>NC_089983.1:30596296-35596296 GCF_036417845.1 Apteryx mantelli
GGGAAGGCAGTATTGTTGGGACTAGTAGAAATCAGTTCAGTCTAAATGCAGAAAGTGTCCTTCATAAAATCTTTTCCAATACTTGCTTTCTGCAGCTTTGTCCAAGGCACGGAGGAAGCTGGCTTTTGCAGCTCTGCCATTTCCTGCTCTGTTCCTGGTCCTTTTTGAACAGAACGGTAAAATACACAAATCAAACAGTCTTAGCAGAGTTTTATGGGCATAAAAGTGAATTGCTTCATCGAGAAATGAAGCATGATTCAGAGTGTGGCAACACTTAAAAGGGAACTGCCTAGGGAATGAAAGAAATGCTGTACTGAGGCCATATCCCCATGAAGCTTTTGACTGTAATAGCAAAGCAACATGTTCTACTGGCAAAGAGCGTGGAGAGTGGATGCAGCTGTATCAACAGCTTTTTCCACCGGTCTGTTATATATACAAAACAAGCTTTACTTGTTAAGGGAGCTTTGCCAATGTATTGCATCAACAGTTGTAACTTCTCTTGGGTTGCCTCTGCTTGCCTGAATAACCTAGCTGCACGGGCAGAAGCCAATATTGCAAACGTGCTGGGGCAGATATAAGTCCTTCAAGCTTTTAACAACGTGTGAGTTTGGTCATCTCACCAAACCCATATCATGGGATTAGAATGTCGCTAATCTACTCCAGTCACATTTTAATGTTGTATTTTTAAAATTCCAAGCAATAATAATTGTATAAAAGTATTTTGTAGTTACCGTTTTTCTTGCAAAGCCTAATACCCTAAATTTGATTATTACGTCTGTGAATTAAAGCTCTAACAGAATACGTTTATTACAACAGAGAGCAGGAAAGTAAAAACAGAAGATTGTCGTCCCTCCCCCAAAACACTCCACCAACGTAGCAATACTAATTAGAGGGCTTATTCATATGCCTTGGTAAGCGCTGTTGTGATGACTGGCTGGATACTGATATGTCAGGCCACTGTGTGCGTTGTCTGTATTGCCATCCTAAGAAGGAATATTTACTTGATGATGAAAATTTGAGAGGTCTTACATCCTCCCCTCATCAAACATAGGAGCAGAGGATCCTGTTACAGGACTTGGCTATGTTGTAATTCACTGTGCCTCTCTCCTTGGTAAGGCAATAGTCTAGAAGGACTTGGAAAGACACAGTGGAGTAGAAAAGAGGGTATTTCACAGAAATAAATAGATTTGTTTATGACTTGGAATAAATAAAGCTCCATTTCCTGCATTCCCATGTAGGACTGAATTTTAATTACTGTAATGCACAATAATAAAATAAAGGTACCTCAGTTCTTATTTTGTGCAGTCAAGGGCAGAACTGGAAAATGAGCTTATTCTATATTTAATCTGGATGGGTTTTAGGTCCATTTAGCATGTTATTTTTCATGGTTGCTTTTGTCTTTTTGTTAGCATTTTTGAAATACAGGAGAAAGGTGATCAGTACAAGGTTCATTCATATGCGCTTTAAATGCTAGTATTGAAATTAACTTACTTTTTCCAAGTAAATGTAGTAAAAACATATTTGAATGCTTCACAGTTGACCTTGTGTCACACACTCATGGATTCTGTTTTTATCTAGCTCTTCTAAGTGATGAGATTGTTCTGAAAATATCATCACTTCTTTGACATCTTTCCAGAGCGTGAAAATGATGAACCTGTTTGTACATGTACTTTTCAATGTCCAAAATACATATTTTACCCCCTAAATAGTAAAGAAAAAACAAAAAACAAAAACCCAAGGGAACATATCTAGGTGGATTTTTATTTTTTCCCCAAATCATAGGGTTCTATTTACTCTAAAGTTTGTATTTCTTGTATTTCTGTGCAGCAGACTGATCCATTCAGTAAATTGGTCTACTTCACTTACTTTCTGAAGATGAATATTACCTTCATGTCTACAGACATATGCTAGCAGAAACGATGCGGATATTTAATAATGTTTCAAGTATGTATTTAAAGCCAGCTGTGTATCAAAATGACCAGGAACCAAAGGGAACAATCACTGGTAATTAAACAAAAGTGATGCTGATCTAATCTAATCCATACATTAACACGTGTAGAGACAGTGATTTGTCAGAAAGAAAACTGACTTTTACTCTTTCTTAAATTTATTTTTTCCAGAGTGAAAAAATTCACAAGCTAAAAGGTACCTTGGGGAACCTTTTTTTTCCAGACCACTTAATTACTTGAAAAGATAATCTGAATAACATTTGATCAAATTTTTCATTAGAACTCCCTTTTAATTTTTCATTAGCTTCATAATTAACTGAATTTGTACAGTCATCAGTCTGTTTACAGCTTTTTGCTTTGTAAAGTACTGTACCGTAACCCTTCCTCTCTCTCTCTCTCTCTCTCTCATTTTTTTCTTTCCAGATTATAGCACAGAGTAGCATAATGCAACATTTCATTCCTCTCTTGGTGACTGGAACAGCCATATCTACATAGCATCAGACTAATAGATATATTTCCACAGGTAAAAGGAAAAAGGGCTTCTCCCTCTAAGTCTTATTTGAATTTTCATTTCATTTGATTAAGGTAGGGAGGATCGGAAATTAAACGAAAGAACTGAAGATGAAATTAGAGAGATGTGTTGCTGAAACTCTGCTGACGAAGGAACCTGACATGCTTTTGCCACAAATAATGCTTTCAGACTTTATAGGGCAAGCTGCGGTTCGAATGCATGATATCTTAGGTTTTGTAAAGCTAAAGGACTTATCTGTTTTTTTCTTCTTTTTTTTTTTTTAAAGGCAGTCAGATAAGAGAATCTAAAGTTATGTCAAACAAATTACATTTTAGTTATTAGTGGCTAGTTTGTAAATATCAAAGACCCACTTATTGTAGTGCTTGGAGCTGCATTTGCATGCTGATGAAATGCAAGTGGATAGCTGTGAACTGTAGGGTTATCTCTAGTGGAGCAGTGGGGAGCTCCAGAATCAGAGAGTTGAGCATCTGACCGACTCAAGAGCCCAAGCTGCAGACCTCTTCTATTCACTTTCTTCACAACAATTAAAATATGCAAAGTGATAATTTTCCTTAAGTAGCCTTAAATGTGCGATCTATTTAAATGTGAAGAAAATTGCCTGAAGCTTCTGGTGTGAGGGACAAAAAAGAATAAATTATGCAAATAGCAGAAAAGGACTCTACCACTTGAACGCCTAATTTTCCTGTAATAAGCATACTGTTTCATTTAATTTTTTGCCTCTTATTAAAAGTGACAGTTCTTTTGCACTGTCTGATGGTTATATCTGACACAAGCTAGGGAAATGACTGCTAGACTAAATGCTAAAGCATTTTGGTAGCTTTTTTAGATGATGGTTACATTCACAAAGTAATTATGCACTGAAGAGTCGAGAAATAAGGTTTAATTACACAGTAATCGCTTCTGATGGACACGGCAGAAGTGTGAACACCGCCAGACTGCAATCCATCAATGACAAACCCCTGGCCACTTTTAATTCCTCCTCATTTGCATCATAACCTCCGCACCAAGTTGCACAAATGCTGTTAAATGTTAATAGGAGCTGTCTCTCCACTCAAAATGAATGCTTAAGCTGTTTCATTTTTTTTTCTCCTCCACCTCAGACCTTCAAAACCAGCTCCTCTCTGAGAGCAGGCATTAAGCACAGAGCATGGTGCGTGGTCACTGTTGTGCTAATTGGGAGCAACACTTAAAGTTTTATCTCTCAAGCGCTAATAATGCACAGTGCTGACAAACCAGTGAATAAGTAATGTACTTGGACGAGGAGGGGGGGACAGCCCGGCATGCCTGGAATGAAAAATGCAGTTGGGACTGTTGTTCAGTGACTAGCTATTTGATTAGGCCCTGTAGTCATATTTAATCCAGACCCTTGGGGAGCATAGACAAAATTACATCTTCATCTCATCAAACATTCAGCCATATTTAAGCATTCAGCTGATCAAGCTTTTATTGTTTCTCTTGCAGCTACGCAGGCACAATGATGTCCTGTGTTCTTCGCTCCATAACCCTGCAAAGCTAAGCCTAAACTAGCTCCGCTCCTCTTTTTTTCTCAGGGACTGAGAGTGCAGTGCAGCTCGACTATATCTGCTCTGGCTACCCATGTTTAGATATTCACATCAGCTCCGCACCCTTGTTTGTTTCTCTTTTCAGTGTTATTCTTTTTTTCTTTTGTGCCAGCTACTCAAAGCGCTGGTCGTTTCCTAGGACAGGTCTAAATCATTAAACCGCAAACTGTTCCTTTGCTGCTGAGCAGCAGGTATCATTTTTGTCCTGACAAGAGGAGGCTCCACCTGCCGACTGCCCACCAACGCTTCCAGCTGTCTGCTTTGCAGAACAGGCAAGGTAATTTGTAAGCAGTCTGGGAAGTTTAACAGTAGATTCTAAGAAGTGACAAAAAAGAGCCTTTTTCTGCATGAAGATTGAGAATTATCAACACCTTTCAGTGCATAACAGTTAAGCCTTTATCACTTCAGGAGCTGCTGATAAGGTTAAGAACACTAGACAAACTGCTCATTAGTGGAAAGGTTTGCCTTTTACATTAAAGACTGCTGGGTACTGAAGTTCCTCTAGTGAGCAATACATCCCTGGCATTTGAAAAGAACGAGCTAATCGTTGTACATAAATGAATATGGAAAAGAAAATCTGGCAGGTTCTAATGATATTAGCAAAGTTTCCCTCCACCTTCCTTGTGTGACTTGTACGCACCTGAAATTGCACACCCCAGCAGCTCCAAGGATTGCATTCCCTGGCCAAAGCCCTCTCCGGGAGAGCAGCACAAGGCCCTGGACGAAGACCGTCTTCTGGACCTGTCCGTGCTGACTGCGGATGGTCCAGATGCTGCTGCTCAGCATGACTTAGCTGGCCTAGAGACCTGTCCCACAGCTCTGTGAAGGACCAGGTCGGTCCCGAAGCACGCAGAGCAAAGGCCTGTGTTTCATGGCCCGTTTAAGCTGACAGGTCTGACTCTGCCTGAATTAGGTTGGGATTTGTTCGTACCTACTGCGAACTGCATAGCAGCTGCTGCAGCAGCAGGGACAGCAGCAGCCAGCCAGGGGGGACGTGCCTGTTGGCAAAGGGGACATCTCTGCAGCTCCAGGTGGTTCCCTGGGGGCTCCAGCCAGCACCCTCTCTAGTGCTGCTCAGAACAACGTACCGTCATTATGAGCTTATTAACATCTATTCTGTTCCGTATCACCACTGAGCTACATCAGTGATATCAATGTGGGAAATTTAAGATGCAAAAGTAATATTTTAGGCAAGGGCAGAGGTTACCCCATTCTCCAGAAGACTTAAATCAAACTCAGAGAACTTTCCAGCCCTGACCACCAAGAGACCATGAAAGACAAGAGCATCTTTTACTTTCTTCTGGTTTGGTGGTAAATATTGTACAAACATATGTCAAAACATAATTCTTGCCTTGAAGAGCTTTACAATAAAAAGACAAGCTAAACTGGGTGGAGAAAGCCATCAGGGTAGCAGGTAAAGTTTAGAGAAAATTAAATACATGCCATTGGGACTTTGTAAGAATAAGCATATTAAGGATGACGGAGTCATACAGAAAGTAAGTGACGTAAATGGCTCTCTCTGCTATAATTAATGTGTAATGTGTTGAATATGTGTATACAAGTGATGTTCTTTCTCTTGAACTAGTAAAACGAAGAGCTGGGAGAATTAAGCCAGAAAGAATTGAGTTCTTCCATTGTGGCTGCCGCTTCTCACCTTTGCACAAACACCTTTTCTCAAAGAACGGGGCTGGTTCTGTACCTCCAGTAATGTAAGTGTGGCACACCAGTTAAAACCCACCACCTTTCTGGGCTATCAACTTGAGAGAATGAAAATTGAAATATTTTGTTTATATCTGTGAAAAAGTGCATAACACATCAGCAGGATTAGCTTTCTGAAGAGGAGGAGAATGTGTTTTAGATTCAGAGAGAAGGCACACAAGTACTTTTGAAAATTTAGACACCCTCATACTTTTAATAAGCTGGGGCTTACTATGAACAACTTTACCTTCCCCTCCCTGAGTGTACAAGGAGCGTTTTGTCTTCAGTTCCTGCTGAAGTAATTTGGGCTGATGACTTTCAGCGCTTCTCAAAATCAACCCCTAGACTGTGGTCCTGACTGGGAGGTCAAGTAAAGCTCCTGTAGACATCAGTAAGTTTTGACTGAGGTGGGCACTTCACATTTGCCCACATGGGGTAATGCTCTGGTGTGTAAGGAACGCACTTGCCTAAATCCTTAGAAAAATAAGGTGTTCTTCAGTATAGTATTGCATGAAGATATATCTTCCAAATTCAAATCCAGTTCCACACAAAACCAAGACAGGCTGTTATGTTGAAATGCAAACCTGAATGGCTGATAAATCCTACTCTGTAATTTTTCTTTGTTATAGGATTTTTTTCATTTGTATTTTACATACACTTGAATCATTTATAAAAATTCAATACAAAATACCTAGCAGCAATCTTTTTACTTAAAACCTTGCCAGGTGCCATATTTTGTTCTCTTCTTTTTATATGGATATTACCTATTCTTCTAACAATTTAACAAGACATTTCATTAAATCACTGTAATGCAATTAATGTAGATGGAAACAAATTTTTGATGAACATAGATCTAGTTGTAAAGTGTTCATATATACAATAATTTTATGATAATGTTGTTTACTTTGATTTAAACTGTGATTATATCTTTATCCTGTAGTTTCTGTGGGTTTAAAAAAGTTGAATCCTTTTTCTCCTTTTTAGCTTGTTTTCAGAATTTGAAAAATGGAGATACAAAGGGAGCTGTGGCAGCTGAATTCTCTTTCATGTATGTCCAGACCAGGTGAAGCCCAGCATAATGTACTGTAATATGTCTCTTCAGTTCTCTGATACAATGACCTGTGCATCCTCTAAATCCCCCACAGAATGCACAGACACAGATTGATTGAGGTGAGAATGGACTTAAGTATATATTGTTCTTTGTAGCTCTGAAGAATTGGCACTTTTGCCAAATGCAAGATGATGTGGATTGTAATCTATTGAGATATGAGTTCAGACTGGGCCCTGTTATACATTGTAAGAATGACTAAAGATTTGTCTGGGTAAGTTTTTTTCTCCTTTTCTTCCTCAAAAACAAACAAAAAACTTTCTCACAGTTTCTGACACTTTGCAGTTCCACTAACGACAGTAATCATGAAAGCACCTTTGTGGTAACAGCCTCCTGCGGCAGGCCGGGTAACATAATACCAGAAATTCAGGGGTGTCATTGCAACTATGGAGAGAAATTTATACAGCCTACACACATGGGAACTATATTTTTTACCCTTCTTGATGGTATTTTTTAATTTTTTAAATTTATTCTGTGGCTATAACTAAAATATGATAACTGTTGGGTGGAACTATGGTTTGAATCTGGTGGATATGAGGACTTATTCTTCTGATTATAGAAAACAAAACTGGGGCTGGTGGGGAAGAGATGGACAAAGGGATTATCAAGCATAGATGATCCAAAATCATAGTTCATAACTATTTCCACAAGATTACTTGTCTACTATGATAAGATGTGAAGATTTTATTTTCTTTTGCCATGATAGGAAAGGAGTAAGGCAGCATCCTGTTTATCTTACAGGTCTTGGTGACAAAGGAGTAATTTAAATGCCTACTCTTTTGTTCCATAATGAATAAGAAACAAGAGGACTAACACTTTAGCGGAGGAGGTAGAATACTGTTGTTTTTCAGAAAGTCGGAAAAAAGGATATATTTACATGCATTTCCCAGAGACTTGCTACATGCACACAGTCTAATGTTTAGTCTAACATACTGTACAGAAAAAAAAATTCTTAAAATATTCTCAAATGTAGAAAATCCAATTTTAAATTATTTTAGTTGGGGTTGTGCTGTAATCTAAGTTTTTAGGTAACATCTTTTTTCTTCAGTATGTAAGATGGAAACCTTTGAACACTGACATTTTAACAGTGACCCTAGGAAGAGATTTGGTGGTGGCGTTTGACTGTGTTCATAGCAATAAGATATCCAGATTGTTTTACTTTAATTGTTTGGTCTTGTGATAGCACATGTGCGTTAGTATGTTCTAAAATATCTTACCAAAATGCTTAAATACATTTCAACAAATCTGTTTGAACTCTGTATTTCTGCTGCAGGCAAAACAGTATTGGTTTTATACTTATATTTGACTCAGAATTTCCTACAGGGGAGATTCCAAATTAATCAAGGAATAATCCTTCATGCAAATATCATATGCTTCAGATTCAGCTTTACAGAGGGCGAGGAGACTATTTCCTGATACACAAAAGATTGAAGTGGGTAACCTACCCAAGAAGTCTGAGCTGAAGAGCCATGGCTTATGGCTGGGACTACAATATCCTGTCTTCTGCAATTGTCTAGGACACCAGTATACCCAGGTCAGTGGCTAAAATTCATTGGTTTTTTTAATAGCTACTACCATTTTTCTCAGGGAATAGGTGGATTCATTTTTATGCACTTAGACCTTTTCTCTTTAAGAGTTCAGGGGACAGGCAGTAATCTAGGTTTTTAAGAAGGATGCTCTTCTTTCAGCACTTGAAATGAAAACTATCTATCCTATGTTCTCCTTTAGCTCACAGTCTTAGCCTCTCTTTTTGAGAAAACACAATTAATGTAAACAGAGCTGAAGAAACCCAAGTGAGAGGGAAATAGTTCATACAGCCCGTGGTCTCCTGAAGCTAGGGAGTTTGTATAGCATTTTTTCCTTATGTGGTTATTTGAAAACAGATTTTTTTTTTTTCTTTCTGGCAGAATCCATCCAGTGACCAGTGTGTTTAGAGTTTCAACTTGTAAGAGGCAAAGCTTACATCATTTAACTTTTGTATTTCTTTTTACATATGTGATTTTTCCCCAGAATCAAATGAAAACGTTCCTTGAAGTTTATTGTAAAGATTGAACATTAATACAAAGACAATGAATTTGGGTCTTCAAACCAGAAGATTAACATCACTAAATGTTCCCCAAACTGGCAAATTTAAGTGCAACAGAATCTATTAGTATTCAATTGAACAAGGTAGCACAGTGTTGTCTAGTGCAATAAGAAACCGGTAGGGAAAATATCTGCCCAACTTCTGACATTTGAATACAGAAATACAATGGCAAGGACTGAGTTTCAAATATTTCTCAGGTTAAGAAAAGGAATGAAAAACCTGGGTTGAGAAACCTCCTACTGACTTTCAAATGTAGGTGCATAGGGGAAAAATATCTGCTTGACCAATGACCTTCTCTTTCTATATCTACTAAAAGTTGATCCGGAGAAACCAACACACATTCCCAGTTTTGTCAAGAACAATTTTTGGAGCCTACATTTTGCTCTTAAGGAGACATTAAAAATGTATGTTTCTAACACTTCTGTAGCACTCAGTCTGGATGTTGTCAATGCCATCATTCCATGGTTTAGGCTAGTCCTGTATGAGTTGTCAATATTTCTGTTTCAAAATCTCCTTCATTAAAAGTGGTTGCAACTATGGCAGGGGTTAGTAAGACTGGTTTCTGATACAGTAATGTTAGGTGACAGGTAGCCAAGTGTCAAAATAGTCCATAGACACTATTGGCTCCCATCAAAAGATGATTGATAGAGGGTTATAGATGTATTTTCCAGCTACCAAAAACTACTGCTCCCCAATTAGTAAACAGGTTGTTATCTAATACAAAAGAAAATGAATGAAATATGTAGAGAAAATGCATCCTTGTTTGTTAAATTATTGTCATGTCTCTTCTTTTCTTCTGCTTCTTGTTGAATTGCATGCTTTAAAAAACAAGCAAACACACCTTAAAAGTTGAGTGCATTTTGTGCTGTCAACAGCAAAACAGAAAGAAAAACTCTGCTTTCTGTCCCACTGCCCCTAAACAAACAGGATTCTCTTCACTCTTCAGCAACCTATATTGGCACTTGGGGGAGAGAACAATGTTTGTACAAAATCACTCATAGGTTGCAAGAATACAAAAAGCCAACCTAAAAACAAAATCTAAGATAACCCAACTCAACCACCAGCCAAGCACTCCCTTCCTTTCCAAATCAAATAGCTAAATAAGATATTAGTGAAAGGGATTATGGGGGCATGTCTTTTACAACTACACTTAGGATAAAGAAGTGTTTGAGGGAAAGGAAGGTCAATCTATAACTCGGAGGGGAAAATGAAAGGTGATTATAAAATGTCTAGGATATTGTCATCTTTCTTAAAATATTTATTTAAGAGAATTCTAGAACAGGTGTCTAGCTGAAGCACAAACAGCTTTACTTTCCACCCTTTGATAAGAAGTGAGCAGAAACAGCTTCTGGAGCTTTTCCAAAGCCTGAAAGCTGTCCTTAGCTATACCTTCTCCTGCAGTTTCAGAGGGATGCTTTTGCCAAGAGAAGTCAGATGAAACAGTTGTGCATTCACTTTCAGTCTCCTCAAACTCTGTAGTTCAGCAGGGCAAAACATCTCCAGACTTTCCTCCACTCTGTCAAGCATCTGAATATGTAAAAAACAACAGTATAAAAAAGTCAAAAGTTATGCAAAAAACTTAAAGAAACTGTGAACATACAGATTAATGAACATGACAGATTCATGCAGGGCACTTGTTAAAATACTGATCTCTTTTCCCCAATCATAGAGAAATGGAAGACAACAGAGCTTCTGTTTCCTACAGCTGCAACCTAAACACTTGCACCTACTTCATGTCTGCATATACCCAAGATTTTAGGGCTCTGGGCTCCTGTTCATGTTGTCATTTTCCTCACAGGCAGCTTGAGTACAAATGCCAACTGCAGTCACAGCAGGCATGGCCAGGGCTCTTCTAGGAAGGATGCCCAATTGCCTGGCACATGCGAAGGCAGAGAGGGTGGATGGAGACTTCTGGGTCAGGAATGATGTCAGGGTCTGGCCACGCAGTGTATGCAAGCATGGTTGGATGTGGGACACACACGAGGGCTTTCCTTCAAGAATACCAGTTGGGTTGCCTCAGGACCAACACAGAAGGCACTTCAGAAAATGAGAAAGTGGCAAAACTGACCTGAGGGTTAGACTCAGACCTCAGGGTTAGCTTGCTGAGGCCATTCAATCTGCTTCACTTCATGTAATTTTTTGGGGGGGGGTTCTCTGTAGTTGGGGCAGTTTGAGTCTTCATCTGAGGATTCTTTTAAAGGACTGCTTTTGCTGAAGTTCTTCAGTGGTCTGAAGTGCTAGAACAGACTGACAGATTAGTGAGCTGATTTCAGGCAAGATGTCATTATGTAAAATAAGTGCAGTCTCCTGTGCGTTGAATATTTCCATGATCACAAGTGTGGGGTGCATCTTTACATGCCTGTCTGCAGGAAGGCACTGGCACTTTTTGTTGTATCTGGAAAACATCAACAGGTTTTCCTTCTCCCAAGGAGTTTATTTAGAACTAGACGTTCATTTGGTCACAGAGCAAGGGAGCAAGCCAGTTATTAAATATAGTCCCTATGATTAGTAAACTGATTTTATTACATGTTTGGCTCCTAATATTAAAATCAGAGTAGCAGACGTGTGTGTCCTTGCTCCCATGAAGACAAGGGTACTTTATATACATGTCTGACTGGATCCATATTCCAAATTTAACAGTATATCATCTCTCTTTCATAAAAGCTAATGGATGCACCTTGATTTCACCTTCTTTTACTCTTGGAACAATACAATTTTCTTAAAAACTCAGTGTTGGACATACAAATTGCTGATATGTAATGTGTGTTAAAGATATCATTTTAAATAGCTTTTGAATAAAAAAGCAGTGACCAGCTAACCATTTTAACTCTCCTCCTAGCATATATTCTCTGCTCATGACCATAGCATCTAAGTCTTTATTAAGACTGCGATTCAGAAACATGCTATACATTTTTACTAGATTTTCCCAGTGATGAGGTAAAGTGAACAATATTGTACAGCTTGGAAAAGAAGTGATTCTTTTCAATGAAAAATAATTACCTTTCTGTAAATGTAGATAACTTTATGAGCAAATACACTTAAAATTTTCCAGTGAATTGAAGCAAAGTTGCATGGCAGTATATACATGAATGCTGCTGTTTTAAAAAAGAAAAATGTAAATATACAGAACCTGCGTAGATACTTCGGATGACCTCTGTAGGAATCTGGCATTACCATAAAAATCTCTAGCCTTGCTGTTCTTAGGAGACCGGTTTTGTTGAGAGATGCCACAAAAGCATTCTTCCTAAGCAGCTGCTTGCTGTTGGTCACTCAAACCTTGTGTGCGACTGAGCTGTTGGCTGCTGACTGGAAAATAGGAGAGATGAGATGCAAGTTGCTGGTGTTACAAATGAAGAATGAAATTGGATGCATTTTGCCCACTTTGCAATCAGCCATTATGTATATGTTTAGACTGCAAAACTAATCTGGTAGTTTTCAGATCCAATCATATTAATGAAGTAGCAGAATTACTTGTGTGATTCTATACTACAGTCAATTTAGTAAATAGATATGAAGGAGAATAAAACACGTAAATTTTTATAATACTCTTTTAATTCTTCAGGAATTAAACCAGTAAAAAATGTAGATTGAACTTTGTTTTAATTGGTTTATGTTTAAAGATTCTTTGATCAGCGATAACAGTAATATATATTAACATGTTGCATTTTAAAATGACGCTGCCTTTCATTAATCAAGTGTCTGTATGGTTGATTAATTTGAACAAGGTTTAAATTGCTATGAAAATTTATCATTCATAGCCATGATCTCCATTTACATATATGTTAATTATTGTAAATGTAATCTTTTTCTGAATCCTCTGGGCTGCATACTAAAAAGACGCAGTGATCACAGTGAGTGACTACTTTTCTATTACAAAGTGAACTCTTACCAGTATTCAGTAAAGTCTTTTTCAGTTGTCAAAGATAGACTAAAAACATTAAAACATTTCATGCTAAAGGCAAGTTCAAATACTGTAGATGCTATTTCCTTTTCAAATTATTTCTTTATTCAATGGCTAGAACATTTAAGAAAATGAAACTAAGTACAACCAACCAATATAAAATTAAGTTCTGTCTCTATGGGCTAAAAGAGAATTTTTCTTCTTACTCTGGGACTTTCTCCATATTAGCTACATTATTAATAATCATGAGAGAGGTTTTTCTATATGTCTTTTGAAAGTGTGACTTGAAGAAGTTACTCAGTCTAAAAAACTCTTTGTAACACAATTAGAACTAGTTAAATTGTAGAAGACAGACATCTCCAAGGTTTATAGCCTTTTAACGTGACACAAAATATCTCTGTACAGTGGCTGTAAAATAGCCACATTAGGGTTCCTTTGGCTCACACAGACCATACTGATGCCTATGCTTAATGCAAATAAACATACTTGCTGTGCTGCTGTTTTTTCAAACTCTCCAGCTCAAGGAGATGACAGTCATTTGTCTAAAACTTATTACATTTGTCATAGTTAAGAATTTTATCAAGGTTTAAAAAGAGAGGATGTTTCACAAAACATTTCCCACAACGTTATGAAAAGAAAATGCATTGGCAGGAAATGGATTTCAGATATGAAACATAAAATATCTCTCTTTCAACAAACAAGTATTATGGCTTTTATTAAAAAATATGTATCAATAGCAACTGATTACTGTCCATTAAATGACACTTTGGTTCTGATATTGCTATTAATTACTTTTTTGCATTCACCAGGAATTGACATTTTTTTCCTTTTTTTTTTGTTGTTTATTTGCTTGAAACATCCAGGCAGATTTTATTCACAAATTACTTAAAATAAATCAGAATTTCAAGTAGTTAAGGGTTAGGGCCTCCAGACCTTGTTCCAGGAAATATTTCAGCATATGCTTATATTCATCTTTGTTAAAACAGTATCTCTTCACTTACTTATCTTTAGTGTATGGCCTGGTTTCATCTTCCAGAGGGTGTTAAATTGTTCCTTACACATTTTTTTACTGGTTTCTCATGTGTTTTTGTTATTTTTACATTTTTAAATTAATCTTTTAATTACGTAGTTGAGAAAGGGACCATTCTTAGGTGCATATTAAAAGATTCCTTTATTCCCATTAACTTTCTATAATTTTCTGTTTAAATGCTTAGTATTTACATAATATATTCACCACAGGACCAGCCTCATTTCTTAGTCGCAACTTAATGCAATTAAAATGTCTATCTGGAAACCTTTGCAAGCATAGCACCTTTCCACTACCTGACTGAGCAGTTTTAAAGACACTTATTTTGCAGTTTTCTTTTGGACAGTCTGATAATGAAATAGAGTGTTTCAGGTCCCAAATCTGTAAATGGACAAAGTGAAACACATTTGTATAAAGCAAATCAACCTCTTGGCACGCATACTGTAGTCAGCATCTGGAAGAAAACAATCATACGTGTATATTTATATGCAGTATTTTCATATAGCAACCTTGCAAAATCTGAATTGTTTGGGTGAATGCCGAGCAGACAGAAGTCACTTTTTTTTTTTTCTCTCTCTACAGTCATGGTGACTATGATGTCAACAGCTCTTGTGGCACAGATTGTTTAAAATCCATGGTACCTAAATCGCTTTTGTCTCCCATAAATCAGAAATATGCATGACATTCACATTATAAAAAGATTTTGACGTAATTCATTGAAGCAGGATAGGTGCAATGGTACTCTGGATGTAGATACAATAACATGAGATACAGTTTGTAGCATTTGCTTTTAGAGTTAAACTGGTGATAAAGAAATTCTATAGCTTATTACCAGCCTAAGTTACTGTGTGGCAGCAGTTCTGCCTGCAATATCGGCCTGTTTTTTTCTGACAACACCAGGAAATTAAGATGTAGATAAAACCTAAAAATAAAACAGATTAGTGTGTTCAGTTACGATTCTGGTGATTTGAAGATGATGCTGAAAAATCAAGAGAGTTCTGAAAAATGTTCAGAATTCATTTGAAATCTGCCAAACATGCTTCATCAGGAGAAATTTAGGAAATGTTTCCAGGACAGGCATTGACTATGGTTTGCTCACAATACAAGAATCAGGGTTCACTCAAGGAAATTATTAGGGCACAGGTTTAAAACAAGCAAAAGAGTAGAGAATTGCTTTTTTATTAAAAACACAATACTACATGGAATGTTACTGAGGCCAAAAATACAAAGGATTGAAAGATGATTAGGCAAATTCATAAAAGGAAAGAGTTCCTCAAAAGTTGTTAGAAATCCCTGGATAGTTTTAGTCTGGAAAGCCTCAGGGTGGGTTGTTGGGGGCTAGGAAGACGTGTTGAGTTGCTGAGTTAACTACACCACTAGTATCTCTGCAGATGCTAGCTGTGATTTTTATTCATATTCGTTACGTAAAGAATTGCCTCAGTATTTATTTACTTGAGGAACCTTTCTGTTAGTAACTCCTAGCTAGGCATTTCTTGCTCTCCTTTGCTCAGGCCCTGAGACAAAGTGACAAATATCACAGTAGTGAAAATGGCATGTTACTCATCTTCTGGGTATGGAGGAGAGACTGTCTCAGTCCCTGACTTCTACAGTGTCCTCTGGCTGCTGCAGGAGTTTCTTCCATATCTTTCCTCCAGATCAGCAGAACAGGAGCCTCCTGGACCTGTGACCAGCTGAGACCTGCACAGTCCCCGTCGGCAGCCTGAGACCAGCCTAACCCCACGTAGCCCTCTGGCATGTGGCACCCTGGGCCTCAGCAGGTAGGGATCCCAGATGGAGATTTCTGTTTGCCATCACCATGTCAAGGGCAGGCACAGATAGATGGATGCTTCTTAGGGTCCTTCCACATCACAAATACCCTGAGGGAGGTACTAAATATTGGACATGTCCAAAATGTCCTCCCAGCATCCTAATGAGGGTGCCCAGAAATGGTTTTGAGGATGCTGCTACAGGCATATAATACGAATGTCTGTTGCAGCAGGAATGCAGAAGCACTTCCAAATCTTACTCTACTTCCAGTTCTCCCAGAAGTGTTTCCGGGCAAGCGCTGAGCTGTGAGATTTCTAAAATAAGGAGCATTACTTCCTTTCCTGTTAAAGCAGAGAATCTTACGTTAGGCCCCACGAGAGGCAAGGAATTATAAGCCTGAGTCCCACATCTTACATCTGGGCACCTTCAGGCTGGCCAGAAGTAACCGTTACCGTTACTTGGAGCCCTGTCTGTTAGCTAGGGCATCTCACGTGCTCTCTTTTCCCCTTCCCTCCATGCAGGAGAATTGGAATCGAATTCACATGTAGGTGATACCCAGGACCTGAGTGGAGCCAGATCCTACCCAATGCTGAGATGAGTCGGTGCAGCTGGAAGTATTCTCCATGTTTCTCCATGTAAGTAAATGGTAGCAGCCAATCTCTGAAAACCCCTTTCAAATGCGGCAAAGGAAAACTGTAATTTTTGGTTTATAACTTGTCTGCTTCTGGGTCTGTGCCAGGAAGTTCCTTCTCTTTCCTTGCCTTGTGAGTACAAACTCACTTGCACACAAATTTGTGATCTAAAGGGTAGAAGACCTTGTTTAGTTTGAAAGCTGACATTTGGAGAATTCAACTTAAGCAAAGATATGTATTCTCAGGAAGTGAATTATTTTAGCTGAAACTTTCTAAAATATAGAACTAAAATGTTATCAGACTTGAGAAACTGCAGGTCACTTGTTTGAAGTTTAGTGAATTTAGAAGAAACTGAAATAGGGGCGTAAAATAGAAAGCATCAGTGTTACCTGTAGTAAAGGCCGACTGTTAATTTTGCTGACATATGTGTGTGTATGCATGTGTTTTAGAATATACACAATATGCCTTGGGTGATAAAAGTCAATAGAAAGGATATAAAATCACACAACTTGGTTTAATTAGATGCACTGTAAAACCAAGGTCTTGGTTTAATTTTTGTTGGCCATTCCTTGTTTCTTAGTTTACAGTTGCTGTGATATTGACTTTTTATATAGCTTAACAAATGATTCCATTTTAAAATTTGGATATGATGCTTTCTTCTGTGAACAGAAACTATTAGTAATAGCCTGGATAGTAGCAGTGATGTTTAAGGTTAATGCATCCAAACCATTTTTTATACGGTTCTCAGATGGGTAGAATAGTTTGTGGACATCTTTTTAGAGCTGAATGTATAACCTTTTAGCTAGGGTAGGGACTGTGCAAAGATGGGTGGTGGCTCAAGGCCTGTGGGCTAAGTTGAACTGTAGGTTTGTTCTGTCACGAAAATCTTTCGCCACCTAGAATACCACCATCCAACCAACCTGCAATTTTCTGTATCTACAGATACGTAGATTGCATGGTGACAACCTGAGGAGCCCCATTAACTTAGCCTATATTGTTATTCATGCAAAGACAAAATAAAACTGTCCTGTCCTGAAGAGCTTACAGACCATGAATAACATAAGTCAGAGCAACTGAACAGGTCTGTGGGCATATAAGGATGCAGTGGTAAACAGTGCAACAGGCAGCAACCTCAACCCAGCAATTGGCACACAGACTTGATGCTAAACAAAGTTGAGGTTTATGGGAATATTTGTAAGCAAAGGACAGGGAAGCTGTATGTGTTCAGTCTGCCGGTACTGAGGAGAATAGCTTGGAAGAAAACAAGAAGAGGGATGTATGACAGAAGCTGGCACTGAATGAAGGTTTGGTAGATTGGAGGTGGACCTGAGAAAGCCTTAGCCGTAACAAAAGTGAAGGCAACACACGCAAATAGTTCTGATTTTGTGTGATAGAGAAAGAGAGGTTACTAGCGGGAGGAATTGAAAAGGTGATGTAAGGTGTTAGGATCTTTGCAACATCCTTCTTAATGAAAAGAAGCAGAAACGTTAACATTTGCTTTGGTCACAGGAAGACAAGGTGCAATGATTAAGATGAGCTTTTATATAATTTGCTTCACGTATGAGGGTAAAAGGCCGCATCTAAGGTCCAATATGTAAAACGAATCTGCAAGACTTTGTTGTAGCTTCAATACAAAAGTGTTGGCATGAGGTCAGATGATGCCCTCCTAATTTGTGTGAGTGACAGTGTCTCACTATGGTCTACAATAACTGAGAACAAGATTATTTACGGGAGGAGATTAAAACTTACTTTATATTGATACATTGCACTGCAGTTCCCAGTGTGCTTTACACAGGTGCAGGCCAGAATTGCTCCCAAAGCGTTACCCTTAGCTGCACGTGCTGTGCCACCTCATCCCCGTGCCTAGCTAAGCAACTTCAGTTCTGACCCAAGTCAGTCCTTGGTCCTGCCATTGGGCTGCCTGCATGCTTTTCCCTGCACAGGAGAGGGGTTGGAAGTTAATGGCTGAGTGTGAGGGGCGTGCGGGACTGCCTGAATCAGCAGAGGTCCTGCCTTGTCACAGGGTGAACAGTGTGTGAGCTCTGACATAGCACAACGGCTGAGATTTTTGTCTGAATGGCAGGAGACAGGCCTGGAGTGGAGTGGTAGAGCTGTGATATTCGCAAAGAAACAATGCTTGAGTTTGTGTTTTGATGGGCTTCTCTACACAGAGAAGGTTTCAGAGAGGAGCGAAGGGGCATGCATAAAACCCTGTGGGAGCCACCCAGGAAATTGTAGAGAAAAAGGAATAGGGAAGACGTGTTGAAGATGCATGAAGGGATGACTGGAGTTGTGGGAAGAGGAGAAGGAGAGGACAGAGGGGAGGGACAATTAAACACTTGAACAGTTGTAACGTACTTTATTTGTTGGAGAACAAGCATGGAAAGCAAGGAACCATATTCACCTTCTGAACCTATTGCTCCTGTTCTCCTGAGGTCTCTAGAATACTCTTTGAAAGGACTTACTTGAAAAGTACTCTAATGAAACAGTTACTATGTTAAAAGTGTATTCTTTTCAGTTTTCTCTTTCTGTAATAGAATCTGCTTTAGCTTGTTTAGGAGATTGTGCTTGTTATTAAATTTAAACACAATAAACCTAAACAAGGTAATCTATTTATGTTTCTTCATATTAAACAAAAAAAAAAAATGAAATCCATCATGTGGATTCTAGTTAATCCATATAACATTTAAAGATGTATTACTTTCAAGACCACTTCTTTCTTTCAATAGAAAAGGATGCTGCTGTCTGTGACTTAATCTGAATAAATACCTCAATTTTTTCCTCTTTGTTAATGATTACTTTAAACATTCTTTTTATCAATTTGTTTTTACAAGAGAAAAAAAAATACTCAGCAGCTAAAGATCAGTGGAAGGATTACATATTTCACCTCTCTAAAGCCTAATTTCTTCTCTTGAAGGGTAATAGTCTCAGATTTCTAATACAACCTAAAAATTGGATTGCTTTGGCCTTCTACCAGACTATAAAAGAGTTATCATCCGAGTTTGGGTGCAACCACACCATTGCCCATGCTCCAGCCCTATTGAATCTGCTGGGGGGAGGGGTGCAGTTCTGCCGCACTGAGCAGCTGCAAAATTGGACCCTTACAAAAGAAATTAATCTGGTAGGCAGCCAGGAAGAACAAATATCAGGAGCTGGGTTTCTCCACCGTTACAGCCCCATGGTCACACAATGCTTCACCCCCAGATCTGCTTTGCTTGCTCTATTTCCCCACGTACGAGAGCCTGCCCTGCAGTCGCTCCAGCAAGCAAGCATCTTCTGTGTCTCAGCACCCTGCCCGCGCACAAGAATGATGGAGGCAGCGTGCAGAGTGGAGGCAGGCATGCATGAACACCAAAACAAAGCCGGTTTGGTCTAGTTTTAGGCCAGATCACTTTGAGAGTGTCCTTTCAAGAAGGAATTGTGGACTTTTAGATTTTTGTTCAGATAAGCTACACCCACCATCAGTAATAGAGAAGGTTTTGTCTTCAGTTGATATATTTTTTTCCTGTATAGCCAAATTTTGCCAAGAAGACCCTCCCCCCACCAAATAATAAAATCTCAGTACATTTTCCATACCTACTTTACATATTTTTCTCTTCTAGGACATCTGTACTCTGCATACTTTTGCATTCTCCCCTCACCCTTTTCTTCTCAGCTGCTCCATGTTTTTATGTCTCTCAGGAGGGGTTAATTCTTTACAGCTGCGTCCTGCTTGCCAGGAGTCTCACATGTGCAAATTATTAATCTTTTCTATTGCTACAGTAACTCCCAAGGCTTTAAACACCCCCTACCTAAAACTGGCCCTTTTCCAAAAAACTTTTCATATTCCCTCTCTAAAAGATAATTTGGTTCCCTGCAGGGTTTGCACTGTTATTTAGCACAATTGCCTAAGTAGAGTTCCTTATTTTCACATAATAATTTACAAATTGGAATTTAATTTAGAAATTTAAATCACAGAGTACTGAATTTCTCTGGTTGTTGTACAGTTGATACTCTAGTTTGTTGTCCTTTTTAAAAAAAAAGAAAATGGCATTGTTTTCTTCTGTTTTGCTTTTAAAATTCAGTTTTGAATAATGTGTGTAGTTTAGTGATTGTAATGATAATGATGTGAAATGCAAACTGTAATGTCAGCCGAGGTAGCTAGTCTTTCTTTCCATGAAATACAGAAGCTGATTCTGAAATATGGAATGACTTAGCTGAGTAAGTACAGATAGAATGTCCTAAATTTCTGCTTAAGGGGGGTTGAAGTTATTAACATTTATTTAGCCCACTTTTTTTTTTTAAATTTAGATTATTACCTCAATACAGACTGTCCATGGTTTATATCAACAGTCAGTTATGGACATATAAATGCATATATTGTATAGTTCTGTCCGTACAAATCTGTGCACAGATACAAATGCGTCTACCCACACACATACACACACATGTTTACACGCATACACACAGGGACACACGCACAGACATACACACATACACGTTGGTTTGGCCTGGGATGGCTGATGAGCTGGCATTTTTCACTATCCTCTATCTTTCTCATTCTGATGTGTTGTCCTGATTTCATATATATTTCTCAGCTACTGATTGGATATCATTATGACACTTCCAAGCTTCCAAATAAATAATTTATTTTGAAAGTTAGATATGTCATAATAAAGCATTAAGACACTCCAGGCAGTGCATTTCTGGGTGATTATATGCCTCCAGTGGTATTATAAGGCACAGGCAGAGGACTGAGTGATTTTAAACACCTGACAAGTGCAATAATCCCCAAGAACTGCATGGCCTGGAGCATCTTACTGCTGTTATGAAACAGAATTTATAAATAAAAATAAGAAGAACAGCCAAACCTATTTATTTATTGGGTATTATGACACTGGTATGACATCACTGAGGACCTCTATTTATTAACCTCTGTTTATGTTGACTGTTCAACAGTCATTTTCCTAATGTGAACAATAAAACCAAATACTTCTAAGAAAATATTAAACAGATTTGAGTTTAATGTGTGCAAAGGAAATTTAAAGGTGGGTTAGCTGTAATTCAGACACATGATCTGTTTATTATATACAGAAAGCCTCCCTGTAGGCCAATTAAAAAACCTTCCAAACAATGCTGACTATTAATTCACATAGTATTTGTAACTCTAGTGAGTTAATTTTAACATTTCAGATGAGAGCTCTGTAAGGAGGAGAAAGAGATTTCATTAGGACAATAACCAGATATGAATTGCATTTTGTCCTCTAAAGGAAAATTTAAATAAACCTTTTAGCAGCAAAGAGGTTGCGGGAGATGTAAGAATGCTGTTTGTAGATTATTTTCTCATTAGGAGTAAAAATTCCTGGATAAAGAAGTCTAGCTCTGAAAACCATAATATGTATAGCTTGTAACTGTGGTGCTGTAGGAATGTGCTGCAGCATATAGTGGTAGCATCAAAGCTGTAGTTAAACTAATATTGTGCTAAAGGACAAACATAAGTGATTTTTTTCTGGTACGTACATAAAAATAGAACTTCAGAAATGTCATAGCTAACACATTTAGCTGCTGGACATTGAAAATCCTTCCTATGATTCCCAACCTGAGACAGGAAATCTGTCAGCATAATCAAGAGCTATTGTATTCTTGTGCACAAGCCCAAGTTGTGGTGGCTTTCCTCTTTGCCTCTATGAAAGTGAAATTGTATTTGAACATATACCACCCTTAAGGGACCACCCTTAAAAAGATGTGGGATGGCAGTGACAGGAGTGAATGTACAGAAAAGGTTCTGTGATACTGTGCCGCAGATAGCATATATACTGAGGAAAGAGAAACTATTGTGCAGTTGGCAACTATTTGGGCAGGGATTTAACAGATTGGCTATAATTCACAGACTGGCTAAAGTTGGAAAGCACCTCTGGAGATCCTCCTCAGAGCAGCGTCAGCTAGAGCAGGTTGCCCAGGGCCATTTCCAGTCAGATTTTGAGCATCTCCAAGGCTGGAGACTCCACAAGCTCTCTGGGCAACCTGTTCCAGTATTTGACCACCTGCACAGTAGAAAAGTTTTTTTCTTATATTTAAATGGAATCTGCTGTAGTTCAGTTTGTGCCCATTGCCTCTTGATAAGATTCCCCTGAACCTTCTCTTCTCTAGGCTGAACCGTTTCAGCTCTCTCAGCCTCTCCTTGGCCCTTTGCTAGACTCACTCTGGTATGTCCATGTCTCTCCTGTACCGGCGAACCCAGGACTGGGCACAGCACTCCAGATGTGTCTCACCAGTGCTGAGTAGAGGAAAAGGATCACTTCCCCCAACCTGCTGGCAACACTCCCCCTACTGCAGCCCAGGTGCTCTTGGTTTTCTTTGCTTTCAAGGGCACATTGCTGGCTCATGTCCAACTCGTTGTCCATGAGGACTCCCAAGTCCTTTCCAGCAAAGCTGCTTCCAGCTGGTTGCCCCCCAACCTGTACTGATGCATGAGGTTATTCCTCCCCAGGTGCAGGACTTGGCATTTTCCTTTGCTGAACTCCATGAGATTCCTGTTTGGTCTGTTTCTCCAGCCTGTTGAGGTTCTTCTGAATAACAGCACAGCCATCTGGTATATCAGCCACACCTCCCAATTTTGTATCATCTACAAACTTGCTGAAGGTGTGTTCTGTCCCATCATCCAGGTCACTAATGAGGAGGTTAGACAGTATTGGCCCCAGCATTGGCCCCTGTGTACAGAACTAGTGACTGGCCTCCAGGTGGACTTTGTGCTGCTGATCACAACCCTTTGAGCTTGGCAGTTCAGCCAATTGTCAGTCCACCTCACTGTCCACTTACCTACCCTGTACTTCATCAAGTTGTCAAAGAGGATGCTATGGGAGCCAGTGTCAAAAGTCTTCCTAAAGTCAAGATAAACAGTATCTGCTGCTCTCCCCTCAGCCACTGAGCTAGTCATTTCATTGTAGGAGGCTATCAGGTTGGTCAGGCATGACTTCCCCTTCGTAAATCCATGCTGACTACTCTGAACCACCTTCTTGTCCTTGATATGTTTGGAAATGGTTTCCAGGATTATTTGCTCCATCACCTTCCGCAGGGATCAAGGTGAGGGTGACAGGCCTGTAGCTCCCTAGATCCCTCCTTCTTGCCCTTCTTGAAGATAGGAGTGACATTTGCTTTCTTCCAGTCCTCAGGAATCACCCCTGATAGCCACAAACTTTCAAAGATAATCAAGAGTGGCCTTGCAATGACAATGACAGTATGCATGAATGCATCCCATCAGGTCCCACGGACTTGTTTATGTCCAGTTTGTTTAAATCTTCCATAACCTGATCCTCTTTTATAGAGGGTAAGTGTTTTGTTCCAGGTGTTCCCACTGGTCTCAGGGGTCTGGGATTCCTGAAAGCAAATCTTGCCTCTAAAGACTGAAGCAAAGAAAGCATTGAGTACCTTGGCTTTTTCCATGTCCCCTATTACCAGGTCCACCATCTCATTCAGCAGTGGGCCTACATTTTCACTAGTCTTTCTTTTGCAGCTAATATACCTGTAGAAGCCTTTCTTGTTGCCCTTCACGTTGTTCTCAAGATTCAACTCCAGGTGGGCTTTGGCTTTTCTAACCCCATCCCAGCACACTTGGACAGAGGCTCAGTATTCCCTGTGGGTCACCTCTCCCTGCTTCAACTTCTTGTATGCTTCCTTTTTCTGTGTTTTGTCAAGAGCTCCTTGATTCATGCAGGCTTCCTGCCACCTTTGCTAGACTTTCTGCACCTTGAGAGGGACCATTCTTGAGTTTGGAGATGATGATCTTTGTAAATCAATCAGTCCTCCTATTTCTCCTAAGCAGATGCCTGAACAGGCTGAAATCTGCTCTCCTAAATTCTGGGGTTGTGGCCCCGCTATTTGCCTTGTTCCCCCCTGTCAGCATCCTGAATTGTAGCATGGTCTCTGCAACCAAGGCTGCCCCGACCTTCACTTCCACAGCCAGTCCTTGCTTGTAAGTATGAGGTCCAGCAGAGCATCTCCCCAATCACCTGTGTCAGGAACTTTGCATCAGTGCACTCCAGCAACCTTCTAGATTGCTTGTGCCCTGCTGTGTTGCCCTTCTAGCAGATATCGGGATGATTAAAGTCCCCCATGAGGCCCAGCGCCTGTGAACCAGTCGTCTGAAGTGTCTTCCAGTTGTCTGAAGAAGGCCTCATCTACTTCTTCCTGATACAGTGCTCTGTAGCAGACACCAACTGTATCTCCCATGTTGGTCTGCCCTCTAATTCTGACCCATAAGTTCTCAGCTGACTCATCACCTGCCCCTAGACAGAGCTGCAGGCATTTCCGCTGTTCTCTTACATGAAGGGCAGCTCCCCCCTCCTCACCAACCCAGCCTGACCTTCCCAAAGAGCCTGTATCCATCCATTGCAGCAGTCCAGTCACGTGAGTTGTTCCACCATGTCTCTGTGATCCTGATGAGGTCGTAGCCCTGCAGCTCCATACAAACCTTTAATTCCTCATGCTGCATGTGTTAATGTATGAGCACTTTAGATGGGCTGAATTTCCAGAAAAGGTATGAGAGCATCCCCCATAATTCTCCTTAATGCTCCATAATGCACCTCTTTGTCTGTGTGCGTGCTCTTAAGGTGGGCTCCCTTCAGCTGTTTTGTTGTTTTCAAGGCCTTTCTTGTCCATGCTGTGCTGCATGCTCTGCTTGCCAGCTCAGTCTACCAATTCATCACTTGATTGTGGGTCATCCCCTCCCTCCCCTGTCACTCCTAGTTTAAAGCTCTCCTTGCCAGGTTGGCCAGTCTGTTGGCAAACATGCTTTTACTTCATTTGGTCAGGTGGATCCCTTCTCTTCTTAGCAGTCCTCAATCCTCAAAGTGGGTCCCAAGGTTGTAAAAGCCACATCCCTGTTGTCAACCCCAGGTGTGCAACCAGTTGCTGGACCCACAGGATCCATCCCCTTCTTCTCAAGCCCTCCCCCCCTCACTGGCAGGATTGAGGAGAAAACTGCCTGGGCCCCCATGCCCTTAACCCTCACCCCCAGAGCCATGTAGATATTCAAGACAGTGGCAGCAAGAAACCTAAGATGCATATTAAGAAAAAATGTGACCTAAGTGCCATATGCTAGTTATGCTCTTCCCCACTCCATGTGTAGATTCCTATTTCTCTTAAGTCAGATTCAGTAAATGTAATGGAAGAGCCAGTATAATGCACCATGTGTATGTGACACACACACACACACACGGTAAAACAGCCCCTGTTGTCCTGGAAAATACTTTGAACAAGATCTGACCCGCTGGAATACCAGAATTGCTTAGTAGCAATAATCTGTGTTTGCACAGCTAAGAAGTCTCACTTGTGTGTTGTGTAACACACAAAGGAGATGTGCACACATACATACATGGGCCTGAATAAGCATGGCTGCAAGATTGTATCTATATCTCTAATATAAAAAAACCCCTCCTGATTGTTTCATAATGTTGACCATAAGGCAGTTGCTCATCTAATGGCTACAAAATCAGATACTGCTTTTTCTGAAATTTCTGATTAACCATGAAGAAAATAATATGCCTGTAAATTATTGGTATTGATATGCAACACTGAATTCATTCAAATAATACATTAGTGTAGACTGCAATCTAAGAACACAGGAACTGCAATGCTAGAGCAGACCAAAGGTCATGATAGCCTGGTATCCTGTCCCCAAATGCAGCCCGCACCAGATGCTTCAGAGGAAAGTGTAGCACCTCTAGAAGGAATGTAATGGAGCAGTTTTCCCATGAGGAAGGATATCTTCCTAACTCTGTCATTACCAGCGTGTTTTGTACTATGAACATTGAGAGTATTCATTGGCCTTGGATTTTTTCATAAAAGCTACTAATGTGGTAAAAAATTATCAGAGGATTATTCTAACTGCTATATATAATAATTTCACTTTTTAGTCTGGTAAGCCATTTTTCTCTGAAACAACTACCTTTACAGCAGTGAGTTCCTCAGGTGAATTTTATCTTCTGTTAAAAAAAAAAGTTACTGATTCTTAAAACTTTATAAAATCTACTATAAGGATCCTTCATCTTTGCTGTATGTATGTGCTGTAATTAAAAATGGAAACCAACAAAATACAAAGATTACTGTGCACATTCCTTTCAGTTTACTTCTTCACAACTGATAGAATAACAAAAATATATATTAAAAAACTACTCTTCTAAGAGCATGGAGGTGTTCAGAGACTCTTGTTCCGATAGAAATTCCATATTCTGCATAAAGACTTCCAGGGTTTAGAATCCAGTTCATTAGCAGTCCATGGGCAAAGATGAAATATTTTATGACATTGTTCCATAATAGTGAATCATCATCTGAATTTAAAATTCAAGTGGGTAGAAGGCTTTTTGCATTATTATACCAGGCTCAGTGCTGGAGTTTCTATGTCTTATGAAGATGGACCTAGATCTAATTGTGAAGGATTGTTTTAGTGTGGCTACCTCAGTCTTGTGTCCCCCTGTACACACACACAGACACACACAGACACAGACACACAGACACACACGCACACACTTTTCTTAGCTCGTTCCAGCCCCTATCATCCAATTAATTGCCTCATATGCTATGTTGTTCATAATGAGGGTGGGCAACAGGGAGAGCATACTGGCAAACTTTTCTGCTCTGAAAAGCAAGTCCATCACTCCTGCAGTGTACCAGCTCAGTGCTGTGAAATAATCCCTGACTCTTGTTTTACCCTTCCCTTGGGGTACCTGCTCTACTGAATGACCCCATCGTGCTTGGTGCATTGAGATTTTGAAACTAGCTGCTAACTACTGTGGATGCATTTCCTGACCTTACTGGTGGGAATTGAACCAAAGTCTCTCAAGTGCTGTAGGATCTAATTAATATGCATCTTATTCCAGGAAAGACTCATTACTTTATAGATATTTATATAAGGGGTATGTCTGCCATAATGGTTAATAACTATGAATAAAGTTTCATTTCTGATAGAGGAATGAAGCTTTTGTTTAGATATGGATTTTTAGTTTTATTAAAAAAATTAGAAAGTATGATTATGATAATCAGGTGAGAGCTCCAAATGGTCGTACAAAGTTTTTATTCTTGCCTTGAGTAATAGCTGGAATTGCCTCTCCTTCCTCACCTAAAATTTAAAACAGGAGGGGGAAAATAATTTAAGAATTAATTCAAAGAAGCAGCAAAGGATCCAGATAAATTCTTTACTGGGTATAAAAAACTTATGGCGTATAAGAAATTGAAATGAGTGGTGGGTGACAAGGTTCTAAAATAGTAAATATAAGTTGAGTCCCATTATTTTTAAACTAAGGAAAGTGTACCCTGGACACAAAGGCTAGCTGTTCCTCTGGTCTTCTCTGTCTTTTGCGGGGTGTGAATATTCAGTTAGGCCCTGTCAAAACCTGGGTTGGCACATAAGTTTTATTGAGGTTAAAATGTCTGGCAACATTATACAGCTTTCAGTCCCAAAGGGAATTAGCATCCTGGTGCTGCAAACTGGACTATGAGGGCAAACCCCAATGCCCAGGCAGAAAGGGCTTCTGAATTTGCTCCCTATCAGAGGGAGATTCATCTCAACAAGTGGAAATGACAAAATAACAGCAATACTTCTAAGCCAGTATCAGTCTGGCAAGTAGAAGTTAGTTGTGACCATTGGAAGTGAGGCTTGGAGCACTGTACATCTGCACTCACGCTAGAAGTCTTCAGTGAGGCATTTTTTGGCAAGCTGGTTGTTGACTGTAAATCGAGGTGCTGGGGATGACAGTACCAGGGTTGACTCTGTGTCTTTGACTCAGACATTGGGCTAACTGAAGCTGCTGAAGACTTTCTTTTCTTCACAGTATCCTCCTGGTTTTGCTTGGCTATATTCCAGTTTGTGCTGAAACCATTTTCTGCCTCTGTTCACGCTACCCACAGCAATAATGAAAATAAATGAAAGTGGGTGAGATCACTTGTGATAGCTGCACGGTGGTGAAGTTGTACTCAATACCTCCCCTGCTCCTCCTTACACACATGCCTGCCCTCACATGCTTGCATTTCCATGGGACACTCAGTGTGAGTAAGCGTCAAAGCTCACTTAAGGAGCACCACAGGGGCGAATGGACAGACAGTGCAGTCAATACCAACAAAGCTACCTGGTTTATGGCTTTATGTTACCTGCTCTCAGCTACCAGTGAGTTATAGCTATATGCTGTGAAAACAAGACAACAACATAAGAACACAGAAATGGTCCTACTGGGTCAGGTGAAGGCTCATCTAGTCCAGTATCCTGTTTTGAACAGTGGATGCCCAGTGAAACAGAGGTAATATGTTGTTACCCCTTATACTCCTCCAGCCTCCAACAATTTTCAGCTCAGGGCACTTTCTGAGCAGCATGTGTTTCTTGTAGCAAACTTCAAAGAATTTCTCTTCCATACATTTGTCCCGTCTTCCCTTGTGAGCTCTGAGCATTTGTGGCATATTTTGCTAGTGAGCTCCACAGGTTTGCTCACCATTGCTTGAATCCTTTTTTTTTCTAACTTGAGTTTTGTCTGTTGCCCCCTACACTTTTGTATTGGGAGAGTCAGTGAACAACCAGTGTTCTGGGAATCAATGCCCTTTCATGCTCTTCTGGCTACTCATGATTTTGTAGACTTTTATATCCTCCCTTAGTTGTCTTTTTCCAGGCTGAGGTGTCCTACTGTCTTCAGTTGTTCTTTGCACAGATGCACATCATCGTTCTTGGCCTTTTCTGGTTCAACTATATCCTTTTTGAAATAAGACCAGAGCTGAAGAAGTATTCAAAATGTGGATGAATCATAGATTTATTCAAAGACACAGAGTTGGCTTCTGTTTTCTTTCTATCCCTTCCTAAAAAAATCCTAACATCTTATTTTCTACTTTGACTGATAATGAGCACTGACCTAATTTTTCCTTAGATCTATCATATATTCTCATTGCTGAATTACAATTGTCAGCTCAGAACCCATTAATTTATATCTGAAGTTAGGATTTTTCCTGTGTGCATCAGTTTTTATTTATTCGTAGTGAATTTTATCTACCATTTAATTGCCCAGCCATTCAGTCTTGTAAGGTCCCTCTGCAATTCTTTGCAATCAGTCTTTGTCCTCAATACCCTATATCTTGTAAATGCAGAAGTTGTTTTTGCCTGGTTGTGGGCAGTATAGAAAGTATTTAGAAATAATATGTTGTTCTTGTGTACACCCTTTTTTTTCATACAGGTCAAATCGCTTTGAGCTATGACAAGTTAAATCCTGCACTTTATAGGTGAGAAACTGGGGGATGGAACTTGTCACCAAGTGAGTGAAGGATCTTCCTTTCTTTTGATGGCCAGGCAGCATCTATCCAGTGGCCTGATGTTACCTCTCATTTACACTTCAGGACTATGTGTTTGCTTGAAAAGCAGTTTTTGGTATTTTCAGCATGTAAGTAATGTTTCAATATTTTCTTTAATACTTCTTTCTAATACTTACAGTCTTTTCACTTAGCTGGGAATGACATAACTTATTTAACAATAACAAATTAGGGACTGCCCTGGGAGTAAAAATACAGCTATGGAAAAGAAGGAGAATTTCACCTGTAGGTGTTCAGATTTGATTAGATCTCATTACAGAGTGCCTTAAGTGAAATGATTTGGAGCTCTGCATTGCTCAGTTTTCCATATCCTGAAATTTTCTGTCACAAAACCCACTAGATTCGTGTAGGGACTAGTACTCCCTCTACAGAGAGTGAAGCTTTAAAAGGACACAATATTTGAATTATCTTTGTATCTCTAGTGCTAGTCACTCCTGGTTATCGGCAGGCTTATATGTAGCAGCTTGGATTGCCTTCCCCATGTCATGCCTTTTATAAGAATTTATAGAGGACTTCAGTCTTTCGTGTTGTCAATTTGGCACCTTTTGCCGAGTACTAAATTCACCTTAAAAAAACATGTCTACATATTAAGGGTTCTATTCATGAATGACTAACACCTCATTTGCACTTGAATTTCATTCAGGTTAAATGGAAACATCGTGCAATGCTGTGGAATTTACACAAATTTGATATCCTTGAATACAGATTGCTGGTAATGAAACTGACACTTTGTTGTGCATAATAAAGATGCTCAGAAGCCAAAAGAGGATGGAGAATAAGAGAAAAAAGGATCAGAGCTAGTCTGAATGAGCAACATACCTTTACTGAGGAGTGGGAAAGGGGAAAGAGGAAATCAAAACAATTTTGTAATGTGTAGGTGTTCCCTACAGCTCAGCCCCAGGAGCAAATAAAGCCAGGCTTTTGAAACTTGCTATATCTGGTCAGAGACCCAAGGTTTTTACTCATCTAGGTAGGCAACATTAGTGTAGGAATCCATACTGAGCAAAACTGAGTATTCCACTTCTCATTTGAATTTTGTATTCCCATGAATCTCACACAATTTCTGAAGGAGTTTTCTCATGCTGATCTTTCTAAGGATTCTCCTTTCATGTATCATAGGTTTTTTTGAGAGTGCAGAGGGAGGAGAATACTCAAGGGTGGAATTTGGAATTTGACTCAAAAACTGACTTTATTTTTTGTCATGAGGGTATTTGGAGCGCTATGTCTCTCCTGCTGAAAATGCTAAGCAGAGGGACCAGTTACATAATCTCTTTCTGTCTTTTTCCTTGACTTATACAATGCCTAGCACAATCCCTCACTGATCCATGCCTTGCACTCCTAGGTGTGACAGGAATATGAATAGTAATAACCATACAATCTTGTTATAAAGTTTCTGCAGTGTTGGAATCAGATGCATGTGATCCGGAGGAAATTAGTTTAGGAGGTACCATAAAATCACATTATTATGTTCCAACAACTTTATGTGAAACCATTTGTCAATAGCCTGTAGGAGGTAAAGTTTATTCACTTACAAGAATGGTGGCCACTTATTGTTATTTTTAAGCTTGGTAGTGATCTTTTGCTCCAATTATGAAAGCTCTGTCCAGTAGCATCTGTCTACAGCCAATATGTACCTTGTGGTAACAGCAAACTTCTGACACGTTTGTCCTATTAGATAGAGAACCTGGTATAAAGAAGAATGTATCTGATGATGTTAGATATTGACTGTTAAGTTTTTGTAGTTGATAATAAGTAGTTGAAATCCCTCTTAATCTGCTGGAGCAATCTACAGTTACTGGACGACTGTTATTCAGTTTGGACTTCCTTGCACTATGTAGAAGTTTAAACATCCCAGAAACTAGTAAAGCAGTTACCTTCACATACAGAAATATAAACTAGCAAAAGAGACATCAGTGAAATGGTTAAGAATCTTTTTACTACCTTGTACCTTTATCCTCCCATCTTCCCTCTACACCAGGCCTTTTTTCCAAGATACACAATACATTCAATTTTCTCTCCTCACTGGCTAACACATCTGAGAATTATTGTGTGGGGATAAAAAAAAAAAATCTGTTATTTGAATACCAAGTCACAATAGACAAAGTCTAGGCTATGGCACCTACTCAGGGGACAGGAGATTTCTCCACTTTTCGGCGATCAGCAATCAATGATGTGAGTTTAAGGAGTATAAATGATCGTATATAAGAAATCCTTCTCTATTCATTATTTTTTGTTTAAATTTCCCTGCAGAAATTGATCTGGGTTGCTATTTTAATTTCATCAGGGCTGCTTGGGAAAGCAAGTCTGAAAAAGAGGCTGTCGTAAGCTGCATACCATTATTACAAATTCATATAAGCAAGATCTGGCTTTGGAAGTCTGGCTCCTGTGACTACAAAAATACCAAAATGAGTTGTACTCTGTGGAGGAAACATGTCAGACACTTAACCCTATTCTTCTTTTGAAGTTTCATTCTTCAGGAATATTAAATAAATAGACTGTAAACTGTTGAAGTTGCCATGCGCTATTGAGCTGCATCCTATAAAGAAAACAAGCACTAAAGAACATATATCTGACCCCAGAAATCTCTACAAGTCATTTTCTAAACAACTCTGAAACCTTTGACTCAGCTGCATTAACAACAGAAAGAAAGGAAGAATAATAGGAGAACATGTCAATACACGAAGTTTTCAATTAATTTTTTTGCAAACAGAATTTGTCTGTATTCTGGCAATCCTGTCATGGTTACCAGTGTGTTAATATTTTAAAAATAATAACTTGATAAGCTATTTAGAGCTTGACAATAGTATGCTGGTGAGTTTTAAGTTACAAGGTATCTTCCTCTACCATGGCAAAGAATAATAATCAGCCGAAGCCTAGGTTATCAGCTTTCTCTGTTACAGTGTGTAGTGTGATTTTGCTCCATGGTGATGCAACGTTGCAATGATTTATATCAAAGCAAGCAAACTTCAAGCTGAAGCTGCAAAAAATATAGGTAAGGTCAGTGATGGGAACTGCTAAAATGTTGCAGCTTCTCTGAAGCTGCAGAGAAGCCCACTATGAACACTACAAAGCTGAGAACATTTCCCTAGTCTTTGATTTCTTATTTTTGAAAGGTAGTAATAGAGCCAGCAGGTAACCTAAGACAATCAGGGAACATTTCAGCAGAGATGCCATATATCTGAATTTCTGCTATAACTTTATACTACCTATAAATTCCCTTGCTGCATGAAAAGACAAAAAGCTGTTGTAAATAAAATTAAGGTCTCTGAGGAAGATCGCCTAAGAAAGTGATTATGATGTGTAGCAATTATTTACCTGTCTATGATCATAGGCAGAAATTAATGACAATGGAAAAAGCACTTAATGATAATATTAGATGAAGAAAGTACAACAACCTAGGTGTAAAAAAGCTGATTAGAATTATTCAGGAGTTTGTTAATTAGCAGAGAGCCCTACCATAGGTGGAGGAAGAAGACACGTTCTTTTTTTCCTTAGTCTGCTGTGTCTGAAAAGTGGGACAAGCAAAAGTATTATCAAGCCATCTGATCCTCTTAGATGAATCCTGTGCTTGAAGAGTCATACATTTGCACCTAACGACCAAATTGACCCGTATTGCTGTGGGTTTAAAATGACACAGGACTGACTTTTTTATATAAACATTTTCTAAGGGCAGTTTCATGATTTTGAGTCCTTTTCTTCCAGCCTCTTTCAGCCCTCCGACTATTTGCCATGTCAAGTTTTTTTATACCTTGCCTCAGTTTCCTCTTCTTTATGATTTACTACTTAATCATTCTTTTTGTAGTTTCATTTTCAGCATGGTATCTCTGAAACATATCCTGCAAAATAAAAATGATTCTATTCCCTGCAATATGTATAGGACTGACTGTCATCCATGAATTTTCCTGAAGGTTGCACTGGGAACTCCAGCCCAGTTACAGTCATTTGGTTGTCCCCAGGTTCAAGGGGAACTCTTGCAGCCCAGCTTTTATATAGCCCAAGAGCAAAACCAAAGACGGGGACATGGGCTTTACAGCATTCCTCTGACAGGATCTTGTAGGAGGTACCTGAAGCTTGGTGTAGCCCATTTTCTCTCTTGCCTAACTGATCCATTCCGGACATATCATCTGTAAGATTTTTCTCCTCTGAAATGATTCACTTTTAAACTTCTTTCTCTCTGAACCAGCTGTCAGACACTCAAGGGCCCAAGAAGTAGCAGGAAGCCGCTTTTTTTATTCTAATATTGCTATCTGTGTGCTGTAAAAATCAGATAGCAGAGAGGAGTTAGGCAGTGGAGGAGACCTTCTTCATGTGCGCTAAAAATCTTCTTTTCACTAGAAAAATGATGTCAGGCTATAGCATCTATTTGTTAACACACACCTTAGCTGGCTTGAGTTTGTGTTTAACAGTAGATTTTTTTACATTGGTTTCATTGTGGTCAGGATTTTATCCTAGAGCTAGATAACTGAACAGTTTTTATGCTGGTAATGAGTATGTGAATTTTAAATTTTGTTTTTCACCAACCACTCTTTTCACATGTTCTTAGAAAGGCTAAGGAGACCAGACTTGCCAGTTTCACTTTTTTGTATTCAAATACAGAACAGGGAATTTTATTGAACCCCTTAACAAAAAACATACTTAGGAATGGGTATTCTGATGAAACTGAGGCTGTTGAGGAAAATTTAAATCATTGTTCCAAGTTATCTAATGGTACACTTCAGTTATAGTCCCTTTTAGTCCCTAAAAATCTCAATATTTAATTCAGTTTTAGTCTTTTAAAGGACATGCTAAATTCTTGAAGCTGTGTTTTTAAAACACAAACGAGCATTTTTTGAACCTTTTATCCTCTGTGGAGTCATTTGCCTTACAGGATTCCTACTAGTGTGACTTCTTGTATCTTCAATATACATTGTTTTCTACAAAGTTTCAAGCAATTGGTCCTGTCAATATTATTTCAGGGTTTGTTGGTTTCAGGAAACAGAGGCATCACAGCACGAGTGTTATTGGTATGTTCATTAGGATAAATGTGCTTTACATCTCTATTTAAATTGTGCTGTGATGAGCCTCTCAGTACAGTACATGCAAAACAGCATCAGAGCACTAAAGTAATAATAGAGACAATAGCAATATTGCCTTTGTCCTTTCTAATAGTGTTCGTGCAAACACTGGAAAGGCGGGAGCATGGGAAATGATGCTGGTGCTGCGGCATTGTGGCTCTCAGCAGCGAGGCACCAGGGCTTCTGTGGGAGCCGGGCGATGACGGAGCTGGAAACACAGGGCTTCATCTTGTGCTGGGCTTGCCTGCAGTCATTACGAAAAAGAACTAGCCCAGCTCAAAACCTATTAGCCCATCTTTAAAAGCTATTGGAGCCAGCCAGAAGTCACAACTGCCAGGAGATATGAAAAGTCAGCCAAGCCCGCAAAAGCAGAGGAAAGGTTTTCAGAGGAACCAGCTAACAGCAGCATGAAAAAGTACATTTACCAACTCTTGACACCTCTAATTAGAGAGATTTGGAGCAGATAATGAGGAGACACTTTTAATGTTATTGAAATATATCAGAATAGGAAGGATGTGCTGGGAAAATAGCAGTCTTTATGCTACTTTCTGTCCCCTTGGGGATGGTTGACGCACCTGGCAAAGGGGATGCTGGTGAGCTGGGAGGAGGTGGAAGGAGCACACCATCCTTAGCTGGTGAAAAGACAGACAAGCTGGGGCCTTCGATCCCCCTTTCAAAGCAGCTGTTGTCTTTAATGAACTTTTTGGTGCATGGACTTGGCATCATATGGGTGCTCACTAGCTCTGACCCTTTGAGAGAGAAGTGATGGGCTTTTGCCAAAACCTGCTCGGTGTGGTCCTCTCGTCCCACCTGTGAGAAAAGCGCTATCTTACTGGACTAGTGTATGCACTGGAAAGCCCAGGAGCTCGGACCTGGGGTGATAGGCACATATGGGGGTCTTAGTCAGGTCTGATAACAACCTGGATGCCATAGGCAAGTGAGGGGAGGGGAATGGGGTTCTTCCCCACGCAGCGTTGTTGGGAAGCTTGCTCTTGACTCCCATGCTAACAGTGCCAAAACCAGCGGACTCATTTTTAAAATGTAGTTCTAAGGCATAACAGCATATATGTTTTTGTTTTTAATAGCACAGCTAGGAAAACTGATCCTTTATGGAATACTTTGTTAAAATGAAAAGGGCATCAATATTTTTTTCCAAATAAATACATATTTGGATTTCATCTGACTGGATCCTTGTAAAAATAATTACAAAAACATATATTAGCTGAGCATGAACCAAACTACCCCTTGTTTACCTGAATTAGAAAAAGGATGATTAATGGTAATGAACATGTTACATTACTCATTTGTCAAAAAAGATCAATAATGTTAAATACCCCAGGAAAGTCACAAAGCTGCCCCCAATACTGTGTAAGTTTTATGAACAAGTGTAGTAGAAAACTCTCTATTTAAGGGGCCACCCCTCCACACACAGTGAGATCTGCCTCCTCCTGTGCCCTGCAGAGCCTACTGGCTCCTCAGCTGTGCTGCTTTAACGCTTGCTGCTGAGGAATGACCCATGTTAATAGAAAAAAAAAAATCTCGAAAATAAGGGTGGTAAAGTTTTTGCATTTTTTCAGTTATTTTGCAATTCAAATCATTTCGCAGGAGTGGGTATAGATACGATGAGGCAGAATGTTGATGAGACAGAACGGCGGTGGGGGCGGTGGGGCGGCAGTGGGCTGGGGCCCACGGGGGCCACGCTGGCAGGTTGAGTCCCGCCACCAGCCCTGCCTGCGCCCCGCAGGAGAGCGGGCTGCTGCAGGGTCACCCTTTGTTTTGGGCGATACGCTTGCCCCCTTAGTAGTTTTTCTCCTACAGTTTTTGTGTTTGTCTGATGCAGTGCAAATTTATGGAAGCAGAGATACCGGCCACGAAGCAGCAATTAGTGGTCATCTAGGGAGAACTCGTGTAATCATATCGAGTTGTCATTGAGTCAGCTCTGTGGCTGGTTCATATTATGAGCAGAGACTTCCTTTTTCCATCAAAAGTAAGTCTTGAGACTTCAGGAAACAGTGATGCCGTAGAGCCCATGCAGTGGTTTAAAAACAAGTACTTAGAATTTGCAGTATTTAAATGAACTCTGAAAAGTAATTTTCTGGAAAACCTTTATGGAGTTACAATAACGCATATTCTGTAGATTCAGGGAGGACAGATTCCTTTATTCTGAGTAGAGGAGTGGGGTGCAGACTTTCATATAATCTTCCCAATTTTTTACTGATTCCTCCTCTGATCCTGAGTGCATAAATTTAACCTTCTCCTGGCTTGCTTCTCCCACCTACAAATTATGTGCATTGTTATATAAGTACCTCAGAGAGAAATTTCAAGTTTTAATTAATGTTTGTAAAATGCTTTGGGTTACTTGGATCAAAGTGTGATATATTATTCAGTAATGTTTATTTCTATGTGGTAGGTGCACACATGTGAATGTTGCAGTGAATATACCAATTTGTACTTTATTATCTGTTTATATTATATTGGTTATTTAGACATTTTCTTTGGTTTCATTTTCAACAAGTTTGATCAAAGGTGTTTTGATGTTTCACAACCTTGGCTTTAATGTGGACTGCAGTGCATTTCTATGTGGAAAAGATCTAATCACATGGAGGGAATGGATGTTTGGCATTCTGAATTGGAGACCTGTATGTTTTTTTATAAGGCTTTTTGGTCTGTATGAACAAGAACGCACCCATATCAGACTGGATCAAGGGCATGCTTGGAGAAGAGGTCTGAGTTCTAGCTTGTGATCTGAAATGAGCATGCCCGGAAAATCTCATCAAAAGATGTCGCATGAAGCCCTAGCCCTGCACGTCAGGAAACTGAGAGTTGGGACACACGGGAGCCCAGTACTGTGCAGGAAAGGCAAATGAGCACTTCTAATGTAGTTTGGTTTAGCTAATCCCTGTGAATAACACCCAGCAGACTGGAACAAGCCCGGGACTGTAGCTACGTTCTCAGAGAGATAATTTGCCAGTAGGAGTGTCTCCCAGCTGAGCATTCAGACTCTGAATTAATCAACTTTGTTTACATTTTCTTAACATGAGCAGATTTCTCTGCAAGTTAAGTTTCAATTACAGGTGTTACTCCACAAGTTCAGGATGACAAGTCAGACCAAGTATGAAAGCCTTTCAAAGCTCTTCTGCAGTGCAAATCCACCCTTCCAAAGGTATCTGGAAAGCTTGATCCAGCCAAGCAAATGTGTGTTATTGATAATAGTATCATACAATAGTATCATACAGGTCTATCTTCTGTACTTAACACCCTGATTTCTTTCCCATCTCTGCAGGTGTATTCTCTGTGATGCTTCTGCTCAGCTCCCTCATTCAATACTAAGCAGCCAGCAAGAGAGAGCAAGAGGAGGAGGATCCTAGTTTTTTAGCTCTTGAGGGCAAAGAAGCTGTCAGAAATGCACAGATTAGAATTGAAGAGTGGGATATCCCATGGTGGAAAATATATAGAGCAAACCCTCCTCGAGGTGGCTAAAAGAAGCTGCTAGGAGCAAAATCTGAGGGAGGAAAGCCCCGGGGCTGAGGGAAGCTGTGCAAAAACAAGTTAAGAGGGAAAGAGAGCCTCAGCCTTGCACGATGCTGTGGGTGGCGTTGCCTTCAGTCATACTGAGACACCAAACATCACAGAAAGAAAAGGAAAAACAATGTTAAACTGCAAGGGTGCAAATACAGATTTTTTATCTGATGAGGTGGTGACAATACGGCAAGACACAGGAAAGCACTGGAGAGGGCATATAGACTTGAATCAGTGCTCTCAGGAACTGCAGTGCAGTAATCTCCCCCCTGGGCCATACATACCCCTGTATTTAAAGTATACAAAGTCTGTAGCAGTATTACTATAGCAAACTAGAACTGAAAGTAATTACTTTTGTTACTAGGAATTAGATCAGCTACATGATTTTGACAGAACTTTAACTGAATGGTTGACCTGTATAAAAAAAAAGAGTGGTGTTGACTGCAAGATGGATTTGAATTTAAGCACAGTTTCTAATATATGAAGTTCAATAACTATGGATTTGTTCAAATATATGTATATGTAAATATGCAAGATGTACCTATATGTGCCCTGCAATACATTTATAAATATCTATCTCAGTTTTATAAAACATACAAACCTAAATGATTAACAGTGGATTGAAATAGAACTGACATTGGTTAATTAGAATAGGAATGCACTATGTTTTAAGACTAGAACTGAATTGTTGTACAAGGAGCTAATTCATTATATGGAAGAAAGAAATAATTGCTGAGGACAGCAGCCAGTATGGCAAGGTCTGTTATAATCTGTTTTCTCTTTCTTTCCCGTCTCCAAGGTTTCACTTTTCCATGTGACCCTAAAGAGTGGACACAAAAGACATGTATTTGCTTGAAAGGTGAGAAATAAAATATATGTCTTGACTTTAAGTGGTTCCACACAACACTGGCTCTTGAGTCTGATTTTGTTGCCTGTCTACATATAGTCTTCTCTCAGTTCCTCTGCTATTGTGTTCAATGTCACTTTTGCTGAAGGGAAGTGGCTGAAATGTCACTTTAACCAAACATCTTGAGATTTTGGAGGCAGGACTAAACCTGAAAAGAGATTGATTCTCATGGGAAAATCCTGCTGTTAGACAGGGAGATGTAAATCACAGCTGGCTTCCAAAATTAGTGAGAAAACAGATTTTTTTTTTTTTGCAAAATTGGGTAGACACCTAGGCCAGGCTCTGAAAGAAAAAGAATCCAGCTGTACCAGGGCATTTGGTTACACAGGTCCCCAGAGCTGCTACAGGAGAAAGTCTCCTACTCGTATCAGTCCGAGGGTAAAGCTGCCACGTGCTTTCTTCACACCAATACCTTCCCGAGGTGTTCTTCATTTCTCTCAGCCTCTGCCAGTATTACATAGCAGTTATTATTATCCCTTATTTTAAGCTGCTAATTAGTTTTAGTTTCCACTGTACAAATTTTCCTGGATGCGGAAAGGGAACCATTTTGCGTATCTTTTAATAGGACTAATGCTGAACTGCAGTCACTGAAGACAACCACCATTCCCACTAGGATTCACAGGCAGAAATGAAACCGCTCTTCGTAAGGCTGACTGCCACTTTCGCATTGTTTCAATGAGCCTGAAGCAAGGCTGCCCTCAGGGAAGAGAGCTGTCACTCTTTATTTAGGGAGTTGGTTACAAAACTCTGTGGGGACTTGGAAGATGGAGACGATATAGAAAACTAACACTCAAGGGAAGACGAAGAGGGATGCAGAAGACTAAACTGTTTTAGATGGTTGGGGGTGTCCACTGATGGTGCAGGAGCTTGGATCTATCTGGCCTCTCCAAAGAGCACAATGATCAGTGCCTGCATCTTGCCTTGGCCAGCACATGGCCAGCTGAGAGTGCAGGATACCAGATTATATACGAAAGGACAGTGTGACCAATGCCTGGGCGTTCTCTTGGCCTGCTCTTCAGTTTATATTATAGCTCTTCTGCGCCTTGTGCACTTAAAGCAGTCGTTACTCTTTTTCTTATCTCCAAGCAATACAGACAGTTCTGCATTTTATATGGTACTGTCAGTACCCTCTAATACTTTTAATTTCAAGAACTTTTTCTGAACCTTTTATTTCCAAGACCAGAAGTCTTTTTCAGATAGTAGTTCACTCTTCTTTAAAACTCTCTACCTGTATATATGCTGCTGTAATCCGAGGTATCTCATTCTTGCATCTCTTCCTAGATCTTCCTTCAGAGTTCAGCTTTTCTCTTACCAGTAGTCATTTGCTTTAACTGAGTGTTTTAATATCCTGAAGAATAATTTGAATATTCTCTTTCTTTCAGGTTTTGGGAAGTTTTATTTTTTCCTTCAAAAGATGCTGGATAGATTTGCCAAGAGACAACTCTTAGAGAATATGTGAGAGTATACTAACATCATCTGATGCCCATTGAACCAGACAGACATCTTCCCCCATATCTCATGATAGAAACACAGGTCCACAGGTAGGTGTCCTCTGATTTGGTGGTAGTTTCCAGTAAGCACATTTAGAGGAAAGTAGTTTTCTCTCGTCTATTAAAGCCTTCTTGATTAACTGAAAATATGTTTTCCATTATTTCTTTAGTTCACTGGTAGCAGTTTCTTCTCACTTACCCATATATACATACACACAAACCCACATATTTATACACATACATGCAGAAAGAAGTAACTGCATTAAAATATTTAATGATACCGAGGAAGCAGTCACATGCTACTGTATTCTGACAGTTGCAGCTGTCTAGTGAACTTGAGTTATTATAATGATTGATCACTACTGCTTTAAGCCATATGCTGTATTCAGCATCTGATATTTTGAATTTATAGCTTCCTGTACTGAATACTTACCCTTTAATCTTTTTTCACTGTGAAAATGTTTCTAATGTGAAAAGTAGTTATCAATGTAATGTTTGCGCCTTGTACCATCCTTGATATCTGTTACTTTTCTTTAAAGTAGGTGAACGAAACTGGGCCCATTTCTCATATATGTAGAAATTGGAGCCAAGAGGGTGAATCACCTTAGGTCGACTGCTTATGGTAGTTGCCCAGGGAGAACTGCAGCTCTAGTCATTAAGACAATCTCAGCTAAGTCTGGAGGTGTTTGCCTAAAGTCACTGAGCTCTGTCGCTGCTGCTGACGTTACTGCTGGAGCAGGTGCTCCAGCAACAACGTCTCACTAGGATACTCCTGTCCTCCCTTGGCTGCTTGTTCTCACCCCTTCAGGGAGGTTCATCACTCGCTGGCTTCCTCTGGTGGAACAATTTGTGGGGCTGCTCTTAAACCGGACCATTGAAATGAGCCAAGCGGAAGAGCTGACTGGTTTGGTGGTTTTAACCAGGTCATTTCTGTGGCCTGGTTTCCTGCATGGCTCCATGGGCGACTGAATCTGCACAGGCGAAGGGGGCAGCGAGCCACTGCTCGGGGCAAGAACGAGCGGCGGGGGGTTAGCAGTGGGAACCTCCTTGCCGCCAAAGCAAATGGCTTTGCTACTGAAGGAAACGTATCATTAGGCAAAGGCTGAATAAAAATAAAATACAGAGGTCAGGATCTTTGCTATTATTAAATGATCATGATAATTGCTTTATCTGGGCCTTGCTCTCTAAGGCTGTGCCTAACTTTCCTTGGGGTTTTCCTCTTAACGGCAGTTTTAGAGGATTTTGCTTCACCCTTTTCTCTCTTGTTGCTGTACTCATGAAAACTTTGCATCAATATGTTTGTGCTTCTGCACTCCTGCTATAAAGCATGTCACATCCATGCACCTTTGATGCTTAACAGCTTTTAAAATATCACAAAGTTTCCTACAAATGACAAAGCTCTCTTGAAATTTGATGTAATTTCAACTAAAAAAAAATAGTATAATATAGGGAAAAATGTATGAAGTGGAGCCTAAAATTTTGCACAGGATCAACTGGGATCTGCTCAGTAGTCACTGTTTCGCTCACTCCCCTAGTTACAATACTTGTATATACAGTAGTAGTTACTCAGATGATTTAGTTTTCTTGTCCTTCCTGTTGGAGGAGTGACAGTAGGAGAGGAGGAGGTAATAGTGGATTTGATCTTTAAATTGAACTCTGCAGTATAGGAGATGTTGCAATGCTTGGTTGATAGCAGAGCCTGAAGTGCAGGACAACAACTCACTCTTTGCCCCTGAAATGTTATTAGCCTTCTTTACTCCTCCTTCCAAAATAAAACACAAAATAAATAAAGCTTCTAGCATCAGTAAACTTCCTGCTGTTTGAACTGGCAGGCAGCCAACTCATTTGGACTGTTCTCCCCACTGGTATAAAACACCCATGCAAGCAGCAGAAAAAAGGAGAGGAGGCCCCTACATGTAAAAGAATGCCTCGCCAGTTTTCTGATTTGAACAATATAACATGAAATCTTGGGCTGAGTGTTTAAAAACAAACTCTCTCTCTCTTTCTCTCTCTGTCTTTTATAACCCTTTAATTTTCTTTTTTGAGCATTTAGCACTTAAGACCTTGCAATCATCTTTCTGAACACGTAAAGAAACAAAATCCCATGGGTACCTCATTCCTCAAATGAAATTTTAGTTGGGGTTCAGGAAAATAGGGAGAAAAAAAATCTGTACATCGATGCAGTATTTTTCATGGGATTTAGTCTCTCTCATAGAGAACAGAAACACATGTATTTATATTCTCTGGTAAGTGTTCAGACTCCATGGCTGAATTAACAAATTTCACGTGCAGCAATATGACATGTGTTTTCAGAATGTTTTCTGCTCATTCATTTATAAGTATTTATGATTCGGTTATGGAAACATCCAGGTTCTGCCCCACATTTTCTAGGGATTCAAAAAAGACAGGTCCTGCAGAAAGACTGTTTTTTCAAAGGGTATTTTCTGAATACTGATTTTTATGTGGGGATTGTTGATAACCCTTAACAATTAAAAACATTTGATGTAGGTGGTGAAAACATATACCTAGGAGGTTTGCCCAGTGTCAGCTATCTTGAGACCTGAACCCAGGTTGCTGTCTGTACATTTCAGTCTGTGTTTCTGGATTTACACAGGTGAAATGTTGACCTAGAAGAATATGGAACAAACCACTACAGCTTTAAGCTGTGGAGGTTTATCAAAAAAAAAAAAAAAAAAAAAGGGCAGAAACAAAGGCAAGCAGATGGCTAAAGATGAAGGTCACATCAGATTGAGAAGTTTGTCAAAATGTGATGACATAGGTAATCTGTAAACTGTTATTGCACCTAGCTGGAGGTGCTGAAAAACATTTTGAAATTACAAAAAACACTGGAGTCACCAGCACGCAGGCAGGAATGATAGCCTGGAGTGGTTCTGCTCTATGGATGAATGCCAGATGTGGAAAGCGACATATCTGGAATTAATGATATTAAACATGCTTTTCTTTTATGCTCAATAATAACTCTATTATGATTGATACAAACCGCAGACACTTTATCTAGTACAAATGGAATCGTCTGTCATTGACTATATTAAATCATCAATTTCTGCATGATGAGGATCGTTTAGGGTAACTAATCATCTGTCTCGTTCTGAAGTCTTTAAGGCTGATCAGATAACGTTTTGAATACTGCCTGAGCAACCATGACAATCTAACCCTTCCATGTAAGGATTGAGAGGGGCCCATTATGCCGTCAAAGCCTGTGGAAATATCACAGCTCTTTCTCTACATAATACCCTGCTGTAAATAAATCACTCTCCACCGCAAACTTTATTGATCACAAGCACTTCCATGCTTGTGTCTAGTGAAGTCTCTACAGAATAAAATGCTGCTTTATATTTTGTCTTGTCAAAATATTAAACGGCTCTGTCAAGCGGAGTCAGGCTAGCAGTGATGGTGTAATTCTGCTGTAGCCCTTCTCATTCCCTCTTTCTATCTCAGCTGCCAAGCTTACAAAGCAGGATTTTTTTTATAAACTTTCCAATTATAGTCTCGTAAGATTATGAAGCCTTAAGATAAAGTGTCCTAATTTAGAGTGGTAGAGTACCGAACCACTAGACAAGAGCCTGTTAGATAAAACATTTCTCACAAGGAAAAGATAACCTGGCTTATTTATATACACAACATTAATGGGCAATAGGAGATAGCCTAGAATATCTCTATTATTTTGCCAAGTGAGATAGGGGAAAAATATTTGAATTAATTCAAGCTCAAAGTGTTTATTATTCACAGACAAAAACTATCCCTTAATTATGAGACAAATGTACCAAAGGAGGAAACTGAGAAACTCTGGGTTAGCACAATGCATTTTCATACCATATCATTAGTTTGTAATTCTGCAAATATGATAATGTGTTTGTAGTGATACACAAGCCCGACCATGGTTTAAGGGGGAGAACGCTGCTGTCTCTGACTTCAGCTCACAGTGTGTTTGCCATTGGATCATCTCGCTTTGACAGTTTTCTTAGCTGCACTGAGTCAAACTGCCCATTTTTAACACCCTGTGACTCTACTGGGAGAAAACCTGGGGTCTTGCAGAGCTGTGCTGAGAAGGCAGGCTGTAAGGAGATCTGGGATCGTCCTTAGGCGGAAGCTGGAGCGCTTTCAGGGCTGCTCTAATTTGTAATAATATTCGCCATCTCAGGGTTGCAGCAGCTTAAGCTCTGTCATGCATTCCCATATGCTTCTTACTCCAGGAAAGACAGAATAAGAGCCAAAAGTGGTGGCATGAAGCTCTAACCTGTGCTCAAAAGAAGGCTGAAACACAGAAACAGGGAGCTGACAGCGACTTCCTGACTTCTGGGCTTCTCTGGGAATCAGGGAAAAATTGTCTCAAAATCACCATGTTTTATTCCGTTCCCTATTTGATTTTCATGCAGGCAGAGTTTCTGTTGAGGAAGTATAAATGTAGAGTTCACGGTCAACATTATTTCTTTAGGTCTTTTTTTGTGACAAATCAAAATCCATATTAGGTGAAAGAGAGAGCAGCAGAGAGACCATCTGCAGAGGAGGATGGGCAATTGTGAAGGGAAGTCGAGAACAGAATAGGAAAGAAGGAGAGGCAGAGCAGAAGGTCAGTGAGAGGACAGAGGCCATGAGTAGGAGGTGGACCTACTCATCCCATACGTGAGCTCCTTTCACTGAGGCAGCAGGGAGCAATCTCAGTGAAAAGCACCTACCGCAATAAAGTCCTGACTCTGCTTGTGCCTTATAGACGCAACTGAAATGGAGATATTCAGTCTCAGAAAGAAAGCAGGCAAAGTGAAGCTACTGATGTGATGGGCACTTGACAATGGGAGCTCATGAGTAGGAGAGGGCTGGCTGGCTTAGTGAGAGCAGATGCGTCATCGGGTTCTCCAGCCTGCACATACAATCACTGCAAACAATGATCAGAGAAATTTACTTTTAAATTGATCTTAGCCAATAAGTATTCCAACAGCCTAATTGCCTTTGGCAATATCTGAGTCAAGTTGCCCTGCAGGACTTTTTGAATGTCCTAAAATATCCTTATCCTTCTTCCTTATCCCAGCTCTTCCCGATCTACAAATTGCTCCCATCTGAAAGGGACTGAAAGGATCTGGTACGAGACTTCAGTAACTTGACCTTGTCTTTTCCTTCTTTATTACAATTACTGTTGTCCAATTAGGGGAAAAAGTCATGAGACTCCTACACCAGTAATAACAATAGTTAATGACAGGAACACTGGTTGTGAAGAAGCAGTTGTTTAGTCAAAACATTTGTTAAATCTTTTTGAATAACAAAAATCTTTCTAAAAATTAAAGGTTTTAATGGAAAGCTTACAAACAGAGGGAGCTGTGAAATTCAGTAATTTCCTCATTAGTAACCACTATCAGTCTAAACTAAAGGAATAAAAGTGAAGGGGATCAGTAGCTGAAAACTCTACCTGCTCCCAATGCTTTGATCATCTAAAGAAATAGCATTTTTACTTCTTTAAGACTTTTGTCCTTGGAAGCCAAAAGGTTCTGCCACTTATCTCTTCACTGAAGGTGTTGGTATAGTTTATATAGCTTTAAAAAGTGCTTCATTTTGCTTTTTTGGTCAATATCGAGGATTTTTTTTTGTTTTATTCTCTTAATGTAGAGCCTCATTAATGAACTTATGGAAGGAAAAGAGATCTCAGTCAATATAGCACCCAAAGCATACTGAGATTAATCTTACACCTTCTGCTTTCTTGCTGTAAGCAGCTGCTCTCCCAAGCGTATTATCCAAGTTCAGCCAAAATGCCTTCCAAAAAAACCCCCCCAAAAAACCTTCTTCAATGAACCTGCAAGATTCAGTAAATACTCAGCCTTCAGCTAGGAAATGAAATGCTAGATCACTCATTCCCGTACTTTGTGTGTTCACATTTACGTTACATTTACGTTCTTAAAAAATTGCAATCTTGTGGAACAACATTGCTAGCCTTCTCTGGCCCCTTTACTAGGTTTTGAGCCAATTACAGTCTACCTGTAAATCTTTCTCTTGAGCTTGATTTAAAAAGGGATGGACTTAAAAAATAAGAATGGATGGAGGTTATGGAAAAAGAAAACACATCCATAACTAATATAGGGTTTTATTTATTTTCAGATATTCTGATATTGTTCTAGATCAGAGCTACAAATGCATAGCAAGGGACATAATAAGAAAGTAATAGCAGTGTTCTCAATATTTAAAAATGACTATTTTTATATATGTAAAAATCAGTAAAAAGCTCTAGAGTTGTTGCATCAAATGCAAACAGAACTCAGCTTTTTCTTTATGCAAAAGGAGTCAGCATAATAAAAAATTGCAGTGTGACTGTCTTCAAGTTTGAACTAAGCTATATTGCTCTGAAAAATTGGAAGGAAAAAAAAGAAAAAGAAAAAGGCATAGCTCAAACCAGGTAACTATTAGTGACAACATCATCCTTAGCTATACCAGAGATTACCCTGATCTCAAAGGAGATGTTTTCATGGCTGAACCCTTTTAGCATCAAACTCCTTGAATAAGATAAACAGCTACTTTGCTTAAAACATGCTTTCATGAAGCAGTTCGCTATCCTTTAGCTTTTCATTGCTTTTGTGTGCAAGGTTAGTAGCAGGAGGGAAGGAGGGAGGGGGAGGGAGAGAGAGAGAGAGCGAACAGATCCCCCAAGAGTGGTGTGGTTTGGTCAAAAGCGCTAAACCTTGAAAATCTTTGCATACTAACATCTGAAACAGGTGGTTCTTGGGCTCATTTTGTGAGCATAAGTTGCTGTGTGTCGACCTTATGCTCCTGAGCCTTCTCAGATGTGTAGCCAGGAGGGATCCGTCTGGCTGTGTGTGATTTTTATATATCTTTCAGCTAAATCAGAGGTCCTAATGCAAAATGCACTCAGGGACAGCAGGGGGAATTGTGACACTCCCTATAGGACTTTTCAGCCATAAACCAATAAATGGATTATACTGATCTGTGTAGTTTTTTCATCTGTGACCGCTAAAATGTGGGTAAAGTCTTGATTTTAATATTTAATAATAATCTTCATTTAATCAGCAATTCAAGCATAATTCACTGGAAATCTCATAGACTACTGTGAATGAAGTTTTGCTGTGCCAGTTGCTAAGGGCTGGGAGCAGGTAAGTGTCTAAAAGAAGAAAATGAAATGCACATCAGTGTAGTGCAGAAAACTGGAGATGTAAACAGAGGGGAACAAAATAGAAATAGCAATGGGTAAAAGCAAGGGAATCGCTTCACGTTTCATGACTGACTGTGTTAAGGACCCCAGTCGTCTTCTCTGGCCAACCATTAACTGCCAGGAAATGTCCTCCCATTAACTCTTATTGCTTAACAACAAGTTGCTAATACATGTTTAATAATATTCATTTTTTTTTAACTGCCTCATAACACCACTGGTGGGAGAATACAAGCAAAGGAAAACGGCATAAACGGAGCAGTGACAATCAGCATAGTCCCACTTTCCTCAGAGCAGCAATGCTGCTCACCTAGCTGTGGATCCGTCCAGGTTTTTTTGCCATGCTCATACATGGCCATGGATATGTTTAATCAAGGGTTCCTGTTTTTGTGCATGTGGCCAGGCAGAAATAGTAAGAAAGAGCATCCTTTATGGACCTGGCGAGTGCAGGTTTAAAGGGGTACTGCCAATGCAAACTTGCATTTTTTGTTTGCAATATTTTTATCTGCTGTTGTTACAAGTAAACACCCACAAAGATTTTTTTATTGTATCCTTTCAGTTAGTCTGTTTTGTGTCTTTGGAAACACTTCAAATTCAGAAAACAACAACTAAAACTACTTTAACATTAAAAATGAATTGTTTTAAACACAGACTTTCAGGAGTTTAAAAGTTAAGATTCCTCAAAATAATATTAACTCATTCACAGCTGGAAAAACACAAATGCGCAAAATAAAATAGCTTGTAGGGAGTAAGTGGCTATGAGCCCACGGTTCTGCTTTGATAGTACATTTATGTCTCACATTGACTCAGAAGACCTGTAGGCAAAATTTGGCCTGTTATCTGAGAAAGTGGAAGTAGACAATTTATTGCAGTTAGATCCTCAAAAACAGATCCACAATTATCAAATAACAGAATCTGTTAGTTCTGCTGCCTTCAGTAAAATAACAGATCTCCATGGAAATAGGATTACAGGAGAAACCATATTAGATTAGGGTCCATCTAGCTCAATTTCCTCTCTCTGACAGTAACCAATACTTCAGAGGAGGGTGACAGAAATAGAGTCCTAAATGTGTGTGTGTTTTTCTCTAAATGTATAGAATCTAGCTGTAAAATCATCCTGCCTTTTTCCTACTTCTTCCTTCTCCCTTTCACTTTCCTTTTGAGTATCTGTGGCCTTTTCTCTCTTGAGCTGGGATGTTTTCTGAATTTTGGGCTTAATTGGGGATGTTGCTGAATGTTTGAACTATGTCCGAAATTATATGGGACTGGCAATAGCTAGGTCTTGAATGTAAAAACTCAGTAGTTCTTAAAGTGAGAATTTCTTGAGGCTTTAAATTTGTCCACTCACCTGGAGAGCTGTTGTGGCTACAATGCCCAACACACACCCATAGCGTTGCCATTTTGGATCTGTAGACCAGTAGCTAATAAAATCTCACAATAATACCCACCACAAATAAAGAGTCAATAATCTTTCAATGAAGTAAACCCAGGACCAACAAATAATGCTATATTCTATACAGAAGATAGGTGCTATCCACCCTGTGTATGGAATTTATCAGTCTAATGCTGCCTGATGAGCCATACCTCAAGAATTGCGGAAAACAAACAAACAAACATAATCTCTTCTCCAAAGTCCCTTTTATATCCAGGCCCTGATCCTTGGTTGTGACCAAAGGGCATGAGCTAGCCAGTACGAGGTGCCTGTGAGAAGGTAACTATCTACAAATGCTGTTTGCATTCCAGAGGTCTGCTTGCCCCATGTTTGGACCACATGAAGTTCCTCTGTGAACCAAAAACTCCCATTGCTTGGTGATCCTGGGAAAACAGGAACTCCAGACATACCTCATTCCCTCCAGGACAGGCACCTTGTATTACGGAACAAGATGTAGTCTTTGACTGTATATTTTACCATAGATTTCTTTTTCCTTGTAGAAAACCATGTGAAACTCAGACTCTGGCTGAACCTTTAGATATCTACAATATGAAAAAAATGAATCCTACTTTGGGGCACCTGCTAAGACCCTTTCTCTTTTGGGAATTTTTTTTTTTTTGGCAGAAGCTTTTTTCTTGTGGGCTCCTATAGCATCCGTTTGACCCAAAGCATATGAGAGAGCTGCCCCCTGTGCTTGCATTGCAGCCTCATTGACCCAGTGGTTTAATACAGAGCACCAAGACCACGATGTACATACTGGGAGCGCTTGTGCAACTTCCTTGCCCGAGCAGTGTACTGATTAATTGTACGCCGCAGGACATCTCATAGGCTGCCAAAAAGTGTTGTTGGAGTAGCTATAAAATAGTAACTTGAAGAATTAGTGACAAATCAGTATTACCTTCTGAGCTCAGACTGAGGAGAAACGGCAACCCCTAACAGATTTTGTTTTGTTCCCCTAAATAAAACCTCTAGAGACAAAATGGTAATGTTTTGTCTTACCAAAGTACATGTTTCTTTCTTGGTAAATAATAATTTAATGCCATCTGTAGCTAATGTTTTAAAGGTAAGTCATTAAAGAAACAAATTATAATTCTAGGCTTCCACAGATTTATTGGGATTATAATGAATTAAAACATAATAATAATAAAAAAAAATTAAGGCCATTAAGAGGTTATAGCTTCTTTAAGCCATACCTCTCTTGAAAAAGGCTCATGAAAGGAGGAGTGGCTGTCAGCTGAGAGGTTTGCGGTTTGGTTAAAAGCATGAAAAAAAGCCACAGATACTTTCCCACCTCAAAGGATAAGCGAAAGATTTACTGCCACCAAATGTGCCAAGAAGTCCTTTTCTTCTGTGCAGCTCAGGCTTGAGATTGTCCAGTTTTCAGTTATGAATGAAATAGGGAAAAATTGCTAATATTTCTTCAGTTGTTTGAATATTAGCAAGTGTTTGTCATGGAGGCCATTAGCACATAAGCAATTAGAGGATTTTTAACTGAGAAACAAGAAGCTGGTTATTGCCTGCTAGATTTCTCCAGGTGTATTGTATCTTGCTGAAGCAACGGGAAATTTATGTGAAAGTCCACTAAACCAGCCACTCTGCCATGCATGCAGGGAGCTGGTATCCCTTCGCAAGCCTTGTATCTTGTTCATTTGTCAGAGCTTGTCAAATAAACTAAGTTACCTCAGTCCTGCAGCAGTTTCCAGGAGGCTACAACCATGTGAACCTGAAACTTTGGCTGCTGGCGAGACGTTGCTGGGAGCAGCAGTGTTATCAAGGAGCCCCTGTCCCACTCCAGCTGCTGTGCCCGGCTCAGATGGTCCTGGCTGGGAGTTGGACAGGAGTGGGCTTGCCTGCTTTTATAACAAAGATGCCATTGACAGAACCTCCATGGGTTGAGGTAAGGTGATTTCTTCACCCAAAACTTTACAAGGTTTTGTAGGAAAGCCACCTAGGATTTTCAGCATGTGTTTTGGCTGATGCCGTGATGCAGCGGTAACCCCAATGCTCAGCTCCAGGGAGGTTCCTGAAATATTTTCAGCAACTGATTCTCCTGTTTCCATTTACAAATATCCCTGATAAAATGTTGGAAAACTTAGATGTTTACTAGACACTCCCAAACCTCTTTTTTTCTGTGTTCATATCTTCATCTATTTTTGTATTTCCTATTGCAGGCCACCAATTGAACCATACAGATGGCTTCTAAAATTACACTGCAGGCCCTTGGGGGAAGGGGTACAAACATAAGTTGAGCTCTTCTTTTGCTTCAGTTTCTGGCTACTTTCTTTTGTGGCTGGTCACTGCTGTAGCCACTCACCCTCCCATTCCCTCATAGCTGTGCCTGGCAAGGTTTGCTGAAGCTGAAATGTAAGCATGGTATTCATACCTCTTCCTCAACACTTGCTGCATTGTTTCCAGCTCCTAGTTATTTGTCTGACTGGAATAGCAGAGCATATTTCAAAATGTTTTTGATGCTGCTTTTTAAATATGCTTCCAAATGCCTAACTATCCTTTATCAGCATTAGTGTGAGATGTGGAGGTAAAAGATAGAAGCCGCTATAGCAGAAGAGATGACCAATGCATCCAACTTAAAAGCAATATCTCATACCTTATGCACTGTGAGTAAATCATTCATAAATGTGCTTGGCCAGTTGTGCAACATCTCATGTGAAGGAGAAAAATTACTTTCTGACTCCCACAGAGTGTCATTTTATGCCCTAATGCATGAGAAAACTCTACTGCTATTTGCTTAAAGAACTCATTTTTTTTTTCTCTCAGTCTCCTACTTTAATCAATCAAAATTAAATATTTTCTGTGTGCCCAACAGCTGAAGGGTGCACTCACATTTACCTGTCCTTGGTTCAGGTGTTGTCTCCTCATTCTGTGTAATTGCAGTGTTTTATCCTGTTTATTGAAACATTGTATGCTTTTATCTACTGAGGGTAGCACTCAGGAATGCTACATGTATGCTTTAGACATGGACACCAAAAAGACTCAGAAATGCCAAAGATGAGAGTTGTCACGCTTTATTGTAAGCACGACAGTAACAAGTTACAGAACTTCTTCATCTTTAGCCCTCAATGGTGGCATACTGCTATAGCTATAGGAAAGGCTGTGCAAGGGTAGGGAGCCCTGGTGCTCCAGCTGTGCCTCTGTAACTCAGATATTTACAGCTAAGATAACTAGTCCTCTTGGCTATTCTGTGTTTTAGCAAAAACAGCGAAGGTAGCTGCTGTTGAGGCCCCATGTCTGACTGCTTTGGACCGGTCACGTGACGCATTATTTTAGCAGTGTTACGCACATGAATTACTAACTTCAACTATGCAGCTGCGCAGTAGTTTGCAGAACTCTGTTATTTCACATAATAAATTAGGCTTATTAAACCAAGCCTTAAAATAACTGTCTCACTTGAAACTCAGTCTTAGGTTTCCAGGTAATTTTTTTTGACAACTAACCTGAAAACACTGCTGGCATAAGTGATGTTGAGAATGATGTACATTTCCCTTGTTATGGGGCAAGTCTTCAGCCTGCGCTTATGTGCCTGTGAGGGATGTGAATACATGGGTAAAGCAGAAATGCCCCATGCCCGCAGCTCGTGGAGGTGCTCGGTTCCCACGCAACCTGGGAATGCTGGGCTAGTGTGGGGAGAGAGGGAGCGTGCGCTCACGGTGCGGCCGAGGCTGTCGGTCTCTTTGCCTCCCCTCTGCCAGGTGCAGGTACAGAGACCTCCTGGATCCTCAGCATCTCTGGAGTGGAGCAAATCTTGAATGCAACTAAGCTGCCTTTTTCTTTCAGCCGACTGTTTTGCTCTGAACACGTCAGTCAGGTGGGTGGTACTGCCCACTTGCTCTCGTGGCAGCCAAATGCTGAGGCGACACCCTGCATGCAAATAGGGAAACCTTGCAATTGGAACTTAATAGCACCCGTCACATGTAAAGAGGTTTCTAGAAGAGAACAAAGGTGGACATATGTGGACTGTATGTAGCTGTCTGTAAGCGGCCTTCAGGTCCACAGAGCCAGAATTGCACATTCACGGTAGTGATGGATTAGAGAAGTCCCATTAGTTTTGTTTTACAAAAAGCCCACAGAAAACAAGTGTTTGAGCTAGTCTTAGCCATAGAGTAGTATTAAACAATGTCTTATTTGCAGCCCAGTTGATATACTTTAGTATCATGCTATAAAAATTCTTATTAAGAACATTTGAAAGCCTGAGAGACTTAGCACTATGCTTATTCATGTAGGAAAGAATTCAGAACAAAAAAGCTGAAAGATTTTGTGTAGGACAATGCCAAAGCTCCTTAATTCTAATATCAAAGGACAGCAGCCTTCCCCATGGAGAAAGGATTGTTCACTTTGTTTGTACTGCATGTACATAATGTCTTTGCTAAGGCTACCAACAAGGTCATCTGTTTATTTTTCGGTTTGAATTTTGTGCTGAGACCTGAATCGAGACCATCAGCTTATTTCACTTAGGCCAGCAAGGACAATAACTGCCTCAGTCATTTTTTTCTCAGGGTGCTAGAGTAGACAGGACATCTGAGACTTGGAATGATATTTAAGAAGGAATTGACTGAGATGTTCTTGAAAATATGCAATGTCCCATTAAATGCAGTCACTGCCAATAGAGTAGCAAATGCTGAAGCTGTTTTTTAAGGCATTAGGAACATCCCTAGAAATTCCAGCTCAGTATATGTCCTTTTAAACTAAAATTAGGATTGGAATAATGTGAGACTGATATTAATGTTATATAATAGTAACATAACAAAATGACATCAGGTGGCATAGTGACATAAAGGAAACCCATTATTTTCTAACCTATTAGAATGCGTTGAGTATGTCAAACAAACAATGAGTGAAAGAGAATCAGAATCTGTATTTTAACTGAACTTCTGAAAAAAAAGATGCTGCCAGTAAATACCCACAGGAGAAGGACACAACACAGATTAGAAACTGTTTAAGTGAAGGAGAAAAATGAAGAGAAAAAGACATTATGAACCTATATTTAATGTACGTACGTGTGTGTGGATTTCCAGGCTTCATAGCAGGGCTAGATATCAGTTCTTTTCCCCTAGATTTTAATTAAGAAAAATGCATAAGGTATTTGTAAGTACAAATTATAGTAATATACAAATATTTCAAAATATTCAAGATCGGAAAGAGCAATAGGAAAACTTCAGCAAAAATTAACAAATTTAGTTGAATAGTCAGGATAATGCTTGTGTTGACAAATTGAAGACAAGAAGGAATAATCTGAGCTACTCAAACACATTGGTGTTGTCACTCAAGATAAGACCTGTGCCTTATACTGGATGGTTCAATGAAACTCCCTGCTCTGTATGGAGCAAGGGTCAAAAAGGCAAACAAACTGTTAGGATGCAAAAGGACTGGGCCAGAAATAATACCAAAAATCTTATAATGTCATTAAATAAATCAGTGGTGTGTCCTGACCTCGAGTATTATATTCAGTTCTGGTTATCCTAGCTCAAAGAGAATGTAGCAGAAATGGATGAAGTATAGAGATGGGCAATGAAAATAATTAGAAGCATGGAAAGATTTTCATTTCAAGAGGGCTTGAAACATTTTAAATTATTTTCTTGAGAGAGGAGATGACTAAGAAGGACCACTAATAATAACGACTAGTAAAGAGAGAGCAAACACACTATAGACAGGAGTCATTATTTATTTAGAAAGGTAACAAGTTAAGAATGATTGAAATGAAATTATTAATTTTTACAATGCAAAATTCTCCTCTGGAACCCTTTGCAACTTGGTGGCCAAGACTTCAACAGAATGCAAGTTAGACATTTATTTAAATAAGCAGATCATCTGTGTCACGTTACATAACAATTAAAAGATTTTTGAAGGGTCATAGACTTCCCTGAGTATGACCATAAGCAAATTCTAAATGAGACAGTTAAGAAGAAACCTTTTGTATGGACAAGTTATTTCATAAATGCTTACTACAAGATTTCTGATGTCTTTCCCTGAAATGCATCTAGTACAGGCCACTGTCAGAGAGGATATTTGAGGAGATGGACCACTGCTCTGATCCAGTGTGTCAATTCCTATGTTGAATCAATGATATAGAGATGAAAGGTTCAATATCCCATTATCAGACTCTTGAACCATCCAATTCTCCTCCTCTTCCCCATTCTGCTATTGATTAAATTAAATGCACCAAGGTAAATGGGGACAGGAAAGAAATTCCTTATCTTAGCACAGCTCTTTGTCTATGTGCTTTAACCAGCTTTATGAGGAGACAGTAACTACTGCCCCAAACTACTAAACAATCTGTAAACTGGATTTATTCGCAACAGCTCATCCATACAAAGATGTCACTATTTGCTTATTATTTTTAATGCCATTTAACTTTTTGTTATTTTTAGACATATGAGTATGCATTTGCTGCTCATTACATGCTGCAGTTCTGGGGCAAAGCTAGGTACAAAGAGGCTGTGAAGGACAAATCCCTACCATTCATCTGTACACATGTACCATGCTGACTGCTGTATGTTGTGGAAAGATTCTCTATAGATTCACCAATCTGAGGAAATAATGAGCTTAAAGCGGTGGAACCTCTGAAAACAGTTGGCAGTTAGATAATGATGGATATGCTACTGAATCCAGAGATCTTGGTGGTGGAGGATGAATGATGCATATAAAGAAAAGAAGGGTAAAGCTGATCACCTTCCCTGTTAGTATAAACACGTAAAATGCAATTCAGTGTGATGATGGTGGTGGTGCATTGCATAATAAATTATGTGTCTGAATCATAAAGGCAATTTTTTATGATAGAAAAGTTTAATAGAAAATGTATGTAAATGAGTGTAACTTGCCAATTGATGCTTTTTGACTAGAGTGTTAGAAGAGAAAATAATTTCTTCTCTAGCACATTTGCAAGTTGAGCTGGAAAATGTGGTTGAGTTCTACTTTCCAATTTTACTCACATTTTCAGATACAGAGGAATAATAGATTAGTTAAGAGCTGGATTTTATTGCTGTAAAACTGCAGAGCATTGTGCAGTGAGTTTGGAAGTGGTATGAGCAAAAGTTGGAGGTAAGGAAAACAGGGTGCAAGTCGCTGATTAATAGAGGAGCAGGAGCAGTCCAAGCCCTAGTCTAAAATTTCTGAGGGCTTTTGTGGACCTGGGATTGGAGCTGGTGGCTGGAACTGGAGGTTGCCCCAGTGGAGAAAGCTCCAGGAGGCAGAGAGCTCCAGCGGAGGGACGAACAGCTGGAAAAAACAAGTGCTGGGTGGTAACGCAGTGGAGAGAGAAGGGAGGACTCTCGCGATTCCCTCCGTCTGCGAAGGTGCTGCATAAAAGATGCAGCCAGGCCACGTGGAGCATATAATTATGTCAGAAAGGGGAAAAAGCAACTGATGAGAAATCAAAAAACAAGAGACCCAGCTTCTGGGGAGGCTTCTGACAAGCAACAGGGGCAGCGCAGCACAGGTGCCACCGAAGGGCATCAGCATTGAGATGAACTGGGGCCTTTTGAGTCACCTTGTTCAGACTAGACTGTCTTCCTCTAACTAGGTTTGTCCACAGAGATAAAGCAGGTGGGATTTTCAGGTGATAGGAAAGGACTTTTCCCATGGTGCTGGCCATAAATTGAATGAATTGTGTCTCTGTATGGGAGGAGGGGTGGAATAATTGGAGTAAAATGCACTTTATAATATCTTTAAAAAATTGGAAAAAACTATCTGGGAGGAAGTTTTAATGAAGGGGTATTTTGCCACTCACTATACATTCACTAGAGCTGTGCAAAAGATTTGAACAAAAAAGCTTTTTTGCTGGAAAATGTGATTTTGGGGGAGGAGCCTGGATTTTACTACAAAAAAGTAAAATTCAATGAAATTTTCTACAAGAATTTCTAAATAAAATTTAAATGTCATGTACAGCCAAAATGCTGATAAAAAGTATGAAACTGACATTTTGAAACATAGCAGCTTGAATCAATGTTTTGTTTTGACATTTTGTATCAAAATGTAGATATTTTTGTGTGACATTTCCAAAGCAAGTTGGGATTTTTTTGGTAACTCTGTCCTCTGGAAATGTTTAATGATTCGACAAGCAAATGTCAAACTGTTAGAATTCCCATGCAACATAAATTCCCTTCTCTGATCAGCTCTAAATCACGCCCTCTGAAGAACATTTGAGCCTATCAATATAACAGAAATACATATTCCTACACAAGAATTTCCAGTTCAAAGTTGAGTTCTAGTAGTTTCTAATAATAATCCTTTTTGGCAGATTCTATTAAGAAACAGTGGGTGTAATATTTTGTCACTTAGAGGATTTTTTTTTGAGGTAAAACCAAATTAGCGAGAAAAAGCATAAAATTCATATTTCAAGAGGAATGCAGTAAATTATTTCTTTAGCTGAAACTGGAAGCAATTTTTTATTTGGTCACATGCTGTGCTTCCCTCATCTAGACACAAGGAAAAAAAATTAACATAAAATAATTTTACCTTTTTCCCAGCTCACTGCATTTCTAGTTATGGAATAGATGCTCCCAGTGTGGAAACTGTATAAGCCTGCCCTTGGCTGATGCTGGACTTGCATTTACCTTTATATGTTACGGAACATCAAAGCTGGAGCACTGGTTTTCTAGAACTGCACCTATGCTGTATTTAAAAGGCTGAAAACCACAGCAAAGCCCCACGTTTTTCTAGAAAAGATGGGTTGTCTATCTGAAAATTTTGGAAAGTTTTTCCTGGCAAGATTTGGGTAGAAAAGCAACTTGTGTTTTCTAATGAGGTGAGCAGAGCCGGGCATGTTTTAGAGGGTTCAGCTCTCCCGGTGTCTGATCAGGCATCAGCGTTTGGTTCTGACCATTATGGGCGCATGCCTGAAACTGGGCTCCTAATCTCCAGTCCCTCAAATATGGATCATAGCATTAGGGAAGGCCACCTCTCAGGCGAATGGGATGGGTTAAACTGAGCCACTCGGACACTTACAAATTTCCAGGTCTTGATCCATTTCTTCTGTGCAGTTACCTGAAATTCACATAAATGAGTGTGTGTGGGGGGGAAACAGTCCTAAAGTGAATGTTCCTTTGGCAAAGAGAAGCAAAAATATGCCACTTTTTTTCAGCTTTATTTTCAGATAGTCTCATCGGGGGCTTGAATTCTTGCTCATGCCCACATCCATAATATATCTATTAAAAACCAACCAAACAAAAAAAGATAAGAATCAACATGAGAGAACGCCAAAGCTGCTAGTAGCAGGAAAAGCCATCCTAGCTGTGCTCTGCTGAAATGGTTAATAACAAAAGGAAAAAAAGAAAATTAGACCCTTTATTCTAGAGAGCATACATTTATGCAAAGAGGATGTTTAGCTGGGGGTGAAGAGATGAGGACTTGGCTAGTTATGAACTTGCAGAATAATCATGGGGAAAAATGATGAAGTGTTCATAGTGGTATAGTAATGACACACGTAAGGCAAATGTGTTATGATTAGATTAAATTACAAAGAGAAATGAGTAAATGTTGAGAACAATGCTGTGTTCCATGTGTAAACAACACATCTCTCCTTAGCTGGGGTTGTTATAAGCAAGCAAGAGTTAAAAATACAAGAGCAATTTTTAGAGGCAACCTCATGACTGGCAATCAGTGCTAATAAGATTCTTTTCCTCTTGCAAGATTCACAGAAAGCCCTCAATCCATGCCGAGCACATTCAAAGGCAAGGGACTAAGCGCTCCCCTTACAGGTTCATTATCATTCGCAGGTTATCCCAAGCCAAGTGAATCAGGAAAGCAAATGAATTAGTGAGAATTAAGGAGCCTCTGTGGTCTGAACCCTCTCCAAATCTCAGCTAAGATGAAAGGTAGACGCTGATGTCTTGTGTCCCAGGGTTTGCAGAATTGGAGCCCCAGCGCCGAGCCGCTTCCTCCAGAGCCTTGCAGAAATGTACAGGCAGTTAATGTTGCCTAACGTCTCCTGACCGTGGGTTCAGCCATGTGGGAAAAGTTTTACGAGGCTGCAAAAACCAAACCCCCTTTCACTCACAATTAATTACAGGAGAGTTGCTATAGCACCTCGCTGTCAATGAGTCCAGCGTAAGCACGCTTTCTTCCCATCTCGCTCAGTAATAATCAAAGATACGGGGGTAATATCTTAGCACATAATGATATCAAATAGGAGAGTTAAAAGACGGATCTATAACACATTGAACCACTAACAGTACTGCTTCACTGGAAGCAATATCTTAAATGATATGATTTGTACATGACATGAATCAGGATCTGTAGTGTTTACTCTACCTATTTTTATTTGTCTGAAATGATGCAGTACCTGACAATCTTTTAAGCATATATTTATTTTTAGTTGTTATGATACAATGATCTTCTCGGAGAAGCTATGGACTTAAAGTACAGTGCGTCGGAAAGATTTCAAAGGAAAGCAGTTTGTTTTCATTAAATACTTGTTACTGCTAATTATGTTTGATCACTATAAAGAATACAGTTTAATTAAAGAAGCATGCTAGAAAAAATATTTGATTTCCAAAGGATAACAGTATATCTTTGCATTTGTAAGTAGGGGGGAAAAATATCAATTGCAATTGTGTAGATATATTTTTGTGTGTGTGTGTGTGTGCGTGTGTGTGTGTGTGTGTAAAAAAAAAACAATATTGGTTTTGGGAGACTAGAGCTTTGACAGAAAAAAATTCTATTCAAAAGAATTTTTGCAATTCTGATAATGGAATTGTACTAAAATAGCAAGCTTCTATCATATCAGATGCTATCTTTATGTGTGTTCCAAATTATTTAACATAAGTAATTACCTACAATAAAATAACATTTGGCAAATGACATTAACCAGTGTTTTCACATGCTAGGTTTGTATCAACATTTTCATCAGATATATTTTTCTGCAATGATTCTTAATGTCATCTATTTCATGAATGTGAAGAGTTCGTTATGAGATTACATGTTTTTCATAATAAATGTATGGGTTTAATTTTTTTTTTTTAAATGATATTTTTTCAGGGCTAGTTTGAAGGAAATTAATAGAAAATGAAGGCTGATAACTCTATATACGTAACTGAAGTCTTGAATTCATGTGCCAGTGTACATAATTGTTCCTTTAAACAATCATGTTGGCAAATTTTCTAGTTTTTACTTCCCCTCTTCATATAATTCCTGACTCATGACCTCCTATCTACCATTCAGGCTTGATGTGCACGATTGTATCTCATTTATAATTATCATGATCTTTACAGAGAGATCAATTAAAATATTATGGTTCTTTTAAAATCAGAATGCATATCAAAAGAAGCCTCACTTATAAAATAAAGCAAAAGCTCGGCCCTTGCAGAGACTTCTCAGTGTGAATAAAATGTTGTAAAATCTCTTAATATTCAAAGACAGTTAATCATTAAAGAGGAAAATATGTTAATAAGTTTTTATCACAATTGAAAATGCTGTTAGTGGTTCTCTGGACTACACTGTACTGTATGTACCATTTTAACACGATTAGCAAAATTAGACCCTGTCCTGAAATGTCTGGGTTTTCTTGAAAATAACCACCTGAAAAATAATGTGCAGCTTAAATAAAAAGCTAATAGTATTTATGGAATCATTTTCCTTTTCATATGCACTCTATTTCTTATAAAAACTATTTTAGAAACTACAGGATATTTTAACCCCTTCTCTCCTTTCACATAAAATTGCTTGATGTTAAAAAAAAAAAAAAGGCTTATAATTTAAACTAAGATTGAAAATATCTATCCGAGGCATCAACTCTAGACAATCTCTTTTCCTTGTACTTATTATTGAAATAACTATTTTCTTGGGTTTAGAAGTCCCAGCCACTACATCCTCTGCAAAGAAAATGCTCTGAGACTTAAAGGAAGGATAAAGGCAAATTGCAGCATAGGGTTAAAATTCGACAAATCTCATTTTTAATTCTGTAACATTGCAATGTTATTGTTTTCCTGGTATCTATCTCTTTTTATTTGCATCAAGCATTACGCATTTCTACATAGAATGCATTTTTCTGTTTTTATAAATCAGATGAAAGAAATACTTCAATTGATATAATTCTCCCCACTTTCTTCCTGAACTCCTGTATTGTAAAGTATCCATTAATTGCATTTTTAATGCAATTTTTTATTGCTCTATTTTTGATCATTTCTCTTATGTTAGCTTATATCAATTTCATTTATGTTATCAAAAGAATTAAAGATAGCAGATGCAGGTAAAATCCTTTTGAAAAAGGTTTTAGCATACAACAGAAGAAAAAAACCAAAAAACAAAAACAAAAAATTAGAACAATTTACCAGACAATATCAGCCTAGAAAGATGCAAAAGATACACTACCATCAAGTGTGTGTGTGTGTGTGTGTGTGTGTGTGCACACGTGTGTGAGAAAGAGAAGAGCTTCATAATACAAACATTATTTAAAATGGTGTGAATCTGCGGCAGCCTGCAGCAATAGCAACACCAGCCAGTCCTGCATTAGCAAAGCAGCGGGCCCTGCCCTTGTGCTGGCCACAAATGACCAGTGAAATCCCAGAGGCACTCTTGAATTTCTGCATTCTCATTTCATCAGCTGCAAAATATCTGTCACTCACGTCCCACACTGGGCAAAGTGACACCTGCCAGTCTCAAGAACAAGGACAAATTAATGTTCCTCCACCAACTGTATCTCCGAAATGAGTAGCTAGCGGTGGTGTGAACAATCAACAGCTCGAGTACATTGTTAAAGTTTGCAATATATTTCTGGGGTTTCCTTTCAGTCAAGCTAATTTGCAGCAGCTGTTGTCATTTTATGTTGTTATTGAACATGCGCTCAACCGATTTACCTCCTAATGAATCTTTTAAAAATATTTGCAAAATATGTGCAAAATAGCATTACTGAGGCTTCATGAAACTGCAAAATGACACTGCTTGATTTAAAACAATGCATGGGAAGGGCAGCTTTGTAGCTGCCAGAGGAAAGTATAATGCAGATACTTCTCTTATCTGCTTGATCTTACTAGAAATCGTTCAGAAATATTTTGGATACTAGATATAATATCTTAAAAAATCCCAAAATAACAAAAAACATTTCTGATGTCTGTCATCATGTCACACCATGTTATGCGATATTATATCTGCTCATGATGAGATGCAACATGACAGGATGTAATGCAATGTAACGTATCAAAAAATGTAAATAATCCACTTTTGGGGATTAGATATCTGCTGTCAATTCCTATAGCAGGAATCTGAACTGAATTTATTGAGGCGGATGGAAGCTCAGCAAATGCCAAACTGTCCATGGTGTTTGCAAACCAACACACATCACAGTTCACTGCCTCTCCCAATTACTTTTGGATAGTTTGGCACATATAAGACTGTATTACAATGTTAAATAAAAGTTCTTGCGGTGTACAGTTCTGTGACTAAATCATTTTGTTAATTAGAATTGCTTACAGCAATCATCGTGATTATGGCTTGCCCTTCAATGAATAGCACTTTGCACATTTTCAAAGCTACTCTTTGGAAATAGCTGCAGTGTTCTTCTGCCAAAATGTAACTCGGATAGCGTGAACACAAAATCCAGTGCGTACGACACGCTAAGAGGAAAAAAATGGTGCTTTGGGCCAAAGAGCAGACTGCTCAAGGCGGTGCAACCTCCTCAGTCTTCACGAGGCTGGAGGTTTTCCCTTTTGCGACGTGGTTATCCTGAGTTTGCATTTCCAAAGAGAACCTTGGGGGAAAGAGGAGTTTTCCTTCGTATTGTCTCTATTTGCACGTTATTGATCAGAAGCACATGGATCCCGGAATGCTGCAGACGTAGAGATCTGGTCTCGGGAGGAAGTTCACAGCAGTTTCGCTGGCGGCGCCGCGCCATGTAAGTTTCTGAAATTAAAAGAACTTGGGTTGTCTTTGCACCCAAGGCTAAGGGAGGGGGATTTATGGCAGGGCCAAGGGAGGGATAAGCCGGCAGGATCCCGTGCCCTCTCCCCCACCAGGAGCAGTGCCTGGTGTAAGCGTTGTGGTCCTGCTGGTGGGAGGCAGCCTGGGGAGCCCTCTGTCCTCCTCTGCCCCTACCTTCCTGCTGATTCCTCTGCTACAGCTGTATCCACCCCAGAATTAACCCATTTGCACATCCTAAGTTAAAAAATCCAAGCCGACATATTTCACCAGTAATAAAGTGTTAATGGCTGTTTTGGAACTTGCATTTTATTTTGTTTCGACAGAAGACAGAAAGCCATATTGCGTGAAGCCTTGTCTGCAGTGCCGGCACTCTGCAAAAATACCTCCTCGCTGCTACTGCTGATTCACCCCTGCTCCCTTCGGCTGTGGCGGGAGCTCTAGTGTCGATGAGCGAACAGCGTTGTAAGTGTTATGTTTATTCAGGGCACTCTAAATGGGGTTAGATAATATGATATTTATAAAGCCCAACACTCTGTACACTCGAGGGTTGCCCACCTTGCTAGCACTGACACGGCCGAACCGAGCTGAGCGATGGCGAGTTGTTGTTGTAAATTTTGCCCAGCATAGACAAGGCTGAAAAGGTAAGCAGGCAACCCCCCGGCTGCAAGCGTGTGCCTAGGAACCGAACCTTTTATTTGCTGTCATAGTGATGACTTTTAATTGTCCCAATAAACAAGCTTTTAAAAAGCTTCTAAAATGTTCTCTAATAACACACTTTGGTCTTTAGCCATAGAAATGCAGAAATAATTAGAAGTGCCATTGTGTACAGTGCCTTCTGGACTGGGCTGAAGGTGAAGGAGAAAGTATCATGCTATCCTTGTCAGCTGCAAGGGTAATTACTGCTGGCTGAAATTACTCAACATTTGTTTATAAGCTCCCCAGAGCATGCTGTAAATAGATTGTCTGTTATAGTCCAATCACATTAAAACGCTGCTCCTTGCAAACTGCTACCTCCTGTTTTCTGTAAGCTAGACAGAGAAAGCCTGCTGCTCACTTATTGAGCACCAAGCACTGAAGAGCTATATTTAATGTGATTGTTTTCATTAGCTCTTCTCTGTCCGATATCACATTTATAGTTTGCTGGGCTTTAAGACTGGCATGTTGATTCGCTTTCATTTCCTGTAGTGAGAGAGAATATCTTTATTACTGGAGGGTGTATGCAACAGTTGATGGGAATTTTGGAACAGCAAAAGCATGGGAATAGCTACGGATGCTCGTTCTCCTCTGGGGCAATAGGGTTTTTCTAGCTGATTTTTAAATGTTTCTGTACTGGTTCCAGTAGTGGTCACATTGCCTAAACTGTCCTTTGAAGGATGAGAAGTATTTTCATAAAAGGTTAGAAAGAATATATTTTCCTTAGCACTGAATTTCACAATACAGCATTGTCCTGTCCATTATGACCTGAGTTGTATGAAATAGTGATGCAGCCACAGCCTGTCTGTTTGATTTGCTCTCAGCATGATTTACCACATCATATCACAACAACCCAGATATTTCCAATAAATATGGGGCCAAATTCATCGTTGACATATGCAGACACAATTCTATTGCTGTCGATAGAGTTGCGTTTGCTCCCACCAAGGTGAACCTCGTCACTGAACTGAAGATTTAGGGGAAAGCAATGGACTTTTGCAAAAACCAACCAAACAAAAAAACCACTGTATTTTGGAGGAAAAAAAAAAAAAAAGCCTGCACAGATCTGTTACCAAGTATCAGGGGCAGAAATTTGTAACCCCTGTTTCATGAGTAATTCATGAGAACACACACAAAGGGTATTTCAACAGCACTCATTTTTATTTACCACTGATTATTCTCCCAAATCAGTACTGATTATAAATAGACCAAAGTGTGGCCCCATCATGCCACATTTGTCTGAAAAGGCTAGAACAACAAGCTGCCTTGCATACCCCCATAGCTGGAAAAAAGGTCTAGACATTAGCAAAATTTAATCAGATTTTCTTAAACACAGACACTACCCTGGTGTAAATTCTTATGGAGGACATTGCAGCTATGACAATTTACACCAGCTATTGAGCTTCCCTGGAAATAACACAACAAAGCAGCAACGTTAGTGACCAGTAGAGAATTATTAAAGGAACACAGATAATTGGAAGAAAATAAATGACCTGGGTAGAATAGCTAGTATAAAATGAAGTGCAGGAAAAATCACTGTACTGGACACCTTCCAGCCTCGCATGTCCTTGGTGCCTTTCTTCCTAATTTTAAAATCTGCATAAAGCTTCTGTTCTCTGCAAGCCAGTCAGGAAGGGATAAGAATTCGGGTTTGGATATCCACATTTTCTTCTAACTGGAATCATTGCCTGTGGAAAACTGTCCTTCTGGGAAAGATGCTGGAGTGCTAGAAATGATGATTCAATTGCCCATTAAGATAATTCCTGGAAGTACTACTTTCTTGAGGCTGTGCTTCCAGGAATGGCAATCACGGCATCACTGCTCTGACAGAACGATAGGTATCTCCAGAAGTGGACACAGCAGGTGAATATTTTTGGTAACTGCAAGTAATACACTGCAGGTTAGATGTCCTGGTTATCTTTATTTACCAAAGCTAACTAATGAAGTATATTGTAATCCTTTGATGATGAATAACACCAATTGTTTTGCAATAAACGGAAGCCTTTTTGCAATCCAGGTAACATTTTTTTATGTTCCTATTACAGCTTTTTGTGCTATTAGAGAAGCAGTGAATCTTTAAAGAGAAACTTCCTACAGCTAAAAAAGACATTAAGGGGGAAAAAAGCTGGGAGCCATAGTGACGGGTACAACTAAGGCTGTATCCTTCGGTTCCCTGGAAACCAGTCAAACACTATCTCATCTTGCAATGGTTGTGTCTGATCCTTTGCTTCAGACATCTTCCTAATAATGGCAACTACAGAGGTGACTCTCTGCAAATAAGGGCTTACAGCAACTGGACATCCATCATATATCTCCAGAGCAACATTAGACCACCCTAATGGGTACTCCCGTCTTCATTATGATATTAATTCTCTAAATTTCCAAAGTGATTTCATTTGTAAAATGACAAAGGCTGGCTGCTCAGGAGACAAACTGTTTTCATCCCCCTCCTGCATGCTTACAAAGGCTTGCTCTCTTTAGTCTTTGGGGGAAAAGAAATTTGATAGCGTCAGATCTCTTGTGATACACAAGGCTGCCTAACAGCTACACCACCTGCCAGCACGGCATGCCTGCCCATCCAGCCTGAAGATTTCTAAAGCAATGGTTGATGAGTAGGACATAGATGTTGGTTTGGGGGGGGGGAAGCTATGCAGAGAGAAAATAGAGGCTGTATAAAATAGCCAGTGTGAGAGTGAGGCAGGATTGAGGGTAAGGGTGAGGTCAGAGCCAAGGCTGGAAACTGAATCAATCTGAACAAACTTGGTTTGGTTGGATTAGGTAAAAGCGTGATTTTTCTCCCTGGTGTATCAAAGCCTTTGCTGTGGCTACAAATTCACTGACAGCCAACCAAAGCAAACTTTTCACAAAGAGGCAATTCTTTGCATACCTCCTGATCTCCAAACTCTCTAGGTTTAAGTAAAATAAAGATTAAACTAGTAAGGAAATCAGTAAACCTGTGCCATCGCTAATGCTTGCCCGAAATAGCAACTAAAATGTCTGTCTGAGCAATAGCGAGGAATTAGGAAGCCCTTTTAAGGACAGCAATAATTGCAACCTGAGTGGTGAATGAATTTGGAAGTAATCAAAACAAAACAACATCTAATGCTCTGAAAAGTGTACAAGACACCAGTCTTATTAGGCTTTATATTCTTTTACGAGACCACACAAATGGCATCCTGCAATACGCCTGGTTCTGGCTTTCCTTTCATTTACACTTGTTCAATCCTATTGCTGTCAGCAGAGTCTGATTCACGCAGGTGGCAGTGTGAGTGGAGACTCACACCGAGAAGTCCAATTCTTCTTCCCAGCAAAGACCACCTTCATTAAGCAGCTGATTTGAGTTGATCCTGTGAGTATCCCACTTACAATTTCATTCTCTTTGTCCTTGCTCCATTGGTAATTTTCTTTTGTACCAGGTACTTTTGCACTCTCTGTAGTGACTCGTCTCAGTATTCAGGGGCAGCATGGCTGTTCAGTGCCAGTGCAGCTGAATGGCCCCAAGTGCCACAGTGTCCTGTGTCATCTGTGTCCTTCAGCTGGCATGAAGGTAGATAAACGCTCCTGTGGGATTGCAGTCCAAAAGTGTGTGCTCCCCTGCTTCCTCCCAGGGCCCACGTGCAATGCTGTTGCTCTGCGTAGGTGACTATGCAGGTGACGCTGGGGGTGACTGTGCTCGCTGAGAGCATTGCGTGGCTCTGTGTCCCATGCAGCCTTTGATCAGGCATTTACTGCAAATGGGGCTCTTCATTAAGTTTGATAAATTTATCAGAATGTTTCAATCTTACACATGTGAAAATGTTACCGTAAAATCTTGTTTAAGACTAAATTAATTAGTAACATTAAAAAACATTGGAAAGGATAGCTCTTTTCTCTCCCAGAGGAAGCCCTAACGCATAGGCTAGAGTCAAGCTCCATTTTTCTCATTCTCTCTGGCCATACAAGTCTTGCGTTCTTTGGGGAACAGCTCTGCAGTTTCAGCAGGAGCCAGACTAACCCCTCTCTGTCTTTCCCTTCTCGGCCCTCCTTTCCCAATCTCCAGCAGTCAGGGCTTAACCTGGTAGCCAGAGACTAGGCTGGAAGCTGTAGATTTGAACCCCCTCACACCGAGGAGGTCACTGAACCATAGTCAGCTCACCAGTTTCTGGATGAGTGCCCTAACCACCACTATAAAAGATGAGCAGCAGCATTACCACCATCCATCTTTAAAAAATAAAGAGTAATCCAGTTGTCCAGCCCTCAAGGAACAAAACGCCTAGGAGTCAGAGGGTGCATTTTTCTGAATGTGACATGCTGACACTTAACTGAGGGCTCCGGGTGTACAGTTTAGTCCTATAGGAAACACAGTTTTCGATTATTAGCCTCTCTTCATCTTTTCCTTACAGGTTTAAACATCACTTCACTCAACATGCCTTCTGCTAAAAATTCTTGATTTTGGTAGTAAATGTTCTGTGCAACACAGAAAGAGCCTTGATCTTCAACTTGGGTTGGCAAATTTTACTCCAGGAATCAAGACACTTGAATGTTTTTTTTTGGTTCTAGCCATCAGGGCTGAATTTTAATGCAGTAATGATCCTGCCAGAAAATGACAGTCTGCTGTTTCTGTATCTTCTTTTAATATAAGCAGGAGATGGAGATGCTCAGCAGCTCCCAGTAGTGCCCACTTTCCAGTTCCTCAGCTTCATTTTTTTGTACTTAAAGTATCTAGCAAAAAGATATGATGATCTGAAGTGGGTTAGTAGCTGCTCTGGCCAGCTATTAATGTTTTTTTGAGATCTTGCATTTTGCAGACTCAAATTCAAACCTGCTGTAAGGAACTCTACTGTGATTGCTTACCTCAGGGATAAACTTGGCTCCATGTTATATGCTTATACGCTACTGATGGCCCTCTGGCCCCCAAATTAAATTATCGATGGAAAATTCTTTGTCATTTGTTTCTCAATGTCACATGAATACAAAAGTATTTTTTCAGTGTAGCTTCATGGAGAAGCTGTTCTCCATTTGCATCAAACTTTACCTTTTCTAAAAGAGATTCTAAACCACTATCCCTTTCCATCTTTAACTAAGTACTGTAGTTCCCTGTTTAAAATGAATCCATCACAGTTTCTATCAATGAAAACTCTGCTAACCCCTAAACATCCTGCTTTTTTGCAGAAATCACAAGCTAGTGCCTATGTTTTCATGCTCAGCTGAGTTAGCCAGTATAAAATCACTCTGGCATCATAAACTTTCTCTCTTTCATGGTTGTGTTCCAAAAGTGTGAAGCTCCAGCCTAATGTGTCACTTCAGAGTGGAGGTGGAATGCCTGATTCATTAGGGAAAAAAACCCTGCCCCTTTCTAAGCCTTCTGAATGATCTATATTAATCTAGCACAGAGCTGGAGCAACCATCACCCTGTGTTTAGGCTTCCTGAACATTAATGTGGAAGGAAATCAGCTTCTCAAGGGTGATATAAGAACTATAGTGTTTTTTTGTGAGGTCTGCACTCTGCAGCATGGGAAAAATTGTCTTGCTGGGAGTGAAAGCCACTGTGAAGGGACAGCTGGAGGCTCATTTACGGTGAGGGAAGCCCAGAACTTCAAGGAGTGGTGTGGCATAGAGATTTTGTTGTTAATGGCGTACGACCTTTCTTCTTCCATGTTACGGGGATAGCTGAGCCATGACCACCCAAAGTGGTCCACACTGCTGGTTTTGCAGGTGAGAGTTAAACTGATCTTGACTGTTTCTGGGTTTGGGGACAGGGAGAAGAGAAAACATGGTGCAAGGCTATTTAGTCTGTTGGCAGGCTCAGTTTCATAAAGGTGAAAAAATGTGCAAATGAAAACTTTCATTTGTTTCCCCCCACTCCTTCCCAAACTGTCCTTTTATAGCTGAGCCTCCAGAAGGCACAGTACAGAGTCTGTTGGGTGCTTTGCTCTCAGATACTCCACAAGTAGAAAACTAGTTGTTTGACATTTTCTTCCCCTGTCAGATCAAACCAATACACATACTCAATATACCTATCTTGAGAAGTTTTCTTTATTGATGACTCCCACTTTCTCTGCAAACAATATATTTTCTACAGTAACCACCCAAGTAAATAGGGTTCACTCTGGAAATAGAAGGAGCAGAACCATATGGGAGAGTATAAAAATGAACTGACCTGAACCAAGGTTCTGAAAACATTGTAAATTGTTTCCATACCTTGACAAATGTTCACACTGGTTTGGAATGCCTTTGTTGTTGTGCCTTGTCCTCTAATTGTCTTGCAGCTCCCCAGGGAATGGGTCTACTCCTATGCTAAATTATAACATGGGAAGAGAGCTTGCCAGTCTGATCTGGTCTTCCCCTGCATTACTGACCATTTTCTATTATGTACCCATAAAATCCAATATATGAATAAGCTCAAAGTTTGTTCAACCTTGTTTAATGTTTGCCCAATGTATGCTTTAAATGGTATTTGAACTGGAATGGTAGTGGAGATATGTTACAACATCAGTGGACTCTGGAATGTGACTATAAGCTGCTGGTTTGATAGCAAACTGTTTGGGGACTTCCTGGGGCAAAGGAGAACATTTCAACCTGTTATGCTTGCCCAGGCACCTCTGAAGTAATTTTGTTCCCCTTCATGCATATTTATTGTAAAAAGTCCTAAACCTATTGCATATACAATAGCTGTGTAGCATGAATATCGTAGATATATATGACAAGTCTTTCCAGCTCTGCTCTTTCAGAACATTGCCATTCAGGTACACAGGTACACTCAGAAAAATACTGTTAGCATACATAATTTACCATGAAGAATAGTTGTCCTGCATAAAAAAAATGCATGTAGAGTACAAATATACTCCAAACTTGTTGTGGTCCTATCCTGTATTTTGATAAGCTCTATATACAATATTTGTTTTCTGCTATTTGGTATGGTAATAACAGGAATTATGTCTCCTTCACTAAGCAAGCTTTTTTAATATAAATGGGATTTGTATATGCTAATTAATAATGCATTGTATCTACAGTGACTTTTGAATACAGTAACCCTTAGACAGAAAGGTTTGCATATAGGCTAGTCCCTTCAAATCCAAACTTGTTAGGTATTCTCTCTGCACTGGACTGATGTTGCCTTTTTAAGAAGGTGTTTTTATTGTGCAAATCAAGATGGTGAACACCTGGGCATGACATTCTGCTTTTGACCTTGTAAAAATCACTTGCAGTTCTGAAAGCAGGGACACCTCATGATAAAACTGTATTAAGCAATAATGACATTTTGCCAGACTGTGCTGAGAATTGCTCTGAGAAGGAGGAACATGTTCCCATTGATTGTTCATCAATCTTCAGATTGTCTTCAAATGATGAAGAGCTCAGGTTCCCAGCACCGTGGCTCTATGGAGTGAACTTACCCCATAGCCACTGGGAAGTGAAAGGACATGTGGAGGCAGGAAGGGCATCGCTGTAGCTGAGAGTGAACTCTCAGCAGTGTGGACTGGCATAATGTGAGGGACATGAAGGCCAGAGCACAATGTTCAGCTCTGTGTCCTGAGAAATGATATTATCAGTGTTTGGGTTTGCTGAACCATTCACTCTGACTTTCAGTGCAAGAGCAAGCTGATAGTAATACTATTTACAATTCATTATGAGAAGATTGTAGAAGATTGTTGAAGACAGGAATCACTGACCTTCTATTTCCCTTTCATCTGCAGGAGTATATTCATAAACGATAGTCCACTTTAAGGACACTGGAGTGGAGAATTATACTAGGCTGCTTCTTCTACAATCTTCTTTATCTTTTGGGTCAGCAACATCGCTAATTGGCACTTGACAGCACACTTCCAGATACTCCTTGTGAATCTCATAGTATGACTGATGGTTGATAACATAAAGAGAAGAATTCTCAGATCCCTTTTAGTCCATCAGAAACTATACACTATGTAGAATGTACCACATCTGACAATTGATAGCACCATGTTTTTTAAGGTTATCTGATTGGAAGGGCTGCAAGCGATGAAGAACACAGTAAAGCTGCATGTGATAACCTCTCCACAGTGAAGCTGCATGGGCTGACGCTTAGCTAGCTTCATGCTTGCCATTTTAATATTCCAGATTTTTTAAACGGAAAGTGCTAAAGAAATGCTCCCAATTTTATAAATGTGCATGTGTGACCACAATGTAGTTAACAGATATGCCTTTTTCATACAGCTGAATTTTTCAGTCATTTTTTCTCATTCTAAAACAGTAGGAATTGTTTCTGGCGCCTGAACGCATCTGAGGTATGAGTTTGTTTTGCAGCAGACCTACTGTAACTTTTCTCTTGATGCTCAGTGAAGAGTAATTCAAAATTGGTACCGTTTGTTATTATATGCCTAAAACATAGCTTTTTCTATATACTATATAAGCTTATCTTTTCACACCCTGGTTGAATACAAGAAAGATGGTAACCCTGCTTTTCTAATTTTTTTCAAAATATGTATTTGGCATATACAAAGAAAGAATTGTATCAGCCCTAATAAGCAAAAATATTTGTATTGTATGTGATCAGTAATGTGCCCCTTTTTGGGGCTCATTTTACAGATTTCAAACTGTTTCCTTGGCTATGGACATCATGCTTGTTAACAGGATCTTCAACAGAAAGTAAAAAGCTATGTCAGTGCATTCAGTGGACTGGATAGCTCTGACCTGCCATTGAGTGATGGATGTTCTGGTAGCAGCTGGGGAAAATAGCATAATAGAGAGAAATATTAGTGTTGCATTGCATATTTTTGTGCAATATAGGCTTTGAATCTAAAATAGCCTAACACTTGCATGCACTTCAGCATCATGTTCCTATGAGTGCATTACATAAATCTGAATTCCAGGCAGAGCTATGCAGACTTGCAAACCCTTCTTCTCTGAACTCTATTATTTATAAGATTAAAACCCCTGAGGTTTCAAATGGCAGGTTTATTGTCAAGTACAATGTACTTTTCATTCTGAATGGACAAAAGCCTTTGAGCTTACCTGAGCCTGCATGGAAACCTTCCTGCCTGCCCTCAGTGCTACCACATGTATTAGTGGAGGCCAATCTTTTCTCTAGGGCTGTGAGACAAGCATCCTGTAGGGCCCTCCAGCTGCACCACTGGTAAGTGCCCAGTTGGAGGAGAGCTCTTTCTTTACTAGGACTGGGTAGGTGGCCTCCATCCAGAGCTGTATCAGAGACAGAAAACTATTTTAGGAAACAATTATCCATAAAGTTCATTTTCTGGATTTCTTTGCACGACACCCACAAGTAGATGTTGAACCTTATGAATGTGCTCATTGTTCAAAGCCATTCAATGAACACAGCATGTGATGGTCACAAAGTATTTGCTCTGAGCTTATCAATTATTTGATATTCTTGGAATGTGATGAGTCTTTGAAATCATAAATCAGAGGTCTTGCTCCCTGATTGTTAGTTTGAATTGAAATCTGTATAAACAGGATGGAGGAATTAAAAAAGATTTTGGAATGGCCTTTCAAATATTGCTGGTGCAAATCTCTGCATTTGCATCTGCTCAGGCAAGTATTTCCAGATATCCCAGCAAAGTAAATATTTAGGACTTGCTCAGGTATCTTCAGAAGCTGAGGTTTTATAAATTTCCAAATGGAGAAGGCACTAGAGGCTCCTAAGATGGCTATTAAAGACTATATTCTGAAGAATTTCAGCTGAGGCATTTTAAAGAACCATAGCTGGTCTTCCAAAGTGTCAAATGTCTTTCAGATGTGCTGGTGGTAATGAAACATATATTCATCAATCTTTAGGGTGGGAGGTTTTTACAGCTGCTTACCATTGCTACATATGCACATAAAAATCTCCTCTCTTGCTCTCAAATCACAGACAAGGGGAAAAAAAAGAAATATTTTTTTTTACTAAAGAAGAGATATGTTAGCCTCTTTGACTTGAACTGCTCCAGCAAATGATCTCAAAAAACTGCTGACCACCCTGTTTGCCACATGATTTTTTTTTTTTACTATATTAAGGTATTTGCTTTTTATGTCAAGACTTTTAGCACAAAGGAAGGCATACAACTAGAAACCAATTGATGTTTTGTGAGATCTAGCTAACTAACATTTTGTTAGTTTTTGTAACAAAGATAAGAGCATTTGGACTTCGGACATAAGAATGAAATAAGTAAATAATGGTTAATATAGGAAGGGCTTACGGTTCTTGTTTAATGGATTAATAAGAGCAATTAACCTCGTAGTGCTTTAACATTTTAGGACTGAAATGTTTGTAAGTGAGTTAGTTTTACATAAAGTGTCCTTGTAAAACATGATTAAAGTCAAATGGTACTTTTAAAGAAAATTTAAACTCAGAAAGTTTCTATTTGCTAACATTGTCTGGCCAGTGACACTATGAAAGACATAAATTTAATATCAGCAAAACTAAATACGGTATGAAATGTATAGCTGATCAATATAATTTGCAAATGCATATGTAAATTATACAGTGTGTGACCAGCACACTGGTCATAGCAACATATTCAAGAATTGGTGGAGAAGCTATTTTATTTTATTATTTTATTTTGTTTTATTTTATTATTTACTCTTTATCTTGTGCTTACTAAGTCAAAGGTATTGTGAGTCAGAGGTATTATGCTTATGCTAAAAGACTGTTAGAATTTTCGTGTTAAGTAAATGATAGCAGTAAGCTTACGGCTTTCAGTGTTCAAGGATACAATATGTCCTAAGTTAACTTTAGTCACTTCCATGAGCCCATTTAGAAGGAAAAAACAATTAAAGAACTTGCCTGTATTTATTGAATAGTCAAGATCTTGATATAACTATTACTTGAGCATGCTTTGTACAGGCAGAGAGGAAAAGAAGCATGACTGAGAAGGTGAGCCAGAAATTGTTGTGAGGGTCTGTCCTTAGGAGTTTTGCTTTGGAAAAACTGATGTTATAGATAAGAATGAGCACTGCAGGAAGTAAAGCAGAAGAGTTCTTTGTTTCTATCAGCAAAATAACTTTTTTTCCTGAACTCAGACTGATGGATTTGACTGTTCTGGGGTGGTGGCTTTCTTCTTCTGTAATATGGCAAGGACCATTTAGGTCTATAAATGCATTTTCGCCTAATGCTGTCTTTGCTGTCTTTTCCATCTTTTGGCATACACTTTTATTTGTCTCCTGGGCTTTTACTTATAAGTCTTAAGTTTGTTGAATGGTATGGGGAGGTTTGATATGATAATGCTGGCTGGGGCAGTTGTCTGTGGAGTCTTCATGGCTGAAGAGCTTGTCATACACGGCAGTTACACGACTTGATGGCTCAGTTGTCTCCCTTCGCTCCTGTAGCCGTATTGGGTCAAGCTCTTGGCTATAACAGATAGTTACTAGCCCAGGCCCAGTAACGACAGCTATTGTTCCTAACATTTCTTGCAAGTTTCCTGACTCTCCTCTTCTTCCCCAACAGACTAAAAGATCCTACCCATGATCCTGGGATAAACAAAACAGGTACAAAACTCTGCTTTGTCCCAAAGTAGTTAGAGCTTTTTCTTTTCTTCCTTGCATTCTCATGTTTTCTACACAAATTATAACCTTCTGTGGGCAGGAGCTGTTTTGCCTGGCTGCAGCGATGGCACAGGAAGCCAAGAAGTTCTTGTCTAAATGAGCAGCTTGCTGACGTACAGTTTCAGGTTCGGTAATCAATGTTTCCCTTTCTTTACCATAAGGGTATTCCACAATGGTCATAAGGCATTTTATACTATGTAAATTATTCATTATTTTTCCACAGGCTTATGATACTTCCATCTGCTCAGCTGTGTGATTTAGGAGAAGAGTCTCCCTGTTAAGTAGCTCATACAATCTATGATATCCTTGCCTAGCCCTTGAGTGCCAGTACTGAAAAACAAAATTAAGGAACAGCCAGCCAACAGGAAAAATAAATAGCAGGGATTCATGTAAGATAAGGAAAGCATCTGGACATATTATTTACCATTTATTTATGTATTACTGATGTGGCAACAAAAGCCAACAATGAGGCCAAGAGCCTATTATACTAGATTCTGCAAAAGAATTTGTTTGAAAGAAATTGCAATCTTAATTTGTAGACAAAGCAGCTGAGGAACTAGCTGAAAGGAAAAGCACAAGCCAGCTCAAAATTCATAATGCCATATTTCACTTTGACCACTCATGGACCCACAGGATTGTATGTGTACTGTTAGTTTTGGTCACTAGTTGCAATCTGAAGTTTCAGCCTGCTTAGCCTTTATTTTGGGGCATTGCATACTTTGTAGGCTTCAGAATGGGTATTAGACTAAGAAAAGGTGAGCTGATCATTTGCTTCACTGGCTTAGGTTGTTTGCTTGACTTTTCGGAATGATTCTTCTATGTGTACAGCATCGTGTGAGAAAAGTCATGGACATGCTTAGGGAGAAATGCACCTAGAAGGAATGGAGGTTGTCATAAATGAGGGGGAAACCCCCACAGTCAATAAAAAAATATCCACAAAAATCATAGGAAGCCATGCAGAAAGACAATGCGAGTCAAGAGAGAATTCAGATGTATTGTTTAATGAATCCTGCAAGGGGCAAAGATGGTGTAAAAGAGTGTCCATTAAATTCTTGATCCCCTTAATCAAAATCAGGATTTTTGACAGCTTCAGACACCATCTCTTTGCAGGTAAGCCTGAAGAACCTGGTTTTACCTGCACCACAATTAACACATCATTATATAAATATTTTATTCATTTATTGATAGTCTTTGGTGTTGATTGAAATTGAAAAGCAAGTTTGATACACAGTTCAAGTCTTATAAAGTTAACCATAAAATCCTAAAAATGCTGGACTGAGGCATATTCCCCAAACTGTCACAGAAATTTCACCAAGACAGCAATAAAATGATTTCTCTGAGTTAGCTGGAAATTTTTTTACATCCTTTTCCCTCCCTCTCTAGCTTTATATTTCCCTCTTTTTGATATTTGTGAGGAAACACTGATTTATGGAAAGCACATTTTTCAAAAAGAATTTTTCTGGGAAATTTTCTCAAGTCTACAGTGCAGTTTGAGGGCACCATCCTAAAATGTAGGAAACCAGAGTTTAAATTTCAACTTGCACATCCCAGTAAGGTCTGAAATGCTTTTTTAGTGTTACGTGATTTTCAAAAGACAGCAGTGGACTGTTCTCTTCTGCAGATGTCATAGGACATGGCCTGGGGGAGGGCAGGGGAAATCAGGTATCGTTTAGTAAGTGCTGAAATAAGCTTTCACAAACAGCGGTGGCAGTAAGGAGGTGAGGTCTACCCACTTTTCAGAAAAGAGCAGGATGTGTCTCTTTTCACTGTGAACCTCCTTGAGTATTTTGTCACCAAAGCAGGCAGATACCCACACCTAAATACAGTCTCAAAAGCTAATCTAATTTGAAACTGTTCTGTACCCACAGCGAAGGCAAAGAGTAGCAGCGTCTCCTGGTATGTTTTTGATAAACATGTAAACAATGAAGCACGCAAAGGAAAACAAAGCACACAGCCATTCACTGTTGCATGGTCTTGTCTAATACCAAGCAAAATATTCAGCAAAATTCCTTCGACCACAGTTTGTTTATTGGCAGTGAAGCTTTTCAGTAGGGAATCAGCAGTAACAGGTAAATCAGCATTTGATTTTGGGGAATTTTTTGTTAATGAAGTAACAGGAATCTACTCGTTTTCTTAAAGAGTGGGCTCACCAATGGACCTGTCTCTGTGATAAAAGGAATTTTCTCATCACCAGCACGCCCCGAAAACCTCGGCTTTCACAGGACAGTTCTGAAAACAGAGCTGGAGCTTACTGAGAGATACTTGTCCTTTCCCACTAAATTCCTAATGACTCTCTTTGGCAGGTTCAGAAGAGAACATCCCAGTGATATCCTTTGAGAACCACTTAACATTAAAAACATTTCAGACTTGACTAAGTAGGGTTTTATCTTTCCAGTCTCCTCTCTCAAAAATAAACTCAGCATCCCTGACTTTTCTTCTATTTTATAATGAAACCTCCTGTTAGAGCAGCATCATTTTCCCATTCAAAGCTTTGAAGATTGTTAGCACAGGCAAACAATCTAACCTATCTTTGAGTTTCCAGCTAACTCCTGTTTAGATGCCTTGCTTTCTTATCTTCCGAACCAATCTTACTCTCCACAGATATGGCTAGTCAATCTGGAGATCAACGATTTTGCAGTTTCATTTTCACATACTTTATATTTCCAGCTAATTAAACTGGCTTTTAAATTTAAATATAACAATACCACAGAGACAGTTGTGGAAACAAAAGTGTGCAGCGCTTGTAGTGTAAAAAATGGTACTGGCACTTCCACAGCAAACATTCAAATTGGTAACATTAATGACAGCGACTGTCACGTGCAGTCTACAAACGAAAGAATCCCAGCTAACCATTTCAACTCCTATGTGTATGTTGGGTGCAAGTGTTCACCGATGGTTATGGGCAAAAGAAACATTAGTCTCACTATAACAACTCTATCCTATACCTGTGGCCAGGGCTATTTCTCCGGCATGTTTTTAGAGGGCTGGTCTAATTTTCAGCATCGGTATCTGTCTCCAAATGGCAGCAGAAAGTGCTGCAGGGTAGGTAGAGCTCTACCACATGCTTGACTATGTACTGTGTGCAAAGGATGATAAGAGAAAAAAAAAGATCTGTTCAGAGAGTCTCAGTGGCAGCCCTATCACACCAGCGACTCTGCTGTGGTCCTGCTGTTGGCAGAACCTGGTGGCCGCAAGGCGCCGCACAGCCCTGTCCTGCCGGAGATGCTGGAGGCAGGCACCTTGTGCTGGGAGCGCAGTGTTATCCTCTCATTTTGAGCTGAGCATTCAGATGTTAGGAGATGATTTCTGAAATATCAAATGAAGTTCAGACTGTTAAACTTATTACCATATTATATCAGATCAGATTTCTAGTTATTTCTTCAGTCAACTTTTATTGTATGACTGCCTCGTAATAAAGACTTCAGAAATACGATGAGGCTGTACATTTGCAGTAAACGAAGCACCTGTGTTTATTACAAATCTGTGCACAGAGCTCTCTCTGCATAGATACTTGTCAGTCAAACAGATGTCCCTATATTAATTCTCTTTTTCTAATTGGGAAATGGAGGTGAGACAGCATTTATATCATGACTGCTATGTGATTGACATATGTCTAGGCTGAAGCAGGAGCACAACACATACCCACTGTAAACAGAAGACAAACCACTGAAAAAGCTGAGTCACATGAGGCTTTGCTTGTTCATTTTTAAGTTGAAAGAACAGCAAAAGCAAAATTCTTTGGAATACCAGCTATGTTGAAGACCTAATAATGGGACAATTTTGTTGCTTATTTTGTGAAATTTGTGCATTTCTACAGTTGTCTGGTGTTGTATGTAAATACATACACAGATTTGTACTTTATAAGATATATGCCTTTGGTCATTAATTACTGCTTTTGGCTTTGGGCATTTTATCTAAGTTTACATTAAAAATAAAAAAAAAATCATCTCCCTTAGCAAAATATTATCAACCTACAGATTCATAGAAGATGGTAATGAAACACATACTTAATGCAAAAATTAAATCAAATATAAAAATACAAAAAAAGTGTCATTAATAAAAATCCCCCATAAAATGCATCCAGCTTTTTTCCCAGCATTGTCATTCTATTTGGAGTCTGAGCCTTTATGAAAATGTCTTGTTTTGTACAAATAACCAGCACAAGACCAATGAAGCGAAACTGGATTTCTCTGAATAATGTTCAGATTATCGAATCAAAGTTATTGTTTTATCCAGTTGACTTCTTAATTTCATTGCATTTTCTCAATTTTTATTTAATGATGCTGTGTTTTTTAAATAATGAAAAAAAATTCATATATGCAAATATCCCACAAATTTAACAAATGCTATGTGTTATCCAATTGCCACATTGTCAGGTCCATAACTTTCAAGACTTTGCTTTGATAGAAATGAACTGGTAGCAGGAGAAGCTGTAGTAGGTTGTCACTGCTTGCTAAGGATAAGAATAGCTATATAATTATACATTTTCTTCTAGCCAGATAAACATTGCTTTGAATTATCCACTTACTCCAGGGAGCTGTATTTTAAAAAAGTATAGGAAGGAAAACATGAAAACATACAGCCTTTTGAAGCAAATAAGCAATAAAAATGAAGTAAAAAAACATTTCCCTTTTCCCTACTGCCTTGAGACTAGCATGGGTTTCTTGAAGTTTTACGTGCCCGCAAAAAATGATAAATATATTGAAAAAAGGACGGAAAAAATTAAAGAGTAAGCTGGCCATATAAAGCAGCTGATGTAAAGATGGAGAGACATAGCCATAGAAACTAGTCACATAAATAGTCATGAAATGAAAAGTTTCAGATTTGTATTGAAGTAAAAAAAAACTACTTAGAGAAAGGCCAACAGGCCAGACTAAATAATCCTCGACTTAACGTCCAATTCTGAATCACATATTAGCTGCAGAGATTTTAATGTAAATATGCCATTACACTGTCATTACAGTGATCAGGCTGCATGGCTCACAGGTCACATCTCAGCCACTGTTAATTTTGCAGGCAAAAGCTTTTTTTCTCTTGAAATGTTAATAACTTTCTATTAGTTAATGTAGCGTGACTAAAATTCAGATTAGATATAATTCATTTTAATATCTGTGACTGGCTATCCCGATCATTTAGCAATGGTTTCCAGCTGAATACAAGATGCTAAATTGGACTCATTTGCATAGCCCTGTTAAAGCAATGCCATTCTCTAAATGTAGGCATCTTCAAATTAATTTAAAAGATTTTTTTTCTGGTTTTGCTACCAGGATAAAAATCTTTTGCTAACAACTAATTGAAGTTACTATGAGCCTAACACACATCTTTTCTGTTCTTTTCTCAAGAACAAATGACTAGTTAATATCATTAACCAGTTCAGTAAGAGAAAAAATAGCCACAGTGCTTTTGAGTGCTAAAATGGCTTAATTTGGGAGCTGCAGACAGACCAACCATCACTATTTGGAAGCCTTGAAATAAGTACCGTTTCTTACTCTTAAGCACACTTAGCTACATTGTTGTATGTCAAAAGTTAATACTGGAATGACCTTGAAATGATCATTGAACCCATTGGGTTTATTTAAAGATCTGCTATAAAACATATGTTCATTTAAGGTACAGTTTAGCTAAACTAAACAGCTTTCAGGACCTTCACTGGTTCCTGAAAGCGTTTAGCACACTGGAAAATGTGGGTTGTTATTAATCATTAATATTCTTTCCTTAATATGCACATATAACACCATTTAATGGTAATGGGAGATACATTAGCTCCACAAGGAGAGAATGGCCCTCCAACTTATCAAACCCTATCTTTAAACTCATTTCAATAAACACTTATATGGGGGTTTTCTGGGACAGTGACTTGATGCAATCTCAAAGAGGGATGGTCAGAAACCTTTTCCTTTTAAATTAAATGCAAACAAGTAAACAAGTCTATTACTTATATTGTATTAGTCAGTATGAATCACATATTTGGCATACAGTATATATTCATGCATCCAATTGAAAGTAATGCATTTTGAATACTAATTAGACACCAGCACATACAAGGACATAAATCAACTGTGATTTTTTTATTATTTGCATTATCTCAGCACCTAAAAGCACTAGCGGCTGAGACTGGAGCCCCATTATGCCGATGTGTGTACAAACATGCACGCTCACACCCAGAGGAGGATCAAAAAACTCAGAAACTATCAGAGAAGAGACGGTTCTTTCTCCTAATTTGCATACGTGAAACTGAGAACAAGGTCAGGAAAAAATAGAATAATGAAAGTGTCATGGACTGACACTGCATCAGATTATGTAACTGTAAAATTCTACATGCTTTACAGTGAAGGAATTTACGAATCTTTAAATTAAAATAACTGAGGGATGTGAGAGAAATCGTAGAGGGTGAAAATAGTGGTTAATATGCTTTCATGTTTCGTTGCAGCTGTGGTGTTTGATGCCTTTGTGATACAAAGCAAAAGACTTTGCTGCCCATAACATCCTAAGATTGCTTAACACTGTGGAGTCATCTTCTACCAATTTGTCAAAAATCTTTTCTAACAATTCAAAAAGAATAAATGAGAATACACCATAAAGAAAACATGTTAAAAATACAGATTGACCTATAAGACAAAACATTTTTCTTCTTATTATTATTGTTAAAGAGCACAGTAGCTATTTATTTAAGAATGTAAATTAAAAGTAAGAAAAATCGTGGTCTCCCCCTGTCAGTCTTGGAGCCTCCTGTCTCCAAGAGAAAGCAGTGCAATCTCAGTGTGAGGCACCACCTGAGCACCAGATGTAAGATAACTGCATATGCTGTGGGGAATTGAGGCATGATAGTGTCAAATCTGTTGATCTGCTAATATATATATATTTTTTTATATATATGTAATCTCCCTCTGCCTTTCCCTCAGCTGGAGGCTTGTTCAAACAATTTAAATGTGATTATGTCCTATACTTAAAGAATGCAGTGTGCTCTGGAATGCTTTGTCTGCCTAAGTTTTAAATGACTACCAGCATTTTCACTGGGAGTCTTTTCTGAGCCTCAGCTCGGTTTTCTTCTCTCAGCTGGTCATAAACCTACCCATCAAGCTCATGAAAATGCTTATGTGCAGGAATGTTGGACAGATGTGCTTTCGCATTTGTAATGATTTTGTCCCCTTTTTACATAGGAATGAAACCTTCACATGCAGGCTTAATAGATAAAAATGTGCATCTTTCATAATTAACTGACCACATAACCAACCTTGCTTCTGGAGTTTCGCTTTTGTGATTCTCTCATAGAAATTAGAAGTTTTGTGTGTGAATCTAGTATAAAATTTTCATTTTTTAGGAAATATATTTAAAGAAATCATAGATAGAATACTAGCAAACATAAACTGACTTCTATTTACGTAAGATTTATGTGAACGATGATTGGTATTGTAATATTAGAAACAAGAAAGCTTAAATCAACAAATTGTAACATTTGTTAGAGTTAAGGTAAGGTGAAACTGAGACCTGAATATACCAAACAGAAAGCTTAGAACTTTATTGATGGTCTATACGCATACAAGAGATTATTGCATCCAGATAACTCTGATTCTTTGAGAACAGGTAGATTTGAATTGACAGTTTTGTTTTCAGATATCTTCCTAAATTAGAATTGTTTCATATAGCATGGTTCCATTGTTCAAACTTTCTCTGCACCCAGTGGGCAGAAAACCTGATAAATCTGCATAAACAGATAAACCAAAGGCAGCAATAGTCTTTTCTTGAACCAGCTAGCCAGCTGCTCATAAGCACATAATATAGCATACCTGGTAACCAGCTGAAAACACAAGAAGATACTTAGGACACCTCCACACTGTGTGACCAGTGCTGAGATCCGTCCAGGCCATAATAAAGCAAAGACTGAAGAACCAACATGGCCATGTGTGCACTTTACCTGCTCTTGAGCTCCCAAAAGAGTGTCAGCACATCTGTCCAGCTGAAATGGCTCTAGTTCACTTCAGACTCAAGCGCTGTGCCTCACTGGCATGCAGCACTGGGTACTCTACCAGGTGCTCCATGAGCAGAAGTGGTAAGCAAGCTCCGAGTCCTGATGCTCACAGTGTTCAACTGAAAGTCAGCCTCAGAAGCCAAATTCATCTAATGGAACAATTCCCTAGCTCTGTGCCAAATTTGTCCAACCCGTACTAACTTCTGTCTTCGCTTCCTGAGGTTTTCCAGGATTGTGCTGGCTCTGATCTGTCTGTGTCTCCAGGATTGTTGCAATGGGATTATTGCAAGGGAAGCCCTGATGAGCGTCTTATTGGGATGGGGAGAACGCTACTTGTAAATATTTTAATTGTTCCCACTTCAGCTGTGAGTAAAAAGGTTTACAAATAGTACTTTTTATCAGGACCCACAGACTCAAAATATGTCAATCTTTTTTACCTTGTCAGTGAGGCAAAGAACTTACATACAATCCAGTTTTACATCGACTAAGTTCACAGTGCTGTTCCAATGTTGCAGTTGCTATTTTTCTCCAAAGTTATATGATTTTAAAAATATTTAGTATATATTTGATCTCTTCTATTTTTAAAAGACCAACCAGATGACTTCTCAGCAATTTACTGTGAACAAGGAAGGTAAAAGTAACTGCTGTCTGGGTGGGCTGTGATAAGATGCAAAGGTTGGATTCAAATCTGCAATGCTTGACCCCATAAGGTTCAACCTCTTGCTTCAAGGTCATTTCTTTGCACAGTCAAAAAAGGCTCTACCCTTTCAGAACTGTACAAAATGCAGAGGACCTTATTGTGTTTGTGTATTCATGGAAAAGAAATGCTATGTTCATCCCCAGGTGCATTCATATAGGGAATTCCATGGGGTGCACATGGGTTGGTTGGTTAATTGGTTTCATGATCAGGAAGGTGAAACAATGTCATGCAGTTTACCCGGTCTATTGGCACTAGCCCAGTGCAGTTCAAATAGCACCACATAATCCAAGAAAATTTTTATCAGTCACTCCCTCAGTTTAAAAAATAATATTGAGTGACTTGGAAAAAAGAGTAAGTGTGAGAAAATCATGATCAACTTGTGGATATTTTGCTAGTAGAAGAAGAAACTGAATTTAGTGGATAAATTACGCATTACAAATTATTCCCCCAGGATCCAATTCGTAATGTTATTATATTGTAAAAATCTGGACTCTGTTTATGCCTCTTGGCCAATCATCGGACAGACATAGAACAACAGATTGTGGGTAAGCCCTTTTCTAGGGCTTTTCCAGTTTAAGCTCAATGGTTAGAAGCTGTTCTTGCATGTTGTGCTTCCAACCAACCTGTTACTATCTACTTTTCCTTAAGAAAGGTGGTTTCTTTCATAACGTATGAGGCATAAATACTTTTGCAGTTCACATCTCTGCTCAAGAAGGAGATTATTCCAGCTGCCCATATCTAAAGTCTGTTTCAAGTGTATAGGTCAGAGAAATCTCCAGCCAAAAGCTAATACAGCTTGTTGTTCCTTCTGAGTTTTCTGGTTTAGGAGCACAGTTCTTGCAATGTGACTCTCTGGCCACAGAAAAAAAGAGGGCCTATAAACCACATTTGAAAAATAGCATCCTTTGTCTACCTCCTAAATTGTAACAGGAATATGTAGTGAAGTGCTCAGCTTGTCCTTTTTTCCAGATCTATATCCTCTAGGGCATTGAACTGAAGTAACTCGTGTCTCAGATCAAAGTCATTTCACTTAGAAACTCAGGTTGAGCTTGAAGGCACAATCTCTTAAGTGAAGGTCAATGGTTTATCCATTACAGCACCCAACCCCAAATTATTTTTGCAATTAGTAATATTTATATCTGTTTTTATAGTGTAAAAGAATAAAGAAAGGATAGTCAGCATTTTCAAGAAATACAAGTTAAAGGTGTCCTATCATTTAAAATGATATATCATGTTAGAAAGGAAACTTAAAAGCTGGCATATGCAATCTAAAATTAAATACAGATTTTGAATTTCAGGCTGTGAAGCTAAAAAGATCAAAGGAAACTCTTTACACTTCTTTGGAATTTGGTATTATACTTCCCAGGAGGTCATTTACTCCCATAATTTAGTCTGACTTATTTTGGCTTCAGTTCCATTAAAAGTATGTAGCAAAAAGAGGGCCTCTCTTTAATTTTTAACTGCAACCTGTCAGTTAAAGGGAAAAAAAAGAAAAAAGAGTGTCTGGAAGAGGATGATCTACAGAAGTACTAATAGCTTTCAAATCTTTTGACTTTTTGAGCCTGATATGGCTAGAAACTTATCTGGAAAGATTGTATTTTAACCCTTTTGACTGTTCTTGGACATAATGTGTGCTTTTATTGAAAGGGAACTTATTCACTGCCCTTGAACATATTCTGTATGTTCTGTCATTTCCACAATAGCATCTTCCTTGACTGCAATAGCTTGCCTTGTTAGACATAATAATAATAGGAGGAACCCAAGTATAAGCTTGCTGTAGGCAAACATCAAAAGCATGCCTGTCATAGGTTGGACAAGTAACCAGAAGTTTGTCTACTGCCTGGAGTGCCCAGAAATGAGCAGGATACTTGCTGGGATGTGAAGACAGTGCTGGTGAGGCTGAGCAAACTAAAATATAGTCTTACTTCACACTACATTTGGGATCAAGGAGAGCAAGGGTAGCTCCAAAATGATATGAAGAAGTTAAATGAGCCTTTGCCCTTCAAAAAAGATTTGCTAGGGTGCTGAGGTATCTGTGCTTGTTTGCACAAACAGGGTCAAAAAAAAAAGAATATGCAGGTACTTGGTGTTCTGAGGCAACATTAAGACCACCTGTCCAGAGCAACAGAGGTGGTACCTGAGTGCTCTTTGCTGAAATAGGAAGTCACCTCCCTCCATCAGCACCTCTCCCTCTTTTTTCACTGAAGAATGAAAGGAGGCAGCACAACAGCTGAACTTTCCATCTGCAAGAAGCTGGCCTTGGCCAGGTGCGAGATGTGAGGAAGAGACAGGGAAGGGGGCAGAAGGATCCAGCCTTTGGAAGGCTTTCCCTGCTGATGCTGAAGGAAGTCAATGCAAAGCTATCCAAGAGCTATATGTTCTCATGCCCTTATTACATGGTAAGACATTTATGCAGACGCACTTATGGGGACAATCCAACCTTAGGAATTGTGTTCAAAGCCGGGATATGTTTATAATATAGATTGTTTTGCTTCTGTTTTTGACACATCATTTTATTCTTTTATTGTCTTTACACTGTGGCAGCTATTTTGTACCTAGTTCAGTATGATTTGCACAGCAGATGGTGGCTCTTATTTGCTCACTACTTCTCTCCTTCTTGTTGGCTTTCATTTATTCCCTAAATTGTTAAGATTAGAAGTTTTTGAGTGTGCCCCCTCCTCCCCCAGTAATGCATTAGGGTAAATAAAACTGCCAAAACAAGAGTGGTCTCGGACCATAAAGAACAAGGCCTTGTCTCTGGCACTTGGGAAAACTGGGACTCTCATAGTTCCATTAGCATAGGCTAATGGTGGTCTAGTGTATACTAATAATTTCCCAGCAAGATACGTTCTTGAAAATATCTTTCCATATGATTAATGCTTCTGAAAAACATAGCTCTTTCCAACTGACAGAACTAAATGTATTAGAAATGTTACAAATGCTTTTTGCAGCAAAAGGAGTAGTGGCAGCAGAGAGGTTAATTCTCATCTTTTCATGCAGGTATCTTCTTAGAAGGGAAGTGATTAAAGGAGTTTCTTTTTTGGCATAAAAGTGTTTTTCTAATCTTGTTGAAGTGCCTAAAATGTGTTTGAAGAGCCAGATAAAAGCATGAACTTCTTATTAAATAAGTTATCAGTTATATGTTCCACTGTTTATTTTGCTCTGTCATTGAAACATATTTTTTTAAAATATCTTTTCCTTCACCACAGTCAATAGGTAATAACTATGCAAGATGTTTAAGATGAATTTCAACATTAGGTCCAAAAGAATAGCCCCCTCCCAAACTTGTACAATTGCATAGACAAAACCAGAACCAAACTGTTCTTTTTAAAAAATGTTGAGCATGTTTTGCAGGGACACTTGGTAAAAATGTATTTATTTACTTAGTTAGGTACTAAATACTGAAGCCTAATGGAACGTTGCTTGCATTATAAACAAAATATCATTTAATTTAAATCACAGATGGTAAAATTGCCCCCCTCAACACTAGAAAGAAGAAAAAGCCTCGCTGCAGTCAGGCAAATGTCCAGCTCGAAAGAATAGCATTGCACTATGTTGCAAATGTTCTCTGCTGGTATTAGATCCTTCAGGGGAAAATTATATGCAGACTTAGGTTGTTTTTTGAACTAAAGGCATACATGTGCTAAAGACTGTGCTCTCTTTTTAAAGAAGTATTGTCCATTTCTAGTATCATAGGATTCCCCACTACAATTTACCACTGGGGAAGGAACAGGTCCAAAGCAGAGAAAGGAAAGGTGTCAGAGCACATGCAGGACTTTGTTGAATAGTAGTGGCTTTTTGTGCTTCTACCAAGTACTTGAAAAAACATTTTGATTAAAATAATCCAAGGCAGAGCAAATATATTCAGACTGAGGCTTATGTGATCTCTTAGGATGCAGTCCTCCACTGAGCAGCATACGTTACCTAGAACCCTTTGTGTGCAGTGTCCCCCCTAAAGCAACAGGGGGACCTTCAGGGAGCATATGATGGACTCGTGGGTTAAAATAGCAGTGCAAAAACTTACAGTATGGAATCTGCTTGACTTGAAAATGAATCTGAAAGTGCAGCATTTTAGCAAAAGTTCTAATTATATCTAATCCTCACAGAAACAGGTAGGCCTTACGTTAACTCTGCTCTTCTTAGAAATTGAGATTCTCCATGTTAAATATTTCTTTTTTCACTATCCCTCTGTCCTCTTCATTTAAACCTGGCTGCCCTCTCTTCCCCCAGAAATTGCAAGAGTTGGAAGGCGCAGCAGTCCAGCTTCAGTATCCATTGAGATCAAACCTAAAGAAATGGACCCATCTCTATTCAAAATGAATTTCCTTTATACAAAAAATACAAAAGAAACTGAAGCTACATTTCTAAATACTGAAAAGCAAAGAATAAAAGGTGAATTTTCCCTTAAAGTGTTCTATGTTAACGTCATTTAGTGCTTTGGCAAATCCCAGGATATTCTAGGAGGACTAGTTTGGGGTAGCAAGCCATTCGCATATCTTTTCATTACCCCCTTATTTTCAAACAGAGGCCTACAGAAATTCCTGGGCTCTGAACTCTCACAGGGGGATGGAGCAAACAGAAAAGATCTTATTAAAACTGTTCTTCTCCAAAGACTAATTTTTTTTTCTTTTTTAGGCACTCCACTGAGAAAAGAAGAAACAAGTTGAGCTGAATATGTTCACTGTGCCAACTTTCAGTACTTTCCTCTGTTTGTCAACGGCACCAGCAAGTTGTGCCATTACTCTCTATTTTGTCTCTGGGTAGGATGCATGAAAGCAGGCTGAAATACTAGATGAAATTACTTATGTACATGGATAGATATCTTGAGATCAGACGCTGTATGTGCTAAGGCTTCTGTTCCACCTGTGTAAACGCATGACTACCTGTCACTATTATTTAGCTACACAGGAGTGGTGCTTACACTAACCTTGCTCTGGTCTTCTGCTTGCTGTCACTCATCCTTCAGCCTTCAGTTTTTTATTTAACATTAGGAGTACCTTGAATATTCTTCTGACTTCTCTTGCAGCTCCTCTTTTCTTTGTACTATAGTCTTTCTGAACTTGATAGTTGATTTTTTTCTTCTTTCCCTTTCTCCTTCTTCTTCATTAAAACAGCTTTTTAATCCTTTACTTTTTCCCTTAGAGGCAGCTTTTTTCTCTTTTTTTCCCTAAACTTTGCTCACCTCTGAGAAATTTCACTTCTAAAGGTGGATTCTCTCTGCTATCTCTTCAGCCCATGGGCTCTTTCTTCACAGCAGTGGATCTCCTTCCTTATTCCCCAAACTTCTACCACAAACTGTTTAAATAGCAGCATTTAAGTAATTATTAAGTATTGTATTTTTGAATCCTGTGTGCATGATTTTGTATAGAAATTACAAGCAGAGATTATCTTAATAGAGATATTAAGACAACATTGAGATTGCAATATTATGCAAGGAGAGTGACATAATTTAAGCCAGTCAATGAGGGTTAATGAAATCTAGATCTTGCCAAACTTACTTGATATCTTTTGATGAAAACTTAAGGATGCTATACATGTATAGGGAGAAGTGATACTTTTAATGTAAAGTACTTTGATTTGATATTACCCAACATTTTATTTCAGAAGCTGAATATTACAAAATTAATATGGTACATACTAAATGGGTTAAACATGACACTGGTCTCAAAATGTAGTTGCAGATGGTGGGTCATCACTGAGGTATGCATGTTTCTAGTGTGTTGTTAATCTTAGTATATTTAATATTTTAATTCATAATGTGGAAGAAAAGTCCCAATAAGAGTTGTGGAAGACACTAAGCCTGTGAATAGAGCATATAAATAACAAGTTAGTGAATAATGAAAACTGTTACAGAGTACTTTGGGCGCAGTTAAGCTGGGCACAGTCAAACTGTATGCAATTCAATGAAGATAAATATAATATCATACAATGAGGAACAACAAAGAATGTGTATGGGCACATAAAGAAGTGTGAACTTGTCCTAGGAAACAATTACACTAAAAAGAATTGGCAGGTTAAGCATGGCTGGTCACTTCTGCGTAAAGCTTCAGTGTGATACTGCAGCCAAAAGTTCCCATCTTGCCCTTGGTGAAGAGAAATGGGACTATCAGTAGAAATCTCTATTGCATCTGTTGTAATCATTGACCACTCCTAAAATACTGTGCCTTGTTCAAAAAACCACAACTGAAGAAAGATATAGAACAACAGAAGAGGAGTCTAAGAAGACAGGTAAGTGCGTTTAAAGACCAAATAATCTACTGTATATTAAGAAAACCAAAGAGCACAGTCTATCAATTCATCAAAGTAAAAATTAAGGACTGATTTAATTGTAGTCTATAAGTTTGTATATGAAACAGAAATGTGATAATGCCTCTTCAGTCTGATTAATAAAAACACAACAGTATTCAGTGAACCCAAGGGAGCTTGGAAAGTCTTGACCAGAAAAAAGGTATGAATTTGTCCTGGTGAGGATTGTTAATCATTGAAATAATTTATGCTAGAGCTGTGGTAGTTTCTCCATCACTTACAATTTAAACACCAGGCCTGGATTTTTTTCCTGAAAGACACATCTGATTCAAACAAGAATGAATTCAAGGAAATCCTGTGACCTGTGGTATACAGGAGGTCAGACAAAATGTTTAGATGGTCCCTTCTGGTTTCACAGTCTATGAATCTAAGCAGGTAAAAAAGCAAAAGTAGCAAAGAATTTATAATCTTGTCTTCTATGGGATTACTCATATGCTTTAAGTTGAACAGGTGTTTAAGTGCTTTGCTGGATCAGGGCCAAACAGAGCTAGAATGGTAGCATGCCATTTCAGTGCCCTTCTGCAGCTGTGGCAGAACAGGACTTAAAGCTGGTATACTGCTCCAAGTAATTGGCTTAGAAAACAGCGTAGATAAAATGGTACAACCAGGATTAATTTTGAAAAGAAGGAAGTACTGGACTCAAATGTGGTACAGTTAATACATGAAAATTACAGCTGTGGGCTTTGCTGACGCACAGAACGGGTTTTGGGATTTCTGTTCCAGTGCCTCCTATCACAGCATTAGTCCTGAGTATACTCCTATAAAAGCACCAGCTTTGCAGGGAGATGCTATGCTGAAGTAGAAATTACCTTCAAATAAACTGTACACAGAGTAGAAGACTGTTCTAATCACTTTCTTAACTGATGCAGTTACAGTGGTATTAAACGATGGTGTAGACAAGCTCTTAGTAACCTATATTAGCGTCTTAGTGACTGTGGCTTTCTTCTTTTTGTTAGCTTTTTCAATCCCTACCCTATGTAATAACTAGTTTAATGATCTGATTTATGTGCAGAGATGTAGGATTATGTCTGGGCAAAGGATGCCTGAGTATTTTACACAATTCATTGCGCTTTGCTGTATAGCAGATCAAAATGAAGTTCTAAAAGGAAGAGCTGGATGGAAAGGATCTACCAAAAGACTTATAATCTTACTGCACCAAGTTATTGTCCTTTTATCTGACAACTTTTGTTCTGCTTATCTTCTTCCCCTTACACGCATCATTGCTAGTGTCTGGTTAAATGCTTTCTTTTTCCCATAGCTCCTCAGATTTCTCCAGCTATCTACTACTGTTCTGCCAGTATGCTAATGGAGAAGAGCTGGTCCACATATCCAGCAGCTTTAGTACTGTAGCTTACTGTCTGCTGTGTGTTTTAGTTGATGTAGAAGTTCCCAGTCTGTAATACACATACAGTAGTACACAAGATACCTCAAGGTAGTATGTTAACATTGTGTGAGGAGCTAAATGTCTTTTCTTCCTCCTCCTGTCATCACTGTTTCTACTGATGGTGGCAGCTAAGCAAATTATGAGTAAGAATCATATATAGAATTTATATAGTTCCATTTTTTTCCCACCTTTCCCAATGTATGTTTGGGAAATGTCGGTTTCATTCGTAATGAAAATGAAAAACACTGTAAGGTATGGCTTGGCCAAAATGCTAATCTCATATGAAATGATCCCAGTCCTCACAGATTCCACAGTACCACTCAGTACCTTGGGATAACCCCAGCAAAGAGGCTGGAGCTTGGATTCAGGACCAGGTTTGCTGATCCTTCATATTAAGCTCCTTGGGTCTCATCTTCATTTCTGTGCCTGTTGCTGCTCCAGAGTGCAGAGGAGTTGGAAAAATGCAAACCAGAAAATGTCTAAGGTGAGTGGGTGAATGCGTGGTGAACATGCAGGCTACATTCTTCAGAAGGTGCCTCGCACCCAGCCCACTTTTGGAATGGTGCTGTTCTGGGGCTCTTCTTGCTAGCGCATACCAAACTCTAACACTGCTGCCTTTACAAAACCCTTTGGAGGACCCTACCAGGCCAGCATGTGACAGAGCAGCCCAGTTCAGAGCCACCCTCGTGTCAGGGCTGAAAGAACTGCTGCCATTCTGCCTCTCTGGAGAGCCCCTTTCTCTCATACGCTATATCAAGCAAAGCTTGACAGGACACAAAGACTGGTGTTTTTAAAACGGTCACACATTCTCATGCATCTCCCTGCTCCTTAGCAGATAGCTATAAAAATCTTTGGTTTTTGATGTTTGTATTTAAAACCCCTCAAGCATCTTGCTTGGTAGGTCTGTATGCAATTATGCATGCATTAAGTACTAAATGAAAACAAAAGGCATTTAACGTTAATCACACTGGAAAGTCACCATATTGTGATCATACACAGCACTGCTATGGCTGCCCAGCTTAGACATCCCACTTTCACGCAAACAACAGTACCAAATTGAATTACATAAAAAGAAGCTACATACTGACTCCCAGCAGTATGTTTTGACAAAACACTTTGTCTACTTAAATGATTTCAGATGCTGTAGTCAAAAGCCTTGACTGCAAATAATGGGTTCATAAAACCTATCTTTAAAATTTTACCTGACAGTAATGCTGTGCAAATATCTGCACTTCTAGTTCACCTTCTCCACTTGTTTACATCAGGATTTTAATAGAGTGGCTGTCACAGAACAACAGCTAAAGGCCACTGTTTGATAAGTTGCTGCAAAAATAGACTGTTTAAAATGAGAATTTCCATCTTAAATTCAGCCATTACAAAAAGGTGGTGTTTAGGAAAACACTGAAGAGAGACAAATTCTAGGAGGACTGCAATAAAAACCTTTCAAGTTCAGTGACATTCTAACCAGCAATGACTTTGTAAGAAACTACATTTCCCATCTGTCTTCAGTTTTACTGAGAAACGACAAAAATACAAGGAAAACAGAGGAACACACAAAAAGTCAGGAAATAGGTACATACATACATTGATAGATATTTCTTCTTTTGGCTTGCCTCACTTAGTCTCTGCTGCCATCAGTATGTTATGTTTGAAGAATAAACTGAGTACATTTCCTTAACCACCTGAAGAAAGAAATGAGACAGGAACACCCACTTCTGTGGAGTATCATGCAGAGTAAGTTTTCTATGGAGCTACTTGTACAGGAGAATTTCAGAGCTAGAAAGGAGGAGAGAGCAATGCAGAATGGCTTGATCTATTTGATTTGGTTTCATCTAATCTTATTCTGTGCCAAATGAGTTGTTGTTCTCTATTGGAGATCTTCAATCTCAGTAGGTTTTCCATAGCCAGAAGCTGTGGAAACATAATAAATAATATTTGTAAATAAAATATATTTTATATATACACCATCTTCCCTTGTATTTTACCAGAGCTAGAGATATTTCTGATCATTTAGTAACTCTGAAGTATAAAGCAGCTATACTCTGGAGCAACCTGCCTTTTCTGGTTTTGTTTTAGTACTTCCTGATTAACCACTGTGTTACCTTTGAAACAAGTTTTGCTGAGCCCGTGCCTGATGCAACCCAAGGGAGAAAGACGAAGAAAGCTAGTCTGTGAGCGTAGCTATTAGAGCGCTGAAGCCCATTCTGCCAACCCCTTGTTGTGTTCACCCATATTTCTCTGGCTTCCCTGCCAGCATTATGGAAGAATTCCTTTTCTATTTATTCAGGGCTCATTTTATGAAACATTCATAATCATCCATTGATCAGAATATCTCTTCCAGATGAGAGAGTCGGGCTTACCCTCAGGCCTAATACAGCAAATGTCCTGTATGGCTCTCCAGAGCTACAACGCTAATAGCCATAACAGCAGGACTTCACTACAAATCTCTGGAGGTCCTACTGAAATCAGAACCTTAATGAACACATACAAATCTAAGCCAGGGCATAGCACCCCCTCAAAAAAAAAAATGTTGACCTAGAGCCCACACAGGTGGGACTACAGAGAAAGAAAACTTAATACTTTCAATTCTGCTAAATCCTTTGAAAAAATAATTATGATTATTTAATGAAGACTGAATTTTATAACCCATTAAGGGACTTCATCACCCAGAGGGGGCTATGAAGCAGATTTAGCAGGATTAATGTTAGTAAAATTAGGCAAAGATCCATTGTTAGCTCTAACGAGTCAATATACGAGGCTGCAAGGGCTTTAAATACGTATTTACATGATGAACAGTAACAACAGCTTCATATGTCAGTGTTCATTCTTTCCCTCCTTATGTTTCCTCTGAACCTGCACAGTTATTCTCAGAAACTTGGCCCCATGTCTGATGCTGTGGGTAGTGCGTCCTTGCAGCACGCAGCAACCAGGACCGGGTCAGCATCAGTGAAACGTGGGCTTTCGTTGGACTCTGTGAAGGTGCAAGCCCCTTCCCTTCTCCCAAGCTGGCCTTTGGCCTGCCTGTCAGGTGCAAAATCCCCTCTGACAAGGAGGCAGATGTCTACAGGAGACCTCTGCCCCCTTTACCTTATCGATACATAGTACTAACAGCGCAAAATAGGTCCCCCTATTTCTTGCATGCTGAAAGGGTTGCTGAAGACATGCATTAGATGCAGTGCTTAGATTGTGCCCTCAGAATCCTTTTTTATGGACAACACTAGAAGGCCTATAAATTTTCAGCATGGTTATTATTAAATAATTTGTACTTGTGCAATGACTTCCAGCAAAGACTGTAAAATGCTTTGGCATTAAGAGAAGCCTCTCACTCTTTTCTGAGGAAAAAACTATTTCTGGTCAGGACCCTTTGAGGAGATATTGCTGCCATTCGGTTTCTCTTGTCTTGTCTGGTTCAATTCCCAGTCTCACTTTTCCAAGTCTTTTATTATTAAGATTATTACTATTATTACAGTAAAAATACAAAAGTCTGGATTATTGTCGAGGCTCTCTATATTCTATCCATGACTTTTAATGTCCCAGAGAAGAGTATAAGAGAAATAGGCTAACTTTTTTGCTCATTTGCTGTATGTAAGTCATCTTCATGGAAAAAGGGATCTCAGATATAGATCTGAAATATAGATCTGATTTTTCTTTCTTCTTTTCTTTTTTTTTTCTACTAAAAATGGGCCAGTGCTTGTTTAAAATGAAAGATGACAAAGTACTGTGATACTCAAAGATACTGAGAAATCGACTTGCCTGGTACAGTATGGAAAGGGATTTAAGAGTATAGCCCCAAATTCTGTGCTCTGACCATAAGTCAACAACTCTGCTTCTTATGATAAGTTGTTTTTAAACCAAGAGTACCTGAGAGTTGTGTAAGGAAAACTAAGATTGCATATTGATGGAAAAAATGTAAAATACTCTGAAATATAGGAGATAGGGTGATGGAGACTGACCCCAGTCACCTATTATTTGTGTAATTTTAATTACTCTCCCTTTAATTTAAGCAGCTGACACACACTTTCAGTGGTGTTCAGAAAGTTAACAGGGCAGCTGAGTAAGGATTTTAAGGTCATGCACATGTCCTTTGGTGCTTATTTTATTTATTAGCTGCTGAATTAATATTCTTATGATTACAGAAATGATCATTTATGTATATAATGCATCTTACAATATTGTACAGTGATGAATATTGTAATATTTATTTCCTTGTATGGTTTCCCATCCTTGAGTCTTCAGTAGTAAACTCACAAAAATACGACAGCATTTATACCAAGCTGCATATGCTTGTGCACTATTTCTTAATTATGGTATGTAGTCATCAGTTTGCTGACAACAGTCTTCCTGGATGTCACTCTTTGATTCCACCCTTCCCAACTAAAATTAAAATATTGACAGAAATCATTTTGCATGAGCAGTGGAAAAATTCAAAGGGGCATTTAAAGTAGAGGAGCTTCTATGTTTATCACTTCTGTGTGTGTGCATGTGTTCCTGGTTTCCAGGTATATAAATAGTAATGTGAGCTAGGCTGGGGTGCTGTCTTATGCCTGTTATGCATGGAGATAAATGATGACATTTAATTGAAGTTTGTTCTTTTCAACCTAAACAGATTATGATAAAAATAGAGAATCTGGTGTCTCTGGGCCAACATTTGGAGGTAAATTGGTAGACTACCAATATGTAGGGAATTTGGCATATTAATTTTAAAACTTTTCCCTCATTTATTTGCCCCCTTGTCTATGTGTCTCTTGATCTGCAGAGTGCCCAAGGGAAGACAAACATGAACACTGGAATTGGCTGAGGAACTCGCCTCTAAGTTTTGGTAGTGGCACTCAGAAGCAAAGCTGGACCAGAAGAACATCTGGCAAGTACCCTGCTGCCAAGCTGGTGAGCCTAGAGGGGTCTCTAAGCTGTCCTGGCCACAGCGGGGAGAGGCACTGCCGCTGCCAGGGCTCGCTGCACCCCTTCCCCATGGTGCCTCTCACACCCTGCTTGGGCACGTGGGCAATGGGCAAAGGAGATGCTCCCGGCTCCCACCCGGCAGGCAAGGGATGTGGCCTTGTACACGGTTTTGCCTCTTGCACCTGAAGTTCGTAGTGGGAATTTAAGGCAATGGGCACACTAACAAGGTGGGTCAGAAAAGCTGAAGCTGGGACAGTGGCTTACAATATTTCTCATAGTTCCTTGTGTGTTTTCACAAAGGCTTTTTTTTCTGTATAGGCACGTTTTATTGCTTTTCTGTTTAGAGGTTACCTTACCTTAGAGGTCCCTGAGTATCCCTTAGATTTTACAAACAACGGTGTGTATCAACAGTGTGTGTGTGATGTAGTGACACACGTCAGTAAGTATTCTCTGTTTTAAATTCATTGCAGTGAATCGATCTCATAATGTTAACAAATCTTTTTACATATCATCCTGAAATGTCTATTTGACTTAAACATCAAGGTTTAGACATTGAGCAATGGGTAATGAGATCATGGTCAGCATTAGGATCTGAAGAATTATAGAGATATGGGGGGGGAGTGTGTTTTCCTGCTGTCAATAAATGTTGTAAATCCTAAATCAGACAACGTTGCAGTAATATCAAGACATGCAGCAATCTGAAGGTGGCATAAAAAATTCAGGAGCAGGAAGGGGACGGGCTACAAAGAGTCTGAGCCGCTTAGCGCTTTTCAGGGTGTGCGTGTGTGGTCAAGGTAAATTCCAAATACACTAGATTGTCATCGTTCTATATTTAGTTGCTCAACTGCTAGCAAATTCAATCTTCAGTCCATCATACAAATAGATAGGCCTGTGGAAACTCTCGTCATTTTAATCCCAGCATGCTAATGCCCCCTGTGTGAATATAGATTTCTCAATTAAACTGAAGTAATTTGATGAAAGAACAACTCTCCCAGGCCCAAGTACAGGTTTCAGTAACAACAGCCTCAGCTATTTATCGTTTGAGAATTGTTTTCCACTGCATGGCGCATTACTGTGGCTGCAAACTGTATGGGGATTCTTTGTGCAGATGCACCCCAAAATGTGTGTGTTGCAGTGGCAGAGACATGAAACAATCCTCAATGCGGCTGTGCTACTGGGACTGCACTCTCTATATCCCACAGGGTTGTGTTTCCGAAGCCCCCTTGGAGCTAGCGCAGCAATATGGAGCCCTGACGCTTTTCTGGGATCTCCTTTGATGTGGGTCTGTGCTGCCTTCGTTTCTGAGAAATCGCCAGACCCACAGGCTATTTTAAGGGATAGGACAAAATGTGTGTCTCCAGCCAAAGAATAGGAATCATAAATGGGTGAAATGACCTCGTGTTAATACAACCCATGTAGCCTTATCTACTTAGAGTGTTTTATATTTTTAACTACTGGATATTTATAAAAAGTCACCATCTCTATTGGCATTTGACAAAGGACACAGTTAAATGGACCTGGCATTTTCTTATTCATGTTGTTGAGCTGCTTGAATTAAGGTTCAGGCATCATGTGATACTGTGTGATTTATGGATTAAAAAAAGACCTAATTCTTGTGTAGACCACAAGATCTAACATTTCTTCCTGAGAAGTTTGACTTCATTCTTTTTTCTAACTACAGAAATATATGTTCCAAATCTTCAGTGATGACCTTAATTTTTGTGCTCCATCTCACACAGATATGTGCTTTGATTACGTGTGTCTTTATGGATGCACTTTCCAAAATACATGAGAATTTTATTTTAATTACATTTCTCTGAAATGTACTGCATTATTTTCTCTCTTTCTTTAGTTTGTTCATTTTTTGCCCATAAAAATTATTAACCCACAGAGATATGTTTCTGCTTTCTTTAGTTAATTAAAGACACTGTTGGATTTATCTTATGCTACCACCAGGAGGGCACAACAAGTGAAATATTGTATTACTAGATGGTTCATTCATTAGCATAAAATAATCAGTGCTTTTGAATACTAGTACTTCAATGTCTAAGGTTTGTCTTTTTTTGTGATTTCATCTAGAAAGCAGCAGCAGCAGTAGAGGGATAAAGAAGAAGGGAGAGACAGTCCAAGGGAGAAAGAAAGAAAGAAAGAGTGAGAGACAGCTGTTACAATGAGCAGGTTTTCTTAAGGAAAGACATAGGAAATTTGACAAAAAGGAGAGTGCACAAGTTAAGCTTGCCTGGAGGCATATCTAGCTGGCACCTAGAACATAACTTGGGAGCAAACTAAAGTAATTCCCTACTTGGCTACTAACAGAGATTGAATAATTACAAAACCATTCATTCTATCACATGACTTGTCCATTTGGGGGGGGGAAAAAAAAAACAAACCCAAAATACCATATAGTCCTGATGAATATTTCTGCTGTTTCCACATAATATTTATCAATCTAAATTAATGTTATTTTTCCAAAAGGAATGATACCCCATGATAATATACATAAACACTTACATTAAATGTATTTTGTACCTACTTGGAGAGAGCTTATCACTGAATATCAGATAATATGTATTTCTCCAGAAGTTACTCGCTGTTGCTTTCACTCCCCTGGGGTCACAGTGGGATCTGCCTTCTTCCTGGGCTGCAGCTCTGCTGTTGTCCCGACTCGGTGGAAGACTTAGGATCACCTGTGGAGTGTCCATATTATTTTGGGCCTCCTTCAGAAACCTTCTCCCTAGGTTTTTCTCCTCACTCTTTCTGAGCTTTTCATGATTGTATGAAAAATTAATAGGACCCTGATCGATATTACTTTTTCTTTCTAATTTCATCAGAGTGTAGGAAGGTGAAGCATGATATAATAGGAGAGGTTGAGGCTCCATGCCCAAACCAAGGAAATTCATTTACACAGAAGCCCCTTCTGTGTACAAATGTAGGTGGTGTGACCTATTTCTGGGAGATTTTCTTCTGTTTTTGGGAGAGACACTAGTAATTCATTCTTCCTTTCTGAGGAATAAAATAAGAACCCAGACACATTGATTATTAATCATTCATTTGGGGACTCTCCTCCCTCTTGACCAATGACATAATCTTCAGTGAACAATATGTATACTGTAATTGACATTTGCACAAAAAAAAATCAGGTTATATTGTATGCATCTGCACTAATAAAAATAGTCATCTTTCAAATTCTCCTTTTCAAAGTCTCACTGAAAAGACTTCGATATCTATATAGCATTTATTTTGACCTTCACCTCTCTGATCTTCCTACACGGGGGAACTGTACGACAATACAATACAATAGGAGCATACTTTATTAAAATACACATTTAGGCTGTAATTTTCAGAAGCTCCAAAGTTAGGTGCAGGAAACATTGAACACTATTTGGGGGTTAAACCCCTTTAGGCTTTGCATAAGATTCCAGCTATACATGCCACTCTGAAAGTCAGTTACATAATTATCTTCTAAACAGCACTGTTGATGAGTCGTGTAATTACAGTAACTCAACAGGTCATCCCAAATTAAGTCTAGGCTTCTGTTCGCTTAAGATCCCTATTTTTGATATCATAAATGATTTAATGCTATCTGTTATGGTAACCAAGAGTTCTAGACAAAGATCAGTCACTCCTACTTGTAGATTAGTCACTGTTTTAGCATGTCCTACTTCCAGAGAAATTACGCATTTTGCTTCGCTTCAGCTATTTCAAGAGAGAATTAAGAAGTAAACCAGTTGCTATTGCACTTGTATAAACTCTGTTTTGTTTCATAAAAGACATCCAGATGCATATGAACATTTGAATAAGCAGTAGACAAACGTGTTCATTATTATTAGATTGCATTATGTAGAGGTTCTGGTTTGTTTTTTACCAATTCTAATGAATAACATCTAGACCTCTAGCAAGCAGCTCGCTCATGAGAATTGAGGCTTTTGTAAAAATAATATTAGAGACTAGATAATAATCTTAGAAGGCACATTAAAAGAATGCCATTCTATTTGCTTTCAAGTGCACTGCAGATAGCTGCTATCTTTGAGGTTGATGGAGTGATCATGGAGGAAGCAGGATGGGCCAGTGAAAGACGAACAGTGGCAGGAAATAGCACACCTTTGAGTTCAGGGAGGCTTCCATGTGTTTTCAGAAGTGTGATAAATACTGGAATCACAACAGAAAGTGCTACATTTTACTTCTAAAATAACATTATTAAAATAATACACTTATAGAGATTAATTGTACTTTAAATGTATTCTTTTAGATGAGGAAGCATCAAGCACTATTACTTTAATCAGTGGCTCCCTACAGAAGCAAATGCTGAAATGTATTAGAAAATATTAGTCCTAATGATTTTCCTTTGGAAAATATTACTAGTACAGTAATTTTAATTAAAGAAGAATTTAGCACTTTTGTATTTGTATTCCCAATGTCAAACTCTTTTGTTGTCACGCTTGCACCTCTGTTATTAATGTTAGCAATGGTTTGCAAAAGAGGAAAAGCTAGTTATCAATGAATAATTCAGGCTCCATAACTGTCAGACCTCATTATTTTAAATAAGGCCTGGTAGTTCCAGTTGTAACTGGCTAATTGCATCATTTAAACTTAAACTGTTAGAATATTTCACATAATTCACAATTTTAAAAACTTTTAATACATTCAAAACCACTGTAGTACATAGGGCAATTTGCTTTAAATCAGGCTGAGAGAACAAAGAGACATTCTAGTTGTAATATGAGTCCTCAGGTTGTTAAAATAAAAAGAAAAACTGTAGTGAAATTGGTATATCCTGTAGATAAAATGAAACCCTGTCATTAGACTGAAGTGATATAAAATATTTGTAAAAGTAGTCACTGAAAAAAAATTAGAACATCTGCAAATAATGAAATAAAATGTGCTCTGACACCTGATGAAAGTCTCTTGAAAGATAGTTCAAATGCTATCAGTGAAAATGTTCCCTTTCATTTGGCCATATACTCTGCTCTGATTTGGTTTTTGGTAGTAAACATATAATTGCCAAAGCAGTTAAAAATAGATGACATGGTGATCTTTTAAAAAAATGAACTAGTGGTTTTCCAAAGTGCTCCAGGGAGTTATTTTTATTTGTTAATAATTTTAATTAATGATTAGAGAAATTTAAAAACATTATTATTTGGTTTGTTTTATCTGATAATTGCTTGCCCTTAATAATACAGACTTGATAAAGTGGGAAAGAAATATACTTTACATGTATTTTTCTTCACAGAGTATTCCAAGCACCAAGAGTCAAGGGCCATATATAATCTAGACTAATCTTAAAATGTTTTAATCTTTCTCTTCAGCTTTGTTCTCAGACTGCATCCAGCAGTTTATGATTTGTATCTAGCAGCTCTAAAGAGAAAGAGATTAATATATATATATTTTTTAATGTGCCTGTTTAAAAAGACAATATAGCTCAGGCCAGTGATGAAAGCTGCTTCTGTTTGCACTTGCTTCTATTTGACTTGCTTGTACAGTAAAGGAATGTTATCCCTCTTTTCCAGATGCGACAGTGAAGTTCAAAGGAAATTATATAATTTTCTGCAGCATCTTTCTCTCTGTGTCTCTCAATCTTACACACACACACACACCCACATGCACACACAAACATATTCTGAAACAAAACTAGTTTATCTAGGACAGAATCTGGCTCAGGACTTCAAGGGAATTCTATAATATAAATCATGGTAGACTACCTAAGTCTTGTGAAAATGAAAAAAAAAGCTGTATCTATCTATCTGCTGTATCTAGATTCACTTTGGAGTTTTGTTTCTCTCTTTATTTAACTTAAAAAATTAAAAAGACAAAAACTAACCCAAAACTGAGCTCTCCTGTTGAAACCATAAATTTCAGCCCACATATCCATTAAGTACATCATTAAGGCTGTGGAGGTTACACAGCAAGGGCTTGGATTCACTCCGATATGTAGCAGCCTCGCATTGCTGGATATCTTGTAAAAGTCACCCCTACATTTCTGCATCCTACTGGAGATCATTACAGAATGCATACAGAAGCTGTATGTGTTCTTGTGTTTGAGAGCAGAATCAGTGCACCACACAGATTAGATTCCCAGGTTTTCCACATGCTGAAACCGAGACATTTCTTCTTGTGCAAAAAACACATCTAGCAATAATTGGTCCCCACAGAGATGCAGACTATCATATTCTCACATTCTTCTGAGATCTGTAAACTAAAAGCCCTGGTTTCATGGGAGATGTATCTCTTAAGAAGACAGACAGCATCAGGTTGGGTTTTGTAAATCTTTGCTTAAGGCACATTTAAAGACCATAAAAATTCTCTTCCCACCCCTCCATTCCAACCTCCCTTTTCACAGGAGCATTGCACCTCCTGGGAAGCAGTCAGCATGAGCTTTCTGCAGGTAAGTCAATTATATTTGAAATTTCCCATGTTACCTGTATTTGGCCTAAAAACATTATACACAGGCTATTAAAATCATAGGATTGGAATACTTTTTTTTTCCCCAGTTGCTGTGTGTTTTATAGGTAGTCACAGTGACAATGGTTCTCCCTTCTCAGAATGTAACAGTTAAAATGATATCCCATAAAAAGCTAAATATTGCTGCCAGTCTCCCAGCTACTTAACAGAACTCTTGTGGTCAATACTTTCAGCGTCCCATACAGCCCTCAGTGGCTGGACTGGGTTGGTAAGCCTCAATATCGTGTTGATTATGCCCATGCAGTATGCCCCAGTGAACTTGATCAGAATGCTACTCTGGGAGGTTTAATTCCAAAGAAACAATGGCCAAGCCTTGTCAAAAACAAAGACACCCCCCCCCCCCCCGCCAAAATACCAGTTATTGTCCAGGTTATATGTAGCAAAGAATGCCTTTTAGGTAGAAGACACTGAAGATGGCACATAACACATGTTCTGGGTACCTATAATTGGTGATAGACTTTTATCATCCTTATGGGTAAGTCAAGGTCATCACCCTCAAATTGTCCATGGTTAGAGAGCACTCTTCTAACCATGCCTTGGTCCAATGGCTCTGACTCATGCTTGAGTTGTCAGGCCTGAGACTGGCATTCGAAGGAGCCAGAAGTGCCTGGGCAGACCCACAGCTCTGGCACTCACTGCCTACAGGCTCCAGGTCTGGGGGCAGAAATGTAGTATATGCATCATGTCAGGGCTTCTCCTCTTTCAGGGAGCTGTATTTCTCTTGGAATTATCATCTTTGCTCCAGTCTGGTTTATTGAAGGGTGTTCATTACGGGAGTTCTGTCTGGAGAGGTACAGAGTCAACACTTGGAGTTAATGGTTTTACAACATAGATGAATTTGTCCATTTTTACTTGGGAAATAATGGTGCTCAAATATTATAGTTTGTATCATAGTATGTCAAATGACTTAGAATAATATTCACAACTGTATATACACAAGCTAAAACAACAATACTCAGACTAATTTTGTAAAGCTAAGTAAAAAAACCCCTTAAAATCATAATGATTTTGAAAATCATGATGTTATAATGAATAACATTCCTAATTTAAATCAATACTGATACCACTCCATATCTTGCAGTGTTTTTGTCCCTATGTTATCTGATACAAATGGGATGCAGTCAAACAAAAATTAATAAAATAAGTTGCATTTCTGAGCATGAAAATATTTGCTCTTTTTGTCTTGCAATGTCTGGAGACTTCTACAGTTGTTTACTGTGTTCACTTTCCGTAAGCTGTTTGTCAGCTCAGCTGTCTGAACTATAGCTTCATTTTTAAATATTATGCTCTGAAAAAACACCAGCTAAGTCTCTGAATGTTTTATGTCTGTGGCCACATCAGATACCACAACAAAAAGGAGACTTATGCTTGTCTGTCTTGAAATTACCCACCGTTGGCTTTACCCTTGTCAAAGGCTAGCTCCCTGTAAGGAAGCTGACAGTCGTGTTTCGGGTGCACTAGAAACGTTTCTTCAGTGAAAGGAATCAAGTCCCGTTTGTGTACAGAGCATGTTCTTAAAGTCAGTGATTGCACTGACAAAAAAAGACATCTTTTTTCTTCAGACCTGTAGGCATCTAGTTGAAAAATACATGGTAACCAGAGATGTACGGTAAGAGCTCAGATGTAGTGAGCAGAGTACTGCTATTGCGCATATTCATTCTGGAGGGTCATTCAGGATGCCTCTCCACAAAGAAGCCCGAATGTAAATAATGTCAACTGTCTATGAAAGCAGGTGATTTAGGTCACCGAACAGCATACATTGGTTAAATTATATTATTCCTTCAAATACTTAACGTGCATCTCAGCTATTCACTTGTTAGAGCGAAGAGAGGCAAAGAGAAAAGAGGCTTGTTTTACTTTGCTTGTCTATAAAATCTTTACCACGGAGAACCATCCACCACTTCTGAAAAGAAGGCAAACAAATGGAGGCATGTAGTGCCATTGAATATTACAAAAAATGTTTGGAAAGAAAGACTGCGCATGATCTAGCCGAAGAGGGAGATCTGAAACCAACCGCAAGTGATAAGAAGGTACTGAAATACATGTGAGCATCACTTGAGGACGGTGAAAGAGTGAGGGAAGGTTTTAATAGTGGGATAAAAATATCACCAAATGTCTCATTGTTCTTAGATCCATTATCACTGCAAGAAAGAAACAGACCTTAGTAAAAAAAAAAAAAACAGCAAGAAAACTCACTATTTAAAGGGGGTATAAAAGCTTAAAATGGAGTTAAATTTCAGGCTTTAAAAGTCCTTATTTCTCAGTTTTGGCTGATATCAGGTTTTGCTTGAGTATCATGAAAATGTTTTGTGTCTTTTCCCCACAGTGACCAGCAGTTACACTTGTTTAACTGGGCAAATCAGGATCCTAAAATTTAGACTATAGTAAGATTTTGCAGAAGGGAGGCATCATGTGCAAGAGCCTTCCTCCCTCTGAGTTTTGCATTCTAAGGTCAGGCCCAGTCACAGCCGGTGCCTGGGAGACCCCGGGGGCTGCTGCGTCGATTGGGTTACAGGGAACATGGGGAAACCGGTCCACAGGCCCGCTACGTCCCCCTCATCAGCAGCAGCATGCAGATCCCTTCAGGTTTGCTGTGGAGGAAGGCTTCTCTCTTCACAAACAGCTGTTTGGGATGTCAAAGTAGGGCAGCAGCTAAAAATCAGTGCAGCATCTGTTGTGCAGTGTGGCTGCTTACCAACTTAGAAATCCCATAATCACATATATTTCAAAATAGGAAGATGCTGTTATTCTTCGCTGTTTCAGAAAAAATTAGAGAGAACTTCTCAGCTGTGGATAAATTACTTTGCCATGCTTAATGCTTCTTACTGTGTTTTCAGCACAATCCTTTTATGCATAAGGAGTGACCATCTCACCTGTGTATATTCCTATATTCATATTTTAAATAGGGAAACACTCAACAACATTGCATTGAAGATAATTCTTCTGCCAATTACAAAGCTACCAGGAATTCGGTAGTTGAACTCTGAGGATACAACAGTGAACTAAGGTAGAGAACAACAATTTTTGACGTAGCTGGTCACAGCTGACATTTCTGTTCTTGATCCACTGAATCATCTGAATCCTGCAAGAACATTCATCATGGAAATAGTCTGAGACAGAGAAATAGACTGAGCTTTCTTACAGAATCTATTCTTGACCCAATCTGCGATGTTAAGAAAGGGCTCTGATAGCTACATATTTTCTGTTCACTCATAAATAATAGGGGTGCACAGTTTATTGGTCCTAGTCCTTGTGGTAACAGTGGGACTGTCACTGTTTTATTAGTTACTTTTGCACTTTCTGATGGTCCTGTAAAACAACATTCTGTTTCAAGAGACGCGCCTGTCAAGGAAGCGGGGAGAAGGTGGATGGTATGATGAGTGGCTTCCAACATTTTGTTTATGTCTCCACGGGGTGGAAGTATTTTGTTAACTCTGCTCTCACAATGTGGATCAGTCACTGCTGCCAACATAAATATTTTCAAATATTTCACAGAGAATTGCTGCAAAGCTACAGGAGGTTTTCTTCCTATATGACTGAGATTGTGTCTCCTTTGATTTCAACTTGATTTAATTTTGTAGAAGAAGAGGCAAATACAGGATGAGTGATAGTGCAGCCCTCCAACTTGCATTATTGATACTTCCAAAGTGTCCAGTTCAAATGAGGGCAGAATGTTAACAGAACTGAGAGTATCAGTCTAGTGGCTGAAGGACAAAAATAATCTGCCTTTTTGATCTTTGCTGGTCAACAAAAGCATGCTTTGCCTGCTCCAGAAGTCTTTCATGTGAGAGAAAAGGGACAGAGATGAAAACCCACGTCTGATCTGATGCTTTGGCAAGCTGTATTTTCTTACACCCACAGTAGATGAAGATTTCTGGCCTTTCGGAATAATGGACAAAGGTAAAAGAGAAGTCCCTTTCTGCCATATAGAAAGTCACTGATAAAGTTCATATTGTGTATAAAGCATGCTATGTATGCAGAGTTATCGTCCTTAAATGCCTGGCCTCAGTTGAAATGAGATTGGTCAGAAAATCGGAGGCTCTGGGCATAAGCCAGACCCTCAGTTCTCTAAATGGATCACAGTGTGAGCTTTAGAAAAAATATTTACTACACATGTCATCGCTTTTCTGGCAGATTTTGTTTGGAGAAGCTGGATCAGACAGAGCTGGAAGCCTGATAGATTGCTCTAACCACTGACTTGGAGTATGTATAGCTGAAACTGAGCAAGTAATTCAGAATGATTTCTTAGATAAATTTAGTTTCATTTTTCCTACATATAAAATACCTGTGAGCAAATCATTACTTCCATTAATTCACTAATTGTTCTAATTTACTCCACATATGATTAATGATTTTTTTGTTACCTTAGAATGGAATGATCGGAAATAATTTGCTCAAGTATTTGGATTCAATTTCAAATAATATCAGGCTAGATTGATTGAATGTTTGTCCCCATTTGGATGAGCATTGCTGTCATAGTGAAGATAAGAAGATGGGGAGATCTGTGGAGCTTTGATATTTTCAGGGAATGGGAACAGTGCAGAGACAAGGAACGGCAAATAAGTATTAGGGAATTTTAGAAAAATAATCCTGCGAACTGCTCCTGTTTTTTGTGGCAGAGAAAGAGGGAGTATTTTGTTTGTAGTATGCTTGTTTCTCTCATGTTTAGAACCAATACTGATGGTTATTCTCCACGGGTCACTTTGAAAAGCAGCAAAGCCAAAGCCTGCTGTCCCCAGGCTGGGCTGCAGCACCGGGGAACAGCGAAGAGCCAGTGAGAGAATTTCATGGGAGAGGCTGTGGCCAACTGAAGTCGCTCTTCTGTGAGTTTTACCTTTTTCATCCTGCTTGACATTTCTGAGACTGAGCTGTATTACAGATTAGTAGCCCATGGCAGTAGGCTGGAGAGATGAGATTTTAGTGCGATATGGTACACAGGCACAGGGCGGGGGAAAAGCAAAGAAAATGTGTGAAAAATTGAAATGACAAGGTCATGTTGATAGCTTGGTTGTAGGAGCTGCTGAGGTAGTTTGTTGCATTATGATTAGAGATGGGCCAACTAGTATGAATGAAATGAGAGCTGGTTTGAACCTTCATCCACTCCTCTAACCAAATTGAAGATGAGCCTGAGGTAAGGTTAAAACAAATCTAGCACTGATGGTCTCACTTTCTGAGCTTTAATGCAATGAGTTTCAGCACCTGATAATTTAGCTCAGAACAGAAAGCAGGAATCTAGAAAAATCTTCAGCACTGCATCCAGTCTAAAGGCATTCAATCCAGAAAACTTGTAAGAAAGACATTTTTATACCATTCCTACCCCTTCATCCAGAGCAAAGAGGTTCATATACACTTAAATAACCATCCTGTTAGCAAAATGAAACCAGGACTGCAAAGCATTTGAATTTCAGCACTTTTTTTTTTTAAATTATGAAGCCTTTAGTTGAAATAGCAAGCTTCTGTCAAACGGTGTATGCAAGAGAGGAGTCCGCATAAGAGGACTTGCAGCTGGAACTGTACTGACGAAAGTGTGCAATCCCCCATCAGGGGATGGCAGACAGCACTGCTGTTTCTCTTCTCTTTGGCTTTATCCTGTGGGAAGTAGCTTTACATTCAGCTTCTGACTACAAGAGATTCTGCAAAAGCTGAATTTCTGCGCTGGCCACACTTGTTCTGCCGTGTGTCACGCTCCCTGCAGTGAGGGCCATGTTCTCCCTATTTTGTGCAGCTTCTGCCTAATGCAGACAAAATTCCTTCTGCTCACAAGGATTCCTGGAAAAAGCAAAGGCAGAGAGCAAGGGCAAGCAGAGACAAGTGATGTGGTTTACCTTGGACTCCCTGTTTTGAAACACTTACTAAGCTCACTGAGGTAATAGTTGCGATTTGGTAATATAACAAAATCCATATCTAGCTTGTTTCTGAAAAGTGCGTTCAGCAGCGCAGGATTCCTCATTTCCCTTTGTGTTAATAAAGTGATTGCTCCGTTCTTAGTGATTGGTATTGGTAATGACATAGTGGATGGAAATATACTGGAGCCCAGTGTGTTTTGCAATCACAGCTGTAAGTTGTGCCTGGAGTAAGTAGCTGGAGTTGCTAAAATAATGACCTTATATCCAAATAGGAAACTTTCTTCCTGACCACTTTCATTCTCAGGGTGCTTTATAGACCTGACAGCGATATCTCTTCAAACTGCAGCAATGCAGAGCAGAAAGCAGCTTGTCCAGCTGAGACTGCAGGGACAATCTTTTGCTATGCAGGTATTGGAAGTGTGAGGAGGAGCACAGCTTCTCAGCCACAACTCTTTCTATGGACCAAGGTAAATGTTAACTTATTCCCAGGTTACTCTTTCTTTTTTTTTTTTTTTGCTAGAAAAGCGTATGGCAGGGGAAGAAGGTGGTGAAAGTTCTGCCAAAGAATCCTTTTCTTCCCTCTGTTTGCTTGCAGTTAAATCGACCTGACCTACCACTTGATGAAAGCTCCTCTACACAGGATGAAGACAACAGCTGGGATAAACAAAAAAAAAAAGGAAAGGAGAAGAAAGAGACTTTCTTCTTCACACGTAAATTCTCTGTAATGAGGACAAAGCTTGAGATTAACCTTGCCTGTGATTTCAAAAAGTTCAATTTATTATTTACTCTCTATTGTCTTTTAATGCTCTAGACTTCCAGAGTCCAGACCAAACTGTCATCAGAAATAAAAAGACACTCTAAGAAAGGGTTTTCTTGGCAGATTCCTAGCCATTTCTGCAGACTGCAGTTCTGAAAACCTGAAAAAAATAACCCAAGGCTTCCGAGCTCTGTCCACGTGAGTTGATAGACCAGATACTTGCAAACAGTGCTCAATGAACTCCTTACTTTATGTTTTTTCTGACTTTGTAGTTACTACAGTCTGATTTGTTATTGAAATGGGCTTACTCTGCATGGAAAAATAACAGCCAGTGAGTGGCTGCATATATAAGACGTATATACTGCTTTCTTCTTCACTGAGCTTAAAGAAGACACACGACTTTGATGTTACTGAAGCTTGTGTCATAATCATCAAATGGAACTGGTGCCAGATAAGCCAGATGGAGCTTTCAATCAACAAACTGCATTTATTTTTGATATTTGTCATCAGTGCAACTTTTAATAGGACAAGGTAAAAAGAAAGGTCTGCTCCCAGAGAAAAAAGGGAGCCATTAGGAGCTCATGCCTTGTTATTTGACCTAACAGCACAAGCAGATGATGTGCAAATAGTAAGTACAATAACCAACTGAAGCTCTAAGGGATTTGCTTGATGCTTTCTCTCAGAGAAGAAGAAGACATGAACAGCTAGTTTATCCTCCAATATTATGAAAAATTTCAGAGCATTTCTATGTCTGTGCACTTATTACTTATTAATTATACTTTATTACATTGCATACTTTACTAGCATGTTTTTCTTTCTCTCTTTTTTTTGCAGAAATATGTAGTGCAGCATTGTATGCGTCTATCTGAAATTGCTTTATATACATGTTTGTATATACTGTATAATATTCTGCCTGTAGTGAGAAAGAGACAAAAAACTAAGAGGGAGTTTGATAAATAACCAATATGTGCCACTTTTTTGTATGAAGAATGACTTATAAAAAAGCCCTACAGCTATGACTTGCTTTGGCCTTCTAGAGAGATGAGGAAAGAGAAAGAATATATATAAAGGAAAAATAAACTGTTATTTAAACTGTTATCTGCTATTTCTACGTCTCTCTCTCTCTCTCTCTTTTTTTTTTTTTGGTGGTAGTCTCTATATTTTTTGTTAAGTAAAGACAGATAAACCAAAAGAATCCTCCACTCAGTTTCTTTTAGCATATGAATATATCAGGACTACTGCATGAAAAAGGTGTTGTTTTTCTGAAAGCTGTTCAACCCAATGTTTAATTTCATCTTCCCTTTTCTTTATTCACATATGTCCTCCTCAAGGAAAAAAAAAACAGTCTGTGGCCTAGGATGTGTTTTTTGTTACTGAGACATATTAAAATTCTATATTCCAAAGACTCTTACCTTTACAAAGAACAAGCAAAACTACACATTCCTTTCCTGCATTTATATAATTCCCTCTCCATTACGTTCCTGCACTCCTCTAATGTTTTAGTCTTTCTGTCACACTTGCATGAAACGGCAGGCCTGGGTTGGGGCCTGCGTCCTTTGCGCTTTGGAATATTAAGAAGTTAGGAAAAAGAAGCCAAGATTCTTCCACTTGATTTTTACTTTTATATTTTTATTTAATAATGACAACTTTTGAACACGATCTGACTTTTGTCTTATAATATAATAATATTACTCATGGTATTAATAGTAATAATATTACTCATGGTAATGAGTTGAATCAATTGTAATGGAGGATTTTTTGTATTTAATGTCATAAATACATTTAATATGTCACCACAATTGAGTCTATCTTTAATTTTGCAATAAAACTTACTAACAGATGAAACACTGGGTTGAAGGCTGAGATAGGACAACCCTTCCATCAAGATTTCCGGTTCAGATTCTGTTTGAGAGGAAGCTAATGTCTGACAACCAGACACCGGTCACCTCTGTGAACTAATCTGGCGGGCTCAGTCCGATTCTACTCACATCTCCAAAACCAGTGCTATAATCGGCAAGTCTCTACACAGAGTCTAAGAGTTGAGCAATCACAATGACTTAACCATCAACTTGACCTTTAAGATCCCTTCAGAACAGGTTTGATCCACATTGATTTACTTTATCTCTCAGATGATCAGCTCTGTACTAAAACCCTGACTGACCAGAAGTCATTTTTTGATGCATTATGTTAGCATTGTTCCGCAGCCTGATGTGAAAACAGTGGGTGAAAGTCACACCTTGCTGAAATCAATGGGAGGGTTGCTTTCAGTGGAACTTGGATTTCACCCAGCAAATCCAGTCTACAGTGTTTGGATCCTACCTAGGCCCAAAGGTATGTGAATCCTTTTGTGGCCCTCGCTATATCGTTATGTAAAATGTATCTTGCAAGCTACTATGATGTCTTCATGACACTAATGTGCATTTAAAAGTAGTAGTTATTATGAAAAAATGTACAATGATGACATAAATTATTTACTGAGTTACTGCAAAATGCTGTGTTGCCTGACATGATAATTATATTGTTCTGTCTTTCTATTGGTAATAAAAGCCTTTACTTATTTGTAAGTTATTTTTCAGTGAACATGAGGAACACAACATAGCAGAAAAATTAAAGAGTAAAGACAACAGTAAGCACTTATGTTACAGGCATATGGGCAAGTAACATATGGGCATTTATGTTATTCACTGAAGCTTATCTTTGGATTTCAATAACTACTTTTGAGTACCAGCTTTAGTTTCCTCCCTCACAATTCCTTCATGTGTCATTTCTACAACCAAACCAGCCATTTTCTGGGGGAGAAAAATCAGCAGCCTTTGCAACTCTTTTTGTCTTTAGAGATGGTTTCCCACCTATCTGTTGATCCAAATAAGTCTGATTCCCTCCCAGAAATACTGAGGAAATAGATTTCTCTGTCCTGTAGCAATGGAGGTGAAACACTGATATGCAGCTGAATCAACATACACCTACTATTTATAATCCTAGTGCTAGGACTGTGCCACAACTGTTTGGATTTTGCTTATTCTGATGAGTTTCTTTTTCTGTCATATATGAAATTATATTTACATAGGAGACAATCTGAAATCAGTTTTTAAATGCCTATACACACATACTCCAGAAGTTGAAGATTTAAAATGGAAGAAGGCAGAATACTAGAAGGTGTACAGAAAGAGACTCCTAAAATTCACAGGCTAAGATCCAGCACAGTTAAAACTATAAAAGACAAGCTTCTGAGCATGCCTTTCCCAAAACAGTATCATGTGCTACATGTGACCTTGTCATCAAGTTTACACTGACATGATGCTTAAGTGGTCAAGGAAAGAAAAGACAGAGAATGCTCTAGTATGTTCTCAGGCATGGTACATTCTCCAAAGCTGTTTGCTTTTTAGTGACATTCAAAACCACAAAGGCTTCTTCACATATGAGCTGCTCTCACCTGGCCGGAAACAGAAAAAAATACAATATAACTTCTGTGAGCTAGAAGAAAGAGCACAACTTGATATTTGGATGGTCAATTTGAAAAACTTCTGAAAAACTCACAGTCAGTCCAGGAAACAAAAAATTCAAATATTTCAAATATTTTATAATATATACATTTGCATAATGAGTTTTAATTCATGTCTATTTTGCACCTTGTGATGCTTAAGTCTGGGACAAAGTCTCTATTTACTTCCCATGAGTACACCTCCCAAGAAGGGCCAGATCTGTCCTTAGTCATGGAGAAAATAACTGGTTATTCATCAGAATAACATGTTACTGAGCTGGATTTCTGTAAGCCCCTTTGCAAATTGCACTCTGCTCATTTACAAATTAATGTAAAAGAAGGGCTGCAGTTGCATTTTTTCTCAATGCCTGTCTGCTGATGCTTGATCTCACGTAGTGGTTATGCTATATGGCAATGTTGGCTCTTATTCTCCAGAGCATCAGGTCTAATATCATCTTGAGGCTTTTCTGGGAGTATCTATGAGGTGCAAACATCCTGAACATTCATGAAAAGGCACAAGACAGCCTGACCTTGCCCTGTCAAGAAGTCTAGAATGAATGATCCATTACATCTCCCAACCAGGCTTTCTAGGACGTTATTGTATCTTGCTAGTATATGTAAGTTCTGCAGGCATCAGTTTGCTACCAAAGGCACTACTCTAATCAGAGGAGCAATGTGGAATGGAAACTTTTATTGATGCTTTGCCTTTTAAAAGAAAGTAAATGAGAGCAAAGCATATTTCAAGGTCTAGTTGCCAAGATACTCAATTAAACAGAATTTGGAGGAGGAGGCGGGGGATGACTGGAAACTCCCAGTCATACTACCAATGACAGCTATCTGTTGTCAGAGACCTGGTGACGTTGAACCAAACTGTGAAATATGTGTAATTCTTCTAACATTGCTGATGATGTAGCACCAGATTTTTTTTTTGTGCATGTGACTGCTTTTGACCATGACAGCTTTTCATAAATCTGGTCTCATTATAGAACACATGACTTGTGTCACCACTGCTACAACAAGAGAAATCCATCATGGATCAAAATGCCAGGAAAAGTCATATTCACTATATAAACCCCACTTAAGCTTTCCAAATACAGCTTGAGTGGAATTTAAGTGGGCCATAGGCCATGTTTTGCTCCTATACACAGGCATGAATTTTACACTGTGAAAACAAACTAAAATATGAAGTATTTTCTAATGTAATGCGGAGCTATCTGAAGTCACAAGGCCACCCAGAGCTAGATATCTTCGCCACTGTTTTACCTTGAATACCATGTTATTTTTTCTAGGATAAAACAGTCCAAGATTATTTTAATACTTTTAACATTGGACCTTCAACCTACATACTATATTATATCTCTCTGAACAGAGTTGTCTATGCTCTGCTCAGATCGCAAGCTCCTTGAACAAGGATCACACCTGTCTCCACATTTATACATTAGCTTTTGCTGCAAGCTACATAAAAACTATTCTGCTGTGAAACTTACACTGCAGTCTCAACCCCCCCCACATTTCTATATTTATATATATAAACAAATATCTACCCATCTATCTATCCATTATATAAATATATTTAGATATCTACAGTATCTGTATAAAACTTTTGTTTGCAGCAAAGTAATTGTGCTTCTTCACCATAATGCTCCCTGCCTTAAGAAGCCTCTTCAGATAATACTGTAACATTCTTTTGTTTCCCACTGCATTTAAATGCAATGTTAACTGCTGTTCACAATATGCATGTTACGATACATAAAAGTGTTGGACCCTGTAAAGTAATTATAGAGTGAAATAACATGAAGCCTGACTAATAATTAAAAGTCTAGAGAGACATTTATGTCATCCCATTCTTTGTGATAAGCAAAATGCTTTTTGTGATTGATTTCAGTGCAGAACCCATCATCTGCCTTCTTTCCTGAACCTTAAAGGTGTTTACTTTACTCAGCACTGCAGTCTATCAGTCCCACTTTATTTTAATGCAGTTATGTAGTAAACTATGTACCTCCAGATATCAGAAATCCCCACTGAGCTCCTCTGAATTGGATACATGATCTTAAAGATTTTTTTTTATTTCACTGATACTAATTTTTCCCTATTTTAATAAAACAACGGAAAATAAAATACTCCCCTTATCAAGGCACGTGTATCTAATTTCATGTAATATTTCATTTGAAATTCTGTCATTTCATTCTCTCTGATTCTGTTAAAAATCACTATAGTGGAAGAAAGTCAAACTAGAGATTATATTAGGCCGAGGCAAATGGTATTCACCTTTTATAGTCCCTATGTTTTATAATGAAGATACTTCATTGAAACAATGATGCATACTTCAACAGTTCCCTGGAGAGCAGTGAATCCTGTTTGGAGAGATTCATGAATATGTGCATTAGCACAATCCAACTGGAACTTGCCCTTAAAAACGAACCACAAGAGAAGCTGATCAGCTTCCGCTTATGTATATAATCAGAAGGTTATCACATTATCTCTTCCTCCACAGGGAAAAGCAGATGCATATTCTTCTACCACTTTAAGATGAGAAATGCCAAAGAAAACAACAATTTCCCCCTCCCCACACTTTCAGCAACATTTACTGAATAAGTCCAGAAAGACCTTTTAGAACAAGAGAAGAAGAATATACGATGAATTTCTTTAAATGAAGATTTATTTTGCATATGATTGGACATAGTGTAAACCTTTTAAAAAAAGTTACATCTGCATTAATTTAGTCAAGGCCATCAATAAACCTGAAGTGAGTTCAAAGACTGCTATAGATGGCAGAGAGATGAGACAAACATTTCACAGAGTCAAGGCTTGCAAAGATATACATGAAGCTCTGTGTCCTGAAGATGAATGAGGAACACTTGGCAGTTCTTGAAGCAGTAGTTTATTTAAAGTACAAAGAATTCAGTGAAAAATACTTCTGGCCAGCAGTTGGTGCCCGGCTTTCAAGAAAAATGGCAGACCACCACTAAGCTAGTGACAATGATAAAGAATAGCCACATAGATTTGCAGATTTATCTTTAGGTTTGCAGCAACCTCAGCTCTATGAAAAAGAGTACAGCTATGAGACTCCTTATCATCTTTGAAAACAAACTAAAAAGGACCTTATGCCTTATGACGGTGCATATTATTAAGTGGTCATCACACATACTGGACAGTAACAATAGGCAGTATCACCTAAAATGAGCAATCGTTTGATCTGAGCTAGGAAAGATTGAATAGCGCGACAAAATGGGAAACAAAAAGCTAAATTATCTATCGCCTTCTGGATAAAATGTGCCACTGCCTTATTACCACCTCTTCTGTAACTCCTGAGTCTGCAACACCTGGACCCATTTATTGTTGGTAGCTAATGGTGTTAAACACAAAGAGGAGTTTTGCTTTAAAGATGCCTTCAGTTTTATCATGGCAAGGAAAAATCCTGATGCTACTGACTGGCATGTTTAATTTAAGCTGTCAAACAGTCATTACTAAGACATCTGTGAAAGTGAATTTGGAGAAAGTCTTCCAAGACGCAGCTTCCTATCACCAAAAGACACAAAGGTTGTGACTTATTTATTTTATTTTTTCCAGTATGTATCAGGAGTCCAGCATTGTTCCTTGAAGCCCAAAGATCCTGCATGCAAAAGCTTTCTGGAGTCTACATTCTTTTGTGCAACAGAAGCAGAAATCACTGCATCTCTATGTACTAGTTTTTTCATTTTAAGGGGAGAGGCATTATGCCTTCTAAATAAGATATATAGAGGAGGCATAATTATACCCTCTAAAGAGGATATAATCTCATAATTGTGCAGTAGAGTTATCCTCAGATTGCACCACAGACTGTACTTGCATGCCTGATAGATTAACACTGGGCTCAGCTTCTCGTCTGAGGGTATTATTTTTACTTAAAAGCTGGTTGGATGTTGTTGAATGCGCGCGTGTATGCATACGTGTTTTTGTGTGTGTATAAAGTGCCCTATTTACCAATGCAGAACTGCCTGTATGGTTGGTTTTTATACACATACACACATGTACACAGAAACCTACCACTCGAAACACTCAACTGTATCTTTTTTCCACAGCTAATAATGGTTCTTCACTGTACAAAAGAAAAACACTTTTTTTTTTTTTTTTTAACGTAGGGGTGGGAGAAAGGCTAGCAGGTTTATTTTGCTTAACTTGCTGTGGTGTGTCACATCCAGCTATAACACTGCAGCTATTACCATATGTCATCAAATAACCAGCATAAGCAGATGTGCTGTTCCTCAACAGTGACACCCCCCCCCCCCCAAGTTTAAAGAACAGGAGCAGGGTGATACCTATTCCTAGCCCCACATGCACATATACATGCCTTTGCACAGTGCAAAGAAAGTGTTTAAAGGGAAAAAAAATTTTCAGCATACTGAATAATTCACTGCTCCGACCACAGTTTTGGCTGGGTGCAGCACTGCACAAAAATATTTGCATGTGAAATGGCAAAACCCAGAGAATTCTGATGTTTCTCTGGGTGCAGTAAGGGGACAACATAAAAATTTTATATATATATATATATATATTTATATGCTTTCGTCCTTTCTGTTTGCTGAGTTTTTGAACTTGTGCAAAAAAGCAGTTTTCACCAGTGCAACAGTGATCTGTTTGGTGAAGACAAAGCTTGTGCATCACAGCAGGGGGACCCAAGCTGGGGGGGGGGGGCCAGGTCAAAGGGTAAATTCCAATTGCTGAGACATGTTTTTATGAGTTGACTCTTAACCATGTGATAAGCATCATTCAGACTCCCAGCACAGGGAGGATGAATAAGCATCTGGGGGAACCTTTGCAAACCACTGTACAGATTTGATAGTTGCTTAATGAAAGTCACTTCCTTCCTTTCCAGTGGTTGTTTTCTTGTGTTGTTCTAGTTTTCGAATGGGAAGTTCTTTGATAATTAACATGTTCCATTATCTTGGAAGATGCAGAGGAAAAGAGGCACTTGGTTATTTTTGGATTAATGATAATTCCTTCTACTTCATTCAGTGTCTTTGATTCAGAAGATGTACAGAAGTGGGAAAGGACAAGAAAGCGGTTGCTAAATTTTTGGTGGAAACAATATGGTAGAAGGAAGGGGCATCTGTTGCCTGAGATATGAGAGCACTGTAGGAAGGAATTGCAAACATAGTGTGTAAACAGGTAATGGCTGCAGCTTTTGCAACAACAGATGTAGCAGACTTTCCACCACCTCTTACCCCTTTCACCAAAATTGAACAGCAAGCAACCAAGGCTTCGGTCTTCTTGACAGATCCTTCTCCTGCTGGTAGTCCACCATTTCTTTAATCTTTCTCCTATTAATCTGTTTTCTTGATAGCTACAACGGTAGGAGAGTGCAAATCCTGCATTCAGGTAAACGATATTGCTAATATCAGCTTACAGAAGGGGTATGTTAAAGGTTAGCTGTGGTGTGGTGTGGCTGTACTGATGAAGATCTGTTTACCACTGTCTCTGCAGAAGTCTTATGGGTACTTCAGCAGAGGTTGAGCAAGATTTTAGGGGATAGAGACACCATAACTACTGAAACTTGCTAAAGGTGTCTCATTAGAACAATTTCAGAAGCTGAGTGAAAAAAAGTTGGCTGCTGGCTGTATGTCTGGCCTTGCTAAGTCAAGTTGTCTGCTGGTGTACATGTTTCATGCAAATCAGTGCATCCAGCTTTCAAAAATATTAATCTGTTGATTTTGTACACATTGTGGAAGTACTGCAAGTAATACTGCAAATCAAGCCAAACAAAAATAATGAGCCACTTAAATGTTGTGTTACTATATATGAAAGAAGGTTTAGAAAAGAAGGTCCTTTCCTTGCCCTGTTCTTAAAGCTCTGTGAACACTGGCAGTAGTTTAATATAACCAGAACCCACCCACAATGTTCAGCTCCTGTGTTTTGACAGACAATTTACCAGTTCTTCAGTTGCTCTAAATAAGCAGAGTTTCACTTCAGTCACTGGAGCTACATCAGTTTATTCTACTTATGGACCTGATTCAACACCTTCAAATAGCTACAGGAGGAGAAGATTTCTGCCTATTTAGTCCTCTTTCACAGTGCCAACTCTCAATGTTTTCTCATATTTAGCAAATTATTGTTGCAAATACTCAGTTCAATAAATGACAAAAAATGTTCCATGCAAGCCTGACCCTGAAATAAGTAATCTCATACGAGTAATGCCACTTTTAAGGAAATGCATATGAGGTTAAGCTTATAGGATTACCAGTGAAGTTTGTACAGGTGTGAAGTCCAGTCTCCTTCACTTCACAGCAAAATTTATCAATGGGAGTAATTGAAACGCATCATCTGGCTGCAAGCAGAATGGTCACGTTCCTGTTCGGACATCGGCGACAACCCCACATCCCCTGAGGTCCCGAATCTTTCCAGGCACCTCAGGGGAGATCGGTGTGCTTAGCATCCTGAAGAATTAGTCCTCCTATGAATCCTCCCAAAAGTGCCATATTTGTCCTAGAGGAATCAAAATGTAGTAGTGGAGACATTTTTGTGCTTTGTTGGTTTTCATTGCAGCATCTTTCTTCTGTACTTGTATAATTGAGTTTCCCTCTTTTGGATTGGGTTCACTTGACCTCAGAATAACCTAAAACATTATTAAAATTTTTTCCACTATTTTCTAAGGAAAAAATGATTTCCTTTACTCCTAGTTTCAGCATAATAATAAAATATTGTTGCTTTCTTGATAGCACACTGGACAAAAAACATAAACCTAAAAAGACTACATGCAATACTAAAATCTTACTCAAACAGAAAGTAAAATTAACTTTTAACTTTTTTAAGCAGAGATATTAACTAATCCACAAAAGGAAACATTGTTAAAAATCTCCTTATTTTAAACTAGAGAACATTTGAAAGCATTGAGGCTTTCATATAGCCAAACAAAAGCTTTCTGAGGGAAGTTTCAAAAGGAATTTCTTTATGTTTTGTCCATATTCTAACTGCCCTCTACTGCCAAAAGAGCTGTACTACGTGGAAAGCGAACTCTTGTCTGCAAACAGCAAAGAGAAACCCACCCAGGAATCAATAGAAAGGCAGAATATGATACTTCCTGCTACTGCTTTTCAGGCTCTGTGTAGTTGGGCTTGAAAGCTACCCTCAACAGGGCTTTTTTTCATAAGAAGAAGAAAAGTAAATCCAGTTGGTGAATGGAGATACATAATCATTTATCACTGCTGGTATGTGGGTTTTCTTTCTTCAGCTTGCTGTCTTCCCTTGGTTTCCCTACCTACCTGCAATGTCTATTTTTGTATTTGAGAGACATGTTTCTCAAGACCAACTGCAATCCTGCCTAATGTGTCAGCAAGTTTTGCACTTGCGCGGGAGTCTGAAACCCCATCAGGTAGGAGAAAGACAGGAGCTGGCCCTGCCTGGGGAGCTGACAGGGTGCAATCGCTGAGAAGACAGGGAGAGGCAAGCGATGCCATGTGCAGTCCTATTGCGGAGTAAACTCCTTTGGGGGCCCGGGAAGGTTTCTGAGTCTGAATTTGCTCCCGTGGGAGGGAGCGCTCCTCCTTCTGCGTTAGCAAGCCGCTCGCACCGTGGTGCACAGGCTCAGCCCAGCCTGCGCTGAGGCGCTGTGCACTCTTTATGCCTTTCGCTCTGCGTTTCTCAGCAGGACAATTTTCATTTTTAACAAGCTCTTATTGTACAACAAAGACCAAAAGTGACTTAGTAGTTTCTGGGGGTTTATTTTCCTTGCCAAGCAGTCAGATTAACAAAACCCAGCTCTGCTGCAAGCAGATTCCCAGATTGGATTATGAAAAGTTCTGAAACCAGAGGGAAAAAGCTCATTTTCCAAACAGCTGTGGCGATGAAATAAAAGGCTTGAAAGATGCAGTATTACATCTTCTATGTAGTATTAGTGCATTTAACAGTTTGTATGGTACTTATTGTATGGAAACATTATGTATACACACATATTAGTGCATACATACATACATACATATATATATATAATGTATTTATTGTGTGTCAGTGGTGGTGAATATTACTGTCAGCCTAGCCAAGCCGTGAACAAACACAAGCCATAAAATATGAAATTTCTCATCGGCTCAGCCCTTGGCCTTCCCACGCATGCGGCGATGCAGCGGTGTGCAGCGAGGCAGTTTCCACGGTGAGGTGGGCATGGCCACCCCACTCCCACGGTGCTCCCACACGGCTCCGCGCATTGCATAGGCGATGCTGCCATGGGGCTGGGCCAGTGCCACTGCCGTGGGGGCTGCCCAGGTCGCCAGGACCTTCCAGCGCTGGGTATTCACGTGCAACAGCCAGCTCCTGCTTATCAAGACGTCTATGACAAACTGCATTTCTGTCGTTGGGTGTTTTTTTTTTTTCCCCTCTCTGATTTACAATATGAGAGGTGTTTCGTAAAACTGTGTGACCTCATGGGGGTATTAAAAAACTATAAAAGCAAGAGCTCAGCTATATGCTCTAGTCTTCCTCGTGAACAGACAGGATTATTCTCTGCAGTATGTTCTGAAGTGCTTTGTCCAGACTGGTTTAAATAAGGCAAATAACAGGGATTCCTTTGCTACCTTTGGGAAAGGGTTCGAAATCCGTTTCCCTTGAGAAAATACAGGATGGCACTTTTTAAGGTCTTTGCTAGGAGTTAGGACAATTTTGGAAAATTTTGGAAAAAAAAATAAATAAAGATTTTTAAAGTGAATTAACTCTACAGGTTCATTTGATTGCAAAGTCAGTTCTTGGACTTGTTAGCTGGGATTCCATAATAAGCACTTCATCTTGAAAGTGAACAAATTTATAAACTGAACATAAGGAGGAAGGTGATCCCAACTATCTTTTGCTTCTAGAAATACTCCCATGTTTTTCCATGCAATTAAAATCACACCAGCAATAGGAGATGCAGCTGAATTATTTTACACAATACGGATATGTTTTTTGTGCATATTGGAGCTCCTGGGCTGCCTGCCCTGGGCAGTGCAGTGCTCTGTTTGGGCACCCATGATTTTGAGCATGCCAGTGGTGTTGCAAGCTGTCCTGGAACAGGACACCAGCCTGCACCTCACAGCAGAAATCTGCACACAGCACAGGTTTTATCATTTCAATCTCCATGTTCATTTTATCTTTGGTTCTCTGACGAGACTGGCAGCAAAGGGGTGGATCATTTCCTTCCACTATTGATGGATTTTGTTCTGGATGCAATAGTTTGAGGTGACAAATTTGATTACAGGGAGAAAACCAGACACTAAAGAGCTCTTTAATTTAGCAAAGACAGACTGAACAAGACCTTGTGACTGCAAGCTGAAGCCAGACACATTCAAATGAGCAAGAAACTACGTCTAAAATACATCCATTGCTGTCCTCCAAGTAATGACAGATCTTAGTATCTTCAGATCAAAACTGGATACTTTTAAGGAAGTTACTTTAGTTGAGCATAGATTATTGGGTTTACTACAGGGGTAACTGTGTAGAGTTTAGTGGCTTCTGATGTACCTGTAGTATATCAGGTTATACTGACCTCCTCCAGAAGGTCAGAGTTAAAGATATACAGTAGACCCCTCTAGTCATAGCACCATGAATCTATTATTTTCACATAGGGCTACATCAGATATTAATGACATTGGCTTCTCCCAACCTGTGTTAAATTTGACTCAGTGACAAGATATGAAAGACACATGTAATGGGAAAAATAAGTAGTTGAAAGCATAGTTATTATTAGCCATGGCTTGAACTCTGATAGCTTAACTGAGGGTCTAACTGAGGTGGTGGAGTCTGATTTGCTGAGTGTGGTGCAGTTTCTGTCCCGCTGCATCAGCCCAAACCACAGCAGGTGGCTGGAGAAACTTGGGACTGGGCAAACAGGTGTGGTGTCTACAGTCAGCAATACGCTGTGGCCACTGCTAAAAGCTGCTTCCCAGTGCTATTAAAAGGTAGAATGAAAACACACAGCAAGAGCTAGAAATAGGAGTGGAGGGGTGGGGGGAAATAGCGGCACCGCAAGGTGTTATCTCAGCGTTTCTCAGCTGCTGAGGTCAGGCATTTGCGGACAGTGAGGGATCAGGAGATGAGGAGGGAGTGTTGCAGACGTCTTTGCATCAACCGCCTTTCCCTCGCCAGCCCTGAGACCCTCACCTGAGAGTTACCATCCTTCCAGCTCCCTAGCAAAAATGACGCAGTGTCACCACCCCAGAGCTACCTGGCTCCCATGGTCCTGCCATATGCTGCCTGGTCCCAGGGACCTCAGCTTTGCTCTGTGGTCTACTTCGGCTATACCCACTGCTCGCTTGCTCTCTCTTACACATATGCACACACCCTATCCATATGTATATGCTTACATTACGGATTCATATGGAAAGTGATACACATTCCAGTAATATGCATCACTTTAAGTATTATTGCAATACATAAATATTCTGTACATGCAAATACATAGCTATCATTAATATTCCTTCACATCCTTCTCCATCCTGCTTTTCATTAACTTATTACCATGCTATTCTTGAAGGAAACAAAGGCCACAGTTTGATTCGCTTAGCACAGCGATGTACAAATAAATGCATAAAAATTCTGAATATTTCCCATGGTTTCTAAATAAATGCTGCAGGATTTCAACCTTAAGTGTTCAGCCTTCAAGCCATTAAGGAGACCTCAGCAAAGGTAAGGAATGCAGCTACTGTATATAAAAGATATACTACATTTCTATACTGGCAGTAGCCACACAAACCTCAAAGTCCTCTCCAGGTGGGGTTATTAAAAAGTATTTAACAATGAGACCATATAATTCTATATATCAAATGGCATATATGGCATATATGCATATATACATCTTATATATTTATTTTTATATTTATATATATATATAGCAAAATACCAGATCACATAGAAGCTTGTTCTCTGCCTGATTACAGAAGATCTGAAATCACCAATAATTCCTTGCTCAGAATCTGCTAAGTGCTAATAAACCTTGCCATTATTATGAAGAAAACAGTCATACACAAAAATACTGTAAGTTACAGTCCTGCTTATACCAAGCGGTAATGCAGTGAACCTCCTCTTGTGAAAAATTAAACAAGAGATTTAATGAATGCTGATCAACTTCAGTTTATGTCAAACAGGGCTTATCAAACTAACTTGATGAAAACAGAAATTTGGTTGATAAAAACAATATTGTTGATGCAAGAGGGTCTATGGGGCATTTGATTTGCTTTTTTGAACAACATTTTACTTAGGGATTTAGAACAACATAAAATAAGTGTGTTACATATTATATAAGTTAAAAATCAGCTGATGGTTCTTGAGGTCTAATTCTAAGTGGTAGATTATCACTGAGCAGGTGTATTTGTAGACGGATCTAACTGGGATTAATTTTTTTTCCACATTGTCATATTTTTTATCAATAACCTATAGAAAACATAGAGTCATATAATTTCTGCTAAAGACTTCATAAAAACTGAGAAGTGATAAATAAAGAGAAAAGCAGGAGATTTATATAAAGTGATCTGTGCTGTACAGTGAGCTGGCAGAGTCAAACAATATGTGTTTCAATGCCAACAATGAAAGACTGTTTATCTAGAAGAAAATATAGGCCATATTTAGAATGAGGGAATTCCCGATTGTACAGTTCTAAGGCAGTATCTCTGAAAAAGAAGAAATAATGTTCATGGCAGACACTTGGCTGAACATGAGTTGTTTATTTGACAGTGTGGTTACTATGAGTAGAAAGAAGCTTCAATATATAAAAAGGAAAATAGATGAAGGTTATATTGCCTTGATATTAGAGCACCTGCTATTGGAATCCAGCACTGCTGTCCACGCTTTAAGGAAGCCATTGAAAAAAATGAGAGAGGGTTTAGAAAAGAGCTAGGAGAAAGACTGAACAGCTGGTAAACATGAATGTAATGGAAAATGCTGGTGGTAAAGCTATGTTATCATATTAACTTGGTTGGTTCACACTTGAAGCCAGAATCCTGATCCTCTACACCACATTCCTGTTGGCTCACTCTCTGTGTCTAGTCTGGAGTGAAGCAACTACTTTTTCTAATGGAAAAAACTTCTTCTTGGGGAGGTTTAGAAAAGCCGATGTTTTTGAGCATCACCACTACTGACTGTGTAACTGCAACTTCTTCGGGCCTGTCTCAGGTCCAAGGAAGAGGCACTGAAGCTTTTTTACATGCACCAAAAACACATTACCTCTTCCTCTCTTTTTCTGCTGGCCACACCTCTTTTCCTGCAGACTGAGCAGCAGACTTGGGCAATACCTAGCTCACATACACCGAGCCCAGACTCCTGCCCCACTCTGAGATCCTGAGGTCTCAGGTCTTGTAGGGAAGAAGCTCCTCTCGAAATTCCTGGGACAAATGTTGCAGAAGAATAAGCCCAAGATGTAGGTGCATATAAAAAGTTGCCATTTGTCACCTTGCTAATAAATTTGTCTCAGTAATTAGAGTCTGGGCTTACTGTATTTTATGCACATATCTAGGAATGAACAGCATAGATATTTCCTCCTTGTCTTCAGAAGCACATCTATATACAAGGTCTGTATCTGGGCAAACATCCCTGGTGTGAGAAAGGCCCGTGGGATCGCTGGCAAGCTTGCATTTGTTTCTATCATAAAGAGGTATGAAGTTAAATGATGTGAATCAGAGGCAAGGAAGGGCCTATAGTACAGAACCGCCAACCTGGCTTGAGCTACTTGATCAAATCTGAATCTGGGCATTGCTACCAAGGCAGTAGAGGTAACACTGAACTTATCAAAGAGAAGGTCAAAAGAGCAGATTTTCACAAATCTGTATTTATCTGCATGGGGAAGAATACTATGGAAAACATAGCAGGAAACATCTAGCAGAAAGATATGATAAGATCCAATGACTGGTAACAGAAGTGAGAAAAATTCAGACTAGACACAGACTTATACGTTTAACAATGTAGTTAATTAGGTACTGTGGACTAGCAAGCAAGGACTGCGCTGGACTTTATATTACCAGAAAATATTAAGAACAGGTGTTTCTCTAAAAGATATATTCAGTTCAACCATAGCTGTAAGACTAGAAGCAGAAATTAATTCAGGGAAGTTCTGTGACTTGTTTTATGTGGAAAAGGAGGAGATGAGAATAGATAAGCTGTGACTTCACCCCTTGCAGTCTAGTGGACTGCTGCCATAGTACCGACCATCTGATTTATTCAGGAGTTTGAAGACTCTGCCTACAACTCTGCTTCCGATGTAGATCCCATTGCACATTCCCAAGAAACTGCAGGAAGTTTTAAAACTGGACAAAGTTGTTCATTGTCTCCAGGGTCAGCAATGTGATACAAAATAACTGAGAATAAAAACTGCAAGTGTAGGTAGACTGGAGAGAACTACGCATGTTCTTAGACCTGTAAGTTATATGGTGGTGCCACACTTCAAAGCAGTAATTTAACCCATGACTCTGAAAAGTCTGTCTGCTCGACTCTCTGCTTACCCAAGCACTGAAATGCCAGTTCAGCAGATGACCTTAACCATCCATTCCTCTTCCCTCAGGACCAAAATCAAAATGATATTTCCAGAAATGGCATATTCTTTGCATCACTTTCCACTTTTTCACAGCTCTTGCAAATCTCTCAGACACCTGGAATTCTAGAGCAAGGACCAAATGCTTCTTCTCCCACAAAAGCAATAAACTATCAGAATTTAGGATTAGAAATAGGTTGCAGCTGCCATGAATAATGCCACATATAATGCAGAATGGAAAGAGTCAGCCTTTACTACTTTCCTAAGAAAAGAAAAATTAACCCTTGCCTTACAGTTTAGTATTTACCTCTCATTTCAAGCACTGTTATTTCCAGTTATTTCCAAGAAAAAAACTCTCAGAACTACAGCCTGTTCATGCTTGCTGCCAGTTAATTTTTTAGGGATACTTTCAGAACTTTTGAAAAGGAAAAGTTCATCTTCCCTGAACTTGTGCATTGCCTAACAATGTCCATAATCATTTGCTCCTCATTTCATCAATTTCTACATTTATTATAGTTTTATCACATTTTAGAGATAGCTAACATTTTTTGCATGGTTACCAGACCTTCTCTAATGTCAGAATGAAGCTGGATGTATAAAGATTTCAAAGATTAGGATCACTGCATGGCTAACACAAGTCATATTTATTTCTAAGATATCATAGCAGCTGAGATCAGATGAGATATTTGGGCCAGTAGGTCACAGTTTCACCAAGGAAGAGGATGGTGTTTTCTCTGAGGGATCCTAAGCCCAAACAAAGTGGCCAGCTATCATGTTGCAGAGTCTCCCAAGCTTCTGCTATGGGAGACACGTTGTGCCTATAGGACATCTCAGTCCTATCAGAGATGACTGTTTTAAAAATAGTGTACCGCTATGCTGAACGTGAACTTAGACAAGCTGAAGTAATAATTTTCATGAATGTACTCGAAAATTGTTAACATCCCTGCTAAGCTTCAGACAGTAAGCTCAGATCACATTCTTTTCTGAAAATCATTCATCAGTTGCGTCTGTTCATATGTGAGATGATAAAAGATTGAAAAATACATTACACTGCAATTCATAAGAAACTACTTCTGAAGCACTGACTCTTTCGGCACTAATATGAAGTAGGCGCTTTGCACAGCCTTCTCAAGTAAACTCCCGTTCTTCCTACCACTGCCTTTTCTGGGCTTGCACAACCACACTGCCCTTTGTTAGACTGTGAGTGACTGCTGCTCGCTACAATGGCTCTATTCTGCGAGACAGGAAGACCACTCATGTACTAAACTGGTCACTGTCTGTACAGCATCCTCTGCTGCAACCAAATGAATGTCAGCCTTGTCTTAGGCTCTGCTTTCCAAATAATTTCCGCTTTATTTTAAATTGCACCTTAGCTATACATGTAACTCTTTGAAACAGAACATTCTTCAGTCTTCAGCTTTGGCCCCTCTGTCCAACACGGAGCTGTGACCCACATTAAGCTGCTGGAGAGGGAAGAGCAGTAGATGCCTCCTGTAGACTGGTGTGGCTCATTTAACCAGGAAAACTTCCTGAGCTGTGGAGAAATGCAGAGAGCAGAATGACAGCTTGGTGCACTGGGAAAGTTTAAACCTTCCCTGCACACCTGTATTTTGTGTGCTCCCTCTGCTCAAATTTCTGCCGTACTCAAGAATGTGCTGTCCTTCCCCAAAAAGTAAAGCAGTCTCTTGGCTGACAAGCTGCAGTTAGAGCATAAAGAGGCTGCTGTGTGAGAAAGAAAAAAAAGCTTTCAGAAGGTTGCCAGTAAAAGCCAGTTTCCACCAGGAAAGCACAAGCAACCTTCATTTGTGCTGTGAAACAATTACAAGTAAAAGAAGAGCACTGCCGATTGCTGTCCCACTTCTCCTGGGTGTCTAGCAGGGAGCAAGTCTGAGGATGGTATGAGAAGAGGGCAAAGGAGCTGGTAACCAGAACGAGATGCACAGTTGCAGCGAAGCACGGCTGAGACGCACACCCCGGCACAGTGGAGAGGGAAAAGTCAAAACAAGCCCAGTTTGGGAGCCTCAAAACAAAAGTTTCTGCACTTTAACACACACTTTTGTGCCAAAGCATGGAGATGGAAAATTTTATCCTGGAGAAATCTTTCCTCAATTGCTTAATGATTCTTTATTCTTTCCCTTTTTCCCAAATAAGGACCTTATATTTAACACTACCTCGGTACATACTAGTGCATTAAGGAAACCACAAGCTCAGTTCAAATTTTTCTTGTTTACCATTTCAGGCTGAATTCTGCCCTCCAGTCCTGATTCCAAGGGGAGTAACACTTGTGTAATTGAATACAGAATGCAACCCTTAGGGTTTTGGTCTGACCAGCAACAGAAGTTTACGTGTGTTTGTTTTCAGGTTTAGGCATTTTTTCAAATTGGGGCATAAGTTCTGCTCTCTTGTTAGGAATGAAATTTATAAAAAAGTGTAGAAACTCATCTTTGGTTTCAGTACATACATACATGCATGCATACATATATATATAAAGTAGAGAGAGAAAGAGGGAGAGAAATGTCTGGAAGAGATTATTTTTAGAAAGGATATAACCATTAGATATACTTTGTTACTGTTGAAAAAGTCTTAAAATCAAATGCAGTAACAGAAAAGTCACTTCTTTATTGATGAGAATGCTTCAGTGCCCTGGTATAACAATGTTGCATTGTAAGAAGGAGAGCCAACAGCAAACTTCCTTGACTTCAATGAGAGAAGGATCAGGTCTTGCTCTTCTGAAGCTCACAGCATAATACATTTGTATTTATAGTGTGGAACCTTGTTCGTAGTTATTTACCTGCTTGTAAATTTTCTATTGTGAAAATTTGGCCATAATATTTAGGGTGTGATAAAATGTACCTGAGGAAAGAGATTAACGATGATAAGGAAGGATCCATGTAAAATATTTTAAATAAGAAACCTGGGCTACGTAAGCCTGTCCTTGTGATGAGTAGTAAACAACACACAGAACCTTCTTCTGAAAACATGGAATTGCCCACGTGTTTGTTCAGAGAGCCACCGTAACGCCTACGTTCCCAAAGTTACACCAGGCCCCGGGAAAGCAGACAGTGGACCAGGACTGAAAGCTTAATTGAGGGAGGGGGAGGAAAAACGTTAAACACACTGCAAAAAGAGAGCTCAAAGATAAAGCCATCACAAAAAGGCTATTTGTAATTTTTGTGCTCTAAAAAACAAATCAGTACTAATCTGTAGAGGCAAGGAACAGGCGAATTGTTGCAAATTTATCAATAGAGTTTACTGATAGATAAAGTTTCAGAAACCGTTAGTAGACTGGGACAAGAAGAAGCTGCCAAGGCCAGATGGAATTCACCCAAAACATCTGAGAATTTATATATGAAATCAAACAGTAGTTGTGGTTTGGTTTAAACCAGCCACAGCGGCAAAGAAAAAAAATTTGGCTAATGGGATATCGACCTTTAAAGTGGGTCCTCACAAATGATCCTAGTAACTGCAGGTCTGTAAGTTCATTTCTGCATCAGGTAAACAGGTAGAGACCAAAAACAAAAAATTAGTAGGCCCACAGATGTGCAAGCCATATGGGAAGAGGGTCGACATTAACTTTTGTACAGCAGTCATGCCCAAAATCTTTTATACTTGTTAGATCACATCAGTGCGCATGTGGATAACACTGAATCAGTTGATACAGTGTGACTGGATTTTCAAAAGACTTTCAACAAAATCCCTCACCAAAGGCTCTTAGAGAAACAAAAACTTGAAGATTAGTCATGGGCTAAAGGGGAGGTATTCCTCAGGATTAACAACCAGTGAAAAGAAGGGAAACAAAGGGGAACAGTAAGTGGTCAATTTTCACAGAGAAGGATGATTACTGGCAGAATCCTCTAGAGATCTATGCTGGGATTGTGCTGCTCAACATATTCATAAATTATCAGGAAAAGGGCTAAGTATTGAGTGGCAAAGTTTACAGGTGGTGAGAAATATTCAGGATCAAATCTATGTATGAAGTGTTACAAAAGGGTCTTAGGAGCAACTCAACAGGAAAATAACAGATGAAATCAGGGACAAATTCCTGGAGAAAAGAGCCTTTGGAATACCCGCCTGAGTTTAGGTTCCAAGTTCCTGGGCTCAGGCCGGAGGTGTCAGGGGCTGCAGCGCGTTCCCTGGCAATACCGGCATGGTGCTTCACCAGGCAGAGGGCAAGCAGAGGCTTCGGCGTCACCAGAAGAGGAATAGACAACAAAACAGGAGACAACTTTATGCTGCTACGTAAGTCCGTGGTACACCCACACTCCGAACTGCATGTGCGTTTCTGGTTAGTAGTGACGAGGGATGCCGCACAGCTTCTGTACAGGAGAGACTTTGAGAATCTCAAATATGTCCTTTGTGCACGCACAGGCAACTTCACAGTTGCTACGAGCGGAGCCTGGCCGAGAAGCATCCGTCCCACTGCATCTGACCTGTAAGGAGAGTTTGAGCAGCGCGGCGAAGGGGATGTGCTCAGGACACACCAGACCTCCTCGCCACATGAAAAATAACCATCAAGCATGTGCTTAATCAACCCAGTGTTTCTGGAAAGAAGTTGGCTTTACTGTATGTGTTGTACAGGTGCTTTACATCAGCGCAGCAGTGATCTGCTAGGCAGCAGCATCCACACACCGCTGTCCGGGAAAGCTACGCTGTCAGCCTGGCAATGCCACCCACGTCACCCCGGGTACTCCAGCACTCGCCACCTCGCGTGTCGGCTGGCTTCCTGGGCATCCCTAAGGCTCCGCAACATAAAAATTTAAACAGAGGCTAAAGGAGGATCCCTCAGTGCTGCACTGTTGCGGTAGGTTTGGTAAAAGGCTTCTCTGTAACAGATGCCGTGTTACAGAGTACACATGTCCCTACACCTATGCTTGCAAGCCCACCTAGGTGTGGATATGTGTGTGTTTATATCCCCCCCATATGGCTGATATAGAGTTAGATATTAGACAGATATACAGCCCTATAATTGTGAAAAGCACACTATGTGTAGTAAATCATTTTACTAAGTCAGATTAAAGGTGCTATTATTCATGGCCATATAATACTATCTATAATTTCTGTGTTAAACTTGACATTATAAATCCTTTAATCTGAGTATTTAAAAGCTGTTCTATGGCTCATTTTTCAAACGGCATTCCAGTTAACACATTTACTGCTAATGAACCACTAACATGTTCCCTCCTTCTTAGATAAACACTGTTGACCAACATTATTATTTGCTCGTCAAATAATTATTTTTTTGGCTTTTTATTTTAATTGCTTCAATAAAAATATACACCAATAATGCATTTTTAATTACACTTCCCAGGTGACCTATGCAAAAAGAGGTTTTATAATGAAGCCACAATAATTAGCTTGTCACAGTCCAGTTTGGGGCTATTGTGTAGTTGTCCTTTCCATGGTTCACCTTAGCCTGACTGGAATTCTAAAACCTTATATATTATCTCCCATAACGCTTAGAAAGGTATTAAAAATGTCTGCAATACTGGCAGAAGCAGGCTTTCTAATTATTGTCAACTATTTCCAGTGTGACGTGGTAGATTCCCTTGAGAACTGAAACAACAGCCCACTCCAGGATTTGTAATAGGCCCTAGAGCCTAAGTAGTTGTAGACAGAGCTGTTTCCCTCAGGATAGATAATTGGTTTACATAGCAGCTCAACATCTGAACTAAATCCATTTTTTCTATTGTCATTTCCCTGTTAAATATACATAACTATTTGGGGGTATTAAATACAATGTGACTCAGTATTTAATAGCAGAATAATTTGCATGAGCTACTTTACCTGGAATGCTAATAACTGTTATCACCCTACATTTCCATGCATAAATGCTAAAATACTATTAAAGCCAAATTCTGTATCCTTAATCAAGCACAACTTTCACTGAAGCCACTGGGAGATTTGCTCAATTAAATATTGTAAAACTTATCCCTTAGTTTGCCGTAAGAAAGATACCATCATTAAGATATTCTACCTAATGTTATTATTGGTCAGCTTATTAAATAAGACCATATTAATGTTTGTACAGGTGTAACCAACACTGTAGGGTGCTGATCTTTTATCATCAGTTTATAAACCACTTTTATGAAATGCTCAATTACTGGAATTAATGATTAAGACTGATACACAAATATATTTACTGCCCCTGACAATAACATCATTCTACCAACTAAACATCCTCAGTCAGAGTTCATACAAATATTAGAGAGAAGGGGTTTATTTTTAAAAGAAATTTTACCTTAAGCTTGCAAATCTAGAAGCAGTACCTACAAAATCATCTTACAGGCATATACCAAGACACTGCAGTAGCAGTGGTTCCTTCCTTTAACAAAGGATGTCTTAGTATTTCATGTAAATAAGAAAACAATCACAGAACACTTGAATAAAATGTATCTGTTCACAGCTTTTCAAGGAACATAGCAGGATCGTGATTCTGCAAGTACTGAGTACTCAGGAAATTCAGAATGCTCAGAAATCGCAGGATTACACCCTAATCCTCCTGGTTAAATATGATACCCAGCTGTGCAATGCAGCTAGATGTTTCATGTCTTTGACAATAAACTTGGTCATACTGGAGTTGAAGAAGCAGGACCTAATAAAAAGTCTGATCCTGCATTTTCAATTCATCCACTGATTTCCCTGAGAATCCTGGGTGTGTGAAAAATGAGTATTGTGCCTGCAGCTTGTTATCTGATGTATACAAGAACTGAAAATATCATATATATTTCTAGTGTCCACTATTCACTATCAGCTCAAAAATCACATGGGAGCCATGCTTTCTAAAGTGCTGATTCAGTAACTCTTTATGTTTGATATTAAGATTCTGGTTTTGGATATTTGCTGTCCCAGAAAGGAAAATTTTCAGAAAAAGAAACAGCACGAAATCAATTCATAAGAGTGGTCAAAATGTGGTATGCTGAAGTTTGCAAGTCTTTATAGAAATACCTAGGAATATTTCTTCTCATAATAGGTACAAGTCAGAACCTGCACACCTTGGCCATTGTCTTTGATTTCAGTATGTGTCAGTGTCCACTAACGCTGCTAGTGGCTCTAATTATACAAAGTACTCAGGTCCTTGCAGAATGCCACTAAGGCACAGCAAAACAAATAAGCATGGGTTTTGCTTTAATTTTATGCCTAAGATAAATTAAAGTCAAGAGGATCTAAGTCTGTACTTTGTTGATACCAAGAACTTCTTGTGCCCCAAACAAAACACTGTATTGTGCTGCAAGGTTCAGCACCAGCTTTGCCTAGAAGTGTTGAGGTTGCTGTGGTTCATTCCAGAGAGACAGATGTCGACCTTATTTTAAGCATTTCAATGAACAGTAAGTATTATTGTTAAATATAAAACTCAAATTTCTATGCTGAACATGCTTAAACATGACATGGCATATGTTATATATGTAGTAAGACTGAATTTCTTAGAGGAGCAAAAAGGATGAGGAAAAAAATCAGTCATGTGAGTTGTCAAATATAACCTTTTGGCATTCTAATAAACTGTTGCTTAGATAGAAATATCAAGCTATTACTAATGGCTATTAATGTGTACATGCTTCATGTAATTTTATAGTATCTTATTTTAATATCTGTAATTTTAATGAATTGCAATTTAGGAAAGAAACAATTTTCATTTACTTTATATAACATAATTATGGACCAAATTAACCCCACACTAGTCTTAATTACATTTAGTTTCATTTGGCTGATCAAGCAATTAATGTGCCACTGTATTTTGGAAGTAAAAACCAAGTTGTTATGGTCTGTCTTCAAAAAACATGTACTCATCTCAAGTGTAGCCACTGTGTAAAACTGTCCTTTGGAATATATTTTTTTTTGGTTTACTGTACGTCCGTATGTTGCAGCACAAGAATGTGAGTATAATGAGGCCCTTCTGCACCTGGGGTCCTGTTATACTATGCTGCTTAATAATCTTCCCTTCATGCCGCTCTTTATCTGCTGTTCTCAGGTTGTTCTTGTGCTTTTCTCTTTTAATTGGGAACTAATTTTAATTTTGCCATTAGAGATGATAAAAAAAAAAGGCCACAAATAAACTTGTATTTCCTCAAGCCTCTGTACTGTCATTCAGCCTTTTTCAGAAGTGTTGGAACTGACTCTTTTTGCTCTGCTGGCTAAAGAATAGCAGGGGTGGAATATTTTTAAAAGCCAAGACAAGAAAACCCATAAAATATTGAGCTGCATACTGATGTTCATATTCAGGTTTTCCTCAGCATCCTAGTGAAATCAATGCCTGCACAGTGACAGCTAGAAAACAGTGTAACGGCTTTAGGATCTGGCCCATTAGCATTTAGTACTATCTATCGGTGTGCCTAATCCTTTTCAACTAATTGAGAGAGAAAACGGCCCTTTCCAATACAGGTACATTGTGAATCTAATTAGGGTAGTGAAAGGTTATTTAAGCACAGTTCATAAGCAGGGGCATTCTCACAATAACACAGGCATTGTATTATCTGTTTACAAGAATTTGGGGCATGGTTTCAGAAACCATGGGACACATGCCACAGCAATGTCTTTATGTTATTTTCAAAATTTGAAAAAGCAATGACTTTTCTCATGACCTTCACATGTCTCAGTGGAAATCAGCAACATATTTATTAAAACATTATTTTATTAATACTGTTATTTTTAGGGATAATTTGTGTAGATGTACTTCCCAGGAATTTCCCTCCATTTAGCGGATGGATGAAGCCCCAATCTACGTGGGACTCTACCATTTGCCTTGAGAGTACATGTTCCAAAGCTCTGTTGCACCCCAGGTAAATCTGGGCCTTAATGAACCGTTCAGCTACTCCAGTCATATTCTAGCACTTTTTCTAACCAAAAGAATTCAAAGCCATTTGTAAATCTTTTTTTAGTGTCCTTAACTACAATTCTGAGAAAGCAGTGGCTTTACTCTCTCTTTCTTTCTTTTTTCTTTCTTTCCTTCTCTTTCTTTCTTTCTCTCTTTCTTTCTTTCTCTCTTTCTTTCCAGACAATGCTCAAAGCTAAATTTCTCTCCTTGGAGAACATTAGTCAAACTGACTTTGTAGGGTTCTTTACATGACTAAAATAAGTAGGATTTGACCTTTCATTTTCGACTAGTCTGGACGACAGTCATCAACCACATCATACTATATTTATGTCAAAAGCTAAAAGATTTTTTGCCCATTTTTAATAGAAGGAAAACCAGCTCATTTTCTCTTTTGCCCTATATATCTCCTGTAAATTTTCCTCTTTTTAGATGTAAAGGATGGATGAAAATCTGGACAGAAGGAATATGAAAGCACCTATTGTTGCATGTTTAATCAAGATTTCCCTGTATTTCCACTACTGGAACTGGTCCATCAGGCACTGTTTTAACTTGGCAGTGTGACCAGGGTTGTTCACAGGTAGGTGACCTGTGGCTGCAGGTCACCTCCAGTCCAAGCAAGGGAATAGGCTACACCAGCACGTGTCACTTCTTAAGCAGTTTATCCTTCCCATACAAACAGTCTAACAAGGGTCACTTCATTTTTGAGTTGCCACCAAAGTTCAAAGTCAGGTGCAGACAAGACTTAGCAAGTAATAAAAGCAAATTTGGCATAAAGTAACTCATGACTTCTCAACTGTAGGAGAAACCAGTCTCTCTAAAATAGATATAAACTCTGTATCAATCGGATGACAGAGTAGTTTTTTAAGAATCAGGGATCACAGTAAAGTGTATCTCCCTGTACACTGATCTGGGTGAAATTTTGAGGGATATGTGAGTGAGGGTGGAGAAGTCTGGCCCTAAAGGAATAGCCCGATCAATTGAGATAAAGTCAATGGGAATTTTGCTGTTGACTTTGCTGGTACTAGAATTTTACTCTCACATGAAGCTTCATGCAAGAGCACAGTTAGAAACAGATGTTAAAGATGGAGTTGATTATTTTTGGTTTTCCCCTAAATTCCCTCTAGTAATCTTTCTAAACCAAAAGAAAGCAATATTTTCTAATTGCTGTTATAGACTACATTTAAAGCAAATTTAAATGGCAAACTACAGATATATTTTGAGGCCTAAGCATAGTCATTATCAGAGCAAAACAAAGTAGAATGAATTGCAATTGCTTCCATTTATCTTCTGTGTGGAAAGAAAACACACTAACTACTGAGACAGTGGAATTTCTTGTCATTCTTAATGCAAAAAGCTAAACCACTGTCCCATATTCCTTACTGAAATAAGCATTGTATTGACTCCCGAGTTTAAAACATATAGCATTTTTAGTTGCATTTGCTAGCTGGTTAGAAATCTTTGATACATTTGCAGTAGCTTTATTTTCAAAGCACTACTCCATAGTTTTAAACTTTTTAACTGCAATGAGACCTCATTCTCATTCTCATTGCTCATTCTACCACAATTGTTTAGCATACAGACCATTTTACAACAAAAAAAACATAGAATGGCGGATGAACTGCAGAAATTACAGTCCAGCCAAGAGCGTGAAAATAGGGTTATGACACCAAGTTGCAGCCTGAAAAATGCCTCTCCATGCCACAGCATGTGGAACATATATTGGTACCTGCTCTAAAATTTAATAAACTGTCCCATGTTTCTTTGCAAGAGAGTCCTTGTAACAGTTGGTGAAGCCATGCCTCCCCCCTGCATGGCCACCAGCAGGCCAGATACACTGGGGAGCAGCGACATTGGGGTTGCCACAGTGCTCTTGTGAGAAGATAATTTTTCCCTTTGCTACCCAGAGCCACCATGGAAATAACATTTAGGGGTTGGGTTGTTTCCTCCATATCCATGCATATACTGAAAGAGGTAATAAGAGAGAAAAAATGAAAGAGTAAAATCATTTTGAATATTGTTGCTAACATGCTCAAAAAAGCACAGTAAAATTATGTTTTAGAAGAGCTGACTGCTAATATTCTTTTAAGGAAAAAAGTATCTTTTTATCTGTTAGCTAAAGCTAAGTAGCAGCATATTTTAGTAACTTCTCTTATTGTTAAGATGTTATTCTAATGCAGCCTGCTACTGTTTATTTCAGCAGAAATGAAAGACCATCATAAATTAAGTAATACTAAGTTACAACTGATAAAATAATGATTACATACCTTATATTATATATATTATCCTTAATTTTTTTAATTCTAATTTTAATTTATACACTCTACATTATACATTTGTTCATTAGTTTGCAGAAGTCAGTCTGAGTCCTCCAGTCAGTCATTGGTGAAAATTAACTAACGTTCTACTCTATTTCACACTCAAAGCACTTCCATTATGGTTGGATAATGGTTGTACCATCAATAAAGAGTATGAATCCAGTTATGTGGAGACCTCGGCTTAACCTTTCCATATGCTATTGATATTTATAGAGCTTCTGACATAATCAATTAGCCTGAAAACTGGCACTCATGGAAGGTAAACCCCATATAAAGGAACCACTGCATCTGCATTTTCATTAACCTTTCAGCTAAATATGTAGAGAATAAAGACAAATATATACCATATGTAATGTACTCTAATCCCCCAAATTTTCTGATAATATTTAAGATCAGGAATAAACTTGTTCAGTGGCATCTTGATTACTAACTTCTGTAGTTGGTTTCATGAGGGTTTTAATCTTCAGACAGACATCTAGAAACACCATGAAAGTGAGATTAGCTGACTCTTGTCTGATATTCTTCTCAAACTAGTATTGAATTTAAAGTCAGTTGTAAAGCCCAGCTTTGTACGGTAGCAACTATACTTGCAGTTGGCCATTAACAGCTGAAACCCTCAGCATAGACGTGACTTGGGAAAGAAAGAATAAAACAGACCACCTACAATCACATGACTACCCAGTTATATAAGAAATCAATCTGTAAAAGACAGAAACTGCCCGAGTTTGGGTGGCATTTTCTTTCTTTTTTCTTTTTTTTTCTTTTAATAAACACAAACAAGGTTCTTTTCTTCCTTATTCACATAGAAGAGGACCATCCTCCACCCTCCCCCAGTTTCAAAGGCATATGTAAGCAAGCTGTTTTCATCTGGAGATACCTGGCCCTAGAGGACAAGCTGGAACACCAGAGGTGAAATACTGGCTTTTTTGTGGATCATGGGAATTTGTACTCGCTTTCCACTGACACGCTTTGTAAGTATACTTTTGCTTTGTTGGAAGATTTACTCTGTTAAACACCTGTTTTTTGTTACTCCCTTGAGTGATGGCTCAGAGCATGATTCATGATATTTTAGCCTTTTTTCTAGCGCAAAGATTCAGCCATAATGGAAATATTTTCATCTTGAGAGAACAAGCTATATCTAATTATTAATTAAAATATTACTACAGTAGATTAGTCGCCCTGGCCTATATGTTCCACTTTATTAATGCAAGTCAGAAGGAAGCCATTTCTGAAGAAACGAGCAGGAGAGTTGCAAAGGAGAGCAGCGGGTCCCTGGTATCAGCCCTGTCAGTCCCCACGGCTGGTTGTGCGCACGGCAGGAGCAACGTGCCACGGCCGGCAGGGCTGGCATTGAAAGCGGGCTGACAGACCGCTGCCCCAAATAATATGGATTCTCCCTTATAGTGGGAAGAAGGGTGTAGGGAGGGGGACAGGAGGCAAACGTGGCAGCAGGGCTGTGCAGGGGCCGATCACTGAGGTAAGTGAAGGGTGGATAGTGATGCCTCTGGCCGGTGTCTCCTCCTGCTCATGATCTCCAGATCATCCAGAGCCTGTAGTCACCTCTCCTGACTCCTCTGAGGTACTCATGGGCCTCCCTCTCCTTCCAGCCTTCGCTGTCTCGGCTTTACTCTTCTGGGCTGGAAGAGGACTTGCTGGCTACATGCACGCAACTGGAGGAAGGACCACAGGAGAAGGAATCTGCCCCAGCTGCGCCCATCACCTTCCCAGTTTGACTTTGGCATCTAGTTCCAGTAACCAGGGAGGGTGCCATTCACTGGTGGTCATGGTACTGCTATATTTTTGGACCAAGGTCCTATGAATTACCTCACAGCAGACAGAGTGAGGAACACGGGGTGAAATTCTGTCCCTGCTACAGCCAAAAGCAAAATTCACATAGGTTTCAGGAGGGCCAGGTTTTCACCCAGTCATCAAAGGATGCTGGGCCCTTCAAAATAATAACGTAGCATATGCATTAAGTACAGCCTAAGTAAAAACAGAATAGATATAAGGAAGAAAATTTCCTCAAAGCATGGATACCTAGTACACAATGTTTGGTATGGGCAGGCTGTTTGCAACGGCCGTCACATTGGCTGCAGGGCCACATGCGAGTTACTCTGGTGAAATGAAGATGAGTGAAATTAGTACATTAATTAAATATATATATAGCTATTACATTTGAATAATAGAGCTAGAAAATATAATAGATGGAAGGCTTCCTAACTCATATTATAAGATGGTGCTGTGTAAATGAAGGACTTGTAACCTTAGTCTGGCAGTCTGTTTTTTTTTGTTTCAAACCACATCCTACGCACTTAGTGCAGCTCTAGCCTTTTATTAAAATGGGAAAATATATTGTTTATAAAGGCAACTCTTGACAAATAGTAACCAAAGCAAGGTGCAAAAAATGTATTGTTTCCATAATCAGAGATACACTGTAAAATAGAATAAAGTGATAAATACGGAGTATAATTGTTTGTTGTTGCTATCTGTCTGTGCCTGGTGGCAAGGAAGTCCAAATGAATTACAAAGAAATTTTTAATAAAAGAACAAAAAAATAATGGGCTCCATAACCTGAAAGAACTTTGAATAAAAAATGTCCCCTGAAACTGAAAATCCCTTTAAAATCTTAGCACTTTCTCGACATTCTTTTTTTTTTTTTTTTTTCCCCTGCTCTTACTTAAAAGCCTCTGGGTGATTTGTCCTATTCCCTGCCCAATAACAGCCAAGCCATTGTATTAGGGAAGATATTTTTAATGTTATATATTTTACATTATTTTTTGTTGTTTTTTTTTTCCTTGGACATTTCATCCACACACCGCAGAAAATGTGAACATAAGCAGCTGCAATATGAGATGAACTCTGAACACCAAATAGGTAGGCCCTAGAGGGGAGGAACTGAAATATGAGCTGCTTACTCTTGGAGCCCTTTAAACCCTCCAATCTGTTTTAAATTATTTTGGTGCCTCTATTTAAAGGTTAAATTTTTGTTGTTGTTGTGAGCCATAGTTTAGTAATACAAAACCTGGGCAACATCAGCATAGAGTCAATTCACAGATTACACACCCAGGGTCTTTCCTGATCCTGCCTAAAGTGAAGCAGCATGTTTATACTTAGCAACACATTTTGACATGAATGAACTTTTCACGTCTCCGCTCATAAAATAAACACGTACATTCAGCAGGAAAAAAAATCATCTCACTCAACGATGCTGCTTACATATGTTATTTACAGACCATATGTTGAAATCGAAATATGGTTATAGATATGCACAAATTATAGATATAAAACACTGACTGCAGTGCTGTGCATTAAACATCTAACCTTTTATATCTCTTTCATTAAATCCTTTCTTTGTGTTAAGTTTTGGCACTCTAGATTTCACTAGAAAACAAACAAACAAACTTATTTTTCTCTCCACTCCTTTCAAGCAAGATCTTGGCACCTAAAGCATTTTTTATGTTTTGCTTTTCCTTCTACAGTATTTTGTTTCAGGGCACTCATAATTTGAGCACTAGGGCTTAGATGTCAGCATGAATGCAATTTTGATGGCTGCTTTTTGCCATTGCCACTTTGAGTTCAGCTCTAGTAAGTGCCAATGGGAAATTCCTAAAGGCCAAGGCATTTTCAATAAATTAGCATCAAGACACTGAGTCTTTGTATAGCATTTAGGTGAAACTTGATTCAAAATGCATATTTGGGGATTTCTGACAATGCTTTCTTTGTTTTTTATGCAAATAGAAAAAGCCTTGGAATCTCTTGAATTTATATGATCAAAGATGACCACCACGAATGTGTCTGGAAGCACTACCAAATGACAGAAATACCAGAGACAGTTATATTACAAAGATTAAAATAGACATTTTTTAAAACAGTGCCTTCTAAAGAACACTGTTTTTTTGACAATTCATTAACTTTACATATTTTTAATCAAACTAATTTTGAAGCATTGCATTTGACATGATACACATCAAATGTTACTGTTGGCTGGGGACTCAGAGACTTCCAAAATGTAACAATTAAAAGGTTTATGCTTCTCTCAGTGGGCAAGCTAAACTTTGTTAGAATTAATTAATAAGAGAATTACACACTCTTTAAGAGATGAGTATGATTCCAAACATGTTAAGAAAGTAGCATGGCATACATTCCTTCCACTACAGCAACTATGATCTGAACTTAAGACACAAATCTTTTCATTTAGATTGTGATAGGAATGTCTTGAGTTTTGTTCTGCTAGGCTTTTTTCTTTCAGTAACTGCCATCAGCTAAGGAAGAAAGGGTTTCCTGCACAGATATTTTAGTTGCACAGGTCCACTTAACATAAAGATCAAAGTACAGTATAAAAATGCTAAATAACTGGTCTTGGTAGTCCAGATTAATAAGAAGGTACATTATACCACAGGAAGAAGAAATGGCTATCTAACTAGAAGGAAAACAGATATTTTAACCGCCCTTCCAGATGGAAGATTTGTATTTTCATTTTATATTAACCTAAGCAACAGAGTGAAATGAAAACACAGTCCTAAGAGAATTGACTTTTACAGGGTTCTTAGAAACGTTTTGAGAATAATTTCTGTTGTGTGGTAGTTTACTTTTTTGCCTTAGTCAGACCCCTCACGCTCCACCTCCTCCCTGCGTCTGCTCCGCACCAGGCTGCAGTGGACTTTGGACCCCGAGTGTGCTGGCTGCTCGCATGACACCATGGTGTGTGCGCTCGTTTTGGCTGGGAACATCCCTGGGGCAGAATAATATCAGTGCTCTGGAATCTCCCATAAAACCCATGAAAGACAACCAAGAGAGGTGAAGGGAGAGGGAAAAAAGGGAGAAGGAAAAGTACTCTTAGCAAGCACAGGAAACACATTCTTGCAAATTAAGGAGTGTGAGGTTTGAAGCAGTTCACAAAAGCCTCTGTCTTGCTCAGCACAGTTTTCAGAATAGTTTCCAAAATCCTATTCCTAACCTGATCTAATCTCACAAGTACTAGCTGTATTCACTGGCATCAGAAAATTATTCTTCTACTTAAATACATAAATTTTTATTATTTTTAAGATGAAACTCTTTGTTACACCATTGGTGGGTCTCTATGAAAGCTACAAATAATTATTTTCAATATAATACTCCAAAATGATTATTTTCTGTATTAATAGAAATTACCAAAAAAATGTTTTAAGGCCGACTCAAATTACACAAAATGGGATTACAGTGAACACAGACTATGAAAATGGGCTATGGATTACTGCAGAACCAATTCTCTAGCTGACATTAAGCTCAGCAAAGGGTATTTCTGAGAAACTTGCCAAAAGTGTATCATGGTTGAGCTGTGTGTGTGCATTAGTACAGCTCCCCTGTTGGCTGGTTCTGCCAGGCAGAGATCATCCAAGCAGTCTATTGCTACCTGTTCTGTTGGAGAAAACTGTGCAAAAGTGAAGCTTTTTGCTTACATCTGAAAATAAAAATATTATCAATTAATTAAATTTAAGTTGCTTTTATTTATTCATCCATGTTCTAGGAGAAAAAAGGTCTCCCAGTCCTAATCATAGGACTCAATATATTGGGAAATTCTGAAGGTACAAATTGCCGGTTACTTGCCACACTATTGCTGGTGTCAGCTTAGAGACTGTTTAGGGAAATGGGATTCTTTCTCTTGACTTCCCTGGGCTTTGGAACAAGCTCAATATCCACAACAGCTAGAGGAAAGTTTCCTTCATTTCAGTTTTGCAGTGTTGCAGTATCTTGTGTATAATTTCTTTATAGTTTACCATAATTATGTCTTTATTTGAAATTCATATTTAAACTATTGCATGGTTGTCATGAAATTGTTGGTAATGTGTGATTACATTATGTTGTCTTTTGCCAGGACACTTGTAAATGAGACATTATCCTTGGAGATTTTCTTGGCTGAAAATGTGAGTAATTAAAAATGTAAACAAATATTATCCATTACATATGCCACAATAATAAATACTTCAATATAATACAAGTTAATGACTCTTTAGGGATCCAGCCTAATTCTGCTACAGAATGTTTCATAGGTGCACAAACAAACAGTTAAGCATTTAATATTTTAACATGCATATTATATTTATACAATATAGTTCTCAGTGGCAAAAAGGCAGCATCCCTGTCAGAATAATTATGGAGCATAAAGTGTGGGAGAGGCAAACAAGAAAGGAAGCACACAAGATGTTCAAGCCTTGATAGCCCTCAGCGCTCAGGACAAAATCTTGGTCTGCTTTTCAAACAGGCATTGGGTAGGGGAAGCAGAACTGAAAAATGCAGCATTTCTTTTGCTTTCTTTCCAATATAGAAGGTCTTCTACCTCTGGTAGCAACATTTTAAGCAACAGAACAGGAGATAGAGCCTGAACGGACCCAACTTTCTCTGGAAACCCCCCCAGGAGTGGACTTTCCCAAGCAGAGCACAGCGGAGGAGCCGCAAGCCTCCAGCGCTGGACCCCTCCAGCCACCACGGCTTGAGAGAAGGGCACAGGTCTGCCACAGTTTCTTAGAAAGTGAGTTGGGTTTTCTTTTTTTTTTTTTTAATCTTGTTCCTGGAATCAAAAAGTAAACTAAATCAGGGAGGCATGGTCTGATCCTTCAAGTGCAAGGGGACATTTTCAAAGGCATAAAGGGCAGTTAATTAGCCAAATCCTACAGAAATGAAATGACATTTGGTGCCAAATACCCCTTGGATGCTTGGATCATTCCAGCTCATAACACTTCAATTCAAATCTTATTTCTGCCAGTTACTCCTTTTGTCACCTTGATGAAATCATTGAAATTATTTGCTTCTGTTCCCCCATTTGTAAAATTGGAACTGCAGTTCTTGCTTCCCTACCTACTTATGCCCTTTCCAAACTTGCCTCTTGCCTGTTCTTGGCTTTATTTAGTTTTCATACCTTTCCCTATGCTTAGAATAACCTCTTAGTACTACTTGCCAAATTACCTCTCTAAATTGATACTGAAAACTCCTAAACACTCAGACAATCTCTGAAACTTTTCAATTATAATTTTCTGTAAAAGGACAGGGATCCTAGGAATCTGCATAAGGACACTATTGAGTCATTCTTATATCCGGCACTTAAACCTTGCATAGAAGTGCTCTTTAATTATTTTTGAGTCATATTAGCAGGTAGGTCTTATCAGCTGCACTAGGGATTTGAAGGGTCTTCTGGATGACAAAGCTTATAGCAAAAATCCAGGGATCAGTTTTGGGGAAGAAACAAAGGCTATAGTTTATTTGATGATTTTTTGCTAGGATGGACTTCAAATAAAGCCAAACCGCCTGGGAAAGGGCAAGAGAGAACAGCCCGTACTCACTAGCTACGCTTTCTCAGAGGTCAAGATAGGCTCTTGGAGTACTGAAGGACAGTAGGTGTGGGTACTTGGTAGCTGTCCTCTGCTTGCATTGCTCTGAGGACGCTGCCCAACACATGAAAAAGGCAGTGGGATGAGAGGTAGGCAGCAACTCCATCTGCACATTGTATCAAATCAAAAAACAATAACCCTGGATTGTCATGGTCATGCCTAGCTTGGATAGCTCTTCTGCATTATTCACACACAAAATCCCATCTCTGTTGTTTGGTACACATACTAAATAGAACCTTGTTCCTCTGAGTTTTGTCCTTCCAGAACTGTGTTACCTACTGCCTTTGATAAGCTGCTTTGTTTTATCTGTTGGAATGTACCTATTTTTGCATCCCCGATGTAAGATGTTTGCTGTCTCTCATGTTTCACAGTAAATTCCCAACTTTTACCATAAAGGATTTGCTAATGCTTAGGTTGGAGATTTTTTTTCTCTCTGATTCTTTGATTTACATCTGTTTATGAAGGGCTGATTCTCACTTATTTTAATGCCTCCTCTCCTATCACAGCAATGTGAAGGAATACACTTGGTATAATTGATAACAACACCCTTGGTTTCTTCACAGCTCTGCAAATATATAAAGATCCCACACATCATAATCTATAAAACAGATAACTGTTCCCGTATACCAATCAGTATTTTACCAATAGCACATATTTTAAGCAGTGTTCAGGAGCAAAACTATTGGAGTAAAGCCTACAGCTCATTCTGCACAGCATGGTAAATGAAATTCCAGGAGACAGTTAATGTACTGCGATTTGAAGTCAGCTAGTATCATATGTTTGCTGCCTCATTTATTTTGATTAATTGCTTCAGTGGGGGTGGACCAAAGGGGAAGCCAAAAATCCAAGTCAGGGAATGCAGAACTGTGCTATGCGTCTCTGTGTTTAAGAAGTAAACAAACTACGAGCTTTTGCTGTCTTCACTCCCTGTGACTCTCTCACACTTTGTAAGGAAAATTCGTCATACCGTTAAGAGTGATGCAGAAAAGCCTGACAGGCCTGTGATGCCGTTTTCTTTGTTTAGCTACTGCCTTCTTTGGAAAAAAAAGGCTCGAAACAGCTGGTGCCTGCAATCTAGAATCACTGGGTTGATTCTGAGATGTTTGAACCTCCACAGTCGTATTTTTTTTCCAGATTTTTTTCTTTTGCCATCAGTTCTCCTACAGAGTTCCCAGAGCTCCTTTCAGACCCCAGCCTCATGTCAATCACAACTCCTCTTCTTAGCCACCAATTCTTTCATTTCATCCCGTGTCCCCCTCTGCTATCTTCTGTGAGTGACACTGCTATACAGGATCAACAGTGTCGGCAAGGTAGTAGCAGGAAACAGCAGGAGAGGGGTGTGTGTGTGTGTGTGTGTGTAAGTATAATGGTTGAAATTACGGATCTTTCCAATTCAGCTTTGAGTGATTATACCACCTGCTAAGCCTGTGGGAACAGAGCCCTGAGTGGTGATTTCAGCAATAAACTTTCTGTTTTGTGGTGTTTACCTTTGCTATTCTCTGTGACAGATTTCTTTTCTGAACAGTAGCCGATGGCACTTGGCTGGGGAGATGAGACTTCAGTGAGATATAGTACACAAAGAGTGACAAATTAAAATGACAGGGCTGTCTTACAAGATTGTGATCTAGTGAAATGAAATATTTCTGGTCCAGATAACATAGAGGCAGTGCTACATGGCAATACATGGGAAGAACAAGTGTAATTTCCAAGTGTCCTTAACATAACAGGGTTTGTCACTGTCCCAGCCCTACTGCGGTGAATCTGCCCAAGGTGGGGCTGAAAGGGTGGTTAGGGGCCGCGTTGGCACAAGCAGCTCCAGTGCATGCGGTACAACGGAAACTTTTCCATCTTCATCTCTGCAAGCCACGTCAATGGTAGGTGTAAAATGAATCCAAAGAGCCATTACAAGTTGAGAAAATCATAAGATGAAAATTTCTTTGCAATGAAGTTCTGTACTGTTTCTTATCTAATGCCATTTTTCCTTCTAATTTCAGCCCAAATAAATAAATTGTACAAGTCATACACACAATACTGTCCTCTGTTTTTCAGATTGTTTAGACTGGTCTCCTTCTCAGCTATTAATAATAAAAAGAGAAAATATGTTTCTTCTGCTATAAAAATTTCACATTTCAGGATTTTAAATTCCTTGTTCTGTATTTTACATAAAGGCGTGAAGACTACTTTGAAGAACTCTTTTCTCCCAATGGGTCTCTAGTGGATGTGTACAAATATTTTGTATTCTTAAACACAACACTGATGTACACAGATGGATTATTGCCTCTACAACTTAGGTAACTAAGTCTCTGTCTTTCAAGTGACATTTTGCATGCTTACTTGTGTGTAAGATTACAATGAGGCTTCAAGTGTCCAGACTGCACCAAAATAATTCCTGAAATGCTTATGCCTTTGTTTAATTAAGTTGAAGTGAAATTTATGTTATTCAAGCATTGTTAAATCAGACTGAAGTTAGTGAATCTGAATGACAAGCTATAGCATGATTTTAAACTGACTAAAATGTGTGACATTTTAAGGCACTTTCTTTCTGTTTGAGAAGCAAAACCCAGGAGTTTTGCAGAGCTACCCATAGAAAATTAAAGCCTATGCTTTTCATATTATTCAAAGGCAGGAAATTCTGTGTTGGTAGAAGAAACAGAAACTACACTTAGAGATAAAAACAATTCATGCCCTGCACTAAACAGGTGAATAAAAAAAACAAGTTTCTGAAGCATTATAATCGCAGAAAGATATTTCTCAACTGAAGTAATATCCAAGCAGAAGTGTAATGATAACTAAGATATAAATAATAGCCCCCCTGCCTTCTCATTTAATTTCAACTACAAAACAATTTCAGTTCATCACTGTGCATGTTGAAAGGGATCCCATTATTAAAAATTCAAAATAGTCTCCATGCTCTTTTATTCTAAGAAATCCCAAATGCCTCAAATGTACAGAAACACACATTTTTAATGAACCAAATGGACTTGTTTTTATAACTGACAGGAGGTGCTGGGAATTGAAATTGGAGGGGGGGAATCAGCTAATTAAATCTAAATCACCAGCAGTGAACATAATTTCCTTGCCCAGTCACTCCCAGTTTCACCAGATTCCTTGTCCCAGTCTCTTACTTTATCTCCTTCTCTGATTTGCCTTTGTTACCTTTGAATGTTAATGAGAGCGCTGCCTCCTCCCTGCTGCCCGGGTGCCAGCAAGCAATGCGTGTCATGGTGTGTGAACACAGCGTTGACAGGCTCGGTGCTGTCAGCTCCAGTGCCTCCAGCCGCACTCCCCATGCTGGGAACTGCCGTCGCGGGGAAGCTCTCGTTTCCCTCCCGGAGCCCTGGGCTGAGCTGGGCTGTGCGGCCGGCACAGGCAGGGTCTGGTAGGATAGAGCAAATGTGTTCGACATGAAAAGACCCTGCAGGATCTTTAGCTGTTAAAATGGAAGAAGTCTCTTATCACGTGCAATTGCGACTTTCAGACGCTTATAGCAAAGCCACATTTAGCTGGGTTTTCACGGGGATAGGAAGCACTACCTCCCTGCCAAATATCAAGTTGCTATTCAAAAAACCAAGAGCACCAGATCTGCTAGAGAAGGCATTTGCCAGATTTCACCAACATTTTTGTTCTTTTTGAAACTAACCATATTCTTGGAAACATCTGAATCTTCTGAGATGTTGTCATAGCAAAATGCACCTCAGATGGTTCAAATTTGGCAGACACTTGGGAAACAGAGTTTTAGAAAGGGACTTGCTGGGAAACCTTAATAAGAAACAGAGCTAACAACCCAGTCTATGTTTACACTAAATGAACAAACAAATAAACAATTGTGCCTTTTAGTAGCCTTGACAGTAAGTCTAATGAGCATAACAGATTGCAGTAGATCTCTTTCCCATAAAAGTGAGAGCTTCAAGCAAGAGCTAAGAAAGGTGGATCTTGATTTTTTACTAGCTGAAGAACAGGGACAGCACATATTGCAATACTGCAAATTCAAAAGGAGAAGAAAACTGCTTTGCAGAACACGCAGTTGGGTTAGGGGATTTTATTCTTTTGCGAGCATCACTTTCAAATTGGACTCCTATTATTCATTATTCCATGATCCAGCCTGGCACTTAATGCCAGATAAACTACATATTAGATCTACTGAAACTTCCTCCCTGCACAGAGCTTTCCCACATTAGAATAAGGCTTTCCTTATAGCGTTTAGGAAGTTACTGTAAGTGTGCTTTAGGTACCATTGCCACAGCAAGCCCATGCCAGGTGGCAAGGACGGGAGTGACATGAGATAGCCCTAGGGGAGAAGCATTTACGTGGATCCACCGAGGAGCAACATAAGAAAAGGGACACGGCTGCAACTGTAGTCAAGGAGCTGGAGTAGCTGGAGTTAGAGTAATTTTTTCAGTGGGACGGAGATGTCAGGGCTGTTTCTCCACTCTCCAGCTTAACCCAGTGTGGAGGATCCTGAGTATCACTTCCACATTCCCCTCCAGCATCACTCGCATTAAACCAAATCAATCCGGCTTTGCAAGTTGATTGTAAACTATCCAGAGCAAGAGGCAATTTTCTTGTTAGTAAGAAGTGGGGGAAATATACAGCAAAAAATACCCTGTTTGTAATAAAACAATGAAATTGAGAAGCCACTACTTAAATTAATTCAATACTGGCCAAAATATAGCTCAATCCATTTGAAATTGAATAAACATTTTCATATAAATTCAATTAATTGGTGTGGGCTTAAGCATGCAGTCTATGTTGTGAAATTATGAACAATAACTTGTTCCACTACCACTGTTAAATAATTGCCTTAAGTCAGAGGATAAAGAACAGAGAAAGCTGAAAATCCATTATACTCTGTAACAGTCCTACTAAAACTAATTAGCTGCTATCTAAATTTTCACACCTCTATTTCATGATCATCTTTTCTTCTCGTAAAAACAAATACATACATTCAAAGATGAAGTAAATAAAAATGGTATTTGAAATGTGAATGCAGTGGGGTCCAGCTCTGGCTGCCTGGTGCTGTTGCAGAGGCAAAGGCTGGGTGGGTGCCAGGAGGGCTCAGGGAAGGGATCCTGCCAGAAGGGTGGCAAGAGCAGGAGGCCCAAGAAACATCCCATTACATCAGAGGCCCAAATATTCACTAGGAGCTTTATATGCTCATGAAGCCTATCAGTACTTTTAAAAACTGACTGATCTGTTTGGTACTAGAAAATGTAGAGGTGAAAAGGAAAGGTAGATTTTTTTTTGGTAAGCATAAATTGGTCTTGAAAGTTGGAATGGTGTCATGCCACGTAGAATAGCAGTTAATATATATAATTATTTTGCAATCAATTATATACTGTACTCATGTAACTTGGAAAAAAAAGTACTTATTGGGAAATGACATTTTATATTCTTCTCTCAATTTGGCTCAGCCTATCTCCTACTAGTGCAAGCCTTTAAGGGTCAGTTTAAGAAAGTACGGAGACTCTTATTGTGGAAAAAGTATTATCCTAATAAAACGTAGATCTTTTTGTCTGAAGTTTTGATCTCTTCATGGAGCATGCTCTTACATACTATGACAGCTTTCCCTGGGCAAAGTTGTGATGCTACGGCTACATTTCCCATCAGAAAATCTGCTACTATTGTGAAGAGACAAAAAGGAAGTGCTCATCTTGTTTTGGTGGTCCGATACTGCCAAATTTTATCAAGTCTTTCTCCAATTCTGTTACGTATAGGTTGACATAGGTACAGGGCTTAACGTGCATTGATTAAAAATCTACTAAAGCAATCCATTCAGCTGGTTGAGTTTGATTAGACTGGGGGACAGAGATTACCCTACAGCTAAACTCTTTATTAATTTGCAGTATGAAATTTCTAATTTGAAACTCAGGCATTTAGAAAATCAGTGCTTTATAGAGAGAGGATAATATAGACTGTGAACTTAGTAGATGGGAAGGCCTTTTGGGTATTTGCTTTGAACACATTATTCCCAGAAGATCTGAATGAAGAGCTCTATCTAAACCATTTTTATGCAAGAATCTTCTGAACAGATAACTTCAGATAATCTTCATCCCATTGGCCTCCTTCATCTCATTATAAATGAAAAAATCTTAAAGTGCTTTCAAAAAACCATGCATTTGTTTAAAAGCAATCAGTGAGTATAGACAACACTACAACAGAGAACGATAACATTTACCTTCCAGCAAAAGTAAGAGTTACCTTGCTTACTTGTCAACTGGAATAACGCTCTGGTTGCCCATAAGACTAAAATGGAGATGCTATTGGTAATTGGTAATTACTAGATCAGGGCATTCTCCAACAGCTCTGGCAATGGTTGAGCCTTTATTTCCTCACTTTGGAGACCATAAAACTCAATGGAAAATGTAATCATCAGTCCCTGACCAGAACATGATCCTTCCCCATCCCCAAGCTGCCTTCACCCAGTGTTACAAATTCCAGCTCATTCTACTTTATTTCTTTGGTCTCATAACTCCTGAATTCTGTATTATACAGTGGCCCAGGCACAGCGCTAGGCTTGACAATTGTCCAGGTATGGCCGTGCCTATAATACAGTAATTTAGATATTCATCCTGAAGTATATTCCTATGTTGTCTTAAACACTCTCATCCTGACAAGGATCTAGAACCTACGACTTCCATTTTCTGTGAGAGTTCTTTAATCACTGCGCTTTCAAGCTTGTGGTGACAGGCACCATCTTCCCCTTCACCAGTGGCCATGCCAGGTCCTGAACCCCACGTGAGAAGGGCTGTCCTCCATGGAGGAACACAAGCCGAGTGCTGCATTTCCCAATGCTCCCCAAAAAGCCAGCGCGGGAAGGAAGTGCCTGACTTGGGCACTCTGATTCACACTTCGGGTGGTACCATTCGACAGGAAGGAATTTCTTTCTATTGGGCTACAAAAGGGAATCTACTTGCAAGCCATTATGTGTCAATAGAATGTCTACAGTGAGGAGCAAATCCAAACAGAATTTAGGAGCAACTTCAGGTGCCATTCAGAAATCACTCCTGGCCCCACTGGAATAAAGTCAGAGAAAAGGGAGGAGAATCTCCCCTGGAGACACCTGAGCAGCAGGAGGATGTTCTTGGGCACAGCTCTGGCTCCTGGTCTGATGTGGCTTTCACGGACACAGTGAACCACAGCACAGTTGGTTCAGAGCATCTCTGCAGTAATAAGTTTCTTGTTCTCTTTCTCCCATATTCCTCGTGGCTGCCAGTATGAAAGGAAGGGCACACACTGCCCTGCAAAGGGTGCCTGTAAGGATGGGTTCTGTGCAATGCAGGAACATACTCTTCCTAAATCACAAATTTCACTGCCAGTGATCCTACAGAGGTAAGAGCACAATTTTTTTCCCAGTTCTTTCTGCTGTAACATTTTGTTTTATCCTTCTAACAATCAACCCAATCGCCTGTTGCCAAGTAGAAAGCCTGCCTTGGCTATCAGTTCCCATTTACGTCAATGAACAATGTTCTAAGAAAAAGAAAATGTTCACAGTCAAAACTATTCTCAGTGAAATCAAAATAGTCAATCCATTGTCTGGGAAGAATGGTGCTGCCCCACCAAATAAATGTCACTTTGGAAGCAAGGATATTAACAAAAAAAATATGCATAGGCAAATCCAGACGCTTCTTTTGATAGTACACAACTTTCCTCCCCTGTAAAACTTTTTATTTTTACTTCCCTTACTGTATGTGGAATTATACACTCATTTTTATCTGGTATATGACGATGCAGGAGATTACCACAATATACAACACATATTTGCCATTAGATGGGCTTAATGTATTTTTAGGGTTATCCAGCTGGCTTGGAGAATACCCATGAAAAAATTCAAGCACTGTTTATGCTTTAATTATAAAGGTTTACGCTGGGCCTATACTCTGTGCATTTCCTTTCCACTGTGGTAAATTTCTGCAGGGTGATTTAGATACTTTACATGCCTCACTAGATCTCCTTGCTGTAAACATGTATTTAAAATATGAATTCCTGAATAAGACATGAATAAAATCTTAAATAAAGGACTTTCATCAGTAATTATCTACCAGTAAAAATAGTTTTATATGCTTAATAATGAATATAATTGGAATTTTTTTTTATACACACGAATGTTGTAAGTATTTGCAATTATTGGTTTACATTATTTTTCTATCAATCTTTATATCCCTATGGAATAAAAATCCAGAACATTTTTAACCTAAGTATATACATTTATAAAACAGATAAATGTTGTGATTATCTTTTGCTGTATATAATTCCTCATGAGGGATTCAGTTAATTGAACATACCTTTCAAAACATAATCTATGGCTTAATTAAGCTTAGCAAATATAAAATTTGAAACCACATACCCTCTATTGGCAGCAAAGTTAGGGATTTTTTTTATTCCTTTTTATCCAGTGCTGCTAATGACTGCTTTGCACAGGCATATAATACATGCAGGTAGCCTGACTACATCCAAAAAAGAAGTTATGTTTTTGATTTCACTGTCAGAGATCAAAAGTCGATTTTTTTTTTTTACATACATCAACTCTTTCAATAACAAAATAAGAACTTATTGACGTTGACTAAATTTCATAGCTTGTAGAAAAGACACATATCATTGTAATGTGTGAAATTTTAATCAGAAATGTTGTGAAGGATAAAGGTAAACTGACTGCTATAATTAATGTGTTCTGCCACAGAGATTTAGCTGGCACATTTGAGAAGTGTGGTTTATGTTAACTATTCCACTGCTTGAATTCTGTCCTCACTAAACAGTAGTACTGTTTAATGGCTTTACATTATGCTGCTTTCCAGTCTTATATAAGCTTTTTCTTAATTCAGGGTATGGCCCTGTAAAAACTAGAAACTTGCAGTAGTGCATTGGTAGATGGACTTGCTGACGCAAATAAAACTATACTCAGTAGAATGTATTAAACCTGATAGCAAAAGTTTGCAGGATTGAACAACGTGAATGTTAGCTTTTCTCTCCCTCTCTATTTATTTTGTAATTCAATTTATGATACCTTCTGCCCACAGCCATGGTTGCCTGAATAAAAAAAAAGGTCACGTTGCCAGTGGAATGCAGAATACTAAAATCTATTATCACAACAATAACAAGGACAGAGTTATAAGAAGATTATTGTTCTCAAAACAAAATGCCTATCTGTTACATCTAATGCATTTTTGGAAAAAGCCCAAGGCCCTGATTCTGCCTCTGTTCCTTGCACTGAGTAGAACCATATGGTCCCATTGGAGTTGATCTAACTGCTTTTGGAGTATGCTACCACTCAAAATAAATAAGAATGGCAGGATCTGGCCCTGAATGAGCACACGGGCTCTGCACCCTGCCCTAGAGGTTAACAAACTGGGTAAGAAAATTCCAGGGCTGAAGGGGGTTCAACTGGGAAGGCTCCGATACAAGCTCCCAATGGTCCAGATGTAGGGCCTCTTTGGGAAAATGCTCATTTAACATATATTTGCTTTAGTACTTTTTCTAGGAAGATACATTCTTTTTGTTTATAATTTATATATCATCTTATTTCCAGAAACTGTGAGCAGCCTGTATAACTAATTGCTTTAATAAAAGAATGGCAAACCTAGGACAGACAGGAAATAACAGCTTCAGAATTGCATTTTTCATTCTGAAGCAGCAGAAAGGACTTTATGGTGTAAATAACATTTGTTCTAACTACTAACAGGCCTCATTTTGAAGTCCTTAAGCACCCAGCTTCCCATGGGAACTCTCTCTGCCCAAGGAAGGCTAGACTGGCCCCTAAGTAGGCATTTTATTTTCCAAGCAAACAAAATTTTTAAAAAGTTGCTCTCTCAAACAGAAATAATCGTTAACTTTTGGTGTATCTTAAACCACACATCAGTTCAGCACATTACAGGAAATATTTTCAAAGAGCATTGGGTTGTGAGTATGTAAAACAGATCACTGTGATCTGTCTCAAATAGATCGCTAAAGTGATTGCCTCTGCCTGCAAGTGTAGAGAAAGGCACTATTTATCAAAAATCCCTCATTAAAAATTGGGGATACCGATTCTACGCTTTGTTTTCCTCTTGGTTGTGCCAGTCTTACCTGGAAAGATCTGCTACAGCCTCCCCTTGCCGTGCCAGTCTGGGCGTGCAGCAGACAAAAGACACACCAGAAAGCGGAAGACAGATATGCCACTTAAATTAAATAGGAAATGAATTGGCCAGCAAGTTGGCATGTCTACTGAGACAAATCATAGACAACATGTCTCTCAACAACAGAACTTATTTGTTTTCTCTTGCCAACAGATTCATCACTGCCCAGGCAAAACAGGCAAAATACATTAGTGTCATGGTAAACTGATAAAGAGAAGTGCCTCAATCTAGCATCCTCAATGGCGAAAGTCTTAGGGCTGTATTGATCTGTGTTATATAAATCTTGTTTTCTGTCTGCAGAAGTGAATCAGGAATGACCCTTAAGGTTAACAAACATTGTAATGTCTTTCAGCTGGGGCAGATGCCTATGTGCTCCACACATTGTATTTGGTCAAGTCCCATCTTGTCATTTTACTGCCAAGGAGCTTAACTAATTGCTGGCAATCATAAGACAGTTTGATGGAAGCAAAGAATTCCTACAATTGTTGCCCCTCTCCCTTTTTTTTAGCCTTAACAAGCACTCAAAGCCATGTAGCGGAAAACAATCAACACTGAATTAGTCAGCAGGAGTCTTAGCTGAGCTGGAACTTTATGTAATTGGCATGTCATGTTCTTACATAGCCAGAAGCAGGCCTGATTAAGCTGATGTATTTTGTTTCAGCAAACTTTTACAAAAGCCGCTGTGCCTCCTCTTGTTTCAGTTGCATGTAGTCGCATGTGCTTAACATGACTTTTTTTCTGGTGAGCAAAAGCGGTAGACAATCGTCACAGGCAGTTTGGATTTGACAAGCATTGCCACACTTGCATGTGAAATATTTTGTAAAAACCAACTGTCTGGGAAAAGCTAATAACAAAAGAATCATGTTTGTTATCCATGTTACACAACGCTTCTTCGGCTTGTGTGCCCAAATGTACAATTTCATTTTCTACAGCCTGATTATGCAGGTTTAAAAAATCAGATACTAGGTTTAGTTTGTGTATTGTTACTATTTCCAATTAAACTTTCATAGTTTTCTCAGGGCTTAGCAAAAATATTCCCATGGAAAAAGAAATCCTTCCAGTGGAGATACTACTTAGGGCACTTAATCAGTCTGCCCTATCTGATCCAATAAAATTTTACTGTGTGTTTCACTTTGCCCTATAGATAGATTTAGTCTTAAAATGCTAAAAATGCCAGTCTGCATGGAGAAAGAAAGTAGCTAATGCTTATCATTAAAGGTAACTCATAAAGCTTAAGGCATGCCAGCTGTATTCTTGTGCACTAGTGTCCTTCTTGTCATAACCTTAAATCAAACAATATAGTTGAACTTGGCATAGATTATTAAAGCTAAAAGAGTGAGTACTCTGTGCTTCTATTACGTCATAGTTGACAATATAAAGACAAGATTCAGGGAACTAACGGAGCTTTTTTTCTTTTGTCATAGAAAGGTCAAGCTAGTTTTCCACATTTTATATGTATGTCATTCTCAATATAGCAACAGAATCTCTTATAGAAAACAATGTAAGTAAATGTCTCTACGAAGCTACTAGTCACCTGATCAAAAGCCAATGTTGAAAAACACTTCTAATGACTTTCTCTTATGCATCAGTGCACCTACTAATGAGCTGCCAGAAAAGGCTTTGCAAAGCTTTGCTAAGATAGAGCAGGAATGTGAGAAGCCTGAGATCTAACTTCCCTGCTGTGATCCCTGCCTTTCTACTAACAGGGAGCCCAGGCACGGAGCGACTAATGAGCATGCTGGAGAGAGTGTCCAACCCAACGCTGGCTAGAGACAATCCACCTGTCTGCTTGCAGACGCAGGGTATGGTGCACAACAGTAAGACACCCGGTTGCATTTTTTCTTTAAATAGTTTAGATATTTATTGATTTTCTTCACACTTTTTTTATTTATTTATTTGCATTGACCTTACTCTCAGTAGCAACTATCACTCTTTTCGGAAAAGGGTAGCACATTTCAAAAAGGGGCTTTCCCCTTGTAATTATCATTTGATTTGATTTAAGGAAAACAGTGCCATTATGAAACATTATAGCTCTCCAGAATTTAGAATTATTTCCCCTTTAAATGTAATAATGCATCTGGAGCTTGATATTACAAAAAATGGTAAACCAATATTCACAGCACCTTAAATAAAAGCAAATGTCCTTTATTTAAACAACAAAAAAAATCAGATATAACAGCTGTCTGACACTAAAAATAGTGCAAATTGCATAAATTAGAACCCATATTTCAAAGGCGCCTTGCTCAACATCTTTATCTACAGTCAAAAGCCAGCAGGATACTGGTATAAAACATTTACTTTGTTTGCAGAAATTCTTTATAAATGGAATAGTTCCTGCAGGATACCTTTCAACTCCAAGCTGTTCACATAACGCATCATGACGATACCTAGCTCCCTTTGGGCTTTTCTTGAGGTAACTCTGCCAGTTAATATTTTGCTAGCCAAACAGACAGGCTTGCAGAACAGACACAATATAACATTGCCAGTTAGCAGTAGGATGTCACATTTACTCTGAAAGAAATGTAACAATGTAGTAACAGGAATCAGTAATAATTACTTGTATTATCCTCCACTTTGTCATTGGAAAAGCTATTCAATTCAAATGAGCCAGCCAAATGAGCCTCTGTTTCCTACTTGAGTTTGGACATAAAAAACATATGCTATTTTGCAGCTAGGAAGAAAATGTGTTGTAGGATGCATCTTTGATCTTCCATAGTCTGGCCTTCAATATCATGAAAAAATATCTTAGGAATCTACAGTCTCCTCTTGATACTAATTCTCATTGACATTAATGGGACTTGTGTGTGCACACTGCATAGGGAAAAGAAAACAAACTGTTGATGTCCAGGCTAATACTCACAAACAGCTAGTATTAAAATACCATTGAATATTATTAGAGCATTCTCACCACCCCAGTTGAAAGCTAGTCTTTCCTGAGTAGTAGCATTCATTTTCAGTTCAATAACTTCTGTTCCTGTCAGCATTTCAACTATATATATATATATATTTTTAGCTAACATCTCAGCTTTCCATTTCTTAGAAGATTCTGAAATACTTCAGAATATTTCTTTCTTCTGTGTTAAAAAGAGTACTTAACTTTCTTAAAACCTGCCTGATATCCAGAATTTCAGCTGAATTTACAGGGAAATGTTGGATATACAATCTTGAAAAAATAAATGTTGGGAGCAAAGTTCATGTGTAATGAAATAAACTATTCAAGTGTAATTAAAATTTTGAGTATCCTAGTAAAACTGCTTAGACCAGATCTTTCAGAATACCTGCATTTTATGAAAGATCTCTTATAAATACTTCACTGTTCTCTTGATACTTGCCCTCAGTAAGTACCTAAATGGTGCCTGGTAATGCAATCTAAGGATGCTCTGGAATATGCTGGAGAGGGTGACCAGATTTTGGAAGTAACATTCACAGAAGCAAACTCCTGAGTAGCAAATAACTGGCTGCAAGGAGGGAATGCTGGTATCACTCAGTATTTCCATAAACGCTCTCTGGATGCTAAAATAATCTTGCAGCATGGCACTCTCATTCTTCATGTTTCTACCATACCACAAATTCCTCTTGCATCAGTGGGAAACGGTGACATTGTTATGTTGAGCTGGTTATGCTGGCTTTGTGCCATTGCTCTCTTTGCTTGCTTGTGAACTCTTGAACACTGTTGTATCATTCAGCAGTGCAAAACGGATGAGTTTGGGACTGACATCTGCTCTCCAGTTGGATACCACTTACAGACCAGAATAAGGATCAGTGGAAATAAACTGGGTACACAAAGGAAAGGCTCAAATTGCTTCACTCTATAACCCTTTCAGGCAATTTCCACTATAGGATAACTGCAGGAGGCCTATAATCATTTTATCATCATCTACTCAACCACGGAGCATAGGCTGCACCGAGAACAACTTTACCTCTCCCCCATTCTGTGAGATGTCTTGCTGCCAAAGTTGTGAGTGGCAGCTCGACATGGGCAATTTCCATTTCTTTTCTCTCTGAAAGTGGAGAAGATGCAGCTAGAACAATGCTCCAACATCCTGTTAATTCACCAGTTTGGTAGCAGCTACTTTCTGGCAGATTTCTGGCATTGTAAGGAGGCAGTAGAAGGCAGCTTTTGGCAACACACACCTTCAGAAGAAATTTCACAGAAGGAGGGACATTCAGACTCTTTCTTTCCCCTACGTCCTACTCTATTCTTCAAACTCCCCAGATGACCAAAGTTGCCTATATGTACCATTTGGTAACATTTCCTAGGAATATTACATTACAAAGAACATGTAAAAACTCCTAACCCTCTTGTGAGATTACAAAGCCTGGCTCATGAGAGCACATGAAATAACTCACATAAACCCTCTTTCTGTATTTTTCTGTAAAACTCTCTGTACCCATTAGTGCATTAGCCCTATTCTCTGAGGACAGAGTCTCATAGAATTAGAAGAGCTTTGAAACTGCCTATCATCTCTTTCAGTCTGTGCAATGAAGGAGATATGCTAGAGAATGTAGCTTTTCTAGCTCCATCTCCTCAGAAATCTGTTGGTCAAAAAATTTCAGTGAAACTTTTTTCCCTACGAATGCCCAGATTTGTCAGAATTTCAAATGGAAAACTTCAAAGTGTGTTGAAAAAGTAAAATTTTTATAATGATATGTTTGCAATTCTTTTTTTTTGATTTATATCAAAATAAAAACATAATAAAATTACAAAGTTAGAATGAAGTATGTTATTAGCAGAGATTACCTCTTAAAAATATGTCTTTGGTCTCTTTTCTTTCATTTTTTTAACTTCTTGAAAAATTAAAAAAAAAAATTTCTTAGTTACTTCTTTGGAATAAAGGCAAATTTAAAAATGTGTGAATTGACATTTACTTTTCTGATCAGCTCTAATTTATCATGAGCTCACACATTTGCTGGTGGCTTGACAACTCAGTTTTCCCTCTCAAGTAATCCTGACATGAAATAAATATTCCTTTTAATAACATTGATTCATTATCAGGAAAGGTTGGTTTCCCCAAAGCAGCCAAAATATATATGGATTTATGACTCAGAGCAGAAGACCTCTCTAACTGATAGCAACAATTTACAGAGAGTTCCGAGAAGACTAATAGAAATGGTTATGAGGCTGGAAGACATGTATACATATAATTTCACACAGTCGTAAGTAAGACATATGGGGAGAATGATAACAGTCTAAATTTTTAAAGCATATTAGCAAGAGCAATAGAGAAAAAATTAGACTGAATATCAGAAAAAAAAATATTCCTGAAAATGAGCTGAATTAGACAGTTGAATAGTCTCCAAAGAACTGATGGGAACCCAACCATGAGAAACATTTACAACTAGACTAAGAGGGCCATCTGGGTGACCTGTCAGGTTTTACTGTTTTCCATGTCGGTCTTCAAAGATTTCAAATAAATAGGTACTTGAAAGTCAAAAGACATTAGAATGGAGAAGTTTCAGATTCCAGACTGCCTTGCTATGATTATTTTATATCTTAGCAGAGATTTGCAATTTCCTGTCATTCTGTCTGGATTCCTTGGTCAACTCTGGGTGTTATGTCAATGAGATGCTGAGTGACTTACTTTGGCTGCTGGTAAAGTTAATGTGTTATAACAGATTTTATACACCATGATTTATGTATTTAGGATTTTTATGTCAATAATTACTGTACATGTTATATGACTACTTCATAAAATTACTCATCACCATAAAATAACTGTATATGGCATATTTAATTTTGAACTTCTAAAGACAAAAGATGGAAGTAGTTACAATAATCATTATTTTCAATTTTATGTAGTTAAGTGGTTTTACAAAAAAAATTAGCCTCCCAAATTACATAGTTATAATGTGTTAATGGTAGCATAGCATGTCATTACATTATGCAACTTAATTTCATAGATATTATATATAGTTGGATATTTTAGGTTCTTTTATCCCCTTACAGTTTATAAGAAGACACTAATTTCTTTCAAACCATACTCTGCCTAACACTTTTATTCAGTATAGCCTTTGATGATTTGACTCATTTGGATTGCTACACTTGGATCGCTAGGGATATTGGTGCTCTTGCCTCTATTCCTTATTAGGAAATGGGAATGGTGCTCCAGCTTCTTGCAGTTTTCTCTGTGGACCCATAACTTCTTCCTTTTTCTTTTTCACTGCTAACAAAATATGTTCTGCCAAGATGGCTGCATAGGGCCAGGAAGCTGCTCAAAGAGCAGCTGAGAATGAAACTCACCTGGCCTGCGCTCTTTGAATGATCACCCTTAAGACTGGGTTCATCCCATCTAACTTTCACAACCGGAGTCCTAATTCAGGTACTTCAGTTAAGTGCTTGGAGGTGGGTGAGATGACTCCAGGACGTTGTATAACCAAGGCAGCTAGAGCATTCAGATCTTTTAATGATGCCATTGCACGTATTGTTGGTCCATATTTGTTATTAGAGAACTGAAGGGCAAACAATGGTCTTGTGTACTTTACTCCGTATTAAAAAAAAAAAAAAGATGGTGCAAAAATCTACTCAAGCTTGCAGATGTTTACAACACTGAGGAACACTCAAGTTCTTCTTCTGATGTATTGTCTTGTTTTTCTTTACATAAACTTAATCTCTTTTTGATCCACCTAATGCCTCAAAATATTCAGAGCCCTTTGGATTTTTAATTTACTATCTTCTTTATTTACTCTACCTCTCAGGTCTGTTATCTGAATATTTTAATCAGTATGGAATTAATTTTATCCTCAAGGTCACTAACAAATATATTGAATAATGCTGATTCTAGTTTCTGACTCTGAATTACTCCCACCAGCACGTCCTCCCAGTCACTTGCTGCTATATTTGTAATATTTCTGCCTGCTAACTATTAGTCATTTCTTTCTTCAGTTATACTTAATTATTAGCAAAATGATACATATCATCAGTGTTTAATTTTCCTTGGCCAAACTATTGCTAATAAAAAGGCAACTTCGTGGCTGTAGACTTGATTCTGCTCGTCTAACGTGTCTGGCTTTGTTGGCAAGCACAGGCTATACCTTAACTGCTAAACAAAGTAGGGCCGAGGACACTGGCACAGACTAGCTGTGTTCACTACAAAGTCCTGGGCACCCACATAGGGCCTCTTTGTCCCTAAGCCCTGACTTTTTAATGTATTTTTTTACATTCAAATTATCTTGGGTAATGTAACATTGTGGTTTTTCGGAGTGGTGTTTTCACAGTACGAAACTGAGTGTACGTGTTGCACTGCTGGCATGGTGGTGCAGGGCATTGAAGCCTGACAGTGTAATGTGGGAGGACTGTGTACAGTGCAGGGAGCCAAATCTGATGCAGTCTTCCCTGTACTGCCCGTTGGGAATGATTCTTGACACATGAAGTCCCTCAAGCCTTGTTCAGGCACTGTCCTCTGCAAAGTTTAAATTGACATGGGCCAAAACTGTGCTGGAACTGGGCTAAGGATTATGCAGTACTATCAGCAGTCTTGTGCTCGAGCTCATACCTGGCACCTGTTTCATTTAACATAGCCAAAGATGCCATGCGCTTTGTTTCTCCTTGGAATAAAACATGACTGGAAGTGTTGGGCTGTAGATAGTAACATAATCCACAGCGCTCCAAGATTTTTTTTTTTTAGAGAGAATTAACAACCTATTTCACAAAAGCAGTGGTTTTGAAGAGGGCATGGAGTTACAAGAAATCAATTACCTTAAACCTGTAAAGGAAAGAGTTTCAAGGCATAAAAGGAAAGCAGAAGAGAGTAAAGCATCACACAGTACAGATAAGAAAACATGATCTTTGCCTAAGGACCTTCCCCATGCAGCAGAGTAAGACAGGTATTTTGGATGCAACTCTCAGCATAGTATGGTATCTCAGTCTCTTTTCTTCTTGCACTGTGACAAGTCCCATATTCTACTTGCACTGGAGTTAAAGTCTTATTAGTCTGGGATTCCTGTGTCCCCTTCCAATTGTAAAGTGATTGCTTATATTTAAATTACTCCATTATGCCATTCTGAATGACCATACTTTTCAAACAATAAAGATTTGATACTTTCCTTAGAATTAGACAAAGAACTATTTTACCAGCCTCTGCGGAAAGTTACAGGAGCCACTTTCCTTTTTTTTTTTTTTTTTTTTTTTTTGGCAGTATGAATTGTTGTATAAGATTCTGAATTTCCTGAGGCTAATTCAGGCCTAAACCATTGTGACTGCAGATCTAAACTCAACTCAATAAATACCTCACAGAAGTGTAGAGGCACTATGCTAATGGATCCTAAGATTAAAGCCTTATGTGGGACAGCAATAATTAAAATAGCAAGAGAAATCTATTCATGTACCTCTACTTTTTTACCACAATGCAGTCCTTCAATTTGCTAGTATAAAATGATGCTTCATCGACACATCACTTAAACAGCAATGAAATACATGTAACAACATATCTGTGTTCAGACTCTGGCTGTTATGTGATATCTAATATCAAAGAAACAAACCTGTCTATAAATTCATCACCAGTGTTCTGGTAATATACTCTCTCTTTCTATCATCTGAAAAGTTGGCAATTGTATACTCTGCATCATCAGTGTAACAATCTTCATCTAATATTGTAATACATATCCCTATAGCACTTACACTACATAACAACATAAATCACTGCCACTCTGCATTCAACAGCATATGTATTTTTTACCAGCTATAACCCATCCTAACATTTCTGCAAGCAATTTTAAATTTGTCTCACAAATAAAAAAATTGAGTAATATGCAGGCAGAATACAATGCACACACAGCTGTATTTTGAAGAAATGCACATTTTGGGTCAGCTAGTATTGACAGCAAACTGTTCTTTCATGGGAAATTCTGTACCCTGGACAGTTTGCCCATGAAATTCTCAGGGGAAAAGTTTAATTAATGATTTTTACATTGAAGTTCTTTATATTCTCATTTGTATTTTAGAGATTTTGCACAATAGACTCCAAAGCATTACAAAATAACAATACCTTTGAATTTTCCTTAAAAACTCTGTTGATGCAGAGGATAGGTCTAACGCTTTCCAGTTCTGTTTAATATATCACAGGAAGTATGCAAAGTAAGAATAAAGCTAATTCAATAGCTGTATTGTCAAAAAAAAAAAAAGGATCCCTTTATCTGTAACTGCCATCAAGTTGAATGGTCTGTAGAGATCATCTGCATGGGCAATTCTGTTTCTCAGCAGTTTCTTCTGGCTTGAATAACCAAGTATTCTGTTTAAATGGATATGTTTAGACATTCTCAGGCAGGACTTGCCTTGATTTTCATACTAGGACTGCCATCAATGTCTCCACATTCTCCTCTTCTTGACTCCTACTTTTACCCTTCCACACAAAAAGCATAGCTTGTTCACCAGAATGACGTGGCACTTATTTTTTACGATATACTCTGTTCAGACTACTATACCATTACAAATATTTCCAGCTACATAAACTCAAGGAACTCTGCACTTCAGACGGCTTCTCTAGAATTTTTGGTGTCTGCCTTAATGTCGTGTTAAGGATTTTCACACTTCAAGTCATATCACTGCCATTGCAAAGTCAGTACAACTCTTGATTAATTGAAGATCCCAAGTAGTACTTGATAAATTTGTTTCCAGAAATCACACACTGAATAAGCCATCATAATGGATAACAGAAAAGGCAAAGTTCGACTGAAAAGTAAGTGTACAATTGTTCTTGCATAATAAAGATTTTTCTAATTTAATTAAATAAAAAAGTCATTTTTATTTTTCAGCAAGACAGTACATACCCCTCAATCCTGCTTTGGATACAAATGCAGACTTCAATATACAAGAAGTAGTAGATGCAAGCTTTCAGCTGCAGCTTTGAAGATCATCTTAACAAGGAAAAAACACTATGTAAAAAAACTGGGATTATCTTTTAATTTTTTGTCCACGGAATTATGTAGCCTATGGGTTTATTGTATAAACACATTCAATTACTTTCTTTAGGAAGAGGTTAGTTTCCCCTTTTTGTAAACTGAATACAAAACTGCATCTTATGATCTGTGCTTACATGTCATACATTTCCCTTCAACTCTAATTCTTCTAAGGGAGTAATTACACATTTCGAATCTTTAGAATAAGCCAGAAATTCCAGGTTTTAGGCATTTGCCAGTCAGCAAAATTACTGTGACTGTAAACTACATTTTCCTGGATATTCAGCTACCTTTCATCTTGCAAGTCCATTGAAATATTATTAATATCAGGCTTTCCTCTAACCCTTCTCATCAGAAAGTATGTGAGAGCACCTTACAGAGGAGGCAAACATCTTATTCTATTTTTGAGATAGAGAAATCATGACAGAGTAGGCCTGAGTACCTTCTCCAAAGCTGGGTCTCGCTGGGTCAGTGGCACGAATACAGCCTAGGCTTCCTGAAATGCTCTATCCAAATAATGCTACATGTTCATAGTCATGCCTTAGTCCCTGCAAAGTAACCAATAAAACTATATAGACATCATAGTTTCAGAGACAACCAGCACTTGCTTGAGGCAGATTTAAGTAATAGTCCCCCTTAACAAGCTGACTGGTTAGCTCATTTTTGTTAAAGTGACTACACAACAGATCACCTGAGGCACATCAGTGCTATTTTCCAACGCTGGCCCTAGAAGTGGGACTAATATCAGCAAACCACTGAACACATGAGTAGCTAGTGAACCTAAATCTTGCTGAGGAGCAAAATCCCACTAAACAGGATTTTAGCTGTTTAATTTTGTGGCAAGGGCTTTATGGCATGCAAAAAAAAAAAAAAAGGAGAGAGAGGGATTTCAATGACTCATTTAGGCATGAAAACAAAAAATGTAACAGTGGAATAGCTGCTACACTTGTTAGCTGTATGTTAAGATTCATTTATTTTAGATAGTGGTCTATATTCTGCTTTCAATTGCCACAGATGCCGTATTGGCAGAAGCAGTCCAAGGGAAGCCAGAGGATGTGTCAGATGGGCCATTTCAGTTTTGCTATGAAAGGAGTTAATAATATTCACATTTAAATAGTCATCTGTGAGTTCCAGGATTAACAAGCCAATGAGGAAAAAGGACCATTCAGAGCTTCTATGCTTTCTTTTGGCTAATGAAATACAACAGTATTCATTTATACTTGGATCACATATGCAAAGTTTTACTTCTGTTTTTAAACAAAAAAAGGACATCTTTATGATAATTCTGTGGACCATGCATATTCTGTACAGCCCCAAAGAACAGACAAGACCCTGCTTTTGAGTTCTCAATGAGATTCCATTTCAGGAGAAAGGAGATTTGAACTCAAATATTTTCTTTCGCTTCAGGGTTAGAAAGAAGTTCTGGCATATACTGGTACAAACGTATCAGCTCTTTCAGGTCAACCTCCTATAGGTCCACATGGTCATAATTTAGACCTTCAATCACATCAAAATAAGTAATAGAAATAAAGAATTAACTGGTTTTGGCAAGATTACCAGAATTCCCATTTTTATTTCAAGTACTACATTTTTTTATTACACCTAATATCTCTTTTATTTTATTATAGTCATATGTTGCAATACTTTAACAGCAGAGTCCTGCAAAAATTCCCTCTTTTAAACTGAAATAAACTCAAGCCCTGTATGTTCACAGGGAAAACCTGGCTTTTGGGGGTTTTTACCTTTAAATATAAATGCCTTCGCATAACCACAGCCTAGCAGGGAGGCAATACCACTTGGCAAAAAAAGTTATATTAAGTGCACTTGCTGGAACAGTTTATACTTTGTTCCTGAGAAATAGATTGAGTACTTGATAGTATAACACAATGAGAGGTACGGGTGGTGTAGAGCGGATCGGATGCTTGGGCGGGGGGGAGCGGGGAAGTGTTGCTACCCCAGGAATTTATTTTTAAAGTGTCTGCTATTTCATGCAATCTGGTCTATTTCAAAGGCAAACAATTTGCTCTTCAGAAGTATCTTTATGAGCCCCAAGGGATGGAACTCATCCCTGGCAGAAATGATTTAGCAGTATCCAGAGAGGGGGTGAACTCCTTGAGAGGCAAGGGAATAATTTTTTGAAGGGTGGCAGAATTTTAACAAGGGCCTCTAGTGAGTTCTTGTGAACCCCTTTCAGCACATCACTGTTTTATTAAAATATTCTTCTCAAAATACTGAAACACTGACAGCTCCTGTAAGCTTGCCAAAAATTGAGTAAGGAATAAAAATAAAATGTTAACTTGACATGTGTGAATAATTTTGATTTGATGATAACACCTTTTGGAATCGAGGCCATATTCAAAGCTGACTCGTAACACGTTCACATTTCTAAGTTACATGAAATAACTCAAACTTTTCAGGCATTGTTCTGGTGCAGTGAAAGGAGGAGATGTTAGGAGCTGAGCTCAAGCTTTCTTCTGAGTTAAGTGAAGATTAAAAACATCTTAGGTCTTACAGTCTGAACCTAGGGGGCTAAAGGGCATATCTGGTATGTGAAAAGCTGGTTGGCTAATGTGGGCTGACTGGTTAAGGTAACCAACTGCAATCAGACAAAGTGTGTAAACACTGAAAGCAGAAGCCCTGCTTCAGGTGGCTAAAGATAATTTAAAGATATTTGACTTCTGTATGATCAAAAATCGGTCAGGACAAAGTATTGAGAAGATACTGAAAGGAACACCTGTATTCCCACAGACTGCAGAACGGCGCAGCAGCGTAGCACAGGTCTGCTCTACCTCTGTTTCATACCTGGGATTTTTTACATAATAAATGACAAGCAAGGCAAACAGACACTCATATGAATTATATGAATCTTTTTGGGCAAGCCCATCAAGTGTTTTCTGTAAAGATATCTAACAAAGGCATCAGCTGAGCACTGTTTTACACTCCCAGCATCCTATTGCCAGCCACATTAAAACCTCAGATGTTTAGTTTTAATGTTATAACACTGAACTGGCTTTATTTTTCTCTCCGTCTCATCATGTTGTTGTCCCTGCTCCTGAACTCTTGACAAGTAGCTGCCACTTAATGACAGCAAGGCTGTCAGTGGAATGGCTGTCAGTAGTGTTAATTTATCTATAAATCTTTGATCAAACACTGTGGTCAGGAAGAAGTGGGGAGCAAAGTTGAAGGTGGAAAAACCACTTAATCAGATGAGCTATGAGAATATTTCAAGTTTACCATAGTCAGGTGTATCTCCTCACTATCACAATCAAGGAAATACTCCCATTACAATAATGGGGCTGCAGGTTTCTAGTAGTATACTTCTACCTAGAAGACATTCTCTATCTTTTTAGCGTAAAAAGAGTATTCTTAGACATTGTATTTTTAGATATTCCTAAGGGCTTTTCAAGTGACTCTGACCTCCTTTGGGACAGTTTCTCAGCTAGACAGGGCTGCTGCATGCTACCTTGGGAGAGAAGCAGCATTTATCTCCAACTCATGTGACTTTCTCTTGGGTCCAGTTTATAAGTCAAAGTGATAAATCAAGTTCTCACAGCTCAATCGATTGTGGAAAAATGCACATGACACAAATCCACCATCCCTTATTTGGCTACTGGCTCAGCCAGCCTGTACATCCCTGCATAGCCTCTGCTTGGCTCAGTTAAGCAGCCTGTTTTGGGTTTATGAATAGATACAAACACCTGCTCAGGACAAAACCACAGGTGAACATACTTCCTTTCCAGGGCTATAGTATGTTTCCATCACTTCACTGGCTCCAGTACAGATTTAATTTATTGTAGATCTGAGGTGTAATGTTAGAAAGTAGAATATTATTAATATGGCACAGGCCATTTTTTGCTCCAGCCCAAAGGGGTGAGTTAACATTGGTAAAGAATATCAAGCCTAACGGGCAAACACTAATTAGCACATGAACTGTCATTCCATGAGCCTTGCGGAGTTTGTTTGCTGGAGTCCAAATTCAATTCCTTTGTTTTGAAAAACAGCTTGAGGCCAGACTGGTAAAAGTAAGGAGATGGGTAAATGAGGCACGCTGGACCATACTCCTCTATCATTTGGTGAACTCACAAGATCAATTTTAATGCATTTTAAAGAGAGATGCTTAAATTGGCTCCCTACTTTAAATGGTTCTACTTAGGCATTCTTCTCTTTCATATACATGCAGATTTTATATTTGTCCTGTTACTATACAGAGCACAGATCATGCAAAATAGGTGAGGAAAGAACGAGGAGAATTTTTGCTAGGTTCACTGAACAAGTTATTCCGCCTCTCTTTTCCTAAGTATGAAATTTTTTTTTACATTATATGCATGAAAGCAGGTTAATAACATATTACAGTTGAAATGCTGGTCTCACCAAAGTTAGCAAATTGGAGTTCAGACTCCTATTGCAGATTAAACTCAGTCCTGTCACATTACAGAAGGGTCTTCAAATATATGAAGGCATAATTTATAGAGGTTACAGAAATGGATGCCATTTGACTGTATATTGTACAATTGACATGTTAGAAGATGCACGTGCTGAGGAAAGATTTAAAATTTCTGTTAGTAAATTATCCAACAGAAATCCTGAAAATGGGAATATTTGCCCTGATTTGCTGTTATACAATCTCTCACGTTAATATCTCATTAATTTTCCCAAATGCTGTATTTATCTGAAGTTCTCTTATCAAATAATCCATCCTGATTAAATTTCCTCTTTCACTGTCTGTAATAAACACTGTATTCTTTCTTCTAGGAAGTATCTTCTTGACTGCTAATTTCTACCATCTTTTTCCTCTTTGTCCATAAATCTTCTCTTTCTTCACTTCGATGATATTCTAGCATACTCTTCTCACGGCTGCGGTCTTCCCACTAGCCATCTCTACGTGCTCAAGACAACTCTCCGAAGTCCCACTTTTTTCTTAAAAAGGAGCAGCCAGGCCTAGCCAGCTGTTCCCTACAACCGGTAAGTCCCAAATCCAGCAAAGTGCTACTTGTATGATTAGTTTCAGTGCACTCCAGTGGCTCTGACAGGCTTATTCGCCAGAAAGGCAAACACACAGCCACAAACTGATATGGCTCAAACTTGCCCAGCTCATCCTCAAGCCACAGACTGTGGGGTCCCAGCACAGAGTGCCACAGGTCAAGGACTGGAGAGGCTGCCAGCCAAGATACCCTCCTGGAGGGACCACCAGGGCCTGTCCCACTCTCTCCAGCAGCTCCTACAGCAATAATAGCTCAGCCCTAGTCACACGGGCAATGCAAGGCATTCACAGAAAAAAATCCACTTTCAGCCCTAGGAAATGGGGCAAATACAGTGGGCACTGGGGAGCAAGGACAGAGGGGATGAAAGGCAATAGTCAGCTGGTGGCTGACTGCATGCAGGAGAAGATGTGTTTGTCTACCGTAGCAGATCATGCCTGTGGTCATAAAGTATCGTGGGAAAACTGTAACACCCTAGTCAGAAGTTGAGTGATGGGATTGAGAAACAGTTATTGACTTTTTACTAGAAAACAGTGTCCTAGAAGTACTTCCCATAGCTCCCCAGAAAATTGGGAGAGTCAGCTCTCAGACTTTGTATCAGCTAATAAAGTTGCGCTGGTTTCCCAATCTGCTATTGCAAGCTCTCCAAATTTCAAACATAAATCAAAAAGAATACTTCAAAAGAAGCAAGTATCAGACCAGGTACTTGAGGTAAGCTAAGATGAAAACCTACAAACATACCTGTTACTTGGCAACAATAGTCTGTATGCTTGCTCTCACACTACGGCACAGAGGACCCCGGTCTCAATGAAACTGCCACAGAAATCTTTGGAATAACAACAGAAGAGCATGAGTGTCTAATATTCCCATCAATGCTTTTTCGTTTGTCTTGTGCATGCTCAGATTGTGGCAACCTGCAATCTCTCAGTCTGAAACTCAGGACAGAGCAGACAAGTCATTTTCATCCCAAGTGTTGACCCCTAAAGAGCATAATGAGAAGCAGTAGCATGTTTATGGGCTAGAGTGAGATGTGTATCTTGTTTCCACCTGCTCAGACTTGGAACACATCACCTCCCTTTAACAGCTCATCTGGCTGCTTCAGGCTCTGGCTGTGGGCCACCTCCTGACGGTACATGCGCACAATTATGTTATCATTTCAAATGACAATTCACGACAAGCTGCTAGTAGGGTGATAGTCCTCCTTGCATGGTCCACGTCTGCAGATTATTATAAACACTGACTGTGAGACTGGGCTGAATGCTTCTCTCAGTCTTATCTGTCCAAATGTACTGACTTCCCAGTGTTTATTGGTGTAACTCACAGAATTTCACCCATTGCTTTTAGCTTCAAGAAAAATACTCAGGATACTACGAGATAATGTGTTTCAATTAAAAAAAAGACATCTTTATGCTGCCTCAGTCTAAACTGAATTCATCAAGTCAAGTATCTCTGGAAGATCTATTTGTGAAATATCTTCCAGCTTGACATACTATACGAGACTAATTGAGCAACAGCGTTGCCAGTAAAGGCTACTTAATTGTGTCATTGCTATAGAATGCACAGCCCCAGCAGCACGCTCACCTCTGGATCTGCAACCTGACTTAAAGAGTTTATAAGTGAGCTAAATGGGGATCCCCAAACATCCTCAGAATGCAGGCCAAGTATTAATAAAGTGATCATTTTAAAACTACTTCCATTCTCATTTACATTCACTTGTCAGTATGGCAACTACAGCAGTTATTCACACTGAGGAACTGAATTAGGGAAATGGCATGGATTTTTAATACCATTTCTCAAATGAATTTTAACAGGCAAAAAGGAGAAACTGCCCCATGTGACCAGCCATCTGTGTACAGACTATCAGTAATGACTCTACTGACTACAGTTTGGGAACAATTGATCTAGGGAAGCCCAAGAACCTCTCTGTTGAAGCTTTGGATCTTCTGCTATGTAGACAGAGGACCTCAGTTGCTTTGGGTGTCATATATTTGAGACACACTGGAAAAAAATCAACCATGCCCAGATAGAAGTATGTCTATAAATACCTTTTTTTCCACAGAGGGGGATGATTACAAACAGAGATTTTAAAGAATATGCCTATATTTCATACTAGAATGTCTGAATTTCAATTTTAAGTTCATTCCATTCCTGAAAGGCCAGTGATGGCAAGGAATGCTAAAATAGGATCTGCAAGGGGGAACACGAAGTTATGGAATTTATTTTTATAGGGAGGTCTTATACACTGTTCAGTTTTCTCAGATTTGTCAACATTGTAATTGTTTCATCATAATATGCATTCAGACAGAATACACCTCCACCCCAGATGTTTAGCTGCAAACTGTATATTGGGAACAAGATTGCCTAACTTCAGTTTTAGGCACAAAAAGCTAAAATTATGTTTCTTTTGCTAGAAAACATTCCATGAAGGTTTATAAAAGAACAATAACTCAATGATTTTCATTTTAGAGATAAAGGATATATGTTTACTTTGGAGCTCAAAGAGGTTATAATATGCAGACCTTCTTACAATTTTTTTTTTTTTTTTATAAAGAGAAATAATGCTGCATTATGACCTGAAGAACCCTTTTCTGCAACTTGTGTTTGAAAGTGCAATCAGCAGTGGAAATATTGCTGATATAGAAATTTTGTTTATCTGAAAATATGTCTCACTAACTATTTTTGGTAACTCAAAGAAAACAACAGATTTGTAACACCTGTGATTACTATGGGCCATGAGGCTAAAGGTTTAGCAGCCTATGTGATTTTCCTTGAGAGGCTGGTCCCTGGTGCCATCTTGTGTTGAGAGTGTATTCTTCTCTGCTGTTTAAAGAGGCCTGTTGCAGGGTGCTTTCTGTTCAGCATCTGCATTTCTCCGCTTTAGAAAAAAAGACATGACTCCATCTCTTCAATGTCCAAGAATGACTAATTTCTTTAAAGTGCATCTCTGCTGCCACTGCCCTAGAAGCTTCATCGTTAAGTTCAGGGGTTCAGAAAAGATTTTTTTTATTTTAAATGAAATGGCCTGTAATGTGAACATTCTTTTTTACTAAATTACTCTGGAGACATCACATACCTGAATTTGTAGAACTCTTTTCAGTGTGTCACTGATCGGTTGAATTCTTTTCATTGTCCATTGAGGCTGCATAGACAGCAAGATTTGAGAACTCACCACTATTTAACTAATACAGATGACAGCTGAGGAATATATCTCAAAACATGCACAGCAGAAAGAAGATCAATGGTACACATCTGCCAATCACTTAAAATTTGATGGATTTAGAAGTTACTCATCTAATTTGCTTGGTTTTCAAAGGTGCTGGGCATTCAATTGTGAAGAGTTCTGAGTGCCTTGATACTAAAAAAAATCCCAAGGACCTTGTTTGGGTATTTTGATTTTGGGTACCTGATTTTGGCCACATGCTTTTTAAGACATGGAGCTTTCCATGAAAAAGGAGCTTCTGCCTGACCTATTCAGAAACAAGAGAAAAGATGTGTCTGGATGCTCCTTATCTACTTGAAGTGATTATACACTGTACAGTACATAGCACTGTTCCAAATCATGAAAAAAAGTCTGGATTTATTTGATTATTTTATTTCTGTATGTTTCTAATATTTGTATACTTCCTTGTTTCAACTAGGCTAGGAAGCAGAAATACTGTAGTGCCAGCAGAACTGTTCTTGTCCTTTAATCTGACCCAGACCAGAAACTACTAAAGATCTCACAAGGAAGTCCAATCTTTGGAAATTACCAGCATGAATTCTCAATCAAATAAGCTGAGGTAACTTCTGATAAGCTTCTGAACCCAGCCTCCAAGGCTTTTGATGTTCATTCATAGTGTATAGTACCATCTATAACATTTGCAACTTCTACTCCCTACAAGCATGCTTCACCTCTCTCACTGCATCAGTTATTAATCCTGTTTTTTCCCTTTTTAAGCATGTAGCTGTGTCTCGCCTCTAATTTTGTTATATCACTTTGTTTTTAATCACATTTGCTATTCATGTAAGGTGTTAGATTGATAGTACAGGAAACTATAGTCATCCCTTTACCTGGAGGATGAGTGCAATACATGCATCAACAGAATAAACAACTCCACAGACTACCTCATCTATAGTTAGATCAGTGCAAACCAGAGAAGGCACCTGTCAGACATAGGTGCCTTTGATATATAAACCCAAAGTCAAACAATATAATGAAAACAACACTGCTGATTTCCTAAGAATGTAAAGAAAATTATTCAGGTCATGACTATCCATGCACCAACCCCAGGATTTAATGTATCTCATCCTTCCCTGAAGCTGAGGGAACAGATGCGTCTTCATCTTTTTTTTTTTTTTTCCACTTTATTTCCATTACCAACTCTCAGGGGGAGACCGTTACCTAGACCCCTGTGTACAGCCAACACCTATATACTTTGCTTTGACTGAAAGCATATACTAGTTCACCTAACTGTAGTGTCTGAAGTGAACAACTTTATACCACATATACCCTTCATTTCACTTAGTTTCTCTAATAAGGCTTTTCTTTTTATGAATTTATACCAGCAAGTTTCAGCATATTGACCTAGAGAAGTTTCCTGAATTCTTCCTTAGCTTTCCAGGCTCTTTGCTCTACACGTTCTCTAAAGCTGTTTCATACGCATACACACTTAAGTGCAGCTTGGATTGAATGTAAAGAGTCATTACAGCGTTCTTCACAATCCCATTGCCATATGAGGCAGTAAGTACACCCTTGTGGCTAGTGCATCCCAGTGGCCTGATTCTTCACCATCTTGCACCTGCTGGAGTTATTTATACAAAATGGGTGTAAATCACTACTGAGACTGAATGGCAGAATTTCACACTCTATAGAGGCAATAATGACCGGATAGAAGGGCAAAGCAGTGGAATTATCAGAGAGGGCTTTTTTTCCCCCTCTCTGTTCCTCTCATTCAAGTGTCCAATTCAGGGGAATTGCTCTGGTCTTCTGAAATACGTCTGAACATGATGCTCTGCAGTACACACGGAGACAGCAAAGACAGCACCCGCCCAGGCTGCTCAGCTCTCCAGGATGTTGCTTCGCCTTGGCCATTGAGCAGAGGTAATCAGCCCAGGCTAATCATCAACTCAATGCAGATTTACTACTACTGGTCCCCGAGACACCTTACTGAGAGGAAATTTGGATATCTCTAGAGGGCATTGACTTTTCCACCAGTAGCCTAGCATATTAGAGGTGGCCTTCAGGTACATACAATCCCTGCAACAGGCCTGGCACCAATACTAATTTCAAGCTACTTTAATCATTCCAGACTGCCACCAGGAAGAAACACCAGATGCACTGGACCCTCTGTTTCATATAAGAAATAAAATATGCAAAGACAACATACACACAAGGACATACACATACCTCAAGGCAATTGGTAGCCACAAAGTTTTCAGAAAAATCTGTCACTTGGATGGTAATAGACAGTGTATTATAGGGACATCAACATGAAGTGCTTTCATTCCTTTGCCTGAGGAGCCTTCTGGGCCTGATCCAAAGCAAACTGAAATTATTGTAATCTCTCCATTTGCTTCTGTTGGTTTTAGATCTGTACCTGAAGCTGTCAAACAAGAATTAACCTATAGGGGAATCATCTTTTTAATAGGGAAGATTGTTAGGATTTACATACAGGCAGATCCATTGCCTTGTATGTAAACTTGTGCTCTTCTCCTTTATCCAAGCTAAGAAAACTTGCATTTTGAATTTAGTGAATAATAATTAGCATTTCATACACTTAGGAGGAACTGAAAGTACCCTTAATTAAAATCAATTATAAGATTTTTTTAGCAAGTGTTTCCATGCTTTTTTTCATCTTTCATGCATGGCAAACAAGAAATTAATTACTAAACGTCTATGTTTCTCAAATATTCCAAGCTATACCTTAAATCACTCTAAAGAGTATAACATTTCTCTGATTTCAAATATCTGGGAAAATAGCAGAATAAGGACTGAGCTGGCCAGCAATGGAAGTCCTTCACTCTAAGCCAGCCACATCTAATTATAAAAGATGAAGGCTTTGAAAATTTACATAATTGCTAGCTCTGGTAGGGGTCGGTAACATATTTGCATTAGCTGCTTATGCTTCATACCAACACTTTTAAGCACCACTTATCAAAAATAAGTCTACCAAGTCAGAGGTGCGTAGGTGTCTAAATAAAACCTGCTAAATATGGGTAGCACCACCTCTTTACGTCATGAAGAGATATATGGGCTTTGACACACGGGGTATTTTCTTTGTCTTGTTTGTCACTTACACATTAGAGTAATAGGTACATTAGAAATACCATCGATAGGAATTAATATCTTCTGCTCCTTTAAAATGCATTTGTTACAGCTGTTTACCAGGTTTTATATGTAGTATTTGTTTGGTTTAATTTATACTCCAGAATTTTCCTCTGTTCACTTCGCTGGCTCATTTCTCAAGCCAGCATTCTAGATGGTAACACAGCTCCTTAACACAGCAGGACAAAAACCTTCTAGTCTAAGTATATCTCTCTAATTCTTCTGTGATTATTTCTCTCTTTTTCATATAGTACAAAAATTCTGCTAGACCTATAGGTATATGATGTGAGAACTGTACAACAAAAAATGACAGACCAGCACATACATTTCAAAGGCTCTGTTTAGAAAAGAGTCACATTATGTTACAAACAGGTCTTTTTCTTATTTTGTTTGATGTCAGCAAGCGAGCTTTAAGGAGCCTGACACTGTTTGAACTTTTTTTTTAATTTATTTTATTGTATACAGTGATTTGATGGTTTTTGAACTCTGGATCAATTTGGTGACATTGTGGCTGATCCATTTTATCCTTGCTTTGCCCGGCCACTCTTTCGTTCTGAGGCTCCAGTCTCCCATTTTCCTCGAAAGGCTCATTAGACCTGATCTCTTTTAGCCTTTTTGCTTTTTCTCCTTTCTTCCCCACACTGGACTCTGGTTTGCTTTATTCCTTAGGTCCCCCTATAGGTTAAGCCTAAGCTCTTATCCCCTATTCTCTTTAACTCACAGCCAGCATTTGATTCTGTTTTTTTAACCCTCTCTATGAATTACTAGGCCTGGGCACAGCCCGATCACATCTGAAACTCTGTCTATGTAAGTCACAGTTTAATTTGCACAATGAAGTGCAATGATTTTACCCAGAGATGCCTGAGACAGAAGGAAAACTGAGTAACTTGCAGAGAAGCTGTTGAACAAAAAATAATCTTCTGGGCTGATACAGAGTTCTATACAGTGAATAAAATACCTAAGGTCAAAAGTTTAAGTAGTTAAATATTTTAAAGAATTATTTGAAGAAAGACTACAAATAAATCACTCTCTCATGAACCTGGAAATGTATATTTGGCTATTTGTTCTAGTATATTGTCTTGTTTTCTAACTACACTCACCTCACACAGAGAAGATGGGGTCCCTGCATTATTTGTGCTATATTGATGAACACACAAAAGTAAGGCAATGCCTTTTAGAGCACATAGATGAAATATAATCAATCACATGCTGTTTCTCAAGCGCTGCCAAAAAAACACATAGAGAGAAATCAATCCATTTACCTGATTCAATAGCAAAACAAAACATTTTAAATTTCTTTATTACTTTGATGCCAAGACTAATAAAAATTAAAATTTCAGGCTGCTTGGTTTTGTGTTTTGTAGTTTTTCTGCTGAATCTGCTTTTGCTTCTCCGCCACCTTAGACGTGCACTTTTATGCAAGATATCCACTGTGGTGAATTTAGGCTTCTTTTACAGGCCCTTCTGAAGAGGATGGTTGTTTTGAGTACCCACAATAAGAAAAAGCTTTTAAAACAATCAAGAAACCCCAAAATTGTTCAGGGAAAATCTAGAATTGATCTATATATAGAAATCTGATGTAGCCAGTCATATAAACATCTGAATAAATGCTAACTTTATGTGCAATAAAAAGTATCATCTGTAAGAGGATGTAAAAAGATCTGTGAAGACACCCTTCAGAATCTCACCAATTTTTCATCAATATTTCACCAATTGTATGATGTGTTTCCAATCAGTATACAAGGCTGAAAAGCAACACAATTTGTGAAGTGAAACGCAGGCTTGTGGGTTTGTGTGATCTATTGTCTTTATCGGGTGCAAAACACACTTACAGAAGGGTATCACAACAGATCACCTCCTAGACAGCCTCCTCACACTGATAAACCCACTCCTGCTTTTCTTATATTTTTGCAGGAGTAACACAACATCTCTTTGAAATACCTTCTTCAGAGGAGGCAATAGAACTTAGTGATAGAATTTCCAGTTTAAAGTAGACATAATCTGAATGTTTTTGAATACCAGATCAGTTCCTGGGGAGCTCAGATTAGCTGGCCTGACAGTGTTCTCACTCAAATATCATTAATTTTTTTGAAGGTTCAGTCTGCTTTGCAATCCCTGAGCAGTGGCAAATTATATATATTTATATATTAAAAATATATGAAAAATAGGTATATATGGAAGGATTTATTGGAGGCATCATAAAGACTTCATGAATGCCTTCAGAGAAAATTCTGTACATTCAAGATACTTATTTCTAAACTTTGCTATTGTTCATTGCAGTAGAACACTAGACAAGGGACCTCTCCTTTGGACAGCAGAACTGCAGAATGAGCCACACGTAAAACTGTTGGGTCTGATTTTCCTGTGTCACAGAAGTCTTTGAACTAGTAACTGTTGTTTCCAGAGAAATTTTTATTCAACAGAAATATATTTTCTTTTTCTATTATAGCAAATATTTCAACAGAAAATGATTTATTTAACTACTTTTTTATTAAAACCATTTTTAAGACCTTTTTATTGCTCTAAATAATCCTTCTTTGCCTGTATTTTTATATTGCTATTTATTTTAACTGAAATTCCATTTCTTACGGTAAGCTTCTTATAGAGGGAAGAATTTATAATGAAAGTGTCAATACTTCCTATGAATATCATTCTTTTTTTCCATGTATCTGACAGGAAGGAGGAACTTCAGTGATACAAAGTAACAAACTGAATTTCAGGGCAATTAAAACCCACTTGTGGATCTCCTGCAGGCTCACTACATGACACTTGTCATAGTGGTAAAGTATGTAGTTCATCTTTTAGGCCCTAGCCTACACGGGGACAGGGAGGAAGCACTCTACCCATCCAGGACCTCCCAGAAGCACTAGGTGAAAGCTTGCTTCCGCAGAAGTGAATAAAAGTGAGACAAAATAAAAACTCTGATCAACTTTAACCGGGACAGGGTTCCCCCCGCTGCAGCCAAGTAGCTACTACTATACCCTTTAAAAGGGCCCAGCGTGCCTATTAACTGAAGAGCTGTGGCTTTGGGGTCTCTCTCACTGCTGCTGTGAAGGACGAACGCTGTGAGCTACTCCTGAGTTGGAAGCACTGGGTGGGATGAGGCTGGAGAGAAGAGGGATAGAGAGTGCGTATAGGAGGAATTCAGGGTAGTTTATGCATCCCTCTATTTCAGATTGACTGTCTATATGATGGGGACAGTAACTTTGACCTCACTGAAGCCTTAAGTAATGAATTAACGTTTATGGAGCTAACTATGATCTTCATATGAAAGGCTTTTTAAAATGACAAGGGATTTGTATAACTCAGAGAGTGAGATAAGCTTGTGTTATTCTAAAACCAGCTCTAAAATTAGAGGTCAGAAGTTGACCCTGGAATAACTTTCCTTCCCATTTACAACTAAACAGGAAAATGCATTTTGGCAAAAGCGCACTCTTTCTCAGAGTCCCAGTTCTGAGTCTCCTCTCAGCATTGTCTTCCTGCCAGCATAACTGCAGTGGCTGTCACAGAATTACTTTGAATGGCAGCAGTGAGACTGGGAGCAAAATGAGACCTTATTGTCAGTCTAAAACATTTTCAGTGTTCTGTTTAGTGGTATCAGTCTTTATCTGGCATACAGTGTGCATCCTGAAGCGCATCGATCAAAGCAACTTCTCACTGCACCAAACAAGCTGCTTTCAGTTGCTGTTTTGCAGCATGTGTCTAAGTAAAGTTCTGGGTACTTTAAATCTGTTTCATTGAATAAGTCTGTGTTGCTATAATTTAGAAACCAGTAAGTTTCAAGGGTCTATTATTGCATGTGAATGATAAACTGTAGTTCATGACCTGGGTCTAATGGTTACTTTATCAGTTGCAGTGGACAATTAAGTGCCCGAGTAGAGCAACTGACGGCGAAGAGCAGGTTTTGCCTCTGAGCAGCTTTCAGGATTTAGATTTCGCTGTATCATGTTCAGAAAGGTCAGTGCTCTGGCCAGATGACCAGTGCAGGAGTACAGATGGCATCGCACATCACCTGCCCGCGCCGGGCCCCCGCAACCTGCCGCTGAGGCCTCGGGTTCACGGAGAGGTTATGGGCATATGCGACTGCCGAGCCTTGCCGCCTCGTGAGCAAAACCATTCTTCTTGCTGGAGGATGAAATAGCCGTAGAGCAGCTCTGGCCAAGATGTGATAGCAGATCTCAGCCATTTTCAGGTGCTCTTGAAGCAATGGGAAATGCTTTGTATCCTTAATTGTGATCACCTTGCAATGTATGAAGGAAATGCTGATATAAAGTCGATACAGTTAATATCAGGGCTCCCCTCCACCCTAATACTGTTGTGCTCCTTTTTCCTTCTCTAAGCTAACAAAAGATATTAGGGCTCAAATTTAAATGATCAAGCTAAGAAGCATGTCTGTAAGACATGAGTCTATCAATACACACCGTTGTCGCTTTGCACATGGCAAAGCGGCGACTTTGCAGCCGAGCAGAACTGACCAGAGAGTCAGTGCGGTGCGTGTCACCAAAACCTCTTGCTCTCAAGCCTCAGTGCCCCTTTTCCTTAGAAATTATCTCTTTTGTATGCACACCTCTGAGGAATGAATACACAGGTTAGGTACAAGTTTTGCAAATGAAAGTGCACATGTCGACATTTAAGAAATGAAGGTTTTCTGACTCTGTCTTCCTAGAAAGTAGTACAGTAAAGTTTATTTCTATCTAAAAATGGATTCAGGTGATCCCTAGCCAAATCTTATTTTTAACTAGATCTGTGGTAGATTCTATGAAGAGCTTGAAAAGGAGACAATAATCATCTTTCAGAAAGTTTCTATGCAGTAACTTCTTACACTGTTCGTTATCTGATTCCATCTGGTTATCATTTCACAGTGTTTGCCTAGAGAAAACAATCTGAATTAAAACAAACAAACAAAAACACCTTGAGAGAGCTGAATCCAAGGTATTTAATTATCTGGATTGGTATGATTTGGAATTTAGATATTTAGCTTTCAGCAAAGCTGGAGAGTGGAAGATGATCTGCAACTCAGATTGACCTACAGTGTTACTGTGGACCTGATGTGAAAAGTTTGCTTTTTAAAATGTCACTGTTTAACCCTTCCTAAGCTCTTAAAAACAGGTATTTTGAAACAAAATTACTGTTTTCAAGGTAAAAGATTGAATGAATCACTCTGAAAGTGTCAGTATGAAGTTCTCCTGTTTAAATTAAAATATATTTGTAGAACCTGAGTAAAATTGGTGAATAAATTTTGATTCTTATGCACTTTTTCAAAGAAGAAAAGATGTTATTTGCCAAAGTTGCTTCTTCCTCCTCTGGCAAAAAGTATAGAGATAATTGTTTTTTACAGAAATTTAGATTGGAGGTCACAGAAACAATGCAAATCGTTTATAAAGGATTCAATTCTGTGCTCCTTAAGTCAAGCAAAATACTACTGAAATTGTCAGGCATTTTGTTCTATAAATACAAAGCCGAACTCCCCATATAAGTCTAAATATTGATTCTCATCTATATTTATCATTTTGGCTAGTTTGATACAACAATGTGTCTACTACCAGCTGCCTAGTTCTGGTCATTCATATTGAAGAAGAGTTTATCCATGAGTAAAAAAAAATATAATAATAATCCTAGTTTCAGCAAGAAGGTTTTCTCTGGAAGATGTACTAGCCATCCTGATGAATAAGAGAATCAAGCTCTCACTGGCTTCTTTTGTATAATAGTTTGCCAGTCAAAATCTGATTTCACATTTACAGTAAGTCACATTTTTTCTCAATTAAATGCATGGAGTACGGTGACATCTATAGGAGATTCTATGTCTCTACATTAAAGCAGATTTTTCATGCTACTGTATATACACATCAGAGATTATTGTGAAATAATTTGTATAAAATAAATGGAGAAGGTAAGTTAATCATCAGCATTTTAACTTTTAGGTTTCTCCTGAGAGTTAAGGAGAACTAGAATGCATTCTGTAAAATAAACACTCTCAAATGCAGCTGGGAAAGCTGATGGGAAAAAGAACAATTGCTATGGTAACCATATAATGGGAATAAAAAAAATCATGGAAAGTAGGAACAGAGCAAGAGCATGAACAAGGTACCAAATTTGCAATAGCAAATGAATGTTGTCATCATCACTGAAACTTCTGTATTAAGCATTGTTCAATCTAGTAAATAAGAAAGTCAAAAGCAGAAAACAAAACACAGCAAATTATCTGACAGAATCCTACATACAGATGCTACATGGCTCCTTTCTCTTCCTGTCAGCACTGCACAATGCTGTATTATGCCTCATTGCAACAAACAAAAAAATCATTTCTGGTACAGCAGAAGCTGAAGGAGAGAAAGTCCCAAATATTTCCCTTCAAAGGAATAGTCTTAACCTCATGGATCAGGATGTGCAAATGGGAGACTGTGGATCAAATAAGTGTAAATTAACGGTCTTGCAAACACTGGCTGAATGGCCTTCCTGAAGTTAACAGGTCTCCTGCCTACCTCAAAAAAATATTACTCCATGGCCAATTAATTTGGTCCGTATTTTCATCTGTGGGGTTGAGTAAGAAAACTATTCCCAATTCCGTTATACTTTTAGGATAAAGATACTTTTACTTTAGCAAAAGAAGATACTAATGTTTTTCACTGAGAATTCCTACTGTTTCTGATCAGATCTGCATGTTTAGTTAAAATTGCAAAATTAAAAGAAATTAAGTAGAATGGATCTAAATGGCTGTAGAAATGTTTTACATAAATGCTTTGTTCTGACTGAGAAAAATAATCTTCATGTAAAAATAAAACTATTAGGAAATTTTTACAATGGTTTTGAACTTCTAAAATATCAAAAGGATATTTTTCACCTCTTTAGAAAAAGGGTTTTTTTTGTTTGCTTGATTGTTTGTTTTGAGATGAACAGCAGTGAAGCAGAATAAACGTGAAAAATGGTTAGGCACTGGTAAAATTTAATTTTTGGTTAAAAGTGTTTTGACAAAAGACTGTTTTGGTCAGAAAGCCAGCTCTACATCCATCTCCAAAGCAGCAATGGAACTGGCATACAATTTATTCCTTTTGTAGGAAGCAGACTACATATCTCCTAGTATTCGGAGTCCAGCTAGCTCATTCTCTTATTATTACTCCAAAACGGATTGCTGTGAGGGTTCCTTAATGGTAGTCACATTGATAGGACAAATATGAATAGCTTTTTTTTATTCTTCCAGCTCAAATGAAGCCCTAGCCATATTTTCACACTCCTCTTCCCTTTGAAGCTCCTCCAAATTTTCTTTAACCCTCCTCCTTTTGGAGAGATCCAAATTTCTACCGAAATTGTTCCTCCCAAGCCCCAGATTCATCCTATGTTGTTTGCTCCATAGAATAACTACAGACATCCTCTAGACTTCTGCTAGAAGGCATGTCTGTCACACTCTCCTCAAAATGCACTTTCTAAATGAAGTACATCACTGTCATTTCTGCCATATTATGTAATCTCTTAAACAAATATTCCTTATTTGCAGGTCAGTGATAAATAGAGTAGGTGTGTATGAAGACAGCAGAGAAGGAAGAGAATAAATCAATATCTATCTTTTTAGAGGCTTAACAAATAGGACTTTAGACATCGACAAGCCAGAACCTGAAGTGAAAGACGGAGCCATAAGGGAGGATCTGCAGAATGTTTCCTTCTGATGAGAGTTCTCACACTTTCGCTGGATTAGCAGATTTCACTAAACTGAATTTTTAGAAGGCTTTGTTTTCATTTAATACTAATTAATAAGGGTGATAAAGATCTGGAATTCCCATCTCAAGGAAATGCTGTATTCCTTTAAAATTGCTTAATTCATTCTTGGAATTAACTCCCAGATTGTTCATCTAAACAAATCCACTCCAGTTCTTTTGAAAATCATCTTTTTTTTTTTTTTACTCAAACTCAGCACTCGAGGTTTCTAACATTCCCTGACTGTCAGCATAAAAGAAACAAGCCAGCATGAGAGTGAGGAAATTCCCAATGACTGCTACAGGTTTGTGGAGCTTGGATGGTTGCTGCTTTCTTGCTATCAAAGCTTTCAAATTAAGTTGACACACTACTGAAGAAGGTTTTGATTTAACCAAATGAGCATGTTCCAACAGAATGATGTTCTGCAATACACCCTGACAAACCAGAGAATCTCTAGCTCAGGGAAATGACTGTTCTGTGGGTCCTCAGCTGGTTAAAAAAATTTTTTATCATCACTGGACTCTATCCTGGGTCTAACATTGCTTGGCATCCTTACAAATAATACAGCAAAAAATACTTTTAAAACCATCAAAGGAAACACCAATGGAAGGGGTTGTGAATACTTTGGAGGATATGATTAGAATTAAAAATCATTGTGATAAATTGGAGAAATGATTTGAAATCTATGACATATCTCAGTAAAGGGTAATGCAAAATGCTGCACTGAAGAAAAATAAATGGGATGACTGCAGTAGACCACAAACTGAATAGAAGCCAAGAAAGAAAATGTCATTCTAGGAAGTATGAGCCAGACTGCCAGAAGCAAGACAGAGGAGATAATTATTCAAATCTCTTCAGACTGCGAGGTCTCAGCTGGATACTATGTCCAGTTTTGGACACTAAACTTCAAAGGAAATGTAGATGCATGAGCAAGAGTCCAAAAGACAGCAATAGAAACAGGTTGTTTAGAGAAACAGTTGAAAGAATTGGCTTTGTTTACTCAAGGAAAGGCGTGATGGAAAGGCATGTAAGAGCAACGTTCAGATAAACAAAGTACTAGCAAAATGAGGATGGTCACCTATTGCTCTTCATGACCAACCAGTACAAGAAATAATGGGCTTAATTTTCAGAATTATTAGTTATTGTGCAAACTTTAAATTATAATTACACAGAAATGAGCAAACAGGCTTTAGCATCCTGGATATAGGAGGCTTTTAAGCATGTTAGAAAAATATGCGTCAGCAATGGTCTACAACTCAGATCAGAATATCTCATAGAATTAGACTGGCTGGCATCTACTGGTGACTTTAAACCAGCTTTCTTTGATTTCTGTGAATGTTTTCAGACCACTATATTTCACTGCTAACTGCATGTAAAATAGGAGTCATTGTATTGTAACAGAAAAAACAATCTCTGTGTTCTATAACAGCATCTCACTTAGCAGCTAGGCCTGATCAAGCAGAGCTCTACCATTAGTTCTACCGACTAACGTTTGAAGTAAGTCAGCTTAAATGAGCAAGATTTGAAGGTCATAGGTTTATACCAGGCTTTTTTTTTGGGGGGGGGGGGGGGGCTTGGTGTGTGTGTGTGTGTCTGTCTGTCTGTCTGTTTTAATTCAGCCTATACTCAAACAATAAGAATTCTATGAGACTGGGAATGAACTCCTATGCAAAAACATTTTTTCTGTGAAGTAGGTCTCATCTTATGTACTTGCATCAAAAAGTTTTATTAGGGTACATGGACTACTGGTCTTTCTATGTTGCCTAATCATTAAAGAAAACATTGTAATAGAGACATCTTACAAATTAATTTGTCATCTTCTTGGAGAATTCAGACAGTTTTAGCTTATGTCCATATTCAGATTCTGTGGAACTGTTTTTAAAAACAGGACTATACAACCCATCACAAAAAGACTGTTTTTTCAGCTTCTGTCTTACTGGAGTCATGGGATTACCCTAGGGAAGTCAGAGGAGGCAAGTGGGGGTGGAGAGAACATACCTTATATCAATGCCCAAGTACCACATGTTCATTATTCGAATGTGTCCCCACTCCTCAGACATCCAAGCCCACCACACACATAAGCCTCTTTTTCAGAGAAATGACTTTACATCCCATATCTTTACCCTGTTGAGATTTATTGGAGGACTTTGTTTAAAAGGAAGAAGAGAAAAGAAATTTTAATGCACAAACAAAGCAGTCACTATAAGAAAAATATAAAGGTATATAATTTTCCACTACAAAACAAAATGCAAAAAATTTCATGAAGTGCTACTGTTTTAAGGTTCTTGTTATTAAAATGAAATGTAACTAAATCCCACAGCAATAAGTACCATGTGAGTGGTAGTTGCTATGGTAACTTATTCTTATTAAGTAGAATAAAAAAAAAATCTTAAAATATACACTTTGTTGGTATGTAAGTTAAGGATGCCTCAGGGTAGCTTAAAGAACATTGATGAGGCAACAACAAAGTATTTAAAAATTGAAAACAGGTGAAAGATGATGATATTAAGAACCAAAACACGTATGTTTTAGAAGAGTACTTTCACATAAGAGAAAGGGGAACGGGATATAGTCACAGCATAGGCCACTGTGGGTTTCAGTTATTAGGAAAGAAACCTGGATTTGAGTCTCTTTAGAAGAGCGGAGAATGAGCAAACTACAATATCTTGTTCTTCCCTGAAGCTAAACTGGCATTTAGATACCAGTAAAGTGGAACTGACTTTCGCACTGTAGGGCCTCATTAAAGCGTGGGGACTTTTCCTGCCCGGGCTCCATCCCTCAAGTCCCTCCCCCCATCCCAAAATCCCCACTGAGAAATTTGGTAGAAAGAACTCTCAGCCAGCACAAATCAAAGATTCCAGAGAAATCTTATCTTTGCCTATTATACCTGCAGCAGATACAAATGTATTATTAAAGTAGCCAGCCACTGGATGTCATTGTTATTCCACAAAAACATAATGAAGAAAAATCTCTTTTAACTGCAAAATCTTTAAAGCTACATAAAATGAGAGGCAACATATACCCTGGCTTCAAGTATGTGCCATTTGAAGTAGTCTTAGCATCTTGCTTTCCAAATGCAGTTTAACTATTTTTAAATGGATGAATATGCTATGTGTCCTATTTATGGGATTTAAAATAGCTGACAAAACATCACAAAGAGCACATTCAATTGATCTTATAATTTATCTGTGTCTCAAGGAATTTGGAAGCGCATATATTTATTGCAAAGAATTTCTGCCTCATTTTGGGATGCAGGAAAGAGCACTCATATGCCTACACATATGAATCTGCTGGATTCCTGCATCTGCTACATGTCTACTTCTGTGCCCAAGATTCAGAGGATGCAAATTTCTTCCCCCATTTTCAGCAAGAAAGCCCATCATGTTAGTGTAAACTACCTATTATTTTAGCTCAGATGCCCCTTCTTTCAGAGCGTGAGCAAAAGCTGCAGCCCTGTATATGCACTGTTCTGTGAGGGTCAGGTTTTGCATTCCTGTTCACTGTGCAGTGCTGTTTTTTGCAGCAAATGGCTTTCTGCACTACAAAGGAAAAAGATTGAAAACTCCTTGCCCTGATGAACGGGGATCCAGCCAGCCTGATTTTTGCACCATCCTCCACCACTTTCAGGAAAAGTCTGTGCAATTCATGAGTATGCAGCTCATGATAGTATCAAAATCATGCAGAACCATGCAGGCGAGTGGAAGCCCACATTTGGGAATCAGAGCCGGCTTGCTCCAGTGACTAGTACTGCAGGAACTAGTTCCCATCTTGTAGCACCTCATACTATAGTTTGTAGCCATGCACTGCAGTGAAAAGGCATCTGTAGGTTACACTAGTTAAAGGATTCCTGTCAGGTTGATTTTCTATTAGACCTGAAATTAATTGCTTCCTGTATCCTGTTGCCAAGCCTCAGATATGTCAGTTTGTCCAACATTTATGCCGAGTCTCAGTGTCATGCTAACCTGCTTATAGTTACACATATGCTCAGTTTATTGGGAGTTGGACTGAAAAGAGAAGAGAATTAAGCTTGGACTAAGTAAGTTGTTACTTCTCTAGTCCTGTTTCAATATGGGATCTTTAGATTCAGCTCAGGATTTTTTTGTTTCTAATTGTAATTCAGCCTATACTCAAAGACTTAGAAGCAGGCACTAAACATCTGCCTCTTAGTCCTTTTCTGCACAAGTAGTGTCTCCTACAGATGGATCAGGAGTAGCATACAAGGAATCTAGAACTTGAAAAGCAGGTATTATTCAGCTGCTTGTCTTGTAACTGAACAGTTGCTGCCAGATTCATGCAACTGGGGGTGTAATCTCCCACAGTAGCTGCACAGAGACAGAACAGTAGTCCACTAATCCTTCTCACTTTTTCCTTGTTCACCCTAGTATTCAGAGGTGTAAACTAGAGGCAGATGTAGAAGCTGGGAAGTTTTCCAATTTCCTATTTTAGAAAGAGAAGCATTTTGCATTGTGGGCACTCATCTTTTCAGTTTCTTAAAGCCACAAGCAATGCCACAAGAGACTCTCTAGCTTGTTGAGTAGTATAGCTTACTAGGGCTCATGTCTCAACTAGGTATAACAGATATACACTCAGTTAAGTCCACTCCAGTTTTCATGCAATAAAAGTAGGCTTGGATAAGAGAGAGAAAAGCCTGAAGGTTAGGATGCATCTGGAAGCCGGCAAAAAAAGTTGATTGCAGTGAGCTAGTACTCAGCTGCAGGAGTAGAAAAAAGGATATAAAGAGAGGTTTCATTCCTGACAGGTAGAAGAGGAAGAAATAAGTTTTTCTGGAAATCAGCAGAAAAGAAATCACACTGCGTTCCCATACCCATGTAGATGAGCCATGGGTGACCCAATCCTAGTAATTCAACCAAATTTGAGGGGTATGGTTCATCTCAAATCACGACCAAAACCAATCAGTAATATCTCTTCTAGTGACTCAGATTCAGATCCAGGGGAAGTCTGTCAGATTAGCTGCACTCTTAGAGTCAATAAAAGTTACCCTCAGGTAAATTTTCATGTTTATCAGCACTATTCACCTTTGGACTCATACCCCCATTTTTCTTTTGTTCCAACTCTTTTTTCCACTATTCTCAGTTGTTGTCAATACAGACCTGACCTGTGATCTGTAGTATGTGAAAAAAAGATTTTGTTTCCCCTAATACATATCCAGGGAAGAGAGCTGTCTGTGTGAAAAACAAATAAATCACCCAACGTATTCTAGGTAAGTGGAATGGAACATAGATGTCTTTAGTTTCTCTTTCAATTAATAGAAAACAACACCTCCGGGAATTTCTGGTACTGAAGGAAAAAAACTAGCATTGAAAGCACTAAAACAATGAGCAGTAATATGTTGTTATGAGTAGCTTCTAGAGAGAGTGAGAAAGGAGCTGCTTGGATGATTTTTAAGACCTCTTAAATTTAGCTGTATTTTCTCCCTCTAAATCAACTGGATTCAAAATGCAATGGGAATATGAATTTATGCCATCTCAACAAACTATAAAACAGTTTGTCCCTAAAAATGTGGGGCAGCAAAAATAAACAATGATGCAGTGTTTTATGAAACTTTGGGATGACAATCAGTTTTGCCATTCAGAAGTAATGGATCATTCCATACACAGGTAATGAAATCCTGGTATTTTGTCACATCCTCATCTGTTTTATTTTTAATTTTTCTATTAATTTAAGCTATCAGAATTATGGTATATCCTGTCATTAAATCAAATCCTTGCTACTGGAGGCAACCATGCCTTGCAATGACCTTCAAAATGTTATGGATGTTCATTTGAAAACCATTTTTGTTTGTGTCTCCACTACTGCTACTGCATGGCTACATACTGCATTTTGACCTCATTTCTCTTCTAATTAGAATCACCTTCTAATTTCCAGCCTATATATATTCAATGTCTAAATATACTCACTAGTACTCATACAGAGATGCACACGTTACCTAAAGTGAAGCAGTGTTAATCTTCACCAGTGACTGAAATCCTGATCCTAAATACTACAGTTCAGCACAAGTAGTAGTGAATCAATGCAGACCTGTCATTAGAGGAAATGTTCATAAATATGTGACAAATATCTACAGGACAGGATGAAATACAGACATGCAGTAGAGGCTCTGGACTTGTAGTCTCAAATTCCAAGGTCACTTCTGACCTTTATTAGTTATTCCCTGTGCGATCTTGAACTAGTCACTCATTTCTTATTACCTCAGCTCTCTACCTGTGAGTAAGTAGCAGAGCTTGCTATCTACTTTGCCTTTTTCACTTGTGAATTTCTCAGGGCAGTGATATTTCTGATGGTTCAAGACACATATAGGTATTTAAGGGCTGAACAAACCAGAAGTTTCTCTGTCACATGATTAACAGGTAGTCTGCTATAGTCACAGGAGCTAAATTCAGGTCTCCCACCTGTCCTGGCAGGTTTTCTTCTCATCTGACATGCACCCTGTCTATGTGACCTAAAATATATGCATGCATATGTCAGTGATGGGTTCTCCTGCACTTTGAGGTGTTACAGGCACATCTGACCCTGTGGGAGGAGGAAGAAGGGCAGACCCCTTAAGAAAGGCAGCAGCAATGAGCAGCATCACCAAAAGGTTGATCTGGCCTGTAACCAGACACCCTGTGGAAGAGATGTCCAAGGAGAGAGAGTGGCTGGGAGCTGTTGAATTATATCTGTGCCCCCAATACAAGACCCAAGCCAACAAATCTAAACTTGGATGAGCACTTTGTATGCTTCTGCAAATGATGACGACAAGCACTAGGACTGCTCAGTAACCCGTACTAATTATGTACCTTTGACAGTTTCACTTGCACTCCAGCCACTTAAATTCCTTGGGTTTACAGCTTACGAGGGTGCTAATTTTATTTTCTTCGTGACCTTCCCCACAATATCTGGCCCATCCTATGAAAGGCATCCAATAATTTGTAGTTCCCTAGGTGGAGACTTCATTTTCAACTGCTTTGTATCTCTCCTACTGCAAAAAAAAGAGCACATTGACTGTAAAAAACTCATTCTGTGAAATGCTCATTCAATACTCATTTGCTTCCATTTTCTAGGGTAATACTTTCCCACAGAGAACTGGGAAGCAGCATGTTATCAACCTTGGAAATGAAAGACTTCATTTGCTTCTCACCCTAGGAGACACTCGGATACTGTGTTTTAAAACAATGACAACTGAAATCTGTGGTGAAAAACACAATTTTTTTTTTTTTAATTTGACCTAGGTTAGTCAGACTACAACTAATTGGAATTTGGCACATTTCATCACAGAAAGAGGCTGCAGTCATTCCTGAAAGTAGTTGCCTGAATCAGCATCAGTCACTAACAGTGCAATAGCTGGGGCTCTTCTCTCTAGGCCTATTTTATTTATGGGGAATACTGGAGCAATGCTCCGTGAAACTGGGCTGTGGCACCTCGGAAAGAGAGTGCCATACAGAAGATCCTAAAATAGCACATAATAAGGAATAATAATTCTTACACTGATCCTCACTCTGTTCTTTAACGCCACCCTCCCATCCCTCATACACACTTGTGGTTTCTCAGTTGGCAGTGTTGTTCAGTGGTTTGTATATGGTGCCTCCATACTTGGCTGCAAGACAACCTGCTGCTTAATTTGCACCCAAACTAAAAAATACGATGTCTTTTTTCTAAGGAAACCACTTGATTTATGGGCACAGATTGTCAATAAGGCTCATGTCTTTAAATCACACATATGTTATTGAAAATGCCACCCTCTATAATATTAATATTTTATCCTGGATAGGGTAATTATATATGTTTAATACTTAATGAGTTTAATTTGTTTTAATGTAATAGATTTAATTCTTCAGTAAATGTGGCTAGACATAAAGAAGTAATTCCTTGCCTTCAAATTGCTTAACACTTTCGCTTTCTGGTGCCAGATATTTAATATAAATCTTACATTAGCTGCACCTAGAAATGTGCCAGGTTGCCTAGCTTAGATGGTGGTTCATGACATTGAGACATTACTGTTTGTGACATGCCCGGGCAAAGCGTTCAAGAAAATATAACTACAGAAAAAACGCTTATATTCAGTAACAGACTATAGGAAACTGAAGCATAAAGTTTCTTAAATAATATTGCTGTATTTGGATTGGCACATTCATGCCAGTGATGTACTGAAGGATTAAAAATGCAATATACTCCTGCAGTTACTGAGAACAGATTTTTCAGGTTGCTTTCTGCTCTTTGCAACTGCCACTAGATGGCATCAAATATCCTCTTATTTTGTACAAATGCTGCTTTTCATTTCTTGGGTGGGACAGGGCCATTCTTCACTGGGCTACAGTAATGGGTTTAGATTTCTGTTTTAAACTCTTTATTTAATTTTCTAATAACGTTTTCCTGTGTACGTTGTAAATATTAACTTCTAAGTGGAAAGAGCAAGATTTTCAATTATTCTACAGTTCCCCTTGTGTTTTATATACTGTGCTCAGCACAGTGACTCCCTTTGAATTCACACAACTTTCAAGAGTTCTGGAGTCTTTAGAAGAGAAATAAATCCCCATTACTCTGATTATTGAATATCACTGCACTGAGCAAATTACTCTACATTTTCACCCATATTTAATTCTTTAACAATTTCAGGATACATCTCTTCCATGATGGAAAATCTCAAGAAAGTCCCTAAAAATAACTGTCTTTAAAATATTTGCTCTGTCTGATATATTTTTATATAACTGATCACCCTGATTAACAAAATAAAAGTGCTCAAACAAATCAGGCCAGGATTTGTAGGGGTGCCAGGTTTTATAATAGTGAAAGTGGGCACACTGAGTAAGGGAAGAAAACATCTCATATGCATAGATTTCATCTCAAAGAAATCAATAATTAGCATTCTTGTGAAATTATCATCTTCTGGTGCTAGACAGAGGGATATATCCACACCAAGAAATGGACTGTGAACTAAGGATATCCCAGACTCCCTCTGAATATGTCAGTACACGAACGGGGAATAGCAGAGTACCATCAGTGTGAATTGCCAAAGCAGAAGAGCCACATTTCAAGATATTGCCTTTAGATTAGTTATCCCTGCTAACCAGCCTTACTGCTTGTGGTTTCAGAGTTAGTGTGTTTGGGGCTTGGCACTACACTGGGGGAATCTCCGTATTAGGTTAAGTGTCAGTCCCAATGGTCTCTACAGAAACTGGTGGCATTAACCACTCATAGCTGATGTGGCTAACTATCCCTGACAATGGAGAAGTCTGGATAAATGCTGTATTTTCTAAACCTAAGAGAGATGTTGCAGAGCCAGTTTGAGACTGCTGGTGCTTTCTAGACTCCAGGGAGGTTCAGAGCTCAAGGGAGGACCTGTGCAAACATGCCCATGCCAGTCTAGAGAGGAGCTGTTCCTGCAAACATGTTTTAGAAAATGACCTGTACAGCCTCTGCGAAAGGATCTCTGTACCTTTGGTGTGGTTAGTCAAATCTGCAGTTTCTAATGTGGAGGCTTTGCCCATGGATCATGAAGAGCTGACTTGAAGTTAGAATACAAGTTCCTCCTCCTATTCCTTTGATAAATGGCAAGATATTTTGAATATATCTAAAATCTTTTGAAAATATTTTCTTAGTACTTGCTTCTCCTGCCTTACGACACTCCTAGCTTAGATGACTCTGTCCAGCAGCAACTCTGCACACCCTAACAAAAACGACAGAAATCCTAAATCCTCTCATCTCTCCTCCATTCCCACTTGTAAAGGAATTTTCTGTCACGGGAAGTAGTTATCACTCATCAAATGTGCCTGGAAAGCAGACATGGCCCACTGAGGTCAGATGCAGGAGAATAGAGTATAGTTTACACCAAGGACTTCACAAAGATTTCACACGGAGCTCCTGAGGTAATAACACATAGCATAGAGCAGCCGGCACAAAGGTTCCAACAGCAACCAGCTTACAGGAGCTTGTGACTGATTTTGTATCCTTTCTCTCCCTGTTCAGTCTAGATAGATATGACCTTCATCATGGCAGTGTCTGAGTGACTCCCAAAATGAATTTGTCAGTAAAAATATTTTCTCTTTCTCTGTATCCTTCCCATTTAGTTGGAGAAACAATTCGAGTATTTTACAAAGTTGGATTCTGCCGTAGACCTTACCTACAAGTTTAAGTGAGAGGATGAACTGATTTGAAGACTTCCTTTTAGGTGGCCATGTCAAATGAGTTTTATCATGTATCTGGTGAGGTCTGTGATAAACTTTAATTTCCTTAGGAGGAAAGTTCAGAAGGATTCAGAAGTTAAAAAGGACCACTTCTCTTGTTCCCATCTATTCTCATTAGGCCTCAGGCAGCATCAGGATTATGACAGAACAGAATTGCTGTAGGAGACCAGAGTGAGCTTTTGGCCAATAACATTTGATCAGTGATGCTGGACAGAACTCCAGCTCAGGGCACGTTGAGCAGATGGCCCAATACAGTGAAATACTGCTAATGGGACACAATGGGTAGCTCAAAGTTTGGAGACTAGAAACATTGCTGAGCTCTCTGATCGAGGTCCTCAGCATGGCTACACTCTGTGGGATCTGAAGCAAGGATTCCCAACCACCTTTGCTCCTTGAGGCTCACAGAAAGGCAACCTGGACTTGTGGCTCAGAGCAAAGCCATAGAGTAATCTAACTAGGTCCTGCTCTGGAGACTTTGTGGTCATGCCTTAGAAGTCAGTTTATATGTGGCTTACTGAATTTATTAAATGGAATACTATATTTTTATCATCTTCAGGATATTTTTCAGAGTGGCTATGGCTTGAAACCTGTTATGACTGTAAGTACTACAACTAAATGTTAAATGGCTGGAAATGTTTCAGCTTGGATAGCACTTAGAGAAAAAGTTGAGCTTTTGTTCGTCCTACACATCCTCGATTATCCTAATGAAAACATTTTTGTTAGAAAATGCCATGGAAATGCCACAAGCAGGTGATAGTATGGATATTCTTGCCATGGTGTATATATACACCTTACCACATCAACAAAGAGAATGACATTCTCTTTTTGCCTTTATTCTGTGAGGCTTAGCAAGTTCAGCTCTGAACATTTTCCCATTCAGTAGGTTCCTTGTTTCCCAGTCATCCTGGAATTCTTTCCTGCACTTCTTATAGTTCGTCTTTCCTGAAACGTATATGGCCAGAATTATACCTAGCATTTCAAATGAGGTCAGTGCTTTGTATAATGGCATTTTCTACCTCTGCTTAAAATCCATTGCTTAATAAGTCACAGCAATGCATTTCATGGCTTTCTCTTTTAACTACACACCTACATATTTTATTGTTTGCTCTGGTTTCACCTGTTTTTTTTTTTCCTTGCAATTCTGATCTTTTTATTCTTCTATATTACTTGAAGTTATTATGGATTTCTAACAAAACATCTCTTTTTCTAGGTTGGAAAATATTATAGGCAAATACTTTCCTGATGAAGGATCCTGATATTGAAGTATGTCCAAGTAACAATTGCTTGTGTCCCACCCCTTGCTATTATCCTGCTATTGAAAGAAATGGTTACTGTGATATTTTGTCATAAATCATTCCCATTTTTGTTGTTAACAACTTACTGCTGCAATTTGGAATATCTATAGTAATCGTCTGTTTTTTGTTCTCTCACAAGTGATTTATATAGTAGGATTTCAAACTGATAATGCCACTCTCTCAAGTTTGTATTCATCCTCTAAAATTAATACACAAATTAAAAAAAAACAGTGGATCTAAAGATATTTAGCAACATACATTTAACCCTTATTTACCAGTATTCCTCAGCTATGCATAAAAAATAATACCTGTCTAGTCCTAGTTATTACAGAAGAAAGTAGCATTTCCAAAACAGGGAATTAATAATGATTGTCTTCCTTTTTCAGCTTCAGAATACTTTACCAGAACCAACTGGCAAGTTCCATTTTCTGCTTTACTGTCCAGCAAATGGTTGTCAAGATAATGTTATTATATATAGATGTACAAACACCTCTTTTTTTTTTTTATTGCCTCATTTAAGCCTATGTATATGATGAGCACATGGCCTGGAAACCCTCACTTTCACCCTTAAAATCTTATCATTCTTTCAAGTACTTGATACTTAAGAAAATGTGTCTTCCCTCTCCTGACATCTACCATCTCAAGCATAATTTTGGTTCAGTTCACTTGCCCTAATATCCTGCTCTCTGCATTTCCATAACTTATACTTCCTGACTAGCTTAATTAGTTTATTTACTTTTGCAGTTTCTTTCATCATACATAAGTACCTTTGTCCTCTGAGTTTTACAGTCTCATTTTCAGCTTTTTTACCCATTTCCCTTGTACACCCTCTCTCTTACTAAATAGTTTCCTTTCTTCAGAAAGGTGGATTTATAGTCATTTGCCTTAGGCCCTCTCAGTTAGCCACTGTTGCATCCTTTATTCTTTCACAAATATAAATGACTTTGCTATTTCCACTGCTTTTTTGGGAGCCACGCCAAATATAAATAGAAAAAAAAAACCACTGAAAAATGTCAGAGGAAAAACATATCACAAGTTATAGAATTGAACCTAAAAAGCAGAAATCAGAAAAGCTGTTATGATATAATTAGATCTTATTTTGAACCAACACCCTGTAACTGCACAGCACTGAACATCAAAAGAATTTGGAGATTCAATTGGATTTTAATCTCTTCCTGGCTCTTTACTCTGCAAACAGTCAAACTCAAAACCAAACAATAGACTCAGATGAGATTTGATTTGCTTTTTCTCTTTCACTTTTGAACATGCTCTCCATCACAGTTTTCACTAAGATGAAAGGAACAGAATGAGCCAGAAAAAGATGTTCTTGCTAATTTGTGTTCCAACCAGGGAAGCACTAGGGTTCTTTACTCTTCTGTAAAAAGCCTCCTTTGGAAATCTTCTGAAATGCATGGACTGGGGATATGTAAGCAGTTGTTTTTAATAGATGATGAAATATGCTTAAATATGAAGGTACCTTCTAGTTGGCCATTTATGGGCTAGGTGAAGAGACTCAGAAAATCTGGATTTGTTTTCTGGTTCAGACACAGACTTTCATTTTATGCATTTTGCAACCATAGTCCCTTTCAGTTTCAGTTGTCAGTAAAACATACACTATTTTCCTCTCATTTTTTCTGGTATAACTTCTACCTTCAGTGAAAAAAAGACTCACTGAAATTTTCTATCATGAGTACAGCATGAAGTACAATGATGATCTCAGCTGTGACCGCTGGTTCAAGTGATAACAAGCTGGTTCAAGAACTATGGCAATTTTAGCACGACCAAATACAAAAATGCCTCGCAAAATACATCACCTAAATTAAGAGAACATACCAGAGAAAACAGGTTAACAGCTAACTTAGAGAGAATTCACTATTAGCTTTGTCATTCAAATATCTCCAAAAATTAATAATATTTGCCAGACATATGGCCAGTATTTACCTAAGATAGTAAGCCATTTGAGGTACAGTAGGAATTCAAATGACTCATTTATTGAGGTGACTGCTTAACATGTCTTATTAAATCAGTTCTACAATGTCTATCAAATCTCATCAAAGCATAGTAAACCAGCTCTTATTTTTTGTCACTGATGTGTGTACAAGTGGAAAAGCAATTGATATGTAATTATTGCAACTCACCTAAGTCTTATTCCTTAGAGAATCTGTACTGAGGATACCTTGAAGTGCAGTTCTCAGTTCAATAACACTTTATTGCTATGACAAACTACAGTGCCATTACCAGAGTGCAATAAAGTGATAGAACCTTCAGGGACAAAAATACCTCACTCTGGATAAAGTATTTCATTCTCTATATCTCCCTGTTCAGCAGGCAGGCTGAAAGGATCCCAACAATTTTGACAATCAGAAAGAGGACTACTTTCTGCGTCACAGGTTTTGAATTTCCTTTAAGACTTCTAATTAAACAAATACAAAACAAACGAGAAGCAAATATTCTCTTTAGATTTGCACCTATCCATTGAACCATTTATATCCTTCATCACATCAGTGCTGGTACAGACAGTAAGTGCCTGTGAATTTTGCTTTACTTCTAGGATAGTGAAAAACTGTAATTCCATTTTGAAGGTAAGAGTGACACTCAGAGACTGAGTGGCTTCACAAAAGAATTTAACCCAAATCTCTCAAGACCATATATCCTTTTCAATAATTTCTAATTAGACAAAGGAAAAGATAGTGTATTGTAAACTTTAAGCCCTCATAGGAACAACTAGAACAAGTAGACATAATGACCCAGCAAGAGGATATAAAAAGAAAATTTGGCCATGCACAGATTGCACTTCCACACAACTACATCATAACAAAACTTAAAGTTGACAATTTTGAACAGCAGGTCGATATGGCATAAAGCAGAAAACCATGAAAAAAAAAAAACAAAAAACAAAAAACAGTGGCTAAACCAAGCAACCTTTCCACATCTCTGTTAACATGCACAGAAATAGCATAAAGTGAGAATGGCTCCACAGTTAAGCTGAAGTCTGGTGTAACTGTTTTTAAAGTCAAAGTCCCAGATATCATGACAAAGCCCCCTTTTAGGTCAAGTCTTGTTCCTAATATATATCTCATAAATTGCTTTAAATAGTGCTTTCTCAGCCCACAGTTACACAGTTCTTGGATGTCTTCCACTAGCCTTCTGATCTGCGTTTTCCAGAATACCTTTTTTGGGATCAGACTGGACCCAGAACTCTGTCTGTTGGGTCCTTAGGAGAGCTAACACAAATCCTCTCACAAATAAACACACTTGAAAACAGGAAAGCCTGTTATGAGAAGTGATTCATAGACATGTGAATATAATATATCTCAGTGAGGAGAAATGACAGTTAGAGAATCCCTATGTGTGTGTGCATATACTTTGCAACATACCATGTTTTCTACAGTTCATCTGCATTAAGAAATCATTTGCTGTCTCAGTAGTACCACACAGTGAGACCACAACCCAGAGAGAATGGTGCCAGATAACCCTCAGGAAAATCAAGGTCAAAGCTCAAGAAGATAATTCTGTGATGGTGGTTAGATAAGTCAGATGACTAAACAGGTCTTCCACATCTCTGTTTTTATGGCACAAAATGGTTAACTTTGAACGTCATCTAAAGTAGCCTTAAATGTACAATACTATACCCATCACAGAAATCCCATGTGGGGAAGCAGCGTGGGGAAGCAGCAAGGAGAAGAAATATAAGCTAACACTGACCTTCTGTAGCTCTGCCACTCGAAGAGCTCACTTACATGTAACTTCTTTAGAAACATAACAGGGAGTTTTCTGCATGTAAACCAAAAATATCTAACCAGATATTTTTGACACAATTCTTTGCAATACTTTTGATCAGCTTTTTTTTCTTTTTGCATTAACACCAAAATTATCTGTCCTTAAAAATCTCTCTTCATTTTTACAGCTTCAGTAGTAGAAGCCTCAGCAACTAAAATGCCAAGTAAAATTTTGTTCTTACTGCGTTTATCAATGGTACTTCACAACATTTTCACAGCTATATCTCCTGGAACCAATAGCAACTAAATCAGTACCAACCAGGTCATAACATTAGGAAGGATTTCTGTACCACCAAAGTAAAATGAGGGATAATTTGCTTCTTGAACCATATATGCAAAGACACTATAAAGCAAGTGAATTCCAAGCCTCAATAATAAATCTCTTTAATTGTACTTTAATACCAGGGTTTTAAAGTACTACCTAGCAGACAAACTGTAAGAGAGTTTTGCACTATACCGAGCTTTAATGCCCTGAAACATGGTAATTAATAACATAAATTTGATTCCAGACAACAGTTTTATTGTTAGGAAAAGACAGAGGCAGATCAAAGTCTAAAAGAGGAAAACCCAGTAATTATCTGAAATAGCCTTCTGGAAAGTGATGTCTATAGAAAGATAAGGAAGTCCATGGAGAAAATTCTTGGATAATGACTGTACACAGGGCTGGGGTGGAGAGAATCCAATATACATAATGTCTATTAATACCATCTCTTCCACATTCAAAAAAAAGACTTACAAAGTGTATCATAGCCCACTGGGTATATTGGCACTGCCAGTCCAGGGCAGTGCTGGTTTTGTTCTCAGTCCCTGATCCCTTGATTTCCACACTACATACATGTCAGTGGGAACTATTTCATTGATTTCCTCTAGGTTTAGTATTGACCCATCATTCAAAATAACACTGATATCAGTTCTGTGCCCACAGAGAATAGGGTAGGATGGGAGAGACTAAAATTTCAACTGTCAGAACTAATGAGGCCCAGCTGAAGACATATGTACTTACGAAATTCAGGGGATCCTGTTCTGCTCTCAGAGACACTGGTGTGAATCTCAAACAACATAACTGAATGCAATCGACATGAGAGCTCAGTCTCTTGTTACTGAACTCTACTCTGTTTGGGGTGGGGATGCTCTTTACTTTATTATTTCAGACACCCAAAATACACTAATTTATCATTCACTTGCAAAGTAACCTTTTAAATAATGGCAGCACACACACACACACACACACACACACAAAAAACAAAACAAAACAAAACAAAAAAACCCACACTGATAAAAAAACATGGACATCTGCTAATGGAATAAATAAATATGGTCCCACCGTTGCCACTGATTTACCTTATCTCAGGGCCTGTTATTCCACCTTTGTGTGCACATTCAGGAGAGAGAAATGAAAGACTGAGAAGATAGAAAAGGTGGTCACGTTGGCAACCAAGAGGCCGTGACTTTAATACACCAGATGATAGTGAAATCAAACACTTTCAAGCTATAAAGAAAGAAAATGAAGCTTGGCATGATTTGGTTGCTTGAGATGCAGCTGAGAGCTGGATCTTTGCAGCTCAGGCAAACCCTGCCAAACAGGTTTGCTGGAGGATTAGGAAATCAGAGATAACTCCAGGTACCTTCAAGCTTCATCAGACTCCTACAGACACCCAGATACTGCTCTGCGAAGAGAAAACCTTTCAAGAAATAACATTCTGAGGTGAAAATTCTCCACCAGCTGAGAGCAAGGAGGGAGCAAAGAGCAAAAGAGAAAACGTGGTTTCAAATAGCATGTATCTGAAAATAGAGCAAATGTGTGTAAGAACAATTAGCTTTCTGCAAGTTGTATTGGAAGCACAACCCAGGGCCAGTGCATCTCTACTCATATTTGGGCAGCTGGCCAGAGACTGAAGAAGTGACTTTCCTTCCACTATTTTCTCATTTTCATTAAACTGTGTTTTAGGGAAGCACAAAACAACTCTATTTTCTCTGCATTTTTTTCAGGCATACAGCCTTTGCTCACAGCATAAGAATAATCTCTCCTGGCAAACAAAGCAGGTCCCCATTAATTATCCCTCCCTCTCTCTCCCCTCTTGCAGCTTTACTTGTAGGAATACTGCTGTGAATATGGGCTCTCTGCCAAGAGGCCTTGCACATGCTTTTTTCATTATTAGACTACTATAAAATTTAACCATATAAGTCTTCTGTGCTGTACCCTCATGATGATGCCAACAATCATTTTAAAATAGACTGCTTAGGAGAGTGTAGAGACCAGGCCTTTTTGCAACTCATTAAGTCGTAGTTTATTTTTGCTTTGTTAGTATATGTGTTCCTGCTCCCACTGACCAGCACTGGAGCGGGCTTAGTTCTTGTATGAGCATTTTAAAAAGTATCAGACCTTGTCATCCTCAACACTTGCACAAAAATTCACTTACCTAAGTGGCAGTTTTGCATGTCAGGGTTTGGGGGATTTGGCTACAATACATTAAGGGACAGATTTTGCCATTTGACATTAAAGGTATTTGGCTCTAAATTACCATAAAAATAATGTACAAGGATAGAGCTTGCTTTTTATTTTCTCTTCAAGTCATAGGACTTAACTGGCTCTACAACTGCAAAATAATAAGGAAAAAATTGATCCTGAAGCAGTCCTTTTTTTAATAGGTCACAGAGTACCTTGTAAAGGAGCACAATACCATTTCCCCTTGTAAAATGGCCTCTTAACATATGAAATGTATAATGAAAGAAATGACTTGCTTGAGATCACCCAGAGGCTCACAGCAGACTGGGATGGATGGGACAGTATGGGAGTAAACAACATCCAGACTTTGATCATTGTAGTTAATCCTAATAGGGAGTATTTTACTTGCTATCATTAATTTTCCATCAATGGTAAAAAATTCGCCTCAGAAAGAATGCAGTCACTTCTTCTAATGTGTGAAGACAACACACATGGTAGGAACTATGGAATTTATATTCTCAGTGCAGCGAAAGACAGAGTAAATAACACTGTCCCTAATTCAACTTTTAGGAATGTCAGCCAGAGCAGGCAGGGAAGGGCACCAGCTGCCTCTCCTCTCATTTTGATCTATTGTCGTGCACAGGCAATAGTATCTGATGGAAAGGGAACACCCAAAGCTCTCCAGTATGACTGTATTGTGCTCCCTTCAGTGATGATTATATTCCACAATTTACAGATAATGTTAAGTAAAACTGTAGCTGGGGCTCTGCCCCCCTTACAGCAAATTTAACGCACAGCACCAATCAACTTTAGGATTCAAGTTTTGCACCAATTATAAAAAAGCAACAGTAATGTCATAAACGTGGCTCTGGTGAGATCAGGAACAGAATGATGTTTTACATATGTTTGCTAACATGTCACTTCATTTATTTTGATGTGTTGCTTAATATCTAGTATATACTAAGTTTAACTAAATATGCTGAATTTAACAGCTTTAAAAATATTATTAGGAGTCACCATCTTTGGTTAACATGTTTTTAAAAACTTCTGTCTATAGTAAGTGTTCAATGCTGTTAGTAGCAGCCACAGCTGCTAGGGAAGAAATGGAGAAACACATGCTGTTGCCCACTTTGCAAACCATCAGTGTCTGCAGTATCTTAAGTATCATGTAGAAGCCATGCACAGGATCCTTCACTGCAGAAAATATTTTCTGGTAGAATGAAGTAAAAAACTTACATAGCTGTTAGTTCACTATCTTCTTGGCAGTGGCAGAAAAACCTAGTAATTTTAGGTTGAAGAGAGAATAAAAACAAACAAACGGACACAGGCACAAACGGGCACAAACACAAGGGCACAGACAGTGTGTGTCCATTCCCTATGCCTCCCCATCATGCATGCATTGCCTAGGGACGTACAGCACAGCACAGATGGCCTTGCATGATTGTCTGAATCTGCTGATAGAGTCATTCTTTCAATGTCGCTGGGATTTACTTTTCTTTTTTGCATCTCTGTCACCTTCTCCCTCCCAAGACTCCCTCTATCTTCAGTCTTCAAGAAGTTGCCCACAGCATCCCACAAATCCCAGCCTCGCTAAGCAGAGTGGGGCACAGCTCAGGCCCCAGACACTGTGCAGGAGAGACAGCCAAACCCCAGATTTCCTGGAAACCAGCAGAGAATAGTTAATATCCTCATTTTGAAATTAGTTATTATTTTTTCTCAAGATGTTTTGTCCTTTCTAAAAAGGAAAAAAAAAAGAAACAAAACAGAGTGCAGGATTTTTTTTCTTTCCACCAATTAAATAAATTAATCCCACATTGGGATATTCAGCCTTACTCTCCCAGACTTTCTCTTTTCCCTTAAGGAAGTGTCTGTCAAGCTTTACCCCAAGCTACTCCCAGAGCTCAGTAAGGGAGGTAAGTGTGCCTCAGTGAGACCAAGTCAAAAATAATTTTCCTCTGAGAAAAATGAATGCAATTCTCTAACCATAGTGGTCACAAAGAGATGAAAATGCCCTTACCTGCACTGGTAGGAGAGGGGTTGCTGGTCTCCCCATCATACTCCTTGACCTCCTGAAACAAATATTGTGAACTCCCCTTCCCCAAAAAAATAGTACTGGGAGTCTTGAGAAAGTGTTGCAGATGACTACAAAAAATAATATGTAGAGTGTCAGAAGGTCAATAGGTTGACGGAAGAGGTAAGGAGAGGGCCAAACCCCAATATCTTTCCTCGGAGGGCTCTCTGAAGGGCTGAGGGTGCTTTATCACAGAAGCAGGTCCCTGTTACTGGGCCAAACTCCATCTTCACTAACACATCTTGCAGGAAACACAACTTCCGACACCCCCTTCTCACTGCCTGCACTCATCCCAGTGTGCCGGCAGTGGCCTGGGTGGAAGAAGCCCCCCAGACCTCCGTCGTGGCCGAAGGGAGTGCGGGGCCGGGACCAGCAGCCCTGCACCACGGGTGGACCTGCAGCTCCTGCCCTGGAGGTGCTGGCCAGAAGGGTGACAGAAGTCACTTCCCCGCTGAAGCACTGGGAGGGCAGCGACCAGGCTATGACCTGGGTTTCTATTTAGGCAGCCCAACTTCTTGCACAGGACTTGTAGAAAGACTATGGTTACCTCAGCAGGATGAAGTGTAACAAAAAGGATTATTCATGAAGAGTCACCCCATGGCTAGCTAATATTTTACAGCTCCAAAGCCACATAAGTACAGCCAAGTATCTCTACTTATCAGGCCGCTCAGGCCCCCTCTGCTCAACAGCTGAATGAGGACTGGACTGCCCTCTTCCAGGGAAGTCTGCTGGTGTTTCTCAGCAATCAGGACCCTGCTAATACCATTAACCCCAACAGCCTGTTCAAATCCACTATGGAAGAATTAATCAGCTTGGGTATTAGCTCACAATATGCCCTATCATCTCCCTCCACCCCCTCAAAGTAGAAATTATTTTTACTTGTTGGTTCATCAGCCATAGATACTGCTTCATTAAAAAAAATGTTGTGCAAATTCAGCCACAACATCCTGAGCAAAATCTTTTAGTCAGAATTTAAAGAAAAGCAATACTGCTACCATACGTTCCTTCAGCCAAATCTGTTATGAGAGTAGGACCATTAATGTCAGCAGGGATATAAAGTGAGCAGGATTTGTTCCATGCTTAGTAATAAAACCTTCTTAAGGAGATGAAATCAGACGCAGTGTAATGCAACAGGAGTGATTTGAAGCTGTAGTGGCACTATGTGGACAGTCTGTACCATACACGACTCTGGGACTATAGAGCAGGTGGTCTTACAGCTCTGCTGTAATATTTTACTGGAAATGATGCTAATGAGCAATGACTGTCTGGTGCTGGTGTTACTTCAAATTGCTATTTTAATACAGTTCACATCAGCAGCACCTCTGACAAACATAATCAAAATGGCAGCCCATTCAAATAAGAGAAAGGGATACAGTCCTCACTTGAAAGCGAAAAATAAAGCAAGAGAGATGGGCTGTGAAAAGAGGAGAAAATGCTGAAGGAAGGAAGAACCAGTATCATTTGGAGTTAGATCACTATAAAATGGTTACAGTATGTGACAGTATGCATAAGGACTCTGTTTGTGACAGCACAGATACAGTCGTTAGAATTTTGTTTTCTCAATTTTTTTATAGCAATGAAATCAATATATGCCAAAACATAGGGAGACCACTGCAACAAATGAATTCTTACCAAGTATTTTTGGGCAGTATGGACTTGATTTTCAGTGTGGCATTAATTCAGGTTCCCCCCTCCTTCCCAATCAGGTTCTCATTATGATGTCTAAAACCTTGATTCAGCCAAGCACTTCTGTATGGGCTTTGTTGGAACATGTAATTACTTCCCATTAAAGTCAACGGGACTAAGTAGCATGGTTAAGTGCTTTGCTGAATTGGAGCCTAAATGACATCAGCTGTGCCAGTAAGTTACAGGTGCAAAAAAAGACAACCATGTTTTAAAAAATCTGACCTTTTTTCAAGCAAAATTTTGTAACAGGCCTATTTGTGATTTTGTTGTAGATTTTACTTAGTGGGAAGACAATGTTATGAGAGCCAGGTCACTTCCTACTTATCTCTCTCAAATGTTGCCATGCTAGTCTTCACCAAGTCTCTAGAAAATAGGGTAATCTTTAAGGAAGTGAAAAATATAATATTGAGATGACAAAAATTATTCTGGTTTTGTCAAAGATAAAAAGGAAAATAGAAGGAAAATATATACAATTATTTGCCCTTGAAATTTTGTAACGTGACAGACTTCGTCAAGGAAAAAGGTGAATTAATGTTGGAGAACGAGGGGGCAGAAATCAACCCACAGAAACTCTCTGAGTCCTGCTTACTCAGGAAAATGTTCTGCAGGGGTTGTGGCTCTCCTTTGACATTACCAGGCTTAAACACAGACACATACAGCATGGACAGCAATGAACAGTACCTAACTTGTGTCTCAGTCACACAAAAAATTCAAAACTGCACAAACATCCTCATAGGAAGCCCTTAACACTGTTTACGCTGGCAAAATTCATTCTCTTCCAGAGGTAAATTTGTGATGGCATGAACCTTAAGCAGGGTGCCTTAACTTGGGACAAACACACTAGAATGGATGCTCTTATTCAGTGCTCCTGGTTAAAACCTCTTTCTGTGAGGCCTGGCACAGCGCATTCCTGCATTCCCAGAAGAGGTTGGAAACATGGCAAAGACACTGTCATAAAATGATTAGCTGGAACGCATATCAGATAAAATATGTGTTTAACTGGGCCAAATATATCACTGACAGCACCTGAGTCTTTGAGAAGCATTGGGGAAAAGAATCAAAGACAAAATTCATGAGCATTTGTAACTGTCATCAAAAACTGGTTTACTTTGTTCTGTTCAAGTCCCCATACTGTGCATACAACAATGGTATCCAAGTACCTTGATATCATATTCAGGAGTGTAACATGGAAAATCTTATCTACGTGAAAGCAGCGTCATGAGTTCCACATGACACAAAACTGGTGGATGCACCCATATCAGAGAGGTGACATAGTGGACAAACTGAAACACAAAGGAGTGGATCAATGGGATCAAAACAACATGTTTCAAAGTGGACAAATAGCTGTTGGTAAATAGCCAATAGCAGCATAACAAATAGAAATGCCAAAAAGAAATTAACTATCATCCCAAAATTTCACAACAAGCTGCAGAGTCTTGATGAGAATGATGTAATGCAGATGCCATGGGAATGAGCATCTTAAAAATATCTAAATCTAACTAAACACAGGGACTAATATTACAAGACAGTTTAACCTTTAATCACTGTTTCCAGACCAAAATAGGTTAGGTGGCTTTTCAAAAGGCTTCCAGCTGAAGAACTTAACATATATTCTATTATTTATTCTATTTCTTTAGATTATAAAATGCACCTCTCTAAAGATCTAGGGAAAATATACAAATCATTTAAAATTACACACAAAATTCCAGCTAATCCAATGGTCACAATAAAAAACCTTCCCAGAGCTCTGACCCTAACCCTTCCCAGAAAAGAATCCCACCTTTTGAACCCAGTCACCATCACTCAGTCTGCTTCCTAAGAAAAATCTTGGGAAAATAGTTAGGTTCTTCCATTACTAACCAAGAGGTTAGTTATTGGCCCACGCCTAACATCTAAGGCCACAATGTGCACTGACAGAAATTATTCCTGACACTCAACTTTCCCTTCTCATCCTCTCTCTGGCATTCCTGCTTTATCTGCAAGTTTATTTTGACAAATGATTAGGATCAGCTGTTTGCCTTCACCCCTCAGTGCCCCATGAGACCTTCAAAATGTGCCTCTGGAGGTAGGACATGACCTTCACCCATTTTTCTATCTCCAGTCCTTGCTGCTTTTTTCTTCTCTGATCTCCAGAGATGGTCACTCCACATGATGAACTGAGAGGAAGTAGCAATAAATATCATAGTATATTACAAAGCCATAATTAAAGTTGCTCCATTCCCTTCAGCTATTAGTGTGCCCATTTTATAGATGCATAGAAGCAGAATAAGAAATAAGTCAGAAATAGAGTCAGTAGAAGAACTGAAACCAGAGTGCGGATCTCATTTTCATTCCCCTTGGCTAAGCAGTTGAACTAAACAATAGGGACGTTCTACTTTAGCCTGTTTTCAGGTACAGTGCAGCATCCCTGAGAGAGCTATTTTCATACCAAAGGTAAAACTAAGTCTATAGATCTCAAGAGATTTTTTTTTCTTCAGTCAGTGGAAAAGAAGCAGGAATACATAAGTCATAACACATTAAAATGAAGAGGGAGGGTCAGCATTATTTGTGTTCTGAGCAGATGCATTGCTGTTGTGCTCAGATGAGTTATCATAGACTATCTGGATGACAGATTGCAGATAATTAGAAAAAGAACCCTCTAACTGAATGATTATAATCCCATTATTGACTTTTAATTCATAATCTGTGCCTTATTGAACTGAGCAGCCATGCTATAAATTTAATACACATTGCATGACAGTCCACTCTTTCCAAAACTTCATTTGTAATGGGATCTGCAGCTCTTAGCTGCAGTAATTTATAATGATCATCAACAAATATTACATATAATTGATGTTATTTACTGTCTGTAACACAGGAGGTTGAAAATCTCAAATTTTAAGTCAGAATCATTCCCAGTTTTCACAGAAAAGGATTTCTTATTGGCATAAAGCAAGTTTGACAGGGGCAGGCAGAAACTGAAGGCAAAATTTTGGCACAGAAGGCAGCAGGCAGGTCTGTGCTTTAAAGAAAGTTTGAACTTACTCCAGGTGGTAGTCCATGATCTGTGCACTCCCTCTGAGCAGGGAAGCACTAATTCAAGACTTCCCTACTGTGACTTCTAAAGTTAGATGCTTTTTCCACTTAATTTCCATAGACTTACTAAAGAAAATTAGCAGCCCGTTATTTGCAGTCTTACACACTTAGTAATTTATGCACAGTGTAGGGTTCACACCGAAATCCACGGCACGGCTGGGTGCTTTCCCCTGATATCAGCTCTTATTCCTTGTCACTTGTCCTGTTCCTGTGTTCTCTGTGACGTCTCTCTTTCCTGTAGCCCTTACGTTTTGCCATTTCATTGGCCAATTGTCAACAACAACATTGGCAACCTTCTGTTGCTTCTGTTGCAAAGAAGCAACCACTCTGATTTCACTCTTGATTCCCTCTAAACTATCCCTAAGAGACCTGTGAATCACCATTCAAACCAAGGCCAATCATTGTCAGGTCTTCTAAACAGATAAAATTGCTGAAAACATTGGGGTGGGTTAGCTCACTCTTTTAGGGTGAGTGGGGGTAAACAGAAAGGTCTGGATCTTGTAGATCACCTTCCCATTTCTACAGTGATCTCTTAGAGCTGCTTCTCTCTGTGTCTTGTGGATGGAGGCATCACTAGCCATGGATGTGTGCAGTGCAGAGGGCAACCTCAGTCCCTGCAGACCGGATCCCTCTCTGTATCCTGTACGATTCCTTGGCTGCCCCTCAGCTGAGGAAGCCCTAGGCAAATGCTGCTAGAGGCAAATACCTTCTCTCAGAAAACAGTTCCAGAATTTGTTCTTTTTTTCACTTTTGCTCCTTAGAAGTTGAACAATGTCAGAGGCAATGTTTGGGAAACCAGCTAGCCAATACAGTCAAAAGATACTGATTAGACATGCAGGGAAATAGCATCACAGAGGACATGTACACTCTCTTCTGTCACCAGGCATCCCAATTCATTTTCAGAATAGTCTGTGAAAAACTGAAGCGTTCTCCTCTGTATAAACTGTTTTGCATGTAGTTGTTACCAAGATTGAAAGAATAATATAAGGATCATTCTGCAGGTAGAAAGGTAGCACATCCACCATTTCTTCAAACTTAATCCTAAAGTGAGATGTTCAGAAAGTCTACAAGTTTTCTCAGAGTTCAGCTTTAACTGTGTTTGCATGTATTCATGTTATAGCTAAAAAGGTGCCTTTGTCCAACTTTTTGTATTTGGGGAAAATATGAAAAACCTTGTCTCTGAAAATGCATAGACAAGCTTTGCAATGACAGCTTTGATTTCTCTGAGAATTGACTTTTTCTTGAATGCAGATCCTATCATCTAAAAGCAAAATACAAGGGAATATAGTAGTTACAATGAGTGCAGCTCAGTCTTTCTGATTTATCAATAAAAAAACCCAACAGACTACAAATGAGAACAGTATTCCTCAAATCAACCAGTGTAGCTTTTGTTTTTGTAACAAATACTGGAGCATCATGGAACTGACAGAGTTAAATATTCAGAAGAAGCTATCTATCTATTTGGGGAGATGTAGACTACGTTCTTTTTGTGTACCAACAGACCTGACTGTAATTATGTTTTTCTTCTTTTACCAACTACAAGTCAGAACTGTTGGCTTAGACATTTTAAGCTGTTTCCTAATATTATTTAAACCACAGTGGTGATAATGGTTTGCATGCTGGTGTCAAAAAGACCAAGGATCATTAGAAAAGTGTTCTTCAATGGTCAGTGCACGTGCTCTAGCTGCAACCTACCCAAGAATCTGCAGTCCCAGAAGCAGCTTTACAAAAATTCTTTGCACAAATTAAAGAAACAACACGTAAACCTATGGTTAAATGGCAAACCATGGCAAGTTGATCCAGGGAGTCCTTAGGGCTTAGTGCATTTCCACACGAACAGGAATACAAGTACACCATTTTCACTGTCAAAATCAGTGGCATTTATTCTTCAAGGACAGAACAAACAAAATGAATCTACATGAAAGGGGTCACACAAAGATTCTATCTCCCTAGCAATGCAGTCAGTCAAAATAGGCCTGTCACAGCTCAGCTGGGAAACCATCTCTCCGCTATTCAGCAATTCTAGCAGTTTGCCCTTCATGGCATAAATTATTAACTATAATACACAGGAGTGACAGATACCTTTATGACCTGGGTGGAGCTGCCACCAGATTGTAAGTGGACTGTACCTCTGTGTGTCTGCTCCAGATCTTTTCTAAATATATCAGAAGTCAGGTACAGTATGGACCACAAACATAGTTAATACATGCTCGTTTTTGCCATTTTGACACAAATTCTTTAAAGTGACATTCTGGGTATCTGGCACTGGTTAGAGCTAGTAAGAAAGTCTACTACCAACTCTTGTTGAAGTCCACAGCTATCCTTTGTGACCTAGAGAGCATAATTTACTTTTCCTCTCTTTATTTCCAGGTCTCCATTAACTAACTTCTAGCCTGGCATACATAAATTATATTCCTTTTCTTAAGGTTCAATTTAAAATTAAACATTCAATTTTGTTTTAGTTCCAGTGCAGCAGATTCCTAGTTTCTCTCTTCTTCCTTTCAGATAGGCTACATCCTGCATTCGTTAGTGCTTAAAAAGTGTTTCTGATCCAAGGGACATTCTGCAGCCCTTGGGAAATGTTAAATTTCACAAGTATTTTGCTGTAAATATTAACCAGATAAAATAGAGGAAACTACTGTGGAAGGGAGATTTTCTGCCTATGAATGGAGAATACCTTAAGCAGGAGGCGATAAGATCATGTGTGCATACACTTTTTCCTCAGTCCCTCTCTGTCCCCTCCATGGTACACTTTGAGTATTTTCCCACATGCAAATTCCACCACTCGTGCTGCCTAGAGATCAGGGCAACTTAAAGCAGGCTTCCTGCTTTCTGAGTAACAGCTCTAACCACTGGGCTATGGTACAGAAGGTGGAAACAAATTCCCTTCCACTCTCCTGTGCTTAGTGCTGAATTCACTAGTAGGCACAGGTGTACATGAGCAATTTGGCCTGTGCTTCTCAGGCTTAGAAGTATCTTTTTTTCATCCCTATCTTGCAAAAGGGCCTGGCTTCTCTCTCCCATTTGGCTGTTTGCAAGCACACACAAGCTCTTAGGAAATCCTCACTGCCAAAGTGGAAGGCAATGTTGATTTTGTGACCTGGTTACTGTGCTCCCTGTGATTTAGCAGCCTAAACCTTGCCCACTCCCCAAGTCACAGAGAATCTAAACACTCTGAATCTTGTCCTGAACTATGTCAACTGAACTTGCAATTGCAGAACAGCAATGGCTTACACCAACTAGGGAGGCACCGTGGTCCCAAAGGTCAAGTCATGGCTAAAATAGCTGGAGTATCCTGATCTAAGATACTCTGAAATGATCTCCATTTATAAGGACTATAAGAAATACACAAAGTAGTGATCACATTCTCCTCTGCAGTTGTCTGTATCCTAGCAATTGCCTTCTAGGGCACACGTATAGTTTGTAAAAGCTCATTAAGATCACAGAATTAAAAGGGCTCTTTAAATACAAGAAGTATTCTTTCCATATTAATTGATAGAATCCAGCCTTTCCCAGATGGAAGGGCTGCTACATTTAATGGTCTAGCTCCAAATTAAGGGTTGATGTGCTTAATGTGAGTATCCCAAAAGCTTCTCTTCTACTAACTTAACATTTTATGCTTTCTTGATAAATCATTAATTTTCTAAATGCCTAGGAATTAAAAACACAAAGAGCAGATTTGCTTTTCATGGGGGCTGTTTAGGCTCAGCTGATCTGAGATGTCTGAAACATATTTCACCAACGTCTTTGCCGCATGAATGCAGCTGAAGAGTGTTATTGCTGGGCTGAGCTCAGCTGCAGGCTCCTGCAGGGAATAGTTTCCATACATCTCTTTGGGGTTTTAGCAACCAATAGAAGCTGCATCTATTCCTACTCTTCCCAGCTCGTGTCCTGAATAGAAAGTCCTAAGCACCTCCTTTCAGAAGTGTAGATAAAGATCATCCTCATTGCATCCCTCACTATGGCCCTGCCTGAGGTACCGCATCCTGCCCCACTCTCAAGCTTTCAGACACTTATGTATGCCCAGAGTTTCCTAGTGGCTGGCACAGATGGCTCCTTGCCTCCCATGGTGAGGATTTTCAGGCTTCACTTCTAGGTATAGGCAGAGGATAAAGGTATAGACAGAAGGAATAGACAGATCTGAAATTCCCTGTCCTTGCTAACTGCCTGGCTGGATGCAAGGCAGCTCTTGTGGGCTGTGCTTGAGATAACATAATCTGTCAGCAGCAATATGGCAATAACTTAGACACAGGGTAGAGCTTCCTCCAAAAGTCAGAGTAGCAGGGGAGCTCTGTCTGGGCCAGACTATATTGTCATATCCTTATTCTTTCCACATATGTGTGAAGCCTGCTACGGTATTCATCTTTTACTTGTTTAAATCCTTCAGAATATCTCTTCCTACAAACCTAAACCATAGTTTTCATAAATGTTTCCTGACCAACATTTTGCCATGCAAATGCTCACATCAAGGAATTACAAAGCTATATAAATAAATTATTAGGCTGAAATTCAGTTTCTCATTAGCCACAGATGACTTTGTCCAACTGAGTAAGAAGTATGAACAAATGGAGAGAGATTAAGTATCTTAATGCCTACTAGAGTGTGGAATTAGGATGGTCAAAAAGGCCAGCATTTTCTGGCCATATATTTACAATATCGTTGTCACTACACCTGCTGAAAGGTGTCATAGACAGCACAAATTATAGAATATGAGGACTGAAAATATTTACCTTTTTGAAAAGCATAAGGGATTCATTAGTGCAAATTCTCTCCCCTCCACAAAAATTTACACCTGCTGAAGTCTTTCTGGCACCTGATCAATAGCTAGATGCACTTTCAAATACTTGTCCCACTGTGGATGGATGGTTTTGGGGGAAAATACTAGATTTATTATTACAGTACAGGAACACACAAAGAGTAAATATTTATTTCTCCTCACTCCAGATAGAAACAAAAATACAGTGTTGGTATACCACTACAATGAAACAGTTTCCTAAGGGTTCCCAGCTCTGATGACACTCAAACAAATGAGCTAAAAACAGCAGTTGTACCTAAAAGAGTGATTTTTTCCCATGCAGACACAGTACTCAGTATATTTCTCTTTAAGCATAAAGAGGGAAGAGGGAGTGTATCTACCCTTGTTAGAATGAAAAACTGGTTAAACAGATCAACATTCAGCTGCAGTGGAAACATCTCAAAGACTGGTTTTGTTCTGTGTCCTATGTTATCCTGTGCAGTAATTATTTATTAACTAATGATTTGCATACTGCTTTATGTCCTTAATCATCAGAGGACAGAGAAAGTAAAATGACACACAAACTCTTAACAAATTCTCTTCATCAAAGAAGTATGTCCACCAAGATTTAGCATCACTGTGAGAAAAATTGTAGGCTTCATGACAATAATCAAACTCTGTCAGACTTAAGGCCATCTAGTTCAGAATTTAGTTTGTTTATACTGGCCAGTAGCAGACACCCAAGAAGGAGTGTAAAAATAGGCAATTATAGTGATCCTTCCATAACACATTCTCCTTCTTTCTGTCAATTAGTGGTTCAACATATTGCTGACCAGAGGGCTGCATCTAAACCATAATTTTAATAATCACTGACAGACTTACCCTTCATTAATTTGCACCAATTCTTTTTGAACCCATTTATACTTTTGGTTATCACAACCTCCTGTCAAAAAGTATTTCAATTTAATTATATGTTGCAAATAAGTACTTTATTTTGTTTTAAACCTGCTTCTGGACATTTTTATTCAGTTTCTGTCATATGAGAAATAGTGAACAATTTTTCCCTCTTCAGCTTCTCTAGGACATTCATGGTTTTATGAACCAGTGCGATATCCTTCAACCACCTCTTTTCAAAGCTGAAATGCTGATTTAGTCTCTCTTTACACAGTCTTCATTTCACATCTTTTATCAGCCTTGTCAATTTTTTTTTTAATCACTTCCAGCTGTATTATATCCTTTTTGAGATAAGAGGATCAGAACTGTTCATAGTTATCAAGATGTGGAAGCACCATGGATTTATTCTGTGGCATAATGGTGCTTTTCTATTTTGATATCAGTCCCTTTCTTAATAATTCCTAGCATTCAATTTGTCTTTTTTTTTCCTGCTGTGAGCATTGATCTAATGGTTACTGAGAAATATACACAATGATGCCAGAAATCTTTTCTGTAATGTTAGTTTAGAGCCCATCATTTATATGCATATATAAATGTTATTTTCCAAGTGCATTATATTACATTTATCAGAATTTATCTCCACCCGCCAGCTTATCATCCAACTATGATAACTTACTGCCATTCTTTACAGTCAGTATTAGATTCTCCTAAATAATTCTTCCTATTCTTTTCTTATTTAAAAGGAATGCATGAAAACACTGAACACACAACACAGATCTCAATGGGACCACGTATGTTATCTCCCTTCAAGGCAAAAATTGACCATTTATTCCTATCCTTTATTTTCTGGCTTTTAACTAGGAATTAATCCACAAAAGGATCTTCCCTCTCATCCCATGGCAATTTAATTGCGTTAACAGCCTTTAGTGAAGAATGTTGTCTTTTTTTCTTTTTTAAAAATCTATGCATACCATATTGACCAGATCACTTATCAGCCAACTGACTAGAATGTTAACAGGAGCCGATTTTACCAAAAGAAAAAAATATATATATATATATATCCTTAATTAAATCACAGTGAATTATATTGACTTTGTTCTGGAAGTGTAAATTTTCATTAATACTGGGCTAGCAGGAGAACTACAGAAGGCTTACTGGAGTCAACAGGAGCCATGCAGATAACAGGAATGGGAAAAAAAGTTGAATCATTGTCTTTAACACCCTCTACATAAGCCCACTGCATATGGACTAGGAGTCTAATACTGTTGTGCTAGAAATCAGATTAGAAAATGTCTCACTGGCACATTTATGCTGTGAATGAAAATACACATGGCTCAGCTCTGCATCTGTTGGTACAAATATTGGGGGCTATGAATGGTGCCAGTCATAATTAGAGCTTTATTGCCCTCCACACCCAACTAAAGTAAATCTATAATGCACAGTTTGACATGTTTTTCTTTGCTTGGGCCGCCAATAACTTGCCACATTCTTCTTTGCAGAAGAAGGATAGACATGTGCATGAGCAAGTCCATAAGTACTACTGAAGTAAGACCCTGCTTAACATAATGACATTTTATGTAGGCTCCCCAAAGTCTCCAGAATTATTCACCCTATATCAAGATTCCTCATCACTGGAGTTATGTCTTTTTCCATATCCTAATTTTTTATTTAGACTGTAAGGAACAGAACATCATGTTTAAGATTACCTATGATCTCTAACAGGTTCAACTCTTACAACTCTCTTTACTCAGCACACATTTTTGGAGAGTTTAGAGAACACACATCATTTACAAAATGAACAAGGAACTCAAAAGAACTATTATGAAACAGCAGCTCTGCCATGAACATCATCCTTTACTGGCCAAAACAAACTTATAAATAGTACAAAGTGTTGAACTTCAAACAGAACAGAGGCCTAATTATTATTTTTTTACTTTTTGTACAACAGCAGCAGCTAGGACACTACCGTGCTAAACCAGAGAGGAAAAAAGGTTCCCATATAAAGGTGAAATGCTAGGTGCAATATAAAAAACACACCTTGACAAGGTTCCTAATTTCATTGGAAACAAATTCACCAACACAATAAAGTCAACAGACCTGGCAATTGCACTGGCAAATACTTTTCTGCTGTGGCCTATGTCCGAGTGCTTTAACACTGTGGTCTCAGTCTGGGTGCTTACCAAAGCTTAGATACGAAAAGCTGCTAAAAGATAACAAGTTACTAAAAGTTAGATAATGTTCAAGTGCATGTTTTTAGCCTTCAGAAAATGAAAGGTAATCTGAGTTCTTGGTCTGCTTTTGGTGCTCAATAGATTAAATTGAATGTGCCCAAAGATTTACAGTGAGTCAGTTAGTGAGGTAACTTGTTCATACTTCTAGGCCATAATATACACCTTTCTTCTTTTAGAGATAATATTTGAAACTGAAAAGAACAAACAAAGAAAAACAAAGAAAAAAACTCAACTTTTTTTTTTTCTTTAATTGTAGCAAATAAATAGCATTTTTTAGTGGCTTATTCCTTCCTTGGCATATTGAACAGAGTTCTAGCTATATTTACCACATTAGTATATAAACTGTTCTGTCATCACTCTCCAGTTATGCTTTTAAATAAAGCTTACATAAAGTACTGCCACTTTATAGTTTTGGTAGATCAATAAAGTCAAGAAAACAGCAGCCACATCTTCCTGACAGCAATTACAAATATTACATTAGTGGTATTTAGTGCATTTAGGCTATTAGAACAGCAGTGCTTATATTTTATATAGGTGGGGCTAGTAATACCAGCTATTAGTCCGATGGCTTAACAGTTCCTATTTTAAGACCCTGTTTTTAGGTTTTTTAGTTGCTTATAATTTTGCAAACGTTTTTGTAGTTTAGACTGGAATTTTCCATCTTAGGTATTTTGCAGAAATATCATAACAGTTTGCATCTAAAAATGAGGTTGGGGGAAAATATACAGTTTTGTACAGTGAAAATGAAGTCCCCTCCCCCCCAACTTGGTGTACTTGTCTTTGAAATGCTTTAGTGTTCCCAAAACTTTGAGCACAAACCTGAATCTTCATAAGGGAAGGGCTCAAGAAAATCTGCTCAAGAAAATCTGCTTGGTAGAGGTTTCTTAGGTTTTAACAGAAAATCCCGCAACACTAAGTCCAGATGTAGGAATTTAGTAGCAGGTGCTCTGTGTCTCCTAGCATCTCAGTGACCCATTCCACATTTAAATGCAGAAAAGACAAGAGAAAGGGGAAAGATGAGAGTAGAGGCAAATGGGACTAGAATCCATTAAAGGAAGAAAAGGAGTTTTTGTGGGGCACACAGACTGGTGCTGGCCCTGTGAATAAGGGATAGAATGATCAAGAATACAAAAAGCAGGTGAAATGAGCAGAGATGAGATGGGCACTAGTGCACAGAGGAAGAAATGTGAGTTATTGGGGCAGAAGATGATACCAACAAAAGGGCCAGAGTCCCTGGGATTTCAAGAAGTTCCCTAGGTGAATTTAAGCTGAGGAACCAGCAAACACAGAAAAGAGGTTGACTTATGGAAGGAAAGCATATCCAGGCAAAGAGGTGGACTGGACAAAGAAGAGACATGGATAAAATGTTAGCCAAAAGAAAGGGACTAGGATTTGGAGCCCAAAAAATTGGACTGGGATTACATTAGAGGTGAGCAGAAAGAAATGTCTGTGCACCAATGTTCCTTCCAGAATTGACAGGATATGGATTTAAAATTTTCACTCGTAATAATGATGAGCACTTTCAAACCTAACTGAAGTCAAAAGGAAATGTTCTTTAAAAAGCTAGAATACTGCACAAGACTACATTCTCAGAAAAAACAAGTCCGGTCATCTCTAACTGGGCTTCTAAAGTTCACAGACATTTTTTTTGCCTCTTAATCTCAATGTGCTTCAGTTATTCATGTATAAAAAAGGTTAAACCACTGTGGTAGAGAGAAAATAAACCAACATTCACAGTGCACTCAAAGATTATGTGGGGATGAGCACCACAGAAAATCTTATAGAGTACTGAATACCCCAATCATCAGAGCACAGTTTGGATTGGTAAAGAACAGGGCCGCGCAGTGGACAGCAGTGGAGAAAAAAACCCAAATGATGGCTAGTCACTCACTTCACAGACACTGCCCTGCCTGGGTACTAATTAATATAGGTATCTTATGGAATTAGAGGTTGTATCAGAATAACACAGAACAAGTTTTAAGAGACTGGCTTTGCATTCTTATTAATGTTCTTTGAATATGTCTTATGTGAGTGAGCACAGATATATGCTGTTAAATACATGCTGACTTAATTATATTTTTTGCTTCCTTCAAAAAGGGCAGAGAACAAAAAACAGCATTTTTAAGATTTCACTGATTGAAAGATTTTTTCTAACATCCTTGACACCCCACTTGAAACATCAGAAACCAAAAATACACCCAATTAATCTCTGAAGAAGCCATCCATCTCTGTTTGTGATTTAAGAACCCTTTCCAGTCCATTAAATTAGCACAGCTCACTTTTCAGAACACAAAGATGGAAAACATCTGAGATTACTTTCCTGTGCAGCTTCTTTTGATGTATGCTCAAGAACACAACAGAGGCAGAAGGAGATTAATTAATGTCGCAGTGTTAACATGCTATATAAACTCTTGCTTTACATCAGCTGAGTAACTTATACTGATAAATAATGTTGCTATTAGCTCTCACAACATATTCACAGCATCTCTATTTTCAAAGCTGTTCCACGATTATGTGCGACACGGCAGAAGCAAAGAGAAATTTAAAATTTTCACTTTATTATAATTTTCTCATCTTGATCTTCATTCTGACACAACAGACCTAGTAAGATATTGCTTTTTTCTAGGAGTATTAGTCAGCATTATCCTTAGTCCATCACACATAACTCTATTAGATCCTCAGTGCCAAAGTGTATGCATGAGTGATGATTTTAAACACATCAGAGGTTACTCTATAGGATCTATACAGATCAGCTGTACTGCACCAACTCTGTAAGCCAATAGATGCCAGTGGATCTGCATAGGGATCTATATTCCATTAACTTTTGTATAACAAAAAAGGGAATCAAAATAAATGCCTTAGTTCTTGTCTGCATTCTGTTTCTCCTTGTTTCTTAGCTGCGATCATCTTTCACTTCTAGTATTTTATCCTCCGTTGTTCTCATGTTTACTTTCTATTTCAGGGCCAGTAGGGTAAGGGTGAGACTTTAAATGTGTTTTACAGCTTACTAGGTTTTACCATTGCAATTCTGTTCAGAAGAAGTACACTTGCATTAAATAGAAATAGAGTCGGTTTAAATTCAACAATAAATTCAATTCAATAATAATTTCAATTGTTTAAAAAACAATAGAATAAAGCACTGAGGCTTAGATTTCATATATGAAATACATACATTGCTGTTAGTTAGCATAGTAGAAAAATTTTAAGTATCAAATTTAAAACATACCTACACTGATTTCAATACCTAAAGACCAATTTGTGGAATTAATTTCAAAAGGAATTTCAGGGAAAATAACTCATATGGTTCTAGAGAAAAAAGAATGGGTAGCTGCCAGAATAAGTAAAGAATAATTTTATAATTTTTAGAAAATGGAAGATTTATAAGGGATATCAGCCCTTGTTTTTGAAAGGTAAAGACTGATATCAGAGACGAAAGAATTTCCTGATGTCAGAGAAGAAAGAAGTGCTTCCAGTTAAGACAGTGGCTAAGGCACCAAACTACATTACAAAACTAGTTAATCTTTGTCAGAAGTATCTAATAATTGCCAGTTTTGGAGAATTCAAAAATGTGCTATTTAATATTTTGTATAAAGATCTGTAGAAGGATAAAATATACATCTTTGACCCACAAGTCTCCACTTTGAGAAATCCAATGTCTTTCAGAATTCAGATGATTCAGACACTTGAATCTTCAAGATTCAAGTCTGAATCTTCAAGATTTTGAGGATGATACATGTCTGTTTGAGCACATGACAGAAAGACAGATCCTGGGAAAATATCTGGCTCTTCATGACTTTACCCAAACATCAAAAACAAACACACACACACACACACTTTCAACTGCTTGCCTTCCAGAGTAGAACCCAAAATCTAGAGGTAGGCAATGGTTTATGCATTTCTGTTCAAGATCTCCCAGACAAAACCGCCTGCATTAGTAGGGCAACTCTACACAGCACAGTATATCTACACAAACACAGTAAATCCAGACCGTCCACAGCACAATCCACTCAAAAAGGCCATTTGTGAAAGCAGCTATTGGTCCGTGCTCCAGATTTCTGGAAGTCTCAAATAAATGGCCCAAGTCCTCTATTTTCTACCTCTACAAAACTTCCGGTGGAAAGAAGACATAATAAGATACCCTATATAAAGTCTTAGATTAGGGCCAACATAAGTCAAGGTTATCTGGGGAGCATTAGGTGCCCTAGAAAGATGATCCACCAAAACCTTTTGACTCAGAAGGAAACCTGCAGAATTAGGTCGCGTTTTGTGATCATCACTGCCCCTGCAGGCATCCATAATGGTGCATTGGGAGCCCCAGAGTTTGCCCCGCAGAGCCTCTCAGGAGCTTTTTTAGGCACTGCTTCTCCCAGCTTTTTGAGTTACGGAGTTTAGGCAGAAGTTAGATGAGGGGAGGGGAATGTGAACCTTCTGAATTTTGGGAGCTTCTAGAGCGAGGAAGCCACTAGAAGTCAAGAGCTTTTTTCGTAATAATTTTTACTTAGGCACCTAAAGTCTGTTTGCATCATGTTTTAAGCACCCATGTCCTTCTAAGACCATCAACTCTTTAAAAGTATTCATATGTTTTCAGCATTATCAAATATAATTTCAAAACCTAGCCCTGAAATGACCCTAATGAATCTCTAACCTAGATTTCGATATTCTTCCTTGACTTATGCCTTGCTCATTCTTCTCTAACTAGCAGTGCAGTCAAGATTTCATTGAAAAGTGGGTTCTTTTTGCATGTGAAGACCATCTGGTTTTGCCAGCACATCATTATTCTTATCCCAGATGGCAACTTCTTGGTAAGGCTAAGAGGTGTGATTATTCAGTTGTTTTACAATCAGACATACACTTGAATTAGTTACTGGTGATTAAGATAGAACACTGTTTCTACTATTTACTGTTTTATTTGTTAAGATATTCTATGGAATCTTTGCAATCTTTGCAATGTTCAGATACAAGAAGTTTGTCGTGCTAGTTAAAAATTTTAAGAACGCAGTTCATGAAGGGTTTTACAAACGCAGAAGGTCAAATTAATTTTATTGTTGCCTAAGCACTAACAAGCTCCAGTATAATGGCAAGCACTTGGACGCGTGTAACTAGGAATAGTTCCAGAATTCTGTTTGAAAGGATGGGCACTCTAAGGCTAAGAAAAGAGTTGTAACAAAGCTGAGCAAGCATTTGTGTGTCACACAATGGGGAAGAAGTGGTGAAGCAGATCCAGCTGGGGTCTAGAAGTAGTAAAACTCAGTCAAACTATTTCTCCTTCAAATAGGTGTTTAATCCATGCTAGCAGCACTCTCCCCAAATAGAACAAGAATATTTAGTTGTTATACTACTGCCTTGTTACCTTTTAACTTTCTCCTATGTGCCCCCTTTCATAGTCAGCCCAAGTGGCCGGTTGCCCTCCTCTGGGCTGTTAGGCTAGCCAGCAAAATCTCTGCTCAGGGCTACCGAGCTGGAGAATGGATACACAAGGACTCTGTAAACCATTTAAGCAGTCATGGAGGAGGAAGAAAAAAAATACATATAGAAATTTGTTGTTACAAGTTTGCAGGAGGTTGGTAGTTATCGGCATTGTACAACAGAGGTGATCAGGGCTGTTGTTATGCTGCCACTGCATGCCACTATTAAGATGGTACAGCACAAAGATATTTCAGAGAGGTTTATAAAGTTTTGGTGGGGATGGACCCCACCATACCCCTGATAAGAGCTGCCTCTGTGTGTATGTCATCTCCTGGAGGGGTTTCTCCCATTCTTTGTGCAACCTGTTGCATCCTTTATTTTTGCCTGTTTTAGGGAAACGAGGGAAACTTTTAGAACCTTATTCTGAAAACTGATGTTATTCATATTTTGAGGCTACATATGCCTCCCATCGATTTCAATTTTGTAGAGTAACAAACAGAATGCAACCTTGGGTGACTAATTAGTGCTCTTAACCCATACAGTCTGCTCTCAGACAAACCTGCAGAGCTATAATGGATTTTAGTGAGGGCTGCCTGGATGTATCTGAGGGTAAGAGCAGGTCATATGAACAACAGGAAAGGCCTAAGATTTACTAAGGATTTACTGAAGCATGGGAGGGAAGAGCTAAGAGGTCTGAGCTCTCTACCACTCCTCTCATCAGCCACCCAGCATGTGTTGCTGCACTATGTGACACAGTGGTATAGCTCTTTTGTTCAGACTGGAACTGAATTCTCCCTCACAGCTATGGGAACTATAACTACTTAATTTCTGAAATGTCTGCCTTTTAAGACACTTTTATTGCAGTAACATTTAAATTTCTACTACAGATAAACCTTGCCATAGATTTACAAATAAACTACAGGTGAATTTCTATCTACACAGATACTCGTTTATTCAAACATTATGTGTAAAGAATATCAAGACTGAAACTTACTGAGACTAAATCCCCAAAAGGAGAGATTGGTAAACCCAAAATTGCCAGTGTAACCTTAATTCAGGTTCTTGCAATATTCTTTATGATACAGTCTTTCATTGAACAATTGCTGTTTTTATAATAGGTTGTACTTCAATCAGCTCATAGCTAGCTATGCAGCATTTATTTTATTTCCAACCTTGGACCTATGTCTTATTCAGTGCATACTACCCAAATCTTGGTCTGGCTATAGAATTTTGGGCTTTCTCCTGGCTTCTCTTGGGGATCTTAGTTCCCACAGAAGGTAAAAGTTTAAATGTGACAGAAATCACAGGCTTATTCTCAAAGCATTGGCTCATTTGTGTTCTGAACGAAGGATGTGAAAAAAAGAAAAAAGGGATATGATTAAGTAGTTAAAGACCATGTTGTAATGATAACCCTTAAATTTTTAACCTTGGACTCCTAGATTTCTTTAAATACAGGTGGCAGGTTATAAAAAAATTTAAAGGAATTAAAAATAAAAGTGAACAGAAGTTTCATCCCACAAAAAGATCACACAATCCTAACTATAGGCATCAACCTCTACCTCAAGTAGATACACATACAAATAATGCATCTAGATTTACAGCAGTGACTTTGCATTTTAAAACTCCATATAGCAATCCATATGATATATATTAATGAAACCACAAAATTATTCCTTAGTAGAATCTCAGAGTCTTAAATCAATAAACATTATTGCCATTTTTAGGAACTACCAATATTTATTAAATCTCCCACTGGGAGGGAATATATGTTTAGGAAGGCTCCTATCAGTCTGTGCACCATTTGTGCTGCTAATGGAAGAGGAAGATCAGCGTAAATTGTACCAGCTGAAACAATTTTTCTTTCTACTTTTTGTTGTTAGCAGATTATTCTCACTTAGCCTATGCATTCATGATGCATTCTTAGGTACTAGGCTTAGCTACCGGACTAGACAGCCTTTGGCCTGGTATCACTCTTTTGCTTGCCTCTTCTAACTCATTCATTGCTGATTGTTTGCACTGTTGGTTGAAAGAGGGTCTGTCCCCCTATTATCTCAGAGGGCTTATCCTAAGGATATCAGGAAACAAGTTCTCTTCCACAGTGATATACTATTTCCAGCATAGGGACCACATGAAGCCAGCACTTCAGGCAAAACCACCAGGGAAACTGCAAGAACAAGTCACTGAATCCAAATTCCCCTTTTTAGCCCTTCAGGCTTCTTACAGGGAGTTTCTGTGATCTAACTGATCCTTGTTAGTCCTGCTCCAGGTGCGCTGCCCATACTACTTCTATGCTTTCATCTGCACAAACATGGGTTTCTTTTTAGAGGTATCCACTTGCCACATACACTTCATACACATTGGTATCCACACATACTCAGGTATATGGCATAGGGACTCCTTATATCACTCAATCCTTTGAAACTGGTATTACAAAGCTATGACCTATCCAAATGGCCAAATTTATTGATCGCCCATAAGAAGGAAGCTTGAGACATGTTTACAATAATTCAAGATTAGTATTTCCTATACTTGGGATTTAAATCTGCAAGGCAATCAAACAAGCCCTTTCAGATTTTTGTAGGAGATAATTTCAGTGGCAGTTTAGAAGACACTCAACTGTGCTTGAGGAATTGGCCCCAACAATACTATTCAGTCACTGGTAATGAATAGTCTGACTCTACTGCAAAGTCAAAGTCTTTAAAAATTATCTTGATATATTGACAGTAATACATCTTTAATGTATCAAGGCTTCTAAGAGCCATAACAAAAACCAAACCAAAATAAACAAAAAAGTCACCAATGAATGGGCTCAACTCCTTTCTTTTAGGAAGGAGAATCCAGGGGAGTCCAAGCCTGCACAGTTCCCCAGACCCAGTCCTTCAGCTCACAAAACAGGTAAAGCTGGCTAAAAAGCAGATACTGAAGCTCAAAGCACCATTCATTGTCACAACTCCACTAAATCATTACGGCAGATGAAATGGAGACAAGAGGCAATCGACATTCCTATCCATAAATGTAAACACAGAGGGAAATACACCTTTAAAACAAGGCTCAAAGGAATCACTTAGTCACCTACTAAAGTGTGGCCCAGCAAACTGACGGGAATATCTAGGGTATGCCACTGTAGTGTGTTCATAGTGGGGAGGGAGGGAGGATCCTCCCTGCTCTGTGGGTTTAGACTTGGAAAGCAGCTCTACTCCTGCTGACCTCAGCTGCTGCAACAGCAGAAAGTTGTTCTAAACACAGTGTGCTCTCATCATTGTTTCTTCCCTACTAAATGCATTACTTGGTGCTCTTTCGTTTCTCCCTTTTATTATCCATTAGGATCTCGATCAAAAATTTGAATTCCTATTGTCAAACTACTTAAAGAGATATCGGCCTAGACTCCAGTACCCCTGACCTTGTGTGATCTTTCTCAATTGTGTAAAGCAAGTGTAAAATGTTACTGCATGAGAATGGCAGCATTTAGCAGCCCTTATGTACTATGTGGTCCCAGAGACCAAACCTGTCTAAAATGTTCTGAGCATTGGCATAAAAGATGCAGAAGAGACCAAACCTGTCTAAAATGTTCTGAGCATTGGCCTTAGAGATGCAGATGTTATGCTGCTTTAATCAGGAAGACAGCAAGAGGCAAAACTGAAAAGATGCAGAACTCTCATTACCTGCCCAGAGTATCATGGTCTTCCAAGGAAGGTCATGACACTGGGCTTGTCGGGGTGAAAGGTGCTCCAGTGACATTCGGTTCTTGCCCCTTGCCAAAACCCACATCAACCTCAAAAAGCCAGGTTTTCATCTCTTTTTCACCAAAACAGAAACCTGGAATTTATATTCTGGCTGAGACTAAGATCTGGCTAAATTCAGGCAAATGCAAGCAACAATTCACAGTGCAGGGTAGAGCTTCTCTATCAGAAGACCCAAGAAAAAACAAAATTTCAAATAATTTGAACTGCTTTCTCCTCCTTCCCCACCCCGTCATGTTGTTCCTTAATTCTTCCTTCCTTTAATAGACACTTGCTGGCTTGCAGCAGATGACTGTGAGTCTGAACATGTTGTTTTGAAGTGTATTTACTTGGCAGTGAAGCTGAACAACCAGGAGAAGCTGTACCTTGTCCACCTACACCAGCTCTGTCCCAGCACAGTTATCCCTTTTATTATTTTTCACTATTTCCCAAACATGCATTGCCAAGTGCCTGTCTTTATAAAAAGCCCTCTTTGTTCTATATGTGTCTATATTGAACTGTCATTGTCTTCTATTGATTTTTAACTGATCTAAGTTTGTAAATAGCTAGCACTGATTTTCCTCATTATTTACAGTTTTATCCATTTATAGTATCATCCATCTGTGATTTTTTTTTTGTTTTTCCTTTCATACTTTTTCCTATTTTCTTTGACTTTCCTGAGCCAATTTTCTTCTCATTCTATAAACCCACGGAACTCTGCTAAAACAACATTCTGAAGTTAAAATAGCATCATCAAATTTTCAATCAACCTTTAAAGTATTCCTGATGTACTCTCTACACTTACAGAAACTGCAGAAAACCTGAAAGAACTTTCTCCAGTTCATATAAAGGATTTGTTACTACGTTGACTAAAGCAGCAAACCACACACACTGCTCTTCTTTTGCTCAAGCCACAAAATTTTCATGATATGAAGTGGGAAACACAATAGTTTGTCTCAAGCATACATTTAATTCTTAACTCTTACCTCATACTGGTTTGTAAAGCAGTACTCAGTGGAAAAATCTGGCATTCATCTGCATTTTTCACCTGGAAAATATTCCCATCAAAATGGGATGTTAAAATTTTAGCAGTCTTTGAAACAGAAGATGTACTTTTTATCTACATCTGCACAAGTGTACAAAACATACTTTCACCTATAGTTTTTTTTAATATTTTCCTCCCCACCACCCTTAGCCCTGGGTCCCTGCTGCTCTTGAGCTCCTGCTCCAGGTTCCCTGCTCTGGCTCACTCACCTGCATCACCTGCAGGGCAGGCTGCAGACTACTGGCTCCCTGCCTCTGCAAGCTCCTGGCTGAAGGCACCTCCCCAGCCCAGGCCTTCCCTTAAAGCAAAATAACAGCAGTGTAGGCACAGCAGCAAAACCAGACATTCTGTCCATCCAAAAGGAGAGCAATGGTTTTATTATTTGGAATTTGAAACACTTCCAACATTTTTTAATTTTTGCATCCCAACCCTCATTACCAATGAATGTGGCTCCAATGATAATTTTAATTATTTAATTTTCTTTCAATGGCTTTTTTTTGGGTTTACAGAAACTTTGGGTATGTCAGACTGCATCAAAAGGAAAAATAATACAGTTTTGCCACTTGGAAATATCTCTAAAGTAGAAATATTAAAGCATTTCAGACTAAGCAAGAACCAAAAAAACCTAGGAAAATCTGATTGTTTAGTGGTTTAAATGAGAAAAGGGAAGCAAAAGTGGGAAAACAAAAATATGACTTTCCAAAATATTTCGTAGAAATTTCACTAAGAAATGAATTGCCATAGACTGAATTTTTACCTTAAAGACTCACATAAGGAGGTCTAAAGAATACCAGGAGGTCTAATTATGTTGGATGATTGACCCAGCTACTGATTACTTAAATGACAAAATAGAAACCTTACTTTCTCTGGAGGTTGGCTTGTCCCTAAGGCTGCTCTGCCAGAGACAAACACTGAAATACTTTGACACTGGCATTGCAGCTAACATGTCCTTCATCTCCTACTTAAGCCTGTAGATCAGCCTTTCTTCTCTCTGCAAAGACCTAGCACCTGAACACAGCACAGTGCTGAGCACAGCCTTGACCTGTTTCTCAGGGCAGCTAAGCTGTTTTGAAAGTCACGTGAAAAACAGGAGGAAAAGCATAGCACATGTGGGCTCTAGAACAAGGAGTTTCACGTTCAGGAACAGAAAACATCAAAAAATGTTTAGCTAGCCTTTTTAAAAAGATGCATGCTGGAGGTTGAAGAACATAATTTTCTTTAGTAGAATAAATTCCTTATGATAACAGAAAGTTGAGTTCCAGTAAATAAACCAACACCTCTCAGTGGATTAATAAAAGTGGAAAACAATACACACCAGAATCATGCCTCAGAAATTGCTCTGTCCTCATTATGTGCAAAGTAGGTTAATCTCACCCACATATTGTATAGAAGTCTTAAATTTTGCCAAGCCTTCCAGAATGCTACAGAAGAACTTTCTGGGAACCAAATACATAGACAGTCACTTCTCTGTCATCAGGCCCAGGCAGAGAAGGGAGAGAGACAGTCTTCTTGTGCACAGACTATGCAGCGAGCACAGAGACAGCCAAGCAGGCTGGGGCAGGGTGCTCTGGCTGGAGAGCTCAGAGCCCTACAAATATTTCCTGCTCGCCTGAGCTGACTCTGTGCTTTGCCTCATAGCTTTTAGGTCTCCCCATGCTTGGGTGCTCGGAGGGATGTGGTTCAGAGACCATTCTTCAGGAGCCTCAGTCTAGGTCTGGAAGCAATAGTCTTATCTATTATTCAGATAATGGGTAGCTGGCTAAATGCTAGAACAACCAGAAGAGGAGTGGTCCGTCAGCACTTTGAAACAGTTTTTCACTGCTCTGCTGTAACAAAAAATTATTTTTTGAAAGCCAAAATTTTTTCCATAAGGACCATGTAACACAGTTTTATTATGTTTGCACTAACCCAAAACTGTCTTCTATTTAAAAAGAAAGATATCTTTATCAAATTAATATAAGAGATAAATAAAAACAAAATGGCAGTAAACAGATAAATTATAAATGAGATTTAATCATCTAATATTTGCTCAACACATGGATCTATACTCCGAGACTGTCATTATTTGGCCTTTGGCATTTGTATATGCCAAGTTTTTATCTACTTGTATACTTCTGCATACAGACCCCAACTGAAATCTGGAATTTACTGGCCTAGGGAATGAATAAAGACACAGAATGTCCCATGCACATGATCTGTTGCAGAATAGGGCAGCAACTTACCTAGCTATACAGCTAAAGTATGGATGATGCTGTAAAGGTCAAATGGAGACAGAATTTCTTACAAAAATTGTGGTTACGGATGTCATTTGAAATGTATTAATAATCAGCTTGCAGGGATTTGGAAAAAATGAATGACTCAAATGATTTTTCATTTTTCTGAAATGGCTTTTCTCATCCCAAGTAAATATGTATCAATTTATAAAAGGTATAATTGACCAGTGTTGTTAATTACATTTGCTACATTCAATTACCTTCAAGGCATTTCCTTCTGAAAGAAAAAAAAAAAAAGCTTTTCCTTTCTGAAACATAGTTTACACGTTTATGTATTTACGTCTATATCTAATTCTGTCGGCCTGCTACTGAATAGTATGTGAAACAACTATAATCAAAAATCAACACCAAGGATTTTTCTTGACGTTTTAAACATATTTGTCTTGTTCAACTTCTTCATCAGTGACCTGGATGAAGGGACAGAGTGCACCCTCAGCAAGTTTGCTGATGATACAAAACTGGGAGGAGTGGCTGATACACCAGAGGGCTGTGCTGCCATTCAGAGAGATTTGGACAGGCTGGAGAGGTGGGCAGAGAGGAACCTCATGAAGTTCAACAAAGGCAAGTGCAGGGTCCTGCACCTAGGGAGGAATAACCCCATGCAGCAGTACAGGCTGGGGGTTGACCTGCTGGAAAGCAGCTCTGCCGAGAAGGACCTGGGAGTGCTGGTGGACACCAAGTTAAGTATGAGGCAGCAATGTGCCCTTGTGGCCAAGAAGGCCAATGGTATCCTGGGGTGCATCAGGAAGCGTGTTGCCAGCAGGTCGAGGGAGGTGATCCTCCCCCTCTACTCAGCCCTGGTGAGGCCACATCTGGAGTACTGCATCCAGTTCTGGGCTCCCCAGTACAAGAGAGATGTGGCAATACTGGAGCGAGTCCAGCGAAGGGCTACCAAGATGATTATGGGACTGGAGCATCTCTCTTATGAGGAAAGACTGAGGGAGCTGGGCCTGTTCAGCCTGGAGAAGAGAAGGCTGAGAGGAAATCTTATCAATGTGTACAAGGATCTGAAGGGAGGGTGTCAAGCGGATGGAGCCAGACTCTTTTCAGTGGTGCCCAGCGACAGGACGCGAGGCAACGGGCACAAACTGAAACACAGACAATTCCATCTGAACATGAGAAAAAACTTCTTCACTGTGAGGGTGACAGAGCACTGGCACAGGTTGCCCCGAGAGGTGGTGGAGTCTCCTTCTCTGGAGATATTCAAAACGCGCCTGGATGCAATCCTGTGCAATGTGCTCTAGGTGATCCTGCTTGAGCAGGGGGGTTGGACTAGATGATCTCCAGAGGTCCCTTCCAACCTCAACCATTTTGTGATTCTGTGATTCTGTGATTCTGTGATTTTAAGGTAGCTCTGCCAAAATATTTAGCATCTCCCTATTCAGTAACCTTGAAATTGTAAATGTAACATAATAGCAGCATTATCAAAGATGTAAATGGGCTCAAAAAGGGCACAAGGCAGAAAAAAATATAACTACAACATAAAAAAAAATCTCCTGATACTTGCCCATTCAAACTCTGAAAGTCCTCAAAAAGCCAACACTAGTATCTTATTTCAGAATGCTACCCTAGAGAATAATACTCTTTTCCAGTGCTTTTATTTCCACAGACATTTTGTGAATATAACAGAGTTTTCTGCATCTACATTTTTAGCATTGCTTTTAAAACAGCACAAAACGGGAAGTAGAAAAGAATCCTGGCCCTATTACGCAGCATACGCAGGCAGATCTCTAACTTCAGTATGACTCCATAACAGAAGCTTTCCAGGCATGTCCCTACACAGCCCTTTTTGCACAATCAGGCTTAAATTAGTAAAGACATATGATGCATTAAGCCTTGCATATTATACTATTCAGGCTTGAAAGTGCCTAATGTTGGGTAAAGTTTTCCACCAGCTGTTTTTTTATTGTTTGTTTTGTGCTCTCATTTGAACTATTACATAATGAGTTGAAATTAAAAATTAGCAAATGGATGTATAACAGTTTGAAAAACAAAGTGGGTTAAGGCAAATGATATTCTAGAACCATCACTTTCAGGAATTATTCTTACAGTATCTGCATGACACCAGAGTAGTAATTAATGATAAATCTGAATCAACATTTTTCTGCCTGAATTATCATAGCCTCAAGCCATTATGTATATTGACTTACTGAAACATATGAAAAGGAGAGCAGAAAAAATGATAAATAATATGTTGCATACCATTTCTTGTTCCAAAGATATCCAGGAAATGCTACAAAATGTGTGTAATATTGAATCAGATTAAATGAATGTGCAAGCACACACACAGAGGATTTAGTTCTGACCTCACAGGAGCCAATGATAAAGCTCCTGTGAACTGCTGCAGCACTAAAATTCTGCCTATTGCAAACGTGTGCATACATAGAAATGCAACCTCCTCTGAGAGAGAAGATGGAAGCAAAACAATTAGTATACATGACAAGTGCCCCATTCCTCAGGCTCTCAGTGAACTATTACAGAAAAAGGCTGCAGTATCACTAGCTGGTTTGGAAAAGCTTTGCCGGTTTTGGGGGAAAGGACTGAGTGCTTCCTTCCAGGAGAAAACTTGGGGCTAAGATAATGTCAGTAAGTCAGTTAAGCCTCTGGGAAAGAGTCAAGCCTTACCTGTCTTCTCCACCTTAAATGGAGAGTGGCTTCCTCCTCAGTATGCTCGCTTCTGTGGATCCCTCTTTTTTTCTCAATATTGTAAAGGGAAAGTCGGTACCTAACTTGAGTGTTGCAAAATTTGCTAGTTGCCCAACCTTATGGAGTAGTAGACTTTCATGTCAGAACGTGTCAGCTACACAGCTCACCTACACCATAAACTCTGTAACTCCCACAGTGGTCCAACTGTAAAAGATGGCAACCCAGTCTTAGGTTGGCATTACTTAAGCCTTTCATCAGGAAGACACAGGAGTTTTTAGCCTTTGGTTACTACAGTGGGATTTTCACCACCACCAGGCTTTCATTGTTCTAATATCCATGGGAGATAAATTATATGTAGAATGAAAACAAAATCTATTTTTAATAGGCTGTAGGTCCAAGAGCTAGGACCTTTAATAAATAGAAAGGCCCTAGGGGATGGAGCTTCCATGATAAATGAATCTTTCCATGTGGCAAGTGAAAAATCACAATTATTTCTTCTTTAATGCTGCCTAATCTCAGCACATAAGGTTTTTACCTAGAAGTGAATGTGGGCTCAGTCTCAGAGTCTAACTTCCTCTCGGTGCACATACATCCCACAGGTTGTTTGGACATGAAGAGGCAAAGAAGTCATCCAGAAGTTACAGTGGGGCATAACTTATTCACAAAGCAAGTTAAATGGGACCCTTGGAGCTGGCATTCCCTACAGCAGTGTACCTGGAACGGGAGACACTAATTCGCTGCCCATTCACATTCTTCCAAGAGTAGATTTCACAGCTAAAAAACCCTAGTGGTTTAATTTCCCTCCCTCCCTGATAAATAAGGAGACTGAAAGACCTAGTCCACCTTTGTGTATAGCTGTATCAATCTTGAGTAAATCTAAAAGCAGCCACAAGTGGGGAGCATGCATTCAGACTCAGTGGAGAAACATTATCCAAGCAGAGACTATCTGTAACCTCATTTCCAGAGAGTTATATTTTGTTTCAAATGTTTGAACACTGGTGGGGGTGAGAACACTCAGAATCGGGTGGAGAGAGATGACACTTCTAAAATAAAGAGGTCAGAAATTCTTCAACATCAGTTTCTATGTACTCAACACCCTCTTTTCTATTTTTAAGCACCAGCCGAGCAGGCACTTTTATTGGTAACACGTCCACACAGGTTTCCTTGGCATCCCTCAAATCCTGGCAACACTATTATATGTGAATGCTGCATTTTTCTATCAATGGACAGTCTACTCTCTTTCCACTCCTTGTAATATTACACCCTCAGAAGACGCTTTTGTTGACTGACAGACTTCGCTTTCTTCTTCTCCTTCCTTTTACTGCACTGGGATTGAAAGCCTGTACCTCGTGAGGGTTAACATTTCTGATTTTCCCACTTACACAGTTAAAAAACAGTCCCATGGGAGAATAACTTTTTGCAAAGTAAGACTAGTTTAAAAATACAAAATCCCAGGGAAAGAGGAACGTGGAGAAGTACTTCAGCACCTTAGTTTAAATTCAGCCCTGTAACAGCTCCCATGAAATATTCATACTTTAATGTTCACAAAGTAGTTTAATCTGATCTGCAGAATCACTATTCTGGCAGTATAATATGTCCCATGGCCATACAAAATGCTGAAGTAAGCAGAATACGTCCATATTCCTCTGCCAGAAAAATTGTGACCTGCAGGCTCTGGTGCAAAGCACTCACTAAACACCCTATATAGCTATTTAATATACCTACCCTCTGGAAATGCTGAAGGCTTTTCTCTTTAGATGTCTGTCTCTGATCCTAGCAACAGACACAGCTTCTTTGCTCAGTGACCTTATGAATAGAAGCGCAAAGACCTAGAAAAATTGCTAACTGCATCACAGTCTAGTGAAGGCCAGTGATTCTCCAGGTTTAAACCTAAACATAATTGTGCGGAAAAATCCAACTACAAAACTTCTGGGTTCTTCAAAACATTTTGTCTGTCATCACTCCATTGAATCAACAGTATTTATTTACTTTCGAAAGCAACTCTAATTGATTTATCTGTTGCTGAGAATAACACCACGATAAATAAATTATCACTTAAACACGATGGATTAGTAACATTTCCTTTTCTAATTATATTTATGACATATTACTAACTCCTGCTTCGTTTAAAAGCTTACATATGTTTTCCCCATCCCTGTAATCTAATCTAAGGTGCAAAGCCTGGATTTGTGCCAATAAAACCCTTTGTTAATATACTGCTACACTAGCACAGTCCATCTGGAGTTACTGTTCTGCTTGATGTCACATGACAGATCCTACCTGCACAGAAGATGAAAGGACATTCAAGGCATGTATCTAGGGATGACAGTTTTCTTTGTGATGAACCCCAGAGTCACAGCTTGTTAAGTAAGACTGTGACAGTGATAAAAGACAAAGCCAACATTTTATAGCAGAATATGGCCTATCTGTACATGACAAGCCATACTATCTCTGCTCACACATGCTGACATCTCATAATGCATTCTCCCAAGTGCCGGACAGAAATAGTCCCTGAAGACAGCACAACTAGAGAGTAATAGCATATTGCTTATCTGGGAGCAAATGAATGGAAAAAAACTGAAGTGTACAATGTGTCCCTGTTAACATCACAGATAAAAACAGTTTTCAATTTAAAGTATTTTATATTTTGTGCCTGTTTCATTAAAGGTTCAATAGGTTTATCAAACAATAATGACAATTAAGTTGGCTTCATTTTAAATTATTCCAACTCTTCCAATTATTATTATTTTTTAAATGATGAGGGTAAATTCACAAAAATCTGGTTTGGATCTGTCTTTCTGTTGAGGGCTGTGTGTCCATATTGTGTGAGCAGAGCCTTACGCTGCACTTAACATTCTTCCCGCTCCACATCTTCCCAGACTGCCCGGACATTGGACATCATTAACGGGCACTCACAGGCTCCCAACCTCCCCTGCAGGGTGCAAGCCCACGGGAACGCAGGTTGTGCCAAGAGGTCAAACAACGGGCACCTCCCTGGGCAGGCGGTGTAGGAGATCAGGGAGGGAAGACTGACAGCCGAGAACAGCCAGCTGGGAACCTGAGACTGGTACCCGGCTGCAGGGAATGGGATCCTGTGGCTACCTGGGAAGGAGAAATCAGGGAAGAGCCAGTGAGAAGGAAAAGATTTCACCTGAAAGAAGAAAAGAGGAAATAGGTAAAGGGGCTACAAACCAGTTTGGGGAGCATTATGAAAGAGAAAATCCCTTTCATCTCCAAGGGTACTGTACACTTCTCAGTTAAATCAGATCCTTCTCTTGGTTTTAACCCAAGACTTTCTACCGTCCTCCCCACAGAAAAGCTTTAGCGATTTGTTGATCCTGGAATTGCTGTAAATTGCAACCCATCAGAATCTTGGCAGAAATTAGCCCATCTTGCTTTGGTGATCCATGTGAAAACCTGTGGCTTCCTACATTCCCAAAAGGACAGAGTAGTTCTCCTGCAAATGCAGTTCACAGGGGAAAAAAGAAACAGTGTGAGTCAGCATAGAAAATTAGAGATATTCCCTGAGATAACCCTGGGTGGCTGCAAAATTAGAGATGCAGCAACGCAAGTGCTGCTTATCAGTGACATACCGTAAATGGGGTTAACATGGGTGTTCAAACTGAGCACCAAACACATGGGCTAACCTGAGAAGTATGCCTAGTGCTGTTGTACGTTTGAGATGCATTGGCCGAGTGCTGTAAGTCTTTAGATGTGACAGTGAAAACCTGTCTGCTACGCTCCAGTTGAGCTCCCTGGGTACATATATCTCCCTTTCCTACTGTTCAGATACTATCATTCCTCTGGCCAATCGTTCCACCTGCTTATGAGCTAGCACACCCAAACTTCCCATTCCCACTTTCACTGTAACCACTTGTAAAATTTGCAAAACTCACTGGTTATTCTCATTCAAGATTTTCCTTGGTGACGCCTACAAAATGTTGACAAAGGTTAAGTAGCTCATGTCTTAAGACTAGTGTCTATCATACTGATCAACACTGTTTTTACTGTTTGCTGGTACCTTCCCCACCTGTTGGTTGGATGCCTCTTGTCTTCAAACATAAATATTAAATTCTTTGGTACAGGTGGTATGTAAGTAAATAAAATAAACAGCAAAATTAATTAAATTAGTGAATAGTAAAACTCTTGATGGCCTTTTATATTGCTATTATAGTTAGCTCAATATTTCTGATATGTGTCACCACTTTGATTTTAAAGATGAATTGATTTTTTTACATAGCTGTTGACTTAATTGAACTGATACTTTTTCAAATTTCCCCTTTGATGGGCTCTGGACTTTAAAACCTGTCGGCATTCAGTCCTCAGTACCTTTATCTTCATTTATATCTCCCCAGTACTATACTTACTTACCTTCCTGAACGTTTCCTGAAGCATCCTCCATCCGTTCTCATTTTTATGCCTTCTTTTATGGGTCACCTTAGACCTGGAACTCATCCGTGCTTCCTCTGATTTTGTTTTGCAGGAATCTCTCTCTTCTAAGGGAAACAGCATAATTTGAAGTAGAAATGGACAAATGGTTTATGCAAATATCAAAAACATCTTTACTTCACCTGAAATAGAACTTTTTTAGGGATTCATATTATACGGCTAGCTTTTCCCTTGAGTTTTTATGCTTTCTGCACATCCTGGTTCCAGTCTGGATTGTACCAAAATGCTACAAAAAAGACTGTTCTATTGGTATTTTTGGCTTAGTGAGAGACAGAAAGTGCTGAAAATTTTGTAAGAAAACCTGCTATAGTGACAATACCAGCTTAGCTTTCGGATCAAAAAGGCTTATTAAGCACTGGACTGATGCATTAAACCTGCTGAATTTTGCTGAATGGTTTGGTAAATTGATTGAATGCTGTCCCATGTGTGGTCAATTTTAATATTTTGGGAGAGACTTCGTATATACTTAGAATGGGATAGCCTGAAGCCTAAATCTGCCATCGGTGACCTTTGCTGTTGGGTCAGTATGAACATGCAGAAAATATGTCTATTGACCGGTGAACTCTGCCATTGCCATCGTTGTTTAGCTACACATTTGTTTACCTTGGCAAGCAGTTCCTGAAGTCACACAGCACAGTCACAAAAGTTAGAGATTTTTCCCATGCAGGGTAAAAGCTCCAGGCTCTTTCTGTGGCTATTGGTGAAGAAGATGCTGCCTCAGTGGTCAAGCTGGACTCTGCCCTACATAGTATAGGATCCAGGAGGCTGAATTCATCACATCTTCCATGGCAGGGCACGAAAAACCAATCTGTAATAGTGAAAAGCTTGGTTTCACAGGGCTGTATGCGGGAAGAAAAGTATGCACTGGAAGCAGCAAAGGACAATGATTTGATGCTCAAACCAGTCTAATATTTCCCACTTTTCTGTTGTTTTTCCACACAAGGTGTTTCAGGCTTACTTCTGACTTGAAGCATAAACAATGATACATCCCAGGAACACTTGCTGCATATCCGAGTAACAAACACTGGAACATATTTAAGGAAACGTTTGTCATTCCTCTACCTTGATCTTGATCGTTTAAATTTTCTCTCCAAATACTTCTGAATGCTCCAAAATGCTCACAAAGGGTTTTTTATTCAGCAACACTAATAGGGGTTTGTGAATTTACAGCGCACTAGTTACTCGTGTAGACACACAGTGCACAGTGAATGTGAGACAGCTCCCTCCATTTCAAAAGCTAGGTGTGAACTTACCAAGCTCTTCAAAAGTGGAGTAAATTACTTCACACTTATTGCTTGCTAAGAGAAAGGAAGTTAGTACAGAGTAGCTTATGAGCTTTAAATTCACACCCTGATTTTTTTTCTTTATGGTAACTTTTCATTTAGACAAGCATTCAAATATTTTGCTTCTGTGAGTCTTTGGTTTAAAAAGCATTCAGTCCTTCTTTTAAAAAAATTAATTCATTGCTCTTGTGTTTCTTCTCCTACCCTCTCTTTCCTCCATAAACTGAATTACATATTTTTCAGGTATTTCTGATACAAAATAACAAATAGAAATAATATATATATTCAGAGGTAGATGAGACAGTTCTTTTGAAAAATAAATACAGTGTTAACATTGAATGTTGACATATGTTATAGACAATTAAAATTGTTTATATAAGGAATGGTGCCACATCTTGCCTCTTGAAAAGCAGCAGCTTCCAAAGCCAACCTTCCCTGCAGTACTGGGAAGAATGCAGCAAGAGAAGCCGTTTTCACCAAGTCCTGCAGTCATTCCAGATGCACAAGCATTTTTAAAAGCAACCCTGAATCATAGGCTCACAGAATAGTTCAGGTTGGAAGGGACCTCCGGAGGCCTTTAGTCCAACCTCCAGCTCAAAGTAGGGTCAACTGTGAGGTCAGACCAGGTCGCTCAGAGCTTTATCCGGTCTGGTCTTGAAAAAAGTCTCCAAGGATGGAGACTGCACAAAATCATCCGCAAAGAAGCGAACTTGTAGTCAGATACCTATTTTAAATTGTTTTGTCCAAATTCCACCATCATTATAAGAGCTCAAGGAGTTTGAGTGTTAGTGAACTTGCCAATCCTTTTGACATAAAACATGCTGAAGTGTAGGGGAAGTGAGGATGCTTGCTTAAAGAAGATCTTAAAGGTGTGCTCCTGGGTAAAAAAACACAAGTAACAGTAAACTAGGAAAAATAAGGAATCTACTTGTTAGGAAAAAAAGCTCTTTCAGCATCTTAAAAGGATCAAGAGAAAGGTGGCTTGGTCACTTTCCACAGGTTCCTAATAAAAAAGGATTTTTTTCCAAAATTCCAGGCTTTTCCACTAATAATCTAAATCTTAATCTGATCTAAATCCTAGAATCACAGACTTTGGTTAAAAACAAACCAACCAACCAGACAGAGCTCAGTGACTCTAAATAGAAAATAATAAGAAAAAAAAAAGGAAAAAATTTTGCCTAGCATTTCTTAGAATTCTTTCTTTAAATTTCAGTGGTGTATTAGGTTACTATACATACAATGCCCTTTAAATATTATTAAATGCAGCACAATTCCAAATGTTTTTAACTGAACACTGATCAACTGTTATTCTTTTTAAAAACACTCTCTGGGAGTTCTGCTGCATTACTTAATGCATGATTTTGCAAAGTGCTGAGCACCTGCAGGTCCCATTCACTTCATTTGCAGTAACTGCAGTTTCCCAGGAAATCAGGTCAGGTCATGCTCTTATTCACGTGGGAAGGCCACAGTTTGCAGTGGAAAACTATACGTTTTGAAGACGAGGCTGCTTCTACTTCATTGCACCTTCTGCTAAAGTGTCTATTGCTCCTTGGCAGATGCTGGAACTGTGCCTCTTTAACCTGCCAGCATCCCAGATCAGTTCCCCAGCTCATCTAGTTACAGAGAAGAAAACAGGACCATAAAGACAGGGGTCTGTTGCAGGGCCTAACCCCAGCTCCCTGGTTATTCCCTTCTGTAAGCCAACAGCAAGGAAAAGCAAAATACAAACAGATCCTTGGTTCTGCCTTACTCTGGTTCCTGGCTAGAGTATCTGAGTAGGTGTGATATAGCCAGCTGACCCTGTCTAGTGATACAAGTCCTTATTCATGAGAGCAGGGGAATGCAAGAAATGAGGAAAAGGAATTAGGAGTCTGAGAATTACCATTTCATCCTAGAGCTGCCTATAAGGTGACACAGCTTTTCACCTATCTATATGCAGAGGCACAGTCTAAAAATCACTACTTGTGCTACATAAATTTAGGCGCTTGTGCAAATCAGGGTAAAGCAGGAAGGTCCTTGTTTCAGTGACTCTGTAGAGCATAGCTGGAGATTAGGAAAATAATTACACATTGTAAAAAGAGTGTATATAACATCAATTGACATTATAAAGAGCTAACTATGTCTGGGACTAAAAAATGGTGTATCCAAAATTCTCACTAATAGTGACCAATTATTTTCTGTGGTTATATAACTGTTCATCTCACTATGTGGCCACTTACTGCCGAAGTCTGTTGCTGCTCAGCATAAATTGTACAGAACACAGTGTGTAAAGGCACTAATGGCATTTACTTTGCATTTTGCAGTACAAAAATAAACAAAGACATATTCTGAAACCAAATTAAAGCTACGGGGGTTTTGTTCCAAGTAAATTTTGTTAATTTTGTATGTTGTAAAACTGCCTCATTTTGTTTATGCATCAAACTGACTGTCATTGAGTATAAAAGAAATGAAATGTGTACTGCTTTTTAACGCTTACTTAAAACAGACAACTACCACATAAAATGTACCATTAATTTTAGAGACTTTTCCCCCCCAAATGCTGCATGAACCATCTAACTTTACAGAGATCAAAGTGTCCATCATTAGAGTGTGGGAACTTTTACTGCAAAGTCTGTGTGTGGGCGCCAGCCAAACAAAATGTCAATGAGCCTCTACTGATAACAATGAGTTGAGATAAAGTAGGCAGAAGGATCTGTGAGTCGGTAAATACTGCAAACAATCAGCATAGCACATCAAGCAGTTACCAGAAGAGGAAGAGAACACCGATAAGTCCAGCAAATAAAATGTGATCCCTTCATAAGGCAACATCGTTCCCCTCGGAAGGCAACTTCATAAGCGATGGACATGAGAAGGAATGAAGGTAGACTAAAGCTGGAGTTCACAGGCTATTAACCTTACTGAATGGAGGTCTGATGATGGCATCAAATTCAACAAACAACCTGTTTGTAGAGCAAAAAAAACTATTTCCTTTCTAGAAAGGAAAATTTAGCTCTTGAGTAGTAAAGCCACTGTGAGAACCAAGGAAACAAAATCAGTGAGCCAAAATACGAGGGAACAATCACAAACTGAAACAATAAACAAAACTGCTGTGAAGGACTGAAACCATAGACTAGCAGCAGCAGAAAAAAGAACAGGCTGTGGTGATTTCTGAAGGGACGGGTTTTTATTTCCTTGACCGCTGCTGGAGGGGGACCAGGCTTCTTAAGAAGGAAACAAAAATGACAGAAAAAGGACCAAAAATTGAGCAAGTAGTGAAAGGATTCAGTATGCAAAAAAGAGCCAATAAATAATTCTAATTCTTCTCCCATTATAGACAGAATTTTTGCCTTTGTTGGAATGAAGATTTCAATTTGCTGTTACATGATGAAAAATAATAACTTAACAAGAAGTCACCACAGAAGTTTTTGTCATAAAGAGCAAAATGTTCAACAACTTATTCTGACAATAATAATAGTTCTTAATCTGTAACACACTATCTGCCTTCCGAAAGTATACAGGTGATACTCAGCTGCATTGGAATGTGTTTGTGAAACATAAACTGTTTCCCAGAATGTAGTATAGAAATGTAGTCCTAAGGAAATAGACATTAGCTGGTATTTGCTAAAATTAAACAAAATTTCTGAAGGTATCCAAGTAAGGAACAAGAAAATCCCTCCCGACTTAGGAAAATGAATATATACCACAAGTAACCATAAACAACTCAGATATTCCATACTGAGACGTCTGGAAACAACCCAGGCATTCAATTCTGTGCAAAATATTTGGATGAGCCCTGACAAAGGAATAACACAGATCATTGGGATAACAATAGTATTCTAAAATCAGAATTAAGACTCATAATTTAGCTACTATTCTGCTTTACCCAACAGGGTCCCACTACAAAAGAAGTTTAGTCTTTTTTGTCCAATATTCAACAAAGCATCTTTCAAAACACTTATTAGCTTAACAAGAACAATACATTATAAGCAGTATTCAACACATGCTTGCAAACAACAGCTTTTATCCAAGCTGGTTATTTTCTTGACGGAATTGCAAAAGTACTGGAGGGAAGTGAGGCAATAGATGTCATGTATTTGAATTTTAGAAAGTCCTTTAAAAAGCACCTCAGAGACTATTATGTGTAACGCCTACTCAAGTGGCTTGCCTAGAATGACTCCGGTAGACTAAAAATCATAAGTGAACATTATCAGTATGTCTTAATGCATCAGAGTACTGTGAGAGGTTATTCAACAAAGTATAACAAGGTATTTGCATTTTTATTCTAATGAGTGAAAAAAGCTAATTATACCATTATGACTAGCGAAGTAACATATATTGACCTAGAGAGAGGAGATATTTATTAAGAAAATAATTAAGTGAAATTAAAATTTAAAAATTGTAAGTTAATAAGCTCAAGAAAAAACAGTTGCAAAGATATATATGCCAGACAAATGAGAAATCTATGAAGACAGACATTTGTGACAAGAGTGAATAACAGTTCAAACATAAATTTTCAGTATAATACAGGGATAAAACAAACAATACAATCCTAGACTAGACCTAGATGCTGCTCAATTTCTGTTAAAACTCAGTACCAGACAGATGTGCAAAAGTAAGAAATGCCCCAGGAAAAGGACAATGATGAAAGGCTCAAAAAGAAATAACCAATGTGTACTGCTGGCTAAAATGTTCAGAAAAAAAATTTAAATATAATTTCACAGTAGAGCTGAAATGAAAAGAAAGAAAATATTTCTCATGTGAACCTTCCCCAACCTTTCAGTTAAGCTTCTTTCTTAAAATCTGAGATATTTCTAGAGTAAGAATGAAATAAATATGGACAAGGAGCTAGACTAACTTGGGGAGAGGCACTTACCAGGTAGTTGTCAACCCTACATTTCAGGTACCTGAAACTAATAATGGACCTCTGAAATTCACATATTGCTTCCCTTGGCTTTTGAATGTAACAAGTGAGCTATGGTCAAGATGGTTTGGAGATTCACTGTCTCTAGAGCCCCGTAGGCTGCAGAATGACAGTCTTGTGTTGGCCGGAGACCCTCATATTCCTTGCCATGTGCTGGCACAGCTGCAACAGAAGGTATGAGGATTTCTCCTCGCTCTCCTGCCAGTTTAGGTGATGGCCTAAATAGTGGTCAAAGCACTTTCCTTTGAGACAGAAGCTGTGTGTTTGAATGCCCTCTGCCTGAGGAAGAAACTGAACTCAGGTCCCCTTTGTGAACAGAAGAACATTAGAAAAAAAAAAATCTTAGAAAAAGTATATCGTAAAAAGCATTGTAATTCCCTCCTTTAAATTAAAGGAAAGAAGAGTACAGAAAGAAGCATCCTGTTCCTGTAGATGTACTCTTGGCATGCTCCAAAAAAGCCTCTTAGTTTAAGTCTCAAGGTAGATTCAAGCAAAGGAATGTCTACTTCTGAGATCCCAATCATATTTAGAAGGAAAATAAGTGATAAGATGACTAGACAGCAACTGGTCTGAGCATCCACAGAAGCACAACTCTAGGTGCCTAGGGAATTTAAGATGGAACAGGGAGTTCCTTGTTGAATTTAGGCTCCCCAAAGGTTAAATAGTGGCTCAGTGGATTTAGATCATTTGTGTCTACCCCAACTGTTGTCTTAGGTGCCTAAAGCCTTTCCTGGATATGGCCCAGAAGAGAGAGAGTGTTGTGCAGTTAAGTGCTCTGCTTTTACAGAAAATCAATGCCTAACTCCCATTTTTGCATTTAGAGGATCCTCCCCCAGCATTTGTATAGCTTGCCATTATACAACTAACTGGACACATTATAAATTCTTAAAGATATCGAAGGGCGTTAACAAGGAAGAAGATGCAATTATTTAGTCTAGTACAAAAAAGTATGAAAATCAGAAGAAAGTTCATGTCTGTGGGAATCATTTGAAAGTGAGCTGTATTCAGGTGAAGAACAGTCTCCTAACTAAAATGGCAGAAGCTCCAACACTTGTGTTATTTAAAACTGGAACAAACATGACAGAAAAGCAGAAGCAACATGGACAGGGTGATCTAATGTATCATCTCTTACTCTAATTGATGTCACTTTATAGAATGAGATCTATTTTGAATATATGATTTTGTAGCAATTAGTAATAATTGGAGAAGCCTGTAGAAATGTGACCTGGCATGGGGCTGCTATTTACCTCCCAATGCTTCTAAATTGTCAGCGTTTTTAGTCATTCAATCCAGGATGATAAATCCTTGCCCAGGACCTTCTGAAGTTAATATTTTTCTCAGAAGTAAATAGAATAATGAACACAGAACTACCTGCGGAAATGGCATTTTTTTGTAAAACAATGAGAAAGCCCTAACTGTCTACCAAACAATCAGCAGCACATACGGTTTTAAAGGGAGCATTTCTTAGGCTGTCTGTAAGGTACAAGGCAGAAGAAATGTGGGGCTCCAATATTTTTCGGAAACATTCCTTCTTTCCTTGGGAAGGTCTTACAGTGCTGCAGATGGACCGCCAACCACAAAACCGTTCTTTGCTCAGAAATCCACGTTACGCAGCTCAGGAAGGCCTGTCCTCTCTGCAAAGACAGTACCTCACCCCATGGAGTATGTATTACCAAGGTCTATTTTACCGTGAAATTTTATTTTTCTTATTTTTCAGTGAGAAGAAGAAAAAGAGCTTCTTGAATGAAGGTTCTACTCAAGCAAAGTAAAGAAAATGATTGAAAAGAAAAGAAAACAGTTGAAAACAGGACAGAAAAATTACCATGTGAACAAGGGAAACTCACTCACCACTAGACATACCTGTTATTTTCTTGAGGATAACTTCTTCAACTGAGGAAGTTATCTCATAGCTAGGTTCTCAAGCTAAGCTAATAAATATTAGTAGAACATGTTCATACATTTAGTTACAAAGAGCCACAGAAATGTAAGGAAACACATAATTGGCAGGTATTATCTAAAAAGCTGGTAGACTTATTTCACTCAAAATATATTTTATAGTAAATAACATTTTGACAAAAACAAAAAGGTCTTAGAAGTTATTTGTGTTATTAAGATTTTTTCACTTTTCATTTTTCTACATTTTCTTTAACACATTTTATGTATTTTTTAAATTCTCATTTATAAAAATACTTATCTTCTTACTGAAAGACATGGGTTTTCAGTAAATGAAAAGCAAAAATGTGAAAACTGTATTGCTAAAATAGAAAATGGAATGAAAAATGGGAAAAGGGTAAATCTTGAAAGAGCTTTAAAATGTCAGAACTCTGGATGCATTACAAGTAAATGTTAACTACATTAGTGAAAAGTTCGTTGTATAAACTTCCAAAAAGAGAAGCAAATAATAGAAACAAACTTTTTTTAAAATTTCTTTTTCTCTTTTTTAATCCAGTCTGCCTTTTCTTTGGATCCTGACTCATGCTTTGTGAATGCTTGGAGATGAGCAACCTGTAATCAGTTTGCATTTCAGAGGTGGAGTTCACTGTGATCTTGATGATAACTTATTTAAATGAAAATTATTTCCCTCTCCAAGAGCTCTTAGGAGGCTGGTGAATGTAGGGCTACACAGGAGCATCTGAAAGTTTATATTTTTTTCTCATCACAGCAAGGGTTTTAAAAACAATTCAGTGAAACTATTGAATAACGATACTCCAAAATTTTGATTCTCTATCCTTGTATATCTATTATATTAACAGTTTATTATTTGGTATAAAGGATGGCATTTCCTTTGTAGAACCAACTAAAAGACAACAGAATCACTTCCTGAAGGCAATACACGTTTTTAGACAGGGAGCATTTCACTTGAACGATACTTCATTACTTTTTTAGGCAATTACCAAGCATTTAGAAAAAATAAAAATAAACAGTCTCTGGGACTTGCACAGCCCTCTTCACTGGGATATCTGAATGCCTCCTTACTTTTTTAAGTATATTCATCCACCTAATACCTCAATAAGGTTCATTACACCCGCTTTACTAATAGGTAACTGAGATGCACAGCAGCATAAGTGGCCTTTAGCTTCACCAGCTACAGACAGCTGAATGCAGGTCTGTCAAAACCAACATCTTAAGAGACTTGGATGCACCTCCCATACAAATGGGATGGTTTACAGCAGTACTGCCACCCCCCACACACATTAAACATTGCATATGCTGTACCCAAAAAGGTTGGTGGGGGCGGCTACATCTTCTTTGTCCATCCTACACCATCTTTTCTCTTCTAAAGGTGGTGGTTATACTAAGAAGTCTCCTTCTCCTTAGGGGCAGAAGAGCATTTGATATGTAGGGGACTGGCAAACTCTACAGTATGTACATACTGGAGATAAGTTATATACAAAGGAGTGAGCACAGCCTGTTTCTTGATCCAATCATGTTTCTTTTTCAGTATCAATGGGAGCAGGACTGAGGTGTATGCCTATACATATTGCTGTTTTCTGCACTGCCATGTCACTAAAGAATAAAGATGTCCCAACAGAGCTTTAGATGGGTGTTTTCCTGGTGCAGTTGACTTTTCATTATCCATCCTTCCTTCCTGAAGCACATTATAAACAAAAGAGCAAGCTGGATACAAGGCACCAGGGCAGCTATGGCTGCAGAAGCTTAGCTTGGATGACCCTGAGTTCAGTGGGCCAGTGCACTTCGAGGTAGTTAGAGAAGTCCTGAGACAATGGGAGCACCAGCTTCCTCCTGGAGAACAACCTGCCTCTTCAGGGAGATTACTGTCATCACAAGCACGTGACATAAATATGTTTCTCAATGAGTTTCAAACATATTAAATAAGTTCACCTGAATTCTGGCAATTATTAGGGCTTCAAATGTTCTCTGTATCATCACAGATATCATGACAGATAAAATGTTCTGTGTAAAAGGTACATTATGTGACCTAGTGCTCTATAAAGAAAAAGGAAAAAAATCATAGACTTCAGAAACAAGAGTTCTTGTTTTTTACATCTGTACACATAGTCATTTCTGCCTCTATGGCTACAGACAGTTTATTCTTTTATAGTGATAACCAAGACAGTTGAAAGACTATCCTTTATCTGTCAGAGCTAGTCAAATAATAATGCTCACTAATATATTCAATAATTATTTCCCCTGTCAATCTTTGAGTAAATTATTCATAATTTTTCACTGTTCCATAAATTTGCTGTACATAATAGTCATCAAGTAAAAGAATCAGATCTTCTTTTTCTCGCAATCTCAGATGAATTATTCACAAATATTTATTTAATTAACCAACTCTACTACCTGTCATGTCTCCTGAGCAGATGTTAAGTATTCCCTCAGGTCCCCTCCACAGAAATCAATATCCGGTTACACAATTTTTCTATGTGCCACAGTTAAGTGATTTTAATCTCACTTCCTTACCTGAGGTCAGGTAATCATCCAGAACAGGTGACCCACAGTCAGTGTTCATTATTCTTGGCCAAATAAACATTCTCCAGCCATGACTAAAGAATTATTTTTATACTTTTCTTAGAGCTCAATCCCATTAAAAATACAGTTTGTAAGCTCACTTTGCAAGGCAACAAACCTGAAACCTGACCTGTTTAACTACTTTCTGCCTGGTGGGTTATTCAATGGGTGATTTCTGACCAGCAATGTTGTTAGCTTATTTGCAGATCTTTAAAGAGTACATCCTTAAATCTGTTTTCAAACATGTGACAGCCAAGGCTAGGTTGAGTCAGTTCAGGATTACCCTCACTGTGTTCCCAGCTCTTAACCCAGACTGTGGGTCTTTGCCCTGGTGGTGTCATAAGGGCAAAAGGACTCCCTCCTTTCCCATCATTTCCCAGGCAATTTTATTCCATCTAAAAGGATACAAAACCTTCTTTTTAGAGGCAGTGGGGGAAGAAACAAGGTTTTTTAGGACTAAAGCCTACCTTGAGCAGCTCTAGCAGGACTTGCAAGTGTCTTACTCACTTTTCTTCAGTAACATGGTCAGTTTAAGTGAACATAACCTAGCATTCCTGCTAAAAGAGAAAGTTTTGTCCTCCGCAGTCCTTTTTTCTAGGTTGATTTCAACCTGGACTGTGATTACATGAACACTTGTGCTGGCATAAGGGAGTAGGCGGCACAGGAGCAAAACAAGGAGATAGAGGTGTGGAAGGCCAGGTTTTTTGGAAGCAGTTATGATTAATGCTGGCTCCTGAAACCATGCTGTTAAAGTCATGACACCAAAGCAGAGGTGAGCTGGAATCATCCCTCTCAGAGCTACTGAGAGAGATGTTGGCAAACTCAATAATCAATCTTTTCTTTGCTATCATGAGAAAGACATAGGCTGTTTTAATGAAGGATGAGATTCTTACGTAGTCTTAGATAGCTCCCAGATCTCATGATCCTGCCAAAAATCTAAAATTGCTTTGCCATAATTCATAATTGAACATTATAAAGACGCTATGATAAAGATCTGACTGGAATCATTTATGTTTCAGTGTAGATGGTATCACAGAGTCATAGTCCCAAAATTCCTAAATTTCTATCTTCTAATATTTCAATGAGATGGAGGGCATATGTGTATGCCTCCTAGGCTGCTAAATTGTTTCAGCCTCTTTGTGAAAGTCAACATTACATCAGCTTTCATGTGGCCACATTTCCAAAATTTTATTTTTCAATAAAGATTAAGGGAATTGGACCAGGTATCTGAATGATGTAAACTGGTACAGCCTTATTGAAATCAGTGCATCTTTTATTCCAGGCAAGGATATACTTTATAAAGTTACCTTTTAAATATGCTTTGAGGTTTAGGCATTTTACAGTAGTAAGAGATGGATTTTCCGTCAAATCATGTAGCCATAGAAGAGTGAAAAGCGTGAACAATGCTTATAATCCCTGTAAATCCCTAATCAGTCACAGTTTTCAATTGATTGTTATGGTACTGGACATTTCAGCTCTATCTGACACCACTGAATAAAACTGAATTGCTTAGAACTTATTCCAGATTGATACACAAAATCCCTTAATTTGTTTACCTGCACATGTGCATGGTGTTCCTTCTGGCTATTTTTATTCTTTTTTTCCCAGATTCTTCTAATGTACCCAGGAATTTCCCCTTTTGCCTATTGTTGTCCAGTATTTCTGCTTCCTTTGTGTGAAATATTCTAACTGTACAGTTTGTCTTTAACTTCACAACTGCCACACACTCATTTCAAGATCAAAATTGAAGGATATGTATTTTGTCTATATTTCTAATCTAATGCTGGCTAGTCTTTAACTCTATGGTGAGGTAAATATTTCCTGTTATTACAGTGTTTAATGCTACCTCAGTATGACAAAATTCAGATGTTAATTAGGGTATATGGATTTATAAGGAATGTCTTATTCATATTCCACTTTGCTATTTACCATATTTTCATAGGTTTTAGCATGATTTAGCTGAAATTTACTTGTGAATTCCAAGTGTTCTTGCTGAAAATTGAGTATTTCATCCATTTCTTTAAGAACGCTCATAGAATAAAATGTAAGCTATGCCCCAGAATAGCATTTTTAAAGTGGTGCAAATGTTTGTAGTCTTTACATAGTAATGTGTAACAGTATCTTATAAATGATTTTCAAGTTCTTACCTATTTAACTACCAAGTGATTTATCCATTCAGTAATGAAAAAAAAAAAAACAGGAGAAGAAATTACTTTCCAATCTTCAGTGCTCCATGCCATTATGAACCAAGAACCAAGGCAAGCCTGACAACAAAAAGAAAAAAATCTGGGTCAAGCATAAATACATAGTGCCAAGTACCTGAAAACATTTAATTTATGCTGACTCAAGTAGGTGATAGAAATAGCCTTGCTAGATTTATCATCTTGTTTTTCCTTCTTGACAACTTAAATCATGAGAATAATGTCATAAAATCTAAAATATTCACACCCTGTGCAGCAGTACATTTCTTGTTTTTGCTATTTGTTTTGTGAAGTGAGTCTATTCACAAGAAAGATGAATATAAAAATGAAATTCTTCACATTCCTCATTAATTTATTCCTGTTCATTTCTAATGCTTTTAGCTGGTGACTGACTGAATTGGCAATAGCCTTGCTTTTAAGTGCAGATCCTATGCACTTCGTTCCAAAATGTTAAATTATCACTGCTTGGTTTCTTTTTAGGTTCCTGGGTACATGCCATTTAAGAATGTAAACACCCAGCAGACATGATGTAAACATGCAAGGATTTTAGTCAACACGCTCTTTGGGATTCCCTTCACAATAGCAAGGATAGCACAGGGAACTGGCAGCTCCAAAGTACAATCACTTTTAGCTCTTTTAAAATTTGTGACACGTATACAGGAAAACTATGTTTGCCTCTAAATAAATATTTTCTATTGGAGTTTTCTTACCCAGACTTGCATAGCACATTTATTTCCCTGGGTCATTTTCCATTTTACAGCTAAATAGATTATACCAACAGCATAGCAATCTGATAGCAGCTTTTCCCCCCATCAATAGTATTTCTATTTAAAGATGAGGATTCAAAATTGGTGTCAAAGGTACATGCTCTCTCATGCCAGAAGAGTTAGTGTACCTGGACATAGCTCAGTGCCTCTGTTAGTTTAATAAGGCCAAGTTAGGATCAAATCCTGGCACTTAGTCTTTTAAACTAAATCTCTAGCGGCTCCAAAGCCAGGCTTAGAGCCAGCCCCACTGCCTGACCATAATGCTTGCCTACAGGAATGCTGTAGGCACCAGCTCAGGAGATCTTGCACTGCTGTAATCACGGAGAGGAGAGTAAAGCGGAGGTGTGCTCAGTGCATTGAAATTTGCTGATGTAAAACCACCTGCCACATAGATTCTCCATGTAGCCTTCTTCTAGCCATACTTGATACCACGCTTTACCACCTTTTGGGGTGGTATCAAGTAATCAGCTTCAAGCAGACACTATGGCCTGGGGCTCGTCTTAAAACGGCCTGATATTACCTGTTTCAAGAGCAGATGGGATGTGAAGGCAGACTCAGATTTAGCAAAAACAGTATGGATGCCAGGAGCAAGGTTTTCCACTTTTTCTGGTCAGGCCAGGTGAGTTCTAATATAGACAAAAGCACAACCGCTAATGAGGTCCTCTGCGAAAGGTGGAGTCCATGTGTGCCAAAATCCAGTGCAAAGATCTAGGAAAGCAAGTGAATTAGTTTAATGGTAGCTAAAACCCACTGCCAACATACACAGGTTAATAAATACTCAAAGATAATCTGAGCACTCGTGTATTGATGCTAAATCAACTTTTAACTTCAATAAAAACACAAACTTGGTATATGCTGGTAGTTATAAAAACAGCCGCAATGTTAAAATGTTAAAGGAGTGAGCATTTAAAAGAAGCATGTTTCATTCAAGGCGTTTGTTGTAAAGCATCCACAACTGCAGAAATCCTCTCCATCAGTGAAAATATACAAAGACAGAAAAAGAAGATTAATCCAAACAGAAACACCTTACACCACTGACTGTTAAGGTAATGTCTGATAAATTAGAGGAGTATGCAACCAGAAAGCAGTGGACAAAACTAGCAGGCTGGAAGTGAGACCTCACTGGAGAACAAAATAACGAGAGGAAGGGCTAATTTGCTTGTCAATTTTTTTATAGTCCTGTAGTTGACGCTGATGCCAGAAAGACAGTTGGAAAAAAAACCCTGATTTTTGCCAATACAGCTGTCATTCCAACAGTATCTTGAGAAGACCAGTATCTACCATGATGTTGTTGAGCTTGAGTCATCATTCTGAGAGAACACCTAACTAAACTGAAGAGAAGGACCCACATAAAGCTGCCACCATCATCCCACTTGCTTTAGTTCTAAATATCCCTGAAACACAAGGCTGGAGTTCTCGCTGTCACACTTTTCCTTTTGTCCTCCTTTTCTTTCCCACTTTCTTATCCTCCCACTTTTGTCCTTGTGTTCTCTGTTATAAAAACAAAGCTCAGTTTAGCCGGTTAACATGTACAGGTGCATGTCCACACCTGCATTGGCTAGCACTATGGCAGTAAATTAGTCAAGCATGGGTTGGTATCAAACCAGAAACTGAATTTCCCTTCTTTGCAATTCTGTACCCTCCTTTTCTATCATGCTTGTCTTGTCCTTTCCTCAGGTCACTAATGTCAGACCTCCACCAATAATAACAGTTCCAATACACCTAATAAGGGCAGTTATGATTATATCCTTAAATGAATGTCAGAAAGGGTTTTTCTTTCTTTACACATTAAAAGGAAAGGTAAAAGATATTCTTTAGTAGCACAAACTGAGCCTGAATATGAAAGAACCACTTCCTATACAAAGCAGAGGATTTGTGATATGGAATTCCTGGCCCATCAACAAGAAAGGCAAAATTTCCTTTCCTTCCAGTAAGGTCAAGTTTTCATCCAAAGAAACAAAAGAATGAGGATATGAATCTCAAAATGCAACCAGCATGACTAGTTTATGTTATTGTTACCACAACCACTTTTTTAAAACTCCCAGACTCTGTTGTCACTTCTCAATATCAGAATTCAGAAACGTGCTACAGTTGCTAACTTCTGCAATGGATACTACCATAAAACACATAGAAAGGGCAATCTAATTTCTCTGATAAAACTGCATATTTTGTTTTCTAACATTCTTGACTGATTTATTTCAACTATGTAACATTCACATTATTTTAAGAGATTAAGGATTATATTATTATTATTATTATTATTATTATTATACAACATATATTTAGGTTCCAGACCTGCAAAGATTTATGCACATATTGTGGTTAAAGTTACAGTTTCAGTCCAGGTTACTTAAAGTTAAATCTGGGTATAGGAGGTTGTAGGACAGGGTCAGAATTTGCAGTGCTATCTACATGAAATACCTGGGAATAACATTTAAACAAAAATGAAAAATTATGTTTTTAAAAGAAAACCTGGAAGTTTTAGCAAAGGGACAACTTAATGCAACTGATAGGCCTTCATCCCCAGTGAAAGTTCCTATAAATCAGTTTTAGACTAGAATAGTAAAACAAGGCAGTAGAAAAATTGCATTGCTTCCAATCTTTCTGTTGTGCAAATAAAGAGAAATCACCAGTTTCCATCACTTCTCAAGCCGGAACTATCATTTTAGAAAGAATGTTGAGGGAAGGACTTTAACCAAATTTGGCCAAACAGGTAGCATAGTATAGCATAGTATAGTATATGCAAATATCAGATATATACATATGCTATTGTAGTATATAGTATAGTTTATGCAGTGCAGATACACACAAACACACACACACAGAGTAAAAATTAGAGCATATAACCTGTCCTTGAGCTGGATTAATTTTTATTTGATATTAATTTGTCAGTAGGCACGTTAGGGCCAACTGATTTAGGCAAAGGTTTAGACAGGACTAAGAAACCTATACTGTAGCCAACCATAATGTGCTTATCATATGACTGTATGCAAAAGGTGAGGGGAAAGCATACTAAGCTAGCCAAGCTCAAATGAATAGCCAGGCTGGTGACAGAGTCATGATCCGTGACTTTCAGTAGCTGCCATGGGCTTTCATGGATCATTTCTGATGAACACAGTCCAGAATAATTACGTTCTTCTAGATTACTTGTTCCTGTGATCATAATTATAGCTATTCTGTAGTTCAAGGAAGAATTACTGTGTAATTTGCAGTTTTTTGATTTTATAATATGGTTAGCTTGGAAGCAAATACAAATACAGTAATGGCATTGGGATCATGGGCACGTTAAAAACCATGTGATTATGTGACCAAAGGTAGGCAGAATTTAGACAGTAAATACTGGGATTGAGGCAGATATCTGTATCTAATTCTAATATTTAATGTTTGGACTATGGAGGTAGAGGACTCAGGCTGTTCTTAAAAACCTGCTTATTTGTTTCAAGTAACAACAAAAGAAAATATCACAATAACAATGAGTTGAATGTATAGCTAATCTATACAAGCAAAATAAAACAAAACTTTCAGGTCATTTAATGCATCTTCCTCAGCCTGTCACCTCAAGTGTGTTCTTTCACCTTCTTGTCTTTCTTGTTTTAAAGATAAAAATAAGATCCCCTGAAGACAGAGAATGATTTTTATTACATTTGGTCAACATTTAACAAATAGTTATCCAAATATTGTTACTAAGATTGTTGGTCAAACTGGATGGTGCTTTACTATGAGAAAACAAAGTTTTTAAAAACTGTGCTAGATGTCAGAAATCTTCCTTTGTGTAAACCCAGATGCCTAATTACTGCTCTAGGTAAATAACATTTCTGGTCTCGCTTTATTACCTTGGGTATTTATAAACCAGTTAATCTCTCATCTCTCTTTTCTTTAATTCCTTCCGTTTAACGTGGTATCTTTCCTTTCACCAGAGGATCAGGCTACATTTGTTCCCCTTTATGGCCCTAATTCTATCCTGTGGGGCAGTATTGACTTTAGTGGAACTACTCCTAATTCACAGAGCTCTCTAGAGAGAAAGAGTAGAATCTGGACCGTTACGAATCACTAGAGAGCGGGCTGCTAAAAGGGGAGAGTAATCTGAGCTTTTAAATTGCTGATTTACTGTGTTGAAATGGTTTAGTAACAGTGGGTTGCAATGAAGTCTACTGTCACATGCTTATTATGTTTTAGGCATTTTCCTGCCTAAAGCATATGTTTACTGAGAATTTTGTTAGTAGGGAAGTATAAATCTACACCAATATATATAAAATAAGCAAGATAATGTTTAAGTAAAAGATTTACAAGAAATTGGTATCAAGAAATCATATAAATATCTCTCATCTAAAAATAAACACAGGCTGTGAAAGGCTACATGAATATAGGCTAGACAAAACATTGAAGAGTACTTGTTAGAATCTGCCTGAGTGACATATCAAACCCAGGGGAAGTGGGGAGAAGAGGGATATTTATCCGTAGGGAGTTGAGAGGTGAGATTTCCTGAGGGATTTTTAACAGGTTAAGATTGCCTGAAAAAAATACCTGTCTTTCCTCTTCTTTTACAAAACACCACCATTATTATTTTATTTTGTTTTACTGAATCACTCTCACAAGAGTTTAGCTAATAGAAGCAAAGGAAAAAATATGATCATTAAAGGTTGAATCCTTTGATGTCTGCTGCCACAGTTTTCCTACCACGGAAGGATATCATAAAAATACATATAATTATCCCAGCTGTCCCATCAAATGTGATTTATGTAGGAAACATATTTAATGCACAATATAGAGAAAGAAAGATGGTAAGACTAGATTGTTTGAATAGTAGGTATTAAAGATGGCAGATATTAAAAATGTCTTTTAATCACAAAACACAGAACTGATGGTGAGTTTTTTCTTATTTATCCAGAGATTTAAAAGGTTTGAAACTAAATAAAAAGTGAAATGCATTTATTGACAAAACTGATTATCTGCTATCCATTTTTTTAATTTTAAGTAATAATTATTTTTGCCTAAAAGTGCATTCTCTCCTAATCTCATTTCCTCTTTTCCTTATGTGTTCTCAAATAAGGTAGTCTCACTTGAACTAGATGTGCTGTCTGTCAGTGGCTGTCAAATACTGCTCTCATTTACTGTTCCTTCCTGAGGACTTTTCACCCAGGAAAAGCAGATGATATTCTAGTCAGAGCTCCATTACTGGACTAATATACCTCACAATCTGTCTCAAGTGTGAAGCACTTTGGAAGGCTTTCAATACTGTATAGGTGCTTAGATTCATAAATTGAAAAAGTTTCCCCACAGACGTGTTTTCTTGTCGGGTACAAAATACTTAGAATCTTTGGCTATGGAGGTATGCTGCTCTAAGTGGTGTTAATTGGCTTGTCTGCAATTTGACAACATTTACCCAAGAAAGTCTGTGTGCATTCAAGCAACAACATCTGTAAGCTTGTAAATGTTAATATAAAACAGAATATTGACAAATCCTTTCTTCATTTTCCTTTTTCTTTTTTCCTTTCAGGGGTTCTTTCTGGCAGTGAAATGCTCACTGGTGTCACCAACAGGAGAGACCACAACATACAAGATGCAGTCCAGGGGTTAGTCAGGTGACACAAATGAGATATCTGTCCTGGAAGGTACTGGATGACACCTAAAGGTAGTTCATGAGAATAACTGATTTGAATAAATTTTCCCCTTAAGACCACTCAGTCTTTTAAACACGGCTAATGAAATTCAGATGATTATATGGCATACACTTTGACTACTGCTTGTCTGCATTCCCATCTCCTTTGGGCATTGACTTGTATACCCACCTTCACTCCCTGTCACAGAAACTGAACTAAAACTAAGTTAGTTTATTGTCCTTTGTCTGTATTCATCAAGAGCTATGCTGTAATTTCTTTACTTTAAGATGGAGGAAGGCCAATTAAGACTATAGAAGGCAGACAGCTCTCAGTTGTTCCAGGTAATAAGATCTGCCTAACACTTGCCATCTGCACTGTGATTCTACTATTCACTATCAAATTACATTTCATATAATAAAATTAAGGCAAAATTGAATCAAATTTCTTGTGTCTTTATCTCTATAGCGGTTATTCAAATTACCCTACTCACATGACTGCTAAAAAGGAAAACATGTCAGTGCTGAGGATAGAGAGAGACCCAATAAAAAGGGAGAGGAAAATCTGGTAACCAAGTAATAATGCCATGAACTTCCACATATGAGAAAGATCAGTAGTTCCTGTGTTATACTAGCACATTGGAGCTGAGAAAGAAGTAGAGGTCTTATTCTCTGAATTTAAGAAAACAATGATAGAATTGGAAATATTTTCTAGCAGATTAATTCATGACACTGTAAAACGTCTAACTCTCATTAGTGAAAAATAGTGCTGATACTGAGGAGCTCTGAGAGCCAGGAGAAATGAGGCTGCTGACTGGATAGTTAAAAGAGAAGTACAAAGGGCACAAGGGAAGACTGTGTTTTTATATTTAATGTTTAGTCTGAAAAGGTCTCAGATATCACAGACAAGTATCCTGCTAGCATACATGTGTATGACAGCTTGTAAAATGCCAATCAATAATGTATCACTTATGGAACATTTCAAGCTTCAGGAATTATATTCAAACCATTGATAATAAACAATGCAAGAACTTCAGTTACATGGTTGAATTGGAAGCATATGCTCCAGTGAGCCATGTGAGGCCAGCACAGAGCCATTACAGGCAGAAAATGCATGTGGCAAAGTTTATACCTCACCTACACAAAGTATAGACATCCTGGATAAACAGAAACCAAGTCTCAGTATACCTGAAGAAAATCAAACGTAAGATCATAGGATCATATCATTTGGGTGGGAAGGGATCTCTGGGGTCTCTAATCCAACCTCCTGCTCAAAGCAGGGTCAGCTACGAGGTGTGAGACCAGATTGTTCAGGGTTTGATCCAGTCTGGCCTTGAAAACCTCCAAGGACAGGGCCTGCATGACCTCTCCTGGCAGCCACCACATCTACATGGGATTAGCAGAGAAAGGACTATGATAACACTGAATTGCATTAGATTTTGTCATAAACTGAGGATGCAGTCAGCATCCTCTAGCCCCAAAGGATGTATGCCCCTAGACTTGGACCTTTGACCTGGTCTGAAACTGTCTTGATGTTCACCTTGCAGTGAATCACTGTAAACTTGTGTTCCCAGCCATGAGTGCAAGGAAATCACAACTATCTGAGCTGATCACAATTTCTCCCTCAGAACCATTCTCTGATTTCAAATATCTGCTTCCCAAGTTGTCAGAATTCCCCAGGAAAATTTCAGATTTTACTAAGAAAAATTCAAAATGCCACTAGAAAATATTTCCTTTCGATCTGAAAAGTGAACTTTATGTTCTTGTTTTTTCATGATAATCTGGGACTGAAGAAAAAAAGTGGTTAATGTTTTCAGCAGTGGGGTTTTGCTTCACCCCTGGATCCACCAGGCTCTGAAAGTCCTAGAAGTCTACAGGCCAGTCTGGATAGGCCATTATCAGAGTTGCATATGTCATTGCTCTAACTTTACACACTGCTTTGGATGCTAGATTGTGTACCAAAGACCTTTGCTTTCAAAAAGCATACCAGAATATGGGTTTTATATTGTGAAAATATGTCATATATAAATACTAAGCATTATCAACATCATCAATAGAATGAACATCTAAAGAGCTCCAATATGCACCTCTCTTAAATATCTTCACAATGAAAAATAAATGGAAAAGATGCAAAATAAATAAGTACGTGAACATGAGCCTACGAAGAAATCTTGCTATTTCTGAAAATATTTGAGGGATTAGCAGTGTTTTTATTACTCTTTACAGGCAGGACAGTTAACTTTCATCTGAGATTATTATTCATCCTGCCAAGCAACTTGCACTGAATGGTAGACAAGTGCTGGAAAACCTAGGAGGAGGAGATTGACAATGTATATCTCACTTGTATTATAATAAAATAGACATAATGGTGGAGATAGGAAATCCAGGAGAGCTTATTTAAATAAATTCCATCTCAGGCAGCAAAAGAGCCTCTCTCAAAACAACACATGTCATTTGAGTATCTCTTTCTGTCATCATAGATTATGAGCAAAACTCTCACTTGCCAAGTACCTGCAGTTCATATTGGCTTCAGTAGGATTATTGAATACAGTCCTTAGCACTCATGAAAAATCTAGCCATTCATTTGCAGCTGCATTAATATAATTCTAGAGATGCTAGCCTCAGACAGGCACCTGGGTTTGAAAATGTAGCCTATATTACACATATTTTATTTGCAGAGACAGCATATCAGCTCATGCAGTACCTTTGTGATGGAAAATGCTGTTTCAGGATATGGGTGTCTCTTCAAATGAATTAGACAAACGTAAATTTTTGTAACATAATTGGCCAGGATATCATGCTATGATATTATGAAAGAAAAGTGGAAATATTGAAGAAGAAATATGTGACCTGGATATTGCAAATTATTGTTGACAGCAATGTGAACAACAGCACTGATAAGTACAGTGTCAGAAATAATTATTCTATATGATCCTGGACTCTGTACAATTACAGAGGAATATTATTACTGTAGGAATAATACTGAAAAATTAAATGTGGAAAAATACAGTTGTAGAGAGAAAATATATATGCCAGGTGGAGAAGACTTCGCCTACAGAACTGAGTGTTAGAATATGCTAATAATAAAATGATTAACAACTAATTGAGTGCAGCGTAGAAACTGCAGTTACCTTATTTAGATCAAGTGACTGTGTAAAAGATGTTAACAGAATACGGAAAAAGCAAAGAAGGTATAGAACACTAAAAATGAAATAGCATACTCTGTGCTTGTCTGGGCTTTCTGATTAACATAAGAACACAATGTACTACTACTCAGATATTTAGCAGGAAAAAAAAAATTACCTTCATCACACCAGTACGGAATCAGTGGCACTAAAGGCTCATACTATTTTGTTTTACTTCTGAGTGAGATAGGGATTTATTTACTATGCCGAACTCTGGAACACCATCTCTAAAATACCTGGTCTGCAACTGTCAAGTTCACTGCTCTCTGATAGAGGTCTAAGAGGTGTTTGGGGATATATAACAATCTTTCTCAGGAACAGTAGAAACTGCACTCTCAAGAAACATTTAAGCAGGCTGTACTAAACATTTGAAACTACAGTTAGACATGGTAGAAGTCAATTTTTATTTTTTACTGAAACTGTTTGAATTTATATTTATATTCGTCTGCTGAAGTTTACCACAAGTTCTGTCTCTTCTCTTGTACCCTTTGACTCTGGATTACAGAACTGTCTCTCTGCCTCTCTTCTTCACAGTAAACAGTTAATTTCTGGTCCATTTATAAGCGTCTCTACCTGTTCTACTTCTCCCTCTGTCTCTGAGCCTGAAATACACAAATAACTATAATCAGTAGGTAAGAGTCAGGTAGGGAGGAAAGAAATCTGAACTGATGGGAAATATGGAACAAGGGGTCCCAGGTGGAAGGGAAATGAAATGTATCCAAAATTATAATATGGGGGTCCAGGGGAGGGAAGCAGAGCAAAGTCCGTATTTATCTATTAAAATGAAAGTCTGCTAAGACTGTTTGTACTGCCAGGACAGCAGTGCCCAAACGGACCCATTTTTATGTTTCAAAGCTGCATTTTATTGATTTTAAAAGGGACGTGTGTTAGCAAGAAATGTATATTTGATTACTGACTCAAAACATGTCAAACCTGATACTGTCCAAAGGAGACAGAGGACCTTACCACTTGATCAGTCTCAAGAAAACTCTCTAATGTGAAACAGGCTCCTTCAGAGCAGCTGCTGTCCTCTTCTCCCCTACAGCAGTTCAGCAGTGCCTCACTGGCAGCTCACTGCACAGCAGAAGAAAGGAAAAGGGGAGCTCTGACAACCATCCTGTTTGCTATGCTAGCAGCATAGGGAAACTCCAGCAGCTCAGGAATTCAGCTGCTATGGCCAAATCCTAGGAAAATAGCTGAAGAATAGATATAGATTTCTTGATCCTTTGACCTTTCAGAAGTTAACCCCACCAATAGTAAGGCACCATGTTTATAGAGCTGGTTGGGAAAAGTGATTCTATTCTGTGAAAGATTTTGGTATTGCAAATTTTACTTTATATTGCTTTGAAAAGCAACAGTTTGAAATCCTCTGTGAAAGTAAATTGTGATTGCACAGAATGTGCTGGAGCTACACACCCTAAAGATGCTAGCTTGGACTAGCTCACATAATGGTTTTCTTCAGGGACATAAATGCTGGAAGCCTGCTGCAGTTAACCAGAAGGAGCTTCAGCAAAACCAGAGACCTTGCAATTTCAGTACGTTCTACACTGCTGCTGTACCTTGCACTGGCATTAGGATGGGAGCCAGGAATCACCATAAGCCTTCTGCTCCAAATACAAGGTGCATTTTCTGACTGTCATTAATAAAAGTATATGTAGAACGAGCAGACATAGAAAAAGAAATCCAAACTACACAGTTTATCCAAGGGAGAAGCTAAGAAATGGAATGAATGTCACCTCACAGATGGCAGTCCTATGACTAAATGTTCAAATACGCTGTGGAGAAGGCAGTATGAAATGTTGGGTACAAAGAGAAGTCATTTTAGAAATAGAAGGATGATTTGACTTAGACAAATGAATAACTTACAGCCAATAATTTACTTTTTTCATATTCTAACAGTGAATGCACACATATCAGAATTGCAGTTCCTTTTTCTGGTTCACTCCATATTTGTTAGGCATTCATTTCCAGAGAAACCAAACTTAAAATATATGATCTAGTTGTAATGGTAAAATAAATCACATAAAATTGTTTTTCTTACATGAACTATTATTCTAAAATATCATCCTTGAATTTCCGTCAGGATGGAAGACAGATTAAAGAGAATGCACATATTTATCTTCAATTACTTTTCCCTTGGCACAGAATAATTATTCACAAATATATGGAGCAGGGCACTGTTTTTGCATGCCATTAAAACTCCTCTATATATTGGATAAGGAAAAGAATAGAAAAGAAATTAATAAAAGTGTAATTTATGGCTTGCCTCAATATTATCAGCATTCCTTCAGGAATGCTGGCTGCCAAAATGACAGATATTGCATTGTAATCTAGCTAGAAAATCTTTGAGAGACACAGCACACACTGGGGTCATTTCTGTCACTCTTAATTGGCCAGATGGGGTCAGCAAGGAGTAATCTGAGGCACCCATTATCGGCCAAGAACCTAGGCAAAAAAGATGATCATCTAAATAATGTAAACCCCCAAAGCAAGAGCCCACACCAAAACTGTGGCTTAATATGAGGGAATGAAACCCTGTGGTGAGACAGAGAGATACTGAAAGAGTCTCTCAGAGGAAGAAGTGGAAGCCTCATTGCTTGAATAATTTAAATCCTAAATGAATAATACAGACGCAAATATACTGAAGGGAACAATCCACTGGCAGGGCACAGAGTAGATGGATATATTGATGCTTTTTGTAATTCTGTTTTCATGACCTGTACATATCACCTCCACAATGATCCTAAGTCATGAGTTTTTTAATCCCTAGGCATTCTAACATAGAATGTAATAAGAGCAATGCATACTGCAGAATAACAAACTTTACTTTTAGTGAATCCTTCCAGGAAAAGTAAATTACCCAGTGTCTTACTTTCTTGCCATGCAGTCTCACCTTTATCAGCCTAGAAGACTGAGCTCACAAAAGTTCTGCAATTTTTTTTCATTTATAATTCATATTCTTGTCATCAAATTATAGTTCCTCAGAGAGAATTACATATAAAATATATTATACATTTAACAAAATCCAAAATAAGTATAAAATAACATTTTGTGGCTATTGAGGGATTCTGCTAGCTATAAAATTAACTAGAAACTTGTAATCACTTTTTAAAGTGTAATTTGGTGTGGACACTTCTTTTGTCCCTTTGTGATGCTAAAAATTTGATATCCTTTCTCCCATTAAGACATCTGAAGTCATGAATACTAACAAGACTCATATGCAGACACAATGAAGAAGTAAACCTTAAGGCCAAATACAGTACTAAATTACATTTGTGCAATCTCACTGACATCAGTGGTCTTGCCAGAAAGAGGAGGGTTTTTTTCAGAGAGCAGCAGAAGTGAATCACAAGATGACCATAATCAGACCTAATTCGAGGCAAATTTTGTAACAACAATAATAAAGTGTTCCCATTTTGCTACATAGGCAGCTCTGTAGACTCTGTGGCTGTAGGAGTAGGGCTGGATGGCTAAGGAGGCCGTGGGAAGGGGATCGTCAGGACTCAGGCAATTTCTAACAGAGGGAGCAGAGAGAAAGCAGAAGAGGTTCTGGGAAGAGGAAGGAGCTGAACGGTTTCAGGAAGCCTCAAGGGGGCTCAAAAAGGGTGCAAAGAAGTCAAGTCAGTAGAGCTCATGGGAAAATTGGGGTGAGGGACAGGTGCTGGGAAGGTCCAGGGGACAAGAGGGCTTTCTCCCCTCTCTGGAAATTTTCTCGATCTCCATTTATGGGTCACCCTTAACCAGACCTCCATCTCCCCTCCCCACAGCACTGGCACCTCACCCCTTCCCCCTAGAAAAGAGAAGCCTCTGTTTACCCTCCCTGCTCTGCTTCCTCCCTGCCCTTCTTCCTTCTCCTGCCCTATCTATGCTGAATGACCTGGGGAGTCCTGGAGAAAAGGGGAGGGATGAGAATACAGCCTAAGGGATTAAGGAAGAGCTATTGAGAGGAAAGATTTACTGGTTCTGGGGTATTGGGGTAGTGGGAGCAACAACAGTTACTGCTAGGACCCAGTTCTGGCAGCTGCCACCACACGCACCCAATGTCTTTCTCAGTAGCATCAGTGGAGATTTGCTGCTTGACTGCTCATGATGTTAAAGCAGCTGATTTCTATCTTCTCCAACAGAGGTAATTTGGCAGCCTGTTGTCCTAGGCAACTGCATACTTTGCCTGTGCCTAAAGCCCAGCCAGTCATAACCTAATTTATGTTCATCGTTACTGTGAAGGATTAAGACAAAATCTAGAGCTGTAACTTGAAACTTTAGAAAGAAGATATTAAATAGAAAAAAGACAAAGAAGAGAAAGAGAAAAAAAACTCTAAAGGTGTTGATTAATAGACATAAATCTGTCAAGGAATCACAAAGGACATACTAGCACAAAATGGAATTCAAAATAAAGTTTCAATATTTCATTTGATGGCCCCAGAAGATACTCCAAGCCTTATTTAAAATTGTAGGTGTAGACGGATGAATAAATGACAGGGTACATGTGGTACCCAGGGTAAAAGCAACATAGATATCCTTTGCTAGCTGGAACAAACAAATAAACACATGAAAAAAGATACCCCAAACCAGGAAATATCAAGACTTAACACCATACTGCTTCAGTACAAAAAGTGTTCATTTGAATAGAATTGCATTAGTAAACTCCAGGCTGTAGGAGGCCAAGCTGTAGAACCAAGACAATCACAAAATGGAAAACATAGGACTGCCAAAAGAAACAACCTACAGCTAGAGATCATTTAAGGTGGAAAAGGATAGACATTTTTCTTGGGGAGTCACTTGGAGTATCAAAGAGTAAAAGGCATGATGATTTGAGTAAAACCGACTGACCCTTTTATATTTTTTCACCAAAAATATGATGAGAAATATGATTGGAGCTATTTCCCTGGAGTTATCTTTTCTTAAGTTACCTTTTCTTAAAGATAACAGGTTTAATTGCTAAATGATAAATATTGAAATAGATAAATAACACATCTCCAGGCATATATTCCTCTAAATTGTCTTAATGATACTTCCCTGAGAAGGAAGTAGTTAAAATGTCGACAAAAACGTTGAAATCACTGTTTAAAATCAGCTGCTATCCTTGAGGCCAGGAAATGCCATATATAATTTTGCTGTAGAGCAGTGGGTGCTCGCTTGGGAGCGACTGCGGGGCCATGGCTGAGGGTTGTGCCATGAGGGGCAGTGCCACAAGGGGGCAGAGGATCAGGGAGTCAGTCGCACCACACGGATTTTAGAACAGGAGAGACCCTCCCTTGATATTTTGATCTCTGGCAGAGCTAGCAAATCTACAACTTTATATAAAAATTGTGTGTCTCCATGGCATTTTCCTGTTGTCTTCTTTCATCACACTAGAGAGGCACGTTTATTGTGAATTCAAACTTTGTCCCTAACACACATATTTTCCCATTCAAATGCAAATTCTTTCAAAGGATCACATTACTTTCTTGGTGTTCGTGGTAAATTGTCCAGTTTTAACATATTTTCCTCTCTCACTTCTCTCATTATCGGCTTGCTACAGAAAATTATAAAGCGTTATGCAGAGCTAGTATTAAGCACTCCAGGAGCAATAGAGTATCTATAAGACTGCAAGGGTGTAAATCACTATGATGAAAGATTTTCTGATGTCACCTATTGCTCATGTAGTTATTACATCCCATCATTCTTGTGAGTTCATTCCCTGCCAAAAAACACATCTCAAATCTTGCTTATTTTGAGCAGCAGTTATTTTGACCCAGGTTATCTTGATCAGGTTCTAAACCAGCCAAACAAAAAAGAATTTAAACTCCGCTTAATGTATATTCACATAATACTTCCACATCATGCACTTAGTAACCATCAGGAGGGTACGACAATGTTCATGAATCTACCCTGTTCCTCGATGTTTCTATTAAATATTTGGAGATAGAACTGAAGAGGACTTATTGAGTCATGGAGTCCTGGCCCCTGCTCTTTCAGGCAAGCCTACAGTGCCTCTCAAATTTAAAGTGAAAATATGTGGCTTCACTGAGATTTGAACTCTCAAAAATGTTATCATTTTTTTAGCCAGGACCTAGGCACCTAAAGCTCTGGACTCTGGACTCCACTGACCTGTAGGGTTCCTCAGTTGTAGTTTGCTACTACCTGTTTGAATATTAGAAACAAACTGATTGTTCAGCACAGGTCACAATTTTAATGTCATCATTTTCTATTGCTATTATAGAAACACCAAAGTGCCATTTATTTATGTAAAAGTCAGCACGAGATCATTCCTGGCAATTAAGACTTGACTAAATGTTAGGTATTATGCAAAGTATTAAAATAAATATGCTCCTCTCACTTTATATCAAGTTCTACTGCTATCTGTGGGAACCTGAATACATATTCAAGGCAATATATGGGTCTTCTTGGTCAAGATAAACAGCAGAAAGAGAAAAAGTTAACCAGCAGTCTCATCTGCTATACAAACTACATTAAAGTGAGTGAAGATACAATAAGAATTTTATTCTCTAATGTTGGCCAGAGAATCAGAAGTGTTTTACTTCTCCAAAAAGAATGATTGAAAAGAATACATAGCTGTTATTCCCTTGATTCATACATCTGAGTATACAGATTAAAAAATTTGCTCTTGTAAGTAAGCAACATTCACTTCCTAAGATTGATTACGTACCTGATTACATATCACTTAATGTAGCTGAAGATTTGTAATTAGTATACAGCCAATTAAGATACAGCCTTCTAAATACAATTTATGTATATATAAATGATATTTTCAGACATTATTTACACTTGTGTAAATCTGGAATGATTCCACTGAGATGAAATGAAATTAGTCCAGAATTGTACCCACTCAACAGACTGTGTCCCTGCACTGATAAATATAGAAGATGACACATGGTAACAGGGAAACAAAGGCCACACCTGAGAAAAGCCCATGGGAATAAGGAAACACCTGTTTGTATTTCGGGAGAACAGGTGGGAGGCGGTGGTTTCCCGGCTCAATATCCTGTGCTTGCTATTAGAGAACGGTTAGCAGGTGCCCCTCTCTTCTCCCTGTGACTTTATTAAGCAGCCGCTGCTGCTTTGTGCTACCCCGGAGATGCCCTTCCAGCATCACATGGCTGGCTTCAGCTGCCTCCTCGTGTCACCTAGCAGAGGTCCCCCGGTGCTTGCCGTGCCTGTGTTGAACGCGCACCGCTCTGCCTGCTTGTTAGTGCGGGAAGCCTTAATTACAGCCTGAAAATAATAGTCGCTTCCCCCGGGAGCTTCCCGAGTTATTACTGTCGGGTGGGAGAAACTGAGCGGAGAGGGGCGGGGGGGGGGGGGGGGGGCGGCGGCGCCTCCGTGCGCGCCGGCGGGGCGGTTTCAGCACCACGGGCAGCTCCGAGCGGGCGGCGCGGCCGCGGCCCCGGCCCCGGCCCCGCGCAGCTCCGCGCTGCAGCTCCCGCGGCCAGGCGCCCTCCGCGCCCGCGGCCCCGGGGCTCCTGCCGCAGCTGCCCTGCCGCAGCTCGCGAGGACCCGGCGCGCCCTCGGCGCCCTTGCGAGCCGCCCGCTCCGCCCCTCCACCGCGGAGCCGAGGCTCGCAGCGTCTCCGCACCCGGCGGAGCGGGCAGCGCAGCTGCCGCGGGGGATCCCCCTTCCTCCTAGAAGCCGCCACGGCGCCGGGGAGGGGTGTCTGGGGCGGGGGAAAGACCCCTTCGGGGCCACGCCGCGGGAGGGGGAGACGAGCCCGTCCTCCCTGCGGACGGGGACGGCTGCCGAGGGCCTCCCGGTCCCTCCTCCCCCCACACGGCCCCAGCCCCGGCCCCGGGGCAGGCGGGCCGCGCGCGAGGCCCCGGCCGCGGCTCCCCGGCGAGGGCGGCGCCGGGCGCCGTGGGAGGCCCGGCGGTCCCGGGACCGCGGCCCGAGGCCGGAGGGAGAAACAAGGGGGCCGGAGGCGGCGGGGCCGAGCCGAGCCGAGCCGCGGGCCGGGCCGGAGCGGGCTCCCCCCCGCCGCCAGCCCCCTCGGTCCTCGCTCCCCCTTACAGCTGCGGCGGTGGGGGACGTGGCATGTCGCGGCGGTGCCGGGGTGTAGCTCATTCCCGATGCCGCTGTTTGTCGCTGAGTTTTGAAGAGATTTATTGGCTGGCTCTTGCTAAGCCACGCTTGAGTAATCCGAGCTGCCGCGCGCCGTGGTGAAGCCCGGAGGGGGGAACGTCACTCCCTCTGGCAGCGGAGCAACATTAGTCTTCCAGCCCTCTAACCATCACTACAGCGTCGGAAACTGCCGGGTCACAGCCATTTGCTTTGGAAAATTGGCGATGTTTGGTGCTAGAGATCGATTACCCTTGTAATCTCCCCCCCCCTCCTGCTTACCCCACCCCTACCCGCCCCAGACAATAGCGTCCGAGGTCCTCCTGGAAAAAAAATAGAAAAGCAAGGAAAGAAAGAAAGAAAAAGAAAGAAAGAAAGAAAGAAAGAAACTGGGGAATGAATCTGACTCCAGTAGGAAAAACGTGTGTCTAGAAGTGGTGCTAATGGGAAGAGATTTCCGAGCTCCAGAGGACGATGATTTGTCACAAAGGGTAGCTGGCTCGGTGCTTTGGGCTGGAGCCGTGTAGGAGATCCTCGGAGAAGTCCTTGTGCACAGCCAGCCGAAGATCTATACAAACATGCCTGTTCGCAGAGGTCATGTGGCACCACAAAATACATTTTTGGGTACAATCATACGAAAATTTGAAGGGCAAAGTAAGTTCTCTCTTTCTATCTATTTTGCTACAGTAGTTTGATTCTGCTTGTGACTAAATGGACAGCAACTCCGGACTATTTTAAGTTTGTAGCTTGGAAAGAAAACCCAAGAGGTGAGGAGGTGATCCCCGGCAGGAGTGAAATTGTTTCTGATCTAGAATACAGTTTATGGACTTGAATTATTGTTATTTTTTCCCATTTCAAGGGATAGTTTTTATCTTTGACTGGATCCATATTGTATAGCTATAGAAGTTATACCTCTTACCTTCCTCTGAACCAGTGAGATGGCTCTGAAACAGAGCACACAATATTGCTGCCTATGCAATGTCTAAGAAAATCAGCTAGATTTATTATTGTTGCTGTTGTTGTTGTTATTATCACTGTCTTTTTAAAATAAAGCAGAACGGGCGGACTTTGATTTAGAGGAGACAGATAATATACAGAGGAGTTATTAAAGGGAAAGTACACTCTTACCTTGTTGTCATGACTGCATTTTAAAATAGCTGTCAAATATTTTTGCTTTGTTTATGGAAGCCTAAAATATCTATCAAACCAGTGCAAATGCATCCTCAGGGAGTGCCTATGAGATCTTTTTCAATGCAGCAGTTTACTACCTGTCAGAGAGGCTGAAGCTGAAGTGTTTTTCTTGGCTGGAACTCTGGCTTACTGTTAGCATTAAAAAGGAAAACTTGATGCTTAATTTTGTATACAAAAAAAGCCGTTCTGATATATGTACATTTATTTAAATATTTAGCATATTTTTAGTATCAGTCTACAGGAAACCCTCACAGCTAACTCCAGTTTATATACTTGCTCTACCCTCTTATAAATGCACATGCTACCAATTTAATATTTATGTTATTTCAGAATAAAATAAAGACAGTATTTGTAGTCCTTATTTATCTAAATGCTAAGTCAGTGTTGCTACTTGAGTAAAGTTTTACACATGAAAGTGTTTATATGTTGAAGAGAATAAAGCAATATCTAGTAAATTATCAAGTGATAGTGAAAATTCAGCATGATTGAAAGACAGCAGAAAAAGCAAGAGTAAAATCTATATTTTTCTCTCCAAATATTTCATTATGTTCAAAGTATCTTTAAAATTTTGAAGACTTCTACTGCTGACTGGGTATCACATAAAAAGTCTGTTATTAATGTGGTAAGACTTACTGAAGTCAAGGTACCTTGTGTGAATAAGGCAAGCAGAAATTGGTCTGTTACTAACAATAAATATATCAAAGCTGCACATTCTTATTTAAAATGGGAATACTGTGTTATAGTGTTAACAAATGAAATAAGAGTTGAAAGACAACTTTTGCACATCTTTTTCTCAGGTGAGGGTTTGGAAAATGATACTTGACTAAGGCACAGAACTTCAGTACAATATCAAAAGTGTTTCCAACACCACAATCTTTGATTTTGGTGCAATTTCATATTCAGTTTTTACTAAGGAATATTTTGTTTCATAAATGTAACTTCTAAAACAATCACAGAGGAAAACAGTTTATTACATTGTCTTCCAAGCAGTTTGGTTAAAATACTGACTATAAACTTGCTGTCATTCAGCTCAATTAAAAAAAATGCACTGACTAGCCTGAACTGATTGGGCCTGATCTAGCAAGTCCTTTATCTGAGTAGAAACCCCCCCAAAGAACCTACTAACTTTTCAAAGGAGTTCCCCTGGAGTTACTGTTCACAGGATGGAGCTCATCACCCGGGTTTCACTGAAGCTAAAAAAAGATAAAATTTTGAAGTCAAAAGGAGTTTTGCAAAAAGAATTGCACAACCTGGTTTTATTTCCTTGAAAGACAAACAAGCTTCATCTTTAATGTAGTCTAACTTTATTGAAGTTTCTTTAAAAGCTACAGATCAAATTAACTACATTAAATAACTGAAAATCTCCACATTCCAGGCACCCCAGTGAAAAAAAAAACAGGTTGTTTAGCATCCATCCATGCAATTGACGTTTTATGAAATGTTGAAAGAGTACTAAAAAATGCATCACTTTCTTTTACTGCAGATAAAAAATTCATCATTGCTAATGCTAGAGTGCAGAATTGTGCTATCATCTACTGCAATGATGGGTTCTGTGAGATGACTGGATTCTCCAGGCCAGATGTCATGCAGAAACCTTGCACCTGTGATTTTCTTCATGGACCAGAGACCAAAAGACATCATATTGCCCAAATTGCCCAAGCACTGCTTGGGTCAGAGGAGAGGAAAGTAGAAGTCACCTATTATCACAAAGACGGTAAAGTGTCTTTTTATTTTCAATATTTTCTGTTTGGTTAGTTGATCAGTTGACTGGTAGAAGAAGTATGTGAGACTGGCTGGCCAGACCCTTAGCTGGAGTAGTGTTGAAACTCCCTTGAAGTCCAGGGCAGGTACGCTGACGCACACCAGTGGGGAATCTGCCCTGAAAGTGGTGGGTGTATACAGCATGGCACTGTTCACCCTAGCAGCCGACTGAAGTTAGTGCCATATTTGCAACTGTTGAACCAAAATTCTCCTCTCAGTTCAGTAGGTGTAAATCAGGTGTAAATCTATGAAAGTAAACAGCTCTACAACAATGAAAAGATAACAGACAGCGTAAAGGGAACATCCCATGGATGTTAATTTTTATGAACTCTTTCATCTCACAGAAGGTAGAAGTCAAATAAATAAATTTCAGAGGACTCTGCTAGCCTCACACAAATGGAACAGTGACATGATTTAAATGCAATATTTTACTGGAAAAAGCACAACAAATTTAAAAGCAAAATTTGGCCCGATAAAGGAAATCGTAATTTAAAAAGCATTTACTTATAAAGGGACAAATCTTTTTCAGAGATGAGCTATTGTGAAGTTGGTGTAGCTACATTTAAGTCACAGGAGTTGTCCTAGAATTATGTAAAAATTCACAGTACAAATTCTGTGATGGTTAAACTATGAAGAGCTTTCCGTTTTTCAGTGAAGACAATGTAATCCATTTAACGCTCTTACTGATATAAGGAAGAATGGGTGAATCTGCTCTGCTGATACTTTTTCCCTGTTGAGAGCATAAAATGAATAAATGTCTGTATTTGCAGATTTAGCAAATGCGTAAGCATGAAAACTAATTATGACACTTTACAGTTATATGTAGGCTGTTTTTTTTTCTTTTCTTGATTACCCAGTGTTATTTACAGGAACGTCTGTCTTTCAAACAAATCCAAGTAATGAATAAGTACAGTGTACCTTATTCTATCACTTGCTGTGTATACACTCATGGGAGAAGGAAAAGGAAATTCATATTCAAATGCTGAAACTAAATTAGTTCTGGAGAAGTGCCAATGTGTTGTTTGCATCAATTTTAGAATCACATGCAATGGATGCTCTCACATTTTAAAGTCACAGAGTTAAATCCTGTTCTTATTTATTCTGTTGTTATCTCAGAGACACTTAAGTAATATTATTTTTAGCTTAGGCTGTTATAATTCAGATAGAACTCACACCAACCATTCTGCCCACGTTGCCAATATTTAAGCATATTCGTTTTAGAGAATATATTCCTATTAAAAGCTTTTATTCTTAGATCTGGTTCGGTGGTCTGGATCAGATTTTGGTCAAGATCTGTTGTTGTAGCTGTGTCTTGATTGTAGATTTCTCAGGGGACTTGACACTGTGTGTCTTGGACACATCTAGCCTGTGTTTGTGTTAACTTGACATGTGTTAAAAATAATATCGCAAAAGGAGTATGTCGTTGCTAACTTTAACAGCCACCAGCCTGGAGTACTGTTTTGAGATCCGGTCATTCAAAAGCGCTTCAAACTCCCAAGATATTGGGAGGTAGGGAAAGGCGCAGAACTAAAGCACTGCTTATCTGTCAGTTACTGTAAATATACGTATTTCAGAAATGCTGAATTCTGGCATCATGCAGCATGCCATAATCTGTTTGATAAAATCAACCCAAAACTGTTCATTAAAACTGTCATGTTTTTTGTAAATAATTTTGAATTTTGAAGCACATTACAAATGAGAGCTATAGATTATTCAGTGTAAACAATCCTGTGCATAAGGGTTTTCAATAACTTCACTTCCGTGAATAGTTACTTTAAATTGAAAGATTAGTATTTTAAAAGTACTAACATTACTATGTTATGATATCTCTAAAGGTTAAGGAATTTCAAAAGCTACAGACAATATTTCTAAACAAATAAGGGTTGAATTCTTCAAAATTTTACTAGTCAAAATGTCAAAAATGACTTAATGTATGCACTAGATGTGCCACTAAATCTAAACATATACAGGTGAAATATTTTGAATTTAAATATAACTTAAAACATCAAGTCACTGATTTGAGGCAAAAAATTGCTGAAATGCAAGATAGGTCTGACACCCAAAAACATAACTTGACAGCTTGATCATTTATTGTACATACAAACTTTTTTGTTTTGTTCCACATAATGTTCAAGTTTCCTCATAAAAGAAAGTAGGATAAAGATCTAAAGTTTGTGTGGTATTATAAAATTGGAACTACATGTATGATGGATTTAATTTCAGTAAACATGTTCTTCAGTTATTTTAAATTACTGAAGAGCTATACTTTACTTTTCATCTAAGATTCATGAATGTATTTTATATAGAACTATATACAAAGTAGTGAAGTAGTGACAGCTAACAAGGACTTTCTCTGGGTCCTGAAGCAGGATGAATTAAATGAATTTTCTAAAAAGTTGTGAGTTTAGTGTCTGGTTAATTGCTTATTTTGTATTGTGTGTTGTGAGTGAATATGAGTATATTTTTAAGAGCTCAATACTAGAGCAGTTAGAAATATAACTTTTTCCATGTGAGTAACCCAAGTGAATATCCAATGAAGTACCAACTGCTTGAAAGTTTGATTTGACATTATGTATATATACATTCCATAGCCACCTGCTGTACACTTGTAGACGCACATAATACTTAAGCATACAGAGGAGGAAGATAACTCATGAAAGCGTGTGAACGGCTTAAGGTTCCACCGATGGGGGTTTCTGAAGACCATGCTACGCAGTCCTGAATAAATGCCCAGTGAATTGCAATTAAAAGCTTATTTCATATCGTACTATCATTTACTCTACATAAGCCACTGATTGCATTAAAAATTATTTTAGAATTTTAAATTAAAGCAAATGTCAATGGGATCATATATTCCTTCACTTATAAAGGTAATCTGACTTTAGATATCCAGCAATGCAGATATCAGAGAGAGAGTCACTGTATAGCTAATGCTTTTTCTTTTTAATACTAAATATCACACCTCAAATAGTTTTAAAATGTCACAGCTTTAAAGTTCAACTTAGAAGGAAGTTCTTGCACTAGAAAAGAGATACTGAACGCATACTGGGAATTAGGATTCTGGTGTTCTCAATTCGTCTATATTCTACTTCTCTAGCTGAATAAACTGCATGATTTTGAGTTTTAAACATCTTGATGATGCAAGACCGAACGCTGCTGTTCATTGCTGTAATTTTTAGGCCAGATCACACATTTGAAGAGAAGGGGATAGAAGGGTGGGAAAATTTGTGTAGCAGGGTGATTTTTGGAAAATGGCAGCTGTTTGAAACTCCACTGCTTCAAACACAGTAGACAGAAGGTACAATGGCCAAAGGAGATCACAAATTCAGTGTCTCCTACTTTTACAAATGTGCTACCTCAATTGAGCATGTTCCCCTTTTCACTGCACAGGATGGGGAGGGTGCAGAGGAGAGGGGAGAGTATTCGTGGTAGTTCTGTATAATAGTTTAGACGGCATGAAGGTGGGATGCCAGCATTACTTACACAACCAGCTGGCCACATCCCAACAACACCAACTCCTTATGTTCACAGAAGTTTTTAACATTTGCAGCTAAAAGCCTTACTAGCTCCTTATACACTATTCGTATCAGAATAAGACTGTTAACACCATAGCCTACGTTTTGCTTTAATTTCTCTTCACTCATTTTTCCTTTAGCAAGGGTATTTACACATTCCAGACTATTCAGGCAAAGTTCTAATCCTCTGTCCTGTCACAGTAGCTCCACAGTACGCAATACATAGTCATCAAAAGAACTAATGACTACTGAGAAAAAAGGTTAATGTCAGCAGATAGATGCCAAATTTACAAATTGTAACCACACAAGAAGCTCCATAAAAGTCAACAGGACTACTCATGGGATTAAAGACTCAGTAAATTCCTTTTTTATAAAAATATCCCTTTTTTAAAATAACAATAGATAAATATATGCAAATCACAAGAACTATTATTTTGAAACAGATTTTTTTTTTAATCTTGCCCATTAGGCATTAACATCTGCTAAATCAAAAATTATACTTTGATATCAAAGTAACTGTATAGTATGCTCCTCATATTTCACAACTTCATTTCCACAAGTTATTTAGCTCTATGATCTGTATTAGAGATAGGTGAAGGCAAGATATTGTTTATACAGAATATCAATTCTTATTTTAATAAAGTTATTTGTGGTGAAAATGTTTGACAGCTCTTCCTTTGAGGACTCTATTTTGCAGTTTAAGTCATTATTGCATAAATCATTCTTGACAGCTGTAAAATATTGCTTGAGGTGGTAAAGCTGTAAAGCTTTTGACATAAAAAGTATAATTATTTAGGGATTGAAAATGGATAGATGATAATCAGAAAGGATTGTACCACACTGAATACTTTCTTGCTTTCTACTATGTACTTTGCAGACAACAGTAGACTACATCTAAGCAGTTAGCCTACAGAGTATATTTGTTAGAAGGAAGGGAGGAGATCACTTATCCAATAAACATCAGATATTCTAGGGATGAGAAGTACTACAGAAGACTATAGGTTTGAGTAAAGATAAGATCAGTAGCAATATTTGCAGACTGTTTACAAACCTCACAAAGTAGTTGTCTTTTATCACCTGTTTGTCTTTTATCAATTAAAAAAACAACTGAAAACAACTGAAAGACTCTTGCATGTGTGTTGAGCCCCTTTAGACAAGTTCTAACATGAGGGTCAGCCAGCATGGTTTTGGCAGGCTCAGTGCCTTAACCAGAGCTGATGAGAAGCAGAGGACAATGAATCAAGAATCATTCAGTAACATCCTGCTGTTGTAGGAGTTCTTGGTATAAGAAATACTATCTGATTGCATTTTGATAAAGAAAGGTTAACCCCTTTACCAAAATACTTTTAATGTGAGTTTTCCCAAACATTCTTAAAGAAATCTTGGAACAAATCCAGAATGTTACTAAAGGTGCTGAAATATTGGAAATGGATGACCTTTCTTCATGCCTGCAGTGTGATATTTGCTTCTCCTTAGGTTTCAGTACTCGTCCCAAGGGATGATACTGTCCTTCGTCCCATTCAGCGTTGCTATGCTTGCAACAGGAAGCACCATCTGCAACGATGAGAATATCTCATTCACCCATCCCCATTCAGTCATGGCTCCTGTGCCTGGTTACAATTGTTGGTTATTTCTTACTCACATTTCACATGAGACACTTAATGGTAATGATAAAGCAGCTTTCAGACATACTAAGTAGATTTATTTAGGGGCCAATCTCAACTATACTCTTCAATTCGTTGGCTTTCTAGTATATCATTTTTTCTTCTCGGGTTAAGAGGAATTTATTTTCAATAAGAAGGGAGCTTTTATAGAAGATCATTTTTCCCTTTCACGTATTGCTGCAAATGGGAGACGTTATCTGGCACAAAAATTAAAGTGCCTTAAAAATTCTCTTTATGTCAGCATTTAGGGCCGGACAGGTATGATTAGATATATCTAATTTTAACAAATAATGAATACAAATATTATTATTATTATTATAGCTACTGAATCTTTAATAGAAAAAAATCTTACTGGGTTTGGCAAAATTCTTTCTGAGAATTTTAAATTCCACTATGCCACAAATAAACCTGCAGGCTGGTTGATCACAAGGAGTCTTTCATTTCAGTACAGTGTACAGGAAGAACTTTTCTGCCACTGGACCTCTATCATATAGGTTTACAGCAGGATTAAGAAAGTTTATAGGGTCAATTTACATTAATCAAGGGACCCAAATTTCCCTTACTTGAGCTGCAAAGAATCACTGTTTGCTGTCTTTAGAAGAGAGAGGCCCACAGTGGTAAGGAAGGTGTCATAATCTGGAGACAAGTAGCACTAGAAGGTTATAATATTATATACATATTCAAACTTCAAATTTTTCTAAATTATTTACAATTTTAGCATCCAATGGAGAAGAGTTTCATCTTTTAATTAGGCACTGCCTGAAAAAGTGTTTTATCTTCTTTAAATATGCTCCTTTAGGTTTTAGTGAAAGCAAATTTGTTCTTGAGTTGTGAGACAAGAAAAACAGAAGCTGTTAGTCTATTTTTTGGTACAGTTTCATAAAATTTTATTGTATCTTCTTTACCTCTTTAGTTTGTATCTTTTCTAATATTACATTCTGATAGGAGAGTTCTTCCATATTCCTAACTCATGTTATTGATTGGTTCTTTGTTTTCTCCACTGAACTGTCCCATTTATCAAAAAGAGATAGAGAGAGCAAATCAGATATCACCCTTAGCAATAGACTTGGGGAGAAAGCAATTGTCTTTCTAATAGCAGCCTAATGTGTGTTTAGTATTACACAAACTTCAGAACGTTGCACTTTGAATAGTATCAATGTTGACATTGGTGCTGCTCTCTCTAGTTTAATGCAAAGGAAAGAGAATAGTGGTGTGGATTATATTTTGACTGTCTCAGTGGTTTCAGTCTAGTTTTAAAATGTTCCCTACCTATTTGACTTATCAGTGCATGACTCAGTCTATGTGCTAGATAGTCCATATTCTTCGCAGCTTCCTAGCTAAGTATGAAGATGTTAAACCAAGCAGCACGGGATTTGCATTGGCAAGAGCAAGCTGACTGTGGAAATAGCTAACTCACTGTGGAAACCACATATCTCAGAAGCAATCAGAACTGTAGCAATGAGTCTGGATCTAAGCAGAGCGGATACATGACAGTGGCAGTGGGGCCATGCGGCTCTATAGTTACAGCTGGTTTCACACAGTCCACATATCTGAAAGTTCATATCTCTAAAGTGAGGGGTATGGGTGCTAAAATTTTGTATAGTTTGGACTTTTTACTCTAGTAGGCGTTTTTGCTTTTAAAGGAAATAGCATACATATCTGAATAATCTTTTAGAAGTTAAATGAAAATTTCATTTGGAAAGCAGAATTCCAGCCATAGCTAGTCACAAAGCTAGACTTCTTGACCTCCAGCATTTCCATAGAAATTTTAAGTCCCCTCACTAACTTCCTGGTGTAATATAACCTTTTTGTATCTGTTTTTCCCAGTTTCTTGCATGCTATAACCACAGTGAAATCTCATCAGTCAAGACCACTACAAAGGTTACCAAAACACAGCCTAAAAAAACACCAACGTAAACAGAGTAAGGGAAGGTCCTGTTGTCTTCTTCTATTTCATTAACCACACTCTAGTTACAGATCTTATTATACCCTACTTTTGATAAGGCACACTATCACGGCACTGGTGTATCCAGAAAAATAATTTATTTCAGCAGTACTGTGTTGTTGTTAAAGATGAGCAGTGATATGATCAAAACTTAAAGATGGTGTTTAAATGTCAACATTATTAACTATTTCATTGCTGACAGTTTCAGTAGAAATGAATAGAAGAAAGTTTAGGCCAGAAATCACAGCTGCCTGCTTGCTACAAGTTCTTGCTTCTCCATCTTTGCTCTTCCCTAGCATCGTATAATTAACAAAAATCGTTTTCATTTTACATTGTGCACTGACCTCATTTAAATCTCTCATTTGCCACATGAGACCGCAATGGCGACAAGAAATTCTTGACTAAATTCAGATCAGACAAAGAAACAAATACCCTGAAATTAGGATATATCACAAAACTAAAATAGACCAATTCCTGACAATATTAACTTGTGAAATGTAGGCCTCTTCAGAGCAGGTACATGGGATTATACTGTAACTGCTTATTTCTTCTACCAGAAACACTCCTAATGACCTGAGAGATAGATAGCAATATCTACATTTAGAGGACTTGTCTTATATACCCACAGTTTTCACAGAATTAAACTGCAATTTTTAATTTTTGTCAGCATTAAGAATCCTGGTGCCTAGGTGTTAGACCACTGAGAATATAGATATATTAAGGCATTTCTAACTAGTATTCAGCTGGATCTGAGTTTCTATGTGCAAAGACAATAAATTATGTAAGAAATGTACAACAGATAGACAAAACCTTCCTGATTTTATTCCACAGAGTAGGGAGGCAGAGGTGACTTCAGACCAAAACAGATATATACTACTTTTTTCCCTTCCTCCTATACCTAAGTTACTTGAGAAGCAGTTAATCATCATGTAAATATGCTTCATTCCTAAAACATGTGTTTTAAAGCACTTATTCCCAGCTGTTCTCAGACTTTAGAGTCTATGCCCTTTTGAGAATATTTATTTCTTAGAGCATTCTCTGCTGATTTTCATTCAAATCAATGCAAGTGTATCTCTGAAAATAGCTTGCAAATTTCCTCCTTTTAAAACTCATTTGTGCCAATCCGCTTTGCTCCTTCCTCTCTGGAAAAAATGCAGGATAATCTCATTAGTATTTTGCATGTTTATGGCTATTCTACAAGAAAGCATTTCTTTTTGTACTTGCAAAAGAATATGAATCTCAATATTCCATAAATCCTATTGTCACGATATTTAAGGTAAAACACTGTTGCAGCTCTGTCTACTTGTTTGGAAAATGGCTTGCAATTCACAAATGGAAAAGAAAGAAAACCTGGAAAATGGCTTGCAATTCACAAATGGAAAAGAAAGAAAACCTAAAGTCCATATTGTGTTTAATAATGATAATAAAAAAAAGCAAAATGTGATCCTTTTTCCATTGCAAGTGCCCAATATCACTTCTGTGTGATAAAACATACCAAGAATCAATTTAATAACAAAGTGCATCCCACAGAAATGATAAGACTTCCCAAAAAGACTCTGGAGTCCATTTGTATCCCATTGACAATGTACCATACTACATAAAAGAATAACAGTTTTGAAATACAAAATTAAGTATCTATAACTCAATATCTGAGTCTTCCCTATAGGTTATTGGAGCAGCTCATAAGCTGGTGTAAGAAGATGGCTTATGTATCAATCCAGGTCCACAATTTAGAGCATCCTCAGTGCTTCTCCAAGTTATACTGATTGCTTATGGCAAGAAACCGAAGCAGCACAAAAGCTACTTTAGTACTTTTACTCACAGAGTTTCAAATAAATGTTTTGGAGAGGGACAAAGAAGATTTTGAGTACTGTTTGTGGGCAACCACAAAGCCATATGAAGACATACTTGCTCTCTGTCCTGAAACTGGCAAATCCCTCTCTCATATCCTGAGCAGAATCTGAAGTACGAGGAGCTGGTCTCAAATGCTTTAAAACATAATTAAGTAACTACTGCTCTAGCCACAAGCAGTCTGGTATGTGTGATGTTTATAGCCCAGGTGCTAGGTGCAGGTGGCATCTCTCTTCCCTGATTACTGTTTGTTCAAGGAGTGGAAAGGAGGAAGGACTATATGGTCCACAGACACCTCTTCTTCCTAGCTGACAGGTATGTCATTCTATTTTCTAAAAACAAGTACAAAACCAAGAATATCACAGCTGAGAAAGCTTTTCTAGTGGACCAGGCAGGTCTATTTACAATCATTTCTGGTTCTCTTTTGACCTCTTTTATAAAGAATCGGATCCTGTGGAAGAAGAATTGCCAGTAGTGTTACTGTCTTTGCAGAACTTGAAATATGCAAAAATATAATTATTAGCCATTTAAATATACTCTGTGTGGCTGCCTGTTTTTCAAACATGATTTCTCTCACATTTGTATGTGCAAGAGCTTTTGTCATTGTTTCACAAGAAGTGGATTGTTTGCTTCTTAAGTAATACTTTGGTCATAGTACCTTTTCATTACAGTTTCAGACCATTTTCCTGTAAATGAAAAGTTGTGAATAAAATACTTCTACTTTCTGAAGAATTTAAGAAAATATATCAACCAGGGTTCTGAAATGACAGGAAAACAATTCTACATGCATCACTTTGTTGCCTGGAGAGTAGATTATCCAAACTTTTTTTCCCCTTAAGGACCACTGGCACTAAAATTTTGGACATATCTAAAGTATCGTAGGCATGAAGATTACATTGAGATTCAACTTCTCCAAGGAAACGACTGACATAACTTTTACATGTGAAAGTAAATTTAGGAATAGATTTTCAATTATGTGTATTGTGTGTATATGCATTATAAAAAGGTAATCCTCCCTCTCAAGGGATTTAAGAGCCACTTTGAGGAATTGCCATAATTACCCCTTGTCCCATCACAAACAGACATGCTATAATTCCAAACAGTTTTTTAAAGCATTATTCTTATTAAATGCATTCAATCACAGGAAATATTAAGCAAACAGTAAATTAAAGGGACTCCTAAAGAGCCAGCTGGCTAACACACAAAGTCTTTGGTCCTGGAAGACAAAGACTATTCTTGAAAAGTTGTGCCTGCTGTCATTCTCTACTGTATTCCTGCACTATCCCCCTCTTCTCTTTTCTAGGATAGTACACCAAGGTTGTATTGCAATATTTCTGAGTATGAACAGGAGCACTATATGTATAAATAATTTGCCAAAAGTAACCCAACTCCCAGCCCTATTTACTCAAGAATGACTGAGTCCAAGAAATGGATAATAGAGCCAGAATATGAAAAGACATTCAGCAGGGAATAGTTTTGTAAAACATCCTTTTGATGGCAATAGCACTGAATAGGAATTATTCTTAAACCAATATTTAAGATCAGATATTTGGTACCATAACTGTCCCAAAGTACTGTTTTTGCCATGTCTGAGAAAGAGTCACTCTAGGAGGATGCAGTTGTATGTCTACCCTGACTGTAGTACAGGGGAATTTCTAGAGAAACTGCATTTACTGTTAGAAATGCTTTACGCAGTGATGAGTCCCAAGTGCTGGAACAGGGCTAGAGGCAGTGAGTACCAAATGAGTACACCTGCGGTTATTCTGAACTGCAAAGGGGCCATACTGTTTCCTACCCTGTCACAGGATTAAAGAATGCAAAGACAGAATCAAGTAATGTTCATATTTTCCCCCCACATAAGCCCTGTGCCAAGCTCAGTCCTCAGGGTTTCCAAATTTGATACAGAAAATAGAACTGCCAAATATATGACAAAGAAAAAAATGGGGGAGGCATGGTTAAGAAACTCCAGTTGCTGCTAAGCTCACACTTTTCCCAAACAGAATAAAATTCTCATCATTTGCAACTCTCACATTGGACTTTATTGTGATAGTTGTAGCACTTATTCAGAAGAATCATGAATCAGTCATACAGAGCCTATGAATCATTCTTAGACTACATGGATATTTTAAAAGAAAGCAGAACTTTATTTCATCTGAATATTATTTAACTTGTGCTTCATATATCATATAACAAATGAGGGTTTATTTCCTCCCCAAACCAAACAACTCCCACTCTCCAAACAATCCATAAAAATAACACAAATTTCATCAGACTCTAGCTTGATTCAGCTTTTATAGGTGTTTATAATGGAGTTTCTCCTGCACAGTCCTGAATATTTGAGAGAATTACATAAACTTACCAAGAGGAAAATGGGCATTTCTGCAGGATATAGTATATCTGTTCAGGTTCGGCTAGGTCATCTCTAAACTTGATATATCAAGCAGGGGTAGTCTTATAATGTAGTTAAGATTGCAACTTTTTCCTCTCTTGGATTTCACCCTTTGTTTGTATCTTGTTTTTTAGAAACTGGCACTGCTACATCTGTATAACATGTAAAGCTGTGTTTCATACGAGAATCTTTAAACAGCAATCACTCAGCTGTGTTTGCTTTAGGAAGGCCTTTTCCTAGTGTGGTGTATATTCTAACTAATAGATATCATTTTATCATTTCAGTATAGCAAAGAAGTCCTCTTGTAAAGATGTTGCATCAGTCTTTTATAGCCATCATATTTTCATAGTACCACAGAAGAATTTAGGTTGGGTTGGAACTCAGGGGTTGTCTAGTCCAACTGCCTGCCCAAAGCAGGAGCAATGCTGAATTCAGACTAGATTGCTTAAGTTGAGTCCAGCTGTGTTCTGAAAACAACCAGGATGGAGATTGGACAGTCCCTCTGGGCAACCTGTTACAATGCTTAATTATCCTCATAGTGAATTACTTTTTTCCTTATATCATGTCACAACCTCCATTTCAATTTTTTTCCGATAACTTCCTCAAAAGTACTGGAAGATTGCTATTACATCCCCCTGAAGCCAGGCTCCTGGTTAAGGACAGTTTTCTCAGTCTCTCCTCACAGGACATGCTGCAAATCCCTACCCATCCTGGTGGCCTGTGCTGGGCTCACTCAGATTTATCAAAATCTCTCTTGTACTAGGGGTCCAAAACCAAATGCAGCATCCCAGGCAGGATCTAATGAGTACTGAGGGAAAAAAGGGAGTAATCATTTTCTTGATCTATTGGCTACAGTCCTGATGATACAGCCTGGTATGCTGTTAGCCATCATTTCTTCAAGGGTACACAGCTAACCCACTACCCCCACCGGGACCCCCAGGTCCTTTTCAGCAGAGTTCCCAGCATTTATCGTTGCAGGCAGTTAGTCTGTCCCAGGTGCACAACTTACGTTTGTCTTTTGTTGAATTTCCTGATGTTCCTGTTGGCTCATTTCTCCAACCTGCCTAGGTTCCTCTGAATGGCAGCCCTGCCCTGGAGTGCACTGACTGTACATCCCAATTTGATATGGTCCACAAACATGATGAAGGAGTATCTTTCACTTGCTCCAGGTCATTGATAAAGATGTTAAACAAGTTAGGTCCCAGGACAGACTCCTGAGAAACTCTGCTTGTCACTAGCCTCTGGGTAGAGTATGAACTGTTGAACTATTAACCACTACCCTATGAGCCTGATATTTCAGTCAGTTTTTCACCCATTTAGTAAAAATATCCCAGTGTGGATTCAAGGATACCATGGAAGACCATATCACAAGGTTTGTGTAAGTCAATGTAGATGACATTCACTGCTCTCCCTTCACCACAGATGTCATCATTTCATCAGAGAAGGCAATCAGACAAGCACGATTTATCTTTGGTAAATCCATGCTGGCTAGAGTATCAGTACCCTTCTCCTTCACATGCCCAGAAATGGCTTCCAGAAGGACTTGCTCTGTGATTTTGTCAGGGACTGAAGTGAGGCTAACCAGCCTGTAGTTCCCCAGATCATCCTTTCTGCCCTTTTCAAAGGTGGGTGAAATATTTGCCTTTCTCTAGTCGGTAGGGATGTGATCTCCATGATATTTCAGAGATGACAGCTAGTGGCCTTGTGATGGTATCAGCCAAGACCCCTGGATGTATCCTGCCTTACCCGATGGATTTGACTGGACCGAGATTTCTCAAGAGATCCCTGACTCAATCCTCTTCCACTATTGGTTGCCCCTTCCATCCTTGAACTCTGACTCAAGGCACAAATGCCTGGGAGATGGTCAGTGAAGACTGAGGCAAAGAATGTATTGAGTACTTCAGCCTCATCTGCATCCCCTGTCCTAATTCACCCACCCCATTGAGCATCCAGCTCACATTATCCTTGTTTATTCTTGCACTGCTAACACAACTAGCAGAAGAAGCCCTTCTTGTTGCCCTTGATATCCCTAGAGTTTCAACTCTAGCTGAGCTTTGTCTTTCCTAACACCATCGCATGCCTGAGCGGTGCTTCTATATTCCTCCTTTGTAGCCTGTCCTCATGTCCACCTCCTATATATGCGCTTTTTGCACTGAAGTTCAGTCATGAGTTCCCTGTTTAGCCAAGGCAGTATCCTGATATATCTACTCATTTTCTGAGTACTGGTATGGACTATTCTTGTATTTGAAGGACACTGCTGGACCTATACCCTCTAGAAAGTTTGAGGGACAAATGAGTCAGTTGCCATGTTCTTCCTTAATTTTTGTTAACGCAATAGCCCGTAATAGCTATTTTCCACATCTTTTATTATACTAATTGGCATTTTGTACTGCTTTTATAGATTCCTCTTGCTTGAATGTCCAATATTATTTCAAGATTTATAAAATTTCATGTAGCTTAGGTATACTTATACATGCCTTATGAAATCCTGTTTATGTTGTATGTCAAAGCTGATGGAAACTGCAACCATATTTCATCTCTAGGTAATTGCTTGCCACAAGGTCTTTTCCAACTGTCATTACTAATGTGCTATATGCTATAAATTCCAAGTTGATATCTATTATATTATGAGGAATTATCTGGTTTACTTAGTGGTTTCCTGTATCAGAACGCAATCTGCCTGGCCTGTTAAGCATCAGCCTGGTTTTCTTTAGGAGATTTTTAATACAAACATTTGTTTGAGTAAAGAAGAAAATGGATCTTTTAGTGATTACTTTTATCATGGTTTACAATCATTTGGACAGTTCATGCTAAAGATAATTGTGGTGAAGGTCTTCTTGTAAGTTTTAGAAGCAGCTAATCAATTGTGTTCTCATACTGGGGGATAAACATAATTGCCATTGGCAAACAACCAGGACATCCCTGGCCTACATTATTCAGCACTCCACTCCCATCACTAAAGATGTAGAGAAAACAATCTTCTAAGACAGAAATATTTTTCACACTGTATGGAAATCTTTTAGTGGTATCAGTAGTGAAGCAACCCCATTGAAACACTTTCTTATCTCAGAAGAAAAAGTTGCCAACATTTCATTATATAGGCCACAGCATAAGACAGCACTTTTTTCTCCATTTCTCTTCTGCCGCTTTTTATTTCACATTTTGTTCAAGAAATGATAAATACAACATCTAACTGATTTGCTCTACTCTATTTTCTTGCAGGTTAGTGACTAGGGGAGATAGAAATCTGCTATTGCCTTTTAGGGTTAATGTTGCTCTTTCCTTTAGACTGATGTTCACTACCCTTCCCCTACCCCATCAAATAACAATGCAATCAACATCACAGTGGGCTAAGTATCTCCTGACAAGAGCTCAGCACCTCTGACTGCCAGTGGTGTGGGCACTCAGCACCCTGCCGCAGCAGGCCCGGAATAAATGGAGCATAATGTGTCAGCAGTGGTGCTTAGGGAGTCCAGCAGCTTTTGTGGCACTTCAGGGCTGTCAGAGCCATAGTTTTAAGCAGTGGCCCCTCAAATATCCATCATTTCAGGATGTGATTCCATCTGAGAATATTAGAAAAGATAACCAAGATACGGTCTCACAGGTTTAAGCCACCGCAGTTTGGTGGACTGGCAGCCAATTCAGATCTGTGGCTCATTCCTTGTTTTCTTTCAGTTCTGTATACATAGACAAGGACTGTTAAACAAGCACAGTGTGACAATTAAAGCATATTTAATGATTATTATTAATGATGAGTTCAACTCTGCTGTTTGAAGGTGTTTTTAAGCTTCATTAAATATACTTCCACTGACTAAAACAGCACTAACGATATTTTTCATTTTATTATTAAAATCATTTTTCTCCTCACTGCTTGCATATTTGGCACTTTCAAATCTGTTTGTTTCATGCTTGATTTTATTTTTAATCATCCTAGTGTGATGTTAAAATATTCATATATAAAACCTACTTCACTGACTGTCTAAGGGAAGCTGTCTCTTATTCTCTTCCCAAACAACAGATAAAAGTAACTTGGGGGTATATAACAGCAGTTCCTGGGGTTACATTTCCAAGGCTGGTTGCCCACAGAATCAATTAATTTGATGATGCAGAAGTGTTCATATCTAGCATACACATTACAGTACAGTATTTTGTGAGGATTTCTGTTTTGGTCAATTTTTTTGATTTCTTTTTACTATGTTTATCTTAACTTAGATGCAAAGCCTGTTTCTACAGGAGTCAATGAGAGACTGCACACATTGACAATATAATTGCAATCATTTCTGCATGAAGCAGCTGTAGTACAGTTTTCAGAGTAGCTACTGTTAGGTGGTTCATTTCTACATAGAGCTAATTTAGAGTGCATGGCACCATGACATATATCTTATCGTTAATTTAATGGAACAAAAATAAACAAATTGTTTGTCATTCCTGGACTGGATCAAATTGTCATAGTCAGATTGCCAGATAAGAGCTGATTGCAAATGCTGATTTGTTTTTGTCAAGAATAGATACTTGGCCCTACGTGGCTCATGCTGAAGTCAGTATGTGACCAAGAGCCAAAAGGATAGCTTTTCTATGCCATTTCTGACGCTGTGTTTTGCAGAGCAATACATTAATCTTTACAAATGGGTATTACAAGCCAACCTGCCCTTATTACTAACATAACTTCAGAAACTTTGTTTACTTCCTCGTTATTTATGGTCTTTACCTAAACCAAAAGAAATGCAAACTCACCCGCCCGAACCATACTAGTTTCATTTCTGAGAAACTTTTTGACTGACTGAAAAGCTTGTCTGTTTGCATTTGAAACATCTAAAAATATTTGATACTTAGATATTTGATATTTAGATATTCAACAGAGGTAAATATATGCTTTTTTTTGAGATCCTGTTAAATAGATTGCCCTTCAAATAATCAATGAGTCAATCTTTTTAGATATATAATATATTATAAAGTCCATTTTGCAAGCAATCATAAGAGCAAAATAGCTTAGAGGATATTAAAAATTTAAGTAATTTTATACTGACTAGAGCCCTAATCTGTAGAGCTAAAGCATTTTACTGTTGTTTGAAACTGTTGTTTGAAACATTTTCTCCCTGGAATCCAAGCCATACAAAGGGAATATACTAGGAAATTTTAGAGATCAGGGCAGTGAGTTCAACCACGGGACTACCCAGGTATAGTGGCTGGGAGAAAGAAATGTTCTCTTCAAATTGTAATGCTAAATATAAGCCATTTTTGAGTCCAGGACTGACAATTCCATTAAGCCTATCTAATCAGCCTTTTTGAAGTGCAGCAAATAGGCTTAGGTAAGCAAAACGTCTGGCTACTGTGTGTCACCCTGAACTGCTGCTCCACAGCCTGCAACACTAAATCCAGCTCCAGCAAGTAACATAACCGTAGCCCTACTCATAGCCAATGTGCTGAACCCTTTCTTTCTTGGGATGTGTCAGGAGGAAAATTTCCTTTCAATATTTAAGGCAGTATAGAGACATCCATGCATATCTGTGTTGGAAGTGGAGAGGGTCTTATATTTTATGGAAATAAAATGCTAGAATTGTGGTGCTAAACCAAGAGTAGGGATCACAGTTAACACGTTATCTCTTAGACATCAACTTCAAAGGAAACTTTCCAAAAGAAATTAAAGAATTATAAAGTTCATTATTACCTATCATGGGCATTATCCATGTACTGCAGCAGAAAAAAAGTAGCAGAGAGAAAGAAAAAGAAAAGGGTTTTGAGTTCATCCTCTTCTGCTGTGTTATGAATTCTTTGAGCAGACTGTCAATGTTATTTTTTCTTATACAGTAGCAGCATGCAAAGAAAAAAATTAACAGGGTTGAATCAATTTGAAATCTCTTCTAGTTTTGCCAAATGTACTAGCCTGCAATCAGTGGCAGCCAAGTCAATTCTATTTTGAGAAATTTTAGGTTCTCAGGGCTACAGTCTTAGAGCCATTGAGAATTTTGTGTATTTAAGCAAGCGGAAGAGTATGCAAAAACCTTCCAGTGAAATTCCTAGTTAGCTCCACGCATAAAGCTCATTTGAGCTTTAATGTTATTAAAGCTTTGAGAGGGATATGAGAAAAAGATCTCGGGGAAATGTGGATTCCCAGGCATACATGGAATTTATTTTTCTCCTGCTGAAACTCTCTTCCAGCCCAACATAAATAAAGCAGCTGGTATGGTCATATGCTGAGCATGAGTCAGCTGAGCACACCTGACAAGTAGCTGTTTACTCACTTTGTACAGTTTGCCATCCAGCAGAAATCATACTGTCTTTCTTAATGAAAATTCACACAATTTTAACCCTGTAATGGGTTAAAACTGCCAGGCAGTACAATGCATGGCCAGATTTTCAAGATTTTCCTTTTGCCCATGAGGATTTCAATTTTGGTTGTATATGGGGTATGAAAATAATGGCCTGTGCTCTGTGTCTAAATGAGAGCTGAGCTTTTTGAAAATCTGGCCCAAACTATAAATTTAGGGAACACATAAATCTGACTTGATGATTAGTTCACTGTTCTTTTCCTCTTTCTTATGTCATAAAGAATCCATCATTTGTAATTTTAAAGCTTAGACACAGTATATCTATCAGTCATATCTAGAAAGGATAATATGGAAAGAAATGTGGTATTAATATTTTCTTTTTTGCTGCTACCTCATATACTTATTTACACATCTTTTCCATGTTACCTCTGCAGCAAGTATCCTTGGCATAGCAGAACAGCAGAAGGGACAAACTTGAGTTTGACACTATTCTGTAAATTATTTCCTCAGAGCAACTGCCGATATTCAGCAGTGAATATACTTTACTCATTGGTTTTGGTACCAACATTGGTTTTTAGCTTTAATGCAGTTTATGGGAAATATAGTAAACGTATATTTACTCTACTAAGGTGTCTTTAATAGCTCATAATTATGTAATTATAATTAAGTGCCTAACACTCTAGTTATCAAGCAAGTCGATATTATCACATGAAATTGGCTTGGTTCTATATTAAAAGCTCAAAAGTCAGAACACAAAGTTCGATGTAGCACTTGAATCTGAGCCTTGTTCAAACTTCAAGAGCAAAGATCCTCTGAAGTAGCCATATATTACAGGACATGCAAAAAGAAAAAACAGCATATATAAGCACTGTAAGAAAACACATGAGCATGACAAGAAAGCACGTGTAGTAGTGACTGGACACTGCCTGAAATATTTTAGTCCTTGGCAGAACTGTGGGATAGCAACAACAGAAATATTTCTCTTCAGGCTCCACCCCACTAGCTTTTCATGTCTTGCTTCAACTGAGTCATTTCTGTAAACGTGGAATTTCTTCGTACCCAGATTTGAAATAGCTGTATTTGAAAGCAGAAAGACTGACTTGCACATTTTTGCTCTGCCAGGAAACATTCAGATCTACAGGGTGTTTGAAACTCAAATACCTATCTTCTTCAAAATAAAACTTTGGGGGTTGGTCTGGGCTACTGTTAATAAAGGGCATTGTCATTACAGTGATTATGGGAAAGAAGCACACAAGCAAATCTTGGATGGTATGTACCCACCAGGGTGAATGGGTGATACAGGCCCTATGTGGAACACTGCCTAAACCTGAACTAACACACTGATTCCACCAGAACAGTTGCAAACACCAGAATTCAGCTTGGAACCATTTTTGTCTTTTATCTAGGCTTACAAGAAGAGCAGGAAGGTGAGTTAACACCCCTCGTCATCCTTAACTGAAACAAGCACAGACTAGGCAGAGCAGAGGACTGAAAGTCAAGGCTCCCTCTTGGAAGTGTTTTAAATTCATTTTCTTTCTCTTGAATCTTTTATAAAAGCATATTTATTTATAGGATAGCAAAATGTCAGATTAATGATTTTTCTGCAGCAGAGTAAAAATATAAGCTGTGAAGCAGGGCAGTAAGAAGATGCTGTACATAGGCTATTTGAATGCTAAGTTTTCTTGATGTGTTTTTGTTTCACTATATTTAGATTTAATCTTTTTACTAAAGTAATCAATTAGAAAAATGTGATTAAAATAACTGGAGAGAAATTACCCAGCACTTTTTGATGTTGCCTAATTAGATATTTCTGAAGGTCTGATTTATTACACATACAGTGCAGAAATACTGTAATTTGGCCCAGGGATCTTATTTACTCACTTTGTTAACTACACCACATTAGATTGCCAGGTCTGTACAGCCTTTCCTGGATGTTCAGTCACCCCTTTCTGTATGAAAAGATCAGAACCAATAACAAACACTTCTGCAGGAAGGCAGGGAGATGGGCAGAAAGGTCACTGTGAACAAGCATCCTCTCCCACTCATAAGCAGCGATCACCAAACAAGGCCCAAGGACTTCTAGGGCCAGGGACAAAAGGCACTGCTTGTCATCTGTGGTACAGGAAAGGGACTTCCAGGAGGGGTAAAGCCATGGTAAAGTGTGCTAGAGCTTGTGTTAACAGCTGGTTTGGGAGTCAACTGTAAACTTCACAGCCTGAAATGAACCAGCCTGAACCACTTCCAGTGGTGCCCCTGGCTAGGCAGCTGTCTCCACAGCACCCAGGTGCTAGTATGACCTAGATCTCCAGCATAGATTCATAGATGTAGATGTGAATGTGAAGGAATAAGAGGCAGAAAGGACTATACCTGAGTTAATACAGAGATTTACTGAAACCAGCAGTAAACTTAACTCCCTCACATTCACCTTACTATTTAGAAAATTGGGGTTCCAGAGTGTGGCTACAGAAAGAGAAACTCCTAGCAGCCTGGTTCCAGTAAACCTCAGAGATTTCAAGAGTCTCAAACCCAGAGTTAAGACTTGGATCCTCTGCAACTGGAAGGAGATGGTCAGACCCGCACACTACTGCAAAGAGCAAAAGTAGTCTTGCTTCACTACTCCTATCAGCACAGCCTGAGAGTAAGTCTGTGAGGGAACTCCAAGAGCAATTCTTCTTCTAACCCTCCTCACCATACCCCTGTCCTAGGTGTATTTTGTTGGAAAAGGTCTTTCACTGAAAGACCCTGTTCTGAAAGACCATTTTATTTCTTTATATTAAAAATGAACTGTATCTTTCTATCATTCCTCTGATGCATCAAAGTAATAAAGCTTTGTTTTTGGTGTAAATTCAAGAACATCTTTTCTTTTGGATTGCTCTCAAGTGAAAATTAAATAATAACTATTAATAAAATCACCAACAAAAATTCTTTTCAGTACTTGTTAAAATATGAGTTGTCACTACTACTGTTTAGAGAAATCATCTTTCCCTCTTTTTTATATTAACAATAGCACATAGAGTGTGGCCCTCTATGAAGACAGCAAGCAGGTCAGAAGAAAACACAGGAGCCAAAATGCAAACTTGGAAAAAAGCAAGCATTAATTCAGGACATGGAGAAGGCTGCTGTACCCACCAAGCCAGAACCTTTGGTTTCAAACTGCCAAAACAAGAATTGAACTTGTCCAAACTATTGAAAACTTAGGGTGAAAGTGACCCAATATCACAGGTAGTTTTCACTTGAAAATGTTCGGTCTTCTCGAGAAAAAAAGAAGATCAAACAAAAAACTAATGGAAGAAGAAGAATGTATATAATTAAAATTTGAATTTAATTTCATAAAAGAAAATTCTCAAATGAAAAAAGTTTGACTAGTCCTATTGCAAAATTCTCATTAATATCAATAAAATCAATAATTAATAGAGCTTTCTGGAATGTGCACAGAGGACAGTATTTGAGTTTAGATATTGTTTATTCTCCTCTGTTTCAAACTTACAATAGGTGTTGAAATATAAAATGTTGTTTATAGCAAGTTTTCCCTTATATCTGCATTACAGTCTTACAACGTTCACTGTGAACCTATTGGAGCATTTTTGTAAGTGACAAAGAAAAACAGGTAAAGAAAGCTTTTGACCTTGTAATATGTAAGTAGTTTTTACTGCTTAAAGCAAAATATTTTCTCCCACTGCTCCTTAACTGCATGTTCCCAGGCACTGTAAAAATTAGTCTCTCAGGTAAGCAGAAGCTCAGGACAAAACTCTAACTTTTTAATTCATTCTAGATATCAGTTGGTCATTGCCCAACTTCTAACTATGAGCTACTGAGACAGAGTAGCTCAATGCTGGCATTAAGTTGCAGTCAGCTATGATGTTTGTTTCAAAGATATATACAGAAACCAAACACTGAACATAGATTCTTATGGAGAATCTTTTCTTCAGAACTTAGGAGAACAGTCACTTGGAAAAAAAATAGCGACCAATGTTGACACATGTCCTTTCTAATACAAAATTTCACGCACAAATTTTCACTAACTAAAAACAGGTAAACTGTATATCCCCACCTACTTTTCCTTAGAAACTAAATTGCCCATTATGCCCTAAATTATTTAACTGAATAAAAGTATTTCATGTCATACTCAAGCAAGTAGTGGATGCTGAGTGGACAGCAAATTAAGAAACAAGGTCTGTATGAAGCATTCAGACACTTCAGGGATGGAAGCCAAATCTAATTAGGTACCCATATACATATTAATTGCTTCTCCTGTCTTCCACTCCTGTAAAATGAGTAGATGGAAAATTCAAGAATCTTTATCCTTTGTAGCTTTATGCAAAGAGTTAGCAGATGGTAATAGAAGCTTGTCCATTTATCAGCAGTGTTAGGCCTTGTACCCATTTAACAGATGATAGTGCTGTTACCGCAGTGCCCCCGATCACCAGAGTTCTTTTAGCTTTAAAAAAAAAGCTAGAGCCGAAATGTTGTTAGAAGTACAAAAGTAAAATGTGACTTGATACATTGATGCTCAAGTCATCTCTAAGTACTTCCCAAAATAGTGACATACCTATCAGATGTGTAAAAGAACTACTGTGCTCACTAACAGCTTGTAAGAGAATTTTTAAATATTGAGTAGGAGATGACAGCTGACCAGGGAATAGGGTTATTATACGTTCTTTTTGAAAATCATCATTTTGAACAACTTCCACAAAACCACTACTCAAGATGAATGAAACAAACATAAGTTTAACACTTTATCCTAAGACTGAACATCAAATGCAGTAGCATCTCTCTAACACTGAATTGCAGTATCATTTCTGGGTTTCTATCAAAGTCCTGAGGTGAGACTTGAACTCAAGGCTTCCTGGCTGACTTAGAAGCTTACTATGAATAACAGACATTCATGGTACTTTAACTTACACAGCAGAACACGTTCTTACAACATAAATAATCAAGAAGGTTATGCAAAGTAATCATTGCCGTAAATGATACAGAAACCCACTTCAAAGCCCAAGACATACTTTAAGTGTTCATATTTCTCTTTAAAACATTTGTGGCATTGCTTCAAGAACATAAATAGATACAAAAATATAGAGGACCAGATTCTCATTCATCCTGCTTTTACATCATTATAATACCAATATAATTTCTTTCAACCTTTCACAGAGAAAGGAGTAGACCCATTAAGCTTAAGAGTTCCTAATCATGTTATTGAAACTGTATTACTAATATTTAATTTAATGTTTCTTTTAAAATGTTGCAGCTCTCCTTCAAGAGCTACATATTCATGTGGATGGCATAACTAATGCGTTTCCCTAGGACTTCAATTGTAGTTTATGGCTAATAATGGTACCATTGAAATATAATTGCTCTATTTGTAGTAAAGGATGACTATTTTGAATTCTACAGAGATTGTTATGACTGCTAAAACTACTTAAATATAAAGGTATAATTTGGCTCTGCATCCCAGGATCCAAATGAAAATAAGAGAGAAACCTGAGGAATGTAATTTTTTCATAGACTTTGTAGTGGCTTATTTGAACACAGCCTCAAAACATACAGGGCCAGAATAGCTAGTGAAAGAGCTATAAAACTTATACCAGCTCAGTGTGCTGTCTCTCAACTATTATCATAGAGCCCAGGATCAGGATCCTCCTCCTCCTTTTTTCGAATAAATTTCCAGGTATCCCATGGAGAAGGGCTTTATCACAACAGCTGACATTAGAAACTACCTTAAAGTGTTATTGCTTTTTGATTGCTGCCCCAGCTGTGGAAGCCACAACCAAAAGGTCCTTGACAGACACAGTGTAAGCAAGTGATTAGCCTGCGCAGCTATGTAAACAGCAGAGAAACACCTTACCTGTGCTAAACTCAAATTAAGTGCCAACCACCCAAAACAAAAGGAGTAGGGCCACAAGCTGAAAATGCATAGTAGAAGAAAAGGGCTGATAGCTAAACAGATAAAAAGAGAGCTTTTATCTTGAAACCTTCTCTGTTCCTTAATTAAACCCCTACCTAAGCTTTCTCACCTAGGAAGAGCTGGTGTAGTTTGCTTGCATTTGCATGACCTGCTTGCTTTTCAGACCCATGCACACAAGAGTAGAGAGCATTTGGCAAGTTCTAGGGGAGTGAAGCACTTGCTTTGCTCTTGGCTTTTACTCATGAATGAGTGTGAAGAAAGGGTGTGAGCAATTTGGTGGGTCTTTGTTTGAAAACTGGAGAGGAAAAAAAATGGCCTGAATCAAATCAAAACTGGGATGTTGGGTCGGCGGGGGGGAAGGGAGGGAGGTTCAATAAAATGAATGAAACGAAAACATTTCAAAAAGTACTGTTCTAAAACAGGAAAGTTGAAAATGTTTTTTTGAAATTGTCAAGAGAAATCTTTTTGGCCAAAAAAACACCATATCAGTGCTGCAATTCACAACCTGAAACTGTCTGAAGGAAATGTAGTAACCTAGAAATTCATGTCCACTTGCTTTGGCTGAAAATTTGCCAAAAAACAATCCAAAGTCACAAATTGTTTCTGTTTTGCAAACATTGTTTTATTGCAAACTCACTACTTTTCAAAAATAATAGATTTCTCGATTTTTAGTTAAAAAATTTTTGCATTAATCCTTACAAATATCTTTGGCCAAAAGGCAGATAAGCACTGTTTGGAATTATCTATATATTTTTCTTATAATAGCAAAACAAACTGCTAGTGTAATAGCCTTCCTGCTTTGGAAGCTCTATATGCAACAAAAGTGAAGAGAACCACCTTCTCCTCCAGTGTATTTGACATAAATTGAAATTGCAACGCCATGTCTAATGCTGCTCTAATTGAAAGGAACCCCTAAAACAAGACTCTTGTCCAGATTCTGCAAAGCATCTTGCATTATGCACTAGAAAGTGCTGGTCAAAAAGGAGGTGGAAGGAGTTTGTATAGCTAGATACCAGGCTTCTGGGCAGCTCTGAGAGTCAAGAGCAGTCCCTGTTATAATATATATTAATTTATATATATATATATACACACACACACACATATATAAGCAGCGCCAGAGAAATCTGTAGGGACAACACAGTTGTACATGTGCACAAACACACTTAGTTAAACTCCTGATTTAACTATCTTCACTTTCTTGCTAATCCTGCCCAATACTTGTTAACTAGGTCTTTAGATATGAGGATTGTTAATGTGAAGTGTTTAGGGGTGTTGTGCCAGCAGGCAGTCAGGGAGATCAGAGCAATAACAGCAAAACTGTTTCCATGTACAAGCTTCATTCCTTAGTTATTAACTACAATTGTGATTGAAATTACTGTCTTGAACAAATCTCTTCACATTTTTTCTTTCAAGTTTCCTGGAAAAACTGTTTCCTAACAGACTTTGTTAGGCAAAGAAATACACACAACTGAAGTCTAATCAGTAGGTTGATGAAAGGATTAGTCTCATCCAACACGGAGATTGAAGTCATTTAGGCAAGAGGTCTTTCACTACGACAGAATAAGCTCAGAATACAAGTTCTTAAGCCTTTTAAGCAAGAGCTCAAATGCATTTTCTATCGCTTTCAGTCAAAGCCTGCAAAGTTCTGATTATCTTATTGCAAATGATAGAATGCATTTTAAAATGTTCTTCTGTGATATAAGCCCAAATCTAATCATACCTAAGAGCAGGCCTATTTCAGTCAGCATTGTTCTGATTTGAAAAAATACATCTGCTGTTCCAGATGTGTGCATCAGTTTAACTGCATTTAGTACTTGGGCTAAAATACATTTTATTATGCATATAAATACTTTTTATTAGGTTAAACTGGGTTGGTTTTTAAAAGTCAGAAAGACAGGTTAGGGGAGCTGATACTGATGCTGTTTCTTCTTTATCCTTAGGATTAGAAAAAATAAAGGAGATGTTTTTGTTTGGAATTGTCACATTCACTTTTGCTTATTAGTGAGGTGAAGTGTCACTGATCAAAATGTAACCGAACTCTACAATATGTAAGCTTCTTTCCTTTTCTGATGCTGCCAGTTAATCTCAAACCCTATTAATTACTTGTATTTTTGTGTGAGTTTAAGTTGTAGTGAACTGCTAAAATGCTTTCATGCATTATTATTTTTAAAAGAATTCTGGTTTACTTTTCAGTGAAGGATCTTGGTGGCAATAGAAAGAAATTGCTATAGTAATCTTCAAGCATCTTAAAGTCAAGGAAGAGAAGGAAAGTGTTGATGTAGCTACTCATACATTCCAGACAGATTCAAGGAAACTATGGCAGGGAAGTCACACCACACTCACTTTTAATGGTAGAGGTATAGGTGTCTAGTTGCATCTGCAATAATCTCTTCTGGTGTTATAATAAGCACATCTATGTTTTCCTCTCTGTTATTCACTTAGTTATGAAAAAATTCGTGGTTTTTTTAACTGCTGCATAATTGTATTGCCTAATGATTAAATTATACAACACATTTAATCCTGATTGATACTGCAGTAAGGCACAAATTATTCCTGCTACTAATTAATGAGCACTTCTGTATCTACCAAAAGTGATTTAACTAATCCAATGTATAGATTTTCTTGTGGCTAATTGTTCAGTTTAATGAAGTAGATATCTTCCACTGAAGCAAGTGTCATGTGCCCTTTCACCAAGTGGCTAAGACAGTTTTAACCCCACCCCACTCCCCTGCCTTGCACAATCTTGGTGACTATGGGTCAAAGCCTGTCTGGAACTGCCTTCTGCTTGTGCGGTCTCCTTGACTTAATGGGAATGCTCATGCAGAAGACAGCACAGAGTTTTCTACTACACTCTAATCTGACATTTAAATTTTTACTTAGTTTATGTTCTGTTCAACTTTACTCAAAGTACCCAAATTAAAACAAATAGAATGAGGAAACTCAGCTACAAAATAGATTCTGTCTGAGAAGACAGATACTAAGGCACTTCATCTACTTCTCGGACTTTACTAGTGAGGGTCTGTTACAGGGACTGCATAGACTACTGTTCACCAGCATGAACCACAACAAAAGTCTTTTGGAGTCACTAGATCTGTGGATCTTTAACACTTCGAGCCACTGACAAATTTAACAGGAAAGAAACCAATTATTAAAAAAATATATAGCAAAGCAATTGATCACAACAGAAGAACCCAGAGGGACTTGATATCAGTTGTGATTATTGAGGCACAGGATAGGATAAGTTAAAGATAGTTGATAGTGAATTGTAATGACATGGTGGAATGGGATAGAGGTACTCATCCATTAACAGCAGGGCAAATGAAGAAAAGTCATTTTTTGCTTCATGTTACTGACCGAGTGCCAGATCATCCCCACCCAGATTTTACTTATGGCTTTCCATTCTGTATATATTTTAGTCTAAATGGTAGCTGACTGGAGAAAAAGAAAAAGCAGACCAGTCCAAAATAAAACATTAAGCCTGGCAAAGTGGCAAGTTAGAAACTTGATGTTATCAATTATTGATTTATCATGACATTTATTTTTGGAGGATTCCCCGTCATATCTCTGCCTCTCATCTTGCAAAGACATTGCCATACAACTTATCATCTGTGCCATCATCATTAGCAACAGCATTAATAAGGGAAAGGATACAGCAATAATAAGGGAATATAATGAATGTTTTTCCTGGAGTCTCTGGCTAAAATCCCTGTTGAAATCTGTGGATTTTTTTCTGTTGGCATCAACAGATTTCTAAGTTAGCTCACTTACACTTTTTAAAGTATAACTCACTGTTGGATATATTTTTTAGATTCACTGTTCCTAACTTTTTAAAAACATTTCCAGATACATTTGAAAGACATTTTTCTTAATTTGGGAAGAACCACTGGCTAAAAACTTGCCATGCATTGTAGTGAAGCCAGGCCATAACTTTGTATCAAAAACAGTCCCTCTGGGATTTTTAAATACACCATGAGGTGGAAGCAGACAATACAAAGGGGTTGAATCTTTCCCATTAGATTTTAATAGCAGCTCCTGTTTCTCCCCTGCAGTCTTCACTAATCCTTTTAGAAAGAACTGAGAGTATTTTAGGGATTTTTTTTCTTTTTTCTTTTTTTTATCTTTTTCCCCTAACAGGCAGTATCTCTTGAGTTAAACCAGAAAGTGTGTTTATTTGAACAACTCAGACATGAAACTTTGCTTTAATTTTCTTTTTTCCTCTTTTGCCACCCTAGGAAAGACTCATTTTCATTCTCTGAGGCCTAGACACTAAAATGTTATTCTCACAAACCTTAATCTTGGCCTTACCTCTGATCTTTTATTTTTTTTCCCCATTTCATGTTATGTAACATCAAGCACAACACATACCAAATATTGTGTAACAGTCAGAGAATGACTGCTTAATATAACATTTTTACTTCATATAAAAAACATATAAATCAAGGAAGTAGATTACTACCTAATTATATGTTTTATAATGTGGCAATGGTATGATGGTATTTTTGTGCCTGGACGTTTAAGAGCCACCTGAAGGATTCTTTCAAGTTGATAATTTCTGTGTCAAGGAACATATACATACAATAGGAAAGCGTTTCCAAACTTTTGCTTCAGCAAAGCTTGCATAGCTAAGCAGAAGGATCAGGTGAGAAGAAATCAGAAATAAAGCATGTTTGCATTTCCCTGGACTGGCTCATAAAACCAGAGAACCGAATACGAATTGCAAGACTAATACACTTGTATATCCTTTGGCACATCAGCCCTTTATGCTGTCTAGCTCTTCAGCCTCCTAAACCACATTGGACCCAGTACCATAACTGTGCAGATAGCAAAATTACTTATTCAAAATTGTAGGGAGAAATGTGACAGCTTTCAGTGCACTTAAACTGATATGGGAAGGGACTCAGGAGAGATTCTTTTGTAAGAGCATCCAGAACCATAAACAGAAATAATTGTATTATATCCTCTACTAAACTTTGCATTTTGATACCTCTTGCCATCCAAAAATCTCTCAGTGCTAATTATTCATACATTACCCTGGCTTATCTGACTTTTTAACCAGCTGGAAAAAATTGGGCAGAAGTATTCTCACTGTCCAAAAAGTTTCCTCCCTTGTCTGTTATTGATATTCCATAGATACTTAGGAATAGCTTTGCATACATATAAAGTTTGTCTTTCTAGCAAGTGTGAAGACAAGTTTCTTTTTTTAAATTGCATGCTTTCATTGATTATCCCTTTTTTTTCTCCTCCTCTCTCTTCCCCCTCTTGATCATAGACCTCTACTAATTGATTAAAAATGGGTAAAGAGTTTGACATTAAACTGGAATTACAGTCTGTGGTCTAGCTAAGGAGCTACTGAGAGCATTTTTAATAAACAGGCATGACAATTTTCTTTCAATGGTATCAATGCAATAGCCTAAGACAGAGACCCTGGGAAGCCACAAATTTATGGCAATCTAAGCACGAGGAAACTCCAAAATGCAAAATGTAACTTTGCTTCCAAAGTTATTGTTACTGGACAGTAAAATAACTAAAGGCATTCTCTGAACAACAGCTGATGTATTTTGATACTCACATACTATATCTTCAGTGTTTTCCCCCTCATTTGTGTGTTGTTACATTAGTAAGTTTACCTTTGACATAATATGTGGATTAACACTGATGGACTCAGCCCATCTCCCTCTTCCTCCTGAGTAATAGTCCTTTTGTATCATAGTCCAACTTCCCAAAAATCTGCGATATAACAAACTGAGGTGCCACAGAGTTAATGAAATATTTGAACTTTTATTTGCCAGCATTGATGGACACAATCCACTTATTACAACCATATAGCAGGTAGACAGGTTGGATCCTCCACCTAATTTAACTAGGTTATCTTCCCTCAGGTCAGTAGGCCATTCTGCTATACCCAAGCTGAGGAGCTGACCTGCTATTTAGATGCATTATTACAGATATTTAATGCAACCTGGCAGCACCACTTTTCTCTTGCAAAATACACATTTCCCATGTCCTCGGTTACATTCAAATAACCATATTGCAGTGGGTGAATTGCTTGTAAATAGCACTTTTGGGTGGGCGGGAGAAGATTGGTTCCAGGCTGTCATGCCATACTGTTTCCTTGCAAACAGCTTTTCAATATCTATGTGTAGCAAACTCAACCTTTCAGATACCAATGGCTTCAGCAAGTGACTTTTCAGAAAGGAAGCGATAGAGGAGCTAATCCTATGGTTCACTGCTTGGCATTGCTTTCCTTTACATGATGCACAAATTTCACTTTGAAGTTGTGCTGCTCTTCTTGGCAGTTTTCCTGCATTGTTGCAGTTCCTACGTTACTGTTCATTTTTTGTATATTATCCATTTTCCCTTATAGCAGAATCATAGGTATTCCTCCCATGCTTTCAATATTATCTTCCCTAAATTGCAAAATTCAAATTCTGACTGATCACATTTATGGTTAAACTACTTAGAAAATGTAATTTGGGAGACATTTCTAAATTTTTTGAAAACTTATCCCCAAATTCAGCATCAATGAACATTATTTTTGGTCGCAGAGGTTACAAGTTCTCTCTTTCATTTTCACATCTATTCTTCCCTGAACTCTGAACCAGCCACAGTGTCAGTGATTTCCCTGTTTTAGCTCATAGTTTCCTGTATATTTGATTTTTTTAGCCAAGTGGAAAATATGAGAGTAGGAGGAGTTTTATTTAAAATGTGTAAGAAATGATCTTTTCAATGAGCCACTAGTTTCTCTTACAACCACTGCAGTGAAGTGTACTTCCACACACAAAATAAGTTTAATTCAGAGAATTACTGCAGCCCTTATAAAAGTTTAATGAACCTCTAGAAAGCTCTTTCTTTTTTGTATTCCAGTTTGCGTGTGGTAAAGTACAGTAAAGGAGCTCTTTTGTTTTGAGCTTGTTCATCCACAAACGTCTGTCACACTTTGGAACGAGAATCATGTATAAAAACAAAGCAAATTTAGAAGTGAAAAAAAATCTGTTTCTGAGGTATGTTACAGAAGGAAAAAGAACGTTACAATTTTGTTTTGATGTATTCTCCACAACCTCAGTGTCTTAAAAAATAGGTAGTGGCAGAAAAAAAAAGAGAAAGATCTTGATACCTCTTAAAATTATTTTTTATGCATTTCCTTATTTACCCCGGGAGCAGCTTCTCAGACAAAGATTGTTCTGCAGGCAAAATCAGAGAAGAAGCTGTGTTTTGACAGATTTTCAAAAGGTGATGTATTTGGCATTCTTATCTGAAGTTTTCACTTTGAAGAAAGGCAGCATGAGCAGGTGGTTTCCCCACATGGCTTCAAACACAGGCCATACAATTTAAAAGAGGTCAAAATATACACACTGCTCACACATCTACACAAGGAGTTTGTTTTTTCAGGCAGACTGCTAGTCTCCATCCCCCACTGTTCCTTTCTAAGGGCTGCTAGGACCACAACCTAGTTACTCGCAGCTGAGTAAAGCAAACTGTGTTCTGCCTATGCTAAGTGTTATTTAAGATATAGCTCACTGCAGGTGGAAATAACAGCTGTATCTTTTGGGAACTGTACAGCAGATTATATACACATGAAATTGGTTGGGTCCAATTCTCTGCCAGCTAACTGTATCAAATCCCAAATCAATTAATAATTGTGGCACCCACATACTTAAAGTCAAAATTGGGCACAACGTTGGAAAACTGCAAACAGAAGTTTTCTTTGCTATCTATGCTGATACTAGCCGGATTTTCCATCCAGGCATTAATTAGCATTACCTTAGCACATGAAGTAAGGAGATAAAGGCAACAGAAATAACAGAGACCCGATGTTCCTTCAGGATAAGAAATTCAACCTTTTAACCAATGAAATATGTATAAAACAGTCTTTGAACATTGTAACCTTCCCCTTGCGACATGATCACAACTGCATCTGATCCGTATAAGTTGCCGTTCTTTCCAGTAGAACGGCCATTCAGGAAATTAGCCAGAACTAACCTCGCTTGGCAGCCGCGAAGCCAAGTGGGTTTCCAGAAGGTCGGAGCGCCCAGCACCGCCCCTTGTGCACACTGCGGTACAACTGTGAAACCCTAAACACCCTCACAGCAGAGGCAGAACCCAACATGCTATCCCAAGCACGTGCACATGGGTGGCAGCACGCCAGGGAAATTGTATGCTTTATACATCTTCGTTATCTATTTTTGGATCTTTGTATGATTATTGCAAAGACCTCACTGTTTTTCCTTGTTAAATATTTGTTTATGCAACCTTCCTCCCACAGGCGACCGGGTTCATGTGATCCTTACTTTATAAGGAATTTCAATCCCATACGTTGCTCCCAGTGTTTTTTGCTGCTCTAGTGGCACCTCTGCTGCTTACCCTTTAACTGAAGTGACAATTAAATCATAGAAAAACAAATCTTAAGCTGTAATAGAAAACTCCAAAAGCCTGAGGCTAAAGCAAGCAAGACCCCTTTGTAGACTAAATTCAAAAGTTATAGACCACATCTGGCCACAAGAGAATAATGATCTAAATCTCCAGGATCTATCAGAATTTCCACACTCCATGCAATTCAAGGAAAGCAGGTTACAGGATTGTTTTGATGTTAATAGAAGTGCAAAACCTTCAAGACTAATTAGAGCTCAAAGCATAAATGCAACAAAGGGACTTCCCTTTCCTTCTGTTCTTTCCCAGTGGAGACAGGGAATTCCCCTCCCCTTCTGTCTCCTCTGGTGCCCAGGAGGGAATCCCTTGCTATTCTTACTCATGATGATGCTCTTCTCTCCCCACAGGCACTGGGAAGTTTTCTTTTCTCCTATTTTCCCTTTTCCCATAAGAGGGTTGAGAACTCCTCTTCCCCCCTCATCTCTCTCCCAGAGGTAAAGAGGGATTCCTTTGCCTATTTTCTGCAAACATTCGCTGTAACAGTTTTATGCTTTAATATTTCAGCATGGGAACTACATTTTCCCCCCCCACATCCCCGCCTCAGTGCGGCATTTAATCCTACAGAAATATGAAACCAGACACCCGCTTCAAATTTGGTTACTGGCAGCTGTGATCTAAATATAACTGTATCCACTTAGTACTGTTCTCTCTACTTTTAAGTGCTAATTAATAATTAATACAGGGAATGCGGTTTAAAAACAAAGCAGAAAACCAGAATCCATATTTCATTATAGGGGCTTCTCTTCAGTCTAAAGTACACCCTCTACAGCTTTTAGGGCAAAATTTAGCTCTTTGCTGTAGAACTCACTGGGGTAATCCACCCCCCATGGAACAGTGAATACTATGAAATAGAAAATTATTCTGAATTTACTTTGAGGGAAAATGATGGCCAAAAGAAGCCACCACTAATGTACAGATTAAGTTCCATTTGAGTTGTATGTCACTGAAACAAGCTTTGTGTTTTCCCTTCACAGGGTAATGTATTTCACCTGTGTGATTAAAAAACAAAGAATAATAGATGATGATGTGAACTTAGTTCATTTACTATGATACTTGTTGTTAGGTTTTAATAATTTAGAATATTGCAGATCATAGAGGTAACTGTTCTGTGATACCTTTGGTAAAAATAATGAGGTGTTGTTAATGTGAAACCTCATTGTAATGTATGTCCTGTGCTAATCTAGCTTTGTTAGGACATGGCTAGTAGATCCTCTAAGAATTTTCTGTTCTCTTTGCCAAATGATGAAGCTGGCTTCTAAAGTATTGGTAAACTTCCAGTGTACTCTATTTTCTCTGCTTTTAAAAGTTCTTTTTTCTTTTTTAATCTAAGCTTTCAATATCCTTGACAGTCAAAAATTAAAGAAAGATTTCCAAAAAAAGAGCTAATGTAGTAAAAATTAAGAATAAAAGTATAATTAAGGAATATAACTTAAAAAAAACCATAGAATATCAATAGTAAAGGACATTTTATCTGTAGCCGTGGAAAAGACCATGATATAACTAAAAATATTATTAATATTTCACTCTAAACACTTCTAGAAACAGATAGTCTCTTAGGAGCAAATCCTGGTTTAAATGCAATGACAAGTCTGTTGATTCCACCCACCTTCTGGCCTTACTGGTTGATGAGGGTTTCCCCATCTCACAGGTGAAGTACCCCTACTGTCACAAAAACCTGCTCAGTAGTCCTTAAGGTTGTATTACCCACAGAAACAAACACTTGTGACAATGGTTTCTTCAGATTATGTTGACATCAGCTGCTCATTTATTTTTTATCTTAAAAAGGGTGCTATAGATGGTACCACACCTAAGAGCTGCTTTGTGAGACAAGTAGAATGAGCAGAATCAGACAATTCTGAACATTCTCATTTTGAAAATACATCCTACTTTAATTCCACCTTGTGAAGGTAAATGGATACAAGTCTTGGACTACTGAAACACAGCATCCTCTATGCAAACGAAAGATTGACCTAGCAGCTAGATTCAGAGAAGCCAGCAATGCTGAAGTGACAGCAAGCACAAAGAGCTGAAAACAAGGTAGGAGGCAGGTACTTCTGAGCAGTAACTTTTCTTCTGACAGCTTACTAATTCTGAATTTCACAGTTTCAATTCCTCGACCTCCGGAAGACTTCAACAGGAGCTTGGTTCCTAAATGCCTTCTGAGCATCTATACCTCAGTCTCAGCCAGCTGAAATTTAAGACTCAAATAATTTCTCTTATAAGTAGGCTAAGTCAATGGGTTATTTGCAAATGTTAGGATTTTGCAATGAAACCCTGGCTAAATTATCCTTCACTGTTTTATTACCTTCTTATTTTGTGAAATGTTAAGCATTTTTAGAGGTAGATGTCACTTCAGTGGAGTGGTACGCTATCCTTCCCTACCATAAGTGATTGTAATGAAGTCATATTACGGAATAGTAACACAATTTTAGCTTGGCTTAGCTTTGCTTCTGAAAATGAGAAGAAGCTGTTGGGCTCCCCCAGTATTGCTAAGATATTATGGCCTTGAAATATTTTCTTTTAAAGAAATATTCATTGTCTGCATTTCTCTTGGTGTCAGATCCTCAGATTTTCCTGCTATGGCCTCAAGCCCTTGAAACAGCCAAGGGTGGCTTTTCTGGCGCGGTCGGTGCTGCTCGCCGCAGCCGGAGCAGAGCGGAGCGGAGCAGTGCGGCGCGGCGGCGGCAAGGGCCGGACAGGCTGCGGCGGCAGCTGCTCTGCTCGGGATATGCACAAACAAAAGCTCCCGTTCCCTTGGCAACGGGGGAGCCCCGCGAGGGCTGCCGGCGCTCCGCGCCCTCCTCCCCGGCGCGGCGCCGCACCGCGGCCCCCCGGCTCCACCACCGGTACAAGCGGCTAAGGTGAACGGCAGAGGATGCACCGCAGCCCTGCGAGCCCGCAAAGCCTGTGCAGAGCTGCAGGCTTGCAGCTCGCCAAGCTACGCCAGGACTCCCCAGCTACCCCAGAAGCTGTTATAAAGTACCTAATAATGCAACATGCTTAAATTACTATTCACCTCACTAGTGTATAAAATATACATATTTATTTGGGGGATACAAAATAAAAAATTAGAGAAGAGCAAATATCCATTGGAAGAGGAGATTGATTGTAGACAGTGTGCTGAGAGTTTTAATCCCCCCCCCCCCTTTTTTTCCCCCTCCTGAAATCCAGTGTTTAGTCTTCAGGCTTGTTTCTTTCCTGAGTGGAGATATTATCAATACAGCATTCCTTGATCCACAATTATTAGCATTTGTGTCAGCTATTTTCTCCCCCTCACATCTTTTACTGGCAAGAAGCCAGAAAGAGAGAACCATCTTATTTATTACTATTTATATATACCAAGGTCCAACAAAAGAGATCCCCTTAGCTGCAGTTTCCCAAATAAGTTTTTTTTTATTAGAATTATCATAACCACATTATTCAGGTCAAAGGATGCTCAAAGAATTGAATTGTCATCTTCCAAATTCATCAAAATGAAATGCAAGACAGAGGTTCATATATGTGCTCCACTGGATTCTCAGAGGTAAAGGAGAATCACACCCTATAGTCTGAATTCATTGTGAACAGATATTTTGCTCATGTCTCTGATAAGGAATGTTTTATTTCATTTCCTCCCTTGAATTAATGGTTCTTACCAGTGATAAACACCCATGTAAAAACATTCAGAGTCTGAGCTCATTGCTGTGTGTAACCTTCATTATTCTAGGGTTTAAAAAAAAAAAAGGAGAACCTGTAGTTTTTACTAAACTATTTTTTTCTGAATTTGAGGAACAAATGAAATGCAACATATCAAGACAGAACCATTGCACTGGTTAAAAAGGTTATGATACTAAGGCTGATATTTAAAAGGTTGTCCAGTTCATCATGAGATACCTCATGATAGGTAGGAAGAGAGGTAATACTACATCAAAGCTTGACAAAAGAAAACTGATACTCTGGGCAATATATGTATTTTCTATATCCTCCTTCTTTGGACTGACCTTTGATGATTGGCTTTGCTTATCAGGAAGCACTGAAACAAAAATGGATATTATCAACTCTTCAGTGAGTCCTTCACTGTATGTAACAGTGTTCAAGAAGTTCTGATGTACTCAGTCATTTCTGTGGGCATTCATTGTGTCTAATATTTTGACCTGGAAATTAGATGCCTGACTTCCACTGAAAGGCAATCGTAGATGGATGCCTTACTTCCTGAGTATCAGCCTTTGCTCTAAAGTTTAAAATACATCCTCAGAGGTAGGTAGTTCCAATTTGATTAAACACTAAATTTCAACACATTTTAACATGGTTTACCCATTCAAAATTTCCTTCAACCCTTTGATATTTCTTCTCATCACTGAATAAGAAAGCTTAGATAATCAAGTATCCTTGCCATCAGGATCAGTTTCAGCAATTTGAGCTGCTGTAACCAAAATGTTCTCAGTTGTGCAACAAACAATATCCTGGCTTGTCTCCCTGCATCACTAGAAAGCGTTCAGCTCCACTAATACATTATGTTGGGGACAAGAAGAGTTTGTTTCAAAATGAAAATATATAATACCTAAATTGGCTGTCCAGATAAAATATGAGGCACCATAAGCACTTAATTTTATTATGCATCAGTACATTTAATCTATGGGGTCATTGACCTATTTCCTTTAGAAACAAATTATAGTGCTTATGGAAAGCAACAGTGAGTTCAGGTCTTTTCAGTGCATTTGAAGACCTGGATGAAATGAATCTGAAGGAGCAGAGAAGCCTTTAACTTATTTCACATAGACCATCAAGCAATCAAATTGTAATAAAAATGTGTTACTACCATTCTGACCAGACGTAAATCAATGAACTAGAAGTGAATGCTCCAATACTGCATTACTATTCTCCTGAGCTTCATGACCATCTTGTTTATATATAGAACTATTAGGAATCACATGAGATTAACTTCATTCTCATGCTTCCCGATAATCCCTTTTTTGGGAAATCTTTATAGGCTGAAAAACTCTAAAATATCACCTAGTAGGATTCAGTGGCAATGTGGAATCAGAGTGAATGTTTGCATTCAGATTTTGGCAGCCACTCTTAAAATTTTCTCTGATGATTTTATCTTGGTGATAAAGCAAAACAATAAATCCATAGTTGCTTTACCTAGAAATAAAGTGATAAGGACTGAATTTGTACATAGATATACCTCATGTATAAATAACTTAAACCTATATAGAATAAGAAAATAGGGACCAGGATTTTTTTTTTTTTTTTGATTACCCTGTAAATTACAAGGACAACCATTCCCTTCTCTAGCTCCATTTTGAATTGGGAATGGATCAGAGTCATGGAAATTTAATTTTATAGATTACTAGGGTTATGGAGGCAATAAGATTTTATGTAATCCTCCTGAGCCCCAGACTTCAAAATAGTTTGGAGATTCATATGTATGGTTTAGGCTGTGTAATTGTGAATACACAACACCAGTCATCCCTTCTGAGCATGACATCAGTAATAATATTTCTAGCTGGATATCAAAGCTTGCTTTTCAGTGAGGTACATATCTAACTTTAGACTGTACACTATCAAGTTCCCTAAAAATATGGCATCATTCAAATGTACTCAGAATGAATACAGAAACAGCGCACAGAGAAGTAGGAAGCAGAAGGGAAAAGAACATAAGAAGCTTGGAGTCACTACTTCAGGTGCTCTAAATTTTACTAAATTTAGGGGGCATATGGCCCCTAAACTGTACTTCCTCCAGAAGTAATTCATTTACTGTTATTAAATACCTTCCTGTACAGACTTCCAAAATGCACAGCTTTCCTACAGTGAGGATTACAATGGATAAGTGACCACAGTCATGACTTGCACTCCATGACTGGCTGAACAGGCCACAGATCCTGGTTCGGTCAAAGTACCATCAAAGTAAGTTTGACCATGCCCTTCTAGAAGCTCTTTAAGTCAATTATAAAGCATTAACAACTGTTCATCCACACCAATAAGAGATATCTTGGGAACATTATTCCAAACTGGAAAGGGGTAAAGACATTATCATGTTACTAATAAGATAGATTACTTGATTTTCAGAAGAGCTTCCTAACATTTGTCTTAAAGTAGATCATAGTACCACAGAAACATTTCTTTTTAAACCAGAAGATTTAGTACTTTTTGCAGTTTACTTTCACATATTTCACTTCCATGACAAGTATCTCAAAGGATCACCTCAGCTGAAAAGACAGGATGTCCCCTCCACATACTGACAGACAGAATAGCTTGACTGCCTTCGATCCTATGGGCTCATGGGAACTTTGCTCAGACTCGTGCCTTATTACATTCAGGAGAATCCCACACATTTCTAGTTTTAAAACATATCAGTATGAAGGGGCCAGGAGCCACATTCTGCCCTCACTTACACTTGTGCCACTATTTGGTGCTAGGATGATATCAAAGTCATGGTCAGTTGCATTTTTCCTGTTTAGAGATGTCATACATTTTTAGCGAGTCTCAATACCACATGCTAATCCCTTTAGAGAAGCTTCTATCTGGAGACATTTTAAAAGTATTTATTAGGAAGACCATACTTATATCTTTAGGGAAGCCCATATTTAAAAGGGAAAAAACCTTGAAGGGCAGATGTTGCAATTGGCTAAAATATTGAATCTGAGCTTTGTTTTATGTGAACTAGAGCGTGAACATTTATTATGTAACTAGGATTTAAAGGAGCAGGATGAAAAAATAAATAGGTGAAATTCAAACACCTTTCTACACCTCAGTAGCACATGTGAAAGTATTAAGAATGTATCAGTTGACTTTCACAATATATTTTATCCTTGCTGGTGAAGGACAGATTTTGAAAATTTCCAAAAGCTGTTTTTGGCAAAATATTGGAACTAATTTGATGGTGCACACCAACATTTCACTTAAGTTAAATGTCGTGAAACTGTACTTTGTCCAGTGTAATTAGAATAATCAGTCACACTCATTCAGATAATATGGCCTGCAAGAGAATAAGGTCTCTACTGTTTGGACCTATTGCATGCATGGATAAAACAAAATATTGATGTGGCACTATGTTTTCCAGTTAGCCTAATATATTAGTCTCTCATATCATGAGAGACTTTGTGAACCTTTACACAGAGAAATAGTAGTGACTCATTAAACTCTTTAAACTATGACAATGAATTCAGTGTACTTTTCCAGGATATAAATGTCAGCATACACAAGATGAAATTCAGGAAGTTATCTGTCATTTTCCAGATATGCTGAATGCACCTATTTTTAATGGCTGGGAAACAAATAGCTTTCCTAAAGTTGCAGTCTGGGCTCTTAAATGGTCTGTCACAGCATTCTTAGATCCAAGTTCTGAGATCTCCTCTCACCCTGAGACTTTTGGAATAGGGGGAGAGCAGAGGCAAGAACAAGGTGAAAAGAAAGGATTGCCACAAAGGCAATGTTTGGCCCCATAGACATCAGCAAGGTTTTGCAAAGAGTCACACCCAGCCAGCTTTCACCTTAGAAAAAGGAAAAAGTGAAAATAAAGCAAGGGGTTCTCTGAATCTACAGGATCCAAGTCCTTAAGGCACACAAAGCTAACACTAGCTCAGAGCAAGTTTCATGTTGACCCACTGTGTTAATATTTGTTTAATTGGTTTCCTCCAATCAGCATGGTATGTTGATTGCTGCAATCTATATACAGCTGTGTAGTTTCATATTTAGTCAGAATTGCACCTGCTCTTGACTTCATATCCCTGTTCCAGGCTTTTTAGAAGGGGTCTTTTCTGATCACCACGAGACAGAGGGCAAGGAGATTGTTTTTTATTATTCTGTCATCATTTGTCACACCCCAGCTACATATGCTGTTGATGTTTTTGTTTCTTTAGTACTGTAAGTAAAGAAAAAAAATCTGAAGTTTCTGCTTTTGTTTTGCCCACAGGTAAAATACAAAGGGGCCAAACTGACACTCCACATTTAAGTCTAGTTATATTGCAAGAGGCTTTACAGTGGCTATGACAACAGTGACTGCCAGCACTCCAAATGATAGCACTGATAGCAGCAAGCAGTTCCGGGAACACTAGGTCATCCAAATGTCATTATTTGGCATATCAACATACCACAGACTACTTCTAGTAGATACGAAGAAAACTAAAAGCTACATAGTTTATTTTAATATATAAGCAATGCTAACAGCTCAGATCATTGGCATATTATTTATTATTTAAGAAATTCTAAACTCTATCAAAGTGTCCCATTGACTTTTTGGATTGAGAGTCACTTGTTATATTGCTATGAAATAACATAAGCTTCCCCCCCCCCCCCGCCAAGTGATACTAATACAAGTTAGAGAAATGTTTGCAGTCAGCATGCTTTAGCATGATGCTAACTACAGATTCCCCAATGATCAGGTTTTCTTGGGTGGCACCTAGCCAAAATTTTTCACAAAACTATTTGTTCAGAAAGAGAAGCAGAGAACCCCCCATGCAAATGAAAGCAGCATACATGACATTGAAAATGATAGTGTTAGTTTTGACAGTCAAAAAGTCTCAGTGAAAGAAAAGAACATAGTAAAATAGAATACAATGATTATAAATGTATAAAATAGATTGATGGTTGAGATAGACATTCTTAGTATTTATATTCCAATAAAAGTCATAATGAAGTCATTTCAATTTCTAACTGAAAGATGTAAATATCAGAGTATTAATATACATGACAGCAAAATGACTTTTGGTGACCCACAAGATGATTTTGATGGTATACAGGGCAAATGCACCAGATCATCATCACAGTAGGCACCTTTCAGCACATTTGTTGGTATATGAGTAAAAAACTGCCAAACAATGAAATAAGCACTATGAACAGACATTGAGGGACACTGAGTGATATGGCACTGAAATACAAGTCTGTACTGCAACTACTTATGTTGAAAGTCTTCTGTAGAGTCCAGGCTTCCAGGTTCTACTATTCCAGCAGGTAGCTCTCAGAAGCAAATAGAAAAAGAATACAAGGAAGATGCAATGAGAGGGAAGTGCTCTTTCTACCCAGTGAGTCTTCCATAAAAACTGGAGAAGCTTTAGTACTATCTTAAGTAATTACACAGCATACCTTTCATATCCTTCTATTCCTGCAGAATAGAAACATATCAAGAGAAATACTGGCATAAAGAAATTCATGGGCACTGCTTTCAAAGTCTGTCTAGCCCAGTTTTTGACAAAGGCATTTAGCAAAAGAATACATGAAACAGGGCAAATAAAGCATATTTTCCACATAAATTTCCTTGCTTTTAAAGCCAACTGTGAAACACAGGAAAGGCTCATTCACTGTAGCCTGGTTTCCTCTCTGCAATGATCACCTTTAACCCTATCCTCGTTGAGTATCCTGGACATTTTCTGCAAGAGATTTCTGACAAGAAATAACCCAAATCATTCTACCAGCATATGCTAGAAGTAAGACTTCAAAGAGACAAGCTTTGGAAAGAAGGAAGTTTACACCACTGAACATGAACTTATTTGGCCTTTGACATGCACTGAGTTGGACAGATGAGGGAGCTGTATTCCATCATTTTTAGCTGGACAGTGCTTTTAACATGTTTAAATATAGAGAAGGTGTGAAGTACCATCACTCCATCACACTACGAAAAGGACTTAGGAAAAATTTTTGGCTGCATTGAGAAGTTATTCTTCCCAATGTCAGCAATCTATACACACTTCTCATACAGCCTGTCAGTTCTGCTAGCCCACACAGGACTAGAAGAGGGTAGACTTCCACCAGCTGGCCACTGTTTTTTGACTTGAAAGAATGCAATTTTGAGCCAGACTTGACAAAAATGCTCAAAGTGCAGAGGAAAGAGTTATTCATTCTCAGCAGGACATCAGTCTAGATCTTAAAGTCAAATTATGTTATCTATGTCAAGTCATCTATGGAATGGCTGCCAAAGAATGTTACGAGCCCACCTTTGCCTAAGGTAGTGGATGCTCCCTATATTATCTTCTTACAAGTACACGTTTCTATATATGGCCTCCGTCAAGCCCTATATCTATCAATACCTCAATTTTTTTATTATTTGTAGGAGACACCATAAATAATTGAAGTTATCTCTCCATTACACAAATTATTTCTCACCCACTCAAATATTAACACTGGCCTGTCTTTCTTTTCCTAAACCACAAAATGAAGGTATTTGCTAGACCACCACTGAAAATTCCTTAAAAATAACAGATATCTAAAACCTTAAATTGACCCATGATCAACACACACAATTTCTCCTTGTCTACAATTGGAAGTAGATATTGAAGTATAGTTCTTCTCAGATGCTGTCTTTGTCTAGGTCACTGTGCTCTGGGAGACTAAGGGGAAAGGAGTCCTTACCCCTCTTTTTACTGAGAGGGAATACCAGCTAAGCTGTTCTAGGACTAAAAGCTCCAGCTTAGCCAAAATAATCTTCAGAGGTCCTATGCCATCCCTAGCAGAAAAAGCTATGTAACAGTCAGTACTGCAGACACTGACTATTCTTTTCTCTAAGACTGACCCTCTCTCTGCAATTACACTCTGAAACCAGTAGTCCTACAGAGTTAAGCAGTTTGTCCCTTTTCCTTACACTTAGTAGGTTCACCGGTTGGATTTTTTTCTTTCAAAAAAGAAAAAAGAGGGCCTATGCTCTTGAGCATTTATGAGACCAAGTTTGCTTCCATCAAAGAAAGCTTCAACATCAGCATTCCTGGAAGGCAGAGAAATGAGTTCTGTCCATCCACTGTAAGGGGAAGGATATTCAAAATCTTGTTTTCCCCACTCTATCTTTCTTCTTCAATTAAAATAGCAAAGGAAGAAAAATGGTAATTGTTCAGCATTATAACAAATGCACTTTTGTCTCTTTTCCCTCCCCCTTCATCTTTGCTTCTTTTGAATGCTCAAATCATACTGCTGTTACCATAACTTTGGAAAAAACTTCAAAGTAAAGGGGGAAAAAAAAACAGGTGTTTCATGAGTCATTATGATTCCATATGTTTTCCCTCCCTGCCCCAAAGTCATTTTTGCTTGTGCACACCAATTTTTTCATTGTGTTGAACAAGAGTGTCATCTTTAATGTTATCAAGACTTTAAGCCTTGAATATATTGATCTCTGCCTATCAGAACCTTTAAAAAAGGTTTAATTGATTTTTTTTTCCCCTCCATTACTGCTCATCCTGTGTATATATTCACATATCTATTTCAGATAAATTGTTCTTAATACCACCGAGCAAGATTTTTCTTAACTTCCTCTCCCTGCCCCATCTCAAAGTGTATCCAGATCCAGGGGCAGGATGGGGGGGATGAAAGAATACAGAATATTGTATAGTAATAAAATAAAATAATAAAAGTTACAAGTAATCTCATAATATAGAGGTTTAACTCAAGCAGCACCTGAATAACTCTCAGAAAATAAATTCTCATCTTTATACTGACATTCGAACACATGTATTCTGCCTATGATAATCTGAATTTGTGTGTAGTCAGCCTACCCTAAGGATTTCCTTAAAGATCATATTCCTGGCTCACTGACATATTTCTATTTCTTTTAATTCTCCAGTGAGAAGTATCCCTGAATTCAAATTAAAGCCTTACTGATTATGGCAGATGCCAGTTGAACTCCCTGTCGATTTACTGTAGTCAATATTCTTCTAGGATTCAGTCTTGTATATATATGGAGCAGACAGACCTAAGAAGTTAACACAGCAAGCTGCAAAATCCATTTTAAAATGACCCCAGGCTGCATTTCCTAAGTATGTGGGCATCTGACCCCTCTCCTCCAAAATGTCTCATTTACCCTTTTTTCCAATCACTTTGGTAATCCAGTATCTGGATTCCAAATAGGTATGTTCATTTTCTGTATTTATGTTTTATTTTCTTTGTCATCTCTACTTGTCTTTGAAACATGACTAATACAGTATTATATGATTTAGATGAGAAATGATTCCATGAGCTCCCTCTGCAGTCTTTTTCCATATATTATCCTCATCTTAAAATGCTTTTCCCAACACAGCTAAGTCTTCCATGTTGCAGTTTCAGTCCATTAATTCTCATCTTTTGGGCATAGAGAACCATTTATTCCCTTCCTTTGTTCAGTCATAGTTTACGTATTTAGACAATTGGGTTTCCCACTAGTTTTCTTTAGATTAACAAACTCAATTTGATACTTCCTAGAAGTCTAGGCCCCTAATTATCTATAAGCTGTCTAATTTAGACTATCTTCAGCTAATTCACATCTTTCTTGAAGATGTCTGAATTTGAACACTGCCTCCCATGGCAGACCCAGTATACCAAGAGCCCCTAATAGCGCTGTGCAAGGCAGGCAAATCTCTTCACATGTTTTACAGCAATGCTCCTAGTTATGATGAACTGCTCACTAGTCAGCCTTTCCTCAGCTGCGCATCCCTACCTAGGTATAGGCCTCTGTACTTGTCTCTCAATCGTACCTGATTTTGTAAGGCCATTTGTCTAGTTTTGTCAGGACAATTTTAAATTCTAACCCTGGCCTTCTACAGCCCATGCTAGCCTGGTATCATCTGCAAATTGAAGTGGATTTTTTAAATCATTAATGAATAAAGTTGAATAGATTATTTGTATTTGAACAACTGTAAGGTAGTTTAACTTCTGGTCTGACTAGGTAGAACATTATTCATATAGCCAAACTTTTCCCCTGTAATTCACCTGAAATTAGTGTCATTTTCAATGATCTTGAAGTTGTAGGGACTTTTTTTCTCTCCAGTTTAAAAAGCTACATGTAGACAGAATCTACTATGAGGCCTTTGTTCCCTATTCGGCCCCTTGATGCTAATCTACAAAAAAAGCTAAGCTAAAGCTAACTAGCTTAGTTAAAGCTAAGTTTAGAATCAAATAGAGATCAGCTGAGTTTCTGCATAAGTGGACATTAATCAAAGTTTGTGACTTTTAGTAATTTTTCCTTCAGCACTTAGAGTTTGCACCTTCCACTTCCAAAATCATATACATCTCTCCATTAGATAATACATGTATTTTTAGAATGATCAGACTCCCAATGACAGCTAAAATTTGACAAAGTATATTTTTACTTCTAGGTGCATTTTTTTTTTCCTGCAGTTTTCAGTTTTAATAGGAACTTTGCCAAACAGTTTGGATAAGTATATCTGTTTCTCAGTTACTTATGCATTTCAAGTTTTTTGTTATAGTTATTTAGTCTTAATGTATATGATTGATCACATTAGCCACACGCCATTGCACTTAGCTGCTTGTCTTAATCACTGGAATTTTAAAGACAGGCAAATAACGAATAACTAGCAGTGAATGCTGACAAATAAAATCCTGCTGAGTTATTGCATGAATACATTGCAATTCAGGAATTCCTAAGGGCTAGCTATTCCTGAAGCATCATTACAAACAAATCTTCAGGCAAATACTTGAAAATATTCAAACCAAAAGATACAATACCATGGCTGAGCCATCTAGCTATTTGGATTTTGAATTAACACTTGCAGATAGTAACATTCAGCCAGCTTTCCCTAGCTCTAAAACATTATCTATGCTATTAACAAAAAAGCTTAATATGCCAGTAAATATAGTAGCTATTTCAGTAAATGAACAGATAATTAAAAAATTTAGAATAGGTATAAGAGATTCATTAATAGAAACACTATTGATCTGAAGCATACTACTTCCAGCTTTGAATTTATGGAGGAAGTTACAAATACCACAAGATATCACAATCGAAATCTAGTTCTTTAAATTTGGACATCTCAAAGGTTAGTGTAAGACACTTCCTATTCAGCTAAATCATACCTTATTAGTATCATGGGGTCAGCATATAACCAATACACAAAGGTAAAGTCTCCCAGTAGGAAGACTTAAATTCAAAGCATACACTCTCCCATTATTCACTGAAGCTGAAGTTCAAATAAACACTCTTGTACTCCAAGTAAGTTCAATGCAGCCAGGATTTCACATCTCCCCTCCTATATCTCAGCCTGCATTTACTCACTTCAGTGAGAGTGACAACACTTGTTAAGTTTTGCAGGTACAGGAGCAGACCCACTTTTGCAAATGTCAGTTCAACCGACTGGAGAAAAACAAGCAAAAGCGCCTCAGAGTACTTTCAGGCATGAACTAAACAAATATCAAAATAAATGATTTTGTCTGCAGATTAAGTTGCAATTTTTGTCCCACTGTAAGCTTCTTTACTTCATGTACAGTACAGAGGTGAGCCAAATACTGTACATTTATTTCAGTCTTTGCTGGCAGGTAAACACTAAATGATATTTAAGGACACAGATACAATGAGCAAAGACTCAAAGCTATTTTGAAAGACATGTAGTCTCACCTACTGAATTCACACCCAGAACAAAGAAAGATATAAAAGGAAGAAATTTTCATTTTTTCTGCTGCAACCTTCCTTCATTGGCTAAATAAGTTGTGAAAAATATCAATGGGGGTGGGGGAAACCAACACAGTTGAAAAGGAATTTTCAAAGCTCTCAAATCTAGACCATACAGATAGAGGCTTCTCTCCCTACAGATCTGCCTCATCTTTTAGATTTCTTAAGTAACAGGAATTCCAGCTTGCCTAAAGCTGTTATTCTGTGGTCTAACAAATGTCAGAGAACATTTCTAGCTATGGGCACTGTTGAAATAAAGTGATAGGAAAAGAACATCCTAGAGCATGAAAACTGAGAAAAGCAGGTTAGAGTGCAGTGATAGAATGTACTGGATGCTGGAAATAGAAGCATGCACCAGGAAGAGTGAAGATTAATAAGAGATTTCCATAACTTATATGGATTGTGTTTATTTAACTGTAAAATCCAGTAAGTTTACAGGAGGAGAGCTGACACATGGGAAATGCACAAGAAAGCTGATGTCTTAGGAAGTCTTTGTTAAATATGAAATCCAATAAGTAGTTCAGGGCATCCAAAAAATGCTATGCTTTGGTATTCATGAAACATTGCTTATCTATTTGGACAGAAACTTCATGCTAAACTCCAAGCAACCTAGTCTGGAAAAAAAAAATAAGTTCTCCAATTTCTCTTTGTTCCAGGTACAAAGAAAGAGAGCATAAGCCTTGCCACTGCACAATTTCGCTCCTTTCCAGATCAGTCAGAAAGGCTGACCAGATGCAAAGTAGGAATTAAGTCAAGGCTGTTGCACATTTCCTGTTGATATTAACAGACTTGGAAAAATCCAAAAAGGAGTCATTTTAGTAAAAAGTTATATATGAAGTTACAATTTTATTTCATCATTTTCAGCAGTTAATTGATCTCACGAGAAACCCAAAGCACTACGTGAGAAGTGGAACGTTTAAAACTTTTGCTGGAATAAAAGAACTATCTCCATGGTTAGGTACTTTTTGCTGTTCAATGCAAACTGATACATTTTTCTTAAAATACAAATTTCAGTAATGTGTGAAATCATGTTTTAAATACAAAGCAGACTTTCATGAGTACATTTTCTCAAATACAGCAAGAATGCAATTCTTTACGCCTGCATGTTATTTTTATTCTATGCATGCTTGCCACATTGAAAATGGATCTAAAAATATAGTAAATGTCTTTAAGAGGCAGCACAGAGAGATATAAATACGTTGATTGAAAAAGCAAAAAGAATGCATGTCTTTAGATAAAATCAGAAATTTTCCTGGATAATATATTTCATTATTGTAGTAATAGGCCTAAAGACTGCTTTCATTGCACATAATATTAGTTATTACACAGATATAAAGGCATCTTTAATCCATCTTAACAGGACTCTCTGTTGAAGAACAGAATCTGCAAGAGGGGAAGTTAAGGTGTTAGATCAAGGTACATGACATCCTGAAAGGAAAAAAGACAACAGCTGTGGCAGTGTAACTTCAACCACCCTTGAGAAGGGGCCAGAAATCAGTGTCAAGTGAGCTTATAAAGCAAGTGTCAAAGGGGTGGGAAGTTGGCTCGAAGATTGGACATTAGTTCAAATAGTTTAAGAAGCTAGTGATGAAAAAGCTATGCCTGACTAACAGTCTGGATCATTCAGCTTGTTAATGTAATTATCCAATTGACAGCTACCTTCAGGAAAAAATAAGCTATATATACACACACTTTTAATTAAGACTTTGCAACTTGTCTCAAAAGGACAAAAGATGAAGACAGTGAATCCCTTCAGGCCCTTAAATTTCTATGGCATAATGAAAAGTGATCTGATATTCTTGGATACTTAGAACTAGCAGATCACTTAAGCTTTTACATGTGTTCTTCTCTGCAATACCAGACAGGTCTAATTCCGTGTCTCAGTCAGCACCTGGAGGTAGTTGCTACTTTCCTCAGAGAGGAAAACCTAGTATACATCTCATTTCTAGTACCAAAAATGAAATGGGACTCCCACCCCCCCCCAAAAATCTTAAAGACAATTTTAAAGAACTGTATAAGAAGTATGGTACCAAGTAGACCTAATTCTGGTTTCTTCACACCTTTAAAAAAAATTCAATAATCAGAAGATATTGAAATAAGCTCAGACTTTTGAATAATGTATTTTTGGTATTTGATCCGTATTTTACAAGACTAAGAGTGAGAGAGAATACATGTTTACAAGTTTAAAGTGAAAGCTAACAGTTAAGTGTTACTGTAAGTATAGTATCTAAAAGCAGAAATAAAACTTCCACTTTAAATTGTTTAAGAGAAACTTCAAATTTCAGAAGTATTACAAATTAACACTGATCTGCCAGAAGGAAGGCAGACTTATCTTTATTATCATTTTTTATTTACATTCCCTTTCTTCAGCTAAGAAATGAACATAAACTATGGTAGATTTTTTTTTTTTTTTTTTTTTTACAAAAAAAGAGGCTAATCTTTTTCTGTTAAAAAAGTGTCCATATTTTCAAGTTATTGACAGAATATTCTGTTTTTTTCCTGAAGAAATGTTTAAAATGAGAACATGTACTGGGAGCTTTAAACTGGTGTGAATTAGTTGCATTTGTAGGCTGAGGCAGAGTCAGTTCAGGACAGTTGTCTTCATGTTCCGTTCTTCAGAAGCGTTTGATTTCCGGAATATGCAAGAGCTCTAGTTTTTGTCTAGAATTGGAACCTATCACAAGACTGAATGCTGCAGAACAGGATAGAGAAATCTTATATCCTTAAGAGTTTCCACTGACCTTGGAAAGAGAAAGGTATTGTATTCACAAGACATGGAATACACTAAAACAATTACTGCTAGCTAAATGACATGCTGAAGTTGCATGTGTAAGTTTATAACATATGTTCAAACTCATACTTAAGAGCATAACTTCAGCATTGTAAAGGCCTGCACAGACTTTTGTCCAAGATAACTCAAGCATAAGTATAGTACTTGCCATTTAAAGTGTATGATACCAGTTATTTTCATGTTCATACTCATTTTTTAAAAATATTCCCATTAGATGTTTTCAAGACAAAAAGTCACTCTTTACAAGATGTTGAATCACTGAAGCACTGCTCAGATGCTCACATAAATGAGCATACAACCAAGCCAGGGAAGACCAACTGAAGTCAGAGTACCTTCCACAAGTAGTTTGTTTCAGCTAGATTAGATGTCCAATTCAAATGTTAACTCACTCATTAGCATTACTGCAAAACCAAAGACAAGCCCTTGTGTTGAAGTAACTAAGGAAGTATGCAACCTAGTGTCATGAATTTTCCTAGCTCATGAATTTTCCTCATTTAGGTCATTACCCTAGACTTCCTGATGCATTTTCCTTAATCAACAAGGTAGCTTGTTCAGATCTCAATTCTAGACATATTTGAAGCACTTTAGCACATAGTTAATTTATTTGCTTACATAAGGAGTTGATACTGTTCAATTAAATTCATGTCATACTCATCTTTAGGAATAGTGATTTTTCACCCTATAGCATGCTGGTTTTAATCTACAGTCTGTACAGAAATGTGACACGATAAAGTTTAAACCAAGCAGAAAACTCCAAAAAGCAGTTAAGAAGTGTGAAAGGAAATTCTATTGACGGTTGAGTTATTACAGAAGGCTTAAGTTTTCCACTTAGGGTGTCAAGTGTAAATACTGGTCACAGGAACAGTTTTATTGAATTCTGAGGATTTATTATCCATTATAATGGTCAAGATACTTGTTTTTCCTCACAGGAAGTCTGATGTGTAGTGTTATTTTGAAGTTGATGTCATCATATGATACACTTTAGTCTCCCTAGCCAGGTTGCCTGCCTCTGAAGGCAGTTTCCATGATCCACATTAGGGAACAATCCATGGCAAGTTATAGAAGACTTAATTCTTAAGGGTAATTGCTTCAGAAATACAAAATGGAGTTCACATTGCAACTCCTATAAAAACAGGGAAACTGTAGCTTTATTCTACTGAACAAAAAGTTATTTGCATTTGACTTGGATAACTTTTTGGTGACAAAAGGAAGAGTTTCACTTTAAACAATGAATACCAAGTTTTAAGAAACCCATAAAACCCTTTTCCAGACAAGAGAAGTTTTCTATGGAAAGAAACTTGAATCTTTTACTTGTAAGTTTATTACAATAGAAACACCTTCAGTTATTTATTGTGTATAACATCTAATTTCTTGCTCTCCCTATATTCTCTATAATCCTAGAAGTAGATTTTTGAGGCTCCCTTTTTCCCCTTAGTTTGTATAATCCCACTGATTCCACTAGAGGCTCCCTTTTTCCCCTTAGTTTGTATAATCCCACTGATTCCACTAGAATCATTCTGATTTTACAGGAGTTAAAACACAAATCAGAATCAGGTTTTGTACTGAAACATGATAATCATCTGACAAGTTCCATCTTTGCCCAGTAGATCATTCCCTCATCACTTAACATTGATTTTAGCTTATCTTCCTTATTTCCCCAAGTGCCCTTGAGCTTCACTCACCAAGTAACTGCACCTTTTCAATTCTTACTCACTTTGTCACACAACAGTTCATTTTTCTCTTACTCAAGTTGAAAATTCCTGTCAGTCATTTATTGGAGTGAAACCTCTGACATGATACTACCTGGTTTAAAACCCATTTAATACAGCAATTTTGAATTTAAAATGGAGGAACTATCTAGCATCAGCTTTTATTATGAACCAAGACCTTCTAAAAAAATTTGAAGGAAGGGATTATTTTCAGACCTCCTCTCCTTCCTAGCTCCCTCTTCCCCCATGAACCAAAATGTTCACCTTGCAGATGGGAAACCAAGAATCTTATTTCTGCCATGTCTAATCTAGAAGAAAGCTCAGAATATGGTCTTCTATTCTAGTGAAGATCTTACTGTTATTAGTTGCTCTGTAATGAGTCTCCTTTGCTTCATTTTACATCTTATTTGAATCCTTCTTCCCAGCTTCCTCTCAGAAGCACCAGCAGCTTTCCAGCTCTTAGTCTATGGGCAATACTCTCCCCAGAGAGCTTTCTGAAATAAGAACTACAGCACAACTACTTTGTTTGCCCACTAACCAAACTACATCCTTCCAAGAACACTTTTATTGGATTTTTGTTTTCTTCCTGATAATGCCTTTTTACATTGTAGCAGCTTTTCTAGGTCTAGATTTTTATCACCTGGAACTTTCCAGTTTACTGGACCCAAGTGCTTTTATAATTACTGTTTCTCAGAAACTTCCTTACTTCCCAGGCCTTTTGCTGGCTTTATCATAAGTTACAGAAGACTTATCTAAGCTATAGGTTCTCAACAATAAGTTACACCATATGAAATTCTGCCGTCAAAAAAATTTTTGCAAAAAAAGAAATTTGACTAACAAGTTTTGAAATTACATGGAGATTCTAAAACAAAAGTGTCAATCTGAAATACTTAATCACATTAAAAGGCTGATCAAAATAGGGAAAACAATTTAAGTTATAACAATTAGTGGTAGCATTGATACAAAACAAGTTTTAACACAAAGGACTCAGACCATCTCATTCAAGTAGTTCTTATCACTATATGGCAAAATGTGAATTATCTCAATCTGCAGCTTTTAAACAGTCACTGTGAATTTATTGAAGTGAATTAGTCTTTGGTATATTCACACTGATTATAGCAGTATTCCAGCTTTCAACTCACTCGCTTGTACAGCTCATCTTCTCTGTTCTAAGCACTATACTACAGAACCCTGCTCTACAGTAGAAAAGACCCACAAGTACAGCTTTATATCCTTAAGTGCAGATACCATTTCTCCCAGCAAAGAGTGCTTTCTTCAAAGTAGTTTTGAGCAGTGACACAAGTAAACAAAGTTATCACAGCAAAGCCCTTTTAAGTTTCTGTAGGTGCTATTATACTAGGCCTTCTGCTAGTGCATAATTATGTAATCAAAATCCTAACCTAGAATTCCCCTGGCAAAAAATTTAACACAGGTGTGACCTAAGAAAAGTGTCAAGTTGCTATTCTTAAGAACAGAAGGCACCATGCTTTAAAATTTCTATAAAAAGGGAAATCAGATTCCAATAAAGGGAGTCACAGAACCTCTGCCAAGTTAATTAGTACACAAATGCCAATTAAGAAAAAAAAATTCTTCCCCAAACTCTTCCATACACATATCACACAGAATCATTAGAAGAGACAAGTATGGGAAAACTTCATTCAGTAACTAAGTCAGGAAACATAACAGTGAGCCAAATAGCAGCTTTTACTATTTTTTCCTACTGAGATCTGTAACTTACAGAAAAGCCTTGTGTTCCCTCCAGTATATACTCCCAAGCATACATCAGATAAAGACCATCAGCACAGTTCTTGGAAAGGACTTGTGTGCTCCAGGACCATGTGTGGTTAGCAGGAGGGAATCAATCAGCAGACCTAAGCTGCCATTCAGTGCTCACACCACTGATCTTGCTGATTCCTGGTACTTGGCATGGAGAAGAAATGGGCAGAGAGCACTTAATTACAGCTCAGCTTTTAGGAATTCAGTTACTAAGGAATCTGTACCAGGAGCCAGGGTAGTACAGATTTGCTCTTCAGCCCTCCTGTATAGGCTTAGAAGCACAAGATCTGGAGAAAATTTTCACCTAGTCGATTTTCACTTAGCCAGAGACTAAATTTTCACTTAGCCAGAGCAGCTAGCCAGAGCCAGCCACTTCATTGCTGGATCAGCTAGGCTGCTTTATCAGCTTGTCTTGTTTTATGAATGACAGTTTGAGAAGCCTATGTTGCCAAAGTAAGAGTAGTGTCCACGTGCCTCAGATGCATTTCAAGATATTTAGATTAACGTCTCTGTATCCTAGATGTAGAATTTCAAAATGGCAAACTGATATAAACCAGATTTTCCCCCCCCCCCATAAAGTGTAGCCCTGTCAAAAAAAACAAAAAAAACACACCCCTGCAGGTCAGTGCAAAATATTGATATATTAAGAAACTTGAGAATAAAATGTGTACCTCTCCCTAAGGAAATCATGGAATTAAGAAGCACAGAAAACAAGTTTTTGGAAAGAGCCAACAAAAGCCATTGAGACCAAGAATAAATATTATACTAAATGCACTGAAGTTATATTGCATGATCCCCAAAATAAATATCAGATTCAATTCAAAAAAGTCTGAAGAATGTTTGCAGTGCTTACAACATAGTGAATATTAAAATCATACTTGTAGGATTTGAAGCAATGAAAACTCCTAAAACCCAAATGTATGCTATGTATAGAAGGAAGCAAGAGTTGTCAAGACAGACAAGATAATTAACACATTGTGAAATTCAGAATATCTGCCTGATAAGGAAGCACTGCTGACCTAGGGAGAGCTTAATTACAAAGTATGGGAAAATTAGGACAACAAGAAACACCCCCATGGAAATATTAGAGAAAGCAGAGTTGTTTCCTGTAGCTCTACAGCTGTTCTCTGGTGGATTTTTCTTCTAACCTGTTTTAAAGGTACATTGACAGTTTGTTTAGACTCTAAACTATATCACCTGCTAACAAGGGCACCATAAATTCCAAGCAGTTACAGCTTTCAGCTGATGCTTTAAGTATTATAATGGAACCAAACTGTAAAATGAATGTCAGTGTTAACAACCCCCAGTCCATAGGTGTTTTAATTGATTTTGATTATTGGCAGAGTATAGTTATTTGGGGGTCTTATCCAATTTGATAATATTACCAGCAATACAGGCCATATGTATTGAATATGGCTCTTCACATCTTTTCATGAAGAAAGAACTGAAAGTGTTGCAGCATGCAGTACAATATTCTACTGCTGTCAGAAAGATGATAGGATACAAATATATTGGAGTTACATGGCAAGTATCTGAAATACGCCATTTGTCATTCTTTGTGTACAAGAGTCCAAATATTCTGTAGTATTCCTTAACTCTCCAAATGGAAACGTGTTTGTCGGGTGACCCAGTTTACAAGTCCAGTTGTAATAAACACACAGAACCTCACTTATAGTGGGTCACAGTAGCCCTCTTGAAAAGCTTGAGCCTCTGTTCCTCCTCTCCAACATTCATGGATTTCAGTTACACTTCGATAGAAAGCTCATAATACCACAAAAATAGAGTAAACAGTATATACCAAGAGGTAGACACACAAGATCTATTACAAGTGTTAGAGTTTGAGAAGCAAATATTTAACTGAACAGGCAGACAGTGCCACTAGAACAACTACTCTGCAGATGGCTGACCAGCTGCAGATCTATTTATTTCATAGCATACAGATGTTTGATTACATATTTGTTATGTAGAAGACTATTGTGCAGCCAGGTGTTCACAGGGTCAGGTAATCAAGCACTGTCTGATTACAAAGAGTTTATCCAGTGTTATTATCTCAGTGATGCAGCAAGTACCATTATTCTTATTTCTGTTTGTCACACTAATTGGCACTCATTTTCCCTGAATTGCAACCATCACAATAACCAGAATTATCTCAAAAGAGTATGGTACAGGCACATTTCACACATTGAACCTGATATACATTCTTACTACACAATATGTATAGTCACTATGGAGAAGACAGAGGAAGAATGGGAGTTTAGTGACACTCAGAAGGATCTTTTATTTCTCTTTGGCTGAGAACTGGGAGGTCACCCTGTTATTTTTTGGTAAGTTGTTGCTTAACTCTTCAGGTAAATGTGAAGTGAGTTGCAGTATGCATATCTCAGACTTTTCATATGAAAGCCAATTGATTATTCAGGGAACAAACTAAGGCCCCTCCACACTATTTATTTGAGCTTTCCCCTCTTTTTCAGCATTTAATATTTCAGTCTTGATTGAAAGAGACAAGCATGAGCCCAGAGACCTAAGAAAAGTTATTTCATGGAGATTTACAAAGAATATGAAAAACTATAACCCTAAGATTCCATTAGCAGGCTACAGCATGACACTGAAATGAAATCCATATTTCCCTTGAATTCCTGCCAGTAAGATGGATTACCAAAATGAAACATGTTTAGCAATAGGTAGCTGTAGAAGTGTAACACAACAGACATCATACTTATGTATGGCTAAGCACTGTATCACTACTGCAGTGGTACCCCCTGCCAGAAGCATATTAGCTATGCAATTGACTTACCTTTTTTTAGGATTCATTCTTCTCCAAGAGGTCTGTACATGTCATTTCAGGTAACAGCATTCAAGAATTTAACAGCAAAAGTGAAAAAAATATACATTCTTGAGTAAATATTGTTGAACCCTAACATTAAAGACAGACTTTTTCCCCCTGCTTCTAGATTCCATTTCCCCATAAGCCATCCCACAGCCTGCCAGGCCCCCTCACTGAAACCACTTGCCAACAGGTTTTCCAGTCTTAAGACTTCTAAGAAGTTTCCATTATCCCACAGAACTTTAGCCTCCTCCAGACCTGACTTTTTATCCTCAACCTGAACATATTCCATACTCTCTGCTTCTCCACAAGAGCGCTAAAGCTGACTCCCTTACACATTACCCCTTGCAAGAAGCATCCACTAACCCTGCACTCCCTTTGCAACCAGCAATCCTACTCCCTCCTAATACCAACCTGCTGTGGCTTTTAAATATGAACCACCTTCAGGTGGTTCTGATAACCAAATCACCTGGCACAGTTCCAGATGCACTCATGGGGCCTTAGTAAGCCTTTTCGTTCCTTGCACACTCTGTCTTCAAGCTGAGGTTTATTCATCTCATTACTGAAACTAGTATTTGGAAGTCCCTGTTGGTTCTCTAAGAAACTAGGCATCAGAAAGGACTTAGAAAAGGACTCAAATAGGGAAGCAAGTAGTAAAAATTAGTGATTTCTTATACTACCACAACTCATCAGCTTGCACAAACTGCGTGGAATATCATTAAAATCCTGGGGGGTTTTGTAGTAGGCCATAAAAATTAAGACAATTATTGTGTTTTCACAGAAAACTTCAAACACGCTTAGGAATCATGTACCACCAGAGGTGAGGCTGTGGAGAGATTTCCCCCAGAATCACCACCTACTTAATAGTCCTTCCACACCCTTCCTCCAAATATACACACATTTCACAGAGTGATTATTCATGTACACATATCTAGCTTTCCATAGTGACTATTTTTGGTAGCATTTTAAGTTATGCTGCAGGTTCTTTGGAACAATATTACAAGTAGGTCAAGCAGAAAGAAGAATGCATCCCAAACACTGTGGTGTGTAAGATCATTTTCTCTGCGCTGCTGTACTTCATAACAGCAAAATGAATGTAGTGAGATAGTGGAAATTAATGTTAGTGCATTTATTTCATTGTCTTCTTTGTCATATTGACTGACATACATGAAATCTAAGTTAAAGCACTGTATCCAAAAGAACAAACAGCAGCATTCACATCCATAGAAGAATAGTTAATAAATATAAATACCTCACATGCAAGTCCAAGGTAGCTACAAGAATAAAAGCATCTGCTCTCCAGAGAATTCAAAGGCATTTCGGTAATCCAGTTTGAACCAAATTTATTATTTCTCTATTCTTATTGACTGATCCAAAGCCTACTGATATCACTAGCTATCTTTTGATTTGATTCAAGTAAGTTTTGGAGAAATAAGGAAGATCTTTTAAAACAAAGCATAAAAATGACTAACATGAATGGCCAGAGAAGGTAATAAGTGTGTATTAGAAATAGAGGTGATGAAAAATTCTGCAGACTATCTGGAAGGCATTCTTTGTAATCCTTGCACTACTTCTATTTCAAGGGTCACTATATGACATATATAAGACATAATTATGAAAGTAATAAAATTGCTCTCCAGTAAGTACCTTGGTAAAATTAGGTAAAATTAAATATGTGAGGTAGAATAACCTCATATAAAACAGAACCATTAAAAATGATCAGTGCAACATTTTCAATCAACCTAAAAGTCTGAGTCATTTCCTATGACATGAATTCTTTAAGCATGCTTTAACTACTGATCTTATAGCCTAGCTGGTTCCAGTTCCCCTGGAATCAAGGGGATGGAAGGTGAGGGCTAAAAAAATGTTGACTAACTGGAAAAGAAATAAAGCCCATTAGTAAAAGACCTAATATTAGTTCTCTGATTAGTTCTCTGATGCTTGGTTTAGGTATCTACCTAAAACTTATTAGAACTATCAAAAGTTATTAATTACTGAAGGTTAGACTGAGAATCTGATGAGATGGGGTATCCTGAAAAATCCTGATCCTTTTACTTCTGATTTCACCCAGAGAATATACTATAAAGACAATTTTTTTTCCAATAGGACTGCTTTGCACTTTCTATTTAGAGTATGGACTAAAATAGGAAGTGAAAATTAATTTACTAGACACTTTGAACCTCAGAAGATTTCATGCTCAGGTCTTTTAAGAAAAGAAAAAAATGATGGTCCCTGGAAGCCTCAAGGGGCAGTGTTTTATACTGTTCTGTCCTCCAATGACTCTAATTCTATTTTTGTACGATAACATATTTTTGCTATTAAGATCAAAAGGTATACCTTTGCTTCTGGGTCTCTTAACTCTGCAGAATGTAACCATGCTCAGCTAATGAGAAATAACTAGCCAACTGATTTGTAGTTAGGTAGTTGCAGCTAGGCAGTTTGTGTACCTTTGGGACTACGATGATGTGGAACCAATGGCTTCCATGTAGTTTCCATATATTCTCAACGTGGAGTAAGGCTTGTCAGAACATGTCTGATTTAAGATACTCATAAGGAAAACTCTTATCAGAAGGTCAAACTTAGTGAAATGCTCGTGTCTCAGTTTTGTGACCAAGTGCTCTGGCCATTTCAATTTGTGTCTACCAAAGTATTATGCAAAGGGCACACAATTGCTTCATTCACAATTTATCATTCTAATATGGCATTTCTGCACATCACATTGAGAATCAACATGTTACAGCTCACTTTTTCAATCACATCTTATGAACTCAAACAAGAATCCTTTCTTACAGTTTCTTTAAATCTATGGAGATTGAAATTTAATTTGGGTCCATTTCATTATGTGTATTATTGCTGCTATGCAATCTGTCTCCTGTTACAATCAGATCAGTGAAACATCACCTGCACACCATTAACACTCCCTTTAGGTCAAATTCTGCCATGGAGACTAGGGACAGTTTCTTCTTCTGCAGGACCTCTATGAGGCAGAATGGGACTCCATGGGAAAATGCTGAAGAAAGAATGGGATGTGCTGTTCTTTCACTCCAAAAATGAGCAGCATGTGCCTCTGGCCAGCATGTACTGCCAGTTGGGGGAGTGGATAGGTCTCACAGCCAAGAAAGCTGCTGAGTGTTAGGTTTTATATTTGAACACTAAAGACTGTCTCTCCAACAAGACAGAGAGAAATGTTCTATAGTGGCATGACTCTTGAGGAAGAAATAGCTTCAGTTGCTCTGGGCTAGATACCGTTTGAAAGCTGGAAGTTGGGATAAGCACCAAACAGGACAGGATAATCTGTTTTATTTTTTGGACCGGTGCCTGTGATTATGCTGTTGTTACTACTGTTATTGATCCCTTCTTCTAATATCAGTAGTACTGTTTGTTTTTAGAGCAGTTGTCTGTTTACTGTACTGTAGTTTTTGTTTGGATAAGTATAGAAGCCATTTCACAGCCTTAATTTTTAGTTCTTCTGAAAAGCTCAAAGGTTACGATTAGTGCAAAAGTGCTTTGCATAATGAATCCTCAGTCGTTGGTTCTTTTTTTTATGCAAGTAATCTGAACTCCATAGCAACCCTCTTGATAGTTGTCAAGAATAGTAGTGAGGCCATGTCAATCAGTGCACAACTTCTGACTGTTTTCTAAGCAGCAACAGACTAAGCAAACCTTACAGTGACAGTATTCTCTGCTTACTTTTCTTGGCAGTAGCTAACAGCTAATATCCACCAATTCAGAGAATGATATAAATGGCCTTGCAATAAACCACCTCAGTAGATGTTATTTATCACCAACAGGAACAGAAAAGGGAGGCACTGAAAGCAAACTCAGGTAGGATGTATTTGCTGGCCTGATTCTATCTATAAGTATATAGTTAAAAGGAGTAGGCTGCCTTAATGTTTTGTTATTGAGTAAGTAACCCATAGATTCCTATTTAAAAATAAACCCTGAAAACATTTGGTTAATGGCTGTCCTCTAGACAATTCTGTTTGTATCTTTTGGGGGCGTGCTTAGCTATAATCATCATTAAAGATTTATTTTAAAAACTTTCACTAGCCTTTATGCTCTCTAAATTAGAGAGACTTTATTCTTTGGTATAAATCAAAAAGAAAGCATAATTATATTCACATTATTTGAAGATCTCACAGGAAAATAGGAATAAATTTCACACCAGCCATGATGAGTTTCCCAGTTCAGTTAACATTTTGCTTTCTGAATCCAGTTTAGATTACAATATGTCATTCACAAAGAGATCCCAGTGGCTTGCAATTATGTCTAGAAAGATACATGTATAATTTATATTCCTGAAAATGTGCTGCATGGGAAGAATAAAACAGGAATATTGCAGTATATAAAGCAATCAAGACTACACGATGCAAGGTACATCCCTTGTACTGGTATTGTGTAAGTAGGTGGGAAGCTGGGGGCAAGAAAGTCTCTCTTGGACATAAAGAACACATAAAGACATAAGTCAGCAAGAACCTCTTTTTACCAGAGCCTCCCAGAAAAAATGAGTAGTAAAAGCAGTTCACTGTGGAAATTTACTGTAAAGAGAAGTGGGAATAAGGAGATATTTGGAAAAGCCTACGAAGAGAAAAGTTCTGTTTCCTTTATTGTTTGGGTTTTTTTTCTCCACATACAGCCTTTTACTACCAGAACATCTAAGTTATCAAAGTCAAATCACTTCATGCTCAGAACTTTCACACTATATGCAGATCTATTCAATGTTATCCTCATTTTAGAGATGGACATATGAGACAAAAAGGGGAGTACAGACATAATTTTTTTTAAAGCCAATTAAAAGGACCAGCACTGTATTTCATTACCAGCACTTGTTATGGTGGACCAGGACTTCATAAAAACTTGACTCCCTGGGTTTTGAACTGTTCTGAAAATCTAGCTCCTTCTCAGGTGTTAAAGTGAGAGAAGAGTTGTGTGACAACTCTGTCTTCACTACAGACACTATTCAGGACATTTTGGAAGGCTTGATCTCAAGCAATTCACCCAGTCTCATACAAGAAACCTACTTTGGCAGCAGGAAGCTCCCATCACTGATTGTAGGAATGTAACCACAAGAACATTTACTTTTTTGTAATAACTTACCAGGGAGAGACCAAATTACTTTCCTGCTCTTGATTTATCATTACAGCTTACACAATAAAATATTGAATATTCTCTGCTTTTTAAGACTTCACCTAAAGAACTTGCTAGGAGCAAAACAGAGCAAGAGTACATAGAAGCTGCAATTCCTATTTTTGCAAAGCAAAATGAAGTAGAATAGAAAAGTATCGTTTATTGATCAACCACTACATTTCATACTATATATCATCCATGGCATTATGCACATTCTTAATATCATTGCTAGCATGGCCAGTGTACACTGACTGTGCAGTATAAATGAAAGCTCTTTCCTAAAACATTTTACAACACAGAATTATCATTTTCAAGCCACTGTTTCAGTTCAACCGGATTTTGCTTCTGACCAAACCATTATATGACCATCCATTGATGAAATGTATCCTATACCAAGAAGAGTTAAAATTACAGGAGGAATATGAAGCAGAAACATTTTAATAATGTCCTCTGTGTAGGTTTACAATCTAAGCCTGCTGTCATGAAAGGCCACTTTTTTTTTCTTTTTTTTTTTTTTTTGAGGGTAGTAATAGTGTGAGGTTTGGAGATCTGGAGCAGTACACATAGCAGTAACTAACTTGCTCTGTTTGTTGCTTTGAAAACAGTAAATATAAGAGGAACACAGCAATCTCTTTATACTGGCAACATCACTGCTTTGTGCAGTCAAGCTCACAATCAAAATGTTGTTGAATAAACTGTGCATCTGTTAGTATTGCTGCTGGAATAGAGTGTAAGGGAAAGAGCACTATTTCAAATATACACCAGCCTTTTGCCATCAATATTTCTCTGTTTTGAAACAGCAGAAAATACTCTTTTTAAACATATTTATTTCATCGGTTTGGATCAATATTAATGGATATGTCATCTTTTTCTCAAGTAACCATTGTTCTGATTCCTCTGTTCACACAACAAGTATATCAGGATAGTGCTTGTTACAGATTCATACACTATCTCTGAATGAGGTACTTCAGTAATAAGGAACTGGGTCATGATATTAGTGTGGTTCCATGCCCACACTTATTTACGTTGCTGAAAGACTAAATGGATGCACACTCCTGATGAAACCACAGTTGGATATACATTTAACCCAATAACAAGTTCTCTTTCCATGGCTCTATTGCAGATTTTGTATTTACTAGTTACTGCCTTTACCAGTTTCCTATTTATGCATACATCTACTCTGCCTACATTGTTCAGGGTTGTATGCTCACTACTGTTAATCACTATCTTTAGGTCTTTTTTTCATGTTAATAACATTGTTATCATCTGATAACAATTTTCAGGTTGAAAATAAAAAATTACTGCTGTGTTATCAACAGTCAAGTCAGAATCTCCCAGTAATCTGCCAGTTTTTCACTTCAGCCCCAGACCTAAACCCAAACCTTATCAGAGACTGTTAGCTTTCCCAAAATTGAAACATTACCTCTTCAAAGTATTTGTGCAAATTCATTTTCACTTTGTATGTTCAGGAAAATGAGGATAATGAGGTATATATCTCTTGTGTATTCACATTTTACATGGACTGTGTTTTTGTAATATAGTTCCACAGCCATCTTCCCTGCCCAGGCTAACTGAAAACTGCAAAACTCATTAAACTCTATTACCAGACTAAGATTACCTTCTTTGTCTGGCACACTCTGCCTGCAGATAGAAAATAAACAGACTGTCTGAATCTTTTTCCAGTGGTCTCCTCTATCTAGGATTTAAATGTAACCTCCCATTCTTACAGTTTCTTGGAGTTTTTAGCTCTTCCATTCCTTCTCTCAGGTTATTTTCTTCAGTCTGATTCTATTCCTGGCACTATATGGTATGCAGGTATCAGGTTGTACCAAATAACTAGAAAGACTGAAGCAGCTCTAGCTGTCTCAGCTTCCTATTGTCCCTGCAGGGCCCTTACTTTAGATTTGCTGAGTCTGGGTTGTTAAAGCACCTACAGGTTCAGATCCAATACCCTCTGCATGGAATCGCTCTCATTATGACTTACGTGAGAGACACTTGCCTGACTATATTCCTACACTACCTACTTCGATTTTGCTAGCATTACTAGAAAAGTTAAGCAGTCCATGATGTGAATGAGACTCAGTCAAACTGTGACTGCGTTCACAGGACGTGTTCTCTGTATTTTCCTTGTTAGTGCACTTGTAAAATACAAGGGGAAATTTTCATCTCCAAGATACAGCAAAGCTGCTGACTAAGTCAGCAGAAATGGATTTAGGCAACAAATTGTTACTTTTAAATAATATTAATGCTCAGAAGCATCCTGCTAAGTTTCCCCCAGGGAATCATATCCTAAAGAGTCAGTGTGCTATTAGATACTTTTTGGATTTGCAATGTTAATTAGCAAAATAAAAATAATGAGCAAATCCTAGGCTTAGTATAGGATCTGAGTAACTGAGCTGAGCACATGGATTTCTTCAAGGTTGAAGAACAGTGAAAAAGGACACAGCATTAAGAACTCATTTGCATTTGAACTCTGTCTTTCTTAGGGTGTGAAGTGAATCACCCACCCAGGCTGTCCACCTATCACCACCTAACAAATAAAGCATCACAGAAACAGGCTAGTGCAGTATGCTCTTCCTGTTCTCAAATATAAAAGCTAAAGTCAATAATTATTCTGCCTCTGCCTTTATGTATATTTCTTTCTTTCACAGATAGACACTGAATCCATGCAGCCACATTGATGTCAGTCCCACCACTAAACCCTTCATCTCTGTATATTCATTTTGTTTCCTGCTATGGCAAAGAGATCCACTAGTTCTGAGGTGTATAGGTGGGACAATTTTCTGCTTAGGACCAGCCTGGCCCTTCCCTCTTTTTATGACTATACTCTATTTATAACTATACTCATTTGGCAGCTGCCCTCAGCAGTCCTAGGTGAGCCTGCCTCCCAACCGCAAAAGCTAGGCTGAAACATTTCAAGATATGCTTGGACTCTCTAAGCAACATTCTGCAAAATCAGGCAAGCAGGGCCTGCATTTTTCCATTTGGCCTCACAATTAGTGGGTGCCACTGACATCTTGAAAAATTTTGTTCCCCTTTTAAAAGCAGCCATGTGGTAAGACAACATCAATCACCATTCAGCTCATACTCAGGGACAGAGTGGGGCAGGCCCCAGGGAAACTTGCTACTGGAGGAGAAAGTCACAAAAGAGTAATTCTCCTTCCCTTGCATCTAGTTTTTCAAAAGTTTCGACACATGCCAAAGTCAACAAAAACACAACAGCGCATGGAACATATTCCATTTGATTCATAGCAAAGTTGTACTGAAAGACCAAAACATTTCATTTCATTTTGTAAAGGTCAGAAAAGTTTTGGTCAAAACCTCTGTCAAGTTGTGCTAGGAACTACTTTTCCCGCCCTTGTACACACAACAGCAAGCACGCCATGCTGTTATAGGTTCCACCTATACCAGAACTCAGAAGGCAGTGGCTTTGGGGAGCCCCCATGAGGCAGCTGTTTCCCTATTTTTTTGCCTATTTGCAGCCACATGAGCTGAATGTTAGGTTAAGCATCATCCATAGGTGATGGATGAAGACCTCTTAGGAGACCTAATTGTAACCTGTTGCTATTACAAGTGTTCCACTCTTCAGCCATGTCTTAACCTACAATATTGTTATCTGACTTATAGTTCCAGTTGTCAAACTAGAAGTTCCTGCACTTGCAGGGGCCACCAAGAGCAGGATTTTATTCATTTCTTATACATTTGGAATTTTAGGAATTATACAAATATCATGTCAGAGAATAACAAAAATAATTACTTTCTTCAAACACTGAATGGTGAACTTTATTAGAATATGGAAAAAAGAGATCTTAATTGTTTTCTTTCCTTCCCTATATACCTGTTAAACTGCTCCTAAATCTTTTTCCAGTACTCATTCCTGTTCAATTTTCTAATAGAGACATAAAGAAACTTATATCCAAGCATATAAATATGTATTTTGAAATATATAACCTGACACAGTTAAAGTCAGTCTTTAGAAACATGAATGCATATAGAATAGAGACTAAATGAAAAGTACAGAAAGTAAGAGTGGTAAAGAACTCAATTTCAGAAAAGAAATAAAAAAGTCTTCAGAAAGGCCAACATTTTCTTTTAGGTGTTTTCTTTAATCTGCTTTTGAGCACCTCGGGGTTGTTGCCTAAGAAACATCGCGTGGCAGATTATTGCACTCTCTAATTGTTCTACATGCTTTTCTCATCTCTCTGCTTTGTGTGTGTGTGTGAGTGTTTATAGTTTGATGACCTTTATTCACTCAGAAGAATTCATCTCTCATCTCTGTTATTACTGCCAAGAAGTGTTTAATTTCTGGACTATTTTTAATACCTATGAGTACCAAGATTATCATTTTCTAGGCAAAGTCCGCATCATTTGTCTGCTTTACATTCATTCAATTACATTCATTTAGATATAGCAGCAAGTCCTTACAGATTCACAGACTCATTTAGGTTCTGTCAATAGTAACCTGAATCTTTACCTGCAATTGCAAATGGTCCTGCTGAAATTCAGTCTTTCCTTCTGTCTTTCCTACAGAAATTTGTGTCTGGTTTCTATTTTTCTTATAGTTTGACCCCAAAAAAGCATCTTTGGTACTTCAGAATGTAATTCTCTACCTTTTGTGAATGGAATGACCTCTGCCCCCTCCACATTTGCCTGGCATGGATATCTGTCAGCTAATATTAGAGGAATTTAGATTAGATGTTTGGAGGAGTTCTAGACAAGAGTTTAGAGGCATTCCAGAAGAGATGGAGAGTATGAAGAACGTCTGTCAGGGGTGTCCTTGGCATCTGCTTAGATATTGCAAATGTGAAATAAAACAAGGCACATCTATCCCCTTGCATGATGTAACAGCACAGTGAGGTGGCAGCAGCACAGTTCACTTATAACTAGAAAAAAATGAAAGACTAGGACAGCAGAAATTGTAGCAGGGCTACTGCCTCTGTGTGGTGGCAGTAATCCCTAATGATGTGATTGCTAATGATGTGATCCTTAATTAGTGATCCCTAATGATCCTTAATGAATCCCCAATGATAGATTTTCAGTGCTCATCTAGATTAAGAGCTTCAGGTTTTGTTTGGTATCTCCACTGAAAGACATTTTTCCCAGTTGGTTCTGAACTTAGATAAAACAGACTATACAGTAAAATACAGTGCTGTTGGTACCTTTCAACAGAGTTTTCATATGAAGGCTGAAAAGAGAACTGATCTTTGTGAAGTTTTCAAGCCAGGCCAAAGGTTGAACTTCTTGCAAATAGAGTGGTCTGTACAGAACCTTCTGTCTTTCACTGCTCCCTCACTGAGCCATAAATGAGACTTTTTCTTGAGTATGATGAAAATTTAAATATATAAAGTAGAAATAAATTAAAAATTTTAAGGTTCTGTTTCATTTTATTGTTTGTGTTATACATATTTTTGGAAATAATCACAGAGTCTGATGCTATGCACAGTATACTTTCTCGAATCACATTTTTTCTTATAAGTCACACCACAATGAACATTTTGTTTCCATCTAGTTCTGTGAGTTTATGGCTTTTTAAGAGTCCCTCCATAAATGTGCACCTACTTGTTTGAAGAACCTCAACAATGCTGCATGAAAAGCTGAATGGAAAGAAAAAAGTGAACGAGAGATTTCAGAGAGGGGTTGTTTTTTTTTTCTTTCAGAGATGACAGAGGTAACAGTCATTGCTGTGGTATGCTAATAGGATAGTTCAGGAAAGGCAAAACATTACAGCTGAGACAGTAGTGGTCCAAGCTACAAGGCATAATACACACTAGAACTTTCTTAAGCTCAAAAGTCATCCCAGACTTATGGTACAGAAAGTCCAGCACTTGAAAGAAAATGTTGAATTGGAACTGATTTTCCATTCATTTGTACAGTTTACACCAATGTAATTTAATTGACTACAATGATGTCAATTCTTTATTTTCACCACTGAGTCAAGAATCAACATAGTGGTCTGAAGAAAGAAATACCATAAAGGAAAATATCTTTCCCTGATGAGCAGCAATAAATGGAAACAGCCTGTCATCAGCCCTAGTCAAATAGGTGAGAAGAATGTAAGAAAAGTAGATAATTTGTTGAGTTTGAAGACAATTGCAAAGTGGTCCAGAGGCTGCCATTTGAGATCCACTTCAAAAGATGTGGATTGCTCTAAACTAAAAAAAGTGGAAGAAGTGGTTCATAGACCTCTGACTTCTACCTATTCATTGGCCCTGCCAAGCATGCCACATTAATTGTTTCATATCCAGTTATCCTGGAGGGGTAAGCCTTGCAATTCCATTCTCTGCACTACTCAGAGAGACCCAGGGTATCCATTAAAAAAAGATATTTAGTCTCAGATAGTATTAATTTTTTATTGCGCTAGGACTCTACTTTGCATATTCCCTAGAAGTTTACCATTAATGGTTAAGTAATTTAATCTGGGGATAGAACTGTAATTCATTTTTCCTTAACCCTGCTATCCTAAATGGCAAAAAGTTCAGCTTCTCAATCAGTTGGTGATGGACAGTCTGAGAATACAGTAAGTGTTCTTTTTAAAGCATTTACAAACACCAGTCCTGGACAAACTGGAGAAATAGTATATAGATGATTCATTTTTCCAGTAATCTCAGTCTGATACCAGTGTGTGGTGCCTTGAGAAATCCTGTAAACACACCGTAAGAGAAATTTCAAAATCTTATTTTGGTGTCAAGATTTCTTTCCAGTTACTACTATCTGTATTCAGAACTACAGAAACACATACAGATGTATCAGTCTTCCTTTCCACACCTGAACGTTTGTATGTCTGCTGCAAAAAAAATACAGAAAATTTCATATTTTGAAAGCTATTTTAATACACCTTATTTATTCATTTTTAAATTATGGGGTAGATTATGCAACACAGGTGGATCCTGCAGCAAATTCCATGTTTGTGACAGTCATAGGAAAAATAGCATCCCTAGGAAACGCCATGATACAGTCCCAAGATTCAGTACTATTTAAGACTTAAAACCCTACATAAATACTATTCTTAAAACCTTTATGAGAACCTTGGCTGAGCAGGCCTACAATTATTCTGTTCTGAGTTTAAAAATAAAATAAAATTTCCTCAAATCAACTGTCAGACATTGCTTCCAGCTGGAGCATTTTATGATGTGATAAAATTAGAAAGCTAAGAAAACACACTCGACACAAATGGGCTTGTTTTAAAAGTCAGACTCCACATTTCAGGATCTCTGATGATATCAGCTGCGCTTCTGGTGTGTGATATCTGCATGCGGCAAAGCATGCTTGTTATAGTGAAACTATGTGCCAAGCAGAAAACCTTTCTATGGAGCAGGATAGGCTCAAGGACATATTCCTGAAGATGAGTAAGCCTGGTGTTTTCTTCAAGATCTTTCAGAGTTCAATAGGTTCATGCTAGGTTACAAGACTGACTCAGGCAAAAGTCAGTGGAGAAGCCACAATGAAGAGAAAAATGAAGGCAGCAAGAAAAACAAACACAGAAAATAAATTATTCAAACATAATAAACTGATGCCCTCCTTGAGAAGGACAGGGAGGTCTGATTCTTTTCTTCACTGACTCAAGACAGATTATATCAGTCTTCAAATATGTAAAAGGTTGTTACAAAGAGAAATGTAATAAACTATTCTCTGTGTAGACTGGGAATAGTAGAAGATGTAATAAGCTTCAAATGTAGTAAGGAAGATTTAGGTTAGATATTAAGAAAACCTGTCTAATGGTAAGCCTTGTGATAGATTCCCCCACAAAAGAAGCTCTTTGGGGGGGTTGTAAATCCCTCAGTAGCTCCCGCAGCAGTCTCACAAACAGATTTTACAAACAATTGTCAGGAATGATTTGGTACAGCTGATCCTGCCCTCATGTAGAACACGGCACATTGAACCTTTCTGCAAATCCAGAACTAATTTATTGATTCTGAGTCCTTGAAAAATATGACTACTAGAGACTAACTCCATTCCCATGGAGTAAGGGTGACTAAGTTTCCAGCAGGAATACATGAAGCTTAAGCCTTGCAGCTTAAGCCTTATGACTGGTTATAAGGCTAGGTCACACTAGTCGTTTTGATTTGAAAGGGTGTGAGTCCCACTAATGCATCTTAAGTAAATTCAGGGGAAGTCTCGGGGCTTTTCAAGTTTTACAGTAACTCATTCTCACATCAGTAGATGAACTGATTGAAAATTATCACCTTCCAGAAACAAGTTGAATTCAATAAAAAAAGACAGTAAACCCCAACATAAGCTAAATTCCTACTCAATACTGGGGGAAGAGAGAGACAGGTGGGGAAAGAAGAAAAGGTAGCATGGAAGTTTAGTTAGATTTTTTTAAGAATGAAGTATATATTTCATAGTACTAGAGTAATGTAAGAAAATCTATTCATTAGCTTAGTGTGTGTGATACTGGTGCTTTAGTCTCACTCAGCAGCCTAAAAAGTACTTACCTGAATCCGCATACATTTGAAGTTCCTCTGTCCTGAGCTTTTGCTACAATTACTTGCTCCTTAACAAATAAAACTTCTAAATAAGTGTAAAGCAATAACCAAATCCCTTTAATTAGACTCTTTGTAGAAATGTTTGACAATTGACCAGCAATATAGGAATGAAGTCCAGCCCCAAAGAGGTGTCCAGAGCGACGAGGTCCTGGACCACGACTAGATCTATGCAAGTGACAGCACTGTTAAAACTCTAACAGACTTCAGCATGACTAGCATTTAACTGTGACTTTTTAAAATCTTCTTCTCAAATCCGCTTTTCACTTGATGTCCACGTTCCTATGAACAAGAACACTCTGCTCTAGTTAATAGATGCGGCAGGCAGTGAGAAGGGACTAGCCAGCATACTTCTGTACTCTTCCTGGAGCCCATCCTTGATTCTTTCACAGCAAAAAATGGACAGGAGGTTCATTCAGTTCCCTGTCTGAAAGTCAAGGATTCTTGTGGAATGATGCTCTGAGACCGGCAATACCAGTGAGTTTGCTTAGCTAAGTGAGACAGTCCTCACAAAATATATTCTGAAGGAACATGTTTTACTTGTCCTGCCTAGGTTTCCCCAGTGCATCGCACACATGTAAAAAAATTAGGTACCTGATTCAGAACATTTTAAGACAGAAATTAGGAACAAAGACGGGAAAAAGAAAGACCTGTCACATGAAGTGTATGTGTTCGGAAATCATCCTCTCACGGGTTCCATATAGATAAATTTGTTTCTGCTTTGATTTCCAGTTATCTTTCAATACAAGATTTGTTGATATATTCATCTGGTAACTTTATACACTGTATTCTATGCAAAGAGAAATTCTGAGCCTGAAAAATTACTGCATTCACAAATCAGTAAAGTTCATCTTTTTATAGATGTTTTTATGTACTTTTGAAATATACATTATTAGGAGGTTTCTGCTGACTAAACAGAGGTCCAAAATCCTGATAAAAGTCATTTCATAGCACTTTAAAGCAAGTTCTTTATTAATGTTACTGCACTGGATTATTATCACACAAATGCATTGAGTGATTTGTACTTTAAAAATTAATTTTGTTCAAACTTTGACTCTACTTGTGTGATGTTCAGAGACACATATATTTTGGTGAGATTTTCCCAAGGATTTTCTTATAGTGATTTTGTCTGATGCAGGAAGCTGTAATGCCTTTGATCCCAAACTATAAAATTCATGTAGCTTAGAAAAAAATGCATACACACACAGAAGATCACACAAAGAGTTTTAAATCTCTTAAGCAGTTTTCTCAGTAAGCTTAAAGAGAGCAACAGATCTTTGAGTATTTTGACAAGAAAACCCACCATCCTGAAAAAGAGGAACAGATTTGTTTTAATATATACAACCCAGAAAAAAAAAAAAAGCTTAGATGAGCAAGAGTCTAATTTCTTTTTTTTCCCCAAAGTCTTTGACAGAGTCAAAGAAGAAACAGACTTTCAAATGTTAAGGAAAATAAATTTGAGAGCAACAGTTTTCTTTCTTATATTTAAGTACTTCAACCAGGAAACAGATTTTGCTAGCTTAAAAAGAGAAACTGGAAAGATTTGTTTTCTCTCTCACACAGATACAGAAATACACACCAACAAACAAAAGAGCCAGAGTTGGTATGCTTAATTTTTTTAAGTTCCCTAAACAAATTCTTTTATTTCTTAATTCGGGCACTACTAAATCCTCCCTGACCTTCTGAAGTAAAAAGTGACACTGGATCTGCATTGGACTGACATTCTCCAGAGCTCAAGGCACAAGAGCATTCTCTATTTCATGCATCCTTTTTTTTTTTTTTCCAATTACTCTGTACCCACAACTACAGCCACAACACCAGGAATAGCTGCTGTAATTTAAGAGCCCATTGTGTCTCACCCATACAACCTTGAGTAAGGATGCGCAGCAACCAGCAACCTCTTCAATTTGCCAATGAGGTGACTCTATCTGGATCTTTCAGAGATATTCTGTGCTCCCCACTGTGCGCAGACATTTCCAACAACTTCAGACAGGGCTAGGCTAAGGTCTGCTTTCAGCAACAAGCATTTCAGGAAATGCCCAACTCAATCCGAAGGGCAAAGTAAGCTTCAGTACTGCCTGGCCACAGTGTACAAACCACCAGCTGTGGAGAGTTTATTCTTTTTCATATAGTTTTCTAGTGCACTTACACAAGAGCCAGGCATTTTAAGAACTTAAGATAGGTTACCCTGATTTAACTGTTGGCAAAGCACTCAGACACAGTAGGTTTGAAAGCACAACCCACTCATATATGCTATTATTAGAACCAGGTGGGAACTGGTTTTCCCAATTTGGGAACACTTTTGAAATTAAAAAAAGAAAAACTTTTTCCCCTACAAATTGGGACAAAAAGTCAAAATATCCAAAAAAGCTGCAAACTGAAATCAGTGTAAATCAGTAGAAACATTTTAGCTACTTTTGATCCACTTTGGTTTAATCTCAAGCTTTTAATTTATTTATTTTTTCTATAATTCATTAAAAGTTTGAGAAGAAAAGTCATTCTGGAATAACACGTGTAACTTCAGAAAATGTTGAAACAAGAAAATTCTAATGAAAAATTTAGCAAAATTGACCTTATCCTGTTGCAGAAAATTTCAATTGCAATTAACTACCTTTTCAATAGAAAAGTTTTCCATCTAAAATTCCCATCCAGCTCTAGTTATTATCGTTATATTCTATTGAGGATAGAATGACAAAAAAATGCAGATTGGAGAGATCAAGTTGTGAAAAAGGATTCAGAAAGAGCAGACATTGTAAAAAGTGAACAGTAAGAGAAAGTGACTGTTGGCTTTTGGCTTTGGTGAAACCTGTGCCCTTATGATACTAAATGATACTAATGATTCCTAAGGATTCCTAAGGATACATAAATATACAGGTGAAGAGCTTCTACATTTCTTGAAAGTGTCAGTCTCATTTCTCATCCTCTGAAAATCATTCCTGTAAGCTTTATCAAGTTGACCGCGTAGGCATCAGTCAGTTCAGTCAGTTCTCAAATTCTGGATTATTTGTTCTGGTTCTTATTAGAAAGGTCACCTGCTTATATCAATTAAGTTATGGATCTGTTTCATTCTACTGTGGTTTTTACTTTACGCTCAACACACTTTAAGTGTCTTCCAATAATTCATTAACAACATGACCATCATCACTGATGTGCGGTTCCTCATTGCCTAAACAGGCTCCAACTATGTAGCTCTGTCTGGTGGAAGGATGACTAAAATATACTGGGTTGATAGATAAAATGAGCTCTTTCGCTCTTCCACTCTTCCACTCTGCTGCTTGAGCACTGCTTTCTGACTGCTGTTTTGCTTGGAATGTTCTGACCTTCTGCTCCCACAAAAGATCCAAGCAAAACTCCTTTTTCAGACTACACAGATCCTTTGATATGCATTTCCTTGCTGACAGAAATCAGTCACAATAATGATATGGTCCCAGCACAGGGTAGATTCCATTTTGGAATTAGCCACAGAAGAATTCTCAACATTTTGGACTCAAGTTGTTTTGCAAACCCCTGGACCTAGACAGTTGAAACTGTATGAACCCACCTGACTACTTTCAAATTTTAAAAAGAAGTAGAATATATCACAATGCCTACGAGAGGTTGTGCAAAAAATGTGACCTTTGAAATGGGTCTTTATGTGCATGAATGTGAGACAGAGTTTCAGTTCAGAACATCAGGAGATGTCTTTTTAGTTTCATATCGCTGGGGGGAATATACAGGAGGCTTTTCCATTAACTGACATTTTCTGTGCTAGACAGCTTAACAAAATTGTGTAAAGAAAGATGGAAATAAAATAAATTCAATAAAAAACAACTTCTGAAAGTTGTCTAACAAAAATTCATCATGGCTGTCTATAAGCATTTCATGATGACTTGTTTGGCCACACAATGTCACATACTGAATAAAAGGTCAAATTTACCTGTGACATGGGAGGAAAAACTTGACTGAGGTCAATAGTTTATGATCATCTCTGACCGTGATAGAGCTGCACACCCAGTTCAGGCAATTTCTTATTACAGAAAAGACATGGCTACTGTAAAAATCAGGTTTTGTAGCTTCTCTAATCTTTATGTTCTGCTTCTTTCAAATTTCCCATAGATATGGTTGGAATGTATATTAAACAATAGTATATTTAAATGGCCAATGAAGTTCCATTGCTAGGAATCACCTGGAGGCCAGCATGGCCTATGGCATGAATTGTAAAATGCTGTCTCATCTGCTGATGCATTTTTTTCGCTTGTGTGATGAGCCTTGTTCACCTCACTACAAGAGCAGAGGAAGCAGGATACTCAAACTCAATTTTCACTTGTTCTAGGATCTAATAGGTGCTTTCTCCAGTATTAAATTGATTTCACCCCAGGGACAGGGAATGATGTCAAGATTAGAGTTAGAGCAAACAAGTTGCTATCAAGAGCATAATTACCCCCAAAAACGCAAAGGTGAATGTTAACTGAATGAATTTAAAATAAACCTGTTATTTGTTTTTCAGTACTTTCTTTTCTTTCATGTTGAGAAAAGGAAGGCAGAAAGATTTAGTATAACATCAGGGTGAGAAAGCTGGCTTTTAAAAATCATTTTCTGAACATTTTGCCATCAAAGATTTCTAGGTTGACAAAAGGTTTCACAACAGCAGATTATAAATAACAAATTAGAGAGGTATTTCCAGCACAAGTATTTGAAAAACTGACTGCTGTAAATATGCCTAAAAAAAGAAAAATGAATCTGATATGCCACAAGAAATATCACCATTTATGTACTTACATCTTAAAATATTTTCTAGGCAGTCACTTCAGTGTTTTGGAAAGTCTACATCCTTTTAAGCAACAGAAGATTCTGGTTTTATAGGCAGTAACTCTAATGTAGTTCTTTACTGTTACTCTGCTAACATCCTGATTTTTATATGCTGCAACAATCAATCATTCCCTGCTAGATAGAAACGTGCTATTTCTAACGTTTTATTTTTAACAGCACGTTTCATAATAGATCACATTCAATTCCATTTGTGAGCTCCCAAAAGCCCAAAATAGCTGTAAAAGATGGGCAGTTTCTGGGTAAGAAAAATACTTTGGCTGGGCATGTTTACAACGTGGAAATATTTAATTCTCTAATAAAATAAAATAAAGGCTCACTGCTGTGAAACTGATCATTAGAACTCAGACACACTTAGGCAGCCTATAAAAAACTGGAATACAGGTACATGCATTTCAATTTTTTTGATAAATCTTATTCAGATCTTCTCCCTATGCTTATCTGAATGAGGAAGCTAGGAATGAAAGCATCTGAATATCTATTTTCAGCTCTCTTTCTCTGGGTGAGGATAGAGTAGGGGGAATTACATGGACCTCAGGAAATGGGCTTTACAGAAATAAGGATGAGGGTAGTTATGAAAGCCAGAAGTACACATCTAGCACGGAAACCTCTGTTTAGTAGACATATGATTCTTAAATTGTTAAATGGATACTGCAATAATCCTAAATTACATTAAACATATTGTGATGATAAACAAAGAGAATATAATGCTATCTGTGAATCCTGAAATTTCAGCAACAGGACTGGCCATATTCATATTTTATGTGTGTTTAACAATACCACAGAGATGTACCAATGTACCTAGAATATCTAGGAATCAATGTCCTCCTGGTTTGTGTGATCCTCCTATATTTCAGTATATTTCAGGACAAAGTACAGAGGCAAAGGAACAATTCACTGCTAGAAGTTTAGAGTCAGTTTCAAGTACTCATATTTAGGTCTGTGTATTCAAAAGATCCAAGTTCCCATGCAGGCACACAAATAAGGTTCAGGTTTTCAAAACCTTTTTTTAATCCAGTACTAAAAGTGAGCTGAGCTGAGTTTTATTTATACATGATGACCTATTCATTAGGGACTGAATCAGAAAAAAAAAAAAGAGATAGTAGGTGGAAACCAATACCTGAAGTACTAAAATCTCCCAGGAGTCTAAATGTCTGAAGTGTCCAAAGTAAGGTGTCCTTCCACTAGGACATATTGCAATTAAACAAAAGGTGGTTAATTATACAGAAATGCTGAAATTAATGTATTGACCCAAAACAGAAGTTAATGGGAATGATAAAAAAGGGCTGACAACCTTAACCCTCTCTCAGAATTACAGAATGGAATTGCACCATGTCCAAACATTTTTTTAAAGAAAAATAGGCCTGTGTCTGATAGAACCTGGCACAGTTCTGAGAATCCATACTACAGCCACGCTGGTTGATAAAAGAAATTTTTTATTGTATCTAGGATTAAACACAAAAATATTGTCTTTTAAATATCCTGGTAATGAATAACTAGATCCTGATTTTGTATTTTCTCCAATACCTTCTAGTGGAAGCTTGAGGGTAACTGGCTCTATTTTCTGTACCAAAGTCTGTGAAGTATTTTGGAAAATCCTATCCCCCAAATTTATACCATCAGAAGAGTATTTTCAGTAGGTGTTTAGCATTCACTGTATAAAAATGCTTTATGCTTACCAATTTGATTTTTTAAAGTGATGAGGAAAGAAAGAAGAGTAAGGAAAGGAAAAGCTAAAGTACACACTTCTGATTATTTCTTTCACACCTTACTACTCCACTGTTTCCTGCCTCTTATTTGTAGCTCTTTAAAGCGCTTGACAACATGTATTTGGTCATATACTTTCATAACCCCTAAAATTTCTGCAATGTCTGTTTGCTTGGTAGAGTGATTAGATATTTTACAAAGCACTTTGTCAGAGTGAAGCAAATTATTTTCCCCAGAGATGCCTGCTGGACTTGTCAACGGCAAAGTGTCATGTTGTTAATAATTATTTCTATGCGATCATAACAGCTTTGAAGCATTTAGCAAACCACTGTCTTCATTTACCAGTGAAGCATTTAACTGACTATTTTAGATGGATACATATGTTTGATAAAGGTCTTGAACTGACTCTGGTGACTCACAATCCTGTGTAGTTGAAGGATGAAACTTTCAGTGCAGTCTTTCCATATAAGAACAGCCAGTGATAGAGCTGCAGTGATCTGTAGAAGCTGACTGTCCAATGTCATGAATGAAATAAAACCATTCCCATCATAATCTCTATCACTACATCATGCAAAAAACTTGAAAAGGAGGCATTTTGGTTTAGTTAGCTGTGGACAGTCTAAAATCCATAGAATCCAAACAACATCAGGGATAGCACTGAAACTTTGGTATGCTGTTCCAAAAAGCATTTTTCTTCATTATCCTGTTAAAAAAAAAAAAAAAAATCATGGTCCATAATGAGAAAATGCAGAAGAAAATGCAGAAGAAATTCTGCAACAATATTTTAATAACTAAAAGAAAGAATGGTTTTCCTAGATGTGGAACTTAACTTTTTACTTTACAAGACATTTACAGCAGTCCTAAAAGTGATTCCAGGGTTTATACCTGAGTTTTACAGACTTAAAATCCTCCTGGAAAAGTCAGTTTTGAGCATTCTAATGAAACAGAAAAAATAGACTTTATATTTCCCTCTGACAAAAAAAAAAATCTGTCTCCCTGTTTTAGACATATGAGATAACATAATTAATTGTATACATCAAACCAGGAGAGGCTGACGGAGGACAGAGTGGGTCTATTTATGCTATACAAGAGTTGTGGGATACCACGAGCAGTCAGAAGCTCAGTGTATTCTGAAAACCAGAATTCATATTTCACTTTCAGGTAATAGAAATGAGTTTGAGTGCAGACTACTAGTTTATCCTATCTACCATGGTAACAAGCAATGTTAAGGCTTCTTTAGCAAGGACCTAGAACATTTCATCTGCTCTTTTTTGCCTCTTTGACATCACTATTGTGGCAAATAGGGAGCCTGCATCATTTTACCAATGATGCAAGTGGAATTACACAGTCAGGACAAAATCTAATTTGAAATCCCTACTCCTGTGCTTCACTGGTTTCAAATGCACCACACCACTGCAGCTAAGTGCAACATGCCTATTTAAAAGTCAAGTAAACATACATTTGATTGAGTATTGGGGTGCCTGTAGAGCACATTTGAGGTTTCCCTTCAGGAAGACAAACTGGCCTCTTTTAGGAGGCACCTGACTTGCAAGTCCTGATTCCAATGTTGTGACGCTAGCGGCTATCCACATGGCCTCCTCATACTGACTCCAAGAAGTTTTTTCACATATCCATGAATCCATAATGTCTAATTCTAGATTTCTCTTAGGCTTGTTTCAAATAATCTAATGAAATTTTATTTTGAATTTTTTGCTGACATCTTTTCTCCAGTGACCATAGTTAAGCTTCTCCTAGGTTTACAAAGTGACATAAAATATTAACAAACTTAGTGTTGCCAGCAGGTCGAGGGAAGTGATTCTCCCCCTCTACTCAGCCCTGGTGAGGCCACATCTGGAGTACTGCGTCCAGTTCTGGGCTCCCCAGTACAAGAGGGATGTGGCACTACTGGAGCAAGTCCAGCGAAGGGCCACAAAGATGATTAGGGGACTGGAACATCTCTCTTATGAGGAAAGGCTGAGAGAGCTTGGCCTGTTTAGCTTGGAGAAGAGAAGGCTGAGAGGAGATCTTATCAATGTGTACAAGTATCTGAAGGGAGGGTGTCGAGAGGATGGGGCCAGACTCTTTTCAGTGGTGCCAAGCGACAGGACGCGAGGCAACGGGCACAAACTGAAACACAGACACTTCCATCTTAACATGAGGAAAAACTTTTTCACTGTGAGGGTGACAGAGCACTGGAACAGGTTGCCCCGAGAGGTGGTGGAGTCTCCTTCTCTGGAGATATTCAAAACGCGCCTGGATGCAATCCTGTGCAATGTGCTCTAGGTGACCCTGGTGGAGCAGGGGGGTTGGACTAGATGATCTCCAGAGGTCCCTTCCAACCTCAGTGATTCTGTGATTCTGTGATTCTGTGAAACTTTTCTGTTATTTGAAAAATTTACTCTACACTTACACAGGGCATAGTATAAATACTATGTATAAATAATTGACATATCATATAAATTTAACACATGACATTTTATAGGTTACATAAACATTCGGTATATTGCAGCACTGCTGGAGGGAGAACATCAAATATTGTCGCTTGATCTATTTTGCTTTTTAATTTCCAACCTTGGCCATGGGAAGTTAATTTGATGGAGCTATTTCTGTAAGGAATTCATGACTCCACATAACTCCAAGATTGCAGATCTCTATTCCAGTGAGTTCTCTCTAGCTTCCTGGTGTTATCCTGTGTGATATGTGTTAACATATCAATAGTTTATGATCTAAAAAAATCTTCATCTTGACTTCCCCATTCAGGGCCATCTGTTGTCCTCAAATCACATATGCAGTTTACTTTTTCTTCCAGCTCTACATTTGTTTGCACAGCCAATTTGGGAACCAAATTCTGAAGCAAGTGATAGGGTATAGTTACCTAAGTATTTGATTTCTGTTGAAAAAGTTACAGCTATATTTTGCCAATGATGCAAACAGAATTTTCAGTCAGAATGAAAATCATGTTTTAATCCCCTTGGCCTGGGCCCAAAGTCCAGTTTCAAATAGAGCACATTGCTGCAATACTACTAATTTTCATGCTGCATGATGTTATTAATACAGACCTAAAGAAAATGTTTTAAAGCTCTTTAAAGATAAATTATGAAACCATGCATCAGAATTGTGCTCATACTCCCACAACATTACAATCCCTATATACACAACAGCAGTGCGTAGGTAAAAGCACAGTCATTATATATGGTGTAACCTTTTCACAGTTTAGAAAATAAAGATTAGCAAGTAAGAAAAAGAGCAAGCACAGCAGTTTCCTCTTTCGTTGATTTACTGTCATTACTGTGTCAGGTTCTTTGTTTTTCAACACTGCCTTTTTACAGCACAGTGAAATGCCAAATAACTCAAACCATGAGAAATAATCAGAAAGAGCTACATTACTTTTAGAGCCCTCAGTCAATCTGTGAGGTATTTTGTAGAAAAAAGTGAGAAAAAGGGAAAACCTGTTCCCCTCTCCAATGTAAATAACGTGAGTCTAATTTTGATCTCAATTACACCACTAAGAGAAAGGGTAAGTTCTGCTGGCATCTTCCACACTGTCAGTAATGTGTTACTTTCTCAGTGTTAAGGCAAAATGTAAACACATTTTGCCCCTGTTTTGATCGAAGAGTAAGGTCACCTTCATAATTTGATCAGTAATGAGAATCCAAACCAAAAGCATACCTTTATTGCTACCAAACTGTCTATGAAGTAAATGAATTAATGTTCTGTAATGTAACAATCAGTTAGATAGATACCTGTTGTGGATGCAGACCACATAGCATGAACAATGTCTATCACATGTTATTAGTAATAAGTTAGATTATTAGAAACTCTTTCTACAGCTTCACTTTGACCATGACAAATGAACACATGTTCAAGTACACACTTGACACACAACCAATTCATTTTCTTTCTTTTCCAGGTCAGTTCATCCACACTGTTAAAATAAAGTTGCTAGGACAAAAAGATTGGATAGGGGACTTAGAATATAATTCTCTATGAAATTAAGGGAGAAAACTGCATAAAATGCTTTTATTCATTATTTAAGAAGAAATCCCTCCTCATAGTGTAAGCAGCAAGAATAGTACCTTTTGAGGCAATGAAACATGGGAATTTTGGGAAAGAAATTCTTTATTTTCTCTGGGCTAACAACAAAAGTATAAGAATGTCTGTTTGGGAATTTAGAACATATAGAAAGGTCTATATGAAAGGTCTATGTGAAAGCACATTTTCTCACCAAAGATTAAGCACTGGAACAGATCAACAAGGTTTTGGAAGATTCTCCACTATTTGGATTATCTGGTCCAAAGTGGATGTCTTTTGCAGAATTCTAATTATAACACCTCCTCTTGAGCTAGATTCAAAAATGAGAGAAAATAATCTATAGCTGATTTTATAGAGTACATCACACTGAAATGATCCAAATGTTTCCTTCTTACCTTAAAAATCTACACAGTTTCTGTAGGCACAAGTGTTCCTCCTCCTTCTTGAATTTGCCAACTATTTACAAACATGGGTAGCAAAACTAAAATTCACTCTCCCTGAATTTACTGCTCTGTAAAAATGAGAATAACAGTATTTATCTCAGAGACACCATTACACTTAATTAATGACCTTGATATTCTCAGGTCCTTCATCACACTGCCTCTTCAGTTTCAAAATTCAGTTTATGTGAGTTTGCAAATTGAACTATTCGGTTTGCATTCTGTTTAACATAATGAAACTGGGAACAGAAGTGCAATACAACAAAAAATAATAGTGAATACACAGACGTTATGTCCCAACCAAGGCATGTGAAAATGGTTCTAACCAAGATTTGGAAGTAAGAGTTTTCTTCTATCAGTTGACCTTTCTCCAGGAAAAGAAAAAAACAATCAACCAATCAGTCAAACAAACACAAAAGCCCCAAACCCCAGCTCTTATTTGAAGACTCCTGTAGGAGGAAAACGGCACTGATTTAAATGGCAGGAAAGACATGCCTTCTTTCTAAAGGAGACTGTATCACAAGCCATAAGCTACATACATACACACACACACACACCAATTCCTCAGATTTCTTTTCACAACCACCTTATTTTTTGCTGGTAGGCTGCCTTTAAAGTTGAGCAATATTGTTTCTTGCGATGAATTTGCCTGTTTCACAAGGCAAATCACTTCCTGAATTCCTGTTCTGCCCGTATCTCACAACTCAAAGCTTTCCAGCAGGAAAACCAAGCTTCTGAGAACTAGAAATTGAACATGGATCTATTATGTGGCAGTGCAGAATATTCACAGCTAAAGCCCTTTTTTATTCTAATAAGGTTGCGTTTGTTCATAACCTAGTTAAAATCAATCTAATTAAATAAAAGGATATCACTGATTCAGATGAACATAACGTACATGACCTTGTCGGTCACGCTTATGTTGCCAGTTTTGCAGCTGAAGAAGGGTCTGCAAAAATTTGACCAGACAGATTAAAACCTTAGCTAAATCCATATCCCTTTTAATGTCAATGAGTTCCATATCTTTCTTATTTCTTCAAGCTAAGGCCTATCTATTATCTCTTGAGTATACATCAATTAACTGAAAGGCTCTAATTCAGAAAAAATTCTATTGCAAGTGAGTGTAATCCTGCTTCATATCAATTCTCTTCTTGGTTAAACAAAGCTACTTCCTCCACTGGATTTGCCATTGTGCAAGTAAAATCTTAATCAATAGAACATGAAATCTTTTCTTAGCCAGAGAGGTCAACCTGTCAGGGAGAAAATACAGCACTAATTAGTCCTGTGAACACTTTTCCTTTATATGTTTTATTTCCTCTCAACCTTTAAAAGAATCTGATCCAAAATTAAACAAAGACAAATAACTGCTTGCATCACCAAAGCATTATTATTGGCTTGGAAATTTTATTAGGAGAAAGAAATGACAAGATAAGAATCTTTTGGATGTTGATCCTAGTAAGATTTCCTCCCCTTTAGATCAAGATGAAATTCAAGAAGTGCTGCATGTGAAATGCCGTATCACTGCTCTGTGATTCTCCTTCACTTCCAATATTCAGGCTGCTGCTATTGTCACACATTGTAAAATGTATTTTTTTTAAATGTTGATCACTTGGAAATTAAACTAGGGTCTAAAATTCCAAAGCATTATGGAAAGTTCTCATGTCTTAACATTTGTACTACACAGTGCTGATGGCACCTCAAACTGCCATTATTCTGAAGGTGTAAAAAAAAGAGACTTTTTGGCTTCTATATCCAGAAAGTTTCAAAGTAGAGCCTGGATGCTGAACAAGCCTATTGTTTCAGTCTGTCCAAAATATGGATCCATCAGACAGCTTCAGCTGATCATCATCTACAGTGAAAGAGGGGTAGATGATCTAGAAGTGTGTTTCTTCTAATTGGCGCAGCAGTGAGAAGCATTCCCATATACTGCCACCAGCCATCTTGATCACATTCCTTCCAGTGAAATTAATATACACAGTGAGAGCACATCTTCACATGTTTAGTTTTGAACTCCACAACTGTTGTTTGAAGACTTTTTACCCAGTTTATAGAAATCAAGCCGTATCATTGCCTGTAACGGCCGGCTACCCCTTCATTATTTCTCACGATAGATTATGTTCATGCTGCCCTTTTCCAAGCAGTTCCATCCACTCTGTTTTCTCAGGCAGCCCTTTTTTTTCTCTCCAACAGCAAAGGGACAAAAACCCATCAATCTCAAGATATTGCAGATAGTCTGATTAATGTATTCCATGTGCTCTGGCATACTCAGTGAATAACAGGGAGCAAACAGGTACTTTCCTCAGTAATCAAGTTCAGTAAAGGTTCTTTTTGGTGCTAGATCCCAAGAAGGATTGAGTCAAACCAGCAGAGAAGCTGTTTTTGTTGGTGGTGGTGCTTTTTTTCTAATCTAATAATATAGCCATTAGCTTCACTAAGAAGAAATTAGTTCTTGAATTGCCCATAAATCTCCAGAGAATAAATATGCAAGTATTTCAGTATTTCACAGCTATGCTCTGCCCTCAGAGTATGTAGGCAGCTCTATTCAATTACAAAGGATGCAGATCAAGAGTATGATATGTCCTGAAGTGATGACAACGTGATGATTATTGTGTTTGATTTGTAACTCTACCCTTATTATTGAGCTTATATTTCCTTTATAAGGCCTATTTTAATGTGGTTATAAAAACCTTTGTCTCGTTTCACCCAAGGAAGAAAATAGCATGTAAGCCTAAAAGCAGCATTTTTCTTTTTTTCCACCAAAATTAGAGACATTAAAAAAAAAAAGACATGTCTCTATAGCCTGTCCTATCTTTCGTATTAAGTCCTTGTATTCTGAGACACTGGGACTAAAGTTTAGTAGATCAGGAAATACCTGGCATGATTCTTTTCAGCCTGAAAAGATGCTTCATGAAGGTAGATTATTTTTCACAAGAATGTTTTGCCAGAACAATATTGTAAATTCAGCTACAAGGGAACAATTTATATCAATTTGCCCAAAATCTGTTCCTTTGAGGAAGGACAGAAGCAGCCTTTGCTTTTTCTCCAAACCTGAATGTTTTATTTTCAGTTTAGAAGGCAGATATTTGGATGCTTCAGTTAGAAAGGATATTTTATTTAAAATTTTGCATTAATTAATTTTAATAATTGAAATCCCAAGAGAATATTTTGTTTCAGGTTGAATAAAAAAATTTGTTTCAACAATACTGACACATCCTTTCTTTCTCATGAATTTTTGAAATTGCTGGTGACTGGATGTCCCCTATTTCCCCAGACTGCTATAAAAGATTCAGCCAAATGTTGTCATCATTTTCAGCCGAATCCCATTCTTACACTGAAACCATCCTGAAGAAGTTCTTAGGGAAGCTACTATCAGAAACTCCGGAGAGAGGAGCTCAATTAAATAGAAATATGCTATTCTGAACATAAAGCATCTCTGGAGAGTAGAGAGGTAGAACTAGACTCCTTTGCAAATATCTTTTCCCTCATGAACTTTCTTAAAAACTCAAAGGATGTCTCCATGGACTTCAGATCTGTTTGGCTGCCCATCTTAGCTGATGGGCCTCCATTACTTGAATGGAAAAATTAGAGGAAACTAAACATCACAGGTGAAGAAGCCAAAGAAATCACTTAATTACAGCCTGAAATATATCATTAAACTCTGTGGAATTTTATCCTCCACCTATTTCTTCTACTAAAAGCATGACATCTGGGGCTGACTGAAACCTATTTGTGAATCTGAAGTTAAAAATAAAAAATAAAGCCCCACAAAACCTTAAAAACCAAATGTACTAAAAAGCGAACTGTTTTCCTTTGCCCTTTGAAAACTGATACATATTTTTTTACTTTGGAACAGATCTGTGGCCAATCATTTTAAACATTTCCAAAAGCCGAATACTTCATTCTGTGGTGAAAAACAACTTTTATTTGCCCAAGCTGATTTTTGTTTTCATATTTTTATTTCTCAGGAAAACAAAAAAAAAAGTTCTGCCTTCTGGTAGCTGCAGCATAACTTATCCTCACCTTTTGTTCAGCCAGAGAATCACAAAATGAATATAAACACATCAAAAAATCAAGGATAATATTATGCTTTGTTAGCGAAATGTAACTGTCTCTGATCACTGATGCTTATGAGCAATTTAATTTGTGTCTTCTACCTGTAAAGAGAAGAACCTCATTTTTCTCATTATGCCTGGAAAACATTTACTGAGTATTACAACTAATCAGGGTTTTAATTGAAGTGAAGTACTCATAAAGGATGTGTCTCATATACAAGATGATGATTCTTATTTGAATATTTTAGTAGTTATGCATCATATAGAACAAAATATTGGCAATTTCCATCAAAATAAAATGCAATTTAAACTAATTCAGAAGTTATAGCTGATTTCTTGGCATGCCAAAGTCAATACTGCAACATTGTGCAATAGACTTACTTAAATGGGTTTTTAAAAAAAAAACCAAACCCCAAACCCCCCAAACTCATAAAATGAAGTAGCTATAAAATTTAGTCTTATCAAGACTGACACATAAAATTCATTTCTTTCACTGAATTCTTAGTTAAACTTTGGAAAACTGACCTTTGGTCATTTTGTACTGAAATCGTAATAATAATCTCATTGTAGTAAAAATACAAAAGATAGGTGTTAAACAGGAAAATATCCATCTATTAAATTTCATTGGGAAACCTGAATGAGACGTACGCAACTGAGGAAAAAGTACTATTAGGCTGTGTACAAATAAAACTTCTCTTTCTTTCCAGAATCCTTAGAAGTACCTCTTTGGTTTATAATATCCTTCTGAGTTCATTACCAAGTTTGAGACTTTTCTTTGTATGACACTTAGTCATGTTACACGCAACAGATGTGATATTTTTAGATGTAAACAAACATGAAAGATAAACCAATCAGACAGCACAATTCAGGCAAGTTTGTCAAACTTCATTATAAATATACTGATCATATTTACCCCAGCAAATTTTCATACAGATTTGAAGTCTAAAAATTCCACCTTCCCTTTTGGTAAGTAGCTTTCACAGGTAGTCAGTGCTTTTTAATAGAATTCACCATTCAAGCAGTGATTTACCAGAAGAATTACATAAAATAGTAAACTCTCTGGGCATATGTAGGAAGTGTTGAAGGAAGAACCCTTTCCTTCACATATTTGCAAACTCAAGGCCAAGAACTTACCAGTTAGGTATGTGTCTTCTAAAGGAACTAGCAGTTTCAGATTCTTCCCTTTTTCAATGTTCTATTTTAGAAACTTAAAAGGCTGGTTAAATCGCACAAAGTTATCAGCACCCACCTCGGGAAAATCCTTCCCTGAGATGCTCAAAATTTGATGTGCTTATAAGAATTAGTTCCTGCATAAATTTTAAGCCATAAATTATAGAACATTCTTTAGCAAAGATCAGGAGTCTTGGATGTGAATGCTGATCTTTTCTTCTCAAATCGTAGTTCTCGTTAAGCAGACGAACACAAATCACCATCCAAAAATGACTGAAATACATCAAGAATCTAAAGAATCAAGAATTCTAAATTTTAAATGACATAGGAAAATAACGGGGATGTCTGGATATGTTTTTTGCATCCACTTGACTTCAGAGTCAAGGATTTCAATTTCTTTAGTTTTTTTCTTCCTACATATATGTTTGCATAATTACAGGAAAATTTCTAATAGGTTTCATAGATTTACTGCAGCACACTAAAGTGCTTGTGTTTTGTTTGTGCCTTCATTTTCTTGAGTACTCATTTAATGTTATTTTGTTGTCACCATAATCTATTTTGATTTTCTTTATCATAGATATCTATTCTGATGCTGGATTATGATTTGCTTAGTTCAGTGGATTCTCTGGCATATATATATGAAGATGTTCTTTTGACTGCTGCTTCAAATATTTTTTGTTCTGGCAATTGGTCTTTTAGTAGTCTTCAAGATTTTCCAAGTTGTGCAAATAGTTTCCCTCTTAACAGTCAAACTGCAGCATCTGATTTTCTCATTTCCCTAAAGAGCAGAGGAATCACTCCTGCTAGTCAAAACTGCCTTTCATTTATTAGAAACTGAAGCTGTGATTTGTACTTAGAGAGATGAGGAGAAAGAATTGTAGGAGAATAAAATGAGAGTTAAATTCCAGCCTAATGAATCATTTAGAAACAATACATCTTTCCCAAATAATCAGCAATCTTCACTGTCAAAACATAACTTTGCAAGGCTTTTCTTCTGACACACACTTTAAAATGAGACAAAAAACATATCATCTCATTTTCTGGGTCTTTTGAAAATTCCTAATTTTAAGGAAAAAATAAGTCATTCACCCTTTTCTCATCCATAAGTGCTTGGAGAATTAAAACTGAAAAAAACCCTGAGTATGTGGCCTGGTTATAACAATCACCAAACTTTGCTTGGTGGCTAAGTGGCCACTCTCCTGGTTCACACTTGGTATATACTGAATTTGATATAAGGGAGCAGACTGAATCTGCAGTCATCTTCAATATGAATTGAAACCATCTGCATTAAGATTACTACAAACAGTGTCCCCATTTGATCTGTATTACCTTATTTTCTCCAACAGGTAGCATTATCTGTTGGGACAAGAAGTTCTAGAATTCAGTCCTTCTTCATAAGAAATTAAGTAAACCGAGGGACTGCAGATAACAAAAGCTGCACTTTAACAAAACCTGGTGAGTTAAGTTCCATGGGCTGCAGGAAGCAAAAAAGAGAACAAATTAGCTCAATTATAGGTAATTTTCCTTGAGCAGTTACTCTTAGTCTGTTTCCTTCATATTAGAGCTCAGTTTATTTGGCAGTGTTGGCATCTTTCTCCTTCTTCAGTAGCTAGAGAGCACTGTTTTCCTCACTGTCCTTCAGTAAAACCATACAAAAGAACCAATGCAAGCTTGTTCCAAGACAGGCTCTTTAATCAAAGAAGCCAAATAAGTCCAGGACAGGAGAACGGATTTGACAGATGGCATCAATGTTCTGCTAAGTGGCACTAACAAACTAACAGGGAACGTATAAAATGACGAAACAGGATAATCTGTGGGGCAATTCAGCATCCAGTCCATTCAGCCACAATGATTTCATTGACTTCAGTGGTGACTATGACTGATCATGAAATGTCTGATGCATGTAATATTCCATCTTATTGAAGAGAGGTGAGGTAAAGACAAACTTCAGACGGTTTCGAGGTCCATTCAGCTATAATAAATCTGTAAAGTGATGAATGCTAAAAGGGATGCTATTGCTAAAAATAAGGCTTAACCCACTTGGAAAACAGGGATCTGAGCTTTGGGGCTAATGATATAAAAACACAGATCTCTGCCACATTAATTAATCACAACTAGACGAGGAGCTGCAGCAATTCATTATACTGTCCATACATCAGAAAACTTCAATATCTTCCCAGTTTGTGTTACATTATAATTGAGAACAACCTGTAGATTATGTTGTAAGAGACATAGGCACTAGTCTGGGCAGTTAAAGAGAGAATTATTTGGTTAATGTTACAATGAAGCACAGTCCTAAAACACAAGTCCTGTCCATTTTGCTTCCAGCTGAAAAGACTAGCTCAATGTGGCTAGTGAAACTTTGCAAATGTAGCTTCCCAGTGAACCTCTCCATTCATCCCCACAAACATTTTCTTTGCAACAGCACAGGGAATTTCAACAGGTTCTGCAGTTGCAGAATATCATTCCAAATGCCAGGATTGTTTTAGCGCTGTCCTGTTGCCATATTCTCTATCTGTTAAAAATTTTTCTGCAGTTCAGAGCATTCTAAGGCTGTAGGTGCAGCACATGGTGTCTTCTGGGTGCAAGAGCAACTGCCAGAACTTCGAGAATGTGAATTCTTTCCTTAGCAGATTTCAGCAGATCATCTCATCATTGCAACAACTGTTTTCTCTGTTTACCTTAGCTACAAAATTTAGCCCAGTAAGTCATAAAAAAGGTAAATGGAGTCCTGCAGAAGAAGAGTGAATGTATAAGCAGAGTTGTGTTCAGTTCCTCGTTCCAAATCAAGCTATGCCTAGTTCTAGCTGATGCAGCCAGTGACACTGATTTCATATAAGCTACAAGTTTCAGCCAACTGTTATTTTAGGAAGAGAGACAGAGGAAAGAAAGATCACTGATTAAAGACATGTATTGCCATAGGCATATGTAAAATACATCTGGGAAGGAACAGCAAATTGGACAATTCTTTCCCTATCTATGGCTGTTTCTCTAGATTGTCTCTTAAAACTGTTCCCAAATAGCAACAGTCTCAGTAGTATTAGTGACCTTTGGCAATAGCATTTCATTCTTCTGGGGCTATATTGATTTTCTCTGGCTTCCATGTAGCAATCTGGCATTTTGTGGACCCAGAGCCTCAAAGTAGGCAGTATCACTAGCAGCCAGGGATTTCAAGAGATTATTTTAGGACAACAAACTAGAACATGAGCTGGTGCAGGCTACTGTGAGGAAAGCGTCCATGCTCTCTCAATTCAGGCAGTTCTAGTGCATTGACCATTGTGTCTGGCAGATGGTGGCACTGGTTGGTTTCTGTTGCTTTGTCTCAAGATTAGTTTGTTAGCCACAGAAAGTGCATGGCCTGATTGTCTTTAAGTGTGTGTCTGAGTTCCAAGGGCTTTTGTTTTAGTTTGAAAAAATCCAGATGAGTAAATGCTTATGTGTTTCTAGAGTGCATTAACATACTAGCATGTAAAGAGCACAGAATGCAGAACTCTCTCACCTTAGCATGTTTTCTAATAGTTGTTGAAACATTTCAGGGAATTCTTAGGGACCTCTTTCATACATGGACCATGTACATACTATTCACTTTTTTTTTAATGAAGATTAAATGTTTCTTTTTCCCCTGAAAAAAAATAATTTAGGTACCAATGAATGTTTGGAATCCTTGCAAGGATTTATTCTCAGAGTGAAATCCTCCTCTATTTCCATTTAAAACTGTGCAGTGTACCAGTTTGCTAAAGACTTGAAATGAACTGCTTTGAATTACATCCTGTGGAGGAGATTCTACAGCTATCTAGTCTGGTGCTGCAGCCTGGCTGATTTTAATCCTACTGATCTCTATTACTCAGTAATTACAAATTAAGCTCATCTAAAACTGAATGCTTCCACTGACTTCGTAAGACCTACACTGATGTTTCTCAGGAGAATAATGTTCTCTAAATACTATTTAAAAGTTCTCTTACGATTATGTTAAAGGACATCAAAGCTGTTTTCTAAACTACTTGTGAGAAAACTTTCTGTTTCTAACTCTTTGCAGTGCTGTAAAGAGCAGCGTGAGTCATGGGCAAATCGCAGCCTTGGGATAACTCCCCTGGATCCTTACCATCACTGTGGGCAACAGGTTCGCCCTAGAGTTCCTTTTCTTTTTTCTTACCACTTTTCACAGTTATATTAGTTATACGGTTGTATCAGCTGATTGCATTAAGCATTTAGGGTAAGTGTAATGTTCAAACTGTACTGCAAAAAAAGAAGAATAAGAAAAAGAATGACTAGCCTTAGTGGTAAAATAATATAGAACAACATGAGCTCTCTTTCAAAGGAATGATTTACTCCAAACAAAAAATCCTAGGTATGTATATTTGCATTGAGGATAATATTTTGTCCAGAACCTTATTTATCATACAAGGTTCAGTCCTGAAGTCCTTAGATACGGACTAAGCTAAGCAAAGACGGGCAAATAGAAAGAAAGGTAGATAGGGCCTAATGATTATAAATGAAGCATCTGAAAGTGTCATTGCAGTGTTAATGTTCTCCTTCCACTTAGGCAGTAAAACTGTAGGAACACCCAATATCAGAGACTGCTATATTTTTAAATTCCCAATTTCATAGTCCTTACTCAAGCGCAGTTCTCTCAGATCTCTGCCTCAGGATTTAAGAATTTTCTACTCTCTACTACCCATTTTGCAACTCTTTCTCAGTTGTTTAATACAGTTTTGTACTCCTTTGACATCAGTCCCTTCCTGAAAAGTGCAAACAAGCATCTGACACATAGTATTACAGTGAGGCACTCCAGGAAATCCCCAGAGCACAAAAAGGATATAATACCTCTTATTTCCAAATCTGCTGATGCATAACAAGGGTTAGAACACACTTCCTCAGAGAATATTTGTGTTCAGTAAGGCAAGAAAGAAAAAGACTCCAGTGAATTTATTTAATAATTGATAGTGGAAATAGAGTCTAAAGAAATTTCCATCATCCAGAAACATGAATTCTATTTTATACATACTGTCATTTATTTTTCTGCTAATACCTGACTTGGCAGCTTCCTTGAATTTCCTACTCTGACAAAGAGCCCTATTCTCCTGTGGTAAAGCTCTGCAAATCCCAGGGGAACCAGAGAAGTGCCAGGGTTATATGCATAGAGGCTGTATACCTCCACAGCAGCACAGAGAATAAACTGGTAGCGAAGCCCCATTAGAGATGAACCCTGCTGTGGAGGAAAAATTAGAATGTCTCAAGCTGTATTTATCTTTTTCTTTGTAAATCCTTTAAGGCTGAAGGTAGCAGTGGCCTTAGAAATCCTCCAAACAGGCACAGATCCTAGGTCTTGCTCCTGTCCAGACTTCCCTCAGCCCTTTTATTCCCTACCTTTTATGCCTGGAAGATTTTGTTGTCTGGAAAAATGGATATATTGAAAGGCAGAAACTCCCAGAAAATGACAGAAAGGATAGATGCTACAGAGAAATTTGTTTGCTTCCTTCCATGTTGAGTAGGAAGTTTTCTGTAGGTGCTGTGTCTACTTAAATTCAGACAGATACCATGTGAATATTAAGCACTACAGTCTCATACAGCTTCTGTGCTTGTGTAACTCACCTCGAATAAGACTGCAAGCTTTGTGTACATGCCATGGGAAAGATATGCTTCTGATTGTCTACAATCAAATCAAAAGTTTGGGGATAACAACAATAACCAATACTGCATTGCTTAAACAAATATGCTTTACAAGTATCACTATTCTTGATTCTCTGATTTGCATATGTATAAGATTGGGATATTGCTACTGCTTCCATGGGCATAAGAGTGAAGAACTAGATATGATTAGAAGAGACAGTATTAACATTTTTAAAAATATATTTTATTACCATTACAATCATTTTTCCTGCAAATCAGACATTTCCTATTTCAAAAATCTATCAGTGTCCCATCTTTCTAGAAATAAGTTAACTGAGAAGCACAAAGGAGAAAAACAAAACTATTGTTTCCTAATAAAGTATTTTTAGTTTAATTTCAGGCTTTGAGCACTTCAGGATCTTACTACATATACAGATCTTCACCTTGATTTCAGTGGGATTAATAGTATGCAGGATCTTTTAAAGCAATCACATCAAATACTTACAGAAGACTTAGTATAATGATAACTTTTGAACAAGCATTGTCACACAAAAAGTAATTTCATGGGGTTTACAATAATGCAGCTGTGACTACAGATACTCAATTTATGGTGAATGTTTTATTCTCCCCAACAGGTGTTTAAAACAAGTTTTTTACACCTCCTTAGTCAGAGAGATCTCAGGGCTCAGTTTAGTTTTCCATGACAGCTAAGCTCTTCCATGACTGACTACACAAGGTTACTACTGAAATAATTCTTCACCTGTTACCCTCAGTAATCAATAGTCTACTCTAGTACTTATACTAAATCAATCACCTCAGCCAGTTCTTGTAGCTTTTATATTATCTGCATGTCAACAACATGTATGTGTGCTTGTATAAATGTCTTGAAACTAATATTTTTGACCATCTCTGATCATTCAGTCCACTGAAATAATTTGCATGCCAAAATATGCAGGAGTTTTTTCATTATATCTTATTGGGCTTTTTTTGGTAGAGCTTGTAAGAGCTCCTAAGCTCACAAAGCACTAGGGAATATGCGTATTTCTTAAGCTAGAATTAGGAACGTAGTAGGAGCATTCCACATGGGAAATGCACCCTGCAGCACTTGCACCTACTGCAGTACTGAAATGCAACAAATTCCTATCAGGTCGGTAGCAAGCAGCTTCGAGATCAGAAGCAAAGTAAGCAAACTGTAAATGTGAGTACTATGAGCACAAAAGGAAAGCACAAATCTTAAGAGGGCTTTAAAGAAACAGAGCTTCAGGTCTTGATTCTGTAGCCGCAGCCAAAAATCAAAGGAACTTGACAGCCTCTACCTTTTTGTACAATACGAAGTTGATTTTTTTTTTTCTTAAAGTGAATACAAGTCTACTAAGCCCACTTCCTTTAGCTACAGAGCTACCAATGTAACTTTGAAATGCCATTTCATATAGAATATTAGCAGGAAGAAAAGTCATTTTTCCTTCCTTAAATGGTGCCCTAAACAAAACGTGGTAGCTAGTGAACACTAGAAAAGAAGCAGCATTGCTTTCAGACTTTTTAACATCATACGCTGGTGAAGAAACAGGTGGTCCAGCTTGTTAATTGAAATGACAAATCAAATATGATAAGTGCATCTGATACACTATTAATAGTAGGTTGACTAGAAATATCTAGTCTACTGCTGACTTTATAAACAGCATGATAATGTCTTTTTTGTTGAAAGGCACTCACTAAATTCATACAGTATAGCTACAATATTTTCAGCAATGCTGGAAAAAAACTTAACTGTAATTGCCCATTTCAAGCCTTTGATGAAAGTTGTAATTATTAAAAAATGTTATAGATTGAAAACAAATGTACCCTGGTAGCAATTCCTTTCCCTTTCCCCTATTCCAAACTATTAATAAATGTTGACAGTTTGGGGCAGCAAAAAGATCTTACTTTTACACACACTTGAAAATGATGTTTCACTGTGCCTAATAAAGGACTGGCTTTAACTGTCCTGTTCAGTTTACTTTGTCAAAGGTTCCTCTGATTTAAGAGGTAGTTGAAGAATAAATTTCCATAAATAAAAATGGCGAACTTTTAAAAGGACAATTTTGTAGATTAGTGGGCAAATAATAAGATTACAGAACTGTAGAATAACTAAAAATCAAATGTGTTTTTGATGCACTGGCATAAAAAGTACTTTTTTTCTTTTTTTTCTTAAGAAAGATGAGTAATCAGTAGGGAAATATGGCATGATCCAAATGTTTTGAATTTAAAGAAAAGCCAAAAAACTCTAAAATAATGTTTCAAGAGTCCTGTTATCAGAACCTAGATAATCCACTTGTCTTATTACAGTTATGTTGTATATTACAGTTATTAAGTGATCTTTTAATCTAAACTGCAATTAATTTTTTAAATTGTAATATTTTTAAATTATAAAATTTTGGAATAGAAATGGCTCAAATGTCTTCAAATCCAAAGTGAAATCACAGAGTGAAGACTAAAAATGCAGTCTTTATGCACATGACTTGTTGCTAAAGTTATACCATTTCTTCACATAACTCTTTCATTAATGAGCTGGCTTAGTTTTAGCAGTATAAATACCTTTTATACTATTATGCAAAGCTACCGTACACAAAACATAATGGCGGCAACCTGTCTAGCAAGACCCACAGCAAGGAAGAGAAAGGGATTAACAGGAAAACAAAATAACACATAGAAAAAGGGCAAGTCAGCAGCTTGAGGCAGTGTTTGATTTTTTAGATAAAAACACAACAGCAAAGGCAAGGATTGGTTCTATATGCAGAGATGACCAGAGGGAATAAAACCGAGGAAATGAAATAAATGCTTTTTTGCTATATTATTAAGGAAAGAGGAGGGGGAAAAAAAAAAAAAAGAGAGATACTGTTGCCTGACAACTAGACAGCTGATCTAGTGCTGTCACCCTTACACAAAGAAACTATAGAGAGATATTACGGCCTTTGTTTGTATTTTTGGCCTCTGTTTCTATTTTTGGTTAGTCGTTTCAGAGAGAAAATAAAGCGTTATGCTAAAAAACATGAAGGGGGAAAGGGAAAAATACCTATGTAGACAGGCAAGAACTCTGCCATGATTTTGGGCATATTAGAGATATGCATGTTAAAAATTTAACATTTAATTAGCATATGTAATTCCATTCGCACAAGTATTTTGTAGAGAGAAATGTATTTAAGTGACAAGCATAACCACGATGTCTTGAGGAACGAAATAAAATTATAAACAGTCCTATTGTAGAACAAATTAGTCTGACTTACAATCAACAGGACAGAGTTAAGCTGACCAACAGTATCAGGACCTTTATATGTACATGACTAAAAAGTAATATCACAACTGATGCAAAGAACAAAGTACTTTTGTCCAATTAACAAAACTAATGAACTCTGGCTTTCTATAGCTTTGTACCTCTTGACTGATTTTCTGTCATCTTTTAAGGTGCAAACTCAGGTTGAACCTTGTCCTTAGCCTGAAGAATTCAGAAAATATTTCCTCCATTTGTAATTTCTGGCATCGGCTAGAGCATCAAGCTTTTCCCTTAGAATTAAAACTTCCTTTCCTACCAATTTTAATCATATAAATCTTGCACACCTAAGGCTCCTATTTTCTGTTAGATTTGGCTGAAATTGGCCAATGGATTAAAAAAAGGTCTTTGGGAAGGGACATACAGATGACATTTTTGCATAAAACTTCTTTCCTCAGCAAATCAGGCTAAAATATAGGCTACATGCAGCGATGGAATTCACAAAATAAGCTTCAGAATAAACTTGCTTTTTGCCATGTTTTTAGATCAGCAATCACTCTGGTTTCAGTTGCATTTTTACATTGCCCCTTGCATATAATCTGAGAAACAAACATGGAGAACTGGTAAGATACCTCTCCACAGAAGGGGAGAAGCATGCCCCTATCAAAACCAGGGAAAAATGGCTTAGATTTCCTGTAGTTTTAGGTACTGTGTCCTCAGTTCTCTATACTCCGATATACACTTTTCAAAACTATAAACTATTAAGAAACATTTTATTAATTCTATCAGCACTTACTGCACAGAGTAAAGGAGGGAGAGGACATGCAGGAGCAGAGCACTTAGCTAATAGTAATATGCTCTTTCTCTATAGAAAAGAGGAACCTTTCCCTATAGAAAGATTTTTTTTTCCACTTGTCTCAAAATGCAGTAGGATGCTAGATATCTAGATTGTTACGATCATTTGTGATATATTCAACAGCTGTAAAAAAAAGGTTAACAGTCATCAAAGGACTTTGTATTTAGATTTGACACTGAAAGGTCAGGACGTGCACAAAGCAAGCACAGCACACCTCCCAGCCAGACACCACGAAGGTGGAATGCCAGGCTCCGCAAAGGACGATATCAGAAAGATTAGGAAAAGTAACTGGAGAATGAGCAAATGGAGTGTCTGAGCGACAGAGAAGACAGCAGCCTTCAGCACAGGAGTGGCCTTGCAAGTGACAGACACTCAGCAGCAGATGCAACAAATATCCTGTGAGCAGGCAGTACTATCCAGGTGAAATTTTCATCACTACAATGTAACAATTAATTCAGGCAGTGCTCTAGGAAAGCAGCAGAGGAAAATTAGGAGAGAAATAAAATACAGGGAACCAAGCACAAGTAGAAGTGTTTACCAATTCATTTTCAATGACTATTTCAGAATTATTCTGTAGCTAGCAGAAAGTAAACTTTCAGAAGACAAGGCATAAACATTTAGCTTTTAAAGTAGACAAATCCATTTTGGAGTCACTGAAACTTTGCTGTGGGACCGAAAGGTAAGGCAGCCAGGAACCAAGTTCAATCCTTCATTATCACTGCTAATGGAAAACTTTATCTTATCACAAACTCCGCTGGTATAAACCAGACTAGCTCCATTGATATTAATGGAATTATAATGATTAACTCATCAACAGATTGATAAATTGATTACATGAAAATACAAGACAAAGAATCTCTTTTCCTGGGGAGGAGCATGATTTGGTAGTTCCAGCACTTCCAGATCCCACAGATGAAATTATCCACATTTCTGCATAGGCTTTCTACTCTGTACAGTATAACAAGAGTAAGGAATTAAATACAGTGCAGAATACAGTGACTGCAGTTACATAATTTTGGCTGGTGCATACCCACTTATGGGACTATACTTCTTTTTCTCTTCAAATCATATTCCAATCAGCTGGCAAGCCAACTATCTGTCAAGAATGCACACAGCAAGTGGTGAACACTGCAACATGTTCTTATGGCAATAAGATTAAGGTTTCGAATAATCTGTAAAACACATCCATTCTGGATGCTTCCCACTGGGAAAATACCCTAGGTTTTGCCAGCCAGGGTTTTCCACTTGGCATTGACTGCCTCTGCGTAGCTGGATTGTGTCTCATAGCAAGACAGCTGAGCTGTGAATGCTGCTGAGCAGAGGGACATCACTGTAAGTGCTTTCCTTCTGTTTGTAAAGTAATACAAGTCTGTGGAGCTCTCAAATACTTCAGCATGCGACAGACCCTTGAGTCTTGGGGGCAAGATAAAACACATAGTAGAACTAGAATAGGCAAAATGTTCATAAGCTGATAAAAACAGGCACATTCACCTCTTTTGGCCAAACATATAGCTAAGCAGGTATGTTTGTCAGTAGGATACTGGCGGGTAAAAGGCATGAAAGGCTGAACAGGAAAGACTCCTCAAAAAAAAAAAGGAAAAGAGAAATGAAAACACTTTCCTCAGAATAAAAACAGGTTTCATACATTTGTGAGACAAGCAGTAAGAAGCAGCCCAGGGATAATTCAGTTCATACTGATGATGTCATGACAACGTAAACTGCTGAGCAGGGACCAATTCAGGCGCTATTCAGTTGCCTCTCATTAGATCAGGAAAGGTGATGCTATAAATAAAGGTACAGATCAATACAGATTTGTTTCAATATTATCCAAAAAAGCATTACTCAATTCAGGAGCCTAAATGGGCTGGTGGAAACCAGAGTTAACAGTTTCAGAAGAGTGTTCAGGAATAACTGAGAATCTAATGAATGACAGTAGAATCTATAGAGATTTGGGCTTACCTGGGGCAGGAAGTGAAGTCCTGGGCGTAGCACTGAGCCTAATCCTGATTCTAAGACCACTGTGTTATGTGATTTTGGAAACTGTTCAGACTAAAAATTTGGAAGAAATCTTAGGAACTTACGGGACCAGTTTTCACCAAATTTCAATATAATTTTACTGCTTAACTCTTCCAAACAGCTTTAAAAAAACCTCAACCTAAATTTCATAATTGTAAACTGGGAATGATGATATTTAAGCATAAAGGGGGCTTCAGCTAATACTCCTGCTGGTTTTTGTTTGCTTTTTGTTTGTATGTGCTGCTGTGATGAATGTGGTAGAAGAACATGAGCAAAAGAGGAGAGCTTATCAATGCTTAGTATTTTTACTATAGATAGAGATAAGAAAAACAGCAACTACAAGAGTCGTTTTTGCTATTGCTCCAAATAAAATTTTGAATGTTCATAGAATTTATTTTTGTCATTAAATAACAAGAGATTGTGGCATTATTTGCACAATGTAGTTTGAGGATCTGATACTGATCTGAAGGGATTAGGGCTATAGATATTCTGATATATTTCTAGTCGTTAGTTAGCATAATTATTGCAATTTCATCTTTTAAAAGGAAGAGATTTATAGTTTAAAAGAAGATAAATTGATATGAAGATACAAAAAGTAAAATCTAAAGGAAGATTACTTCCATTGACACTTTCAGGTATCATAAGAGACAATGCTGTAAAATCTCAGAGAATTTAATTATCCATAATAGCAACAACTGTTGATGATGAAAACAAGTAACAATGACTGACCTTGAGAACACTACACCCACACTTCTCTTTGTTGGAGCTCTTTCTATGCACTTTGTAATACAATGTTCAATCAAATAATGAGCTAGGGTTTACATTTGGATCATTACTACATACAAAAAAAAACCTCTTATGGAAAAAGTTATTGGAACAAGAATGAATAAACCATAATATCAGCTGTAAAATGAAAAAATTGGTGCTGTAGAAATGTTGAAAGGTTAGCCTTTGAGGGAGGTAGACTCACTTCCAAAACTACAATTATGATAATATTGTAACTATTAAAACTGTTAATAAGAATTGACATTAAAAAGGCCTATGAAGTATGTGACTTTGTCAGAGCAAAACAGAAATGGGGAGAAAAAAGAATAAAACGTAGTGAAACACATTTCAAAAGGAGAATATTAAAAAACTGAAGCATCAAAAGATTGCAAGGAAAAGGAAGTCAGTATTTGGAAATAAATTAAATTAGAAAAGAACTAGCCTTGATCTAAGAGACTGTTTTTTATGTGAGTGGTTGATGGCTTTCTGAAGTGGAAAAAAGCATAGTATAATACATGCATTTAAATAAGCAGACTTGTCATGTATGTGGTCAGAGTAATTTTGGTAAGACCGAACAGCACTCAAACTTAAGACAGAGAATTAAGCTGTACAAAACTCTCAGTTGGCTGAAAAAAATCAGATTTTCTTGAGAGGAAACACAATTTACAATTGAACTCACCAAAAACAATTGTGTAAAGATACCATCCGACTCTTGCAACCAGATACATTCAGTTTAATCCTGGTTCATCTGCTATGTTACTACGGCAACAAGCAAAAAATGTTAAATTGTCAATCTATAAAATTGAGAAGGACTACAGATCATGTCCTGGTCCTTGGATGATAGACTCTAAACAAAGCAGAGCCACTTGGGTTCTTCTGAATGTAAGCCCCTTCTTGGGAGAATTTCATCCAAAAAGAGGGGTAAGACCCTTTTGTTAGAGCACTATAGAGCAAGTCCAGTCTTAAAGGTTCTAACTTTGGCTGACATCCTGCCACCATATGTGACACGGGTCATTTCATATTTCATTTTTACCTAGGAATGCTTTTGGAAACAGCAGGAAGATTAAACAGTTAATGATTGTACAAAACTTAAAAGAAATAGTGAACCATCTACTGTGTTTTATGTTATTCTTATGAAAGATACAATAGCGAATAATTTACAAATATAATCACAATATAAAATAGTTATAATAAAATAGTTAAACACACTTTTATGTATTTTAGCCAAATAATTTTAAATAAAAAAGTTAAATAGTTAAAAACTATAAACAGTTGAAATTACATGTGTATATTTTTAATAAATCACATTCAGATCAATCATACTTTTCTAAAGCCAATCCTCTGTTTACCTCCTGAACAAGGATAATTTCTTGATCTGGGACTTTGTTGAACAAACACTGACTTCACCACTGAAAACCAACATTTCCTACCATTTCTTACAGAGAGCTGTATCCCTACAAACAAGAATAGCCCTTTGTAAACACTCTCTTTTTAACATCTGGTTTGTCCATTTGCAACATGGTCATTAACATAGGTTTATAGTCAAAGCAGTTTATTAATTTAGCCCCTAACACTTGCATACACGCCATCCTGTGAATACATAGTCTTAACTGATCATGTCTGTGCTCAGAAATACCCAGTTTTCACTAAAATGCAACTAAATACATGTTGCACAGCAACAATGAATGCAATGTTTCTTTTTGACTTTCAGGGCTGATTTTAACTCTTTGCACTTTCTTTATATTGCTAAAGACTCTCTTAATAATAGTTGTTCCATGGGGAAACTCTACTATAATATGCATAAATTTCTGTAGTCCTTGAATCTTGTTTTTCTCTTACAAAGCGTAGTGGCTTCTATTATGTACAAGGCATAGATTTCTCCTATATAATTTTCAGTATTCTTTCAGTATTGTTTTCCATAAACTGAGGAGGAATAATGCAATCTTAACCAATATTTGAACTGAGCAATCTCCCCAATCACACACAGTAAGGCAGATGGTTAAAACATTCCCCTTATAATAGTAGTTTTCCCAATGCTAAGTACACATTGCAGTTGGTTGTAATACAGCATTACATCTGAGAGCAAGAACTGCACTTGCATTTTATAAACATAATTGGACATCATTCATAGGCTTATTATGAAACAGGTGATATTAAAATACCAGGACACGGTAATTAGAAATGAGCATATAGAAATACCTACTATTTTTTTAAGATTAGAAGGCTACCTCCCACATCAGATTGTTACTACTAATCAAATCACAACAGACACATTAGCAATTTAGCTCTAATATTAAAACCAAAGAAGCTGAAATCACACATTTGCCAAAATTGGACAACAGCTACCCTTTTTGTTTTTCCTGTTAGAGTTATTGCTTCTGCTGTATGAGTAAACCAGAAAAAAAACATGTAATAGTATTATTTACCCATACTTAATAACAAAAAAGAGACTCACCCTTGCCATTCACCAAACTTGACTTATTTACTGCATTCAAAACCATGTCCATGGCACAGCATTTCATTAGAAGCAGAAATAGTGTGTGCAGGGAGTTGAAACAGGGCCCAAATTTGTAGGATAAGAAATACCACTGAAAAAAAAAGAAAAATTATTATGTGTTAGCAACCATATCTGAAAGAAATGGGTAGTTTATTATATGTGCACTTCTGAAAGAACAAAGATTTAAAAACTAACTTCCAACAAGAAGCAAACGTTTGCTTTATATATTATCTCTGAATAAAGCCTAATCACAATAAAAGATTAATTTATTGTAAATTATGTATGTTACATGGATCTTATTTTACATTTTTTTTTGTAAATTGAAATTGTAGTATAAATTATGAATGGGAATAGGAAGGCATGAAGCCAAAATTAAAAATGTATTTTGGAAGATCTTTAAGTTCCTCCATGCAAACAACATTATGAGAAATGTTTTTATTATTGGCCTAAACAAATTCTGTGGCATTTCAGAATAATACCTTTTACATGGAAATTAAATTAAAAAATTTTTGAATTTAAAAAACAAAGTTCAAATGTATGTAAAAGGTATTAGAAGAGTATGTTAAAAATACACATGATGAAACAATGAAAGAACTAATCAAAATGGACATTATTTGCCACTGAAAATCTTGAAAACAATTGAAAAAGTAATTTGTCAGTTTATTTGCCACATCCATTTAAATAGTATGGCAGAGTGAGTATATTTGTCATAAAAAATGATTCAGAAAGATTATTTTTGCACAGAACTAATATCTTACTCAGTAGTCAAGCATGTAAAATACTCATGTTTATTATTTATTTATTATAATCTTTGAAAGAGGACCAGATGAGGTTCAGACTTCATATATATTCTGCAAACAGAGTGGTTAAGCAGAAGTAACAATTCAAACATACATGAAATCATATGTGTAGGCTTTTTTATTTCCTAATGGTAAGAGAACTGGCTTTATTTACCACTAATATTTGGAAAATGGATATACGTATACAAACAATTACAGCTACATAAGTCAATACTAATATTTGGTTTCAAATAAGAACATTTATTATTTGTTGTTCATTAATCTTTATTTTATCATTCATTATCCTCTAGAGCTAATGATTACCTTCATCTGAGCAGGAAAGAAAAAAAATGAAAACATTCAACATCATTCACGCATGAAAAATAAGAATTACTCAATAGCTCAAGCAAGTAGTTCATCATTTATTAATTTATAGGTAATTTATTGGTCAATACTGAAATATTAAATATACATATGCCAACATATAAAAATGAAATAAAATTAAAATCAGAAGTTTTGTACTGAAAAAAGAGGGGAGTTGATTATTTGAGCAGATCTGCAGTGATATTAACAGAGGTGAAATCTGAGAAATAGGTTTCTCAGCTTCTCAGTTTCTATTTCACTCTCAAACTATAGGTAATAGAAGTATAAAAAGGAATCATTAAAAATAATTCATCTGGATGAAATAATATTTTTGGATGAGCAGGACTGCTCAAACACATTCTCTAAATTTTTTTTGTTTTGAATAAATACATTAGAATACATTTTCTCTCAATATTTTTAGATCCCAACTAGTTTAAAATCCATTGCAAATACTGTTAGAAAGAAAAAAATCTTATTTAATTTGATGGCTTCTATTTCAGATACTGGACAAAAATCTGGCATTGGAAATGTTCATCTGAAAGTTTTTAAAATAGAGTTATATTTTTAAGCCCTGCTTTATCTGCTCAACTAGCCTTTTATGCATACATTCGTCTGTACCAAATCCTTTTCAACAAATCAGAATGTAAGCCAATACACTGGGAAGAAGGAAATCTGCTCAAAACTTCTCTGATCTCAGGTAGTCCACTCCTAACAAATATTTTTACCTTAGTTTCCCTGGTATTCACATGCATAGCTCTGACAGGCTTCCATGGGTGTTTTGCTTATGAATTAACAGCAGAAGCGGCCCCCTGTGTGGAGACATGGCTGATTGTATGTAATAGTTCCATAAGTAAAGATAAATTGGACAACTATATTGGTTTGGTGTTGTGATGCTCCATCTGTTCAGCTCTGTTTATTTTGCCAAAAGCAAAAAGTAATTTCCACCAGCAAAAGTGCTATAACTTTGAGAAACAAATTAGAAGACCACAGGGGTAGGCAAAAGCAGTATATTTAACTGCCTCTGCAGGACACATGCCCAGGCACCATATTAATCAGCTCTTATTCTTCTGCTATGGAAACACAATCTTCATTATTGAAACTCAAATATTTTGTTTTCTATTAGCTTTAGATCCTTAGCCAAAAATGGCTTTTATTCAGGGTTTCAGTACGACTGGAGAGACTGTTACTCTGTAGCACATCCTCCCTTTCATATATATTGCTCCACCAGAGCAAGGGTCTTCCTGAATTCTAATGAGAACTACATTTACCAGTTTTTTCCCTGTGACGCAGCCTTCCAGCAGAGCAGGCATGGCTGGAGGAAACCACAGCTGTCCCAGAGGAGGGCTGCGCTGGGCACTGGCAGCCAACCTGACCTTACAGAACGGCCTTAGAAAACTCCACCAACCAGCTGAGCGTCCTGAAGGCTGATTACAAGTCCTTGAAGCCATTAAGGGAACTCAAAGCTAAGAATTAGTGCAAATCTCCCATTTGCTCTAGCTCACAGATTACTGCTAAACTACGGTCTACATTCAAGCATTTTCAAGTGGACATTGCTTCTGGTATCTCCTAGGACAAACATAGTGGGGATTCCAGTGCTAGGACCCTTTGAGAAGACATTAGTCTACACATGTTTCGGGAATGACTAGCAGAATTGTTGTCACAGATAACTTGATCTAAAGATGCAAGCAAATCATGCTTTGTAGGTCAAAGAAGTATCATGTATTAGATCACCTGCTAGAGATAGGAAAAAGATAGGTAGGTCTTTGGTGCAGAAAATCATTAGAGGATGAAACTGAGCCTGTCCTAGGCATGGAAGAGGGGTCCTGACCCTGGGATTCACCCTTCTATAGGCTTAAGACTTTGTGTTTCATATTCCTTAGGAAAATACTTCATAAATTTATGCCTTTCTTATGAGTATGGCAGCTGTCACCTTGACTGCTACAGCAAGGCTCAACAGGAGATCTATTAAAACACAGACTCGTAAGCTTGAAATATAAAATGCCTTTTTTTAACCATGAATTGTAACAGACCTGTATCCTCAGTGATTCAGACATTTAACACTAATTAACTAGTTACATAAGCTTATCTTTATCTAGAGTATTTGATGATTTAATGTGTGGGTGAAAGGGGATCTGAAGTTGCATTTTGCACAAAACACAGCACTCATGAAAACATCATATACAATCTTTAAATGCTTTTCAAGTGGAAAGTAAAAACATTTCCTTTTCCCTTCATTACTCTCAGGTTATTTTCTAATTGATGATCGGCACTTGTAATTCTCACTGAGACTGTTGTCAATAAAAATGCTTAGCATCTCTCGGGACTTGGCTCTGAAGAAATGAAAGCTCTGAAAAGCTATTGAATTAAATGATTGTCCTGGATTTACCATGATCATCCAACCTTCTGTGTGATGTAATATCTGAATACACAGCACATTCCTGAAATTACTATTGCATTAAATCTTTCAAATAGCAGACACAAGTATTTTATACAGAAACCCTTCAGCTGAGAATACAATTAATTGCATTAGTTAATTCGAGCCTTTTACATTCTTCTTTCCAAATTAAGAGGAAGCAGGCACAGAACAGGATGTTCTTGTTTGGTAGAAATAGAAATGCAAGGTTTTTTTGAAAAAAGTTTGCACCCCATTTGCAATGTGAGCATAACAAATTAAAGAATCATTGGACTTGACTGCCAGCACAACAAGATACTGGCCATGATGATGCAAGAGGCCTTTCTAAATTTGTCTTAAATGTACCATCCTAATTTAAGGATTTTATTACATAAAAACACCTTTATTACCTAAAATTATGAAATAATGAATAATGATCTACATTATTGTATATGTTCCTTTGTGCATGTAAAGCATAAAATGCTTTATCCTGTTGCTTTAATTTCCACTTTACTTAAAGAAAATGGAAGCTTCTTTTCTTATCGTTGAATGTGGTATATTCAGTCTTCAAGTTTAAAGAGCTGGTGCCAGTGGTACAGTTAATAGAGAGCTCTTGCCCCATTATTAAGTTATATTAGCCTATTGCAGAATGTAATCTTGGTGAATTTCAGTGTAATATCGTGTCTGAGAACTAAATCTGTTTTGACATTTCTATTTAATCACCTCTAAATGTCTAGAGAGGCCAGGTACAATGGATTATCTTCAACACTGAGGTAAAACATAATCAAAGGAAGAAGTTCTCTGTTAGCATCCAAAGCCAGCATGTGTACGTGCACATCTGTATTAGTTACCTATGCCCAAGCCTAACCTCCATGAAAAGCCACATTTAGGTGAACCCTGCCGATGTACTTGATAATATAAGAATGGAATGGATCCCTCACTTACAAAGCAGCCATGAGATATGATAATTAGCTAATGTTTAAGAAACTAGTTTGTATAATTTCCTGATATATGGGCCCTTGGAATTGGATTAATCTACTAGAAAAGTTTGAAAACATGTCCTTATGCAATGACAATTCCAAAGTTTGAAGAAGACTGTATAGTTGAGTAGGATTGAAAAGACCTTTGCTTCCCAGAGTCAGGGCACTCATTTCTTTTATACTCTTTAACTGCTGGGTTTACAGAAAAACCTTTTTAACACATCCTGACTGTAATTTATGCAGTAATGTCTCCCTGAGTCTACAGAAAGTATAAAGTGGAATAGCCAAGACAGTGAACTACTCCCATATACTTCAAGAGGTGCTGACCCAGGTACCAGTGATAGTAATTTGTCTATTTCACTGTTCATCCAAGTATATATTGTGAAAAAAGAGAGAAAATATTGTGTTATAGAGAACTACACATAAGCTAAAGATCATCCTAGATTAAAACACAGTCATGGAACATCAGATTTGTCAGCCTGAATATTGATTAATCTTACTCAATCACATTTAGCTAACTCAGCTGAGCAACTATGATTGAAAAATACATCCAATTCTGACTGTCAACACAAGAATACAGACTAGTCCATTGCGAGCACTAATTCTGAGCAGCTTTTTAATATCACCTAATACATCACAGGCAGAAAAAGGGCATAATGGATTTGTTTTCCTGAAGGACAAAGCAGGTTGCCAGAATTTGGGAAATACTGCTGAATAGAAATGAACTACTAAAACTCGGCATGAGTTACTGTACTTACCTCTCATGGAGTAGGTTTTACACATTCTAGAACAAACATTTGAAGAATTGCACCATATTCTATTGTGTAATAGTTCCAAAATGGGTTTGCATTCAAGTTATCAGAGGGTGCATAAAGAGACAAAATGTGTCAAAATATTTTGAAACTTTTGATAATGTCTTTAATTCCAAATGTCTTCAGTGTCAAAGAGCTATTAAACTAGGATAAATAAAGTTAAAAAAATATGGGCCCCTTTGATGTTCTAAAATGATGCATGCATATCTAAATGGATCTTCTTAAGTAGATTCCTTGCATCACTTTCACAACCAAATATGATGTAAACAGCAATTATCAAAATAATCTTTAAAAAATATAACTAAAAGCCACAGACCTGTTTATAATAAAATCATAATGTCATGATTTGGGGGTATCTTCTGCTTTCTTCAGTCACAAGGATTCCCCATTTATAAGGTTTAAAATGAATAAAAGCTGTACTTTATAGAGTTAATTTGGAAACTAATGGCATCATCTTTGTCATTGATTTAACATTTCCCTATTCATAGTGTTGTCTTTCTAGGACAACAAGATATGGTAACAGTATCCAAATGCCTTGTCATTTACATCCAGTCTTCAGGCGTAATTACAAATACTATTCTATGTCTATTTTAAAAGTGTGTACTTGGTATGTTTGACTAACCTTTCTCATCCTCCTTCCTGGTTAGAAAGGTCACCACTGTGTAATGATACCTTTTTTCTACTACCAAGATGAAATGCAGTCAAAAGTACTATAACGTTCTAGTTCCTTCTGTAACTAACAAAATACAGCCTACTGCAAATTATTTCTTTCTGTAGTGCACAATTTAGACTGCTTACAGTGAGCCAGGCATATTAATACATTTCAGAGAAATATTTCATAGAAAAGTTTATCCTTTATATAACATTTGCAAGAAAATTAGAAGTTTATAAGGGATCGGATTCCCTGAGGATATAATTCTAATTTTTCAATGGAAAAAGTATGGAAAGAAAATCTGACTCAAGAACAACTTGTGTATGAAGACTAATGATTATAGTAGTAATATATTAATAAGCCCATGTAAACATGAATTAAGAATCAAGCACTGAATACCTACAGGAACAGACTGAGGGTAGGACATGTTACATTCCTAAAGAGAAGCTCTAGGAGCAATGGTGCCTCTGTATATCAAGAAGGGAAGTCTGGCCTCATGCCTTCCCCCTTCTGAGGTCCAGGGAAAAAAGTCTGAGGGATATCTGCTGCTATCTAGTATTATTATGTCTGGATCCCATAGAGAGGGAAGTCCCTCCTCCATACACAGTGTGGAGACTGGGCAGAAAGATATTGCTCATCTGTATCAGGCCACAATCATTGCATGTGGAGTCAGCTGAAAATTACAAAAAACATTTCTGGCAGTGAGATGGTTTCCATAAGGGGGTATGGTAGTACAGCTGCCACTTCTAACATCGTTGTGCAATCCATGAGCCTCAAATCTTCCAAATGATTGTTTTTCCAAGTTAAAGCTTTCATAGTTTACTTCCTTGCAATATTTTTTATTTTTATATGGTAAAAGTGATATTGCAACATTGCATAGTTACAACTGTTCCTGTGAAAAAGGAAGCTGGGTCAGTGCCAACACTGGAAAGTTTCTCAGTCTTAATCTGTCACATAAAAGGGATTGCACCTGTCAAGAGAGGTGCATCTTTTTCTTTCAACACACACGTTTTTACATGCTGCTTTGTGCATGAGGTGCTTTATGAGCTAATTAGGTGTGTATTCATATTACAGGTGTGATCAGCTGAATGCAGACAGAGAAACTAAGTTCTGGAGTCTAGAGTAAAAATTTAATCCCAGATGTATCATTCTGGGATGTCACTGATGCATACACACTGCATTGAATTTCTGGTGTCAGCAGTGACTTTGAATCACTTCACTGAAGCAGGATTTCATAGATAACAGACACAAGACTTTCTTCTACACTGAAATACTTCCTAAAAACTGTTGGCTTGAAAATTTATTATTGAAGAAAACCTTAACTCAAACTTTCATTTCATTTTAATAGATCATTTACTGAGTTTTGAATTCATACCTACTGCATAGATTTCCAAAGTCTTCCAATATAGAAGTACAATTTGGTACTGGGAGCTCCTTCAATTCTGCCACTTCATCCAGGTATGAATGGGAATGTGGCAGATAATAGAAACAGATGTTGAATTCCAGAAAAATTAGCCTCCATATTCCTTAATAAATAAGTCTTGCTGCACCTTTCTATGAAAAACATTTTATCATTTATTTGAATTGCTTTTGAATAAAGTGAATCCAGTTTATGATTTGCCCAAGCTTGTTTACAGAATTGCTGGGGAACCTGTAATTAAAACCAGGAAGTCTACTGCTAAGCCTTTGAAATAATCTCTAGGAATGTTAGCAAACTTTTAATGCAAATTTCATTTTAAAAAGAAGATTTTTGAGGGGCAGAGGGTTGCTGAATATTCCTACTATCAATCAGAAGAATACTCAGACTTATCTCCAGTATTGGCTGGGATCTTCAGGAAACATGGATGTTTGTGATTAAGATGTCACATAAATCAACTGCCTTTTGGATGAGCCAGAGCAAAAGATTGTGCCCCCAAAGGTGCTTCTATGTTAGCCCACTATTTCTGTTGTTTACATAGCCCACTGATGTTCATCTGTAATGAAACTTTCAAGATTATCAAACAGGAATTCTTTTGAAAACAAATCCACATTTGGTAAAACTATGAAAATGTTTAATCACCTGAAAGTGTCTTCATTTCAAATTGCAGTAGAGTCTGGCCATAACTGTTACATGATTCTACTTTAGATATGATGGGAACTTTGTACTGAAGTTGTCTGAAACCATTTGAGAACTATTGTAAATTATTAACGGAAGAAGGAGCTGCCAAAGAATGCACAGACCAGCTTGGCCATATAGGCAAATCCTCATGCTTTGAAGACGGCCAAGCCTGTCAGTTGGATCCTATAAGTTATATATTTTTAGTGGAAATGCAAAATTCTTTTGTGTACAGGGTCAGGGAAGTGCAGCAGCTGCCCATCTTATTTACAAGTAACATGTTTTGTAGTGAAAGGGGTTTTGCTTGGACAAGAGCTAGCATTTTCAGATGGAACTTTTTTTTAGTAGTAAACTCTGTATTTTCTTTTTCCTTCTCTATTCCACATGTAAATATATGTGAGCAAGTGTATTATAAATATGTTTTTATTCCTATAGAATACCCAATCAAAACAGAATTCGGATTTGGACTTAGCTTTCAAACTTTTGAAAGATGATGAGTGTTTATATCTTTTAATTAATTAATTCTATCTTCTAATTTATTTTTACTAAAATTATGAACTCTGGATCCAGAGTCAGACCAAAGCGCACACATTCAAGGTTTGATCCATGCTGACTCAGGACTATTTTGTGCTTCTCCTCTATCACTAATTTCAATGAATATGCTATATTCCACATGCCATAGGTGGAAAAACAAGGATATGAGAAAGGTGCTTTTACTTGGAAAATTTTGCAGTACTTTTAAACCAAGATACATTCAGTATTGGCTCATTGTTAGGAGAAGGTTTAAAGAACATCAGGAAATGCTAACAATGTGATAAAACCATTGATAGACAAGGAGTATTCTTGAAAATTTGTATTCTACTCTATCACAGAGCTTTGTTTCTAGTTATTCTAAACTTTCAAACAGTTACGGAGTTACAACACATTTACAGCAAGCAAACTTAGTACATAGGTCAAGTCAGTCCTAGAGGCAAGTACATGTTGCTCTTTATGGTGTACTAAGGTCTAAGAAAGTGACCGTTTGGAGCTTTTTGATGATTAACGATCCTTGCCTTTCCTAATTAGAAATAGTTCTATGTAGTTGAAGGAGATTGGTGTATTTTTATTTCCTCAAGTTATTCCCATAAGAATAAGGTATTCCCTTTTTGAAAGAGGAGCAGTAAAGGAGCAGAAGCAGAAATACAGCCAGATACAAGCTGCAAATGCTTCACTTGTAGAAAGAATATTCAGAAAAGCATACACCTTAGCAGAGAGAACAAGCATAACAGGCCTACTTATCTGAAAGATGCCTAGATGCCTTCTTCCTAAATCCAGCCAATGTTTGGAGTATGAGATGAGGAATGATTGCCTTTAAAGTAACATTTACCACATCTAATTGCAAGAAAAGTATCCTCTTCAATAACTGAAACCTTTTACTATGTACCTACCTCATTCAGCAGAATAGAGAGACCAAGAATCTGGAGCTCTTTTAACAAGTTCTGCCTGGTAAAACACTCTATATAGGTCTGATTATTGAGGAGTAAAGGTCAGGCTTTGAACTACCTTCCAGCTTTTCTCCCAAAGCTAAGAATAAAACATATCCCAGGATACAGAAGAGATTTTCTATCATGATACTCCTTTATCTTTTGTATGCTTGTGATATTTTCTTCAAGTAGATAAATTTATATTTAGTATCCCAACAGTAGAGTACAAAATGTATGTTTTTAAACTGGAAAATAGTTGTATGTAAATGTTCAACTGAAAGTGGCAGTCAAATACATTCAAAGTACCATACATATAAATCCAAGAGCAGGAGCATACTTCTGTGCAGATGGACTTTGCTAGCTTCACTTAGCATTACAGGTAATTTAGAATATGACTCTATGGCTTTAATGACACTTAGATACTGTTACAGTTCTTGACAAATTCCCAGTACACGAGACACATAATAGTTAATGACTATCCCTTGTCTAACAGCAACTGCTGCTAGCAAATGTTCTTAATGTATAATGTAAATTGCAAAGAAAACATCATATTTTTAAATTTAGTGGTACTGTTTGTGTCAGATTTGTTAATAATTTAGACTGTAGTAGTCCTCGAGTACTGTATTACCAACCTGTTCACAGATTTTTTTAATATCTATGCACTCCGTAGGTATGATTATCAGACCAAGAAATCATTTATGAACTAAATGAGCAATTCAAAAGTTCATAAGATGTGACTAGTAATTTAAAATACATGATTTGGAAGGAAAACAAACCCAACAAGTCTACAATAATTTTCCATATTCTGAATTTGTAAGCATATCTGCTTTAGAGATGCCACAAATTTGGGGCTTCATGACATGGTATCTTACAGTTCTGTAAACTGAGAGTTCACTCAAAGCTGGAAGAAGGAAATGTACAATTCCTTGCTGTGGTTCAGAGGAATTAATCTATAATTAGTCTGTCAGGAGTAGATCACTTCCTCTATCTATTCTATGTCAATTCTAAGGGGTGCCATGGCTTTAGCTACTACTATGCTCCTATCTGTAGACAGGGAGGCTGCAGTCCTACAGAGGCTGTCCTTGTGATCATACATAATCTGCAGTTTCTAAATAACATGAGAGTCTCCACAGCATGCAAAAAGAGTGTAGAGATTAAAAGAACTTAGTTTGCTCTTTTCTCTTCCTTTTATTTAAAATTAAACTGTCGGAGCACAAAAGAATATGCTGGCCTGAACAGCAGTGATATTGCCTAATGCAATGCAGATACATTTAATCATCATTGACACACTGATGAGGAGGTAGATGGAAATAACCATTGACTTGCTATTAATACCACAGCGAAGGATAAAAATAATTCCTTGACTTTATGAAAAGTGTTGGAAGAGATGGGAAAGCTGACAGAACAGCAGATTTTAGAAGGCAAATCAGTTGAAGAGGAACATGAAAGTTGAAAGAACTTCCTATGCCATCAAATCCCTCCTGCTTCTATTGCAGGTAATGACATCAAATAATCTGTTTATTAAAATTCTGCAGTCCCAACTTAAAAACAGTTGGGGCTTTTGGTTGAACTGCTCTGACCGAAAGGCTATTTCAGGACTTGACTGTTTTAATGATCAGAAACCTTTATCTCATTTCAAGCTTTAGTATGTATCTGAGGAATTAATATCCATTTCTTCTTGTGTGGGTGTTGCCTTTGACTCAAATATTTCTTATATCCTCCTGATATGTTTCTGGACAGGACTCATCTCCCTTCTTAGCCTTCTCTTTGCAAGGCTACATATCAGTCTTTCTTAGCAAGACAGGCTTCTCTTTCTCTTGGCTATCCTTCTCTGCACCTGTGCTGATTTCAGTTCAATTTTCTTGAATGTGGGTGCCAAGAATGGGACTTAGCATTCCAGGTGAAGTGTCAACAGCGTCTTGTATAGTAGCATTCATATGTGCCTTACAAAATGCATTTTAGGATTTCATTTGTCTTTTACACAGCTTGTCTCCTAAAATTTAAGTTAGCTGCTCAGTTTGAGTATTGCCATTATCAGTTTCTGATTTAAGCTACTATTCATTCCAGAGGACATGAGAAAAACTTCTTTATGGGTCTAACAGCTGTTCCAAGGTCACAAAATACGGTTCCAAACACCACTCATTTCATAGCTTCATAGCTACAACTTTTCATAGTACTGTGGCAGTATACATTTATGAACAATAGTTCTCTGGTGCCATTCAGATCCCCATTTAATAGAGGTTTTAGTAATCACAGCACCCCTCCTTACACTGTCTTATCTACTTCGTTGATCAATGCAGTAAGCTTCATAAATGTAGATAAATTATTTTCCAGACATTTTTTAATTAGCATTGCAAGATGAGTTATCATAATTGCTTGCCTGACAGCACAGTTTCTCATCATTTATAATGTCTTGATATATAATGCATATCCGGTAATGCATTTCAACCAATCTGTAACTATCACAGTCAATCATCCTGGAACAGTGTCTCAGCATGAGCTGCTTTTAAGTCTATAGTAAGTGCTCTGTTTAGAAAATCTGTTGTACAACAGTATAGTATTGTTTTACAACTAGGCCTGAATAAACCCTACAGGTTTTCACTGCATAACTTGTTTGTCCCTGGCGGATTTCAGTCCTTAAAGGCTAGGCATGAATGAAAGAAATCAGAGATTAATTCAAAATATACACTTTTGTCCTGGTACTGGAACATAACTGTTAATGGCTTTGTTATAAAAAAAAAGTTTTCTATTTGCCCAGAAACCATTAAAGTTCAGTTTTCTGGCTGAACCTTTCTGACACCTGCAAATATTACCCTTCAAGGAATAATCAACACTGTACTAGCCAAAACAAAGGTAATCACATTGTAGGCACAAACTGATATAGCAGAGGCAAAATTTGACCTGGAGGTTTCTATAGCTTGATACTATGAAAGATATTTCCTACATTGGCAAAAGAGCTGACCCTGTATAATCTATTTAATATGGTAATTAGGACTATGTCAGAAAATGAATCTTTGACCATAAACAGCATGCCACTGATGGTGAAAGAATGAGTCTCTTCTTCAGTCTGCTTCAAGTACTCATTCCTTACACAGTGTTATCCCCTTACACAAAGGGGTGTGTGTCTTCATAGTGGTCTGGAAAGGGGAGATGATCTGAGTTACTATTAGTTAGCCAAAAAACAGTTTAATTTTAGCCCACTATGGTTTGCCACATGGCCACACAATTGTCTGTACTTGCACAAAGGAAGGGGTTGGATAGAGTGGAAATTAGCAGCCCAAGACTGGGCAGGACTGCTTCTGTTTGCAGAAATATTTACTTACACTGATGTAAAGCTTCTGCAAAACTTTAGCCTTCAACTGCACTGACTCAGACTGCTGTTTATATGAATAATGATTGCTCTTTGAAATTGCTAATGCTGTGAAGTAGACAAAAAACTACAATTTATGGAAAATTTCTTAGTAATGAAAACAATTATGGCGATGAATTATCAACAATTTCTAGGCAAGTGCTCCAATACAATGCTACTAATTGCATTATTTAATACTTATTTTAAAAGTTTTTTTACATACCATTAACAAAAAAACCTCACAAATGTGCATAACTTACACATTTCACCACATGGAATTCCTTCCCTATCAAATATTGTATAAATGTGACAAAAAGAATTATCTTATACCAACCACCAGAAAGAATATGTGGTACATCATTTCTTAAGTCCAAGCATAACTTGCATTCTGAGAAGCAACAGTCTGAGGAACTCAGTGCATACTTTTCCAACCCAAAGGAAACACAGCCAGTCAAACACTTTCATGCTACATCTCCCGGGAAAATATATACAACCTTTTTCTCATTATTAGAACTGCTAGGATGGAAATTCCATCCCAGTCAAGACTCCGAAAGTTTGGAATGTAGCTTACTTTTGAATAAAAATGAAATCGGCAAACTTGTACTTTCTGGGAAGAAAAGTCTCCCTTAAATATTTTATCAGTCTATTCAAAAGCTTTTTTTCCTGTTTCAATGTTATTGTAGTGCATTCCATTACATTTTGTATATGCACCTCTTCCTGCTGAGTAGAAATTTTCTCACCATGGACTCACAGCATCCACCTGCCATCAGAGAAAAACAATTTTATGATCTGATCTAGAAGGGATCTGTAAGGGAAATTTCCCTCACTGAAAGGAGGAGTGTGTTCTAGATATATAACTCATTAATTACTGTGACTGTTAGATATGTAATTCAGTAATAGCTCTGTGAATCTGAGTTTTACTTGAAAAGAACAGGTACAACTGTTGTGACTTGTTCCTCTGAAATCTTTTTTTCTGTCATTATCCTGCACAATACAATTCAGCCTAGTTTAGATTTTTAGTGCCTTTTCAAGACAAAAAATATTTGGAAAAATAATTTTTGAGTAAATCTTCAAATATTTGCTGCTATCTGTAAAATACCTCAATCTTGCACAGAAACAAATTTTTGTACAGCTTTAACATAAAGTCATAAATCACTTTGACCCACAATGTCTCTATTTCACCTACAGGCTAGTCCATTTGTGAGTGAATTTGGCAACTGAGTATTCCTATGCCTTGTCAGTACATGTGAATGCCTTTTGCTTGCAGACAACCTGAGGTTTCCCTCCTCCTTTCCCTGTCACCAATCTGCCTACTCTTGAATGGCTGCAATTTGTACTAGCACACCCTGGGTACTGGACTCCCTTTCCTTGTTTTATTAGTCTATATCCAAAATCCTCCCTCCACTTCAAACTGTAACAGGAGACAAACAAGATACATAAGTGTGGTCCTGGAGTTTTGCAGGAAAAAAGGAAGTCAAAACATATTTTAAAGAATGCAAAAACAACACTGGATGGAAAAATTGCAAATCTAGTCTAAGGTGTGGCAGGAGCATTATAGGATAAAAGTCTTGATAAAAATAAAATCTTTACAGTCTTTGTGCATGCCAGTCTTTCAAACTGACAGCTCTTTCTCTCTCAGTAGTGCAGCATCAGTTCCAGCAATGGCTTCCTCAGTCACCGATTTTTCTGTGAAAATTTCCCACCAACCTAGCACCTAGTCAGCTTTAGCTGGTGTAGCAATTGTAGCCCTGGGGTTTCTCATTTTCCTGTACGGAGTATTTTTGAGCCCTGAAATAAATCACAGCGATAAGATGCAGGCTGCTGCTCTTCAGTAGACTCTCACTGATGGAGATGATGCAGCACTAGAGCAAAGGTGGAACTTCTGCATAGAGCTACACTCTGTCTTTATTCCTACTATACCAGGAGCTATTTAAATTTGGGCCCTAATCAGGCCACTAAGTCTTCACCTAGACTAAGCAATGGGATAGGTAGAGAGCAACGTAGTTCCTTTCCTGGTCTGTGGAAGATGAAGCATTGGTAAGGAGGTAGAACAGTCTACTGCATGCCTTGATCTCATCCTAAAATACAGGATTAGGCTGCAATCAAGATAAGTGTCTGACTAGGAAGACAGAGGTAATCCCAAATTCATTTTAGGCACATTTCTAACCCAAGTTCTGATACAGCTTAAACGCCTAGAGTTCAAGGAGAAAAGCTGAATTACACGCTCTAGTTTTAGTTTGTTCATAGTTAGTTCATAGTAGGTACAGAGAAACAGATCTACCCTAAGGTATGGTCGGCCTCCACCGCATTTCACGTTGTGTATGGGTATGAACTTCTGTGGAGCACCCCAACCACTGAATTGGCACAGTGCCTTCAGGCAACTCCTCTTCTACAGCCAGTATCTTTTGGAGGAAATCTGGTCAGCTGCAAGCCCCCCGAGACAGGCATAAAGCAGGTGCATATACTCATATTTCTGTTGCTAAGGACTCAGCCCAGCTCATATAGGTCATGACTGTTTGCTTCTGACAGTTTAAATCCTGAGACAAGAGGCAATGTCAAAGCCATCCAACACAAGTATTTACAGAGGAAGAATGTATAGCACATTTATATTTCTCAGTAAAATGAATTAGCACAAAAAAATCTCACTGGTTTATTAACAACCAGAATTGTAGACTTTCTTGGTATTGCATGAAACAGAAAGAGAAAGTAGTAACAGAGTAACATGGGTCAGAATCCTAAAAATATATAAAACTGTGGTTGGTGGAGGTGGCTGGAATCACTGTCTCACAAATGATGTGCTGTGACTTTCACCAAACTGTACCTCCCCACGTCTGCGTGCTGTTAAACACAGGAGCTCTAATCAGCTGGAAACAAAAGAGTTTTATGTCCACTGACCAGTCAAGCAGATTATTCTTAGCTATCGTGATAAAATAAACAAACAACCATTAGTGTCAGCTGGAAAAATATTGGTTTTTTTCACAATCTCAATTCCTTACCATTTCCAGACAAGACTGTTAAATGGCAAAGGCAAAGGGCTGTTGAAGGGTTAAATAGAACTAAAGGATGGCAATATACAATCACACATGCTTATATATATTCTGCTCAAACCATCTGCTGCTCATATGTGGAAGCTGCTAAATATGATATTGCATCATATCAGAGATTCATGGGGGCAGGATATTGACTGTTTAAGACCAGCTCGTTAGAAGAGGGTCAAGCTGTACAACGAATAAGGAAAAAAAAATAATCCACAGCATATTTAAGAATTCAAGACAACAGGAAGATCCCAAAGCATTCAGCTGACTTTACCAGTTAACTACCAGCCACTGAACTGTCATTACTCAATCGTAATGATGTGCTCAGGCAAACTCTCCTTCGACATCTACACCCAACATTCATGAAAATACCACTTCCAGTGAATTTCCCATTTTTAGACATCACACTGTGAGTACTTTCCATTTATGTGATATACTTTAACTTTCAGAATTACCTATACAAGGATTAGAGATGCAATTTTAAAGAGGAGTGTTATTAGTTTTATATTTTATTTCCTAACATATCCCTAACTTTTCTGGGAGAAGGACCAGTATATACTTTCATTTTAAAATCTCCTCTCCAGTCAAGGTTTATGACTTAGTCTGATGATTGGGGAACTATCAATGAAACTTTTTCTAACTCCAGTAACACATGGGAAGAGTTTTTAGTCCAACTGATTTTCAAGGTAATCTTCATTTCTTTGTTCAGTAGCAGGGAAAAGGTTGGAAGACGAGGTGGATTGCCTGTGCCACCATTATTGCTTTTTAGTAGCATGACCAGTTTTTTCACACCGGCAGAAAGCACAGATGCTATGCTGTCCCTCAGGAGATATTCTGTCTATCTAAGAGGCAAAATTTCAGTGTATCTTGACTGTGTAGAAAAGTCTCCTTGTTTGTCCTTAGGGTGTAAAAAGATTGAATAAAGCTAAGTATTTTTGGCACTTGAGAGTTGCAAAGGAAAAACTCTCTAAAAAATAATGTTATATTAAATAGTGCTGGACAACAGCCTTTTGCTGTTCAGAGAAAGAACACAGACAGTTACATACTTTGTATTTTCTGCATGACAGTCATAGACATGCAGTATTCTGCTCTAATGCAGGCACAAAACTCTGAGTAGTTCGGGACTAGAAGGAGTTATATATAATTGAATGTTTACTATGAAAATGTAAATTTATCCTTCTCTGCATTAACTGCCATGCCAGCTCTCACAAAATTAGGTATGCGCCTAAGCCATTTCTAGGGTACTTTTTATTTTCACACCCACAGAGTTCTAAGAAATTGGAAAGAGCTCTGCCTCGACCATGTAAAAACAAATATGCATCAGATGATACAAGTCCAAAGCCTTCTAGCTGCAAACTGGAACAGAGCGCATACACTGGACTTGAGCTCTGACACTAACACTTTATTTATAACTGAGAAAAAGTGATACTGACTCTTCAAGGGGGTGGGAAATACACGCAACAACAACACAGAAAAAAACCTTATGAACTTTGCTCCAGGGAATAGGATGGGATTAGTCAGATGCATACAGTGTAAAAGCACTTCAGCTAAGTATTGTTACCTTCATTTCTCTACCTCCTAGAGTATCCCATCAAGACATAACCCATGCTGTGATATTTCTGCAGGAGTGAGGTCTGCAGATCACAGTCTAGCAAAGAATTAGTCCTAAAGTGTTACATACTATCCTCAGCAGTTTTGAACTACGACGGAGCTGTATATCAGAGTTACAGGACTGCAAGATCAGATCTGGCTCTATCCATTAATTGACTACAAATTTTCCTAGTAAATTTTTGTCAGAGGTGCTGCAGAATGCTGTAGACATGATATCCATTAAAAAGTTTACATATTCCAGTTTATGAATACTTAACTATATAATAAAATGTAATGTATTTTTGAATAACGTATGTAAATCTCACAGTGACTTTGTAAAATAATTAGAAAAAGTAATTTTTGTCATAATTTATTAATAAATTATTTATAAATATTCCATTCATTTAAAATGTTACTAGTTTTTCAAGTTTTGCACTGATATCATATGTCAATATGTTAATTTAGGTTGTGCAAGCAATATACTTCTGCTTTTATAACTTACATGTTTCTAATACTAGCCATTGGCTTATGTCACCTGCTTTTTCCAACTTCAGTATTTTATGGTATCCTTTCAAACTGAAAGTGTGCTACAACAGTATAGTTAAGAGAAAAATAGAGAGTCGGTTTTTTTCCAAGAACAGTTTAGCTTTAGTCTACACTGTAGGCAACATCTAGTGGTCTTGGTCTTCTGACAGACTTTGATCCTTCAACTGTTATGTACCACTGTCTTTGCAAGACATAAATACACACTCTCATCAAGTCAGGCAGACAGGGGAAAGGAATGAAAAGCTTTCTGGCCTGCCGGTATCTATTTGTGAGCCTATGGTATCCAAGGGCTTGCATAGTTCTGCTGCTCAAAGCCTCCTGTTTTAGGAAGGTATCATAGGCGGAACTTAAGTGCAGCCCTAAGTTCCCCAGTCCATATCACTGACATGAGCAAGAGTTTAGTCATTGTCAAAGCTTGGCATAGAATAGCTCAGAGACAGGTTCTAGCAGTAACAAATTAAAACTAGAAGATACATCTTTTAAATTATAACAGAGTATAAAAAAATTCTGTTAAATTACAACATGAACTGAGCTTTGTAGGTTATCATTAAAGTCACCAAATGACAGAAATGGTAAAAACTAAAATCTTCCTTCTGCGGGCAGCATATGGAAATTTAAATTTATCAGGCAAGAGTGGAACCACCAAAGACCCTGCCAATCAACTACAGCTTGAAATCCCTCTAAACAAAGCTAAACCATCATGTTTCAGATAACTACCTCAAAGCTTAGTGGGAGGAATAAAAATAGACAGATCGCTAGCATTAAGGCCAAGGAAAGCATCCTCTCTCTGCCAGGGGTTAAGCAGCTGTTTTCACCCCTCTTCCTGCCTGGCACTCTTTGTGAACAGCTAACTGCTGAACACCCACTGCACCGTACTTCCCGAAACGGGCATATGTGCTGTGCTTACGATGCTCTCCTGAACCTTATGATAGAATTTAGTTACAGACACTTTTCCCCCAGAGACGTATATATATTTTTATACGATTGTTGTTAAGTCTGATGAGACTTATTTAAATGCTTCACAAAAAAAAAAAAAAAAAACAAGTTTGGTTTCAATTACTTTGTAAGACATAGGTTCCACCTTGAATACCTAAGCAGCTTATGCAGGATACTCAGTGAAACATGGCTATTACTATTAAAAAAATGCTAAAATGATGGTCACATTCTTCTGAAGTATATTATCAGGTCTGATAACTCTGCAGTGATAAAAGTAGAGCCATTCAGCTGGGGAAAATGCTTTGCTAGCCTTGTGTAAGTGGGTGTAAGCCACTACAGTTGGCCATAGCCATTACAGTTTCTAAGTGCTAAAATTTTTTCAGTTTGCCTTCATCTGTGGGTATGAAATTCATCCTTGTCCAGCTATTCAAAATGCACAGAGGTCTCATGCTAGATCTCTATACAGAGGTGAATTTCACTTATGACTTCTACTGTCATGACTGAGAGAAGAATGTCCACCTATTTAATAGGGATGTTTGAGTCCTGAGCAGAGAAAAGAAAAAGGAAAAATGGGCAGGATGCAATTAAAAGCCTCTATCTAGCCTGTTAAACTATCAAAACAGAACAACTATACTCACCATTAAACAAGATGATGACTGTTTTAAAATAAAATTTAACATCAAGTGAACACCAGTAAGTGCCTAAGTATGGATTTTACTATGTGCTTTCTAACATTTTAAAGAAGGCCTCATAGGCAAATAATATGCTTTTCAGATTCTTTAGGGAGGGATAACTGTGGAGGTATTACTATGGTCTTTTGTGTCATTCCTCAAATACTTCCCTAATGGTATTTTATTCTTTTATTTTTTTAAACAAGGAAAAAATTAAGCTACAAAATGATTTATTAAAGTAATTCATTAACTTGCCACAGTGAATTCCAGTAAAGCATAGAAATTGAGAGTCAGGCATGCTGGTATGCTAACATGACTCCTGGATGGATGAAAAGAATACATTTCTAGTTGGATATGGACTGACTTTCATTTTTAAGTTCCAGGCAGACTTTAATCTTGGTTAATACTTACCTTGTCTCAGGCAATAGACTTTGGCAGAGAGAAGAGGGGAATTTCCTTTCCTTCCCTCTGACTTTTACATGCATCGCAATCTGGAACGATTGCTAGACTTTTACTTCCCTTTGAGCCTGAAATCTGCTGCTTTGCCCCTACAATTTTTCTCAGGACAGATTAATTCCTGCTTCCATCCCCTCCTCCAGCACCCTTGCCAGTTATGTTTGAGTGGGGTTAGCCTTACTGCTCTTCTTTGGTGTCAGGTGGCAACACAGGCCTGCGAGAGAGTTTCAGAAGTCCACTGTAGCAATAGCACAAGATTAGCCAAAACTCACAGCAAACCTGAACGCAGGAACAATAATACCATGCACTTCAAAAGCATGTGGACAAAGTACGTTCTCTGAAGTGAAAATAGTTTGTTCCTTCCAAAGGGTATGTACTCATTCTAGAGTCGTACTGCAGCTGACTTGGGTCTTTCTGAGTTCAGGGTTACGCACGAAAAAGTAACAGCCTGAGAGGAAAGTAAGTTTTTATGTCAGAGAATTTCACCCCCACCAAAACTGTTTCTGTAATTGAGGCATGTGAATTTGGACACATTATTTACAAACTTATGGCACAGGTGCAATCTATTTAATCAATATTTTGCAGCTATTCTCAATTATGCAAACTTAATAAATCTGAAGGAGGCCCAAAAGCACAGTGCAACTATCCCCTGAAAATAAAGACTATTTAAAACAATCTAATTTAAAGATGCTTGGAGAGGGGAAATTTAATGGAAAATTTTGACTGTTAATAAAGAAAATCCAAACTGATTTTTATCCATTAAGAAAAAAATGAAAGCAAATCATTAGTTTCATATCAAATCAATCTAGATGGAATTATTTTAATTTTCTCAACCATTGGAAGTTTTGTTTTCAAACATTTTTACTGTACTTTTCCTATTCTAAGAATTACGCATTGCAAGATATCATGGGAGATGCAAAATGCCCAGAGGATCCAGCAAATACAAGAAGAGTACACTATAAATGAGCTACGACTCACACCTTGCACTGTAGCAGTTTTATAATTCCCATTTGAAAGATTAGGTTTTCACCAAGAATATTCATATTTGCTTCTTTCATTCAGTTCTTTTTCCAGGAAAAAGTCAGAATTTCTCCCCAGATACTTTCATGAAAATTCTCCATTAGTCAAAACTCTCCCAAGAAAGAATTTCTGTAACAATTTTTCAAGCAGTCCTTATCTCAATTTAGAATCTCAAAAGTGAGATAGTTTTGCACAGTATGCATCTGACATCCTCTCTCACATTTGTGTAGATCAAAAGCAACTCATTTAAGATTTATATCAGTGAGAAGAAAATCAGGCTTATCTTCTGGACATTGAAATTCATTTCAAAAGACCTTGAACTGAATTCAATTTTCTGTAGCATAGAGGGGAGCAGACTTGTTTTGACATCTCTTTGCCCAGGGGCACAAAGTCTGATTTGATTCTGAGTTAAGGGAGCACTACGATTTCCTTACACCCAGATTTATAGGGAAAAATGAAATCTCCTGTAAGGATAAGCAAAATGATCAGAGTAAGTACACAGAGCTGCATCCTAAAATTCAGGTATGCTACTGATCAACATGACACAGTGACAGCCAGGGCGGGCTAGGTGTGACGCTGCCTCAGAGAGAGCGTACCTCGCTGGCACCCCTGGCTGCAATGCCAGAGTGAAGAGCTTCAGCTACCTTTCCCCACCTCCTTCAAAATAAATGCCTAATGTAAGGAAAAGTGAAATATAAGGGGAGAACTAATAAGAAGTTTTTAGAAAGTAGAAAATACTCAGGACATGGCAGTCAGGGCAGGAGTTCAGATCTGAATTCAAAACACATGTTTTTATGGATGGATTTTTAATAGCCTTAAATATTTTCTGCAAGTCTTACTTAATTTCTTTTGCATACAAGTGGCTTGGTAAATACTTTAGTTCTTCCACTGTCATTTCAGGCACCTGTGTAAAGCATATTATTTTAACTCTAGTGTTAAAACAATATAAAGATAAATAAACTAATATACAGTGTATACATTATCAACAATATTCAGCAGGGTGTTTAAGTCAGTAGGACTTCTCACAAGCTAAAAATTTGTCATCTACTTAAGCATCTAGTTGAATCTCAGCCAATGGGCTTCATCACACTTTTTATGGTTTTTATCATTTTGACCTTTACTACACAGTAAATTTTGCCCTTCCTGTGGTATTTATAACATGTTCTATGCCATACTTGCAAAGGAGATTATCACAGATTTAACTACTGCAGTTAGAAAAGGATGAGTTTACAGTGGGTTGCACTACACAGAAATATGCATGGTGAATATATTAAAATTATTATCATTAATTAAATATTTTTAAATGTGCAATACTAATGACAGAAATAACATGAATAGCATGCAATTTATACCTTTTAATTTCTTGAAGTGAAGGTGACTTAATCTGCATATAAGATTTGTGGGTCTTGTTAAGTCTTTGATAAACAAATAATTATATCTCAGGCATGCAAGACCTGGAGTTTTAGGTTTGATCCTTCATTTTTCCATCTACAAAACTTACACTGTGAAGTTTTGAATGTTATTTTCTGCACCAGTGTTTCTTCTTATTATTTTCCTATTCTTCTTTCTTTCACCTGCTATCTCAGTCCCTCATGCCATGAATGAATTATTCTAGAAATCTTGTGGGATATTCAACTATAGACTAATTTCGACCAGTTTTCCTAAGATCTTTCTATAATGTATAGAGGAAAGAGATAATTCAGAAAAACTAAAGTTAAGTTCCATCTCCAGTCAGCTGCCGGAAATACACACCTGTCTTATTTTCCCCAGCTGAACCACTCTTTCCAAAACTCCCGAAAACTTTTAGCTTTTTCCAGCTATATCAGCTATGGGAATGAAATAGCCAATATAAAAATTCAAGCTGAACAATTCAAGCTTGATAAAATTATAAACAAAAATACAGTTTTACAATAAAAGGTGTCAAGCAACTTGAACATTAGTGACACTTTCATATATAGGACCCATATGCTTTTACATATGTGTGTGTGTTATCTTTGTTTTCTACACATGGAAGTTCAAGGAGACTGTACAGCTAAGACACAGTAGCACTTAAAATAGCCAGGCATCAGTTTACATGAATCAACCAGCTGCATATAAGTCATACAGCCATACTTTTTACAAAGCTCCATAGAAGCAACAAATTTAAAATGAGATTCTTGGATAATACTAATAAGATGTATGTTATTCAGTTGTTGAGGACCATCAATTTTGTAAGCTGAAAGATAATCAATGCCTAGAGCTATTAGGCTTCAAAATCAACAAGGATTGACTGCAGCAAATAGACTATTATGAGACAAACATACTTTGACTTATAGTTGACAGGGTTCTGCTAAAGGATATTTTCAAGATTGAAAACATGATGACTTAGCATCAGCCTTTTTTATGCTTGAATACTAACCAGGTCTTCACTGCAGTTCAGCCCATACAATCAGAGCAAGACTATAAGCAGAGCTAATTTCCCATATAGATACCTAAATAAATTATGAAATTTTTCTTAAGGACCAGCACACTGAACATGGAGCTTGACAGAGTGGGCTGGGGCTGTGAACACTACATCATCTTCTATTATGAATTCCATTTTGCACTGTGCCTGAGGTCACGTCTCAAGAAGGTTATTGATGCCAAAGAAAGGCTGATGGACTATTATAAGAAATTGAAAGCCAAGATTGCAAATAAGGCCTTAAACTCAGAGTCCAGTTTGCTGAAGCACTAATTTTTCTACACAAAGGTTCACGGGTGGGGTGAGTGTGCCAGAGCTTCCCAGCATAGCACATGAGCTGGAGCACAGTCTTTCTCTGAGCAGAAAACAAATTTTCATCTTCCAGAAAACATTAGGTCAGAACACCTCACAGTTCTATCAATTTCCAAAAGTCTCTAATTGTTTTGTAAGTGATTTTGCCTTAGAAATTCCTCTGCTATGCCTACATTTCTTACTTCCTTATGTTGGCCCTGAGGGGCAAATCAGAAGCCAAGAGTGTGAGTGTGTTCTGTATAACAAGGTTTGCCAAGAGATGTGAAGGGCTCCACAGTCTGATAAGAGGTTGGGGGAAGCATGCACAAGTGCTAGGAAGGAAACAGAAGGCAGAGTATCTCCAGGTGGAAAGCCTGAGTCTCTAGCTGTAGGGTCTGGAGTGACAGGACTTTAGAGTCACCCATTCCCATGAAGCAGATTGAACCTCAATGCGTGCTCCATAAACCCTGAACCAGATTCCACACAGAAGCAGTTAATAAAAGAAGCACTATTTTATTTAGCAATTTAGTCAACAGTTGCATTCACTTGACAAACAAATCTGGCAAAATAAAGTGATGCCAAGCAAGCTGTAAAACTAAGTGGAAACCTTCAAAAATCCAGCCCTGTAAGTGTAATACCTTTCCATTTTGCCTGAAAAATCTTTCCCCATTCAGTATTTAGCACATGAAAACTTTGTTCTAGGGTCTGTCAATGGTTTGTTCCATTAATATCATTCAGCGTTGACCTATTTTCTAGTATTTGCGCTTCTTCCTACAAAAAGTTATGTTTTGCTATTAAACTGTTCAGATGTAGATGTCCAGCTTAGGACATCTAACTCACTCCATGGAATTGCTTATCATTTTCTAGCATTTTCTAGCAAATATGTAGGGACTTTAAACCCCTGCCTAAGGATGCTCTGAATTGCACTTGGACTATTTGCCTGAAGTCATTTGGGCAACTATCTTCCATCCTGTCCAATACAAACAGGAGGGTTGCAGCACACACAGAGACACACACAGAGGAAGTCACATGAAGTATTAAGTAAGCATTCAATCTTCGGCCATGTCTGAGGGCTAGAGTCCGATGACTTGTGGGAGGGCACTATGCCAGCCTAACAGATGGACATACATATGGGTAGTCAGGACATCATGTGAAGCCATCAAGTATGGATACTAAGGGCATGATTCCAACCTAAGAACATGAGCTTTCTGTGAAGGTTAGGGGGATGTTAAGCTGAATTTGCTTTCAAAAATCAAGAATAGATTCTGCTGCCATGTCCAGTAACAGTTGTACTCTTAGTTAATCAAGTGGAGTTGTTGCTGGCTAAAGAGAGAGGGTTTTTTGTAACAGAATGATTATGAAGTGAAGTTTTAATATTTCCCAAGAGATTTCATTCTGACAAATGCTGAACATGTTTGGGTTTGGGGTGGGGAGGGAGAATGTAGTTAATGTTAGTGATTTTGCACTTGCAGCGCTTTGATCCTGCAACACCATCTGGCCTGTGCCTTTTTGCCAGAGGAGAAGGAAACAGCTCTTGCAGCACTGAATGCAGCCCCAATAGCCAAACGCATCCTCCAGCATCCTTTACCAGGTGGGAACTGCTGCCCCATCCTGATGAGGAGGGAATGAGAACAGAGGCACAATACCTCTACATGCATTGCCCTACTGAGTACTGCGCTATTGTTGCTGATGCCTATGAGTGGAAGAGAGGCATGCCCATCCTACAGCTTGCTGCTGCTGTGTCCTTCAGGAGGCGGGAGAAGTCATGCCTTCTGAACCTAATTCACTGCTACCACTGCTGTCGCCCAAGGGGTGCCAGAGCCTGCTACTGAAATGTGATCCCACCCCTTACTAAGGTTAGACTATATAAATCTGACTAGATCCTAAAGGGCTTTCAAAACTTTACCAATTGGCTAGGCAGAGCACATGCAACTTTATTCCCAAACATGAGGGGAGAGGCAGCATCTTGGTTTATGGAGCACTGTGTATCCACAGCAAAGTTGGGCCAGGAAGCACTGAATTCCACTTTCAGTTGAAACGAGATGGTCAGGAGAACATTTAAACTTTTTTGAAGACAAATAGTACATAGGTTTTATTGATTAAAAGACCCTGTTTCTTCCAGTCTTGACCTAAAAGCATAAAGAGAAAAGAATCCACCGCTTCCTCTGATGGCTCAGTCCAGAGGCTGCAGGTTGCTGCATTCTGTTTCCAGACATTCAGGTGCTCTCTGCTAGACTCAACAACTCTTTAGCATTCAGTGCTCTTTCCATGAAGTTACTGATTGTAATGCAAGTCACTTTTCTAACTACTTTTCACTAAACAACAAAGATTGACATCTTTAAGATTCACACCAAAGGAATTTTCTGAAGAACGCTATTCTTCTGCTTTTTTTTTTTTTATTCCCTCTACAATTTTCCATGTCATTTAAGAACATAGACACCAGAAAATGTGTGCAGCAATCCAGTTTCAGTCTCCCCAGCACTAGATACATAGACATTACTCCTTATTCTACTGGTTTATATAGCTATAGACTACACTGGCCTGTCTCACAAGTTATCCTCTAATTTCTTTCATGAAACAGCAAATTCCAGGATATAGCTACCATTTTGTAGTTTCAGCCTATGCACCCTGGTTCTCTGCATAACTTTAATATTATTAAATTTACATTTTAGAATGCATTTGTTTGCATTTAATGTCCCACTTGTAGAATAATCAAAATTGCTCTATTTTGTCTCATTGCCTTGTCACAACTAGTTTCTAGCCACTTCAAAACTAGTTTTTGAAGCATCCATACATTTCATAGAAGTCATTTTATATTCATTCATTCATTTCTTTTTTGAAGAAAGCAAATGCCATAGTATTTTCTGCAGGATTGATCTTCCATTAATGACCTTTTGATACCTCTCAGTCAATTTTTAATCCATGTAATGAGCTTTTTATAAGCATAGTGCTATTACTTTTATAGATAGAATATTGCATAGCAATCAATAAAATAGGCTACAAAATCATATGCCTCTGACATCTACATTGTTGCTCTTGCATAGAAAACATGTAATCATCAAATCAGATTTGTTGCACAGTACTAATATCTAGAGTACCATATTAAATGCCATTAATTATAAATTATTAATATTAATTATAGAATATATGTGTTAATTAATCATAATTAATATTAATTATAACTAATGGTATTTCTGTCAGGTATTCTTTATTAATCTAATTTTTTCTTTATTTTGCTTAGGACCAATGTCAGGCTCACCACCATACAATCATTTCAGCCATCCTATTTCCCTTTTTTGAATGTTGGCACAATACTAGAAACTAGAAAGTTTCAACTTTCTGTAACTTTCCACAGCAAGATGTGCTAAAAAGTTACATCAGTGAGTTGTAGAATACTTGACCAACACCTTCACCTTTGATTACAAGTTTTCCAAGTTCACCAATGTTTTACACCTAGCAAAGAATTACCAGAATTCTAGTTACAACAGAAGGGCAAAACTTCATTATAGTGATACATTATTCTGATACTCCTAAGTACAGAACAGAAATATTTTTAATGGAACTGCCTGGTTGTTGCATAATTATTATTGCATAATAATTAATAATTTTACAACTTTATCCTAAGCTCTTACAAGGATTTTTATGGACTTTCATTATTCTTAGATTTTTTTTTTTTCTTAATGTACTTAGATATCTACTTACTCTCCCTGGTCTTGCTCTGATGTTGTCACATTCCTCTATCAACTTTCTATATTTCATACCTCCCAGTTTCCAAAGATGTCTGTCTACTTTCTCTTTTCTCTATTCACTATATGCCTGTTAATTCCTATTTGCTACCTTCACTTTTGCATTGAATCCAGAGGGGCTGGCAGCTAAGATTTTGAGTATCTTTGAATCATTACTCTTTTGTTATCTAGCAAAATTTTCATGAATGTTGAATTCATGAAGAATTCCAAATTTTCATTCATATATTTGTCTGATTTTTCCTAGCAATTACATTCACATTTTTCTCAACCATAGAAAATTACCCCTTTTGAAGAACCACATGCACGTTTTGTTGCTTGGGATTGTTCTTTGTTTGTCTATACTGATTGTAATCAGGTCATGAAAACCAACTCTAAGGCAGTTGTGAACTTCTGGTCCAGTAAGGTATTCATATTTATCAAATCTAATAAGATCCTCAATTAAAAATACATCATGCGGGGTGTAGAGTCTTTCCATTAGAAATATATATAATATAATATATAATATAGTTTCTATATATATAGATAGATTTTCTTTTAATCTAATAATATTTTATTTGTATGTTTGACAAACCTCCAGTACATACACTTTCCCCTAAGCCATGAGGCCACCACTTTTATTAATATGCATTTAAAATCCAGTTATTCTGTGTTATCAAAAACTCCAGAATAGCAGATCACGCCTTTAAACTTGCACATCTCTTTTAGCTACTCTGTCTTTCGTATGCCATTACACCCACTTGTTTTACTATCCCAGTAGCTTGAGTACTCCCATCAGCTTTCCGGATTGCCATTTACTTCTCACTGATGAGAATTTCCAGTTCATTTTCTTTGTTACCCAGACTCCACGGCTGCTGCTTCATACAGCAGGAATGCCTTGTTCTCTGCCTGACTGTTCTCTCCCTTTAGACACGTTTTGCTGGATTACAGTTAGGTACTATAATCCATATACTTTATATCTTATGTCATATATGACAACTCTTAATTTGTTTTTCTTACAAGTTTGGGTGTTGTGCAACTCTGAGTTTAAGAAGGTACCCATCATCAGCTCTTTTAAAAGCATCAGGAAGGGTATGTTTCCATGAGTGCACAGAAAGGCATCTTTATTTAGGAAATGCTACTCTCTTCACCTGGCCAATGGAGTCGGGTACACTTCGCACTTGTGAAAGTTTGCAGCAATGAGAGCATTTCTCTCTTGCCTCAGGAGACCTACTGCTGATGTCTGTTTTTCCATATCCCCCTTCATATTATATGATCATTTAATGCCTTCTTTTTTCAATGTCTAAAATATTAACAACTATATCACAAAAAGCCTTAATTTCCCCAGAATCTCCAGAGTAAGCGAGAACAGCATCTGGATCACTACTTTACTTCATGGGATATTCTGCCCCAATACCTTGGACAAATAAAACAAATTACTCAAATGGAGTTCTGGCCTTTTTTTTTTTTTTTTTTTTTGCCATCCTGCTTTGTGAGGTTATTCAATTAGTTCTTAAAATAGTTTACAGGGTTTAATTTGGGGAAATAAATGAGGTTACTGTCAAAAAATGTCTTAATCTGCACTTTTTCTGCAAGATGGACAGTATTCAACAATCCTGAGCTCCCTTTTCTCATGAACATAATGAGACATTTCTCAGTTGAATGCCCAGAGGTGCATAGCTTGTAATGAGGGTTTAGAAATGGATAGCTAGGAAAAAAGAGAGAGAGAGAAAGAGAGAGAAAGAAAAGGCAAAAAGCAAGAAAAAGAAAAAGAAAGAAAGAAAAAGAAAGCCATGCATCTTAAATTTTGGCATATACAATTAAACAAATGCTAACTGAGCAAGTGAGCTAAAAAAAAGAAACTGGAACCATTATTTGTCAGCTAGTTGGTTTTGTAAAGATAATTTATGTTTAAAGTATATTTAACCTTAAAATCATCACATAATGTTTGTAAACAGACCCTAAAGCTTCTTTATTGCTTTATTTTTCTGTTACAAAATTATTGTGAGAAAAGATGTGTCCTACCATTGTTTTTCATCTTAAGCTATGCATCTGGCATTTGTTTACAGTGCTATGCTTTAAATAAGCTTACTGAATATGTGAATGAAAAAAGTCAAAAGCAACCTTTTTCACAATGAAATCCACTTGTTTTCAAAACTATTTTAACCACATGTAATTCCAATGAATTAATGTAATTCCTATCACTATGACCTTTCCTCATTAAAAATTTTCTATCTAGACACAAAATGAAAAATGAAAATGATTATTTTAAACTATAATTTAAACTGATATGTAAATTTTTGTTGATACAGTTTATAACACAGTATAACATAAACTCATCTGCATACTATAGATAAATTATGCTCCATTATTATTATGCAGGCTGTTGTCACAGATTTTTCTTCCACTGCTTTGACTTCAAAAAAGAATCTGACATTCACAAGCAGTAGTGATCTAGATCTAATGACATTCATTTGTCATTTTTTATCCTTTTCTGCTACATATCAGGATGCTCCATGTTTTATAGTATTACATTCTGGCTTCTCTCTTGTAATAGACATAAAACTCAACACTTGTCAAGAGTATCCACATCTCAGTACACACTAGAGAGCTCTTATTTTAACATGTCCTCAGTTCAAGTGTATCATGCAGCTGAGCAAACAATGGACTTTCCATTCACTGTTAATTCTAAAAATTAAAGCTTTGCATATTTTCAGTGAACTAAACATTTAAGAAATTAATTCTCTCTCAAAGGATTATTTTGTGCAACCTAAAATAAAACATCACTTTTCATTATTGACCTTTAAAAATAAGAAATATTTCATTTTGAAAATGTCCAAATGAAACAAATCTTTTCACTTTACAAAATATTGCAGTGCTGCTTAAGTTGCATTTTTCCTGTAAAAAATTTCATTTGTGAAACTCATCAAGGGTTGTATATCTTACATTCACTAAGACTATATTGCCAATGTCCATAAAATCAAGCATTCATACTAAGAAAACAAGGTGAAAACCATTGAGCTTGCCTCATTCACATAGTCTATAATATCCATAATACATACAAAGAATGAAAAACCCTCCCCAGTTATTCAACAGTCAACCTGCAAAGAGTTAACAGACTTCACAATTATAGTTGCCTAGAGAGATAGCCCTTTGCCTAACCTGCCCGAAACTTGCACATCTGATTAGTAGTTGCTGATACAACATGCGTGGTGCACTCAGAGGCTTTATAGGTGCGTGCTAGCAATGAGGCACAAGATACTGAACTGCTTATGCAGAGACAGGAGCATTCTCATTAACAAGTCAGAGGCATTGCTTTTGAGAAACAGCATTACTCTGAACTCTTCTGGAAGCAACAGGCAATGCTTACAGAGGTTGTAGGCTAAGGTTATGGCCTAAATGATTCCAAGTAGTACTCATTCTTGAGCTTTGCAAACTGCTATTAATGAGAACTCATCCAGAAAACAACTTCAAATCTAACTTTTGCCCCACTATGTGCATGCCAGAGCAAATCTCTGAAGAAGGATCAGTTTGAGAGTGCACTGAAGACAGACTATACGAACTGGGCCTTCCGACATCAGTCAGCGTGCCAGAAAAACAACCCTGGCAGAACTCAGACATAGTTCTGAGGTTAACTGAGACAGAAAGGAAAAAGCCTACCTTGCAATATGTGTATCTGCTGTGGCTTATAAACACAGTGTTACATGCAGACTGGAACCTAAATGAGATTTTATCCTTCCTTGTACAAACACTTTCAACATTTTTCACACTATGCCCTTTTCTTGGTGTCTATAGGCAAATCCACATACATCTCTGCTTGTTTATTTTACATTTCATTTTTCTTTCCTTGTCAAATATTTCATTACTATATATCTTCTCTACAAGTTTATATATGATTAAACAACAAAGCACTAGGAAATTGTCCTTCCATATAAAATGTGTTCAGCCTTACAGTTTATCACCATAGCTCTACTGGTGTAGGTGTAAGTATTATAATTATGAGGTTAGCAATAATTGTGTCTATGCAGTATTATAACAAATGCTGGAGCAAGGAGTTGAATAGTATTTATCTAGCCATTAAATTGTACTCTAAATGGAATTAAAGAGAGAGAAAATGAGGAACTTACATAGGCCAGTCTCATAATGAACTTGTCCAGTCTCCAGACAGTATTTTTTTCTTAGTTTGTTAGTTCAAAAGTTATTCCCTCTCCTCTAAACAAAATCTACAGCAGTCCTGTAAATCAAGTCTTAGTATCAGCAGTCATTTCAGTGACAGAATGAATATCTATGTGGTATGGACAGTGGAGTGAAATGTCAAAGGGAACAGGTCCCATTTAATCACTGCAAGCTCACTAATAAATATCAGCCAAATACATTCTTCTTGTCTCTACCCATCCCCCTTAAAAGTAGCTCTTCAACTGAAAAGGGATATAATACATTTCAACCTGCCATCTATTTTTAGTTGTTCCTCTGCAATGAATCTTTTAAAAGAGACAGTCATACAGATACATCTGCAGTATGTTTAATGGGAAGCTCGTGAATTCCCCATTCTTGCCACGCAAGGCAGCTCATTTTCAGTCAGTTGGAACTGGAAAATGATGACATAAAGACACAGCTCAAGACATGCAGGTAAAAGATGAAGAGAACTGCACAGCCCATTCCCCAAAGTTCTGTGTGGAAAGGTACTGGACACATTTTAATAGAATGGGGTGGTTATCTACTCATTCAGTTCTAGAAATGGGATCAAGGGTTTATTTATGCTACCCTTAGTTTTTTCATTCATTTTTGATGCAGCTTTGGATAAGACACTTTTGTATTAATGCCTGAGCTCTACCACCTTAAGAAAAAAGGAAGTTAATACTTGTATACTTTGAAGGACAGGAGCTGGCTTTAAGCAATGTTCACAGTGCAGTCTGGGATTCCTAGAAGAGGTACTTTACGTGGGTGCAAAAAATTATAGTTTTTAATCTAATTATCAAGATTCCTCCTCTTCCAAGGGTGCGCAGCTGCATAAGAATTGGGGGGTGGGGGAACATCCAGGTGGTGATCCTTTCTTTGAGAGCCAAGGTTTTGTCATAATTTAAATAGGGTGTTTTGAGTTTGGATGTCTCCAAAGATCAGAATAAATAACATCAAGTGTAAAGAGATACACATAAAAACTGACACAAATATTTGTTTGATATTTCTTTCACTGAGCTGTTTCTGAATTGAGCAAGTAGTTATGTGGTATCTCCAGTGATCTGATTCTGCTTCACTGAGAGCCAGGCAATTTTCTCAGGGCAGATTCAGTCATTCTTTCACTCCTTTTTTTTTTTTAATATAAACAGCAGACTAAGTTGTGAAGATCGGTTAGCAAGTTAATTATAATTGATACAGAAATGGGCTTGAAAATGTGTTTGGAGCCCTTTAACACAACATCAAGTCAAGGATTTAATACAATGCTACAAGAATAGCGTACTCAGTATTGTTTGAGAAAGGAAGCAAACCTTTCCAGCAGCTCCACTGAAAATAAGATTGCCTGTGACACATTGCATTCTTTCCTGGCTTGTGCTTGAATAGAAAGACAAGGGGAATAGATTATCAGTCCTTGACTGGTCATGGTGAGCCCACACATAAACATACAAATCATCCCTCAATATCTGACAAATTGAATTTCACTTAAATATTCAAGATATATCCCTGATGCAATGTGGCCTTAAATTCTCATGCAAGTACCCTCTTTGCTTAGAGCAGACCTCAAGCCCAAGGAGAAGTACAGCTCATTTACAAAATGTTCCTGGACCAACTTATACTAAATCAAAATAGAAAGACTCTACCAGACTTCTGAATTTGACGCATAAAAGAAAAGGACTTTCTCCAGCAATAAGTAGCAGAGATCACACAAGCCAGAGCAAACATTCACTGGGTGCTGCACTTCTTTGTCTCCTTTTCTTTGTTTATATCCCTTCAAGGGTACAAGGCTCTCTGCTTCACTAGTCTCATTAGAAAATTATAACCAGTCATTTTCAGGTGCCTCATTCTTCTGCCGCATTTGCAGTTCAATAGGAGCATCTGCCTGCTAAAACAAAGTTTTAACCTGTTTCTTACCAGAATCTTGAAAATTTATATATAATAAAAAGTGTCACTTGTTTTCATTTTTTAACGTTTGGCTGAAAAGTAAAAACAAAACACTAGGGAATAAGGTCACAACTCTAGAAGATCACACCTGAAGCTGGTCCAAATGAAGGTACTCTGCTGGCCCTTCACGCATTTCAGAGCATTTCAAGAATGTGAAAGTCATACCAGCAGTGTGCAAGAAACAGCCTTAGCTCACGGTATTTTGTATCCCCCCTCCCACCTTCTAGCACCTGCCTTCCACCCAATTCAAACTGAAAACTGGCTGAAATGGCAGACTCTATGAATAGCCAGGATCTCTCTGGGCTTTAGTGCTGCTGATTGATACCCACAACCATGTCACCTAGCTCAGTGCTCAGCAGAAGGGGGACCCATGGAGAAGGAATGCTCTATCTAAAATCTATAACCCGGAGATCTGGACATGGTTATAGGAGTTGTAGCTATCAGATGCATGGTAGCTGGAAAGCTTTCTGTGCACAGCTGTGGAATAAGATAGCCTTTGCCTCCAAGTGTGCCTGCGTGCTGCGCTGTCCTTCCATAGTGAGGGTCTAGGATGAAAGTGCAGTGCTCCCTGCGCACACCCTGCCGACTGCTTAATGAGAGATTGCAACACCCCGCCTGTTCCCTGGGGATGCACGCTAGGCATGAGGCGACAGCAGTACTGGGGTAGGGATTGAGGGCATACCTGTGCCGTTTCTGCCACACTGCTTTGTACAGGGGTTGCCTTGCTGCAGTCTGCGCTCTGGGAGGGTACACTGGAGCAAACGGTAAGGCCTAAACTCCAGCGGTTTCCCCAGTGCCCTGCAGCGGGCCTTCCTCTTCCCAAGGAACACTGCAAGAACTCAAGGATTTGACCTTGAGGCACCATTGGGTGCTATTTGTAACATGCAATACAGACATAGATTATGTAGAATTTAAAGTGACTGACATAAATGTACAAATTACTGTTATCATGTTACATATTTCCCAGTGCTCTCAGCCCATTACTGAAATAATTGCAGTAATATTGGTAAAGAAAAAAATTAAACAATTTTTTCTTGACTTTTGATTCAGTATTTATTGTTTGAATTTTGATTTAGGCTCTCCAATAGAATTTTTTGTTAACTAGTTAGTATCCAATAACAGCTGTAATAAAAATATACACATAGTAAAAAATAATAAGTACTGAAGTAGGTTTGGTATGAGAAGATAATCTGTTTAGCCTACAAGAATTAGTTATCTGTTATAACCAACAGAAGTTTTAAAAAATTTTAGGAAAATGAAGATGCAAAGTATATAAAATAAACTATAAAAAGCATGTTAGAAGGGTAACTGTTTGGAACTTTTCCCAAAGAATTGTTTATTAACCTTGGGCAATCCCCATCAGCCACACTACAATAAAAGGATAAATAAAGCTGTAAATATGTAGACATAAGGCTGTAAATATGTACACAGGGTAACGGAATGGCAGTGGTTTTGTTTTATCACACTGTTCTTTGCTTTTATGGAAGTCAATTCTTTACTATCAAAGGAATATTGAGTTTATATTTAGTATTTGAGTTATCATACTATAATAATTTCAGAGTGATTAGTCAAAAATGAACCTATCAAACCTATCCAAACCTATCAAAACAATAAATCACACGTGCTAAGAACATCTAATTACCAAGAAACTGAATGGGGACTATACAGACTTTCCTGTGCTGCTCTTCAGTAAAAGGCTAAGACTAAAATTACCACACTATTTAAATATGAAATATGTTCAGTTGCGTATCTACTATAATTGATAGTTTAAGATCTTAAACTAAAATGTAAGGTATAGACTCTATTTTTTAACTGATATGTTCTAAGTTTCAGGCTCTTTGAAAGAAGGCATTTTGAGCATTTATCTAGATAACAAAATGTGAGATCATACTGGGGAAGAGGAGGGGAGTTATTTCCAAAACAAACACACTAATCATTTAATAAAAATGCTAAAAATACCCAGCTTCCCTCTCTTGTCACTAATTAGCATAAAATAGTCACATTACAGAATTTTTATGAGAATGCCCTGCATTCACCCATGCATTTCATTCAGATCTGTCTTCAGAGAACAAGACAGCCTAGCCCTGGAAACACGTACAGCATCACCACCTCTAATTTTCAACTGTCTTTGGTCCTGCTCTAGTAGGCAAACTGTTGTGGGCTCTCCCATCCCTTTGCTCTTGTTTCGGATTATTCTTTCTCATCTTCACTTCTAAATGAGCTATGGATTGTACCAACACCTACAATGGACCTCTTGTGGGTTGCAGCAGTAAAAGAGTGTCATAATCCTAACACAAACTTTGGTATAAGGTTAATCTGTGTATAAATATATATATTTATTTATATATAGGTGTATACCTATATATATGTGTGTGTGTGTGTGTGTGCGCACACAGAGCACATACTCAGCTTCTTTCTTTCCATAGCCTTAGTCAGTTGCCCACAGCAGCTCCAGTAACAAAAATTTATCTAAGAAGTCATAAATGCCTTTGGCACGGGAAGCCATGACTGGTTCCAAAATACGTTGGAACCAGTCTTGGCCCCAGAGAAGGCAGTATTCAAATTCATACTGTACTGGGAGGAGGGGGTCCACATTTTTTATAGTGAAATGCAGCTAGCAATCATCACACACTCAGTGCAACAGGGATGCACAGCAACCTGCAGAACCGTGATGGATTTCTCAAGGGTGCCAGTGGTGTAAAATGTTGGGGTTCTGCAGAATTAGGAAAATTACCTAAATGACAGTGTCTCATTTTTCAGTGATCCTTTGAGCATGGCATATGTAATGGCATGTGAAAGCACTGTTCCCAGGAAGGCTGAATCAAAATATCTTTTTGGGATGTGTCATTTTTCAGTGTGTGCTTATCACAGTTTTTCACATGAGGATGGAGGCCCTTGTAATATGGAAGGTCTTCAATGTTGTATTATTGTATTGCTCCTTTCTATTTTCTAATAAATGGAGTCACTATAACTCAATAAATGATTGCAGTTGTATCTAGAAGATGCATCCTCATGAAAATCTGTCCCCAAAATCTTTTATGGAAAGTTAGTAGAAAAGTAAACAGATTTTACAAAGCAGATTAACTGGTTTGATGTGTCTGCTTTGTCCTGCTTTGGTGAAGCAAGTCAACTTTAAATACTATGCAGCGAGATTTTTTTTTAAATAGGCTTTGCTTCACCAGAGTTGCTCCAACACAACTAGAATATACCACTATATTCATCTTCCTTATTTCCTTATTAACTTTCTTATTTCCTTATTGCGCTTACTGTCACTGATGTGTGTATTTTGGGAGTTATTTGCTTCATATCAGCCCGTCTGGTTTTGTGAAATCATACTGTTGAAACCATAACTTCAGATTCATGTCCACACAGCGCACAGAGGAGCAGAACCTTTTCTTTACACATACATATTTGCCACTGTTTAAGTAGATGAAAGAGTGGGCTTTAATATGCCATAGAAAAAAGAAAACAAGCCTTTATAACTGTGGAATTCAAGGTGACAAGAAAATATCCAGCTTTTCCACTTACACCTTGTTGTGATGCTAACAAGAGAAAGCAACAGATACAGTTCATGGTTACTCATCAATAGTAGTCTTCAGAAAATCCAGAAATATTGCTGGAGATTGAATCTATTAATCATAAAGGTATAATTTTCATAATTATTCTGATTATATCATCTCCTTGCTCAGTGCCTTTAGATGAGAAATGCAAATTTCAGAAACTTCATTAAAATTTCTATTGCTCATCAGAAGCATTTCTTACTCTCAGAGTATTTGAGGATAGAGACAAAACAGGGAAAACATGCTGAGTGCAATGAAGAGTAATTGAATGACAGAGTGCAAATACTGAATAAGATTGTTTATAAACAAGCTACTTCTTAATATTTCCTTCATTACCGTCAACTCTAACTACTCAAAGCTTAGCTTCTGATTGTGCTAGTCTTCTTTCTTTATAAATGACTCTTATTTTTCAATCACACTAAGGTTTTCCTTGTTTTGTCCTTATTGCCATTCCAATGGAGACAGGTATTGGTAAGTGTATAGTAGACAGTTTCTGTACTAAAGACAAAAGCTAACAGTAGAGCAGAGTACTGTGGTGGGCATTATATTTTGGATAACTTGCAGAATTCCGATTCCTATCATCTGCATAATGTAAATATTCTATGATACTTAAAAGCTCAGGTGTCTTGGACAAACTTCAGCCTAATGAACTATACTGGACTCATTATCCTGCCAGTGCAACTGGTTTTCAAAGGAACTATGCTAAACCATACCAGATATGAATCTTTCTCATTCTTTATTCCCAAAATGTTTCTACACAGAGCTTCGGTTTGAACTATATGCACTTGCTGCCACATTCTTGTGCTGTGGACTGTTAAACAGCTTCTGTATCTCTCTGGAGATGCGAATCCCTAGCTCTAGTATAAATGAAGTTTGTAAATGCTTGAGGGCGGAATGTTCTACATAAATGGGAGATATTGTCATTACTTAGCACTGTGGGAAGCCTGTCAAAAGCTGAAACAGCCTTGCCCGCGAAATGCGGGCAAGCGTATAGAGAAATCTGTGGCTCATTGTCATCCGTGTTTGCAAAAAACTAATAAACATTCAATCCACTGGACTTTAGAGTTCCTCAAATCCATGCATGCGTCAGCCTAGGCCCATCTCCAGCCCTTTGCTTCTGCTAGGGGCATCAGGTTGGGGATTTCTGCTTAACCTATAAATCTGCATATCAAAACATAGACTATATACTGAAAATTTTGTAAAACTCCAGTAGATGAAAAGGAACGCAATTTTTCATTCCAAATGAATCAATAAATATCATTTAAAGTGTTTAAAGTTAATAGGTATTTTGATTAATTAGATGAATACACCAAGATTATTTCTAGATTCTCTTCAGACCCTCTGTTTAACCAGTCGATGTTGCAATGCTTGGCCTGCAGCACTTCTATTTTCAGCTCTAATGGAACAGTCTTAAATTGCTTATTTTCTGTTTACTAAAGTCATTGAGCTAGTTACCATGGAAACTGCGGCAAGTGCCACAGCTTAACTGTTTTATTAAATGGATTGAAGGTACAGCTGCAAAACTTGAAAGGCCAGCATGTCAATTTTATACATAGCTCAGACTGCCATATATATCACATTACAGCAAGTACTACATTAAATATTAGGAGCCAGAATCTGATCTTGGTTATAATGATATAAATCTTTACCATCTCTCCCCTCAATGGCAAATAACAATTTATTCCTGTGGAACCCAGATCAGGATCTGTTTTTGTCAAATTGCACTGCCTGTCAGGTTTCAGTGATTACTGCATTTGAATGAATAAATTGCAGATGATGTACATTAAATCAGTCCCCAGTTATCAGGGAAAGACACCCTCTCAGAGCTGTGTTTGCACAAAGCTTTTAGCACATTATTATCTTATCGCTTACAGCAATCACATTATTTTTGGAATCACTATTTTCTGCTAGTTTAAAAGAGAGATTTAGATCAAAAATAATGACCTTGTCGAATGAAACTTCTTTAAAAGAGAATTACTTTGGAAGAATTAACACAAAACACATTCTTTAAATGTCTAATTAGGCATTTGAACAAGAACACCCTGAGATTCAGAGGTGTTGAAAAATTACACCTTCTGTTCCTTTCGGTCTAAGCTGGGTGTGCTCCACTTGTCTGAGATCTAGGCTGCTTTTAACTTCATGCTTCAACTTGCATATAGCACAAGTCAAATACTCTTGAAACTTATTGAAAATTATTACCACATCAATATAGAGATTTTGTGGTAGAATATAAAACCCTGTATGATCAGATCAATAGCAAATATAATTTTTAACACAAACCAGAACATTTTACAGCCCCCAAAAGAATAAGAGCTAAAATAAGAATAGTGATATATTTACATCCATAAATATTTAATGAATGATTCATCCTGTTGTAATAGCACCAAAAGCTTAAAGAATGTTTGACATTTAGAAGAATGGTGTTCTGCTGTCTTCACTAGCATTGTAGTTGGAACAGTTTTTTGTGTTGCTGCTTTTGGTGCTAAATGTCTCCGTACTGTGAGTCTGTCTATATGGATACTTCCAGTAAATAAAAACCAAGAAGCAAAATTAGCATTTTAAAGGAGAGATCTTTTGGAAGAGGTAATAATCTAAAAAATTATAGAAAGATGCATTTCTCTCTATGAAAATTTTCCTGTTTAAATGAAAGAATATTGGGTGTTCAATATTCAATAATTAAATCAAAAGAAATTCTGCAATATCTGTTGGTATAACTAGAATTACTGGAATGAAAAAATAGTGAAGTTTCCTTTCATTTATGTATTTTTCTTTTTTTCCACCCTCTGCAGGATCTACCTTCATTTGCAACACCCACATAATCCCAGTGAAAAATCAAGAGGGAGTAGCAATGATGTTTATTATTAACTTTGAGTATGTAACAGATGAAGAGAATGCTGCATCTCCCGAGAAGTGCAACCCAATACTGCCATCCAAACTTGTAAATCGTAAGTTACTCATTGAAAATTCTCTGTTTACCTCTACTCCTAGCTGAGAGAGCAAGTAACCTGTGCAACAGCAATACAAAAGTCATGAGAGATTTCACATTGCCTGCCGTATTTAAGGAGAATTCAAAAACATAGGAAGTGAAATGTAGCAAACCTGCTATAGAGACATGCAAGATAATCTATCAGGTGTTTGGCAGTACTAACACCATGGATTTTGTGAGTACTGCTTTCCTACTAGGAAATACAAATTCATTGCAGGAAAAACATTTAATAGAAGTGCATTGCCCTTGACAAAAATTAATTATCAACTGAAATCTGCAAAAAAGCATTTTGGTATAGCCAAAATACTACATCCTAACCTACTCAAAATGGAATATTTCTATTTTCCTTTCCAAACAAAACATATAGGGTGGAGGGTTCTGTTAATTCAGATTAGAAAATATAAAACAAGTAAAAAAAGTTAAATCAGAATTAAACATCTTGATTTTAATCAAATTGAAATATTTGGATTGGAATGAATTTTTTTTTTGGTGGTGGTGGTGGGGGGGTTATGCAGAAATGCTTTTGTTTTCATTCTACTCTGGCACATGAGAATTGTCAAAATCAGAAAACTCTCCACAAAGCAAAAAATCTACTTCTTATACAGCTAGGCTGTGTAGCTTTCTATCCCACTATCTGCAGAAAATATGGTCCTTTGCTGACCTTCACTCTGTGCAGTCACTGCACATGATCCTTCTGCTTTGCATCTCCACTCACATTATCTGCTTTTAATTTAAGATTTCCCAGAACACTTCCCCATTTGTACAGACTCTTAGAAAAGCACAGCATGCTCTAACAGTGAATGTTAACATCCTCCCCAGGGCCTGGTTGGCTCAGCAACAGTTGGAAAATGCCTTTTAGCAGTGTAATAATCTTTAATGTTAGTATGATAAAGGGACCTGGAACCTAAGTTTTCTGATTGTCAAATCATCACCTCAACTTTCTCTAAATAGGAGACAAAGATCTTCACTGCAAGAACCCAGGGGAGAACTTTCCCAATGTAAACACTGAACGCTACCATAAGCGATGATATCCTGTATTATTTTTTCTGCTACATATATTGAGAAGATTGTAAGCAGCAGGCCTGCAGCAGTGCATAACAACGTTACCAGCTTCCTTCTGATTAAAGTGGTCTCTGCCATTCTTAATAATCTAGGCTTTCTGCACTGTATCTTCTGGACAAAGAACATAGGATCTCACTCAAAGCTCTGTAACTAAAAAATACGTAAATGAAACATCACCCCCCATAATAATGCCAAATCATTCACATTTTAAAAGACTGCAGTTTGCTTCTGTAACTAATTGGGATGGCCTAAAAACAGTATTTTCATTAACCATGGAGAAAGAGCTCTGAGTGGAGCACTCCGGATGGGCCAAAGTCCTTCCAGTCACATCCGTATAACTGTATGATGGCAATAGGTGCAAAACTGTAAAAAGAAAATTCCTCATTACTGGAAATTAGCACACTGCCAATAATTATTTTTCACCAAATACCCCAGGCTTTTAGAGTCTTTGTACATATTCTTTGCAATACATACTTAAAATCTTTTTCTTTTATACTTCCTTTCCTTATTCTGCTTTTTAAATCACCAATACAGCACTATTTTTCATTTTTCTTGATACCTCAAGAAAACAGTCTTTTTTTTCTAGTAATGTTATGGTTAGAATCCAGTTAAGAAGCATCAGGAAAAAAAAATAAAATTGCATGAGAAAAAAAAAAAAGACAAAACCTACATCAAGTAAACCCCACTCATAATTGTTTCTATTTCAGAAAGACAAAAATGTGTGCGTTTTGGACACTTTATGTTAAAAAAAATGTATTTAGATCTGGGAAATAAATAAAATTGTTCAGCTGGTCTATGCTTAATATGGTTCTATTGACAAAATAGAAGGTATATCCCCTCCCCCAAAAAAGCTTCATGTCCTGCAAAGAGCTTTTTGTTCTGCTATCTGCTACATCAGTGTACACTTGCAAATATTGTCGCTTGCCATATTTTAAAGTGAAAAGCTGCTAAACAGGACATCCACAAAAAAAGCACTTAGTCAAAATAGCGCTCTCTTCTTTTACAGTAGTTATGCCTAACATGCACAGGGAATTTCCCTGCTAAGAGTCCTTGAAGAGATGAGCCCCATAGACGGGGCTCCAATCTCAGTACACAATTGAGAAAGATCAATGTGCAAAAGGAAGGCGAGAAAGGTGGCAAATCATGCTCCTGATAGGGGGCTCAGCCAGGTACCAGAAACTGCCATAAACTAGAGCAGACACACGGCTGCTCTTACTTCTACCTAGATGCTTGCGGTCTCTGAGCAGACTGTTATGTGGGCAGGATTGGGAAGCTGGTGATATAAGATATGCTACACAGCCAAAAAATCCTCCTGGCAGAGAGAATTCTCAAGATAGAGGCCAACCTGTGCAAAGCATCCAGAAATAACTTCAAGATGTTGTGTACAGGCCACTGGTGGATTTGAATTAAAACAAACAAACAAAAAGCTTGACGTCTACAAAAGACAGAGGCATAAAAGATAAGGCAATCAAAGAAGTCATGAAAAAGTGATGGATCATTTCCCAGTAAAAATATCTATTTTAAAATCCAGCCATGTTCCTACGTAAGAAAGGCGAACAGCAGATTGTCTGGGAAAAGGTTGACTTTTCACCATCTTTCTCTATTTGGAACATACAGCATCCAGTAAAACAGGTGATCAGTTTTCAACGGATTACACAAGAAATAGACAGTAACGGGCACTGGTTCAGAGAAAAAAAAAGCAACAAAACACAATCCCTTCAAATCCAGCAACCAATTTAGAGAATAAAAATAGAGAGGGAACCAGCCCTACAACAAGTGAAATGCATCTCTGACAAGCAACCAAGATAAGGACCAGCTAATGAAAAAAGACAGAAGATTTCAGATTGCATTAACATCTACTACCCAGAAGTACACAGATCATGAGAGGTTTCTTTTCAGAGTTTCTTAGATTGAGTTTTCTCATGTTAGAATGTCTTTTCAACATGAAAGCAAATAAAAATGACTGAGTAAGGTTACAGGAGAAATGAGCTAAGACGTGAATGGGAAACAAAAGAATCACAGTTATTTTCCTGATCCCAGAAAATAAGATAAGAACTCTCCTATGCTATCATTCTTCCTCTGATTGAGTTATTAAGACCTGGCATCAAATTTATCAAGTGTAATTTTGAACAACCTTTCCTTTCTTGAAAGCATCTATCTTGCTAGCTGCAGCCAACAGTTTTAAACAGTTTTAAACAGCTTACCACAGTGCTGCTCATGACTGAAATCTAACATACTGCAAGAAAAAAGCATGTTTCTTACTTTACACACAGTGCATTCTGTTTTCAAAGGCTCTAACAAAAAAAAGTAATTCCAATCTTTTAAGGGGCTGCAGGTTCTCTGAACAAACTAAAAACCTATGGAAGGCAAGTGACATTTGCTAGACTGAGCTCAGAGACTGCATTTAGTCCTGAATAGACAGAAAATTAAAAGTTTACTGAACTAATATTGTCAGATACTTTAAACAGCATTTGCAAGCTCTTTGGGACAGGGATCCTGTGTTTTGTTATGTGCCATTATGGTGCCTAACACAGCTAGGTTCTGATTCACCGTTGGGCCTGGCTTATTACAACAATAAGACATTATAGAAGAAAGTATGATATATTGCTAGGAGTTTGATGACCACATCTAAGTATAAATAGAATTCTTTCTAGCCTGGTGTTCAAGAGCTCCTATCTTATATGCAGCAAAAAGTTGAATAGGCAGTAATGTGAAAAGTGAAGATACTGGCTGTACAATAGCAGTGAAAAAAACCTTTCAGTTGATCCTTTGTTCTCCTTATTCTTCCTTGCAAGAATTTATCATCAGTTCTCTATGGTAGTCTGACCAGTGTTTGTATAATGAAATAGCTAAATTTTGGAAAAACCTAGCATGCACGAAATCAGTAAAGAACTACTAAATCACAGCCAAACGATTTTTCAATCTTTGCTGTTCCATTGCTTTTGTATTTTGCCACAATTCTGTTTTTTCAATTCATTATTTAATCACTCTTTTTCTAAATTTTGCCTCATTTCAATATATAAACATATTATATTCTTTCTTACTTCAAGTCTGATTTTAGAAAGCCTGTTTGCTCTTTGTATTGTTCTTCCTTAGATCATTTAAATGATATAATTCCAGAAAATAACTTCTGTATCCAAAGAGAAAAACACCTAATAACCTTATCCTGCCTCACTTCCTCTGTCTCTGAAATGCTTGAAGATACAAATACCTTCTTGTTGAGTGTTGGGATATTTGTTTAGCATATTAAAGTGTTAAGACCAAAAGTTTTGATCTACATAAGTCTTAAGAATTGTTATTATTTCTAATATAAAAGTTAGTTCTCAAGGGCTGTTCCCCACCACATCTCATAAGAAGCTAACAATATTTGCTTGATTGTCACTAGGATGATGAAAATGATTCCCAGAAGTGTTGTTCATAAATTTTCATGAATCTAACCATTTGGCAAAGTTATGTAAACTTTTCAACTCCAACTGAAATAATGCAGTAGGATATTTAGTAAGGCACTTGCTTATAGAGAAAGAACTCTCTCCTCTTAGGTTCATTATTTAAAAGAAAAAAGAGCTTTCTCTAGAGTGTCTACCTGAATGCTTAGCAAAAAGGCTGTGTGAACACTTTTACATTATCATTTAAGTCTACTAGTGACAGTTGTTAACCGAAATAAGACACTCCCCAAATGAGTAAGAATGCCTGTAGAGTGTGCTGTACAGACTTCATTAAACTCTCACCACAGAGTGTTACGCTAGTATAACTTCTGTATATAAATATGGCTTTTAAATCATCTACTGAGGAAAGCAACTATAAGTGTCCAACTTCATCCCCAAATCTGTCAAACATTCCAATCTGGCACATTCATCTACTCCACCAAACTGGTTGGGAATTTTTACAGAAATTAAAGAAGCCAGTGACATGAATTAAAATCTGTTCCTGGTGTCCGATTCTGTTCTTCACAGCTGTGGAATATTTTGTGTCCTTAAAGTCAGTCTAGTAACTGCAAAAGATTAAAATCAATCATGACACAGAACGGACATAGAGAAAATCTGCAGCCATTTCACACTGACAGAAAATCATAGATCTGAGGATACTGACTCCAATATGAAAAATAGAGGTCTAATTCTTCTACTGGAAATAGAGCAGTTGTGGGATTGTAATGTACACACATGCACAAGATGATCAAAACCTCTCAGAACTTTAATTCTGAGTTGTCTTCATTTCCTGCCCCACCTACAGCATGCTTCTTTTTTAAAGCTATTGAGTCACAATCCAAAGACAAAGGAAGGAGTTATAGTGAGCTATAACTGATTTTTTCTGACATATTTCTGACAATCTAGACCCTTCTAAAACAAAACTCCTATTAATATGTAGGCTACGATGGCTGAAGTCAGATGGGGTCACAAGTTTTATTCATGTAACTTCAAAACAATTTGACCAGCTACAAGTACTAGCCTGTAAGCTAATACTGGTTCCCAAACACAGCGTTCATTCCCTCATGGGAAAAAGTCCAGAAGGTTGTTTGATTAAGCACATAATTGCACTCAGCCAAAGAAGGATATTTGGGGATTGCTTTATCATTTTATCACTTTAAATCTATAAACGTATTAAAAATATCCTGGAATAATTTCTTGGTTTTCATCCTCTAAAGTAAATATATTATTTTTGCAGATGTTAATGTAAAATTATTTGCTTGCAGGTGGTATCATTTCATACATATTTTTTAAATTGTAAACTTTTCTTTAATTCATGAATGTAAAAATATTTCTCTCCATTCTCACATGTGGAATCTTATAATTTAAAATATCACTTCAACTAAAAATGAGAGGATCTGTTACACATCCTATAAATGCTTATTTCTTAGATAATGTTCAAGGAAAATGAAAAGGCTTATAATATTCTAAAAACAGCTACAACCATAATCAGTTATAGCTTTTTGTCAGGGAGATCCTTAAAGTAGCTTACCCTTCACAAAGTTTTGCTTGATTCTGGTCCTAGCAATGGAGTTATATCTCGGGAGCAGAACTCACTGAATTCAGTGGAGTTGCAGCAAGTAAAACAAGCATAACAGAAGTTCAAATCAGGCCTTTTATTTAAGTCAAAGAATTAACTCAATAACTGTATTTGTTCTCCTCTGTGCAGAGCCCTTTCTATATAAGCAAGCATAGCATTTTAATGATAGGTAAGCATTAACTACATATATTTTTTCTAAAAGTAGCCAAAGTTGTCATGAAGTATGCAAAGAGTGTACAATATAAGCTTACTACATAGAACATGGCACCTATAAGCGATAGTAACCCTCTGACTTTGCCCAAAATGTAATGAGAAATTTGTCCAGAGTCTTATTTTTAGCTTCACCACTGGGAGCAAATTCATCATAAGTGAGGGCTAGTCAAGAAAAATTGTGTCCAGGAGGACAAAGGTTTCTATCTAGCCAACCAGCGGCGTAGTTACAACAACCCCAGTGTCAATATGTGTATTTGTCTCCAAGGTAAATTAGAGTGAACGTTAGGTGAACCGAGACAGTGAGAGAGCATGGCACTCTTAGCAAAGGAGCATAGCCAAACAGCAGTCAACAGCAAAAGAGAAAAGGATCTTTGGTGCTTTCACCTTCAGCGTGCTTCGCAAATACTTAACTGCCTAATTAATAGAACATTCATAAAGATAAATAAATTCTATTACTCTTCTTTTATAGATGGAGAAATACAAGCAGGGTGGGTAAATTACTTTTTCTCAAGATGGTTACTGGTGGGGCTCAGAGAGAACAGAAGCCTTGCTGGATTGGAGCCACTGTAATTAGCTGCTTGCATTACAGCCTCTCCCCAGCTAGGATCAGAGCCCTATTGCACTATATCTTGTACAAACATTCAATTAAAAAAAGGCAATCTCTGCTTAAAGAGATTACAAGCCAAACAGTGACAATGACAAGATAGATGTAGTTTTCAGTGGGGGGACGCCGGCAGACTGGATGACAGGAAAAGGAATACAGCTTGACAATACACGGGCTACGCAGAGCCCCTGCAAATCTTCCTTTTGTTATTTAAATAAATAGTAAGTGAGCATGAAAAGAATTCTTGGACTGAGCTACATCCAGGACGTCTCTTCTAGTCCTACATTTTTTATTCATTTGTAACATGTCTCCTATTTATTTATTATTTTAAAACAGGTGGGTTCTGTGAGGTAATTTGTAGGCCAGGACGGTGATTTTTGCGAAGTCATCCCAAATTTTAACACGCACCCTCAGGAAAGTGTAAAGGCAGGCAGTTTTGCATCACCCTCTGGTGGAATACCTCAGTTAAGATACATCTCTCTATTACTCAGAATAAGAATCGTGCAGAGAACTTAACACATCTGTCAAGTTGAATTAGAGGTTTTAATCTTAAAAAAGAAGGGAGAAATTAAAACTATCAGGGTATCTCAAGCTCAGACTAAGAGGACTCTACTAGATAGCAGAGAAATAAGTTTCTCTGTCCAACTCAAATGGGTTTTAGAAGCTTTCGAATGGACACTGGTCATAAGGAATATGTTTTATTATTTGATTCAGCATGCAAGAGACATTGTTTTATGGTGAGCAAACAAAAATAAATCTATTGATAAGATAAAGGGCATTATCACCACTATGTCTTATTTCTCAGGTGTGAAATCCTATGATTATTACCTATGTTAAGGAGTGTAGTAAGCAGGCAAGTGGAGCATTTAATAGACCTGAAAGTATTTAGCACAGACATGTAGACAAAGGAGTTCTTCCCATGAACAGATGAAGTAAGCGAGCCATAACAGGGGTATGATACTTCTCCAAGGACATACTGTAAATAAATGTCAGTGGACAAAGCCTAATCTCCCTAAGAAGATTATGAAGTATTCGATATTTCAATATCAAAAGTTTCTTTCAAAAAAAATTTACATTTCCTAGCAAAGAAATGCTAAGAAATTAGAAGAGCTTCCATTTCATGAGAAATAACACATTAGTCTGATTACATCTACTTCAGTCTTCTGTCTGAAATATTAGCCAACTTGAAATCTTGGTAATTGGAAATATATCCTGATCTATGCAACAAACTGAGTAATTAGCAAAGTCCTTCTTAATGGAATAGTTAAATTTTCCAAATAAAAAGGCAACGTACTTTTAAAATAATTCTACTGCAGATCACAAATTGAATGTGAATTAAAGCTACTTGAATTTGCTTTTAAAATGTGTTGAGATCTGATATTCTTCCTTCTTTTCTTAACAGTCTCTATTTTCTGAATCTGTTTCTTTTTAAGCTAAAGCTTTTTGTAAATCTAGTTTAATTGTATTTCAGATGGTAACAACCTTTCGAGTGGCTCTTCTTCAGGTAAATCTATCTTCTAAAATTCCATCTACTAAAGTCCTTCTACTGCTTTACTCTGTTTCTATTATTTCAAGATCTCATTACGTTTTATATAATTCTAGAAGAGTGCAAGTCAAAATATGGCTCTTTCTCCCACTCTCTGAATACTCATTTCTACAAAAATATAGATATAACAGCAAAACTATTAAATTTAGTATAATTATACAAGATATAAAATCCAAATGTAGTGATACTTTTCAGTTTATTATTGCTAGAAGTTCTTGTACGCAGAGCATAAAAAATCTCTATCAATATACGAGACAAAACACATTGTGGAATTTGGTATTGATATATAAATTAGCTGTTGAAACATAAAGAGAACTTCTTCAGGTTTCCTATCTCAGACAAAAACAATATTATCTATTCTATAAAGTCTGGCAACTAAGGTGGTGATAGACGAGCGTTTCTTGAGAATTTGATTTAAAAGATGGAATGATTTTTTTCCTACAGCTACCAGGACAAACACCATATTTTCAGCAAGACAGCAAAATATTGTGCCAGCTGAATAATTCTTTCAATATAATACATATTGTGATGCTTGCTATTTTGTTTCATTGCAGATATTCCCTTTTTTCTTCTTTTCCATACTTTTGATTATGGCAAAAGAAGAAAAATGTAAGGAGTAAAATCTCTTTCCGAGAGGACCAAAAATTCTTCTTTTCCGTATGTTTTTTCATAAAAAACTAACACCTATAATTCTAATAAAATGAATAAAATCTAATATAATGACATCTGTATCAACAAATAGAAAGAAAAACAGACAGCTAAATGTACAAGTTTACATTAATGTCAAAGGATATCATCACACGGTCTTTCAAGGAGGACCCCAAGAACACTGTTCAAGCTAGATTCACTGATCAGCCAAACACAGCATAGCTCTACATGTACGCAGAGACTTCATCCCTCTCCTTCCCCAGCTTACCACTCCTGTTTTCACAGGCTGCCTCAGAGACCTATGTGTAGACAGGATGATCTGGAGTCATATTATTCTCTTAGCCATTCTCACTACTTTTTCAGTAGGAGCATAGCCTAAAGATATAAATGTGCTATTGCCATCACAGAGATAGAATAACTTTTTCCACTTATAAGGGAACTTATTGATAATAAAAACTACCTACAAAAAAAAAAAATACAAATTCAACTTTAAATTTTAGAGAAAACTAAAAGAAAAATAACCAGAATTAAAGTAGACCACATCAGATGATAAAAAAGTGTATATGTAGTATCTGAGAATTATAAATTTAAGCTTCTAAAGTAAATAATTGGAGATGCCTTTCTTCTGTCTGAGAAGAAAGAAACGCAGATCATGAAGATTATTTAATAAGCAGAGAAAGAAAATGATCCACTTACACATGCTTCCCAACATTTGGAAGAAAATAACTTGGGGGGGGGGGGAGGGGAATATAATTGGTTCTTGCTGTAATTGGTTCTCTATTCTAGGGGTCTGCTGAGCCCAGAGAGAAAATAAGGCAGCATCACATGCCGCAGCATTTGTATGGAGTGCATTCAAGTATCTGCTGCTATTTTAGACTGTCAATATTTAGGGATTCCATTTCTTAAAAGCAATTGTTTCCTTTGGTCTGTTGCACAAGCTGCTAGGTATTTCCAAGACTTTGAGTAGAAATTCAGTAATTGGATACATCTGCATTTCTGATAACCTAGATCATGAAAATTCCTTGAGAACAGACAGATACCAGAAAATCTTTCAAAGAGCTAACTTGCGCTCCTCTTGCAAAAGTAGTTTTGTCCATTTTGGGGGGAAGGTTCAGAGCAAAAGTATTGTTGAATCAACCCACAGTCTGGAGGATAGTCATAATCAACTTACCTACCAATCCATTATTTTCATGTTTGTTTGCTTTGAAATTTTGAAAGTTCTAAATATTCTTCCCATTTTTACAAGCACCAGGAATCTTGAAAACTGTCTTAGTGAACAAATCCAGCTGTGATCAGGCATTATAGATAACATTCTTTGTCAATGAAATCCTGACCTAACTTTGAGGATATGTTGGCTGTATTCCTTAGTCTTACTTACCGAAAAACTAACATTTGTTCCATAATAGTGCCAGATCAGTCTTCCACTATGATAAGTTTATCATATAATTTATCGCGATTTGATTTTCTTCAACACTGTACCACAGTTACTAGGCTGTGCCTCGACATGGGCATCTAAGAGTTTGGTTTAACTCTTCAGCCTAGGACAAGTTTTGCATCATACCAGGAACAAGTTTTGACATTTCCCACATCTCAATTTATTTTGTGCAGACTTTTGGTGTATTTGAGTTCCTTTGATTTGATTTCTAAATCTAGAAGAGAGTCTAATAGACTCAATCTAATAAATCCAGCTAGGGTGCCTGAGACCAGCTACCACTTCTTTTCCCTTTGACTTATTTGAAATCAGCTTTTCTATTTGTCTGCAACAGCATGAAAGTAACAGCGCTACTAGAGGTACCACAAAAATTGGCTGAACACCTCTTTCAGGAGCCATCACAACCTTCCAGCTGATATCTTAGGGTTACTCTTCTGCAATGCTCAGGGGAATCTGAGAACTGAAACCGGGACTCCCCTGTGTATCGACAGGAACTAAACAGACTGTGGGATAATGCATAGCATTCACCCTAGTGCCTTCAGACATTGCAGCGAAAGTAAAGATCTTTCAGTCCTAGGCATTTCTCTGACTTTGCTACTGTGTCTGGTAAGTAAGCAAGCATTTTCACCGCTAGAAGTTTGAGGAGTAACTTCACTGTGACAAAGCAATATTCACACCAAATATCATTTCATTGTTACAGAGGGCTTCCTTAGAACAGATCAGGGAAGTACCTGCCTCTCAAGCAAATTGGGTTACTAAGGAAGTTTTTGTTCAGATATGTTTTTGCTGGAATACCCCATTTGCAAAATGAAATTTGTATTTATGGGGCAGTGAATTTCCCACCATACTTAGAATTGGTAATAAAGTCTTTTTGGAACCAATTTTGTTTTTTGTTTTTGACAACATTCTATATGATGGTGCTTAGCTTTTAAAAATTGAATTTTTCTATTACTGCTAATGTTTCCCATTTTGGCACTTTTATGGAAAAGCAAGGCTATTAATTTTTCAGATCAAGATACTGTTGTGAATAAAGTATATAAAAAAATTATTAACCAAAATATTTTGGTTTTGTCAATATAAAACCTTTATTTCACTTCTAATTCTTTAATGTAAAATAATGAAAATTTTAAAAACAAAGCAATTTTGAGGAGTTGCTTTTGCCCTAATCTTGAGAACAACTAAAAAAAAAACTCAAAAAAATCTTTGGGCAGAAAGCCAATATTCCAGCTAGCCCTAGGCATAAAAGAACATACAAACATTATAGTTGAATTTATCAAGCTCATCTCATCTCTTTATTAACATGAAAACAGATATTTTCTAGACTTTTTTGTACATTTCTATTCAGTGCCATTCTTAAGGCCTGAGGCTATAGATATTTTACATTTTCCATCTACGGCCATGGAGATCTCTGCCTCTCTAAGGACTTCAGCTTCCTGCGAAAAAAAAATCAATTCACGACAGCCTATGACTATAAAAATTCTGTTCTGAAAATGTCAAAGGAACTTAAATATTTTAGGTTCCATGAATTCTAAACATCTTCTCATAAGATCTCCCAAAATATGAGACAGAATTTAAAAAAAAAAAAAAAAGGCTTTCAGAAAGCAAGAAAAGTTTATTTGAATTTAGCATTTAGGAGATAACAAAGGACTCATCTAAATGGATGGCAGATGTAGTTATCTGCAGTGTAAGTATTTTTGGGCCAAGTTCTACAATTTAGAAACTCTAAAGGTTAGCTGAGATGGCACAGAGAATAAATACAACAACCAGCAGATTAAGTCATTTGCAAATTAGTTATTCAGTGAAGCAAGGTCTGAAAGGAGAAGGTGGAATGTAAGCCTGCAATTGTGACTCAGAAATTCAACTGCTTCCCTGAGCTGCAATTCACATGCCACAATTATACACCTCTGACTCAGCATTAAGAAGAACCTAGCAATCTAGTCTAAGTCCAATAAAATATAAGGATTTAAATGTAATATTAATCCGTTCATATAAAATTAAATTAAAATATAAAAATATATTTATATAAATATATAAATATATTTAAAATATATTAATATATTTAAATTGAATTATTTTAAATTAAATTAAAATAAATTAAATTAAAAAATTAAATAATAGCTAGTTACATCTCAAAAAACGTTTGGTATTATAAGCTAAGATAAACCTGTTCTGACATCATACCTACATAAAGCAGGGGCTGTCCACTTTCAAACATATTTTACCCCAGGAAAGTTTCCACTGACCCTTCTAGTCTATATTGGGACATCTGGCCTGGGGCCATGAATTTTACTTCATGCCAAATCATATTACTGAGCCAAGCAAGAAAGTGTGATGTAAATTAGATAAATTCTGAATGGGCCTCCTGATAGCTTTAGCTGCAATACTGCAGAAGTGTTGAATGTCCAACACATCATATGGCTCATTATCTATACAGTGAAGAAGAATCACAATACTCCCCCTATAAAGAATATTCAAATTAAAAAGCTGGAAATAGGAATTTTGACTTTGAGAGCATGTCTTTCAAAAAGCAAAAAATAAATTTAAGTTTTCTATTTCATGCCTGAAATTCTTAGCAAGAAGCAAAATTCTCGCTGTGTATTCCTTCCAGCTGAACTGCAGTTAGACAGCTAAATCAGTAATGCAGTATAACATGGTCATATTAACTTAGTGAAGCAGAAAAGACCATCTGCACCACCATGAATATGACTAAAATACAGTGCCAGCAAAAAGCCTTTAACAGTGTCTAATGCCAGAAACCCTTATGAATGTGTTTTAAAGGAGTGCAATGTAATTGATGAAAAAAGAATTATAGTAATTGTTTGACCTTTGATGCAATAAGCTTGTAAAATTGATTTATAAACTGCTTTATAACTCAATTTCATGTACATTTAAAAATAATAAAATGATTTTTATGTACTTCACTAATTTCAACCGTAAGCAATTTGTCCAAGTATACTATACATACCTAACAAGTTAGAAGAAATATGCATGCTCTCAAGTGTACTAAAAATTGGCACCTCTAGCTGCCGTCTCTAACAGGTGTGGCTCTGGTTTTGTATGATAGATTTCTGTGTCTACTGTACTGTTGTGGTGTAAATGCATTAGACTAATAGATTCAGTGCTATATATATGGAATTTGGCAAGCTTTTCACAAGGTCCCTCACTGAAATTGTCAAGGAATAAGAAGGAAGATTGTTACATGGATTCACATTTTAAAGTAAGGAAAAAACAGGTAGGGCCAGATTTCTCAATATTGAGATGTTACCAGTAGAGTCTCACAGAGTCTTTGTTTTTTAATATATTTTCAATTATTTGGAGAAAAAAAGGTGCATATAGTTAGGTGAGAAAGTTTGCTGATGACATAATTATTCAGAATGTGTTATGAGATTCATAGAAATATCCTATAATACAGAATGGCTGAGTTATTAAATAGCAAGTGAAAATTCTTACAGACATGATAGAGTCTGAACTATCTGTTACCAGTCAAGAAAGAGATCTCTCAGCTGTTGTGCAAATCTCTTAAATTAGCACATGCTAGCAAGATAACTCAAAAAGGCAAACCTGATATTAGCAAATATAAGGAAAGGGTCTGAGATCAAAACAAAAAAGCCATTATGTCACCTCACAGATTCCTGACTCTGGAATTATTTTAGGCCACTCAAAAATGATTATATTAGAAATGAAAAGGAACTGAGAGAGCGTGAAGGATGATCAGAAGTATGCGATATTTTTCATGTGATATATAGTTACACTAGCGTTCTTCAGCTTGGAAAACAGATGAACAAAGAGGGATATTATAGAAATATGGAAAACCATAAACATCACTGAGAATAAAAGGGAGCAATTATTCACTGTTTCTCACACCATAAGAACTAGCACCCACCCAATGAAATTATCAGGCAACAGGTTTATAGCAAACAGGGGAAGTACTTTTTCACAAAGGTATACATAAGTTATGGAACTGTTTGTTACAGGGTGCTTTACAGATCAAAGTACAACTGGATTTCAAAAGCACTGGAGCAAATTCATGGAAGAAAGGTCCACCAAAAATTATTAAGCTCATGGTTTGAATGCAATCTCTGGCTCAGAACCCTTCTGAACTGTAGACTGCCAGAAACTAAACAAGTGATTTTGGGAGAAATATCACTATAGTAGTTCTTCAGCTCCTTTTCCATGTATTCACTACTGGAAAATATCAGAGGCCCAACAATATGCAAGATGGACTTGTGGTGTGATCTAGCATAGCAACCTTAGTCCTTGCATAGGTTTTCCTTAGGAAGAGTAGGGCACTCTTGCTTTCATTCATTTAGAATACAAAATAAATTCAATACTGACTGTAAAGCACATTTATTTTAAAAGTAAAATAAGTTAAGCTGTGACATCAATTGCTCTGTATCAACTACTTTGCACAGACATCAATGAAAGACTATTTTAAAACATTTCAGTATACTGTCCCATGATCAAAGCATGAGACAATAAATCTCAATGCTAAATATTAATGAACATTAGGTAGCTACAAACACTGGTAATTAAAACTGACAGAATAAAATAAAATCTTATCCCAAATGTAATTTCTTCCCCCAGTAAGAGGGAACGACACTTCATGAAGTCCTCTGAGAACATTGTTGCTATTGATTGACTGTGCAAAATGCCCACGTAGCAAAGTGGTATATGACAAGGAGGTATTAGATTAGACAAACTCTTTCTGCTATATCTGATCTTTTCTATTATTTCAATTATTTTACTTGGTGGACGGTAGCATTTCTTTTTCTAAGCTGTTCACTGTGTTTTCTGTACATCAGAAGCACCTGTGCTTCCATCTGTGAGTTGTACTATAAAACACTTAAAATATTTGCTGCCTGGATTTGTTTTTTCTAGGTGGAAGACCTGTAGGTTTTACAGTTCTTCCCCTATATTTTCTTTATTTATACCATATTTTACACTTTTTCCTCTAAGCTACTGGTATTTATCATTATACAAAGTTGCTTATTTTTCAACACATTCTGAATAGCCTACCCTACCATTCAATGTGCCAAGCCCAATTAAGCCCACACCCACATAAATGCACAAAAGATAATCACATTGTATGGGTGCAACTGAGGGTGGAGACTGTTTCTTTTCCCCCCAGATTTTTTTTTTTCTTAAACACATTCAAAATAAGTGTTTCATTTCAATGTAAAACAAATGTTGGAAGACATCACAGCAAAAGTGATACACAACTTCAGTTTTCTTTCCTGAATGATTAAGACTCATACCTTCCTGTTTAATTTGTAACCCACACTTCAATTCCACTGAAGCAGCAGCAGTGTCTTTAAGCACATGGAATTCCACTGATAAAAAAACCCTACAAATGCCTACTTAAGAGTATAATCACCAAGCAAAGTAGTTCTGCATGTTCTATCACTTTTTTATAGATGCATAATTTTAAAACCAGAAAAGACCACTAGATCAGATATCTTATCTCTTATAAGAGAGATAATAGAATAGAATAGAGAGCTATAGAATCCAGGCTGTTAGTCCTATTCTGATTTCGATAACTCATGTTTAACTGAAGCACAAAATCCTCAACATGACTACAACAAACTTACAGGTATATAGCAGTTCCACAGTTGCACATTCCATCACTAAACAGTGTATTTTCTTAGGCATAGGTCAATTCACATATTTATAGCTGTTATTATGCAGTCTGCATGTGAAAAAGCAAATGTTTTTATGAAAAGGAATATATAGGCTAATAAACTAATGTACTTTTTTTTTTTTTAGGCAAACTTTTTGGGTTCAGGTTACCTGGATTGAGGCTCTTAACATACAGAAAGCAGTCCTTACCACAGGAAGATCCTGATGCAGTGATAGTAGATTCATCGAAGCACAGCGATGACTCAGTGGCTATGAAGCACTTTAAATCACCTACAAAAGAAAGTGTTAGCCCTTCAGAAGTGGATGACACAAAAGCATTGATTCAACGCAGCAAATATTCTCCTTTGGTTAATATATCAGGACCTCTTGACCATTCATCACCTAAACAGCAATTGGACAAACTTGATCCGGACAGGATACAGACAAGCAATCCACTAACCCATTCCAGATCGAAGGAAAGCATTTGTAGTATACGGAGAGCATCTTCAGTACATGATATAGAAGGCTTTAACGTTCATCCCAAGAATATTTTTAGGGACCGTCATGCAAGCGAAGGTATGGTGGAAAGTCAGTCTGTATTCACTGATGTACTAAGAAAGGGATTCTTGAACATTTTCGTAGAAATTATCATCACTCAGTAAGTAAAACTAAATATAATCAGCTATATACCATATATATTATATATAAAATATAATCAGCATTCAAAAAATCATACTAAAAATATCAAATATGCCAGGCTTACTCATTCTAAATACTGCTTTCCATGTCTAGGCAGTCCATTGGAATCATGGGACAGCTCTTAGACTACCATCTGCCTTCTTTAGAGGGGTATAGCAAAATCAGGCCCAATATTTGTAAAGCTAATAATAGGATTTGGGGCGGGGGGGAGGAAATCAGCTGATCAAGTTAAAATTTTATACACAGTTCTGTCCTCATACTCAAATATATTATGATACTAGTTTTGGTTGTATGAAATCCTACTTCAGCGATTGCTCAGTTTGTTTTTCTTAAACCTATGATGTGCATATTGTATTTCCACTGTCTCAACATGGAGACATGCTTTTTCTTTCATGCTGGGAAAAATCTCCTGAACAACTCAAATGAAATGCTTGGTGATGTGTTAGTCTAAAATTCATGTAAGTAGGATTTTCTCTTTATATTAGTATATTCTTGCAACCAGCAAAAGTTTTCTGTCTTCTTATTCTACTCTCTCTCCTAATTACCTGAAGTCATGGAGTGTCATCTGCAATTTCTCCTTTTAGGAGAGAGGGAGCTTGAGAAACTTGGGAGAAAGAGCTTTAGCAAACAGAGGTTTGGAAACCCTATGAATGGAGAGGCACCTTTGAAACTGACTTTCCTGGAAAAGTGACACACACGTGTCTTTGCAGCCATTGATGGTCTAATGATCTGAATCATATAATTTTTATTCAAACCAGATGGCATGTAATGTATGTGGAAAATTTTAAGAACTCAAACACATGTTGTCATACAAGACTGCACAGATTCATAAATTATCATGAAAACACATTTTCAGTTTCAGTGATTCCCTGGTTTTCTCCTATTCATTGACCCCAGACGCCAAATTCCTTTAAGTTCCCCTGCCTTTTGGGAGGTCCACAGCAAGGCTTCTCTGCTTCTGCATATCCCCTAAAATACAAGGCATTTCTATGCTCCTCCATCATCCAGATTAACTCTAAGATTAGCAGAAATGATTCCTTCTGGTTACTCTTCCTGTATTAAAGCCAGTCAGACAGCTATAAATTCTCATATACTGATAGACAGGCATCAGATACCTGTACATTGCAAGAGCGTATAATTAACCTTTGTAGAATTAACCTATTCAGAAGTTTTTTTCAACTAAAAGATGTCCATTCAATTCAGTGAGGGCTCTGTGCATAAAACGATTTCAGGCTTAAGTTCTGAATAAATAGTAAATAAGTTTTGCACACTCCACAACAGAGAGGTCATTATTATTTTTTTCCTGCCCCAACCCCTACAAAAAATTGCATACACCCCTTAACTGTTGTCTGTGGAAAACAAGTATTCTTGTTTGTCCTCTGTAAATGATGTAAAGTAATGTGACAGCAACATGGTTTAACTCAAATAATGGAATGTGAACCTCATTCTGAACAATTATTGAAATATATTTTGAGCTGAAAAAATTCCACAGATCTATCCTGCTTCATTAGTTAATGAGTCCTGAAAACAGATTGTAATGAGAAATGTTTTTGCAAAAGTTTTTTTTTTTTAATGTGTAGATCACTTTCAAAGAGTACAAATATACTCTTTATGCCCTATTTACTCTGAATTTGAATGCATGTAGTTTTCTAAAAGAGAAAGATTGACAGTATGGTTGAGAGTGTGTTATCTTCCACAGTCTAGAAGAACTAAATCACCTGATTCCATTGTCTAGATGGTCATGTTCACATATTCTCAAAAGAAAGGTTGGCAATAATACTGTAATGCAATAACATTTTTAGTAGTAGTAAAGTTGTATTAATTTCATCTATTTTAGCAGTGTTTCCTTGGATTTAAAAATAGGAATTTTGAGTAGGATTTGGCCAATGTAATAAGTGCATTTTAGGAATGATTTTTCCCTAAGTTTTATTTATATAAATGTATCTATATATAACCCTGCGAAGGATGTGTTCGTAAGGTTTTCATTGAAATGTCTGGGTGAATGCTTCTTTTCACATTTTTGTTGCTTATGGACTCATTTTTTTTCAGCTCAAATAATCTGAAAATTCAATTAAATCCATTTTAAACCATACCATTTTGCTATATTTCATAACAACATTCAACCCAAGATTTCAAGATCAGGATCTAGAGCCTAAAACCTCCAAAGTTCAGTCATGTCCAAGTTTCGGGATCATTACATAAAGTTCATCTTGGTTTTAACTTCCCCAGATACTTAAACTAAACTTCCAACAAAACACATTTAAGGATATCTATTTTGTCACTTTCTATGTTTAGAACTTATTCTGATTAAAGCAATTCCCAACTGGTTATTAATTATATGAAGAAAAGGTTTAAAATTAAGCTGATTATTACATTTCTTTGGTTCTGATGGTACAAAGTTTGTGCAGAAACAGCCATGTAATTTAATAATGGGTGCGCAGAGGAGCAAAAAAATTTCTAACCATATTTCACAGGATAACATTTTTCATGAGTCAAATATTAAAGAAAAAAATTTACTATGATAAGTAAATAATTAATTTGAATTTCTACTGCTTCTCAAATGATGTAATCATTTACATTGTAAATAGATACAATAGTCACACTGATTCCACTTTGCATAAGCTACAAAACAGGAGAGAATCTGGCCCTAAGCTTAGGTCATACATAGGCATACTAAACATGTACAACAGAACGGAGGATGACTCTCAGAATTGCATTAGAATTAGTAACATCTTTGATGCCATCTGCTTCAAAACTTATTAGAATTTGGCACCTTATGCTGAAAGTATGTTTAAATTTAGCTAATAAGTCAAGTCCTGCTTGCCTTACTCAACAGTGAGCCATAAAGCCCTATTGTTGCTACAAAATTATCCACGCAATTTAGGCAACCAAGATTCAGCCCAAATCATCTTTTTTGGACTCTCACAGATTGACAGATGCTGTACATACTGTAGTGGAGAATGTAAAACTTTAACTTAACCACAGTCCCAATGGGCCAAATTTGGTGGTCTTTAATGTTGCAAAATTTACAGCCCAAGGACGGCATAAAGTTTAATACATTTCCCATTCCCTTTTTACTTTGCTTATTGATCCTAACAATTCTGTTTTTTTTTCCTGAATCTGCTGAAAATAAATACTTTATTCTGACTGAAAATGCAATGAGGGATTCAGATTTAATTTTTTGCCACCTCTTCCAGTTCAAGTAATAATAATTGAATCATCTGAACTGAATTCTAATAGAACAAGAGAATAGCATTATTTAGCTCAATACTCACTACACTAATCCAGCCAGGGTCAAATGTGTTTTTCTAGAAAGACTATTGAGAATATAAATGATTTCATATGCTACATTAATTTATATGCCCTAGTTGCCTATCACTGTGTACTTTAAAATTGCTGCAGCTATACCTAGTGTTAATTGTATGCTGAAAGGTTTTGCACCGAAAATGACAATTTAGGATTTTTTTCATTTGAGTTTAATTCATTGAATTCCCTCCTAAATTTTTTGATTTGACAGCAAAGGGGGCAGGGTGGGAACCGTGTGCAGCTGCCACCGCCCAAAACCAAACCGAGCGCTTTCCACCCCAAACACCAGCAGCAGCAGCAATCCCGATTTCACAGGCTGGTTTAGGTTCACAGCCACACTCAGGGAATTTTATTTTCTTCAGAAAGGTCCCTCAGTAACACCTCTGCAGTCTTCCCAAAAGCAGCAGGCCTTCGAGCCCAACTCGGCCTGCAAAATCCACGTCCCTGCGAGGAGAGCGCGAAAGCGGAAGGCAGCGGGCCGCGACGCCAGCACGGGCCGGGCCCACGCCCCCAAGGCGCCGCTGAGGAGACCAGACGTCGCTGCCTCTCCCGGGTCCCCCCAGCCGGCGGAGCTGCCCTCACGCCTGCCCCGGCGGAGCCAGCCGCCCCGGGGCCCGACAGCCTGGGGCACGGGCGCCTCGGGGGCGCAGGGCAACGCTGGGCGAGTCTCAGCCCCGGCTCCACTGACCTGTGGCAGGGGCCCGTTAGCCCGCGGCAGCGGGGCGAAAGGGAGAGGCAGCCCCCGGCCCCACTTCCTCACCACCTCCACGTGCCCGGCCCCGAGGCTGCGGCGCTGGAGCAGCCCCACGGGCCGCCCCTGGAGCCGCCCCGACCTGAGGGGAGGGTGGCGGCGGGGGGGCACAGTCAGTGCTGCACCCCCACGAATAGCGGTGGTGTCTGTCCAGCCACCTGCTACAAAAGAGAAAAAAAATAGTTTCTCCTTTAAGGGGGTTGATGCCAAGAAAGGCTTCAGGGCTTGGTGTGCCTGTGCAGAGAGACACTTCCCTGTTACCTTGCGTAGAGGCACCTCAGAGCTGAAGAGGGACATTTAAGACATAATCGTCGTCTTCAGCGTTTCCCTAGCACCTACGCGGATAAGGCGGCGTTGCAGCACGCTGCGTCGGTAAAATTAGCCCTGTGAAACCCAGATCTTCCTGCGAGTGCCTAGGCAGCGCGTTGCCACCACAGGGCTGCGCTAGGCCGCCTGCCCGCGCAGTGCCCCTGAGGCGGCCGCGTTCGGCCTTCGGCCTGGCCGCTGCACGCAGCGCCCGAGTCTGGCCACAGGCGTTCGCTTAATTAAAGGTGACTAATTAGCACTTCATGGGTTAATGCTTTTGACTTCAAACTCAATATTGGGGTAAACGTACGTGAAATCTGGACTTGCTGAGAAAGTATTTTGGCATTTTGCTTGATACCACAAGTCATCTAGAGCCAAAACTACTCTGTTTTTTACACCACCTGATGATCTACTCCAAACAGTGTCACAGATTATTTCTTAATTGTCAAACTGACATTCATCTTGATTAGAAGTCTACACCATATAATCAAGGCAGTGCAAATATATTTTAATTCCAACCATACACACATTTTGAAGCAATAATTTCCACTTCTCCAATATAGATTTTAGTTTCTTTTTTCTCTCTTTTTCTTCACTCTTATTATGCCGAAAACCAGACAATGGTCGCAATGCCAAAGGTAAAGTATACATGTAGAATGTACCATCCAGTGCTTCAACAGCCACACTTTTTGGCATGTTAATTTGCCTGCTGTATGAAATGTTCAAATGCAACATTCTCATGCTGACCTCACTAGGACCAGGTGCATTCCTGAATTTATATTTGTTGGACACTTAATATCGCCTTTAACTTTTGTCTCAAAGCACTCACTAACAGTGCCTGGAAAAAGTGAAGGAATAGTTAAACAGTCAAGTAACCTAAGTAGCTGATAATTTAAAAAAAAAAAAAGTGAGGGAGAAAGTTATTTAACTCAATGCTGTTGTCTTTAAGCAGGCAAAACTTCTATTGATGCTACCAGGAGTTTTACCTGTGAAAGGATATATAATCAGGCCATTAATAAACAGTCCATTGTTATGAAGTGTTTACTTTTCAGTTAACTGTCTCAAAAATAAAATAATGGGTAATCAGGAACCATGTGGAAGTATCTTCACTTATTCCTCTTTTGTCTCCTTAAAACTAGTTTCACGTTCCTGGATGGCAGGGGGTATGGTTTCAAGCTTCCTGTAGTATTAAAATGTGCATGCATGAACTTCATTGCCAATTTCATGTTTAAATAATTTTTGGAGCAGCTACAAAACTACTTGTTTTCACCAGCACAATGATGGCAAAAGAAAACTGAGCTGTCTTTTGTAAGCAATTTGAACATAATTCTTAAGTGACTATTTCTAGAAAAGTTATTTTTAAAATGTGTTCGATTTAACTGCAATATTTATAGCTACGTTTGAAAACTGGTTTGTGACTTCATGCATGATGCAAAAAGTGCGTGTACCTGGTAAAGTCTTCTCTATGAACTGCATGCAGTGCATGAGCTAGATTCTGTAAAGCAATTCATGGATTATGAAATCATTGCATTTGCTTCATGTGTGTGTCAGCAAAATCTTGAGGAGAAAAAAAAGTCTTTGTCTTGTAAAACAGTTTTTATAAACATGTTTACTGCTGGTGAAGGTGATGGATTGACAGCTCAGGAGAGTGAAATCATTTCTTAATACATTGTATAAGCAGGGACAATGGAATCCTACCATGAAAATGGGGAGATCAAACTTAACCTGAAAGAATCTCCTTCATAGGATAGGCAAAAGCATGTCATTCTCCCTGCTTATTCGGTTCTCAGCCTCTCTGCTGAAACTGTCAATCAAGATGCCAATTAGTGTCAATTGTGATTGTGATTTGTTATGGGCCTCTTTCTGCTTCCTGCTACGAGAATATAGGAAAAGTCCACTAGCTGTCAAGTAGCAGCTCAAATACTGTCAGCCTAGGCTGTACTTAAGCTAGTAATGTCTTTTAATGAATTATCATTATCAATGAGATACATATATGCCTTGTACCATTTTTTTTAAACTAACAAAGGGGGGGGAAGAAAGATTTATTCTCACATGCAATTAACTTAAATCTGATACTGCGTGCTAGGACATGAATATTAGGCAGGGAAGGACTCACTGTAATAAATCCATTTCTTAGAGAGTTAGTTCACTTAGGAAGAGAACCAGTAAAAGGCTTAAATCCCAGAAAACAAAATTTCAGTGCAATTTCAGCATCTATAGCTAATGTTACTAATTCCATCTAATCATGGATTTACCTAAGCTCCCTTAGAGCTCTCTTACCTCAGAGTTCCCTAGATATCAAGAATCTTGTTCATCTGAGAAACAGTTCCAGCCTGATACCTCACTCATACGTAAGCCTACTCAATATCCAAAAACTATGAATTGCTACAACTGTGTAGGGAAACACAGCTGAAAAGAATGCACTCTGACCATGGCTAGCACAAACCAGCCAGATCAGTCACCTCACCAATTGTAATTGTGACCCCCGTTTTCTTTTAAAAATCACCTTTTAATAGATTACTCATGTAGATGATGGTAAAGATGGCTCAGGTCCTAGTCTGCCCAAAAGGTGTTCAGGAATAATATTCCTCATTCCTTGATAGTGTCCTCTGTACCAGGCTTTTTAGTATTCCACATGGGAGAAGGATATTGCTTTCTCCCTTTTTCTAGTGAAGCTGTTCTACAAAGAATATTCTAGATTGATTAGCCTAAGAAGGAAGAGAAAGCCTCAGTTTGTAGGCTGGTGGTAATAGCATTTACACACAATTTTTCTTCATCTTGCATCAAATGATCATTGAACAAAATACAGCAAGAGCCTTGAGAGCAGAACCATTGGACTAGTCTTTCCCAAGGCAACACCCTAACTACTACTCTATAGAATCATGCCCTCCCTTGTGCTCTTGAATTTCTTTCTGCACAGTGGCACAGTCTGGGATACAGTAGTGGAGGGTTTCTTTCCCCAGCTCAAATTAACCTCTAATTAGTGTAAATTCAGAAGGTGGAAAGCATATGCATGAATCCCATTAAATTACAAAAGCAAACAAAAAGCCTGCTTCCTCAGGAAGCAGCCTGCCATACCCAGGAGAGGCCCAGCCCTCAGCTACAGCATTTTACAAGGACAAATGAGTCCTTCTTAGTTGTGAAAAGATAAAACATAGGTACTGACCTGCAAAAACAGCTTTGGACACTGAATCCCAAATGAAGTCCCTGGAGGTCAAGTTATAGAAATCAGCACTGAGTCACTATTCAGCATTTCCAGGCAGCTAACTCAAGGCAGCTGGTTGCTTTGGATTTCATTCGTTCACACGTTGCAGATCCAGGTGTTCCCCTGATGACTCTGAAACTTACCCATAGGCCTCATCCTGTCCCATTGGCTGTTTCTAAACCATAGGGCCAATTCTTTTTTCTCTCTGAGGAAAAAAAAATACAGGGTAGAGGAAAAACATCACATACTTGCCCCATAATTAGGGCAATTAGGGAATTAGGATGCACTAAGGTTCTCATCTGGATCTGAGAAATACCCTAGACTGCACACTTTAGACAGAATTTTACTGACTGCTAGACCAGGAATTTGTCCTAAATCTGTTACTGGATTTAGGTCTTGCAGTCTAAACACCTTTACAGATCTCTTTTACAATATTATTCTCAAAAGCAACTATTCCTTACTATGAATTTTTTGAGGGGCTTCTAGGCCAACTTTATAATGACAGTACAAATAACTCTGGGCAATATTGAAAAGAATAATTTATAATCGATATGTACTTCATGAAGTATATGAACTCTGTATTGTTTATCTATCATGGCTCATTAAAGTAATACAACTTGCTTAAGTGTATATTAAATATTCCACTGATATTCTACATAGAAGTGTTCCTATCGTTTTCAGTATTTTGTTGATAATGACAATTAATGCAACACATTTTATGAATTTGTGATACTTCAAAATTAAAATAAAAATTAAATGTGCTTGGCTTTTGGGAGGATGTTAAACACAGGTTAATATCTACATTGATTAAATATGGAGTTACTTGGTCTGTGTCAACAGGGTAGGATAATTATGAAATGAATTTTACTCAATTTTTGAATTTACTGAAAGCCATTTTTTGAATTAGGTATCCTATAAACATAAGCAACATTATAGATATGATAACAGAGCCTTTGCTCTACAATAGGACAGTCCAGACATTCTAATATAATATCGTGTCCTACTTCCGCTTTTATAAACAAAATGAGAGTATAGTATTTCTACCCATCCAAAATTGTGATGGAGCATGTATGGGTACATGAAAACAATTAAGGATTGATGCATTATGTACTTTGCAATCCTGTGACTTTATAAAGAATGTTGTAGGCTTTATGTAAAGAAAATTCTGTATTTACGTCCAATAGTAAATTTTTCATTAGCAATAGAATTATTTTTAAAATCTAGATAATTTTTACTAACAAGTAGTATAGTGAAAAATAATATTAAGTACATTTCTAACATATCTCACTTAAGCATTAATGATAACTTATTTCTCTGCATTTGTCAAATACTAAATATGCATTCCAATTTTTTAGGGCCTTTTAATCATATCAAGTCAAGTCTACTGGGATCCACATCAGATTCAAATCTCAACAAATACAGCACAATCAACAAAATTCCTCAACTCACCCTGAACTTTTCTGATATCAAAAGTGAAAAAAAATCTTCATCTCCTCCTTCTTCAGAGAAAACAATTATTGCACCTAAGGTGAAAGACCGAACGCACAACGTAACAGAGAAGGTTACCCAGGTAAGGTAGTATCTATCATCTGAATTACTTTTTAGTTTTATGAACCTGTTTATCAAGGTATACGATAGATTGTTACCTTTTTCATGAATGACTTGGATATTTCCAAGACATTTTGAATTATTAGGGCTTGAGCTGTTATTTACTTTACTTCCAGTTCAGTTGTACGTGAGGTGGTTTACAATATTAGATGATACTGCTTGACTTCTGCTAAAATATGTATTACATTCCAAAGAGAAGTAAACAATTAAAACTTTTTAGCAATGTACTTTGCAATGAGAAAAAGCTGGAGTACACACCACGTGCCCAATATAAGTCTATTAACTTCAGTGATTACTGTCAGTCATAAATGTTATTTATTTTGTATGAAATTTCATTTGTTTTCTCCTTTTCTTAGTTTTGTGAATTGCTGATTAGTGCAAGGCACAATATGATAACAAATGATAGGTGATTGTGCCACTGGTATGGGCATGATAATTGCGTCTTGTAATTTCTGTTCCAGTTCATTGTCTTTTCATAATGCTCTTTCCTATGGGTTCCTTTCGCCTATGGGTACGTCAAAGGGTTGTCAAAAAGAGAAGTGGATACTTTTGGATTGGATGTATGATAGCTTCTGTCATCATTGGGAATGAGTCATGTAAACAAACCAAAAATGAAAACAATTCCAAATAGGGCTCGTTTTGATAGACAGCTACTATAGACTGGTAAAGCTTGTGCTTGAAATCTGGCTGGCGAAATATAAGTTGTCCTTGTCCAGTGGGAAATGTACAATAAGTTTAAAGTCTAGCAAATTGAAATATGAACACAGTCAGCTGAATTGTGCTATTTCTACCTCTGCTTCTTGTGCAGAGTGGCAGAATGCATTGTCCCAATATGGGACTGGAAAGATTTTGTTCTCTAAGTCACAGTCTTTCTAGAACAGAGATTCCTCATCCCAGTGTGCTAGCTGGCCCATGCAGAGAAGGGGATAGCTTATGACCCCCACAGGGAACGTGGGAGGGACAGGGAGATTTTTTATGCTCATTTCTCCTCACCGGTCTGTAAGCATAAGGGCTAGTATGCACACAATTTCCTCTGTGTGTAAGCAGTATACATGCTGCTTACATATATGCACTATATATTTGACACATAAGAATGTTTAGGAAAGTGTAATGTGAGAACACAGTCACAAGAGCTATTCTTGTGAATGTATAAGTATCTGACATGTAAATTCATTGTGTTGTGAATGGCTGTTCTGGAGTTAATAGAAATCAACAACCTACAGAAACAGACAGACAGTGAAGAGTCCAAAATATCCAGTTGTTACAGTTCAAAGGTGCAAAGGTCTTCATCATAAAGTATTATGCTATTCAATGTTTTCTGCATTTTAGTTTGTCGCTTCACTTTCTTAGATGCCTGATATATAGAGGACACTATAGACATACTGCCACTCATTTCTAGCTAGTGGTTTGCAGGGATGAGTTTTCATTTTTTAAGCAATGAAAAGAATCTGATGGATAATTGACTGTTTTTTCCTTGCTTACTTCAGAAATCAGCCAAATTATAATGTTACAATGATAGTTAATGGCTTTAAGGAACACATCAGGTATAAACTATTGACAATTGATGGATAAAGCTTTTCTTCAGATGCTTCCCAGAAGGGTTCCTGGGACAACCAAATACAACTGTGTCTTATAAAAACTAATTTCACAGACTCACATTACAGGAATAGCCCAGGCCTGCTAACATCCTCTGATACGCCTAGTGAATAGAGCCCTCTGAGAATGTAAATAAAAGATCCAAAATAGTTTTAAGTGTGAGCTAAGCACCAAGCTTCATCAAACCTCATCAGCTTCATCTAGCCTGGAGTAATTCTGAACACACATAAAGGTTTGATTCCAAGTAGACTGGGAATTTTAAAGTATAAATAATGTATCCTGTTACTTATGTGTCTTCAGAGTATTATAGTAGCTAGCCGAAAGATTAAAAGGTTGTATATATGACTGTATGCCTAAATTTCAACTGAGTTTTTAGAGGCTTGACCCCAAGAGGTTTTAAGCAAATTACTGAAGACCATAGACAGACATCCTGTTCATGATTCAGCAAGTGGTTAAAGATGTTATCTCCCAAAACATCCTGTCAGTACATCTCTGCAAGATGATTTTGCCTCAGGCAATTTAAGGAACACTTCCACAAATCCCTTTGCCAATAGGATGAGGTAAATAGTAATCTCTAGCACAGGGCGGGTAGCAAACAGCTAGAGGACCAAGTAAAATGGTGCGGATTAGCATTTCTTCAGCATAAGACAGATCTAGTGCCCACTGAAGGCAACAGAGGTTTTCAGCTAAATTCATTATCAATCTCATATTTGTGTTGTATTGACATATGGATATTAGCAAGGCCATGCTACCAGTATGCAACATGCTGATTTTTTCTTTTAAGAAATAGCAGTCTTTGTCCCAAAGAACTTTTGTAGTCTCAGTAAGCAGAGGGTCAGCCCCTAAATGTCTATCCACTGACAGACTGAAGGAGGTGAGAAATGCTTTGTATTAGGATGCAGATAGAGATTCCATAAGAAAAATCTTGCTGAGAATAGCTTTTCCTTACCTCTGACCTGCCTTCTGTAGACCAGGTTTCTGCTTCTCAACACTGCTACTATGCCGGATAGTTTCCATGCTCCTGCTTCTTTTGACAGATATATAAAGCAATGTATTGTACACCCTCCTAGAGAAATAGAGATAAAAGTTGTATCAGTTCTATCTTGAGACAAGTTAGTGCCTAAAAAGTAATTGGATTTTTATCTTTTATATATTTTGTCTTTGATAGCTAACTTGAATCTGCAACCATTGTACTTTCTTCCCTGGTCAGTTGTGAAAGATTTAATCTCTTCTGGATCCATTTTGATATGTTTTAAATTATTCAGAGTAGTTATACATAGAAATCCTTTCCACAGATAATATGGCAAAAAGTCAAGTTATATTAAAAAGACTAATTTTTATAAGCTATGTAAGCATAAGTCAAGCTTGATTGGTTTTTCAAATTTCTGACGGGCCAATTAGTGCCGAAGTGCCCAGTTCCTATCTACTAATGACTGTGTTATGGGCAAAAAGAATAATCTACATTTATTCCCCAAACAACTTAGATGTTATGAAAGGTCCAACAGAAATGGTTCAGATCAGCTGAATCTTCCAGGAACATTGATGCTAACTAAATTTAAAATTAAATTTGAAATGCTCTGTAAAATCTTTACACCTCATAAAACACTTCCAATTTAATTTGATGTTGGTTTATGTCTTTTTCTAGAACTACCTCAACCAACATGCAGAGTACAATCCATGTAGCAAACTTTGATAATATATCATTCATCATAATGAGAAAGAATTACCCAAAGCTGTTTTCTTTATCCCCTTTTGTTTTCAATTATCAATATTTTCACTTATCACTGCAGCCTAAACGATAGGATTAGGTACAAGGAGAAATTCCTAGTAGATATAAATAAATGTAGGTGCTGAAGTCTACTGTACCTACATGCATCTGTCAAAGATCTAGTTAGCTAGTTATTTGTGAATTAGATTAGAAATAAACATTTAGAAGATGGAAGTGGCTAGAAGTTTTTGTCCCATTTATGTTTCTAATTTCCAGTGACTGCAATATGTTTTATGAGAGCTGGCACTTTGAAGGTTCCACTGGATGTCTGTCTGCATCTTTAAAAGCTAAATCTTTTAGGAAAACTTGTTGTAAGACCCTTTCCATGCTGTATCCACAGAAGCTCTAAAGCAGTGGAGAGGTGTTTTTGGAAGGTCTGAACACAGTATTGAAAACAGAATGGCAGAAACATCACAGAAGATAACTAGGATATGCTCATGCTGGCACAGTCCTCTGATAAGTGTGTCTGGGTGAGAAGGCATCAAAAACATACAGAGGGGAATATGACCTATTTAAGCTACAGGACAATATCAGTAAAATAGCAAACAAGTATACAATGGCTATGATACGTTTAAAGGTTACCTTTAATCAGAGTGGTGACATCCTGAAATAGTCTTCCAATGAAGGCAGTTAGGGCAGGAATCTCAGATGCCTTTAGACAGAGCCTGAGAAATGTAGTAAAAGGATAGATACCATGATGTACTTTTCTGGGATTGCAGGACTTGATGACATGGAGGGCCACTTCCAGTCACATATGGCACCATTCAAACATCTGTTCCTTCCTTTCTTGGTGATCCTCACTGTGCATGTGTCCTTTCCTTAGCTTTGCTGAGAAATTACTTCCTGCTCTATAGCCTGATGTTCCATTACTGTGGCACCTCTCACTGTCTGTAACTCAAAATCTAGAGACATGGACTCTGGTATGCACCACACTAAAGTAACACTGATCCGCAGAGTTGGATCGGTACAGTCTGGATTCTCTCTGATGAATCAGTAATAGCAAACCAAGTATCAGCATCTCCAACTACAAGAATGAGTTCTTTCCAGAAATATCTAGGCAAGACAGAGGTAACAATTGCATAACTTCTATCATATCCACAAGCTGGAGAGGATATTCAAGTAATTAAGACAATGAGAAAAGGGCGGGATGACACATAACTACCCCCACAAGGCAGAAGAATATTAGAATGAATTGTGTGAAATAAAATATTAACTTATTTTTAAAGGACAGCAAGATGGCAAAAATAGTAAAAGGAGACTTGCAATGTAATACGAACAAGGAAGAAAACTAGTACAACAGAAAAAAAAACACTAAGTGGTAAACAATTGAAAAGCAGGATTGGGGACATGAGAAAAAGAAGAGCAAACAGTATTTTGTAACCAAAATATATGGCATAGAAAGCAAATCTTACCTAACAGAGTTTACAGACTGAATTTACAAATAGAGGAGTCATGGCCACTCTGTTTAGAAGACAGGATACACTTTCAGAAAGCATTTAAAGCAGAGAGAGATGTTTCTCAGCAAGCAAGATCTTAGTGGAATAAATTAGGAGTGGACAGGAAAATTAAGATATAGAAAAGAATTTCAGAAGGAGCAGAAGATGGTGGAACAGTGGTTGGTAGTTTGAGTGAAAATCATGACCTTTGAAATCCAGGCAGAAAAAATGGGATTTCATGGTGGAAATTCAAAAAAAAAAAAAAAAGAAATGTTTTAAGTAACACAAATAAATGAATCTCCCCATGGACATCTGTCCCTTAACATTTTTGATGAATTTATAAAGGAGGCTTCTAGCCTTAAAATTATGACCTGTAGCGGCACAACAGTAAGCAATTTTGTCATTTTTTTGAATCTTGTTTTATTACATGTCCAGTTCACACTAATGTATATCTCCAAAGCTGTGAAATTTATTGTGAACAGAATAAGGGCTGAGTGAAGATTACAATAGTCTGTATCTATGGTTATGTTTGAAGAAAAGAGAGAATTCCTTTATACCCATAGACTGACACTGATAACATATAATGACTGACCCAGTTAATAAACATGTAAATTGCTCATCCCTTGTGTTCCTTTAGCAAAACTAGTCTGTGGTCCCTCATTAATGCTCAGAGATTATTGGTCACCTTGAAATTCGTCTGTCTATTCAAAGGCAACATGTGGTTAGAGGGCCCAATATGCATCCGTTGTTTATGATTTGTCACAATAGCTGACTTACAGGAGGGCAAAACTCTACGACCTTTAAACCTTTAGTAAATAGCACTTTTCAAAACAGTTTCACCATCTACCTATCTTTAGAAAATATATATATCCTAACTGGTACATGGCTGATCAAATGATAATATGTTCCCTAACTGGATACATGGTTGATTGGAAGATTATGATTTGTTTTCCAGACATACTGGACACCCACAGCTCTTCTGAAAGTCAAACTCTGAGTGTACAGCGGGTCATATATGAAGTGATAGACCTTGTAGTTTCACGGCATGCTTTTGTAATCTGGCCAGACTCTGTTCTGTCAGCCCCAAAAGATTAAGAAGTAAGTAACAATATCCCCCAAGGCCAGTCTCAGCTGTTGATATAAAAAGAACCATTATATGATTATGACTTCAAACTGACCTTCAGGTTTTCAGGCTAAAAGAAGACTGTTCAGCAGCATCTAGGACAGAGAGGGGCAATACAAGACCTAAAAATAAACCAAATTATTGAGCTATACATTTTCAGCACTCTGATTCAGCTGACACACTGCACCATTTACACCACCTTGCAATAACTCACACGCAAATGACATTTCAAGGCTGTTGATTTTGGAACATGAGCTGACATAAACCAGAAAATCCTGAATTAAGGGAAAGTATAATTTTGATACGTCTTCCAATTACACAGAAAGGTATACACAGAATGATGAAATTGGGGGTAAGCAGAGCCAGCATTTCACTGGTTACTGTATGAAATGGTAATTTATTTGTTTCTGCTTAGGTGAGAATGTTCTTGTTTCTATCATTTGCTATTCCTATTTGCAATGATCAGTTGACATGGTTTATATAGGAAGTTTTCCTTTGTATACAATCATACTTAGCAACCTAATGCAAAAAAACTTTATCTTCTATTGTAATTATATAATGAGGCTTCATAATTACTATACATGTCATTATAAAAATAGTATAAATGTGTGTAATTACATTATCATTTAGAAGGTGTGACACATCTGTGTGTGAAAAGAAGAAAGGTAAAGAACATCATGGTCAAGGAAAAAAAATAATAAAAATACCCCAGTCTCAATGTAGTCATTTACGCCTGTGCAAAGATGTCACCAAACCTGGAGAGCAGGCTCCTTTGCACTAGAGCAAGCAGCTATACAAAGTGCATGGAAATAGAAAATAAGGCCCATTGGTTTTGATCGATTTCAGAAAAATATAGCATTTTCATTTGAATTATTTGCTATTGCATAAAGTAACAAAATGGCTGATCTAGTTATAGATTCAGAGCAATAGTGAATGATAAAATATTCTCTGAAGGTGATTGTTTCCAGTAGCACCTCTTCTCCTTGTGACAGCTGAATGGTCTAAGACATCTGAACTGCTGCAGTGTTTTGAGACAATTTCACAACATATGGTGGAAATGGAGCAGTTGGAAGGCTCAGCTGCTTCAAAACATGTAACCTGGTTGCATCTTTAATCAGTCCATGTCCTTCCCTCAAGATCTACTCTTCTGATAAATGGATTGTCTGGTCTTGCTGAGTATCTAGTATCCTCTGTGAATTACAATTTCAAGTAATCAGTTCTCATATGATCTTTTTGTTGTTACTGACGTGAACCAAATGCTCAGTGGGCTGTTCCATGATGCTAATATGGAATGGACTATGTGTTTTGTATAATATTGCATCCTTTCTCAAAGCAACATTCTTGTCTTGGTGCTAATATAGGGGGACAAATAAGCAGACACAGCCTTTCAGATTGCATTGTAGCTTGTTTTGAAAATGATGGATTTGATGAATAGGTTGAGGATGTAAGAATTAATGCCCTACAAGTAAGTGAGAGTGATCAAAACCAAAGTGTAGGCAGCATTTAAGTAACTCTAAACCCCAAAACTCCCACTTCATGGTGGATTGACCTTGGAAGTTTCTAAACTTGGTGAGTTAGTCAAAACCAACAGTTTTGGCACCCATCAGAACTGTGCCAAAATGAACTGCAAGAAGTCAAGCCCCTGCCTATGCCCCACTGAGATCCAGAGAGCTGGTAGAATCCTCTGCTCCACTTCACGTGTGTGGCCTGAAATAACACTTTTCACATAATGCAGTTAGAGCTGCCTTAGAGCAACCACAAAGGGAGTCACAGTCCACCTTTTACATAACCGTAGAACCATACAAAAATGTTGGTTGAAAGGGACCTCTAGAGGTCTTCTAGCCCAATCTCCTACTCAAAACAGCACTAACTCCAAAGTTAGATCAGAGTCAGGGGTTTACCATGTTAGCTCAGGGAACAAGTTCCATGTTTAGATCGGCATAAGCATATATTTTCCAGGAGAAAGTCACCCAGCAATAGATAGCAATAGAAACTGGTACAGAGAAAAGGGGAGGGAAGAGGACAGAAAGCTGTGGATCACATGGGCCAGAAAGAGCTGGCACTTTAGAAGGAACACTAGTGGTGTAGCTAATGTTTAGAGTACTCGCTTAGAAGGAGGAAGTACCGAGTTGTAGTCCCAGTGTATTTTGCCTGTTACTTATCTTACATAAAGGAACATCTGTAGAAAAGAATAAAAAAACATGCATGGACTAACACTCAGGATTCCCTCCCCCGCTGTCCAAGTGTCCTAACCCTTAAAGAAAATTTCCCAGTGCACTTTCCATGAAGTCTGGATTCTGAACTCTATTCTAGTGCTAAAGAAGCACCTCAAATGTAAGCATTGTAGTACCAGTGTTGGATCTAGCCACCAAACACCATAACCTGGGCAGACAATATGTAGCACTTACCTGAAATCACATATTCACTCCTATTAGGAGTCACTTTTCTCAGCTAGTAAATGCAAGTATGTTCAGCTGACAATTTAATATAATTTCTTGCGAGTAACTTGAGTTTCTCTGTTAGTGTAATACTAGCTAATGCAAAAAACAAAAAAAATGGTACATAATTTAAAAGATAACTTTTTAAAGGAAGTAGTTAAGTTCCCTTATACTTCTGAGGACAAAAATTGATAAATAAGCTAAATGTGAAAACAAAGTATTCCAGCAACTTGCAGATAGAAAGAGGATTAACTGGTGATAATATTAAGAGTTATCATCTACTATCAGGAACCAGGTGGTCTTAGGCATATAAAGGAGCAACAGCAACAAGGATATTTTTCTTCTGGCTTGGACAGGAGGTGGGAGAAAAGCATGTGGGTTTGTTGGTGTTGATGTGTTGCCAGCTGAAAAAAATTTCCTGTTGGGGTTTGTTAGAGTTTGGGTTTTCTTTTTTCATAGGATCAGAAACAGTAAGAAAAAGCAGAGACCATTAAATCCAGTCAGCACAGTATGTTATTTGATGCATTCTGAATGCCCTCAAAATTAATAAGCCAAATGAGGTCATTCTTTTCATCTATTACCTGTAATGTGTCAGAACTTGGATAATGCTTTCAGCTCATAACTGGTAGCAGGATCAATAGAGGAGTGGGGACCCAGAATTCCAGTTCAGAGATAATGTTTTTCAAAAGAAGGGAGGGAGGAAGGGGAACAGTCTTTAAAATTATATTGAAATATCAATAAAATCACAGCAGGGGAAAAATCAAGAACCAGCTATATGAATCAAAAATCAAAGGGTCATTGAATCCCAAATATTATGTTCATGAAATAGTGTGCTAATTAACGAGCTAACACGTAGTTACAAAGCATTTATTGAGCTTTATGGGTAGTATAGGTGATGCTGAGCATAAAATTAATGAACAGGATACAACAAAAATCTCTAGAAAATATTTACTAAAGGTGGCTAGTTCAGGCCATCTGCATTTCTATGTGTAGAATTATACTGTAAATACAAATCCATCTGAAATAAAGTACATAAATTACATGAATATTCAGTTGATATTAATAGTACATAGAGAACTCTCAGAGTTTCTTTGTCCTTATATCAGGGTAGTCTTGTATTAGATTTAGATAAGTTTTTTTTCTTTTACAGCTCAATAAATCATTTACTGTGACACATAGTGGAATTATCTTTAAGGTATTTCAGGTGTATTTTCAAGTATAATTCAAAGAATTGCCAATTTTACACTATAGCAGCATCTTTTGAAATATGAAAATTGTAGTAATTACTTTTTTTATTTAATGTATTAGGAACTTGCACATAAGTCTATACAAGCAGATATGTTCAACTCCAGACATAGCCTGTTCAGAATGCTATTGCTAATAAATGAGGAATAGTTATTAAACAGTAAGTAAAGTTGTTCATGTCACAGCTTTGCATTTTGCTTTAATCTAATTATCCATCCTCTTTGAATATGTTCATCTTTCTAAATGGATTCTATTAATAATGAAGAAACCTTCTGTCTTTTGAAATAAAAGAACTAGTGTATGGTATACTCTCATATCTGTATCCGTACCACTTCATTATATTCAGAGAAATTCAGTTTCACTGGTCTGTAGGTGCGGTAGCAGTGGAACATTGTAATCTAAGGAGAGCTACACCTTTTGCTGCAGCATAGTCTTTAATGATGTTAGCGTTTGGAAGTGAGCAAGAAATCAGTGCCTGGGGCTTATGGTCATCCTCTAGAACTCGTTATAGGCCAGCCAATTTATTTTGATAAATTTTGTTAGGGTAGCATGCTGACTACAGCCTCATTCCAAGTTTTCAAACAACGCTTGAAAAATAAGTTTTGTATAAGATCGTAATTTCCAGGTATATTATGCTTTTTTTCCCTCTTCTTTACATCTGCAATACCAAGTAAGCTAAGGAAACTGCAATGGTTAATGGCCCATTCTGCAGTTTAAACAGTGTGATATAGTCTATATAGCTAGAAAACAAACAACATTTGGAAAAGTAGAGGTTACAGTGAGGCATCTATCCTGGTTTGAACTTTTGATGCCTGCAATCGTACATGTGATCAGCTGTAGCACCAAAAAGATTCCCATATCTCCTTGATTAAATCCATAAATAAAAAGTCCTATTCTCTCCTGAACATGAGCTTCATTTAGCATATCAGAGATGAGAGAGAACCTCTCAAGGAGTTATATTTTGCTCACCCGTTCCATGCTAACACAACCTTATTGTTAGGGTAGCAGAGATCCTATGCTAGTGGAGAATCATTGTAAGAGTCCTACCATGTCTTGCCATATTTCCCCAAAGCCCAAGTATGTGTCTTAGATCAGAAAAACAAAAAAATGTCTAATGCAAGATCCTGCTACTGACTGAGGAAAGGCAAATTCTTCTGCTCAGTTCATCATTGTCTGCTCCCTATCACAAGTAAACCCATTTTCTCTGCATAGCCAATGTAAATTGAACGTGTTGCTCTAGAAATCAGGATCATGCTTTTATTCGCTAATGAAATATGATTTTTGTAATCATTGTTGTACGTGCATATGTATGTAATCTGTTCCATCTCCCCTTGCCAAATGCCTTTTGGTTGAAATGGTATTGACCAAATTTGATAAAAGGTTGGGTAATACAGGAAACATTCCTACAAGTGTTGTGAAAACAGGAAGCTGGACAGAAGACTAAGACTAAATGTCTCCTTTAAGTGAACCAGGTGGTCATATGCTGATAGGACATAAACACTGAGAGACAGGGGAGACAGACATTTCTGAATGAAGCTTTTCCCCAACTACCAGAGTAGTTGCAATTGAAGTTCATACCTTTTAGACTCTAGGGAGTCTAATTACAAGGTGCAGTTTTTCTAGAAACGAACATTTGTTTATTCTGTTGTTTATGGAACAATTATTTATCATGAAATGGAAGATTAAATTTAAGTATAACTGTATGCATAAGGATCTTTTCTCCCTTTTTCCTAAACCCCAGTAAGTATTGTAATCATATGCCATAGCTGCTTCATCTTTACTCCATGAAACTCTTCATATATCCTTTTACAGTTTTTATGCTCCTTTTTAACTGCATCAAAATGTTTGGCAGCTAGCAAAACAGTCTAAATGGATAATAATGAAATATACATTTTTCATAAATGTTATGAGGAAGACAAGATAACATCAACAAGCACAAAATCTACTTTTGTTTCATTGACATGCTATGAACTAATGATTGAAAATATCTTGTGGGTGACTAAAAATTACAACAATAATTTAAGGCCATATTACAAATGTGACCCTTGATGTTTTGTTGTCAGACATATAAACGCTTGTAAACAGCTTAGTGGTTGTGTTTCTAGAAGAGCAATGAATAACAAACTCTTTAGCAATCTGAAAGGTAGCATTTTACTGTCTTCTGAAATGACACCTCTTGGTGAATTCATAAAGAGGAGAGTTACGCAACTTTTAATACGTATTCTGGCATTAACATTTTCTAAAAATAGTTGATTTTTAATATTTGTTTCTTTGATAATCTGCAAATAACTATGTTAAGATTTAAAGTTCCGTAAAGCACACTCAATAAACCTATAGGCTTTTAAGTATTACTCTGATGATGCGTTACCCACTAGTATGAAAGTAATTACATACTGACTGGCAGGAAAAGACTCCTGAGGTTTACGATCTATAAGCTCAATTTTCTAATTTTTTCATGGTAAATAATGGATGGAAAATGAACTAGAAAAATACTTCCTCTCTTTTAGTCTCTATCTTCATGAGAGACTAATGATAGGTTAGAGATAAAGAGTTTTCTAAATTATTACATATATTCAAGTTTGGTGAAACAATTTTGTTTGACAGTAATGTCCGCAAAAATTTTAATTCCATGAAATCTTCACAATTTTACTGAACAAATCCTGTTATAATGCTTTAATCTCATGGTACACATAAATTTCCTTGATGATTTGATGATTTTATGTTACTACATATTTAAATATCTGAATAGATTTATCAAATTTTTTGGTAGTCATATGAAAGTGGGCCACTTTATGGGCTCAATCCTACAAGGTACTCAGCACTCCCAGGAAGTCCCATTGCTTTCAAATTCCAGTGGATTTGAAAGTTCTCATCATCACAGAGGAGGGATGTTACCCTGTCAAATGGAGACTAATTGGACCACATTTCTTGAGGAATCTTTGTAAATCTTTCACATGGAAGGTCAAATTACTTTGAAAATAACACTGGCCTCTTTGTCTGCTTTGTACTGCAATAAGTTTTTCCTTGAGTTCTTTGATCTAATATTACATTCCCAGAGATTTCAGTGTTCATGGATATCAGTACATATGTACAGTGCAAACACCAGCAATGCCCAGCTGGTTCTTTGTCACCCATAGGATATTTTCTTAGTGAAAGCCCAGTAATCGTTCAATACAGCTGCTCTAATTTCAAGGCATCAACCCATCTGCAATCACTGTATGCAGATGAGTCATACAGCTGATGGGAACATATACTATATGGGTGTGGGCTTCAGGCTTGGGATCAGAACTTAAGTTTTCTTTTTCTTAAATTTTAGCAACACCAAACAGCATTAACTTTCTACTTCACTGAAATTGCTTAGATATTTATTACAAGAATGAGTTAACCCCAGATCAGATAGGTTACACATATCACTCCAAGCTAACCTATTTTTCTTCTTCTTTATATTTCACATTACCTCATTATCTCCATAATTTCAGCTTTTCCAGAATATTAATTTACTGAATATCCCAAAACCTTTCCAGTATTTCTTGGTTCCAGCATTTCTTGGTTTAAGCTTGAGGTTGCCACAAAAAGTTTGTCCTTGGCTAACTCAAAAAGCTTTATTTAGTGGCATTTTCAAACAGCTTGACTTCTGGAACAAAAATGATTCAAATACACTCAGATAAGCTTTCAGTTTTTCATGTTCAGCCATTAGTAACAAAAGTGTGGTTTCAATGCCCACCTAAAATTACACTTGGTGAATACGAGGGTACAATCCAAAAAAGAAAAAAAAGTCTATTATGCTATTTCTGACCCTGCAAACAATGAAATATTGAGCTCATTGTTTAAATGAGAAAGGTTTTTATCCCCTTGTATCTGAAGTCCCAAATGGACATAAAGGACAGGCAAGGTCAAGGCATATTTTCACACAGCAGCAGATTTACCTTAACGAAAGCTTAACTTTAAAAATATGAAGACCCTTAAAATATTGTGTTATAATACCTCACAGATATACTTCAAGCTGTCTGATAGAGGAAGGTAAATATAAGTGTTATATACAAAGTATCATACTACCTAATTTTAAAGTGTTAATACAGACAGAAGATTAAACTGGAAGACAAATATTAACTTCCCCCACCATCAGCATTTTTTGATTAAGAGGTTCTTTAATGGCTATCCTTTGAAAAACAAATAAAAATGCATTGTAATGCTGGTATGTGAAAGTGGTTTAGTAATGCTGTATTTGGAGGGAGTGCTAAATCAAAAGCACTTCATCTTTCTTTCAGTACTGGTGTAATCTTATTAGTTGCTCATGTCAGCATCAAGGAAGACAATCATCAAGATGTCTGAAATAGGAAAGGCCGTAATAATCCTCTGGGGAATTAGGTAATGCCTCCCATCAAGGAGCAAATGTTGATTTAATTTTCATTTGTTCAGTAATGCTTGCATAATATTTATTTTTAGTTCTTTTTAGATTCAGACATCTCTTTAAAAGGTCCAGTCCGTAGGGATCTTGTGGTAATATTATGAATATAGAAGAAAAGGGAAGAGATGTCTTTGCTAGATATAGCTATAGCTTCAGTAGACCAATACATGGAAGAAATGAGAACCAGAAGAGGTTACATCAAGAGAAGAGAGTTCCTCACAGCTAAAAGACCACACATCTAATAAAATCTCCAATGCAAAATCATACTCTCTTTTAGAGCTGAAGTAATATTGCTTCATTTTTGAACTGTAGCAGCACTTGGAATTTGAGGCCTACAGTCATGATAAAAGGGGTTGATTACTACAGTAAAATGGCTTTAGGTTCTGTATTTGTATAAGGATTTTTTCTTGTTTCATTGCTTTCCTGCTTTTTTCCTGTTCAATACTGCTATTGGCCTTATTAACAAAGATCTTAAAATGAGCTCAAAACTACATATTAAAAGGAAGAGATTGTACTCTAGATCTGAGTGGTTTTGGACAATAGTTGCAAAAGTAATGAACGTTCATTCTGCACCATAAACTGCATCTGAGAGCAAACAAGAATAGTAATTTTGCTTAACTTTAATTTAGGAGAGACCGCTTTCCTTGATTTCCTAGTCCCAACAATAGGCTTGGATGGAGGAGAAAATCCTGCTGAAAACATTATTTAATCCAAATAGCATTTCATTTTTGTGGAATTGCTTAGAAATCATTGAGATTAACCTAGCCTAATAATCTGAGAGCCTTCTATAAAATTGATGAGAGTATGAAGGTTCCTATGTCATCTCTTCCTTTAGCTCTTTAAGAAAACAGAACACACATTACATTTCATTTGTGTAGTCACCTTCTCTTGCTTACACTCATATAAGGAGTATGGATGATTTTGGCTTTTTGATTCAACTTGAAATGTTGTATTTGGATTAAAAGATCTGAAAATTCAACAGTTCTTCCAAATTCCTTCCCTTATTTTTGACTAGCTAAAATAGTGGCTATAATAAAACCATCTTGGTTCTGTTATCATCATCTTGTTTACATTTCTGTGTAAATTTTATATGCTGGCTTTTGACTACAGTTTTACAGCAGGTAATTTTGCAGTTTCCTCAAGATCAAAACCCAATAAAGATATTTAAGTCCCTCAGATACAAAAAGCTGACATGTTTCAATATTCAGTACAGCTTCCCTGCCTTAAAGATGCAGAAATGATCATCCATTCAGCTGTCAGGGCTTTGTGTCTAGCATTGGACTGGGTCCACCAAGATATTGACAAAATAATATTTTTCATTTCATATAGCATTTCCTAGAAACAGACCATTTTAACATTATATTTAGATTTGTGGACTGCTAGCATCTTCCATAGTTTTACACAAGATGTTTTATGGGTGGGATGCTTTTAAATGCTGTTTTATTTAAAAATCCTCAACTAATTTGGGAATATATGTATAGACACTGTGAGTAGCAACCATTGCTGAAGGAGGAGAGTAACTCATGCCAAATATCCAATGGAGATGGATGCTACTAGGCAGAGAATTAGAGAATATACTAGTCAATGATTATTTTTTATCCTTTTACTGCCAGTTTCAAGCCAGTATTGGAGCCCCAGCAATATTTGTGTCATCTATAGTGTACAATGATTATAACTGCAGGTGCACTTCATTTCTAGTTTTGTCTCAAACCCTTTTCTTTCTTTCACCTCCATGAGCCCCACTGGTCTAAAGGAAGAGAGAGGGAAGAAGACAGCAGGCCAGTAAGAGAGAGAGTTGGGAGGGGTATCAGGAGAAGAAGACCTATCCAAACCTATCTAAAACTGTGTGAATTTATGACAGTTATTCTGACCTAACTCCATATTTCCTGGGTACCTGAAATATATGTCCCCACATTGCAACCCTTCTTTAATAAGTGCCCTCTTAGACTTGTGATTTTAAGAAATGAACACACAAACCCAGAAAGGGGGAAAAACATTCACCAGCCCTTTCTATGTGAAATGCCTGAAGCAAGGTTCTCAGAGTCAATAAGTCTAGTTGAATGAAGAGTCGTCTAACTTGCAGCAGCATTGGTTTAACAGTGATTGAGATAAACAGGAAGACACAGGAAAAGATGGATGTTAAATCAAGGTTCTTTACTCAAAGGCAAGATATAATACAGTTTATTCAACTTTGGAAGTTTGTCATTGCAAATAGAATAAATCTTATCATCTAATACTGCTGGTAAAACACACCAGTTATAACTGCATTCCTGCTTTTACCAGCGGAACTGGAATGAAATGACATTTCATCAAAGTTGAATATCACTAAAATTTTTTTAAAAGAAAACTCATTACAGCCAGTATGGCTTTTGCCACCTAATATCATGTTCACTTTAGTAAGATGTCAGGAAACTTGGCTTTCCCATCATGTGCTGTCCCAGGGTTCATAGAGACCTTTTAAACACTGCAATATTTAGGCTTGATATCATGCCAAGTTTCCCAGTGCAGAGCATTACTCTTAAAAACTTTTCATTCCCTAAGCCACTTGTTTCACAATCTAAATTATGAGAAGAGTTTCACTGTTTAAAAGAGAAAAGTTAATAAAATGTCTTTTTGTTAACAATGAATTTTTCAACATCTTTTTTTAAGTAAGTTTTAAGTAAGTAGAAACAGTGAGGGTTTTTGAGTAGATTGCTAAGGACACTAAAGTCTTCCATCCAGCCAAAGACAAATACAGACTGACCAACACCAGTACCTGAGCTTTGCAATGATGTCACACAACAGCAAAAAGATAAATTAATCTTATATTCAATCAGTTTCCGTTGAAAAGCAATAATGTGTGTTTTCTCTTCTTTATGTACACACAACTGTGAGTTTTATTTGAGAAACGAAGTTCCAGCTTCTTTCTCTTGAGCCGGCAAACAATAATAGTCCTATAAAGAGTGCTTGACTTTATTTCTAATTGCATGGGAATAAGCAATGTAGAATTTAAAGTTCTATATTGCATTATGAATATGAAACAACCATCAGTCAATCTCTCCTGTGGTGTGTGTCTAAGAAACTAGTATGAAAAAGCTGGATCCATTTCTGCTGTGGTCACTTTTTTCCTGTTGTTCCCTCATTTTCCCTGATTTTTTTTTCTGTACTCTTCAGTTTTACCTACCTCAGTCTAAATAAACCCAGAAATAATTTTAACTGAAATGAGAATAAGAGCCAGATTTCAGGGGAGTAAGTCCAATTTATATTATGAGTTGCTCTGAAGTGAAGCACATTGGCTGGAATTTTCAAGCAACTGCAAGAAACATGAAGTAAACTTTATCGTTGTTGTGGTCTAATCCATTTCCTTCATTGTCTGAAAATGCAGCAGAACTCTGATACAAATTTTACAAATAGTGGTTCCCCTACCACACATACTCACACAGCTCTCAAGTAGTAGGAAAATATTCTTGGTGGGGGTCTGAAAGTAATAAGACTGCTTCAGAGACAAAGCAATGCTTCTGCTTCAGCTTGCTGTCAGCTAGTGTCTTTAATGCATAAAAATATAGCTAGCCCCATTACTTAAGTGCAGGTCCTAGTAACAATATAAAACATAGATGACAGTCTTTACCATCATCTCAGCATGGTGTTTAATGGCTGCTTGAAGGTACTGTATAATCTTTTGGATGGCTTAATCGTTCCTTATTTTATTGCTCAAAGGAGAAGAGGGGTTATTAACCTTGGTGTTCTCACAATATTTTCAGAGTAGATCTTCGTTGAATAAGTAGTGCCACTTAGATTACTAAGGAGAGGATCTAAGGTTTATACAACACTTGCTGTTGGCAAGTTAAACAGAAAGGAGTGTGCTGACCCTTATAATCTTAAAAGATTTTGTTGAAGAGCATGGAATTGCTCAATCTTGAACAAGGTGAAATCTCAAATCCCAAAAGACTTACTGCTAAACAACAGGCAAATAAAAACAGACAGTGTTGCTGGCAAGTTATTTCTCTTTCCAGTGATAATCTCATTTCAGTATAATTATTCATTTTAATTATTTTCGAAAGGTCTGATTTTCTAAACAGCACTGTTCCTAATGAGAAGGGGGAGAAAGAATAAGGAGAAGTAACTGGTGGAAAATGGGTATAATCTTTCTTGACTATGTCACTTGCCCAAATGAGTAGTAACTGAAGGTTTGTCACCATCTAATGCTTGTTCATTGGTTTGTGTGAAATGGTGATCTGAATCCTCTAGGATTTGAAGAGCACTTGCAGCACAGATGGCAATAATTAGCATCATTGCTGACAGTCTCAATAACTAGGCCAAGCGTTGAATAGAGATGAAAACTTAATTTACCTTCTTATCTTTAAAGGTTTTTTCCTCATGTCAGGGTTCAGCCAGACTGGAAGAGCAGCCAAAAGAAGTTTGTTTTATCTGGTGCCTGCACTATGCTTGTTCTTTGCAACAAAGCAAACATTTCAACTTCTAGAGCTGGCAAATCATGCAGTACATACAAACATAAACTGTTCCAAGTAAAATTGAAATCCAACTTAGAGAACACCAACAGATAATGAATCCACACTTGTAAAGGAATGATAACAAGCTTTAGACATTGACAAAAGCTGAAGTGAAACTCTAGCAAAATGCAATACTGCCAAAATACTTCTGTAATAACCTTCTTTGTCACATCTTTAGCTGTACAGTAACTATAGCTTGAATGAAATTTGTCCATGCATGAAACTCCATGCGGGGATAGCTGTCAAGGACATTCATAAATCTTTCTCTAACTTTTTGATTTCTCGTTGCCTTAAACATTTTCTAGTGGATGTAGACTCTTGTGTAGTGAATTTAAGTCAATGATAATAGGCTTGCTTTCCTCTCTTACCCCAGATCTCTAGGAGAAAATCACTGCATCACCAAGAGGGTCTTTGCACTGGCCATGAATGGGCTGGCAAGATTACCATGAGATGGATTAGGGAATTTGATGACATGTATAAGTATGCGGATTTTACAGCCTAGATATGCCACTTAAGGGTTGGTAGAGGGAGCAAGAGTCAACCTACTGTGTAAAATTCCCAATAAATGTATTAGGCCTGGTAGAGATCATGAATTTCACAGAAGTTCAGTCTGCCCTAGGACCTAGTAATTGAAGCTTAACCTTCCAAACTGCTTTACAGTACTTTTTAATTTTGTCATGGTACTTGCTAAGTTTACTGAAAGTAGGAATGGATATTCTGCCCTGATTATTGCTCTATTTCCTATTCTAGGTTCTATCCTTAGGAGCTGATGTTCTACCAGAATATAAGCTCCAGACACCTCGCATCAACAAGTTTACTATATTGCACTATAGTCCTTTCAAAGCTGTTTGGGACTGGCTCATTTTGTTGCTAGTAATATACACCGCCATATTCACCCCTTACTCTGCTGCTTTCCTTCTGAATGATAGTGAAGAACGGAAGAGAAGAGAGTGTGGATATTCCTGCAGCCCACTGAATGTGGTAGACTTAATTGTGGATATTATGTTTATCATTGACATTCTAATAAACTTCAGAACAACATATGTAAATCAGAATGAAGAAGTGGTAAGTGACCCAGCAAAAATAGCAATTCACTACTTCAAAGGCTGGTTCCTAATTGACATGGTTGCTGCAATACCTTTTGACCTGCTGATTTTTGGCTCTGGCTCTGAAGAGGTAAGCTTAAATAAATGAGAAGTCTTTCAGTCTCAAGTTTTGATTTTAATATGATAATCTGCTATATCCAAATATAATTTCTCTTGTCAATGAATATGTTGTTTAGTAGTCCCATGCCATATTTTAAAATTAAACTAAAATTAAATCTTTATTAGTAGAATAATATAGGACATTAGCTTTCATTGACAGGAGAACAAGTTGAAAGATTCTGCTAGTGTTTTTTCATTTTACCATATTTGATACTGTCTTTATAAATAATGAAATAAATATATCATGTACTAAGGATTTGTTCCAATGCTTTTATTTAACTACTTATGTTCCTTTGATTTACTGCTTGCTTTGTAAAAACTGCCCATAATACATATGAGTGTTGGCTGGCATTAAAGCATTAAAATAAATTCTCTCTCTACAAAATCTTTACATCAGATATTTACTCGATGTAAAAGAGATTAGTTCAAGCGTAGTAAACTATATTAGTTAATACCAGTTAACAACAGGATTTGGCAGTTGTCTGTTGTTTCAAGAATGCGTACTTCCAAAAGAAAGAAAAAGGATTATTTGGGGTTAACCTTGCCAGACTGGCAGTCCAGATGACTAATATCTTTGCCTTATCCATAGGATAGGTTAACAAAGTGTTCAGTGTATGCATCTGAAAATTGCCCAAAGGTGTATAAAACATACACTATATTCTAGATGTCCGACCCAGTTCTGCCTCCTTCTAAAGCATTTGTATTTAATTTAAGAAAGGCTAAAGTTATAGCGTATTTTTTGATGAAAACTGAACTGACAAGTAGAGATTATTTTTGTGATGTCTAGAATACAGCAGTTAGAAAAAAAGCAGCAAACCCAGCAAAATATGAGGTTCTGTCATTTTTCAAAGGACACAATAAATCCATTTTTAAAAAATACAATTTTTCGTGACATAAGGGAACAGAAAGTTTTGTGAGCAAGTGTGTATCTCATTAACAGAGAAGAGAAAAGTGAAAACTACAGATTAATTGGCAACCTTAGCATGAATCATACTAATCTGACTGGATCCCTCGGTATTACAACATAGAGACTGTTACGTGCACATACACAAAGATCAAAAATAGGTTTTCATTTCAAAATGACTTCCTTTTTATTAAAGGAAAGCTCCTGACAAGAATGAAAAGTCATTTGCTGTGAGAGCAAATATGTCTGCTCCAAGAGCCTGATCAAATTTTAAGCCTATCCTAGCTATTCTCACAAAGTCCTGTAAACATAATTAAACATGCCTTTAAGGGTCAGTAGAAAACAACTGGCACATACCTGCATGCACCCTGAGAATCTTATGACATTATTCAATCTTAAAAAAATTCAGAAGTAGGATGAATATCACTCATGCTTTTCTTAATTCACTTTCTTAAACTTTATATAATAAAATTTTTTCCCTCTCCTGTACTTCTGAATAGTCATTATGGTAATGTGATCTAGTTCAGCATTCATAGAAATCAACAGTAACATTCCTCATCAATAGTGATATTCCTACTAATTTTAACAAGAGCATACACATCGAAGGTAAATGAGTAGTCTGGAGATAAATGTAGGGAACAGGATGCAGTAAAAATACATTTTATTGAAGGACTGCAATAAGAGGAGAGAGATAGTAATTTAAAGGACAGAGGGAACATGTTAATAGTTCTCTTACCGAAAAAGAACTTTTCTATACGGAAGTTGACTAAAAAGCTCAGAGATTCAACAGAAACTTTGCTCATCTTTGGCATTCATTATCTGTGATAGGTATCATTCTTTTAGGATTTTTTTTGAGTTATTATCTAACTACCTGGTAGGAAACGTAGACTGTTTTGCTAGTATAGACACATGAAAGGAAATTATTTTGACAATGACATTACCTCAAACTTGGACTAAATCATTCCCTTTCAAGGGTGGTCTGCTTCCATTTCTGATCACTGAGCACTCATTACTGTGCTGACAATTTTTTCAGTGTTAGGAGGTGTGGCACAACAAGAAGGAATTACAACAGCAATCAAGTCCAAGGCTCACTGAAGGTGTGCTTTTTGGATCACACCCTGAATATCATTCTTCCACCCCTCCCCTATTACAGACATGCTTAAAGTGGAGAGCCAGATGCTGAAGTGATAAGGTAATGGTACAGATTAGTAGTAAACAAGTACTCCTAAAGGCTTGTTCTGTATGGCAGATATAAGTAAATTAATTATTTATTCCATCCAAAGATAATAACTGAACAGTTTCACTAGCTGGAAAATCTAGTTTTTTATCTAAGCAGCAATGAGGTCATCCACCTTATGACCAGTTCATCATGCCATCATGACTTCTGTCTCTCGTTCACGGCATTGAACATGCTGATTACTTTCTCTAAGCTGCTATTTGCTTAGTTTTGCTTCCTACACTGCAAACTGTAATATTTCCACAATGAACCATTTTTGATAGTTTAGCAAGAGGAAGCAAATGTAAAACTGTTAGAATGAAGCTCCGTTCATTTAATAGATTTTTTTCAGTCATGAGGGTTATCTTTTTAATGAAATAGCTCTTTTTTGCTATCTTGAGATTCTTCACATAAGACCCCCTACTAACAATTGTATTGCACATTCTTTTTATTAAACAACATAAGCTCCAAAGAGAACTCCATGTGTGCTCACCCAGCCTTAAAAAACCTTGATATCAAACCGAGTCTACAAAGGGCAGGAGATAATAGTCCAAACACCACTTGCAGCACTATCTGAATGCTTCCATTTGAGCCATACTTTGTCAGCCATAGGAAAGCAACAGAGTAAGGACAGTTGACTTTCCAATTTCTAAATGAGGAACTAATATAATGTAAAATTAACTTTCCTGTTTAAATAGGCTCTTAACACAAACTGATTATGGCTGGTGGTAAACCATTGGCTTTTTCTTTTGTGTGTGTATTTCCAATGTTGAGTGACACCCTGATACTTGGGGAGATAAGAAGAATGGACACATGGATTTTGACTTTCTATTATTTGGATAGTATATTTTTGATCATGCTGCTCAGCTGAGGAGTCTGGCTTGAATTTTAAACAAATATAGGTGTAGTGGCACATCTCTTTAAAGCACACACATAGATGTTGTGCATGTACAAGTGGAATGCGGTTTAAGATTACTGGACATCTTTAGGTGTGTACTTTTTAAAAAATGCACTTTTTCATGTATCCATCATCTTTTCACTTCAAAGTTTGACACATCGTAGTCAAAAACTACGATCAGCTAGGTGTATAGATAAGCAGAGTTTCTTCCCGTTCTTCTAGAATCTACCTCAGTAAAACATACAGGCAAATGAAGAAAATGGCTTCATCAAGAAAATTTTCATATTTATAGTTTAATTAAATTGAGGTGAGAAATAACACTCAACTAAAATATGCAGAAAAGCATGAAGGCTTTTGCTGTTTGTACAAATAATAGTGATCAAAGCTGTTTTACAGCACATAATTAAAACTATGCCAACAGAAAAAATGTTGCCTTAGGAAATAAAAATAAATACATCATCATGTGTAAATCCAGCATACTCATGAAATATAAGACTCAATGTGTCTTCTATTGGTAACAACACATCAAGAAAATAAAGATTTTGGGGGCTAAAATGAAGACATATAAATCAAATCACTCTTGTTCCTCTCAGTTTTGATATGACTCTTACTCAGTCCCTTACATAATATATCTGTTAAAGTGAACTGAAAAGAATATCACACAGTTCTAGAATTAGAGATTGAACCTAATCCTGTCCTGACTGCAGCTTCGCTGTTTGAATGAGTAGATTTTGCCCTCCCTTAAAATTAAAATCTATTTGAAAATCAAGTTCAGGAAACACCTCAGGAAAAGAGTAATATCATAGTTTCCAGTGCTCACTTGCAAAACCTATTCCAAGGAATTTTGAGTCTTCCATACTCAAGACTGCATAGCTGGTCTTATAGGCAGTCTGCCTTTGCATTAGCAGCTCTGTGGACTGATATCTTCCCAGGCTGGGATCATGCAATATCAGGGTAGAATCTTTGGAAATTGTTTAGTTGTCTGGCTAATTTTAGAGAAGCATTTAGTATTCATTTTGTCTTCCCTTAATTATATTTTTCAAGATGAAGCAAGAGAAATCCCAGCACTGCTTCTGCAGACAGTTCTTCTGAGACCCTTTTGGTAGTCCTTTATCAGCTGCAGTTGGAGAACCAGCACCCTGCTGCAAATAAGAAGTTTTGGTTAGTTGTTATAGTTTTGTTTAACTGCTGTTTATACTAGCATTTTCAGTATGACGATGCGTATAACATAAAGATCTTCAACAATGGCACAGCTCATAGGAGGCTATTAAGCAAATGGAGCAGACAGAATGAAAGGTCAAATTCTGTCATGTATTAGAGATTTTTCGGAGAGAGAGAATATAGTAAACTGTGCTTGGTGCTGTTATGCTCATATTTAACAGATTTATTTGCAGGCTGCAAAAAAGGACATGAAGGTTGGTGATGGTTTTACCAAAAAATTTAGGTGACAGGAAATTATTGAGAACCTGAGGAGGACCTAACAATACCAGGAAGCTGGAAAAGACCCTGGCAGATGAAATACTGTGTAAGCAAATGCACGTTAATGCACATTGGAAGAGACAGTTTGAGCTACTCATATACATCAGTCGGTTATTTAGTTTAAAAAAGAGACGAGATGACATTATAGAGATTTAGACATTAATGATAATGGATGTCATGAAGAAAGCAAAAAAAAAAAAGAATTAGAGCAAAACTAAGGATTTGGCCATCAGTGATAAAGTCCTGAGTCATAAATGGCTCTTAACACAGACAGAATACCAATTATGCCCTTTAATTAATTAGCTAATACCAGCTCACTCTTCCAGTCTACTGGTACAATAATAACTTCTGAATGATACCCTCTGCAATCAGAGAGAGTTATGCCCTCTTGTTTCAAATCATGCTGTCATCAATTGTTGTCCAGCACTGTCATAGTCAGCTTAACATCAGGGCTAAACTAATCTCACTATTAAAAAGATATGACTAATCAGAGTTAAGGAAAATCCATTGTAGTAGGTAATGATTTGGTAAGAAAAGTTCAGTGTCCTATACTTAGAAAATGTAATATCCATGAACTCTTGTTTTTACAAGGTCATTTTTATTACACCAGAAGGCAAATAACTGATAAAATTTAACTTTTCTTCAAGCTTCTCAATAGGAGAACTGAAAAATTCTTCCTAAAAAATAAAGATATCATGTCTCTTATTGCTTAGCTCGTGGAAAGAACTGTGTAGGCATGAAAGAACCATATAGACATGACCTGTGACTTATTTTTTGTGCTATTATTAAAGTCAAAACATAAAAACCCAATTATTTACCCCAGGAAAAAAATTAATTACTAACAGTCAAAAATGAAAAGCAGTTCCAGAAGTATATGGCATCTCAGTATCCTTTATCTAGAGGTATTCTGCCTGCAAATTTTTCAGCACTATAAATACCTACTATTATGGGGTCAAACTCTAACATTAGTCTATTCAGAGTCTGTCTATTAAAATGATATTCTTAACAAAGTTATTAAGAACAAACTGTTGCATACAGATGATCATATAGATGAACAAACATGGATGATCATTCCCTCATTTAAGGAAATTTCACTTTCAAGACATTATTGAAGCAATTATTCCTATTAATGTTTTCTTTTGATGGTTCTGTTATTTTCTCACTACACAATTTGTGCCATTCAAGATTATGTATTTTCCCATCCTTCTGAAATTATCACTTTTGATTATTTTTTCCTTTTGAAAAATATATTCTTTTGGGGGACTTATCTCTGGGAACAGTTACAATTGTAGCTAGGACCAGAATCACTATGGGGTAACTACTGCCGTATACACAAATGCACATTTAATCCAGGTTAGCCTCCTGAACTATAGCTGGAAAAACAAAAGGTGTTTTCAAAGGCCATAACAGCACAATGACCAAACAGAGCAAAAATATCAAAATTATGTTAGCTATACTGATTAATAAAATGTTAACTTAGCAAAGTGCAATAGAGACATCTAAGGTGCTCTTTTTTTTACCTTTCTCGATCTTTTTATTAATTTGTAATAAAAAGGAGAATTCAAGGATATAATGTCTGTTTCCACAGAATCTATTTAAAATGGGCATTACCTAAGTTCTCTATCTTTTTAATATATCTTATTAATAAAAAAGGACTTGGTCAATGTCTTGTAGGAGCTTTGAATTCTGAAAGCACTTGAGTATGTGCTGTAGTCCTAATGAATTCCAATTTTGGCATACAGTTAAATGCCTTCTGTAAATGGAATGCTGTTTGCACTGAATATACCATAGTGGGGAAAAATGATTCTGTGTCCATCTCCTACTGGTCCAGATTCACAGTTTCAGTAGTTATGAGATATCTATACACTTCTGGCCCAAATAAATGTTGCTATACCAAAAAAAAAAAAAAAAAAAAAGTCCTGACATGAGTATCCAGCAACTTTTGAACTTGTAGTCCAGCTGATAATATCATGTGTGATTATAACAGCAGCAAGCAATTCAGAGAAAAGAGAAGTGTCTATCAGATTGCTATTTGCACAACTCTTGATGTTAATTTCTGGGACTGGGTGGGATAAGACAGGTAACTGACAGAGCAGGACCTCCACCTCCTCAGGTGCTGTGCAAAGCAAACTATTCTCAGCGAGCTGAGGAATATACCCTGCACCAGGCACAGTTCCAGTGCCAAGTGCTTCTCTCCTGATCCAAGTGGCACATGGAAGGTGGACTGTTACTCTGTGAAAGCTACATCTACACTGAGAAGTGGAAGGCAGGTAAAAACACATCAGATCCTACAGATCATGCTTTCCATCTCTACTGCCAGCTGTATCTTAAGGTCAAAGCATCTCCACTGTGTTAAAGAAAAGTCAAACTCAAGATGTTCACTGGAGCACTGGTTTAAAGTGTATCTGGTTTCACTCGGGCCCATTTCACCCTGAAGAGCTGGGATTTGCTTGTATTATAAACCTCCAGTATACTCCAGAGTTCACGCTAATCCACTGTCTAAGTATGGGATTGACACTGAGGATGTGGAATATTAGCAAGTCTTATCTTAAGAATGGGGTGGCACACTGTTGACATACCTTGGAGTCACAGTCTGCCTTCTGATCTATTTAAGGGGCACTATAACAATATGTTGCTCGGTGTAGAGGTATGACTACATCTATAATAGAATGGTTCCAACAATCCCACTAGAAGGTCCCACTTCTCTAAAGATTGCTCCTGCCATTAAGGGGTCATAATAGGAAAAAGCCTGATCTACCTTACAAAAAGTTTTACCAAATAGCAATATTCACATGCTGAAGCTCTGTCTAAACATAACTCTTTGAAGGAAATGGAGTGTCAAACTGTTGAAGTCACAATCAATGAAACAGCCTTTTTTATAAGGCAATGAGAAATTCACCCTGAAATTATTCTCTGTGATGTTATTAAGTTGAATCAAAAAGTATTACCCCACATTATCCTGTTGCCCATCTACTTAGAAAATACAGACATTTATACATTGGTTTTGCTTGCTGACATGTCCTATGATATATCAGTCTGTATATATTTTTGAGATATATATTCAATAAGGAAAAAGACTAGAAGAAAGGTGGTGGTGTCACAGGACAATTTCTACTTACTTGTTAAACAACCAATGAGCTTTGATTCAGCTGCCAGTTTCTTCATTTTTGGCATCTCTCACCATCATATATAACAGCGGTTTAATTAGTGCTATTACTCAATTATCACAATGTGTTATTGTAGTATGAGAAAATTACATGTGTTATAAATATACTGAGCTGTCCACTGACAAATGCAGCCAAGAAAGCATGGCTTTTGTTCCAAGGGCTTTGTGATTTTACCCTGAAACACAGAAAATATACAAAGATTTAATAAATCATAAAAACTAGTTTAGTACTTCTTGAAAGAAAGCTTTAATATGCCACATACTAACACTGGAGTGTTTTATAAGTCTAAGAAAACTCTTCTCCAGTTGTTAAGTGTTATGTATTATATATGCATGCTAAAAAAGAAAAAAATGCACTAAAAACTGTCTTGACATTTACTGTGCTTTACTATACATTCAGACTTAATGGAGGAAAAAATGGTGCTAAGCTCTCTTTGAAATAGTGTAGTTACTATTTATAATGTTGTTGACAATCTCTTTTACAAGGAATTAACAACAAGCCTGAAAAGGATTCACTGATTGATTTGAAAATTGTAAATTGACATTGCTAAATATTAGGTTCCTTTACAAAGAACATCTGAAATCCAGTCCCCAAGGGGGCTGCAATGGAACATGGTACAGCTCTGGTCTAAAAGCTTAGAATATATTCCTGTTTTATGTCTGACTCTTTTTTTTTTTTTTTTTAATGTTGGAGTACTTTTATTAGTGGCTATCTACAACACCTACAAGCCATAGGATGAAAGATGCAAAGAGAAAATTAATCTGGAATATGGCAACAAGAACTTTTCCATGATTTTCTGTTCACAATGGCTCCTCTTTTACCTGTGTTGAGCCTTTTGACCATGACACACAGGAAGAATAGATGCAGAATAAGATACTTCTCTTTGGAACATTTCTGTCCTATGTTTTTCTCTCCTCTAGAACTTATATGTCAGAGCATTGCAAGATATCTCTAAGTTATGATCAAATACAGTCACACAGCTTTGTTCAAACATCATAAATACTGATTACCTACTAGGCCAGTCATATGAGTATTTCCAATAACTTGCAGACTTGAGAGTGGCAAAACAACATTAATCTAATGTATCATTTAAATCCATTAAGGTAGATTCAAGAGTCCAGATTAAGTATAATATTCAAAATGATGACTGTCAATATATCTTAATTTTAAAAGTGCATCACAATATTTTCCTCACTATTTTTTATAATAAATTTAATGATTTAAAGAAAATGAAATTAAGATTGCACTGAAATGGGTTACTCTATTGTTTTTGTTTATTCCTAAAAAATTATAGAATTTGCACTGGTTTATTCATGTTGACTAATTGAAAGTACATTTGCTAATAGAGAAAATCAATTTCTAATTATATCTTATTTTTACAGACAACAACATTAATAGGTCTTCTGAAGACAGCTAGACTGCTGCGTTTGGTGAGGGTAGCACGGAAACTGGACAGATATTCAGAATATGGTGCTGCAGTTCTGATGCTCCTCATGTGCATATTTGCACTAATTGCACACTGGCTTGCTTGCATTTGGTATGCCATTGGAAATGTAGAAAGACCTTACTTGTCTCATAAGATTGGCTGGTTGGATTCTCTAGGAGAACAATTAGGAAAGCATTACAATAAAAGTGATGCAAGCTCTGGACCATCCATCAAGGACAAATACGTTACAGCACTTTATTTTACCTTCAGCAGTCTGACAAGTGTAGGATTTGGAAATGTGTCTCCAAACACCAACTCAGAGAAAATCTTTTCCATTTGTGTCATGTTGATTGGCTGTAAGTAGATTTATCTTATTCATTTTTTTTCTTTTTTCTCAGTGTTTGAGCAAATGAATTAACAGAATCTAGGCTAATAAAATTATAGGCATGCAGCCAGAAGGGCAAATTCCCAAGGAAAACAATGGTTATATGTGAAAATACATTGTGGTGACTCATCCAGTATAAGGAAGTCTGAGGTATCAACGTTTCTTTGATTAGACTGGACCAAATTAAACTGGATACTAGACAAAAGCTACAGTTTTTCAAGGTATTTGATCATATATCTAACTAACTGTGACTGCTTTTAAATATTCTTTTCACTAAAAACACATAAAACTGTTTGAGCATTTTAGTAAGCTGGGATGAGATTTCTGAGAATATACTATGCATCCAATGATAAACATGCATCTCTTCCATTCTCATATTACTACCTGAAACAGTGGAATGAGCAGTGTGAGCAGTATAAGCATTATTGTGCACTCCTTACACTTCTCATGTCTAAGCAATCAAAAGAATAGTCAATTAAACTGTTTTGGTGATTGGATAGAAGGTCTATGCAAGACACAAGCCAACTGGTGGTTGTTAAAAAGAGATTTCCACACTGGATAAGGTAGTACAGAACTGTCTAAGATCATAATATTGTAGAATGATATGGGTTGGAAGGAACCTCTGGAGGTACAACCCCTGCTCAAAGCAGGGCCAGTTTCAGAGTTAGCCTTTTTTCAAGTAGTACTTCAGAGAAAGTATTGTCTGTAGACAGAGTATTGGCAGATTGATCTAAAATGTGTGGCAATTCCTATGTTCCTCTTTTTGGCAAAAAACTGATTAATTTACTGTGTACTTTTATCCCTTCTATAGATCATATTAGTTAAAGGCAATATATATAATGGTAAGGTGTTCTAAAATCAGCCAATACTTCATGGCAAATGTAGTCAATATTTTTTAAAGAAAGAACCATTCTTTAGAGAAGGCCACTGTTTTATTGTTTCAGAGCTTACTTTTTAATTGAATTGCTTTTGTTCAGGACACTGAGAAGGAAAGTTCACCTTTGAAATTTTCACCAAAGTTCAATAGCTGAATGTAAACATTAAAGGGAGTTAGTTCACAGAAGCTTTTCTCCTTTAGATGAAAGGAGTAATGGGCTCTCTTCAGGAAGATATAAATAATAATACACTGATGATACTGTGCTTTCTCCTTTGGTATTTTTACAAAATGCACTTAAACAAAAAGAAGAAAAAAGGGAAGGGAAGAGAAATACACCAAACAGCCTCAGGTCCCAGTCTTCTGATATGATATACTAAGAGAGTCTTATTTCTGTCAGGTCTGGTATTCAGGTGCATCAGTAGCTTGAAGAATCAGGAGCTGAATTGTCAATGAGTTAATTGAATTATTTACACTGAAATCCTTGTTTTACATGTCCAAAAATTTCCAAATGTTTTGGTACAATTGTCTGACATTCAGATATATTTTAAAATACATCATTGAGATTGGGTACAACAGTACATTATAACCCTCTGTTACCTGAAACTGAGTCCTATAATCTAGTCAACTACATTCAGTTAAATAGAAAAGTTGCCTGACTACTCAAAATCTGTTATTCAGACTGTCAGAAGTGTGCTGTGTATCAGTGTCTGTAAGCAAATCCTGTCTAGGGAAAGGAAATGAGTTTTCAGTGGATTAATGAAGCCATAGCCCATAACTTTGGGATAATCAAGTTATATTTTATTTGTTGATTTAAACTCTGAACCTATAAACTTATGTGTACCTACTTTTCCATTTGTTCTTAACTTTGTACTTAACTTTACCTTAGTTCTACTGAAGTCTGTAAAGTTAGATGAACTGAATTTGCAACACTAAATTCAGGACTATAGATCTCCAAAGATAAATATTGCCAACTTGAATATCATTTAATAATTATTTTTAATATATCTTTGTGAAAGCCTCATCTGCAGAGTTTACTAATTAATACTGATACAATGAAATAATTAACAAGCTACAAGTCAATCATGTCCACATCTCCTTAAAAGTGTTACTAGTCTCATCCAAGCTGTTTTACATATGAAGCACACTGTAAGAACAGTTGCATCATCTGCAGAACCGAATGATATGACTTAAGTACGTTTTGTTTCTATTTAATCCAGCATTAATGTATGCGAGTATTTTTGGAAACGTATCTGCAATAATCCAAAGACTCTATTCGGGAACTGCACGGTATCACATGCAGATGCTGCGAGTAAAGGAGTTTATACGCTTTCATCAAATCCCTAATCCTTTGAGGCAGCGACTTGAGGAATACTTCCAGCATGCATGGACGTACACCAATGGCATTGACATGAACATGGTATGTTGTTCTATTTTTCAGGCACAAATGCTGAGGTATAGATAAATAGGTGAGAATTTAGAAAGTGCTTGTGAATCTTCATTATTTATAAGCTTTAAGAGTACAAATTTAAGAGGGTGGATATATAGCAGTTATTGAAAATCAAGCAATTTCAAGTTTGGCATCCATATATTTAGGTGCCTTAATTATTACAAGCTGTAGCAGAAATAAAAATCTGAACTCTCATTGTGCATAGGAAAGCTTGGGAACTGCAACTGACTGTCATAAGCTTATGGAAAGAAAAGAAAATGGTGGGCCTGTTTCAAATGTAGTTTCTACAGAATTGTTTATGTTCTTTGGCCTGATTTTCCACTTCCAGTATCAAACAAGTGTACCTTTGTTGGAATCTACAGAGTTACTCTTGTATAAAAACTGCGGAGATCAACTCATTTTTCAAAATTCCATTACATAATCTAGAACAAGTATATTGGGAGTGAATGGAAGAGAGGAGCAAGCAGATGGATTAGCTATGCTTTTCAGAGAGGTTCTAATCATATGATAGTCTTAAAAGTAACTTTCTTACATTCACAAACCCCCAATTCTGTACTGAAAGTCAACATAGTACTAACCAGTCAGCAATCAGCAGAATCTCATTTCTAGGGAGTGGCAGGGTACACTTATATTTTCTGTTCTTCAAGCTTGATTATAGAAATCGATAAAAGACTGTTAACAGTCCTTGTGTGAAACTATATTATAAGCCAGCTAAAAAGAGATAATGTCATTAGCAAAAGTAAGCATCTAGATTTCTGTCTTCTTTTCCAAAGACAGCAACTTTTTTTCTGAAAAGTTAACTCAGATTTGAAGACACTGAGAGCGCAGTGCAATTTCAGGTTCTATGAATCTGTGCTCTCTAAAGGGACACTTTCCAGAGCTATTCTAAGAGTTATAGATTAGAGACTTTGCACAGGTCTTTGAAAGGTTGACAAGAACAAAAAAGGGCTATAAATTTTAGTAACAACTTAGCTAGAATCAACTTCCAAAATTGCAACAGCTTCCATGTCATATCTTTATGTCTGCAAATGACATGCTTTATGCAGTAAACAGAAACAGTGGTCTTGATTAAAAGCTTTTATAAAGCTGGATCAATGACAGCTGGACTTTATGGTTACCATTAAGTAAAACAGATCTTAAAAGTAAGACAATATATATTGGGCTTTACCTCCCACTTCCACGGATAACCTCTTCAGAGGAAAATCATACCCAGAGCAGGACAAGGGTGTTTGTAAAAACCTCTGCTGGGGATTATTGCAGTGGAAGGCAGCATCGGTGGCTTCATCCTACATGGCACTGAATGGTCCTAATTCCCTCTGATGACAATGGGAGTGAGGGATCCTCAGCACTTTGCAGGATCAGGCTCTTAAGCTGCAGGTGGGTGCAGCCTAAGTCTGAACTAGCTCAAATTATTTCTGAAGATATTACAAAACCACATGCACTTTAACTAATTCATCTCCACTAATGGATGTACTAAGAACATCTGTTTCACATGAAATAGTAACTGAAATTGGATGTTGTCAGGTTAAATTTTGCATAATACAGGAATTGGTATATTGCAACTAGTCTTGGGTCTGTCATTAATATGAAATACTAACTAAATGGATTAAACAGCCCATATTCTGCAATATGATTGTGAGGCAGTATGGAGGCTTTGTTTTAAATAAAATCTGAAAAAAATCAAGGTTAGTATCCTGTTTTGTTATATTTTATGTCTTTTTATTTCTTATTCACAGTTCTGTCCCTGAAGTTTTATGGCAGTCACTTAATTTTCTTAAAATGTGAGATTGACTATATTACACTTAGTGCAAGGTTAATATGACAATTGTCTGATTTATGTTGTACTTATGAAAGATTTATCTCTTTCCTGTCTGCTTCATACCTAAATACATGGAATAACACCACCCACTGGTAAGAGCAGGAGGTATTTATATCAAATTTAATTCCAGTATAAAGTGTGGAGAATATCCATGTTATCTGTCGGGTTTGGAGCTTGTTCGATGCTTTCTAATTTTAATTGTAACTTTTTGCATGATGAAGGGGTAGATAGCAAAGGGAAAGAATCCAAGTATAATCAGATGTGGGGCAAAATGGCTACTAAAAATGAGACATTAAGAAATGCTGATCTAACCACATTTATCAATCACTGTTTTACCCCACAACTCAAATCATGCTTCTCTGCCCAAAAAAGGTCATGTGCATATTGGTTTGCATTAGATAGTTGCTCTATAGGAACATCTCTCTGACAAAGCTGCCATGCTGATCATTCTGCATTTTCCTTTGCGTGAATGTTCTTAGTTCAAACCATACATGCATGTTAGCACAAGCACAAGTGAAGTTTTCTTGGCTCTAAGCCATGTGCATATGAGATGGACTTGCATGTGGTATTGAGAACTTAATTTTGCATGAAATATTTTCATATACACAAAAGGGCTAATACTGTCCTCAGACAAATATGTTTGACTCCTGTCAATATTTAATGGGAGTTTTGTGCAAATATCTGAAGGCAGAATTTGATCCAATGTCTTTCTTTTTCATTTCATGACTGAAAACTGAGTAGAAATTAGAAAACTCAATCCTTTTTCTCCTTTGAAATATGAAATGCATGAATAATTTACGTTTATATATATATATGTACACATAGTGTATACACACACATATATATATAAATGATAGTAGATAACATGTTTCTAAAGATGCTTTTAATTATCATCAGTAATATATTTAAGAATTAAGGACAAGTGAAAAAAAAACAACTTTTAATCTCAGGAATAATACTGTGTTTAGACTAAATAAACTTGCTTTCCTAGAGAAAATCCTGCACTTTTTACTGAAAACAAGAAGATAATGTTTTATGCTCATTTGAAATGGCTAAACTTAAAAGTAGCTTTAAAGATCTGCTGGTGAAACATTGTTTATTTATTCATTTGTTCCTCTCTGCTTCACTTCTACATCTCTTTGATTATATTTCATTGCATAATGTATTTTGATAAAAACAGTTCCACATAGTTATGCATGGACTGGATAAACAGGATTTGGGATTTATTTTAATCTGGATAAAAATCTTCAGTGTACAGAATAAGCATAATTTAAATCATATCCCTGTGCTGCACACTGGCAAAGTTAAATTACAAAATAATGATTTACAGTGTATATTGTTTCATGAAAGAGCTCACCAGTCCCAAAGATTCAAAGATATTTTTAGGGTTTTTTTAAACTATCCTGTTCTGTTTTTCCGAAACTCTCTTTGCCCTCTTTTTCCCCTTCATTCCAATGTTATCAGTCCAGCTGATAATAGCATGCCTGTGGTGCTTCTTGTAGAAAGATGGCATATTTAGTGTTTGAGATCCTTTTTTAAGTTATGCATGTATTTTTAATACACACCCCATCCATGGATCTTCTGTGCATTAGAATAGCTTTATTAATTTATTTTACCAAGAAAGAAAGAAAGAAAGAAAGAAAAGAAAAGAAAAGAAAGAGAAAGAAGAAAGAAAGAAAGAGTTCAAAGATATAAATAAGTGGGACAAACTTTGGAAAGTGTTTAGCCAAATGTACATGTTAATTTAAATTTTGAATGTGGAACAGGTACATTTTTGGTTTTAGATTTGGTACCATGAAAGGAGGTAGCAAGTCAGCATTTTTACATACAAATTTACAGAACCTTCTCTTGCAAGTATCTAAGCAAATGGTTTGTTTTCCATTTGCGGCTAGTCTTCTTGGCTTCAGTGATCACGCAAACACAGCAGAGTGCATACCTAACCTTGAAGGTTCAGAACCAAGTAAAGAGCAGGTTTCACCATTGCTTTGGTAAGGCTTTTTTTTATGGGAAATTGGTCACTGGTCATCACCACAGTTGTTATACTATACTGCTATGACCATTTCTTATGACCAAATGAATTCTGCCTCTACAGTTACTGCTGGCAATGTCTTTGAACCAGAAAGATGGGAAAGAAAACTAAAAATTCAAAAATAGGAAGGAGAACTTCCTTATAACATCAGAACAGTAATCAAAATTAGAAGTGTTTGAAACGAAAATTGGTTATACAGAAGGAATATGTAATCATGGTGTAAAGTGGTACTGGCATCTGTCTATGTGTCATAATGGAAATCATAAGATGTATAAGCCTATAAAAAAGTGTCTCTGTAAACTGTAAACTGTAAAGTAGTTCTTTCATTTTCTATAACAAAATTAGTTAATAAACATGAATGCCTATATTTAATCAAGTTACAGAAAACAGGATCTAATAGAAAAAAGAAGAGTTTCAATCTATTTGCAAATTAACTGATCTTTTATTAGTTTTTCACTGCATTATATTTTGTGGTCAAAGATCTCACAAACAAAAGCAGTTAACAACTTTGCAACCACCATTGTATTTCTGGAAATACATGATCTGGTCAGCTTCCAACTTCTACAGATATGAAAAGCTTTTCTCTTGAAGCAAGCCAATGGTTCAAGAAGCTGAAATCATTTCTGTCCACCTCACCAAGCAGTGTAACATATCTCAGAGATCACCTTTCAGATGTACTCAGAAGTTGTAATAAGATTATAGATGAAGAACAATCTGCTGCAACTCCAAGTAATTTCAGCATAAAAATGTCACACAAATCTGTGTCATGGCAATGACTGATTCTACTTCTTGATAAGGCTGTCATCCATCAAATCTCATTGAAAGGTGAATTAGCTCATCATTACATGCTGCTTCTTTTTTCAACTATTTTAAGGACCTCCTTCATATTCTGCTAAAAAAAGAAACCTGACTCTGCAACATTCTCCTCAATGAAGAAGAGGAATCACATACTTCAAGTCAATATCAGAAAAAAGTCTTTGGTTTACATGGAAGTCCAAGAAGTGCTGAAACAGATTTATTGCCACCTGTGATCTTGTCCATTCTTTTCTAATTCGTGAAAGCCCTTGGAAATGCTTTGGCCTTTTGCTTATAGAAATAGTTAATTTCTGTAATTAACTATCACAGAAATAGTAAATTCTATTTTTTTTTCTAGAAATAGAACAAGGCTGGGTTAGAGGGATTTAGCCTAGATGAAGTTGTTGTTAAAAACTAAAATGCAAATCCTTGTGACAGAACTAAATCCTGAGCCTCTCTTCCCCCTCACAGCGGACAGCTACTAGGGGACACAGATCCTAATTCAAGATCCATGCAGTGCAATTTGTCCAGTTAGAGAGTTTCAGATAAATGCTACAATTAGGTTGCAAAAGGAATACCTTGCCACGGACAATAATATCTTGTGTTTTCTATAAAAATTGGACATACGGGTTATATCACCAAATATATGAATTAATATGAATTAATTTCACTCATTCTCACAGAACAAACTAAAGCAGAGCCTAGAAGACCACCAGACTATAGCCTGTTCCTTTGCAAATCTACTGACTAAGTAGTGCAGTGGGAAAAGTTGATTCACTTATAGACTAATATCTTATTTTAAGAATTACAAACATGAAAAAGTGTGAGGAAAGTAGAGGAACTTTCTGTAAAAGCTGTAGCCTATCAAAACCTTGGGTTTTCATAAATGAACAGGATGTCTTTTTGGCCCATAAGGAGAGCCTTGCAAGGGAGCGGTCTTGGTCAGCACCACAGCTCATTAGTGAGTGCTAACAACCAAAACCATTACAAGGGAAAAGTAGGAGTAGTTGTAAGGATTAGCAATATCTGGGCAGGCAGAACAGAAAGACATATGCAAGTAAAGATGATATGGAAGCCTGGATTTGGGGGAACTTGTGGGTTTCAGGACCTAACATCAAGGGCTTTGGTAACAAGGGAGAGAGGAAGGAAACAATGGGGTTTTGATAAGAAAGAGGGCAAGAGGACATCTGGGACAAAAGGAAATAAATGGGTATTCTAGATTGAGAGTATTTGGGAAAAAGAACAGGCATGAGACATGGGGCTGGGTGTGAGATAAAAAGCACAAAACAAGAGACTTTGTTCTCCTTTACCAGGGAGATCCTAAGCACCTCTGACCAGGATCTTGATTTGAGGATTGGGAGATGCAGATACAGGACTTGGCATGTACAAGATAACCGGTCAACACTGGCTTTTCCTCTTCCTCTTTGTCAATTCCCCTTTCTGGCTGTCAGAAAGATTGTAGTTCAGCCTCCAGTGCTTTTCGGTGCTGTCAATTTTGTGAGTCTGGGTTAAGAAGCCAGTTTCCCAGCCTTTCCCTGTTTCTATTTCATCTCTGCAAGATGTAGATTTATGAGATTGGGTAACAAATGTATTCTATAGCTCTTTCTCATCAATAAGGAACAGGTGAATCTAAAATAATTTGGGATTTCTAACTAGGTCAGGAAAATGAGATTTCTGAATAAGTAGTAAAATATTTTTGTTGAAAAATATCTTAGGTATTTCTGGCTATGAAAATTCTAATAGTATGAAACAATTTAAACAACCTAGAAAATGAAAGAGGTAATTTTTTTTGTTCTTAATGAAGATGATAAATATGCAGTTCAGAGACAAAGTTATTTGAATAATCAGTGTGTATACACAGTGGATAAAGGTAGTGAATAAAATAAATTTGAACTAAAACATAACTAGTAACATAACAGTGATTCATTCCCACTTTACTGAGTAAAATGGAACTTTAGAGCAATTTCATTATATGCAGAATTTCAATTTGTGCTTTTTTAAGCATTTGGAATTTTCAGTCTTCTTTACTAGGGTCAAATTCTGATATCTGTATTACCTTCAAAATATCCTCCTACAGAATTCTAATAGCTCAATAGGCATTTGGTTTGACTGAACTATGGTGAAGTCATCATTTAGCCTTAGATTTCAAAATTCACAGTAACTCTCTGAAATAATTAGGTTCCACTGCACTCCAGGCCTTTTTATACTTCCCAACATCTTATGAAAAATTAAAAGGAAGCCCCAGGAATCCCAAATCACAAGACAAAGGTGCTTGATAGCATCCTGGCTAGTAATACCCTAAGCAGAAAGTAACAGAGAACAGACTTAGGTTTATAGCAGAAACGATGATGATTTACTCACTCTGCCATAAAAGTTGTTCTATATAGATATCTGAGAAGTTTTACTAAGATATTTTCCAGGCTTTACATGCCAGCTGAGAAAAATACAAGCATTGAAGCACTGAAAATTCTTAAAAGAATAAAGTCTAAATTGAAATGTTTGGAAAATATTGGTTTAGGCTGTACTGTCACATGGGATAAGAAGCCTAGTTTCACCAGCCAGTATCACTGTGAATTTTGGTTATGCATTGTGTTACCTTTTTCATATTTTGAGAATAAAGAGGGGAAAATATAACCTTGCAGTTATATATGTATATGTGCACACATATAATGGTAATGGTTATATATATGTACAGATATACATATGTACGTACATACATACATATACACCCTGCGTTTTTTTCCTAATTTGTTAGCTAAAAGACAGCCAAGATGTTAATTTTGAATATAAATCCTCACTAGAATGAACTGTCCAAAGCATGGGTTTGTTCACTGTAAGTAGTTGAAAATTTCTTCTGCGAATTGTTCAAGAGCTTTTTTCAGCATTTAGTGATGCTGATGACAAAATATCCTGAGATCAGATCAGACAAAAAAGACATCGAGTATGTTTGGTCTAAGACCACAGTTCAAAGTATTTTTAAGTTAACATCGTTGCTGAAAGAAGAAATTTCAGCCTCTTGGCCCTTCAGCTTTTCAATGTTTTTGCTGGATTAGTTTTCAGGTGGATCAGATGATACAGAGCAGGAATAAACATGTAATGTGAGGAAGAACCAGACTTCCTCTTTCAGTTTGTGACAGCTTAAATTGTCAGCTGAGTTTGAGAGTCTACCTTTATTTTTCCCTCTGTATGTTGGACACTTGCACACTCAAAAACGAGTCTGACTCTGATCCCAGGACTAGAAGGGCTTATCCAAAACAAGTTCAAACAAACAGGCCTCAAACAGGCCCACAACTTTGCTCCCTTCTGCCCTCTCCAGCTGCTGCCTGGCATTTTATGTTTGATCCCACCTATATTTCAACAGAGAAAACAGAAGACAGAGGATTATTATATGCAGAGTTCACAGAATATCTTTGACTGCTGGTTGGGACAGTTGTATTTGAACAGTTATTGCTTTGGGCGTCAAAAGAGAAAAAAAACAAGAAGCAAAAAAACAACACGAGAACAGCTTGCACATGACAGAGAGAAATTATGATTTTACTAAATGGAAGGAAACTAAGTTTCTGTGGAGGACAAAACACAACTGTAGGCAATGCACTTACCACAGCAAGTGCATAAAGAAAATTTTCTTCTTGAAATAATTTCAGCTGGAGAGAAAGTGTGTAGAGTAAAATCAAAATAAAAGATAGTTTATATTCATCTGTGAGTAAGAGAAACGCTCCTTTTGTTTGACACAAATCAAGACAACTCAGGTCAAATCTTATGCTTCCTGCATGCCTTTATCATGAACAAAGAAAACTAGAGATATTTTCAAAAGATTTTAAACCAAATGAGTCAATAAGTAGCTGTTAGCCTAATACATAAAAGTGTAAGGCTATTCCAGTACATACTTCTTAACTGCGGTGGATCCGACATGATTTAAAGTTTAGGAAAAGCATCTACTGGGATTATACATAGAAATTTGTATTAGTCAGTGTCCTACCATATTTGACTTTACTGCTGTACTTTGACATTTCCAGTTATGAATACTGACCCACAAATAAAACAATAAAAGAAAATACAAGGATGTGACAATATTTCCATGTTTAATGACAAACAGCTAATATCCCAGTTTGCTTCTGTTTGGATTCTTTTTAAATATTCTATGTGGGACAGATGTCAAAACCTGTTCCAGAACTGAAGAGAGAAAATCCAAACGTCGTCATGAATCTTATCATTAACCCAAATGTAACAATCTTGTCAGTGACCCACTGACCCATTTGATAGTTGTCTGAGGTCATAGCACATAGATGTCTCCAGTTCTGTTGTCACAAGTGCATCTAGTACATGTATCAGCGGCAGCAAGTTGTCATCTTGTAAAAGAGCCAATCATGCAGCTGGATTCCCTCTCCACTTATAAAAGACCACACTCTTCAAGACAATATGAATCACATCCTTACTATCCTCCCTAAACTTCAATTGCTTATCGATTGTAAAATGTTTTATTTCTATCTGAATGTCATTCTCCTCTTCTCTAAGCATGCCAAATAGATAAACTGACATTATTTGATATGGAGAAAGTTTCATTCCAGACAGGAAGAGAAGACTGTACTCCATAACTATCAAGGAGGGACAAATGAAGCCTGTGGTCACAAAATTATAATTGTTTTTATTGCGGGTTGGGGGCCTGGAGGGTTTTTTGCTACTTTGTTACTTTTTCTAGAGGCTCTGAGTCTCTTGAATTATGCATGAATTCTGATTCTTGTGTCTAACCATGAAAATCTAGGATTTTTCTCACCAGGACACGATGGAGACTGTTGAGGAGATATTGAGTGTAACAACAGAAACATGGCAGGAAAGAATGGATCAATTAAAACTTAAATCTGTATAAATCTTTATTCAAATGATTCAGTAATTTCAGATTTATCATTGAGCAGAATGCTTTTTAAAGAGCAATTTCTGGCTTTACTGACTTCAAAATTTTAAATCCTTTTTTTTTTTTTGTATCACCTAATTTTGGAGTCATGCAAGTTCAAGATTATTTTGGCTTTAATCTTTTAGAAAAGACTATTTAAAATTTTTCTGATCACATTGAGGTGTGATTTGTATGCTTTTAAAGACCCAGAAACCTCACAACAAATGAAAAGAAGTGAAATACAGTATTTTAGTTTTATTATTTTTCAGCTAATCCCAAGATTTTGAGGAACATATGGATGATTTTCTAACATTTAGAGTTGTTAGTATGTGTACCTGTATTGGTATTTATATTGATTCCCACACTATAATAACATGATTTTCAATAAGATTGTTCCTGCTCTACACAAAAATATCTGTGAGAATAAGATATTTCCATATTAAAATATGCTAAAAATTATGAATATGAAATATTTTCACAAAGACTAATGAAAATATGAATATTGGAAGTGCACATGGAGCCTTGGGTTAGCAAGATGTTGTCCATACAGCATAATACAGAACTTAATTTAGAAACATCTGATTCTGTATAAGTACTAACTACTGGACCTGGATTAAATACCTCACTACGTGCAATGTGAGTGACATGGTAAGCTCCTTTTAGTAATACAGTATATAGCAATGTTTTAACAAATTTGTCTTCAAATCAGCTTCTTTATTGGATTTCCAAAACTGTGTTAGTGGAGTAATCTCCAAATCTCTGTTGGAAATCAATGGTATTTGGGCACCTGTCTTCCTTCTAGACATTTGACAATTGCAATGTTAAAGAGTAAATATTCTTCCTCTGCGATGTATAACAACTGTTTTAGAATGTAAGCTCCATGGGGCAGGGACTTCTTCATCATAGGTGCTTGAACAGAAGCTACTATAATATTTCAGATGCTATTGACATATAAATAACTGTGAACTAATATGCAACAATCTTAGAACAGTTTCATATTAAGTATAAATTAATTATCAAAATAAGTGTTTCTTTAAATAAACCCCCAAAGTATCTTCAGAAATATAAAACAACAAACATGGTCTGCATGGTTTTTGCTTAATGGTAAAGTACAAACCCTTGATAAATGCGATAAATAGAAGCTGATGTGAAAAAATGAATACACTTTATCCTAAGGCTGTGCTCCTGAGATTCTAACAGTTCAAATACAATTTCCTGTAAGTACCTCTGAATTTAAAATATGTTCCATATTTTGCATCCTATAAAAATGGAGCTCTTTTAAGTTATATTCAAATAGGGATATAACAAAAGAATTACATAATTCAGAATAGGTCTTTTTTACTCACATGACAAGAGAACAATTTCAAAATAAACATCTGCAACTTTTCTCCAAATGTACCATTGACCAGACATATTTAGATACCAGTTTCTCAGTATCATTCAGCAAATAAGTTACTACAGCCCACAATATTTTTATTTCAACATAATTGTATTAAAATAAACAGAGTAGTTGTATACTAAGCCATTTCTGGTAATGTGATAGATATTGAAACCAGAGGGGTACCATAGAAGCTTTTCATTTTTCATGTTTTCTTTTGCTTGTTGTTGAATGCTGGCTTTTTTGAGAATGTATAAATTCCATGTGATAGTGTCCTTTAAGTCATGAAATTTTTGTATAAATGTGTGTTATAACATTCTGTTTGTTATTTCACAGTATTGATTTCCATTAGCAATGAGAAACATTTCAAACTCGGTTAAAGGTACTAATATTTCATTTGTAAATCACAGCTTGGCTTGTGTGCACAAAAGCCTCATATTAGAAATGTGTTCATCTTCTTCATTAGCAAGGGATATCAATTATGAATATCTTTATGCAATAAGAGTGAGTGCACAGACCTTTATTGTGCTGAAGTAAGAATGAAACCAGCAACAAGTGAATGTATTTTATATATTTATATATTTATTTATTTATTTATACCATACAGGCTTACATTTTTGTAGAAAAATAGTATGTAGTTTAAACAGGAATGAATCAATAGACTGCTCTAATAACAAAAAGACACATGCTTTCATACAACTGGTACTATCAGTTCATGTTGTGCCCTTAGAAATATGCAATACATGTAGCCTGTCCCTTTACACCTCCAGGGGAAACATATGACCCATTAACTTCATTGATAGGAGATACCAGGATTTAACTGAAGGTGCATATTAACGTCAGCCCCATTCCTGAACACAATGCATGTAGTCATGAAGTGGGCAATACTCCCCTTGAAGTCACTGGGAAAATTTTTTATTGACTGTAAAAGAAGCAGAGGTAAGACAATGCTCAACAATTTACAAAAGCTCACACCTAATGACGAAGTTGTAAGTAGCTTACTTTTTTTTCTTCTAAACAAAATTAACATGTTGCCATGGTACCCATGAGGAATCCTATGGTTCTACTTCAGGCAAACTCCCATTTTTCTGAGTAACAGATGAGCAAGGACCATAGGAACTAGCCCCGTGGTTTCTTGTACTTGTCATCCACCCATGTAAATCTGCATAACACTATTGTTTCAGTGGCACATGTTGGTTTTTCTGATAAAAATCTAAGTCACACTCTTACAAACAGACTATATTTAACATTAAAATGCCCCCTAACTGAAAAATATCTCAGATAGCTCTCATTTTACAAATGTCATAGTTATTTCAGCAAAAAGCCATCTTACATTAAAAATAATACTTTTTGTAATTATTACAAATTATTGGTCCAAACAGGTGAGATCCAGTGAAGACTCTCCCTTTCCTAACTGTCTTATTTGTTATTTTACTGCAGTATATTCATTCATATACCTTGATATCATTTTTTACAATGAAAGAAATTTTAATAGTGAATTTTTTCAGCACTACATTTTGAACCCCATTAGTATTCACATTGTGTGAACTTTGCAATATAGATTAAACTACACACTTGTTTGAAATATTCTGACAGTCCTTAGGACCACCTCAGTTTGTACATCGCTTCCTTCTTTCTGGCCAGGAAGAAAACATTATTATTTTATACCATTCATATGAAATCCTTATATTTGTCTTTCCAGGTCCTGAAGGGTTTTCCAGAATGCCTACAAGCTGACATTTGTCTGCACCTCAACCAAAATTTGCTTCAGAATTGCAAAGCTTTCCGGGGAGCCAGTAAAGGCTGCCTTCGAGCTTTGGCTATGAAATTTAAGACAACACACGCACCTCCTGGAGACACTTTAGTGCACTGTGGAGATGTTCTCACCGCTCTCTACTTTGTGTCAAGGGGCTCCATTGAAATCCTTAAGAGTGACATTGTTGTAGCCATTCTTGGTAAGCAGATTACTACAACACATGTTAGAAGAGGCAGGGGACTGAAAAGAAATGTCCATTGTTGTTCCTGGGGTAGGAGATTTGTGAATCTTTTAGTCACTGTTATTTAAAATCAAGTTGCTGGATAATTTGTTCAGGAGCAAAGTCTACCATACTCCAAGAATTCATGGGGACCAAAGAGCCGAAGACATCTAATATATAAAAGCAGGAGTGAGGCAGGCTTTTCCCTAAGTAGGTGGTAAACTGCAAGTTGAGGCAAGCAGATTTCAGGTTACTCCAGTCCTGATTATGTTGCATCAACCAAGTTTGTGGACAGCCTTTTCTTGAACTGCTAGGAAAGAATATGAGGGTACTGAGACACATAGACTCCATATGTTAACTGGAGGAAAACATGGACCTAATTTAGATATTCAAAGTGTCTTCTGGAGGCTTTCAGAAGAGTCTGCTTCTGCCCGCTGGGTATATAGAAAAGGAGGAGAATAACAGATTAATCTGATATAGATCTGGTATAGACTGGTACTTAAGTTTAACAACACTTAATAACACTTATTTAACTCATATTTCTAGTCAACATGTTCTTGTTTGTGTTGCATGGTGGGATCATTTGTTTTCTTACCAACCTCACAGTTATCCTATGAAGAGTGGCTCAGAACAATGATCTGTTCAGCCAGGAGCTCCTCCCCAGCCACTGATGGCTTCTATTAGTCTCCATCCTTGGAGATATTCAAATGCCGTCTGGACATGATCCTGGGCAACGTGTTCTAGGTGATCCTGCTTGCTCGGGGGGATTGGACTAGATGATCTCTAGAGATCCCTTCCAACCTCAACTATTCTACGATTCTGTGATATAGAACTATGGAGAATTTATTAGCTATAGCAATTTTAAAAGAAAAATAACTAAAACCATTGCTATTGCAATTTCAAAAGAAAAATAACTAAAACCATTACTAAACAAGATTGCTGATTTGTTACTTCAATTTAATATCAGGTGATAATTGAACAGATGAGCAAGGATTTTGCTATACTGAAAGACAGAACAGCTATAACATCATTAAGATGTTCTCCTTTCTATTTATTATCCACTGTGGGAACTTACAGGTGGAAAAGTAGCTGAAGCAACATGTGGACTGGTAGCAATATGTTGCTATTAATCGACTTGTGACTGATTATTCCGCTAGTACTTTGCAGGGTAGATACGTGAGCAGAAATGCAAAGGTGTGCCTGCTGTTATCCTTCCCTGGGTTAAGACAGTGTTATCAAGATAATTTGTCAACTCATACTGTTGCAACTCATCAGCTGGGCCAGCTTTAGGTGCAGGCAAAGTAGGGAGAATTCAAGTATAACACTATGAAGTTTTTACTTACCTGTATGAGTGTCTTCCCCTGATTGTGAACAGTGTGGTCCATCAAGGATTTCATCTCTTACATCAAACACATGTAAATGACTGTAGTACTAACAGTTGAGAAAATTTGACAGGTTCATGAATTCATGAATTTCTTCCTGGACTGAAGGTGCAGACCAGTCAAGTTTTGCATGTTATGCCCATAAGATCCTTGGGCTCCTCTCACACTGCATGGCTGTAGCAGCAGAACCCCAGGCATTGGCAGTACAATGCCGCTGCCTCTCTTCCAGCCCACAGCTCCTGAGACCACTTCCCTGCAGAGCAGGGGTCCAGAGTGGGAGAGAGGCAGTCATGTATGATTGCAACTGAAGGGAACTGCAATGTGGGCCCACATCTTTTGAATGACCCGTGAGGCAGGAGCCTGCCTCCTGGCTGGCTCCAATCAATGAGTCTGTGGTATTGTGAAGAATCTGTTAAAAAAGAATGGAAGATGATACAAATAAAAACTAGCCTGCAAAAATACCGCACAGAATCTTAACAAAGATTATCAATACTTAGCTAAATATTTTTAATTATTTTTTCTTACTGAAAAACCTGCATGGAAATGGACATTGAAAACTCTCGATGCTTTGTTCTCTGTGGGGGAAAAGAGTTCAGTCCCACAGAAGTAGCAAGGACAGTTTCTACCCTGAACAGGTATTCAACTTCATTGCAGAAGTCAGGGGTTCTGAGAAATGTTGTCCCCCTTTTTGTCTCCCAGTTTTCCTAAACTCATCTGCTGATGAGTAAGATCTGATTAATACTGACCTGACAGAAGTAATTCTGTGTCAAATCCTTAGGACAAATGATGACTGTGGACCTAGTAGAATCTACCACCTCTTTCAGTGGCTATAATATAAAAATATATAACATATAAAAATATGTCAGAGTAGTCATATTACAAAGAAGGTGCTATATGCCTTGGATAGGGACTCCTACATTCATAAACACTAAGAACAGAAGGACTATTAGATTATCTTGGCTAACCTCTGTTATATAACAGACTCCTGTTACTTTTCATACCTTTAACTATCTGTTGTGTCTAATGGACTGTGTTTAATGAAAGCAAAATGTTCAGAAAAGGAATGAGTTTTGATCTGAAGACATAACAAGATGAAAAAGTGATCACTTTTCTTGGCAGTTTATTTCCATGGTTAATCACTTTTATTGTTAAAAATGTGTGCTTTATTTCCAGTATGAAATTATCCTACTTCAATTTCTTCCCATTGGTTCTTGCTGTGCATTCCTCATTATATTCTAGAGGCATTTAGTACCCAGTAATTTTTCATCTCTGTAAGGATGTGTGCAATATAATCAAGTTAACCTCTTCATCTTTCTTTTGATAAGCTGAACAGACTGTGCTCTTTAAGATCCTCACTGTAAGTCATCCTTTCAGCTCTTGAGTTATTTTTTGCACCTCTCAGTTGCTTCCTTATCCAATTCTCAACTTCCTTTTAAAAAAAATGGAGAAACTAGAACTACTTGCAATAATCTAGTATAAAACCGCAAACATTTAACAGCGAGGCAAAATCACCTCTGTATCCTTCCTCGCTGGTCTATTGCTGCTTGGTTGCTATGACCACTAGTCTTTGCCATCAGTGCTTTCCCAGGCACAGCCCCCCAACTTTGCAGGTATACACTGCAACCCTTGGTTTAAAGGATAGTTTGTGCTCATCTGTGTCTGGGGCTGCTCTGCATTTATGAAGGTTAGGTGCAGATTTGGGGAAAACAAGCAATTAAATAATGATAAGAATTCTAGCAAATAGGTACTGTGAACGTGTCAACTCTGACAGAAGAGTTGTAAAAGTATCAAAATAAAAGCAGCTATGTTTGATGAGCATCTTCAAAACAACTTTCTTAACGAAATAAAATTCCAGGACAGACTGAAGTCTGGGACTCTACTGAAATACAGAAATTACGTCTTCGTCATCATAAGAATATGACTTAAATTAAAAAAAAATACTTTTACAAGAAAGTACAGAGGAGACTGCTCTAGGCGTGCTGTTTTAGCAGAACTGAAGAAAAACTGTAACCAAGCTAGATTTTCCTTTCACTTAGTCCAGTTATATGCCTACGCAATTTCACTGATTTTAATAATACTACTTTTGATTTGCACCAATATATGTACTATGATAATTAGATTGTATCACTTCATGTAAAATCAAGTATTCTGAGTCACTATCATAAAGAAATACATCATTCAATTTAATGGCTTTCTGATATTTAAAATAATAATCTCCTTCTAATTTTCTTTCTGCAGGAAAAAATGATATTTTTGGAGAGATGGTACATCTTTATGCAAAACCAGGAAAATCGAATGCAGATGTGAGAGCTTTAACATACTGTGACTTGCATAAGATCCAACGAGAAGACCTACTAGAAGTTTTGGATATGTACCCTGAATTTTCTGATCTCTTCCTCACCAATCTAGAACTGACTTTTAATCTGAGAGATGAAAGTGCAAAGGTACATTTTTTTTCTGTAATACTGGCCAGAATCTATACCAAGTAACAAAACTTGAAAATAGCATTTGAAAAACCAAGGTTAGAAAAATTAAAAGCAAAAAGCCCTAGGCCAAATCCTATTTTTAAAAAATAACCTCACCGGATTGCTCCTACTGAAGTCAGTTAAACTCAGCAGAAGTCAATGAAATGATTCAGATAATGTTAATCTAAAAGGATTTGGTTCTATATTTAAATAGTATTAAAGTTTCAGCCAGGGGGATTTTGAATGTTTTGTTTAAGCCGTGGAAAATATGTTTTTTTCAGTAAGTGTGACTATAACTTAGGTCACCGCAAGGGGAACTTTTGACACTAAATATAATTGTACAATCATAAAATAAACATCAAGCAGATTATTCAGATCCATTCTGTGTCTAACAATACAGAATATGTAATTGCCTTTCAAACCTGAATTTTTAATTCTCTTATCTTGGCCTGCACCCTACCTGCCAGGGGACTAAAAGCATACAAGGGACATTTCAAAGTTTCACTCACTGTTAGCCCCGTACTTTCCTCACTCTTCCAGTCTGCAGGGATTTCTTGGTCTCTTCTTCCCACAGTGACTCCCATAAATGTCCTCTTTTGCCCAGAATGTGCCTCCAAGAAAGTAAAAAAAATTTGTAGCATCACTAGTGCCTCCTTCTCTCAGACTGCTGGAGTCAGCCTGAATTGGGAAAGCAGAGGGAGGTTGGCCAGAAGGGGAGAGTGCTGGACACAGGAGGGGGGAAGGCTATTGCCCAGCTAATGCTAATGGGGCTCTGTCTCTAGAAAGTTGCAGGGTACACAAGCACTGGCCACCAAACATGGACTACATCACTCACAGAATGGGTAGTTTATATTTCATTATTTCTGAGCTATTGCCATTTTGTGGTTTTATGCCATACTTTGAAGGAAAAATGAACAGAGATTCAGTGAGAAGGAACTAACGTAATTTGGCCTCAAAGGCCTCCTGAGAAACAAAGAGACAAAGAACTGTAAGCTTTCGACTGTAAATGACAGGAACATTTTTGTTAATCATGTGTAGATCTTTAGTTTAAAAAATTAAAATAGATGTAACTACTGACCATAAATTTCATTTCTTTTTATGTTGAGCCTTTTTTCATAAAAGGTTGTTCTGAACATAAAAGACCAGTTCTATTCTTTATTTTAAAACATATCCTTTTGTGTTTGTTGAAAAGGTCATCATTATTAATTATACATTAAATACAATATGATGAATTAATACTGTAGTGATAAATTTAAGCTAAAACTGAAAGTCCACATATTTGAAAAATCTTTGAGGATAAATTTGTATCAATGACTTTGGTGTTCTGAACAATGATTCCCTGAAATTACATTGTCATCAATGTTTCATCATTATTATTTCTTAAGATCAGAGAAAATTGAAATGAAATTCCATCTATCTTTTGTGTCGTGATGTAGAGTAAACAAAGACTGTCCTCCCTGCTCATGTCCATTAGAAATTTTTCCATTTTTATTTCTTACTGCTTTACCAACCAGCAAGAAAATATGACTAGACTTCACAGACACAGGGAGGACAGGTTGACCCATGCCTCTGTACTTGCAGAATCACAGCTTTCACTAGCAGTTCCATTTGCCTTCAACTGATACTGTAATCCTCAAAATCTTCCCCGAAAAGAAGTGATGAGCACGTTCTGGTTTTTGAAGCATCACGCAGATCCAGATTTTTTAACTGAATAATAGGTACATCTGCCTGAACATCTGTTCCTGTCTTCCTTTATTTATGTAAAGTACCTTTTCCCTTCTTCAGTTATTCTACCAATGGGCCATCACTGAAGCATCTTACCCACCAGAATTACAAGGGGGGGAAGAGAGAAAGACAAAAACATTTCCCACTCCTTTTCCTCTACCCTTCTCCCACATGCAAATCTGCTTACTTGATAGGTATGGGAAACCTCACTAACACAGGGAAGGGAAGTAGGCTGAAGCCAGTGCAGTGGGCGTGTGCACAAAGAGCACAACTGGCATTTTATCTGCTTATTTGCAGAATTTCTCAGTGTTAAAATAAGTAGAAAGAAGAGTTAAATGCATCTTGTACAACAAAAAGCACATCCATCTTCTAATACAATGGATAAAAAAGACACCATTGTGTTTAGCTATGGAAATACTATCTGAATGTACTGAATCAGATAGCGAGGAAGGGAGGGTCTAGAAAGATAAAAATAATGAGGGTAAAATGCCTGGTGTTTATCAACCTTATAGTTATTATTGTAAAATGTAACCTTTATAATCATTACCATGTAATTAAACATGAAATCTAATTACAATCAGTTACCATATTACTGCCTGCAATAATACACATTCTCTGTGAGAGGTTATTTAGGTTTTTTTTCATTTAACTTCTCTAAGCTTACTTATCCCACATCTGTGCAAATTTCTGGAGGCTGATAACATATGTCTGTATGTAAACTTATCTATCTGGATACTTTTCTTTCACCATCAGGTGGTGACATTGCCAGATTTACTAAATCTGCGTGATCATTTTAATGTTAGCACTGAGCAGTAGCATTAGTTGGGGGGAGGGGAAGTGGATGCAGACTGACTTGTGTAATATTATTGCCTTACTCTAAAGCTTGACTGATTAACAGTCAATCACCTATTGAAAACCTGCTCTCTTTAGATGGGACTAATCTGTCATTATGTTTCATATTTCATTAATCAAGTCTGACCTCGTAATAAGATCACAAACTACTAATGATTTGGATGGAGATAACTGCAAACTACGAAGACGGAAATTGTCCTTTCAAAGTGAAATAGAGAAAGGTAATTAACTTCATTTCTTACATTAGACAGCACTGCTACATTATTCATTGGTATTTCACTTGGTAATATTGGGTACATTAGGGTCCCATGTTGGCTATTACTGTAGCAGCTCTTGAGAATCCTGCTGAGCAGCAAAAACATTCTGTGCATTTTCCCTTACACAGCTATATATGGCTGGAGGATATCAGCTTCACCTTCCCAAAACTTCACAACTGTCAGTGTAGAGCTGTTCAGACATTCATCTACCTTGTTGCCCTTGATATATATAAATATATACTTGTATATATGCTTATTATCTCTTAAACAATAACCATTTCCTGAAACACAGTATTTTAAAATATTTGGAGAAGCTAGTCTACTGGATTATTTATTAGCAGTGTTAACTTCAACATGCTTTGTTGAACTTTTGAACTTGATGCTAGGTAGTGTTTCTCCTGGAATTAAAATATTTTGTTTTCAGGACACAGTAGATTCACTGTAGTCGGATTTTGATTCATTTGACAATGTGTAAATGGTTGTCCTGGCAAGAGTTCAGGTAGCATTTTCTGTGCTTACATTCACCTTAGAGGCTTTTGGGAGTAATCCAAATGAAGGGAAACTTCAGTGAAATATTAAATCATGTCACCAGTATTCAGCACTTCTAAATACCAGGGACTGTAGATAGTAGCTGCGGTCAGACAGCAATAATCATGAAGACAGCTAAATTGACACTCACAAGTTTTTCATTTTTATGTGGGGAAAATAAAATTCCTTCAATAATTTTATACTTTTATGGCCAAATGATTTGTCTGACAAATTACTGTTTCTGGTATGCCTGTCTTTCATATCCCATAGTTAAACCCCAATCCTATGTGCAACACAATACCAATTTCAGAGCTGCAGAATAGCTGATAATAAATGAGAACACTTTTACAGGTACATAGCAGGTATAATGGTGCATGAAGGAAAGCTTTAATCCAGAGTGTGGCTACTCAGAACAATGACATTGCCTGTTTGATCAAGGAAGCATCTTTAGGGCAGGAAGCCAAGAGTGACAACAAATCTGTCAGGAAAATGTCCCCATGAAATATTCAATCTGCTCTTCACAAAGAATCTGTTGACAGAGGTGCCTTGCCTGAATAACCTTCACATTCCTTATGAGAAAACATATGCTGCCACCTAGACAAGATGGAAGTGATCCTCCATGCTGTGCCTGCTGCAGAATTACAAATATGCTGCTCAGGTGTCAGTGTGGTGCCAACCCCCTCTCCCCGCCCTGCCTCGGCTTTTATGGTTCTTGCCCACCAGATTACACTGAACAGCCTCTTGGTGGCATTTATTTACATTACTTTCAAAAGAATATAATTTCCCACAGTTTTGTCTTTGCAAAAAACTTGAGGACTGGGGAAGAAAAAACAAGACTGACAACCATCTCCATCCTGGTAGTCACTGTATAGTATCTGGCAACCTTTGAGTTAGACAGGAGTGAGGTACATTGCTAGTCCATCTGTGGAGAAGATGCAATCATGAGAAGTGAGGTTAGCCAAGGATTAAAGTACAATTTTAGCCCACGGGCTTACTGCCCCTCTCTGGTCCCTGTTCTCTGTATATTCCCATAGCTACAGCAGACACCTGGTAGGTTTGAATTCCTTCTGTGTTGCTTTTCTGTGGCCCATCCCACATCCTGTATGAGACTGTAGACTACCAGTGTTACTACTGGGTTGTACTGTTCCATTGATTTCAACACTTATTATACACAGGAGGGAGCTATGTCATATTTTGATACATTGCAATTAGAGTATAACTGACAAATATTTGGGGATGACCCCGCAGAGTGCCTCAGAAGAATCAGAGTAGTAAAGACCTAGTTCCACTGTTCCTAGTGAACACCTAACTGGCAAAGGCATTTCTGATCAGAGTATTCTTACACTCAAATTTAGAAAATTGTCATATGATGGCTTTTAACAATCGTATTTTGATTTCAGGACTACGATTTCAAAGGACTACAGACACCCAGCATTCTTACTTTTAGGTAGTGAGTTTTATATCTCACTACATTTTTATAGATTTCTAGTTATTTTGTTTCTGGCATGCTGTAGAAGTTACATTTTTATCACTATAATCAAAATCTTACAGATGGAATTTTTTTTTCCTTATAAAATGGTCTTCCTGCTAGCGTTCTTTACTTTCAGCCATTGACCTACTAACACATTACACAGTTTGGGATTGTATTGTTTCCATCTTTAGTGTGATCATGAGTGATTTTCTCCCTTTTGGAGTGCTAAAAATGGGACTGTGTTATCTCAGCCTTTAGTTCATGCTAGCCTGATTTGGACCTTGTTGCCATGGTAACTCTTCCTGCAGGAGTTTTATCAGGGGTTAAACAAAATCAACACAGCTTTCTGTTATGCATCTGCAGTTAGTACCACTTCTTTTCCAGCTCCAAGTAAGACTTTCTCACTCCACCTGTATGTATTTCCACATTTCTTACCTGTGTCAACACAAATTTCTCTTAGCTAGTATATTGGGCTCTGCCATAACATGGTTTTAAAGGCTCTGTGTGGTGCAAGGCTGCCTGAGGGGCCAGCTTGCTCTCTAGTTTCCAGAAAGGATTGCAATACTATCAGGGGTCTCCTGCAAAAATTAACAGGTACACTACGTAGCAGCTTATCTCTGTTCTTGCCCAAAAGAAATTCATTGCAGGCCTTTTGAAATAATGGATGATATTCGTTGCACAGGTGCAGGTGCAGCTTTAGCCAGTTGCCGTAGATGCTTGACAGTCAGCCAAGAAATTCTCTCTGTAACTACTTGAAATAAGCAGTACTCTTGGCTGACGCTTCCAAACAAAGCTTTCAGCTGGGTTGGTGAGTTGGTCTCCTGCTAACAACTGAGGGACAATGAGCTGCTCCATCTACGTTCAATTGCCTCTTTTAACAGTGCAGGACACAATCCTCTCTTCCCCATTCCTCGTTTTCCTTTAGCAGTTCTATAAGAGTTAGCTCAGTTCAAGGGCAATATATAAAGGCAAGATGTTTTGTTAGCTCCACTAGTTCTGAATGCAGATCTCTTTTTCCATGAAGAACAGGCCATCATTAGAATTGGTTTCATCAGCATGAAATCCAAACATATAGGTGAAAAAAATACAGAAGTCACAGTCAGAATGTCACCCAAGCAATGTAAACTCAATGAGATGAGGGCTTTGAAAAGACTTCTCTGGAATTCAAGCATTTTGCTAGCATTTTGTTTAACTTTTTGTTAATGTTGGCTCTAGAAATGCCACTGTCTTGGGACAGTTCCACTGTCCAGTTATCCTCATGAAAGGATATTCTTTGCATTTATCTTTAATTCTTGTGACCCTTAGCTGAAAACTATCAAAACTCTGCATCTGTTCTGAGCACTCACACATAATTCCCGTGAACCCCTAGAGGCAGTCAGATATGAAATCCGTACCCAGGAGAAAGCTGATTTGGGGCTACACAGGTTATCTAGTCAAATCAGAACCCTTTGTCTTTTGACAGAGTATATAAAATACTTCCATCACATCCAGGATAATTAAAAAACTGGCAAATAAGTCCATGCAGACATACTAACTGGGAATGTAATGATGAACTCATTGAAATAAATCCTTACTCTGGATTTCAGCTGTAATCCAAAGACAAGAACATCATCCACAGACTCTAGCTAAGAGGATAATAAGAACCCCCATGGAGTTATATTGTTATATTAGTAACCATAAATTCAGGTAGCTGGTGATACTTGATCTTTAACTCCCTTGCCTGCTGGCCAGGGAACTGATAACAAGGCATTTTCATTTCCTTGGATTTGATTTTAAAAGTTCACAAAAAAAAGTTCTTCTGAAATCCCGTTACCCAGTTCATTACATGTGCTTGCCCATGTTGACATAGACAAAGTGGGATATAAAATGCATTTTGCAATGTTTAGTTTTAAGCATACTGTTAAGTAAGTAAGCTTATATAGGTACTAGATCTTAATTTAAAGAGTTATGTCCAGCTTCCTGACCAGACTTTCCCAAAAGTCTCTATTGATCCATTCTCAGTGTAACCACAGAAGCCAGAGCTCTAAGCTTGTGACTCAATCTTGATTAGTATAGCTGTCTTAAGTGTGTCGGGTATGTAGGTATTATCCAGGCTAAGAAGCCAAACAATATTAATATAGTGTTATTACATAAGATATCCAGAAGCCACGGCTGACAATATAGAATGCAAGGAAATTTTTCAGGAGCTGATTTCTCCTGCCTAGAAGTATGAGGTCAAGTAGTTCTGAGAGACTGGGGAAATATCTGGCTTTATCTACATAGCAGCTACCACGCTTTCTCCCATCCTTGTCCCCTTACCCAAGTTTATATCTTTAAATGCTTACTTTGGGAATAGATGACTCATTCAGTCACTGTGATCTGTGTTCCCAGAAGGAAAGTAGAGTAAGAATCTGGGCAAAAAATTGAAGGTCTTCCTTAACGCTGTTAAACCATTAGTATTATGCTAATGGAGCCTACTTGGGCTTTATTAGAAAAGAGTTTTAGTGTTCAGCCACAGTGTCCGGTAGTTAACTGTCCAGGTTAAAAAAATCCAGGCAGGCAGCATATGGCCAGAATCAAGATTTCATTCCCCTGAAATCTTAGCTTCAGCATGAAACTGCTGACAAAAAGTATATGGTCATCTGAGAGCCCATCACTGCAGTTTTCCATCTGCTGCTATTATTGTTATTGTTGTTACCACAGTGCCTAGGAGGCACCTCAGGGAGCTTCTATAAGAGTCTTGTTTCCAGGAGTCACTCCCAGGGAAGCTGTTTCCAGAGGCCAGATCTGATAGAAATGGTGTATGCAGTCACACATACTAGTAGCCATCCTGTGAAAAAAAGTAATAATAATCTTACTGTGAAATCTGTGTTCCTCTTAAAGAAGGGAATTCAAAACTTGATAGAAGAACTTCTTTGGCCTTTGCTCTGCATACCTTTTTAGGTGCATGTTTATATTTTTTTGTTTCTTATTTTTTTAGTATGACATTATTTCCTGAAGTATAAATCAAGAATTGTTCTTACATTATTATCTAATTAACAACAAAGTTGATGAGAGAAGAGTCTGTCACTTGCTCCCTAACTTACTTCATTGTACTAAAAATAGCACAAAGGAATAAATGAAGGATTGCGTGTTCACTTTAACTTTGAAATTCCTGGCTTTTTAAATATGTCTGTCAAATTCAGTTATTCAAAACTATTCAAAACTTATTTTAGTCCATTTAAAAAAAGGATCATGGATCCTTATGTAAAGATTATCCAGTCGTTAGTTCAGGATGGTGGAGGGAAGCTTCAGTATCTTCTCCTGTTTCCTGTTTCCAGAATCACCCAAACCTTCATGGCCCAGAGATGAAACACACCAAAGGACACATGAACTTACCCAAACTCTCACACACAGCAGTGAGACAGAGCGGTGACTCAGGCAACTCTCCACCACAGTTCAGTTCTTCCTCTGTCACTATCCAACCTACTAGAACCTTTCAGGGAAATTGCCAGGACTTGCTATAACACTGGAATTTCACTAGCCTCTATCTTAAGGTTCCCTGGTAAAGACTTAGGAATTCCCAAAGTATGAGTGAAAATGCACTTTGGAATTAAAGGTTTCTTCTACCGTTAAAATTAGCCACAGAAAAAATAAGAGTTTTAAGCATTTTTACTAATGAGAGGAGAAAATTTTTGACTTTCCTAAAATACCACCAGAAACCCACTTTTTGTAGGAACAGGAACAATCATCTTCCTGAATTAGCTTTTAGACAGACTTCATTTTTCCTTGGTGTTAGCCAAATATCACACAAAGATGTGACAGTACGCTTTGCAGTTAAGTAGGGGGTCCTAAAGATGGATGGGAAATGTGAAGGGGCCCTTAACAAGTAAAAGTGAGGAAAAAGGAGGAAAAAATGTGCTAAGAATATAGGGAAATCCTCACTCCAGGTGTCAGGAGCCATTTTAAGTCCTTGGAATTGTTTTAAATGTTGAGGTCTAAGAGCCTGTTTAAAATATTTCTATGACATCTATTGCACCTAGATGCTGAACAAGACATTTAGAGACATGAATCCATGTTCCTGGTGGATTTTTAGATAAATTCTTTCCACCAGCTCAAGAAATGTCTCCAGAAATGTGTGTGTGTTTTTAAGAGCTTTTATCTCTGTCATGGCAGATATAAGCTGCAAAACAAAAGAGGTTATTCCTCAAGTGTTCTAAAAATGACAAAGCTTTGATTTAACTGTGTCTGAAGATTGTTTTTAAGTCAAAAAATCTGTGATGGAAAGAATCTATTTTCATTTATCCTTCATTTTACTTGAGCTTTGTTGGGTATTATGCTGCAGAAGAGCGTAACTGCATGGGAAGTTCACAGAAGGAAAAATGACAGTAATGTATCCAGTCCTCATCTTACCATAAAAGTCTGGCACCATTGCTGAATTAAATTATTGAGTATGTGATGACTTCAGGGTTCCTCATATTTCTCATTTTTATTTCTAATATTTAGAATCTTGTACTCCTCAAACATGAAGCAATTTCTTTAGCACTGACTAGGCACTGTGTGCTTCACTACTTCCTCTGATTATGACTAAAAGCTGCAAATTTAACTTTCCACATTTAAAAGTAAATTTTAGTATTCTCAGCATTGTATTAGAATACTATATAATTATTTAGATCAACAAAAGCAAATAAAGTGTATGTGAAAGGCAGCATTTATTCCTAGTTATCGCATTATGCTGAGCATTTTTAGTTTAGCATATGTGATATAGAAAAAGTTTTCCTGTTCAGAGACATTTGCTATACAAAGTACACCACAGATATTAACAGTGCAATTTCAGACACTTAACTTCTGAATTTGCAGTTTATTTTCAAAACTTTAGAGCCAGTTACTTTTCCTGACAATAACCAATTTCTGGTTTTGCAACTGTGACCCTCTGGGGAATATTTAGATTATGAACTTCTCTGGCTATTCAATAGACATTTTGTACAGCTCTCAGACTACTTTTGTTTTCTCATGCACACAGAATTTGTGATTTTACCATACAGCTTTCATGCATTAAAACATATCCAAAGAGCAGGTAATTTTCTAGTGGTAACAATACTTACACATTCTGTTAAATTGAACAGTGCTATAATCTTCAACCATGTTTCACTGACGAGTCAGAAAAGCCATCATATTTAGCAATGTACTCCATGACAATCAGGTTCAACTAAGTATGAAACAAAGAAAAAGTAGTAGGAACATCTAAATTAGCTGCTTAGGACTCCTAAAATCCCTGATAAGCATTCTATAGAGTAGTTTAACCTGCATACAACCTGAATGGCCTTCTGTGTAATCACATTGCATTATATACTAGGCTCCACAGAACCAATATTTTTTGTTGTCACATAAATATCATGCATCAACTATATTGTTCTTTTCCCACTAAGTGAAAAGCAGTGATTGCAGGAGTTAGGATTCTCATTTTCCATGACTGATTTTAGGCTGCTCCTTATCTATATCAAGCAGTCATCTACACTTCCTGACAATATGGTGGGGAACATACGCATGGTTTGAACAGCACCGCTCAAATTATTTTTCGACATTTTTGAGATTTTGCACTTTCTCAACCCTGTTCGTGGCATCATATGTAATGTCCTACCTGAAATGCTTGGTCACTGACTTTTCACTCTGAGTATTCGACGCTGTTGATGCATGAGTGGGCACATAAGTCATTTTTCTGCTATCTGACAAAGCAACTGACATTTTTAAATTAAAGAACAGCTAACAAATACTCTTGCTCACTAGCAAATACTTTGTTCATGTGTAGGAAAGAGAGCTCAACCATCTCAGGAACATCTGTGAATATCAGGCAAGAAAGACTAACAACAGTTGAATCAAAATACTTGTTGAGAATCTAAAGATCTGCACACTGTTTTTCGATGATCGACTATCTCTCCATCGAAGTCACAATATGCAGTTCTCCTTACCAAGTGACTTACTTGGTACAGAGAAAAATGATATGGGAGGATTTTTCAAAGAGATGGGAAGATGTCATGTCTGCTGAACAGATTTATAGTTATGCAGATCATGCTAATGATAAGGATTATCTGTCTCATGGTTTGGGATATAAATTGCTTTCTGCGGGGGTGAGGAAGTCATTCACCTCATTTCCTATACAAAATTGAATTTGTCTAGGCATATTATGGGGCTTTTTATTGGATGGCTGAAAAAGGGAGTAAAAATTTGCCTTCCTCTGAAGCACTAAGCTAGATAGCTAGTCTGATTAAGTATGACAAATTCTAGTTAATGAAATTACAGTAATATTAAAATATACTGCTCCACATGTAATATATTACTGACACTTTCACCGATATTGTTTGCAGCAGAGTAGTGCATTAAGAATAAGTCTAGCTCATGCAGACTGCCATTCTCTGAATAATGCAAAACTTCGATACTGCAGGCTGACCGTGGCACACGAAAGAAACTTCTCTGATCGCTGGTAATCATCACACCAAGCAAGTTTTTATCCCAATATTTCTGTGAGTTTGTCATAGCTATATATCATTGCCCACATGACAACCCAGGTTTCTTCCCTTCCATTGCCAGTACAAGCGCAAGAAGCAGGACACAAACCTTCTTGTAATTACTATGAAGATTTGGGAATTTTCAGGAGAGCAAATGTCAGCTGACATAGCCTGTAAATTTGGCAGGCACCCAAAACACATAGCAGGCTAAAAAGAGTCCTATAAAGAGTGTAAATGATGTTTGTAAATGTGTTTGGTAAAGCAGGAAGTTACGGAATAATCAGCTTCAGGAAAACATTGTTTCTAGCAGAATCAGAATCAGACAGTTAAACTTGCCTTATTATAAAAGGAAGGAGGAAGCACCAGGTTGGAAGAGGAGTGGGGGAAGGCAGGGGTGTTAATGATTGTATTTATTTTGGAAACAGAAGAGAAAGGAGAAAAGAATACTTTTGAAAGTTCAAGTCTGTGTAATAGAAAATGAACTTATCCATACACACACACACAGATACAAAACTCTTCTCATCTGGAAAATTCATTCCAAACCAATGACAAATTTTCATTAGAAAAGGAGAAAACAATGGAAAATTCATACTCTGAATAAAGCATTACTGAGAAATTACTTATTTCTTCTGAGCTGCAAAGGTGCTGCTAAGCTGTTGAGCTGAGGTACTGAGCTTGCACCACCATCAGGTGGCTAAATAGCCAAATGCAGAATGCAGCTTCCATTTTAATTCCTACTCTAATCACAGAGTATCACAGCATTGTCCTCCAGACATAAGGATCTCTAGCACTGAATAAAAGTCTTTTAAAAGGATAAACTTTTGACTTTCTGAAGGTAGCCAGTTGGCCAGCAGATAAAGCAATGGTACCAAAGCCAAAGATGCATATTTTGAAATAAATCAGCTGGTGAACAAAAGGGTTTTTTTTTTCCTTGATTTCCATAGGCAGGACCTCACAGTCTTCAGACCTCTGTGTTCTTTCTAATGCCAGATTGTTTACTATACCTGGACAGCATTTGGAAAAGAATACACTCTGTTGTTCTGGTATACATGCAGACTAAATGCAGGGACATCAATTGAATTACCTTGGTTTTACAGCACTGTAATTGTTAGCAGAATCTAGTTTCTTGTTTCTAGATATTTCAGTATTCTATAAATATGACAGATAGGTCAGTCTGCTGTACTTCAGCTGCTATACAATTTTTTTCATTACTGTTAAAGTCTCAATGACCTCCCCTTAAAATTAGTCCACTGATTGATTTGTATTCCACAGAGTGCTCATTACTGCTACAGTTAGTGCACAAAATCCCATGAACATAAAAAATTACCCTAAAAATGGTAATTTCAAGCTTTCATTATAAGGTCTTTTTCACAGGTTGAAGTCAGTATAGCAGTAAGTAATTAAGACAATTTACTTTAGCGTGACTGTGTGTATTTCACCATATATTCCCACAAGAAAAGCCATAGGAGATATCTACATTAGAATTTCCTTATGACACCTTTTTTTTTTTTTGGTACAATTTTAGAGATGGGATTGCAGAGAATATGGGACTCAACTGCCCAGTCTGAGCATCCCCCAAGAGCCTTACACTGCCAGTTCATTTGCATTTGTGTTGATGCCTTAGCAGTATCACAGTATCACCAGTAACACTTACAGCTAATGATCCTGCTTAATAGAAGCCAAAGAAAGTCAATTCAGTTCAGGGCTGTGTTAATTGCCCTTAGAGACTCCAGAGGGTACAGTTACAGGAGACCAACCTCGATGCTGGCTTCATTCAGGTCACTGTTAACTGCCCTCACTGCTCACAGATGTCTGGACTTGTGCAGCATGCTCTGTACAGATACTGCATTCTCTCTGTATGCAGATAAAGAAGATTAGATGAGGCCACAGTTTCATTTCTATATAAATAGTGACCAGAAAACAGAGAAGAAACCATGCGAATGTACTGAATTTTGTACTAACCACTGCTGTAGTCTGTAAAGACTACAGACATTCCAGCACTATGTTGATTAGTAATTAGCACAAAGCAGATGGGAAATCATGCTGTCTCCCCAGGAAGTTAATGCAAACTAGTTACAGTATTTATATGTTGTTGAGACTACCCTGCTAAAATGTGTTTTAAATAAATACCAGAACTGGAATTATCTTGACATTTCAGTTAAAAATAGGTAAAACCAAATACTGGATTTGAAATTAGCTTCAAATTTATGCTGAAGAGAGATCAGGAGTTCTCTGTATTCACAAATAATCATTCTTGGGTTTAAATCTTATTTCATTTGTTTATAATGCATGTTTTTAAAGGCACCGGCTTTAAATCTATAGTTTTATTTGCCACTTCCCAAGAGGACTGAACTTGCTGTTCCTTATCTCAAAACTTGAATATAATTAATGAAAGACTAATTCTGAACTTGATTGGTACTCTCTTACCATATATACTACACTGTGTTATGTACTTTTCTTACCCAAAAGAATGGATGATGATCAGAAAATTGCAATTAATTTTAAAGCCTAATGAATTTGGAATTCTTTGGAAAGTTATTTCTGAGAGGCTCCCAGAAAGACAGATTGGCAATTTCCTTCTTTTTGTATCAAAAGGGCTTCTCTCTCCCATATCAGTCCTATATGTAGATATGACAGTAATGAGCATGGAGAAATATGCCCTTTATTTAGATGCGCAAAGAATAATCAGTAAAGATGCTGTTATGCGGGCATAATTTAAACAGGTAGTTCTGATACTGAGTCTGACATCCATAACTGTTAGCCTGTCAAGATTATGAGAAGTGCCCAAGAATGTGGAAAATCAGAAGAGGAAAGGAAATAATAATTTTATTTCTTTAATATGTAACCAGACTTTGATCCATTACTTTCAGAATATAAAGTTTTCTCAAATCTAATCCTCACCTGGAAAAAAAAGGGGGGGGTAAACATGAGGGCTGTGTTGGATTAAACTTTTGTTGTTTTGAAATAAGAAACCTTTTGCATAGTGAGTCATGGTTTATGGACTACAAATCCTTACTATATACTTGCAAACTTCAAGAGAGAAATACATCTTCTCTGATACAGAAATCAGGAAAGGCTTTAAAGTAATGTTATTCTAATAGACAGTGAACTTTCTAACTGATATAAGAATAGTGTCCATGCTCAGCCAGAATAAACTGGAACACAGTCTCATGAACTGCATGTTATTGGATACAACTATTTCTATTTAACAGGTTATTTCAATGAGAATAATCGAAGTGATCCTGAACACTCAGGGGACAACACCAGATATCATCAATCTACCAAGAAACACTTTGAAGAGAAAAGAAGTGGATCATCATCTTTTGTGTCGTCCATTGAAGATGAGCAAAAACCCCTGTTCTCTGGGATAGCTGATTATCCATCTGTAACAGGGAAAACCACAGAGGTTGACATTGAAGAAATGGTTCATGCAACAGAAGATATTCTTATTGACAAAAGAAGCAATTCTTGCAAAGGTAATTAAGTTGAAGTACTATTTTGCAAAGTTTGAGTGGTTGTCTTTTTTAGTTTGATTGCCAAAAGACATTTTCTGAATGGTTCTATTGATTCTTTATAAAGTAGTTACTTTTGTAAGTGTTTAATGAGAGAGTAAATAGAAAAACTATTTTGGCTCAAAAATTTTTATTTCTCAAGAGGATTAATATAGTTTACTACACTGGCTGTGAGACTGGAGTACAGAATCTCCAAAAAGCTGTTCTAAGCTTCATTAATGAATCATCTTGTAACTGAATTGCCTTAGTAAAGTCATTTAAACAAAATCTTTAAAATTGTCCACCAGTAATGGACATCACTTTTGCATGCCAATGTATGAAAACTGCATTCAAAGCAGTAAAGGGTCCCTCAAGGAGAGCTTGATAAGCCAGGTTTTGGTGGCAGTACAAAATCCTACTTAGACAACGAGAGTTGGATAAATCTAGTGATGGTCACACAAAAGAAAGCCTGAAATGTTTTCATGTAATTAGCTTTTTCCCTATCTTCACAATGCACAAACAAAATTCAGTTAAAGAAATTCATAATAGCTTGAAAGAACGCTATCCCATTTTGCTGCACGAGTTAGTTAACAGGAATGCCATTACATCACACAGAACAAATCTTGACCTCAGTAAGTAAAATGCAAGAGCAAAGATTTGGCCTTTTTTATATGACAAATTATCAACAATGATTAAGCAATCTGAGTTAATATTACATAGAGTTAAATCACATAATTAAAATGACTTCTAATACACTAAAATCTTCTCATTGATGTGAAGGGAAACTAATGAAAAGAATTAATATACAATTCAAATGTTACTGAAAGTTTGCTTGTAATTGTTTCAGTCTGAAAGGAAGAACTATATATTCAGTGTTTAATGCTGTTTTCCTCAGTAGTTTGCTTCCTGTTGGGGCAATTAACCATTTAACCATCATTCAATAAACTTTAGGCTCTTCAGCTATAATTTTAAACTATCCTAACGATTAATCAGACCAAACAATATATTTTTACATTTCAAAGATATGAATATGTGAAGCCTGGTCTCCTTTGGCTAGGGTCATGTAAATCTGAGCCATACAAACTTGTTGCATACGTACTGCAATTTGAAAGCTTACCTTTCCCCTGCTGATAGCCAGAAATGTGTCCTTGCAGCTATAGCAACATTTTCCAAGGCAACCTATTACAGATTTTATTTGAGCTAAATTTAGCATGCCTAAAGGTTGTATATTTTGATTAAGACCACATTCTTTTTTCTGCTTTGTAACTCTGCACTTCTGATAATGTGTTTGAAAGCTCATTACCTTTCTTGAAACTTTCATTAAAACTTTGATTTCAGTAAAATAAGATCATATTTGATTGATAAATATGTTTTAAACTAAATTCTCATTCCTGCTATTAATTAGAGATTGGTTTTAACTTACTATAAAAGTAGTTATGAACATAATGAAATTCTGAAATAAACTTTGCATGTACATATGTAGGTATGTTTATAATCTTCATATATTCTGGTAGCTTATAATTCTTGCATATAAATGAAATGATATAAACCTACCACAATTGATTACCACTGTGACCAATATATATTTAATCATCTTTAGTTTGTTTTAAGTTTTGGTCATTATTGTCCATGAATGGAAGGACTATTAATAAGGTATTTAGTAATGTGAGCAGAAACTCTATAAACTTCTCTCTCATAATCCTGAAATGCAACTCTTAACATTGTTTAAATCATTTGTTTAAATCATTTGTGTCTTATGAGAAGACTTGATAATTTTTCTGTAGCTGCTAATCCATATGCTGAAGAAAAATGCTATTTTCTATTCTTACTTGGTCAGTATTTGGGCCATAAGATTGATTCTTGAACCAAGTTATACATTTATTGATTTAGTTCTCAGCCTGGGATTCTTCAATCCCTGGAAGACCATAACTGGTTACAAAATTGTAACTGCTTTGGGGCCTTTCTAGGATATTCATATTTGTGGAAGTACCTGAAAAGACGCTCAGAACAGTGCAGTCTGATAACCCACAAGAGATAAGTCAGGAGTCTTGCTTATAGTATATGAATGTATTTTACAATTTGAGTGCCAATTTATTTGCTTTGTCACAAATTAAATATTTAATGTAATAGTCTACAAATACATATTGTGGGACAAAATACATCTGTGATTCTCCTGGGCTATGCCAGGGCATAGAAAAATATGTAATTCTACCAAATGGTTTATTATATAGAAAACCTAACAACTTGGTTTTACAGGACATTAAAAAGCAGTGAATTAAACAGCCTATATTATTAGTTTCTATTCCTGAAATTCACTGTCTAAAAGTAAATCCACTGGATTTACAATATGCATTGTACCCACAGGCACAATTTAAAATTTCACCCCTGAAATTGTTGAAGTTTGCTCCCTACACTTTGGTGAAAGCTTTGCAACTTCCTTGGACACTGAAAATTGAGCCATGTGTGCCAGCTAAATCCAGACGACATGCTTCTCTGACACTGTTTTGCTCTTTCCTTCTTTGGCTTAAGTGGACTGAGAAGCTGAATAGGTTTCTGGGTGGCCAAGATGAAATCTCCCTCCCCTTCCTTCTGTTCGGTGCATAAAATCAGGTCATGTCATATGAAATCCAAACACTCTCTACAGCTCCAGGAAACCTTCTACCACCTGCTAACCAAAGATCAGATAACACAGTAAGCACCTTCCTCTGATTAAAAAAAAGGAGGCTTCCTTCTCTGCTTAGAGTCATGTAGTGAGAGCTCCCCTTCCTGGATAAATTTACTTGAAATGCTAAATCTGAGCAGGAAATGTCATTGCCACCACCACCCCCCTTTTTTTTTCTTTACTTAGAGCAACACTGCTCAAAGATGTTGTGTTCGAAAAGGATTGGCTAATAGCATTTGGATAAACCTCTCATATGTCAGCCATACTCTCATTTTTTTCTTCTTTCTTTGAAACATGGCTCTGGCTGCTATGGTTGCTTAAAAAAAATTCAGAAGTGTGAAATGAATGTAACCTATGCCGAGTTACCAGCATGCAGTGCCAAGAATTACAGGGAAGTGTTAGGAGAAGCTCTGACCAAACCATTCAGGGACAACCGAGGGACGTGGGATTCAAACCCAACCGCTCCGACAACAGCAGCTGCCACCTTACAAGTAGCCAAGGATTTTGTCCAGTGGTATGTTGAAGCAGCAGTCTGAGCACAATAAGAACATTTAATGCATTCTATAACTTAATGTAGCTAAATAATTACAAATATTTTATATGACCCTAACGTGAATTGTCCTGAGCAGGTGTTAAAGTTTTAACACATTTTTTCACAGCAGAGAAAGTGAATTTGAGGGGTACTAACAATTATTGACTGTTTATGTAACAACAAAATTCCTCAGAGTAACAAATGCTGAGGGTGGGAGCTATGTATATGTAGAAAAATCACTGTTCATCCTAAATATGTCACTGGTAGGCTCTGCAAAGCTCACAGCAAGATAATCATTCTATATCAAATAAGAGTATGTGCAACTAATATATCTCATGATAAATGATTTGTAACATTTCAGCAGAATTTAATGAACAGAAAAAAACAGCCTGAAGCCAGGAATGTAAACTAATTAGGAAATGCACAGAGGTGTAAGTTAAGCAAATCAAAAGAGGAAGGAGAAATAGTTTAAGCCAGAAAAGTGAGCAAAAGGAAGGAGTGCCCTACAGTTATGTTTGATAGTAAGTTGCAGTGTTTGATAACAGAGATCCAAGAATCGGGAGAGACAAGCAGGATGGACCTTGGGCAGGGCTGGTACAGGGTGGGAACAGCAGTAGTCACTTTTTACAAAGGGCAGAAGATAAATAAAGGACTCATATATAAAGAGAATAATTTTCTATACTTTACATATTTCATATAAAATATAACAGATTAGAATGGCGACTAAATTCACCAAGCTAGCTGAAACTCTGAAGTATGATCCTAATTATGCATTTTGTTTTTTTTTAAATCTTGTAGAAAATCTGTTTCCAATATCTTAATCCAAAATTTTGCTTGTCAAATAGAAAAAAAATTAGATTTATTCTTTATTATGAAGCTTCAATTAGTATTAAAGTGACTCTCTGACTGACCCAGCAATTGCAGAGTATTTCATTCTCTTAGGAGTCACAAAGTATTAAACAAAATGAACTGACACCTTTCACCCTGCAGGAATTGTGAGAGTCTCTAAAACATGCTTTACACAGCAACATAAGGGCTGGGTTGCAGAGTAGTGATGCTAACAGCTACATCAATGAAAATCAATTTCCTTTTGAAAATAATAACCAGGATCCCTTTGCAAGCTTGTGTTAAATGGCCTCTGTCTCAAAGAAAACATACTACTCTTCACTAGGCTTGTTAAGACAAGTAGCATTAGAATTATTGGTAAGAAAGGCAGCTAGTGGACGTCTGGGAACTTTCTCTACAGCGCACACTGCAATGCATTCCAAATGCTGTAAATGCAGTGCAGCAAGTCCTCCTTTTAAACCAAAATACCTAAAATGTAAATACTCTTTAAATAGTACATTCAAGGGCAAGAGAAAAGATTTTAGCCAGGTCTCTGAAACAAACTATCAAAGACATTCAAGTACATCATGTAATACAACACTTAGCTTAGAACAAGTATTTCCAGTTTCAATGGAGAATAATAACTTGCTAAAAAAGTCTGAGAAAATTGGGGCTTCCTTGGTACAAAAACATAGAAAACTAAAGAAATAGGAGCCATTAAGTGGCAGAACTGTGGTGATGTTGACTAGATAAAGCTGCTTTCTTTATCTATGGCTTCAAAATATTAGCATGTTGCTATCATTAACTTAGAATTTTATAGGTTTGCGATGTAACCACTATTATCTTTCCTTAAATAGTGGTAAAGAAGAAAGACCCTTGTTCAGGCAGTGTACCTGTATACCAAATTAATATTCAAAGTTTTGAGAAACACTGATAAGTGGGATGTTTGACTCAACATGAAATTCTCTATTAATACCCCAGTATCAAGTGGTTATGCTCATCATGATCACCAACCCTTCTCTATCAGCACGTATATAAATCCATACTTCGCTTTATCTTGTTTTTCATCAGATATCACTGACAAAAGAAACTGGGGGCAGGAGAACATCAGGGAGTACCAGGACTCCCTGAGTCGGTCAGCATTACCCCACGTTACATGGGGCATCTGCGAAACTGAAAGTGACTTTATATATGGGGAAGTGGAGAATCGATTAGATTTACTTCAGGAACAACTCAACAGGTAAAAACAAAGATATGGTAAAAACAAAAGTTACGCATGAAAGGGTCCATAACACAATTGCTGTTAGTGAGGCTATAGGAGGAATGATTTGGGCAGGAAGTTTCCAAAAGCATTCATATCTTCAGAAGCTCAAAAGTACAGAAATATGCCAAATGGGACTATCACTTTGGTGTCTATATGAAATTTTAGTAGCCTAAACATCACCTAAATTCAGCCCTCCAAATTCTTGGTAAATCCTATCCTGAGACTGCTGGGTACAAAATTTTTGATCCACTGACAGAATATTCACGTCACTTAGTCTAGAAGAAGCTATCTCCACAGTTGACTCTATAGGTAGCTTAGGAGACTATCTTCTTACCCTGGACACCTTAGTGAAGCACCTAAACTCATGAAATTTAAATCTCACCTCAACCAGAATGTCGTTGCCTTAACAGTGATTCCTAGAGATTTATATGTCCACAAAATGGGAATTTTGAATATCTTAGAAGTACTGATTTTTCCTGGAGACACAAAGTAAGCATTTTGAAAATAGAGCATTTATATTGCAGACATCTTCCCTTTCTGATTAATTAACTTCTTTTGCAATTGTCTCTATAATAAGCAGACGTGGGATTACACAAAGGCAAAATACTTATACCTGCTACAATAGAAAACAGTCACTTTCTTTTTCAGAAAGCATAAGTTACCTTTGCTTAATAAAACGTATTTTCCTTCTCCTCTCTTTTGGTATCTAATATACTACTCTTTGCTGGCAGCTAAGCAGCATAGCTTATGACATCTTAAAATTACGGTTACAGAAATTTGATCTATCATACACTGTAATTTACCATATAATTTCACCTAATTTTGTATTGCCCTATGCTCAGGTCTGTGGCTTTTTTATTATTTTTGCTCTGAAATTCCATTACTTTCAAATTTTTTCCATGACAAATACTATGACACACATTCAGTCCTAATTATATTTTAGTAGCTTTTCATTGGCATACTGCGCTGTATATTTTAGCAATCAGTTTAAAGCCAGGTTAACTGTATATTGCTTCTTTAATCTACTCTAAGTCAATCAAACCACAGCATTTTTCATTTCTGAATACAATATAGTACATTAAAAGGACATATTTTTAACATGTAAGCCTAAATTGCTATAATTTCTAATTGCAGTAGAGTCAAGTATCTAAGTAACTGTATATGTCACATAGCTAAACATCTGCATGATCCTCAGCAACAGGGGATGTAGTCTTTTGCTTTCATTTCTTCTCCTGAAATCTTAAGCTCTTGAAACCAAGGTTATATCTCAAATTTATCTAAAGGTTTACAAAAATCTTACACAAGTTCTCAATATTTTTTTTCAGGGAGAGAATATCATGCTGGTAAACTAAGATATGGATTTTATTAAATCATTTTATCCTGTAACTCTTCTCACATATTTAAAGCTTTTCATGCTTTCAGGATTTAGGGCCTGGATGAATCTTATTCTATCAATATGACAGGCAATATTCTTTTGTACTTATGTCAGATCTACCCTGCTGGACTAAAAAGCAGTGTCACTTATTCTTGACCTTTTCTATCCCAAGTTAGAGGTTTGATGTGCCACTCGTATTATTAAATGGATACAGAAAGCTAGAAAACTTCTGCACTAAGAATATGTCCCTAGAGGTCTCTCTCTTTCTCCTCTCCAGGCCATTTGAATTTCATGGAGACTCTGAGCCAAGCCTCTGGGTTCTCCTGTTTGTTTGTCCTTAGGTGGCATGACCTGGACTTGTTTTGAATTCGGGAGAAAGGAAGGAGAACTTATATATATGCAGTGATGGTGAATAAAGACTACTAGAAGTACTCTTTGATTAAGAATACTGGGAAACCCCCCATTAAGTACTAACAAAGTAAGAGGGGAGCCTTTTTAGAGCTAATTCAGAGTAAAAGAAAACTGTTGATGAAAGTCCTCCAAAGCTAAATCCCTATTCACAAAGATGTTAAGGCCAAAGTTTAGCAGAGGGAAGCTCTCTGGTGGCGGCTGCTGCTGCTGCTGCTGCTGCAGTATTTTCCCCTGTGGCATCAGCATCATGTTTATGTGAGATCAGCATACTTGCAAGTAGCAAAAAACCCAAGGGAGCTGAGCAAGAGGTTGAGAAGGACATAACCGACTGTAACCTCACTGTTTGGGCCTTGTATTATAAGAGTTTTTATAAAAGCTGATGCCACAGAACCAGCCTCTCTGTGTAAAGGAAGAAACAACATCCTAAATATCCTTTGGGTGCACATTTCAGATTAATTTCATAGACATTTTAACAATAAGTGACACAAATGATGGATGACTCCAGCATGATAAAAAATAATATCAGTGAAGCACCTGGCAAAAGCAAAAATCTGCCAGCACAGGATCAATTCTGCTGCTGCAGTGAGCCCAAGTTGTAACACGCACAATGTCAAAGGCTGCTGACATAAAGGTTTGTTTACAAACTATACTACTCTGTCAGGAGATGAGTTGCAATACATAAGGCTGTATATCCATATTACAATCTGGCATAGTATGTTTTGTAGCCTTCCAGCAGCTGGGAGGCACAATAGGCATTACCCATTGCTGACTGTGTCAATGATCTTGGAAAGACCATTTGAAAATCATTTCAGTGCTATGGCAATATAAGTATGAAAACCATAAGCAGCACAAGTGTTCTGGCTAACACGGAGGTTTATTTTAACAGTTTCAGAAGTCATACACAAACTCATCAAAAAGAAAAAAAAAAGAAAAAGCGATTGAATTTGAACATCAGAAATGTTGAGATTAATTCTCAGGTCTGAATAAGCTTGAATAAATGTTCACTATAAAGAGCCTTAGGCTGAATTATTTTTTTAAATAATGATCTTGAAAGTATCTTACTTTTTTGAACCGTGGAAAAACACAAATGTGTTTTTCTAGTCATTTCATTGCATTCTTTTAGCTTTTGGAATGTCAGAATTGATTGTTAGATACATCAGAAATACTGTGTCACATCCTCAGCCAGTAAAAATCAATTTAGTTTCAGTAATGAGAATATTGGTATTCCAGTTAATTTCAGCTAAGGATCTTGACCCCTTGCTTAATTTTTTTTGCAAACATAACAGACAGCAATGAACTCATTCTTAATGTATGTACATTCTTAATGCATTAAGATCAGAGACAAGCATGCAAATATGTTCTGCAAAGGAAAGAGCTAGCTAGCTTTGGAAGGGCTCAGTACTCCCTCTTCTGTTCTTTCCTATTTAAGACACGGTCATGTCATAATAAGCAATGGCTTGCTTTATGAGTAAGCTGTAAGTCCCTCTTGAATGCATCTGTAATCAGTACGTTAAAATATACCTATTCTTGACCATGTGTTAACTGATTTTATGTTACTTCTCTAGGCTTGAATCCCAAATGACTGCTGATATTCAAACCATCCTGCAGCTTTTGCAAAGGCAGTCAACACTCATTCCACCTGCCTATAGCATGGTAACTGCAGGTGTAGAATATCAACAGCCAGCTATCCAGGTGATACACAAACTTCATCCTGTAGCATCAATTAAAACAGACAGAAGTTTCAGTCCTTCATCTCAGGTACGTACATGTTCAATATGATCAAAAGAGTTTTTTTAATCTTGTTAGCTTCTGATGGAAGAAATGCTTACTAACCTAGGTGCTTGTTCGCTAGTTTAAAAGATATGAAATACTATTTTGGTGTAGTATCTCTACAGTGGACTTTGATACCATAGTTCCAGAGGCCACATTTTATGTGAAGGTTGTAGGTTTTCAAACAGTGATCTTAAAATTATTAAGTGTTGCATTTACTTAATCATCATGGACTTCAGAGAAATGTAGCAGAAGGGACAAATACTAGACGTGGCTCTAAACCACAAAGACTCTGCTAGCATCAGCTCAACATGGGTGCATCTGCCATAGGCCAAGTTCTTGAAGTCCTGAGAAACACCACGACTACATTTTCCTGAATACACAGGCCACAGAAGTCCAGCTGATGCAGTACAATGGTGAGATGAATATGCAGGTGGGAGAGGCTAAAAGACATCGTCACCACTGCAAATATGCTCATATAGAGCTGCCATGTATCTGGGTTTCCCAATAAAAGTTTTCTACCCCAAAATTTATTTCAGGCAGAATTTGATGATTTTCCTAATTTGTTTGGGATTTCTGGAGTTTAACAGTTTGGCCAGAGTTACGGCATGTTATTTCCAAACAGGCTGCTGCATGTCTTGAAATCCCAAATCAATCATGCAGTATATGACCAATAAATCCAGAGTGTTTGGATGTGTCAGATGTGCATATGCCAGAACACATGTGGGCACCGTAAATCCAATACATCCTGAAGGCATCAGTTTGCATGCATAAAGATTATCAGGGCAGCCAATGTGCAGCAGTGGTTCCTAGAAGTGTCAGCCCACCATTCATACACCAGCACAAAGCATATACATGTATCTCTGTGAGGACAGAAATATGGCAACCCTCTGCAACCATTACCAGGCATATTGCACACTGTCTCTTAAAATTTCTGAGTTTAAAAGTGAAGTAGAACTGAGTGCTTAGACTGGAATCCAAATTGTCATAATGTTAGGACTGATGCAATTCCAGAGTTATGTTTTGAAGTACTGCAAATTTAAATCTACGCTCTTGGATTGCGTCTCAGGAATATTCTGTCCTTGAGAAAGGAAGTATATGTATATTTTGATGATACACAAACAAGTCTGAGGAGGGAACAAGATTCCCAGGCTTTTACAAATGAATCAACAGAATCATATTCAATTACATTAAATCAAATACAGTACTATGTAAAAATATTTCAGCACACTGCTTCATTTTTAAACATGGCTTACCAATAACAATCTGAGTGTGCTAATTTTCAGCAGAAATGAGAACCTACAAGAGACTTATTTAAACATTGTCACCTTGTTTCTTCTCCCTTCCAGTGTCCTGAATTTCTAGACCTCGAAAAATCAAAACTTAAATCCAAAGAATCCCTTTCAAGTGGAGTGCATCTTAACACTGCATCGGAGGACAACCTGGCTTCTTTCTTAGATCAAGAACGTGACCAGTCTGCAGAGCATCCCCCACAGCATTATAAAACAACTTACCTCCATCCAATTAGGCACCCTTCCTTGCCAGAATCTTCACTAAGCACTGTAGGAATCTTGAGTCTTCATAGGCATGTTTCTGATCCTGGTCTTCCTGGGAAATAATACTTTTATACTACTACTTCACATAAAAATGTAAGTGCTTTTAATGGCTGTTTTTCCTTTTTTGTATTAAAATCCTCTATACTTGACTCAGGGGCTACAAGGAATTAACCATTATATGCAAAAGTACTGTATATTTTCCTAAATCTGAAGCTTGTAAGGTAAAGTTGAGCAGTTCTGATGTAAATATATATATATATATATATATATATACACTCTCCGTATGTTCCAAATGTAAAACTGCCAACATTCTCAAGGCACCTTATATTTTTATTTTTTTTAAATACATGCATGTTCTGAAATTTCAGCTTACATTGCATGGAGATTACCATTTACTGCTTTCACGGAAATAGTACTTTATTGTGGGTATGTCTTCAGAGCAAATAACAGATCAATTGATAACAATAATTCACATAGAAAAGACTCCTACTCAACCAAGCTACTCTGAAACTTAAGTAAAATCTTCTTCTAGCTCACTTTTGAAAATTTAGTTATCTTTCTATAGTGAGCTTTTTATAGTCAATGGTATGATTCAGCATCTAGAGAAAGAATAAGGTAACCAAGTCTTCTGGATTCAAAACAATTAAGACACAGAAACAAGCCTCCTTCAAAACTAGTTGAAGTAGGGCAATATTTTAACAGACAAACTTGGCCACATCCTGGAAAATATCACATCCACACAAACACATTAATTGAATAGTTTGTTTCAGTACTTTTTTTTGTTCTTTTAATTCTCATCATAGAAGTTAGCTGTCATGAACAGGCAGGCACTTTTCATCTGTCACACAAACATAATCAAATGCAATAAATCTAATTTCTATATAATACAGAAGACTGTGTTCCTTTTGTTCAATACAAATTCTTAACAACCTGTATAATTAAAGAATACTTTACAAATTTTTGTTTTAGAATTATCGCAGTTATTGTTTGCAGTTATGTCTTATTACTGACTGGTCCCTCCACAAAGATCCAAGATACATAAGTATGCAGACACACAGGCACACTACAGAGACAGTTTATTCTTGTATGTGTGCATGTGTGTATATATGTACATATGTGTGTATGTATTTATATACACACATACACACAAATGTGTGTATATACCTACACCTACATATAGGAGTATAGATATAGAGTTATATATATATAAAAATATATATATGTATATATGTAAAATCACTTTCAGGAACATTGTAAACTTTCTTATTACAAAACAAGTAAGCTTAGCTTGTGTCCAAAGCTGACTACATTAGTATAAAATGATTTGAGGTCTGTAGGCTTTAAATACAACATGTACTGTATGTGCATAATGCTCTGTGAATACTTAGATTTAATTTTATTAAAATATTATTCTGCTTCAAATGTTGTGTTTATTTTAGAAGGAACTGATCTTTTTATTACTGTTTTTAAATATTTTAAAATGTTCACATGATTTTCTAATCTTAAACAAAGCTTTTAGGTAAAATTCCTCTAGTTAGAGAACTGATTTCAGAAAAGCTGACATGTGACCCAGTAAATGGGTGAGAGTTAAATTTTAACTAAAACCAAATTAAAGCCTCTGTTCTAAACCAGTGCTATAGATCAATGCAATAGTAGTTGACCCTCACGTTAACAGATAGATATGTTATATGGGTGTTTGTGTTATGCTAGATTTAGAACAGTCTGGTGTAAATTAAAAATAAAATTAATGAAAAAATATAATGCATGAACATTGCTTTAGAAAATGCGTTTTGTCCAATTTCATCACTTGTTATTTCACGTTTTCACCAAGAGACTGAACAAAACAGGCGGGCTGGGGAAAGAGATTTGGGGAAGGGGAGAAGCAACAACTGTTGCATTGCTCCAAGTGAAGGAAAAGCTCCCGCCCTTACTGCTTTTCTTGGCTCACAGAGGCTTTGTGCATTTCCTTCTGTTTGTCTGTATTTATCAAACAGAAGAGTCTGAAATAGGGCCAAATAAGGGAGGCTTTGCATAGTTATGGAGATTCAAAGCTCCCTAAACACCTGCCAAGGAGTGGAGAAACAAAACATATAAGATGACAACTTCCAGTCAGGAGAACTCTAACTGTCCTTTCTCTGCCAAAGAAGAAAGATCTGTCTTCTCAGATACCTTCTTTTCTCCTTTAAGTACAGCGAGGCACATGAAGACCCACTGCTTCAAGCTTTCTTCTAGAGACAGGTACAAACCACTGGTTTTGGAAATGTGGTACTTTTCTGAACAGCAAAAATTCTCTCTCTTATTTTCAGCTTTTCTAGGCAAGGTTCCCCTGAAGTCCAGTCTGGACTTCAATTTCTTGGTAGAAATGGCTCTGTGTTATACAAATAAAGCTAGGAATAATGTAAGGGTTGCATACCCACACATTGCAACACACAGTTGTAACATATCCATAAAGGTTCTCAGACCTTTAGGAGATAGGCTCTGGTCCTGCTTAAGCAGTCCTTTTGGCTACTTACATTTAAAATCTGAAGCTAAAAATATGTATAAATTATAACCTGTAGATATGGAGAAGTATCCTGGAAATTCATGAATAGCTAATGCAACTCAAGTGTCAAAGCAATTGGGGCATTCACAGCAAATGCCAGAGGTGAGATGGTACAAAGCAGCAGAGCTCTGCATGAAGTTACATTAGCTGTGGGCCTAGTTCAGTACTGAAAGCAAACAGAACAGAGATTCTGAGGCTTTCAATATTTAAACAGTGCAGTAACCTGTACCATTGGCATGTCCACGTCTGCATACATGCACAAATTTACATTAGCGTGCATATGTAATACATGTCTTGGCCTACCCACATCTGCTGTTTCCAGGAAGCATGAGAACAATTGCATGCTTTTTCCTCCTTAACGTTCTCACTCATTCCATTATGTCTTCTCTCCTCCACGTGTCGCTTGGATTCAAGAAAGAAAAGATAGATCCCTTTCAGTGTCTGAGGAAAAAGAGCTGTTGGTATGGCTTATAATTGGGAGATAACTGATACTTGTTAAAAATACCCAGTGGGAGTGAGAAACCTCAGCAGGGAAGTATAATGTTTTAGAATCAAGTAGAAGTAGTTTTGTTTGAAGCAATTTAGTCCACCAAATTAACCTAACATTGTAGTCTTCAATTTTGTCCTTCCCAGGCCTAATGTAATCTAGTTAGAGAACCACCAATTTTGGTCCCCTTTTTTCTTCATTAGACAGCACATCATGCTAATGAGGTGTTAGTAAAGGTGGGCCACTCTTGCCTATGGGAGAGAGATAGGACCTCTTTTTCCAGAGTACTGCTTGAAACCACCATATATGCTCACCTATCACATCTCCTGGGTCTCCCATTTCACTCCTATCCCTGGGCAAAGCTGTGCTTCCCTTCCCTGCTCCAGACCCTCCTAGCAATCACCTCTATTTGGTGAGTGCAGGTCACTCATCTGAACTTGAATGCAACTCACCAACGCTATAGGTAACCTCTGAAAAACCAAAAAGCACTGCTTTATACGGCTTCTGGCTACCTGCTTAAGTGAAGCAAACTCTTGAGCTTTTCCAGCAGATACATTGTGTCCTCCAGTTCGAGCACTGCTGAACCAGCCTGGACATGAATGGAATACTGACAGGCTGCAACAGCAATGGCGAGGAAGGCATGATTCCTTGAATTAACGTTGTATGTAATACTGCATTTGCAAATTAGAAGCCTTCATATTCCTATACTCTTCTGTAAAATATTCTTATATTGTGAATAGATGTGAATATTGTGAATAATATTTAAGGTTTTACTCTTTTCATAGACTGGCTTAAATCAGAGATAATTAAATCCAGTGAAAGCAGCAGTGATAAGTACCAAAATTTACCTCACATGGGGAATTGGGTCCAGAGGGTACCTAAACTCTCCTTTCATCAATGTGCTCTCTCTGCATTTGCATATGGAATATGATTTTTTTTCCTATATACTCTGCTCACTCTTAAACAGAGCAGCAGTTTGTAATTTTCAACAATACTTCTGCAGACCCACAGATTGGCTTTTGGATGTTTCTACAATGTTTAGTGGAATTGATATTATAGTGGCCTTTTCAATAGCTCTGAGATGGATTTTATTTAATAAAGAAAAGTCAAACAGTTTTTATGCTAAGACTTTTTCTCCACAAAAACATTTGTATACATTCCTCAAATGCACCACATAAGCATGATATATTCCAAGCTAGCTAGCTCTATGGAAAAGTAACACATAGCAGTTCATAATTCATTAAGACACTGCCAATTTAAAATACTTCTCTTTTAATGGTTTTACATTTTGGGGACAATATTATAGACATTATTTTCCTTCCTCTTACATTTTTAAGATCTCAAATGAATGGTATCTTGTCACAGCAAAAGCAAGCTGCTTTTGTTAAAAGGCTACAATTCCCAGGATTCTTAATTCCTACAGAGCATTAATTTCAACATTATTCAAAGCCCTGCATACAATTATAGCCAGGCACCTGAAGTTGACTAAAATCCAGTAAAATTTTGGCAGAGTGGAAGAAATGATGGAAAGTAACAGATGATACTTTTGCAATTTTTGAAAAAACATTATTAACTATAATGACATTGTACCTTATTTTCACATCTTCTGACTGAAGCTTTGCTGCTTTTTGTGACTTCAGTGTAAGAGATTAGGCATAATGAATTTTCAGGTAACAAAGACTTAACTGACCAAAGCAGAATTGTAAACATACCCTGCACATAACATCGCATGCATGTGAATTTTAAAGCATCTTTCTTTCTTTGCACATTTTTTGTAAACAAATATGTTAAGGGTAACATAAGCGTGTGCACAAGTTTCCACAATAATCCTCTCAAATATGTGTGAACAGGAAGTGTAAAATATGACACACAAACGGTCTTAAATGTAATAGGTAAAGAATTGCAAGTATAGGGAAAATGAAGCACATGCTGGAAATTAAGGGGAAGAGTCTGCTATGTTCCACTGATGATTGTAAGAGATCAAATGAAAATACAACAAATTGCAATATTTAAACGAGTCATCTTATAAGAAAGGAAACCTCACGTAGCTAAAACACAGAAATCAGAAAGCTGGGGTTTTTTATTATAATTTCTTTAGAGCCTGTATTTAGTCTCAGATAAATAATTAATAGCAATATTTTTGTTATTTTAATCAAAGTGATTTCTGTAAAATGTCTCCCCCTAGTAAATGCTACAGCTGTTGCATGAGTGTGCAAGCAGGTGCATAATGGAACAGTGAAAGCAGAAGGGCAACTTCTGTTTTCTCAAGTCATATACTGAGCACTGCCTTGCACCATTTGGAATTAATTATATCCCTAAAAATACTTGAGAATTCCTAAAACAGCAAACTGATGCAATAAAGTTGGGATGTGAGAGTATCCTGAAACACACGGAGTCACTTCCTATGAAGAGTGCGAACTATAAATGGGGATTCTTGTTATTATCTAGCCAAATTATTACAAAAATAAGTAATTGTTTCTCAGCATATATCAGATGCACAGTCTCTGTCCTTGGAGGTTTTCAAGACCAGACTGGATAAAGCCCTGATTAACCTGGTCTGACCTCACAGATGTCCGTTTTAAGCAGGAGTTTGACTACATGACTTCCTGTGGTCCCTTCCAACCTGAATCATCCTATAATCCTATTTTAAAAGGGTCTGCAAAAGGTGATATAAATTCATTATTCCAAATTGCTGCTAAGGGTGTGGGGGGGAAGAATCTGCAGACAAAAAAAAAAAAAAAAAAAAAAAAAGCAAGCCAGTAATTTCAACAGATCTCATTGTTTGTTGTCTCTGATGGCAGAGATATGATAGTTTTACAAGGAAAACTGTTACAGATTAACTTAATCCATGGACACTAAAAGCATGATTCATGTTTTCTAGTTAATTTAAGGCAAAAAAGCCTACACAGTTAACCTGATATCAGATGTCCATGCATGAAGCTAATACAGAAAAATCTATTCTTCTCTATGCAGTACTTCTTAGTTTTTCATTCAGACAGGCTTTTAGAACAGTGTAACTGTTATTTTAGCATTCTTTCAATTTGCACGAAACCAAGCCGTAAAAAGTTTAGTAATACTTAGGATATCCACAGAGCTAGAGGATATATCTTATAGCCAGAGAGAAGCAGTAGATATTAAAGTTTAGTATCTTTTGACATCCTAATCCTTCACAGAAGGATAATGAAAATATGGGGCAAACCTAACTGAAGCTAATTGCAACTCAAAGGCAAGTACTTACTCTTCAGACAGTTTGAAACCTCTAGTTACCAGGTATTTCCACGAGTAAGAAAATGGTGGCCTAGATGATTAGGCATACCAACAAGCACAATTAAACAAAATATTCTACATTTAAAAAGACAGTTGGAAGCAGCCAAACACTCCTCTTACAATCAGATTCTCAAAAAGCTTATCTTCCCTTTCAGAGAGGGTGACATTTTTGAAGTTCAGCATTGAGCTCTTCTGAAAAGGAGAGAGGATTGTTGCTACTGAGCCCTGCTACCACACTGGCTATACATTCACTGCAATACTTCTACCTGGAGAAACATGATGGCAAATTAATCTGATGCCTGTTCTTGGTCAAGCCCAAATTAACTCTATTCATAAAGTTCAAAGAGATAGCTGTCCTCTAGTTTTTCCACAGTGTCCAGACTCAGTGTGAGTTAACAATGGTATATACCAAGGTCATTGTAGTAACTGGCAAAGGAGGATATACTGATTTAGTGCCTATATTCACTAACAGAAGCAACTACAAAATGGATCTGATAAGCAAGGCCAGCACACTGATTCTGTCATGAACACTGGCTACTGTTCTTCTCCCTCCCCACTCACCCCCCCTTTTTTTTTAAACTTTGAATGGTTTGTGACATCTTATTCAAACACACATTTTACGTGCAGCTGCTCCAAATGGTTGCAGTCATATGTATTTACTCCTTCCAGAGGAATTTTTTTTTCTTTTCTTTTCCTCCAAATGGCAAAGGAACATGCACCCAAGGCAAACTAGATGTTCCCCATTTCTTTCTTTACTAATCTCTTACCTCATTATCATTAATGAAAATGCCCACTAAAATACAGGTGGAAGTGCTTGTTTGATCTACAATATATAGCAGCTATGTATAAAGAGCAAGGAACACAGTCTCGCTTCCAAATTTAAAATCAAATTTTAATGAAAATACTAGTAAATTGTAAGGCTGATTCAGATTTGAGACAGACTCAGTATGCAGCAATTAGCACACTTTCAAGAACTGTCCAGACACAGAATTAATAAGTAGTTTCTTACCTAGCTGGAATACAAAGAGCATGCAGAATGACCTGTAACATGTTTATGCTGAATCTAAAACTCCTTTTTACTGGGAAGAATATGTACTTTATTACATCAGTGGTCCATGAGTCAATTATATACCTGCCTACTCTTCATGTCAATTTTTTTCTAGGCTTGAAAAGAAAATAGCAGAAGTTAACCAGCAAATAGCTTATAGGAGAAAAATAAACAAGATTCACAGAATAGATCACGTATGTAAATCATCACAACACTGAGTTTTATCAATGATATTAAAGGAGCATGTCCTGGTCCTTGTAATTGCATGAAGGTATCACTGTGGCAAGCTTACTTTTTCCTCACTGTACATCTATGTATGAGTAGTACATGGAACTGCATTATTCATGAAAAAACATTTTTCTTCATCTAGCTGTTTTTTTAATAGCCCCTTGGGAAGTTCGTTGATTATTAATGAATGCAGAATATGGCTAGTCTCTTTGGAAGGAAATTAGATGGACCAACTTAAAGCCTCCCACAGGAAGGATCTGCCCCTTTTATGCATTATTTACATTTTATATACACTAAAACTTTATGATACTGTAAAGTTGGAAATACAAATAAAGTTTAGATAACTGGATCTAGATAAAATACTTAACCACTATGAACTGCAGCAAATCCTGTTTGTATAACAGGTTTTTGTATAATACAGTTAATGACACTACTGGAATATTTTGCTTCCAGAAAAAATCTCCAGGATGACTTGGAAAATTGTTTACTGTACAAATAAAAGCACTTGTACACTGAGCATATTATTCAGTACTTTACATCACCATGAAAACATATTTGCAAGAAACCTAAATATACACAAATAAATGTATCATACTTATTTCAGTCATGAACAACAAGATATGAATACTTCATCTGTGACTGACTTTAATTACTATAATGCAAACACCTCTAACAGGGATCCAAAAAGGTTGAATACATCTCAGTATCAAAAATATTGAGCAAAATCATTCCTGAATTACATTTAGTAACACTATAGGAGTAAGCGTAAAAAGCACAGGATTACATAGGACACCACTTATTGGCTTGAACTACACAAACACACAAAGAAAGAGCTACAAGATGAGGTCTTTTCAAAAATTCCTATGCACACAGCAATCTCAGTACATCATATTAAGCTCCATCCTTCCAGTAAAATTAGAAGTTATATCTATGTCTAGTCCCTCAAGTTCATTGATGCAGGAATTCAAAAGGTAGCTCCAATCACAAAATCTGGGTACTAAAACCAATAATTGTTCGCCATTGAGGCCCACACATTTTCACAAATGCTTTTGATTAAGAGTGCTGTTGAAGTATCCATCATCAAGCTAGACACTTCTGTTCCTCCAAATCATTTTAAGAGAATTTAGAGAAAAGCATGGAGCAGGTTTACCGTGTAAGGTCTATTCAGCCAATGATTTTACTGATCCAGATGACGAGTCATTGAAAGCTTCTGAGATAAGCCAAACTGACAAAAATCCAGATTTCCTTGGGGAGAAGCATTAGGAGGATAAAAAACGTCAGCTGAAGGTAACTACAGGTATACTTGAATAGTATTATCTGATCCATACACAGACAAATAGCTTGCCTCACAAAAAAATAAAAAAACAAAAAAACAAAAAAAAACCACACTGAACTGCAACAGGCTGGGGGAATGGGAAAATTTTACCTAGAATATTTTGCTTTTTAAATAAAATCTATTGATCTAGTTTGTCCAAACCCCCACTGCTCTTCAGAGTATGCCACCTTAGACGATATACTACCACTGATGAAAAATACCTATATCAGATTAAATTTTAGGCTAGCTGATATTCTACTTGTGTAAATTAGCTAACCATATATAAAAAATGACCTGTATTTCTGACCATAAGCTTTATTCTTTAATAAGCCCAGGAGCTCAACACAGAAACTTACTTGTCTGGAACTACACATGTACATATAAAAGAAACATGCTTCTAAAAATACTAAAAATGTAAAAAATATTTATTGGTCTGAACTGTGCACTTAAAAACAAAAACAAAAAAAAAAAACCCACACAACCCCAAAGTATCAAAGTGGACGTCTTATCAGGCAGAAAGATGCAAAACTCTGCAATAGCTTCCATTCACAGCAGGTTCAGTCTATTTCTTCTAAACCGAAACTCTAAGAGGTTGGCGATCCTTTTTTCCTCCAGCAGTTCAGCACTCAGATTGCCATAATGCACTGCAAGAACTGGAAGGGGAAGTAACAGGCAATTCAGTATTTGGCAATGCTGGAAATGTGACTAACGCTAGCACGCTAACCATTAATCACATTCAAAAGGAATGGCCTACATCCATCCTGCCAGAAGTAGGGTATGGAAGAAAAGAAAACAAGTTTAAATACCACGATTAAGATGAGAAAACAACTTGGAACTTGTCTACTAGACGAAGAGAATTCACAAAATTGTATGAAGAGATATTAAAGGTTTGTTCTGCTTTGGGGTTTTTAGCAACAAAGCTCACCACTCAATCTCATTTCATAATGTTAGTTACAGCATGTCAACCAAAAATGATATAGTCAACGGAACAGTTTACAGCCTGCTATCTATATTATACTGACAACTTTTGGGGTGCTCCAGCAATCATTTCCCATAGTAATAAATGGTTATACCACTAACAAGCAGGATTAGTCTCAGTAGAGCCTGCAGCCAAAGAGGTGAGAGCAATCAATATCAACCAAAAGAATTACGCTCTCAACATGAAGATGCCAAGTGAATAATACCATGAGACTAAGATGAAGATAAAGGAGCTTTACAGATGTTTTGATGATATATTTGAAGACAGTAGCATGCATTAAGTAAAATGCACACCATCATGATTGATGGCCATACCTTTATCTGAATTTTCTTCTTGAGAAACTGTAAAAGTTTAATGGAAGTTCAGATTTCAAATGCTTACACTGCTGTACTTCATGATTTTTAAACAAAATCCTTATCAAATCCATGTGGCGAGTTGTAACAGCTAATACTTACATCATCATATACAAAATTCACAACCCCCTGTTGCATGTTGTCTCTTCTCCGGAAGAAATCTAAGGAAAGGATAAGATGCAAGTGAACTGGCAATACGCATCACTCCACAAACTATTTATAAAATACAAAGATGAATAAAGTGTTTTCAAGTTCAGCTACAATTACTGCTTACAGTGTTTTCAAGTCACTTTTCCATGGCTTTAGAACCAATTAACTATTTCTCTCTTTTTCTGTACCCAAAGGAAGGAGTTCTGCTATAATAAATACTGCACAAAATATTCCCCCCAAACTTGGACATAGTTAAACAATTATTTTAAAATTTTAAACTTAAGTATATACCAAAGCCTCCAAATTAGACTTCAACACAGCTATCATATTTAGTTGAACAGATAAAGTATACTATGCAATTATGAACTATTTTAGAAAGCAAGATACCTGTCAATGCCCGTAGCTTCACACAGCATGCCACATAGTCATCAAAAAAGATTCTGCCATTTTTGCTGTAACGTTTTACAATAGCAGTCAGTGTTTGTGGACTCAACCTGTAACCTAGAGATAAAAGTTAGAAGTTCTAGATTTCAGCCATCTATCATTGCCCGGGGGGGGGGGGGGGGGGGGGGAGAACAGGTGTAGAAAGAATATTTTATTTATTCATTTATTTTCTTCAGGGGTCTATCTGAAACAGAAATTTGGAGCATGAAACCAGATGCTTTCACTAGAATTCTGCCTCATTTTCATGCTCCCCTTTCATCCTAGGATCATTTCATTCAGGATCAATTACAACAGTACAGATAATGTCTGCTTAACATGACTCAACAGAAAACAGCTAAGCAAAACTAATTCTCTCAAAATTAATGTTTTAAGCAACATCCACTAACCCTTGCAGAATATATTTATATGTAGTATCCCATGCAAAATATATGCTATTATAACAAAAAGCAATTTTAAAAAGCCACCTAAAAAAGAAAATAAATAAAAATAGATACCAGCCCATCACTGCTTCTCAGACAAATTAAATTTTATGAAGAGATGAAATCCATTGGCTAAATACTAGTTTACACTGCTGCTGTGATGCTTTCAGTGCAGAAACTAGAAAAATGTCATAGCTAATACTTAAGAGTGTAAATGAAGAACAATTTTTAGAGGACAGTTTAAATCTGACTCCAAAGAAGAAGCATGAGTATGCACCTATTCTGTATCAGCATCCAGATTTGTTACAACTTCAGAGTACCCCTTTTCACTCTGCAGAAATGTTGTTCTCTTAAGGAAACTGTACTTTAATCTTCTACCTATTGTCTAAGGACAATATACTCAGAGGAAGTCTCCTCTCTCTTTTTTTTTTTTTTTTAAACAAAAAGGGTTAATACACACATTTCCCCCCCCCCCCAAAAAAAAAAGACCAAAAGTTTCATTTAAGACCTAGTCATTAAAGGGAATAAATAACTACTATATATGAAATCAAATGTGTTAAAAGGAAGATTGATCTCTTGTTCCTTACACAATCTGTCTTCCCATTTGAAAATATAATTACCTACAAAACCCAGCAGTAAAAATGTGGCGTTCTCCCTCCTCTCTAATCTAATTGGGTAGTGTGCAATTCAGAGACCATATATGAAATCTAAGCAGCAATACGGCTCCTGGTCATGAAATCTGATCCTATTTCCAACATTTTAAATTATCGTAATCATTTATCTTACTAGTCATTTATCTTACTAGTACAACATAAACTGTATAAAAATGGAAACTAAAGATTATGAAAAAACCTTCATGCTTGCTTACCCATAGCTGCAATGACTTGAGTTAATTCATGAAGTTCCACAGTCCCACTTCGATCTCTGTCAATCATCATGAAGTTTTGCTTCCAGGCACTGAGAGCTGCCCAGAGCTCTTTAAATTCATTAAATCCCATTTTTCCTGTATAATCTCTCTGTTTAGTTCAGTTAATAAGAATAACTTAAACAAGAATTTGGTCAGTTTAGCAAGAATGAAGATACTCTGTAAAGTTACAAAATACAAGACACGCAAGTCAAATAAAATAGTTAGTGTGGTTAAAGATAATACACCTCTACAAACAATGTTCACGCCCCACTATAAATGCTCAAACAAAACCAGTATTCAAAAGTATGAGTTTAGGTAATTTAAAATTCAATTAGGTAATTTAAAAATTCAAGTTTTTCCATAAACAGGTTCAAGGTGATACCATCACTCCACTAAAGTCTTAATATGTGTATATATAAGGATACATCCAGCATGGATATCATAACTCTGCAAGTTTCCAGAGTGAATGCTGAAAGGGTAATTAAAATAAATGTTTATCATTGGTATGATTTTTCGTACTTCGTTTCAGCAATAACAATGACCATGAATTCATCTTTTTGAAAGCAAGGGGGGAAAAAAAAAAAATCAAGTAGGTGAACGCTAATGCCCAAAATTTTTTAGTAGGACCACTACAGAACAAACTGATAAATTAACTTTTCTTTCTTGGGAAGTGCTGTTACTATCATTATTTAATTTTCAAGGGTGACAGAAATAGATTAGGCACAAAAACCCAGTCTTCTCAACTTTGCACCTCAGAAGACAGTCAGCAAGGCAGCAGTGAAAACCTCTCTAATATTAAGCTATACGTTTCAAACATAATACTAAGAACCATAAGATCATTATTAGAAAAGCATCTCAAGAGGCAGAGATACCTACAAAAGTTAGCACCATTATAAAACACGGAAGACACTCATTAGCTTTCTGAGCAAGTTTGGAAGATGAGCCTGTTCTTTGCACATGTGTTATCCAATTAGACATGGGACAAATCTTTGAGTGGAAAATTTATTCCATTCTTATTATTGTCAAGCTGAGGAAAACAGTTAGAAGAACATGCACAGAAAGTCTGTACAGATGTGCTAGCATAAATGCTGATCTTCAGAACCAGCAGATGGAGTCAGTTCCTTCTGAGTGAAATGCCAACACTGCCAGACATCACTGAATAAAAGAAGCCAAAGAAGTCTCCTACTTGACAAGGAACAAGGTAAGAACAGAAATAATATCCACAAAAGCAGTATTCAGAAATAAGAGACAACCATTCTGCCACAGCATAACATTCAGTATCTTACAAGAATAGGTCCCACTGATTCCAGACTGCAGTAGACATCTCTGTAGTTCTTCGGCATCCACTTTTCCATCCTGTAGAACAAATGCATACATTTGTCACAGCTGACAACACACTTTTAACTTACAAAAACTACCTGTGATTACTAATGTATTAGATACCTGTACTGACATCTAAACATTCTTACATTGTTAAGAAGTTACTATAACACAAGAGTACCTGATCTAAATTAGAAGCAGTAAGTAGAATTCTCTGCTTCCAGGAAATCAACAGAAGTGAGAAGGTAAATGGATAATTAAACACCCCCTGAACATACTCAAGAGCACTAGTAAGGTATTTTCTAATGCAGAATTTACATATGAAGATAATTTTGATCAACTTGCTGATTAAGATGCTTTCTATTGTTTTAAGTACTTAATATCAAGGTGACTTCCAAATCATTAGCATACCCATTTTGAAATAATGAAAAGATACTTTTCCTTTTCCTACTACATCTTTTCTTGGTATTTTAGAAGCCACCTGCATATTTGTCGCCATACCTTTGCCTAGTGCAGGGATGTTACTCTTAACCCATCTTGGGGAATTATATTCCAGCTATCCTTTTATTCCTGTAGTTTAACTGAATACCAGTTTCACTTTCTTTATTAACACCTTTGGGGTGCTGCTGTGCAGTTTTAAGCAGTTTGTATTTGTTTACTTTTACAAAGAAAACTTCCAAAGAAGTTGTATCACAAGCAAGCTACTGCTATTTGCCACTGAATTTAGCCTGCTGCAACTGAGAAGTAAAACAGTCTTAAAATGTACAAAAGTTAAGCCACAAAAGTTAACTTCATAATGGTTTAAATTAACACGTTTTACTTCTCTACTAACACAGACTCAGAAAGGCACATGAGCTAAGTTAATGAAGCTCAGCTGACAAATATTAATGCATTAAGCAATGAAATTATTCACTTGGTCATTTACAGAAAAATACAACATTCATGTTCCCCAAAAATCATACTGGAGATGTTCACAACTGCATTTTATTAGTGGGATAAGTGTCTGCAGTATATACATGCACACAAACTATATCAAGGCAGAGTGAATTGGGATTTTGCTGTTTCAAAAGCAATAAACAGAAAGCACTCAGCCTTTGTTCTCTCCAACATTCATGATTTGTAACTCAGAGAAACTTCATTTGTTAGTCAGTATTATTTGCACCCTTTCTTGCACCTATCTGGTATTCAGCATCATAGTCTCCAACTTGTTTTTGGTGCACATGTAAAAAAAAAAAAAAAAAAAAATCCATGCCTGAACATTTGTTTCCCTTCCTTACTAATACCAATTGTATATAGAGTGGAATAACAAACCAGAGCAAGGTATAAAGACCAATCGAAAACCAAAACATCCAAATATACACACATCAGTCCTCTGAAGATTCAAAAATCAGAAAATAAGTTCTGAGAACACCCATATCAGATATTCTGAAAATGACTCAAGCCAGCATTCCATGAAATAAATTAAATACGAGATCACCTTCTTTATAACTGAACATAGAGGAATTTAAACTGAGCTCTTCTGACTTCTGAGAGATTCGTAGAAAGGCCTTACTGGCTGGACCCCATTTCCTTGGAGCTCAACACTAGCTTGAGAAAAACAGTATTTTGGAGTGGTTAATAAGTATAGATGACAGAGGTTGCACATAAGAAAAGCAACACTTTTCAGTGAACTCGCATCTTAGGGAGATTTTAGAAAAACAGTAATTTTTGATTTATCACTCAACTCGTAAACCTTTAAGTATGGGAATGTAGCACACAAGTCAAACTTTCCAGTACCATAGTTTTCACTAAGATATTTATTTAAAAAAAATAAATAAATAAAAACGTAAAGTCTTAGAAGAGGAAGGATTGATATTTGGTGAGCTTGTCCCATGAAGAGTTTGAAGTTATTTTCCCCTCCCTTCCCTTTCAAAGATTTTGTACCTGACTTTCATCCTTCACACATTATCTTTTCAGGACTATGCAAGTAAGGCCAGGAAGACAGCAGACCCACACAAATTCCTCAGTGGTATTAACTTCATTCTTACTAACTATAATTTGCTTACAAACTGCATGTTACTACGGAGCAGAGAAAACATCTTCATTTTGAAGGGTATGAGAAGAGGCAACTGTTAATGGAAAGCCAAATTTCACCCATTGCAATAGTAAAGTAGGATTAGTAGTATTCTGTGTACTACCCAGAAAACATTATGGTCTTCATTTACCATTTGCCTCATTCAAGTGCAAAATCAGATGCTCACTGTAGATCCTCCCATACTCAGACCAGGTAGAAAGTCTCCACAGCGTCACACCTCTCTCAGAAATGTAAGGGGGACACTTATCAATGGGTATAAGCTCACACAAAAAGAGAAGTAGTGAACTAAATAGCTTAAATTGTAATGAGGTGATCATGCTTCTGAATCTTAAAGACAAACTACAAGTACAGTGAGATTCAGATATATTTCATCCTTCCCACAAAATGCAATTAAATTCCCATACTTCTGTGAATTTCAGAACTACCTGCTCAGTTCTTTGAGAGCCAAGGCCAGCGCTTCCATCACCCCACTGGTCTTGCTACATGGTAGATGACAGATTGTGATTATGTGTCTCGTACTTCAGGAGTGAATGTGTATTCCCCCTACAAAAAACTAAATTTACTATAGTATTATATTTAAGAAAGACTTGTCTACAAAACCAAAAAGTGCTTAGTTAAGTTTTTTAAAAGGGCCCACAAAAAAACAAATTTCTATCACTTCACTCATACTGTGTTACACAAATACATTCATGCAAGGAAGAAACACCATACAAGCATCAAGGTTTTGTTGTGTAGCAAGAAAAGATATTGCACTTAAAACAGACATGAAATGGCACACACCAGTAACCCATAGTGCAGTAAGAGTTCCAGTAGAGAGGTTGGGTATATCACCGATTTTGACAAGGATGATGAAGACTTGCATACAGAAATTGTAAGTTTTGTCAACAGTTGCTGGTGAAGGAAGCAAGCTACTTTTAATAAGGGAGCAAACTGACACTAAATTTTCTGTGTTCCGCAGAGCAAAACAACCTCATCTGACGAGCTTGAAACCTTGGAGAGATCATGCCTTCAGACCAAGATTCATCTTGGCCTCAAAAACTTTCATAGGACAGTCGTGAAAGTTAGAGTGAAAGGAAAATTAAAAAAAGAATAATAATAGCTTAGCTATCATATTATTGCCATAACTTAAAAATGAAGCACACCTCATGTAACTATTAGTGGACAAGAATATGGCTTATTGACAGCTAACCCCAAATTCCTTGATAGGATTTAAAGAGCAGTGTCACTGTTATGGAATCTACCCATTTCAATCTTTCAGAATTACATGAAGTTGGCTTTTTTGCCAAACACTGTTTACAAACAATGCAATTCTAAATGGCACATGAATATGCAAGTTTTATTTTCATCTTTCTTTGAACATATTCCTTCAAAACATACTAGAAAGCCTCTGCCATCGAATTTTGCACTCCTTTAGCAATATTATCAAAGTAGTTAAAAAATTTTGGAGAAAATCCTTCACAGAACAAGGATTTCTGAAGGCTAGAAAAGTTTATTTGAACTAACATTGTTTTAAGGTAACCCATGACAGAAATGTATTCCATCCATCTCAATTTGAGAATTTAGAGAAAAGAGGAACTTATTCTGAGCGTGAAGAGATTTTAAGTCACTTGTCTTTCCAGCTATCACTCCCATTAAGACAGTTGAATAAAACAATCCTCAATCCAAGAAGTAAGCTAGCACTTTTCTTCTTCTCTACTAGCTACTCAGATAATACAACATTAAATAAAGTATACATGTGGGGCAAAAAACCTGCTTTTCCTACTTCTCCCCATTTGTGGGGCAGGCAGAGGGAAAAAAGCATACCTTATTTTTGTCACTTCCCCCTCCCAACACCATAATTCGGTTACCTAATAAGAAAGCAGATGCAACCACTTCTACCTGTTAAGAAAGGATAGGACTTGCAAGAACTGTGAGGTGCTTCTCACAACCACAGGACCCTTTCGGCTGCTCACTGCAGTTCTAACACAGCACTGGGAAAGGGACAGAATCCCAATCAGCATCTCTGTTGGGTCTACCCAAGGCAGTTCCATCATCTTCTCACAAACATCAAATATAAGACTTTCATGTTTCCAGAATAGCTAGCATTCTAATGACAAGCTGCACATTTATACCCAAAGATCAGGATATGGCTCAATCCCAGGATAAAAGAGAGAAAGGCACTCAAACCTCGTAATTCCAGGAAGGCAATTTGGGATTCAATTCTAATATTATTCCAGTAACCAGACAAAAAGCAATACTTTGTTTACTATTTTCAGCAGCATCAGTTTTAGAGAATACACATTACTCGAACTGTTCAGACATGTCTTCAACTCAACTTCAACTGTAAAAGCATAGGGCTATCTGGCCTGCAACCAATAAAACTCAAGTGTCAGTTCCAAAGGAAATTGTAAGAAAATGCTACTGCTACCACACCATTCAGTTTAACTACCCTCACTGCCCTCCTCACTTACACACATTTATCCTAAACATGTCACAGTACCCTGAGCACTCAGGAAAAGAAGAATTCAAGAAAAAGCAAATAGCAACACAAGCACAGCTTAGCTGTTCAGGAGTTCTAAAAAAAATTCCAGTTCTCGGAAATTAATTTGGAGTATTCGATAACTGCAGTGCATACAGCAATAGGCAAGCACAATGACCTTCTTCCATCTGTCCCTGTTTTCACAAATTAGTGAAGACAAGGGCAGGATACAACTCATTATAAAAGGGGAGGGGGGGGAACACTGTTCCACACCAACTGAGAAATGAAAGATAAAGTAGTAGTTAGCCAGGCAGAGTCAAGGGAGCACAAAGCAGAAGTAGATAGAAGTACTGAGGTCCAGAGCCTATGCAATTTAAGATGGCAAAAGAAAAAAGCAGCCCCTCTAATCTAAAAAAGAAGGTCACTCACCTGTAACTGGAGATCTTCAAATACATTGCTTCTGCAGATCCACGCTCTTGAGAAGGTGCATATTGGCACCACAAAACCCAGAACCATCTAGTAACCTGTGGGGCTGTGCACATGACCTCTGTGAATCCTTGCCAACCCCCATTGGTCTTTTTCCCCCATATTGAACTACAGAACTCCCTATTACTCCTTTTATCATGCGACATTGCAATGCTCTTATTAACATTCCAATTTCAAAGCTATAATGAATGCTAAGGCAGACTCTTGGGGTACAACGACTCTTTTATCACTGTTAGCAACATTATAAAAACATCTGCAGTATTTAATACCTTTTATAAACAACATGTAGCTTTTCAAAGCTAGCACATCCTATACAAAAAATAGGTCTAGTCCCATGACATTCACGAGCCCACCCTCCACTCCAAAAATTGTACAGTCTTAAAGAACATAAATGTTAGATATAGGACCTTATGCCAAAAGAAATACCTGACAATTCAAGCAGCATCCATTTTGGAGACTCTAGTTCCTTGGGTTGCTAACCTGGAAAGTCATATTCTTGCATTATACTTTCCTACCTAATTTCTGTATGTAGTACAGAACAAAGTTAATTGAAATTCTAGCCTCAGAATTTCAGAACTGGGTTCTAAGGTTCTGCTATCTGCATACAGAACTATGACACTGACGTGTATAATACAGTACAGAGAATCTAAAGAAGAAACATTATTTCAAGAATGCAGCAAGAATCTAAAGGTGAACTGCCAACATATTTTGATAAGGTTTAGCTTACTAATGTCTATCAAGTCTGTACTACTATAAACTCTAGTGCCAACTATAATTACAATTACTGTTGAACACTACACTTTACCCAAAGATGAATGATTCTTACTGAGAACATTATGCTAAGGTATTTCTTTTTAAGAAAAAGCACAAAACAAAACTTTACTAGGGTTGCTTTGGCAGCTGATTATTTAATTATATTGTTTATATTATCTTACCTGTCCAGCAATTGTACTGAAGTAAGTCCACATGGGGTCAGCAGCAGCAGAGTAAGTACCAGAATATGCAGAATATCCAGAGTATGCACCATAAGGCATGTTTGGTACTGCTCCTGGCATTGGCTGTCCTATTGCCATTGGCATTCCAGGCATCTGACCACTGTAACCTCCATACTTTTGTAAAAAAATAAATAAATAAAAGAAATCAGTGTCTTCATCTTGATAAGCTGAAATACTTCTATTTTACAATGAAAATGTACCGTATGCATGATTAAGAATTACCTGATGCACAGCTTATTGTAAAAAATAAATCAACTTCAGACTCAGTCATATACCTGAATATACTGTTAAATAACCTCCTCCAAAAGGAGTTTTGAAAATAATTAGTGAAGAAAAACAAAAACAAAAAAAGGGCACAATTTCAAGAACAGTTTTACATGCTTTTGGCTGCATTACCAAGGAAAATTTCTAAGAAAAAAAAAAAGTTACTATTATACTGCTACGGCCATTTTCTTTTCTTTTTTAAACAGAGACATTATGGACATTAATGATACAGTTTACAGGACACTGCAGTCATTAATTTACTCTAAAAAAATCCCAGTTCTGAAAATTAAGTTCTAATAATCTAATTTTCCCTGTGATTTCTATTGGATCTTAATTTCCTTTTCCATGTTAAATTTTTTATTCATTCATTTATCTATGCCAGGGTTTCAAACCACTTTCTTTTTACGCAGGTAACACAACATGTGGCAGAAGTTCCCTTCTTCCAGCTGGGCCACATGCAATTCTGAAGTGGCTCTGCATATCCTGGAAGTACTATTTTATGAGCAGCTTATAGATTTTACTGTGGGGATGATCTCACCTTATCTATAATGTCAAAGCAAGTAAAGCTTAGTTTACTTATACTTAAACACAGGGTGTTTTGTCCAGTTTTGTGACTTAAAAAAAATAAAATACAATCACATAGTTGAAGGAGTTTTCCAAAATAACAAAGTATAAGACTTCTCATGCCACACAAGGATCAGAGAAAAACATCAGAGTCACAGCAACCGGTAGGAAAGTGTAGAAACAGTAGAAAAGTGGCAGAACACAGAACTTGAAACTGAACTTGTGGCCTTACAAAAATAAATGCACCAATACACTGAACTAGCTTCATCAAGGTGAGTAGGTGGGAAAATCGAAGAACTGTCGAAGGCAGTTTTTTGCCACAAGCTTCCAGTGTTGCTTCTTAGTGCAGATGCAAATGGCTCCTGGAGATCATATATAAATAATATCTTTCTTGTATTGCAAAAATAGTCTCAGATCTATAGATCTGAAGGAAGCAAAGCCTACAAGACCCTAAACAAGCCATCGCTGCCATTGGTATTATCTACGCCAGTTTTGTAAGAGTGAAAATTTTCAGTTGTAACACTGCAAGGTAACTTTAAGCTAACACAAGAGTTTTTAGGATCTCCAAATACACAGTGAACGCTGATATTTAAAGATTTAATCTTAACTAACAGTGGTGAAGGAAACACACACACACAGAGGTCTGCTTTGTTTAAGACATCTGGAAGCCAATACCAGTGCCAGGAATACTGAGCAACCAGCCTCTATGGTGACTGCATTTAGTCTGACTGTCTAAACAATTTAGAAAAATATTTATTTTCATCTCTTATACTGCAACTACAAGTACCATAGCAGCTTTCCTTTTGCTCAAGGACATGTCATGCAAACTGCATCCAATCCTTATAACATCAACTACAGCACAAGTGGCTTCCTGTTTTCTAATGATCAGTTATAATTATAGTGTTTCCAGTTGTACTATCAGCCCTCCCTAGGATGTTAATTTTTAGCAAAGGTAGTTTAGTGTCTATGACCGCTGCAAGACCCAGTTGCACACAAGAAACATCAAACATGATGTAACTGTATTTGCACAAGGGCAAGGCCCAGCTCAAAGTTCTATTTCCAATGGCTTCGTGTCAAGATCTTGACAGCGTTTAAGCACCGACCCCGGTCTTCCAGGGGGCCCTTGGCTCCCTCTGTGTGAGGGGCTGCAAGAGACTTTTACCCGTGGGGTTCATTTAGCCCACGGCGGCCGGGCCTCCTCTGCCGAGCACTCGCGTCGCGCCCAGGGCCGGAGAGGGCGCGCGCCCCCCGCCGACAGCCGCGGTGCAACCGCCCACCTGCCCCGGACACCGCCGCTTCCCCTGCGCCCGCCCGGCCGGGCCGGCGGTCCGGTGCAGTGGGCAGCCCTGGGAAGAAACATTTTCCTCCATTCCCCTCCACTCCGGCCCAGGCGGCCCCCGTGGGCGCGGCAGGAAGGGACGGGCGGCACGGAGGGAGAGGGGGGATGCGCCAGGCTCCCCGCGGAGCCGGCGGCAGCAGGGGAGGGCCCGGCCCGGCCCGCTCCTCTGGGCCGCGCGGACCCGGCCTCCCCGGAACGGCGCCGCGAGCGAGCGCTGGCCCCGCCCCGCGCCCCCGGCCTGCCGGGCCCGAAGGCAGGCGCCGCAGAGGCAGACGCTTTGTCCAGGCCGCCGAGCCCCGCCCCCGCCGGCACTCACCCCTCCGAAGCCCGGGTAGGCCATGGCGGCGGCCGCGAGACCGAGTCGAGCCACAACGGCCGCAGCGCCCGGACCCTGCCGTCACCCAGCAACGCGGCGGCGCGGCCGGCCGAGCCCCCTGCAATTGGCCAGCGGGAGCCCCGCCCCTCGCTGGCGAGACCCGCGAGCCGAGGGGCGGGGCCGCCTGGCCGGGGAGGCCGTTGGGGGCGGGGCCGAGGCGGCGTCCCGCGCCAGGGGGCGCGTTTCCTGGTGCTGCCGCTGTCAGCTCCGCAGGGAAACGCTCCTCCCGCGTTTCCCTTGTTGTACTGTTTTTCCACTTGCTTTAATCTTTGCGTTTGAGTAGTCTCCCCAGCTGTAGATGTGGCTAGAAGAGAGCAAGAGATTCAAAATAGTTGCTTCATGGATGGACAGGGTAGGCACTCAGCCATCGTGTGTTCAACCTAGCGGTAGCTGGAATAGCACCAAGCAGCACTGAATTATTTTTTTCTCTAAATCCAAACAAATTACAAATGTCTCTTTAATGTTTATAAACTCTTTGAATTTGTAAAGCATTATTCTGCTGTAAATAACACAGGGCCTGATTTAGCACTGCTACATATACAATGTGGGAAACAAGGTGGACACAAAACCAACCTATCTACACAAGCTGCACCCAAGAAAATCCTGCAGACCTCAGGCCTTACAAGAAACGCCTGTCAAACAAATAAAGTGCTAAAGACAGAGAAAAAGAAAGTCAAGGAGATAAAAAAAGCAGTGAGACTTCTTTCAGAAGTTTTTCAAAGGAAATTTGCATAAAGCTGTCATTAAAAAGTGATTGCAAGAGACAAGAATGAAACCTCGTATAAGCAGAAAGGAGAGAATGAAATGAAAGTAAAACAGAAATGACGTAAAAGATGGGAAACGAAAACCAACAGTGAAAGAAGGTGAGTACACAGTTATATAAGCAAGAGTGAAAACACTGTATATATTTCTGTAACATCTCTATAACTGAACATGTTCTGGAGTATTATTCTGGATGAAATCTAGACAGCATCAAAATCAATGCAAATTAAGTACAGACACCATTCACTTTGAATCAGATCTATAAAGCAAAGAGTCACAAAGTCTGGAACACACATCACTTCTAGTACAAAAAACTCTTTGAAACATGTCACCTACAAAAAGGTAATCAAAGCCTAAAGGGAGGCATTGGCAGAGTTTGAATCACAGATTAAATGCCTTCATCCATTCAGGAACCAATCAACAGGCACTAAATTATCACTGGGTACAGCAAGGGATCTGAGCAGCCAAATTTGCTCTGCTGTGCTCCATAGCACCTGCAGGAATGCACCCAGTCCTGGCACCAGCATTTTAGGTACAGCATTAAAGGCCCAGAGACAACATAAGGTATATATAGGGCTTGTAAAGGGAAGTGTGACTTACATGGGCATGGAGGTATAACTGGGTCCTGGCTTTTGCAGCTTCAGAGAACAGGGGAGGGGGAGAAACTATGGGGGAGTCCTAGTTCCCAGAGGTGTTGACAGGACACTTCAAGGAACTTAAAGCCTAGGAATGTGGAGATGATGGTGTGTGAAATCACCCTGCTGGCAGTCAGCTTGAGCTTCTGACTTTACTTGTAGCATGCCTGCATGCATGAGCTTTTACCACTGCATAGCACTCCAGAAAATTAAGCTCAGGAACTGTCGCTGTAAAGTTGCTCACCAAAAGGAGAAAGTGAATTATGAATATTAATTAAGCCATCTAAAATACTTGTGAATACTGTTATTGGATCTCCTCAGAGAAGGGGACAGAAGATGAATGACTTGATAAAAGTGAACACAATTTATCAACTTCTTTCATTTACATAACATCAACTTTTAAAACTTTCCAAATGTCAGCTTTCAAACATAAACTAGAATTCCTAATATTTTAGGAATTTGTGACACTTAGATACCAAAGAAGTATGGAACCTTAAATCCTGATTTAGATCATATAGTGAACTAGAATTTTAGTTCTTACGATATGTGTGTGCTGTGAGAAAAGGTTAAAGGCAAATTACTTCAGAAACCAATTGAGGTTTTTTTGATAAATCTGTGTGCTTATGTTTTGAAATATCAATAAAAATAACTTGGATTATATGAAATGTTTGTGGTTTGATGGTTCAATATTTAGGGTTTGAATTCAACAGGCAATGCATTTTAAACTTTTTTCTGTCTTGAATCTGAAGGCTGGAAATTCTTAAAAACCTCAGACTCAATTTTGGGTGGAGAGTCATATCTGAAAAATCTAATCAAACCCATAGCAGACAGCTGCTCTTGTTCCTTCTGATAAATAGAAGCCAGGCTAGTCACAGTTTTTATAGTACAGTCCTATATAGACACTGCAGCACACAATTTCTTTCATAAGCCTGTTGTTTCTCTTGCTTTCCTAAAATAAACTACCTTGATTTCATTTAAAGCCCTGTTATAGTTGGAGGATTTTTTAGAAACCTTATAATATCATTGAGAAATGATTTCTGCCACTTTCAGTTGACTGGGAACCATCATCCCTTTCCTAGAGTCAGTGAGCTTTGTTACCTCTTCACACGATAGCAGCAGTGCAACTCCATCTACTGCAAAAGAAGGCTCCAACTGAAGAAGACTCCAGTGAGAGCAAAATGCTGTAGCACACCTCTGCAAGACAAGCAGCTGCAGGCATGATGGATGTGAATCTCAGAATCAGAGGAGTCTACCCTGGGAAGGGAAAGCAAGGCCTTAGATTAGTTTATCAAGAGCCCTGTCAAGCCAAGTCTTGGATATTTCCCATGAGGGAGCTTCCACCACTTCTTTGGCAACCTACTCCAATGTTTAATTGCTCTCATGGTGAAGAATTTTTTTTCTTATATCCACACAAAATTTCCCCTGAAGCAACTTGTGTCCATTGCCCCTTGTCCTGTCACTGTGCCTCTAAGAGAACTGTCTGGTAGTATATGCAGCTCAAACTACAGACAAACGCCACAAGCCTGCCAAGACAACACCAGAGCAAACACTGCACTACACAAATCGGTTTTGCTTCCTCGCTGGCCTTTTGTGGATCTGTATTCAACAAAAAAGCATACCTTGCAGACGAACACAGACCACCCATGATATGTTACTCCTACCACCTCAGGTTATCACCTCAGATATCTCCCTCCGTGCATGCCTGGAAAGCCCTGAAGAAGCCTCTAGAGAATGGCTTCCATCTTGCAAAAGAAAATTTTGTCACGCTAGGTGGGCGGCCCTAGGAACTCATGAGCTGGAAAGTGGGTTATACACTTATGTTGTGTGAAAACTCATGGTTCTCGTTAAAGGTTTCCTTTCAAATATCCCGCAGGCACAGCTCTTGCGACCCGCTCCCCCCGGGCGCAGGGCACGGCCTGCGCCTCCCCCCCCAAAACGGCCGCGGCCGCCGCGGAGCCGCGTGCGCGGGGCCGGCCCCGGCCGGCCGTGACGGAGACGGCGCGCGCCTCGCCCCGCCCGCGGCGGCCGTCACAAGCGCAACCGCCGCACCGTAGCGCAAACGAAACCGAAACCGCCCGGCCGGGACGCGTATAAAGGGGGGGCAGGGCCCGCGGGCTAGCGGCACTGCGCAGCGCAGCGGGTGGCATCGGCGGCGCTCCTCGCTGACAGCGAGCCGGGCCCCCTCAGAGACCCCGGGCGAGGCGGGGCGCCGCCGGCGGCAGCAGCAGCGCCGGCTCGAGGGCTGCGTCGGGCTCCCCTGCCGGGGAGCGGCGGAGGACGAGCGGACCCCCCCGCGCCGCGCCGTGCCGCGCCGCGCCGTGCCGCTCCCTGCGAGGTGTCCGCCGAGGGGCCAGGGGCCGCCCGCGCCGCGATGTCGGAGGAGTCCCGAGTCGAGCGCTTCCTCTACATGATCTCCTGCTTCAGGACGCGGCTGAAGCGCGCCATCCGCGTGGACCCCGTGCTGGACTGGCTGCCGTCGCTGAGCGCCGAGGAGCGGGAGCGGGTGCGGGCGGCGGCGCTGCAGTGGGGCCAGGTGGAGGCGGCGGAGCTACTGCTGCGCGCCGTGGAGCGGCGGCCCCGCGACTGCTTCCCCGAGTTCCTGCTGGCGCTGGAGCGCGGCGGCTGCGGCCTGGCCGCCAGCTACGTGAACCCCAGCCTCAGCCAGCTGCCCTCGCCGGCGGAGGAGGCCGACAACGACCTGTGCGTGCACTTGGTGCAGCTGCTCCACGGCACGCTGGTGGATAACATGCGGACCATGCAGGTGGCCGAGAAGTGCCTGCAGATGGACATCTTCCAGGTGGAGGACCTGGAGCGGGTAAGTGGCCTGCCCACCTTGGCCTGGCAGGGCCCGGCCCCGGGAAGCGTCTGCCGCCTGCGTCCACAGACACTGGCCACCCCCAGGAGCTGTGGGGCAGAGAGGAAGCAGCAGTGATAAATGGTGTCGTAAGTGCAGAAATGGTGTCGTAAGTGCGGAAATGAAAGGCAGTTAAGGAAGGGGGCCAAGAATCCAAACTCTGGGGAGCAGAGAATTGGGACTCCAAGTACACAACAGAAAACTGTTTAGTGGTGGGCCAGGAGGACGGATGCCAGCGAAGAACCAGAGAAAGAAATTGTCTTGAACAGAGAGCTAGAATAAACCAACATCTAAGTGGAAGGAACCCAATCAGCACTGCTGGTGCTTTCCACTTTGCCACTGAGCCCAGGCTAAGAAGACCATAAAGTGTTTTCTGGTCCCTGAGCTGTACCGTGAGGTAGTGATGGCTCATAAAGTTCTAGAAAACACTTGAGTTAAAATAAAACAAGACCTGCTTCCCCTTTTCCCTCCTTTTGTGCCAGAAGTTCACAAAGGAATATAAAAGTTGACAGTGGACAGTGAAGCTGAGCAGAAACTCCACTTTGTCAAGAAAGAATAAGTGTTACTCTTTGGAGAAAACATTTGCCACTGTTTGCTCCATTTGGCCAAGAATGATATGCCCAGATTGATGTGAAACTTATGGGGAAACAAAAAAATGGGTGCCCTGAAACTTAGTGTTACAAGAATAAATGAAACTGAGATTTGCCATAGGGACAAGGGGAAAAATGGCAAACTAATGGTGGAACTACATCATATTTTCACTCCGAGCTTTTGCATCAGCTTTTTAGGTAGTTTGATGCTTTGTCTCAGCTGAATGACAGTCATATGCTTCATTTTATCAGATTGGTGGCTGTCAGGGAGCAGCAAGGGCCAGCTCCTCCCTAAGGGAAGGAGAGCCAGGAGTCAGCATGGTAGGGCAGCTGGCAGAGGTAGGGGCTTTGCCCACAGATTACCTGCCCCATTCCTAAATTGTTCCACACATTCTCTGGGCATTTTTTTGCTGCTGGTATTTCTGTTGAAGCCCTTCATTTCCCTTCACATCCTTGCCAGTTCCAACTCCACCGGTGCTTTGGCCTTAATGCCATCCCTGCATACCTGAACAGTGCTTCTATGTTCCTTTTTGGTTGCCTCTTCCTGCTTCCATTTCCCATATGCTTCCTTTTGGCTTTCAAGCCCCGTTCAGCCAAACTAGCCTGCTGCTATCCCTGCCCGTTTGCTTGCATATCAGGATGGATGGTTCCTGAAAACTGAGGAGGTTGTCCGTGAAGATTGAACACCTGCCCCAGGCTGCTTTGCTTTGGGACAGCCTCTTTGTTTCTTTTGTGATCATATGTCTAGTTCTGCTCAAGTCAGCCTTGGGACGCTTTTCCATAGCTTCTTCCAGGGCAATATCTTTTCTAGAGGCTTAGTTATTGTACCTTCAAGTGGGAAGTGTGATGATAAAGCCAGTGTTTAAGAAGGAAAATGTTCCATTTTATGTATGAAGTCACATCACAGATTAAGTCTGAGGTCTGGTAAGCTGCATGTCTTCACTGTGCCCTTGGTCAAGATTGGCTATTTGCTAAATCAGTGTTAACAGTGTTTACTATTCCATAATAATAATTATTATTATATAATGGTTATTATTATAACTGTTGTTCAGTATGTTGTTCAATATGTTAATTGTTCAGTCTCTCAAATAAAATTTCAGATCTCTCAAGTTTTATATATCCTACCTGAAACCATATGTGATAAATATGAGGTTGGACAAAAAGTAAATTTCTTCTGATGAATAAAACTACTGGCAGGCCCACTATGTATTTCTATTTCTACCAGTGTTTTAAATGGTGACAGAGAAGTACTTTTGTACATATACTGTTCTTAGTAACTTATCTGAACCATTTCAAAATTATGTCTCGATTTTTTTTTTTTATTTTATTTTCACCAGATCCAGACTGTTACTGAAAGTCGTGGGAATAGAGATGGTGCAAGGGAGCTGCTAAGTAGAATAGTTCAGAAGAAGAACTGGTTCTCCCCTTTTTTGATTGCTTTGCGTAAAACCCAACATGAAGACCTTGCAGATGATTTAAGTGGAAATACAGGAGGTAATAATCTTATTTCACTAGTAGTAATGATTTTTTTTTTTTTTTTTTTTTTTACTGTGACTTAGGAAACAGTACAGGGTTCTCGCTGTATTGATTTCACTGCATCACTGAGACTAATGCTTTCAGTTACCCAGGGCTTTCAAGATCAAGTTTCTTAACCTCTTACTTGGTATTCTTAAACACTAAAACTGTTATTAAACATCAGAATTCAAATATGTATATAATTATAATTAAACTGAATACTTACCTTTTGTTACCTGTTTGTTTTCAGCATGATATTATGATCATTAATTAAAAACATTCTGAATATTATTTTGAACAAACCAAACAAACTGCTTTCAGACTTCTCCTTCAGCTTGAGGATTAGTGTTTTCTTAATAGTACAGGTTTACAAATACATATAATGGGATAAGACAGTCACAAGTCCCTAGAGACATTGTATAAAATTGACTATAAATAATAGAAAAAACTAGTAAACAGATTATTTATAGAAATTAAAAGAAAGTAAAAGAACTACAGAATTTTGTCTAGTACTTCTTATTGCCGTACAGTGATTATTATGTTATAATATTATCCCAGTGCTTCCCTAGATTCTAAAACATGAAAAACAGAGCATTTGGGGGCTGCTTCTATCTCTCATTTAGCATATGTTTTGTAAGATTTCTGGGGACCAAAGCTTTTTACCAGACTTCCCATTTTGCATCTTCAGCCTTCTTGCTTGAGAAGCTCACCAGAACTATGTCTCTGTGGCATCCATGTAACTTTAGTTGTTGCATATGGGACTATGCATTCAGATTGGCATCAGAGGTGCATGAAGGTATCTCTTCCACTTGAGGACAGGAATCAACCAGATTCCTCTGCCACACACAAATAAGCAGCAGCCACATTTAAGTGTGCCTTTTCACTGTGGTTGAGTCTTCCAGTTTGCAGAACAGGACCAATCAGGTCAGAGCCTTAAAAAGTAACTCTGAGGGAAAGTCAGAGGCTGGGAGTAGTGCAGGAGCTACTGTGGTCCTAAACTTCATTTTATGTTGCAGCTTTATCAGGCTTAAGTTCTTGTGTTCTTTACTTTGCTATTGGTAAGATAAGCAAAGTATTAAATACTTAGCAAATGAGCAAATTATGAAAATTATTTCCATACAAATTTTGCATTTCAGAATCTTCAGTAGGGTGCAGACCAGATAGGGTAAAACATAAGTAGTTTAATTCACTTGTTTGATGTAATGCTGAATGTATGTATTTATTCAAAGGTTTCTCAGTAATCTTTGGTAATGCAACCCCTAAAAGAAACTGTGCAGATTAACATGTAAAATGTAAATCATGTTAGTCTTACCAGAGTATAAGAAACTTTCCAGGTACACGATCCTGTACATGTGTAGATCGTTGTAACATCCACTGATACAGTGACAAGGACAGGAAGCACTAAGAAAAGGCTCATTGGGTATCTTGTGAGGAAGAGAGTGTTGGTACATTTTATAACTCAGGTTTGAACCCTAGTGACTTGTTATAGTAAAATAAGTTGTCATTACCAGACTCCTATACATAGCAATTGAGAACTTTATAGAAAATTAATCTTGACATTAAAAAAATCTATTAATTTCTTTAAATTTAATTTCTAATTGCACGGTATTTGAATCCAAATTTGAAAAACCGTGGAATGCAGTTTTCCAGAGTTCTATGAAGTGTTTATAACTTGTTGAACAGCATTTTCACCTTTAGAGTGTGCCTGGTTTTACATGTCTCTAATAAAAATAGCACTAGAACAGAAGTCAAAAAGAAATAATTTTTGTATTTGAAATAATACAAAACAATGGAAGGAGGGAGAGCATTTTCAGAAAGCTCAAGTTTCCTGTTTTATGGGCAAGTATTAAAGCTTAAGATGAAGTCCTGCTGAGGTACATCCATTTATGAGCTCACAGAACTGATGGAATTAAGAGAAGATACAACACATGATCAAGTCCACTAATTCAATTTTCAAATCTTCTTAGTGACAGCAAATATTAGAGATTAATGACAAACAACTTTATTTTGTAAATATTTATAAGAACACTGACAATCCAAACTACGATGTTTAAGTCAAGACCAAGGTCATAGGTCATGCCATTATGTGCTGACTTGAACATGTATGATGAATTCTGGTTAGTTCTGTTTTCTGTGCTGCATGCTAAAAAAAGTAAATGTTTTATAGTGCATTTCTATTTATTTTCTAGGCGTAGAAAATAGAGAAAATGGGATGAATAACAGGACAAATGAAGAAACAGAAGTCACAAGGCAACCGGGACATGCTATAGTTGAGGATTTCAAACAGCAAGAAAATACAAATGATAGTTTAGCCAGTGAGAGCGGTGTTTTGGAAAGATCTATTGGAGAGAATTCTGTAGCTTCAGGTAGGTCCAATAATTGGTGGTACCACTTAAACTTTAGTAACTGGAAGCAATTCAGTGGAAGTTCTGTAGAACATGTTTCTCGTTAGCTCCCATGTTGCTCAAATTCAGGAACATATGGTACCGCTGATGTGAAGGGAATGAATGGAACACATAAATCTTGATTTCTTGGAAGCAGTGAATACCATTTTTTCCTACAAATTAACAATAGTAGCAGTTTTAGGGGTCAGATATTCTAGTTTGCTCACTTCTGTTCAAAGGAGCTGCTCTAGGATGAGAAATTAATAATAAATATCATCATACTTGAACTAGTTAATCTGAAAGATATGAAAAAATCTTCACCTAAAATAAATACAAAGACCTGGTTCAGGTCAATTTGCTTGCACAGTACAGAAGACCTGGTTCAGGTCAACCAATTTGCTTGCACAGTACAGAATTAAGAGGACATGGCCAAAAAAGCTATGGCATGCTATGTGTAGTCTTCACGGAGATAATGTTCTGTTTACTCTGCTTGTAGTGATCATGTTTGACCTACTGTGGTCTGTTTGATCTTCTCACAATTGAGCAGCGTTAGTGGTCTTCCCTTCCTCTTAAATAGTATTTTTAAACAACATTGTTTTTGTTTTTTTTTAATTTACTGTGTGAAGAAATGAATAATTTTCATGTGCATACTTCATTAGTATTATTAATTAAATACTAATATTAATACTCTGTTTCTGACCTACTCAAGGTAGGTTTGTACTAACCAATGAAAAATTTGGTTTACATTGGCAACTCCTCACAGCAGTGACAAAGTTTAAATCAAGAAGAATGTTTCTACACCAGTAAAACTGCATCTGTATCAAGATCCTCTGTTAATAGAGGGCTGATGTTCCTATCCTGGAAACATTTTTATCTTTAGTCCTTTAATTGTCCAACAAGTACTTTTTTTGTTGTAACGGTTATATTTACAGAGCATCAAATTAAACCTGTGTCACTACATATCACAAACTCAGAAGTACAGCTTTAAGAAATTGTTTGGGCCTGTTTATATGGATCTGCTTCTAAAATTGTGCCTTGGGAGTTGATTATGAGCAGCAGCAATTACAGATCTAACTGGGAACTGATGATTCAAACATATGCTATATGATTAAGGAACCATTCATATCTGTTACAAGTTCAGATGGAACTCAAACAATAGTTAAAACTGATCTAAATCCTGCCTGAAATGATTTTATTGGGCTTACTCAGCCAAAGAAGTGAGACAGCTAATGCTGCTCTTTTTTGTAAAACATGAATAAATCAAGAAGAATTTGGCTCTGAAATCTTCAGCCTTTCAATGTGCAACAGTAGATAGCTTATTTTTTCATTTAGCATATCAACAGCATATCACAGTGTTTGGTAGCAAGTAGTGAATTAACTACGGCAAAAATACCAACTTGATTTTCCTGGATTGGATCATAATTTGTCAGTCCAAAGAAGAGGTTCCAAATATTTAAGGATGATACAGAATGGATCAGACTGAACTATCCTCACTCTTAGTTAGGGTCCTTTCAGTGCAAGGTTTAGGGTCTTAAATGCAGCCGCACTGAGAGTAATTTTTCATTGCTTTTAGCTAGATCTCTTACAGGATGGTTGTCAGAGCTGCAGGTAACTAAAGCTATTTAGCTATTAACTAGCCAGCCTCAAGCTAGTTCCAGCCTGAAAGCTATGGTCTACTCAGCACAGATCTGTAGTCATATTAAACAGACAGTGTGTATGTCTACATTAGCAAGTTGTGTAGTTGAGCAGATCTGGACAGTGAAGTAGTCAGTCCAAAGATGTTTGTGTTCTGCTACATTTTGGTTGTTTGCTTCAGATTAACTTTAGTCTGTTGCTGTGGACTGCATGCCTGTGAGTGGCTGGAACACATCTCATTTAGTTTCAGCCAAGAGGAATTCATTTCATGTGGTCCAAAATATCTCACGAATCAAAGTACAATAAGTGGGGACAATTGACAGACTTGCTTTAAAAGTGTGATTCTGAGTTGAACTAAAACAGAAGTGTAGATGCAATGTAGCAAGGGCTGCCAGGAGACAGTGCTGCATTAACATGGCTATAGAGGAATTAGCTCACTTTCGGTCATCCAGGTAGTGAGCTGTGATCTGTATGCACTTGTACAAATGCAGAACTGTATTCAAGTCTTCTTCCAGTTCCAACCTCTCTCATGTATCTCTCATTAAACTGGAGTTTTAAACCAGATGGTAAGAATACAATTAGAGCCCAGATTCTACTTCCACATGGGCTGAGAACCCACCGAACTTGTAATTTGATGCTGTCAAGTGTCATCAGTTTTGCAGTACGCTCCCACCATTCCTCCATGTATTGAGAAAGACACAAATTTCAAGGAGAAAGAAGCTTTCTCAAATCACTTGAAATTACTGTGATTTGCATTGGATCTAAAGCCTCCTCTGGCTCTTTTACTGGAGTAGATAGGGCAGAGTGAGTCAGGGACAAGGTATAAGAGCAGTAGGGTCATACGGACAAAGTAGAAGTAGATGGTTTAGCCTAAGAGAAAACTAGAAAGAACCTGCACATAGAAAAAACAAAGAAAAACCTGCACACACAGAACCCAACATAAAAGCAGTAAGTTTGCAAAGGTCAGAAGTGGAATACTTGAATTAAGTTTAAGTTTCTGGTTACCTGTATGAATCACACTTTAAATAGCAGCTCTGTTTGTCAAGACCTGTTTCATAAAATGGAGCTGACTGGAACAAGTAATTATACTGTGAGAAAATTACAGATAGAAAGGTTCATGTACCCTATTTCTGTCCTTCCTTGCCATCATACAGTCATGATTTTCAAGAATGTTTTGCCCCCTGCTGGTTCCAGTACAATCTGACAATGAATGTTTGGTTATTTATCTATGGTAAATGTAAGGTGATACCACTTGATTTTTTTTTATTTTTTTTAATGGAATTTTCAATAATGTCTCACAAAATGTGGCCCCTAATGCTTCCAATTAGAAAAATGCTGATTATTAGGATCAGTTTTACTAACTTGTTTATATTTTGATCTTTTGTCCATTTGTATTTTCCCAGGTTCAAAATTTATTTTATGACCTAATGTAGCACAGATCAGGAAAGGAGGACTTTTTATTATTAAAATGCACAAAAATCCATGTTATTTGCATTCCATTGTCTATATATTAATTTGTCAATGCAAACTGACTGGAATATCTCTCTGTGGAGAGCACTGCATTATAGTGTGCAAGTAGTACTGTAAGGGAAGACTGCTGAAATTGGTGAAAATAACTTATAATAACCTTTTTATCTTAACTGTTTTGGAAAGGTTTACCTCTTTTTTCTTTTTCTTTTAAAATAATTCAGGAACACTGCCACAGCTTATAAAGGAGAACATTTTACATTTAATTTCTCCCCTGATGTTCTATTGAGAGGTGATTTTGTAATACTGCAGATTGTAATTCAGATAATTATTTACAAAACACTGTGAAAGCATATATTCACTGCTGCATGTATAATCTTTCAATAGGTCATTTTAGATGGGAGATCACACAGAACAGATGCATAGAATTTTAATTTTATTCCCTCCTTCCTATCCATGTGGATTCCTAGAAAGTGAAAACGAGATGTCAGTGTCATTTTCATACCTGGAATTCTCACTAATGTTACTTAATAGTTTGTCACAGGTCTCTGAACGCATCTTATAATTGGTAATGTTTTCTTCGGTTCTCAGGTCAATTCTGTCTTTTAATGGTGTATTAGATATATATAAAAGCTAGATATAAAATTACAGAGGAATTTTATATAAAATAGACTCCTAATACATTTTTTTTAAGTGCCTTTCTGTTGATTGCACTGATTTCTAGGAGATTAGCCTTTTAATTTAGGTGCTTGAAGTCTTTAAATACCCCTCCCCATCATAACACTTCCCATGGATGGTTGTAATTTATAGTTGGACCAGTTTTTGAGGTCTGTATGGAATAAATGAGGAAACTTGTAGGACACGAACACAGATATTTGCATCACTTTTCATGATTATGTCAGTAAAAAGAAAAAATTAGCACTTAAAGTTGAACAAATTTCTGACTCCTAATAGCAGCTAAGGTAGCTTGGTATGGAACTTATATTTCAGTTGTCTATATTATACTTATTCTGTGAGCTAGCAGTTTCATTTCCATTAGTCTTTCATCTTCCGAGGAGACCAAAACTTGTATAAAGGAAAGTCAAAGCTTCAGATCTTTGAACACAGATGGCTAAATTCCCGCCTCGCTTACCAAGACACTGTAGGACATACTTCAGGAGTACACCATTCTCAGAGTTAAGTGACTGTAAGTTCTCTTTAGTTCTGAACTTTCATTCATAGGGTCTATTTTACTGTATGAATTATTTGTTGGGGGCAGTAAGTTATATGGCTATGGACAGCAATGGAATATTCACTGGAAAAGCTATGAAAAAACTTGATAGGCCACAAGTTACATGAGCTAGTTAGGCAAAACAGGGATGAACGCTATTATTCTGATTTCCTATATGCGCTATGAGCTCCGTTGCAGAATGCTACAGATAAGCTGACAGACAGTGCAGGATGAGTCTGTTTGGAGCAGATCTTTTCCAGGAGAACTCTGTATCTCTTCAGATGTTAAAATGTCTGAGTTGTTGGAAAATCTAACTATGTAAATTGCATTGTTGGGATAGAAAACAAAATCAGTGTAATATATTTATTGCCCAGCAGAGGGAGAGCTTAACATTAGAATATCGGTAACACACTTGCCAGATTTCTGTGGTAGTATCCAAATCCAAGTATCCAAGTGGGTGTAATGTGATTGTCAGTTTCTGCTTTTACTCGCAAAAAGCTTGAAAGATTTAATAATTCCCTTCTGTTTTTATTTACCTGAGAACTGTGACTTGCTCTTTTTTGTTATGCGAAGAAACCTGTTTTTAAAAAAACAGTTCTGGTTTTGATTTTAACCTGTTACAGATACAACCCCCGTGGCTTACAGGGAGTAAAAGAGAATGTTTGTCTTTAATATGCTCTGTGAGTCCAATAGAACTGCATGCTTTTCCTTTTTGCTTTTCCATCCCCTTCTGAAAAGATACAGAAAAATAGGACTAGAAAGAATCATGCAGGTGGTCATGTCCTGACCATTGCTTTCAGGCAAACACACAAGAGATGCATGACCACACTAAATCATGACATTGCCTTACCTCTGCTATGTTTTGGATTTTTAATTCCTTTTTTTTTTTAATAAGAGAGCAAATTACATTGTTCAGTTTTATCTTTATCTAAGAAAAAGTTTAATAAATGAAATTATACCAGAGCAATCCCTGCCAGGCACTTGTCTACCCTATTGTAAGACCTTTAGATGAAGAAGATTCTGCAAAGATCCTTAAGTTAAATTTTATTAGCTTTAAATTGAGCCGATTTTTTTTTCCTTATTTTTTCTACAGTCCCTGTAAAAACAGTTAGGGCCTGTTGTCCTCTCAGCAGCCTTTTATGATTAGAGGAAGACTATGTTCTATTGTCCTTTCCTCCTGGCTTCTTTCTTTTACTCCCTTTTGCTTTAAACTAGCCCAGATCTTTTAACGTACATGTCATGTTTTCTAAACCTCTTTTTGTTTTAATTGTTTCTTGCTTTTTGAAGGTTTAGTGCCTAGAACAGGACAAAATATTCCAAATAAGAACATTTAACAAATCAGAGTAATTCTCTCCTTTGTCTATTAGCACACCTTTTAACGCACCCTGGAAAAAGTTTTGCTCTTTTTTGTAATGATGTCACACTACTGATGTGCATTTAGTCGGTGACCTGAAATTCACCATAGCGCTTTCTGTCATACAACTGCCTTGATCACAGGCCACCTCTACAGTGTAAGCTCAGTTTGAATTTGGATATTGTTCTCATGGCTGCCCATAACCCATCCCACTTTTGTCTTCCACATAATTCTTAAGTGGGTCCTTTCTTCTGTTATCAGGCTCACAGATAACATGAAAACATTGAGTAGAACTGAGTCTAGGACTTACCTCCTCTTTAGGCTCGCCTGACATGCCTCCTACTTGGCCAGTGAACTTTTAATAGCAATGCTTTCAGTAAGATGAATGACATGAGAGGAATATGCTTTCTTGTGGTACTAAACACTCAGCTTACAAATCTTACAGGCTAAGATGAAAGCTTTGGGAATCTAGAGTACATTTGGAAATGATTGTTTTAATGACCATGTTTTATGAACATACTAACTAAAGAACTTTACCAGAGGTTTCTGGCATAATTTATTACTTCCAGGATTGAAGACTTGGTATGTACACTTAAACTTCCTAGATTCCATTATTACTTCTGTTATTCCACTCCAAAATGAAACTCCTTTGTTTAATTACCTTTGCATCTGCATTCTGCAGGCATATGATCTTAAAATTATCAAGGAAAAAAGCTGTGCAGGGTAGCACTGGTATTGCCCCTTCCAATTTAAATAAAAGTCAAGCTGGGACCTGGCTCTGTTTAGAGCATATTAAACAGATTCCACTATGGAATATTTCTCAGATTTTTTGAAAGAACCTCTATTTGGCTTATCTTTCTTCATTCAGCCTATGAATCAGCAACAACTTACTTCCTGCAAGGCTGGAGACTAAAACAGCTGTAATTACTGCCTGAAGATATAAATTTTTTTGCCGGGGTATAATTAAAGGCACTTAAAGACAGGTTGCATTTCCCTGTTTTTCCCTATTTTTGGACTGTAATTACAGCCATTTCTTATTTCTGATATCAAGTTGCAGCTACTAGCATCTATTAACACCGCTTTTGTCTGATATGGTTCAGACCTGTGGTTCAAAAACACTGCAGTAAGGAATCTGCTAGTAATAGTAGCAGGTAGTACAGAAACAGTTGCCTCACTTTTGTTCACACTCCTCACAATCCTTGACATAGTAAGAAAATATGCTGGAGTAATGCAGAATATGTAATGTATAATCAGGGCTAGGCTCTGGCTGCAAGCTGCCTAACTTAGATCAGACTTGCAATTATTTAGGGAGAGGGTGAGACAGACAGTTTTGTTATTTGTATAGCAAATCTACTATACTGTATTTGGATATATTTTTTAATATATGCTATCATCTCCTACTTATATGTATATTTGTTTGTGTTTTTCATTCAGAGTCTGATGTCTCAGTAGGAGATGGAAGTGTCAGTAATGTGAATGAAAACTTGGAACAGAGCAGCAGCACAACCAGTGATTCAGGTATGTTTCCCTTCTGTTATTTAGCAATTGCAAAATAAGCTCTGGAGGGGGAAGCCCTCTGTGAATGGGCTAGAGCAAAAACCAAAGATTTCTACTGTGAACTCTAGGAACAGTTTTTAGGTGCAAGACTTCCTCTTACTTTGCTGGAAAATAGATGCCATTTTTATAAGTCTGGACTTAACTCCCAGCCCCAAAAGAGTTAATTTATTGGGATCTTCTGAATAGGTCTCCAGACATTGCCATCATACAAATGGTCAATGATACAGAATAATAGAATCGTGTAGGTTAGAAGGGACTTCCAGAGGTCATCTAGCCCAATCCCCTGTACAGATTCATAATACTGCAATGTATAAGTGCTTCTTCTCCTTTCAGAGAGGAGCTAGACTGTGCCTGGCCCCTGCATAGGGGAAGTGAGAGGGATTAGGCCATGCTTTGGAGGCATCTAAGGATGAGGAGAAGCATTTCCGAGGTACTTGCAGAACCATGTGAATGTCCATGTTGGGCCCAAGTAATTTCGTAGAACTATTTGTAAAAGTGTTTAGCAACCTAATCAATGGGAATTACTATCCAAAGACATTTGCAAATCTGTTTTTTAAACATATCTGCAAGTTGAACAAAATGTTGTGCTAAACTAAAGATCAGACTGTGTTTACACAATACTTTGTAGACAGATATGATCTTGCTCTGTATATAGTCTTGAGCCCAAGCAAATACTGCTGTTCTAAAAGACATTCCAGATTTTATCCCCCTTTTTTCTTTTCTTAATCTCAGACCTCAGGCCAAACTAATTTCAGCTGTCAACCATGTAGAGTTGAAGCATGCCCTGTATTTGCCTACAAAGAGTTCAAGAAGAACAAATTGCCTTTTGGAATCTGGCCTTAATAAAGTTTTTTCTAGGACTGTGTCTTGCGCAGGGGCTAGGAGCAATCTGGGTAGCTTATGGGCCAGCTCTGTCTGGTAAAGCTATTAGATCAGTAAAGTCAATGTAGTGATAAATGCTTTAAAGTAGTTTCAGCCTTGTTTAATATTAAAATTCATCCATTTTACAAATACACAGAAAATTCAGAGTATCTTGAATCTAAATTGCCTTCTTGTAGATAGGGTTTTAGTATATGCATTGTTAGCTCTGAGGAATATGCTTTGCACTGCTATGTCAACTGAAGTGACTTATCAGTCATGTTAAGATCTTTTCCTCTCTGGGTCACATGAAATGTCAGGGCAGAGGAACTTCTCTGTTCTGTGTATAGTCACAGTGAATCAGTTGTTCAGACCGTTACAGACTACGGGTATGTGGTAACACAAATACATATGGCCTGATCATTAAAGTCACTGAAAAACCTCCCATTAAGCAACTTGGACATTCGCTACGTCCAGAAGTTCCATAGAAAAGATAAGTCACTAAAGTTATGTGAACAGTGCAGAATAGATTTTTTTAATGATTATTTGCTATATGTTCTGTTTACACATGGGCTTTAAAAACAGTAAGTTAAAACATGTTTTAAAAAACATTCATGCTTTTTATTATAGTCTAGTAAACTCAGTGAGAGCAAGTATGAGAACAGCTGAGATACAGGTAGACGTTATGGCATTTATGGATTTTATGATTTCAAATTTTGCAGTAAGGCTGTTGTATTAAACAGATGTGTAGGTAGTATCTTAATGCATTGACATGATTTGGATTTTAATGCACAAAAACATATGGATTTAGTCAGTTTTCTGTGCAAGCATCATTTTACATTTAAGAAAAATGTTGGAATTAGAATAGGAGAATAATTATCATGATGCTTTTAGCCTGGAGCAGCAATTCATATGAATCTTGTAAGGAAGCAGATGACTTCCCTAAAGTTATACTGTGCATTATGAAAATTCTTTAATGGAATCATATCCTGTGTAAAGATTCCTGTGTTAGCCTTTATCTAAACAGGGGTCAAGGAAGCTAGGAGAGAGAAAAGTTAAATATTTTTTAGGCCTGGACAGTTAGTTGAGGATGTTAAGATACTAAAATTTAACCAAACAGATGGATGATAAAGTGCTAGTTTCAATATGATTGGACTATTGCATGTAGCCAAGCAGAAAGCAAACAATGTTCTTCCTCAGAAGAGAGTAGTAGAAGTCAGATAAGTAACAGCAAGTACTCTCTGGTGTGAATTTCCCTTTGTTCCAGGTAGTACTGCACTCACGCTAAAAGGCAAAACAAGCAAAAAACACTTAGGAATGGCATTCGGATGTTTCTATCAGCAGTATTTTCTCAAGGTTCATTACTTTCTGTTAGTTTAGTTTTATTTAATGGAATCAGGGATACTAGAAAAATACACTTATTTTATGTATAATGTATCAGTGATAATAAAACCCCATGATTCTTCATTTAATGATCTCATCAGGAAATAAGACTGGTTTTTTTTCCCCTTTAGTCTAGTAGAATTTGTCTCTCATCGTCATTGGTGACAGTTAATGCTTTGAGGCAAATTTAAACACATCTGTAGGAGAAAAAAAACCCAAACCCATTGAAATAAATTTTTCATATATTCTTGTATATAATTCCTGACTTCCTACATGTATTTAAACTCAGAGACCTGATATTCTTTTCTCGCTGCCTGAAATAATATGACATCATTTATCAGCACTTTTAACTTCTGAATGTTATTTGTTTCACCTGCGAGCAGTGGATCTGAACTCCCTGCCATCGCATTTTAAATGATAGATGGAAGGTTTTGGCCTTCAGGTGGCCAATGCACAGGGCTTTTTAGTGAACAGCGCAGATTGCATTATGTATGAGTCAGTCTGGAAGCAGCGCAATCTACCATGAAGAGGTGTGATACATTCAGCAGGGTGAGCTCTATCTTGTATGGGCAATTGAATTTTCTTATCTATTTGAACTTTATACTTCATAACTCCCTTCATCAATTTTTAAGTGGTCCCTATCTCTTTTTATTTCTATGGCTCTGTCTTTTTTTCTTCCTCTGTGGCATATTTAAGAAAGTAGCTCACTTGCAACCAAATAAATTTCAGTCCCGATGAAAGAGAAGGTCACATAAGATTGGCTAGATTATAAATACTGTGACTCCGAACACAACCTTTGTTGGTCCCCGTGCTACTGAACTGTATCACTTGAATTTACACATGATAATACTCATGTCAACATAGGTGGGTGAAGACATACTGTGGCTTACTCTGCCCACCCTGGTAGGTGACTAGATGTAAGCAGTACTGATCTGGAGTTGCAGAGCTCCACAGAACAGCATTGCCTAAGCTAATATTGCCCTGTTTCCATTTACTCAGAAGATACTTTTCATAGTAAATTCTTATTTTTCCATTTGTTATTTGTTCAATACTCTGAATGTTCTATGCCTCCTGTTTGATATTTATATTTGTCTGTACTCTTAGATGAAGATGAAGTGGAGAGCAGAGCTTCACCTGAGCCAGAACTGATCCTGAGGGATTACCAGATGGAAGTTGCAAAACCAGCACTGAATGGGGAGAATGTTATAATATGTCTCCCTACAGGTAGTGGTAAAACCAGAGTGGCTGTTTACATTACCAAAGATCACTTGGATAAGAAGAGAAGAGCATCAGAGCCTGGAAAAGTTATAGTACTTGTTAATAAGGTATGTTGGTCCATTAAAAAGAGTATTTTTCAAGCCTCATACACTGTTAATATAGCATTTCTAAAATGAATATAAATACATTTCTCAGATTCTCCAGATGCAGCTATGTTTAAAAGTATATGGCTCTGGACTGTCATCTCCATTATACTGGTGCAAATGTGAATGATTTTAATTTATCCGAGTCCAGTTGGAATCAAAATGTGCCATAACTACATCATTGGAAAAAGTACAATTCCTCGTTAGGATGAATAAAACTAAAATAATACTTTAAAAATCAAAAATCTGTTTTTCACATTGTACATTTGGATTTGGTAATGAAGGCCACCTAATGAGTCTTATAGTACTGAGGAATATTCTGTCAGATTTTCTGATAATGACTGTAATGTTTATAGTTACACTCAGAGCATCTAAATTAATTTTTTTCTATTGTAATTTTAAAATTTAAATATCTGAATATATTTAATAATTTCGTAAGTGATTAAAAGATATCCAGATCCTCCTATAAGAAGAAAATTGCTAGCATGTTATAAGCTCAATTAAGGAGCCAGAGCATGGTTTGTTTGTTCTTTCTAAGGCACAGTTAAACCAAAGTTTTTGGGACAAAGTTTTTTTTAGGTATGCAGTTTTTAGGGGTTTGGAGTTGGGGATTTTTAGTGTTTGGAGGTGTTTTGTTTTGCTTGTTTTTTTTTTTAATCCTACTTGCAGTGAATAAGGTGATGGTTGCCTTTAAAAAAAAAAAAAAGTATGTTGTGTAGAATGTATGTCCACCTAACAACATCTCTGACAAATAGGCATGTGTTTTTAACCCTATGTAAGCTCTGGTTTAAATTCTTTGCAAACTTATTCAGGTACCATTGGTGGAACAGCATTTACGAAAGGAGTTTCATCCATTCCTGAAGCGTTGGTATCAGGTTATTGGTTTAAGTGGTGATTCTCGGCTGAAAATCTCATTTCCTGAAGTTGTCAGAAGAAACGATGTCATAATCAGCACAGCACAGATCCTGGGGAATTCGCTGCTAAACGCAACTGAAGAAGATGAGGAAGGTGTCCGTTTATCAGGCAAGTTTTTCACGCCGAATTTTTTTTACAGAGGAGCTAAAAGTATGACTACTCTGGAAAACTGCAGAGTAAAAGCGTGTGGGATTCAATAGTTAATACTTTGACTGGTTTTACAAATGCAAGCTGGACTCGGAGTCAAAAACAGATCTTAGTCAATGAACATGCAAAATCTTCAAGCCAGATTAGACTCTTGCAGTTTACCTTTACTAAATATTGGTTGTGGTTCCCATTTTATCTAGCTCAAGCAGAGTTTTGTGCAGGTGCAGCTATACTGATTCCAGTTTCCAAGCTTCCTTAGGTAGTAGAACACTGAGTTATATCACATGAAAGTTATAGAGAGAATATGTTTTAAAAAAATGATAAAAATTCAAATGTAGTCGCTAATTTGAGAAATATGATGGAATACAAGATAGGAACCAATCTGTTATAAAAGTTATATTCTTTAAGCTCTTATCATTTTACTAACATAGAGAGATAGGATTACTTCTCACCTTATCTCTCAGAAGTAGGCAACTATAAGAGTCTCCAACAACAGATGAAGGAAGTTGGGGAAAACAAAAGATACAAGATGAAATGTAAAATTGTTTGCCCAAAATAAAAAGATATCTGTTGGAGATCAGAAACAAAATGCTATTGTCTGCCAGTGACTTACAGATAATGTAACCACACATGACCTCAGCTCCAAGATTTGGGTTGCAGTGACCTTCCTCTGTAAGCAGTTAACTTCTCTCTGAATCTTCATAAAGTCAACTCTTTATTAGGTGGGGCAGGGTGTAATGGAGGTATAGTGGAGGAGAGAGCTGTGATGTTCAAAATAATGGATCCCAGATAACGTAAGTACTTGTACTTGTCTCAGCTCAGAGAAAGCTGAAGGGTCAGCCTGTGTCCATCATTGGCTAGTGCTGGTTGGAGTACTGCTTGATCCAAACTTATTCCTACAGAGCCACTTGAGTGTTTCAGAATTGCATCCTCTTTCTGAATGCCTTATTATTATCTTGGACAGAGTGCTAGAGATTTGCTTGTATTTATTTGCTTTCCACAGCACCCAAGTTAATAAACCTTCACAGAATCTGAACCATTTGGGAATGCCATGTAGAGGCACCCAGATATTTCTACAGGAATAACTGACCTGATTAGAGTTGGACTGGACTCCTACCAGCTTGTCATGCAGTGTTTTTTCAAAAAGGAACCACACCTTGCAAAGCTTCTTTCACAAGGAGCTTTATACTTTTCAGAACTGAGATGGCCCTGCAAACAGTACGGCCATGTTTCTGTGCTAAGTTCAGCTGGACCAAAGCAAAGCAAGCCTGGACAGAGCATGAGCCTGAACAGTTTCATTTTTATGGCTATGACTTGGTTTATTCACAGCCTTGACAAGCCATCCTTGAATAAGAGAGAATCTAATTAGTTATAAGTATTCCATTCCTAATTTCTATTCATACTTCTTGTAGATCTCTGTGGAAACAGATGTTACATTACATGTAACATGGAATTCCAACCTCAGTGAAATGGAGAAACTCTCGATTGCATTTTACCCAACATTTACCCTCTTTAGCAAGGGTTGAAATCATTGTGTGGACTTTCTAAATTCTGTGTCTCACTTCCTTATTGGAAGCACATCTCTTCTGGTGGGTTAGGTCCTTCCTGAGTAATCACAGGAATGTACATTGCAGAGATGATGGTCAAAATCAAAGGGAGTACTCTTATGTTGGCAAAATAACTCTATTCATGGTACTCTGAGAAACTGCCAGCGCTACTGCCAAAGTCTTGCAGTATTTAGCAATGTTAGCAATAAATACAAATTTAAGTTTGAGACCACAGCAGTCCAGTCCAAACTGGTTTACCAAACCATTTGTGTGGAAAACAATTACATTTCCTCAGTGACAAGGAGCATTGGTTTGGTTTCCTTGCAGTACTCCTTCTTTTAGCCTCTAAATTAGATTTCCCATGTTCAGTCTCAATCTTTCTCCAGGTTCTTCAAAAATGAAGTTACGTAAGGTTTCCCCAGCAGAAAAAACAATTCAGAATGTTCTTGCTCTCTCTTTGTTCCTAGCTTCTGCTGCAGATGGCTGTGAACTGATTTGTATTATTGCAACAATTTAAGCAGGCTAATGTGTAAACAAGACCCCTGAAATTGTCTGGTTTAAGAAAAGAAAGGGGTGGGGAGGGAAAGAGTTTAACCCAGAATATTTCAATGATCTGCTTTACAGTCACTTCAACAAATGATTTTGTGAGATACTGAAAGGGCAGGGAATTACAACATTGAGAATGACCGGCTGGCTAGGAGTGAGGTGGAAGCTGCATAAACCAGCTTTGCTGCTAGAGAAACTGTTTGAGAAATGTTCACGAGTCTTTCAAATCAGAACCTTAAAATATATTTCACTGGCTGCATATGTAAACAGATCAAGGAGCTGTTTTATCTGTTTGTGAGAGATTTAAAACAAACAAACACAAATCTTAATTTTCCTTTTCTGATCATATAGTACTACATATGTGTACCTGTTGCCTGTAAATATGATCTGACTAAAAAGTCTTCATGCGTGTCCTCAGCTACAGAAGAGAGGTGATTGGTTGTGCTCTCACCATTTGTTTGTTCCTTCCAGTTACACATCCATAAAGTAATATAAAACCTTCTAATTGGGCAGGGATAGAGAGGAAGTTTCTGGTTTGCTATAAAATGAAAGCATATTTTAATCAAGACAGGCCTTTCTAGAATGTCTGAATGGCTTCTAACATGTTATATGTTCTCCTAGACAAATGGTATGTAGTTTGTCAGATGCAGTTATGGAAATGCTTATAAAAGATAGGATTGAGTAAAACGATATGTTCTTACCACTGGTTATTAAAAATATCTGTCTGAAATTCTTTATACTATTAGTTCATTTTTGCAGAAATAAAAAAGTTTTCTACCTTACATGAAGTGTAAAACTACTTGACGCATCCAGAGTGCAGCAAGGATTCCAAAGTCCATTAAATATATATAACTTCTATTCTCCCCTTTCTCCAGTACTGCAAATTTTCTAATATATGAAAGGCTCAAACAAACTGACTGGATCTCTTCAGCAGTGTAAGAAGATTTATTTACACAAATTCAACATCTGAAAGAAAAATAATCATTTTATACTTACCATTTTTCCAGATTTTACACTTATCATTATTGATGAATGTCATCACACTCAAAAGGAAGGTGTCTACAACAATATAATGCGACATTACTTAAAAGAAAAGATGAAGAATGGGAAGCTGGCAAAAGAAAACAGACCACTCATTCCACAGCCTCAGATTCTGGGACTTACAGCCTCACCTGGTGTAGGAGGTGCAACATCCTCTTTGAAAGCTGAAGAACATATTCTGAAAGTAAATAGCCCTTAAAATTACAAATCACCAAAGGAATAGTGTTTTGTTCAAGTAAAACTTGTATTAAAGTCAGTGTTAGGCTCCAAACATATCTGATTTTTTTTCATGTGTATGTGGCATTCAGATCACAGCCATTCAGTAAATTGACCTGCTACAAGTTTGAAAATTCTGGTACAAATAAAGATAATTTACATGAATGGGAAGTAAAAAGATTGCCTATCTTGGAAAAAAAAATCTCAAGATCAGAGGCAATGAATCCACAAAATGGTGAGGTTTTTTTATTAATAAAAATCTGATTTTTTTTTTCTATTGCTGGTTTGGTATTTACTGAATATTCCTAAAGCCTAGAGAGATCACAGTATTTTTTAATCTGTATTTCTAGAACTGCTAGGCTGGGCTTCTGTGTGGGTCCAAGAAAGTGGAAACTCTAAGTTGAATACTTAAACAAGCAGAAACTATGTGAGGTACAAATAGCATGAAAATGTGTTTATTTCCAGCAGTTAGAGATACTGATAGAGATGGGAGAAGTGTGTAGTTGCATAAACACCTGACTGCAGCTAACTGGTTAAATTCTATACTTATTCTATACTATACATTCTATACAACTGTGAATCTAAAACTCTATTTTACATGAAGTCTAATGGATTTATATTGGTGATACAAAACATAATTTAATCCAGTGCTGCAGGGAAAAGTCTTGACTAGCAAATTGCACTAGACCAGAATATGGAATTGAATAGGTGAGACCTCAAAGAAGCTTTTATGCTGTATTGAAGTAGGCAGAATTGTGAGGTATTGTGAGGAAATAGCTTTTTGGCAAGGGGAAAATCAGAGAATTCCTTTTCATCTTCTTTGAAATCCTAATGATAGGATGGGGGGGGTTGTATGTAACAAAATGTAATCTGAATGTGTAAGCTCAAATAGATAACTACTGATGCAGATGTTAAAAAGGTTGCCTGCCAGACTTCCTCCTTTTTGTTCTATATTCATAAAAAAGTTAGGGTTTCCCCATATTATTTTAAACTTAGTGACAGAAATGTTAACATATTTTTTGCAAAAGATGAAAAGCAGCAAAGTCAAGTAAAGTTGTTCAGTTAGCACAGAAAGTTTCTTCATCACTTTCTTTCCAAGAAAGATAATTTCAAATTATTTTCTACTTTCAAGTCTAGCTCTTACTTCTATGTTTACTCCCTAACATTACCTTTCTTTTATTCTGTTTCACTATTCTTTTTATTTGTTTGCTTGAGTTGTGCTCCAAAATCCTCTCCAAATTATTGATGGTATATTTTACTTTACAAAATACCTGTTTTGCAGCTTAATCTGCATATTTTTTCCTATGTGTAAGGATCACTTCTAGCCTAGGTAGTAGCTTGTTTAGCTTTCTCAAATGCTTGTCAAAGACTTGGCCTTTCTCATGCTGATAGAGTCTGCATACCGTTTTGTAGGAAGAAAATAAACTAAATTATATTAAAAAAAACAGTCTTTGAATAAAAAGCTATATTGCTTTAATTCAGTTTTCACATGGAATAACTCACAAAATGTTAACATTAAAAGAAATAACACTCTATTTTGTCCCAGATCTGTGCCAATCTTGATGCACGTAGAATCATGACTGTTGAAGAGCATGCCTCCCAACTGAGGAATCAGGTGAAGGAACCATATAAGAAGACTGTGGTTGCAGATGACAAAAGAAGGGTATGTTTTGTCAAACTAATCAGTGTTAAAATTATGTTGCCCTTTAAAGGTGTTTTGTACAATATGAAAAACTTTGCCTAATGTTCTTTTTCTATAGATTTATTGTGATACATAGTACTAATTTGGATATGTGGGTGTATGCGTTGCATTCCTTTCAATGGACAAGTATCAATAAAGTAAAAAACTAAATTTTTAAAATGTTTGTCTTTAATTTTTGAGGTAACTGGTCAAGGGACCTTCTGAATCATAGTTGAAATGCTTGTATTGGGGTGCCATTATATTCACTAAACATATGTTCACAGTGTAATTTTCATAATGTTCTGAATTATTTATTTTGTGACTCTAAATGCTTGGAGGACCAGTACACTTAGCAACTTTTTTCCTCAAAAAAAGTTACTCAATGTGATATTAGCCAAAAGAGTTCAGTCCAGTGTTTTTATTACCAGAAGAAAGATGTTTACTTGTTTTTGTAATCAATTTATTTGTAGGATCCATTTAGAGAGAAAATTATCGAGATCATGACAGACATTCAAAACTATTGCCAGCTCCATCCAAAATCTGAGTTTGGAACTCAGCCCTATGAACAGTGGGTGATTAGAGAGGAGAGAAAAGGTAAATGGATAGAGAAAACATCCTGGCTTTTGGCTCTTGGGGTTGTTTTATATACAGGCATGGTTTTATATGTGTTTTGTCTGCTTTTAGCGGCAAAAGAAGAAAAACGCAAGGAACGTGTCTGTGCAGAACACTTGAAGAAATACAATGATGCTTTGCAAATAAATGACATTATTCGAATGGTTGATGCATACGATCACCTACGTAACTTTTATAAGGAGGAAAAAAGCAAAAAAACAATAGCGAGTGATGATGAGGATGAACCAGCAGTATCAAAACAGGATGAAACAGATGAATTTCTAATAGGTTTGTTTTATGGTAAGCTTGAAATACATGGTGATATTTAATACTTGAAATCCATAAAACCATCTACTGTCCACTGACATAATTTGCATGAGCCCATTAGTTATTAGTTCCTAGAGATTGCTGTGTTATTTATTATGACAGTATTTGCATGTCCCAGTTCATACTGTAAGGACTACATTAAACAAAATCACACAGCGTGATCATGTCCCAGTGTATAATAGAAGTTCTTCAACTTTGTCCCAAGGGCACTTCATTTTGGCTGGTAATAAGTTCTGGATAATAATTTTCTCTGCTTTTCTCCGCTGAAGTGTCCCTGAGAGACACTTTGATAGATTGTCCTTTCCATGCAGTAGTCAATCTTGAGGGACAAAAAGCTGAGCAACAGGAAGACAAAAGTAATGTGGAATGATGGTTATTCAACCGACCTCCTCTACCAAAGTTTATTAGTATGTATACTAAGAAAAGGGAGTGGTGTCCCTGAGTAAGCTCCAAATAAAGAGCAGTTTGTGAGAGAAGTAAACAGAAGATTAAATCGCAGAGGCCAAAGTTAGTTGCATTTTTCTCAAAGCATTCCCTTTGTAACCATGATTCATTTGGTCTTTGACACACTAAACATTTTTTCCCCTCTTTTTTTCCCTTACTGTGTCCACAATGCAGGATTGGTCCTATGCCATATGGCTCATGAATGGTGCCACCTTCTTTAAAATTTCAGTATTGAATTTATTACCTAATTATTACCTAAGAATCAGAAAGTTAAACTAACTGAAAAATGAAACTGAGTTGTCTAGATTGTTTTGATTTCCACAGGTAAATGAAGTTCAAGGAACCTGATAGTGAAAAATAAATTATACTTCAGAGATCTGTTCTGGTTTTACCACTGAAGGACCATGACCTAGGACTTTAAAAATCAAAAATTTTAAATTTAAAAAATGTGAAGTGTGAGGAGTCCTCCCTGGTCATGGTCATGGTCAGTAGCACCTGTGTAAGAAAGTCAGTTATCTAACATCTCACTGCATACTTAAATTTCTTTAAAAGCTACGGTATAGATAACAAAGTGCCAATCTTGGTGTCTATTACACTGCAAGTTTCCAGTGGGGATTCCTGCTTTAATGAGTATCCCAAGGAATGTAGCTTTTGTCTAAGTTTATAGGAATACATCAGCTCTGAGGGCTGTGCATATTAATGTTTCTCCACATGAGACTTTTCAGTTATTTTAAAACTGATAAGCTGTGATCTATCCTTTAAATACAGTGCACTTAACTGCACCACTTCTCTTCGTATCTAGAAAGAGGGTTTTTTTTCCCTATTCTCACCATAGAATATAGCCAAAGTATATGGTAAAATGTTGTAGTGATTTATTTTGATTGATTAGCATGCTTTTAATGAATATAAACTAACTTGAAAAATAAATTGATATGCCACAGCTCTTCCTACTGGGTGTGAATTAGCCATGCTGGGAGGATTATATAGAAAGTTCCTCCTCTTTTTTGTTTTTTCTAGAGCTTTTATTTTACATGGTTGCATTTTGTTAATTTACCTTTGTTATTTTTAAAGCAAAAAAGAAACAGCTGAAAGAGTTGGCTAGAAAGCCCGAATATGAAAATGAGACGCTAACAAAGTTGCGAAACACTTTAATGGAGGAGTTCACAAAGACTAATGAACCAAGAGGAATTATTTTCACAAAGACCCGGCAAAGTGCCTTTGCTCTGCTCCAGTGGATTAAGGATAACCCAAAATTTGAAGAAGTGGGAATTAAGGCCCATTATCTTATTGGCGCTGGACACAACAGTGAAACTAAACCTATGACTCAGGTACAGAACTATGCACTACAGTGTTAAAATTTGATACACGTTTTGAGGAAGCAACTTGTTTTAATACTAGAATAAAAAAATGAAATTTAGAACCAGAGTTCTGGTCTCATACCTGCCACCATCTTACCATGATAAGCTGTAGCTTAGTAAAGTAACAGCATCTTAATAATTTTATTTCCACAAGAAACAAGCTTTTTTGTTGCTTAGATTCTATGAGACTAACAGGCAGTCATCTCCTAAAGGAATATATAGTCAAAAGGGATACAAGTTGTGGTGAGACATAGGAAGAAAACAAAGTGAACAAAATGGTGGTAGCAACAAATGTGTTAGTTAAATGAGTTTATATTTATCGAGACAACAGTAATTCTAATTATATTTTAGTTGCTGAATTTAAAGATAAAATGAATTAAAGTGTTAATGATGCCTGTCGTTTTCTGATATTGGTGCTTAATCAATTTATACCAACTTATATCCATGCTTTACACTGACGCATAATCATCAAATGACAATTTGCCAGAATTCACAATGAGAATTTCACAATTAATCACTCAACAATTTGTCTCATACCGCTATGCGTTGACTTCTCATGCAGCATCTCCCTATTGTTTTGTAGCTTTGAAACAAACAATTTTCAGAATTAAGTACTTCAGTATGCTAGACCTCACTTCTATTCTGCTTTTAACTCCCCATATATAACCATTTCGGCGTTTAAGCAAAAATGTGGGTTACTGCTGGACAGAGTCCATTGTCCCTGTGCTGAAGCTTGTTTCAAATGTCCAGCTAATTCAGAAGTCCAGGTTCTGGATACTTAAGTGTATCATCACTGTGTTTTTTGGTACTCCACACAGCAGTCTTGGCAACAAAATGAAGTTGTTATGGGTAATTTTAAGTCCTCTGGATCCTGAGTTGGAAGTGCTGAGAGCTATACTTAAAGCTGAAGTTACAGAACTGGCAGAGATTTAAAACCTCTGAATAACTACTTAAGGAACTTGCTAATGATAGAACGAAAAACTGCATTACCAAACCTCCCCATGACAATTAAATGGGGTTATCAACTGAAAAGTTTCAGATCTTCAGTGCTTAAGCCCTTGTTGTTTGTAATCTTGAAAGATGCTTAAATGCAACTATTTAAGCCTCTAATGTTTGGTACTCTGCTCTGAAAACTTGGGCTATAATTCCTTAAGCATAGTAATTGTAAGAAACTAATGTCAGAAACTAATACTGAAAGTTACTATCCTGATTTTTTTTACTTTACAGAATGAGCAAAGGGAAGTCATCAGTAAATTCCGAGATGGAAGTGTAAACTTACTCATTGCTACTACTGTAGCTGAGGAAGGCCTGGATATCGAGGAGTGTAACATTGTTATTCGCTATGGCCTTGTCACCAATGAAACTGCTATGGTGCAGGTATGAGTTTACTGCATATCTAACTTATTTTTAAAAGTGGTTTTCTGTTTGGACTATGCAAATGGTGAATCATATACCTAGACTTTGGAGGTAATCTTGGAATACTTGCATACTAAAGGAGAAAATGTTCCTGTTAACAAGGTTCATTTCCAGGGGTCATCCTCAGTCAGCATGCAATATAAAATTTGCCTCTGTGAGTAATGTTCATTCAGGCTCATAACAACCAATAAGCTCTCTTATGCTTTATCCAGAAAAGGTATGAGAATATGATCAGAGGAGTGGTTGACACTGATTTTCTATCCTTGTGCAATGGGGAAAAGATGGACTTCTGTCTCATTTCCCTCTCACACCCCCATGCTTTCTAATGGAGGGGTATTTCCAGCTTATGGTCAACTGGTATTATGTTCATTGCTTTATGACCACTAGACATACATCAAGGAAAAATGCACTGGGAACACTTTCCAGTCTCTGTAATAAATTAGATGTATAAATTAATAAAGACAGATAAAAAAAGATAATTGCATCTCAGAATAACAGTTCATCCATGTTCTCATTTAATTTGTGAACACGTTTGAGATGTTTAAGTGCATGCTTATTTTTTGTCAGCAAAATACACTTTCTGCTTTGCAAAATGTGCTAATCACAAATCTCCTGAACTCTGAAAAATTGTTGTGTGGTATTTTAGGGAACATCGTGCTTTTATGTTGTATTCCTTGCAAATTGTAGGCCCGTGGTCGAGCTCGAGCTGATGAGAGCACCTATGCACTTGTGGCTTCAAGCGACTCAGGAGCTGTTGAACGTGAGGATGTTAATAGTTTCCGTGAGCAAATGATGTATAAGGCCATTCAGCGTGTCCAGAAGATGCCACAGAAAGAGTACTTAAACAAGGTATTTACTGCAACTCTGCATTTTTCTTTTAAAGAGGTCTTGTTTATATTGTAAGGAATACTTTCTACTTGAAAACCTACTTAAGGGAAGAAAACTTAAAATAATATTAGCTGCTACATCTGGCCTTGAATCCTTCTGCCAATATTAATTGTATAATTTGTGCTTTCTGAGCCTTTAAAAATGTCTGTTTTGCTGTTGATAAGGGGGAAAACACACAATTAGAGGGGAATTGACCAGAAGTGGTGTTGTCAGTGAACTCAGTAAAATAACTGAAAGAGAAAAATAATTGCTTTTCATTAATATTTCTTTGTTCCTTTAGAAGACATACCGTATTAGACAGGTTATTTTAACTTGAAAATATCCTTTTAAGTTTTCAGGATAAGTTTTACTTGTTAGGCACTAGGATTTATGAAGACAAATCTCTGTATTTATTGATCTGCTACTATCATTCCACCAGAATGTTACAGTGCTTTTGTTGATCTGTTTCTAGATTCAGACCTTCCAGTTGCAAAGTATAATGGAAAAAAGAATGAAGGCAAAGAGAGATCAATGTAAGACATATAAGAAAAATCCTTCACTAATAAAATTCCTATGCAAAAATTGCCACAAGCTGATATGTTCAGGAGAAGATATACAAGTTATTGAAAACATGCATCATGTCAGTGTGAAAAAAGATTTCCAGTAAGTGTTTATGAACTACTGTATCTCTTTCAGGCAGAAATAGATTTTCTTTTCAATAGGGCTGTATAGGGCCTGTAACACTCAAGGCACTGTAACGGAAAAAAAAGATTACTCTAATATTGTCAGGTCCTAAACTCTATGGAGTTTGCAGTTAATGAGTTTAAAGGAGTGGTGTTTCTAACCCCTAATTTTCAGTTCACCAGAGATTGAAACTTTGGAAAAAGATAAAGTTCCTGTGGTAATATTAATTAGGTAACTTGATATCTATTCCACAGTGCAGCTGCAATCAAAGCTGAATATCAGTTAGCCAGTGCAAAGAGATCCATTTACTTACTTAAACCAGTAACTGACGCAGGATAAAGGTTTGAGCCATGACCAATGACTCTTGAAAAACATACTGGCCATGAGCCGCCGTGCACTGACAATTGTGAGCTTAGAGAATGTTAATTCCAGTGACCCACCTCCCAGGGTGTTCTTGTTCTTTCTTGTCTCCATTGCAAGAGATGCCATGCCACCTAGTTTGGTAAACATTGACCTATGTTAAACTATGTTTAACTTTTCAGTGTCAGAATGCAAGGAGGTGACTTTTACCATTCATAATGCAAATTAAGAGACTAAGGAAATACTTTAGTTCAATTTTTGCATTTGCTTAATGTAATAAATTTGTAATGGGTATTGTACATTACAGATCAGTCATGCTTTGCTAATTATATAGCAGACTCCAGCCTGCCAAGTTACTGCCCTCCAGGATTCTTTCATTGAGAGACATCACTGATAAAATTTGAAAAGACTTTTTGAAGAGCTAATGAGAAATTAGTACCCATACATTGAGAAAAGGAAAACTGAGCTGCAGCCATAAACAGAGACAACTTCTACTGTGAAATTGTCTTGTCAGCTTAATGTTATCGGTCCATCCAAACTATATGAGAATAATTCTTATAACCCTTCAGCATGGGCTAATGACTCTCAGCAGCAAGTACTCCCCAAACTAAATGGTACAAGAATGTGCATGTACTCTGCAGCTCTGGATAGTCAGAATCAGATGATTTTGTTAAGGTTGGACTACAGGGAATAGAAAGAAAACCTCTAGTTTGCAGGTATCATTTCCATTCCATGGCGCCTGAAAAAAACAAGCTAGATCTATCCCCTATTGTAGTTGAGAGCCTGCTGTTCCTACCTTGGGGTGGGGGAGGACATAAGATATACCCCCCTTTTTTTTTAGCCTCCTAAAATGCTACCAGAGGAGATGTGGAATGCAGTTGTATCTCACTCTTACTTAGGAGCATGAAATACAACCTTGCTTTTTCTCCAGCTCCTGAATGTGCACAATAGTCAGAATCTGCTGTGTGTCTGACTTCAGCAGTTGTAGTCACTGTGTCTTTAAGGCCATCTGTAGCACAGAAAGACAAATGTATTCTGACTTGCACTTCTTGTCTGTTTTTCAGAAGCCTTTACCATACAAGAGAAAATAAGACACTGCAAGATAAACATGCTGATTACCAGACGAATGGGGAAATTATATGTAAAGACTGTGGACAAGTGAGGAAGAATTTCTTTTCCTTGTTTTTGTTTTTTGTTGTTGTTGTTTGTCTTTATTTCTGTCTAATGATACTGTCCATTTTATCTAAAATGTAATTTCTTTATATTTGCAGGCTTGGGGAAATATGATGGTTCACCGAGGTCTTGACCTGCCTTGTCTAAAGATTAAAAATTTTGTGGTTGTGTTTGAAGACAAGAAAACAACAAAGCAAATTTTTAAGAAATGGGGAGAACTGCCAGTCAGGTTCCCTGTTTTTGATTATGCAGGTCATTGTCCTTCAAGTGATGAAGATTAAGGACTCTGAAAAAGGGCTTTTATTTTCCTTCTGTGTTTTTCTGACTGCTCATTAGAAGCTCCTGCCTCACGTAGTGAGGACTGCACATAAAAACTGCAAAAGTCCCTAAGCTTGAGGAAGCTGCCTTGAAGAGAAAAAAAGACTTGAGGGAGGGGAAGGACTAAGTCACATGGCCACTTTTTGCACTCAGATTTGCAGTGGTGCTCCGGGACAAAGAATAAGACCAAGTAGACTGCAATGGTGTGTATTCATGGAACAGATTCCGCTGTCTACTCAGTACAGTCCTGTGTGGAGTGACAATACTGGCAGAAATATATTAGGTGACCTGTGTCCTAGCACAGAACATAAGACAGACGTCTTTGGACTTGTTCATGGTGATCATTTTCCATTTTTCTGCTGCAACCCTTTTGAAGATAAATTGTCTTATAAGAGGAGCTGGGTAAAGAGAATAGATCAGCTGAGCATTATTTCTGAATCATTGTTGACTTGTCACTGTTTCCACGGTTGAGTTCTCCCCCATCTTACCTTTAGCTGTTAGCTCATACCATTTTTACAGACTAAAATGAAGTTTCCATTAAAAGACGTTTCAAAAATCTCTCCTTTAAATCAACTTGAAATTGATTATTTTAATATCCAGGAAGCACAATGCCAAGTTTAACTTTATATGTGTTAGTTTCATAGGACTGTTAAACAATGGCTATACAATGTATTTCTTCAATAAATGGCTGTAATGAATAACCTTTGCCAACTGTGATGCTGTTTATTCTCTGTCACTTTAAGTATTTTGACAGTAATAATGCCACAGTTTCACCCTCGAAATTTACAGGATACTGGTATTCTAACTGCAAAAATAGCATAATGTGTCTCCATATTTATCTAATTGACAGATTCCCCTCCCCCCCTCCATTTGCAAGTAAAATACTGGAGAGTGGAAAGAAGGTCTGTTTGTTGTTATAACTGTCAGCTTTGCAAATTCAAGATAAAGTGGTATGTTTACTGGCATGGGCATGTAAACACTTGAGTAGCCCCAGGTAAAATTTGTAAGTTACAACATAGCTGAAAAGTATTCCTTTGAGTATAGCCCGGCAGAAAGAATCTTGTTTATGCCTAGATCTGTACTTGTGCCACATTTTTAATAGGAGTGGAAGATACTATGCACATTTTTTTAAATCAGAATTGATTCCAGGTATGCATTAGGACCAAATTTAGAGATTTATCATATTTATAATCCTGACCATGTTCAAGGGGGAAAAAAAGTCTCAGTTCTGACTGAGAGAAGTGGCATATTTCAAAAATCACCTAGGCCATTTCAGTGATGGCCACTTAGTTATAAACAGATTGTAGTTATAAAATAAATATGCACACTGAATTTTCGCTGTGGGAGTTTTGTAGATTACAATGTGCATAAACTACAGAAATTCTGGTTTATTTATGGACTGAAATTATTCCAAAATGATGATTTATACCAATAAACTACTATCTTAGGTGTTTTTAAAAAAAAGTCATATGTATGAAAGTTAAGAGATTATACATGCACAGATGTTACAAGACACAGTTGAACACAGATCTTTGAATGATACAATTGAATTGAAACAGGAAAGGCCAGTGGGAATTTGGACTGTAAATGCTTTGTAGTGTATGTGAATTATATCTGTGTTTATATAATGCTGTTCCTACTATTATGTATTGTGCAGTGCAGGATAAATATGAAATCATCACTGATTTCTTTATTCAGCATTATGTGCTTTATTATTTAAAAAAAAAATAAGCCATTCCTCATTTATTGTTCTTATAAATAGACTAATCATTTTCTTTTACTGTAGTATTTTGCCTAACACTGAAGCTTTTGGCTACTTCTAGAAGCTGCTGGTTCAGCATGAAGTGAATTTTACACGTTTTACACATTAATCTGAGAATCTGACTATTTAAAAATGTCTTGAGATGGATAGAGAGATCACACAGGATTGTGATTTAAGATGTATTTTGTTAATGTGCTCAGTATCTGATAAATAAGATGCTATGAAAATATACTAAGAATTAATCAGAATAGTCTCTCTTGATAAATAACAAATCATTTCTGGATTTCTGTTTAATGAGTTCTTATAGTTCTTTGAATGATACTTTAAAACCAAAAAAGGCTTCTGGGATGTTTAGAATGTAAATGCAATATAATGCATTGGACGTAGCATTTTCAAGTGCCGGAAGTAATTTATTCAGTTCTTTAAAGAAGTGTAAAACCCTGGTAAAGAGATGTCATTATACGGTTTGCTGCTGACTTCTCTATCAAATAATTGCCAAGCTGAGTAGATCTCTCTGAGCTTCTGGTACTTCCCATTATTGAAGCAACAAAAGCATATGCAACTGGATTTCTTTGTTCTTTTACAGTTGAGTTGAACAGGGACATATCACAATCATGCCTGGGTTTCTTGTAGTTCAGCTGTGTGGTGCTGTTATGCCCCCAGTTCCTGGGTGACTCAGCCACATTGTCACCAAAGCCTAAAGAGTGTTTACGCAATCTCACTTCAGCATAGTGCATAATGAACCTCAAATGTTGAATGCTGCTGGCTTGTAGCATAAGGAATTTCCACTTCAAGTCAGTGTCTCTGAACAGGGTTGTAAAACGTGCCTATATTGCTCATCCAGGAAGTGTGAAGTTGTAAAAAACAAGCTAAATTGCCATATTTTTATCTGATAGTTACTTCTGCATTTATTGCCTTTATGGACTCAAAGTCCTCCAGCGAGTGTGACAAATCCTGATTGCATTTTCCAGTTAGAGCTTTTATTTGTTCACAACTGTGGAGAGAGGAAAAACTATTAAATAGTCACTGGGGATTTGTCTAGCTATGTATGTGGCTACTTAAGAACTAAGGCAGCTTTTGATTTACATTCATTTCTACCTGCTTCAGCTTTAGCTGTATTTTTATTATTCTGTCTACTTTTGGTCTGATGTCATGCACAACCTGCATTTGTAAATCTCCATTTCCTCATCTGGAAAATGTAAATAGTAACCATAGAGTAGTTGCAAAACTAGTTGCATAGGTGCTTTACAAACTGTTTTCTGTTCCATAATTTGCTGCTGCTTCTTTCTCCAACGGATTTCCTCTTTGTTCTAGCTTTCCTACCCTTTTATTTCTATCTTGCAATGTGTTGTTTTGTGACTGCAGAAGTTAGGAACAGCTTTGGCTACTGAAAGAAGTGCTGTTTGCTTCTTCACATGTACTGGTATAAACAGTCCAGAGAAGGGATTTCAGGTTTCGGGGAAGTAGATCTATAAAGCTTGTAAGGTTTGTTGTCTGCCAGTTACATTTTGTTTTGCTTCCAATGCTGCAACATTTGTGAATCTTACTACAGCATGTGCCTAAATTATTAGACCTCCAAATTAGAAAAATACATAACATGCAGCATATAGTCATGGTGCAAAGTCGTTTGGATCATGTGAGTTTGAATCATTTCCTTTGAGACATTCTCTAAACATTCATTTATTAGAGGAAACTGCATGTTTGGAAAATTTCAACTAGCCTGATCAAAATCTGCATTTGCAATTCTGCAATGTTCTGGCTGTCAGATATAACCAAAGCTGGCAGGAAAAAAAAGGGTTTCTGTGAATTGTGTTATTGAGAATTCATATGGCCTTAACCACAGAATGCTAGGAAATAAATAACAGTTTGGAAATACAAATAAGCAGCATGAGTTATATGGGGAAACAATTCTTTTGCCACAATACTTTTCTGTTTTGGAAATTTTGAATAGCTGTGGTTTTATCTTATTAGGAAACACTATTGTTGTTAAGCTCACTTGTGTCCTGCTTATACAGTGCATCAGGAACAATGTATTTTGGTCTTCTCCGCCTCTTTTCCTTCCTGGCTTATGTCAAAAGGACAATCTTATTCAGAAATGTTCTCTTGTATAACTTTACTGTTGCAACAAGGACTGGGGAAAGAGGGGAACTGAGAGAACACAAGTTTATGTGAAAACAGGACATGTTTCATATCAGTGGTTGGTCCAGACAATTGATTTTAATTTCTTTTCAAAAGTCTCCCCACCAAGACTAATGTAACAAATGTTGTCAACCCACTGCCAAAAGCGCCCAGACTGGTTGCTGCCTCACCAGGACTGGTGTAATGGTTAAGGTTCAAAACACAGTCTGTACTATTGGGATAAAGTGGTAACTTGACTACCCTTGGTGATGATAGAGATTTTTCTCTGGGGGAAAACATAGCCCCAAGTTCTAATGGACAACTTGGTGTGACTGGAAACCTACTTCATCTACTACACTTTGATTTTTTCAGAGAAGCCAGAGGTCATGATGCACCCAACTGCTATTGAATTTCAGTAAGATTTGGGTACTCAGTCCTTGTTACCTCCTTTGAAAAATCTGGTGCCTGACTCACCACATACAGGCACTACCATTCTGGGTTCATTGTCTCACCGTCTCATTTTGCCCTTTTGGTTTAAGTGTAGGACAGAAATTTAAGACTGGTGCAGGGAGAAAGATGAGGCGATTCAAAAAGGGACTCTGCACATGTAAAATCAACAACATCTAAGCCTAGCCTGCAGCTTTCGGTCACAGGTCTCTGGGGTTCGCATCAAACCTGGTGGGTGGATATTCTGTCAGTTTGTGGCCTTTTCTGGCAGGTTACATTTTCCACAAGGGTTTAGGTGGTGGCAGGGCTCAGGGTAGTCCCTCCCTGTCAGGAGGGGAGGGAGAGCAGGGCTGCGGCTGGGCCTGGCTGACACCTCAAGCCGAGGATGGAGGCCAAACAGAGGAAAGCTTATGGCCACCTCCCCACACGGCCATCTCCTCTGGTGCAGGCCTCAGGTGAAACGGCTGTGAAGCTAAAAGCAGTAAGCAGGTAACAGGCGTTGTTTTGCAGCTCAGTTCAGCTGCTACAGGCCCTGCTGCCTCTCTGCACAGGACACAGAGCCTGAACCCATTTGTTGCCTGCTAAGGGCCTGCCTGGGGCCAGTAGCGCCCTGTTGTGGGGCAGAGTGCTCTGCCCAGGCCTTTGGGGTGGTATCTCCACACCTGCAGTTTCACATAACTGAAAGAAGGAGCAGGCCACTGATCACAGAGAAACACCTCTCTGGAAAAGAGTAGGTGGTTTGTGTTCCCTTCTGGCAGTGTTTGGATGAATGCTATAAACTGTGTGACACCCCCCCCCCTTTTTTTTTAATAACACATCTGAAGTGTTCCTGCTTCAGCCTCATGCTCAGGTAATCATCTTAAATAATAATTATTGACTTTTTGACAGAAGCACTGGAAGGATTGACTATCTTTTCAGAGATCATCCTTCTGAGACCTGGGCATCGCTCTTACCCTGCGACACACACTGCTGTTTATGGGGGGTCGTCTGGTAGCACAGAGCAACAACACAAACCTTGAAAGTGTGGAGTGTGCTGGGATGAGTGAGGAGCAGTGGGGAAAAGAGGCAACAGCGCAGAGTGCTCCTGAAGAGGCCCTGGGTGGCTGTGGGTTACTGAGCTGTGCAGAGCGAATTGGATGGTGCTGCCATCATACAAAATGTTGCCTAATTTGAATTTGGGACTGTTCCAGTCTCTGTTCGGCCCAGACTTCTGAAGACACCTAAAACACTTTTGCTTTCCTAGTTCTTCTCTCAGCTTGTTCTGAGAGGCACATCGCACAGTCTTTCTGTGTTTTGGGTTGGTTTCAATGAATTCCTGCGATTCCAGCAACAGCGTCGGATAACCCCGGGGACCCCACCAGTCGCGCCTGACGCCCGTTGAGGCTGGCGGGGAGAAGGCGGCGGCGGCGGGCGCGGGCGGCCGCCAGGGGGCAGCGCGCGCGCTCAGGGCCGCACGGTGGACCGTTACCCCTCCCCCGCTGCGGCGCCGCGCGCGGCGGCTCCTTCGCGGCGGCTCCCGCCGGCAGCGGCGCTGGTTGGCAGCGCGAGCACCCGCGTTAAAGAAAGGGAGGATTCGGTCTCCATGAGCATTTCCTTCCTTTCCTAGCGCTTTCCAGAGCAACTCTGAGGCAGATCGGTAGTAAGAATATTTGAATAAAGTCAGTCTAATGAACACAGCGTACTTCTGCTTCCCTTTTCGGGCGTTTTTTCTCTCTGCTAAGAATTCTCTTCTGTAACTTAATACTGTGGTCTCAAGAGAAATCCCTGTTTTCAACTGACCTCATTTCAGTGAGTTAGATAAAATACATACAGCTGGTGGTTTAAGGACTGTATTACAGAATGTGCACTGGGCCAGTAGATGCTTACACCATCTAAGCTGTGTTATGTAGTCTGTAGAAGTTTATTGTTTTCTGAGAAAAAAGTAATTTTCTTCACTTGCGAAAGACATTAAACGATTTGTATTTCTGCTTCTTGCTTTGCATTGTTACACTATCATTTACAATTTCAGAATCTAAACAATCAGTAAGTATATATAAACAACAAAGGTATGCTTCAAATTTATTTTTAATTTCTCTGTTGAGAGTAGAAAGAAGTAATGAATGCATGCTGAAAATGTGAGGATTGCCAAAAAAAAAAAAAGCATAAATACTTTCCAGAGAAAAACAGTACATATCAAGTAACTGTTGAGTCATAAAACCCTAAGTTAGTGTAAGCAGATGTTGGTTACAGCTTACATCGATGGGAAGCGTATAATCACCACCCCTATAGCCACCCACGGTCCATTTCTGGTCCAAGAACTTCCCCGAAAGTCTGTTTCTAATTTTATGAAAACCCTTTGAAATTTGGCACAGTTTTCAAAAGTATGTAGGGGAAAAAAAAAAGTCTGCCAGAGGTTTGGCCTCCGACTGTGAAAACAGACACTGCCTTTTCAAACTCTTTTCCTAGATCTGCTGACCAACGCCCAGAAGAGAGAATTTGCTTTCTTTTGGAGTACAGCAGGAAAATGAAGGTCTGTATGCAGCTGAATTCAGCTTTTGGTAATATTTACATCTGTTGTTTTAAACTGTCTGTTGCTGCACAAGGCCGGGCTGTGATGTGGAAGTGTTTGCTTTAAAGAAAAAGGAAAGGGAAGTCGTTTCAAATGTACTGCAGGGACATTTTTGCTTGCTGTTTGGATGGATTTCAGCAATTAAAATAAAGAGAGTGGGAGGATTTAGTTACGTACAAAGCCATAAAAGTGTACTTCAGGCATATTAGAAATGTAATTATTGTTTGTTTCTGTCCTGCAGGTCCGGCTAAAAATCATATTTGGCGTGGTTATATGCCTTTTGCTTTCCTTATTACTTATGTGTATTATATTGCTTCCATCAAGAGGTAGGACATTTATAGTCTAATGTAGCGGAAAACACAATGTCTTTAGCTACTGTGGTTTTGAAAGTTCAAAAAAGTTTGTAAAATCATTTTTAGGATTGCCCTGTTAGAATTGCTGTGCCTTTATTACTTTACAGAAGCGTTGTACTGACAGCTGAAATATCCTGAAGATATAATGGAAATGCCAGCAGATGTTGAAACAAGGAACTACTTCAAGTGAAAAGCACCTGAATTAACTTTATTGTGCATGATATTTCATGTTCTTAGGGCTACAAAAACGTTCTTGGATCCCTCACATTATGTGTTATTTTTTGCATTAGAGGTTATAAGTTTCTTACAATCTGTTAGTAGTTTGATTTAGTTTGGTGAACTTGTATTGTGTTTTAAATGATTGTTTAGTAATTATTAGTTTGGTGAACTTGTATTAGGTTTTAAATGGTTGCTTAGTAATTATAGAACTGGTTTCTCTGTCCAATTACAAGTTAAGCATTTTGCTGTTGGTAGGGTAAAGTGAATTATTTGTGAATGTATTTAAAATTGCATTTGGATATGAAAGCCAGCATAGGATAAAATAGGAACTCATAGCTTCCTCTACCATTGATGTCAGTTGGAGGTAAATGCTGATACACAGTATGGTCTGTTGAGTCCTTAGGCAAAGTTTGATGCAGATGTGGTTTTAAATTTAGAACCTGAGTGGCACTGACTTAATGATCATTTTTTTCCCTATAAGGAGTCTAATAAGAGCAATCTGAGTATTTGCACAGCCCTTTCACTACAGCAGATGAATTGAATGCCTCCAAAATAATTTAAAATAGTAATAAAAAACATATACCCCAGTATTCATTTAAAGGGATTTTTTTAAATAATTGTTCATTTGCTGATGGGGTGACTGAGTTGAAAAGATCAGTTTTTTACAACTAAATGTTATGAAATCAACTATCTGCTGAAGTCTTGTGAAAGTAAATCCTGTAGTTAATATGCAGCTCTGGTGAAAGGTGAAAACTCTCTTTCCTATGGAATATTTCTGTGGATTATAGTTATCATGGGTTGTTTGGTTGAGGGGAGGGTAGGAAGTTTCTGAAACAGAGTTGATTCTGTTATGCAGCATGTGACTATAAAGGTAGATTATATCAAGCTGGGAGGCAGTGCTGGGAAGAGATATCTGAGGCAATAGGTTTGTGCTGATTTTTGCTGTTGATCAGATAGGGTGCCACATCTTTGGGTAGCTTAAGCATGATCAAGTCTGAACTTTCATTGCTAAATAGACATATTTACGATATCGAGTCAGACTTGCTCATACCAAGCCTGTTATGACAGGGCAGAATATTTTGATGACTTTCAAATGAAAAAGAATAGTGAGGTGACAAAGATGCCCAGAGACTGAGGATCAGTTTGGCAGCCTAAAGAAGTTGCTACAGATCAGGGAAGGTACTGTAAAATTTCTAAATAGTATTTTTCCCTCCTGAAGTTATCTGCATGCCAGCTCACTGGTCTTAGTCTGAGCCTCTTCAGTATCTGAGCCACTACCAAGAAATCCTTTTATCTCTATAGTTTCTTGGAATAGTGACTTGGTAACCAACCATATCGAACATCACCTACAGACCTAAGACGGATGGAAAAGAATTTATCTTGCTTTAGAGAATGCTCTTGAAGGAGCATTCTAGACAACTGTGGAATATGCATCTGATTATGGCTTCTTAATCCTAGGTGGAACTCTAAGTACTGCAGTTGTCCTATGCCTAAACCTTTTTTAATTCTTAATAAGCTACTGATCAGTTGTAAAAGGGTGAACTATAAATTATTTCTGTGGTTACAAATCTTGCAAGTCAAAGAGAAATAGGAAGTAGCTAGAGAGATGGAATGTTGTTTGTACATTCCACTTTTACCACTACTTAACTGCAAAGATGGAGAGATTTAGAAAGAAGATTAATTACATATTACATAGAGAATTACATAGAAACAAACCAGCTAAATTTCTGCTTTAGAAATCAGTGAAGAAAAATGACATCTCTAATGCTTGAAGAACTGAAGAAATACTTACAGAATCGCAGAATGGTTGAGGTTGGAAGGGACCTCGGGAGACAGTCTAAGTCCAACCCCAACTAAATACTTAGTTCTGTTTTTGTCTGCTGAGTTTCTAGTAATTTCATATTCTTCAAACTTCTTTCCTTTCTTGGACCCTTACATCGCAGAGATGTTAGACCCCATAGTAAACTAAGCCATTTCCATCCTAGCATGCTCTAGGTTTCTACACAAAGGCTGTTCCTACCAGTAAGAAGAGCTGGATCATGCTGAGGAACAAGACTTATTCAGATTTAAGTTTTTCTTCTCTTTGCAAAGGGTGTTTTTGAAGTAACCTTCACTGAGAAAGCAGTGGCACACCTTGCAAAACTGTTTGAATATAATGCAGGTATGGAAAAACAGATTTGGTTAATGTGGAGCTGAACGTGACCAGAAGTTCTGGAACAGGATCAGAAGGAACGTTGGAATTAATTTGTGATGCTGAGCTGGGCTGTGATTTCCCCAAGCAGAAGATTGCCTTCGTGGGTATGTTGCAGGAGCTTGTGTTTTAGCCATTCAGCATCAGTCCATGGAGATGAGAGTGGACATTCCAGTCCAGAGGCAGGATGCAATACCATCTGCAAGCTGGCTGTCTCAAGATGCTAACCACTTTTCTTTTGGCAAATCATTTATTTGCTGTGTAGTAGTGGATGCTTGCAAGGCAGCTGTTGCTGTTGTTTGCCTCGAAACAGGGAATAATATTAATATTCTGAAATAAGAGCAGAGAATTTTATGCAAATTGGCTTCCTGTGATGTCCTGTTGCTGACCCGTTTTTTCCCCTAATAAATACAGAAATCAGAATGGATGCTTTCTGATTATTATGTAGGCTTGGTTTACTCTGGCAGGAGCATACACAATGTATATGGATGCACGCCACACTGTGGAATGAGCCAACAGGATGTGTATTACTGGGTTATTCTAGACGTCTGCCAATTCAAATTTCAAAGCTGGCCCAAGAATATTGATAAAAGTGGCTGGATCTCCCTCATCTTTCTACCCTGAAGATAAATTATTATCCCTGTATGAGGGCAACCAACCAATGGTCTAAGCATAATTCATACAATTTTGATTCCGTCATGTAGTAAAACTGGAAAAAGTTCAAAGAACAACAGCAAAAATGATTAAAGAATCTGAAATAGTTTCCATACTAGGAATAGCTGAGTGGACTGGGGGTCATAAGTTTGAAAAACAGACAATTTGGGAGGACCTGATAGCAGTCTACAGCATCATGAATGTCGTGAATAAGGTGGATAGGATTTGGCTCTTTACAACTTCTCATACAAGGAAGAACATCAAATTAACAAAACAAGGGAAGTGATCTTTTTGTACAGGGTAAAGTAGACGTGGAACTCATTGCAAAGTGGTGTTGGAAATACTAAAAGTCTGCAAGCATTCACTGGGTGAGTGGGTAGCTGTGTGAAAGAGAAATCCCTTTGGGATATAAAGAAGCCACAGGAGCTGAAAATAGTTGAAATCTGGGAGAATACTCAGGAGAAGTATCAGATATGCTCACCATCTCCTTGTTTCTGTTTGTAAACACAGTCCTCTATTACCACAAATTATGCAACCAAGTTCCTGCTTTGTGGGAAATCATAGGGATCAGCATATCAGGAGCGGAGGAATGAATCTCTTCTTCAGCAGACTTCGTGATCATGGGGTCTGTTCTCTTGGACACAGGAATTCTGGTGCAGTCCATTGATGTGGCCCAGTGTCACTATTATTGTCTAATGCAAAACAGGAAAAGCATCCAGGAAAGTGCATCCAGGAAAAACATTTTGAGTACTGGAGCTGTCTGTGCTTTAGGAAGTACTGGGCATACAGCAGTGTGTATAGGGATTGGGTGAGATTGGGGAGGAGAGGTAGAAGTACTGTGTCCAAGAACAGACAGACATAGTACAGCCCAGGAACAGCCATCTGGAAGGTATGGCATTGATCCTGTCAGCTAGGCTCGGGAGTCTGAAGCAAGGGCTGTGTTGGTCTATCCACATCCACTCTTTGAAGGGGAATAATCCTGATAATACAAGCAGAACTTCACAGTAATGGATTGATGTACATAAAGTTAATCTGAGTTTAATATAATTTGAAGTTCTGCTTTCTGTATTTTGTTAAACTCTCTCACAACAAGAAATTGAACAAGTAAATGAAGTAAATGAGAAGGTATCTGCATAAAGCCAGTGACAATTAATAGATGCTTACAGGTTGTTATCACCACAGTTATGTGTATATAGAACACACTGAAATGCACAAATGAGTAATTATGACCATGGAATGTATAAAGCAAGCTGTGAAGCAAAATAACCATTTCAGTGCACGGTATTGTTCTGCATTTCTTGATATTGTTGAAATGTGCACAAGAAAAATGGAATGGCATCTGAATGCAAATAGACCACAAAAAATTAAAACCAAAACAGTGGGGTTGTAAAGGGAAAAGAGCGAAGCTGAAATTTGGTAACCTTTCACTTCTCTGGTTGGCTCTGCTATTTGCTTCCTTTTTGTCCTTGGGCTTCTTGTTTCATCTTTGTTATTCTGTAGAGAAATGAATCACAACAAAAGAACTTACCAAGCTAAACAACAGCCATCCAAATCACTGTCTATATAATGTTGTAGACCTATAAATTACTCATCATGTTAGTGTTTATTCTGTGAGCAGAGGAAATTTGAAGAAGCTTGAAATCACAGTCCTGATCAGATGTGGCCCATAGCAGAATCCAGTATGAGAATAAAAACTGAAACAAAGGATAAGGAAATACAAGACACTTTAGGAATAATAGTGATAAAGCAATTTTTTGTAGAACGTGATTTTAAATACTATTATTGAAACAATCTTTAGTTGCAAAAAAAAAGATTTGGCAACAATTACAGCAAACAATTAAAGCTGCTGCTTTTAATTAAAGCATTTAAATATATCTTTAGTTGCCTAGAAACATGCATTCAAAATTATAAGTAATCAAGTAAGAAATAGTTGTGTTCAGTGCACTGGTAGAAATTCCGGTAGGAGCAGACACATTTTGAAATTCATTAGCAGTCATAATAAATTATCAGAGAATATTAAATATATGAGTGAGATGGCTAACAGAATAAAGGTTTAAATTAGAGCTGTGAAAATTAGAGCAAATAGAGATGAGACATTTGTGGTATCACTTGTCTTTTTAGTAAAAATTCCTCTTAGCTGAGAGAAGGAACCAGGAAATTTTACCAGATGAGAGTGTCAAACAGGACTGTAAATTTAGAGCTCTTATACACACAACTATGGAAATAATTCTTAATAATGGTTTTGCTTTAGTTATATAGACATACTCTCTTAGAGAATTTAAACTGGAAGCTAATGATAAGTAACCCTCGTTCAATGTAAATGGAAATGGACTCTTCTTTGGAATTATTTTATATTAGTTTTCCGAGAGTTTGCTATCTTTGGGCTTATCCTTAACATATTCAAGGATCTCTTTAATATAGAGGAATGTTACTAACAAAAGGAATTAACTTGTTATTGAACTTTTTGGAATATTTTCTGGACATATTGCTAGCTCAGTTTAGACTGGTAAGTTTTTGCTTATGGATTGGCATTCAGTTTTATTTCTCATGACAGCTTTCATCTGCATTAGTGCAGACAAGACTAGTGTCAACAGTCAACCTGACATGTGTATTCTGCAGTAACTAATAGTCACAGAAAACATGCATTATCATTACAAATTGCTAGAGAAGAGAATATGAAGAAACATTTTGCGAGAAGTGAGTGTAGTCTTAACAAAGAGGGGGCCTGTAATGAGGAAGTGCTGGAGCATGATATGAAACCTCAGGGCAGTGAGTCATCTTGATTATCTGGCTGTCATCTGAGAGGCCTGAAGGAACAAACAGGGGACGTGGCAGTGAACTACCTGGCTGCAGTGTGACATCGCCTGTACCTCTGAAGGCCATGGCAAAATTCCCCAGAAAAGCATTGAATGCAGAGGGCCTGGACTAAAGAAAGCTGTCATTATTATGGTACTGAACTTTAAAAACTGGCCTTCTTGGACAGGTTCCCATGCCTTTTGAAGATTGTTTGTTTTGGGTAATCTTTCACTTGTCAAGTCTATGGATTCTTTTTTTTATTTTTTTTTATTACATTTTTAAAATGAAAATTTTTATTTGCATGCACATAGCAAGCCACCATTTTCAGCATTATCCTCTTCTCATCCAGGCTGGTTGCCCTTACACTTGTTTTAAAAATCTGCCCTAGTTTAATGTGTGTTTAATGCTTTTGGAAGAAACGCAGCCAGACAAGAGCCACAAAACCAGCCACAATTTTGTGCATTATTTTTACATGACTATTTGATCTCTTTATAAATCAAATATCAGAGAAGCTGACTTCTCTCCAGAATCATTGCCGATTTTGTTTTGCAGCACTAAGTAAAGAGTTGAAGTTTGGGTTCACTTTTTCATTACATTTCAGCATTTTTACCTGTGTACCTTTGTCTATTTCTTTCTTGTGGTTACTAAGAAATATATGTAGATGGTAATGATTTTGCAAGTTTTATATCCATCTTGTAATACTGGTTTATGAGACAATTATGAAATACCATTTGAAAGTAGCGATTTCTATATATGTATTTTTGGTTGGCTGTTTGCTAAATATATGTAGGTCCTGTAACTATTAAAATAGGTTTCTCTACATCCCTCACATCTTTGTGAAACCTGTGCTTTAAGAAAATGTTTGATTTGCCCTTTGTTTGGAGGAGGCTTTTCTTGGACTCACAGTGTCTACAAGTAAATATGACTCCGTAAATAAATAACTGAAATAAATTGATCTATCTAGTTCCTAATATTGCATCCCTAAAGGTGAGTCTTTCAGAGGCTGAAGGACCTTATCAAGACAGAAACAGGAAACTGCTGTGCCAGTTTTCTGGATACCTCCAGGATTATGCTATTCTTGCTATTCACTAGTGCTAAATATAGAAAGGAAGAGTAGAAATATTTGGCTATTAATGATTTCTAATTTGTTTTGCATTTCACAGTGCTACATTAACACAATTTTTCTGTCTTATTCTAAGTTGTCAACACAGATGATGGTCCTAGAGCTCTTACACTGGAGGATTATTTGAATGGAAACTTTCAATATAAAACATTTTTTCCATATTGGGTTTCAGGTAAGTAAAACCTTTTCTCATAAGCCTTTCTAATATGTTTTTTCTGGCTGGTTTACACAGACTCAGAAATGTCCTTCCAGTCATTACTGTGAGTGAATGCTACTATAAAATAAATAATCTGCTAGTCAAAACTTATGGTTGAAACTGACTTTTCTGTCAGTAATTCTAGAAATTCTAGGTATTTGATGTTGCAACAGAATGTTCGTCACAGAGGCCTTAACTGTTTTGTTTCTTTTTCTCTCGCTTGCCGCAGTGAATATGACAGTAATATGTCAATGTGTCAGTCATTTCTTAAGAAATCTCCTTTTTTGTTTGTCACAGCGCTTCTTCACTTACCGTTGGTAATAATTGCGGTACCCTGTCTTACAGGCCCAGTTCTTCTTTGTTTTTAGTGGTACCGAGCTATGCAATGAGCCTACTTGTTCTTATCTCTCACTAACAAAAATCCTGAGACCGCTGAAATTTCTGAGTTCCAAGCCATTGGATAGAAATTAGGGATGGGATTCAAAGAAAGTTCCTTAATGTAGAAGATAAGGACATGAAGTTAATCGCTGTTGATATATAAATGTCTGTTTGTGGCAGAAACTGCTGGTAATACTACTCTCTTATCATTGAATTGCAGCAACACCAAAAGGTCTGAACTAGATTGGATTGCACTCCAGTACAAACAGTACTACCACTCATATCTATGCACCACCTCAAGCATTTATTATGCTATAACTAGAGACGAGAAGCATGGTGCCCTCTCATGTGGGGTCTTACCAAGTTTAAACTGACAATTTTAGAACTGAACTGAAACCTTCCAGGACATTGCTAGCAGAAGCTCAAATTTTACAATTCGCCATTTTAAGTATGTAGACATCAATGGTGTGATTTAAAAATTAGTTCATCATTTGTTAGAATTCTGTCTGAATGTCTGAAGCATGTAGGCAGCATATCACGTAAACCTGCTATTCTCCTTCTCTATATCCTCACCGCTTAGACTTATCTTGCCCTTTAACAGTCACTAAACTCATGCAAAAGTCATGCCATAGGTCTGGCTACAGCATTGCATATGCCTGCTTTTTTTGTGAAGCAGGAAGCTGAAATTTAATATCTCTTCCTAAAAGGGCCTGAGATCACCACAAACACTGTCACACAAATCACATAAGCGTGCTTGAAAGATGCAAGGGTGTTTTAATTTTCTAAAGATGAAAACCTTAAACAATGTTTCAAGCTGCTTTTGAAACATCAAATCTTTTTCCTCTCTTTAGCTACACCAAGTATGTAATTCCTTTTCTCTGTGTTTATAGCAATAAAAATAATGAAGTGAAACTAAAATTCTGACCTTCATACTCTCTGCCAAACTATGGGTGAGGTCTTGAGCACGAGTAGGGATAAATTCCATTCTCATTGGAGGCCACTCAGCTTTACTGGGTAGGACATGTGAGTAAGAGCAGAATCTTGGAATGCAGTGTCCCTAATGTGGTACTGCTGCTACCTCTAGAATCTGTGGAAATGAGAATGTTCTGGCAAAACTGTGAGCAAGGATCTTGAATGTTTTCTTTAAAGCATTTATGTTGGTCTTCTTGCAATACTGATCTTCTAATGCATCAGTTCCTGCTATTGATCAGACATTACCGAGAATAAAATTCATCATTTAACTATAATGTTAACTAGCTGGTGGTATGTACAGTATATAATCTTGAGAACTAGCTGATGGTATGTGCAGTATGTAATCTTGAGAACATAATCAAGAATCCTGAAGTCAGTTTGTTGTGTAACTCTGTGCCTTGGCATCATTAGAAGAAAAGCATTTTTTATGTAGTTGCCAAAAGACATTTGCTCAAAACCAATTCACTGACAAGAGCGGTGAATATTTGGATAAACAGATCTATTACATAGTCTCTCTGTGCAAGATAACTGCCATTTTATCTTGTTTTTAAAGATAATGAATATCTTCATCAATCTGCAGAAGATGATATTATTCTTTACAATGTTGAAATGAACTACCCAACTACCATCATGACTAACAGCACAATGGTACGTACATTTTCAATTAATAAAAAGGCAGCAACATGCAGTTGTGTTTCAAATATCTCTTTAGAAGTGCACGGATTTAAATCTTGTCATATCCTTATTTGAAGTGTATTCTAGAATCTAATCTACTTCTTAATTTTTCAGAAAAAAGTTAATGCTTCAAATTATGCGTTGTCATCAGACAAATATTTCATAGCTCTGGAAAGCAATTATTCAAAGGTAATTATTTTAATATATTGCTTAACGAAATGTTTGATTTCATTCGATATTTTGTTGATCATGGTTACCACAGGTCAGTGTTTCTTGATCTTTTCTTAAGTAAAGTGGAAGGCTGTCAAAAGATAGCTGATGGTTTTTAATTACATTATCTACTTTCAAGTTAATAATACTATTTTTTCTTGCTTGCTTAATTTTTCAGCTGTGGAGATACTCTTATACAGCATCATACCACATTTATGATCTCATATATGGGTAAGGTCTAATTTTTCTTACAGAGAGCTACAGCGAATACTCCATAGTGATGTGCTTGCAAGCATTTCCACTGGAAACCTCTATAGCAATATGACTACCACCCTGCTTTGGTTTTGCTTGAATCGGTCAGGTTACTTGTTGTTTGCTTGATTATTGTTATCTATTGTTTGCTGCTTCAAAATCAGGAAGTTACTTTTAAAAAAATGGTCTCTGAGAAAATATAACAGTCCTTTCATCTACTCACCCAGGTATCTGGACTGGTTTATATTTTGTGCCCTAAAACTTTGACTGCTCAGGAGTCCTTATTCTTTCATTTTTTTTTTCTTCTTTGCGTAATTTTCTCCCACCCCATCTTGGTTGCTTTAGTTCTCTTCAGTCTCACACCAGATGTCTCATTGCCCTTCTGTTGTTTAATTCTTCCTTTTTCTAGTCTATCTAATCTTTAGCTTTCCTGAAACTCTCACATGTCCTTTAGTGCTTCAGTGATATTGTAACAGTCCATCTTGGGTTCCTCAAAAGCTTACGCCTCCTCCCCTGGCATTTGGTCTCTTTTTCCCAAGATCTTCCCCAAACCACTCCTCTTTTTCCTTCTACCCAACTCTGAAGGAGGCCATCTTCATCTCCAGTCACCTCATTATTTCAGAAGTAGCAGCCTGACCAAATGCTTTTTAGTTCTGAGCAACAGGGACTGAACTGCTACATTCCTGGGAAACTGCTGGCTCAAATGACAGGAAGAGACTGCTTCAAGCTAATGGGTGCAGAGAGGCATTGCATGTGGCTTTGCAGTCCTCAGGCATTCAAACTGCCGCTGTTTTGCTTGCTTCAACATGTTATGTCCTCAGAACAACAATGTGGCCACTTAGTTTGTATTTCCCAATGACTCGCTGAGACTATAATGCGGACTGCAAGTCTGCAGAGCAAGTTACTGTAGACGCCTGTGCAGTGTTTAGAAAGAAAAGGCTGGCTTTTCAGGCTCTTGAGAGTGTTTTCAAAGGGCTGAGTTGTGAGCCTTTACCAACACCGGTGCACAGAGTCACACTGCTGCATGTCTCACTGCCTGCTTTGCACAGCAGATACAAGCTTTCTGACATCAATTTTGCATTACTCACCAAACAAAAAGCTGTTAGAAAATACAGCCCTTTGTGAATTTTATATGTATGTACAGTATAATTATCCATTTGCACTGCGAGCAAAAAGCCATTTCAACTTCTTTCCTTTTTTTAGTGGTTTTGTAACAGAAAATCAGCTTCCACATAAAATTCAGTATGTATCCTGGTCTCCCGTTGGACACAAATTGGTCAGTAAAGATAATGAAGTGCTAGAATGCTATTACTTTGTGTGGCTAGAAGAGATTTCTTTGCCTTTGGTTATTGTTTTGTTAGGCCATATTTTTGACAGGCCTTTACCTGTGTATATCAATCTTGTTCATGAATAAGAATAATAAAGAAAACAGTCTTAACTTGTTCAGGTGGTAGGTCTGTGTTTCAATAAAAGAACCTATGCTCTCAATTAAATCATGTGTTTTAGTTGAATAGCCAGTCTCTTATCAAAAGAATTGGCCAACATTATTGTGTATAGGATTAAATTCAGTTTCAAGGCCTGAAAAACAGTGTGTTTTCTTTTGACACTGTATCACACAAGAGTTTACTATGGAGATGTATAAATCCCATATTTAAACTCTCTTCTAAAATTTTTAGCCTAGGAAATGGCTGCCAGATTTTAAGTGTTACAAAAAAGGTTTCAATGTTTTCGGAATGGCTACTTGATAGCCAAGTATTTAAAATAAATGTATTTCTGACTGATTATAATGGTCCTATTGCATACAGTAACAAGCTTAGAAACTTTTGTTATTCTTGGTTCAAAAGCATCAGCCCATTAATAGTTAGTGGTTTTAGAGCTACTTATCAAATATTGACAACATACTTGTGCAAGACAGTATGTTTAGGCATCATACTAATTTCAGAAAATTCACAAAGAGTATTCCTGGCTAAATATGAATGGATGATTTCTTAGAAAAATATTTTCCAAGTTCTAAGAGGATATTAGTTCTCTTAAATTGTTGTTTTCTTTAACAAGAATTCTAAAGATGTAACACAAGATATTTTCCTTGTGAAGTGCTAATAGTCTGTGATGTTTTTATACAGCAGTCTTCATATTGTATCTGAGAGTTTTGGGAGTTGTTTGTTGTTCATTTAAAGCACAAAGTAGTTAAAACATTACACTGATGTTACTAACTCTAATGCTTATAGCTTCAAAAGGCATGATTTTCCAAGATAGTGCTGTTTCTGGTTCTGATCATGTGTCCACTCACATGACTAAAATTGAGAGATAACCGGGGCTTGCAATCATCTCTTGCAAGGACTCTCTTTTGGTAACTAATTTACCAGTAAAGAACAAAGCAGCCCAGAGAGAGTGAAACCTTTTTCTATCTCATCTCACATCACCTAGGCTTTTTGGCAGGTTTAGAAAAGTTTGATTATTTTCTTTTTAGTCATTGTATATTTGTTTTTATGTTCTATTTGTGGTGACACCAGAAGAAAAACTCACATTTTGCCCATCTGAGGGTCTGTTGAAGAACAGAGTCATTTGAATTTCAAAGAATTTTTTTTTTGGTGCTTTTCCACACCAAAGCTAGCCACAGAATCCTCTGGAGCACATTAAAAACTAAGGGAATTGTTCAAGATTTATTCTGACATAGTTGAACACAGAACTTGGCCTTTAGTTTGTAATTTATTTACAGAGGTAAAATCTCGGGCAGAATTTGCAAAGGCTTTTAGTGTAGTGTTGTTCAAGTAAAGATTTCCCGGTTTGTTTTCATTTATTATATCTTTTTGTTGGTATAATGTAATAGCATTGACTGCACAGAATTTCGCTCTAACCCCTGTTATTGGTGCATGTACTCATAAGAATGTATTCTTGCCTTTAGGCATATGTATATCAGAATAATATCTACCTGAAAAAAAGTCCAAGAGAGGCACCAATTAAACTAACTAGTGATGGAAAAGAGAATGAAATATTTAATGGGATTCCTGACTGGGTCTACGAAGGTAAGTAAATATTGAAGAGCAACAACTAATACATTAAACATTTTGTCTAGATTATTCAGTTCTCATATTCCATTCTAAATAATTTGTGGTGAAACGTGATTTTTAGAGCTGTAAGGATTACTTCATTTCATCTGTTTTTTTACCATGTTAAGATTACTAAGAACTGGCGATGACGTCTTATTTTGGGGTGAGGGAGGATGAGAAGGGAATCACATTGATTTGAAATGATCTTAAATGTGGGTGTATGCTAATTGTTACCTCTTCTCTAATCTCTGTTGCAAAGGAGCAAGGGAACATTCAAAAGTTAAGGGTAATAAATTCAGGTTACAAGGATTTTTTTCTTTCACATCATATGACTAGTCCCCATCCATGGCATGTTTTCTTGTTGCTCTGCACGTCCTCATTGCACCTATGAGCACAGCTCATGGGCAACATTGCATTAAGTGCTGTACATCACACAGAGAAGAGAGGTCATGCCTGCCTCAGGAAGCTTAGACAGAGGACAACAGGAAGGCCCAGGCAGTCTGTGCAGAGCCCAAGAAATCATGGAACAGTATCTATCAGCACAGTAGGCAACTGTTAATGGTGATTAGGTTGCTAATGTGCTAATGAGTTTTCTTCAGCTTTGTGGCAAAGGTAGAATTTGGATTAAGTTTTTTAGATGCTTACAGGCAGGTCTTCCCAAGCTTGGAGGCAGCATGGGATAAAATGTGTTTAAAAGAACGTGTCTGAAAATACGGCCAGTGAGTGATGGAGATCGGCACCATGAATTGATTAGAGTCAACCTGTCCTTAATCAATGTGAGAGGAGAGCTGGAATAGGAGCAAACTGTGAAGCACTTTGTAGGACATGATACTTTTACTGCTATAAAAAAGGGAGAGTTAGTGAGGCTGACCAGAGAAGAGTGAAAGGGTCATGTCGTCGTTGGCAGCCAGAGAGGAATATGAGGTATTGGCAGAGAGAGGAGGTTATATTTTGGCTTGAACAGAAAAATTATCTGGGGGCCAGAAGGGAGAGGGAGAAGGAGAGAGGGAGGTAGAGCGAGATGGAGAGAGAGAGAGGGAGATGGGCTGGGGGGAGAAAGAGAGGGATCTGGGAATGCATTGTATAGAGATAGCAGTTGAATTTGTGTTTGCAGATGAGACTTACCCAGTGATAACATGTATGGCGAGGCCTTCGGGAAACAGATATAAACTGGAGAAGTGATGAGATGTGTTCTCCAAAGGATTCAAGATATTGTAATAATAAACATACACCTGTGGAATTTGCCAATATGAAGTCTCTTGGAAATGCGTGCAGTGGCTCCATTTAAAAATAAGCTTTTACCACCTTTAAGACTATCTGCAGCTATACAAACTAAAAATATGTTAGTTGCCAGACAATAACTGGATTTCACATTCATAAGGTATAACCAAAATTCTGGATCTTTTGTTACTGAAGCTATATAGAACTTTATAAATGAGGCTTCCGCTGCATTTGCAGTGGTTGGAAATTAAATATAAATGGCAGTTTTAATTTTGATGCAAATTTGGCACTTCAGTGCATCAAAAAGAAAAAAAAATTAGCCACATGCACCCGTGAAAAACCTCAGTGAATTAAATGGGGTCTGCCTGCCTGCACTGCAGTTCTGAGAGTTTTCAAGCCATTTCAGAATTGAGATCTATTGCAATATATCTGGTGTAGGATCTTATTGTTTATTTAGCATAACTCTCTTTATATATCTGGGCTGATAAGATTAGGATGATAAGACAGATTAAAGATAAATTAATTAGAATAATAAACCGTTATGAACGAATCCTTTTTTTTCTTAGAGGAAATGCTTGCAACAAAATTTGCGTTGTGGTGGTCTCCAAATGGAAAATATATAGCATACGTACAGTTTAATGATTCTGACATACCAGTCATTGAATATTCATATTTTGGTGAGGACCAGTATCCTAGAAAAATAATTATCCCATACCCAAAGGTATGTTTTCTAATTTTTCTAACTTATTTTCCATTGAGAAATGAGTTATGATAACTTTAAAGTGAATAATGCTTAAAAAACATTTGTATTGCAGTGGTAACATCTATTGTAGCATAAATTAATTCAAGAAAGCCAATTTAGGCCCAGTTCTGAATAGGGATAAATTCATTCAAAACTAGAAATTTTGAATAGTCCCAGTGAAATAAATGGAAGTACTCATGTAAGTAAAAAGTGTGTGCAAAAGTGCATGCTTGCATGATCCAGCCTTACATTTCCAATTCAGTTTACTTAGTGATGCACAGCAATACAATTGTTATTTTTTATTAAATTAATTATGAGGTATTTTTTATTTTGCACAATAATGGCTGTGACAGCTTCAGTTTATTGGCATGCTTCATAGCATTTTTTGATCCCAAAGAGCTTTGGATCATACCTGCTTTCAAAGTGCCGGATCTAAGGAAAGAAGATTTTGAGTTTGCATTTCTTCAGCCTGTATTAGAGATCTCTCATGACTCTTGTCATGTTCATATGATTGCAAGTGATCATGTTAATGTGTCTTAAGAAGTTACCATCTGTCAACTGAGTTACTGTTCAATTCTGAAGTAAAATTGGCCGATTCAAACCACACATGGAGGAGAATTAAAAAAAACATAATACATGCAACGAATAAACAAGCACAAAATCAGTGTAAGCTAACCCATTTTATCTCACAGCTGGGATGTCAAAGAGCACTTGCAATCATGTGAACATACTCCTGGAGTTTTGTGCCAATATAAGTGTAGTGTATGTTGTAAAGATCCACACTGCAACCACACTTTCAGTCTAGAAAGGCACTAAATCTGACTGGTTAAAACACTATGTTTTCTACTTTATATATGAAACTATGCAAAGTTAAATAACCTACTACCACTGTAGTATCACTCTGAGCTCCTATAAATCTGATCTTATAAATAAGATTTTATAAATAAGATCAGATTTGCTCCATTATGCTCGACTGAACGCATATTTCTTAACCTATCTTCTTTCCTGCAGAAAATGTTATTTTCCTTAATCTAAATTGGTAACAGGTTGATTTGAATAACCTGGTACTTTTTTTTTAAGGCTGGGGCTAAAAATCCTACCGTTAGAGTGTTTATTGTAGACACTGTTAATGCTGAAGCCTTCGGTCCTAAGGAGGTTCCAGTTCCTGCAGTGATAGCATCAAGGTAGTGTGCTCTCAAATACGTCTTCTCTTTTTTAAAAAAGTTTCTGTTTGTTTGTTTTGAGTACTTGAACCTCTGAATTTCTTTCCTCTTTCAAACAGTGGAGTGTCGTATTCATCTCCTATATGGATCAGGAGCTAACTAGAAATGTTGTATTTTGATTCTGTCTGCCCATGTGATATGTTATTATAAAGGACTAAAACCATCCCTAGGACAACAAGAGTTTTGCTGTCATGTTCTACAGAGTAAAATGCTAGAAACAATCAGTAGCAATGCTACTATATTCCTGCTCTTTAATAACTACTCTTTCTTTCTTTTTCTTTCTTTTTTTAGTGATCACTATTTTACTTGGCTTACTTGGGTAACAGATAATCGGATCTGTGTGCAATGGCTAAAGAGAATCCAGAATTTTTCAGTCTTAGCTATTTGTGACTTCAGAGAAAATTCAAATACTTGGGAGTGTCCACAGGTAATAAAGTTGGAAATATAAATCTAACATGCTGGAATTAACATTTGCTAATCTCATCCCATCAATCCCATCTGTATAGGTGTTATAACACCTACAGGTCATACACAGGTTGCCCTCGTTTGAGTGTTCTGACTTATGTCTGAGTAAAACATAACTCACAGAAGTGTATTTAATCTTGCCCTAAACTCTTTAAGAAAAGAATTGTATGCCTGCCATAATTGTCTGTTCCAGTGTTTAATCACACTCATCTTTTAACTAATTTTGATTGCTGGGGGCAGGGTGAAAAAATTTTAATTGCACCAGCAAGAAACCAAAACACCAAAACATGTTTTTAGTGAGTTTAAGTAATAATCAAAGCAACAAAGATTGCAAGGATGCTATTGACCTTATCTGAAAACTGTTGCTTAGTTCCTTCTTGCTTTCTCATCTTCACAAGTGGAAACATGTAGGATCTTAATTGTTTTGGTGTTTTTTTAATAGCATTGTACTATGTAGAAGTTTCATATTAAGTCTGTCTGAATCATGTTCTTTATGATGAATTTTAAATTGGTTGAGATAACATATAGATTAAAAGTCAGGCATGTTTGTAGGAGGGAGTAATTCTGTTATATCAAGTCATACAGCTGGAGAAAGCAAGCAAATTTTCAGCAACACATAAGATAGTTGACAGGAAAACCTTCATGGATGGTACCTCTGTTGGGCAGAAGGATGAGTTTATGTAGCCTGTATCTATATATTTATATATTTATATATAAATAAAATTTATATATATATTTTATATTTATATTTATGTTATATATTTATATATTTTTAAATATATACACACACACACACACACACCCCTATATGTAGTTAGTAATAGATCTTCTATACATAAGTCTTTCTGACTATGTATTTATTTAAAAGACCTTGTAAAGCCTGAGGACTGTAGCCACTGATAAATTTCATATGGCTTGTGAAAGGAAAAGACAACACTGACTTTTAGTAACTGTAGTACAGAGATCTTATTTATTGTCCTTTAGTATTGGTAATGTTTGTATATCTTGTTTTCAGAGGTTGTTATAGAGCACCTACAAAAACTAGCATTAGTCTGAAACCTGGAAATAATGACAAAAAAAACCCGGCAACCCAAGATCACTTATGAAAGTGTTCTGTAAAACTGATAAGTTGTAAATGCCGAGTTTATTCACACAGCCTTTCCAAGCTGGAAATACTTCTTGTATTATGTCAACGATATGACAATTTTTGCTACTTTAAAAGGAAGCTAGGGTCCTGATCTTTCAAAAATATTATCATTCAAGTAACTTTCCACAGGGGAACAGCCTGAATTTACTAGGACAATATACATATTTACTGCAGAAATTTATTACAGTTGATGAGTTTCCTAAGTAATTGTTCCATTTCATATTTAGATTAACACTGAATCTCTGTCTCACCTGGAAGTAACCTACATTTTAATAACTAAATATTTTAACTTACATTAAAAAAACAAGGGATCTAGGACTTTACCACAGTCCATCAAAGAGTTTTAACACAAGCTTAACTTTAAGCATGTAAGCAGAGTTACTGATTTCAGTAGGTCTACTTATGTGTTTAAAATTAAGCTTGTGCTTAATTGCTTTGCTGGAACCAGACCAGAGTGATTAACATCTTGCAAGGACTGTGTTCATGATCCTTGCTTAATTGCATTTCTCCATGAAACCTTATTTATGGAGTCACTACTGACGTTTCTATAATTCTATATTTATACAGTGATACAATGCTTTTATCACATTAGAGTTTGCACAAATGGCCAATTGAAAGAGTGTGAACAGATGGGAGTGCTGCATTAGCTCTATTTGCCGTTAGAAAGTATATCTCTGTGCATTTCCATTGGCAAAAATATTTCTCTCTCGTTGATTTCAGATTAAATCGAGACTCTAATGTACAATAAATGTGCTAGATTTTTGGTACTTGAAAATAATAACAATATAGAACCTACAAGATGTTACTAAAGTGCGGATTCACCACGCATATTAATGTGCTTAACTCTTACTCATGTGAATAGACCACAGAAGCCAACAGGACTTCAGTGGAATTGCTCATGTGAGTAAAAGCTATGCATGTAAATAAGTGTTTGTGAAAAAGATGCCAATTCTGCAAATAAAATTCTATAAATGCTTTAATACATGCAAAAAGGCCATAGAAGTCAATGGGACTACACATATGAGAGAAGTTAAATATATCCTTATGTATTAGGTCATCAGGATCTGAGCCTTAATTTAAAGAAAAGGAAATAAATCTAGCATGCAGATATAAAACAATACTTTGCATTTTTTTTTATCTTAATAAGAAATAAAACAAGCTCAGTGGAGCTCTTGGAAAGTAACAAACAATCTTCTTAGGGGTGAGTACTCAAAACTTGTGCTTGAATAAGTCACTTTGCAGCAACTGAGCTTAAAGGAAGAAAGCATTATTCCAAATGTTCATGAAGTTACATTAAGGATCAGAAATGCAAAACATTTTGTTTAGAAAGCAAATTTGTTAAATATATATTAAAGAGCTTCAGACTGTGAAAAAATATTTCATTAAACGAACAGTATAAAGAAAAGCTTGAAAGCTTTAAAAAAAGTACATAAATTTATTGAATGCAGAATTGTTAAGTATTACATCACTTGTTCCATCCGACAATCAAGACCTTACAGTCTGCAATGAAAAAGTCGTTAGAAAGTATTGCAAATGCATTAGAAACTTTATAAGTCAAACATAAATAAAAATGTAAAAGCATCTTTAGTTTGCAAGAGGAACTGCTCCATTTATGCTCAGTATGTATATATTTTTTAAATCAGCTTTAAGAATATTATAAGGAGTTAAGCCCTGGTAAGCTTATATCCCGAGTCTCAAAACATGGTAACCTGGGTGCTTTTTGATGCCTACATTCTCTTTGACAATCTTTAATTCTTCTGTTTAGGTACCTAATTTGTGACATTTTAAGAAGTCTTGAAAATCAGTCCCTTTAATGCCTCTCAAGCATGGCAAAAAAATGGAGGCCCTCAGATTTCTATTCACTTAATTAGTTTTAAATATTTTTCACTTTGTGAATATGAAATAAGTTGAAATAGAAATACCTATTTTACCTGGCTTAAGTGGGACTGCTGATGTGACTGGAAGTCTCTGCTATTACAATGCAAGATAACCGAAGAGCTTTCTTCTCGGACAGTTAAAATGAGAATGCTGTTGGGAGTTTGCACCAGATTCTGATCTTTATTATTTGATATGAATCCAGAAATACTAGATTATCTTGGATCTAAAAAGGTATTAAAACAAATGAAACCAGAATTTGGTTTAAACTGCCTACCTTTTTTCAGAGGATGATAGGAAGGATGTTTTCTTGTTGTTTACCAGAATTCTCCATTGGCCAAAGGAAAGGATAAAAGACAAGCTATTTAATATTGCAGTTGTCTAGATAAAAATGTTTTTTACATTGTTGTGCGAGTTTTAAAGCTTGTATACCAAAGTATGTGGATTGTATTTTGAGCCTCAGCTTTAAAAACTGTACCTAATAGTTACATTATCCACTGTTATAAGTCAACATCACTCCTTTGAAATCAAAGGAAATATGTCAAATGAACCAGCTGAGAATCTAAATCAGATTTTTAATATTATTATTATTCCTGAAAGTATTTGAGTTGTTTATAGTGAAAAATTAATGAGATTAAGCAGTTGTTAATTCTTGCTTTCAGTGAAATGAAATGAATGACTTTTATTTAGCTCTGATGATAGCTGTTAAAAATTAATAATATTTTAATTAATGTAATAGTATTACTATAGAATTGTTATTTACCTCAGGCAACCTTCGTGTTCCATGAAGCTACATAGCGAATAAATTATTTGAAGGTTTTTAAATTTCATGAACTCATTCTTAAACTTCTTAAAGAGTGTACACTTGGTTTTGTTTTTCAGAATCAACAGCACATAGAAGAGAGTCAAACAGGATGGGCAGGCGGAGTAGGTATTCTTGTTGTACTCTATTTTGGTTTAATGAAAAGCTACAACTTTCCGTGTCTTCAGAGCAGTGTTTTAAAACATGAAGTACCCTTCTGAGTCAGAAAATGCTACTGCCTTAAATCTATTGCATTGTAGGGTTGAGATTTTTAGCACTGCCTGTGTTAGGCATAGTAACTGGTTAATTGCTTTATTTTAAGAATCCTTCTCTTTGTCTCCTTTTGTATATCCTAGCCCAACTGACTAGGCATTCTACTGAAGGGTGGAAAGTCATGGAAAGAGATTGATTCATATGACAAAGTAATTCTTAGAAGCATCTTGGGGTTAAAGAATAGATATTAACATAAAATTCCTCTGGGGCAAAAAATGCAAATTCCATTGCTAAAATGCAATGTCCCTTCAGAACACAATTTTAATGCTAAGTGCTGCTCTTCTTCCCCTAGGGAGGAACCTTCAATGTAAGACACCCCTCTCACAGGGGTAGTTGATACTTGTCTGCAGTTACCTGTAAGCAAAAGAAATTTTCTGTACCTTATAACCTTTATCTAGGAAGAGACATAACTTTGGGAGCTTATACTAAAAACAAAGCTGCAGGAAATGGTAGGAGCTTGAGATCAGTATTTACAATGGTATATTCTAATGGCACATATATGTTACTACTTATGTTACTCCTCAGACAGGAAATATTACGAAGATTCAATATGGAAAACCTCACACTGCCTGCATGTCCTGCAGTGGACTTAACTGGGAGTTTCAATTTTCAGTACACTGCTCTTTGAGATGTGTTTTTATTTGAAGTGAAGATTACACATTTATATGGATAAGTCATTTTATTTGCTTCCTTTCTTTTTTGCCTCCTCTCTTGAGGTTGTGATGACAGGTTTTTATTAGAACTAGTGAAATTGCACACATGCATTAGCCTTTATGGGATTTCAAGGATTAGGAATATTAGAAGCAGGCTCCAGGACAATTTAGCTTGAGGTCACAGGTTCTTGTCCAGCTTGGGTTAGTATTATTCAAAAGTCATAATCACTCAGGATTATTATTAGCACTCATTTGGTGCTATGTTTGAAATGCTTGCAGGTCATTCTTCTTTGTGCATATTTGGAAAATAAAACTCACACTTGTGCTAAGTAGTCCTTGATTGACAATCCTAGTAAAGAGATGAAGGTTTGAAAGGAAGCAAAAGTTGTTCTTAAACATTTTTGGGACAGAATGGGGAACTTGGATATCCATTTACTCAGTGCTGTGTTTGTTCAGTGAATCAACCAAGCTCTGTGGTCCATAGGATTTTCAGTCTGGCACCATTCTCAAACACTAGCTTTATTCAGAAACTTATTTATTAAAAATTACCATTACCTATTTTTAAATAACTAAAGAATGATCATTCAAAATATACAAGCGAATTATTCCACTTATATTAAGCAGAGAGCTTGTATTTGTGGGAGGCTTGAGGTACATGTATTATCATCTTAAAAAATCTGACATGACAGATTAGGAATTGTAATGTGCGCTGAGTGGAAGATTGTGCATCACAGATAAACAGGTGTCCAAAGTGATTTGTCCCATATGAACTGTTGAAATAGATTCTAGTTTTAATGTGTACTATAAGCTGCTGGACAGCTTGGACACTCTTATTTATGCTTCATCTACCATTTTTCTTTGTTTCAGTTCTTTGTTTCAACACCATATTTCACATCAGACAGTAGTTCATACTACAAAATTTTTAGTGATAAAAATGGTTATAAGCATATTCATTACATCAATGGCTCTGTGGTAAGTCAAACAGAATGGTCCACATTAATCTACTGTAAATTCCTGAAATAATTCTACTGTATTCAGTAACTTATATATCTTGCTTCACAGGAGAAAGCGATCCAAATTACAAGTGGAGAATGGGAGGCAATATACATTTTCAGAGTAACAAGTGATGCGATGTAAGTATTGTGCAGAAGAGAATGTGTTATCAGTGTTGTCAGTAAGAGCAACACTTAATCATTTGCACACATATCAGCCATTTGTCAACTCATCGAGTTATAACTAGCTATAATTTGTTTAGTTACTCAACACATCCACAGCAAAGTTGTATACAAATACAGTGCACAGGTTTGCAAACTTGGTTTTCTTATGGAAGAGCCTTTGTAAATTCCCCCCCCCTTTTTTTTTTATATTCAGTCATCCATCTTAGAGGCTCTTATCTAGAAAGTACTTAAGTTTAAGCTTGTGGTTAACTCTCATGCAATTAGCAATTCAATTTTATTTTGCTGAATTTTAGCCATGGTGTCTCATTCAGATTATTATATATAGAGATATAATTTACGTAATTTGAGTGAGTAGTTCATGAGAATTAAGACAGAACTCCTATTTATATATTGTTTATTTGTCATCTAGTCAGAATTTGAGCTAAGATTTATTGAGATGAAATGTTAATAAGCTTAACTTGCTCTTCCATCACATGCAGAAGTCTCAAAAAGTGCAAGTTAACTTCCAAGAAAGCTTTTCATTTTCATGCTGGTTCACAGGTCATCATTTTATGGATTATTTATTAACATGTAAATGAATTTACAGTTTCTATTCAAGCAATGAATTTGAAGGCTATCCAGGAAGAAGGAATATTTACAAGTAAGTGTTATCAATATTATCTGAATGATACTAATTTGATAGAAGATGGGTCTGGATTTGCCAGTAAAAGGATCTAGTTTGCCAATAAAAGGATTTTTAGTTTTGCCAGTTAAAGATCTTTAAAATGTTAATTTCACAACTTAATTTAACTAAACCTTGACATCAAATTATATCTGAGAATTGAGGAGAAATACCATCTAAGTATACTACTGGGAAAAAAAAAGAAAAAAGGAAAGCATTTATATTTAGAGGGAAGCATTTTGAGGTTAAGGTGCCTATGTTCTAGAATTTGAGGCAGACCAATCAGAAATTATTTATCGCAAAATAAATATTGTTTTATTTTATTTTCATCCTAGAATCAGTATTGGACAAAGACCTATCAGGAAACAATGCATTACTTGCAATCTAAGGAAAGAGAGATGCCAGTATTATACAGCAAGGTTCAGTGAACATTCTAAGTATTATGCCTTGATCTGTTATGGTATGTATGGCATAGGAACAAACATATAATCAGTTATTCTTTGAAATGTATATGAGGTATAGATAATACTGATTATCCCAGATAATGGCTAGATGAATCATGGAAAATTCATAATGTCCAGGAGGGATTCCAAGAAAGAAACTTCTCCATGTCCAAAAACTTGGGAAAATGTTTCTGAAAATGTAAAAACTTATTTTTTACTTTTTCAACAAAAATCTCCGGATTTTTAAAAATAAAAACAAATTTTTCAAAGTTGTTCATGGTAGAAAATTGATTTTTTAGCTGACTCGTCAAAGTCAGGCTCTTTCCTGAAGCTGCAAGAGTGAGATTTAAGAAACATACGCTTACATATGCTGATTTTCAGTGCAGATGATCAAAATCAGCTATGGAAAACTACTGCAACATGTTTTCCAGTTGAGATGATTAAAACCTGTGTCAGCCACAAAATGTTGGACAGTTACTACCTGAGAAAATTTTTAATAATGGAACAAAGAAGAACTTAATTTAGCAAGATGTTTTGAAAGACATTGAAAACACTTCTAACACAGAAGTATTAGATGAAGTCTTAGCTCTGCTGAAGTAAGTTAGATGATTTCAGTGATCTGAGGTTTCATCCATTATTGTAATCAAAGAACAATAACATCATAATCTAAAAAAGGAAAAAATCTGTCCAAGTTTTCCTTTTGCATACTTCATATAAAGTTTACTGTTCTGCTTCTGCATTGGATGATGAGCTGAACAGATCCTAAGAACCTCTGCTAAGCAGAGGAGCAAATGTAACAGAATAATAGCGCCTTTCAATCATTTGTGCACAGAATAGTCGGTAAGGTCATCACCATATGAAAGCCACTCACTTTCACAAATATGATATGACATATTCTCAGAAGACTGTATCACATTGTTAATTCTGCGTTCACCTTATGTAATCACATCTCAGGTATTAACCAGATGTCACTTCATCTCTAGGGAGGAAGAGTTTGTTGATAGATTTAAAGTTACTTCTGTTACGTTTGCTAAGCAACACCTGTATGTATACAAATCTATGTACACACAGTACCTGGTGCATTTTTTGTGGCAGGGACCAGTTGGTTATGCAGTAGAGAAGATTCAGATTTGTATAAGACTGTATTCAACTCTAAGCCCTTTAATAATTCTCAGTTACCAAAGTTAATGTGATATACCCTTTATCACTAAAGTCAGGCTTCAAATTATAAACAGCCTTCTTTTTATTCTTATGACAGGTCCTGGGATTCCTATTTCTACTCTTTTTGAGAACCATGGTGATAGAGGTACTGCAAATATCTTGCCTATTTCTGGACAATTGTTTTTCTCATTAATCTTCACTATGCAGATCCTCTAGTGCAATGTTTAGGATTACACTCAAGAAGCCTTTATTCTTGTTTGTGTATCAAAAAGAATTAATAAAATATCAAGCTTCTTTCTAGCTTTGTTAATTAGTACAATTCAAATATCAATGAACACATGGAGGGCAGTATTTTCATTATTGAGTCTGGCACTTTTGTAGCATCCTGATATTTTTCTTGTTTGCAAACTGTAGGTGCAGTGAACACTGGCAACTTCTTGTCTACCAAATACTGAGTAGAACTTTGTAGAACAAACTTTTGTGTTTTCAAAGCTATTCCTTTTCACATTTGGATGAACAAGACTGATTTTTTTTCTTGAACCAATCCTACCCCATGCAAGAGGTAATAGTATACTATTTACAGCTTGCAGTTAGACCTACAGTACTGTACTAATTAGAATTTGGACCAGTGACTTGCTCTTCAGCCATCAATAGAGAGGTCAGTGAAGAGCAGAAGATCATAAAAGTGAGAGACTCTGAGTCTCTTGCTGGAGTTCCCATTTTGTATGAAAAACCTTTTCTAAAGTAATTTGAATGTCTATTTTTTACATTCCAAGTCCTCATTCTTTAAGTAGGCTGTTAGTGAGGACTGATTGGAACCAGGCCAAGCAGGAATTTGAACTGTTGTAGCCATTAAAATGTTAGTTACTCTGCAGTGAGTTCTCTTTCTGTCCCCCGTTTTTCCCTAAAAATGCTTCTTAAACTTTAAAAGCTCTCACTCTTGATATGTTATGAAAACAACATGGTCCTGTAAAAAGCTTCAGTGACTTGGCATTCCCCCTTCACTCCACAGTAATCAGCAGAAACCCACTGATACGTTCTAATGCCAGGGTCCTTACATAGCTCAGTTCAGCCCTTATCCACAATGCCCTATTGATGGAGGGTTGTCTCACAAGTAAATACAATTAAAAACATGAGGAAGACAAATGCATCAATATTATTAAAATAAACTAATCAGTGCTATTTTATGTAGAGGTCAATGAATTGCAACATAAGATTATTTGACTACAATAGAAGTTGGTACCTCTTAGTATTTAACCATTCAAAAATATTTGCAGATGGAAAAGTTTGCTCAGCATCTCTATTGCAATTGTACTAGGATCCCAGTCCTCAGGCTGGACTTCTGTTGTACTAAGTGCTATAAAAACACTGTGTTCTTCTGGTATTTCTTTTGCAGAGGGTTTAAATACAGCTAATGCATGGATCCTTTTGTATTTAATCCATTGTCATAAATCACTATTTTCCATGATTCATTATGACCTTGTGTATTAGGGGTTCCTATGATCTTCCTTATCAAAGTATGATTCACATGAAATGCTGAACTAAGTGCCTGATTATAAATACGCATTTCTTAACCGCTCTGTAGGAGAGAACAGTTTTACTATTGGTCCATCTTGTCTCACTCTGCTGTTGTGTTATTTTCAGGAATAAAAACACATTCATGCTCTTTGACCTTTTACATTACCTTTCATGTATTAAAATTCCTTAATTCTCTTGTTTCATAATCTCCCCTTTTGAGGTGCTAGAAGTATTTGTCTTGAACTGGACTGCAAGCTGTGAAAGAGTGGTATTGGATCCATTTCATTGAAGTTGGCAGATTTTTCATCACCCGTGAATTTTAGTAGGAGGCATGCAGTTTAATTGACATACACTGGTTTGGAAGCTCCCTCCACCATGCCTACAATTCATTTGTGGTAATGGGCAAGTTTCAGGAGATTTGAGGGGAAGGAGAGAAAGCTGTTCAGCTGAGTTTGGATGACTATCCAAAGCTAGAATGATCTTTCAGCCACAAAAATCTACTTGAATCTGCAAAACTTGTCAGGGTACTTTGAAAGAACAAATTCCCATGTTATAGTTCTAGCATTTCCTGAGAACAATCTAGCTCAAGACATGCTGAGAGAAGTACTTTGTGTATTTTTGCAGCATTTACAGAAACAGGCAGTGGTTTCCATTTAAAAAAAAAAAAAGGTAAACTAATGAAGAAAAATCTCCTGAAGTCCAAAAAAATTCTTTTTCATTTTGAAAGTGAAATTGAACATCACAGATTTCCATTATGTACAGTATTCTTTGACCATCCCTACTCATGGAAAAACATGTAAATAACCAAGTAATACACAGTGGTTTCATAACATATAGTTCTGCGCTCTATGCTGGAAATTCACTAAATTTTAAGTACTCATTTTAAAATGATATAACAGTAAATTGTGTCTCAAGCAATTAAAAGAAAAATTTTAAATACTTTCTAAAAAAAAAGAACAAATAAAGCTGTTGAGAGAAATAGAAATATGGATTGACAAGATGTCATTCATTAAGCTACAGTAATGGAAAGAGTTAAAAATTATGTTAGCTGTAAAGGAGCATACAGTATCTTGGCAGTATAAGTCAGGACAGCATGCATTAATCCATTACTAAGGACAATTACATGGTACATCTAGCATCTTCGTGGGAACGTGCTGTACATTGGTTGAGCAAGGATTTGCCACATCCCCTAATAAAGCTCAGTTTTCTGTGTTAGCCCAGAAGTAAGACATTCTTGAACATCTGTGGGCCTAACCACAGTGCCTAGGATTCTCAGAGGGTAAATTGATGCCATGGTAGGCAAGAGAGGAACTATCGGACTCTGTTTTGCGTGATGTGATGAATTTTATGTTCCCTGGTTTCACCATATGACAAAACTGTCATAAACTCTCTACACGGGAAAGGAGTTTCCCCCTAACATCCAAAACTCTAACTCTTAGGCAATATGTGAAATGACTGGCATTGCAAAATGTACATCTTATAAAACCTGAAGAATCTACCTGCACTATTATATCAGTGCCTGGCTTTTATTTAGCTATATCATCAAGCCCAAGTAGAAGTTTTTGAGCTGGCTTCATTACTCTGCTTTTAAAGTTTCACAGATTTCCTTTCTGTTCTAATAACACAAAATAAAGGGATCTCAATTAACAAAGAGCAATTAACAATAAATTATTTGATAAAATGGGCATTTCTTTTATTTAGAGCTCAGAGTATTGGAAGACAATTGGGAATTGCAGTCTGCATTGCAAGAGATCAAACTGCCAAAAGAAGAAATTAATAAACTTGAAGTGGATGGTATAAGTAAGAATTACACACTTTTATTATACTTTTTATTTGCGTATCATTTGAATGTTTTACCTTCATTTTGTTACAGTCAGTAGGGTCTGTCTGTAGAACAAAGTGTTGTCCTGGCAGACAAGGAATCAAAGCCTTGGTTCTGCTCTGTTTAACAATGAGCAATATATCTATGCTTCAGGTTATCCATCAATAAAATAGTAGTTAAAATACATCTCTGCTTCACAAATGCAAAAATTTTAAGAATTCATTAATACTTTTAGTAAAATGTTTAAATATCACATAAAAGCATTATAGTATGGCGATAATAAAAAGTGAAATGTAAATTGTTGTTCATATGTTGCACATTATATACACTTGTATACACTATTGTTTTCATTAATGGTTTTGCAAACAATAATCATAACATAACAATGAATCCGTGTAATGTTTCCAAAACTCATTTATCATGAACTTAACATTTGTGTTCCTAATGGCATTTTTGTAGACACCTGGAAAAATGAAAACCTAATATTATATGAAATAATATTTTATACGTATTTTAATTAAAATTTAATTTTAGTTTAATTTTAATTAAATTTAATTTAATTTAAAGATTAATTTAAAAATTTTTTTACTTTTACTGTTTAACTGTGAAGAACACTTTAACTGTTCTTCAACAGTTATATACGAAAAATTACTTAGTTCTGTGATTCACATTTTGTGCATCCTGTAGTTTGTACTGATTCATTTTCATATCCTATTATACCAAGCTATGTATTACACCGAACTATGGATCATGCTTGAAGGAATCATTTTAACCATTAACAATATAATTTTAATATATCTTTTCTAGCCCTGTGGTACAAAATGCTTCTACCCCCACAGTTTGATAGATCCAGGAAGTATCCTCTGCTTATCCAGGTGTATGTAAGACTTCCTTTCTTTCAACATTGTTGTTTTGTCAGAAAAATCATTTAGGGAAATCTGGGACATTTGCAACATTTTATCAAGCAAAAGCAAAACCAGTTGGTTCTGTTTTGTTTGTTTTTTTTAAATATTTCTGGAATAGAAACCCAACCCAATGGAAATCAATGAGGATTTTAATCTTAGTGTGGCAAGGATTAGTTCCTCAGAGAAATAAAAAGGATAAAAATATGTAAGCTATTGCTTAAAGTTCTTAGTTCTGCTGCTGCTTCTGTTTACCATGGTGCAGTCTGAAATGGTTGCTTTCAGCTATTTTAATATGGAAAATATAAAAGCCTCCTTCATTTTTAATTAAAAAAAAGTAAACCATGAAGACTAGTTTCTTTCATCAGATTTTCCTTCTAAAGAGGATCCTGCAAGGATCCTGTATCCTGCAAGGGAGAGGAATGTAATGTATTGCAGGCAGGAAAGGCAACAAAAATTGCAGTGGTACAAATAAATGAGAGGCAGAAAGAAGAGCCGAGTGGGTGTGATAAACTTATATTGTTCTTTATTAACCAGTGGTGATCCAAAGGTCCAAGAATGCTAAGTATGTTTGGCTGTTATTTAGAGGACAATATGACATCAGTTATATCCTTGAGATCAAATGTGTAATTTGCATTAGGCCATTCTCCTGAGGAGTAAATGCCTCTCTATATTGCTCAACTCTGTGGGGTGTGTGCTGCTCACAGCTACAACACATTTGATATTCCCTACTGAAACAAAGAAGGGCTGGTGAAGGCCACAAAGTGTAAGGAGACATACTGTTTTTTTCTGTTCTCTTTGTTACTGCTGACTACATGTGGAGGTCAAACACAGAAAATCAGAAAAGCACTAAACTCCAAAAAAGGCTGTAACACGTAATTTCTGTGTCCAAGGAATCAAGAAAAGAAAGAACTGAGACTTTGAGGCATGTCTCTTCCCAGGATTCCTGTTAGGATGGTTACTTGATGCAGAACCCCTTATTTTGAGCAAAAGCTAATAGTTTGCCTTAGCCCTAAGACAGTAAGGATTAAAATTGGATTTTAAATAGCAAAATCTCACAAATATATGAAAATGATAGTTGGACTGTTTCTATCTACTGAGCTCTCTGAATCACAGCCATATAGCAAAATACTTGTGGAGAAAGTGTAAGACGTGCCTATAGCCCTAGTCCATTTCCAGAAGATACTCCTTCAATATCTGAGTCATTTATATATCTGAGTTGAAATGTGTGAATTTTTCCATCAGGTATGGAGGACCCTGCAGTCAGAATGTAAAGGACACATTTAGCATTAGCTGGATAACCTATCTTGCAAGCAAAGAGGGAATTATTGTTGCTCTAGTGGATGGCAGAGGGACAGCTTATCAAGGTGACAAGATTTTGCATGCAGTATATCGAAGACTAGGAGTCTATGAAGTTGAGGACCAAATCTCAGCAGTGAAGTAAGTAGAGTATCTCCCCATATAATTGTTGTGTTTACATACATACAAGAAGTATTATGAAAAAAAATTAAATATACTTCTAAGCTTCTCTTCTGGCGAGCTGAGGTCTCTAGGAAGTGAGACAAGAAGTAAGACTTGCAGAAATTAAATACTACTGAGCTGCTTAATGTCGGTGTGGTTTTGTGTGGTGTACTAAGTCCACGTACTGCTAAATGATTTGGTCCACATTTGCACCTCATCACTTCCATTTTATAAGAGCATCATCAGTGGCTTCAATCCTAGGCCTAAAGACATATGAGTGTCACTGGTAAGAGGTAAGCTAATGTTTTACCCATTATTCTGAAGTTTTTCCTGTAGGCGAAACCTATTTCAGGGACTTTAGTGATCCGTAGTGATGGACTGTAGTGATTAGACAAAGGTCAAATGTGAAGTTTGTAACAGCTGAATCCCAACACTCACCTTCAAGAGGGTGATTAGTCGAAAACTTGCCTTCCATGCCATTTTAAAGTAGTTATAAACAACTAGATGTGTCCTCTGGTAGTTGTTCCATAACAGATACTGCTCTGCACCAAAACACTTGAGGTGTTCCAAGGGAAAATAAGTGCCTAAGCAGAAGTTTTGAGAGGGGGTAAAAGTTGAGATTTTGTGAAGAAAGGCTGCTTGTTAAGCTTATAGGTGCAGTAGCACCATTAAAGTAAGTGTTTAAAGATGAAGTATTACCTTGAACCCCACAGAGATGGGTGCAAGGCAGGAGCTATGAATTTAGCCTGGGTTTTGGTCTTGAATTTGACCTGTCAGAGCATGGATAGATTTCTTGGTGTGACTAATAAGCAGGATTAGTAAATACCTTCTTTCCACCAGTAACAGACCTGGCTTTGAGTAGCATAGCTGGAAATAAGACCCAGCAGCCTAGGTTTCCACAGCTTTCTCTTTGTGTTTGAGAACACTGCCTGTGTCTACAAGTATGGTAGGATGGTATCTTTCCTCCTGCTTCTGCTTTGTGATTTTTCCATTTCCTCCTCAATAATATAAGCACACTGTTATCCTTTTCAGTGGTAAGTAAAACAGATTAAAATCTTGGCATGATATACAACTAAATGCAATCTATTTGATTTTCTTTCTTGAAACTTTTAGCCGCAACAGCATGTTTTAAAATATCACAAGAGAAATAAATGGCTTTTTATTACTCTGAATTGTCACTCAGACATAAAATGCCAGAGACGGAGAGAGCCTAAACTGATTGTGCAGTTGCAGAATCTGCTGAGGCAGGCTGTGAAGAAATGACCTCAGTCTTCACACTTCCCAATTTTCTGTCAGCACCTAGACTAAATTTTTATTCAGTAAGATGTATTACATTCCATCTTCCTGATCTAACACATGGTTTTATGATGCATGGTTTTTAGAGAGGATCTTATACTCTAGTGGAGAGTTCTTGGATATGCTTTAACTGTAGGAGGAACCCCACTAATTAAGGCAGCGATATAACATAGCTGAATCATTTTTTGGCTTTTCCGACTTTGTCCCACCCAGACAGTATCACATATTTTGTGTGTTTCCAGTCCCTTGTGCTTGCCCTAGCAAAAGCCAGCAGTTGCTGTTGTGTATGTTGGGATGTACCTGAAACTATTTTCCGTATTTGTCACTCTTGAACCTATATTGTGTTTTTGCATTATCCCCTCTTCTCTATGTTGCTAATACAGCTCTGGAAGTACAGCCATCAGACCATGATGCAGGATTAATGCAGGAAACATTGTTTTTATAATCCTCTTTGACCTGTTTGACTATTGAGTGTATAAGTGAGGTACACCTTTCATCCATCATGACCTCACTATTTGGGAGCATTTGAAGATGTTCTCCTCATTATTATTTTTTATTATAGTAGCTGTATGTGCACTACACTTTTCACGCACATAAAAAAGAAAGTTCATTGCTCCAGGGCATTTCAAGTCTCAGAGGTTGATGCTGTGCCTCTAGAGATGCAGAGTATCAACTCTACACTGTAGATATATCAACATGACTGTAAGATGAGTATGCTGAGCATCTTGCAGGTTGAAGTCTGAGGTCTGATAATCCAGCACCTTTGGTGTTAGAAGGATGAAAATGGTAATAGCCTATGGAGATGTAGAGCTATGGAAAATGACGTGGTTATTAGCAGGAGTGCACTTTTTAAGCTCTTTTCTCGGTGTGAGTGTATATCTGTACATATGTATATGCACATACATATATGCACATGTACAAAACTTAAGTATAACACATGATATTTAATTTAGAGAGACAGTGTGGGCTAACTGTCTAGGTGAATATTATGTATAAGACAAAAGAACTTTTTTGCCAGGAAGCCAGTTGGGCAGAATCCGCATCCACTGGAAAAAAATATATATATATTGAAAGTGTAAATTTAACCATTTTGCATTCTTTCAAGAAAAATTCTTCCCTTTCCTCTGAAAAACATATTAGTTCATTAATTCATGATTTGGAGAAATCAGACATGCTATTTTGAGTGTTAGTTTGCCTAAATTGATATGTTTAGAAAAAAATGAAAGAAAAATTACATTTTGCTAATTGGTTATAGTATTAACAATCTTATTATGCAATAATGCATTTATTACTGTGATTTTCTTTTCCACAGGAAATTTATAGAAATGGGTTTTATTGATGAGAAAAGAATCGCAATATGGGGTTGGGTAAGTGGGTTGATCTTTTCTGTGTTTATTTTTAAATAATCCTGCAATACAGTTTTATTAATTCTTCTGTATTCTGTCCTAAGCTTTATAAAGCTTCTTCTCCCAGTGTTTGTGATATTGCCAAAGGGGTAGTTCCTGTTGGTTCTTATATAAGCAGAATTGAAACTGTCCATAGTGAACTTTGTTATAAACCTGAAAAGGGACCTTTGGCAGCTCAAGAGGGAGTTTTGAATAGCTAATGTCTAATACACTGTTTGGAGTTGAAGCTAAGCAAAATTGAGATGTCCTAATTGTCTTTACTTTTAACTTGGGGACTTACTGGCATGGTGTCAAAATTCAAGTATTGGGATCTTTTCTGATCTGAGATTAAAATAATGAGAAAAATGCTATGAAAACTCTCTTTAGAAAATGTGATCCTTGTGTTATTCTGGATCACCATTCTGGCCTTGAAATGGTCTGTAGGGATGATTGGTGGTTTCAGGAGTGTACAACACTGGCAATTCCTCAAAGTGGAAAATTTGGAGAGTATGAGAATCATCCCAAATAATTAGCCAATCTGTTTTTCAGCTTTGAATTTTCTTGTGCTTTCTTTTGTCACACTCCCAGAACCTTTTATAGCCAGATGTATTGTAAGTCTTTATTATTAAATGGCCAGATTCTATAAGCCAAGAAGGCTCACTGAGAATATAGTAGCATATTTCAGGGGCAAATTTTTAGGAAAGAACTGCATCCTAACAGGAGAAAAAGAAATTAGTGAAATAGTTGTTTTTTTCCCATGCTGTCAGTTTTAGTCTTCGAAGTAGGATCATTGATGGAAATGAGGTGTAGACCTGGTAGTGGTGTTTATGGAAGAGCTGAAGACAACTTCAGTGGTAGCACAAATGCCACAAATCCTAAGAGATTTTTAAGGTGTTCAGGCCATATGACTCAACTGCTCATGTTCATGATGAATGGTTGAATCAAGAATGTATAGACAATGTTGGAGTCCTAGTCCCTAGCCTGCTTCAGCATCTTCAGCACAGCACAGAATTATTCAGGAGAGCAAGCTTAAGCCATAAGCAACATCAGAGGGTCTCATGGATTAGGGACACTACTACAAGGAAGGCTAATGGGGTTTGGAGGCCCGACCTGTATTAACCACCCCATCTTCTTACTCTCCCAGAATATCAATATCTATTATCCAGCAATCACAGGAAGCTGTAACTAGAAAAGCTTACAGAATAAACTGGGATGTTAGCCACTGATTAACACTTTCCAGTATTTTGCTGTTTACGTATGTTTGTTTTTCTGATTATCATATATATGTTCATTTTTCTATGATTATCCTTCAGAAGGACCTTCCCTTTCATTCTCTTTAATTTCTGTCTTTGCCAGGAGAATTATTCTGGTCTGTCACTCTTTGTTTACTTTCTTTTTTTGGTTTTTGTTTGTTTTTGTTTGTTTGTTTGTTTTCCTTGGCCCAGTTTCATTGTAAAAGGCTTGCCCAGAAACAAATTACAGGGTGGATCTTGTAAGATTCAGTTTAACTGTAACTATAGGAGTTGCCTGATCTTAGATAGCACATGAACAGGGTTGCTAAAATCCTTCTATGAGGTTTCTACCAACTAATATTTAAATTACTTTGGTCAGACACTGCTATTAACAACAGGATAAAATGGGATGCCATATGGTGAAATGAAGTGACACAGACACTTACAAGTGGGTAATTTTAAAGTGACATTAAGTATGCTAGGACACATGAAAATCTTTTATTTTTTTTAATCGCATCATATTTTATTTAACAACTGTGTTTCAAGAACCAATTAAGAGATTTCACAGATCTAAAGTATTGTATCCCAATAGTGGATATATTATTCAAATAATGGCACTATTGCCAAACCTGTCAATCTTTTTTTTTTTTTTTTTTTTTGAGGGGATATTGTATTTTCCATGTATTATACCATTTCGTGGTCCAGAACCTTTGAATGGAGTTGGAAGCGGTCTCCTTATTTATAGCCTGCGTTTTGGCAGGTATCCCTGAATTGTGTTGCTCATCGTAGTTTCAGATTGACCAAACTCTTCTGGGTGGCAAAAGCCTTTAAGTGATCACTAAAATAATTCGGGCTTTGAATGCCACCTCTCTGCCTGTTACAGCACATACTCTATCTGCCTGATACTAATCCTTTACTTTTTAGCCTTGTACACTGATTTTTGATAAGTGTCCACCAAATGAGCTGCAAAATTGTGTGAGGTATTAATTGTTTCCATATGCATACCCCTCACTGTTATTTCAAGATGGAATGTTATTTTAGAGGAGGGAAGGACTGACTTGCACAAAAAATGATTTAATCATTTACATTTATTTCCCTTAATCTTTCATATGCCTTTGATGAGGTTGATAATCTTCAGAATTTTGTAGGAGCCCCCAAGCTTTTATCCCTCCCTCCATTCCAGAATAAACAGGAACCCATTATTTCCCCAAGGCCTTTATACAAGTGTGTTCCAAACCCAGTTCCACACCCCATGGACAGGCAAACCAAATGCTTTTTATTTACAGTATATTCCTTTCTTAGCTGCTAGCCCCACACAGTTACACAGATCTGTGCTGCTATCCAGGCTTACTCATTCTTTTGCCTAACTTCCAGCTATGAACTCATTATTCCTTGCTAGGTCCCAGTTGGAGGCTAGGCCAGAAAACAAAAGGGAACAGTGGCAGATGGTAAGGAGGAATTGCTCCAATTTGAAGTTCTCAAGTAGCTGAGCCTGTTAGTACTGAGGATGGGATTGGTTCAACATACCAATCACTGGAAAAAGCTAGGTAGGTTGTTAAGGGAGGGAAAAGCTAGAAGTAGCACACTCATCCCAGGATGAGAGGCAGTAGACACAAGTTACCCCAAGGGAAATTCTGATTTGGTATTAGGCAAATTTTTTTTTAAATGACAGCGGTCAACATTGGTAGAGGTTTCCTCGAGAGGCTGTGGAATGTAGATGTGACCCTGGTTGACCTCATTTAAATTTGAAGTTAACCCTGCTTTGAGATGGAGTTTGTGCTAGATTACTTTGGAGGACCCTGCCAACTTAAATTTTTCTATGATTCTAAGTGGTAATAGAGCAGAATCCTGGGTAAGCATTGAAGAAATAGCAGGAAGATATGACATGATTCAATAAAACTGTCTAATCATCTCTTTCTCACAAAAAAAATAAGATTCATCTGAAGCCAAAAGAACAAACAGAATCTTTGTTTGCTTCGCCCTCTTTGCATTCAAAGCAGTGTTTACTTTGGAAGTAATTTATATGAGTTTATTTCAGAAAACAAAATGATACTTCACCAAAAATTTTAAGTTGTCTGTGATTTCTTCCTAGTCCTATGGTGGATACGTAACTTCTCTGGCACTTGGATCTGGCAGTGGAGTATTTAAATGTGGAATGGCTGTGGCTCCTGTCTCCAGCTGGGAATATTACGGTATGGAAACTTGTTATGAATATTGACTTGGAAAGAAGGATGAAGCATATAATGACTTTCTAAATTAAATCATTGCAAGAGCTTGGCAATATGAAACTTTAAAGACATTGCCATTACCTCAACCTAAAACTCTGCAGACCTTAAGTTTAATGCTTTCCTTGCTGAAAATAACTGACTGTAACTTGCAGTTTGGAACAAATTTTGTCACTTAGAAGGTGTACCAGGATAATTCCATATGCACATCTGTAACAGTAAGTCTGTAAAGCCCTCTTCATAAACCACTTTACTCAGGAGTGATGTCCCTGAAAATTCTTGCTAAAACTTTATCACTGAATTCAGGAACAGTTTTTTCTACCTGTAGTGGAATCACAGTGCACATCAACTCCAGTTACGGCAAATGATCTCTGTCAGGAATCAGTATTTCTGATGATTACAAAGTTATTTCCCAAAAGCAGAGGAAAAGAGAGGGAATCAATTGTGTCTGATATCAGGTATTTTTTATTATATTTTTCCTAAATACATCCCTTTAGACTTTTCTGAGCCACATCTCCTGCCTTGTGTTACAAGACATATATTTTATATATGTGCAGTGACTTAGGCTCCAAACTGTTTTGAGGGGACAACACTGGGAGTATACTCCCAGAGCCTTGTTGTGTGAATAAAGTAAGCACATATTCATACTTACTTACAGACTTGTTAAGCTCTTGGCATGGTGTAAAGGAACGTTAGTGTAAAAAAGAATCATGACATGTATGTTTTTCATGAGCAAAATGTAGCACTTCGAACACATTTACTTAGCATATGGTTGTTTGCTAAGAAGTCTTGGTTATGAGAAAATTTTTTGGTTAAATGGGAAAGATTCCTTCCCTGATTGCTAGCACAGACATTCCTTGTATTTGCGGTGTTTTGCAAACAAAAAGGAAAACATTTGATACAGGAAGCATAGTCTTTGTGTTTTCACATAAATCTTGGCATCAAGATCTTTTGTAGACATTTTCACTCATGATCACAAAATTATTTCCAGAATGCAGGCAAATAGAACAGTTTTTGCAAAAGTCCTTCAATAAAAGAAGAGTTATAAACATTTCAAGAATTCAGTGAAGTTTTTGGGTAAGAGTAGGTCAGACCCTCACCACCACAATCTTTACTTTAGGTGAATTTTCAGGAGGGAGTTAAAAAAATCATGCTAAAAACACATTGTAAAATCCAGAGAGCCAGAGGTACCTCCCCTAAGGAAGGAAGGAAGCAGAAGGAAGTCATGAGTCATGAGTTCTGGCAAACAGATCGTGTTAACATTAAGGTGAACTGTGTTAGGGCAAAATAACAGGATGCTACATATTTGAGTCTCCAGGCAGTGTATGTTATAGGATGTACTGGCCCCTAGAGCTTCAAAGCTCTGTTCCACCCTCTTTTAGATGCACAGAATAGAATCTGGACCATAATCTTTTCTCTAAAGTCCTCCCACTAGCCTTCGTTTTCTGTCAGAATTGATATATCAGCTGAGCAATTATAAGATGGCAAGGGAAATAGCATTCAGGGACAATGTATAGTTAAAAGCATTAAATGTGTGACTTTTAATAAAATTCTCAATTTATCTCCTTTTTCTTCCTCAGTAATTGACAAGCTAAATTTTCCACTTCATCATTCTAATGCAATTCCGCTGACCTCGGTGGACTTGTTGTAGTCATACTGGTAGAAGAGAGCAGAGAATTTGGCTCAGAATATTGTAGAAATGCCAGCCATTCAGAAAAAGTCTATTTCATCGAAAACTTAAGCCCAATATGGTTGTTTGACACTGTGTTGACAACAGATATTGCACATTTTCTGTTTTCATTGAACCATAAAGTATTTTGATAAACGATAGGCTACTTAGAATCTTTGTACTTAGATAGTTTATTGCAAATTACCTTCAGGAACTGTAATTGGCTGATCTGAGAGACATAGTACGCATCTTTAGTGCTCAGTGGTAACATATGTAAAGGATATGTAATAAAACATGGGAACTTGAGTATACTGAGTCATTTTTCTTCCTTGGAAGAATTCTCATTTCTACTTTTTAACAAAATTATTCCAATGTAGTGTATCATACTGGACACTAGGTGAACAATCTCAATTCCTTATTGATTACATTGGCCACTCCCTCTTTTATGATAGGGAAAGATGATGACTCTTCTTGGTCAGAAAGCCCCTACTCTAATAGTTAAATAATTCCCATACTGCTGCAGCTCGACTGCTCAATATGTGCCAGTTTTTCTTTCTAGGAAAGATCATAAAGGAAGTAACATTCTTGTATTTTTGTAATTGCTATTAGTTAAATTACAAATACTCAGCTCAAAGATGGCTGTTCCTTATGATTTCTTGGTGATAGATACGGTTCAGGTATGCACACTCATTCATTTCTTCACATCTATTAACAGTCTGTGTTACTGTTAGACAAAGGAACTGAACAGAGTCCAGAGCAGCAACTGCACTGCTTTTCCTATGCAGGCCTATATCGTCTCTTGCTCCACCACTATTGCTGCATGCTGTTGTTGAATAGGAAGAGGAATACACACACACACACACACACACACACACACACACACACATTTTTACTGCACATTCTCATACACATCCCAGGCTGGAATTTTGCTCTGCTTCTCTTTTTAAGGTGTCAGCCATAATCTGGGTCATCTTTCCATCACGCACCTTTTACTGGGTCATACAACTAACTTCTAGAATTCAACTCAGTAGTATAAAATAATATCAGTTAATTATCTTAATCCACAAAACCCTATGTTGGTTCTGCAGATGAGTATCAAACCACTGTTTATGCAAAAAACAGCTAAAGCATCAGAAGTTTTATTAATTAATCTTCATGGTTGATTTTTTTAAACATGTTTAGGTTTTGGTGTATTATGAGGAAACCAAGCACAACAGATATAGTTAAACAACCTTTTATTTGCTATGTGTCACTGGGGAGGCATGCTGTTAACTATGTACGGTATGCAAAAGTATCTATGCATACTCTGTCTACAACTTTTTTTTTCTTTAATATTGCAGCATCTATCTACACAGAGCGATTTATGGGTCTTCCAGTAGAGTCGGATAATCTTGAGCACTACAGGGTGAGAATTCTCTTTTTGTGTATATTTGCCTTAAACCTGAATCACACTTCCATGGACGAGCAGAACAGTAAAGAAAGAAAATGACCTGCCAGCTCACATAGTGGCAGCCCTGTAGCAGCTGAAGCTACTACTGTGAAATTCCTATCTCCATAGTTACTTGTGTTTTTGTATTTATCAATCCTAAATATGCTAAATTGAAGGATCCTTTTTTTCTTACTTGGACAAGTCTGACAGTTCTGCCAATGCAAACCATTAGCCTAGGAAAGAACTCATGTGAAAGAAGTTAAAATGTTGATGTTTATTAGGTTTTGGTTGGTATTGTTAGCTATGGTATGCAAGCTGCTTCATGCTAGTTTAACTGTCTGATAATATCATAAGCATACTAAACAGTCAGAACACCTTCCCCTACCTGGAAACGGTTGCCTTACTGCTTTACTTCACATTAATAGGAAATCTATAGCTTCCTCTAGCAGCACACACACCAATTCTCAATACAGAGAGGCCTAAATGAAAGCCCAGATAAGTCAGCTGAAAGACTAAGTTTTTGGATTATGTTCTAAGTACCTATTCCTCATCCCAACCCAAATTACAGAAATGCTCGATGCCAAACTGCCCGGGCAGAGCTGTCTGGGCAGTCAGGAATTAGAGTATTTAGGGAATGACGTGTAGTGGGAACTGTGCTTTTTGTGAACTAACCCTTAGAAAAGGCACCAAATATATATGGCTTCTGTTATGATCTTAGACAGATATGAAGTCACTGCTATAATTATTATGCCTGTCCAACTGTTTGATTATTTTTACACTAGGTAATGAAAGCCTTTCAGCTCCATGACTGAGTGGTTTAAATTGAAGCTGCTGAACTGTTCATTTTTCCTCTCAACAGAATTCAACTGTGATGGCAAGAGCAAAGAATTTCCAAAACGTGGAGTATCTTCTCATCCATGGAACAGCAGATGGTGAGGTTTGCAAATGGCAGTACAAATACAGAGCCAGAATCACTTTGTTTGAAAAACATTAAGCATCTTTCTGTGCCTTTGATTAGGGTCAGTACTTAGATCTTTGGTACATTTCCATATGACATATTACAAGATGCTTACTCATTCTTAGCAATGTCAACTGTATCACTTGATAATTGGTGGACACAACTTAATGCACTATAAATTTATGCTGCGTGGTATTTACATGTTTCAACAGCCCATCCCTTTTTTTCCTTTTCCAGATAACGTACATTTTCAGAACTCAGCACAAATCGCAAAAGCTCTGGTAAATGCACAGGTGGATTTCCAGGCAATGGTAAATAACAGACTATTTTCCTTTTTGAACAGTGGCTTATGACTTTATTAACAAGCTCATCTGACATTTGGCAATGTTTTTAAGAACCCAGTCTAACTGAACAAGCTTTAAAATGTGGCAATTGCTAGTGCATTTGTTACTCTTCATAGAAAATTTCTTGGTCAAAGGGTTTGTTCTGCTCTTTTTTTTCCCTTCTGCCCCTTCGGATAGTAATAGGATTTCTCTCTTGTGAAGGATAACTTAGAGACTTTTAAAATGATCCAGGGAGAAGAATGAGAATCTATCCTCCTGAAAGTTGCTGATATATAGTAAAAGAGAGGTAGATGGAAGAGCTGGCTTCTGGGATCAAAACTGTCCCTGGTTCTGATGGATTCTATCTTGGACTGGATATGCCTGTCACAGGGAGGAGGTGGAACACAGGGAAAAAGCACATGAGGTATCCAAGTTTTTTCTCATCCAGGATGAGAAAAAAAATTATTTGCAAAACTCAGTTGGGGTAGTAGGTGCAGGCAAACAGAAAAACAAATAGACAAGAGGTTAGAGGACATAAATGAAGAATGAACAGCCGAAAAGTAGTACTGAATATATGCCAGCCCCGCCTTCTGCACCTTCTGTCTTGGGGTTTATGACCTAAGTGTCTGCCTACTATCAGATGCACTGGCCTTCTGTCTCAGACTGCTCTCCCAGGTCCATAAACTCCCTAAAAAGTGATCACAGAGGGATCCCCCTGTACTTGCAGTTTGTAGACCCTTTAGTGAATTCCACATTTTCTGCATTTTTCACTCATACATGGCAAATGTAGATTGCTTCTCAAGTATCTGGAATATTGGATGCAACGTAGTCATTCTTGTTCAGTTACAGGGAAATCTGAGTAGCGTAGGTTCAGAGAAGAGTTAGAAGGATAATCTGGGAATGTCATTGATCAGAGCACTTACTTTATGAGAGCAGAATGTTTTTAGTACAGTAAAATAACATCTGAAAAAAATATGGCATTTCTGCCTATAAGTGCATTGGAGGACAAATATTGACAGAAATGCTATTGAAGCTAAAAGACAGTGTTGGCACAAGAACAAATGGATATAAAGTGTTCACAAAAATTAGAAGGTTGTTCTGTTAGAACAGTTAGATTTTGGAACCTGCAGAATAGTGGGGAGGAGGGCAAAAACGTACCTGCTTTTGAGCTTCAGGTTTATGCCTTCAGTATGAAGGGATCAGACTCTGCAACCCGAAGGTGTCTTGTTACTCCTTGAATGAGAAGACAGAAGGATTTTTTGCTTTTTTTATCCTGTTTCTAATGGTGTGGAAAGTGGAAATATCTCCAGTGCCAAACTGTCTTCCACATAACAGTTGTAGCTAGGAGGTTCAAGTGATAGCTGCTATTTCCAAGATCTAGCATAATCCATATCTATATCTCATTTGCAATACGCCGTTCACAATGCTTGTGGCCCTGCCGTAATGTGGAATGTTTCTAATAGAATTCCACAACATTTAGGCAGAGGCTTACTACTGAGAGGCCAATATTCCTAGCCAAGTCCGTGACCCCTATTGCCAAGGCCGGCCGCATACGTCAGGGACATTTTATCCCCTAGGGCATCCCAGAGCTCTTTTGCCTGACTTTATAAAACTGACTCATCAGTACAGAGGGAGTAATGCTCTTAGATTACAGAAGGTTTAGAAACTTTGTTCAGCGAGAATATGACTATAATGGAAACTGATGTGCTTTCTTGAGGCATCCACTTTCTTCTCTATGGTAATAAATAAACTCTGGAATTGTTTAATTATTACAGAATTGAAAAGATAAAGTAGGCTTCTTTTTTTTTTTCCTTTTTCAGTGGTATACTGACCAGAACCATGGAATTCCAGGCCTTTCAAGCAAACATCTCTACACGCATATGACCCACTTCCTCAAACAATGTTTTTCTTTGTCAGAATGAGTAGGCTCTAAGGTGACATAGGCAAGGTGTCTGATTCATTTCTGGGAGCATGCAGTGATAACTGTTCCCAGGCTGTATAGTTTTCAGGTGAATTAATAACAGGAACTATAAAGTTTTAAACTTGATGTTTACATCATTTTTGATATTGTATATTAGCAGATGTTATGCTAATACATGTTTTGGCACATTTAGCACCTGTTTGATAGAAAAAATAAAATCAGAATGTAAAACGCCATGTGCATTTATTGTCATCTTGCTTAAACTTACATTCTGCATTGCAAAGATAGGTGGTCCATTGAGAAGGCATACTGCCAAGTGAATATGCTTGGGTTTGTTAACCGGAACTGCAAAATGGGCAAGGACCAAGAAAGTAGTGCAAGTACCTAATTAGCATGCTAACAACAACCAGTTTTTCAAAATGTGTTTTTATTTCCAATTTCTTGGAAAGAATCCAAGTAGAGATAGGAACACACAATATTTGAAGCTGAAGTTTGGATAATTATCCAGAGTATTGAATGCTGTGTTCAAATTTTGTTCGTCCCTTATTTGAAACCCTGATTCTGCAAAACTCTGTGTTCAGGTTTAAATATAGAAGCAGGACATTCACCACAGGTGTTTTATCTCAGTATTCTTTCTGCCTGTATTAAGAATTTGTGAGCCATTATTAGTCTCTTTTTAATCTGTAATTGTCACCTCAGCACTTCAAATTGAATCTCAATGTCATTCATCCCATGTAGGGAAGGAAGGGATTAAAGGATCATGCAAGCTTTCTTTGCTTTGTTTCTAGTGAAACTATTTTAGGGAGTCTTTTAAGAAAGCTAAAGGCTAATAATTACTGGCATGCATATATTCATTTGATTAGTAATTAAATCAGTCCTGTCATAATGTAAGAATATGAACAAGATAATTGGCAAGAGACCCATTGTAGATGAGATGATTCTCTGGTCATGTGTTTAGAAAATACTGAGTTACTCTACTGCATTAGAACTGTGCTCTATCTAAGGCAGTATCTCATCTCTGCTATTAGCCAGTGAAAGTACAAAATAACCTGAAAAAGACAGTGGAGTTACCCTCCCATAAGAAAGCTGCTTCCTTACTCACAGTCAGAGATTGGTTGCTGCTTCTCTGTGGAAAAACAAAGGGATTTCATTTGACCCTCTTGATAAAACATAGGGTTTAGCCAAAAGCATTAAAATGTGGAAGTGACTTGCTATGTAACAACTTCCTTCGTTTTGTTAATGGCAATATCAAATCTGATTTTCTGAACATGAGAACATTCCTCAGACACATCTTTATGTAAATGTAGTTGCCAAGCTGTTTGTAATGGTTAAATTATACTTTGATGGGAACTCTTCAGAAAATATTCAATTAGTTCAGGTTTTTTTGGAAACGCTGCCAATTTTGTGACGTTAATGAGCTTTTTGTTGGTAATGTAATTAAAATTCAACTGCTATAATGGTTAAAGGAAAAAATGATAGCTCTAAGAAAGTTAACATTAAAATAAGCAAATATAACATGAAGTAGGGCTAATTAGATCCTGATTATATGGTCCTCTGTGCATTTGCTGCAAACAACAGTGGTCTCAGTAATATGGTGATTTTACAAATAAGGAATACAATTCAGTTGAAATTATTGAGATTTAATTCTGTTTGTTATACTGATACAATGCCACAGAAACCACTGCAGAACTGAGGTGCAAGAGTGAAAAATCCAGCTCTTATACCAAATGTTTAAAGGTTTCAGACCTTTGTGAATACGTTGATGGGTACCTAGAGCAATTTTCAAAATGTACAGTAGCAGTCTCTCATTAATGTCAATAAATTAGGTGCTCTTTAGGTTAATTCTGTTTGAAAACAAAGAGAATTTCTGCACCTTTAAATTTCTGCACCTTTGTTTTTATTTATGCTTTTGAAAAGCCTATAAGCTCTGGAAATTTGAACAGATATGTTGGCCCTTCATGGATTCTATAAGTAATAAAGTGATGCAGTGAGTTGTTCACACCCTGCCCACAGGTCTGTTGCCAGAAGCATCTGGAAGTATTTGGGGTAATGGACATTTCTGGAAAATGTGTCAAATAAAATAATGGAAGATACCTCTTTTCCAAGGAATGCATTAGTTTTATTTCATCATTAATCCACCTTTAGGTCTGTTTATTTCCTAAGGCAGAGTACACACGTCTTCCAAACTCTCTACCATTAACCTTGACTTGTAGGAAGCAGTTTTGGAGACAAAGCATGAAAAAAGAAGTGCATCACACTGCTGTCAGTTTTGCTTCCTTGTTTTTCATGTTGTTAATTTATTTGCCTTACACAGTGTTCTTGCAGAAGAATGGGAATATGTCTTCAACAGAGTGTGACATTTAACTGAGTTGCTGGAATAATGTCTAACCTGCAAGCTGTATGACTGAGCAGCCATGTATTTTGATGACTTGGGGAAAATGTCCTAGGATGCTGTGTCAAAAACCCCTACAAGCATAAGTAACATCAAAGTTGCTGGCTTGTGCTAACAACAGGTAACTATGCAGTCATTCATTAGCAATGATGCAGAGCACTTCTTAACTACCAAAACTCTTTCTGTTCTGCATTGCTGTCTACAATCACAATTCAAGTATAATCATTTCCACAGACACTTCACAGGACACTTATTTGCTACTCTTCTTTTTAATCTAGCCTACAGTATTTAAGTACAGTTCTGTAACAGAGCTTCAACAGGGTTCAAGCTGAAAGGGATTGTCCTGAGGCATCAAGCTGAAGCTGTGTCTAACAAAAATATGTTTAAGGGTCAGTCTTATAACTTATATGAATAAAGAGTCTATATTTGTGCTGCAGACATAAGAGTATGGTATGTAAAAGTCAACACTGGAACACAACTTTGAAATTAAGGAATGTTAGCTTTTATGACAAGATTTTCTAAGCTGATCAGTGAGAGTCCCCAAAGTTTTGTTTCTCACCTTTGACCACTTCAAAAGATACAATTTTAAGAAAATGCTAAGCTCTCCCCCCTTTTCTTTTCCCTTTTGATTAAGCATCTCACACCTGAGATGCCCCAAAATTCCACTTCAGACAATGAAACTTAGTCTTCAAGTATCTGTCCTTTAAAAAAGGTGTATAAGCCTCTGAAGATGGGGCATGGCTATTTGATTTGAATGAAGCAGACAGGGCCTTGAGAAACAGGCACAGATACTGTTGTTTACAAGCCTATATTCACATTAATCCAGTTTAACTTTTACAAAATACAACTAGCTAGATACAACTAGAATACAAATCTGCAAGCAAAATCTGCTTTATTCCAGGAGCTGAAGTGTATATAAATAACAGAACCACTGGCTCCACTCCAAACCATTCATTCACCAACCCCCATTTCTGTTATCTACCTCACTCATGCTATGTGAGTTGTATGTATCAATGAACATGCAATCCTTCTCATGTTTCAAACGTGAAACTACGTGCTCTGCTTCACTTGAGATTAGTACAGCTGCAAAGAAGAAAAGGTCTGAAAAGAAAACAGCATTAATAGACTAGGTATAACTCCAGCCAGGCTCCAGATCATGGTTCATGTTATACTCATTTTACTCAGACATCAAGACAAATTCAGACTATATTCAATATTTTCCAGTTTGCCAGTCAGTTCTAATTACAAGGCACAGCTGTTTATTACATTTTATAGAGTCATTTGAATGCTCTGTATTTAATCTGAATAATTCATAGTATTTGCTAAGAACATTTGGTATTACTTTCAATTATGAACATTGTATTCTGAGAATGTAAAGTAACTAGTACATACTTGGCCAGCTCTTTTGCTTGCGCAAGTCGATGCAGCTCCATTGACTTCAAATGGAGCAATTCCAATTTGTATCAGTAGACAATGTGGGCAGCTACATAGTTGCAATAGCTCTATTTCCTGAGGTACGAAGCCATAGACATCCATGGCAGTGAGCATGGAGTTGCATGCTATGGAAAGGTTTAGAGACCCTTGCTCTAACCTAATCCTCCTTCTCAGAATACCACTCTTGCTCTCCAAAGTGCATGGAGTTGCACACATAATATACACACATTTATATGTGCTATATACATATCTATACATGCATGTGTGCAACATGTATGATGTGTATATATATATGTTATATGTTTATACATGTGTAACACATATATGTTGCACTAATTCCCAGAAGGGGAATGCAGGCCTCTTTTGACTGACTGTCATACAGCAAGAATAGGAAAATTAAAAGGGCTGCACAGCCCAACCTGTGAACTTATGGTTGAGGAGGCAAGGGGGAGGAGAATGCCTTCGGTGCAATATAAGAAAGCAAAGGGGGTGGGCCTGTAGTCATACCCCAAGATACATCTTCCCCCCTCCTGTGTTCTTTATATATGTAATGGTAGTAATGAAGAAATACACAGGAAAATGTTTTCTTTTTTTAAAGCTTTTTTTTTTAATTTAAAAGTCAGCAACTTCCTAATTCATTGAAAAGTTAAATTTTTTAAATTTAATTTTTTTAAACTGAGAAATTTTTTCCTAAGAGAAACTTCCTTGAAAAAGTATGACATTCAGGGAATGTTAGCCAGTTATAACAAATATATTTACCCTATTTTTCTGAAAAAACAAATATGCCAGCTGGAATTGTCACTGTCAAAGCAAAAGATTCAGCATGGAGCAGTGAGAATCCTGCTTCTCATTTTACATCTTCTGGACTTTTCCCACAGATTTCTGGTCCAGTGAGTGCAGTATGCTGCCATTACCTGGTACTAAGATGATAGTTAAGGAAACTTTGATCACCTCCAAATTCAGTAAATCCAAGATGCTTATTTTTCAGTGTGTCCAAATGACAAATGGAAAGCATGAAGATGCAACTCTCCAGAAGAATGGTAAGGCAGGTCACTTTCAGGTTCTGTGTCTTAGTGTTACTCAGCTGAAGTGCTGTCTCATATGTGAACTGTAATATAGAGGAGAGAGGGGTTGCACTTATTTTTTAACAACAGGTGCCATGTAACTATTGTATTTTATAATGTGAGAGAAAAAAAAGCAGCATACAAGATGTGTACACATGCATGTTTCATGCACTCATTACAGTTCTCTACTTCTGTTTGGCGTGATGAGCTCTTGTTTGCTATCCTGTTAAAACATATATTACGGTATATTCAGTTATGGCACCTGAAGAGTGCACAGATCTTGATGGCAGTTAACTTCTTTCCTGTACTTTTTATTGTCTGTGTATCACTTGAAAAACAAATAATCAGACAGTCACCTTCTAGATGTTAGATGACCTCCTAGATGATGTAGCCTGTGTAACAACCTGCCTAACCAGGTGCACTGAGCTGCTGTATCTCATACTTTTTTCCTGTAATCATCCTACCATAAACAAGGAACTTTATTTGACACAAGAAAATAAATAGAGCTAAACAAAAAGAACTGCCTGTTTACTAGAAGAGGTGATATGGTCTTACATTCTGTATTGCTTGTTTAGAATGGCTATGTATCTTTAACTCAACATGCAATGAGATACTGTCAGTAATAATCCATTTCAACAAGGCTATACATGCCATCCTGATGCACAAAGGGGCTACACGGCCCATTGATCACCATCTGCTGTCCTGTCGGGGTACTGCAGAGCTCTAAGCAGGCCTTCCGCAGGAGCAGCAAAGATGCTGTGCCTCCTAATACTTAATGCTGGACTTATATTTAATGTATGATTGTGCACCCCATATATAATGCTCATAAAATGTAAACCAAAAGTAGATTAAAAAATACTTTTGAAATAAAAAAGACAATGTATCTCAGTGAAGTTGGCATCTCATGAAGATAAGGAGATTTGGGGTTTAAGGTTGTTTCCAAGCTCATTTTAGCTCCTTTGGCACCATGGCTTAGATATTATACAGTTGTTAGCTCTAGGGAAGGTTGGCATATGGAGACAGTAATACTGGAGGTATTGGTGGATTATTTCAAACAAAAGTCTGAAAAGCCAAGTTTGGTACATATGTATATGAGTTTGTATATGTTATGCTAACCCATGACTGGGAATACATGACTTTGAACGGATGGGAGAGAGTGAAAAATACAGTACGGGGCAGGGAGGATAAGAGGAAGATAGAGGGAGATGTGGATAAGAGGGAAAAGGAAGGAGCAATTAAAAAGAAGACTGACAGTAGGAGAAAGTATGGGTGAAGGTATAAAGGGGAGACAGGGATGAGAGGAACAGAAGCTGTGCTCTTCAGTTTTCAACAGCAGCATTTGTAGTCACTTGCATTTTAGCTAGAAATGACAAAAAGGGAACATGAATCTCAGTACATGGATCCAAGAGCAAAGAAAAATTATACTAACAGCAAAAATTAAAATTGACCATGTGGACTGTGTAATGAGACTTACGGTTTCCCTATCCACATACTGAGGTACCAGAGCATGGTATTTAGGGTAGAGCTCTAGGAAGTATCCATTAAATTTTTTTTTGTCACTCTAATACTAGGGTTATTAAGCCAGCATCTGGTTTATACGCTGCCTCAGTTGTGTCATGCAGGCTACACCAGTGTGGCTGTGGTCAGTCAGCAGAAAATTACCTCAGTGAAGATGATTTTCTGCTGATATCAGAGCGTAGTATGAGGGGAAGTAAGAGGGTTTGCTTAATGTGTATGCTTTGCACCACAAATTAGACCACTGGCCACTCCATGCTGGAGCACAGACTATCACTTACGTTCAGTGAGATATCCACTGTGATCCCAGACCCTTCCCTCTCTTGAGCAGAACTGAAACTCAAGGTGGCATCCTTCATTTTAATGTGTCTCCTGGACTACATGATCCCTTACTTATGTAATAATCATATTTCACTTGTTTGTGTCCTTTTGCATTTTACAAAGAATTATGATGATGTATATGATGACAAGAAGTCTGCAGAAGAAAACTTTTCCAGGAATTCCTTGAAGGGGATATCTCACTTATCTCACTTTCTTGCTTCAAAGATGGGATAAAATACCCATATTCCAGACTAGCAGATTTGTATGGATTATTTTAGCTGCCAGGGCCATCGACAAAGAAGCTTTGTATCTCTCTCCCTCTCTCCTACCTTTGGTCACCAGATGGCTGAATCTAGTTGTCTTTGGCAAAGCTGCTCCATCACAGCTGTGCAATTGCCCCTATTACTGAATATTTTAGGACCTTGACAATAGTTGTATAGAATATACACAGCTATAAAACTCAAGTTTGTATATTTCTTTTAATTTCCTTGTAGGGAACAGAGACGTGTGAGCAAAGGGCATTATCTTTGTATAAATCTGTAGGCCACAGTGTGAAACTCGATTTTTAATGAATGTTTAGCATACTGTTCTCAAGCGAATATAAATTTTCACACAGTAGAATTTACAAAGTTGGCATATTACATCTAGGATAATCAAATCTTTCTGTTAAATTTGACCAGTGCTATATTTTGCATGATGGGTAACCATCACTGCAATATTTCACATCTCTTCATGTTCATTATGTTGGCACAAGAAGATTACTTGAGGAATTAATCGAGGGCTTTGAGGGAGTTGTGCTGGTTATTGTTACAGTGTATTAAATTTATAAATCTTAATGTAAAATTGTTTGATGAAGTTGACATTATAAATGCCAACAGGGCCAAGATTTTGCTGTATATGAAGTGTTAAATGTGGCAAATCAGAATTTAGAGAAATTGTTGCCTTAATCCCAAGCACCTTTAGCCAACTGTTTATCATCCTAATGCCCTTCTGTTTGATATTTACTTCTTTGGACATTGCTACCTCACTCCTTTTGTAAATCCATGTTAGCACTGATGTCATAAAGTAAGCAGAATGAATGTGTGAAATTGCTTGTAAAATTATCAAATGAAATGAATAGCAAATATGATTTTTTTTTTTAAGCTGAATAAGGAAACTGTCAGCAATGATACACTCTCGTAATGCTTACTAGAGCTGAACAGTATATATATAAGGCTGTGCAAGAGAGGCAGCTAGGCAGATCTCAGGATCCTCAAGGCTTCCCATAGTTCCAGAAGAGAGAATAGCAGATCCCTCTCCCGCTGCTACATATCACTTCAAAGTATTGGAAGGTAAGATTTATATGAACTACTAGGTACAGTTTGTTTGAGAAGGCTGAGTGCATTGTCTGAATTGTATTGTCCAAAGTTTGCAATACAGGCACAAGATCTTTCCATATATTGGTGTTTTCTTCTGCAGTTATAGTGACTGATGTTTGGAGTTAATGACTAACCGTCATAATTTAAATCTTTTTTAGTCTATTCAATTAGTCCAACAGAGAATGATCCCAAAATGGCAAATCAACTGTTAGGGTTACAGAAGCAACTGAAAGAAGCAAGATTAAACATGACACCATAAAAAATATGCATTGTGGTCAAAATTTAAATGTGAGATACATAATTATTAATTTTTATATTTTTTTCTGCTTTAGAGATATTTAATGAGTCTGATTTTAAAAACTAGATTCAGTCCATATAGATACTTCCTAAATATAATCAACAGGGATTAAATTAGTAGAATGCATGCAAAATAAGTGTGTTTCTGTAGACATTCATTAAAAACTGTCCAAGACAGATTGCCACTCCATTGCCCTACTTTTATATTAGTTTGTCTCAAACAACTGTTATTTTCATATCACTGTAGGTTCTCAAATGGAAATTTTATAGCATGTAATAAAAAATTAAAACCTTTCCATAGTTACTGTGATTATTGTATAAAATTTAGTTCAGATTTCTGTCCTACTGCGGAATGCCTTAGACTAGAACCATTATATTTCACAGAACTTTCCACAAGGCATTTTATAGCATGGTATGTAAGTTTGAAGTAAAGTATACATATACACTGAGAAAGTAATCTATTAATAATTTGAAATAATTGCTATCTGCAAACATTGTCTTATCAATATAAACCTATTTTTTGCTATTACATTTTCATTTTTTATTCTTTCATTTTATTTTTTAAAATATTCCCTATTTTATTGAGGTAAGTCCATAGTTTGTATTTTTAAACTGGAAATGGAAGCAAAACTGACTTTTGAAAGGTTCTTTGTTGTAAACTCATTGAGATTAAGCTAGTACAGATTGCACGCAGTGTACAAAGACATCATCTGCAGTAAAATATATTGGAAAAATTAGCAAAATCAAGTATATCAAGGAAATAATAGTCCTTTCTAATTTCAAATGCTAAATAAATGTCACAAGAGTCAATATTTTCAGCACTAAAACTTTCTGATCAATATTTGAGAAACATATTTGTTACATACTTTCTGGTCCTACAAATTCAGTTATGCTATGTTTTTCATCTCCAATCAAAAAGAAATTTGAAACACTTCCATTAGCCTAGTAAGCATAGAATCAACAATTTTCATTTAAGATCGGCCTTAGTTTTCTGGCACCTTGGCAATGAGATATCATGGTTTTTTTCAGTATCTCCTAGTGACCTAAACTATCTGAAGCAAACAAAGCCTTTCTTCTGATATGGAAATTAATTAATTAACAGAAATAAACTAAACAAGTATTCTTTTGCTGATCGTCTCTTTTTCTCTACAAAATGTTTTTGTGTGCCCAAGAATAAAATAGCAATTTACTCATTAAATACTGTAGTTTCTTTAACTTATAGAAAACAAATAGCTGTTGCTGGTGTGGGCTACCAACAGCAAGTATGAAACATTGAACATCATACAAAACTGATTCTAAGCTTTACGAGAACTTATTTGACAGAAGTTTAATAACTGGACAGTGCTTTTCAAAAATGCTTGTTTTACCATTGTCAGGATTGTCTAACCTGAAAATTGTATTAATTTCCAAAACCTGCATTTATATATCTCTCTTTTTACTAGTCTCCCCAGGTTTTGATTCTGAAAAATTTAGACAAACATACATTTAGTATTAAACATATTCTTAGTCGTAATATAGCCAATGGGATTGTTCACATCTGAAAACGGTATAGGACTGGGGCATAAGGGTTAGGTCCAAGATATATTGAAATCACTGAAAATCTATTTCCTAATGCAATGGGCTTTGAATATATATTTATAAATTTTATATACAAGAACAATGTTTGGCATCTGATATTATTTAAAACAGACTGGATTTAATGACTAGGCTATTTCTTTCATTCCAGCTCAGTGACTTTAGTTTATGCCTAAACTGCATCATGATTTAACAATACCAGAGTCAGCTGTAAACAATCTAGCTTGTTTTGTTAGTTATTCAGCTTACTGAAAAGTGTACCAAAATGCAAATGTACCATTAAGCAGGGCAAATTAACCTATGCATGGTGCAATAGCCAGACTCTATTTGGTGTCTAGGTTAACTCGTTTACAGCTAAATCAGCTAGCATGGTTGTCACTACATTCCAATGAAAGCAGTTCTATGACCACAACAGAGACATCTCCCAAAGAATAAGGCAATTTTGGTCCTGTTGTCCTAAGCCTATGAAATGTAAAACGATGCATTCTTTGAGATAAACATTGGATGTCAGTGTTGCACCACCAAATTACAGCTCCAAAGGAAACAGTGAAAAGAGTCCAATACTATAATTAGGGTTATAAACAGGGCTGAATGATTCCATGGCCACTATCATATTTGTTGGTACTAAAGGCAGGGTATGATGAGGTGTAGGAATCAAATCTCCTGTAGTAGGGCATTACAGAAGCCAGAAAAGCATTAGTCTCCATACATACCATCAAAAAATGAGCAGTACTAGCAGTGGCTTCTAGGGGAGACACTGAAATGGACTCCATCACTTAATGGTGCAATCTGCCGGAAGATCTTGTATTCATCAACTTATTTTCCTGGTTTTGCCTAAGATTGGACTTACCTCAATGTCAGAATCAAAACAGTTATTATAATACAGGATTTAGATTCCATTAAGATCCATTAAGATTCCCTTAAACATTAGGCCTCACAAAATACCAGCAGCAATATAGTCTTCCTAACTATTGAGAAAATTCCCAGCAAGTGTCAAGCTGTTAATAGCAGGGAGCAAACCTTGTGCAAATTATTACAGATTCATAGAATGGAGTTACGATTTATACCAGCTGAGATCTACCATAAGACACATTCCAGTTTCATGTATGCTTAATTCCTTCAGCTTCACCTACAGTACATGACATGGTAGGCCACATGTGGTAAGTACATATTCTCTAACAATCATTGCTCTAGCCAAAAATGTATATATTTATCTTTGGAAAAATAAAACCTCATCATGGCAGTCTGAATTACTGAATGCTTTTGTTTATTTATAGCATATATAAGCAGGGTATTTAATGAAGCTTACTACAAGCTAATCATAAACCATTTATAGTAAAATTGCTACATTATCCACTCAGAGGTTTCAGTTAGATTGCTGGATTCCAGAGAATATTCAATTTTGTTACTTTTAATCTCCAACTCTAAGTCATTCCATAACTGATGGAAGAAACAGAAAGATTCTACAAAAAGTCTGCTCTGAAACTGGGGGACAATACTGGAGCAGAGTAGAACCCCTGCAGCAGCAAGGTTTTTGATGCAGGAATAGGCTTTTTTGGAGGTGTTAATATAGCCCTGCATTTGCACTGCTCAGTGCAGAGCCAACTGAATCCCAAGACAGAAATCTGCACCTTCTTTACACATCATTCCTTCAAAACTTTGATTTGGCTTCCTCCAGGCCGTAGTATATTTGAATTCAGCCTATTGTGGCAAGACATTGCAATAGAGAATAGGTATGTTTTCTCTCAGACTGCCTTATTTTATAATTCATTGAATTTTAAATAAATAAAATCAGTGGAGTTGGAGGATGTAATTCAGTGCAGATTAAATTTAGTGTGGCGGGTGTCTTTTGGCTGGGTCTTACTTTGCCACCTACCACTTTATTTCAGTGCACTCATCTTTCCTATCTCCCTTTGTATTTCAGACTGTAATATAAACTGCCATAGAAAATTTTCATGGGTGGCAGAATAGCTCTTTCATATGCACAAACAAGTATCAGTTGATGTGCATGATGAAATATTTCCAGTGACATTTTTACTGATGTGAACTCATTGCAACTTCTGTTGCTTTACAGCAGATTAATATTGTGATCTGTACTGCTTTTAAAGTTTGAATGAATGAGCATTTACTGTTCAGCATTCAATGAACAAGCTTTTATTCATTGAATGAATGGCATATTTATTTGTCACAGTCAAAAGCACCTAAGCAAATTTGAAATTAATTTCCTTTTCTATACAGTCATTTCATCAGTAAATGATTCAAAACAATTAACAATAAACAATATATAGTGGATGATTTTTTAAGTAGATTCCCTCTCATTTCCATTCATATAGATGTCCTCAGTGCAAAGCACTTTTGAGTCTATTAGCCATCAGATGCTCATGCTCCTTCTTACACAGGGTTTTGTGAGCCCCAAATGATTAAGGTTTCTTTGTCCAACAGTGTTTGTCCTATAGGAGATTATGTGTCAACAGACTAATAACAATACATTAAATAATGAGAATCTTAGCACACATAATTAGGGGAATAGAGAATGTCTTACTCCCCTTGGTGACTTTCAGTAAAAGTTATATCTGAACTACTTGCATGAGTAATCAGTCACCAGTGCAAGTAAGGGAATCACAGCTTGGCTGTGAATCACCAGAAGTTTTGTACAGACTGTAATACCCTAATTTACATTGAATAACACATTAAAATTAGTGAGACTATTGAAGTTATTAGAGTGCACATGATGAGGAAATGTATAATGATCTAGCCGTTCGTCACTGGAGCCAACAGAACGACCTATAACAGTAAGAATTACACCTGGAAGCAAACATTTTCTACCTTAATTTCTTAACATTAAGACAAAGTATAAACCCATATGAGTGATGGACTATAATGGAAGCACATAAACCGAAATAGAGTATTATATCAAAAGTGCAACAAGCAGAACTTGGCATATCATATACATCATGAATTGTTAAGCTAGTGTGTGGTTTGGGTTTTTTTCTGAACAGTTACCCACTAATAAGACATTTACTCCAGAGATCTACTACTGCAGTATGTGTTATTTCAAAACATTTTTTAAAGGAGAGTCAAGAGTTAGAAGGAAAGAATAAGTGGCTGATGTGACAGTATTCTCCACACAGATTTGCTTTGTTTTTCTCTAGTAAATAAGCTGGAAAAAATAAAAGCCACACCAGTACCCTAGTTTTGCACTGAAACAATATTATAAAAACAGATCTAGTATTTGCCATCAGTAGAACCCGGAACAAAGAAGATAAGGACCTTTATCCTACTATTACAAAGGAAACTGAGGATGCAGTTCTCTGCACTCAGCTTGAGTAGTACTACTCTAGTAGTAAAGCCTAGAACAGAGACAAGGTCTTCTGAATGCCTCCTCAAAGCACTGTGTAGTCTCCTTCCATTTACACAGGCTCTCAATACCTTCAAGTTTAGATCAGCATTAGGATGTTTCTTTATCAATATAATAGATTCTGAAGTATGTAGAGATGATTACATTTTTCTTTGTTGCCTTATTTGTGTTTTGACAGGCAATGAAAATGAAAACTGTTTATTTTGTTGCTGGGCTGCTTTTAATGATAGTTCAAGGCAGCTGGCAAAATCCTCTTCAGGATACAGAGGAGAAATCAAGGTAAATACTTTAGATCAAACTTCTACAAACTCTTGGTGTGAACTTTGTTTTCTTATCGTTCAAAGCAAAGCATACTATGACTTAATGTTAGCTTTTTTATACTATTATACAGTATTTACCACTGGAACTGGCAAAAGCTTTTAATATTGTGAAGTACAGCACAGAAGTTTTTGGTTATCTCAAGCAATAGCTGCCTTGGTTATCCAAGAAGACCTTGTAATTGTGCAGTATCCAATCTGCTATATTGATTCATTTTACCAGCCAGCTAATGATCAATGATAGGCCATTTGTTCTTACCTTGTCTGAGTATAAAATTATATTTTAAAAGGAAAGTCAATGCATTGTAGAATGCACTGTAACCAGTACTGTTTAACAAGTTCTAAACTTTTCATAGATCATACAAAGCTTCCCAGTCTGAACCATTAGATGAATCTAGACAACTGAATGAAGTGAAACGTCATTCACAAGGCACATTCACCAGTGATTACAGCAAGTACTTGGACACTAGACGAGCTCAGGATTTTGTGCAATGGTTAATGAGTACTAAAAGAAATGGGTAAGCATTTTGGTCATATTGCTATAAATCTCCATATTAAAAAAAAAAAATCTAGTATCTGATTGAATTCAGTTTGCTTGATTTCCACTCCCCATTGCAGAACCACATATAATCCTCAAATTAGTAAAGTGCTAAAGAATAATTTATATATAGTGTTAATATGTTATTAGAAATGTGGATATATGCAAAATCAGTGAAAAGAATTTGGATAAATCAAGTGTAGTATCAGTAGTATCTGATATGCTATCTGTCATGAGACTGTACCTCAGCCTCATTGAGACAATTGTCTCAGTGAATGAAGCTCAGTAGGAATAATGTATGTAAATAGAATGTAAAGGTCTAGGCTGCTGGGCTTTAATAAAACTTTTCTATCTACAGCTACTCTAATCCAGAAGCTTCATTCGTGAATAGGGAGCTAAGGTTTAAGCTTTGTTGGCCACTGGATAGTTTACTGGTATCACAAGTATATTGTTAAGACATGAGTTTGCATGTGTTTTGAAGACATGCTTTACTTAAACACAAGCTACCAAGCTGAGAGCAAGAGTAATTGCATGTAGTTCTATGCTGTGTGTTACGGAGAAGATCTGCCTACAGAATCCATTAATCTATTATGTTAATGCTTTTAAACCCCAGTGAAAATCTTAAAATGTAAACTAAGAATTTTGGCATATTGTTAGCCCAAAACTATATATAATATTCATCTTTCAGTCATGCTTGTTTATAATGATATTTAAATAATATCCAATAGAATATTATCAGCTCATGCATGCTCCACAATGTTCTGTTAATAATGATCTAATGATTGTGGAATTCTGCTACAGACAACAAGGACAGGAGGACAAAGAGAATGACGAATTTCCAGACCAGCTCTCAAGGTATTCTAATTGCCAGACTTGTTACTCAGAAAAGATTCAAGCTAGTTTTCTGTTAAGCAGGAAGGAAAATAGCTAGTGTTCTTTACAATGGTATCATTATCCAAGCAATATCTATCAAAATAAATTAGCCAGCACCTACTTTTTACAAGTAAAGAGGAAATGTCTCTATGTTATTTATTCCTGCAACTGTGTTCTATATCCATGTGCAACTTGATTTCCAAAATGGCTTCACAGAATGCAACAGGATGAGAACAATAAATTTCAGGAGAGGACATTTTAATTAATAAAGAAGTGGAGAGAACAAGATAAAAACAAAAACTTGGTACAAAAGAAGGCTGAAGAAAAAAAAGTCATTATGTTAAGGGCAAAGAAAACTAATAAGAAGACTCTAATGAAGGGAAAATGGCCAGGCACCAAGATGGGGAGAGCTGATAAAAGATGATCCAGTGCTTAGTCCTCAGTACTCAGTCCGATTTTATATAAATTGTTCATAATAGAAAAGGAAATGGAGAACACAAGGGCAGCTGGAGGCCAAAATTTTGTTTCCTGACAGTGTTTTGGGGAGGGGATGAGGGGTTGGAAATTTTGAACAAACAAAACAAAAATCCACTGAGTGGTTTTGTAAAACAGATTGAAATACCTATATTCATTCTTCCTTTTGTCAGAAATACCAAAGAGGGCAGACTGGATCACAAAGATCTTTCCATTCAAAACACTGTCAAAATCAATACCAAATCTGTGAAATGTTTCAGCTTCAATGAAACAGCATATCTCAACAAAACTAACATTTCGTCAAAAATGTTCCAAACAACTCTAGTTAGCATGCTGATGAAAAGTGCAGATGGTACTAAATTGGGAGAAACGGTGAAATCCCAAGAAGACAGAAAAATAATAGAAAGGGCTAGAGGCATTTGAAAATTGGGCAGAAAGTAGCTAATTCTGAAATACAAATGCAAGGGAAATTATCTGGGGAAAATATTCAAAAATACATCTTATTCTCATTGCAACTTGTCTTCCAAATGGCCAGTGTAATATAATTTTGCTCTATATTGGAGAAAGAAGCACGGGGCGGGGGAAGAAGGCAATTATCTTTCTCCATAAACTGCAGATGACCAGGTCTGAAATTGTTCCAAGATTATCACCTGGTCAGAATGACGGTTAAAAGAGTGTTCACAGAACAATCCAAAATGCAAAAGAAAGTAAAATCAAAAGGAGTTAAGCTGGAACAGTTTGGCTAAGAAATTATGAAGATGAAGGCAGGAGGAGTGATTTAGTGGAAATATTTTGGTTGGCACAACAAGAGGTAACTAGAAGTATGTCTGTAGAATACAACATAGTCTGTTGAGCAGAGCTAATCAATCTAGCAGAAGACCATTCCAGTGCAGCTATATTTGCCTTCAGCACCTGATCTAACTTGTTCAGAAATAGTTCAGGTATCTCTGCATAAGTGTATATTGCATAGCACAGAAAATGCCTTCAGAATTTAAAGATGAAAATATTGGGAGTAATTTGAGAAGGAAAGAAATCCCTTTTTCCCTAATAAGAAATGCTAGTCTGGTGGGAAATAGTAATTAATAAAGACAAAAAGAAAACATTTAAACAATAATACAGTCTGATCCTAGAGTATTGCTCTTCTTTCAGCAATGGGATCTCCAAGCGTCATGCTGAATATGAGAGACATGCTGAGGGCACCTACACCAGTGATATCACCTCTTATTTGGAAGGTCAAGCTGCCAAAGAGTTCATTGCTTGGTTAGTGAGTGGACGAGGAAGAAGAGAGTAAGAATCCATCCATTCCTATTATTAAATTTTGTCTTGCTTTGGGGGTTAGAAATCAAGTCTGATGAAATCTTGATGTATATTTGATCATTCTTGCTGTACTTCATGTTTTTCTTTTGTAATAGAAGATACTCTGTGGGTGTTAGACTACCATTTTAAATTATTAAGTTCAAATACAGACTAAAGCAAACCTTCAGCATGCTGTTACACTCTGTAAGGTCAAGTCATATTTAAGGTCAACACATCTAAAACTAAACCAGATCTTTCTCTAACTACCACCTTTCCCTCTTCACATAAAATCGCTTAGTCTCCTTAACCACCATTGAGATGACTCAAGTCAGTGTCATCTTAAATTCCTTTCTCTTTTTTTCCCCTTTGCAGCCAAACTTTTCCTCTGCAATATTTCCAAAATTAAATTTTTGCTCTTGTCCCTGCCACCACAGCTGTACCCCATGCTTTGGTGACCATACCCAACAGTTACTGATGACTGCTTTTCTTCTTCCTATCTTCCAGTCTGCCTAAGTTGCTGCTGCCAAAATAACCATCATTTTCTATAACCATGACATATTTTCCTTTCTAAGACACATCTACTTGTTTTGCTATGTTCAAGTTTTCCCGGACTCCGTGATCCACTGTTTTGCCCTGTGCTTCTGATTTCTTTTATACATAACTTGCTCTCCATACACTCATCGCAGATTTCTCAAACCTACTATTCTCTTCATCTGCTCTCTCATGACTTTATACCTTCCTTCATGATAGTCTTACACTTGGAACACCCTTACCTTTAATCTTCTCTAGGCACCTTCTATCTCATCATATTTCCAACTCTGCATGGCTTAGCAGCTGCACCATGCGCAAGCACTCCCCCCTTTTAACTGTTCTGTATTTGTTTGTGCCTTTAGATTGTAAGCTCTTTGGGGCAGGGATTTCAGTTCAGCCTCTGATTATATATTCTACCAGCTGTAAAGTACTATGTAAGTCTCTCGCACTATATAAAAATAATAAATAATGACAACAATAAAATATAATCTGTAAGACAAGATTGTGTGTTGTAGTCAAGGAAGAGTAAATAGGTAAAAGTAAATTATGGAAACAATGACTATTTCCTGAAAAAAAACAGTTAAATGAATAAGGTCAGCTATAAAGAGAAGGGAAAGTTTGGTGCCACTTCATAGCGATGTTCAGATTTGCAGGTTTTTTTCTGTCATGCTTTATTTTCAAGAGCAGAAATAAGGTATTTTAGTATTTGTAAGAAAGAGAGATTACAACCTAGCTGTGATAAACTGAGCTTAGAAACCTAGATGGACAACTAAATGTAGACCACCCTCCTGCTTCTTGATGTTTAGTAGCATTTGCAGTCAAACTTGTGTATAGACTTGCCTGAAAGAGCTTAATGGCCATGCTAAATTACTGCATGAAAAGAACCATTCTGTCTGTCACTGGTCATAAAGCACAGTGTTCTTCAGTATCAGCCCACCTTACTGGAACTGATTAAAATCTCCCTATATTTGATGGGATGAAACAAGAGAGGAAAACTTTCTAAATCAGGCTCCTGGTACAATGGTTTTTCAGTGGTCAAAAAGGGACAGAGCCAAGAATGAGGATCTGATTCTAAATCTAAAATGCTGATGTTGTAATAGGGTTATTTTTAGAAAAAAAGAGTTACTGCTCTTAATGTCTAAATGCTTATGCAAAACAATTTTAAGTATAAAACTAGGACCTTATATGTCCAATTAAAAGAGTAAACAACTGTATAAAAATTTGACTATAGTATTTTATAGTATTTTTAAAATAATGACTTTTAGTAAATCTACTGTGAATTTTATTGTTGCCTAGTCCACTTGGCATAGAGGGTGCAGACTGAGGTATGTTTTTGTATGTTTGGCTTTTTCAAACATGCTTGAGAGGAATTTAGGCTCACCTAAAGGATAAGTCTCTACCTGGTAAAGGGAGACTTCTGTCTTGCCTTCTATTGTTTAAAAAATGCATCAGAAGGGTTCTGATATATACCATCTGCTATTGAGCCATAACATCAGGATCAAACTTCTACTCCTTGCAACCACCAGAAACGTACAGTGCATTAGATTCTATAATGAAGCCCTTTTAAGCAGTTTATTTATTTCGATGTACAAATTGTTTGATAATTTCTTCCCTTTGAAGCTTCCCAGAAAAAGCTCTTGTGGCCGAAGAAATGGGCCGAAGACATGCAGACGGCACTTTCACGAGTGATATCAACAAAGTCCTTGATGACATGGCTGCCAAAGAGTTCTTAAAGTGGCTGATTAACACAAAAGTTACCCAAAGGTGCTTGAATTTTGATCATGTTAATTCTTAATATACTGGGGGTTTAAATGTACTTGTCACACATAGAGAAAATACAGCTCATTTTTCCCTAACTATTAACATATCTATAAATGTATTACCAACTTTATATTATAGACAGTGCTGAACAAGGATAGCACACTATAAACAGAAATCATTCCAAATATAGTCTATAATTTGCATCAGTGGTGAACCTATTAAATAGTTTCTTATTTAACTTGAGGGGAGTTTTGCCACCAAATGCTACCAGAATTGAGACCATATTAAAGTACTGATAAATAAAACTCTCATTTGCACGAGCATTATAAAATCAGAAATATTTATTGGTAACATGATACTAAATCAATTATTTTTAAAGACTGTGATGTAGAAGACTGCCCTAATTTGTGGCTTGGAGTTAGGGAATAGGGTGTTGTAATCGGAGTTCCTGATGGCTAACTATTTAAAAATCTCTGCTTTAGTTTGCCTATGCATAGGCAAATGTTGTTGGAAAAACATTTTCTAACCAAGCTTTGTGAATGGGTTAAGAATTAAGGATTGTTTGTTAACATTAGCAAAAAGTTTCAAAAATAATAAAATGCTAACTAAAGAAACATATGTGGCCAGATTTTCCAGAATGTCGAATGCCCATTCTGAAAATTAGATTACTTTTAGTCTTTTGAAGATTGAAGCACCCAAAATCACTAGTTGATTTTGGAAATCTAAAACAACAAATACTATCTCAAAAAATTTGGAAGCTATAATTAAACTATAGTTTTGATTAGTGTTTTCATATTTTTGTGTTTGTTTGTAGTTCAGCATTGAAACAAATAATTTAAGAAAAACATCTATTAGAAACTATTAAAAAGCTTTTCCTTTAGAAATAATTGTGTCTTCAATCTGTTATTGAAGAGAGGCATTGAGGGGTTTGTGGAACTAACATCTGCTAACTCTTAACCAGAAAAAAATATGTTCTGCACATATTTCATAAATCTTAAGAAATTTCAAATATGTCCTAATTACTGCTGCTTCTTTTTTTCCAGGGACCTTTTGGGAGAATACCAGTAAAAAAAAAAAAAACAAAATAAAAATGGGGTACATGAAGATCTTCTTCACTGCATCAGCTGCCAGCTATTAAGAGATTCTGAAATCTGTATTTTATCATTTATGTTGGGTGTAACATAAAGCTATGTCACCTTGCATGCCAGGAAATAATTGTACTATAGTTTAGTGTTGCCAAAGGATTATATGTGGAAAATCTATTGTCTAAGGGACAGCCACCTTAATAGCTATAAGACTATGAAAGTTCCACATCTTCATATTTTCCATTTATTAGAATTAAATTAGTCCATTTACATTTAATCGTGAAATTATTTTTCTATAAAATTCTACATAGAAATGATTCAGTCACCAATTATATGCATTATTTGTAAGGGGCTGGCAGTTACAAATGTCTGAGAAGTGAATATCCCTCTTGAAACCTTTGGTATAAAAAGGCTAAGCTTTAAGGATATTAAATGATAGCCTTAAATAAATTTTTTCAAGCTTCTTTTCTGTTGACTTTTCATGTGTATTCCCGTTGTGCCTGTCTGAAGCACTTCCTTTTATTTTATTCTAATACGTAGCGTCACTGAGAACTTTGAATTGGTTTGTTAGGAATGATACAACAAAATCAACATTTTGTTTTGTGACATTTTCTCCATAATGATTTTCAAAAAAGACATGTGTGAATTTGAATAAGATGAAAACATAATAGAACATAGTAGAAGTTGATGTGTTGCAGAAGAGTTGTCAGATCAGAACTGGAACCTGTAACTTACACTAGTATTAGTTTAGTATAGTATAGTATTACAGTATTAGAAACTAGTATTAGAAATAACTAGCATTATTTTGTGTCACATTTGTTTTACAAAAGAATCCAAAACTTTCACTAATGGTCTGGAGTTTCACAGAATCACAGAAGGGTTGAGGTTGGAAGGGACCTCTGGAGATCATCTAGTCTGACCCTCCTGCTCAAGCAGGGTCACCTAGAGCACATTGCCCAGGATTGTGTTCAGACAGCTTTTGAATATTTCCAAGGAAGGAGACTCCACAACCTCCCTGGGCAATCTGTTCCAATGCTCTGTCACCCTCACAATAAAGTTTTTTCCCATGTTCAGATGGAAAAATAAGATTAGATTATTTTCCCAGTGTGCTACAGGAACCAATATTCTGTAATTTCAGATCAGTATTGATCGTACCCAACTTGGCATCTAGAACAGCTTTTTGACAGCAACATGCAGCTTTTCTAATATCCCAGCTTTAAAAACAAATAAAATTCAATAGAACTTTGCTCTAACCCCCCCCCCACACACACACACAAATTCATAGTATCCAAAATGCCACTGGAGATTAAAAAGAGGGAAAAAAGAATGCATAGATGTGGTGTTTGTTTAACCTCACTTGTACAGAGTGGTTTGGTTCCAGGGGCTTCTGGAACTGCAAAAGATTGCTATTCAGTTATGCACAACTGGATCCATGTAGTAATTACAAAGTAAATATTTTTCAAATTGGTAACTCCTAACAGCATCAGAGGTTTATCCCAGGAAGATTATATTAGTACATAAAGGAAACACTAAGGTACATATAACAAGGCTTTGCTGTGGGGCATGTACAAAGTCCCTTATGTACATGAAGGTTTCAGTTGATTTTAATGGAATAAAATTGTTCCATTTTTATATAAGCAAGGCTGTAAGTGTGCAAACAATTAACTCTTCCATTCCCATATCCTGACAGAGCAATTGTCTTTAAAATGCTTCATTCCATTATGTCCAGAATATTAAGTACTCTAAATGACAGGATTCCTGAGTGACAAATCCACTTTCCTATGGTGCCTGTCACCAGTGTGAGCATCTCCTGATGGCTTTGTCAACTAAGGAAATACTAGTCTTCCCATTTTTACAGATGGCATGTTTTTAGGAACAGAGGGAGATAAGGGACTTGCTCAAAGTTATGCAGCTTGTTTGGAACAGAGCAAAAACATTTAACCTCTAATTTTCTGAGTCCCAATCTAGAGCATGAACTGAAAGATACCCTTTCTTCAGAGAAGTGAGATGAAGTTGAGCATGTTCCAGGAGTTCCAAACGCATGTTTTAATTCAGCAGTACTAAGACTTATATACTGAAATCACAGAACAAGTTCTTATGGGATCAAAAAAGAGGTATGTGATGAAATTTCTTGTAAATGCTGGATGTAATTCAGTGAACGGTACAAATTTGGGGAGAAATAAATAACAGTCACTTCTTCAAACAGAATGGTGTCTGTACTCAACAATAGCTGTCCACGTCTGCAGGCTGAGAGAGGGCAGAATATTAGCAGCAGTCAAGCCTGAGGAGAATTGCTCTTTATGTTTTCATCTTAATTTTATTCTCTAGTAAGGGAGAGAGATGATTCTAGCCTTTACATGCTGTGAGTACTACACTTGTAGAGAAATTTAGGAATAGAGCTACCCTGAGACTCCTTTTAAATAATAGGTGTTTTTCAAAGTCTTTAAGCAATGGACCAGCAGTTATCAGTTACTTTCTTTGACTGCATCCCCTGCAGTGCTGGTGCTCATATGAGGGGGCTTCGATTTGCTCTCTGCAAATAAAGGAAGGGAAGAGCAAATGCCTAAGGGAGCACAGCTCAGGAGCATGTTTCAGCACCTACAGTGCTACATGCTCATGCCCTCTCAAAAACATTGAGTTTCATTTTATCCTCTTCCATGGAGGACCAAAAGTGTCTAATGCTTATTATAATCAAATTGCCCTAAGGGTCTTGACTGACATGCTATAAAAGATGGCACTGCTGTGATGCCCCTTTGCACTCAATGTAAGTTTTAAGTCTACAAAAGAGTTAGGCTATGGGCACTGTCTTATGTGAAATAGGCTGTAAACGTGTTCTAGATACAGTTTATGGTGCAGAAAATTAATTGTTTTTTGTTTTCATTCACTACCCACTGACTTAGTCTACTAGAAAACTGAACCTTACACCTTCTTTAAGTTGCGTAAAAACAGTACCACTGGCCCAGATATTTTGAACCTATTGTGTATGTGCAGCTTCTACATTGCATATCAAGTGAATTCATGCATGTAGAGTTCTGTGTGTCTGCACATGACCTGCTCAGAACTTCAAGGTAGTTTTATATTAAAAAATATTCCCAATATTATCTCCTTTATTAACTGTACTTTAGATGCTGAGGGTCCTCTTCCATTCTATTTGCTAAGCCTCTGGAGAAATAAGCCTGTTCAGGTAAAACAAGAGAACTAACAGGAATTAAATCTCATATTTCAATTTTCATTTTTTAAAATCTTTTTCCCTCTGAACAGAATAAAATTGAAAGGAAACCTGAGATACTCTAACCATTCTGAGGAAAAGGTGGCAAGAATCTTCAGTTGCCAGGAAATTCATTTTAAAAGAAAAATACATAAACTTCAAAGAACTGAGTGGCAGCTGCTACTAACCATATTGAAGTAGTTGTCCCAATGACATAACAGTGAAAGGAAACTGTGTGGGTTTTTTTTTTTTCTGATTTCTTTTCCTGATCTACAGTCAACTGTCTCTTCACAATCATCCCAAACAGAACTGGTGTAATGATGGATTAAGAAACTGTCCTTATGCCATTTCAGCCTCAAAATGTAAAGAAAAAAAAAAAGAAATTATTCCTGAAAAATTCCAGACATCATTGATATATATAGTGTCAAAAGGCATACGTTAGTCAAGTAGAACTTGAACACTCTTCAGTGCTAACAGCACTTTTGCCTTCAGGCTTCTTCCTCAAAGAACATCTGAACTGAGCCACTATATCAATATAAAACTTGCTCCAGCACAGATTAGGTTTCCCATAGCTACACATGGAGACATCTGTAACACATTATTGCATCTGTAAAGTAGATCGTATACATTTAGTCCCAAACAGTAATCTTTTTGTCCTGCTGAGCAAAGCTTAGTTTTTCCATTTTTCCTATTTGATTTATGCAAATATTTCTGGAGGAAAGACTGAACTAAATAAACAGACTTATAACAAAGCCTTGAGTCTTACTGAATCTGAAGGAGATATCACATCTGGCAGATCCACCAGGTGTTTGGGAAAGAATTCCCCACAGTTCAGGCTGAAAGCTGTACTTTGTTTCTTTCTAGTAAGTACCCGCCTCTTAATTGCACAACCTGCTTTCTTTATAAATACTTTTATATTCAGCATACAAGATGATGAACAACTATGGTTTCTCAAATTTTATTGTATAATAGCCATTGCCATTCAGTTTTTTAATCTTGGCATCACATTAATACATATATGATAGCAAAAAAAAAAAAACCCTCAAGGTATAAAGGAGTTTTAAAAATCTGGCTAGAGCAACTTTTTAAGTCTCAGGCTGTCACAAAAGACAATCTAACAGAGCACCAGCAGCACAATCATTACATGCATTTTGGGGACCACTAGTATTTTGATCAGACAAGAAGAACTTGAGGTTCTTCCAAGGCATACAGAATCACTGCTAGCTATTACTGCAACTAAATGGAGAACATACCCTGTTACGTTTGCTCTTAACAGATCACTCAAGTGGTCCTGAGATCAGAATCTGGTGCCATAAGCCTCTCTGCAACAATCAGAGTCAGAAACACTGCAGATTATTAGACATCTTGGTTCTAGATGCATAAATCCAGATTTCTGAATGTATTTAGAATTGTGTACCCACTGCAGCTAGCAGAAGCTAGGCGTGTATGTTGTCTGTGTAGGCCTGTTCTCTTCTTAGAATTAACCAATGAGAAGCACTGGAACCTTGTGGAAAATCTCTCAAAATATTATTAAACTGAAAATTGGCTATGAAAAGCTTGGTGGAATTAAGGTGCATTTGATCACAAGACTGAGCATATACTGTACTTGGAGATACAGTGATGATTGGTCAATATTTAAATGTTTTGAGCCCTGAAAACAAAGCACAGATGGATTGAACTATATATATGCTGTGATTCCTACTCACTGGGAAAAGAAAAATGCACCTCAGGCACTTTTTTTTTTTTTTTTTTTTTTAACTGTTGCTGGTAAGGTGAGTCAGGAACAATTGCCTTAATGGCACAGTATACTAGATATATATTTAACATTCAGATGGAGCTGTAATGAGACATTCTGAAACTCTGGCCATATATCTTAGAGCACACATGGGATTCTGGTTTGAAAAGTAATGTGAAAGACACCCATTTCACTGTGATTTTACTTTTAACAGTCCAAATCAGACTCATCTATGCACAGAAATTAGTGCTAAGCAAGCTGTAAATTTGCAGCACACTAGACACTGCATGTTAGACTCACATTGAACTGCACGGAACTGCTGTTAGGGCACACTAAAGGCATTCCTATGGGAAGATGGTATAGTTAGCATAGTGTGAATTCATACCCTGCAGTGACCACAAGCTTCAAGGAGAACGATACACAGTAGTAAGCATAGTGTAAATTTACATCTAGCTGAGTGCTTATTACCTTCCATATAGACAAAGTCTTAATGTTTGTAAATACTTTGGGTCTCTCTAAAGGCGATATACCAAGGACAAGAAGTTATTAGCCCACTTCCCAGATATAGTTAGGTGCTACTTAAGAAACAGCAGGAAAACACAAATGCTTTGCTCAATCTGCAGAAGCAGAATGAAGAAACAAGCAGCACAACTTTACCAAACACTCTGACAAGTATTTTCAGGCAAGACTAAGAACACTATCTCCCTTGGCTTCAGTGCTCTTCTTGAAGATGACTTCACTGCTTTAGCAGATCACATACCTTTTCTGTTCTGTTTCTCAAGTGGTAAAATACCTACACCTCTCTGGTAAGGACTAGTTAGTGCTTACCACATGCTCTGAAAGTGGGAGGGCAGGGGGGAAGCTAAGATAGACCTAAATGAAAGTGCTCAATAATTATATTTGGGGGATAGAATTCTTCTCATAAAATATTTTCACAGTCTCCCACAGCTTTCTGACTACTTGGTGATGCTCATCTTTTATATAATGAAATACCTTATAATTTTGATTTACAGGGTTTTTTTTTCAATCTTTTCCTCCACTTAGCCCTACTATCTCAACACTTGCACTCAAAATTTTTACACTGGAAAAAGGAATTGTCTGGTTTAATAAACCAGATCATCTTCAGACCTGAAATTAAAACATTCATCTTATCCCATACTTTCCTTTTCTGGTCTCAATTGAAACTTCCCTTTTGCAGACTTACACACCCATCTAGCTTTTATGCCAAGAGCCAGTGACAAAGAAGTGAATACAAACCTTTCCTTAAGTGCAATTTTATCAGTCTTTCCAGGACCTGATTGTCAGCCAAAAAAAGTTCAAAGAGAAAAAACTTGGAATGAAATGCCGCTGCTATTGAATCATTAGAAGTTTTGCCATAGCGTTTGAGGGCCTCTCACTTCTGGGACTTCTGCCTGGGCGTTACCTGCTTTCCCACAGGAACCTTTTCGGTGTCAAGCGTCCTTCCTCCTCAGTGTAACGCTCTCACCGTGTGTCAAGTGCTTGAACTGCAGGAGAAGCCGCAGCTCCAAACGCCAGGCGTAGGGGCAAAGCCGCGGCAGAGCGTCGCTCTTGCACAAGCCCCGCTGCCCGGGGATGCTTCCTTCCTCCCTTCCTCCCTTCCTGCCAGCCGCGGCAGCTGCCCCCCGCGCCCGGGGCGGCGGCGCGCCCGGCCCCGGCCCCGGCCCCGGCCCCGGCCCCGGCCCCGGCCCCGGCCCCGCCCGCCGCCAGCGCCGCTGCCCCGCCGCCGCCGCCGCCAGCGCCGCCGCCGCCGCCTGCCCGCCGCGCCATGAGGGTGGGTGACGGGGGGCAGCGGGGAGGCGGGCGGGGGGCCGCGGGGGCCGCCGCCTCACGGGCGCTTCTCCTTGCAGACCGCCCTGAAGTGGCTGCTGGGGCTCCTGGGCGCCGCCGCCGTCGTCGTCGCCATCGCCGTGCCCGTGGCCCTGCTGACCGGCAGTAAGTGTGCGGGGAGCCGGGCGGGGGCGCGGGGCCCGGCAGCAGCCCGGGGCGCCCCGCGGCGCCGGGAAGTTTCCTGGAAGTTTGTGCTTTCGGGGACGGGGCGCTAGATCCGCTGCTCGCGGGCCCTGCGGAGCGGGGAGGCACTGAGCCCAGGAGGGGCTCACTCGGGAGGGCTTTTTTTTTTTGGGGGGGGGGGGTGAAGTTAGAAACGTCCCTTAATTCCCATGTAAGCTTAGACAGTTCTAGCATAAGCGTTATCGTTTGCAGCATTTCATTTTCCGATCAGAACTGAAAACTGTCCAGCCAGCAGTAAATGACAGTTAGTCAATCATGGAGGGTGTATTGAAGAGATAAGGTTATATTGCCTCTAAACTGCTTTGTTTGCACAACAGGGTTCTGTTGTTGTTGTTTTTTTTCCACCTGTTCTTTTAATATTAACAAGTAAAATTGAATGCACAGCACTGTTCCAGAGGTCAGAAAACTAGGGAAGGATTTGGAACAAGTTTGTACCCTGATCAGTTTGTACTTTCCAGGTTGACACTGTAGCCCTGGAAGTTAATATAAAACAGCCCCCATTAAGTCCTCATCCGGCAATGAATTGCTCCCAGCTGGTAGAGCAGAGCTGCAGGGTAATCTGGCTGTCTCTTTATTTTCTTATGATTAACAGCTGTGCAGTCTTGACATGCAGAGTTAGCCCTGCAGACCTCGAAGGAAACACTGCGTTTCCTAGACCAGACGTGAGGAGGTCTTATGTTGTTAAGGTGCATATCAGGAAGTGTTAAGGCATATACTGACAGTTTACTCGGGAGTGAACACAGGCGTTGCTTATGTGCACAGAAATGTTTGGTGTTTATTTGTATGTCAATTAAAGAGGCAAAACTTGTGTTACTGTGCTGTTCATATGGCATAACTTACCTTTCTTTGCAATTCGCCTCCATCATTAATAATGTAACAATAACTAGAAACTTTCATTGTCCAGATCTCAGAGTTATTAATCTTCTACACTAAAACTTGCATCAGTGGATGCTGACAGTCTCTTTTCCTGTTGATTTAGGGCAGTTTTTGCCACTTATCTTTAAAAAAAAAAAGAGATTTCTAAGGTGACAGTTAAGAATACTCTTAGGCAGTCTTGGAAGTTGGGGAGTGCAAGAGAAAGGATCTTTGGTAACTTATCAGATGTGTATGTACAGGCATAATATTCATTGAAAGAATTCAGTGTGCAGCCCTTACTCTGCCTAAGAATTTTGCTTTTATACTTTATTGCTAATGCTATATCCTACTGAAAATCAAGTGGTTTTTCTTTTTCCATGGTATAAATTGTTGCCTAGAAATACTTTTATTATAGAAGTGGCTGCTGTCATTGAGTTATAGCAAATAGGTCTGTATTTTAAAGAAGCATTGCTGTTGGGAGGAAATACAGAATATCACCGTTCTGTCAGCCTTGGCTTGTGCCATTTTGCTTGTTGCAAAAGAGTAGGGCAATGTGTCAGTCTTTTCACCATTAGCTCAAATTAATGGGTAGGGAATTACTTAACACATCCAGGTAGCTCACCAGGGTCTTTTGGATAAAGTAAGGACAGAGATGGAGACATCCCACTTCAAAAACTTGAAGTTCTGACTCTTCCCAAATCAGGCTAGCAACAAAGTCTGAGTAGCACCTGCAGTCATTGCAAGTTCAAGAACTGCAGGGTGCTTTTGAATTTTTGAATGAAGGGTGCTATACCAGTGTTTTCAATTAGCTGAGAGTATACAGGTGGTGCACTTACTTACAATTATCCCTTTATAGGTCCGAACACTTAATCACTGATGGTTTAATTACACAGGTCTAATGAGCTAACTCAGTGCATGTGGGTCAGCTGAGTACTCCTCTTAGGTCAGTACAGGCACTGACCTGAGTAACTACAGAATGAAAGATGGCAAAATGGGGTGGGGGAGGAGAAGCTCACGTGGCTGTGACTAAGTGAAATTAAAGTCTGCTCTGATAAAGGTAATTGTAACTGTAATTGCAGTCAAGTCTTTATTTCATCTTAGTGCTGTGCAAGGGATGAAAACAATGATTATTGATATGCATTGATATTTTGAGTTTGGATTTCCTTTGGCCTGTTACTCCTCTCCCTGCCATGTTTCTGAATATACTTTTATTTCATAAGCTTACCAGTCCTTCAGCACAAAATTAGTTTGGGTTCTGTTAAATGGGCTCCAGTGTTTTGAAAAGCTGTGAAATTGTGCCATTGAAGAAGAGTTCTGGCATGTTAGCTAGACTGAAGGCCTGGGAAGTAAAACTTCTGTTCCTTCCCTACAGCTATGTAGCTATCTATTTCAGACTTAAATTTGCAAAAGTATTTCCTAAATCTGGGTGCAACCCTTCAGTGTTTACCTTGAGGGTCTTCAACCAGAACTGTGACTGTACAAAATTATTTACTCTTTTGTTTAGAAACCACTGTCTATTTTGCCACCTTGGTTTATATTTAATAACCGCATGGGTCTGCTTGCATCCAACAGTTTAATCTCAAAATAGCCTTGGGAATAGTATTTGAAGTCTGATGAAAGTGTTGTTACTCTTTGAGGTGTCTTCAAGAGGTGACTGTAGCAGCAACTAGTTAACCTTAAGGGATGAATATTTTCAAAAAGTGTAGTCTCTCTGCTTATGATTCACCTTTCTCCATTTATTTATGCTTCTCCCATTTCTTTTCCTTCTAAAACTTTTTGTACAAAGGGTGGATTGAAACATCCAGCTGCTACACACCACACGCCTCTTTTCTGCTCACAGTTCTTGGTATGGCCACTTGAGTGGGAAGGCCAGGAGCAAGAGGAAGAGCAGGCGGTACTGAGATAGGAGACAGTGTGGTATATAGCATCATTCTGCTGCCACGAGCAAACCAGAAACCACCTTATAGTGTGGGGACCTATACAATAATCTGGTTGTAGAACAGGTTCCTTCACTCGGGTCTAGTTCTCAGAGGGTAAGATATTCACTAAAGGAGCTGGTTTGTCACTGTCATGGTTAGATGATACTATGCTTGGGCCGCTGTGCTCTTTTGATAGGTATGTGCGTAGAATAGGTTGGAAAAATGCAGTGGGTGCAGGGGAAGCTGGTGGTATTAGGGTGCCTGGGGGTACTTAGTGAGTCGATGCCTAACTGGGGAGTCAGGCATAACTAGGGGCTGGTAGCAAGCTAGCATAAGTAGATGATAAGGATTACTGGCAGCAGAAGTTCAATAAATTCTTGTCATCATCTTGAATTTGAATTCAAAGGGATTGCTGAGCCAGCTTCATGCTTCAAGGACTCAAAGATAAGGTTGCAGGTCTTCCCTGAAGCCATGTTAATGTATAACTGAAAAGAAGAGGAACGAAAGTCTCTCATCATTGTTCTGTTGGGGATGGTCATATCTCCAACCTTCCCCCGCTTATCCTAGCTGCTATCTGTCTTGAACTAAGCAGATTTGTGACTTGATGGTTTGAAGGAGTATCTGTTGCCAATGTCAACACCCTGCTTGTAACTGAACAGGATGTTTAAAAATACAGAAAGGCTTTTGGCTGATACACGACCCTCATATTTGTAGACCTGTGCCATAAGCTGAATGAATGAATCTGACAGCTGTGATCTGTCACAGTTTTCTTGGGAATAAGGGGTCTGGTCCCAGTTTTTAAAAGGCCTTAAGTTTAAGGGTGTTCAGGCAGAAATCTAGGAAATCTGTAAGTGAACATTAAATCTATGGATTAGAAATTGATCTTTGAAGTAGAATCTCTTTGAATCTAGATTTAAAAGTTTGGGTTTAGATAAGTATCTTGAGTTTGTGTATTTTTGAGAGAACCATTACTTAAGCAGTGAGCAGTAGTTAATTCCAGTAACTAGCTTCACATGACTTTAGTCAAAATCATGATTGAAATTCTCTGTAATGTTGTATGGGAGATACTGTATGTTAGATTACCCAGTTATGTGTATGCTGTAGACTTGTCTAACCAAACAGTCCTTTACTTTGAATCCAGCCTTTTTAACTATTCTTTTTCCCCATTTATTCATTCACCTTGCACTGCATTACAGGATCCTCTTAGTCTTAACCTTATGCATGGATAAGTTACTCTTCTAGCTAGTGAAGAGAATGAGAGAATGGAAATGCTTTCCTCCTATAGGTATAAACAAAACTACCAACAGTGAATTTCTATCTGTAGAACATTTCGGCTATTTTTATTTCCTTGGTTCACATGAACTAGAAGGAGATAGGACAAACTGAAGAGAGAATCTAGAGCTATTGATGACAAAATTACGGATCAGCTCTGTCTCAGGAAGTCTCCTCAGCCACAGAGAGCTGACAGCAGGGTGAATGCTTTGGGAAAGTGCCACTCTGATCACCCATTAGTTGTTTTCTTTCTTTGATGTCCTGTATTAGCCACTGCAAAAGGCAGGATTCTGGGTTTAGTGAACCTTTGGCCTGATCCAGTAGAGTCATTTTTATTTTCTTCTTTGCTGGAAATTCATTTCCCTGCTCTAATTGTTACCTATCTTCAGCAGCAACGAGGAGTTTGGGCATGGGGGCAGAGGTTTTGATACCTTCTTACGGATGTTGGAAGAGAAGCAGGAAAGAAGGAAAGTTGGGTAAAAATAGCCTGAAACATCACCGACTTTTTTGACTAACTGCTGAACCAGTCAGCTTTCTCTTCTTGCATGTCTTGCTCTGCTTCAAAATCACATTCTTAGATTTTAGATCATTCTTATACTTGCTCTGCTCTGTCATTTAGAAATTGCAATGCTGGTCCACCTTTTGTAACTTTTATCATTTTTCTGCCCCTTTCTGTCTCAGTATTGCTGAGTGTCATGCTTGCACTCATCTTTTCCATGTTGTGATGTTCCAGTCTCTCTGGCCAGCATTGAACATGCAGTAAAATTCTGTTTTTACTTGTTGCGTAGTTTTCCATCTCTTTTAAGCTGGTTTCTTGCTCTTTTTTATTGCATATAATAATTAATAAAATGTGCCTTGACACTGGAGAATAAAGGATACATTTACCAAAAGTAGTTTGTCAACAACTTCAGTTTTAGTTGTGGCAATGTGTCATATCTGAAACCTTACATAGTAGTTCATTCTTTATTTCCTGTGTTCCTTACACAAACTCAAATTTCTCTTGAGAAGAGAGACGTACGTTTAAAAAAAAATCCAAAATTGAAACAAAACTGTTCATCAACTTCATATAAGTACTCCTTACAGAGAACATTAAGAGCACTTTTCCCAGAAGGACTTAATAAAACCTCTTTACAACAGTAATGACTTATGTAAATATTTCCAGTATATGATGACAGAGGTAAATATGCTTATGCTACTCGAGGGGAGAATAGGGCAGAGATGCAGAGTTAAGTCACTTGGAATTTAGAAAGATAGCCCATATATTGACTAGTCAAAAAAGAAACACAGCAAGAAAACTCAGCTTTCACAGCCTCTCTGAGGTATCTAAGAGTGAAACAAGCTGTTTTGATAAAATCTGAACCTATATGGTCCTGCATCCAATCTTCAAATCCAGTAAAATGGTTTTGAATGTCAACAACTACTTTACTACTGTATTTTGTCAAAATAAACCTTTCTGTTGTTTTGTTTCAAACTGAACCACCTCAATGGGTGATTCAGTGTATGTAGACTATCTTAGATCAGGGCAATACTGTGGATAATTAGGAATGTACTTGTAGTGGTCTGTCTTACAAATTAAGAAAATACTCCAACTAGAACTTCTAAGACTATACCCTTACAGCTTGGTGTATTTTTTCATATTCAGTTACTCTGTGGAAGGTGTTGACAGAAAATGAAATTTTAATTTTATACACAGCCAACAAATCTTAATTGTGGCCTGATTTTTAGTAATGAGACCTTAGCAAAATATGTGTGTCACCGGGGGTAAAAACATTCAGCATTTTGGAAAAATCCCTAAACCTGTTCATCAGCCACCTGTCTTAAATTGCTCCTCCTTTTCCAAGAAAGAATTTTGTTGCCTTCTGAAGCCTCTCTAATTGAATGTGACACTTACTCAGCTAGGGAGGAGAGAAGTGATATTCCCAACTAGCCAACTGTGCATGAATATCAAATGCACACTTGTTCATAATTCATCAAATTAAATATTCAGTTAATACAGAATAATTAACCTGAGAAATTAATATTCTCACAGAAACTGCATGAGCAAAAGATCTAGACTGGTGACTTTTAGAACAGTCAAATTTCAGCTGAAATTGAGCAAACAGTTGTTTTTAACCTTTGCTGAGCATCTTAAACTAAAATCAGTGTTTGTTGTGGCTCTTGGCTCTTACTGAAGCAATGGTTGTCAGGTCGCTGCTATATATATTTAATGTGCTTATTGTTTGAAAATATTAGTTATTACATTACTCTTATAAATGTCTTGCTGTCAAGTTCCAGATGTCATGTGTATTTAACCTGCAGAAAGCTAGCCCACAAAAATCCTCTTGGGCTGTTTTTTTTGCCTCTGTCCCTTGCCCCCCCCCCAAATGACTATGGTCTTTTCCTTCTTCAGCATGTGGAAAGAAGACATGTCTGTTTAAGAGTATCTGAAGGACTCTGGAAATCTCAGAATTGATGGGGGGCACATTTCTTTATTATTCTAACTGCTCAGTTACCACATATGTACTCTAATTTTTTATCGAGTGTTTTTATCCTGGGTCTTTTTATTTGCACTGGTAGTAACAAAAAGGAATGGTTTAGTGAGCTGAAATAAAAATTACTTCCCTTCTTGATCATGTAGATTTGTGTGAGTGTAGTTTTTAGGTTTCCATTTAAAAAAAAAGGGGGGGAGGGGGAGTGAATTGCACATGCAAATTTCAAAACTGCGGGCTCTGTTTATGGAGGAAAAAGATCACAATGATCACAAAAGATCATAAACCTTTTTTTTTTTCTTTGAACCTTTCAGAGTTTGCAGACAGTGGCTTGTGCACTGCAGCCAGTAAAAAAGAAGGAAATATTTTTCACAGAAGGTGGCTGCAGCCCACTGAAGCTGATGACCAAACTCATTAGCTTAACTGGGGTCAAGGTTTTATTTAGTCTTTTTATAGTAACCCAGTTACATGGTTTTAATTTTGCAGTCAACATAGTAATAAGTTGCAACAATCATTAAAACACTTAGATACCTTGGTGAAAAACACATCCAGAGAAGGATAAATATTTAACTAGCTGTTTCATCGTAAACTTATAATTTATTTTTTGAAAAAAATAATGTTCTTCACTGAAAATTTTACTGATCCTTAGATGTTACATTTGAGCCATTTATGAAATTTGAGTTTAATGATAGGCAGATGATTCATTCTAGAAGGATGTATGAACAGAAAGTATTACATAATATGTGATAAAGTACAGAAGCCACTTTAATTTTAGGATATCTTTCAAGGGCTCTTTACATCTCCTGCTACATCCCTTTCATTTGGATAACTTTCCCTGTCCACCTCTCTGAAACATGAGTACCTGTATGTACTTCTCCAAGGGACTACAGGGGGCAGAGGTCTTCTGTTTATTTTGTCACCATCAGAAAGGTCTTTTGACCTACTGGCAAGATAACAGCTCTTCTGCAGCTTAAGGTAAAGTACGGTGGAGAAAGGACATCTGTAACTTTTACCATGAGCTTGTTAAGTGAAGTCACCAACGTTGCTTTATTTTACGGTTGCTGAATTAATCTTGCAGCAAAGCTTTAGTGCCATCTCCCTGCTAGGAATTTAGAGCTGATTAGCTAAAACACATCAATAACCACCACCACCACCACCACCACTTGTTTAGTAGTGAGGTTAAGAAGCTGGGATGGTGTAAGCTGCAGCACCATCAGAATCTCTTGGGTTTTTTGTTTTTGTTTTTTTCTTTCAGAAAGTACCCCTGATTCACGAAGAACATACACTCTACAGAATTACTTGAATGGTGACTATAAGTACAAAACATATAATTTGCAATGGATTTCAGGTAATTCATTTCTACGTATAGCATGAATATCAAGAAAAGTACTGCTTTCAGTAAGCATTTATCTGAGTGCTCAGAGGTGACTACTATATACTGAAAAATGTTAAATTATTTAATGGTGCCATTATGGAATGGTGTTTACCTCAGAGTTATGATTTTTTTCCTTATGCATGTACTGGTGTTCATGGCAAGATTCATTCAGCTACTGCTAGAAGAGCATGCTTACTTCTATGCGTTTTTGTAGAAACATGTACTCTGAAGTGTCACCTTCCTGTGCATCAGGATACTCAGGGAACAGTGGGATATGGGGCTCTTTTCCTTTTGGATATGCCTAGTCCCCCAAGGGAAAGAGATGCCAGGAAGCTGAGAACACAAGGCATACATTTTGTGAAAGTTCTTGTGCTGTATGCGTCCTTTAATTACATAATTGAAAACAGAATATTGACCAGGCTTTTGAATTTTGTTTTATGCCTTAAAACATAGGGGAAAAAGATAAGTAACTAATAAGCATATTACTCCACTGTTTATTGGCATCTCTCTTGCTTTCTTAGGAAATCAGTACCTTCACAAAACAGCTAATGGTGACATCCGACGCTTTGAGGCTGACAGTGGAACATCCTCAGAAGTGTTGTCAAATACAACATTAGTATGTTGACTTATGTATAATACATTCAGACTTGCATACAAGACATTCAGAAGGGTATTGAATTTAGTATTTCCTTCTGCACGATCCTCTGGAATCAGTGCTTAATTTGTTCTTTTTTGCCTCTGTTGACAGGACAAATACAAAGCAACCACAGCTCTGTTATCTCCTGACCAAAAGTTTGCTCTTCTGCAGTACAGCTATACAAAGGTACAAGTGTGCTTTACTTCTCTGAAGGTGAAACAGGAAAGTAGAGGTTTGGGAATGACTGAGCAAGAAGATGGTCTTGAAAGTAGGAAGGGAGAGAGCAAGGGAAATGCAGGAAGATGGATGAACGAGATGGATGTCTGCAGGGGGACATTGAAGTCTGATTCAACAGGAGGAGGGGAGAGAGACACAGGGACTGACTGGTCAGAGGCCCTAGGCTTGGAAAATTAAGAGGGGTTTAACAGGATCTGTGAGCTTGGCAGTAGAAATGTGACTGCCTGAACAAAGAAGCCAGATAAAAAGTTTGGGGATGTAACACAAGGAGAGTGAGGCTAAATGATTAATGTGGGCAGATAGGCTAAAAGAGTAGAAGGGCATGACTGTCCCAGGAGTTGTGTGGGTAAGGAGAAATGATAAGTATAAGGGCTTGAGATAATAGACAGAAATTTGACAGCAGGCCGGTGGTGTTAGGAGACAAGAATTTAAAATTGAGGAGAATGAAAAACAGTATGTGCTCATAAGAGAAGGCGGCTGTCAGCAAGTATGTGAACAAAATGCCTCATCCTCGCTTGGTGCTGAACCGTGTTACAAAGGTCAACCTATGTTTATGCCAGTTGGCATAAAAACCTGGTCCTGTATGCCACTTTAGGACTGTTATGGAAACCTGATGGGGGCAATAATTTATCCTACAGTGTGTACACTGAAACCAATAACATTTGTTATCTTGTTTTTCCTTTCTTTCTAAAGAGAACTGCCTGTTATCTCTGTAGAAAGCTCAGGGATAACTTGTGCAGCATACAAATACCAGAGGACTGTGTCACTGAGCCACATGTTCTGGCTTTGCAATCTGAGAATGCTTATCACAATGTTACAGCCACAATCTATGCAGTTAGTCACCACTTTTTTACAGTTTTAGCTTCTGTGATAGGTACTATTAGCCAGTTATTTCTGCCTTTCTGGATCGTTCAAAAGTTTTTGACTTTTCACTGCATCCTTAGTGATCACAAAATGCCTTGTATTTTTCCAGCTACCCTAGACTTTCCACCTGATCGTGATTTATTGTTCTGTACTGTTTTATCTACTGCAGTTGTTAGAGTTAATTTTATTTTAAGGCTGAAACAAGCTCTTTTAACCCTTATATAATAGTGTGATTGAAATTTATGTTGTTATTGATCTTTATTGCAAGAAAACAAAGTAACAAAATGAATCATGAGGATGTGGACACTTCTTATGTAATAGCCATCTGCTTGTGTAGTACCGAGATATTGTTTTATATCTTCATACAAATCTTTGAGAACCATCATAAAAAGTAGCATTATTGTAGGATGTCAACACCATGGGCTAAATCAAACCTCTTCAGCCCCACATAGCAAACACTCTTTTATATGTCTCTACATTATTATCTTCTTTCTCTCTGTAAGTGCCCACGGTGATTCAGACTTCAAGAGGCGGGTTTCTGAGAGAGGATTTATTTCTGTGGCAATATCTGAATGGGGAATAGTCACCTTGGAATTGAAGGAACTGTTACAGAAATACTGCTGGGACTTGTAAGAACTACTAAGCAAGAGGATGCCTGGTTAAATGATACAGCATTGAAAATGAGACAGAAAACAGCAAGTGTGCCAGTAAGGCAGAAGGAGGGGGATTATCTGCAGATAGCTGCATTAGTCTGCCATGTATCTACAAGGTCCAAAGGGAAGGATTTCTGAAAATCTGCAGCGTCTCTGGCCTCTGTATCTCTCTGTCGTTAATCAGTCAGTGGCCTCCACCACAGTATTTAAATGACAGCCCCAGAGCTGGTGATTCTCTAGTCTTTTCTTAAACCTTGCAGAGTTGTTACCCTGTAGGTTCAATGTGTTCTGTCTATATCAAGCAAAAGCATGAGGAGGATTTCAGGTGTTTCAGTGGTAATTCAAGCTGTAAGAGCCATGCAAATCTTGGTGAAATTATATTTTCTTAACATTAAAATAATTCTTTTACAGTTGTGGAGGCATTCATATACAGCTTCATATCACATCTATGATTTCAATACAAGGTCAGTAATTTTTGCAGACAAAACATCTAGTTTTAACAGTATCTTGCAATGAAATGGCATTTCACTGCTTTGTCATTTTGTTTCTGTTTTTCCAGTTCCATCTTAGATAGCAGACTGCTACCTAATGATACACAGTATATATCTTGGTCACCTGTTGGTCACAAACTGGTTAGTAAAGATAAGTAGAATTTTTATATACAGTCATTCCTGTACCTATGACATGGACTTTCGGGACTTTCCTACTGCTAGATAAAGTAGCTGAATGAGTTTCTGAGTTGAGTGGTTACTGTTGCTGGAAGTACTCTAAAATCCCTCTGTGTGTTTGTGTGTTTTGTTTTGTTCTTTAACTGAAAGGCATTCCTCTAAGTCCTAGTGGCCCAAATAGTCATGTAATGCACAAATGCACAGGAACTTTGTGTTTTTACAGTTGCAGACAGTAACTCATCCTTTTCAAAGGCAGCAGCATTGTAACTGTTTACCTACTGTGATTTTTAACTGCTAATCACACCATAAGCAATTAAGTTTTATTTGATGGATGCATGTAAAAGGCATTAAAGGATCAGAATCTCTTCTCTTGAACACTTTCCCGTTGTCCTTCTCTTCCTCCCCTCATCCCCAATCCAAGGCAGTTGTGGCAGCTGCTGCTTTGCTAGGCTCGTGTTCCCTCTTATGGGTGTTGGATCTGCCCTAGAGATTTTTCTGTCACAGAAATATGTAGCGTTTGTTTATTCTTATTGCTTGTGGTATAGGGATTAAAGAGCCCAACCACAGAAGCAAAGGATGTTGAAAAAAGCTTTCTGCGTCTCAGAGTGAAGCTCCGAAACAGAAATATGTTGTTCAACTGTTGGGGAAAAAACAGAGTGGGGTGGAGAGGCAGCCAAGTGCCAAAAATAAATTAGAGGAGTCCTGAGTGCTACTAAAGAAATACATCATCTTTGCATCTTTTGGGGACAGCAGAGACCCTCATCAATGTTTTAGCAAAATATTAAAACTACTAACAGAGACAAATGAGCAAAAAAAAGGGCTCCTAATGAAGGAAAATAAGCTTATATTGGAAAAGAAATAACAGCAAAGTTCTTAATACAGTAATCATGTGATTTGTAACAGTTGATTGATCTTTGTGTCTCAGCTTGAAGCTGGGTTACTACACTTGATTTGTATTAGTAAGTCGTGTTTGTTAAGCATCAGCGATGTCTGGCAAAATGAAACTTTTTTGTTTTTGTCATCTGAAGTGGAGGTAAATATCCCACTGGGTGTGGCAAAGCAAGGAAGTAGGACTTAATCTGTCAGTAATTGTAATCACCATGATGTCTTGCAGGCATATGTTTGGAATAACAATGTCTATATAAAAGCTTCACCAACAGCAGAAGCTGTGCAAATCACTAAAGATGGAGAAGAAAATAAAATCTTTAATGGAATACCAGATTGGGTTTATGAAGGTAACTACATCAAGCATAATTTATTTTGCATGATGATGTAAAAACTTGTTTTTATTGTACCTATCTTACTATAACTGTTTTAACTCATTTCTTATCATTGAAAAGTTCAAAATAATATAAATCTATATTTTAACAGAAGCATCTATTTTACCCTAGTTTTATACCTGGGTAGTCTGAGGCTCTAAGAATGGAAATGAGTTAGTCTAACTTAGAGTGGGTCACTAGAAATCATAATGTGTGAATTAGCTTCATAGGATAGGCTGTAAGCATTGATTTAATGTCTCATTTCAGAACCCCAACAAGCAGTATCCACTTTTATTTGAACTTCAATTGAAAAAAAAATCCTATTAAAAACTAATGAGAATAGTACTTCAGATATAAGAGCCAATTTATCAATTATGAATTAAACACATTTGCATCTTTTTCAGAGGAAATGTTTGGCACTCATTCTGCTCTGTGGTGGTCTCCAAGTGGCAATTTTCTGGCATATGCATCATTTAATGATACAGAAGTTCCTCTTATTGAGTATTCCTTTTATTCTGAAGATACCTTGCAATATCCAAAGACTGTTAGAATTCCATATCCCAAGGTCTGTGTTATTTATTAAACATGGTTGTTCTGCAGTTTCATTAAGAGAAGAGTCTCATTTAATCAGTTTCTGCTAATGAAAATATTGTCTGTCTCTCCTCAACAGCTTGCTGTGATTACTCTTTCTGAAGTCAACAGCATCTGGCAATGTTAAAGTATTTTTATTATCTCCAGGGGAATGTGAAAAAAGTATGGTTTAAGGTTTTGTTGTTTCATCAGAAAATTTTGAGAGGTGGCAAGTAGATGTAGAGATAAGAAAAGCTCTTAGGGGACTGAAGTTCCCTCCTGGTGCAAAACATTTGGCAGATGTCCTTTGCGTTAGGGTTGTGTATGGTACTAATAATAGAATCTTCTTCAGCTAATTTAGTTATTTTTAGTTGTTGGACGCCTGTGTTGGGATGAAGGGGAAGAATCTGCTGACAGAGTTTCATTGCCCACACCTAAAGTGGTTTCAGTTTTGGCAGTGAGATTGAAGCCTTTAGTGCATGCTTCTCCTCCCTCACCCCCTCATTGACTTTTATGCCCATTGCTCATGGCAAAGTTGTCGCTGGACCGAATGGTATGAGTGTCAGTGCCGAGTACGCTCTGACCAGGTTCTTTTAGATTTTCCACAGATGGAGGGTTTAATGTTTAATACCAAATTTATTTATTTGAAGTTATTTGCCATTGCACAGGATTTTGCTGTAGCAGTATGATACAGCAATATGCTTAAATCGCAGTGCAGGTACAACCTGCAGTTAGCCAAGTGCAGCAACTGCACCGTACAGCTGACCTGCAGCCTGATTCTCACCCTGGTCTCTCTAACATGCTGCCCGTCACAACGCGAGGCATCCCCAGGTGCCGGGGTTGAAACCAGCTCAGGCCTGTGGTTCTCTTCCAAGTTCTTTTTGTTCGTTGTTCGGTTTTTTTGTTCTGTGTTGTGCTGAGCCGTGTATGCGCCCCCATGCTGGTCTGGCTAGCTCGGGAAGAGGTTTGTGCTCTTAGTTAGCACCAGGACAAACAGTTACCTGGCCGACTGATCCCCTCCTCTGACACAGCCGTTTGCCTAGCGCGAAGGCCACCCGCCCGTCCCCTCTGCACTGAGGTACCTTCAGCTTTCCCTGCCGCCGCGGTGGTCGGTCGCTCCCTACCTCGAGCACGTCGCCCTTGCCGCCTCCCCCAGCGCTGCCCTGCGTGTGGCACCTGTGCAGGGATGTTGGTGCGATAGGTGTAGAGTGAGCTGGTGATTTAAACAGCACCTTTTATTACCAATCCCCTTTTGTTTGGAGTATTGCTGACTTCTGGAGGTGAGTCAGCTACAGCTGCCTAACTGGAATGACTAGGACCTACTTAGTTACCTCTTATTTCTAGAGAAGGCCTTACTGACACAGTTATATTGCTGCTAGTACCTAGTAGTGGTACGTTAAAAACAGGGGGGTACACACTGCAGTCCCAGCTTTGATTGCAGTATAGACAGCTATTATACAATCAGTTAAAGTAAGATATCAGTTTCCATGAAAAAGCACTTTTCTGTCTGTTAGCATAGGATTTGAGTCACTTTTAGATATTGTGTGTGGCATGGGAGATGAGATATGGTCAAATATTACTTTGGGTAGAGAAGACTGTGTACTCATGAATGTTTCTAAATGTAGTCTTTCTTATCTAGAAATACATAGCTAACACTTTTATAAAAAAGAAGTGTAATTCATGTATAGATCTTAAGAATCTCATTTAGAATTTTTTTGTCTTTTCACACAGTTTAAGTTAGCTGGTTCTACCTGACTGTCTGTAGTAATTTCTTTGTCTGTAATTTCAAACGCTGCTTTTTTTTTTTTTTTTTTTTTTAACAAGAATGTTCTCTCTTCAAAAAGACAATGAAACATTTTATTTTTAGGCAGGAGCTAAAAATCCAACTGTGCAATTCTTTATTGTGGATACCCAGTCACTTCCTGCTTTTAATTCTACTGAAATTTCTCCACCAGCAGAAATAAAATCCGGGTAAGTAATTTTGGTTAAATGCTTGCTTGTTTGTGAGAGAGGAGGAGCTTTTATGTGCGACCACCCTGTATTCAGTGGATATTGTTTTATCCAGTCACATGGCTCTGGTAGCAACAAGATTTACCAGAGAAAATCTGCACAGAGATTATCCTTCTAGTGATTATATATAGATGGCATATTCCATGTATGTTATATTCAGAAAGTGACAAGTTCTTGGCTCATCACATTCAGTGGAGTCTAACTATGGTGAAGTCATTTCACAGCACAACTTTAATATGAGCAAGTTTTGGTATAATCAAATTATAATGTATGTATTCCGATTCACTTTGGGAAAGAAAAAAAAACAAAACAAAACAGAACCCTTAATGGTAAGTGAAGATTCGATTTCATTGGAAGGAAGCTCCCTGCAATTTTGTTTTGATGTAGAAAGTAATATAGCCTGCTAAGGCAAGGTGTCATGGTTATCCTATGATTTATATTTAAAATGTTTGTATTCTTTGGAAGCATGGTGGAAAGCAGCATGTCTCAAAGTAAATGGAAAACTGTATTTCACAAATGCCACTGGAAATGTACAATATGATATAAATGTATGGCTATTTTGTAAAGAGCATTTCAGTTGATTTAAAATGCATGCCACAGAATGTGGTATACCAACTCTGTGTTTTTTTGTGGGTGGTGGTGGGGTTTGTTTGTTTGTTTGTTTGTTTGTTTGTTTGTTTTTAACAGTATTGTAGAAATTTTTAGAGGTTTTCACCTTACAAAAAGATGATGGGTATGGAAAAACAGGTTATACTAATGATCTTCAGAAAAAGCAAAGCAGGTTTGTTAGCTAGTGAATAAAACAGCATTTTGTACTGGCTGGCCAAAAAGCTGCAGTTGGAGTAGAACTGGTATCCTATTTCAGCCCTCAACACAGCATGACTAATATCTCTGTATTAACCAAGATCCACAAGTTTTTATATATTGTTCTTTATTTTAGCTCTACAGTAATACTGCAATAGCTTGATGTCGTATAGCTGCTGTACACCTTTTTTTCTCCAGAATTTCAGTACCTCTGAATTATAAGCATTTTATGTTTACCTCAGTTCTAGTTGGGATATCTGTCATCTTAAAGTTATGTTTCATCTTTTGCTAACATCTAATGAAAGCAGAACAATGCTGCTTTGTAACCTGGGGAGAATAACTTTCATACACCTTCCAGCCTGGTACTTATCTGGATAACACAGGCCGGATTTATGTGGACTTAATCCATTTTTAAATGAATGTAACACTGTATGAATCTGTATTTATACAAAGATATATCAAGTCTTGAATGATGAACATGAGGGTTTAAACCTACTCATCCTCCTCCTCACCCTTCCCTGGCTTTTAGTCTAAATAATCGTTAGTTAAATTGCAGCATTCCAGGAGGGTGCAGGTAATGCTTCCCTTGTCCTGCGCGTGTTCAGGTGCACAGAGCTTGTCTTAGGGAATTGCACAAGAGCAAAATTACAAGAATAGGAAAAGGCAACGCTGTTGTTGTATAGTTTTGCTCCAAGAAGTGCAAAATATTGAATATTTGCATCATACACTGCTGTATGATGGGAAATATTAACTTTCATGGTGGAAAAGTCTATTTTGACTTCCTTGGAGGTAAATTCTGAGTAAGACTAAATTTAAAGACAGCCCTAAGTTGGAGGCATACCTGAGCTCACACATCTCGGTGGGACTTCCAGGAGGGATTGTACCTGCGAACAGTTGCCTCTTGCAACACCACCCAGAGCTGGTAGTATGCACAACAGCCGCAGCACCGCGTTTGCAGAGGGCGCAGCATGCTTCTGGTTCCTCAGCTGGCTGGCCAGCTCTGCTAGCTAGCGCAAGGAGGGGGGACGGTGCGAATGCTGTGCCACAGCAGGTGCGTCCTCTGAACGAGAGGCGTTCAGTTGCAACGTGAAAACCATGCAGGGAAACTCTTCCTACGCCACCCCCTCTTGAGAGCCAAGCAAGAAGACGGTCCTTAGCAATTAATAACTATGGAAAAAATAGTTTGTCAGTCTCTTTGTCAGAGGGAAAGTTTTACTATTTGTCTATGTCTTGTACTGGCTCCCCAGTACAAGAGGGATGTGGCACTACTGGAGCGAGTCCAGCGAAGGGCTACAAAGATGATTATGGGACTGGAACATCTCTCTTATGAGGAAAGACTGAGAGAGCTGGGCCTGTTTAGCCTGGAGAAGAGAAGGCTGAGAGGAAATCTTATCAATGTGTACAAGTATCTGAAGGGAGGGTGTCGAGAGGATGGGACCAGACTCTCTTCAGTGGTGCCCAGCGACAGGATGCGAGGCAACGGGCACAAACTGAAACACAGGCAGTTCCATCTGAACATGAGGAAAAACTTCTTCACTGTGAGGGTGACAGAGCACTGGAACAGGTTGCCCCGAGAGGTGGTGGAGTCTCCTTCTCTGGAGATATTCAGAACCCGCCTGGACACGATCCTGTGCAATGTGCTCTAGGTGACCCTGCTTGAGCAGGGGGGTTGGACTAGATGATCTCCAGAGGTCCCTTCCAACCTCAGCGATTCTGTGAAAGGTGCCAAAATCTGGGATGGCAGTATTTTGCCACTTAAGATGGTAGACGAAACCTGTTAACTTTTTTGCATGAATGACCAGCATGACACCCATGCAGCATTTAAACGCCACTTTTGGCATCAGGGATACAGGAGTATCCCTTGGTTAACAGGAGGATGAAGGCAGTGGATGCTTCTTGTCTGAAATGATCTGTCCTAAAAATAAGAAGTCTTCAGAATAGAGAACTTTAAAAGATGATTGCAGGAATATCCTTCCTGAGCATAAAATGAGAAAGGGCAATGAAGGACTGCTCTAATGTATACTTTGAATTAATTGCAACTCTGTTTACGTGTTAGGGGTTTTACAATTGAAAACTGAAGGGACATTCTAGCTTCCATAATAACTTTAAAATATATATTATGCTATAAATGATCCTCTCTTTTTTTTTTTGTACTGTCCATCCTGTCTGATACCTGTAGTCTCTAGAATTATTAACTTCTCTAACTTTGAAGGAGCAAAAACTGTAGGGCTAATTCCCCTTTTGCAAACCAAGGGATACCACTATTATATGTACATGAAGAACAGCAGTTTCGTTTCTTTCTTTCCTTTTTTTTTTTTTCCAAACAAGTCCCTTCAGAGTGCTTTTTTAATTTTATTGGTCTAATTATACTGTTTGAAACCAGTGACAACAGCAATATTAAATGTCCTACCAACTTTCCAGTCAAACATGAATGTAAAAATAGACCTTTATGGAACATGATTTCTAAAATGCAGTCTAGAAATAAACCTGAAAGTGGTTGGTAACCAGTTGGCATGTATTTTTAATCAATCCACACTAATTGTAGTGTTTTCTTCTGTTTCTGCCTGCCACCCCCCCCCATTTTATGATCACGAAGATATTCAGTCTCATCACAAAACTTCCCACACATTTTTGTTAACTAACTTTGGGGAAAAAGGGAACATGAACTTGGAACTAAGTCAAATGTGCAAATTCCGGTTAAAAATGTAGACTTGCCTTAGAGGGGAGGTTTGTTTTATTTTAGTTCATAAGGCTTCTAGGAGATAGGAGACATCTAAAATAAGAAGAGTACATCTAACAGATCGTAATGGTAAACAAAGCCACTAAATTTTTGTGTGGTGCCTTTTTAAAAATAATATACAAGAATATTCATGAAAATGATATTTTTTCAGATTTTTTTCAGCTATTTTGATTCATCATGTTAACTAGTTAGCATTCTGAAGATGAAAGTAAAATATTCAAATAGTAATATTTGCTTTTGGTATGGTTTTTCCCTCCATTCTAACCAATGGAAATAAATACTAAACTGAACAAAGTTGTATATCACTCAGCAAATGCTTAGAAGCTACCAACTTCATAGAGAGAAAAGGATAAAATTCCAAAACACAAGACCCATTCAACTTCACATTAAGAAGAATTTCCTCTAGATGCAGACAATATGAGATTCATGGCACAGTCCTGAGTAGCTATTATTTCATACGTTAGAGGATAGTGGTCTGGCTGTTAGTATTTAATTGTAGCCTTTCTGGAAGTAGGTATACACAAACCATCTAAATCTTTACTGTATGAATGAAAATAACCAAGCTGCAAAACAATTGACAAAAAAAATAGCATAATTAGATTTTCATCAATATTTGTCTTTGGAAGAGTCAACTGAAGTGTAAAAAGCTGAATGAGCCTCATTCAGTGAATTGCTGAACACTATTGCATGATACATTAATACAGAGAGAATTTTAAATATCTAACAGTTTTTGCTATTTTCAGGGATCACTATTTGAGTGTTGTAACATGGGTGACAGATGAAAGGATCTGTCTGCAGTGGCTCAGAAGAATTCAGAATTTTTCAGTCCTCACAGTCTGTGACTTTGCAAGAGCCACTGGAAATTGGACATGTCCAAAGGTGAGAAAAATGAGCTTGGCAGAGTCACAATGCTGAATAAATGAGCCTAGGAAGGTACTACTCTAGTACCTCCCTGTATTTATCTTTGTAGAAACACAGACTGGTATAAAATAAACATAATTCTTGTGGGATTGTTTGTTTTTTCTTTCTCAGGAAAAACAACGTACGGAAGAAAGTAGAACTGGCTGGATTGGCACAGTGAGTGTTCAGTTCCTAAAACTGCCACGTGGTAAATAACACTGTGATAGTTAAGACGCTTTCTTATGAGCTTCTTACCTGTTGTAATGATCTTATGTGCAGATATGATCCATTCCTTAGTTGTGTTTTGGATATATAAAATATGATCTCAAATGGGACTCACACACGCTTTTTACGCTTTTGTGGGTTTGTGGTTCTGAACGCCCCGGCTCAGGCTGGTAGTGGGGCATGGCTTGGAGCTGTATGTAACTGCCCTCCGACCTGCATGTCATGTTCGGCTCACCTGAAAGCAGAGAGCTCCTTCCAGACTCCTTTTTTAATTCTAACCTATCGCTTTGGTAGCGATAGGTAGGGGAGTGCGGGAGCTAGGATTCAGATTTCCCTCTATATTGGAGTTGTCAGCTATGCTGATTTGGCTGCTCTCCAATGTTTCTGCCACCACCAGAATGATCAGGGGATAAAATGTATTAGGAAATGTATCCTAGAACTTTTTGAATTAAATTCGAGGAGGTGTGTAGGGGACAAAAGTCTGTTTTAGCAATTCAGGTTGCAGAAAAACATCCCAAGTTCTCCTGGTTTTGTGTTTGTTTTTCTTTTTTTTCCCCCCCATCCAAAATACCCATTGGAGGGAACTGGGGACAAGATGCATGTAACTGACCAGGTGAAAATTTTCATACACTCTACCAAACCAATCACTGCTCCCTGGATGATGTTTTCCAAAGTGCCTTTCAGTCCCTTCGTACATGGTAGGGAGTAGGCACCTAATGAACTACACAGAAGATCTGGGGGAAGCGAAGCAGAGATTCAAAAGTTCAGACTTGGAGGGAGAAGTGAGTTTCAGAGTTTTTGATGAGAACACAGAGTACACTTTCCACTCCCGCATTTTCCACACGCTGATTATGCTTTAGTCACTAATTCACTTTTGAAGTCAAAAATGAAAGTTTAAAGAAATGCAAAGAGGGAGGCAACAGCAGGGATGAAATCATCCGCAGTATGAAGATGAGAGATCAACCCACCTGCTGTCAAATTTGATATGGAAAGGAAGGCCTTAACGCTGACACATTTTGCTTCTCTGCAGCAAAGGCTTCACAATTAGACAATGTGATGATCAAGCTGCAGACTTTGTAAACAGTTGTGCAAAATGAGAGGGCAAAATGCGAGTCTGTGCCATTAAACTAGGTTGTTGGGTTTTCTGTTTCTTTTAAAGAGACAACCCACATTTTAGGAGCTGTTGGAAGATAAAGGCAATCTCAGTGTCTAAGTCTTGGATCTGAAAAGAGAGTGGAAAATAGTGAGGATTGAAGGGGAGGGAGTAGTATCTTTATTCCTTTCTGTTGTTCTCGTCTGCTTATGGATAAAATGACACTTGACTGAGCAGGGATACTTGTGTATGTGCGTATAAACAATTGTATATATACACATACAAGTTATAGATGTAACCGTGTGCATGTGTGCATATATCTATAGTCCTCACCCCCAAATAGAGAGGAAGTAGCAGTGAATTTAAGAATGTTCAGGACTTTGCAGCCTCTGTGTTGCTGTGTAAGGCGTCCAGGTCGTGAGCAAGTTAGAGCTCTCCAGCTGGGTTAAAGGAAAGTCACACTTGGAAAGAAGCAAGACTGATAGGGGAGAGGCTAGCAAAATATTTGCCACGTTGTTTTATGCAAAAATATTACTATGGAAGAAGCAGTGGTCATCAGGAGCACATGGACTAGGGGGACTCAAGTTGGTCATTGCTTGCTGAAGGTGAGGAACTTTCTCCTTCTGCTCAGAATGTTTTTTTCATTTCAGAAATGGGTGTCGTCTCAGAGACGTTGCATTGTGTGAATTGGCTAATTGTTGTTTAGATGTTTTGGACATGTATCACAGAAAAATCTCTTCTTTCATTTGGATTGATTTCTTTCCTCTGTTTTTCTCTATACCATGAGAACACATGCAAAAGACAGTCAGTAGGAGGAATACGTTCATTTCCATCAGTCCCAATTGATAGATGGATAGTTCCTTCATGAAAATATTCCAGTTTGGATTCCCTGGCATTCTGAAATCACCTACTTACTAGCAAAATTTGCTAGCAGTTTGTTTTCATTGAAAAAGGGGGGAAATTTTGCACTGTCAAACTAAAAAATAATTCAGAATTCAAAGGACTTTTTCCAAAAATATATGTTTTTAAAAGGGAAATTCAAAGAAAACCTGTCTTTGCAGAACTCACATGGCTAAAGGTTACACCTTGATGTTAGAGTGGAACAAAATAAAACAGTGACTTTAGAGGTAGATGGGCGTACTGTTTCCTAAAGTGAGAGGAAACTAGGCATACCTGTAGGCCTTCAAATTCAAGAGAGGTGGGAGAGGACATGCATCATTACCAGAATACTAATACTCAGGAAAATCTGCTGCTTAAGGAGCAATGAAGTATTTTAAATACAGTTACTTTTATTGTAGTGGCTACAGGTTCTAGCTGCTAAATCATCAGACAGAATACTTTGCAGTATGTTTAATGATGCATTGGTTGAAGTATTGAAACTTATGTTCTGCTATTAAAACCCAAATTTACCATTTTGGTTTGGAATTTGGTTGTTTGCTTTAATAGACTCTTTTGTGTTCAAGTTTCAGCCATCTGTCCCTTTCTTTGCACCCGACAATACTTCTTACTACAAAGTCTTCAGCAATGCAGTGGGTTACAAGCACATCCATTATATAAATGGCTCACAGGTAAGTAGTAAGTTGTAGGACAGTCAGTGCTGACTTGTATTTCTCCTGGTCAGCATGGAGTTTCACATTCTAGTTTTTCTTTTTGCCTTGCTTATTTTTTTATTTTTTCTTTCTCTTTTTTTTTTTTCAGGCTCCAATAGCTATTACTGAAGGAAGATGGGAAGTAATCAGCATAGCAGCTGTAACCAGTAATTTTTTGTAAGTATTGTAATTAAGCTATTGGTTTTTGTCAGGAGGACTTGTAATAAGAGCCTAAGCAGACAGGGGGGCAGTAGGGGGAAAGGGTGTCATTTAACTTATTAAAAATCTCATCTGAACATGTAAGATAATCCTTTAAATAGTGTAATGTACTGTAAATATCTTAACATAACCAATATGTTTTGCTTTTATAGATACTACGTCAGCAATGAAAATGGTGGAATGCCAGGAGGAAGAAACCTTTATAAGTAAGATGTTTGTTATGCATTATGAGTAAAATATTTGTTACCAAAAAAGAAAGTATTGGAAAGTAAGATTAGGATGCTCGAAGTCCAACATGGAGTCCGATATGGGATTTTTAATTAAAAACAGTTTAGGACTATGAGCTGTGAAAATAAGTGAAATATTTTTCTATGAATTCAGTTGATAAAATGAAATAGTGGGTGAGAAGAAAGAACCAGCTCCCAAAACAAAACCTCTAGTGTTTTTTTTTCACTGTGATAATAATTCCTGTATTAATTGAATTCAAAAGTTTAAAGTCTGTTTTCTTGGCTATTTCAATCAATAAGGATTCTACTCCTGAATTTTATCTTATTTCATTTGGTCATCTTATTTTTTAAAAAAGCATACATTTGTTCAGCATAGTTTAAAAAAAAAAAAAATTCATCTCTGAAATGAAACTCGTCCACTTTGCAGAGTGCTCTTGGAAAGCGGTCCAAGTTCTACTAAATGTGTTAGCTGTGCTCTGAATAAAGAAAGATGCCAGTATTATTCTGTGTCCTTCAGCGAAGATGCACAGTATTATCAGCTAGATTGTTATGGTGAGTATATCCCAAGTTAATTGACATAAACATGACTCGCTGTTTAGCTGGGTGAGGAAGTTCACTTCCTCAAGATCCTGATATGCACTGCCTAACAACGATATGTGTTGATATCTTTGGATATATGCATTGACAGCAGAAAAACGTACTCCCCACTATGCTCAAAATCACCTTGACAAAAATTACAAGAAATAAAAATGATTGCCCTACCTATCAATGGACCTCAGAGGGGTGGCAAAACAGTCCTCTCATATGCAGGTCTGAACCTCCTCAGGAGCTGCTCTTGTAATCAAATGCCATTTGCAACGTGCTAAAAATGGTTGTAGCCTGCTGCTACTTCAGAGCAGGTTGAATGAACAGTAACAGCATATCCATCAAATGATACTGCCTTTGTTGCAATTGTTTTGTGACCAAGTGGAGATGATGTACTTACTTCAGAGACAGATAATGGAAAGAAGTTTCTGTTCCAACCATAACAGGTTGGAAATCATTGGTAAAGTTATGTAGGAAGACTTGTTTTTCTCCTATGCTGTTCCCGTATATATATAGCATTACACGTAGATGTACTATTTGAGGGAATATGCTGTGCATGGGGAGCTGTGTCATCTGTAGAAGGATTTGGAGGCTCTCCTGGGAGCAAAGCAAGCAATAAGCTGGGTAAAGAGAAGTTTTCCATGTGTTGGTATAAAATTATATTGGATAGCGTTGTTCAAAGAATCTAATGAATGTAATCGTATGTAAAGCATTGGGATTGCTTTCTGAGCTTTTGACCTGTAAGTGTTTGTGCTAGATAGTGCAAAGGCTAAACTCATCAGAGGGGGGAAAATGTAGCATTCTCTGGTATTTCTCCTAAACTTGAAATAAATGTTGTTTTTAAGATGCCATGGTCTTATATGATCTGTGGGCTGGAAAGACAGACACCAGAGAGGGAATCATTCTGTCAGATTGTAGAAGTGGTCTGTTGAAGACTGCTGTAGTCTCCGTGACTGCTCTAAGAAGGCTTATGATTTGCAAACCACGGTCCACAACGGATTGGTAGACCTTGTTAAAGAGCAGAAGTTTAATTTTTCAGTACCTCACAGTCAAATAGTTTGTCTGAAAGAAAGTTTGAATATTGTATGTAATCCTGTAAGTTCAGGCCCTGCTGACTTAAAATCTGTATGTGCAGACTAGATGGAAATTGATTCTGAACCTTTTTGATTCACCCACTTCCAATTACTCTTCAAGGGTCTTGTTGTGAGACAGCATGCAAACATGAAGGTTTTATTCTCTATTAACAGGTCCTGGACTGCCCATGTCTACTTTGCACAGAAGCAGCGATGATAATGGTATGGGATTGTCTTAAAATATCACTTGTGTCAAGCCAGAAACTTGCACTGTAAATTTAATTTAATTTTGTTCTCATTGCTTAGTACAATAGTTAAAGCATGTCATTTTTAAAGGCTAACTTTAATTTCAGTTATTTTATTTTAGTTAACCAGACAGATAAACTATGCAGCTCAGCGTACACTTATTCATGTTTTATTTAATATTATTTTACTTTCTGCTAGAAAACAGTGAGTAATGTATGTCTTGTGTGCTGGATAATTGTTCAGTTTTTGTGAAATTGCATTTATTTGGAAAATGTGGAAACCAGCTTTAAAAATTATTAAGGGAAAGCTATACCATTAATATTGAATACATGAGGAAAAACAAAGAATGCAGTGAACTTAGAGTGCAGTGTAGGTTGCCATCACCTCAAAGTGAATTTTTAAATTGGTTCCTATTTAAAAAGATTAACGTATTCAAAGATAATGTTTCTAATCTTCGACTCTTCTCAACTCTTTTTCAGTCATCAGGAACTTAGAAAATAACACTGAACTGGACAATTCATTGAAAGATATTCAAATGCCTTCAAAAAAATTTGGGTCCATTAGTGTAGGTGGATATGGTAAGTTTAAAAGCATGTTTTACCCTTCTCTCCCCATTTTCCCAAGTGCTTTGAGGTCTTCTGCTAAAAGCATGATAGAAGAGTTGGATGGTTTAGTGGGGATTATTGCAGTTTTTCAGCACTTAGAGGCAAGGCAGGAATTTTTTTCTGAAATCCCAAAACATTCTAATCTAAGATTAGATTTCCACTTTTCCATAGTGAGATATCTCAATGTTTTCATGATGATAGGCATTAGCTCCTTTGTTTTCTGTTAGTTACCTGTAAAACAGAAGAGGTCCCCACTGCCACCTATTTGGGGGGGAGGGGGGGCAGAGAAGGAGAAGGAGGGGGGCACACAGCTCGTCAAATAGGTCTTAACTTACAGGGACAATTACCTTTGGGCTTGTGTGAGCAGGCAGGGATACTGGAAGAAAGAAACAATTATTATCCATAAATGGGCACAGAATATAAATGGAAAAACTTCTTTGCAAAATCATTTAGGCTGCACGTCAACAGGACCACCTGTGACTTTCTATATGGAAATATTCCTATTGAATAGTCACATTCTTAAAAGTATGTTTATGCTCAAAGACTACATAAATCTCTGAATGGCAAACTAGAACAAAGTATTAGTAAATCAGCTGCTTACTGCTTTGCTAACCCTGCTCATCTGAATTTGTGCATCAGGGTACAGAAGCTTCCTTGAAGTGTTCCTAGCTTGAAGAACATCAGGTAGACAAGCAGTAGTAGGCCTGATACCTGTCCGAACTGTTCTTGCTACAGTCTTTGCTATTAGTCTTTCTCTTCATGACAAACTTGCTCTTGATAAAATGAATGAATATTCTTAATGAAATTATGTTTTACAGACTGTATTGAGTTCCTTCTGCCACTGTTATCTGTTCTTTTTGATGCCTCTCTCCTTCCACTGTTTATCTTATTTATATAATGACTGTCTTTACCTTTGTGTTTTCTGTCTTTTATTTTAGTCACATTTTTACTAGGGCTAAAGATGAAATCTTCCAGGCAAGATGGAGGTTTAAAGATGTTCTTCGTGCTATCAGTTGTGTATTCATCTTTTTATTCCTCTTTGTTCTTACTACTTCATCTCTTCAGGGCAAAAGCTTTTGGGTAAGGGGAATCTATTTTTAATGCCACAAACAGAAGTAAATCCATTTACGTAGTCCTGCTTCAAGTCTCAAGTCTGCTTACAAATTCATGTATGTACTTGCCAAAGAAGAAATCCATTCCTATAATTATACAGTACACAGATGTTGGGGGAGGGGGGGGAGAAAAAATTATATATTCATATGTTCAGTTTAGAATCATAATTTTTCAGTGCTGATTAGCACATTTTTATTTTAATGTGGTGCATATTCATGCCTGGACAAATTTCTGTAAAACTTGCACTCCAGCCATTCCTTCAGTGCAGGCTGTCAGCATTGTTTTACTCTTCCTTTGCAGCATCCATTCTTTTAAAATTCTGGAGTGAACAATCAAGCTGGTTGGTTTGCAAATCTTATCTGTGGTCTGCATTTAAAGTGTTTGGCTAACTTCCAGCCAACTTTGGTAGACAGAATAACATGTATGGAACGGGAATCACTGTTGCCTGAGAAATAACAGATAATTGGATGTGTTTCTGGGACACTTTACAAACTCTTATGCACAGCCTACCTGGCAGGTTCATGATATTTGGAATTTAGTTTTAGGACTGGGAGAGAAATTTGACTAAAGAAACTTTTTTGAACTAATGTCAGATTTATCACTGTAAAGACTCACCAAGTTTTCCATGCAAGCTTATGTTGGAGAATGCTAAAAGATAACATGTTGAGTCCCCAAATTTCATTATTATTATTTTGGACTTCCCAGTTTCAGACTTTCTGTTAACTTTGCTATAAAAGATTAAAAAAAAATTGTTAGATCATGTAGGAATATTTATCAATATGTATTAGGATCTTTCAGATGAAATTACTGTTAGTTATTAGGCCGTGACTCAAATATGCTTTATGTGAACTGCAATCCATGTTGAGTTATTTCACTGGAACTAAGTCAAGCTCTTTTCATTTTTAGACCTGTGGTATCAAATGATTTTGCCTCCCCATTTCGATTCATCAAAGAAGTACCCTCTGCTCCTTGATGTGTAAGTCTTCGAGTTACATGGCAATGTTGTGTTAATAATCACTTTCATCTACTTCAAATCCTCCTAATAACATCAGGAGACACAAAACTGGCATGTTTTCTAATTACTTCTTAAAGTAGTTTTAAGAGACAATGAAAGAACAAGGTGTATCCCAGTTTGTCATAGATTTCTGTACCAGACAATGATGTAATGCATAACAAGAGTGTATTTTGCTTGTGGCAGTGAAGCAGATACAGAGTGTATCTGATGTAAAAATCCGGGTGTAAGCATTATCTTACCTCTTTTTCCAGATTTAGAGTTCACTGGGAATTGAAATTGCAATGAGATTGCAATTCTGGAATGCAGTTTCAATGGTCAATGAAATTGCATTCCAGAATGAAAGCTTGACTAAGCCACGTATCTGAAAGCTGAAGTGTGATGTCATGTTTTCTCTGTGGTATCTCTGTCAACTGGTTTTGGCAAACTATATTCCATGGTCAGGCTTGCATTCGTTGCATTTTTTCCATAAATTTAAGACTCAAAGGCCATCACCATCAAGTTTTAAGATCTTCCTCCACCCCAAGTCTTTCTCCTGAAGGAAAACAATACTAAAATTTTTGTCAATGCTGCAAAGCAAAGGGGTATTTTCCCTCTTTGTTTCAAACATCAGACATTAGCCCTTCCTCATCTACTTAAGTCATCTTGTCTTTTCTCACTGTCTCAAAATATTAAGTGAAATCCTAGAAGAGCTGACTGCCTGGTAGGCACTGGTGTTCAGTGTGGAGGAAGGGTCCTGAGCATGTATTCCTAGTTGAGTGTGCTTTTCAAACAAGTTCAGTGCAGCCTCAGTGCCAATGTTTGTGAGGTGAGTGACAACGTGCTGGTATGGAGGCTCTCATCAGTAACTGCCGTGATGCTGGAGGGTGCAGACTTGCAGAGTCGATTTGGCTTTGAGGCTTGTTTACTTTATAAGCTGGTTGTGCAGCAGCGCTGTAAGAAAGTGAGCAGCTCAGGAACCACTGTCATCTCTGGCCTGTGACTTGCTTCTGGAGCTCCCCATCACCACAGTCTTCAAAATATGTCCTAGGTACCTTCTGTCTCTTGGACAAATGACAATCTTAGTGTGTAGCTATCAGATTAAAGGTGGTTGACCATGTCTGGTCAAGAAAGTAAAGCCAGTAAATAAGTTAATACAAAGTTTTATTTTAGCTGAGCTTGCTTATCCTTGTGCTATAAAGCTGAAAAAGATATTTTTTCAGGAAATTATTTGGGGGGAAGGGGAAGCTGTTGTTGTTTTTGAAGGCCTAATTCTCCTTGGAGGAGGCTGAGCAGGCCTAACTCTTGAATCTAAGATATGAGAGTTATTTGTATGGTCTTCAGGTGAACAAATGGCCACCTTCTGTTATGCATTATATGCATGCTGTTATTTTATCCATCATCTACTGGAATCTACATAAAGATTCTTTAAGACTGGGATGGCTGTTACCTCAGATCTACAGTGCACATGACTGAAACAGTAGAAAAGTTGATGAGTTTCGTCCTCTTCTTACTGAAAACCAGCAAAAAATTTTTTTCCCTTTTGAATTAATCTTTATTAGAGAAGTACATGTTTTTCTTTGGTAAGCAATTTTTTCTGTTCCGAGAACAAGCTAAGATGTTTAATAAGCATAAAAAAGACATATTGACCAGACCATGAGCACATGCTCTCTGTTCTGTTGCTCAAACACTTCCGTGCATGCTGATGTGTTTCCCCTTAACCAGAAATTACTGAAATTTAGCTATTCATTAAAACAGAAATTGTTAACTTTTTTTTTTTTTTTAAACCAAAAGCTGAATCCCTAAGGAGAGTAGCTGTTAGCCGTTACTGGTTTTTCCCTCCAAATGTTGTTGTTAGATACATCTTAATATAATGTAACTTGGTGGCACTGTAATAATTTTTGATATGCCTGCTGAACCTTTTAATGAGCAGTCTGTGCTCTTTGCTTGTTAACCCTTTTTTGGTCTTGATTCTATTTTATTGACTTACCTGGGCCTTTGTCAGCATCGCCTTTGCTTCACAGTGATGTTGATATCAGCAATTCCCTCAGCTGTATCAGGACCCATAGCGTATAGAAACAAAGGTAGATATTGAGAATTCCTAGTAGTTTTCCCCCTCTTACAAAACTGTGGAAAATGGATTGAAGAGCCATAGGAGCCACTCTTTCATTTCTCACTCTGGTAGGCCTTTTATTGAACATCAAAACTCAACTGACTAAACATGCCAACGCAACAAAAAAGGAAATTTGGTTCGGATTTTTGATAAACCATTTAAAAACGTCATAGCTTCTTATTACAGCAGAAAGCAGTAACTTTCCTAAATAAAATCTGGCCTGCTTTGTTGATTGACAGTTGCATTTTCAAAAGTGTATTGCTTTTGATATGCAGGCAAGCCGCAGTTTGGAGTAAGTTAGCGACGCTTTTTTTGTCTGCTCAGTTTAGTTTAAAAGTTTGCCCTTCCGTGTTTGCCGAAAATTGTCAGCAATAACTGTACTTCAAACACTTGATGAGAGAACAGGCGGAGAGTGAATACTTGAATCCTATGGTACTTTTCACCCAGGTATGCAGGACCCTGTAGTCAGAAAGTAGATTATGCCTTCCGGATCAACTGGGCTACTTACCTTGCAAGCACAGAACAGATCATCGTGGCTAGCTTCGATGGCAGAGGCAGTGGCTACCAGGGGGATGAAATTATGCATGCAATAAACCGAAGACTAGGAACATATGAAGTGGAAGATCAGATATCAGCAGCCAGGTGAGGTGCAGTGAAATGGTCAACAAAGGTGAAGGTTTTGAATGGTCATCTTAAAATTACTGGCAAAAGCATAACTAAATTCTACATTATATGCCGAAGAGTGTCATTTATGTGCCAACAATTATTTTATGCTTAAAAAGAGAGAAGAATTAATGCTTTAATAACAAATTTACTGTAGCCTTATTTCTATAGAGAAGATAGCTTTGGCACATTGGCAAAAGGACAGACCACCAAAGAACTTGTAGCTGAACGTTTTACTCCAGACTTTTCTGCAAGGTTCTGTCATGACGGAGAGTTATTTATATGTGCTGAACTACTCAGCATTTATAGCTTGGTGGTGTTTCAGAATTTTTTTTTTTTTTTTTTTTTTTTTAAACCCTGACTGGATTTACAGGTGTCAGTCTGTCCCTTACTGTCAAAATTTCGAGTTGCTGTTCTTTCTAAAAAAAAAAAAAAAAAAAAAAAAAAAAAGTGTGTGTGTGGGGGAATCTAACCTATTTCCAACAAATGATACAAATACCAGGTATGTGGTATATTCTGCTTTGGCAGAATTTCTTTAAAACAATTCAGAAAAATATATGTGAATGTGAAAAAACAATACCTGAAGATGTGTATGAAACATTGCATTTTTTCATAAGCAGTCACTTATGACTTGGGACATGCTTATTTAGACAATGGAAAAAGGCCTATGTGATGGAAAACGGGAGCAGATACCTGCAATCCATTAAGCATTTAATTATTCTGTTTGCTTTTAGAAAATTTTCTGAAATGAGCTTTGTTGATAAGGACAGAATAGCTATTTGGGGTTGGGTAAGTACTCAAAGTATTTTGGCTGGCTTATTATTTAATTTTAACAACTAGTTGTTGCATTGCCTCCTCTGTTCGTGATGTATGTGAGTGTTTAGTGTAACAAACCTCTGGGGTCATGGCAAAGTCCCATAACTGAATTGATGAAATACCTCATGCAAGTGCCTGTATGCACAGAGATGTTGCTCTTTTGCAAGCATTCAGGGGCTTTTGAAACAGAAAACAGCACTACTAGAGGAATTAAAAACAATTTAAAGGGATACTGCCAGGTTCCCATGTGCAAGATGATCCAATAAAAGAAAAAAATCAAGTATGCGTTCAGTAGTGCCACTAGTTCACTACGTGTTCACTAGTATACCAAACCTATGGGCAAAAGCAATTTCTTTATCTTTTGAGTTCTCTGATTGTCAGCCTCTCACTACATACCTTAATTCTGTTTGTGGTAGCTTTGGCAGTATCCTTTACTAAGGACAGATTAGGCAAAGTATTTATACATGGGTTTAATCAGTAAGTATACACATTATCTTGCTGATCTCATTGGGCAGACTTAAGTTTTGAAGCAAACATTTGAGAGCTTTGAACTAGGACCAAGTTCCTATTTGCCTGTGGTCTGATTTCAAGATAAGAACGACATCCAAAAATCGCTCATGTCTTAAAAAGTGAGTGGGCACGTTTCCCAAAATAATCCCTTAAACTGCTGCGAGGGCCGTCATTTGGGCAGTTGGTGACATTGTTTAGGTATCTCGCTGCCCGAGCGCTCAAGTGTGTCAGGTATATAATCATCTGTCTATCAGGCGAGAGCTTGGGAGTGAGTTTTCTGTGCGCAGCGGCAGCGTTTCGTTGCACAGTTCCTCCCCTGGGCTCCGCCGAAGCTGCCTCGCTCCCCAGGCACAGTCTCGCTCCTGACGCCCCGGAGGAGAGGGAGCGCGTGAACTGCGGCGGGCCTGCTCTGAGGGAGCTGTAAATTTTCTGATGCTCCAGCGCAGCTCGTCATCCGGCGTGTCGTGGGCCTGAGCTTTGGTTGCCCCCGGCCGGCACGGAGCGGGGACACAGTGGGTCGGCAGGGGCTTGCCTCCTGTCTTTCGCTGCTGCCTACGGTGCCACCAAACAGTGTCGTGCTGAGCTGAGTCACGGTTCAGCGGTGTTTGCGCCCCTTTTCCGCAGCAAGTTCTCCTTCGTCAGAGCCACAGCTGTCGCATGCGCTTTGATGCTGGTTTCCCCCACTGAGCAGGCTGGGTGAGATCTGACCCAAATTCAGAATGCAGTTCATTAATATGAAAAATGCTGAGCCTGTAAATGTCTGATGAACAGTTTAGCAGATGGGCCCCATCCTTTTCTTTCCGACTAAAATAACAGCAATGTTTTCTTTTCAGTCTTATGGGGGATATGTGACCTCCATGGTGCTTGGCTCTGGAAGCGGAGTGTTCAAGTGTGGAATAGCGGTTGCCCCCGTGTCACGTTGGCAATATTATGGTATGTGATGGCTTCCTCGTTGCAAGGATTCCCATATGTCTTGCAGTGTACATGCTGCAAAGTGTTGATTCATAGCGTAGAACTTTGATTATCTACTAGATACCATGTAAATGCCTTTTGGTCTGTTTTGATGAACTCATGGATATTACATTTCAGAACTCAACCAATTCCCTAAATCTTATTTCTCATTTTAAAAAGTCAGATGCACAATTACAGGTAATCTCTTTAACCTTTAATGAATGTGAAATTATTGTAATAGTGGTAGTACTACTGTAATGTAATGCCTGTATTTGCATTCCAAAGCTGCCATGCGTTCTGAGGTGCTGAGACCATTAGTGAATGTCAGAAATCCATTGCTATTAGTCTGCTTCCTTAAAATGCTACTTTGCTTATAAGAATGAACTGCGAGACTTATCATCAAACTTGCATTATAAACTGCTCTCTCAAAATGACAGAATGGGATTTGAATTCCTTACAGTTAGTTTTATTTTTTCTTTTGGAGTTTAAAATTTGGATTTTATAAATTTAATCGTAAGAATAGCTCGATGTGATAAAAACTAACTTCTGAACAAATGGACAAGTCTACACATGCTTCAACCTTATTATAGTGTATAAGGTTACAGTTGCATGAGGCTACAAATACAGTTATAGGGGGCCTCCTCCCAGCTTAAAAGTATATATAAAAATATAATATAATGGTATGATTTTAACTTTTCTGGTTTGGATTCATCCAAAAGCAGTCAAAGAAAAGCCTTTCCTGGCAAACTTCTACTAAATAAGGCATAATTTATCATTCTGCATCCAGCACTGAGGCTGTGTAACAGCAGATTATGTGCTCTGGCTAATTCAACAGATCAAATCATGCTGCCAGGTATTAGTAGTAGTCAGCTGAGGATGTAGAGATGTTTTCATAATGTTTTGGATGTGATTATTGCATTATGGCAGGAAATCTTTTTTAATGAAGAGCAATATCTCTACAATTCCGCTTTTAATAGATTAGATAAAGGAAAGGGTAATGAGGGCATACATATTCAGCAGTAAAGAACAGTGTGTGACAGTGCTGATAGGTAGTCAAATGGACGTTATAACATGATGACAGAGTATCGGTTCGTATGGCTTATAGTAAGGCAGCAAATCTGCAAAAGCAATAATATATCATGCTGAAAAATCTGTGGAAAATTGGAGATACCGAATTTTGATTATAAATAACAGAGTCCAACTGAGTCCTAATGCATTGCTTACATTTCCTTTCTTAGGTTTTTAAGTAGCAAACAGTTAGATAAATTTTCCGATAGTTTAAAAAATGCTAGTCATTTACTGCAAGATTTTCAGCAGTTTTCGTGGAATTACTGAAAGAATAACAATAAGGTGACATTGACACAAAGTACTTTATTAATATTCAGCATTCAGGTGTCCATGGCAACAACAAGATTAAATATTCTGAATAATGATGGTTACCTACAAGCCTCATTGTGAGAAAACTGTGATTTCTATTTTTTTTTTTTTTAATTTCCAGTATGGTAATGCATTCTTATTGTTTGTATTACTGTGTGTGAAATTTCAGGTAGATAGAAATACTGAAAATTAAGTAGTACATTCTGTTAATTTTTTATTACAGATTCAATATACACGGAGCGATACATGGGCCTTCCTATAGAAAGTGATAATCTGAAAAACTATAATGTAAGAAAGAAATCACTTGATTTCATTTTTAAAGTGTGTTGTTTTTCTCTGGACCACTCTCTTGTTCTTTATACATCCTACCAATTCCTTCCTCATAGGAAGAAATAACTTAATAACTTTGTTTCTTCATTCCTGTTATAATCGCTGCACTGTGCTTTTAAACACTATACTCTCCTGCTTTTGGATTTTGAGTGAAGCAGTTACTTCTTGCTGTATGGTGTGGGGTGTTTTTTACATTCAGTTCCATTTGGCTACTTTGCAGACTGTAAAACAAGCTGTAAAAACTGTTTTATTTTAATCACCAAGAAACAAGTTTGTTTTAAAATTTAATATGCTAGTGGGCAAACTATGCTTTGTCTTAAACAGTATTTCCACCAAAACAAATGTACTCCAGTTCTTACTGAAATTTAATTAAAAAACATGGGTATGATGTGAGTTTTCTTGATTTATGAAACTGCAAGCTTTATTCAGGGGAAGTAAAATCTCCCATATATTAGGAAACTGTGAAGGGTAGGCAAGTCTGTTGGTGCCGTGATCAGATCGAAGAAGCTGCAGATCAACTGAGAGCCAACAGCATCAGGGTTGAAATTTCTGCCTCACTCTGTCAACGTGGGATTTCTGAACTTTGGCCTGAAATAATTAATGTTTGCCCAGCAAGTGAGGAAATTTCCAGTTTTTTTTAATGGGAGCAAAATACCTATAGATTGTTTATCCTGGTTATGGTATGGTGGGTTTTTTGCCGGAGGAGTAGTAGTATTTCTGTCCTGTGTACTGGCTCTTTTTTGTTGCCTAAAGGGCTGCTTGAAGTTGCAAGTAGTTGGGAATAGGGCAGAGCTGCCCAGGCTTTCTGTAATTTTTTTTGCTAAATTTCAGATCAAGGTGGAAAGACAGTGGATACTGAAGAACAATAAGCAACCTGAAGGATACTTTGTGCCTTGGTTATTGGGATGTTTCACAGAGGTCCTTAGCCATGGTGACGCAGGCCCAGTCCTGTTCTTGCGTACCTCAGATGGGAGGTACAGACATGCTGCCCCTCTCTTCTCCAGGTGCAGGTTCCTAAAGTGTTAGGCAACACAAAGTGAGAGGAGAGTAGCAGGGTGTCCACTGGAGAGAGGAAAAGAAATGGGTCGTTCTCTGTGTATAATTATTTGGGTTGGTGAATAGGTTAGAAGATAGCTTAGGCTGAATTGTGTCTTGATGCATTAAAGCATCAGTGTCATGGGGGGAAAGAAAGAGGAGGACATTGTTGTATTGGCTAAAAACATGGTGGGTGGGTGTGTATGTATGCGTGTATACACACACACACACACACACACACACGCATATATATGGACTGAAAGGTCTGGTTTGACATATCACTACAGTAATCTAGTTTTGTCAGCTGCTATGTCAGAAGTCCAGGTCAAAATTCAGGAGAATGGCAGTGACTGCTGGCAGAGTTGGTACTTTGTCTGGCTCTTCGTATCAACGAAGGGCTCAGGCCCCCAGGACTGACCAGCAGCCTGCGTCAGCCTGCCTGCCTTTTGTCAAGCGTGTTTCTTTAAGGCAGGGGGAACAGTAGGAGGTCTGCGAGGTAGCAGTGTAAATAGAAGTCACTGTCGTCGTGCAGAACGAACGTTAACGCTCTGGGTGCACAAAGTCATTCACCAGCTTCGCAGCACAGATGGCAACAGAGGACTGTTTAATCCTTTCAAGCCAGGAGTCGGATTTTCTTGGCATAGTATCCATTGCTGGCAATGGCCACGTTGAAACTGCCAGTACCAAAGAGCTAAAGGTTTTAAATGTGTTACTCAGAGGACTAATTGGGGAGAATGGTGGCTAGATGGAGGAGGGGTAATTGTACAGATCAGATTGTCAAACTTCACTGCTTTTTCTAGAGGTAGGAAAATATTACTTAAGGCCTCATTTGTTCTTACATGCCCTAAGGAATGCATTACTTAGAATTTGCTTTTTCACAGAAACCTGGTGTGATGGGCAGCTTAAGTGGCTTTGTTGCTTCTCATATGGAGGTAGAAGAAAACGTTGTAGGATTTTGTTATTGCTGAAGCCCCTTACTGACCCTAGCGCAGTACTCTCCTGGCTCTCATCCCTTTTTGTCGAGGTTCCAGGCACAGTAACCTTCCTTCTGGCCCCTCACTGCTGATGAGGGCTATTTTCTGAACTGAATGCTGTTGTTACTTGGCAAGCTAATGCAAAACATGTATAGAAAAGCTCTCCTAGTTGAAGCTGTTAAAGCACTTTTGAACTGTTAACTTTGTACTGTCAGGTTTGCATGCTGTATCATGTATTTTTCTCTCCTACCGTATCTGGTATAAAGCTGGCTTGAAAGCATGAAGGCTGCATAAACTCTGCAACGTGTGCCCTAATTTAAAAGAAAGGGGACTTTGCACACACCAGCTTAGAGCAGATGTATGCTGCTTAGGTGCCTTGCTAATGCACAGATCATTATTAATGCTTATGAATACATATCATCAAGAAACCAGCTGTGGTACGAGGGGTATGCTCTTGTATACAGTATTATGACACTAGGTTTCACATTTACTGGTGGAGCAGAAATCTGGGATATAAGTCCTCTTTGTCAGGAGAAGAGTCTGAGGGAAGACTCTCAAACCTCTAAGTAGGCTAATTAGGTGTGACTGGTGCCTTTTAAGGTAGCTGTGAAGTATTAAAAATTAGAGCTGTGTAAAAGAAAGGAGAAAACATGGGTGGTGCTCCCGGTATAGTTGTGAAAACATCAGTACAGATCCTAGGCTGAAGGGCTGTAGGGCAGAGACACTGTCTGCCCAGAAAGACTGTCCCTGATGTGTAAGATCTGAGGCTAAAACAGGCCAAAGCTTTAGAGGTCAGATGCAGTAGCCATGTAAAGTATACCAAAGAGACTGTTCAACTCGCGAGAAGATTATTTTGCAGTTCACTCTGAATTTGATATGCTTTTGGCAAGTGTTTGAAACAGTCATAGATTTGGCAATCTTTTGCTAGCAGATTTGAAATGTTCAGTCCTTAAGAACTGCTGCATCATTAGGTTATGCAAAACAGGGTACAATTTTGTAAATATGCCATCTTGTACTGATTTGACATTTGTTCTATTATCTGAGAATATGCTAAAGGGAGAGAGACCTTCAGTTTCAGCCAAACCTTAACTTGTTTGTTGAGTGCTGATAAAATGTTGACTGCTGTGTGATCTTTAGAAAAGCCAGTTACACTCAGCAAGGCCTAATTCTGAGTACTTATGCACAGTACCTTTTTCAGAACTTGTGTCACTGCGGTATAACGGCAGGAAGAAAGGAATAAATGAAGTTGAATTTATTTGCTGTCCACTTGGGGTTTGTTCAACCTGTTTAGCTGTTGCTTTGAGCTGTAATGGTGTCTAACTTGAGTTTGTTCCCTATTTTGCAACCTTTTTTGACAAAAATATTGTATCCTTAGAGCATGTTTTAGGGAAGGGACTGTTTGTGTTGAGTATACGTAGAGCACAGCACAGCCCAGAATGACCATCGGAAACCATTTCAAGTGATAAAACACTGAAAAAGAATTGTTTTCCAGGATCTCTTTTGTGTGTTCCTTCTTTCTGAAGTATTTTACAAATAGTTTTATCGAATGCTTGGAAGAGAAACAGTGACATTCCTTTTTTAAAAACTGGTTTTGGAAAGTCAGATTCACGGAAGTGAAACTCATTAGTCAGATCAGGCTTCCGCTCACTCAAGGTTTGCTCTCCTTCAACCAGCGTTGATTTGCTGGAAGGAAGCTTAGAAAGGAGCTTTACCAAGTTCCAATCTGTGTGCGTAGAAAATGTTTCACTCAAAAGATGTTGCTTCATTGTTGTGGGGTGGTTTGGTTTTGTTTTTTAAATCCCCGGGCCATTACTTCTGCTTTCGTTCTCGAGGTTGGCTGCTCTACTAGTGCTCCTCACTGAATCAAAGTCCACTCTGCAGTTTTTGGCACTCTCTTAATATATCTGTTCTTATGCTATGATACCAGCTCATTTCAATGGACACAATGTCATGCTTCCAGTGTGCACTGATTTCCATGCATTACACAGGATTTCTGTTGATCCACAGCCTTTCCTTATCCACAGAGAGCAATTATAGTTTTACAGACTGGAGATCTTTTTTTTCCCCTGCTGAACATGTTTTTAAATTTAGTTGAATAATCAAAAAGAGCTAATTTCATTTACGAGAGGGTTGCAATACACTATTCTGCCATGACAAAAGAGTTTTAATATTTATATGTGCTTTAAAGATGCTTTGGATGAGTGTACAGAGACCTAAGGAAATTGGAACACTTCTGTGGTGTGGGTTTTGGGTTTTTTTGTTTGTTTGTTTGTTTGTTTGTTTGTTGGGGGTTTTTTTGGGAGGGAGGGGGTACCACACAAAGATCCATGTGCAAGGATACAGCCTTAGTAGCAAGAGAAGAAAAAACCATATTCCTCATTTTTACTTTTTTCCTTTCCCTATTGTCTCTTATTTGCTATAATGTAGAGCAAACCGCCACAGGAATTCAGGAATGTTCAGCAGAGAAGCCCTTTAATGGTGCTAATAGAAGGCAGTTTTCATTCAGCATACTTTTCCCCACTACGCTGGATTTCTCACCAAGCCCACAACGTCCTGTATGTGTCCCTTCGCTTCCTCCCACCCTCGTGTCAGAGCACTATCATGTGCCCTTTCCTTGCTCAAATGAAAGATCTTCTTGGCAATTTTTACTTTCCTCGTTCTTTAGTACTTGGTCACAGTATTAGGTCAGGAGGTTACTGTGTTACAGTGAGTATGTTGTTACTCTGCTTTAAGTTTCTTTAACCTTAGTTGCTGTTTTTTTTTCATCGCAATATTGTTTCAGTCCCAATGTGCCATTTGGCTTCTATTTATAGGTTGGGTTAGTGTTGGGGGTTTTTTCAGGCATTTCTGCACTGTACTGGGGGGAGAGCATGGTCTTAAACCTCTCCTCAGCCATTTTCACTTGGGAATGATGAATCACTAGGTCTGTTATTTATCTACAGGTAAACTGTAGTGTATATTAGGTGGGGAAAATAACGCATGTCGTCTCTGTAATATCAGCGCTCTGCTATCATAGGGTGCACCGTTGTCATGGCAACATTTTTTAAATTGTCAGCTGAGTAGCAGAGGAAACCTATGGCAAGTGGCGTGCTGCAGGCTAACAACATGTTAGCAATGCATTAAATGTGTAGCTCACTCACAAAACTCTTCCCCTGTGGAATTACTTGTTACTTTGCAGACATAACCCTTGGTAATAATTCTAGACCGGTGCAGAACAGTTTGAGCGCTAGCACAGTGCTGCTGGATATGTGAACGCGCTCATTCGTGGTGGGGGGGAAGGGGTCGTTGCTTTTATCCAAAGGATCCCTAGACTGTGTCAACAGGAATGAAAGTCATCACTTGGTAGCAGATCATCTTCTAACAAATAGCACCTTTTTTCTTTTTTCTTTAATTTCAGAGTTCAACAGTAATGGCCAGAGCTGAAAAATTCAAGCAAGTTGAGTATCTCCTTATTCATGGAACAGCAGATGGTGAGTTGCAGTTAATTAGACATTTTAGTATTACAGACAGGTTCGCAATTCTACTACTGACAAAACAAAAGCATGAAGGGGCAAGGCTGTTACATTTACGTCAATAAAAATAATACTGCTTTCCACAACTAATTTGTGGTTTCAGTCAGCAGTGCTGGGGAGTCTTCTGTGTTCATTGTTTTTCTTTTTTCCCCTGCAGTAGTACAGAACCAATTTTTGTTTACCTTTTTCCTTTTTTCTTCTATTTTTCAGATAATGTTCACTTTCAGCAAGCAGCGCAGATTTCCAAAGCTCTTGTTGACGCTGAGGTGGATTTTCAGGCAATGGTACAGCTCTGGGGTTTTTTGTTTGTTTGTTTGGGGTTTTTTTTAATCATCACAGAAATGGACTTGTGTTGTGAGAATAGTAGCAATAACTGCCCTGTTCAGTATAAATTAACTACCATCTTACACCAAAGTTCACGTTTGCATTTCACATTCATTAACTGAAACTTTTAACATAACTCTGCATATATCTTCTGTACAAGAAAAAAAATTTAAAGCAGCTTTTTCTTGTATTTGACCTTATTTACCTCATCTTTCATTTTGTTAATTTTTCTGTGTTCTCAAACAGCCAAGCTTCACATATACCCACAGTCCAATAACGTATAAGAAAAATGTTTAACTTCAGCTAAGTCTAGTTTGTTATCCCAAGATAACTTGTCTGTTGATTTTGGTGTTTCTCTACGAGAACTTGTAGGACCAAGTAGTTATTTGCCCCTTCTCACATTGCACGTGGCAGCTGCCAGCCTGAGGTGCTAGTGCTTCTTTTCCTACTCTCTCCCAGCTCTTGGGGAGCAATGCTGAAAAGGTACAGGAGGAAGCCAAACGTGCCGGTTCATGACTGTCCTTCAGCCAGCCTCGCAGGGCAGGTGGGCTGCTGAGAGCAGCCAGCGCTCCGAACTGAGGAGCTGTGCCTAGCCTCCATGTGCACAAGCCGTGTATACATTTCGTGCTTTGTACATTTAGTGCATGAAGAGATGGCATAACCCCCACACAAAGCAGTGACATCAGTAACACAGCAGCTCCCTACCACCGTCCTGTCTTTATCTTCATGCTGAGTTAGCCTTGCTCTGAGCTAATTTTTAATGGCTACGTGTGTCTTTATTTCTGTCATGTTTCATTAATGATTTGGGTGTGGCGAGGGCTAACGTTCTCTGTTTTTTTTTCTCTCCCACAGTGGTATACCGACAAAGACCATGCCATTACTGGTCAAGCACATAAGCATATTTATACCCATATGAGCCATTTCATAAAACAGTGTTTTTCATTGCCCTAGCACAGGGACAGCACCAGCAGTTTGGCTGTTAGTGTGGTACTTCTCCAGAAAACTCTTTAGCTCAATGTATGCTGAGCCAGTATAAACTTTATGAATGAAGATGAGGGTAGGGGTTAACTCCTGGATACGTGTGTACACAATGAAATGCTAATCTTTATGATGATTTGTTGCCAGGCAACTATTACATTTTTATTGATTGTGTTTAATCAGGTCACTAATGTCATCAAAATGTATGTATGTTGTTAAACTTGAAAAGCATAGTACTTGCTTTGCATTAGTACCTTTTCAGTCTAAAAGGGAAACAATCCAGTTTCTATTTTGGTGTAATGAATACTGAAAATAATGTCACAGAGCAACTGAACTGATGTGGAGATCAGTTTAGGAATACTAATAATAATTAGTAACGTTTCCATGGAGAGATAGTCCTTTCTACTGGAATTAAAAAAAAAAAAAAAAAAAAAAACTGATTACGTCTGTGAAAATATTGATGAACCTTTAAATAGATTTTTGCAGAAATATTACCTAATGTTCGATCAATGACTTTTAGGTATAGTCTTATGAATCCTGCAAAGTTAATATTTTCTATACAGAATGAAACACCTCTCTTACTCAGTGCCTTAATTAATTTAACTAGCTAGCGTTCATCAAAGATTTTGAATGATACCTACTCAAACCCATTGCACTGCATTTTGCTTCCTACCCTAGTACTGTGATGTGTGCTTACTTTATGGTCAAAAAGGCTGGTACTAGGGGAATATGCACTGGTGAACTCTTATCTGGGGACTCTAGGAACCCGTTATTGTTCCTCTGTGGGTCCAAAATTCTCTTTTTCAGTTTCCTATTTACCAGTGAACAGGATATATTGTTTGCACTCAAATGCAAAACATTAAAATGCAACCTAGCAGTTAAAGCAAGGACCGGACTATAACTCTCATATGAATGTGCTATTTAGCGAACCTGCTTTTTTCTTCCAGCCTACCAGTAAACGTCTGCTTTAGTCTCAGCACTCCAGGTAGGCTTTTCCCTCTGAAGATAAGACTTACATTTTCTTAAATTTCACATACATAGAAAAGATGCAAACCAACTTGTACTGCAAACTGTGCTGCTTTAAAATAATAAAGACAGACAGACATTAAGTTATGAAAGGATGTGTATTCTGTATAATTGGATATTCTGCTCCAGAAATTAACTCCTATAATTTTACAAAAATAAATGCATTAATTTTGAGAGAGATTTAGAGTGAAATTTCTGCTTTTCCTAAAGGTGTTTGTTTTGTGTTACCATGTACTGGAGTGTGACATGATTATCTAATGCTTAGCTTCTTGATATTAGATATCAGCATGTGATTACATATATATGTTGTGGTTTATTAGTGACATTAGGTGTGACTATAAAAGTACAGCCAGATAAAGCATGGAGGAGAAGAGGAAAAAATATCCAGGCAGTTTGTGTAGCTTGTCCTTAAATAAAAAAGGTGTGAAGGGGTGTTGGGGGGGGTGGGGCGCTGAGGAGGAAGATATACTATAATATGCTGTTAGTAGAGGATGAAGCCACTTTTTTTTTTGAGGCACTTTAGCCTGTTCTCTGATAGGTCTCCTGTAGGTCCAAAGAATAATGTACACAATGAATAAGACGATCAAGGTGTCTCCGGGAATTGACAGCCCTGAGTTAGGCGCTTCAGCTTCCTTTAATATGCATGGTGACTGCTAAATATCTGAAGTTGAGACCACAGAAGAACGCCGGCTCATTTCATTAATGTAAAAGCTGTCACTAGGAAACAATTGTGGCTGAAATACAGCCACGTGCTAGAGTTAGGCTCTTAATGCTTACTTTTTTGTTGTTTTTTTTTTTTTCCTTGTGAAATGGATAAACAAAATTTGTTTGTACAGTACACTTTGTGTAAAATACTAATAGAAAGCACTAAAGCCAGAGGTCTGACAGTTAAAGTTTGAGGCTGGGAGGCTTAGAGGCCAGTCTTTGGTTCAAAACTTGGCGACGAATCTGAGGGGTTTAATAGGATGGAGCTCTATCAGTGTTTGGGTTTCTGCAGTTGTACTAGGCTTTAGGAGAACAGTAGAAGCTCCTACAATTAGCCAGTAGCTGAGCCGGTGTTCAATTATATTAAATGTTTTAAATATTGTAGGATTTAGGAATTTTTAAATTGTAAGAACTTACCTATTGATCTTTAAAAAGACTTAACTACTCCTGCCTGGTCCACATCATCTCCCCCAGGAGCAAGAAGGGGAACCAACTCATGACCAGTGACTCGGAACCTGATTTCCAATCTCTTTCTGGAACAGGTCAGTTATGTGCTGTCCCCAACTGCGTACTTACTGTTAGAGTTGCATCAAGTACACTGCTAACAGCTACACACTACTTGCCCATATAGATAGAGCACTGCATGTTTTAGTGCGATTCCACTCACAAATGGAGCAGCTTGCAAGACTGAGCTATACTATTCATTAAATGGTGAAGTATTTTCAAGTGACAGTAGGTATTTAAAACACTGTACCACACTGCATACTTGTTCTGGGTCTTGCAATGTAAAAATAGAAATTGAAAATTAGTTAGGATAAATATTTATTTTCACATAACATTTCTTAATTGTGAAAAACACAATAGTCTATTCACATGTACACATAAACTTTTGTAATAAATTACATCCAAGAAATTGAGTAATTTTGACCAGGAATATGAAATTAGAAGTAAATATAACACTAGATTTGCTGTATATTGTGTGTGATTTCAGAATGTTGAGATTAACATTGGAACAGCATTAAAATTCACACACGAACAGAGTGACTGTAAAAAAACTCTCTGAAATACTGAACAGAAATACAGAAATGCCATTGAATACACTGATTTCTTAATATTCTAAGAGTTGGTCAAGTGAAACTAATACACTTTGATTGTATACATTATCTGTAACAAAGTCAGCAACATATTAAAACACCACCAGGCTGCTTTCGGGACAAACCAGTATTGAACTTCTATACTAGCCTTAAAACAATTGGAATCTTACAATTTATCAAGTACACAAAAAAAGCATTTAACCTTAATGCATCAGCATTTTTCCTAAACTTATAAATACAAACATTTAATTGTATGTAAATCCTTCTTTGTGTCCATTAGATTTCCCCCCCCCCCATAAAAATGACCTTTGATGGGCTTTGATAATACTAAGTAGAATTTAGAACAGTGACCCTATTGGTCTGCAACAAAATGCAGTTATTGTTTATGGCTAAAGTAGTAAAACATACATACACACTCACGCACACAAAAACATTGGAAGGAGTATTTTAAATGTGCTGAATATGAAAAGTTATTCACAGGAGGTCAATGGAAAGGTTATTGTGTTTTGGAAAGCTAGGGGATGTTAAAGCCCTGTAAATGAGTTTATAAAGATTACAAGACTGTAGACTCTCATTCCTAGGATTCAAAGCAAAAACACAATGATGAGAGTTAGCCTTCATTTCATCATTTAAAAATTTGTCTTAAAAAAATTCAAAAATTAGTGAATTTCAAATAATCCATAAAACTTTTGCTCCACTTCTCTATTAATCTTGCAGTACTTGTTTTACACAAAAAAACAGCTTGAAGGATCATGCCATAACAAAATCTGTTATGAAAAACTTCTTTGTAATGGCTTTAAAGCCACATCTTTGCAATGTTGTTTTTAATCTTTTAATCAATATGTACTTGATGGAATAGTGAAAAGAGCTGTAACAAAAGTAACAAGAGGCTACCTATGTAAGTATTATACACAGTGATGGCTGGAATAAAGACAACTGGTTTGCAGTTGTTAGTAGAGCGAGAGAGAGAAAGGACAATATAAACACGCCATTTACGTCACTGTATTTTAGGCAATAGAGAGAAAAATCATTGGGCAGGTAATATAACTGCATGTGGCATATTGTTTATATTTACAAAAGTCCTATTATAAAATAATGGATTCATTAATGACATAATGCAGTTGTTTGGCCTACCATGGAAACATTCGTACAATACAAGATAAGATATTGTAATCACAGATTGCATTTTAGCAAATACTGTACCAAAGTTTCACATCAAAGGATGTGGTGGTGTTTTTCAAATAATGTGAGAAAATGTGTTTTAATATATATTTTTATATATATATATGTATATATAGACTATGTTCCAGTTACATACAAATTTGAATATTAAATATACTGTATTAAATCAAGGAAAACTGCACAAATACAGAAAGAATCTGACCCTGCAATCCCCATTGCAAGAATAATCCATGACTTCAAAAGAACAGCTTGAGGAGGAAAGGGTTATCCTCGTTAGTGTTCATAGGGTCAGATCAGTTGTCACTTTAAAAACATCTTTAATGTTTACTTGTTAATTTTGGTCTCTTAAAAACATTTACTTGAGTTAAACGATTTAAAAGAAAAATGGAACGAGTGTTTCAAGTTCATATTGAATGAAGATTATTAAGGATTCTCACACAGAAAAAGTAGCAAAATACAGTACAAACCTATTAACAAGTAAGTTGAATTTGAAAGAAACTATGTGACCCAAGTACTGATGAATGGCCAACACCAGCAAAGAAAGTGAAGATTTTTTGCATTGACTACTGCAGACTTTTGCACACGTATTGGACAATGCAGACATTCAGACAAAGTGAAATGAGACAAATATTGCACTATATTACCTGTGCTAGTTTGGGATGACAGACAAAAGGTTACAAGATCAAATTAGTCATATTTAATGGTTGTGGCACTCCTTTCATTCATTTGTAAAAAATTAATTGAAGAAAGAGTCATAGACAAGTCTCCCAGTCAACACCTTTCCCTGAGTCAGCTTTCTTCTCTCTTCTGATTTCAACACTAGGAAAAGAAAGGAAAAGAAAAGTTACAGGAGCACTATCATATGTGATAATGATTTACCTGAAAACCAACACTGCACTGATATTTTAATTAATTTTTCATGCTGCATAGCACAAACTGGGAAGCAAGTGAAAGCTGCTGTGTTGAATGGTGCAGAAGAAGACATCAGCCAGCATTTTAGTGATGAGGTAGGTAGAAAACTTAAGATGTACAGGCAGACAGCATGCAAGCAGAGATAGCCACTTTTTTTTTTTTTTTTTTTCCAAATACAACTGTTAAGCCATTAAATAATGGCAGTGGTATACTTTTCAGGCACTATCAGCATTTTCTTAAATGCCACAAACAAGAAGTTACAGGAAATATTTCTTTGCTTTAGCATGTATTCTGTTGCTCAATTGCCATTCACAAGAAATGTATCTGAAGAGACAGAGCAGTGCAAGCCAAATTACAACTGTTATATTTGGCTTTCAGTCTGTATTGGGGAGAGCAGGAGAAGGTGGTAAAGGGGGAATGACAATATTCCCCACTTGGAGCTCAGTTTAATATATACTTGCTCTTTTATACATGTTATCAGGAAACCTTTTTTTAAAAAAGGTTTACAAGGCAGATCTAGGCAATATCACTAAGAAATCTGAAGCAGAGTTCGAATTTGGATTCAGCTTTTTTTCCCCAGTTAAAACACTGTTGATTTGCCTACAGAAAGATGTGCAAAGCAGATGATTTTTGTTTGTGATGAGGGTCCTAATTTATAACAGCTTAAATACAAAAAAAAAGTCATGTTTTTGCAATGAGTTTTAATCACACTATTGAAATGCAAAGAGGCTTTCAAAACACAGGCAAATCAAGCCTTCAACAAAGAGCGACAAGGGTATCTTAAAAAAGATGTTCTGAGAACAAACCTGTACCAAGCACATAACATACCAGGTTTCATGGGAATAATTCCTTAACTAGAATGAATGAGAAATAGGCTGAGTTACACAAGGCTTAAAGAAATCAAGATCAATTCTCAAATTCTTAATACAATTCATGCACAATTTTACAATCATCTGATATATTTCTTCATGTAAAAAAATGCTTTAAGGCTAGAATTCAGTTCAGCCAAAGCTTACTTCTATGCCTATGGCAGCTTCCAGAGGTGTTAATGGAAATAGGTAAAGAATACCAAATTCTGCCACTTCAACTCCAAATGTGTCACCTTCTGTGATAGAACTGGTATGTTAAACTTTCTGCATACAAAGGGTATGCAAACAAATTCTTGAGAGTGGATTTAAAGTATATTATCCACTCAGGAACTGCACATGTGCTTTGAAAAGGCAGTAAAGTTTCTTCATGCTCTGCACACTTTTGGCATATCTATCTGCTCTATGAGTTAGAACAAAAGTACTCCTGGTTTTGTAAATTTGTACCTTGACTTCCTATAGAAGCAGCTCCATCTAGGAAGGAATACATGGGATGCATCTTCCTGATGGTCTACAGCACAAGTCATTTCCATCATTCATAAATTCACCAGAAGAAAAAATATGAGCAGACTGTTTTCTACATGGCATGTCTTCCTGGATTAAGCTTTTAAATCTAGAACAAGACATCTATAGCTCTAGGCTGCACTAACTGAATTCATAGAGTTAATTTAAGCACACGGAGGCAAGTAAAGGGTCTTAGGAATGGATTCCACAAAAAAGCAAAACAGCAGGCATCAGTACAGCAGTACAGTACCATAATTTGTTCTAATTTTATAATTAACTTTTATTATTTAATATTGAATATTAAAATTTTAATTTTATATAAATATTTCATAATATAACCTAATATTAATGTAAAATATATGCTATTAAATATAAAAATAATACTCGATTGTAATATTTATTATACAATATTATTTTGGGCTCTTAGTATGGGAAAGTAGACCTGATTAAAGGAAAAAGAAGTACTAAATGCTTCTGTAGTTGATTTTCAAAAAGCATCAGTAAAATTAATTTCAGAATAAGAAAACAATTTTTTTTTCCCTACAGTAAGATACCTTCACAGAAGGAAGTTGTATAATGTGATACTGGTGGTCTTGATCATTTGCACAAATTATTCTTACGACTGGCACCAATCCAAGCATTTTTTATATATTTTCAGTACTTACCTAGAACCAAATTATACCTTCATGTAATAGCACATGCATTTAGGAATATAATGTTTCTTTAGCTCTGTCTCTAATATGATTTAAGATTATTGTTAAGATTATGGTTGTACTGATCAGAAAGCAAGCTCTCTGGATTTAAAAAGTTCTTTGAAACTACTTCTGTCTGGGAATATGAGACATTCTAGAGCACATGAAAAAGTAGGATTTCAGATTTTTTAAGAGTTGTTTGTTTACAACAGGACACTTCTACCTAAAACCCTAAAACTAGACTGTGATCTCTTAGTTCCTTTTGACCTGAGTCCTTGTTTTCATCAGCAAAGATACCAGATCAGATTAAAAACCTAGGTTCAATTGAAGGTCCTCATTAAATAATGAACTTCTATTTTACTGCAAATTATCTTTTACCAGTGTTTTCTGAGCCACAGTCTATGTGGATGATCCTTGTTCAAAGGATCTTTGAAAATTTCAGGAAAAAAAAAATTATATATACATACCCACATATATACATGTGTGTATACACATATGCACACACATAATCCATCTCATAGCCTCAAAGAAGCAGTATCGATCAGAAAAATTGCAACTACTGCATACCACATGGCTGTGAATGTATCACATAAGTTTCTTCTCATTCTCAAGGCTTTCACAGCCTGGACACCATACCCACATAAGAAAAACCTACTGTACATCCCTCTCCATGCACCACGCTAACTAACTTCACTGTGACTGGATCCTTTTCAGCCCATGTGTAGGGTGGAAGACAAAACAAACAGAACTGCACTGCTATTTTGACTGACAGTAAAATAGCATTAATGACATTAGTGAGCTGCTTCATGGGTCTGATTCTCTGGTCATCAACTGTTCATCTTGTTTATGCTGTCTAGGCAAAGGAACAACACTGAAAGGCAGCATGCCATTTTGGGGTGACAAAATTAAAAAAATATATTTCTTGACACTTTCTTTTCCCCTTACAGCATCTTCTCCCCAAAAAACAATGACTAGATGTTTCAAACATCAAGCTTGTTTTAAACACTAGATTTAGAAATAGGCAGAATGTCATTTTACATTTAAAAAACTACACAACTACTGCAAAAAATACATTAGGAATGAACTCAAGTTAGCACTTAAATATACTTGTCTACTGTTTCTAATTTTAATACACGATGTATTTCAAATGATCATATTAAGGACTTTTATGAAGATATTTTTACCTTCCTATTTGAGATTTCCTTTCATTCTGTCTCCCCAAAAGTTGCACACAAAGTCATTTGGGTTCCTAGATGACACCACTTAGAATAGGAAGATACAATCAAGGAAAAGGTTGAGGGCCAGGGTCTTACCTTTGGGGAATCAGCTTCTAGAGTGATTAGGAAGGGGAGCTTATGACAAAAATGTGACATGAAACAATTAAGTAGAAAATACTGTTAAATTTAGAATTTATGGAAACAGAGGAAAATCTCTCCTACAGTACCACTGTCCTTGTATTTAATATGTCCTTATTCCCATAATTGTCTAGCACAGATAAAATGTCCTGGCTTCACTTTACATTTATCTGGACTAAACTTTAAAGGGTATTCAACTGTTTTGAGTACAAGTGACGTAGATAGATAGAAATACGACCAGAAGTGATGCAATCTTAGAATATATTTTTTAAAACCAAATGTTAGTAGATTGCATTAAGAGTACTAGGCTCTTCATGTAGATATTTCCAGGGCAACGACGACCACTTCTTTTTTAAGAGGAAAGAACAAACAAGCAAGCAAAACACAACACCTGTTGTGCAACAGTCAGGTGTAGGCTGGTGGTTCATTACACAAGCATCAAGCATGCTCAACTTCATTTTCCACTGTAGTGCAACTAAGTAGCATGCAAATATTTGTGCTATTTTTACATACACAGTGAATTTGTGTTTTGAGCTCAAAATATTTTGATTGGACATAAGTAACAGGAATCCTCAAGAAATCAAATTGCAAGGTGCTAGAAATCTATTTCCTAGTAAAATATTCTAATATTTTGCCTGACACCAGTATATAAAGTATACTGTAGTAAAAAAAAATTAAAACCTTTTAGAAGGAAAGCTTGACTCCTTATCTTTTGCATTCTCTGAGGAAATCAGCAATGTCTTCCACACAGCAGTTTTTGCCATTTCATCAGAAATGTTTATCACAGATGGGTCATCTCTAGGCAAGAGTAAAAGTAAATGCATAATAAAACAATGAACACTTTGTTACTTATTAATTCTACAAAAGCCCTTGAAAATGGATAATGATGATAATAAATAAGTGCAACATAAGTCAAGAAATTATGTTAAAATTCAAGAATCCTGAACAATGGACTTAGATACTCTCCTAATGCATTTTAGCACTTTTTTAGTATTTTCCTCTCCAACAGCAAAATAATCCTTGTAACATCAATAAAATATATCAAGTGTTACTTCCAACTTATAGATGGAGAAAAATGAGGAACTGTGAAGTTAAATAATTTGTCCAAGGTCTCACAGGCCTAGCGGCTCTCAAACTGTATATGCTCTCAAACATCAGCTGCTTTTAAAACTATTTTAAAAGCAGTCAAAAACTTCAAGAAAGTCAAAGATTTAAGTGATTAATAATTCTTTTAAATGCCCCTATTAAAGAAATCAGTAGCTTTAAGCAGCCCTTTGTAAGCATGATTTATGCCGTTAGCTTTTTCTGGACTGCTCTGAGTATGTGTTTGTACACTTAGTAAACTCGGTTACACAGTTTTTTGGGGAACCAATTTATCAATCATTGTCTTGATTCCTCTTTTTAGCTGTAGGCCTGTGACCCTTACAGTAGAAAAGGTTAGATATTATTCAGGCAGCTTAGAGCTACATAAGCAAACACACTATAGATAAATATAGGTCACACCTCAAGATAAATTAAGCTAAGTACTGCTAATATAAAATAGAGTAAAAGGATATTTGTTAATAGAATAAAAGGAAAAAAGAACAAAAAATGAACACCATAAATGTGATGCATTGAAAGTAAGAAATAAGCCAGTATTTTTCAAACACACAGAAGATAAAATAGTATACCTGTTTCCCTTAGGATACATTAGGGTAACTTTATATTAAATTATAAGAGAAGGCTACTCTAAAACTGTGTTCCTATGAACTCATGTTAATGCAGAAGTTCCTATCAGCAGACACTCCAAGTCTTTATTAAGAACTTTCTTTCTGAAAACTGTGTAAATGAGAATAAGTCCTTACAGTCATGTACCTATGGTACATGTATATGGTACATGTGTATAGTACCTATAACACAGGTTGTCATGCTTTTTGTATCATGTATTTATTATCTATACTGGATTGATCTTAATTCACTTACTGTATCATACAGCTAGGATCTTAATTAGAATGTTTTAAAATGTATTACTGTAAGACCCTAATTTTTCTAGGGTGTGTTCCTGGTCTCTCTTGGCTCCATGCTAGAGTCAGGGTGAAAGGAGTGACCTGCTGTACATCTTCCCTTTGCATCATGCATGTCAGAAGCTAAGGTCCACTATTAACAGCCTGATCCTTCAGTCCTGTTCAAGGGAAAATTTCTAACTAGTGTGTGCTTTTCTTAGAGAATGTAGGATCATGTGGAAAGACTAGAAAGGGGTCATGAAAAACTCCACTGTATGTTTTAGTTCACCTATCTGTACTCTGCTACCAAACACATCCTCCTGACATTCACCGAGCATTAAGAATAAATATTGTGGCATGATTATTTAATTTAATTGCAACTCACCTAAAAGAGGAAAGGTATATTTTACCTGTAATGTCCTTCTAGTGGTAACTGAACAGTCCCTTCCTCTTCCATTGCTAACATACTTTGCTCTTCCTAGGAGGAAGGAATTTACATGTGAGAGATGATACGATGTTGTGAAAAGTGAAATTTATGTACTTTAATTCATTTCCTCCTTTTGCTTAACATTAAGTATTTATTAAAATAAGGATACTTTTCAACTGTTCTAAATTTAAATATCTGACATTTTAAAAGCTGTATTTTAAAGATAACTCTTCACTTAATGTTATTTTCCAATGCCAAAGACAGGAGACACTTTTGTAACAATAAAGAAAGAGAAAAGTTAATAACACAGAGTGAGCAATCTGTATGGTGAATTTTAAATTCCATGCATGAGAAGATACATATTCATTGCACTGTTAACATGCACAAATTAGGAAGCTGGATTTAAGTTTCCACAGTTTTATTATTGGTAAAGTTTTATTGCAGTGAAAGGCAGTGAAATAAGAGACCAAAATTAGTTTTCCCTTAAACAGTGAAAAACGTATTCTATGAGTAACAAGGAGTAAAAAGAACTAGGAAAAATATATACCAAAAATATTTTTTGTCAAATAGTTACAAATTCATGGAATCTTTATCTCAGGGGCGAGGGAGAACAAAACAACATCCTTCAAGCACCATGCTCAGCCTGTAACAACCAGGGAAAATAAGTTCTCTCCATTTTTCAGAACGTAAATCTGAAGCATCTCTAAGAAATCTAGGTTTAATTTAGATTGCGTAAGATCAAGGTTTTCTTGGTCCTAAGGTCAAGGGTTTGTGCTGTTCAAAGGAAGAGTCTGGAGCTTGCCATGCCACACAGCCTGTTATGTCAGGAAAACCACAGCACCTCTCAGAAGAGCTCCACGTTACCTATAAACTTAAACTTCAGAAAGAACAGTAGCTTAATACCTAAATTACAGGCAACAGTGTGGCCAGGTGATTCTACGTACCCTCACACAATGCCGTCCAGCTCTTGTTGTAATCAAGTGAACCATGGAAATAAGAGTCCATGTATTATGTAGCAGGGCAGCTGCCAGAAGGTTGACGTGCCTTTGCGTGAACATAACCATCAAATCCTGCGCTAGACTGCTGCACTCTGTGTGTATGAAAAAGACAGGCACACACCAACCTCTTTTATCCCCTTATTAGCTGGCTTTTTAACAGTTTTTCCCTGGTGCTTCTTGGAAAGAGTGAACTAAAGTGACATTGGCTTTCCCCAAAAGAGAGGCTTAGAGAGGCTTGGCAGATGACATCAGATCACCCAAAAACCCACATGCACCACACGTATTGATAATTTGGTACTAGCTGGAAGAGTCGGTACAATTTTCCAAATAGAACATACGTCCCTTCTACACAGAAATTTATTTCCTCTAAGTTTTACTATTACAACTATTTAAAAAGTCAAAACATTTTTTTTCTCCAAATGTTCAGTCCTGTCTCAAAGAGACTTAGCTGATTAACATCAAAGTGGCTTCCAGAGGAGATATGTGAGAAGGCATATATAATATCCACTATAAATGTACAAAGCCCTAGAAAAAATGGCCTAAAAATGTAAAAACAACTTAAGTGATGAAATTATGATCCAATCAAATAAGTATCAGATCTTGTCAACTATATTTCTGAATATTCTTGTGGGTAGGATATTTCTATTTTTAAAAGCCGTGTGATAGCAACTCTCCAATTAATTCTTTAGGCTACATGTCAGAAGTTTTATTACTAGTTAATTTTGTCATTTCCAGGCTTCACAGTTTCTTAAGTTTTTGACAGTTAAACAGTTTTAATAATAGCTCCAAATATTTAGAAATGCCAAAATATGTAAAAATAACCTCTCAGCATAGACAGTGAATGAAATAAAGTAACACCAGTAGATTTTCCCAGTTTTGTTTTCTGATGCTGTGCTATCAAGCATGGGAAAGAAAGTGACATATAACCAAAACATAAGGATATCAGGGAAAGAATTCTTTTCAATAACCAGACCCACATGAAGAGGGTCCTGATTACTTTCGGTTCATCTGAGTTGTGATGACAAGAGACCTTGTGATGAAACAACTCTCTGGTTTGCTTTAGTTCAAGGGAGAAAGTAATGAACCACATCTTTTAATTTCAGTTTTACACACAGATACTACATAGTGAATAATAATTATGATATTTATCACCTAGGTAGATGTCTCAAAGAAGAAAGTAAAGTTGTAGTTCCCTGGGTTACCGCTGAGACAGTGAGTTGTCAAAGGTCACAAAAGAATCAAAAAGGCATATAAATCTAGTTTTTGTAGTTGTGTGTTTAACTTATTAGCTCATGTCCTATTTCTGCAAATCGACTTACCAGTGGGAATCCTTACACACAATTTCATTGTCCTCAGATCACATCTCAGGGCAACCTTGAAGATAAATTGCTGATTTATCCATTCACATTGTTTACTTCTTGGAATACTCTTGTATCACCAAAAGGTTATGCCTCAAGGGTCCTAAGTTTTGCAGAGGTCTTCAGGACATCGGAGAGGTCATATGCTTGGCTGTCCTCAGAGTACTCCCGCCTGAATTGACTACAGCCTGCCAACCTCTACACCACAGTGTAGTCTGCACCTTCATGTCCCCCTGCCTCCCCAGCCTTGCACAGTGCCTCTCTCCAAAAATGCTGGTGCAGAAGCATTGACATATCCTGGCACTGACATATCCTACCTACTACTCCTGCAGTTAGTGCTTCTCAATCAAGACCTGTCCTTCATTTACATGGGCCAATGATTTAGGGACACAGTATTCATGTCCCCTAATGGTTGACATTGATCAAGTAAATAAATACCAGTGACAGAGGAGAAAAACTTCAGTCCCAAACAGAAAGCACAGCTTGGTGAGGTGCTATATGCATTAGATATTTGCAAATTGCCTGGACCTGGTGAATTTAAAGAGTTGACTGCTGAAACTTCCATCACAAACTGCCCATCTTTAAGAATTTATGAAAAAGGTACTAGAAAATTAGAAGAAGGGCTGGTTTTACATAACTTTAAAAAGGATGAAAAAGAAGACAGAGACTAGGAATAGCAAACCTAGAAGCTTAACTTCAGTTTTGGGAAAAGCACTCAAATAACCATGCATACACAAACACGAAGAAAAACAAATTTTGACTTTAGTTTTCAAAATTGTTTTATATGATATTCAAACACAAAACCTAGGAAGCATGGGCTAGATGAAAATACTATCCAAGTTGCAAAACTGGTTAGAAAACTAGAGTCAAAAAGTAGTTATCAGTGTTTCACTGTCAAAATACAGGAATGTTCTGAGTAGAATTCTGTGAGAATCTGTCCTGTATTAACATTGTATCATGCCTCTAAAACGCTGCAATGTTCTCCTCAGCATCACCAGCAGGGACCACACCAGTCCTGATATAGCATCAAAATACCCCAGGCACCTGAGGGCTTTAGTATAAACACAGGTATGTCACTCCACCCTCATCTGAGTGGGTCTCAGGAGCAACCCCAGAGAATATTGTAGACATTATGCTATATGATTTTACAGCAGCATAAAAATCCGCATCTAATAGACATTCACATCAAAGATACCATATTAGATTTGTAACCTTAAGATAACATAGGAAAAATATGAAAATACTGAAGTCTGGGTACATTTAATAAGTTTGCCTGTTGCACAGAATACTTCTTGGTTATAAAATTTTCTCTAAATGTCTGAAGGAGAAATTCATAATGTGTTACAAACAAAAATTGAAACCATGACCCACCTCTTTCTCAGCATCTTCCAGTTTCTTTTTCTTGCTCTCAGGCATCAAATCATCTAACCAGCTGAGCTCCCGTTTAGTAAAAAAGAAATCCATGAGTTTTCGGACAAACACCAAAGCTAGGACCTGTAAAAGACACATATTCAAACAGCTTGTATAGGAGCACTTTCAAAAGTGACCACGGTTTAACAGTTGGAATTTTATCCTTTAATTTGGACAGGCAGATAGCTGGGCCTTTGTTGCTCAGATAAAGCATGGTTTGGAGCATTTAACAATCACTGATGTCAGTACATAAGATATCTCTTATTTTCAATTAGTGAAATAATCAAAGAGAAATTGCCAAAGCAGCAGAATGGATTTTTCTTTTATTTCAACAAGACACAGAACTATCAGTAAAGCTCCTCTGGCAATAAATAATCTTCCTTACTGAGTGAATGTACTTTCTGTGAAATGATTAAGCACTACTCCTTAAATAAAAACATCAAGTAATTAAAAAAAAAAAAAAAGGATCTAGAAGAATTTTCCCTAACAGAATTTACAGTTGGGCTATCCACAGATATAAATGGAGCACAACCTAGACTCAGACTTCTGGTTATATGTAGAATTTTTCTTTACTTATACAACATGAAGAATTGTGCTTGAATCTTCAGTCCAAAAATATTGTAATTACCTGTCCACAATTAATATTTTTTCTTCAATAATACCTACAAGTGAGAAGAAAATGGATTTTTAGGGTAAATAAAAAAAATATTTCATACCATCATAGGAAAGACAATGGCAGCTCTTGAAACCTTTATAATCCACAGGAGTACAAGACAACTCAGCTGAATTATAGTGAAGAGATGCACTTTTCTAAGAGGGACATGTCTCAGATAGATAAAATCTGGCTGATGCTTTGCAGGCATCCAGAATAACTTTATCCTATCAAAAAGCTGAAAGAGAAATATAAAAAATTTGCATTTTACCACCAAAATGAGCTGTAGGACCATCTATGCTGATATTCACACATTGCCTTACAATATCTTAAGGATCAGGCTTATTCTAAAGACAAAAACTGCATTTAGAAATTCAGGTGCACGGGAAGAGACTACCTCATTTACAATCATGAGCCATGAAGCTATACTAGCCCAATGGTGGTGGAAAACTCATTTTCTCTACAGTTGAGCCACCAGAGTAAGAATGAGACCCTGTATTATTTAAGTAAAGCTTAACTATTTGGTTACTCATCAGTCTCAAATTCCTTTCACTTTTAATCCTCGTTTGTCTCCCTAGATATTTCTATCATAGTTGTGCTCAGAGATCGGATTAGTCATACTCCAAGACACATCCTGCTCATAACTGCAAACCATGTTGTACACAAAGAAAATAAGTACTTTAAAATACTATTGCTAAGATTTCAAGTCAAGAACTCCGTAAGTTAGGCAAAGCCTGAATTCAAATTAAATGTGAATCTAATCAAAGTGAATGGAATCTAGTTGATCCCATTGGGTGTATGCGTTATTACACTGCCTTTCTAGCAAAATCAAAAATTTTGTTTTCCACTGAGCTCTGCTTGCTTTAGAACACACAAAGGTGATCTCTGCTGCATCTCTTCAGTCTTTATTTCCCATGAATTAAGCCCCTTTTTTTTCCAGTTCACTTCACCAGACACTTTATCCCAGCCTGCCCCCTTTTCTCCTATTGCACACAACAGGAGATATTCTTCACAAAAACACAAAAAAAGGGAAAGCCAGAAAGACAACTGCAAAGCCATTAGGAACACACATGAGAGGTTCATGTTTTTCAGACCTATTTGGCTCCATACTGACCCAAAGCAGTCACAGAGTTAAGGTCCACTAAGCCTTCAAGCTGCCAACTTTGGGTCAGCTGCTATGGCTCAGTGATGATGGTAGATGTACCGCTTTTCCCAGGAGGCAATAAACCATGCTGTATTCACACAATTTTCAGGAATTTGAAGTTTCAGGAATTTTTATTGGGCATGTGCAAAATGCATTTCTTAAAGGCTTATAATTTGGCCATATTTGAGCAGGGTTTTTTTTTCCCCACAGAAAGAGCAAAAAGCACATCCTCCCACAAAAGTCATCTTATCAAACCTCAATTCCTTGTCCCAACCTGGAGGAGGAAAAGGCGGGGAGGGTGCTAACACTTTTCCAAGTAAAGATAGCCAGATTTTAGCATGTTTTAAAAACATTCCTCCATATTGTATTACCCCATAGCCCTGTTCAGAGAAACAGCTGAATCATATCAAGTTAAAATTATCTATAAACCTCAGTAAAAGCCAAACTACACTTGTTAGAATTTCAACCCAAAAAGATTAGAGCTAGGCAAGGTTATAAAAGAAGAGTCTCTGAATAGGAAATATCAGTCAAAAATAAGAGATATTTGCAGCTTTGCCTATAAATAATAAAGAGAGCAAAAAAACCCACAAGACATTTTTAACTCACAATCAAAAAATTAAATAAACTGAAAGAAACAATCAGGCATTTTCTTTGCTCTCTGTATTTGACAGCATTTTGCATAGTGTCAGTTAGTATTTTTGTCATGTGATTGTTCTTTCTTGACTGTCTGTGAACGTATATCAACACCTCAACTTTCAACAATGAACAAAGAAGCACTAGAAATTTTGAGTGTGTTTGTGTCAGAAGGGCAAAGGATTGAACAGCATGCCATTTAACACCGCAGCAGTCTGGGAGAAGTGGCACCGTCACCACCATTACTAAGCCTGCCCTGAATGCGGCAGTGCTGGCCTGGGCCAGGGACTCGTACCTCAGGCCCCTGCAGGACGGCTGCTCTCTCGCTAGACCTGCCCTTCATCCCGGAGGCCAGAAATTAAGTAGCACAAGACTTGCTACAGTTCCACTTCCCTACCTGAGGCATTTATTTGTACGGTAAAGATCTTCAAGATCTCCACTATGTTCGTTTTAGGCCAGTTAGCCAAAAGCCTACTATAGGCAGGGTTCAAGATCAAGTTTAGCACTACAAAGGCACTAACTTGAAAGCTGAAAAGGCAGCAGGCAAGCAAGTGAACAGGGAGACACGAGAGAGGGAAGAGACCCTGATGGTTGTTACAGAGTTTTTAGGCTCAGCCAAAATTCCCCTGACATACCAAGGGAGAACAGAAAAATCAGCACCTAAAAAATAAAAATTTGGAGCACATTACCTAAAGGGAATACTCTATTTAGACAGAATCCATTCTCTTTTTTAAATGAGTCCCTTTCAAGAAATTAAGGTTGGCAACATTCCTTTAAGATTATACACAAAAGAGAATAAAATAATGTAATAAAAATAGTTACACATTCTAAAGCAAGCATCAGTAAAGCACGCTTCTTAAACTCATTTTACCTGAATTCCCTTTAGAGATGAAGCACCCATGTAAAGAAAGACTCCATAAAGTACTGGCATAGGAATAAACTGCACAAACAAGCAGAGAAAGAAAGAGCACATTAAATATCATTTAACAATATTAAGTGCTTGTAGAAAGACATTCTGAACAGTTGAAATTCGAAGTGCCATATGCCTGCATTAATCAGACAAGTGTAAATTCATAGTTACTCAATTACAAATTAATAATGTTACTCAGACTGTAAAGCAAAGGAAGAACCTGGCTCTACAGTTTTCTCTCTCTCTCATGGACAGTTAGTGTACTTTATTCACTATTAATAAAATTAATAGAACCACAAGAAAAATAAAAGTGTTTGATTATACACTTAAATGCTGTACTTAAAAGATTGCTCAGGAGAGCATCTGAACAATAGAACTATAATTCTCAGAAAAATATTGAAGATACACACAAAATATTTCATATTGCTAAAGGAAATGTTCTGTGCTGTAGGCATTTAAAAATAGTGTATGACTTTCACGGAATAATTTTGTGAGGGCATCTCTAGTTTAAATGCTCAGGCTCTCAGTATAAAGTGTGTAGGTAAAGGAATATTTCCATAGATAAATATCTGTTTTAAATACAACACAAAAAAGACGTGTTTGTTAGGAAGGTTTTATAGTGCACTTAAAAAAATATTCCTGAGAAGTACAAGTTTTAGGGCTTACTCCCTTCTCTGTGAAGTCTAAATTCTGTACAAGTCTAAATTCTGATCTTATTAAAGCCAGTAGCAAAACTCTCACTTATTTTACAGAGGTCAGATAATTCTTAATAACAATAATAAGCATTATGTATATAGACAGCATTGTATATACATATGACTAGACACCTAGTTTCAGGACACTGGTGAGCAGCATCGACCATGTAGGCAGCATGAGAGAGCTTTAGTGTTCATTTCCAAGAAATCAACTACAGAATGTCTCCTAACTGTGAAAATGTTTTTAAATTATCCAGAAATCACAGAATGTTTTTAAATTATCTAGATAAACTTACTTACTGGTATAATTTAGCAAGACTGTTTCATGACAACTTGCCATGAGCCCAAAGTATAAAAAAGGGGGAATCTTGGTTCGCTGCAGGTCAATGGCAGAATTCCCTTTGACTTCAGTCAGGCCAGAATTTCATTACAAGATTTTTGTTTCAAAAATGTTAGCTATCCCTAGCCATTTTGTTACGCAAAATGAGAATTCCAATATGGACTACCATTGTACAATATTACGCTAGTTAGTAATGTACCTGGAAAGGGCAAGTAGCTCATTAAATAACAGTAACAGTGAAATTTCTGTGCAGTGCAGTATTATTTAGCTTTTCCTTATTTTCCCAGATTACCTTCAGGATACTTGTCAAAAAGACAGATGATCCCATAAGGACAAAAATCATGAGCCCTGTGACTCTCTGCTCCCGGATTCCAAGAAATTTTGGCTGCTCCCCTGGAGCGGAGCACTCTGATTCCAGTTTTAAGCTATTCACGTGGGAAATAGAGAGGACCGTGGCAGCAACAAACCATGGCAATCCCATAATGGAGCACACTCCAAGCATGACTGCCACCATGAGTAAGTCAAGATGGTATCCACATCCTTTCTGTTAAAAAAATAGTGACAGCAATAAGAAATAAAATGACATCTGAATTAAGGAGAACACTCACAATAGGCATTCCTAATGAACAGTTACAGACAATTTAAAAAATTCTGTCTTGTAGAAAAAAATAGCTTTCTTCTTTGTATTATCGAGGCTGGGTCAGCAGTAATGACAAACTGGTTACCTAAGGGGAACTCCTGCTCCTTCAAGTGTAATTCTTAATGTTTTTAGACTTGCTCCAGTTTGAGTAAGTGTACATATCATAAATCCACTTTAAAATTGGGACCACAGAGCTTTCCTCACAAAAAGAGTTACGAAGGAAATTAATTCAAAAACATATATGTTCTATAAGAAGTCTAAGAGATACTAGTAAGACAATGGAAAACACATATATTTTCTGTTTTAACTAAACCTTGTCTGTGGATAAGAATGGATGCTAGTCAGCAAAACTTTCAAAAGTGCAGCCAACTTCCCACAGCACTGAATTCAATTTAAAAAAAATTTAGTAGGACATCCAAGCATCCCTACATAGAAGGATGAAAAATATCTACTTTGATTCTTCCCTATATAAAAATTCTTAATTTAACATTTACAAAGTCAATTCATGCAATAAATGACCATAAAGCTACATCTATCCTTGTAAAGTTTTTATAGACTGTAAACGTGTGGTAGTAATAACTTTCTTCTAAAGCACTTTGACCCAATCCAAGAACAGGCAGCTAGAAATTAAGAGAAATTAAGCTATAATTAAGCTATACATTAAATTAAACAACAAATTAATAATAATCAGGTACTATGTTTTACTGGTTTACATATTCAATACTTAAGTAATACCATAAACATTAATTTGAAAAGTCATTACAAAACCTCTGGCATTGGACCATCTCTGTGTTAGTCATATACTCTGTAAATTTACCAACATGAGGATGTTGCTTTGATTTTGGGTAGTGGTTGATAAAACCTTTTGGTCAAACCTTAGATACATTCAAAGGAAGACTGCAAATTCAACCTGCATTTGACAATGACCAATGATCTGCATAAAGTTTAGTCATATAAATGTTTGTTATCATAGCTGGAAGGGATTTTTCTTTTCTATTTTAGTAAGTTTCCAGGAACATCACACAGCTGCAAGCAAGAGCTCACGCTGTTTTTCTTTAAAAAGTCAAGATAGTGGGTTATCTCCATAAAATTTTTCAATATGGCAACCAATCCAGTGTCACGGTCTGATGAGGCAGTGATGTTCGTGCAAACAATATGAATATGTTGAACCATAATTTTGCCTGTAAACCCATGCAAATGCCTTTTGACATAAAAAAAGTAACTAAACTAAACTTGGAAGGATTTGCTACAGAGACTGCCAAAAACTGAAATGTGCACTATTCAGAATTTGCTATGGGAAGTATAAAAAAAGAGGGGGAAAATGAGTTGGAAGCAAACAAATCATTTCTTTCTGAAGACAACTTTTATTTCTAAAATGGGAAGTGTCTGGGTTTATGAAAATGTAAGCCACATATCAAAATGAAAATGCCATCTTAATTTACTTACATTATTTAAAAAGGGAAATTCATATAAAGCAAAAGAAAATGAAAAGAATCAGCTCTAGCAACATTCTCTCACTCCCCAAAAGTGCTCGAGTCTTACCCAAAACACATCTCGACAAACTCAGAGACGTGCCAAACAAAGATATTAGTTATATGCACAATGCACACAAAGAAGGAGTTTAATTCTAAACCCTAACAGAGACACCTTTTTTTACCTTCTGACACATTTACGAGGAATGTATCTGCTAATGCATACAGAATCCGAGAGCTTTTCCTCACATTCATACATGATCTGAGGAACCTGACATATGGGAGGAAAAGGAAGCATAGCAACAGGTGATGCTACACCAGACCCCAGCAAAACTAAAACGCAGCAAGACAAGGGGGCAGCCAGGAGGACCATCTGACTCCCAGATGCCAGTGCTGAAAAAACACATTCCAAAGCTTGGCAGCAAATTCCTGCATCTGTCAAGTTAACCACATGCAATGCTATGGATTGACATGAAGAACCAGGCTGACAAAGAGGGCAAAAAAAGAACATATCAAATGTCACAATCATCCAAGAAGAGGCAGTGCAAAGTGAAGGTTGCAAATGCATTTGCTAAAGCAACTTGGGATTGGATTGCTGCTTATTAAAAGTATGTCAAAAAAAGCCTAAGCTCGCTGCATATACATGTAGAGAAACCTGCTGTTAGATTTTGCCCAACAGTTTTTCAAAGGGGTGATGTCCCTTTTTCTCTCTCCATCTGTAGGCATCTAAAGTGTTAGAGAACAGAGCAGGAAGTTGTCCTATGGCATTTTAAGAACCCATTGTGCCTCTGTAGTTCACTTTTATTCTTCTCCCTTGTTTAAGAAAGGAAGGGCAGGCAAAAAATGGATGGGAAGAACCACAGAGAAAGATGGAGGGAGAAAAACTTTGTATCACAAAATAATCCTGAATAGCTTTTCAAAATTCAATCTGGTAGAAAAAAGCTGTCAATATCTGAAGAGATAATGAACATTATGATACTTAAGGAAACAAGTAACTTCCAGATTTTTTTTAGGTGAATGCATCTAATACCTCAAATAAAGTATGGTCTAGACTGCTTTCTTGATTCAGAATCTCTGTTCCAAATCACAATATTAAAGACTTTCACAAGGCAGAGAATTTCTGACACGGGGCACAAGTATTATCTAGACCAATACACAAAAAACACAATTTAAAGGACTGCTAAATAACACACAGTAAATTAACCATCTTTGAGTAGATGAAAGTAGAGTATATAATCTGAAGCAGAAAATGAAAGTGAAAATATAACTATTTGACTGAATACCTTTAGTTTGTGTTCTTTTCTGTTTATAATGACAGCTGTGATCTGCTGGTCCATAAAGATAAGGATCGTACAAAGCAGGGCTGGAATTACAGCAGCTATCACTGTCCACCAAGGATTAGGCCCCAAAGGAGTAATAAACCAGCCACGATCATCTCTGGTGGGCTATAAAAACAGAGGCGTGCACAATCAGTCAGAACTCTAAGGATTATTAATATTTCAACTTCACAAGATTATACTGTACACAAAAACATCACTAGGACATGATTTGCTTTAAAATTAATAAACAATCTCTTTACATAAGACCACAGAAAAATGCTAAACTTAATACAATACCACAAAAGAGAAGGCATATACAAGAAAAATCATCTAGGACATTGCAGACTTGGTTGTATTCAATACAGTGAGCCAAGATCTCAGAAGGAGCCTCAGAACATTACAGTAGCCTGAGATTTGGATAATTTCAGTCAGTTTGGCCCCCGCATAGAAGATGCAAGGAAGCATGAAGGATCCTCAATTACACGGGTCACTAATCACAGAGCTGGTACTGTATTTGGTGCACACAAAAAATCACAACAGCATCACTACTCCCTGATTATAAAAATATGATAAATCCACTATAGCACACTATGTTATCAAAATAATAAGACAAACAATAAAATTACCTTAAAAGCATTTGGAACCTGAAGCTTTGGTGATGGGATCCCAATGGCATAGTCAATTAAAACCATGGACAAAATAGTGAGAAAGACAGCAAAATCACTGACAACAGATCGCACCTGTGAATATCAAGAGAAATGACAATTTTAACAAAAACATTCATGTGTGATTTAGGACTTGTTTCTCTTTACAGTTTCAAGGCATGTTTTGCTTACAGCTAAAACCATGCTTACACTAGTACAATTTTGTAACAGAGAAAAGACACAAAGTATCTTTTACAGACCGAGTTCATGCTTACACATAATGACAACTTTTGAGTTAACCAAATTGCACACACCTTTGTTGGAAAGTATCGACTAGTTTTGAACTGCTTCAGTGTGGATGACAGGGTTACTGTAGAAAAGAATAAGATGACAGACCAGAAGAGAACATCTGGAACATACGGGCCATGATGACCACAGGCTCGTCCAACAAACTCTCCATGAAGCTTCTTACATTCCTAACAGGGAAAACAAAGTAGGAGTGTTCTAAAAAGTCCATATTTATGCTGCTATTTTCTCTCCTATTACTTTCCTAAATTACAAGCAAACTAGCCTGCATTACTAAAGATAGTAAAATCAGTTTTAGATACTTAATCTTTTAAAAATTAAAACTCCTGATATTTGCAGCTGGACTGTATGGAAAAGTCTCAAACCTTATGACATTATGAACAAAAAGTGAAAGTTAAAAATAAGCTTTCTTCATTTCAGAATGAAGCACATATTACATGCGCAAGTATCTCTTCATAAAGAATCCCTTTTTTAAAAACAGTATTTAATGATAAAAATCACTGAGCTATAACATAAATAAAATGTTTAAAATACAATCAGATTTGTTTCAAACAGTTCAAGTACATTCATTTATTTTCTGTTTTCAGATATACTTCCTAATTCCTCCTAAAAGAGGAAGGAAAAGTTCCAAGGCACCAAGACAAAGGCTGCTCCTGGTGCATTGTCAAGAACTGCTACTTTGTTTTAAGCCGGGCAGTTCAAGGAGGAGTTACTTGGGTATAGATATTAGCCTAAGAAGAAACCAAAACATTTAATACCACGTGGGGGCAGCACATTCCATAAAATTATCTTTTCTATAAAGTGATCTGGTAAAATGCAGCAAACCTCCAAAATCTGTAATATTAATTCTATCCAAAACAATTTATGATCAAATATGCAAATACAGTAGAATAAATCTCTAGTATTTCTCCAATACCCTCTACTAGTTGTTTAAAGACATGCTTGTTCCAGTATAACAAGCAGAGAATATAGTGCAGCTATAAAACTGTGAGCTACAGTTTCTGGACTCCCAATACTTTCCTTCTCCTTCCATGATGTCTTCCCCCCCACCCAATACCCCATATTAAGCAAAAAAACCCTCAGCAACCAGAATAAGAGATTCCAGACAGCAATATCCTGCCAGATCAGGATCTTTTGCTATCAAATAAATCGTGTCATTGACTCATCACATTCATGGCTTGACTCTGTATGAGAAACATTGGCTTTGAACAAAGGCTGATTTGAAAAAAATGTAGTTGCTATTTGATGACTATGAGACAAAAGGCTGTAAAACATTTTATACTGGCATAGCAGTAAACCTGCGGTAAATATGATGCAGTTTTGCCTGGAATAAAGGCATTAGGTGGAAAAAAAGTAGTTTCAGGAAATCCAGAAGAAATTCTCAAGATTTTGGGACATCAGATGGAAAACCGGTCCTGACCTGAGCTAGACCTTTGATGCTCGCACAGCACAGAGGTGATTTTAATCATGTAAGAATACGCATCTACACACTTACTGAAATAGATTTTGTTAATATTAACACACTGATCACACTCAGTTTGTCCTAGATAACTAAAGAAATTCTGGTCTTTCTGTGGTCTTTCAGAGAAAATGCTTGTCTTCTTTCCTGACCAATCTGGGTTTTAGGAAATAACTTAAACCTTATAAACCAGACATAAGAAGCAACAGGAAGAACTGAGCAACAGATAAGAGAGTGGAATTAGGCTGACCAAATTATTACAGACAACTATGTCTGATCTTTTAGTACACCTCTGTAGAACACCAGAATTGAAGTTTCCTGATGATGTTTTCAAAGAGTAAATATGTACAAGTAGGAAGAAATTCAGATATTTCTTTGACAACCATAGAGACTCATGGGAAAAGTTGTTCAGTTATACTGTTACTCATGTAAACTCCAGTTTTGGCAATAAGCTTTTGAGGAGAAGTTTTAAAGGGTTTTATATAATTCAAGCAGGTCTTTTACATTTATAGTTAAAACAAAATCTGTTATTTTAAATCTCCTCAGCTGCAAATGTACTCTGAAAAACACTGTCAGAGATCTGAGAAAGTGAGAGGAGGAGTCTGCCCCTGCACAGATGCTCTTAGAGTGTGCTGAAATTTTGAGAATATTCATTCTAGATTGCTGGAATCCCTCAGGCCAGCAGTTCTCAACTTTTTCTGTGCTGTTGCCACACCAACAGAGGTGAGGAGAAGTCCTTACTATCTAGACATAGCAGCCATGGACGACAGTTCCTGCTTTACTTGTGAGAGGAAAGCACCCGTTCTTCTGCATTCCTGCCTTTGAAAGAAAAAGTAGTATCCACTGAAGATGGTCCATTGGATTGGCATTGTAAAGTTTCATTTGGTTATGCCAAGGAAGGTGTTAACTCCAATTTAGTTTTGAGATCTCCTCTAGTTTTGTGTCTTTTGTACTGAATTCTCTTTGGCTTCGTAATGAAATGATCTATTTGTGAAAAAAAGTGGTGGCCTCGTCTCAGTATGCCATTTTTATCAAGCTGTAAAGGTTGCTTTAAAGATGGAAAATCTGAAGCAGTAAATTCTTTAAACCTAGTCAAAGCAGTGTACCATTTAGAAACAAGTTACATATGCAATGTCTCCCAAGCTATCTGTAATTTGTTCCCCCTCCCTCCCTGGAAGAAAATTTACATAACTGAGTCATAAATAACACTGAAGGCCTAGATAAGAGAGAAATTTGGTCAGCAAACAGAAGTTTTACAACATTTCTCCCCTCTCCTCTCCACTATAGCCTGAAAAGCTGGAGAATGTTTTAGGGGAAATAAAAACTTCTGGAGTCTTTCTACCCAAGGAAACTTTGGTTTTGCCATCTGGCAGAATTTAGGACAAATCCGTTGTCACTTGATGTGTTCAGATCTCAGTCAAACTCTAGTGCTAGTGTGTCAAGAAGTTTTCAAAGCAGGGCACAAAATGTACATATTTGCTTTAACATGTACTATCAAGGACTGTGTAATATTCTAGCAAAAGGCTTACAAAAGGAGATAATGCTACAAAGTCCACATCTTTGCTCAGTGAAGTATCTCATAAGCTTTATTTGAACAAATATTATCAGATAGAACAGAGTATTTTTTTAATATAATATTTGCTGCAGTAGGACAGACAAAATTATTTATGCTTGTGCCTTTATTTACTGGTCCGAATATTTCACTTACTGACACAGTTAGGTTCCCCCATGGCACATCAGATGCAGAAATATTGTAGTCATGCCAGTATTGCAAGGTTTTATTGCTAGGATGTTCTGGTTCCACACAATTGCATCTGAAAAGACAAAATAACATTTTTTTCTTTACTAATAAAAGATGTATCAGATATGAATCCAAATTATTTATCAACGTTATGACATATTAAAATTGTGCCCTACTTTGCCATATAATTTTAGTTTAAATTAATTCAGTAAATGCATGCTTTGAAGCAGTTTGTAGTTCTGTAGCTAGTGCTATTACTAGAGTATAATTTGCTGTGAAGTGTGTATGCATATATAGTACGTAATATGACATATATAACCACTCTGCACCATAAGTTTTTCCCCCTGTTTTGTTCTATTCTACTGACATCTCTAGGTTTCACCAAGAGCACAGTTCATAATACTGAGAATGTGCCAGTGCTGTCCCACTCCCTAACACCTAAACTTTCCTCCATAGAGATCGGATGCTATGCACAGCTCTAGGCTGATACATATCTCAAGTGCAAACTGTATTCTGTCCCTTTCTCTTTCCTAGAATGTCTTTGAATGAAAAACTGCCTAACTCCCCAGCCAACTATCAGGGCTCTGCAAGATCACCAGCACTTAAAGCTCTGTGTGCATTGTTTTTCCTTTCCCCACAACTGATTTAAAAGCATGCTTTTCATTTTAAATTGTGCATTTTAACATACAAAAGGTTAAGAGGCAGTGTGGGAGGACAACACTTCACAGGCAATTTAAAATCAAAATTAAGTCTTTAAATCCTCTGAAGCAATTGTGGGAGGCTTTTTCTATGATAAGGCCTTCAAATATGCAGGATACTCTGTAGGTTCCAAGATGCCAAGTTTGCTTTGCAATTCTCTCTAAATTAATCCTGCTTTAAAAATCTGTGGTACTATCTATCCTGCTATCATTTTAACTAGCCTATGATGGCTGAAAAATAATGCCGTAATCCCCTTTCAGATAAAGCTTTCAGGAGTAGCTGGGAACAGGATAACTTCTGACCATAGAGTTGAGAGTCTTTAGGCACACATTTGCATTCCAGCTCTAGAATATCACTTTATTCACTTAGCTAAACCACCACTTTTCTCTGTGGCTGTTTATCTTTCCACAAAATGAGGATGAAAATTCTTATTTAGGTTTGTAATATTTTCCATATATGAAATTCTGCCATCTGTATTATGAGTACAGGACAGTGCTACTGTATTTCCATTACAATACACCACAACTGCATTTAATATATATACACAGAGAGATGCAGATTGTCTTTGTGCAACTCTTTGGTTTTATTTTAAATGCAGCTATTTATAAAAGAAATAAAAAACCCTTACAGCCCATGAACAAGAAACAAAAAAAATAAAGCAATAGCATTCAGAGGAATAGAGGGCCTGAGCCAAAAGACACTGAAGTCAACTGGATCTGTCGAGCAGACTTAACATGCTTTGGGATCAGGCCCCAAGTGCAGAATGAATGCATGTTCAAAGCATAGTTAAAAATATTACAAAATGGGTTAAATGAAGCATGTCACTAACAGTGAGTTAAAGTAGCATAATAAAGTCAATACACAGTATGTCTATGTTATTGCAAGGGGACATTTGACGTTCATGCAACAATACAGATGTGGCTGTTTCAGGTTACTATTGTTTCCTGTGAACACAGAAGCTCCCTGCCCCCTTTTGTCCATCGCTGATCGCAGACTGGCCAGACGCTGGGTGATGGCCCATTGGGATTTGATTACAGTAGGCCAAGCTGATGTTGGCTGTTCAATCACAGTCACTTTCCCACTAGAAGGGAAGACTGTGCATGTCACCAACACTATATTATATAGCTACACTTGCTGCAAAATGCAAAGTTACATTTAAACATTAGAGAAGCTATTATTTTCTAGTTCCTTGCAGTCAGAAACATGGCAGTTGAAGCTATGACTTAATATAGCTCAAGTAATTCACCTTCGATGAGATCCATCACACTCTTTATTCCTATATCAATACTGCTTTCCTCCTTTGCAGGGAATTAGGATTCCAGTCTAGCCTTTACCAAGTTTCATAGGCATTTACTGATGGCAGATCATTCATCCACAAATTATGTGTGAACTCAGCCCATAAAGACCAAAATCTTCATCCTGCACCATCAGAGCTTATGTCACTGAATGGGTGCAAAATTAGACCCTAACTGTAAAGATCAAATCCTGTATTTTAATAGAGAGGTAAAATTAAAATCAAAGTAGATTGTTCACTGTGTGAAAAGTGAGCATGTTGCAAATATCTTGGTTTATTTAATACCATAGGGACAGAATAATTATGAAAAGTGCCTTGATGCTGAAGAAGCACTAAAGGACACAGTAAGGTATTTCAGTACTACCTCTTCAAACAATGTGCTCAGTGTACAATGACATTTTATCATGGTATAACTGTCTTCCACCAGCATGCTAATTGCCTAGCACTATAGAAAATGGAGATATTAAAACCCGTCCAGCCTAGAAAACACAACTGGAGGTGCCATTCAGTGCCAGAACATAAATTATTAGGATTAACTACCGCAAGGTGACATTTCATAGCAGATGTAATTGCTGCAATAATGACTATTTCCCAAACACAACTGACCTGCAAGGACAAACTTGCATTAGCAAAATAAGGCTTTCTACTTTAATCTTTTTAAACTGTTAGTCCCTGTCATTTTTTACTCTAATGGAGAGGGTCAGCTCTCAGGACAAGAAGTAAAATACACTGAATTGTGAACAACTAAAACATATTTCTATTTTCTTGATAAAATTCTTACGACTGGAGTAAGTAAAAATTTACTGCCTCCTAGAGGTTCAAACGTTCTTAAGTCCATATGCTTGTAAAGTTGTTTAAAGTGCTGAGCACCTGCCCAACATAAGAGATCTATTTGGAGTTTATGCTCCTTTCATACCAAGCAGCAAGAGACTATACGTACACCTATAATTATGTTCTCATATTCAGTTCCAAATACAGTAAGAACTGAGCAACACTCTCCCATGCCTTTCAGTCATAAGGAGTCAATCATCTTTGTTATGCTAAAAGATACAGAATGATTGATTATTTTTAATTCTCCTTCAAGCATGGCTAGGAAGAAACAACAAGGAAGAAATAACAATTCATGTCTAAAACAAAGGCAGGAAAGAACCTGACATGGTCATCGTGGCAAAAATATAGGTGTCATTATAGTAAAAAATAAACAACAAAAATCTCTGGTGCCAATCTCATGTTATACATGTTTCATCAGAACAATGACAGAACAACTCTTTTTCACATCCTTGCACTTCTGGCCACTGCAAGACGTTTTGAACTCCTGGGAACAATTCAGATGTCTAAACATGGGTGCCTAGTGCCATTTTAGATACCCCATGGTATCTGTGACACCCGTGCTGAATTGGCACACATGTGAGAGGGTTTACAGGAGACTCATACCTCTGTGAAACAGCAGCTGTAGGCTATGATATCTAAAGTGGCCCTAGATACCAGGTGTAGGTCATTCCCTTCTATATCTAAAATGTCCTTATGTTGCAACAAGGCAGAGATTGGTGGAGCTTGCAGCGAAGAAGCTTTCTTCCAGGGTGTTCAAACATCCAGTACAGCCTACCAGAAAGTGCCTTATAAAACTGGCTGACTAAACCATTTCAGACACAACAATCTCCAATAGACACATGAGGACTGTCTTAAGAGTAGAACTGACAAAAGGAGAAAGTAACAGGAAAATAATGGCCCTAAGCTGCTAGCTACAAAAATAACCAAAGTAAAGAGTCATTATGGCCTTTATACCTTCCAACGTGTTCAAGAAATCATTGGTAGATCAAGATGGGGAACACAGGCAGATGAGAAAGAATGAGTTTTACAACTGGCTGATGCACTGTGAGCCTGTACCTCTCTCTTTCAGAGAAGGATGAAGACTTCAGTCAAATCTTCAACACCAATCAGACTGTTAGAGTGGAGATCTTGATGTCACCCCCTTCTCTTCTGTGTCCTCCTAACCTCCCCACATTTTTTCCTCATTTTTCCTAGCTCTTTTTGCTTTTGTTTCATAAGTCTAAGTTTCATAAGTTTCATAACTTGAGGTAGCCATTGTAACTTCACTGTGTGCAACATTTCCTACACACCGTGTCCTGTTTTCAAAGTACAAGCTAGGATTTGACAAGAGCAGCTTCAGGACATCTCAGATAAGCAGCAGTGTCCTTTTCTGTTCCCCAAAGGGATAGATAGCACCAAAAAGATTGTCTATATTATCCCTCTTCCTTTGGACACAGTGAAAGTGAATAAAGGCTGGGAAAATACAAACCTGGTATTTTATATGTGAAATAAGTTGTTTTTTTTCCTCTTTTGTAGATCAGCAATAAAATGCAAAATATTTCTAAACATGGTTGTTGACCAACAACTAGGCTGGTGAAAGGTTTTGTACTCCAAATACTCAATCCTGACTGTACCTTCCTGTTTTACTGCAAAACAAGAAACTTATTAAATTATCATAGGTCCTACAGGGGAAACTCTCTCATTCCCATCTTGTAGACACAATTCTTCAGGCTTGTTCTTCACCATGTGCTTATGACATTCCTTGACCTGTCATGCACTCTCTCCTCCCTGCACATTTAAAAAATGAGCACAGTATTAACAGCAAATGTTAGCCCATTCCACTGCCATTAGAACTAACTTAAGAGTTTGGAACAGGAAATTTGGCCCAGTATTTTTGTGAGTGAGTAAAACACACTTAAATGGTGTAGTTCCTTTGGAAGCCTTATGGCCATTCTGCCACAAGCAGTTGCCATTTTACAGCTCAGTGCGTTCAACTCATAAGGCACCATTCTGGAGTTCCTATTTTTTCCAGCATGTGGATGCTGCAAGCTATACCTCTTTATCCTACCCAAAGATCTGACCTATAAAAGGTGCAACTGCAGTTTCTTCATAATAAGCCAACATAACATTTCCCCTCCCTTGAACAGCAAAACCTCTTTTTAGCTCATTTAAGTTAGAGAGTGAGATTTGTTCAATATGAATATTTACATTATAAAAAAAAACAGGCAAGTATGAAAAATAAGTTACAAAATGTGCTTGTTTAAACAATATGTCTCATTGAATATCAGAACACACATTTGGTAATATGAGTAGGAAGGATTTTTCCCTAAAAAACAGAGTATGCTCTATGGGATTTGCTGTGCACTGGTGACATAACAGACAGAATAAGAACATGGTATGAAAAAGGAAAGCAACATCACTAATTTAACAGTAATGTGTTAGAACATATGCATAAGCATTGCTATGTTGCATTTACAACATTGAAGGAAGGCCCATCAACAGCAGAATGCCATACATTTTTAGGTTGTCTCCAAATATACCATTTTCATGGGAGTTAGGGGCACTTGCAGAGTCCTTTTGTTCGTGTAATAGCTGCTACGGAAAGGAGATAACAACAGTATCATAAGCTTCATTATCTGTCATTCCATACCTACAACACCTGTATGTCCCTGGCATTATATTTATTGTATTCCTCCTCATGTCAACATTAATAGCAATGAAACCAAAGTCCTGGTGGAGAAAAGACTGGAAATAAAATAGTTAATGCTGGTGGGAAATAGACTTGTCAGTTAAGTTCTATTTTCAGTTCACAAAATGCTTTCAAAGCACAACTGTCATGGTAAGATGGGAATTTTTCTTCCTTTATTCATGAGATCAGCCACACTGAATTAGACCCTTAAGTCCTTAAATTATTGTAGCCCATCTCTGACAATCATGAACATCAGTGGGCATTTGACTATATTCAGCTTAGTCTGTGAAGTTGAGGAGGAAATCAGAAGAGTCTATAAAAGCATCAGATAATGCATTCAACACAACAATTTCATATACACATAGATAAATCTGGGGGAAAAATTGCTGTTATAGTGAAGAAATCCCAAAGAATCAGGTTACTTTGTATAGCACATCAGAAGGAAAAATGTTGTTCTGTCAAGGGGAAAGTGCAAAACAAATTTATAATTACGTTGTAGTTTTGTTAACCTTGCCTATCACTTGCAACGGTTAGTCTTTATTAGTTGTCTGGTGTAGAATGCAGTCTATGCATTCACAGAAGTACTACGGTACATAACTGCCATACACAGAGGTTAATGTGCAGAAAAGTAGTGTAATTACGTGGGAAGCATTTTTCGTTTTGACAATTCATCTGAAAGCTTTCACTGAGATATAGTTCTAGGATGTCAGTTCACCCCCTTTCCAAAGTAAAAAATAAAATAAAATAAAGCCATCTACCTGAAGAGAAAAGATTCAGTATAATGAGGGTTTAAGAATGATATACTGCACATTTGATGTGGTCAGTATGATTTTTAATTGTTGAAATGTAGTGTATACACACAAAGCTGCTGTAAGAAAATGACCCAAGGATTTTACATAAACCTTTTTAGATTTTGAAGACCTGGTGTTGACTGGTTATCAATTACAAGCTAAATGCTGTGAAGATTGCTTAACAAGGAGATCCTTTTCCAGACTGGGGCAATAGGTAGTAAAAAGAATGAAGCAGGATGGGCATGTACTGGACTCAGTAGGGAGAGAAACACAAAAATGAGTCAATTGAGTTGGGCAGAGACAGAAATGTCAAAAAAAAAAGGAAAAAGAAAAAGATTCAAGGTTTTGTCGAGAAGCAAAAGGAAACCAGCAATTAAACTTCATCATAAGAATTGCATGATTCTGGGAAGAGGAAAGTCCTTACGGTAATCACAGAGGATATGACAGAATTACTTGATTGTAGAAGAAAACTGTAAGGAATGGGGAAAGAAAATCTACATTCATATTTGAGTTCAAAGAAATCATTATGTTAACTGGAATTAAATTACATGCCTGGGATTGTAACAAGAAATCCCTATAAACCAGCGTCACTTTCTGCTAGGCTTATCATCGCTGACTCTATCCATTCCACTTGCAGCTCAAGGAATACAGGGTATAAAACAACACAATTTGCATCTAGTAACAGTAGACTAAATTCAGTAAATTTAGATTAAGTAATTTTATTTTAATTTTTTTTATTTTAAAATGTAAATTTTAATTTCTAATCTTTTAATTTAAATTAATTTAGTAAATTTAGATTAAGTTATATAGCTAAAGAAAGATTTAAATTTGCTTGTGCAAACAGTGGTATGCACAAAATTAATTTTTACAATATCTTCTAGAGGCAATGGTTTCTATAGCCTGCATAAGACATTGAGATTGACATGATCTTGGCTCCTTAATTACATCAAAGAGTGGGATTTTCTACTTCTAATTCTTAAGTGCATGTCAATACCAAGACAGATTGTAATATGCATATTACTATGCCAAGAAATCACTTTAAAATTATTCAATGTAATCTGTTAATAATTGAATAACTTCTGGTAAAGAATTATTAAAAACAACATGAATTCATCACTTTGGAAAAAAAAAAGAATTAATAAAAAACTTAAGGTATATAAAGTCCCAAGAACTGAACAACCTCGCCCAGAGAAATAATTTATCTTCTGTATTCAAAGACTACTGTCTTAAAATGCTTGTGTTGTAAAGAATACTGGATTGTTTTCTAAATCATATTCCTTTCATCCAAGATGCTTATTTTGTTTTCCTTTTGAGAACTTGTATTTTTAAACCAATAAGTTGTAGGGGTCTCCTTTCCTAGTAAAAATCATATCCTAGTATTTACTGTACACATTAAAACCTAAACGCATCAGTGTTCCACAGAATTCACTAAAAGGAGCTGTATTTGCTACAGGAGTAGGAAAAGGCAGGAGGAGGAGAGTGCAGAAATAAAAGAGTTGCTATGCCAACCTACAAATGCTAATGGCATGACAGATACAAAAAGGTCACAGTAAAAAAAAAAAAAAAAGGAAAGCCCAGATCAAAAAGTATGTGTATTTTATTTAACAAACAAGCAACTACTATATTTAAATTCCTTCAAAACAATGCATCTAAAAAAAAAACCTCACACACAGTTGAAGCACAGTAGCACACTGAAAATCAGATTGAATTTGTTCTCCTTTGATTTAGCTCTTAAATGTATTATTCATTACTAGAAAATGTATCATCCATATCCTAAAGATGGTATTTTAAAAAGTCATATAGTGATGCTGAATTGATTTACCTGCAAGTAGATAACCATACAGCCAACATTTCAACACAAAGTAACAAAGAAGTATAATAAAGAAAAAGACTAAAAAGTATATAGTAATAGTAGATCTACATTAATTAGATCATGCAAAAAAAAGATGTTTTTGTCTTTTTGAAATAGAATTCTGTAACATAAAGACAAAAGCATATATTCTACCTGGCAAAGGTGAGTCTTTAAGAAATCATTACGAGGACTTTCAACTGATTTTCAAATATTTGGTTCTGATTGATTAAAAAAAAAGTCCTATTTCCCTTTTTATTGTCTTCTAAGTTTTGTTATGGGAGATACTAGTAATGGCTCCTATAATCATAAGACGAAATATGTGCAATATCGTTTTTTAGACAATCATAGTCTTTTAAACAATCTCCTTTGCAAAAGTTTGATATATGACAGAAGTCAAACCTACCCAAACTACAGAATGGGGTTTCTTTGTCACTTGAAATACGGTTTCAATCTGGTTGAAATACGAACCATTTAAAATGTCCATTTTCTTTGTCTTTCTAGTACTCCAAATAATAGCAGGCCAATGACTTTTCCTGGGTCAAGCTCATGTCCCACCAGGGCAAACAACAGTACTGGGATGCAGACAGAGTACCTATGGGCAGCAGTGTCCTGGAAAAGTCCATGGGAGAAGAGAGGAGACCTGGGCCAAATATACACAGTACCATGAACTATGTATCTTCTTTTTTTGGAGTAGGAAATAGACATCCTAGAAATTTTACAGCATAAGCTGAGTTTTCTAGCACAGAATTGCAGATCCAAGATAAAGTTTTACATAAGCTTTGGCTAAGTATCCGAAGAGAAATGAGTTGCTCAACCTTTTGAAGTTCACCCATTGCTAATTAAAGAACTGACAAGGCTTTACTAACAATTAAAAACTTGTCTTTAAAATCCCCAAAGAGGAAAATGCAAACAGCTGTTTTAATTAGCAAAACAGCAGATACTAATTAGCTTCTGTAACAGAGTATGCTGGTCCTTTAAGGACAGGACCAGTTTCAGCCCAAGTTTGTTACTGATTTAAACTACGACTACAAGGACTGGGGTCAGATGCTGTATAATAAGCTCCTCTTCCTCATGAAAGCAATATTCCCCAACTTCGAGTACATAAAAATGAGATTTTTATTTCAAATAACTGATTCGGAACTTACTCTTATTCTCATTTTTGATCTTTCTGGAACTGAGAGAGACACGTACAGACATTTGAGCGGGGCTTGAGGGTGGCAGCAGCTGTTCCTGGCTCCCTATACAGAATGAACCATGGCAGCAGCAGTAACTTTCTGAAGCCATTTTCACTGGTAAGCTGGCTAGGTGGAGAAGGCTGATACCAGATGAAAATGTTTACAGAAATGTTGGAAAGCGAAAATCAGTTTTCAGAGAGAGGGAGAGGAAATCATTCCCTTGAAGTCCTCCTGGAAATGGGAAAACAGCTGAAGGAAACACACCATTAAGAGAACACGACTGGCCTTTGGGACTAGGAAGGAAGGGAGAGACTTGACTTTTCCTCGGAAAGGAGGAGGAAAGTAAAGGTGAGGAGTTGTTTCCATTTACCTGGAAGGAAACAAACTCAGAAAGCTTTTTTCAGGAAGATGAAGACTGAAGGAATATGTAAAGTTCTGCAGCTTTGGAAAAGCATACATAATTGAAATATAGTGCTGACTTCCTGATTTGCTACACTGAATGTCTGTTTTTCTTGCATGTTATTTCAAAGACATATTCCAGACTACTGCTATTTTCACTAACTTCTATTTCAAAAGGCTGTATATATACTTTTTCTTCATATTGTCTCAGTCCAAATAGGTTGAATGCTTTTGGAATGATTTAGATAAATCATTCAACCCATTCAAAAATCACTGAACCAAAAGAAAACAATAAGCACAAAATTTAAAAAATTTTAAATGCTTTTCTTTTGTATTCAAAGTTAATAACAGGCCTGCCAGTAGGCTTGTCTGACTCTGGAACATTTGAGAAAACCGGACTTACTACCTGAATGAAAAAGTTATAATGTAACTTAAAATAACATAAATGTTATCATTTTCTGTTGATTAGGCATTTTAACATCTCAGCTCTGTCTGCTACATGGTGCCTGAATAAAATTTTGTCTTCATAGAATATTTCAAAACAGGACAAGAACATCATATTCTGTGTACCTTTGACATGACTACTTCAAAGTGATAAAAGAAAAAAAAAATCCATGTACAACACTGTGCTAACATAAGGCTCTTCAGAGAGAAACACTGACTTCACAGAAGTTAAGTGAAGTAACATGAGACCAGGATATAACCTCAACTGCATGCACAGTATATACTATATGTATATTGCTTTCTCTTCAAATTAGTATTCTTTTCTCCACAGATAAAACTATTACAGAGAGTATAATATTTTTTCAGCATGATGAGAGGGCATATGAGAGCAGAACTATAGTTTCTATAAGTTAATTTGTTCTGTCTTTTAAGGTATATAATATGCATTCAGATTCAGGACTTCACCTATTTTTCTAGTAATGATAACATACACAAAGCTTAAATGTTTTCTCTGCCACTGTTTTGTTTTTCCCAGCTTAAAATGCAAATGAGACATTTGGTTGAGACACTCCTGTTTTTCCAGTGAACAAAAAAAGCAGCACCGTTCAAGCATTGCTCTTTTTGGACTCCTCCTGGCTCATGCAGAGGGTTCACCTGGGTTCAGTGAAATAATAAACACATTTCTGGAGGAAGATCATGTCTGAAAATGCTTTTTAACAACATTTTAGTTGCTTAGATGACCAGGCTTAATTGGCCTCAGGCCACACCAGGATCTTGTCCTTTACTAGAAGGATATTTTTGTTCTCATATCACAGAAAGAAGTCTGGGTTTTTTACTTCTAAATAAAGCTATCCTGATTAAAGTATTTCACTTTTTTATTCCCCAGTTAGAAAACTCCTTATCCAAATTCTCCTTGTCAAAACTCAACAATAAAGCAAAATTGCTTAAATGGAGTCATATAAAAAAATCTTATTAAGAAAAAATTGATTTTGACAAAATCAATCTTTGCTGAGAAGCACCAAATAATTCCAAATCCATTTCAGTTCTTGGAGCTTGAACCTTTACTGTCATAGAGAATAAAATAAAGGAGGTACATGGAATTATACCCTTTTTAGGAAGGTTAACATTTCAATTTAAAAAAAATTAGCAGATAAATATGATATAAAAATGTTGCATGACCAAAAATATTATAAAGCATCAATATAAGTTACAGTAAGAGATCATTGAGTTGCACATGGTTAGATAAAAATGTGAATAAAAAACTAAAGCTGAAGTCTCACTTACTTTTTATTCTACGACTCCCAAGTTTCATGTGTAAGCTTTCTAAAACTCCAAGTCAAGATATTTTTTACTTAAGATTCCAGTCTGTAAGCATACTGCCACTAACTACAGTTATATGCCAGAATCATGCCCAACTCAATAGCACAGAAAAAAATCAAACTAAAAATCTCTACATTTCAACTCTGCATTATAGACAAACTAAGTACTTCCACATGAAAGTTCACAACTACCATGAATTTTTCCTGCTGTGCACTGGTTGTGCTCCTCACAGGGAAAACAAACTATGAAAAACCCCCAGTGTTAACAGAAGAAATCTTACTTACGAGTATTGAGTCAGCAGATCCAAATCATTATGCATGTTGATTGGATATGTCTCACTGAGATGAAATAGCTTCTCTAAGGCCTCATAAATGAAAATGATGCAGATAAGAGAAGCAAAAGCTTCTTCAGTAAACCGGGTAATATAACAGACTAGGGAGCTTGCATCAGTCGCAACAAGGATGATGCACAGGATTGCAGTCCACAGCCCGATGCTAGCTCTCAGAGAAAGGTATGACAACCCATACTCTCTAAAGAAAAACAAAAGTAAACACTGTTTATCTTCTGTCAAGTCAGTTTCCTGGATGTAGATGAGGCAACTCCAAAATTTCCTTTGTCTAGGACATGCGATTCTAGGGACAGTCTGAATCAGAAATTGTTTTGTTATCATGAACTGAAGATACCATCAAGTCAGCTCCTGACTTAATCTGTCTTCCCAAGTAAAGGCAGACAAAGAGCTCTATCTCCACTAAAGTGAGCAAGCAGCTTTGAGAGTGGCCATAAGCATCATGTGCAAAAGGTCCACCTGCCCCTTTATCCCATACGACTGCCTTGTGAACAGCCAACACCTGCCAATTTCTTTTTAGGCTGCATAACTAGCTAAAATAAAAATCAGCAAATGCCAGGTTAGGGAAAATGTCTTTTCATTCCTGTTTCTTTGATAGATGTTCCCCTCTCAACAAAATCCCGTGTGCTTATTACATATGATAATGGAGCTCCAAATACTTTGGATGACATTATCACCAGAGTTGAAAGGTGTATAAGAAGGTGATAATAAAGAGCTCTTGGGAAGCTGAACAGGCCTTCCTACTCTGCACTGTTCAGGAGATGTTGCTCTAACAGCATTTCTCCTCCTGCAGTAGTCCTGGTCACAGCAATAAGGCTGAAAAGCAGGGAGGATCTTGGAAAAGCATTGCGGTTGCCAAGATGCAGGCACAGTTTTTAACAGCGTTGTGGTATGTTATGTATAGCATGTTAGCATAAATGTGGGGATATGCTGTTCTGGCATGGCGCTTCATCCCTTCTCTTTTGAGGGTGGAGGAGCTCAGTGACTGCTGAAAGATGGCGCCACCACCACTATGCTTACTTCATGAGTGAGAAGATAAAACCCATTGCCTGAGTTAGAGATGAGAGAAACCATGGATTTAAACGTATCATTTTAAAGGAGGAAACAACACAATACAAAAATATTTTGAAGTTTGCATTCCTTTCAAAACAGCTTTAAAAAAAAGAACAAAAAAACACAGCCAAACACTTCTACATTACACTTGTCTCAGTCACTGCATAATTTTCAGATTCTGAAAGTTTAAGCAGTGCACCCCAAAACAAACTTCTGATCTTATTCCACAGCTGTTGGTACTTTGGGATCAATTGTTTCTAATTTTACTTAAGAACACCTTAGCTAAAATGTGTATCATGATCTCATCCATGAATAGTGTGCAAACAAATCAATGAGAAATCTTCATCGTGCTACTAAGGAATCTATAAATGTCATTTAGTCATATACACTTAGTCATATACACTTAGCCATCACACTGAAAAATATGTCTGAAATTTTAAATACAGATATTTCACTTACTTGCAAAATTTGAATAAGATCTTCTCAAACACCAAAACTGGTCCTGTGCTGCCTAGTATAGTGAGAGGCTGTCCACCAAAGAGAGAGTAGGCAATTCCAGTCATGGATGCTCCAAACAGTGATTCTATTGCACTCTGAATATGATACAAAGAGAAGTTTCCATAAATTTTCAAACAGGCCCCTTGTCCAGTATCTTAGTTTGTAACCTTCTAAACATTTAAACACCAAAATTCAAAGGTGACTCATGCAACAGCAAGAAAATACTAACCACAAATGTAGGAAAGTAAGTTTGTTTAAAGAGTTCAGATTTAACACATACTATACGACCTTCAGTAGCTTCTCCCAGCAGACCACCAAATGTGATGACAGGAGACATGCAAGCACAGTAGAGAAACAAAAACGATGCCAGACACTGTAGACTGAGAGCATCCCTGAAGTCACTCCAGAAGAAGGGAGCTTTTCTTTTTATATCTAAAATCAATCCTCCAAAAAATCTAAAAAATAAAAGAGATTATATTCATGAAAAAAAGCTGACTGAACTTTCCTCCATAGTATCTCTTTAAAGGAGGAGTACCAACTCTTCTTTGATCAAATGACAATCACCCTTCCCTAGAAGAAAGTTTCTGGGAATCCTGTCTCGATAACTGTAATCAGTAAATTGTGTTTTTAGAAGAAATTAATTTCCTTGTTTCTTTTATAAAATCTTCAACAACTTCTGGGTAGTTGTTAGCTCCCATGTACAAAACCCTTACCATTTGTGTGCCTACACTTCTGCTTGAAATAATTCTTTGCATATGTTCAATCAGACAGCTATTGCAGTGCCTGTTTGCCCACATAAATTTTCTACAGATAGAGTGCTTCATGTTCTTTACTTGAGAACCGTTTCCTAAATACATTAGATGATAGAATTAAATGTAGGCCATAATTTTTCCAGGACAAGAACTGTCATCTTTTGTCACATATACTACCTAAATAGAAGCAAATATTAGGAATAGACAGTTCTTACAGTACACCATAAAGTTAAAATAAATATCCCACAATGCTTTTTTTCCCTCAGGTACCCAAGGTATCAGATGTCATTGGGGTACAAAAAAGACCAAGTGCCACCACCTCCTACATATCAGAATGATCCTTCAAGTTGACAATATCAGGTTCATTAGTGAGGATAAAGAATGGCTTAAAGCCATACTGGCCATCACCCCCCTCTGCTGTTCTGTATGCACCAACACTGCAGTCGAATCTTTCGCCTTATGCAAGTAGGAATGATATTTAAATATCAAGAGGCAGCAAAGTAAAGGAAATATCTAGCACACAGCTATCAACATGATGATACTGCACTAAGGTGACCACTGGCAGCTGACGTGTTTACAACACACTGTATTAGAAGAGAGAGCATATGTATTCCTTGGGCCAAATTCTTCTTTCAGATGTGTGTGTATTGTAGCCACTCTTAACAGTAGCCTTATGTTCCAGGACATATTGTGGCTTAATGAGGCAAAAAAGAAATGCCAGAGCTTCATAACCCAGAAGTTTCAACAACAAAATAGTTGTAAGTTTTTATAGTATATGGGAGAAGACTATTCACAACTTTTCTTCCATGCTGTACAGAAACAAGAGACATGAATCAAGTTTACCAGAGGTCTGACCTTTAAAAACAATAGATAAAGGAGCTTGCAGTAAATACAATGTAAAAACACAAATCTTTTTCCCCTCTCTCCTCCTCAGTAAATTAGTGAGTATCATCTTTTTCAAACACATGGTATACAAATCAGGAATAATACCTGAAAGAAACCATATACCAGTCATATACCATATACCATTTGAGAGACAACCATACCATTATAATTCCTTTGAAAGCACACCACTTAAAACACTTAAGATTTTGTACATAAAACAAGTTTTCACTAACTTTCCAGTGCGTTGCAGTTCTGGTCCAGAGTGTCCACCGGGTTGTTCTGGGTCCCCATGAGCTGCAGTCCCATTTGGCACTCCTGGGATCTTACGCTTCTCCTAACAGAAGGAAAAGATACTGTTCACAGACCTTAACAACAAAACACAGTATTAGCAGAGGAAATGGGCAAGTGACAATTATTCTTCCTTTTGTGCAGTATCCTTCTACTTCTCATTCATTGAATGAGTGAAAAATGCATTAACAGAATTATAGCTCCACATTTTCTTTTTGTTGCCAGGACTGCTATTTGAACGTAGCTTTACTGTCTTCAAAAAGAAAGAGGTGAAAAGATCAAGGAAAAACCACTCAAATGAAACAGAAAAGGGAATGGCATTTAACTGTTTCTCAGTGACTTGCAGTGTGTCTGAAGTTTGATATACACTGCAGTAAGAAGTGAAAATGGTTTGACCTACACAAGCTACTTGAAGCTCATTAGATGGAGTGCTGACAGCACCATGGCCACCACAGCATGCACCCCGATGGCTCTGTTCACACTGGGAAGTAGGTCAGTCCAGTAGGAGTAGACCAGTGGGGTGAAACAGCTGGTACAGAGGCCCTGATGTCTGACCTACACACATCCCAGGTTTGTTTATTGCTTCAGCTTCTGACTAGCTGTAGTCTAGTCCTGTGGACTGAACACCACCTCGGCTCAAAGCCATCAGGAGCTCTCCTGGAGCACATCTTCCAGTTCAATTTCATCCATAGCAACTCATACACTGCAGGATTAGAAAATCTGCTTCAAACGCACACTCCTGATGTGAACTAATGCACTAATACAGATGCAATCATTGCAGGATAATCACGTATTTATCTACCCATACAGGTGCTGAGCTCCATATTACTGAAGCTCTGTGACTAGTAGTTCCTGAGGATGTATTTTCACATGTTATTCAAGTTTAAGTTTCTGATGATTTTATACCTTCAATGCAAATAAATATATAATAAATTCATAATTTATAACATGTATGTATATATTTGTATTATATATAAAATTACATTTATAATAGACAAATTTAGATACATATACACATATAAATAATTAATATATCCCTTTTATACACACAGATATCTTCACCTCTCTGTAGACGGACACACTAAACCTCATACATGGCACCTCTCAGAGTCTCTTTCATTTTCCCAACCTTCCAAGCTCATGTAATGTACATTTACATGCCAGAGTATATTTACATGCCAAGATTTAATAGACTGGATCCAGGATTTGAGAATTGAAAGACTACATATTTACATTCTATTGAAAGCTTCACCAACACAATTTTTTCCTAAGCAGTAGAGGAGCTCTGTAACAGGGAAAGAGTAGAAGGAGCTTTGTTCTAAGACATTTAAAGAACTGATGAAAGAAAATCCTGTATCAGAAAATATTTCAAAAGAGCAGCAAGCCAGGCTGTTTTGATCAATTTTTGCTCTTAAGTGGGCATTGCATTTTGACTTCACTAGCAAGCTAGCATAAGCAGGATCATCTATCAAACAGAACTAAAAAAACCAAATCTCATGTTTTTGGGGTATTTTCTAACCAAAATGCAGAGGAAATTCAAAATGCACTACAATCATAATCAAAGAACAGAAGAATAGATAATGATTGAAGAGCTGAGTGAATAGTCAGAGACCGGTGATAACCCATGCTAAATACTTAGAAACAATCATGTAATACTATAAAAAAAGCCATCAAGAAAGAAGGGATTCCTTTATTTTGTAATCTTCTGTGCTTTTTTGAATGATCTTCTGATGAAAATTGTGCACCTGTAGGAGGGTAAGCACTCATGTGCATTGGAGAGTTTGGTTTTTGTTTTTTTTTTTTTAATTTCAGAAAACTAAGATGTAGCAATAACCTTAGAAGAAAAGCAAACAACAGCTGTTTTACAAAGTAATCAAAGATGCTTATGACTTTTTACCCCTGAACCTAAGACCTTCAGATACAACTATCGGTCTTTATTCAAGAGAGACCTACTATTGAACTACAATGGACTGTTATCACTCTATAATTAATGCTAAATAATATAATTTAATTTTATGCAGGAAAAATTAATCAAAAACCTTTAGAAGTACCTGAATTTTACAATGTACATACCTGAGAGGGAACATTTTTTGGCGGTTCTATTCGAATTGTTGGGTCCCATTCTCCAGGAGGGAGAACTGTAACCTGGTCGAGAAACTCATCAATTCCAGAAACCAAGTCATTTCGGTCTTTTGCTTTATAAGCAACATCATGGAATACCTGCAATTAAAGAAGAGAAGTGTATGTATGTGGGATGGAAAAAGAGATGGGGAGAGGAATACCCTTTTTTCTCTTATATGGAATGCAGTTTATGTATTTCCCACTTGCAAAAACCAAAGAAACAATCTCAGCTTCAACTGACTAGAGTTTCTGGTAAAGCACCTGCCATGCAAAAACACACCTAGGGGTGTCAAAAGTTCTAAATATTCTACAGTTTAAAATGAAATTAATTCCACTGGAACGTAATTGTATAAAATGGAAACTTCCCAGTGAAGGTATCTGCTCCTTGCATGTGAATCATATTTCTCATTTTGTATCTCCTTGCAGCAGCATTATCTCAGCAGTTACAAGATCATGCAATGAATCCGACCCTTCTGTAAGGTTCCTTCAGAAAGATTAGCTACATTTCAATTGGAGGATTCTATACTGAAGACTTCCTCTTACACCTCTTCAGTCAGTACAAAATGACTAGAAACAAGTCACAAATAGAGAAATACCTCATCTGTCATTAGCGTTGCAATTGATCTTCCAATCTCATGGTACTGTTGCCCTTTTCCCAATGGTCCAAGAAGAATAAACAAAAATCTGTAAGTAAACGTCAAATAAAAATATCGTGAAGAATAGATGGTTGAAAGTAACTATGCATGGTGCAGAAAAACTTATTTAAAAGTTGGACTAGAAGAACCTATAAGACAAATATTCTATATAATCTCATTCAAGATCGTCACACATGAATTTAAACATGAAGCTGTGGTTACAAAAAATGTGAAAATAACTTCCGAAAATATACCATAAGCTTCACAGTCAGACTTGACTGAGACTATCAAAACCTCCTTACATAATAAACCTTATCTTACATAATAAATATATGCAGCTATAGTCTATGTATAGAAAATGTTAATTCTTTTAAGTTAATAGAACCAACTATTTCACATATACAGTTAGTACTGTTGCAATATTAGGGAAGTGAAATTACCCCTGAATAAAAATCATTCACTTTCCTTTCACTTCCATTAAAAAGAATCTTGATAGCCTCTAGTCTAGGCTTGGGGCTAGTAACGTTCTAAAAAAATGCACAGGATAGGTTCACCTGAATCTTGCTAAAGAGTCAATCTTGCTCAGTACAAAATCTCTATCTTGCCAAAATATGAAAAATAATTGATTTGCCTAATTAACATTTATTATTAAATTATTCCAAAAATAAATATTTCTGCAGAAAATTTTAATCATCCTTAATTTTTATTCTTTAATTTAATTTTCTTTAATTTTGTTCTTGCCAAAAATCAAGAAATCTGGGTTGTTTTCACTTTGGCAAGAGGTTTTCTGGGAGGCTGGGGGAGGTTATGGGGAAAGACTTCAGAATTTGTTTTCAAAGCCAATTCAGTCTCTTAATGTCACTCCCTTTAACACATGCGCGCACGCACACATGAATTGGAGAAGAAAAAAAGTGATATTAAACTTAAACTTAAAGCAGACTTTAAACTGTTTATATGTTTAGATGCAAGAATTTGAATTTCAGTATTTCATTTCTTAGCTGAGTTTAATAAAAACTGGACTACAGTACTGTCTTCTGGAATTCTACAATTATAAAAGCTGAAAGATGGAAGGGGAAAGAGAAACAGAATATGTGGGCAAAAATATGCACACATAAAAAAAAAGTGAGAGAGACTGCACAATAGTTAAGTCATTGAACTCAGATACAGGAGAATCAGGTTGGAGTTTTGATCCAAATTAACGCCAGCAGGAAACAATATATCTGCAGATCTACTTGAATGCTGTTATCACTGGCATATTGTTATTCTGAAAAGAATCTTTCTATTTGGCTACAAAGTCTATTTTGGACATAAAACCCCACTCCTGATAAACTCCTCTCAAAACCAAAATATTTCACTAAAGTTTCAACAAACAAAAATTTAGGATCAAAAGTCACATTCACTTCTGCTCAAGTATCTCACAAAAAAGTTTTACAGTAATGTGATATTTACAACTTGTTCTTCATCTATTCAATCCTTAATCAATCAAGTCACAGCTTGCTTTTTCCTTTTACTTACTTCCTTCATCATTTTTTCCTTCCAGACATAATTATGCAGTATCACAAAAGTACTTTCAGTTCCACCCAGGTGAAATATTCTGCCTCTTTTCTGACTGTTACTTCAGCCTCCCAGTATTTCATCTTAAGTATTAACAATGTGCATAAGATAAATTCTGTGTTGTAACTTATAGAAGCGGCAGGCTATCACTTTTACTTCCATGAAGAATGATTACCTTCACACACAGATGGCTTGTTCCTGAATACACCCATAGATCACTGAAAGGCTGAGTGGAGAGATGTCCCTCCCATAAAGAAAGAAGCAAATTCACAACTCAACAAATGACAAAGTTGAAGGCCACATCACCCTGTCTCCACAAGGGACACAGTTTAGAAGAACACGAACAGAAGTAAATCTAGCAGTACCTTGTTGGAATTGGAACTTCAGCTAGGCCTGTGAGCAGCACTGCAGGAGACAACCTCACAAACGCAACAACCGCACGGTCCAAGAACTCCAGTTCGCCAACTAAAATGTTTGATGCTTCAGCTCCAGGTGGTATCTTTTTCATGAAGTGTAGATCAACCTGGAAAAGTACATTAAATTACCCTAAAAGCTAGCTGGCAGAAAAAAAAGTCTATTTAGTTTGCAGAAATTATCTTTCTGGTTATTGATTGTGCTCTTAGTTACTTTAGTCATACAGTTCCTACTATTCTGGTCTGTTGAATATTTTTTAAGTGCTTCTCAACAATATAACAACCAGTCTTTCAGCATTTGGTTAATTGTGCTTTAGAAATATAGTTAAAGTACTGCAGAATTAATTCATAAAGATGGCAAACCACAATCAAAAATTTGTTAGGAACATAATATAATGCACCTCCTATTAATGCTTTTTTCTAACATTAATTCACAACAGTATAAGAAGTCAAGATTGCTCCTTTTTCCATAATTAACAACTGTGGAAAACACGAATTCATTGTTCATAGATGCCATATTATAATGAGAAGAACAGCCCCCACTACCCATAATTTTCCTTCTACTACCCAAAGTCAGAAGTATTTTAGTTGTCAGATTTGGTGGAAGGTACTTTCCCTTCTACTGAAAATAACAGAATATAAACTATGACCGTAACTGTCTCAAGCATAATTTGAAAGAGCAAAGCAGAATAAAAACTGAAGCTATAAGGCAGTGGTGTTGACAGGCGTGGGGGGGGGAGACAGACAGAGAAATAGCTTCACCATAGCCTTGCTATATATACTCTAGCTATTTGCCTAGCAATAATGTGTTTATTTGTATTATTTCCTCAGTATCAGTCTAGAGTTTACTCTATAATAAAGATTGACATGGAGTAATAGAGTATATAATGTAGGTTTGATTTCGTTATGCACCAGTATTGTCTACATTTCAAAATGCATGATTTTTGTCATTTGCTTTCCTTTTATTAATCTAAACACAACAACAGCAACCAAATCCAATATAAACTGTTAAAGTGGACCATTTTAATGTCTATTTTACAGCCATCTGTCAGTACTAGTTTGCATAGTTTTTGGTAATATTTAGAAAATTGTTTTCTTGCAAATGGCTCTGGCACTAAATCAGAATTCAGATATAACACAGTTGCCTGTGTAATGAAATCTTATTGCTCTGAGATCACAAGGAGATGTCTAATGTTATCTTAATCCAATCTCTAGAACTACGACCAATACTTCACTAAGTTACACAATCATCGAATCAACCTGGAAAGCTGTACTCCAGGTACTTTTTCAAATAAACATATCTGTGAGGTAAATTCTTCTCTTCCTCACCCAAATCACAAAACAGCTCTCCAGGGTTAAATACAAAACCCAGGTTTACAGACAGATTTACTTTGCACCTAATTTTAGAGTATTGGATCAATTACAGTCTAGAAGAAAAAAAGCAATCTTTCAGGCACATAGCAACTGAAATGTGCATTCTACAGTGTTTTTGCCTTGTGAATGATTTAATATCTATTTAAGATTTAATAACATGATGTCTCATGTACCATGTGCTACAGTTGTCACCTTAAGGTTCCACTAATATACAGATCACAGAGCCAAGATTCACATCTGAAAGAAATCATCAGTCTCCTGTCCACTGAAAAGTATTCCCAGAGGTGTTTCCCGTATAGCTTGAGATTCCAAGGTCTTGTAGGTTGTGAACAGAGCCATAATTCAAAGCAAAGTAGATGTCAAAGAAGCACCAAATTTGGGCCCAAACCCCATGTTTTGCTCTTGCTACCTAATGAAAGCAGATAAGCAGGATGCAAAGGTGGCACTGGAGTGAGTTTGGGGCCAAGGGAGAAGCTATATCCTTCCAATGCTTCAGCTAACCTATCCACCACACACCCATCCACACAAGGACTCTTCAATTAGCCCTAATTTGCACTTTAATCTGCACCATAATCTGAGCCACATCCAGGACCTGGCACTTAAAGAGTTCCAGCGGGCTCAAATTAGATATAAAAGCAAACCACCAATGTTGAGTCCATTCCTCTCCAGGGCACCACGAAGACTGAAAAGCATATGTGGGGGGGCTGGGGGGGGGGGAGCCCTCCCCTAGAACTGAAATATAAATTGACATTGAATACAAACAGAAACTACTCAACAGCACTTCTTGGGAAAGTATGTATTAATCTAATTTACTTATAAGAAGAGCCATCCAGTAATCACAGACAAGTTAATTATTTCACATGAAATTTGGAAAGAGTAAAACACTATCGGTATGGGAGTGAACTTGGATTCAGAAATACTGCACCATGCAAGGCACAGGGGTGTTGCCATGAGAAGGGACACAGGTGCAGTCTCTGTATGTATTTCATATTTTGGGACAGCTGGGAATCACTTCAGCCTCTAGTATAAGAAGCAGGGACCAGCTAGACACAAATCTTAAACTGTCGTCCCCATCCCACTCAGGCACAGGATAAAGTGGTGCTGTGACAGACCATTTAAACCACCTCTATATTGTCCTGGGAATATAAAGTCCTAGTGGTGTCCCCAGAGGAAGAAGAGTGACACATTTACAAGTACAAACATGAGAAAATATGTCTCCTTTATGCTACTGAAGTAACATTCAAGACACAGCTTTTAGTGCCGAGTCTCACATTATTCATAAATAGATACCAATACAATCAACACAGTCTCAGTGCTGTACTCAGATTAAGTCAGCTTTTTGAATCAACTCCAAAATTTGGAATATTAGAAGTAGCCCAAGGGAAATAGATTAGCAAGGAGAGAATAAGAGAGGTAGTCAAAGGTGCTTTTTTGTAAAAGATAAATGAAATTAATATGTGGAACAAAATTAGAGCAAGAAATCACAATACTCAAGAGAAAATTAGTGCACTGCTCTACTTTCCTCTCAATCTGTGCATATAATTCCAATTAGAACCGTTGGGAGTTACTGCAATAGCACATTTCAAGGGGAAATTGTACTTTACACGTGCAACTTCAAGAGGATAAATGAATCTATTTAAAGACAGTCAGAAAAGGTACTTTGATTAGAATTCCTTATTCTTACTTCATTCCTGCAAACAGAAGTTGTTTCTTTCATATTCCTGAAATTCGAGTTGGTATCTAACACTGCTGAGGCACTGAAGGATAGCCAAAAGATGACATGCTGATCTCCTCCCATGCCAGTTAAAACAGAAGGAGCTCTTTTGATCCGCAGAACCACAGTGCTAGAGAACTAGCGAGGGAAGGATCAAATGGTGCAGCCTCCACTCTTGTTTAATGCAAAAACTGTGCTGCTAGAAAATGGACTCAGAATTTGAGATCCTGCATGACTCAAATCAATTGTGGAAACACGCAAGAAAAGCACTACTGAAAATCATTTTATTCCCTTTGGGTTGTGAAAAGCTTCATCTCCACATAGCTTAACTTTGAACAGACAGCTTTATTTATATTTGATAATCTTTAGAAAAATGTTACACCTTAATATTAGAACACTTGCCAAAAAATTAGTTTTAGTTAACACTTTTAATATAAATATCAGTAAACAAATATACTCACCTTTCAAAAGCATTATATTCTTCATTTAGAATACTTTTAAAGGATTAGCATGAAATTTTTAACACATCACTGTTCATAGATCTCTTTGCTATCTCTGTACAAATGTGGTCCACAGTATGTCCCCAGCCTTCCTTCTTTCTCCTCCCCACCTCTGACAAAAAGATCTTTTCCCCATCTTTATTTCAGCCATATACTGTTCCTAGTTCTAGCACGCTCACTCAAGAATTCAACTGCTGCTACTGCTGCTAGGAAATGAGGCCGGCACCAGATGGAGCAATCACATAACTCTACTTTTAGCTCAGTTACACTGACTAACATTAAGATTCAACAGACTCAAAGAACTGTTCTTCAGAATTGTGGTTTAAATCACCTTTCTTCACTTACTCAACCTTTGTTGTATTGAAGTGTCAGTTGACGTCATCTATTCCTGTCAGGTCTGTCATCTGTATCTAATGTGACAGTTTGTTTTAGGTACATACAGACTCCTTAAATTAGGATTTTCCTTTACATTAAGACTGAGAAGCTGTTTGCTTTTCTTTGCTATCTAACACTGAACTGTCATTGCAATCTCCACTACTGAACAGCTAACATCTTTTGTGAAGTGTACTGAAATAACTTGGCTTGCCAGAAGAATTAAGTTATAGGTTTACAGAAACACATTCTGTTTGAGACATCTGGAATCCACGAGATCAGGTTATAAAAAGCACAGTTTGCATTCATGCATGCACTTCTACAAAAAGTATAAGTCTGAGAGGTAAATCTGAATTATAAGAAGTCTAAATTACTTTCCTATTTTGATAATTTTCTGTTCATTTGTAAAAGCTCCCCCTACAATTATATACCTATTACACTGTTATGCAATGAAATGTACATCTAAGTTCCTGAACTGTGATTTCTTGTTACTAGTAATTTATTGGGAAAATGAAAAATTATTTTGTGTTGTGTAGAAATTCTGTGCTGCAATACACATGAAAATTAATACTGAAGCAGAATTGTCATTCCCCAGCTTTTCCTGATTCACACAGATTGATTTTATTTAATTTAAAAGATCTATTTTATAGTCAGGAAGCTCTCTTTGCAGTCAGCGAACACTTACCTTGCTAAAGTCAACAGTGCTGTTTTCTCTGCTCACATCATTTTTGTTTTCAATACAGGCTGGAGCAGACTGTGGGGAAACAACCTGACCTGCTAAAAAAATATCATTATTACAGAATACTAACAGTAACTTATATAAATATACCAACATTCAGTGCACTAGCTGTTAAAATTAAAGAATGATATATATTTCATATTGTACATATAGGAAACCTATCTAAGCATTCAATTTTAATTAAAGACTTATTTAGAATAACACATTCTCAAAAGACAGAGCTTTTATAATGTGCAGCTAGGAACTGGAGAATGTAATTTAGAAAATGTAAAACATACTCTTGAATTTTGGAAAACAACCTTTCTATGCCAATCAAAGCTTATGATTTTTAAGATACCACTTTTGAGGATGTCCTGCATTCACAAAGCTTTTGTAGCAATTTGAGGAGCTGCTGATTTTTGGCAATACCTGTTTACTAGAGTACTCCTCACTGAATTAAACAGGATTACTAACTTGCATAAATTTCTCACATGTGTAAGTACGTCCTCACTGTGATAACAATTACAAAACACAGTGTAAAAGTGGGCTGCTATAAAAAAATAGTTGTATTGGTAATTAAGATGATTCAAAAACTCAGTATTGATTAATGCAACATTGACGTGGATAAAACAAATGTTTCAGCAAACACATTGTCAAAAAAATCCAGTGAGGATTTAGCAAAGAAAGTATTTTGCAGAAGTTTCAAAAATATCTCAAGATGAGAAGTGTTTAAACATACGTCTGTGTTAAATAAACAAACAATAAGGCTTGCAACCAACAAAATTTTGCCAACAGAGGCAAAAAAAAAAAAAAAAAAGAAAAAGAAAGAAAAACAGGATTAAGTAACAAGCAAATGTCACAGGAAGAGTATTTTTACTAATGCCAACATCACACCCATGCATGGCTAGAGGCCACGGTGCACACGCTGACGTGGTGGGGCTGGCAGCAGGGCAGCACGCAAACCCCATGCATCAAAGACCCCGTTTACCTTCAGTCTCACTCTCTCCCTGACACAGACAGCGCAGGAGCAGCTCACAGCTCTGAACACCATAACAGGCTGCAGGAAGAAGTACTAAATCTATGAGCCAGCTATCTCCTACTGCCCTAACAAATACCCAGGAGTAACTGCAGAGTCCAACTGGCCCACAGTCAGCATCTTGTCTCAAGTGTGCATATGTTTCCATGGCAAATAAAGTCTCTTATATGACTGAGAAATTAGAATGTAAAAACACTAGTTCTGGTGAAAAATCAACCTAAACTGCAAAGTAATAAAGACCATATTTTCAAGATACTTGAAGATGGAGACAGTTGGAAAGTCCCAAGCTAGGCACATTGTCCGTCTAGGCACTTCAGAAAGTCCTGGAGTGCCCCCTCACATCTTTGGTACACACTTGCAGTCCAAGCATATCCTCAGCCACAATTAGGAAATACAGAGCACTTCGCAGAATCTGGTCCAAAGAAGACAGGAGACTTGCAAGAGTACCTCCACCATGGCCAAAACCCTCCAGTATCCAGCTTTCTGTCACAGTCAAGCAATATAGTATCCCTGTCTAAGTCTGGTCATGAATTCCCAGCTGAAGCACTTGCTCAAGGAAAAGGTGGGTTTTCACAAAAATCAACATTTCATTTTCCACTAAGCAAATCTCCTATGACACAAAACAGTTTTTAGCCTCTTGTGCTGCATCCTAGTAGCTTAGCTAGAGAGACTGCACTTCAGTTAGAAGTACTGGAACAGAACACTTCAAAGTTTATTACTATAAATCTTATTACTAATTGATAATGTATCGATCTTAAAAATGTAAATATTTCAGCTTTCTCTCTGATTTAGGAAAAAGAAAGATCAAAATAAGAATAGAAATTTGGGATTTTGTTCAGCACTACAGTGAAATAAAGAGAATATGACAGAAAAACAGACATAACTAGCATATTAATCTAACCAAGTAGCTACAACAAAAATAAGTCAGGATTAGAATTTTATATGACAAGAATAATGGTTTGATTTCAAAAAACATATTAATGTAACTTAAAAGAATTCACATAAAATAGAGTATTAATTCCTGAAATGTCCCAGGGGAAAACTTTTGCAAATTGGAACCCACTGACCATTAAATATGCAAGCTGCTTCTAAACAGCCATTCAATTTGTCTGTTCTAATTAGAACTTAAGAAAAACACTGCTGAGATCCATAATTGTGACAAGGTCTTCCACCATCACTTTCACACTATGCATTAACATACACTACTTCATGTTTTCATGCTTTTTTTTTCTAAATTAAGTTTATTTAGCAGTGTTTTAGAATTAGAATTACTTTTTACAAGAGCCGAATTACTTTTTACAAGAGCCACCCTGCAGTATTATAACTCTTAAAATGAATACATAAATATGATTTCTGTTCTATTTTTGTGATTTTAATAATGTAGTTCTATAAAAAGAGTCATAAAATGCTCAGGGAAGATTTCTGCCCTAACTTACTTGCAGGAAATCTTAAACTCAGTAAAGTTAGACTTGCTTAATTCTTAATTTCTTCATTTTAGATGTTTCTTAATATTCTAGACTCTATGAAAAGGGAAACATTTGTAATAATTACTCATGCTACCGCACACACTATGTTATAAAGATGTTATCCACAGGAAAGCAAGAGAGATGGTAGTCCATTATCTCTGTTACTAATTTTGGATTTACAGTTATACTTTTCTTCTGGACCCAGCAATTCAAGAGAATGAGAGCAGGGATATCTGCTAGGAGAAATAAAATTTTGGACCTACAAAAGAGTCAGAGCACAGGCCACCTGTTATCAGTACTGAAGTTCCAACAGAGTAATCTGAGGTGTCAAAAGCCTCTAAGCAATTAGAATAATGGTCTAAAGGCTAACTTTTAATGTTGTGTCCACTTTCCTTTTAGGGAGTAAAAATATACATGAAGGGAAATAAAAGCCACAACTGGTAAGTGACATTTATAAGAATAGCACATGTTCTTTTTCTGTGCCAACAGAAGACCTCAAACTTTGATTTTCCCGTATGCTGGAATAACCTGAAAGAACACAAGTTTTACCTTGAGGCATTAAGTAAGAGATGTTTAAATAGCTCTGTAACTTAAGACAGCTTTCTGAGTCTTGGAACAACAAGGTTTTTTTATTACTGGATTGAATAACAATCACAGATAAAAAGTAGAGAAGGTAGTGAAAAGTGAAATTACCTATCTACATGATAGTCATGGGAAATGTTTCCTAAAAGCATTTTAACACGCACTGTAGGAGTGCATGCTTATTTATGTAACAATACACTCAGTAAAATGGCAAGCTGGTTACCTGGCCTCTTTGAGTCTAGATGCCCTTCAACAAAAAAGTAATGCAAAAGGTTACTGGTTTTTGGAAAGACTTTTGCTCCTATACACATTTAGTTTACCAAAGGTAAATATACCTTGCGCTTTAAACAGGTGGATGTAGTGCCATGGCAGCCCTCTCCCTAGGAGCAGGATTGCAAGGCACCTACATTGCTATTTTTATATTTGGTGGCTTCCTCAATTCCTGAGCTATGAAGCCACACGGATTCATAAATGAACTTAATTTTGTGTATAATTTCACACTGACTTAAAGGGAACTTCTTTAAGGTGAATACCGTTAAGCACACAGGTAGTTCTTGAAGGGGTAGGACCAAACATACGTTAACTGCAGCCCAGTAAACAGCTGCATCACCAAGCCACACTGGTTTTCCTAAGTCATTAAAAATATTCAGATTGTTAATGCATATTGGCAAATATATATGTGCTTTATCCTTGACCCCATTCTAATTTCAGCAACATTTTTTTCCTCTAAATAAGGGGCACAGTTATTGGCACTACACCGAGACTGGAAAAAAAAAAAAAAAGAAAGAATTAGTCTCAAATTTTCACCAAAACTCCAACAGTGATCACTACATCAAATACCAATGTCAAATTTTCTCCAAACTTTATCCTTGTAATATGGGAGCCTTCAAAGTACTAAAGACAAACAAAACAAAAAAGCAAACAAACAAACAAAACCCCTCACACTGTCACCGTCAAATGCCAGCCAGGCTTTAAACATCTGATCTGAGAAAAACACTCATCACACCCAGCTTCATCCAACAAGGACATGCGTATCTCCTGATTTTAAGCCAGTCTCTTGATTTCAGTGAGGGTCTACCTCACACCATTTATTAATTCTTTGAGCTGGCAACAGGGGAATTAAGTTGATAAGAATGGTGAATGCATACACCATCAATTCCCTGTAAGCAGGAATAAGAGCAGAAACAGCCTTATCGTTTATTCTGCTCTTCCATGCCCAGTCCTTGCTAGCTCCATCTCAGCTCTCTAGAGCAAAATGTTTATTTGTGCATTGTGGGGGGGTAAATATAGTATTTTACTTTTTAAGAGTGCAATACAGAACTTGGAGTCTTATAAATCTAAAGTTTAAAAGCCTTGATTTATACTGCAGTCCGTCTACATAAAGCATTTGAAGAGCTGCATTCTTTGAGAAGTCATCAGAGAGCCATTCAGATTTTTTAAGTATCAGTTGATCAAATGCACAATGTGGTACCATTGAAGTACCCAGCCTACATTAAAAGGAACTTAATACTTAGCAGATAAATCCACAGTAAAATGGGTGTTAAGGCTTATCTATGTATTAGAAAGCCAATGCCAAAACAGTTTTTAAAACTGTATTTTAAATTGGTGTGCATAGAAAATGAATGTTTTTTTCAGATAATGTGAAATTGCCACAGCTTTGAAGAAAAGAGCAAAAATTCACGCAAAATACATTACTGCATGCAAAGCCAAGCCATTTAAATATCAGAACCATCAAAGTAAGGTCCACATTTGTTACACTAAGAGATGTTTGCATTTATAGATTATCAGAGTGCTCAACATTTTCAACTATTAGCCCTGTCAAATAAAAAAAAACAATCACAGTAAGTAAATGTAATATACAACATACTTTTACTCCCCAAAATTCAAAGCTAAAGTGACTGCAAGTGCAGACCTTTAACTATGACTACTGTATTTATTAATCAAAATCCAAGAGGCCTCCACAATGCCATGACAAAAGGCAAGAACAATGTATGCAGATATGAACCACAGTTAATACAAACAAACCAGATGCAACTAAACAAGAAATTATTTTTCTAAAATGTATATATTTCTTCCCATTCCCAAATAATTTTCTGTTTTGCAAGCCAACTATAACAACCTTCATGCTTTCCACTATAACTAGTTATCAGCTTTCCAAATCTAAATATACTCACTGTCCAGATCAGAAAGCAAAGCTCAAAAAGCAGTAATTTTTTGCTAAGCGTATGGTGAAGTTCCAATATAACAGAGCAGTAATACCACCTCTGTAGGCTGAGTTGTATATGTACTTTTAGGCCTCTTGCTGCATAAGATTTTAAATCAGTGGAGGGGCATTGTCACTCCCATTGTACCTGCATAAATGCAAGCAGAATTTGGTGCTCTCCAACGATACTTTTCAAAGATGATACAGAGGAAGTCAGTTTACCAGTTATTCTAATGCTAGGCCTGAATCTCAAACATAATTCACATGAAGTCATGCAGTTTTAACTAAAATGCTATAATTTGCAATTTTACAAAGTGATGCAAGGAAATGGATTTATAAAGAAATGGCATCCAATATCACATTTTTTTCCCAAAAAGGACATCATTCCACACAAATGTGCCACAGTTGCTGACAAGGACCTGAGGTATTTTTCAATCACTATAGCAAGAAGGTGCATGCTATCAAGAAACTGAGATGGAGACATGGGTGTACATTTGAAATGATCTGAAGCCCAAGCAAGAATAGGTATTTATACTACCTCTGAACCTTCAGGGAGTTTACAGAACCCAAAGGATAGGAGATGAGGAAGATACAGAGATGAGATGAGCCTGTTAGAGACAGACACAACAAAGACAGAGCAAAATAAAGAAATACAAAGATGAATGATACAGTTGTATACATATAGATTATACATTTTATTATGGGTACAAGGAAATGTGGAGAAAGAAAGTATAAATATCAGATGCAGATGTTTTTAAATACAAGTTATATTTCAATAATATAAAAACCTGTGGATAATACATGTTCATTAAAATTAATACATTTGAAAAGAATCTAAAACAAGAAATACAGCATTAGCTAATTTAAGGTGGAATTAACTATCATGGGGTTTGGCTTCACTGCAAGGAAAGCTGGAGCAAACCTCCTGAGCCAAAACCACCTCTGGCAGAAAACTTGGGGATACATATGACTTTCATTGTGACCTATCCCCAAGAGGGAGGAACATGATCACTTACCCAGGAAGGCCTCCCTTCCCCTTCATACGGGTCCAAGCAATGCCTGTCTCTCCATATGGTAGTATTGATATCACTTGAGTTTCACATGCTGTAAGCTAGCATTGAGTTATGGCATAAATGCTTAAACTGATGACAAAAGATTAGGGAACTGAGATAAAAATAACAAATGCCCATCACATAACTAGTAATTTAGACTTTCTGGGACACTAATGCATACTTTCCTAAATTAGATGTTCAATCATTGTGTTAGTCTCCTCTGCATGTGCTTACTGTCATAAAGCAAGGAAGCAGCCTGAACCGGCAAATCACGCTAACTGAAATAACTGGAGAAAGGTTTGAAAAAGTACACATCAAACTAAGCTGCTACAGCAGTCCATGCTATTAACTCCAAAGATCCCTGATTTAAAGCACCTAATATGCCATTGCTTTCTTCAGCCTGTCTGGCATACTGATAAACCTCCCTTTAAAATCTCAAAGTCTCTCAAAATCAGTCACGATGTGTGAGGTAATGGAATTTCTCCTCTAACAAAGTGTGTGTTCTGAGGCTGAGGAAGAAGAAGCAGATATAAATAGCACACACACAGAACAGAAAACATGCATAGGATCTTGTTAAAATGGACAAAGAACACTGCTTGTAAAGTACATTCCCATGCACCTTGCTAGAAGGTCCCATATCCTACTATGCTCCTCTCCCCTGGTTCCTCACTCTTCAACTTTATTCAATAAAAGATCTACTAGATGCCATTTTATACACACACACGTACTCTGAAGTCTAGACTAAAAGTGAAATAGCTTGTAAAAAAAAAAGTTTACATTATGGAAACTTTTCCTAACTTCATTTTCACTGAATCAGCTACATTGCTACATACACATAAATTCTGAATTGCAGAACCGTCTATAAGAGTGGAGAGGCTTATAAAATGACTTTAGCATCCCCATAATAATAAAAAGATGTTGTACATTTGTAATTGGATTTGGCTTTTTAGACCATGCCATAGGAATTTACAGACACAGTTCTGAAGTAGCTGAGTGAAGAACCTATTAATCTCCCTAAAAATCAGCTACACTGTTCTCCAAACCTGCCTTTTTACCTGTCTTTTAAAGTAGTTATGCTAAAGTTATCTGCCACCCTCCATTCTGGGTATTTGGTGTCAAACCAGACTTAAAGAAAAAAAAAAAAAAAAACATTTTTGCTGCTCTTATGCCAAATTTGACTGTCGCTTTTTATTGGAACATCAAAAGCAGGCTTTAAATTCTCACAGTTTTGATGCTTAATGAAAAGTGAAAGTTAAACACAGCATGGCAGCATTAAAAATGCATGGTAAATCCATAGCACCCTGACATCTTAGCCCTGCAGAGGATGTGAAGAAAAGCCATTGTAAACAAAAGATAATACAACTAAATACAAAGCAAATTAATTAGGCGGTCTGACAGACTCTTAAACAAAGAAAAAATGGAGGGAGAACATATGTACAACTATCTTCCAACAATATCACAGTGGTCTGTTAGTAGTGCAGCCACGTATGGAATCTAAGTTTATGTCTTCATTTTCAGCCTTTGATTCTGGCATCTGGATTTGGATATGTTGATAAACTAGCATAGTCAAGAGCTTGGAGAAGGAAGGGCATCTGTATTCTCAGCCGTATCACATAACCTGGATGGCAAGGACTTACAGCTCTGAACCACCTATTTCACAAATTACAGGCCACTAAGGGTTGTATCAGTTACACTGTCTGCACTAAACCCAAATTTAACCAAACTGACGATTTCCCTTTGTCAAGAAGTTCCCAGCTTCCCCTGTCTCATTTGAACAGGGACACAGAACTGGCCCTTCTCAAGCTCCCAGCACTTACAGTTTCTGAGCAACTCAGCTCTGAGAAGGCTGCAGTCATCTCCCGGCTGCACGTTAGTCTGTAGCACCTGAGATGATCTGTTTGTTCCCCCTGGGGATGGGCCAGTCTTTGGTGAATTAAGCTTCTCATCCAGAAAGCAAAAATAATAATAAAATATTTTACTATTTTAATACTTCTTTTGGTAACTGAGAGAGAAGGATATTGGTACTGTTGGCATTATCTGGAACACTTTGCTTTCATACATACTATACAACCTGTGTGCACAAATGGGAACAAGCAGGCTAAGATGAAGCCCTGACTGGATTTTAGCAGTCTGCCCTCAGCAAACAAAGATGTGACTCACAGCCCCCTCCTGACAGTAATAGAAGATATTTATAGCTCTTAATTTTGCTCTCTTTTACATATATGTAGCTCATTTTTCTTTAGCTTTCACCTGATCCAAAACCACATTTTTACAATTCATTGCTGTAGTATTACGAGAAGCTTGTACAATATTCATATTTTTAAAATGGCAATCTAAAAAGAAACATAGAGCTGCAGTCAGCACAGCACTGTGGCTGGACTGTAGCAGGTGGATCACAAGGTAATAGCAAGAGCGCGTGATCGGAAAGCTCACTCCTGCCCATGGTCAAGCTTTTAAGGGCAGCAGGATTCCCAAAGGCTGAGAAACTTAGTGTAGATTTCTGCATAATTTACACACTATGTCGTATGGCAAGGACCCAGGGTAGAGAAATGCCTAGAAGTATGTCAGAAGAGGCAGCAGTCAGTGTGCCTGAAATTAGGCAGCTCTACAGAATAATCTCTCTTTCCACTCTCCTTTAATCTTGTAGTATTGAGGCAACTATTGCCACTCAAGCCCATGAGCTGCTTAATTACTTTGTTTTGAGGAGAAAAAAACTGAGGTTCCATTGAAAACCAAAGATTTAGACTGAATTTTCCTCTTCTAAAGGTAATACTAATTTTAGTATATAGAAGATAACAAAAGAAGAATCAAACTATTTAATATAACATAGTAATATACCACAAGAGATAAATTTGAGCCCTCTCTGCTTTCATCACTGGGCAAGCATCTGTACAGACCTCTTCACAACAGAAGACTGCCAAATGCGCATTAGCGCTTACGGGCACAAGTAGAAGAGTAATGCTTCAGACTGCATAAAAGACAGCTGTGACTGTTTTTTTGGAAAACTTTACTACAATTTAGATACAAAGCTGATTTACCTTCTCTATAAATGTTCCTAAAGTTACTTACATTTGTATTGTTTACAGTGAATTTATCTTAATTCAAGTAACATAGTGAAAGTGACTGACTGTTTTTAACCAGGGGTTAAAATACTGAGGAGCCTCTACAAAGGCATGTGAACTGGAATTCAGTAATTTTGCATCTTGTAGAATAAGCAAAAACAAATAAAACCCATGTAAAGACTGTCTCTCCCTACATAGAGAATCACATAAACATTGAGTATATGAAACTAGTGTGTTTAATATGCACTTAGATGCTGACCAGAATTTATTTCTTTGAGAATTAGATAAAGATATAAAGGTGCCCACAAGAAACCTAGGCAAAAGTGAGATGTTACTGAAGTGGATGTTACTACACCAATTCCACTACCAGACAGAGTTACTGAAATTTGGCTTGTGATATTTCCACAGCTTGCCCCAAAGGATCTTTTTAAGGAGACCTATTACTGACTTGTTAGGTAAGACCTAAGCATTCCCCTGTTATATATTGCAAAAGGGATTAGGGAATGCAAGCTTCCATCTTTCCTTCTGTGGAAACTGAGGAATAGGAACATTATTGCATTAACTTTTTAAAAACATTCGTATTTCCATCCTCCTGAATGTGTTTAAAGCTACCAGCAAAGTCACATGAATCAACAGCAAAGTTACCTGAAAAAGGACAGATAATTTAAATGGTTCTAGTTAGTTTTACTTTTGTACATTCATACAGATATTTACACACACCTTAATAACCATGAGGATTATTTTTGCCTTACTCTTAAAATGATTTATTGGCATAATGGAAATATTTCTATTTAATATCCTCTTCAGATGAAATTATATGCCGCCTTCTAGGTCGGAGAGTCTTCCCCAGGGAAGTGGCTATATTTAGAAGGACCTATTAAACTTTTATTCAGCAATGACTGAAACAAAAGGAACAAAAAGTAGTCTCTCTATGACCGGTCCTACCTTTCTGGACCAAACCTCCCCACCAATCTCTCGCTCTCCTTGAGCCCTGGCCTCCTGCCCAGCGCCCCATAGCACACTCCTCCCCTGCACCACTGCTGTTTCCTTGGGGGACAGGGGAGCTCAACAGGGCCCTGAACAGAGAAGGAGCAGAAGGGACTGAGATTTTACTACAGCTAAGGTGGTTCCTGGGATGAGAGTCAGCACAGTTCAGTGATGCTGGGACAGAAAAGTTGTGGGTATTGTGATGATACTGGATGCAGAGGCCAAACAAATATACAGTGGATAATTCTAGTAAGTGAGTAATTTTAATTATTTGCAAAATTCGGCTGCAAATTTCATTACTTGGGTATGTGTTTATGTAAAGAAGGGGCAATAAGAAAAGATTCTTCACCATGGTTAACCTATAAAAACAATAAAGCTTATAAGGGCTTCTACAAAAACAAGAAAAAAGTTAAGCTGATGCTTTACTGTAGAAGCACTCTGCAGACTTGCTCTCTCATTTTCATGAGATATAATTTTCCGAAAAGTGATTTTCTGCAAGAACAATGCACAGTTTAGTATCATCTTGAGAATGTTTTTCCTCATTTTCCAGTCCCACAGACTTACTATGGAATCTGAAATACCAGTTGAATGCTACCTAATGTATACACTATCTTTCCGTTACAAAAACGCAAGCCTTGGTGCCTTTAAAAATGAATCCAAGAACAGAAGCTAGTATGTGTGCACCGACGGAGAAACTATTGTAACAATTCATTACACCTTAACTAAATAGGCCTTGTATGGTCAACGGGAGCCAAAAGTAGTAAAATCACATTTCTGGCACCAATGGAGTATGTCCATAGTTTAGAGTGACACTGTGCAAAGATGCTCAAGCTCATTCTGAAGGAGCTCACAGAGTGCAAAAAGCACAGTAGATGTACTAATGTGGTCCTCCACCTGGGATAATATGCAATACCAATTATTCAGGATGAGGTGCCACACTGACGTAGCTGACCTACTTCCAGCACCTGAGCTAGTTCACTTGGATATCTCTGCACAGCCCTAAATTGTGCCATAGATCTGAATTCCAAATTTAATTGAATGCAAAAGAGGAACCACTCTCTCATTAAAAGGTACCATCACTATCAGTTCAAGCTGTAGGTACAAAAGCACAGAGGATATTGAGCAGGCAGATGCTACTGCAAGTTCTGAAATGTAAGATAAAGCAACGCATTACCATTTTTATCCATGGAATGGGGCTCAGACTGCTTCTTCCCAATATCAGCAAAGGATCTCACAATTGGAATCCTGTTGCTCAGCTTCTTCTGGTTCTGATGGTGATGCTGTTTAAGTAATGCCTCATGCACCCTGTGACGAACATCCTCGCTGAGCTGCCCAGAGCCCACCTGCTGGTCCAGAATCATGTCTGAAAAATAAATAAATAAACATAATAAAATAAAGAGGGGAGAGAGGAAAGATTTTATTTAAGAAATTACAATAATAACAATTTGGATCCTACAGGATTACAAATAAAGGGTCTCAATTCCTTCTCCATTTAAATGCAATACAATTCAACAGTAAAAAGATACCTAGAAGTGTTTCACTCTCAAAAAAAAAAAAAAAAAAAAAAAGTTTTTTAAAAGGATGTTATTAATGTAACAAATTCAATCCCTCAAAAGGTATATAGTTACCAAATTAAGGTCATCTACACAACTTTTAAATCAGTCCCTAAACACTCCCATACATAATGCATTTAAACTCAGCATCATGATGTGTATCAGTTTTGTTTTCTTTTTTCCCCACATAACCCCTACATTATTTGCCACAGAGCACGGGCTTCCTGTGAGGAGAAACAACTTTTTCATTCACTTTATACTTACAATGGAAAACCACAGTCTAGCTCTTTATTCCTTAGAATTATAATAACAATACTTTCAACACAGTAATAAGAAATACAATGATACAGGAAAATGTGCAGCATTTTTTGGAAATACCTAATAGGATTTCATTCTACTGCCTGGTGTATATGTCCATGCAAGAAAATCATTACATGGATGTGTGAGTGAAACTGAGCCCCCCTAGAAAATGATAACTATTTTTGCAGTCATTGGAATAAAAAGATTCAGCATGAAATCCACCAGCAGAAAATACTCTGATATATCCCTATTCAAAAATATTAATAAATATATGCATTATATATTTCAAGTGGGAAAGAAACCACTGAGGGTTTTGTAGGCTTTTTTAATAACTATTTTGGAGAATCCTGCTAGCAACAGTAGTAATACTTAAAAGGAAAAGAAAGAAAAAAAATGTATCAGAGCAAGCAAAACATCATTTAAGCACACAATGTCCTTGCCTATCCATTACGAGAAACTGTGCTGCACAGAAATGGTGATATAATAAGCTGAGTCAGAAACTTCTGTACTGAAAATTCAGACAGTTCACGATTCTGTGTTGGAGTCAGGTTCATTTCTACCAGCAAACTCAGTGGCAGAGCAAGCACAGCAGAAAAAATAAAAAGTAGATACCCTAATAAGTAGAGACATAATTTGTCAAGTCTGATAACTGCCAAGAGCAAGAGAAAAAAAAAGAGATTAAGAGGCACTACAAGCATACTGGTTAAATGCAGAGTTTAATTGCTACAGTCAACCATGCACTATATATGCATATATAAGCACACATACATGCACACACAGAGCAGTTTTTCTGAAATTCTCAATATCCACATTAACTGATGTGTCATATATAGATGCTTTCAGAGCTATAAAGATGCCTGAGCCCGCATATTTCATTATGAAGATGTAATCAAAGAATTTACAGCTCTTTTTAATGACACATATACAAAAAGTCATGCAAACATAGCAGATATACCTACATCTGACAGCGAAGCGTGGTGCAGAGGTTTCCGATGTCGCATTTAACTCCAGCTAGCAATTGCACTCTGTTCAGTGTTAACAGCTGTGCTGACCTAACAGCTCGTGCCTACAAGTAATACTGCCAGGTGCTGTGCCTAAGCTAAAAACCTAAGCTAAAACATGTCTTGGAGATGCCTCACCTGTTTCTAAAGGGCACTTAACTCCAGGGTTAACTCAAACCCAACCAGGTCAGTTATCTTTGCATACCAGCCTCCAGCTTCTGTTAGAAGATTCTATTCTATTAGAATGTGTATTACACACATTGCTTCTATTACTCTCAACTCTAAGGGAAGAGATAGGGAGGCAGGGTAGCAAGACAAATGACAGAAAGGCAAGAGAGAAGATAACACAAGTTCAAAAGAAAGAGTATTGTATAAGATTTTTTTCAGAATGAGCCAAGAATAAGGACAGATTTGGAACCCAAGACAAAAGCAAAGCACCAGCTCCATGAAAGATGTCCACTCTTCTGCTCAGTTCTATTGCCTTTTGAGGAACTGCCTCTGCCCTGAGGATAAGACCAGCTTCCCTTTAGATAGGCTTTGTACATGAATTTGTATGTCACAGGTCCCAAAACAGGCCAATAGTTTACTCCACTGTAACATGAGGTGCTCTTCAGAAGAAAATATAAATAATAAATATACAACTTAGGGCACCTGTGCTAGAGCACAACTGAAAAGATCCCCTTCCCCCTCCTTTATAATTCTGCTGGCCAAAAGACAAATTGTAGAAGATGCAAAAACAAAGATTACCTTCTTTGAGTTGCTCTAAGACAGAAATCAAAAGGAAGAGCTGAAAAAAAGGACTCCTCTAGAACAGGCAAATTTAGGGTTGTGGTCATCACCTTGCTTACAGATCAGTGGAACTCCACTTGTTTGGTGTCATTCCTGGAATTACAGTATTTTCCATATTACATATTAAAATATATTAACTGCTGAGGCTGATGTCAATATTTAAGATGTTCCACTTGAGGAGATAAAATGCCAGGAGAAAGAAAATCATATGCCTATCTTTTCCTTGCCGGATTGGGCGCTCTGCCAGACTAATAGTCACACAACCTGTGGAGGTAGCTGTGTGCCAGCACAGTGCCTAACGTTTGTTTCTTGCTAAAGTGAGGGGAAAGTGGCTTACCTCGAGTCTTCTTTTACAACAACTTTCCCCTACTGTATGGCTTCTGCCACACAGATATCATGTAAAAAAGGAAGATTCACCATATTTTGGAAGAATAAAGACTTGTTTGCTTGCTTCAGTACCAACCCCCCCAAGTTGTCATTCCTTTGATACAAACCCACTTGCAGTAGCAACTGTAGGAGTGCAGTCAGATTATTGTCAAACTCCTGTATTTCACTGTCTTCCCCAAACCTGTTCTGAACAGATTTGGATAGCACAAAAGTATGAAAAACTGTCTCCATCAACACCTGCCATTATTGGATTCCACTTCAGTTTCCTCCCACATCTCTCAATATCTCTTTTAAAAGATCCCAGCCTCTGGAACGCCAGTGTTAACCCTCCTGATAGCAAAGACAGGCTTGCAAACACAGGCAGCAGGGCTTACGGCCTGACAGTAAATGGCAAATAGAAGCATTTTAAACATCTCATTCTCAAACCAGGCTATATTTCCTTGATCTGGCGAGATGAGGATCCTACATGCTATGCTCCCACCAGCTGAAGCTGCACCTATAAAAGTGCAAAAACAAGACTTTCCAAAGTATCCGGATTGCATGACCATTTCTCCAACTTCCATATAACAAAACAGAGAAAGGAATACAGACCTGTAGCTTCACAGCACTGTACCTCAGCTATATTCTTACCTAACAACAGAGATTCTCCAAGGTTTCTATGTTCAGCAACATTGCAAAGTAAGAGTTTGGGGGTTGCCCCCTTCTTCTGAGAAAATTTTTTCCTTTGGAATGATCTGTAACATCCTGCAGAGCCCCCTTCTAGCCAGGGACACAGCTGACCATTAGATTTTTCAGGGTGGTTTCACAGCCCTGTGGAACCTTCGACAAGCCACAGAATACCCAGGGACAGAACGTAACCCATTCTATTAGTGGCTCAGACTATACCGTACCTGCTGATATCAGAAACGCTGAAGGAGAATGCTTCCTCAGTAAGGAATCTTGATTTATCATGCAACCACAAAATCATTTTTCAAGCTGTTAAAGCCAAATGTTCTTATTGCCCAGGGCACTTTAAACAAGAGTACTACAAAAACACAGGTTTCTTTAAATCTTTTAATTTCAAGCACTCTTTCTCTATTCCAACTTAGTTAAAACACATCATTTACATAAAATATACCCATCCATAAACTGATTTTGCGAGCACATGCAAACACTTAAACGAGCTATTGTACTGACTTAAATGTAGCTCTTCATTATCTGTGAACGATTTACCTGGGCTGTGAATCAGAGCATCAGGGATGCAGACACTTCAAATTGGTTCAGATACAGTCTGACTCCTGTGCACAAGCACAGCACAGCAAACTGCATCTATCCCACTTCTAGGGTCAGCTAGGATCCAAAAGCTGGTTAGCCACTTTCATTCACTGTGGAGACTTCTATTAAACACTGCAGCTTTGTTACGGGGGTGCTGTACCCCCCATTCAGAGCCATCCCAGGTCCAAGTGAATGAGACATTATGGGGACACCCAAGTGTGGCCACAGTGCGTGCCCCACTGCTTCAGGTCCACGACGTGCACAACGCCTCACAAACAATAGTACAAGAAAGTTTCAGAATGAAACATAGAATAAATTTATTGAAGTTGTACTGCATTTGCACCAAACTACCCATGAGTGTTATCTGACAAATGACTGATATTCATCCTTTCCAGAAAAGGCAGGTAAGGTCTAATACCTATTAGAATACAGAATAACTGGGCCTGTCTTCTGTACTGGTTAGTAAAGAAACAAGATCCAGAGCTCTTTTTTCTGTGCTGTACAACATAAAAATTATTTTGAACTGCTGGGCTCATATTCTCTTGATGCAGGTTGGCGTTGACAGGTTACACCAGAATATACTGAACCCAGCACATATCAATAAGGTTGATGGTATTTGCACCTCTAAAACTTCCAAGTTGTGTAACTGTGTGATTGCAAGACAAAATGAGAGATTAATAAAAAAAAAACAGAACACAAGGGTTTTTCTCTGCATCATAACTGCAACAGTTGACTACAAAATCTAATTTAAAAGCCAGGGTTTGTTTGATTTGGGGGGTTGGATTCCTCTCCCCCTTGAAAAAAGGGCGAGAAGGAAACACAAGCAATTATGAAGCAGTCCTTTATGCAGGATATTCAGTTGAAATGCTGTCCTTTATGCTAACCTGTCACCAACAGGGACACTTAATACACCTCCCCAGTTAGTTGGTTACTAGGAGCAATAGGAGATTAACAACTAGGACTCTTGGGCTGCGTTTGTGAACCAAGACCTGCTTCTGGTGTTTGCAACAGTGATTATAAACAAGCTATCTAAGCTGGCTGGTTTAGCTTGTTCATCCAAAGAGGTAAAGTGTTCAAATGGACTGAGAGTGGGATTTTATTTCCAACTCTACCGGAAATTACTTTTCAGCCAAATTACTTGAAAAGGAAAGAGGGACAGTATCTGCTTTCTAAAGTAAGTCTCCAATTTCACTGAAGAACAAGAGTTAGCATGTACACAAAACATACGAACACACACACACACACACAAAGTCATGCACTAAATAGCAGAGACAAGGCTAAAAGTCCTAGCTCACAGGTTGTAGGGCAAGCAGCATTGCAATTCAGAGCTACGCTGGTACGCCAAAGTGGTTGCTACCCAAAGAATAATGGAGATCAAGGAAAACAAGATATTTTGCATCTCTAAACAGAATGAGAGCAATGAGTGCCATTGGTTCTATCACTATATCCAGAATGAAAACTGAGACTGACTTCCTGTGAAATCTAAAAAATTCCAAATTTGTGCTTAGTATGGGAAAATACAGACAAAAAAAAGATACCATGCAGCTTAGGAGATGGTAAGAGACATATAATTTACAAAGACAAAGCAACGAAACCTGATGAAGGCTTCTCTGTAGTGGTAATCACAGCACTGCAAGCTCTAAAGTAAGCAAAGCCAAAAACCCGGGCAATCACAAGGTGGAAGCTCAACAAAAGACAGGTGGAGGGTCAAACAGAGAAGCAGATTGCTCACAGGCAACCCCATGCCTTGTTACAGTGCTCGTAATAAATGTTAAATTTATCATAAAAGCACTGTCAGAAACATAATACCACAGAAGTGTCACAGCTAAAACAAAGGACTCCTGTGAAATAAAATCTAAACTGGAACCAGTTGAAATATGTCATTATTATGAAGAAATACAGCTGAGAGCAAACAAAGGCAAAACAAGACTAGTTCAGATTGAAAGCTTAACATGATACTACTGAAATCAATAAAACAGCACACTTGGGATGTAATACCCTGAGTTGTTGAGCACAGAGTCCAGTGACCTCAATCACAAGATTAAGCTGTTAAACAGATTGAAAATTCAATCGTGAGGAACATTTGAAAGACTGCTTGGGAAAAACAGTCAGAACTCTGGATTGGAAAGCATGGGAAGATATAAATTAAATAATTAAATTTTAATTTAAAAAATACAAATTTATTAGATTTAAATTACGTATTTAAAATAAATGGGACTACTTAACATTTCAAATTGTGCAAGTCCCCAAAGAACAACTGTGCAACTCTGAGGCCACAGTTTGGATTTGACAAGGTTTGACATTTGCTCACAGTACATTCAGCACAACTACAAGAAAATGCGAGATCCGTGATTCATATCGTAAAGAAAGTACTGCCATTAAAGGCTGGACTGAACAGTTTTTGAATCAAATGATAGAAAATGGCATCATATGTTAAGTGGAAGAACCTTTTGGGTTCATTCAGTGGTTACAATCAAAAAACCAGATGGTAATTTGAGAATCTGCATGGTTTCAAAGGAACTAAATGAAAATATCAAAAGAGAACATTTTCATCTGCCAACTTGAACACAGTGAAGCAGTTCTCTAATGGTGCAGCTAGCTTCTGGCAAATATCTCCTGAAGGGACAAGTTCCAAAATAAATTGTTTTGATTACATAGATTTTTCAGACTTCCTTTTAGCATATGTTCTATACCAGAAGTGATCGATAAAATATTACTACATCAAATGTTCAAAGGAATTCCTTGTGCATGCAATACTAGTTTATTGATATAGGAGCCACTGCACAGACATATGAAAAAAGAACGTCAAGCACTAAAAACAGTAATGAAAAACCCTAAAAGATGTTTAATAAAAATAAATTTTTAAACAGGATAAAGTTCGACAAAGGGTCAAGTTCTTTTCAAGAAACAAATAAAATCCATCATATGATATTCAAAAACAATTTGAGAAATGTCAGGAATTAACATGCAATTGAGCTGTATGACGACGAAATTGGAAATTCATCTCAGGAGTCTAAAACAAGATATTGTCTGTGAATACAGCATCATAGGTATGAATAAGCTCTTTATCAACAAAGAAAATTGGGTGTGTGTCCAAAGAAATTTACAGTTAGGTAGATCAAGTGATTTTTTAATAATATAGAGTTGGAATGAAAAATAATCTAATAAACAATGGACATGCTGGAAGACAAGATGATTTAAAAATTCTCACCACAGCACTAGTGCCAAAATATTTTTATGCAGAAATAACAGTTTCCAGGGATGAAATACAAAATGTTCTGAAAGCCACACAAACAGTATAAAAGATGTTTTTCATCTGTAGATTTTACCTCAAGCCCATTAAAGTCTTAAAACACAGACTTTAATAAAAGACATTTTCAAGGGCTAAGTGCTGGGGGTTTAATGCTTTAATGAATACGTGTTTATAGATTAAAAGCCTTGACTAAAACAAACAGGAATTCTTTGTCTCAATTTAGCAAGGCAGATTAAGTATAACTCTTTCAAGGATACAAAGACTGGCACTGCATTTACAAAAATATAATTTGAAACTGGAAAGCAGCCCAGCAAGACATTAACAGCAAATACACTATACACATTTCTCCCTAACAGTGTTAAGGCAAGTAAAATGAAAGTGAATGTGTGCAACCAGTTTATTTGCTCTCACAAAATAAATAAATATAAATATAGTAATGCAGAAAATTATGAATAGATTACCTTAAAAAAATAAAATCGAGTCCAGCAAAGGGCAACTAAGATGATTAAGGGACTGGAGCTTCTCTCCTATGAGGAAAGGCTGAGAGAGCTGGGCCTGTTTAGCCTGGAGAAGAGAAGGCTGAGAGGAAATCTTATCAATGTGTACAGGTATCTGAAGGGAGGGTGTAGAGAGGATGCAGTCAGACTCTTCTCAGTGGTGCCCAGCAAGAGGGCGAGAGGCAACAGGCACAAACTGAAACACAGGAAGGTCCATCTAAACATAAGGAAAAACTTTTTACTGTGAGGGTGACTGAGCACTGGAACAGGTTGCCCAGACAGGCTGTGGAGTCTCCTTCCTTGGAGATATTCAAAAGCCATCTGGACATAATCCTGGGCAACGTGCTCTAGGTGACCCTGCTTGAGCAGGGGGAGTTGGACCAGATGATCTGCAGAGGTCCCTTCCAACCTCAACCATTCTGCAATTCTGTGATAGTAATAAATTATTCCTCAGAAAGATAAGAACTGAAGTTAATTCAGGAATACTACCCAAAACAAAACCACAGGGTACATTCGATTTAGCAAACTCTGTTACACAGGTTATACATAGCAGCCCTGAGAAGAACACAAAAACTGAGCATCATTGGACCAGCCTAACATGAGAATGGCTAACATGCAAAATTACAAGAGTGAAACGCTGAATAAAGCCAATTATTTCTTTAAATTCTAAGGTGTCCCGACTGTCAGATACAACAGGAATACATACAAACTCTAGGATGCCATCAATGTTTTAACTGTATAGCACGCAATTAATAGGACTATAAGCACTGATGTAAATAACTGAGTAGGAGAGACAGGAGAGACAGGACAGAATTTCCCGAGCAATACAAGCTCTATCTCATCTTCAGGTCCAGCAGTCATTTATATGGAGAAAAAGTAGCCTATTACATTACTTGGGATTATCAAATTTCTAACATAGATAGCAGACACATCTTGATGGTGTGCATGTCATCACTACCATTAAAGTCTTTCTTTGTCCTAGTGCTAATGTGTGCTAACATACTCTTTGTAACATTTTGCAAACACTTGAGAGCAGGAATTACATATGTAGCATTGTAGTAATAAATTGCATAGCATCTTCACTGAGGAAGAGAAAAACAGCAAGACTGCAATGCAAGTAATAGTAGAAAGCATCCAGAAAGCAAACAGAATAGCAACTTTATTCATAGGAAATAAAAATCTCTTTTTGAAGAAGCCCAACACATAACATCAGTAATTTTCAGAATGACTCACTAGCAATAAGAACCTGCTGCAAAGTTGTTAAGAAATATTACCATCATTGCTTATTAAAGCTGCAACGGGAAAAAGTCCTTTCTTAAAGACAAAGCAAGACCCATGCAAAGCCTGTCATGTATCAGCTCACTTTATTACAGAGATGCCCACCACCCAGATCAGATAAAACAACAAACATCTGCCACAATAGCCTGTATTTTTAAAGCAAAAATGGTACACACTAATTCAAGAAAATCATTCTAAAGGTTTTTCTCAGAAGAAACAAGTTTTCCTAATCAACAAATCAAGAGATTCCAGAAGCAGGACTGATTCAAAATAGCGTTACAGCAGCTCCCCAAATTCTATACTGAAGGAGAACTTGTATCTGAAAGAGTCTCAAAACTGAATTAAGACTGTGAAGTCTGGAGTTCTTGGACATGTTAACTGAACAAAACAACAACAAAAAATTGAGTTTAGCAAACATCCAGGGATTAAGAAACTATAAGCATGAATTCATTACAGTCTCACTATATATCATCTTCAAAAAACAGCAAAAATGAAGTTTGCTGGAGTTCTTTTTATTATGTTAATACTTTTTAACCTACTTAAATAAAAAGACCAATTCTAGATGGGCTCTCTTAACTGAGTATACAAAGAAATTAAGTGATTTCTTGTTAAAAATCCAAAGTTCAAGCTTGACAACCCTAGTGTACTATATAAGTAAACAGTAATAAAAGAACAGCAGGCAGCTGATCTGAGTAGTATTTATTTATTTTTAAAATTAAGAAAAGTGACATACTGATAAACACCTTTGTTCTTGCAAATCAGCTGCTTTTTACCCTTCATGTTTATCTTTTATCATAATCAGGACAAATTCTGAAGCTCTGATTCAGTCCATGATTCATCAGAGAATCAGATCTCAGCACAGTAGAAACCCACACAAGTTTCTGCTGATTTGGATTAATAATATCTTGCATCACTTTGACATAAACAATTTGAGAAAGATGAATGCAAAAAGCAGCCGCCACCAGCTCATCCAAGTTTAATTCCTCTGTTAGATATAGTCTATTGGACAGTATCTGCCTTACCTGATAATCTAAATAACTAGAATAAATTTTATCTGGCCTTACATAGATTTTCATACCACCAGTAAAGCAGTTTTCCTTATAATCTCTTCTTGAGTATTGGACCCTTATCTAAAAGAAAAGGTTTCTATCTTTGACTAGTATATTTTACATTTTCTGAAAACACTTTACTTTGTGCCTGAGACAAGGCAACTAAAAGGTCTAAACAACAACAACTCATGCACTCTTTCTCCAGTGAAAGTGCTCTTTTCCCAATATTACCATCTGCTGCTTCATGTTCAGTCTTTAAGCAAAGTTTGTAGTATGCAGAACACTATAAATCTAGTAAGGTATTGTTAACCCTTGATTATATGATTTAGAAAGAGAGTACCAGTATCAGAAATGCTCTGAAATCCATGAAAGTGAAAGCAAGGTAAAACTTCTGAGTAGATATAAATCAAGATATCTTGGGGAGAGGAGGGAAGTAAATAATCCTCCATATTGGGACCAGACTCCAATAACCATCATGAACATGAGACTAGTCTTTATAAAGGGTAACTAAACAGAAAATTAGAGATCCCAGATTATCAAATAGCACAGCTCTTTGCTCTGTCTCTTCCCTCCTGGAAGAGAGAATCAGGGAAATAAGCATATCAAATTGCACTGTTTCTAGCAGGGCCATGCAACCTTTGGAGTTTTAAGAGTCCTTGAGGCTCTACATTACACCTCTGTACTACACCACCTTTAACAACCTGCTCTATTATAACAACAAATACACAACCAAAAAAAGTCCCCTGTTTTAACTAGTTAGATGGAGCCTTTTGGGGAAAGGCCAGGAATACAGTCTCAATCTCACTTTTATTTTTGGGAGACTAGGCTCATCCATTACGTTCTCTTGCTTTCTGCTTCTGCTGTCCTTAAAAGCTCTACAATTGTACCTGCTGCGTATACCATCACTGGAGAAATTGCACTCACTATTAACTAAGGAAGCTAATGCTTTTTGGAAAACACGCACTTAATGGGTTTTTTTCATGCTCAGTTCAGAGATGCATATTTTTTAAACTGGAAAAATTCCATTTGTCTGTTTTCACATTACATAATTATGATGAAAACTCCTCAATGATTTAAATTTTTTTAAGATAGATTATCTGCAATTAGCTTAACAATAGCTTAAGTTTGTGGAAGTTAGTACATACCACATTCACAATGTGAGGTGGCACAACTGGAGCAGAGCACATATCAGCCGTAATTAAACATAGCCGCAGTGCGCTCTCTGCTCTATTTTAAATCTCTCCTCCATGTAAAGATCATTTTCTAAAATAGCAAAATCTATGCAAACAAGTATTGATAAAGTGTTTACCAGTTGTGTTAAATGTTAAGATTCTTTTCCAATATATTGAGCAAAATATTTTCAGGAAGTTTCTAAACTGAACTGACTCTTCTGCAACAGCTTTCTCATAAGCAATGTATAGATTGACTTTTATGATGAAATTTAATAAGTAAAAAATGCAACACCAATACATACCTGCAATTTCTTCTAAGGAGTTAGCTCTCATGTCCAACAAAACTGTGCCATTCAGAATACAGCTCCTCAACTCAAACAAGCTATGAAGTGACAATGTGGCAACGTACGGTTTGCTCCATCTCTCCCCACCATCCTCAACATCTTCTTCAAACTTCAACCACCTGTGCAAACAACCAGTTTTATAACTCCTTTGTGCATAAGAAATGAAAAATACATTGCTTTCATGGACATCAAAATAACACTAGCAAAATGTTTTTGGATTTCAATTTATTCTTTGTTTGCAGGAAACATGAGAAAATTCCTCTGACTGCTTCTTCGCACATAATGCTATAATATATCTTTTTTTGAAGATGAATTCTGACCACAGAGGTGAAAAAAGCAGATTAAGAAAGAATTACTGTATATTACAAAAACTTTGGGTAATTCTTTGGCATACAATGCTACCTCTATGACAGAGCAACTGCAAAGGATACAGGAGGAGAATCTGTGGCAGAGAAAAAGAGAATTTATAAACAGTAAGAACACAGGAGAGTATTTTCTCCATTAAGTTTTCATGTTGGAGTAAACACCAAAAGAAGAGTTTAATTTAATCATCACAACAGAGTAAAGAGACACTGTTCATTTAAAGTAAAACACACAGACATATTCATACTTCATAGAACCTCAATCCATTATCAACACCATGATTTTTTCACAAAAGACGTTTTTATGAACTTTGTTAGCTTAGTTGTACTTAAGCACACCAAGTTACTTATAAAGGCATTATGCAAACATTATGCAAAATTTACACCATTTTTCATTTAAGAGTTCAGTTAATTAAAATGAAAAAAAAAAAATCCACTCTCAGACATAGGCACATACATGCACACATAAACCACGTGTTAACACTTGGGCACAGTCTTTCAAGGCCTTACTCAGACAACACAGACATGTCAATGACATGAACAGCAGCTCAGAATCTAGTAGCATAATCGTGTCTGACTATCTGAGTCTCATTCTCCTCTTTTCAGGCGGGGTGTAAATCTGAACTCAGTGAAGTTCAAGGACACAAGAAACTGGCATGAGCAAAAGTCTACTGTTACTAGCTAGCTGGTTGACTTTTCTGTTAAGACTTTTTTAATTACTTACTGATATAAATTACATTAAAATGTTAAACCAAACATTAAAATGTTAAACAAAAAACAGAAAAGTTTGTTGACATATGCAGAAGTGTTTTGAATTAAAGTTATTAAGTCTTCCAAGCATACACAGATATTACTGTGTGGAACCACACAGCCTGCCAACCTGGCAAGGTTTGAACAGCTGTAGCCACAGCACAAACCTCTATTGCTGGATTCAACAGCAACGGCACTCTGCTATTCTCTATATGGCCTGGGAAGCAGAGAAGTCAAGCAGTCTTGCACTTTGAGAGCACCTTCACAGTTATTTCCTGACAGCAGGGGAACGTAGAGCCTTAAGAGCTCTAAAGCAGAGTGATTTCCAGTGGTACAATCCCTCGCAGGGCGCTAACACATTAGACATAGCTTTCCTCTTCTGTTCCTGTCCCATCTGCCTCATCCTGCTCCTATCCATAAAATATGCATGTATGCTCAAATTTTAGAGAGTATTTCCCCCCTCCCAGTCACTGTCTACTAGATTCTGATCCTAACCAGCCAGGAGCCCCTAGCATCTGGGACCACTCGTCACCTGCATGCCTCCTCTCTTAATGATTCCTATTTTTCACTTCTTCCAATTCGACTAGCTGTCTCCTAATCACTTTCCCATCATTTTCATACCTAATTTGCCCCCAACTCCTTTTCTCCTCTGTTCCTACAAAATCTCCAATCTCATGCATCCAGCTCTCTCCTCCTCTTTGTATTTAAACATTTTCCCCTCCATTTTCTCTGTGCTAGCCAATCTCCACATTTCATTTTTGCCCCAGAGACACTTCTCTCCATCAGACTTCTAATCTTCATTCTCCTCATTGCAGTCCTCCCTTGCCTCCCTCTCTGTCCAAACCTAGCCAGGCTGTCCCCTTTGACTCTTCCATTTTTCCATCACCCTACCCCTATCAATTTCAAAGCCATGGTTTGAAAGGGATGAGCTCCAGCAGCTCGGCAAAGTTACAAAGAAGTATGTGAGGGGGGAAAAGAAAAAGGGTTTCTTTGTTTTCTCATTTTGCAGTTGCACCTGAACTCCCAAGGAAAAGGCTGCTCCTAGCTTACTCATGGTGCTCATGTTTCCAAGCTAAAAATATGTTATACTTATTTGCAGCTGTAATGTCACAGATGTGTTGCATTAATTGTCCTACTTAAACTACTGCCTCCTAGGGTTTATGAACTATCTACATTTTTGCCTTTTCATCCCTTTCCTCTCTCATGTTTTAGCTTATATTTAATATACATAGTCCTGGCTTATTATTTTTTGTCCATGTCTCTAATCCCTTTAGGAGTTTTATATTACTGTCTCTGTGCTCGGGAGTTTCTAATTATTTCTAGTGTAGCATCATCTTTGTGCTATGCTGATTCAAGAAGAGATTAAAAATCAGGCTAAACGTAATCCAAAAAGAATGATCCAAGTGTAGATTCTTACAGAATCTTATTAGCAATCCCATACTGTCATTACCTGCTGTTTAGGTAAATATCATTCAACACTGCATATCTGACTATACAGTTGCAGCCTGTCCTTGATATTATCCCTTTTGAACAGATCGATTTGAACAAAGGGATAAAAGAAAAACATGTTCTTAAAATTTCACGAAAATGGGTGAGGGGACAGAGGCAGGCAACCTTCCAGGTGTCATAACCGAAGCTTGTATCTCACCAGATGCCACATGGACAAGAACTATTAGAAATGTCTAAATCATGAAAACAGCTTTACTTAGTGTTCATGTTGTTAATCAGACAAAGGTACTCAAGCACAAGATAAAAATCCACAGGAAACTATTACTAGTGCTCACATAATTATACTTGCCATACTATCCATCACATCCATCTGAGTTTCAATCAGCTCGAATAGTATAGTGTTATGGGTTCCATCCAATTTCCTACTATTACTAAAACTTTTGTGTCTAAACACATTACCCTACACTGTTACTTAATGAGTCAACAGTTATAATACATACACTTAAATCATACCCAGTTCATCAAATTCTACATTTGAAATAAACATCTACTTTGATTTTAATAAGCATTACATGAATTTACTTATCAAATCAAATGAAAATTATGTTTATCACCTTTTAGCTTTTCAGAATTATTACTCTATTATGCCAGATAATCCATGTTTAACACACCAAATGAGAAACAGCAGCAAAAAAGCACAAAAGACACAAAGCTTTAATCTTCATGCAAGTACAAAAAAATACTCAGGGAAGGGAAGTGGTTTCAAAAATCAGAATAGCATTTCAACAACCCTCCAAATTTATGTACAAGGTTCAAGGATAGAAAGGATTTTGAAATCCAAATTCTGGCATGGATCCCAAGTTTGCCAATTTCCCTCTCTCTTTAGTTTCATAGAGAAAAAGACAATTTTTAAGATATTTAAAATCCAGCTATTACTTTTGCAATCCGACTCCTTAAATCATCATGGTTACTAAATAAAAGCCTTTTAGAATTTCCCAGAAATCACATATAGCCTGCGGGCTTGGGATACATCTTAGTTGTGTCTGATCACCTAGGAGAACAGCTTCATTCAAGTGGTTTTGTTTGCTGGCAAAGTCTAGTACCGGCATACCAAGGTAGTTTAATTCTTCTGTTTGCATGCTTGCTGGAGCAAAACATCCCAACAAGAGTTTCACCAAGATATGTTATTATAACATACATGTATATATAGTAGATCTTCTAAAGCCATTTCTATTGATTTTTCAGGAGTCAATAAATAAGAACATGGACACTTCACTGTAGACTTGATTACGACATTTTTGTGCAAAGCATTAAGTTCGTGATGGTGAAGATCTGTTTCATAGTCTGCTATGTCTGCAGCAGAGAGAGCTGGAGTATGTGTTCACTCACAACCTGCCAAGATACGTTATTAATGTAATCTCTCAGAATCTTTAGCAGTTTCTACATGAGCTTTTGCCTATGCTGATTAGAAAATAAACCAAAGTAAGCAAGCTTGTCAGAAAGAAAGCAGAAGAGACAAACCTAAGTGTTTTGCGACACAGTATGTTTGGAAGAAAACTTAGTTCCAGTGGGGAAGATGTTTTTGCACTTTTTCTTATTGCTGATTTTTCCCTAGTACATCCATTTTCTAACCACTCACTATTAACAATTTACTTTCTAAACTACAAACAGAAGATAATTTTCATAGCTTTGCAGTTTCATTAAAATTCAAGCCGAAACACTTTACAGGAGGTTCTAAAGGGTCTTCTTATTTTCTTCCTTGTTACATATTCTCTCTAGTGCTGGAACGAGTGTGATGTTCTCCTCAAACTTCCATTTGAAATTAGCAGATAATTGAGGCCAGGCAGTTTGGGTAAAACTTGCCACAAATCAGCCACTGCTTTCCAGGCCTGACTGCAAAAGGCTATGAGGACAGAGCTGAACATGAAGCTAATAGCTAATTCCTAACAGCTGCAATTTGCAACTGCACTACTGTCCGTATAATGTAAGCCCAACTACTAGGCCTTGGTATGTTTCTTTACAAACTTACTGGAAATATTTTTTCAGGAAACAAACTATACATCATGCATCTCTACACATTTGTATAGCTGGCCCACATACAGAAATTACTGTATTAGTAAGACTGACTATTGATTTTAAAAGGCATATGCTTCTTTTGGCTTGAAATCAATTAATGGAGAAAAACTGCTTAATTTTACCACCTCTTTATCAACAGAGCTAAGTCATTCTATTATACTAGCTGAGTAATTCCATGGATAGGACAGCTTAAATCAGATCCTTGCATGGCTATAACAGCAGTGCACTTTCTTGGCCTTACTAATTCATCTGCACGAATGCTTTTGCCCACTAGTTATGTTAATCAAGAATTGGAAACAGGAGACTGACACACCTTGGAGTCTCCTAACTGTGGTGGGGAAAAAAATAATAAGTCTAGGCAAGAACTTATTCTTCCAAAAAAATGATAAAGGACTAGAACAGATTTACCTAAGGAATACTGAGCTCCAGTCAAATCTTATCCATGGCTCCCTTTGATATATTACTATTTTGACCAGCTAAGAAAAAAGTGTCTCAAATAATTGCATGCAGTTTGCTCAATACAGTTTATAAAATTTTTAAGGCTGAACTGTGCATGCAATTTCAATCAAACAGAAAATAGCAAGAGACAGACACACTGCCTTAAAGATTCAACCTGCTCCTCATTCCAGCACTGCTTGGTGAAATTAATATAGAACCACTTGTTGCCCCTGCAGTTAGTGACTGAGCCTTCCCCTGTATTGCTTCCGTGTGAATTCGTTTACCTAGAGCTATGTCCAAAACAAGACAACAAGCCTTACAAATACTGCCAGGGGTATTTTCCTCACAGTCGGAAAAAGATTGTAAGACTAAAACAGCAACAAACTCAGAGTTTATCCTTTCCATACCATGTTTTTAATCAAATCAGTATTTCTGGGGTCATGGGTCAACCACCAGTACTGCCAATGGTCCATCGGAACCGCACGCAGAATTCCAGGACTGTTCTCATCCATTTGCTAGACGGACGTGAACACCTCCCGACCTCTATTAGAAATACCATGTGTGATGCAGCCTAGAAGATTATTTGCCTTTTTTATATTGGCACCTCACCCCCATTCTGTTATGTACTCTGTACACCATCTCTCCTTCTCTGTCATTTCTGATTTATTACTTTTTAAGTAAATGTTCTTGCATATTAAACACCATCCCATTTCTACTACTCTGTTCAAAACCACCCTGTTCTTTGTGTATGATATCCTTAGCTATTTCCAGAGTAACAATACTTTCTAATTTCTTATCATCAGCAAGTTTTATCAGCCTAATCCTGGGTTTTCTGTCATTCAGTAACAAAGCTATTTAATAAGACTAATTCTTGAGAAAAGCTACTTGTCATTTCCCTCAACGCTAATTGTTTCAGCTTTCTGCACAATCTGCTGCACCTCTTCAACAACCAGTCCCTTATCCATTAACGTAATTCTTGCACTAAAACACAGTTTAGGTAGTAAATTCTCATTGTTGCATCATATCAAACGCTTTACTAAAAAAAATCAGACGTACTGTTTTTCCTTTGTCAAAAAAACAAAAATCAATTATCTGATTAAAGAACATTATTAAGTTAGTCTGACATGATACACCATTGTGTTGCATTTTATCCAATTTTCCATTTAGCTCCAAGTCTATAATTACCCCTTCCTTCAAATACTGTTTTAAGCCTTGCATACCTCTGCAACCCAACCAACAGGCCTGTACTTGTTCATATTGCTTTCCTCCTTTCTCTAAATAGTGGTGCTGTATTTGCTATAGTACAACATCCCACCTGATAGATTCATAGAAAGGCCTGAATTACCAGACCATGAATTTGACTTTCTTTCAGCTTTCTAGGATGGAAATTATTGCTCCCTCTCATTTGCACAAATAAAGCACTTTGAATTTTGCTTTCATCTTGGATATGGTAATTTCATTGCCATATCCTTTCCTAATAGCCAGCCACCCCATGTCCAATGCTGTCCAGGATTTTGAATCCAAGCTAAAAACAATCTTTTATCTTCACCATTTTTTTCTGTGTGGCAGTCCCATTCTTTCCTTGATTTCTTCTTATTTATAAAGCTAAAAAATTTTTACTATTTATTTAAATTAACTATTAATTACTTATTCTATTTCAAGGTCTAACTCTGCCAGACTTTCACCTGTTCGTACCTCATTCTCGCATTTTCTCAGCTCCAAGATGTAGTTTTTCTGGCTGGTTTTTCTTTCTCCCCTTTTTCAACTATCTCGGCTTGTTTCTGTTTAACATCTTTGATCCTTTACTTAGTAAATGAGAATAGGAAGAGCAGTACACACAGATTCATCTAAATAGGAATTTCTTTATTTCACCTACTCCTTTCAAATTCTATCTTGATTCACTGCTTATGTTAATGAAAAATTGTTGCAGTCTTTCAGACACACAATTCTTTCATAATTTGCTGAGGGAATTTTTTTTGTTGAACTAAAGAAGCTGCTATTTTTCTGCTTGAAAAATAACATAAGCCACGGTGATTTTTTTTATCACAATAGAAATTGATACCATTCTTAGAAAAGGTCCTACGTATCCCTAATCAGTATGAGAATACTGCGGATGATTACCTTGATTAGATCTTCTCTCTCTGAATATCAATAAGATTATTTAGGAACACTACTACACTCATTTGCAGTACAATCCCCATATGAGAATTTTCTACATGTAAAGATCTATACTTAGCTTCTGTCTATCCCTCCTATGAGCATATAAGGGAAAGGAAGGTCACAGAAAATTCTGCAGCCCTCTGGGAAAGGATAAACTTGCAGCAAAATTAAAGGGAAAGCTAACAGCCATTCTCATGAAAAACATCCCATGTAAGTAGTTCCTCACAAAATCCTTTTGGAAATTCCAAATTTTTTATACTACCTAAGCCAAAGATGTGGTCCATGGACATTTGGGCACCCTTGAAGAACACTGTCAGCAAATAATGGCAAGGGAAGAGGGAATTAAGGTTCTAAGAAGAAAAATGAATCAAGGATTGCTGGGAAATGTAAAATTTAATGAAACTAAACAAGTGATTCTCTCATTTAGCTGCTCGAAGAATGAAAAAAGTACAAAAGAATTACTTTTCCGATTTTAATTTATTTTCAGCAGAAGTGCAATCTAAGCATTCTTTCCATACTAATTTTGCAGAAACAAAATAATCTAATACTGAATACTGAAAGTCTCAAAAGTGCCTGTTCACCGAAAGGTAGAATATGTCAACGTTTGAGTGCTCCAAAAGTCACCCATTCCTTGCTTTAATCTTTTTATATGAGAAATGTTATCACTTTCTTGAAGATTAAAACATAATACAAAGTTTGAAAGTTTCTGAAAATGGTGAGCTAAAATATGAATAAAACCAACTACTGTAATATATAAGTATATGTTTACTTTGATTTCTTCCCTTGATATTCATTCTGACCTATATATCATAAATCCAGATGAAAACATGTGGCTCTGAGAAATGATAAATACTGTAGTAATACTAGCAGCCTGAAGATTAATATTACGGTTTTAAGTGTTGTATCCAAAATCTGCTCCTGTGCTTGTCACAGCTTTGAAATCTCTCTTCAATGTACCAGCAACCAATAGCTACATATAGCTTAAAAAAAACATGAAAACACTCACCTTGCTGTCTCCCTCCACTCAGCGTCTTCTCCTTCACGCCAACAAATTTCATCAAGCTCAGTGAATAGATCATGAGGAATGTGTTCCTCATCATCATCTTCAGTTCCAAGAATAAACTGCACCCTTTGTGATGGGGTATCTGGGGAAAAAATAAAAATATCAAGTCCAGAACACTAATTTTATTCCCTCAAGTAAGCAAATAACTAAAATTTCATGAGATTATCCAGATTCTTTCACCCACGTCACTTACTGCTACACATAAAACATGATTATACTTTTGTTTTAAGAACATTTGCACACAAACACCTTCAAATTGAGAACTGTTTATTTACTGTAGTTTTCTAGTCTGGTAATTAAAAAAATGCATCTAAAGATAGAATGCAATGGACAGAAGTATTTACTAATGGAAGCTAAAACAATGTTGGTCAAAAAAAAAGTCAGCTAGCAGCATAGATACAGCTGATAAAAGTCATTTACTTCATTGCTATAAAAATACTTTGCTACATCATAAGCCTAAATATACAGAGCCCTAGCTCAACTCACAAAGCTGGTATATTAAATTTGGATGCTCTGTTTTCCCTAGCAGGAATAAACTGTTAGTTCCCAAAAGAAACCTCTCCAAAATTTCAATATTTAACTAGGAACTTAGAAAGGAATACATGATTGGTTACACCTACCACGGCTTGACCCTTTGTAAACACTTTCATGTGATTAGGTCATTCCAGATGAACAAGCTATTTATCTGTCTCAACCTCCTCATTTTAGTCTTCCTGCCTGTCTTCCCTTTAAATTTGTATTACCATGATCTTCTCACTACAGATCACTCGATAGATTTCAGAGACACGCTACACTTCTTTCATATTACTCAGAAAATTTCCAGAAGTCAAAGAGCACCTTAATGTATTTGTATATTCAGTTTTAATTGCTCAAATGTTGTAAGTCTAAAAAAAAAATTTGTTTATTAAAATGCAAATCTCAAACTTACAAACTCTGGATGGAACCCAGTATCTCCAGAAATTGTTATTTTTTCTGCTAATGTATTTTAGAACTCTGAGAGGAACCAGGAATCCTATGTGATAGCTGATAGGTGTCAGGCTGCTAGTCAACTGAAAAATTGATTATTCAACAAAACAACTCTGCAATTCCTTGAACACTGTATAAATTAAGTTCTGTTTTACAACCATATTCCTAAGATAAGCTAAACTATTTCCCATCCAACAGTGAAGAGCAAAACTGTGTAGGACCCTCGAGCTCTCTGAATTTTTGGAATCTCTGAAAGATAGCACTCACTGCAGGTTAGTTAAAGAGCAAATACAGTGCCAATCAAAAATAATGAAATGGGCAGCTGACACAGTAGATTAAATTTGGCAAGAAAGGTACCTTTTTTTTTATGAAATATGGGGACGTGGGGAGAGAGAGATGGCCTCAGGTAACACTAGGAGCTCTGGAGGGCTGTCTCTAAAGTGGGCAGAAATTACCTTTCATGAATCACTAAAGAAGAGAGGTAACTTCCTCCACTTTAGCCTTGCTTTTATTATTCTTTTTACTCTTCTCTCACTGTTCAATTCTCTTCTTTTCTCTAAGACCATCTCTAACTTCCCACTATTCTCAGTCCACCCCTCTCCAGCTTCCCTCTGCCTTTTTTTTTTTCCCCCCATATCTCCACATGTTGGTACATTCTAGAGCAGGATAAAGTAAATAGAACTATCCAGATCTAATTTGAAAGTAGAGAGTGCATTTTGGTCAAAAAGAGTTGGGCAACTTATTAAGACTAACTCTCAGAAGAAGTAAGTTAAACAAAATATCTCCTTACAAAGGACAGGCGTATAAAATTAGTAACAGAACATGAAAAACAAACTACGTCTGAGAAGTGCTGGACTGAGAGAGAATCTGAGAACAGGCATTGCCAGGAACACGCAGTACTCTGGGTAAAATCAGCACTAGGAACTCATTTACAGCAACAGCTACTGTCAAGCAATATTGAGTAGTGTTGCACAGCAGAGCTCCAGCTTTATGACAATTATTATATTCATACAAATGCACTTTTTCAATGTGGGAGGGAAAGCAGAGGATCAGAAATGCTTCGAAATCCCTTGAAGTCAGATAAGTGGTAACAAGGAAACACCTTAATGCTATGATTTGCTCTTTCTGGGTCTTTTGTGTAACATATGACTACTTTACTAACAGCAGCGAGGAATCTATATAAGTGATTAAAAAAAAAAAAAGCACTTAATCCTCTCCTTTCTTGTTAACCCACCAGCAAAACTACTTGCTAGGTTCTGGATATCTTTTTGCTGCTGGTAACTTGTATTTGTGTCTGAAATCTGCAAAGCACAGCTTGATTTTCAGACATCAAGCTGGAAACCGAAAAAAAAATGTCATCCAATTTAGAATATGATGATTTTATTTCAAGGACAAAAACGTAACAGAATTGAACAGCAGCAGCAGAATACAAAGAAAAAATCAGACCTCTTGGTTTTATTTACAAAACTGACTTAACAGGATTACTCATGTGAGCAGTACCAGATGAATTCGGCTTTTATTCATAGGAGTAAAAATACCAAATATGTCATAAATGTGTTATATGGAAAACGAGTAATATGTGATTCAAAATCAGTATGAAAGAATATTTCAATTGCTGACTGTCAAACTGTGACAACTTAATCCCCAGTGTAAAGGCATAATATTTGCAAAATAGAAAACTCAATTTCTTCAAGGCTAGGAAAACAGAAATTGGCCTGAGTATTATTACCAGTCCTCTATCCCCACTTTAAGTAGAACAGCCAGGGTTAAAGAAAAAAAAACCTGTATTTTATTACTGCTATTTCTGAAAAAGCAATGAGAATAATCTAGACTAAGCTAAAAATTAGAGTGGGACCAACATGCTTAATTAGATTTCTTTCTCTGCCATTGCTTTACATCAGAGCACAAAGAAATTAGAAGCAACATGGAACTAAGCTGCACAAAAATCAGCTGATGATTCTCCCAAGTAACTGGCTTATCACCAGCTCAGGAAACACTCACGAACCAGCTGGAACCAGGAAGAAACAGTCTGGTACACGGCAAGAGCAGGAGCACTGTCGACAACCACCAGTGCTTCGCTAATGAACTGCCTCAGTCAGGGAAAAAGCTGGAGCAGCTTTCTGCTTGCTGTGGCTCTGCCAGCCCATGGGAGTCTCCCAGACTCAGCACCACACCTGGGTTTCCCTGGGCTCACCGCTCAGAGCAGTCAAAGGATCTGTGAGATCTCCAGATCACTGCAGGTGGGCCACACAGCCGTGCACTCTCCATCCTCTTTGCAAAACCTGAAGCCCACTAAGGTGTTCTGAACAAAACCTCAGAATCCGGCTATAAAAAAACTGTACCTTCACTGCACCATCAAAAGGGTAAAAATTAAAAGAGCTAGTGCTAGCACTAGCATGAATTCGCATTGAGATTCAGTACTGCAGAAAGGGCCTGACCCTGCAGCAACCTGACCGACACACTGCTATGATTACTCTCACCATAAAGTCACTAGCATCCCTAAACTAAAAGTAAGATATGGGCATAGCCAGGCAAAAACAGCAGAGCTGGAAGCCAGAACTGTTAGTAACCTAACTGCCGGATGGCAACAGGAAAAGTTGTTCCCTGGAACAACACTGAAGGCAGGCAGGGAGGAACAGCAGCACACACTACCATCCTGCCTTGCAAGCTGCGACTGGCGCTTCCCCCATTTAAACCACCCCGAGTACAACGGCACTTGTGGGTCAGGGCTGCTCCCCTCCTGCCGCAGGGAACACAGTGAATGCAAGGCTTGAGGTGCAGTATAGAAAGCAGGATCACTCTCAGTCCCTCCACATAAGTTCAGCTTTGGAAACAACCTGCTCCGCTCCACCATTCGCAGTGAAATACATCTCCTTCTCAGCACACGTCAGGATTTCTCCTGAGACCAACTGCCCTGCCCTCAGGCAGGCTCTGTGCAATCTGTCCAGTCCACACCATGAGCAGAAACACAGCCTTGAGTATGTATAAAATGTATCCGAAGTTTTGTCCTCTGCTCTTGATAAAGTCCATAAAGGGTATAAAAATGTACTTCTGGTAACAGTTGCTCTATCAGCTCAATTGTCAGAAAAGGATTGTGTGTTTTTAAGTCTGCTGAGAGCCCGTTTCTAAGGTAAATATTAGTAGGCCAATATTTCTCATAGGGGCCACACAGGGTAATGTGTAGTGAACTGGTTTAACAGCCTGAAGAAAAGAATTAAACCAGCTCCTTTTCAGGACAGCCCTATTTCATAATCCCCTTAAGAAAATCTTCATGATAGTAAGAGCACATACAAGATATAATAAGCAAGAACAAGATAAGACCCTGAAAGAAGACCCAGTAAACAGCAGTTCCTGTGCTACGCAACTAGCTGCTGAGAGGCAAAGGTGTGCCAGGGCCAAAACTGAGCAGAGGACGGTCACAGGGGAGCCTCTGCTGAGCCGAAGGGCGAAAGTCCAAACGGCAGCGGATGGAGGTGGGGGACAGCCCCCACTCCCCTCCAAGGGGATTCAGCCAGTCGCCTGGGTCACAGCCAGCATCCCACCAGGGTCCCCGCGTTATCCTGGGGCATGACTAGGCACACCGGATTCCCCACTCACTGCTTCCCAAGGGGTGGGTTGCAAAACTTTCGGGCAAGGATGCAGATTCTTCTATTTCGCAGATTCTCATGGCTGAAGCCTTTTAGAGTGGCCTCCATGGAAAATGCAGACAGTTCCTGGGTAACTTGTTAGTAGTTACTAGGATTTCTCTTACTGATGAGTTGTGTGCCCAGAATACAAAACCACCAATTTTTAGAATGCATAAATTAATATAACTCTAAATCTTTTTATTGTGAAGTTTTAGTTGGAAAAAATAGGTAAAAGATGGCCCTTTAAAGGTTGGAGCTTTGCTGGACATACAGAAAAGAGAACAATAGGCACAGACACACCATACACTTCCAAAAAGCCCTTAAAAACTGGGTATTGGGAAAAAGTATTCCCTTCCTTGCTCCTCTGAAATTTTATCCCAATATGTATAAACTTGTTTTTTAGGGAACTTTCTCTGCATTTTCTACACATTAATTGCTTCCATTTATTGCTCTGTACACCTCAGGGCTATGACAAATAACCTTATCTTTTGGATCTGACAACAGGAACAATTCCCAAGCTTCTACTTCTCTCCTTTTTGCTAGATTCTTCTACCTGCAGCTATGATACCCTATTTTAATCCAGATTTACTGCAATCTGTTCCACAACTGCCTAGAGATTCAAACTTCCCTCTGATTTCATCCTTCAGCAGACAAAGCCTATATTTAAGGGTAAGAGAATTCTCTTAACAACCATACAAATAATTAGATTTTCTCCATTAATAACCCACCACAGTTTGAGATTAGGTACTGAATATAGTCAGCTGGGTTCTTTGGTTCTACTTTCTTCTAGCCCCTGTTGTTCTTCTCCTCCACTACCTAAGAGAAGTCTCCCCTGGTGAAGGTCTCCCACTGCAAATTCACTTTTTTGTTTGCATTACCTTCAGACAGCCTTTCCTGAAACACTGCATAAAGTCCTCTGCTAGACTCGCTTTGGACAGGAAACTCCAGGACTGCTCAGCCTCCCTTACCGCATCTGGTATCATGAGTTACACATTTAAGCCTCTTTAAAACTAGAGAATTATTAAAGCCAGATTTTTTAGAAAAACAAACCAAACCTTGCACAAGTCCCATCACTCTCTAGTTCTAGAAGACACCACAGGAGGCTGGAAGCAAACCCCAGTCCCACAGCTGTGTTCACTTTACCAGCACAAAAGCTGTCCTTAAAGACACACTGCAGAGAGCTCAAACTCTCCTGTTCCACTCCATTTTAAACAGAAATATAAATACATTTCAGCTCCATAGTGCTAGTACAAGAGACATGTTCCACTGGTTATAGGCAAAACCAGACATTGAAAACCACTGAAAACTATCACTAAAATCCATGTGTGTCCCAAGCAAGTGTAACCCTACCAGCCAAAGGGAAATCTGTGCCAGCCACCATGAGCCCACCAGCTCGTGGCCCTGCGGCTCACCGGTGCTGGCCCACGTGGCCAGGCCAGCAAACGGCACTGAGGAGCTGCTCCAGGCTAGAAATAGGAAGTTTTGCCAGATTAGTTTCAGCTCAAATGAATTCCCTGATTTAACTCACTGAGCAGCCACAGTGCTTGCACCACCACAAGGGAAGCTGTGGAGGAAGGTATGAGCAGAGCAGGGCCACTCTCTTCAGGGACAGTGCTATTTAAAATAGCCATGAAACTGGAGACTTAATTACAACAGCAGTATTTTGGCTAGTATCAGTAGACTTCCTGAATAAAGCAAACAGCATTAACGCATTTTAGCTAGAGCAGGTAATTTCACCGGATTTCTTCTCTTCCACAAATTACTAGGCAAGATGGTGGCAAGCAAGATCTTGAAATCACTTAGCTTACAATTTCTGCTACTCAAAAAGACTCTCTGTGACCAAAGCACGAAATCTGAAAATTATGCAATTCAAAAGGACATCATATGGCAAAATGGAAACGCCTTGTACAACCTCAGCCCACTAAGAGGCAACAGACAAGCAGCAAGGCACAGGTGTGAGAAAAAAAACCCAAAACCCTTCAGGAAGTAGCCTGTCCCCCAGATAGCTCCCCAGCACTCCCCCCCTGTTTATTTCACTAACTATTCTACAGAGCAGTTGTCTACAAACTCTGAATCTGCACATTGAGAACGCATGGGTTATTTCTGAAAAGTAACATTAGGAAATCAAAAAAGGGTTTATGAGCTGGTACCAAAAATGTTCTGTAAAAATCTATTACCTTCAGAAACTATCCCTCAGAAAGCAGCTGGTCCAGCTTTTCTAGCCAGGATTCAAAGGGATTACCAGGAAGCTTCCAACTATGGGCATTACAATGATAACAGGTGTTTTCTAATCATGCTGATACAAAGAAATTTGTTTAAAAATTGGCTGGAATGCAGTGGATAGGAATCAGGTGGGCAGTTCCCCCCTCTGTGTGGGGCCCTGCACAATCTCGCGGCACCAGGTGCACCGTGCCAGCTCCCTCAATGCAGGGGCAACAGAGCAAGAGCTGCACCTAAGGTCACCTCACAGGTGAAGTTATAAATTATACAGTTATAAATTATGACAAAAAATAATGCTTTATCCCATGCTTGGTTAATGGGGCAATCTGGAGCACTTCATGTCTGAATATTTCAGGCCTTTACTTGTTCTAGCATCTCTATTATTTAGTTGTTGCATCTTTGACTTTTAGAGTATCTCCTTTCATACCTCACTGCTTCAAAACATTGTTAATTTACTCTCTTGTATCATAAAAATCCTCATTTACTTTTCTGATTTACTTCAAAGCACTGTCTTGTATCAGCTGGTCTCTCATAGTGCTTATTTTCTCCGTCTTCTTGCACCTGCTAGTTGCTGAAATCTTTTTTCTTTCCCTTCTCCCCTCCAATTACAAAGAATATGGCCTCCTTGTATTAAGCAGAAAGGCTTTAAAAGGGGGCTACATCGAGAGGGAGCTAAGCATTTCTGCGTGTTCAGTTAAATCAGAATGATTCATGAAGTAAGGGACTATTTCAGATCTGCTCTCTTAGAGAGCAGACTCCACCCTGTTGAGTTTGCCATCAAGAGTAGGAAGTGTACACAGCTTATTCATATCCCTTACCACTTCCTTCAGCCACTGAGCACCGCTTATAACCTTGTGGTCATGGAGCACAAGAGCTCAGAAGGGTAACTGAGGCTTAATGGATCCAGATTTAGTAGCATATCTTTTGCTTCTTCCCAATAAGAAAAGCACAGGAAAATTATACTGTATATTCTCTCTATAGGTGATGCTTAGCCCAGGGCAGCACAGCAGGCTGCCTGAAACTCCTGTAAGGAAAATCTCTAGAAAAAGCAAGGATGTGGATATAGACTATAATTAATCCCAGTATGATTTTGCCTGACTGCTCTGACCATGCTTAACCCCTCTATCACTGTATAATTTTAAGATTTGCCTTCATAAGAAAATCCTGTTCACTGCTGTCTATGGGATGCCACCTTTCTGCCTGGGTGGACAGATGTCAAAGCTCAGTCATACTCTGGTTCTCTAGCCAAACTTCCAGGAGTCTGGATAGATGAGGAAAAAAAAAAATCCTCAAATTCTACTACCTAGACATAATTTCAGGGTGGAAAATTTGGGTATTTCCAAAGTTTTCTGAATGTTTGATAGGTCTGTCCTTGGCTCCTTTGGAACCATCACTGTCATCACTCAAGCATTTTAAAGAGCATCTTCAGCATTCTGGATCTGAAGAAGACTGGCCTGTTTCTGGCCTAGTCATTAATCTTGTCTGTCCTAGGCATTAGAAAAGGAATAATTTATGTGCCATGATCTACACATCTTTTAAGTGGTAATTATCATTCATTTGTAAGTGAATATGTGACTTAAAACAATGCAGTCCTGCACTAATTTCAAACAAGTACACCTGTAGACAAGTGCTGTAAACATCAGCTTACACACGCACTTTAAGACCAATTTTAATATTACTGCTATTATGCTCTTGGAACTCTCTTGAATAGAGGCTGTGATTCTCACAATAGAAAATTGTGCTGAATAGTGCATTTTATCATATGCACAAGCATCAAAGACTATAAAAGGACAGAATTGGCCACCTCCATTTATCTTTACTCTTGACATTAGGAAGGATACAAGCCTAGGTTTCTAGAAGTTGAAAGAACAGAGCAAGTTTTCAGCAAAGATGTGTCACATATTGGCACCTAAATAAAACCAGATGACTCAACAGAAGAGATAGCTTCATAGTTTTAAGATATCTCACTTCTTGGCTAATGTAACTTTCAATTGTTTCTTTTTAATCTGACATTATATGTATATATACATATTCCTTTTTAATAATTTATGAACTCACTGTTGTTTTCCAAGAAACCGGTTTCAATACAGGTCTTCATATATTCTAAATACATTCCATGCAGAACCACCTCAGCCAATTTTTCCTTCAGTGTTCATTCTTCAAAACAGATCTCATATCTACTAGGTTTGAAAAACAGTCGGCTTTATTGTGCTTTCTCAGTATGATTTACTGTGAAAGATTTAAGCATTTCAACTCTTTACAATACAGTTAACCATTTATAATATACTTCCTCCAAAGATTTCTTACAATACAGAATTCAGATTAAAATAGTCTTATAATTACTACTCTGTAACCTAAAATTACACTGGCCCTAATGATTTAAAAATATTCTTTTGTTGCACATTGACAAATGGTTTCTTATATATGCTTCCACTATACTTTCAGCACTTATAAGAGCATTGGATACAATTTCAGCACATGCACTTTTTATTTTTGAACAGCAAGTAATATTCTCACATGGCTTGAGACAAAGCTTGACCAGTCTATTCATGACTATCTTTTTCTGCTCTTTGTAGTGGTTTTGAATTTAAAAATTGGAGCATTTTAGGAGTTTTTTTAATTTGTGAGGTTTGTTTATTAAAAGTTTTCTTCCAGTTTGCTCTCAAGTCCTCAGTTAGTGGACTAATCTCACAATGGCATATTACAGGATCACATAAGGAAAAAGGCAAACAGAATCTGGATGACAGTTCATATCTGATAAAACCCTGCAGCTTCAGTGACATCAACATTAGTACAAAACTAATTGTAAAGAACCACAGCTCCTCTGTGTTACATTTCAGAGGCAAGTACTCCCGAGCCTTCCCCAAGCACTCCTGTGCCATTCAAAAATATCAAGTACTTATCTCTGCTCTCGGTGGTAGCAGCAATCTGCCTTAATGTGAACGCTCAAGGACAGTCTCCTACAGTGGTAGGAATTACTGCAAATTCCCACATATTCACTGCCAATGGCTGCTGCTGTTCAGCAGAGGAACCAATCTTGGCTTTCCAGCAGCGTTTGGGGAGGCTCTGGTGTCAGTTCCCCAAAGCCTCACTCCTAACAGTGTCCAAACCTTAAGAGGAGCACAGAGTGTGCATAGCCATACTGATGTTTACTATTGAGAGATCTCTGCAAAAATAGAATTTATCTTACCAAAAGGAGGAGACTCTCGCCCATCCTCTAATCCTGAATCTCGCTCTCTGTCTCTCTTTCTGTGTTTATGTCCACGGTGTCTATGACGCCGGTGACTTTTTCTTCCACCCAGTGGCACATGAACTCCAATGAACAATGTTCGGTGGCCTAGAAAGAGAGTTACCTTTTAAAAAGGGACCGTGGCAAAATAATAATAATATTGACAACTGTAGCAACATTAGTGATGTAATAATTATTATAATAGTAGAAATATTATTATAACATTAATAGTTGTAATATACTTATTATAATAGTAATCATGAGGTAGTGTCACAGATGTACAGCCTCCCGATACAGGAGAAAATGCCAGTATTGAAGTTCACATAATGAAGGGCCAGATTTTTTTATTCAATTTTGCGTCTCTACGTATGAACTTTGTACAAAGCCAGACAGGTATTCTGTGAAGTGTCCTCCAGACTAGTAATATTAAGAAACACATGGATCTCCTTGCATGGAACATTTGGTAAAGTTACTGTTTGTTTTGTGTGTGCAGGAACTTTACAAAACTCAAAGTTATTTATGAGCCAAACCTTAACAGAATTCTTGTGGGAAATTCACTGATGTAAAAAAAAAAAAAAAACATAAAAACCCCAAAGCCCCCAAAACAATAAAACACTGAAAACTAGACTGCAAAATCCCCATAGTACATAGCTGGTAGCTTAGAGAGCTTTCATTTTTTTTCTGCTATTTCATTTAAAAAACTAAACAAGAGGCACATGTTGCCATGCTCGCTTCCATCTTTGGCCCTTTGAGCCTGAGGAATTTATGTTGCTGATCAAGCCCAGAAGATTTAGGTCTCAGCTACGTGGGCTAACAGGATCAGAGCACAGTACAGCACCCAGAAGGGGGAGAGCATTGGGGAAATGTACAGAAAGTACCACGAAACCGAACAAACGGGAAAGGAATCATGACTCACTATGCACAGGTCTCCTACATTTACTCAGCAGAAACACTTATTCCAGATTACTCATCTCAAATAACATTTATTTTCTCTTTGAAATGAACGTGACACAGCTAGTGGATAATTGCTGCTTTGCTGTAATCATTCAGCGGTGTCAATCATCTGAAAAAGGTCAAGAACATTAAGCTAAGGTAGCACGTGATCTCTAATCCCATTGAGACTCCAGCAGGGGCAGAAAACACAGCAAGGCAGCATTTGTCACAACACATCAAAGAAATTCAAGGCTGACAGGAATTCTCTGCAGAGGCAGAACTAAAAAAGCTGCAGAAAAGGCTCTGGACACACACTATTTTATTTTGTCAGCTTTGATTCACGTAGAGGAGACCACAAAGCAGAGACATCAATTTTATGGAGCCTCCTCTTATATATTCAGGATATTTTCTGAAGCAAAAACCAAGGGTTGAAAAATACTTTTTTTAGATATTTCTTTCTTTCTCCTGATTATGTTTAACTCAAGAAATGATTTAAAGAGAACTGCTGCCTTCAATGCATTTCAAATGTATTGCAATCAGTGGTGCATGAAACAAGGAAAAGTGTGTGCTGTAACAGGAATTCATCAAAAAGACACTGAAACACAGCAGTAATGCATTACTCGACACTTCCTTCAGTAGAAAAAAATGAGAACAACATTTTAAAAGGAATCAAGCTCCCCTCCCTAAGACTTTAATCATTCCCAGAGGTGCATATAGATTACTTTAATTTAGTAATTTAATAAATTCCTGCTGCTTTGTGCTGGCGTGGGCATGCTTATCCTAGTTTTGTGCCACTTCCACGTTCAGGTTGTACCTGAGTCAGGAAGCTCAGATTCAGGTTCACATTTCACTTCATTTCCAGGCTTCTGAAACCAGGACCTGAGCCCAGATTGTTCGTTATTCAATAAACTGTGAAATAGGCCCTAAAATGCCAAGTGTCTGCATGACACAAGAATTTTCTCTGTGCAGACAGAATCAGTTCACACTGAAGAGATATCAGCAAACTGGACACTGAAAAGGATAACCAGGAACAGCAAAATGAATTTTATTCCTTCTGTATGAATCTACTGAGGTCAGAGTTCTACCAAGGTGTAATTTCAATTTCAATGTAGAGGGGAATTAATGGCTTTATAATAAGACTCAGGGCAAATAAGAAGAAATAAGGAAATTCATAGAGAAAACATAATATTTTTCTATAAAAAAGTGACAGAGCGAAAAGCAGAAGTGAAAAATCTGAACAAGGAGTTAAGAAATCCTGGTTTTTTAGAGGAACACAACTACAGAGCAGAAAAAGACCAGCTGGGAATAAAAGAAAAATTAATGAATCCTAAATTGCTGGCAAAATGACAGGGAATCATAGAAGCAAGAAAGAAAACACAGGAGAGGAAAAAAAGAAATGAAAGGAGTAAAATGACCTTACTTCAAGTAAACTTTTGATGGTAAAGATGATAAACTACTGACCAGAAAGTAAGCTTCCTTCTTCTTTACAAGTTAATGGAGACACTTTTAAAGAACAGTTTGGCAGTGAGATGTGCCCACTTCCCGAGCCCAGGGTGCCAACCGCGAGGCCTCCTTGCAGTCTCCAGCACACAACAGGGCAGAAACCCAGCGTGTGCTCTGCCAGGGGATTTCTTGCAGCCTTACTCTGGAGAGGGGCATCCACACCTGTTCCAGTGAAGTTCTTTGAGAGGTTTTTTCCCTAAAGACTTACATTATTTGAACTTGAGAATAATTTGATGATGAGACTGAAAGCAAGTCCCAACAATCAGCTGGACGCTGTCATTTTAATGTTGTGCAAAAAAGCAGCAATTTGAAGGTTTCTGTCTAAGCATAACACACACAAATACAGGCTGTGGACAGCTCCTCAATGTCACTGAAGTCTATGGGAAAATTCCAACAGACACCAAAGGCAGCACATTTCCTCCCCATAAATGGAAAATTGGGTAGAAAGACCCATTTTTATATATATTTTTATACTTTCAATAACTATATTTATTACAAGATCTAGGTTAAACTAAATAAATTATCAACAAAAAAAAAGAACATACAACATAATTTAAATTTGGCTGAAGTCAATCACAGAATATCCAGTAGGACTCTGATCTTTCCTTACAGTTTATAACCAATTGGATAAGGGCATTTATTTCATTAATCTTTAAGAGCTAGATCCAAGGGTTTTGTGTGTTTTATTACTTACTTTACTAAGATGCCAACTAAAAAATGCCTGAATATGTTTAAATACTGTAAAATAATTCTGCTCTACTGCATGTTTGCATAGCACCTACCTCAAACAGATCATGATTTCTGATTTTACTAGCATAGGCACTGCAGTACAGGTAAGACTAACAACTGCAAGTGACATCAGTACATAAACTGGAGACAGCAGCCACAATCTAACAACCATTCTTATACAGAATTTGCACACACTTTCAAGAGCCCAGCAAAACAAAAACTGATTGATAACTCTTTTAAGCCAAATCTTCAAAGTATCATATTGGGCAAAGCTTGTAGAGACACCACATACCATAAAGTCCCATCAACTGAAAAAGGACCAAGTTGTTAGTGAAAAATCTACATAAGGATTGATGTTTTATACTGTGTTCCGTGTTTACAAAATAGATTTTTTTCAATACTTTTTTGATATCCTGAATTTTCAGGATGGCCGTGATCCCTTGCAACAAAATGACATCAGCTGAAGTGGTCAATTATAATGTATTTCATTATTATTATTGTTGTTGTTGTTGTTGTTGTTGTTGTGTTTAGTTAGTTTGGTTTGCTTCTCCCCTTCTTCTGGGTACTCTCCTGTGACTGACCCTCATACATTTCTTTTCTAAAATTTTTCAACCTAAGAAATGAAAAATATCTTTTTATTCTCTGCCTTTCAATCAAGGACTGTCGTTGATATGTTCTAAGGTATTTTGTGCATGCATGCACAGATATATGTCCATTGGCAGGTTCATGGAAATATATATAGATAAGATGCACTATGCACATGCACATTTGTGGGTTTGGACATAGTTAAGAATTTGGCCAATGTTGTTTCTCAGAATAAACAGTAACTCTAACAGATAGAAAAGGACTTCTCCTATTAAAGCTTACTTTAAAAATAATTGAAGAATTTATATACAGAGAGAGGTTTATTTCTCTCCATAGTTATGTTATAAATTAAAAATCAGAACATGATGTTTGGACATCAGTGAGCCACATAATTTATCTGGATTTCCTGAGTTTTTTCAGTTAACCTTACATTGACATCAATAGTGCTTTTATCAAGAAAGGACTATGGCTTCATTCCTGCAAAAGTACATGTGAACTAAATGTCAACTAATGCCACATGTGTCAATGGGAAAGCTAATCTTTGCTAAAAGCACACCTATAAATATCTGCGGTATTAGGACTTAGGATCCAACCATTTTTAAAAACTGAACCTCTGAGAAAATACATCAGTATACCAAGACTATTTACAATCTGAAAGCTTAATACAAAAAATATAATGGACTAAATTGATCTGCTCTGAAATGTCACCTCTGTCTAAATCCAGTGTTAAATTGTATACATTAAAAAAAAAAGAGAATGTTCTTAATCAGGTTGCACATAGCTGGGCACAAAATTCAAAATATATTGTTAGTTTAAATCTATGCATTAACAGCATAAGAGGCTTTGGCCCCTTGTGGTTTACCTTTGAAGTATTAAAACAATTTTTAAGTAAAAATATTTTAAGGATTAAAGAAATAATTGTCCTTGCTATAAAGTGCTCTTTTTAATTTTTACAGGATTATATTAATAAAACTAAATTATATTATAAAAGATTTAAAAGGGATCTTGTTAATTATATTTAATTTTCAAACCAATGAAAGCATATGTAAAATCAGGATTTCCCCTAAATTTTAAGAAAAAGGGTTTTGTGCTTTAAATATCACAAGACAGAATCACTAGGTCGAGGTACCAATTCTTTGCCATAGAAAAGACACATACAAAATATACATACGAAATATGAATACAACTAGTGGAGACATTTCTCAGAATAAAATCTAAGTAGAAAGGTTTGGGTGGGGTTCTTTAATTCTGAAGAAGTAATTTTTCTTTCTACTTTTATAAGAACCCAAGAGCAATTTAACCCTCTATAAAGGCAACTTCAGAACTGCAAACAACATTTTCTGTATAGCCACTGAAAATGACAGATGTAACATCTAAAAATGGGTTTTCCAAACCTGGCATTCTTGGTCTTCAAAACAGAAACTAGACCCAGGCCACCTATATTATTCATGAAATAAGTGGAAAGAAACAAAAAAAAACTAGTGGGATTTCAAAAGCTTTTAAAACACATATCCCATTATAATTTATGAGGTTTGATTGCCTGCCTTCCTCCCTTAAGACCTTTTGGAGTTACAGTTGGAGTCCCATTATGATGGTCTGAATGGATGTAACACTGCAAGGGACAACGGAAATGGAGAGAAAAAAATTGTTTCCCTTAATTTAGAAAAATTTACAAAAGATCTTTATAATCGAATGCTGACAGTACAGCCATACTTGCTCGCGTGCCTCCCCTGCTCCTCTCAAACACGGATTTAACACAGAGCACACCCGCTCAGTAAAGGAACACACACACATAGCGTCTTTCTCCAACAACAGAGGGTACAGGGGCCTCCTTTTAACACCCCGCACTTGAGACGCAAGCCTTTACTTTCAGAGCTCCTTAGTGAACCAGCCACAGCCACGTCAGTGGCTATTGCACAAAAAGGGACTGTCCAGGATCTGACTCTCCACGAGCTTCAGGTGCTCATGGCAAATCTTCAAGCCTGTCTGTGCTGGCTTCCACGAGAGAGACTTTGTACCTGCCTTGGGCCCTGCCGGGACGTGGGCGTTCAGGTCCCTGCTCGCGGGCATGACGGCAGGGGGCAGATAGGGAAACAGATGGTCTTGAAACATCTCCAGAAAGAGCAGACGCAGGCTCTTGTGACCTCCTAAGGAAACACACTGCAAAGTCAAGATGCCTTAAGAGAGAATACTCTGCCAGTGGTTCGAGCCAAGGATCTCTGTCCCAAAGGCTCCTGAATGCTGTGGGACTGGAGAGGGGTTTCTCCCTCTTCTGCAAAACAGTCACTGCCTTGAAGTCTCTTCAGTGTTATGCACTGCCAGTTAAAGCTGAACTAAATGCAATTTTCCAGGCTCGGAAAAATCAACAGCAAGGCAGAGATAGAAAACTAGCTGTCCATGAAGAGTTAAAAAAAAAAAAATGTTTTCCTTATAGGAGAAAAAGTAATTATGGTGAATCGTGTAGGAGTTGAGAGTACATGACTCATTATTCGTTATTGTAGTGCAGCAGGGAAGCAGAGCTAAAAAAAAAAAAGCAGAAAGGACAAAGGCAATGCTTCCTGAACCAACAATTTACATAGCTGGTTGTGGATATGGTTTGCTCAAGGCACGTTTCCCCCCACTTTTATTGCCATGCTATAATTTGTGAGGAACTGCCTGAAAAGTCTTCACAAATTGTTAGGCCATACAGGAAACAACCATGAGGACTGAAGTGCGTACCTCATGCGTGAGGCTGGAGTACAGCAGTAATTATCTAGAAAACTTATAAACGATACATCCCTGACCCAAGAAACCATTTGAGGACAGTATTCAGTATTCAGTAATACGGAGCAGAAGAGTGTCTCACTGAAGTCATTAAAGTTAAGGAGCTTTTAAAAAGCACTAAAGGATCACTGCACTCCCAACAAACCTATCCCTTTAACAAACTGTTTTTCCAAGTTGTGGCTGGACCAAAACAACTGTATTTAATCGTATTTATATTCCTTCCCTATTTTCCTGTGTTGCTCCAGAGGAGTCAGAACTGTTGCCTGCCCTGTCTTGTTAAAGATCAAGTCTTAACCCTGCCAGATGACAGAAAAAAGTCAGCAGAAACAGCATGTAAAAGGATCCTCTCCGACACCCGTGCGCTGTTCCCTGATGGAAAGAGAAGCTGTGTTTATCGGAGGGAAGAAATTGGCCTGTATTTCTGAACTGACAACAAGCAAAAAGGAAAAAAAAAATGCAAACTCAGTACTAGCACAACTGTATGTTAAAAACTGAACATTTCCATCTTCTGATATTGCAGTTTTGTCAAGCACATTATGCAGCTTTCACTAAATTGGCAAAAAACAGAGGTTCTAATAACAGAATATGAAAATGTTACTGAAATAACTTCTGGGTAACGTGTCAAGTTACTATCATGACCCACAACATTATACAAAGCAAGTTTAGAATACAACAAATTTAGCTCCTTCTCTGTTCACGTATCTTCCATGAGCACAGCTAACTTTTATTATGAAATTAGTTGTTTTATGCCAATTTCATCTATCAGAATTTCACAGGGTGAAATATTTGGAAATATTGGTCCCCACAAATATCAATAAGGTTTTGTTTCAGTAAAGGTCAGAGCAAAGCCAAACTCCAAAACCTAAAGCTGCTGGTAAACAAAAGACTCTGGCTTTCAGCCAACACTGCATGATAACTTGTTTGCTTTCATTATTTCATCGTTCTTCACAAGAACTTTCAAAGCAATTTTGCCAAAACATCCAGTGTAATTATTCACAAATCTTCAAGGTGAATTACTTTCCCACAAACAAGGAACCACTGGGAAAGGAGAGGAGACCCAAGCAAAGGAGCCAAACCAAGAGACTACTAAGGCAAGAGTGCAAGCAGAGCTCAGAAGAAAACAGTAAGTGAGATCTCAAGGAGTATTAGGAGACGTAGGTAAAAGCAGACAAAACTGGATGAGAGGCACTACAGAAGGATGGACCTTGGAAATGACACAGGGAACAAGCTGGGGTACGTAATACCTGCCAGGCAACAAAATGAAAGAACTCTGTGCTTGTAAAGCCAAAATGGCTCTTTTTAGGAGAGCTCTTCAGAGCGAGCTACAGCTCTACAGCTCCATCCAGCATTGTCAGCACAGACTAACCCGTATCTCTTTCAAACTCTTTACTTCCACAGCTTACACTCTGCCCCTCCAAGTCCAACAAGCACCGTCACAAAGGGCACGAAGTAGCTCAGCACAAACATCAGGATGAATGCGGCACCCAAGGGAAGCAGTGGCACGGCGGCCTGGAGCATGGGATCTGCGCTGACAGGCCTAACGAATTATCCGAATTGGCTGCAGCTTCCTGGCAGCCACATGGACGGGAGGCTTTGATCAATGTTCCTGTCTGGCCAAGCAGAATTAGTAGCTCACTTGCTTCTACATGGGGGTAAGGCTGAAGCAAGGCCAACAGGTTAATATGATTAATGTTCCTTCAGTCCTGTAAGCTAGTATAGGAGCTAGGTCTTATTAATTTTCAGGAAAATAATGTTGGTGGAAGACAGACATGCAATTATGTAATTTCTGTAGAACTATCCATTCTCTGAGACTGAAAAACCTGCTTCATTATCTGTTCTGGAGCAACTATGTTTTTTACTAAATAGTACACAGACATTAGAGTTCAGTCAAAGTGAGTTTTTCATATATTAACACTAACTGTATATAATTAAAATTTCATTAAAATGATTTTTAATTTAGTGTGAAAAACTATAAGAAATCTAAAATGAAATAATTACTAAAATAACCATTTTAAAAAAAGAATACTGAAATACCTAGGAATTTCCTTTTTTTTTTTTTGACAGCAAGATGTCTACTATCAAAATTAATCTTCATGTAGGTTGTTAAAGACAAAGCTTCTCTACAAGCACACTAAAATTACAAATTATTTTTTAGTATATTAAGGTTAAATCCTCAGCTTCTGCATCATAGTTTGCATTCTCATATTTTTGTTTTTAATCTAGTTTGAAGTCTTCTGTGACTTTCAGTTAACCAGTCCATGTAATCTGAATTTTGTCACAGGTGTCAGAATGCATATGCTGATGTACAGTGATTTCCATACTGGGTATGGTGCTTTATGTGCCTTGAGAGGCATGAAAGAATGCAATGCCTGACTTGACTTCCCAGGAGAAGAATTTTTCCCATACCACTTATGTAGAGAAAATGTATGAAACAGAAAAGCTTGGGCAAAATCTTGACTTTTCTGAATCAAAGACTTTTTTGCCATTGCTTCCACAGAGCCAGAATTCATCCTTGATTCCCTCCTGGACCTCCACCTAACAGTGCCAGCTATCTCCTTCTGAAACCAGGCCATAGTAATACCCAAAGCTACTCCAAGGAGATTCTGCAATCCTTCCTCCAAGATCCAGGACCAGCAGCTGACCACCACTAGTGAGGACTGTCATGGAAAACATTTTTCCTCTCAGACGCTATGCTGATACAGTGGGCATAAACAAAAACCTTACTTAGTCTGAGTACACTTAGTGTCATTCCTTCTGCATATCTGTATCGTTCAAAGGTCTCAGCACGTGATCTGAGAGCTTCTGAGGTCTCCAGACATTTACAGACAAATCCAAATACTTCTAATCTTTGAGGGAAACACAAAGTACATGTATCTGTTTTGTCCGAAAACTGTTACTACTGAACGTAGTTCATTGAAGCAACAGCAGACAGCCAGAGATAACAACCAGGACTAAGCTGTCTAAGTGCAACTATTTGCTGATGTGCACATCTGTGTACGGATCCAGGCCTACCTACCCCAGCCGGGGTGAGCATAGGGCCTGTTCTTTTACACTCAAATACTTCAGTATTCAGAATCAGTGCGTAATTCTCCCTTAAGAACTCCATCACTGATCAAAACAAGAGCATATTTATTTCAGTACAAATATTGTCTGTATATACACTGAAAGACAACACGCAAAATATTTGATTATAACCAAGGGAGCTAGACTGCTTGTTTTGCTTTTAGGAATGATTTCTCTCTCCCTTCATTAATGCAGCAGTCAGACAAATGACCTGTCCTGTATTAGTGACTGATCTCGATCTTATGACTTAGTAAAATGAATTAGGTAGAAAAATTATTCATGCTGAAAACATGAATGCCAAAGCTTTGCATGCAATCCACTTCTGAGGGGCCACAAAGCTTAAATGAAAATAAACAATTTAACGTATATATTGTAAGTATCATTTCTGGCATTAAGATGAGCACCACATCTTTTCTGCTCCCATGACAAAGTACTGCAATTCGTGGCCTGTCTCCCCAAATTTTTACCATACTACTCAAGGAAAGAAAATACTGATTTAGAGAGACTGAGGCAAAATTCTGGTCTTGCAGAGGCCCTACTGGGCAGTATTAATCACCATGATATTTTCATGCTTTCAGCAAGATACATACTTGCAATATGTTTGCACAATGGCTGCCCCAAAATATGCAAATACAAATATTTGCCAGTCTAAGAAATTTCAGTTGAAAATTTTAGTACAGATTTAAATCAGTATTTCTGACATTTGAATGCCGATGGTCTAAAATTAAACAATAGCAAAATACTTACAATTTTAAGATATGTTTAATTAAAAAAAAATTGACTACCAAATTTCAGATTAAAACAACAACATTGAGTTCTTCATAAACACTGCATTTTTTGAAATGGTTCCGATATGGTGCTGTACAAACTTTAACCCTGTCAGCACTAGTCTTTGCTATAATATTCAGTAACTAGCTATTTACATTTTTAAAACATAACCTCAATCAAATGTCTGCCAAAGAGCTAATTATGTAACATATTAATTATCTAATTATATGATTTTTACTAAGCTATGCAATTAGCACCTGCTTATATAATTTCGTATTTTATAGTTGCAACCTGTTATGCAATTAGGAAAAAGGTAAATTTTCAGCAGAACTCATCACAATGTACACTGGACAAGAATAAGACGGTGACATGTGTCTGAGTCATATCCGCTGTTTCCAGATGGAAAAGTGCCTAGATGTGCTGTGAAACAAATGGACATGCTATTAAGAGAAACTGGATTATTAAAATTTACAACCTCTTCAAACCTTTTTATGTTACTTGGTATTTCTGGATGCAGCAATTATATATTTAAAGATACTAATCTGATCTTAGAGTGGACAAGAAATTTATCTGAGAAAGCTAACTGTGTAAGAGTAATTGTTCTCTTAGAATATGATGAAATACTGTGATTTTGTTTTAAAGAAAAGTGGACTCATTGGCTAATTACAGGATTTTTCAGTTTTCCAAACAATTAAAATTGATGGAAAGACTGGGCAGGGGAGGCGGTCACTGCAATATTCTGATTTCTATTTGATAATATCATCTTAGAAAGTTTTTTAAAAGAAAATTTTCAGTGATATTTCACAGGAGCAATTCTACACATACAGGATGGTAGGGAAAAATTATAATTAAATACAGTTTTTAAAATAACAGTTGTTAAAATTGTTAAATGGGTTGCTGGGTTTCATGTAATCACATGGTGAACATCATAGTAATTCTGTTTACCATAAAGCTTGAGCTTACGCATATGACTGAGCTTAAAAGAGGTCATTCTCCAGAAAGTTGCCCATTTTTAAAATGCCTCCTTACCATATAAATGACTCAGCAAAAGGACATATTTCTCAGCAGAATCCCCCACAAATAACTCTGTGCTTCACAGAGACGGGAAGGTAGATGGCCTGGTTGTGCCAGGTGGTTCTCTAAGGACACCAGATACAATGGTTTTACATTGTCCAAAGATATGATAAAGTGACTAAAGATTATAGAAGACAAAGAGCAAGATTCAAAAGAGTTTTGCATGCCTAAATCCAAAATTGTGATGACCAACCCAATACACTGGCAGCCACTTACCCCGGAGACATCAAAACCCTGCAAACTTTGAAATACACCTTTGCACATGCTCAGAATTGCCCTAGACTGAGCAGAGGGGTACCTAGCTCACACACACTATATGGTGTGACGTTTCAGATCCTTCTGTGAGAGACTACCTCATATAGACCAGCGTAGCTAAGCCCCTTTCAAAACACTTTTTAAATCACTGCTGAGGGAAACAATAATGTTGTGTATCATGCTGAAGTTCACAGGAAATCATCAACCCCACCATCAAGCAGCAAAGAACACTAAATTCATACAGAGAAAAAACAAAATAAATCATAATGACCAACTGAAGTAACCAATGGCACCCATTTAGAAAGCTCAGGTTCAAGGATGGAGAGGTCTTTAGACCCGAGGCAGGTAACTTTTTAGATGTAGGATGTTAAAAGACACCCCAAATCTCAGTATTCCTTATTGGCTAGTTCATGTATCTCCATGTGACAAAGAGAAAAACCTTCCATGTGCCACCACAAGAAGCTAACAATTAAAATCAGCAAGTCCCAGTCTCAGGAATAGGATATCTTATGTACAACAGAAATTCAGCTTCACCCAGTAATAATGACTTGGGGGTCACATTGCAAGAGTGTAAGCACAGTCATAACCAGAATAAGGTTTGGATGCACTAAACAAAATAAATGTGACTCCTTCAGAGACTGAGTTATTAGGCCAATATCATAAGATAGTTCTCACACTTGTGAATCACTTTCTTCTACAGGGTGATGTTATATGGTTTTTGCAGAGTATATCATTAAGTATCTCTCCAATTTGTGATACTCCAAAATGCTTTTGTTCATAGGAAATGTGGATATGCAACATCATTAGGATTTTATATCAAGTGCAGAGACCACTACAAATACTTAACCACCAGTCCTGCTTGCATTTACATATTTGAAAATTAAAGGTAAAAGGACTTCCTATCTGAAGTCATACATTTGTGTTTGCGGGACTTGATTTTAGAAAATTAAGTGAAAACTGGCAACCCCTTTTCACTATCATCCATATTTAAGCATTGCTGTGTGAAAATGTAATATTTCTCTTTTTGAAATAACTGATGAGATGTTACTTTCATCTCCACTTTTGCATCCCTGCTCAACTCAGTAAGTTTACACATTGAAATTTGGTTTTAGTTCTTTCAGAAGAAAGAGACAATATAATGCACAGAAAAATAATCTCTCACCTTCCAAATCTTCCTTTTCAAAATGCGTTTTGAGAATGGAGCGAGTTCCACCTCTATCCACAACAGCTTCTTCATCATTTCTCTACAAAACAGAAAAAAAGACAGGTAAGCTGCTTCTCATTTGGAAACCATTGACAAGATTGAATAATGCTATGAAACAAAGATAAGTTTACTGTTTATTTATTTACTCTTCTCCCTCAGAAATTAAAAAAAATCTCATTTTCCTTATTATAATCTATTCCTTATATGGCAATTTTTACTGACGTGATTACAGCTGACTTTGACATGAAGAAGCAAGTTCTTCTGTTAAATCTTGCAGGATGATGAGTAAACTCTGGCTATTGGGAACTAAGAAAAACATGAGCCAATAAGACAATGAAAGAGATGAGATAAGAAATATCTGACTGAGGCAGCTTTTTTCTTGTGCTCTTGAAGAAAGAGATTGTACTTTTTTTTGTCTCTAGACCAGGATATATCCCGAGCTATATGCAGAATTCCCAAACTATTAGCACTTGCAATCTTTATACTTTAGCAAAGCTAGAGAATGCTACTCAGTAACCATACGATGAGAAAGAAAATATTAATAGCATAAAAACACCTGGCTTCACTTATTGATGAACTGCAAAGCTTTTGCTTTTCTTTGCAAGCAGAGCTGTAGTTACAATGAAAGCAGACAGCACAGTCTAATAGTGCAACACAGAAAAACTATTCTTTTTTAGTAACATATATTTTATGTTTGATTTTATACTGTAGCCATATACACACTGTAACAGCATAAGAAAGGAATACCTTCATTCTCTACTGCACTGTACACATACTATGTGCTGAAATGATTTATTGGATTTATTGTGATCAGGCTAAAAAAGCTAGAGAAACTAGTGATTTTCAGCCACTTCTGACACAAAATAGTCACGATTCCCTGAATACAAAATATTTTGGGGGTTCAGCCTTGAGGCACCGGATGCAGTGCTAAACCAAATATTGGCTTCACTATGAGTGTAACATCACCAACTGTAAAAAAAATAGTTGCTAAATGCAGCCTACATTTCACAAAGAAGAGACTGAGAGTGGTTTTCAGTGAATGAGATGAAAAAAAAAGGATGAATTACACAAAAGCATCGATTAATACACCTTGAATATATATTTACTTGATATTAGTGGAAGGGTTTTAGTAAGAGATATTAGAACTAAACCTGCCTGATTTCAATATATAAAATTGGTATCTTAATGAATGTCTGAAGCAAGGGGATTTGAATACCAGCATTACATGCTAAATACAAATCTATATATAGAATGCAATGGAACATAACGAGAAATTACACCACATGAGCACCTCTCTTTAAAGAGCAGATGCCCCAGGCAAAAAGATTTGCATCTAGATCTGACTATCATGTATTCTGGATCTAAGTTTTTGTTTCAGGCTCCTCTCTGTCTTAAAAATAGCTGTCATACTGTAGCTATCTTACATAGAAAAGTCCTAGGAATGTGTCAGCACCAAGCATCTGGGCTGTTAAAGAAAGAGAGAGAGAGAGAGATTGAGAGCGAGCGTTACAGTGTCTTTATTAGAGCTTTGGATCAGATAGTAGCAAGTAACAAAAATCTGACAATGAGAAAAGGCCTTGTATTGAAACTGTTATGTCTTTTAATAATTTAGAATTAGCTAGTAATCTACTAGGATGCACCGGAACAGTATAATACTGCACAAACCATTTGATCATCTCAGATAAAATTAATCCATTATTTTAAGCAGTAGGACATAACTGGGTGTGTGTGGAATGATGCCATGCCCCTGGGTGAATGGTTAGGCTGGATGCCAAAGGCCAAGTATTATAGCCATGTCAGAAGCAGCGCTATTCTAGCACAAGTCATAGCCAACAGCATTTTACTGATCCTGAAATGGCCTTATGGAAGCAATGTTAGGGGAAATTCTGTAATGGAGAAAATATTAAAATGCTGGACACTTCAAAGCCTTTACAGATCTTCTAAGTAAACTAAATACAAACTAGTTCATTAATATTTATCAAAATATGCTCATACACTTTGACTTCTCCTTTCCCATGTGTTTGATTTTCAGCTTTTGGCAATCATCTTCTTCCCTGCCTCCTCTTCCTGTAATGTCACAGCAAGTCTCAGCCCTGCCTCATTCTCAGAAGTGGGTTTCTTCCATTAACATTACAGGGGAAAAACAGCTTAATTGGGAGTTTTGTGTTCTAGCCAATTCATGTGTCAAACTCTGCACAAAGTCCAATTAAACAGGCCTTGCACTGTGCACTCTCACTTCCCAGGGAGCAGCATGAAAGCCACCTTGCATTTACCAGTACAAGAGTCACCCTGCTTTTAGTCTGGAAGTAATTTCTGGGATTCCTATACTGCCTCCTTGGAGGAGGGGACCAGGGAGGGAAGGGCTGGCTAGTAGTTTATCACAGTTAGGTCTTAATCTCATTTGGAGGTAAGCACTATAGCAACATAAGTAATAGTGGCAAATCCTCTCCACTTTCACATGATGACTAGAGACTAGAAAATCAATTTCACTTGGTAATTCTCTGGTTTTTATTAGCATGTCAGGACAACTGTGGAAATTATTATTTTTAAGTGTTGAAATAAATGAGAGTCTGAAACAGAAAATACAGGCAAGAACAACCATATGATAGTCATGGAAGAGAGAACTCATGCTTTGGATGACTTTTAATGAACCACACAACCACCAACCTCCACTCTAACATCCTCAAAGAATATACTAAAACCATGACCCCCCCGCAGTTTTGCCCATCAATTTCAGTGTAATCAGAATAAGGCATGAAGATTAATGTTTTTCACAGTCATGAAATGTTCATGTCAGAATTCTAGCTCTTCTTCCTTTCACCCCATTTGATGATGAAAGACAGAAATTTTACATGGTGCACAAATCTGCCAGGACTGAGGTGTTTGAACTATATTGATATACTGGAGCAGTCTGCAAACAAATTTGTGGACACACTGACCAGGTATGAGTCCTTGGAACTGTCCATTATTGCAATGAGCTGCTTGCTGAGTCCAGTGAACACTGTGGTCTACTGCTTAAAGCATGGGAGAGGGATCCAGGAAGTGCCCGAGCTCTAATCCTGGCTCTGTCACTGACTTGCTGTGTGGCCTTGGAAAAGTCATTTAATCTCTGTGCCTCAGCTTCCCCATCTGTAAAATAGGGATAATAATACTTACTTATCTACCTTCCTCACTAGGCTGCTCTGTGCCATAATTAATATTCATATAGCATTTCAAAACTGTAAAGCACAGAAGTGCTAAGTAGTTCAATTCAGGAAAGTGCCCAGTTTACACATATAAAGAGATGATGATAGTAGACCGATAAATAATCAGTAGACTGGTAAATAATCAATCAGCAACATTTAGGGATACATAATACAATTTCTTAACACAAAACCAACTTATATTAATACTGTGCAGTAGTTTTACAGTGCACATCTAGGACAACTAAGTGGACAAATTTTACATTATAAGTAAACACATATCAGGCCTGCTTTCTCTTGGTCTAATCAAAAGTAATACTACAGAAGTCAGTTGAATTATGTTTCTGTGAAGCTGTAATTAGAGTGCAATAAACTTATCATATTTATAAACAATCTGACATTTCTCTGTCTTTTAAATTATTATTTGCAAATGTTTTATGTTTTTATATACTTACAGACAATGGTTTTACCTAAAATGTAGGGAGAAGACTATTTCCCCAAAACAGTACAATATCAGCAAACACACAGGGGAACAAATAATGTATCTGGGATAAAAGAGCAGGAAACTGAGGCTTCTAGATAGAAACCACAAGCTCTTAGAGATATCGCCACTGTCAAATCCTCTGCCAGGGCTTTCAGCAACTCAGTCCAGGATTTCACCTGTTACTGTGTTCATTCACCTGTGTTCACTTTCCAAATGAATGCTGAAATGACCTTTATCACACTGCAGATATATACGTATATATACACATACCTACACACACACACACACACACACACACACACACACAGAAAGGACATTCCCCAGGACATTCCAAAGCTAGAAAAATGACCTCTTAATTTGGGAAAGCTTCCCAAATTGACTCTCTGTCCCTAACTACTAGTCATAATGTGTTGCAAAGAGACTGATTCTTAAACCTACCATCTCCCAGTACTGTGTACTGCCACTCTACACTTCAGTTCTCATAGAACGTATATGCTTTCAACATGTGATAAAATTCAATTAAAGGTAGAGGACTGAGTGGAAAGCAGATGAAAGAAACTCCTTTCAAAGATGTATCTGTACAAAGGCACATGACATGCATTTTTAAATACATATATGCCAACATACACACATACACTTGTAGAACTTAAGTATAATTCTGGATGATGGAATTAGGATATATTGTTTATAAAGCAGCCTACAATGATGAGAAGGCAGATTAAAATCTAGGTGACCATACATACATTTGAAGCTGTTTATGTATTTATTATAGGTATTTATTAAAAAAGGAAAACCAAATACATGATTTTAAAACACTTACATACATTATAAAAGTGACCTAAATGTTCTGCAGACACTTATTGATGATAACCTGTGCTGATTACTACAGTAAACAAAATAATAGTTTGACAATAAACATACATGATAATATAAAAAAAAGGATTAAATAGCTGCAATGAATGTGTCTCCCTGTCCTTCCCATTGTAGGTACTCTGTTCCACCAGTAATTATATTGGTTGGTGTTAATATACCTTAAACAGACAAGTCAAAATGGATAGTACTAAAATTCTCATTTTATATGGAAAACTAGAAATTATTTATTTTCTTCATCCTTCTTTCTATCTTTCTTCTCTGACATTCTTTTCTGACATTTGGGCACTGTTTTCAATAACAAGAATCAATTGCAAAAAGTACTAGTATTTCAGAAAACTGCTTGGGGGGGGAGGGGGTCAGTTAAATTCTTAATACACCCACAATGCAAACCACATCATAGCCAAAAAGAATCCTTCTTCAGCACCTCCTTTTCTGTAAAATATATGACATAGCTGAAGCCATTTTGATTTTTTCCCCACTAGAAATTACGCATCTGACACACCTGCTGACTCATAAGGAAAATAATCACAGTATTAATTGCTTCTCCATATAAGCCACTTATTGATGATTAGACAACATACATAATTCTAAAATGCCATCTGGAACTAAGGAACGCCTGTCAGCATAAAACATTAAATACTGCATTCCTATGAAAACCATAGAAGCTGTAAGAGAAAAAGATCTTAGTTACTTTATATTATCAGTAATTATGTATACTTGGGAGATGGAGCTCTATAATACATTAATTTCAGTTTATGTAATTTGTCATGAAGTTAGTGGTATAAACCTTTTGTATTCAAATTTAAATTTGAATTTTAAATTGTCTGTAATGAGATTCTAAGCATTTATCCAGACATCACACACACATAATGATTGCCTTCCTAGTCTGATGATTTTTTTTTTTTTTTACATATCTCTCTATGTTGTACTATTTTCACAGACCCACTACATGGCATTTGTATTTTTAAGATCATTTTGGTTAAGTTCAGCTTGAAATATAATAACGATGGCACTGTTAAAGATATAGAGAAGTGCATTGGCTGAACTCAGAAGCTGTCAAGAACATATAGAAACTATCTTGAAAAAGACGATTAGCCTAAATGGTTAAAAAGTTGTTTTATGTAAATGGATACTACCCTGTTGTAGGAAGCAAATCACTGGTGGCTGCCATGTTCAGCCCTGTCCTCTAAAGTGTCCTTGAGCAGACACAGTCACACAAAATTGATTTAATGCACAATGTGTGTGCCCACAATTTAGATGCTACAATTCTTTTCTCTTTCCTGAGACAAGCACAGGAAAAAATCCCTTAGAATATTATTGTATTTTTAACTGTTTATATTATGTACCATCATATTTAACAATCTGCTGAGGAAGAAAGGACTGTGAATTTTATCTTTCAAATGGAATATAATTGCTTTTTCCATTCCACTAGCTATACTATCACATTGTTTTCCCCCCTGACTCACCGATTAAGGAAGACCCATCAAAAAACATTTATAATGTAATAAAGTACGGTCTATAAGATCTAAAGAACTATTTTTAAGTGTCCTTTTCATTGTCCTGTTTCCGTGATAATTTTCTGCAGCAATTGCTCCTAGTTAACACACAGCACATGCTCCTTTGGTCAGCTCCACTCCACATAGTGCAGGCTATGCAACAAAGTAGAAAGCAATTAGTTTTCATTCCAGATTTGTATCTTCCCCAGGGCTGCATGTCATATGCATAAGAACATCTTCCTCTGTCTCTTCTTCCCTGTTCTTTTCTCTCATTTTATAGCAAAACCCAGGATGCTTAATATGACTCAATAAAAAAATACCATCTTCTGCAATGCTGCTAAAAATTGCAGTAATCAGCAGCAGCTCTGAAGAACTGATTTACTGCTGACCTAAGACTGAACACACGTTTAATATAGTAATGCAGTTCCTTTAACATATAAACATAGATAATCATTGCAGGCATTAAATCTAAGCACATACTATTGCTGTAAATTTGATGAGACTAAACATTAATGGAAATGCAGACACAACTAAAACTAAGCAGTCTTAGAGACAAGGAAATGCTCACTAATACATATAATTCCTGTGTTCATCTATACTGAAGAGTCCTGTGCTGGTTATATACCAGCATGTATAATAGAGCCACTATGAACTGATGCATAAATGGATGCATAACCACTAAAGCAGATATTGATCCAGTATCTTCTTTCTTAGAATAGCCATTTTAGGTAGTCTCTAGATGCAAAACATTTCTTACATTTGCAAAGCAAATATGTTATTCTACTCTATCTATTCTTCTTAATGTATCTATGCATCTAAAGACAAAGCTATTTAAAGAAGATGAAACATAAAATCTAAGAATAATAACAATTTAATTTGTTGCAGTAGTACCTAGAAACCCCATTCCCCTCTCTCCTCTCTCCCATCAGAAAAGAGGACTCTGTTGTACTAACAGCTGCAGCAACAAAATAAAGTGGGGGAAGCAATTCCCACTGAAAAGGTTTGATAAACTGTTTGGAGCAATGGATTAATGTGCTATACAAATAATGAACTGTTAAATTCTTTCTGGATTCTAGTACCTGTTTTGAATTTAATTGCAGTTGTGCTTATCAGGTCTTATATGCCTTGAAGTAAAATTATCAGGAATGTCTAAATGACCTGAGCACCTTACAAAAACTGAGTGAGGTGCCTAGGGGTTGTGTTCCTTCTAATATTTTCAGGGGTGTTAAGATTCTCACAACTTTTTCCCTTCTTTCCTATCATATCTGCTGGATTTGTAAACTAATCTTCATTCAATTGCTAGTCTCAGCCAGACCTCCGAAAAACAGAAGACGGTATTCCTTGCTGCTAGTGTAAGGGATATGGAAGCTAGATGCCATCTGTATGACTGAGATTTTATTTCCTTTGCTTCATATTTTTCTTTACTACTTTGTCAAAAAATTAAACAGTGATGGAAGCAAGAACACCATAGATTTCAGGCTGGGGTGTGGTTATTTTTTCTTCTGTGGTTGTTATTTGAAAGTCTTATGTCATCTTAGTGTAGTCTCATTAGCTGAAACCCTCTGGTTTCACTTCATAGCAATGGCTATGTCAGCTATGGCAGAGAAGGCCAACAGCATGAAGATAGATGTGAACACTTTATCCAAAGCCCAAATGAGATTTATCTTTAGCTTGTCTGGATCCTCTCTTGGCCTAATGCCAGGTGAGGACAGATCTCGGATAATAGCATTATTTAGGTGAAGCTGGAAGTTAAACTTCTCTGGAATGGGCTTCCTGGACAGCAAATAAAAGTCAATTATGTTAATTGCAGGTTTCTTAATCAGCAGTAAGATATATTGGGTTTTACACTGGATAAGTTTCCCATCTCAAAGGACCTGTTTTCAGCTTCAGTTAGAAAAGATGATGTGTTTTCACATTTCTTTTGCTAGAAATAGGGTCAGTAAGGAAAATCATAGAAGGCAATCTCCTTGCAGCAGCTACTTATGCGGAAGAAGTAAGTGCAAAAAAGAAAAGAGGTCATGACCAACTTATCAGGACCTGTTTCAACACAGCTACAAGGCTGAGGAGAGAGGACTTTTTCACTTCCTTTACATCCACATGCTGTAGTCTGAAATCTGTATTCATTTACATACAAACGTGTCAAACATGATTCGAAATGTCTTCCTTTTTCTCACAAACTGTCACAGGAACAAGTAAATCCATGTAGGTAAAGCATTCAGTTTTTAGTGACAACAATCATAAGCTTCACACATGTTGTTTTTTTTAAAGGAAAAAAAAGAAAAAGGAAGCTAGTGGAACTTTTACTGGTTGCAGTTGTAAGGTATTATATGGAAGAATGTCATTAGCCAGGTTCCCCCCAAATGTTACGACTTTGATCTTCAAAACTCACCTCCTGAATTTCATCTCATAAACTCCACTGGAAATTGTAAGTCCTTCAACAAGCATCCAACACACTGCACATTACAAAATGCACTCCAGGTTAGAAAAATAAAAAGTAAATAAATTTATGACAGAATGGCCCAGGGTGACATACCACAACCTGGTTTTGAGTTCAGATTGTGCTTTTTGCACTGTGGGTGCAAAAACTTTCTGGCATTTAGCAAATCATTTGCATAAAAAATTAACCCTGAACATAAATATAGCAAAAGCTGCACATAAAATACAGTTTCTTCACCATATGGAAGTTGTTCTCTGCCAGATTTACCACCTGAATTTCCAGGCATTACCTAGGATCAAGCACCCCCCTTCCCTAGCCTCCATCGCAAGCCCACATGATCAATGATACATTAACTCCCTCTCTTAAAAGCATGGACGTAATCTTTAGTGATTCCTGCATTTCTCAGACCTATCAACAATATTTCAGTTCTATTTGGTGAACAAACCTTCTCTACAATCCTAGAATTATTCAAGGCAGCAGGGAGGCTGTTCCAAGACAGAGATATCCTAAACCCAGATTAATTCCATAAAACTTCAGGCATCTAAATGAAGTTGCTTAAATTGGAGATGACACCCTCAGCTCTTCTAATAGTCAATGCAAAGAGATTGGCACTTCCAGAGGATGAGGAACATCTTAGATTGACTGTCACTGAAGATGGGCCAAAAATAGCTGAGACTTAGGAGAGTACTGCAAGGCTGTGTTATATATGCTCTGCTTATGACTATCTGGGGAGACAGGATAGTAGACTGGATGGACTGTTAGCTTCATTGCGATCATTCCCAGGTAGCCAAACTCACCTCTGACCTTTCTTGTGAATTAGCACCTGAGAATGTGCCAGCAACGCCACCAATATTGTTGCTCTGCTAGTAGTGAAGGAAGCCTGACTGAATCAAATTCACTAAAATTTAAAAAAGAGCATGCTCCTTTTATCATTTTTATCCATTGCCAAGAGAAAATTATTGACTTAGAATACCATACAATTTTCTGTAGCGTGTTCAGAGATTAAATTGGACTGCTTTTGGTCCTTCAGAGTTTTCTTCTATAAGTTCTATTATCTTGCTCCAGAAAAAGAGATCGAACCATGGTCAAGAGCGATCAAAGCTCTCAAAATTGAAAGATGGATTTTTTATTTTTTTTTTAATAGCAGAAACTAAATAACTGGCTTGATGACAACTGACGTTACATTTTTCTGACAAGTTTGGCTATCCTGGCAAAAAGGCATGGATTCAAACATAGGCTTTAGTCTGAAGAGTTCCCAAGTCACCTGTATCTTCAAGGGATGATATCAGCAGAAAATCCAGAAGGGATGACCCAGTATTTCCCCTCTACAAAGATTTAGGTTGATCTACATGGTTTGTTATCATGAGTGATTTTATCACAGCAATACTGCTTCTGCAATTGATGTGATTGAAAAAACAGAGATTTCTATCATTCAGAAAAATTCTGCTGTGCATGACTACACAGCTACTCTAACAGAAATTAAGAGACTTTTTGCGCTGCCTATGTAGTCACAACATAAGACAAGAAAACGCTTCATCTCGTAATTAGATAATGACATTCTAACTATCTTCTTTCTCACTTCATCTGCCTCAGGTGATCAGTAAGCCATGGTGATCTGGGATGACTATGCCAGAGAAGACAGGTAGAAGCCACTGTACTGACACAGAAAATAAAAAATAATGATGTCCTCCAAGCTGCTGATATTATGATCTGTTATCTGAAAGTTCAGAAGGTCTCATTAATTCACGAAGGGATTAAAAAGCAGTAAACAGTGAAGAAGCAGTGAAAAACTAAAAAAGAAAATGAAAAGCAGAAAAGAAATAAGTGAGATAATGAAATCAATAGTGTGCTCTGTGAAATAACACAGCAAACAAAACAGATTTCAGATCAAATTTGAAGTTAATTTGAAGTTGCTTTTGCATCATTTTTAAATATTACCTATGACAAATAAAGCAAGGGAATGAAATACTGCACTGGAAAGAGAATTTTTGTATCAAAGACTTCACTCAAAATATATTCAGAAAGTGATCATAACAGTGGACTAAATAATGATGGATTTGTATAGTTTAAAAGTCTAGACATATATATATAGATAGATTCAGGAATTTGAAACTTGCTGCCAAAGAATCACTGATAAGTATGAATTAAAAGCAGTAGTTCAACTGGTCCTTCTGCCTCTCAGAGATCTCAGAATTTGACTTGAACAAATTGCTTGTCTGTTGTAATCTGGAAGCTTTAAACATCATCACTTCCATGACCTTTTTGTTCTGGACCAGTCAAGATATTTGACAATGATAACAAGCTAAAAGTCAGAAACAACTGATATGATTTTAATAGCATGCTTTACATTAAAACTACAGAACATAACTTTTAGAAGGTAAAAGGGACAAATAGGACTGCAGAGTAGAAAGCAAATGTGAATATGGCATTATCAGATTATACGTGACTTATCAGTGCTTCTGTGTAAAAGGAATTTTATTGTTAGAAAAGAGATTTGCTATTTTCATTGTCAATATTCTGATAATGGCACAATTTATAGATCAGTGTGTAGCTGTAGGGAACAGCAAGGGTGGATACAGTGATCTCCATTAGAGCTTTGAAGGATATTATCTAACCTTTCCCCATGTTTATTTTAGGAATCTGGAAGCCTATCTGGTGATGGTGGTGGTAGCTATAACATTTGAAACAGAAGACCAATCAGGATTGCATTCCTGTTATAGTGGGAAAGCTTTTCCAAAACAACATTTTCCCCCGCCCTTTTCACAGGCATATTCTTTACCTGTTTACTCATGTATTTACTAGATCACTAGCATCACATTAAATTTGTCCTTTCAAACTCTATCTCCCTCTTCATCTAAATCTCTCTAGCTTTTAGTGTTTTGAGAAAATGGCAGAAATAATCAGATTTCAGGTTTTACTGGCCCCTTGTCAATAATGAAATTTTTGCAATATATTTGATTATTTGTATTGCACTACACTACTTTAAAGTGAAACAATTACTTACACAATGATGAGAAACAATATCCAGCAGATGCCCTCCACACCCCTCCTTGCCAAGACAACACCAACTTCTTTTATTAAAGAATGGATTTTTTTGTGGCGACCACAAAATAAGAAAGTCCTTATGATTTAAATATTACACTGTAAGCTACTTAGATCAGAGTCATTCATTTATTACAGGTTTGACCAGGCTTAGTACAACAGTACAATTGCATGATCTCAATGCAATTACTAAACAAATAATAATAATCTCCTGTTCTGTATTTGGTTTTAAATGCATCTTTGCTGGTAACTGCAAATTCTGCTAAATTGAGACTACCTTTGTTTTACTTAGTACTCTAATTAAATACAGATGTGTGTGCACATGCATGCATGGAGAAAGAGTAACAGTATCTGTGGGCTCCATTGACATACATGCTGTCCATAAATGTATGATGTGACAACCAATATTTCAAATAAGTTGTAATTTAAAAGACAAGTTATAGCAGGTGTACAAACAATAGGCAGTCTAGAGTTAAGAAGACTGGGCAACCTAAATATAATGGCATGTGCACACATTTAAATATAGTTACAACTGTAGCAATCATTAACAGGTTATACTTAACTTTATACATTACAAGAAAGAATTCGGAGAAGGAGTTTCAACAAAGACTGGGCACTGTAAGAGAAAGTGCACAAATGATTGCAAGGTGAATAGACAAGTAGGAAATCAAAGCTGATACTGCCACTAGAGCAAAGACAAAATTCAACTTTGTGATAAAATATCTCTCTTAGAAGGGAGAAGGCAAGTTGTCAAGCTTTTAAGGAAAGATGTTTGTATTTGAGAAGGTAAGTAAATAGATTTTAAAAAGCAACTGATGTAGCCAAAGTGATAAGCCAAGACGATATTAACAGCAGTAAGTGAAGCAAAGTTGTAAGTATTAAAGCCAGACTGAAAGATGAGATCACAACAGTCATGGTGTTGAGGCAAGCAGGCCTTCAACGTGAGTTATGGCTGTAAGGACAAACAGGAACCATCAGACTGCAGCTGCGTAGAGCAAGACGCAGCAGACACAGTCTGAATGTGGAGCTGAAGTAGGAGTCAGTCAGGGGTAGGATTAGAGGCGGATGCTTCTAAGACCACATCAGGAAAGAAAAAAAAGCCCAGGAATTGTTCCTGAGATAATTATAGTCAGATGACTGCTGAAGACCAAGAAAATATTCTGAAATAGGCTGAGTTAAATTGGAGGAGGGAAGACTACTAAAAATAAACTTTTGATGTCTTCATAAAGATGATGTTTATGGCTACATTATCCAAAGTTAGGGTGTAGAGGAAGATGCAAAGACTGAGGATGGAGTCCTGTGGGATCTAAACACACTTTTACATACAGAAAAAATAGCAGAGGGGAGAGGAAGACCTACCTAAGAAGAAACTGAGTCTGAAAAGAAAGTGAATCAACCAGGACAAAATGACAAATGCCTAAGAATAACAAAATTTAGTGAAGAATATAGCATAGCATCTCCAAGAGAGATGTCAGACGGAGTGGAGGAGAATAAAAGACTACCCTGGAATTCTTCCAGGATGGAGTCATTTGGAACATTAGTGAGACAAATTCCAGTGCAAAAGACAGAAACCAGAAGTAAGCATTCTAGAAAGGCATTGAAACAAAGGGTATGAAGACGACACTTGTGCAAAGCATGCTCAGGGGGTAGGGAGATGAAGGAAAGGATGAAGGATAGGATAATCTGGGGAAAAGAAACTTCTGAATGTGAAGGGGAGGGTTTTGGTTTTTGTTTCTTTTCACTTCTTAAAATGGAAAGGTGTATTTGTTGTGTAAGGGAAGGAATTCAAGTAGAGAGATAGAAATGAAAAAAGAAAAACAGCAGAAAGAAGTCAGAAGGTGGATTGCTATCCAGGGATAGGGTCATTGGAACAGGCCAAAAGACTAGAGAACAAAAGCTAGCATCTGTTTCAGAAAATGAGGAAGAAGCTTGAATTTTGACTTTATTTAAGAGGTTCACATGAGGAGAAGTGGAACAGATAAGCTGAATGGAGAACTACAGGATGAATAAAAAGTATGGAACAGGCAAAATTGCAAGCAAAGATACTCAGGACAGATGACAACAACGCCAGAGATTAAGAAGTGTAGAAAGACAGCAGAATCAAAAGATTTTCACCAGAGATACTCAGCAGTATCTCCGCAGCATGGCAGATGGCATTAGGAACTGAGAAACTGGATACTGGGTGTCAGCCAGGACCATGAATTGTCATAAGGGTTTGAGAAGAACAAATAAAATAAAGCCTGGAGGAAATCAATATGCTGATAGAGGAAAGGCAAGTAGAGAGAAACAAAGGAAGTAAGAGCAGAAAAGAAGTGATCGAGACTGGCAAAACAGAAGTTTTACAAAGTTTAATTCTTGGAGTGAGAGAACGAAGATACTGAAAAAGTTCAAATAGTTAATACTGATGAACTAATGAACTCAGAGAGCACAGTACTTAGTGAAGGCTAAGACAAGTGTTGCAACTGATTTGGCAAATGGGCTACAGTTCAAATGAGAAATAACAGCACCAGGGCAGCTAGAGAGTTGGATGACCATCCATATGGAAACAAAAGTACGAGAAATCATGAAAGGAAGAGAATAAAGTTGCAATTCAAAGTCAGATAGGGAGATGGGGTAGGTAGAGTTGTGTTCATGGCAGATGATAAAAACGTTAGAATGGCAGGCGGGAAGAAAAAAGAGGAAGAGCTAGGAGGAAGCAGAGCTTAAAAACAAGATCACAGAAATGCCAACTTATCTGACACAAATTCTGAGTGGGTATTGTTAGAGCTAACAGTCTCCATAAAAAGGACCACTGAAGAGGTAGTATTAATAGACAAAGAGGGAACAAAGTTCTGTGGGCTGCAGGGAACAACAGCAGGTGAAAAGACAATAGCTATCTATGTTCTCGGAGACCACTAACATTGTAAAAACATCAAGAGAATAAAAGAAGAGCAGGTAACAGAGAATATGAGTTTTGCACCTGAGAAAAAAAAGAAAATGATAGGAATGACATAAAAATGAGGCTGAACCAGAGGCAGATGGAATTTAAGGCAAAAAGGAAAAGGCAGAGAAGATCAGAAAAAGTGTAATCTGGACATTGGTGGATAGGAGTATGAGAAGCATCAGAAAGAACAGAAATAAAGAAACAAAAATAAAACAATGAGAAATAGCAAAAGAAAGGAAACAGTAGCATCCTGACTGTTGCTCTTTCATATATCCTGACTCCTCTCTTGTCTGAAGCTGTTGCACACATTCTCAACGACATACATTTGTTGTTTTAACAAACTACATGTTGATTCAAAATGCTAGTTGATAAGGATGATTTGCTATGACATAGCTATATCAGGAAAAGATCTAATCCTGAAACAAACATCTTTTTTCTACTGCAGCTTACACTGCTTGCCAAGTCTATATAAGCTGTATCAATGAAGACATCCTATACTTGTACACTTTGAAACTGTATTAGAAGTACACACCAACATAAACTAATATATCTTCTGTAATGTAGAACTGGACTAATCTGAGCCTTATTCTCCCAGCAATATTCATTATATTGTTTTGTTTGCCAAATAACATGCCGATTGCTTTATTCTTATCACCATATAGTATACAAGAGAGTAAGGAACATCACTGGTTAAGGAATCTTCTCCATCCTTTGAATTAGAGGTATCTGGGCTCTTACAGAGGGAGTATTTGGGAGTTTTTTGAAGGAGCTTGTTTTGTTCTTTTAAGCCTCTTTTCCACTCCAAACATCACAGCTGATACCTCTGTATAAGGCAGGTATATTAGATGTCTACAAGAACGTGATTTGTATTCAGAGGCTGAATAGGGAAATTACTGTCTTTCCCAAAATAGCACTGTGGGTGGTGGTATTAAACGAAGACAGTTTGAGCCAGATTCAAAACACACAAAAATACATAGTTCTTCACACAGCATATAGATAAGCTATGGAACTCCTGTGGATACTAAATGTTTACATGATTTCAAGAAATGAGGGGACATGTTCAGGGAAGAGAAATCTATCACAGGTACTAAATCAAAAACACCATTTCTGGAACAGAAAGTCCTTTAGCCATAAACTGTGAGGTTCTGGAAGACCATCCAGGGTATCTATCACTGAACACTTGTCCCACTCTTACACATTTCACTAGGCTTTTGACCACTATAAGAGACAAGATACTGGGCTAGATGGACTCTTTGCTCTGGTCTAGCACAATTGTTTTCACATTCCTATTTTCCAGGGGCAGACTTGGCAACTGAGGTACCTGAAGGGGGTCTGCAGTCTCTTGCTGAGATTGATCAAGAGGTCCTCTGACAAGAGACTGGAAGTTATAAATATGCATCAATTCAAACTGAGCAGAGTTGCTCTAGGAGACTGATCAAGCGAAGAAAACCCTGCCTTCATTAACACGGACAGTTTCCCAACGGGAGGGTTATTGAGTGTAGGGTGTTTCTTGTCTTGCCAATGATGTGTACTCCCTGCTGTTTTATGAAAAGAGCAGTGCTGTTCCACAATTATCTGATACATCAGTATACATCACTATGTCTATCCCAAAAAGGTAAACTGCAGACTATGAGAGGAACATATCTGGCTGTAAACATGCTGGGAAGGCAGAAGCATCCATTATGAGGACAGCATCAGTTCCAGGGCTTAGCCAATTTATTTTATGGTATCTTCTGCTCAGGTCTCTATAGAAACATCTGCCAAAAGTCTCCAAAGCCAGAGAAAGAGCCTGACTCCATTTGTTGTGACTGAATACACAGCAAAAAAGAGTCTTCAGTTCACCTGGAGGATTTCTGTGCTACCCCTAGTGAAAGGTAAAGGTGCTGTTCTGTAAATTTCTGAATTAAATTAGAGATCTACAGGCGTGTTCAGTATAGCCAAGCAAAGACAGTAAAATCAAAAGGAAATTAAACTAGAGATTGATAATGACATACTTTTATGGACATAAAAGAAGCCAATGAGAAAAATAAAGTCTAAGCGATTACTAGGAAAATTTGTTTACAGATGATACAGACATTGCTAAAAATGTAAATTTAATCTCTGTCTCAGCAATTGCAAAGGTCGCTAAAAAGGCAACTATTTAGCACTACTTATCTGTTGAAGCAGGCAAGAAAAGGACACAGAGCATGTCCTAGATCTCTGCTGAGGTTGCTGCTACTGTAGATGTTCAGGGTGCAAGGCAATGCTAGTAATTACTTCTGACAGCACAGATTACATCTTTCACTGACATCCACAACAAATACGCATCTTTGGATTAAAAGTTAGATGGCTGAAACATTTCAGCACATCTGCACCCTAAAATCTAAAAAAACACTTGGGAAAAAGGAGGAGGAGAGCAGAAGGCAGACTAGGAAATAACCAAGTCCAGTGAGTCACTGCAAAGCACTAGCAGCAATGAGAAATTCACTCATGACTACCAGCAGAAGGACTGACAAAAGTACACTGAGATCTAGCAGAGGAGACAAGTCTGGCGTATACAACACAGCAACCAGTTACTGGAGAAAGAGGTTATCACTTCCTGAATAGAAGACAACTGCCAAGACAGTTTTTCATTTTCATTTCATCTGTGTTAGGTAAACTTTACTGGCAATATCCAGCCCCTGCAATAAACCCTGTGCCCTCGAAGTCACATTTTTGACACGTGACTTCATGGCACGACTACCATCCATAACTGATATTCTAAAGATAATATCTAATTACAGTTACCAGATACCTGAGCTTCACCTCTCAGTAGTAACCACAAAACTGGGTCTACACTTGCCACACAGAATAGAAGCATCCAGAAACAATTTTCAACACACACATATATATATAACACTACAAAAAGCATTATATTACTATCATTGTTACAAAACTATGGAATTATATTTTCCTTATGTATTAGATTTTTCTAATGATCATCCAATCTATTCCATTAAAAATGTTACATGGCAGTCAACATTAAGATAATACCAACTTCCACTTCCCTTATATGTTAAGGGTTACCCACATTTAAAATTTTAAGCGGTGATATATACAACTGCTGTTTGTCTTTTATTAGACACATAGACATGCACAAAGCCTAAAATTTTATATTCACCAAAATGCTTTCCAGGAACATGACTAGAAAAGTTAGGAAAAAATGGGGAGAAGAAAAGCAGAAACAGAAGTTTGAATTTTTTTTTTTCCGAATTTAAAGTATTTCTGATAGATTTAGCAGGAAAATGGAAAAAAAAACCCACCCAACAACCACAGCAATCCCAAATAACTTCAAAAAAGCTATGGCAAAAATCGTTTGTGAATAAAAGAGTGACAGCAGTTGGTATAACTGACCTGTGGCTGGCTAACTCTTGGACAGAAATCCCTCAAGCACAGTTAACCTCCTCACTTAATAAGCTTGACATCAGGCCTCAACCAAGCAAATTGCTATCTGCAAACAGACTCCATATCTGAATGGAATTGCTGATGTTGTCTGCTCAATTGCAGTTCCCCTTACTAATGCAAGGACAAGGTATTTTTCTATGGTTTCACTTGCAGGCTTCAGACATAACAGTGACTTCACTTTCACTGGAAAACCTTAATCGTAGTATTGGAGCATAAAAGTGATACTGCTTTTATTAGAATAGTTTACTTTGCATTAATGTGTCATACGCATATGGTTTCTTGCATGTATTTTAATGACTTTATGCATGTCTTTATCTTTAATAAACAGAATTTAAATAAGTGAACTCATTAGCATTACGTTATCAGGAGAGAAATGGATGGGGAGAAGTTACATGAGAAAAGATAGTCCTGTCTTGAATCATTGAAGTCTTCTACATATATTGTTTATCTAAGCAGTCTTGGCTGGGGAGGGAGACAATTTTAAAAACAAGAAAGTTTTACAATATCCCAACTCTTCCTAGTGTCACTTATGCCTGTTTTACATTTTCATTCAATGGACTCAGCTGAACATTTTGCATCAGCTGATGCTTGCTGCATCATTTGAGAGCCCTGTTAATGTTCTGAGGCTTCTCTAGAAATAAATAGGTAATTTTTGGTGAGTAGACTAGAAGTACAACTTATGAATCCCTGTAGCTTATCTTCCCCATAATTTACCACTTTTTTGATTACTGATATTGTATCAGATATCTTTTAATTCAGTTCTTTTAAAATTTGCTTAGCTTCAAAAAATTAAAGTTTAACCTGTCACTTTAGGAGTTATTCTCTCTTTATATGAATTGGGATTTGGGGACTTAGATACCATACAAAACATTCTAAAACAACAGGAGGTTTCATAACTAGAACAACTGCTATGCCTCAAATAAAGATATTTTCAAAGCTTTTCATTGACATAAAATTACCAAAAAATATTACTATTTATAACTTTCAGTGTGATCAGTTCTCAATTTTCAAGGATTTCTATCCAAAACTTTCCATATTTGATTGATGGACAATCTGAATTTCTTTCTCAGGTAACACAATTATTACCCTCTACTCAGCGCTAGTGAGACCGCATCTGGCTGTGTCCAGATCTGAGCTCCCCAATACAAGAGAGACATGGATGTACTGGAGCGAGTCCAGCAAAGGGCCACAAAAATGATTAAGGGATTGAAGCATCTCATACAAAGAAAGGCTGAGAGAGCTGGGACTGATAGGATAAGGCTCAGGAGGATCTTATCTGTGTGTATAAATACCTGATGGGGAGTGTAAAGAAGCCAGAGCTAGATGCTTCTCAGTGGTGCCCAGTGACAGGACAAGAGGCAATGGGCACAAACTAAAATATAGGAAATTCCCCTTAAACACAAGAAAAAACTTGTTTATGGTGAGGGTGGTCAAACACTGGAACAGGTTGCCCAGAGAAGTTGTGGAGTCTCTAGCCTGGGAGATATTCAGAACCAAACTGGGCATGGCCCTGAACAACCTGCTCTAGTTGACCCTGCTCTGAGCAGGGAGGTTGGACTAGATCTCCAGAGGCCCCTTCCAACCTCAACTATTCTGTGATTCTGTAATCATTTTAATTCTTACATTTTTTCCTTTAACAAAATGCAAAAATTTTAATCTTTCCCTGCTTTAGTGTACTTAGTTTGCTAGTCTCTAAGTCTAAAATGATAAGTAGTCCAATAAAGGACTGCAACTCATTAAAACCCTGATTCAGGGACAAGACATTCCAGTGGTTAAGACACTGATATTAGAGTAGCAGCAAGCCAGGCTAAATTCATTGTTTTCTGTTTGATTTTCGGGAAGTCATTTAATTTATTTGGGGCAGTGCTCCCTTAACAAAACGGGAATAGTAGCATTTCCCCCATCTTATCGTCAGTCACATCTTGAATCTTTTTATGGTGCATATATTTCAGAAATGATTCAGGAAGGTGATGCTCTCCCTTTCAGGGTCACACTGAAAAATCAGCATGGCACAATGGAAAGCATTACATGGTTACTCTGTAGTTTGTATCGATTTCACTAATTACACAATCTATTGGAACTTACCAGAATTATGGATCAGCTTCTACTTAAGATTAGCTTTTACTGAGAGAAACTATCATGAAACAAAAGACCTTGATCACAGTAGTGAAAGAGCACTCATGTTAATGTTTGTTTTATTAACAAAAGCTAGCTTTTTGTTGAAAAGCTAACTAAGCAGAATAAATAAGAGCCTTGCAAAGAAAGAAGAAACTATATAAACAACTGGTATTCTGTTATTGACAAGGCTCATTATCAGAGCAGGTAAGAGAGGAGATAGGAATCACATTTGGGGCTGTTTCTTCCCCCCCCAAAATGCCAGTCTAAATGCACAAGACGTTCAAAAACATTTTATTTTACCACCTGAATCTGATTAGCTTCTGTACTACTCCCTCTTAGAAGTTCCCACTTTTACAGGAATTGACTGGAAATAAGTAGCACTGTAATTTAAATCCCTTACTTTGTTACTATGTTACTAAGTTACTATGACATTATTGCTATGACTTATCCACCTTTTCATTCTGTGTCCCAGCAAAACTCCTACAAATCTTTATTCAGAAAGATGAGATAGTGATATTCTTGAAATACTAAGACTGATAGATGTAGAGTCATTTGGCTACACGTTTTGTGACTTTATAGTTATCAATTACATATTTATGCTATGCTATGTTATGTTTAGGCTTTTATGGAATGCTTATACTAAGCCTTCCCTAATTCAGGTCATTAGGCCCAATGACTTGGTACATGAATTAAAGTGCTAATGGGAAGAATGTGACCAGAGAATAGGACCATCTTCTCCTGGGAGGAAGGACAATGTAGGATGATAGGACTTGAATTCCTTCAATTCACTCAGAAAGTATTTTTTACTTGTAGCCAGCTTTATTTTGCCCTTTATAAAAGTTTGGCCACAATCCCCCATTTGCCTTAGTGTTGCCACTTCCTTAAAAACTGGCACTATAAGGCATGAAAAGAAGTGGTAATGTGGAATGAGAATGGCAATCAATCATAAAAGCATGGGCATATATAACTATGCATGTGCGTGAGTATATAAGTTTAGGATTGGTAAATAAAACAAACATTGGGCTCCTCACTCAACTTGCTAGTTAACATGGTTCCTAAAACATCCATACAGTGCTTTGTCCCTTTACAAGATCTTTATCAGGTTCTGTAAATAAAAATGTTTCAAGACTGGGAAATATATACTCAGTGATGCTTATTCTTTATTCCTGGTGAAGGAGAACGGCATCGTTAGTTAGAGTGACCCTTCTTAACACAGCCTTTTTCCAATACCGATAATTGCAATCAAGTTGTTTTGAGGAGGGGAGGTACATTTTTGAAGAAGGCATTAACAAACTTGTTAAGTGATACCAACACACTGCCACTGGCTCCAAATTTGTGCTGGAATATCAGGAAGCATATTCTATACCTTTTGTTTTTTTAAACAAGCAAAATGGTTTCTATATGTTTAAGTTTTCCTATCACTTTAGTCTAGTTCCCAGCTCTCATGTATATCTCCACCTGGCTGCAATTCCTTATCTTAGGAATGAACTTTACCTCCTTAATATATTCCTTTGGGATATTATTCTCTACTCCTTCCAAATCAAGAAGGACCTATAATAGCAGAATGTCTTTTGAGTAAAAGAACATACTCAAGTGCTGCTCACATATAACAGTAATATTGTTTCAAAAAGTGGGGACACCCTGAATGGGCAGGTCCTCAATCAAACATTATTCTCTGTAGATACAGTTTCTATACTAAACTGACTACAACTGATGTCAAGGCTACTGCACTATTTGAAACTTATAATTAATGTTTCTTTGCAAAAAAATCCATAGAATACAGCTTGTAGCATTAATATATATGATTAAACAGAATCCAGGTCAAGCACATGGCATACTCCTAGTTTCCACTCATGAAAAATTCCATGGAGATCTAATTATTTTACCTGAGCAAAGGAGCCTTCAGGAACAACTTCAAAATATAGTTAAATCAAGATTTTAAAGCATAATTAAATAAGAAAAACAGAGAAGCTGGGGGTGGAGGGAGTGTTGGTCCTATTGAAAAGGCCATAGATACCCTGCAAAGCACCAAAATAACACAAAACCAATACTTTCAGGAATTTCATACCAATGCCAAGAAACAGAATGAACTCATTGTGACTAATACATTAAAAAACTGAAAATAAATTCTAACAGATTAAAGAGATCTTGTAGCAAGTGAAAGGTATAGTTAAACCATTCCAAACCTAATCAAGCTTAAGAGTAGGGCAGTCTTTCCCCATTATTAAGAAGAATGTAGGCTGGATAAGTAGACTGGGAAACCTATAAATTATGGCCAGTATCAGTAAGTACAACATTGTTTAAAAATATGTTTTTAATTAAAAATAAAAAGACAGCCATTTTTACTGAAGCAATTTCCTGCACATTTTGAAGTTTGGTCTTCTATGGTCTCCCACACACATACATTTCCAACAAAACATTACTAAACTATGGTAAAACCGGAATACATTTCTAAATGCAAAATCAAATCCATGTTTTACATGTTTACATTCCGAGGTGGAAACATAAAAATATTTTTAATCCTTGATCACTTAATCCTGTGCTTTGGGGTCAGGAAACACCAGTCACCCCTTGCCAAGCTGCAGTCCAGCTATATATGAATATTGTTGTTTGACAAGGGTAAAGCAAGCAACAGAAAAATTGCACATTACTTTCAGTCTTCAGCTAGGCTTTTAAAACACATAGCAAAATATGTTGCCATGGAAATGTTCTATAAAAACATCTAGAATCTGCTAAGATGGAGCTGAATATCGTTTGTGAAAATAAACTTTTCCTACAATTTCAAATATAATTGCTGTATGCTGCATTCAAGGGAAGCAAAATAGAACACTTTTCAGTGGTTATTATCTAGCATTTATAAAAATAACTAAAGTGATAACAGTATCTCCAATTCCATTTTTTACTCCATACATGAAATTAGGCCACTATCTTCCTATTTAAAATACCCATACACTTGCTTTCACTTACATAGCCTGACTCTTCTATCCATCCCCAGAATACATCAGATCCCAAAGTATCAGCCTTTCAATAAAGTTGACAATAGTTAAAAACCAAAAAGATGAGGGATACTTCAATAAAATGAATTTGCTTTTAAACAAACAGCATTCTGAATATTTAAGGTATTAATCTTCTCTTTTACAACCCATTAGTATTAGTGTCACTGAGTGTAATAATTAAAAAGGGGAGAGTTACCCTTGCCAAACTTTTGCTGTTATGTTCAGTGAGCTATTTTTAAAACTGATTTGAAATGAAACAAAAAAAAAAAAAATCCACTACTGCAAAATGAAGCAAGATCTGTGCCTGCAGAATAGCTCTGTCTTGTTACACAATGTGATATGTTGTTTTAAATAACCTGCCACTTTAGGTAAACAGTTGCTTTGTATTGTGTTTCATAAGACAAATAAACACATTCACACAATAGTATTAATTGTGTCAAATAAATACAAAGCAAAATAAAATGCAATACTATCTTCTTGTTCTTTATCATTATATTTTACAGCAAAGGCATAACCTTTTGCTATGATTTAGTTAAAAGAAATTATACTCACAATAAAAACAGATTGAAAATATATATAGAATAACCTTACATTGTTCAAACAGAAATTAACAACAAATTAAATTTCCAAGGTATACACTGCTCTGCTTATGTAAACAGTCTACCCCATATATCCTGTAGCAAATCCAACATGAAGCAATTACACAGACAAAGAGATTGTAAATGACCTAAAACTGCAAAACAAACCCTTGTGTTAGAAATATTAGTATAAGCTATGAGGTCATACCTGATGACTTAGAGACTGTAATGTCTCACCGGTTCCAAGCTGCATAACCTTTCTATTTCCAGAAACCCCCAAAAACTGCATTTCCTGTCTTACAAAAGTGTATCACAGACCCATCTATCTTTCAGAATCCTCTGGGCTAGTGAAGAAAGCATTAACAGCCATTCTGTCCATCAGTAACTGCTGAAGTCATTACCCTCAAGATATCAGATCTTAAACATAGTTTCCTCCGTGCGATTACAGACATCCAATAGTCAAGGAGGCTGACACAGCTATATCACTGATGCTGCTAATGCCATCTGAAAACAGTAAGCTTACTGCTTAAAGCAATCCTGCATCATCCAAACAGAACAAGCCACATCCTTCAAGTCCTCACTTGCGTTTTGATAAAACCTAACACTGCCATTATAGATTTTGTTTTTAGCTCTGGTCAGCTAAAGGAGAAATTAGACATTATGCAACCAGCTTTGCATTAACAAAAGAAAAACAGCAGATGAAGTGACATATCGAGGTTATCAAATTTTGCTTGCATGACCACTCCTCAACAAGCAATATCACCATTCAGAAGAAGCATCGCAGTGTGATCCAAAGGAAAATTACCGGAAAGAAATAATAAACAATCCACAAGCAGCAAGGCATTTAAACACCTCTGTGCTACTGAAACAGCTATTTTATGCAGCCTTATGAATCTTAGTCCCTGTTAAATTAAAAACATTGCTTGCCTAAGTGTTTTTGGTGTTTATTTTCAAGAAACTGCTCGATCACTGCATTGTTTCCATTACTCCTTGCTAGCAGCCAGAAAACAGCATGCCTTGAAAATGTGCCAGTATTATGACAGTAAAAATGTGTTTTGATATCAAACAAAACAATCACGCATGATTTTTTTTCAGATATTAGAGACCTTTCCAGCTAACAAATGTACAGTATCCTCCTTAGTAATTTTTAAACAATTAAAATTACAAAGTAATAAACGGGCTTTTTATTAAAAACCATATTTGATGCAAGTGTAACATGGGATCAATGATTATAAATCAGCTGCTCCTGGATTAATACTAAAATGGGAACTGGTCTAGCAACAAACTCATGCAGACAAAAAATCATTTCTCAGAATTAAGAGGAACTAGTGCAACCGACAAACCTCCAAAGTTGTTATTTCATAACTTCCCTGAATCCTAGAGCCACATAAAAATTACTCACGTTGATACAGTGAGAAAGTCCTACTGGAACACTCAGTCCATCTCCCTAAACACACAGGAGGGGATCCGCAACACATTTTTTATTATATTGCTACTGGTTGAATTTTGTTTACAAACAAAACTTGGAAAAAAAAATCCCTAATGTAACTATATTTACTCAAATAGCTTGCATTTTACTCAAATGAATTTGGATATCCTTCTTTACTTTGAAATATAAGCAGAAGCTGAAACTAGAAGTTAATGGTTCTAAATTAATTCACCCAGATCCCATTTTGTTAGTTTAACATTATTATTATACAGTTGCAGTAATTGCTCTTGAGTAACTTACAGTTAATCAAGTTTGGCTTATAGTCATTCACATTATGACACTGAAAATAGTGAACTGGTATCTCCATGAATACTACATACAGGCACAGCTTGTTTTATTGCGCTTCACAGATATTGCATTTTTTACAAATTGAAGGTTTGTAGCAACCCTATATCGAGCAAGTCTATCGGCACCATTTTTCCAACAGCATCTGCTCACTTCATGTCTCTGTGTCACATTTTGGTAATTCTCACAATATTATAAACTTTTTCACTATTATATCTGTTATGGTGATCTTTGATGTTACTATTGTAATTGTTTTGGGGTGGCACGAACCGCGTCCCTATAAGACGGCAAACTTAATCGATAAACATTGTGTGTGTTCTGACTGCTCCACCGACCGGCCGTTCTCCCATCTCTCTCCCTCTCCTCGGGCTTCCCTATTCCCTGGGACACAGCAGTATTGAAATTAGGGCAATTAATAACCCTACAGTGGCCTCTAAGTGTTCAAGTGAAAGGAAGAGTTGCACGTCTCTCACTCGAAATCAAAAGCTAGAAATGATGAAGCTTTGTGAGGAAGGCCTGTTGAAAGCCGAGATAGGCCGAAAGCCAGGCAAGTAGCTAGGAAGTAACTGCAGATGTGGTGGAAATAGCAGGAGAACTAGAATTAGAAGTGGAGCCTAAAGATGTGACTGAATTGCTGCAATCTCATGATAAAACTTTAATGGATGAGGAGTTGCTTCTTATGGATGAGCAGAGTGGTTTCTTGAAATGGAATCTGCTCCTGGGGAAGATGCTGTGAACATTGTTGAAATGACAACAAAACATTTAAAATACTACAGAAACTTAGCTGATAAAACAGCGGCAGCATTCGAGAGGATTGACTCTAATTTTGAAAGAAGTTCTATTGTGGGTAAAATGCTATCAAACAGCATCGCATGCTACAGAGAAATCCTTTGTGAAAGGAAGAGTCAATCAATGCAGCAAGCTTCATTGCCGTCTTGTTTTAAGAAATTGCCACAGCCACCCCAGCCTTCAGCAACCACCACCCTGATCAGTCAGCAGCCATCAACATCGAGGCAAGACCCTCCATCAGCAAAAAGGTTATGACTCGCTGAAGGCTCAGATGATGGTTAGCATTTTTTTTAACAATAAAGTATTTTTTAATTAAGGTATGTACATTGTTTTTTTAGACATAATGCTATTGCACACTTGATAGACTACAGTATAGTGTAAACATAACTTTTATATGCACCGGGAAACCAAAAAAATTTGTGTGACTCACTTCATCGCGATATTCGACTTATTGTGGTAGTCTGGAACCAAACCCACAATATCTCCAAGGTATGCCTGTATATCCCTTTAGAGGAAGAAACTGCTATGAATTTTAATTTTTTCATCATATAGGCTGTGCTATTGCCTCAACAGAAGGACACTTCATCTATGGTGAAAGGTAACTGAACTAGCCACAGATTCCTACAGGGTCTCTGGTGATGTTTGCCTTGGTATGCAAAACTCCTGGCTGCTGTAGCCATCTTCAGCAACAGATGCTAATTAGTGAAGCCCTAGGAGGCTCTGAAGTGCACTAGGGAAACAGACCAGGCCAGACTTGACACTGCTTTTTTTTATTCTCTGAGAGAATACACCTAGAGGCATAACAACCCTGATACTGTCTTTTTAATGCTGATGATGGTGGCAGTCAGGGTGCCACTTCAATCATTGTGGATATTCTTGAAAGCTGCCACTTTCAAATTTCTTCCAGAATAATTCATGAATTCTCTTCCAATTGAAATCATTTTCTAAATCCATGTGCACAGGATATAAAAACATATACACAAGGAGACAAATGATCCTTCTGAAAAATAGACAAGAGTGACTCAGCAATAAAAGAAGAGAAAAATAGTTTGCCCCAGATCAGCATAAATTAGGAATATCTCCCAAGGTAATATTTTTATTTCCAAAGGTAATTTTAAAAAAGTTATAATACAGCATTACTAAATCATTTACTCCTATGCACTCACTTCTGCAACACTATATTCTGACTAGTAGCGGCTTGCCCATATGTAAGGGAGCAAAATCTTGTCTCTGTAGACTGCTGACCACCTCTGTAAATCTCCACAAGCCACCCTCCAAAATACGGAGGTAAGCAAGATGGTAAGTGAAAGATGTAAAAGAACGTGGCTAAATAATATTTATGAAAGACGACTTGGCAACATACACTGTTTACATAAGCTTTCCCTGTGCAGATCTTTTATTACATGATGAGGCTTAGACTAGCAATAGATTTACATCCCCATTTGGAAGAATGAAAAACGCACAGGTAGGAGCTGTAACCACAGATGTCAGAAACATCATGTAGAGTTTCTGTTCACAAGGAGTGTATTATCTCTCCCCCAGCTGGACATTTGAAGAATTCAGAAGCTAACAAGAGATAGAAGAATACTTTTCTGAGTTAGGTTAAGATCTCAGCACAAACTATAAAGGCATTCAGAAGCATATAATATTTCTTTTGGAGTATTATTCCAGATAATAGCATGTATTCCCAAAAGTTATTCTACTCTTTCTTCATGCCAATTTATTTACTATTTTGCAAAAAGTGAAATTTTTAACATTTTATTAGCAATGTTAAAATACAGAGAGGTATAAATACAGGACCATTTTATAAAGTATAGATATTTATTCTGAGAGATGTTAAAGAAAAAAGTTGATAGTCCATTCCCTTTGGAATATCAACACATATCATTTTATACCACACAAAACTCTTACTCACAATATATAGTTTGCTTTTGTTCCATTTTTCTTCACAGAGAAAAGAAAAAAAAATTTAATAAAATTCAGAGTTCCTATGGATTATGATAGGTGGAATGATGGTCACTTTGAATTTAACACAAATCAACTTCACACCAACAAGACCTGACATAACTGGTGAGTGAGCAAGGACCAGAAGGTCTGTTACTCAATGTTTTTAAGTACATTTGTGTTTGCTAGTGCTGATAAGAGAAGATATGAGATCAGTGAAAGGTACTGAAGACTGTATGAATGAGCTAGGATTCTGCAGTGTTATACCAAAAGAGCTGGAAGAACAATACTACCACATATTCTTCACAGACATTTTTGGAAATACATTTGCTAAGTATATTTACCAATGACCAAAGCATAAGTAGGTGGCATGAGCAATGCCTGAAATCACAGTACTGGGATTTTCAAAATTTTTCTGATGACAATATCGAGAGGCACTACAAAACTAAGAGAAATGGAACATCAAACAGGAAGAGCTGGAACTACCCTTCGGACCTAAGAATAAAACAGAGATGAAATTTAATAATGCAAAGTTCAGCTACATGAACTTACAGACCAATAAGTTTCTGCTATAAATTGAGAGCTCAACAGTTGAAAATCACAATGGAGAAAATTAGGGAGACAAAAGCTGATCACAGAATAATTAGGAGCTAACAACATGATGTTCCTATGAAAATGGAAATGCAATTTTTAAATTATCATGGAAAATATTTCTAGTAGATATATGTCAATACCAATGTAATAATATAAAGCTCTGGTAAAATCTTATTGTTCATCATTCTCATCATCTCTACTTAAAAAAGTAAATTCAAACCGCAACAGATAAAGAAAAAGGCTTCTATGATGGTCAAGGAAATTCTGAGAAGAAACTGAAAGTCTTGTTTAGCCTAACACAGTGAAGACTAAGGGAAAGGTGTCGATGTGCAATAAGCAAGTGCCAAAGAAAATACAGAAATATACAAGTTAAAGAACAATTCTGGAACAAGCACAAATACATACAAATCTGTCATTAATAATGAAGGTTGTTTTTTTTTAAAACTAACAGAGATTTTAGATCCCTCAAATCTCTGCTAGAGGAGAGAATCAAACACAAAGACCAAGAGTGCACCTTTCACTCCTATATTTCTGCAAGACAGAATCATGAAAACTTTTGAGAATAAAACACAGGCAACTGGAGAAAAAAGCAAAAACTCAAAGAACAGCAGAATTAGTACTGCGAGCAGGACCTGAGAAAAATTATGAGATTGCTTCTGGGGTGCAATACTGATCGGAAAGATGTTTAGGACCCTGAACCACACAATGTAAATAAATAAAAATGACTCAACAACAGTTGTTTTCCCCCATATTTAAGAAGCCGAGCTTTCTTCTTGATGAGTAGAATACTAGCAATATACATAGCTCAGCAATTTTTCTTAATCAAAATAATTTAACAGCTCTTAAGTTTCAGTTGATTGCTCAGATCAACACAGATTAAAAAATATCTTTGTACTCTAGCGAAAAAAGCTCAAAAGTAATTAATGGAAGCTATGTAGCCATTTCCTTTAATCCTAGTGACAGGACTGCTTCTATTACCTTTCTGCATTCTATATATTTTCCTAATTTAATTCTCCTGTGAAATTTTCTGCTACAAAAGATAAACACACTTCTCTTGGCAAAAAAGTAAACCATTTAGAAAATTTAAGTTTAAACTTATTAACTCAGTGAGAACTTGTGAGATTTTACGGACAAGGACACACTTACTGTTCTTTCAGAAGAGATACTGTGATTATTCACAGATTATCTGTGATTATTTCAACAGGCATTACCTAAGTACGTCTAATCAGCTCATCTGTGGATAACCATAACTATGGTTAAAGGAAATTCAAAGTCATGTTTTTATCAGTTATTTTGCCTATCAGTTAATGTAGCTTTATCAAAAACTTCCTTTCCAAATACCCCATCTTCAGTGTTGATGCATTGTAGCTCTAAAACTGGAGCTTCTATCTTAGGCCTATCATCTAACAATCCAGATCACTGTATGACATGTTGCTGACAAATTAGAATAAATGAATAATAAACAGTCCTAAAATAATGAAAATCGAGGAAGGTTTCTATCCAATATTTTACCTTCAAAAACAACTTTTTGAAGTCTGGCATCCCACTTCCCAAAAAGCAACATAGGAGAAGGCAGATATCTCCTTTCTCTCTGACTGTTGAGGAGCACATGGGCTAAGCTGGAATTTTTACTGGCAATCCCACATTTATGGTGTAGCATATGAAATAAACAGTTGCTTATATGCTTACTTGAAAATATGAGGAAAATAAAAATCTCTCAAATGTTTTCAATCATATGCTTAATTTCTTAGCATTCTTAAAGTATGTTGTGTATTCTATAAAATTATTTGTAAAATCATATTCAAATAATAAATGTTCAATGTGTGTGTGAACAGGTTATATTTAAAATGACCATGCCTTCCTTTTCAGACTTTAAAGAAAGCAAAGCTTTCCACCTTTTTAAGCATTTCTGAAAGAACATTCTGTTTTTATTAACTGACTACAGACATGGCTGGCTAAGGACCTAACTTTCAAACATTGGAAAAGCTAGAACAGATTATCAGGAAACATTATCACCCCTCAGAAAGTAGAGGATGGAATTTGGACTCCATGTTGTAGAAGGAAATAGCAACTTGTTTTCCCCATAAATGAAGAAATAACAATTCCATCAATAATGCTGAAACCCAGTTAACAAAACAAGTGCTAGCAGCCATTCCACAGATGCAACAATAGGACAGAGGATAAGACAGGGAGAATGCTGTTGCTGGATATCTCCCAAATATTACACAAGGAGTGAAGTTGCTGCCTAGTTATAATGTATACCTCACGCCTTTCTTTCCTGTTGATCCTTTTCATCCCTCCTTTGTCCCTTAATAGAAAGAAAAAATTTTTTTCTTTAGAAAATTTGTCAGTTCACTAATCCTAGTGTCTTACCAGTCTCAGAATAGATCTGACTTTTCTAAATATTTTGCATTAAAAAGTTCTCTTTCAAGGAAGAGAAATGTTACATTTTGACATATAATTACCATTATCCTCTCTGCTAGCAGAAAGGATGGCAAAATGCCAGCTTCCTTGTCTGCTACAGATAAGATATTTTCAAGCTCCCATCTTTCCCTTTAGAGAAAACAGAAGGGGAAGACCAGCCAGGAGAAAGCCTACCCTGTCAGCTGATCCTGTAAGAAATAAAATTAATATTCTCCTAGTAGAAATCATCTTCTTCTGAGCCTGAGATAAAAGATATGCCTTACCATATGTTATGATGGTCCTTTGAAAAAGGACAAATTTGATGAATTTCTCCTGGATGGTCTTTCTCTTGTCCAATCTCATCACCTCCAGCTTCTGCTGCAGGCAAACTCTCAAGAGGCATAAATCAGCACAGCATCACCAAATTGTATAACTTCTACCAACTTGGGATCTAGCCCCTTTGATTTTAGACTTAACACAAAAGAAGTGTCTGTGCATTCTTCAGTAATCTCTCTGATCTGTGTAGAGCTTCAAGAATTACACTGACATATTGCTGAGCTTCTGCACTGATACACTACTCATTGTGAGCAGAGAACTCTGTCATTTTTCTTAAAGGAAGAAGAAAGTTGAAAAGAATATATCCAATTACAACATTTTTGGAACTAGCTCTAAATCAAGATGAAAATCTGGTTCAGTTCAGCTAGAAATAAAAAGGCAAAAGAGTGGTTCAAACATGTTTCTTCCCTGTATATAAAAATATCTGCATACTGTTACTTTGAACACAAACTCAGCTGTGCATTCATCATCAGCTAACTATATTTTTAAGCAGTCAGAATGTCTGAATACCTCTGAGAGTCCCCAGATACCAGTTTCTTTGCCTGTCATTTGTGCGCCTCAGTCCTTTGAAAGTTTGGCTTTTATTAATAGAATACAGACAATCAAGAGATATATTATACATGCACACACATATATATATATAAAATTTTGTTCACTATAGAATATATTAATTCTAAACAAAAATGATTATAAAGATTAATTTTAATCAGTATTATTCATTTAATGCCTATCCAAAAAGAAAACTGTTGGAGACATCAGTTTCCCCAAATTTTGCAGGATGCTTTAAACATTCCAGCCATGTAAGTCAAGTATTTCAAGCGTTTTTGTTTACTTAACAAGCTCAAACATGCCATTGGTCCTATCCAAAATACACGTTGGAATCTTAGAAGATTGTAACATGGGATGAGAATTTGAGTGTTTTAGGAGCAAAAGTCAATAATTTAGAGGGAGGCTATGGGGAAAATGTTCTTAGAAGAGTATTAGTTCAGGATTAAGTTTGCAGACTTGACAAAAATTAAATAATGGGAAGAAAGTAAGACAATGAAAGGTACTTTAAAAATGCAATTTATCACATCAATATGTAGTATATTAGACAGATTACCACCTAATTTTATGACCCCTACAGCTCCTAAAATAAACAGACCGATCAAATACTTCATTCCAAATTTTATTCTGAAGATATAAGCCCTGAAACAAACGTTTGCTTCCTTGTAAGCATTTGTCACAAATGTGCACACAGAAAGCAAACAGGCTAAGATTAATTGTGGGCCAGCTCTATCTTGCCATCTTTCCCTGGAAGAGACATAGAAAAGCTATTCAAACAATGCATCTTTGACTAGAACAATTCAAAATGTCCTAAAAATTTCATTACATATTCTTCTAATGGTTTTAATATTTAAAATACCACTCACACCCAATAATGCAAGGACACTGATAAAAATGTTGAGATCTCAAGAAACTAAAATAGACAATGATTCCTTCAAAGACAGAAAACTGGGACAAAAAGCCTGTTGGAACATACAAAGTCTCCCATAGGAACTTCAATTTAAGTTAATGCTTTTAAATTTAAACTGCCTTTCATCTACTTCAGTATAAGACATCTGTGAAAGAAGAAATGTAACAAAGAGAGATAAGGATACAAGAATATTAAGAAAATGAAATACATAGAGACACATTCCAGTCATGGGGGCTTTTTTGTTTTTGATGGCGTTTTGGTAATTTTATATATGCTTGTATTATAATGGCAAGTAACTTCAAAAAAATAGTCAATTTGTATGAATACTAGTTATACACAGTTATACACAGTGTTTCCTGCTTTAAGAATACTGCAGACACCAGAGTGAAATTATATAGTACCTGGAGTGCAATAGCAGGTACTCATGAATAGCACTCATAGCAAAAACTCTTTATCCTTGAATAAAAACATTAACTATGGAACTACATAACTGTTACATTCTTTTTAGCCAAAGGTACAAGGACTTTTGTTTCTATGATTCTTCATAGTCATTCTCTCTTAGGTGATGCCTACACACCCATTTCAATAAATATAATTCTTCATCCTGAAATATTGCATGAACTTGGACTGCCTGCCAGAAATTTTGTGCGTCTACACACAAAATGTTGCTATTGTTTGACAGTCTAAAACTTAAGTGGTTAGATCTTTCACGGTTAAATACACCCATGATAATGAACCTCCTGCTTTGTCCTGAAGAACAAATTCAGAAGCAGACAATTCTGCCCTTTTTTCTCTGCCTCAGGCAGGAAGAGAGAAAAAGCAGTGTGAACACCTTCCTTGTGAGTAGCAATGGCAGGTATGAGATTCCTAAATTCGATAATTCCTTTCCTACTATCATATCCCTTCACTGATCATCAGTGGGCCCACCACATGTCCACCATCCCCATGGCCTGTTTCAGGCCTTTCTGCTCTTAACTGTTTTCCAAGTCACTGAGCAAAAAGCAAACAAATGAGTTCTGAAGGAAATGCAAGGATAAGCGAGAAGGATGGGATGACAGTCTGTTTTTGCAAGCAAGCAGTCACTATATTCCCAACAATCCCTGGTACTTTAAATCCCGTTAAAGCTTCCTGTTAGTTTACAGTTGTGGACCATGTTCCATGAAAACTGCAGAGCAAAAGGTAACCATCAGCAAGGGTATCCTCAGCACAAGACAGCTGTCCAGTGGCCTCTTCATACTCTGAGGAGGGTACAAGGCTTTATCTGCACCATCTCCAACATTTCAAAAGACATTCTCTTGTGTATTGCTGCACTGGGATTAAAACCTGATCACCGAGTTCTTGGGCCAGACACAGGAACTGAATGCAGGTCCCCAGAAACACTAATTTGCATTAATGAAAACATGTGACATCACTCCAGAGAAAATGCAATGATAGGATTTCTGCTCTTTTCTTCATTCCCAAAATTCATTTTTAAAATACATATCACTTAGGTACAAAGGCTCTCATTATTCCACAAAATGTTTCCCAACATTTTTGATGTTTGATAAATGTTTGATAATGAAAGAAATGTTGTGCTATTTTTTCCTATCTTTATTAGAAGAAATACTGACATTTAAGACTGTGAAATCCACAAAAGTACAAGATTAAGACTTTGAACTATACTACCTGTAGAACCGTCTCACATGGGAAATGGAACTAACTTTACTATCCAGCTGAGTTTTGAATCTCCTGAAAAAAGCAATCTCTGGTTATCAGTGCACTAAAAAGAAAAGTACTCAATATCAAATCTTATGACTTGGTTTAGTCATATCATGCCACAAACTGAAGCCTCAAATATCAGGAAACTTAAATATCTTGCATAAATTTGTGACTACATCACTATAACACCACCAGACATATCTTTAAATTATTTTGGTTCTTGGATTGGCTTAATGAAGAAAAGTTTTCGTTTTCAATAAAAATAATAAATGCAGTTGACTATGTGATAACTTTTAGGAAACTAATGTAAATTGTAATCAGTTACAGTTTGCAATTTTGTAATGAGTTAATAACATTATGAAAACACATTAATCACAATAGCATTGATCATCATTATCAGACTTGTTATATAAATTATATATTTTTTTTTAATTCTAACAGATGACCTCTGTGTTTTGGATTTATTTCTAGTTTTATTGTGTAAATGCAATAATTAATGAAGTGTTTAAGTACAGATTAATTAATTCGAAGAGTTTTCAAATAATTTTTTAAAAGTTAAGATTTTCAGAAGCAAAGCACTAGACATGAAAAAAAAAATGAAGTTCCGAGTTACTTGGAAATACCTAATATTCTAAATTCATGAAATACATGTAAAGAGTATTTTTGTTAGTTCCTCCCAAATCTTTTTCAAAAAGTTCTTGAATATCTTTTAAGACAATATATGCACCACAGATACTACCTCAGATATAATACAAGAGCACCTGAATTATTTTAATAGTCTGATTATTCTCAAATCCCTATTTAGTACTTCTTCTACATAACTATTCTTCATCAACAGTCACCAATCTAATTTTTGAGAATGAGTTCTACAGTTTTAACATTCACAGTGTTGTGTGCAAACTCAAAGGAGAACAACAGTATTGTAAAAGGAGCATCGTGAAAAATCATTCAATATGGTACTTGACACACAATAGTAGTAAAATTTTTTGAAATTTCAACTATCTACAATACTTTTCAGTGACCAGCCAGAGAAAATACAAATCTTGATTGCAGCCTCCTCCCTGCCCTACAGAGAAAATAAGTTTATTTTGAAAACAAATATATGGCAGCCAGCACCATTTGGTAACAAGGCAATGAGAGTGCTCTACCCATTCACAAATTGTTCCTTATTATTCAAGTTGTTACTTCACACAATTCATGCACACACCAAATTTTCATAGGCCATTTTAAATACCCCAGCTATAACATGAATTGCTATGAATAACTCAATCAAGAAAGTAACTAGCAATGAAAAAATTACAAAATTCATCCAGTGCTAGCAGGAAAAGCTTGAACAGTATTTAGAATATATGCAAGAGAAACAATTCATGCTCAATGTAAAAGACAGTACTTTGCATTATGAGCCAATGAAAGCAGTTCAGATCACATCATAAAAAGAAAATTCTTACAAATGTTTCCTCTTCTTTTAAGTACTTACTTATTTCACTTAGCCTTTAGAAGTCTACAGGCTACAGACTTATACATAGTCTATTATAACTCATTGAAAACCACTGGTTCATTTCATGAGGAAGAGAGAAATGTGGCTAGGGAAACTAAATCAGAGCCTGAATTTAAAACAGTACTAAATCTGGGCCTGTTGCCTGTTTCTCACCTTGAAAACCAACAAACGTCTGCCATCGTCAGAAGAAACAGAACTAGTCTGACTAGAAGAAACGAGCTCTCTATTCAAACAGATGCCCCACGTGCTCACCTCATTACCTCTCCCAAGAACACAGTGCCCGAAGATCTATCATAAGGGAAAATCTAGACCCCTCATTCCTAGCACTGTCACAACCTGCTTGAAGAAAAATGCACTGCTTTTCCTTGCTCGTGCTCTCAGGAACCCCTACCAACTTTACATTCCTAAGTCTAAGCCTATTTTCCACGTCATCAGCATGACCTTCACAGAAAGCCTTACAGTCATCGGTGTTTACAACTAGGTGGCATTATGCCCACACAGGGAAACTTATACTGTCTATGGCTTTTGCCACCCATAAGGTAAACAAACCCTGGACACCCAGCCGAGACGGCACACAAGGCAGTGCCAAAGGCTGACCCCTAATCTGCCAGAAGATTTTCAGCAAGCCAAAAATTCTCACACACTACCAAGCACAACAGGTCATTCTGATCACAGGAGAAGAAAATACATCGACATGACAACAGAAGGGCCTAGTTCAACTCTTCTTGCAGTTTCCCAGGTTTTTTCCTCGTACATAATTTTATTTCTCATAACCTAAGAGGTATTATGGTACAGCCATTCATCAAAAGCGGTATTAAAACAGCAGGTTATTTTTAAATTTCACTTTTCAAGCAACTTAAAAAATTATTAGTCAACCTGAGTAGTCTTCCTGATTTGTGAATTAAAGGCAAGGATACATTTCTTCAAAGAAATACATATTTTACATTCTATATGAATTACTCATTTTTATTATTAAGCACTTAAGGTTCGACATTGATTTCTGGGAATTTTGACTGCGTTAAAGCACCCCAGAACATGAGGTAAATTTTAGGTTCTCTCCGGGCTCTCCACTCATTTGCTAGTCCCCACTGTATGCCCTGTGCTCTTCCTCACACCTTCCCGCTCCCAGCAGCCTGGGAACCACTCAGCCCGGAGCAACCAGTGTGGAGGCAGCTGGGGTGCATGGCAGGGTGAAGGCAGCAAGTGACGAGGCACTGGGCAGGGGTCTCGACTGGCGTAAGGAGGGGAAGGGCACAAAGCGCAAGTGAAGATGGAGCCGCAGGGTTTCTTTTGCTCCCTGGCACCAGCAGATTCTGATTTCCGTTCAGCCTTCCCAGGGAGCTCCTCCTGCTCCTGCCCCCCAGGCTTCAGCCCCACTGCACGCCTGAGCCCCACTTTGAGAACCACCCCTCTACACAGTCTGTCAAGCTAGTCCATATAATAAATTAACAAATACAGACTGTATTAATCATTCATACGGCCTAATCTGACACATTAGATTGAATGTCATCATTATCCTGAAGGTAGAAAATCTTGAGTTTTACATAACATAGTCATTAAATGTAGTGAACTAATTAAAGTATGTTAATTAGGTAATAGACAAAAAGAACTTAGTATTTGGTAGAGACTGGTCACCACTAATACCTCGCATTGTGTTAATACCTTGGCTGCATTTTTATCCTTAATGAGCAAAAGGAAAAGCTGATTATTCAGAATGCAAAAAAAAAAAAATTACATGTGTTACGTGTTGGAAAAATAGCCTCAGGTGGCAGAGGAAACACATACCAAAGGAACCGGCACCCCGACAGAGTATCATTTCAAAGCCCATAAACAATATGTGGCACTGGGAATTTTACATATACAGATTCTAAAAAGCAATATTTAATTGTTGATGTTTTTAATGAAATTGCAAAAACCTGATCTTATTTGCACAAGTTGTCTGTTCTCCCTGCACTATGAAAACATTATTTCCAGTATTTCTTAAACATTTACTTCAAGAAAAATGAGATTAAGGTTTTTATGGAATACGCTTTGGTAACCAAAAAAACTGAGAAGCAAGAAATTATTTACTACTAAACTGCCAGCCACACAGACAAGTGTTGGTGGAAAATATACATATATATGGCTAGCACTGTGAATAAAGCCCATGCATTGCTCTATAACCCATTAAAAAATATTCTGGACTTATGTAAAAAAAACGAAACAAAACGAAAAAAACAAAATTACTGAGTTCCCCTGCTTTATAAAGGCAAAACAACCCACACTGACCAGCTACCAACTAGGCCAGGAGACCGCCCTGCCCCCCCCCCTTTTTTTTTTTTTAAACAAAACATTGAAGTTCCTTTGGTGGCTAAAATTCTGCTTTTACACACGTCTGAAACATCCCAAGTCTTAACAGGGCAAAGTTACTCAGTGTCTAGTCAGTGACTATGTCCAGCCAGAGCATGCTCTGAGGCGTTATTCTGCCCGTATGCCACCACTCACCCTTCAGATGGTCCCTGAAAACAGTCAAGTGCCATGTAAATAGAGGGATGGCCACTTCTGTGCTTCCTCGCAATACTATGATCCTGCCCACCCTGTTCGGTCCAGCTGAACCCATATGGGAGATGCAAGTTTGCTTCTCTCCACTATCTGAAAGGCTTCAGCTTCCTCTCACATCTCTGGGAAATGTCCTGAATAGGGAGGGGGAAGGAGAGCCTCTTCTGCCCCGCTTTGCAGCTATGGCCCTTCTCAGAAATGAAGGAAGGCAGAAGGAATTGAAACCAGGCTCAGGAGTGCCCACCCCACGCCGCTGGATCGGCCCAAGGCCCAGGGCAGCGCTGCCGCATGAGCACCACGCGGCACCAGTACAACACGGGTGCGTCCCCAAGCAGGACCAGCCGAGGCAGAGCACCTCACCCTCACGCCTGAACCACCTCCAGCTCTGGGGTGGTTTCTCCACAGAAAGTCAACAACTCCCCAGTCACAGCTGCAAGTTTTACCCTAACCCACATTTCACACCAAAATGGGGGGCCAACATTCAGGCAAAGCTGAGGAGAATGGCTGGAATTCATTCAAACTCACTGCAGTCCACAAGGGATGCAAACATCATCATCCCTAATGCTAACTGCTTAGCACCAATTTTGGAGCACTCGGATGCAAGGTCTTTCACCTTTCCCTACTTATGACCTTTCTGAGAAAATTTAGTCTCAAGTAAATGCCTGTCGAGAACATACTGCACTGCTGCCCAGAACTAACAAACACTCCAAAGAGGGTAACAGGCTAAGTATGCAGAACAGGCAATGATAACTTGGGCTACGCTCAAAATCACAAGATTTGCAACTGCTGCATAAAGTTTCTAATCCAAAAAGATTAACCAAAGTGTCTCAAGATGCAGTTTTTTGCTTATAGTTTGTCCTCTACAAGAATCCACACAGTTGGATTTTTGTCAGAAGAAACTTGCAACATTTCCTATAACATGTTTATATAACATGTATTTTTGGGGGGGTCTTTTCACTCTGCAGTGCTGTAGCCCAGGGCTCAACTTCCTAAAATTTATTTTTCAGATTTGGCTCAAAGAGCCAAATCAGGTAAACAGGGATCTGTGCAAATGTTCCCCAGAATTTTCACAAAATCAAGACCATAAGGTGTTCATTCATTTAAAGAGGAAGAGATGTGAATGTAGAGATTAGACGGTCTAAGGAGAGATGATAGCAAAGCACTATTTAAAATGAAGATTGAAGGGAATGGTTCACGATGGTCTAAGCCAGTATAATTCAAAACAACATCTGATTGTAAAATTTGCGCTAAATTTCAGCAAGACCTTTCAAATGATGAGATATTTAAGACTGTGAAACTCAGCAAATTAGAAGAAATTAAAAACCCAACTTCCCAGATACCTAAAAGTGCTAGACTGAACAAAATATAAGGTAAGAGCTGACTGTTTGCTAGTACTATTACTAGAAACAATAAAGAAAGTCTACATAGTCAGGAAGTAAGTATCCTCAGCACTCTTTTCCATTTCCCAGATAATGGCTCGCAGCTAAATTAGCTTTTAATTTAAAAGGCTAAGGACAGTTCTGGCCTAAATGAATCAGGTAAAGCGACTCAATCAAATAATAAGCGAGCATACATCTATTTGTTTGTTCCTCAGCAGGAGATAACCACATAAGGAGAAAAAAACTTCCTCAATGGCTGACATGGCTTAGAAAACCAACTTAATCTTGTCAGCAAGGCCATGGAAAAAAACTGTGAAGATTTATATGAGGTACTAAAAATTAAGGAAGAAAATTAAATTGGAAAATATGTTTTTATGGACATAAATAAAATTTAAAATATGGGGATAAAGTTATATATTTCAGAAGAAGATTTTCAGGTGTCATTTAAAATTAATCAACTAAATCACTTAGGCAACATTAAAAAAAACCTCAGTCTTCACATTTTGTCCTCTAAATCTTATAATGGACTGTTAGAGAATATGCCAAAATCTCTACATCAGAGCAATTATTGTTTTGATTCCTCTACTGAAAAATTACAACTGCGATATTTATAGCACTGAGACTAAATATAAGTAAGCCTCCAGCAAAAATACATTATTCAGATGATAAATGTCTTTCATTACATTTTTTGTCATTTTATTCTAATAACAGTTGCTCTATTTTCAGAAACTTTACATCATTCAGACTTAACAAATTTTTTCCAGAGGGAGAAAGACTATTAAATCCTTTTTCCAGTCATAAATACTTGGAGAAAATTCTGGCTCCTTTAGTGAACATAATCCTTCTGTATGTGAGGCTTTTTTCTTTTAAAGTCTTGGTATGTATGCAAGGAAAATGCCCATATTTTTCCTATGCAAATTATAATCAAGCCAATGTATCATTCCTATTTCAAAACTGTGGTCATTAAACTGATGTCAAATTATGAAACTCAAACATCGCTGTATAGTATAAAAAAAATAGTGAACATGATAAGCATGTAAAAAAATACATTAGTATCTTGGAAATGCTGTCCTTCCTTCCTTTTCAAAATTTGACTACTGTTCAGTCTTCTCCATCCAGATAGCTTACTGTAATTCAATGCAACTGATGAGATATGGGTGCGATCCTCTTTTTTTTTTGCCAGCTGTCTGTTATCTTCCTCATTTAGGCCACCCTGAGCATCCCAGGTCCATAATCAAGTTTTTCAACAGATTCACAATCAATTTCCAATCCTAACCGAAGGCTCTGAACCTAATCAAACCGAGTATATATACATCAAAGACTGAAAAGCAGTCTTTGAGCACTGCAAAGGCTTCACCATGCTCTCTTAACGCAGATCACAAAACATTTGAGGAAATCAGGGAGAAATAATTTTTGCTGGAGAGAATCTGGTGCTAGAATGAACTTCCAAAACAGGTCAGCCAAATCCAGCACCTTTAGGAAATTCTGCAAAGTGAACTTATTTAACTAAAGCCTTTCTACTCTAAAAATGATATTCTCAACACTAAACATCCATTATTTGATAAAATCCTGCCAGCAGAAAGATATTTTAAAAATTGTAAATAAAAATAAAATAAAATAAAACTTTACAGCTAGATATGTACAGAAAACACCCAAATACTAAGCCGGAAGACTTCAGTAAAGGAAGATTCTCTCAGTTACTATAGTAACTGGACAAAGTTCAGTGAATTAAAAAGAAATTAATTAGGGAAATTAACAAGAAAAAAAAATTAAACTCCCACATAATTTATTATGCAACCTTTGCAATGCACTATGCATCATGCATCACTATGAAACCTTTGCAATGCAGCAGTAATCTCATCTTCTCCACTGTACTCTAAAGGCCCACTAGTAGGTCCAGCCATGGCTCACTGACAGCTCAGTTATTCACCTTGGAAGTGGGAGATTTGTGTTCAAGTCTTCTCACAGTTGTTGGACAGAAACTGAAACCAGAACACCCACACTTTAAGTGAATACAGTAAGTATATTTCCTCTCCATTTCTTCTTGTTTATATTAGAAGTCCCCAAAATAAGACATTTTGGAAACATCAGAACAAATTATAGCAGCAATTCCGAAATTGTTTAGGCAATGTGATTCGAAATGTCCCTTATTCTCTGTAAGAGAAAAAGAATTATGAAACACAGGTGCTAATTATCAAAAATTTAAAAAGACTGTCATACTGATCCATGGAGGATCTAGTGATTCAGCAGATGTTCTCAAGCAATGGAAATGGATACTCCAGAATGAAGTCTAGTTTTAGTCTGTGCTCACTTCTGACTTACACCTCTTCAGACACGCAGAAGCAAATGAGAAAACTTTTTTTTTTTAAATGAAAACCAGTCAGTAGAAAGTATCCCATTAGAGGGATCAAAAGGAAGTGAAGTCTGAGAACAGATTCATCATTGCTGAAGGGGATGAAAGCTAAAAGGTACCTAGAGAAACAAGCATCTTTAAGCATTTGACTAACCAAATGTACAGCAGACTTTGCCACAGGCATCTTGCCTGTGTAGCTCCCTCTCCAGGTTCTGCCCTTTTGTACTTAGCCCTAGGCAAAGCAGATCAATTCAAAATGAAATTGTTACAAACATTACTTAAATCAGCTTGTAGAAAATGTACAGAATATACAGAATAGTCTATTTTAATCCTGTTTTGCATTTAGATTTTTTTGTATTTTCCTAAAAAGAGATCTATTCTCATTGGTTAGCATAACACTAATTATTTTGGCAGAAAATCATGACATTTCTTAATTGCTAGATTTTTTTTATTATTTTTGAAGGCTGTCAATGGAATTTTGTATTTAAGTAACATGCATAATGTTACATATTAATGTTACATCTGACATTTAACTAACGTATAATAGTGGCATTTAAATTTCATATAACAAGAAAAATGAATCAAAAAAGACTTTGCATTTACAGAAAAATCATTTCTTAAACGATCAAATATTACCTGAATTTAAAAATTTAATGGAGTTGTTTATCGTGACAGACTTAAGACAGATGCATACCTAAACATGCAGGTCCTGTGTATGAGAATATTAGCAATCAGAGAAGTTGCTTAAGAGTCTAATGCTTAATGAAATCAACTGGAGCGGAAATCAGTGAAACTACTGTGTTAAGCCTAGATGCACACTTTTCAGAAATCTCACTAGGAACTTACTTGTATCTTCAATGGCTAAACGTCTTTGAAAAATTGTGTACGTATCCTGTTAATTTTTACAGTTGATAGATCTCATCTTCTCTACTATATTTCATATGTATATATTTGGAAGAAAAGCTTTCTTGTTTTTTCAACTCCCAGCTGGACTCTCAATGGCAAATGAATTCTGAATTAAGCTATCAGTCGGCTCTTTCACACTTACACATCTGCAAGTAGTTCAGTCTTGCTTTAGCTGCCGGAAAGCACAGACAGCTGAGGCAGCACAAAACTCAGTGATTAGGATCCTGAGCTCCCAGTTAATTTCAGCCTGTGGCTCTTGTCACCGTCAGCTGTCAGGATTAGAAAACCAGTATTGTACAGAACCATACGCACAATCACGTGGAGGAATAATCTGCTCCTGACGGTGGGGCGTAACGGACAAACAGAGAGAGAACCAAAAAAAGAAGAGGCAAATAGAAACAAAAATAAATAAAGAGAGAGATGTTAACATATGTAAGCAGGATGCCCTTACATGTTTGTGTATGTAAAACTCCTAAAGAACTAGCCTCAGAAATAGTGAAATTTCATGTTCACATTTTTAATACTAATTCTGATCAACTCCACTGGTTTCAATCAAATTACACTGCACTGCACTTCATGAGTAAAATTTGACCAAATCTAACCATTAAAAGAGACCAAAATTCATACAGGAAAAACTCCTACATCTGAACATTCCTTTTAATTTTTATTATAGGTCAGATACAAATCTAGAGATTGAGACTGAAATACTATTTTTAAAAATTCTGAGATATTTTAAGCCCACATATTTCAACCTGAGCATTAAACTTTAAAATAAAATTCAATTGTGGTTTCTCAGCTAAACACAATCCAAAATTGAGAAATTACTTCCTCAATCTTGATATAGAGAAAATTTTAATTCTTAGATTTCTTTCTTACCCATGTTTCAGCATCGTGTCTAGTGTTATCCAGTTCTGCATGGAAAATGTTTCACAAGCATCTCTTTTCTACAGATCTTTGTATTCAATCTTTATCCTTGCACCTCTCCACTATGTTTTAAATGTTATTTTTAAATATTTGCAGCAGTATAGCGAGAAACCTATTTTCATACCTTTCTTAATCCATTTGAACATATATGCCAAACAGTGACCATCAGTTTTGCATGCAGTGGTACTCACGAATCAATCAGGGAAAGAAAAAAAAGTTGCTGATTTTCCAATTTCTTAAGTATTTATGTTCTATGAAAAACAGATCACATCGAGTGTGCATTACTATATTGCCTTGATTTTGGAGACCTGGATTCTCCTATGTTAAACTGCAGAGTAAATGGAAAACAAAAACTTATCTTGAGTCAGCATCCAAAGACTGAAGCACCAAAACCAGTTAGGACCTTTGAAAACAATGACTTTTTAACTCCCCCAAATGCTACAGTACTGTTTTCACATTACAACAGCCGTGTGCTGCCATCACTCAGATAACGAGCTCTCTTTGCTTGCCAAGTAAAGCATATAATAAAGATGCACAGAGCGCGTGCAAAGTAGCAGCCCAGAGATGGACTAGATACCATCTAGTGCCCATTAGTTGGATTACACAGTTCACACTTGGCAACCAAGCAAAATCCAGGGTCAATGTCTGCCATCAACACAACTGAAGCAGAAGCGCTGGGCATCCATCACTAGTTCCTTCAATGACTCTGCCTGGCCCAGCAGCGGCCCTGTGCCCTCCTCTGAAGTCCATAATTAAACCTATAAAACTGAGTTTTACAGTTACTTGTCATTGTAAAAAGCAAAAATTTTGTATGTCCTGCCAAGCTGTATCCTATAAATCACTGAGCCAAATGCAGTGATTCTTCAATCTACTTGAAAGCAACCTGGACTATAAAATCAGGTCTGTGAACACAGGCAGAGCAATGACATTAACTAACCTCCGCAGATTCAGCAAAGGAGGAGCTCTGGGGAAGGAGGACAGCAGGTCCATGAGGCCATGAAGATGTCCATATTCAGAGGACTCATGTGCTTGTGAGGAAATGAAAACAGGTGGGTAGAGCAGAACACATTTCCACTTTCTTTGCTATTGAATTCAACAAGAGCATGGGCTCACTGACGCCCTCCAGGTCCACGATGGCCCACTGCCAATACAGCAAGCTTTCCACTAGTGCTACCAAAGTTTGGGACCCCTTGATTAGGAGCATCTTTCTCCTGAAAAAGCTGATCCAACAACAAACATAACTGACCAGAAAGTAAATGAACTCTGTGGCACAAGAAACTGAAGACATGCATGGGAGAACCCCAACTCATTTTGGATAAGCTGCTATTTTAGAAGTGTTTCGTTCTACAGGTGAGCAAGTAGACTGCCACTGGTAAGGCCAGTCAGAATTATTTCTCTTTCCACAAAAATGTCTGAGATCTCACCTGTTGTTGTCAAGTTAACACTGACAAACCTTATTTTACAGGCCTCAGGAAGGAAAGCAAAAGCAGAACTGGAGAAGTCTTGAAATCCAGTTTCCTGTCTCAGACTGCCTCACTACTTGCTTTTTACAAGTATAAGAAAAAAGCCAACTATAGAACAGTCTTTCCTCTGGTTTTCAGTCCCAGTTTCTGGTAGTCAGCAGTTTAAAGTTTTCCTAAAGTGGAGACTGCATGTGTTCAATTAGGATTGTGTTTAATTACCTAATCCCTTTCTAACCCATTTATACTTATGGCCTCTACAATATCCTGCATCAATAAGTTTTGCCACTGAACTACACCGTGTGAAAAAATGTTTTTGTCTTTTGTTTTTAATTACTGCTTGATAATTTTATTGAAATGCCCTATTCCTGCTATAATGAAATATAGTTAGGATTTATTCCATTTTCATTTTATTTTTCACAGTATTATATCCCATCTCCCCTTAATAGTGTCTTTTTTTCCAGAAGAAATCCTAATCTGTATAGTTTTGATTTGAACAGAAACTATTTCACACTAGTCAAGAAATGCTGCTGTGGACAGGCTCAGATAAATTTAGGGTTTGTGTTTTGGCGCGGGGGATGTTGGTTGTTTCTTTTGAAAGAGTGAAATACGCAGAAGACACGCTGGCAAGCTCTCCCATATTGTGTCCCCATCAGCAGCCACTTAACTCTCACCTCCCCTTTAACGTAGGCATATAGTTGGGGAAGCAATGGAAGCGTAGGAGGAAATGCCTGAGAACAGCCCGGCATCAAAAAGGAGCAGCACCTAGAAGATGAACATCCTAGAGAGTAGAGAGAAAAATATCCTAGGGAAAGAGAGAATTTGTTACAGAAAAAGGGTGTGAAGAGTCAGCATTAGCACCTAAACATCAAGAGATTGGCTCAGAAGATGAGATTTAAAAACAAGCACATAAAGGATGATTTTGGTTTTTGAACTAACATTTTCACATTTTCTATCTCTATCGTGAAAGCTAAAAGCTTGCCTATTTTATTTTTACCTTTGAAACAAAAGTCGAGAATATACTTTTTTTTTTTGGTGTTGAAGCTACAAGACTGCAAGACTTAGAAGAGCAAAAGTTGAAAATAATGATCTGAGATTGAATTGTCTTTTTTATTATTTCTTGCTCTTTACTTTAATCTCACAATTTGCATGCATATGTTGAATTTCACATGTTGGTAACACGTTTGTAATCTCAGCACTTCCAAATGATAGAAACTTGCATTTCTCTTCCTACCAACCAAAATATCTGAAGTTAAGCACTTTAAAATTGAGACTTTGTAAAGGAATCTTGCTATTGTGGCTTGTGTCACTTGCAAGGCATTGGACAAAAGTCACCTCTCATAGAAAAGGAGGAGGTGCTGTAAGGGTCAGAATGCTGTCGTAAATCTCAGTCACAATTTCAATGCCTCGAGGAAGCTTGGTCCTTTGGAATTGCTGAACACCTGCCATCTCAGAACAAAGCCCAGTTTTCGCTCGTTCAAATGGAGCACTACCAGTACCAAACCACCAGTTCTTTGCAGAAATTCCTGGCCAGACCCTAATACCTAATTATAATGGCTGACATAAAAACACACAAACAAAATTAATTTTGTTGGAGAAAAAAGAGCTCAAAATAAAAGAAACTTCTTAAAAACAGGCCTCAAAATATATTTGCAACATATACCTTCTCTCAATTTTGTCACCAGTATGATGAATTACTAATATGGAAACCAAAGGAAAATTTATTTAATCTTGTATTTCTTGGAAGCTGAAAAAAGAATGCTCATTCTAATGAAACATATCTTCATTCATATATATATATGAATGAGATTTAAAAACAAGCACATAAAGGATGATTTTGGTTTTTGAATTAAGATTTTCACATTTTTTAACTTTGTATACATATATATATGCATATATATATATGTATACAAAAACACACAGAGCCCTCTTAACATATATGAAAAGCCTGCTTAAAAAAATACTGAATGTTAATAGGGACAAAATCAGTCAGGTTACAACTGAAATAAAGGAATACCCCCCAAAATGCTCATGATATTTATAAATCAATACTCTTTTTCTACATAAAATGTATCAAGAGCAGAAATAAGCCCATTCTTTTACTGATAAAATGATTTATTAAAACCTGTATTAAAATTGTAAAGCATTAACAACACAATATTACAGTTTGCACAGGACATTTATCAATTATTTTGTTATTGTTCAAGCCAACCTTGCCAGACCTATTTTTATATACATTTTTACTTTTTAATGATTATTCATGATGAAAGTTCTACATAAGCAGTTATTTCTGCAGTCACTATGAAATGACAAATTTGAGACCCTGTGATTATAGTAGCCTTTCCACTACAGCATAACAGCCTCTGGATTACAATATTCTAGTAATCTAGTAATTCTAGCAAACTAGATTACTCATAAACCTCTAGAATTTTTTAATTACATATCCATAAAACAGCACTTCCCCTAACCAATAAAATTTATTTGTTGAATCAAGAAAATTAAAATTTTTATCATACTAAAAGACAGAATTTAGAAACAAAAGAACTAAAAAGTATTTTTAATTCTGTCCATTTATAATTTATAATTATTATTTTATACTCTTACAGCATGTACGTTATGCAACTACAGTCATAATGCTTATCCTGCAATAGCTCATAATTTCCCTGAGCAATCAGAATAACAAACCAGTGAAAAGAAAGAAATGCTATTATTGTGTCTGTGTTGTTGGAAATCTATTTGTTTGCAATTAAGCCAATAAACGAGAAATGTATTATTTATATTTGCAATGTCCTAGCATCTGAAGTGGCCAGCCATGAACCAGGACCCTCTGTGCCAGACCCTGTGTCCTTGCAGAACAAAAATACAGCCCTCATCCCAACAGGTTTTGCCTAAACTTGCACACAAGTTTTTGCCTAAACAGATAATCAAAGAACACAACCAGCCGTAGGGTATTCATTTACAGCATCTTAGACACGTTGCGATAACGTCTGGAGTTTGTTCTCACACGATGGCAAGCACAAAGCAGATTACCAGGGTAGGTTACCTTGCATTTATGTAAGGTCAGAGGAACTTACAGGCAACCAAGGAATTACAAGAGGAAGCTCGGATGCTATCTACCTCACAGCAATTTTTTTGCACAGCCACGCTTGGCACTCAAGCCAAGAGAGAACAGATAGACAGAAACAAATGGATTTGATATCAGTTCTGGTCAGCGCAATAGTTAACAATCCTAATAGTCTAAGAGTCATCAAGAGTTGTTTTTGTAGACATCACCTTCTTCTAACATTGTCATCAAAACACCACCCAGAATTTTTATGACTAGACAAGTTCCTCTAAACAGACCAGATGCTTCTGAAGTAGTAATTTCTAGATTTTAAACTCAAAGAATTGGTTTCAGAACAAGAACACTACTGTCCTATCAGACTTTTTCAGATCCCACATTGCACGCTTCATCAAAGCATATGTTGTCTTGCATTACCCAAGACATATAAGTGACATACACGTGCACAAGACTGGATTGCTCACGTCCAAGTTGTTCACACAAGAACAAAAGTCAAACTAAAAAACATTTAGTGAAGCTTTAGCTGACATCTTGATGTCACTTGTCTTACTCTTTTTTATAATAATTTCACTAGAAATATCTTCACTTACATGTTTCCATATTTGTATTTGAAAAATTCTTTAAGAAGCATCTACCCATCTTCTCTAGCTTAAATTTTCTCAGACATATACTACGGAGTTTCGTATTTACAGAGAAATCGGGGGGGGGAGGGGGGAAGAGAAGGCAAAAATGGGGGATATTGAGCTGCTTTGAGATTTGGGGGGGGGATGAGGGAGGGGTTGGTCAACTCCCCTGACTACTGTAATGACTGCAAACTATATACCTGTTTCTATGTATCGTCTCAAGGAAGCCATGGGATGTTAAGGGGGTGCAGAGACCACTTTCTTAAACACTGCCAAGACCTATAACTGCGATTCTGCCACAAAAGCTGTGCATCTGTGGAAGCCTCCTGGGCTTTGCACGGACTACCTGTCCTTTTCCCAGATGGTAGCAACTGAGTATGGTATTTTTGCAGTTATTAAAAAAGTAGAAGAGAAATTCTATGTTACAGCAGTTCCTATATGTGACAATGATGTATGCGCCAGTCAGACTTCTACAACAAAAAATCTGGGAAAATGCTCCCCTCCCCCCTTTCAAATACTTTGTAACCGTTTGGTTTTTGGAATAAAACACTGGTTCTGCTCCTTCTAGGTTACTTCTTCTCTACAGACTCCAGGCCACGTAGCCCAGGCTTGCTACCACATCTGAAAGAGTTAGTGAGATATACTGCTCCACTAGCAAGAAACACAGCTGTACTGATGATGCAAAACATGGTTTGCCTGATTTGTACTGACTACAGCATATAACATGTGCATATATGGTACACACCGGAGCTTTGGAAAGCTAAGAATAGAAAGTTTAAGCCACTAAGCTGCCAGAACTCACAGTCCATCATCAAAGCCTAACAGCGCAAGCAGCAAGGAAGTGAGTATCGTAAATACCTTCCTCTTTCAAAAGAGAAACATCTTAAACAGAACAGAGAATTACTGAGAACAAAAGCAAGTGGTTAAGCTAACCTCTTTATTTCTAAAAATTTCCAATTTTAAGGACGAAGTGTCTGCCTTGTAGTCCACATCTCAACTACTTTAAAATACAATGCAGCTTTTTTTTCTTTCTCTCCAATTTGTATTCTACACTCACAAGTCCAATTATTCAAAATTACCAGTTGTATTTTCCTGGACCCTACAATTTAAATGCTTGAGATAGAAGCACAATTCTGAAGTATATTTTTTTCCCCTCAGGGATTAAATTCTTTGAATCTCTAAAGAAAAAAAAATCAGGAAAACTACTAGTCAGTAGCAGTAAAACAAAAAAAAATCCAAAACAGTACAATTTCCCTGATTGTACCTTTACTTCCTGTTGATGTTTACAACTCAAATACCCATAACACCACACTCTACCACCACAGAGCTTTCAGTGTTTCACCAGGAGACATTTGACATGCAATCAATTTCTTGCTGATAGATGCTTACTCCTAAAACAAAACCCATGTACACATCCATCTGTCAAAGGAAGTTTACATGTGCATGTGACCTTCCACTCCAGAAATGACATGGGCATGCACAGCTGAATTTAATAACACAGTTTGCCAGACTCTAATTACAGTTTAATAGCAGGGTTTGTTTCTTCTCCATCCTTACGTAGTTTCAGGCACTATGAATGCCTCCAGAGAGCATCTAGCTCTATTACTGACTGATATCTTGGAACAATTCCTCAAAACAGTGACTTCAGATCAGTTTTTCTTAATTTATGATATTTTGCCCACATTTAGCACATATTTCCATGAAAAGCTGCAAAACTGTTCCAACCTCTCTCCAGAAAGCAACACAAATGTGCAATATCTTCTGGTATTTCTGAGTGACAGCTCCATAGTGATTGCTCCCAGTGAAATTAGTCATGGAACATCTTTGCTTCTGTCACTGCAGCCACACTGATGCAGAAAAGGCACCTGCGTTCTTTCAAAAGTCAGTAGGACTCCATGAAGGTTTAAGAATCTATGTTTGCAATCATTATTTTGCAGAAATTAATTCATAAGTAGTATGGCATTTTATATGTCCAAATAATGGTTTTAAAACATGCAGAAAATGACACACTGCAACACTAATACCTTTTTTAAAAGTTTGGTTCATTCAGATGTGCTTGCAATCACAAAATTTGTTGAATGGTACCTATCTTTTTAATATACTTTTTAAATGTGTTCACAATGAATGTAATTCAAGACTCAGATGGACTTAACTTACCTGGAGGTATCAACATTTATAAACTGCACCTTTCTACTTAATTTGCATATAATATACCATCCATTTGTAACAAGTCTTTCCAAAAAGACAAGAGTGAGCCCTAGTCACAGGACGATAGGACCGGAGGAGATCTCAAGAGGTCATCTAGTCCATCACCTAGCCCTAAACAAGAACAAGTGTTTGTGCATCCTTCCTGTCAGATATTCATCCTACTTGTTCTTAAAGGTGGGTAACGGAGATTCCACAAATATTCTAGACAATCTGTTCCACTGCTTCACTGTCCGTAGCATTAGATAGGGTTTTTTTAAACATCCTTTTAATGTTTTCCTATAGCCTTTTCTTCTTTTCCTATCCAATACAGATACAAGAAAAAACTATTCTCTTATTTGCAGCAGCCTTTAAAATACTGCCTTTAAAATAGTACCTGCTTTTCCTTCTTCTGGCTAAGGAACCCCAGCTCCTTCAAATCTTTCCTCTAGCTCATATTTTGGGGCCTCTGATGGTTCCTGTTATTATTCTTCAAATGCTCTGCAATTGCTATTCTTTTCTTGAAGTATTGCACGCAATACTGTACTAGTCTGCTAAGACCTTACACGGGCCAAATATTACCTTATGCATCTGAAAGACTACATCTCTCCCTAAATATGCTAATGATGCTGGGTTTTCTGCAGCAACTTCGTGCTCTGCCTGGTTAAAATTGAGAACTTGCAAATATTGATATATCTCACATCTTAAATGAATTCCAAAACCTGCTTATAATCAATATCTCAATGCCTCATAAATAAACTTATACAAAGTGAAAAACTTTGTGGCCAGGGAAGTCAAAGATATGTAAGAATCAGGATTCAAGATCCTATTTTGCCCCAGCTGTACAAAGACATGACCTGCTCACCTGCTTATGTTCCTCCATTTCCTTCCCTGTGCCATAACCAAATCAATTCTTCCTCGAACAACTTAATCAGCTCTCTCTTTCTTTCCATACCACTCTCAACTGCAATGTCCTCACTCATCAAGTTTGCACAAATCTTTTCACACTCCCAATTCTACCCTCATTTCATCCTGCAGCTTCCTCTTTTTTTTTCCCCAGACACTTCTTTCTTTCTTTTCTAGCAACAGCCTTTATTATCTACTTCCACTTTTATCTTGCTTGAACCATAGCCTATCCTCATCAACAACTTTGCAGAAGCAGGGCAGAGTTTAATCATCCTTAAGTATTCAAAGCTTATTTTTTGTTTCATGAGAATAATTTTAAACTTCTCCAACACTGAGAATTGCATTGAATACATGCAGTCCTCCATTCATTTGGACAATATAAAAATGTCCTTATTATTACAAAGGGAATTCCACAATTCCATGAGCACAGGACTGAATACCTACGTTACAATATATTACCGAAATGAAAGGAATATTCTATGTCTGGGGTTTTCAGTTCTCATATATGGCTAATTGTTCAAGATGATTGATGACTGACTAAGCTTCCCTCACCAGCTTACAACTTCTCATTCACAAAGGCTGTAAAAATTACTTATTTAAGAAGCATGATGGCAATGAAAGAAGAAGCAGATGGCAATGAAAGTATTTGGTTTTAGAATGATTCTCTAATTTTTCAAAGAAAAAAGTGGAGAGGGAACATGAAATTATAAGCAGAGGAAATTGGAAACTTATCTATTTAATAAGTAGAAACTGTGGGAAGAACTCAAACCAGACATAAATGCATTAAACTAGGATCAATACTGATGTTTTCCACCCAGTATTCATACTATTTCTCATTTTTGCACAAATACATATCAGACAGCCAATTATTCTTAAACAGGAACACCACAGCATACCATATGATTCAGAGAAATCCATTTTAATCATTACATTGGCATATATACTTTTTTAAAAAAACAATAAATAAATAGGTATTTGTGTCCCTGACTGTTACTTCATTTCATTTCAGCATTTTCTTGAAAAAAATATTTCTGATCTTTTCATTCAGAATTTGGAATCAAACAGTAAGAAAAAAAACATCCAAAGCAGCAATTCAATCCTAAATTTATATTTGTAATTAGGTTTTGAGGTTTTATTTTCAATGGTAGTATTATCTCAGTAGTCTCATCTTGAAAATGTAATACTGCCTCTGTAATTTTCCAAAAGAAATGCAACATTCCTATAGTCTCTATACACTTGCTTTTACTGTTGCTATAATGCTAAATTTTGGTGAAGTGAACTGGAAATTAGTACTGTTATGCAAACTGTTGGATCAGGCTCTGCAATCCATTCTCATAATGAGTAAGTATATTTAATCTGCAAGTCTCACTGCAGGTCCCACTCAGCATTAACAAAAGCAAAAGAATTTGGCCTGTTACTGAGAGCAGCTTCCCACACTCACCTGCTATGTTAAAAATAGTTACTACCCAAGACCTCACTATTCCCTTTCTCCTACGTACTGAGGCCTCAGTAGTAGTAACTATGTGCCATTTGCAGCAGTGACAAGAGTACTGGATATAAACAATATCTACCTATAAACACAGTACATACACATGCGTTATATGCATCTTTGGACATATGTTAGCAATGCCATGCTTTAAAATTTTACATCTACTAGTTTTTTTTAAAAATTCAGCCTTTGAATTTTAAAAGATTGAAAGAGGAACATCTAGAATGTGATGCTAGAATGGAAGAATCAATTTGGCTTTACTGATATTGCTGTCTTTAAAAAACACAGGAAAGCAACGTGCCACGCGCAAACGCTGTTAACAAAACCATCTGCACTTTGTCTATAAGCACTCCTTACATCGGAAGCATCAAATATCTGCCAGATACAAACCACTGTGAATACCAATACAAAAGGAAACTTCGAACAGACAGAAACAATAATCTAAAACCAACTTTTGATGTGAATTAAGTGTCTCTAAGTAATAACTTGCAAGACAACTTACTTGTAATGAAGTATACATGTATATAGACAAAACAACCTGGTCCTTTGATTAGGAAGCAATACAAGTGCTTTGTAGAGAAGATGTGCACATTATTTCTCCCATTCTGTAAACAAATGATGACTTCATGGCAATCTTTCAATTACTCACAAATATTTTAAAGCACTCTGAATAATCATACTGAAAAATACACTTAATGACTGATAAATAAGACATCAGATGATCATACAGAAAGCACAAGTGTCTGCATTTTCTTAACTGTATATGTATTGAATGATAAAAACACGAGCATGTTAGCGCTTTCAAGAATAGTTTGATTAAATTTTTTGCATGTGAAAATTTCCTTTTAATTTAATTCTACAGTATTGCTTTTTTAAAAAATTCACAATAGGTTTCTAATAATTTTCACACAAATTTGTCCAGATTTTGCAAAAAAATGAGGAACAGTAGCCTAATTTCTAACAAAGGTGCTACAGCTGTGTAGGAACTATTTCAAAAGTCTGTGAAAAGAGACTAAAGAAAACTGAAAGTAGGTTTGCCTCTGCACATAACTCCTCAAAACCACAGGTAACAATGCATTTCATCACTTTGCACATTGCTGGCCTTTTCTACTTAAAAGCTCATATATTAAATCAATGATAACATATGACTAACACTACAACAAAAATAGATTCCACTTTACAGACTGTGTGATTTTGGTGGGAAATTATACTGGGGTTTTGCAATCTCTGAGCACTATCACAAGATAAAATTAATCAAGGACTACTTTTGCTATCTTTTCACTAAAAATAACTATTTTTTCCCCAGTACAACATACCATGTGTTATAGTTCCACAAAAAGTTGATTAACTCTGTTGCATATACCAAAGGTAATGTCAAAGGAAACACTCTTTCAGCTTTGAATCTTTTTTTTCATACCCAGAGTTCATTAAGTTTGGCTGAAGTTTGAGAAAAGAACTGGATCTGTTTTGCAGTTGAATTCCTGTTTGCATTTGTTTCCAGTCAAGATGAGGATTGATCCCTAAAACAGAAGTACTCTCAAGGTACTGCTGTGATTTATCTTCCAGTCTAACAGTGCTTAAGGCAGCACTAATTCCTGCTCCTTGAACTCTGTCATGACTCCACGTAGCAAGACTCCTACCATACAAAAGCCATTTCTATCTTACCATATGCAGGGCTCTAGACATCAGCCACACTGAGACTGTCAAAGCACTTTTATATACTATATTGATTGATGCATAGAGAAAATACAGCAGGGTTGAGAAGTCTTGAAGACTGGAGAAGCAGTGCCTTTGCTGTTGTTGCCGTGGCAGGAAAGCAATGTTGCCTTGCTGACCTACCAAGGTCCTTTCAGAAACAGCAAGAGGAAAAAAGAAGGATGGAGGAAGAGTATGCACTACAAAAACACTACGTAGAGCACATAAATCTCCCTCCCCCACTTCACACTTATACAACAGCTACTGGACTAGTTAGCTGTACTGAACAGGAGTGGGAACCAGACCCAAACTTAAGGGGCAGTAGCTCTGACAGGGGCCTGCAGCTCTGCAGACAGGTATTTTGGTGAGGAGGACTCTGCCACTCAGGACTGCAGAGGGAACCAGGGTTAATTCTTCCCTAATCAGCCCACGGGAAATATTATCTCCTTTGGTCCTCCCAACAACAGCAACAACCTTTCTCTCTGTGCAAAGCCCTGGAAGAACAACACAAAACCAGACAGCATAAGACAATGTTGTACGTTGCCCCTCCCAGCAGCTAACCACTTTGACTCCACGAGCAGCAGATATCATACAACCAGAGGCAACGTGCGGTCACAAAGCTGTACCAGTATTTAAGCTATGGAAGAGCAACAGCTGGACTGTTAGTGACTGCACAGAGCTACCAGGCTATCACACTGTTACAAGGCATACAGGACAATCTTTCACAGAATCAATGATCTAGAGATGGAAACTGGGTTTACACCAAATTGTTTCTGAAAGGAAAGGAACTGGGCAACCAATCTTGTCAGTGAAAAAGATGGGGTACTTTCTCCAATCCAGTGTCAGAAACTGCAAGCAAGTAATAGGAATTAGGATTCATAAAAGGCATCCAAAGAGCAACATGAGAGACTATCCCTGACACAAGGAAAAAGGAGATGCCAGAAATAATCTCATACTGTGTAGCAACCTGCTACCTGATCACAAAATGGACCACATCAACAAACAGATGAAGGAAACAGACCCTATGATACATAGGCTTGTTGCCATGAGTGCATCTTACCAACCTATGGTAGCCAAGACTTCTCTTTCGAGCTTTGTCAACATTGTGTAGCCTGTCGCACTAACACAGAGCCATCTCAAGAGCCAGAGAAGCCTCCACAAACCTGTGTGATGTGTTTCTGTGGATGTGTACGCATATGTACACACTTGTGTATGCACATGAGACACTTCTCCCTTCCTCAGGGCACCCAATTTCCAGTGCAAGGCAGGAGCCTCCATTCACAAACAGACTCTCAGTACCAGATCGAGATCGACACCCACACTTAAATCCTGTGTGTACCTGCAAACCGTGTGTTTGGGGGAGGCAGGTAGGAAAGAGGGTCCCTGTTGATATAACAGCATTAAAAGTACCCCCACCAACTGATCCCTTTCACGCTTGCTGGCAAAATACTGCCCAGCTGCACCTGTGCAATCACACTGTGGTCTGTAACAAGGGTGCACCACGTACCCTGCAGATGACAATAACCCCATGGATGACTAGCTCCATGCTGGAGCACAAGAAACTGCGACACCGCAGTGCAAAGCACAGATCAGCATCTGGAGAGAGACACAGCCTGATGTGCGAGCACCGGATCTCAGCAAATTCCTCTGCCTGTGCAAGCTGGGGAGAGCCAGGGACCTCCAGAGACAGCCCAAATCTCGGGAAGGGAGCAGGACTGCCACAGAGCAGCCCACAGGTACTCACTGCCCGGCAGCGCCCCAAAGCCTGCGCCGCCTGTGCTCGCAGACTCCCTCCGCAGGCAGGTGCCGGCGGCGGCGGGGGGAAGGGGGTGCCGAGAAACGGGGGCTTGGGGGCTAGGGGGAGCCGGGGGGCTGGGGTGGTCGCCCCGGCGCGCACACACAACACACACGCACTCCGTCCCTCCCTCCCTCCCTCCCTCCACAAACGCCCTGGCGCCGAGACACCGCCACCGCATCGCTCGCCACCGCATCGCTCGGCGCGGAGCAAGCCGACCTGTTTCCCCATGCACCGAGAGACCCGCTCCAGCCGCCTGCGGCACATCCAGGCTGCGAGGCAGCCCCCCCGCTGCCCCCGCCCCGCTGCCTCCCCGGCCGGCGGGCGCCGCGGGGAGCGCCGCATCCCCCCGCGGCCGCGGCCGGGCCGCGCTGCGGCGGCCGTACCGTGGGCAGCAGCGGCTCCATCTGCGCGCCCTGGTCCTGCGTCTCCATGCGGCGGCGGCGCCCGCGGCGGCGCCCTCCCCGCCGCCCGCCCGCCCGCCCGGCGCGCTCCCCGGGCGCTGCGGGAGCCGCTCGCCGCGCCGCGCCGCGCTGCCTCCGCGGATCAGGTGGCGCGGAGGCAGGAAGCTCTCGCCAGTCACATGGCTCCCCGCACCCGCCGGCCGGTGGCGGGGGGGAGGTAAAAGCCGGATCCACCTGCGGGATCCGGACGGATCCTGCCGCTGCCGCCGCCCCGGCCCGCGCCGCGGGCTGCCACCGCCTCCAGGGCCATGAACGCGGGCGGACCGCGCTATTGCTCGGCTTTTCTCTGCACCGCGGCGGCGGCTCCCGAGCGCGACAGTGCCACGAATTCCCCCCCACGGCCCCTTCCCTCGGGCTGCTCTGCCCAGGCCCTAAATCCCGCTGCTGAGGGGGGAAGGGGCTCCGCTCCCGCGGGGAAGGGGAGGGGAGCGAAGGGCGCACACACCAGGCGTAGCCCCCAGTGTCACTGGGGTAAAAACCGAGACCCAGCTCAGGATGCTGCTGCTTCGTGCCAGATTTTGGCCTCCGTCCCCCAAACACTGATGCTTAAAGGCAGAACAATTACTATTGGGTCAAAATTCATTTAGATCCTGCTAATCATCATCATCAGAGCACTGAAAAACACAGAGCCACTGCTCGATCCTGCCAGGCTTTGACCTGTATACTCAGCACCTCTGGAATAGAGGTTTGTCCCATTCCACTAAAACAGTCCCCCAATTCCCTTCCACCAGCAAGTTATGAAAAACATACCTGGAAACTGTATCTGGATACAATTAATTTCATAGTGGCTTACCCCCTCCCTCAACCGGTTTTATCAACCAAGCCTGCTACACACTTAGCTTCCCCTTAGTCTACCTGCCTCTGCACCTCAGTGGTTACATTCAGCCATACCAAAACCCCAGTAACCTACACAAGCAGTCATCAAAGCCTAAACTTGGCTATTCAAGTAAGCACAAAGACATTCAAGCCTCACAATGCTTGTAATATTAAGGACACAAGTCCAATACTGCCTAGCAAGACAGCTGAGTCAGAAAAGTTATTATATTCTTTATCATCAGCCAAGCCAGACCCAGAACTGGGCAGGTAATACTAAGAAAAAGGGAGTAAATGATGCCTTTTATAAAGAAGGGAGCCGTTTCTGACAACTGAGAATCCAGTCCTTGTACAAAGCAATATATACGTGTTACACTCTGCAGAAAGACAAACGACACTGTGATCCAGAATCCGGGACAGAGACTAGATGCATATTTCTATAATGTGATTACTGATCTACAGTAATTAATCTAGTAGGCCTCTCAGGTCACTAGAGGTAAGGCTGTGTCAGCATTTGCACAGTAAAACCCTATTTGCAGGAGCTTAGAACTAAGCTGTAATGTCACAGTGAAGCTTGGAATGTGTTTTAAAGTTATTTTCTTCTTTAACTAAAAAAGATTTTAAGTGAATATACCACTTTTGAAACCTGTAAGATTGAAAACCTTCAGTCTACAGGCAGGTATTGCAATGAACGTTACTGTAAGCATCCTTAGTCTTCACTGCCTAAATATCTCGAAATTGTCCTGGAGGGTTTTTTTTTTTTTAAATAAGGTACTACAGTCCTCTGAGCCCAATGGCATTATCACATATTTCACTCGCCAACAGATTTCCCCAAACACACTCATTCACGTATACACATCTGAAACCAAGAGTAAGAACAAACTGGATTTTACCAAGACTGTTGAGGAAGGGTGTCAGCTTACAGCATACGTGATGCTATTCTGTGATACAAACATTTCACAGTGAAGAAACAGGATCAAGATCACAAGCGCCATTCACACAAGCCACATATGTGTTACTGAATGGGCCATCACCAGAGAGCTAGAATCATTCATTTAACTTGTTTTTGCAACGAACCTTTGTCAGAGTGCCTTACAGAGTAAGGAGTTAGCCATTATTCATCTAATAGATGAAATATGGAAAAAACATGTTAAATGACACACCTCCCTAAATCACTCTGTACTGTCCTGCTCCACTCGCACACAAATCTCATAGACCTCCATGGCTACAAAGCCACAAACTAACCACTTTGCACAAAGGACTGGGCTGAAAGCTTTATTTTTAACCAAACAACTAAGATTCAGATCTTTTTTTTCTAGCAACATCCTAGCAGATGCATCCTAGCAAAGAGACAGAATGAGAAGGAAGTAATATATTAATTGTGAAATGGATTGTTTCTCCAATTCTTTTATAACTGAATTTGAATTCTCTTTTCCCTTTCTTTTAGTTGGCTCCTTTGAAGGTTGTATCTGACATGATCTGAGCTAGTCATGTCCAGCAATCTCCAGATCCTCTGCAGTATTACTCTATCACAGTAGTAAAGCCATTCCCAACCAAGCTTAAGGTAGCCTCTCTCCCCAAAGATGTTGTTAGCTTTAAAATCATGAGATAGGCCAGCCTTCAGTATCTCAGCTCAGTTTGAGCTTTCAGGATACAACCAGGTCATATTTTCAAGATTTGGTACATGAAGGCTAACAAAAAAAGTAAGAGGAGGTTCTCAAGTCATCAATGATTTGAGAAATTTGAATGCAAGAACAGGTACTGTGAAATTATGACATGCAGATGCACTGAAGTTTTAACATTTTAAGAATACCTAGGATACCTTAGTGAAATAAATGCTTATGACACGTTTATGCCAGACTCTAACTTTGTCTTTACACATATGCAGTGCATTACAGTTTACACTAATGCACATATGTAGTGCATTACATAAAGGAGAGAAAAAGGGCTTCTAAATTTGGGTTTACAATGATAAAACTCTGAAACAAACTTTTGAATGGGGAGAGGGGGAAATATTTTTCTTGTTTGATAATGTTCTGAATTTAGGTCAGAAACTGATCTGAGCAGCCCTGCCTCGTGTCAAATTTCCAAAGAAAACAAGGATGGTAAAAGTTGGCTTTTATTCTGCTTCCTAACATTACCTCTTCCCCTTTCAGCCTGCAGTGAGCCAGAACTCAGATGTTCTTCTGAATCAGAGTCAATGTTTTAAACCCCATTGAATAGTGTTTTTATTCCTTAAAATCTGTTCAAAGGGGGATATAGCATATATATGATAGTATTTGTAGGTGTATATTCATATATATGTATAAAAGTTGTCACAGAAGCCCAGTATCACTTACTGGCCACATATCACTTCTACTTTTACTGTTGTACCTTTCTGTCAGTTTTCATTTTCTGTTCAAAATAAAGCTACAGTCTAAAAGAACTGCTTCATTTAAACTGTTTCTCCAAATGTAATTCTTGTTCTAGAAGGAGATCCTGGGTGTATTGGCTCTTCTCCCAGTTTACCCATAAAATATGTCAGTCACTCTACCAGAAAAGGGGGAGGGGGGGAGCTACTAAGCAAGAGTGAACCCTACATTTCCCCGTAGTTGTTAGTTACAAAACTGAAAAAGAGAACTTCTTACACATTTTAAATTGTCGCAACTGTAGAAATGTGCTTGAAGCCTATCTAATTCAGTCATTTATGTCTCTGATATTTTCACTGTCTTCGTAATTCCAGAAAGAAACTGCACTCTGTCAGACCTCACAAGGTTGCCAGTAGATTTTAGCAGCAGAGTGAACAACTTCACACAGTATTCAAAATCAGACAATGGAAGGACTAGGGTCAGATCAGCTTGCCCTCTTTCAATTCCTTACTCGTCTCAAGCCTCAAATACACTGATAAATAAGAATACACACACAATAGACATCACAGCTTCTAATGTTCATACTATGCATATGTCTCATGAAAGTATTCCTTCAATAAAAAGAAACCTTTAAAAGATGGTTTATTTGCAGCCTTTTACAGATAGTTGTATTTCATGTAGAACTGCAAATTAATTTCCAAGCTTCAGAAAAAAATCCCAACTAAGCAGCCAAAATCCTTTTCATTCTGTTTTCATCCAGCTCATCATAGAAGTTGAAAAAGTAAGGGGTGGACTTCTCAAATTGCAGTTTATGTTAAAGTGAACTACCTTGAGATATCAAAAAAACTCCCATCAATATATCCTATTCCTGAGATATTTTTTTCCCTGTAGTTAGAGATGCCATTCGGACAGGAAGGTAACAAAGGGAAAAAAAAAAATCTGGCAGCAGTTTTTCCTCTCCATTCTTCCTTCCTATCTGAAAATAAATAACCATCTGGATTCATTGTACTGCCTTTGTGACAGGTGGTACTCAGTTATGTTTCTCATTTTTCTGGAAAGCAGTAATGGCTCATTCTTTTGCTAATATACTATATCTGAAATTATTTAACTCTGCTTTAATTCAGCTGAAATATGATCCAAAAAGATTCAGTGTTGATTGGGATGTATTCTTCAGTTGCGACTTGATCTCTTTTTTCTACTGGCACCAGAACTGGAAAAAAGTATTCTAATAATCGTCTCACCAATTGTCTCGCTTCTCGCATTCTTCTGCCAAAAAAGTAATGCCAATGAAATATCTCTGTGTCCACAAGCCCAATCCTACAACTCGTGTAATACAGTGAGACAATCTGTGTCAGTGAAGAGCACCAAATACTCATTACTACTTTAATTTTCCCCAAATGGATCATCTACCAAAGGTTAAGAACATTATGATATTCTGATTCTAAGCTGGGCCTTTAATTTTTGCAGTTTGGTATGTTAATATTAGAGAATACTATTTAAAAATCTAAAATAAAATGATTTAAAAGGTATGAAGACTTTTTACTTAATAAAATAAAATAATACATAAAATGAATCAATAAGTTAGTTTGCCAATTAAGGTAGCTACTCTTTCTAGGTTTTTATTTTTCAAGTATTCTCTCAAGTGAGAGAAATTCCTCAGACATCATCCATTTAATGACTTGCTAAATAAAACATGCAGAATTGGGCCCTAATTAGTCACTGACATATATCATCCCTCAGAAAGTTATTTAGAACCTTCAAGAGAGGGATAATATACTGTTTCTTGCTCAGTTATTTTAGCAATGAACTATTTAAAACTAAATATGTATCTTACACATTTAAAAGAACATTTGTCTAGACTGAGCTTCTAGCCATTGGATCTTGCTACATCTCTTATTTCTAGGCAAAGGAGTCCTCTGATATCAGGAACCTTGTCTTTATATAGGTCAGTACTGCGTTAACACTTTCTTCCTTTTGAGTAAGTCTCTAATGCCTTGCTGTAAAACAAAATTTTGCACCATTCTCACAGTTCCTCTGAACTATTCTAATTTGCCAATCTCATCTGGCACCAGAACTGCATACAGTATTCCCAAACTTGACTCAACAATGCTGTATTCAGAAGCCAAATCACATGCCTTTTACCTCTGATCACCCTCTTTTCCACATCATGGACCATGACAGTCGCCTTAACTGCTGCATCACAGAGAGTTTTAATGGTAAAGTCGAAAGGGTCAGATAATGGGTATTGGGAGAGATGGGCAAGGCTGGCTCTGACTTTGTTTGCAACATTGCAAATTTGTAAATACGTATTAAAGTAAATATTATGAAGTACATATTCCTCCTTTCATCTTTAAATCCTAATCATATCTTTTGCCTGTCACTTGATTTAGACTGTAAGCACTTCAGCAGGAGGTCTATCAGGGTCAGCAACAGACCACATCGATCATGTGGCCTTACTGCAATTGAGCAAAAAGCACAAAACAGCCAGTAGCTTTTCCATATGTATTCACGCAACTCTAAATAGAACTAAGTCTTGAGATAGATACAATTTATGAATAGTAACATTTTGCATGTATGTCTAAGACACCAAAGCTATCTGACCTCATCCCAGAAACAGCAGTGCTAAGCAGCGAGAACTAGGCTCATCTGCACGCAGGCCACTCAGGTCCTTGAAGCAGTACAGAGTTTGTGTGGTGTCATGCTCAAGCTTTATACTTGCAGAGGGAATTTGCTCAGATATTTGGCTTTGTCTCAGGCAGCTAGAAAGTTAGGTTGTGTATAAAAGGAATACCAGGACAATCACTGTTTGCTACAAAATCAGATTAGTATGGAACTAACAATGAGATTCACACCAAAGGTGCGCTTAATAGTTTTTGTATGCGAGAGCCAACTCACTATTTCCACATAGTTTCAGCAAAAAGGATAGGCAAATTAACTCTTGTGGTTGAAATCTGACTCTCAAAAACTCAGGTATTCAGAGCTAAGCTTTTTTAGTCACAAAACTGAAAAAGAGAACTGCTTACACATTTTAAATTGTCGCAACTGTAGAAATGTGCTTGAAGCCTAATTCAGTCATTTATGTCTATGCCTCTCTAATACTTTCACCATCTTCGTAATTCCAAAAAGAAACTGCACTCTGTCCAGACCTCACAAGGTTGCCAGTAGATTTTAGCAGCAGAGTGAACAACTTCACACAGTATTCAAAATCAGACAATGGAAGGACTAGGGTCAGATCAGCTTGCCCTCTCTCAATTCCTTACTCAGCTCAAGCCTCAAACACACTGATAAATAAAAATACTATTATCTCAACTTCTAATGTTCATGTTGTGCATGTGTCTCAAACATATTCCTTCAACAAAGAGAAACCTTTTAAGAGACCATTTATTTGCAGCTTCTTACAGGTATTTGTACTTCAAGTAAAACCACAAATTAATTTCCAAGCTTTAGAAACAAGAACAGAATGGAAGAATGTATTTCTCTAAAATGTACTTAGTCTGTGTAAACCCAGACAAACTTAACAACATCAAGCAAAAGATGAAGTCTTGACTGTATGGCATCTGTGGAAATTTTGCTATTGATTTCAGTGGCAGTAAGATCTCACCTCAAAACTTTATTCCCTTTAAATTTGTACAGATTAAATTTTTCCTCTTACATAAAAAATACAGTATGATAGGTGCTTGATACAGAGAACAAGTAGAGGTTGAGCTCTTAATTTCTTGCAGTGTTGATGAACCAACTAAGCTGATGTTTAACTGAAGGCTACTGGCATGAAATTGTTGTATGCTGATCATATATTGAGGAAGGTATTTTTCTCACCTATGCCTAGAAGACTGGACTGATCTCAGTAAACCTGTGGGGTTTTGTTTTTTGCTTCTTTGGGGTTTTTTGACTGCGCCACTGATAGCTTAGAACCTTCTGTGCTGATATACTATTTCCCCAAATCATTAAGTAGCTTTCCAATATATGCCCTTTGTCAGGCACTGAACCATCCCCACCAAAGGAATTTTTCTTTCCTCCAATAAGATTTTCTCCCATTTTTACCATTATAACTTGAGAAGCATGCCATCCACTGATGGGATCCCCAAACTTGTTCTTGATTTGCAGGCAACCCACAGGTTGGTTTGGCACAACGTTCTGGCTATATCAATTACTCCTGGGAGGAAAAAGTACCCTTCTCCTCCTCAAGTTTTCAAAATACATCAAAGTTCATTCAACACTAGTCATATTTTAAATTAAAAAAAAAAAAAAAAAAAATCAAGAAAGTAATTTCTTTAATTGAATTATTAAAACAAAACTTCTACAGTTACTGAATATTCTAATAAAATCCCATTCTAGATTATACTTAATACTGAAGTTCCTTTGTAAATCAAACCAGTGGTACAGTTAATCTATAGAGCTGACAATCTAGCTCTTCCCCTACCCATAACTTTTAGTAGGAATCTAGCCTTAGCAACATGGAGTTCCTTTATCAAATATGGTTATTTTTTCTTCTCTGAGAGCATACTCTGAGATACCAAATGCAAATGAATGAACACTCACTCCTATTGCATCTGCTAATTAACACATTCCTTCTAGCCTGATCAGGCTTTCTGGCCATTCGGAAGATTTTTATGACAATTACTTCAGAAATCACATAATGAGTAGCATTCATTGTAAGTATATTTTTTTAGTTTCATAATTTCTAACTTTCCAATGACTTTTCAGAAAAACTAAGTCTTCATGTAACATTATTGACAAAGATGACAGAATTGGCTTAAAAAAAAAAAAAAAATGCTTCCAAGGTTTCGAAATATCACCTTTGTCAGCTTTGCTGCTCTAGCCACTCCATACAGGAAAATCATTTGCTGTGCCTCCTTGCCTGTAGAATAATACCAACCTACTAGTGAAATAGAAATACTTGTCCATTGTATTTTTCCAAATAATACATTTCCAAAGAAATCTTACCTGAGATCCAGAAATCTGGATTCTAACTGGTTTGAGACTTCACAAGGCCAGCTGGTATAAAAGGACACAGCTCTAACGTGGTCAAACGCACTATGTCAGATGACAGTGCATTCCTTACTGAAGTAGCCAACTCCAATCAAAAATAAGAATCTAGAAAAGATTTGCATTGAATTGCAATTGTTTTCTTTCATCCATATTGAAATAGTTACTAAAAAGTAAAACAACTTTAAAGAGAAATACTTTTCATTTGAGCTTTTAAATTATTCAAAGAGAAGAAATCCATTTGTGTTTCCCATTAGGCAGGTAATTAGGACATAGAAAGTGAAATCTTTACTGAAATACTGGCCTCACTGAAGTCAGTGATAAAAATACCTTGATTTTATGAGAATTTCACTGCATTGATTTCACTTAGGAATATTACAAAGTGGACTATGTTTGATAATAGTGACAAAAATATAAAAACATATTGAAAATCCCAGTATGTAACCATTTGTGATATATATTCTGTAAATTACTACCATATATTCAAAACATTTGTTCAAAAGCTTAGAACTAAACCAAGCATATAGTACCTAACCAACCTGGCTGCCTTCCATGATGAAATGACCGTATCCGTAGGCAAGGGGAGGGCAAGTAATATCATTTACCTTGATGTTAGCAAGGCTTTCAGAGTCCCTCATGGCACCCTTGTAGACAAATTGGAAAGATATCAACTGGATGGGTGAACCACGAAGTGGATGAGAAAATGGGTGGGCCACTGGGCCCAAAGGTCAACAGCCAGCAGGTACAGCGATGTGATTACTCCCCTCTGCTTGGCACTCATGAGGCCACATCTGGAGTAGTGCCTCTGACTTTGGGCCCCCAGTACAAGAGACATCAACAAACTGAAGTCTGTTCAAATTATATACTTACAGCATTGGCAACCTAAATTTCCACAAGCATTCTAGGTTCATTTTATAGTTTACAGAGAGAAAAAGGCTTGACTAACTCATCTCACCCTCAGGTGAACATCTAAAATAGGTCAGATGCATCACGGCCTAGGAGTACCACCTGTTCCTCGTCACTGACTTTAAAAAGAGTTCACACAAATTGCTCAGATGTCAATAGCCACATATCAGATATATTACATTGTCAGTTTAACCCCCCCCCAAGGTGTCTTGCATTACACCTGAAAAAAGAGAGATAATTTACAGAGTACATAGTATAAAATCTGAGTTCCAAATTTCATTCAATTTCAACCAAAGTTAAACACACTGACCACAGAAGTGAGCTCAAAACTTTTGTTTAGGAAAAGAAGTGGTACTTAAGCTAAAATACAATCATACTTTCCTCCAGCCACGATAAAAAGACATCAGATTAAAATTCCAGGTATAAACAGAAACCTGAGAAGTACCTAGTATGCCAATATTAAAGGTCTAATTATTGCTATAATATTAAACTCAGATAAAATGATTTTTACAGACCCTTATCAGAGTAGTAGAGTACTCTATGAGAGTTTCCAAAAAAATCTTATCTGCATCGTCTGCGAGATCTCTATTTATGAAAATGTGCGGTTTCTATATCTTATCTATTTATAGGGTATATGAAAAAGATAGACAAACAAGTCATTTAGTACATGTAATCTGTTTGCCATTTTTGCAAACACCACATTATTCAGATTCATAAATGTAAGGACACAGGTGTAGTCCATTCCCTAGCCACTGCATTATGCTCAGCAGTGCGTACCCCAGTACTCTAGCCTGAGGGATTGCTGTCTGCTCCTAAAAAAAAAAAAAAAAAAAAAGTAACAGGTTCACATAGGTAACATATCTGATACCACTTGCTAGCGGTCAAAACCTCTAGAATTCCAATACAGTCACTGTACACACAAAAACTTAAAACACACAAAAGTGAAAGTGTGAGGTTATCAAAATCACATGATTTTCAATCATAAACATCACACTGACTGACTTGCACTGGTGGAAGCATAAACTGGGGCACTCTTACATAATTTGGCTTTGGTGTCACATCATGTATCTTGAGAACAGTGATGGACTGATTAAAACCTTGACCAAAATTATGCCATACATTGTGCTCATGATCTTGCACAACTTGGGCTGTGGGACACGAAAGCCTATGCTGTAGGACACAAGACTGCTCCTCAGCTCCCACTGTTCACACTCTGGCATATCCATATCAAAATAAGACCACTGGTACCATTATTCTCCCAGTGCCCTGGTTTCCGTACAAAGGAAATTATGACTTGTGAGCCAATGGGAAGCTATAGTGTACTGCAGTCAGGACAGCTGAAACACCGGGACTGCAGGGCTTGGCCCAGGTACCCACTAAGCAGTCATGACACAGAGACTGGAAAGCGCATAAAGTTCAGAGTCAAGAGTGATCTCATGACAACGAGCTGGTCTGCCCTGCCCCAAGAACGGACGGTCATCAGGGTAATGCTGCAGATCTGAATTATAAGAAATTTGTATCTCAAATGGCTGATTTCATGTCTGGACTATGTCTGTAAAGTCTGTGTTCAGCTTGAATTTTGCTACTTCTTTTTAGAATTAGTGAAAAGACTAGAAGTTCAAAGGTTTATCCATTTTTCCAACCATATTAAGAGAAGTGTTTTTCTCCCTACAGACCTTTGTTTCTCCTACATCCTTAAACTAAGCTACAGCTACACTACTGGAATAAAATAAGTCACTTGACTTGTATTCAGGGTGGGCAGGAGGATAACCTGTTGAGGGTTTTGCACTCAGTGCACTATGAGTATTTGGTTGTATGTTTATACTGCTGCTGCCATTGGAGATGAGTTATATTGTATTGTATTTATGGGTCTTATTTCAGAGAATAACTATAACTATGACTGCAGCACAGTCATACCTGAGCTGTCCTTACATTGCCAGATATGGTAATGCTGGTAGTGAAATTGCGCTAGCATCAAGTAGAGTGCAAGTCTGTTTAGTACCAACCCTGCTTCCCTGGAGGAATTTGTAGTATTGCAAGTCTGACTTCCATCTCCCTAATGACTTTGAGAGTCTGACAGATGTAAGATGCACTGAAGATAGCTGATGAACAGCCTTGTACAGTGCCTTCCTGAAGATCTTTCGGGATGTTCTTTGTTTGGGGATCACTTAAAAGTGGCAAACAAAATGAAGAGCACACCAATGCATTTCTATAGAATTCTGTAAGCCAGTTAGTAAAACCTTCAAAAACTACGGAAAGTGAGATTAACAAAATCATAATGGAAACTTTCCTGTTTCTCCATGATAAGAAAAATTGTAAGGATGTGACCATACATGATTGTTAATATTGTATTAAACACAAAATTTTGATAACAAAATTTAAATAGGTTTTGGAATAATGAAAATGGAAGAAGCCTGTATCTCAAAGGGAAATCTAGCCAGGGTTACTCTTAGACTACTATCACAGGTTCTGAAGTTTCTTCTAGGTCATGAACAACCCTGAGGTGAGAGGAGTACATTTCTGCCGTAGCTGATTGCTGCCATTTGCCCAAATCATGAGGCTATTAACCAAAAAAGAACATATTTTAGAGCACAGAGGCAGTAAAAAAATAATTTAGCAAAAGATATTTTTTTTATCTTCCTTTTGAAATGCTTGTAATAATTTATCTGCCCATTTTCCAAGCAGAACTATTCAAGAATGACAATATATTACCATGCTGGCTTAGATATGAGAAAACCTTTCACACTCTGGAACAGTAAATGCTTGTTTGAGGATAGTAAAACAGAAGGAAGGTAAAGACAATGCTCCAGCTACTAATGAATTTGCAGGATTTACTGTTAGGAAAGAGAGAGCTCAGTAATCAAGTTTTGTCCATAGAAAGAACATGAAGAGCCTCTGAGACACAAGGAATAGTGCTACCATTTATTATGGTTTAAAACAATAATGATGGCATTACAAAAACAGTTTGCCAAAATTTGCAAAATATATTTTGCACAGCTTCTGGTAACTGTGCAAGGCACAAGCTTTAGAGCAGATGACTTAGAGAAAAGACAATTCCATATTTGTCTGAAACTCAGGACAGAGTGGTAAGTTATCTGAAGCATGACATACATGGCTATGAGAAGAATACCAACCTTAGTCATATAACCATAGACAAAGGCCTGACTGACTAGTCTATCTGGACAGTCTATCACTTCACATAGGGTTCCTTACAATACCTCTGATCTGCTTCTGCTGCAGAGAAAGTAAATGTCACCAAATATACCATATTTTGCACAGCAACTTGATAACGACTGCCACACAATAGAACACATGAATGTGTTTTTCCTTCATGTATAACTGATCCTGAAACTTTATCCAAAGAGTAGTATTTAAATAAGAATCTGATCTGCCATCCTTCCAAGATCCAGAGCCCCAGTTTAATATGGGCCATATAGCCAAGATAAAATATATATTTATATGGCTATTTCTTTCAACAGAGCAAAATACAACGAAAACATGCAGTCTCTGCAGTGTATTGAAGGAAGGCATCAATTTATTACCTATTCTTCTTCCATGGCACCATTGTGCCATGCGTTCAATAGAAAATATATTGGTCACCAGTTGTGTTTATGATACCTGCTAGCTAGTAGCCAGGCATTATGGAAGACATGGTCAACTTGCAGAAGGCCCTTTTCACACTGCTGAACAACATTCAAATATTGGAAATGAACATAAGTTTAATGAAAATTCTGAAATCTCACCATCCAATATCTCAAATACAAAACCAGTGAAAAAGTCCAAGCAAACCACAGACCTGAAAGACTCTTCCAAACAGTTGATTTACCTTTCTCTGTGCTGGGGGGGGGGGGGGGGGGGGGGGGGGAAGTCAGCTGAGGACACAGTAGCCTTTTGTACTTAAGATTCCACCTGAAGCTGTGTTTGGATGTGAAGTTGTTTTTTCAGGTTTTTTGTTTGTTTGTTTGTGGTTCCCCCCGCCCAAGTGTAGGCAAGTCATTATGGTCTGGGAACTGTAGCTTTTCCAGGAGATGCAAGAACTCGTCCAGCTGGCTCAGTCTCACTTCAATAGAAGAAGTTCTTACCTGCCTCAAAGTGGTGTGAAGAAGTGAGCCAGTACTGCAATGCACAGATGAAAGGTGGCAAAAAGTAATGAGTACCACTAAACTCTCCTCCACCCACTTAAAATTCTTCTGTGCCTAACAGAATCATCTGTGTACACCATCTGCCAGCTGTGAAGAGAAATAAGGTACTGCTCCAATTAGTAATGCACAATCTGATCAGTGTACTTATACTAAATAAATAGGACATATCACTTGTGTACATAATTCAATGATTGAGATAAATTTCATAACGTAAGAAAAACAGTAAATCACTCATTTACTGTCATTGTAAACTTTCCAGAAAGGATTAAAATCCAAAGCAGGATCTGTGGGACCCTGAGGAATTTGTGAATTTCAATAGATGCAGCATCATAAGAAAAGATAGAAAAAAAGTAAGGACAAGGAATGATTTTTGTAGTTAGCTTCACTTGTCTGACACATTTGCTGTGTCTAAATCATACATGGAAACATGACCACCCCTTTATTATGCCTAAAATTGGCAGTTTTTCCCCAAAGTTTCACTTTTAAGCACGTACTACAGCTACATCTCTAACGCTTCAGGTCAGAGCTGGAAGTACCATTTTTGTCCTCAACATAAGGAAGAGGGGCAAGGTGCCAAGTGCGGTCCAGGCTTGAGCTCCAGGAAAAATTGTCAAACACAAAGTGCAACTGTCTAACGTCAAGTCTCAGGTGTTTTGTTCAAGTGAATGCTAAATAAAAGCCTTATGAACTGGGCACACTTTCTAAATAAAGCACTCGTGACCTTTAACTCTTACGAAACTTGAATGAAACATTCAAGTCATGAATTAGTCAAAAAAAATACTGTTCCTGCAATAAAAGCAAATATAACCAAGTCTGCTTTCCCCCCCACACACACCCAAAGGAAAACTAAAAGCCTTTCATCAAATTGTACCCTTTGAATAATTAGGAGCTGGATCTCAACTAAGTTATACAAAACCTCATCAGAAAAATGGAGTATTGCAGAATATGAATTTTTCCCATAGAGAATTTTAGAAAGGACATCAAGGTTGTGATTCAATAGCACTTACAATATTGGACATTTCTCCACACCTTTTCTGAGCTAAAGAAATAAATTTAATCAATGTTCACATCAATGTAGAACTTCCACAGGAACGTTTGATGTCTTGAACCCGCTTGAAACTAAGAATTAGAGACAATTAATTTAAAAAATGTCAAGGTCTAGGTCAGAAGAATTCTTCAACACTTTCAGAACCATCCCTAGCAAAACTGTACCACTAATATTTCAAATAAATAAATTCCTCCTGAAAAATAACTGAAGAAGCAATATGTGTAAGACACACAATGCCTATTGCAGATTTTCTTATATAAAACCTGTCTTCCTAGCCACAAAAAAAAAAAATCTCCTCACATGTTATCTAATAGTGTGCATCTTTGCGAGATGAAGACCCCATTTGAGAATGCGCTGTTATCAGTGACATGGGCTTTAGCGCCACTCAGCGTCCAAATGACACAACTGCAGGGAGCTGCTGTAGCACTGTACTGAGCAGTGTGATGTGGTAGAGTGATTCCTTACTGATTTGTATAAGAGATCTGATTTTCAGAAGAAAGGATGATATTGATCCCCCTCTTGATCTCATCTTCAGCCTCCAAACTACCGTTCTTGGGAAAACCAGACAAGTCACAATGAGGTTGTCAGAGGAATTAGAGATTTAGCATAAGATGACATATGAACTGGTAAACTGTGTTCCAGTCATAAGAAATAAAGATATCAACAATGTAGAAGAAGGAACAGCAAAAGAAGTTTGCAGAAGGACACAGAAGGTGAGAGAAAGCCAGAAGAAGCAAGAAGAGGAGCTGAGCAAATACACTGAAGTGTAGAAGGACAAAGTGACCACAAAAAGAGTGAATGGGGCAAGGAAGAAGGCACAAGCAATTAAGAAAAGTCGGGTAGGTTATAACTATCTTTCGGCTCATCTAGGGAAAAAACGGTCTTCACTGAAACACAAGACCTTGAACTCAGAGATATTACAGCCTAAGGGAAAAGAGGCAATCCCACCTGTTATATCCCTCTACTCTCCCCCTTTCTTCTTCCCAATTCCCATTAATTATTTTTGATGTGAACCTAAGCTCCCTCAGAGAATACGCTTTGAAACTAGCTTGCCAAAACAAGGGTTCTGCTATCCATGTCCTTTATAAATGAACGGGAAACAACTCTCAGTAAAGTATTGGTAAACTTGCTGCATTATCAGTTCTATTGTCAATACTTCCCCCACACACAGAAGTATCTCCTGAGAGCTTAGCATAATATGAACAGAAGTCACAATCAGACAAAATAGGATATCCTGCCAGGATAATAAATATGCTAGAAAAGAAAAAAAAAAAAAGGGGAAGAAAAAAAAACAGAAGTGGAAACAAAAATCCGGCAGGACATACTGCATATTCTGAAATAAAAGGTTATTTGCTCAACCAAAATAAAATTTAACTAACAAATTATACTGAGAATCAAGCAAGCCAACAAGATCATCAGATATCAGAAAGAGAGATCACGTTTTGCACAGGGGTGCTAAGAACAGCTACAGTTTGACACTGTTACTCCCTATCCTGCCAGCCTCACCTGACCTACACAAACACTAATTCTGAGGAGCTGAGAAACACTGAAGAACTGTATCATGAAAACTGTTATTTACAACATGTTGATATATCATTACCATGCACAACAACTAGCATGCAACATTGCAGTAAAGACATTTCCTTCAGTAGATAAGCCCTCAAAAAGTTACCAATCGCAGAAATACAGAAGAGCACACAGGTCCCCCCTCGGCAGGCCACAGGACAATGGGTGTCTAACACAGGATTGCTGGGTTGCCGCAGCATGGCATCGCAAAAGGGTGCTGAAGAAACACAAACTGGGGCGTGTATTTTCTTTTCTGCTTGAATTTATGTAAAATCCCTAATGAATAGAAGTTAATTAACTACATTTAAGACTGATATACAACTACAGCCAAAGGGAATAAACAGGTTCACCAGCTGCTGTATTACTCCAACTACACTGTAAATTGCTGCATGCTATTAACATGCTCTCCTGGCTTCAGTAAAGAAAATCTTATTGAAATCAGTAGCACACATTCCCTATTTCAGTGAGACATTGCAAAATTAAAATGATATGTAGTAAAAACAATATGTGTGAGCCACCTGCTTACTGTATGATAGAATAGATTGGCATAGAATGACAGCTGCTGCACAGCCAACATTTCAGATACTATACTACCTTGCCAACTGGACTTAAATTCACACATGATTTCCTTGACTAGCACTGAATGAATTTTTGCTGCTATAAATATGCATTGGCAATTGTGATGAATCATCCTGGATACTAAGGGTCACTGTTAATTCAAATACATAAAGAATTGTATCCAATGGAAAAAGCAGCCAGAGCAAATAAGGTGAGTCAGCATTGTTCTGATGACCCATATGTAAAGAACATGCCTTGGTGTGCAATGAAGGGTGACAACAATGAAATTACCCACAGGGATCCTTGCTGGATATTCCCAGCACAAAATGCTATATGAGAACCAAAGAACTAATTAATCACCACATGCTTCCTTGAATTAGCCTCAAGTCTGTAAAAGTCACCACGGTCAAGATCTTACAGCTTTATTAAGGCACCTAGAGCCAGATTCAGATAGGCTAAATTCCACTAAGTTTTTACACCTATCCAGATCTACCCTACGTCTGCATTTTATAGTTAGCCGAGTCAAGGCAGTTCCAGCTCTACCCCTTACTTGGGCCTTCCAAATCCCTCTTCAGGCTCGTGCTGTTCTCCACTCTGTTCAGTCACAGAGGCTAGTGAAATGCAGGCCATCTGATACTGCTTCTAATTCCCACTGATGGCAATTAGAACTGTACGTCTAATTATTTTTTCAGATCCGCTTTTGCTGTTTTTCTGTTAAGAGGGGATACCTAGGAACAGTAAGTGTTCTTTCTTATCAAACATTCTATGCTAGCAGCTTATACCTAATGTCAATTATGAAACAAGTTCTAGCAAGGAACCACTGCTTTAAATTTCCCTGATAATAAAATATTATTTGCATATGTAACAATAAATAGCCTGGGTTTTCAACTGGAAATACATTTAAAAGGATGTCTAAGTAAACAGTTTACAGTTATTCCACGGACAACAATACTGTAGTGTTTGCAAAAGGGCAGGCTTGGGGTAAATTTAGTAATCTATTTTAACCAATTCAAATGCCAATATCCCATCTGCTAAGCCTCTTTATTTTATATCAGTCTGCCATTTTCTCTTAGTGGTAGCATCAATAAACATAGTTGGTAATCATCTGCTTGTGCTCTAATGTGGCATATTCAATTTCATTGAGTCAAGCCAGGCTGAAGATCCCTGAAAAAAAAAAAAAGTGACTGGCTTAGCTGTGATTCAGACCCATGCCTTCAGTTTAAGAATGACTCAAAGTTACATCATCACCAAACCTGAATACAAATAGTTCTTATCATATACAGAGCTAAACGCTAATAGCAGCTACATTTTATTTATTCCAAAAAAAATTTGCAATTTCATGTTTTTTTCCTGGTTTTGCCAAGTTCAGTGGAGCATTTCAAAAAAGCCATCAATTTGAGGAGTTCATTAAAACAATATTTGTATCTGATGATGTGTAACAGGATTCCAGTTGGAGAATACCACTTAGACTTAAGAAAGGGTTTGTTTTGCTTTTTCTGCTTTCAGATAGATTTGGAACTCTCAGAAGTGAAAGGCTTGATAACACAGCCTAGACTCAGCCTTCCGTTAGCCAATGTTTGCCATAAAATTCTCAAATACATCTAGCACACATTCACAGCCTGCAGTCAGAGACAACCTAAAACACTGACTATTACAAAAGCATGTTTTGCTTCTGTGGCATTGTAAAACTACAGTTACAATAATTTAATTCATCATGGTAAATGGTAATTAAAACAGCACTAATAATCAGTGGTGGAGGGAATTGTAACAGGCAACTTACTCTGGAAAACTAGGAGATCATAAACCCTGACTTCTGCAGTAATTTCAAAGCCTCACAGCTTTCAAGTCCTTACCAGGCTTCTTAGGATACCTATCTGATAGGGACCAAGGTGGGGAAAAAAAAAATTACTTCCTTCAGCTGTAACAGGCTTATCAATAATATAGGGAAGTGCTCAGAATCTGAAATTTTGGGGTTACGAGATCAGCCTGGTACACAGGTTACCAAAATTGTAGGAATCTGAAAAGAGGCTGGCAAGGAATCAGAGAGTTCCTTGACTTTTCTGGCTTCTTCAATCACACTATCTCCATTAAAAATGTAATTTTCAGCAAACCAGCATTCTCTGACATGACGCACTCCATTGTAGAAGACTTCCCTCCCCCAGTCCACCCCTGTGGACCTGTAAGGATGGGCAGCTTATTCCACAGGTGACCATTCCCTGCATGGCTATGCTCCCAGAAGTCCTCTGTGAGCAGAGGGTGGAGGACCCAGCACTCAGCACCACTGAAGACCAAGAGCTCCAGTGTGGCTTTGTAACATGACGGCTCACAGAAAACATTAATTAGTCTAATTCTACAGTCAAGACATACCCTGTAGCATACAAAATCTCCATACTTGTGAGGCAGTGCTGGTTTACTAGGACCATGCCCTAACATTGCAATGGAAATGGCTCTGCTTCTAAAGGCATCGTCTTTGACATGAGACATAAAACCATGCATGTTTGTTGTTTCTATATTTGACTTACCAGGCTTGAGTTTGGGGAGGAAACAGCTTCTGCTAACAGAGATCAGAAGCTTCTTTTGGAAAATGATATATAAAACCATGTTCTCAGAAAATGAGTTCCAGAGAGGAGTTCAGCTTTTAGGGGAAACTATGTTGTTAATACTATGAAATTCTCACAAGTGACTAGAACTCACTTTTGAAAGGAAAGTCTTAAAAAGTATAACCACACTAAGTTTACAAATTATATTCTTGTACATTTGAATCATCCTGTATAGTCATTGTGTCCAAAAATTTATGAACTCAGCACAGGACTGCTGCTAAAGTATCAGAACAACCTAGCCAATCTATTAAATTTATTCGTCGAAGAATATTAATTTATGTAATGTTTGCATTGTTCAAGATGTTTGTGTTTTGGACAATAGTACACATAAGAAGTAAAACAAATACAAACCATTGGGAAAAAAAAAATCAAATTTCCTGAAGTTTTGATGTAAAAATGTTCAAATATTGTTGATATTAGATGAATAATTCTGTATGCCTGGCCTGATATTATTCAATGTAACAGATTATTTAAAGTAAAGGCAGTGGCAGGCCCACTATGGTCCTAGCTGTCCTACTGCCTACAGCCTTCGTTATCACACTTTTTATTTTAAAAATAGACACTCTTTAAAAATATTATATGAAACTCAAATATACTATTCAGCAACGTTGCCTACATTGATTTTCACATACAACGGAGTATTCATATCATATAACATAGCAACAGAGGAAGCATTTTGGCAGAGCAGAAAACATCACAATAACGTCAGCCCACTAGAGGGCACACTGCCGTGCCATAGGAGAGATTTTTAGGGAGTAACATAAGGGAACTGTAGTTAATGCCTGAAGAAACAGCAATAGCAAGTTTTACCCATCCCCTCCCCAACGAAACGAATGTATCATTAGAAGCCAAAAAAGAAATCTATATTAAGATACTGTTAATGTTCTAACAAAGTGACACAAACAAGTTACACCACTAACAACTCACCTTCTTCCTACTCTAGGTATTTATAGCAATCTTTGAATTTTTACTGATATACCACATTCTATTAATTCTGCTGTTTCCCAAAAAAAGTAGGATAAACAAGGGACAAAGTGAATTTTTTAAAATAGGTTTTCCTCCCTACAGTTTAGATATTTAGGACTGAGCTTATCAAGCCAACTGGTATGCATCCTGCACATGTCATAACACCTAACACTGCTTCTATATGTGTGCTGAATCATGGCGACTGATTTCACAAGAGTCAGTGGTATATTCACCTATTACAGAGTAGGAACAATCCTTTAATTATGACAGCCTCTTAAATAGAAAGTTTCTAATAAACAAAGTTAAAAAAAATCAATTTACCAATTATTAAAGGTCAATTAGAATTAGAAAAAAAGATGCCTTTACGGTACTGGAGCTAGCACAGCACAAGTAAATATCTCTAAAAGAAAAAGCAGTCTTCTATGACAGAAACCAATTTGATATGGAAATGGGTCAACAGTTGCTTAAGATGTAGCACAGTTTTCATTTGATCTGCTATATTTGGACTCTATATGAGGCGCTTCCAGTAACATCGGTATTGCTTATACATGAGACTTTTGCATAATCACTGTATAAAGCATTAGAATTCTTTAAACCCAGAATGATTTTCAAAATGACTATACATAACTGTGTTAATAATGTGGATACAACAGTATTTACTGAAGTAAAAGAACAACTGTTTTCTAAGACAATTAGGATTCATGATACATTGGTTGGCAGGCTATTGTTTAAAACCCACACAGTTCTTATCCAAGAGAAACCCCAGCTCATCCCTGGGCACCAATTTATGCATAAAACTTAGCTCATAATTGCTGGTCAAGAATGCAGGTCAAACAAGGGAAAAATATAAAAATAATTAGACATACCAGACAATTTTATTTTGCGAATAAAATCCTGTGCCTGTGCAAACATTTTTTTTGTTAACATATTTTTGCTTTTCAGAAATGATCGGTTTCAATGCTTGTCTTAAGGAAACAAGCGGCTTCCATTTCAAGATTTTTCTTTCAAGGAAACCATATAACCTTATACTTCCATGTGCCTTAGATATTAGCTTCCCAGTCCACTTCACTATTCCTGTGTGGTCACTAGTAACCCTTGCATCACCATACTAATTAACCTAACTTCGCTCCTGAAAACTATGAACGATCATTTTATGATACTTACCACCATTCTCCAGCCAGTACTGAAGTCTCCCTCTTTACAGCTGGTTGGCACGTACTCACATATGCTACTGATCCAATGGCATTGGTCTTTCTTCATATCTGTGTTACATTGTCTGACCTTAGAAACAAGAATCCGTGCATATGTAATATTTTTCTTTAATGACATATTAACAACTAATGCAAACATGCACATACCAGAAGCCAAGTGCAGACATTTAAGATCAGATATTCATTGCTACACAATGACCATGCAATGGCATGCAGCCTTGGTCACATATTAGCCTTGCAGGCTAGAGCTGTGATGAGCAGCTGGGTGGACTTAAACAAAAATGGGGCTAAACAAAAAAGTCTAGCATTGAAAGAGGACACAATCAAATTGTATTAACATAGGTCATAACACTAGCACATTATCTCTACAGAGACTTAAAAGAATCTGTAGTCACAGTAACCTAGAGGTACACCAAAATCTAGGAAAGTGAGAATGGTAGGCCTTCAGACAGAAAACAAAGTGAGACAAAAATTTACCAGTCTTGTCTATGTGTAATTGGTAACCATGACTCTAAAGCCAACACAGATAATAGTTACAGGGGCTAATAACCTTTATGGAGTCCACATGAATATCAACTGGGTTACGCTGTTCACCCAGTTTTGTGTCCCATACACCAATGAAGATAGTGTTCTGAGAACAAAAATCTCTACAAGGCATATCTCTGCAAGGGTACAGCCTATTCAATCTAAGCATATTTTAACCTAATAATTCCTATAGCATATTGCATTATTAGTCTAACTGCTATTAGTGAAAACTGAACTACTCAATCCTGTGCCTGGCTTGGTAACAGATGTCATACATAATGTTTAACAAGTAGTTCATGTCTCTTGACACCATTTTACCACTTGTAAAATAAGAATGCTTTGAGATCATTGAATGGTAGACATTATAGAAGTAGAAAGCACTGACTATTATTTGTTGTATTATTATTATTTAATGTAACATATGGATGCAAAATTCTGGCTTGTTTGACCAGGAAGACAGCCCTATATGTTTAAAATTAAATTAGCAGAGAAAAAAAATTAAGCAAACAGACTATCTCAAATAGGAAATGAAATAAACAGTATGGAGCTCTTTAAATACATAACAAGTAATCAGCTAAAGGGCTGTGAACGGAACCTGAGTGGGAAGCTTGTGACCAGTGAGGCTGATATTGCTGGAAGCCTGAATGAAAGTTAAAAGGCTTCATGACTAGGCCAGACTATACAGGCAATTAGAACTGCTGAATGTTGCCAAGGCATCAGGCCAACAAGAATTACAACTCAACAAACTGAATGAAGGAGTGGGGAAAAAAAAGGAAAGGCTTTAATTAAATATTTGAGAGCTCACAAGGGATGGGGAAAGTGCCAGGTAACTGGAAGATGGTTAACTAAACTGAGGGGGTCTGTTCTCTCATTAATGCGTGGGGGAATTTACAAGTGTAACTTCTACTACCATTAATTGGAGCTACAGTAAATGAGTGATTCAGTCGTATACTGGTGAGGAAAGGCTCTTGTTATCTAGATTGGTCTTACCTGTTAAAGGTTTACTGAAAAGTTATGGGGTGATATAAATGAAAAATGTCACTAAGATGGAACCAGAAAGCCCAGTTCTGTTTATGATCCTAAGCTTTTAATCAAAGCCTGTGTGAAAGCCTTCTGAAATAAAGACTTGCACTACTCAGAATCCAGGGTGATCCCAGAATAAAGCAATATTTTCAGGAGAGCTTTTCTTCCCAGCATTTTGTCAGAATTGTGCAAACATTGACTTCTCTCTACTCCACACCTCAGACATTCCAACGTAACCCCGTGGGATGCATGTCAGATTTGAAGAGGATGAATTAACTTTGTTTCTGCAGTTCCTTGTTGCCATTTGGTATTATTTTATTGTCCCTGTGCAGAAATGAGACAGTGAAAATAAGCAGGTCAAAGAAACAGTAGGTGTGAGAAGAACAGAATTACTGGTGAAATGACCTGATGTTGGCAAGGGCAGGGGAAGAACTGTAAGCATACTGTGTCTCTGGACCCAATAAGTAACTCCATAGATGTAACTGCTTCAGATTAGCATATATACATTTTTATACAGCTCCAAATTCAGTGGTATCCAAAACATCTATCAGGTGTATAATTTTAAATGCATGGTAGTTATAATACACCATTTCACTACCCAGCGTTCCTCTTTGAACTCTAAAGTCTGTTTTAAAACAAAATTATAAACTATGTTCTTCTTATAGCACTACAATCAAGTTAGGAATTATTAAGAGAACAAAAAGATTTGTATTTTTATATTTTCCAGCCACAAGCAGAGAAATTTTGGACTAAGTAAAATACTCCCTATTTTCAGAGCCCATGAACACAAACCCCAAATAATAGTTTTATTACTCCCTTCAGGTACATAAAATGGAGCATAAAGGGCCAGAAAGCTTATGTCAGGGTTCCATGTTGGTTATTATATTAGTATTGCTAACTGGAAAGGAGAGCCACTAGAGTTTTAGAACACCGCATTAAAAAAAACAAAAACAAACAGACAGAATTCAGCATCTGTCCTCCGTGTGACTATGTACTATGGGATGGTTCAGAATAAGGGAGTAAGGAAGTATAAAAAACAAACAACAACAAAAAAAACACAACTAACTTATTAAAAAAAAAACTTCCACAGACTTTTTTCAACCTCAGGAACAAAAGGGCACAAAGATGTGCACCCTGCAAAGTTATTTCCCTCTCCTCCAGCCACTTTAGACTACACAAAATCTTCTCAAAACTCTGTCATCTTCAGATGTTCAAGAACCTGATCTCTTAAGCAAAATATATCTAAACAAGCACCATATTTTAAAAAGATTTTGTATGCTCAGCTTTTACTGATGCCTCACCAAGATGATGGTCAGATAGCCACCTCAACAAACTCAACTTTTTCAAAACTCACAGGACCAATTTGGACTTGGATTCTGTTTCATTACAGGAATAATACCATATACCTTAAAGACTAAAGGAGAGCACAACATATTAAAATTATGACTACAGCTAACATCAAATAAGAGAGAGATCCATTAAAGTGTTTAATGTTTTTGAAAACAAAAATCATTTTATATCAACATCACAGGATTACCTTATAAAAAGTAGCTGCCAGGAGTTATTTGCTTTCTTTTCTTGCTTGCCCTCATGAAAATAAGGACATTTGTAAAGGACAGAACAGTTCCACATCTGCAAGTGCTACGAAAGAGATATTACTCCAAAAGGCCATCCTTTATGGCCCTTTATGGGGCCATATAAATCAAATCAAAAAGACAACAATCAATTCAGGTATCATTTTTATATAAAGTTTTAAATGCTGACATGAAAGTCAAAGTCAATAGTATTAACCAAATCTATTAAATTTCTCAAGATTGAAATTAAAAGAATTGGAGAATTTTCACATTAAGGTGGTGGGCTATACTGTAGCTTAATTTATAATTTCCAGGCATATAAGGCAAGCATAGACAGACCATATGTCTTTTCTTGGCCTTTAAATGCTCCTATTTTCCACTAGACTTGCCTTTTTCTCTATCTATTGGCAGCCATACCATTTGCTATTCAGGTGATTGGCTGTAATGAGCCAACTCCTGTTTCCATATGAATAACCACTTTTTTCCCCAATTACTTAAACTGCCAGCAAGTCACCAGTGTCATGTTCTTTAATGCAAATCTGACTGTCAGCAGAGAACAGGAATACATGAAGAGAAAATTTATTATATCCTCAGCTAAATATTTTTTTTAAATGTTATTCAGTTTAGCTTCCAAAGGAATATGGGGAAGAAGGCAATGGTCCACAGTAAGAAGTAAGAATATCTTTAATTGGCTTTGTGCTCCACATGCCCTCATAATCAGCCTTCCCATATGGCAGTCTGAAATAAATTTATCAATCTCCATTTATGTATTTATGCCATTTTATCAGGTCCATTTTAGCCAAAACTAAAAATCTATAAAAATGAGAAGTTACATTTAATTTTAAAAGTTTATTTAAAAAGTTAAAATATTGAATACATAATTTGATATTTACAATTTTTGGAAATAAACAGACACAGACAAGAAAAAGGCAGAGGGGGGAAGCTACTGAGGCCAAGGAGCATCATTTATTAACAAAAATGAAACTGGAAGTATAACTTGAACTCACCTTTTTGACAGCCAGTTTTTATTATTCTTTCTTAAATGGTCCTGGGTATTTTTCCCTAAAAATAAAACATTATTTTAATCTGAGATACATCTTAAATTTTGCAAGCCAAGGATTCTTCAGGGTGGATTCTTCCTGGAATCTACCACAGTAACTGCGATCATGAGGTAAGGAGCAGATTTCTTCCTAGTGTGCGCACTCCTGGTTGCAAGTGCCATGTTTGACAGTAAATTCTTGTAGGACAAAGAATTTTTTAACTTTTCATAGAAAAACTGCTGTATTAAAATTCTAATACAAGACAATAGAAGCTAAGCTACCCAGTATTCAAGGCGTAGTCCATTAATTACCCACCTTCAAACCTGTATCCTTTTGGGAAACCTCCTCAGGTTCTACCAAATAGATTTTCCAAGTGTTGCACATTTTTTCCAGTTGTTTCCAATTTAAAGCCAGTTTAAGCCTCTAAGTAATTCCTTAAGCATCTACTTCCAGAACACAGATATCAACAGCCAATTTAAAGAGAAAGGCATTTTCAGTATGGGTTAAAAACTGCTATTGGCCCTACAAAATTCTGCTTTAGTGCCCCATGTTCCCAGTTGCTATTAACTGAGACCTTACCTATGAATTAATTAGTTCCTGTAGGAAGATCACTTGTAACAGCTGGTGTCCTAAACAACTATTGCTCTTTTCCTGAAAGGGTTTCTGGTTTGGGGGTTTGGGGGGGGGGGGGTGTCCCTCCTAAAAAAAAAAAAAAAGTTACATAAGGTTGACAGCATTTTTCCCACAGAGCTGAGGCAGAACAAGCAGTCAGCAAAGGGAACACAGGTGAAAAGCAAATTTTTTTCCTTATCAGTCTGATAGCAATTATATCATCTTTGATTGTGCTGATTTACAAATGGGAGAGGTCCTGTCTATGTTCCATAAGAGCTCCATAAGAGGAAGAGAAAATAGCTGCTAATCCTGAAATTCATTAGTGAAGTTTAGTGAATTTAATGTCTAAATTAAACAAAACAGTAGTGTCAAATTCAGTGTGCTTAATTAACTTGCACAAAATAAAAATACATATTTTAAGATTAAAGTTGCTGTTTAATGGCAAATAATTTTATTATTACTTGGCTAAATCTGTTGTTAGATGCATACATACACATATAAATTCAGAGCAGCTCTACGGGTTTCTCCAGTTACTCAAGATCAGTACTGTACTAAGTAGGGCTTTTTCCCCACTTGCTGAAATAGCACATAACTAAATATAAATGATTTTTTAAATTCATTAACTTTGATCCAGAAGCTAAGTATAATTTATACAAATTGTTTTATACACAGTTTTTTCACCAATACATTTTAAAATGTGTTTTAAGACTGTTGCCTGTTTGTTCTTCTTCCAAATAGAAATCTTTAAGGTATATACTCAAGCAAAACTGGCTGCCACAGACTCCAAAGGGGCTTTGCCAACCTCAGAGCCCAGTATTTTACCAAGTACCAGGTCAAGAGTATTTAGACACTGGAAGGAAGAAATAAATGTTTGGTAGGGTTTCAAAAGTTCTAAGATACCTGTCTGCTTCTCTAGTTGCCTAAACACTTTCAAATTTGTCTCTTAATAAATAGTAATGGACTAATACAAGGCACAGATTATCTGGAGCCTACATTTGAAATCTGCTCTCAAACCTCATTTGCAGATTGGCCAGATGGTAATTAGTGTGGAGGTGTTCTCCAGGCAGACTTGCTTTCAGGGCAGGGTTTTTTTTAATTTTTATTGGGGTTGGGGGAGGAGAAAGGGAAGTCTTTTTTTTCAGTTAAGACTAATAACAGCTAGGAAAGTGTGAATAAAAGCCAAGCTACAAAAGAATATTCTCTAGTTTGTTGTATTTAAGAAAGTGCTTGCAATTTAATCCAGGGAGACCAATAAACAGAAGACTAAAATAAAAAGGCAGAAGGCTGCAGTGTCAAAGTGCTGTTAAAGTACATGAGAAAAGCAATCCACTTGAGGTTCATTGTAACACTTCTAATAATGAGCTTCCCATATTTAGACACAAGAGATAGCAAATTCAAACCCCCTGGAAAGGATACAATACAGTTATACAACAACACAGCAAACTGTATTTGTTTTGTTATTACTACCTATGCACCCTATGGTTTCTTTAGGGAAGATGATAAGATATCTTTATATTGTGGTATATAAAATAGCCTGAAATATCTCTTTAACACCACTAACTTACCAAAAACCTTCCCAAATAGTGAATGACCTCCACTTGATGCTAAGCTTGGTCTTAAGCACCACTGAAAAAATAATGTTTTGTTACTGTATTTCTTTGAGAGGTTTTCAAAATCCTTCCAGTCAGTACATGAGATAGGATACATATTGTCGGGGATAAGTTGTTAAAGTGAATTTGAAATGTGCTTCTCAAAATATCGTTTACACATTTACCAGATGGTAAAATAAACATGTAAATTGTTATCGAGTATACACCAACTTTATACTACAATTTTACCCACTGTAGAAATGGTGTAAAAATGTTGAATACAGTGTTACTTGTTCATTTAATAGTTTATTAACATTTTAAATACATTTGGAGAATAGGTTTACTTTTAAAGAAAAAATTACTTTCCATTAATTTTAATCCATTGATCAGGCCAAATTAACCTGCTTGCTTCTACATTCATCATTTACCTTATCAATAATATGATTAGCATAAATACAGTTGGTTCTAAGTATTTGCCTATGCACAGAAGTTACACTTGCTTAATGCAAATTTGTTCTAAAAGACTAGTTTAGCTAGTGCAAAGTGCTAAAAAAAGTAATTTTAAAAATTATAGCGACCAAAATTTCACTTAAAGGTAGCTGTTAGACTAGCGGGTTGCATTGCCACTGGAATTTACTCTTCCATGAGCCACCATACTCATTCAAAAATATGATAATGTGAATACTTTACATATGATGAAACAGAAGGCATGTGCTAACAAAACCCTGTATCCAAAGAAGCACCTAATGATTGTACCATTTAGCAATACACAGAAATTAAAATCTACCAACTCAAAGAATAACCTTTGTCCTTCAGTAAAATAAAAGGTTTTATACATACAATAATTTGTTAATGATCCTGAAGGAAGAGACAGATAAAAGATTTTGATGAAAGACTTTTTGATGAAAAGCTTGTGCTACCTATGACTGCCCTTTCTGTTTGCAGTTCTAACTATTTCTACCAGCCCAGGTCATCAAAAGTACTGTGCTGTAGGATTTCATTTCTTACCTCTCAGACTATGCCAGTTTCCTTTTTGAAACAGTTCATTCTTTTGCTGTCTCAGATTTAGGGTCTCTCCTCATCTCTGAGGAAATATATTCACTCAGTACATATTTATTTTTAGTCTATGTACCCAGCAGACTGAACTAACTGCTCCTTAGAAATGAGTATATCAATTAGTCTGAAAACTCTTCAAAATATCCAAAGATTTTTTTCATCAATCCACAGTAGAATTTTGGATTATCACCTGAGTTTTGTTTGAATTATTTTTGGAGGCTTTTCACAGTATCTAACTTCAATCTCATGCCAGCCTTTAAGCTGTTCACTATTACATTGCTGCTTTACTATTATATGCCCTTGGCAATAAGGTGTTATCACATAGATATAAATAATCTATAATGACTCAAAAGCAATAGCACAAATTTAACTTAAGAGTAAGTTAAATTATCTTAAGTTGTGGTACCTACTAATATAGGATATTTGTTGGATTTACAAACTCCTCCAGAATTCACTAATAAAGAACTCCTAACCAAAATTATCTTTAAGGATGCTCCCCCTGCACAGAGAGCTAGAACAAAAGCACTAGGTAATAAGCTTTAGCAAATTTGTCTAGCTCCTCTAGCTCTGACAACAGAGGCTTGTGGTTTAAGATTTGAAAGTCCTACTGAAAAAATGCAAGTGCCAAAAGCTGCTCCACACTGGATGCTTCATCAGAACTCCAGCAGGATCTTCTAGGAAAGAGGGGGAAAAAAATTGTAATAATAATTTGTATGTGAGCACTTCTAAAGCATCATTTGTGAGTTGCTGTTTTACCAACCTACCTTTTGGATTACACTTTGCAGTCATCGTATTTTGTGAAGAGACACAGAAATATTTGATGATATTGAAGAGGCTGCAATAATAATATTTTAATATGGGAATAAATAATAGCGTAACTTAATTATATATCCCCAAAAGCTCTGGAAAGGGCTGGGTTAGAACTCAGACAGCAATACAAGTTCAGACTTAAAGAAATAACCTAAGTTCATTGGAGGGAAAAACTCAACAACTTATGCAGTCAGGAGTAACAACAGCACACCTACATTTACCAGTATCCCTCTATACAGTACACAGATGAAGAGTTACAGCAATAATATTCTGTTGGGAAACTTAGAAGTCAGACTACCACCCTAACACATTGGAAGCCATATATTGGCTTTGGTGTGAAAATATAAACAATGGACTGAAAACAGTAATCACAAGAGGGAATTGTTGAAGAAAACAATGCCTTCGGAGCCTGTGACACTGAGCACCAACCACCTCTGCCAACTAACTTCTAAGCAGAGCCTGAGCCAACACTTCTAATAAAGACAGGGTGATCACTGGAAACTTGTAGCATATGCTGCTATTTACATAACTAATTGTAGCATGCACAATCAAAAACCAGCCAGCTTTAGTATATACATGCAAAATTATTGATTTTTGATTATGGATTTTTTTTATACAGAAGATTAGAAACTGCCAGAAACAAAGCCACAAGTAACAACCATGAAAAAAGTTAGAAGATGCAACTCCTAAATTGCAGAGGCTATTCTTTAGGTGACAGTGTTGAAATTTACAGCTAGAATATAAATCCAGATGTGATTTTATGACAGCTGATTCCCAATCCAAACTTTCAATAGAACTGACATATACAGTCCATAGTCTGATGGTAGAGATGCTCAAGAAAATTCTTACCAGTCTCAGACAAGCTGTGGTCTGTCATTGCAGGCATTGTAACACAAGATGAATATTTTGCAAAGGATATTGCAAGCTACACTAATGCTGGTCTGTTTGTACAACACATACCTAATCCTTACACAAAAAATTTTAAGAAAAATTTAGTGATGCAGACAAAAAGCATTAGCTGAGTTGCCCCTAAAACTGTGGAGCAAAATAGAAGGACACCAAGATGTGGAAAAATATGGAAGATGGACTAAAGCTGCATTACAATAGCATCATATGAAAAACAGAAAAGCAAACCTGAAATGCATAAAACTCAAAATTTTTCAGGCAAAAGAGCTTGTTTGTATAACCTAGAAAAAAATGCATATTGATTCTGGAATATTCTCCTATTATTCAGAAATAACACTGCTATAGAGGCTAAATATTTAATTATATTGATAAAATCTATACTGGCTAGATACAGCATACTTGTAATGACAGTATAGACTATAGTTTGCTACAAGCTTAAATATTTTATAAAACAAGAATATCATTTTAATCATGTTATTTTAAGATATTTACTGGCCAGTAGTCTTTTGGAAAATGGTGTTAAAATTGTAAAAACAAACAAAAAAACATGCTAAGGGATCAAACTCAGATCAATAGCAGCACTATAAATTATAACGCAACACCCATCAAACTAGGGCTTAAATAATATGGAACAGGTAAAGAGAAAACTCAGAAACAGACACTCTGATCATGCAACTACAAATGCTAAAAATATTAACATTGTAGATTCTTATGAACGCCACAGAAAAATGAAAATGTGGCATGTTAAACAATTTATGTGAGTTAAACCCTTTACAACCACAAGAAACTGTATGCATGAGTAAATAAAAAAGTTTGGATGCAAAAGAAAGCAGCCTTCCACAAATCTGTTCCTCTTTGCTAATCCTAAACAAGGAAAGACCCTTGTTTAAGCATCCTCTACAAAAGGAATTAAGCAACGGTTGCTGTGAGTGCTCAAGCTCCAAAGGGACCAAGCCACGGAGGAGCCAGTGAATCAGCCCATGGTAAGAACAAGAATGAAGGAGAGCAGCACAGAGGCTGAAGCTCATGGGAAGCACTGGAGATCACGCAGGGAAAGGAGACCAGCCCGGAGACTGGCTTGGGACAACTAGTACATAGGCAGCAACTCAGAGCTCTCCCAAATCATCGCCCTTGAGTACAGCAACGTGTACATTATCCTGAACAACTCTCTGAGGGCAGGTTTTGTGTTATAGATGAGGCTGTCTCATACCTACCTGCCCCCAAAAAAGACAGTCCTGCTCACTCCCTGCTGTCCTGCCCTCGTGCACGCCAGTCGTGCTGCCCTCCTCTTGCAACTGCCTCGTCACCAAAGTGACCTCAGAGAGCTGAGCTGGCAGTAAGCTAACCCTCTGAAAAAGGCCTGGGGACGCAGAGCTACACATGTACACTTAAAACCTCTTAGAACCTTATACTGAGGCAGCTGTCGATACCAAAGTAAAATTAAATATAATTACTCTTTAGTACAGTGTGTATTGAGGACAGGTATTCCCCTTGTCCCTTTATGGATGGGAAGTTTGATTGTAATGACAAAAATGCATTTTAATTACCAGAAGAAAAAACACCCCAAAACCTGCAACAGCTAACACTGCTAAAGCAAAACAAACTTAGGCCCTGATGCTACAAAGACTTATTCACATGTTTATGCTAAACTTTATATTGTCATAGAACAATTATTTGTGTTGTGCCTACTGTTAGAATGTATTTGGAAAATGAGCATATATTGCTAATAGACTGTTGGTTTTCTTAGCCTTTTGACTATGTATGTCCAGTGAAAACAAATATTATCCATGAAGCAATCTTATGTCTGCATGTTGATAAAGTAAATTTTTATATTAATTTTTAAATGCCTGATTTTCAATTTTTGGTCTTACACTCATATTACTTTAGTGATGTCTACTTATAAAAAAATTAGTCTGCAATAAAAATAAATTTGCATTTTTTAAATAACATTCATTGATATCAATGGTCAGAGGGAAATTACAGCTGAACAATATATGGAAACACTTTGACTAAAACACTGAAGTGTATTAAAAATACAATACTGAATGCTGATACCAGTTTTTTTTTACTCTGTTTACCCCAAAATAAAGAGTGCTACTCTATAAATAAAACCATAAAGTATGCGAAAAGGAATCGGACATTACAAAATTTCAGACACAAATAAGAAGGATTGAAAATATATGATTAATTTCCTTCCACTTAACTTCTGAACATTTTGTTAATACTAAAGGAATACTGTTGGCCTAGATATTGCCCCCAAATAAGAGACAAATTTTCAGATAACAAACGCCAACCGAACCATTTTTGATCTTACTATGAAGACAATTAAAGCATTTTAAAAATCAGCCTTGACAATAAGTGGAAGTGAAGCTTCACTTATTCTTTTAATCTAAACGGAAATGAAAATGTAAGTACAATAAGACAAGAGTTATCATTTTAATAATTATATTAACATAGGAAAAATCAATATGCAAGTCAAAGTGGCCCTATTCATTCTTTCAAACTGCACCTGCTTCAGACAGCATCTAACCACAAGAGGAAACTATCAGATGATAAAAATCAGTATTGATCTATTGAAGCCAATTAAATGATGCAATTTTACACTAGTTGAGGATTTAATCCGCAGTATTCTGACTACAACTCTGCAACAAATACCAGTCCTCAATTATTATCTGAAATAACTGCTCAATAACGTATTCAAGAATAAAATTGTCAGAACTGTAGAAATCATTCAGAACCATAATTTTGCTGTTAATTTTTCAGTGAGATTTTTGTCATTTCTAAACACGGGCTGCTAAATCATTCAGAGACTTTTGAAAAATGTCCCTACCCCTCATCAGTTAAGCACAATGTTTTCAACAGCTTGATTCAGGAACGGACAATAGAAAGCAAAATTTTTTACCTCTTATTCAATGCTTTGCATCTAACTCAAGTCAAATGTTCTCTTCTCCTAAGCATCAGAAAAGCAAGTAAACTGAGCTACCAGAAGGGAGTTTCTGCCAGGCTTAAGGTAATACCTACATACAAAACCATCGTGGTTTAGAGGTACAGTGATAAGGCGGTGGCAACGCAGGCAGTGGGGAGCGGGGGGAGATGCTTTAATGGTTCATTGAAAGGAGACTTAGCCCACAGAGCAGTTATTTCTCTGTGTTATTGCACCACAGATCTAAAAACGCTGGCACCAATCATAGAGCAACAGGTGAGATAGGAGATGACGCCGTGAGGCCCTCTGCAAACTACCAAGAGGCTGAGTTCCCAGGAGGCAGGGCAGGGCACAGGTGTTAGTCCTGGTTTTCCCCAGAGTCCATAGAGCCACCACCATTTCCTCAGCATCTCCAACAGAAAGGCTATGGAAGATAGAGATCTGACACTCTAGCTGTGGTCTATCTCCAATAAATAACATCTCTCCTTCAGCAAACATTTCCACAAAGGTAAATAAGCTGTAACCAGGGCGAAAAATCAATCACCAAATTTGTTATCTAACATTTATGATTTCAGTTTAATTCTGGGTGGGTGGGTGTTTCCATCTAAATTAGGACAACTTTCAGCAACCTAAATTTTTCTTTCCATTCAAAATACGGCAGAAGGACAAAAAAATACTGGTGTTGCTCTCCTTCTCTTCAGTCCCAGACCAATATTATCTGCTTCTTGGATAAGGAAGTGAAAAGCAGTCAGTCTGGAACTAAAAATACTTCAAGAAAGAAGCCTAGTTACAAAAATGAATTCTATAGCATGGGCCACAGAAATTAGGATGTGTCTTTTAGAAAGAAGTTTAAATTATGTTTCAGTGCTATCACTGAAAAACTAAAAAAAATTAAATTATTACATAAGCCAAAAAATAGATTACAAATGACTGAAGTGGAACCTTGTATGATGCACTTTGGTAACTCATCAATGCAGTGTTTCTACTATATTAAAATCAAATTATTAAGTGTATTCTAAATCAGTCAGTCACTTCAAGGTACATGACTATCACAATTATTGAAAAAGGCCTTGATCCTGAAAACATAAATGTCTGTGAATTTTTAGACAAGTGAATAGTCTTTGTAGGACTGACCTCCTACTTTACGTTGTTCACACATATGAACTTGCACGCACGATCAGAGACTAAGGTAGGAATACACATTTACAAGCTATCAACATTTTACCTAAAATGTCTCTTAAAACGGATTCAAAGTCATTACCAGCTGTTTCTTATTTAAAGCTTAAGAAATAAATGCTCATTAATATCAATGTAATACTACAGTTTTACACAGAAATAATGTACCTGAAGTTTTCATCCATTCTGCCCTAAATTTTTTTAAATTAAAATATTATCTACTTATATTTGACCTAAAAAAAAAAAAATTAAAACCAGCAAGATCATTTGCACTCATATCAGCCCTTAGCGTTAGAAACATTACAACTATGAGAAATTAAAGTGATACCATGAATAAAACATCACAGGTTTTATAGTTTAATATATTTTAAGGCCAAAGTTATGTCTAATTAGGAACAGCAGTCCTGCATTTTATGGATAAATGACTATCCTACCTCTCTAAGGAGGAAAATATTATCTGTGTTCAAAAATTTAAGAGAGATACAGGTACATATATTTCAACAAATGGAAACTTTTCGAATGATTGTGCTCTGAAATAAGTGATGCTTTTGTTTGTGTATTCACAAATCAATATACATTCTGATAAATGCATGAAGTGTTATCATTAAGCTGTGTGGCTCTCTAGATTACTATGAGCATATTACATCTATTTAGTTGAAAGAACGGGGTACTGAATGTGAACAGTCTGCTGCCTTCCATCTACCTAACACTCTGCTTTTTCATTTTTTTTCTTTAACTTTTCCTCCGTATCTTAGCAAGTCACACATTCCCCACTGGAGATCACGTTCATGACAAGTTTTAATATTTAAAATTAAAACTTATGTCCATTCAGCACAGAAACAGCACCTGAAAAACATACTTTCATGCAAAGTCTTTTATTCTGCTGTTCCCAATACCCACGCTTTCTTTTTTCATGTCACAGAGATTTAAAAATTGTCCTCTGTAATTTAAAAAACATTTCCAAAAACAGTATCACTTTACAGGGACAAACCAGAACGTTTCCAGTTGATAAAGTAATTTGTGGGGGAAATACAAAGCACCTGAAAATGCAGACTGCAAAGAAAACCATTTTAACTATAGCAACAGCACTGCATAATGTTATAAAGAAAATTATGCAATTAGGTCCCTTATCAAACTTACGAAGATTCAGATTCATGCCAGTTGGGGGAAAAAAACATTATTGTTCACCATGGTTCCCTTGAGCACTACCTAGGGGAGGGGAGTGATGACCAGACAGCAAAAATTAAGAAGAATGTGTCCCACCTTACGCCTATTCTGCCAATCTGTCGCGGTTGTTCTTCTAGCTCCATAGGTTTACTTTTTTTTTTTTTTACTTTTTTTTTTTGCTGACAAGTAATACAAGACAGATTCTTGCCTTCTTAGGATCTTGCAATCTAGTTTAGACATAGCACGTCAAGTGGTGATGAAAGAAGGTTAGGGTGGGTTTGAAAAGATGAGGATTCCAACCGTAAACGATGCAGAGACATCAGTTTGGTAATGTACACATGTTTTGCATGATTCATTGGACCAAAATGGCCAAAGGAACTTAAAAAGCTGTCAAAGGCATCTTTACCTCTGACCTACCTAGTCATCCATCTGCTTCCTCATACTGTCAATCAAAACCCTCCCATCCTTATCACTATTCTATTACACACATTTTCCACAACCATTTCTCCTCCAGCTCTTAAAAAATATCTTAGCAAACATTTCAATCAGTCATTAAAAACCTTGTTAAAATATGCAATGTGTCATCAAATATGCATAGCATACTCGTGCAAAATCTGCAGAGTGCAAATCACTGTATTACATTTGATATAGTATTAACGTGAAATATCGTGGAAAATGTTACCAATAAGAACTTTGAATTACTTTCTATGGATCACCTCTCCTGGAGCTTGATTTTGTGTTATTTCAATAAAGCAAAGAAAGGGCAATAGCATAGATTATTTTACAGAATAATTAAATTAAAAGCCCTCTCAACATGCCTAGAATAATAATACAAATTATACTTCATGTAAAATTCATGCAATTAGTTGCTGGTCTAACAAATTCATGCACAGGGTTTTGCTTCAACTAAACCGAACGTGCTGCAAGTACATTATCATTTACATACACTAGGTCAAAAACTGCATGTTCGAGTCCAGATGAACACAAACATTTTAACGTGTCAGTAAACACAACGTTTAGCAGATACACACCTGCATCTCCAATAATAATAGTAATAATAAATTGACCTACCGACAGGAATAAGCCTTTATTTAACTTCAGCAGCCTTTAGCGCTTCCAATCTCTCGCAGAAATAGTTACGGAATTTTAACATCCTGTTGAAATAGTTAGGGAATAACATTAACCACTCACGCACAGGAAAGGGTTTTGTTCAGACCTGTCACACGTTACGTATTTATCCCAGACCCACCAAATAAAACCCAGCCGGACCCGTTGTGATAAACGGTCTTTGCGAGGCGGCGGCCCAGCGCCATCCGGGCAGAAAAGCCGTTTTACACGGCGGCTCGGGCGCAGGGCGGGCGGCAGCGGGGCTCGCGCCGGCGACGCCTGTCAGAGTTTCCCGCCTTTCCCAACGGTCGCGCTCCGGACCGGCGGCTTCTGCCCTCCGGGGCAGCGCAAGGGCGGACGCGGCGGCGGAGGGGGACGCCAACCGCTGCCTTCGCAGCCCGGCAGCGGGGAAGGGGGCCCGAAAAGCACCGATTTTTCAGGCCTCGACAGATTCGGGAGGCTGGGTGACATCCCCGCACGCCGGGCCGCGGGCACTGCGCGGACGCTGCCGCTCCGCACCAGGCGGTTTGGGAGGGGCTCACCGCCCCCCCTCCGGCGCCCGGGCTGCCCGCGGGGCTCTTGGGCAAAACAGCCGCTTTTTCCCGCGGCCGCCACTGTCCCTGGGGGGACGCGCTGGATTTGGGGCCGGGCCCCCGCGCCCTCGTTGCGGGCTGACGGCTCGGGCCGCGCTCACCGCGGCGCCGCTGGGCTCCCCCCGACGGCCCGCGGCGAGGCCGACGGCAGCCGCTGCAGCCGGCGGGGCCCCGCTGCGGCAGCGGCCCGCACCTGCGGCGGGGGGACCGGCCGCTGCGCTGTCGGAGCGGCCCGTCGATGCCGCAGCGGGACCAAGCGCGGCGCCCAGGGCAGCTCCGCGCAGAGCCACCGGAGCTGCCGGGCCGCGCTGCCCCGCGGAGCCGGGCGTGGGGGAGCCGGAGCGAAACTCGCCGATGCGCGACACCTGCGCACCGCGGCCGCGAAGGCGCCTTTCCCGAGGCCTACGTATAGGTCTTCATAGCGGCTCCTCCGTCCCCGCCGCGGCCCTGCGCAACACCCGCGGCTCCTCCAGCCGGCTGCCCCCGAAACGGCGCCGGTCCAGGGCAGCCCGGCCTGCCGCACCCGCACGAGGCGGCGCCCTGCGGGGCAGCGCACGGCCGCGCCGGGGTGCCCGTCCGCGACCCGCGCGGGGGGCGAGGCGAGGCGAGGCGAGGCCGCGGCCACGCACCAGCGCCGCAAACGGCCTAACTCCGTCCTCCGCGCCAGCGCCGGACAACTCTCCAGCCTGCGAAATGATCCAGGCTTTAACCGTAAAGCCCTGGATCGCTATACATCGCTCAAACCCGACTGCGATTTCACGTCCCTCTTTCTCCGAGTGCAAGCCTTCACACTTGGCCAGAAAGCGCATGCTGTCACCAACCCTCTGCCCTACGCTCACCCCCCAAAAAGACAAGCAAACCTACACTGGGAGAGAGGAAGCAGCCCTGGGAACACGCACCTCCAGCACAGGGGGAAAGCAGGGGGCTCCCGCCTGCAGAGCCCTGAACACCACCGGCTCAGAGGAGAGACGAGCTTGCACTCGTGTCTTCCCCTTCGCTCGCCGGAGTCACCTAATTTCGTACTTGTAAAACGGCAAACTGCTTTCAAACACGACGTTAACGTTTTGCCAGGTTTATTTTACTTGTTATACACAGACGATACAAACGGGCAAAAACCGAAACAGTTCTCAATGGAGCATGTACTTGTATAAATTATTCAGTTCCACAGACATAACAGAACAAATATAAAAATCACAACATTCGATTTACAGAAGAGTCAAAAATATACACACGTTTATGACCCTGAATTTCTATTAGGAAATTTCCCCGTCGACTGTAATCTAGACTGAATATTTAGCCTGATGCATATTTCAGTTTGTAATTGTTTTTCATATAAAAATGCATTAATTGTATAGATTTGCTACTCAAAATTCGAAGACTTACTATTCTGCTTCGCCGGGGGGATACCTGGAGGGATAGTACTCCTCCTTCATTAATATAATAAGAGGTTTACAGGAAACATCGCTCTTACTTTCGATGCGTAGTTTATTCCCCAGGAAGTCAGATCTCGGTTAGCTACTTTATGAAAAAGTCAATTCCAAAACTAAATGCAGTAAAATATACAACTCACAATTCATCTTCACTGGACTACACTATGGTTACCAACAATTCAGTCGTCTATATCTTTTTTTTAGATTATTCATTACAAAGATTTACAGCAATATAAAGAAAAAGGGGAAAACTGCAAAGAAATTTGAAAAGAGTTTGTCAGCATATTTGGCACCTGCAGGGACCAGTAATGGATTTGGCACTTGGGGGCAAGGGGGAGGGAGGAATACCACAAAAATAATAATATTGCTGATGTCGATCTATTCCTTTTAAAGAAAAATACAGAGGCAGTTAATTTTGCTTTTGGAAGGCGTCATGCTACTTTAATCGACTTTCCTACGAGAGTTATTTCTGTTCTTTTGAAGGGAAAGCTCAGCTATTTCTTAGCTGTGTTAGCCCAGGGCACGGCGTAATTATTTCATGCGAGGAATTGCAGAGAAAGTGAGAAACCCATTACTCGCTGCTACAGCTATGAACCATTCTGTATTTCCAGAATCATTTAGAAAGAGTGTTTACCTGGGGAGGCGGGGGGGGGGGGGGAAGGAAGCAAAAGAAGAGGGGAGGAATCAAGAAATTTAAACAAGAGCTAAGTTTTGTGACTTCACAATGAAAACAAAAATAAACCCCAAACAAATAAGAAAGAAACAAAACCAAAGGAAAGAAAAGTAACCGGTTACAATAAATTAAATACTATGTACAGGCATTTCACAGGCTCTTTTTCCCCACTATTACTAGTATCCCCTATTATCCATCCGTGGTACAAGGAAGGAAGCGCTGCACGGTTTGAGAGTCTACACATCCTACTTATCAGTGGGTTTCGGAGACGTGGAGGGAGCGCCCGCGGCGCAGCGGCCGCTGCCGCCCGCGCCCCCGGGGCGCCGCCGGGGCGGCGCGGCGCGGGGAGGGAGGAGGTGGGTTACGGCTACTGCGCGGCCTCCCTCCCGGGGCCGCGGGGGCGAGGGCGGTGCGAGGGGGCGGCTAGGGGCGGGGGTCAGTGCGCTAACCGCGGAGGAGTTATTGTGCAAAAAGACGGCGGTGCCGGCGGGCGGGGGCCGCGCCTAGCTGTGCGAGTAGAAGCCGTAGTAGCCGATGTCCTTGGCGCAGGTCTTTTCGCAGTCCCGCTGGGTGAGCACCTCGCTCTTGAGGGGCGAGGAGCTCTCGGACACGGGGGTGTCCGAGGGGGAGATCCGCCTCCTTTTGGCCTGCTCGTAAATCCCAGAATCGGTGGAGTCGATGGACTTAATGGACGAGGGCGTCTCGATCCAGCTGGAGTCGGACAAATCTTTGGGCTTGGAGTCCTCGGCGCCCGGCAAGGGGGACCGCTCGGGGGCCAGGCTCTCCGCCTCCTCCCCCAGGTAGGGGTTGCCGGCGGCCATGCGCGCCGCCGCCGCGCTGTTGGGCCAGCAGGACAGCACGGAGCCCGACTTGCTGCAGTACTGCGGGGGGCTGCGCGCCCCCCAGCCCGACGGGTCGGCGTAGTAGCCCAGCGGCCGCCCGGCGCAGCCGGCCGCCTGCAGCGGCAGCGCCTTGACGCCGGCCGCCGCGTAGGAGAGCAGCGTGGCCGCGTTGCCGGCGAAGTCGGTGGCCGTGTCGTAGGCGGAGGCGGCGAAGTCGAGGCGGTTGTTGGCGGGGGCGACGAACCAGCGCTGCGGGGAGGGCGCCCCCGGGTCCTCGGCTTGCTGTGGGGAGAGCAGCCCGTTGGTGTGGGGCACGCTGCGGTCGGCGCCGGGCCCCGGGCCGGCTCCTGCCCCGGGGTGGAAGCGGGACTTGGCGTAGTTACTCACGAACTGGTCCTGGAGGAAGGAGCCTGCCATGGCGTAGCGGGCCCCGGGCACGATCTGCGAGCGGGGGGAGTCGTTTGGGGACGGCGTCAGCCGGTCCATGTCGCAGCCCGTGTAGATCCTGCCAAAGACAAGGGCAGAGAGCTGGGTGTCCGCGGCAGGCCCCCCGCGCCTCGCCGCCCGCCTGGGCGCAGCCGCCTCCCCCGCCGCCGCCGCGGGCGGGCCTGCCCGGCGGGGCCCCGCGGAGCGGCGTGCGCTCCCTCCCGCGCTCGGCCTCCAGCGCCGGCAGCGCGGAGAGCCTTGATGTGCAACGCGGCGGGGAAAGGCACCGAGAGCAACTCTTGCGCGGCGTGCCTGCCTGTAATAGGTTCGCGCTCAAGGGGATGGAGGTATCGTGCTCTTATCTGAGCTCCACATCCTAACGGCTTTTCAAGGTATCTCGGGAAATCCTGCACTGTGACACATTGACCGGTCCCAGCAGAAGCGCAACAGGCAACCCGGTCATTTGTAGCGAACAGCATGAATGGCAGACTAGGGAATTATATCGGCTGTTTAACACTTATTATTGAGAGTCATAGACGAACCATCAACATTTTACTGAGTTTAAATTAAGCTAATCTTTAAACACCTACTGTAGGAAATGTAAAACCAGACGCAACTAGTGTTCTCTGCGTGGCCTATATATAATTCTCCCATGCTGGGCTGCAATTTGCGATTATAAAAACTTTAATGGATGAATAACTACTATCTGTATTTAATTCAGGCTAAAACTGTGCTTTAATTAACCCTCCACGCCTCCTGGAATTTCTTATCCAAAATAAACTTGGCCCTTAAACAAATTCAACGTGCTAGACAACATTGAAGCTTCCCCCTCCCCCCGTCTCCTTTAAAGTGACGCCCTATAAAGTTTTTCCTATTAAAAAGAGAAAAGCACTTGCGGCTGGGGGTGAAGGCCACGAAGCCTGTTCAGAGGCCGCGCATCCTGCTCGCGGAGCTGGCGGAGCAGCGCGAAGGCGCGGGCGCCCTCCGCGGCTCTGGAGACCGCCGGGCCCCGCAGCAGCAGCCGGCTGCCCGCGGCCGGCCCGGGCGACCCCCGCCCCGGGGCGAGGGGCGCAGACGCGCTGGGTCCCGGGACCCACTGCTCGGCCCCGGGCCCCTCTCGCACCGCTTCAGGCCTCGGTGTCTTTTCCACCCTCGCACTGAAATCCCACTGCTGGGGGGAGCCGCGCTGCGGTGAGAGCGCAGCGAGACTTAAGCAGGCGCTGAAGCTACGCGCGGGCTTACGCGCTCTGCAAGCGCTGCGAGGGAGGCCGCTCCCCGCCGCCTGTTCAGAGAGGAAAAGCGAGGTTTTCTCGCTCGAAGCCGCCGCCCCGTCCTGCAGAGCCGGAGCCGGAGCTGGCGGCGGCGCAAGGAGCCCCGGCGCCACCCGCTGCCCGCGCTCGGCCGGCCCGGGGTCAGCGGGTGCCGGGGGCCGTTGCCCTGCGCCTGGGCGGCAGGAGCCGTCGGCGCCCGCTGCTGCCGGCCGGGCCGGGCCGGGCCGAGCCGAGCCGGGCCGCCCCCGCTCGGCTGCCGGGGGTCGGGGCGCCCAGCCCCTGCGGCCGCGCCAGGTCGCCCGGCCAGGGAAGCTAAACCCCCCGAGGACCTGGGGCGCACGAGCAGGGGCGGCACCGGGACGAGCCGCGAAGAAAACTTCGGAGTCTTTAGCTCCACCCAGAAGGGGGGAAAAAAATCCAACCCCAGAGAAGAACAAAACGAGACGAAGAAATTTTCCTCCGGACACCGGGGCTGCGGAGCCCGGGTTTATTCAAACGAGGCGCGTTGCCCAGCGCCTGAGCCCGCGTTTCACAGGTGCCCTAGCGCGCAAGTGGGTAGACAGAAACTTGGAAACGGGCGCAAAGACAAACGCCAGGGAAAACCAACAACAAACCGTCACAAGTGCCAACGCAAGATGCGGGCTTAGGTGCAGGGAGCGGGCCCCCAGGCGCGGAGGCGCCCGCGGGCTGCGCAGGGCTGCGCGGAGCCCGGCCGCAGGGACAGCGCTGCGCCGCCGCCGCCGGCCCCGCGGAGAGCAGCAGCCGTCCGGGAGCGGGGCCCAGCGGGGGCTGAGCGGCCCCTGCGCTCCCGCCCCCGTCGGGGGAGCTTGCGAGTGCCTCCTTCTCTCTCGGAGGGCTCTAAAATGGCCTGACATGACACACTTCAGTTTTCAATGAGCCCGATCCGCACCTTAAAGCCTCCCGCTTTGACATACGTGCGCGGTCGGCAGAAGGGTAATAAAAATCCGGTTTACTTACGTGTCATAATTGTCTCGGAAGCCTTTTGCGAAAGGGTTGTGGTCTATTTTCAATTGTGTGATCTAGGGAAACAGAGGGCCAGAAGGCACGTTGTGAAAGCACGAAAAATATACCCGAGTACAGCCAACATTTTTTTTAAAGAACCATGCAATACTCTAGTCGATCAAATTGCCTCTCTTTGAAATGTGGAAAACAAAGCTTTAGCATGCTCTCAGAGATCAAAGTCGAATTTTAAGATTCACTTTAATCCCTCCAAAATTGCAGTAAAAATTACTATTTAATCCAATGTTTTCAGAAGTGTAATTATTCATGTTGCATGGTTATGAATACATTGAAAGCCCGAAATGAGGCGGAAACGCACCGCAAAACGGTAGTGGAGTTTACATTTGCAACTAGCAAAATAATTAAAGCAAAAATGTAGACTGAGCATATGTCATTTGAAACAAAAAGGGGGCACAAGTCTATAGTAAAAACAGATCACTGCAAAACGTAGCCATGCATTAATGAAATTTTAATTTGAGGAAGTTGTTCCATCACCCCCAGTGCAGTCAATGAGGTTGTTAATTGATTTTTGCAGATTTAATGCTTAAGCTCTACCAGCTATCTGAGCTGTTCCCAACAGGAAGATAAAAGCCACAGATAAATATCGGGCTCTAGTTTTAGCAGCATAAACGCCAGGAGAATTCCTGCTTAGCCCCTCAAGGAAGCTGGCAGCTCGCAAGGAGCAGCCCGCTCGGGGGATCCCGGCTGCCGGGAGCCTAACGGGAGACTATCCGGGGAAACGCGAAAAAGCGCAGACGTCTGCGGCAGGCAGATCGCGCCGAGTGTTTGAGAGTCGCGAGCCTCGGCGGCGGCAAAATGGCAACTTTAAGGCCGGGGATGGGAAGACCCATCCCCGGGCTCAGAAACCCCGGCGCCGGGGGAGCGGCGCGGCGCGGAGCGAGCGCGGCGACCGGGCCGGGTCGCGCCGCGCCGCCCCGGGGGCCCCGGCGCGAGCCCGGGCGGCGGCGCAGGGGCGGCCGCGAGCGGAATAGACCAGGGAGCTCTTTACATCGGTGTTTTGGTAGGCGGTGACTGCTATGAACTGGGTCTCGGGGAAGGTGAAGGTCTGCACTCTGCCCGGCTGGTTGGTATCCTCCGTCCCGTCTTCGTTCACCTCCACCACATGCAAGCGGGGCTGGTATTTGTGTAGGGACTGCAGAACCACCATCTGTCAGGCAAAGAAAGGGAGGGAGGGAGGGAGGGAGGGGGCCGGGAAAGAAGAGGGGATTAGAGCGAGAAGGACGGGAACGCGGTGCGGCGGCGGAGCGAGCCGCTGCCGCGGGACCCGCCGCCGCCGCCTCCCGCACGGCTGCGGGCTTCCGCGCCGCATCGCGCAGCGGGGCGAGACTGGGCAAGGCACTTAGAGCCTGCAAGGCCATTAGCAAAATAAACGAGGGGGCTTTTTTTCCTCCCCCCACCCCCGTTTTTTTTTTTCACCTGACCACACGATCTAGGAAAATACAGATCCGATCGAAGACTGCAGGGTTTTGTCTAAAGCAACAAAAAAAAGGCTTGCAGAGCATCTGCGTTTCTCTCACTGACCTGCCCGTTGTTGTTTGATGCTCCTTTATTGTTTGTAAGTTTTAGTTTCCCAAAGGAGATTTCCTGACGCATCCAGTGGGCACCCGTGTTGGGGGAGTCGGGGTGCATGTACACACGATTTCCTAAGCAAAACAACAAAAAACACCACCACATCACAGTTCACCCGCATACCCCGGTTCTGCCACTGCAACAGAGCACGGGGTCTAAGGAGCCCATTAAAGTTAACAGCATTTTACTGCCGAAACTCCCTCCATTTTAGCCGAACAGGGTTAAAACAGCATTTTCTGAACACCTTTTACTCTATCCTCCACCCCCCCTTTTTTTTTAAAGCATCGCTGGCCCCTTCTCGTTTAAGAAGTCGCCTGAGCCAGTCCACAAAGGCTTTAATTAATCATTCTCACCTACATATGTGTCGGGAAAAGTGTTAATTGGAGGAACTTGCCTTGTACATTGGTGTCCGCCTTGCCGCAAGGAACCCATTTGCCTCCCTGAAATCTCCAGTGGTTGGGATCCGCCAAAATTACATCCACAAAAATATTGTAATGAGCCGTGGGATCGAGACCAGAAATATTAAAACTTAGGAAAGGGAACATGCGCCTATTAAAAGGAAAAAAAAAAAAGAAATCCACCACCAGCGATACACACACAGAGGAACCAGCCCGTTGTGCATTATCCTCAGAGCGCCTAGTAGCGACCGGGAAAAAAATCAAAAGAAACTCCCTCCCCGAAGCGTCGAGCTTGCCGTGGGGAAGGGACACGGGCAGCGGGGACGGGGACCCTCCGGGAGGCAGCGGGCGCTGCCCGCCCCGGCCCCGGCCCCGGCCCCGCCGCAGGGGCCCCGCCGCGGCCCCGGCAGCTCCCCCGGGGCGGCGGGCGCGGCGGCGGCGGCGGCGCCGGGCGGCTCCCGGCGGATCGGCCCCGTCCCCCGGCGAGGGTCCGCGCGGTGGCTTACCTGCCCTGCTTCGTGATGATCATCTCCGTCTGGTGCCGGTGAAATTTCAGCCAGAGTGGCCTGTTGCACAGGTAGACCTGAGCCTTGCCGGGGACTAGCCCCGGCTGGGTGGAGGAGAACTGGTAGAAAGGTGCCCCTTGGTAGGAATGGCCATACTGCTGGGGGTAAGGGTAGCCCGCCGTGGGGTAGCCTTGCGGAGAAGAGTTGGACAGGAGGCTGTTATAAGCTCCGTTGGTGATCACAGGATGGTGAGCCATGTAGCGGCTGGGGCTGGCGATGGAGAAGGCTGGGTGAGCAGGTCCATGCTGGCTTGGGTAAGGGAACATGGTACTAGGAGCAGAGGCAGCAGACTGGGGCTGGCTGGACTGAGAGAGCAGATAGCGATCTGCAGCAGATCCATCGAAACTGTGACGAAGCTCAGAGACCCCGTCCAAGACGGGAGAGAGTTTATTTCTCTGGACGTCCCCTGGTGTGTCCTTGGAGTCAGGAAAATTGTCTGTATCTGACTGATTCGTCATCCCCCTGGTAATTTTTTTCAAAGGTGAACTTCTCTCCAGGTTGTCAGTGGTCGAGATAATGGGATGATCATGCAAGGCAAGCTCAGATCCGCCTGCATGTGGGTAACTGCTGCTCACATTGAGAAATTTCTTGGAGAGCATGATAGAGGGAGAAAGACAATGCTCCAGCTGCATAGCTCTAGCACCACAGGAATAACCCTTCAGTCCCTGGTTCTGGAAGGGCTCCTTAGTATCAGAAGCTAGACATCCTGGGACCCTCACTAGACAGAAAGCACTTCATCCACCAAATGCTTCCCAAACGTTTGATTTACTTTTTTTTTTTTTTTTTTCCTGGGAGAAGAGATTGGCCAATTGACACTATGCAGCAATCAGGAAAGACTCACTTTTGATCTTGCTGCTTGTGGAGAGGATGAAACGGCTTCTGCCATTGGTTAACCGCTGACAGTAATTTAATTAGATAGACATTAATTAGGATAATCACCTGGCTCCTGGTCGCGACGATCATGGCAAATTGAAGGAGATGATTTTATTGTGAGATAGAAGGAAGGCGAGGGGGGAAGGGAAGTGTGTGTTTGCTATAAGAGCTCATTATTACGTGACCTTTCTAGCATTTTTTTTTTTTATGACTATAGCTGGAAAATAAACGCGAAGCCCTGCATTTCCTTAGCTATTGCGTGCGCGCCCCTTTGTACAGCCGAGCCGAGCCGAGCCCGGCTGCTGGGCTCTTCAAGCACCCCGGCGCGGCGCGCTGCCCCTGCCGCGGCGCTGCGCGGGCGCTGCCGGCCTCGCCGCAGCGCCGCGGTGCCCCGGCGCGGCGCGCAGCACCGCTCCGCGGCCGCGTGGAAGAGCCGACGCCCGCGCAACTCCCCCGCCCCCGTGCCCGCTTCACGGGGGGAAGCGGAGCGCCCGTCCCCGGTAAACTCCGCGCAGGCTGCCTCCGTTCACAGCGACAGCGTATCATCTCTTTTAAGTTGTGAAATAATTATAAGCCGTACCGCCGGAGTGCCCTAATGCATTTGCCGCGATGTTTACGGGTTCTTTAGTAAATAAATATTTGATCTGGGTGCTGTAATGCCGGAGGTTATCAGCAACACATCGCAGAAGGCATCCATCTACCCATCCAGCTCCGGATTTCTTTCCACTTGATGTCTGTTTTCCTTCAGTGACTCAATCACACAGACAGCGCTAGGAGAGGAGAGATCTTTTGTAATAGATTTGTCATAAGCGATTACCTCGCCTCACGGAAACGCGCTGCCGCCTGCCCAGCGGGCCCTTCTCGGGGAAGAGACCTGGGACGGGAGAGGAGCCCAAACCCTTCCGCCGCCGCGCGGAGCCGCCGGCCCCGCCTGACCGAGGCGTCTCCGCCGGAGCCGCGGGCCGAGCCGCGGCGGGCCGCGGCGCCGAGAGCCGCCGAGAGCCGCGGGCGGCGGGGCCGGGGGGCCGCGGGGCCCCGCGGAGCGGAGCGGGGCAGCGCAGCGCAGCGCAGCGCAGCGCAGCCCGGCGCGCCGCGGCGGGGCCGGGGCTGGAGCGGGGGCGAAGCCCGCGCAGCTCCGCGCGCCTCCGCGCAGCGCGGCCCCAGCCGTGCCTGCGCTGAGCAGCCGGCGGTCGCCGCGCCGTGCGCCTCTGAGCTCTGGGCTAAGTGAAGGCAGGACCCTCCACGGGGTGAAGATGTGCCAGAAGAGTTCAGGAGAGTTGCGTGTCCCCCCTGCCTCTCCTATAGCTCCTGCATCAGCGTCCTCGATTTTCCTTTCCTAGGCAAGCCTATGAGTTTTAACAGCACCGATTTTTGCCTGGGGAGGAGCTCTCTTGCTTCTTTTTTCTTAATATTTTCCCCTTTAGGTGGTTGGACTTCAGGTGTTTTGCAGATCACACCTCTTTCCAGTTGACACCAGCAGCCTGGTTCAAATTTTGCTGACGGCTACTGCAGCCCGGACCATCCTGTGACAAAACCAAACCCCAGACGTATTCAGCTGAAGCCAGGCTGAAACTTTGCAAACTCTACCTGGGAGAAGGCTAGAAACCCACATCGCTTTCCAAACCGGGTATTTCCACACTTACGAACCTCTCGGCAATCTAGTATTTTTTTCTGTTGCTTAACTGTGATCTAGTGCAGTTATTTGGTGTTTCATGGAAGCTTGTCATACATGCTCTCTGCAAAGAAATTATTCTAATAATCTTTTATGAAGCAAAAAGCGAGCACAAGTTTACTGTTTTACTCACGGTCTGTTGGTACAGTACATGCAACCTCCCATACCATACCTTCTTTCAGTGCTAAGAAAATAGTTTTAGCAACAACAGTATTAACTACCGTTTCTGACACTTGTTTCACTAGCGTTTCCACCCTTGCACTCCCCTGCTTGAAACTGATTGAAAGCTAATGGATTTAGATATACAGGCAGGAGATGGGTCAAAACACAGATAAACACTGGGAAATGCTGCCCTAAATTACATAGCTAAACCCATATAGTTGCAGAGCTGCAATGAATTCAGTGGTATACTGCCAATCACATGGAAGTGTTAATATATGCCAAAAATCTTCAGTGTGCACAACTCCTAAACTGGTATAATAGGTGGATATGCAATGGCAGGTGGTGTTATAGAATTGTTGTAGAATGAAGGAGAGAGGCTTGCTAATACAATATGCCAGTCCGTGCTGACAGGTGACAAGGGGTCAAGCTGTTAATGAAGGTCTGCTCTGCTGCGGCTGGAGGCTCAGAAGGTGGCTGCTTGGAAACCTCTTTCTTCCTCCAAGATGCTATATGAGCTGCTGCTTTTCAGGTTACTGCATGCATGCACGCACGCACGCACGCTTCCAAATGCTCTATCTCCTAAAACACCGGGCAAAAAGCAAGAAAGATGCCACAAACCACAGCCTCATGGTTATTCATGCAACATCTTTGTGAAGGGAAAATTGTGCATCCAAGTCAGACTGAGCACTGGACAGAGCAGAGTACTACAGCCCATGCTGCAGGAGATCTGCTTCTCCCACGGATTGCTTTCAGCTACCCCCTGCAAGATGGAGATCTGTCAAAACTAATTTAGAACGTGCAAGACTCGCTGATTTAGCTCCTGCTTACACTGGCCTTTCATGCATTGCAATACGCTGCAGCACTGCAGCAGCTTCTCTTGTTCTGCAGTGCCACGTGACCTAAGACCTGCCAAGCTACATGTCCCCCTCACACCGCAGTGCGTGCGTGTGCGGCTCTAGTGGCACTGCCACGATCTAGTGGCAGTGAAGCCCTCCTGGAAGACAATGCTGAGGTGCAGTGCCCTGGCTGCTGCTCCATCTCACCCTGGGATGCAGGTGCACCACGCTCCAGGCAGCTGCGAGGCCCGAGTGCACCCTTGCTCACCCATGCCAGGGTCGTCAGTGCAAGTTGCCAGAAAGCACTTCCACTTAACATGTAGCTTATTAAGCAAATGTGTCTTATGTCTCCATTTTCCCTGTGTCATGCTCTAGTGCCCACTAAGGGGCAGGGAGAAGGCCCTAAAGGAGGGCAGCTGAAAAAAATCTGCATTTGTTTCCCTCTGAAGTAAATGCATGCTAAATATACTTTGAGATAATTATTTAAAAATAGTAAATTGGCTTAAATATGAAATTCCAAACAAAAGGAAAATGTTTGAATTGTAATGAACAATAAGCAGAAAATTACTGAACACAATATGGAAAAATAAGACAAAATTTTATGGCGTATTTTTCACTATGCAAATGAGTCAAATCATTTAAAAATTATCTTTAACAAAGAGATGCATGTAGCAGTTTTAAAACATTCACCTGCCTCAATTAGAGCAGTTTATTAAAAAAAAATTTCTAGTAGTTAAACAAAATACTGTGCATGAACAGAAAGAGAGCACTCTTGATCAGACTAAAGAATTAAATCAGCCTAACTACTATCCAATACTTAAGATTTGGGAGAGCGGGTTTTTTTTTTTGTTACTTGGCTTTGTCTGCTTAAAATCCAACAATCAACCCACCTACCTTCCTGTGTTTCCCTCTCTAGTCAGTGGGAAGGGTTTTAAATGTCACATTCCAGTTGGGACTCATATATATATATATAAAAATTAATATATATATATATATAAATATGGACATCTCATACACCTTCCCTCCTGTCAGGCCTACTTTCAAAGGATAATCTTCTGATAATCTAGAACAGCCTCTGCTATTTTAATGTTTATTCTTGGAATACTGCTATTTATGACCCTGCTTGTAAGAGCATTGTGCAATTCAGTTATCAGCATAGCTGAATTCATTTTCTTAAGGTCAGTTGTCCTCTGTTGATATTACAGCTTGAACAATATTGAAAGGGAGCCTTCATAGCAATTTTCAGTATTTTGTTTTTCATGTCCTCTGAATTCAGTGCTACTACAAGATTTTCTGTGTCAGTAAGGGAATTTGGTAATCAATGGGAGGCAAATTTAATTTGAGAATTTTTGCTATCCTGCTAATTAATATCTCAGTAGTTTTATAGTGGGTGGGAAAGTCAGATTTTACCTGCACAGCTTTTTCCTACACTGTTAATTTCTCCCAACTTTCACAAAAAAAGGCCTTCCAGCACTTAAGACAGGTTTGTAAATGTATTTTTATTATGTTGCAGCAATCAAAATATATATGTACTACTGATTTCCCCCTCCCCCATATTAAATGAAAATGTAATACATTTTGCCCACAATGTGTTCTTGAATTGCTTTGGAATCTGTAAAGACCTTGACATAAAGAAACTGAAGCAACGGCACAATTAGAGACTGAAGGTGTTATTGTGCTGCACTTACATTGCAAATGAAGTCAGATGTCTTCGTTTAATCAAATATAGCCTCAAAAGTCTCTGGTTGTGAGTATTCAAAACAATAAACAAATATACACAGAAAACATCACAAACAGTAAATTGGTTATTTAAATACAACTGTATCCAACATAGCAGCTAAACACTGGACAATGTTTGAGGTCATCAGCACATCCACATGCTCTTCTAAATGACGTTTGGGGTCCTGAAATACAAAGTATGCCATGAGACAAATGACTACAACATATCACTGAAGGATTTCATGTATTTCAGTTCTATTTAAGATGACTGTGAATTAAGGAACATAGGCTAGTGAAGCTCCCAAGTTTTCCTTTCTAACTAACCTGGCAAATGACTGAATTTCCATGAATAAGATTTGATTAGTCCTTACTGTCATTCAGAGAAGTTGAGGATAGGTTTAGGAAGTAAATTTCTATCCAGCACCTGAAAAGAAACCATGACAGCTCTAAGTTTTACAGGACAGCACAAAACATTTGGAATGGTCTCCCCAGGGTTGGTAAAGCTCTTATTGATTTCAACTATCCAGAATTTCTCTGTCTGCCAGTGGTCTCCAATTTAAGAAGTCAGGTCCATTAAAACCAGAAAAAAAATATACAAGGTAAATTCAGAGTAAAAATTACTCTACTGGTATCAACCAGCTATTTCAATATGCTAAGTTTGGTATAATAATACTCTGTGATATTGCCAGTATGAATGCAACACGAATGCAAGAAAATTGCATACCAAAAACATTATCTAGTCTACAAAATATGAGAGCAAGTACAAAAAGCTCTTCAAAGCTATTCTGGATTAATATTTCAATTGATGTATTTACATAGGTATTTCCTGGGAGGGAAAAAAACAAAAACATGTGGAGCTGGAATTCATACTACTTAAATGTAAACCAAAATGTACACCACAAAAGTTTACAGGCTGATATAGTCATATAGTAAATTAATTTAATAAAGCCATATAAAATATTTTAATAAAATTTTAGATGAAATCCTGATACTATGCAGATCAATGAGTATTTTAGTATGCACCTCAGTGAGGCCAGTATTTTAATCCTAGTTCTGGTATGGTGCAACATGTTTTCGGATCTTGTATAAATTTGTATTCTAATCCTGTAAAGACTCAAACAATCTAACACATAGTCTTTGAATAGTCTTATTAACTGCAAGAAAATTAACATATTTATTTCCATCAAAAATGAAAAAAAAGCCTAATAATATATTCAAATGTTCTGCAAAACTGAATGCTAAGCCTAAACAACATTTTGGAAATACACATCCCCACACACTATTACTCAATCAACGTGGGCATTTTTGTGCATTTGCAAAGAATAATAAGATTATTTCTGGCTGTAAACTTAACCATAATTTTTTTTCAGAATTGCATTTAAGTAATTAATCTTCGATAAATACTGAAAAATTAACAGGCATGTTTCAGAAAAATCTCTAAATTTTATTGTTGCATTTGGAACTCTTCAATCAGAAAAAACTTTTAAAAAGAAAAAAGATCAAAATAAAGATTTTTTCCACATATGCGTAATGATTTAAATGACAAATGAAACTTAGGTTCTATTCGAGATGATGTCATAACCCTTAAAAATATAACCCTTCCTACCTACTTACATGTTTTATTATAAATATATATTTATGTATATGTAGGTGTGCATAAGCACGCACACACACATATATATATAAATCTGTGTGTGTGTGTATATATATATATATATATATGTGTGTATAATACAGATTTTTTTTGGCCATTGTTCTGAATGCTACAGAAATACATGAGTGACTGAACAATACTACAGATACGTTTTGACATAGCTGCTAGAAGCTGACATATAAGAGCAATCCAGAGTCCTTTAAATTCTTCTAGTACTACTAACAATACAATAAGTGCTGGTCCTTTAAGGACTTATTGGATGTTTTTAAAGCTATTTCTTGTTTCCATTGCCATTCTTGAATTTTGAAGACAATCTCTTACCAATTTGATTTCTGTCCTCCTCTCCCCCACCACAGTACATTTCCTCAATGTTTAGATTAAAATCAAATGTAGAAATAGTTTTCTGTCAAGTTCTCTATAAGGATACTGTAGCCTGATATTGCAAAGAATAGATTGGATTGAGTAGGTGTTTTAAATTTCAGATATGGTCCTAAACTGTTTTTCTTCAACATCAGTTCAAAGCAATGCAGCTTATTTGCGTACGTGTGTACTGGAGCTAAGCATCCATCCACAGTGTGATCATGAACTAAGCATAGAGGTGAACTGGTTCTTTAGCCATGATAATTCACAAACCAACCCCCTGCCTTTTTGTTTGTTTGTTTAAGTTTCCATAGTTTTGGCCTCTCCATAACACTAAAACAGAGTTACATATTTTTGTCTCTCTCCTTGGGGGAGGGGGGGGGGAAAGGAAAAACTACCATATCTGAATAGTATTCCTCAGCAAGTAATACAAATGCATGTAGAACATGACTTGCAGGTATTCTGCAGATAATCTAAAGTCAAAAGCTGATTGCTCCTGACACAACAATATTCAGCAAAAATAAATTAATTATTTGGAGAGCTGAGAATATCTTGTACATAGAACTAAAATCACCTAGGCACATGTAAGGAAATTAATATTTAGAATGAACCAAGCTTATCATTCCACCTCACTCTAATTCATCGCACCTCACCTGCTTGCCAACATTTTTTATTGCCAGCTGTTCAGGTGTCATCTTATCTTCTTCTTCAACAGCCTGTGAAAGAAACACAGAAAAGGTCAGTGTTTCAGAATTCATTTACTTTTTCCCCAAGCCACAAGATTCTTAAAATATAATTCTCTCTCTCTCTCTCTTTTCTCTCTCTCTCTCTCTCTCTCTCAAAAAAAAAAAATCAAACAGCAACACATTTCAGAAAGTCAAAAGGAAAGGTACTTCAGCTTTTCAGCAGACATGGTTTTAATTACTAAGTGTTAGTGCAAAAGATCAAGGGGAATACTCATGAATGGTTTTATTGTCAGATAAGCAAGACGTATTCACCAAACTGTTTTAAGTAAAAGTCTTAAATGATGGGTATTGATAGTTAAAGATAGTTAAAGCAGTAACACAAAAATCAAAAATATTATTACCACGTTGTTCCAGCTATCGGAGGTTTGATCCTCAGTAAGTCTTTATGTACTCTTTAATTTGAGTTACCTATTTTAATATATTTTTATAATGTTCTGTTGTCTTCATATATAGTGTCTGTATAAAGTAAATCCACTTACTTACCTAGTAAATGCAATATTGATTTTTGTTGTTTTAAGAGCAAGAAGTTAAAAAAAAAGCACCTTTATAATATCAGGAATGATTGACACACTACTTAGAGTGCTTGTTGAGATCTAGAATTTATAAACAAATTTAAGTGCAAGTGCTAATATTAAAACAGTACAAATAACTCTGATTCCTCTTTTTTTTTTTTTTTTTTTTTTTTTTACAAAAGTAATATTTTCTTTATCCAAAAGAACATGGAATTAGGCTCTACAATGAGTAAGTGTCTATCAATCTATCTATCTAATGGAATGATATGGATAGACCTTTATTCTACTATGCTGAGATCTGGTCAAGTAGCCCTTGACTGAAGAAATGAAGAATTACAATCAATTGCTTATTTTGAGCTACAGGAGCCGCACATTCTCTTGGCAAAGTGTAAATACAGAATTGATGTGATTATTCCCATTTTAAAGCTAAACATATAATTAAACACTTTGCTAGTTTAGATTGGGATAAAAAATGATTGAAGAGCTATTCTGGTACTTCAACTGGCAACTACACAGAGAAGTGATACATAGTTGATTAATAACTCAGGAACACAGTCTCTGCAAGACCATTATAGCCATACTTGTGCCTAATTTAACCAAATCCAGTCCCCTGAGAAACTCTTTGCTGAAAACAGATCATACAAAACAGCATAAAATTCCTAATCCTGAAAACTGTTATGATAATAAGCACCAAGATCCAAAAGAGTTCCTGCAACGATTGTTCCATTTCTAGTCTAGTCTTTTACAAGTCATTGTGAATAAGGTTTGTGACAATCAGCTTTTTACTTCAGAAATTAAGTAAAAAATTCCTTCACATCATAAACAGTTGCAATTATACTGTCGTTATGGAATATGAGTACCTTGTTATAATTCTTAGCTAATTCCAACATCTCCTTCACTACTGTTTCATTGAGTTTGCAATGTTCACTGTAGTCCTGAAGTGTCAAACCCTCCATCCAACTCTTCTTATGCAAATTTAGCAACATCTGCAAAATAAAAACTGCTTAAAACATGCATCATAAAATACATTCATAATACTATGAAGATGTTTGACAGAAAATATATAGAAGTAAGAACGTAATGAAAAATGACTGAACTTGTGATGTTTAAATATGGCAAACACAATAATCAAATATTCTTTTAGAGCAGACCATAGATTTTTCTGTAAGTTAAGATCAAACTTTTTGAGGCCTGAATATGAAAATGAGGCATAGAAACCAAGGTTAAATTTACTTTGATAGGGATACTTAGGTTTTGCTTCCATTTTTGTATTTTTGCTGTAGGTTGAGAAAGCACAATTGCATTGTAAAAGAAATAACAGGAAGGTGAATATTCTAGCTACCAAATAGACAATAGTTGAGCTTCTGGCCTCTGTCAAACTTGAAAAATATTTTAATGCTTTGACTAAACACACAAGGAAGATATTAGGCTTCACTGATGAACCTGAACTATATGCAAGCAGCTGTTAAAGTTGTGAAGTGAACTTCTATAGCAAATGAAGCAAGACTTGTGTTTGTCTGACAAAACAAACAGCCCTAAAAACAACATGATAAAACAAAGTAGATTTTTTTTATGGTGATAAACACAGGGACTATTAGAACAACATGATGTTTTTTACTTGAGATTCTGATGATATTCTTGAAAAGGTGAAGACATAACTATAAAGGCAATTTCCTGATTTTCATACTTAAAGAACGCATATTCCACAGATGATCTGCACACACAAGGACTGTAGGGAGGATTCTTTCAGCAAACAGTTTCAGCTTGCTTCCAATTTATAAACATTTACTACAGAAGTCTTTGAGAACCCATAAAACCTGTAATTCATATTACCTGAATAAAAGTGACTTTTTCATTGTATATACTTCTCCCCAAAAACGTGGCTTTGGACCACATGAACTGAGTTAGAAGTTTTTGTTATGCAATTTATATTAGCAAGATCTTAGCAACACACAGAGTCAGTTGTAGGCAAGTTGCACATGGACAGCTTAGCTAGGTTATCTAGATTTTGAATTACGGTATTGTGTGATAGGCTCATCTATGAGGGACATGAAGCGTGTACTCTTCTTATTATAAATGGAGTTTAACAGACCACCACATGAGAGGTTTTTCTGAAATAGGAACCTGCTTTATCAGAAATTTATGGAGATACTTGCTGCCTCACAGATTCAAGTTCTTATAAAACTTAGTCAAAATTATTCAGTGACTCCAACGGTAGTCATTTACATAATGTAAAGCCATTAAACCCAACATGCACTTGGAACTTCAGAAAAGATTGGATTGGCCAAACCATTGCGTTTTAACAGAAACAACCTCTGGAAGCTTCATAACCATCTCCTGAGGTAGCTGGTTTTGATGAATCAGTTTCCATATACAGATTAGCAAATGCTCCTGAGGAACACTGAGGTCTCGACAGTGCGATTCTGTCCTAAAAAGGGCTATGAATTTCACAAATTCTTCTCAACTCCCTGATTTGCATATATATTTTTCCATGATTCAAAGCTGTTTTTCTTTTTATTACTTCTAGCCCCCTAGAAGTCAAAGTTAAGCGAGAAAACTATTCTGACCTGTGCATCATGAATTCCAACTGTGAGATCAACTTGTAACTGTAATGAAGCCATGAGCACGCACAGGCATAGCTGAGAACAGAATTTGGCTATTCAAGCCTTAACTTCAGTAGATGATAAATAAGCTTTATTTCTTTTTTGTTTGGCTGGCTGAGGTTGTAATGCTAGAGGATTTTACTTGTAATATGAGGAAATTTGATATTAAAGTTACCAGCACTCAGTGAACAGTATTTTTTTTTTTTGCAAATGTACAAAGTTAAGTAGGACATCACTACTTTCTGAGAGTAGATGAAGTCTTGGGGAGCTCCATTCATACCACACGGAAGCACTTTCTGTTGAAATGATTACAAGCCAATGATTATCGCCAATAAAAACCTGAGAAGCCTTTGTTATGCAATTCCATTTTGGAAAATACAGTCTTACAGCTTCAGGAATTCCAGCCTGTAACTGCAAACCTAATGCAGCTAGTATGGCTTTCAGCCACATCTCTGAGAACTTGAAACTTTGCAGAAACCTATTAAGTGTTCCCAGCATGAGGACTTTCCAGCACTGTACAACCATTTCTAAGAACAACAAGCTTAGTAAAACATTTGGACAAAAATGCTGTCAAAATACTTATATGATTATTAGAATGTGTTTTGGGGCGGTTTCATCATCATCACTATACATGTAAGTGGTTTCTGGAAGAGAAGTCATCTACTCCAGAAGAGTTAAAATGTCTACTAAAAGTATCAGCAATTAAAATCACAATATTGCCACAACTCTTAAATATAGTTTTTTTTGTACACTGAATAAAAACTAAAATAGTTACCTTCTGTTCTAGTTCATTCTTCCTGTAGTTGATAGTGATGGAATAGTAATGTCTGTTTAGTCCATGAATTAGTGCCTGTAAGATTCAAGGAGAAATTTGCATAAAAATTACCCGCCATTGAAATAAAGAAATACTAGAAGGAAACGTTCATTTAAAAGACAGCCATCTTCAAATCCACTTAAAAAAGCAGAGACTATAGGTATGTATCAAGTCAGTACACCTTCTCCTAATTCTCTCTTTCAATGTTTGTGAGCTAACAGTCATACTTTCTACTTCTAAAAAAAAGGCTCTTGCACATAGTAACAACCATCATAGGAAAAAATGATAACCACTTGCAAACTTTTGACCAATACATATATACAAACATATTTCTCTCAAATCTTTCTTCTCTCAATAAATTTGGGTATCACTTGTAACAGTAAGAGCCTGATATTTAATACAAATAAAGGAATGCTAGCTATTTATTTACAACCACTGCCAACCATTCTAAGTTTATATTCTGAGCTATAATGCAATGAGAATAGCTGAAATAGTGATGAAACATTTCAACTATTACTTAGACTATGTGCATCAAGTTCATCTTGGATATTAAAGGTCTTTTTTTTTTTGTTACTTTAAATGCAAAAACCTTTCTCATTTTAATTATGCCCCTTGCAAATTTGTCCTTAAACTTGTATATCACAATCTGAGTGATTTAGATTAATCTCTCAGACAGTGTAAAGGTAAGTGACACCTTTATGCATATATTATTCATGCATTACACAAAAATTTACATTTGAAATTTGTGACTTAAGTATGAGTTGGATTAAGATTCAGGTTTTTTTGTTTTAAGAAAATTCTATGATAAAAGCTCATCACAACTTAAGTCTGTTTTCAAATAAAATTTTACATTGTGAAGTAGATATTTAGAAATATGAGATATGTTTCTTCAACTATGGTAAGTCATGCTTAAAGTATGTATAATTACTGGTAAATATTTTCTACATTTCAATCATGCCACCTATTTATGTTTAAATATATTCTGTAGAGCTATCCAGAGTGAATGTGTATTTGCATCTTTTGCAAATTAATATTTCAGCATTCCAAAATTATCTTTATGAAAGCTGAAAATGTTCTCATACATACATTTTAAACAGATTTCTTTTGTGAACACTCATATACAAAGCTACAAAATTACTTAAATGGTTACATTCACAAGAACCAACAGTTATGCATAATCATTACTTGTGCCACTGACCATAATAAAGTTGTAAAATACAACTTTATTATCAATAAAGTAATTTATGGCTGAAGTTGCATGTAATAAGTAGTTTCCACTGAAATTTTCTTGTCCTGCTCAAGGTTATTGTATTAAAAACAAACAAAAAACCCCCACAAACTTAAACAATACTATAGGGGTTTAAAAGGGAGGTCATTACACATGGTCCAGAAAAGCCCAGCAGAACAGTCTCCTGAAACATGCAAGCATGGGCTTGCCTGTATCCAATCAAGAGTATTAGCTGGTTATTTCATACTCATTATACTTTGCAGCTTTCACCGATGCAAAAATCAAAAGCAAAACACATAAACCTTTTCAAGCAGACACTTTTATGTGTCTGAATATTTTTGCTAGTATCTTTATAAATAAGGGGTTTCAATGCAAATGTAACAAAAAGCAACTGATGTTCTGCAAGATAAGGGTATGGTGATCTAGTAACTCTCAAAGGATAGGTCTCTCGGAGCAGAAGTTTACCTCCTATTTTCAGTTCTATTATGGCTAGTGTATTGTCTTTTTCTAGGATGCTTATCTAGCAAATATTACTTTTACTGTTCAAGTAATGGATCATAAGAGAAACAATTAGGTTTCATGGCTGCAAGTATAGGTGCCTTTTAGAAGTTATATTAAGGGGAGAAAGTTTCCTGGGGGGGGGGGGGGGGGGGAGCAAGGGGACACACTGAGGTAGAAGAATGATACAGATAAAAGCATTAATCACTCCAGGGAGTACTTGCTTCAGAACAAAAGATATTTCTTGAAACAAAGGTTTGCTTCATTGGAGACTAACATTTTTGCCTTAGTAGTTAAACAGCCAACTTCAGAAACCAAACTTTAAATATTTAAGTTTTCCAAATGCCTGCAAAGAAGAATTGGACAACATACTGAAAGGAAATAGATTGGAGTTGAAACAATCAATTTAAGTGTCCTGTCGATCCATCGGACCTCCTACTCCACCATTTTTTCAGCAAATTATTGTGCTGTTACTATCAAAATCAGAGAGGAACTATTTAAGACACAGCCAAAGGTTAAATCTAAATTACTTAAGCAAGAAGCTATATAAGTATGCAGTAGAAAGAGAAAAGATTGTTAATGAAAAAAGTACCTTTTCCTTGATTTGCTTTAGAATAATTTATCTTTAGGAAAGCTGAGACACGTTAATAGAAGTACTTGTTTTTAAAACAGCCATACTGAAAAGGGATACTCTTTCACCTATCTTGTATCACATGGTACGAATCAATCGTCACTTTTAAAAGTTTTTATTTCCATAAGACTGTACTTTAACCTTTGCAGTATACCCTTAAATATGCATTCACACTTATCTAATTTAGGGCTCAAATTTAAACTCTTCACATACATAACTCTGTTGATGAATCACACCAATTTTAAATGCATGCATAAAAATGTTACAGAGAGAACAATAAACAATTTGTAGCTTACTGTTTGTAGGTACCTTTCCCCAGAACTGCTGAATAAATCTTGAAATTTACATATACTAGCAATGCTGGGTTTACCTGGATAGATGGCTTGTTTAAATGACCCAGATTTGAAGTTGTTTGTCTTGGTTCGTGTCCCAAGACCATCATATTAGCATTGATCAATCTGAAGGCATCAATAACAACCTGTAAAAGCAAGATGTCAAGTCAATTCTTTTTAGAAAATGCAAGTAATAGTGCCAAGCAATAGTGGACAAGGCACAATCAACTCTCATCTGTTTTTGGCCTTTATCCAGAAAATCATTTAATTATAATATTAATAAAAAAGAGCCTCCTGCTGGCTATGCTATCAGCACACTCCACTACCTTGGATTGTAAGGTGACACCAATTATTACTTTTTTCTGTAGAACTTTAAGTTTTATATACATGGTATTATCATATAACATTGAATTTTTAACTACACTTACTATAAGCTTCAAAGGTATGCATATGTTTGTCAGCTAAATTTTATCCAATCAGAATGAATGGCAGAGAGAGACTAAAACTGAAAGTGAGCACAAGCTAAGGGACCGAGTCTAAAGCCCAGTCCTGTCACATCAATTATACTACCACAATACTTGAAATGACAACAAAATTATAGCCAGCAAGGAACTTGCCCCATGTATTCCCTTCTAGTCAGATGCTTTTTGCTTCTTGTGACTATGAAAGGGTCTATAAACTGTCTGATGGATTAAAAAGTCCTTGTCAGTGTCATGCTCAGGAGTAAAAAAGGGAGTAAAAGAAACCCAAGGTCATTTATGATTTAAAGGTACACAGCAGGTAGTATTCAGTGCTATTTCATCACAAATAAAAAAGCAAAACCATCACTATTTTTTGTCCACCCTGTGCTGCATTTGTCTATGAAAATCTTTGGAAATAGTATTTCCTGGCCCCATACAATAAAAATAATCACCTATCCAACACCTGTGTGAGGCAAGATAGAACTGAGATCATATCAACAATGCCCTCAAAATTACCCTTAGCAGGTAGTCGTCATTACAGATTTGTAACTACAAGATAACCTCGCTCATCTAGGCTCCAGTCTTGCACTGGACCTGGACACAGACTTGCACATCCACAGAAAGACTTGCAAGTGCACCTTGCAGACAACTTGCCGGCCTATGTTTGAAGAGCTATTCCAGTTCTTTAAACTAAAGAGTCTGAATCTCATTATTAGCAGCTTTTATTACAATCTTTTTTATTCTCTCCCTCTCCATACTATGTGCTGGACAACAAGAGGTAAATTTGTAACAGTGACTGCTTTGATATTCTGAGACCTGAACCAAAATATTTTGTCTTGAACAAGCAAGGAATCAACCACTGTCCATTACAGAAACAGTCTGCAAATAAAGTGACGTTGAGTTTCCCTCCTTGTTCTAATATTTTCCTCTCAATTTACACAAATATTAATAACTAAATGCATATTCACTTTATTAGGAGCACAATAGAAACACTGAGACCATTCATGGGAAAGTAAAATTACGCAGCAAGTATTAACAACAAAATAAATATTTAATCGAACTGCAAACTGAAAAACCCTGATAACTCATCACCTGTTGTATTTCCTTTTAGATCCAACTGTTTCAGTCGTGCTGTGGGACTGAAGACCAGCAGGGCCTGCAGGGCAGCTGCTCTGCCAATCGGCCAGACCCTGGGGCAGACCTCCCGCCTTAAAACAGCGCGCAGACAACATACCGGAAACTCTTCTCTTTTATTAAAATATTAGGTTATGACCCAATTAAATTCAGATGACATAGTGACAAACTCATACTGAACAATAATAAAAACAAAACACAATTTGGACTTAATATGCAGAAGTATAAATATAACATGTTATATTAACATTACAAAAAAGGAATTGCATTAAAAAAAGAACCTAATTCTCAGAAAAATCTGAAACAGTCTGTCTATATTTTCTTGGTTGTAACATATAAAATAATTGTAATTCTTCCTTTACCATCATCAGATTTTTCTTTATCTCAAAATATTTATGACAAGCTTTTATACATATCTTATCAATGTTCCATTTGAAGCAGATGCTCTAATTTATGAACACCTGCAAATGCCCAACCATAATAATCAGACAGTATAAATTAAAAAGTCAAGCAAAGCAAAAAAATTCCACACTACAGGTCTCCAGAGACTAGCTAGATTGTGGGGATGGGAAGGAAAATCAAGCAAATAAAAACTTACCCTGTGGAGCAAGAAACATTAGCTTGGCAGTATACCATAACCACAAGGAACTTCATCATAACTTAGCTTATTAGTGGCCATGCTCCTAGATTTGAGTTTAAATGATAGCTTTCCTAGACAATGTTTAGCTTACCCAAGAATGAATGGCATTTGCAAGAAAGGATTTGTTTTGAGACTTGAGCTATCCAAAATAAAAAGCAAAAAAACAAAAAGACTGAACATATTAAACTCGGTTTTGATAATAAATTCAACATTTCAGTTGGTGTTCTCATGGTTATGTTTGGATGAATTTCACAGTAAAATACCTTAGAGAACTAGTTGCTAAAACATTTTAGACTGATTCTGAATATCGATCTAGCCTCTGCCCGGAAGTAGCTTCCTGTGGGTTCCAGACACTACGAAGGACAGCCGGGTCTGTCTGCCTCCCTGAAGAAGTGAAATACAAATATTTCCTAAGTTGAACAAACAGCAATTTAACAGAAGATGCTATGAAATATTAAAATCACAATTATTAATTATTTAAAAAGCATAAAATTGCAATTTTACCATCTCAAAAGGATACAAAAAGTATGCATCCGAATGATATTTTTCTTCTTAGTTGCACTGTGATGACCAATGGTAACTAAATACTTTAACTACACTAAGATTAAAGGAATTCACTGCTATCACTATAGCAACCGTCTTAAAGAAACTAACATGCTCAACAACCTGGAGGCTAAATTTAGATCTAATACGCAATAAAAGCGTAAATACAACAATATATCCTACATATTCATTTCTATGAAATATAATTGCTTTTTGCATAGTGAGAACAAATCAGTTCCTCCTTTAGAGGATCATATCAAAATAAATAGACTCATTAATGTCCAGTGTACTAATGAGCAATGGGTGAACTAGGTGTTAATTATGCCACAGGAAGATTCAAGAAAAAGCGCTCTGGTGAGCACTTGGAGGTGCCTACAAGCTGAAATCTCTCTTCTATGTTTGTGTATTTTGAAGTACAGCATGATGCAATCAGATGACAGCAACATGGTCACTTTGTATTTTACGACAGAAACTTTAGACACAGTAATTTGAACAAAGAACCTCAAAGGATTAATTAAAACTGGAGCAAAAATGTTCAATTATTTAGATTTTCTAAGACATCGGTATTTCTCATCCAAGAATTTAAGTTTTCACTGCACTTCGATTGACTTTTGTATCTTGCACTGTCTGAGCAAAAACTACAGTTTCCCCATTCCATTACCTATCTGTAAAGGCATAAGAAAGTTAAACGAAGGTCTATAGCAGTAGGATATTTTCCAAATTACAAAGGTAGGAATTTAAAAAAATGCACTTCCATAGTGCAACTCTTTCACCACTCTGACCATTTAATTTTTCCTAGTACAAATGTCTTCAGACTTTTCAGAGGTCATTTCAACAGCAGACAGCTTATAACAAAACCATTAGCAGTTTGGCTAGCTTAAGGAAACCTCTTACTTTCCTTTTTTGTTTATTATCACTGCATGAATCTGCAGCATATGAGAGTTTATAATTTCTCAGGCTTGTTAAATTCATGTTAAAGGTCTGTTTTCTTGTTGAATAAATTTTGTTCATATAATGCTGCCTATTTCATATACTGAGTCTTTAATAGCACCTTTGGTCTATGCGCAACTCACAGATCAAAACAGAGGACTAAAATAGGGGTTGATGATGCTATTTACATGTGTGATTCCTGCTGTCTTCTTGTTAGTAGCTTTAATATAATAGAAGACCTTGTCTGTTTTGTAATTAACACATCTTTACTGGAGAGATATTTGGAAGTGATTGCTGTGAATATACTGGTTAGTAAAATAAACACAATCACACACCACTTTCTGTTATCAGACAAATTTGTGAATTGTACACATTATACTCCAGATCAACAAACTGTGATATAACAGCCAAGTAGAAGACACATTTATATAACCCTTTATTTTTCTGAAAATATGTATTCAATCTGACCTTGCAAATATAATTAGCTGGTGGGATGTGTGGATTTCAGTACCATGGATGCTTTACTAATTGCAGCTCTTGGAAATAGATACTAAATATTTGGAAGCTGCCAATACAAAATAAAAACTGCATCTTTTTGTACATCTGTCTTAGCTTCAAAAAGCATAATAATCTAAAAAACAATAACTATACAGCATTTCTCGAGCATTTCCCTGGGGTCAACAACCCACAGTAGAGCCTGCATAATGAATTTGCAGAAACAAAACCTACAATTATTTTCAAACAGAGTAATTTGAAAATTTGAGGATAGCTACAATTATGATTCATAGTTATTCACCATCTAAGTCAAATGCTGGACTCCTGAATTGTTAACTGGATGAAAATCTGGCCTTATATAATCTGCCCATAATTATTAAAAAAAGGCTTGATTAAAGCTTATGATATTTAATAGTAGGACTTATTTTAGTTTCTTCTGACAGTGTAAGTGCCACTTTTCCAAAGCAGTGTTCATACCTTTTTCTTTGTTAAGAAAAAAAAAAAATTAATCACACACTTGATTCTATCAGATCCCTATACTAACAAATCTACAAACAACACTTAGAGAAACACACTTGGTTTGCAAAGTGTACTATATTTTAATGATACAATTCAGTTAGCAGTAAGTCAGCCTTTTTAAATTTTTTTCCAGCATCAATAATTTTTCAGTGAAAAATCTAGGACATATGGTAGCTATCTTCCAAAAAGTATTGTGTCCTTGGAATTCAAATATCGACGTATTGTTTATGCCATATGTTTATGAACAAACATATCAGTGCTCAAAGGAAACTCTGCAAACGATATAATGTGGTTATGCCAGGTGTGGAGAAAGAAGTAATGTCCCATCTAAAACCTCTTTTATCACCTGCAACTGACCTGTTATCAACTGCTTAGTTTGCTTCCAGATTCTTTAAAAATGATTTGGAACATGTGACCGCAGCAGTGCAGCTAGGGTTTATGCCCATTTCGTTATTTATGCTGCCATGCACTGTTAGACAACCACGAGTGAAGAACATCTTCTGTCCCCTGTAAGCCCACAGCATAAAAAATTCAGGGAAATCTTACTTTTTATGCCATTTCCAATGAAAAGCACTAAGAACTGAAACTGACTGATGCCAAATGCATATCACTGAATTGCTGTGATTGTGAGGCTGAAGTCTGCAACATGGAAATTATTTATAAAATGTCAATTTTAGCTCTGGAAAAGAGATTCCTAGGAGTATGTGCATTTTCCTTCTTTATCCTTAGAGAATTGCTTTCTTGTGGTCAAATCTGCTGTACAACTTGAATATCCATACTGGAAGGGGAGAGAACTACAGTATAATACATTTATCTTGACAAGTGAGGGCATGCATCCATAACTCACAAGTAGCAAAGCCACAAGTTTTAAAGCTATATTCCTCAATAAAGATAAATGGACTATTCTATATCCACCATGGCAAAAGGAAATTAAACATTTAATACTTTTCAAAAAAGTCTTCTTGGAACTTTTTTTTTTTTTAAGGAAGGGAATGACCTGAAGTAACCTATGCAAATGGTTCAGTACGTAAACATTCATTGCTTAATTTAGTCACAGCAAATTCAAAGGAGGTTGTGTAACAAATTTTAGAACACCAACACTGATATTAACAGTTTTGGCATACCATTAAGAAATTCAGAAAGTAAAATATGCAAATAATGTCATTCTGGATATGTGCAACTACCCTAAAAAATTGCTGGCTTGCAAAGAAAACAGTAGCAAAACAGTACAGTGGTAAAACTAAAACAGTTCAATACTTTGTAGTTTATGCCTAGGTGTAGCAAAGACGCATCCTGAACCTAAATGCATGCATGAACACAGACCTAGTGTGCAGAGGTAACTGATCTCCTGGAAATGCAGCTCTCCAGGAAAGAAGTATCATTTGTTATTGAGTCAATAGTAATCAAAACCCACACAAACATAGCTACCTCCTCATTTTCCAAATCAGACTCGGTTTAAGACTCAGTTCTTGCCTAGATGAAATTAGGATGTTTCAGCTCTTGATACACAGGTTACGGCACCGAATGCACCGTTCAGTGTATACAGAGAAATAGTCCAGTTCAACAGATATTTGGTAGTTATTTAGCTATCCATTCTATGAAACTGGTAATCTCACCCCAGCCAAAGATGCCTGCTGTCCATGTCACAGGATAGTGGCTCAGCTGACATTCCTGTTGACCAGATTTAGTGACTGATGAATATGCAAAATGAATTACTTTCACTTCCGAAAGAAATAGAGTTGATTCAGCCAGGTGTAACTTCATTGGGAAAGTTTTTTCTAGGAATGAATGGAAGACTCCCCCTCCTCCCCAAATTTTGGCAGTTAAACAGCTAAAATCACATTAAAAAAGCATACTGTGTTTTTCTGACGATTTACTAATTAATTATCTTGACAATAGAAGTTGTGATAAAGCAGTATTAAATCTTTTTTTCTCCACTTATTTCTCAGCTATTTTATTTTCTCCACTTTAATCTCAGAATCTACAAACACAAGACCCCCACCTCAAAAGAAAATATCCCACAAAATATTCCATCCTTTTAAAATTAATTATTGTGTCAATGAGTTTGCATCATGGTACTCTGCTTCACTTTGTATAGCTATGTTTTAGGTTCAAACAAGCCCTCCAAGTAATGTATACCTCTACTTGCTGTTACTGAAAATTGTCCAGTACAACACAACAGCAAAATTATTAATATATCAGTGACCACGAACGATTCAAGATTCCAATGGAAAGACGAACGTTATTATGCATACCTTAAGAGTAGCTAAATGCACTAGGTGTTGTACAAAATGTACAGAAAGATAAAATTCCTGTCCTTGAATACCAAAATTGTACACTGTAAGGTTTCCTGCAGTATTTTAGAAATTTTCCTTTATAACAGAAAACAATTTTATAAGTCCAATTCTAACAATGAAAGCTGTTCCAGGTATAAAAGATCCTGACATAAAATGATTAATATTATGTGTTTAAAAACAAAACCAGCTATTTTATTATAAATATTATCTGCATAATAATTTGCAACAAATAGCTATGTCTCCAAAGCACTACTGACGATATAGTCAATTTACTGTTTTGCTTAGTTGTTTTTAACTAATACTTGCAGGCTGCACCCTAATGACTGCTGAATTCACCTGTGCCTGGGGAAGATTTATTAAGGTAAAGATTATCAAGACAAACATGCAAACTGGGGAGAGAGTTATACATGTGGACAAAAAGTCTTGTTAGGTTGCTCCAATCCACTTAAAAGTCCTCATAAATTTAATTCTTTAATGGGCCATTTTCAAATTTCAGGCATTACACTAGTCTCTCCACTCATTAGACATTTGAAGGATTGTTTTTTTCTGCCTCCCTAAAGAACAGCCATAGTCTCCTTTAATCATGTGGTTAATCAAACCAAACAAGAGAAAAGGATAAGAACAAAGGGAAAATTATAGTTCCCTGATAAAAGAGCGGAGGTCTGAAAGCATGCAACCTTTCAGAAAACTAGTGTAAGCTTTACGTTCACCTGAGGAAAAGTCTCGAGGGCAGCTGATAATTCCAACCTTCAGAAGAGCAGCTGATAATGCTCTCACTGCTTTTGGCTTTGGTCTTATAGACTACCACGTAATTGCCAAACCATAAACACATATATTTGACTTGATGAGTTTGGAGGATTTGCAACACAAAAATTGTCTCAGAAAAGCAGTTCAGCTGCCTTTTCCCCACACACCACCAAGCTGGGATAGTATGCGTATAGAAAACTATATCCAAACTGGAACATAAAAGCAGAAGAAGAAACAAACACTATTTAAAAATAATTATTCTTATGTTTAGCACTGAACAAAAAGACCATCTATTACTCTGAAGAGTTAAAAATTGAAACTGGGTATTGCAAAACCATGCACCTCATACACATAACCAAATTACACATAAATTGGGACCTGGAGCTAGAGGTAACACAAACATCCCAAAGAGAAAAAAAAATGGACAAAAGTGTGTTATGGAAGAGATCGCCATGAACAGGTTATTCAGCACATGAAAAACAAAGTTCAACCATACGATCTATCAGTTTCTCAGGGGCATTTTACTCTTTCATCCCATGCCTACATCAATTTTGTCCATTTTGAAAGACTGAATCTCATTAGTACAATAGTAATTAAAAACATTTAGGAAAACTATACAATTCTGAAGTAAAGTATCTGAGCCACTGTACTACTACAATAGGTGCAGAATGCTTTAGTATTCTTAATAGCAATCTGAGAATTTAAAGATACGATCTTTCTTTTTCACCAGCTCAAGATGACCTGGAGACCTTAACCTTGTTCAAGGTGACCCTGGCTTTGGACAGATCCAGCTTTGCTGTGGATCCCCAGCAGCAATCCAGCTAAGTTCTTTTCCTCAGTTCATCATTTGTACAAGAAGGATAAAGACATCATTTCTCTCTCTCTCTCCCTCTCTCCAGATAATTGCTATTTTAGGACAAATCATACATTTGTTAAAACATACAGTACAATAGTCCCTCTTTGGGACTTCCAGGAGCACGATAAGAAAATTTTTCATCACACCTTAAAAACATGCAAAAGAATAAATGAGAAAGCTCATCACATTTGTTAAAGACTCCTTTTAGAAAAAAAAAAAGTAAAGATGTCATAAATTGAACAAAAGAAAGCAATTTACAGCTCCCACTGAAAAGAAACTGTTTGGATGAAGTAGTTTTAGATGACAACAGTTCACATTCTGGCTACACTTTGAAATACCAAAACTTCCAATTTCATGAGAGGAGATTACTGAGACCACAGATCCAGCTTCGTTACCAATGTACATGGCAGCAGAAAGCGACAACAGTCCTAAAATGAAATGGGGAGGTGCTCATGGCATACAAGGGGGGAAAAAAAAAACAAAACACCGTGGGAATAAAAAAAGCATTGGAACAGGTATCCCCAAGGGCTGTAGCATCTCCATCCTTGGAGGTTTTTAAGACCCAAATGGAGAAATACCTAACTGACCTGGTCTAAACTCAATATGGACCGCACGTTGTGCTCAAGGTGGGATTAGATAATTTCCTGAGATCACTTCTGAACTGGATGATTTTAATTTACCTGGTTACCCAAATGCAAATGCTTATTTCTCCTTCCATCCTCTTAATGAGGTAAAAATAACAATAAAATTCCTTAGCAAAAGCCTCTTTTATGAAAGTGGCAGGATGAAGTTTGAGCACACTATTAAGATGTTCATCATGCTCATTTTTATCTGGCAGGAGGTGATTAATATGCATAGTACAATTTATAAAAAGTTCTCACAAAGCTAAGTCTTCTCTTCAGAAAATAAATAATCTTTTAAACAGGTTTTTGTCACAAAACAATAGATCTTCCTGTAATTTTTTTTGATAGTGCCTTACTAAGAGAGGCTACAGTACAAGGCACAAGAAATTTTGCTGTAGGAACAAGAGATTTTGCTACATATCCTACTGAATATAGCAAGCGCAAGCAAACTTTTCTCAGATATACAAAATGGATTTTTGAGAATTTTGGATATTTCACCAAATTTTATGTCAGTAATTATGTCAGCAATTATCAACCAAGGGAAACCAATGAACAACTACTCAGAAAAATAAAGCATTTTAAATGGTGTCTCTTTAAAAAGTATAGACATGCTTAAACAAAACCGTATAGATGTTTCTTAATTTAACACATACAAGTGTAACATAAGTTCAGGCTTGGGGAGGGAAAGCTATTGTGTTGTAGTGGGTTTACTATAGTTAAATTTTCCTTAAGAGGTGAAGAACAGCTGCTAACTTAAGGTCCAAAAAATTTTTTGTTATTTTTAACATTTGGCAAAGGTTCTCTGTACAACATTTCAAAATACATGTTAGAGATAAACATAAAATGTCAATATTTAAGCATTATTCCAGATCATTTAAATAAATTACTTTTTCTGTGGAATATTCTAAATATGTATTATATTCACAGACTGGAACATTGGAGGGGGAAAAAAGAAAGGTTTAATAGCAAGTACAAAATCAAGCAACAACTGGTCAGGTTGGCCACTGGCCACATTTCAGCATGCTTATGCTGAACTTCATTCACAGAAATCAATTAAAGAAAACCTAAACCTCCAAACATAAAGCTTTTTATACTCTCTGGATTCTGATAACACTGAACTTCAGTAAATATTCACTGAGCTGTTTTGAGTTTGTTTTATAGCTAGAATATTATTAGCCTAAATATTGCAATAAATGGTACAACATCATGAAAAAGCATACCATGTGTAAGAATATGTATGTAAAGTAATAAGTTACCTGTCTTTCATGTGTCCTATTATATTTATGTAGTAATATCCCAGTACTAAAGTCATCATTAAAGCAGTGGGCTTTTAATCCACAGGTCTATATGACTGCTTATAGAAACTAAGATATTTTAAGGACTCTCTATTTTTGCTCAAGGGCTTTAGCAAGACATAAAATGACCTTTTTTTAAATTGATGAGAAGTATATGCATTTTCATGTTTAAATCTCAGTCACACACCTTAATCCTACCAGGCATTTGCAATCACAGCAGGCATGTCCCAATAAGGACAGCTAACGATAAGGAAGTTGAGAAGTTTTACCCTTCCACTAGTGACAGGGCAAACTACTTTTTAATGCTTTAGCTAATCCAGGTAAACCAGAGGCTCCTCACCAGAATTCACTTCAACTTCCTGACCCATGAGAATAACCTCTGCCCTGGGTAGTCTTCACGAGCACAAGCCATTACTGCTTCACCATGAGCCACAGCAAGTTAAATGGGCACGGACCTGCCCCAAGGCAGGTTTAAAATTAGCTAATGTGTTATTTTGGACTTTGTTTTTAAATACTTCTAATCTCAGTCAAAACATACCATATTAAAATCTTCTATGCCACATGTTCACTAAATTTTTTTGCCAGACAGTTATGCTGGTAAAAGGTATAATGAGTAATGATCTTGGACTCGCATTGCACTAGCAAAAGCACACCACTACAGCAGCTACTACGCCAGCAAAATTACCTCTGCAAGCATGTCTTATTTTGCTGGTGTTGGGAAGCAGGTAATTCCCTGAAACAGTATCTTAGCCAGCTTGAGTTAAGTCTAAGAGGCACTGGATAGCATGCTAAAGGCAGCCATGCACACGAAGCAGTCACAGTAAATCCGACCTAAGAAATCTCCATGAGCTCTAATATATCTTTCCTTCTTACAGTTCATCTAAAACCAAACTATACTTTAATATGAGTGAACTTGCCAACTAAGAACATAAAAGTCCACAAATCAAACATCCCATAGCCTGATCTCACCCCCAAATCAAGAAATTAATTAGTAGTATTACTCATATTTTAGGTCATTCTTTGTATTTCTGTTTCTAAGCTTTTAAGAATGCACTTGCCAGAAACATGACAGATGTAATTTTTTTTTAATGTGAAACCTGAGAATGTAATTTAATCATCTGACTCTAGCAGCTAGACATGTATGAAATACAAACATTACAAGACTTCCAGTGATCTCAAGAACTGGCAACAATGCCATAAGAAAAGTTGTAACTGAGAGATTTTTAGATGGACGAAAATTCCAGACTTCATAAAATTTATTCACATTCAAATTAAAAAAAGCCAAAGATTATTTTCCCAAAGAGAACAAAGACTCTCATCAAAGATGACAACTGTGTCAAACAGTGGCAAAAAATAAAAGAGACACTTAGGAAGCAAGTGTGGTATAACAGTAGTACGACTTACTGGGAGGATTTTCCCTTAATGGATTTAGTAACTAGTGAGGCTCTAAATTAAATATTAATATTATAGTCCTCCACATTATACTTTGACAAAATAAAAATAATCTTGTTTCAATGTCTGTATTGGAGTGGAAAAATAAAAACAAGAAAAAAGGAAAAGTTCTAGAAAAAAATAAATCGGGATTAATGAAATATTTCACTATAACATATTTTTCCATAAAAAACTACCAAAATATTCTTTTACTCTTTATGCACGTTAAGGAGAGCAAATTTGATTGAGATGTCTAATAGCTTGCAAAGGATCAGAAGCTATTCATTTTTCAATGTCTGTATTTGTTACACAAACAAATTTGATAAAATAGAACATAATTTAAAAAATACCAACAACTTAAACTGCAACTATAGTTTAAAAATATTCTGTTATGAAATTAAGGGAACTCTTAGTGGAGTTGTTTGGTAGCTTTAACATGATCTGTCTCACAGGAAATATGATACTATAGCTTTACAGAAAATTAATACTGATTTTTTAAAATATTTATAAATTTACATTAATGCCATCCCTATATACTGTGACGCATTTCAATAATTATTCTACAATACAATGGGAGTGCATGCTCAAACAAAACACCTCAGCAGTATTTTAAAGCAGTAAACCACCTAGCCAATTTCTGTACGTTCTGTAGTTTTTCTAATCCACTCTCCCTGTGGTTGAGCAAAATCGAATTGCCTCTCACATTTGCAGACAGCTCTGTGAAGGTGATAATAGAGCTGCTCCCTGCTGTCATGAGGCAGGAAATAGGAAAATGGCATATGGGGCTAGAAAGAAATAAAAAGAGAACTAAACAAGAACAAAAGAGATTTCAACAAAGGACAACTATAACCCAATATGCTTTGCAAGTTGATCTCTTTTCATAATCATTTAACATACTTAATCATTCATCTGCACCCTTTCTCAAAAACTTGAATGTTTGAAATCAATGTTTGAATTGAAAAATGTTTGAAATCAAGTCTTCTGTAAAGTTTTATTGTCTAAAACATTTGGAATAGAAATGATACTAAGAGCCATATATTTAATGCCTATAAAATAATGCATTATTAGTATCCATGTTAAGGGGCTGAACCTATCCCAATCTTTTTGTAACTAATCTTAAATGTTATGGCTAAAATGTAATATCTAACACACGTATACTTGGATTATTAGTTGCAAAAATGGTGAGTGACACCTGAATAGCAAAATATAAAGTGAGGAATATGATTGGTTAGGTATACTGACAACATCAAAGAGTTCCAGCTTGTTTAAGGACTACTGATGTAAGATGTAGAATAAATGAAAAAGGATGTTGTAATCTACAATGAGAAATTTGGTTTCGTTTTTTTTATTTTTAATGGAGAATTGGCCTCCAAAAATCAAGAACTTGTATGTATTTGCAGTACCTCTATATTAAATCTCACTGAATTGCCTTAAAAAAAAAAAAAAAAAAAAAAAAAAAAAAAAAAAAAAAAAGCCCACTATACCTTTCCTTTTACACTCTGAATGGGATCCACCACCACAGCAACAGCTCTTTCCGATAAAGCTTCAAAACTCTGCTGAGTATTGATATCTACACCAGACAACCAACAGCCAAAGCCAGGGTGACTATGATACCAACCAACCACCATCTCAGGTCTGAAACAAAGAGGACAATCTGAGATTCTTAACAATAAAAACACATAACACAAGAAGAAATAGTAATGTAACAAGGCATAAATTAGGATGAGCTGTGAAAAAGCACTATTAGAAATATTTAAATTACTCACCATAATATGGTGAAAACATGGACATGAATAAATGCGACAAAAAAGTGCTATTATTAAAGGATGCACATTAGCAGTGGTAGATTGTGCTTTCAGTTTTTCACCCTGTTACCACACCTTCCCTGAACCAGTTTTTACCCTTTCAGCACTTGAGTAAATATCTACTCTTTAACTCCTTGGCATCGAAGGTTGAATTTTCACGGCAGAAAGTCCATTTCAGACATGGACAACGGGAACCAACGGTGGGAAAAGATTAAATATCAATTAAACCAGCAGTAGAACTAGGAACTCAGTCAAAAAGCAATTTGCACTGTTCTGTTCAGCTGCTGAGCCTTTTGCTAACATTAATTTTGAAGTTTTTCCCACAGTAGAAGAATTCGAGCAAGCAGACGACAACTGTTGAGAGGTAGGAGTGAAATAAAAAATTTGTTTAAATACTAGGATCTTTTATCAAACGATTTTTTCCTTTCTTTGCATTAAATTGGCCACACATAGGGCTACGACTTGGAGATTTTGTATCTTAATAAAAGAAAAATCAATCTTTTAAGAAGTTACTTTCTAGTAACTGCCTGCACTAAATAGAGCAGCATTTTCATATTTCTGCCCAATATTCAAAGATGTAGATTTAACATGAGTGACAATCTCTTGACAACTGAAAGGCACGAGGTGGATTGAATTACACGCTATGTTACTCTCACGATTTCTGGGCCAATTATTAATTTTTAAGCATTAATAATAGCCCCTAGATTATCAGTTTTGCAGACAGTCAGCTGTTTCTTCCAAACAACATGCAGGGAGTATTTGTTTCTGTCAATGCTCTTTAGGGTGACTTACCTTCCTGTCTGTTTCAGCATGTCCAACATTTTGGCTTGAAATACAGGATCAACTGCCTCTACGCTGACACCCTGATGTAGGAAGAGGCACAAAAATCATAGCATTTGCACATAAAGTAATACTATCTTTTCACTTGTTACTTTTCATAAAACAAAGTTTAAACATAATGTCATAAGCATTCCTGTTACAGGGAAACTTGACTATTTTACAACTAATTGATAGAACACCCTTATATGTAGAATACAATTTTATAAATCTATTTCAAAGTGATTTTTAAATGCTAAAAAAATGTTTGAATTTCTATTTAAATGATCTCTTCTGTGAGTAAACATTAAACAGGCATAGGGATTCATCTTTTCCTCCTCTTCCTTTTTGTTCTGCAGACTCTGGCCTGTTGTTTCTTACTAGTTCAGCTCTACAGGTCTTGATCAAGACAAATAACATGCTGTACTGGCTTTCTGCAGATTCTATATATACTGATTATACACACCATGTTAGCACATGCACAGAATAAGCTCAGGATAAGAGAATGATAATACTTCAGTGATATGCAGCTGTAGGAGTTACAAAGGGCTCTGTGCTTCTTAAGAGCCGTTATTTCATTCAACTTATACCCAAAGCATCATAATTTCCAATTATACCATCATCACTTTAAAATATTTTGATAACATTAATACTCATTTTTCTACACCACAGAAATATCATTTGAGAAATATGCCACTGTAAGAGCTGTCAAAGAGAGCACTTTGAAGTATTTTTACAGTACCATTGTAATTAAGGGCATGATACACTTCCAGTCAGATCTTTACTTCGGAATCCATACCCTGGCTTTAAAACTCTTTTCACCAATACAATTTGTTATCAATTTATATTTCTTGTAAATGATGTTATACTAATATATTTATACATACAGAAACACAAAACATATCTACATACTTATGTATTAGCCTTAGCTAAAACAAATCTGTTTGAACTAGAAATTTTACTGAAATCCTTAAATTCAAATAATCAAACATTATCTAAGCATAGACTGTCTTAATTATATCAACACCTGAATTACACGTTTGCATTATATCTAATTGGTTATACCTTAAGATTGCATAAGTGAGATAAGCTGGGAAAAGCTTTTACAAATTATTTATCGCAAGGAAAAACACCTATCAAGGTCTAATTGCAAAGAACTCACCGTCCCAGACTGTGGCATAGCAAAAACATCAATCACTCTCACAGTGTAATCATCAACAAACTCCCCGAGCATCAGACCCATAACTTCCATAGGGACACCAGCACGACCATGTTTCAACATCTGGAATTGAGACCAAATGACATTGTATATTTAACTAACAGGCGGTTCAAGCTTGACTTGGGATAGCTCTTCCAGCCTTTGCTGATCTATCAATAATTCACAAGTTCTAACACGACTGGAAAATCTACAGCACGATAAAATAGTAAAAATTAAGGCAATATAAGACAAATAATTAAAATAAGTTTCTTATTCTGAGTGTTACACTCTGTATTGAATTTATTTTAAAAAATTGGTCTGATCGGCATCTAAGTAGTCAACACAACAAGTTCATAAACTTTGGATATGTGCCAGGTGTTGTATCTCCAGCTCTATAACAGAAATGTAGAACACACAAAATACTTACCTTTAGCAGTGCAAGAGAAGAGATATAAACCTGCTCTGCTGTATCGACTGCAGGAGCATCTGTAGGTGGCCCCTATGAAAGAGAATATATAATTAAGTATTTTCTCCACAGTTGTTACGCTGCAGTTCCTAAATATATATTTTTTCTTATTTGAAACTTAATGAAAAATGCATGTAAGAATATGGCTTTGTGTGCCAGATGTAGTTCTTACAAACAAAAAAACAAAAATACACACCCAAACCCCAAATACTTCTTTATAGCACCTTCCTACACAAACCTATTTTGTAATAAAAATCACCCAGCCATCACCCATCTCCCCTTCCCCCGCAAACAATACCAATCTAAATACCAGTCTTACCAGAAGCAGTCAAATAAAAAACAAGTATTGCACTGGGTACAAACCTGTTACAAAACATACAGGCTGAGAGTCAGAGAAGTTTCCATTAGTCAGCCTTGCAGCAATGCTAACATTCGTCAGCTGTAAAACATGGCCAGTTCTCCAATTAACTATGTGTTTCTTACAGTGGTGTGAATGTAAATGCTGCTGGGCTAGCATGATTAACTGGCACCAACACAAACAGCAATTTCCCTTTGCTTCATCAGCTTTCAGCTAAAGAGGACTTGCAGATAAAGGCTATGGGAGCACTTTGCAGATACACTGGTACAGTGAGAGAAAAAACGGACCTCCGATCCCTAGGTGGAAAAGCTGTGAACAAAATACTTTGCTCTTTGCCTTATGAGTAGTTATTCAAAAATTAGCACAACTGTCCCAGGTGTGAATGATTGGTTGAAACAGGTTCTGTGTACTGTTGAAAAGCAAAAACACAGGAGACGGCAGTTTAAATGTCCCTTTCTTGAAGAGCAAGGGACATACTGCTCTTCTATACAGAATTACACATCAGCTTACCTCATTACACCCAATTAACAGTACATTCATTACTTTATTACCAAATTGTGTACAGCAAATTCCCACTGAAAAGACAAAAGGTGAATTCTGCCTTAAGTGGTGTAGAACAACCAACTTAGAATGGCTACAAAGCAACTCTGGAGCACGGTAAAGAAAGGTAGCCCACATTAAGTAAAAGGGGAAAAACCCAGAGGTGCCTTTATGCCATTTTGTAGATTTAGAACTTTGATTCCACAATTATAAGCAAATCTGGGCAAACAAGCAAGAAAGCTTCTCTGAGTAAATTCTTGATTTTTCACCTACAGTGAAAAAAGTTGCAGAATTCAATACAACATGCCTCGACATGGAAACACGCACAAGACAGTGGTCAACACAAGCCGTAGAGCCAGAAGATAAAAACAAGAATTTAAGTAATTAGCACTGCCTTTAATAATTTCACTTTATATACACTTCGTCTTGAACACAGAACAACACTATCTAGTGTGGTGTTCTACAGAATGCTTTAAAGACTGTAAGAAAATTCAGGGTATTTCTTTCAATATCAGTGAATTGCTGCTCTTTTAGCTCCAGAGGTTTGAAACCAAATCTTTTATATTCTGAAACCCACACACGTGATTCTGCATATATAACTGTCAACCACAACTGCTTCCTAAAACCTTTAGCCCTTATTTCTAACTTTGATATTGATGACCATCTCCTCTTGATATTTTGTTCTCCCCCCCCTTTAATAAAATACGGGAAAAAAAACAAACCCAAACTATTCACTGCCAATTGTTCTATTACTTTGGCCTTTCCATCAGCAATCTTTCAGCAGGTTTACATTCCACCTCCTACGACATACTCCCCAAAGGTCCATCCTTAATCAATTCCCCCTCCTCAAGGAGCATTTGCCTGACTACCCCTAGCCCACCACTGAGAGATGCTCCAGTGGAGGAGCTCCTCCGCAATACTTGCGATGAAAAATTTAGGAGCAGTTAATCAGAACATTTCACAGAACTTGATGTGTAGGACACTCCAACCACTTACTGCAAATTTACTACAACCAAACTGTCCGTCTGATGAAGCCTCAAATGCCCAATCTTTTTCTGATATTATGGTTTTCCTTCACAAATATACAATTTTATTTCTTTAACTGTATTTCACCTACTGTAAGTCTATTCTAGAGTTATCTTTTTTCATGTAGAAGTCTTAATACTTCAGGAAGCATGAAGACTCGTATTTCCATTTAATCACTGAAAGAAAAGCAGAGAATTTTTTTATTTTGAAAGAATGTATCAGTCTGACAACAAACCCCTTCTACATACATCAAGTTCTCTTCTTTTCCAATTTTCTATCCCTTTTAGATCAAAGGGGGTCAGAAGTGAGTGGAAAAGTACAACTACAATAACCTCGGTAGAGTTTTAGGAAGAACTGTTACATCCATGCTGTGACATCACCATACACATATCCTACATTTGTTGCAGATTTTCTCTACCATTTCACTGCAAGCATCCAATTTCACTGTTCACTATTTTTTTTTTAATAAAGAATAGCACACACACACACACACAAAGCCTAGCACAAGGAGTTTTGTGATTTCTTAAAGATTAATGTTCACACTTGATTGAAACTGGCTTCTCAAAAATCAGGATCTTGAATTGAAGTTAATTCCACAGATTAGGGCATTTAAATAGGATCTCCTGCATGGATTCTCTGATGCCTGGGAAGATGGTAGATCCCATGGACACCCTTCCTTCAGCTGGGGGATTTATCATGTCTCTCTCCCATACCTGGACACCTGTGTTCACAACTTGCATCAAATGACACGTGTATTAATTTTCATGTTAAGGTTCCTTCCCTTGCTTTGAATATAGATTAAAATAAACTCAAAAGTCTTCTGAAGACAATGTGATGTATTGATTGGGGAATTTTGGATATGAAAGGATAAGAAAGGATATATAGGTTAAAATTTCTCTATAACCTACCTTCATAAGGTTTTTTATTTAATTCTAATTTTTCTGTCAAAGATGACACCAAAAATACTGCATTTGTACCTGTCTTCTTATACAAAATGATAATGCCAAGGTTTATTAAGTTCTTAACCTAAAACTTCTAAAGACTTAATAGATAAAGATAAGAAAATGAAGCTTGGGTCTTTCAGATAGCTTACTTAGGCATAGATGATTTAATCTGGAAAAAAATACCTCTGAACAGACATTTGGAAACAGGAACCAGTTTCTGCTGTGTAGGACCACTTCCTTTTCCACAAACAGCTGCTATTCTAATACAATGCTGGAATAACAGCCATAGTTCCTCTACACTAGTTACACAGTACATGGGAGCTGTTCCATCTATGTGTTATACGTTTTGAGATGTCTTTGGCATATTTCTGCTACACTCTTCCACAGAAGTTTATGCACTTTTGTGATGGAAAGGGGAAGAAACGGACTTTACTAGCTAATCTCTCAGTATTTTATACTGACCCTCCACAGCATGCGCTATTATCACTGTTCATAAACTTTACTGCCTGCCAACTTTAACACAGGAGCACCATCCTTATGGAGCAGAGGACCAAATTAAATTAGCTGGTGTCAGAAACCTAAACAGGAAAGCATTTACACCTATAGGGCAAGAGATCTGCTAGTAGTACTGGTTTCATTATGGTATTCAGATAGGTTTCCCATCATCTAGAGTTGGGCAAGATTTTCCATCTTAAAACCAAATAGCAAATGCTACCTCCTTCTTGCCTGCCCACAGCTTTATTGAATAATTTCTTGGGGAACTGGAAAGAGATGGGATTTACAAACTACAAGGAGCATTCTTTTCCCCAATCATTCCTATATAAGCTGAATAAAGTTATGATTATAATTCAAAAACCTGTTTTAAAAATATCTCACCATCCAAAGACATAGTGAGAATGCAGTCAAATATCGTACTATGCTCCTTATTGAAGGAGGGTGTTTCTTTTAGATCAACTACACATGTTGTCAGTCAGTGATATGACATGCCTGAGAGCCAGTCATCTTGTGAAACCTGGCAAAACTCTGGTTTGTTTTGGGATATAATGGCAGAATCCCTATTTCATTAAAAAGAAAATTGGTAAAATTTGTAATAATAACAGACAAAATGTTAATGGTGCTATCTTAATTTTATCTATTATTTTCCTTTCTGTTTAAGAATGTTTTCAATGAGATTTGTAATGGAAAAAGAATCACATTCAAGTTATGAACAAAAGATTAAAATGTAAAATTAAGTTATGCAAGATACCATTTTTGTTTCAGGCAGTTAAAAAGATGATTCAATATAAAAAGCAGCCCTTTACTTGGGCAGCCCTTGTTGACGAAGTGTTAAAGGCATTTGCCATTCTAACAGCATAAAAACTAACGCCTTGAAGTGTTACCTACTCAGGCCTTTTAGCAAATTTGTTAACACTTTTAGGTATATTACCCCACCTTTCTCTTAGTGTGAACTGGTATCAATTATTTAACCAATTTTATTGTGTTATTAAAATACCTGCTGATAAAATGTGAACTAAAGTGTCATTTTAGAGCACTGCTCTTTATTTGTACTCTTTTACATTTAAATATGTATAAAAGTGGACTCAATTAATTATACCAGCAACTGTGAAATATTCCAAATCAAGACACTTTCTCTTGTATGATTTAAACTTAAATACTGCTCTATTGTCACACTAATAGAACAAAAGATTTTGAAAGATCTGCTAGCATAGCTGTTTCAACAAAGAAAACAGACTTTACAAGGGCAGCCGTTAATAAAAAAAAAAAGCAATGAACTGAAGTGCTCTAGAGCAAATCTTGTCATTATTGTTTCCAACAACATATTTCTGTGTAAAATTGAGGAACTGATACAACCATTACATCATTTTTTTCTTTTTGCAATTGGAATAATTTAAACATGAACATAGCACACAGGCAACACTGACCGCTATAGTGTTTATTTCTTTCCCAGTAAGGTAAGAAAGAACCTTTTAATAGTTTAATTTTGTGAGTATTAAACAACTAGTGTGAAAAACAAGCTGCATGTAAACTATTTCGACTGCCTCTGCTTCAATGACTAGCTGATGCAACCTGTTATAGGAGGTGTTAATTGGCAATAGGAGTACAAGTCAGAAGCATGTTCCCCATCGTCCTAACCCAGCAAGGCTAGGTCATTAAAGTGGAAATGAATTCTTTCATGCCGACTTAACCCTTTCAGTACGTATTTTCAGCTGTTATACCAAAAGACAATTGAGAAAGATTAACAACAACAAAAAACCAAAAGCAGAAAAACTTGCATTACTTCTGAATGAAAAAGAGTATTTTTTCCCCTTCTCTTCACTCCCCTTCCCCCACCTCGTCCAAAACAAGTTTTCTAGACAATCATCAAATTTATTGTGTGTGTTTGCGTGTGCGTGTCTGGGGGGGGGGGGGGAGGCGGGGGGGGGAGAAGAGGTGACTAGGGTATATATGCAGTGACAACCATTGTCAAATAATAACTTAGCATATTAAAGCATGCATAGAAGATCGAGAGCTTAAAATGAGCTTAGAAACATTGTTTCGTAGAGGTAAATCCAATTGTGTATAGCTTGGAAAGTGTGAAAGAACATTACAGAATACAGAGAGGACACGGAAACCTGATCAAATGTGCAGAGAAGACAGAGGTAATAGAAATAAAAGACTAATTTTAAAAGTTCATCTGAGTACTATTGCTCTTCTCTACTCACCCTTTGTAGGTAAATTGTATAACAAACTCACCTAAAGATTCTAAGATTTCTTGAATAGCACAGTCCTTTTTCCACACTATTTAACCTAAAATTATGGTTACGGATGCAACTTTTGCTGTAGTAAATGAGACAACACACAGAATAAATATCAGCTTGTATTAAATCACTGGAAGTGACAAATGGAGTAAGCCCTATTTCCAAATTTCAATGGTTTTACTAACACTATAATACCAAATATCAGAAGCCATGTATTTTGTATTCTGTACTACAGCAAGTTAACCCATCATTTGTTTTGTCATGACTGAACATAATTCAGGAAAAAAAAAAAAAGAAATTCAGAGAGAATTCATAAAAGGGGAAAAATAAGCATATTAGTTTGCACTGTGAATCACACATTAATTAGTAAGAATTGGAAAATTGTAGTTTTCAAGCTAGTACACACATAATTTTACAGTTAGTTTGACATCAACAGGATTACATTTTGAAGCAAGCATAGTGTCTAAACAGTTTGTATGCTTAGACCCATTTTTATACCAATTATAATCAAGCATACATAACAGACCACAAAATACCATAAGTCTCAACAAACAGCCTAGATTTCTGAACGGATCACATTGTCTTGTTACACCATATGTCAGAAAAATTACAGTAATATGTTTAATCTCATAGACAGTGTATGATCTCCAAAATGGAGTAGGGATACTCAGGAAATATTATGGTATCAACTGCTTTTTTAAATTAAAAATATCTTTGTGGGGGGAAAAAAAATCTAACAATCAGGGTAAGAAAAACTGCCTATCTCTCAGTACATTTCACAAAATCCTGTCTCCTAAGGAGTCTATTCAGGTACGCATTTGGGCAAAACTCTAAACAGCAATAACAACATCTCCCTCCTCTTCATAAATCAAAATTCTTCACCAGAGAACTTTAGGCAGCTCTGAGCCCTTGGTTAACCGGGCTGGGATAGCCAGTTTCTTAACAGCTCTTCAGTGCAGCGTACTAACCGCATGCTGCTGCATGCGTGCATGCACACATGCGCGCGCGCACGTGTGCAGAACTTTAAACAAAAAAAAACCCTCTAGCACACTGGGAAACTCCAGAGACAGAACCTGGTCAGATTTTTTATTACAAAGAGCTGCCAATAAAATTATTTGGCTCAGGTTTCTAGCCCAGCCCTTCAGAAGTTTTTAATTAGAGCACAAAAATCTCCTTTTCTGACAGTAATCTCTCCTGTATTAGTAACAGTTTCATGGAAGAAGTATAATAACCCATTTACACGGGCATATGAAGAGATTTCCCATATACCTTCAGAGTGCAATGTGTTTTGCTCAGCTAATTGCCCACAATTGTCAAAATTTTAATAGGCCTTTTACAAAAAAAATCACTCCTATTACCTAATATTTTATAGAAATCCAGCCTGCAGACTGAGGCTCAAGGCTTGCTAAAGAAGAAAAAATATATATATACACACACACTGCCCCCTCTTTCCCTCCCCACACACTATTTCTTCTTGATCATAATTTAAATTTTTGCTTCATGTGCTTTTAGTAGGAACTAAACTCTATAGGATGCAAGGTTTTAACAGGATTTAGATGATTTGATACTAACTCAATTATTTTGAGATCAAATAAGCTTAAACACAATCTTGGTGCAATCTACCTTAAAAACAGTCAGCCACTCCAGTTTGCTAAACATTTTATTACAAACAGCTTATTGCCCAATATTAAAATGTATTCACGATACAAATTCAGTTTACATATATCACTTTGAAGCAATTTGCAATACTTAGACTTTCTGTAATGTGCCCAACACAACTGTTACGTGACATGGCCACTTAAGTGTAATCCTTCCTGGGCCTGGTGTTTCCCCTCCCTCCACCCCAACACAATGTAAGAGATCATTGAGACACCGCAAAAATCAAGTGAAGGTATGCGGCATCAATGCAGTTAATACTTCCCAATATCAAACATAAGAAAACGTCATGGTTAGCAAAAAGCTATTACAACAGAGACACAAAACAAATCCTTAGCAGTGTTATAAGTATTTTTGAAAAGAATTCTCAGTCATCAGCCTCAAACTACTGAACTTCCCCCCCACCAAAGAAAGCAGCAAAAGTTGGTTCTGCTCCAGAATAAAGCCAAATCTAACCTGTTATCTCCTCCTATCAATGTTGCACACAGTATCAGGATTTAGAAATAAGAGCCTCAAAGCGGATAAAGAAACATGACTCATTTTGTCTATATCCAGAAGTTGTGCTCTAGTTCAGATTTAACTACCTTATTCTAGACAATTCTGCCACGCAAAGTAGCCCTCAGTGGGCATCATCTAAGGTCACCCTACAGCACACTTCATGCAGCAGTGCAGTTAAAAAGAATATACTGATTTCTCCATGTATACATGCTTTCTGTTGTGAAGAATTGATACTCTGGACACAAGCAGGTTAGCTGGGAGACTCAGTGGGAAAAAAAAAGAGAAAGGTAAGTTGCTTGTATTGGGGGGGGGGGGGATTACAAATGGACATTTGAAATGTATGGTTCTAGGAGAATCTGAAGACAACCCTTCTAGACTGCAGGAAGAGAGCAGAAGCCAGTGTTCAAAGGCGCTACATAGTAGCACTCCAACTTCATAATCAATAGCATGGGATTTCAGGAAGAAGAAACAATTTCTAAGAAAAAGAAGTGAGACTGGTAACCGTAAAGGAGTTGTTTCCTGCTTGCAGAAAGGAATGTTACAAGCGAACAAGTATAATGCAAAAGATGCAAAGATGACTGATTAAAGATGATTTCCCCCCTTCTCTCTCATTATGGCAGCACTCATTTCCTTGTCCAAGCTCCTTTGTCTCTTCTGGGGAAAGTTGGCTGGACTACACTGGCAATTAAATCGAAGAGACAGAAGCTAATTGCCTAATTATTAGAAATAAGCAAGTTTAGAACCTGAGGCCAACAGGAGGCAGCTAAAAATGGTCTCCAGAGTTTACAGTAGATCACAGGAAGCTGATAATGTTCAGGCACAACCCACTAGCTTTGTTATTTTTAGTTTTATGTTTGTACATTATCGATGTGTGGTGCAGCCTATCCCACTTTAAGGCAACTTTCATACTCATATGTGTGCTTTTTTTGTGGTAAGTACCCATCAGCTTAGGCAGTTATATGACTGTTTCCTAAACAGATTCTAGTACATTTTCCCCCTTCTCCCATTAGCACATTTGGAGATAAATCATGATACAATCACTCAACTGTGCTTAGAAGAAGGTTGATTGCCAAGCCTAGGAAAACTATATCCATCTTTAGCAACCCCAAACAACTTCCAAATAAGCGTACACTATCCATGGAGCTGTCATCTCTTCCAATGAGAGCAGCAGAACATGGCCGCACTGGTACCTCAAATCTGATGTCCAACTTTCCATTTAACTTTCCTGTATTAAAACACTAAGCATCACAATAAGATACTCATTCCAGTCAATGAATGGAATAGTGTATCTCACTAAGATTTTTTTCCTAAAACAAAAACATCAATTTGGGCATATAAGCTGTGGCTGAGACTTTCTATAAGAGATAACATAGATGACTGATTTTGAAGTTTTCTGCATTTTTGACAGGAATGGGATGTAGGGTGGTTTTTAATGGATGAATGATATTTCTACTCTTTAAATGGGTTGATAACTTCTGGGGCAAAAAAAATAGTATTGAAATAAACTAGATATGCAACTTGGGCAAGTTTTCTCATCTACAGAGGGGTTATATTAGATATTTTGAAAAACTAACCTCCCTAGTACTTGAGAACTTTGGTGAAAAGTGTCACAGAAGCAACAACAGAGTAACAATGCATAATTTTAAGAGCTATAGTTCACATTTATTCCTCTTGTAGAATGATCTCAAAGGGAGTATTTGAAGCTTGAAGTATGTATGGGAAGTAGAGAACAGTGTATCAAGATAATTCAAGCATGTGAAGTGTATGAGGTATATCCAGGAGATACAGGAAAGGAGGTCATGGAAGTGCAACAGGTACCAAAACCTACAAGAACCACTCCACAACTTTCCAAAGGAAAATACACTTCATTACATTAAAGACAATAGCATTCAAAAACATATTTACACCCTCCAAACTAAAGCCATCCTATTTCAAGAACCAATTAACCAAAACAATTTTTTATAAAGGTGTTTTATTACATAGGGAATTGTCTGCAGATTAGCCAGCTAGAACATGCCATTTACTTCAAGAGTCTCATCAGTTTACACTAATGAAGAAACTGAAGGAAACTTGCATTTAATTGTTACTTGGGAATGATCTACACTGAGCCTGATCCTCCTGTACCTTCCAGATGACTAGCTCTTATTCTGAAGCCCCCTCAGAAAACCAAATGACTGGTGCTCTTTTCTAATCACCATCCTGGCTAGATCAGCAGATTAAGCAGAACTTTAGATCAGTGGCAGGTCTCCCAAGTTCCCACGGTGCCATAGATTTAGTAAATGGGATCAGTATGTTCTAAAAAACCATGATAATATGAGCGAAAGGTTCCACAGCATCAAGCAGTGCAATGCTTGAAACCTCATAATCAAAGTGACAGTTTTCAAGTGCCATTTATAATGCCCTAATCTGGAAACATCCCAGCTAACCCATCTGATCAACTATTTCACAGATGGAAGCACTTGATGGCTAATTGGCAAGTCCATTATTCAAATAAAATAGCGATCTGCACTTCTATTTTCTATATTCCAAGTCAAGGTGTAAACATTCCTTATAAGACATAGGTCACCTCTCTCTCTCTCCCCCTGCCCCCCTCCCATTTGTAACTTTCCCCCCTTTCTTCCCCCCTCCCCCAATCAAATATGTTAATTCAGAAGTACAAAACTAGTTTTCCTTTCTTTTTATCGCACTGGAACAGTTGTTTTCACTGACAGGAAAGTCAAAGCTAACATTTTTAGAAAATCCAAGAAATGAAAATTATTTTAACAACAATTTAAAAAAATATATTTCACTGTTTCCTATCACATCTGGACAGAGAGATGGATGTGTTAGCACAGATAAGCGTTTATATGGCTTGGGTTACTGTTCTGAAAACGTTGAGGAAAGGCAGGTCTGTCTGCTAAAAATTCTTACTTAATTCACTCATTGTGCTCTGAAATAGTATCCAGTAGGGTTGCCAAACAGAGGCATATGTAGAACTGATTTCACTAGCAAACAATAGTTCAGCAACTGTGCACAAAATGAAGAGGAGTGCTGCTCCAAATTCCTGCCTGCTGCATAAGAAGAATGCTTTTACGTACCCCACAAAGCCTGTTAATTTGTCTGCAGCTAATGTACAATGCAAAATGAACACCAGTGAAACTCTGATAGGCAGTATTCCAGGGGGGCGAACACAGAGATGGAAAAGAATGAACCAGGAAAGGGAGGATAATGCAGAAAGTGATGTGACAACAGAGGGGAGAGGGAAGAAAGAGGAGCAGAGACTGTGCAATGGAAATAAAAAAAAAGTCATTTCCAAAATAAGAACTCCCATGAACTACAGAAGGAAAATTAATGGAATAAGCAGCATTTTGTTTGGGACACTACAATACTTTCACACTTTAACTGTTTCCCTCATTACTTTTTTATAAAGCATCCATCATTTATTCTTCTGAGCAGAAATTCAAAAGCCTAAGACATCAGGCATCTCAGATGTAAGCAATTTATGCACGAAGCACTGTTTCAAAGGTCTAATTTACAGTACGAAGTTCAAAACAAACAAAGGTACCTTCTCATACAAAGAACACAAAGTTAACCACCAAGCTTACTGCTACAAAACACTTTTGTTTATGCAAGTCCTAAGAGCAATCAGATTCTCTTCCTCCTCCTCAACCCCCCACGAAAACAGTCCTTTGCCCATCAAAGGCTAATAAACAAAGGAAATGGCTCAAGAAAGTTAAGGCACAAGCACTGGAAGGAAAGTTTTATCACTGAAGTATCAGTGTAAGAATGAGGGCATGCATGGTCTCCCTCAAGCATTTGTTACCAGCCGTACTGGAGACGGGGGTTTTGCTCTGACCACCTCTGGGCAGATTAACACTGAAAGCAAATTAGCCTCTCGCAGTGATATGCTGAAGGAGCAAACGATACGACAAGATAAGAACTGTGAATGCAGGGAAAGCAGTTCCTGAGTACAGAAGACTTGGAGAGGGTTGTAAAAACAGACTTCCAAAGAGCAGCAGGGACAGCATATACAAGTTCGGAAATAAAGGAGTAAGAAACAGAATTGTAACTGAAACAGGTGGCGTGGCAAGGGGAAGGAGAGAAGCGAGTGCTGTTGAAGACGCTGAGGCAAGTCAACGAGAAAAGCCCATGACAGAGGAGGAACTGAACTGTGCTTAACCATCATCTGCTACTTCCTGAACATTAGTTGCAAAGCAAATTAAACGGGCTACTAATGGACCTCATTGCTAAGTCCAGGGCAGCAGTCCTCTTACTAAGCAAACTCCTAGCTACAAGAAAGAAAAAGAAAATCCTTTAATCACATTATGTAATACTACTATGAAAATGCTTCTCTTCCTACAAGTCTTTACACCCAGATAATTCTTATGTTAGCAAGAACGACCAGCTCCAACAGGTGTTTTTTTTCCTGTGTTCAACCTTGAAAGTAAAACCTGCAAAGACAGAGCAACTGGGACACAGTGATTAAAAAAGCTTTGTACAATTGTTTGAAATGTTCTAGTGTAACCGGATGGTAACAGCCTGGTTTACTCTGTACTCTGAGGCAGGACAAAGTATTTCCAAAAGATTACCTGCCTTCTCTCTTCCACCTGAAGGCCATCTGATTTACTCCGGATTTTTCTCTCAATCAATAAATATTCAAAAAAAAAAATATTTGCAGGTCCATTGAAACACCATATTTTAGGGACACAAAATTATTTTTTGAATATCCTTCCTGCTGATTTAATAAACTAAAGGACTACAAAAGTAGCCAAGATATTATCCAGTGCAAGCAGCAACTTGCATAGAGAGCAATTCAGTTTTCTGGAGATAAAGATTTTTTTTTGTTTTTAAATCCCTGACACACACTCATTGATTCACTTAAGAGACAATTCCATATTTAAACATATATGGAGGCAGCTTTGCAGGCCAAAGCTGCCAGAGCAGTTTATCAAGCTCCTTTTGGATGTTATATTCTATTGTCTGCTACAATTTTCCAGCAAGCTTTAAGCTAAAGCTGGGAAATTCAGAAAGCAGCTGAGAGAGTTAACTGTAAATTTGAAAAAACAGCTTTGATATGCGTCAAGTTCAGAGAGGACTAAGAAGTGAAAGCTTGAGTGATTAGACTGCGCAGATGTTAAAAAAATGAAGAGTCATGAAGCAGGCTGGCAGCTCAGAGGAACAAGAGAAATAACTGTTTAAGAAAGTGAAACTAAAAATAACTAAGGGCTGCTTGAAGATTCACTAAGAGAGCGTGAATAGAATTTTAGCTATAAAAAGGATAGAAAAAATGCACAAAAAATTACAGCTTATTTGGCAAAACACCTAGAGGCTGTATATCAGCTTAGAATATATCACCAAATGCTTCAGTATTAAACTACTCCTTTCCTAATTATACTGGACACAAATACACTGCACAACCAGAGTTGCGAGTTTAGCATTTTCAAGCATTCCAGAGACAAACACATGCACACTGTTAAGGCTAAGATAAGTGAAACCGATTTCTCTGCAAAAATCACAGTCTGGATTCTAGATTTAGAACAGAGTTCCTGAAGTAGATGAGGAAAGTAGAGAAAGGCTGACTACTTTGTCAAACCAAGACTGCTAGGGATTAGCAAAGGAAATTCCACTGGAGTTCTTAAGGAACTAATTCTTCCTACAGGCCCCAGGCAAAGAAGTTCCTTAGAATTTTTTTCTATACCCATAGTAGTCAGGGATAAACCTGGCAACACAATATAACGAGTTCAGCTTGATTTTAGCCTGATTTTATTTTTGAAGATTGCTGGCCACACCAGTTGGCAAAAAAAAAAAAAAAAAAAAAAAAATTCCTCTAGCAGGAGGAACTAGGTTTTGCTGTAGGTTTTGCACTGGAACAGGACAGATGCCAGAGAGGCCTTTCTGCTATGAGTAAAGTTGAAGAAGTGAGGATGACAAGACAGAAAAAAATTCCATAAAACACACAAATAGGTGGCTACGGGTATCTGCAAATGATGAAATCTAAATCCAAATCATCTCCTGAATTTGCATATACCTGAGTATCCTACAATGCCCATCACAATGTGATCTAAAAACTGAAATATATAATTTATGAAGGAGCAAAAGGGTATACTTAATCATTTAGAATAGTCTTAATGTTCTAAAAATCCTTATCAGGAACCAATTTTCAAATTTTTATTCTGCATTGCCAGTGCTTTTGAATCCAAATATCAAATGAAAGGTTTATAGGAATTCTGTATGCTCACAGTGCCAATGCAAGAGTTCATGGTAACAAAAATCATTCAGGTTGTAACAATGATTTGCATATGTTTATACGGCATCTCTAGAGTCAGCAATTACTACAAATTTGGGGGCAGGGGGGAGGGTACATTCCTAAAAATAAGCAAATGAATATTCCAGTAATTGACTAATAGTAAAGAGAAGATAATAACAAGCTATATACTAACCTGTCCCAGCCCGGGCATACCTCCTCCAAGTCGTAGAAGTCTATCCATATTTCTAGAAAAAAAGAAACAAAGGAAAATGTTCCCAAGCTCTCAAGTGTTTACTAAATTGCTATCTATATAATTCACCTTCAGTCACTCAGTATGTCAAAAATATTGGTGGTAATTACAACACAACATCAGACTTCCTGTTAATTAACACCACATATTAATTCAAGAAGCTGTCTTCCATGCTAATTAACAGACCTTGTTTTATTGCTTTGGTTTTGGGTTATCCCCATTTCTGAAGACAAGCACTCTTGTCATACTTTTCTAAACTTTCCTATCATTCAATTAATTGGGTTTTTTTGTTGCTTAAGAACAGCACCTGTGTTCAGGAAGTGCCTGAAACTTAGAGATATGATCAAGTTTACTCCAATTTGTTCAGAAAGCATCAATAAAAATGTGAAATAAAGATTTTAGCATCCTCATTAGTAAGTTCTGTGCTAATTAACTTACAGCTTGTCAGTTATCATCAAAACTACATGTGAAAGACACTGAGCAGATTATGAATCTCTGAATTAGCATCAAAAGCTTTTTTTAATGAACTCATTATACTAAAAGAAATACTGTAAAGTAAACATTTAATGTGTATATAGTTAGAACACTAGTGACAGTACAGTCGTTTAATACATTTCCAGTGTTGCAGGTGGGATGCTTTAGTAAAAGATCATTCCAAACAATGTAACTGACCTGTTACTTTCATAAAAAAAGAAAAGAAAAAGCAGCAAGTTTTTCCTATATTGCAACTTTTAAAGGAGTGATCTTCAGGAGGAAGAATTATTGTTAAGGTGTCCCACCGGCAGCGGATTAAATTTATGTTTTTTTTCTTTGCAGTTCATTCCCTTTATCTCATTGGAAAGCAATATAATACTTAATTGCAGATCCCTAAGTAAGTGTTCTGTCCCAACCAATTTCTTCGTTTTATACAAAACCCAATGATAAGATTAAAAAAATATGATAGCTTTTGTTCAAGATGTTTTCAACAAATCAAGTCGTTTGATTTTCAAGTTTTACAGAAATTACTTACTTTTACTGACTTATTTTATTTGTTACACAGAACATATGAAGTGAAGTACCAGAAGTAGCAGTGATCTTGACACCACGATTTTAGTACAACACAAAGCTTGTTCAGGTGAACTTCATAAACTTGCACCTTGTATGTTTGCTTTATAAGAGGAATTGAGAACAGCAAGTAATGATATTTCAAAAATACACTCATCTTCAAAACAGAAATTACACATAACAGAATTATACATCAGATTGCATTAACAATACAAATTCAAGAACTTTCTTTTAAAGTCAAAGATACAAGAAAATTTTGAACTTATTTTGAAGAAATAAGCTTGCTTTGCAAAAATAAAAAAAATCCTTTATGTGGAATGAATGATAAGATGACACTCATCTTTTGAAATATGTTAATATATTTACTGGCTAGATACTTAAATAAGCTTTCTTTTAGTTTAAGATTAAAATAAATATTTTAAGCTACTCAGTAACACAAAGGGGAAGCATTTGAACCTACCACCAGAAAAAGATGATCTAACTCCTACTTTTATCACATATGCAATTTCATGCATTTCAAACAACAATATTTAAGACACATGAATCAATATCACTTATGCTAATAGCTAATTTCAATTTCCTAGTTTAGTGCACTAGTAAAATACTACTTTGATTTGATTCACTTCCTTGGTTTTGTAGAATGTTTCTAACACATGCAAACCCAACAATTGCAGCCAGAAGTACCAGTAAGTACCTTTCTAAAGCTACCTTGGCACTATATGAATTAAAAAGGCATTATGGGGTCAATAGTTATGCTTTTCAGAAAACCACTGAAACCAAACTGCTTTATTACAGGCAAAAGCTACACACAAAGTCTATATATTTTTCTATCCCCTACTACAGTATGTTCCCAATCAAGTTGTAGAATTTGCACGGAAAGGTTAAGTTCCTATTTAAAACTATTACGTAAGCACATAGTTGATAACGTCAGTAAAACAGTCGGGAATAAAAGTTAATGCCAGCTATGTTTCACTTTTTGCCCCTTTCCATAGTAGATACTTGTCCATTGTCATCTTTCATGACACTAACCTGAGCTGAAGCGTAGCTTTGAAGTAAACTATTAAAAGTATGATTTAAATCAGTCTAACTCTTGGCTGTACACTTATTTTAAGAAATTCCTAGTCTCTTAAACCACTAACCATAAGACATATCAGTAGTCTTTCCTATAACTATAGCACCTTCTGTAATCTGATGTGTTTTATCTATGTACACTTAAGAAACATGACTGAAAAAATTACCTTTTTACATTTCATTTGAGTAATATATTAATTACTAGATCATTAATATTGTTATTTACATCAACACTTATTCCAGTTTCCAACCCAATAGAAGGTTTTAAATGTTTAAGTGCAAGTTAGGCAAGTGCATAGTTTATATAAGCACATTTTGCTGGATTAGACAGATTAGTTGCACGGACTTTTTTTTTTAATCAGCATATCTTTCCAGGTTTTGGAACTACAAAACCTCATTTTCTTACAGAACCAGAGGGATGTAACACCTCCCAGTTAACTATCATAACCTAGTCACTGAACTGAAGATGTTCTCTGGGCTACTGTCTCGAGAACCTGACGGAACACCTCCGCAAACGAACTCCAGCTTCACTGCAAAGTATTTCACTGGTTCGGGGGCTTGATTCTGGTTAGGATTTTGGCAACTGTTACTTTCTTATTTGTAACTGAAGTTGTCTGAGTAGGTTATAGTATATTTAGGCCTGAACATATTTGTTTACTTTGTATAAACATCTGAAGAATTAATTTAGGACAGAGAATCATATTAAAAACAAAATTTTTTTTAAATCCACTGTGCCCAAATATTACCTCAACCTTAACTTCTCTGTACTAAATAATGCTTTGTAAACCTTAAAACAACTTGAGCAGAATTTTCAGAGAATAATTAAGATAACTGTATTTCCGAGTAACTTCAGCATTTACAAATAAAGCAAATCTACATTTCTAACCTGGCACGCAGCTAGAGGTGATACCAGAACAAACTCAGCAGCAACTCCCACCTTTTGGTTATAAAGACGATGTCTGTAAGTTTCTTTCCTATAGAAAGAAAAAAAAAAAGGGGAAGAGGAGGAAAAACAATAAAGTTTAGAAATAGTAGCATGTTAAAAATAAAAAAGTTAAATTGATGACCTTTCAAAGGACCATGTTCCATTGAAGAACAGCCCAGAGAAGAACACAAATTTTTTGCTTTTACCACATAATCCCCGGAAGCTGTACATGCCATGCCCTACAAAAGCCCAAATATCTATAACAAAGAAGTTTCAAAGTTTCTCAGAATTATATGGAAAAAAAATTTTTTTTTTAATCAGTTATAAATGATCTTTTCCATATAAAAACAGAACAGGATTTGATGCTAAGACCCAGTAGTCATGATTTTTTCAGCTCAATGTAGTACACCAATCCAGACTATGCATTACAAAAAACATAAGCACAGTCAACATTTTAAATACCCTTAGCATTAAAAGAATTCTGCTTCATCAATAGAAGACGTTTGTTTCCACTATAAAAGATAAGTAGATTAAAAAAAGCACCCAAGATAGCAGAGATAATGATCTACGTGCACCGTTTTAAGTTCCTGAAGGAGAAGTTAGTCTTTGCATTTTAGAGGAGTAACAAGCATAGGACTCTGAAATAATAAAATGTATCTTTTACACTAATTTGATAATGCAAACCAACAAGAAATCACATTATTTAAACGTGTGTATTTAAACAGCTATTTCTCAGTATAACAGACAAACATTTGAGCAATTGTGAAGTGTCAAATGACAGTTTCTAGATTTTTTTTTTTAGTAAAGATTAATGCAATGTTGCAGATTCATGGAAGTTGGAAGATGTACTGAAAGAATTTAAAAGTTATTCTTATCCAGGGACACAGAAGGGAAACAAAATGTTTTACACTAAAAGTGAAAAAAGTTCATTACCCCTTAGAGGCTCTATATGGGTTTGTCCTACTGCCAATAGAAATCATAAAGTGCATTAGAGTGACTAACAAAGCAGATAGGACTTTAAAAAGATGTCTCTATAGCCATAATCTGAAAATACACCCAAGTCCTTTAAGTTTTTATAATTAGTATAGGTCACGCTCTCCCAACTGCTTTCTGACAGGTTAATCGGGGATGTTTTAGAGACTCACTTCTTAAGGGTTAAGACGACAAATAAGAAGTTCTGGGAGCACCAGAACATGTAAATTCTTGTCTCCTAAGTCTCCCAGTCAGCTTCTCTTCTCCACTGAGATTCTCTTGTCCTAATGGTTTGGCTGGTGCAGTAGCCCTTCCCTGTTAAGGCTCATACTTCAGGTAACTTAGAACACCTTAATGTCTTCACAATCCCTGTCAGTCTGTTTAAGCATTTTAAAGTTAATCAATAAATTTTAAAAAAGCTGTTCGAGACTGAAACTATGGTCCTTTGCTACTATTTTAGAAGAATTTTGCTGTAGATCATCCTAGCCAAGCACAAAGTTGATAAGCAGTCTGCAGGTACAGAGGGGTTTTTAATCTGCTTGTTTGTTTTTAAGTGAGCAGTTGCTATGACTTGAAAAGTCAGAAATGCCTTTAGGTTTGCCTGAATTCAAGCTGAGAAAGACTGCTTTAGATTCGGCTTAGGAGTTAAAAGTTGTGTTATCCTTTTCCCTGAGAACACTGCCCACTAGTTGCATCCACTCAATCATTTGTAGTGCAGTGTTTTGGAACAGATCTGCGAAATGATCTGTGGCCATGATTTGATAGACATTTTTTTCAATGTCAATGTTAACATAAGGAGCAGTGGGGAAGCTGCTGCTGCTGCTTACCAACTTGATGCTGCTTTCTCAATACTGCCAGGACAGCCATTTGTGCAGCCTCACAGTAAACTGATAGGCTAACAAAAATGTTGTTTTTAACCCTGTTCAGCTCTCTGATTGTATTCACACTGCATCCCAGAAACAGTTGTCTTGGCATAACAGAAAAAGCAGTCTTGGAAGACCTGACTGCTTCAAAGCTAATCCAGACTCCAAAAGAAATTCATGTCAAACATGCCTTAAGCTAAACGTGCCCAAAAAGTGTTTTTGTTTGGTTGTTTTTTTTTAGTAACTAAGGTCATTTAACAGAAACAGTTCTGAACCTCATCTCACAGAAGTACAAGAACAAAGGAGGATGTGTTAATCTTTCTGGGAAGTTGGAGAAAAAAAGAATAAGTCACAGTTTCTCAGTGTTGAAAGGCTGGGGTGGGATTCCACTAACCAGTCAAAAGCAAAGTTGCTAGATTTCTGCCAGCTTTGCACAAGGATATGATCCACGAGAGGTCATGAGTGCTACAGCTAGCAGAAAAAAGGAGACAGGACCACAACAGCTGGCAACTGTATTCGCACTAGCTGCCACTGAACTGCAACCAGTTCACGAGCAGGCTTCACAGGACTGCAACACTATTCACGTATAGCCAGCTGGACACTCACCGGTCCTGCGTTCCCTTTCTCCACACCCTATAAGCATACTGAAGAAACAGATCACTCTGCACTTTACAGTCTGACATTAAAGCAATCTCAACAACACAGAAACTTTCATCACCAGCTGACCTGGCTCCATGGGGGAGGCAGGAACACTCTTAGGGGGGTAGAGCAGAGGAGAAGACGTGCAGCCACACCAAGGGTGGAAGGACGAGTAACATGAACCACAGCTTGACAACCCCGAAACCATCAGGCATTATTCCTAAAGACTACTAAAACTGTCCCCCACAAAAAAAACTACATTCTTGTAGATAAACCAGAATTAAAGCAAGAACTTCTTTGTATAACAAACTGAGAAAACCTATATAGTGTAGAAGAAACTACTAAGATTTTCTTAACTTCAAAGAGAAATACTGATTCATAATTCAGTTCATCCTACTGTGACATTTACAGTTTTCAGTCAATAAGTCTTGTTAAAAAAGCAGCATTAATGCTTTACATTTTGTGGGCAGCTCTCTCACTGAATACTAGACATCCAGCTTAGTTGCACCAGAATACAGCTTCTACTTCTTTTTTGACATCAGCTTCCTGTTCTGTTCTCTAGTCTGTTCCCTGGGAGAAGCACAGAGTGGTAGCCCATAGCTGAGACATTTCCATCTCCCCTGGAAAGGAAGCTAGTTTTGATTACACTTACCTGACACTTTTTTTTTTTTTTTAAATATAAGCACAAAAGAAAGCAAACAAAATTCACAGCAAATCTCTTCTCCTTTTTCTCCAAAAATCAAAAAAAAAGATTTTATAGCATCTCATTCTGCTTGCAAAGAAGAGTTAATAGTCTCTATTTAAAGTGAAACTTTAAAGAAGTGATTACACTTATCACAAAGTTCCATAATAGAAAGTTGCAGAAGGCCGGTTATGATCATTTTGTTGCACTGCGAGATTTAGATGACGTGGGCTCACCATTGATGTTAATGTGGTCACTGATTGTTTAAAACAAACAGCCCCCCCCCCCCAAAAAAAAGAGGGGGTGAGGACGAAAGCAGGCAGGTTGTTAAGCAACTTCACTGCTTAATATGTCCATGATTGAAACACCTTAGCTAAAAGATCTTGGTCGCAGGATGGAGGAAAAACAAAACAAAACCACACATCCACCCACCCCACACACCCATTATTGAGATCTTTTTAATTGTCTTGGCCTCAAAAGCTCTGTGGGTGCTAATAATGCATTGTAAGTATGCAGAGAGTGCCTCAAAACTGATCTGAAAACAGAAAAATTAAAAAACCTATGTCTAACATTTGTTAATATTACTATCATTAGATAGCTCTAATAAACAGTAAGAGACATCAGTTCCGAGAGCTCTGGTTCACCACTTAGTTGCTGGTTATAACTTTCAACATACTCCATAAATGCTGACTTAAATCCTGGCTTTTAATAATGAGAATATTTTTCCTTAGGTAATATAGGGAAGAGTTATATGCATGCATTATGCACAATACATAGCTACTGTGTTTTGCGCTTAACATGTTTCAGCACAGACTTTGAAATCAACTTGAAACATAATCTTAAGTTACTGTATCTCCTTGCCTATGAAACAAGAGTTTTATGTAGACCATTTTTATCTAGTATTAACAGCCCATGATGCAATCCCTCAATGAAAAAAGTTGTTCTACTGGGCTGAGAACTTTTGAGTCAGGATCAAAAATAAAAATAAAAATTAGCTTCAACATATATGGAAGAGAAGGACACTGACTACAAAACTGTCCTATTAGCAAGTAGAGTACCAGGCTAGACTTAGGTGACAAGAAATCATTCCAAACTTTGCAATTTGTCCATTAAGTGACTTCTAGCAAATCTTTTCACCTTTTAACTGACTTTGTCCAACTACAGTATGGAGACTACTATAAAAAGCATTATATAAGCGCACTTTCAGGTCTACTCTTGAGAAGTTCTACATAACATGGATTATTCTACATAAAATGGGTTAATTATTTCATTAACCAAGACTTAAAAAAAAAAAAAAAAAAGCAGTTTAAGGTTTCTGCTGCAGTTGTAATACAATTCAAGAAACCTTTCTGGTGATGATAAACAGTTATGAAGGTGAATTAGTTAAGGAATTGCATAATGCAGAGAAGCATCATTTCACCAAGAAAAGAACAAAAACTGCTTGTAGGCAAAGTCACCAAACACAGAATGGACAGAAAAACCTCCCAACAGAACAGAGACTTCACATGTGAGAGCAGGGAGGAAAAAAAAAAAAAGTCTACCTTACTACATATTTCATATGAAAAAAAGTGAATTACAATCAGTTCTCAGTTATCTGTGGCAGTTCATTAAAGCTAACTATCAACCATGCCATGAATGTATATAGAAGGCCCAGTAGGGCAAGTTCAGAAGTACTCGACTATTCTGCTTCTATGACCTGCTCAGACCTGGAAACCAATTGTTTCTGAACAGTACAGACCTGATCCTCAATGCACTTGAGCTGGCCTAAAAGGTAGGCAGGTTAGTTCCTCCCACTTTGCTTTCTGGTTTCCAGCAGCACAGCAAACCAGCATAGGTCTAGTACATTCAATGCTGAGCTGGTGTTATTGAAGTGATCCAAATCCAAGCCAACTACTCTAAAACTATTAAGCACATCTGCCCTAAGCTTCCAGGTAAGGGACGATTCATTAGCAAAGCACACCACCACAGAATGAATGTTGATTTTGTGCTGTACACAAGTAACGAGCTTCTCTGAAATCTGCAGAATGCAGAACAGACACACAGCAGTCTTGCATAGCCTCCCTCCTCCCCTACTACACATTCTGCAGTTTTTATATTATTCAAGGCGTCCTAACTACCCCTCCATTATCCTAGAGCAAGAGATAATTGTAGCTACTATTAGTATATACTCCATAATGCCTGTCACTGAATCATTTCTAAGAAGGTTTACAGGCTAATTCAGATTTTGGTATTACTTAATCTGCTATTTTGAAGTATATTCTAACTTCTCATTTTCTTAAGCATAGATATCAGTTGAATATCCCTGGTGTGGCATGTTACATCACAGATTTTTCATTAAGCAATTGACAAAATCTGTTATTAGAAGTTACTCTAAATGATTCAGGGATAATTTATTTGCAAGCTAATTTCAGGATTCCTTAACAAAGATCTTTTCCTTGTTTCCATAACACAAGTTAATAGGGAGCGCTCTTCTTAGTAGAATTGTCTTACAAGTGTATTCCTCATAACTGAAACACAGAGAACACTTTGCACTCACAGAGGAAAGAACATTTCCAAGATTAAGACAAACCTGTCAGATTTTTCAGGTTGCCTAATACCTGTTCAGCTATATATAGCTTTTAAATACTTTTATATAGAACTGGAAAAAAAGCTACCTTATTCCTTGATGTTTTCTAGATTTTTCTATTGTATGCTGGAAAGTAAAACTTCAAAAGATAACATCAGCACACATTCAGATTTGACAACTTTTTGCAAGTATCCAGCTATAACACATACATTCATTCTAAAAACAACACCGAAGTCTGCTGCATGCTAGAAACAGTACTGTTACTTCTGATTATATCTTATTTTCAACTTAATTCCACTGCTTTCCTAACAGGGATTAAGGATTTCTTCTGCCTCACGGATCTGACACCGCGGCACCCAGTGCTTCACCCTGGCCCCCCCTGCCCTGTAACCGGAGACGTGCGCTGCCAGCCCCTGCCGCAACGCTTTGCTCCAGGAGCGGCAGGGCTCCAGCTCGCGACGTCCCCCCGCGGGCCCGGCGCCGCCGCCGCGCGCAGGCCAAGCGCGCGAGCCGAGAGGCCCGAGACCTCGGGGCCGCCAGGAGCTGCCCGGCGGCCCCGGCGCCGCCGCCTCACACGCGCCGGCTGCTCCGGCCGGCGCCGCCGCAGGGTGCCCCGGGCGCGCTGCCCGCGGCGGCGCCCCGAGGCCCAGGCGGCGGCAGCTGCCGCCTCCTCCGCGGCCCGGCCGTTTCCCGCCGCGGCACCGGGGCCGCCCGCAAGCGCTCGTGGCCGGGAAGCGCCCAAGCTTCCCCAGGGCGCGACCGGCGCAAGCGGCACCAGCGCCGCCGGGCCCATGGGGCGCAACGGGCTCCCGCGGCCGGCACCGGCGGGGAACCCGGAGGGGGGAAACGCCGCCGGGGCTGTCGGACCTGCCTCGTCCCTTCCCCCTCCCCGCCGCCGCCGCCCCAGGAACAGCGCCGTTCCCGCTCCCAGCCCCGCCACCCGCCCCCCCGGCGCGGCGCTCGGGCCCGCTCCCCGCGGGCGAAGCGCGGGCCCCGCTCCCTCCGCCGCGGCGCAGAGGCCTGCCCACGCCGCGGCGAGCCCCCCGCGGCCGGACCGGGCCCCTGAGGAGCCCCGCGGCGACGGCGCCGGGCCCGGACGGCCCTCACCTGTGCGCGGGCCCCGCTCCGGCCGCACCGGCTCCGCCCAGGCCGCCGTGAATCAGCCGGATTTCATTCAAAACGAGTCCTCCCAGGCCTCCTGCAAGCGCTTCCCGGTTCAAAGGGCACGCGGCAGGGACTTCCGGTCGCGTAGCTAATATGGGGGGGGGGCGCATGGCAACGCGGGTCTCCTGGTAACGGCGCGCGCCGCCGGCAGGAGCCGCGCCCCACGCTCGCGCCGGGGGCGGCCGTTAAACCGTTGTCCCGGCCCGGTCGCGGGCGTCAGCTCCCGCGCGGCCTTCCTCTGGGAGGCGGAGCAAGGAACGAGGCCTCACCGGCTGTCGTGGGGCCGCACAGGCCGCAGCCGGCCGCTCCCGTGTCGGCCGGGCCCAGGAACTGCGAGACCGGAGCTGGGGCCGGCCCAGGCCTGAGGCAGCTGAGAGCCTGGCTGCACCCGTGCGCGGGGGCCTGAGAAGCCCCTCAGGCGGCGGTGGAAAGCTCTTCCTAGAACTGCTGTTGCACCCGTCTTGTCCACTCTGCTTGCTGGATTGTGCACTAGCAAATCCAGAGCTGTCCTAAAGTTAATTAGGAGCAGAGACAACCAGAGGGACACAGTCTTTCAGTGGTACTGAGTGGAAAGCAGCGCGTGCTGAACTGAAGTGCTTAAACTGCTTTGTTGTAAAGTGCTATAGGTTAACTTTGTCCATAGTTCAGAATGAAATTGCAGCCTGATGACACCTATACTCAGATAACTAGATGATAGCATGGCTGAAGAACCACAGAACGTGTCTTCATATCAATAAATGAATGAATACCATAATAGGCACAATACTGCTTGTGCTCATCTCAAAAAGGAGGAAAAATTAAGAAGGATTTACAGAAGAGTGATAATGATCATATGTATGAAAAATAACATGAAAAGAAATGGAAAAGAGAGGGAATTTTACCATAAAAAGAAGACAAGTAGGAGGTAATAAGGTAAAAGCATGCATCCTAATGAACAATGCAGAGAAAGCAAACTGGAATTTTCCATTATCCTTATGTTACCCGTATGTTAGACAAGAACAAAAAAAACGTTTTGTAAATTAGAGGAAAATACAAGGTTGAGGAGTGGAACTTGGTGCCTTGGGAAGTCACTATGGCTAAAATAATACAATTAAAGAGTGCAGATATATCTAGAAATCAAATTTTACAAATATTTTAGAAGATATGGGACAACTTAAGAACCTGTCAAGTTCTTAGAACTGTGTCTGAGGTTTCAGCAATGATGGCTTGTGTTTTCAAAAGCTTCTTTAAAGTTTGAGAATATGGGATTAGAAGATGCTCAGCATTTCATGCAACAGAGAACTACAGAGAAGCATATGAAAAGGTATTATGTTACAAATTTTGCTTAAATAACCTCAGCTAGATATAGTCAATCCTTCTGTGACCCTTTAGCAGCCTCCAAAGCCAATTTAGCAAACTCCAAAGTTTTTATCCTCATATGAATCAAAAGAGAGAGAAAATAAATTTATACACAGATATATGCCATTCTACCTTTTTTGGAAGGTCAGACTTTTTGAAAAACAATATTTCTATAATTTTCTTTTCCATCCCTTTTCAGATATTTGCTAAGCTAAGGGAGTCACTAGAGTTAATTCATAAAGATTCCTAGAAGGCTAAAGGCTTAAAATGTGTTTTTTTGTTATAAGGCAGTATTTTCTGTTCATGTTATTAAGGCTAAACATATTAGTGCAGTTCATCACTGCAACCACAGCCAAATTATTCAGAAAAAAGCAAAGATATGTTTGTGTGTGTGTATGTGTATCTATGTATGTATGTCTCACACAATAAGAAAATTTGCACCTTTCTTCAAAGCAGCAATGTTCTTTCTTATTTGATGTGGTAAAACTTTCCTGCTAGTCTTGTCATTAATATTCTGAGACTTTTGTGTATTTTAATGTTGTCAAAGTCAATTAAACATGGTTGAAAGTTCATTTTTATTTTTAAGATTATATGGGAGAGATAAATTATGAATTCAGTGAACTGAAATGCATTATTTAGTTTCCTGATTTGTACTGTGTTGTTGAGAGCAATCCTTTTATTCCTTCATGTTAACTGGTATTCTAACACCTTAATGAGAAATCATCACTATATTTCGATTCTCGCTCTGCAATTGTGTCTTTAAGGAACTCTGCACTTATAAAAAAAAATTATGAAAATATTCCTCTGAGTTAACATGTATAATAAAGAAAAGTAACCTAGTTAGATCTTTGTAATTCACCTATATCCACTGACTTTAATGAGCAATGTCATTTTGAACCATCTGAAGATTTGGCCCTTCTCTTTTGAAATACAAAGTGAAACAGACTTTCATTGTTATTCCTAATTGCATTTCAAGTCATAGTATTGACTTTTTTAATATATACATTTATTGAAATTTTATAAATAAATGTAGTTACAGAAGAAGAAAAAAAGGAAAAAATAGGAGAAATATTTACATTAGAAAGTACAGTGAATTAATTGGATATATAGAGCCAGTATCATAGTTGGTACTTATGACAGATGGTATTTTATATTTTGATGTAAAAAAGATATATTCTTAATCGTATATGTCAAAGAAAAGAGACCATATGTTGTTAAACAGTTCCAAATTGTCATTTAATCTGAAGGGCACTCTCTTTCATGCTACTGAATCCCTTATTGTTTTGGTCTAATCAGCACTAATCCTTAGACGATTTTTATTTATTATTTTTCTGTACTGCAGTGCTGAGTGAAAATGTTCAAGATTTTGTTCCTTTTCTATTACTTGGATGGCTGTTTGTTGTTATATAAACTTACTTCGACTGGATCCCTGCATTCTTCCATTCTTCCCAGCATTATCCTTGCTTCTAGTAAAGTGATCAACAGGGAGCAGAAATACTCAGAGATCACACCTTTGTTCCTAAATTTCTGTATCTGGTATGTGATTTCCCCCAAGTCTGTTTGTGATTTAGTTAAAGCAGCAATGTTCCTGCAGCTCTGTAATTAATGAGTTCAGTTTTACAGAGCTGAATGACAAAAGAGCTGTATATATAACACGAAGAATACACTGAGAGATTAGGCCCCAGTTTTCTTACAAATCATATGTATAGACAAACAGAGTACCATTTGTGCTGGGATTTTGTTGTAATCTAAAAAACAGAAGATAAAACTTTAGAAAACCTGGGATTAGAATACAGTATGCCTTTAGGGTTGGTCAGAACATTGCATTAATGAAAAGTTACACCTTCTGTGTTTAAGGATGTAGAACTGACCATAGACAATGGTCAGTTGTCAGTATATTGGGGAACACAAGATCTGATTTCATCCTTGTGAAGAAATAATAGAGTCACAAGAAGCACACTGTTGATTTTTTTGGCTTGGAGCTAGATTTGGTAGTCAAACATGGAAGAAGTAGTAGAGGAATACTGGTTTCTTAAACTGACAGCCTTTTAGCCTGAGAATGGACTAGAGCTCTGTACATGTGGACTTGGCAGACCTATAAATGGGAAAATGGTTTCTTCTGTCATACTTGGCAAGCGCTCAGAATGGTTAGAAGTGCTTATGATGAACTCGGTGACATCCACAACAGCTTGTGAAATGCCTGAACAAATCTTCGCTACAAACAGACTAATAACAGGTCTTATCATAGACAATGAATAAAACTTTACAGGAATATTAGTTAAGGACAGTAAATAAGAATGGGATTACTTTTTTTTCAGTCTTCTCCACATTCTACCATCAGCTGCAGAAGGCTGTTAGAGATTTGAAAGAGGTTTTATTAACCATGAAGCACGTGATTAATGAAAACCTACAAACAAAACTATTTTCATTTCTTCTGGAATATAGAGCTGCCCCTTAAACTCTAACAAGTATAAATTCAGCCTAATTTTGGGTTTGAAGAGTGGTAACTGTATTTGGATGTAATCCATTCCATCACAGAATACGAACTATTGAGAAAGTGAACCTTCCTAACATGAGCCACAATAAAGCAAAAAAAAAAAAAAAAGGATCTAAAAGATCCTGTCTATAATGAAAGTTTCAGTATTTGCCAGTCAATACAGATTTCATATACAATCCTAGAAGAAACCGGACTTTTGTCTTTTCAAGTCTATTTAAAGTGATGGCTGTGTTTTGAGAACTATCTACAAACCATCTGGAAAAGACAAGGCCAAGAAAAAAATCAGTCTTGGTGGGAATGCTTGTGTTGGGGGTGTCTATGGAAAATTTTTATGAAGAAGCAGAGAAGTGGGTTTGTGTCCCTGGCAATTGCAAAGGTGCTACTCTGTGAGAGACAGATTATTTAAATAACTATGTAAAAGACTGTAAATTGGAGGCTGTAAATTAAGAGAAAGGTCGTATGTAAAGCGGACATGCTGTGTTTTTTTCTGGATTACTGTGGGATGGAACAATGTTCCACCTATTTCTTATTTTTTCTTTATTCAGTGGGCGTTTTTTCCCTTATTTGTGACACAATAAAAATAAATTTTACACTTCCTTTAGTACTTAAGATATTTTTGTTGTTGAACTGAAACATTCCTCTACAGAAGTGCTATATAACTGGTACAATGCTTTCTAACCCCTACCTATGTCAGGTAGCGAGAGCCAAGAAATGAAGACTAGACTAGACAGTTTCAGTCACTTCTTTGGCTATGTCTATGTTAGCAAGTGGTACAGACTGATAGGAACAAATCTGTAGGGTGAAACAGGCACTATATTTGTTTCAGCGTTTTCTTACTTTGGACTAGCTCTAGTTTAGTCCCATGGATTGAACACCCATTTGCAGCTACTGTGTATTAGCCATGTTCTTGGTCTGCATCCTCTAGTTTAGTTTAGTTTGAAGGGAATCCAGTTCCAGTGCTCCAAGACTGTTTCTCAGGGCAGACCAAAGCACCAAAGTGGGGATAATTGAGAGTTTTGCTTTAAATCACGCTTCTGATCTGAACTTAAACATTAATGTAGATGCACCATATGTGTCATCATTTTTGCGGCAAAAATTAACCCACAAGATGAAAAGAAAACATGGCAGAACACTGGAGAAGAGTGAAATAAAATTGAAGAAGGTGAAGTCTTCCACATTATTACACATGGCATGCCCAAAGCACTGGGTGTATACAATATGTTCTATGGAGAGCCTGAGGGACCTGTAAACTGCTAGATAAAACCCATTCAGTGAATATTTTGATCCTCACAAGAATGTCACTTGGGAAAGGCACATTTTTTACAAGAAACCAGCTGCCAGATGAGCCCATTGACCATTGTTAAGATCTTTAAAATAAAGCCAAGTAATGTGAATTGGAGCAGTTAACAGATGGATGAATTACTTGTGATATAAGTGATAACCAAGTCAAAGCAAGGTGAGAAAAGGACTTGACATTGCAAAGAACAGTGGATATTTGCAGGGCTAGTAAAGACTGCTTCCCAAATAAAAGTGTTAGCTAGTGGTGAAAGAACTGGAGTGTATCTAATTAAAAATGCATACCAAAGCATGAAGAGAGAATACAAGGGTAACAAATGGCAGAGACCAGACTTGTTTTCAAAAAATGTAAAATCAATCACAACATGGTGAAAAGGTCCTGCACAAGAGGTTCAGTGTCCTGTATACAATAAAAGCAGCCATTTTGCAAAAAATAGATTGCTCTCAACTCAACTTGTAAAGATATGCTGAAGAAAAGCTACCCATAACTATACTGCTGGAGGATATAACAATGGTGACAACAGTGAAAGTGATTATAATGATTTATAAATGGGATAGTAGGGATGATACTATTCTCTAAAAACAGATTCTTTGCTCTGCCAGAAGTTTTTTTCTTTTTGAATAATATCCCAAACAGGGCATTTGTGGATTTAGGAAATTCTCTGGTGACACAAAAGTAATGAGGGTTGCAACATAGCTTCATTCCACAGTGCTCTCCATAAATTAATTAAATCTGTAGAGATTAAACTACTCTAGTAATCACAGTGATACAGCACAGAATAAAGTATTTGCAGTCTTGATGCCTTTACAAAATAAGGTTCTGTTCACGGTTTTGGGTTTATGCTGTGACTTAAAAAGTGAATGAACTTGTGCCAAGTATTTAAATAGAAACTTGAGCTAAGTACAGAACAACGTATCTAACTTGCACATGAAATTTGTGACTGCCTAATAGTCTTCATTTTTGGAGGTATGAAAGTTACTAGTCTGATTATGTTTAGACTCTCTTCTTAAGGATGGTCTCAGTTCTTGCAGTGCACCATGCTATACCCCATGGCATTTTTCCCCTTCGTTGCCCTGATTCTTTCAGCTTGTCCTCCTTAGTATTTAGAATTCTCTGTTATGCCTGTATACATTAAAACATTATGGATCCTCCTAACTGGGTTTGGAAACTGAGTCCTATGCTAGTAAGAATTTTGAATAGCTAGCTAGATCAATATAGGTATTTCTTCTTCTCAGTTGATTTAGAAAATAGCTATTTAATTGATTAAACATATACATTATACCTCAGTCAATTCAGCTCTTTGTAAAATGAGGCACTTGTAAAAGGAATAGGTAAATATAGCATACTTGTTTCTTGATGGAGAACAATTTGTACAGTTGTGATTGTGTCTTGTTCTCTGTGATCACAATAAATATACAATAAGAATGGTTAAAATGTTTGATTATTTTTGTCTTGTAGTTTCCGAATTGGCGGAAATATGGTTTTGAAGGATTTTATTCTACTCAATAGGCAGGCTTCCTACAAAATGTTAGTAGAAATGTATGCTGTATAGGCAGAGTACTTGCAATTGACAGTGAACTCTTCAGGTAAGTCAAGATGTTTATTTTAGTTGTATTGGCTATCTGCCATAAATAAATACAGTAGCAATTTATCTCATCTCACTAGCTAGCTTGATTCAGTTGATTAAAGACTATAAACTGACTTTAATTATATGTTGTAACAGTTGGTATTTGGAGACCTGAATATTTGGGACCATGTGGCGACAGTTTGAATCTCCATTGTAGAAATGATCTGAAGAAACTCCCTTAACACTGGCTAGATTTCTAATTTCAGCCAATTTTTAAAAACTCATATGCCTCCAGATTTTTCTGCATTTAGGGAGTCCTGATTTTTTTAGTTTAAATTACTAAAAAAAAATTTTAATCTTATTCCAGGTCCAGTGTGTAGTCAAAGGACCAACCGAACTTCAGGAACCTCTTTTCTCTGCAAAGGTAGGGTGTGGGAAATGCAATCAATTTCAGATATTTATTGCTAATATAATCAAACAGTAAGACATTTTTATCTCCTGCAGAGACGATAGATGCAAATATTACACTTGCACTTATTATTTCTGATAAAAAGATCTGCATTTTTGTCTTTTGGGTTCCTGAGGATTGATGACATGGCTTTCAGGTACTTTAGGTATCATTGATTTGTTTTGTGAATAGTTTATGTTAAAAAGTATTTATTTTATTTTATTTTATTTTATTTTATTCTTATTACAGAGCTACTCACTCTGAAAAAGATAGAAAAAAGGACCCCCTTGTTTATTCTTTGCTGTTAAAGTGTTGGTGGCCACAGCTCTGCCTAAATGATTATATTTTGTTTTACTAATAAAAATGAGGCTAAATCCAGGTAAGCAGGATGTCACCCTGTTGAGTAAAAAGTAAATATAAAAGACATATTGTAATTAAATAAAATACTGAAAACAGATAATTTAAAATGGATATTCTTTTTTTTCTAGTTGTTGTATTGCTGGTATCTAACTTGCTGGGTTGTTAAAAAATTGTACAAAACGGTCTAGATTATAACAGAGACAGTTCACATACTTGTAAATATGTTAAACAGGTTTTGGAGCTTTGTTAAGATGACATACTTGATCTAACTTGGTCAAAAAAAATCTTAACTTATGTTGAGACTACAGAGACTTGACTACAGACTTTTAACTGGTTTAATAGCCCAGAGAAGAACTTCATGCTAAACTGTAAATGGTCATGTTACAGAAGTTGAAGAAAAGACTTCAGTATTTGCCTGTTCCCTTTAACATTCAAACTTTTTTGATACTAGCCCAAGCCTTCAGGTTAGTCTTTGGTTCTTGTTTTAGTTCAACGAAGTATTTATGTCAATTTAAGGCAGTGGCTTTCAATCTTTTTTGTCTTGTGGATTCCTAAAAAATGTCAGTGGATGCCTTTAGATATGTCATATATGTAGATAAGAGTGACATAAAAACTTGCTGTTCTTAATTGCCTTTCACAGATTCCTTTAGAAGCAGAGTTTGAGACTAAGAATTAGTCCACAGACACTTTTCCCCATAGCCTGCAGATCACAAGTTTCACATCAGTGCTTTGGAGTCTTTCAGTAGTTTTTATAGGTCATGAAATTATAATGTTTAAAATATCTGAAGTATATTATGATATTCCATATGGCTTGTGTACAACAGAAAACTTCAGTGGAGTAGACAACACAATTGTTAGTCTCAAGAATCCCTTTCTTACCATAATTATATTCCCTAGAAACTGCCTTTTGCCATTAGAGCCTTATAATAGTATTTTTGAGTATTTTAGGAGCTTTGGGTTTTTGACTGGTATTTATATACTTAAAACTCCCACTGCTTTGGCCTTTCCTTAGTATCCTTCACAGCAGTTGTCCGACAAGCTAATATAATTATTTGCTCCTTTCATTTTAGTTTTATACTCAGTAATAGGAAGAAGTTTCCCTTCTCCACAAAATTTCAATACAGAAATAGATTAAATGGCATTTTTCCAATTATCTGAAAAATAAGTTTAATCAAGAGTAGTAATTTCATCTAGCTAACTATTACCTTTTCTATTCAACATCCTTCGCTTGCTGTTTTCAGCAATTGCAGATAGCCTCTAACTAAATAAATATCAATCCTTTGTTGCATATTTCTTTATGAGTACAGATGCTTACAGCTCCTATTGACTGGCTGTAAATAACATCATTTTTAATTAGAAATGCACTGATGTAGAACTACCTGCTCATCTTAGCTCTATCTTTCAGGTAACTGGAGCTGCTAATTGCATTCAAAAATTCAGGTCAAATGTTCACTGTCTGAATTCATTAACCACTCAGCAAAATATGGCTGTCTCTTTAAAAAATAGGAAACTTCACAGATATTTTAAAGATCGAATTCTGTGCTCAACTATACCATTGACTTTATTTGTAGTTGATAATAGATCTAGGATTTTATAATAGTAGTAATACACAAATAATTAATGTTCTTTAAATGAGTCACTGGTAAATTAGCTCTGTTCTTTTTTAATGGAAGACAGCAAAAGATATGCTTAATGGTTTACCTAAGCAGTAACCTTCAAGATCTCCATCTCACTGACAAAATATCAAAGCCAGCTCATTCAGATTTTCTACAGACATTCCTTTAAGTTTTAGTTTCTCAGGTAATGAGAAGAACGATCCCCAGTAGTGATCATCACATGTAGACTACCAAACATTCTTTTCAAATAATAATCAAATGTGGGTATAAAGCCCAGGTTTCCTAGCTCATGTCTTCTGGCCCTCTCTGGTGGACACAGATTTTTAAGAAATGTTTTCTAGTTTTAGTTTTAATGAATCTTTCACACAACTATTTGAATCTATCATAACTTTGCATCTGTTTGAGAGTATGGATGTTCAATCTAGATCTATACTTTTGCATGAGATGACTGGAAAGATACTGTATTATACAGACAAATACAGAAGTAACAGAGAATTTTGTAAATTTTACACACTTGTTTTGTAGAACCTACACACTTATTGTCATGAAACATAAGAATAGACTGCCTGCTCTGTGAAAGGTAACCATTCTTCTAATTATTTGAAAATATCTAGGATATTGCAGTCAGCTTTCAAATAGCCATTAGATTTAAAATAGATGAGTTATTTGCAAGATTAACATGGTTGGATCTTTTAATTTGTATGTTACTTATTTCAACTCTTCCATTACTTTCATTCAGTCAACACTTTTCTTCACTGTCTTCCAGTAAAAATTCTAGTTAGTTTTCATACATTCATATGTACTTTAAAATTGGTTTCAAATGTACTTGACTAATATGGATTATGTTCATGCCATGAATGAAGTAGAATAAGATTTTTCTTGTTTATGTGTTGCTATCATGTAGGTATGCTTTGTTCCTTTTGGTTCTAGCATTATATTTTACTATCTAAGTAGAAGAAAACTTAAATAAGATCAAGCATTTCTTATGACAGAGAAAGCAGCTATCCTTTATGTATTTTTGAATGAAGTGGTATTTTTAAAGAGGAAGAATCCACTCTACCTAAATTGGGCATACAGAATCTATTGCATTTTGAAGTCTGTCATTTTGCCAGTCAAATAAGCAGGATTTTTTTGTTGTTGAAGATAATAAGAATGCTAAATACGCTATTTCATAAGGCTTACTAAAGAACTCTAGTTTTATTTTCTTTTACATTGACTGGTGCCAGTAGGAGGAGAAGCAATGTATTATTAACTGTAGTGTTGCACACAAATTTATTTAATGGTTTCATGGAGTATATATTTATAATTCTTTAGAAAAATGGTTAAGGCAGTTCTTCAAGCGCAAAGAAATAATATCTTTCCCTTGTAAGAGTTACAAGTATATTCTAGTATATATTCTGTACTGAAGCCATCCTATCATAAACTGTCCTACAATGCCCAAGCAACAGGACCGGTATTTGGGTGGAGAAGCTCAGAAATTCCAGAGTGAGTGGCATTATCAGCTCAGATGGCAGTCCTTTTATTTCAGACCAGAACTACTATTGTCTTTAAGAACAGCATAAAGCGGAGTTCCTGACTACAAATGGTCATCAAACTTCTACGGTATTTTGCATAATGTCTGGACGCTAAGTTCTCTGTTAGTTAATTCTTCATCTAATTCACAGTACTGCAGTCAACTGAAATCCTATTACTATTATCAACTAACAGCAAGAAGATACAATATTCTGATTTTCTTATGATAAACTATTGTAGATAATGACTATTGAACAGGTGTACCTCAGTACAAACAGACAAAAACATTTCTCCATAGTGCAGTATGTAAGAACATAAAGTGATGCACATTACAGTTGATCTGGATGATAAAAAAAAGAAAGTTAGATTTGAAGATCATTAGCATTTATTACCATTGATATTAAGTATCTATGCAAGCTGCATGCATTTGTTCTGCAAATGTTGGTGGAAAATAAGGCCATGCATATTCCTACAACAAAGCTGTTCATTGTATAATTTAGTTTTCAGCTGAGTCTGAACTTACTGCAGGTGAAAATAAGATGATCCAGATCTGTCAGCACTGATATACATGTAGGTGGTTCCATTATTATAATTTGTGAAATACTCACAAGCTGTCTTTGTGAGGGTGCTTATATAGAGTAATGTATTAAAAAGAAGCAAGATGTTCTACCTTATGATGGCATTGCAGTTGTGCAGTTTGTTTAAAGTGATCAAATGTGTCTAAAATACATATGGAAAGTTTTTGAGCAGGAAAATTGTATCTTATTATTGTGTGATTTTGTGTGTAAGATAATATCACATACTTTAAGAAAAAATGTCCTGCTTTTTACATTCTGGATACCCTTCAATCAAATGTGACTGACAAGTATTTATAAACCAGATGCTCTTTTTATGAGCTCTGAGTTACTACAAGAATTGTAACACCACTGTTTTTACATGGAGAGCTGGTATGAGTTGCAGACCTGTCCGTCTCTCTTGAATATAGAGTTGTTTTATTAATACCAGTATATTTTCTGGACTTTTTTCACTGTTTTGAGAAGACCACTCTGATTTTTTTAACCTTTTCTTATATTCTACTTTCATCTTGTTTTTAAAATAAGCTTTCAGTGTTGAGTGTGTACAGTAGGTTTAATAGGTGTTAGAAACAATCTGTAACTCTGGTTAAAATAAATGATCCAATAAAATAAAATATCTGCTTCAAATATCTATTTTTGATAAGCAGACCTGCTTATCAAAAAAAGTTTGTTTTAAATATAATATGACTGGATGTAATCCAGTACATTATAAGCTGAATTTCATTTTTTCCCCCCACAGTATTCAGAACAGTAGTAAATGAGATTCATATGAAGAGATCATTTAATTTATTAAGACTGGCTAATCTACTCAGAAAAAGAGGACTGACTTTTGGACTCATGGTCTCTTCATTACAGTCTTGCTTCATCTACTTTCTGTGAAACAAAAAGAAAAATTATTTCTGAAATGACACCAACTTAAGTTTGTGCTCATGTAGCTATATGGATATGCCATTTTGGAGCTCTGCTTGGGAAATTGGGTCCACATGTGAATCCGTGCTTGATCTTGAATAAGGAAAATAGCCAGTTACATGAGCCAGTAAATTTATTCTGAAAATTGAACAAGTTTTAGTCACCTAAAATGACCTAATCCTGCAAATACTTAACCATATTGACTACTTTGGTTACATGAGTAGAGACCCATTTGGATGAACAGGGCATTCCTAATCTGTAAGAGATTGCTTGATGGGTGTCTAAACAAGCAAGGTATTTTTGATTATGTGAGACTAAGAGCCAAGTATGTATTATCCGTCCTTAAAAACAAAATTCCTGCACTGAAGTATGGTCAACTGTGTAAAAAACTAAGTATTGAAAAAGAGCTTCCAATTCCGTAGCCCTGTTTATCTACCTGGAATGTGAATATGGGAGCCATCAAAGTTTCATATAAATAGCAGCTTTGCTTTTCTCGTCTTTAGTTCTGGCCAGTGTGCCATTTTTGAAGTATTCAAACAAAGAACCACAAACCGCTAGTCACACCACAATACCAGCTTGTGTTTACATTTTCAGCTCTCCAGATCATGATCCTATTGAGTGCACATAGAGCGAGTGCGTGTACACGCGCCCATCCACCATCAGGAGAAACGAAACTGTAAACACAAGCTGGTATTTTGGTGGGGGCACACTAATATGGCGGTTGGTGGGGTCGGAAGGTGGAGGGTGAATTATGGATCCAGAATTTCCTTGTATTTTTCTCTTTAAGTCAGACTGCTTGCATAGTAGCTGCTTTTCAAAATGAAATGTTCAGCTGTTTTAAGGCGGTAGGACCTAGTTACATTAATTTTAAACTGCATCCAGACTTGAAAGAAGATTGATGAAAGCACTAGTACTTGAAATACTTAAACTAGACAACGAAATATGAGCTCTATTACAGGGAGTTCTGCTTGCATGAGTGGAGGGGTGGGCTAGGATGATTTCATAGTCTTTACCATTTATGTGATTCTTTGGTAGATGAACTACTTAACAAGTCGTCTTGTTTAATACTAAACTAAACACTAAAGAAAGCATTACAAATAATACTTAATATGGTGACAGAGAAATTACTATCTGTAAAACTTTCAGAAACCCAAGTTAAGTTTTATATGTAAATAAACTGTTAAGGTATAAAGCACTTCATGGGTAGACTGAAGAGATAAGATGTATTTAATTAGGTATCTCTAAGAATTTCTCTGTGTTTATTGTTTACTTAATTTAAGTGTGTCTGCAAGCCTCTAGTATTTTTTTATCAATGAAATAATATTATTTCACTAAAGTTGGAGAGCCTGAAAAAAGCTGTCTTTTATCCAGAGACTTGTCTTTGCTGCATACAGATCAGCTGTTGCCATAATCCTTATGAAAATCTCATCCTGAAGAATCAGATCCTTTAGGCACTCTCTGAAGTTGATAGTTTTCTGTACTGGCCATACTGGCCATTTGTAGCCATTTTATGTTGCCTCTCCAAGAAGAGGAAGAAAGAAGAATATTGCAGGAGGTATAACCCTGTTTTGAGAGAACAGAACACTTGAATGCATGATCAAGCCATGACTTTTAGAAACAAAACAAAGAGGTAGGTAACAAAAGGAATACTGTTGTCTTCAGAAAGAAGAGATAGTCTCCCTGTAAAATCTAACTAGTCTGGTAGCTTCTCTTAGAGTGAGAGCAGCCTGATTAACAGGCTGTCCTGATTGCAGTCCTGCTATCATATTAGCACGTTGTGTTAACAACAGGGTTTCTATGCTCACTCCTTTAAAAGTTATATGTCATTCTTATCCATAGTAGATATTTTAAAACATTGCGAAAGAAATCAGACTATAGATACCAAACAAGCTACTTCAAAATTGATTAAAAAACAAATAAACTTAAAGGCAGATAGTAAAATGCTGATATTGACTTCTTTCTTTAAAACTGTAAATGCATTTTGTTTAGTAACATGTTTGATTACCTAGCACATAATGCCATTATTTATCTGATCCTTTTTTTAATGAGAAGCCACATATATGTTAGAGGGAGCACAGGACTCCCCAAAATCATAGGCTATGTATTGAACTCTCTACACTTTATGCAAATTACATAACATCTTAGTTTGTAGCACACTCTGGTTAAAAAGAGTGAAGACTCTTTTTCCATGGCCACTCCAGGGCCGTGAAGAGTGCCCCTAAAGGACTTGAGAAGTTTGATGCACACATATATATTGTGAGTATTTGGGGTTACTGATTGAAAGAGACTATTTACAGTAATTGTTTATTCTTAGTAATGATCCTCTTGGAACTAAAATATAATTCAGAAGATTGTAATTCAGCAACTAGATCTGAAAAGTACCACAAAACTTAAAAAAAATCAGGACTCAGACTGCTTAATGTAATTAATTAAATTTAAAGCCAGAATGTTTTCATCTACACTTTTAGATAGTCCATAGAATACCAGAGACAAGAGGAAGAAAGTAGAGAGAGGTCCAAAAATAAATAGATTTTCCTTCTTACTCCTGTCACATTTATATTATACACAGTGCTATTAAATCACCAATGTTTTTTGCAGGTAAGATTTAAGTTATTTGTGTGAAAAGTATTTTCCTTTGATTTAATGGAAGCTGAGTCTTAGTAAAAGTCATCACTTTAAAGAAAAAGAGGCTGTGAGAGGAAAAAAGCGAACACATTATTGAGAGATTTTCAATAAAATCATGAAAGTTAGCACAATACTGAAAACTTAGTGAACTAAAACTGTAGTAGAATGAGTTGGTGGGAAATCCCATTTCACACTCTCATCCAAACAAATGCTTGATAATCTTTTGTTTTAGCAACTTATTTTTCTGTCATTTTTTGAAATTTAGATTCCCTTTCTTTCCCATTCTGTTAGCCAACAAGATGTGCCTCATTTTGGAGGTGTTTTCAGCATTCTATTCATCTAGGCTTGCTACTTATTTCTGTGGACCTTTCAGCTCATTCTGATCTCCCTATTCATGTTCAAGGAACCCATCAAACAGCACGAAAGATCTAACCTTTGAAAGACTTTCCTAGCCCAAAGATAAATGGTCCCTTCTGCGGTAGGGCAAAACAGTAGAGAGCCATGCAACAACCCCTGAGTACTACAAAGAGATGTTGTAAGAGCAGGTGTAAGGTGCATGTTCTTACCTGCTGCAAGAGAAGGTAAGAAGAAAGACGTGCTCAGTGCTTTTCCCAGACCTAAACAGAAAAGTACCATATGAACGAACCTGAGACTAAACAATAAAAATAGCACAGCTATAGTAGCAGTTATAGTAGTATAGCCATTAATAATATAAAGCTACAGACCCTGTTTTTTAATATAAATGATGTCTTTATTAAAGAGCAGAACAAAATAAAATTGGGGAGACTGTATTACTGAATGCCACAACTGAGGGGATTGGCAGAGATCAGTCACTCTGTAACACCAGTTAAAAATGCACCAGTTTCAATGACAGAAAAACAACACTATTCAAAAGACGGAAATTCGTAGGGTGGGTACGCAATCGAATGTTTGGTGTGAATAGGAACCATGCAGCCAAATCACACCTGTGCGCACTTTTACCTCTGCCAAACACACTGCTATAACCATTTATTTTTATATATTAATAGAAATAATTATTTGCATAATACCTTTACCTTTTAAAAACTTAGTGGATTATCTGTTTCATATTTCCATGTATACATTGCATAAGGTTACAAGCCATATAAAGAAAGTGTTTTGAAATGTAAATTCCCTTTCTTTCCCATTCTGTTAGCCAACAAGATATGCCTCATTTTAGAGGTGATTTCAGCATTCTATTCATCTAGGCATAGCAGAAGACCCCATGGAGTATTAACTTCATAATAACTTAAATGCAATATATCTTTCAAAAGAGTTATTCTTTTTAAAGAATTTTACTGACATTTCAAGAGTAATGTGGTGTATGTTTGCATATAGTAAACAGCAGAACACCTGTAAAAATGCATTTCATTACATTTACAATTAAATGCCTTTAAAAGATTTTTTCAAAGGCCAGGTTAAATCTTAACATGGGTAAAACTCAGTTCAGTGTCCAACATAGTCAACAAGTAGACTAACATGTGGTATGTCAAGTGAAAATATATTAAATGAAATAAGTTACTATTACTATTCCTGTAGTTGATTTGTTTGTTTTTTCTTGGGGGAGAAGTATGGAATGACTTGCCTTATGTTTGTTTTGAGGAAGTTCCTTCCGAATTAGATCTTATTTACAGTAAATCTAAGGCTGTGGCTCTGCTGAAGCTGAAGCCAATCTAAATGTTGATTACTGCAGACCCTACTTTTGGCCATATGTTACCATTGCTTTCCCTTGAGCTCTCTTTGCCATGTTCTTCTCAAGCATTTGCACTGGCACCTTCATTTATCTGACTTTAAACTGAATCTCTTGTAGCCCAATGACCTGCTACTAACCCAGAAAATTATATTTTATAAGATTCGTTTTCAGTCTCTTTGGCTTGCCTGCAGGATCAGATCAATGCCTGTGCCAGGGAGGCACACAACCAGGTCTGGGAACAAAAAAAGAAGCAGGACCATCTCTTTTGATAGTAGCTTATTTTTAGACCAGCCTAGTTGTATTGTCAGGCTGCACCCTGAATAGTTTTTGCCATGAAACAGCTCACCTTGGTGGGGAGGTGGGGGGAAGGTGTCATCCAAACACTACGGCTGATGCAAAGGAGTAGGCAGAAACATTTGGCAGGAAGCAGTGTGGCGCAGTAGCAGCTCTGATGGAGAGCAGTTGACAGTGACATGGAACTGCAGCTTTAACGAAACCGGGTAGCACTTATGAATTGTTAGAATATGTTAGCTTTTAATTTAAAATAATGTAATGTTTATATTTAAACAGCAATAGTATAGTAACGGGTTAAATTACTAGTTCCTGTGTTGTTTTAGGATGGCACATTATAACGGTTTAAAATTAGTCTTGTAACATTATCAGTTATTCGATTATTGTACAATTATTAGTGTATAATTATTATATTTTACATTTTGTAATTATTTAAGAATGGGACGCTGAACCTGATTTCTTTCACATCCATGAAAGTTCTGTTTCTTAGAGCAGGATTAGGTGTATTCTCAAATTCCTTAAAATTCACAAGTGACACCATCTTATTGCAAAGTTGATCACTCAGCTATGTATAATAGCAGTAGACTCAGTAGATTTTAAATATTTAGATCTGTCTGCCATCAAGCCTTTCTTCTCCTGTAAGAATGTCCTATTATTGCATCAATTGTTCCAAGACTTCCAGTAGTGCAGAGAGCCTTTTAAAATATAATAGCTAGAGCTGTATTTCAAAAGTGTTTAGAAAAAGAAGCTCAGTATCTTAAATTATGTCATATTAGATGTGCAGTGTTGCTTCATCTTAATTATCCTGAGGCATTGTATCTAAATAGTATGAACTGACGTTAATATCCATAAGAAGACAGATTTAGAATCTCATTGCTAAAACTGGTCAAATAATTCATAATGAATTATTCACCTTGTTTTTTTCATGAACTCTTGGTGAACAGATTGTGATTTTCTCAGAATAATTAATTATTCAAAGTTATTCACCAAAAAACTTAGTAATTCTTGGGCTCAGTTTCTTGATGAGCAGTATATTGTGAATATTTGGCCCCAGTATTACAGATCATACAAAAGTGTACTTTTTCCTATTGTGACCTTTCCTGATAAGTTCAGTTCTCTCCGAGATGATATGTTTATAAAACTTTTTTTTTTTCCTCATATCGTCTAGGGAACTGTTCCTTTAAATCTAACAGAGGCATACACTAACAGTCCTAAAAATAATACGATATTATCTCTGCCTTTCAATTACTAAATATTATGTGTTATATTATGCTTTTCCTTAGTTTTCTATTTCTTACTCTTCAAGAGATGATACATTGTTAATGACATATAGATTGTGTTTTTAGATATTGAATTATACATTAAAATTTTTCTTAGAATAATTGCTGAAAATGTTTTGTATATGTGAGTAGTATTTCAAGTTCCTTGTCTAAATCAAGTGAATTCATATATATTAACACATATATTATTTAATTTTTATAATATTCAGAATAAGATTTTTTTACTGTAGTAGTTTCTGTAAGCACATTGCTTTCCCAGCTGTCAAATATGGAAGCTATATCCACTGTGATCTCTTCACTTTCTGCAACAATCTCTCCAGTGGAGCAGCTACAGTTGCTGGAATAGCTGTGGAGTAGCCTGATTTACTGTGACTTCACAAACATGATCTGCAGAAGTTGGTTCAGTCCCAGTTTATGCTACTTTTCTGCATAGCTCCTTGTTTCTTTCTCAAGAAAAGTCCAGTCTGGAGGTGGATCCCTCTCACTGAGGAGCAACTCTCTCTTCCAAGGAAGCAATACTCTAGAGAAACTTCTTGTGGCTCTTCTTTTCCAGAAGAAAACCACCCTTTGTGTTTCTTTTTCTTTAATTTTTTATTTTCATAAGCGATTTGGTCTACAATATTAAAAGCATGTCCTTCAAATACAACAATATAGAGCCACCTTTTAACATTGGAAGACTCCATACCATCAAAATGCTTAAATACTGCAGGAAAATAAAAGGAAGGAAACAAAGCCTTTTGTTTTCATTCACATGATCAAATGGAAATAAGCTACTTGTGTAGCTTAGTGGCTCTGTGACTCTTCTACCACCATCATATTAACTGACTTCCTTTTCTTCTTCAACCTTTGCTGCTCACAGCTTCTCTTTAGTAACAAGTTAGGAGAACGTGCTTGTAAAAGTACATGAAGTTATCTTCTGCCCCAATGTATAAGTGTAAAAGTTGAGGGATTTCTTTCCAGAACCCCCAAAATAATGTTCTGGTTGGTGGACAAAGTTCTGAATTTCACTGTGAGTGATTTGTCATTCTTATCTGTTGTCTCAGGACCATGGAAAAAAAGTCCACTAATGAAAAATTAGAATACTCAAAGTATAAAGCTAATAACAGGTAGTACAATGGACAGTAAAACTGATTTCTTATAGTGCTGTTTCCTGCACCCACCTATCTCCTTTGTTTATCCCCTCTCCCATTGCCTCAGTGTCCTCAGATTGCATCTGTATCTCTTCAAACCTCCAGAGCATCTTCTGTTCCTTTAATGGGCCATCCCCAGAATATTTCTGGCTTCTCCCATAACCTATAGTTTTGGGGTTTGGCCTGCCAACTAGGCGAGAGACATCACATGGTGAGACTGGTCCAGGAACCCATGTGTTTTTTTGGTCAACCAACTGCTACCAAATAGAGCAAATAATGGTTGAATTCTCTCTGCCTTTTCCTTAATATTAAGAGGCCTATTCTTATACCTATCAGTTTCCACAAAATTTGTAGGATCTTAATATCGTGGTGATCTTTATTCCACAGTGAAATTTGGCTGAAATTTGCTAATAGATTTAAAAATTATTAGGAGACAGGCCATAAGCTGAAACCCTTTTCTCCTTATTATCTTTGGAAACCAGACTAAAAAAAAATAAAATTATTTCCTACATCAGGAAAGAGAAACCCTTAAAAACTTATGCTTAACAAGCATATTGCATGGCAAATAGAAGAATATTTACAGTGTTTGCACAGTTATATATATAAACCTGTATCTGATGCAAAGGTTCCTAGATAACAGTCTGATAAAACCATACCCAAACCTGAGACATTTTCAAACTCGAGGTGTTTCAGAACTCTCCAAGCAGTGAGTGCAGTTATATACCACCATAGGTTTTGCAATACATAGTTGTAATTAAGTGAACTAAGGATGGAGGCCCAAACCCTGTTCTCCTTGATCATGAAAATAATCCTAGTATTTTTGTTCTGAATTTTCAGGATACAGTTAACTTACATGTTAAATTGTGTCATATATTGTTTGAGATTATAAATTCAATATTATTCAAGACTGTTCTTTAAGCTGATTAAAGAGTTTTATATCAGCATTAGAACAGAAGAAGCAAAGAGCAAATGCAAAATATTTTATTTATGTATATACACACACATATTCATTAGAAGGCTTGATGGCCATTCTCTGTCCAAATTAAGAAGTTGAGAAGCAAATTCTTTAATTGGAAAAATGATCAGATGCTGTGATAATTTTATTGTGAAATTGATGTGGATAAAAAATAGGAAACTTTAAAACATCCCTTGAATTACGGTACTGCTATGTTCTATGGCTTTATGAGACACTAGAAAAAATTACAAGGATGGATCAACAAAGGTGTTGAAGAAGGGATTGCACTCTGGAAGAAAGCGCATCGCAAGAAGACAAGAGCAGGTGTAAATGCTGCTTGTCGAGTATCTTACAAATAGATTTTCCTTTGTGTGCCTGGTCAAAATAATACTTTAAGTCAAGCTAATCTTCCTTTTTCTGCAGTCTAGTTTACCCACCTACATTTTTTTAAATTCTCCCTTTAGGACCCTCGTATTTCCAGAAGAATCGCCCCTCCCAAAGATCTTACTTTTCAAGGATCTGTGAAAATAAAGGTTATATATTCCAGTTCCAGCTGAAAATCAGAACGTATGGACCAATTTATATCCCAACTTTCCTCTAACTTGTGTGTGATATTGATTTGGTGATGGAACAGGATAGCGAAGATTTATATTGTGAATCTAAATAGATTTTCTTTGTTTGACTAAATTATTGGGTGCTATTTAAAGAGCTGCCGTTGGACTTGGGCAGGGAAAGCCTATTTCGAAGATAGAGGGGGAGCAGTGAGATTTCGGGCTGTTGCGTGACTGGGGGAGTAGCAGCGCGCAAACCCGCTGAGCCGCTCTGGTAGCAGAGGCTGTTGTGCAGCGCGGCGCCGTTTGCCTGTCACGCCGGCCCTGCCGCAAGGCTGCTCGGCGCGGAGCTGCTGCGCGCCCGGGACGGACGCGAGAGGCGGCTTGACGGTGACACGTTGCTACTCGCCTGCAGCACGTTCCGAAACAGCCGCTGTTTGTAACCGAAGTATACTCGAAGTGTAGGAACACAAAGGTGTTTCAACTAAAAATGCAATTACTGAATAACAAAATGGAAATGCATTACCAGGGGAGTGTGAGTGGCAGAGGGAAGAGAAGGCAGAAGTGGCGGCTGTCGGCGGCACGCTCCCGCCGCCCGGCAGGCTGCCGCAGAAGCCGTGCCAGGCGAGTCCGCCTTCTGAGGCACCTGCCCCTGCAGAGGAGAAACTTCCCCGGCCTCCCTGTCTTCGGGGAGAATCCGCAATTTCTTCCTAATGCCAAACGCGTTGAGATCTTTAAACGTGAAAATACGACTATTAAGAATTCACAGATTATCGAAAACATTAGCTAATCACCCCACGCCCGTCCTGGAAGAGACAGACACTGGGGAAAGCGCTGGGGACAGGCTGGTGTGAAATGCAGTAGCCTTGCAAAGCCTTTCCAGCTCCAGCCTGCTATTACAAGAAAAGGATCATGTGAGGATCCTTTGAAAGGAAATGTTCTGACTAAAGCAAGCAACTGCATTAATTGGGAGTCTTGTATTCATACATGCTGGGCTAAATAAAGCAAGCTGGTTTGCTGCAGCGGGCTGGGGGAAATTTATAAAACTAATCCTTTCAATTATTTTGTCGTTGATTAGTACATAATAAATGCACAGTCCTAAGAGTTTCATATAGCACGGAGCATCTTTTCTATGAGCAGGATAAGCATCCAAAAACAAACAAACAAAAAACCTCAAGCAAATAAATCAAGGGGGAAAAAAAGGCTCGGATGGCCACGATTCCCTGCACTTGAGAGCCGAAGCTACAAGATATCCCTTTTTTTTTATCACACAGTTAACTTTCATGATGTAGACAAACTCGGCAGGACAACAAAGATTTGATCTTTGTGTGAAAGAGGAAAGTAATAGAGTGAAAGTCTCTTCAGAGGGTAATTATTCTTTGGCCGCTCAGGCAAGAAGTTCCCTGTCACTGTTAAGGTTAATATTAAGGTAGCTCCGCTATACTTTCCCATATTTAAAAAAAAAAAAATCCTCCCCAGAATGTTATACTATTAATTGCCAATTTGCATATGTGTGCAGCTGCTGTTTTGGCTCTGATCTTCCATCCGATAAGCTTGCTGGAGGTATCACAGAGCACTTGGCAGCTTTCCTATTTGAAAAGAAAGCCTTCCTAACTACAGAACAGCTGATAGTCTATCAGTGATAGACCCTGATGGCGTGAATTACAATTACACTACTTTTCACACTAAATCTGGGTGATAGCTACTTGGAAAGAAGTTTCATCATTTTTTACCACAAACTGGAAAAAGAATTACATGGTCATGCTGTGCTTTTAAAGGCAGTTTGGTTCACTTTTGTCTATTTAACACCTAATTCCGAGGAGTCCATAGGCATCTGGAGATCTGAACGTCGCGTAATGAATTCACTGTTTAGATGGGAGATTTTTTAAATCTACCTCAAATTACATTTATTAACAAGGCGAGCAGGAAGTGTTAGAGTTGTTAGACGCTTCATTTATTAAATAATTTGTGGGTATTTTCAGTTGTCATATCCAGAGTCATGGGGGTTTACTTATTTTTTAATTAGCAATTCCAAAACAATGCTACTGCAATTTAACAATTCATCACGTAATCTGAGGCTGTTCAGTTCAGCCACTAATGCTAGATAATTCAGATTGTTATTTTGATCTGTTTATAACTCATTTTGTTGTGATAAGAGAACTGCTGCCTTGAAATTAAGAGGCACGATTTTCTGTGGACCTTGTTGCGACCTAAAAACTATCTATCTCGTCTTTGTCTACCTATTTCTTAAGATTAAATCTAGAATAGCAAAGCAATAGTAATTTAAAAAAATCACATATTTGTTCTCTCACTTCATGATTGGTCCCTATTTCTCCTTAGTGTGTTCTGATATACAACTGCGGAGGAGGAGGTGGGGGGAAATGGAAGTGTCAAAGTAAATTTAATTGTAAGAGTAAGTCACCCACATTGCTGCCGAGGTCACGACGTCTAAACTTTTTCCTTTATATGCCAGCAAGTTAATTTAACGAGGTGCTGCCCTGATAGTTAAATGTAGCTGTTTAAATATATTATAAAGGCATGGTGGAAAGCCTGACTCCTGACGTAGCTAACCTAACAGAAAATAGACTTTGTTTTCCTTTTTTAGTTGCTTGCTTTATTAGATTTCTCACTCTCGCAGATTATCCAAAAACTACCCATTGATTGATCGCCCGTAGAGCTGCATTTGGTGTAAAGAAAAACTTCACAGCTTTATTGGCTCCCAGGAGACAAAACAAACATAACAAGATATTCGTATTAATACAAACAATGCAACAAATGAGAAAATCATCACATTTAAATAAGACGGTAAAGTCAGTCCAGTGTACATCCCAGCCGCTGATACACTAGACATGGCAGCTCAACTAATCACCAGCTCTCAGGCACGAGTCCCTATGGGAGCTGCGTTATTGCTCACAGCAGCTCATCGCGGCGAACACTGTTAACCTAAGAAAATGCCACCGAATGAAACTTTAAGAAAGTCAGTTACCCTGGCTTTCTCACCCAGTTTAATGAAGCTCTACGACTATAAATATGAAGGTTGAGATTAGTATTTTTCTTCAAAAAGCTTTTGAATGGTTATTTGTGCAGGCTCGGACCTGGATGCTGTTGCTCTTTTTTTTCTTTTTCTTCCTTTTTTTTTTTTTTTTTTTTAGAACACTACACAAATAATCGTAACAAGGCATTTATTTGGGGAAGAGAAAGCGGTAAGAGTCGAACTTTCTGCCGTTTCTTCTGAAGACAAGGAAGAGAGGAATGTGTCTCTTCAGCATTAGTAAAGGAGTCTAAGCCACATTTTTGGGGTTTTTTTTTAGAGAAATAAACCTCCCTTCCCAATACACACACACGCACAACTAACTTTTGGTTTAAAAGGAAGCTAATGCCCTCTTAGCTTCGTCTGGGAAAAACCTTGCTTGGTATATGTTTAGAAGAAAACATCAAAAAAGAGAGGGAACCGTTTTCAAGGACAACGAGCCAGTAAGTCAACCCTCTGCGTTATTTTCTACAAGCTCTTTATCAAAAGACACGACCAGTCTCTTATATAGTAACATTTTCTTCAGCGGCATTTTCTTATAATAGCCGTTTTCTTCACCCTTTAATGGAAAAGTCAGTTAGGCCCAGTGGGAAATATGGACCTTCTGAAATGCTGTGGGAGTTTTATCATCCTTGTGGTCCTGTTACCCTCACTCAAAGAGCCAGGTAATTGCTGTTCTGCCATTCTAGTAATCTCTTCTCTTTGATAGACTGGCTAAAATCAAAGAGAAGCTGGATTTGTTGGCCATATGATTCCCTTGAAGCCCATAAGAGGTTTGACAGTTCTGAGAATCACATCATGTTCCAGGTCCTGCATCCATTTTCCACCGTATGGTGGGGTCGAAAAAAGATGAAGGGACTGCCTTTTATTTCTGTGTTTGTAGCGTGTTTGGGCCGGTTGGGTTCTTCTAGGCATTCCTGGGATGCTGTTTGAAATAGAAACAGCAAGGCTAATTTATAAATGCCTACTGCACTTACGCCCATTGATTTTAATGGGTTTGTGAGCATGAATGCGTGACTGCAGACTCTCTGCTAAGAACATCTGTATTGGTGTTTTCCACACTTGCCTGTCGATCCCCCAGACACGCTCGCCACGGCTGAGCTTATCCACTGTGCTTTGGGTGCACAAGGAATACAGTATCAGGTCCCGTATGCAGGTATCGCTTAGATGGCCTCTTTTGTGCACAGGTCAATAAGATTTCTATGAAGGAGCAGCGCACACACATTTAAATAAATACATAATAAAAAAGCATGTAAAACCAAAATAACTTTAAAAGAATTTATGAAGTGTACTGCATGTTGTCCTCTTCTTAGAAGAGATACTCATAGATTAGTACACATATGCCATCAAACAGTTTCAATTGCAATCATGACCTATAATGCCAAATTATCGTTACACAAACTAAAATTTAAAATGACGATTCTTAAAATCTTGCTAAGCTGTAGGAAGCTATTCCATGACTAACCGGTATAATATTTCATAATACTTTTCAGCTACATATTCTTCTCAGCTTTATGTTGCCTGAAATATATGTGTATATATATAGACACATAAAAATTAAAAACCTTCAGAAAAATGCAGGGAGTATTATGCTGAGCGGAGTTTCAGAAATAATACACAAGAATTAAAGGAAGTTTTATTGGTAGAAGAAAACCTGCTGTTCCTATTCCCTGGGCAGAGGGCTGACTAGACCTGGCAGGCTTATACTGGAAGAGTTCTATCATTCTTTGAATACTTAGGGGCACTAAACTCCCTGAATAAGAAAATCAGATGAATCCCTTTTAATTAGGAATATTCCTGTTGTTACTGTCTTGTATCACTTGAGGCAACTGGGAGTCTATAAGTAACAAGCTTATTTGATCTGCATCAACTGCAGTTAAATGGACACATGGATGAGAACTCTATTAAAAAATCAGTGTATGCGATTTTGGCTGCTGAGTCTCCGTGGGCTTTCGCATCTCGAATGGCATGGAGCCCGAGGTTTCTCTCCAGTGCTCCTATTGAGCTTGGACGTGGCTTTTTTACGCCCCCACCCTTATGTCCAGAGTTATGTACATGTTTCCACATATTAAAAATGTAGTCTACACTGCTCGGATTGACAACACTATCACAGCCTCTCCAGACGTATCCATCACCAGGTCTATGTGCGCTTTAAAATGCATCGCTGAAGCCAGCTAGTCCCATTGATCTGGTTCTGCACTGGGAGGTAGCTTGCGTAAGACTCGAATGATATTTTTTCTTCTGCTCACTTCACATTCTGTACCTCCTCCTACAACTACTGCAATCCCTTTAACCCAACAAAAATCTCAAACGCTCTGCTGTTGATAAATTGGTGGGTCGGATGGCCCTTCACCTGGTTGTCACCTCTGGAAAAAGTGCTAATGGACATTTGTAGATAGGATTCTCGCCCAACCGGTGGTTCAGTTTCTGCGGTGCAGGCACGGTCTTGTCGCACAAAGGCTCGGCTCCGCACACCGCCTCTACATATATTCCTTTGCGTGCATACTGACCCTACAAGTAGTTTGTATGGTTTTTCAGGGCACCTGTTGTAAGCAGATATTCTGACAGTCTCACAGTCTGCAATCTCAACGGGTTGTTTCATTCCGTTATCCCGTGAATGTGAGTAACTCCTGTGCAGGAGCCTTGTGATGGCGAGAAGGGCAGTTAATCGATACAAAAATAAACAGAACATTACTTGTCACTCCTTTGCTGACGGTCAATTATAAAGAAGATGCTTACAATGGCAGTATATCAGTAATGTCAGGAGGGGTAGCAATACAGCTGTACAGGCTGCCTTGGTTCATCCATCATTACCTAGCAAATGAGCCGACCAGCTTGTGGGCAGGTACAGAAGCCCTGGCAGGCAAGCAAGAAAAGAGATTATTTTTGCATATCTCCTGTGAATCTCCAGGGAATTCAGTGGTGTTCCTGATCTCAAATGCTTGTAATTAAGAGGATGGCATCTCTGGGCTGGAGAATTCCGGAGAAAATCATTTTCACAGCACCTAGAGGGCTTGATGTCGCGCTTGATGACAGATGGGGAACCTTTATGAAGGCTCCGTAACCTTTTGCCCTGAGAGACTATACTTTTCGACACTGCAGGATTGGGAGGATATAGATGTTTTTACTCGGGTGATAGTGTGGTGATTTTTTGAAACAATGAGTCATTGATTAAAGTATTTTAATGAACTATGCAAACAGCGAAAACCTGACAAAGCTTGTGTCACTGCTGAGAGCGAAAACATAACTATTAACCATAGAGTGTTTTGCTTACGGAGACTTTTATATTGCACAGAAATAAGATGCGGAAAAAGACCAGCAGATAGCATTTCACGTTTCATTTTTTCAGATCATGACCTCAGGAATGTCATGCCACTTTCCTTCCATCAATCCTTTTCTTGACTTAAAGATCTCTATGAATAAAGAAGTTGTTTTTTTAAAAAAACGATAGAAAGAAAGAGAGAAAGAGAAAACAAGACTCATTCACATTCCGAGTCTGCTTTCTGTCTCACACGTATTACATTTCACAAAACAGATAGAAACAATAGAGCTTATTAAGAAAAACTTGTTTGAATGGCAAATTAAGCATAATGAAAATACACACGTTTTTACAAGTAGTTATTTTTTCACCAATTGAATATTTTAAACCTTTTTGAGAGTATATACTTGTCTCTGCAAAATGTTTTTCTTTTAGCTCATTTTCACCATATCACCCTGCTATATATATCTATTTAAAATTGTTAATTCGGTCAGCTCAGAAACCTTAATAAATCTTAGCACCTTGAGTATTCATTCTGTAGCCAAACATTAACCAATAGGGGTGCCCTACCCCAACTATTATGAGCAAAATCAGAGTTGGTTTCCAGGCAGAAGAGGCTGAGATACAGACCAGTCCACGCTATGCCTTCTTAAGCAGACAAAAAGTGGTTATGATAGTCAAGAAGATATCTCAGCATTCTTCTTCAATGCCAATACATGTCTTTTCTTTGCAGCATAAATCATCATAATAGATATAATAATTTCTTAACAATTGGGAAAATTATGTGAAATGAAGAAACAACCTAAGAATCTTTTCAGAAAAGTAACTTAACCTGTCAAAGAGTCAACTGTTAGTTTCCCCCTTCATCCTTATGTAGAAGATTTTAACAAAATCTTTGTAGATAATAGCAAAAAAAAAAAAAAAAGCAAGATTTAATCTCCATCCCCCATATCGCTAAATTCGGAAGCACAAAAAAAAGTGCTTGGAAAAGGGCACAGAGGTTATCTTATTTTTTTCTGTATATTGTATATCCATTAAATCAGTATTCTCTATTTACACAAACTTGTGTATCTAGTATTACAGTATCTCTTAAACGTAAAGCAATCCCATGTTGAACATTAAGGTGGACTGGATTTTTCTACTTCCTAGGTATTGCAGCGATCTGGGAATTTATTTTTACAGCCTGAGATGTCAGTATGCCACAGAAGCACGAAAATCTCACCATCTGTATGCTCATGGACAATCTCATCAAGTACACTGAACGACAGACTTAGAATAACAAAATTTAAACGCTATTACTACCCCCCACCCATACATACACTCAAGAAATCTATTTTAAATAGTATTCAACCTGAGCTGTTATGTTGCCTACCTCAGGCCTAAAACGGTTTAGTCCCTTTCTTTGTTTGCTTACCCCCACGAGTTCTGCCGTAAAGCAGGCTCATGCTATTTGAAATAACACTTGTTAAATTAAACGGGAGGTTACTCAGAAGCGCATGTAATTTAATTCTGCTGACTGCTGTTCCTTAGCCCGTTGAAGGTTCAGGAGTCGAGCAATGGCTTCATCTGGCAGTCTGTCTACTGGGCTGGACGGTGCCTTGCTGGACACGCGTTACTTGTCAGTGCCAGGAAACAAGGATGTGTTTTGGTTGGAACTCTGCTGAAGCAGACATTCCATAGTTTAGATTAACTCCTTTCAGAGTACAGCATCAATGTGTTATTCCCTTAACATAAAACATACAGATTATGTAAATCTGTAATAAATACTATTTTGAAGTGTATAGTAATCAGAAATCTTTCAGGGCAGGATGGAATGGAAACTGAGAAATATTGGAGAGTAAACATTCCAACGCTCATTCCTCTGCTTCTCCCTGGCAGTGTGGAGCACTTGCTGGAGCTGGGCTGCTGACGCTCCAGCTCTGGGGTTTGCCTTGTGAAGCCCGGGCAGTGCGCACTTTGTGGGAGCTGGGGCCAAAATGATCCTGAGTAAAGCGTTTTTCGCCTCTCTTTGCCTCAAATTGCCTTTACTGTGGGATGAGGGGTGCAGGTCCTGTCGCACCATTTGCGAGCGGGAGCCTTCCCGCTCTGGGGAAGGCCAGCTCTTCTGTGCCCCCTCACCAGGCGCAACCCGGCTGTGTGCGGCGAATCAAACTTGCAAGGCCAAGCAATCCGAGAGGCAAAAGGCAGCCGTGGAAGAGAGGCCGTACAACTTGCTTAAAACCTGTTCAGCATTCTGGACTTTAGCCGCTGTACACAGAACAAGAGGGCGGTGGAGCCCCTGGAGTCCATCAGTAATTGGCGCAGATCTGCACTTCCCTCGCCTTTGAGGGCCTGGTGTGGGGCTTTGGCGTTAGATTCCTTGTCTCTTACTAGGCAACACTGCTAGGAACTCAAGCGGCACTGCCCGCTATCGCCTGTTCTCTTGCGGGGGAGAGGGAGCCCGGCTGCTGCTTAAGGAACCCACGGGACTTGGACGAAGAGCTCCTCGCCTCTGCCCCTTGCGGGGACAGGTGCTAACGGCCTCCTGGGTGCCTGGGCACCAAGGGCGAAGGCTGGATGAAATCTACCGTTGCTATCCGTGAGCCTGCTAGAGCCCCCCGGGTGGTGCCTAACCCGCCTCGCGGTCCCACTGGGGCTCGCCGCAGGTCGCCCCCTGTGCCGGGAGCGGTGCTGTCAGATGCAGAGGGGCCTGATTGCGTTGGGCATGCCATGCGGCCGGCGAGAAGGAGGGATCGCGGCAGGCAGGCAGGCAGGCAGGCGGAGGGAGGGAGGGAAGGCAGGAAGGAGGCCGGGCTGATTAGCATGCAGCAGCGCTCGCAAGCCCGGCTCCATTGTTTTAACACCTCCCCTCTCCTCCGCGCCAATCTGTCACCGTTCAGCAGGCGAACGCTGCTGCCTCGAATGCTGCTCTTCTCAAATGAGACGGATAATTAGCTGCCCCGCACGAATGGCGCACTCTTCTCACCCCTGATTGCTATCACCTTCTTGCTCCTGGCAGTTTTGACACCTCGTAATCAGCCTGCTGCTTTTTCTCTTTTCTTTCCCTATTTCTGATTTTTTTCTCCCCCTTCCTTCATTTTTTTTTTTTTTTTTAATGTAATCCCAGTTGCCATTTGGATTGAGACTCCTCTGTTGAGTTAACCTTGTATGATTGCGGGGGAAAGGGGAATGTACGGTAGGGAGGAAAAGAAATCGCCTCCTCTGTGTCTCATCTGCTGAGTGAACCATGGGTGGGGGTAGGAGCATCTCGGCTTGATCCTACAGCGCTTTTGTTCGTAAGGGGGAACAGCCTCTCCTGAGCTTCCTCTGAATTAACCTTATCTCGGATGGGGAATGAGAGTGAGGCGCGACTCCTCCGCTCAGTTAATGGAGGAAAGAATGCATTTCCACCGCGTTTTCTTTTTAGTTAAATTCAGCAATATGGGGAGGGGATTTTAAAACTTAGCTCACATGGCCGGAAAGATCTGTCCTCCTCCTGGGTAGGTGTGGAAGGAAGATAACTTTCCCTGAGCCTCTTAGGGTAAATTAACTGTGTTTCATGGGAGTCGGAAGAGAGCTCTCACTGGAGTACGGGAATAAACGAGATGGCAGAGAGATCTTCTCCCGATTCCAGAGAAATAAGAGATCTCAATTAATGCTCTGGTGGTTTCTGTGAGATGTTAAAAAACAGAGGACTCGTGGAATCTGTCATAGGAGCGTTTTCCTCTCCTCTAACGAGCACTGACAGTCTAATTACTGGAGGTACGAGCAGCTGTCGAGGTAGCCGGAGATAGAGGAGCTACATGTGTTGTGCCCGGCCGCCGGCACCGAGCCCCTGCACCAGGCTGCGGCAGCCCGGCGCCCCGCCATGCCCCGCAGAAACCTCCCGAAGAGGAAGGGAAGCGGTTTGCCTCCTTGCCTTCAAGTCAGAGCTAGAGTTCCCGTGAATACTGGCTATAAATGTGGGGGTCTCATGCCGCGGGGAGGCATGGCAAGGGAACCCATAGCTGCCTGGAAAGCAGCTTCAGCCCTGAGATTACCCTCGAAGGGACTCTGCCAGCCCTGAAAGAGGGAGGAGAGGGAGGAACGCGGTAGAACACCTTGGCAGGAGCCCGCTACTCTTTCTTTCCTCTCCAGTTCTACTTCCTCCCTCCAGATTTTTTTTTTTAAATGAAATCCCACTTCCCATTTGGACTCAACCTCCTCTGCTGAGTTGAGCTTGTGTGGAAGGGGGAGAGGAGGGGAGGAATACTGAACCTCCTCTGGTGAGTGTAATAAAGCAGATGTCCCTGCTGGCAGCAGCAGCCTCCTCCAGGAAAGCTGTACGAGAGCGGGGCCCACTCAGGGACCGCACTCACCTCCCACTTCAAGTCGCTCACAACTGCTTAGCGTGAGATTTTTTTTTTTTTTTTAAAAACTAGACTGGCGCCCCTCTCTGTGGTCTCATCGGGGAGCCTATCTGGACGCCCTCAGGCAGGAACAGTTTTAAACACGCAGAATTAAACAGATTCCTAAAACGTCGCCCTAGGCAGGAACGCTCTTAGTAGGACATGGATTGGTTCTGCTGGTCGCCGAGGATTTGTCCACGTCCCCCCCCGCTCCCCTTCCCCGCTCTGCCCCGGCTGCCGGGGAGGCCGCAGCAGAGCGGGCGCCCGTGCAGCGCGGAGCCGCGGCCCGGCGCGGGCTCCCTTCCGCGCCAGCGCAGGCGCTCCCGCAGCAACCGCGGGCGCCGGGCGGGGCGGGGCGGGGGGGACACTTTTCTCCTTAAAGGTGATTCGCGGTTTGTTCGGCTCTTAATAACGTGAGCTCCTGGGCTCGAATTTCACGGCTGAGAGGATAAGTCGGTTTCGTGTCGGGCTGGCAGGATATGTGCGAATTCCCTTCTCTCCTCCCAATCCTGGAACTTCTGCCTCTCCCAGGAACCACCCCCAGCCTTGCTTTCTGGGGAGGAACTTCACTCGCCGCGCTGCGAGTCCAGCGCGAGCGCGTCCTCCTCGGTGCTGAGTACTGGCAGGGTTCGAGCTGTTAATAGTAACAAACTCTTTCTCCAGGTCAGGCAGCAGACATGCACTGTATACTGCGGTTTATTACAGTACACTCTGTTGACAGCCAGTCACAAACATAAGAGGTTTAAAACAGAGTAAATGCAGAAAAATCTATTTCTAAAAATTATGCAGGTGTAAATTGCTCCAGAAACAGGTCACCTGCAAACAAATCTTTAAAAAGAAAAAGTGTTGTGCTTTATTGCTATAAAAATATTAATGCTAACTGTCAAATATCTGGACTGAAAACTATACTCAGTTCAAATGCAAAAAGGTCCAAGTCACCCTTTATCATTAATTTAAATTGCTTAGTAGAAAAACCCCACTTTTAAAATTTGTACCCAATAAACCCATAATATGTGCAACTTTATCAGAATGCAATGTTTCAACTAAACATGATTTTAAATTGCACTGAGAAAGCTACTAGGCATATTTGCAAGTTAAAAATGATGTCACCTAGATTTGGTGAATAGTTTTTTCCCCTTTCCCCTCTAGGCCATAAGAGATTTGAACAATACCTCATAACAAACAAGAAAGAAAGGGAAATAATCTTTGATACTCCTGGTTTTAGGGAACACTTTTCTCACTTCATCCTTGATACTGATATATCCTTTTCCGTGAAAATATATGCTAGAGTAGTATATGCTTGAAGGGTACATTAACAAAGTTGTTATCTCTTAACAATATTTATCAGATGTACATAAAATTGCTACCATTACATTTTAGCAAAAGGGTTATTTATGTGCTGTGTTTGATTAATCTCCCTAGTAAACAGTTCATCTGGGAAAGTCATTTTTATTACCAATGAACAAGCCTATCCTAATTTTGGCACACCTGGCATTCAGGAACTTCGCTGACTTTACGAGAATCTGATTTAAGAGGTTCACTATTGTAAATTAAATTTGGCAATTTTATAACAGAAATTCAAAATGAGACTCTACTTCCCCTCCCTGTTTACTTCAAGAACAGAATCAGTCAGTAGCTACTGAGAAAAAATCCTAGCGTTACACCAGTCTTCCCAGATTAAGGTCTCGATCTTGCAAATCTGTATTCATGCATATAATCATGACTTTGGGGTTATTCAGGCAATCATTAATTGCAAAAAAAAACCCCCAAACCAAAACCAAAACCAGTGTGTAACATCATTCTCAAAGGTAATATTGAAGCATGACAAGCATTAATGTGAATTACAGTACTGAGTGACTTATGGTTTCATTTTACCTTGTCAGATGACAATTTAAAATGTGCTTATCTGACAGACAATTTCAGTCATGAGTTCTTGTTATAAAAAGTCTTAATTCTTAAATTCTTAGCATATCTATTGAATAAAAAATCAAATGTATGCAAAAACAGTGATCCATTCAAATCTCATACATTAAGACTGTACTTTAAAGTGGGAATTCAGATGCCGAAGAAAATCTTCCTTAGATGTTATAGATGGTGGGAAAACTTCTCGACAGAATTCACATATTCCACACTGATTCAGTTCAGAGTCTGTATAGGCTTGTGCCAGCAAAACATTGTCTTGAGGCTGCCAAACAAGCTAAAAGAAACAGAAAATGATTACTGCTGTGGTTTACAATGAATACATTTATAAAAAAACCCTGCCTATTTAAACTAGGTGTACTTTATATGTACCTGACCAGAGACATAACTAGAAAGTTCTCATTTAAGAAAAGCAAGATAGGACTTTGGTTTTTTTTTTAAGTTCCATAAACATACTATCCTTGCAAACATTTAAAATACTCTAGTAACTATTCTTGATAAATACTGCTGTGAACAAAATCTAATGTCAGTATGATAAATATTAAGGCTTTTATTAACATTTTATTTCAATATTTTACTGTAGAAACCATAGTACATAATAGCCATTTAACAAAAATAAGAATACACATTTTTACTTTAGAATAAAATACATGCTTAATGTAAAAGTTAATATGAAACAGACTTTATTTCTATTCTTACTGGTACATATCTAGTTTTCAGTTTACTGAGAAAATAAGTAGAGCAATGTCATATGGCTTAAGTTACTTGTCTAGTCTGACTGCCTTTTAGTGTAAATGTATATGAAATAATCCCAGTTTTGGGATTCACTCTGCTATGACAGCATCAGCTTAATAAAGCCACCTGAATATCTACCCATGCATTCAGGCAATGATGTAAATGATACTATATTTGGTTTCTGCAGCTGTATTGTTCTTGGTACCTGAACTAGTTGGTTTAAAGCCAGCAAGTCTGTTTACCTGGCAACAAAGTTATAGACTCTTCAGCGTGAGACATACTTTAAGTCAGTATCAACTAGGAATCAAAATGTCTTCTATCAGTTTTCAAAGAAAAGTTAAAAAGTAAGTTTCATTAATATTAGCAATGCAGGGTAAAATACATCATTATGTTACATGGCCTGGAAGACTAGGTTTCGAGTAAACTGAAAACTAACTGCAAACTGCAGTGACTGCAAAGCAGACAGAATGGCAGCAAGCTGGTATCAGCTCCATGTGGGGATGGAACCTAGGAGAGGAGAGAGCCCTACAGTCTTTTTGGCTCCGCTTCCTTCTCTATTGCCTCAATCACACATGGAAAGGCAAGAAAGAATACTTTAGAAAGTAGTTTCTTTTGAAGTTTTAAGTTTCTTGCTATCTATACTTACCCAAGAGTTTTAATTTTCAGCTCTCATTCAAATTGCACCAGACCAAATGGTTGGAATCTTTTGTTTATTCTTCCCATGGTAACTCACTGTACAACTAACCTGGCTTTCACAGTGGTTAATCCTTAATTTTTAAACCAGCTACAACTTCTTGGAGTCAATTTCCTGTCCATTCCATGTTTAAACAGTGTTTAGCTTATCAAATAGCAGTAGCAGATTTACTGTCTTTCATTATGGTCAGCAATCCATATAATTAAATTGACTAATTAGTAATTAAGTGCAATCACACCACTTTTTTTCAGCTCAGAGAGTCTCCTTATTGTATGTTGTTGGTGTAAATTGCATATTAAATCTATCTAGACACTGACACGCTTAAATATCCCTACAGAAATGTGTTTAGAATAACTTCTTTTTAATATCACATCACGTAAGGAAATACCATTTTTAAAAAGCTAAAGTATTCTTGTAAAAACTCTACTGAGGACATAATAAGATTTCTAATCTTAGAAACACAACATGGGAAAGTACTCATCCAGCAACACACTGAAGCAGGCACTTAACTTCCATTTCTTCCTTTGAGTATTAAGCATGTGCTTAAAATGTTTTTCTGATTAGGAATGTATTTAAGCAAATGCTTCTTTTCAAGAAAGTTAATACTCAGATTAAGATCCATGGATGAGTGACTTACTTTTAAAATCATAAACATCCCTATGAAATGTTTTTGGTAGAAATAACCCCCTCAAATTGTGAACACTCAGTAAACAAATGCATATACATGCAAGTCTCAGTTAACGGTAGTCTGTAAAATCATATGTCCACTAATATCCATGTTTATTTTAAACTGCTGCTCTTTTCAGTCACATGTTTTTTAAAAAGTTACTACATCCTAAGGAAACAGTACTGAGTTTTCACATTTAGTATCCACAAAGAAGGAAAGAGCTAAATTTATTACAGCAACTGAGAGCAGTTCCAAGAACTTACTGTTGCCAAATCTATTGCATTTATGGGGTTTTCCATTTTATAAGTTAACATATGTAGTAAATAGTTGAAAGTTTTATCTACACTAGGAAAAAAAATCAGGTGTCTCATTCCTCCCTTTGGAGCTTCACCAATGGCAGGGACGATGGAAACCATAAGCAGTGTAACTATCCCTTAAAAAGGTGGTAAAAATACTAAGAACAAGTATTATGCATACATTTTTCCTAAGGTTAATGTAGTCAAAAGGGCATGTATGCAAGTAACTTTTTAAAAATATCAGTATTTTAATCTACATAATATATTATCTTTGAATCCCATCCTTGACACAATAGTCAGCAAAAAGTCCGAAGCTGAATCCTATTCATTAGGAAAAATATGCACCATAACCTTTTGAAGGCAGTTAAATAAAGGTGAAGTATGTTTAAATATATATAGACAGATGTATATGGTTTCTAAAGTAAAATTGGCTTGTTTCAAACATTCTGGATAAGATGCAACATTTTAATCAATGTTCTTTATATTCTGCAGTGCTATATAGATATGACATAAATACTGAAACAGTTTCTCATTGCCTTTTTGTTTTCCAAATGTTAGCATTATTACGTTTTCTCCACAAAATAGATAATTTCCATTCTAAATGATGGACCTAAATTAATTTCCTTATTTTGCAGAAATATTAACGATCAAACCTAAAGGCTTATTGCTATTCAACAGCAGTTCCTCTCTACTTTTTAAGCTGCATACTCCCCTATCAATTTATAATCGCATACCAGCTGTTTCACTTGCTGTAATACACAATGCAGGGTGCCATCTATTGAAAAATGAATACACAGGCTAACTAGTAAAAGAACAAGCTGGAGAGAGAACAGAGAAAAAGGGAAGAGTAACAAGCAATAGAGTGAATGCTTCACAGCTCCACAGGAATTCTACCAGTAATAAAATAAATGGTTTAATTTGTTTAACTCAGTCACAACTATAACTGAGGATCCAATGAAAAACAAAGCATGATAAAAGTGCAGTTACTAGGTTAGTATAGAATTGAGATTTCCTATATTACAAATAGGTATTTAAAATGTATTTTGAAAAATCAGCCTTATAGTTTAAAATAAAATGATGAAGAACAGCAAAGTTTCCATGTGTTAAACTTTCCATCCAAAACTGGTTTACAGTAGAAAATTAAACTAGACTGGGTAGGTTTTAGCAGAGGAAAATTGAGAGATAAAGCTCTTTTGCTGCATGTACCTTATCATTGGCAAAGAACACAAAACCACATCAATGCAAATAGTAAAAATCCTCCAAATCCAGAATTCCTAAATATCACTGTTTGCTTTACTCTTGAAAAAACTTTCCTCTCACCAGGAGTGAGAAAAGCCACAAAAATATAAAAAAAATATGAGTCTATAAAGGTCCACAATAATTTTGCCAGTAATTTCAGGTGAGAGTGGATGTGGGGCAAAATCAGCAAAATATTCAGAGATGTGACTGTGAGAACCTGCTTAAAAGCTTTTCTGAGTGGCCAGCAATCAGACCTTGCTTTTAGAAGCTCCCATGGACTTCAAATAGATATGACTGAAATTCACACTTGAAGTACCTACATAAACATAAGCTCAGTATTTTAGTGTATTCCCATTTATTTGTAAAAAAAAAGAAAAAGAAAAAGAAAGCTTTTCTACTTGACTGCTTAATATGAATAACATATTTTAAGTTTTCTTAGAGGGAAGGAGTGGGGTGCTGCTTATACCTCAGATCTAGATGAAGACCAGATCATTTTTTTCCACAGTGAAGTATTTATCTATTTTTTTAGTCTATTTATCATATTCTCTGCTGTACATTAAACAACTAAAACAACTATATGCCCTATTTATCTGAGATCAAGGGTAGAAAGAAGGCAGTCTAGGGGATAGTTTAGGGTATTAATGACAGCTTTGAAACAGATACAGGAGCAATTAATATCTACTATGTACATGGCCTGAAACTTGCGCCAGCATATGCAGTGCTTACATCTGCTTAAATTCCTGCCCTATTTCACTGGAGAAGTGCCTTGTACACACACTTCAGTATTAGGGAAAACTGCTGTAACATACGCTCTTGAAAAATGGGCAAGTGAGATACCTCACAGAATATATTAATCTTGTCTCAAAGACTTTGCAAAGCAGTTGTCGGAATCGTTACCTTTTTTGAATGTACAGTATAAATAGAAAGATACCTGATGAGGACCTCTGATGGTTGTCCCAGCAGCTTCTAAGGAAGAAAAAATTACTTCAGGTACAGCCGGGTTTGTGTGCTTAGGTACAAATGTGAGACCAGTGTCTGTTGTTTTTAAACATGTTTTGTCACGGGTATTTTCTATGGGCATGTTTGCATGATTTGGGGGGTTTGTTTTGTCAACAGTAGTTAAGTTTTGTAAAGCTGAGGTCATGAGATCAACTCCATGAGCTTCAAATGAGTTAGATTCCAATTTACTGAGGTTAACAGCATGGTCTCTGTGCTCCAGGTTAAAATGATGATCTTGAAGCATGTTTTCAGCTATACCAGTACAAGGAACTGTTGGTTTATCCTGAGTGCTCTGCAAGAAAGCAGAGTCATTGTCTGTAGGTGGAAACTTGACATTAAATTTAGAAAGTGATTCTACAGAGTTGTTGTCCTCATCTTGGCCCACTCCTCTTGGTGTGATAGATGTGATGCATGATGCACCTCTATTTATATCCTTTATAACCCGAGGTTTAAAAAGCTCTTCTGCTTGTTCATCAGTTTTATCAGTACACTGTATAGGCATGGAAAACTGTATTTCTGCAAAGAAAGAAAGAAGAAAACATTAAACTATCCATCTGAAAATAATTATTAAGGTGCATAGGGTGTGGCGTTGGAGTATTTTTCCTGAGAGGCTTTCGATTTTCCTTCTTGGCCTTTTAACCTTTATTTTTTCTCTTTGAAGTCAGTTTGAGGCACATTTCTCTTTCACAGACATTAGCTCCGACACAAAAATTATCAGAACAGAAATAAAAGTAAATCATTCCATTCTAATAATTCTATTTCTCTTTGCTTTATGGCTATAAACATTTCCATTTTATTGAAACTTATGTTGTCCCATACTCTTAACACATACTTGCATATATTTACTGAAGTGTTCTGGCAGAAATAGAAGCTGGAACCAAAACTATTTCATACAGTGCCAACAACATGCTAGGCACCATAAGCAAGATTTTAGAAGGTATTCAGGTGCTGAACTCCCATTGATTTCTAAATTAGATAAACATTTCAACTGTATAACTATTCAGAGGAGGGACCATATTTTCCCTGTGTTTTGAGAATTCCCCATACACTTAAGGCACTTTAGTAACAAAGATAATACACAATTACTCCTAATCAGGTGAGGGAATAACTTTAGTGTGCCTTTATCGTACAAAGGCCTCCTGACATCACTCAGATATTGTAGTAATGTGGGCCATATAAGTAACAGAAATCAAACAGATTAAATTTATATCACACACAGCTTTTCACATAGCTGAGTTAGGCATGTATTTAATGAAAAACAAGTCCAGTCTGGAATAAGTTGCCAAGGCCCCCTGAAACACCCCACCTCCCCAAATCACAAAGTTTTGTGGTGTTCATTCAGAATATAACAATACAGTTCAGCCATAACCATTTGAAGCCACAGGTTACACATTCTCAGTTCACATTAAAAAAACTTGAGTAATGGCATAACTTAAATTAGGGGCAAGTGCTGGAATCAGTGCCTTTTGCTTCAACCATGTTAAGTTTGGCAGTTGTTTTCTGAAACCTCTTAGATCCTGAGCCTACTGTCAAGAAAAGCTGGTGGGAATGGCCATAGTAGCCATTATACATTATTGAACATCATATTCAATGTAAGCATTAGCTGAAATGGACCTTCAGGACCTCTTCCAGTTGCCACAAAAATCAAGTCTTTCCTGTCTTTTCAGAAGTGTTGGATTAGGCTCTTGTCCCATATAACAAAACCGTATTTACAAATCTGCACAAGGAAGTCTACAAAATAAGTCCTCTGACTCTCCCCAGTCCAGCAGTTTTCTTCTAACAAATATGGGGCTAGAGACACTCGTAACAGACATGTTTTGAACTGACAGTTAAATTAAAAGTAAGTAAGTGTTGTCACTCTCACAACATGATGGGATATCACATGTAGTAAGTGCCTGCCTCTCACTCCAAGGGACAAAACAATTATGAGAGCCATTGATGTGACGACTGTCTTTTACAGCATGTGATTTGGAGCATTCGTCATAGAATGCCAAAACTGGCGGTGCGTTTTCTTGGTAAAATACTGAGCACCATGTGAACAGACTTGAAAAAGGCAGATGGTAAACAGTAGAAGTACTTCTATGTATGTGTAATTTACAGTATTTTCAAATATAAAGCAAAGCTTTCAAACAGTTGAATCACAATAAGAGCTTAAGTAAGATATTACCAGTTTCAGGTTCTCGCTTTATCTTAAATTTACTCAGTTGGTCTGTTTGTTCTCTGGCTAGCATACATATTCGATGACATTCTTCTTTCATCTCCTGGAAAATAGTCTCCAGATTCTCCCTGGAAGAGCAAAATTGTAAATTAACATTGTAAATTAAAGCGTCAACCAGTTCAGCTCTTCATGGCCTTCAATTTGATAGTCACACCCACAAACCAGAGAAAAACAATAGTGTAAGCTACATTTCTTGGATATGTCTTTCCTCAACATATGTATATACATTTTTGTTCTCCTTAGTAAAAGCAAGGAGAAAAGGGAAAAAAACATAGTCAAAGAGTTGCTTAGTCATATCATAGACACAAACATGCAAGCTTCGGGCTCTCACTGCAAGGACTGAAAGAACATCCAGCCTTTACATTTCTCTCAGTTCCCTCTAGTACTAGTGGAACAGCTTATCTCTCATGAGATACTGCTTCCATCTCATTCTAGGGAAAATAAGATGGTGCTGCTGTGAACATTAATTGTTTTCCTTTTTTTTCTGTGGACTTCAGACTTTGCAGGAAAAGGAACACCCTAGGCATCTGTCACTGCTCCTTCCTTCTTTGGTCTACCCGACATTTTGGAGAGAGGCTGGAGAACTCATTGCTTCTCTGCTTTATACAGCATCATATGCCTCTTCCTTTTATTTTGGGGGGTCTTTTTATTATAATCTTCTATATAGTATCATGTCTCCATGAAATACTTAGTTATATGCACTAAGAATGGTAAAGATAGCTATTCATGCAAGTGTGAGTTTTGCTTGCCCGAAGGCACTACAGATTATATTATTCAGTTTATTGATTCAACCATAAAACTTCATTGTGAAATTTTGATAAACTTACTGAGTAATCTATATTTCTAAGCACATTTTTTTTTGTATTTCATAAAATGAACTTTATTTAAGGATGAAAAAGTTAAGTTGTGGACAAACTGGATTTGTGTTCTCCTTTGCATCTTTGTATCAAAGTAGCTCAAAAGAGATTTTTCTTTAATCCAATGAGTCGTTTTCCTTTTTACTGCTTATTCATATAGCAATCAGGAGTGTCATGAGTTGTGTTCCTACTTCTGCTGAGCTTCTCTTTTTAAAGACACAAATCTATATCACAAATCTATATCTCATTTCAAAAAAGAAACATCTACAGAAAGAGTTAAAGTTGCTACTGTTAACACTTGTGTTCTGATCATTTTTCAGGCATTTCAATGAATGAGAAATTAAAAAAAAAGGCCATACTACAAATTTCTAATCATAGCTTTAAAATATACGTACGATTAGATCAATCGACCTTCATTTGCTAGACATTTGTGATAGCATAATCTTACTAGTTTTCCCAGTCACATACCTCCTTCCAAGAAAAGAGTAAAGTAAGTGAGTTATTTGAGAGGAGGGAGACAGAAGATAGGTAAAGGTTTTTCATTCTTCTTTAGATATAAATCAGCAAAGACAAAACAGTCTTTATCACAGTCTTATTTCCACTCCTTTTTGTCATCATATAGTCTTAGTGAGTCAGACTAAAGATTCATCTAGTTCATTTATCCCATGTCTGAGAGTGGCCAAAAGCAGGTGCCTAGGCAAGAGTATAAAAACAGCAAGAATGTGTGATACTTTTCCCTAATACTCTCCCAGCCTCACCTTTGAGAATCTTCTGCTTGACCTCAGCAAAGGTTGTTAGAAGCGGTATTACTACCTATCCCATGAAAAATGCAAACTGAAGACTTTGGTCAATGCTTTTCCCAAAACACAGGCAGAAGGGGGAAATACTTGCTTAAGAAATGCTTTTGGTCCCTTGGTCATAGCAAGGGATGGGAAACTTCAGCTTACAGAAAAAAACTGGATCCAAACTTTCCCATTTGGATGGATCAGGTCAAGAATTATTTCTTCTTGCTGACCATCATAATATCCCTGGCAACACAACAGGCACCTCTGTTGTGCTGCCATCAGTTAATTCATTTGGGTTGCTTACCCCCAAATCAGCATTAAAATCCACTGCTGTTTCCCATACAGTTTAAACCCCTGCTGAACCAAGTGGCTATTTTTTGTCCCCCCTGCTTATCCCTACATAGTTGCAAAGCCCCAGCTATGGTTTCATATGCTCACTGGCTTTATCTCCTTCCCCACACTACCCTTTGACCCTCCCCCCCCCCTTTTTTTTAAGTTACTATGTAAAGAAGGGGGAAACAGCTATTTTGTAGCAAAAAAGATGATTAAAAGAAAACTGCAAAAATGCTGCAAAAATATTTACCTTTCAGACACAGGTGAAATACCAGAGATCCCTAGAGATAACTCATGCTTATCTGGAACAACTTTCTTACTTTTCACCTTAAAGCAAAACATGAAAGTATGGATCACATGTTAGCATATTCATTTTGCTCTTCACTCTAATATGAATCACAAATGTCATAGTATCCTTCAGCTAATCCTGGAAGCTCTCAAAACATTCACAAAATGACAAAAGCTGTTTTATGCTGTTTGACTGAAATGCCTTCTTTTTAGTTTAACTTAGCACACGTAGTGTAGCATTCCCTGCTCTTCTTTGAAAGAAAGGGAAATTGGTCCTAAGAATATTACTTCACTATAATTCTGTTTTAATTGTGTGCAATTCAGATTATGTGTAATTGTGTATAAGCTTGTTACTGAGATATTCAGCTATTTTAGTTCTTACAAAAATCAACTTATCCACTAACATTTTCAACAAACATATCAAAAGCTAATGTGTCAGGAGTTCTATTATGTTTTTAAAGAAGTTATTAACTTTGACTACCACCTTGTGGTTTACATTAGTATTACATATGTTTTAAGGCAATGCTAGGTATTAAAAAAAGTGACGTTTTTACTATAAGCAGTCATTAAGTTGCATTTCCATTAGATTTACATTACCAGATAACCTGGTAGGTCACACATGCTCCAAATCAGACTCAGAACCTGATCATATTTCTGTCAAAATAGCTGATTTCAATGATACATTGTTTATAATCACAGACCTATAGCCTACAGTTTATCTACCTTGCAGTAAAGTGGGATTGTGGCTCCTGTAGATACACATTTGAGCTGCTTTAAAATTTCTACTGCTGCTACTGATGAACATATACCAGCAATATGGGTTACAAATGCCTGCCGCAAGAAGTTAAGCAAATGCTTGGGAAGTCTGAGCTACAAGTTATGTGTTGCTATGTTCATACTCTTACCTAAATTCACTTTGATTTAGCTAGCTGAAGTAGGTTTACATGATTACATTCACACCTGTGACTGCACTATAGCTACCCCACAAGTACAGTTCACTCTGGATGCTCTTCTGTGACAGAAGTAGTATGGGATACAAGGGAAAGGGAAAAAATCAACTTAATGTTGGTGAAAACTCCAGATTAAAAATTGTAAAACTGAAATGCTGATCTGGAGTTTTCACAAATACTATTTAACATTATGATGACATAACATAAAAATAATTAACACACAAACCAACCAATATGTACTTAATAGTTCAGTGTTCCCTCTATGCTTTATATCCTTAAACAATTTCCTGATAACTTCATAGTGCTAAAATTTAAAATCTGTTTATCAGATTAATTAGTGTAAACATATTTGAAAAAAAATTACAAAACTTTGGTTTTTCATTTTACCTCCATTTGTTTTCTTATCTTACCTCCATTTTATATATTGGCATCTGTATACCCTTCTGTGCTTCATTTAATTCTTTCAATTTGATTTTCAGAGTTCTAATTTTATCTTCTTGGTTGGAAATAATAGATATAAGCTTCCTTTCCTTTTGATTGTTTTTGTCCTCAATTTGCTTCATCTTAATGCTCTCATTTTCTAACTGTTCCTAAAAAATAATTTTAGAAATACTAGTATAATTAATATAATTGAGGCTGGGGAAGATCACTATTCAGCAGTCTGGAATAGGCTAAATTAAGCCTTTGCAACATAAGTAAGGGCCAATCTTATTTACTACATTATTAATTTTGAACTGGTAGTAAAGACCTTCTACTGCTACATATTTATGTGTCTGATCATAGATGTTTACTTAGAACAACTGTATGTTCTGAAATTAGGAAAGTCATATTAGTGTTTATAAAAAATAAAGAAGACTCTTGATTCACTTAGTGTAGCATATACATTAACATTTCATGTATAAAAAATTGTTTGTATAGTATATATGATAATATTTTATTAATTTCAATGAATCTAAAACAGTTTAAAGAAAGTGATATTCTGCAGCTACCTTAATTTTGGAGCAGACCCAAGAATATTTGCAATGCTATAAAGGTTTATGAAATAAAAAGCAGTGGCTGACCCCACTTTAACTATCCATCTGGTAATATTTGTGGATTTTTTATATATGTGGGCTTTTTGGTGGAATGAAGAAGCATATACAGAACAAATTTTTTTAATATGCACACAGATAGTCTGGATAATTTTCAAGAAACAACCTATGGTACAAAACTGCAGCTATGAAACCTTAAAATTGTCAATTCATGGAATCTCTTACAACACAGATACTGAACTGTTCTGAATGTGAGAGAGTGGCCTGAAGCTTCTCTGCAAGAGAAGTAAGCCCAAAGGGTTTACTCTGCAAGAAGAAACATAAGTGAAATGCAGTAAGATAGTCTGAAGATAGATAGGGCAAAGTGAAGATGAAAGAACAAGCAAAGGAATGCTTTTTGAAGAAAAGCACTTGTTTTATTTACAAATGGGATTTAAAGTGGGTGAGGTGGTGCACTTGGGGAGTAGGTAGGTAGGGGCTACTTTAAATTATGCAAGATATTATCATTGAGATATCCAAATATCTCAATGGCAGCCATGTAGGGATGAGTCCAGAGCCACCTACAGAGACACCAAGTGGTTAAGCATATATTTATGTGTAGCTGACACAACAGTTTAGCACTGAGAAGTTATATTAGCTGGATAAACAAACTCAGAAATAAGGTTTGATGGAATTGTTTTTTCTTCAATTTCAATTATTACTTTAAATAGTCAACTTAGGGTAAGAGCTTCAAGGCAACTCTGGACTTGGGTGGGATCTCAGGGATCCAGAATAAGCCTGTTTTTAGAGGCTTCTCAAAACTTTCTCTGAAAATGGGATGTTTCTATCTCAGCAAAACTCCCCTCACCATTGCTACAGATCTTATATATCCCAACCACCTTTGAACTGGCAAGGCATCTAAAGCTGTTCCTTTCTGCTTTAGCTGTTGATAACTTCTTAATTCATTTACTCATTAGGCTGGAGGACCTTTCTTCCATGCTTTGCGCTGCTGGCAGGTGTTGTGGGGAACATACGTGTGTTCCTAGGACAGGCAATGAAACACTTCCTATCCTGTTCCAGCACAGAATCTGTATACTGTGTCACAGTAGATAAGAGTACAGGGAAGTGGATGAAGAAAAAAAATGCAGCAGAAGAGGAAAAAAAAGAGAAAGATTTTTGGATATAGTTTTGAAAAGAACAAGACATCTGCAGTTTTTAGGCTAAAGAACACATTTGTCAACTTCTGTAACTGATGCTACAGCAGCTAAATTTGATTTTCTCAAAGGGGACAACAAGAGTGTGAGGAAGAATCACAGTACTGGGAGGTACAGAAAGTTCAGAGCGAGTCAAAGAAATAGCTGATGATGATAAGGGAATGAGAAAAACAAACATATCTAATGATGTGGGAAGAAAATAACAATTTAGGTTAAGAGGACATAGAGGCATGGATAAAAGTATTCTTAAAAGATCTGAAAAAACTTTGAAGAAAGTTATAGCATGGCCAGAGGCTGGAAATAATTTTATAACTATTTACCTTTTCCATGTTCTTTAAAGACTACAAAGAAGGTCTGAAAAACGCCACGTGGCATGAGAATAATAATAAAATCATAGCAGCTACACAGTAGGCTTCAGTGTTGTTTCATGAACAAAAGAAACATAAAAGCATGCAGCAACCCTTAAGTTCATGACTGCTTCAGTTTATGCATCGAGCTATAGTTAAATATGAATAGGGCTACGCTCCTATTCCTCCTCCTAGGTCATGCAGAGTGAAACAAAAATGGTTATCAGGGAGTGCTGATATAGGTACGGGGAACTGCTCTTTGCCATTCCAGGAATGGGAAGGCAGTAATATTTTAAGGCATGAGTTCACAGCCCCCAAGCCACCACAGAGCCATCATCCAGTCCTACGGTTCCTTAACATACCATGGTCAAATTCCATGTCTCATTTAAAAAGCTTATGGGGCACAGCTTTTCCTGTATTTTCTTTTGCAAATGGCATGCTTGGCAATCCAAATACCCAGGAAAAAGGCTATGTCACACATAACACTTGCCCTTGAAGAACAACTCTATCTTCAGGACAGTAAATTAACTCTTTCATTAAAGCTGTGATACAGCATTGATTGGCACACATTTATCCATCTAGAACTATCACAGCTCCACAAAACGTGGGCTTTCAAAATCTTTCAGGCAACTGGGTGCACTACAATAACCTCCAGTAGTTCTCTTCCATTTCTCTTACCTTCTCCTGCAGGAAGTGGGGACAATATTTAAGAAAACAATGAGGAAAGCCATTTTGGAGCCAACTGTGAGAAGAACCATGAAGTACCAGCATGGCAATTACTGTTAAACAACATGTTGCAAAGAAGATAAATCAGTGCATACTGATGGAAGTCTTCATTCTTGCATACTGTCAGGACATCACACCAGGAATAACACTGGAGAAACTGTTAAACCTTTTGAGATCTAACAATAATACAGCCCTTCATAGTTTGATGATGTTATAGTTTCTAAAGCTGATTGAGTTTGGGTGGTTTCCACAATGTGGTAGCATTTTTAAACTGGCTTAAGTTTGTAAAACTAATGCCATGAGAGTTATGTTACACAGGTGATGTCTACTCAGTTAACATACTTGGCCACACAATGGATCTTTTAAGTGTGCTGATACTAGCAGAGAAGTTAATCTGTATTATGAACAGATCAATGCCTTTTCTTTTGGAGATGTCTTATGGGATAATAAGATAATTCAGGTTGGAGGGGACTTCAGAAGGTCTCCAGTCCAACCTCCTGCTCAAAGCAAGGTCAGCTATGAGGTCAGACCATGTTATTCAGTTTGGTCTCGAAAACCTCCAAGGATGGAGACTGTACTACCTCTCTTGGCAACCTTTTCCAATGCCTGGATGTCCTCATGGTGAAAAGTTTTTCCTTATGTCCAGTCTGAACCTCTCTTGTTTCAACATATGCACACTGCATGACTCTGTCCTCCTGATAGCTTCCTTGTAGGTATTGGTAAGCGGCTTGCAGTTCCTCCCAAAGCCTTCTCTTCTCCAGGCTGAAAAAGTGCAGGTCCCTCAGTCTCTTCTCATAGGACACATACTTTAGCTCCTGACTATCTTGGTGGGCCCTCTGCTGTACTCACACTTATTAATGACTTTCTTGTATTGGAGGGCCCAAAACAGGCTGTAGTATTCTAGATGTGGTCTGATGAGCGCTAAATAGAGGGAGATAACTACTTTGCTTGCTCTGCTGTCTGTGTTCCTGTAAATGTAGCCCTACAGGCTGTTGCCCTTTTTTCCTGCCAGGGCACACTGCTGGCTTATGCTCAGCTTGCTGTCTACCAAGACCCCAGCTCCTTTTCCACAGGCAGTCAGTCCCCAGACTGTATTGCTGCAAAGGATTTTTTTTTCTTTTAAGTGTGCTTTAATGGCCTGTTTCAGGGACTTCCTGGGATAAGCAAACTTTCAGATGGTTTCAAAGAAAATGCTATCCAACTAACAAACTACTGTAAGTGGTCTCTGGGAATATAAACTGTAATGTTTTTTAACAGTTTAACCACACATTCTTTGTTATTTTTAGACAGAGATAGCCTAAACAGATGAAGTAATAAGAAAAAAGCTATTCTATCAATACCAGAATTTCTTGGATCAGGTAGTAGGGCCTAACTAATGGTACTGTATACACAATGTCAGTGGTACAAAATAGCTAAATGCATAGAAGTATCAACTAGCCTAAAATCATAAAGTACAGCCTTCTTTGCATGGAAGATAGGAACAAAAGTGACACTAGAGATGCAGATATTGACTGGAACACTCAACTCTCCATTAGACTGCTGCAATAGGTGCTCCTTGTTACTTAAGTCATTTTAGCACCACAATTTTGAGCACAGAAAGAAGACTTCTATGCATCTGCCATTCTTCTGCTATGTTCTACACAGGAAAAGACCTAAAAATTTATTGTAGGATGAACAATTTTATATACCATATGCATCATTCATTCTGGACACAGCTTCTTTCCCTTTGTCACAGCAAAAGAAAGTCTGACCAATAAACTTCAGATGATGTTTAATACTAAGGTTCTTATGAACATGTTTTCTTGTTACAGGTGTTGACTTGTGTGTCATGTTTTATGGAGATTACAAGGATTCAGATGTATGACTCTACACTAAAAACAGCATGCAGAAGAAGCTTTCCTTGACATTGTCTGATCTTGCTTACTAAGGTTTTTTATTTGCTGGGCAGCTTTGGCTTTGAAACAACTGGATCCACATTCTTCCTAGATAATAAAGTCAAGCCAGGCAGTACTGAGAAGGCGGTAATTTAGGCCCTTCAGTCTCCTCACTAAAGAAATTTGATAATCTTGTATATATTTTGGTACTGACCACCAAACCAACCATTATCTGGCTCAGTCACCTCTTTCTGTGAAGATTACCATTTTGCCACAGCTTTTTTGACAAATATCCAGATTGAGGAGGTCAAGGAGTTTTGTGGATTTAATCCTACAGACATTATACAAATACTTCTGATGAATCCACTTCAGTAAGGGGAAGACCATTTCCAGGCTAATTCTTTAAAACTCATGCAAGCACAATGATTACATGTGGTATTATTCATATGTAAATTCCAGCATAAAGGTCATAAAGGTACAAAAGAAACCAGGTGGACTTGCACAATGCAGATACACAGAAAGAGTCATACAGGATTCTATTTATGCTTTAAATCAGTGCATATGAATGTGAACAAAGGAAATGCTTTAGGATACACTGGCAACAAAATTGACAACAGCAGTTAAAATACAGAAGCATGGCCAAGTTTTTGAGGCTAGAAAACACAGAAAACCTATCATCCCTCCCTCCCCCCCATTTCAAACCTCCAAAAGTTAAGGTTTGGTCACATACACCTATTACAGTCAATCTCGAATTTCCATTAACTTTACTGGAGGGCAGAATATAGTCCACTGAGAAATCCTATTGGAAACTGTGTTTTGCTAAATCCAGTAAGTATGGGTAAACCCAGAGACTTTCAGTCATGAGAGAGATTCTAAGTTTCAAGGAAGGACAGACAGAAACACAACGTTTTAACTTAAATTAAGGACAGTAATCATGATTTTCTATCTGGAATTACACATTTTGCAAGCCTGAAAGTTTTACTGGAGAAATAGAATAAAGTAGTTAATGCAATGGAGGACAATGGCTGTAGACATTATTTGTTTGAGATGAATGTGGATAGAATATGATTAGAAAAACACAGGTTTTCAAACAGAATATTAAAAGAGCTTCCAAATTCAAATAGCTAAAAAAGCCAGTAATTGATTGAACTGGATCCCAGACTAAGTAACTTAGATGATAAAAGAAAGGGAAATGGGCATAATATCTCATAAATTGTTCTTATGTAAGAACAACTACCGTGGGTCAGTGACAGGATGATGGATTTTTGGTCTAACAGAGGCCAAAAGATGATGTTTAGGGAAGAGTACAAGAACACATGCATGATACATCCTTTAATAAATTCCCAGGCTTCCCTAGCCAGTATTTTCTATTCTCTTCCATGATGTTGTCCAGTTTTCCATTGAAGAAATACAAACTTTTAGCATCCACAGTAATCTTTTACAGGAAGTTCCACAGGTTGACTATCTGTCATGTGAAGAATCATCTCCTTTATCTCCTTTTTTTTTTTTTTTTTGAATCTGGCCTCCAATCATTTGATGACTCCTTGTTCATGTATTCAGAAAGACAAGGCATTTGGGAACTCTTAGATGAACTCTATCTGGTCCTGCTGTTTTGTTTATTTTCCCAGTTTGTTCCAAGCATTCATTCCATGCAGTACACTTTCTTATCCATCATATATCAAGTTTTACATTAAGAAAGTGCTAAAATTGGCAGCTGCCATAAAGGGCGTGTGACGATATAAAGTGTTTTTCAGGATACAATCAACTATCCACCATCTTCAACAGAAAGCTGGGGTTACATGATTCTCCTCCCCCCAGTTTATTCAGTAAAATGAGGACTCAGGTATATAGACATCTGTGTATCTCCACACATAACCTGCCCATGAATAGTGTACCTCTGCTGGACTGCCTGGACATCTTTGTACTGCTCTCTCCAGGTTAGCTGAAGCTTATTAGTGTAGGCACAACACCAAACATAAAGACTGCTCCGGGTATTTGTACCCACATATTATAAACCTTATGAAATCTGAAGGACAGGGCAGAGATACTGAAGTGCTTCTTCAGAAGCCAGCCTTGGTCCAGCCAAACATGTTTTCCTCAAGCTCCATGTTCTCAACACAGAGAGTTGGAGAGGTATGGTCTTCCCAATAACAGGAACACAGAGTAGGCTGGGCCAACCTGACTTTGCATTCAGCTAGCACTGGTTTAGGTCTCAACTGAATCCCTCTGGAAAGACCTTATTTGCATAACACTGTGCTTGGGCTTAAGTTCAGATAGACTCTTGCTAATCAACAAGCTGATAGCTGATTCTGCGTGCAGTTGTATCAGCAATCTTTCCGTCCATGGCACAGATGAAGCAAAATCCAGATTAACTGCTTATTACTGAGAAGCAACCGTAATAACTAACTAAACCAAAATGCAGGTAAAGACAATTTATAACCCATTAAGGAAATAGCACCTGAAGAAATGATTTCTGCCTCTTACTCATTGCCTGTAATGTTCTGTATAGATCACATCAGTTCTCAGTGTTTCCCCATATGAGAAGAGTAGATAACATGCCTTCCTTTCTCATACTCATTATATGATTAGGTTACTTAAAACTGTTGTCCTTGAGCAAGCATTCAGAAACAAGAGTATGGAATATTAGGCTTGGTCAGGTCTCCATGTACAACTGTTAGAAATAAGTATTATCCAATTCAAGGCAGAGAAATGTAAAAATATGCAAAGATGTTCCATCAAAGAATTGACCCTTCAACTGTCTTGTACTCTAAATAAATCAAAGACTAGGAAAAAAATTATATCATGTGATTAGACTCTACACAGAAGTAGTATGTAAAAACTTTTTTTTTTTTTTAAAGAAAGAAAAGAGGGTACATAAATCTTTGGTAACAGTAGGTTTAAGGTGTTTGTTTTTGTAAGGATTAAATCTCAGGTGAGATTCCTTCAAGATAGTTAATAAGCATCTGTAATCCAATAAAATTATTTTCCAATTAACACTTCTGATTAAACCCTGCATTTCTGTGAATTCAGCATGATTCATTTGTTCATAGCTCACATTTAGGAAACAAATCCTGAAATTAACTATTTTTAATTTGATGGCTAATTTTACATAGGTCTTTTAAAGATGATTTTACAGGGTCACTGTCATGGATATTTGTATTCAGAACATTAAAACACAGTAGCATGACATGGGATAAGAACAATACAACTTTGTGCACCTTTTTCACTGTCTTTGTTGAACATGCAAGACTTATTCAAGACATTTCCTATTTATCCTACGCTCTTGCTTTATTATTCCTGCTGCTCTCAGCAGGCTGTAGTGAAAGTCTCAGTGTTATTTCAGCTAATAGGTGAAGAGGAGAAGAAAACACACAGTATTAGAACTGGCTGTTTAAAAAGCAAACATATCATCAGTGCCTGCAGAGCAGTAGATAGACATAGATTCGCTTTCCACCCCATTACTTTATGGGAGCAGATTCTCCATTTCTTCTTGGAAAAATACACTCACTAGCTGCAATGTGAGAAGTTCCTCTGAGAGAAAGAGGAAGCCCCTTTTTGACTGCTGTTCATGGCAGGTTAAGAAATAAATAAGCAAATAAGTTCCTACTTTCCAAATAAGTTCCTCAAAATTATTCTAGGGAGCTGGCTGGCCAAACAACAATTGCACTGGGAAGGATCAAAGATGCTCATTAGTTCAGCTAACCAGACCACAGTGGCACAACACTCATGCACTTCAGGGAGGAATCTTGCATTGGAAGAAGGCCAATTCAAAGGTACCAGTGAAAATTCACTTCTTGCTTTAGATCCTCAAAGTATAATCACAGCACAAATGTGATCTTACATCTTAAACATCTTCAGGTGACCATACCTTTAGGAGTTTTTCTCTTTGCTTTGCTATGTTCAGTTTTTCAGAGAGCTGGCTGAAAGATAAGCTGGAAGTTTCAATTTCTTCAGGCATCAGAATGTAGGAATGCGCATTACCTTAAAATAAAAAGCAGCTGATTGTCACTGTATTTTCCCTAGCCAGATTCTAAATAAAATCAAATTAAAAAGAAGCTAGACTTATATTAACTTCTTTAGTTTCTTTTAGTTAGTCTTCATATTAAACAAGCAAGAGAAGCCCAATTCTCTGCTTAGAGACAATGCAAGACTAATTCAGCAATAAGGAATGTACATGTATTCTTAAAAATAAAAGCCAATCACTTTGCTAGTATTTACGAAAACCAGGAGTGTTAGGCTAGTGTGAGTAAATATTTAATGAGTATGGCAGATTAACACATGGTTACTTTGGCTCTTTGTTTTCTCTCGTTTGTGAAATACAAATAGTCAAGCAGTGGAAAAATATCCATCAATGACTATTTGATTTGAAAGAGAGTCACCTGCTTATAAAGCTTTAATTATCCAGTAAGATTAGCATCTCAACAGCATGTTAGCATCTAACATAATAGACATGTATCCATAGTACTCACATCTAAAACAACCTATTTACAGACAACTGTAAAACTGATATAAAACAATTTTAATTATAGTGAATTATTTTTTATCTATGTTCACATAACTTTTGACTTCAGCGTGAGCAGGTTCTACATCTGAAGAAAATCTCACCGTTTCTTGAGGAGGATGCAGAAAGACCTTGAAAGTGTTGAATTTTATAAATACAGTTTGAAACTGCACATTTGTATTAACTCTTGCTTTCACAGAAAAGTATGGCATTGCTTTGAGAGATGTTTATTGTAAAAGCTGAAGCAACAAAGTCAGAACTATTTATCAGTGCAACACAGCATAGAAAGAAATAGCACATGCAAACTGGAGTACGTACCTCTATTAGCATTCAGAGCAGCTAACTGTGATTTCAATTTTGCAATAATACTGTTTTGAAGCTCTATCTGTTCCTGCTGTTCACGTATTTGCTGTATGTAGTTTTCTGTCTGCAAATATAATTTAATTAGCATTAATCTTATCTTGTTTTGACTAGGGGCCTCAAATTTAGCATATACAGGTTATCAGCTTTGATTTTAAACACAATTGTAGTTGTGGGCCTGTCCATGTAAACCCAACTACCATCACCTTTAGCAAGTCTCTACTGTTGAGACTGCACTGATTAGGAAAGGTATTATAGCAAATAAATCCTGATTTTCAGTAACTGTGTTTTAACTGTGACAGCTGCAAAGTGTAGGGTAACTTTTAAGTATAGGCATCTTCCTTCATAGCCATAGAACACACCAGGTCTAAAATTAGAATTTTAGTATTTACTTTTTCAGAGTGCTGGTCAGTTAGTTTATCTATAGAAAGATGTGAATTTCTTCCTCCACTCTTTCTAACAAATAAAATATATGAAAATAGATTTTCAAAAAAAAGTAGAGATTTATTTTAAATTAGAAAATATCTGTTGTATGATATAAAGCAGCATTATTTTTTTCAATAATTTTAATATGTACAGAGTTTTGCCTGTTCCTCTGAATCTAGTACAGTTCAATTTTCAAACCAAGAAAATAGGAGGGAAGGCAAGCAAGCAGATAAAAAGAGTAGTTGATCAGCGGAATTTTTCATTGAATTTTACTCCATCTTGTGCTATAATCAGGCCATACAGAGCCTAATAAGACTGCTCACATATCACTGAAGTGTGTAAATATTATTAGACAGCCAGTTAATTGAACAAATGGTCAGGTGGCAGGAAGATGCTAATATTCAGAAACTATTATTTCATTAGCACATCTTTAATGTTGCAGTTACAGCAGTGCTAAAAACAAGCAAGAAAACTTGTGAAATTTCATCAAGGAAACATACACGAATGCATTGAATTTTTATGAAATTAAGAATATATCTATTACTGAGTAGATCAAGATTTGGGACAAGACCAAGCTTTACTCTTACTTTTACTCCAAGCTTATCTGTACTGCGGTTTAATTCCAAATCTCAATTACATTTCAATTCCCTTCTCTCCCCACAAGGATGTGCTTGTCTGTAGAGTATGCAGAATAAATCTAAAACCAAAGCTTATTTTAAAAGGCCAGGTAGTAGATGTACTGTGAGAGTTCTTAAAAAAAAAAAAAAAAAATTGATCAAAGAGCAGTACACTCCAGCAGCTATAAGAGACCTCATGAAGCAGAAAAATCACTGAGAACCAAATTGAAAATGTACAACAGCAATGTCTTGTCAACACTTCTGTACAGAGCACAGACATGACAGCTAAAACAGACAGAAGAGAAGATGCTTTTGACAGCCAGTGCGCACAAATTATTCCTTGAGTCAGATGGCAGCAACAAGTTACCAACTAGAAGATCTGCATGACAACCAACCATCCATCTGTATCAAACACCATCTGGCCGAGATGACTCTGGCTTCTGTGTGCTTGACATGGCTCCCAGCTCTAGAGACTGGCAAAACAAGTGGCCTATCGGTAACTTAAGTAGTAAACTGTTAACAACAGAATGGTGGACAATCCAACAAAGTGCGAAGGCCATGTAATGAACAGAGGAAGCTGCTAGAGCAAAGCACTGTACAAAGGTCATTCAGAAACAGTGAGTTTGGTTATGAAGAAAAAAAAGAAGCAAACAAACAAAAAAACCCCCACAAACAACTTATTACACAATCAACTCTTCCTGAGAAAATACTTCTGTTCTCTTCTGAAGTCACAGAATCCAACTGCTGAAAGTTCGATTAGGACACAGATTTGAACTGGTAGTAATCCCTTATGAAAGATCTGCTGTTGCTTTTAATTTCTCAGTCAGAGGAAATGCAGAGAGAAATCTCGCAAACATTTAGTTCTTTTAACAACATTCATATCTCATCCACTTTTCTGGTTTTCTTCTGTGGACTTTAGAAGTGCTATCTCCTGACCTTGTATTTGACGTTTTGTTTGGAGGGCAGAAATTTCTTTCATGTACTGCTAGATGCCCCAGAAGTATTAGCTTGACTGGTTTTCCTTTAAATAATTAATTGCTCATCATAAGAGACAGAATTTAATAGATTCTTAGACATTCAAATATGAGCTGCCTCTTGTTAAGTTAGTTGCAACTTCAGCACAAAATGTATCTGGCATGCTACTTGTGCTTGTCACGTATGGAAAACTCTACAGAAACGGATTTGGATCAGCACTGCCACAACAGCCTATGACTGTAGATCAGACTGCAGAGTGGGTGATTGCACTCCGTACTGACTCCGTACCTGCTGTGCAGTGCCGTAGCTTGTTTGTTGCACAACAGGAGCACGGGAAGATCCAGATCGGAGAATATTCTCTAGCAGACCTTTTCCTATTCCCAGTTCTAGCAATGCTTTCATATTTTCACACGGAGAATGGTTCATCTGCCTTTGAGTAAAGTCCCAGCCTACAAGTTCTACTGAAGCATCTAAAAATGCTGTAGCATAAGGAAGATTCAAACCCTCCTGTAAAATAACAAAGGTTCCACTGCTGGGCAGAATATGCACAATAAAATTAGTATTGCAAAGCCCCAAACTGATAGCTTTGCAATATGCTGGCCCACATACACAACAGGAAGCTCTAGAAGAGCTTGTGGCTGAAGTAACGGTTTTTACAAAAGTAAAACAAGTAAAAATCCAAAAATGCCTCCTTGCTGTTCAGAGTGCCTCCAGCATCTGCTTCTGTTAGTTCATTATTAAAGAGTAATTCTATAGATGATTTTTTAAAGTCAATACTTATCCTCATCATTTTAGGATAAGTTTGCTGTTCAAGACATGAACTCTTTTGTCCTAATAGCTTGCATGGTGCTTAACATATAAGAGTCTTTGGTCCTTACATCAAGTAACTTAATAATTTATATGACATATCCTCTTATTAACACAAAATGATTTAATTTAAGCTATTTAATACCTTAATTTAATTCAGCCATCTACATTAATAACTTAAAAAGTCACTTTTGAATAAAGCAAATTAAGTTTCAAAATGTACTTCATTAAAGTTGGAGGACTTGTGAATTGATCTTTGCTATTTACATTAAAAGATTTCACTTACCCTCCACAACAGATAACACTTTTCTCACCTTTAAAGCCACACAAAAAAAAATAAAGGTCAAAACCCTGAAACCCACCTACTTCTTTGCACCTTAATGAGTTACTCTGCAGTATACTGGCCTGGTTTCATAACTGTGATTTCCAACTTTAACAGATGCACCAAAGTGTGCATAGCTAAAGTGAAACTGAAATCTACATTTACCACAATTCTCCATGGAAAGGACAGCTTTAAAAATACAGTTCAGAACCCAACACATACTTTTAGCTGTAGTTCTTTCACAGCATGGTCCCTATCCATGCATGCCTGTCGATAGGCTTCATAGGCTTTGTTAAGCTGCTCTCCAATGTTTTTATCCATAATTCCCAATGTTGTTTCATCACTGAAAAGATGGTCAAATTAACAGACCTGAAAAGTAATCAGAAGAGAGAAAGCTAAGAAAAAGAAGTATGTAACTTAAAACATACATAAAAACATGACTTGCATTAATATCAAACTCAAGTAATATGTCCCGTGTGTTTGAGCATTAACTTGCACAATAATTTGAACTATAGCTCTGCTCACATCAACATTTAATTGTATGTGCTGGCATAGGTTTAAACAAAAACTAAATAAAAGCAACTTAAATTTGAATCAAAGTCTGGACGTACAAGCATAGTCCAGCTTAACTGTATTGTAATTACAGTGTTTGAGGACTGACACCTATAATTGGTCTATGTCACCATATAGCGCCAGCTTTCTAATTTTAAGATGTTGATTACTCAATTGTAAAGTAACAGAAGGAATTAATAACAATCTCAGCTTTTGGTATTAAACCAAATAAAAAGATAAAAACCCAATAACATTATGTCACATGAACCTATCCTATTCTATGTCATATTTGAAAACAGCAATACAAGAAACACCGCAAGGTGAGTTAAAACATCTACAAATCAGTAATACTAACTAGTAAAAACTATTGAGACTTAGAGTTTTTTCACACAATACTCTCAACTTTTTACACTTTCTAAACAATTTCAGTATCAACTCCTGAAACTACAGCTCATCAACACTGACACATAAGACTAAGCCAGTATTAACTGGTCACAGATTTTAATTTCAAGGCAGAATGAACTTTGCACCACCAGTCCTTTGCTTCTAGTATAATACATGACATGAATTTTAAGATTAAAATTTACCATAATGTAAGTACAGCGGAGGATAGGTGAGTGAAGTCTCAAATAAAAGCAAAAAAGGACCAGCATTAAGAAAAAAATATAGACTAGTAATTCACATCTGCTCTCCTAATATTTAAAGCATGGTTCCCTCATGATACATAACAGGGACAGCACTATCTTTTATCACTTCTTCTGGGATCATGGATAAACTACAGATAAAATTAAAGAAAATGGATTAGAAGAGGATAAACCACAGCAAGAGGCGCATGAAGTAAAGTTGCTTTGGACCTTGGCAAAAATCAGATTGCAGCTTTAAGCTTTTGTTCGCTTTTTCTTGTTCTTGAATATTTTACATATCATAGACTCTTAATACAGAAAGGTAGTTTGACTTTCCTAGGGGGTACGACAGACTACTGTATGGATGTCACAGCTCTTTGTCCCACTAACTTTATTTTAATGAAGTGTGTACACTGCAAAAGCAATTGCCTCTCAGCTCCAGCACGGCTGCATTTCTTAGTGGCAAAGCAAGTTCTGTAACAGCTTGGAAGCACTTAGGAATCCTTGTGCATAACAAGTATTACTGAAATCCAAGTTTATAAATTTTGTCTTAAAGCCCACCATCATTTCATATGAAAGGTTTTTGTTTTCTGAACACCACTTTAGTCGTTTATAATCTCAGGTCCATGCTTACTGTCTCAAAGCATTGTTAGTAATGCAAACTACTTCTCCCCCTTAAAAAGTATCCCTCCTGGAATATTCACTTTAATGTCTGGAGCACCTCTTTAAATAAGTGGGTAGGTTTCCTTTCAACTTCAAATGAAGGACTGTGTTATGTAGTTCAAGGAATAAAGAAAGATACTAAATTGACTGCGTGGGGGGCGACTAAACTGAGGAAGACTATTGTTATTGCTGAAAATGACTTAAAAGTGCACTCTCGCATTCCTTAAAAACTTGCAGAGTACCAAACTTGATTTTGTACTTATCCAAAATTCTCCAGAAGACACTTAACTTGTAACAGTTTACGTAATAAACTGTAATGTCCTGTACATATAGAAAGTAACTCCAAAAACTGTGTGTGATGGGATTTCAAAGACGACGTTCAGCTTCTAGTAGAGGGAATGGAGTTCAGCTCCAGATGATTCATACTCCATAGAAAATGAAGCTATTCTAAATTAAAATCTCAATTTGAAAATTAGTACTTAAAATTTATCCCTAACTTCCAGCCTTTTCTTTACTGATTGAGACTCGGAGTATCAACAAAGAGTTCTGCCCTTGTCTGGACTGCAGGTGGGATCAATTATTTTTGGTACACCATAAAGAACTATAATCCTACGCCTGCTTCTCTACTTGGTATGTAAGAATAAGGAGAATGTTTGATTATAGCCCAAGTTTGAGGCCCCCCCCACCCAGCAAATACTAATTTACTGGTAGCTCCCTAAAATCCAGATTTCATGTAGTAAAAAAGGGGCAATGAAACTCATAATAGTGCAGCTGGACACGAAGATGGAACTGTTACTAGAAGAACTGGTCCTGCATTCACCTATACTCCTAGATATTCATTTCTGCTTCCACCTCCCCCTTCCCCTGCCAGCACAAGCAGCTTTACTGTAAACCGTATCAGTGAACCAACCCAGCTTAAGTAAATGCTAAAGGTATTTTTGCTGTGTTAGTTATAATGTAGATCAGTTCAATGGATTACTTCACACTGCATGATCACTCCAGCGCCTATGTCATTACACAGGAGCAAGCACAGGAGCAGAAAAGATGAGCAAAAGGCAGACAGAACTCCTGTTTTCACTGGCAGTGTTAGCTTTGAAATTATAACACGAAGTCATGGTTATGTAATGTGATTTAGGTCTGCATTGCCACAGAAATGGCTACTTCCTGCCTTCCTCCATCCCTGGCCACGTATTTTTGCCATCTACTTGCACCAGTGTTAGCATTTATATGCTACGTTGTGAGTTGTGTCAGAGAACTAACTCTCTGCCCTCTCGAAAAGAGTTAAGCTGGTGCTAGCTCACTGCAAGGCTGCTGGAGCACTGCTACCAACACAAGGAGGCAGCGGGAACATGAGACTAGCTGTGGGTAGGACTGCAGCAGCCTAGATTTAGATTGGATTAAACTACTCTGTAGTCACACCCCGAGTTCCCTACTGCTGGAATAAATAGATAACATAAGAAGCAGTAATCTCATGTCCAGAACTCCTTGCAATTAGAAAAAATGGCTCCTTTTCCTGCTTCTCCTCCATAGGCATAAACTTTTTTTCAGGGAAATTGCCAACTGTTCCTTGCCATTAACTCTGCTCCCTACATCCAGCTGGGGGGGAGGAATGACGACAAAAAACCCAACCCCCAAACCCCAAAACTCAAATGTCCACACTAATCTAACCAAGCTGGGTTATGCTGCATCGGTACAGCAACTGGAACATCTTCAGCCCAAAGTTCACAACTCTGCTCTTGAGCAGCTGACATTCTAGATGTGTGGTACATCCTCAAAACTCTTCCTAATTATTAGCAGCATATACAGCCAGTACCAATTCAGCATTGCAAAATGGTGTATTCATTCTAACAAGAATGAGAGAGAGAGAGATTAGCTCCAGAGTTTGTCTGATGGGAGAGTCCTGTAAATGCAAAGAGCTCTGAGGGTTGTGTTGCCACAGCTATGGCAATGAGAACCAGAATTTCATCTCTGAGTAAAGATATACTGGAAATACTGGAAAACAACTGCATATGGCACATGCCTTAAGGTAAATGTTTCTGTAAACAAACCAAATGAAACCTGCAGATGCTCTTCAAATGCCTGTTTCAAATGAAAAGCATTTTATTGATATAGGAGGAAAAAAAATACAGCCGCAGCGATACAAATTTTCTGGGAAATTTTTCAAATGCCACCAAAGCCCCAGCACAGAAATTAGCAATGTTCTGCCACCTATGTCCTGGAATCCCAGCACCAGGGATCACTACAAAGACACGTTGTGAGTTTTCACGGTGCCTCAGGAAACACCCTGAATTCTGAAAAAAAGGTTTTAGCTAATCATGTGTATATACAAATTAATTCATAATACACATGCCTACCTCGTGTAGGTTCACATGAGAATATAGATGCCATCCAGAAGCAAGTACTTCTCTACACATTTCTGCTTTCAAAACAGTTTCTTCAGTGGAAATATTTTGTAAGTGACACTGCCATCATCTTGGGACCGGGAAACCTGTTGAAGTGATCATTTGTGAGAGACTGAGAGAGCGCAGTGCACGTTCGATGGGCTTTTTGGTTTTCTAATGGGCAAAATAATTCCTGCTTTGCACTACTGTGAGAAGCGCCAGAACCCCCGTAAGAGCCACTCATGTCAGCACAGCGTTAAAATTCAGAGAGCAGACAGACCCGCCGAGCTCAGGGAAAGACGATGATTATTGGAGAGCGAGGGTTTAACACCCCCCACCCGCTGCTATCGCTGCTGCCGCCAGGAAAGCAATGACAGCTCGCTGCACCGCGCTCGCCGGAGCCGCGAGCGACCGCCACCGAGGAGCGAGCCGGCTGCGCGCCCCGCTCCGCTCCGCGGCCCCGGCGCGCAGGCTCCGCGCCCCCCGCCCCGCTCCCTGCGCCGGGCACAGCGGCGCCGCGGGGGAACCGGCATCCCGAGGAGCCGGCGGCGGAAGTGCGGGGAGCCCAGGGCAGGGCCGGCCGGGGGAGCCCGTGGCCGGGCGCTGCGGGCCGCGCTGCCGCCCCCGGCCGAGCGCCCGCCGCTCCCCGCGCCCGGCAGCGGAGCGGTTTCAAAAGCGACTCAGACTTACGAGCGCCTCGCGGAGCCCGCGGCCGCCCCGGCACGGAGCGCCCGCTGCCGCCCGAGCACCTTAACCCAGGAACCAGAACCGACTTCCTGTCGTGCCTCTCCCCGCCCGCCCGCGTGTGACGGGGCCGCCGGGCGCCGCGCTGCCCTTGCGCCGCGGGCAGCGGCCGCCCCGCGCCTCGCCTCGCCTCGCCTCGCCGGGCGCCCGGCAGCGCCGCCCTGCGCTGCGCCCCGCCGGGGCGAGGCAGCGCGGCCCCCCGTCCTCGCCCAAGGCGTCGCTTGCCCCGGCGCTCCCCGGCCGTGCCCGTCGTGCCTCCGTGACGGGTCCTTGCTGTGCCTGGCTGCAGCCCCCCCCGCCGGCAGGGGCTGCGGTTTGGTGCTGGGGAGCAGCAGCCCTGCCTGACTTCCAGGGGTCCCTTCCTACCTGAGTCTTTTCATGATTCTGCGTGTGATCCTTGTAAATAAAAATGCCTGTATTTATAACATGATTATACTTCTTGTACCTAGCGTATCTTCTTTCTCTCTAAAGCGTCTGATAAGTTATTAATGTGACTTTTTTTTCTGCATTCAGTTATTGCGGAAATAGATTTTTATAGATAAGCATATAATGGAAGTGCAGTTAATTTCATTTGCTTGCTGCCACAAGCCCTTCTTTCTCTTGGTCGCACGTAGAAGTCTTCCCGAAGGTGTGTATGAGGAAGAGAGTTGATGGGAGAAGTGTGCTTGCGCAAAGTACTGCCACAAAGACAGCAGAAGAGAGGCGTTACAGACTGTGGATTAGCCTCACCTGCCCCCGAGCCCCCGTGAGTGCATCCACATAGTCAGGCTGGGGGGTTTCTTCTGCTAGACCCCAATTTTTCCACGCGCCCGCTCAGAGCAGAGCCTGGATTGCTGCCTTCTGCGTTTCAGCCGCGCAGCCCGGCGCGGCAGGTGCGCGGCTGGGAGCCGGCCTGCGGCCAGGCGCAGCCATGGGCACAGCACGGTGAGCGGAGCCGGGCGCTGTTCGCTGCACTTCCTTGAAAGTTATTTGCATTATGATTTACCTTTCCTGAGAAGTTTTTAACGACTCTTTTGGTCTTTTTTTTTTTTTTAAAGACTAAAGAGACTTGTAGGCAGATAGTTTAATGAGCCAGTAAACGTATTTCCTGGTTAGCTGCTATTAGGAACTTTGGGTGACGTTCCAGCGAACCTGTTAAGGTTCAGAGAGGGCTTCTCCTTTAGCGTGTTCCCGAGAAAGGAGGATTCAATTTCCTCTTTCAGAGACCTTTATCTTAATCTAACAGGCTGTATGAGACACTTAAGTTCAGGTTTCATTTAACTAGGTCTTTATTTGAAAAAAAAAAACCCCAAAATCCAAAACACTATTGTTCCTTTTTTAGTTTCTATGTTTTTTATTTTTATCCAGTCCTGCCGAGCAACTCTGTACTTCAAATGGTAATGAAATTTATCCCAGTTAGCAACTGAAATAAAAAAAGCTCTGCAATTTTTGAATTCAGATCAGTGTACATAAATACAATTTAACTGAAACTATATGTAAAAATCGGTGATGTGCAGGAAAAGTACAAATAGGTGCAGCAAACAAATGACAATGAACATGAGCCAACTAAGATTATGGATACCTGGACTTAAATAGAGCCATACATAACATATATACCATCTGTGAAATGGTATAATTACATGTTAGTGCTTTTACAGGAAACAAAAGTTTGTTTATTAAATTCTAGCAATGTACTTAATGTAAATTTGCTGTAAAGGTTTTAGACCTGACAGAGCAAAACTGACAGCCATCTAGGAACATGACTTTGATTTTCAAGTCACATGCATTATTCTGGTAGTGCTTTGTAGGTAATATCCTTTCACAATATAGCACAAGAGAAGCTGGTCTTTTTTCTATCTTCATTATTTGTTTTTTCTTTTCTGCATTTCCTCCCCAAGTATGATAAAATGTGTGTCACAAGCTTTACAGTAACATATCTTAACGTTCTTAGAAACTCCAGTGCTTTGAATAAATTCTTGTTAAATAGAAAAATAGAAAAATACCTGTGAAAATCGGAGTATAAAATGCATATTCTGTAGCTAACTTGATCTCTAACTTTGATCTTTTAAAGGAAGAGTGGGTTCTGCCCCACTGGTTAGTTATTTTTGTGCTTTTCTTCCTCATCTTGCTTTCTTTTTCTGTTTTTCTGCTTCCCCCTCTTTAGTCTCTGTATCTCCTTCCCTACAACTATTCCAATAAACACTTTCTGCATTTCAGTCCCACATCGATATTTGACATTTTTATGTCATTGTTAAGGCAGAACTGCATTCCTACCTGCAGTCCTCACTGGATAACTGAGAAGAGCAAGCCTATTTCAGTGTAGTTTAATCTGATCTGAGGTTTTAGGAATCTACTAATGTTACGTTTTTTAAAATATGCTTGCAGTGCAGCAGTTGCAAAAAGGCTGTATTTCAGTAAAGGTTTAAATCAATTCTTTTATACAATTTAAGTTTATAAATACCAGTTGGCTTCTACTGACAGGTTAAAATGTTTCTTGAAACTTCCTGGTGCAGCCATACTTTCAGACACTAGGTGGCTCACGTCAGATGTTTAAACCTTTTCCAGAACGAGTGAGCTTTTCCAAAGGAATGTGTGGCACCATTAAGGTGCTGACAAAATCCGTACTACGGCAGGTTGTTACAGGATTTCTCCAAAAGGTTCCCCCCCCCCCCAAAAAAAAAAAAGCCTTGAAATGCCTTTCCTGGGTTATGAAAGGAGAATTATGGGTTAATTTAGAATGAATGTTGTATAGTTTCATAGTGAGAAGAAAGAGGAGGCTGAATCTTTTTTTTTTTTTTTTTGTCCCCCAACAGAAAGAATAGTTAGCTGATGAGCCTGTGGAAACTTAAGTATATGCAATGCAAATAAGGTTCGTATTTTGCCTATGGGTTGTAACAGGTAAATCCTGGGTTCGAGAAACTAGCTAAACAATATTTACTCAAAGTGCAGACATGCAGACATGGTGCAGTCTAACCAACATAAAAGCAGTGTTAGTACAATTACAATGTTTGTAGATCATTTTATACTTTTCCTATATATCAGCACACGGAAATTGATAAGTATGATTTACTCATTGTCTTCACACACTGTGGAAACCAAAGGTTTCGATTACCTTGTAAGTAACCTCTTCAAGAGGATTTTTCTTCTGTCAGCTCTTCAGGGACAATTTTTATGTTATCTGAGAGCAGCGTCAACAAGATTATGAAATCCAGTTCTGTGCCTCAGTACGGGTTATGACTAATATTAGCTGGGAACTTCCACTGAGAAATACCCAACTGCAGAACTTCCTTATAGGCAACTGCAAACAGCCAGTTGTTCTCTGTAGCAGCGGCTTAGCAGAAACAGTCTGCAAACTGGCTTTGGAGCCACGCAGCATTCTTTACTTTCATGAGTAATTCCAGTGATTTTTGGAGGCTCACTGTCACGAGCAAATGCTACCCTGCATGAAAAGGGAGCAGGGCATGAACAGGCATGCTTGAGAACAGTGAGCATACTTAGTATGTACCCAACATAATATATATATATATTTTTTTAACATGTTGTGAAGAAAAAGCCAGTGTTGCTAGTGAAACCAATAAAAAGTAGCAACAACTTGGTAAAACCAGTGCTATTCCTGCATATAGAATATAGCCTGTGTTACATATAGAGAGTGAAACAAGATGGAGGTTGAAATACTTCTCCTTAGAGAAGAATAACACAAACCCAATGCACTGATTCTGTATTCAAGGGGAGATTGGACAAGCATTTGGAAGAAAGATTCACTGAGGGAAGCTAAAGAGACAGGCAGCATCAATCTCAGGAAATTCCCTGACCTGAAAATAGCTGGCAGCTGGGAGAAAACTCTGAGGAAGTATCACATATGCTTGCCCTGTTCTTACTCTTTCCAGGGCATTGATTTCTAGCCACTGCTGAAGAGAAGATGGGTCTGAACAAATGTGGCATATGTTCTTATGTTAATGACTACACGCTGATACAAATGTGTAGGAATTTGTCTACATTAAACAATGTCCTGTGAAGGACACAATACCTAGAAAGGTAGGGAACATTACTAATGCAGAAGCTCCAAAAGCTCTTCAACATTCATTTAGAATTATTTTTTATTATTTTAGAACATCCTTTTAGAAGGTAAAACCTTTTGGCAGGTTTATAAAAGAGGATCACTGAATTTTAACTGGTTTTGAAAAGAGGCAGTGTATAGTTTGCCTTTGGCTATTTTTGCAGTTAAGCTTTGATGACCAACAGAGCAGCTGCATAATTTCATGGCTTTCATTGCCAGTAGCCATTTTAACCCATAGTATGCACAAAGCTTAAAAGAGGGTCTGTCTATGTAAATACATGGCATGGCAACCTTCCTATTTGGTGGATTGTAACATGTCTTGAGAAAAAGGCCTCACAAAGACTGGTGGTTGGAGATTTTTTCCATTCTTTAGCTGGTGACAGTATTTAATAGTTCAACTGCAGTTTATTTAGTGCAGGAGCTTTGTACTGGGTCTCCAAATATGCTAGTTAATGTCCCAATCCTATGGGAGTTTGGTGGTTGTGAGCTTGACTAATTAGATTGTGTAAGACAAAGTAAGATGCTCAGATGAGCATTTCTGTAAAACCTACCATGTAGCTTTCCGTAAATCCTTCCACCTTACCTTTGCATTTAAGTTCTATAACCAAGTTAAAAAAAAGTTCATTTATTTTCAAGAAAAATCCGTATTTTTGCTAAACTTTTCACTGAATTTTGTTGATATCTACATACTCCTAAAATAAATCAGCAACTAGGCCTGCTGAATCTTGTAGTAAATCTTTTCCAACTTTAAGCAGGGAAAGCCTGAAGCTGTGTGCAGTGTAGTGGCTCACAATGTGTTGACACTGTGCTTGTTTGCGTACAGCCTCGTTGTCTGTGAAGCTCAGAGGACTCAATGACAGACAGAAATGCAGAACAAATGGTATTTGTTCTTACCTAGCTGTACACAGGAGTTTGTGTTAAAAAAAAGAAAAGGCAAGATAATTCATGTAACTGTGTTCTCAGTTTTAATACAGAAAATAAGTCCCTGGTGATAACTTTGACTTTCTGAAAGAGTTGTCACACACTAATATTTATTCCTGATGAAGTAGGGAAAGAACAACATGATCAATGGATTTGGGCCTTTCTGCATAATTAATGGGAAAACACACACATACACACACACACACACACATGATGCACACTCACTCACTCACTAGCTCGCTCACTTCGTCTGGCACAACTTCTTATTCACCAGCTGCTAAGCCATTTTCATATCCCTAGCTGCTTCCTCTGAGTGAAAACACACCTGCTCTTCTAGCATTGTATCCATTTATTGTTGGCTTCGTGAAAGCAAAAGACGTAAGAGAATTTTGGCTTGCATCAGAAATCTGAATAGTCATGGGATAACTCAAAACTGCCACGCTCTTATAAAGCTATTATATGTTAATTTTGACTGTACTAATTACCAATTCTCTTTAGTAGATACACACTGAGGGCCTAGAATTACATGTTCTAAATAGAATTTTTGCTCACATTATTTCCTGTCTTTACCATTTGGGAATGCACTTATTATTTCACTAGGTTTTGGCCATTTCTGTAGTGTTATCACATACCTGCCAGCATTCTTAAGTTGCATTGCAATCAGCTTATCGTGTATTAAATTAAATGGGAGAATTCTAGGCAGAACTGAAAAATCATTCCCAGCAACAGTGAGTAACGACTGCATTTCACATTGCAAAAGGGAGAACAGGCAAAGAAAACATTAAAGAAAGACAGCTGTTAGTATGGGGAATAAAACCAGGAAAGAAAAAAGTAATAGATGCCAGATTAGTAAGGAATGAGAAAATGAAGTACCAGAGACCCTCCTTCCCTTGTTGAAAAAAGAAACAATCAATCAAACAAACAAAAGAAAAAAAGGGGTGTGTGTGGAAACTCAATAGTGTGGAATAACTTGCTATTTGCTGAAAGAAACCCCTAAAACTGACCTGAGAGGAAACTGTCAGATGATCTTTCTCAGCTTCTTTCATTAGAGATTTCAAGAATTGTCTCCTGACACTAAACAGCCATTACAGTGTTCCCTGTTTGCATATTAGAAGATTTCTTGAGATCCACCTGAGTCTGTCCATATGGAAATTTGGGATGTCTGGTGCTTCTACCTTTCCACCCATATGCTGAAGTACAGCCAAATTGATAGCTGTCTCTAAAGCCCTGTTTGGGAAGATTTGATCTGTACTATGGCCTGGAACTTCTAGAAATGATCTGAAATTTCTTCTCTGAACTTTTCAGAGACAATGGGCTGATAAGCTATTGTTCTACTCCAACCAACCCCCGATACACATATATGTTCCAGGCCATCTACTGCTACTCACAGATCTTAATGCATCGGTTAAAACTCAAGGATTCCCTCTCCTTGTGGAGGCTGGGACAGAATCCATCACTGTATTTGTATGTGAGGAACCAGGCAGAGGTTAAGGGCAAGCAATGACTGGAAAAACTCTGTTACAAAGGAATTGTTACTAGTTACTGTAACCAATATAGTAACCAACAGGTTACTGTGCCAGTCCTGATTGCTGGTCATTTTCTAATATTTATGGTCTTCTACAGACATTAATTCATCCTCACAACACTCTAGAAATCTAATAGGTGCTTTTCCTTGACAGACAGTAGAGTAGCTAAAGAGTAGAATCTTGAAAGGCATTTCGGGTTATGGTAATACCGCTGCTTCATGGAACGTACAGCCACCAGTCCGTAACCTTCTTTCCTACAGCGTATGGGGCCAGCAGGGAAGGAATGCTTTATATAGAGCAAGGTCTCTAGGTAATACTATGTAGTTCAGAATACTCTCTAGTCATCACTCTTGAAGATGAAGATACCACTTTACATGGAGTAATTCAGGCAGATCATAGAGATGATAATTCTCCAGTCTCCTGGCTACACTGATCACTGGCTTCCAGCTTCCATTCTAAAGAATGGTTGCATGCTTTATGGCACAGGCAAGGTAGGCAGTAGGACATTCCCACTTTGCTGCTTTTGATAATCAACTTTTCTGAGTGATTTTCTGTTTTACTGGTGCATAGAACCAGCCCTCTGAAGATATCCTTGCCAAAGGCAGCATCAGCTTTACCTAAACCATTTCTAACATATGTTTGCCTGTTTTGAAGAGCTATATTGGTGATAAAGATTTCACAGCCTCCCAAGGGACCTTCTGTTCTTCCTTACAGATTGTTTTCTAAACCTCTAATTATTCTTCAGTTGAACCACACTTTCCACAAGGTACAATGAACAAACTGGACAACATGCTCCAGCTGAGATTTTGCAGCATTTGTCTTCAACAAATGCATGCTGACTATTTTATATCCTTAAAGCAGGATAAAAGCTTAAGCTTTTATACAGAACTCGTTCAATTATTTGTTCCAGTATTTTTCTCAGAATGGAAGTAAAGCAGATTGGTATGTAATTCTCTGGTGTCTCCTTTTCTCTCATGTTAAAGATAAAGATGATGTCTGCCCCTTTTCATTCTTCTGTAAGCTCATCTGTGCTCCAGAAGTTCTCAAGAAAAACTGCTAATGGCTCTGAGACATCATCATCCAGTTTTCTAAGAGAAATTTCATCAAGCCCAGCTGGTTTGAAAATATTTATCTAAGTCTGAATTCTCTCTCCTTTGTCACTGTCACTGATATTTTATCTACCTGATTGAGGTTGACCCGTCTCATGAAGAAAGAAGGTAAAAAAGGTACTAGACTTTTCAACATCATCTCTAGTTGTTTCTCTCCACTGGGTAGCAGATCACTCTTTCCCTTGTCTTTGTCTTGCTACAGAGATATTTACAGAATACATCCTCTTTTTTGCTGCCTTGCTACTTATTCCATTTTGTGCCTTGACATTTCTGATTTTGCCATCTTTTTTACATCCTTATTCTTTTATACTACTCAGTAGTTTGACTAAGGGCATAGAAAGCAGAAACTTTATTGAACTTCAGGTAGTTAAAAAAAACCCTCGCTGTTATTTAGCATGCTGGGATTTTTTTACCACATTTCTTATTTTGTCCCTTGCCTTGAGATGGTTTGCACTCATCTCCTTTTTTTCTAAAGGAGCTGGAAAATCTCTTAAACTCCTTGGTTCGTTTTTTCAAGGATCATAATGCTGCCTGCATATAGGATATATGCACTTATGTGTCTGTATAGCTCTGTCCCTGAGTGATTTGCCAAAAGTCACACTGTATGTTTGTGTTAGAGCTGGGTCTAAAGCACTGAAATATCCTGCTCACATTAATGGCTTCTGATCCCTCTCTAATTTATGATCTGATTAGAGCAGGATTATTTGCTTACTATCGAATTTGTGTAGGTTTATTTTATGCTAGCAAATTGCCTTACTTATCAGTCCTTCTTTGAGTGGTTATATACTCTTCATTGTCCTTGTTTTTTCTGCATTGTCTTTAAAAAAAAAGAAAGAAAGAAAGAAAAAAAGAGTTTCAGTATGTATTTTTCCCATCTGGTTAGTCCAGCACTCTTCTTAATTAGTAAAATGCCATCCTGTCAGATTCTCTCCTGCCAGGAAGTCATTCAGCTACCAAATCACTTCTTCACCTCCATCATATATTTTAACATTTGAAAACAGCAAAACTGTAACATATCACATTCTTCCATAACAGAAAAAAGCAAAACCAACTACAGCAATGCTAATTAACTGTAGTTTAGCATTAGTTTGAATTTAAACCAGGCCTCTTGAGACTTCAGAGCATGTACTCCGAGTGTCATAAAATATGTAACAACACTTCTTCTCAATTAACATTCATTTATTTGGGAACAATAAAAAGCAGCAACAAATAGACACAACCTGTTCCTTACTCTTTCCCTGCTATTTTGTGCTCTGCCCAGCCTGCTTTCCCTGCTTATTATTCCGAAGGCCAGCTCCTTCTTATATCTGGGCAATACCAAACTAGACAAAGTATCATTATATTCCCTTTCTTGAGGGGGTTTCTTAAGCCTCTTTTTTTTCCATTATAAAGCCACTTAAAGACAATGTATTGTCTATTAAATCATAAATCTTGTGTTTGACTTTATCAATTGTGTTACAAAAACATAATTAGTGTGTTTCTATTCCATTGTATCAAATGGCATTTCAGCCATTTAAGATTACTGGATGACTTAATTAAAATTTTTTTAAATCCTTATCATATCAATAGAAATATTTAAATCAGTCGTATGCCATAATACTGATTATAAACAACAAGATTAACAAATGTTGAAATTAAGTATTCTTTCAAAAAATGGACAGGCTCAAGCAAAAGCCTGAACTACATGTGTAGTTAGAATATAAAAATATATTTGAATGGTTTGTAAGCAATTAGCAAACATAGGAGAAAAATATGAAGCTACAAACCTTCACGGACAATTTTTGTAGAATTTTCTAAAGACGAATTCAATAGAAAATTATTCTGTGTATTCAAGTAATTTAATAGAGATTATATTTTTCTACCTTTGTTAATTTTTTTTGTAACTGCTGAAGAATTTATAACAGATATCTGTTTCTGTAAGTTCTGTGGGACTTTTTGTTTTTACATGGAAGTAATTTGAAAAGAAATACTATCTATAATTCACGAATTGGATGTTTCCATTAAAATTCTGATTTCTGCTGTATTCTCACTCCTCTGTGGGGTGGACTTTGCTGTTTTCTGGCCGTCTGGCAAGTGTGTCGAGGTGAGGTTTAAAGAAAATGGAGCACAGGTAGGAAGGGTGAAGTAAACTGCCTTCTGTGCCTACAACTCTCTTCCTCAGTCATCCATGTGTAGTTACGACTGGAGATCAAACCTCTGAGTCAGTAGAGACCTTCCTGTGGCGGGCGAAGGGTAGCAAGCAGAGAACAAGACCAGGTGACTGTGGCTTAGCACTGCGGACTGCTGATTTTGTAGACATGACTGTTCCAAAATGTGAGAAAGCTGGACAAACTCACTGTTTAGACCTACCACATTTTAGACTTTAACACTAGGAACCCGTCAGAGGATGAAGGCAAGTATGTTTTTTCTTCTACAGTATGCTGTCACCAGAGCTTTATTTTCAGCAGTTTGTGAAGAGTTTTGTGCTAATTCAATGATAGGAATTCTCTCTGAGTCAAGGACATGAGCATAGTGTGCAGCCAGGCTATGGTGTAATGCAAATGTAAGGCAAAACTTAATGATAGCTCACTATAATTCTTACCTATGCTTCAACCCCAACTAAAGAAACTAAAGATGTTGCAGCATCACTTTGGTAACTGAGTAAAGCTTGCTTCTTGCTTCCAATAGTGTAACCATGTAAGGTGTGGGCATTTCAGCCAGTAGGCCGATACCTTGGGGATTTTTCTAGGTTCCCTAAAGCTCTGCCTAGCTTACTTACACTGTTCTCTCAACCTGGAGCAACTCCAAGAAATGAATATAGCAAACCCAGTATTTAAGAATATGGAACACCCCATCCTCCCACCCCCCTAATGGGTCTTTATTAATCACTGTCTCTTTGGACAGCATTTTGCCTCTGTAAGCGTTTGTCAGATTTGTGCCCCAGGCATGCATACTTGAGAAATACAGTTTTATTTGGGCATTGAATAACATAATACATCTCATTAGTAGTAAGTTCCTTTCTTATGACAGAACATAAGATTTATTAAACATGACTGTTGGGTTCATTCAATGTCTAAACAGGACTTCACTACAAATCCCAATCTACTTTAACAGACATACAGTAAAATGCCATGGGCAATACCTCAGAATATCATTAGGAATAGTGATAATAAACAGTGATAATGAATCTCTTGGCCTCTTTTATATTAAAAGAAATGAGAGCATAATGTCTCACACTGCAGAAAAAAACACTAGTTGACAAGAGGTTAAGACTCGTATACAGTATAATGAAAAAGGTTAATTATGGAGAGATGTCAGACACCATTTATTTCATTTATAACAGTAATGTTCTGTTACATTATAAATCCAGCTTTCACTCCTATTCCTATCTTCAGCAGCCAATATTAATATGCAAAATGTCTTAGGAATGGTCCTGTATATTGGGAATTTTTTTGCCAACAAAGCTGAGGAATGATAGGTAAAACTTCCTTTCAGCCAGACACTGTCTGACTTTGTCTTTCATCATGCATTGGTCTTTCTGTTTGCTCTTTCTCCCCAAGAATCCTTTCAGTTCTGTCTAGATCCTCCTGTCTTCATCCTCTGCTGCTCCTGCTTCTAAGAGTTCCTCAGTTTTCGCTCTCCCTTTGCCCAGACTCCAATTCTCTTTAACTCACCTGCTCCTTCCTATCTTGCTTCTCACACTCCAGAAGCCTCCCAGCTTCTACTGCCAGATTCTACTGCCACCACCTCTTTTCCCAGTTAGCTACTTCTTCATGCTGGTTTGCATATGTTTCTGTATTCCACCATGATAAACACCAGCCCCAGAGCCTGGCAGCATAAAGAACCTTCCCCAGTGCTTGAGATAAGGAGGCAGGATTTTTTTCTCCTTTTGCTGCCTTAATATCTCAGTAGAGAAATACAGGAAATAGAAAATGGAAAAGCAGTAGTATGGAAAAAGTAGTATGAAAAGCAGAAATTTACCTGTCTTTAAAGAGATATCCAAAGAAGAAGGAAAATGAGGTGGGATGACAGGAGTTACAGCACGGTTGTACAGTTACAGTCTGCTGTAGTAGGTGCATACTGAGATATCTGTGGCAAGATCATCTGCACCTACATGATGAATCTGTGTTTTCAAGTAGCAACCTGGAAGGAGCCTCTTTGACTCATGTTGTCTTGCTGTAGACAGCAAGCTTTGAGTTATTTCTAAAGAGCAGCTGCAGTGGTAATAAGACATCCTATTTGCTAAGATATAGGCTTACTCATAAATGTAAGGGTAACAAATGACAAATTAAAAGAGAAGATGCTTCAAACAAATTCTGCATGGGTTCTAGCCTGCATAATGCTAGTTACGTCTCTGGCTATCCTTACCTTTCTGCTGCCATGCAAATTTCCCACTGTCCCATCTCGCCCCCCTCTATAACTTTCAGGGTTATTTGCATATTGAACCTTTATTTAAATCCACTCATCATTCAGAGCATATTAAATGGGGCATTTAACTAAATTGTTCTTGTTGTTTAAACCAGTAAATTTTCAAAACCAATTGCATCGAAAGCAAACATCTTCTATCTACATTCTTTGGATATCTGAATACCTTACAAATGCCAGGCTAGCAGTGGGATTGATGAATATACAATGTTTATATTACCAGATCTATTTCTTTTATGAGATTTATTTCTCTTCCTTATTTCCACCCCTATTCCATTTTGACATCTGAATGTGATTGACATTAGGCTAATGCAAGAAGAAAAAACAACCTTGACTAGGATCGATTGAACTGCTTCTGGGAAAACAGGAACTGACTTGAACTTCTTTTTTTGATTTAAAAATATGGCATTTACCTGAAGCTTATCCAGCTCTTTTGGGTCTGTTCCCATCTGTGCTGCAGGTACCATTTCCTTATTATTTTTTCCTTTTCTTTTGTTAACACTTGAAGATGAACATACAGACATTGCTAGTAAGCATATCTCAGCTAGCAGTTACATAGATAATACAAGAGGAAAAATAGGTTACTGGAGGATATAAAAGCACTGAACAGATTTGAAATGCTGTCAAATACAAAAGGTGTTTTGGGACATCTGTTAAAAATGCTGTCCTTTTATGACTTTCAATTTCATATTCTTTTTTATATGTGTGTATAATAAAACAGCATGATTCATTAAATACTTAGTTTAGCATCTGGGTTTACTGTATGTTTTTGAGTATTGAAACTATAGAGTTTCCACCTTAACAGTTTCTTCTTATGATGTACTTTCAACAGAACATTGCAGATGGTGCTCTTTGATTGCTCACAAAATTTCAGGTGTGTACTGTGCTTCCCTAATAATTCTCTCAATTAATCTAATAGATTCCAAGAATGTTTGTCAGGGCATTGAGGTAAAGGTAAATTTACAGATGGAACACAAGGTTATTTAAGGATAACTAATAATAGGATTAAGTAAGTTTTGTGCGTGTGGAAGGTATTCTCAGATTAATTGGATTTTAAATCGATACAGACTTGTAACTTGGATTGTCTCTCCTCCATACATAATTACACAGATCAATCCTTTTGCATTCACAATCCCATAACTTCCATTTGGCAACTTAAGTGCAAAAAGAAAGTATACAGGAGGTGGAAGCAGGGGCGGGCTATCAAGGAGGAATACAGAAGCATTGCCTGGGCATGCTGTGATGGAATTAGGAAGAGCAAAGCTTAACTAGAATTGAAACTGGGAAGGGGTACAGAGCAAAAGGAAAGGCTTTGCAGGTGCATTGGCAGCAAAGGAAGACTTAGGAAAATGTTGCCCTTTGATGAAGGGCAGCAATCTAATGGTGAATGACATGGAAAAGGCTGAGGTATTCAATACCCTCAAATACCCTTTGCCCTCTGTCTTTATTGGCAAGGTCTGCTCTCAGGCCTCCCAGAACTCTGTTTCTAAGCAAAGTTTGGGGGAGAGAGTTACTGTCCATAGTAGAGGACAGAGTTAGGATCAACTTGAGTAAACTGGGCATGTGTAAGTTGGGATTCATCTGATGGTGCTGAAGGAGCTGGTTGTTGTCAGTGTGAGGCCTCTAACTCCTTTGAAAGTTGTGATGATTAGAGAGGAGCCCTGTTGCCTGGGAAAAAGGCAAAAATTATGCCCATCTTCAAAAAAGGCAAGAAGTAGGATGCGGTGAACTACAGACCTGCATTCCTATCCAAAGTATAGGAGCGAGGTTTTTATGAACATGTCATTTGTAAAGAGATAGGACGATTTATTATAAACCATAAATTTTCGTAAGAGTCTTTCTCTATTAATTATAACCTTTGAGTAAACAGGTTTGGGTTCTTGTTTTTCTTTCTATCATGCTTCTTCCTGCAGAAGCTCCTTTGAAAATATCTCCACACAACAGCTGATTCCATACACAGTCTTCTCCGCAGAATATTGATGGCCCGTGACTACAAATTGAGGACTACTAAGTAAGCATCATGTTTGATATAACTTGACCTTTGAACTACAGAATCAACTCCTGGCATTGGTCAGTAAGTCATTTGCCAGGTCTAGAAGAAAGTCATAAAATTTAATTTTGGAATTTGACTAAATATTTACAGGGTGGAGCTAGCAAGGAGAGAGAGTAGGTGCTATTTCAGTTTAAAAGAGTGATATTTTTTACTTTTATTTAAAAGTGATAGGACTTGTCTCCTTTTCTTCATTCCTTTTTCCTCTTCACCAACCACTCAATGGTAGAGCAGCATCTGCAACCTCAGTTTAGCTTCCTTTTCTTTTCACAATAGTCTGTGACGTTTTTCTTCAGAGCTAAGACAGCCTGGGTCTTGCTAAGGTGAGTCATGGTGATCTTCATATTGTTTTGAACTTGATGACACCTTAAATTAATCTATTTTCCTTTAATCTCTTTGAACTGGTATTCTAATCTACTCAAAGCTAGATATTTTTTACCAAAAGCCTTCATTATTGCTCCCCGGCCCAAGCAGCGAGCCAGTGTTTGAGACCTTGCATTTGTTATGTGAATGAGTTGTTATACAAACAACTGTTGTTATATGTTGTTATATGAATGAGTTAATGGTTTAAAATTATTTTTTGTTTATTAGGCAACAAAAAGTCTTTTTCTCAGTGAATACTGTATAAATAAACAACAACAGACAGTTCTTTGCTAACAATTTCTGTGTCTGACTTCTCAGTTACTCCTGCTTCCGAAGGGAGCTGCCTTGACTCCCTTCTAAGGTCTAGCACATGACTGTCCAGCTCCTTGATGGGCCTCTTTTGCTGTTTTTAAAATTTGCAGCCACTCCGAAGAGGAACCTTCGCTCATGGCATTGCTGTTCATCAGAACTGTGTGCAGTCTAGTGCCATTTGTTGCTATTACAGTTTTCAATCATCTCATTAAAATACTTCTTTCAACTAGGATAGCCAAGAATTACCTGTCTCTAATGAGGTTTCTGATTCCTTGCAGATTGAACACGTGCTTGATGGCTTTATACTTTCCAGTATAAATATATCCTAAACTTTTCTAGTGCACTGAAACATGCATAGGCTCCACTTCCCCCACAGTTAACACAGAACTTCTTTGTTCCTTTTTGCTTCTTCTGTTTCTTCCTAGTCCTGTAATTTGATATGCAGCTGTAGACCAGTACAATCCCTGCTTTGTACCATATTCTGTCCTAACTCTTACTACATTCACTGCTTTCTTTGCCTATGCCCAGTGGTCCAATACGGATGATAGCATCTTCTGGTGACATCGTGAGAGAAAGATCTGTGTTTTAATCACATGGAAATCAAAATGTCCTGCTTCTCTTCCCTATTTGCTCTTGACCTTTTAGCCTTCTCAAAAATAGGCAGTTTGTACCAAGATCCCTCACTATCATTATCATCCAACCTGCATCGTCTTTGCTAGCAGGGAAACCTTCATGCAAAGGGCTTTCTGACTTGCTCGGATATTTTCCCCTGTGCCAGTGAAGCCTACTCAGAAGAAGCCTGAGCAAAATAGTGCTATAAATAACTGTCCAAGTTAGAATGATTGACTTCAGAAGGCAGCTGATAATGCTGTTATAAATTCATAGTCTGATAAGTTTCCCTGCTATGCGTGAACTCTTACTGAGCATAATTGTTAAGGTGCTTTTGAAAACATTTCCTTTACCCTCATCAAGCCTCAGATTCATCTGTTAAATATGGATAATACTGTAGAGAGAATTTGGCATTTCATGTTATAATTTCTTCTCACTTAATACACTAATTCATCATATCAGTTTTTATTTGACATTTAGAGAACTTTTTTGTTATTTGCAAATACTTTTTTATGCAAATTGTAATAAAGGCTCTTACTGATTATTCATGACATCCCCTTGGATACTGCTGTTATTTCAGCTACCTACTCTTGAAGCCAAATTAGTTATTTAGAAGACATGGGGACTGTGACATTAATTAAAATATTAAACACTCAAGTTGTATCAAAGTGCTTGATCCTATGATCTTTTTCAAGTGAGACATTTATTTATATGGCTAAGCTAAATGTAAAGAAAGAATACTACATTTACAAACTGTGAACAATACATGCATATATGTATTTAGAAGAGAAAAACACATGGATTGTAAAACATATGGTATTCTCTTTCACCTCATCTGTCATTCACTAGATTCTGCTTGTAATGTTTAAATTTTATGTATCAATTTTTCTTCAGCTTCAATGAACTAGAGGTTTTTAGGGTCCTCTGTATTAGAATAGTCACAAAGAATATTTTACAACAGCATTTGCATATTCTAACCCAGGTAGCTCTGACGTGTATCAGTATTTCAGACAGAGACCATCTCCTTTCCTATTTGAAATTATACTGGGCATATGAATCTTACTCAGCTTCCCTGAAACTTCTGTGCAGCTGCAGCAGTATTCATTTTTTCAGGTGAAAAAGTAATATTAGAAAAGCATTGTAGAGATTTGAGTGCCCTTTTAATGTGATTTCTACAACTGGAAATAGAATGAATCATTCACTGTACACTGTATTATGGTAAACTCTGAATGAAACAGTTAATAGGTGATTTATTTGGTTCGTCCCAAAAGTGAAAGTTTGTTGGGAAGGTTAAGGAGAGTTTTCAGATTTGAATTTAGTAAAAATGGCCAATAGACTTTAGCTGTCAAAAATTCCTGACTGATACCATATAGAAATATCAAAGCTGTCTTTAGGCAGCTGTTTTTTGTTTTGCTTCGTTTTTCTCTCAGACTAACACTGTGGTTTAGAGGCAGCGAGTGTTTGAAAGAATGTTACCAACATCCCAAATGGACATTTTTCACCAGAAATCATCCAGAGTGTGCATGAATACAGTGGGAAGTCAGATGTTGTGTGGATATATACTGAAAAGAATTTCTGCAGAAAGAGGTGTGAAAGAAAGAAAATCTGTAACACAGATCTATTTACCTGAAGGCAATAATTAATAGAGAAAGACTGTTATAAACCATAGATTTTCATAAGAAACTGTCCTATTTCTTCAGAAACTGCAGAAACTTCAGAAAACAAGATAACATCTTGAATACCAGAAAAAAAAAAAAAAGAACCGAGGTCCTATAAGATACAAGAATAAAAGGGTTCCATCTCTGACAAAAGGAGAGAAGAAAAGATGAAAAGAAATGATGTATGATTTGGGGATGGAAAAGTGTCTTATGGTCAGGGTCCTTTTTTTCCCAGTGAGGTGTTCGGGTCAGGCCAAAATAACCATCTCTCCTGGCATTTCTCTTGATATGATAAATGCTGCAGGATCTTTCCTCATTTCTTCCACAGCACGCATCCTACGGGCTAATCCAGACTCCTCTGGGGCAGAGCTGGTGTATGGGCTGCCAGATGACTAACTCTGTTCTAGAGTACAAAATGCAGGTTACTTTCACTTTACAGCAGGAAGAAAGCCTTTATAGCGAAGTGTTTTATATATGTTCTATCAGCATGCCTGTTTTTAATCTGAGTTTCTCTCTTTTCTCTCAAAAAAATCTAGATTTTAGATCACGAGTCTTGAATTGTTTTGAACTCAACAAACAGAAGCATCTTTGCAGTGGTATGTTGCAGCTTAAGATAACGTCATGTTCGGACCACCAAGGAGAAATAGAGGGGGAAATGTCATGCCTATCCCACAGCACTCATTTAAAGCAACTGAGGTCAGTTCTCAACTGAGAACTGAGGTAACTGAGGTGTTTCTCAAGTACTGCCTGAGGGCAGGGGAAATTCAGGGAAAGCTGGCTGACCAGAGGTACTTGCAGCATCTGGGGAATACTGGTTTCTAATATTATTTTCCCAATGCTTTAAAGGCAGTTAGTCTTTCAAGAGTTAAAATTCCAGCAAGATTTTTGCTAGTTCTTGTTAATGTGGTTTCTCTCTGACTTTACAGTGATGACCATTCATAGAGTCATCTAGAAGCCTGTTACCACTTCTAGAATGTGTCTTACAGAATGAATAATATAAATTAATACATTTTCATTCTCCCAGAACTGCAGAAATCTGGGTACAACTTATTAGATACAGTATATAAAACTGCAAAACTTTGTATTCTTTGGTACTGTGGCACTATCGTTTGTGCTATTGGATATAAAATTTCTAGTTACATTTCCTGTTTAGAGGCAGTTTAAAGTTCCAGAATGCTAGATGGGTGCTTTTTTTAGCCTTACAATCATAAATAGTAAGCAGCAGTACAACAATCAGTAACGAGTTTCTATTTTTCTTCCTTGAAATAACAGCTATTGAAATATCAGTATCTATTTATTTGATTTGTTCATCGGCATCTCTACAGATCGTAGATGTTGTTGACCTCTTTATTTTACTTATTGGATGGCAGTCACAACTGCTTTTCTGCCCACTTGCTCTGTATTCATGTATTTCAAACTGATTTTTAAGTGGCCCTCATGGCCTTGATTTATATGGTCATTTAATAGACTTTAAGCATTTACATCAAAACCATTTTCCCCGCTCCTGTTTTAAACAAATAGAAATAAAATATTCTTCCTCAGTTAATTCTGATTCAAGCATTCCTATGATTTTCTGTGTAGTTCCACAGGATAGATTTTGCAGGAAATTTTCCTCTGTGCATCAAATTTTTTGAGACACACAGGCTTGAAACAAAGAACAGAACAGATTGAGTGAACTCTCAGGTTCGTATTTTCTCCCCCAGGGGTGGGGATGGAAACCAAGCAGACCTGGCCAAAAAGGTGAGATACGATGAAGAGAAGGGATTCATCTCTTTAGCATTACACTTCGAATCACAGGATAATTCATGTTGGAAGAGACATCTGGAGATCATTTAGTCCAACCTCATGCTCAAAGCTGGGTCAGCTTCAAAGTTAGATCAGGTTCTTCAGGGACTCATCCAGCTGAGTTTCAAAAATCTCCAAAGCAGCCCATTCCAGTGCTAAACCACTTTCATGGTGAAAACTTTTTCTTTTCCCCCTTATATTCAATTGGAATTTCTTGTATTGCCACTTGTGACCATTGTCTCTTGTCCTTCCACCGTGCACTTCTGAGGAGAATCTGAACCTGTTTTCTCTATGACCTCCTTTTAAATAGTGTCTTTAAGACTGGGATTAGATCTCCCTTAGGTTTCTGTTCTTCAGGCTAAGCAAAACAAGTTCTCTCAGCTTTTCCTTGCACTTCATGCGCTGCAACCTTCCAACCATCTTGGTGGCCCTTCTCTGGACTTGTTCCAGTTTGTTGATATCTCTCACACAGGAGGTGGGGGGGAGCTTTAAATGGAGACTGTTTTCCAGGTACAGCCTCATGAGTGCAGAATAGAAGAGGAAAAATCACTTCCCTTGACCTGCGAGCTATGCTCTTGCTAATGCAGCCCACCATCGCCACAAATGCACACTGCTGACTCACGTTCAACTTGTCCACCAGGACCGCAGGTCCTTTTCTGCATAGATGCTATCTAGCCAATTGGTCTCCTAGTCTTCCTCTCCCCTACCCCAACTTCTCCCTCCCTTTCCCCATAACCTTTCAGTCAGGTGGTTTTGCTTTTTTTGTCAGGGACTGTCTGCTGGTTCTGTAAATGCTAAACTTATCCTGTATCTGCTCTCTCTGCTGTAAAACTTTCTGTTCAGCCCATGGGTTGTGAAGGGCTGCAAGGCCCATATATTTTGTTCTTCCCTGGTGAATCCTCCAAAAGCTGCTGGTCTTAAGGAGCTTAGCCGCGTCCCCAAAGAAGAAGTGGGAACCTCCAAGTTCTCATGAAGAAATATATCAAAAAGTTCTGCAGGTGTAAAATTTATTTTTAATGTAAGCAGATCAGCAAGGAAATAATTTGGGGTATAAAATTTATTTCGTTAGTTTCTAAAAATAGTCCTTGGTTTCTCCTTTCACAATTCACATTGTATGTATTTCATATATGTAGCTTCTAAAAGGGTTTAGGAAATTCATCTGAGGAATTTTATAGGAAATATAATCAGCACACCATGAAAACTTTCAAAATAAATTTAGTTATCAGTAGTAAAATGGGAACAGTGAAAACATTATAGGAATAAGAGAGTTCCAGGTTGCAGTGGTAGAAAAGGAGCAGAAAGGCTATCGAACTAATTGTGTAATAAGTTATTAAAAGAACTGCTATGGTGACAGATGGAAATAAACACTGCTGCATGAATAATAATCATGCTTTTCCCTACCAAAAGATCAAATCTAGACATTCTGCCTGAATTAATTTTCCTTTAAATTAAGAGAAAAAACCAAACAGAAAACAAAAGAACTCATGAAAGCCCTGCACGTTTCCTCTGTAATATGCTATATTAACTTTCCCTCAAAAAAATGGAAGCTATCTTTGTGTAGAAAAGATTAGAAATGTAAATGTATCCCACATAAAAAGCAGAGAGAAATACATCATTACTGCAGTAAAATTTTGAAGAATGATTGCAGCTAAAAAAAAACCTACAAAAAAAGAACTGTCCAAAAATGGATTCCTCGCAAGAAATTAATTACAAGAAACAGAAGTACATTCCCCATTGAAATTATGATCATATGAAAATAGAAGCTGATACTGATACTTTTATGGTATACTAGCACATACTAGCACTCCTCCTCTATCTGTATAAATAAATGACCCTACTTTTCTTACGCTCTTCCTCTCTTTGCAGTTTTTTCAAATCAAGTTAGGATTTTCAGGACAGCCATTATAATTTTTCTGTGTATTTGTACTGTATTTGAGCTGTCAAACTGTCTGGGACCTCTAATGTGCTACCATAACAGAAATAAGAACAGAAGTAGTAATCACACTAACGAAATAGGGGGTTGATTCTGTAATTTGCCGAAAGTGTAATTCACATTGATTCTGAAATAAGTTATGCAAAGTAATGACTGCAGGGTTAGGGATGGTGCTTAGAATCTCTCTGTCAGCGCGTGTTTTCCAGCTGCCGAGCTCTATGTGTTGCTTATCTTAGGCTGTTAGGCTGTAAACTCTCTGAAGCAGGAAATTTTTTATGTTGTATTTTGTAAAGCACTAAGAATATTCTTTGGCCTAAATGAATAATGAGTTTTAAAATAGAAACATGTCACTCAGCCATTGGCTATCAGAGACACTCACTGGTTTTGTTTATATTGTTAGGTGGTTCAACTCTGATTTGTTGTATTGTTAAGTCTTCAAGCCTATGAGGTTAAACACCTGAAATTATTTTAGTTTCTGAATCAAGCAAAGTTAGTCTTATTGCGAAGAGCAGGTATTTCATGTACTCAGAGGTCTGAAACAATTCTGTGTCTTTACTAAGTAATTAGCATGCTTTTACTTAAGTGTAGCATATGGCAGGCATACTTGTAAACATAACCTAAGATGCCCTTTTTATTGCTGAGTTCTGAACTGAGCTATAATTCCATCTATGTATATTATTTTTATATGATAGCCATTATAATCACATTGATATTTTAATATTAGCTATGATAATACCAATGATTTGAATTTGTCTGGAAAATTTTGTCAGTTATAGCTTGTGTTCAGCTGGAGGCACGTACTCACGCAAGTTCAGGTTGGGCAACACAGTTCTCTGACCATGCAGCCGGTGTAAAAGGCTTCCCTGAGCAGTGGGCCACCGGATGAGGTTCATGTGGGCTTCACTTTCAGGTCAGGAAGTGAGTGAGGGGCTTTTTGGAAGTACGCCCGAAGAACAGTCACGCATTAGAAATCCAGGTGAGAACAGCTCTGGGGATAGACTAACTGAGAACTGAATCCAGTACGTGTAACTGACCCTCGGGGGAAATTCAGCACTGTGTCGACTGTCAGCTGAGACCTGGGCACTAAACTGTCAGAAGCAGGTACTGAATAGGGTATAAATTACTTGCACTACTCTTCCTCTCTAATGCAAGTTTTATTTAGAAAGCAGCATGGAAGTCTCACATTACTTTTGTGCATTGTAAGGTTCAAATGACAAGTTTGTTATTCAGCAGCTCTTACTTCAGTGAGTTTTTCTGAAGAAAAAAGCAAGCTGTCTTGAAAAAGGTTCAATTAGGTAGCCTAACAGAGATTTATGGGTAATTTTTGTAAACAGCTAGAAGTGTCACAGATGTAATTTTGAGAAACCTAGAGCTTGAATTCAATATAAGGTCATAGCATCACCAAAGGCTACAGATAAAGAATCTTTTTTTTAAATAGAAAAAGTCTTCATTACTACCCAACACCAGAATTAACTTTCCATGTGACCGTTTAACAATATTTTTCCCCCTCCTCTTCCCCTTCTCCTGCCTTTTCTTTTGCTGATGTTTCCTGCTTAAGCTCTCAATTTAATTTAGGTAGATAATTCTTCAGTACCAGATAAATCTTTCTGCCTGTACTGCAATGTGTTTTACACAACTCTGGCACAATACAAATGATAAATGATAGCATCATCTTTCAGTGAATACCAGACTTCTATTTTGTATACATAGTGCAAATTAGCATTTATCTAGATTATATATTAAATTCAAAGAGAAAAAATATACTTTTAAATAGGCCTGGGCCAGAGACAAGTAGCTACTTTACAAAGTAAAGAGAGAAGCCAGCTCTTGCACCTGCAGTAGCTCTAGAACATAAACTGTTTTGCCTTGGCTCCAGGTTCTCTAAGCAAATCTTTGACTATAGGTATGAAAGGGGGGAGATCAGTATGCTTCAGAACGGATTTACCCTTCCCCCCACTTTGGAAAATCCAAAATTACGCCCTCCCATCCAAATGTAATTTAAGGCATACTTCAGAGGTAATTCAGATGAGCTTCAGGCACCTAACAATAGCAGGTTGAACTGTCAGCAAAGCATCTTTTCTTTTTTTTTCCTTCTTTTTTTTTTTTTTTAGTTTTCTATGGTTTGTGAGATGAGACTCCAGGAGGAAAACCCCAGCAGATCAGATCAGCTTGGTGACCACCACAGTTTCTGTTAAAAAATTGTAACCTACCCTGATGTGATGCAGATAGCCTTGACACCCACCAATTTTAGGATAGCCCCACACTTAGCACCACTGCCAGTTTCTGCAGTACATTAAGGCTGCCATAGTGATTTTCTGGACAATATGAAATTGCATGTCTATAAAGGCACCATAACTGGAATGACCCATTTGTAATTCAAGTGTAACTATAATGCATTTTTCCCACCTCCCACATACTTATTTTTACCACTTTGCTTGCTCTGACTCACCAAAGATGTGAAGGGAAGTGCTGAGGTCTTGTCTAATACACAGTGTCCCCGGAAACCACTGCCATCCCACTGAGTTTGCCTCTGCACAGGAAGTACTGTGCAAGAAAGCAATTGACATTGCACGCTGCATAAATAAGTGTGTCTTTGACCAGGATCCAGCTCCTAATAGCAATAATTCTCAGGATGTGATTTATCACTACTAAATCTGGGGTTTAAGCTAATGTATCTACTAGCCAGATCAATTCTCAGAAAGCCCTAAGACCTGGAAGCTGGGCAGTACCTAAACTTCTTTTACCTGTGGATCTCAAATGGCAATCACAATAGCTGGCACACTGCACACTTGGAAAGTAGAAAGAATTGAGAGCACAGCGTACTTACACAAGGCAATAAAAGTGCCAAAGGAGAGAGGTTGTCTAAAAACCTTTCTCCCTTTACATTTTTAGGTGCTTCCCTCCCATACCATGTTAGAAGTTTAGGAGCTTAAAGTCTAAACCTTTCTTTCTTCTCCTTACTCCTCTCCAGGAACTTATGCACTATTTCTGTATTTTACCTTATGCAATCCCTGGATAAAATGCAGAAGCAGTCCTGCAGATTAGGGACCTGAGTGCAGGTTTCTCTTCTCCCAGAGAAGTGCTGTTATCATTGGTCTGAAGTCAGGTTCTTGCTATGAGCTTCTTTACTGACTCCTGGAAACTTGCAGTCAGCAGGAATCTTGCAGTGGCTCCAGCCTCTGTGTTCAAGCCTCACAACCATTCAGCAGAAATGAAGCTGGTGTCTAAACAAATACTCCTAGAGAAGTAGACCCACCATCTTGCCTTCATTTCTGATTTCTCTTTAGTCCTGATCCTGGAATCCCAGCTCTGCCCTTCTTGCCTGTTAGCCCTGATTCCTACTGCTGATCATGTGGCCTAGATCTGTTCCAGGTCTACCTGCTCCTCACCTTGGACTCTTCTTGTTGACCTGCCTGACCTCTGCCTTTTTGCTTTTTCCATTTGGATCATGCATGTGGACTCTAGTGCCCAAACTGGGCCTTACATTTGTCCTTGGTCTTTCTTTTCTTTGAACTGCTGCTTCCCTTCTCTCCAGTTGTTGGCTTTGGTTCACTCTCACTGTTGTACACGGTCTGTGATGCATACCAAATCCAGTCCAGGTCTAGCCACGTACTCTGAGAGTCCACAGCCCACAACAGCTAGTAGCCAGGTTATATACTAAATGCTAAAGTTGTTCTGTGGACCCGGGCAAAGAATCTTTAGTATTTACATACTAAGACAACAAATAAATACATTCAGGTATATCGTTTTATAAAATGCTTATTGAGTCTGACAAATGGATAAGACATTCTTATCAAGCCAACATATAATCACAATACAACTGTTTCAAGCACCTCAGAAAGCATATGACAAAATATTAGCCACTTCAAGCTAATAACACTTCTGAAGTCCACCTTCATGAAATTGGAAAGAGCTATATTTCAAATTATGATGTAAATTGAACCATGAAGTAAAAATTGCCATTTCATTAATTTAATGCTTAATTAGCTCATCCTTCTTTCTAACTGTGATATACCTTTAGCTCCTAGAAAGGCTAATTTAAGAATTTCTTCTCATTAACTGATGTCCATATGTATCCTATGACTATTCATAGGGTTTTTGACAAGAGTATTTAACTGGTTTTCAGATATGGTGCAGTAGACCACAGTGTTACATACATTCTAAATGTAATAAATACAAAATACAAAACAAATAACTAAGAATGCCCTGTATTAGAGGATGCTTTACATCAGAAAAAATATATTAAATTTATAATTATAATGTGCAAATTTTCTGTTAAAAGAGTTGAAATTGAATCACACTTGCTAATATGTTGCATAAATACTGTACTTGAGTGGATTGTTTTTGGTTCTTCTCAATTGCACAAAGAAGTCTCTTTAACAGAATGTCCAGCTTCTGGACTCACAGAGGGTAAAATGTATCAATATATCAATGTATCAATGTTTTTATCTCACCAAATGACAGACACTATCACCCTCATTAAGGTGCAAAGCTAATCTGCTACTTGAAAGAGTAAACCAGGATCACTGTGTCCTAATAACTCCCACTGAAGACTGGGAAGATCCAATATATCCTGGAAGTAAAGCTGGGGAACTATGTGTGGACTTTTTGGAAGAGGGGAAAAATATCCTGGGAACAGTTGGTCCAGTATTGTCAAGTTACCATAGCAGGTTTGGACATACATTACTGAATCAGGGCCCTGGTGCTTGACCCTGCTCATTAAGGAAATTGAAGTAGCCTTAACGATGCAGAAAAATATAAAAGCCAATTTATATTATCATGGAGATTTCCATAAGAACCACTGTCATGGTTTGCCCATGACCTTTTATTTGAGGTGCTGAAGTGCACCATGATTTAGGGTAAGGATTGAGAATTTGACCAAAAATATACTTTTTTGACATAGCTATGCTTTTGTCATCGCTATGAAAATCCTCCTGATTCTGGTTTAGTTGTAAGCCCTTGAAAAACTCTATTTCGGCAGACTTAAATCTTTGAAAACAATTTAATCTAGAAATCAGTTTGCCTAGTCTAGAAAGCAACTAAATCTGTGCTGATTCTGTTTCCGTGTCTCTTAGTGATGACCAGACTATGCATTTACCATCCACACAAAGGGACTGTTTATGTCCCAAGTAAGTGTGCTCCGGACTGAGATGAGTGCACTTTCTTCGCAATGGCTGCCCCCAGCTTTCTCTTATGATATTCTTGGTTCAAATACAACACCTACTATATTCATGAAAAATAGGAGAAAAAATATTGGGTGAAAAATTGAACGAAAAATGAAGCAACAGCTGGATGAAGTGAGAGAAGAGGTAGCCTGGAAAAGATGATGAGGTTGGAAGAAAAGGAAGGTTGAGAGTAGAAGAAGGGGTGGGAAGCAGTCTGCAGGCAATAAGAAGCTATACATCTTACTCTGTTTCTTACTCAATGGGTGTAATGCTCTGTCAAAATTTTCAGTGAACAAATCACAGAATTTGTTCTTTGCATTGATTTAAGGGCTGAAAGTAACACTGCTTCCCTATTTTTGATGTGTAGTACATGCTGTACTGGGTAATTGGTAGCCCCCTGACTGGGGGGCCTCCTTTTCAGGTGCAACCATTTGCCTGTGTAAATTAAATGCAAAATTAGGGTATTGGTAAAACTCTGTATGAAGTGTTGAACCTTTGGAGAAGTTCAGAGTTTACTAATATTAAATGAAATTTATTTTTTTTCTGGTTATTTGTATTATTTGTTTCTTCAAATTTTTGAGGTTGCTAAGGCTGCACATGTATATTGTGTATATTACAATATACACTTTTAAAACAAAGATTAGAAATAACGTAATGTTTCTTATATCTGCCAGAACTTCATGTCTTATGTTCTTCCTACGAAAATAAATGATGCAAGAACTTTGCATACAATCAACTCCAAAGGAAAATGTAATCAGGCTTGCATGTATTAGTGCCCTTCAGAGCCTCAAACCCCAAAGTTTGTTTTATATTGTGAATGCCCGTCTTATCTTCCCTCAAGGACTCAAGCAATTGGAGAGCTAGTGAATGACGTTGGAAGGAATTTTTAGTTGCCATACAACTTTTTGGTCAGAGAGAGAGGATGTCACTTGAATAGTGTGACAGAGTAAGCAAATTTTGTAAGAAGTTCTCCAGCAAAAATCAAAGATCAAGAGGAAGGAACACAGGGATATTTTTTCTCAACTTTTTATGTCTTGACAAAAAAAGAAAAACAGAAAAAGAAGATTCTTATCAACTTAATATGTAGATTATAATTAAGGAAGGCAACTTTTTGTTCCTATTTTATATATTGGCAGCCTTCTAAGCTTTGGCAAGAGTCATCCTGAGCCTCAAACTCAAGTTTTAGCAGAAAATAAAAAAGTCCAAGATATCCCCAAATACCTAATCTTTCAAAGCAATATGAAGGCTGTAGGTGTAATGTTTCAACATTTTGAAGTCACTTCAGTGTGGTAGGTTCAAATCTGTGACTTTTGAATGGACATAGGCAAGTACACAGTGCCTCTCCCTTAATTCCCTTGGATTTTGAGGTCTACGTTGCCTGGTTTATCAATGATAAAGCCCAAAGGCAAAGAGACTTTACTACATATACTGAAAAAATATACCAGCACAGAGCCCATCTTTTCCTTTGCCAACAAATTGACCTGAATTTTGCAGAGCTTTCCTATGTGTCTCTGGAATTCAACAAAAATAACTGCAATTAATATTTCTTCTGCCATATGCCATCTTACAGTAGAAGAATATTTTATTATTACCTTGTTTAAAATTAGGTTTTTAAATTGATGATCTTTTAGAAAATAAAAACATTTTCCATGGCTGGCAAGAAGTGTATAAACAAATATATGAAGACCAGTTGCATTCACTTTCAAGACTTGGTAACTCAGATAATTATGCAGAACTAATTAATTCAAAATCTGTTTATCAACAGTAGTCTGTAGCTTCAGCATTTCATCCCAGAAGCATTAACAAAGGCTTATCACCTGCTTTCTTGTTGCTTCCTATCTCAGAGGCGAATCGATAGGCAGAGTATGGAAAAAACACCATTCCCACAACTAACACTTTCCAGAACTTGCAAGAACTTTTAAGATACGATACAAATTAGTTTTCCTAGCTTAAACTGAAATCACTTCTAAATGGAAATGAGCCCTCTTAAAAACATCAGAATTTCCACTTGTATGTGCTGTGGAAAAAGAAGATTTGCAATACAAAGAAATATTTAAAAACTTTAAGTAATTGTTTAAACATTTGGTTGCTATTTGCAGCGTAAGACTCATTATGCGATACCTGTGTGGCTTTGTGGATGGATTAAATCTACCTGTTGAACTGTGCTGATGCTATTATTTATAATAATATATTTAATACTCTGTCTTTCCTGCTTCACATTCCACTCTTTTTTTTTATCTTCTCACATTTGTTGTTTGAGGCATAGGTTTTCATTCACTATTATTTTTACAGCAGTAGAAATGTTAGCTAAAAACACTAGAGGTATACAAAGCTCTTGTCATTAATGTTTTTTCACATTTTCTGCAAGTTTAGAGTGTATTCTGACATGTGAGTAGCTTGTCTACCCTTTGATGTCTGTTAGGGTGCTCAGTGTTCGAGGTCACAAACATTTATGTAAGGTAATTTAGTTCTGTACCTGAGAGGCTTATGCTTCTGCTCATCAATGTGCCTAAAGCATTATTATACAAATGAGTATATATATGTATCTATATTTTTATAGGTCTGAGCTCCAGAATACCAGACTGAGCTGACTTCAACATGTTCCTGTGAATCTCTTCACCTAAACCAGTGGTGAGTTCCCAGTGTCTTTCAAAATACTAAATTCTAATTGAACCATTAGTTATGGCTACATAATTATAGCAGTCTCTTAAAAAATGCGTGATGAAATCCTATTGCAAATGAAATCAGTTATATACAATGACTCCAGCATGACTCAGGCACTAGTCACAAAAGGTGACTGCCTTGGTCCTGCAGATATTCTTGCAACATATTTATGTATCTGTAAAAATTAGCCATGTGCATAAATGTTTACAAATTTTGAGCCGCTGTCACTAAGTTATTGGTGTGCTAATGATTATTTTTTTACCAATCCTTTTACTCCTATTTACATCTATTGGTAACTCCTTGTTAATAACTCATTTTCTTTCTTGGTATATACTTCCATCCAGAGAGATCAGTGCTTACATATGTTTATCAACAAAATTGTACACTGAGGTGCATTTCTATTAATGTTGCCAATTCATATTTAAATAAAGTTTTGGAATAAAATGTAGTTGTTTCATCAGTGTATTTTAGTTATTGATCAATAGCAGAGAAGAAAGACCAGCTTAAGGACACAGAAACACAGACTAGTTGGACTTCAGTGCAGGTATCAAAATCATTCCCTCTTCCAGATGAACTATGTTTATTTATGCATTAGACATGCTTCTAAAATTTATGGAAAAAAGCATAGGAAGAATTATGCGCTGTGCTCAGTGTTATAAAACACAATTCATTCAGCAACAAAGAAATTAAATAGTCCCGAAAGTACACATTGTGTTGCCTGCTTGTGAAGAGCTATAGGTAGGGCAAAGAGAAGTGACAGTGAAGGGTTAAATTATGAAATTTTGCAATTTATTTCTTATCATTTATGAGATTGTTAAATGTCAAAAAGTGGATTTTTTTTACTATCAGTATAAAACTGAACATACTGTGAGACATAAGGTAGCAGGTGTCTTGGCTCTAAACTATCAAGTCTGTGGGCATTCTGTTATAACAGGTGCTCCAAAAATTTGAACAGATTTTAACAAGAGCTGTATGGGCTTTTTAATTAGCCTGGTTACTCAGCATGTGGAGAAAGCACTAGGTATGTGCTTAAAACATCATTGTATCTTGCAAACAAATGCTTCACATACCCATAGTCATTCTTTTTGGTTGTTATCTTAAAACTCCTTTCTTTCTGATAGTAGGATTTGATCCTTATATTCATCCTGTTGCAATATATCCTGGCTGAGAAGAATCATCTTACTAAAAACATGTTGAATAATGTATATCCTCTTCTTTGGAAGTAAGCATTTAGAAACTTGGTAAACACCTGATATTTTGCTGTAATGTTACTTGGTATTGTAGAACTGTAAGACTGCACAAACCAAAGAAATTCTTTGCTTTGAATCTGTCTTGGTTTTTGACTACAAAGTGTCTTTTCTTCACTTCCATTTATGCTTTTTCGATTATCATTAAGTACATGACAAGAATTTATTTAAGATAGAAGGCAGTAAATTATAAAATGAAACCCATCAAAATAATTAAAAAATGTTTTGGCTCTATAGGAATTATATAAATGTATGACTATAGTATGTGACAAGAAAATAATGCCATATAAATTAATCTGTGTTATAATGTTGGTTTAAAAAGAACAACCCAAAGAATACATTACATGGGGGCAAAAATGGAACAAAGCAATGGCATTTTTGGCGCTTTTGTGCAAACTGTCCTGTGGTGAAATTTGAGATTTTAATTTATAGATCATTTTATTTTCAAATAAAAGATGATTTTATTAGTTAATTACTCTGTAATACTGACACAAGTATCTGGTGCAGGTTTTTATCTAGAGATCTTTGAATCTATCATGATTTTGTTGCTATAAAGTTTTATATTGCACATCTTAAATTACAGAAATCAGTTGTTTTAACTCACTAGAGATTGTTGAGATATTATGTGGAGGGTTTCACACTTGAAATATTCCTGTCAAAATATCTTTAATCATTTGGTCCAAGATTAAAAATATCACGACACATTTTGATAGATTTAAAATACATACTTTAAAAAGTGTTCTTAATTTAAAAAATGCTTATATCTGCTTTTTTTAAAGGAACTTCTTTCTTTCTTACGCTCTAAAGTATTTCATGATTTAACTGTGAATTCTTTTTTCTTTTCTTGTGTTATTATTGATTTTTCACAAACCTAAACATGCTCAGCTGCAAGAAACACAAGAAAGGATAGTCAATGATCATTTATTGCCTAAAGTAATAATTCTTAGCTCTCTTACTATATCTTCTTATTTCAGAAATCCCAAACACTTAATGGAAAACAAAGATGGGGACAAAACTATACAGCAAAATGAAGGTAACACTTGTTAGCAAAGATGCTAATTTGCAGCAGTAACAATAAAGGTGAAAACACAGCAGAGCAAGTTACACACACACACACACACACACACGTATGTATGTATATGTTGGCTATCCAAAATCCCCACGGATTTTGTAATCTGCTTTCTGCTGGATTGTAGACCCATGGCATTGCATTCGTGTTAGGTCATACGAGTAACAGGAGCAGATTTCAGTAGCACATTTTACAATTGCAGCTGAGACTGTGGCTTGTCCGGAGGTTGCCTTGGGCACCAGTACTAGCTCAATTTCTGACCCCACTGATTCCCATTACTTGCTGCTGCTTCTGCTCCTGCACGACATACTCTTCTCTCAGTTGTGCCAATGCATTTGGTTGTGGGTTATGCTATAAGCCAAATCTGCCGTTTTTTAGAAAGTGGATACATTAAGCCAATATTGCTGCTGCATATAATGTATTGTCAAACTATTGTCTGATTTTGCTGTGAAAACATAACCTTCAGACAAATTAAGTCTGCTGGGAGTCAGTAGCAAAGCTGAAAACAATTAAATGGACTCTGAAATGACAGACAAAGAGGAGATGACTCTGCCAGGGAGATCTGAAGTGGTAATAACCTCAAAAATGTAGTCTTCATCTTTATTAATATATTTTTTCCCTCAAGTAAAGCACCTCCATTTCAGTCTTCCAAGGACTAGAAAACAGTGACCACTGTAGCACAGTTTTCTAGATTCATCATCATGCTACATTTTCTGGATGATTATGAAAATTGAAATTAGAAGTATCGGTCCTGCTGGTGGATGATTTGCATTAGCGAACTGCCATGCAGGAAAGTCTGTAATGAGATTCAGGTAGTAATGGGTGCAAAATACAGCAAATGAAACTGTAGGAGGATGGCAGGCTAAAGCTGCAAATAATTACAGTAATAACATAGTAAGTAGTGGGGGTTAGGAGATGAAACCATATGGAGTTGCAGCAACCCATTACTAAATTTGATAGGGCTAGTAAATTAATGAACAGAACTAGGACAAGCCATTCTTTTTAGATCTGAAGTTATAAACAAGAAGCCTATCTGTCAAAACTGAACCATACCTTAATGCAAGATTTTCTTTGCAAATGTGAATGCTCTAAATGGATTGTTTGGACATTGCACTCCATATTAAGATAGATACTCGTAGAAGTGATAATGTTGTTGGAAAGTGAGGAGTAGGTTGTTTTTTTGCATTTATCTTTTCTGTCTTATGCAAAGATTGATTTTGTATAATACAGGTCTTTATACTAGACATAAATGCATAGGTTAAAGTAAAGACAGGGAATCAGTCATGCAGAATACTTTAAAGCCAGCACTAAGAATTTCATATGTAAGGCAAGATTTGAAAAAGGCTTCAGCTTTTATAAGCTTGTCTATGGAATAGCCATGGCCAATCCAATTTTGTGATACAAACGTGAAGCTGTGTTCCCCAGCTAGAAATCCAGCTAATCTATTTGTATGTATATATTTTGTGTATGGTAATTCCATCAGTTCATATGAAAAATATTACACCAGTAAAATATGTAAAAAATTAGGTCCCAGTCCTGAAACTAATTAAAAATTTTAGTGATATAATTAGTTCCATTAGTTTATTCAAGCACAGGAGAGTAATGTGTAACTAAAGGAAGGCATTTATATAAATATTTGCAGGATTAGAGTCTTTGAAGCAGTTCTTGAAAATCTGCCTCAGAATTAACTAGTCAGGTAAGGAGGTGGCATTTTAAAAGAAACATTAATTCTATAAATCACTGGAAGAGACATTAAATGGTGTGTTCACTAGTCATCACTATTTATTCCCCACTGAATTTCTCCATCCTACTGACTGCTCATTTTCAGAAGCACATATTATATAATCCAAGAGACTCATTAAAATGTGCCCAATTTCAGAAAATTTCAGCCTGAAAACAACTTTTAAGCAAAATGTTATAATTATGAATAGTAGAAAAAATTAAATGAAAAATTAAGAGTTAAGGCACTAATTACAGTTTATTTTTTTTTTTTAACATTTATTTTGGCAGTTCTGACTATCTTTTATTGTACAGTGTCTAAGGTCAATTAGGATTCAGCTGATCTTGGAGTCAGTTGACAATGATGTTTATAATTAGATAGAGGAAAGGGAAAAGGTTGGTGTTTTTCTCTCTTCCTCATTAGGACTGGCTGACTGAGCCAATTTTATTGCTAACTTAAAGGCAGTTAAAAAGGTCATGTGACCGTTTCCCAAATGAATTGTTTTGCAAAATGCTGTTGTCTTTTTAAGGATACTCCATTAGGATGGATAAACAGGGCTTATTAAAATTTTGAAGAATGGAAGTCATCACTTTGAAAGACAAAAAGCGGCACGTAAAGCATTTCACCTCTCCCCTGCTAACCTGTGAACTGCAAGGATTCAAATTCTAAACAACTGGGTCTAGTTTTGCAGGAACCTGAACTACAGGGCTCACAAAATCAACCCCAAATTTAGCCTTGAATTTTTATCTTTGACAGCTACTAAACAATAGTTTCTGCAAATTAACACTTTACCTGAAACTGTGCTGCTTGATGTTTAATTAATAACCGTTCATGATGGCACTGAGGTAAACGCATTGAATTACTGTATATCATTCTAAGAAAAAGCAGTTAGCACATAGAATTGATGTATATTTTAACATTAAAAAATCATTTTATCATTTAAAAAAATTGCTGTGCAGTGATATGATAGAAACTGTCTTAATTCATGAAAACCTTTGAAATTTTAGACATAGTTCTTTTGTTAACATTGCAGTATTTGTTTTACTGTAAGTAAGTGCTGCACTGACTCTGTTAATATTAAATTAGAGGTGAAATGGCTATTACTTTTTGGGGTGTTTGGTACTATCGTGTAATCCGCATTTTTACTTTGATAATTGTATTTGGATAATAAACAGTAGTTATACATATATATAATGTGTACTGTATCATACATTACAGTAATACTAACAGAAGAGAAATGAAAGCAACCCCCTCTAGTTATGCAATTTGAAATGAATATAAACTGACATTTGGGAGATCATGAGAGAAGAAAGAAAACAACAAAAGAGAAAAGAAAGAAGGAGAAACTATAAATGAAACACAAGAAGGGAAGTCCCAGTAGCTCTAGTTAAAGACATTTCAATGTTAGAACTACAGCATCCACCCACATGTCATTCTCGCACAACATGCAAGAGAAGATCACCAGTTCTGTCTTAGTGACATTTTTCCTCATACAAAATAATTTTTCCTATCATTGTTTATCCATAACAGCAGAAGTGAGAGTTTTAGCATAACCATGTCTGTTAGTTGTACAGAAAAGCAATAATTACAGTAAACCTGACTGTAACCAAGAAGTGATTGTTAAAGTAACTTTCAAGAAACTCTGTCAATAATGTATTATCCAGTATTTTACTGTGTGCATTGACTTCCTTCATCAAGCACAGGGTAATGGAGCAGCCTGAAAAAGGTGACTAAAAAACAGTCTATGTAACAAAGCTAAATGCATATTTCCATTATTTCATTCAAAGAGGACAGAAGTGAGAACAAAAAGCCAAACATATTCCTGACAAAGTGGCAGATGGTGCCAACCTTGTGCAGCTATTTTCTCTGATTATTGGCTACTTATTTTAACTTTAAAAACGAGAGACAAAGCCTGAATGCTGTGGTTCTAGAAGAAGATAATGAAGTCACACGGACAGAGGTCATTGTCCTGAATATAATATACAGATTTGTTTTGTGTTTCTATAGAATTTTCCTCTATTTCTCCTTCCACTTCATATTTTCTCTAGGACCCCATCTAAGCTGAAAATAGATCTCATAATATTCACATCAATATTAGGCTGCGTTTGAGATTAGGTGGAATACATTTGCCCATGCCGTTTTAGGACACCTTCAATTATTTTTGGTCTCTAAGAACAACCTTTTTCTTTTCTAATAATAATACTGCATCACAGTAGCTGGTATTTGATTTGCTTTACCACTGTCAAGCAGTGACTGTGGATTTTGAATTTTGAATATCCAGTACTGGAAGCTACATGTACTGTGTTGAATCATGCAGAACTTGGCACAGCTTTGAAAAAAATTAATGCTAGATTTAGAATGGAGATATTTTTCAAAGTGTCTAAGTAAACATCAGGAGGTTTTTGAGCACTTTTATTTTTTTCTTTCCTGTTCGGAAGATCCTATTGCATAGTACGGTGAAAATTAGATGCATGTTTAATGAAAATAAATATTACAGCCAAGTTAGAATGAAAGAGGAAGGAAAGTCTACCAAGGCCCAATTTACGATTATTGATTCTAACACTTGTTCACGCAAGAAAAGACCTGTTAATATCTGCACCAGTGGAAAAAGCAACATCTTTTCCACCAAGTGAATGAATCACATTGCCTTTGCAAGGGATCTGGAGAATGAATAGGAGAGTTTGGGGACCTAATGGTGAGGTCAAATGAACTGTTCCCTGCCCAGGAATGTGACCAGTCAGGCTCCACTTAAAGAGTAAATTTATTTTGCCAGCGGTGGAAAAAAATTCAAGTAATGATGAAGGGGATGCTGAGCTCAGAGACAGTCTTTACTAATGGGGAGTAAATTCTCCCCATCCTTTCCAGAGCAGAAGGGACCTTAGAAACAAAGTAGGTTAGGCTAACAGTGAGGTCTGAAAGAGATTTTATTGCTAACTATAGCCACTGGGATTTGTAGCTCACGTGCCTGGAGCAGTGCGTTAATGCTAGCCACATTATAAACCCATGGCCTCGCGCCGGTGTGGCTGTTACAAAAGATACTATTTGCAAAAAGAAACATCAGGCCACTGAACCTGTGATCCTTCCATATTTATTTCAAATAATTATTTAAAAACTGGAAAGCTTTGTGAGTTGTTCTTCTTTTGTTCTTAACCAGCAGCCATTTTAGAACATGCATGGTCAGGAGTTTCTGGAAAAGAAGGAGAAAGAGTCTTGGAAAGTAATACAGCTTCTCAGTCAGTGCTAAGCTCATCCCATGCCATGCATTGTCTTCCAAAAAACAGAAGTATTGTATAATACACCTGTATTATTCAATGTATAAATTGTAATTGTATAATCTCTCTTTTAATAATTCCAATTTCCCCCTTAATATAAGCAATATGGCAATGAGGCTTTATCATACAACAGAGCCTCCTGCGCTACTCCCTTTCCTCAAAGTTTCTTTGAACAGTTTCTGAATAGATCTTTAATGTACAAATGCTTGATAGTCTAAAAGATGTAATCAGGGTTTCACTTTCATATTTTGGGATTCTGGGGCTGTGCTGTGATTTAATTTACTGTTATGTCCTTCTTTCCTCACCTGTTTTCACTCTTGGTGAGAAGGGACCAGCTTCTCAAAAGAGGAGCCTATAGAGGATGCTTTGTTCAACTTGCCACTGCTATCCCAGTATTGCAGTATTGTCTTTAGGTGCTTGGTTTTCTTCTTGGATTGCACAATAGAGTGGTGGGTACATATCCCCATCTATAGTATTAGATAAAATCAACAGAACATGGCCCAACATGCAGCAGTTCTGCAATGTTGTTATATCCTAAGTCACTTAAGTGCATTTGAAAACACTGCTTGAAGTCCATGCTCTGGTGAAACTAGACTAATACGTACCATTACTAACATGGCCTCTAGTTGAGCAGTATATTATATTTGTTAGTTTCTTAATTGCAATGCTATACTCTTAGCTGAAATAGAGAATCTCACTCTTCCTATGAATACTAATAATGCTGCATGTATTAACAGTGGTTTGTTCCAGCTTCTATAGATGCTATTGTTTTCAGGAAAAAAAACAAAGTTTTATTGATTTATAATCTTCTTGCTATAATCTCAATACTTGCTTTTGGAGAATCAGAAAGATTAGCAGTACCTATTCACTATACATCATTCATTATGATATATTTTTTCTTCTTTATGCATTATCACTGTGGTGTCTTTTATGCCTACTATTGACAATGAATACTTTCTTTCTGAAAACCATTATCCTCCACCAAACCAATAGACGTACATATGCAGAGATACAGTATGGCAGAATTATCAAAAGACACCGACAACTGATCTGCCTGCCTTCTCATCCCAAACCTATATAACAGATGGAAAAGACAAGATACACTACATCCCAGATGTGCAGGAACACAAGTGTCTGTTTTAAAAGTAAGTGCTTGTATAAGCCTTTACACTATCAGGGACTTTTTTTTTGCATTTTTTTGCAATTTCTCAAAAACAGTCATTTTATGCCTGTTTTTTTTCATTTGCTACTATAAATTTCTTGATTCCATCTTTTGGTATGTGATTGTACAAGGGCCAGCAAACTGAGACAAAGGGTGCTTTTAAAGCATACATTTTCTATTATACAGGTTTGAGCCCTGATCATAACACTTTCTTCCTCAGAAAAATGATCTAATGGCTTTCCTTCAGCTGTTAAATGTAAAATGGAAGCAATATTTACAGAGCTATTTAAAATAGAATCAAGGGAAATAATAATATAATTTTACTGAAGATTTCCAGAGGATACACTCTGGAATACAATGAATCGCTTGGGAGCTCTGCTGACAAGAAAGGGAAGTTTGGACTCTTAGGATCATTTACGTTGCAAAAAGTGTCATAGAAAGCACGGTGATCCACAATCCAAGCATGGTGAGATAGTAAAAAAAGAGATAGTCATTGAAGAATAACCACTTTAGATTAGACAACACACATTGAAGTACCTTTGCTGGGCCTGCACCTACATTTTTGGGGCAACCAAATACTTTCTGACTTGTATAACTAAAAAAAATGCAAACTCAGACCCTGCATTTTCCACAAACTTTGCATCATGTCAGTCTCATGTTGATTGCCAGTTTGGCTTTTGATAGCCAAACATATGCATTCAATCTCTGTGAATCACACAATCGTACAATTCATGAATATATGGTACTGGAGACAGGATAAGCTATCCCAGATCTGTAACACCAATAAAATTCATAACATTGCCGCTAAAAGTTAATGAACATCGTCTGAGGACTCCTTGTTTCCTGTCCTATGATGCACTGGATCTAGCAGAAAGACAAAGCTCACAGAAGCATTTATGTATAAAAAGCAGAGCCAGTTGGCTGCCTTGGTTAGGGTGACCAAATGCCAGCAAAACCAAAATCCTCATTTGCTTTGAAGACCTCATGCTGAAAGAGAAGCTGTTGTTGAGATACTCACTCTTTGTAAGCATTTTCATTTTCTCCTTTCTGGACCATCCAACAGAAAAGACATTTTAAGCAGTAAAGGATGTCAGTCTCTCTGAGATCAGAAAAGCTCAGGATGTGTATACTTTTCAGAGCTGAAGTTGATAAGTACTGAAGCACTGGCGAGTTCTGGAGCTGTGGAGAAATTTGACCTATGAAATACTGACTTCACTGAAAATTACACTAGCTGTTTCCTTTTTCAGAGAGTAATATGAAATTTCTTTGCATTTCATGAGCTCTGTGATATTCAGGAGGTTGCTCTACAAATGGTGACACTGTCACTTTTAAACCTTGATGGATAAATCTCTTGTAAAACTCAAACAACATTTCTCAGCATGCCTTCCTCTTCTGTCTGTCCCGAATACAGGTGTTTAGAGATCCAAAAACTAGTCAGCATAGAAAGATATTTCTTTATCATGCAGAGCTGTGTTATTGGATAGGAGTAACAGAAACAAGAAGTGTTTGTTCTTGTTACCTTTAAAAATACTGCAAGAATTACATATTCTTGCATGCATGTGTTATCTACAGTTACTTCTGTAAATAGAGCTGCACTTTTTCTGCAACAAGAATTTATTCTAATACTTTTGTGCTTTTCCTTCCTTAGCAGTATAATGAAATAACTACTGTGCCATATATATAGAAATTACTCCCAAGAATGTAACAAGCAGGATTCACACATTTAAATTAATTCAAAAAAAAAAAAAAAAAGCTGAACTGTTTCCAAATTCTTCTATCCAAGCATCACTTAAGAAACTGTTTGTTCAGTTCAGTTTCATCTCTACAGCTGCCAAACCACTTCAGTTCTGCCAGCTCTGCTCTCTGATTGCAAAATAAAGGGTGGTCACTTCACAGTGTATGCAAGAAATATTATAATTTTGTGAAAATTATGACATTTAAGAAATCCTTTCAATAGTAAATTGCTAGGCTATCCTGCTACATGCCTATTTAGCACAAAAGGAATGTTTTATATTCACTTCTCCATGCCTTCCTATAGCATTAGTGAATATAGTATGCAGGGTTTGCGTTCTCTAAGACTGAGGCACTTTGCTGCAGCTTACATTCATAAATATTTTTGTAGTATAATAGCCTGTCAAAACAAATCTGTTTTCCTCATTTGTGTGTGTGCAGAAGGGTGTCCTTACTGCTTCTTGTCCATCTCTAAAGAAAAAAATAGTAATTGCACAACGTATCAAAGCTTTCTTTTTCTTAATATATGTCACCAGTGCCTCCCTCCTCCCTGAAAACCAGGGGATGTGAAGAAATCAAGCAAATAGCCCTTATTATATGAAAAATGCTCCTGCATAAATGCATTAACTATTTTCAAATCTCATCTCTGGAGATCTGTGTGTGTGTGCTACTGTGTGCAGAAGCACAAAAACATGCATTATATGAAAGTGCACAAAGTTATATTTAAAAAATATAAATATTTCATATTGGTTTTCTCTCAGATGTTTTATCCTTTAAAGCAAAAAAGGGAAGGAAAAATGCTAAGCTGCTTATTTATGATCTTGTTTAGTTTCCAATCAATTTTCTTCTCAGGGAAATAATTTCCCTGAAGAAGAAATTAAAGTGTACTCAGAAATAAGAAAGGAACAGAATATTAAGGGTTTTGTTTTCTTAATAATAAAAATACATGAGTGTAAGCAGTGATATAGTAGTTATTAAAAATAACAAAATACAAGGATGTTAATTCCTGCAATATAGGAGTAATATGGAAGGATTTTTTGGTAATTTTTTTAAATGAAACAATTGTAGAAATGAGAACATGTACAGCCTTCTGATTTCCTTGCGATTAGAATTTTATATTTTTCAGGGTACTGTTTACATCAGACCACGTTCTGTTTTTCCCATGCTGACCTGTACTTTGCTCAGTGGGAAATCTCGTTCAGTTCAGAGAGACTCATTATGGGATGAGGAATCGTTTAGAGGGCTGCTTTTTGTTCACCTTGCATTATCATTGCAAATTGTAAATCTGGCTGTAAGGCAATACCAAACCAGAACAGTAGTGTCTTGCACCCACTTTCTACTTAATGTGTATTGTCATTTATGTTAATCCTGGACTGAATCTAGTATGGGTAAAAATCATAGAAATAGACATTGCACTTTTTCACTAGGAAATATTTTTGAGAGGGAGGGTCTGTTTATTTTTCTTCATATTAGCCTCACAACTGGAACTCGATAGAAGTACTGACACTGAGAATTAGAAGTAATTCTAGCATTCTTCACCTCTTGTATGGGATATTACATAATCATTAACATTTCTTAGTCAAATACTATTTTTACATATAGTTATGCAGCCCTGCGGCATTGAATACATGCACAGAGATATGTCCTCTATCAAACCGCTAACCCAGAGAAACATATCCTTTGCAACATAGCTTCATGCCAATCGCCACTTCAATAAACACTGCCACATCATGATGACTGCTCTCCAGGAATTAGCAATGAGTTTGTTTATGATTAAGTTTATCAATATTTATAAAGTACTGTACTTGAGGGGATAATATATTGATAAAATACAGTTCTAAAATGCATTACATTTCCACATTATATTTAATGGCTAAAAATATATATAGTGGGTGTGGAGTAATAGGGGCCATACCCCGCCCCCACAAACAGTTTCTTTATCACCCCATCTGCTACCCCAAATGCTAACTCTCAGGAACACCACTGCTTTGCAGCATGTTTTATTATTCAAGCTTTGGTGGGAGGAGAGCTGCAGAAAGAAAGTGTTAACTGTAGAGAAAAGGAGGGTCAAACCAAGACCCAGAATAAGCCATATTGCTCCACTAATGCCAGGACAGCGGCACAAACTTCCACTGGACCTGGACTGGCTACTAAGTACCATTAGATTAGATCAAAACCTGTTAGAAAAAAAGGAACAGTGAGAAGAAGGTCTAAACACATTTGTCAAAGAATTAATAAAGAGGCTAAAGGTATTTATGTAGGCAGGGAACATATGGAAGAGGAACAAGGCAGACTTTCAGAAGAAATTATTTAGCTTCATTAAAAAAAACAGAACAAAGATAAGGATAGGAAAAAAACATGAAAGTTTACACTGTTTTTATATTGCCTGTCTATTTTTCCAAAAAGAAGCAGTAACATGGGGCCCAATTCAAAACCCCCAGAAATCAAGCAAAGATTCTTATTGATTTGAATCGGGTGCTCTGGAAAGAAAGAAATGCTGCTAGATAAATACCAAATACTGATGAGTGCTAATGGGGGTTTAAGAGACAAAGCATCCAGTTTGAAGCACTTATTGGCGGTGTCTACACTACTGCCACTTGCCAAAAACCTTTCCATCACTGTACAATAGCTGAGCTTTATGACTGGCTTCCAGCATTTTAATCTGACCCTGCTCAGAGCAGGTGAGGAGCTGGCTGAATGGAAGTCACCAAGATGATTTTAGGGATGACAAAACTGTTTGTAAATGTAAGTTGGATTCAGTAAGCATTTTTGCTTGAAAAAAAATCAGTTGGAGAAGAAGCAGAGGGGAAAGTGAGAAAATCAAAGCATTTTGTGTGGATACATTCACAATTTAAAATTTTGATTTTTGATCTCAGTATTTTTCTTTTTAAATTGACATATTTTTAGTAAAAATGATTAAAATGGAAGAATTCCAAAAGGAAATAACATCCTTTGTTTTGTTAAAATTTAACAAAATGTTAAATTGTAAACAATTTAAATTGTTTAGGACAGCACAAAATTGATTATTTCTCTGATTATGCGTGTGTTTCATCCATCAATTTGAAAATTCCGTTGTTCATAGAGGTAATACACTAGGTAGTACATCTAGGTAATACACTTTTAGCCTAAATGACTGGCCAATAATCTGGGCCTCACTGGTATGTGTCTATTAGGAGGAGAAGCTGACCATATGAATCAGGTTTTCTTTCAAGAAATCCTGTTTATTTACCATGACTGCGCAGAGATCTGCCCTGAATTCAGTCAGAACAAACAAGAGAATTTCCATACTGCCAGTTCCAAGCCAGCCAGCACTCCCTGAAAAGACACTCTAGCTCTTGGCTTCTGGTTTGCCATTCTAGTATTTTTGTTTTTTCTTGGCTGCTTTTTTCTGTTTTTTGGTGTTTATAGGTATTTATCTACAACAGACTAGTCTGACCTTTCTGCTGAAATGTACGGCATACACAAATACAGCCAGTGAAAGAAAACTCTTCTCCCTGGCACTGCACTAATAGTTCATCAAGCTAGGAAGGTGCAGAAAGAAGGCATCATGACAGAACTTGTATTAGTAACTCTCCCATATCTAGTTCTCCACTCCTGTAAAGACTCTGGTGAGAGTTCAGAGCTAGAGAGGCAGTGTCAGGTGAAGAATCAAGGTGATGGTCTCTTTCTACTGAACCCAAACAGAACTACAATTCAGCATTAGAAAGTATGGAAGATTCTGTCTTGATGTTAAACTGAACAGTGTCCTATTAATCTATATATGTCTCAGAGCCTTTTAAGTTTCCTAGCACTGGATAATCAAATCCTAGTATAATCAAGTCAGTTTTCAATTTTCCAAGCCAAAAGATTCCATGCAGTATACAGAGTAATGAACCTTTATGAGGTACTATAAAAAGCCAAATTCTTTTTTATCTATGTGGCCATTCCTCAGGAAAATGTATGCTCTCTTGCTAGTTGAAATGTGTTAGCTGACACTCTTCTTCACCAGAAATGGCTGTGGACTGAGTCATGATCGAGGATAGGATGGCCTATATTGGGACGACTGCAGTAGTTCCCTACCCACACTGCAGGAACAGTTCAGATACTGATGCAGCAGCTACAGAATTGCAAATAAGAGCTTGGCATTTGTGTAACAAACTTTAGCAGTTCAGCTACTGCTTTCCAAGAAGCAGAGCCAGCCCTGTATTCAGGGCAGGAATCTCTAAGAGAAGCAAGAAAGAGAGGGATGTGAAACACTATAACTGCTTCAACATAAGCCATCCCCACTTGTGACTAAGATCCCCATGGCATCTTCGGTGCTGCGGTATGTACTCTGCAGGACACTTCAGAAAGAAAGATAGTGTAGAATGAAAGCTATTCTATTACTGTATGCGTGAATTGGAATTGGGAGAAACAGTTCTTCTGTAACCTTCATACAATGACATTGCACGTGGCTAGTCAGAGATTCAGTCTGTTATGCGGACGGAAAGGAAATTTGACACTACAGGGAACACCCAGAGTTCTTATGGTTTTAAAACTAAGGAGAATAGTAGCATGTTGGCTCAGAGTCTCATGCGTGCAGTATTATGGTTTTGCAGAAAAAGGAATAAATCATACTGGACACAATCAATTTTAAGTATGACACAAACCTGTTTCTGCAAAATGTCAAGATTGCACAACAAAGACTTACAATTGCAGACAGTGAAGAAAGAACTAAAGCCTCACTGGTCACCTGCAATACTTAAGCATGACATTCCCAACTCAGTAGGGAAGGACTGAGGCTCACAAATTGTCTGCTATCTAATTGTCTCTTGGCTCAGCTTGGGAAATGCAAATAGAAATAGACTGCAAAAATTGGTTCAAGAAGCCCTAACAGGATAGCAAGCTCTAGGCAGTATACAGCAGATGGTAAAAGATTTTTAAAAAGCAATCTTCTTGAAGTTCGCAATAGTCTAGGGAGTTAGAAAATGGCAGGTGGAGCAGGAACTATAACAGGTTATGAATCGTCAATAATTTCCTTTTCAGTGGCAATAAAACTGCTCTTGAAATCACCCAAAGGTTATAGAGATACACTGTAGTTGGAAGACACACACCTCAAGTGAGAACTGACAGAAGGATATAACAACTATAAGAACTGCAGAGGAAGAATATCATCTTCTGAATTAACACTTATGGGCTAATATACAAATATGGTCAGTTCAGAAAATCTTGGACTTAGATTCATTTATGAGTTAAACAAAAGAAACACAAGCTACAAATCAAGAGAATTAAACAGCCTAAATGCTTAGGAACGTATTCAGTAGCAGACCATTATTGTTCAAGATCATCAGTGTCCTTCATTACTGTACAGACTAAGGACACAAAAACTATGCCCTGAGGTACTTGCGGTTTACAACCAAAACAGATATTGGAGCTAAGAAATAAACAATATATATAATAGGAGGCTAAATTTGAGGATGCAGAGACCGTGCATGTGTAGAAAAACAGTTCTAGCTTTTTACCTGCACAGGGCACGTACATTATTTACCAGCTACCCCTGCTAACTTTCTCACTCCCCAACAGAATACTAAGGAAATCAGAGTCATAACTCTCACCAATATACTAGTTTTAAAATGAAACAATTCCTGACAACAAATAATAACTGTTAAAATCTATTTGAATTTGTTATTTTCCTGCCCCTTATCCTCTCACTATGAGAGGCAGCTGTCTACTTTCCCTACACTTCAAGCCAGCTATTCTATCTTCAGTAGAACAAACACACTGACAGCAAAAAGCAAAAAAGAAGGTGAAATTACTGTTGTCAGGCAGATACACAGTGAGTGGAGGATGGTGTACAGTATCAAGGAAACGGAAAAGAAAATTAGAATGTAATTATCTTGGTTAGTCTGCATTTAGATAGCCTGAAACAATAGCCTCAAAGAGCAATGTGAATTTCCCCGTTCATCTTAATGGAGTATTAACTGCAAAGCATAATTATGACAAGTTTAATGCTAATAGTGTTAACTGTTCCATTTCTGAACAATAGACCACATAGAACCATTACAGCCCCACTTCATTACTGTTGGGCTTACTTGATATGTATTAATGTTTCATTCATCTTAAATAATTACTTAGGAAAATATTGCTGGAGCCTCAAAATGTCCAAAACCAGACAGTCACAAGAGACAACTCAGAGTCAAACATAAAATTGTTGCTTTCAGATCTCATTCCTAGACTTCTACCTAAACATCTCATTGATCTTTGATATGTTTCCTTGTCATAATATTGTTTTTCCACTGCAAAAGAAGTCATAGCTGCAGAATTCCCTTCTCCCTTCTATGATCTTCTTGTAAGGAGTCTTTAAATATTTATGTCAAAGTGTACCGGTTAGAGATCAGTTAGAGACTTTAAAAAAAAACCCAGCGAGGCCGCACCATTGATAAGGAAGAATGTCACATGGCTTCAGCCCAGAGAGGCAAGGGGGAAGGCACCACAGTTACGGAAGCTGAGGCTTTTAAACAATTCTTGTCTTGCAAGAAGGGGAATGGGCATGTTTGGAACAGCTTCACAATTATAGACCAACAGACAAAAGTTCGATTCACTCACCTCACTCTCCTATTACTGTACTAATAGTAATGTATCAAAACTGTTAAAGCCTTCCCGCTCAACTAGCTCATGAGCTGGAGCTAGGCAATGTAGCTTATTCCCATGCCTTTTTTTAGAGCCAGCCATTTGACTTACTTCTTTGACAGGTGGCAGGATCCAAAGACCCCAGGGGATTTTCAACTGTCATTTAAAATGACTGGTGCTTAGGATAAAATTCTTATAAACCAAGTCCAAAGTGCTACAACGACTGCAATTGATTACATGGCAGATAAAGGAGACAGAATAACCACTGGTTCCTTGGAGCGCTGCAAGAAATCACACTTAGGATTTCTTGCTGATAACCCAGCTCAGAGGAAGATGCTCTTCAGGAAGCAAGGTCTATTCTGCCCACAGCAATTAGGGGGAAATAGGTGACAGGCTGTGTTAGTGGAGAAAAAAATCCTAAGTAATTCCTTTCTATGTCAGTTTTCTTCCTTTCCACAATGTAGTGACTCCCATATAGACCACATATACGTGTGTGTGTGTGTGTGTGTGTGTGTGTGTATGTATGTATTTTTACACATACAGAAAAAAGTACAAGTAAATGTGTATTTCTTGGAGATTCCTTGAATCTTCAAAGATTGCAGAAGAAAATCAAGGTGCTTGAATTTAGTGGGTGGAAAGTGGGTTAGAAATAGGACAGTTTATCAAATTATGGTGGTCCCATCCCACAGACTGTTGTCCTTTCTTTGCAAGCTGTATAAATTCAGCCTTCAGCTACATTTCCAACTTTGTTTCCTTGTCACATTTCTCATTCCTGTCTCTTTGCTCAGCCAATGACAGCAGTGCCAATCCCCCAGTTGTTAAATGTATCCAAAAGCTTCCCCCCTCCTACTTTATATCACCCTAAAAGTGATTTTTGCAGCCTCTCCTCCAGAAAGAGTGAATTTGAACACAAAGACAGAATATTTGAGCCAACGAGAGAAGTAAAACGAGAATCCTTAAAGTCTTTTCTTTAACTCATGTTATCTTATATACATTACGGGAAGGAGAATGTCCCTTTAAATAGTTTGGGAGCCCTCTAGTGATTCTTGCTGTCTTTCACGGCAGAAACCAGGCGATCCTCCCCCGTGCTAGCGCAGGTAGGTGGAGGGGCCTTTGCGCGCAGCTAACAAACCCAGCACTTGCCCCCCAGTGCTGCCCGGGTGACTTTCACAAGTCGGTAATGTGACACAGAGACCAAGAACACAGCGCGTTCCTGCCTTCGCTCATCTCTGCCCATTTTATTCATCATTTGAGTTCCTATTCTGCAGTTACAAACTCTGACAGATCTCAGATCTTGGCAGCATTGTGTCTTAGGTCGTGAGGGACCTTCAGGGCAAAGCCTCGCGCGTGTGTGTATTTGTGTATGCTACAAACCCCTCCTTCTGACTTCTCAAGAATTAGAGCGTAAATCCCGAGCCTTCAGATTTTGATGAGAACTAAACCTTTTGCTGTTATACCATTACAAACCATAAGCTCTTAGAAAATGTATTTTTAGGAGTCCTATTGAATCACATAGTATGTAGCATAATGTAATCAATAAAAGAAGCTGCATATAAATAATCTGTTTGGATTCTCACACATTTTAAGACGAGAGAGGGCACCATTCCCAGCAGTACTCCCCCCCTCCCTCAGAGTTCACACCTTTTATGGGGGAAAATGATTGTAAAGTATTCATTTAAGCCAATAACCAAAGCTTATGTTATTCATTTCTCGGTGATATACATAGTGCTCTTTTTGTATACTATTAACCGTGGACATATGTTTTTCATTTGACTATGTTACTTACACACACTATTCTTTTAAAAAATATGTAAAATATAACAGCTGCTGTAAAAAAAATATTTTTAGATCTCTGAAGTGCCTAACGAGCTGCAGTGCACAACAAAAATGGTTTGGTCTTTGTAACATGCCCATAGTAAAATCTCATGGAAGAGTTTAATCCACTTGGTCATCTCCTTAGAAGGGAGTGAACTAACACAGTTATAGTATGACAAAAGTGGTTCTCCAGAGTGTGTTCACTGACTATAACAGCAAGGTCTTGATCATTCACTACGCCAGAGAAATGATACAAACAATGGATCAGCCAACTTTAAAAACAGCAGTATAAAAGCAATTGTAAAGGCACCAACTGTATCATCTGAGCTCTGCTTTGACATTGCTGTTTTCTGATGGCAAAAATATACCTATTTCCTGCCAGTATAAGTGAGAGATTAAGGGGTAAATATAGAAAACCTAAAGTTTGCTTTGGATGAGAAGTTTTTTCTTTATGAATTATTGAATAAATCAAATATCCTTGGTTCTCATCCCAACAGGGTGCGATGATTGCTAGCTTGAAAAAAATGTAGCAGGAGCAAACGTTGGCAAGAGCAAAGCATTATAATGTGAAGTCTAAGAGATAAAAAGGATTGTCAGTTACAGTAAAAGCTATCAACGTTGGGAGAAGATGTTTAAGCTGTAATTCTACCTAGATTAAGGTTACTTAAAAACAGTGCTTGTGGCTTGAAAGCAACCTGTGTGAGCCTATTTCAAGGGATAAATTCCACCTCTAGATATTGCATAGATGCAAATTATTCCACTGCAACATTTTTGGCTGCTATGATGTGAGGGAATGGCAAGTATGGAGAACTGCCAAAACTGAATGTCTACTTCCTTCTCTTCCAGTTGATAAGACAGGAGAGCTAAAAGGCTTTTTTGAAATCAGTCATGTGGTATGTGGAGAGTAGGATGAGAAAACAAAATCTTTGTTACGAAGATCCCAGTCATACAGTGGTAGAGAACATGTTGGGGAGGCTCCTGTTCTCAGAGGAGCTCTGACATTCCCTGCAACAGCTGCAGCACCATGTTGTAAGTTGTCTGCTGCCATTTGATGGGGTGCCACAGGCTTTACTTGCACCAGGTCCTGCTCTGCCAGCTTCCACTAAAGCTTACCTTGCATCATCCAAGTTAAATATAGACAGCTTCTTTGTATTTCCTGCGTTTCATTGATTTAGTCTTGATGTTTCCAGAGTGTTAAGTCCAGCATGTTCAAGGGTGTCCAGGGTATTCAAAGCTGTGCAGACAGTGTCCTTGAATCACTTCCAGTCAACGTCAATATAACAGGAAGTCGTATTAGTGATATCCAGCTGGCTTTGTGCTGATTTGCAGAGTGCTTGTTTTACAGCAGCAATGTTACAGTATTAATCTCCAAACTGTTGACATTTAGGTTATTCAAAAGCTTTTGCTTGCAATTGTATAGACAGTTTGATGTGGATGTTGAACTTTCCACAGATCAGTTAATTTGACATTTGAATCCTCCTCCCATAGACTTCTGGTATCACTGATGTTGGCCTGAAGGTGGTGTAATCAATCACTGCCAATTTTTAGACTGTCCCGGGGGTTTTGGTTTTACCTGGAACCTGAAGGCTTGTGATCATATTAATTACATTTATTTAGGAAGAATGGATAACTGGTTTTGTACTTTTGCTATTGTATTTGTCAATAATACCCTCAGCAACCTTGACAGTCTTACTTAAAACAAGCTTTGAAGCTACTGGGATAATAATGATGTTCTTTTGTATCTGAGAACTGATATGTTTCATGAAAGTTATCTCTGATCTTAGCTGTGTTGAATTAGTATTTAGTCACTAGCGATGGCGGCATAGCATTTTTTGTAAAGCAACAATCTTACTCTTACTGTATAGTCATTTTTGCCATTAGGTGACGTAGTTTATTGATCATGGGGGATCTGATAGTGAAATGATTACCAGTTTCTACATTATTTTCTCAGCAATTACAACTCTACAGTTAAGGGCAGCCAATCCAAGTTTCCCTAAAATTGTTTCCCTCATAAGAAAAATTTCATTTAGTTTTATAATATGAATTCTGTATCTGGTCACTGCATTGTCAGACAGGGCAGTTCTTCATGCTGGTAATTAAATGGATGTCAGTAAGTGTTTCTGTGATCCTGCTATGTCCAAAGATGTAAATATAAAGAACCTAATATAAAGGGAAGGGAGATTCCTCAGGGAATGGCTATGCTGTGCAGTGAAGTGCAGTGCAGATAGCTCTGAAGTGGTGTTGACCACTTAGTAGCATGGTATTGCACTTCAGTAAAAATTTTGACTCCCAGCAGTAACTCCTAGCTCCAGCTCAGTGCCACGGTGAGGCAGTCAGACTGCTTTTGCTTCCAGAGATGGTTTAGTTTGTGGGAGTTTGATCTGCTGTGCTCTGTTGTGTGGGAGTCACTGAATTCCGGTACGGCTTCTAGCCAATGGAAAGGGATCCTTGATTCGGAGTTTCAGGTGAGCAGATTTTGCAATGGTAACTGCTAGTGAATCCATACCTGCAGCTTTGCTGCTTTCCTGTCATCTTACAAGTTTGAAAGAATGGCAGATCAACTTGGTTTTCATGCCAAATACACTTACTAAGCAGTATCACGCATCCAGATTCAGTCATAATATGGAATCAAAAAAGGTGAGGTAAAGCCAGCTATAACGTTTGGCCTGTAGAGTTTGATACACCTCTATAGGTGATCTAGTGTGTGTACTTAAACTCCATAGCAAACCTGATGTGCTAAGTTAGAGATGGGTCTAATGTGATCTCAAGCTTTCACACTTGTCTGCAAGTGTCTATCTGCAACAGCAGCTCTTTGGAAGAGGGAGTTTAATCTTAGCAGGGGGCACCAGGCATCAGGAGTCCATTTGTAGGTTACTGCTGACTCCGGAGCTATGTGATTGCGCTACACTCAGGAGGATAATACTGAATGGTTTGATTTTTAAAATGATATAGCAGTCTGTATTTTGCTTCTTTGTTTGGGTTTTGGAAAAACAAATTGGCTTTAAATTTTGTTTTATGTGGCTTTTGGGAAGCAGAAAGTGAGAGAGAATTGGGAAAATATTTGTGCTCCAGGGAGATTTCTCAGCTCTTCCATCTCATATATTTAATATGTATACAATGTTTTTGCTAGAATGAAGCAAGTCAAAGGGAATTTGGGATGAATCGCTCTCAGCAAGTAAATTAAATATGTTTTATTCTCAGTTCATCTCAGATGATACACAGTGGGTAGAAGAGCTATATTTTGAGGATTGATAGTGTAGAATAAAAATTTACACTAGGGGGCAGCCTATAACTGATGTGTTGGATTACTAATACTGTATCTGATGTCACGGAGAAATTGGCCCAGAAGATTCATATACTGCACAGCTTTTCGGGGAAAATTTAGGCTTGTAGAAACTGTTGAGTCAGCATTTTCTCCCCTGGGTAAATATAAGAATGAAAAGGCCTTGCATAATATTAGAAACCCTGCACATAATGCTGGTGGTGAACTACAATATTATAGAAAGCTGTGACAAAGAAATACGTGGCATTGTTCTGAATTCAGGCTTTTTCAAGAGCTGTATTTTAAAAGTTTGCAGCTTTTATGAAAATTAATGTATTTATATTCATCTTAAAGTGATTTAGGTTTGTTTGGACAAAGTAAATTTAGTTCATTATCAAAATGAGTAGAAAAACTACAGTCCTCAAGCAAATGGAAGATAATTTTAAAAATCTTTTAATTTTTTAAATCACTTTAATATAAAATTGTGCTAAAAATAGTTGCTTATTGCTCAGTTTTTCTATATCAGCAGTACATATTCATGAAATGACACTTCAGATTTTGAAATGAACTTATCCCGATTTAGCAAAACACTCAAATATAGGCCTGACTGCCTATATTTATTTAATAATTTATATAATGCCTATTATATAGGCATTCCTATAATGCCTATAGGAATAGGAAGCCAAAAGTGCACTTCAGATGAGATTCAGAGTTCTGCTTAGGCTCATGGCAAGAACATTTATCTTGAGGAGGGAGATTAGGTTTCCACAACCATTTTGCAGACCTGCCTGTGCTATGATTGTCAATCAGAGTGTTATTTAGCTGTGATGGTTGCATACAAGGTACGAGTTTTGGGTCATAGTAAGAAATCAGAGAAAGTCCAGGTCAGAGAGGAGCTGAGAATCACTGCATAAACATACTTGTGGTCTGCATTGTGTTTACATTGCAGAATACATCTACAGCTCTCAGAAATGCAGATTTTATTGCCTCTTTTCACAAATGAAGGAAATTGAGGCATGGGGACAGAATCATGTTTCCAAAGTATCATATTGAGGAAAACAGGAAAGTTCCTTGACTGCCAGCTCTAGTAAAGTTTCCCTCAAAGTAATCCTACGGAAGAAGTATCAAAAAGAGAGTCCAGCTCCACATGCACATCTGCTAGGCTGGAGTGACAGAGGAAGACAGAGAGATGCTAGAAGAAGTAAACATTCCAGTGGCAAAGTGGGCACCAAAGAAGTGTGGAAGCCTCGCTGGGCTAATCCTACTGGGCTGCCAGACAGGGTGGAGAGACAGGCTCCCCGAGAATCAGAGAAAGAGCATAACTGAATTGCCTTCTAGAGGAGGTTTTTCATTCTCCAGTGATTACAAAGAAAGCTCAGGGAGATCTGACAGGCAAGGCTGAAGTTTGGTTCATGATAGAAGTTAAAGATTTTGTAATTTCATGTTTCTATAACTTTCCTTCTTTCTTTTTCTCCAATATCTGGCACATACAAACACGTGCAGATGAACATGTGTGTATGTGTTCTGAATACTAGAGTTCTTTAGTAGGTAAACACCTGGATGTTTGTGAATCTCAGCTTTTCACCCACTTTTAAAAACCTCAGGAAGTTATGGTAGTGCCCAAATCCACAAGACCCTGATATTTTCACCTTTGAACTGATATGCTCTTAAGAAAAACAATGTGTTAGTTTGCATGGTTCATTGCAAAGTAGTGTCCTGATACATAAATGAGGTTTGGAGACTACCTAAGTAAGAAAAATAATAAATTTTGGTCTTGTGAATATGAGTATTAGACCTGTACCCAATGAATACCCCACATTATTTTGACGTATAAAGCTGTAAATTACTTGCTACCCACATCTATACCTGAGCTACTGCAGCTGCAGTTCATCAAGACCATCATAGCTGGAACTTCTCTGTGTTAAGGAATTGGTGGCTGGCAGGAAATTTTTCATCTCTGAAATTTGCTTTCCCCCTTTTTGAGCCATAACCAGATATATTGGATTGCATATGTTTTGAAAAATCTATTTTTTTCTCCCTCATTCTTACAGATAACTGATGTGTAAGGTTGAGCAGTAAAGATGAATGATTGAGTGGGGCTTCACTTTTGTTGGTCAGTTATTTAGTAGTGTATTCTGAAGACTACCAAGGGCACTCAGAGATTTAGGCAAGCAGTTACATATCACAGAGCAGTAAAAAATCCCCTTTATACTAAGTGTAAATGCAGCACTGGAAAAGCCAACCGAATATTAGCTGTATAAAGCATGAGAAACTTTTGTACCACTTCACAATGACTGTCTTTTCCCTGTTCTCATCAGAATCCAGAAAATGCTTTCCATCTCTAGCTTCTCCGTATATTGTTTTCAGACTTATTACATGATACTACCATCTGTGCTACTTGTCTTTTTGATGCAGTTCTAAATCTGCATATTTTAAGATACTAATTTTGTAGGTGAGGTGCCCAAGACTCTGAGAGTTACAGAAAGATTCCATTTGTTTTGTGCCATACCTGCATAAAACAGGAAGATAGTCCCTGCCCCCAAACACTAAAAGTTCAAATCAACGGAGAGAAAGAAACAAATTGGGGAATACAAAGAAATAGGAGGACAATATTAATAGGTGAGGTGGCTGTCAAACCAGCAGCTGACTAGTGTTGATCTGTTTATAGATCAAGACAAAGGAAATCTTGAGGGAGGTATGTGAAGGCCAGTGAGGTGATTTCATGGGCAAATAATCATCTACTGTTAAGTTAAAACTTTGCTCTGGTTATGACTTTCCCACTTTTATGTGTAATCAGAAACATCTTCCTGTCACTACTGCATTTTTTTTGCATAAGGCACATTGCTATTTTACAACTGATGTGTGAAAATGAAAATGATGAAAATTTAATCCAATGCACTGACCCCTGTCGTTCCTTTTTTCTATCTGGATGACTAAAATAATATAACCAATAAAATAACCAACTCATTGAACCAATGAGACATCAAAGAGTGCAAACAATAGACTGCATATTCCTTTCTGAGCCAGGCCCACCCCAACCCTCAATTTTGAAGGGAAGATATATTGCTGTAAGATTAATTTTTATGTACCTGAGAACTGTTGAAGGACAGCATGTGCCAACCTCCTTTTTTTCTTTTGTTCCACTTCCTACTAGTGGTGAAAAAAAAATCTTTAGCATCATCTGTGTGGGTGTAACCTTGCTTTCCAGGCTTTTGCCCTGTTATAATGATGCAATGCATGCCTTACATGAAAATCAGGCCTATTGTGCACAACTGTATTTCTCATACAATACTTATTGATCAGTACTAGCCCACACCTGAAGGCCTGGGTGCTTAGTATTCCTCCACTTTCTTTTTTTTTTTTCCAGAAGTTGATTCATTGTAACCAGTGCAGAAGTTCAGCTGGTCAGCCGAAAACCAAAACTTCCAGGATTTCAAGGCTGCATTTAAAAGAATTTGATCATGCGGGCATTCGGAGTGCCTGATTACTATCTTCCAAACATTCATAGTTCAATCATAAACATATAGATTTTCACATTTTCCTAATAAATGAATGAAAGTACCTTTTGGGGAGTAAAGTGATATGTTTTTAAGACATTTGTTTACTTTTTCTGTAAGCTCCTGAGATGGCTAACATACTAGTTGTTAATCACACCATCTGTTCAAGCAGTATTTGACTAAATGAATCAATTCATACTTTTTCTTCTTAAAGCAGTTTTTTGCAGAACAATATGTTTGTGTCTATTACCCCATCATTTGGCAATGTAATATGAGATATTTTAATTTTCCTATTTATTGTGCATGGGTTTTCAATCTCCAAATATTTTTTTAAAATATGCATACAGCACAGAAAAGCTGTGTCTATTGATTTCTGCAACATTGCAAACAGTGGAAAAATCTGTTCCATTCTGCTGTCAAATTTTAACCATCTGATTATATTTAAATGAGTTCTTCCAACATGTTTCATTTGAATGACCGTCCTGTAAGCGATTCCTATTTTGTACCGAAGATGGCAGTGATGCACAACCTAGCTGGTGGTGTTTATCCTGGAGGAGTTTTGCTCAGATTTCAGTTACAAGTTCCAGGAAATGGCAAATTAGGGGGAAGATTCTGCAAGCCGGAATGGCAACCTCTTGTAGTCGTTGTTGTCTTACTTGTCTCTGGTGAGCTTACATTTACATAATTCCAAACAAAATTCAGTCTAAATATGAAAATTGTGGGTTGAAATGAATATAAATAAACTTAAACTTTACACTAAAAAGTAAATAAGTCACTTTTGAAGTTTGGAAAAGTATTAATCAGTTTGTTTTAAAATTTCTTTGTATTTGTCCATTTCCTAGCTTCAGCTGAAACCAAAAATCATCAGCCTCTGTACATCAAACTCTCCTTGCGCTTTCAGTGCTGTCAAATCTTGGTAATTCCTGAAACCTCATGTGAAAGGCTAGAAGTTTCAAGGGAATGTAGATCATTTCTAACCCAGAGAAGCTTAGTGCAAATATGCTTGGATAAGTTCCTGACTCTTAGAAGATTACTTGAAACCAACATTTTGAGGTACACCATAACATAGATTCAGAGGAGGAATATTGGTCTGAACACCAGGAAAAATTTTGATAAAGATGGGTTAGTTACTAAAATAGTTTCTGATTAAAAACAGTGATCGAAGCCACATTGCTAGTACAAGCCAAACAAAACAAAAAAGAAAAAAGAAAATCCTAAAGGAAAATTGAGTGGATGACTTCCTAACCATTTTTCCGTTATCACGGATGTGCCTTACTTACTGTCATGGACATACCTTGATACCACAGTGGAGTTAACAGAGTTATAGAGCAGAGTTAACAGTTGTTACTAAAGGCTGTATACTGTTTGCATGATTTCTTATGAACCTAGAAGTGCTATTCCTCACTGCCACGGTTCCACTGTCCAGAGAGTTTACTTTATAAGAAAGGGCACTGTGTCCTCAAAAGCAAATACCTGTATATCAAAGACAAAAATTGTTCTAAAACTGTGGCTCAGTCCCATTCTATTTTTTAATCTGAGTCTTATTTGTGTAAATTCATAGATAGTCAAGTTTCCTGACCAGACTCATGAAAGTAATGAGGAATGTCGCTGAGGTGATCTCAGTAGAATCTTCATCACCCCTTGACCTGTCTGGTTTTTTTCACTGATTTATTTTTGTTTTGTTAATAATTGAGAAAGAAAGTAAAAGAGCAAATGTGTCTATGAATGAGGTCTGAAAATTTTCAGAGTGCATGTTGTAATCTGTGTTGTGCCAGAGGAACACAGTTGTCTTGCTGGATCATAAATAGAGAAGGGGTCTGTCAGTAATACAGGCATCAAACAGGTGAGCAGGTGCAGGCCCCTGAATTGGTGCTAAATGTGAATTGGAAGCCAGTGGAGGGCATGCAATAATATATATATTATTTTTCAAGTGTCCTGGTAAGGGGGTAAGCTGCTGACTTCTTTTATAAAGTGGAGATTTTGTATTTCTTCCATTTTAATTACAAACTAACATTAGTCTGTTCTGAAAGTATTGCCTGCATGAGTCATTGTGAGTTGATTCCTCTGAGAAAAAGGATTATTTCATGGCATCCTGAAGACAAAAGAAGACATTTTTTCACACTTCAAATCCTTTTCCATATCTGAATATTTATCATTGACACTTCATCCACTGTGTTGCTCTGAACAACAAGACTTATTTGACAATGGAGGGACCCATCCCTTCAGTAAAAGAAAAGGACAGCCGCTTGATTAATCCCTCACAGTATTTCTCTTCCTTCAATTTAGGTGTTGCTTAAGTTTCAGTTTGAGCCACTATTTGCTCCAGCCCCGGCAGTATTAATATTGGCATTTATTTGGTGTCATTCATTCCCTTTACTGCAGAGATGTCATCCTCATGTTGTTGGCAACAAAGATTTTATGTCTTCACTATTCCTGGCTCATCTATAGATGTAGGGAAAGAAAGAAGTGTTGATTTTGCCCTAATCATCCACATCCACATCCTAGGAGGATGAAAGGCAGCAGTGATTGGATCTGATATAATACTACACAGTTTACTTCTGTTATTGGCATCAGCAGTGCTTTGGCAAGTATACTGAAGTCAGCGCAGAGGGTAATACTGAGACTGCGGTTTAATTTCCAGTTTTAAAGCCATAGAGAAGTCCTACTAGGAATGTCTTGTCCTGCCCTGAGTCCTGATCCATCTCCTTCAGAAGTGTTTTTAAGACACATCTGAATTTTTAAATTTCAGACTCCTGGGCAGAAAGCGTGTTTGTGTTATATTTTATTTATTTGATTTTCAAAACTTCATATTCTCTTACCTCTGTTTAAGGGGATATTGAAGCTGAGTGCCATGTTGACAGACTTTTTTTCTTTTTACAGTATAGTATTTCTAAATGTGGGTTTGAAGTAAAATTAGTAATTCAGTTGTCACAGCAGCTCACTGAGAAACTCCGGTAGAGCTGTGACATCAGTATGAAGCTGTTCCTAGACTGCTTTATCTGGTAAGGTTAATTAAAAGGGATATCTAGGGGGTTCATGTCAACTTGAATAATGATGCCTTCTTTCTGCACATATTAGAATTCTCCTTGAAAATCTAGCAAACAGCATTGCCATGTTGATATTGTAGATTTTTTTTCAGCAGATAGATCAGGCCACCTATTTTAAAAGGGAAAGAATTATGTTTTTCTTCTGAATAAGAGCAAATCTACTGAGAACTGGATTTACCTTTTTGCATTAAGTGATGTGACAAATTTGACTTCCTTGGCATTCATAACTCATTTGCAATGTTCTTCTTCACTGAGCGGAGTTCTTCTTCTTTAGAAGTTCAAAGCATTCTTGATCTTTTTGATTAGGCAGCATTTTTACAATTATCTAAGCTTGAAAACATAAAATCTTTCATAAAGTAACCCGATTTCCTTATTGCTTTTATATACTATGAGCTGAATTTGTGTGGCCCATATTCATACTGATGAATAATGACTCATTTATAAACACTAGTGACTTCTGGGGGATCATTTTTATAAGGGCATATAAAGATAATACATAAAATCTTTTGTATGTAAAAAATGTAATGCGAATGGTTACTCTTTTCTGTTGCACAACCTGTCAGTGTTTTTTTTACAGTTCTCTAAAACCTAAACTATGTTACCTTTATGATTAATTTTCTTCTCTAAAATTTCATTTTTTTGAAAATAGCCATTTTGAGTCCATCAAAATAATTTTAAAAGATTTTTAATCTATTAAAATCCATGATTTTACTGAAAATTGGATTGTGCTAAATGAAAATTTTAATTCTTTTTCTTTTTGTAAACAAAGGGAAAATTATCATGAATAATTTAAGACAAAAAGATGCTGCAGTCTCCAAAAATGGCGAGAACTTGAATTTTTTTAATATAGTCACAAGCTTATTCGTTCTAGACATTGGTTACTGTCAAGTTAGAAACTAAGTCTGATTATAAATATAGTAATAATATACCTTTTGTCTTAAATAAAACTGTCATTGGTCTGTATAGGTAATAATCAGTTTTTAATAGGTTTGTTCTGAATTTTTGTATTGTATCTCACTGGGAAATGGAGACAGAAGAGAAAATACCACTTGACTCCTCCTAAGGGAGGAGATCCGAACAGAAAAGGCATCTTTAAATATTTGAGGTTGTATGTGCCCTGAAAACTACAGTGTGAAAGTTTGTTTCTCTTACTTCACCTCTGAATCTCTAAAATTAAAAAGCTGGTATTCTGTGTAAATGCCTTCTATATTGGTGCAATAGGAATTGCGATTGCGCCAAAACAAATTTAGGGTGTTTTCTAAAGAGTTCAACTAGATGAGTTCAGTGACATAGTGAAAAAGTTGCACCCTTGCTATTCAGCACTATTAGAGACAGATTTTTATGATGAGTGTTAAAATAATAGTTCCTAAGAACCATTCAGTATGAGATCCTCTTTACCAGACATTGCACAGACACAGTAAATAGCTCCCAAATCTAGTGAACTTTAAATTGTCATACTTATGCTATTTACTAACATCATGCTGATAATTCATTACATGCCTTCTTCCTACCTTTAGCTGGTACTTAGATGATAAGCTAAAGTTGTTTAAAGCATGTTTATAGTAGATTAGAAGGGAGTGAGATGAAGGAAGAGAAAGAAAGGAGACAGATGAGTGAGACAGGGAAGATGCATTTGTATTTTTCAAGATAAGACAACTGTGCTTGACTACCTATTGTCAGTATTGTGGAGTTGTGATAAAAATGTATAAACTGTGGGTATCGGCCCCTCCGTGTCGTACATTCGGCAAGCCTGCCATGGTATGCTTAAGTGCTTGCACTAGCGTGATGTTCCAGGACAATTTGCAATGAACACAGAGGAGAATGTTTCGTATCACGTACTGTCACTTTTTCCATGGAAGTTCTTAACCTTGCTTTAGTCTCTCTACTAAATATGCCAGCTTGCTCATGTCTGAAAAATTTCTACTTTTTCCTTTCCTATTGCATGCTTTTATTATAGGGAAAGAAGAAAATGGCCCTCCTTCACCTTAAGCATACTCATACTCACAATTTCCCCTGAATGTTCCCAGATACATATAATTTGGCAAATATTGCTAAGGGTTTCATCCAGTTCTCTGTATCCAGGCTTGGTTGTTATGTATGCTTCTTCTTCCATGTATTGATGATGGCTTCTTCAATTAGTTTAATTTGGAAAGAAAATACATCATCACCAACAAGATTTCTTGTTTACCTACAGCTATATTAATCTGGGCCTTTTACTTCTACTCTTTAATGGAAGTCTTCATTTTTATGAGAACAGATACCTAATGCTGCTTCTTGCTAGGATATATTCTAATACCTTACCTTATGCCATTACACATCCAGTGATTTTCTTCCTCCCTCCCTTCCTCTCTTCCTCTTTCTCTTTCTTTCCTTCTTTCTCCATAACCTTTGCTTCAGTCCTGCTGAATATGTATTTCTAACACCAGATCTCTCTTTGCCTTCCTTTCCTTGCTTCCCAACCTTTCCTTGCTCTTAAGCATGGACTTCTTGTATGCTCACGTCTGAGAGTGTCACACCAGCAGTGTGAGATTCCTGAAAGTGAGCAATGAACTGCAGTAACGTAAATAACAATCTTTTGCTGATAATTGTATTGTTTTGCATATAAACTACCACCTAATTATTTATTATCTTACCTCATATTTAAAGCCTCATACACAGGTATCTGAAAAGCAGGAATATGTGATCTTTATAATGCAGCTGCACCTGTAAACTGTGCTATTAGCAGGAGCTGGAAGTGCATGCCCAGGATTACTTGAAGTCATGAGCCCTGAAAAGGCTTAGCTGTCTAAATTATCTGGGTTTATTGCAGCCATTTGAAATTTGAAGAACACTACAGGCCCAAGTTAGTCCATTACAAGTTATAGAATATATCTCTCAAATGCTGAGCAGAGCGCAAGACTGCTTTCTTTGATGATGAAATGTCTTACCAATTAGGTCTGCTTAATGTTTGATTTTCTACCTTCTTCAGGCCATACATACTCTGCTCTTCTTTGCATCACATATTTATATGAGTATATATCATTGTTCTAGACGGCTTACAGTCTTTATATTCTAATTTTCTCCTATTTTAAGAAAATTCTCTAAGTATTTTGGAAGAGAGAGGATTCAATAAAAAGCAAATGCCAACTGCTAGTTGCAGCTCCTGCAGACATTGTTAATTCCTTAGACTTATTTTTGTAACAAAAGGAAATACAAGAGGGTAATTCCACCTAGAATGGAAGGCTCACAATCTATGGGCTACGCAGAGAATTTTTGCAGGTGGTTGTTCATTCCTGTGCTAGTTTGCATGTAAGCCTTTTCTTTTTCCTCCCTTTACAAGACTGTGAAGAATCAATTTTTTTTACGCATTTTATTTAAACATTGTAAAAATGTTCTATTTGCAATTTAAATTGATTGCATCTCAAAGAAAAGAATAAAAAGAAATAATAATGAAAGACTTGTTTAAAAAATGTTGCAAAAGTGGTCATATATTATTCAAGAGCCAGCATTTCCTGAAGAATCTGAAGAATTTAAGAATGCTATAGAATTACTGCAACAACAGTGTTGCAATTGTATTAGAATCTCACCTCTTTTTACTGCTTTTGCCTCTTAATCTCTTACTTTACTCATTTTCGCAGAAATGAAGTGTCTTGTGGAGTTGGCATAGGAAACTATTTTCAGGCAACTTGCCATCACATTCTAAGCACTGAAGTGCATTTTGTACAAAAAATGCAGCACTGAGACTGGACCAGGGTAGGTCAGATGGTAAGACTTTGGATTCCTCCAACTCTAGAGAAGAGTGAACACAAAAATAATGATGGAGAAGCACGACAAACAATGGCGTTTGCAAAAGTGGTGTTGTCGTAAAGAGCAGTTGTTTTCTGTGCCTGCTAACCATGACATTTGTTAGAAGTGCAAGAGATATGACGATTGTGTCAGTACTTTTACCAGACTCACAGGATGGTGGCAAGTCTGGCTTCAGTAGACTTAAAGGCATAGTAGTATTAGCCTTACAATCACCTGTGGCTGTTGGTTTTTCTGTTATCACATTATCTGGTATTGTAAAATTCAGTGCCTCACACTATTTCAGGCAACTCTTCAGCATTCACTGCTTTCCAATAAAACTGAGTAATTTGCTTTTATGTAGAGAACTGGCTGGAGAGGTACTTAAACTTTCCCACATAGTGAAAGCTTCTGCTGTAGGGTTTAGGTGGTCAGTAGAAAGTCAACACAAAATTCCACTTAGTTGTCATTATGTGTCACTTAAGCAATATCCTATGGATCATGATTTAGCCAGACATTACGGTAATTCCTTCCCCAAATGATAACCACAAAGTGGGGTGTATCTGCAAGCAGCGCGTGTGAATATATTTAACAGAACACTGTATATTCTAGAGTACAAGATGCACATATTATTTATTTGTTATTTTGTGCTTACTTTGTTTGTTTTAATAATAACTTCTTGCACCTACTTTATGCTTTAGAATATACAGTCCATATGAGTTTCAAGAGCAGATATTTTTGCCTCTGTTCTTTTTAAAGCAAAGATGTGGTGAGCCATTTCTGTATTATTACATCTTCTCAAGGGGCTCAAGTGAAAAAAGTCCATGAAACAGTGCACTAAATCACCAGTCAATGAGGCCACTCACAGTACATAAACTTAACCATGTTCGTAAGTCTTTTCTGGGTCAGGGCCGAAGAATGCGCTCCCTTGCCAGTACTGCAGTTAAAGACAGTTTAACAAACAAAAGAATCAAGCACAACAAGAAAAGCATCATTCTTATGAAGACACTTGACATTCCCTGAAGCATCCACACCCAAAAATCAGTCCACACCTGAAAGCAGACTAAATCAAAAGCAGTTTAAATATGTTCTAGTATGAGAAGTTCAAATATTTGCAAATATTAAGTAACTGTTCTATGTACTTCTATATATCTAGTTGCATTTAACTTGAATCTGCCAAGGTCTCTCAGTATCACTGAGGAAACTGAGAACTTAGTAAGCTCCGAAACACACTGTGTTCACTGAAGAAATATAACTGTCTACATTCAGTAGGTCTGCAGTAACTTCAAAGATGCTGTTGTCTTTTCACACTTCAGATTCCTCAGGCTTCATATACAGTGTAATTAACCCACATTTGAGAACAGCCTTTGAACCATGAATTCTTTCAGGACAGCTAACATGTCAAGGGGATTCTCTGTTAAGAGTATTTATATATTGTTACAAAATGCTTTTGTTTTGCACAGATATTTATATTGCATAGCATACTCTTTGGAAAAAAAAAATCTATACACCAAGGTTGCCAAATTACATGCTGAAGAATTATAAAGATACATAAAAATTGGAGTTATAAAGGAAATGCTGAGTCTACAGTAAAAGGTTTAAATGTCTGCTTCTCTCTGTCACTTAAAAACTAACTACATCTATAAATCTCCATCTGTTTTTGTAGAACGTTCCATACATTCAACTTACCCTTTGAAACTCTGGAGACGTTATGTTACACTCTACAGCTGCTTTCACCACCGAGGTTAAGCTACGTGTTCTTGTAATACTTGAAATATTTATTTCTCCTTACCTTTCATATTTGTTATTGTGATGTTGGGAGACAGAAGAAATCAAGATCTCTCAAGCTCTCTTTTCCATTCTTCAGCTTACTTAAGTGGCTTTTCTGCAAGTTACTAATTAGCCACGTGCAACACAGAGGACTCTTGCAGATACCCGCTTGCTGACATGAGGTTTGGAGAGGGTACATAAACTGCCTTGCCAGGCTTGCGTGTCGGCTACAGCATTTTAAATGTAAAATACTCACACTGGGTACTGGTAAACATTTTAGTCTGGTTAATGATGTACTTTGTGTCATTTAGAGAGCTGCTTCTCTTTCTATTGTGAAAATGCAATGTAAAAGCCATTGTGCTGAACATGGGTGATATTTTTACATTTCACCTGTGTAAGGATTTGTCTTTTGATAGTAGCTTTCGTGTTCAGATTATGTTCTCACTTGATTCTTTCCCTCCAATTGCCTGCCAATTAATTATCCGTGGCACAGGAACTGATAGAAAAGTGGGGAGGAAGAGTTTATCTCTTGCGACAGAGTTAGGACATAGTTGTGTTCTATGTTCGTCTTTAAAATTCTGCTCTCATGGCTGTCTGTGGCCAGCAGCTATGCCTATAGAGAGGAATCCTTTTTTCCATGTCTGCCTCTCCGGGGGTATGTGGGCAAGCATCTTAAGAACAAAATAACTTGAATAACATCTGAGAAATATCCTTGCTACATTTATACATGTATTTTTGCAGAGATATTAGTGGTTCCAGACCCTGTTCCTACATAGTTTCATATGTAAAACTACATCTCTCTCTGCAGTAGTTAAACATTTACTCTCTTGGGTCAAGATAAACAAGATAAATTTTCTTTCATTTTCTCTGGGAGGTTAGAATATTTTATTTATCTTCCTTCAAGTGGAAGAGAGAAAAAAATGTAAACTCTCTCAATCAACATCTGTAATTAATAGACAGGTGAATGAAGGCTGTTTAAAATTATGTATGAATGAATACAGTCACTTATTAGTAAGTTTTCTACTACTGTAATGTTGACATGAACCATTCATTTCAGTGATGGTCAATGGTTGCATAATCTAATAGGAATACATAAATACCTAAATTAATTTTGACTTAAAGCTGTAAATATGTGGATAGTCAGTTAGTCTGGGCAGCATGAAAGATAGGCCTGGGAATACTTCTGTGACAAAACACAAATACTAGTTAATCTGTATGCAAAGCTGAATTTACCAGAAGAAGAAACAGATAAGTTTGGCTATAATCATGGCTTGCTAAACTAACTAATCATTACTCCTGGGAAATGCTTTAATGGAAACAAGGGAGTAATAATTTGATTCTTCAAGGATCATTCAGTTATTAGTTAACTCACTGGCCATCCAGTAACTCAGTATTTATCATTAGGTTATATACCAAACCTTTCAGACACTTAATGCCTGGGGTGGGGATGTAATTCAGATCATTTCACTTCAAAAGCAGAGGCCATGTACCCACTTGAACAAAAGGGGGATGTTTTTAATGGGTATCAGCACAGATCCAAGGAGACTTGGCCAGGCATTAGAACAGTTAAGAGCATGAAAAATATTGCTCAAAAATGCCTACATCATTTTAATTCCATGAGCTGTTAGGAAGAATTACTTTGTTCACAATTTTTCATCTAAAGTTATTTTGTAGGTGTTCTTTATTGAGAAGCAAGAAAGGGTACCCTCTTTTAAATTTTGCCACTGAAAGTGAGTGTTTTTATGTAATGTATCAAACTTAGTCAAAGGTCTTATATGTCCTGAAGAGTACTATTTCAAAATTTCAGCTACCATTTCTAAGTAGTTGTTTTACAGCTTTTAACAGTGCATATTCAAGCATATTTATCTCCTCTCAAGTGGAAGAGATAATGAGAAGTAAGCTCACTCACTTCATTGTCTACAATTAATAGACAGGTGAATGAATGCTGTTTAAAATGGTATATGAATGAATACAGTCAGTTTTTAGTAAGTTTTGTTCTATGGACAAAGGTTGATGTGATGATCAGGATTTCTTCTCTTCCTATCAACCAATATTTTAATAACTTCCTAATGAACAGGAAAACATGGAAGCCTCCAACTACTTTTTCACTAACTTCTCTTTGAGGTTTCTTATGGAGTAGAAAAAATCTCCCAGGAAGTTTGTGGCAAAAATATTTCCTCTGTTTTAGCATGTTACTGGACATTTTCATTCCAAATATCAAAAAATTGGTGATAGTTATTACTTGAGCTCTGACTCAACTCATATCTTGAAAATATGTGTATGAATATTTTCCAAAACTAATCTTCTAACATGAGGTGCTTCTGGCATCTGTAAAGGACACAGAAAAGTAGGCTACATTCTTTATTGTTTTTCTTGTTTGGTTGGTTCCCTTCCAGAGCTATTCCACAGGGTGAGATAAAGGAGGCCACACAGAATTGACACAGATTAGTTATTTTAGACCATTACAGTGTTTGTGGGTAACTTTTGTGACATTCTGCACACCTTTTCATTTCTCTTCATCATATCTTCTGTTTGAAATCTCTCACAAAATTCTTGCAATTTACTTTAAAGAAAGCATATTTGTGCTTCAGTAACAATCACATTGCAACCCCACAAGTCATTAGGAAGAAAAAACCATACATTCCAAACAATGTGCAAGTAAAACTTGCATTTAAAACTGTATTGCTACATAATTATCCTGTTTACAGTTTTTCTTACAGCTTTTCTCACAGAAAAATGTAGATTTGGATTCTAAATGGAATGAAAATGCCAGAAAGCTTTGGCAAGAGTATGTTTGCTGCATACTTAGGGATATTGCATGGAGAAAGAAATGTGTTTGTAATTAGGGATACACAGAACAGTTCTGATTACATCTGAGAAAGCCAAATGGAGTAACTTTCTAAAGGACAAAGCATGTAAGCTTAAGCAAATAAAAATTCAGCTTTTACTGAAGTAGTTAAAGGAAGTACACAGGTTCTCACAAAGTTGCTTTAACAGATTTGCTATTTCATAATCTTCTGTAATCCATTTCTGAATTTGTTCTTGAATTAAAACATACACATCATTTGTCCTTCAGAGTTCAAAAAATTTGACCAGTTTTCTCTCAAAATCTGTGAATGATGGTTGCAAAAAATAGAAAGAATTTCTGCTGAAGCTAGTGGTAATCTACCCATCGAATTCAATAGGCAGTAAATAGACATAATCAATAATATTGCTTTTTAAAATGTGTCTAAATACTGTTTGATTTTGAGAAAGATAAAAGAACTGAAGAAGAGAGTAGAGTGTTGCTTCTTCTTCTCAACAGCAGCTTTTCATATCTACCTGACCCTTGGAATCCAGGCATCTCTGAAAAGTGTCACTTAAAAATATTTCAGAACACTCAGCCTGACTAGTTAGTGTTGGACTGTTTAGTCTCACACACTTCTACTTCGACAAGTGCCTGTTAAGTTATAAGAGCTAAACTGATGAACTCGGAGAACTAAAGCAACATAGACATGCTTAACTAATGATGCCACAGAAAAATCTATATAAGGACATCACTTCAAAATACAGGTTCTGAATGAGTGATGTTGACCAATTTCCTTTTCTATGTGACTAGCAGGCTAGTTGTGTGAAACTTGAGATTGCACAGAAACCTGCATTTTGAGATGATCTCAGAAAGCTAAAGCTTCTGATTCAGAGTTCCTTGTAGCATTTTCTGCCTTGACATATGAATCAGTAAACAATTCTCACAAGTGTTCACAGCAAAATCTCATATGCTCCAGGTGTTCATTGTTCTCTCCGTAGGCCACGTTGTTATTCCTTTTTTCCAGATCAACCCAAATCTGATGTTCCCATTTCTACCTGACTCAATGTGTGTCAAAGAGTAGTTAGGCATGTTCAACTTACTTTCAGTGTAAGTGCTTGAGATCAGTAGCTGAAAATTCTCAAGTTTCTGTATACCTAGCAGGGAAAATGGATTTGGAACCTCACAGTAACAGTCTAAACCACAAGGATGCCAAGGATTATGTCCCCTACATTGAGAAAAGATCAGAAAAAAACCCACAAAACAAGCAGTTTATGGCATTGTTAGTGTAGACTGAGAGAGACTACATTTTCATGGCACACAGCACTAGGTGCTGAAATTTAATTTACTATGAATAGCTGAGTTTCATCAGAGAACTATCATTCCCATGAAAGGTCTGGAGAATGTTAAGACTTTTTTTGTAGATTTCTTTTTAAAATTTAGTACTCACCCCTGACCTCTTCCAATGACCACAGTTTCTTCTAGTTGTTTTACCATTAAGAATTTCAGGTCCCTACTCATAATGATGGTGACTGAAGAGCTTTTGAGCTTTATCTCTGTGATGCCCAAGAGTCTCACTTTTTGTAGAAAGCACAAATAAATTAACTCACTTTGTTTAGAAACAATGAGTGATCAAAAAGAAAATGGAGATAGTTCAGTAAAACATTTTTGTAATACCATCAGTGTTCTTAGAAATCCATGTCAGCTGCTGTAACAGCTCTACAAGTTTTAACTCTTGTTTGTAAGAAAAACAAAACCCATCGTCTTTATATAAATACAAAAGAAACTTTCCAGAACAAATGGCAGCAGAAGTGGAAAGGAAACAAGACTTAGACTCTCATCCAACATAGATCTTTGTTTGCATTGTGTGTTTATTAAAGCAAGCAGGTAATACTTCTATCCCTGAAACAAACCACATCAAAAAAAGGTCTTGCAGCATGTTCTTCTACTCCACCCTTCAGAATCACAGCATAGTCAATAGCATACCTAAAAGGACATGCTTGCCCTACCTATTCGATCCCCAGCTCCTGCATACATTGTTGTTGGAACTTTACCTGTGCAAGTCATTCTAGCTATTGCTGCATGTTAAGCACTTACACATCAGCATTAGGTACCAAACCCACACTCAGGTTTGCTAAGCACAGAAAAATTTGTCTTCAGCCAGTAAATTTGCCACCACTCCCTTGAACAATGTCATGGTATATAAGCAGGGAATTTCAGGAAAAAAAGCTATTATACCTTTGGGATGCTAATATGCTTATTTCTCATTACAAGTCCATCCCGAATTCTTGGGTACAGGGAATTGTTGGGTATTGGGAATGCTCCCAGTTCTCCACCTGGGAGGAGAGCTGTGGATGTAATAACTTCAGCACAGTCCCTGTACTCCTATTTGCAGTGCTACAAACCCGATAGGATTTGTGGTATGCTGGAACCATTGTAGACTGACCAATATATTGATAGAATCTTTCTGCACTCCACCTGATCTTACCTTATCTTTGTAAGAACTTTTCATTTTTAGTTTTTTGAGGGCTAAGTGTACAATATTTGGTATGTCTTACTGGTATTTGACTGATTCTGGAGCAACACTAACATTAGTTGATGGAGTTCTCACTATACAATATAAAGAATGATTGGTATGATGCTGGTTTCAAAAAGCTGTGGTTACTTTAAGGAAATACTGTAATGCATTTGTCTGGAAGCAATTAAAGGCTGATAGAAACTCACCATTTAGAGCAATCAGTCAATACACTCATCTCTTCCTCTTAGTATTTTTCTTCTGTTTTTTAATTTTTTGAATCTGTCCATAATGGCCATAATGGCTTTTGACTTTCTGTCTTTCTTTTTCCCTTTGCAAATCAAGTATCTTGGATCTTTTATGGGTGTCTAGGAATGTTCTGACAAGCAATCTAAATTTCTTTATGCTACAGTCTTCCTATTCTCCTATTGTTCTTGATTCAAGGATAAACTTTAGCAGGTTCACTTTAATTATTTACATTACCCTTTAAAATATCTTCAAGTGAATGTAGTTAGAATATCTTTTTACTTACTTCCCTCTCCCCCAGTTTCCACAAACTAAAACAATGTTCACAGTTTCTGAGATCTGAGTTGACACAGGTTGAGATTTTAATCTCAGATGCCCAAAGAAGAGTGTCATTTAAGTTTAAATCAATCTATGTTCTATGATGAGGCCCTTCTGATTTTCAAATGCATGTATTGACAACTGTTGACATAACTTGACTAAAATGTATATTGCTTTTTCAAAAGTAGTTTGATCTCTTCACTATATAGTATTCCATTTTGTAACAGTTCTTTTAAATATGGTAAAGTGAATATGGTAAATGTGCATAGAATCAAAGTACAGACAGTCGTAATGGCTTTTGCTATCATTATTCTGAAAAAAAGTAAACTCACCATTGTCTTTAATGGAACTCTGCCTAAATAAAAGACTGAAGAATAAAATTCTTCATTTGGTTATTTTATTATAACTTATAAATTCTTGGAGTCTAGTATTTAAACCTTTTCTCACTTGCAAGAAAAAGCACTGCAAATTTAAATTGCATCAAGCTGAAGGATGCTGCCTAATTGTGTTGTTCCCTGTTTCTTTAGTGCTGTTAAATTAATGGAAACAATAAAATAAGAACACTGCCTGTAAATATTTCTTTCTAACAGTGTTTTGTGGCTGATTAAATATTTGTGTGATTCAACAGCAGTTCTTTACAAGCACATTCAACGCTCAAGAATTCTCTGAAATGCAACACAGAATCATTTCATGGTGAACTGTCATTAAATCCTGCTTATATGTGAAAAGGCATGGAATAATATGTATTGAAGCACCACCTCTTAAATATAGATGTGATTTAATTTCACTAAGGATATCTTAATTTGGAAATACTCTATAAACAAAAACAAACCCAGTGTGTGAGCTTTTCACATTATTTTCTTCCCTCTGGATATGATTATGTTCATTACTTTTAATAACTTCTTAGAAAAGTTGTATGCACTCAATTTTTGTAATGGGCAATATACTTACCAGGAATGACTTACTGCTTACAAGATTGCAGTATGCATTATAGACCAAGTGATGCAAATACATTTTAACTTGGAAATTTCAAGAAAAGCTGTACTATTTTACTATTTTATGACCTTCATTATGGCCATAGAATTGAAAAATCTTCCTAAATGCCTACCCATCTGCTCTGAGTAAAGCAAATGTTTATGCTGCTGCTCTCCATAATCCCCTCTTCCTTTCTTCCACATCTGCTACTGACCAGGCCTTTTCTTGATAATTATTGAGTGCTTGGTTTGAAAAGACACAAGTTCAAAATGAGATGTCATTGTTATTGCAACATTTTACTCAGATTCAAAATCAGGGCTCAGTAATCTTCAGATTTCCTCAGTGATTTTGGCCATCTGGCTGAATCTTTCCATGCTTTGGTCTTCTATTTGTAAAAGGGAATAATGATGTTTATTTTCTGCCATTGTTGTCTATTTTGGTTGAAAGAATTAGTTTGTTGCCTAATATGAGGGAGGCTATGGTTATCTCTTGAGGCTTCTAAACACTATGTATAAAACATATATTTTAAAAAGGAAGAGTACTGTCTTAAAATGCTTTAAAAATGAAATGATTATGAATTGCTACCTTTGCTTTGTAAGTGCATTGGAGTGCCTGCTGTTTCAGGGTTTGTGGGAAGTGAAATGATATGTAGTTGAATTAAAAAATCTAACGCTTTCCTGGACTTCTGTTGAAAACTAGCCTTTTATCTGCCCTATATAGTAGGTCCTGTAAGTGCTAAACATAAAAATTCTCCTTAATGTAATGTTCAGTAAGCAATTGGGAGGACAATTGTCAGGAGAGAAAACTTACTAAAACTTGCCCATGTATGGAAGCCGATATCAGTTTAATTATATAAATCATATTTATATGACACGTATAAGCACTACACCGTACTGTATCTTGGCAGGCACATATTATTCAGTTTGCTTCCAAGATTTCAGGTTGCTGAGCATCACATATTGCATGCCCCAAATACAATGTTCACAGTGGTACTGAACTTACGCATGTTTGGCTTTAGTATTTCTGGGATTTTCTTAGCACTTTGCCAAGTGGAGCAGCCTTAAAAATTGATCCAGAGGTAAACTTGTCAACCTATTCAAGCATGTGCAGAAGTAGTTTTAGCGTGCCAACACACTTTTTTGAAGCAGTCTTACTTTCCAACTTTTTGCTTCAGTCTAATGAAGGAAAAAAACATGGATCCTTGGAATTAATTGCTCCTGCTTTCAGGGGAGTTGTTTATGCAGCAGGGTGGACATTCAGTGAGTTGTTTAGAGATACTTATGGTATAGAGATATTGTTGCAGAAGACAGCAGGACACAAAGGTCACTTAACTTACGGAAGTCTGAGCAGTCGTGTTGATAACAAACATGCCATTCTAGGATTGTAAACAAACAGGAGATGACCAGAAATGGCTGCAGAGTTTTTGCATGAAACTATGTGAAGAGCTTACTCTGATCTTCCATTTCAGAACAAACTTTTGAGGGAATCCATACCACTATCAAAGGGATTGCAGCAGCACACATGTATATGGCTGCTTCAAACTCTGTTGGTACATTGTAAACCATTTGGTTTAAGCAAGTCAGCTAGCAGTGATAGTAAATGTTTGTGAAGTGCCTTTGCTGACCAATGCATACTATACATTTAAGCAACAGACATCTGGTTTCAGGAAAGATTGCCAACTACAGTGGGGTCAAACTGAACCATGCTCATACTTCCTCTGTCTGGTGGGTGGCCTGTATGACACCCAAGGAGGAAACTATGTTCCATTCATCTGACGCAGGTCAGCCAGGACTGCAGGTGCATGAGCATAGGTTTGAGACATACAAGCAAGGCGGACAGCAGCAGGAGGCTGAGGAGATCTTGTGCCACCTACAAGGACAAGCAAGGACTTCATTTCCTCCCAGTAACGCAATATGCAGTGTGTCTTTCCTTCTTGCCTGTGATTGTATGGATTGCATGTGTAGAGGAGTGTATGTGGAGTTTCCTGTTCATGTCAAAAATGTGTAGTTCCTCAGCTGGCTGCAGAATGTAGAGAATAGCAAACTGTAAAGGTCAAATACTTGTGTTTTCAAAGAAAAAAAAAATCTAGCTCACAGGATGAATGAAAGTGTTGGTACAGGCAGTGCCTTAATACCGTAGTGCCATATTACCACAGTGGTTTCCCTAGTTGCAGCTTGTTCCTTCTCTTTACACCCATTGCAGCTAATTGCAGGTGAAAGTAGAAATATCATCAGTGTGTCTAGAGCAATGTGAAATGTGAAGGCTTTTATTTCATGTAAACAGTTTGCTTGGGTTCTAGTGATGCCTTCTGTGCCCTACGTCATAGCTGTTTTGATTTAAAAATGTATTTGTCCCAATTGAAGGTTGAAATACAGAAGGCTGAAAAAGCTGTGTTTTTAATTTTGTTTAATGTCACATTTTGCATGATTTTTACTGATTGCTAAGACTAGATTCTGCTCATTTGAAATGAGACCTATGTTTTTCAGGAGGAACTTTAAACTGTTCCAATTGGATATCATATAGCAAATGCCAGCCTTCTAAAAATGTGCCCATTTTATGGTTATGATTAACTTTTTTTCTTCTCTCACTCATCTTTTACCACTTCACTCTTCCCTAGATTTTCTTTACTTCAGTACCTGTCATGAGTTGAGAGCTGCAAGAAATGTTCTTCCTTGTGATTAAATGCATTGATGCTTCCCATTCCTCTTTCCTTTTTGATTATGGTTTCAAAAAAAAAAAAAACCAAAAAACAACAAAAAAAAACTTTTTCAAGGGGAAAGTATGAATACTTGATTTTCAGACAAAGTCTGCTGTAAATACAAATCATTCTTCATATTGGAAGCTCTCATGCCACTGTGCAAATGCACAGAAACTGATCATACATCTATGCATCAAGGCTGAGGCACACACAGGACTAGCTAATTCCTTTGTAAAAGTCCACAGGATTGTTCTTTGACAGTGTACAGAACACATTTACAAATGAAGTCCTTCATCATTCTGGACTTTTTCTTAAATATTTTTAGCTTATGCAATAGCATCTGGTTTAAAATAGGAAGCAGGCTTATAGCTAAATGACTTTTGCACATAAATATTTAAGACTCTGTATACTGAAATGTGACACCACAAGTTATCACTTCCCGGTATGTAGCCTCTTATGCTCAGTTTTATTTTGGCAGATATAAAATATCACAGAGACATGATAAATGTAAAGTCATTTTCTAAAAACAAATTAAGTTCTAATATTGCTTAGGAATGCTATAATCTATATCTAATACTTCTGTTTTGATTGAATTGCTGTTGTTTAGGGTTGGGAGCTTTTTCAAAAGGTGATATGCCATACATTTACTCAAAGTTTGACCTAGTCTGCTCCCTCTTCAGTCAGTGGGAGTTTTGCTGTAGACTTCAACTGATCATTTTTATTTCAGCAATGCCTGAAAGGTCCCAGTTTGGATTTGATATGTGCTAGTAAACACTGTTCTTTCATGGGATATTTACAAGCTTCAGGAGGCACATTAAACAAAATGCCTGGCCAATTCATTCTGGATAAAACTTTCTCCAGTATTAGAGAGGAAGAGTTATAGCATATAGGTAAATTATCAGATTGGTGGTTGACAGATGTTTACTACACTAATGTCTTTTTTTTTTTCAATGTCCTTCCTTAGTTGTGCATCTTTAAGCCTGCTTATATTTGTCTTTATCTGCTGTATTGCTAAACTGCTGTAGTGCTAAACTACACGTGCCTGCTGTTCTACTTACTCTCTCTCTCCCTTTAATTGGCCAATTTCAGCCAAACAACCTAGGTTGTTTTACTACCTAAAGAACTGAAAAATCTTCTAGACTTGAAAAATCTTCTAGACTTCAAGGCCTCCAGACTTTGACATGTCTTAAGAGGTCATCAGTTAATCACTTCTGATTAATCTCAATGAAGGCTTTAGTGATAATGAATAATTTAATGGCTAGTAAGAACTGCATTTTGTACTTGTTCAGCACAGGAGGGTATTTCAGTGTTATATTCTGTTAAGTGGACATCATAAGATGCATAATGATAAAGAGTTGTAGGCCTGCCATCAAAATATTCCAAAGATACAGATATACCTGAGATAAAAAAATGGGTCAGCAACTACCTGTCCACAAACTGAGTGTGTTGTTTGAGAGGTATACAAGAAAAAAATGAGGAAAGAGATGCAGACAATTCAAAGGAGATAATGCACACAGAGCGTCTGAGGCTGAGAGTGGGGATGGGGTAATGTGCAACAGAGCAGAGTAGGCTCTGACAAGGTAGGGCTCTTGACTACGAGTAAGTAGCCTTACTCAGGGCTGTTGTTCTGCTCCGGCTTGCTTGGACTGTGTCCCAAATGCCTCCCACAGACCTAGGACAGATGGAAACTGTGGAATAAATTCCTTTCGCCTTTCTCCACCGCCAGTGGGCAAGGTCAGAAAAGAGTCAGGGAGAGCAGTAGAGGATGGTGTGGTCAGAACACAGGATTGTATTGACAATTCCGTCCCATTGCAGACAGGTTTACAGCCCTGCCAACTCACATTTTCAGTTTTCACTAAAAGAGGATCAGGCTCATTAATAGGTATAAAAAGTATTTGTTTTATAATACTTCCTTTATGCTCTTTCTAAATAGCATCTCTTATAAATATAGTCTAGGGTATGCATGTTCTTAGCTTTCTGCATTAAGTACATTGATAGCAACAAGTAGAGATAGATATGCAGGTTTACAAAATAGTATCCCAGCATTCTAATATTCTAATAAAACATTCTAATAGTTTTATCCAGAGCTCCATAATGAATCTACTGTGCATTTTGATTAAAAATGATGGCCCTACTCTGAACCATGTTAACATTTTACCAATACATTTTAAGCTTCATGAAGAAGTTTTGAAGTTTATAATCTCTTAAACTTTTTGATCATCTAGCTCCTATTTTTTCTTATCATAATTCAGACTTAATAGCGATCATATTGATTTGATTCTTAGAATGGCACAGTTTTGACCCAAATTTTGAAAATAAGTAATAATTTCTATGGAAATCAAGATTTAAAAAATAAAAGATTTTCAATTGTCCTGTGATTCTTATTCAGACCAAACTTGCACTGAAATCAGAAATGATCTACTAAGTTTATCTGTTACGAAAAAACACTTTCTGGACACATAAATCACTAAGTAGAATATTTGCAAATGAAAAATTTTTGTTTTCATCCGAAGTGGAACTTGTATTTCAAGCAATTGAAGAGGAGAAAGGAGTCAGAGAGAAGCGACTAATTGTTTTATATCTTTCCTCTAAATTTTAGCAGATTTGAGCTTGAACACCTCTCTTTTTTGCTCCACACTGGTCAGATGATAAGGATTAATTTGCTGTGACCTATTTGCTTTAACCTTAATATGACCTTTAAGCTTTTTTATCCCTTTTCCTGACACTGTCTGTCATCTACCTTGGGCAGCCAAGTATAACTTCAAAGCAGGGTTCTTTAGGATACTTAGTTTTATGGCATAGTCATTCATTCCAGCACATAAAAGATCATTTGCCTATAAACATTGTTCTTGAAAATAAAAAGGGTCCATTTTACACTTCCCAGGTTATGCCTCTGGGTGAATGTTCCACAAGGAATAAAAAAGGCAGTACCTATTCTTTCAACTATTTAAGCCCATTATTTAATTTAATTCCTGTGGGAATATTAACAAGAGAACCTCTGTATATATGATGTAAAAAATGTCCATTGTATTATATTTCAAGACATTGTGGCTTCATGCAGTTTCCATTGAGTTCAAAGCTTTTTTACTGCTGAGTTTTCACACTTCTTTTGGAATGTTTTAATCCGTCTCTGATTATTACGTATGAGCCAGAGCTATCAAACCTGTTGAGTTCACATCTGGCTTGGGCACTTATATATATTCCAGACTGTTTTTGACCTGTAATTTTTTTCCTCTCATCTCCAATGTCCCTGTATGCACTTTACGGGGCTGCTCTGACTGCTTTACTTGCATGTATTGATTATAGATAGAATTGAGCATTTTCTAATTAAACATGCTGGGTTTTATTCTCTTTTTAATTTACATGGCAGGTGACAGTCATTTCTAACTTGTGCAAGCTCCATGTCTTGCTGCTCAAGAGAAATAGAAATGAGAACTTTACATCTCTAGTGAGAGAGATTCCTAGCTTTCCAGTGAGATGCAGTACTCTAACATCCCAAACTGTTGATCTTAAAACTGTAATGCGGTATGCACAGAAGAGCTATGTTGCAAATACAGTGAGACCGTGGTGGTGCCCCCATGTCTAAATGTTTTACGTTGCTCCAGGTTTCTATACTGAAACCCTGATGGCATGATATAAAAACTCTCAGCACAAACCTTTATCAACTTGTTTTACACACCTCTCTATAGACCTATAGATTAGATGCCTTTGTATCCTAAAATTCTTATTTGTTTCACAAAAAGTCCTGGCTGTACCAGGAATATAGGAATGTCCTCTTAGGTCCCAGTGCAGCAGAACATTTAAGCATATGCTTAGCTGTAAGCACATGTTTTAAGTTCCAGGAAAGTAAGAATCTAATCATGCGCTGAATCTGAGCCAGAAAATACAGCACAAGGCATGTGTAAGTAAGTGCAAACAGTTTGCTCAGGTTTTAGGGGTATGTTGAATTTTTTTTTTTTTATCGGGAAATGCCGTATAAACAGAGCCAGACTAAGTTTTGGGCATGGATAATCAGAACAATCTGCAACGGCTTCCCGTCTGTGGCTAATGGGATGTTTCTCCAAGCTTTGTCACCATGGCAAATACTTTTTAATACACAAACATTTGCTGCATTGAAAATCCACCCACTCTTGTTGAAAGATGGCCAGGTTTTGTAAAATTGCATTCCAGCTACCCTGCTGATTTTTAAGATAAGCCCTTTCAGTTAACATTCCATGTGTCTTACAAAAGATGTGTGAAAAGCACAGTTTATAAGAACACACATGGAATCTTTACAGTTTCACTGTTCTCTATTTTAATGAAAAAATGAAGTTTAAAAGTCTTTCTCGTATGTACATGCATGTGAGCATACATACACGGTTTTATTCGCTTCTTTTTTTTTTTTTTTTCCTTCCCACCCCTTGAAGGGACAAGCCAGTAACTCTCTGCCAAGTTTCCATCTAAACTTGACTTCCCAATTCTGGCAGGCGTTCTGTGAACATCTCGTGTATTAATGAGAGTTTATTCCTGGAGGTTTCTTAGTCTTCACTGAGCAAGATGCATATTCAAGGTAATCAGGTATCTATTTCATTTCTAAAATAATTTATATTACTTAATTTTTTTCCCTTGCTTAAATGTGAATATATTACTAGATTAATAAGAATCCACAATATTCTTAAACAAGACACAAATTAAATAAAAACTAGACCTTTCCCTCCCATTAAGGTTCCAGGAAGAATGATCTGTCCAGCTTTCATTTTCAGTGCCATATGGGTGTTTGATGCCAGTGGGAACAGTCCAAGCACTTATGTGAGATAGTTACATTTGAGAAAAGAACTCATAGAACATTTGAGGGAAGATGTAAGCTATAGCAGTCTCAAGGAAATGACAACTTGCGTTTTGGCAACTTATATGAAGCTTTGCGGGCCTTTTAACTCTGGCAAAAAAGAGACGGAGAGATGGAGAGGAGAAGAGAGGAGAGGAGAGGAGAGGAGAGGGAAAGGGAAAGACCAACTTACTACTACTACATCAAAAGAAATTCCACTAACTCAGAACCATAACTACATGTACTATTTTCTTCTACATGGGGAATATTTTCCAAAAATTTTCTTCTTTTTTAACTAACTGTAATGCTTTTATGCTCTTTAGCAAAATCCCTCAGCAGTTTCTTACTGTATATCTTATTCTTCTGCCCTTTTATAAAGTATTTATTTCAAATCTGCCTAAAGGCTAAGCCTCCCATTGTTTTATCTTGCAAAACGCAGAAGGGAAGCTAGTGCAGACCTACTCCCATTCAAATAGTTCTTACTTCCTTCACAGCTCCAAAAAAAATATTGCTAAAACATCAGTGATAAGTGAGTGGTATTGATCATTACATGGTAAGTTTCTCCAAATTTCCAAAGAAAGTCTTTTGTAAAATTCCTGGAGTATCTCCGGCAGAAGATGCTATATGAATACAAACATAAATCCACATTGTCCTTGTGATATGGCACTTGTTGCTATCTTCATCCCTTTGAAGTATTATCAGACTTGTCTCACACAGAAAAGGTAATAAATTTTTCTGTTCACCCTATGAGCTCTTTCCATGAGCTCACTCCACATAGGAAATAGAATCTGGAGACCTGGCACCTAGGTCTTAGGACTAATGTCATTTATATTTGTATATGAGGTTTGATATTACGTTTTCAAAGCTATTGTATGGTTCAGACCCATTGGTTTGAGATTTATATTCACTGAGAGGAAAAGAAAACAAAATTTCACTTGAAAATGTGGATGTCTATAAATAACATTATGTTCTCAAATTTTGCCCAAGTAAAAGCAGATATGGTCTAGATATCATTTTAAAAGGCTAGTGTTTTCTCTGTTAGATGGTTGTACTACAAAGTATTCTAAGAAAACTTCTAATTCCACCAGCTGAGGCTGCTTTGGAAGCATCCTATATTTTATAAATATGATAGGGAGACGTTTGTGCATTAAACAAATACTTGCTCCTAACTGTGCAGCTTCTTCTCAGGTACCAGTTATATTCCTTCTCTCACGTCCCAGGACCTCTACTCATTCCTCTGAGTTTCTTGGTAGCCCACCCATGGCCATTTTTGCCACTAGCAGTAAAGTGCCATTATGGAGCTACTTCATATGACTTCAGTGTCTATTAATTAGTTGCTGCACTGAGGTGGAAAAAGAAATGTGAAGCTGCACAAGAGGTAAAGATAGTGGCTATTTTAAATGAAACATATTCTGGAGCAGAAAAATGTGTACTGTCCAATCTCAGAGCACAAAGACCCTGATTCATAGCCCATTTAAGTAAAAGCAAGGATTCTTGCTAAAACTAATGGGTTTTGGTGGGCTTTGGATGAAAACCTAAACAGACTGGGTAAAGATTCTTGCTTTCTGATGTGCACACAAATAAACTAGGAAGAGGAGTATCCTTCTCCTTGCCCTGGATTCAATTTTAGCTAAAATTTTATTGGCAGAAAAAAATTCCTAATGAAACATTGTTTTTTTGTAAAAGAAGCTGATGCTCTAAATAATGTAATTTAAAATACACTGGACTGATGACTTTACAGTTCATGTATGAATTTATGCATACGTATACCAGATTTCTTAAGGTAGACTGCAAAGTGCTCTGTGTATCAGGTAGATATTGGCATGCTCGTGGCTGTGTTGTATGTACTAATTCTGTATTAAAGCTTGTGGGAAGTTTACTTTCCCAATTCAGGATGGAGGTTTCTTCCAAGAGAAAGACTATAAAAGACTATAAAAGTGTAACAGGAAGTAAGTCAGTGTAAAATATCCAAGTCTTTTAAAATATTTAAATAACATTAGCACTGTGCTGAAATGCTCATTTCCTAATTGCATAGCACACAAAATCTGGGTCTTGCTAAGGCCTCCAATAAATTGAAAGCAGACTAAAACAAGCTTTCATACAAGAAACATCTGGTTATTTAAGTTTCCTTCTTTTAATACTAATTTTAACAACTCCCAAACGTGGATAGAAATACTACCTTATACTTTTGTTTAAAGTTCATTTCCTGTCCCTGGGATATTCACTGACCTTTTAATGCTGGCCATTTTGCTTTCCACTTTCTTATTCCTATTCTCATTGACTTCATTCCATTCTTGACCTCTCTTCCCCTCAAGAAAATTAAATGCAGTCCAAAACATGTTGGACACCAATTAGTTTTACAGCTCGTCTTACCTCCCCTCCTACTGCATTCTTCAGTTCATTGAGTCCACTCCACTTTTATATTTTCAGTGTCCACAAAACTTATAGCCCCACTGCAAAATAAACAGTGCTGGCATGAAATTAAAGCCCTTTTCTCTCCCGTTTTTCTGCTGCTAACCAATAGCAACAAAATGTGAACGCTAGACACAGAAGGAAATGTATGAATTAGCTTCTACCTTTGATTTTTGAAAACAAACTTTCTTTCTTTTCTTGTTTTTATAATATGACAGAGTTTTATGGCACTTTTTAACAATAAATCTTGACTAAACAAATAGTAAGAATCAGTGTTTTAGTATAGAATGATTTACTTGGTTATCTTTTAATTACAAAGGTGTTGGAACAGAAGGGAACATCTTTTTTATTTATTATAATGTCTGTAACGTGAGAAAGCATACTCTCTTGTAATTTAAAAGCACACCATAAAATATAAACATATGAAATGGAAACAAAAATCATGATCCTACTTATATTTAAAGTAAATTAGACATATTTTGCACTATTACACTGATACAAATCTGCAGTTTCAGTGTGGCTAACAGTAGGATCTTGTCTAAAAAATCTTTTGTTATGGGCCTGTTCCCTGATTCAGCAAGACCCTTGCTGAGTATCTGCATGGCGAGGTCCAGCACATAGCTGCTTAGATGGACACCACTGCTCTTCTTGGCTCCTGGCATAAGTTCCCAAGTAGAAGATAGGCAGGTATTTAAGTGTCTTTCTGAAGTACACTTAGTGACAGTACAGCTGTCAGGCAAAATATGGCAGACAAAATCTCTGCAATTTTGTTTTGCTATGTGCAAACACAAGTCTTATGCATTAATCATTAAAATTAATGGCAAGATTTCCTTTGACTTCAATATTGCAAGCCTGGACATTAAGCATGTGTGCATGTAAACTGCCTCATGTTTTTAGAGATATAGTTTATATTTTATGTTAGAGATATATATGTACATATATTTCATACATATTTATGTACAATAATATTTCTGCCCAGAAATGGCTTTTTTATCCCTCTTCTTAATGACACTTGAGAACCATCCTGCATCAGAGCTCCTATTATATCTAGTCCAAAGCACAAAACTCCTGATTTTTCATAAGAAAAAACTATAAAACTGCCAATAGTTATGATTAAAAGTCTTTGTTAAATTGTTCTTAAGACTCTCAGTAGGAAAAAATTAATTATATGCATTTTAAATTTTTATTAGTTTATTTATTACTATATTATTTTCAGTTGTTTGGACTATCTGAACAGTGTGAGGAAAAACATGAGTCCCTTCTCTCCACACTCTTAAAGAATTACCCTTCCTTTGGCTCTAAGTAAATCTTATCACCATGAGCCAGAGAACACAGCTTTTATTGAAATATTTTCTTTTGTAGACATCTTGTAGCATCTAAGCACTCATATCTAAGCCATAGATTGTTCAGCAACTTTCAGTATTGTTTGCATATAAACTTTTCTTTGTCCATACTTGCAAAAAGATTTTATGGCTCTACAAACTAGATATTATTTTTGTACGTGTCTGCTTGACTGATCTTTGTAACATAGAAAAATTAATAACGCTGAAATGGTTTCTGTGTAGTAGTGTTCCCAGCTTTATTTTTTTTTTTGCTTTCAGTCTTAATGCTATTAGTGCCAAACTAAGAACTGTGACCCCCATGATTTTATAAATGTGTCTTGCACTTTCTATGTGTCAGTTTCATGGATGAACCCTTAAAAGAAAAACCTTAAAAAAAACTGAAAATGTGTATTCCTTTCCTTTGATTCATTTTTAGCCCCGAAAAAGTGGTAAGCATCAGGTACTGATATGTTTCTGATGATAAAGACTAATCCCATTTTTTTTCTTTTTTTACTACTCACATGTGGAGAAACTATTTTGACTTCATTATTCACACTTTCTACCTAACTTTACTGATATAGTAGAGTAAAAAAACCCGCTAGCTAAGACTCATATTAATGGCTAAATGTCTGAAATTCAGAAGATATATTTTGTTATTATATGCTTAAGGGAAAAAGAATAATAAATATTAAGAAATTTTTGGCTGTACGTTGTGAGAGTTCCTCTGTGGTCAATTGAGCTATGCTGATTTGTGCTACCTAAGGTTCTGCTCACACATTGTGAGGGAAAATGAAATCCTGTAATCAGATGCAAATTACAAGGAAAAATGGAAGTGGTGAGAATTATGCACAGAGAAGCAAGAACACGCCACCAGAAAGTGTCAGTGCACCACATACAAATGTTATTTACCTTTGGGGCATACAGACAGTTATAACCATATTAGCACTCACTGTGATCCTAACAGCACTTCTGTACTTTTGAATACGGAATTAATTTGACATGGATAACTCTGTTCATGTCCCACTAGACAGTTATATCCAGCTTTGTTTCTAAAAGCTTGCAAAGACCTCCTAATATTATACAGAAGGATCCTGATGACTCATGATTCTGTCTAGGCACATTTTCTTGTCAGGACGTTATTCAGACTACCCCCAAATTTGTGCTATAGCTACTCAGTTTTTGATTGCCCAGGGTGGTGGAGGGTGGGATAATTCAGTAATACAAAAATGCAGCTAGCAGAAGAAAATATGAAAATTTAGTTTGACTGGAAAATATTCTGTGACCGGAATTTCTTGCTGGGTCAGAAGCATGAGAACACATGACAGGGAAGAAATCTCAGCTCTGTGCTACACGTAGTGAATGTATCATATGGCAGGTTCCCTTTCAGGGTGGCACAGTTAATCCACAACCCAGATAATCCTCTACTGGTAATTGAGAGCTGATTATATTTGGTGACCTTCTGTGCCAGCAATGCTATTTCCTGCATCCTGAAATTTAGCTTTCCCACTCTGCCTAAAGTTGGGCACATAAGTATCTCAAATCAGTCACATGAATGGTAAAGATATGATCTGCAAAAAAAGCGTATTTTTTAAAGAATATGTTAGAGTAAAACCCCTCAAAACAACAATTAAATAGAGCTCACTGAAATCACCATAACTTTTCTTTAAATATTTTCCTGTTGAACTCAGAAAGTGGAGAATGAATCTGTTGTGGAACCCCTCTCATGGCTGGATTTTTGCACAGCTATAGCCAGTTGAACTGAAGCTTGTGCTGTTGGACTTTGAAAATTAGGGTGCATTCCAAAAATGTAAAATCGAGCCTAAACCCCAGCATGGGGGTTGTGAACCAAGATTAACTGCTTATTTGTATTAGTACTTTATTTGCACAATAATTTTCTTTTTCTCATTTGAATGGCTCACTTCTATTGCTTTATTTTCCAGACGTTTTACTCTTTCCTTCCATAATGCTTTATTCTTTTCTTCTATCTAGAGAATATCTACATTACACGAATGGTAAAGAATCCACGGTGTGGAGCTGTATCTGAACTAATTTAGTCTAACTAACACAAGGGACAACATTAGGAAAGGGACAGTCCATTGGAGGATGTACTTCCATTCCTGGCCTCCTCGGAAGTCTTAGCTGCTTCATCTTCCCTGATTGCACAGCGTGTCTAACGGCAAACTAGTACAGGCTAATCTGCATGTCCTGCGACCAGACTTGGTTCACTCAGTGTAGTCTTAATGGTTAGGGAATGAAATGTCTCTTTCTGGTGGCAGCCCGCACACATTTGCTCCCAGCAGGGGGGAGCTGTGCCATTTAAGCTTTCCTACACACTGCTTGTCTTGTGGCTGCAGTCTCATGTATCCCATAATATCCTCACTTTATAAAGAGTTACCAGTTTTTGTTGTTCATGCCTCACAGTCCTACACACAATTTTCCCAGCTCACAGAGCCAAGTTCTAAGGGAAAAGATTTTAGTCTTTATATGATAACGCAATTGTAGAAGCAAATGTAGACATACAAATATGTAGACATATTTGAAGCCTAATTCTATAAGTGTGTGAGATTTTAATGTCAAAGCCAAAATGACAACATGAAAACAAATGTTTGACCATGCCAGAAACAAATGTTTTCAGGATTTGTTTCAAAATAAGTCTTATCATCATGGCTTGAAATTAATTTTCATATGTTGCTGACTAACTTGGTGGATAGGAATTTTCCTGAGACTGTACAGGAACATACTCCCAAAACAGCTGAATTAAGTAAAATTAAAACATACCTACTGTAAAGTGGGGGATATCTTAGTCCAAAATCTGTCTCAGTCAAAAACTATTGTTAGCTCTTACAAAAGATAAAATACTAAATGAATGTAATTAATGAAAAAAAATTCAGAGATATGGGTTTCACTGCAGATGTACTGAGACTTAATACTGCAACCTGTTCATTTATTCTTTGCTCCTCTGCTTAGGTATTGCAACATGCAGAAGGGTCTTATCTTCTGCAGTTTCAGCTAATCGCCTCCTTTCATAATAGAAATTTCTTAAATCTTGTAATTCCCATGTGTGCCAATAGTCAACTGTTGGTGAGCCAGTAGTCAAAATCTCAAGACTTCAAGTGTATTTAAACAAATATTAAAAGAACTAAATTCATATTTAGGCTAACCATAGTGGCTCCTTATAGCTGTCTGTTGCATCAACAGAAATGTTTGTTTTGAAAATCCTGTTTTCCTCAAGAACAATTTACCAAGTCATTTGCCTCATATTTTAACAATCTACCATGCTTAATTTACTGTCCGTATATAAGCACATTTTTACAAGGACCTTATGCACGTATTGGCACATTTTTCAAAATATGAGTATAAAAGCGAGGGGGACAGGCAAGTGACAAATGCTACTGTGGTGCTCCACAGTGCTGCAGAACTTCTGGCTCACACCATCTGGCACTAATGCTGCTCTGTGGCTCTCTGCAGCGGTTCTCACAATCCCCTTAGAATGTGTCATCACACAATGCTAGTCTCTGTTTTTTGCTTTAACTATGGTTTTAAAGGAGCGCTTGGTCTGATGAGATTTTTCCTTTCAGGTGAGGAGAGGCTGAATACCATGTGTATGACAAAACAGAGTAGGAAATCCAGAGGTGGTTATATTCTAGAAGACAGCTTCTTAGCTGAGTGCTGAAAACCATATTTCTGAAAGGTGCTGGAGAAATTCCTTCTTCAGTGTTTAGGAAAAGGTGTCAGAGGTCCATTAGCAAAGCAACCAAGCAGCTCTGGGTGACTGGAAAGGGAAGACAACTGAGTTTCTAATGAAAGGATCACAGGGTTTAGCAAAAGAATTTATAACTCAGGGTTAAACCTGAGTTATTATATCGTATATTCATAAACTTTATATGAATTTATGAGGCATATGAAGCAGTACATAGTGAGTGTTTTTGATACGTATAGTCTTTAACTTATTCACAGGAGCCCAAGGAGATGTTCTGGTCTGGGAAATGGAGTTAGAAGATTTGAGTTTGCCACTGACTTTCCCCGTAACTGTTCAGGTCGTTTAAGCTTCACAGTGCTTCCACTTTAACACTCCTAAAATGAGGCTAAAGTTGATTATTGCTCTGCAGTCCTGAGATGATAAATACTATAGGAATATTAAAAAGCTGATCTCCCCCTTCCTTTACATACAAATAACATATTTGACCAATTCGTCATTTGTAAAATGTCATAGATATATGATAAATTAAAAGGTGAAACAATCTTAGAACTGTACTCAATTGTTAACTCACAGTACTCATTGAAAGGCATAGTGAGAAAAATATTTTGATATTCTATTGTTTTTATTTGCTATGAACACTTAAAGATAATATGGATTTGTGCTCTGCAAGACATCAGCTTTGAGGGGAAAAATTCATATTTCAGACGGACAGAGAGGAGCCAAAATAAAGCCCATTATTCAGAAATGTAAATAAGAAGTTGTAGCCTTTGCCATGCATTTCGTGGTTCCGTTGCAGTCTGCCCAGCAATCCCTGAACAGTAAGGCAGATTGTCCTGGCAACTTCAACCGTACCGTGTGACTACAGTGCAGACTTTTTGAAGTGTTTCACCATCACTAATCAACCCCACTTAACAGAGGCAAAGTTCCATCATCAGATTTTCCGAAACCAGCAATTTCTGTTGACTCCAAGATGCACTTACTACTGGCACTGTGGCTTTAAGAAAAGATTGAGTAAACAGAAGTATCGTACAGGCTAACATGCTGTATGAAAGAATTCCACTCTGAACACTTTTCTACACTTCAGTAGAGTGCTGTATAATTATTTTAGGTGGCTGAATGTGACATTAAAAGAGAAGTTGGGCAAGATTACCTTCCGAGAGCTTGGGTGAGAGGAGGGAAATGTACTTCACTTTAATGAGTGTGTCACAGCAGAGTTAACTGGTGGCAAGTCACTGGTGCCACATTTGAGCACCTGGAGAAGTTTTCTTAAGGCGTGAACTGTAAGTTTATACCAAAGTTATTTTAGACGTACTACATTCGCCTGTGCATGTCACTGGGACTTCTGCAATCATATGCCGTGTGTCCTGACCATATGCCAAGTATAGTGACCTACATATTTTTTTCTTTTCTACATTTCTTTTGCCAATAAAATTGTTTAGTAAGTTCTCTGTTCTTCTGGGCATGTAGGGCTGAACTAAGGGAAGGTACCTAATTCAGAATAATTACTCTGCATTCTGACTACACCATACTGGATCAAATGAAACCTTCTCTATGGAATTGGCTAGCTTGATGTAAAGTCACCCCAAATGCATGTCATAGTTTATGTATTGATAGAAGCCACATCAAAGTAAGAACATGGATTTGCTCTGCAGTGAAAACATTCTGAATTCTTGCAGGAATTGGATTTTCTCCTGAGATAAATTGGTCTTGCTGATTTCAAATGATTCAGTAGTGAACGGGGTGTCTGCCGCAAGCTGGGTGTGCATGACTGTTCACTACAGCACCAACGATAGTGGCTTTAGACAAACTCAGTATTCAGGATGAGATGAGGCCCCTAAAATCACTTCAGGTATATTTATGGTACGTTAATTAAAAAATTGGAAACTCAAGAGAGACAAAAAAGCATGTATTTTCCTCTCTGTAGCCTATAGAGTTTGTGGGTTCCCTAGTGGTTAAAAAGTTCCAGAATCTAATATTTCAATGTTTGTATTAGCATAGATTTTATATTAATGTCTTGATAAAACATTTATATTAATATAAATTTTTATTAAATACGATCTGAGAAATGCCATGTCGTATTCTGATTTTTAGCCTATGTTGTTTTGTCACTCAAATGCAGCTTTAGGATAAGCTAAGGTACCTTCTCATATAAAATACACTAATGCTTATGTTTTTAATATTAAGGGCTTTTTAAAAAAGCTTGTATAATTGGCATTTTCCCTGGAATGTAGAATTTAATTATTTTGAAATTGTGATAGCTGTCACAGTTTATTCATGCTATTATTTATTCTGTGTGAGTTTACAAACCTGAACTACATACAGATAAAATGTAAGTAAATCAGACCAAAATATGCTAGGTTCAAGCAAGTAACATACCAACTTCTTATATGTACATTTAAAAATCATGTTAAAAGCAGAAATTATCAGTTCCTTCTTGCTAGCCTTTGCATTCTGTCTCCAAAGCTAAAGCAAATGCAAGTCCATGCAGCAGTAGCTGTTTCTCTTCTTCATGTTTTCTATCCACCATGACTGTTTTGTTTGGTATATATACTATGAACTTTAGGGTATTAGCCAAGCCCGGCACACTAAATTAGAGCAGATTTACTTTAGTTCTGGATTTATTTATAATCTAAGTTAAAACCCTAATTGGAATAACAGGATCGTGTGTGCACATTTTTAAGATTTTCAGCATACAGATCTAAGGTTTTTGACAACCTTGCACAGCATCTATAAACTGTCTTCAGAAATGCAAAAGTGATTTCCTCCTTGCCTTAGCTTCTTTTGACCTGGTGGCACAAATTTGTATGTTTAGCTGTAACTGCCTGAGTACATTCCACAGATGTTCGCTGGTAGGGAGTGTCTCTGATGGCAAGCATGTTATGTTGTAAATGTGCGGTCTTAAACGCTCGAATCCCTGAAAGATAATGACTTTTATGCCAAGTAAATTTGGAGGTGAGTTCACAGTCTCTTCCAAACACTCAAATACTGCACATTTTTCCATTTCTAACCCCTTTTAGAAGAAAGGGCCCCAAATATTTTGTCTGAATTCCTTGTTCAATGAACCTACAAGGAAACTTATGGAGCAATGGAATTAAAAGATTAAACCACAAGCCACTTGTAAAAAGTCTTTAAATGACTTATGAAGCATAGAGTTTACATAGTAATTGAGTCTGCAGACTCAATTGCTTTTGGAGAATTCTGAGGACTCTTTTTTTTCTGTGCCTCATGTGACTGCTTTGCTGCTGTGTGGCTGTTCCTGTCTGGATGTTACAAAAGAACAAGAAAAAAGATAAGATTACAATTAAGTAACATTTATTTGTTTGTGGTTTTTTTGCCCCTTCTTAATTAGAGAGAAAACCCCCTTTATTATTAACTCACGTGGTAAGAATTGGAAACAGCAATATCACTTGGTCACAGTATTCTCACTCGTGTAGCTACCTGAAGTCTTTAATGTATCTCAGGCAAGCAATACTATGCATGACAATCTTAAGAGACAGAATGTATATGCATTTAAATTTCTCCAGCAAGTGGGTTTTTATGTTTAAATGTTAGATATTGCCAAGACTGAATGCAATTTTAACCAGTAATCTCTGCCATTGTCTTTAAATCCACAAATTTTTGTGAAGAGGGTTGGGAAAAAATTACCATGCTGCAAACACTGTGGGAGATAAGTATTGTATTCTGGTTGACTAGGAATATAATCTAGAGGCAGATTATTGGTTTGATACGTTCATGAGGACATAGGTCAAATTATTCTGCAGATGTCTCTCAGTTTGTCCTCAGAGTGTAAAGTACCTCATTTTTTTATTTTGATTCTGTAGTTGTGAGGCTTATGCTACATGCTACAGGCCTGATCTTCTGTTTCTATTCAATTAATCTGAAGGTGAAAGAGAAGGGAAGTGAATGTTTCTAGTAAAGACTGTAGGATTCCCCTGTTCCTATCAGGAACAGGAGGCGGTGCATTAGAGAGCTTGGGTAACACGTTTAGCCTGTGAAACAAGTAGAAAAATGTAGTTAATAGTGCTAGGAACTTGTGGTTCTACTGACTAGCTGTGAGCAAGTTTAGCATCTCTTAGAAGATATAAATAAATAATAACGATGCAATCATCCAAACTGTTCACACGCCTGGCATTTGTGAGCAGTGATGATGAGGTTTCATTGTGGAGTGTCTGGGACCTGTCCCAGACTTGATACAGGATCCAAGCATGTCTTGGAGCTGTAAAGTTGGTACCATTGTATTTTTGGCCTGTTTTCAACAATGCACCCTTCAGTAGACCACCAGGTGCCAGAGTGGACACTATAAATTTTATACTCACGCATTTTTTCCGTTTATACCTAGATGATGATATGTTTTCACACCTGGCTGCCTTGCTGAAAAACTAAGCTGCTCAGAACCTAGTACAGCATGAGAACAGTTTGAGAACACATTCGAGAGCATGTAATTGGTCCCCGGAGAAATGCAAGAAAAAGTGTGGGGTCTGGCCTTTGTGGTCTTTTTTTTTTAACAAGCTCGCTACAGCATATAGTCAATTCTCCCAGTGTTTAGTTACCTTTTGTTTCCATATGCTATGTGGAGGACTGTGGGATTTTTTTTCTTATGTGATGACTTCACCATTGACAGCCTATCCAGACTGTGACAGATTTATAAAACTTTGTCTGTTTACTGGTCACAGCTTGATAAAACTTGAGGTGATTGAAGATTTGATAAATATTTCACAGTCTTTCAATGGGACGCTCCTGCAAATTAACATAAAACTTTGGAGTGAAACTTCATAAACACAGAGAGAATGATGAAACCAGGTATGGTGGGGCTTGCAAGACAGGACTTCCCTTTTTTTGTGTTTACAAAACCACATTTCTGTGTTGTTTGGTTCTGCTTGCTTATTGTGTACAGACAATTTCTGAGATGTCAGTACAAGGCATCTATCATAGATGAACCCACTGCTTGACTAGCATGCAGGTAACTGTAGCTCATTGAACAGTGTTATATATTAACACCCGCCCTGAGCAGGAAAAAAGCCACATTCCCACCCAAATGCATTTAGCAAAGGGAATGGAATGAACAACAGTGAACAACACTGTCCACAGAGGACTAAGCAAAAAATAAAAATACTTTCTTTCCCAAAATATGCTAAAAAGTAATTAGAATGTTTATATGTGTTTATTATTTTAAATTCCTTTCTGAAGTAGAGTGTATAGCATTTTCCATTTCTGCAACATTTCCTGCCCAACTACTTTTTAATATTAATTCCCTGGTCTTACAGACACTGTACAATTGTACACAGTACAGGAAGTACAATTGTTTTTCAGCAATAATCCATGTACAGTAAATGAATTAAGAACATGATAACTCACTGCTAAGGACAGGAACAGACTTCAAGACTACCAGTTGACCATTTTCCATTCCAGGACAAAAGATATGTGAAGTATTCAGGGTCTCAGAAACAGAAAACTGAAAACTGCCTGTGCAGTAATGATAGATCATTTCTTGTTATAGGGGGTAGCAATGCAAAGTAGCTGCAACACCTGTTAAATCCAGAGTTATTCTCCAATATTGTCAATAGAGTTTTGATGTGAAAAATAGGTGATGCAGAGGATTGTAGTTCAAAGCAGTCATAGTAATTTGAAGGGCAAAGTGATCTTCAAAAATTTTGAGATGTACTAGAAAAAAGTGGATGTCATTCAGTGGGGACAAATGTAAGGTAAAATATTTCGTGAAGGACTATTCAACTGCAGAAATACAGGTTGAGAAACACACATTTAGGTAGCAGTTATGTGAAGGACTAAGGAGTGATTTTGGATCGCTACCAAATATTAGCTAACAGTGTCATTCTGTTGTGAAAAAGGCAGACATCATGAGGGATAGGAAAACAGAAGTCTGGCCTGCAAGATGTGAGGTAGTTCTGCTCTATTCAGCAGAAGCTGAAGGAAGTTAAAAGCAGAAAGCTTTAGCAGAAAAACCTCAGCTGGAGTAACGTGCCCAGCAGTGGGTGTGACACCTGGAGAAAGATGGTGATGAGTCAGAGTCTGGAGGAGAGCAAAGGTGCTCATGTCCAAGAAACATGACCTAAAAGGAAAACCAGAAAAAATCTGGAGTTATTTGTCCAGAGAAAGGAAAATAAAGACACATGATAACAGTCTTAACGCATAAAAAGAGCTCTATGAGGAGGAAAGGAAAACTTTATTTCCATGTGGGGCAGTACAGGAAATAATGGGCTTCAGATTAGATATTAAGATAATCTTCTTAAAAATAATTAACTGCAGGAATAGATAGCCTGGGGATGTTGTGGAATCCCCTTTATTAGAAGTTAGACGAGCATTTATCAGAAATGATGTAGGTATGGTTCATTCTGTCTTTGGGCAGACAGTGCAGTGGCTTAGACGATCCCTCAAGACCCCTCCCAGCCCTGTGATTCTTTGAGAACTGTTGAGGTTGTAACTATCTGATAAGTTTTTGGTGAATATTAACAACTACAGAGATGTGACTGATTTAAACTGGCAAGCAAACAAAGAGATAGAAACAGTGCAGTATACAGTTTGATTAAAATCTCCCGGCCTTAGTAAGAAGTCAAGGAAGCGAGGATGGCAGGAATGAATTTCAATTATGCAACACTAAAAACAGTAATCAGAACAGAACTAGCATTTTGCCCAGTTATAAATTTCCATCTCTCTTACTGCACACAAATTTTTCAAACAGAATCAAAATTGTAGCCTTCAATATTATATGCCATTCAAAATGAATCACACGGAATAGTTTTTGATAGCAAGCTTTACCGTATTAAGGATGCAGACTTCTGAGTTGCAAATATAAAATGCTCATGTCTACAAGACCTTTGCAACACAGGCACTATATATACACTAATTTCTTTGCATTACTTTCTTCTGAGCAGCCAACCTATTGGCATTAGTTTTGCAGTGGAATTACTTGAAGAGCAAAAATGTCATGATATCTAGTTGAGAGAAAGAGAGAGTAAAAAGAATACATGTACCTTGAATATTAATTTGTATTAATTTAAATATATAGCTATTCAGAAAAAGCACAGTCAACACAATCTATTGTGAAATGAAGCAGCTTTATACAGAAGTTGATATCCTTCATTAAATAACAATGATGTATTATGTATGCTTAGAAAAGCCTTCTGATCTGTGTTTGCCATTCTCAAACGTAAAGATTGCATCTTTGATTTTGCCAGCTTTAGTATTTGGAAGGATAATCAACAGAGAAATGTTCAGGTTTGACAAGTGGTATAGGATTTCAGTAAACGTCTTCTGTCAGAGAGATATTGGAACCAGATAATTCTAAGGGAAATTATACTGCTTGGAATTCTGATCTTCAAAGAGAATATAAGTATAGATTGAAATTAGAGTGGGCATTTAGGGATATTAAATGCAAATACAACAGAGGCTCAAAGATACAATTAAATTATGAAAATATGCACAAGTTCAATAAATGAAAACATAAAACACTTTGGGATAGAATGTTGTATAAAAATAAGCTTATTATTGCTAAATTAAAATTTGGTGCTAGTTGGAATGTTTTGCTGAATATTTTAATTGAAAATTCTGACTTGTCCGAAGTAGGATGCTTTGTGAAAACTCAAAGGTTTTTAAGATCCTTTAGAGAGAAAAGTCTTTTAAGTTTTAGAATTTTGCATTTGTTTGCCTACTGGATAAAATTTTTAAGATGGTCACATCAAAGTGTAATATTTGAATTATTCCAAAATATTTTTATGCAATTTCATTTGATGAAACATTTCTGATATTTTTGTTTGTTTCCATTCCATTTCACCTCTAAAAGAGATCAGAACTTGTGATATTCCCCACAAAACAAAAATTTCAAGTCCCACTCAAAATGATTGTTTAAAATTTTTTTTTAATAGTATTAAAAATGAGTCTTCATACAAAAGTGAAGGATTATTAAATTTAAATACTTATCCTAAAATAAAAAAATGAGTTAGAGAACTCGCATCAGAAGAACTTTAATTTATCCTTAACCTTAAAATTCGTAAGGATCCAGTGCAATTTAAAAGGGATACAAGTAGAATGTGAATTCAGCAAGCACATGTAAGTTTGTAAGTAAAATGTAAAAGTAGTTTTAAATATATACCTTTCAAATACCTTAAAAAAATCATTAGGATTCTGCCAGATAGCATTTATATGCCATGTCGTAAAATGGATGTGATGACATATATATTTCACAGGCTGTTAAAGAATAACAGAATTTTACATTCAGTGACCACCTACAAATCTTTTTTAAAGATACAGGTTAGATCAAATGCATTATGAGCCAAACCACATTTTTAAAAACTGAAAGACTAGGCTAACCTGTATCATGTGAGCAAAAAAAGCCGTAGTTTTAGACTGTGGACAAAAAACTGATATAGCAGTGCAGTCTGGCTGATTCCAAAGAGACTGGAAACAAAAAAATTAAAGATTCCTTTCTGCTTGTAGATTAAAAAAATTTTCCAGAGTCCTTTCCAAATTTTAGTACAGTGAGCTTATGAAACATATGTGCTACAAAAACAAACAAAAAATACTTGCATTTCCAATATGAAATAAGTAAACCAATACCAAATCATAATTTGCAAATCAAGCCAGATAACCAAGAACCTTTTTTCAGAAGACACTTATTCTGTAGTCAGTTCTTCATCTCCGTCCAAATAGTCCAGTTCATATCTTGGCTTTCTGTTAAGGTAGGGATCCACAGACAGATTTTACCCAACAGTGAATGTCTGCCAGTATACTCAGAGAAAGATTATAAACTAATCGTAAGAGCAGTCATACTCATAATAGTTTAAGAAATGGATTCACTTGTTCCTCTTATTTGTACCTAGTGGAATTATGTGTATAATGCATTCACTAAAACCAAAAGGTCTAGACCCGTAACTTTTTAGTGGGTCCTGTGTAATCATCTAATTTCAGGATTTAAGATGTTAAAGAATATGCCCAACTGTCGTAATAGTCAGTTAATTAGATTTGTTAACGTTGCAAGTACTATCTTGAAATTTCTCTTAATTCATGACACTTGGTTAGTTGTTTACAGATAAACAGTCTGTAAAGTTAACCTTCTTTTCCCAGGTAAACTTGTCTCAGTGAACTGTCCACCAGTGAGGAGCAGTCGCTGGTGAGGAGAGAGTGTGCCTAGTCAGAAGACTGGGTGGAAATATTTGAGAGTAGGAAGGAAATGATAGGACATTGTGTGAAAGGTTTTAGGAGAAATGGGGTGAAATACAGATGAATGGCTCATCAGCCCCATATGTTTCCCTTCTGTGTCCTAGTGTAGCGAAATGTGAGTCTCTCTCCTTGCTTCTTACATTTTCCAAGATCTGCTAAGAGAGAAGAGCTAAATCAGTAGTTTGATATTCCTAAAGGTATTAAGGAAACCACAAGTATAAGCATCTCAGATCCAGGAAATAAAAGGTGGGAAACATGATACCTCTTGGAGAAAGATCTACCTGAGAAAGGAGAAAGGGATGGACAGAGCAGAAGCCCGTCAGTAGAAAACTGGTGAAGGCAAGAGAAGGTACACTGCTGGATGAGATGTGGTTGAATGTACATGGATTTAGAAGACAACAGTTTAGGAAACAACATTTTAGAATTAATGGCTTCCTACATGCTTTAGTGGACAGGAAAGAGAGAGAGAGGTTAGCTGGAAATGTTGTCATACGTGAAGGCTATATGTTGCAGAGGTGAATGATAAAGAGACTAGGGTCCCTTTGCACAGAGAAAGGATAAAGATGTGTACAGAGTAGGATAAAGGTGAGAGAAAAACAGAGAAAGCAAAAAGTATTTTCTCGTATATTTTAGTTGTTGTAAGTACCATGGAACAAAAATGTCAGTTCATGTGCCTCAACTTTTCTCTGCTTTTCCCTCCTCGTCAGAGACTTTGTCTTTGAAACACTTTGAAATTCATTTATATCCTGCTTTCCACTATTCTGAATGTGCAGTTTGGACGAGGAGCACATAGGAAATTTAAAACATCCTTTATGACATGCTGGGTGCTATAGAGATTTAACTGCAAATCTGTAGGGCAACAAAATTGTAAAACTGAATGCTAATGCCACCAAGAACATCTCCCTTTTAATATAGGAAATTGACTGGCAGCTTAACAAGAATTAACATTGCTTGGAAGTTTCTTGTACCTCCCCATACTACGGAGTTCAGCAAAATTCACATTTTTGAATATATTTTGAATATCTCAGTCTTGATTCTGCCTTAAGTTATGTCCTGATAGTTCATAAGATATACTCTGTCTACCTTTTCTTCTGGAAACAGAGTACTTAAACCATTCTAGGGTAAACTATCATTAAACTTGTGATTAGGTGATATGCCCCAACTAAGCAAATAGTTTGTCTCCCAGAAACAGCACTACAGGTACAATATGTATACAACGTACACTACATGTACAAAACTACATGTACAAAATGTTACCTTTACCTTTACACATGAGATACCATAGCTGTGACCTTTCACACATGCTAGTTTTTCTAACCTATAAATGCAACAGTAAGGAACAGTTTAGCTGCTTTTGTTTTTACCTTAACTCTGTAACTCCTATTTTTTAGAGCTCTGAGTTGTTCTGGATCTGACGTTCCTGAAGGATGGTAGTGGGAAATCATAATGTTATATTAACACATTATTTGTCAGGGTGTTTCCTGGAACAATAGAGGATATTTCTCCTGCTTTGGTAAATCAAGCCTGTGTGGCAAGAGGATGTTGATTTTAATCCCTGTTTTCAGCATGGGCATTAACTCTTTCTTATTCTGGCCCAGTAAGGAAATTAGACTACTGAGTCTTCAAGAAAAATGGTGATATCTTTTGTGGCAGATTTGGTTAGTTTAAGGAAATTAAGATCATACAGACATTTTAAAATAAAAGTCTAAAATATTTTAAAGTGAAAGTTGAAATTTAAAAATACAAATCAGTATCTTTTACATCTATACATGCATAGACACCAAGTAGTTTTCTGATATTCCTGTTTTTCAGAAATATAGTATATGTGAAAATGTTTAAATATTTTAGCTATATGCCAGTCATTTGAGATTTATTCTTCTCCCAAATACAAAATGTTCTGAATGACGGTTCATTTTTTTTAAACTTCATTTATTCTTGACTTCTTTAGGATAGTGAAATATTAATGATAAATAGGATTTTTCAGAAGTTATTAAAAACGTTGCTTCAGATCATGTAAAAAGAACTTACATTTCTAGATTTTATGAGCTTTTCACTTGCACTTCATGGTAATTGGAACACTTAGGTACCTGAAATATGGATGCTCTTGATAAAAGTGCCCAATAAAGATCATAGTTATATAAGACACTGCTCAACTTTATAATGTTATATCTTCTGGCCATCTTCCCATCACTGAAATATGTTTGCGACATGCTGAAAATAAATAAGATTTTAAAAGGTCATTTTGAAATAAAAATGTAGAAGCAGTATCATGTTTCTCTTTACACATACTTTTTGTAGGGTGATATGATTCCATTAATATTTTATTAAAGTGAAAACAATTTTCATTTTTTTCATGTTAAAGTTCAGAGTCCTCAGGTTTTGAAGAGCAATATAGAAGAGTTTCATCTTGGTAGAATATTCTTCTGGACACCGCATCTCAGTTATACAGAGAGAACCCAGACAGTGAAACAGGATGATATCTCCCCTCTCAACTTCTACTGTTTTAGGACCTCATTTTATACTAGAACCACATTATTCCCTAGACTGACACAGCATATTATCATCAGGTGGGTTTCTGAAAGACTAATTTCTGTTTTCAGCATAAAAGTCATAACTGATGACTTTGTTCTTGGTTTTAGCAGCAGAGTAAGTTTGAATGGACAGAGAGGGTATGTTCATATTACCATTTTAGCTGAGACCAGGAGTGCCATTTTGAAGTTAATCTCTCAGTTGGCCCTGCTTAAATGAGCTTTGGTTCACACTGTGGGGCAGTCTCAGAGTGTATGAAGCGAATTCCTTTTGGAGGAAAATAAACTGGAGGATGCACAACAGGAACACATCTAATGTGCTCCAGCTGCAAATGGGCTTTCAGTCCATGGCTCCAAACTAGAGCTAGTCCAAAGTGAGAAAAATGTGAACTGTGTATAATGTAGATGTGAGGTCTCCTCAGGACCAGCTGTTTGACTCTTCAAATTACTGTTTGTCCAAACACTATTTGCTACTCTAGACATAGTCAGAAGCAGTCTACTTCCTAAGCAAGTGGTGCTGTCCCTAGCTGAAGTTTGAGGTGTGTTTAATTCTGCAGGCAGTGTGAGGAAACTACCACTGAAAGCAAATAGAGTTTTAAAGGATTGACCCAAAGCTGCTGGATGTTTCCAGTTAATTTTTAGTGGCTTTTGGACTGGACCTAGAAGCTCCAGGACCTGCTGCCTATTGTTTTCTAATAGCATTTAATAATCTTAAAAAAGGGAAAGAAGCCAGTACAGCAAATTCTCTGTATGTGTCAAAGAAGTGACTTGAGTAGAGAATGTAGTTATAACTCTGAAATACACATGGATTGTTTCATTTAACAGGAAGTGAGTGAAGATTAACATATATTTCCTCATCTACAGGAACATACAGCTTGGAAACAACTGAAAAATTGAAGTCATTCTTAAAAGTTCCTAGAAGACTCATTGAGAAATGACAGACTTTGACTTCAACAAATTACTTTTAAAATAAAACCAGATATTTGGCATTCGATGTGCTCAATATTTACTTATTAAGATTTCTCCATTATATAAATTATCAGCTTCCAACAATAATAATTCATGAATAAAAAACCCCAAAAGAAGATATCTTGAATAATTTTTTTTCAGTACCTTCTGAACAAACATTAAACTTTTTAATTCAAGTTTTGTACTGCATTAAAATTTAGTTTTTGCTAAATCTCTATCTAACAGCTTGGTTAGTGAGACAGAATTAAAATAATCAATTGCTTTAAAGTATAGTGTATTTGAAAACAAGTTGGATGTTTTGATAGTTAGGAAGTTTTTTGATAGCGTATTTTCTAATGGCTTTCTGCCCCTGTGCTTCAGATAAGTTTCTGAGAAGGAGACAAAAAGAAGAGCCAAAAAACTACGTATAGTTCTGTTTTAAATGTAAACCTTGTTTCATCTCACTTAGGAAACATTTGTGAAAAGTAGGTTATTGCTCCAGACTTTCTCCATTGCAACAAGTTAATAGAGATATTGGACCAAAACATGGCTTTTGCATTCTTGTCCCTGGGGTGCTATACAACTTTCCCTGTTTTTGTCTCCAAGCAAACAATATGGTTCCAATACTCCCTGAGTTAAAAGGCAAGTAGGCAGCAGACATGTACAACTCTGCCTGTCCCCTGCTCCCCAAGAGCATAAACCAGAGCCTTCAGTTCTTCCCTCTTTGCAAAGCAGCATCTATGAGCTGAAACACACACTCCAAATTCCCACTCACTCTCCCTCAGTTCTATGGAAGTCCCTCATTTCCCTCTCGTGGTATATCTTTATCTTGCTCCGTAGTTAAAGAGCACCCTTCTAACCAGCTCTTTTTCTTGCCTTCTATCACATATAGGCTTATTGCCTTAAGAGATTTAGCTTGGGCTTTGCTAACTCCCCCACCTAGTCTCCCAGTCCAAATTCAGAAGCAGAATGAAAGTTCCAAAGTCAGTTTAGAGCAATTTTTTCATTGTATTGTTCCATCTGAGATTCTTCTACCTATACCTCTTGCAAGGAACTGTCTCCTTTCCCTGAAAACTGCAGTCACAAATATTTTCTGTTATAGCAACAGTTCTAGTACTCCTTCTTCCTACTCTGGAGATAGGAACAACATCAGCAGTATCTTCCATCCTCACAACTTCTGAAGAAGCTTTACTAACAGCTGAGAGTTATACTGTTAGATGGATAAATCCATTTCTTTCACCTGCTGCTGGTACTCAAAAATCTTCTGCTGGGGTAGCATTGGTGAAGTCCACCAAGTTCTACTGTTAATTAACATGAAGCTGGTAATTCATTCTTCCCAGTTCTACTGTGTCAAGCTCTTCATAGACTCTGAGAGGTATTGCTGCATTGATTTAACTTAGCCTATGCTTTAAAATTTTCATTATAAGCTTTAGATAGGAACTTTTAAAAGATAAAACTGAAGTGAGTATAAGAAGTTAATTTAGCAGCTGAGAGCTAAGGACCACAGGTGCCTTGATCTAATCACAGTTCCAGCTGAGTTTTTCTTCTCACTGATAAAAACTGGTTTTGTCCTTTGCTTCTATTTTCCCAGCATTCCTAATTTTCCAGATGGGCTCTAATTTCTAGGTAGAGTGCTTAGCTAAAAGTCCCAGGTATGTTGTTTTAAGAACTAAGTAGTGTCAGACACCAGGCATGTCATAAAGGCCTAGCATGCTATGTTAGGTATTTGTTATTTATTTACTGAGTGTAGCCCTTCCTTTTATTTGAAATGGATATTTCTCTGGACTCTTTTCTTTGTGCTGTTTTAATTAAGGTGTAAATGTTAACCATTTATGTTTTTTAAATGTTCTGATGGAATAGACTTCATGCAAGTTTCTGTAGCTTCATTGGTGGTATAAGGTAGGTACTGTTGCCAAAGTTAATATATGAACTGTCTGTGTGCAAGAGAGCTCTCTTAGTGATAGTAAGGTCATATTCAGTTGATCACTTAATATAAGTATATTGCTTCTGGTTCAGTTCTAGGCTTCAAGTATCCCAGATATCTTTGTAGTGTTGTCCCTTAACTTCCAAATTACACAGTCCTATTCTTTTTGATAGATTTCTTCCCCTCTCTTATAACTTATGGGTGTGCTATGCAGGAGAGCATTTGGGATAATAAATTAGAAACTGTCCCTACCTCTACTTTTCCCTTTTTCCATACTCAGCTGGAGTCCAGAGTTCTCAATCATGCTAATTGTGCCTCTGAAGTCAATAGTTGTATTATCCTATTCAGGAGAAAGTCCAAATATTAGAACCTGGCTGTTTTTCTTCAAGTTTCTAGTTAATTTTACAATTATTCTGATTATCGTGAAGTGGGAAATAATAATTGAATGCTTTATCGTTTAGGACCGAAAATGATTTCATTTAAATCAATGGTGGAAGTTTAATTGCTTTCAGTGAGAAGAGGTTCAGGCTTTATGTGGCATAAGAGCTTGACATTGTGGTTTCTTCTGATTTTTGTGTTTCTGTCCTTTCCAACAGGGCAATATACTGCTCCTTCCTTTGTTGCCATTGGCACACCTTGAAAGTAATAAAATGGAAGCCAATAAGCTTTTTTTCATTGAAATAGTCTATTGTACCACTTTAGCAAGATTCTTTTACTGTTTCTAAGAAAATATTCACAAAATGCTAAAGCATGTGGCAGAATGTGAAGGTAGGAAGATGGAAAGTATTTTGCTTTGGAGAAATACTAATGTATTCCAGTGCATTTAATGATCTGTACAAATTGCATTTAAGTATCTATGGCTATAAAAGAGGGCTCTCACTTTAATTGCTCCTAAAATATTTTGAGCAAAGCCTTTACTGTGTTGAATATGTTCAATGAATAGAAAATGTTGATGGTAACTTTTTCAGTAATGTCTGAATGACTTAAAAATGTAAGTTCCCTTAAAAAGAGAAAAAAAAGAAAAAAATGTTTAAGATGCACAGTGGAAGCATAAGTAGCAATAGTTTACAGAAAACATGGCAGGATGGTTAGGAGGCTACTAAATTTAGGCTAACTTCAGCCAGCTAGATTAGCTGGCTAATGTCTTCAGGCTCCCTCTATAATTAATGGAGAGATGTAGCTTTTTTTCCCCAGTGGTGATCCATGGCAAGAACCTAATTTAAGTGATTGAATTGCCCAGTGGAAGAACTTGATTGCTGACTGCAAAGAAGCCCAGCTGGCTAAGCTAGGTGCATCAAGTTTGGTTAAAAACACTATCTTTGGTTTCCTGAGGGCTCAGGTTCCTGGAAATGGAACTTGAGTCTAACAACCACTTAAAATGTTTATGCCAATTTTCCTTAGGGCTAGCCAAATAATCTAGATAGAACTTCTTTCTGTTGGAGTCTTTTTGTTTCTTTCCAAATATCTGCAAACTAATAACTGTTTTTACAAATATCCAGAATTATTTAAATGTTGAGCATAACATGTTACTCAATTAATTAGGAATTGCTTTCTGAGGTACACCTTGCTCTCTTTAGCAAGTAGCACTGTAGTTGCCTGATCACTCAAGTTAAATATATTTTCTTGTTCCCTGGGCAGTTTCTATAAACTAATTTTGCTGCCACCCTAGGATTTTGACTTCAGCACCCAAATAAAGTACTTGGAGGTGATACCTCCTGTTAAAGCTTCAAAATGAATTTTCTCTCTGTTTTAACCAATCTGCACTGATCACATCTAGTTTCCATCCTCCTTCAGGTGACTTGTTTGAGGAAAAAGCTGGTCATCGATTCCCTTTCAAAACATCTGCATAAACTGCATTGTACCATGACCTCTTGTTAGTTTGTCCCCTTAGCATGAGAACCAATGTTTTTAACCAGGACCATAGCTTTATCAAAGGATTTTGACAACTATTTTGGAATGGCTGTGCTTATTTAATGACATTTTCAGATATACCTGTATACGTCACTGGTAATGTTGTCAGAACTAATGTTGTTAGAAGCTAGCAGGAATTCTGGAAAGAACTTTTATGCAACTGGAATACATACCCTGAAAATGACTTATTAATTTTTACCCACTTTTCCACGAAGAAAGTTAGGCAGAATAATTCTGCCTTCTCTTAATATCTTTCTGACTTTTTGCTGTAAAATCCTACTTAGTGTTTCTTTATTTTTATAGTGTGGTGGTTTGTGTAAGGAAGAGTTTGTTTATCTTTTCATTCTGCGGTTAGAAGTCTTCCCCCTGAAAAAGAAAGAGGGAGAGCATAATGAGGAGGGAAGGAAAGAAGGCATCGAAATAAAGAATGACAATTCTCGCGGAACCCCTTTCGGTGTCTGTAGTGGTGTGAGGGTGCCTGTGAAGCAGGACACAGCACACTGGCATTTCAGATGTCATGCCAAAAGTTACAATAAGTTACAACATTGCTGACTGAAAACACATCTGCTTTATTTCAAATTTGTAGTGCACTTTTTGCGAAACGCTTCTTTCTCCTCTCTAGCTCCACCTGATGGAAGTATTTCAGTACAGGCTCTCCAGATGTGACTGCATTACAATTCATGTTTATGCATAAAGTCATGAGCCAGCTCACACATAGTATTCAAAGTACGTTTATAGTCATACACTAAAATGTATTAGAAGAAACTTGTAACACAGAGTGATTAACATCATAGGCAAATGGCCAAAGCTTTATTAGATCTCTCTTTCAAGCAACATTTTAAGATTGAGTAGAAAATGCTGTAGAAACCTGCACTGCGATGAGGGACACAACTACAGAGTGTCAGTAATCTGATTTCATTCCTTTAAAGTTACTAAATGTTGCAGGAAAAAGCCTGCTGTCTTGTTACCTGCCTTGTTATGCCAAAATTTGTTTCTTCATTTAAGAAGAAAAAGGGAACCTTTTGGAAGGATGATAAATTATAATTGAAAAGAAAGAAAATGAAAAATAAAACAGCCAAGAAGTGGCCCAACTATTAGGTTCTCTTTCTCTGTTTTGTTTGAGTCTAGGATTTGGAGTGGTTTTCTTTGTTTCAAAATTTATTCTTTTTGCTATAGACTTTTGTTCCTCTGTTTTTTCCCTACATGGAGCTGTCCCCTTCTTGCATCAGTCAAAAAACTAAGTCTTCACAATTTCATGCCTGTGGTATCCTATAAATTGTGTGGGGATATTGGAGGGAAAATGAATCAAAAGCTGTGCAAACATTGCTCTTTCTTTTGTTGCAGAATATCCTGTCCCCTCTGACTTAGAAAAAATGACGTGCCCAAGGCATCACAATACCACATCTCCTGTATGACTGCAAAAAATGTTAGTTTTGTGATTTGTTTCAGAAGAGGGTAATGAAATTTCTTGAAGACAGCTTCTCTTTGCACAGAGCTTAGATCTCTCATATCTAGCGTGTTTCCTAAATGAATATCAGCAGGTATTTAACTGGTGTTTATGAAAGGAATGACCAGCTGGCTTATTGTCAGTGGACAGACCCAGGCTGGCTATGCAAGGGAAGGCCCAAATGGGCCAGATGTTTTCCATCATAGCACACTCTCGAAGTGCTGCTATTATGCCTGAACGAACCCCATGTCAAGCAGTAATCATGCCCTGATTTCTGTTCTAATGCACATTGCAGCATGAAATAAATTACATTCCATCTTGTTGACGCAGTGCGCTTCAGCGGCTGGTGTGGCAAGTTGTTTCTTCACTGAAGCTGAGCTAAGAAATGTCTGGCTTTATTAGACAGATTATGCTATTACTATTTTCTTGGCAGTACCTTACAGTGATACTGGTATGGCACTGTAAGGAAGTGACTATCCAGAACACTGCAAGTGCATTGACCAAACAAATAGCAAATATGCATATGCTTGCAAAATGTTGTTTTGGGACAGAATTCAGGGACAATATTATTTGTGCAGTAGCAAACAGAGGGTTAACTTCATTTAACTTCCTGAATAGTGGAAGAAGCAGAGGTATAACTACTATATGTATATATAACTGCTACACAGTGGCTCCCTGGACTCTGCTAAAGGAGATGCTGTGATTCTGTGACTCTGCAGACATCCTCCTCAGGGAAAACCACTTATACATGGTCTTACCTATTTTCACTTTCTGGTCTAACTTGGGTTAGCTGAACTTGCGCTCTCCATACCCTGTAGCTTAAAAGTTTGGGAGCAACCAACCTACTTGTCTTGCTCCTTCTCGTTTTCTGTCTTTGGCCCCCAAATTTTGTGTTCCTTTTCATACAATATCCTGGCTTCAACAGGAGGATAACAGAGTATTCTATATCAGTTTAACATATGTAGCCTAAGGATTTAGGTACTTTCCCAGAAGATGGAAACTAAAGATAGAGGCTAAAGAAGCACTGAGGTTTCTACCTTCTGAGCAAATTCTCTAGCTGTTCTCTACCTGATTTTGTAGATATATCCTTTTACCTTCTGCTTTTTGAATGGGTGTTTCTTGTGTAAATTGAAAAATATCTTGGTTTTTTTATGTATTCTTTGCATCACTGTTAGATTGGACTGTTAAGGAACTTGGATAGAGAACGTGGGCACAGGCATGCTTTATGAGTCCCAAATAGACCAGACAAGAGACAGGTACCAAAACATTCAGTTTAGCCAAACTATGGCCAAATGTTGGTCATATATAATAGTAAAAGTTTTAACAATGAGAGAAAAAAACAATTATTTTGCCCTGTCAGATTCTTAGATAGTTATGCTGGTGTTTTTTATGGACTGGTCACTTGGTGTTACGTGCCTTATTTGCTTTACTCTGTACATGAATGTTTGTAATTTATTGGAAGGCAGAAGCATTTGGGGGAACCATTGGCCCTTTCTGGTCTCATTTATTCCTGCTGTACTATTGCAGTTTTATCAAAGGCACTGATAAGATGGAGGTAGAAAATCTCTGTAATTGTGTATTGGTTGTCTTGTACAAGCTTGTACAATTGTCTAGTACAGAGTACATCTGAGCTGAGGTTTAAAATGTTGAAGAGTCCTATAAACAATACCCACTATAAGTCAATGGTTCCTAGAGGAAGCAAGAGAGTTGGAGAACCACTCATATGTTAAGGAGAATTTTTAAAGTTTTGGCTTTCTCCTCTTGATGACAGTTAGAACCGAGTCTTTACAGTGGCAGTCTTTTAAGAAACTGTGCATGCTTTCCCCCCGCCTCTAATTTTAAGGACCAAATGTACTGGTAGTAGGGCTGGAAAGTAGCTTATACTTTTATTGAGGACATTAGAAACAAACTGTGGCACCTGATACTGATAGCTTTGATAATACCTGGAGAAATTATCTCTGTTTTTCTGTTTGCATAACTCTTTTTCCACTGCTGTTGGTAAGAGGGCAAGAAAGATGAAAGTGGAGATGGGCCTCTGTCCTGCAGTTCTTGCTCCCATCCTGGCAGCTACAGGACCAGAAAGCCCACCCTTGCAGAGCTCTCTTCTTTTTCGCTTCCCTTCCTTTTCAGTAAGGGTAGGAATAGGTCCTGGTCTGGTACAGCCCCTTACAAGCAGCATAGGAAATTCAAAAAAGAAGGAAAGCAGAGGTTGCTAGGGGGGTGGAGAAAGGGGACTATATGGGATAAGGAGTCTCAGGGAGGTGGTAAGAAAACAATGCCTACAGAGCCCTTAAACTCTACTGATCCATTTCGACCCATCTATGCAACCCAGCTATGCCACTTCCCCGAATTGTACTGCTCCTTCAAAGTGTCTTTCTCCTCCGATTTTCCCCCTGCTGCCCTGATTCCACCAACTGCTTCCATACCTTCTCTTACAGAGTGCAAAAGTCTGATGCAATTGAATCCAACTGGTGTAAAAGTTCCAGACTGAAAAGTCTACACACATGGATCAGATTTCTGGATCAAGGCCTAAGGCTGAAACTGTAGCCAAATATTTCCCGCTTTACGTGCAACCCCACACTGCATGGCTATATCCTGGAACAGAACAGTGCATTAACTTTGCAATGTTGCAAATCATGTTTCTCTTTAAAAACTAATCTTCTCCTATGAAGTATCCATTGAAAATGGACCTAGCTTTTGACTGATTGCCTGTGATAGAAAATGGCTGGTGATAATCCTGTTTGGCTTTATATTATTTATTTTACTTTAGGGAAAAATGTAGAAGATGCTCTACAGTTTCCATTACTACTATTTCTTGTCTGGTATTTCTGTGTTGATGGACTTTGAACCATCACTGCAACCCAGAAACAGACTATTCTGCTTTATTATTTACAGAAAATGTACTGCTACTCATACTGGGATACAGACAATTTTTCTGAATTTGTATAAAATAGCTCAGGAAACTTTGGGTTCCAAGGCTACTGTAGGAATCCTTACTGCATTCCAGAACTGACCATGTTTGTTTGGGAGCTTGTCATTTTGTACAGCAGTTTCAAACTACTTTTAAATCTTGGAGATTCCTTAGCTTAATCCACACATTTTATTTTGTTTTGGAAAACTGTTGCATGTGAAAGCAACACCCCTCTTCTGCTTGATCTACTGTAACCATTAAAAAAAAAATTTTTTTTGTCTATTAAGTTACATGGGTCATTACAGTTCAAAATTTCTTTTTTCCCATCTGAGGTTGAGGAAGTGGAAGTATGTGATTTCTGGGTGGGGGAGTAAAAGGATGTAGAGGAATGTGAGAGAGGTTCAGGCTCTGCAGCACCCTTCTCCTTTTATCTCCTTTTATGTATGTATGTATTGTGTATATAGGCCTTCTGAGAGAGTCACTGGGAATTAGGACATTGGAAGTAGGAGCCAGTGAAGCCAACCACCCTCAAAGGTCTTTCTAATCCAGTACTACCAAATTTATGCAGTGACCTAATTAAGTCATTTTAAATATCAAAAGAAAGGCTAATCGGAGAAACCAAAAAAAAGATGGAAATGAAAGACAAGCAAGTCATAACCATTTGTAGTTTTGGAGCCTTTCCTCTTAAATACCCTTATATGAACTTTTTCATCTAAGTATGGTTATTTTATGATATTGACACTTATAATGGAAAGAAATCAGCAGTCAGCTGACTCATCAAAAAATCCTGATGAGGTAAAGTTCAAGGAACTCTTTCCCAGTATTCTGCACTGGAAATATATATTTAAATCTCCATAATTATCTAAAATTTCAGAAACAATTGGTGTTTGTTGGTTACAAACAATCAACTTTCCTTTCACTCTGTGTTTAGAAATCTGTGTTAATTTTAATGCCAGTCATTACTGTTTTACTGCTATTTGTTTTGTTACAATATCCAGCGTGTTTGAACACCACCAGACGAGGCATTTAATCAAAGAGCCTGTCTCTCCATAACGATCTGGAAACTGTTGAAATGTTGTCTAGAAAGGCCATGTTACTTAATCTTTTGAGAAGAGGGTTTGGATTTTTTTTTTAAAGTAAAGCACTAAACTGAAGCTATTAACACTGTAAATTATCCTTGTGTTGGTTCTAACACAGTACTGACACTACATTTATTTATAAACTAAAGTAAAATCTCTGATTTAATGTTTGCTTTTATCCAAATGAAAATTACTTGAGGGAAAACAATGAATTTTATGAATGTTTGAACCCAAAAGTACAAGTTACTTTAGCAGGATAATTACCTTCTTTAAATTTGAAAAGTTATCCATGAAGAGCAATACATTTGTATATAGTTCAAGTTATACAGTAACATAAAATAGTTATGAATAGCAAAAACTAAATATTTTTTTCAGGATTAATCAAATTGAGATTCATGCCATCTCAATTACGATTGTAACTGTAGTAGCTATATGATTTAACCTCTCATATAATTCAAATGATTAACTGCAGAAAAATTAAAAAGTGAATTTTGTCTTTTTAAAAATATACTTTTATATAATCATTTCATGAAAGTTAGTTATCAAGGTAGCTCACAATATGTTTAACCTTTTTGCTAGTATTGAACCTGATGGCCGCTTGAGCACTTTAAGTACAAATTTGGGGTTTTATGATTATCAGCCCAAGCTTGTAAGAGAGGGGTTGTTCCACTAATAAGCTAAAGCCTGATCTTCCACCTCAGATAAGGTGTAAAGCAGATACCTAGAGCTTGTTTGAAAGGGAAGCAGTGGCTGTGAGGACTTTCCTCTTGAAGGTCCAAGTCTAGTCTCCAAACAGAATCACACAGAATCACAGAATGGTTGAGGTTGGAAGGGACCTCTGGAGATCATCTAGTCCAACCCCCCTGCTCAAGCAGGGTCACCTAGAGCACATTGCACAGGATTGCATCCAGGCGTGTTTTGAATATCTCCAGAGAAGGAGACTCCACCACCTCTCGGGGCAACCTGTTCCAGTGCTCTGTCACCCTCACAGTGAAAAAGTTTTTCCTCATGTTCAGATGGAAGTGTCTGTGTTTCAGTTTGTGCCCATTGCCTCGCGTCCTGTTGCTCAGCACCACTGAAAAGAGTCTGGTCCCATCCTCTCAACACCCTCCCTTCAGATACTTGTACACGTTGATAAGATCTCCTCTCAGCCTTCTTTTCTCCAAGCTAAACAGGCCCAGCTCTCTCAGCCTTTCCTCATAAGAGAGATGCTCCAGTCCCCTAATCATCTTTGTGGCCCTTCGCTGGACTTGCTCCAGTAGTGCCACATCCCTCTTGTACTGGGGAGCCCAGAACTGGACGCAGTACTCCAGATGTGGCCTCACCAGGGCTGAGTAGAGGGGGAGAATCACCTCCCTCGACCTGCTGGCAACACTCTTCCTGATGCACCCCAGGATACCATTGGCCTTCTTGGCCACAAGGGCACATTGCTGCCTCATGCTTAACTTGGTGTCCACCAGCACTCCCAGGTCCTTCTCTGCAGAGCTCCTTTCCAGCAGGTCAACCCCCAACCTGTACTGGTGACTGGGGTTATTCCTTCCCAGGTGCAGGACCCTGCACTTCCCTTTGTTGAACTTCATGAGGTTCCTCTCTGCCCACCTCTCCAGCCTGTCCAAGTCTCTTTGAATGGCAGCACAGTCCTCTGGTGTATCAGCCACTCCTCCCAGTTTTGTATCATCAGCAAACTTGCTGAGGGTGCACTCTGTCCCTTCATCCAGGTCATTGATGAAGAAGTTGAACAAGACTGGACCCAGTACTGACTCCTGGGGGACACCGCTAGCTACAGGCCTCCAACTAGACTCTGTGCCACTGATCACAACTCTCTGAGCTCTGCCATTCAGCCAGTTCTCAATCCACCTCACTGTCCACTCATCTAACCCACACTTCCTGAGCTTGTCTATGAGGATGCTATGGGAGACAGTGTCGAAAGCCTTGCTGAAGTCTAGGTAGACAACATCCACTGCTCTCCCCTCATCTACCCAGCCAGTCATTCCATCAGAGAAGGCTATCAGATTGGTTAGGCATGATTTCCCCTTGGTGAAGCCATGCTGACTACTCCTGATCACCTTCTTTTCCTCCACATGTGTGGAGATGGCTTCCAGGATGAGCTGCTCCATCACCTTTCCAGGGATGCAGGTGAGGCTGACTGGCCTGTAGTTCCCTGGGTCCTCCTTCTTGCCCTTTTTGAAGACTGGGGTGACATTGGCTTTCTTCCAGTCCTCAGGCACCTCTCCTGTCCTCCATGACCTTTCAAAGATGATGGAGAGTGGCTTAGCAATAATGTCCGCCAGCTCCCTCAGCACTCGTGGGTGCATCCCATCAGGGCCCATGGATTTGTGGGTGTCAAGTTTGCTTAAATGATCTCTAACCCACTCCTCCTCCACCAAGGGAAAGCCTTCCTCCAGACTTTCTCTCTTGCCTCCAGGGTCTGGGGTTCCTGAGGGCTGGCCTGAGCAGTAAAGACTGAAGCAAAGAAGGCATTCAGTAACTCTGCCTTCTCTGCATCCTTCATCACCAGGGCACCCACCCCATTCAGCAAAGGGCCCACATTTTCCCTAGTCTTCCTCTTGCTGCTGATGTATTTGAAGCCCTTCTTGCTGTCCTTGACATCTCTAGCCGGATTTAATTCCAAACGGGCCTTAGCCTTCCTCGTCGCATCCCTGCATACTCTGACAACGTTCCTATATTCCTCCCAAGTGGCCTGTCCCCCTTTCCACTTTCTGTATACTTCCTTCTTCTGGTTGAGTTTTGCCAGGAGCTCCTTGCTCATCCATGCAGGTCTCCTGCCTCCTTTGCTTGACTTCCTGCTCATAGGGATGCACCGCTCTTGAGCCTGGAGGAAGTGATGTTTGAATGTTAACCAGCTCTCTTGAACACCCCTTCCTTCTAGGGCCCTCACCCATGGGATTCCTCCAAGTAGGTCCCTGAAGAGGTCAAAGTTTGCTCTCCTGAAGTCCAGGGTTGCGATCCTACTTGGTGCCCTGCTGCCTCCTCGCAGGATCCTGAACTCCACCATCTCATGGTCACTGCAGCCAAGGCAGCCCCCAACCTTCACATCTTCCACCAGTCCTTCTTTGTTTGTTAGTACGAGGTCCAGCAGCACACCTCTCCTTGTTGGCTCCTCCACCACCTGTGTCAAGAAGTTGTCACCAGTGCTCTGCAGGAACCTCCAGGACTGTTTGTGCCTAGCTGTGTTGTCTTTCCAGCAGATATCGGGGTGGTTGAAGTCCCTCATGAGAACCAGGGCCTGTGATTGTGAGGCTACTTCCAGCTGTCTGTAGAAGGCCTCATCGACTTCCTCATCCTGATCAGGTGGCCTGTGGTAAACACCCACAACAGTGTCACCCATGCTAGCCTGCCCTTTGATCCTTACCCATAAGCTCTCGACTCGCTCTTCATCCACCCCTAGGCACAGCTCAATACATTCCAGTTGCTCTCTCACATAAAGAGCAACTCCACCACCTCGCTTTCCTGGCCTGTCTTTCCTAAAAAGCACGTAGCCATCCATGACAGCACTCCAGTCATGCGAGCTATCCCACCATGTCTCTGTAATGGCAATGAGATCATGGCCCTGCGACCGCACACGTATCTCTAGTTCTTCCTGTTTGTTCCCCAAGCTGTGTGCATTGGTGTACAGGCAGACCTAAAGCAAGTCCAGTTCCAGGCACAGCAAACAACTGCAAACTCTTTGGGAATAAAATGCTACAGGGCTAACACAGTTATGCTCACAGACAAAGCATTATGCTCACCCTGTGGTAGCAGCTACTAATGTTTGCTCTGTTTATAAAATCTAAAATTCTGTGGGTTTGGACCCTGCAAAAATCAAACTTAAAGATGTGCTTGAGTTCAGATCAAATCAGGATCATAATCCTTTCAAGAATGACTATCTTTAAATAGATTTCAGATTCCTGTGGCTAGATTCCCTAGACTAAATGAGCTGCCCCTGGCAAAGGACTGGAAAATAGGAAAGGAAGTGAAGGCTTTAAAGCATTTGTGGTTCCCCTCTCTCAAAGCTGGCTGGCAGTCAATCCTGTTCCAGTTCAGTGTGCTCAGATGCCCCTGGCCTCCAGGAGCTAATCTGGCAGCCAAGAACTAATGCAGGGGAGAAGGCAAGAGCTGCATGCTTTTTGATGGGAGAATGGGGCACGAGAGCCAGACTTGGTCCAAGATCCTGGCCCTCTGCCTAAAAAATATCTAGTTCTCTAAAGGAGCGGGACATTAATCCACTGTCTGGGCACAGAAAGATTCTTAATACCACCACTAGGAAAAAGGTCTTACTGTAAGCTGCATGCAGTTTTGCATCAGGTTTTTGAAGTAGTAGTCTGAAGGGATGGAAGATCAACAGCAGGATTTGGGAAGGAACAGATCAGATGTGTGAGGGAGTGGGAGAGGATGCTGGGTGCTGATTGAGACTGATGTTATGGTATAAGAAGTTCATGCTGTTGGCAATAACTTCTTTATTGTTACTTTGCGTATAACTTAATGTTCAGAGAGCTACAGCTCATGTTGTACAAATGAATGATGACTATAATGTACTTCATTTTGAATGCCTCAGTTTCTAAGAGCATCTAAGAGGACAGATGTTTAAATGCGATGAACATGATGACTCCGTAAGTCAATGAAAGCTTTCATCTTGTGAATCTATGAACAGCAAGGTCCCAGGGTCTAAAGTTTGAAATGAAGTGGTATCACATCTTAAAAATCTCATCATTTTTCTGCCTCAGTATCTCTATTTATAAAGTAAAGATTTTTATATTATTTGTAGACTTCTAGATAGCGCATATATACTTTCAGTTGTATTTGAAGATACAGATACGTACACAATAGCCTAATAGACTGCACATTGATTTAAGGAAGCTGAAACAAACCATGTAAATGCTTTTTAATAGAAATTAGTATATAAATTGACACAGTTTTCTTTTATACTTGGATGAAGATATACATTCCAAAATATTGAGAAAATTAAGTGAGAAATAATGTTTGAATTCAAGAAAAAAGAATGAGGTTGTCAGAGCCACAACTGTTCACCTATCCTTAGCAGGCAGAATATAGTCAGAGAAAAACAATCTCAAAGCCAACAAAGTAGCTTCAGTCACATCTATAGTCTCCCTCCCCTCCCCCTTTCTTTCTTTAAATTTGATTTATTCTTGGGTTTATCTTTCCAAGGGCTTATAAAAGATTTGAACCTAAAACATGAAACAGTCAATAACTAAGTAAATGTCGTCTTGTGACAGATATAATTTTTCTTGAAGGTTAAAGCCAAAACTGCAAAGATTTGCAACTTGTAAGTTAAATTCTTTGCTATTTTTGCTATACTTCTTATTTATGAACTGCATTTTTAACAGCAATGACTGAGGGATTTTCAAAATGGAGGTATGAATACAAAAAGCTAGAAATAAAATGCAACTTTTCTCTGAAGAAATCTTTCAAAATCTTTCAAAATCATTTTTGAAATTTAAGGTATCAAATTCCTATCTCCAAATTGCAGATAGGCCAGTTACAAAATGTTTTCCTTCCACTACAAATCTTGCAGTGGAGCAACTGGCTGAATTTACCTTTATGGAAGAGATGCACAGTAAGGATGATTTTCTGCACAATACAGTACTTTGTGCAATATTCCTCTGTGATGCAAATTATGGATTTCTGTGGTTCTGGGACCTGTTGTGAGTGGGAGATCAAGAAAAATCTTCCTTATTGTCTTGGGTTTTTTTGTTTTTTTTGGTCAAGCACTAGCTCCTTCTGCCAAGGAGAAAGGTTCCTAGCTTAAACTTTTTCCCACAAATAAAAAAGCTTGTGGACTTTTTATATATTTTTGTTGTTTAATAATTTAATTTTCCACTGAATTTTGCCATTCTTTCCTCTTTGGTGATTATGTAGCTCAGCTCATATCCTTCTACCCGGTCACCTCAATTTATTCCATGTCGGCTACAATCGGCAAGAAGCTCAGCGTTTACATGGGTGTTTTTCCACCCTGGTAGTAGGAACACATGGTTGTGGAAGGGAAACTACAGGCTTTGAACCTCTACCCAAAACAATTTAACTGGCAGAGTCACCAAGTACTGTGGATAAAGACAGCTGAGTACATAGGGTAGCTTTGACTTAATCACTTGCAGTGCTAACTGATACCCATTCAAAAATTGCACGCAGAGCAGTGAAATGCCTGTGTGAATAAATGCTTACAGTTATTTCCCAAACACCCTTAGGTCCCATTAACACTCTGTAAACTCTCAATTTTTAGAACAAATTAAGCTGATTTTATCAGGAGAAAGAACACAAAGCCTCTCAAACCACAACTTTTTCTGTGCTCCTCTAATGTGAAGTTTACTAAAGCAATTTTATCGAAAGAAACTTTTAAAATAGACTTTTCAGCTGTTTATGCCAACACTGATTCTAAAATTAATTTTCTTAGTTGAATCGCACATCTCAAAAGAAATTGGAAGTGATGGAAACAGTGCTACAGAAACAGTGGGTTTTGCAAGACTAATTTGACTGCGTAGCATATCAATTTGTTCTCTCCTCTCCATGTCCAAAACTCCCCACTGGAGTTTGTTCCACTAGTGTAAATCCTCATCACTCTGTTGGTTTCAACAGAGCTTACTGCTATTCAGCCTCAAACCCTAGAAAGAGTTTAGATCCTTAGCTAATGTAATTTGCTTAGGCCCTTCAAGAATTTTATTGTAAACTGATGGACACCTGCTTTTGCTCCTAGTGCTTCAGACGGTGATTGTTGTTAAAATCCACAAAAATGCCCATGTAGCTGGATAAAAGGTTCTAGTCATGTCCCTAATCTTTAGTTGCATTTTATAGAGATGCAAGATGCTTCGCTTACATCCCCAGCTTTATCTAGGTATCCTCTTTACTTCATAGATCATGAAGGAGTGTTCCATAATTGGGCTTATGATCTTGGTAGAACATCCTTTGCTAAGAAAAGGAAGACATTACATTTATTTCATGACCTGAAGCTTTGATATGTGCTTGGAAGACTCATTAGTAGAAATTAACTCATAAATTGTGGAAAGTTTTCTTGTCATTTCAGTCAGATTAGCAAAGAGTCTAACATTGAAGTAGGACTTTGAATATGCATTTTTCCCAGAGTCGTGTAACTCTTTAGACTGAAGGGTCTCATGCAAATTCTAGTGCATAATTCAGATAGGTGGTAGTTAGTACTGTTATGCAATATTTCTAGCATAAACACAAATGTTTTACAGCATTTGGTTTATTTTTAACATTTTTAATCTGAAAGGCTTCTTAAACTTTGTTTATGTTTTAGATTAAAGAAGATTAGATGTTTATTGGCTGGAATGAATTAATGAGTACTTTATTTGCTAAGTGTAATCGAAAAAACAGTCGAGGCTTTCCTCATGCTTTAGACCTAAAGGTCTTGAAAGTCTTCAATAGCATCACCATCACTGTGGTTTGTGTTGTCATGTGTGCAATATATTGAGTTTATGGGATGAAAGAAATCAAAATCTTAGCAGCAAACAGGGAATTTTCTGCCTTGGATGGCTGTAGGTATTACATCTTATACAATTGTCAGTGCAGGCATTGTCTTATACTCTTATATTCTTCCACACAGCAGGTAAAAACCTCACATGTTAAGTATCATGCTTTCCTATGTTTTTGTGCTTAAAAAAGGTAATGGGATCTGTATCTGTTCTGGGTCTTAATCCTGCGAATGCGAAGCAGGCTTTCATTCCTCTCCTCAGCTTTGTGATGAGCTGTCAGAATCATGGATTTGCTGTCCTTAGCCAGTGAGGACATACATTAGTGGACACGTGCTTTGAAAACCTGGCCCAAGTGATTTTATTTTTGTTTCTTTGCCAAGGAATGCTGAATATTTTCAACAGCTATTTACAAGTGGGAGGAAGTTCCCAGCAGATTAGAACTGTTTTAAGGAAAATTAAAACCTGAGCCAAGCTATTCCACAGCAGAGGATCTTTTTAGTCTACACATACAGTTCTTACCTCTATATAAAGAGCTCCTTTCGCTAAGGAAACTGGGTGCATTGAACCTCCATAGTAACACATCAGTGGATCTTTGCCTTTGTCATGGGCTGTTGTTATGGTCCCTGTGGTTGGTAATGTAAACAAAGTGCTGTAGGTCTGTTTTGATGAAGGATTGGTCAAATGACTATCGTTTTGCTGGAGAGCAGGAAACCCTTTGGAGAGCAGCTGTAAAGATTCTGGTATCGTTTTACTGTGACCTGAGAAATGGAATGAACCGGCTAAATAAACAAAGAGTAAATTTGACCTACCTTCTGTCATAGGCATAGTGTAATTTTATTAATTTGACTATAACGTTGATTTTTTTATGCTCTGCTATTTTTTCCCCTTTGGTAAAGAAACAAAGTCTTTGATTTATAAAATGCATTGAAAAAACAGCCTGGAGATGTGTTATGTAACTCAGTGAGTGCTTGAAGCTGTACTAATTTAGAGGGAGAAACTGTCCTTTTCCCATACAACAACTTATATAAAAGACGTTGAACATATAATATGTGATGTGATGTGTGAGAAAAAAGAATAATTCCAAAGATCAATAGGATTTCTTAAACAAACTGTATGCTTTAGCTACCAAATGAGCAATTACTTCTGCTTTAAATAAAATAAATTAAATAAAATTGCAACTATGGTAGGATATACAAGAAAAATAAACAAAAGCACACTAAAATGTAAGTGTATGTGTATTTATATAGTATTGGGAAGGTATTGGAAAACCACAATTTTTGACCAGTCAATTAAATGAAAAAACATGAATCCTTGGGAGATCTGTAGAGCCCAAGAGAATGGGGGTACTCAAAGATTTTTTTTTTAAAGGCTCTCAAGTGTCTTGATTTGGACACCTTGAAACTAAAGCATTCATATTTATGATTTATTCTTAAGTATCCTATTCACTCTAGAAAGTCCTGTTGTTCCTGATTTATTATCACAGAAATCAAGTGCACTAAACCTACTTAAACTCCAGATATTGAATCCTTTGTTACTTTGGAGATACTTCAATTCTGTGTTTGAGCAGCATAGTGAAAACTCATCCCTCTTGTTTCATCCTTTGGTAAATGTTAATGAATGACACACAATGTGGAAACATTATGATAAGGATAAGAAAGGAACTGTACATACGTTCATACTAGCTTTTTGGAAAAGCAATCATTAAATGAATTCTGAATGTGGCAAAATTGTTATGTTACAAGACCTTCTGAAAATTAAAAACTTGAAAAATCTTTGATAAGAAAACCTATCACATGTTGAAAGAAGAAAATTGTTATTTTTCTTAACACTAATTTACATACTATCTTGCAGCTAAAAAGATACAGTTAATATTTATATGTTGCTTTCTTTTTTTCATCCTCTTGCTTTTATCTAATGTTCAATTGTCATCATTTGATGTAAATGGCAAAGGGCTTCTCCTGATTTTTAGTTTTTAAAATCATCTTTATGCTATCAGGATTCTGTGTTCAGCCTTGATCTTGACTCAGTAAAATACTGCATTCCATAGCAATGCAAATTCAAGCTTGCAAATCAGTGATTAAGCTGGGGAAGTCTATTTATAGTTTGTACTAGATCACTGGAGCAAATTCCATTTCGGGAAAGTATCTTTTCTGAAAATACTGCCTGTAAATGCTAACACATTGACTTTTACATTTACACATCATGTAATTAACATGCACAAATATTTTTTTAGATATAAAAAGGTCATCAATTTTAATTAAAATTGAACAAAGAGAATGGTAACCTTAGATTATTGCTTCTTTAATTTCACGAGCTGTGTAAAACCCAAACAGTAGAAGTCTTTTAATATAATCCGTCAAGTCTAAAATATGAAATATGTGATCTTTAAGAAAGGCACATTGATGGTGGTCCCATGGTATATATATTTTATGTGTTTATAGGTGTAAATCTGTACTGATTTGCAATTCTGTTCACGTGAGTGTAGTTACTGTGCTGCAAGTTGGGGCATGAGGCCTTCAAGTTCTGTTATCTCTACTGGGTCTCTGAGGCCTACTGACCTTAGCAGCTCAGATGGCACAATCTCTGCTCTCTCCCTTCCTTTAGAAAACAGATTAATATGATTTTTAATGCTTCTTCTCTCTCCTGCAGTCCAGAGAGGCCCACTCTTTTCCAGTTTCAACTGCGCTAGTCTTATAGGCTCATTCCACATCACAAATCAAGATGTATATGGGGACTTCTGGATTTGAAAGGAAAAGCTGACTCATGCAATGAGTGTGTGGCAGCACTCTCAAAAGATCTTGTCAGTGTGTTGGCTATGTTTATCTGGAATTATTCCAGAACGAATCACTTGAGTACAGGAGTACCTGTATATCTCTATATAAATATCTATAAGGATATGATTCTATTAGTGACATTACATTAGTAGAATATTAGTTAAAATAAAATAGGAGATGAAAAATACAAAGAATGTGGCAAAGCTAAGTCTGAATAATGCATTTTGTGTTTTGTCCCCAAGATGCACTGTGTCTCATCTGTGTGGAGCAGAGTTCCACAGTCGTTAGGAGAGTTTCGATTCCCTCACTCACAATCCTCACCTTAAAGTGAGATACTGTTCTCAGACTGTCGCTATTCGAGCATAAACAACTCAGTGTGTGTAGTTTGCCCCATTATAATATACAATAAAGATTATCCGATTCTGGAAAGTGTTGCTCCAGAAGTCATCATTCTTTCTCTATGCACAAAGAAAACGTTTGTTTAAAAACTACTTTCTCCACTCAAAGCATCTTCCATTGAAGAGAAGAATAATAAGCATGGAAAGTCACTTGAACATAACAGATGGTGAAAATGGTAGTCTAGAAGACCAGGAATCACAACTGCTGTCTTACTAAGTTTTCTTTAGTTATAAAAAAAGTTAACTGAAAACATGACTGGGAGCCACATGTGGCATATATTTCGCAAATGGCCAATATGTGCTTCTGCCCAGCTCCAGAAATTAGAGTGAATTCCTTAATTGCTTATGTTAAGATTTATGCAAGTACTGAGCTATCATTGATGAAAATGAGCTTGCAGGATGCTTTAAAATTGCCCTACTACAGAGCAATTTTATAATTAAACATTTTTAATTTGTTTAATTATAATTAAACAAAATATGCCAATGCAATATCACACAGAATATCTGGAGCATAAATCAGATTCCAATTTTAAATGCATTTTCTATCTCCAAGTAGATATATTTTGCTCAGGTGCTCAACAGGTTATGTTCTTATATCTTTCTCAAGAGAGAAGCAGACTTTAAGACCAGGTCAAAGTCCAATATTTTAACTAGATATGATGCTTGGTAAAATCTGTCTTTGTGTCTATCTCTCAGTGAGGAAAGACAGGCTTAGCTGAATAGAGTTGTCTGTTCCTATCTTGCCAGACTTTGAACCCCCTGTAAGTTATATTTATAAGGATTATTTGGAACCACATCCAAGAAGCAAGAAAAACATACTATAATAAGCAACTCACACACTGTATTGAGAGTCATTTTAAAAATATGAGAGCTCTGATAAATACTGGAACTGTCTCAGCTAATAGGAGACTCACTATTAACTTTAGCTGAAATAATTCTATCTTCTCCAAGAATTCTTAGACTTATCAATGGCAATTGTAACAGTAGCCGTATTCTACCATTTTGTTAGATTAATTCTAGGAATCAAAAAGCAGAGGGAGAAAACAAGCATTGTGATGCTTCTACACTTTATTATAGCACTGGCCATGATTTTTCTTAAACTATCCTCTAAAGGGTACACTTCCAAATTCAGATATACATTCTTTTACACCTAATATCTTTGTGAGAGTTATTATAAGTGAAAAATGTAAAGAATAATTGTTTTCTATTTTTCCCAGAGAGGTCAAGAAAACTGGCATACATCAGTCGTAGCCAACTGATGAGCAATTGTTAGTGTGGTGCCAACATGTGTTTAAAAGATGTTATATTCTGGGTTCTTACACCAAGATCCTATGTTATTGCTTGTAGTTGATCTATTTTCTCTGCTTATTACAAAGATGATGAACATCTTGACCTGGGACTTTATTTGATTTCCCCCTCCCCCCCCCCCCCCCAAATAATAATGCTGTAGAAAATAGTGTGCTAGACTTCCCATTATAAACCAGAGTTGCTGAAGCAAGAGGGGATTTTATTTGTAAAGTTCAATCATATATTTTTATCAAATACAAACTATAATAATGAAATGTTCGTATAAATGTCAGCACTTTATCATCCTTATGCTCAAATTCAAAATCCATTAAAGAAAAAATAAAATGAAGCACACAGACAAATGTTGAGCTTAGCCAGATGTGAATGTGCTGTCAGTATTTTATGGACCAAATATTGTTTTAACAGAACAGTTGAAAAATTATTTTAAGAATTTTCTATTTAAACTAAATAAAATACTTATGCGGGAGAATTTCTGTGGAACATAAAGGCAAGCATTCATCAAATCTTGCTGCCTGTTTCCCTCAACTCAATATTATGGTAAGTAAAACTGTGACTCAGACCAGGAGCTTAATTCATATTTAGTTATGTGGGTGGATCCTCACATTTATGTTGGTTTGCCACAGCCAACTCTCTGTGTAACCTGTATAGTAATCACCAAAAAGCTAAAACCACAGTATCCTTTACCTGAGTTCCTGGCAACCTGTATGTCATCTACACACAGGGATCTCCTCCTTAATGCCATGAAAAGTTTGCTAGAAGTAATCTCTATTAGTACTTAAGAACTAAGTTTTAAGGCAAAGAATAAGACAGAGAACTGATCACAGACATGTTTTTCCCTGTATGTCAAGATCATATATCCTACCTTCTAGCCCACTCCTCACTCAGACCTCTCATAGGTCTAAGATTTAAAACCTCTATCACATAACCAAATTGTGTGGGAAGTCGTATATAGTATCCAGCATGTCATAGAACGTTGATGAAGTACAGATGGGTCTGTGAGAAGATTCTGCAGATCCTCACAGACTGAAAGAGAACTGGAAGAGAGTAAAACCCACAAAAAACAAGTGGGAAATAGCTAGTCTATATTCAATATTTTTAAAACCATGAGTGAAAAATAGCTTTGGTCTGGCTGCAGTGGTCTGAATGCAAGCTGGGATACAACTGACTCAAGAAAATGTTCAGATATTGTTTGCACCGTAGGAGATAATAGTTGCTTCAGCCTAGGTGAGCCTTTACTAGGCTAGTCCATGTATTAGTCCATGTATTTTTTAGATCAAGTCTGCCTGGGTCAGGCAATACTCAGTATTTGTTTTAAGTGCCTTTTTTTTTTTTCCTCATATTGCTTACTACTGTAGTATTAAATATATTCTTTGCAGATCCCTCCTGTTTTCTTCTATTGTTTTCTTTCTGTTCTCCTTTCTCTGCATTACCTTCACCATTTAAAATTTTTTCCTATATTTTATCTGCCACTCCTGCAAATCTCTTTTTTTCCTCTTCCCCTTTCTGTATTTCCTTTTCTGTATTTCAGCCTTTTGGATTTCACCTTTCTTTCTTCTGTTGCTTTTTCTAGTATGTCTTTCCCTTTTTCGAAGTCTCTTTGCCCACCTTTTCTAACTGTCTGTCTGTGCTGTGAACACTTTCTGCATTTCAGAACACATTCAAGGGGTGTTTGGATTATAACAATTGGGGAGCTGCCTTTTCTTCCTGTTCCCAGCCCACTTTGCCCTTTATTTAGTGTGAGCTGATGGCACTTACTCAGTATATCACAGGGGAGGAGAAACTGTAGAATGGCTGTCAGGGTGCAGACAGAAAGCTGTTGTCAGTTCTTGGCAGCCTGCTTGAATATGTATATATGCAGTTAAGAGTAACCCATACAAAGGCACATTTTATTTATTTTTATTTATTTATTTTTTTAAATCCAGAAGGTAACTAAGCAGTGTTCTTGGGTTCCAGTCCTAGGCTTTTGTTAACTGGCATAACTTCACTCAGAGTAAATCTCAGGTTAATACCAGCTTAGGATCTGTCCTGAGGTTTGTTCTTTTGAGATTTTGCCAACCATCTCCTTTCCTACATGCATGGAGTATGGTGAGCATAGCTCCTTGATAGTTCCCTCAACAGTTGCTCCCTCAACAGTTGCTCCACAGATGGGCTCTGACTGTGTAGGAGGTCCAACCGAAAGATAGTGCTTCTGAGAAGGGCAATTAGCCTGCACAGAACTCCATATTCCTCTGCTGCCAGTTGGCTAGCTAGCTAGCTCCCAGTTAGCTAGTTTAAAACCAGTTTACGCATTTCTGCTTGACAGCACAGAGCTCAGTAGAAACTGTGGGAAGCCAAGGTGCACTTCAAACATCTCCCTGAATACCTGCTTCATGCCCTGGTTTCCATGAGATGGAAATGCGGGTGCTCAAGCCAGAACGCAATCGGGGTGCAGGCAGCACAGTTTACACCCATGGTCTGTGAGTACCAAGGGAGAGGTGCAGGTTCGTTAGCATTAACAGCACTAGTGTTAGTCCTCAGAGCAATCGATCACTGATCTGCAAAGTGCTGTTCCTGCTTTTGAATACATGGAGAGCCAACAATTGTTTTAAAGAAGCGTTGTCAAGATTTTTGACTCACTCAAATAACTAATGTTGGGGATTTTTGTTGTTGTTGTTACCTGCTTGGTAGTAGGCTTCTTCTGACAACAAAACCATGCAAGAGCCCCAAAAGTCATAACTGTGATTCCTATGGCACTCCTAAACCAAACTGTATGTGCATATTTCTTCTAATACAAGCATTCACTCACAGTACTGTTTACTGTAGGGCACAAGTCATGTTATTTTTAAATTCTTTTGACAGCTGATCTTTGAAAGCTCTTTAAACCAAAGAAAGAAAAACATTTTCCCCAATGTCCTTGTTTTTTGTACAGGCAGTGAAAACTATTGTTAAAAGAACTGTTTTTTTGCAGGTGAAAACGGTCCTTTGACATGTTTTAACAAAAAGCAGTGGTTGGACAGCCAGCAGGACCCATGTGCAATACATTCCTGATGCATGCATTTGTGACCTCCAGGGCTGATTATTGTAATTTATTTTACCTAGCAATTCTACCAGGTGCTTGGGGGAAAAAAACCACTAGCTAGCAAAAATGCAGCTGCTTGTTTCTTCAGCAAAACAGATCAAAGTGAACTAGTCATCTCAATACTGTTCTCCTCTGCCTATGCAGGCTCCTTATGGATAAATACTAGTTGCAAGTGTCTGCCCACATATTCAAAGGTATAACTAAGAAATCTTCTCTTCAGTCATAACCACTTAATCCAAGAGCAACTCTATTCCTTGCAATGGTTAAATTGCGGACTAGTGATGGGGGCAGGTTTGCAGATGTGAGACCCAGCTGCTGTATAGCATGTCTCTTATTTTTTTAGTGTATTAGGAGAATCAGTCTCTCTTTTTTTTTTTTTAAACTACCCTGACAACATATGCTCTTAGAAACATAAAGAAAAATACAAACGACAATAATGAGCATACTATTGCTAATAATCCTGACCCTCCTTCTGTAACCAGAGATGTCACTGAGTTTGTTGTTGTTGTCACTGACTGCAGTCAAGCAGGATCTTTTCTGTGCTCACCTCTTACAAGAAGGGTGTTCCATGACTGTCAGAATAACAGCAGCATGTGACACTTCAAGATGAAATTTACTCTTGTAGTTCCATAAGTTTATGGCAAACAATATTATGCATCAGGTTTGTGTAAACTGAGTGCCATTTTATCCGTTTTAATATATTTATATGCTATAGGTGCAGATTGTAAGTTTAGTCTAGGCAGAAATATTTCATTTCTCATAAGCTAATAATGTATTCTATATTAGCTACTGTATTTTATTAATGTGTGAGACATGTCTTTTCAAGGATCAAGGCCAAACCCACAATTATTGTTTCTTCTTATCAACATTCAGCTTTCACAGGCAATTACAGCTTATGCATATTTTATAACAAGCGTTTGGAGCATATGCTGATTATGTAGTATTTGCTCAATACCTTGCAATATTCAAGGCTGCTTATGGCAGTATATAGTATTGTGGGGGTCTTACAGTATAAAAAAAACCCCTTTTTCATTTTAATCACTTACATAAACCAGCATTTTCTGTTTGATAGCCCTGCTGTATCTTGTTTGTTTCAACTATCAGAGATGAAAAGAAAGGCAAAATATTTCTGCCTCTCTCTTATCTGTATGTTGGCACTGCGTCACTATGTGAGAACAGAAGTACTGCAGCAGAGGAACTGTGATATGGAATTAGACCTGCAGTTCCTCCATTATCCAAACATGTAGGCTGCATCTGTTAATGACCAGTTCCAGATATTTGAGAGACGTGTACAGGAACCCTTGGAGAAAGGAAGTTTCATCTTGACCTTCAACAGCAGCTAGCAGATAGCTTTTGCTTTAGAAAACAAAACTTTGTATATCTCAAAACAATACAGTCCTATCTAAATCTAGCCGATCTAATCCCAATATTCGTTATCCATATAAGCAGCTTTTTATTCAGCAGCACTCAGAATGTCCTCCCCCTGCCCCCAATAAACAGTGGGCAGAGAAATATATCTGCAAGGTCTGCCGGGTGATACAGAGCATCTGAAAGAGCTGAGGATTATGTGCTATGGGATCCCTTGTCACTCCTGACCCATGTCTTAAAATGAAAAATGAGGGCTGAGTGGCACAGAATAATCTTCTCCAACTTTGCCTCAGCCAAGGATTTTCCTGTGTCAGAGAATCCACAGCTGCCCCTTTAAGGCTTCTTTCCATCTTCATGCTTTTTCAGCAATGTTCAACAGAAAGAACTGGAGCCAAGAACTTGGATCAAAATATGTAATCGTGTTTTGAATTCTACTACGTTTTTGGCTTTGGTAGTAACTCATGGCTATGGGTTGGTTCCACAGCTCAATCACAGAATTCATTGTCAAAGTCATCATGAAGACCAACAACTTAATGAGATTCCAGCCAAGCCCAGGAAGCATTTAAAAAGTGTCAGTGATTTTTGGGAAGGTTTTATTGAAGAAGTAATAGTTTTTGAAGCAAAGCTTTTCAAGACTTTCATTTCTCTTTATCCAAATTCAGTTTAACATTCTACTTTTCTTATTAAACTACAGTTTAATATTAATATAATGGTTTTGAAATGGGAAAACTCTGAATACAAATGAAGATGTTTTTATCATTATCTGGGTTCAAAATGGCATTTTGCCTGTTCTTTTGTGTTTCTTTCCTGCTACTTTCAGGGGCAAGGATAAAAACCCTGGTGTCTCAGTGGATAATGATGAAGTTTTGGGGGACTTTCACATAAATTAAGTCTTGGAAATCTTCCATCAGAGCTGTGTATGAATGACTAAAATGATACAGATAGGTAAATGAAGCCATTCAGTTGAACACCTATGTGTGCACATAAACCTAATAAAACTCCATTTTGAAACATATGGCTTTCAAATTCAGCTACTCTACAAAAAGTTTGTGGTAATATATTTCTGCTCATCATGTGTTCTGTGGGAGTTTTCCTACGCAGTATTTTAGAACTTTTGATGTTCACAGTTTTCTATGAAAACGCTTCTGAAAAGTACGAACTCTAGCAGCAAAATCCCCTGAATTCCTTTTCAGCTCCAGAGAAATCTCCGAAGACACAGGCAACAGCTTCAGAATTTAAGCAGAAAATTTGTCTCCTCTGTTAAGTAATGATATGCTGTCCTTATCTTTCAAGGAGACATCTTGAAGAAAATCAGTAATAAATATCAAGTTATAGTTTTGCTTTGAAACTAGAACTTTTTATTTCTTTCATGCTGCATGATAACTTTATAGCTTTGTATTTGAGAGAGCTGCAGTATTAGAAAACTTTTTTTTTTTTTTTCTGCCTGGCAGCAATTCCAAAGGGCAGGATTTCTGTATCCCCGTTATGCTGCTGTTCTCATGAAACATCTGGCTAATTTCACAATGAGATTATAAACTGTGGCTTTTTTTCTAACCTGCATTTTGGCATACGGGATGTGATTTAATCAACTTCTGTCTGAAAAGAAGTCTTTGGAATTGTGATGTGTTTGTGCTTGCAGAGTTATGTGAATACAATCGCAGCAGTTCAACTTTAGCATGACAATACACAATTCTGGTACGGCACATATTTTCAATATGCTTCAGAAACAACTTTTCTCATCTGAAATCCTCATTGTGAAAAAGCGTGTATTTATATATTAATTTATTGTCAAAGGAGCAGACTTAGAAACTATCTAAATTAAAGCGTAACTTACAGTGTCTTGTGAATAACTGAATAACTTGGTTCAATGTTAGGTCACAGTGGAATATAGACTGTAACAGGAATACATAAAAGCTCTGAAGGGAGCAAAGAGACTTTATTCTGGAATGGTGAACATCGTTGCCAGAGTAACATAAACCTTGTGTGTTTTCACAAGGAAATGAGTCACTTGTTTCTGTTGGCCGGAACTCTGTTTTCTTTTAATTTCATATTTTAGCTGCCTAATATAGTTTGAAAGAGCTCTAGGATTCCAGTCTTTGGGCTTAGATACCTTGTTAATTAAAGCAGAGCAGAAGGATAGCATAGTAGTTACACAGTACCAAATAAAATTGATAGTAAATATGGCACTATCACATGTTGTGTGAAGGATGCTTTGATCCCTGTGTAGCGCAGTTCTGTGAACTATTTATAAAGTTATGAAAAGAAGATGCTTCTTCACATTTTTTATGTGTATATGTGTACGTATATTTATATCTGTGGCTTGTGTTCTTCGTTAAACTGATTGGGAAGTTCCCTCATTGCAATTGTGAGCCTCATGGTCAATTTAAGGGCATAAGCTCTAGTCAAAATGTCTGTTGCCCTCAATGAACAGACTATCTTTAATGTCAAAGGTGTTGGATCGGATCCATACAAGCGGTGAGGCAGTATTTCCCATCTTCGGATCAGCAACTCAGAATCACTAAGATGCTTGTCCATTCTCCTAGCGTTAAAGCAGCACAGAATATTCTCGTAGAAAACCACCCCATTCTCGCTGAGGTGTCCCCACAAGACATGAGATCAGCACAGCTCGTTCTGAAGCCACTTTCTATTTTCTTCTTTCTTACAGCTCCAAGGTACGGAGATTGTGCCAAGCAAAATAAGTAACACAGACTACTTGAGCAATTCTCAGCTACAGTGGAGTTTCTGAAGTAACCTAGCTGGCTGGTACAACATAGACTACTTTATCCTGTATGTAGTTTGGGCAGAAACTCCATATAGCTCCATTCACTGCTGCAGCCTTAAAAGGAAGTGGCAGAAAATGAGAGCCAGATAAATTCAGCTGAGAATTAAAATACATATTATGAACTTTTTTGATGGCATAAACCTGTATGCACAAATGCTGCACACCTGTACATCTATATGTGATATTTTAGATATTTTAGCATTTTTTAATATAATGTCATCATGTATTTCTGTACATCATAAGCACCAGCAATGAAAATTCTTACTCCCATGGATAAAGATTATTCAGAAAGCAATACTTAATGTGTAGATATAAATGCTGGAAAATACTGAAGATGTGCTTAATCTGTCCTATCCCAATAACAGTTTGCATTCTTATTCAGCCTCATCTGAGGATCTCAAAAACAATGTTTATTAAATCAATATTAAGGTATCATTTTGCCAGCCTGACTAAACACATAAGCAAGTATTTTTAAATAATTTCACTAAGGAGCAAATGAGAAATGAAGAAACTAACTGAATTCCAACGGTCATCTACTGTGCTTGACTCAGGAAGGGAGAGGGGAGGAAAAAAAGAGTCCTGGCCTGAACCAGGACCTTGCATTAACAGTCTGGACACAGGTAAATGGTTTGGACTTTCTGAGCATGTTAAAAATTTTAAAAATCCAATAAAGCACAGCAGATGATATTCAGATATGGGTAAGTGTAACTGTAGTGAATTGATGATGGCAGTATTAAGCCCCTTGTTTAATTAGAAATTCACTATACAGGGAGATTAGGGATGAGTTAGAGAGAAAGTGCAGAGAAAACATTTCTCCCTTACACAAAGAAGAAATTCTTTTTTTCCTGTCCAATAAGTGCTTTAGCATATAAAAACAAGTATGGATATGAACTCAAGAAATAGACACCTTGCATACAAGGCGACTCTTGCTGGAGCTTGGTCTTCTCTAACAAAGTGTTATCACAGAATAATGTAGTTGTTAAAAAACGACATTAACTTGCAGTCCTTGGGGGACTTATACAACTATTAATTTCATTGTATTTTCCATTCAATGACTCTGACCCACCTGATCTATCTGGTCTATATATCTAGGAATTTTGAGAGCTGCATGCATTATATGCTGTTTGAAAGCCTTAAAAAGTAAATGGCTCTACCATAAATTTTAACCAAGGTTTTTATTCTTTGGTTGCACCATTCTCTTCTGCTCAGATAGGTGGAGGCGCAATGGGAAATGCATAGCAAATGTTGAATAATATCGCTATATAATATCACTAACCCTTTGGGTGTTGTTATTCTGTCAGTGATGTATGCCCTATGTTTTTCTTCTGCGTCTTCTAATCACAGCTGTCTCACATTTGTAATGAATCTCGTACTGTGTTTGAGGAATGTTACTTCTGTGGAAGCCCATGGAAGTATGGAACCTGTTTGTATGGATTCAATATGGCCAAATGCTTCCTTCGGTAATTTCAAACTCACAGGCCCAAAGGTCCTTGGAGGGCTTGCTCAGTCTTGAATTCAGCACAGATTCAGTGCATTGTTTATTTTGCCAGATGGGTTGTCAGATTTTGGAAACATTTAACAAAAATGAAGTAGAACAGCTACTGTTATCAATACTTGTGTTTAGGATCAAATACTTTTTGGAAGTCAGTATTGCTAACTGACAAGTCCAAAAAGAGAACTTACAGACTCACCCTTAAAACATCCAATGACGCTGAGGTTCTTACCTCATCATAGCTGTCCACCTACTATATACACTGTTACTATATGCTTATATAAATGGTGACTCATGGGCACAGACAGGAGAAATCTAAGAAATTTTTGCCTCTCTCTGTGCAGGTTTTATCCTTCAACATGTATTAAATTTGAGGATGATGGACATTTAAGGAAGTTTTTCAATTTTTTTTTATATTTATATTCTATTGTTTGCTTTTATTTTAGTAAGTGTAGTCCTGAAATAGGAAGGTCACTCACAATAACATTTACTGGTTTTCTAGCCATTAGAAAAATACATTAAGAAAGCCACAAAACTTCAGACTGGTGCTGGTACCTATACAAAGCACTGTGTAATCTGAAAGCATTTTAGCAGAACACATTATATTAAAATTCTGTGAAGCATTTTACAATCATTTACCTGCATGCATACATCTATTAATGTAATTATTTCATTAGTATTATCATAATACCTTGACAGTTTAGTCACAGACTCTCTTCTTGGTAATTGCATTGTATTTTATTGTAGTCACACTATAATAATTTGGAGAATTATTCACAGAACAGCATTATCTGCTCCAGAAAGCTCATAATTCAAGTGAAAGGTGAGACAGCAGACAGATATAGAAAAGTGGAATAGGAAACAATTGTAATCAAGATGCCAGAGGCTTCAACCCTGGTTCTGACTGTGCAGGATAAGGCTTAGAGCAAGCAGACCCTGTATTAGTTCTGGAAATGCAGAATATTAAGGTTGATCAACTTCCTTCTTTGGGAATAGAATTTGGGAGCTCTCAGGTTCTTTCTCATCCTGCTCTCAGTCATATGTTTCATGGGATTCCACTTCTTCAGAAGTGTGTTGTTATGGTTTCTCTAGTATCAGCTTATAAATCTTCAAGCTCAGAGCTGATTTTGCAAGCTGGTCCCTGAAAAACATTGGCAGCTTTGAAATATTCCATAGAATGAAATTCTGAGGGCTGAGTAGCCCTGCAAAATAAATTGGTAAAACCTTGCCAAATTTTAGAGAAACACTTTGCCAGCTTCTTCTATCCCTACTAGCAACTTGAATTTACACTGCAATAGCTTATGTCTGGTCTATACTGGGAATTAGCCTTTATTCCAGTTAGTAGTGCAGCTGCATCACATGATGCCAACATGTGAAATCATGCTTACCCTTACTAGAAACCTGAATAAAGTCTTCAAGTACAAATTATGGTTTGAGTCACCTCATCTAGGAGTTTGCACTGATATAATTATCCAGTGGGCAGATAGCTGGGAAATTCATGGCCTTAAGCAGAGTGGGCTTTAGAAAATTTAAAAAAAAAAAACCCTTTAGAGAGTTTCACTTTCTCACAGGATCAAAGTGTTTTCTTGCTTCCAAATCGTATTTCACCATGACAGATGTAAAAATAGGTAGGTGCAGCTCTAGTCCAGTGGCCTGGACTAGATATATTGTCAAAAAATGAAAGGAAGATTCACAGTATGTTCCATGTAATTGGTCCGCTGTGAATAAAATTTAATGTTTCCTCTATATCCATACGTCACTTTTGCATATAGCTAAGCAATTACTCTAAATCATCTTACAGGCTAGTATGTGTTTGCAGAATATGTTTTTACGATGATTAGTCTTTTATGAGAATGAATGATAACTTGGAGGAAATCAAAGATGCGTTAAATTATCCCGAATCTCCTTTCTGTGCCAAGTCATGAGAAATTATTTTAGTGTCTACAACTGTGTAGCTGGCATATACCATAGCTGTGTGTTCCGAGAAAATCTGCAGTTTGGTCAAATGGCACAACCGTGAACAATTTTCATATCTTTTATTTTTTCTTTTAGTTAGGGTTAAATTTCTGTCTTCATCATATGTAATGTAAGACTAGTCATCAACTTGTAGTTAAATATGAAGGCAGTATAAAGTATGTGGCTCTAACTTCCACTCAGGATATGTTATTGGATAAATTGCATATCTGACATGAAATCAGCCCTTAAACTTGGCCTGGATTTAGCCATTCTCTGCATACTTAGGTCTGCAGCATTAAGTAATGGGTCCCAGTGAAAATCAGGACAAAATATTCATTTATCATTGCACGAGTCTAAGTACATAGTTTTTTATCCTAGCTTTTTATCCTTTTTACTGTGTCGCATTTTAATCCTTTTTTTTACCCCCCCCTTTTTTTTTGAAAAGGAGGGGAGAAAAGAATATTTTTGAATATTTTTCAGTAAAAAGAAGTTGAGTGAGATTGAAATGGTTTCCTTTTAGCCCTTGTGAACAGGTTTGAGCAAAGCCTCATCTCTACTTACGAAGTGGGGAAGCAGAATTTGTTTTCTATTTCATACAGTAGGCCAAATCATATTATACCATGCTGCAACAGGGATTGTCCTGTGATCATGACATGATGCCTTTAATGTAGTTAGAAGGTAATCTTTCAAATAATGTTTCTAAGGCAAAAGTGTGTGGTGAATGAGTTTCCTAAGTTATGAATTCAGAGATTGCACTCAGTGAAGTAAGTAAAGTAATTGAAGTAAAGTAAGTGAAGGAAGTGAAGTAATTCTTTTTAAGAGAATGACATTTTAGCAGAATATAATTTCTCATTTATGCACAGTGCCCTTTGTTTCCAAGAAATTATACAAATATCTATTAATTAACCATTACAACACTTTGAGAGAGAGGAAAAAAATTATCATTCAGAAGTAATAAATGATAAATCCGACACAGAGAGGTAAATGCTGGAGTGTTGTAACTTCGATCACCACAGTCATTATTTTATGACTTCAGGAAAGAAGAGAGAAAATCATCGTATGTGTGTATCATGAAGTCTTACATACCTACAACTGTGTGACAATATCCTACCTGCCTCACCCACCATTGCAAGACCCATGCTTGTCCCATGATGGGAAACATGTCTTTTTGATGATCATGATGATGATGATCATCTGGACACAGGGCATTATACTTCTGGGCACTCCTATCACTGCGTACTTCTGGGCACTTGTATCACTGCACCTGGAAGGGATGCTTTCATTTTCATCAACTGCGGGGAGCTGCATTTTCCACAGGATTTACCATTCCGGTATCTCTGGAAAAACTTTTCAGCTTCTAGTGTTGACATCATTCAGTCTGTCAAACACTAACTTTGAATTGAGGTCTGAAATTCCCACTCCTCCCTGTCTCAGCAGAGTTGGATGCAGAAGAAGATCTGTCCTAACTTTGAGATTCCCAAATAGTCTCTGTTAAAATTGAAGGAAGAAGGAAAAGCTCTGGATACACAATTAGTTATGAGGATCTCAGGCTCAGATACCTTCCTGCCTTTTGAAAAAAATTTCTTTTTGTAGGGTGAAATTGCTAGGAAGAGCTCACAACTGCTGTGAAACCTTCCCTTATGCTCAAGCATCTCTAGTAAGAGTTCCCAAACTCAATATGTCTGGATTCCCTTGGGGTGCTTTAGCAGACACTCCCCCTTTCCTGACAAGCCGTGAGTGGGATAAGCTGTGGGTACCATAATTCACATACCACTTGGAAATAACTTTCATAACGGTTTGGACTCTTCATGGTTTGTGCTAAGGGCTTAGCGTGCAATCTATTGAAAGTCACAGAAGTCTTTCCACTGATACTAAAGTGATTTTGGATAGGGACTGTCTACTGAAAAAAGCTAGTATCTTTCTCTACAGAAATTATAAAATACTAAAGAAGTATAGAGACTCATTCAAACTGCTCTTTGCCTGAGGACGCAGAAAAAAGCACTGTTTCTTTTCAATCTACAAGCAGGAAATCTGGGAACATGAAATGGAAAGGAATGTCCCAAGTTGAACCCAGTCTTCTGTTGTCATCAGTCACATCACATATTGCCCTTCACATATGCATTTCTCTCTACCTGCAGAATAGTAGGGTATTAATTTTGCCACTCCTAGTGGAATGCTGCTCCATCAGTCTGCTATGTTCCACTGAAGGCTAAAAACATTCTTCTACTATCTAGCCTAATATTATTTATGGCACTATTCACTCCTGAATCACTGGACCACCAATCTTATCTGGAATGCCAATCTTTGTTCTGTATCTGTATATAATTTTCAGCACAGAAATTCACTACCTGTTTGGTACACTGTCCTTTCTGTATGATTATGTGTATACATGTTGGGTAAAAGGCTGATTTCCACTAACTAGCAGGTATAATATAAAAGATGTTTTTGCTAATTAGTTCAGCTGATAAAACTGTCATGTCATGTTTTGAATATTAGCTCCAGTTCTTGGGTTGTAGTAGAGTGTATGTTCCCAGGTTAGGGAGCATGACGGAGTTATCAGGATCCCAAAGAGAGCTGGAGCTGCCTGCTATTCCAGTGACCTCAGCTGTGGGTTGTCAGGGAAAAAGAGAACAAGAACATCGGGTGAAAGCACTGCCTTTGAGAACAGGATAGCTTACACATTTGGTAAATTTGCTCAGTAGGGATTGGGGACCAGAAAGTAGCTGGGTTTAAATATGAGCGAATAGTAACTATACTGGTTGTGTTGAGAAAGCTGAAGAATAGGAACTACTAGCTGCTATCCCAGTCAAGGAGAATGCTAAGGCTTCCAAGTGCAACGGATAGCACATAGCTTACGCAGAGAATGTACTACCTTTCCAAACAGCCTGTGATATGTGATCTGGGTTCATATCAGGAAAAAAGTTTGATTTTTTTTTTTACAAACTGTTGTGTTTTAGAAATAAGTGTGAAGCAGCTTCTAACTAGATGTCTCTGAAGGTGCTGCATAGGTGTGTGTTATTGGAGTGTTTCCTTTTATCCTTCAAGAAGGAAGCACTAACGAGAATAAGCTGCTATGGTAACACTTATATGCCTCATAATTTCAGGAAGTGCCAGAGCAATGCTGCGCTAATTAACACTGAAGTTTGTCATGAACCATGAGCCTCAGGATGCCTCCAGACAAGCCCTGGGGCTTCATACAGGGAGGGACATTTTGAGAGTTTATCAGCCCCCACAACATGCTTTGTCCCTGTGCTGGAGGAAACACTGTCCATTGCAGCAAAGAGGGCAAAAGCAGGTATATGTATATGCCCAGCACACACATTTTCTCTGTGTTCGCTATTTGGCATATTATTTTAAACCAAAACCACTGGCAATTAATGATAATATTTCTGGCTGTGAACCATGGGGATGAAGATTCAGCATATGTTTGTTGCTGAGGTTAGTCTGGACGCTAAGCTCAGGCAAGGGAGGCGGGGAGGAAGGCAGGCAGACTGCTGGGGACACACCATGCTGCTGTCTGATATCAGCCCAATGGGTCACCAGAGTTCTCTGAAAGGACTCTTTTGTAGCTCTATTAGCAGCAACACCACCACTTTTGGAATTAAGATATATATCAACAGAGCAATTTCTAATCAAGATTTCTGTAAGTATAACTGTTGATTTCAGGGTAGCTTATCTAACTTTGCATCAGCCTAACAGAATTCATTTATTATGCTTGTTCTTCATGGAACGTATTTCAAATCTTATTTGTAGAATACACTGCCTTTTAATTGCTTATAGCTTTTAGAATGCATCTTATTTTGTATATTTATGTAATGTCTCATTTCAACATTATGGACTTCCTTGGGAAAAGCCAAATCACAAAAATCAAAGGAGACGTTTAATAACTTTTTTGATATGAGACCTGATGAGAAATGTTATTTGTTCCCCAAATAAAGCAAGGTTTCTTTATTGGCCTGTTGGCATTCCAAAAACTGCATTTACGTGAGAGATTATGTCATAAAAAATGTATGCAAGAACTCTGCTCTAGAAATGTGAATTCTAAATAGCAAAGAGCAATAGCTAAAGTACCAGAAAATATTTCCATAAAAAATGTTTTATTCATTTCATGCAAGAAGCCTTCTCCACTGTTCAGAAAAGAGAGCAGCTACCAGGTATTTTTCTTTACCCTTTTCAAGCAATTGTTCAAGAGTAAATGTAAGTGTTAAACATTGCTGGGTTCATGCACTTGAAGAGCCCCCTAGGGTTAGATTCTAAAGCCCTTTCATGGCCTTTATACTCATAAATAAGGGATTTGCTGCATTTTAAAGCATATCAGATCACAGTGAAAGTTTAAATTAGCATTCACTCCAAGGAGAACACATTCCCCAACTCTTGTTAATGTTCACCTCTGGGGTACATGCAAAGATTGAAATGAGAGGCTTTCCAGACACTGAGCATTTCCCTCTTGTTCTCTGTCCTGTTTTGCTCCTTCAAAAACTGCAAGGCACAAAAATAGATGTGGGAGTCTGCAGTAACTCTAAAAATTGAGCTTCCTGTTACTGCAGTTATACCACATGGGTGTATTTTATCAATTTGTGTAATAACTAGATGGCAGCCAATCACAAGGCTATTCAAGCACTCAGACCCCGCTGCCAATTAGCAACCGTAACGATACTGCGTCCTAATAGCTATTAGCAGATACAGTGATGGGATGTGCCTTTACAACCTGAGATTGCGAAGAAGTAATGTTTACCTCTGAATCTTCTGTTTTTGAAAAACATAGTGGGCTGCTCTCATTCTTGCATTTTTCCTCATGTAGATTTTGTTGGTATGCAGTTAGAATAGAGTATGCAGTAGGGTGTACTGATAAGAATGTTTGGGGCTGGGATTTTTAATGGCTGCATTGGAGGCACACAATTTGAGACGTAGACATGTAAACGGTTCCATCCTGAACCAATTTTCAGACATGCAATTGAAGTGACTAATGCAGCCGAAATGTTTGCCAGCTTTTGCATTTATGACTGCATATCTTGTGCATATGATTCACATGTATTGTTTTGGAAAGATTTACATTAGTGGATAAAATACAGTGAGAATAACAAGCTAGAAAAGCCTTTGCAGTTCTTCACAAGCCATGCTTTTCTGAGTAGAAGCCCACCCAGACTGCAGCCTGGGGGTCGCTGTGTAGGCAACCAACACGAGACTGTGCTGCAGAGTATTAGCTTAGCTGGTGCTTTCTCATATTTTTGGTGGAATGTTTTGAGGCTTTGTGTTTGGATGCTCCTTAAAGGGGGTAGATCTCTCTCTTCATGATACCCTAACTACTCTTGGGTTAGTGTTGTTTAGAATTGTTGATCTTGGTTTACCTCAGCCTCCAAACACACTCACTCCTACTCACAGGCAAGAAAATGAAGAAAAGAGGAATCGATCAAAATTCTTTCTTCTGGAGGCAGAGAAGGGGCAGGACAGAAGAAGGTGGTGTTATCATACCATTAAATGCTTGAAGGAGACTCATTTATTATGATAAGGAGGCACACAGAAACCTTAATAGGTTGGGTCCTGTAGATACTGATTTTCTGTTTTGTCTCATGGTATCCTGGTTTCTAAATATTAGCAAATGCTTACCCACTTTTATACCACTTTTGCTATGGCTTCCTGTACTTGAAAACCAGCAAAGCCAATTTGTGATATGAAGCAAATATTCATGTGTCTATCCACTTTTTTTTTTTTGCATGGGTCTCAGACTTTGCCTTTTTAAAGCATACTAAAACTAGTAGCTTTGGACTTGCTGTTTCATCTCTGGCAGTGAAAACTGATATTTTTGCCCCAAGGTTGCAAAGATAGAGAAATTAGCAGGGGAATTAGAAAATAATTTTTCAAAATACTGTTGCTGAAATAGTAATCTCCTTCTACTGTTTTGAATTTGTTGTTGCTTGGCTTTCTTCAGTGATAGATTTCATATAATCTAACCCAAGATGTCTCTACTGCCATGAAGCAAACATTACAAGCCCTCCTGATTCATTGCTGTGACAACAGAAAAATCTTTTTCCTACTTAAAGTGCTACAGTATGACTTCCTCTGATGCAGTGTTAAATAGAAATCTGAAAGTTGATTGCTGTCCAAAAAAGAGAGAAATTCTCATAGCTTTGTGTTAAGAAAAAGGTGATGTGCAGTCTGCAAAAATTGCGTGTATATGATATCTCCTCCTCCAAGATGTAGCTAAGAAAAAATAATCATTCTTATTTAGGAAACTAGGCAATTTATAAAACATTGTTGAGAACAGTAATCTGAATGATGGACTGTGTCAAAGAGATATTGTAAGAGCAATAAATGGTGAGTTAAACAGAAAGTGCTTGAGGGCTGACGGTTGGAGTCTAATCTTGGAATATTAATTAAAATGTTAAAAGTATATGGCATTCCTATGAAACAGCTAAGTCTGTTGGAACAAACTAATTCCCGTTATAACTCTGTTGAAGACACATGAATCACACAATAAATTTGGCTCACTGAGTGGAATGCTGGATCTCTATTATAGGAGACAGAACAGTACCTCTTGCACCAGGTGCAATTAAAGGACTTGCAAGATGCCTAGTCTTACTATAATAATTTCTTTCAATGGTTGAAAAGGATTGAGCCAGGAATGTATATGGGGGGGAAAAAAGGGTTTTTTTTTTGTATGGATTCCTTTTCCTTTCCCTTGGAGTTGCAAAAAAAAAAAAAAAAAAAAAAATCCTTTGAGGGAAAAATTAAAGAACATTGGTCTGGGGATGCCCACTATTTATCCAGTATATTGAGGATAATTTCGGAAATAATAAATTGCACTTTTTTCTTTCATTCTTTGTTTAAAAAAAACCCACAAAATATCCACAGAAAAGATTTTCTGATGTTGATCAGCTTTGTGTTGATGCTAACACGTCTCCATAGTAATCAGTGTGTTATAATTAACAATCTACTCTTTTTTTTCTTTTTTCTTACAATTTCTTCATTATAAGAAGGACAAAAGAACAAAAGCATGGAAGGAAGCACAGCTAGAATAATTTATTAGTAGGAAAGAATCTCAAGTAAGAATTCGCATACATTTTCACAAATCCAAAATTATTTGGCATTGTGAAGTGAATGCTGTGAGGAGGTTACAGAGTGTATTCTCTGACCTACATAAAGGTGGGGGCTAGGCTTCAAACTCTTCCTAGAAGAATTGTCCTGGTATCTTTCATCCCCATTATGGGATATTTGCCACTTCATATGTAAAAGTGTGTATTCAGTGGTCCCTCCTCTGGCACACTCCCAAAAACTCTATCCAGGGCCCTATTCATGGTTAGCATAGTGTAAAATGGGTCAATTTAACAGACTTTAATTGGATCAGTTTTCAAACATGAGTAACAAATATGGGTCTCTTCTTTTTTCGCTTAACTCTAATTGCTACTTGCTGTATACTACATGCCTGCATCAACTTGAATGCTCAAGTACAAAGATGTTGCTGTAAACTGAGCACCTGATCTCGGAAAGGGAGCCCTACACTGCTTGCTCGGTAGAAAGTGTAGAAAAGCATTCAGCAGTGGATTACTTTAGCCCATAGAAAGATTAATTTCTACTTACACTGATCTGTATAAAACACAAGACCCCTCTATTTCCCAGCTACTTCTTAAAGTCTCTTGTTAATTCAAAACTGCAGCGTTCTTGGTAGTGGGAAGGGGAAATAGCTGGAAGATTGCTGATTATCTGCTTTAGGATGACTCATTCGATATGAGCAATTGTGAATCATGAAAAAACTATCTGCTGGCAGCATATGTAAGACTCTTAATATCATCCATGTTCCTAGATGCTTCTGATTTTTAGTTTTACTGTTGCCTTCTACTTGAAAGCAGCACTACAATAGGGTATTGGAGAATTAATTTTTTAAAAGCTACACACAAATAGTTGGGGCAATAATTCTCTACCAATCCCCAATGTATGGTGATTTAGCCAATGTTGTCTCTTCTTTGTAAATTTTTTTTGTTATTTTATGCAGTATCACAAAACAATTTTGAATGTTCATTATCTTTGTTTTTGTATAGTGTGAGCACAATGGAGCTCTAACCTTAAGTTTGGAATTTCTTGTGCACCTATGGGTATAAAAGGGTCTCTTCTATTTCATTATTTCTTCACTTTCCTCCTTTGACTTGTCCGTGCATTTACTGAAATGTTTTGTTGATTTGGAGCCTAAAAAGCTTCTGAAATATTTATTTTGTAAAGATATTTTGGGCCAAATCAACCCTTCTTTAAACTCAGCCATATGTTAAATTGTATCTGCTTAATGCAGCAATTCTATTTTCCCCATTTTTCTGTAAAGATAAAATCAGCTTTATTTTCCAGCTCGTAAGTGTCTTGGATTTTGCTGCCTAATGGAATCCCTGTAATGATATAAAATGTGTGTGATTAGGCATGGAATTTTTATCCATCTTGGACAATATACTATGTGGAACTGTGAAAAATCTCATGAGAAAATGATATTCTCTTACTTCAGGTTCAAGTCCAAAATATGGACATTCACTGAAAAATTTTAAAATAATGGATTTGAAAAATGGGAAGATCAAAATGGCTTTGTGTAAACTTGCGTATGATTTGGATGAAAGGTCTGGTCTGCTCATGATTTATTTCAAACAATTTTTCCATCTTCAAGTGTACAAAGAGTCAGGCTAAGAACTTTCATCTTTGTCACCATCTTATTTTTTTATTCTAACCAGCATGTTACTGAAGATGTCAGGCACTCAAAACTTAACAATATACTAATAAGTTTCAAGATATATATAAGAATCAAGATTGGGGATTTTTTGCCTACTTGTTTGGAATGTGTTTGGTGTTTTCAGCGTTCTTAGGGTTTTTGTGAAGTCTAGAAACTTACTCTTCATGTATCTAGTTTTTAAATCTAAGACTTCTATATAATTACTGACTCCAGGAACAAGAATATATTTGGGAGAAGATAATATAATGTAATTACAGGATTCCATTATTTATGTATAGACTAGCACTTAATAATAACAGGAGGAATGAATTAAGATTGCAGGAAAAAATCACTGAAATTGTTATTTCTGGATTTTCTAACATCTGAGTGCTTGACTTTGATACATTTAATGATCTTTTCAGATTTTTATGTATTCAGAAGTCTTTAAAATGAGAATGAAAAATGTAAAAGTCCATCCCAGGGCAACATATTCCTGGTCCATATGGGTCATTACAGGGTTACACTTTGTGAACCACCATCCAGCTTCTTAAGCTGGAGTAGCCTTTAGCAGGGTACTGTACTAGATAGTGAAGAGACAGTGGCAGGGTGGGACATTCACTCAGGAGGATTTACAGATGTTGTTAGTAAGTGAGGAATAGTGAGACTTACAAACCTTAAGGTTCATACTTGACCCTGGCATGGAGCATTCTGTAGCGGGTAATAGACAGAAAATTATATACATACATCCTCGATTTCTTCTGCCCTATTCCAATCTCTTTGTCCCAGCACAATGTACTTTGACATCCAAGTCTCCACTTTTTCTCATCCTAGCCTTCACCTCTTTTTGCAGCCTGACCTACTCTTCCACACTGATACTGCTTTATGGCACTAATCCTGTGGCTTGCCAGCCCTTTCTGTACTACCTGTCTCATTCCAGGCTCTTTTGCCTCACCTCTCTCCTCCCTTTTCAGTTTCTTCATTCAGTTTTTTGTTCTGTTTTTCTGCCTCTTCATGCCCCTCTTCCTTCACTCCGTCTCCCAATCTCCCTCCTTCAGGTCTCATTTTCAGTGTTCACTTGCCTATCAGCCTAGCATCCAGTCTGCTTGTCCAGTCAATCCTATCTCAACATGTTCTTGGTCATTGTCAAATCTGGCTGAGCTGTTCCATCAGTTTCCTACTCTCTCTGCTTTCTATGTTCAGTTTTCTCGCTGAAGCAATCCTGTTTTGCTCCAGTTCCATCTCTAAGGTCATTCTCCCCCACACAACTGATTTCCAATCCTCTCCTATTTTTCTTACCAACTTCTTGTCTCCAGCTCAACCAGTCTTGCTATTGATTCAGTCCTATTTTCATTTAGCCACCCAGTCTTGGTATCACCAGATTCCTTGCTTCAGATTTTATTTCCTCTCCCACTTTACATCTATACATGGCCTGGTATTCTGTCTGCGTTTGATTCCTACAACTACTTGTGCACACTGGGAGTGCCAGCAAGAGGATCTTGGAGAAGATAGTTCATCTTATAAAGATATCTTTCCCCGAGCATCCCTTTCATCCTGTGTGCCCGGAACAACAGTCCATTCCCTGAGGTCATGTGGCTTATCTCAAACGAAGAGGGCAACCATGAGCAGGTTCTGTGAATGTCTTCAGATCTCTGAGATAATCTGGGAGCACACAGGGTGTACTTTTTTGGATGTGCTTGTCATGCATATGTGGCAAATCTGGTATTTGTGGTCTGAATGTACTGCACGTGTCTGGAACAACTGTGTTCGGCATGCTCAATTGCTTGTATGGGAGGGGCCATGCTGTGCAGCTCGCTGATACTAAAAGGAGCTGGTAACCAAAAAGGTTACCATAGTGCTTCTGAAAATACTCTGTATTGTTTTAGCTGAATAACTTCTTTAATTCTGTTAAGAAATAATAGCTGTGGTTTCATTTTTCGTGCTCAACTGTTTATTTAAACTGGTGAAATGACTCATTTTAAATGCCCTTGTCTGTGGTTATATAGTAAACACTTTTATTAGTAGAGGTATCTACAGGACAGGAGAAGCAAGAGAGGACACAGAGAAAGCTATCAGGAAAAATAACTTCCCATGACATTTCAGAGAAAATACACTCTACTTCTGAAGAAAATTCATTTCTGTTCATAAATTGGTCAGGCTTCCTGTATTCTATGTTCTGAATGTATACTCTTTTTAGCATCTTATGTTGCCATTGGCACTTTATGCAGGCATCTCTAGATTGATCCTAAATGCTGCTCATACATAGCCAAGCACTACATGATAACTAAACATTTTGTTTTTGATAGTGCCCTTTTAATGAGTTGCAGGTGCCACAAACTTCGTGTTCCCCATGGTGCTTTATTGCTTACTAGATGCAGTAAAACAGTTGGCACACTGTAAATTATCAAGTGATAATTATATTCATGGCCTCAAAACAAGAAGAAAATCCTCTGTTAACAACATATTTCTTCCAAAATGTGGTAATGAGATGTGTTGCACCTCCTAAGAAGAACTTGCAGGGTGACTCTCTATTTAGAATACTGCAATCACAGATCTATTTTCGGCCAGCATCTCTATGGCCAGAACTGATAGTGACTCTGCTCCCAAATGTGTCTTTCTCATTCAGTATACTCTTTACTTTTTACTCATCCACTAAAAGAAAGCAATTCTGTGGTTAAATTTGGAAAGATGTGATATTTATTTACCGGTAAGGTGTTGATGTGAATTTTTCATGCGATTTGCTTTTAAAAGGTTGAACTGTGAGCTACAATAACCCGATGGCTTAGCCAAGCTATTCTAGTATTTTTCCACTGTTCCAAATGTCTCCTGTATGTGAACACTCCATGACAGGCACATCTCAAATGGTAATAGTGTCTCTGAATAGCATAGGATGCTTCCTATTTCTAATAAGCTTCTTTAATATACCAGTCATATAATGATGCTCATCAGTACAAATTACCACTGCAAGGTCAATGAATGTTAATATGTTTCCTGCAACAGAACCTTGAAGAATAATATAACCCCCTCCTCCTCCCTAGCTAAAATAATTTCAGACTAAGTACTGTCCTACAGCAAAATAAATTAAGGAATCCTGGAGTGTGTGGTTATGCTGACCATGTTTTTGTAACAAGCCAGCCTCATCTTAGGTTTCTCCTCAAGTACTGTAATAATTATTACTTTTCTAATGGTTTACATTAATCTGTCACAATACTGTGATCCCTGTAAACAACTAGACTATTTAGGAGCAATATTCACATAAGATTTAATTTATACTATTTCAGATTTAACGTTTGGAATATTCCTGCAGGCTGCAGAGCTCTGCACAAGCGAACGGGCACAAGGCGTATATGTAGTAGCTACATGCCGAGGGGGAGCTGCAATAAATTCTGACTTGATCATTACAGAATTTGTGTTTTATTGATAAATTCTATTCATAGTTTTTGTTAGAGAGACGTTCATTTAGAAAATTTTTAACAACTAATCTGATTGCTTGTTATGTCTTAAGCATTTTTGTTGTTTTTTGGAAGAATATAGATATACACTGAAACTGGAGGTTAATTATTCCATATGCAGGCACTAATTCAAGAAAAAATTAAAGCTGCATTTTGGTGCATCCCTGTTCAGGGCAGTATGGGGAAAACTAAGAATAAGTTCTGAACTTATTCTTGAGGAGGCTCAAGCGGATTAATTTTAGTAAATTAAGCTTTAATTCAGTATTGTCATTAAAAGTTGTTTAGCAAAAAAAAAAAGGGGGGGGTTCTGAATATTCTCTTCTGCTTTCTTTCACAACTAACTTAGCCACCTGTCATATTTGTAGCAGCTAATTAATTTCAGAGCATACAATTAGTCTAGCTAAGAATAGTCTTTGCAGCATACTACCTTCTTATTATTTCTTTATCATGATTCCCATCCCATTGACTCATTACTGCTCAGCAACTACATTTACATTTTACTCTTGGGTGAATCCACAAAATAATAAAATGATAAGATAACAGACTGACACTGCTCATTATGCTTTGTAATAATCATAATAAGAGGGATAATCATATCATGCTTATATTTTATGCATACTTCACTGCCTTAAACTCTGGCCTGTACTCATTGATGGTTTGGGTTTTTCTGCTGGTATCTGTTTGTTAGAGGAATTTAATATTAAAACAAAACATATATTAAACACTAAAGAATAATTTATTACAAAGGTTAAGGGTAAAAACAAGATAAATATCTATATGAAAAACATTTCTAAAAGAATGTTTTTAATTAAAAAGATATTTCATCTTTAAGATGATATACAAATTAATAAAAATCTCTTATAGTATACATTACAGTTAAAAAGGGATTCTCATGAGAACAGAAATGCATGAACCGTAGTGTACTGCTTTTTGCCCAATACATAATTCATACATGCAAATGTTCTGCCGATATTTCACTATAAATATAATTAATTGCTGCAGTTTCACAGATGAGGCTGTGTGACTGTGCATGCACACACTGCCAGGCACACTCATTTATGCTGATTTCAGGCCGGAGACTTTTTGTGACAAGCATAATAGGAAAGGGGGGAAAATTCTGTGTTTAGAGACACACACAGTCAGGCAATAGCTATGTAGACAATTCTTTGCAAAAATGAGAACATGTGCCAAGAAACTAATGAAAGTAGTGTGAGGTAAATAAGAAAAGATCTTTCATACTCATAAATACATGTACCATGTAATATTGTACAACATTAGCATACTGCAATTGGGGTGTATTCCATTGTCACTCAACAATTATCTCTGTATGCCATTGCTGATTGTAGCTATTTGGGAAACACTGAGAATCAGGAGGAAAAAAAAAAAGTTTTAGCGATTGTATTTGTTAATAGCTTCCCAAGGTAGAAGTTCTGTTGCTTTATCATTTAAGCTTTTGTCAATCAAACTATAAAAAGCTACAGAAAAGTTTACAGATGGTCTCACAAAATGAGGAATTCTGCTTAATAAAAATAAACATGGGGTCATTTGGAAAATTCCAAGCAGGGAGGAGCTATTCAGCTTTAGAGAAAGCAAGCACAAATCCTAGGGGAGTCTACTAGCCCTCTCTATTTTCTGTTCTATATGATTTCATCACTGATAACCCAAAGCTGCTGTTGGCATAAGGAAAATAAATTATGTAGCAAATAGATTTTGCCATCATCTGATAATCTCAGTATTAATATTGTGGATTTTTAATCACATTTTTGCTATAAAGACTGTAACACCATTCACTGAGAAGTAGATTTTTCATGTCTCTTTTTCTTTTCAAAGAACACATCAACAAATAATTCTTATTTAACATTGTGTAAAAAAAAAATTAGGAGATTACATTAAGTGACTTATTTCCTATGGCAATTTTATGTGTAAGGATTACATTCTGAAATTTCATTACAATCCTATTATATCATCAATTTACCTGTCTGAAAAAAACTCTGAACAAAATATCATTTTGAGTTCTTACTCTTTGATATTAAAATAAACATCCTGATTTTTAAAAGCTTGAAAACCAAAGGCTTCCAACTGCCTTCAGTAGGAAATCAGTTTTGAATACTAATGCACTTCAGAAATATTAGAGATCAGATATTACCAACCAGTTTCTAACAAGCCTCCAAATTTATGTCAGTGTCTAAAAATTGGTTTCATGATTGATTTCTAGGATAAAAATTTGAGAATGGCTTTCCCCATGTATCAGAATTCCCGTTCAAATACAAATATTTATGCTTTCTTCTGCACAACACATTAGGCATGAAGACTCCTCCAAACTAGTGAGTAAAGCTCATAAACTCACCTTTTCCAGATCCCTCTTAGCTTGATTTGATGTGAAAATCAACTTGATTTTAAATGGTGCCAGTTTCTACCTGTGGGTACATCTATATTTGGATTCAGAAGCCTAAGTGCCATCTTTAACATTTGAAAATTCATATCAAGTTGTACGAAATATAACACACAAAAAAAAGTGTTTTAACAGATATTTACTCAGTGATACCAAAGCAGAAGGGAACTGATATTTATGCTGATCTATCAGATCTGTCTCCTGATATAATAAAAAAGATAATTTTAAGAAATTAAACATAGCCATCAAATGCATTAAAAAAGGTCTAGAAAGCAAGGCTGAAGGAATTATCCTAATGCTGCAGAGGTCCAGTGAAGCCATAAATCTGGGAATTTGTGTAAGCTTTGTCACAGAGATGGAGAGAACAGAGCACAGCAAGCAAAATTCTGATACATAAGGAAAGCCAAAAAGCAACCAGAGCAGAGAATAAAGAGAGTGCTGTTTTAGTGAGGGCTTTCTTCAAATACAGTATTGGCCAACTTTCTTCTTGTTGTGTGATTTAAGTTCATAACCCCTCATTTGCTTGGGTTACCTTGTTTGGATAGGAAGGGGGAAAGCGATTTATTTGTTGGCTTTTTGTCTTTTCTTCTTCTGTTTTTTGGCCATTTGGTAATCTTTCAAAATTTTGATGATTGCAGTGTACCAATAGGGAGAAGAAACACAAATGAGAACTAGGTGAAAATAGCTCAATAAGAATTGGGAATTGGCCAAAGTAGAGTTCACAGGTTGAATTTTCTTTCCAAATTTGAGTACTTACTATTAGCTGATAAATTAATAGTAATTGGTCTTAGCTGATAAATGATGAGTTTGAATAATCAGTATTTTCTTGAGTGGCCTCTCTGAATGCTAATGCTAACCATCAGAAATGCTTTGATTTTTATCATTTGCTATACAACAGTTATACTATTTGTGCTGTTTTGCTTGATTGGTTTTCTGGATTATGAGGTTATTGGTTTTGTCTTCACTATTAGCACCTTAAGCACAATTTCCCAGGAGTAAATGGGACACAGGTTCAATGAACCTACCCCGCTTACGCTGACTTTCCTGACACAGTGTCTCTTAAATGAAAATCCTCATTTTTGTGAAATGTTGCTTAAAAACAAAAAAGACTCTGTCATTTCCCCATGGTCAGAGATTCATAGATTGTATGGAATAGAATCATAGATTGTACAAAAAGCATCCAAAACATTTCTCAATTTTTTTCTGACAAATCAAAGTAAAATTGTTGTCAGGTTCTCTTTTTTTTAATATGATTCCCTGGGAGAAAGGCAAAAAATCTTCAAAGTTTCTAGTGGAATCAAATCCATTATTCTTCAATGCCCAAAAGCTTACTGCAAGTGAAGATGTGTGGGAACGTTTTTTTTGTCCAGCAACATCTCTGTTCTTGCTATAAAAAGTTGCTTACTATCATCTTTTTTTACAGATCGACACCCTGTAGGCTTTTCTTGTATATCCTCAGAAGTGCTGTAATACTTGCTCTGCTCCCTTTTCCAAGCTTGCAGAATTTATAGACTAGTATCCTACTCATTATCTCAAAAGGTTTCTTAAGAACTGGTTAATATTCCTGTCTTGTCATCTATTTTTCTGCTCTTTAATTGTCTCAAAATCTACTCTACGTGTAAGTTAGAATGATCTTTCTCTTGTGAAAATGCTAGTGATTTATAAAATAATCATAACTGCATAGACATTTCTCCATCCTTGCTTTGATTACAGCTTATTGTTCTTAGTTCACTGCAGATCTCATTGTGATTCTTAGGGGTCACTTGTCCTTAATAAACACCATAACTAAGATACTGTAGCCAGTAATCTTAGCAAAAAAGTTGAGAAGTGAATGGGCACAAAGTTAGAGCTGCTTCTCTTTAGAAAAAGAACCTTTTCTAATTTGGAGTTCATCAGTTAGTGGGGTCAAAGGGAGTAATTGTAGAGCAAGCAACAGAGAAATGGAGAGGCATTCCTCAGGAGGCCTGGATGCTTGGAGAATCCCAAGTAATCATGAGAACAATGGCAGATTAAGCAAAGATTCGTTGATCTAAAATCCTAAATCCTATCCATGGAGATACTAAAACTAACATGCTCAGAATGTACAAGTTTTCCTCAGTTTGGCTTCATCATTTTAGCTCGTTACTGTATTATGCTCATAAACTGAGCTTTTCTATTGAATTAAAATAAATACTGGTGGTAACTAGCATCACTTTTTTTTGTGTGTCATATGTCTTACATGTTCACACACAAACTCTCACACACACACTAGCTTAAGTTACTCTGGGTTTTGCTTTCAAGATTTTTTTTTTTTTTTTTTTTTTTTTTTTTTTGGCCAAGCTCTTTAAGGCACTGGATGATTGCACATTTCTGAAATGGCCCTCTACACCTCCAAGGAGGTAGACAACAGATAACTATAAGGTTTTTCATCACTGGTTTGCTGTTGCAAACTAAAAATAATGTATCCTAGGTTTTAACAGTATTTTCTCTTTATCCTCGAGAGCATCAGTGCATTGCCCTTGTTCAGAAAGTTTCCCATTGTGGTACACAAATCAATATAATTATAGGTTATCATTAAATTATACAAGAAATTCCCAGTGAGCTGGTCAGGATAATGCCATTGAGAATGATGGTCATGTCATTCTCTTGCTCTTAGGAAGATCCCTGGGAATATTCTTTTTTGTTGTTGAAAGAAAACACATTGCAGAGTCAGCATTTCTCTCCTCTGTTCATGGGTTTCCCCCATGGTTTTCTCCTCAGCTGGAGACAGTCATTCTTCTCTCCAACAAAATGTGATGGAAGCATTCATGTTTATTTTAAAAGGATGTTAGATGGAATATGCATAGCTTGGTTTTGTTCCTTCCTTTTAGCTTCCTGGTTTATCTTGTCTATTCTGTCTTGGTTTAGATTGTAAGCTTTTTGGAGATAATGTTTTTTGGATATGTTTTTGGAGACCTCTTATACAAAGCATGATCAGTATATAACAAATAATAATGATGAATTAGCTGGGAGATTAATTAGTTACTTTCTATTATCATTTCCTACATGTTTTTCTTAATGTGAACCTTGTAACACACACATTTATTTTTTTCTCTAAGATTTGTTGCATGTTTTCTGCTGAAATATTTACTAGACAAGTATTTCTCTGCTGTTTTCCTATCTAGAAAGTTTCATATGTACTGTTATTGAAATTAAGAAAAAATACTGCTAATTGAGGATAGTTTGGTTTAAATTAAAAATATAGAATTTTTTACTTTCTTTATGTTCAGAGACTTCCAACACTTTTTCTTGTGCTTGTTTGTGTATATGACTCTTTGTGACCTCATGATTTTTGCTGGCACCGGAACTGGAAACACCAAAATACTATGATAAAGATTGTTTATGCAATACTTCCTGCCTCACCAAACCCAGGAAGTACTAAAGACAGAACAAAAATTTCACAAGCTTCCTTGTCCAAAACTGTTCAACAAAACTTCTGAACTTGCTGGATGCTAATGCTAGTTGAACCTCTTTTAACCATTTTTTTGATGTTTGTCTACCATTAGCACTGTGCCTAAAACTATGCCAGTTTGTCCTCCTGAATTGTTGGCTGTCCTTGAGCCTAAAACCCTGTGCTTACTTATTCTTTCAACAGGACAACCATAGCTCACCGCTTTCTTTGCACCGTTTGTGCAATATATGCTGATTCATTTCTTGAAATAACCATCTCGGGAAGTTGAGCACAGTTTTAGGCTGAGCTTGTTAGTCATGTGACTGAAGGCAAGTCAGCTAGGACCGGCACTGTGTTAAGAATCTTCCACAAGCATAAAAGAGGAAAACTGCCAAGCAGAGTAGTTTGGAAAGAAGGGTACCTCTGTGCTTCTTTTCCCTAGTTTGCACAAATAATGTGCATCAGAGTATCCTCAATTGCTGTGACTATAGATACTGAGAAAAGGGCAGACACCCCAAGCAAGTTCTTTAAAGAAGAAATGGGTTGGGAGAATTTGGCTGTCCATGGTAAATTATTGCTGGGAATCTTAGTGCTGAGTATTGGCATTTATCAACAAGACTTACAAGACTATTATTCTGACATAGGTCCTAGGGAGTTACACGATACGCAAAATGCAGGAAGATTTTAGAGCAATGTTTTTTTTTAACCTTGCAGATTAATCTGAGGTAAGATTTGACAGTGAGATCATTACACAACCTATCTTAGGGCAGATATTGCAACTTCTTTTTGTATAGTATATAGATTAGTGTTTCAGTGTGCTCTTTTTAAAGAACCATGACAACACATTTCCACCTGAGAGAGAGTTGGCTCTGATTTAGGTGTCTATGTTTGTGTGCATGTTTAAGGGAAAAAGGAAAGAGAAGGTTCGTAGATGACAAACCTACAGTGGAAAACAAGTTCTTTCTCAGTAATTTTCCCCTTCCTTTCATCTCTAACTACTAGGAACCAGACTCCAGGACTGAGAATAAGTCTGTTGGGTTTCTTCCTGGAGGAGGGAGTCATTACAGCCACACAGGAGCAATAGCAAAGTGACACAGAGGAAAGAAAATTAGTTTTTCCATCATGTGTGGACCAGCTGCATAAATTAGAAGCCTGAAGCTTGCTGGGAGTCTACACTCTTTTTTCATGGTTTTCGGTCTATCTCCAGAGTGTTGGAGTCCCGAATCTTTTACATCATCTTACTCTTTACTCATACAGAGTAAACTCTGTACAGGTCTTCTGCTTGTTGTTGTTGTTTGTTTGTTTTTGTTTGTTTGTTTGTTTTGTGTGTGTGTGTGTGTTTGTGTTTGTTTTTTCCTCTGTGAGATGAAAGTGGTGCCTTATTCACTTATTTTTTTTCATAACTTGCAAGTATCTGTATGTTTAGGACTTAATAACCTCAGTACAGGTGACTCCATATCTCTGATCCCTCAAGGATTTAAACTACTCTTATAAGAATGGAATTGAGGGAAAGGGTCAGGGTGGGGAGACGAAAAGGGCAGGAATAGCAGCATATACACAGCTGTGGAATGAAAAATGAGTGAGTGACTATCACACCAGTGAAAAAAACTGCTCATAAGAATTGGATCATCAAAACACAAGCCAAGCCCAACAACCTACCAGTGTCAGAAGATGTCTAATGTTTACTTTGTGGCAGTAAAATAAATATTTCTCATGAGAAGATATGCTCTAAGCAATGTTCTCAGTTTCCTGAATGTATAAAGTAGAGGAAAAATTGAGCCATAAAGATTGACTTCTAGATTTGAATCATACTGAAGATTGCAGGGTAGACTGAGGACACCATTGTCAGGGTCTTGTCTGTAAACAGCTGCACGGGGAGCTGTGGTTAAAGCCATCTCTTATCTTTTCCTTTGATTAAAGTGAAGAGACTGAGCTCCAACAAGAAACTAAGTAACAGTATTCCTCATGTAAACTTGTAACCCCTTCTAATTTTAACTCCACCCTGTCTTGAAGAAAGGCTCCTCTCAGTTTGGGGGGTTTTCAGACCTGTGGTCTTGGACCAGACACCCAACCTGAGATGAAGATGCTCATGTCTATTTACGCATATGAACATACCTGTACACACACATAAATGCACTCACGTGCTCCCAGTTGAATTGGTGTGTATGTACATATTGCAAAAGGACTCTGTATTGCTCTATATTGAGCATGTATCCTTTTAGGAGTATCTTCACCCTCTACTATCCTGTTCAGAAATTAGTCTTAATTTTTATTTCATTGAATCTTGCTAAGAAGGTACTATATCTAGAAAGAAACCAGAAAGGGTATTCAGGGATCCAAAAAGAAAAGATCTAAAGAATAAGGTGGCTTTTCTGCTGATTTTAAGATTTATATTTAAAAAAAAAGATTTTTTTCTAATTTTTTTTTTGTTTTGAGAGAATCTTTGCCTGTTAACAAGAATCTGTGCATTATACTAAAAACTTACATCCCTGTTCAAAAACTTGCATAAATAAGTCGTCATAAGCTATAAGATGAATTTGCAGTAGTCCTGTTAAACACTCAAGTAAATATATTATTAAAGATGACTGAGTTATTTTAATTATTCACTTTTTCAGCTCTCCCAGATTAATTTTACTTCCATTGTGGATATTCTGAATACCTAATTTGATTTTGAGATGGGTAATACATGCAGAGTTTGTCAGAAAATACACAGTCAATAGTCACATAAACTTCTAAAATGTGTGATATTCAACCACAGTGATTAAAACAAATAATATGGAAGAAAACTATGAAGAGGGAGAAGGGCCAAGTAGGAATTAAATATGTCAGTTATTTTTTAATGTGGTACGCCATGTTTTTGTATTCAAATACAGAGCATAAAGAAGGAACAGATTTTATTTCATTTAACATACAGAGCTGATGTTGTTACAATGAGCTCTAACTTATAATTAATACAACCATAATCATGGTAATAGGTAGAAAGGCCAAAATCTGGAAGAACTCATTGAAAACATTAAATAATGAAGTTGATGATCTTAATCTGTTATGGTTTAGGCAATGTGCAATCCCAGGAGATCTTCTAAAAGGTGCTGTGTGCCTCCAGTGGGAGATAATCTCCCTCAGGACGAATCCACCGTGAAGCTGGAGTGTACAGCACTTCACAGCATTGAACCTTTCAGCTGTCAAAACTGGAATCAAGATTGTTGACATGTTGTTTCCTGATGTATATTAATGATGACATCATTTGGGAGAGGGTTTTTGCATTTAATAAGAGGGGGTTTTTTTTTGTTTTTTTTTTTTAATTACATGCTTTCTGAAACGGGCACTTGGGTTGTGTAGCTGAATCCCTCTGGAATTAGAGGGACTTATTTTAGCAGACAAAAATGTAAAAAATACACCGCTAAGGCAAGCATCACCAGGTGGCACTGTTACCCATCAGTGCCAGATTCATGCTCCAACCTGGCCAAGGTGCGAGCTAGCACCAGCCCTGAGCTGGATCCACAGCATCGTGCTGCACTGAACACGCCAGGTCTCAGCAGCACCGCGTTAGCACGGCTGCTTCGTGCTTCCCAAATGGGCTTTTGTCTGGTCAGCTTGAAGTGTGACAAATGAGCAGCAGTCCTCCCACCTCCACCTGTGATGACAGCTTTAACCTTTTTCCACTCTTTCTCCAGATACTTCAGCAAACGTTGAGAGCTGGAAACGTACGCTGCATTGTGAATCAAACCTAGGGGTTTTTGCACAGAAGATATGGAACTGTCTGAATAGCTAAAGCATTTGGTCTTCATTTTCTTTACCTGACTAGAGACAATTCTTGAAGGAGACTTCTCCTGAGGAATCAGGAGCTGGTTCTCAGTCTGGTCTCAGATTCCTGAAAGAAGGAATTGTGGTCATGCTGCTGACCACCGTTTTTGAAGACACTGCTATATCTGTCTAGCAAACCTGATCCATACGCTTGTATGCAGATATTCCAAAAATTCTGTATTACAGCTTTTGTCACTCATGTTCTTCAGGTTTTTCAGAGTAAATTGTCTAGGTTGCAAGTAAACTTAAACCTATTTTAAAACTTTGTGTGTTCCTAGCATTAATTCCAGCATTTTAAACTGGCCATTAGAAAAATATCAAAATCAAAAACTATAAATCCTAAAAGTGATTGCTATGGTTAGAAAACACTTGCTAATCTCTATGTCCTCTGGGAAAAAATGATTAATATTCTTCTTTGCTAGGGATGTGTTGATTACAGCTCATACTTCAGCTTGTTTGTTTACTGTTTTATTAGATCCCCTGGGAACATATTTTTGGTGATTTGGTGCCTTTATGTCTCCCCTGGTGAAAACTGAAGTGCTTTATAGACATCAAATTATTCAAAAATCGATCAAAATTCATATACTGATGCAACAAATATTGCTAGCATCCGATTGGAACAGTATCCCACTATCACTGAGGTTCTTAAGTTTCTCAGTGGATTATAACCCCAGAGACCAGAATTGGAAATGCAACATTTTTATTTGGGTAACTTTCCAGCAAGATATATATACATTGGTTTATAAAGAGTTGTTGTGAGACACAAGATCTGGAGATAATTTTAAATGTTAAGCTCTTTCTACTATATATCTGAAATGCTTTTTTATAATCCCAGTGTTTCTGACAACTGCAAGATAAGCAAATATAACAAAATGAGAATCTGGTAGTTTTGGAAATGAGGAAGATGCACAATGGTAACATATACCTGTGAGAATTGAAAGCTTTTATTGGTGTATTCTCTCATTTATGTTAGGAACAACACAAAACATTAAAAGTCTAAGCTGGTCCAAAACTAGAGTGCTAGCCTTGGAATCAATATACCCAAATTTATGTTATCTGCAGCAAAGTCTATGTCCTACATAATCTTGTAAAAGTCACACAGTCCCTCCATGTCTCAATTTCATGTCTAAATGGGCTCTAAAAATGGTTCAAAAAAAGTGTTGTGAAGATGAATCCAAAAAATATTGTGACATTATCACAGTACAGAAACAAGGCAGGAGATGAGTATTGAAGTTCCACAGGTCCTAAACTTTTCTAATTTTAAAAAAAGTTTTGTCTTCCCAGTCCCACTAACATGTAAATTGGAAGATGCAGTCTTGAAACAGCACAAAATGGACACAGGAGAATCTCAGCTTACCACATTGACACTTTTCAATTATCAGTTTCATAAACAGGAAGAGCTTTTCAAACCCTTTAGAAATGCATCATAACTGGGATACCTCAGCTAGGCCTTGCTCTTATTTTGGCAAGTTCACATCAGCGTTAATATTACTATCTTTGCTGAACAGAGGAAAATGAAGTTGCACAATTCTGCTTAGTCAGTGCTACATGACTTGTGAACTATTTTAGCAGGGAATTCTGGGGCTTCCACAGCAACATCATCAGCTAGAATGAATCACCACAGCTTGATTAACGATCTGGCGTTTCATCTTTACAAGAGTATTAGAAGATAGAAATGGATTCAAAGCTGAGGAGGAGGCTTCCATTTTTAGAGCAGATCAAGGGTGATGACACTACAATGCTTTTTTGAATTGTGCAGTACAGACACAATGCCTGATTAGCTCTGAAAAAGTATCACATGGTAAGCTTTAATTTATGTGTACCTGGGTCTGAGTGTCCAGCATTTACAATAGCTTGTTATAAAGCTAAACAGCATAAATTGTGAATGAAGCTCAAATATATGTGGTAATTCAAAATGGCAATGTGTTGCAGTCCTTTGGTGAGAAAGATGTTTCCTCTGAGAGAAGGAAATCAAGTACTGACAGACTTCTGTTGAGATACATAATTTAACATTTTGGTTTGTATGGCAAAGGATTTTTTTTAGTTTATGAAAATGCCTTATTCTCTGGTTCTATTAAATTACAAATTTAAGATGTCAACAAAGGTTGAACTTGATATCTGAAAAGATAAAAAAGCCTATGCTCTTTGACTTAGGTGTTTCAGCCTGGTTTCTTAAGGAAATAAGGCTTACACAATGGTTCCGTCTGTTCATCATTTCCTTCTTCATCCCTTACCTCATCATAACCTTTGAAGCTTTCAATCAAATGTGATGATGCAGCAGAGATGTCATGGATAGAAGGTTCCTAAAAGTTTCAGGAAAATCAGTAGCTGAGAAAAGGTGAGGAACTTGGTGTTCCCCTTGAGATGGAGGGGGCAGGTGGAGTTCAGCCTGTGTTTTTGGCCAGACAGCAGCTTGTTGGGCCAGTAAGCACTAAAATAACTCCAAATGAGCCAACCCATACAGCCTTCTACACAGCCAACGGAAGATGTGGGGGAGCTGAAGGTATCTCTGTGGGTGATGGAAGGAATAGGTGGTGTCTGAGATGTAAGAAAGAGTTGTTAGATATTTCATAAGCTGCTGAGCTTGTTTAAAATACAACTGTGTTTAGCCTGGAAGGCTGGCATTTCATAGCTGGGAACAGTTTTATTACATAAGCAGGAAAATTTAGGGGCATTTTAGAATAGAAGCCTAAGGGATGTATCCTTTACCTTTTAGTCATAATTTGCTTAAGATATGCCTAAAGACAATGCAAAGTATTCCTAAAGCCTATAGAAACAAGATGTCTATTGTCTATGCTTATTAAACTGTTTCAATTTTTATTTGCATGGGAGAAAAATATTTGTTCTGAATTACCCATATATATTTAAAATCAATAGTTTGAATTCAATCGGGACCAACCACAGATGGTTAGTCAAACTGATAAAAAGAAACCCACAAGAATTGTTTATTATGCTGCACCCAAACCAGGCCAGGCTTAATGTTTTTTTCTTCTGTATGTGTTAGGTGAATGGAGGATGCAAAAGAATGGCAAATATTGCCCTGAAACTAAGAAGAAGGAATTGAAAATGGGAGTTGAAAGGGGAATGTTGTAATAAAAGAATCATAGCTGGCCAATATTTTATGGAGCCACAATTATTCTCTTCCTTGTTCATCTGCTTGCGGAATGGAGACAGCATTGCTAGAGAGACTCCATGGCAGTGAATGGAGGATGCTGATAAATAATGTATAAACAGAAGTTGGATTCTTAACTACCTTCACCCTAGGGTGAATATACTCCTAGAATACTGCTGATTTTTGCTGTCAGTGAGGAGAGAAGAGGATTTAAATACAAAGTACATTTATTAAATAGCTATACAGAGTAAGACCAACAAGAGGTGCCTTACTGTTTTTATGAAAAATGAAAAAAACATTTGCTGATAGCATGTGATCATCTTTATCGGCTTGCTGTCTTAGCAGAAGAGAAAACTGGAATATAGAAAACACAGAAAATATGATGCTTGTGTGGGAAAGAATTCTCTCAGGCCTATATAAACATGAAAAAAGGTTATTGCTGGCAATCAGTGTAACTAAATTGGTGATGATAAGTTTTGCTGCAGACCAGCTGTACGCTTTGTTGACATCCATTGCCAATAACAGGAGTATTGCCTGCTGCACCTAAAACTTCATGAGGGGGGAAGCCCTAATGTGGGAGAGGTATGTTAAATACTGATATGCTAGTACCAGTTAAATATTTCAGCTGGACAATCTTAGAATAGTGTATAGCCTTGTATACTTAACAAAACTGAATTACAACTGAGTGCAGCTGTCAGGAGCAGCTGAACCAGTGCAGAATGTGGCTCAGCTGTAAGGACAAACAAGGGCACGCCACATTCAGCAATGTTTCAGTGAAATGTTGTTAAACCATGGGAGTAACTATAAAAATACAGAATTGTAGTCATGCTATTGAAATAAATATTTAAGAATTTGCTGAAAGGGTTAATAGCCACTGAATCTAGAGAGTTGATTTAATTGATGAAAACAATCAAGTGCTTTTCATCTTGGTGGCCCATTAACAATGGTCGTTTATTTAGCCTTTGTGCTTAAGAGTGTGGCCTATTGCGACCTGAATTGAAGAGTCTTTCATTTGTGTTGCAAAGCAGTCAAGGCCATATGATGGGGCTAAGGGTGGCATTACAACAAGGAGATTTTGCAAGTAATTGGAACAGTGTGTGTTAGGGGTGAGGGGAACAGCAAAGAAGTTATTGGTGGAGAGCTTAAACATAGCTGCATTTTGGTAGCCCTGGTGCATTGTTTTTTGAGGTCAAATCTTCGACTTGTTACATTTGTCAGGGAATTAGATTGCAGTACCTGGCTTCTCTGCATCTGCAAGCGATGCACTGCCATTGCTACTATTTATTCCCGTACCTTTAGGTGAACTACACTGGGCAGATTCCTAGCACATGAGTCGGGTGCCTTGCATTGCCTGCAGAGTGCCTGCACCAGAAAGACAAAGAACAGCAGAGGGTGAATGTTTGACACAGTTTGCAAACTGGGGAAATAAGGCACAGGGCAATTCAGTGACTTGCTTATCCTCTCACCCACATTTTACAGTAGATCCGGTAACTGACAAAGATCTCCCAAGACTCAAGCTAGTATCTTGACCAAAAAAAGAAAAAAAAATACGTGTTCAAATCTTCCTGACTGTGTCAAAGTAATAATGACTTCAGCTTAAACATGTCTGCCTCTTTCAGGCCAGACTAGTGCAAAGACCCAAACTGGTGCAGAATACAGCAGTCCGCTTGGTTCCTGGAATGAGGTGGATTAAATGTATTTGGCTTCTATTCTACGTTGAATTTAACTTTCTCTGCCTTAGGGTAGAACTCCTAATGTCTCAGTTAATCTGTAAAGCTACAAGTGATTTTGGACCTTAATTAGAAAATGGGATTTCTCTGCCAGCACTCTTAGGGTCAGTGGATAACGTATGATTGATTTTAACTGAGTTGCCCTAAAACTCCTCTGACATAGCAGCACATACAATGCTGCTCAGGGTTTTGCAGTAACAGCCCAACTGTGCTTTCATCATATTTTAATCTGTCTAGACAAGCCCAGTTAGACAATATGATAAGGAAATAATGTAAAAATAGGATTTAATATTGTTCCATCAATAGTCAGTGAAATCTGGCCATGGACAAGACTATATTTTAGTGTTTTCCCTAACGTGAAGCGTTGACAGAGCCACACCATTTGTACTGGTGTGGTCTGGAGGATGTCAGTTTTTAAAGAAGAGTCTCTTTCTGTGAGTTTAATGGGCATCTACTAGCCTTCAGAACACAGTTCCGTGTTTACCTTCTTTCTTAATACTTGGTGTACTGCCTAAATGAGGGAAGCATTTTTAAGCTTATGAGTATTTAGTTATGAAGGCAGGAATTAGTATTGCCAGACAGTGTAAGCTGTTTTAATTTAAAAGTGTTTGTTTGCCCTTGTTATGAACACAGAATAAACAATTAAAGACAAACACTACCATCAGTATAATAAGTTAAGAAATCAGTCACTTGGTTTAAACTTTGTTTTGCAATGCCATCCTGTATGTATTGCACAACTTGCATTTATATTACTAAGCTGACTGACTAATCAACATATTAAAAAGATATATTAAAAAGATACAAGCCAAGACTGCCCTAAGTGATGCTAAATTACGGTGGTTTTAGCTAAGAATTCTTCAGTGATGCTTTCCTAATACAGTAAATACCTTAAATACTGTTCTTAAAAATCAAATCAAATAACTGTAACTGAGGATCATGTAAATGATACCAATAAAAATAATTACATTTTCTAACCTCATTTTAATAAAAACTGAGCATCATTTGCAAATTCTCATTAATCTTCAGTGGGATCACCGAAAAGTAAAAGTTAAAAAAAAGTAAAAGATCACTGTAAAAGTAAAAGGCTTAATTTTTAAATTCATAGTGATAAATATTAACGTCTATCAATTTTGAACTTTTTTTCAGTGTCAGCTATTTGCTGAATGAATCAGAGCAGATATTCCAGTGGAAGCAGGTCCGCGATCAGAAAATATTCTGGTTGGAATAAGATGGAACCAATTTTGTTCCAACCTTACAGTAACAGATCATGTCTGGGATTAAGCTTTAGAGCAAGCAAATTAGTTTGGCAAAGTTCTAAGCTGTTGCAAAGGGAGACTGGAAAGGAACTTGGAGATTGGCTTTAGCTTTTACAGTTGCAAACAAGTATGCTTTTAGGCAGATTTCTTCTTTCATCACTTCCAGGAGCCATGGTGGCAGAGTAAAACATACTCCTTTCCCTGTCAGCTATCAGGCAGTCTCAGGAACTTGACACAACCAAGCTGGAGACTGTTGCAGTTGTAAATGTTGGCATGATATAGGCTACATTTTTCCCTCTTCCCGTTTCCTAGAGATTTGTGTCTTCTGGATGCTTCTCTCCCCATTCATGATTGCACAACATCCTTGTGACAACTACAGTAGCTGTTTACATGAAGATGGATTCTAGGAAAACATTCTTCTATTTCTAGCTGTCTTAGTACAATTTGTGTTTTCTTTAAAGCCTCTCTTATTCCCTCCTCCTCCTCAAGAAAACCCATGCAAAATCAATCTATCAGCTACCATTCTTTATTTCTTCTTCTCCTCCTTGCCTGTTCTGTTTTTCTCAACAGGAAACTGCGTGAGTAACTAAGTTACTACCCGTCACCTGTCAGCTCAAGAGAGGCCAGCATCACAGTCTTTGTAGTTCAACCAAGAACTGCAGACCACAATTTGGCAGTTCCTAAAGGTATCTATAACTGCTGAATATCATCACGTATCTGGGCTGTAGCAACGCATTTCCCCGTGAAGCTCTGAAACTTCATTTCTAACTATCCTCTGACCATATGCTATCCTGGAGGCATCTTAGCTTGTATTCTTTAGATATAATTGCTTCTTGTATGCTTTTTCCACTGCATAAACTTTAGTACAAGTCAACAGAAGGCAGTTGATTTTGGCCATGGCCTTTTTGGCTTTTCCAAATGCACATTCTTAACTCTCTCAAGTACCTGATATTTCTGTCTCCCTCAAGTTTTCTCCAGCTTTAATCTTTGTCTTTCCCACCGGAAGTTACCCATTTGGACCTCAAAATATTAACATCTCATACCCTTTCTGAGTTCACCCCTTTTTTCTTAGTCATTATAGCTATGAGCTAACCTTAAAAAAACAAAAAACAAAAAAACAAAACTCTTCCCCAGGCATCTTTCCTGGGGAAGAAGCCTTCTCCTAAAGATACAACCAATCTTTCAGTCTGTGTAGCAGGCATATACACATTTCCTCCACAGAACAAACTTCTACAGAAATCTCAGGGGCCGGCTAGGTGAACTGCAGTGTCATTTTTGTACTTGTCCTCTGCTCAGCTGGAATTTGGATGAATATCTGCAGTTACCTTTCATTCCTCAGCCTGCACCGGGGATTCACGGCTGCACAAAAGCTGCCTTTGCTATTGCACTGGGATGCTTGTAAATCCAAAAGTTTTTTAACCCTTCTTTCCACTATTACCACATTTTGCTTGGTTAATGCTAACACACTCAGCTGATTGGTGGGCCTTACATATATGTTTTATTAATAAAAAAAACAGTGCTGTTGGCCAAAAATGATAGTGAGCAGCATGCCATTTCTTTGTCATCTGCTTAATACTCTGAGGATCAGTTTATCTTTAGGTAGAAAAGAGATGTTTGTCAGAAGTAAACACACCAGGGAAAGTGTTTTTATTACAAGTAACACCAGATTACCGCTTGCTGTTTGTTCCTGCTCCTAACAATTGGAAAATTGTCCTTCAGAGAGAAAATATTCCAGTGAAAAAAAATTCTAACTCCTATCGAGTAGACCAGCAATGGTTGCTGTCTGAGAAGGAGGTGTACTCAGCGCATCTGGCAAAAGTGCAAACCGAAGGATGTGCTACGGACCCGCGAATTTGGTCTCATTTTGTGGCTGCTGTTCTGTAAACTGATTTTAGCACTGCAGTCCCTTCTGCTTCTAGCAGATAAATGGACCCTCTACCGCAAGGCGGAACCGAAGCCAATGGAGTTTTCCGAAATTATATCCAGTTCTTCCCTAAAGCCTGCGCTCTGCACCGCCGCTCTCCCGCGAGCTGCACAAAGAGCAAAAGGCGATAACAAAGCAGCGCGCGGCTAATTAGGTCAGAGCGGAGCGGCGCGCGGGCACGGCCAGCGCAGCCCCCGCCGGCGGCGCCGCCGATGGGGCCCCCGCGCCCGGCTGCCCCGGCCGCCCCTCGGCGCGGAGCAGCGCGCCCCCGCCCCTGCCGCCGCCGCCCCGCGGGGCTGCCCCGGCCGCGGGGCTCGCACCGGGCGCCGCGCGGGGCTAAGCGCCGCCCCTCGGCCCCCCCGCCGCCGCCGCCAGCCCTGCCCCGCCGCCTGGCACCGCCGCCGCCCCGAGCGCTCCCGCGCCGCCGCCGCCGCTCCGCCAGCCGGCCCGCCGCCGCCGCCGCTCGGCCCCGGCCCCGGCCGGGCGGGGACTTGGCAGGAACTCCCGGCGAGGGAGCGAGAGCGCCTGCCCCCACTGCCCGCCGCCGCCGCTCCGCTGCGGCTTTTGGGTGGAGGAGGAAGGTCTGGGCTCGGCCGAGGAGCAGCAGCCGGAGAGGAAGAGGCAGGAGGCAGAGAGACGGAGAGGCGGCTGGAGCCCCCTAAAGTGCCCCCCCATCCCTGCGCTGCAGGCTACATTTCCAGCTTCATGGGCAAAGTGTGGAAACAGCAGATGTACCCCCAGTACACCACCTACTACTACCCCCAGTATCTGCAGGCGAAGGTAGGCTACGGCACCGCCGGCGCGGCGCGGCAGGGCTGCGGCTGGCCCCGCTCCAGGGCGGCTGGCCAGGGCCGAGCCCGGCCGGGGGCTGCGGGGCAGCGGCCTGGGGGAGGCGGTCGGGTTGCACCGGGGACGGAGACAGGAAAGAGCCGGCGGCCCCTTCCTGCCGCCCGCCGCCGCCGCCGCCCCGGGGAGCCCCGGGCCGCCCCCCGCGCGCCGCCGGCTCCCGCCGCCCTCCCCCCCTCCCTTCCCCTCCTCTCCCCTCCCCTTCTCCCGCGCCCCTGCTTCCCGTCCCTCTCGCCTTCCCCTGCCGGCCAGCGGTCCCTCCTCTTCCCCGGGGCTCTCGGCGCGTCTCCTCCTTCCCCAGCACGTCCTCGGCCACCCCGCTGCGCAGCGGAGCTCTGCGGAGCCCCCGGGCCCCGCTCCCGCTTTCTTCGCCTCTTACGGGCTCGTCTAAGGCAGGAAAAGGAGCCAAACTTTGGCCGGCAGGCCCCAAACTGATGCTCTCCGCTAGGGACAGTTGCGCTTTCCGCTGAGGCGGGGGCGCTTTGAAATGCCGGGGGTGGCAGGAGCCGCTTGTTTCTGTGGCGCTGACGGTGATGGACGCTGGCGAGGCTGGCGGAGCTCGAGCGGATCCTCGCTGTGCGGAGCTGGACCTTCGGCAGCAACCATCTCGCAGTTTACAAACTGAATTAAAAACGCATTAAGGACCCGGCTCCTGGTGTTTAATGTTGTACACGGCTAGCTGTCGTTTGCAGGAAAATTGATTTTCGTTGTTCTTGTGGTGGTGCTGCTGTATCTCCAGCTTTCTCCGGCTTTCCCCCCCCCCCCCCCCCTTTCAGTCTGAAAGGGCAGCGAGTCCCACTGCTCTAGAAGCATCATACTGCAAACTGGCAGATGCAGGGGTGGTTGCATCAGCTGTCTGGAACATTTAGCACAAGCCTCTCCAACCACCGCTGTCACTCCCCACACAAATCAAAACAGACCCATATGCGGCTTCAGTGTGTGAACTTTTTTTTAGAGGTTATAATTTTTGTTGTTGTTGTTGTTATTGAAGTGTCCCGGTTGTGTAGCAATAACAGAACGAGAATTTCCTTCTCTTAGTCTGCAAACCTGATAGGCCCTCCTGTTTATTGTGCCCTGCATTACAATATTGTGAAATGTAATTTATATTGTTTGGCTGAAAAATAAATTTAGTCTGACAGTCATGAGATGTTTTACAAGTCAGCAATGAGGCTTAGAAATGTGCTTTTGTATAGACAGAAATTGATAGAAATATGATGAAGGTCTTTAGGTGATATTAAACAACTAATTTTCTCTTAAATGGGTAATCGACATCTGGCTAAATAGTACTGTAGTTATTTAAAGATTATGCTGCAGAGTAATCACTTCAGTACTCTTTAGCTAGGTATGTTTAATGCCTTATTTTTAAGAAAGATACAATGCCAAATGGATAGCCTTTTGCATCACTTAACACTTAGCTTGTCTATATAAATAGTCTCAGATGAAAAAAATCTTTGGAAACATTTACCTTCCTAATTTTTATATGGCATTAATAAGTTACAAATCAAGTACATAGCATTAAAAATATATATATATATATATATACACCCACACATATATATGTAGGTATAAAGCAATGTCACTTGCCTTTTTTGCCCTGTAAATAATTGAAGAGGGAGATAAACTGTAACAGCTTACTGTAGTTATTAGGGTATGATCCTAGAAATCCATGATCCTATGAGATAGCTTGATGGACCATCTTCTGGAAATGTGTTTCCTGTACAGATAATTTAATATTGATTTGTGTTACAGTCAATCAGTCCTCAAAACATCTTGCAGTCTTTGCTATAAAATTATACAGCCTGAAATGACCTTACTTTGTTTCAGTAGAGAGAGCATGCAGCCATTTGACCTGCACACATGAAATCAAATATCTGATGATTCACTGAAAGTTTCCTGTTCTGAGACATGTTGATTTTTAAAAGAGAAATAAAAGAAGAAGGTGGCTCTTTATCGTAAATAAAAGGGCCAATAACTGTAAGTTTCAATATTCAAGCATGTAGAATTCAGTACTATAAATGGTCTTCTCATTATGGATCCTGTCTGAACACGTAGAAAAATAAATTTAATTCATAATTTTCAATTTGGGCCCTAAAACAAACTGTCATCCTGTATGTTAATTTTTTCAGTAATTCGGGGGAAGTCTTTGTTATTTATCAAGCAAAAATTGTAATAGAACTGAATAGCCTTTGTTGAATGTATGGTGAGTGGTGGTACGTGATTACAGTGGGCAAAACAAGAGATTTGGAAACTAGAACTTCTTACTTCACATGTTGTCCTTATTTAAGTAATGACAGAAAATATGCTGACTAATAAACTGCAAATCGATAATTATGAGATGACAGGAATTACTTAAAAATGTTTTTTTTTTTTTCCTGCAGAGAGCTCAAGTATATTCATTAGAAATTGCATGCATTCCTAATGGCTCCATAGGGTGAAATGTTGATATTGTCAACTACTTTAATTGGTACAAAAATATGTTATATGTTTTAAAAACAGATTTTGTATTTATTTGTTATGATCTCCATAATCTTACTCATGAAGTATTCAGGCTGTTTCAGTAATATATTCTGGGAGGCAATATAAACATTTGCCGTGATTCAGCGCCCCTCCCCCTAATCTTAAGGAGTTCAGCACCAAAAGAGAGTAGAGAAACCATGGACTTAAATAAGATGAGCAAAATAAACACTGAGATAAGGTGTAAGGCTTTTAATATGAAAAATCATTATGGCATTGAAAATAGAAAGTTTGAAATGGCTTCAAGATGAAGCTTGTAAAACCATCTGCATTTTCTAGGCAGCCACAATTTTTACTCTGGCAAATTATATGTTTGACATATCCATTAAATCTTTTTCATCTTCTAATAAAAGTATGTTTTATGACAGTTCCTATATCACAACATTGTTTGGTGTATCAGAGAGCATCATAAAGTTATTTTCCAGTTCAATGGATGTTTCTAAACATTTAGATTCCTTCCTTAAAAGACTTTTTGTGTACTATTGCTTTTCAAATTTCAGTTCAGTTGTCTTTCTTTTCGTTACCTAATATTTTATTTGTAATGAAGAGATTCTGTACCTCAGAATTTTAGAAAATAATGTTAATTAAGGTGATATGTTTTGCTAATGCTTAAAGGCCTCTTTGAGTAGTAATAAAATCTCACTGTGCCCGGCAAAGTATTATAATATTTAGCAGAAGAGTTCAAGCACACTTAAACAAATACAAATGTATATATACATCAGTAGGCCAAAATGTGTTTGCTTTAGTTGAGTAAGAAATGGAAGTGAATTTATGCTTTATTTTCCTTTTACTAAATATCAAATGGAATTCAGAGGCACTCCATAGAATGATTTAAAAACATGGTAACCAGCTATATTGCTGTTTTTTATTTGGACCATAATATGACAATAGAACTGTCTAATTTTATTGATAAGTTTTTGTATCATAAAGGAAATTTGTTTACATAAAAGTGAGTTAGTAAACTGTAACATTTCCCATAGATATCATAGTTTATTTAAAATCTAAACATGTTATAGTCGTAGATAATATTGATATGAGAGTTGAATCCTGATTCATTCGTATGGTATTCGGTTACAACAACTCAAAAGAAATGAACTCTTAAAGTGAATTTTTGCTAAATTATGTTATAGTGTGACTTGGTGGCTGCAAAATTAGCATCCTGGTGGCTGTGAAAGGAGCTCCTATCTCTAGAACTTTGTGTAGATTTGAGAAGGGACTGTAGCTTGATGCCAGCTTGTAGCAAGCAGACAGATTTTACTATGTCAAAAACTTATTTTCATGCTGATGACAGCAAACATTAGAATGGGAAATTTTTATCCAAGCCTGCTTTGCTGATGGCAGAATAAGTGGGAAATCTGTTGAAATGGACCTTGATGTAGGGTTAAATAAAGCAGATCTGAAACTTTCTTGTTAGGGGACAAAGGATAATCCATGGTGTAGTATGCTGTTTGTGATATTAAATACACTGATGTAGAAGCTTCTTGTTTAGATGCTTCTACTGCAGAAGGTGTCAAACCCTCTCGTGGTGAGCTGCTAATGGGGTGCCTTTGCCTCTGCGCTCATGGCATTCTGTATTCAACACAGATCTGTTGCCCTTTTTAAAGTTTTACTAGCTTATGACCTCATTTTAATCAGAGTAAATGATTACTAATTCTAATTGGTTTAGTTGGATTTATTCCATATTCACTGTCTCTGCAAAATCTTTACATACTGGAAGGCAAGTCAAGTTTATAGTAATACAGAGTACGCATGTACGTGTTCATAGGATTTTATAGAAATAATTTGCATAACTTCTTAGTGAGAGAAGTTATATTAATTGTCCATAATTCTGAATCTCTCTGGTCCTGGACTAGGCTTGGAAATCCATTAAAAGCACGGGTTAGCTGCGGGCAAACTTTTTGTCTCTGAACAGTTACCTGATCCTGTTAGCCTCATTAGGCTCCTGAATGGATTCTCTCCCCTTCCCGCAAGGCTAGGATTTTATTGTGCCCCAGAGGTGTAACTGTCCAAAGAATTCCTTCAAAAAGCGTTTCACATTGTGGAAGGGAAAGAAGTACAAAGTCTATGAATTTTGAAGAAATATTTGAGAGCCCTGGTGGTAGGGTAATCCCTCCAACTCTATAAAATAATCTTGGGGGATGTAAAAAATAGAGAAATGAAGAGTGTTCAGTAGAAACAGCACTTTCTCTTCTCCCAGACTTCCCCAGTCCAGACCTGGGATTGCCTGTTTGCATTTGTCCAACAGACAGACCAGTGACTTTTTAGGTTCACTTCTTTTATATAATTTTCTGTTTTTATGCAAATTTCTGTTGCAGCGAAAATTCAGAGGTGTAGTTGTATTATGTAATTGTTCCAACCAGCTTATTTTGAGTGGGAAATCTCTATCCTTGGCACAGTTAAAATTCATTTTAACTTTTTAAGTTTTATTTTGGGTAGCTTGCTAAGCTTGAAATAGATTCTTCAGAACCCATTTCTAGAATAGTTCTTGTATTTGCAAAAGTTGAAGCCTTTCTAGAAATGAATAAGGTCAGTCACAGTACAAGTATGCAAAGGTCATACGAAGCTTTGCAAATGTTTGTCATCTTTGCCTTGAAATACTTGTTTTGCCTTGAATTATTCTGTATCAGAGCTTCTCTTGAGAAGTCATATCAGATAGCCCGGTGGGCAAATATACATTAGAAATAGGATGTAACCAGATACGTTGTTAATACTTGTGACTTGAGGAATGTTCCAGGGCCGGGACTCCACACTGGGAGCACTGCATTGTTTGGCGTGGTCAGGAAGAACATACGTTAATGTGTCATTCATCATTGTTGTAACTATATAAATCACTCAGATGAAGATACAGATGCATTAAATGTAGAAACACTTTGCAATACCTTCATCTTGAAGACTGGGTTCATTGAAGTCAACAGGAGTTTTGCCTTTGATTTCAGAGGAACAACATTTGATTCACTAGAAACTTGATTCATGCTTGGGGTATGCTGACTCTGCTTAATTTGGAGGTGATTCACAGTGATATGATATTCATAATCTTCACTGTGCTGGAGGAGCAGAAGTTGGGCAGTGCAACCAGACTGTAAGTGGATTGTGCAGATGGGGGCTGTAGTCAGGGAAAAGTAGCAATGGCATCCATAAGATATGCTAATTTTGTACTTTTTCTGGGGAATCTTCTTAAAAGGAGGTTTCAAAAAGCCATGGTTTTCGTCCCTTACTGGCACGTCTTTAGAAGGAATAAATGGTATAAATATACTTGCACTCAGAGACTGAATTTGCAAGTGCCAGTGGAAAAAATATTTTCCCCACATCATTAACTGTAGAAATGACAGATTCTTAGCTGCGTAATTTCAAGAAGCTTGAGACTAAACTCATCCTCGGAGTACACCGTGCTTTGGGCTTCGGTTGATACTGTATGATTGGCCTCCTTTAACAAATGTCACAAAATTTTAGTCCTTCTCCTTGATTCAGTGGTAACTTCATGGCTGGTATATGAGTCAGGTCCTGACTCTGATAGTATTACAGGATCGACTTTTACGCAAAAGTGATAAACCTATATATGGTTTGTCAAGGCTTGAAAAAAATTATTCAGTGTGCTGTTTTCCTTTGGTGCTTGAATGTTAACCACCCAAGTACCTGCTGTAATCCAAAACTCTGTTCAAATCAGTTTTCAGTGATCTAGCTGTATGAAGTTTATATGCAGTAAGTAGGCAACAACTGTAAGAGACCCGAATTATGTAGTATGTCTGATTTGTACTAGCATATTTTCTAGCTTTACCTTCAAAGCAGTATCCCAAGGCAGTCATGAAAAGTGTCCAGTAAGTTTGTGACAGGAGTTAATTTTCTGTGAATAAAACAGTTTTTTTGATATATATCTTCCTTCACAACTCTCCTGTTACTCTCTATAACAACTGTAGGTTTTTTCGTGAACTGCAGTTGAGTATGCTTTTTAGATTCTTACCCTTATTTGTAAAAGAAGCACTACACTGCAAAGTACTTTACTTCTAGTTAGAGCATAAGATTTCGGGTCTCAATCTCAATTTGCTGAGAGTAAATTTCAAAGTTTCCACTAAGTGTTGAAGGAACAAAGGAAAGATAGGCAAAATTATTGAAATTTCCCAGTGGAGAATAATATCCTAAAGCATTGTTTTCTAAATCTATTATTCGATAAAACAATACATTTCAGAAGGATACCTATTTAGGATATACCACAATGCATCCAAACAAAACTTGGATGGAATTTTTAAGCTGCTTTATAATCCAAGCAACATTCTTTGCTATCAGTGGTGATAGCAGATCCCTCACTCTTACTCGGAAAGGTAATTCATGCTGCTAATCCAGTGCTCCTAATGAAGAGCAGTTCATTCTGGTAGCAATAAAGAAGTTTGAACAAAGGCAGAGTAACAAGCTGGAAAATATAGCTTGGTACAGTTGCATATTTCAGATTCAGCCTTCCAGGTAGTCTTAATCAAGAACTAATAACACAGTAACTTAAAAATTAAATTGTTTTTCATGAAACTGTGCTTCTGGTTTGAGAAATAGTCCTTTCAAGATATATGCTTGGATTTAGCCAAAAGTATGCTAAACAATGATATGTACTCATTTTTGGTTGTATTGTATGCTTGTTCTATGGCCTAGGCAAAGTAGTGATCACATAACAATTCCCAGTGTAAATCACCTGCTTAGTTAAACAAGTGAAAAATGCTGGAAAAACATGCTGATTCAAATTTGTTTTATCTGAGTTTAATTCATTTCAGTCAGAACACTGGCACACAACAGATTTGAGACACATTTACTGTGGTTAATAGGCGATAATTATTACCTGACTTCATGCACTTTTTAAATCTGTCTCAGTTGTAAATACAGAGATCTGCCTTTAAATCTAATTACATTAAATTCTAAGCTGAATTATATTATCTCATAGTTGAGGGAGACTAAGAGCTTGGACATGGATATAGTCAGGTACCATGGCTCACTTGCTTCATGGTAACTTTGGGAGCCATCATACTCTGGTGACATTTCTGAGCTCTTAAGAATACATTTGATCTCAAGTGCTCTGACTTGATGAAATCATTAAAAAATATATTTCAGCAAAACTTCTGGAATCTTAATGTACACACAAGTCCTGTGATGATGGGTTTCAAAATCTTTTCAACCAGATAAACAGAGCTTCCTGATGCTAAGTGCAACTCAAAATGTTCAGTGCCACTTTTGTGTGTTGAGAGCAAACTGCTGGTCTTCCATGCAGAGGTAGAGTGAGTGGGCTTTACTCTGTGGATTTTACTGCAGGTTAAGAACTGAATTCCCTTGCTTGTCTCTTGGCAACACACACTGACACAATTTCTATAGCAGTTTATAGGCTGTGGTAGTATCTGTGACCTCTTCTATCCCTCAGGCGATAGCTACATAATCACTTTAATTTTACATAAGTATGCACAGCAGCCAAAAAGTGCAGTCTTGTCTTCCCCATTGCCCCCAGCAACTCATTCCTGTCCCTTCCCATGTGCTGGCACTAGCATTCGTATGATCAGTCCATGAACTGAGTCAAGAGACCAGTGTGGCTGAAAACTAATCCAAAACCCCCCAAATGTGATATGTTTTTATAGAGGTGCAACTAATGAGATACCTAAGGAGTCTGAGATTTGGTTAGCTATGGGTGAAGTTGTTCCTGAGAAAAGTACACCCTCTTAGGTATCACTTTTGTACAACAAAATCATGGTGCTTCCTTCTCTAAATAAAAGGCTTTCCATGTCCTTGGCAGAAATGGTGAAAGATCCAAGCCGATGGAAGATACAACTTAACTCTTTAGTTTACCAAAATCTGTTAATTGTGTATAAATGCAGATAACTGATAGCATCATTCTTCTATGATTTTATTTCTCTTTTACTATTTTAAATTGTGTTTAAATTTGTGCAGTAAAATTTAAATTTTACTATTTTAAATTATTGATGCACTAAGTGTTTAAAATGTTTTGAGGTTTTCTTTCATTCTTATGACCAATAAGTGTCGAAGAAAGTGTGGAATAAGTTGCTTTAATACATGCTGAGAGGGCTTAAGTTAGGTATAGGTCTGGGAGGAAAGAAAGAATCAAATGAGAATGGGACTTCCAGAGGCCTTGTAGCATAATGTTACAGCTAACTTTCCATTTTCAGCATACTGCAACATTGATATTTTATTTCATTCTGGGGAGAGAGGGGAGAAGGCTGGCACTTCAAATTAGCAGCAGCTGCAGAATTAAGACAAGGGTGTTAGTGACTCATTTGGAAAAGTACTAGCTAAAACATTCTGTCTCCAAGAAAAAACATTTAGGAAGGGTTTATGATATAAACTTTGAATTTCATGAATAGTGCTTGTGACCTTCTAGTTTCCTCCAGGTAGCTTTTCTGATTAGTGACCATTTGTTTTCAACAGTTGCATATTAATGAGGTAAGGAGAGTACATGTGAATGGGGATGTTTCTGGGGGGAAACCTCTCTGTTAACAGGATCAAAGACTCAAGAATGCCTCTTGCTTCTTTTGACCCGGTCAGCTAGCCAAAAATTCAAGTTCTTGGATTGTTCCAGGTAGAAGGAAAATTTGGTGATCGTCAGTTGTTTCTCTGATGCAGCTGATTTATTTACCAAGAATGGTCAAACTTCAGTTTCCCTGAACACAGGAGTCTTGAATCTTAGAAGCAGCAGTTTCTTTGTTCTCAGTCCCAAATTCCTTTCCCCAAATCAGTGTTTTCTTTGTTATGGCCTTTTACAGGACCATATCCTCAGTGCTTGTGTATGGGTTGTTCTCTACTCTTTCCATATCTGTATTTGGGTGAGTTTTTTTCCTTCTCTGATGAATATGTGTAAATCTCTGTTATACATCTGCAAAGACCTGTCACCCAGTGAATTCCTGAGCAGCCTTGAATGTTACTCCAAAAAACAAGGGAATGTTGCATGTATTTTAGTTTGGAGGAGGCTGCTGCTCTTTACTTGTTTCTATCTTAAAAAAATAAGTATAAGAATTTCAATGGGATTTGAGCCAAATCATAACATATTTCTATTTAAGAATTCCATTTAAGTATCCTGGGCTACATTAGCAAGACTGTAGCCAGCAGGTTAAAGGAAGTCATTATTCCCCTCTATTCAGCATTTGTGAGACTGTATCTGGAGTACTGTGTCCAGTTTTTAGCTCCTCAGTACAAGAAAGACATTGACATACTGGTGCAAGACCTATGGAGGGCCACCATCCTGGCTAGGGGACATGATATATGAGGAGAGGCTGAGGAAACTGGCTTTGTTCAGCATTAAGAAGAGAAGGCTAAGGGAAGTTTTTACTGCTGTCTACATCTGCTGAATGGGGAAGTGTAGAGAAGATGGAGCTAGACTCTTCTCAGAGGTGTGCGGGGGTAGGATCACAGGATAGATCAGGTTGGAAGGAACTTCAGGAGGTCTCTAGTCCAAACTTCTGTCAAAGCAGGGTCAGCTAGGAGATCAGATCGGGTTGCTCAGGGTTTTGTCCAGTCTGGTCTTGAAAGCCTCCAAGGGTAGAGACTGCACAGCATCTCTGGGCAACCTGTTTCAATGCCTGGCTGTCCTCATGGTGAAATTTTTTTTCCTTATTTCCAGTCTGAACCTCTCTTGTTCCAATTTAGGCCCACTGCCTCTCATCCTCACACCACACACCACTGTGAAGAGCCTTGCTCTGTCTTACTGACAACCTCCTCATAGGTATTGGAGAGTTGCTATTAAGTCCCATGAAAGCCTTCTCTTCTCTACATTGAACAAGCCCAGTTTCCTCAGCTTCTTTTCAATAGAGCACGTGCTCCAGCCCCCAACAGTAGATCCCTAGGGTGCTCCACTTGTTATCAGCCTTCAGGTAGAGCACGACCCATTAACTACAATTCTCCGAGCCTGCTCATCCAGTTGGTTTCTTACCCATCTAGTTATTCACCCATACAAACTAATATCCTTTCTTGAATATTGTGGGAGACGATGTCAAAAACCTTGCTGAAATCTATCTGAATGACATTTGTATCTCTCCCCTTGTCTACACATCTAGTAGTTTTATCATAGAAGGCAATGTGCAATAGGATGCAAGACAACAGACACAATCTGTGACATGAGGAAATTCTAATTAGATATGAGGAAAGCCTTTTTTACCATGAGGGTGTCCAAGCACTTGAACAGGTGCCCAGAGAAGCAGTGGAATCTCCATCCTTGGAGACAGTAAAATCTCATCTGGACAATCTCTCCCTGAGCAACCTGATCTAGGTGAACCTGCTTTCAGAGGGAAGTTGAACTTAATGACCTCCCAACCCTCCCCTTCCAATTTAGGTCCCTTCCAACCTAAATTAATCTGTGGTTCTATAAATTAGACCCTGATAACTGTATCATCAGATTAAGGGGCTCTAAAGTATCTGTTATCATTCCTTCTATGTTTCATCATTGTAAGCTGTGATATGGCATTTGTAAAGGAAAGATACAGAAGAGATTCCCTTTTTCTGTTTGACAGAATATGTGTTCTAGAAATACGCAAATGACATTTCAATAATCTCTTCAGCATGTGAATTCCCTTATCCCATTTAAGCAAATATGTTGTTTAAGCTACTTAAAATTTAAGAATTAGGTTTGTCTGTTTGTTTGTTTTTCCTCCTGGCACAAAACTAGTTCTACAAAACTCTGTTGCAAATTGTGACGGACACGTACATTCTCCTACCAAATAGCTTCTTTAGGCTGACATTTCCTGTTCTTGCATCAAATATGAATTTTTTTTGATAAGTTTTTGTCTTGGACATGGATTAAAAATGAAATAAAACAATGATTAACCCCAAATTAAATCTTGTTTCTTTACAAACAGACATCATTCAGAGGAACAGCAGTGAGTGCTTAGAAGGTCAGTGTTCTGGCTTTCGAGCAGAGTAAACAGTGGAAGAGTTAGCGTGCTCCTTTTGTCCTTCATTGACAGTTCTGCGGTGACTCAGGTGAATTTGCTTCCAAACCTGCCCACCCAGTTTCTTTAGCCTGCTCTACTTGTATTAGCACTTCTTTCCAGTGTCTGTTATATACTTGCTTTGCCGAATTTTTTTAAGGATTTTCAATTTCAGGAGTAGTAATAGGAAGCTCTCAGGAATCCCAACCCTGAAAGTAATCTTAAACAGGCTGCCACTACTAGGTCTTAAAAAACAAAACAAAAAAAACCCCAACCAAACAAACAAAACTGCCCCAAACCCCACAGAGCTGTAGCTGGCAGCCAGATTGATGATTAGAAAAATATCTTTAGGACCCATCAAATATCAGTTCATTTTTTCACTGCTAACTAAATAATGTGATTGTGGTTGTTCATTAGTTCTGAAAATCATGTTTCTTATTATGTGCCAGAATGTGTATTTAGGTACCTGAGATGGGATAATGTTTTCTTTAAGATGACTTCCTCTTAGCCAGAAAGTCGCAGAGTCAGCAGAATTATCAAATGACTCCAAGTCATTATCACAGAAATGAAATTACCTAATTGAACACTTCTTTATTTCCTTCTTTATCTTAGAATATGTCCTTTGATGGTGAATGGACTATCTGAACATAAATAAAGTGAAGATTTTTACAAAAGCATAGGGCTGTGAATAAACGAGGAGATATTTGTATTCAGGAGGTACTTCTGCTGTCAGGAACTTTAAATGCTGTTCTTGGACTTTTATTTAGTTGGGGGCCTGGGAATAGGAAGGAGTGTAATCTAACATCTAACACTTACATGGTAAGTAGCCATGCATCTTTCCAGAAACCACAAAAAACATGGAATTTCCAAAATGAAAGTAGAGTGACAGAAGCTTACTTTGCCATGTTGTCCTAAAAAGAGGCAGAGAAGCATCTATGCATATATAATATCTGCTACTATGTCCCTTCTTTTAAAACTGAAGAGTGTAATTCCATGTTAGATGAATAATTGAATAATGAACAAATGAATAATAAATGCTTATTTTTTTCTCATATGAAATGTAATGGGCCATTTTTCATGCTTGCTTACTTACCCCCTATTTGACTCTGTCAAAACTAGAATAAATGGCTTCTCTTTTACTGATTTTTCATATAAAATCTAGAAACATATATACTGAACAACTGAGCTTTTAGTATTTCTGCAATGGACCTTTTGTAAGAGCAGGGATTTATCTGAGTGTCTTCGTCCCAAATTTAATCCACCTTTCTCACTGATGGAAAATGTGCTGCATATTGCCCGATTGCTATTACCGTCTAGGGAAGATGCTGCAGATCTCTGTGCTCTGGTAGTGGTATGCTTATATGCATGCATTTTAAAAATATATTGAATGTATATTTTACTTTAGATTCATCTGCTAATTGGCAAAAAAAATCATTGTTGATTCAATTTCCTTGATCTGTCTGGTTATCATTATTGTTTGATGCCTGACAGTGTAGTGTCCACTCTGTAGGACAGTCTATGCTTCAAGTCACTTAGATATTGGGTAATCTAGTGAAGTATGTATGTGCGTGTATTATTTACAAAATATCCTGTGTTGCTGTCTGTGTATAATGAAGTCATCCAGGCATAAAATGGGCACTTCATTGTAGTTTTCTCATAAATTTAGATCTTAGTCCTTTTATTGACACCAATATTGAGCTCCATGTGTTCTGTAATTTCACGGCCATAGAATCTAGTCTTTGCAGAAAAATTATGCACCGGAATTTTAACTTTTTTTTTTATTATTTTTTGTAAACTGAGCTGAAGAAATGAGAAACAAATCATACCATTAATTTTCATATTTATTTCTTTAGAACTCTCCCCCATTTTTCAATTTAAAGGAGGCAGCTGCCGAATTTCCAAACCATGCCAGACTATTGTTGGTGCCAACTTATAGATTTAAAGCAGAATTCAGGTGCTGTTTTCTGTGGATCACTTGGGGACAGGGGAGAGAAGGCTTGCCTGGTATCAAGGGTATCCAGTAACAATTGTATACAAGTCTGGGCAACCCTGATTTGCCTGATTACTGGAAGATGTCAGGAGACTGAGCTTTGATTTCTGGGAGTAGAAAGCTGGGAGCCATGTCTGAGAATGACATGTGTTTTACAGTTTTAGTGATAATCTTTTGATAATCAGGAATAGCATCTGGAAAAGAGGAAAGGAAAGAATGGATCAAGATACCAACAAGATAACAACAGAGCAGTAGTCTGGTTTCTGTAACTTTATATGCTCTTGACTTCGCTAAACAGTAGACATCTTTAGGAGAGCTACCTGCTGTTAGTTACTGCCTCATCAAGAGCCAGAGCAGCTGGCCACAGGAGCGGTAGGTTTGCACAGAGCCGGAGTTGTTCCCTATGGCCGATCAGCTTTGCTTTCTTCGCCCCTCTAGCATTGAGCTTATCTTTAAAAGTGAGTTAAAGGCCCCTAAAGCTGGCAATAGCCCTGTCTCTAGAGCCTTACATCGTCATTTGAGATTCCATTTGAGGAAAAGGTAAGTGAAAAATACAAAGCCGGACAGATGGAAAATATAAGGAAAACTGATTTTGAAAGAGGAAAATTGCTGCAGAGAAAAGATAAGGGAAAAAAATAAGAAAAGGGCAGGAAAGAGAAAAGGCACAGTTCAGTGGAGAGCTGTGGCACCTGTGCCAGCGCATGGCACAAGAAGACATCTCTAGCTGCCAGGCCATCCAGGGGGAGTCGCGTTCCCAACAAAAGGAGACTGAAGGCACTATTCTGCAAGAACTCATTTTGGGCACTGCTAAAGTTCATCAGCAATTAAAGGTTATTTTACAGAAAGAATGGAGATTTGGGGGGGACAGGCAAGACCGCTGGGAGAGGTCTTGTTTGATATAGATTGCAAGAGGACAAAAGATGTTCGCAGGGCAAATTTGGCACTTATCTTTGCGTCTAAACTGCTGCAGCCTTACTGTGATACCGTAGGCATACATTACTAAGGTAAACTCTTCAGAACTGAAGACTTTGCCATTTCTTTTTATTTCTTGTAGCTTATACATCTGTTTTCCTATTGCACTGAAACTAGAGTAAGTTTAAGGACTTCCTGAACATGCTCTTAACAAATGATGTGATGATTTTGCTATTCATTTTCATATTTATATGCTTAGAAATTCTCTTATCCTGATATGTCTGGCACAACTATGAATCCAAGAAAATCTACAATATAGTAAAGACTAAACACCATTGGCTTCCACTTAGCAGCCAGAATATCAATATACCATATCATGTGCTACTCCAGGCAACAGTGGCTAAACAGAAGAAAAGTTTAGAAGATGTCTGTCTCAATACAAATAACTACAAGAGTGTGCATGGAAAATAGAGTGCAGTTGAAATTATATAATACATTAGCCAGAATAAAACATTGAGTTTATAACAATGTATTTTCACGTCTTTAAACATGCACATACAAAAGCGTGCTTTCTTATATTAAAGTTTTCATCATTCATTTGTGCTATTTGTACTACACCAGAACACTTACCAGTTTATTTTTATGTAGTGTAAATGCATGTATGTACTGTAGGAGTATGTAATTCTGGTCATGTGTCAGTCAGATGGAAAATCAGAGGCTAAAGTCCACCCAGCAGCCTGAGTGGATCCACCGCTTGGACTAGAAATACCATTCCAGACTGCTTTGGTGAGCTGAGAGATGGGCTTTCCATTTAGATTAAGATCACTTGGAGAGAAAAGCAGGACCAAGGAAAGTTTGGAAGTACTAAGGTCACTACCAGGGAATAGCATTTTCAGTTCCTATAACAGAGATGGGAGCCACTCACATAATTTCAATTTGTAATTTTTGTGAAGTGACCAGAACCACTCTCAACTTCTGCTGTAGCCAGTGGAGGTGGTGTAAATCATGGTATTACAAAGAGGTAACACAGAACTTGTGTTTTTTTGTTGTAGTCTGCCACTGTGGACCAACACAGCCCAAAACAAGGGCTTTCGCTTTCTGGAGATGGTTATGCCAGTGCAATACTTTGCTTACTGCATCACTTCAGCAGCCCTACCTAAATGGATTCACACAATGGATTTTATTACTTGTTCAGCACAAACAATAGATAGTAATTTCACACTTTGACTATGCTATCCTAAAGCCATAAATACATCTGACCAAAAGAAAATACTTTAAATTTTGTTAAGGTTTGATATTGCTTTTTTGTAGCTTTTTTTTCCCTTTTTGTTCTTTTTTTAATCTTTGCTTGTGTTGGTGATGTTAGCCCTCAAAAACTGATAAAACTCCAGTTTTGTGGCAAGCAGTCTCATCCTGCATCTCCCTCATGTGCAGTGATCCTCTGAGAATGGGATTTGTCCTCTAGTTCCTTTACTCTGACAGCAGGGATCTTTGAGTGGTAAGTGCTGTGCAAGCACTGTGCACAATACTAGCACAGCAAGCATTGGTGGAAGGCCAGGTACAAGGATTTATTAGGTATTCTGGAATAATTATCCCCAAATAATTTCAAGTGTGCAGGGCTTTCTTCTTGAATAAGAGCACCATTATCCAAAAGAGCTTAATCCACTTTCAAAGCCACCTAAATAAGAAAAGGCTTTCTTACTCTGAAATGTGTTTGCCTTCTCATGGAGCTACTTATAAATGTTGTTATGTTTTAAACTATCCCCCTGTTAATCTGATATAATTTTTATGCACAAACAAGGCTTCAGTTCCTTATTCATTCCTTTAATTTAAGGACAGAGCCTTTAAGGTTTGATGACACTGAAGTAAATACATTAGAACATTAGAGAAAAGAGTTATTGAAGGTGCAGAATATTGATGCTGCAAAGATTTAGAGCTTGTCTAACTTAAAATTGTAATGAAAGCTTTAAGGAAATACTTTACTGGAATTATTGAATGTTATAAAATCCCATATAGACACTTCTTTCCAGATGTAAAACAAAATCAAAGATGCTGTTTTAGGCATTCTTGCTTTAAGAATGTTCACATATGTTCGTGTCCATATCAGAATTATTTTGGAGTAGTTCTAGTGAATTTCCAAATGTAGACAAGACTTAATTAAGCAGACTTGGCGTGCTAAATTCATGTAAACTCAAACTCCATTAACTTCATTGTCCTCCAATTAATAATTTTAATTGTTTTAATTATATGGCTAAATCCAGTAATACCAAAAGTAAATAAATGCACAATGCACAATGAATATTCATTCACTTCACTAAATGAGAGTTTTGCCAGCATGCAGCATTCAGGATTGGGCTCCAGAGTATTTTGCAGAACATAGATGAGGTTTCTCTGCCCTTTTTTTTTTTTTTTTGGATAAGTCTCCATTTTTGAAAATTATAAATACTGAAGTTATATAGATACCTTGAATTTAATTTTATTTTGAAAGGTTTCTAGAATATGTGGTAGCATGAGATGAAAGTTAGTGCATGAATGTGTATCATAATTATGTTAGCACACTTGCATTAAATAAGAGTTTATAAATAAAAAGAAGTTTTATGTTGCACAAAAAGACAGATGGGAAGTTGCTTAACTTTATAAAATCCATGTTTACAATGATGTATACACATACATTTATTTAATTTAATTACAGTAAGTGTTGGAATGAGATACCCACTCTGCTCAGTTATACCTCTGTAATTGGAAGGGAATGGACTTAAATAAGTAATGCAGAGTCGAATTTGATTCTAAATATACAGAAAAAACCCTCCATTGTAGTCTCTAGCACATTCTACTTGTGTGACTCTCGTAGACTTCAAAGAGAATTGCACATTTGCATCCCAGGACAGAAACTGGCCATGTGCTTGGAAGCATGAAATCTCTCAAGGTAATACTTCATAACTATGGAATGTATCCCATGACTGATATGTAGCTAAGAACTGAGAATCAAATTACACATTAGAAGTAGTTGAAATGGAATATTTTTCTAGTAAAAGAGTGTATTATGCTGGGTAGACAATATAAGTTTTCTTTTTCTAAGGATGTATTGGGGCATAAATATATGAAGTATTGAAATGTATTTGTATTTCCTGCTTTTTTGAATTTTAGTAGTATTTCTTTGAGATATAAGGGTTTTTTTCCTTAAGTTCATTTATTAGTTTTAGGTTTGACTCTTGTGAATATTTTTCATTTCTTTTTACATTCTTCTTCACTCTAATTAAATTCAAAATTTCTGATGTTAAGCAGTGTATTTCCAAATAATCAGAGTTGTTTCTGCAAGAAAGGAGAAAATACCCCTAAATTCTCATTGATGTCTACACAGAAGCATCTGCTAAAGCTCTCTGAGTGTTTTTTTTATTAAAAAAAAAAATGCTGAAGATGTGAATCGGTGAACTTTGTTATCCCTGTTCAGTGCATCTAAGATCAACAAGAATTACCTGACTGTTCATTCTCTCAGTGGCCTTGGTCCCTGCGGGAACAGGAGAGCTATGTTTTGGCCTTAAGGGGATGCACCCTCTGGGGTGTCAACTCCCCTTGCTCCTCTTGACGCTGTTCCCAGTGCGGAGCGAGGCCCTGCTGTCAGGCTTGGCGGGGGTGTTGCTCTCCGTCCATCTCGCCCTCCTCGCACGCTACATACCCCTGCCTGCAGTGTGCTCCCAAACCTTCTCCTGCCCCGCGGGAAGGCGCCGGGAGGAAATGTTGCCTTGGCTCAATGTAAGGAATTGCTGAGGATCCAGGCAAACCTGCGGGGGACCAAACACTTGTGTGAAACAGAGAAGGGTGTTTATTTGACGTAAGAAGAAATAGTGAAGGAAATGCAGTTTCTTATATTCATTATTTTACCTGAGGTTCTGCCCAGGTGGTCAGGAGAGTTTTCTCTGGAAAGTGGGTTTGCCACTGCATGGGATAGACTGCAAGATCCTTTGCTAAGCGATTTAGCTTATCGCTTGTTACTGTTTATATGGTATAGCACATGGCAGCCCTCCTCACAGGTCGGGAATCGCACGACTGTTCCTGCTACAGAGGGCTTACACATCGAAGGGAGAGACGGGAGACAAGATGGGCACGGGAGAGCATAAGCAAACAGTAATCCTGTAGTGTTTTGTGTGACAATTCTTGATTTTAAGATAGACTATTACCTGTTTGAAAACTTTGTTGCAAACTTTGTACTCAGTATCCGGTGGCTAATGGAATAGCAACCATGTTGTCACTTGAGGACCATTAAGGAAATCTCACTAGTTAGAGGTACTATCAGAATAGTTAGGAAGCTGATAAAGGACAAAGCAACACATGCGTCTCATCTTCAAAAAAATGTATATACACCTTAGTTCCAACAAAATGAGATGTTGTTTTTGCTGATGCTTCATTTATATCAGTTTTAATGACTTCAGCTTTGTGGCACAATCCTTAAAACGCTTAATCATGGGAACAGCATTTGGAACAATTCATGTAGTTAAGAATACTCACATGATTACAAAATCTGAAGTTTATCTGGCCTCTGCAGGTCAAGTCTTAAGTAATTTGCCTCTCTTTTACCGTAGCTCTGAGTCTGATTCTGACAGGCATGTTAATAAAAAAGTTACACTGAACTTTGCATGCATTTTTAAAGATACATAGTTGGGGTTAGAGAAATACTGAACTGGTTATTTTGTTATATTGCAATGTAAAAGCTAATTACAGAAAGCACATCTTGCAATACTCATCCCTGAGAAGGTTTTTACATGAAGACTATACATTTATATCAAATATAATGGCTCTTTCTTCAGTGAAATTTCACTGCCCTGCTGAGCATAAGATACAGAAGCACATATATAATAGCAACTTGGAACGTGGTAAATGATGTCCTTTGAACAATAAATGAACTTTCTTCTTATATCGAGCTGCAGTTTGGGAATGTAGTGTTCTTTGTCTCGTAATTGTCTGCCTACGCACACCCAGTCTGCTGTTCTAATAACAACCCTCTGCTGAGGGAGCACACGTCCTATATTTTTGGCCTCAACTGTATATTTTTGTAGTTGGGAGATGTTTTTACATTAACAAAAATAACATCATAATGATTATACATTATAGTTAATGGTGCCAGTTTTATGTTATTGTGTGCGTGCATACTTGTTAGAACATGAATGATATTTTCAGACTAACTGTATAGTTTGTGGAACTATTAAGTGTTTTTGTCTCCATTAAAAACATTCAAAAACACATTTGTTGAATATGCACTTTCTTTTTTTATTAATTTAATGTTGCCATTTGTTAGGTAGTGGTGAATATGTTCTAGTGCTAAAGAGCCAAGCTAGCAAAAGATAAAGGATCAGTTGCTCTGTCCAGGAAAATGGCACCATATAAACACAATGTTAGACCAGGGCTTTAGAGGACAACTCGTCATTCTGTAAAAGGCAAAAGTCAGCCTGGTGTGATGTCTTTAACTGTGTTTCAGTACTGGTGAATATAAGAACATAAAGAAAAGCAATTGTCATTTAAAGTTAAGTGTAAAAAACCATGAGCTTCATAATCGTGCTGATCTGGACGAACCTTAAACAATGTTTACAGTAAGGTTTGGAGAGTTGCCTAGCACTGGAGTATACACAATTAAACAACATAGTTGAACTTTTCTTTCATGTCAGCATACTGCTAAAAGACCTCCATTGTACTCATATGATCGCCATTCTTGGAACTTCTAACATAAACAGGAACAGAGAACGTTCATTTGTAATTCTACCCCATGATATCTGAGTGCATCAATGGCCATAACTTTACATTTTCGCCTATGTAACTTAGAAGTAAATTAGATGTGTGAAAATGATGGTATGGGCATAGCAAGACATAAACTTGCTTCTGAGATATAAATGTGTACCTGAATTTGTGAGCTGCAAGGATGGACTAATAGTTATTTAATGTATTGCAGAATTAATTTTGATAGTTTTTTTGCATCTTTATGTTGGTGACTAATAAGCATCCATATACTCATCCTTTCTTTGGTATGGTAACCCAAGAATAGCAAAAGCAAATTATGCAAGGAATAAAGGTGTACTAAAGCAACAAGGCAATTGGTAGACTTCAAAACTGGATAATCTGAATTGGAACTTCAGTGAGGCAAGTCTTGAGTCTCATAACTACTTGGTTTTTGCATTATACCAGTAGGAATTTCCAGATATAGATGATTCTATATTTGCTCTGTGTTTTTAAAACTTATTTTTTATTTTAAAATAAATTATTTTGGATATGAGTTTTGAATATGTATACATCATAATAATTCTAAATGGTGCTTGTAACTAATTCTATTTTCATTAGCTTGCTACACTGTTTCTCTTCTCTTTGTTTTTATGTAAAGTCTATACCTCAATGAACATTTTTAATGAAAAATCGTTAATAAAGTTGGTAAAAATGGAAGCTAATGTTTAAGCTAATGAGTTTACACGTGCAGCGTATGACTTGTTTAAATCTGGGACAATTAACTAGGTTGTATGCAGTTAGTGATGACACTGCAGAAGGATGAACACTAATTGTATTATATATGGAAAATGCTCTGAACTTTCAGCAGCATCCAAAAGAGATGAAGAACAGTTCAAAGGTTATGAATAAATTATAAACATACATGCTTGAAATACAGTGTCTTGTTTCAGATTTTCTTTTTTCTAATTTAGACTTCTTGACTTTTGCTTTCTGTGGGGATAGTGTTAATCCTGTGTAATTTCAGATAATCATAACACTCGCTCATCAGATAATAACACAGTTTTTTGTAATATTTGGACACTTGAAACTGGCATGTTTGAACTATATGTTCTTTTTACTTTCACTGAGCAGTTTTTATTGCTCATTGACCAAAAATGATTCATGCTATTGTCTGAAATTGCAGTTTATTACAGTTATGATAGAATAATTACATTCTATTCTATACTAGAGCTGATATCAAGAGAAATAATAATCATTTTATGTTGTCAACCCCTCAGTCCCTCAGTGGTGTCTACTCTGCAATAATTTTTTCAGTTTTGAGAAAATGGTACCTCGTACTTTACATTTTTTGTCTGGACAGATATTCAGCTGGAGAATGGTGGCATACTAGTACTATTACTTTACACAGGGAACTTACACAAAAGTCCATGCACTATTTCTAAGTTGTAGATACACAAATTCATTAGCAATTCTGCATGCTTACTAATGGTGTTGGATGGCCCTCTTCCCAGCAGCCCCATCAAGAAGTCTTTTTGTCTGTGAACATACAGTGATTTTATTACCTTTAAAATACATTTTCTCAAGTTTTCATCTTTGAATTAGACCTTTCTGCCAGATGGGATTGACATCACACTGCAAACTATTGCCAGTATCTTCCCCTCATATTATTAATAAGAAAATGTTCTTTCAATAATCTAATGAGTTCTTGCTTTTTAAATAACATGGGTCTTTCTGTGGCCTGGGAATCTAAAGAAAGTTCCTGGCTTGCAAAGTGGAATTAGTATGTTTGGGCTGTAAGTACATAAATTAATGCATAGTAAGTGTGTAGATTGTGAGAGGAATTCGCTGTGTGTTAAAACCTGCTCGGTACACAGCTTTGTGCTTGGTGGAAACCAAAGAGGGGTGCCGTTTGGGTTTAGGCAGTGATTGGTATTTAGACATGTGAGAATTGCAGGCTGAGGTGACTGAAAAGGAAATGATAAACCTAAAGACACACGGCTGCTGCAAATCCGTTACATGGCAGCTGTGTCCATTGCGGACTACAGAGGCTGCTTGCTAGCACAGGCAGGGACGTTTTTTTTTGTTCACCATATTCTCGCATGCATCATGGCTCCTAAGAGGTAGGCATTCTGCAGAGTAACAAAATCTGTATCCCAACAGATCTCACTGCTTTGCTTGCTCAGAGATGGCTTCCTGGTAGCTTCTGTCCTTGGCAGATCCGAAATGACCCTGAATAGTGCAGAAGACAGGCAGGAGGGTGTGTGTGCCCTGGCCTGCAGGTGATGCACTGTAGCCAGCCCTGGGGGCTAGAGGTAGAAAATCTCCCCATGCTTACTTTTTCGCATCTTTCTGATACCTAATGCTTGGGCTTCAACCTGAGGTAAAGCTATGGTTTGTCATGAGATCCTCCCCGAGGAGCTTCCCATCCTCAGACTAGGGGAGATCCCAGGCAGCAGGTCAGAGTTGCGCTGGATCACTGTGAACTAGCAAAGTATTTGAAAGTGGGTTTAAGCAACTAGTGCAAGACCAGTGACAACTCTCACAGTGCTAAACTCTTAAATGTTTATAAAGCTGACATACAATGATTTGTTTTTAATCAACTAACATAGGTGTGTGCTGAACTTAAACATTTCTATATCAAAATATATTCCATGCAGGAGTTTGAATAAACAGCACGAAATAGATTTAAAAATTAATTAAATATAAACCAAAGGCTTTCCTCATCTTGGTGGAGGCCAGACATCTCAAAATCTCACTTCTAAATGTTCTGAAACCTTGAAAAGGCAGAGGTCATGAAGCGCCACATAGGGAGTTACATGCACCTCCAAATATTGGGCCTGGGGGTAAGCTGTTGGTTTCTAAGTTTACCAGAATAATACCACCAATTTGAATGGGTTTATAGCCAATGAATAAAGAGAGAAACTCTGAAAGCCATTATAATTAGTTCACTTTGAATTGCAATTGTCACGTTTGCTTTAAGGTAGTAGGCATATTGTGCTAGACTAAATGTCTTATGGCCGTAAATAATTCTGTCTTAATAAAGTTTTTCTGTCTTCCAGTATAAATCTACATGCTGCTCACTGGCATCACATTTTCCCTTTAATAATACCTAACAGCATGCATTTGTAGCTAGCTCCTCTGTGTACTGGTGCCAGTCATCACTGTATAGATAAGGGTTTGTCACTGCTTCCATGGTAAATTTGTATTAGCTAGGTTTAGAGCTAGACTGTATGTTATTTCTTATGTTAACTCATATGCAGAGACTTAGCTCAAAATCAATTTATAGAAAATTGTTTATACAAAATATGTTTATCAGATTTTTAAATTGTGAAAGGAAGAGAGCATCTTATTTTAGTGATGCTCTTCTTTCAATTTTGATTTAAGAATAGGTTTTTGAGGAAGGGAAAAGGATGTTTCCTGATATTTCAGAATGTGGGCCAAATGTCTTTATGTTGCAATGATAATATGGTTGTTTGAATTTTTTAAGTCATTCACAAACATTAGCAAAATAAATGTCATAAAGAACAAATATTTAAAAAAATCATAAAATAAAACAAATAGTCTGTGTCTTTTGGCAGCTATTTTCTGTGTATATGTGGATCCAAATCATGTCAATTTAAGGTGCTACGCAAAATATTAGGTCCTATTTATGTCCCAGAACAGTCCTAAAATGATACGAGTGATACCCAGGCATTGCCTTGGTCCCCTGTCCAGATCCATGAATCGGTTTCACTATTATTATGATTATCTCAGCAGACATGATTTATCCAGTCACTATACATCCATGTCATGCTCACTTTAGGTATGCAAATACATTATTTCAATGGAATTAATAGTCCCATTTTGTACCCCAAAAAGTCAATGATATGTTCACTTGGTCTCGCTCATGGTTTCCAGGGAAAAACTAAAGTGCATTTGTAGACCTTAATGTCCAACACACCCAGATGCACAGGATTAATTTCATGCAAGTAGTCTGTATTTGCACAGTCTGTAACCACTGATGTGATTAGAATTGGATAAATGAGGGCTGCAGATGCAGGTCATACAATAGATTTCTTTCCTAATCATTGTCCCTGTAAAATCTTGATGCTTAACTTTTAAATTGTTTGAACTGGACTTTTTAGAGATAAATTCTGTCTTATGAATCTATGGAAAGTTGCTGTCATAAAATCTCACTATTTTACTAAACCTAAATGTCTTCATTAATTCTCTCAGAAATTCATTGTAGTTGATTTTTTCTTAAAACAAAAAGCCTGACAAAAAAGACACAAACCAGTTCAGCTTGTAGACATAAAAAAATATAAACCACCATAACCCATTAAGCTAATTACGGTATTGAAAAGGAACATTTCCAGATTCCAAGCTTCCTTTTTTTTTAACTTCTGCACAAAGACAAAAATGGATGTGGCATCCATGAGAAGCAACATGAATTTGTAGTCTGAAAAAAGGACTATTAACAATAAACCTCCAAGGATGCAGTCCTGAAAGACTTTCTTTCCAAGTGTGCCCTGTTGTAAAGCACTGGGATTACTCATAGTAGTAAGGGTTTGTTCTGGGACTTTACAGGGTTGCCACCCAACCATTTTGTGGCTCCCAAGATATGCAGACCTTTTATAAAACATAGAGGAGCTGAGGAACAAACGGAAAGTACTTTTTTATACGGAGTCTTGCCACTTTGGAGACACCGGGACCTTCGGGCCTTATGGTACCATCACATTTTAAGCAGAATTCCCTGGCGCATTCAATAGTGAGTTCTGCTTGAGAATCAATGGTGAGAATAGGAGCCCCTGGGCTGTGTGTTTGCGGGCCGAGTGGTGGTGGGAGGCCAGCTGTGGAATGTGGGAAAGCGGCTGAAGCGCTGAAGTCATGCCGGGAATGTTAAATGTGTCTCCAACTGGCAGGAGCTGCAGCCGAAACCCAGAGGCTGGAGCCTGGGTACGGCTGCGCGTTCCCTGTGTCCTCGGCTCCCGCTGCACGGCGCTGATGCATGTTGCAAAAGGATTTAGAAGAAAATGGAAAGCTGGTGGCCTTTTGGGAAAGTTTTAGTGGCAAATGAAGTGATGCAGTGAAGGCTTAAAGTTTTGTACTGAAATAAACTGAACTGTTATAGTAGCGTGACCGAGACAGTGAGAAGTGCAGCCTAGAAAAGTTAATTCTGCAATTGTCAGGAGAGAGAAAAAGGTTTTGTTTCTTTTTTTTATTTCTTTTTTATTTCCTTGGGGCATGTTCCTCTTGGAGTAAATGCAATTCATCCTTCTTTAGCTGCTCTCTAATTCAGTAGGGCTGTTCTCCCCCTTTCCTTTTCAGCAACTTAGTTGATGAGTTTCTGTTTCACAGCAGAAAAAACATGGATAGGGACTGCCGCCTACCTGATATCACAGAGCACAGAGGGAGGATAAGCTGGAAATCTATTGCAGCGCATTATTCTGGGCAGAAGGTTAAAATTTCCTCAGATGGTCCAGTGTTCCTTCATCAGCATGGCAGCTGCTAAAATACTCCTAAGGAATACCGACAAGTATTTTTACGTGTTTTTTTTTGTTTGTTTGTTTTTTGTTTGTTTGTTTTTTTAAAGGCTGACGTAAGCTCACTTTGCACTCTGAGCTGAAGGGAAACCATGTTAGGGCAATACTTAACCTGAGCTGAAGAGTCCTGCTGAGGTGTCAGCTAAGTGGCTGCTGGTCAGAGTGGGCTCGGATGGCATAGTGTCAGGCCTGTTGGCAGAAGACTGCGCAGGCGTACCCTGTGCTGCCTACAGGTATGCTGAGGAAAGAGGCAACAGGACGGTGAGACTCGGAGGCAGCTGTTCTGTGCTGTCGCTGTGGTTCGTTCTGGTGGAATGTAGAGGAGCCATGGGAAAATCTTTGGAAATATATGGAGAAGTAAGGCTTTGGGGGCTTTCCAGTGTGAAAGACATATTGCAATCCTTTTGCCGTTGGGGAAGAGGAGAATTGTGGTAGCAAGGCTTACTGAAAATTTTACATGTGGGCACCATTTTGTATTATGTAATTACTGGATAGTAGAAAAAAGAAGGTAACAAGCATGGTTTGGAACATGGATCTTTCCACTCCTCGCCAAGTATCTTTTGCACAAGGGCATCAAACAAGGCAGCCTTTTGCTTATTCTTTTTCTGCGTCTATGAATCTTGTATTTGGACTGTAAAGAAGCCTAGCTTCAAGAAGAGGAATAAAAGATACTTCTCCTTATTCCAGACTAAGCTGGCAGTCTGTATCTGGTGAATCCTTTGGCTAGATCTTGGAGGCTCCCTACTGAGCAGGTGAGATTTTAAAATTGCTTTTAGAGCTTTTTAACTCTTATGTTGACTATATAGGAAGTCTGGATACCTAGTTTAGGTGCTTGAAGTCTCCCTGTGGGGCTGGGTCTATTTTTTAGACATCCTCTCCCCATCACCCAGAAGCTTGCCAAGTAAAATCTGCCAGGGGAGGAGGCATTACAGTAGCAGCAGTGGAACAGTTAGCGTATTTGTAAGCTATCTGCTTTGCAGTAGCTGTACAAAAGGCTTCTTCATTGCTTTTTGCTTAACCATAGTTTGTTTTTTGATTTCTTATTTTGGAAGATTTTCAGCTGCATTTAAACCTCTGGTAGAAACATATCTCAGATCAATATTGACAGAAAGCCTCTCTATAAAAAGACATTTTCTTTGTTTGTAGCTATTTTCATTTAATAACTTTGTTGTTTTTTTTTTCCAAAGTGTTATGAATAACATAGGAGTCCATGGAGAACTATGTATTAGTGTTATGAATAACATAGGAGACTATGGAGTACTATTTATTAAATATGATATAATCAACAGTAGGAAATGGATTATTACAAACTGCTGCATATAACTGCCAGACCATATAAATCCTTAGCAACAGTCCTCATCTGGAAATTCCTAAGGCTAATTTTCATAATAAGATTACAACTTTAATTCATCAAGAGAAAGCATTGATCAGCTGGTTTTCAGTTTTTATTTAGCTAAAGTCTCCACCCAAATAACTCTGGTCATAAGACATTTTCTTCTGTTAGAGTCATAACTCAGAATGTGTCACAAATGGCATTAACATTGAAACAGCTATGGGCTGTGCCTCCTTACTTCTAATCCTTACCACAAACCTCTCAATTCTGGATCAGTAACAGAATGCAGAAACATGAGAAAAATGCATTTTTAAACTTTTCCTATGCAAGCAATAATTTAAAGGTTTTTAGAAATTAACTCCAGTGAATCTTGCCACACAGAGATCACTTTCCCCAGCTACCCACAGTCCCTGCATTGCCTAGCTCCTCCCTGCTCATACACCTTCTCAGTGGAGACAACAAGGGGACATCTGCCCATGCTTCCGCTGTCTCCTTGTACAGTTTGACACTTACACTCAAATTCATTTTCCTTGATCATATAGGCTAAAATATCACTTCTTGAATCAAGGTGCCTCCACCTTGATGAATACAGAAGGCTAACTGGGAGCAAAGAGGAAAGTTTGTTGCAGGCAGTAGGTGGGAAAGGAATGGGATTGTGTCTGGGACTGAAATAGAGCTGTACTGAAAAGACTCTCCTTGGGAAAGGGGGTGGGGACCCAGCAGCCAAGGGAATAGGAGAGCAGAAACAGAAAGAGTACTTTGCAGACACATGAAAGCTCACCTTCCAGCCTCCTCCTCAATCTGTCCTATGGGAATAAAATGATTCTCAAAGTAAGGAGGCGGAGTGCCTGGAAAGCAACTCTGGTGGTGTGTGAGAGTGGGGCGATGTGGGAAAAAAAGCTTAAGGGTTGCTGAGCTAAGATGCCACACTTTGCACTTGGAGCAGCTGAGGCTCAAGCATTCCCTTCTGCTCACTCTGCTACTCGGCAGTCATTTTTGGCAGAAGAGCAAAAAGGACACCTGGAGGCAGTAATACCTCAAACTACTAAAGCAAGATTTGCAAATGCTCATCTGTCAAAGCCCAACTTGTAGTAAGAACATTCACTGCTCTCCAGTAGTCAACAAACAAAGTTTTTGCTGTATGGTATGAATAGAAGCAGCTGGTGCAAGTGATGGGTCTAAAGGAGACAAACATAAGTACTCATAACTTGTGCTCCAGGGTCTACAACTCGATTCAGATTCATATCCTGTAGTATAGAAGATTCATTGTAATACTAAAGCTGTGTTTTCAGATGCCTTCTTTTGCAGCAGTACCAACTTTAAGCATCCCTCTTTGTCTCCAGCCATTCTTTCTCCCCACATTACCCCAAGAACAATGCCGGCATAGCTGTTAGTGGGGCCATATAATGAAATAGATCTGGGAACTGGTCCAGGTTAAAAATAACCAGCAAAAATGAATACCAGGAACAAGCAGGATAGAGGGAGAAATGTTTATGCTAGCATTGTTGCTGAAAGAAATGTGTAAGAAACTGCTCTAGTGAGTTCTCATTTCCTGTTGGAGAAAAAGACAACTGATGATCTGCAAAGTAAAATATCAGATCTGTGTACTGCCAGTCTGAGAAGAGCAATCATGATTGTTGTTTATCTAGACCTTTATTTCTTATGAAAGGAATTATACAGATTTGAGCTGGTATTCATTAGCTACATAAATGCTATTGCCATGGAGAATATGGCCCAGTCAGGCCCCACTGTGATCTACAAGTACAAAGGGTTTACAGAAATTAAATATTAAAAATTGCTTTTGTGGTACAGTGGGGAAAAAAGTGATTGGTGAAACCAGGACTAGAATTAGGGAGTTTCTGGAGAAAGTTGTGTCCTTCAGTGCTAGATTTTTGCAGTCTTTGCTACAAAGTAGCCAACAGTCATGATAAAAAGCGAACTGAAGTATGTAAAAAATAGATGTTTATTTTTATTGTTATGAATGAAATGAGGAAAGTAAATGGCTTAGTGAGTTTAATCACAAAGTATGGAAATAGGGAAAAATAAGCTACCTTTTCTGAGTAAATGTTAGTGATTGCATCAAAAATAGTCAGTCAGTACAGCATCAAAAATAACCCAGTTAGTCTTTTCTCACTGGTGAAATAATCTTGATCCCCCAGGACATGAAATAAGCCCATAAGTGAAAATGGAATGAGAAACGCATGCTATATTTGGGGAAAAAAAGATTTACAAAGGCTAGGACAGCCTTTCTGGTGTATTTGTCAACAGGTCTTTTGATTCACGTAAACAGGGCATGGCAAACTGTGTTTCATATCTGCGGTTAGTTAAGGACAAACAAGCAAGACACAACAGCACATGATGAGGTGTATGGACGTGGAGATGTTGGCATTCGCTGGGTACCCGGTGAAACAATATGCCAGCGGCAGAGTCTTTCCACACCCAAGGAGCTTTGCCAGCCTCTTCCCGACACCTTGAAGCAGCCTATTTTGCCTTAAAGCAGAGATTGTGTTAAATAGTTTTCAAACACGGTCCATATCTTAGCTGTGCGCTTTTGATGCCTCATAAAGTCAAACAAGGGATTGGATAGTTTAGGGAACTCACAGTGGCATTAAACATTTATCTGATAAAACAAGATCTATCCAAATAAATCATTTTTTGAGTTGCTAAAATTTGAAAACTGGGAGATACATTTAAAGTCCACCTGAACTGGGACTTTTTAGTGAAGCAAGAAGTCAAGAACACTTTGTTTCAGGTTGAATTAAGTGTTTCTTTGACCCAATTCATTTTCAAGATATTAAAAGCACATTTAAAAATAAATTATGAAAATTTTGAAATGCTATATTTAATCACTTAATAAGAAAAAGGTTGGAATGAAATAAACTGATGTATGGTGGTTAACCTTTGTGAGGCTTTTTGTTGTTGTATGATTGTCAACTCTGAGATGAATTTAACGGGGGACATACTAGCTCAGATTTGTCAGTATGTTGTCTCTGGAACCTCCTCGGGCTCCCATCTTCCCTAGCAAATGCCTTGTATAGTTAAAGCTCTGTCCTTATTTCCATGCCCTGATTTCTGGAAGATAGGGGAGTATTCTTTATATTCTTCCAGCTAATGCAAGGGTTGATTGAACTATATTGCAGTAAGATAAATCTTTTTGTAATCCATTTCTGCCTCTGTGGCCTGCTCCTCTATGCCTTTGCTTCTCATAGATTTCGCAAGTAACTTCAGCAAAAGTGGTGTGGTTTCTGAGCTGAACTATAGCCTACAGATTTCTGAATAGGCCTTGTTATCTTCACTCCTGCTTTCTCTGGAAAGCTACCGAAGATTTACTGTCTGCTGAATAGAGAAGACAAGCTTCAGTTTTCACTTACTTTATATCCGATAAATGGTGTCCTCATTTATAATGTTTAGGATTGTATTTAGAATGAGGGTGTAGTTTATGAAGGCAAGAATGATGTTGATATGTCTTCATGCCATTTGCATCTGATTAAAAAGTCCTCTATTTCCTCCAAACATGCATGATTTCCAATCTGATCTTACTGTCTAAAGTCATAGCTAGTAGGAAGTGAACAAAAATTGTTAGCATTCAATGGCTATTTGTTGGTAATGTGAAATGAGATGCTGGTCTCATTCTGCATTTGCTGTAGTTACACAGGCCATTGTCTTGGTTGTCACCCTTGCTTGCACTCTCAGCAGAGAGTTTAAAAAAGCGAAGATTGCCTACTCATTTCTTTCTGAAGGCAAACTTCCAGGACCAGGATTGAAGTAAATGACCAGGGCAACATAGGGAAGCTCGCTCTTGTACTGCCCACACTGCACCTCTTTTGTGGAAAATGGAATATTATGTCAATTCCAGAGCTACTAAACTAGCTTTGAAGTAGAGAGGAGGGAAGGGATTTGATGTTTAACTTCACAATGAATTAAAGTTTTAACTTTAAGATTAAAGTCAATCCAAATTCAAGCAAGTCCTTAACTGAAAAAGCATACCTTGAGGTTTAATGTGAATATCATGCAAACCTGGCTGTGGCTCAGTAGCAGAGGGCCCAGGCCAAATGCAGAACTCCTTTTCTATTGCTATTTAAAGTTGATATGTGTATGAGAAAAATATGCTTAGTGAATTAGACTGGAAAATGTTTAGCCAGAATTATTATTCTCTCTTTGGTCCATCTTTTGTGGGAAGATGAAACTTATGATTGCTTTTTTTTTTTTTATGCACAGTGGAAACTGATTAAGAATTAATAGATGTTTCATAATAAAAAAACAACACCGTGTTCATTAGCACATACTTATGGAACTGCTGTATACCATATGTGACTATAATGTATTTTAATTTTTCTAAATCATTGATGTACTTCTGTACTTGATTGCTATTGTGTGAGTACAGTTCAACTTCTAGTTTCATGGTGAGGTCTGACATTTCAAATTTAGAGGACACAAATTGCTGTTTGAAATAGCAGGCAACAGGCTTTCAGAACTTTGTATTGAAAAATGAATTTAGGAAATACCTTGTGTCTGACTCCAGCAACAATCTCTTCCTCCCCAAGAGTGATCCCTGCTCTCCGCTCTTCAGTGATAGCGGGGACACAGCAGAGACACAGGCTAAGAGGATGAAAAAAGGGAAAAGAACCAATAGCTACTGCAAATGTCTTTTTGTATGGATCCAAGTCACAGTTTCTGCTTGCATGGGGCTAAGCTCTTTTCTTCTCTCAGGGAAGCTCTGCATCTGCAAGTGAAGGCACCATTTTCTTCTCAAAGAGCAGACAAGTGCACCCTAGAGCTGTCTGGGCTAGCAGCCACCGTAGGATTTTAAATCCAATCAGTCGCTGCTATTCAGCCACCATTTCCAATTCAATATTGAATTGTTCCCATAATTCTCCTCCTCCATGACCCAACTTCTGCTCTTTATGACTAAGTGAGCAAGCGATCTATACATAGATCAGGAGAGTCAGCATTATTTTATGCTGTGAACTGTCTCCAGATCCGGAAGAGAGTGATACAGTAGAATAGTTCAGCCTATCTCTAAAATTGGTTATATCTATCAATATCTATCAAAGCAAATACTAACATGGGTTAAAAAAAAGCAAAGTTTTGTGATTGTGATCCTCCCCCACCCCAAGAGGGTCTTGATTAGAAAAGCTAGAAGGGAATGCGGGCTTGTTTAAACCATCTCCCAGTACAGACTTCCTTGTACTTTGGAGATCCTGCAGAAATGATTTCATGTCATAAGGAAGGAAAATAATTCTGCTACATTTAGTTGTGGGGGGAGGTAATAAAGTGTTGTTTTGGAAGTTCCACTGGAAAGAAGAAAAGTTATCCTAAAATACAGCGCTAGGCAGCTTCAAGAGCAGAAATACAGATGGCATGTAGCATACATGCCTTCTTTTACAAGGAAACTGGCATAAAGATTTTTAAACCTCAGTAATGTCATAACGCTTAGGACCATTCTTATGCTTTAAGAAAATAGACCTGATCAATGCCTAAATTTGATCAGCACTGCATAAATACTCTCTGAGACCTGGCAATTTATCATTAGTCGCTCTCCTATTATTTTTAATTAAATTGAAATACTAAATTTATAGTAGTAAATAACAATTTATTCCTTTCCTCCTTTACTGTGATGGATGTGAAAATGGCACTTGAAACCAAGAATATTTATTTTAGTCTAAATTTTTAAATCCTGTGCCGTGGTTTCAACTTTAGCCAGTATTTCCTTAAAGAAAGAAAAATGCTGCTACCAATTTAGTCCAGAATAGAGCATGTAGTTCTTTTTAAAAAAATGTGCAGATATTTAATAAGCGTGCTTTCATAAGCTTTTTAATGAGCAATTTTTAAATATAGAAAATTGGGTGAAATTCATATTTAGGGTTCTTTTTAAAAGTCTCCTTAATTAAAATATTTGTTCTGAAGGATAATATATTGTCCTCATGGGGAAGAGAAGCTGACACCCAGAGAAAGCTAGTAAGAAACTTGGTGTCCTTTTATAGAGAGTTTAACCAAGTATGCAAGAAACAAGGAATGTCCGTATTACTCTATGTTGATCATCATGGTTTTCATGTATATTCCTAAACAGGATGGACAGGGGCTCTGATTCTTTATTGCGCTGCCCCTCATGCAGTAATTTATAGCAAAATAAAGTGGGCTTAAGGAATCTGTAAACCAGAGTCTTTGAATAAATCCAAACTGAATCTTCAGTAGTCTCCTAAGAGTAGGATGGATGACTATACAAAGCACGGGGAGGTGATGTGTCAGGCCCCAGATCTCCCCAATCCCAGACTACTCTGCTTGTCATCAGTTTTCCAGTAATGGATAACTTGGGTAATCTGCACGTAATCAAGACAGAAGGTTGGTCTAAGAGTACCCAAGATGGTACAAAGTCCAGCTACTGAGACATCTCCTGGAACACTGCAATTCCTATTTTCCTTTTAGTTACTGTTCTGTACCTTTAAAAAAAAAAATCCTGATTTTGGCATTTGGAAGAACTACACTGCAACACTGTAAATCCCTAATGTAGGTAAGGAAAACCCTAACTGGCTCTCAGACAGAGCTCAGCTTTCCTGTTGCAAGATTGGCCTGTCAATACAATGCCTAGCTCTCTTGTCTAAAATAAAAGTCTGTATTGGTGCAGCAATATTATTTTTTAACAATCAGATGCTGAAAAAAGATCTAATCCCCACTATGAACATTTGCAGGCTACAAATGCAAAGCTTCCTATCTGATGACTACCTCCATATCTCTGTATTCCATGTAGGCATTATTTATTATATGATACTTATAGTAGTAGCCTGCCAGATCACTTCAGCAAGGTAGATGGAAAAATATCACTTTCCCTATGTCACTCTTGCTGTTTCCCTTCTGCAATCTCCCCTTAACTTATTTTTACCGGTTAAAACCAGCATCAATTAAACATTAATAAGATAACAGATCACCATCGTTTTCATTTGGTCATATATTATCTCGAATCTTTCATACTTTTCAGTTGATTCTTTGATTCATCAGTGTATATATCAGTCTGAACAATAACTTGTGTGAGTTGTTTCCAGTTTTTGAGTTTGTTCTGCAGCGCAAGCAACTTCTCACTGTTCTGTTTGGGTGTATCTATCTCATGTGTCTCCCATTTTGACTGTGGGGGTCTTAAGACACTACAGTAATGATTAGCTGATGGTAGTCAGGGGTAACCTGTATTCAGACATGGTCACAAAACCAGTATTATTCACCTAGTTCTGAATATTAACTCATTACTTTCTACTGTGTTTTGGATGCTCTTAAAATACAAACATATCAAGACCCTGAGGTCAACCAAAGAATTGAAGCGTCATTCCGTATAGCAGCTTTCTTGATCCTGTCTAAACCAGTGCTAAAACCACTTGTCAACCAACTGTTTCTTGCACATTTCAATAGCATTTTATTTCAAGTAGATTTCATTTTCTATAATAGCAGGTAATATTTTTGAAATACTGTAAATGTTCTACTCTTTAACTTTTACTTAATGAAAGGATCAAAATCAAAGCTAGTTTGAGAAAAGGATTGAATTGGGTCACTCAAATATTGTATGAGTCAACTACTTTAAAAAAAAAAAAAGAAAAAAGAAAGAAAATAAAAAGATTGGCATAAACATCAAGATTCCAAACAGGTAACATGTCACAAGGACAAAAGACAAAACTATTGTGTGTTATACTGTTTGAGTCATGTTACAAGAATACAAGCAGAACTGGTTTAAAGTCAATATTTAATAACCAATATTGGATTTAATAAAAAGCCAAAATTTAATTTAAATTCTAAGGATAAAAGAAGGTGCTAGATTTGTATGCAATAACATTTTTAAATGTTAAAGTATGAATGGAAAAGTAACAGTTGATAAAGAATGACCCTAGCTGCATTACTGTAATAAGAATAGCTCCTTTTTCATTGATAGATCCAAAATAACTTTAAAATAAGATCCCAGGATTATCAGTGTATTTTATTGTAGGGGAATGAATGCACAGTGGAGAATCACTCAATGGCAGAAGTAGAAGAGAATACAGTTCTCTTGCATCCTAGCTCAGTATTAGTCATTAGACCACTTTGCTGTGAATGTCCTTATTTGCTAAGGGGCACAGAAGGACGAACTTTAAACTAGGTGTGCTTTCATCTCCCCTTTGTATTACCCTTGGATATGGAGCTATTTGTACTGTAGTCCTTTTGCTGAAATAAAATTAGTTCAAAATTAGTATATGGATTAGTATCTGAGGAGTAGTAAACTGTAATGATGAGGTAACAGATGCCTGATTAAATTGATAAATGATTTTCCAAGTGTATCAGCAATCTTTTACTAGAGTTTTAAGCGTATGGGTAATACCATGGATTTCAGTGGTGCTTCTTAGGTGCTTAAATAAAAGCGTACATGGAAATGAAGGCTCAAACTCTACATAAATAGAATTCAATCTATTGTCATGGATAGTGCTTTATAAGTGCTCAAATGTATATCTCAAGTTTTTGTGCAAAGTGGCTCTCTCTTCTTTCACTACCTATAGTAACTGTATTTCCTAAGGAGAAACGTTTAATGGGAAAACCAGAAACTTCTGGTTATGCTATTAGCTCACTTGATAAAGGTGAAATTCACTTCTGTGGCACAAAACCTGCTTTGTGAAGGCACTGAGCAGCATTTTGGCTAGATGGAAGTTAGCTGACAAATACATCCCAGGACTGTGACCACTTGGAACCGCTTCTGTAGCCGACGGGCTAGCACAGGGGCTGCTCCCTTGCCACAAACTGTGTAAGAGCCCAGAGCCCTGGGTCTGGGGAGGTGAATAGGGTGCCACCAACCACAGCTAATCTGTTCCCACTGAATTCGGAGGCAAAATGCCTACTGACTTTAGTTTATTCCCTATTCCAACATATCTTCTCGGGGAGCATTGCTAGGGTTGAAAAAAATGGTTGCGTTTGTAATATGCATTATGCTTGTGCCTATGTGCCTGTCTGCATGCACATGTATCTGTCTCTCAGACTCAGCATACATGTATAGAAAATATTTTGGGGAGAGAGTTTTGAGTTTCGTGCTATTTTTAAAGCGCGTTGAACCGATTAACGAACCGATTAGTTTATATAAATACTACATAACAGTGATAGCCTCAAAACGTCAAGGTTTCTTTCTATGCTGCGATGAGTCAATGAGGCTGTTGGCAATACACAGAGGTAGCGCTGCAGCATCGGAGGTTGCGGGTGGGTGGCGGAGTGCTCTAAATACATCGTATACAGACTTTTTGAATAAATAAAAAATCAATTTCCTTAATTGAGTATACTCTTTAGTCTTCCTATCCTAGGAATTTATGAGCTCCCTCTAGCGGGTAGTTCTGACATCGGCGCTTTTCCTATGTGCTTTTTCTTTCTTTCTTTTTTCCTTGCGTGCCCGTTTACAGCCGGTAAACAAGATGGCTGACAGGGCGCGATGGTCGGGCTCCGACGCCCTCGGCGCCTTTGCTCGGCCCGGCGCTCTTTGTTCTCGGTCAGGTCGCGAGCACCGCGGCCCGGCGCCTGCAGCGGCCCCGTTTCACTTGGGTGGCAGCGGCGGCTCCGGCCGGACGAATCGGTGCTGGGCGCCGCCGCCCCGGCCTCGGCGCTGCGCTGCGCTTTCAGGGCCGTCGGGGCGCAAGCGCGGCGGCGGCCGCGTCCCTCGAGGGCTGCGGGCGCCGCGGCGGCCGCGCCTCCGGGGGTGGCAGCGGGCCGGGGGGGCCCCCGTCGCCGCCGCCGCCGGTCCCCCCGCGTCGCCCTCCCCGGCGCGGGGCCTCGCCGGGCCCCGGTGCTGCCCCGGCGGCGCTGCCCCGGCGGGTCGCGGCGCTGCCCCGGCGGCGCGGTGCGAAAGGCAGCCCGCGCTCCCCGCTCGGCGCTTCGGGGTGGCGTCGCGCCCCGGAGCCCCTGACCTCCCTCTGATCCGGCCCTTCAGGGGATGGCTTAGACCGTCTATTAAAAGCAAATTTAGAAAGTCTTAATCCGTGCGATGATGAATGGTGTTTGTTATTAAAACTGGAAGCGTTTTGGAAACCTCGTTTACTCTTGATTGCTTCAGAGAAAACATTTTGTTACAGAAAAGAAACTAATTGGTTTAGCTTTTATTCCGTTTTTCAGTCTGTTGTACTTCCTGGTTCTCTTGTCTTAACACAAAGCTGTACTGTTTGGGATACAAACACTGATGGGAAGTTTGATGGTTAGTATTTATTTCTACTTGTCTTAGGATTTGATTTACTTATTGTTAGTTTTTTAAGGCTCAGAGTTTTTTTGAGGGGATTCCTGTGGGTTTTTTAAATATGCATTTTGGGCTAATTTGACTAGATAGTGTCCTGCTAAAGATTATGTTGCATAAAGACTATGTGTTGTTATCAGAGATGTGTGTAAAACAAACGGTAAGTTGCTTCAAGGAGAAATAAGCTGCCTGCACTGTCAGATGCTGAATCCTGAAGTTACCTTTGCTGCAAATGTAATTAAATTTGATTATTTTTCTTCTCATTACATTGGCACAAAATAAGAGTGGGAGAATGTCACTGAAATAATTAAAACTAGCAGCGAAAAATAAGACTTTTTTTTTTTCTTTCCCATACCTCCAGCATAGTTACATTTATAACTGAGTATGTGTCTCTTGTGGTCTCGATTACATCCTGTGTTTTTAGCTGGCAGCGTTTCCTCTGCAGAGGCCCTGCTCTGTATGCCAGCATACATTTCTGTGTATACTAAAAGAACAGAATCAAGATGAAGTAGTAAATGAAACACACACACACACCCCCATAAGTGGCTTTTTAATACTAATGCTTGGAACAAAACAAGAAGTGTATTTATCATCATGTTTCTTTTTATTAAAAACTGCAAGTATGCTGGCTTTTTGTTGTCAAAGAAAATTGAGCAATTTGTTTAAGTCATCAAAAATGTTACACAGACATTTCTCCCATCCTTTAATATTTACATATTTGAAGACTGTATTTCTTCAGTAACATTTTCTGAAAATACAGCTTGGCTTCTCCAAAGTACTGTATGCTTTCAGAGTTAGGATGTGAAGCCTCACCTCTAGAAACATTTCTTTCTTTTTCAGTTTGCATAGAAACATTTTTGGAACAGTGAACTGTGCTAACAGCTGTATTCAATCTCGAGTAAAATCACTTCCTGAAAAAAGTGAAATTAAACTTAATATACAAGCTTGCTTGGAATATAATACCATGGAGTTAGGGAACTTTGTGATTATGAAACCAAATACATTCACCCTGCTGAGGTAATTTCTTGTAAATTGTTCACTATGGAAATCTTTAATCAATGTCAATGTTTTTAAAGCTAAAATTCATATGTTTCAAATGTGCTTTTTATTTCCCCTCACCCAGATAGCATGTTAGTTTGCTGGATTTGCTTTTGTTTTTGTTTTTAGAAGGATTTTCTGTTATGGTTATGTGAGCTGGGGGAGGAGAGGAGCTTGGGCATGAAGAATGGCACTGTTACCTACCCGAAGTGCTGAGCGTCGTGAGTCCAGGCATGACTATCATGAGACTGACTTAAAAAAAAAAAAGGTATTAGAAAGCTACATCTGTTTGTTTTTAAATATATATATATATTTCAGGCTGTTCTTCAGTGTAACACTGCAGCGTGGGAGGTATTCTGTATTTTTTTAATATATTTAAAATGAAATATGAGATTCTGGATATATTTATACTGCAATCTAAAGGTAGAAACTGAGCTAGCTTGAGTACTGCTAAGTGTCACTCTTGTGGTATAGACTAAAACCACCGATCAAAGCTCAGCTCGCAGCCACACTTTTGCCATCGAAGCTGAAACCCACCTTGCTGTGACTAGGTTGCTCAGGGTACACGAGCCCACTTTAAATAAAACAAACAAAATAAAATCTTCTGTGAACTACAGCTGCACATTAGAATTGTTATGTTGACATGACTCTTATCAAACTCTTATCATCCCTCTACCTTCATGATCTGAGACTTAAAGAAAAAAAAACAAACCCAAATTACTTGGTTGTATTTAAATTTCAAATAGAGGGACAGAATGCTTGAATCCTTATAGGCATTGACCAGCTAAGTCAATCATCTGGGCACTCAAGCGATTCTTAAAATCCTGTCTTAGCTGATACTTAATTCTATAGGTACCTAAGTCTTTTGAGCATCTATGGATATTTTGCCCAAACTCTTAAGCTGGTTCTGCATTCAGTCATCTGGAATCAAAATCTAAGGGAAAAGATTCAAAAGTAGTTTTCTCATATTTGGAATGAGTGCCATAGTCACTACGTTATAGAGTCTACTCCCCTTCTTTCCCATTAGTATTTCATTGTTTTCTATAAAACTGTGATGACTTTGGTAGAAGAACTTGAGAGAGCTCCCCTTGAGTGTGCTCGCGGCAGCGGTTGCAGCAGGGCCTGGGATGAGGCGCAAGCCCCAGCTCCAGGCTGAATTTGGGGTCCTCATTTTCCCTGCTATGTTCTAAACATGTGATTCTTCCGAAACACGTAGCATGTATGGGGTTTTTTTGAAGCGTGTAGGGTTTCTCTTCCCTTCCCTTTCCTCTTAGCCTGGCACAAGTAACCTAAGGGCCTACCTTTGAGCAGGAAATTCCAGGAGGGGGAAGGCCACCTACTACGGGCTACAATAGCTAGCCAAGGCACTGACAAACTACCCTTTAACTTCTCATCAGATAAACCCTGCTTTCAGCAGCAGGGTTGCTTAAAAATCAAGTTTATCTTCCTGATATAACAGGAGTAGACAGAAAACAGTTATTTGAAATATTGTAAAATATTGTAAATTCTAAAAAAAGCTAACTTTTCTGTAAGCACTGGGCTTGTGGCTGTGTTTAGTTAACAGAATGCATGCAATATTTTTCCTGTGTGGTGGTGTGTGAATTCAGAAAACTTTTTCTATAAAAGATAAATGTTTTAACTCTTAGGCACTATATTCATATGCACAAAATTCCCCATTTGATAAGGACAATCTTTAACATCAGCAATATTACTTATTTTTCTGATTTATCATTAAAAATTTTTCAGGGAAGGTTACCTGTCTGGTGTAAAGTGGTGAGGTTCTCATATCATTGCTTTATATGCTGCTTTATTTTCTTTTTAATTTTTTTTTGTATTTTTCTCTGGAAAATACAGGTGTAAATTACAGTAATGCAACAAACTATTCATTGCAGTAGAAATACTTTTGAACAAAAAATATACATTGAAAATTTTCATTTAACACAAATAATAATTGCTTTCACCTCAGCTGAGCTCAGTCATGGCTCTTGCAGAAACAGAGTATACCTCAGGGCTTCAGCTGCTTTATGGTTGGAACATATATTTTAGTCGGCTTTTTTGTAAAATGTAGATTATATACTCATCTGTTGGATGATAAAACCCTCGTGGGAACAAAATGTGTTTCTTTTTTAACATGGTTTCTCTTTACTTTATCCAAATCCATATAGCTAAAATTAAAATTCTGCCCACCCCAGCCATCTCTCTTTTTTTTTTTTAACCTCCAACAAAAGAACTGAGCATTTTTTCCATTCCTTGTCCAAATTGTTAAGATCCCCCTGAGGACCCTTGTTTACAGTGTCTTCTCATTCTTTTTTTCCTTGACATTCTCCCCTCCCTCCAGCAGTGAGACACTAATTAAAGAGAGGACACTGTGACCCTGGGTTGTTTAGAAGTCACAGGGGAGGGTGGGTGGCGCAATGACAAAACCATCCCTGCAGGAAGTAATCAGGCCTGAGACCTAGCACAATACTTACTTCCATCACCTGAAAAACCCTTTAGATTTGGAGATTCAGGGCAGAAGCAGATTTATTTTCCCTCTAATAAAGTATCTTCATTAGAAACAAAGCCTTGGTGTCTCTGTGTGTCAGTGTGTTTGTTTGACAGGATTATTGTCTGGGTACCATTTTTTCATAACCGTAACTTGAGAAATATTTCTCTTAATAGAGTTTGTAAAGTAAAAGCAGTATTAATATAATAGCGTATTACTGAATATCATGTACCTTTGTCTTTAATTTCAGGAGAAAAGTAGTTTGCACAATATCATCCAGCAGGATTAAGATGTGATCTAGTACATATGAATTGCATAATATTATTATTGCTATTATTACTTAATTATTTTGCCATCGGTACATGTAGTGCTTTATGAACACCTAGCAACAGAGAAATTCAGGATTCGTTCCAAATGAGATATTGTAAACTGGACAGAAAAAGCCATCACTTTGGATTTACAGCTGTGAAAGTAAAATATCTGTTTATCCACAGATCTCTGCTCGGGGGCATTTACGCTGCAGAGGCAGGGTCCTGCAGCGTGGTTGGGGCACAGGCCTGCCCCCCTGCAGCACTGTGCTGGCGAAGGCGGGGAGGCTTTCTGTGGGTACGTTAGTGCAGCCAGTTAGGTAAATCAGCAGGCTCTAGTCCTAACGCTCCATCTTCAGTCATATCGTTACAGTTTTATCTTGTACCCGTAAAAGAATCCAGCTGATTTCAGTAGCTATCCACTTGGGCTGGCCTGCGTAAATCAGATTGCAGGATTGAAGTAAGCAACATGATACCATTCCTGTTGAATACGTGGAAAAAAATCCCGCTGTCTGGGAGCTAGATCAAAGTGCAGACAACAGGCACTTTAAAATGCTAATATTAAGGAATTTTTCAATTTTTATTTTTTATTTTTAGTAATTAAGAATAAAATTAGCTAGGAGAAACATTTAAAAGAGCTATGTTTAGGGCAGAAGAGCAGAACATCATTGTGTTTTACTCTACAGCTTGCATGAATCATTGTCTTCTTGAAAATAATCCCTTAACCATGAGTTTTCATTTGCTTTTTGTAATTCTTGGAGGTATGGTAGTATCTGGAAAAATTATAAGTTGTAGTATGCCTGTTTCTCTGAATATCTGTCTGTGTTACTGTTGTCTTTTTTCTACAAGAAGGTTTAAATTTAACAATTAAGCATTGTCCATTCAGCCAGATTTCAAGTCTAAATGTTACCCAAGCAGGGTAGGCATGATGGTTACTTGAGGATCAGTCAGCTCCAAGTATCTGAGATGCCTTTCACTTTCAGTATCAGGGAGTGTAAAATATGTAAGACCAAAAAAAAAAAAGTCAGTGTATAATATACTTGCAATTATTTTGCCAATCTTTGATTATAGCAATCAAAAGCACATTTTCCTGATTAAAAGTAAGGAGCTTGTCTATATTCTAGGTAGCAGGCACCAGAATTTTGATAGCATTTATTCCGTAAACTTTCTTTTTTTCACTCTTTCATTTTTTTAATGAACTACTGATCCTTCAAAAACTAAGAAAGGTGCAGTCAGTTTTGGTCAGCTAGCAGCCTTATGTCTTCAGGAAGACGCAGACCCCCAACACCCTAAAACAGTCTGAAAGCAGATCATGCCCTTGCCTGCAGCAACTGTGTGACCCTTCGAGCCTACCCACAAGTCTGAGCTGACTAAAGAACTGCAAAGTTACTACTGCCTGGGCAGCAAAGAAGAGCTAATAGTACCAAAACCTCATGCTGTGGTCCCATGATCATTAATGCTGGATTGGTGCGCTGTGGGACTGCTTGGCAGCGTGAACTCAGACCAAATCAGGTCTGAGCACACAGCTGCATTTCTGCTGCGTTAGCCGGAGAGCTCAGTGCAGGGCTTCTCTTCATGGAGGTGAAGCGGTACCTGCAATACCTGCAGACAGCGGTAGCCTGAGCCCTGAGCAGCCGTCCTGCGTGGCTGCCCTCTTTCTCTGTTAAATCCAGGCACTGCTTTACCAGTTTCTGAGTCAGGTTGGGGTTCTGACGCTGCTGAGGGAACAGACTCAACCTCCCTGACGCACCAGTCTCTGCCCTAGGTTGATTAGTGGTGACAAGCTCCCACGGAGGTGTTGGCTCTTTGGATGTTTAGATGGTTTGCAGGAGGCAAATAAAGATGTGAATGCAGTGATTGTCCAAGAGAAGGAGCCTGCCTGAGGTGCGAACACCCACGTCTTGGGGACCTCTGGGGACTGTGGTGTTGGAGTAGGAAGGAGACAAGAAGGGATGCAAAAAGCCCGTGTCTGAGTGATCTTCAGTTACAAAGCAGTGCAGATGCTTGAGACTATGATTTAGCCTACATACTACTAAAATTATCACCTTCAAAAAAATTGGAAAAAATTTGACACACAATTTTTAAATAACTTTTACCAAGGAAAGCAAGTCTGTGCTGAGTATTCACTGGCTCACGTCATACAGCCAGTGCAGCTTTGATCCAATAGAAAGTTCCCTAAAGCTTGATTTAGTATCTCTGAGAATCCCAACATAATTTATTCAGACCAAAAAGTAGCAGCCTTTACATCACTTATGGTTGTTGCACTGCCCATTTGAGTAGATCTGTTATTGTTCAGATTCCTTTCTGGTTTTGTAATGGCTGTATTTCACATTAAAGTTCAATGGTTTAATTAAGGAAATGACTGAATAGGAAGTTACTGTAACCGTGATTTCAGCTTTTAAAGAAAGATTTGTTGTGCACGTGAGGAAATTTGTCGACTTAAGTTTTTTTGTTAAACGTATAACATCTCCATCTTTTTTCCCAAACCACTCATATTCAGATAAGCTCAGATGGATAATTCACATAATTTTTCTTCTCTTTGTGCAGCTTTATTGGTTTATTTACAACCCTATAACATAATGCAGCATTTTTCCCTCCAGTATGCTTTTAAACAAAGATGATTTCATTTGCAAGTTTAACTGAGATCTGAGGACAGAACCAAGGACATACACTGTTTGCTAATGTCTCTTTAAATTAAAATGTTTTATGTTCTACTACTTAAAACTCTGAGTAGCTGCTTGCTTTCAGTTTTGACTCTGGTCAAGGCTTTGAACTCAGGCTGTATCTCCAAATTACTGTTCCTCTGGCAGTTGGTTGGGATTGGGAAGCTGCTGCCTCCGTGCCCGAGCCTGGCCAAGACTGCTGTGCTCTTACAGCTCTTCTCTACAGCAGAACTGTGAAATCAACCGGTTAAAAAAAAATGTAGCACCTGTAGATTGAAACTCCATCAGTTTACTTTTCCACTTCGTAGCACACCCGTATGAGCAGTTGGTTCCATACAGCTAAGGCGTGTGGTAATGTCTGCTCCGAAGGGTGAAATAAGTGGCCGGTGTGGAGGTGAGAGGGAAGGCTGTGATGGGCATAGGCACCTCTTACATCAGCTCCGGTGCGGAAGGAGTACCAAAGTGCAACTACTGTCACAGCAAAGAAGGAGCTCACATCTACTCACTACTGCAGAGCGTACCCACCTTGCCAAATTGTATGTCTATTAGTTTGATCAACTACCAAATAATGTGAGTAGTACAGTAAATAGCATTAAGTACTATGCATCATCTGAAGCCTGGAGTTTCTCAACATGGAAAGGAATGGCTTTTTTTTTTTCCTTTTCCTTTTTCACTATATTTATTTTATGGTTTACAGCTCTTGCAAGGAGCAAGAAACAATCTAGTAGTCCAGCACAAACTAAGATCTGTAGGTAGGTAGCATAAAATAATTTCCATCGTGGAGCGAACTGCCTAACAGGCAATCAACACTGACAATCAAAAAGTAGCTGGTAGTTAATGAGTGGCAGATTACCCAGCAGTTTAACATTTTAACAAAGGACTTCTAGCACAGTTTTGAATTCAATTCTTGAATCTTATCAGACAGATGTAATAGAAAATCAGTAATTAGTTTCAATCAATTAAACTAACTGTAACTGAGGAATCTAAAATACAGACTGTAGATTATATGATGATGTATTATTTTAAATAGAAATGTTACGGTAATAATTTTTTAAACTAACATTTTGATAAATAAGCAAACTGTGCCATTTGTTTTGTTAAGAAAAAATGTCTACACTGGTGATGTTTTAGAGACTTAACTTGAAATTTTTAGGAAAATAAACAGATTTTTGTGGTAGCTTACAGTGACATTGTAAGACAGTTTGGCTGAATTTGTTGGTTTAGCCAATGCATAGCCCATCGAACATAGTTACCAAGGGATTATTTCAGCTTTCTTGCTTTTTCTTTGCACACTGGCCCAGTTCCTGCAAAATCATGTGCCTACATGATTTACTCACATGAGCCTTCATATTGTAGGAAAAAGGGTTTATTCTTTCTCAGGTTACTCAATGTGCACTAGATAAAATAAGCTAAAGTCCTAGTAATGTCAAAAAGTTAGTAGTTTTCCCATGTGTTAGCAACTGGTATTGAGAGCCTGCAGTTTGCCTGAAATTAGAAATACAACATAAGGATTTTTCTCTTCTCATACCTCTTTTCACTTCACTCATGTAGTTGATTTAAGAACACTCCTTTTCTCCAAGTAACATCACTGGATTGCTTATGTGGACGTAGTTATGCAAGTGCATATGTGTATGTGTGTATATCATTATGTTTATGCTTAAATGGTCTGAGGCAGTGTTAGGAACAACCCTTCTGTGGAATGGAATAACAGCTTCAGTGGAAATATAATGAAGAAGAGGATTAAAAGATGCAAACATTCAGGCATATTTAGATTTTTAACTTTCTTTTCATGTATTTTAAATGGAGTCTGTAATTCTTCCCTGCATTGTGAAACAGTGGGCTCTACTCATAAAACAACCTGAAATTTCTTGGATGTAAAATGTATTTTTTCACTTTGTGTAGAATGTGATTTATATAACATCTCAGCTGACATGATCTGACATGTTTTTATGAATTTCTTTGCAAGGCAAAAATGCCTCTAGTTGCAATTTATAATAATGAGACTGTCTACTGTAAAGTAACTGATTACAGTGAAGGTATAAGAAGCAAGCATGTTTGCCTTTCAAAGTCATTAACCTCTCCTAGCTTCTAGAGTACATAAGCCTGTGTTCTGCAGTAATGTTATCTGCAGGTATACAAAATCCATCTGTTTCTCCAAACATGATTTTGTGTGTGCCTTACCAAAGATAATTGGATGGTATTTTGGACTCGACTTCAGCCAATCAGGTTAAGTAATATGCCTGACAGATAACTCTGAAAAATACAACAAAACTCAATCTATAATTAGGTAAACAAATATTCATGTGAAATCTTTTCCATGATTTTTAGAATAGTGAAGGGTAAATTGTCTGTGTCTTAGGGTTGAAAGCAGTATTACGATAGTACCCAGTTGTCTTTATTGATGTACTACTGAATTACATTAGAGAAGAACTGGATCAGGTCCTGAAGCGGGAAGTTGCTTATTTGGTTGTTTTGGTGGATAGGTAACAGAAAGACCACTGCAAGGGTAAACCTTCACATAGATTCACGTTAAAATATTATAGAGAAAATAATCCAATTCTACTTCTCAGACTACTTCCTCCTAGTAGCTAGTCCTGGAAGGATCCTGCAATCATTTGTTGAAATCCTTTTTGTCTTAGAGCTCCATTCAGCCAGCACTGCTGGGAGTATTGCTCCACTAAACTCCATGGATGTACAGCTTTGCTCAGAAATAAGTGTAGCAAGTTGTACAGCTTGCACAGAAACATTGCGAATATCTTGTCCCCGGGGAGCTTAGTGAAAAATTCTTTTTGAAGATCCCAGAACTGAGAAAATCCTGGCTCTACAGAGCCTCCGACAGAAGCTGTCGTAGGGTAAGGCAGAGAAAGGAGTTGCCAAGGCAGTGAAGAACTTCAAAGAGTGTTCAAGCCAGGGGCCAAAGTTAACCAATTTTTGTGCTACCTGGACCAACTCACCCAACTCTATTGCACTGCATCTGCACAAAATGGCTGGGGTCTGCTTGTTCCAATAACCTATTTAAAAACTTCCCCACTTTTCTGGAATCTGACTGGAAACATGCGTTTGCAAAGTTGGTTGCCAGTGAGAAACGTTCTGGCTGCGGTTCCACGAGGTGGCCCTGGACAGCAGTGCCTCTTCCCACAGCAGCCTGCCTGCCTTCCCCACCTTGCCCTCTTTGGGCCGCCTTCTCCCGCTGCTTGCCTCGCGGAGGCTCCGATCTTGTTAGACACCTCGGTGACACTGTCGTGGCAGCAAAAAAAGTGGAAAGATTTCTATTGGGTTGGCGAGTTGAATCAGCAAGTAAAAGAACCGAAGGGTCAAGGAAAGGGCTTGAAACTGTGATGCTCTGAGCAGTTAGGGGAAAAGGAGCACAAGATTTCCTTCTTTTCAGCATCTCTGAGTAGTTAAATCCTATCTGTAGCTCATAAAAGCACAGCCTAAGAGTTCTGGGTGAGACCTGGGACCCGCTGGTAAAGCTCTTATTGACTATTTTAAGGCCAGGATTTTACTGCATGTTTTATCTTTGATTTATGTGCATTGACATCAGTGAACAGACCTGAGAAATATGGTTGCACAGGATGTGATAGATACTTTGAATACAACTTGAGAGAATTTGTTGAAAACAACTTTAAGAATCTATTTACTAAAATAAATATAAAACTTAATTATGATGCAATGAAATATTTTCCCACCATGATTTGTGCTCCTGCCAGCCCAAGATACTTAGCATAGAACAATTAGTAAACAACTCCATGAATTAGTCGCTGAAATAAATTGTTCCTAGCCATCTTGATTAATTTACTGATTACTGAACATAAATATGCAGATCATCACTGAATGTAAAATTACAGGAACTGAAATGATGGCACTAATGGTGAATGCTGCAAATACTGAACACAAATGGAAAATAGTCTTACTTGGGGGACAGCTATATAAAATGTATCTCAGAATAAAAACAAATCCTTTAAGGTAGTGACAAGTGCTAAAAATGCAATGTTAACTGCATTCATATTCTGGAAGGTGAAGGCACAGACTTTGGATAGCAATGAAGTTTGCTGCTACTTTAGCTCAGAAGAATGGTGATGGCTAAAAACTGTTTGCAGCTGACGGCTGTACAGTGGATGGGAAAATGGCTTTGGTGTCCTGCTCCTGTTTTCACATGTCTGTGATGCATCAACCATGTCTTGTACCTTCACCATAGTAGCAGGGAGGGAAGAGCAGTGTCAGCAGGAGGTTAAATTATTCTTCCATCCCCAAGAGTGGTCTCTGCAAGTCACAGAGTATCAGAAAGGAGCAGGAGACCTTTTACAGCAGATGCTAAATATCTTGCTAGTGGAGAACTTTTATTGTCATGACCACCAGGCGGATGACATTTATGAGCACTAAATATACACAGGAGGAGGAATTTTCTTATTCTGCATATGTCTGTTGATCATTTAGTTCTGTGTTATGTTGATGTGTAGCAGATACAAACCTAACATGTAATTTCAGAAGTTAGGGAGGGAGAGCATGCATTTTGAGGAAAACAAAAGTTGATAATTTCTATGGAAGAGTAAAAAACATAATGCTTGTCAGAGATCTAGACTACACCAGTGTACCTCAGGAACAAGTCTATCAAGGTTTATGTAGATAGTTTTATTTTAAAGATATTGAAAATGAGATAACATTCAGATGCGTTATTGAATATTTGCTTAACTTCTGCCACATGATCTCATTTCTTTCCTTCTTACTCTAAATTAGGTCATTATAATCAGATTGTGTATTATAAACAAATGTCTTTGTGTTTATATATGATTATAAAACAAACTCAGAGGGTAAGGGCTATAATTTTGAAACAGATAAAATTTATATGCCCCCTTGAAACCTATATGGAAATGAGTTTGTCACACTCCAACTGAGAGGATATAAATCACCACCACAGAACCAGTACAGGGTTGTCAGTGTACCCAGGGGAGTTTCAGCACTGTAAAGACATTTGCAGGTCAGAAATGAGGTTAATTGACAGGGATGTGTGTGAGGACAGAAAAAATTTGCACAGTGCTTGTCAGTAGGTACAGCTGTCATTTCTTTACTTGACCACTAGTATTTGTCAAATAAATACAACAGTACTTCATTCCAGGGAATGAGAAAGAAAAAAAAAAAAAGCAAAAAAAGCAAGAAGAGTCATCTTAGGACAACACGTTGTTGGGAAAGAGCCGTGTTTTCTGTTTTTTTCCAAGATATCAATACGAATACACCTACTACACACAACCTGCAATCTGGCTTGTCTCTCTTGCCAGTATAAAAACAATGACTTCTATCTGCAGCAGAGGTTTGCAGAGCAGCATTTGGTCTATTTATGCTTCAAGCATGTAGCTTCTGTGTGCGAGCCTGGTGTTGCATTAGTGACAATAACTCCATACTTTTTGGCATATCAGATTTTAAGTGACTTTTTCTGCTTTTTTCCTTTTTTCATAATGACCCATTTTGGACAAAGTGTGTGCTGCTATGACAGCCTGTTCCTCATTCTTCTGTTACAAAATCTGATGATAGTGCCTACAGAGCATGTTTCTTTCAAAGTTTGTCCCATTTTAAGGATGTGGAAGGAACAGGTAAGGGTCTTGAATTATTTTTTCCAGAAACACAGAGCACTGACAAATCCTACTGAAGCTATTTCACACTCTTAGGTACCAAGACAATGACACACAAAGGAATAAAATTTATATCTGGCTGATTTTCAGTCAAACCTTCTACTCTAACCACTGAGCAATGATTTATCTTTTCACTGTTGTTAACTGTTCTCAATCTTTAAACATATTTTAACTGTAGGAGTCTTTTCATTTCTTTTCTTTCTTATTTCTAAGATTCTAATAAAAAGGTAAAAAGGTAACCATTCAAGCCTGGCCCATACCCTGAAGAATCTCATTTTAAAAACCAATACATCACTGTGGATAGAAAGAGCCTCTTTTCTGTACGAACACCAGCAAATATAACCCTACTTTAGAACCATACTAATTCTGATGTTTAGGAAAAATATTTGTGTATTTGCAGATTTATCTTCATCTTTTATTAATACTGATATTCAAAATGTAAATATGTAATATATATATATATAAAAGCAAAAAGCTGCATAGAATCATTGACTGTTTCATAGAAAATATTTGGTAGATATTTTTCTCTTGCTTCCCCTACTGTTCCATAAATTTATTCCACATATAATGTAAAAAATACGCAGTCAAGAAAGTATATCAAAAAGTGAGCTCTTCTTAGTAACCTCACTTAAAGCATAAATACATTTTTATATAATGATGAACACTGTTAATAACAAAGCAGAAAAAACAATATACTTTGTCATATCAGACAGACTTTATTATTTTGTTTTACAATAATCTGGCAACTGTTTACAGAATTTTGATTGCTTTATAATTTCAAACAAATGTCTGGCAACATTATCAAACTAATGGCAGAATTCAGATCTTTTAGAGTCATTTTAGTTAATTCTATAAATCAAGATTGGATTTTGCCCTGTGTTGTAATTATCAAATATGAGCAGCTTCCCTAAATTCCTGTTACATAATAGCTCCTTACAGTAATTCTCTTTCATATTTATGCTTCCCAGACAAGGTATATTTAGGAAGGGAGTGTTTGTTTGACAGTGGAAATACTTCTATAAGGTAATATCTTGTCATGGCTTTCAAAGAATAAATAATGCATTCCATAATATAAAATGCTGGCATTGGCATTAACAATAGATTGTATTGCTCTCTATGTTCATATTCTTTACACTAGTAATCAGTGAAGGAATGAGAACAATTACTTATAATTGTGCAATTTATAAAGTGTGCTTACAAGAACATTTAAGGAAGCACAGAAGGAATGAACTGCAAGCTAAAATGAATAGGAGGAGTCCAAACATTTCCTGAGAGGCACCAGCCCAGTGGCCAAAGCGGAAGAGGCATTCATTCTCTGTGCACCAAACAGAGCAGCACTCCTTAGAGGACTGGTCTTTTTTTCACAGAGGACTGCTGGATTTAAGAAAGAAAAAAAGCCACAATAGAGGTGAAGGGAAAATCAGAGATTTAGGTCGGAGAATTCCCAGAGAGAATGAGCTGAGGGGTTCTAATCATAGGTTTTCAACAGAAATCTATGATAGTGACTCTGAATAGGTATCTTCTAATCAGTGATAAAACAGCATTTATTTTTTGTATTCTAATCTAGAATATAAGTAATTTGGTATCTTGTTACCAATATTTGAAACAGCACAGCTGGAGAAGATTGTTTATCTTCCCCTTTTGGTTCTGATTGTCATGAAGATTCTATTTTTATTATTGAATATATTCCTATGATTATTTTTATATTGTTAAGACTGTATTCTTAAACAACAGCTTCTCATTGTGTGTGTAATACCTAGTTCTTAGTAGAGCATATACTTCTGCAGAAGCCATTGTTTCTTTAGAATCTTCCTTTTTTGACTGAAGTTTTTATATAAAATGTACTTTGCATGCATTTCTCCTGACCTGTCCTTCTCATTCTTACTTAGCAAGAAACGGATCTTTCTTTCTGACTTTTTTTGTTCTTTTTTATGGGATGCATACTTAATTTGGAATATTTAAACAATAATAAAAACAATTAGTGAGGAGATTATTTATCTCTGAAGTAGCTTCCCTTGTAATGAAGTTTATTTTATTCCATCAATTGTTATCATAAATGCTTGTCTTGTTTTCTTTTTTCAGTTCATAATAGATGTGTTTAATGCTAAAATTAAAAAACTGCTTCTATAGCATCCTTAGCTTCCCATACCCCTTTATTAACACTTTCTGGGAAGTACTTAGTATCTCTCAAAGTTCAGCCTGCATACTGCTTCCTTAGCTTGTCTAGGGCATTTCAAAGTATTTTTACACTGTTGTGGCTCAGCCTCCTGCCTACTCTGTTTTGTATCTTTTCACATGTGACTGGGTTCAGTGAGCTGATGGATACTCAAGCAAATGAGCATGGTGGTGGAAAGCTGATAAGTCTTTTAAGTCCTGCCAAAGTGGGGAAATAAAGTGCCCACAACAAATCCTCCACTAATGGGTCTTCAGGAGGTCCCAAAGTGGCTCGCCTCACTTGTCCTGGCAAGAGAGAAGGGTTATAAGAAAATTCAGGACATTCAATGTAGACTCATAGGACTTTGCAACAAAAGTTGCCCTTTTAAAGCAGAACTCCAGGGTGGAGGGACCATCTGTCCTACAGAGACACAGAATGCCCTGAGGGGAGCTAACTGCACCAGTCAAGCTTTGAGAAAAATAAGGGAAATCATGGATTTGATTTAGAACAGGAATGGTAAAGCAGCAATTCAAATGTGTGGAACTGTTTGTAAAGTAATGGCTTAGTTTTACCCATCTACTATTTGTTAAGATTGACAAACCTTACTTGAAAGATTCTTGAGGACTTCCAGTTGTGTTGAGGTTTTCAGAGAAACTTTATTTCTGTATTTGCCCAGCCTGTCTGCAAACCTAAATTTCTAAACAGTACACAAAACAAAGAACGTGTAAGCACAGCATCATAGCTACAAAATGCACCAGGTCTGCTCATCAACTTTTCATTATTTCTGAATGAGCGACTCTGGGTAATTTAAAGAAGCTATGAACGTAATTTATATGGACAATTAACATAGATTTTGTTAGACCCTGTGGTCACCTGTTTCCCCCAGGAACAAAATGAATTGCTCATTTATAACTGTAACCAGCAAGATGCCTGCCTACCTGCAAGTCTGTTCAGACCTGCTATAACACAGTTAATATTAATGTCCTTGAAAATATGATTTAAATTATCACATCTGTATATGTTTCATAGATTAGGTGTTTCAATTTTGGATTTGCTAGCAGAGAAGACTGAGACTCTTATCTGCAAACAAGGCATGCTTCTTTCATCTCAGAAAATACGTATGGGAACTAGTTGTCAAAATCTTAAATTGATATATCACTGTCCCTCTATATACTGAAAAGCCCGGGGTATTATGTAGAGCCTTATCAACTTAAACACAGGGGGTTATGCAGAATATCACTTCACCTATGTTCTGGAGTAAAAAAAAAATAGAAGCTTTTTCATATGAGCATGAAATAATTCAGGTCAGAAGAGACCTCGGGAGTTCTCTAGCCCAACTTTCAGCTCAAAGTGGTGTCAGCTAAGAGATCAGATTGGGTTGCTCAGGGCTTTATGTAGTCTGGGCCTGAAGATGTCCCTGGGCGCAGGCTGCACAGCCCGCCTGTCCTGATGTCCAGCTGGAACCTCTCTCGTTTCAATTTATGTCTGCTGTCTCCTTTTCTCCAACCATGCACTGCTGTAAAGAGCCTGGCTCTGGCTTCTTGATAACCTCATTGTAGGTTTTGGAAGGCAGCTATTTCCCAATTTAAGTCAAAAATGGAGAAAGATTATTATAGCCATTTGAAAATGAACAAAAAGTTTCAATAGGTAGATTAGCACTTACGACAGGACATCAAGGCTTTCTTCCTAGAAAATATTGTAATGTATCTTCCTTAAACAAAAATTAATAAGCAGATACCTCAACTAGGGAAGGAGTGAGCACAATGATGGTGATCTGTGTTTACAGGATTATATTTGATGTTGTGTGTTTTTGTAATATGCTATAAAACGGAATAATGGTAACATGTCACGTACTGAATCCAACACAGGGAGATCCGCATCAGAATTGGAGAAAGCTGTGCTGCTTTGCAATATTTTTGAGTTCTGGGTATGACAGTGACTTAGAATAGACCCAGTCAAGCACACTGCGTTTACATCCCTTCAGCCTGTAACGTGGGGGGATGGGACAGGAAGAGGAGAAGGAAGGAAGCAAGGGATGAGTGACATTTTTTAAAAAGCTTTTCCCAGAGGGGGGAAAGTGAGGTCGTTCCACGCATCTCCAGTCAACAAACCCTCTTGCAGATGTAGCAGATTTAAGCTGTGTCACCCCTTTGTTGACCAGAATGCAGTACAGAAAGTATTGTTCATATTTTTCATTTGGCAACACGAATTTTAGCAGCAGAAATAGCCTTTTCCTGTTGCTGCTATACTGCTTCAAGACAGTATTTCTACACTGAATCTTGTTGCCTGTGGGTCCATAATAGGACTGGTGCACAGGTTGCCTACTGTAGTACACATCTCATCTAGGGAAGGCATGAGCACAGTTACATTTCTATCAAATTAAGCCACAGGTACACGAACCTATTAAACCAACATAATCTGATACTGCTGCCAAAACAAGCAGTCATGCCCACCTTCTTGCCCCTGCCTACTTTTGCTCCCATGCTACCTCCTCTGTGCTAGCACAAGCAGTAGCACAGCCACATGCTGAACCAGACAAAGGAAATGATCTGGAAGAAAATTAATCTGATCAGAGAAGAAAAAAAATAGTTTCACCCAGAATCAATTGCCTTGCCATTGCCTTTTTCCACAGCAACGTGAACTGATGTTGTCATAAGGTGTGTGCGTGAATCTACTGCCTTAAGCAGACAAGGGGATATGAATTTATCCTAGTTTTAAGCCTCTGTGCTAACTTAATGCCAGCTGTGGGAATACACACGATCTGTGATCCAGCATGAAGTTAAGAGTAGTACAGACGGATGATACCTGATCTGGCATTAAGTCTGCCAGTACAAACTTATTCTGTGAAACATTTTTCAATGACAGTGATCAGCACTTTGTATCATGTGACTGCAGTGCTTTTGATCCAGTACTAGCAGCCCTTAAACTTGTTTTATCAAATCATGGCCTAACTGAATGAGTTCCATTTCAGGACTTGAAAGAAAGAAAGAAAAAAAGACAGTTATGCAGAACGTAGTTCTGCCAAGTGGCAGCACTTTCTTACTATAGACTGTAGTCAGACGAGCTCTGATCTGCAATGGCTACGTATTAGGATATCAAAATATTTGGTGATCATTTATAGTCGAGTGTAACTGAAGATTATGAGGACTTTGTAAATACTGGCATTGTCAGAGCAATTGCAGAACGCTACTCAGCCTTTCGGTATTGAACTACCTGGCAATTTCTTGTTTCTTCCCGGCTGTTTCCCACTGTCATTTTGTGTGTGTGAGGTTAGGGCCACATTGTGATGAGAATGAGGAAGAAAAAACCAAAAGGTGCTTGATGATGCATGTCAATACCAGAAGGTCTCTTGCAGTGTCACCAATCAGAGACTCAGTAGACTTGACAGAAGTATAATTGTGCACCTCTGGAAAGCTAGATTGCTGGTATCACAGAGGATTTAATATAAACAACGCAGAGTAATAGTGAGTGAATTTGGAAGATGTCTTCCGCAAGCTTGCCTCTTTCTGTCTCCCGCCCTCATTGCCTAATAGCTGAGGTTGCCTAGGCACCCAAACTTTGCGAAGAAAATCAGAATTTTCCTCTGCTTCCAAAATACTGGCTTGGAGCACTAATGAAGGCCTTGAACGGATGATTCCCCCTCCCCCCAAACTGCATTCCCATCTCCAGCAAAGAAATCTAGGGGTTAAAAACTATCATTCCTGTTACGTCCAAAGCAGCCGGTCCAGCAGCTGAAGGGGCACAGTGAGCCCCAGCCCAAACCCGCGGCGCTGCGAAGCGCTCTGCACCGCATCCCACCGCCGGGAAAACTCTTACTCGCTCTCGGCAAAACTCTTACGCGCTTCGGGGGGGAAAAACCGCTCGACCCGTTGGCCCTGACTCCCCCGCGGAGCCCCCTCTGCGGAGCGCCCGCCCTGGGAGGAAGCCCCGCGGCGGAATGCGCGGCACGCGGCGGGGTCGGGCGCAAGTTGCGCCCGACCCCGCCGCGTGCCGCGCATTCCGCCGCGCCCCCAGGCGCAACCATTGCGCGCCGCGGGGGCGCGTCCCGCGCCGCGCCCCGCGCAGCGTCGCGGCCCCGCGCAGCGCCGCCGCCGCCGCCGCCCGCGCAGCCCGGGGGCGGGGGCAGGCGCCGTGCCCGCTCCGCGCGCCCCGCTGCGGCTCGGCGCTCGCTCGCTCGCTCGCTCGCTCCCTCCTCCTGGGCGGTGGTTGAGGCCGCCGGGAGGTGGGATCGGCCGGGGAAGCCGCCGCCGCCGCCGGTCAATGAGCGCCCGTTGATGGCCGGCTGGGCGGCTGCGGCGGGCTAGGGTCGGCGGCGCGGAGCAGCGCGGAGCGGCGCGGAGCGGCGCGGGGGCCGGGGCGGCGGGGAGCGCCGCAGGCGGCGGGGAGGCACGGAGGCGGGGAGCGCCCTGCAGCCCCGCCGCGCCGCAGCCCGGCGGCCGCCGAAGTTGCTCCCCATCCCGAGGGGGAGCCGGGGATCAGGCGGGGCGATGATCTTCCCCAGCAGCAACAGCAGCGCCGCGGGCAGCAGCCGGACCCCGTATAGGAAGCAGGTAAGAGCAGCAGGGCTTTGCCGTGCGTCCCCCCCGCCTTTTCTTTCTTTCCTTTTTTTTCGAAGGGGTTGGGGGAGGAGTGGGGAGAGGGGTGGCGACTTGCCGGAGTTGTGACTCGCGGTCCGCCGAGGATCAGCTGGTTGCTTCTCAAGGGCCGGGATTTGCAAAAAGCAACTCTTTCCCCCAAGCCTCCTGCGGAAAACTGCGCGGTGACCTTGCCGCGGAGCCCGGCGAGAGGCGGGCGGGCGGGCGGCCTCCCTCCCTCCCTCCCTCCGCCGGGTGACCTTAGCGGCCGGGCGGCACATTGCGTGCGGCCGCGCAGGGCCCGGCGGCTGCCGGCCCTGCTGAGCTCGGCAACAAGTTAAAAAAGCCCTGGTGTTGCAACACGGGCTGCAAAGCGAAACTTCGGGCTGCGTGTTTTTCGCTTCGTGTGAAATGACAAAAAGGACCAAGGCGCGCTCTTTTTTTCGAGCAACCCTCCAAAAATCTTCCGCCCCAGCCGAGCCTCAGACTTTCCCCTTCTCTCCCCCTTGAAATACACAAGGGAAACCCTGTGACATTTTATGGGCAGACAGATCACTCTGATAAGCTCGAAGCACTCGCATCTATGGAACTGTGCTGAAAGAGGTATTATTTTTTCTTTGTTTAACCGCTGAAAATAAAATAGTGGAAATAGTTGGCCTGCAACCTTGTTGGGCCACTCTCTCTCTGGCTGCACTTTTACTTATTTCCCTGAAAACATTGGTGTTGATGTTGAAATATTTACTGCAAAACAGGTTATTTTTCATTCGGTCTTTGATTTGAAGAAATCTCACGTTTTAAAGTTCAGCAGAAAATGTTCGCTGTGTTTGTGTAGGAAAGGGTAAATGGAGTAGAGGTCACTGACAAGATCCTTGCTTGACAAAGCACCAAAAATACTCTGGCAGTTTGTTTTTTGTTTTTGTTTTTTCTCCCAGGTGAAGAAAAATCCTTCTGTGCCTACTGCTCTTAGCAGTTGAAACAAATAATTTGACGTATTTTATTAACAATACCAGAGGAATTGTCTTTTTTTGCTTGGGGTCAGAATTCATTAAGGGCAGAAATTGCAGATCATATCTCATTAACATGCATAGGGACTTTAATAAAGGGTTTCGTGAAATTATGTTTAAATGGGCTTCACAATTCTGAACTCCTGGTGTGTTGTTCTGACCGATTATGATTCGTGTTACTAACCTGTGCCACAGTGAGAGTTAGATGGTTATATTTTCTTGAAGTTTAAGCTCTGTCTTAAAAAATTTCTGTTTCCTTTCTCCTCCTCCCCCATTTTTTAGAAGCATCTTTTTGATAAAAATCGCTTTATATTATCTCAGTAACACTCTGCAGATGCTGCCTAACAGTGTACGGAGTTATCTGTCTATCTGGTACTTGAAGTGTTCAAGTCCATACATAATAAAACATGCTTATTGTGTGTGCCGGTTTTGGTTTGTTTTTAATAAATGCCCTGGCTACACCCACGCTGCTGATCTTGTCTGGTGCCTCTGCATACTTTGTACATGAAGCCAATTTCTTAGATACTATTTTCTGACTCTACCTGCGAGGCCCATCAGCGCCGGCAGCTCAGGGCCTGGCGGCGGCGCGGGGAGCCCAGGGCGAGGCCTCTCGCTGCCAGGGCTGTGTTGCGTGCGGATGTGAGTTAGCCTGCTGGTCTGGAGCACGCTGATAAGATGCTCTTCTTTTCACAGTGCACTCCTTAGATTCAAAGAGCTAAAAGGGCTGACTGAATCAGAAAAACAAACAGACCCTTTTTTTCCCCTCCTTCTTCAATAGGCAGAGAAAGAAATGAAGGGGGGGGTATTATGTGGTCTTAAGACCCTGGGTACCAAAGGTTTCTTTTGTTAGTGTGTAGCCATTCTCCACTCAAACACTTCCTACATAAGGAGCCGGGGCCTGGGCCTTTCTCCATTTAAGTCCATGGAAAACTATTAACTTCATTCATGTAGACTAAGGTCATTTAAAGATTGACTTTCTGATCTCCCTTTCACTCAGACCTCACCTGCAGGGGTGAACCAGTGTCAAAAAATACTGAGGAGTGTTATGAGCCTAATTTTTCAACTCCCGTTGGTAATTAAAAATAGCCCAGATTAAGTCTCTGCATGTTCTGTGTAACCCATGTTCACGCAATTAAATTATAGTTGTATTTTATTCTATGTCTGTAAAAGGAGACACTAGATTTCCTATACTAACAGCACCTACTATATGAACCAGAGAATAAATTTAGGTAACTTAAAAATGAAACTAAAATGTCTTGAACAGTTTGTGTATCTCTGTATTTGTGCTGTGACATGCATGATATCAGAATGGTATAAGAGCATTTAATTTTTTATACTTTCCTGTTATATTTTTCAAGTCTATAAAAGGTTCAGGTAGCTTAGTGCTAGATAGTATGGCAAAAAGATGTGTGATTTGTTGGTAAAAGGCAAAAATATACTTTCTTGACTTATTTTAAAGGCATTGTAATGTAACCTGAAATTCTGGCTTCATTTAAAACATTGACCAAACTCCAGTTAGCTACAGTAAGGCCACAGTTTTACCCATACTTTTTGTTTCCCCAAAGAACTATATTTTATTTTATAAAAGAATCTGTGCTTATTGTGTTGTGCTTATTATCTGTTATATCTATTTTGGTGTGTAGCTCAGGCATGTAGAAGCCAGCCGTCACCCTCGGTTTCAGGTCAGATTCGACTGGGCGGTGCCTAATCTTTTTCTCTGTTTTAGAGTACTTATAAGAATACTAGGATATGGTCTCTGAACATACACTTTCAGTAGGGTTTCCTGCATTATGAACAGGCCAGCACATTAACATAAACCTGGTAGGAGTATTTTTTAAGTTAGATGTTGCTGAAATGAGTAGCAACTCATCTGCTAATTTTCTTGAAATGCAGATTCAAGTCCAGTTAAAGAATAAAGACCATACGGTATCTGCACTAGTAATCTATCAAAATAGCCATGACTGCATGTCATATCTGAAAAAGGTAGGCGTAATCTAATATTTTTACTAACAACGTTACTCGAGTTATGCAAAGAATACACATGTGCATCCGGAATGCTAGAGAAACAAAAATGACATACGATATCCTGCTTTAATACAAGCTTTTTAAGCTCTCAATTTTTGTGCGCTGGGAACCTGATGAGTCTCTGTCCCTCCTCCCACTGTCGTTATTCTCATGTAAATGAGGAGGAGCTCCTCTGAAGTAAATATTTCTACGCACTGTAAAATTATCATAAATGGAAAATTAGGCTTTCTCCAGCCATCTGCTCCTTGAATCTACAGAGCTGGTGGAGATATTTGATTAGGGATTTTAAATCACTCTGTGCAGCGAGATCTCTTCTGTCTCAGGTTTCTCGAAGAGGAAGGCAGGCCCAGGGGCGACCTGGGCCTGGGATGGAGGAGAGCGCGGCGAGGGCGACCGGCGCGGCGCCCACCTCCCGGGCTGTGCCCTCGACCCGCTCTGCAGAGTGCCCGGTGCCTCCGCACGCTTTAGCAGCTCTGCCCAGGAACAGCGGGTCTTGTTACAGTTTGAGTGTAATGTTTATCTCGCCAGTGTAAGTAGATTTACATAGTTTGCTGCTTTCAAGCAGATTAACTGGGCGTAGTTGCACGTGAGGAATTTAGCACTGATTCGGTGCTTGGCCTGTTTAAGGACTGACATACAAAGCTGTTGATTAATCTTTTCATGCAGCTCTGTTAGCATCAGCCGCTGTGCCGTCCCACAGATTGGGTTTTGTTGAAGGTTGAAGATTAAGGTGGGTGTCTGAAGATGGTTAAATGAAGAAAACTTCTGCCAGTCTTAGGCTAAAAATGCAGAAGAGATTTCACTCGGGAGATTTTCTATGTGTTTAAAGTATGAAAAAGCTCCACCTGTAATCCTACTTACTATTTCACAGTTTTACAGTTCGCCCTGTGCGTGGTGTCCATGTGTGTGTGAGCAGTAACCTCATGAAACCTGCAAGATCTTGGCATGGTCGTAGTCCAACACATGCAACTCCACTGAAAGTCTGAGACCGGACTGGTTCTGCATTACGCCATTGGTGCTTATACACAGCTCCAGAGAGAGGACTGGGAAGCTGAAGGGATGAACAGATATGTTTGATTACCTAAATAACTTGGATTACTTCAGTTTGGGTTTCTTTCAGAACTGCAACAGTTGAGCCATCTTGTATCATCACCTTGCACTGATCTGGTCTGTTGCTCTTTAAATTATATACAATGTTAATGAATTTCCCTGGATTTAACAGGGCTCGGCTCTTATGTTAAACAGCAGCTATTTCAAATTTTTAAGTGCGTTTATAAGATTGTTTGTAAAGTACTGCTTTATTCTCAAGGGAGCAAAACTGCTCAGTCAGTGGGTTTCTATACTTATAACACAAACTTGAATGAAAGAAATAAAAGGAAGCACCTTATCTTGTCAGACATGATGTTATAGATTACGAAGAGTGATATGATTGTCTTACTGTATTTACAAATTAAAGGTTTTGTTTGGTATTTCTAACAGGGTAAACAGTATTTCTGTAGCCAGTTGGAAGTTTTATTGTTTAAAGTATCTTTGTCATGAAGCTTCACATGGAAGAGAAAACAGGAGTCTGTGTCTTGAACATCTGCTGCTTTGTTTTGAGTTCTTTTTTTCTGAAACTTCCAACTGTTGAAAAAATTGCTTAAGTTAACACATTTCAGAAGGGTTAGATCCTTTAAACCAGGATTACTGGGGGGAGGAGAGGGGAAGGAAGGGAGGGGAAAACCCTTTTCCCAAGAGCTTGACATGGCTGCTAAAACATCAGCATATTACTGCAAACAAGTAGATGAAAAAAATGGTAGTTTCACTTGCATTTTTCTCCTGGTAGCTAACAAGAAATGACAGCTGTTTCTCTCTGCCTTTTTTGCATCTCCAAAGTCTTTATTAAAATTGATCTTTGCTTGTTTTATGGGAGAGGCTATAACAAAAGAAGTCTGTAGAGAATAGGAACTTTTTTACTGGCTTTTCCTCACAACTCTGTTTCTGCTTCTTATGAATGTTTTTCTCTATTTCCACATGAGATTATTTATAAAACAGCTTACTTAGGGGAAAATGTTATGGTTTATAAAGTTGTAGGCCTAATGAAAAGGTGGCAGGGGGATATTTTGATCTTGGATGAAGGATGTTGGTCAAAAGATTTCTAGGAAGCCAACAGAACCGCATTTAAATGCTTTCAAAAACCTTGCTGAAGTAATTGCAACTTATTTTGCATACGTTTCAGAATTGCAGTGTGCTGTGGTAATTATAACAGCCCTGCAGAAGCCACTGTATTTGCAGCTTCCTGATGCAACAGGAAAGGGAAGGGATGAGTTACAAATAGAGAGGAGAAACGTGTTGGGGAGAGCCATGTGTTAGATAAGCACAAACCTTCCAACCCAGCAACTTAAAAAAACACACACATAACAAAAATATCATGTGTTATAAGGGCTGGTTACTGTGATTTGCACAGGTTTAGCTCTGTTTTTCTTGAAAGGCTGTAGTTAAACCAGTGTAGCTGCCCATATTGACACACAAAATAGTTTTAAACTTCAGTTAAATTAATTGAATATTGGTAAGAGATTGCCTTAAGCAGATTCAAGATACACCAGGTTTGAGTCAGTTTGAGTTAGTTTATTTAAGGCAGTTTAAATTTATTAACCTGCATCGCAGTTTTTGTAAACTGATTTAACAATACAACCTTTTACCAATTTTAAAGACTAACCATGCACTAAGATGCAGTGGTTAAATTTACCTAGCAAATGTTTTGAAATATGATAAGCTCTTTAGGACAGAAATATAGTTACGACTCTTGAAAATTTTCTTGTTCTGAATTGACAGTGTAATATGATGGTACTTCAGCTCTGTGGTCTGTTGCAAAATAAAAGCTAATAATTACAAATACATACAAATCTGTAATATTAACAAAAATACTTTATTTTTCATGTGTCCTCATAAAAGCAGTGTTGTTCCCTTAACCATAATAGTTTAGGAAATCATTGGTCTGTGTCTTATTTGTTTAAAGTATTCTGCTTTAGAAAAATGATGTGTCAAATAGAGTGAGTGTTTTGGTTTTACTTAGTTGGTAGAACTGTAGAACTTCTGTGAATTTGCAGGGGAAACAAATAATACATTGTTCTATGGAGCCCAATTTGGGCTGAATTTTCCTTGGTTGAAGAATAGCAGAAACAGCAGCGCCAGGTGAGCATCAAACCTGAAATCTAGCCTGACATTTACCTATTTGTGAAATGAAATGTTTATTTACAATGACTAAATATACGTAACTTTATTTTGTCGTTGATTCCATTTCTTGACGGTGTCTCTTATTGGCAATGGTAGTTTCACGCGTTATTCTAAATGCAGGTTTTCTGCTTCTTCAGTTGGATGAGAAGGGGATTTATTTCTTCCCTTACCTTCTATTGTTTTCCCTCTTTTATATCTGAATCTCCTCTGCCATATGGTGCCTTGCTTCAAGAAAATGGAAACATGACTCCGTAGGTTAACTGCAGCTCATATATTCTGTCGTCTGGGTACTGCAGCATAACAATGTTAGAATTCAGCCCTTTAAGATATCCAAGATACTTATGCGGCACTTAAATTTGAGTGTGCTTGAGCAGTGAACTCCAGTGTTCGGATATGAGTTTAGGTGACTGTTAGAGGGAGCTTTCCTGGTGGTGGTTAGTCACTGCAGGGCGCTTCCTCCTTTAAGCTTGAGGTGTTACCAGCTCCCAGCACGGCTGCTGTGGCTTACTGGAGGAGTATCCAGTTATCCTTGAAACTCTGAAGCAATGTGCTTGTATGCTTGACTCCTAAGTGATTCAAAATCCCGTTTTAAGGTTTGTCTAACCCATGGGAACAATATTAGTTGGTGCTCGCCAGCTAATCTGAAATCATTCAGAACACTAGATGGGTTAGAATAAAATCAAATACAAATTCCTGTCTGAAAATCCCAGAATAAAAAATGAAAAAGTCCTTAGAACTGGGGAACTGAAAGAGAGAGAGAGAGAGAGAGAGAAAAGTACAATATTTGAAAGTTTTTCCTTTACCTTGCATATAGTCATGCAGCAGACAACTTCCAGCCTTCTTGCTAAGAATCTGGTTATTGTGCAACCCAGTTTCCTCCAGTTGCATTCAGTGTAAAGAGAATCTGTATTTAAGGCTCTATATTTCCTTTTATACTTCAAACCTTTTATGAGTTTGGGTGAAGGGTGGAGTGTTGTTTTTTGTTTTTTTTTTGTTAGACTTAGTGAAGCATTATCCCCCTATCTCTCACCAGACCATAGGTTGTCATTTTCTGCTTTGGAAGTACTAATGTCTCTCAGGCACCGCCGGGTGCAATATTGCCTGCTCAAGCTTTGAAGGGCTCTTTAGCTAAGCACTAAAGAGGTGGTTGGCGTGTTGCAAAGGAGATTGTGCTTTCATGCTCTGATGGATGGATTTCAAGTCTCAGAGTGGTGTTTCTCTTCCTCTTCCACCTATACACGTAATTTGCTAATAACACTTTCTGCAGTCGTGTAATGGAGATTATTTCTCCTGGCTGTTTTTGGAGTGGGGGAGACCATTTTACTCGAGTAGCTCAGGTGACTGGTGGCTGTGCGTTGTGGGGGCAGAGAGACGTGGTGATTGCCTGTAGCCTGTCTTAGAGGGTGGCCACAGCGACACATCTTGAAGCTGGTATGTTTGAATTGCTACATACGTGTTTTTGTTGTTCTAATGTAGTTGGCTTAATTTAAAACCTATTAAAATGTAATCTTTAAAGTACATAGTGTAAAAGTAACATAAAGCATAAAAGTTGTGTTGGCTTGGCCCGTTGCAGCTGTGCGGTGGGAGAGGAGGGATGGAGCCGGTGTGTCATGCGACTGCATCGCGTGATGGGGAACATGTCTCTCGTGAGCCCAGGAAGGCAGCACCCACTCCAAATAAACCTGCGCGCTGGCAGAGCTGGGCAAACAGCCCCGCGGTCTTCTGTCCAGAATAAAAGCAACCGCCAGTGCGAGGAGGTCCTTTGAAGTATTTAGTGGTCTCTGTTCCCCAGGAGTTCAAGCAGAGTTCTAAAAATGTGGGGCTGAATTTTCAGGCCCTTGCTTATGCCAGGCAGTATTTACATACCCAGTGGTGCCGCTGACTGCGGCGAGACTGCTGACATGAATAAGTGCTTATTGAGACAGAGAATCAGAAGACCTTTGAATTTGCCTCATGAGAAACCTGAGATGAATAGTTGGTGTATCCCAGGGTTGGTATTAGACTGACATTCAGCAGAATCAGATGGTATTTTAATTGCTTTAGTATTATTCCATCCAATGTACTTGCTTACGTGATCCTCATTACAGTAGTACTTGCACTTATTTAAAAATACTTCTGTATAATTTTGGAAAAACATTTAAGTTAGGTATCTAATACAACTGCTTAGCTACTAAGCTCTGAAACAGTGATAATTCTGGACTTTTTCCAGAATTCCAGGAGATGCAGTTCTCGATACTATTTATGAGAAAGGCTTAGCCAAAACCAGATTAAAAAAAAAGCTTTTCCACAGTGTTTAACTTGAAAAAAATAAACGATAACTGTTACTTTAGTGTCTTAGGACAACATCTCTGACATATATGTATATGCCTAAATATCCTAGAATTGGAGATAATTTTTGAAAGGAGGAAAACAGCAGTATCCTGTGGTACTGCAGAGCTATAGAGTATTTTTAAAAGCTTGAGCAACTTTTATGGTGAAGAATACCAAGATGTGATTCACTACATAGCATTTCTGTTGGTTAAAAGTGCCAGTGAAATTCAGGGTACATTGTGGCCCTGAGAGAAGAATGTGTTATTTTTTCAGTTGTCCGAGATGCCTTAGGAGCGGCTTTCTTTGGGTGTTACAATATTCCACAATCCTTTAGAGGTTAATGCAAGATGGAAATGGTTAAGGAAGTCATTCATTGTTTCAGTGTTAGGTTGATATTTTTATTGCTATAGTGACAAAATCAGCGTAACTCTTGAACCAGACTTTGCCAATAAACATACTGTTCTAAGATCTGTTGGGTGCAGAGCGGTGTGGTTTCGGGGAAGTTACTAAGAGCTGAAGAGTGGCTCAGTCATCATTAAAGGCATCTTGGCTTTTCATGTACCCATTCTTTACGTGTTCTGATCCCATGTTGGGAATTTCCTGCTCTGAAGCCCCTGATCATGTTGTGCTCTCAGTTTTAATGTTTCACTTGCATCTTTCTCATAGTTGCTTTGGTATTATTAATATATGATTTTATATTCCAGTATATAAGATGATTGAATGAAATATCTTCATTCCAACTGGTTCCTTTTTGAAAGATGGTCCTTTGGGATGATGCTTCTCAGGTGAAACCCTTCCAAAATTACTAAATCCTCAGTGCAGGTTTTGATTTTCCACCTTCTTCCTCCCCCCAGTCTTGGGGTGATTTTAAAAATGCCAGGTCCAGCACGCTTATAAAGTTTGTTCAAGGATAGTGCAGAAATAAATGTCAATGTCCTGTCAAAGATTTTTTCAGATAATCTTAGGTAAATTGTTTAGGTTTGTATCTTTAGAGGTGTATTGGCAATAGTAGTTTTCTACCTCCCACAGGTTCTGTGTGGGAATGAACTAAAATGCTGAAGTGGGTCAGAAATAACAGCAATTATGGCTGTTTAAGTATCTTAAATACTATTTAAGGTATAAACACAGGCACACACGTTAAACCTGTTCTCCAGAGCTCAGGATATAGCAGATTATTCAGAATGATAGAACTTCATGTTCAAATTCTGCTTGTCATTCACTGTGTGAGTCGCTTCTTTGCAGTCTATGGGAATGCTCACAAGAATACTATGATTGGCATTTCCAGATTAATAACAATAGCTGAGTTCAGTTTTGCAAGAAACTAAACTTGTAAAACTGTTGTCTGGATCTGTAGTTCTGGGAGGAAGTAAATGTTGGTTTTTTTATTAGCAATAGCCCTATTTTTTTCTCAGCAGAAGTTTAGTGTGCAGAAGATGCAGAGTTCAACCATTAAAATATACTCAGTTCAGGAATAATTCCATTAAGTTCCATGGCCAAGATTTTGCAGTTTTTATCTAGATAGTTACAATTGTTTTGTGGCCTTATCTCTCCTGCTAAATTAACCCCTTCTTTTTTTTCTCCTTTGGGAAGTCTCCCATCCCAATATTCTCTTGTCCCATTTTTATTTTGAAATCCACCTCAATTTCACATACTTAAATGTTTGGTTTATTCTCTTAAGAAATGCAACAGTCCTTCAACTTCAGTTTACTGTGACTGCTGTAGTGACCTGTTTGTATTGTAGAATCTTGTAAGTCATTATTAGTTTGTTATAGATGTTAAACATTCAACAACTGCACAGACTGTTATGCTGTAAAGATAGGGTTGCTGCTAAGAAAAGTAGAGATGAGTATTCTTGTTAAAAGTATAATTTCTTGAACTTGAGTTTTGCCCACAATATAGGGCACACCTGAAAGCAGTTGCTCAGGACTGTAATTATTTAATAACTGGAGAAAAGTGATTAATTTATCTTAAAATGTTAGTTGTTATACTCACAGGGTATCTCTGGGCAGATTCCCCTTAACTTCTGTGTTTTAAAGTCAATTATCAATTTGGAGTATATTTATCAAACATGTTTTCCTTTACCTATAATTTCCTGACCAGTTCAGGGGTAAGATTCCTCAGCAGAATTCTTGTACCAAGGAAGGAATATCAATAATAAAGCTCCAGATAGGTCACGCTCCGTGCCCAAACAGAGTAGTTTATTTTTGACTCATGTTTGACATCAAAGCACTCAGCCTCCCTTGCCGTAGCACCAGGCAGGGCCCGAGTGAGATGCCTTTCCCCATGCGCAAGTGGATGCTCTCACACAGGTGCTGCCGTTGCGTGCACTGGCTGTGCTCACGCATGGCCTCCCGACTGCACGCACCGGTGGGCAGTGAGGACTGCTGTGATTTTTGGCTATAACCTTTCATTTATCTGAGTTAGGTTTCCCTCTACACTGCCAGGGGTAGATGATGATCTTGGCCATCTAATTCCTCATGTATTTAAAGTGCTATATAGTGTGTCTAGATGCCTTTCTAGGTGGTGTTTAATTCTTGGTTTTTTTCATTTCAGAGTTAACAATGATCTGTAGTGGCTATGAAAATGATTCATGATGCAGTCAGACATTCACCCCGGCAGCTGTTTGGAGTATTGCTTCCTTTAACTTTTAAGATGCACCAAAGAACAGCATCCTGCATTTTCTCAGTACACTGTTGCTAAACATTTATAATTTAACTTCAAAACTAAGTTTCTTGATGTAAAAAGAGTCATTAATTATCATTCACTGTGAAGTCACCAACATTTTAATTTTAAGACAAGTCATACTGACTTGCTTGAATTTCTAACATCTGAACGATACTTAACCACTTAACACTTTATCTTGAACAATTAAAAATAGCTGCATGAGTTATCATTGTACTTTGCAAAAAATAATTATAAGTTTATCTCTTGGTTCAAATCAAGAATGATATTTCAAATTAGAAGGCAAAATGTAAGGGAAAATTGAGAAGTATCTTGAAAGTATGTCTTAGAACTGGTGTTCTTTTTGTATTATTCAAATATAATTTCCAGAGTTCAGGAAGAACAGGAAACGATAAATAAAACAGGTGTGAGTACACAAGGTTTTTTGGGAGTGTGTGCACAAGGATTTTGGAGAAGATTGCCTTTTGTAAACAGAAAATACAGTATATTCAGCAGTCATTGTGATAACAGATCTAATAAGTGGGGAGTGCTTATGAAAACATCATCATGTAAAGAATGAGAAAAGACTAGCTCGGATTTGTTTCTGATAAGGTTATAACTAAAATCTGCACCAAAACCGGGGCAGCATTGCTGTACATGGTTGATGTGTTAGTGGGCAGGTTTGTGCCTGTTGCTTGTTCTCTTACTTCAGAGCCTTAGTGGCAGGACATAAGTACCAGATGTATTTGCTGCAGTTATCTGAGTCTGTGTATGTAAAACTGAAGTCTTTTCCATTCCTGAGTGTTTGACTGTCAATGCCGCAGTTCCATTACCACTGTCATTAGCCAGCACTGACGGTAAAAGGCGCAGGCAGAACTTCCTTTTTCTTTCTTTCCTTTTTCCTTTTTTTTTTTTTTTCCTGAGTCTGGGAGACTCCACTTTACTGCGAGCCCTGGGAGAGGGAAGGAACGGCTGCGAGGGCAAGGCTGCTGCTTTTGGCCGTAGTGCCAGCCTAAACTATTCACTGAACTGCAGCCTGAGTCTGTGCTTCTCTGATCTTCCTTAACCTGCCGTCAGTCAGGTCTGTCCTGAGCTCCTGTCCGTGTAACTTCCCTGCCTTCTCCAATGCGTGTGGCTTTGGGGCAATCCAGATCCCAGACCTGATCCATCTGAAACCCCCAGGGCTAGCACTTGGCTCCGTTGCACTTTGGTCTTTCTTCTGAGCCAAACTGGGAAAAGTTTGGCTCTAAAGCAGAGCCGCCAGCAGTCAGCTTTCTTCTTTACTTGGTTCTGTACCAAAAACAGCTTTGCAGAGGATCTAACCATGAATATTAAAGCTTTTTGACTTCTTTATATCAGCCTTTTCCTTTTTCCTAACTGCAAATCCTACATCTCCCCAGAAGTTCAATTTCTACTTCATAACTTTTATCAAGAGCTGACTTTTCGTGTTAAGACACTTTATCAATAAAATTTGAAAGACTTCAGCTTTCTGTACTGTTTTTTAACTGGCCTGATGCCATGTTCTGACTGTAAGATGTCAGTACTGAAAAATCATTCTTAAGGCACAGCTAGAAATCTACTGGGGAGCTCCACCAAAAGTTACTTTTACAGTGGAAATCTAACTCTAGTTTTCACAGACAAATCTTTGGTTTTAATCTTTTCTACCTTTACAGGCTGACAATGTCATCCTACCCGAGGAGTTCTGGTTTTCTTATTTATAAAGAAAAGCAAAGTACTGTTTATAAAATTGGGTTTGTGTGCTGGATTTTGTTTTGCTGATTTTTAGAAAGCTTCTTGCTATGTCTTATTGAGTCCCCAGATTTGTTGCATTCACAGCGTTGTGGTAAATTGCCTTAATGAACAGAAGGACTCTTTCTCATCTGTGTACCCTTGCTCACCAACATTTAAGGAAACATAATTTTTTTAATAACTTTACTTAAAGAGGATTAGATTCACTGACTCGTTGGTCAGATTCCCTAATACTTTGTTGCTGAACGTGTCCTGTTTGTTAGTTATGGCTTAAAACTCAGAAGGGCTGAACACCCACAGACTGGTTTAAATCAGTGCTCAGCGACTTCTGTGCTTTAAACAGACTTCCAGAGCCATCTTCTCTGGGCCATGAAGATAGACATGCTGTCCATGAGCTAGCTTTCATCAAATAACAGTAGAACTACTTTAATCTGAAAGCTGTTGATTTTAACAGGATTTGGGACAAGTTACTTTTCTCTATGATATAAGTCACTCCAAGAATTAGAGTACTCCATGGAGATGTAAATAAAGTTTAGTCAGAGAAGTACTTGTTAATGGAAGTATGCAAGCAGAGATGGGGCAGATGTGATCAGGGCTGCCCTTTTTGATATTAATTATTTGGGTTACCTTCGTTGTGAGTTTAGCCCGTTAAAGTTTGTGGAGAGTAGAGTATATGAGAAGGCAAATCTCAAATGATGCTTGAAGAGATACTGTTAATGTAAAAATATATGGAGGTTTTTTTTTTTTTGATGGAACATTTAAAGTACAATCAGCTCTCAGTTATTGTAGGTAATTTGTCCTGGCTGCAGATTTGGCATTCCATGGGTTCAGAGACTCCAAAGTTGGTTTCACATAGGACCTGCTGAAATGTAGCTCAGGCATGGTTCTGCTAAAGGAAGGCAGCCTCCTGTCCAGGGCTAGGTGCTGTTCATATCTATACAGCTATCTTCTCAAGGTATGGTACTACCAGACCCTGCAGGGCTTGAACTGGTTATACAGCTTCTAGACTCTGTCTCTCTGCATAGTGCTCTTGGGTAGAGAGGTACCCTTATTTAGATTGGATCTAGCCAGGTTAGTTTCTAGTTCTGGCTGAATATTGCACGTGTGGGCCTGGAACAGCAATACTCGGGTATCTGGGCACTGTGATCTTCATTACTTCAAGTTGCAGGAGGGCTTATCTCAGGTGCATCACCAGACCTGCGTATTAGTGTGGTGCTGTGCTTTATTGAATAGGTCCTCTGGCAACCTGCAGTGCTGGGGAGAACATTGCATTCGCTCTATGATTTTGCAAGAAACAGCCTGGATCTGTTGAGACCGATCACAGAATCACAGAATCACAGAATCACTGAGGTTGGAAGGGACCTCTGGAGATCATCTAGTCCAACCCCCCTGCTCAAGCAGGGTCACCTAGAGCACATTGCACAGGATTGCATCCAGGCGCATTTTGAATATCTCCAGAGAAGGAGACTCCACCACCTCTCGGGGCAACCTGTTCCAGTGCTCTGTCACCCTCACAGTGAAAAAGTTTTTCCTCATGTTAAGATGGAAGTGTCTGTGTTTCAGTTTGTGCCCATTGCCTCGCGTCCTGTCGCTCGGCACCACTGAAAAGAGTCTGGCCCCATCCTCTCGACACCCTCCCTTCAGATACTTATACACATTGATAAGATCTCCTCTCAGCCTTCTCTTCTCCAAGCTAAACAGGCCAAGCTCTCTCAGCCTTTCCTCATAAGAGAGATGCTCCAGTCCCCTAATCATCTTTGTGGCCCTTCGCTGCACTTGCTCCAGTAGTGCCACATCCCTCTTGTACTGGGGAGCCCAGAACTGGACGCAGTACTCCAGATGTGGCCTCACCAGGGCTGAGTAGAGGGGGAGAATCACTTCCCTCGACCTGCTGGCAACACTCTTTCTGATGCAGCCCAGGATACCATTGGCCTTCTTGGCCACAAGGGCACATTGCTGCCTCATACTTAACTTGGTGTCCACCAGCACTCCCAGGTCCTTCTCAGCAGAGCTGCTTTCCAGCAGGTCAACCCCCAACCTGTACTGCTGCATGGGGTTATTCCTCCCCAGGTGCAGGACCCTGCACTTCCCTTTGTTGAATTTCATGAGGTTCCTCTCTGCCCACCTCTCCAGCCTGTCCAAGTCTCTCTGAATGGCAGCACAGCCCTCTGGCGTATCGGCCACTCCTCCCAGTTTTGTATCATCAGCAAACTTGCTGAGTGTGCACTCTGTGCCTTCATCCAGGTCATTGATGAAGAAGTTGAACAAGACTGGACCCAGTACTGACCCCTGGGGGACACCGCTAGCTACAGGCCTCCAACTAGACTCTGTACCACTGATCACAACTCTCTGAGCTCTGCCATTCAGCCAGTTCTCAATCCACCTCACTGTCCACTCATCTAACCCACACTTCCTGAGCTTGTCTATGAGGATGCTATGGGAGACAGTGTCAAAAGCCTTGCTGAAGTCTAGGTAGACAACATCCACTGCTCTCCCCTCATCTACCCAGCCAGTCATCCCATCATAGAAGGCTATCAGATTGGTTAAGCATGATTTCCCCTTGGTGAAGCCATGCTGACTATTCCTGATCACCTTCTTTTCCTCCACATGCGTGGAGATGCTGAGCAAACACCAACAAGCCTAGCTTGATCCAGGTTGAGTGTGATTAGATGTCTATACTACACTCTGCACCATGTTCTGGAGTATCCGAGTCCCTTTTTCCTCAATTGTTAATGGAAAATACTGTGATCTCTCTGTTAAGTTTCCTAGTAATGAGACAAGGGTATTTATGTTACTGTAACATCTAAAACTGTCCTAAATGAAACAAAGTAAATGCTCTTTTTTCTGCTCTCACACATGAAAATTGTCTCGCTGGAGAGGGAAAAAGGTGTTGGAGGGTGTAATCACTACGCATTGTGAGATGCATAATGCGCACTGATTGAAAATGTGCAAACATGTTTCCCTCTGCCTTCTAGGAACTTAAACCAAGCTACAGTTGCAGGTTAGAAATTTGGAGACAAAAAATTGACTTCCATGTCTTTTCCAGACAAAACTGCCCAAATGTTCATATATTTTTCCTTACACTCTTCTTAGCACATAGTTTCAAGAAAGCAGGTCCTAAGTTTTTGGAAGAAGAGCAAGTAGAAAGTGTGTGGCACTGTCATAATGATCAGTGTCCAACCAACCTCTAGTTTAATTAAAGATTTAAATAGTCAGAACATACAAATCTCAAAGAGCAGAGATATTATTGCAGTATGTGTGTACACATGTGCATGTGTGTGTACACACACACACACACACACACACACACACAAACTTTTCAAGGGAAAAGGGGCAGCATGGTGATGATAACCCAGAGAAACATAGTCTCTGTTGCTTGTTGCGCTACATTTTCTGCTATGAATGTTTCCTGATCAGCTCTTAGGCCATCTTACGTTGTCTGTAACGCATCTCCAAAGTTGTCCTTCAGCAGCATTTTCTGTAGCAATAGCAGCCCCAGGATAAGTGTTGTTTGGTATGTCTGAACTGTTCATCCACCACATGAGCTGTTCTTATTTCTCAGAAATTACACAGTTATTCTCTTGTTAGTCTAAGCTATTTTAAGATCTGTTGAATGGTGTCTGTGCACAGGTAAATCTCTCTGTGCTACCTAGGAGAAAGGTGTACAAATTGTTCTGGTCATGACAGTCCATTCTTTCTTTCTTCTGAGCATCGGGGGGGATCCTGTGTATGAATGTGCATATAAATGTCAAGTGTCTGTACAACGTGGGCATTTTATGCCACTAGAATAAGCTGTAATGAACATATGGCCAAAGGGGTTGGATGTGGCAGGCTTTATTATAGTTATTATATATATAGCTTTGTTTGTAACAGTGCAAGACAGTCTCTGAGGAATGTCCAAGATTTCCAGATATCCTGTGATTCCAAAACTTAGAAACAGTTGTCCTTGACCCTAAGGATTGTCGGTCTCCCTACACGCAGTTCTTTCCCAGCTCTTTCACGTTGTCTGAGCAAAACTATGTTAAATCATACTTAACAAAGCACTGCAGTATTCCTCGCCTTTCATGAGACTATGACTAACATCTTGTCCATCCTGGAGTCTTCAGCACAGATGTAACTGCCCTGATATAGCTGTGTTAATGAAAATCTTCAGGTAGTACTAATTCAATATCACACCTGTGCTGTGGGCAAAGCTGCCAGGCATCTGCACTGAGGTTTGCATGGGGGGCTGCAACACTAGCCTTAAGACTGTGACACAATACAAAAGAGACAAATGCTGTAAAAGCCTTGAAGTCCAACTCCAGTTCTTTTCTAATGAGATTGGTGCTTCTAGGTTATATTTTCAGAAGTCACGTAGAATCTTAAATCTCTTAGAGAACTTTGGGAATTTCATTTGCAGCTTTGTATGTGCTACAGACAGTCTAGTTAAAATGCAAAGAAAATTAGCACAAATAGTGCGGTGTGAAAACCAGAGTTTGTTCACTGGTACTCAATAGAGAAGCCCTATGTTCCAAGTTTTGCCAACATTATGCACTTGTCTTTTCTGGTCTGTCAGTTTTATACAATGTTGAAATTTATAAAAACTCTTGGACAGATTTTCAGCTTGTGTAAATGAGTGCAGAACCAGTGGTAAAAGCGGAACTCAACAGATGTATATAAATACAGACAATTGACAACTGCTTACATAATGAATCTGATTATTTTTTTAAGTTGTTACTAATCTCACTCTTAGTCTAGCAAGTGCTACGTTGCTAATTTAATAATACTTGGCTGCTTCTGTTCAGTAATTTTTTTTTACCATGGAGAAAAAATCTTTTTTTTTTCTTTTTGAGGTAGAAATCACTTTTTTGCCATAGATAACTGCAAGTTCAGTGTCTGACCATACACCAGTGCAGCAACATAGTCCAGACTGTGGTCTTTTTGAGTGTCGAAATATTAACCATTGCAAGTTTTAGCAGAGTTAAACTCTTACCACTATTTCTGCTGATATTTAGTTGATAGTCACCTCAACGTGCGCTGAAAGAATTGTAAAAGTATCACATCCCTTTTAAATGAATACAAAAGATGCAAGGAAGTGGAATATGAAGTCCTGACGTAATATTTAATCTGCACTGTTAGTGCAGTCAGATTGGTTTAGAAATCAGTATTAGACAAGGTCAAGATTTATGGAAGAGAGTAGTATCATAGGTACCATTATCACAGGGTAATTCAGGCTGGACCTCAGGACCTCTAGTCCAACCAAGGTCAGACCAGGTTGTTCAGGGCTTTATCCAGTCTGGTCTTAAAAACATCCAAGGATGGAGACTGTACAACCTCTCTGGGCAAACTGTTCCAGTGTTTGGCTGTCCTCCTGGCAAAAATTTTTTCCCTATTTTCAGTCTGAACCTCTCTTGTTTCAGTTTATACCCATTGTCATTTATGAGATGAACTAATACAGTTTTGGGGGAAAAAAACCCAACAAGCTTTTAGGCACGCAAGGCCTAGTGCACGCCTGATAATTGGATTTCTCTTTTAATTACTTTTTACCCCAGTTATATTCTTTAGCTGCCATCACAACTACAAGATATTTATAATTTACATTAGAAATTCAAGTTCTTGAATTCAGCTTTTAGAACTGTTGATTACTTATGAAAGGATGCCAGCATACTGAAGAAGATTTTTACAATTTGGAGCGGTCATGAGAAGAAAGATGAAAATGCGAAAAGTTAATGTGTGTGCCCACTAGTCAGTATTGCAAACCTAGTCTAGTTTATAGTGATGTCTATCTGGGAGCCTACTCTACAAAAGATACCATCAATATTTGTACCTGTTATATTAGATTGGTGGGCAACACTGCAACATTTGGGGAATAGAGAGATAAAATATGTAGTATATCATTGCACAGAATGGACTGAAGTCAATGTTAAACTGAAGGCTTGAGCTTCTTCTATGTGTAAATTGTTGTGTCAGTGGTTGGTTGTGCCCTTTGAGATGTTCTTAGCTTTCACGTCTCCTAAAAGCTTTGTTCATTTTTTACAGAAAAAAGTAAATTGTATTTACTGGCATAACAGTTACAATCAAAAAAGATTTTGTGTTTTTTGGAGAAAGAAAACTATTCTATTGATTTTCTTTCTTTCTTTTTTTTTTTGGTGAATATTTATTCTTCTCCTAAATTCTTTTTAAATATTAGAAGAGCTAACAATCAACTTTGAAATGTGAAGAAAATCTTGCATAGTCTTTTTTTCTCCTACTTTCTGTAATTGTTGATTTGTGTTGAAGTTAGGTATGTGTTATGTTTTATGTTAATGTTGTACATTAATATCACCAGGACTGTTCTTAGTTATCTTTAATATAAAATTAATTCTCTCATTTCAGTATATGCAATAGGTGTATGCTTTCCAGCAGTTGTACCTAAGGCTTGCTTTAATACCTTGCCAGTAATGTTGTACATGTCCTCTTCCAATGTATTGGTTATAATTAATTACAGCTGCTTCATTTTTTGTTGCAGAATATAAGAATCACAAGGGCACTTGCTGAATTTTAAAGTGACTAATATAAAAAGAACTCTTAACTCAGTATGGTCTGTGCAACTCAATTCCATGGCAAATGTTATAAAGGGCTATAGAAATACTTGCAATAGAGTAACTAGGAAATGCAGTGATGCTCAGAATATGTTTTTTTGTTGTCCAGCACTTCATGTAGTCATTCGCTCCCAGGGAAAGTGGTATAAGATGCTGCCATTCTTTAGCAGCTTTAACTGTTTTTGGCCTAGGCACATAACAAGCTGCCAGGCAAGGCAATTGGACCATCTTGGTGCCAGTGTTGAAACAACCTTTGTGTTGTACTTGTGCATTGTATCTGCCCTGGCTTGTTCTTTGCTGATTTTTCTACAATAGATGGCCTGGGGACACAAAAATGGATTAGACATTTAGAAAAGGAAAAACATTTGCAAATTGAGTAGACAGGATCAAATATCTAAACTGGTCTATGCTTTAAAGCATACATTGTAGAGATCTAAATAACATGTTCATGGGTTGGTGGTCGTCTTGATGAGGTGGTGTTACAAAACTGGCTTTTCTTCTTTTTTTTCTTTTATTTTTTTCCTGACATGCCACCTTTTCTTCTGCTGGATACGCTGGCTGCAATGAGGCGGGCATAGTCTGCTGGATAAAGATTAAGATCTAGGGAAGTACAAAGAAAGGCTGGAGCCAGCACAATCCCATGTATGTTTTTAAAGAACACAGCAGGAGAGGCAGGAATAGACTGGGGATACTGCATTGTGCTAGATATTAAATACTGCCATAACAGAAAGATGGCCCTTGCCAAAAAAGAGCATACATTCTGCCCTTTAAAACAGAGAAGGGGGGTGCACAGTTACAGTGATACTGCTGTGCTGGGTGCAGTATACTGCCCATATGGAACCACAGCAATCATGGGCAAAGGGGGTTTAAGAGGAGTTGACTCCCTCATACACAGTCAGGCAAAGTTCTTCAATTTATTTTTTGACTTGAATAAACAGAAAATGACATAGCGGATCCCATGTCAGCCAAAAGAGCCATCTGTGGTCTAACCCTGTGACAAACAGTATAGCAATAATTCCAATGCCACCAACAGTGCGGAGTTTGCCAAAAAAGCAGATGCTTCTTTTGACATACATCTTTAATGCTGTGCTGTTTCTGTCCTATAATTGCTGTCTGTAGAGGGAGAGAGGATAGGATAGCCAGATGAGCAGAATGATGAAGTTGTACTTTGGGGGAAAACAAAAGTTTAAGAAATAATAACCAAAAAAAGAGATACACTATACACACAAAAAAGGCTGAAATCAAAAACTGCAGCGTTCATCTATGTGCCTGGTGAAACCTGTGACACTTTATAAAAGACAAAATTTACAAGCACTTATTAGTTTTTAGTTCTAATAGAATACCTAAGAACAGTAAATGATACTGCAAAAAATTACACTGAAAACTTTTTCTGCAGAATTTTTAATTAAAACATTTCTCCATCTATTTTTTTTAAAGAAATAGAGGTTGGCCTAACATACTTTTTACTGTACTGCCACTCTTCATAATACAAATGTTCAAGCAGTTCTCTGAATAAGCCAAGGTGAGTATCTATGCATCTGTACTGCGCTACTTCCTTACCATGGATCCAAACAACAGCTTTGCGAGATGCATAGACTTAGCTTGACTAGCCATCAAAATAACATTGTGGATGACATCCTTAGATGTTAAGAAAAGAGGATGGCCTCATGAATGCACTAGAGCTGCATATTTACTACTTTAGTTTATGACACTGAAATCTTAATTCCATATAGAAATATAAATACATATCTCAACATATCAGAAATGTAATTACAAATACTTGAAAATAATACATTTTTGGATTGCATTGAATGGGTCTATGGCTCCATTTCTTGGTACTGGATGTGAAAGATCAGAATGAATAAAATTACATAAAATAACAATGAGATAATGACATAAAAAGGTGAATAAAATAACAACTGAGCTGAAGATCTGCATTCTCCTAATACAAGAGTCTGTCCTCTGAACAGAAGTAACTGTCTTGCAGCATGAAAGTTGCACTGGCAAAGCTTAATTTTGCAGGATTCACTTAGAGAAATGGTTACCTGATATACATTGCTGCCTTTTTTCCTGCAAGGGAGACAAAGAGTATTCAGGATAAATCCAGGTCCTGCAGTTTCCCTACTTTGAAGTCCCAGCTAGTGGTGTTACTTTTGGTATGTTACTTCTTCCCATTACATACACCATAAATGCAGTTTATGCATAAAGTACAGTAAAGGGATAATACATATTGTTTATTTTCGGATCAGTATGCTTGTATCCAGATTTAATTTCATGAATAAAAAATTAATTGCCATCAAGTACAGCATTTCTTTTGCATCATTCTCTGGAGGGTCAAGCACTAAACTATTTATTTGTACCTTGGGACTCCTAAGGGTAAGTGATAACGGTCCAAAATACATGGCTTATATTTGTCCAGCTTATCAGCTAGGCTTTAGAAGGGCATTTTTGATTATGGGAGATGTTTGATTTTTTTTAAAACATTTTTTCTTTTTTTAAAAAATAGGAATAGGCTATAATATGATAGGAATATCATATTATCCTCATCAGAGCAGTTATTTTCTATTCTGAGAAATTAGTACACCTTCTGATCTTGAGTCATGTTTAGGGGAATATTACTTATTAAGTAGTGTTTAAAAACAAGAAGGTTCAGAGGCACCACGACTGTAAGGGCTGGGAGGGAGGAGGCAGTGCTAGGATCAATGATGCATTTCGCTGTGCCTCTGCGCCGCTTCCTCCCCTCCCTTGACAGTGCAAGCGGAAAAGCTAATGAGCTCGTGCTGCCCTCCTGTCCACACCTCGCTTTCTGCTGCAGAGTGCCTCGGAGAGGGAACTGCTGATCTAGGCCTTATTTCCGTATTTTGCTAATGAAAATACCATGTGGGACAGTGTTAGAAGTTTCAGTCGAGAGGGAGATATATGTATTTACTGCTTCTGTGTTACCCACTAAGCTAGTTACGCTGGCAGTGAAGAAAATTAGATTTGTTCGATGTGATCTGTTTTTGACAGATCCATTCTGTCTGCTTTTTTGTCATTTTATTATCTTCTAGGTTCTCATAAACTGATTGTTTAATAATTTGTTCCAGAGTATTTCTGGGAATTGAAGTTAGACTGACTGCTCTGAAATTCCCTGGGTCCTCCTCTTCTCTCCTCCTCCTCCCCACAACCTCCCCCCCAAAAAATAAAAAAAAGGAAAAAAGAAATTGCAAGACATTTGGCAGCTGACAGAGAAATTAAACTATTTATGGGAGTTCTACATATGCCAGTTACAGTTTGGCTGGACCTTATTTTCACGTCTTGGGAATTTGGCTACTTTCATAAAGTAGAACAACTGCCTGAAAACTGGTTCTTTTGTTTGATTTTCATCTGTTCTGGACTGACACCTGAAGAGCTCTTAAATGGTGGTAGTGAGTAGGAGTTTTCTGCTGTATGAATGCTTAAGCAAAATTATATAGAGAGTGAAAAGGGACCACTGTGACCATCTAGTTTAGGGATCTCAGAGCCTCCTAATGCTGTGAGCACTGATCTGTCAGAGAGGCATGTGAAAATGCTATGTTTCTGGACTTTGCCCCCTTAAAGCTCATACTTGTGGCCTTCAGTGCTCTAAGAAACCCTTCGCGTGCTTGTCTCCAGCATTTCACAGACTCCGTTGGAAATATGACCCATGCCACTGTGTCGGATCTTTCTGCCAGCACATGACCCACTATGGCCTTTCTCCCATCTTATAACCTGAGGCATAAAAAGCTTATTGAGAGACTTAGAGTCTAGAAGCACTGTCTACTGAGCTGCACTTGAAGTGCTCATGAGCTGTACGTGATTTCCAGCTTCAGTTTGACCATCCCTGCTCTAGTCTTGTCTTCTGCGTGACAGAGGAGTTTCCTAAACTAATTGCAGTTTCACTTAAAGTATTTCTCCTACCAAAAAAATCTTGACTTAATGTTTCCCGTGTTGGAGAACATTGTAAGATTTTTATACCCTGATTGTAATGTCTACCAACAGATGTGTAATGCAAAGGAGGAGTTGTTTTTATTATTTGTATTCACTGTCATGTCCTGGACTTGCTACCTTTCAGAGCCTTGCATAAACCCATCAGTATGTGAGTTAAGCCTCTCTAAAAAGGGATGTGTTTTCTTCTAACTGCAGCTTGAATCCTCAGACATGGACAAAAACTTTAACATGCTCTAGGAATTCATTACTGTTTTCTCTCTGGATCCTGAGCAAAATCCTTGGCTGGTTTCACTGAAGGAAATAAGCCTGTGTATTTACTAGAGTCAAGAAGGAAGTTGGCAGTGAATTGTCTTGTGTCTATTGCTCAATGAAGGGCTGACCACAAAAACATGTACATGCCTTTTGGTCCACTAGCTCTCAGTACCAAGCTCTTTTTCTTCAGGTACTTCAGCATCTTGACTTTCTTTTTCTACTGTTTTAACCTAGAGTAGCTGTTGGATTGCTGCAGCCTACTCAAGTTTTGAAAACCCAAACTCAAATATCATTTTGCTTTAGATGTGTCTGCAATTTTGTGTTGTGGCTAGGGCATGTACTGTGTTTCAGAGGATTGTCCAGGGAATCCAGGTGTAAAACTGAGAGGGAAAAGGGTGTTATGATGAGAGAGCAGAAAGGAGAAGTATTAATGGTTTCTGCAAAGGAACAGGGATTTAGCCCAGGTCAGCACTCCCTCATCTCTCCCTCGGCGATAGTTTTTGTACTTTGGTGCTAGGAGTTGCATGTGTATCCAGGACCTTCTGTTTGTCTCTGGACAAGGAGAGTCAGTCAGTGGAGCACTCAAAAATCCCTGTTAGGGGATGACCTTGATGGAGTAGATGAGCTCCTGGGAACTTCATAAGAAGGAAATGCATAGATTTGGAAATTTGTTTCTTTACTAGCAGGAGATGGCTGTTGTATTAAACTTTAACGTGTATAATTTAAATAATATTAGTTCCATGCTCTTATAAAAATATGGGAACCTGACATTTTGTAACATGCTGGAATAGTTTGCCTCTGTATCTTCTGTTGTTAGTAATTGTTGCCTTCTGGTGAGAACATATTTAGTCCTACTAAGTTACTGTGAAGGATGGTTTGTCTTCTTGCCTTCCTGAGTACAAGGAAGCAAAATAGCTGTCTGCAGGGAGAGGCCTTGGGTTACGAGCACGACAGTCTAGGGGTGAAAATGTTAGGAGCATCAGAGCTGTCTGTGACTAAGGGTTTATGCTAGATTTTGTCTAGTCTTCTTCACTGTTAATAAAGCCACTTCCTGTGAAGATTTTTATTCAAGCGGGCTGAGAAAAGCACCTACTCACTCAAAGCTTTCTGTATTTCAATAGAGGGCTTCTGAAATGATTCAGGGAAAAAAGGTGTATAAACTGCTTTCTTGAATCTTGCTGGAAACCTTTACAGTTCTTACTTATCTTGGATATAACATACAGGCAGGACGGAGGGCATTACCATCCTTTATTTCTCTTGCAAAACTCTTTTAAAACCTGTGTGTTTGGGAATGGAATTAAAGCTGAGGGTTTTTGTGTGTGTGGCTTGTTTTTTTATTTTCTTTTTAATTTCAGTTCTGTGGGGGTTTTATTGAGTACTTGATTCTCAAATTTTTTATTGCAGTCCATCTTTATCTTAAATGCCAGCTGACGTATTTTGAGTGTAGTTCTTCCTTGTCAAAATGTGAAAGCCACAGAGAGCGTGTTTGGGGAAAGGCTCTGTCACCAGGGCTGGGGCTGTAGGTGCTCAGTGGCATTTCGTAACAGGGAGAGTCTCTGCGTGGTGCCAGCCTCCACCCCCCGGGACCTGCCTCTTCCCAGCACCTAGTTGTTTCTGCTTCGTGCAGCTGCAGCACCAACACCCATCTTCGCTGATGGCCTGTATAATGAAGAAAAGGGAATAGGCTTGGTTCCTGGGTGTGCAAATAGCTCTGATCACATAAGGCACATCGATGCTCTTGGCGTCGTGCAGTAAACTGGCCCGTGCTGGAATTGTCTTGCTGACTCACAGCATCATCATGAGACTGTGATCTTCACCCATTCAAAATAGACTTAAGGTTAGTGGTTTAAAGGAGGAAAAGGAAGTTGCAGGGATTCTTTTTCCTAAGGAATTTCTCAACAAAAGTCTTGAGGACTCAGCTTCTGAGAGTCTCTCTGCATTTTATACTGGTATCATCCTGAAAATGCCTAGAAAGCAGCCGACTTGCTGAGTCTTTCTGTGCCGAGTGCTGACAGACTGAAGAACAACAGTCGGAGAACCTACCCTAAGGCAGGAGATGTAAATGCCACAGCAGATCTTTCTCTGTCTAGTGGACTGTGGTCTGCTGAGAGTTGGACTTTGGAGAGGCCTCCAGAAATTCAGTTTTCCCTGCCATAACATTTCAGACACGATGGTGGAAACCATGAAATAGAAGCATGTAGGACACTCAGAATGGCATCCCCCCTACAGCCATCCGTTTGCTGGCGTAGACTAACTTTGGCCATTGGCGATTGCTGATTTAAAGGAGGTTGATAAAACAACTGTCTTCATCAGAGAGCAGTCATTTCTGTTTCACATTTAACAGTGCAGGACATGATTTTATTCCAGACAACCTCCTGTTCCCTAAGTTGCTGAAGTGTGACAATGTCTAACTGAAGACATATGGCATCTTATATTTTCCTGAACCCTAGCTTTCATTGTATATGTAAAGCTCTGTGTTAACTTGATAAAAATGTTTCATCCCCTAGTTTAATCCAGAAACTTTCCAGATGCATGTTATCATTTAGTAATTATCTCCCTTGTACATGTACACAAAAATACATTGTAATTTTTATTTTAATGGCAATTACTGAAGATGCTCTTTCAAAGTACTGTTCAGTGAAACCCAGGAGGTTAAGCAAAGTCAGGTGGGGTAAGCAGGTACTTGAAGCTTAATCGCCTGTATAAAGCTAGGTGAGCACCAGGGATAAGATTTCGAAATTACTAGAAGATCCAAGTAGCAGTTCAGGCTAAATCAGATAGTTAATGGATGCTGTAACTTACAGTTTGAACTTAAGAGTAGATGTGTGAAAAACAACTCTGTTGGTTTAAAAAAAAAAAAAAAAAAAAGAAAGGATAACTTTCCTGTCAAGAATTTTAGTTGATCAAAGAAACTCGTAATTAAATACTAGCATGTTATTCAACTTCATAAACATGCTTTTAAAGCACTAATTAAGATAGAGACTTAAATGGGTTGCCACCATCATGACAGTGCTCTGTTTTGGGACCCTGGTTATCTAAGTTTATATTCCCTGTTTGTTGGAGTTTCCTTGGACTTCTGTAGTCTGAGAGTGGCAAGGATCAGCGTCCCTCAGCTCCTAGGTCAAAGGAATTTCTCAGAGCACTGACAGGGCTGTTCTGGTGTGTTTTGCTTGGATGGTTTTTTTGTGTGTGTTTTTTTTCTTGTTGATGGTGAAGAGATTCTTCTCCTTGGCAAGCAAAATTCTGCTGTGACTCATTTCGAATCTTTAAACACAGAATAGTTTAGAATAAAAAAAAAAAAGTGGTTCATGTAAAGATGAGTATATGCTCCAGTCATTTTTCGATACTTATTTGTGACTATTCCTGTTTAACTTTTATATCCAGAGGAAAACACTGGCAGGGAACTTTCTTTGGTTTAAGGCGTTCCACTGGTATGGTTCTGTCATTGAGCCTTTGCTTTTCATAACCAGTACCAGTGGTTTTCTTACTGGTGTGGCAGGGCGTTGGCAGGCTAGAGCAAAGGTCTCCGAGATCAGCCTGGGAGATCCTCGCAGCTGGCTCCAGCGCTGGATGCAGTGATCACACAGCTCATACGTGATATTTTGTCGTCACCCTTTCTTGCTTAGAAGATGCTTGTTAAAGTTGCTAGGAAGGACACTGCTGCGGAGAAAAGCCAACCACTGCTTAGCTCTGAGAAGGAATACTGAGGAAGAAATGGTAAACTGGTGTGGGAACTGTATTTCTCGTGAACAAAGAGGTATTGTCACAAGGAAAATGGTCTGTTACTTAGATTGATTCCTCCTCTAGTCTTCTTCAATATTTTAATTTAATTTAAAATTTTAATTTAATAATTTAAAAATTATTAATTTAACTTAATTTGAGGTTGTAATTTAATTTAAAAAGAAAAATTAATGAACATGTTTTTATGTATGTTACATTATTGCAAGTTATTGTGAAGTCCATATGATAAAATCTTAGGAACAGCTTTTGATACAAATTTGCGGCAGAGTCTATAGTTTGTGAAACAAACTTTTTGTAAAGCCTGAATACAATTTTGAAAAGCTTTCAGCTAACGTTCACGAAAGCTGTTTTTAAACAAACAATCCCAAACTTTGGCCAGGTCTGCACTGCGAAAAGTCTTGCCAGCAAGAGCTGTGTCAGCCAGGGGTGTGGAAAAATTCATACATGCTCGCTGACATTGTTGCGTTGGCAAAGCCCCAAGCGTGGATGCAGCTGTGCCGGCAGAGGAGCGCTTTTATCAGCTTAGCTTATGTCGTTTGGGGAGGTGATGCAACTGCGCCAGCAGAAAACCTCTTCTCTTGGCATACGCTGCCGGCGTGGGAGGCTCTGCCAGCGCGGCTGTAGCAGCAGGGCTCGGTACCAGTGAGGTCCTGAGCAGCAATTGCAATTGCAGCAACTGGAAGTTGAAAGGAAAAGCAGCTCTGAGCAAAACAGGGGCCTCTATCATTTCTTTTTTACATGAGAAAGACAGTTAAGAACAGAGCAGAAGGGGCGATACAAATTTTAAAATTAAGCTTTAATGTAAGAAGTGTGTTTAAACCTTACGGCTTTAAGATGTCGCTGGCCCTTTACCAGCCGCGGGTCTGTCCCTGGGCTGCTGGTTCTGCAGCCGCCCAACATCTGTGCTTTGTGCTGCCAGGGCGGCGCAAGGGTGCCAGTGTCTGGGGGAGCAGTCCAAAGCTGCTGTCTGTAAACCTAGGAAGACAACTGTAATCACATTTACATTCCCGTCATATTTGGATGTGACCACTCGCACTAGAGCATCTTCGTGTTTAAATAAAAGTTTAAATTCCTCACAATGTCATGTTTACATTTTGCAGGGAGATAGAGATAGTATTCCTGCTGTCTGCACATGCTTGTGCTCGTTCTCCTCTCGCCTTGGGCTAGCCGGTGACAAGATTTTGCAGAACTCTGTTTGTGACATCTTAAAATGAATAATTTAAGGCACAAAGCATTGTAAGAAGTAAAAACAAAACCAAAAATACTGCAAACCAGAATAGAAGCTCTTTTTCTCTAGTAGTAATTACCAGTTAAGGGTAAGACTGGATTGTTTATGTTGACTCTTATAGAAGCTGTACATATGGGTATGAGAAAAGTGCTCATTTTTAAACCTTAAACAGAACAGTTGTATTTTTGATCATTTTATGCATTTTGAGGACTCTGCCAAAGACTTTTTGCAGAAAAGAATAGCATTGTGTCAGACTGTTTGTTCCGTTCATTATGAAAATGTTTTGAAACTCAATGCTCTGTCATTCTGCGTTGCTTACAACCCTAAAAATAATTGCCTGGCATTACTGGAAGCAGGACGCTCTAACTGCCCAGCTTGCACTGCTATAGTTAAAATCCGTCAGTGTTTCCATTACAGACTTGGAGGGAGGGTTTAATCTTTTTCCCATTTTGAATCATGCCTGGAAGAAATTCTGGAGCAGAGCTTTGACTCAGGGTATAAATCTTTTGAGAGATTTGATGTTTCCAAAAATCTTCTTAGAAAAACTAAAGAGGAATGAGATTGTGATACTCAAGTTTTGAACTTTTAAATGACCATGAATATATTTCATTTTCCTTTTGGTAATAGGTCAGTTGGGCAACAACACTGTTTCTACATATCAAAGTTGGTTTTATAGGATCTGAGTGTTGCAGTTTGCTGTTCTGTGTTGATATCATTGCTGCATAATGCACTTTGCAATATACCAAACTGAAAGATTTCAAAACCTTCCCTGGGAAAGGCAAAAGAGAAACACATAATTACCATGAAGCATCTGATACAAGGCCTGTCTTTGTACTTTTCTCCCACCCACAATTTCATTCCAATTTCCCAAGGTTATCTCCAAAATAGTTTCACTTTTCTTGCGTGTTAAAGCTGTAGTTGCATGAATGCTTTAAACGGACACAAACCGTAATCCCCTCCTCTGCCTCACATTCCTGCTCCCGGCCTTGTGACAGCCCAAGCTGCTGCGTAGCACTAAACCACATGTGGTGAACCAGAGCAGGGAAGATGGTTTTTTTTTCGGTCCAAGCTGTGGCTACACAAGCTTTTGTGCTAGTCCAAAGAGGAGGGTGGCACAGGGGCGGGAACAAGCAAGTCTACACCTACATTTCACTTTATATATATATATGTATTTTTTTCATATATTTATATTCCTATATTTATATTCCTATATTTATATATTTATTTATTTATTTATTTATTTATTTATTTATTTCTCCCTCCAATGTGGCTTTCCTCTAAGGGTCATAAACTGGGTCTTTACTACAAACTTCTCGAGCCATGGAGGCTGTGACTTTTGCAGGAAAGGGAGTCTATGCAGTAAATACTTCTTGTCAGTGAAAACCTTGTAGTCCATAGGTTTTTACTGGCAACTTTAGCTCTCTATATTCATTAAAATACTCCTCACTTGCAACAACACAGACCTGTTTTTAATACTTTCTGCACTATGTCTTGCTATTCTGTGGTTAAAGCAAATGGTTAAGACAGCTCTATTGCAAATTTTCTCTAGGACATTTTAAAGTTCCATTAGGGTCAGATTTTAATAAAAATAGCATTATTAAGGAATATATAGAAGTGTTTATGTGCTTATTTCCTTTTGAAACTTTAATTATTTGTAATGATACAAAGCCTTTTTCTTGAGATTCTTGAAATAATTCACAAATACTGAGATCAGTGGCAGTTTGAAAATGACACTAAGGGACAAAATTAATTTAAAAAGTCTAGTCCTTAAGAGCTGTCTAAGGTCCCTTTCTATCTTAAAAAAAAAAAAAAAAAAGGTGAGATACGCAAAGCCAGCAGAGATACAAAAGCATTTTCTAATTATTTTTATATTTCTGGATAGATTAAGGAAATGACATAATCTTAACGTCTGCCACAAAAACACCTTTACGACATGTGGAATTGTCTTAGTGAAGGAAACTTTGTTTATATCCATTAAAACGTAGAGCAACAATATCTCTTATTTCATTTTTCATCATTTGCCCCAATGAAGAGTGATAAAATCCTACGAGTAATACGCAGCAGAGGTTATATGTAATTTGAATGTGTGTCACACGTTGAGAGTGCTTCAGATGATAGTTTGGTATATGAGAATGGGTCCGTGCATCCTGCCCCCGAGCCTGGTGTGAAAGCAGGTATATTTGGCACACGAGTAATTACGCGCAGATGTAACATAGTGCTGCTCATGGTAAACAGCAGTGAGACAGGGTGCGTGTTGTGATTGCTATCGGTAGTTAACTCTGCCCCGCTTTTTCCTTTGCAGCAGTCCATCGTACCAGCCCACCCGATGGCTCCTCCTAGTCCCAGCACCACCAGCAGTAATAACAACAGTAGTAGCAGCAGCAACTCAGGATGGGATCAATTAAGTAAAACAAACCTGTACATCAGAGCACTGCCTCCAAACACCACTGATCAGGACCTGGTTAAACTATGCCAACCGTAAGTACTATGCTTAAATATAGATTACAAAATGATACCTTAAAAACTCATAGTAGGTGTACAGTATGAGTGTTTGGATTATGAGGGGAGAAAAAGAGATCCTTAAATAAAAATCCTTATCCTGTGCTGTGATGAGAATTTTCCATAGAAATCAGGAGGAGCAGAATGTGCTTGGCACTTTGGAGAAGCAAAGAACAGCTTAAATATAGCTTAAATACAACCCATTTTTGAAGTAACAGTTATGGTCCCCCATACTCCTGCCTGTTTCTGGTGCTGCTGAAATCACAAAAAGAGGAAAGTTAGCACCCAAATGTGGAACTTAAGAACCTCTAGTGGAGGGTCTCTGTTCACCTCTAACTTAGATCTGTCAGTACCAGCTCCTCAAGTAAGTGTTCTGTACCAGTGTAAACTATAACTGGTGTTTTGAAGCTTACCCTACTTTCAGGCTAATTTACATTGGCACTATACGGTTGTATTTATGATTAAAAATAGGGCACCTATGTAAGAATACTTGCTAATGGCTGGAGTTCAGAGTGGACGTGGCTTAGCAGAAGGTTTTCAGGAAATATTGTTAACATGAGGTTTTTGCTTGTGTGAATTTTTGTTTTTTAATTTTTACAGCAGCACATGCCTTTCATTACTTTTAAATATGGGTTGGATGCCTAGAGACTGTGTGTAATTATGTTGTTTATACACTGTTTAAAAATCACCTTTCTTGAATGTTTTACTGACTTTTAAAAAAGTACTTAGTACTTCTGAGATGCACAACACGCTTTCGGGATCATTACTAGACCATAATAGTTGTGTATTTAATTTAATGTAAGAAAAGACCTAGATCTCTTATTTCTGAATGAATCAAGAGTCATTTGGATTTATATGTAACACTATTGTCTGAGATTCTCAAAGTAATTTCAACTTCAATTTAGCATTTTAGTAACTAGGCATATATAAAAAATAGTTGCCGAAGATCACAATGCAATTTAGCAAAATAGTCAGGGAAAACTATAAATCTTGAGTCCCAGCTTTCACGAGCCACTTTTATGTTTGTGAATATTGCAAAAAATATGGTACTTTAATTTATAGGGAAGAAGTTCTTAATTTTTCATTTTAAACAAGACTTGGATTTCCAGGATAATAGTCACTTATCTACTGATAAGTAGTCTTAGGATTATAATTAATTATAATTAAATAAGCTACTATTATTTTTTGAAAGAGAAAATTATTTCCATTTGGTCATTTTCCCAACAGCAAATGAAATCTATAAATTTTACAGAAAAAGAAGCAGATTATCAATCTGTGAAAGGATTCATTGATTAAATTATACATTTTCACAACTTGTCGTGTAAAGACCTCTTGTCACTTGGAGTTTGTTTTACAAATGTGTGTTTTACAGAAGTGGATTTCTCCCCCCCCCCCCCCCCCCCAATTTTCATCTTTTGAAATGATGAAGAAACCTTTGCCTGCACATTTATGTTATTTCAAGACAAAGTTGTGAGGTTATTTTTCACTGGAGCCACCCAGTACCTCCTGTTTATTGCAGTGGTCACTGTAGCTCCTGAATCTCTCTCTGAAGACATTTTGGTGTGCTTTGATCTTAGGTGCCACTGATGCATGAACATCCTAGAAAAAGGTACTCAGTGTTTTCCTGTCATTAGTCCTTTGCGTCTTGGATTGTCAAAGATTCTGACTTTTTTGTTATTGTTCATAAATATATATATATATAAAATTCTAGTCAGATCAGCATGAATTTTATAAATAAAGGGCAAAAACTGCAACCATGCAGTTTTTAAATGAATTCTGAAGTGAGTTTAATGACTTGGAAGGCTGTTGCAGTTCTTTCTGTAAGGTATTTCTCTCCTAAATGTCTTTCTTGAGAGAGGTCCTGTATCAAAATTCTCCATTTCTGCTGAGGAACCAAGTGAGATATCCAGGATTTTTAGGCTTGGAACATCTTTCAAAAATCTGCATAATCTATTAAGAGCCTTAGATTTCTCTGCCAACATAACCCCTTAGCAACTAAGTTAATGTTTCAGTAAGGTACAGATGACAACACTCTCTCTTTGTTCACAGAAGAGCAGTAATCCACTTCTATAAACTACAGAGAGTTTCAGATGCAAAATTTTTTCCCTCCTACAAATCTGCCTAAACTTTCTGGAAATAGAGAGCAAGATATCCTTGTAAGTGGACCTGGTAGTAATATCTAGCTGCCTCACTGGAACATCCTTTGCTGCTTGAGATGCTTATAATTTTTGAAAACTTCTTAAAGTAAATAAACTTTTCTATGCATGTCATTAAAGAGAATTGCAGATACATTCTGTGTTTGTTGTTATCAATAAACTATGCACAGTTGTCCTTCTTTTTCTGTCTGTTTTTATCGAATTAATATCACCAGCTCATTCATAGAAAAAAGAAAAAGTTGAGGGTTATAAAATTAATAAATGTGTATTTGTAGAGTTTTAGTTTCTGTTTTAAACTGAAAGAACAGATTTTTAGTTTAGTTTTGCACATTTCTTTGCAATTTTTTCTAAAAAAGAGGAACTATCAAATAATAATGAGAAAGTGAAACTCATTGTTCATTTTCATTGTGTAAGCTGATGTAATGCAGAATAAATGAAGGATAAAATCTTGGACTCAGAGAAGGTAATGAAAAAAACGCCGTTTACTCCAAATCTCTAAAATACTTTCTTTAGTTCTCTAAAATTGCCTAAAATTTAAGAATTTTTTTTATCGGGAGGCTTTAGAGTAATTTTAACTCCTTCTCCCCGTAATAGACTGGCTCTTGCCCTCCTAAGAGGGGGCACCCACTGGAGTTCTTGATGCTGAACTGATTACAGAAGGGATAGAAAGGCAGCTCTGCTTATTGCAGAAATGGTCTTGCTAGCTGCCAATAAGCAGGTTTCAGCGGAGGTACGGAAAGAGGTCACTGGCATTCCTTTTATATCTTTGGAATTTATACAGCACGACTGTGGAAGGATTACTCTGTTGTCCCTTAGTTTGGGAATTTCACTCGTAGATTGTTTGGCTGTTGTCAGACAAGATAGAAAAACAACTCTGGGTTGAAGAAATAATGGTTAAAAAACATCATTATTGCTGCAAATGCCAGAAACATCCCATTTGCACAGACTTTCCCTCTGAGCAAATCTGGTTTCATTCATACGAATTTGAAGACATTGTCTAGTTCATGCTTCCCAGTTCCTGATTTGGTCCCGAACTTATACCACAAGCCTTAGCATCCCCTTTTTACCCCGTCCCTCCCACTTCAAATGATGTAGTTTCAGTGATCTCAGATGTAGCTAGCTGTGTGACATTTCTCCTTGTAAGGGGAAAAGTTTATTTTGTCCAGAGAATATAAACAATTATGTATGAAACTATATGCATCACAAGGGCATCTGTACTGTTTTGAATTAAACAGCATAAGTGTTTGCTTATTTTCCCTTCCAGAATGACAACGTGGACTTGTATCATATACCGTACTAAAAGCTATTAGAAATTATGATTATTGTGGAGAAATGTTATTTTCAAATATAATCCCTCCGAATGCAGTGCAGAAGAATCTACAGAATTCTTGTGTATGTGGGTCTGGTTATACAGTGACTTTTATTTGCTTTAGTCAATCTGTTTGCTTTAGTTCTTGCTCGCAACAGCTAGCAGTGCTAGTTTTTGACATGTTTTTATTTTGATTAATTATTTTTGGTGAATCATTAGAGAAACTTCTTACCAAATTATCAAAGTGTTGGGCTTGCTTTCCTGTTGTAGCACAGCCATGCACTATTTACGAATACAGTTAACAAATGTTAACCATTTTTGTGGAAACGTACTTTCCTGGCAAGAGAGCAATTTTGCCAATATATGTCTCTACAAATCTGTTCCCTACCTGCATCTGCTCGGTTCTTTCTACAGTGCTCTATTTGGAGAAGCTTTCCCCTCTTCTCCAAGATTAAAATCGCATATTATACTTTTGCTACGAAGGCTCACCTGGGAGCACGGCTATTTTCAGATTGCGTTATTGGCTTTTGTGTGGGAAATGAAGCTGCCATGTTTCCGAGTAGCCCATTTGAACGCAAGCCTGCTACTCCAGTTCTGCACTGGGAAAACAAATTTCTTCATATCAGTTGTGCCAGGGGCAGAAGTGTGGGGAAGAATAGGATATGTATTTTGTTTCTTGCAAGACTGTCATAACAGGCAACTAAGTACAGTCCTGCTTGTTACGGGATGTCATATGAGTCAGTTCTCTCCCCAAGAGCTTTCCATTAGGTATACAGGGCAGGCAAAGCCATCAACACCGTGGCCCACAGATACCGTCTTTCCAGGAGGAGGCTAGACAGGAGAAATTAGCTAAATAGAAGGAAAAAAAAGCAGAGAAAAAGAGAAATTGGGGTAAACGGCCGAGGAGCCCAGGCTGGGGAAGCCTGCGGAAAGCAGCCGACCTCGGCAGTGTCCGTGGCGCTCCAAGCAGTTTCTGCAGCCGCCCTCTGCTCCGGTCTCTTGCTCTGCTTTGCTCTCTCACACTTACTTTTCCCAAACCGTGTGATGCTGTTGCAGGAGGCCTGCTGTCGGGAGCGAGCCCCGTTGGGAAGCGCGGGCTGCGCAGGGTTGCTGGTAGCCTTGGCCGTGCCTAATCGCGCTCCCGTCCCCCGGGGCAGCTATCGATACTTGCTTGAGGTGCCTCTTTCAGCTGTTGTGCTGGCTTTTTGTTCCTGAATACGTTATTTAGAGATCGTTTGCACCTTTTTACTTGGTGTCTCTTCGACAGTTGGTTCTTGCAGTTTAATTAGTATCTGAGGATCTGAAAATACAAGGTATAACTCATTCCAGGTATTTCCCTGAAGTCCTAGAGACTGCTCGTGTGATTAGGGACTTATGGGATTGGGGTTTATGAGGTTCAGCCAGGAGCTGGTAACTTGCTTTCACACATTTTCTAGGTGCTTTCCAGACTCCCACTAAGTGCTGTGCTTCACTGCATGTGACCTTTATGCCCAGACCGCATGGTTCAAGAGCCCTGTGCTTTCCACTTTCTTCTCGCCTGTGATTTACCTCTTCCTAGCCTGCAGCGTGGCATCCCTGCAGTGCCGAATTTCTGCAGAGACCTCATTTTGTGCCATTTACATCATTGAATGAGGATGCTGCAACAAACCCTTCTTCACCCTCCCGGCAATCCTCAGGCCCAGGGTGAGATGTCAAGCTTTGAGGCTTGACTCAGGGCTCCCACATTGAGCTGAGCATAAATCATCAAGCTGGGCCACCTCGGGTTTGCGCGGTTCCAGGCTGTTTGCTTGTTTTGTGTTGCGTGTATCAAGCTGTTTGAAGTCTATATAATATCTTTTGAAATACGTTTTTGTTCTGGACAGTTTCACTCAAGTTTCCTCTCTTAAATTATTGCTGTAGGGTTATAATGCAGGCATTTCATGGGATTACAATTAGGAAAGCAGCTGGTTTAAGGTAACAAAGTTAGTGATATAATTACCCCAACAGACCATTGTGCTGCTCCAGGATGGTCAGAACATTAAAACAGAGCCGTGTAGTGGCAGGCTTTGCTTCGTAGGCGCTTGGGAAATTGTGTTGAGGGAGGTGTTTTTTAAGAATTTCTTTCACTGAAGAGTAATTGCAGAGCTTTAAATCTCCAGCATAATAAACACAGGCATAACTAAAACTGCTTCACTGACAGGCTAATGGTCATTTTGAAAAATTTGAGTTCAATGTGCTATGTAGCTTTGTTTCTGCAGCATCCGCACATTTTTAGATCTTTGCATACTCCAGTAATTCCCTGTTTTGGGGCAGGAGTACCCCAAAAATGTTTCAGTTGTAAAGTGGCTGCTCTTAATAAAACACTTAAATTCATAAGTCATGTGACAACCATTAGCATATTAATGTTTCCCTGTTCTTTGCTTCCCGTGTAATTGTGACCTCTCACTGTGCTGCCATTTCCCATCTCCTTCAAATACGCTCAATACTGAGAAGTTGTGAACTAGAGCTCTAAGATTTACTGTAGCAGGGAGCTGTCATCACTGCTGTCACTTAAGAGCAAAAAAATCTGCTAATTTTACTCAGCCTATCTTATTAGAAATCGGATGTGGCTGGGCTTTAGCAAAAAGCTTTACCAGTAGTCTTTTGCATTTAACTCATTTGGGAGAAGGTGCTGGGCGGGTCACTGCTGTTCAGTTCACATGCTAAGGAAAGGTCTGTAGCACCTGGTTAAGACTTCCTTGGAGGGCAGGCAGTGCAAGTCAGGGAAAGCTGAATTATGGATTTCAAAGTAGTTAACTCCTCTGTCTCTCTCTCTTATTTTTGGATTTTTTTTAAACTTTTTTTTTTTTTTTAGATTTTTTTTCCTCTTCCAACCTTTTTGCTTTATTCTCCGTTTTCTTGTGCTCTTTCATGGTTTTTCTGCCAGCTGCAGTGAAATGTTCATAATTACGTGGAATATAATTTCATGTCACATAATTAAATGAGATACATCAGTGTCCCTGATCCTGTTCCCTTTGAGATCAGTATGAGTATTAATACTGATTATATTGGAGCAGGACCACATCTATTGTTCTTATTTTTTACAGTGGAAAGAAGACCCCTACAAATCAGTTCTTTGAGAGGTTCATGTATGCATTTATTTTTGGTTAGTAGTAGCATTGCAAACACCTCTAAAGAAAGAACACCTGGTTTACAGCATGTCATGTGCCTGTAGGAGGAGGTAGGTTCTTCAGCAATTCAGCAGTGTGTGATTTACAGTGTGCAGCTCTTTGCCATATGGTACCAGCACCATCTTTTTCTTCATTCCTTCTTCAAGGACTGTTACATGATTTGGATTTTACTCAGTATGTGTAATCTGCAGCAGAAACTCTCTTAATTGTGCCTTCTCGTCCAGTTTTGCTCTTCAAACATAACACATGAAGCGTGGTGAAGGTGGCTTCCGTAGCTGCAGTAGCTGATGGTAGCAGTGCTGTGTGCCTGTGCGGGCACACGCTGGTGTGCAACACAGTGTGACACTACACAGAAATACCTCCAGGAGCTTCAGGACCAGCGTTTAGATAGTCCCATGTGTGTTGTGCCCAGCTGATGCACCCCGTCCCGTCCCTTAGCCAGGCTGGCTGGTGGAGGAGGAGTTGCGTGTCAGTGCAGCGTATAAACTGGCTCGGCCAGCTTGTGTGGCAGGGCAGCGTGCTGCGTGGATGTGAATGTCTTAGCTGATGATCTTCCGATAGGTCGGTGTAAAAAGAAAGTATCCCATTTCTATAGCTGAGATGAAACAGTGTTCAGGTGTGTAAATCCTTTTTTGCCAGCTCCACTGGAGCGGTGCGGATCTGATCCGAAGACTGAAATACTTTTTATTGTTAGGGCTTGACTCCCATAGTCAGGGCTGAGGCATTTGCATGGTATGCCGTGGGAACTGTGATTGGCCTGAAGGTTTAATATTTGGCTTAAGTAGTAATTTCCTCTTTTTTTTTTGTGTGTGTGTGTGTGTGTGTGACTACTTAAAGCCTGGGTTATATTATGAAGTGATGGATGTGGTGTAAAGGAAAGACTATGTCTTCTTCCAAACATTTACAGAAGTGAAGTTCAGACAGCTTTACATTCATGATCAAATGAAACCCACTCTGAAGTCCGCCCTAAGGAGTTCCAGGGTATTTTTTGCGCAATAATATATTTTTCTGGATTATCATTAAGGAGCCTTACGTATTTTTTGGGAAACTGCGACTGAAGAAAAAGTTGCCTTTAGAGTCCTAACCTCTGGATGCAGAAAATCTCTTGAGATGTTTTGAGTTTAAAACAAATATAACAGTTTTAATTCTCTTTCTGTTATGTGATTAAACTTTAAATGTAATCAAAAATAAAATAATTTTTGACATTCCAACTCAAGATTTCCTTTACTGGCAATAGCCAAATACTAACCAGCTATTCCCCTCGGCAAACCCTCCTTAAAAACTAGAAATCTGAATACAGGCGCGCTTAGGAGCTCCCTTTGCACTTTGGTCACAGATGCAGGGACCGTCTGCTTGCACAAGCTCCAGCTCTCCCGGGAGATGAGAGTTGTGCTGCAGCGTGAGGCCCCCGGAGAGGTGATCCCATGGAATTTCCTTTAGGAAGTGGGGGCGAGGGAGGAGAGGGGCGTGGAAGGAATGCTTCATCCGCAGCTGCTTGTAAAAGAGGCACTAGGAAAACGCATTGGAAAACTACCGCCATCGGAGATCGCCGCTCGGCAGGATAACCCGTGCTTCAGGAACATTTTGAAGGGGCTTGTTTAGTTGCAGTGGACGCCTGTAAATGTTTAAAATTACTAATCGGATTTTCTAGTGGGTTCCATAATGCTGATGCCAAAAACTGTCCCTTCTGTTAAAAACAGACAGGTTAAGCAGGAGACTCACATATACAAACTTAAGTCAGAAACAGTTTCAGAATTGAATCAGCTTGGAGTCTAAATTGATTTCTGCCCTAGCATGCTTGCATAAAACTTTCCTTTCTCTCAGGATACCATGCTGAGAAGAAAGCAGGAACAGTATTTGCAGATTCGTATGTCTGATATCTAATATCTAATGTAGTTTCACAAAACTCTTAGGAATCTTGTAAATTCTGAGCTTGTTTGTTAAAGGTTAGTTCTACTCAGCTCTGAATTATGCAATGTTAACTCTTTAAAATGAAAAAATGAGCCATCTGATGTTGACACGTCGGAAGATCAGTCATCTTCTCAGTAACCTTTCAATAGAGCAGTAATATTTTTTTGCTACATCGTTGTATGCCAAGTTGCTATTAGAGTTTAAAAAGTAACACCCCCAAACTGCATGAAAACCAGACAATAAATATCCCTACTTTACTGGGAAAATAGAAGCAGCAGCAAATGTAGGTAAACAAGTAAATCAATTAATCTTATAATTGAGAAAATAGAGAGAAAAATCAGTGTTTATCTTAAAAAAAAAAAAATAATTCCAGGTCCTCAATTGTTTTCCCACAACTTCTCAAATTCTATCCTGTTCTGACATTCAAAACATGTCACTTGCCTCAGTTCAGTTTGAACAGTGCTTTGTTCAAGACTCAAACCAATCCTGTAGAAAATTAAATTTCTAAAACACTGCTGGGAGAAGAATTAACATTTCATCATTTAAAAATCTGATCTTTGCAGATAGATGTGCAGTAAATGGGGAAAAAAATGCAAATTATAATTTGAATGTGGATATTGTTGTGGTAAGTGGAAATAAAGCAAAGAAGAATTTGATTTGGGGTCTGTTTTGATGCTGTTACTGGTACAAATGTTCCATTTGAAATAGCCGTGTGAGTAAGAGTTAATCCTTTACGGATCATAATTTCAGTAAAAGAAATATGTTCTAATTGTATGCCTATCATGTCCTTTCTATTTCCTCTCATATTCATTTTAGAATCTGGCTTACCCAAAAGAGGAAAAACTTGTAATCTGTTGATTTACTGCCATAAGAAAAATTCCCCAAAGTAGACATTTTGTGTTATTTCACTTACTTAATTTGGATATTAACTTAATAATTATATTTAATTAATTGATAAGTTCTGGCATTTATCTTAACTGAAATTTACTCATATTAGCCCAAAATGCATAAAATATTTTTCTATATTCTATGAAGCTGTATAATGGTACATGCTGTCTTTAAAAGATAGAGTAGTGGATCAATATTTTTGTCTAGAAGAACATTGTTCACTTAGGCTTTACACATTATGAGTGTTTCAAATGTATAGTCATTAACAAACTTTCACAAGTCTATCAAAATACCAGCAATTATTCCAATACATTAATATGGACATTTTTTTCCTTTAATGTTGGAGTGAATGCAGTAGTAAAATAAATATTACGTTAATAGAAGATATAAGACCAGGAGAAAAAAATTGCTTCATACAGGATAACACAAATACTGGACAAATCCAAAATCTTATGTTTGCAGACCCTAAATATCAGAAAGGAAATGATCCAAACACCAGAAGAAGAGCCAAACTACTTGTTTCTGGTGTGAAGGACTCTTTTTCTACTGCTGGTATAATAACTAAAGAGCTTTTGGAGTCTGGAAACCATCAGAATTTTGCAGTTCAGTATGTTAATTTTTTTATTTATCATGTATTTAAAATCTCAAAGGAACTGGTGTCCCGTGCTGCTTCATTTTGAATTAACAAACAACGTGAAGAAGAAGAAGAAGAAGAAAAAAGCAGCTTACATGTGCCCACAAGTCAACGGCAAGCTTAATTTCTCTTTGTTTGCAGTGTGCTCACAGAGGTCCAATCCTAGAAAGCGCCAAGCACCTGCAGGAGCTCACAGCTCCTACTGGCAGTATTAGGGTTTAAAAGTACTTCACACTCTGTAGCGTGGATTTAGTATTTGTTTGGTAGTGAAGGCTGAGCTTTTGAGCTACCTGGGAGCACACTGTCAGATAAACTCCATGGTCTCTAGGGTTTTTTGGGGGGGGGGGGGTTCCCTCTTTCCCCCCCCCCCCCTTCTTCTTTTAGACCTGTAACTGTGCAGTACCCGACAGCAGGAATCTGATTAAGTCAGAATAACTTGGCTGAGTTATGGAGAAGCTGTTTGGCAGAGAGAAGAAGAGTGACTCTTTCCCATCGAGGCCTGAGGGTATCAGCGTGGCGGGTTATCCAGCAGAGCTGTGTTTCCTTCCCTGCGACGCTGTTTGCAATACCCTGATCTCAAAAGGAATGTTTGTAAACTATCTGCATTTTTTTCAGATAGTTTATATCCAACACCCTACACTTCCCACGCCTGATGCTACGTGATTTTATTGTGTCGCAGAATGGTGGCAGGCTTTGTCTTAACTTCATTTTTAAGGCTTGTTTATTTGTTGCCAAAGTATATTTGCTGTATTTTGAAGATTTTAAGTATTGCGATGGAAAGTATTGTTCCATGTTTCATTTTCTCAGTGATAGCGGCAGCTTACAGGGTTTCCATGTTGCAATACAAAGTAGTAGGAGTAAAATACCATTAGCCAGTATTGCCACTGAAAACAATCTATCGTCATACCATGGCTTCAGCATGAATGTACTCTTTATTATTTTGATGTAAATCAGGATCAATTCTTTTTGAAGATCTTCCAAATACTCATAGCTATGACATTATAAAAATATACAATAGTCTCTCTCAGTTTTCTGTTTCTTCCCCAGTGAATTGTGTGTTACTTTGTTCCATGAAAATTTCCAAAAGTTTTTCCGCCCATTTCCTTAATTGCTTATTCAGTTAAATACTTGTTAATTCTCTTTGAAGTCTGGGAGACCCACTCTGAATTAAACAATTTCGCAAATATTGTAAAATATTTTGAAAAGAGTGGTTCTCAGTGGAAGAGGGGACAGCCCTATCTATCACTAATCAGCACTTTCCCACCTAGCACTCTGGAAATGACATTCAGGTAGCAGTCAGTGTTTTGGATGACTGAATTTTGGTTGAATTGATGAAGTAAAAAAGCAAGTAGGTTTCAGTGGATCACAGAAAAGGCCCAAGCTGTTAAGATGTTCTTGGGTAGATAGCCAGAGTAAGAAAAGTTTTTGACTCTCATTCCTTTTTAAGAAGAGGAAAAGACTTTATTTTTATAATTTTTTTCATTTGTGTTTCCATTTAACCAACAAATTGCACTCTGAGGCAATAACTTGAAGCAGACCTCATGTTGATTTAGATCAATATGAAACACTGGACTGCTACTCAATTTGTGGTGGGTCTTTTGGTCTTCTCTATTTAAGATGTTGCACTTTGTGAATGTTGTTTAAAAATATATTGATCCAGAGACAGTGTCTGTATTCTCTATATAGAGCCCTTCACCTGAACTCACTAGGTCCAAAATTTTCTCCTAATTAGAGGAGATTATTTATTTGGACTTATTACTCTTTCATCATGAGATATAGTCACCAGGAAACCATAAGCAGTGGGATGCTGGACAGAAGACTGTGGTACACAACTACCCTATGGCTAACTATAGGTGGAGGCTGATGTTTTACCTGCTGTCAGAAAGTGCCCATGGATTTGCAACCAGCAAGTGATAAAGGTGGAATACAGAATTTAAAATTTTCTTGGACCTTAGACCTGGAGTGAGACTCCACACAGCTCCAAGGTTGTAGCTGAAATTTGAGTAGCTGTAGGAATTTACTTTCAAGGGTAACTGGTTGCTGACCAAGCACCTTAGTGATTTTTGTATGTTGTTGGACATAAATTTTCAAAACATTGTCAGTTAGGTACATATATAAAAATGAAATAATTTAATTAGAAGTAGAGCAGAATTGCATCTAAATATATAGTGAACCAAGATGCTTAGTTTTTTATAATTAGCTTGCAATGTACTTCACAATATACTAATAAAAAACACTTCTGAAAAAAGAATCTGATGCTATTTATCAGATCTCATCACACCAACTCTAGTTAAATTTTTGCCATGAAACAAATTCAGTTTCTATTTCTCTAGATGAAACTTAATGAGTTCCTGTGATAGAAGACATTTTAGTGCCCTTAGGGTGTTTTGGCTTTTCTCCTTTTTCTTTTTGTGATAGTTAGGATGACCTTTTTTCCCTTTCCTTAAGTAAGGGGGGAGGGAATGAATCTTTAAGTGCAGAGAGAGTGAATTGTCATAATTTTACTTTGTAGTCGGGAAGGAGTATTTCTGAGGGCAATGTTTTCTTTGGTTCATTCGTGTCCTTTTCAAACTTCCATTTTGTTCAGTCTGACAGAATTTGCTGAATTTTTAATTGCTTTTCAGGGATTTAACTGGATTTATATTTGGGCCTGGGTCACTGGTTCTTCTCTTTCCAGGATCTTATAGTTATCTTCTGGTCATGCTTGTTCCATAGGTGTTTGACAACTTGCAGTTCAGCTTCTTCAGTGATGGAGGAAATGTGAGGCTGTTTCCCTCAAGCTGCTTTCCTCTGGTGGTAGAGGTCAACATTTGGCTGTGACAGCTCTCCTTTATTTTTTTGGCAGACAGTTCTGACATTCTTGTTGTTGAGATCATCCCCACTAGGGCTTTCAGGAGGACATCTGACCGATGCTCAAATTCTTTGCCTTCTGCTGTTCTGACCATATAGTATGTTGTAGGAAAGGTCTCTGTCCTTTTCCATTAATAATTAATTTGCTTCTAGATACCTTTTTTTGACCCAGTGATCTGTGGATTTGTGGTTTCTTCCTTTTGCTATGATTTGGTTTCATGTTGAGGGTGTGGATTCTTTTAATCCCAAGGATAATTTAAGAGAAAGAAGTATCATTAAATTACTGCAGTCTGAGTCATTTGATCTGTGAGTTTAGTTCCCTGGCCTTCCCACACAGCATTTCCGATATGCAGTGAGCTGAGGATGTGCAGGAAAGACTGTAGACTGACCTAGATACTGTTTAACTCTTTGCTAATGAGTGGTTTTCTGACATTGGATACAGACATTGCTTCTCTGGATTCTTAATCCTTTACTGTGAAAGAGCTGTATCTGTTACATTTCCCCCCTTCTGAGTAATTTTCATCAAAAATATCAAGGTGTTTCTGTTAGATTTCAATTTTCATTTTGGAAAATTAGTAAATGAACTATTCTAGATTCTGAAGTGTAGGCACTGGGATTCATCCTCAGGTAGAATTTTGGGTTCTTTCTTACAGTAGCTTATTACTTTTAAGAGAAAAGTTCATTCTGTTGTCCTCTTACAGGCAAAGAAATAGTCATCTCAGGCTGTTGACAGACAAAACAAAACAAAACAAAGCATCTATAGGTCAGTTAAGCCCAGAAATACTGTGACCATGTCATACAAACTCCTTCTTTGGCATGTGTTGTTGAATCTGTTCAAGAAAAGTTGTCATGATATGTGTGATACAGAACTAACTCTGCTGACTTTGAAATTTTCTGTCAGCTTTGCTCTGGTGCACTGGTTGATTGATTTTCCTGGCACTATATCAGAATGTGTTTTTGAATAGTCCCTTTTGTGATGACTGGTGCTTTGGGTTCATGAAGCAGCTGTGACTGCTCCTTTTAAGCAATTTTGAATCTATGTCCTAAGCAATTTTGAATCTATGTCCTGTTCTGTTTAATGTAGATGCAGAGGTAGAGCCATTGGAAGGTGTAGCCAGTTGGTTTTCTCAGAGCCCAGTTGGGCCATTTGTGAGTCACTTCTTTGTGCTGGTTTGGGTTTTCCCTGCTTGGTCAGGAATAACCTCCCTTGTCTGTGAGACCCATCAATCCAAACCCTTCCTCAAGCACACTAGCCAAAGTACAGCCTGGGCCCCTAGACTTCTCCTTCCATGGTGGCATTTGATGTAGTCATTGTATGAAAAATTCATAGAAATTCATAGAAATTCATAGAAAAAGGTCTGGGGAATCACATTAGTTTCAGCCCATTCAGATAAATCCAACATGATAATCTGGTAATGCACAGAGTGCTGTGACTGCATGTTTGTCTACAGCTCAAGAGTAAAAGTAGGCTGAAGGTGTAGTGATTTCAGTTGTACTTGGCTACCTACTTTAATGATGGGATCAGAAAAGGTTAATGGTGGTTTTGAACAAAAAGGTATATTTAAGCTACCCAAAGCAAATTTCCAGATAAGTATCTATTACATTCTCTTTGCAAAACTGCAGAAAGCAAACTGCCTCCTGCTTGCTTCAATCAATATTCAAAAGACTGTCTATCTTAAGCTGTGTGAAACTGAGGAAGTGTCACTGAATATGACCCTGATGCATCCGCCACAAAGGTTGTACTTTAGATTTTGTGCTACAGCTTGTGATTGCTCATGTATCTAAAATTTGGCAACAGATGGATAGTATTTTTTTAATGAATAACACTCAGTCCCTATCTCAGCACTTAATACTGCTGCAGACATCTTTTCAACAGAGCCATGCAGTTATGATCAATAATATGTGAGCTGATGTTTCCGCTCAATAACATACAGCCACTTAAATGCCCTTCTGAAGTATTTTGACCCCTGGAGAGAACTACTTTAGTACAACCATTTTCCGTATTGAAATGGAGATATTTGCTATTCAGCACAGCTGGGTCTTGAGCCTAGAGAAGCAGATTCAAATAGGGATCAAATCTACATGCCATGTTATTAAGGGGGCAAGGACTCTGGAAGGTCTAGCAGTGATTTTGAATAATTCAGCTATTTAATGCTGTTTTAGGGTGACTGACATTAGGTTACCAGAAATTAAAGATTTGACTCATAATATTAATTTTATAGTTGCTTCATAATAAGGTGTTAATTCCAGTATAGAATAGCTATTGAAAGCAGGATGTTATTATGAATATTTCATAAAAGAACCACTACCACTGTTCAAATGCAATTCAGAGAGACTGAAGGTTATTTAAATATATTGAAGGGCTCTGGGTTTTGTTCCTCTTCTGCCCTCCGGACAGAAGAGGGGCAATCGGCACTTTCCAAGACTAGGTGTTAAATCAGTGCAAGATGCAGATAAGAACAAATAGATATCTTTGCCTAGAAGGTATCTGAACCCAGTAGGCCAGGTCTTTGAATCTTGTTGCCTTAGTGTTACAAAAACACAAGGAAAACATACAGGATATGCAGTCATATTTTATTAAAACAAACAAACAAACACAGGCATTATTCCAGTGATCAAGCATCTTCTGTACAAGATCAATGCAAGAGTAAGCGTTTTATATATTAAAAAAATATATATAAAATACATATATATAATATTTTTTGCTCCCCCCCGACAATATATGAGACAGTTCAGAGCTGATGTAGTTCAGAGTAGGAAATGGGATGTCGCTGAAAGTGTCCTTGCACTTTGGCAGTCCCTATCTTACACCACGGCTTTCAGGACTTTGCCAACATATTCCTTGAGGTGTCTGTTATTTAAACTAAGGGTGTAAGATTTCAGTTAGCTACCTTCTCTACAAGTGATATTAATAGGCAAGAATAAATTAAAAAAAATTCTCCTGCAAGTAAACAGGCTGGTAGCATTAATACCTGTCTGTCTGTCCACATAGGAGGTAGGCTCACGCTAGCTAGGGTAGTAGCTAGAATAACACCATTGATTTATACTGTTCTGACTAAAACAAGGGGAAAAAAATGTTGGGAACTGATGATAAATAATGTTGTTTTCCCCTTCCCTTGTCCTTCATCTTCTCTCACAAGAAGAAAAAATACACTCAGGAAGAGCCAAAATAAAGGATGATGTATCATGCACTGAAAATGAGTGAATTTGGTTTCTTTGGAGGAAGGAGGAATAAAATGAAAAGAAAAATTGTCGGTCTTCAGGTATACAGTCTAGGGACTAGTTTATGCTCCCAAGCTGATCTGTACTGCTTAGCACAGGGAAGAGAAAGGAGTTATAAATTATGAATAACAAGAAGTGCCTTCTCTTATGTCTTTATAGTTTTATTCTTTTGAGCCATTAGTGTGGGCTGTGCAAAACTGGTGAAGCTGAAATTTGCCAAGATTTATGCCCGGGTGTAGAAAAGCTGCCTTACTTTCAGATTAGAAGAGCTAGCAGTGGCAAATCAATACATGCAAGTCTGCAGAGTTGCCATGAGCTTAGCTTTTAAATACATATTAGCATTCATCTGGTTTAATTTCTCACCTTGCCAAATCTTTATGTTCATTACTGATCATTTCTCAGTGTGAAAATAAGGAATAAAAGAAATTGTCAGACTGTAGAAATAATATTCCAGAGTTGTAATTTAAACCTGTTTGGTACTTCAATATTCTGCTTGCAATTGAATTATAATTATGATTTTTTAAAACTATCTTTCATGGTTATGTGAAACTCCATGCTTCTCACTTTTTGTATTCTTTTAGAGAGCCACATGAACTCCGATAGTTTATTTTCAAAGTATATTGCTTCAGTTTTTGATAGGGTCTGTTTTTAGGGTTTTTCTTCAGTGCTTTACTCCTAGTCTGAGCACATGCTTCCTGTCCATTCTATAGTGTTAAGGCAGGAGAACAACAGGGTGAGACCATTTTGCTTTCTTAAAATAACATAGCTTTTTTCTTCCATCTTGAAGCTGTATGAAACTGTAACCCCTTCCTGTATACCTGAATAGCATCAGTGAGTAGAAGCATAGCCATCATATAGCAAATTTCTGTAGAAAATGTAATTGTCTTATTTTTTATTTAAATAAGAATGTTTGTAGTACTAAAAAGCGGGTTAGCTGAGAATTCCAAATAGCTTTTTAATTATTTCTCTCTTTTTGTAAAATTAGGATTCTCCAAGTTTTTTCTGCTGAACTGGACACTAAACGATGTGGATTAGTACAGCCTTTTTCATGAGGAAGGAATTTAGAGGCAGACATTTTGATTTTCATAGTGATATAGCACTTACTGATCATGTCTTATATGAATGTCTTAACATATGTTATTTGATTTATGACAATTCTGAGATTTATTGTTTGTGATTATCTGTAAGTGCTGCTGAATAGCTGCACAAATCATTTCTGTAAGGTAGTATAAATGACCCTCAGTCGGGTGTCTTATGTTAAAAGTTTCTGTAATGCTTTCAGTGTAAGAGTACTACATATCGATTACAATATACTATGTTAGAAGTAGTAAATCAGTTCTTAAATCACTCAATCTAATAATTTACACACATCATTTCATACTCGATCCAACGCTAAAACTGGTTTCTCAGAAAACTATGCTGCATAATTCAGAAAAATATGTATATAGTAGTCTTTTACTAACCTGGCTATTTAGCTCAGTAGAATTGGTAGGAAGCAATACTTTTAATATCAACCAGCATTTGTGTCTATGTAGGCTGATATTTGAAAACTGAACATAAGTCTGCATAGTTCACACCTTTTAAATTGATTAGCATTTGAGTCTTAAAATGGGCAAATAGAAAAGCTCCTAGAACTGTAGAGCAAAGTAAGCTATGAAGTATTTATATACCTCTGCTAAACTGCAGTTTTCACAAACTGTAAAGATGATACGCATAAACAATTTCATTTTCTTTAAAAATAGTCACTGTGATTAATATGTTACTGTGTTTTTTTTAAGTTTAGGAGAAATAAAGTTATGGTCACTTATACATACTTGTACATCAAAGTGTGTTAAAAAGGCAAGTCCTTCTATGCATCTGATGGGTAATTTATCCTGCTTAACCTATAAGCTGTAAAGTAACAAGGCTACTGAACTGATAGACGGCCTAGCAGATGGCTCGGCGATTATGCTGAATCAGTCAGATTGCCAGAAGTTAGGGTCGGTTATGGAAGGGGCAGGGTCTGTAAGAAATTCATTCCAATCAGTGCTTCTGAGGTTTGTTGCTTGAAATTTCAATTTTCTTCAAGCAAGTGACAGCTTCCTGCTTCTAGGTTTTTCTATTACAAACACTTTGATTACAGTTAAAATGGGTATGTGATCAGCAAATTTAGGACCAGCTTGTTGGTATCCGAATGTTCACAAGAATCAATAGAATGAAGAGAATCTGTAGGTGTTTACGAAATATGAAAGAAGATCTCCTTGGTACAAGGCAAGAGGTTTGCTCTGTGAATTTGTGGTGTCGCTCTCTCCTTTTTCAGTGTCTGGGGCTGTTGCTCCAGTCTCTCCCAGCATTGAGTTGAGCATTATTATCTCGCTAGTTTGTGAAAGATTAAATGGGAATTAAATTTGAGCAGAGTAATTAAGTTGAGCAACTTGGTGCTATCCTCATGTTGAACATCACAGCTGTATAATTTTTGGTTTGCTTTTAGCTTATGCACAGATTGAGGAATTTAATTTTCAAAAGTGTTTATCATGAGTGGCCCCCTTGAAATGCTGGGGAAGGATGGCATTAAGCTGGGAAGGAATAGCACAAGTCAGGGTATCATTATCTTCAATGAAAACACTGTGTTCGGTGGTAAAAATCATGTCGCAGCTGAGCAAAGACAGGCCAACACTCAGGGCTTTGAAAAATCTCACCCTGAAGTGTGGGTGATTATTAATCACAGTTCTGCTAAATATCTATATTCACGTCCTCAGTGGAGAGATTGAGGCAACAGATGCCTATAAACGTGCTAAAGCCTGGAATAGGAGCTATAGAGTCATCCTTCAAAATTTGCTTTGTTAATTAAAAAAAAAAAATCTAAAATCAAGATTTTATGGCTAGGATTTTTCATCTCTCATTATTCCATTTTACTGCTGCTGTTTTTTTTTTCTCGCAGTAACTTCAGTTGAATTGTTCTTGGTGCTTGCCAGAGAAGAATACTAGAGCCTGGGGAGGTTTCATGGATTTTTTTTTTCTCCATGATTGTGTCATCATAATACTGAAGAATAACTGCTTTTTTTCAATATATATATTGCAACATTCTTAACACATTAAAAAAATCCTAAACATACATGTTGTTACTTTTTTTTTTTTTTGATGATTTAAGATTGATGGAGAAAACACCTCTGCAGGAATTGTTGGATATATATCACAGGCTAGAAAGCCACATTAGGAGTGCTGATTTTAATGCCAGCTGTATTATGTCTTAAATGTTTAAACTATTTAGAGATACTAAAAGAGCAATTTTTCTAAGTTGCACCAAATGAAAGAGCATTGAACAGTGGGTCACATACTTTCAAGATAATCGATTTGTTGTGCAGAAATGAGCATAGTAATTGAAAAACTTTTGCAAAATCCTGTTAAAAAAAAAGAAAAGAAAAAAAAAAGCTGTAGGATGCTAGCAGAATTTATTTTTTCCTAGTCTTTCAGTCAGCTTCTAAAGAATGGACAGAGATTATTCACATCTCCACAAAGCAAGAGGAAGCAAACATTTCCTGATTCTAAATACATTTCTTCCCTACCCCCACATATCATCTTCTGCTAAACCAGGAAATAACTACTCTTAAGAAAAACAAAATGGATAGCTGAAAAATAATAATCTCCAAAATCTAATTTCTTCCTGTATACCTCTTACTATTCATTAGACTTCTGAACTCCTGGCTTCTCTTAGCTATAAGCAGTAGATACATTTATGTAGAAGGAGCCAGAGTACTATATAACAAATACCTATTCATAAAATATTGTCTTTTATCCATTACAATTAATATTGCCCAAGAAACCAAGAAGCTGTCTGTTCATACCTCAAGAATAAGAATTATATACATTCATTATGCTACATATCTGCTCTTCTAAGTGATACAAGGATGGATAGTTGTAAGAACTGATAAAACACCTAATTTTGCATCTGATTTTGCCTTTTTTCTTCCTTCTCAGTGAATTCTAGAATTGTAACATACAGGCCCTGAAGGAAAGATTGTTTGTACCAACGAAACACTAGTTTGTATCGTGCTAACTTTGGTAACTCCATCAGTAATGATGATGATGTAGGCTTTTATAAGCTAATTCTTATCCAAAATACAAATATCCAAAATTTAAAAGAGGAATTAAAGGTGGAGAGGACGTGAAGAAAGCTTTCTTGCAAAGAATAGACAATTGCAGCACAAGAGATTTATATTGAACAGGGACTAAAGCCAAAAACTTGTGTTGTGTACATAGATCCTAACTCATCAGAATATATTCTTTTCATTAACAGTCAAAATGTAATTTCCATTATTTTGCAAACTGAAAAAAACATTAGCTGTTTTGCATCATAATAACTTATAATCTACTTGGTTAGGTATTTTTTTATCCCCCAAGTAAAATTAAAAACAACAAGGAAAGTTACTTGGATATTTGTATACTTTGAAAATGCCATCCTTCTTTCTGAAGTACTGGAGAGTGAAAGGGATAATTACTAATAAAGGAATTAGCTTTCTGTCAAAGCCCTGTGACCCTTTGACAGAAATGTCATCAAAGCAGTTTTAACTTTAGTTTAGGTTCATAATGAAGTCCTATTTTACATACAGTGAAATATAGATGATCCAGTGCCTGAAACAGGGCGCATCTGGCAGAGTTGATTAGCCCAGTGTTTGTGTATCTGAATTGAATATAGAAGCTTTAGCTGAACTAAACAGATCAGCCTGTCTTTTACCAAATCTATAACAGTTTCAAAACACAAACAAGTAGTAAGCTAGATTATGCATACCTATTTACTGTCTTAAAAAAAATAAGGAAAATGTAAATGCTACCAGTTTTTTTATATAAGGTTAAGTTATGCACTAAAAATGATTGGTCCAACTTTTGTTTGAAGTTACTTCTTACATTCTGGTGAGCGAATCTTTAGGCCCACGATGACCATAAAGCGACTGAGTGATTCCAAAGAGTTTCTTAAAGAACAGTATGTTTCCCAACAACAGAAAACAAAATACAGACAAAATGTTCTCAGCAGTATCTCCTTCCACACTAGGGCATAAATGTGGTGAAGAAAAATCTAAGAATGGAAACCATATGGCTATAGTCTGTGTAACCTTTGGTTCTGTTCTCCAAACTTAGTGCTCTGCCGGATGGAGTAAGTTTCTCTATCGAGTTTTTGTAACAGAACATTTACCCACAATTAGGTAGCAGCGTTAGAGAAGGTTGCCACAAGGTCTGGCAGTATTGTACCAGCATGTATTTTTCTGAAAGTCCTACCTAATGGAAAATCCAAGGTTTTATACATGAAAAACAGAAAAAATCTGTATCTAAGCTTAAGAGGGGAGCAAGAGCATCATGAGGTTCAGTATGCTGCTTTCCTAGGATGCAGCAGAGAGAGGGAGACTTGGGAGCCGGGTACCACCTTCCTTACAGATTCCAGCCACAGAGGCTGCTCAGAGCTTGTCTTTGGAGCCAGGGAAAGATTGCAGGGCTGAGTGTCTCCCTGGCTCTGCTGATGGTCTAGAAATGTCCTGACCACTGGAAGAGCAGTGAGGCTTGGGAACCAGCTGTATCAAGACAGCTCATGCTGAGGACTCCCTTGACCCTTTTCCTCAGTTATAGGGAAACTCTGTTTTCTTTATACCATGAGTGATGCAAAAGGTGTAGAAAAGCTGGGCACAGGTGAGACCCTGCCATCGACTGCTCATGTTTCACTTCTTCAGGCTTCAATCAAGATGAACTGGCTGGGCTTCCACATATTCTACAAGTATGATAAGGACTGTGGTGATGTTCTTCGTTATTAAGACCCCTAATTTCCAGTAAATTATTTTGAGCAGTATTGTTCAAAATAGAATACTTTGGTTTAGGGGAGGTGGGAATGATCTCTCAGAAGTTGCAAATTCCTGATTTGCAGAAGTGATTATATATTCTGTTTTGTTGCCTGTATTTTTGGGGTGATACTGAAAGGGTAGTATTACTCCCTTTCAAACAGGGAACTCTCACATTTAGAGTGCGTGTAAGATGCACAGAGACCGACCATATTATGCACTGAATAAGGCCATGTCTGAACAAGAAAGATTTCTTTTTTCAAGCTGATTTACAGACAAAACAGCCACACCTGCATGTTCTTTTTAGTGTTACCATTAGTATACATCAATCACTTTGGAAGTATTTCCTCCATTTGATCCATTTCGTTCTAGCTATTTACCTAGTCTTAAAAAAGTTTTAGTTTGATGTGGATGCATTCAGCAATTGCAAGTTTCTTTTAGGATTAATTGATCTGCTCTCCCACAGGGCCCTCCTAGCTGGATCAGCCTGTTTAGTCGTCGTTCTCTATTGCCTGTGGGTCACCTGGTGAGAACGTTGGCTCCTTACTGAAATTTTGTGTTCAGCCAGGTTCTCTTTCCTTTCGCAGTTCCACCTTGTACTGACTTCATGCATCCAGAACCGCTCATGCATTATGAAATCCATGCCCAGCTTTGCCACATGATTCTGGCTCTTAGAAATGAAGAACATTCCGTGAAGGGGAACAATAAGATGCTAAGATCAAAAAATTAATTTAGAATAAACACTGAAGATACACAGCATTGTTTCTACATAGCAAAGGAGTTCTGGCAGCAGTACCCTCATGCAAGGGATAGGATGGGATCTCTGGGAATCCTCTCTTTACAGCTGGATTGAACTTAGTCAAAGAGAGAGTCCTGTCAGTCTTCAACAGGAAGTTCTGGACTGTCCAGGGTGGAAGACCTAAGCAGCCCTCTGAAGCAAGGACTTTCCGTGTTAGCAAAGATATGCTTGCCATGTTAGTCTCTGAGTCAAAGAAAGCCAGGTGGTAGAGAAACCCTTCAAAGCAGAAGCTAGAAGACAGCTTGAAATTGCTGCAAAGGGAAACGCTATGAGCTTGGTATGATAAGGTATATTACATTAATGTGTAGACAAAGACTTAAACAATTCATTCCAGACGTCCCCTATCAAGCCTCTCAATGCCTGTTCTTATTGTACCTCCCCTAATGCACACACAGATAAGTTCTTTCAGCACTCAAAATAGCACTTGTGCCAGAGACTTCAAGCTACTTTGTTCCCCAGTCTTTGTCATGCTCATGGTGGCACCTTATCGCTCTCATGTTTGCAAGCATGTTTGTTATAATAGAAGATGTACAAAGAAAGAAAAATAAACACTGGTTCAGTTTGATCAGCACACTTGGTCTTTTAAAAAGCCTTTTCTTTCATCATGCAGGTCACCAAAATTAGGCTTCAGAGATGTTTTAAATATCTATAAACTATTCCCAGTTATTTGTAATAAGTCTGTCAGTGCAGTTAGTTGCACTGGGTTTGACCATCTTACTGAACAATGTGTTTTTTAAAAAGTATGCGTTGATGTTTTGCTTCAAGCCTTGCACTTGAAAAGAACCTAAGACAAAAGCGCTCTATGTTGATGTGCACATTCCCTGGCAGGACTTCATCTTAGGGCAGTGGGTAGCTGGAGTTACCCTTCTGTTTTTGCACAGTGTGTGTGTAATGGGTAGAGGTAAATATTGTCTAATTAAGTAGCAGGACTGCATATCTTTCTAACTTGGCTTTTGAACAAGTCTCTTCTTGATATCCTGTTAAAATATACATTTGTGTTGGTGTTCTGTACTTAAAAGATAGCTAGTACACAGGCACACAGGCTATTACTGAGCATGCTTCCCAAGATTAGCACTAAATTGAAAATATTTTTTTAATTGCTTTGGAGGAGAGGGAACAAGCAATCAACAATATAGCCTTTCCTCTTGCTTGCTATATTCATTTTGGTAAGCAGGCGATATATATAAGTTTTGACCATGGCTTTAATATGTTTTAGATGATCATTGATTTCTGATTGCACCTACCAAGCTAGCAGTTGAATGCAGGAGCCTATCTTAACGGGAATGCTGGGATTGCAGAATCCATGAGGAAGGAAGCAGATTTCATGTCCATTGCCATTTGAAGGGAGCACTTATGAGGAAGTGCAAGGGATGTCTCCCCCTGAAATCAGGCCACATGGTAGGAACAAGGAGGTGATGTATCGTGCTGGTCAGGTCGCAGGTGGGGTGAACTGCATTTCTGTGCTTCACAGGGTGTCAGTGGAGATATGTCACTTGGGAAGAGTATCTATAGGGAAAATTGTAGGAGAAATGGTGATAGCTTGCTATTGTTATACTGGTCCTCTGATTCCTTCTTAGACTCTCACTGTTGAAATTTCTTGGCAGTCTTTCATGGCAGCTGGTTCTTTGCAGGAGCTGTGCTATCTAGGACAGTGAATTAAACCACTAGTGGTCTTGCACTTTGGAAGATGGTCCATGAAATGATTGTAAAGAACAGACATACAGATGTACGTTTCTGTGCCGTTGGCTGGTGTGCGTCACCGTCTGTGGGCCAGCCTAGTCCACAGTCAGTCCCTGATTTCCCTCTGCCACCAAAGGCAGCCTGAGAGTTATGCTAATTTTGTTCATGTAGATATTCAGGGCTGTATTTTTCACCTTCCCTCCCTCCCCCCTGACCTGAAAGAGTGGTGGGGACAAGATCGTCCTTCATTTTTTTTCCTTTTTCCCAAAAGGTTATGTAGCTTCTCGCTTTAAAAAGGTTAAGAAACTGATAAAGGACGGCAGGTATAGAATACTGACCATCAGATATAGTACTGGATGCAAGTGACTTGGGACATAGGAGTATGTATCTTGAAGAGCTCTATGGGTTTCCATCCCTGAACGGTTTGCCTTTCCCAAAGTTATAACATGTACATAACATGTAAATATGATATGTACATTACACTCGCAGAAAAATTTTAGAGACAGTTCAGAAGGTTTAACTTAGGAAATCTACAGCTTTCTATATGGGAATGACTTACTTGGAAAATAATTGGCACTAATGAGGAAGACATGCTCCAACTATTAGATACAATTTATATTGCTTTATTACAGCTTCTAGCATGGTATATTTAAGTATACATGGATTTTCATAGTTTCTTGTACATTTTTAGGCTACAGAGAGATAGTTCTATCTTTAGAATATAAAGGTAGATGCTCACAGTTCCAAATAAGTAAGGAAGCCAATAGCCGGTGGCTTCGATTGCTCCAAATTTACCATTACAAGTATTTGAAGCCACACAAGAACTTGCTGAAGAAACAGAGGGAGCTTGAAATTGGTCACAAAGATTGATAGCTACACTGAAAAAAATGTATTTAAATATTTTGGAGGGAAAGTACTTTGCAAATAGACTTCGTCCTTGAATAATTATCACTTTGTAAGTGAGAAATTATTTGAGCACTTTTAACTAACTAAGCCTAACTTTGTTAGGCTTCTCAGCTATTCTGAAGAAATGTTAAGACTATATGGGTGCTGCAGCTTCAGAAATTGAGTTAGTCATCTTTTGAAATAGTATTGTTTTGAAATGATACTCAGTAACTTTCTCTCTATTTAGCAGGTGAGCTGGCAAAACTTTATTCTTCCCCAAATTTCACTTTCTTTTGATAATAATATTTCTAATGCTTTTCAGTGTTTTCAGTTCTTGTACAATGAAATAGAACTGCTTGGCCTGTAGGGTTTGTGTGTGCATATTAACGTGTTACATTATTTTCCTCATGGAAAAAAAAACCACTCTCAAATTACATTTTTCCTCTTTTGTATACTGATTGTATCAGATGTAGTTCAAAAGCAAAAATGGAGGTTGTGGTAAGGACCTGGGAGACCCAAGTTCCATTTCTGATTCTGCTGCTAATTCCCTGCGTAACTGCAGCCCTTAAGCATTTACATGCCAGGGGAGTTGCTTGCTTAGTATTGGAACTGGCCAAAAAGTAACACTTGATTTCCAAGAAGATTGCAGATTTTCACCAACAGCAATAAATTCTGCTCCAAATTGGGATCAAAAAAGCTAATACCGCAGACCTTTTGCCACACTTGAGAAACAACCATCATTCCTCTAACTGGGATTTTTGTTTGTTTCCCAAGCTTAATTTTCTTTCTCAGATCTTTGGATGCTCACCTTTGGACTGCATAGCAACTTGGCGTCCGGGCTGCCAAGGTCTTAAGAAGCAGCAGAACAGGCAATGAATGGGTTTTGTTTTGTTTTACAAAAGAAAATTGAAACTTTCCCGAGGGATATTTTGGTTTTGTTCAAATTGTTAACATTTCAATTTTCCATAAAACACAGAAAATTCTTTACCAGCTTTGCTGATCAGCTTGCATAAAGCTGACTCACTTGTCACCTTCCAGCATAGAGGTTTTCATCTCTGGATTTGTCAGTGAAAGGAAAAAAATGTCTATGTTTTTTGCTTGCTTTTTTTTCATAGCATTTTAGTTAGCAAGCCTAGCATAGACAAGACAGTTTCTTGTCTGCCTTATCTGGTACATATATTGACAGGGAGAGTCCAAGCTTATGCCTAAAACATATCTTCTTTCATATATCAGGATTTTACCTGTATCATATCTTTTTTTGTGTAAAACACTTTTTCTCTGGCTTGTTTTGTGATTCTGCTGTGCCACTGGTAATGTAGGGAGAACAGAGCATGATCGTATTTGAAATTATTGGGGTTTTTTTTGTTCCTTCTGTCTACTTATGAGTTTTCATTATACAGTTATACAGTCTATATATGATTCCAACTTGTTAAAAGTACATGGGTAATAGAATATAAAATGATGTGAATTTGGTGTCTCTTGTAACAGGATGTTTTTTTCTTTTTTTCTTTGCATATATATACATATATTTTAGGTATGGGAAAATTGTATCCACAAAGGCTATTTTGGATAAGACAACAAACAAATGCAAAGGTATGTTTGCCTTTAAATTACATTCACTTGAGAGTCTTACATGATTTTATAAGATATACTAATGTTGTATTTTAAGTGATTTTAAAAAGTTACTCAATTCTCATTCCTGAGCTAGTCTTATTCTTGCCCATGGTCAGCATATTCGCTGTATTTGTTTGCAGTGGAGCTGGCAGACGGCCTATGTTGGAGATGCAGTCAAACCTGAGTGCAGCTAACATGCACAGCACTGTCTGGCAGTTAGCCTCTATTTTTAAAACAAAAATGGAGTTAAAAGCAGCTTTTCCCCTTTTGCCTGCAGAAATTAGGGAAGCTTACAGAAGATCATTCGACTGTACTAAGCGTCTGAAAAAATTACATATTGTGGAAATCAGCTCTATTAATTAGAATAGTTTAAGGCCGTACTTAATTACATGTTCCAGTACTCTAATTGTGTTTTGTTCTATGCTATTCAATGTGTTGGGAGCAAAGAAGGGGCTCATTTTCACCAAAGTAATTGCAGCTGGAAAAAATAATAAAACTCCTTTAAATAAATTGGATACATCAATTCAGTTCACTGATCTAGAGCACTCATTGCAATTGCAGGGAGACCATATCCCAGCAACATGCATGGTGGGGGAAGGTGTGGCAGCAGACACGGGAAGTATCAAGTTTCAGACTGTTTTTGCAATTAAGAGGATAATTTCTAAGCAAAGTAAAGAATTGAGTCAGCTGATTTAGCAATGTTAATGGTGACCCCATGAGTAAGTGCAAAGTTGATAGGCAGAGGCAGGAGAGGCGGATTTGTCATTAATCAAGTCAGAGTTTTGGGGGAAACTCGGAAGCGGTGCAGCAGCCCAGGTTCATTCTCAGCGCCACATCCCAAGCACTTAAAATGGCGCTGAAAGTTCAGTCTCTGAACTTTCTACAAAACTTTTTCCCAGCTTGTATTGCAGATGTCATCTGCACATAATGTGACTAGGAAAGAGCAGATGTCTTTTTCTAGTATTTTAATTCATTAATACATATGACAGCACTTAACTAATTTAGTCTTCCCTCCCCCAATTCCCAAAGGCTTTAGTAGCTCTGTCAGTGATACTGCTTATGATCCTGACTCTTCAAAGATTTAAGCACAAAATTTCTCCCAATAATTTGATTTTTCCAATAAACCTCACAGGTGAAAAGCAGTAACTAAGTCTTTTGTAACAATATACAGCAGCCTAAGGCTACAGGGAAGCTCAGTGCATGTCATTGAAATTGCAGTGGGAACGTAAGTAGGCAGAATGCAGATATCTAACTGGAATTTAACCAAAAGTTTGACAGCATCTCTGACTCTTGCCAAAAAAACATACCATAGGATTTGAATGAACTGGAGCCATGAGGGATTGAGTTTACATATCATCTAAAAGATAGCAAAGCCAGCCTGGATGGCATGCTTGGTATCAGTATGTAACTTCATCTATATTGCGCCCTACAGTGCGGTGGTGTTGATTGCCTCTGCTACCGTGAGTATGGAAAGCTAATTTTGCCCTGGCAGCACAAAACTTGATATGAGCTAATTCACTCTGTTTCATGTCAATATTTAACAGTCCACCACACCACATGTTACACCAAACAATATGCTGCTTTCTTCAGCTTCTTAGCAGGTTAAGCTTGCACTGATGTACAAGACTGCTCTGGTTGTTCTTCCTGAGTTAAGCTGGTTCAGATACATCTCTATACAGCCTTTTTGTCCGATAGACATATTCTAAGAGTATACTATTACTTTCTGAGGAAATAATTGCATTTTCTGGTCCTCTAGAGTGTTTTTTTTAACCCTACTTAGACATTGAAGGGGGACTTCTCTATTTAAGGCTGTTCACTGGGGGAAAAAAGGAAGGTGAGAGACACAGTATAAGATTTTCAGTAACATCTATGGGAAGTAGCATCCAAACTCTGACTGTCTTTCATTGAGACTTGAGCATCTAGCTCCCAGATCCCATTAAAAATTCCAGCCTATAAGGTCAGTGTCTGATAAGAGGCCAGGGTATAATGCTGTTCATATATCCTGGGATCTATTAGCTGTAAATTGTCATTCGAAAAAGAAAAAAGCTACTGTATATATTTCCTTAAGAAAGGGCAGATTTAAGATGGAAATTATTATAAATAACTTTGCTTTTACATTAACATTTAAAAATTATATTTTACAGCATAAAAATGCTTTAGGGACAATTTTTTACATTCTGGCTTCAGTGACAAGAATGGGAAAAATTCATTTGATTTCAATGGACCTGGATTTTCACTCTTTTTTTTAGTTTAACTACTATCTTTTATGTATATACAATGAAGTAACTAGTTTATCAGAAATTGGATTATGTTGCAGTAGGTATGTATCTTTTAAACTAAATTCCTATATCAATTTTCAGTAAGTGGCCTGTAATTCAAAGGCTTATTTGTCATTTACTCAAACTGGACTAAGAATCTAGTTAGAAAAATTAACAGATTATGCTTTACTTAGTGATCTCTGGGAAATAAACTAATTATGTCATATTCGCTCTTAGTGGATACATAGCTGCTAATACAAAGCACCATACTAATTGTTGGAATTTGGACACAAGCCTGATGGTGAATGGCCATGGAAATTGATTCTTCCCACTAGGACAGGTCCCCAGCAGCTCAGGGTTGAAGCACTTTGGTAGTCTGGTTGCTTTGGGACTACATGAAGAACTTAGGATCTCAAACTGTCCCTTTTCACTCATAAGAAAATTGCATTAGATACCCATGCTAGTAGTATGTGAACTGTTTGATTATAAACTGGTTGTCTTCTTGTTCATGAGGTATGGTTTATTTTTCAGGTTATGGTTTTGTAGACTTTGACAGCCCAGCAGCTGCTCAGAAGGCAGTTTCTGCTTTAAAGGCTAGTGGAGTCCAAGCGCAGATGGCCAAGGTGAGTTAAAATAATTGGCTAATTCTTGCAATGGCTTCTGAAGATGAGCAAGCTTACACATTGGCAAAGCGCTGGCAGTGTGAATTCTCAGGTTGCAGGCCCTTTACAGAGAGTACAGACTGCAAGCCATGTGAGACATTAAGGTAACGAAATGGGGACTTTCAACTGGTTTATCCCTAATCAGCTCAGCTAATGTGGTAGTGAAAGAAAGACAGTCTAGTAAAGTCTTCAAACTGCTCTGGTTGGATTTATCACTTTATTCATGATATTATTTTCCCATTGACTTCGTCAAGAGAATAATTAGCAGTAATTTATAAGAACCCACACTAAAGAAGGCTTCACAGATTAAATTCAACGTGTTAATTTCTGGACACAAGTGAATAGCTGAAATAATTTACAGGTTTTATATATTGCCTGTTTGTTGTTACTGAGGCTAGCAGTCTCACAATTTGGGGGTGAATTTTAAGCATACATGGCAAAATTTAAGCTTGGGATTCTGTCTTCAACTTTTCTAGAATATTTTGTGTTAACAAAATTAATATTTAGATCTGGACTCTCATGATAGATGTCTTCAAATTCTCAGCCAACTCTTTGGCAATCTATTTCTGCATCAGGGCAAAACAAAGCATTATTACAGAGAAAGAAATATAATCTTTCCTTTTGTCTCATTTTTACTGATCCTTGCTTCTGAATCCAGTTACTAGTTAACAGTGATCTTCAGAGCAGTGGTCTTTCAACCTAAAATAAGTTTTGCAAACCCGTAAAACTGGGGAGATAATACATTACTAGTGATTTTGTCATGGATTCTTGTTCAGTCAGATGTCCTGGTTCCAGCAGAATGCCATAGACACCACTATAAGTTTATTAAATAAAGAAGATATTCCCATCATAATCTGTTCATGTAATTTGTGGTATCTTTTAAAGAAAATTTCTTTTGAATTTGAAAATTAGATTTAATTAAAAAAATTCCAGTAATTAAATAGTAATCTCAGAGTTTTTTTAATAAAGTAGAGTCTGCAGCAGATCTAGAAAATCTTTTATAGTTATCCATTAAGTACAGATTTTTTTCAGATGAGATATTTTCCACAGCTTCTCAGCTGAAGAGAACAGTTAAGCTAACAACATAAAATGTCTTTGGATGGGTTCCAGGGCGACAAAATGGAAACCATATGTTTCATACTTAATGCATGTTTCATTACAGCCATGACACAAACATACATGCTTACTGGGAAACACTGGCTTTTTTTTGTAATATTTTATGTATTTTAATAAAGACCTTTCAATTTACCTTTAGTTTTGAGATTTTATAACATATAACTAATGTTTTATTTAAATAAATATTGTATTTTATGAGAAGCCATTTCTTCAAAGCAGGATCACTATTTTAACATCTTAGTTAATCGCTGTAAAATATAGACCAGATTTTTCAAAGCCTCAGTCTACCACCTTATATATATGATATCTAAGTAGGAGGAGAGAGAAAGGACAATACAACTCATATACATTCATTTTGCTAATGAAAAGGTTTAGCTGTCTGATTTGTCTTCTTGACTCCAGTAGACAGAGAAGCTCCAATAATTCTCTATACTAATCTAATAAATATTTCTTAATTTTTTCCATAGTGTATTTTTCCAAATGCTTTCCTCTACCACTTAGTTGCAGAAAGAGACCATAGACTATATTGCTCATATTTCTTTCTGTTAGTATTAATTAAAAAATGTGTACCAGAATACTGGACAGTTTTGATAGGTTTTCTGATACTATGTGTGTATCAGGCCTGGTGACTTGAGGGTATTCTGTATATCTAAAGTTTGCATTAGACTGAAACATGTTATTCTGCTTCTCAACGTGGTAAGAGTGTTTGAATTATTTCCAAAAAAACCCCCAAAAAACAGTACCAAAGATTTCATGAGTGACTGGGAGGCTTGAGTGCTTTGATTTTTGTCTATCTGATTTGAGCCATTGGATTTTTTTCTGGGAAGTGCTACTCTCCTTTTGTCTGAAAAATCATATCTCCAGTTGAATGCTTCAAGTTGAGAATCACAAGTCACTTAAAGTTGTTTTGACAAGATTAGCAAATCAGACTCCTCGCATACAAGAAACTGTATAAAAGTTTGCATGCATTTGTGTATTTACTACTTTATCCTTTTGCATGTTACCATCTGTGCTATAAAGTGGTCTTGTTACAGCGAAACTGTTTAGTGTGGCTTTACCCTGAATTTCACACCAAAAGATTTGGAGGAGAGTTTGTCAGCTGTCTTGCTGATGGGTTCCCTCATTGACCAGTACAACCGTGTCCGTCTCAAGGAGAAATACCAGTTGACTGGACCTGTCATTATGCCGCGTCCGTGGCTGGCAGTAGTATGGCTCCTATGTGTGCTCTTTGTCCTCCCACATCACTGTGGCAGTCCCATGACCTGCAGCAGATGAAGTGGAAGGAAAAATTTTGTACTTGGAGCCGCGCTCTGAATCTGACTGCCATAAACCACTTTTTGCAGTGTCACACTAGAGCTACACGTAGGGGAACAGTTATTTAACAGTTATTTACTTCAGCAAGATCATCGAAAAATCCTAGTCAATAGAAATACTTCAGATTATCCATAGTAAAGCTCTTCTTTATTTTATAGACATTGAATATCTGACTTTGTGAGGTTCTGTCCAATGGGTAAGATCATTCAGTACTCAGCTGTCTGTTTACAAGTTGATCTGACTCCAGAAAAATACAGGCTCATCTGCAACGTTTCAGCTAGTGTTGAGCAGCCTTGGAGGGCCTGGGGCCTGAGACTTAGCTTCGAGCCACGTCCTGTCAAATCTGTTCCAGTTGGGGTCATTGCAGAGAAGTGGCAACATCCTGAGAGCTGTCATGATGATAGTGTCAGTTAAAGAGCCAAATATTAGACAATTGCTCAAGAAACGTTATGTCTTCAATTATCCTGCTCTTTCAGAAGTCTGAATTTGGAAAACTTTACTAAGATGATTGCTTCTGAAGCAACTTCAGAAGTTGTTGCTTTATGCTGGTTAAAAGTATCTTCTTCTGACAGCTAAACTGAAATGCCTCTGCTGAGTCGTGCTGGTCTGTCAGCTCACGCTGATGAAAGCTTACCATAAGCTGTTAGTGCACTGCCAGTGGATAGGTGCAGCTTTTTCACTGAAAAATAAAATGGAGGTAATGGGCAATTGCCTGTCTCCTCTATTTCGTTTGTATATTTCCAGCATTTAATCTTGTTAGTCTCTTTTCCAGGGCGCTTATGTGGCTGTGGAAAGGGATCAAGAGATGATGCGAGCTGTGATGGTAGCCGCTTTGTTTCAGGGCATGCTACAAAACCAATAGTTTATCTCTTACTCTAGAGATAAGGTAGGGAAAGAACAAGTATTTGTCTTGCAAGCGTACTGTTACTTCTAAACTAGTTAGTAACTGGCAGAATGTCCAATTTTTATTTTCGTTCATTTTAATTTCTTCTTGAAATTTCTCCATTTAATTATTTTATTGTCCTTGCTCCTAGAGGAGTGCTTTAATAATAAGCCAATGATAAAAAGTTCAAAAAGAAGGTTTTGCAGAACTACGCATTCCTAGATCAGATTAGTAGTGTTCTTGCAAAGCTCTGCTCATCCTCATGGTAAGGTTTGTTGTTTTATTAAAGATATAATTTGAATATCTCCATTTTCATGGCTTGATGAGCAATGGGATCTAAGATTTGCTCAGCAGCCTTCCCTTACTAAAGAATGACAAAGAATAAAGATTCCTTTTCAATGCTTCTGTAGTTGTTTGAATATTGTAACTTTCTTGGAGCGTGGAGTTTGGGCACCTGGTGACTCTCTTAAGAGGAATGTGGTATTGCTTAAATTTTGTATAAAATGGTAGATTTGTAAATATTTTGTAGAAATAGTATTTTAAAATGAGACCATTAAAATAACAAATCATATTTTAAATACCAGTGAGGAAAGATCTGGTGCTTGGAAACCTTTGCCTGAATCCCAGCTCTTTATAATTCTGGGATAGAGGGCTAAAAAGTATGTAACAGGATATGAAATACTGCTTTCTCAGTGTTTAGTCAACTTAAATCGTATCGTACCTTACATTGTTTCTTAAATATAATGAACCCTAAAAAAAAAAATTGTTTCTGTAGGAGCAGTACAGTCAATAAACAAACACTGCTGATCTTTGTTACAAAAGTTGTCATTTTTGCTGTCAGGATGGGTTTTTATTATCTGAGTGATTCCCCTCTCCTTCCCCCACCCCAAAGGTAAAATCAGTGAGATAACTAGGATTCTACACTGTTCAGAACAGATAGTAAATGTCTTAGCATCTGAAGCCAGATGCATACAGGAAATGTACTGTATATGGGCATTTTGAATGGAGATTTTAAAAAACTGAAAATCTGTAAGGGGCATGCTAGAGACAGTGAAGCCTGAATGCTATAGAGATATGAGTAACTTAAATCCTCATACATTTTTGACATTGAACTTAATATGAGAAGTTTGAGTTGGTGTTCAGATAAAATTCTCTCTTGTTGAATGGTATTCATCTGTTGTTTACTCATGGCTCCAGAAGCAACTATTTCAGATGATTGGAAAAGCAGCCATTTTAAATGGAAAATTGGGTTTAATTCTTACTCCTCTGGATGTAAACTCATATGCAAATATAAAAGGTAAAAAAGTAAAAATTACTGAATAAGAATGGTTAATAAATAATACAGCTCTTTGCATCCTTCTATCTGATCTTCTATCAAATTTAAGCCAAGAGAACTATGATTGTATTTACAGCCTAAATAAAGTAGAGAATGTCTATATCGTACTGCCTGCAATGTAGAGATGTCTAAGCTAGTTAGACTACCAGCCTGGCTGCGGCAACTCAGAGCTCACTGAGTGCTAATTAACTTCCTTCTTGGCATGGCAGCGACAGTTGTATAGGCCTATTATCTAGCTCATGGTAGGTATACAAATTTCCGAGGTAATATGGTGAAAGGTTTATCGCTTTTACAACTGTTCTACATACTGAGTTACTGCTTTTTGTAAAGATCTTGTAGTGCGCTTTGGGCATCACAAGAAAGTCCACGTTGAGCATAGAGTCCAGTGCTCTCAAAAGTGTATTTCAGTCCTGTCTTTAAAATTGGCATGGTGCCCTCCCTTTAAAATAACTTACCACCCAAATCCAACACAATTGCAGTAGGTTCAATGAGCCTGATCCCCCAGCTTTTATGTTTTTGAAGACCTTGGCTTCCTTCCCAACTCCTCCTCTACTCCTGCTTTCTCTGTTCATGAGTTTTTTAGTTCTACCCTAGGCATCACTTAACTATGCTGTAAGATTGTCACTGACAGACCCTTACAGCTTAAACAAATGATATTCATTCTTTTCCCATTTGTGTTTTCCTAATTTTTTTTCCTGTGGAAGTGCAAACTTATCTTTGGTAAATGTATGCTATTTATAACAGAACCCATAAAAATAATTCCTGGCCTTGGCGATCTGTGGACATAATTTTGAGCCAAGAAATGTTGTTCTATGTACCAATGTGCATTTTTGGGGGAAGACTCATTGTTTATCTGTTCAAAGATTTCTCCACAGTAGCACTTTTTTAGGACTTAGGGCATCATATTCACAATAATTCCCTCCTTTTCAAAATATTCACTTACTTGGGCTGGAGCAATTAAATATACTCCTACTTTTTGTATCAGATCTCACATTAACAACTCACCAAATATTTTCACCAATTTCAGGCTTGTGCAAAAAATTAGGGCCGTCTTTAGAATTGTTTCTCACGCAAGTTGCATCAGAAGGATGCCTGTGATAACACTGCAAAGTGTGTTTTACCAGCCTACGCTGATTATTCCACCATTCATAAGGTACTGTTGCCATATTCTGGAGCAGTCTATTGGCTCTCAAAGCAGTAGACCAACTCTTAAGCTCATTACCTAGGTTATTTTTTGGTTTGTTTTAAATATTAGACTGTTGGGTTCAGATTGATCCTCTAGAATCTAGAGATGTCTTAATCTTGTAATCTTTATATTCTTTACTAATGGTTAGGAAGGCAGAACTGTGAAGCTCTCCCTTTATCTTTCTTTCCAGTTAAGTCCATTGCAGGAGTATTTTTTATATTCTAAACTTATTTTAGATGACATTTTTCTTCAAACATTTGGAAAGGTGAACTGTCACACTATGACACAAGTCTGAATTGCAAGTCTGAATTGCACAGGAGGTAAGGGTTTTTCAGGAGGGGAGAGCCTGCTTAGCCCCTTGTCCTCATCTCTGTAGCAGAAGTCAAGGCTGTTCCATATCTGTTAAACATGATGTACTAAAGGCAGAAGAACATGACTTGGAGTTAGCAAGTATGAGAAACAGCTAACTTTTATGACTTTTAACAATGTATTGCTTTTTGTACTTGTCTTCACTGTGGCAATCTTCTGGAGAATTAAATAGGTTTTCATTCCTACAGAGTAAAGTAAGTAAATAAGTTTAGGTTACCATGGTAGCTAGTGCACTTAATCTAACTGGAGAAGGTAGGCATATTGCGATATTTTTTGTTCTTCATCTGGGCTTCTGAATGCCAAAGAACAGATGACAGGCAAACAGGAGCTAACTAAAGCAGTTTTTCACAGCAGTTTCTAGAAACTGTCTTGAAAGGAAAGTTTTCTTTTTACCCAGTTTGTGGTCCTTTTTGTAAGCAATAGCATTAAATCCTATAGTACAATTGTAATGAACTGTTTAAAAAAAATTAAAAAATATCCCTTCATTTGCATACTTAATTTTTAATTAGCTAAAATAAAAAGCTAGAAGATAGTTCTTTTAAATCTGCATATTGCAGATCACTGCAACAGTGCATATTACTGCAAAACCAAGTTCTTAGAAGTCGTTATACAATAAATTGAAGGTAAGCCAAACTTTGCTTACCTGAGGGCTAAATGACCATTATTGCAGGAATTGCATTTGCATAAAATAAGACAGTTAACAACCACTTCCCTTGTGTACACAGCTTCAGCCCACAAAAGTCTTATCTCAGTTGCTAAGCAGTGCTGTGGCTTTTCAGGCAAGGGTAGCATGCCCTATTACGGGCCTTGGTGGACTCTCTGAGCTTTCTGTGGAAAATGGTGGCACCCATGAGCAACATTACAGCTCCCAGGGTGCACTTTTGTGCCCGCGTAGTAAAGAGCAAGCGCGAATGCCAGGGAATAAAAAAGAAGTGTATGATTGCATTGATAGTCTGATTGCAAACTTGAACATGGTGCTAATTGTAGTTAAAAATTTCTTTTTATATGGTTCTTATTCCTCTTTATAATACAGATGAGCCTATGAAAATGAATTAAAATGTTTAGTTTATTAATCATATAAAACGTTTTGGGGATTCCGGGCAACAAGTGAAGATTCTGGTAGCGATTTTTCTGCTGAATTGTCTTGTTAACAACTCCTGGTCAGCCAGTATGAAAACTGTGGCTAAAACAGACGTATTTCAGTGAGACACAGGCCAATTGTAAATTTTAAAGTAGTTTCTATATGGAGGCAGACAAGCATTTAATCCCATCCTATCAGCCAGAGGATCTTCCATGCTGTGAGCAGTGCCTAGTCACATGTTTCTGAATGGCTATCTGTTAACTGTGACCTTACACAGAGCAAGAGAAAACAGATGTCTTATCATTTTGCCAAGTTTCTTGCTTGAATTTTAGGAACGGTTCCACACGCACAGGGAGGTTTTTGTTAATTTCTTTCAGATGATGGTAGAGCACTTCACATTATGTGGGACTCCTGATCACCACTTTTCCACTGAAATGAACGTTAGCCGTTGATTATTCCTATCCCTTTTCTGAGAAATATTGTATCTTCTATTCAGCTTATTAAGTTAGTGGTGTCAGTGCTTTTTAGGAACAGGAAGTGCACTGATCTAAGAGAGCACTGTTCTAAATGGTTGTTTTATTGTGTTCAGCTGGAGAAGTTCTGGAGACACATCTAAAGGTGTTTGGTGAGAAAAGACCAAGAGAAATTTGCTGACATGAATTGCTAAAAATAAAACATCCTAGTTGCCTCAGTAACACAAATACTTACTTTAGCTCAGAAATTCCCTGACATTTGCCCATAACCTGCACAGAACTGAGCACTTTCAGCACCTGCTGAAGGTTGTGTAAACTGAGGAGACCCTGCACTCAAAGATAATATGTAGACTCTCAAATTAAACAGTTTTCCTAGATCAGTTAAATCAAAAAAAAAAAGAAAAGAAAAGAAAAGAAATCTCAATGGTTCTGTGTTCTATTTTTTAATTTTTTAATTTTAGCTTACTAGCCTGAATCTTTCCACTGACTTTAGTGAGTTTTTTTTTTAATCATTCCCATGAAATGATACAAATCATTTAAAGGGATTTAGGATTTCTTAGGTGAAAGCAGTTTATATGGCTTCATGGATTTGAAACACAGAAAAATCTACCTTTGAATGCATTTAGAATTTTTACAGTCTTATAGGCAAGGTTTGAGTTGGGTTGTTCGTGTTGGCAAATATTTTTGATGCAGTCTCACTTACTTGCTAAATTGCAGAATAAAGGTTAGAAACTTATATATCAGAGGAATTAATTTTCCCTTCTGAAACAGAGCTGTAATAATTACGCAAACCAAACTATGATGAGACAGGTTTCAGTAAGGAAGGAAGTCACAGAAGTTAATGTATTAAACTGCTGTTTGCCAGAGAGGCATAGGGACAAGTTAAAAAGTTTGTCTTTCTCCTAACTTCCTGAATTTTTAACTGTTTAACCATTTTCAGTGCCAAAACTTTATATAAGAGCAAACATCTGTTTGTACAGTGACTTTTGTGCAAGACAGGATAAAGATGGATGGGGAGTCCTAGCTGCAGTTACCATTTGGAAGTAAGCTTGGAAATCTAGCGTGTTCCAAGGGAAAGGAAATTACTTGCATCTTATAATCTCTCAAAACCCACCCAGATCACTATTTTAAGGCTTACTAGTCTAATGGAGATGACAGAAGCTGCATGATGGCAGAAGTAATAAAGGGGCAGACAAGGAGATGTTTCACACATTGCTAGGCATAATTTTTCCACTGCCAAACTCTATAATAAATTCCAAATATGTGCTAGTTTTGTCTAATAGGTAATAGGTCTACTCTACCAACAACATTATCTTTGTATTGTAAACCAACTAGCTTGGGAAGCAGAAACAGTCTTTTTTCCTACAAAATGAAGAAATGGATTAAATTAATCTATCCTGATCTATTTGCTCTTATGATTGAACTGCTGCCTGTGCCCAAGGGTTTGGGGCACTACCTAAACGTCTGCAGTCTTTGCACGCTTTGGAATGTGTTTGTTGGCATTTAAACTATTTTGTTCTGGGAGAATTACAAAGGAATGAAATCTCAGCTAGCATTCCCGAATTTCCCAGTGACCACCCGATTCTTTGGCCTTCTTTTTGCCCTTCCTCTCCCATACGTGCCCTCTTTACCGCTTCTAGCTATAGACGTTTGCAGAAATACCTTCAAATTCCCTATTCCCACTGTGGTCTGTATGTTCTGTTGAAGGATGAAAAGCAGAAATAACTGAACTCCTGGGAGTATTCTGGTTGGAATATACTGTCATAGAGAAAGTGTCAAGAAAGTAGGAGTTGGAGCTAAATCCTCTCCAGTCACCCATTCAGCACTCACCTGACAGAAATCCAATCTAGTTACTATTACAAAGTAAGGATTGTATCATGGGAAGCAAGTCAAATTTTTCCTTCGCAAAATATTTTCTGTTCAGAAAAGCAATTTCCTTAGAGAGAGCAATTTCCTCAGATGCCGTTCCCTCTTTTTTTTTTTCCCTTCCCCCAGTTCCCAAAGGCACTTGCAAATTGGCTAGTGCTAATGTTGCTGATACTCTAAAGACAGAAGCATTCCTGTCTCTTTTTCTGATAACATGATTTTGTGGCATGATGTTCTCTCTGATAGGTTGGTAGGTGCAAGAATTATGCTCCCTAGTGTGTATGGAGGAAAAGCTTTGTGTCGCATCATGAATCCCAGTAGGCTTTTGTATCCCTTTCAGCAAGGAAGGCCTGTGATCTCTTGTCCTGAATGCTCTTCACGTATAATGAAATTGTGGTAACCCCACAGGTTGGAACAGGAACCCCAGACAAGGGGAATGTGATATCCCCAGTCATCCAAAAAACACTTACTACTCTGCCATTCTGCATTTAAAGTGAATTTCTTTCTCCATTCATTGTTTCTGAATGTAAGCTTTGCGTTTTTGCATGTAGATTACATTTTTATTGGTATGAACAGAATGTGTCGTTTATTTTTTCATCTTTCCAAATGTTGTTAGGCTTTTGTAATAAGAACATTTTTATAATATAATTCAGGATTTGTATTATTATAGAATAAAAATATTAGCAAAGTAGATGAAAATGTTCTAAGGGTCTAATTTCCAACTTGTATGCTGTTTTCGGTTTTTTAGAGAAGTCTTAGCATGCTTGTGTACAGTATATTTTACAGCTTATAATAAAATTTTAAAAATGCAAAATTTTCTTTTCAAAGATTACTCTGAGTTTCAGAAAATTAACCTATAGCTAGAAATGCAATTTTGTGATGCCCATATCTAAAACCACAAATAAAGCTTTTGCTAATAACATTCATTAAAGAAGAAAGCAAGCCTACATCGCAAGTTATAAAACAGAATTGTCTAACACAGGCTAAGTAACAAATTAATTCTAAAAGCATTAAAGCTGTCTTTTTCTAAGATTCCTAGCTGAGAAAATATGAACTGTATGTCAAAAATATTGTAACATAGGTTCTTTTCCCTCATGGATGAACACTGCCCAGCAAGGAATATTAATGTGAACTCTGGACTCTCAGTGAATCCATTTTCTCATCTTCTTTTTCTGCTGATTTTTTCTAATATGAAGGAGAAGTCAGATGTTCTAAGATAATTCAAACCATGAACTTCTCTGTGCACTGTGTGGATTCAATATTATTTTCAGGAGGAAATTTTTTTATTCTTTGTTTGTTTTCTTAAAACAGTATTTTCTTCATGTTGTTGCATGACTTGCCTAACACTAGGTACCAAGGAAAATGTGTAGTAATCAGACGCCATTTGTAAGCGACTTTAAATGGACTGACTAGGAGAACACCTGGGAAAAGGTTGTGTTTTGTAAGCTCTGTGGGAGTGCAGTGTGGCTAGGAGTTACAGTCGTCTCAGTGGCACTGTGTGCAGATGGGGAAGGTGCACAGAGAACGTTTCCCTTTCAGATGTCCTTTGATATAGAAATTTCTTAAAAATCCATACAGGAAACTTCAAAACATCAGCCCTTTCCAGCTGAATGTGAGACTGTGAAAAAGCAAACGGTGAAGAGCCTTAAGCACACACAGAATACAATTTACTTGAACATTTTTAGTTTCAATCTCTTTGGGAATGTGAAAATTTCAATCCTGTGCCTAAGGGGCCTGACCCCCCCCCCCCCCATATTGCTAGCAAAACCTAGCCACAACTGAGAGGTGATATCTAGGATAGAAGATTATTACATTATACAATATGCTACTAAAGATACTGAGATATTATTAATGTAAGAGTAATTTAAGGACAAATTGATGTCTAATCTGCATAAGAGAGTATCACCAGCTATATAGCTATAATCACTTTAACGAATGCTTTGATTCCAGTAGGAAAGTGTTGTGGTTTTGCTTTTGTTTTCTGGTTTGATTTAAACTTCTCTCTGAATAAAGTTAGCCCTCTTGCGCAGAATGAAAATACGCTGAGGACTATGCCAACAAAATTTGGTTTGTTTCAGTCCGTAACTCCAGAAAAGTTCTCCTATAGAGTTTAATGCATCCTGTAGAGACTTAGATCTATACAGGGAGCCACGCTGATAGTCATCAAGGTTTTGCACAACTTTAGGGCCCAACTGGGTAATCTTTGTAGATTCAGGATGTATCACCATAGAGCATGGTCAGCAATTAGCAGGAAGAGAGAGGCGCCCAAGATGCATCCCAAATCAGAGCTAGAGAATCCAGAGACAAACACTGGAAATGACCGATTTCAACAAAAGTGTTTCCTGGGTCAAGGATGGAATTTCTTGTTAAATACATGAATCACAAAAAATGGATAGCCATATGGTTAAGGGAATTACAAAGATTTGACTACATTTGTCTCCTATAGCTAATAAGACCACTCATTCGCTGTCCTCCTCTGTCTTTTTGACTGTTGCTAGAGATAGTTTTTGGAAGACTTTTGTATTGTCTCAATACATAATGTAAAAGTTGGATGAAAACTCAGAAATGTTCATGTGTGGGAGAAGAAGATGGTGTCCCACTCACTTTTGTGTATATCAGCCTATTATGGTAATATTTTGGCAATGTACATACTTTTAAATGCATTTTCTCCTTTTTCTCTATTATTTTCATATTCGCATTCCAATCTTTTCTCTTTTTAATTTACTTCCAGCTTTTCTTTTAGCTGTTTTTCCACCTGTGTTATATTTGCAGTCTGCTTAGTTCTTTCCTTTGTGTTGTTTTTGCTTTTTCTTCTTCTTTATGGAAAACCTTAAACCTAAAGTTGTAATATAGTATATAAACTGGTCAATTATTCATCTTTTTCTCCACTTTAAAAATGTAATTGTCAGCAATATCTAAGGAAGAGGGGAGCTTCTCTTTGGAAGTCTGTATACAATGACAGAAGGGGGGGATTGCTAATGCTAGGGAAGAGCAGCCTTTAGAAAGGGGCCTGGGAAGTCAAAATGTGTAGCCGTAGTTGTATGTAATGGTTGTTATCCTTTGTGTTCAAAATGTCTTTCCAACGTATCAAGCAGGAACAATAATAGTTGTTTTTAATTCTGTTTCAGCAACAAGAACAAGATCCAACTAACTTATACATTTCCAATTTGCCACTTTCAATGGATGAGCAGGAGCTTGAGAACATGCTTAAACCGTTTGGGCAGGTTATCTCTACGAGGATACTGCGTGACTCGAGTGGGACAAGCCGTGGAGTTGGCTTTGCAAGGTACTTCAATGTCATTAGCCATGCTGTTTTTTCCTCTTTTTAATAGAAGAAGAATATATTCTTTATTTAAAAAAAACCAAACTTTTCCCAGATATTCAGGATTTCATCCAGAGTAGGTGGAAAAGGCAGAACTTATAGAAAGTGACCGAACTTTTAAAGAAAAGGGGATCTAAATAGAGTCACCAGCAGGGCTTTGTTAATTTGTCCTTTGCTTAAGCTAATATGGCCGTGTCTCAGCTCATAAGGCTAAATCTGAATCTATTACTGTTACTGAACAACCATCTAGGGTAAGAGTCTGCTCTCCATAGCTTTCACTTCTTCATTGTACTTCTCCTTTCTCCTCTGCCCTGAACCAGCAAGCAAGAGTCATGCAGGGCTTTGGCATGGTCTAATCCCGTGGCTGAGGTTCAAGCCCATTATCCATGCCACCAGTTAAACCTAGGTTAACTGATCTTTATCTTTGCTAAATGTGGACTCCTCAAAAACATGGGGGGAATTAGCCTTCCTACGAAGGAGGGGAAGAAACTTCTGCTGTGGCATTTCTGGCTTTCGAGGCTTGAATTCCAGACAGAAGACCATAAGGAAGAACTTTTTTTTTCATTAGTTCCTCTAAGAAAATCAACTCATCATCACTCTTCAAATGTCAGTCCTTTGAATTTTCTGGCTCATTAACATGTTGTCATTTGGGAATGAAAATATTTTTATTCATTTACAGTAAATCTCACCTTAAAATATTTCACAGCTCAGTCAAATATTTCTCCCAAATCAACAAGAAAAAACATCTTCCATAAATAAGTAGACACCTCCTAAATACACTGTCCATGTGAGTCTACCTTTTCTCTAGTTAATACAGACTTTTGCTCTGGGGTCCCTTCATCAAAAGCTTTTTCTGCATACTTCTAGTATTTTCCCATGTCTGATTAAGTCCTGCTTTAAACCTCGGATGATGGCACAGTAATCAAAATTTGGAGGCTTTAGACTGGATATTTCTGTTATCAAAAATAGAGGCATGCTTTGAGCAATTGAGATTTGAGATTCTCAAAAATATTTTATAAAAACTCTGCCAACAATCAGGTTCCAATAATTCAGATATTCAGCCAATATGACAGTAGGTCTATGTCTGAACAACTAAAAAAGTCTAAAAATAGTGCACAAAGAAGAACTGAACAAATTATATCTCCTGATGAAGCCAAAAATTTTAGAGACTGGTTTCACTGTGATTTGACTATGGGAAGTTCACAGGACTGCGATTTTTTTTTTTTCACAAGATCATTTATTTGCTTGGCAGACTGGCCTGTTTCAAAGAAACACAACAAAGGAACAAAATTAGAAGCAGTGGGAAGATATGTCTTTAATTATTTAAGACCGCAAAACCAGTGAGTTTGATTTCTACCCAGATTTCTTCCTCTCCCCTTCAAATAAATAATAAATGTTTGCGATATTTTTGGTGAAAGGTTAATTTGGCATTTTTATTTCATTCATATACTTGTAGTTTTTGTTTTTTGTACAAGCACATGTACGAGCATTTGAATGTGAACTCCATACAACTATATACAAAATGTGTGCATGTGTTTTTGGATGACTTACAAAGTGAGTATATACCCACATGTTATATTTACTAATTTTGAAAATACTGATATTTTCACTCAAATGCAGTATTTACTTTTTGGTACTATGAAGGGCAGAATCCAGTAGCATCTGAGCTTAAAATTCCATAGGCATTGCAAACTTATACTGTCTTTTCTTTCCAAACTTGCTTACTGACTGTTCCTGGAATCAGAGGGTTTTTAGGAAAGCTTTATTCCAGTACAGCCAGAAGAGTTTTTAAACTCTGCGTTAAAGTCCAAAAGATTGGTGTGTATCCAAAATCTTGTTTGTATTGAAGGCATTGTAAGAAATTAGTTTCAAAGTAAATATTTTCTCAATAGGTTCTGTATTATACTAATAATTTTTTGGAATAAGCTGCTAATACGATATCTACTCAGATTTTCTGCTCTTCTGCAAGGCAGATATTGGAACATTATTGGATGAAAGTTAGTTAAGATTAAGATTGTCCACAAAGCATGTAGACATAAAATAAAGATTTTCATTTCTTGCCTTCAGGAGCATTTTATTAGGTTAATAAGGGGTAGTATATTTTATCAAGTCCAGACTTGAGTCTGAGACTAAATTACATTGTTTTGAAAGAGGAAAAATTAGGTTTCTTTGATTCAGATCCAACAATCCAGAACTTCTGCAAGTTCTCTAGAAACATTTTTGAAACCATGAAGAAGTTTTGTTTAGTCTGCCATTTTGATGATTCTGCTTGTTGTCTGGGGCCTGTGCAGAAAGGCTATCAAAATTAAAAGGTGCCAAGACTTGCTACTTCTTAGAGCTGCTTCTTTGCTGCTCAAGTCATTGGGCCTAGTTTGTGGATCTGCATTATAGAAACTCAATGAGTGAATGAAAAGAAAATCTCTGTTAGCGTCATCATTATCCAAACATCAGTTTGCAGACAGCTATAAAATATATTCTTCTTTTAAAAGAATTTTTTTTTTACCTCCCAGTCATGAATTCCAACTTAGTTCAGACTGGTAGTTACTCCATGGCACTGCAAAGATGCAGCTGCCATCTGTGTAGCCACACTCAGTAGAGAATGTCAGTCGTTCACCCAGCTCTCTCGTACTTCATCCAGCTATTAAGTCAAGTTTTGATAAGTGTGCTAACCTGTTCGGGATGCTGGATAAATTCTTGGAAACCATCACAGCTACTCAGTTATTAGTTCCTGTTTTTAAAGGTAACTTAGAGATGACAAAATAAGGGATGGTTGCATCATGTAGTTGTGATATTTTAGTTGCAATAGTTTAAGATATAAATTAAAAGCTACAAAGGCAGTTTGCATAGTCAGGCATGTTTATATTTGGGTTTATTGCTCTTAAACCTTACAGACCCTTCAGAATCCTCTATCAAAAGTGGCATTAACTTTTGTTCTATGTACCATAGAAGCCAAGGATTGAATTATGAATGACTGTGTATCAATCCTTCTACTTTCTTCAGGACAGCATAGGACTTTGTACTACAGCTGTCCAAATTATGCTCTACCTAATCTTTAAATAAATACGAGTATTGTATTTGCAGTTTGGTATTGACTTTGGCCTCATATTGCGTAAAATCTTCATTCAGTTTAGTTTTACCTTTCTGAAGTTGTGTATTCTTAAAAACACCTATTCTGTTGCTCACACACGGGAAAGCAAGGTGCAAAAGTGAAGAGATAAAAAGCAAGAAATATGCTAAAAAAATTGCAAACATGGAATCTGGATGAGCATTTAATTTATGTAAATAATTATTTTCATAGGATGGAATCAACGGAAAAATGTGAAGCAGTGATTGCTCATTTTAATGGAAAATTCATAAAGACACCAGCAGGAGTTTCTGGTATGTTGTATATATTTCTAACAACATGTATGAATGGGATACCGCCTATATAGTGAAAGCCTGTCATGCTGATTGTTGTATCTGACTTCTCATTCAAAAGTAGGCTTATTAAAATTAAACTGTCTTCTTGGATGACAGTAATACTTGCTCGCTTGGAATACAGTATGTCATTTTCCTACAGTAAACCTTTTCTAGGAATCTGGTGCTGTTCTCTAGCAAATAGACAAGCAGCTCAGATGCCTTAAGCCAGCTATGCACAAATTTACATCCCACATAATCCCAGGTGAAGTCAGAAGACAAGTATGTGTTGTATTTGCATCAGAATAGAATTTGGTTGATTGTCCACAGACAATTTTTTTTAAAGAGAAAAGAAATGGACTACTTTTGCCATCTGTTGATGATTTTTCCAATTCCTTTCAAAAATGGCAAATTAGATTCTGCAGCAGTGCCTTTATGCCAGGCCTTTCATTCTTTGTGATATTTTGCTCTCATGTCAAAATAGGCTTTGAGGTTCTCCAGGAAGATGAAAGGAGATAGATAAAGAGTGCCAGTTCTAGAACTATTGTGCAAGGCAAAAGGAAGAGATGCTCCATAGTGCAATTTTGTCATCGCACCAGCTCCTTATCAATTTGCCTGTTTTATCAGCACTATTTTTAAGAGACAAAAAGCATGTTCCATAAACACTCAAAAATCAGGAAAGGAAATTCGGAGCAGCAGAGTAAAATAGAAAGAAAACAGGATAATAACTGAGGAAAGAATATATGTCTAAGATTCCAGGCTTCTTTTGGCAACTATTTTATTGAGGATCCCAAGTGGGAATTTTGCAGTTTACATTGTTGATGCGTTTACTGAAGCCACCTTTATCCCACTGGTGATACATTCTCCATAGTCAGACCCTGACCCAGAGAACATAGGAAAAGGAAAGCAGCAATCAGCAGGCAGAGAAGAATGTAGCCTGTTTTGTTAAAACTACATACATGCCTCATCCCTGGAAGACTGCTCCAGTTTGAGGCAGTCTGGGCTGTGGTAGGGATGGAAGGCTGCTTCAGAGCACAGGAAACCACTCCCTTCACCAGCGCTAATCTAATGCAGGGTTTTGACTTCACTGGCTTTTGCAGATCCTTTGCACTGGGATGGATTCCTGAGACTGTGATTATTTAGTTAAAACTTTGGATGTTATAGATAGGGGCTGTAACATTATTTTCCTATTATTTCATGTATTTAGCAATCTGTGTTTTTATGAGATGGAAAATCCCTTTAGGGGCAAGGAGATCATGGAATGATTTTCACTGAATGCTGGTTGTGCTGTGATCCACCCTTGGTGATTATTTTTATAGTGCTGCTATGGCTTAGACATAATTACAAGTAAAAAGTATGGGGAAACCAAGAGTTCAAATTAACATATAGGGGTTTAAATTCAATTACAGCCAGTAAAAAACTGTAACTGAACCTCCTATTAATGCTTTTTAGTTTGCTCATTTGTATTGCCACTTGCATTATCCTGTCCTCAATGAGCAAGCTGTCAAGCGTATCGTTGTTGATCATACTCTGTCGCTGGTGGGCCGTTGCTGAAGCTGGAGTTACACCCTTGTATTATCAGGTTCTAGCAGGTAGAAATAACAAATTGCTGCGCAGAATTATAAGAATGATTTCTGCAGAGAGTGTGGAGGAAAGAAACTAATGTAAAAGTGTGATTAATTAGGACAGCAAAATTTCCCAGAACTGGTGAATGTCAGAAAGGGGAAAATAAAGAAGGGTCTTTGGATGTAATCCACCTCCCTGACTTTAACTTCTAATGCTTACCTGCCCACGTCAAAGTAGTCATCTAGGTTCCCTGTCTAAAAAATGTAAAGAAGCACACACCTGCAGCGACCAATGTATCTCTGCTGGCAGCTGTCTTAGAATGGGATGAATCATGTCTGAAGGTAGCTATCTCTCACCAGTGGTTACAGAGCGTGTCTAGATGAGTAGCTCAGAAACAGATAACCCTAAATGTCTGGAAGTCAGTTAAGTGAGATGAGTCGCACCCTCCATGACGCTCAAAAACACTTAGCATTCTACTGTGCATTGTACAAATGAGTAGGTGTATAAGGGAGCTGTGAGAAATTAGTTCATTAAAGACCCTCAGTTTTCTTGTATTGCTTACAGTCTGAATTGTACTTTTGAAAGCCAGTGCTGTGAAGCTGTGTTGCTCTTGCAATGGTCTTTCTGGTGCTCACATTCTTGCTGGAGTTCCTCACCACAGAGCAGGCGTGTTTCTAGTAATGCAGCCTTACACGAGGGTGCAGCTTACACACAATAAGACACTGCAGGCTGCCAAACAGTGGAGCAGAGTCATAAGGCAACTGCGGTCTTAGACTACCTGCACGCAGAAAGTGGATGTAGTGGAAAGCTCTTGCACAAACAAAGGTTAGGAGAATGTTTGGAAATAGATTAGCATCTTTGGGGGTTATAGAGGAGCAAGTTCAAATACGTGCAAAGTAAAACTGTAGAAATGGAACTGTGTTTGAATTAAAACATTGTGTCCTAGAAACTTGGCTAAAATCAGCAAAGGGAGCTGGCTATAAAAACACTGTTATCAGGATGAGGAGGGTAGGAGAGAAGGGCTTGTAATGAAATAGGTGTGGGAGGAAGAACATCTGTTTAACAAAAACATGCTTTCATAAGGCAGCTTTGGTATTTTAACTAAGCTGGGATTTAAATGGAAGAATGGGTTAAACACAGTTAGAGAAAACATAGGTAAAACCTGGGAAGCATGAGAACATAAAACACCAAACCTTCTTTGAATCTGCAAGGGTTAAGGCAGCGTGTAGGGTTCACAAATGTGTCGATTGTAGAATTTTTGAGTGACAGGTGTCTCACACTGAATGTTGATGAAGCTGAACCCAGATGTACCAAACTACCCAGACTTTATTTCCCCACTCCATATTAGCTTAATGAAAAATATATTCAAAATTTAATGTGTCCTTGTTTGTTTTCAGTCAGCAAAAAGGAAGGTTAGCTCAGAGAGCAATACCAAATCCACTGCAAGTTAGTATAATTCTAAATCTCCTAGGAGCAGTATATTAGTTTCACTGTTTGTTCTAGTCCTGAGTTTTGTGTTTTGCTATATAAGTTATTTTAATACTGTTTCTGTTTTGTGGAATATGACATTTTGTTTGTTTCTCTCAGACCTTCGATTTTTGTATTTCCTACCCTTTTTAACTACATGATTATTACATTACTATTATAATCTTGAAATAACATTTGTATTTAGTTCTACTTTTCTCTTTTAAAAACTATTGTCTTTACTGAATAATGTGATATTTAAAGCTTTTCATTTGTCTTGTGAAATGTGAACCTCATGAGGTGAATTGGAGGAAGCAGAGACTAGCATAAGGAGCCAGGACACGGAGGATGAGCAGTGAGGACAGAGAGAGCATACTTAAGCTCCCTCCCATAAAGATTTTGTCTAATGTTCACTATGTTTTTATTTTGTGTTGGACTCGTAACAATTCTGTAAATGACCTGCTGGGCAAAATCATGACAGGCATCTTCTCCCTTTCACAGTCACTTGTAGCTACATGATATTATATGAGAATAATTATATAAACAATTAATGTGCAAGGAAATGAAAAAGCAATAGAGAGAAAAAATGAGAAAAAGGAGAAAATGGAGAAATTGAAGTGGTGTTAGCAATTGTACTGTGGAATCTGTGAGGACTCACCAAGTTATGTGGGAATAAAAATCCCCGTGGTGTGGGAAGTCTGAGTGTATTTGTCTCATTTACACCATTTTACCTTTAAAATGAAGAATATAGAAGTTACAAAGTTATGAAAGCTTTATGCCTGTTATAAAGGTTTTATGGATTCTGTCATACTTACTTTAATGAAAAATAACTTCTGTGATTTTTTTTGTTTTCATAGGAGTGAAGTAGAGAGCATTTTTGCTGAGCATCCTGTAGCATTTTTACTTTTGCTGTAATACTGGTGGGTTATGGTGATGACCCAATAGTGATAGGTTATGCATGACTCACCCTTCTCTTCCCACTTACAGCAAAGATTTTGATCGCTCAGATTCTGTTTCAGTGAAGAAACTAAAGACAGCTGTGAGAGCCCTGCTCCTGACTGTAGACTAGGAGAAGGTACACTAGGTGCAGTAGACACTGCTGGTTGAAATGATTCTCATCCTGGACATCTGCTGCAGGAGAGGAATGAAAATGAAATAGTTATTCTGTGGCAGTCATTTCTGAGCTTTTTCTATCTGCTTACCTCTAAAAAGTATCCAGCGCTACAGAACCCTGTATAGTGAATTTAAGCCTCTTGACAAGTAAGCTAACATTTCTTAGTCATCTTTCACAGATCCTTTAGAAATAAACCACAGTTTGAAAACCTAAAGGGTATCAAGAGGTCACAGTGCTGGTGTTAGTCCTGATTGCCTCACCGAACTCAGCAGAGCCAAGATTTTACCCGTTAGATCAAAAATTTGAAGTGCTCAGTGCTCTAATTCTCATAGTTCATAACTGCTGCTTTGTTTTAAGGAGAAACATTGGAACAGAAAAAATAATCCTATTTATAACTACTCAAAATATACTCCTATGGCACCCCTAAAATTATTAAAGAAATGTAACCCTGAGCACTGCATTTAAGTGAAGATTAGGATGGTGAGGAGGATATGTTTTGTTTCTCTTTAAACATATAAAGCTACTGATACTTGAGATCTTGGGTTGCACAACTTTTTTAATCCCCAGAGCTTTTGGCAAAAGTTTCTAGCCGTACAGGCTTGCTGTATCATTAAAGTGATGTTTTAATGTTAGAATTCATTAGTACCATGTGCTTTGTCACTCAGAAATATGCAATGAGAATCACTAAAAGATGCAGTTTAGCTGAAAACTGATTAAAAGAATCCTATTTAAAAATATTTTGTTGTATTAATGTATGAAAAGCAGAGCTTATTGAAATGTTGATGGAATTAGCCACATAGAGTCAAGAATGCAAACGTGCAGTCCAATACAAGAACATCAGTTTTGTTCTTGTATTTCATAGTATAACTCGTTACATATTTGGGCAGACACTGAGCAAACCAAGACTGAATCCTGCTGTACGTATGTGTACAATATGGGTATAAGGGCATACAACAGGGAAGTATTTACATTCCTTTCAAAGCCTGTCACTTCACTCTCTAACATTACATCCACATATGTCTTTCTTCTGTTAAAACATTAGTTTTAGAGGAGGGCAATCCAGGGAAAGTGGAGATGCTCAGCACTTTCCACAGTCAGGTTTTAAAACACTGAATTGGTGTTAAACCTCAAAAGAGCACACAGTTAGAGAACGCCTTGGTGGCAGCAGCTCAACAGAGATCTACGTATGGTTAAGAGGTTTGGCTGGTTTCCGTTAAGTGTCGGTAGAGTGGGCATTTTAAGCGGGTTGTCCTAGCTGTTGAAGTATAAAACCACTGTGAATTTTAGCCCTTTAAATCAGCCATCATTATTATTCTATCCTAAATACAACTCAGAATTTCTGTACTAAGTGTCTCTCCGTCTTGCACATCCAGACAAATCACTGAGTGATTAATGGTCCCCTGCATCACTGGGCTGCACACTTCCCAACAACTAAACAATAAAAATGACTCTCCCTTCCTTCCTGGACCGTAAAAAAAGATTGCTTGGCTGGTTTGTAGGGTTTGTTGGGTTTTTTTGTTTTTACATATCTAATATATATGTTTGTACATATATGTTGTATATATGTTGTATGTACAAGAGAGAAAATAGGTATTTGTGAAAAATATGAGGAAAGCTAAGCTGAAGAAGTAAATTTCAGATATCATTCTGAAGAGAGTAAGGGCGATGTTCATCCTTCTGTGGGAGGGGGATCGAGAGATCATATTCAGCTCCTGTGAAGGTTTTTATCTTCTTCTTATGAACCTCCCCCCTGATGACTATCATCAGTTGTGTCCTCAATGCAATGAACATACTTGTACTCAGGTCCCAAGCATGGAAGAACAGTCAAAAATTACAGGTAGGCTTTCAATCGCAGCAGCCCTCGCTATGAGCGTTCGGATTGGGACTGGGAACGCGGGCAGGGCAGCGCCACACAGCTCTCGCAGCAGCTGGTGGCCTTGCGCAGACGGGCTGCTTTGTTCTTTGGTGCGAGCTGGAACGTCCTCAGCATTTGGCTTTGCTTAGAGGCACAGGGCTGAGCACGAGAAGCGGGAGGTCAGAAATACAAGGGTTCCCATGACCAGATCTGTGCAATAACATGGAGCACAAACTTCTGGCAAATCACAAACTGATGCCTGTTTTTTTCATTGCCGCAGGTAGTAGATATTGTATATACGCAGTCAAATACATGTGGGTGATTGTTCTTCCAAGTTTCTTTCTTTTTAAACTTGCTAGGAGAGTGTTTCCAGTGCACCACAGAAGATGTCCTGCTATTTAAAATTTAGTTGTTTTCAGTTATCCATTGATAAAAATTCATATTTATTCTTAAAAATTTTTTCCTTGATCATTTTATTCAAGCAGTTGAACAGATTTGCTCTGACATTTTAAAATAAATTATCTTTATCTTGAGACAATGGTGGAAAATGTAAGCCCATAGTAACCCTTTCAAAAAAGTTTTGTACAACTCACCATGGTGGTTTTTAATGAAAGCATAATGCAGCTTTAAATGAAGTATTTACTACCTGTAATACAGAATCAGATGGCTAGAATCATGTAGGCATTTTCTGATGCCTTTATATGCCATTTTCAAGTCAATTTCTTTTGACTTCATCCAAGTTTTACACTATGTATTTTGGAAGTTGCATCTGCTTCCCACAATACCAGATGATTTGAAATAAGTGATAATTAACCAAAGATAAATACTTAACTTGGGGAGTAGCTTTTTTCATTTTAGGGAGTTACTTAAATATTTGGATATCAGATTTCCCCTTTTGCTTAATTTATTTTTTCCTCATCGTGTAAAATCATGACTCAAAATAATTTAGGGCCAGAACCTGATATCTTTAACCATACTGAGTAATATTTTCCTTCCAGATAAACTCCACTTATTTCAGTAGAACTGTATGTATATTAAAATTCTGTGTGATATAAGCAAGGTTATTAGAATCTAGCTTTTATAAAATAGCATCAAAGTATCCTTTGGTATATTGATATTGCGCCCTTCTCCCCCAAATATACTAAGACAGAAGTCACTTCTTACGATAGAAGACTCCAAAACAAAACTGAATTCTGGTAATACAAACAATCCCCTCAGCCATGCAGAATTTTGATGACAGTATGTTCTCCAGTTTCTGCCTTGTATTGTGGGGTTTTTGTTATTCATTGTGGGTTTACTCCACTGTTTCCTAGGTCTTCAGTATTTTCCAGTGTCATCAACCTAACCTTTCCCTAGTTTATTTTATGAGTATAGGATTTTAATTACCACTCTGTGTAAGGTGATCCATTCTAGGTTAATTTTGTTGTCATGTTTAGTACTCAAGCCTGACTCAGAAATTATAAAGTTATTTGACTACCAAATAACAGCACAGCAGCAGCAGCAGCAGTACAAGTCTCTGACAGATGTGTGGTCAATGTTGGAGATGAGACTAGGGGCCATCTGCAAATTTTGTCTCCAAGTTCATTCATCTTTTATACAGAAGGCTGTCAAGAAATGTATTACGTGAAGTGGGTGTTTTCCCAGTAAAGCTGGAGGTAGTTTTTTATATATTCCAGCCAAAACCAGTGATGACGACCAGTAGCAGCTATGTCAGATTTGTGCCGATAGTTTAAAAGGAAGGCTCTTTGCCAGGTTATCAGTCCCCTGAGGTTTCCAATACTTAGTGTTATTCTGACCTACGCGAGAACCAATAGATTTTGGTGCATGATGTATGCTACTATGTTACTCTGGGTTGTTGCTTTGTTTTATTTTTTCTTCCTAGTCCTATGTGTTTGATATGCACTTGGAAACGCGTGTGTTTTCAGATCCAGCCCTGTCTCATTCAGGTGTTCCCAATCTGAGAAAGACTAGAGGAGTGCCATGTAAAAGCTTAGACAGCTCATGCGTCAGGAATTATTGGCAGAGAAATGTTCACATCCAAGTCACAACAGTGCTTCCACCCTGTGATTAGGAAGGGTGTGGTTTGGTGTAGCAGAGCTGTGCTTCAGTCATAGATACTTAGAAACTATTATAATTTAAGCTAGTAATAGGGAAAGAATATTCTGCAGACTTTTCCTTCTGGTTGCTCAAATTTTGACATTAGAAATTGAAGTCATGGTCAGGATTATGTTATGCAAAATCTTTGAAAGAATATATAGTGATCCCATTTCATGACATTATGCAAAGAACAAGATAAAAGAAAAATCTTGAAGAATTTCTGGTTGTATTGTATATTCTTTATAAAGCAGAGATAAAAAGGGAATAAAAAGTTGTAGCAATTTTTTTGGTGCGAGGTGGCAGGAGATAAAGGGTACGCACTCTTCCCTGCAGATTAGAGTATGTGGAAGGAAGTACTGTGCCAGCTTTTCTGGCTATTCTGGATGAGCAGAGCAGTTGAAGTTTTGGGATATTACTGAAACTCCAAGGGAAAATTCAAAAACATTAAAGCCCTTTTGCCAGATTTATTCTCCACCTTCCTTAGATGTACCTCCTAAAAGTCATAGCTCAGAACTGGAATGTCAGTTCTCATTAATCCACGGAACAACAGACACACAGCCAGGATATTCAGGTCGTGTTTCTTTCCAACAGGTTTTAGAGTGGTGCTTTAAAATCAAAGATATAAGGCATTCCAGGTGCTCCCTGTGTGTGTGGCAGCTATTTTTGTGCTGTGCAGAACAGTCATTGGTGCACTAGTATGAGTCTGTGTTATTTAACTGTAATATTAGAAATACAAATTAAGAAACATACCTCATTGGGAATGCTGAACGCTTGTACATAAAAAACTACTTCAAGTAACATTCCTTCTTTCTTCTCAGTTCCTGCAGAACCTTTATTGTGCAAGTTTGCAGATGGAGGACAGAAAAAGAGACAGAATCAGAATAAATATATACAGAATGGAAGAGCATGGCACAGAGAAGGCGAGGTGAGACTTGTAAGTCCTCCCTTCAAGCTTTAGTGTGGGTGTACAGTAATGAATACTTACAAAAATGATAGGCACTGAGACTTCTTGGCTTGGCCCTTTGGCATATTAAATACGTACCAGCAACTCTTACCTGACAGTTTGCAAATCTATAAAATATTTAACTGTATCTTTTTTAAGAAGAAAAAAAGGTAAAAAGTGAAAGATTACATCCTACCTGATTAAAGCAAACAATACAATATCTCCTTCGAATTGGTCAGGAATATACCTGAAGTATATCTCCCATAGTCAGAACATAGTCCTAGTCAGAACAGAAGCCATAACTTTATTTATGTATAGTAATCCTTTTGTTTATGCAACACTGAAATGGTGATGTTTTATAAGACTTAAACAGTATACAAATGCAGTGCAGCATTTTTTTTTTCTATAGGAACAATATCACAGTTTTTTTTAAACCTTAATGTTCAAGATAATACTTTCAGAGGTTTGCTGTGATAAGCAAACCTAGACACTTCATATATATAAGACAACAAAATTCACGTGTCTTCTGAAAAACAGCACTCCCTGTTCATTTTTATAGTTAATATATTGTAGGCAACACCCTAATATAATCATGTTCATGCCCGGCCTCTCAAACACACATGTGTTCTCAAAGCCAGATATGTCATGGATGCATTTGGTTCCTCACATTGGAACTTGGAAGCTTGTATTCTTAGTCAGCATCACTGACTCTCTTTATTATGTAATTCCTTCTGTTCATTAGCTTTTCCCTTACTGTTGAATAATAAACTATCTCTAGACAAATTTTCAGTTAAAAGCAATACAGCTAAAGAAAGAGTAGGAGAAATAAAATGAATTTTTTCAACTCTTGCTTTCCACTTTTTTTTTTTTTTAAAGGCTGGAATGACACTTACTTATGATCCAACCACAGCTGCTTTACAAAATGGGTATGTCAAATAATGGCACACTAAAAAAATTCTTTGCATTACGGCAGATGCATAAAACTATTATATCTCTGGCATTTAATAAATATTTCTGTATTTTCTAGATTTTATCCTTCGCCCTACAGTATTACAGCAAACAGAATGATCACTCAAACATCTATTACGCCATATATTGCTTCTCCGGTTTCCACATACCAGGTTTGTATTTAGAACTTAGTAGCTGAAATGATTAATTGAAGCTTATGTCTATTATCAATTGCTATCTCTGATTTTATGAATTCTGCAGAAATGCTGTATTTTAATGTGGTGACCTCTAAATGCTGTATAGCATAAAAACGAAGGTCTTACAGATTCCTAAAAGGGTGTTTGTTTCAGGAAGCACAGCAATTTAATGAGATAGGTGGTGTCTTGCGAAACAAAGTCTCTAATTTGTGGTGATACCTAAGGTATTTGTAGCCAGTTCTGCATGTCATGTATGGTTTTTTTCTCTTGGTAGAATTCTTTATATATCAATAATACATCTTTAAGATAACTCTTCTTTATCTAAACCCCTCTTGAATTAACTAAATTCTATTTCAAAAATATCTCTCCATGCTTTTTGGACTTTTCTTCAGGTTGTTTCAGTGCAAAAAAAGCCCAGGAATAATGCATTATGTAGGTATACTAAGAATATAGAAACTTGCTTGATGTTAGAGAAGGAAACTTGAAAGAGAGTTTAGAATTGAAATTACATTAGCATTCAGATTCAGTATTTTCTTATTAGGAGTAAAGCATTTGATCGTCTAGATAAGTGTTTTTAACCCAAAAGTTACTTTATTAAGGACAACAAATTAGAACATCCACTGTATACATTTTGAGTTCTTAGAGCCCAATCCAAAACTTTCTGAGAAGGAGTCTCTCTTCTTCTCATTTTGATAGGCACCGTTTTGGGCCCCTGCTACAGGAGATTGCCAAAGAATTCAATGATTTTTGCACTTTGGTATAAATCTCTTAGGTATGCTCAATTTTAGGTCATTGCACATTTCACTTTACAAACAACTTGCATTTAATGCAACTGATATAGCTGTCTCAGATGTACAGTATAGTATTTAGTACTAGAAACTTGCCTGTTATCACAAGGTAAGCTAAACGATTGGTTATTCTAGGCATTTTACTGCTTAACACATGGACAGAGTAAATAGCAATGATTCAGGTCAGGTAGTAAGTAATCACAAACAATTAAATGTTGAAAGTTTTTACCCCTGCGTGTCAGGGGAAGGAGAGGAGGCTTTTTGTTTTTTAGTGAGAGAAGTGCTAAGTTTCCTGCCTTACTATGGTGAAAATCATTTGCATGTAGAAGGCAAACAGCAGCACTGTGGGCAATTTAGTCAGTATTCCTTTGCAGAAATTTCCATGTACTCTCCCATTCCAGGTGAGAACAATGAAGAAAAACTGTTTAACATTAGTTTGGAGGTCTAATGATTTCTTGCATGACCAAAGGGTTATGTAGGACATGAAACAGTATTCTGTGGCGTAAAGGGCATCTGGATTAATTTTATATTAATTTTTGAGGCGACTTATGCAACAAAATGTTTGTTGTCTGCAGATGGTGCTTGAACTATCTTTTTCAGAATATGAAATCATTTTGCTTTGTACAGGAATATTACAAAAATTACAAGAAGTTCTTACCTGGAAAAATATACCAGCACTGCTATTCTTTATTGAAATATAAATTATGAATCAATTTAGACTCTCAGATATTCAGAGTGCAAGTAAAAGTTGGAAGTTGGTATAGAAACATGTTGCTTATGAACATAGAACCAATCTTCTGGGCTAACTGAGATATGCAGGCCACAATATTGTATGTTTCCAAAAATGTTGTTACCAGTGTTTCAACATATATATCATGGAACTGAAATTGTTATGGTTGGAGTTACTAACATCATGATGTTTAAAATGCCACAGTAAAAGGAAATGAAAATCAAACTGAAATATTCTGTATTGGGGAGGGAGGAGGTTCTTGGCCGGAAGGGTTTCACAATTTGAGCATTAGTCACATCTTCATTACTGATCTGTTATTGAAACTTGCAGCATTCTGTCATCTACACAGCAGCATGTATCAGAAGAGTGTGATTTATTTTTTCTTCTTTGGGGCATGGTATAACCTGTTGCTAGATTTATTCTTACTAAATGTAAACAAATTTAATAAAGTTTTGGTTAGTGTTTGTTTCTACAACTCCTGTATACCCAAATGACAGTACTAAGCCAGTTACTATCATAGTAGGAGTAGATTAGCCAAGGCTTTAGTCAGGCTGTACCAGTATTTTTGCCATTAAGCTTTTGCCTGGGGAAAGGGAGGGTTCAAGTCTTTTTCCCTTTTTTACCATCCCATTTTGAACTCCCAGTTGCTCTTTTTCTGATTGAAAAAGAAAAAAAATCTGATTTGAAAGGCAGTACCAAAAGGAAGGAAGAAATATTTCCTTCTTGCAGAAAATACCTCACCTTGATTGTCAAGGTCTGTCTACCTGTGCTGTTCACGGGACTCTGGGAACGATGGTGGAGGCATCTGAGAGGTTTAAAACATCTGGCAGCAGTGATGAGTCTGTTCTGCATGCACAGTGTAGTTCAGAGTCCTGCCTTATCCAGCACATATGGCACCTGCAGGAGGTGGAGATGAGACATTTACATCTTAGCTTTAATATTTCGTACAGGACAATTTTTCAAAGAGCTATTCCAACCATCTTTTTTAAAATAAGATAACCATATAACCTATTAGTGTATCTTTTAATCTTTTTAATTTACCTTGTCATGCAAGTTAGGCATCCTGCCTCAATTTAAGTACTTGGATAATCAGTTTTTTGGAGAGAAAACATGCCGCCTGTGAGAGGAGGAATGCTCATCAGAGGAGCTCATCCTCTTTCTGTACTTTGGGAATAATACATAGCAATTCTCTTAAGTCCTATCATTGTCCTTGTAACAGGAATGCGGCAGAATTCCTGGGATTTTTTTTTCTTTTGCAAATCCAATAATTTTTTATTCCAATCACAGTAGGAGGCAAATGATGCTATATATAACTGAGACCCTAATTATTTTTCCCAATGGAATTTCAAAGACGGATGGGTGCCCCTCTTTTCAGCAAAGCAGAAGTCTGTCATCTATGTTTATTTGAACCCTTTGCATGTAGTTAATAAGGTTTCTGAGACCTGCTTTAGGAAACATAGGGTACTGCTGTGAAAGGTGCATGTGATATATTATCTCCAAGTCTTGTTTCTGATGATACTCCTCCAGATAAAGGTATGATAAAAAAGCTTTAAATTAGTGTGGCTCCACACAGTGACCAGTTTCAATAAAAAGCGAGTAAACAAGGGAAGGGGCTTATTAACATGATTTATTAAAATTTGACTATATTTCAGTTGGAATATTCACAAAAGGAATGATTAAAATGAAAATAAAACACCAATTTTGTTCTAGGTTCAGAGTCCTTCTTGGATGCAGCCTCAACCGTATATAATGCAGCACCCTGTAAGTTTTTATGCTTTCTCATCATTGTGTTACTGATTGTATAAACACTTTACATATTTTAAACAGCAGGAAATAGATCAGTTCCCACCCAATTACTTCTAGAGTCTTGACAATTACATCACGATGATTAAATCATGGATCAAAAAGAAAAGACAAACAAAGATTGTAACCTGAACTGGGGTCTCAATTTATTCAGAAAAAAAATAGCTGTCTTCAGGGTGTCAAGTGATGAGGACAATTAGAGTTACCAAGTCAGTGTACTGAGATTGTTTTTTTTTCCCTAAACGAAGAGAACTCTGCAATTATATACTGTGTACGTAACAGTGGCTGAAATCAAAAGTCCTAATTTTTAGCATGGATCTGGAACAGTTCAGCCTGGATAACTTATGAAAGCCAGATGGATATAGTGATATAAATGGCATTATGGGCACTCACTTAAGAAAACCTGCATAACTTGTTGTGGCTTCCGCACCCATGAGTAATGCTAGTCTCCCTACACTTTGGCTGGGACATCTTTATACCAGACAGTCAAGTATTCTCATCTATGCTCATATTTTCCTTTTCATCTGTTTCATTTGCCAATTGAGTACCATTATACCTGAGAGTTATTAGGTTTCTTGATATGAGCATTATAAATAATGACAGGCACTTTAATATATGCACTAGTATGGTTAACAAACAAGTCGGTTTCCAGATATAGAAAGGATATTGGCTTGACTTTAATTAACCTCTCCATGCAGATTATAGAATGTAAATCTTCTTGGCAGATCATTTTCTTCATGTCCATGCAGAGAAGGTGGTACTGAACCTGAACATCCTCTCACACGCTTGTATTTTTGTTTCTAGTGCTAAACACAACTGATCTTAATTTTGCTCTCTGTCAACATAGATTTTCACAGAACTATCTTGCAAATTATGCTGTGAAAGACACCCATAAATATGTTATAATGCTGTATGACATATTAGTTTCACAGATAAACAGTATGAGATATTTCATAGTTGAAAATAAAGATCTAGATTCCTGACTTAAGTTTAGTTTTGGCCTGTGCAAAGACTGGTGCTGTCTTACTCATTTGCTTTGCAGAGAAGGCTGCAGTCTACAGACAGGAAATTCTTTTAGTGTTTGATGTGCCTGTGACTCATTTCATCTACCCTGGTCACATGGTTGTTTTTCCAACTATACTCTGTAGGGTTTTTTCTTTTTAAGGAATAGTTATTGATTCAAAACACCGTTTTTCAGTACACTGCAATTATTTCTGTTAGCTTTGTGCTTCCATCAATTTTAATCAACACTTCTGCAAGTATAACAGTATATACAATGAGTTTGGAAATGTGTTTTTGCAGAACATGATTGGTAAAATGTTGCTAGCCCTTCATTTTAGATAACCCTGAAAACCTTACCAGTGCACTCTGCATATTTAGCAATCTCAAGTGTTTGTTTAAAAATTCTGCATATACTCTTAAATAGAGATAAAAAGAATAAAATGTTACAGGTGTGATAGAAAGACCATCATGGTAGCTAGCATTTTGACAAAGAACCACTCTTTTACACAATTCTGCTAACCCACCCTTCTAAAATTTGAAACCAGCCATAAGTCAGGGCAGCGCTGTCTTGTGTGTGAACATCACATGTGTGCAGGTAGAATTCCCCCATTGCAAATATTCATATTCCTAAAGAAACGAAACATAAGTTTCTTCTTAAAGCCTGAGATTCCAAAGCTTAAGCTAAGTGACTCTATACCTGCTAATGTGTGTAAATTTTTACTTTCAAATTAGCTTCTGGTTAAAGTGATGTTTTATAAAGTGTTTTCAGTGGGTGTCTCCAAAGAATTGTACATCAGTGGCACATTCAGTAGGAAGTCAATGCAGTACTTACCCAAGCAGATGGGCTTGCACGGTTTGGTAATGGGATCGAATGCCTAAGACTAATAGTGTTCTGAATCAGTGCCTTGGATTAGGGAGAATTCTTGTGGTGTATCTCCTTGGAAGGAAAGCCCGTACTTACTCTCTCCAATCACAAGTGTATTTAAAGTCTGAATGTTGCCTAACCTTTTCTTCCTTCCTCTCTCTTAATAGGGTGCTGTACTGACTCCCTCCATGGACCACACCATGTCACTACAGCCTGCATCAATGATAAGCCCTCTGACACAGCAGATGAGTCATCTTTCATTAGGCAGTACTGGAACAGTATGTAGCAATTTAATACAAAATAGAACTTATACAAGTGGAAAATATTGCATGTAGATCACAGTATGTATGTACAGTTTATATGTAAAAAAAAGTCCTTATTTTTCCATCCAGTAAACTCTTAAGTACTGTCTCTGTATATGAATCAAATGACTGTATTCAGTAGTTTGTATTCAGTCTATAAACTGATTAGAAATGGGAAATTAAGAGTAAATAAAATAGATCAAAGGCAATGAAAGGAACCCAGGAACTAACTCTAGAATTGAACTGAAAAAGAAACAATAGTTGTTTTTACTCTTCAGGAGACCAGAGTTGCTGAAAGCTATGCATAGTGTGGTGGAACAGAAACTAGACCAGAAGAACAACTGTAGGGTAGCTTCTAAACTGAAAGATCCTTCCTTTCTGAGCAGATAGTATTTTTTTAAAACAGGAGGATTGGAATTACAGAAGGAAAAATCCTTCACCTTGCGTTTAAAAGCCTAGTTTGTGTTCTTTGATAACACTATAGTGAAACATATTCCACCTTTCTGAAAAGGCTATTGATTTCGGAGAGAGAAGGCTTATTCATGTGTTTATTGCTTTAGGGAAACATTTGATATCTATTAAAAATATCATGATGGGTTCTGATGTATTTTGAATCCACTTAAATTTACATTGAGCTTTAACTCAACTTAATGAACTATCTGTCTCTTTAGTACATGCCAGCCACAACAGCTATGCAAGGAGCCTACATACCCCAGTATACACATGTTCAGACAGCAGCGGTTCCTGTTGAGGTCAGTATATTTTACAAAAGACAGAAATAAGAGTCATGAATATGATATTAGTTTTTTGCTAGGAAAAGTATCAGTAAAAGCCTAACACCATACCTGACCTGTGAATGCAATGTGTATTAAAACCATAACATTGTCATTATTCTCAGCTGAAATAACTAGTTTTATACCAAAAAATGACATGCATTTGTAGCAGCTAGGCCTTCCATGTAAGTAGAGCTCAGTCCAGCTTTGCATTTTGTTAAATGGAACTTCCAATAGGAACAATGCCAGGATGAACTGTAGTTTTGGTCCTTCGTTTAGTTTTCCTGTGGACAAACTTTTCCAGTAACAGACCATGATTGTAACTCTTTGGAAGGAATCCTGATTTTACACGGGGATCTCAGGGTACTATGCCTATTTCCTAACAAACCCCTCTAGAAGTCCAGCTGGAGAGCCTAACTGAGTGCTAGACAATAGTTTGTCTACTATTCGTACTTACCTCATACCTTTTTATTGGTCAGTACTCCTTTAACAGACGAGTTAGATAAGGCATGCTGCAGCCCTTTTATTCAGAATGAGTGCTGGACTGTCTCTGCCATAGCCCATAAATAATGTTATTCATTTCAAAGTCTATTTGTACAGAAATGCCAGAACTTGCTTGGTTCATATTATGCGTCTCCCCATGTGGGTCAGAAAAAAACTTGCAGGAGTTAACTGATTCTACTGTCCTTCAGAGCACTATCAGCTGAATTAATTTCCTGGTTTCTGGGGGTTCATGCGCAAAGTCCCAACTAAAATTCATTGTGTTGCATAATGCCAGTCACACCACAATACTCAAAGAGCCAGTGTTTGTGCGTATAGTAAATAGATCTCTCATTCTGCTCGCTGCTCGTCAGAACAAGAGGCTGGTTTGCAATTGCAGATAGATAGGAAATACACTAGCATTTATTTGCTCCTTTTGGGTATGTGTTTCTATAATATCAAAGCTTTTAATTATCATCAAAGCAGCTGAAGAAATAGAAAGTATGTTTGATCATTTTGTTTCTCTATTTGCTTAAATATAATTCAATGCCAAATTGATGACTCAAATCTGGAATACCTCACCTGACAAATCTTAGAAAGGGTTTAGATTTGAAAACCATTAATCACATGGAAATACAGATTGCAGATAATGCTCCCTGATTTTATGTCTCAAGTCTTTTTTTCCTTTTCATTGCAGGAAGCCAGTGGTCAACAGCAGGTTACAGTGGAGACATCCAGTGACCATTCTCCATATACATATCAGCAAAATAAGTAACTGTGAGGTAGGGGCTGGTCCTGTTATACGAAAGATGTGAATTTAAAGACATTTTATTTCATAATTTACAGGACTCTGTATTGAAATATATTTTTTATATCACATAAATAACATTGATACTATTTGGGGCCAGACACTGAAGTTAATTTGAATTTGGCCAGAGTTAGAAGTCAGGAAAAAGAATCAAATGTTCCAGAAGTGAGTTGATGAATTGCTAGTAATACTGTTTTAATAATTTCTCTATAGCATAACTGAATTATAACCTATTTTAATTTGTTGTATGTGAGAATAAAAGTGAATTAGTGCAAAAAAGCTATAATCACAATGCTAAAGGGAATTATACTTATTTATATTAATATCCTCTGGTTTTGTGGAATATGTAAGGTTTGGAAGCACTTTGCCATTGATATTGAGACTATAGGAAGGGAGGTGATCTGGTAGAAATCCTTGCCAAACTTTTCTCCTGAAGACTCCCTTGCTCATTCTTTATTCTAGGAAGCAGCAGTTTGGTCCAGAATTTTGTCAATTTTTAATCCTAGTCCCACATTGGATCTGATTCCAGACTTATTTATTTACTTTCCTACTGCAAGTTTCCTGTGTTTCTGTTTGCATGGCCTTTCCTCACTAGGCATTCATTAGTTTTACTGCAACTCTGTCCATGCACTATTTTGCTTTCTGTAGATTGCCAGTCTGAAAATATTGCTCACGCTAACCATTTCATTCTCTATCCTCCATGTTCTAAAATTCTGGAATTTAGTTCTTCTCTAACTCGATTTTTTTCTGGGTACTTTGTAACCCAGGCAACCTGACTACGTAAATTTTTATCAAATTTTGTAAGACATCATATTGAAAAATTCCATTCAGATGCAATACTGTGCTTTCCCTGCTGCATAGAGGCCTTCACGGAAGTGTTTTTCTGCAGTTCCCATGGCATGCATTTGTTAGATACTCAAAAATCATAAGCAGTTATGTGCTAGGAATTTCTATTTGTATGGTTCTCTCCCTGAAATGCATAGATCTAACAATACACACATTTTGCTATTACCTTTGGTTTTGCAGGTCAAGTGTGTTATTTGACAACATTGCTGTCATCCCCAGTATTGAGATAAGAACTTCTTATATGTTCAAGAATGTAAAGATAGAAAAAAAACAATTGGGAAACTTTGCACATTCAACTGATGGCACAGTCTACATAGCACAACATATGACCTGTGTTTATTATTTTAGTCTGGCCAAATGCTGGCACCTACAGAAAGCCCATGTCCCTGCTTTTTCTTCCAGAGCAGGGAGAAAGCAAAGGCACAGACTCTTCTCCATGTCCTAGCGTAAAAATCATGGCTTCTGCATGTTCTCTAAGCCAAGGCTATGGGCTGGTATCAACCACTTTTCAAGGAATCATTTGCTTTGCCTTAAGTCTTCTCTGTGGGCATGTAAAACCTGCTTACAAGTAGTGATCTGTGGTAGACGGGGAAGCAGAATCCTGCACGTCTTCTCCATGTCCTGCCTCTACCAGCGAGTCAGGATCTTTCCCGTAGACTGGGGCCAGGCAGAAGGAGCAGCATTTGGTCTCCTGAAAGGATAAAATGTGTCACCATCGGAGACATATTTTATAAATCTACTCTCTGTAGCGTACTGAGCTCTGTGAGCACCTCTGTGCACTCGTTGTAAGCCAATCCTCTATGTATTTTATCCTTTGGGGAAGCACTGTTACCTGTATTTATATGCAGCAGGAGCCAGTGAGTTCTATATAAGCAATGACTATAACAGTGGGAGAGGGCGCGTGGGGAAGGTTAATATTACTCAGCTGATTTCAGCCTCAGAGTATGGCATTTGGTATTTTTGTCCCTAGAACATGTTGGTACTTGCCATTTTTAAGACAGGTGAAGGGCAGGAAATTGGCAAGCAGTTATTCCTTGCCCTAAATGCAGGGCATGCTGTGGTCTCCTAATGGTCGTAGCTTTGTTACTATTGTCAAACTGAAACTTCTGAATGCAAGCACAGCACTTTGGAGAATGTCCTATTAAAAGTTAGTGTCCATATTGCCATAAATAAGTGGTAAATGACAGCTACCACATTCACACAAGTTGATGCAGTCAATCAGAAAAACATATTGGGTCTTTCCTTTAACCCGATCCATTTAATAACCTTATAGCTTCTTTTCAAAATGTTACTAATATGTGAAAATAGTCAGAGGGACTTAAGAAAAAGCACTGTTATAACTGTATATGCCGTAGCACCTAGAAATGTACAAACTTGAAGACAACAGACTTTGTCTTGCCTTCAGAAATTTAAATTTTGACTTTTTTCATTAGCTGAGTATTTGTTTAAGGTCATATGGCAATATAAGCCCCATCTATTTGCTTCTGCTTTGTCATATAGTAAATTGAAAAGTCTTCCTTCAAATTTAATGAGCCCTGGATTGCTGTTAAATATTAACTATCAGAAAGGCACGCTGGCTGTCTTTGCATTGGCAGTCATAACTTGCACATAGCCTGCCAAGGACTGCAGCAAAAGAAAAATGTGTGCCTTTTCCAGAGATTAAAAGCCTTGGAGATGCAACAGGACTAAGCTCACACACTCGGCTACTTTTGGTCAATCAAAAGAAAACAACAATTACAAAACAACGAAGAAGGAAATGGCTTTGAATGCAGTCTCCCGTTCCTAAGTGGGCATTCTGCATGCTGAACATGTATTAGAGATAAAGGGGGAAAATACAATAGAAGAGACTATTCTGGCAGAGAGCCTCATCCTGGAAAGTGCCAACCACCTGTAGTGCCGCCTGTGTTTACTTCTCAAATCTGTACTTAGATTCACTTACTCTTCTCAGAGCTGTCTAAAATAGGAAATGATTTAGTTTATAGACTGCTACATTAGAAAAACAAATGCGATTGTAACTCTACTCTAGCTCTGACCTTTCTATGTTACAGATGTCCAGTGTTGACCTGGCCTGAAGAAGGGTGCAAAGGCAGAAACAATCATGGATTTTACTGATCAATTGTGCTTTAGGAATTATTGACAGTTTTGCACAGGTTCTTGAAAATGTTATTTATAATGAAATCAACTAAAACTATTTTTGCTATAAGTTCTATAAGGTGCATAAAAAAACCTTAAATTCATCTAGTAGCTGTTCCCATGAACAGGTTTATTTTAGTAAAAAAAAAAAATTTTTATCAAGTGTTATGACGCAAAAAAAGAAAATTCAAATTTCTGGGTATGCACAGATGACCACGAAGACTTATTCACGTGCATGACAGAATTTGTGTTTTGGTTTATTTTTATTTTGTTTGTTTCTTTTGGTTTTTGTTTTTTTTTTTAATTGTATGAAATGGATTTTCTGAAGTTTAAAATAGTAAAACATCCAAGATGATGTTCTGTGCTTGCAGTGTGTGAGTGTTGCTTTAGTGCAGTGTTGCAGTTATAGTGTCTGGTCTTTTAGCTTTCTGTTTTTCTTTTAACGTAGTGTGAAGTGTCTTATCCTTTTCTATAAATTCCAATTTGCCTTAAATCTTTCAATGCTGTAGCTGTTTCAGTAAGTAGTCCAAACTAATGGTGTAGAATGCTTTGACCAAATGAGCTGGTCTATTATGCCTTGTAAAACAGCAGCATAGGGCTTTTAAAGGTAGTCAATAAAAATTGCTGAAAATTTGGCTTTTTTAATGTGTAGTAAGTGTTTTTAATGATTTTTCACATAATATGTAAGGTAGTGAAATGCAAGAGGGGAAAAATGTTTTGTGTGAAACACATTTTCTGACTGGGGAAATTTTAATAGGATAAATTGTTTGTAAGGCCATATGCCAATAGTTCCCTCTGGTAGTTTGAATGATTTAGGAACTCTGCTGTATGATGCAATGTAAAATCTTTTTTTGCCTTTTTTCAGAAACTAACTTGATGTTCTAGTTTTAGCCTAGGTAGAGTAGGGAGTTTGGGGCGGGGATATCACCGAATGTTTTTGTCCTTCCTTTATACTAATGATAGTGCTTTAGAATGAGGATTGTGCTGAGACTTAGCAAACAGAAAAGTTGCTATTACAGCAAAATGGCAAAAGCTAAAGGACTCGTTTTCAAACATAAGCTGAGATGTAAGTAGAAGCATGATTGATTGGGTACTAGCTCTCTATAGTAGGTAAAAAAAATAAAAAGACTTGGCACTTTTAAAAGGTAACTTTACCAAAGAACAAAGAGCCAGTAACCAATAATTCTGATTTGTCTCAGCATTACGTCTTCTGTACTCTTTATTTTTGCCGGACCAGTTTGCGGTTAGGAGAATGTGCCTTTTTTGTACATTTGCATTTAGGTTTTATAATTTTAATTGATGTATGGACACAAAAGCATGAAGGAAGACTTGGATCCAAGCAGTGCCACACTTTACATCATCACTACAAGTGTTAAGTGTAAAGAAAACCAGTTTTGAAACTATGAAATTCCTGATTCATAAATACACAGTTATTTGTACTTCACATATTAGATAATTCACTGCTACTAAAGCTCTTTATTACAATTGCATATGTTTTAAATCAAATGATAAATTAAGTTGTCTTCCAAAACTGTGTACTTCTCTGGTCAGCTGTATATGATCAGTTATCTACCTCAAAGTTTATTTCCTTTTGTATTGGGACAGGTTGCTGGCCCTCCCTGTTTCCACAGACCAAATCATCCTAGCTCGGGAGCTAGGGCTAAGCAGTTGTTTCTTTCAAGTATTTTTTAGTTTTTAAATTTTGTGTGAGTATTGGAGTATAGATGTCGGTGACATTTCATAGTTTCAAAAGTAAATTGCTGCTCTGAGAAGTGTAGATTCTAGTGAAATACATAGTCATAAGAGATGTGTTTTTGTTTTTTCTTTTTTTAAAAAGTTGTGGTATTATTGGTTCTATGCTCCCTGGAATATTACTGCTTTGTAAAAGTCCAGACTTCCTGCAGCACCTTTCCTGTATCTGGTGACTTTCCAAGCCTAGATCTCTCACTACTTGATATTTCTGCGTTAGTTAAGACGACTGCAGTATGATAGCTGTGTTAGAGGGAGGGAAGAGCTGCTGCCAGAAATGTCTGAACTAAGTGCCATACTCATTGTCTGGGTAAGATTTGGGAAATTTAACCTCTGTACATAAAGAATTAATCAGTTACTTAAACATCACATAGTAGACAGCCATTAAATTATAAAAAATTAATTTATGAAGAAAGACCTTTTGTACAGATTGAAAAAAAAAAGATTTTCATAGAGATATCTATATGATCAAGAGAGTTAATTTTTTATTTTTGTTTTACTAGTGCCACAAACTTGCCAGTGGTAACTTATTTGTCCGGTTCAAGATAACTCTGTAGTTTTGTTTCCTAGGACTTGTTGTTAAACGCCAAAAGACATTTTTGAACTGTAAATTTGATTAGATTGTTAGCTTTTTTCTGTTTTATTTCTTTGAAAACTTTTGAATAAAAAAGATCCAAAAAAAATGAAAAGGCATCGTCTTTTTTCTTCAGTTATTCCTTCATTGGGGAAAGCCCCAAACAGGTTATGATAAAACTTTCATGTTTATTTTGAAGTGCTCAGAGCTGCTTTCTGCTTTACAGTCTGGGTTTTTCCCCCTTCTGTCTTTCATTAAAATCAAATTTTAGCTCCTTCAAACCACATTACAAGTCACTTATTCTTTCAGACAAAGCAGGAAAAGACTTATAAAAACATACCATCAAATATATCCGATTTGAACACAAGAACTCTCTAGTCTTCCCTACCTCAGTCCACACTGACAGTTGTATATAACCAGGCCAATGCATTATAGTTGTAAATGCAGGCTTGGTTTTCTAGGAATAAGGGTGGAGATGCAGGGTCATTTTGGTAGCTACTAGCGTTGAAAAGCTGCATAAAAGTTCTTTAGTCTTCCTAACAGTAGTGAAATACCCAGCACTGAAGAGCAAAAGCAATACTTCAGTGGAATTCAGAGTTATCCGGAGCGTTCATCTTCCAGCTGCAATCTTTAAACACCTTGATTCTCTAAAGATAATCTACTCCGATTTTATTATGCTTTTGGCAAGATCACCACTGCTGATGCTGCGTGTCAGATAGAGGGCTGCTCTGCCCAGAGTAAGGCTTGGAAAACAGGCAGGGTAAAATATCAGCTACGGTGTCCCCCCAGCTAAATGCTTAAGTAGTTGCACGTGCCACAATGCAGCATCTGTCAGCTCATCTGGTGGAGACGGGCCCTGGCTCGGTCTGGGGCACCCGTGGGCGCCCCGAGTGGCAGGGAGTCGGTGACCCAGGAGGCTCCTTGGCCTCGCCTCAGGGCCGAGCAGGCCAACGGGGGCTTCCTCACCGCCGACCGGGCTCCCTGGAGAACACGTTCCCCCTCCACAGTCAGTCCTTCACATTGTACGCCGATTTTAGATGTGCTCTGAGCAACGGGCCAGGCAGCCGATCGGACGGGTCAGCTGGGATCCCGCCGCAGGCAACACAAAGCCAAAGCTTGCACTTTTCCAGGGCGAGATGCTGAGAATAAAGGTTTTTTTAGTGGAAGGGACTCACGGAGAGGTGAGGAAACTGTTGGTTTACATTTGCATATGCAACAAAGATATCCGCAGCAATGGTTCTTATATTAATGTAGAGAAAAGATAATGCTGTATGCTACTAAATCACTTTTACACTCCTGTAGGTGAAAAAACACCATTTTACAGTTTTGTGGTAATTTAAATACTGGCTCAGTATGTTGCCTGTATGAAATGCAACAGATGAGAAAATGAATTTGGAAAATTTTTAAAGAGTTTTATTACATTATTCCTGCTCACCATCATACTGAAATAATGTCAAATTAATAAGCAGTCTTTGAATTAAGTATGAATACTACCTTACAAAATCTACAGCTAATAAAATCATAGCATAATGCAAGTTGGAAGGGCTTTTTGCTATCTATTTGCTTTTCTAATTAGCACTTTGACAAAATTAGCTCTCTTACCATAATGCCAAATATATTTGATAAGAATGAATACTTTCAGATTAGTACCTTTTGCCAGGTATAATAAGGTTATGTGTATCATTTCTATCAGCCAACCTGCAATAATACAATGTCTTTGTGTAGTATACTTTATTATATATAATAAAACTCATTCATTACCAACTGGCTTGTTCAAACATTGATTCTACCCTGTTGCATGCAATTTGTTTGGTTTTGAAGCCTACTTGTAAAGATGCTATTAATAAAATGTTTTACCTATTAACAAATACTGATAAATATCATATTCATGTAAGACAATTTCATACTAGTGTAAATATTTTGTGCAAGATTATGCACAGGCCCTATTGTTCCTTGGCTGTCAGCAATTATAAAATACTCTTTTAGCTCCCTCTAATTTCTAAATTAACCAAACCAGGCAGGTACAGACAATTGCAAGCAAGGCATTAACTGCAGCTTAACAAAGTCCTGTTGATCAGCTGAGCTGCAGCTGATGACTGTTTGCTTGTATCTGTTTAGATTAATTGTGAAGTAAGTCAAAGTAGTCTAAAGCACTTTCCTGGTACTCTTTGTCAGGTTTTCTCAATAAAAAGGGCTGTTCTGCTCTCCCCTTCTAGCTTTAAGTTCTGTCATGTTAAGGTACCTCCACCATAAAAGACAAGCTTGATGATAGACCAAAACTGTGCCACCTCACTTTCTGCAGAAACAGCTATCATCATCTGAGAAATCCATCTTATGTGCCAGAATATTTATGCAAGTTCAGTACTCTTACTTCTCACATGCACACTTCACTGCACTTGTTCCTTTTGCTTTGATCAACCATTCCAAAAATATTTGCAAACTTTCACATGCTTTGAAATAAGATATTCAATCCTATTCTGTCCAGCAACATTTTATTGTGAATGCCAAATGTGTTATTTGATGGCACTTAAGATATGTATGCTGTTACCTTCCAGACACTTGCAACACTGACACGATCCTTCACAGTTGAAAGACTATCTGTGTCATTTCCTAGCCAACAAATTCTGGCATTGATTAACCCAAACAAAGCTGAAGTTGGCTTTCGCACTTGGTCCATTAATTTTATCCAGAATAGGGGTTAGAATATACAAAACCTATTCTGTTTGGCAAGTTCTCCTCCAACTACTAAGAAGAGACAAACTGATGTCAGAACAGCAAAGATTTACAATGCAGAGTGACCAGAGGGAGTCTGTAAAAGCCTGTATGTGGAATGAGTAAGTCTTTCCTTTTCAGGACAGCTCTAACCACATCTACCATCCGAGAAACTCATGCAGCCCATTTCTGTAATAAAGAAGAAATCACATCACAGGAAAATACTATTGGAATTTTTTTTTCCTGCCACAGAAGAAAGGGCAGACTTGTCAACAGGCAAGCTGTAACTCTTTACATTATCCATCTTGCCTTTTTCAGCAGTATCCCTTCACTCAATACCTACAGCAGCATTGTTCTGAATTCTGCTGTATTCCATCAGTCTGCCTTCAGCCAATTAATTTGATTTCTTTCAACAACTTCACTGGGATGGAAAGAGATTTTTGAGAACTTAAAAAGTGAAGGTATGTGGCACCGTAAAGACTTCCCACATGAACGCTACAGGTGCTCAGATCAACTTGCTCAGGCAGCTCAGGAAGTAGCTTTATTGTTTTAGAGAGTATTATGCTTGTGTTACTAAGAAGAAAAGATTTTGGAAAATTATTTCTGCAAGTACAACTCTACTGATTTTAAGGAAGTCACTTGCAGTAGGAATTTTCCCCAGTATTTTCAGCACCTGAAACTCACATTTAGGGTTGATATTTATAAGCAACACCTGGAAAACACTTAAAGGTAATGGGATGAAAAAATGGTTTAAAAGAAGGCCGAGAGAAAATTTACCAGTAGGTAGGATGTTTTGATAAATATTTTTAACTCTTTCAAGCAGCATTAGCAAATAGCTTTTCCTTTGTGTGCTTCAGTCTGTCCTGAATGGAAAATATTTTCCCACTGATGGGAAAATACTCTGCTAATTTTTATTGGGCTTCTAGCAAATGGAGATAGTATCAAAATTTATTTACTGGTATTTTTTACAGCGCCTCTTTTTTATCAGTTTGTTCAGGCATCTTTAGCCAGGCTCAAAGATAATCTGTAAGCAGGATATGCACAACTAAGAGTATAAAGCAGTTATTTATTGACTAACACACACAAAAGAAATGTAGGATTTCATGAGCTATTAGGTTAAGCATTAGTGCGCTCACCATCCCAGCCAGGTACCCGAAGCATCTTTGCTGGCCAGGCAGGCATCAGGCAGGAGGGGACAGATCAGTCCTGCAGCTCCCTCAAATGGACCCTCAGCGCTGCCGAGTTTCCCTCTTCCGGCAGGCTCCAGCAATACCGATGGCACCAACGACTTGCCCCAACCTGCTAACCCAGCAGTTCCCAACTAGCCTTGCTGTTTTCTCCCTTATGGTTTTACACCTTTCCCTGTTGCTGCTTTCCCTCTTGAATCCTTGAGCATCTAGCAATCTCGTCTCAACAACTCTGCCTCTGTCTGTAACTTTACTTATCTCCCTACAGACTTTCTCACAGCTCTTTCTCAGCAGTCTGAGTCAAGGTTACACAGCTGGGCCATATCAGACCTGGGCCTTGGATCCTTGGTACACAGACTGCTAAACCCCTAGCAGAGGGAGGGAGGCTCACAGCAGGGGCTACGGAGAGGGAGGGTTACATACTCCAGGTCTTGCTTGTGTAAAGAAAACATTGTTCAAGTGCAATTGGAGGAGTGGGTAGTGAAAGAGCTCCAAATGTTGCTATTCTTTGCCAGGAGAGAATGAAAATAGTTTTTTAAACAGCTTTAGGAGGGGCCAAGCTAGCTTGGAAGAAAAAATGCTCAAGAAGTCACCAGCTGTGTGTGTCTTAAGTTCATGACTTCCTTCAGCCATGCTCTGCTCACTTTCCGTAGTTCAACAAGTTCCAGCTGTCGACAGGAAGATGGTTCACATGTGAGTAGGAGGGAGTCAGCTCATGAGCAATTTACGGGATTCGTGTAGTAGAAAGTGCATCATCACCTGCACAAAGTCACTCTTCCATGAGCTGTAGAACCACAGAAATTGCTGAATGAAAAAAGCAGTGGAGAACTAAGTTTGTATTCAAGAAAAGGAAGATACATCTAAAAACCAAGCCCATGTTACACCTTTGTTTTTTAAGTTGCTCCTTAGTAAACTACATTTGTATTTGAGAGTGATCTAGCTCTATCTTCACTGTAATGTCTCTGGAAATAGCAAACCTTCACCTTGAATTTTAAGGCAACTTTCTTGGTACTGGAGTGTAAAAGAAAATCCAGGTTTCAGTTATAAAAAAATGAATTAAGCAGTTCCAGGAATTCCTCTCCTGAAAATATTTTGCAGATGAAACTAACCAGTCATCTCTGGGAAAACAATTCAGGACAAAACATACCACTGCGTGTATTACAGTAAGGGTAGGCAAGGCTCATCTATTCCAGATGGTGATCATGTCATCAGCCCTGCAATGTGCATGCTTGCTCTGTTTAAAGGCTGCAATTAATTTGCTAAGCAACATTGTGCAGAAGTCTTATCAACAAACCCAACCTTTGGGGAACCTCCTAAAAAAGCAGGACTCCCACAGGTGTATGAGAGTGGCACAGAGCCCTGGGCTCAGAAGACCCCTCTGTGCTGGCCTTGGTCTCAGTCTCTCCCCATAGCATCTGCCTTTGACTGCTAGTGGAGTCAGGGGAGTAGACTGGGGAGACCCCCCCCCCCCCCCCCGACATTTATCCCAGTGCTGCTGCTCTTAGGTAAGAGATGAAATAACATCTTATCCTTGCAGCCACCAGAGGGCATCTTTGTTATAAAATGAAATAATAAGAAAGGTGAACTCCCATTCATAGTGTGTAATTATGACATATTTATAGTTATCTGTTATTAAAAGCAAAATCTCATCCAACCTTTGCAAGACACAAGAGCTAACAGTTCCAATAGTGTATTTTTATTCATCACCAAGCCAAAAATGGGTTTATCTTTATCATAGAAAGAAAAGCTGTAATTTTCTATTGGGAAATTAAATACATACGGGTGTCTTTCACTGCAGCAGGAAAAAAAAAAGAAAAGAAATCTAATCAAAACCACATCACCAAAAACACAAGAGCTCCAGGCAGAGTCAGGGAGAATCAGCAAGTAGCTTCTACGTGACAGATAACCAGCATCACCACAACAGGATCCAAACAGCGAGGGAATTCTGGAGAAGTCAAACAAACTCCAAAGATTCAACCCAGACCAGACCTAGAAACCTTTTTCCTATTAACTCAAAGCCAGTCTATTTCCACATACTCTTGGGAGCATCCTTTTTTATTCTTATTTTATTTCATCATCCCAATAGCCAAGACAATTAAAAAATACATTCATTCAAAATATAGTGTAAAGGCAACATCTTCACTGGAAGGAAGTAAAGCTCATAAAATAGAGTGGTATACTGTGGGCCAAGTGAGGCATCTATCCTCATCATCCACAGAACAAAACTATGCAAAATATGTGGGGCTAAACAGAAAAAGCTTCTCATTTTTGCAAAGTTCACTCAGGAAGACCTTCCAGGGGTCAGCAAAGATGAATTCTTATGTGTCTGTCCAGGTTCCTAATAGAGATGGGGAAGGTGAGGGGAGCAGAGTTATATTTGCTGCCTTGTCACCATCTGCAGTACAGCTTGAATCTAATGACTAAATTAACCATAATCCACACAGGACATTAGCACTTCAAGTCTCAGAATCCATTTGCAGCATTCCTTTTGTCAAGAGAAATCAGCTTGCGTACACATTTCAGACAGTTGTATACACCTGTGACTCTGCTGGATACACAGCCTTCTACTGAGTCATTAACGCTCAGGGCAAGACCAGCGTTTTTTGACCTACACAATCTTATTCTTAGATGTGTTCTACAAGAAGCATTTGTTCATCTCTGCCAGTGTTTTTGTCAGTCTTACTAGTAATTAGATCAATCACTTCTGGACCAGGCCATATTGCTGTATCAGGCACAATAAAAGACCCAAAGAGCAACCAGAACAAATAGGACAGTTCATAGACATTCATGAATCACAAGTATAAAATACTGTAAGTCTGGAAATATAAAGTATTCTCTGTTTTGCATACGCCTTAGCCTTAGGCTAAACAGTATACTGACACAGACCTGAATTTCTGGGCAGGGATCTGGTCCAGGCGTGTGTTTGTAATTTTTAAGGATTGCTTTTTATATTGAATGAGGACTGGGGAGAAAAAGACAGAAGTCCAAGAAAAAAAAAAACCCTGCAAATTTCAGACCTGAAACTTTGTTCTCCGTGGCTCATTCTTTGCAGTCTCACGTACATGTGATTATCTTCCTTTGGCATCCACCTCAGTGTCAGCATGACTATGTTTGTCACAGGTTTCATATGCTGCTGCAAGCAGGACTCAAATGAGGATTGGTGTGACCAAAGGACAATAGCTCTGCCAACAAGACAGACTTTTTTTTGATCTAACCAGCAGATGCTCTGCTAGCGTCTCTCACTTTTTGCCTAAAGGACTGAAACCAGCCTGTCAGTGTGATCATACTTGTGGGAGCTACAGCTGTTTGCACAAGATCTGAATCTAGCCCAATACCTACTATAATAACTGCTTCCAACAGTTACTTGTGAAGGCTCTAATGGTAAATTCCATTCAATATATCATAGCTTTAAAAAGCACAGAGTTTTGCAGAAATGGCTACTCTTTTTACAGAGGCTATTTTGCACTCTAGTGGATTATTTTAGATAGTAACAAATTGTTCTTGCCTATTCTTGGTCATCAATCATTTGCAAGAATTATATTGCAGGAGGAGGCTAGAAGGAGACCCTGATGCAATTCAAACCTTGAATTCTTTTTTTTTTTTTTTTACCCCTGTTCCTTGACAGTAGTTTCTGAAGAATAGCAAACTAATAGACATATTAAAGGCCTGGCATAAAATATTGGACCAGATTTTCAGGCGGCACTGAGGGTCAGTGGGATGAATGATGTCTCTCCAGTCCATGCTTAAGAAGGTCTGAACTGGCTTTAGCTTTTGAAGCAAGCCTGAAGGCTGCTGGCTGCCGGCTGCCAGTCATCCTGACAGGGTGATGACTAATGGGGACAACTGGCTCCCTCCCCTGCCATGCTGTCTGTTTTGGCCATTTGAAAGGGAATAAGAATTTTTTTCCCTAAGGAAACAGTTTGGCAAATGGGTTTGGGACTGTTAAAGCTTTAGTGTAGCTTTGTATTAACACAATGTCAAAAAGTTGTCCCAGTGAAGGGCAAGATCAAGCCCATACTGCCTGCTGTGTAAATTCCTACTGAAAAATTCACACTATAGCCAAACTGTAATACCACAGGAATGAGCTGCAGAATTTCCATTAACTCCAGAGGGAGAAAGATCCAGTACTGTATTGTCCGCTGGTAAAGTAACAGCTTGCATGGATCTATAACAGGTTATTGGAATTATGCAGATTATATTAGTTACAAATAGGAAAATACATTTTAAGTAGGAACTAGTTAAGCCATATAAGATGAGTTAAAAAGTATCAGCCTTCAATAATTTGTTTCTGTCTCTTTCAGTATTGTATTTCCAGTTTATAGGCAAAATTGAGACACATCTGACTGGTAATCCCCATTATCCAGCTGCTAATCTGTAAAGCTAATACTTGTAAAAGTGTCCTGCATCTCTGATATATTGATTTTAGCACCTTTCTCCCTTAGAACTTTATTTTCCGATCTGCTGAGTGCCCAGAGCACAGAGGTCAGTGTGTGCTGTTGAATTTTAAGATCCAAAATGCCTTCAGTTGGGCAAGTTAAAAAAAATATTGGTTAATTAGCACTTCTTAATTAACTAGCCTTAATATAGTTGATTGCATATATCTTAGCAGGATTTGGCTAAAAGAAAGGAGGAAAAACAAAGGATTTACCACCACTTGACTAGACTACTCTTTACAGTCACTGAGAAGCAATCAGACTATAATCTAAGGGCCACTGTTTGAAGTTATATGACTGATCTGTATTTTCATGGTCTAATCGTTAGGCGGAAGGAGGATTTAGCCACAGTAGTCACTTTATGGGAAGAACAATGTAGTCATTCAGCAGGGCATTATTGTGAGCTAATTTGAATGACAACAGAATGATAGCCCACTCTTGACTTAAGAAGACCTGAGTACTTCAAATTCCATATCTAGGATTCAAATTGTATCACTGATTTATTTGTTGACATAGATTACATATATCTAATATGTCCCTGTTGTAGACCCTGAGCACTCTTTGTTTATGCTAAATGTGAATGTATTCTAGCACATGAATTACTATCCTCCTGCTTACTTCTTGGGCGCCTCCAGAATAAGTAATACGTTGGCATAACTTTGCCATTTGTCAGCCAGCAGTCTGGTAGCACATTTGCTCGTCAATCTAATTTTAACCTTTTCTCATACAAGCACTCGGTATTTCATGTAAATCAACTAGACAGACTGTCATTCAATAGGACACTCTCTTCATAGTCTTCTAAACTATGTGCTCTATCATATGTGTTCATTTTTAAGTAGCAGAGGAAAATTAAAACTAATGTATTACTTCTGGTTTCTTAATACCAGAATGCCAGGAATCTCTTTATTAGCACAACAGAGATAAATGATATGCCTAGCAGAATTTTTTGACAGTGGGCATGGCAATGAGTTCAGCACTTTCTGAATTGAAATGTCTGTCCTGAACGGTAAGTTGTACAATGCATGGCTAAAGGATTCATAGCACAAATTCTAGGTTTGTTCCTATTATTGCTGTAATTTGCAATTAGGTATACAAAAAGTACACACAAAGTTATTTAAAATGTATTTATAAATAATTACATAGTGGTTACTGATGACTGCAAAAGAAGATATATTTCATTCTGAAATACAGATAAGTTTGTGAATGTTCATTTCCTTTGATAATTAGTGTAATTAACATGAAAGGTTTACTGTCATGTCCTTTGTCACTTTTTTCAGAAATTGATTTGGCTATGAAAATAGTATGTTTGAAGTTACAGTTTTAGCTGTTTTGTCAGGGTTGCTGTAACTATGCATCACTTTAATATCTTTTATTTTTTAAACATGAAATGAAGTAGGTCATAGTCCATTTATACAGCCTAAACACATTCTGGCTTTTAAGATATTTTACTGCATTAAGAATGTTTGAAAAATGCAACTGTAAACGTGTATTGAAATGATCTGTGATGACTGCTAAAATTCAGTCCCACACAACACCTGTAATCATTCACTGCATAGTACAATAGTTAACTGTTTAACAATTTTGAAAATTAGAGTTTGACTGATCTCAATTTTCCCTGTTAACACTCTGAGACTATTACACTACATTACGTTTCACTCAGGCATATGAAAGATAAAATAAAGCTACATACGTTTAATACTAGATGCTGTTCTGAATAATGATTTATGACATTGAGCCTGATTGGGGCAGATACTAAAAGGCACCTGCATTTCTCCCCAGCACATTGCCTAGCAGTCCATTTGCCAAAGACTAGAAACGAAGCTCATTCACTCCTGTAGCATCACACAAGTCCCTCCTCAGTCCATGCTTTCTTGTGCTTCTGTTTACGTATAGACTTCTTCATGCTTTCAGTCCATCCCCACTGTCATGCCCCTTCCTTAGCAACATCTGCACATGGTATGCACCAAAAATTTACCTCTGTTTCTGTGGAATCAACTCATCTGTGTTGAGTCTCTGGGACATGAGTTGTATCTAATTATATCTGTGCAGTCTCTACCATGAAGACCCGTTTCTGATTGAAGTAGTACTGTAATAGAAGTAATAATATATATACTGCTCCCACCACCTCCAGCATCTTTCATATCTACAGATCAAGTGCAGATGATATTTGCTCTTCATGATCTAAAATTATATGTGACTTCATTTAGCACTAGTTTCACCTGAAGTCCTAACCACAGATTAAGTAAATATCTTCAGGAACACAGACCTGAAAGTTCTGGCCATGAATTTTATCTTGAATAAGTATACATCAGAAGAATTTGTCAATAAAATATTCAGGTTATTATATCACTTAATTTTGCATGACAGAGTTATATATCAGTTTATCCTCCATGTTTTAGAGAAGTTCTTGAACGGGACTTTGTTAGGCTTCTAGATCTAGACTTTTTAGGCCAGGCATCTGGAGATTCTACTCTCAAAGATATATATAAGCAAGTTCAATATAGTCAGTGATGTGGACTGTCATAAGTAATGACAACATTTGATTTCACTGAGCTTGTCAAAAATAATTTTGCATGCTCTTCTGCTCATTGAACATTAGACGCTGTGGCTTACTCACATTATTCTTACAGCTGTGAAATGCACCTAGTTCAAGGAAGTGCGTATTGCCAATAAATCTTTGTTCTGAAGAGAAGGAGTGAATTTGTGAGGATGGAGGGGCTGTATTTTATTACAGGAAAAATGTTTTCTGGTATTGTTTATTATTTGTGCATTAGGGTATATGTACTTGTGTTTCACAAATGTGAAATGCATTTTCAGGAGCAACTAGTGAGGCAACTTTAAAATTATTTTTCCAAGAGCCATTAAACATACAAATTCTGTTAATAGCCATTGTTTTCTTAATCTGACTTAGTCCTGCCTATGAGATGGCAACTGTACATATCAAAATCTAAATTTGACTCACTTCATTTTTTATTTAATCTTTCCTCCAAAGAGGACAAAGTGCATGCCAGACGCGTGCAAGGGACAAATAAAGCTCATGGTTATCATTTGCAGCAATCTTTATATTAAGTTGGTGCAAAAAGTATAAGCACCATAACAAGGTACCGTCAGCCTGAATTGCACATAGTTAGACTCCCTCTGAATACTAATGAGAAATGTGGATATTCTGTTCTTCCTAAAATGTGTCTGGCATCCTGGCTTGTCAGAGTTTCAATACCTGTTCTCCTCAAATCATCAGATTTAAAAAAAAGGTGAAAAAATAATGTGCTAAAAATGTAGCTAGAAACATTCTAGTGAAAGGAGAATTTGCAGAGTTGCACTTAGGAAGAAATTACACTTATTTAAGTAAATAAAAGTACTAAAAACAAAAAAGACCAGCACTAATAAATTAGCTGATCTCTACAGTTTTTGGCCCAGTATCTCTTGACAAATAAACAATACACTTATCCTAAAAAGTATCACAATGGTATATTGTACTTCTTCACTGTAGTGATCATGGCCCAGGAGTTCAGTAGGAAAGTTTTATCACTGATACAAGACACTGTTAGAAAATCATTCTGTATACATTTAAATTCTATTTTCAAGGACACCTAATAAATTCCCTAATGTTTCACAGTCCTACACATGTAGTAATTATTACAAGACCCATGTACCACATTGATGTTAAATGCCCTAGAAAATGGTCTGATGATTTTTGTTATATATACACGTTATAGTATTAATATATATAAAAATATAAACATTGTATACAAACATTATATATGTGTCTATACGTGTGCATATATGTATATATGTCTATACATGTGTGTATATATACACACACACACTATATGTGGGTGTGGGTGTGTATTTTTTTTAATATATATATGTATGTATATATGTATGTATATGTATGTATGTATGTATGTATTTTTTTTTTAATTCTCTCCCTCTTCTGCTGAAAGAAACCCGTTCTGGCAACCCTAACTCTCAGTGAAGTCAAACCAAAAGTCAACTCTATGCTATTTACAGGATTTCTCTTTAACAGCTGCACAGGTCAAAAAGTATATTTGTCAGTTCAGAAAGTTGCTTTATTTAGTGTCCAGTGACTTTCCAAGTAAAACCATAGGTATAAGTCAGGCTGCATGCTGTGCAAGCGCAGGCATGAGCACACCGGATTCCTGGTTATATTTAAGTGGTGAATGCACGAGGAGATGCACTCCCGGGCTAAAAGCAGCCCCTGGTCCCGCTGCGCCGCAAGGCCCTCCTGGCTCCCAGCACGTGCACGCAGACCCGCGAGGCAGCAGCGCTCGGCACCGCAAGCCGAGCTGCTGAGCCCGTGCACTGTTGAGGGAGCGTTCCCACGTCGCGGAGGCGCTGAGCCTCCCTCATCCACCAGCAGGGCCGGCTCTGCTGCCAGCTCACCTGCCCCCGTCTCACACGTCGTCAGCCAAAGTGAGCGGCAGCTCACCGCCTCCGACTAACGCAGCCACGGCCAGGAAGGGGGAGCGCGGCGAGGTGCCACCACCCTGCCGTGGCCGTGGCTGTGGCTGCACTCCTCCGGGCCGGGGGAACGCTGCTGCCTCCTTCCACCTCTGAGGCCTCCAAGCGCTTCTGGACCCATAACCAAGTGCCAATTTACAACTCTTTAATTAGATCCCGGGGACACATCAATAACTGCCGCAATAAAAAGCCATGATGTGGGTTTATAGGGGGCAACAAGTTTTACTGTTCCTCCTCAGCAAAATTTGTCCTCTGGTAGCTCTTCCATCCACTTCTAAGGGACTCTGCTCTTACCATATAATTCATCACTCCTGCTTTCACCTTATTATCTGTTCTATCGAGTTCACACCGGGTTCATATCCAGCTCTGCTGTTTGTCATTTTTCCTCATATCCCCTCCCTCTAAAACACCTCCGCGGCCTGAATGCCGCCGGAGGAAATTGCCTTCCACCACTTTCCCTTCATGTCGCAGAACAGACTGCACCGGACTGCACGCAAAGCAGCACCTTGCCGCAGACCTTCCTCACAGAAAGCATTCCTAACATCGGTATTAAGAAAGCAAATCCCCGTGCTGTCTCCCAAGGCCCTGCGCTTGCCTCCCAGGGGCCGATTCCCCAGCCCGGTCCCTCCCTGCAGGCCCTACACGAGTGTGGTGGCCCCGGCCCCAGCCCCAGCCCCGGCCCTGTCCCCGGCCCCATCCCGTCCCCATCAGCAGCGGGCTGGGGCCGGCAGGGAGAAGGAGCAGGGAAGAGCTTTGCAGGGCGCCGAGGGGCCTCAGGCCATGTGGTGGCAAAGGGCACCACACAGGGCCCAGGGGACCCGCACGGGGGGTCCCACACGCGGGGCATCCGCCATCCCGCCCCCGGAGAGCCATGTTTGCGCACCAGGCAGATGGGGCCTTCCCAGGGCTTTTGTTTCCTCCAAGGCAGGGAGGGAGGAAGAACAATACTCCATGTTTATGCTGGGGTAACGCGCCCCAGTGCTGGCGGCAAGGTAGGGGTTAATGCAGGGCCTCGTTGCCTCCCCATCTGCTCGCCTGCAGCCAAAAAGGCCCTGCTGCTGGGTGGGGGTGGCTGTTGGTGGGGAAATGGCGAAAGGCAGGGGTAGCTGAAGTGGCTGTTACCTTCCTGCCTGGGTCGTGTAGAGACGGGGTGGTTGTTTGATTGCCCTCTGTGGTAGAGAGAAAGCGAGGGGTCTGCAGCCGGGGCGAGGGGCAGGTGGCTGCCGGCCCCGCTGGGCCCACGCACTGCCCGGCTGCCGCAGCTTGCGGAGCTGCTCCTCTTCAGGCCTTTCCACTCCTCCTCTACCTCCTTCCCTGACCCCAGGGTAGGTCCCTAATCCCACCCCTGCCTTCTTTTCGCCTGCCTTCCCGGTCCTCACGGTGCTCCCTTCATCTCCAGCTCAGAGAAATGATATAATCTAGGTGTACTGGGACATCAGATGAGATTTATACGTTGCTCTTCCGCCTCACAACCTGTTGATACTGATGCTTGCTTGCTTGTAGCCTAAGCTAGTTCTGCCTCCCTGCCGTTTCTGGCTTTGGCTCGGGTTTGTCTGGCATTCTTTTGCTGTTTATCTCCACACCATCATGTTCTGCTACTTAGATGAAAGGGCCTAATTTTAGGTCTATTAATATGACTCTACAATACAGTTTCTGGGGGGAAAAAACACCTCCCCCCCCCAAAGTGCATTGCCCTGAGCAGAAGGCAAGTGTGTTAGAGGGGAAGCACTGCCTCAAAATAACAGAGTGAACTAGTATTGTAATAAATAGAAAACTTTTTTAATCAAAGTAGTTTCAACATGATTCTCTAAAGCAATGGTTTAATTATTCCAAACCGGAGAGAGACTGTGGTATGTGTCCTTTGCTAACAGGACTCTTATTTCTTCCATCTGGAATGAGGGAAGAAAGTGGTTACTTAAATCACTATTGATATACAGCATATGAATTGCAGTTTTGATTTTATGAACAGCCTCTGTCATGATGTCTCATATGGACTGCCTCATGCTCATTGTACTACGGAGATAGACTCACTGTCACCATTCCTATAAATAGCCTGGTTGCTTATTAAGGACTATTAGTGTTCCCTCTGGGAAGAATAGGACTTTTGAAAAATGGCATTTTAGGCCAGTTTTCTTGAAACTTTCTACAGGAGACAGTGTTTGGAGAGTGGAAAACTTGCTAAAGAAAGATGGTAGTCAAGGTATTAATCTCTGAACGACGGGCACCAGGTGGATCTGGAGCATTCAGAGAGGAAAGCTAAGTTAGAAGGAGTAAGACAGTGGTGTGCCTTTACAGAGGGGGCTCGGCTGTGTGGCCGGCAAGGGCAAGGCAGCTGACGCCGAGAGGAGAGGCTCTCCGAGATCCAGCGGAAAGCTGAGCCACCGCACAAGGACTGCTGTGAGCTTGGGGAGGTCTGTTCTGCACCCGGAGGATGCTCAAGTGTAGTGGGGAACATGAGGTAAGGCAACATTTTTTTTCCTGTATTTATTCTGGAGCAAAGTAAGAAGTGATTGTGTACAGAAACTCTTGTGTTTGAACTGTCAACTGTTTAGCTATGAGCTACATTAGCTGTATTAGCTATTAATCTTTTGAGTGTGGAAAGCACCTTCAGGTAAACACCAAGAACCCTCAAGGCAGGGTCGGTAGGGATGGATGCTTTCAAGTTAGTGAAGAGCCTGGGGGTCACTGTTTCTAAGGATATAAGACATCTGGGCTGTAGGTCTTCATTTCTGTGAGGAAATGTGCTGAAGAGACCAAAGAGAGCATATGTCCTGCTGGTCGCCCAGGGACAAAAGTTTTATTGCATGTACTGCGAGAGGTCAAATATAGCATGGCATTGAATGACAGTTAATAAGGTTTGAAAAGTGTCTTCTGACTATTAAAAGTAACAAATGCCAAGATATTTTGGGGTTTTGCTTACAATGGGCAACAGATAGAGCATTCAGACCCCACCTTCAGAAACCTGGGCAGATTCCAAGAGTGCTTTTAAGTGACAAAAGCACCCTTTGTGCAAATCGGGAGTCTGCGTAAAACAAAAAGATCGCTTTACCAAAAGGAAAGGGATAGAGCATTAAAATTAGGGATGTGACTAACTTCTTCTGAATAGTGAGGAAAGCACCTCACTTGCCTGTTATCTTCTCTGTGCGTTTCCTCAGTTCTGGCTGGAGCCGTCTGATGACTGTTTCCCTTTCACTCCCAGCACAGCGCAGTCTGTCTGCTGTCGGCAGTTAATGAAGTCACTCACAAGACTCCATCCCCTGGGGAAAAACACTTCTATGAATAGACCAGTTACATTTCTGGCTGCAATGCTCTCAGCACCACTTTTGCTGTGCCATCGTCTCTAATGATTACATTATTTCTGAACAATTGTCTTTCATTGTAGAGTTACTGCTATTCAGGATGCCAAAGATGGCCTTCTCGCCCCTAGCAGAGCTGTAGAGCTCTATGAATGCCTCTGTGCTGTCCCCTGATGACAGATGCAGGTTCTGAGGTGCCACAGACTTACCAAAAACGTGCAGAAAGTGAAGCAGCAATGAGTAATCTTATTGCAGCACTAACTTTTAATAACAGTCCGCACTGAACTTCATCATGAGATGCTTCATCAGCACATTCTATAATAAGGAGAAAAAAAGGCTTTTTCTGAGAACAAAATATTTCCGTCCTACTGAAATAGAAAGGGAAACTGTTAATCTGATGAGAAGTATTAGAGAACATCACCTATTTGCTCAGCCAGGCTTACATGTCTAGTTTTGATTAAGCTTATGCTTGTATGGAATTGCATGTTGGTCTAGACAGAGCTGAGCTATAAAAGAAATAAAATCAGTAGAAATAAAGACAGATAAAGAACAATTAATCATGATGAAATATTGTCCAAAGTATGGAAATGTAAAATCTTGGAAATACTAACTACCATTAGTAGGGCATACAGTTGCCATTTATGCCAGTAAAGGCATGGACTACTCAGTGCAGTAAGTTAGTGTTTTTGTGACTCAGTTATGTGGTTGAGATCTAACTCCAAATAATTTTACAGTTGAATGTCTTTGTAAGAAAATTTAACTGACAATACCAACAGAGAGTCAAAGGAAAAGGAATGAGTAAAATGATATTCAATTTGAACATTGCCTATTCTCTCTTGGGGAGATATTGGGGGCAACTCTTTTTAAAAGTAGGGTTTTATATATGTAGATTTTTTACCTGACTTGATGGTCTTAACAGGCTTTCCCCTCACCAAACTGTCAAAGTTTTAATTCTCAAAAAGCTTTCATGACATCTTCAATAAAATGCAAATGTAGATTTCTTTCCATCATGATTGAAATGTCTGCACCATTCCTACATGAGAATAGTTAAAGCTGCTGTCTCATATAAACCACTGTTTATGCTCCTCATCCTCCTACTTCTACAAAACCAAAAAAAATACTAAAACTTGTTAGTCAGACTTTTCATTTCATGCTCCTCATCTTCCTACTTCTATAATCCCCCCCCAAATACTAATACTTGTTAGTCAGACTTTTCATTTCATATTAATCCTGGATGGCTGAATAAGTTTGAATGATTCATATTACAGTTTAACATCAGCCTTTAATGTGTTCAGCCTGACACACGGTATGTCTTATAATATTGATATATCTCATCAACCTAGCAATCTGATTCAGCTTGCTGAAACATGCCATGAAAGGAAACTGATGTGGTAGTCCTGATCTGCTTCTCTGTCAAAGCCTTAATTAAAACATTCACACTGTCTGTTAAGAATGAAGGTGTTTGGGGAAACTCATACGATGCCTGTGCTGTCATTAACAACATTTCATTTTGAAAGTTTAGAAAGACAGAAATATGCCTCTTAAATCACTGCTGTGACCTAGACAGCAACTCAATGGCATCCAAAACTCTCGTCTGACTTGCTATCTGGTATCTTATATGTACAAAAACATAGATTACTACTTCAGACTTTCCAGTGTGCTTGCTAAGTGCTTTCTGCCAGTAACAACCAGGGCAGCTGCCCTGAATTCAGTAGAACTGCAGAGCCTGAACAGCGCTGCTTTTGCAGCCATTCTCATCTGTTTGCCAGAGGTGCAGAGGTATGCAACAGAGGGCAGGTTTCTCTCCTGGGGTTGCTCTTTTTCCACTGCCGGTGCCCAGAAAGCCTGAAGGCTGTGACAGTGCAAGCAGTGCTCCACAGACTCTGGGCTTGTCAGCTGGGAGGTAGAGCCTGATCAAAATGAGGTTTCATTCACAGCTAGGTGCTCGTGAAATGAGACCCTGCCAGTCTACCCAGGAACAGCTCTAGTACGATCATGTCTCCTGGCTGTGTCTGCAGAGGTGCCTTATTAAGGTTCTGCAGAGATTATTTTTTTCCCTCCCTTAGCCGAACTGTCTAGAGAGGAGGACTGTGAATGCTGCCACCCCTCTCCAGGGCAGAATACCTGCTGGTAACGATGATCCTTACCATCACCAGAAGATGTTTCTTGCCCCCTTCAGTCCCACAATGTTGTGCTAAAGGCAATTTATCTGGTTCAGTAGAAATGGATGTTAAAACCAAAGCCAATACCTTAACCAGCTGTTTAAAATCAGCTTCAGCAAACTTTTCTCCCTCTCTGATCTTTTCCTGGCTTCTGCATCCTCTGTGCTTGGCCTTCCTCCATGAAGGCACTCAGGCTCAGGTTTGGAAATCCCGTTCCCAACACTGGGCTGCTATTTTTCTGGCAATATTTACCTGCTGTCCTTGCAGAATTGAATCAAGGCCTCTGTGGTGCCTGTGCTGTTATTCGGAGTATTAATAGAAATTATAAACAGAAAGAGGTTGGCAGATTTCTCCCACAAGAACTGCACTAAGGGATTTCTTAAGCCAGGAAGGCTGTCCAGGCAGAAGCTTGAGATGCTCTATCTGTGCTTAAGCCTGGACTGGTTCTAGTTGCAATAGAGGAGAAAGTTCTTCCAGCGAACAATCTGCCTCAAAAATCACTATAACAATGAAAGAAGAAAAGTACTTGGATCATTAAAAAAAAAAATAGCAACCCCCCCGCTATATACTGTGAAGACTGTGAACTTAGAAGAATGTAAGCAAAAAGCCGAGTCTTGACAGATTTGTTAATACATGATTTCAGAAGCACTAGCTAAATCAAACTGCCATAGCTCAACTCACAAACACAGCAAATGAAAACAAAATGTGTTTTTTGAAGAATCAGGGGAGAAATGAAAAAAATACTCGTATAAAGGTGGTAGGAATAAATCAGATGGTGACACATGAGAATATAAATATCAGTTCAGTATCCAGTAAAAATACACTTTATTACTCCAAGTGAGCAAACTGATGGTAAAAATGAATGTTTTTTTTTAAAAAAGTGAACGTTTTTATCAGTAATGTGATTTTGTGCATGAATCCTAGGTAGTTGCATGTCAGCTGGTTTTAAAAATCCTGTCACAGTCTGAATAAAGGACTGAAAAGGTTTATTTGCTTTTGTATATTGTTTTAAACCATAAATACTGAGAATTTTCACAAAATGAGAAAGAAAAATGATGACCTCATCAGATCATGATAAATGTGTACTTTGTACAAGACATTACTAGCATATTCAGTCCACTACTGGACTATTAGATAGCTCTGCTTGAAATCATTATCATGATTTTGACTTGTAGGTCACGTACTCATTTCCTTTTATCTTTGGTCTAACACAGTACAGGCAGAAGAGGGCATTTGTGCATTTCCCACATGCAGGGAAGTTCACACACTACAGAGCATGCCTAACTTTGAATTTGAGAAAGACAGCTAAAAAAATAAAGAGATTTCTTTAACAATCCATATTTTTAACGTATATTGTTACTTACATTTTGCCCAGATTTGTTCTGTGTAACAGTAGGCACCTGAGGTGCCCAAGTTCAGAGCCAGTTTTGCCTTGGCTCTGCCTATAGTAAATGCAGAGAGAGGCACCTGATGTATATGAGTCTAAGACCTGTGTTCACTGTTCCCTGAAGGGTTTGCTTACAACCATATGCATGGCCTGGCATGGTCCTGTGGAGCCATCAGCGCTTAACCTGTCTGAATTCTTCCTTGGTCTCTCCTGTTGTGTGCCCTCAGAAGTTACTGAGCACAGCTACTGTTCTCTGATTTATGAGGGCATTCAGATGCCTGTTCCAGATTAATGTTAACTCAGATGTCATCCAGCCTTTTTACTGACAGCAGAATACAGCACTTTGCACAGCTTCTTGTGCAGAATCTATTAGCTAGTAATGAATGGTGGACATTTTCCTCTGTTTTTTAATACTGCCAGATAAAAAGTGTCAATGGCTTGGACATTAACCAATTTGGGGGAGTTTTATTATGCACAGTAATGCACCTGTTTACAAATACATATGCCGTAGCAATGTCCAGGACAATAACATTGCTGAAGCAGCATACTAAAAAAGCAAATTATATGACAACATTGTTATTTTTCTCCACAGTTACTCCTGAATCATTCTAACCAGACGTGCTAACCTATTCTAGTTTTGAATCAGTTCTTCAGGTACTAAAGTTGTGTAGACATTTCTAACACTTTCATTCTGCATGAATAAATGCCATGTTCCTCTCTGGGAACAAATCATATCATTCACTGTTAGATTTTGTCAATACAGCTTCTTGTGCCTTTGAGCAATCCATGCACAGAACTGGACTTTTAATATTTCTTTTTCTCCTTTCTCACATGGTAATTGTTAGCTTGAATAATATTATTTTCACTAACCTCTTTACTCTCACTTTTGTTTTCCACATAGTCTTAAAATAGTATAGTTACCTTTTGGCAGTTAAACATTCAAGTGTCTCACATGATCAGTGTAAGCAGGATCTTGCACCGACTTAGAGAAGCTCATCCACCAGACCAGTAACACACTGGAAATCAAAAGCAAGAATAATGCTGGAAAGAATCACATCATAATTGACTGAAGTATAATGAATAACTGACAGCTATGACTTAATGTCTGCATTTCTTCCCTAACAGAACACTTTATTGCACACTGGCTTTGAATAGGTTTTCACATAGTTTCAGGTAATGATTAACTCAAAATGACTAAAATACCTCCAGGAGAACTGATGAGACATCTCATAAACAGTTACTCAAGTTCAAAAGTATATTCAAGATTTCACCTATTTCATTCAAAAATATTTTTCTCTGAACTGAAGCTATTTTAAATTTGCCTTATAAATGTGAAGTGAGCAGCACTGTTATAGCATAATTTCAAGCCAAAAAGATTGTATTCAAGGCAGATACAGACACGGTACGTGCATGCATTTTTATTATTTATTCCATTTATAAAACAGAAGCCATTTTAATGTCTGTGGAAATGCAGTCATTTCTTGGATGAAACAACTTTTTATCTGCTTACACTGTAGGAAAAAAGGCTGAAGGACAGAACACTGAGAAGGATACAAAACAGAGAGGAAATCTGTCTGAGTAGGTTTGTCCTGAAGGAAAAGCTAACATTACAGTGTTTCATTCCTAAAGAGGGTGTGTTAAAGCATGCAAGATAATAAAGGGCAGCAGATGTCTTAAGAATTGATGCTATGAGAAATGTTGTAAGGCTTTTGACTTTTCAGAGGAAAGGGGATTTTTCATGAAAAGTCAATGAAGTTCATTGAGAAAATATGTTCTCCATTTTCTGGAAGTAAGATATAACTGATATCAATAACATAATGACTGCATCATATAACATATTATGAAATAATATATACTAATAATATATATTTATATGTAAGTATAATCAGTAAAAAAGCTAGGAAATAGGAGAGATGGTTGGGGGACATTTGTAGGTAACTTCTATGCCTGGTTTCAAAAAACAGGAAATGGAAAATAAGGTGAATAGGTGGGGGATAAAGAAATGTTGGATGGGAGCAATATGGAAGAATAAGTGCTAACATGGGTAGCAATGTTAGGAGAATGACCTGGATGCCAGGATAGTTAATAAAAGGATTGTGAACAATGTAACAAAAAAAATGGACAATATAGAAGACAAGCCGAGATATTTGTGTACAAATATTGTGTACAAACACAAGCAGCCTAGAACTACAGGTCCCAGGATGAGACTGGGTCTCTCAAGTATAACAGAGTGTGGTGGATGAGAAGACCATGACTGGAAAACTCTTGAACCTATGTATGGACCATTAAGAAATCTAGAACTAAAGTAGAGGTACTAAGGTGTGAAGTCGCATGTAGAGGTAGAAAGAGGTAGCACGGCAGAATGGAATTTGACAAACTTTTGGGGAGAAGAATGGCAAATGAGGTCATCTGAAGGACCACTAAGGATTTGCTATAAATATATCTGATAGAGATGACTTAAAACATGAAAGACAAACTTCCAAGCATTGTCTCATTATGGAAAATTTTAACTGCTCAGAAATAGAGTATAAAGCAAACGCTTCTGATAATGGTAGAGCCAGTTATTCTAGGGTATAATAGCTGACAGATTTCATCACTAAGCAGTCACTGGACCAACATGATGCTATTTTAGGTGGTCTTTGTTAGGTAGTGATGACATAGAACAGCTGGTTGTAGAAAATAACCTAGCTAAAGTTATCTTGATTTAATTCAATTAAAAATAAGAGAAAGAATGAAAAAACTAGGTCTGTTATGTACAGTAATTCAGAAGGACAAATTCTGAGAAACTAAAGAAACTAGCTAGTGATGTCAAGCAGATGAAAGCTGCAGACCTAAGGTTTAGAATTTCTTTAACTTAGATATGTAAAAAAAACCCATTGCATTTTGCACTATAAGTAGACTATGAAGGATGTTCAGACCTTACTGGGTGAATAAATCTTTCAAAAAAGATATTGGGATTGAGCAAAGAGAGTGCAAGACATAGGGGAAAAACACACACAATACCCGATCAGCAAAGAAAATTGTATTTTGGGAAGCAATAAATGTAGGATACAGTCAGATTTGTCAAGTGGCAAACTGAATTATGATCTGCAAATAAAATGTAAAACACTAGAAGTTTCTTCTGCTACTCAAATGAGGGACTGGTAGGGGGTAAGGATGGGGGAGAGATTAAATATAGAGTATATGCTGCACAAACCAAGTAAGTTATTTCTCTTTTTTCCTAATATATTAAGAGAAAATAAAAACAGGATGGAAAGAATGTATAGAAATAAAAACTAACTGTAGTAAACTAGCATTTACAAACTTGAAAGTTAAATCCAAAGAGCAGGGTAGACTCATAGTGGAATGATGGGCATTACCCATCCTAAAATGCTAAAAGAACCAGCAAATTCAATTTCAAGTACAAGAGCAAGTATTTTTAAAAGATCTGCCAAAAAAGGGAGAGAAAAGGGCAGAGGAAAAGTGATCTTTATCCACAGCTTCATTAATCTGACTTCAGTATTTTGCAAATTTTTGCACACATTTTGCAAGAGAGAATAAATAAGGATGTGGAGATAAAATGGAAAAAATAGGATAAAAGCAGTATAAGTTTAATAAAAAAGTATGAGGCCTGAGGAAATGTATATATGACACCATCTGTTCTGGAAGGGGGAGTTATCAGGCTACCTAGAGGTTACAAGTAGAGTTTCTCAAGGATCAGGGTTTTGGCTAATCTCCCTTAATATTTTCATAGCTGCTAAAAATGGCATAGTCAGATGAGAAAAACATCTGCCAGACAAGAAAAACTTAGGCAGAGTGGGGGAACTTGAGAGCTGGAGGTATGGGATAGAATTTAATAGCGCAAATGCCAGATCACAAACAAACTAAGGTCAAAATAATTTCTGTTATAAATTGTGGCTTATTGATTGGACAAGAGGAGAAGACCATAATGTCTTGGTCAGTCCTAGAAGGATGCTGAGCCAGCTGTGATGGAACCATGGAAAAGGTGAATATGACCCTCCTAGATAATGATGCAAGCAACTTAAGAAGGGATATATACGTACGGACACCATTGTAGGAGGCTTTGGTCAAAACTTCCTGGAGTACTCTGAGCAGTCTGTCACCCATAATTAGGAAAGAGCATTGAAACAAATGCAGAGTAGTAATACTGGACAAAACAAAGAATGAGAGATATACAATTGCTCTCTATTAATACATCCAGAGGAGGGGGAAAGAAGGGCAGGGCAAATACTAGGAAAGGAAAGAAGTTATTTAAGGTGCTAGACAATGTTGTCACTAAAACAAATGGATATAAATTGAAAGTTAGTCCATTTAGGCTGGAATTTAGGTTTCCAGCCATGACAAGAGTGAAATCTCTGAAACAGTCTTCTAGTAAGAGCAGCAGGAGCAAACCACTGTTGTAATCACGAGTAACACAGTAAAATGGAGCTTATTTGTTTCTAAATTGGATAATACAGAATTCACCTAGTTCTTGCATATACCATAAAGGTGAGTAGACCCACTTTCTTTTTGCCTCTGCGTCAGATACAGAAACAGTCTGAGTAGTTTTATGATAGAATTCGGTGAGTTTATTAAAACAGTTGTGTAAAGGTGCAGTAGCAGGGCCGCGTAATCAGCATCTATGACATCCTTTCCAGTGTTTTGCCCTCTGTTTTGTGTATTTTTCTGAATTCCTGTTAATTAGTCTATTGATTCATATAGAGAACATGACTCTATGGCCTCCTATGGCATATATTAATGTACTACAAAATATTGAGAATGATGATTTTAAAAAATTGTTTAAAAATTATGGTAACTTGCTAAATGTCAAGCCAAAACAAAGCAATGCTGTTGCAAATATATGAGATAAGGGGCATAAAATATTTATTGATAGGTTTTACATGATGAAAAATTTGGAATTCCTGGAATGCGTTTGTTAGGGAATTTTTACCCTGCCTTATTCTTTTTATGTAACTCAGCCAAGATAATTGAAATTGATTTATTTTATTTAATTTTTATGTAGAGATGGTTCTATTTGTATATTCTTGGTCCTGCATGATTTTACTTTAGGTATATAATATCAACAATTGTTACCAGTTCTTTAAGAAGGATTGTAGAAACACTAATCTTTTTATAGAATGTCGTTTTCTCACCATTTTTGTTTAAATGACAGTGGACATTGTTGGTTTAAATTTCCTTCCTACTGTTTTCCATGAGAAAAACCTACATAGCAATAAAGCAAGATTTGAAAAATACTGTAATAATTTATGCTGACAAGAATACTGAAACCAATTTCTGAAAACTCAAAATCATGTAACTGAGCTTACAACAAAGACTCTAGAAGTAATGTTCTGTTTACTCGGATAGATGAGACTCACGTAGCAGTAATTTGAAAGAAAAGATGCTAACAAAAATGATAACACTTATGTTAATATAAATGATGAAAGATATTAATGAAGACATGAGCATTTCTGAAGGTTCTTAAATATGTAGGAAGACAAAATACTGCTAAATGGTAGTAGGGCGATTTCAGTATCTGAACACCTTTGTATGTGTTAATTTTTAAAATAATACCTTCTCGACTCCAAGACAGCAAAGTAACCATAAGATGGCAGCACTTTGCACAAAGATCTCTTGAAATCCTAAATACTGTTCTTTTCCCAGAAAGAGCCTGAATCCCCTGAGAGGAGTGAGTGGATTGAACACTGTGTGTCTGTAAACAGAGCCCATGCTGTCAAAGTTCAGACTAATTCCTTGAAACCTTCCTTAATCTGCCTGGTTTCAGCTATTGCCTGGGCCCATTTTCTCAGTTTTTCAGTGGCTTTTTGGGTGCTGAGTTAAGCACGCTTACCTCTTTTGTTGTTCTAAATTAACCTTGTCCAAGCTATGCGTTTCAGCAAAGCACCGGAGTTCTGTGTGTGTAAGCATAACAAGATGAACCCAGATGCAAATATAGTCTCTGTGTGTAAGACTAGTGTGGAAAAGGTATTTTTACAAGTGGTGTAGTCCCAGCCCACTAATTTAGAATTTACATCTGGATAAATCAGGCCCGAATACCCCATGCTTACAAATGCCTGCTTTTTCCAAAGCAAGGCCTTCTTCTGAATGTATTGCCTAGCTCCGCTGTTTCAAGTCCATGGCAAAGCCTCCCCTTTCCTTTTGTGCAACTGTAGCCTGCGCATCTGAGGGCCGCCTGTGGCCCTCTGGTAACAGGGAGAGCAGGTAGAGTTTGTTCAACAACTAGCACTCGTCTGAATGGGGTAAGTTGTGGAAAACTCGTCAATTAGAGGGCAGGAGATCTGAAATGTTACGGTTAACATTCACAGTGGTTCCAGCCATCAGAATATTCAGCCTTACTCTAGCACTAACTGGAGGTGCTTGGTCTGGTATCCCAGTACCAGATTTTTGTAGAGCAGGGAGAACAAGGTGTACAATGACCTGAGAAAATCAAACAGAAACCTAGGCCAGATTCAATACGCTGTGCGGAAAACCCATGGCATGTTTTTAGTGCTGTGGGCTGGCTAAAAGTCCCTGTTGAAACCCATGTGATTTTTCCACAAGTTCCACCTGAGTCCCTATGCAGTTAGGAGGTTTGATTATTTTGCTTTGAGCGTGGGAGTTTATTCAAATCTGAAAATCAAACAAATGTCTAAGAGTGCTCACCCATGCAAAGCAAATTGAGGACAAAGGTTTGCTCACGCCCTTGGCTGAAACCAGCCAGGTCAGAGCTGTGGGTAAGGTAAACACCAATTGAAAACACCCTGGGTTGTCTGCCTGCTGTTCCTTCCAAATTGGTGAGCAATTTATCCTTTTTCCTTCTCTTCCTCTCTGTTTGTTCAGAGGTAGGTTGTTGATTTCACTCTCTGCCCTTGTCTAAAAGCAGAGCGGTGCTCCGGGAACAAGAGCAGACCAGAGCGTGAATCATGGCGTGAGTCACAATTCTGCAACACTCCACTTTGCTCAGAGCTGGAGGAAAAAACTCCTCTCCTACGTGTGGCTGTTCAGCTTGTGTGACCCACTGGAAGGAGCTGCAGACTCCAGCCGTCTTTCTCTAAAACTGCTCTCCCTCGCATTCCCACCTGCTTGCTGTTGAGGAGCTGCTGAGCAGGCAGGTAGTGGCACTTGGAAGCAAAACCTCAACTGGAGAGCAAGAAAGACCTTTACCTTTCCACACCCCTGCCCACACCTCAGCAGGGCTTCGTGGCTTAACCTGCAGGCTTGTCTGCACAGGAACCTTTTGGTCCTAGTTCCCTAACACTCCAAAACATGGGAGCCGGTGTGAAGTGGCTCATGCACTCTGTGTTCACATCTTCTCTTTCTGCAGGCTAACTTTGTCATTTATATGGGCCCTGAGTGTTTACGGCAGTTCCTTTGGATAGAGGCCATTTTCTGTTGGAGCAATACCCATCACTCACTGTGCTGATTACCAGAGAAAGACATTGCAAATAGTATCAACAGACATTAAAATGTATGAATCCGAACTCATTTATTTTGCAGAGTGGTTTATTAGGTGATACTATTGTTTTATAGCTAGAAAAACTTTCACATGCAGGAAAAAAGTAAAAACAAAATTACTGATTAGTTACACTCAACATTGTTGTGAATTTCCCCATTAAAGGCAATTGCTGGTTAGGGGTTGTTGCTTCCTCTTTAAATGTTATTGCCAGCTCTTAAGTATTGCCAGGATTTATTGTGCAGCAAAGGAATGGACAGGGCAGTCTTCCCAATAGTATTTCTGTGTTTGGGTGCAGTTTCTGACAGAGCTGGATTGTCCTGTTCACAGGACATTCACGCTGCTGTGTGGCTACTCAAATCACCTCTAGTTTGTTGGAGCTCAATGTAAGCTTCAAGCTTGGAAACTTTTTCTTTTCAGGATCCGTGCTTAGTTAATTGGCACACGTCCTTTGAAACATCTGTTATAACTCTTCTTTGGAACTAGGTTTGTCACGCTGGCAAAGAATATATTTCTGCATAGGCATTTTACAAAGAAAATGACTTTCATTTCTGCTGGGAACCTCTGGGACTGTGCAGCTACAGAAGAAGTGGGTGTTGCAGAATTGTGACTCACGCCATGATTCACACCTGCCACCTTTTAGGTCAAAAAGCTTGACCTAAACTTTTAAAGGCCACTTAGATTCCCCACGAGGGATTGTCAGGAGCTTTCTAGACAGATGTGACTTGGAAGCAAAGCAGGGAGAGAAAAAAGTCACCAGATGATGCAAATACAAAGCAACATCTCTCCGATCTAATGAGTGTACACCTTTGCCGTTCTCAGAGGCCTTCTTACAGATGCGTTGAGCTGGTGTACATCATTATTCAGGATGGAGGGCAGGGAAAATCCACCTCATTGTTTCCAGTTCCACAAAATTCTCTCATGAAGGGAAAGAGAAATGTTTTCTGGTGTCCAAGAGCTGCTCTCCCACCTTTGTGAATGTTCCAAGCACTATCTCAGCCTACAGAACCTCCAGTCTTTGAACTGCTCAGTGTTTTGGTTGACTTTCAGGATGAGAGTGTGTGTGAGAAGAGCACTGAGAAGAATTAAGGCTGGGCTGTGTGTGAGGCTGAGAGATCAGTTACAAGAATTTCTCTTCCATATACGTAGCTCTCCAGGTTCTAGTTAAAAGAGAGTTTCTTTGCTTGGATTGACTAGGGACATACTGATCTTTGATAATCCCTCACTGGAGCTAACATGCCTCCTCTTCCAAATTTTGGCTAGTTCAGAAAACTAATTGTTGTTTTCTCTTGGGCTGGATTGCCTGTACGTGTAGTTACACTGCATCAGTTCACACCCTATTTACAGGAGAGGTTGGTGTTTTTTTTAATGAAGTGATTTTTAGATTTGAATACATCAATTATTAGGCATGCTTTTGTACACAAACACTTTCTATTTTGGAAGCTTTACACACCTGATCACCACCCTGTTTTTTGGCTTCAGCTTGATGTGTGAAACAAAGTCTTGCTTGTCAGGAAAGCTGCACATTTGTTCTAGAGGAAAAAATATCATTAATGAAATGCACCATCAGGCTAATATTTTTGTTTTATTTCTTATTCTGTTGCCAACATTAACTTTCTTTTCTTTGTACCTCTGTATTCAAGGTTTGTTACTCCCCAGTGAATTTGTTAAAGGTGGATTGGATGACTAGAGTGTCTTTCTGTGCTTTCTTCATGTATTATAAGTGCCAGGTATGGAGGATAATGCACCAAAGATTTTATCCTATACAAACTTTGTTATTAAAGAAATATCTTTTAAAGAAGCACAGATTTGCATTGCTCAGTGTTGCCATATTGTAAGATAGCTGTATTCTGCTCTAAGATATCATTATAAAACAGTAACCCTGATTTAATTGAGACCAGAATTTGCTCCAAAATGAATATGCAGTGGCTGATTAAAAACAATAATAATCGTGTCCTGTGTGTACTATAAAATACCTTGCTGTTTTATACCTCATTGGATTGATGCCTCTAATTTGGGTGAATAAAATAAGAAATGAAGGATGGAGTCAAGGTTAAAGAAAGGACCCTGGTGCTGGACCTAAACTTAGAAATAGTCTGGAAGAATGGAAACTATGTGTTCTTGCAAGTGAAGTAGGAGAATAGACTTACTGAGAAGATTTAGTGGAAATAAGGGGAAAAAAAGGTATAGGAGTAATGAGGGAGTTGGATTAACACTTCTGGCATTTTTTTATTATTATTTGTAATGTTTTCTCTGTAGATATACTAGAAAGAAAAAAAGAATTAAGAATATTTCCCTTCTCCACAAGCCTGCTCCCCAGACTAATTTTTCATCAGAAACTTGCTTGCTATCCTCTCATTGGATATTAATTAGCCTTTCTTTAGGCCCTCGTACTCCGTATGAGCAGGCTCCAAATGTGGTCTCTTTCTTTGTTCCAAAAGGTGCCATCGTTAGCATTGACTCTGTCTTATAAACCTTCTTAAAGAAGGGGAACCTTGCTGTCAAACCAAGCACTTCCAACACCTCAAACGTTCTCCAAAGCCTTTTAAACATGCTCCCCACATCAGTGTGGCTACTTTGGATTACAATTCTTCTCTTCTATCATGTGTGATAGTTAAAGCAAATTAAAAAAAAACAAATTTGTAGGGGGACTTCCAAGTCAGCTATCTTTAGATGTCACATAAGATATATAGAGCTATTTTGAAATAAGAAACATATAATAGCTACCTACCTTGGTTTTCTTGCCTTGCCTGAGTTCCACTCTTGGTATTTGTTGTCTCCCTTCCTGGTCCTCTTTTCTCCTGCTGTGCCCCTATCGGTGAGTTTTTCATTCCCTTTCTGCCCATCCTGGGGGGTTTGATCTTCTCATTCTCTGAGCTTTTAAAAGTTAAAACTAATCCTGAATCTTTTCTCATTATTATTCTCCTGTTCACTCTTTGTTTTGTTTTGATGCTTTCTTTTCCTTCTCTGCTCTACAGACAATCTGGAGAGGTCTGTTCTTATTAGATTGCAGAAAATTAGTTATTTTGTTCAGGCAAGGCTTATTCAGATAGTCTTTGGCAGCCATCCCTTTCAGAGGCAGGCACTTAGCCTCCAGTCATGCTGTCCTTGCCAAGACTTATATGAAGCATTACCATGCAAGCAAATGGAGAACTGATAATATCAAACAGAATTTGCAAGTTTTATGTAGGTTGTATTATTCTTTCTCTCTGTACAAAGAAGTTTGATAAAGTTTGATATCTTGAGTCTAAAAATAAGCATTTGCCGATAGCCAGCAGGTCACCTGGCTGATCCTTAACTGAGTACCTTTTGGTGGCTGAAGGACTGCCATCAAATCCTTCGAGCCCAGAACACTTAGAGGTGTTGTTTTGTTATCAGGGTTAGTAAGAGGCGCAAAGTCAACTTCTGCATTGGAAGGGAAAGCCCTGTACCGGTCGTGTGCTCTTGTTGCACAGATCTGGGGAGCTCTGTGAGACTGTAGACGTAGTAATAATATTAAAGGGCATGTACTCAAATTTAAATTAAAAGAAGGGAAATAAAATATGTTGGATGACACTTAGAGAATGATTTTTTCTTAGTGTGAGCAAACATTTTCAGCTGACTACACTTTTTTTTGACCTTATGTAGTGGCAGACATTGTCCTGATAAAATTGCCTCTTTACCAACTAATGGGACATAATCTAATCAATGCTTTTTTCATGCCACAGGGAATTGTTGTAGCTGAACAAGTGTATTGCAAATGACACTCTAAGGTATAGAAAGTAGTTGAAAGAGACTTAGGAGTGTTGTTGTAAGTAGAAATGTTAAGATACGGTTCCACAACAGCTTAAGCTGAACTAAATTCAGTCTAACACATTCCCGCCTTTCCTGCTGACTCCAGTCGTTCTGTCCCGCTCAGTTCGTTGAACTGGCACTTGCATTTGACTGGACAGTGAGACAATTCAAGGAGTGAATCCAGGTGATAAGTAGCTCCCCAGTCTTCCCCGTGGAAGGTGACTAGTTTTCATTTGGAACAGTTCAAAACAGCTTGCTGTTTGTTTGAACACCAGGTAAAGGAGAAGGGGTGTGGATGCAAGGGCAGGACAAAGGTAGGCTTGACGTAATTCAGCCTGAGTGGCTATGAAACTACCATAGACTATGTAAATACTAGTAAAATTAGATGTGCCTGGGAATATTTCCAGGCACTAGCATGAGACTGTCTATGCTATTAAACTGTTAAAATGCTCCCTGGCATGAATTTGACCTTTCCCAATTAACACTCTCCGCAAACAATTTCTGGGCACAATTTGGTAGTTAGTGTGGTCCCAATAGGCAAATTGCAAACATAAACTCAGGTTTTCCTGTGCCAGTTGGCCTCAATGGCCAGGAATGTTTCCAGGCATGTTGAGTTTACTAGTATAGACCTATCCCTGCTGTCATATCCTGCTCCAAGATTGCAGCTACCACCACTTTTAAAAGGGGAGGTCTTGTCCTGCCAGCTCTCATGGTTAGAGGAACTTAGTTCTTATGAGCTAAATTCCTAGCTTTGATAGGATTTCTGGCTGTAGAAAATCAGTTACATGTTTTCAGGACAGGCCAGAAAAACAGCTGTTGAAATTCTACTTTTATATTGTAGTGTTTAGAATTGCCTGCAAATGCCTATGTATGATAAGAGAGGACTTGTCCTGAACAGCTTATTTTCAAGAAAACTCCAAAACATAAAAGATAGGAAGACATGAAATCTACAAATAAGAACTTTTATTTCTTTTAATAATGCTGTAAGAAATGCATATTTTGCCTTCATTCTGTGGGGGGAAAAAGAGATTTATAACAGTAACTTCTTTGTGATGCAGAATGCTGGGCCACTTGCTAGACAAGAATCAAGCTTTAAGTGATTTTTCCAAGTCAGTTGCAGACTTGGGAATACAATTGCTCCTTCCTCTGCCTATTGAAAACCCCACAACCAATACATTTCCCTTTCAACTTGCAATGTTAATAAAATAAATGTACTCTTGTATCTTGAATTACTGAAGCCTGTTTCTCAGTTATAATTAGTGCTTGCTTTTTGTTTTTTTTCCACAGCTGCCTTCACAAGGGTCTCTCCACATCAGGAAATCTGAAAAAATGGGATTTTTACATCTCTCCAGGTATAATCACTTACCAGTTGTATGACCTGTCTGCCTAATGAACTCTCTCAGGGAAAAATTAAAGGAGTTATTTTAGAGGAGCATTTCGGAGCTGCTGTATACTCAGTAATGGTCTCATGGGTAGGTTTCTCTAGGACCCAGAGAAACTGGAATTGACAGAAATCTTCACCTGGATGAATTTTCCCCTTTCTTCTGATTGTATACCTTATAAGGAGTACAGGAAAACAAGGAAGTGATAACCATGTTCAGGTTACTTTTATGCAAAGCTTGTCGTCTTTACCTGTCCAGGTAGCCTTTCTTTTCATTTTTATTCATGTTTTGTCCTGATAGCATTGAAGTTTCTTCGCAGTCCAGTGTAGGTGACATCTTAACGCATACACTTTGGGAATGTATGATTTTTACGACATTCTACCTTTACACGGATGATAATTAACACGCTAATATTTTTTTGTCACACAGCCAGCACTGAAAACGAATGGGGATTGCCTTGCTTTGCCTCTTTTTCCTATTTCTGCAAAGAAATAACAATGTACAAGGTAAGGTTCAGGGCCAATCAGTTTCATTTCAAAACTATTTTTACATTGTTTCTTGTTTTGATACTGACTTGCTGTCTGTGTTTACTCGGTAGTCATTCCTTTCTGGTTAATTAATTTTTTCTTTTTTTAGCAGACTGCTGTAGGGCTATCCTGTGAATTCATCTGAGATTTATGTGGTCATTACATAGCACATATATGAAAGAGACAGGAGTTTGAGCTATTTTAGTTATACTAAGCGATGTTTGATCCATTGAGAAATTTAATACTATTCATGTGACTCAGTGTTTCACTGCTACTTGCTTAATAAATTAAAATCATGTCAAGTATCTACAGATCTGAGTGAAGCAGTTTTAGGCATGTAGAGGGAACATAAATCTGTTTTTCTAATATCTCTGGTTATGTTAGCAATGTGTTAAGTGTACCACACAAGAAATAAATGTAATAATTTAACAAATGCACTGGAGAAAACAAGTAACATGTTTCCAGGGAACGGGCATCCTTAAAGCATGCAAAAGTAAGTAGGTTAATTGTCAGCAGTTGTGGTTTTCTTTAGAGTTAACATTCTACTGATAGAAATATCTTTATGAAGGAATTTTGTCATTAATTCTAAATATGGCTAAATGTGTGTTTTTTCATCTCCCACATTCGCTAAATGACAAGATTCTTCATAAATTGAATGATTAAACACATTATTAATTGTCTTTTGTCTTCTTGGATTTAAATGTAGGGAATTGTTCTCAGGAAAGTGCAGTGACTTGCGAAGATTGTTTGCTTTCTGGACCACACTGTGCTTGGTGTTTTCAAGAGGTAGGGTAAATGATACAAAAAATTTCAAAGTAAGACTTGAAGTGTTTGTAGTAGCTCTGGGTGATGAAGTACTGACTTAACTGGGTCAGCCCATGGTTTTGTGATGCATGCAGTGCTTAGGGCAGCCTTCCTGGGAATCTGAAGTGAAATTCAAATCTATACATTATGGTCTGTTGTTCCTTATTTTTTTTTCTTAAAAAAAGCTTCCTTGACATAGGCAGAAATAAAAATGCTATTAGAAGAGCTCAGGTCATTCTGAGGGCTGACTCACCCACAGTGCTCATGACAAAGTACCAGACATCAAGTTGCTTATCAGACTGGAATTTATATATTTTATACTATGCCAGACAGGGTAAACAGGTGTTGTGATCAGTTTGCATATAGGAATGGTAGATCTGTGCCTGATTTTAGATATGATGATAATGTCAATTTTATGATTAGTATGATATGGATGCAAGTATTTTGGCTAAAACACAGGCCTTTGAAATAAATATCTGGGTTTGTTTCCTACATATCTGTTACAGACTTTCTGTGTAACCTTGGGCAAGCCACTTAACATCTCTTTTTTAAAAACTTTCAAAACTTTCATCTGTAAAAGATGAAAAATGATATCTCACTACTGCATAGCAAATATTCTAGATCTTAATTCATTAATTTTTGCAAAATATTTGTGTATCACAATTAAAAATTTGCCAGAAGTAATGGAGAAATAAAATAACCTTGGACCAATGAGACTTAGGGCCATCTTTTTAAAATGCAATATGAACTGTTAGTATTTCTGAAGAACTTGTTACTTGTTATAATTTCTGAACATCAACTGGAGGAGACTACATTTGTCTTTTGGAGAACTTGACTTTTATATCTTATATAGATAGACGGAAATGATTTTGTGAATCTAATGCATCCAATATCTAGTCACTGGCAGATGATAGAACTAATAGATAGCTAACGTGTTAGGATAGTGATCAGCAAGGCATATAGTACACATTTATTTCAAATTACATGAAGTTGTCTCAAATAACTGCTTTGCATATGATAACCTAAGGACTTCTTCCCAAAGTTTGAGAAGCACTATTAAAATTATTTTCTTTTCAGTGGTGATTAATGGTGTAAAATGCTTCATGGGATCAAGTTTTGCAAGTATGTATACTTTCAAAAGAATGAAAACTGTAGAGAAACAGAGTATATATTGTCAGGTATGATAGAAGAAATGCTTTGAATATTTTTCATGATAGTTTCTAATTTATATCTTTGCTGCAGGAAGTATTTCTTCCAAAAAAATTTTTGTTAATAGCACAAAGATATCTAGGATGTCACTAACGTTTTACTTTATAAAGTATCCAAAGACCAAAGAGCACTTTTTCTTTAAAACACATTTACTAAAAACAATTTAGCAATTTGCGAAAAATGATACTACAGGAAAAAGCAATCATCAGTGTGTTTTCAGTAGTTTTTAATGTTCATACTTCTAAAACAGGGTTTTCTTGAAATGAAATTTGATCACATAATTTGGACTACTGCCATGTGTTTTCAGAAAAAAAAGAAAAACAACTTATTGATTTTTAAAAAATGTGCAATTACTGAAAACTTCAGAGCAGTAAATGTGATTTTTTTTCCTTGCTCATAGGCTCATGAACTTGTTTGATAAAGAACACACCTAGAATGCAAATGACCTAGGAGCTTTAGAGTCAGAATAAACATTAAAATGCCTCCAAGTAAACTGTTTTCTCTATAGGACAAAAACATACCCTTTATAATTATCTTTGAAATATGAGTTTGCTTCCCCATACGTGTTTTGAAAAAACAGCTATTCAAAGTGTGTAATTACAGGAGATGATACTCTTTTCCCTGTGAAGTTTTTAGAGTAGTACATAATTTTTATATGCACTGTGTTCAAGAAGCAGTTGGTGAGAGTTTTGTCTGAGAAAAGACATCAGATTCGGTCTGAAGCACAATAAACCATTATTCCCGTCTGGTGTCTCAGGACTGCTTAAACTGAAATATATAAGATCCCTGAAACCTTTCAGCCATGAGGACTGAAATTTCAATAGGAAATGAGGGGCTAAGTCCTGTTCTAAATATATTTAAGGTAATTTTTTTCTTATTTGTATAGACAATTTCTCAGTGTCTGAATTTAGAGAACATTTGTGGTTTAATGCCTGAATCCAAAGTGGCTTATCGAAGTCTGGGAGAAGGGAATGGCCCTGTGCTGTTGGCTTATGACCGTGAACCAGGAATCAAACATTTCAGTGCTGGTTCTGACAAATGGTTCCCAGAAGGTTTTGGTCAAACGGCCTAGCAGACTAGATTCACAGAGTGGATTTATCCTTAGCATTGCATCGCTTGGCTGTTAGACATCCTGCTGACCAGGAGAATTCTGTCTCAGCTGAACGTCCAGACTCCCCGTGCAATGCATAGGAGAACCTGGTTGCCCATGAACTGGATTCACTGAGACCAGTCTCTTGGTGAGAGAATATGGCATTTGAGCTAACTGTAAAAAAGAGAGGAAAGGAATTGGACCTAGACCAGTGACAATGTAGTGAGGACTTATAACTATGAATCATCTCCTATCTTACACAGGTCATTCCTTTCTCACAGGAAATACAAAAACTGGAGGAGATGAGGAGATAAAATGTAAATATATGTGCTGAGTCAGGGACTGAAACTGCATAGGCATCTTTGTCCGCCCATTGTCCTGATAGCCAAGGCAGCAGCAAATCTGGTTGACCACAACTCCCTCCAGGCAACTTCATGCCAACTCCTTGTCTTCCTCTACTGCTCCTAGTCTTCCTTTTAGAGAGGCAGTCCAGCACAGCCCTTCATCACTGGAGCAGCAAAACTCAGCTTCATTTGTGCTACTGAGAAGCTCTGAACCATTTCTGATATATATATATATATATTTATATTTATATTTATATTTATATTTATATTTATATATTTTCCCCAGTTTGTAGCCTGGAAATTTGTAGTCTACTTCTGAAGGATCCAGGAAAGATAACTTAGGAAAACAAATGTGTTGCCATTGAGTGTAAATTTGGCTCCAGACTCCAACTGTTTTAGGGGTCTGGAAATTAAGAAAGATTGAAAACCAGTGATCTACCTCAATGAATGTTTATTTTATATAGAATACAACAACTACAACAGGGTAGGCTTGAGAGAGATCCAGAGCAGGGTACCTGGCTAGAAGTGGTTAAAGTATACTCATGACAGACGGGAAATTTAGGTTCAGAACCCTTTTCCACATAAGGTATAGTGAGGGTTTGAATTTGCCAGTTGCCCACCAGTCTAATGCTTTAATCACAAAACTGGTCATCTTGAAACTGGCTTAGATCTGATAGCCATAAAGATGGGGAAGGCTCCATTTGAGAATCCCACCAGGAATTAAACTTCAGGCACTTTCATGGCAGCTTGGTGGGATGTATGCACACACATACTGGCAGAAATCATGACACCAGCCAATCTTTGAGATAAACCTAAGAATTTAGGAGTTTTCTTCTTTAAAAGGCAGCTGATTGGAGATTTTGAAGATCTAAACTTTAGACATAACTGTAGGTAATGACAATAAAACCTAGAAGCCTCTTTGTAAATCTAACCATTAACTTCACTGTTATGCAGGGATAATACCTACTTTACAGCAGTGTTGTGGAAAGGAATGCGTATCAAGTGCTTTGAAATGAGTAACAAAAATAAACTGCAAGATATCCAGCTGATATCAATAGGCTTGTGATTTCCTCTGTATGGGAGAAGGTCAAGTAGGACGCTGGCCTAAAAGTAACTGGATAAACGTGAGTGTACTGGGAACCTCGTCTGCTCCGAAGAGTGATGGAAGCTGTGGAGCTTGTTAAACATCAGGCAGAGTAACAGGGACCTACCTGCCAGCTTTAGTAAATGTGTAAAATGAGCGCTGAGGAGAAAGAATAGGTCAGAAAAAAACAAATTGTCCCGTGAACGCAACATACCCCACCTCCAATTTCTCACAAAACTTGTAGGAATATATTATCTATGAGATCTCATGTGTTATTAAATGACATTGACCTGTCAGCAGTTCAAAGTTATGAAGGAAAGACTGACAAATTTGCAACATAATCCTGTAAGTGATTTCCTTCGAAAAACAGGCTCATATGTGCTTTGTGTTGACATTCCCAGTACTGCAAGGAGCCAAATGTAAGTGGCACGATTCCCATTCCCCAACAATAGAAGAGTTTCTCCCAGAATACCAAATAGGTGTAAGTTACATTAATTATACACCTGTGTGACATGATCCATGGAGGGCAAATTTAGATTTCTGTGCCACCTAGATCTCTTTCCACACTGTTTTGCACTCACTGTATAACTTCTCCCTTTGTTTCCATTCCCCCTGCTTTGCATTGAGCTTGCCTTAATGAGTTGCTGGTGACGGTCAGTAAGTACTTTTACCTCATCCATTCCTTTTCCTGTTTGTTTTAGAATTATACAGACTCAGCTGGAATTCATGGAAGGTGTGATACGCCAGAAAATCTTTTATCAAAAGGATGCCAGTTGAATTTGATTGAATTTCCCATTTCCAAAGTAGAAATTCACAAAAACAAGCCCCTTAGCATCGGAATACAGAAGAACAATTCTGATGTCACACAGATTTCTCCTCAAAAATTAACTCTTTGGCTGCGACCAGGTAGGTCACTCAATTCAAATGCAGGATTTTTTTTTTTTTTTTTGCTAATGTGGTATACCTAAGCCAGCTAGACTAAATGGTCTGAAAAAAATCTTTATAGGGTAAAAATAAAATACCTGTGTTAGGTCCAAAGTTAATTGCTGTTTGGCTAACCAGATGAAAGCTAAGTTCAGTTCAGTTCAAAATACTGCCAGAAGTGCTGAGTACTTCATAAAGGTAAGGATTTATTTTCTAGTCTTCTATTCTCTTGCCATTAAGATGGCAATGAGAAAATGGAAACCCCACATGCCTCCGCAGTCCTGCTTCTGTGCCTCTCCCTGTGAAGGTCTGATAAACAGCATAGCCCAGATGCAGTATAAAATCTTGCTTTGAGGATTTGCAAGGTACCAGTGACACTTATGGAAGCTCTCCAGACCTGCCTCAGGGTAACTGAAATATGAATTTATCCTGGAGAAAATTTGGAATAAAGAAACTTAAGAAACACCCTGTTAGGTTGCATCATAGTGCTGGCACTGAAAATAAAACCCATGTGTACACTCTGATTTTTGTTCAGATTTCTAAAGCGCACAGTATTTCCCGTAAGTGCTGCCTTAAGTTTCAGCTGGTTTCATACCTAAATTTTCTAAAGCTGTATACTGCAAAAGGGGTGTTCTCATATTTTTAAGTTACAGCAATCAGAGTTGTTTCCAAATTCTATCATTACTGCTTTACTGAAGAACAGTTTAGAAAATACATAAGAACTCCTTTTGATTTTTCAGAATGTTTGGAATTTTTGTTAACAGAGAATTTTTAGAGTTGTTGTGTTAATTGTACTGATGATTTAAAAATACTTTATCATTTTCACCGTATATATAATTTTATGTACAAAATGGCATTGCTCATAACAGTCTATTTAGGAGTTTTAATATGTATCCTATATTCCTATAACTTTAATAGGACATGAAGAAACAATACAGATCAAAGTTCGCCAAACTGAAGATTATCCAATTGATCTCTATTACCTCATGGATCTTTCAGCTTCAATGGATGATGATCTGAATACAATAAAAGAATTAGGTTCAACTCTTTCCAAAGAAATGTCAAAACTGACAAGCAACTTTAGACTGGGTTTTGGATCTTTTGTTGAAAAACCAGTTTCACCGTTTATCAAAACTACAGCTGAAGAAATAAACAACCCTTGCAGGTATGCAGGGAAAGTACCTACATCTACATGCATGCCACCATTAAGTCATACTACTAATCTTTAGGACAAAATTCAGCTCAACACCCTCACTGGAGCCTCTGCCCTATTCCAGCTGTAACTGAGTCAGCAAGGAATTTATTTTAGGTTCACACTCTGATTATTATTCTGTTATATGTTATGTTATTTGAAGAACAGAGTCTAGGAGTCATTCTGCTTTTTAGCTTTTGCTGCTAGTTACAAATGCATTTAATGGATTAACATACTGGTATTCCAAATAATTATGCATTCCTTTAATTTGGTTAAATATATATATAAGAATTTTTATGCTATTGCTATATTAAACTAGTGGAAATGCAAAAGGAGCGAGGAATACCGGTTTCATTTACCCTTTAATGTTGTTTTCCTTTGTTTTTTCCTTAAAACCTAGCAGTATTGCCCCAAATCTAGGTTGCCCTAGGCCTTTCCTACTCTAAGTGGAGGAAAAGCAGTGCTCTCCAAAATTCCCTTGTTTGTAGCCCTAAGCAAGAACAGAGAAGGCCAGTGGGCTCTCTGAATGTGACTAAGGAACTAGAGATCCCAATGCACTTCTAAGTATGAAAATGAGATGTGGCAGAGAGCACTGCAAGGACTGCATCTCTGCAGACACATCTTGATAGAATTACTCTGGAGGCATTTTCCATGTTTTATGCAGACCTGTTTGCATAATCCAGCTAAATGAAAATATCTATGCGCTATGATTCTTTTTATGTTTTTCACTAGATCTATCTCAGATACAGAAGAGAGATACGTAACTAAAAACTAATCAGGACAGATAGATTGCAGTGGCAAAGTAGCCATTGCAGTGATTTTATTCCTGCATTATCCATAAGCTATCTCACTTGTTTTGCAGAAGTGTCCCATATGAGTGCTTACCTACCTTTGGATACAAACATGTTTTGCCATTGACAAATGATTCAGAAAGATTCAATGAAATTGTGAAAGAACAGAGAATCTCTGCTAATATAGATACTCCAGAGGGAGGATTTGATGCGATTATGCAGGCAGCTGTTTGCAAGGTAATTGAAACTTCTAGGTATAATATTAATTATTCTGTATTTTAGCACTTCTAGTATTTATGGTTGTACTTCAAAGAAGCAGATCATTATTTTTCAAGATTTTTAATGCAGTCCAAAAGCCTAGTCAGATTTGTGTGAAGTCAGTGCAATGGACCCTGACAGCATCAGTGGAAGAGCAGTCAGACTGTAAGACACAGTCAAATTATATTTTATTGCTACTTTTGATTGGTATCAAGTTAAGCATATATATTGCAACATTATAGTCTTTTTCTTTAATTTCCAGGGGTAAAAAATATAAACTGTGCAATGACTGGGTCTGCTTTCTTGATTGTTTTTTCTTTAAATATTTTTGATTAACCATATTTAGAGAAGTAAGCAGACTGACATGGACACAGCCAGCACACTTTACTAAACACAAGACTGGAAAGAGAAAATGTTTGACAAAGACAATGGAATGACATCATCTCTAAAAAGAGCTGTTTTGATGTTTTGGATAGTCACTTTAAAATGATTCCATTCATTTGCTTTGAGATGCCTTTCTCCAGATTGTTTGCTGCTTTTCTATATTGTGAGTATAGTACAGCTTGCTGAACTAATGTATTTTAAATTACAGGAAAAAATTGGATGGAGGAATGATTCTTTACATTTGCTGGTGTTTGTGAGTGATGCTGATTCCCATTTTGGGATGGACAGTAAACTGGCAGGGATTGTTATTCCTAATGACGGGAACTGTCATTTGGACCACAATAATGAATATTCCATGTCAACTGTTCTGGTAATTTGCTGTGTGTCTTGTACAACCCTAGCATTGTGCAAATGTAAAGACTAACATGAGCAAATTGGAAGACTCACAAAAGTGTATCTTCAGCAATGATATGTGGAAAAGTTGGGGGATCCGGGTGTTTGGTGTCATCTATTTTATTTGTAACTGTAGTTTTACTCAAAAGAGAACAGTGTGTATCTAAGAAACTACGGTAGATTATAATTAGAAAAAAATATGTGGATCTTATTCCTGCTAACCTGGAAAGCACATGGAACAGGACCAACTAGTATTTTATTCTGAAGGGAAAGCAAAATATGCATTAATCCTGTACCCTTAAAGGGCGTGAATTCAGGAGGAGTTCAGGAATTTGTAGGGCACTGTTCATGTAGAAAAACTTCCAATGTAAAAACTAGTACAAATACTCAGTTCTGGTACAGTATTATTCTTCAGACTACATTCTGCTGAGTTAAATGTCCCAGTATGAAGGTAGACACTGTAGTTGTTTCAAAGGGTAGAGGAAATTATATACACTATCTTTTATTTTGTATATATGTAGTACCTAATTAAGTATTTATCCTATACTGAGAAAAAAGTATTAATTGTAACAATTCGAATGTGTGCTTCATGGGAGAGTGTTAGGAACTGTATGTCTATAAAAAACAGATTGATGAGGCTCTCTTCTATTTGTTTTCAGGAGTATCCCACAATTGGACAATTAATTGACAAACTTGTGCAAAACAATGTTTTACTAATTTTTGCTGTAACAAAGGAGCAAATTCACATATATGAGGTGAGCAAATTAAAATGTTTGATTCTCCAGTGTTAGCTCTAATGTTCACCCTTTTTCCCAGCTGAGACAGTAATTCTAGTATTAAGGATCCAAACCTGCAAGATATTTATGTAATAAAAATAGCTAGTAAATTATATATCAGAGTTAGAGGAAGGCTCTTTTACTTAGGAAGTACTTCTTTTATTGATTTTGATGTTCTTATGTAACTTTTAAATTGTATTTCAAGTTGAATCACACTGTAATTTTTAAGTCAATAGACAAGGATGGTCAAACTAAACTTTTCTGAACTATTCAGTGTAATCATTATGATTAGCCTTTTGTATTTTTTGAGGCTAGGTAAGGACAGTTGAACCTGTTTTTACTTTTATAAGATAATAATACATTCTGAAAAAAACACCTTCACACTCATCTCCGAGATAAGGGTTTCTTTTCAGTTGTAGTTTTATTCATTTTTCTTTGTTTCTTTGTCTCCTTCCAATGAGACAAAAAGGAAACTAGCAGCAAGATTAAAAACACAAAATATGATGGACAAAGTCCTATCACCTCATGTATCACTCCTCATTTGCACTGAGGGACAAGAAAACTCTTTATTGCAGGAATGGTTGACATTAAGTCTCACAGGCTTTCCTGTTCTATGAAGTCATGTCATGGGAAATGGGAGCAGGAAGAGAAGGGAGAGTGGAGGAGCAGTGGTTATGAATATGCAAAATCCATATTTCTAATAAATTGAATATAATTCATACCTGCAGCTCTATCCATACATAGTTCCTCTTGCAGCTGAGATAAATCTAGAACTGATACCAAAAGAAGGAGGACATACGAAGCGTTCTGCAACTCTGTGTCTGTTCACAGGTTGTCTGGAGAGTCCTATCCACCAACTAAGCTAAACCAGCTGTAACGTTTGTCTGGTAACACATGTCCATTTTCCTAGATGTCACAGTTTGTCACTAAACTGGCTGGACTAGTACTATACAATTTGGAGCCTTTCTTCTGTCTCTAGGGTCCAGAAATAAAGATTCATAATTCTAAAGAACCTGTTTTAAAGATACAGTAGGTAATACAAATCTGAATCATTCAGATGAAAATGTGACACTAGAGTCCTGTTTACAGGTCCTACATATGCCCTTGAAAGTATACTATGTTTTTGAAAGACAGCACGGTAAGGCTTATACGATTTTTGTATTTGCTTTCACTGATTTTCCACATCACATACAGGATAGTAAGCAGGGCATAACAACTATAGATACCTGAATAAGTGACAGAAAGCAGTATTGAAAAGATGAAAGCAGTAGATAGAATATATTCAATGGGATTGCTATATATGCTACAAGATAGAAGATAGTCACACTTTATTCTTCTAACAAAGAAAGTAACAAGAACAAAAATTCTACAGTTGGATTTACAATGGCTTGCCTTTTTTTTAGTTATAAACCTTCGTTTAGTGTTCCCAGTGAACAAAAAGTGCCACTTGATAACTTTGATACTGGTATAACACTGACACAGAGATACTGAAACAGAAAACCTCTGATAAGAACACTGTTGGCCAACTCTGAGGGTGACCACCAACAATTTCCAAGGGGAAATATAATGCAAGTAAAAGAAAAGTTTCTTTGGATAAAAAAAGGCTCTGTTAATCAATGAGTTGCTTCCAAGCCACTTTGTGCAGCACCTATTAAAGCACCTATTAAAGTTAATGAAAAGAATTCACATGCCATTAATTAGACCCCTTTTAAGAAAAATGTTCAGCAATATTTAGATTTAATAAAAGCTTTTCAATGCCACAAATTTTAACTAATTTATCCTACGACTATAGAATCCCACTACACTTGTGATTGACTACTAATATTGTTGACCTAAATTTTCCTTGTTTTAGCTGGTAAAAATAGTTTTCTATAAAATCCTTTTATTTTGATTGTAACAAAATGTTGCATTAGTATTTGGAATTTTCATGGAAGAATTATAGAATGAGAGGTGAAATATATGTGCTTGACATTGATTTGCCTGCCTTTAGCTTATTTTTATCCAATTTAGTAACCATACTCAGAAATAAGTTGGAAAACCTTTATGAAATGGAGGAAGTATCTTGATCACAACCTATAAATATATACAGGCAAAACTGAAGTTTTATTGTTGAGAGTTCTTCAGTGCAACGAATGCCTGCTAGATCCAATGTCTGGGGTAGAATTAATTAGCTGAGAGCTGAATTAAAACCAAATCTCAGTTACTACTTCTCGTGTTAGTACATTATATCCTTTTTTTGACAAAAGATGAGTTAGGAAAGTCATCAAGAGTTTCAAGATATATTCAGCGCTATTAGGAGGAAAATTGATCATAGTTTCAAAAACATAGTTTCTTTGATGAATAAAGAATGAATGCCAGTCGTGCTTAGGAATCTGCAGCAAAAGATCTCTGTTTGACAAGAGTGCTTTATTAAAAAATCATAATAATGAAAAAGAAAAGCACAGCAACAAATGCCATTGGATACAAATAATAGTTCAGTTAACTAAAATATATTCTTTCTAACACCAAACCTACCTAGCTGTTCCTGTCTGGGATGCCATTTTAGATGATGTATTTTGCCCCCACTTTTGAGGGTTCAACATTCAAATTATTTTTTTAAAATGCCAGGTAATCAGTGCTCCACGATGCAGAGTGCCTCCACCTTTGTCAAGGTCATAATCTGAGAATCAGTTTATGAAAGATCTCACTAACTTGTAGCTTTTGCTAAGAATCTGGAGTATTACTCAGGACGACTCTACAACTGGAACCAATCCATGAAACACTGGGTGTCTTCTCTGAGCTATGCAGGGAACAGAAATAGAAAACAGTATTATAGAGAACCTCAGGGGCTCATCTACACTCTCTGCAGTGACATAGGACCTTTTTCCTAACCTTTCTTTCCTATCTCCCAGGTAGTTATTAACCCAGAGTAGTACCTTTCTTCTTATTCCTTTACCTCTAGCTTTTAGTGAGGAACATCGTACAAGTTTATCGTAGCAGCAAGCTCACCTTATTGGCCACCTCTCAAAAAAATTTGGAGGCACCATCACACAGTGGTACATGGCCAGGCAGTCTCAAGCACAGGTTGCCACTGGTCTTGAAGGCTGCAGGGATTGCGGGAGGGCCCTGAACTGGTACCTGGGCACCACATTAAACAATTCTTGACTGGTGCTTTCCCTAACACTTTTTAAATTGAAGATTCTGCAATCTCCCTTAGAAATCCCTTCCCAAACTTAATTATCCTTTGAAGCAGAAACCTTTTCCCCAAATAACTCATCTAAAATCTATTTGAACTCAGCATCTAATTATATCAGACCCCCAAATTGTCCACGACTATTTATAATTCCATTCTTAGGGATAAACATACATTAAAATGACTGTGAGAACTTAGAAAGCAGCTCTTTAAATAGATTTGATAGATTCCATTAGTCTTAACTGTAGTATTCAGACTGTCAAATATATGTTATATTTCCAGCCCTGTATAATCCCCCGAAGTTTAGCCCAGAAGAGTTCTGTCATTTAATATTCTTGATCCCCTTCAGACTGAATTTGAAGCTTATCCTCTTACAAGTGTGTGTGCATTATTATCTAACACACAAATACTATGGATTGCACAAATGCAGAATATATATGCTTGTAACATTGCATTCTTGTCAGGGAAAGCATCAGACCTAAATTTTCTCCCTCTTTTAGATAGCTGTACAGTAGCTGTATGGTTGCATGGGATCATCAAACTTAAACTCAGCATTGCTTTGCATGACTGCAAGGACTTTTAAAACAGCATTGTTCATGTTGAAACATTTATAAGGCTACTGAAAATTAAATGCAAGAGAGGGGAGGAAGTTCCTTGCACTGAGTCCTGATTGTGGAGGGTCATGACAGGGTTAAACTGGTGGAAAGTTGCAAGTAACAAGCAACAGGAGCCTCAGACAAACGTACCCAAGGACACTGGTGCAGCTGGGAATGATACATCCTGAGAAAGTACAGATAAACTAGCAGAAGCCAGTGGGAACCAAGGTTAAGGGCAAGACAGCTTTTCTAAACAAGTAGCAAGGTACAAGGCATGACCGCTGCGTGCGTGATCGGTGTAATGATTGGCTCCCTGTGACATAATCTGCATGGTGATTGGCCTAGCAAAGTGTGTCTGTGAAACCACTGAAGCAGCTAACCAACCAAAGTGGCCAAGGCGCCGCGTGCCTGCATGCCATGACTGCACAAACATATATAAGATAGGCAAATTGCTGAATAAAGTGGGAATTGAATCTGCATTCTGTGACTGCGTATGATTCTTTCCCGCTACTCCCGCGGACCGCGACACCTGATAATTTGAGATTATTTATAAAAAAGGATTAAAAAAAAAGTTCTTTTAAAATATGTTCACATATGTCTACCTTTATTGCATTGTTAGTCTCAGCTGAAAGTCTTAGCAAAGCAGCAGGGAATATATTTATTCTTAAAAGAACTATTTACCTGAGAAGTATCTGTGAATATTGCAATAACAATAATAGTTTGACAAACTCTGTAATCCTATTTTGTTATAAAAGAACATAAAAGTGTTTACGTTTTCATGAAGTAGTTAATTTTGCCTAAAATTTTGAATATCTTAAAACTGGAGATTAGCAAACAGTTGGTATTATTTGTTTTTGAGCAGAATTCTTTAAAAAACTGTTCAAATTTATATGAGGGAAAAATCCCTCTTTATTCCTAAGTAAGTAGGATTGCTGTACAAGCAGAAATTGCTCTTTTTTGAACAATTTTTTTCTTTTTACATCAGAGGAGAATGTGTTTCAGACTGTATTTTACTACTGCAGCTAAAAACACTCCAATCTCTACCTTTGTTCAGAATTTCAAATGATTATTATAAATTTGGCACGATACTCCACTCTCCTTGTTTATACTGCAAATTCTCCTCTCATTTACACTGCTGAAAATTTGACATAACCCCAGTGAACTCAAAGATGTACTTCTCAGATTTCACTAGCATGAATAAGAGTATCTCTAAAAAAAGGTAATTCACCTTTTAATAAATATTTGCCGAAAGACTAAATTCAGTGAGATCCTCTGGATAGGTTAATGATGGTAGCACTCCAAAAGCATCAGTCTACCTCACCTTGTTAATGGTTAATCAAAAATATATGCTAAAAAGGTAAGGCTTAACAGATGAACTAGAGGTTTACACTGAGACTGGGCATGCACCATCATCCTTGCGTGACAATGCAGAAAATTTTTGTTCAAAGACAAAAGATAAAATAAAGTTCTCAGAATAGTATATCCCTGCTGTTTGTTTTGCATGCCACAGATTAAAGGCTTCTATACTTAAAGTTCCAGATTTATTGCTTCTTTTTTTATAATCAGCTCATGAAACATCACTGCTTACAAAATGCCAAGTTTCTATATTCTAAGAAGAATCCTTCCGACAGCACTAATTACAGGAGGAGTCAGGAATGCAAAATCACCAGCTGTAGCATCAAATATATTTAATCCCACTGATTTACAATAGCACTTTAGAAATCTAACGAATGATAAGTATTCTAAATATAATATATAAAGTAATCACAGTGCTTTTGGAAATGTAAAGTATAGGAGGGAATAAGAGTATCAAATTATCCATGTTTATTATTAGCTCTTTGGAATTTTTTTTAATTAAAATAACAGCATTGATCCTATGATAAATCGCAGAAGAAAACAAATGCTGCAATGTGTGCTTTTAACTATGAATGCTTATTACTTTCAATAGGCATAGGTACAACTAAGAGAAGTGCACACAGTTAACAATCAGGCAAGATGAATTTTAAACAAGCATATTTAAAATCTAGCTGATGGATGTCATGTTAGTGTCACAATGCAATTTAATGCAAAAAGGAAAAAAATCTCATCACTGAAATCAATTATTCAATTGTCAATGTATTATAAACATAAAGTCAGCATGCAGTCAGTCACAGTCACTGATCATTGGCAAAAGTGTGGAGTGTTACGCTGATCACAAAACAGCAGCATTTTTTTAAGGGCCTTTGTTCTAAGTACTTGTAGCCCTTAGTTTAAACTTCTTAACTTCTGTGCCCTCACTGACAAGAACCTAAGATGCTTAGTTGCTTGCAAAAATAAAGAGACTGCTATTGAAGGACCCCACACTCTCAAATATTACAGCAACAATAGAGCAATCAAATCTGGTTTGGGTTATTTTTATTGAAGAAAAACATAACTGTTGACAGAAGATATCTTCATTCTAAAATTAAAAAAACATAGCTGGAAAACACTACAGTATCAAACTTTGAAGCCTACATAGGTGATTTAGCAATATGTGTCCCTTTCAGTGAAACTAGCTCTTCTCCATTGGACTCCTTAAATAGGATACGTGTTATTGAGGTGTATGAGGGTCCTTGAAAACGTTACTATTATTTATTTTAGTTGGCTACAGTATATTTTGTTCTTTTCCAGCAGCTTGGTCCTTGTTACCTAGGTGTTTTTTTAATGCTTTTTTTTTTTAATTGATGTTTCCAGAACTATGCAAAGCTTATTCCTGGAGCTACTGTTGGACGACTACAGAAAGATTCTGGAAATATTCTCCAGCTGATCATTGCTGCATATCAGGTAAGGTGCCTGTAATGTGTTTTCTTCCTGCATGTCTATATTCTCAAAATTAGATTGCCATTTTGTAAAAACAGGTGTTTTGGGTTCTTTTCTCCATTGATCACAAGACCATCGTTGCTTATGCATAGGTGCCGACCTTTACGGGAAATCTCTTTTTCTCTCTGAGGATTAAGTGAGTGTGGAAACAGTGGTTTTATTTGTAATAATATTATTACAGATAATATTATTACATTATATTCTCATGATATCCTCCTGAAAGGCTTAGTTAATAGAATGGTTTGGTAGGATTCACCCTCCAGATTAGGAAGTCACAAAAGTTATTTAGAAATTGTTGTTAAAAATCAGGATGTAGAGCCACCACTGAGACCCCTTCGCTGGTCATGCAATTCGTTATAAATTTGTGTTAATTATTAGCTATAGAACTGTCACTGGGCAAAGGAAATGGAAACAATGCATATAACCAGTACTTGTTTTCACTATGTAGCCCCATATGAAAAGAGTGAATGAGAGGTGATGGAAGGTACCATGGCATCAGCAATTTTCTAGCAGCACTTTGCTGAAAAGCTTCTTTTATACATTCAACCTGGATTCTGTGTGTTTTATCTCTGTTTATTTCCAATGAATGTTAAATCTCTGTTAACTGCAGATACCATAATTACTTCAGATTGAGTATTGTGTTATTTAGAACTATATCCAGTTTTCATGCTTTTCCAAACAAAACTCCTACAAAATTTCTGTCACTTCTTACTTGAATAGGAATGCTAAATTTCATGTTAGTGTGTCATTTGTCTTGTCTTCTTCATAGTCCTCTGTTTCAGACTTACTCTAAAGATTTCTTTAACATAGGTGTTCAAGTCTTCCCCTGTGACGCAGCTCTATTTCTATCAGTAACTGTCACCAGAGCATATATACAATTGTTCTGCAAGAATATCTGGAAAAGAAGCACTATTCTGTGGTGAATGCTATTCTCTGCTTTAGCAATTTGATACTGCCCCTGTGAGGCTGTTTCGATGTTTTTAAAGCAGAATACAAGCTGAGAAAGAGGACTTGAATGAGTTTCTTTAGATAATACAGGGAAATATGAAAAGATGACAGGAACATAAACACAGTACTGCTCTTCAGAGCTTTGTTTGTAAAATGCATCCCAGCTTCCTTGTTCTTTTCTTTCAGAGGAATGTTTTTAGACATTTTTACAAGTTTTAACACAGAGACAGATACATCTACTTATATGCTGATATATCATGGATTTCTCTCTTCATTCTCCCCCTCCCACTTTTTATTAAAAACCTGCTCTACCATTGCTACAATTAAAAATAGTTCTATGAAATGCCATTTTCTATTTCTTTACTTAAAACTCTTCCATTGTTCCTCCTATAAGCTGAATAAGAAAATCATTATTATATCCAAAATTATTTTGGTCTTGATGATAGAAAAGCAAACTAAATTCTTTTAACTCTTACAAAATCAATACAATTGTTTTGTTATGATTTTCAAATGAAATATAAATACCAGAAGATTCCCTATGCTATGGAAAATTAAATATTCAAAGAACTTTAAGATTAATCTTCAGACTCTACAAATAGTAATAAATTCAGAGGAAAAACTTTACATGAGTAAAGTCAGTGCTAAACTTGTAGTGGAACCAGGATTTCACTTCTGGAATCTAACGTATCATTAGTACAATCTGTCTCCCATCAGGATTTCTTGAAACTGGTACTGTAAAGTATAGACAGAGGTACCTACATTTAACAGCTGGAAATGGGCAGCATTTTGTTGCCCGGTGAGTAATGGTAAAATAATTGTCCCAGCGCTGTGTCCTGGTGAGTCTGCTGTAACATTGTGTTAGGTGCAGAACAGTGATTCTTCTAATCGCATTGTTATGGCATCTTCCTCCTTCTTTCTGGAAGCTGTGAAGATATTTTTCTACATCCCTCCCTTTCATGTTTGCCAGTTAGGACAAAGGCTGTTTCTCCATTCTGTCCCAGAACAGTGGTAGATATGCTCTTTCTAAGAAATAAAAGCATAAGACATGACCTTCATAGTCAGAGCAATGGTCCATCTAGCGCAGTGTTCTGTCTCTGGCAATGGCAACAGGAGATGCTGTTTAGGGAGAGCGTGTCAGTCTGGCCAGTTTTTGCAGTCCATCTCCCCTCATATTTCCCCAGGATCTACAACTGTTTTATTAGGGATGTTGGAGAGCACATCCTTGCCTGTTTCCTACCTGCTGTGCATGAAGTTTTTCCTAATCCCCTTTTTGAACTTAATGATATTTTCTGTCTCCACATCTTCCTGCAGCAAAAAGGAGATCAATTGTTAAGAAGTACTTTCTTTTTCTCATTTCAAACTAATCTCTATGTTTTAAAATTTCACTGAGTGCCCCTTACTTCAAGCCCTGCAGGACTGGGTGAATAACAGCTCTGCATTCAGCTTATCTTCTTCTGGTCCTCATGATTTTGTACTCTTTCATCACCTAGACACGTCTCACACTCCATATCTTCTCTCCAGACTGGAGAATCCCAGCATTTTTAATCTCTCCTCAGCTGCTCCATCCCCTTGTGACTTTAGACGACCTTCTCTTTACCTTCTCTGGCTCCACTGTGTCTCTCCTGAGATGTGGAGACCAGAACAGCATGCAGTACTCAAGACAGGGTACATTAAGGTTTTATAAAGAAGCAAAAGGATGCCCCCTCTCTTGTTCTCTTGTATTGATGGCCAGCATAGTGTTGGCTTTTTGGTTGCTGCTGCACTTTGAGCGGATGATTGCACAGAGCTGTCAGTGGTGACCTCAGATGCCCTTTCCTGAGCTGTTATGGCCGATTCCAAGTTCAGCTGTCCTGCGGGGCACAGTTTGGACGGGGTTATGAAATCAGTGCTCGCTCCCCTCCCATAGCAGCAGGAAGGTGGCTGCAGGAATGGTGCTCCTGCAGTTGGGTCATAACTCATTCTGTCCTAATTCAGGTACAGTGTGTCTAGACCATTCACCAGAATTGCTCATAGGTTCTTAAAATCCTGCATACATTTCAAAGTTACAAAGTATACAAGTAGCAGCATGTCATGCTTTCAAAATTTCCTAGAGCCAATTTTATTACATTTAACCTTAAAGGTTAACGATCCTATTGCTTCATGATTAAAAATCTTCCAAGCAGGAAATACTGAGAAACACCTTTTTTGACATGAGTGAAGAAATCAGAATTTTTTAGGGTGGGAAGGGGGAAACAAGGGTAGACTTATGGTTAAAAATCACATGCAAAACAGAAGAGCTAATTCCATTTTTGTCACAGACCTTCTATGATGCTCTCAGCAGTGTAATTCAACTCCAAATGTCTCTGTTTCTTCACCTGAAAAATAGGAATAAATAAGTATTTGCCCCACGGAGTAGTAAAAATCTTTTAACACTTTTAAAGTGCTTTAGAGTCTGTGCTTGCTGTACAAACACAAGATTTGCTAATATCATTCATGCATGTGTTGCTATCTAAAAGCTTCAAGAGAGGAAGTAAGCAAGTTAAGAAAGCCTGAGCTGTCAAAATATTTGTTATAAGGAATTCTCATGTTCTTCCCTGGTATGATTCATTTTCTTCTGTAAGCATATTTCTGCCTGCTTTTTTTTAAGGTTAAATCTGCATAGGTTTGTATCACAGAGTCCTCGTTTAAATTGCATTGTGACTGAAATCAGGCCTTTTGATGAAAAAGTTATTTCAGCATTTTAAAATTTCAGAAAATTCCACTCTTTTTTTTCAGTGCTTGGCTCTCTTTTTGCTCATGACATAGTAAGATTGGGGAAATAAAATTTTAAAACAGTACAGGTACCATAACAAGGGCACAAGTTTATAACACTTCATTGTTTTTCATTCAGAAACATTTTTGAAATACAAATGTTTCTCTGTAAATGGCTTAAAGCTCACTGAACTGTCCACAGTTTGTCCCCAAACTACTGCCAGTAGATTTAAAACACCATTAGAAGTTCGCATAGACATTCAGGTCTAAGAAACTGGAGTTGTCATGGAATATACATTCATTTTCAGCTGAGTAAGGTGCATATTTTGATGACTGCACACTTCTCACAACAGCAAATGGCTACATGTTCATAATGACCTGGTACAGACACCATGATTCTAACTATTACGAGCTTGTGTTCAGCAGCATTTAATTTTCTCTCACAGTTGCACTCTATCTGAGTCTTGTAGTTTTGCAGCTGGCGTAAGTGGGAATATTTAGTGACATATCCTGTTACTTTAATACATGCCAGCTTTCACAGTTTTATCTTGAGGCTTGCTATATTTGATCCTTGAGTCCAGCTATTGTAAACAAATTATTATCTAAGAAACTCTGCATTGTTTTAATAGCAACATAAGCATCTAACTCCAAGACAAACGGGAGGGAAAAATCAGACGCATCCAGAGCTACCCACATTACCAACCTGATGCCCCAGTGCACAGCTTTATTGCTCAGACTGCATGCTGGAAAGAGGATTGGGTATTATGTGAATATATCTTGCATGATATGTTGTCATTTATTAAAGTTATTTAGTTTACTGAAAAGGTTTTCCAAATGAAAACTCACAATAAAAAAGCCTAAGACAAACCTCCAGAGAATTCAGGACATGTACAAAGGACAGGGGACTGTTGTCTGTGCGGGTTTATACTTATTCTACTTTTAGTTTCAGGTAATACCATTGTATTCACCCCACCAGACCTTTACTACAATGAGTCATCCTGATTCCTTTACTAGAATGACTCACTGAGGTAAGGTCAACAAGCTCCTCATGCTTTGAAGTGCAGTGGGTATTTCATAAAGCAATTGAGCTTGCAAGAGCACAAAGCCAAGTCAGTGAGACTTTTGCTCCTCTGTTGCTGAGGTGCTTTTGAAAAATTTCCATTTATTGGATCCACAGTCTAGTGAAGTCATAGGGAATTTCCCTGTGGCTTGCTATAGGCTTTGGATTAAGGCTAAATTGTGTAATCAAAGTTGACATTAAAATATTTTAGGGTTAAATATAAAAAAAATGAGTATGAGAGCATTCAGGAAGTAAATTGAAGAGCTTTTTTCATTTAAGACATGAAAGCTTGATTTTACAAATTGATTTAAGAAATGAACACATTGCTGAATATGTCTTCAAACAGAATCAACAGCTCATGAAGCAACAGTTTCCATCCAGAGGAAAAAAGAACCAAGCAAGCTATACAACTGTGTGAGCTAATCGTAGAACTGAATTCTGGCTCTTGCCCTGGCCAAGTCGTGGAGGCCTCACACTGAGGCAAAACTGAACTCAGCGTCTGCTCTGCTGCAAGAGAGATTGTACGGCTTGATTCTAATAGTGGAGATAAACAAAGAACAATATTGACATATGCTGGCTAATCAAGGAACGCACAGTGGTAGCAATGCAATCAGAGATACACATCCATTCCTCAGTAAGACCAGAGCCAAAACCTGTATCAGTCAACAGAGCACTTAGTAATGAAAGATGATTTAATAAAGCATTGAAGTTATTCCCCTGCAAGGACGGGAAATAAACACTGCGATACCAGATATTAAACTGATACTACCAGTGCTTTCATCTGAAGGCTGTTTCTGTTGGCACTTTTTTCTATTGCTCGTTCTCCGTTTTTCTTGCAATAGAGAAGTATGTAAATAAAGTGCCAAACCCATGAATTTACTCCTGTATAGGTAGGGATAAGTTACAATCTGTGTTACACAGATGTGGAACATTAGCAGTGTTTGGTAATGTTATCAATCCATTCATCACTTCTTTTTCTTTAAGGAGCTGAGATCTGAAGTAGAACTGGAGGTCTTTGGAGACACCGAAGGACTCAATCTCTCTTTCACTGCAATCTGTAACAATGGGACCTTTTTTCAGCGTAAGAGGAAATGTTCTCATGTGAAAGTGGGAGAGAGAGTAAGTAAAGAACAGATTCTCAAAAGACATTAATTCCAGAGAATTTAAAATTCCAAGGTAGAAGGTTGTTCTTTATTAAATAATATTCCTCCAAAAAAGTTACAAGAAATCAGGCAATATCTAATGCATTCTTGTTCTCTCCTATGCATGTGCTTCCAGACTATCCTGCAGTCCTATATATACTGCAGTTCTGAAGAGACAACATTTTCTCTTCCAGGTCTCTTTTAATATGACTGTAAGTCTTCCTACTTGTAAAAAAAATAGAAGGCATATTGTGATAAAACCAGTGGGTCTCAGTGATGTCCTGGAAATTGAAATTCATCCACAATGCAGCTGCAACTGTCAGGCAAAGGCTGAGGTGAACAGCTCAAAGTGCAACAAAGGGAAAGGATCTTTTGAGTGTGGAGCCTGTATCTGCAACCCTGGCTACGTGGGTCCACATTGTGAATGTGATGAAAATTCCCTCAGCACTAATTCTTGCAAGGGCTTTGCAGAACAGAGTTCCTGCAGCGGGAGAGGTGACTGCTATTGTGGACAGTGTGTTTGCCACTCATCAATGTACGGAAAAATTTATGGGCCACACTGTGAATGTGATGACTTCTCTTGTGTGAGACATAGAGGACTTCAATGTGGAGGTATGTTCCCTCTGAACTATTTTTGCTGTCTATATTTTAGATCATTATTGTCTCATTATTAGCTATGATCTTACAAATATTTATTTTCGTAATATATTAAATTATAATCAATTCTGTATAAAGTGCTGCAACTTATATTTGTGAATTATCTTTAAATTAAAACCAGTAAATGATTTTTAACCCTGTTTTCACAATTTGAAATGATACATCTTTAACCACTCTGTAGCTAATAGAAGTTGGCATAGCTTTACTGGAGCATATCAGCTTTCATCACACTGGGTCAGACTTTTAATAGCTGTAATGATTGTAGCTCCAAGGAAGTTTAGGTAAGTATATTGACATACATTAGTGTTAAGCACTGTACAATTTCACTCCGATATAATTATCAAAGTATACCCATCTTAATTAATCACTTTTACGTTAACTGTGATCTTTTAAAATTTTAACCCAGTAACCTAAATGATTTCAACTGTTCTCAGTTTATCTCAATATGAGTGTGATAAGAATTTGAGAGCATGTATTTATTATTTTTTCTGGGCCACACCATTATAAATCAGAAGTGGTTCTGGTAAAACAGTGGGAATAGTATTAAACTGGCATGAACCTGCAATGACAGGGCGCTGATGAAATAGACTGGAATTATGCTGCTATTAGTGAAAGAGGATTTACCCATTAAGTTGTGCACTGTCGGGAGATAAAAATCTATCTGGAGGACTCCAGTGAAGAGAATGGAGTTGCACTGGCTTGCAGCCAGTCTAAGTGAAAATTTGATCCTCTGGCTTAAAATTGAAAACGCTGGGGGAGAAAGAAGGATGGTTTAAGAGTTAGAACAGTTGGAGTGGGGAAAACATAAGGAGAATGATTTTAAAGACAGTCATTCAGATTTATATTAAAACATTGATCTTGAGTATAATGATTGTTTCTCCAGGCAATGGTGACTGTGACTGTGGTGAATGCATGTGCCACAGTGGATGGACTGGTGAATATTGTAATTGCACAACTGACACCGGCTCCTGCATTTCTGAGGATGGAATGCTGTGCAGTGGGAGAGGCGAATGCATCTGCGGGTCATGTGCTTGCACACACCCAGGGGCTTCAGGCAGCACATGTGAAAAATGCCCTCTATGTGGTGACCCTTGCAGTTCCAAAAGGTAATGTTCTGGTTTTACATCTCTGATTTTTATATCATTCAGGTATCTACTGACTCAGTAGTGTGCTTACTGCTGCAATTTCATTGAAGTTACAAGCCAAAACATGAGAGCTTCTCTGTGTCCTTAAGAGGGGTAGTCATAACTCGGACACCAGCCATTTCTCAGCATTGCTGCTGTACAATAGACATTTAAGGAAGGTGGTTTAATCACCTTCAGATAGCACAAGTAAAACATCACACTGTTGTTCCTGATTGTACAAATAATCAGCACAGTGGCCTTAAATGATAGTATCAGGCAAATACAGATGAATATCCTTCTCTCTATAGTACAGAATAAAAATGCCCCAGCATAGCCAGCAAAAATGAGAACTCACAGGGAACAAACTGAGAAAAGTTTGGAATTTTTATTAATGTTCTCCTGTGTGTCAACTAATAAGGTCATACTCCCTGCTCAGGCTTTCCATATGCACAAGTTCATATTCCAAATTCAGTTCAGCTTGGTTGAATTAAACAGGCATAACCAAGATAAACTAGGTCATAGTCTAGGGACAAAATCAGTGGGTAGTTGTATGTCATGTATAAGTTTATGATAAATTGACTGTAAATGGTGAAGTGTCTTCTATTCACTGAGCATACAAAATATATGTAGGTTGCCTGCTGTGATGCGTGGTTATGCTACGGTTCATGATAGGAAAAGCAACTAAAAAGTATGTGCAAAATAAAACTGACCCCTCTAAATACATACATGCTTATGCTTGTATTAGTTGAGCTCTTGCGGGGCTAAAGTCAGTCCATGATGAGCAGGCATAAGTGCAAATTTAAGCTAGGAATCACAGAACACTAGTTATTAATGACACTAGTTTTGCTTGCCGAGTCCTGAGTCAGTGTAAATTGCATTAATGTTTCATGACCATGTCACGTCTATTTATTTAGAGTTGAGGCCCATTTCTCTTCCACACTAGCTCTCCACCATTGTATTTTCATGCATGTCTTTCCAACGTATACTATATGTGAGACAAGAATCTATTCTATGACATGTGATTTAGTTGTCATTTATGTTATTGCTAAATTTGACCTATAAAAGAAAGCCAATCAGTTTGTTCAAACTTCAGGCACATAAGCCTAAGTAAGCATAGTTTAAGTAAAGAGAAATTTTGCGTACAAGAGCTCTAAACACTAAGTACAATTATGCTGCTTTGCTCTGCCCAGTTTGGCAGAGAATAACAAGAAATATTAAGTTACATGATGGACATTACATTAGCCTATTTAAACACATATGTTCTACACAATGTTAGATCTTTTCTCTCTCTTGCAGTCACTTCCATTGCTGAGATGCAGGGCAGGGAAAGCCGAAAGAGACAGAACATTTGGAATACTTGGGTAGGGTAACCAAAAGAGCTAAAAGACCAGGTCAGAGGGGACTGAGATTAATGGCTAAGCAGCTGAGAAAAAGAGAGTGGTAGTATGAGAAACATGGCAAATATGACAAAAACACCAACAACACTGAATTTATCTCCATTAGATAGAGGCTATCCCATTACCCACTCACTTTTACTATTCACCACTTCCAGAGCTAGTGATAAGGTCACCTCCATCCTGTGAAGATAATCTCAGAAGCCTCAGCTTTATTCTCATGGAGATATGTAACTCAGTGCAACAGGAGATGGCCAGGTTTTCTTGGGATGTTTTGCTGAGGTTATTCTCTTTTTACTTTGTTTCTTTTTTCTTTTTCTTTTTCTTTCTCTTTTGTTTCTTTTTCCATTTTTTCTTTTCTCTTTTTACATTTTTTTCTTTTTTCTTTTCCCTCTCCTCTTCCTCTCCCTCTCCTCTCTTTTTTTCCTTCCCTTTCCCCTTACTCTTCCAGAATTTTCATATATAAATTCTGTTTGTTTTTTCCTTTTTCCCTGAATTAACTCTGGACTTACTAAAAGCCTCATTGTGTTGCTGTGAAATTTTTCACAGGCATCTAAAGGAATTGATTTAGATTCTCTGTTTTTTAAAAAATATCCTAGTCATTCCATCATTAAATAAAGTAAATAACTTGGAAATCCTCTTCCAATAAATTGCATTAGTATAATTAACATTTAAGTAAGTAATTCCTGAGACAAGTAATTGCATTCAAGAGACATCTGTTGAGACACCCGAACAGTGTTTTTAGTCAGTTGGTAGATTTAATACATTATTCAAGAGACTTTCAACAAAGGAAGACTTATAGTAAGTGCCCCAGCTTGATCTCTCTGAAGTTGATATCAAATATTGTTCATCTGATAGACATTCCTTTGACTGGTATTTAGTGTAAACTTAGTTCAGAATATTTATTTTTGAAAATGAATGTTATGCGTGAGTAACCCTATGTCTTTAGTAGACCTACATGAATAATGTTGCCTGGGGTTCTGTCTGGTAGCTAATAAGATCTGGGAGAGAAAGAGGACAAGAAAGAGCTTATCCACAATACCTTTATTCAGTTTTTTTTTTTTTTTTTGGTGGCAATACCTATCATATTTCTGAGAACTACTGTATCCATAGCACAAGACCTTTTGTTTAGCTTCTTTTTAAAATGTAGATGCATATGTACTTGCCTTTATATTGGTGCTTTGTGACAGGCAGAGATTGATGAGTTGTTGAATTATATTCCACAGGAGCTGTGTAGAATGTCATATGGCTTCTGATGACAAGTCACAGGGAGAATGCAGTGAAAAATGTAAATTGGTTGATGCAACTGTCAGCACTGCAGAGGGTTTGTACACTCAATCTTTTTTTTGTGTGTGTGTGTGTGATTAGAGATAGTTTCCCCTTTCAGTAATTTTATATTTGAAAGTAGCCTTGTTTCTCTACCATGGAATTATATTAGTGCTCATAGGTCAACTGCTGTCTGTCTACAGCTGTTCTGTGGTAGCGAGGAATGGCAAATCAGAACTGTTTTTACCCCTCCAAGTTAATTAACTCATTGGAACACACCTACTTTCTAAGCAGTTTATATAAGAAAGGACAGAATTGAATAAATACCGCTCCCTGTAAATCAGTGGCTGACGAAAGCCCCTGAGGTCAAGTCACGCTTCTACCATAAGTTTCAGTGTGGCTTCTTTTATCTTACAAAGACAAAACCTGATTCCAGTCGTCATGAAGACTGTTGATTACAGCAGGCAGTTCCCCTAGACACAGTCCTTTAATCTATGTAAAGACATCCTGCTTCTTGTCAGTTTTTATTGAGACATTTCTAGTACCCTAAAGGCTGAATGCATCATCCATTGCTCACAGTCATTTGAAGTTGTGCTCCATCAGTGAGAGTTCCCGGAACAGAAATTGACCTTGAATAAAATATTACCCTCACAGAAAAAGAAATATAACTTTAAATGAAACACTGCATCAAAGCCCCTTTTTTTTTCTTCTTTTTTTGCCTATAGAGGAAGGTGCTTACCTGTACAGTAGGCACTCAGTATTTATTTTAATGGCAACAACTCCAGTCCTATGGCAAAAAACAATGGTTAGGTGATGCAGTACATAGGTGTGTTATACTCACATCATAGACCTAACATTAGCATTAAATCAGACAAACATAATAATTAGGATGATGATGCAGAATGCTGTATGCGTGTGTCTGCTAAACTGTCAGAAACCTATCTAGAGCTACATATGTGCAAAAATTTCAGTGATATATATCTGTCTGAGAAAGGTGCAGCATTATTGGTTTGGAGGGCATTACTCCATAGTATAGAGCTCAAAAGTTGCAAATAATTCCCTCATAAGGAAAGCTCATTCTAATGTTATATTTTTATTAAACTATTATTTTAAGTTATGCCTTTATAGACATTGGTATTTGTATATAAATACAAACATTTCTCATCAGGTTTCAAAAACAGATAAGGAATATTTGATAAAAGCCTGCAAGTAGGAAGAGAAGCAGCCACACACCAAAATATTTGAGCACTTTTATTGTACCTATGTAGTTAGTGAAGTTTATAGATTGCTATGACCAGATGGCAGATATTTGTAGCTAAGAATATATAAGTCATACTATTTTCTAATACAGTGAATACTAATCAAGATCAGGAACAGTCCCTCATATGGCTCTACACACACACACACACACACACACACACGCACGCACGCACGCACGCAGGCAGCAGGAATATGAGAGCAACAATAGTATGTCCTATTCCTGCATATTTCCTTTTTTCAAGTCCTGTCTTTCTCTGCTTGTGACTGTCAGCTACTTCTTTAGATTTAAAATTTGTTTACAGCAGTTAGCAACTGCTGTGGTTGAGGCTGGATAACTGTTCCCGTTCTAATCCCTCCAGAAAAAAAGCTGTTACAAATTGTTTGTCATCCAAAATGCTTGTGTAAAAGTTCAGATGATTAGTTGTGGTATGGAGATAGCCTCATTAAGGAGTCCTGAGGAAAAAAGTATTGAAAATAAAAACCTAAATCCTGAAATCAAAACTTTGTCACCCAAAGATTTCAAAAGTAGTATGGGTAGACCATCGCATAGTATTTAAGATGGATTTTTAGTGTGACTTCATATAGTATCACAATGCTTCTTTCTGTTTTATATTTCAGTTTCTTTAACATTTCAAGACTTTTTGAAAATTGAAATATCTCTAGGTTGTATAATTAAGTAAAATATTAGTGCTTTAAATATCGATTTACTTTCTTTTGCATACCTCATTACAACATAATGACTGAAACTGGGGAGCAGTTTAAAAAAATGTACACTTTACATTTTTCTGTTTCTTTGGAATGCCCATTTTATACGCCTGACAGCGCTTTTGCCTACTCAGTTTCAGTTCTGCAGGGGCCGTGGTTTCTCTTCCCGCTTACCCGCAGCAGGGTCAGTCGCGCGACCGCAGGGCAGGAAGCCTGCACCAGCGCTCTCCGCCTGGAGATCAAGCAGGGCGTGTGATGACACAGCAGCTCGCGAGGTGCTGATGTTTTCAAATTTACTGAGCTATGGATTATCTCAACGGCAAATAGCTCTTTTGAATATTTACTTTATTTCCACCTATTCTGAATATTTGAATTTTTATTCTAAAGAGGGGCTAACCACCTCTTTGCCAGATGTGTCTAAGGCGAATCTTTGCTGCTCTAGTTGCTATCCAGGAGGAACCATAATACCTAAAACCCTGGATCCTGTCGTGACCCCAGTCACAGGACACCAAACCTTACAAACCCAACAGGCACAGCTACACTTTCTTTGGAGAACCTGAGCATTTCCTACCCCTCCATTTGCTTCTCTCCCCTGTGACTCTGCTATAATAACCCCACGCAAATTCCCCATCCAACAGGAAAGTGGGTGACAGAGCCTAAAGAAGCCTCTAACTCAGCGCTCTGTTGTTCTCTCTCAAAGTGAGGTGAAATTGTTCCCCGAAAGCCTTTTGCTGAGCAAAAGACAAACAAGAAAGTTCATAATGACATTTATGTTCACAGTGAACATTTTTGTTGCATCCTTTATCTAAGTGTCTGTTACGACACAGTTTAGTCTTTTGCATTTTCAGGCTCCAGCTTGCTACTGTCACCCAATTTTTATTCCAGTGTGACTCCACTGATTTCAACTTCCATTGAAATTAATGGAATTAGGCTGTTATCAGGAGTGGGAAAATTATGATGTTTCATTAAAGAACACAGAAAATTACACAGGTGTAAATTACACAGGTGTAGCTACAGAGGTGAGGTTTTGTGCATATGAATTAAATAAAATAGCCTAAGCAATACCATCTCTTAGTGAACCCTCACCCTAAAAGCAACATCTGAAAAATAAAAATGCTAAGTGTAAGTTGAGTTCTGAATAAGTTGAACTGGCATCACTGCCTTCATTTCTAAGGCCTTGCACAAAATCAAATTTCTGCACCCCTTGGTCTCAAATTACGACTAAATTAAAAATTTTATTTTTAACTAATATATTTGCATTTTCTACTTTCTGGGGTTTTACGATACTTGGAACATGCTTGCAAGTTTTGCCCTGCATTCTGGAGGGCTAGAAACTACTTTTTTCTTTTTTTCTTAAGCTGAAATTCTTTGGATCTTCTTGCTTAAAAGAGTTGGGAAACACCAAATATTGCAAAATTTGTGATAATATTATTGGAATTGTGAACTGCCAATGAGTGTCACCAATTCAGTACACTCAGTCTGGAGTTTTCAGTCCTTCCAACAACAACAAGTCTTGTTAAATCAGCAAGTCTCCTCTGCGCATTATCTTGATAGATAACATATCACTCTATAGCATCAAGGACAGACAACAGGTTAAATGTAAGACTATCACAAATCAAGAGGATGTTTCTGTTAAAATCAAACCAGATGTGATCCTCGGTTTATAAAAAGCAGACAAAATGACAGTGGGGTATTCAACTACTTATATTTTCATACTCTCTGTACAGTTTACCAGTGTTTGCTATTTGGGAAGACCAAACCTTATGACAGTATGCAATATGTAAAAAAAGCAAAGTGACCACATAATTCTTCATGAACAATAGCTTTCTTTAAAATCCTATTATTCAGGTCGGATTCCTACTCTGTGTTTCATTTGTCTTCTTGATATTAAAGTTTGAGAACTTAAGATTTTTAGCACAGTTGCTTATGCAGTTTCAATAAGTGTTTTGACTAGAGAAGAAAAGATGAGCAGAGTTGAAATGACAGTCAATTGTCGTTAAAGAAATGTTTCAGAAACTTACTGTTTTTTCTTACCACTACAAATTACAAAAACCCAGGAAGCTTTTTGAAAAGTGTATTGAAAAGCATAGCTAGCTTACCAGTGCTCTTTAAATCATGGTTTATATGGAAACATAACAAGCATTAAGCCACAGAGGTATTTATGCCCGCAGTTACGAAGCAGGATATTTTTGCTCTGTAAAAATATGATATAATGGCTAGGCTCAGAATTGTGGCATTTCTGGCATAGGACTTGTAGTCTCAAATTTTGATCATCTTGTTTGGTTTTCATTGTCTGTCACCGCTAGGTTCACCCTTTTCCCCTCTTGCCTTTTGAATGAACTTTTCCCAGTAGAAAAGGTTTCCCAGTTAGGAATCATCTGAAAAAAAATGGATTAAATTTTCCTGCAGATCTACATTAAATGGGGGGACAAGTAGAACTGGACAGACTGTCATCTCAGATTACTTTTTATCTGCTTTCCATTGAATCACATTACAAAGATCCCAGAATTGCAGTTTTCTGTTATTAATTTATATTTACTATTGTGACAATACCTGACACACTAATCTTTGAGAGAACTATTGTGGAAGAAATAAATGGCAGCCCTTTAACACTATCAATTTCTGTCTGATATGTGTATATCTACTTTTGAAACACAATCTAGACATGCTAGGAGTAGCTCTAAACCAAAGAGAACATACTGTTTACTTTGTCCTATAATTGGAGACTATTACATTTCCTAGACAGCTGGTGGTTCAGTGACTTGGAAGAACTTCCAATTCATTGAAATTCACACTATACCAGATTAATAAGGTGCATTTGATGGTCAGTGCAGATTGACAACACCTATATCAGTTCTTCTGAAATATAAGTGAAAAATCTGAAAGAAAGCAAAACAAAGAAACTTAGAGCAGAAGAAAAGCTGTTAAATTTAGTAGAAATTCTGAGGTTATTTCTGCTTTTGTCTTTCACTCTTTACTGTATACGGACAAGGCTGTGACAGACGTTATGCCATTAATCTCTCTTGTTGTTACATGTTAAATTTCACTTGATCTGCTGGATGACTCTTTTCCCCCCTTGTAGATTACTCAGAGGATAAATCCATTCCCTGCTCTTTGCAGGGTGAAAATGAATGTATTACCACATTTCTACTGGCTATGGATGAACAGGGAAGGACAATCATTCATAGCATAAAACAGAAAGGTAAGCAGTGAATATTACTTTTTCTATAAGGAGCCTGATTTAAAAATACAGATGGGGCAGACTGTCAGTTCCAGCAGCACTAGCAAGCTGAGCTGTTTTAAACAGCACTGCACCTCCTTGTGTTTGTAGTGCTTCTCTGCCCAGCCAAAAGAGCACCTCCTAAAGTATTTATTTAATGCTGCAATCAAATAAATACCTGGCCTTTCATGAAAGATGGGCAGAATGATCCAATGGATTAATCAGGCACTGCTGTGCTCTGATCTCAGCTCTGGCTCTGTCTGTGGCCTTAGACAAACTACTTTGTCTCTGTTTGAGTTTTCTATCTATAAACCCCTTGCCACTCAAGGGGCTGCAAGTCAGTTAATTTTTCTAAAGCCCTGCACAGTGCTAAGATGATCATACTGAACGTCCTTCATATTGTATGCGAAAACTGTATTCAACTTGGAAATATCATGTGTTTCCCAGACTGACAAATGTCCAAAATACTATCTTGCTGGATATACCTAATGAAATGAATATGCTACAGAATGCTAAAATATCTTTATAATTATATTTAATGTTGTAGTACTGTTAAGTTTTGAATGAGTTTCACATCACTAGCCTAGATATCTAAGAGACCTTTTTATTGTCCTATGTCCTTTCATTTAATATTATTTCTTTATTTACTGTTATCTTGATGATGATTTTTCATTTAAGATCCTAATCATGTGGGACAGGAGAGAACACAGACACCACTTTTCAGCTGCCAAACAGTTCAGTTTCTAGGCAATAAAATGCATTTTTTTTGGACACACCCAGTGCCTCAGGGCTAAATGTTAATTACATTTTAGGGAAAACCATGCAGATTTGTAACTTTATTTTGTTGGTATAAGTGTCAGGCACAAGATTTGAAGATATTCTCCCATTTATTTTGTTAACCCTTGTGTAGCATTTTTCTAGTGTACATATTGAGAGTCAAAGCAATTTCATTGCAAGAAACAGCAGCTTCTTTTATAAGAATAGTAGTCTGGTTGTATATAGGTTACGTTTATAGCAAAGATTTTTGTAACGAAGGGTAGTACTAAAGAAATACATTCCTTTTTAAACTGCACCCCTAAGACTCCAGAATTTAAGAAGAGTAAAGCGTTGAAGGATGTTCTCTTTATCAAATATATACTACATATTTTAGGAAGATCTGAAAACAAGAAGTAAAAGAGATATCTTAAGGGAGGTACAGTGTGTTAAACCTTCTGTAGCAGCCCTCCCACAATTCTACCAACCCAGCCTCATTGCCATGTGTTACTCTGCTCCTGGGCCTTGAGCAGGGGAGGAAGCGTGCTGTGGCTGTTGTGATGCACGCGAGTGTGAACTAGGACGAGACCACCAGAAATGCTCTACAGGTTGGTTCCACTGATGAAACTGAAGTCAAGATGGCACCAACAGCCAGAGCATTAACTCACTGTTCAACCAGACCTCTCCAAATTAGTTAAATAGATGCCACCAACCAAAAAAGTAATGCAAAATATAATCCCTGTAAGCCAAATGAAACTGGAATGAATTTTCAGTGTCCTTAAACCATGGTTCAGCAGAAAAGTTTGTAAAACTGACTTTCATGAGCAACACCTCTTAATATTACAGTAATCCCTTAACTGAGATTTGCTGAAAAACATGAGCTTTCTGGTCTTTACATGATTACTTTTATGCTGAATCCTTGGGAAAGAAATTATATTCTGGAATAACACCGATTTTTTAGTAATTTAATTTGTACTTTTAAATCCCATCATCAGCCTTGGATTGCTAGTAATTACAGGAGAAAAAAGGATAACAAAAATTAGAGCAGCCGTTAAGAAATATATTGCAGCTCTAGCACATTTGTAACTTACCTGTGGAAAAGAAAATGAAACACATTTAAAATGCAAAATCTAGAATTCGTGTCTCTGGTTGCAATGTGTCTGACCAAAATTGCAACTGATGTCCCATCTGGACATTTGTAATCTGCATGTAAATTCATAGAGGGAAATTTATGCATCCAGGTGCCAGACTGAGCAGCAGTTACAGTAGACCTTCATTAGCACTGCCTGGTGCAGTGCATTTTCCTGATACGTGATAAACCCGTGGCCACATGTCTGTGCAATGGCACTCCCTTGCACTTAGTTAAATTCTGTCTTTACCTCTTGTCAGCTGTGTTATCTGGAAGTCCTGCTTAGGTGCCTTTGTTTCAAAGTTGTGCTCTTTGTTTAAAACAGCATTTTCTTTATAATACTTCCACTGGCCTGTTCTCTAACATAACTCACTCAATTCAGTCATTAAGAGCAGCAGTACATCACCCCTTCAGCTGAGCCTAGTGACATATGTTCAGCAATCGGATCTGAGCGTTCATTTCTGCCAGGATTGTGCTCATATTTTCATAGGAATATTTCCAAACCTATACAAAAGAAAGGAGATCCGTTGCAGTGTTATTCCTAGAGCTTACCTCTGCATCACTGAAGCGGATGTCAGTCCTTCCATCCATGTTATTTTAAGTGAATCAGGTTTTTTTGTGTTTTGACTAAGCAAAACTTACAGTTTTATTTTTGACTGTTTCAAATATTGTATAATAAAATACATTGCAAAACTTGAAATGCAGAAGTCTTTCAAACTGAAAAATTAAACCTTTCATTCTAGAAGAATTTCAGGAAGACATCTTTCTTCCCCATTATTTCTCTGAAATTTAATTTCTACAGTCCTTCACTTAATGAAGCATTTCAAATGCAATTGAACCACATGCTCCAGAATTTGGTAGTCCAAGAGTTTCCTGTTTAACTGTTTCAAGAGTCAACTGATTTTGATGGAGTTCAGGTCCAATGTTTTCAACAAATCCAATGAAACTTTTTTCTCATTGTTTTCATGAATGAAATGTAGTTTCCCCCTTTTTCTAAATGTCATCAGTGCCTTTACTCTGATACAGATCTACCTAGGATCTTTTCCTTTGCGACACACTGAATATCAATAAATTGAAGAAGTAAAACTTCAGTGGTAACATTATAAAATTCATGATCTTGTCAACCCAACCCTATTTCTTAGAATTATGACACAAATCTGAAAATAATTTTCTAACTTTTCTTCTCAGAACGTGGCTCTGTATCAGGCAGCTGCTAATCAACATTGTAAAAGCACAATGGAAGATGTTATTTAATTAAATTTCTAACTTTTAAATGCAGTATTTCTCAGCCAGTTTCACAAACCCATTAACAAATTAGCAGGAGAAAGATAATATGGACTTGCAGGAAAATGCCTGTACAGCTCCCAGCAAATGAGAACCACAGTAGGCATCTTGGCTGTTTTTTAATTAGCTACAACTTACTGATGGAATACCCACAATCATAATTGTTTCTGTTTCCACAGATTGCCCACAACTTCCAAATATCCCAATGATAATGGTGGGTGTCGCCCTTGCTATCCTTCTGATTGGCATCGTTTTACTTTGTATATGGAAGTTACTAGTGTCAGTACAGGACCGAAAAGAGGTGGCCAAGTTCGAAGCAGAAAGATCAAAAGCCAAATGGCAAACGGTATGTTACATGCATTAACTTTATAAGCCTATCTTTAATTTGGCTGAATCTGAAAAATTCTATTTGTATCTTTGTTTTGTTCTTTTAAAATGTCAGATTTTACTGGTAGATTTTCACTGCATTTAGTATTCTATAAATTAAAATAATGAGTTTTTAGAGATAACTGAAAAATAGCTGGAGTTCCATATCCTGGTTTAATTTCTTCCACATGTACAATGCTGTAGATAACAGTCTTTTATTGCTTTATTTTAGTCTTTTTTTAATCAGTACCTGGCCTCTGATTAATTCTACCAAAGTTGGCCACTGTCTCTAGAGTTATCAGAGGTATTCCCCTCCTCCCCCAAACAGAGGCTCTTCTAGGAAGGAGAGATTATCAGTTGCCTCTGGTATGCTGAGAGCCCACTTTTATATAAGAGCAATGTAAGCTGTCCAAAATGTAGGTAAAAGGACAGAGAAATCTAGGGCTTAGCTTCTATCTATAGCTTGCACGTGTCTAATGCAAGCTTATACCATATGCTCCTTTTTCCTCTTTTCCTCTTTCCCTTCTGCCCGTGGCTTTTTTTATTCTTCTGCAATAGTTTTTAAGCTTCTGAGGCTCTTTGAAAAAAATGAATGTTAAGTTAGCATTCTGATGAGTGTTGGGAGGATATGTGATATGTTGCAGTTTACTCAGCTACATTCTTGTCCAGAACCTCACGATTGCAACATTTCTGCAAGAGCAGATACTGCTTGCCTTTCAGTTTTTGAGACAGGAAAAATTGGTTATTTACAGGCAAGGTCACTTCAGAATGTTTTCCTAATCCTTTGGGAGAGCTATATACGGTAAAAGGGAAAATAAGGATATACTAGATAGAAATATTTTAATTTTTTCTTCTGTTCCAAAAGGAAATGATGCAAAGGGAATGAGAGGCCAGCATTAAAAGCTGAGGTGGGACTTAACCCTCCCCCCAATTCATGGTAGTCTATGTGGCTCAAGTAAGAGAACCGTGACAATTTACACTTCACAGCTGAGAAAATATTTTCATTTTTAGAATTGTGCAACCATGACATTTGATACATAAATCATATCAGACATATGCTGGAATACATCTTTGATACAGTATTGTTTGATTATGGGCATTACTTTAATCTGGAAGGCAGATGTGAAAATAAGCATGTTTCTGGTTTGAGACTGAATTGTGCTACCTCGTGTAGCCTGGTCTGATTTTTGATGGCTTGGAATATAAATTACTGAAGTCCATTCTGAAGTGATCAGAGGTTTGGAATTACTTCTGCACAAAGAATAGACCAGAAGTGCTCACTGTGGAAAAGAAGTAACTGAAGGGGGGGGGGGATATTGGTCTATAAAATTGATTGGCGTGGGGAAATAGAATACAGGACATTTGTTCACTGCCTTTTCAAGGCAGACAAGAACTATGAGATAGCAGGCTCCAAACAAGCCAAAAGACGCTTTTACACAACACTTGGTTAAAGTGTACAGTCCCTTTCCAAAGCTTATTGTAGATGCTAAAAGAGTGCATGGGTTCAAAACGCGTTCAGACAAATCCGCAAAAGAAAGGCATCATCTCTGATCTAGGCAGTCTGTGAACCACAAACTGCCGGAGACTGGAGAATGCTCTGGGCAGACCTGTGACACGTTTGCCCTGCGCTGTTGCCTGCTGCTGGAGACAAGTCACCAGGCCAGGCACGCCTCTGGCCTCACCCGGCTTCTCACAAAGTTCCCGCAAAGCACAGCCCAAACCATCTTTCTCAGGATGCCCGTTAGGAAGCAGAAGGGTACTTGTTAGTCCTTGTGTGACTTGCACGATAAGGTGGGTCAGGAACTGTTGGCACCGGGAACCAACGTTATTGCATCGCTGAAGAGGTGCATTAATGTCAGTGCTTTGCAGCTCCATACGCCTGCAGCTGAAGGAATGGCAAGATGACATGCAGTGACTTGCATTTCTTCTGTTTGTTTGTTTTTAGGGAACAAATCCACTGTACAAAGGCTCAACAACCACTTTTAAAAATGTAACTTACAAGAACCAAGAAAAGCAAAAAGTGGCCATGACTGCAGATTTCTATTAGCACGTCCAACGCTACAAACTTAGTTTCACTGGCAGGAAACTTAAAAACACTATTTTGCTTTTATTTCTTCTCAGCTGATTTTGTGGTATTTGTTTGTATGCTGCAGTGGTATAATAATTCTGTTAGAGCAAATATATCTTGTGTTGGGGAAACTATAGATATTAGTACTAAAAATTAATAGGAATATTCAAAAAACAACTTTAATACTAAAGCCCCCCCAGAACTAATCTTAGAAAGATGGCATCACCAATAATTTTAATTTGCTCATTAATAATGAGGATTAAAAATTATCATAAGTAAGCCTATTTTTGTGAACTTAAGTATGTACAATGAGTTTTATATTACCTTGTTCATCCATGCAATGCTATATATTTGTGTTTAGGTATGTATTTCTACCAGTTTATTTGGTGGGCTGGTTTAAATTTAAAAAGGAGAAATTTTTCATGAATGCTGCTTAAACTACTGAGGTTAGAGGTTCTTCATATCAGCTGTGGGACTGAGTAACTTTTCATCAGAAACGATTAGTGTTATGGCCTGTCTTGTATGTATCTAAGGTATCTAGAAATACTTCCTTCCTAATTCTTCTCTCTTGTCTTGTTTCCCTCCTTCCATGTCCTTGAATCTCTTCCTGTCTGATGTTCTTTAAGAATCCACTCCCTGAAGTTATCTCAAGGAAAGCTAAATCAAAGCCTTATTGGCTTGCATAGTTGTTTTCCATTCCAGGTATAGACTGCTTTTTGTTTTCTTTCCTTTGAATTCTGGTAGAGAGGACCCAGAACGAAATATTTGTAAATTAGAGAACCCAGATGAGAAACTTTAAACCAGAGGATTAGCAAAAGAAAAAGTCTTTTCACCATTTCCATCCTATTTAGGCACTCAAAATAAACCTCTCGTGGGCTGCTGCACGAACCCTTTATGTGCAGGAAAATTTCACACACAAACAAAGACTTAGTATCACACACAAAGACAGTAGTCTTTTGTTGATATATCCTAAATTATGAGTTTTTTTTCAATGCCCAGCAACCAAACCATTTATTCGGGTGAGAAATAATATATTCAGCACTTTTTGGCAGGTTTTTCAAACTAGGCAGCAAGTAGAACTATGAATTTCATTTGATATTCATTTCCGTGACACTAATGAGGATTTTTAAATCTCAGTTTTAACTACAGTTATTAATGACTTGTCATAAATTGTAATGCTGTTATCATACACATCACTAGGAAAAAAAAAAAATCTCTCCCCAAATCAGCTAACATGATGGCATAAAAATGACAGTATTGGACTATTTTAAGCTAACAATAATGTAGTTTACTTCTTAATATCATTTTTCCTCTGTATTTTTTAATATTCTGGAATAGATGGTCAAAATGTACATATGAATGTACATGAAAGAGAAGGATTAGAAAACCAAGGTACATTGACACATATCACAGACTAACCAATTATGTACAATCCCTAAGGTAAAGCATGTAGTTGATCTAAAAAACTTGATATTATCCATTTTTCAATAAATATTTACAAAGTCTGTGCAACTTCAGTTCAGTCTCTATATCCTTTGCAGTTATTGGATGTGAGACTGGTATTTTAGATGCCTGTTTTAGGGCCTGATTCAAAGCCTATTGGAGTCAATGGCTACAGATGAGGATCTAGTTTCAGTGAAACTATTAGTTTTGGTTTACAAAGATTGTTTTGTTTAAACAAACTGGTTAATACTGTCTATTAGTGGATTAGAACCTACATTATCTATTTCTGTGCAAAGAGAAATAAACAGTATCAGATGCCTTTGGAAAGAAGGTGATGCTGTAATCACGTATGAAATACAAAATGATTGTGGTGTGAAGGAAACGATGGCTATCATTAAACTGGAACAGGCTAATTACAGGTTCATGTCTGTACTCTTCAGTACTCTTGCATATCTTGTAATGAAAGCTATGCACAGACAAAGGCTTGAATCTGCAGTCCTTCCAGCCACTAGACTCCCACAGATGTCAGTGCAAGTTATATATGGTACCCAATCCGTTTTCCCTAGCACATGAATAATCTCACTGGATGTAAAGCTGGCCCCCTGGAGTCAGTGGGAGTTTTGTCTCAGACTCCACTTGGGTCAGGATTGCTTAAAAGACTAGGGGAATTTGGATTTAGCCTATGGAAAATAGCTGTTACTTTTTTTTTTCCAAGTAAAAGTCATCAAATGACAATCTTTTTATGAAAAAAAATTATTACTTCTGGAGTAATAAACATCTATATTTTTTATTAAATACCTCTTAAGTTCTGTTTCTGAGATGGCTGATTCTGCAGCTCAATAATGGGGTTGAGACCCCTTCTTCTGTAGGTCAACCGTTTCAATACTAAATTACTTTTCAGTATTCCAAGGTTTTTACTGAAGTTGTGTTCACATTTCACATAAAACTATTGGTGATCTACATTCCCTGTTCCTACAGGAGATTTCATTTCACAAAACTGCTCAAACTGTTCCCATCATTTGTATCTTCTGTTCATCAGCAAAGATCCAAAAGGGTATGGAGATAATATTCACAGTCCAATTAATCCTCCTAGCAATCTTCCTGCAAATCATTAATGATGTACAGAAGTCAGGCAGTATGTTTTGCAATTTCCCTGCTCTGATTGTGCTATAACTTTCCTGTGCATCTTCAAAATTGTCAGAATGAAAATCACTCAAATAATTCATCAGAAGAGAGAAAACAGAAGGGCTTGGTGAGAAAGGCCTCTATCATTGAGGGAGATCCAATAACTAGTTTCATTCATATGAGCCATTCTTTTAACAGCATTAATTTAGATATTACATTTTGACTAAAATCCTAGATTTAAAGAACTTTCAAGGTCTTACTTGGCATTTGCCCTAGAAACAAGAGTGGTGTTCATCATCTTTGTTAATTGTATTATTTTTAACTTGTAGCATTTGTATCAAAATTCTTTTTTTCTTTCCTTTTTTCCCCACCAAATTATGAGTGGGTTTGTGTGTGGTGAGTGGGATGGAAAAGTCTTTCTGCTCTTTTCATGAGTATTGTTTTGACCTGAGGCTGGACCTTGAGAAAGGCCAAAACATTTTTAATAGAAATACTTCTATTCACTGAAGAGTTAAACTAAATAAAAGAATAATCATCAGCAATTTTATTGTATCTGTGTATCTTTTACACCTTGCAAAATGGTAATTTCAGTAATGTATGTTAAATGGATAATTTTTCATTTGATTTTTAAAAGCTGCATGTTATCCTGTATTCTTATGTCCAGCTTGCATTCATCTTTGTTTTGTAATTCAGAGAGTGGGTAATGAGTCTGGGACACAGGACTCAGATGTCAAGTGCAATACTCTCCATGTGCTGTCTATCATAATACAGTAATCCTTGCTTGTTTTCCAGTGGGCATAAAGGAGTTATTGCTCCACAAAACTGATTGCACATAACCTAAAGGAAAAAATCAGAGAGACAGTTTTATCTTAGTCCATTTGCAAGAGGCAGGTAAATCCCCTTAACTTGTTGTTGTGAAAGGGGGATTATTTAACCTTGAATAAAGATTGTAAAATTGAGTGATTTTTTTTTGTTGAAATATACTTTCATTGCTTTTTCTTCATTTTCCGTTTCACCGTGTGACCTTATCACTATTTCACATGACTTGATTATTCTTAGCAAATTTCTCATGCTTTGGCATACCCTAGAGCTTATTTTACTTTTTTTTTTAACACAGTATATGAGGTTTAGCATGTCTGGATGTTCTTTTGTTTTACTTTTTAAGGAAATGAGTTAATGAGTTAATCTTGCAAGCAACTCATTTCTGGAAATATGATTGACTATTCAAGGCATTCTTTTTGTATAGTGATCCCTGAAGTGCATAACTTGCTTAAAGCTAAAGATTCATTAATTTTGGAAGTGTAGTAACAGCATTACCTTTTTGGAACTACATGGCAAAGTGCCTATTTTCCGTTTAATCTGAAAGTTAATACTCCTTCTCCTCCTGTAATGAAAATTCATGCGTTTTGTTGTCTTTGCTCCTCGGAGCAGGAAATTAGCATCCTCTACATCTTTGATAGAACTATATTTAAAGTCTATTGTATTCTCCAGGCACATGATAAGGGCACGTCCTCTTGCATTTCACAGCGGATTGTGAATACTGAAATGGATATGATTGTATGATTTGTATACCTATGATGTGTAATTTAGAACGTATTCTACATGAAGTCTATACATATTCATTTTTGTTGGTTTCTATGAATGATTCATGCCTAGAAACTTTTTTTCTGTGTCTTCAGTGAAGTACATATCAGTTCATGCTGAGAGATATCAATGAAAGCACAGCAATGAGACCGAGTATAGTTAAATGAAAAGGCTTTTCCTTCTCAAGACCTTGTTAGGTCAGAAGGTCCCTTGAAGCTGCTAAGTTCTTGCTTTTCTACCAATCAAAATACGAAGAGCAGAGAGAACCAAAAATTGTTTTTCATTGCAATCTCTCCCTTCCTCGTGTTATTTATACTACAGCTTACATTTATTTTAAATTAAATGGGATAACTTAAAACTGTTTCAAGAAATTTCTGTATTCAAATAGACAAGGTTCTGAAAGCACAATATATTTTTCAAATGCCATTTTTCCACAGGGTAAGTTTTCTCAACAGTAGTTTTTTTCATTACTCTCCAAATTTGGATAAGGTAGGAGGGTAAATAAAACCAAGGTCTTAATGTATGAAGAAACAGGAAATTTTTATTTGGTGTTCAGCAGTTGGATGTTACCTGTGTTTGGAAAAGCACGCACCACAAACTTCTGGCTTCAAAGTTAATAACTAGTTCAAAGACAAATTGTCTCTCCTGTTGATCTTCTTAGATGAGTGGTTAAAACCTGCTTCCTCTAAAACTCTCAACTGACTTAAAAATCAGACCTATAGTTATAGTATAATTACCAAGTAACAAACCTTCAGTTGCTTCTATTTTAGATTACGGTAGATTTGAAAAATGACAGACAGAAGAAAAACAAAACCAAATAACTCCAATAACCTTAAAGGTGTTAGAGAAATTAAGCCTAAAAAGATATCAAACCAAGAAAAGTATAGTTCAGATTAAGTGCTCTAAAAATCCTTAAAATCAATGAATCATTACAAAAATGTCTAATCCCCCTCACTCCCCTTCAGGGTCTGCAGGGAAAGTCCTCCATGGTAATGTGTCATGAGCCAATGCACAAGGCAACAAGCAAATGAACCATGGTCAAACAACAGAATTTGAATTTTTACAGCTACAGTGGTCTGTACCTCTCCTGTTCATCCCTGAGTGCTTACAGCTACTGCTTCACACCATCAGGGGCAGCAGCTGCAAGAAACCAGCTCAACATCTCCCTCCCGTAGATTACAGGTTCTAGATTCCAGTTCTTATGCTTTCTAAGTCTGGCAAATACAGAGGTTAATCAGTAGCGCTTTATCAAAATGAGATGCTTGTCACTGAATACAGTTACTGTGAATAATTGGTCCATTTCCCACACTTGGCCAAGCAAATCCCAAATGGTTCTGCTTGTGAAGCTGTTTGCATATGATTAAGAAACACAGAGAAAAATATTGGTCTCACGGGTATGTTTAAACCCCAAAACAAAAGTGATGAAAGCTTTATGGGATTTATATTTTTTTTCTAAAATACCTGCCAGGCAGTTAGATGATGATCTGATCAGATTTTTTAAAAAACAGAGCATCTGTAGAATGTTGATCATAGTATGGGTAATTTTTGGCATTGATTACAGTGTCTTGTAAGTCTGTTCAGTACATGAATCTACATTCTAATATTAATAGTTTTTCTTGGGAGCACATTAGCTATTCTTCTGTAGCAAACCTTTGCAAAAATTCTGTCTTATTCTAACATTGATTTCACTATAATAGTACTAACAATGTGAGTCTCCCTGTATATACCTTAATGGAAACCATGTGCATTTTAAGCATTCTGACCCCAGATGAGCAAAGTGCTGAAGTATGTCAGTCATCTTATAGATTTCAGGGGGCATATGCAAAGGCTTAAAGTCATTTTAAGCACATAAATTGTCAAAATTTAAGCATCAGATTAGCTTCTTTGCCAGATTTGAAGATTTAAGTTAAATGCTGAGGTCAGTTACATGACAGAGTTCTTGAAATGCTTTAATCGGTGCATCAGCTGTACATTATGGCTCTGAGTTCTGTAAATCTGTGCTAGAAAAATATTTCTGCAAAACGTGTCTAGGTATAGGCCATCAAGGACAATAAATTCAGACTTTGGTCAGCTGTAAGCAGAAGAAGTTAACAGTTGCATGAAGACTGCAGACAAAAATAGAGTTCTGCTGAATATTTGCTCTTTGCATACAATTTCCCTTTTTATGGTGCCAGTGTGATTGAGTTTTGTTCTACCATTCCCGTCAAAGTCCTGACTAACATGGCTCTTCTCAGGAGTTCAGTAAGGTGACCAGATGAAAATCAAAGAACGCTGCCTTCCCAACAGGGTAGCTTTCCTTCTCTCAAGGAACGCAAAAGAGTATGTCCAAAGGGTAAGAGAGAGCCACAGCAACTTCTGTGCTGCCTCAGCTTTCCTTGCAGAGATGCTGACAGCATGTTTGGGATGCTGCAAAAAACTCTTTACATCCCTCATTTTACTCACTGTCCTTCTGGCCCTGCTGCTGAGATGCCTTTGGAACTGTAGTAGATGTAATTTATAAACGTACGTGTGCTTCGTTTGAGCTGTAGGTAAAGCTATGCTAAATACCTGTTTTTACTGTGTATGTATTAGACAATGAAGTGAGGATTTGCTAAAGCCTTGAATATGGGAAAAATGCATATAAGGAGGGCAAATTTTGTATGCAGTACTATCTGCCAGGCAGTTAGATGATGGTTTTATCAGATTATTTAAAAAATATAGCATCTGTAGACTGTTGAGCATAGTATGTGTAATTTTTGCTATTGATTACAGTGTCTGTTTAATAAATGAATCTACATGCTAATATTAATAGTTTTTTCCTGGGGAGCACATTGGGTAAGTGTGCAAAGTGAGAAAAGGACAAGAATGGCAAAAAAATGATTGTATTACTTGGAAGGGTGAATGACATACCAGGTATGGTTGTGCCAAGGATCTCACAAGGGGAAAGAAGAAGTAAGGAGAGGCCTTGAGAAGCTAACAGGAAAGGGCAAGAGGAAAGTCCACATTAGACATTTTGTTTTATTGTAAGTATTGCAATATTTGATTTTTTCCCTTAAAACTACCTGGGAACTGTGATTTTCAGAGCAAAGCAGGACTTAGGAAAATGGCTCTGCCTGAAAAAAATTTGAATTATTGTTTGCTGGGCACAGCTGATGTAAGCAATGTTGGTACTGTTTTTGCTTCCTGGCTATTTTCTGTTTTGTTATTCCCATGTTGGCTGGGAGGAAAGACATGAGAGACCTCTCCTTGGGGCTTGAGCATAGGGACAGAGATTATTGCATGGGAAGATGCTGCACACGCAGCATACTGGCTCTGTGTGCTTGTGTCTTGGGAAAGCAATGGGTTTGAGAGCAAATGCAACTAGTGTGAATTTGATGAGGGCTTGTATTTGTAGATGGGGCCATAGTGAGCATTAAGTTAGTATCTGTGTAGGCCCAGTACAGATGTCTGACTTAAGGTCTAAACAGAGATAGAAGGAGGTAGGTAAACTACTAAATACGGGTAGAAGGTAGAAGAATACAGGTAGAAGGTAGAACATTAAATACAGGATTAGTGAAGGTAAATAAGCTGAGACAAGTGCATATACATATGGGGCAGCTATTTGTTAAAAGACAGAAAACAGAGATCAGCTGAGAAATGAAGGGAAGAATGATTAGAAAAAGTGACTTCAGACAGAAAAGGAAATAAAGGAGACAGGCCTCTACAGAAAATGCCTTAAAGGAAGACAGACAGGTAAAGCTTAGAAAAGAAAAATAAAATACAAAAATTAAAAAGATTGAAAAGTTACAAAATTTAGTTTGCAAGATAATATAAACAATGTCATCAAGTCTACTTCAGAAAATGCTGCCAACCAGGCTGGTTTTACAAGCCACTATACCAGCAAAGATGTTTTATTCTGATAATTAAATTGGTATAGCTTAGCTATAAATACCCAGACCAATGTAACTGCAGCTGCACTAGAAGGGATTTGCCAGTTTAGTTAGAGTAGAATAGATCCAAGACACTAAAGAGCTGTTTAGTCAGAGAGGAAAATCTGAATAGCTAAGGAAAAAAGCAAGCAGGAAGTAAAACTACTCAGAATTAATAAGTTGGTAATTTGTGTTTAGTAAAATATTTGCAAAAATATTTTTGACATGTTTGTTATTAGTAATCAAAGATCAGAATGTATGTATTTTGGTCTTACAGAAATGAGCAGAAAAATCATCCTGTGGTGGTGTTTTTCCCCAATGCCCAGAGCAGCCTTGTTTTTGCTCACTGGGGCACCTCTGTTTTTAAATGTAGTAACCGCGGACGCAGCGTGATCTCCCCTCCCCGTTCAGCCCAGAAGCAGGTTCTGGAGGGAGAGCGCTCTTCTCCAGAGCTCCGTACTCAGAACTGTGGCCAAACACTCCTGAAGGGATTAAGGCAGCTCAGGAATGGCCAGATCTTCAAAAATGGCTCATTAAGAAGCCTGTCTCTAAACATCTGACTCTTTTGGAAATTTGCAGCTTCCAAGAAAAATATATTACAGTTCCTTGACAGTGGCAACCATTCTGTCTTTTAAAGTCAGGCCATTTTTAGAATAGCTTGTTCAGCACTGTTTTCTGCTTGTTTGTTCTTCTGTGCCAGACATTGTTATCATCTGTCACGCCGGGAGAACAACCTCCAGTTTATCTGCTCATTTCTAAGTGTTCGGCTTCCCTCACTTCTCAGTTCCCAATTCCTTCTCCTACCAAACTACTGATCCGAAGCTTCCCCAAACCCAGCAGTTTCTGTTTCCATCGTTGTATCATGATAGAAGTGGATAAGGTGGAACAGAAGTTAATGGAAATACAGACTACATTTTGGTTTGCTTCAACACTGTATATTTATTTTATACATTTATATATGTACTTATATAGCATATATAAAAAAAATTAAATTTATAAATTTATATATTTGTCTGCTATGCACAAAGAACAATGTGCCAATATGCCTATGCAGATTAAAAATGAACCAGACTGCTGATTTCAGTAAAATTGCCCTACCTTTAACTCAGAGGTTCTGCTTCTGACTTTCCCTGTGCTATTCATAACTTGTGTAAGACCAAGAGAAACTCAGCCCAAGTGGGGCAGCAGCTACTGAGACCATTCCACTTAGACTATACAAAACGGGAGGAGGGAATTATTCTTCCCCATGCCAAAACTTAAAACGATCTGAGTTGAGCCGCTGGCCTAGCTAAAAACCAAGCCCCTGGATGGGGTGTGCGGATGTATAAATGGCGATGCCAGTGACGGGGCAAAAACTAGAAAACGGGGACTGTGCTATCAACAACCTCCAGCGCCTTTTTTGCAATTTTCTGGCTCTTTTTCAAGTGCGAGTAAGTCGGTTTACTGGGTTTAACAGTGTGTTTCCACATTAAGAATGAGGGCTATGCAGCTTTTTGGCCACTCGATCCCACCGCCCCCCTCGGCCGGTGACCCAGGCGGCCGCTGCTCGTCCGCGCGGGCGCCCGCGGGGGGCCCCCGGCCCGCTGCCCGCCCGCCGGGAGCCGGGGCCGCGCCGCGCCGCGCCGCGCCGCCCCTCCCCTCCCCTCCTCCCCTCCCCTCCGCGCCGGGGTGGGGTCGCTCCTCCGCCCTCCCGGGGGCCGGGCCGCGCGGGGCCGGGGCCGGGGCCGGGGCAGGGGCCGCGGCGCGGCGAGGAGCGGAGCGGGAGCCGCGGCGATGCTGGGCGTGCGGCTGCGGCTCCTGGCGTGCTGCCTGCTGCTCGGCGGCCGCGGCCTGCCGCGGGGGGCCGCCGCCCTCAGCCGCGACGAGCTGCCCCCCTTGCGCAGTGAGTGAGGCCGCGGGAGCCCGGGGCGGGGGCGCGGGGCGAAGCGGAGGAGCCCTCCGCCCCCGCGCAGCGAGGCCGCCGGCCCTGCGTGCGGGGCTGCCCGCCGGCCGCCGGCGCCGGGAGGCGGCTGCGGGCCGCGCCCGGAGCGGGAGCCGCTGTCCCCCGGCCGCTCGCCCGCTGGCGGCGCCGCGCCGTCGCTGCGCGCTGGGCGCCCTGAGCGGCGGCTCTGCGGGGAGCCCGCGCCGGCCCGGCGTGCCGCGCTGCGCTGCGCTGCTCCGCTCCGCTCCGCTGCGCGCCCCGCCGGCGAGCGGCCGGGGCTGCTCGCGCCCTGCGCGACGCTGCGCTGCGCTGCCCCTCGGGGCACGTCGGGGCGGGCGCGAGTCTCCTGCGCCGAGTTCCTGCGCCTGGCTCGGAGCCAGGAGGGTTTGGGCAGGCTGGGGGTGTCGCTCCGGCTGGGTGAGGGGCTGAGGGGGGACGCCTGACCTGCGTGAGCCTCGAAGGGGGCACGTCTTGCTCCGTTCTCTTCCCGTGTTTTGGGAGCATATTATAGACCTTCTGCTGCCTGTTGCTTTCCTCTCCCCCGGAGGGAATACAGATGGGTTTTCCTGGTTCCTGATAAATTCCAGCTATTTTCCTCATTACCACATAAGCAATGCCCACTGCTTTTTTTTTTGGGGGGGGGGGGAGGAAGTGGGAGGTGAGGAGGAAGGAAACGGAGATAACTTGTACTCCTGGCTTTGTCGCACCTCTTTATTCAGTATTGGCGGTGCTGAACCTAAGTAAACAGGAACTCGGAGGGGCTCCTCCGCTATCAGCTCTCTGTGGCCTCGCGTTCGAATGAGGCTGTGCTTCTGGATCTTGGGTTTTTGCCACCTTTTCCTTGTACGGAGCAGGCCTGGATGGTGGGAGCAGAGTTGCTTCCAGAGGGCTCCCTCCATCCTGTCAAATGCTGAAGTGTGGGATAACTCCTTTTTGCTTTGGGCCTTGTGAGCTGCCCCTAGAGGCTCTTTGCCGCAGGAATCCTCCCCGACGCCAGGAGCTTTCTAACAAAATCGATATGTGAGGGAGTCCCAGAAGCGGTGCCCCAGGCCTGACGCTGCCCTGGCGCAGGAGCGGGCTGAACCGGGCCCACGTGGAGCTCACTGCGAGCCTGCCAGCTCTCGTGTCTGCCCTGCCCCTCGCGCGGGCGCTCGTCCGGCTTCTTCGTGCCAGCACAGTGTCCCTGCCAGCCGCCTGGTGCAGCTGGGGAACGGAAACCATGTTCGAAACCAGGCTCTGTGGCTCAGGAGTTGTGGTCTGGCCATCCTTGGCATGCAGCGGCTGCAGAGCGACGAAGGAAAGCACGTTATTATTCACGTCCTCCATCTGGGTTGCCTGTGTAGCCTTTTTAAGACCCTTATCTTTCCTCAGCAGCCATTACAGCCCTTAAGAACCTTATAGATGGAGGCATCCAAATGTTTTTGCGTATAGAGGGTTGAAAATCCCTCATCTCTGGGTGTTTTTTTGCATCCCCTTTCCGCTCACCCTGGGGAAGCTGCCCCACAGGAGCTGCTGTGTGCTATACAGGAGAGCGGAGACAGGCTGGGACGTGCTGAGTGGAAGCCGCTCGTGAGCAAGACCACCCTCTTTAAGTGTGAACTCCAGTGTCACAGTGAATTAACCTTATTAATCAGTGTTTGCTGGTGCTAATGACACCCCAGCTCCCTCTAATTTTGCAAATTAGCTGCCTAGTTTGTTGGTCAACCAAAATAAGGCTGTTTTCAGTGCTGTAAAAGGGAAAAGATACTCCCTAGCATGAGAGAGAAACCCCTCTTCTGCCCATGTGGTTTGTGCCTGTAGATAGGGACCATCCCAGCAGTGCGGCCTGTGGAGGACTGGGTGGGGTAAGAAGATTGAAGCCGGCACAGACCATGCAGCTTCAAAGAAAACTCAGAAGCGAAGGCCCAGACAGGGTATCTGGCGCAAAGCGTGGTCTGGTTTTTTTCAGTGACACAGACACAGAGCTGCGGGAATAGGACGGGCTGCTGAAGGAGTGCAGGAAAAGCACCTCGCTCTGCCCCAACAGTGAGGGGCTTAATGTAAGGCAGCTCGGAGATGCTTGGGAAATGCCAGTCTCCTGTCTGTGTTACATGGCACTGTCCCACTGCGCCTAAAAAATCTTTATTTTTTAACGCTACACCTAACTGTAGGTGTGCAGTGCACCAGACCCAGGATCTGGGTGTGCCTCTGCATCTCATACTTCAGATGTGGGCTATTTTGGTTTGAAAGGTTTTTTTTTTTTTAGTTATTATTATTACTGCTTCAGGATGCTAGGGTTAATGAATTGCAACAGATAGCACATGTGGAGAAGTCCTCACTGTAAAATTTCAAGGCAAAATGGAAATGCTACTCAGGTTTTCAACAAATAATCTCATGAGGCATAAAATAAGTTTCTCGGCTATCATGTGAGAGGAACTCCGTGGGTTAACTACCCCAGGATTTCAGGCTCAAGGATATCACTAAACTGATACAGGTTCATCTTTTGCCGATTTCCAGTTCCTCAAATCTTCTCATTTTTCAGTGTATGTACTCAATTAAACATTTGTTCCGAAGACATTAAAACAGCTGACTTTTGTTCACATGCTTATAGTGTGATGTCACATAATTAAGTGAATTTCTACACGACTCCAAAAAAGCTGGAATGTCAGGCTAAACCGCGTGACATCTGGTATGGCCCAGGATAGTCATGTATGGATGAAAAATATGTATCCAATAGTTAAGACTTTAACTCTTGGCCACTACCTCTCATGACTGAGATAAATCCTACTCTTTTTGTATCCTATTTACAATGCAAAATAAGTTTTCTGCCTCTAGAGTTACAGAGAGTGAAGAATGAACATAACAGAGAATATGGCAATTTCAGCCTTAAACTTTTTGGCTTTTCCTTTAATTGTAATCTCACTCCCTTCACTTTCTACAGAAAATTATTTTACAACATACAGTATCACTTCTGTTGGACTTGCTGTAACACTTGAACCTGTGTTCTCCATTACTGAGTATTTCTTGGTGACCGGTGCTTTTTTTGAAAATGGCTAATGTTTTTGGACACCCGATTTTTTGGATGTCCAACTTCAGAAATATTACATAGCCTTATGTTTCTGATCTTACAAATGGTCCACATGTTAAAAATTGAGCTGTCTTAAAGCGTTTCAGGTGGGCACTGAAAATCATTAGTTACTTCAATGTGTGCTTTAAAAATAAAATCATTAGCATGCAACTGGCAGTAAAGTATGGGCACCACAAATTTAGACCAGCCTTCTTACTTTAAGTTAAGTGCCAGTCATTTTGATGGATATTTTCAGTGTTCTTGATGAGTAGCCCCAACTAAAACATTTGTCTTCCAATAATAATATACGACCATCTGCAAAATTCTATAAACTGAAAGTCTTTTTTTCCCCTGCAGATAAGGGGATATTTATTATCCAAAGTGAAGACTCCAACCTGTGCATTAAAGCAGATACAGCTGGCCTTGTTCTAGAAGACTGCGATCAGCTCTCAAAATATATGTTATGGAAATGGGTATCTAATCGTCGTCTTTTCAACATAGGCAGAAGTACTTGTCTAGGACTGAACATCAATAAACCAGAACAGCCGTTAAGTATGCTTGAATGTGATTCAACTCAGTATTCATTGTGGTGGAACTGTGATGGAAGAACGCTAGTTGGTGTATCAGAGTACAAATTAGCTGTTGAAAACAGCAAACGTATTGTGGCAAAAAAAAAATCAAATCATCAATGGAAGCAGTACATGTCCTATGATGAAGACCTTTGTGAACATCCGTTTCAAGGTAAAAATAAGATGTTGTCATAGAAATGTGTATGGGAACAGTTTTCAGAAGTTCTTTTGAAGCAAGGTCAGATGCTTACAATCACTTCCAGTCTGTATTGTGGTTTGAGACTCTAAATTCCTTCTTTTTTATATGGCAATAATTAAGAAGAGGAGAAGAACCCGTTGCATAGTGTGTTCATCTGTTATGTGGACACAAAAAATGTACTTCTATACTTGCAAATCAGGAAATGCCCACTTCAAATTCTCTATAAAACAAAAAGCTGAGCTAAGGATATGTTGTTGCCTGTCTTGCAACTTTCATCATCAAATAGACCCAAAGAAAAAGAAAAATTTGAATTCAAATCACTGAAAATCAACCTGAAATTCCGATAGGCGTTAACCAAATGTTTGCAACATTCAAAGCCTGGACTCTGAACATGACAAGCTGTCGGGCAGAGATCAGGCTTTTGATTAATCCTGGTGTAGGACTAGCGAAGGGGTACGAGTTTATCTCAAGACCAGCATACCTTAACAAGTTTCCAGATATAAGGACTAAGATAAACCTGTTTACCATGAGCAGCAGCACAGCCAGTCTGTACCTTGACCCCTGGTTCCCCTTCTCCTTCGGCATTTCTTTAGAGGGGAAGGCCTTACGTTTGCACAACACATCTCAGACTGGAGCTGTTGACTCTGCCCACGTGAGCTGGCTCTTTGGGTTGCAGAGCTCTCGCCTCTGTGGTTTCCTCTGAATGTGTAGCTGGTCTTGGCCTCTGCTACGGTCTTTCCTTTGGAAGCTGTGATAACTGTGAAAACACTATAGCATCTGACCATTTCTCTAAAACCTAGTGGAGTTTATATTTAAGACCAGAGAGAAGATGTTTAAAACAACAAAAAGCCTTAAACGCTTGCTATGTAAAGCTAGTGAGATGAAAGGAGACCTGGTTTATTCCTAGTACTCCAGGAGGCATCTCAGAGAGGAGGATCAGCCGTAGGCAGGCCCTTCTTCTAACCTACTTCCAGGAGCAAAGTAACTAATTGCACTGGCAAAGTCTGATTCACTTCCAGTTTCTATCTCCCTCCTTCCCCCTCAGCATATGCACGTGCAAATAGAAGCCAACCTATGAATCCCCAAGTTGGGGAGTGGGATTTCTACTCTCAAAGAAAAAAGTATACTTAACTATGGTGAGAGGACTATAGCCCTTGACTTTGGCTTCTTATCAGGACTGAGGTAATCCTTTGCACCTCTGTAGCTGACAGAGACGTAATCCTGACTTTTTTTTTTTTTACCTATGCTCTTCCTATCATTTATTAGTATCAGGAGGCTTTGAAAGATATTTACAATGTATAAACTGCTTCTTTATGTGTCTCTGCACAGACAGCCATTAGCTCTGGAAACCTCTTGGAAACTGGCAATATGTACTTATTCTGTAGTCAAAGGACTTTGATCTTTAGGCTGTCATCACAGGATCTTTGGCAAACAATTTCAGTCTAAATGTGATTGTGGTTCTTTAACCTTTCCTAGAAGCTAGTGCTTTGAGGTTAAGAAGGTACTCAGTGAGTTAAAGCTTTTACAGCTTTCAGTTGCACTTGATTCTTTTAATATTTTCATACTCAAAATATAATATAAAATATTTTAAATATTTTATAAGTCATTGATTGATGTAACAACAAATATATGTAACATAGCTACTCTTTAGCCAGATTATTATTCACCATGATACAAAAACTTATTTAAAAAAGCCTGTTATTATTATTTCTTTGCCTTTCACATTTCCTTTCCCGTAGATTAACAAAGAGAATGGAAGAAACATTAGAAATTCATTAAAAAGAGTGGGAGGAGCAGGACAAATCACACTAAATTACATGTTTGTTAGAAGAGTTAAAAATAATAAAAAATAAACAGAGCCTGCATTTGAGCATGTTGTGATTCTTCTATCATTTTATGTAGTTATTCTCAAGTGTAAATGCAGATTTTGTATGATAATTTTTTTTTTTTAACTGTAGTAAGTCATGAGAATGTGCCTTTTTTGCTGATGACAGATTTCTTAAACTATTATTTCAGAATTCCGCTCACTGAAGTTTTGCTGCTTGTACTTGTAATAATGCTGTGGTATCAAGTATAAATTAAAATCAGCAAATAGCATTAAAGAGACATTTTGTTGTTATTGTCACTGTTAATAACAGAAATAATGAACTGTGGGACAAAAAAATCTCTGTGAATGTGTTCTTCTAATCTCTGCATTTCATTTATTACAGAAACGTATACTTTGCTGGGAAATTCTTTTGGTTTCCCATGCGTTTTTCCATTTAAGTATAACAACAAGTGGTATTATGAATGTACAAGAGATGGAAAGGAATTTGACTGGTGTGCCACAACAAGTCACTATGAACAAGATGAAAAATGGGGATTTTGCCCAAATGCTGGTAGGTGTTGCTTGTCTTCTTTTTCCTAAGTAAAAGTATCTCGGACCTTTATTAATAATTCTAGGAGAGCATGCTGTTTTGGATTACAAGATTACTTCCCTTTCATTAGAGGGGGATGTCTCTTTAAAAAAACCCAAAGCAGACTTTATCATAATTCATCATGTTTGGCCTTTGGAGATCCAAGACCTGATCCCAAGAGCAAAACTACAGAGGGTGAGGAAAAGGATGCGAAGTGCTTGCTATTTTGTGCAGCCTGTTGACCTTACCCTGCAGCAAAGCCACCTATATCTCTTTCTGTCCCAGTGAACTATAGAGAGCTTCTCTGAAGCATGCGAATTAAAGAGTGCTTCTGCAAAGTCACATTCTGCTTTTGACTGCATAACATCTTTTACATTCCTTTACTACCATGCTTACATTTTGGGCCTAAAACATTTAAAAGCAATAGCTTTAAAAGCATTTGCTATCTGAAAGATTTTGGGCATATAATTTTCTTGAATATTAAAAATTATAAATTGAATGCTGTAGTTTTCCAAGGAGTTTAGCCCATTGCTTCCTGTGAGCTCATGCAATGTTTCAGATCTCTATTGCAAAGCACGTTATAAACAGTTGAAAATATGACTTTATAATGTGAATTTCTGGACGACCTTAATAAAAGATGGTGTTTTCAGCCTTGCTTATATTATGTAATTATAGTAAGTTTATTCACTTGAGTAATGGATAGAAGGGGATATAGGTGACTGCTCCTCCACAAGGTGGGTGAGGTGTTCATGATGTGGGTGTTTCCAAGTTCAGCTTTAGAAACAAGTGATCAGCTGGTATAAATTAAAACATAGGTCTGTTGGCTTCATGAGAGCTGTGAAAATCACCGCCAGCTGCAGATCAGCTGCTGAGTATTTATCAACCATATAAAAAATGGAGCAGTGTTTTATTCACTTAGTGCCCTATTTCCACATGTACTTTAACAGAGGAACATAAAAAGGAGTTCATAAAGCATGTTTCCATTTTGATTCCGCTGTCACTAATGAACTAAAATGTTATAGGTATTTTATTTCTGATTGTTGTAATGTGTGTAGTAATGCGTAGTAATTTCTGATTGTAGTAATTGTAGTAATTAATCTGTTTTCGAGCAGAGAGCGGCTGTGATGTTTTTTGGAAGAAGAACCCTGACACACACGTTTGCTACCAGTTCAATCTTCTGTCTGTTCTCCCCTGGAACGAAGCACGGGTCGCGTGCCAGATGCAAGGAGGAGATCTGCTAAGTATAGTGGACGTGGAAGAGCAGAACTATATAAGTGACTTAAGCAGTGAGTAAAGATTGTGTAGTGCTAATGTTTGGTTTAAGGACATGCTTAACTTATTCAGTTGGAGAATGTTTGAAATCCTGACTCTGAAGACTGTGGAATTTTGTTGTAGCCTTCAATAAGGCCAAGAATTCACCTGCCTCAGTGAAGTCTGTCTCCAGTGTCTCTGTATAAATGCCGTGTGCTCCATAGGGAGGCAGTTCAGCTTGCCTTTCTTTGTAGATCGTATAGGAAGTCTGTAGTTAGATTCCCAATTTACCTGTGAAAAAGGGGTTAAGACATGGAGCTTAATACTATGTATTATGTCTCTCCCACTGCTGCTTTCAAGGCTTCATCACATAACACACTTCAGTAAAGTTAGTTGAAAAAGCAAGGATGAAGATAAGTTACAGCCTTAGTAAACCAAGTTCAAAACTGGTGGCATGTGTTATGTGTACTCTCACTCTCCATGGTGACTCCTATTCATTCTTTTTAGCTGTAGTTACAGAGCGTGTTTGTTTTCTTTGAAAAATTGTACAAATATTTACCTTTCTGCCATCTACCATAATGTCCAAACGTTAGCCCCTGCTGACTTTTCTTTGTAAGCTAATGACTAGAACTCTCTAACAGGCTTAAAGCAAATTTCCTACATGGGAAATACGACATTTCTCTGCCTTCATAAATGGGTGGTATTCCTTCTTTGATAAGCTTTTTGAATTTTTCCCATGCAGAAAGTCTCGTACAAATTTTGTTTAGTCTTCTGATAGCATTGCTTTCACATATACTTTAGTGTGAGTGAAGAACACCAAGTTAAGGAAAGGGGTTGTAGAATTGCATTGTAAAGGCTGCTTCAGGTTCCAATGTCTCTTCTTTCCCATTGCTTCCCATTATTGTCTATTTTCAATTGCAGGATATAAGAAAACAGGAAGTTTTGAAAATTATATCATTAGCTTTCTGACATGCCTACGAGTTGTAAAGGGACTAATGGCTATTTGTTTTATGTCTCACAAAAACCTGAAACAGGCTGGCATTTATGCAGCTGTTTGTTACAGATTTAGCTTCTAAGGTCAGCAACAACTTGTGTCAGAAGGGTTTGCATAATGAGTAGTTTTTGAAGGGATTTTGTTTATTTTGTCTGTTTCAGGGCAGTTAAACGCCACAGACATTGTACTGTGGACAGGCCTGAATCGACTGGAGGAAGATGCTGGCTGGCAGTGGTCAGATGGAGCACCATTAGTGTTTGTGAACTGGAGATCAAGTACTTGATGTTCCTCTTGGATATGTTATAGCAGTGTAATTATATACTCTCTGTAACTGCAGCTTAGATGCAAGAGTGCTGCTCCTACGTCTACACTTGAAAAGTGAACTAAGTGAATGGGAGTGCCTCTTTTTGTAGAAGTATTTGTTCGTACTCATGAACTGAGCCACTTCTAGGGTTGTGGCATCAGTTGAGATGCATCTGTTCCAAACGTTAAGGATTTGGCCCTTCTGTCATTTACTTCTAATGGTGGTTTTTAACATTCTGGTTACATAGTTAAAAGCTATGCTCTAGTTGATCTTGTGGAAGAAGGGTGTTTTAATTTGTTTGCATGAGCGCATGAGCTTTGTGACATGGTTTGCTACATTTTGGTGTGTGGCCACCAGCACATATACTGTAACACTAGGACTTATTTCAGCCATTCATCTGATAGCAGCAGCCAAGGAAAGACTGACACACACGTGTAAGTCATGATCGATGTTCACCTGTCCAGTTCTGCCTCTTATTATAGTGTTGGCCAGTTGGTGTAAAATTGCTGGAAGTTTGGATACATGGGGATGTTTATATATTCATTCAATAAGATGTGGAAAGTACTGTAACACAACTTTACAAATAAGAAGTGAATTTGTATAATTGTGTGCTTCTCAAAAATGTGTTTGCAGATGTCTCTGATATCCGCTTTCAAGAAAATCATTGCGCAGTGATTAATTCAAAATTGAAGTACGGCTGGCAAAGTTATTTATGTGAATCTGGATTGCCTTTTGTATGCAAAAAATATTTAAATAAGACAGAGCATGAAACTTTGGGTGAGTCCCTCAGTGGTATCGTATTTATGGGTGTGGAAGAACATATACATATGAAGTATACATTGCATATAAAGTTTTCAGAACAGAGTCTTAGCTGGAGTAAACGTATGGGTTTGCTACTTTAAGTTGAATGCAGTTTTCCTTAGCTGTAGTACTAATACTTTTTTCTGTTCAAATGCAGCCCTGGAAAACATGCTGAGGCTCTTAGAACTGCCAAATCATTTTAATATGCATAGCATTTAATTGGTTCTTCGCATGAACAAAGAGACTTACGGAACACTGATTCTCAGTGTATTGCAATAGAGCCACACTTGTGAGTTTAAAAGGAGTTTTTCAGCTCAGAGTGGAATTAACCAATTGCCCGCAGAGAAGAAAGTTGTATAAATGCAGCTCTAGATTTGCAGTTATTTTTATGGCATGCTGTACTTTTCACATGATAAAAAAAGCATTGTACATTTTTTCTTAAGTGTGTATGTATAGTGAGTGCAGGAGGTACAGTTTATAAAATGCCTCAGATTCTCATTCTGTGAGAAACTTAAACACAGAATTCTGTTTTTTAGAATATTAATTTTCATTTTTGATAGGAACAGGTCACACAGGTTCAACTTTTTCCTGATAAATAAAGTTTCCCTACTTGCTTCAGATAACAAAAAGGGGCTTACCTAAACTCTTTTCAGCTAAAGCATCTGAAAAGGCTTCAGGAGGTTTTGAATCAAGTCCAAACATAATAGGGACAAAAGTACAACATGTGTCAAACTGGATAACAGTTCTATTAGTGTGTTTGTTACAGTACAACAGCCCAAATGGTTGAGTCATAAAGTAAGTGGGAGAAACTTCAGTTTGGTCTGCAGATGGCATTCCATGGGATGTGTATTTTGTCCTCCTTTAGTCATCTTGGATGACTTTTGTTTTCAGTTTTTGTAAATAAGAAAATAGCTCTGAATACATTATGAACATAACATAATCTTGGCAATTTTATGTAATATACTCTAACCTTGTATACTTAATTGAAAGATACGTGGAAGTACTATGCTACTCGTTGTGATGCTGGCTGGTATCCATACAATCGCAACTGCTACAGACTTCATAAGGAGGAGAAGAGCTGGAGTGATGCTTTTATCTCATGCCAAAGTGACAATAGCAGACTCATTAGTATATCCTCCATGGCAGATGCAGAGTTGCTCCTTAACTTGCTGAAACGTGGTGAGTTTTGGGAGTTAGTTTAAACCACGCAGTGTATCTTGAAGTATTTTGTGATGCATTTCTAGGTAGCTATTTAACGTTGTTAGTCACTTAAGCATTATATTACATGGCACACCCAAATAATACATAAAAGAAAAGGAAAGCATGATGTTTTCTCCTTCTAGGATCCTTAAAAATTATAGCTACGCCAATGAATTTATTATAGTAAAGAAACAAGTAAACAAAGTAAATGTGTTGGAACACGATGAGGAGCTATATGCTTGGCTCAGTGTTTAAGGAGTATATAACTCCAAGGCTTTCGTAAGGCTGCTGGTCACACTTTATTTGGATTGTGTGGCCGTTGCATTGGAGGCATGATAGGCAAGTGGTACAGTCAGTGGTTATAACAAAAGTCAGAGATTCACAATAAAATGGCCAGTTTTTGTGGAGCCCTCATATACCCTCTTCTTCTCATAAGCCCTCAACAGTTTAGCTTTTGTCCTTGCCTGTTGTTGGCTGGTTTCCTGGAAACTGTTGTGAAATATCCAGTGATATACTTATGCAAGAATTGTGCTTTAAAGCAACAACAGGTTAGAGTATTTTTTGCTTTGGAAGTTGGCCTTGTCTTAATTGCAAAGTTTCTACCACTGCTAGTATTTTGGCAGAGTCCCCTTGATGAGCACAGGGTGTATCAAAGAAGGAGTTCTGCTAGTCCACATTGTCTTAAGAGGTAGTGTAATTACACTAAGAACTTAATGAATAAAAGCTGTCTTGCTGGTGCAGCAATACCAAGAGTTTTGTTGTCATAGCAACAGCAGAGGTGTAAATATTTTGTACCTCCAGCTGACGACATTGTGTTGGCTGAACTTCATAGTTTGGCCGTGACTTTAAGCTTCCCTGAGCAGGGGGCATAGTGACATGTTTTATCAACTGAGCTATACTCTAAGCTGTGGATGCAGGACAGTGCATTATACTGGATTTACAGGGCATTCTCCCCCTTCCCTCCACCCCCATCCTCTCCACTGTCCTGTCTCTCTTTCTCCTAGGAGATGAACCACTTCATCGCCTCCCTCACCTCCATTAATGGATAGATACCTGATTAAGCCAAGTAATTATTCTCAACTTGTTTTCAGCTTCTAAGTCTGCTTCTTCTATTTCAGACCTATTTCAGATCTCTGTTTTCAGAGGAAGGGTTTATGCACCTTTATGTGTCTAGTTTTTCTACCTGTAGTAGCTGGTCAAGTTAGGCATTACCTCAAACTGCAGCCCTTCTCTTTCATATATGTCAGCCCCCATGGCTACAGCTGTCACTCAGAGAAAACCTAATGTTGACCACCCAGTGAAAGAATACAAAAAGAAACCACCTTTCCCTTCCCTATCAGGCTTTCTGCCCCACGCAAGCGTCAGAAAAGTGTATATGCTCTCAGTTTGACTCTTTGGAGCGTTTCAAAGACTATTATCATGTATGTTGGTCTACTTTTGAAACATTTTAGCCTTCAAGGGCAGCAGAGCATTATCTCATCAGTAAGCTGTCCTAAAATTCATGCAACTCAATTAGTTTTCCTGAAAGAAGGTAATTTTGACTGAAATACTGTGAATAATTCTTAACAGTGATGTGATGTTATAGAAACAATGAGTATTATTTCTTCATCATTAAAATCTAAAATCTCATTCTCTTCTAGAAAATGTGACTGAAACGTGGATTGGATTATACAGTAACAGCACCCCAGTTGTCTTTCAGTGGTCTGATGGCACCCCAGTAAAATTCTCAAACTGGCACAACCAAGAACCAAGTGTCTTTCAAAGAACAGGACAGCTCTGTGTTTCAGCACAAGGATCTGTAAGTTTCCTCTTCTTATTGAAAGAATAAGACCAACACTTTTATTTTGCTTATAATAATTTATTTTCTCACTGTGCATACTTTTTTAAACCATGACCTGTAGTATGATTTTTGTCATTTGATGTCTAATGTATTCAAATAGTGATAAATGCAATGTAGGCTTTAGAAACCAATATGTTTTGCAGTGCTAATGCACAGAAAATTAATCATAGATTTTGAGCTTATGGTCGATTAAAAAATGTTACATACATAAAGCTTGCCAAATGGAAGAGAACAAATATCAGTAGGTATTTTGATAAAGAGAAAGTGATTTAAAATCTGAGTAGTATATATTGTAATTTATGGTGTGTCAGATTCAGCCCTTACAGCTTGAAATTCCTATTTTGAAAAACTGTGCCAGCTGTGCCAGTTTTATGTTGCTGTCAATACTTATGCATCTTATGCAGCATCTTTCAAAAACAAGTAGTAATCTAGATCTACGTAAAACTATAAAAGTTGACAGCAGATTGAGCAGATTAACCCCACATCAGTCAGGTGTTGTAAGACTGGGAGTCGTGCAAATAAGCTTACCCTACATACTTTTGCATCACAATTCATGGCACCTGTCAATTTTCTCTTAATTTTGTCAGAATTTTACTTTAAAATACTTAAATTCACTGATATGTGACTCACAAGCGGACTCTAATCCAATTTTGTGGTAAAGTATGTTTTGTCAAAGTGTGAAAACTGTGTCAAAAAGAGTTTCTATTGTCTCTCCAGTAGTGGGTCCAGATTGCAATCCTTATTCAGGCAACTCATGGGAAAGCCAGGACTATTACAGTGAACTGGAAAAATGGGCTCTCACTGGAAGCAGAAAATAGGATTTTGGTAAAATTGTATTTTTAGATGCACAAAACCATATTTTACTCATTTTGCAAATGTAAACAAACAAATGAATACGTAATAGTATTGCAAATGAATACATAATAGTATTGGAAAAGAGGGTTCAATATGTAATTCTTCAAGCATTACTTTTGGTACATGTACAGTACTCAATGACTGAAAATTATACAGTTTTTGTAATATTTTGAATAAGGACTGCTCAAATATAAAGACTAATCTTACAAAGAACTATAATATAGATGAGAAATATTCAATATATGATTCTGAAAAGTAAGTGCTCCCAGCATTCCCATAAGTTTAGTCAATTGAAATGCATTACATTCCAAAGAGTGATTCAGAGAGACAAACTCTTTTCTATGATTAATGTGAAAAGTCCTGCTGACAGTATTGGCAAAACTAAGTGGGCCAAGTAAGGTTAAATAAATGAATAGAGTGAGAAAAAAATTGCCTGTCTCTTGTTTTTCTTAAAAAGTTAAAATGGGAGGAGAAACTGCCTAGTGTGTGTGCATATATGTGCATGAGGATATGCATGTATACAGAATATATTTTTTTTATTTTTCTTAGGAGGGACATTGGAAAGTTAAAAAATGTGAAGACAGATCTTTCTATATTTGTAAAAAAGCGGGGGAAATTGATAGTGTCCCTTCTGACCTGTCCTCAAGGTGTCCAGAGGTAAGGGCTTTTTGTCTTGCTTGTTTTTAGAGCTATATTAATAAAATAAAATTGTAGGAAAGCTCTAAATGTATTTATGGAAAATATATTTGAATATTAGTTTTTCATGTTAAAAACATGCATGTTTTCCTAGGGAAAAATCCTCATTCCTATTGTTTGCTAAAAATATAGAAATTTAAATTTAATGCAAAATTAAAAGCTTTTGCAAGATGCCCTTTAGGGCTTGTTGCATAGTCAGTGGTTGTGAGCAGTTCCTATTTCTTTCTAGTTCAAAAGTGAAAACACTGTTGTACGCCATCTGTACAAATAATGGCTGTTATACAATGCCTCATCCCACACATGGTTTTCATACATTTAAGTGGAATGTCAGGGTGAAAAACAATCAATTTCTTTGACATGGAGAATGAACTCTTCCACTCAAACATTAGCATTCCTTTTACTTTCAAACAAAAATGGGAAGGAGAACGGCTATCTAAATAGGATATTACAATAGGTCTTCAGGCTTTTACGCTCTGCATTCTAGTAGTAAAAGGTACATGTTAAAATACGATTTTATTTGCCACTGGTTTCTTTTCATTGTGTATGAAGAACAAGCCTGTAGACTTGGTGTTGTTAAAACTTTATTCAAAATTTGAAAAATTTTGTGAACCTCTTTTTTTTTTAATTTTTTTTTCCCCATCATCAGAAATCTCTCTTCTGTAACTTGCTTTACTCCTTTAGCTCATTGTCTTCCTTTTTTAACTCCCTGTGTTTTGTCTTGAGAAGTCAAGAACCATGGTCAGCTTAATTGAATTATAAGACAACTGAAGCTGTACTGTCTGGAGCTGGATCCATTTCTTCCCCAGACGTACAGCAGTTTGAATTAGGCTTCTGGTCAGATCATTGTGGAGTTAGAAGTTTCATACATTACTTCATTTCAGATTAAAAATTTTGAAATTTTAGGATGATTGTGTTTGCTTCATTTGGACCAATGTATTTTATCACTGAAGAGTTTCAAGTTATTTGTGTAATAATAAGTTTATCATAGTCGTGGCCATGAAAGGAAAGTGCAGAGCATCAAGAATGCGAGTTGCTAGGAGCTGACGGCACTTCAATATTTGGTACATCACAAGATCGCGGCTCAAGAGATTGAATCATTGGTCATAAACAGTGTGATATGCTATGACAGCCTTCCTATTTGGGATAAATATCTGCTCATAGGTGTTCCCCACTCTGTAAAAACATGCTGAAGCCTGTTATAGTTCCTTGAGTTCTGTATATCTTTTTTTTTCTAATGTGATGAAAATTTATATTAATTTCATCAAAAGAAGACAGTAGTAAGCTTACTCCAAGTTGCATTTTATTTGAGACATTTTGTCTTGACAGCTTTCTTTTTCTGTTCAATATATATTTTGTTGCTCTTGATGCTGTAGTTGTAAACAACGTTAATACAAGAAAACTACTTATTGGCCTAATTTTCCAGGGATAACTTGCCTTCATTTCATCCAGATTTACTTTTGTTAATTCCTTTGTTGCTGATCTACCTTAAATGCACGGAATATCTGTTGATATTTCTCACATTTGATCTTTTACTTCATTAACCTCTTATTGTCTTTCATGCTTGGTTGCTGGTAGATTCTCAGGGAACTTTGGCCTCAGGCGTAGTTGTTTGCTTTTATAAAGCTTTCTAGTTTTATCTGTTCTTACTGAGCTTTTATCTTATGTTGATTTTATGACTTGTGCATCAGATAAGCTAGCCTTTAAAATGTTCTGCGGTTCTGCTGATTGGAGTTTTTGCAGACCAAGTTACTGCAGAGATCTGAGCTCTCTTTTTTTCCCCTTATCCTTCTGTCTTCCTGAGATTTATGATATGATAAGCACTTTTTTCCCTTAGTAGTTCAACTGTTCTTTTTTCCTAGTCTGTAGGCTGTTAATGAGAATAAATGTTTTGTTGCAAAGGTCAGATTCTTTATGCAGTTTTCCCCAACACTGAAATAGTTTTTAAGCGTTTTCCTTACACCAGCTTCTGGAATGGGTTGTGGAGCTGTTAGCTGCTTGATAACAAAGTTGTAAATTACTGCGTACAAACCTATATCTCTGCTGGTGACTTTCTTCAGTCCTCTATGCTTTAAATGGTGCGTCAAAAGATAAATACTCAGTACTGTACTATTATCTTCATTGCTATTGTAGTGGGAGAGAATTGTACTTTTGAGAAGAGAACTGCTGTTAAAGCTGTGAAACCTCATAAAGAGAAGTGCAGCTATTCAGAATAATGATCCATCTAGCCCCGTGTTCTGCCTCCCACAAGTGGCTGCAAGCAGATGTTTGGGGAAGAGCAGGACAGGGCAAACCTGTATTAAGCTTCCCCCGATATTCTCTTGTTCTCCAACCATTCAGGGGATTTCCTGAGCCTGTTATGATCTGTGTATTTAACAGCCCTCATTGGATTTCCCCTCCAAGTGCTTGTCCAATTTCCCCTTGAACTCATGTGAACTTTCTGTATTCACAACATCCCTTAGTGAGGAGATCTATAAAACTACTGCCCTTTGTGTGGAAAAACCACCTCCTGTGTTAATCTGTCTCCTGCTAGCTTAGCTTCATTTGTTGTCCCCTAGGTCTTGTACTGAAGTAGCCACCCAGCTTCATGCTGCTTGCTGTTGTCCCAGCCTACTCAATTATTCCTTATGTGGAAGCAGCTCCATATGTTTGATCATCCTTGTTGCCCTTCTTTTCTAACATGCCTTTCTGAGATTGGGTATCAGAACTCTAAAAAAAATGACAAATGATGGATTTAAATGGTCATAATAGCTTTTCTATTCTTTCTCTCCTTATAACTCCTAGTGTTAGATTTGGCTTTTTGACTAAGCTGTTGTTTTCACAGAGTTTAACTCTCCTAGCTCCTGAATCTGCATGGTGAGAGTGAGGTAGCTGTCCTTCACTTTATACATGAGCTGATCAAGGAGTCTAAGGGGAAGGCAGGGGAGATTCCCCATGTGCATCACTTCATACTTATCTGTGTTGAATGTCATCTGCCATTTTATTGTCCAATTATTCAGCCCTCAAGTTTGGATTTCTCCATCTATGCTTGCTCTCACTACAAACGTACCAGCCTGCAGTTCCTCTGCAATTTTATTTTAGATAAAGATGAGTGTCAGCTTGCCTTCTTCCAATCTTTAGGCACCAAGGAAGCTTTAAGAGGAGGGTTATACACTGCCTTCTTATCTGCATTCCCTCAGAGCACTTGGGTGACTACTGTACAGTCCAGGTAATTTGTTATTCTGACTGTTTGTGCCACAACCTCTCCCACAGTTAATTTAATTTCTGACATCCTTTGCCCTGCCAAAGAGGGCAGGCAGGAGTAATGAGAAGGGGAAACTTGTTGAACAGCTGAAAATGCCAAAACACTTGAACAAGAATGAGAGATACAGGGGCCGTGAACATGCTGTATGAACAAAGAAGGATTGTGTCACCACAGCAGTTCTTTCACTGCAGTAACTAGTAATGGTGTAAGCTATGTTGCTATGTCTCCCCCGGCTCTGCAGGACTCTACAGGATCCCCATTGTATCCCCTGGATGCAGCAGAATTCTTTTCATGGGAAAATGTATTTTTTCCCTTAGTGAAGTCATAGCTCTTTTGTATAGAGATAAGGAAGATTCTCAGTCAACCCAATCATTTGTTTATTCACAAACCAACGTTTTCTTTTATGTGACTTCTGAACAATACATATGTATTGTTCTCAGATGAAAACATAGAAACCAATACTATAGTTCTTTTTGTTTGTGTATTTTCATGCCATGTGGGAGACTGTGCGCAGCAGCAAAGGCAATCATCCAAGCACTGAAGGGAAACGACTGTAAAAGGAAGCAGAGTTTTCCGTCAGTTACTCAGCATGCTCCTGATATCAATTAAACACATTTCTTAACTAGAAGCTGAAATTTGCCTCCTCAGATTTGGCAGGGCTTAAGTATGTGCTTAATGTTCAGGCATGCTTTGATTGCGGTCCTGGATAGGTTTGGAGCATCTTCTTATGCGTTTTATTGTACTAAGAACTGAAGCTGGATAGCAGAAAAAGAGCTTATCCATTTCTCATTCTTCTCCTTTTGCTGTTAACATCATCATCAAGTTGTGTCTGATGATGTCTGCCTGGATATTGTGCTTGTTTACTACTGTGCTTGCAAGTAGCATCTCCCTGATGGAAGGAGCAAAGCAGGACTGTCATGTTCTCATTTCTGTGCAGCTTCAGGATAGATTGGACAGAGATGGTTTATCATCTCCGTATTCTCTTGATTGTTTAAAACACTCAAGCAGGAAGACCAAGCAAGTATGATATGTGAACTCATAGAGGCACAATTCATACTAGATGTGGTATAGTCTTCTTGACATCCAGAGACAGGGGTGTAATAGGAGATGAGGTGGGCTTACCACTGATTCAGTGTTCTGGCTCATTTGTTAAGCCATAAAAATGTATAATTTTAATTCTGCATTGAGTATGATGATTTTTTTTTTTTTTTAATTTGGAAGTCCTGTTTGAAATGGAGAAAGAGCTGAGAAGAGGTAAATAACTAGAGTGTATTGCTGTATGAAAAGCCAGCACCGAAGCTACTTGTGTTCTGGAATAAATATTTCAGTTTTCAGTTGAAAACAAAGGGCAGCTGTAATCTTTTTTTGTTACAACTTGACTGAATCTGACATGTAGTGTTTATCTCACACTTCAGGTATTAGATATCAGTAATGAGTTACTACAACTATAAACCAACAAGTGCTACTACACACTTTATGCCAAAGAGATGGCTATCTGAGTGGCTTGGCACGCATCCCCAAAACTGAGTCAGTAAAACAATATTCAAAGTATAAAATTGAAACAAATGTAGTATGGGGGAGGATCACCTTAAAGTTGACTGCATTTTTGTCATACCCATCAAAAACATTGCCACCTCTTTCAGCTGGTATCGAGGGCTGAGTCAGCCGATTGACACAAGGGCAACCCTTCACTGCCCTTCCCAGCAGTAGTACTTGCTGCTCTGAGTCCTATCCCAGCTCCCACTGTGGAAGAAAGCTGCTCCAAGTCCTATCCCAGCTCCCGCTGTGGAAGAAGGAAGAGGAGACCATCACCTCTGAACCATGCTTGGCCTGCTCACCTTTTCGGTAGCTTGATCTCTTATAGCTCCACATGCCTTACTGACCCCTTTCTTCCTTCTTAGCTGTCCTTTTTTTCCCCTGTCACTGCAAAAATTGAATTTTTCCAATAAAAATCCTTGAGCCACCAAAATCGGACTTTGTATATACTGCTGAGAAGCCTTGCTCCATATAAAAAGGCATATAAACCATCGAGGCTATTTTTGAGATTGCGCATGCTCATACTGACAGATTGTGCATGGTTTTGAACACGGTAGCTGTACAAATGGCTGTTTTCAATTTCTATCTATGAAAAGCACAATAAAGCATATTTACTATACATTTTAGCAAACTTTGCATCTCAAGTGCAGTCTTAAAAATCAATAGTTTAATGCATATTATTGTAAGCAAAATTAGAGCATATTGGGATATCTGACACCATTTTTCTGAAGGCATCAGTCTGTACATGTTCAAATTCGCAGCTGAATTAAAGACCAGTCTCCTTTTTCCTCAGAACTCATATTTCTTTCCTCATAAAGTTAGCCCTAACCCCAAGACCTGAATCTGGCATGCCCTGGCCCTCCAGTTCCCTGTTACCTGTTCTCTAAGTGCTGGAAACATCTCCTTCATCCCCACTTTGCCTTGTTAGAGGGCTGCTGTAGATGGGGACAGCTCCCACCTCCTTCCTTCAAGTACTTCTCAGTCTGGGTGTTCTCCACCGGTAATAAATTACTATGCGTCTCCCAGCTGCAAAAGATACTCTGTTCAGCAAATGCTGCCTCCTTGCACTGCTGGGATTTTTACATAACTTTGTGATGAAAACGGAGAGTTATGTGCAAGGGAAGGAGAAAGAATATGATGTTAATGGGGAAATTAGAGATTAAAGGTACGTCAGATTCATGGCCTCCTCCAGAAGGTAAGTGTCTTCAGCCTGAAATGAAATCCAGCTCCATATAGTCAATGGAAACCCTCCGTTGGCTTCTGTAAGGAATGGATTTTTGGTCTCTGAATCCTGACTGAGGCCTTTAGAGAGCTGGCTTGTATTCAGATCAGGTTTTGGATCTGATAACTTGCATGTTTTCCAGGGAAAATATAGTTGTCTATGTTTTGGTTTTGGAGTGGGGAACTCATTTGTTCTGATGTCTTATCCTTATCAGGGCTTCTTGTGTTAGAAAACTTCAATCTACATCCCTTTTTTGTTACTTAATTTTGTTTGGTGCACATACAAGTACGTGAGATTGAGGTGATGACGTTAGGTAGAATAAGAGAGCGCCGGCAAGCCCAGCTCCTCACAGTGTTGGCCAGCTATGGCTGAGCAGGTCCCGTGTTGGTGGAAGGAAAAGGGCTATAGGATCATGAGTGGTGATCAGATGGAAACCACAACAGGGGATCAAGTCTTTAACAACCAGATTAACTGTTCACTATATAATAATCTATAAAATAATGTTCATTTTTTTTAAGGGATGGGAAAGACATGGTGGATTTTGTTACAAAATCGACAGTACCCCTCGAAGTTTTGAACATGCTTCCAGTGGTTATTTCTGCCCACCTGCACTTGTATCAGTAACAAACAGGTAGTTAATCCTATTAGACAGTGTGAAGATACTTTTAACAAGAGCTATTCTAACTTTAGAAAGTGATGCATGGCAAAAAATATTACCATTATGAAACAATAGCTGTGTGAGAGTTAAGCATAATTACTAACATTGGCTAAAATAAAAAGTGTGTTTTGCTTCATTCTTTAATTGAAATTAAATTTGGTAAAAAGCAATCATTGGTCTGATTTACATGTATAGCAGTGTGCACTTATATGAGTATGCAGGAATCCGAGCAAAATGCTTTCTACAGAGGTGTGTAAGGTCTTTAAAAAGCTTTTATAGTGTGCTTGGTAACTATGCTGAAAAGTGACAATGTATTCAACTTTTATAATCAAAACATGTCAAATTTTAATTCAAATCAATTACTGTTTTATAAATGTTTCTGTTTAGTTTTGCATTTTACCTGGCTTCTCAACAAATAGGGGGAAAGAGTAAATGTTTGAAAAGCATTTAACTTCTCTGTCCTTCCTTGCTTTGTTTCTATTTACCTGTATTCTGGTTTCAGAAAGGCTTTCTTGACTGCAAATGTCCAAATGCTTGGGTTTTCTCTGATATGCTTATGACTTACCCTTTATGTTGAATTCCCGTAAAAGTTTAAGACATACTGATGTGTCAAATAGATACATTACATACATATTTTAACCTACATGTATTTATTGTAATAACCTTCAGGAAGAAATCTTCTCTTGCTTTAGGACAGGGGAAATACTGTAACCATTAGCAATCAGATGGGTGATAGCTAGATTTTTTAGGAAAGCACAGGCAACCTAACATAAGGAATTATATTAATGGAAATTTTGCTTGCTAGGTGATTTCAGGATTAAGCCCAGTGAATGCTATAATATACTACATTACAACAATAACCCTTACTAGGAGAATAAAGGACAAATTCTGGGCGGCTGGGCATTTACAACTCAGACTTCACAGGGAGCTAAGGGCATGCTGCACATCACTAGAAGCATGTGTCAGTGTTTTTCTCCTTATTTTTATTTTATTCTTGCTGGTCAAAATAAACAGCCATCACTGTATATTATGCTGTTTTCCAATCCCAGTGTTGGAGTGGCAGAGGAAGCTAGCTGTTAGCTTGACTTTTTTTTTAATTACTGCTTAGGTTTGTTGTTCTGATATGACAAGTATAAGAACTTTTCAGTGTATTGATCCTAAAATTTTCATTAGGATATTCATTTAGAAGTAGATTGTACAGAAAGGAGATTGATATAAAGAGACAACATGGCAAAGAAAATGAAAATTAAATTAAAAAGTCCTCAGTCACTCTCAGAGTTACGGATACGTTCAGGTTTTTACATTGACATCATTCTTAAAGTATTTAATAATTCTTTTCACAATATGTTAAATCAAGAAGGTATAAAAGTCTTTATTAGACTGGGAACTTACTGTGCCGTATATCTTCTCATAGTGAGCTGATAAACTAAAGCATAATTTTGTATAATGCTATACCAGTTATTTCTTAAATTACATTTAAGTGATGAAGGGGTTACTTATGGAACATTTATTACTTGAAAAAGGCCTAAATCTCTATAGTATTTCAGTGAAGAAATTTTAAGATGGAAAAAGTGATTCCTTCTGCAGTCAGAACAACTAGTGCTTCGAGTTCTTCAGCTCTTCTAGTCTCTTAGTGTGTCTGGCTCAAGTAAGATAGTCCTGTGCAAAGCTTTTTCTTTTCTTTTTCTGTATCTCTGTGACCTCATTGAATTTTTGTTTTATCTTTTCTTCTTCATACAAGGAGTTCCTTATTTTTAGCTGTGCATCATTTCTGTGTTCTATTTTCACATCCTGTAGCATAAGCATTGAGCTTCTTAGGTGTCTTAATCTACTGTTTGTTGTATGTGCCCAGATACTGTAACATAAAAGGGAAAAATTATGGTTTATACTACAGATATGTGCCTGAAGTTTCTCACAGACTTCTATAAACAAAATTAAGTACCTTTGTATATTTTTCTCTTTTCACTTTATTTAAATCATGTCATGAAAGCTCTTCACTGAAATACTGGTTAACCTATTTTATCCTAACAAATTTTTGTCTTGATCATTTTATTAAGGTTTGAACAAGCTTTTATCAACAGTATGATCCACAGCATGGTAAAATCTGAGAGAACTTATTTTTGGATAGGACTGCAAGACCTTAATAACACAGGAGAGTACTTTTGGCTAACTGCAGAGGGGAAGAATCGCTCAGTGAGCTATACAAACTGGAACAAGCATCAGCCACGTGAGTAGCGTACTGCTAAAAAAAAGTGGTGGTGACGGGGGGCAACGCACTGTCTCCCGCTGTAGAGCAGTGGCTTAGCAGTGATTGCGGAGTCGCAGTCCCTCCTTCCCCGCCTGGCCAAAAGAGCGGAGAGATAAGTTTACATTTTCCATAGACTGCATAACTTCCTACCGCAGATTTAGTCAGATTAGTTGGCAGCTGTAGGAGAGGCACAGCCAAACCGGGACATTTTAGGGCTCTGCACAGGGGTAGATTATTTTCTAACCCCATTTTCTCCATCTGCTGTCATGAGGGCAAAGAATAGTGTGAAAACTTGTGAGTTGAAGGCAATCTCCTTTTCAGCAGCACTCTCTGGGAAAAGATGGAATCAGGCAGGAATGTGGATTTTTTTGTTTGTTTGGGGTTTTTTTTGTCTGTAAAAGGATTTTCATACACTTTTTTACAGCCCTTCAAATAGGCCGTTATGGCTTTTTGAGACTACCAGAAGTAGGTCCCAAAGAAGTATTGAATTTTATTCAATAACAGTCACAGATCATAAGTTTGCCTTTTATATGAAAGAAGAGGGGAGAGATTGTCTTAGATAGATTTCTAGCAATAAAAACACTGTGTAGAAGTTTTTTCTTTTTCATTCCCTTTAGCAAATACAGTTTTATGATACCCAGTTTGCTTGTTTGCTTTTGCTTGTTTTATAGTAATTTAAAGGAAAACATTCTAAGAAAATAAAATTGAAAAAATGAAATAATGCATTAACTTGCAGAATCTTGGAAAATTTATTCAAATGTGACCAGTGATGTTGTGGCCAAGTTTTTGACTTTTGAGATGACTCGGGGACAACTAGAATTTATGTTGTTCATCCTTTGAAATTTAAGCCTTTTCGTGATACCTCAGAATAGAGATACAAAAATTAAAGCACTCCAGATCACTAATAGCTTCTGAATTTTGGTCTCTCTACTTTTACTGCTTTACTACTGCATTTTCTAAACATACTTTTTAAAATTGCTTTTTATCTCCTGCATTTTGTGAAAAGAATTCTATATCATGGTTCATTTTACAAGCTCAGGTCAGCCCAGACAGCCTTATAAATGGGTCACTGAACAGAGAATATGCTATTTTCGTAAGTTCATCAAGGTCGTACCCAGGACCCGATGCCAACAGAACAATCGCTTCACCAAAATTCACAGAATTCACAAAGTTCAGGTGCTTTATACTGATACTCAATTCCCACTTCCTTATTTTAGGCCATTCTGGAGGATGTGTGGCTATGCAAGGAGGGAACCCTGTTGGTTATTGGGAGGTGAAAAGCTGTAAGAACTTCAAAGCAATGTCACTGTGTAAGCAAAAAATCTCATCTTATGAAGAACCTGAGCTTACTTTTCAAAAACATTTGAGTTCCTGCTATTTTGGATGGGAGTCAGACAGTAGTCTGCTCAGCTGCTACAAGGTAAAAAGACAAACTTGCTTTGAGTTTCTCTGTTTCTACATCAATTTTCTCATGCCTTTTCTAAAATATTTTTGATAAAGCATTATTTCTTTTAATCAGCAAACAAAATTTAATTATTACCATCCTTCACTGCATTTTAAAATGAATGAAAGACTTAAGATTTGAAACAGAACTATACTTGGGATAATATACCTTTATTGTAGGAGAACCTGCAAATAATATTTGATTTTTATGGGCTTCTGAAACCACTGCCCTCCAAAATCAACCCTTTTTACAGAGGTGTTTATTTTATTGCAGATATTTCACAATGAGAAAGTTCTGACGAGAAGAACATGGGATGAAGCAGAAGCATTATGCCAGGATTTTGGAGCACATCTTGCTAGTTTTACCCATATCTACGAAGAAGAGTTTTTGAACAATTTATTATATACTATTTTTGATAGGTAATTATTAACGTCAACAATTTATTTTAAACATACTGGAATGTAGAAAAGAATCGATAAATTAATTCCTCCTGTCCTCCTTACTAGAGGCATATAACTGAAGTCTCTCCTGTTGACTAATATGAACTTAGAAATCGGTGAAAAGAAGTGCAATAGCAGCATTGAAATATGATTCTTTTTGAAGATCTTCTTTGTAGTAGATGTAGAGCGACTGTTAGAGTCAAAATGACATTCCTGTGAGTTAGCATTCACCAGCTGAAATGGAGGTTACACAATTTTACTACTATTTTAGATGTTTTCCTCTTTAGAATTATAATTTAACATTTTAGTAAAAAAAAATTTGTTTCAAGGAACCCCAAAATATTAATAAGTGCATGTGCATTACAGTATGATAGAGTAAATTCAACAAGAATTTAATAAGGTTATTTACACTATATAAAAAAATAAGTTGTGAAATAGTGAAGGAAAAAAGTGTGTCAGAAATGTTTTTTTTTGTTTTTATCACAGGACAGAAGAAAGACAGTTCTGGATTGGATTTAATAAAAAAAACCCGTTTTCTGAAGGAGCATGGCAGTGGTCTGATGGAACACCTGTAAATATGTGCATACTATATATTTCAGTAACCTCTCAAATCATATCTGAGCAGGAGTTCACAGAAACAAACCATGTGAAAAGACAAATGGTGTCCAGAAAAACTGTTTTTTTTAATGCCCACATACTTTATTTAAAGTAATTCTTACAATAGGATTAATAGTATACTCTCAAAATAGCTCCCTGTGCGAAAGGGTTATGCAACAGTGAAAGGATTTTGGTCGGATTATAAAGTTTTGCAGATGTGGGCTTTCCTGCAAAGCAGGTTGTGTTTAACTTGGGACCAGGTATAGGCAGTTCCTCTCTGCTAGAATATAAAGGCAGAGTTATCACACATGTATATAAGGTGACTATTTGGAAAGCCTTAGGGCTGTGCTTATATGTGTTATTTGTCCTGTGACTGCTAGATTCATGCCTGCATTCAAAGTTAAATCTTTCCTTTTTTAATACCACTTTTAATTTTACATCCTCAAAGATGTTGGTGCCACATGCTAGCCAACAGTTAGTACCTGGGAATTAAATGTTGACCAGCTGAGAAGTGTGATTAGAACCCTGTGAGACCATAAAGGGGGGGGAAAAAAAAGGTTGGTCAATTCAGCCAAACCGAAGGAAAGCTGAGTCTGTCATCAGATGAGTTTGCAAGATGTTTCTAGGACCCCCTTGTTCAATTGGCAGTATCTGTAATACGTGTACTGCATGTCAAACTTGAAAGTTCTTTGAACAAGTATTGGATTTTGGAGTACGCAGAAGGGTCAGTTTTGTTTTCAGCCTTAACAGTACAGTGCCAACTCTACCATCAATATTTAAGTGATTTCAGAAAGTAAGTGTGAAGTTCAATCATGCAACATGCTGAACAAAAGGAAATGCTGCTAGGCTTTGGGTGACCACTGTCAATCATGTCAAGAAATTGTTAGCTTTCATAGCTCTTCAATTACTTATATGGAAAAAGGACTTTGATATAAGATGGGAAAGTTGATTAGCACACTGGAAGGACATGATTATGGGCCCCATTTTAGGATTTTACCACCATAATTAGGTGATGCTCTACTTCAGTAGTCTGGAAGCTACTTATGCTCTACCACAGACACACCTCTGAATCGCTCCTTTTTCTCCATAGTGAGATTTTGAGATGCTTTATCTCAGATTGCTGGTGAAAGGTAATAAATATGCTGTTTTCAGGTTGTATCTTCATTTCTGGAGAGCAAGTATGTTGAAGATGACTCAAGAAACTGTGCTGTGTTCAAAGTAAATAGAACAGTCTTTCCAGCACACTGCAATGAAAAGCGTGAATGGATATGCAAAATACCAAAAGGTGAAAGAACTAAACACTACTTTTTGATTAACATACACTGCCTGTTAAACCTATTATTTGTAAACCAGAGGAGACAAGTAAAAATATCTAAAAGACTTTTTTTAATCCACCTCTGGAGTTCTTTTCATTGGTCTTCTGTGTGAAATCATAGCAAAGCTGCATGCAGCCTCTAGGATTTGAGGACCAGTTAACAGGCATGATATGTGCAGGTAGTTTAAAAATGGCTAGCAGTGATTAGCAGTAGGAGATAATAAAAGTTCTGAAAATTTATAAATGTTGCTAAAAATGTTGTTTAGTAACTGTGGCAACTATTTTATTTTATTCCATGCTTAACTCTTTTTTTTTTTTGTGTTTAAACCAGAATAGCGACGGTCTTCATAACTGCTATTAAATTCTCTCCATGTGGTAAAAGCAATTTGAGTGAAATATCAGTTTTTATTCTTAATCAGAAATGTTTTACTTCATTTATTTTGCAGGTGTTAAACCAAAGAATCCGAATTGGTACATATCTGGTATGAGAACACTGTTTTCTTTTTTCACATCTTGAAACATTATAATTTGGAAATGTAATTTAAGCTATTAGGTAAAATAAAATAACTAAAATGTTTTAAATTAAAATTTTACACTAAGTAACTTGTAGGCACTTGTTGTTGCTAGATATCTAAATCTGCCACTCTTCTGTTTGGGAATGCTGAAACATAAGATACTACTCAAGTTAGGCAAAGGAATGTGGCAAGTGATGAGCACAGGAGTGTGATATCCACTCCATCACATTAAAACTGCCTTTTTGCAAAGTCCAGACAACCATGTTATAGTTACCATAGTATTACAAGATACCATGTAAAACAGAAATATACTCAGTATCCATGTGATTTCATAATTTGATGTCAAATACAGTTCTGTTGTTAGTTGTGGAATATTTGTCCTGTGATATGTTGCTGAAAACGAGACACATTGATCACAAAGAATAAGAAGTGAAATGAAGTTTAAACCTGCACAGCACTGATTCTTTTGCTTGTTTTCCAGAACTGCCATGGTCATATTACCAAGGAGCAGAATATCTTTTCCATGTAAATCCTGCAGACTGGACCAGCTTCGAGTTTATCTGTGGCTGGCTTCGTAGTGGAATAGCAACAATAAATTCTCCTGGGGAACAAGCCTTTATTCAAAATAAAATAAAGAAGGTAACAAAAACTACCTTGCAGAAGTGTCTGTGCATGCATGTCTTGCATGCAGTGTACATCTTTACCAGTTTCTTTTTGCCCCATCCATGCATGACCAAGGGGACCCAGATACCCCCTCAGCTGCATTCTCTTTGAATTTTGTGGCTCCTTAGTCATTCACGTGGTGATTTTGCATCCATCAGGATTTCTCTTGATTTGGAGAAGATGGAGAGTTCAGTGCAGTAAGGTTAGCAGTATCACCATGCAGTTCTACAATTACACTCAGTTTCCATAGAGGGAGTTACAGCTGGTCTTTGGGTAACCTGAGGGACGTTTCAGGTGATATATTAGCATCAGGTGGACAATATGTCCAGATGTTTGAAACAGTCTTTATAGTTTTAATCTTCACTGTGATGATTTGAGAGGTTGCTCTTGGAGAGAGCTGACAAAGAATGAAGAACTACTGATTTCCTTGCACCTTAATCAAATCTAGAGCTCTGAACCCCAGAGCTGGGCGCTTATGGCCTTGCAAAATAGATTAACTTCTCCTTTGTGTAGGCCAACTTGGGCATCATTCCCATATTTCCACACCTTTGTATGATCAAGTATGAATCAGACCCCTTGTTACTAAGCATATTTATATGGAAAAAAGACATCTGACTCTAAATTCCCATTTCTGTATGAAAGCAGAATTTCTGTACTAACCACTGTGATGTAACAAACAGATTTCAACCCAAGAAATAGCTGCAGAAGCAGATGAATTCCCCCAAAACAATCTGTTTTCTTTCAGGTATTCTCAGGAAAAAAAGAAATAAGGAAAATACCAAAAAGAAAAGACAATAAAGGAAAAACTATGATTTTTCTGCCTTATTGAGGGCAAAAATTATACAGCTGTAATATAAAAGAATAACAAAACCTAGTATTTAAAAGAACAACCAGTACTAAGTCAAAAAAGCTCTTTACCTGTAATTATTTAGTTTTGCTTGCATTGCATAGTCTTCTCTGCTTTTAACTTAAAATAGAAAACAGAAGTGGAATTTTTGTAATAAGATTTTTAAGTTTCCAATGAATTATGAACCATTTTTAACTGTTACTGAAAGAATTTTGTATTGAAACATGATGAACCAGCTTTAAACCAACAATTCATGGCTGAAATAACATAGTGAAAGAACAGCCTAATTGGATACAATGTCTTCATCCACGTTTCTTACAGACTGTACTCTGGTGTAATTACGGTCTTAATTAAAACTGAACATGTATGACTTTAAAAACGATGTATTTTTTCAACTTAAGATCACTTAAAATGACTGATCAGAATGCTTCTTTAAAGTCGTATTAACTTATAAGAGATCTTTCAAACACAGTTTTATAATTAAAATAAGTAGTGGGTGTTATAGAAATTTATAAGCATTATGTCATGAGGAAGCTAAGTTTACTTCACTGGGACTTGAAACTGGACTAATTTTCCTGAAGTTTCATCTCAGAATATGAAAGATCATGCTATTTTAAAGCCTGCTGTTTTTGGCTAAGCTTTCCTAGAATAGCCAGATGTGTCCTTAAGTGACTGAAACGCTGAATCTAATTCTGTTTCCTATGGAAGCAGAAGTAAGGATGACAATCACTAAAATAATACTAGGCAGTCTGAATGTACTTGTGTGTGCTCTTCAGCTGAGATCACATAAGCCATTAGAAACTTTGTCAAAATCCTTAACATGGAATTTGAAATTGCATTTTCTTTATTTTCACTATTTCTTTGAAAACCGTAATCCATAGCCTGAATGTTATGATTAGAAAACCAAACTGAGGGCCAGTCAATACCAAATCAGAGAGCATTTCTTAGAGTCTTTTTTTTTGTCAGGATTGTCTATTTTCTTCATTTCATGTTGTCATGTAAGCTGATCCCAACTGTGACTCCAAGCACAGTGTGGCTACCATAACACAGGCCGCGCTTCAGTTTTTTCTGGAAAAAATAAGTGCTCCTCATAGGCAGCATGGCTTTTCCAGTGTCCTGCATATTCAAAGATTTTTTTTGCTTTGTGGACTGTTTCCCAAAGATCCCAAAGCTGTGACCTCTGAGTGACTAACTCACCCTAGAAATGAATCTTGCTCGTGGTTTAAGGCAGAATCAAGTTAGCACGGTGCTAAATAGTGCCTGTTTGTGCTGTTTGAATTATATCATTTCTGTGACTTAAAGATAATACTCTGCTTTTTCGGAGTGGGAATCCAGAACCTTTCATGAGAACTGAAAGTGGTTTGAAAAGCATTGCTGTGAATCTGTTGTACGAGCTATAAGAAGTCAGTTAAATATGCATAGAAAACAGTTTGGAAATATTAACAACTGGAAGTATTTTAATGGTAAATGGAAATATTTACATTTTATAAGTTTAATAATTGTCTGTTTTTTAGTAGTTGAAGAAAAACAAATTCCTGTCTAAGACTGCAGTAATTTTCAGGCTGGATAGGCTGTAAATTCCTAAAATTGACAACCTTGTTTACAGAAGATACATCAGCAATCCAGTGTAAACTTGGGGCTAAATCCTGCTCTCCTGTAGTGAATAACTTAGTTAAAGTCAATAGGAGTAGCTGCATAAATTAACACAGGCAAGTTTTAGCACCTATTGTTCCCGCTGAAATCCAAAGGAGATGCTGTTCACCTGAGTACAGACAGAATCTAATTTTGCAAGTTTGTTAATGACTTCTTAAGAGGGCAACTACATATCTAAATATATGGCAAATTATTTTTTTTATAGCTATCGAATAGTGATGTTCGCTGGTGGATTGGATTGCACGCAGAAAACTTCAGTGATGAATTTCGGTACGAATACACTTCAGCTGCTCCTGGGTTGTAATTGCCACGTCTTTTTTACAAGCTGCCCTTCATTTTAATAGACTAAAACTGTTTGATGACTGAGTGTGATATTCAAGAGGCAGCTTAAATTCTCATGTAAAAATTATTCAGAATATATTACCCTTAATTTATTTCCATTTTGCAGTATTTCTTCTGAAAGGGGTATAAAAGATGTAAGCCAAAGTCATGAATATCAACCTTGCTGTGTTTTTTTAATGCTTAGCTAATTAAAGGGAGCTTTCTACCCTGTGTCTGCATGCAACAATTTCTAATGTAGGTAGTATTTTAGGTAAGGATAGGAAAACATGTAACTACACTCTTAACATTTCTGTGCAGCTGGAGAGATGAATCACCAGTGACATACCAGAACTGGAACGAAGGGAGAGAAATTTATCTGCATAAACCAGGGAAAAGATGTGGCTTCATTTCATCACAAACAGGTCTATTTTATATTTCCCTTTGTTGCAGGACTTGTAAGTTGATTCTGTTGTGGGCCTGAGGAGTTACGTTTTTAAATTGCTTTCAAGAAGTGTAATCCTTACTGTTATAGTCCTGTTATGTGTTTAGCATTTGGATAACTGTTTTTATGGTTAAGAAAAGAATAGCAAAATATCATGAATTTGCTAGGGCATAGGACCTAAAAGTATGTTAATAGTTCTAGTGGTCTAATGTCAAAATAAATACTCCAATGGTACTGAATCTTTGTTTTACTTAAGAATCTTTCATGTGGCACAGCATAAATGTTGATGTATTGCCAGTTTTCACAGTCAGTTTTCTCATATCCAAATGAGCCAGATAAACTGAGCAACAATTTTTCCTACTGTTATAAACTGTTTTTTATATCAGCACACAACTTTAAATACTCAGGTCTCTAGCTTATTTCTGATTCTACAGCCAATTAGCTGAGTGATTTTGGGTACCATGTTTTGTTATCCCATGGTGCTAGCCTTTACATCATCACTAGGATCTGTATTTTGCTACAATAATCAAAATAAGTTAATGTTGCCAGTTCCAGTGATTTTTATTATCTCACAGTCTGTTTTCTCTTAAGATGTGTAAGTCATATGATAATGTAAAAATCTCAGCTTCCATGGCAAAAATAATTTTCTTTGTATTTGTGAGAAGAGCTGAAAAAATTTAATCCAGTTGCACTCTTGTAATCCCAGTATCAAAATACAAAACTGGAAAAATGCAAACCCTTTTTTCATACATAATCTTGCAGTTCTGATTCATGATTTTCAAATGCTTGAGTTGAGATACTATAGTTAGTATCAGTTAAAAGGACTTCCCCCATCAGCTGGCTGACAGATGGGAACTGGTCAACAAATTTTTGATAGCACTGTTTTCCACTGAAAAATGTATTTTCCTTTCAAGCATGTCAGCATTTTATGTCAGTACCTGGATCTTGCCAACAATTTTCAGTGAAAGGAAGTCAAAACATTTTATCTGGAAGGCATCTTTTCTATATATTTCTTTTTTTTGCATAGCATTAATATCTTTTTTAAATACATGATGATATAGGCGTATGTTATGTGACTTGGTGTAAAGGAATTGATTAAACTTAAAATCAAACTGTGAATAAAAATTGCAACCCCTTCAGCCATCAAATCCACTGCAATGTGATATCTTCAAATGCATTTGATGTAGAATCTTGTCTTACTTGACCAGTAAAGTGTAGCCTTAACACTGTCTGAGCTCACTAAGAAAAAATCCTTTCTAGTTCTCAAGTCAGTGTTGAACTGCAATTTTTCTGCTCTAAATAAATTTATAATCTTTTTTCCACAGGACTCTGGGGTGATGAAAATTGTACTGTTTCTCTTCCCTGTATTTGTAAACGTAAATTTGCATGGAAAATAGAGAAAGAGATTCCAAAAGACCAGAACCAACAAGGACTGTGTCCCAAAGGCTGGTTGCACTTCGGATTCAAAGTAAAACAATTTTTTCTTTGATTATTCAAAATGCATTATGTATTTATGATACAAATTGGACTTCTTAAAGATTGTTCAATATTTGAAGATTTTCTTCTCTGTTGAAAGTAGGGCCCTTAGATATATAAATACTGACACAGTGATACAGAGGTTTATGATACAAAGGTTTGTGGTTATTTAGCAGCTTTGCACACATAAGTTGCCTTAATACAGTGTTAAAAATTTTACTTTAGTTCAAGGAAATGAGTATTCATATATATGCAAATCTATCCAAGTGTATTTGTGCGTTTGCTGTCAAAAAGAGTGTTCCATGTTCTCTTTTTCATTTATGACAACTCTAAGAGGCTTTAATGGCCTGAAAAAACAACTCTGACATCTCCTTATACTAAATGGATCCCTAACTGTTGTCATCCTCCTAAAGATGTTGTTTCAAATAGGGTTCATCAAAGGTAATTATAAACCAAAGTCTATTTGCAATTGAAGGTTGAAAGGCAATTATTTCTTCAGGCTTCTCTTAAATGCATGCATTCCTTAATAGCAACAGGCATGGAGGGTGACCAGATTTATCCCAGTGCTAAACTGCAATGGCTACAAGGATAGCTTTAACCCAGAGGTATTTACCTTTAAACAACTGATTTGACTCCAAGTCTAATTGGTAGCAGCTGAAAATTGATACCAAGAATTTAGGAGAGATCCATTGCAGAACAGAAACTAATGAAGTATTTACTTTTCAGTAAAGTGTGTGAAATGTTTGAGTGGCACTGATTCAGATCTTTTCTGGCCCACCTGATGATATTCAAGACTTGCTCTTCTTGGCAGCCTGGGCAGGAAGCATTGGACACTGAAAAAGCATGTCCTCATTGGATGGTGTGGACCCAGCAGTCTTAGTAATTGCTAAATAGTTTTTACACTGGAGGAAAAACAAGCCTTTTATTTTTTGAAACAGTGCTTTTTGATACAAATTCCAAAGGATCCCGACCACTTGAGAAGCTGGTACTCTGCACAAACGTTCTGCAGTAGATATGATGGGTCACTCGCTTCTCTTGAAGATGAAATGGAACAAGGTAGCGTTCTGAAAATACTTCTGAAATAAATACAATTTCATCTTCATTATGATGCTGTAGTAGAGTTTAATCTTAGGTACAGAGTTATGAACAAAGAACGCTCCGACCCTGTTTGTAGTTCTACTGCTTTAAACAAGTTAGTAATGTTTCTTTTTCCCAGTTTCCCAAAATGTAAAGAATCAAATATCACTGGATTAAAGGAAAGGTATGTTCTGGGGATTAATTGTAATTTGTGTTGTACTTTGTACCAAAAGAAGTGACAAATGAATTAAACATTCCAAAAATAAAGGAACATCTGTTTAACGATTTGCGTTGTAAAATTCCTATATTATGAATGCAACATCATACTGTTGTAAAATCAGTCCCATTTTTGTCCTTTAATAGTATAAAATCTGATCTATAATATAGCACATAAGATCTGGGCTGGAACTTTCAGAAAAGTGAATGTCAGCGCATTCAGATGTCTTTATGATCTGTATTCATAAAAATCTGTGGTTAAATTTGATATATTTGTAAAACTTCTTTTATTTGAGGGCGGAGAGAATATAATCGTCTATCTTTATTTGAGAAGTTTTATTTTCGACTGAAATTTAGAAAGGCTTTTTCAAAGAGATGGTATCCTGAACTAATGCTTAAGTTGTTCAAACTACTGTGAAAATTTCTGGAAGACTTATTAGTTAATGTGCTAGATCCTCACCCAGCTGAAATTCATCAATTTAACTCATTTTATAATTAGGCAGAAATAAAATGCAGCTCACGTTCTTACTTTCTATTAAATATATAATGTCATTGGTCATTAGTTATATTTCTCAGTGCTCTACTGTGTTAGGAGAGTCTTCAGCTATGCCTAAAAGGTTAGCAGTAAATTATATTTGATATTTTACTCCTATTTCATTTTCCAGCTTTCATAACAATGAATCTATTTGGACGGAAAACTAGTGTTTGGATTGGTTTGCAGAGTGATGATTATGAAAAATGGGTGAATGAAAATTCTCCAGCATATTCCAACTGGTCTCCAGTTGAAGCAGTACATGTAAGTATTTCCAGGGGTTTTATGGTCAGTGAGAAATTGTTGTTTTATCCATAATAATCACAATTGCCACAAAGACGAGGCCTAACTAGTTACAGCAATTGACTCTTCTCTCAGTTTTTGCAACTTCAAACAACTGTGGGTGCAGATTTATGAGCGTAACTAGTGGTTGCAAAAAAAGGCACTATCTAGACATTTATTTATGCAGTTTGTGGTTATAGTCACATTCTCTTGCAATTGCTTATAAGCACCAAAGTTTAAATTATATGGTCCACATCTTACACTAGCTCTGAGCAAAACTGCGGAATAAGATTGTGAATTTCCTAATTTATTGTGGTGTTTTACATCAAGTTAGTCAGTAGACTTTTAGTTTGTTCAGTGAAATTTTGTGACTTTTTTATTATGAGGTTGTTATTTCAAATTGTATTTATGGGGATGTTCATTGTTCTACCTAAATATTTTAAATTGTTCAGTGACTTTCAGCTAATTATTTTTCTAAATTGGTAATAATAATCATTTTTATTCTTAATCAGTTATGCATTGTTTTTAGACAGTGTCTTTTTTAATTATTGTTAAGTTCTATGTTGATTACAGAGACAGCGTTATAACAGTGCCAACACTCAAGAGCAAGCTCCGCTATGTACGCTGGTATCAAATAACCCTAATTTTTATTTTACGGGAAAATGGTACTTAGAAAACTGTCAGAAAAATTATGGTTTTATCTGCCAAAAGACTCAGGGTAAGGATTTGTTATTTGTTTTGCTTTTGTTCTCCTTTCTTACTATGTTTAATTCATTTTACTCACTTTCTTTTCATCTAGGATTAGCTTACCATCGGTGTCTATAAAACCAGGAATATAAAAGATTTCTAAGGTAGTTTTACTTGGTAGTTAGACAAACTTTCTCTACAATGTTTAATAAAGCATTACCTGTGATGCAGAAGTAATTTGTAAAAAAAATTATTTTGGTGTTAAATTTTGTTCCTAACTTTGAACTTTCTGTTGCATATCTTAGATTCTAGAAGGGAGATGAAATTTCATGTTGTGTGTCATTGCAAGCAGAGTAACAGCATGAAATTACAAAAGGCAAACCTGTGGGTAACTTAAATGAAAATCTTCTGGTTTAGTTTTTGTGGGTCTTGCAAAACTAGATCAGACTAGGCTCTAAAAAAAGTATTTCTGTGAACAGTCTAGACTCATTGGCTAATCAAATGCAGTTTGGCTTTTCATTTCACGCTTTTCTAATTCTGTTACCATAATATTCGCTTGCCAGAAACACAAAGCTTTTGCAGGGAACACGCATTGTTTTGAGTTGGTTGGTTTGTTTTTTCCCCAAGCTCAATTCCAAAGGTGCCTCTTGGGGTACGAGACGCCGACTTTTCCAAGAGTGTGCAGGAAGTTTTTGAGCTCCGTCCCAAGGGCTGCTGCAGCTGTGCCAGCATGAAACTGCCAGGGCATGTTACCAAAATAGCCCAGCAGCAAATTATTAGCTCTACAGCGAGGGGAGGACTGTAATTTGAGCCTGTAAGGATGTGTCCTTGAGCACTGTACGTAATGTGGCTTGGCTTATTTATACCACCTCTTAGTTAAGCTCTGTGTCTAGAGAGATGATCAACTCCTGCTGTTAGCCTAAGAGGTGAGAGCATGAGTGGAGAAGTAGAATAAACAAATAAGCTTTGGGCAGTGCTCATAAGTGGCTCATACAAACCATACGTATATTTGACATTTATTATGAGAACAGCTGTGGGGACTGCTGGAATAATTCTACGCACAGTGTAGGAATAGTACACAAAAGCGTTTCCCAGCTCTGCTTTGCTTTCCTCCAAAATGTTTGCGTTTCGACCCCTTGCTGCTGCTTCACGCGGATGGCAGAGGCTTTACAAGGCAGCCCAGGAGGGACGAGAGCTGCCGGGCTGCAGCGGCAGTGGGGCCGTCGCCTGCTGTGTGCGGTGCTGAGTTTGAGCGCGACAGAGCCACTGGGGCTTTTGGCAGGGAAGATGCCTTTTTTTTTTTTTTTTTGGTCTGATTTCATTTTCTGCTGTGTTTGCGGGATGCATTGGCTGAGTGCAAGGAGACGCGAGCGCCGGAGCCGTGCATAGCAATATGCAGCAGGAAGGAGAGAAGCGAGGGAGGAGCAAGACGACCTCTTGCTGGCAGTAGCAAACTGCTGAATTGGCTCAAATGTCCAAACTTCTGGAAGAGATGAGATGGGGCTTTGCTTCTGCCATTCTGTCCACATCCTGCCTCCCTTTTGTCAAATTACTTTCTGTAGGAGATTAAAATGAAGGAAGCCAGCAGGAGATCTGACTCATGCTGTAAAGTGTTAGTGATGCTTGGGTCTGGACTGTGTGAACATCTCAGTGCATATGCTCCTTTTAGGGTTTTTTGTAAGCAGTGACATGCATACAATACCTCCACTAGCTTAGGGGCAGAACCTTTTCTTGCTTAGCAATTTCTAAATTGTAAATGAGTTGTGAATTACAAAGAAGAAATTATTTAATGTGATAAGATGCTTGTTAATACTCATCCCATCTTAGCCATAAATGGAACTGAGTTAGCAAAGCAACCGCTTCCTTTTGTAATCACAGTGAAGTTTTACAGACAGGAATAATTAATCCAGACTGACAAATGGGATTAAAACTGAGGCACTGCCTATTTTAAGAGTCTTTGAAAGTATACAGTCAAACTTCATGCACATTAGCAATGCCATTTGCCTCCCATCTCCTATAGAGGTGTGAACCTGGCAGCGTTGCAGACTGAGCTGGGGTGGAGATGTTCTCTGTCTCCATGAGTCTTGTGGGAGACCCTCTCTCTCTCTCTCTCTCTCTTTCTCTCTCTTTCTCTCTTTCTTTATTTCTTAAATCTATAAAGTCTGCTTTTTCTTCTGGTTTTTTTTTTACAGTTGTGTTATTTTTTATTATAAAAACAAAGAGACTTGAGTCTCTATGCACAGAGGATTTCTGTAAGTGCCAGTACTATGATCTTCCCTACATTGGTTCGTGGATAACAAAGATGAGCTAAAAAAGTTCCCAACCACTTATTTCTACCCTGAGGCCCTGCTGTCATCCCCTCAGTTGTGCCAGTATGATTATTTGTGAGGCCACACTTTGTCATGCTGTAAACTGATCTTGAAAAGGATTAAAAATAACCCTTTAAAAAAAGAACTGATCTAGATTAAACGCAAGGTATCGGGGTTACGAGCACTCTGAAGCACACTGCTGTTAGACATTTGGGATATGCCCAGGTCCCATGTGATTTCTTACTGACCTTTAAAGATCAAGTGAGTGGAACTAATTCCATCCAGGTTTTCTTTTTTGTTATACTTTAAACTCATTCACTCCTATGACCAGTTTTGTGCAGTGATGGAATTTCAGATACTGTTCTGGTAGTCGTTTTTTTTTTTTTTAATTTTCAGAGTTCCTCACTGAAACTAAAGAGTTTGCAATTTTTACATTCATTTTTAAGGATAGTGCTGATTCTTTAGGAACTGTTCTGCTTTGTTGAAGTTGTCTGTTTAAAAAAAAAAAAAATTCTTTTTCTCTGTTTTTCACAGACACATCCAGACATGTCATAAATGCATCTGAAATGTACCCTATGCCAGATTCTTTAGAATATGGAAACAGAACGTATAAACTACTACATGGGAATTTTACCTGGTATGCAGCTTTAAAAACCTGCATGGCACATGGAGCTGAGTTGGTCAGCATCACAGACCGGTACCACCAGGCTTTCCTCACGGTCATTGTGAATCGGCTGGGATACAACCACTGGATCGGGCTGTTTACCTCGGATGTACGTAACGAATTCTGTATCTATGAATATGACTCTCTGAATGACTTTTTTTCAGTAACGAGCTAATGAGCTTTATCATTCATTTGAAGTTGCTAGCAGCTCGGATCCAGAAATGAGGCCCCCAAACCCTTGAGGCCTAACTGTTTTTTGCAACATGATATATAAATTTTATGAGAGACAGTTTGGTCTTGGAAATATGTAAAACAATGAGAACTGAAAACTAAAAGGCATAGAAAACATGTTTAAAAAAAAACACTGCAAGAAAAAAAGTCTCCTATAGCTTCACCATTAAAATTACTTGTCTGCAGTTTTGTGGCTCTATGAACTGAATAATCTTTTGCTTAAAATAGCGGTTTAGCTGTAGTTTGTGGTCTCCCAGAAGTAATTTGGGAAGATCCTTGGAAAGCTGGCTATGCCTTTTGTTTATAACCCAGCCTTAGAAGAGGTAAAGGAAATTGTGTTGCATCTGGTGAGGACAACGTCGGAAGAAGAGACATTGCTTATATAATGCTAAACATATCAGAGAAATAATTTGAAATTTGTTTTGGCAGAATGGGCTTAACTTTGAATGGTCGGATGGGACTAAGTCTTTGTTTACCTTCTGGGAAGATGATGAGTCCCAGGCGTTTGGCAGCTGTGTTTATATTGATACGTTGGGACACTGGAAAAGTGCTAACTGTGAACGACTTCTGCAAGGAGCAGTTTGCCATGTGCCACCTAGTAAGTCAGAGTTAAGTTTTATATTAAATTTTTGGAGCTGCAAATGTGTCTATTGACAGTGGAAGTATATGAAAGGAAATGAGTTGGTTTGAGGCTAAGCAGTGATGATAGTTTTCATCAAAAAAAGAAAAATATTCGCCTTGAAAAATATGACTGGCATTTCCTTACTATATCCCCTATTTGTGAAACCTTTTTTTCCTCATAAAATTTTGGAAATCAGGTCCAGTCTGTAAGAAAATGGACAGAGAATTTTCATAACAGGAAAATTACTATGCTGACTGTTCAATGAACACTATATTATCTGTGAAAAACAATAACTGTTAATAACCTAGCTCTGAGGGAACTATATTAAGTTTGCTGCAGTTAACGGCGAAGATGGGAGAAGATGAGCATTTAGGGCAAAGTGAAAAATTAGAGTCCAATCTCAACTGCTTGCACACAAAAAATTTTGCAACCTTTTTTGTAAAGGAGAGAATATTTTCCTGCATCCTAAAATAGACTTTCTTTCCTGCAATCCTCTGTCAATTACCTGGACTTCATTTGAACCCAGAATTCAATTCTGGAATTTCATTCAATCCAGGATTGCACAGCATCTTTGGCAGCATCCAGTTCTGAAAATAGTTCCTATTTGGTAGGATTGATTACCAGCTGCTCAGCACAGAGCTTATTATAGTTTTCAGATCTGTTGAGAAGAAAGCTGCTTTGGAATCCTTCAATATAAAAATTACTCTCTAACATGGTTTTTGTAATAGCAGCTGACTCTAATTTTCTAATTTGTTTGTCTAATTATGTAATCATATGTTGCCTAAGGCTTATCTAATATTTAAAGATAGTGTTTTCTAGCAGAGAAGGATAAGACCGTAGACCATAGGTAATGTACCTGGAAAATACAACACTACCAAAAAGTGAAGATGAGTATTGCAAGGCGAGCTTGTGGCAAGCTGACCTGAGCCACAGGGACTCCTCGCTGCAGTACGCTGCAGGCTAGAGAGGCTCAGTCTGACTCTACCCCATGGGAAACTCTGCTCTGTGCCGTGGTGCTCAGCATTAGCTCCTCTTTGCGGCTTAGTGGAGAGAAGCTCCGCAGACCTTGGAAATCCCCAGCCCCTGGGAGATGTTGGGCCGTTCAGAAATACCCTGACATGCCCTGTTATACTCCCTGTGCACCTCATTATTTGTTAGATTATCCCGATAGTACTGTTAAAACACAGCAAGCTTTTTGATCAGAAATACAACAAATTTTACTGTTTTAAATACAGTATATACAGCCCTTAGGTACTGACTTTGAAAAGTGGATATAAAGACATAATGCAATAACATGCTTATTAACATTATCTCAAAACAATGTGTAGAATGTTATATTAATGTGTATCTTGTTGTGCCAATAAAGCTGTGCTGTGATTTCTGTCACAGAAAAGAAACTCACTGACTATAAAGGCTTATGTTCAGAAAAAACTGTTCCCTGGATCAAATTCAAAAACAATTGCTACAGCTTTTCCACAGTTCTGCAGGGCACAAGTTTTGATACAGCGTATGAAGTTTGCAAAAATCAAGGTAAGTATTTATTTTCTAGGTATAAAACGTAATCTTTTCTTGTTAGCTAAAAAAATGTTATTTTTTAGAGTGACATAAATCATGGCTTGTTTTTTCTCTAGTTCAAGGTAATGGTGGTAGAGCTAACAAGCCAACTAGGAAATTGGAGGCTAGTACAACATACATCAAAATAAGATCCTTTCCATGTGAAAATATTAATTTCTGGAAAAGCGTATAAAATGCTTTTTTTTTCTCTTCAAACTTGTTTTGAAATCATGTGAGAACAGTTTTATATCAGCATATTCACATTAATTGCAAATTTAAAATGTTATAAAGTATAACCAGAATTTTTAAGCTTTTGAATTAAGGTTCTTAACATTAGATTTTTGAAATGTAATGTTATATTTTTTTGGCATGGATTGTTTGAAAATTTATTCTGTGTTTAATCTGTAGGATCTAATCTTTTAACTATTCAAGATGAAGATGAAAATGCCTTTATTCTGGAAGAACTGCATAGTTTTGGTTATTCTGTGCAAATGGTTTGGCTGAACATTCTGCTTGTTACAGACAGTAAGTTTTGGGTGGAAGAGAACTGAGTATAAGAATCTGTTTTGTTTTATTTTGTTTTTATTTTAACGCTGGTAACCATGTTCCAAAGCACTGTTATCTTTTGGGTTTTTTTTTTCACTGCTTATTACTTGTTTATGATGTAGGAAAAATAGCCAAGCTTTCTATAATCATTATTTGTTAATAGTCTGAATGCAAAATATGTGCGTATATGTGAATGCCTTTATTATTTATTCAAGAAGCAATACAGGCTACCTTCTGTGTCAACTATGTAACATGTTTTTAAGTCCTTGAAGAAAATGGAAATTGGTGGCCAAACAGACAAAATCCTGGCATTCCTTTAATAAAATATTTTCTTTGCTAGGGTAAGGCCAACTGAAACAGAGATACTTATTAAAACAGTATGATATTTTATAACAATTTATCACTTCTGCCCTTAGATGAGACAGTATCCTGGTTTGATGGTTCTCCTTTAAGTTATTCTAACTGGGGCATCAGGGAGCCTGAATTTGACCATCTCAAAGGGAATTTCTGTATCAGCCTGAGGACCATGGATGGAGTATGGCAATTATCTCCGTGCAGAGAGAAAAAGGGATTTGTATGTAAAATGGGTGCAGGTATGTGTTTCCAAAAAAGAAGACAATATTGTGCTTTTAACCAACGTTTCACATGTTTGTTGTTGCTCTCTTCCTTTCTCCTACCTTTCATTTGAATAATTCTGTCCCTTTGTATTAGAAAAAATGCCTTTTAAAAAACAAACCGATTCCAAAGGCTGCAGTTCTTCAGTGATTTTGCCTGAAGATTGTGGGCGGTTTATATCCCTCCCCAGCACTGCTGAGAACTGCTGGATCCATAGACCAGCCAGGGTAATCTTGTTTTGAGGAACCTGGCAACCTTTTCATTAGTGAAGACCACGACAGACTTTCCTCTTGCATCTGTGAGCCGCCAGAGAAAATCAGAGTGGCCTCAGGAGACCCCGCAGTACGTGCAGGCACAGCCCTGGGGAGTTGCATAGACCTAACCACTAGGAATGTGCATCTGGGAAAGAGCTGGAGTATTTTGAGAGCCCACCCAAAATGCCAAAATCACTGTTGGACTTGATAGTTAGATGTAATCTACCCCTGCACAGTTCTGCTCATGCATTTATGTTTTTTTAAAGTGCGTAAATACTGCTTTTCATCCTTGCAAAAATGTCAGTTAATATATTCCACTAAATTTAAGGAATTTTAGGTGACAGATTAAACCGTGTTGAACTTGGCCTGTTGTAATCCTATTGATGTGAGTAAAGTTAAACAGAGAACAGGCTGCTCTTGTGTGGTTTTATGTAGATTGTCTTCTGAGTATCAATTTTACAATGAGTATATATATTAAGTTCTCTTAATTCCATGGATAATTTTATGACAATTCTGAATTTCATTTCAGATATTGATGCAGCAGTTTCTTCTGAAAAATGTAAGTTCCCTCTGATACTTTCTTAATTTTTTATAATGAGTAATAACACATTTTGAGTTGATATTTTGTGAGGTAATTATTTTCACTGTTAAACTTGTAATTTAATATAGGGGATATGTAAAGAGTAATAAGATGTTTTCTATAAGATGTTTTCTATAATGTTTAATAAAAATTTCTGTCTTTATCTTTCAGCTTCACACCGTGGGCTTGCAGCTCTAGCTGTTATAGTAACGTTGGTGATGCTGGCTGCCATCTCCACTTTTTTGTGGTGCCTGTACAAACAGAATAACAGGCTCTTCAGTAGGATACTGTGGGTCAGAAATGCCTATTTTCCTCAGATTAATGCTGACGTTCCTGCTTTGGAAGAAAGCATCCTCATTTCTGATTTTGAGAGAAACGAGAACAATTAATAGTTCAGAAGTACCAGGCAATCACTTCTTCCATATTCCACCAAACTCTATAGTATGGCACATTTTTTGAGCCAGGCACAACCTCGGACCAGCTCATCCTCTCAGGGTTTTGGGTCGCAGGCGAGCTGACAAAGGAAGACAATGAAAATGGCTAAATGCTGCCAGAAGAGCAGGGAGTGGGGAGAAGTAACGGCCACCTGCTCTTTCCCTCCTAGTGAACTCGGTACAGCCACGTTTCTGAAACTTTTCAAGGCGCGCGGTGGGCAGAGAGGAGCGGAGAACCAGAAGCCCCTGCTCAAACCAGCACCGTTCCTTCAAGTGTCCTCGGTGGTCGCCGGTCTGCGCTCCGCTCTCGGGCATCCCGGGGGGCACGTGCTTCCTGGGAAACCTCCACAGGGACCGCCACTGTCTGCTGTGATGGAAAAAAGCAGGGGGTTGCCTTATTCTTGTTCTGCAGGGGTTGAGTGTGCCAGACCCGGTCCTGCCCTGGTGGAGGTGGACAGGCGATCTCGCGCTGGCGGTGATGGTTCAGGCTTAGGCTTGTGGAAACCGGCTTGGACCCTTTTGCTCTGTGGCAGAATTAAGCGAGGATGCACCGGGGAGTCGTGTAGAGATTGGCTCCCCTGGGAAAAGCCAGGAGCTCCGGCTGCTCATTCACCAAATGACCTGGAACCGCTCACGTGGGCCATCGTGTCCGAGGCCTCAGGGCAGCCGGCGTTTTCTTCTTTTTCCTTCAGGAATGTTTGGGCTTTGGTGTTTTGTTTTTACACATTGCAGAATCTGTTTGTGAGCCAACATTTAAAATTTGGCCCTGAATTTAGGAACCCTGAAACATCTTCCAGGGATTATGGGATAGTTTTTTTCTTAACACTTACTCCTTCTGCAGAAAGAACAAAGTTCTTTTTCAGACAGTGGAATATTGCCAGGTGGTTTTCCAAGCTCGTAGAGAGATGAAGTCACTTCTTATTTGGGAGTTTCAGAGTTTACCTAATTTGGCTCAGCATCCCTACTTGGTGTTACAAAATAAATTAGTCAAGAGATAACAGCATATGGACTTCGTCATCCCGAAGTTAGTATATTCACTGGAGATGCTTCCAGTGTCCTGTTAAAGATTTAACTATGAGATTTCTTGCCTAGTTGATTTTCAGAAATTAAATCCCATCAACTATTTCTAATCGCAGTTTTAGTCCATATCTGTTTGAAAAAAAGTGTTATTATAAATGTTGCTAAAGTTATGGTAATAAATTGCTTTAGTGTTCACCTACAGTATTTCTGCAAGCAGTGTTAATGTACAGGTACCTTAATGTACATTTGAGCCCCTGCTTTCAAAAGTTAAGGAAGATACGTGGGAGAGCTGCATTCGCAGTCCCGAAGGGTGGTTGTCTCTCTAGTCAGAGTGCAATAATTCAGTTTAACAGACCACCAGATGGAAATTCTTCACTTTCCGTGGTCGTACTAAGGTGCTAATGGAGGAGTCTTTCATCTGAGAAAGATCCTAGAATATTTTCTCTGTGAAATTTCACTGAAAAATTGTTCGTTAGGATGATGGTTGTGAAAGATCCTGGTTCAGGTCTCTGCATTACCTCAATGACAGTGGTCTAGGACAAAAACACTTACTCTCTGTGTGGGACTCCCACCTCCCTAACTGGTCCTCTAACCATGTTCATGAAAACATCTGAAAGGGTTTTGGGGGATTTTGAGTTTTTTATTGCAGCATGGAAAAACAAATTGTCAGTAATGAAGACTTACCTCAGAAGGGAATTATTGTCCCTTCAGTCATCTCTAAAAGCTGATGTGAAGGGCTGTGTTTATTGTAGGGCTTTTTGTTTGTTTGTTTTAAGATTACTCATTCTCACAATTTTGCAAGAGCATGAAGATGAAGATGCATTTGTGACAATTAAGCTAGCAGGCAAAGCCAACTGAAATTTTTTGCATAGTATATATACACAGGAATGAATGGCTTGCTTTTAGTTACATTTCACATGACTGTGTAGACTGGCTAATTTTAGAAACTTTGGAAAAATTGCCTATTCATGTCATAATTATGCACAAGGCTCTTTTTTTTTTTTTTTTTTAAGTACCTAGTGTATTTCTGTGCTGGTTTACAGAATTTAAAATGTTGTCAAAGAGGCTATAGAGAATTTTGATCCCAGTATAATTTTCAGCTTACTGTTTTCAATAACTTTCATGGATGTAGCTATTATAAGTTCTTAATCTGATGTTTTCCATCATGTAAAATATACATAGCTTCTCTGTATATATTTTCTTTAATGGTTTGACCCCATACATTCATCTTCAGTAATGTTTTCAAAGTTTGGTCTTAAGCCTGTAGCTTTATCTATGGGACTGTATGCAAAGTCCACTATTAAACTTTGTGGACTGTAGCTTTTCATCATCATCATGATTTTCAGATCATCTGCTGTTGATATACGTGAACTGTGATAGCTTGTCACCCTCTCTCCTTTCCCCATGAAGATTCCCCCTACTTAAACAATAGTTGCAGGAGCTTAAACCAATGTATCTCCCTTCATCAAATTCACTGACAAGTGTAAATGCTGCCTTTTTACAATAAGTAGAGTGGGTTGCAGGATGTCTTCTGTTTAAGAGAGTAAGCTCAGAGGACATGTATTTATCAGGCTATAATGCTGTTACCGAGTTATGCATACTTTGTCAGATTTTCATTTTGTGAATGAAGGTGTGTATTTTTTCACAAAACTTGACATAGGCATTTTATCAATTTTCTTTGAAACATTACAATCATTTAATATATTACAATCATTTTAATATATTTGAAAGGCATTTATATAAAAAATAACCCTACTCTACCCTCAAAATAGTGATTATTGGCTAACATTAACTCTGATGTAAATGATCTTATGTTAAGGGAAAAATAGTCGAAGCAGTGTTTTCTTCAGACTTCGCAATAGCTGTGAGGGAATATTTTAAAATCTTTCATCATTTAACTTTTATAATTGCAGGTATTGCAAGAATGTAATCATTGATTGTTTTCTATTCTTTGCTCTGGATTTTTATTACCATTCCTTTCATTTCCTGTAATCATAGGTCTCCTGTCCTATTCCTAATCTGAGAATTTGGTGAATATATTTTCATACCAACCTTGATGATAGTGGCAGTGGGGTTCACTGTATTATTTCAACTGGAAAATTAAAGTGTGACTAGTAACTTTTGGTGCTGCGGTTTGTCTGAGTCTTTCTCCAGGTGTAGTTAGCTGCCAGGCTTTCGTGCCTCGCGACAGCAGCTCCCGGGCTTTGCAGCGGACGAGGCGGCGCGTGCCCTGGGCCCCCGTTCGTTTCTGCTGCGAGCAAGGTGGAAAAGCAGTGACAGCGGTGTGGTAGCTTCCGCTGCAGCGGCAAAGTGTTTGCTGCATCCAAGAACTGGGTTCACCAGAGCAAGAGAATCAGGTGAAGGCTGTGTTTTCCTGGGCCGTGCCAGCCCCTTTGAATCGCTAAGCGAGAGGGAAGTATTGGATATTTTCACACCCCTCGCTTGCTTTGGGGAGGGAGGGGTATCCCTGCCAGAGAGAGATGCATTCAGGCCAATGTATGACACGGTTTTGTCTCCCACAAATTAGGATTTGGCAAAAAATCCATGTGCTTATGTTTGCAGACTGTGCTCCAGAGGAGAACGTGTCCGTTGGCCCCATTAGCAGTTTTGCAGCACCTCTGAGGGAGAGGGATGCCCGACTCGGCCGTCGCGTCCCGGCTGGACGGTGGGTGCAAGGGGGACACCTGGACCCCTAAGCAAGGCTCAGTCGGGGACTCCACTGGATGCCACGCTGCCCTCCTTTGCTCGGGGTCCTTCTCCCTTTTTCTCTCCCTCTTCCTCCCTCCTGCACGCTCGCACTTGCCAGCCACAAATATATGGTGGCTGCGGTGCTGCTTTAAATCTGCGCAGCACGGTCTGCAGAAGCGTAAGGAAGGAGAAAGGTTTTGCACACTGCGTATGGCTTGACAAGACCCGCTCTGGGGAGTATCCTGGCTCTCCCACCCTGTTCCCAGGGCACCAGCACACAAATTCCCGTTAATTAGCCCCCGTTTTTTTCCTTCCATCTTGTCACCCCTCCCTTAATGTAGTAACACGCATCCTCAGTTTCTTGTAATAATAAACCATCTGAAATGAAATCCATGGCATACCCTTGCTCCAGGCCACTTTATATATAAGGAGAAATTTTTGTTTACAAGCTGAATTGAACATGTTCAGCAACAAGTTTCTAAATCCTCAGCTCCAGAAAGAGAGAGGCCTGTTCTGGAGCTGGGATGTCATTTCCTTGGCAATCAGTGCAATATCGGGCCAGCCCTGATCTCTCACGGTCTGATGCAGCCCCCATGTGTAAGTAACTGTCAGGAGAAGATTCACCAGCATTATACTGTTTTAAAATGGTATGAATCAACACAGAGCTTTGTGCTTGGAGATTCAGTCAGTCTCGGTGTGGCCAGTAGATGGTAGTGGTACACACAAAGCTGACAAAATTAAGTGTCTGCAAAGAGAAAGAATTGTAGGGATCCGCTCCTGATCACTTTGAAGGTGAATTAAATGAGTAGCAAAACTCCCAAGTCGCAGGGCTCTGCAAATATCAGTGTCGCTTCTTAAACATGGCCGCAATATTACAAGACTGTTTCTTGATAACTTTTCAAGTCTCAAAAGTCATTCGCATTCTGTATTAAAATGGAACATAAATGGCTCTAAAACACAGAATGCATTAAAATACTCAGCTAGAAGGGGATAATTCAAGTCTTTTAGTTGGTGAGTAATTTTTGTTTTGTTTGGTGAGTGATGGGAAAATCCACCTGGGTTCCTGAGCATTAAATAAATAAATACACATATCATTGTGATACGTTTTGGTTCTGATCAACCCAAGGGTAATTCACAGAACATATTCCAGCCAGCTCCCTTCATTATAAATGCATTTTGTTTTTATGCTTTATTTCTTAACTGTTTCAGTGCAGGCATTTACTTACTAAACTGTTATGTGGGAAAAGGAAGATGAAGACATGGAAAAAAAAATCATTAGACTTTTTTAATCCATTGCATAAGTAGCTACTGCACTGCTGAAAGCAGATTTTTTTTTTCTTTCCCTCAAATAATTCCATAAGGAGCTCAGACCTTAAATGTTGCTGATCCCTTTCCATATCCATTACCTTTATGCAGAAATTGACTGTGATCTGGATTCTGATCTTAGAAGCTTAACCATAAAAAAGGCATTGAAAAACACTGTGCAGCAAAGCCTGACTTTGGAGTCTTACTTTTTATAATCTTGTTTCCTTACACTGCGGTTTTTCTATCCTTTCCTGATCCTTCTATGATGAAGCAACTACGATTGTTTAAGGAAGTATGCTGGACCCTGTGTGCTGGAGTGCTTGCAAGCAACACCATGGTAATTTATAACCAGGAAATCAGTTCTGAACTGCAATCATATCCAAAAGAGCACAGCTAGATAATAGCAAGAATCCTTCTGCTACTATTTTCCTTTATTACTGTGAAAAATGCTTATTTTTGTTCTTTGAGCTGTTGCTATTGTAACAAATTCTAAGCTTTTTTTAAACGTGCAACCTCAACCTACACAATAAATCTCTACTGTTGAAATAAATGCTTCAAAACAGTATCTTAGTGAAACAATAGCTAAACTTGTAGGTACAAGATAAATCTGGAAATGTGTAATGGGCTGTCAGTTCCCCTCCTCTGCATGTGAGCACAGGAAAATATGCAAGACGCTTTCTCTGAATCAGGCACACCAAGGTCTAATGAACAACCTGCTCTCTGCTCGTGGTGTTTGGTCGCTACGTACTTTAAGGCCATCCCCAACAGCTCGGTAACTGATAGAATACAATGGCTGTGACAGAATTAAATGCCTCAGGCTGTACTTACACAGTCACCTGAAAACCAAAATTATGCCTGTATCTTTTCAGATTTTTATAAATGGATGCTTATCTTAAGAAACTGAAAGGTTCCTTTCATGCTGCACAAAAAATTCTCCGCAATTTTTCTGTATTCTTTTTTTAGTGAATACTAAAAATTATCCCATCAAGTAGGTAGCTCTGAAGCTATTTATGCAGGTTACTGTTCTGAAGCATGATCTTAGGCCTTTGAACCTGGTAATAACCTGACTAAAGCTGCTTTGTCATTTCCTCCTGCTGTAAACTTTGCGTGCACTTAGGTGAGAAGTGCCTGGAAAGCCCTTGCTGGAAGCCAAATACCAGCTTGCGCGGAGGAGATAAAAGCCGAAGGAAAGACAGACTCTACCTAGTCAGCAGCTTTGGGCTGCGTGGCTTCGCTAATGCTCGCTTTGGCACCGCGTCCCAGAGCTTGATTTTTTTCAGGGTCATTCAGGTATGCAAGCACAATCCCTAACATTGGATGTTGCCAATGAGATGGAGTTCATAAACTTTTAGTATAAAGGAAAAGAATATTCTAAGTTAATTCGATATGGCCCTAGCACAACTGACGCATAACTCTGCTTTATTTGTACTTTTTTTTTTTTGTGAAGTTTCTCCTAATCCTAGTGTACTTGCCTGTTATTTATCTGAAACCTGACGCCTACCTAAATGCTTACATGACCTAAGCATTTTATTTTCTAGTATTCAAAATTCAGTAATATCAGAAGCATTTCCTAAAAGGTAAGAATGTGTCTGTTGTCACATATCATGTCCTTTTAGTCCTATGAGATGAAAACAATGTTCAGAGGCAAATTGAATTACTTTAAAAAAATTGTTTCAAAAGCAGATTTTGAAGATGGAGTTGTGCATATGGAGCACACTGGGGGTCTAAAAGCTATAAGGTACCTTTCAGTTAAACATGGAGATGCATCAAAGCGGCTCCTGGAGGCTGTTCCTCTGGAAGGAACAGATGAATAAAATACCTACAAAAACAGCAGCTGCCTTAATCTTTTAAATAATTATAGAAAAAATAGACTGGCTGTTCCCCCCATGCTACACCCAGGAATGCAGCTGAAATGTTGGCTTTATCACTGCATGCTTCTGGAGTGCTTTGCATGGATGAACCTGGCACTTCTGGACCACTAGCACCATGTGTCTGTGCCAGGTATAGTCAATTATGGAAGAAGGAAGGAAAGTCAACTTGGGCTGCTTTCTCCATCCTGTCCTGTATCCTCCCATGAGCTCCCAGAATCTAGTCTGGGTTGATGATTTGGATTTTAACTATTGCTATTTGCAAACAAACTTGCTCCTTGCCTGATAGAAAGAATGTAAAGTGGATGTGGGCTAAGTTTCTGTCGTTCCTAAGGAAGCTTGCCTACCTGCTCTGATCTGGCACAAAGCCAAGCCAGAGGAAGGGAAAGATGAAGGGAAGATCTGATCACTGCTGAAAGCAGTAGTATAAAGAGAACGGATCAGTTCTTCTTGTTAGTTGGGAAGACTAGAACAAGAAGTAACTGACTGAAACCACAGCAGGGAAAATGTTATAACCATGGGAATAGCTAGACAGAACACTAAGCAGTCAACAAAAGTGGTAGGATCACTCTCAGGAGCAGTGTGCACTGCTAAATTTGATAACTGTGATTTAGAAGTAAACAAATCAATCCACTACCACTGCTGGGGAATAGATTTAAAACACTGCTGGATGTCCCTTTCAGTTCTGATCAGACAATCCTGATCTGAAAACTGTGTGTGTGTGTGCATGTGTGTGTGTGACCATTGATGCATCATTAGCCTTCTTGCCCAAACTTTCTGGCCCACACAAGGGTTCAACAGCCAGATTTAGGATCTCTGTGGCCACAAATTCCATGCAATTTGGATAAGGAAAACACCTCCAGTTAAATTTGTGGTCTGCCTCAGGACAGAAATAGCCAGTTCTGAAATGAGTAAGGCTGAATCATCCAACGATCTACTACATCAGCCAGTGGGACATAACCTGCCCTATGTACCTAAAATCCAGGTCCAGGATAGAGGAAGACACTTCCTTAGAAGTCAATGGCATAATCAAGTGAAGGCCCAGAATCAGCACATGAAGAGTACAAGAATGAAAGGATACATGCAAAAAAGCCTACTGTCTCTTCATCTTTTTCCGCAGTGAAGTCACAGACCCAGGTGATGGCATGCCTGAGGATCTGTTTGTTTGGGCTGTTCAGGACTTTGAAGAGACCTCTGTAATGCACCTCGGCAGGTCCAGGAGCTGGCTCCTAGTGTGGGGGCAGCCTCGGAGGCTGTGGCAGCCAGGCAGCAATGGGAGAAGCAGCAGCCCTCAGTCCCGCGTGGGAGGTCGCGTGCCTCAGCCTCCCCTTGCTTCCTCTTGGGGAACGTAATAGTGAAAACAGCAACTTCCTGCCTGGTTCAAAAACTAAGATACAACTGACTGATTTTGGTGGACTTACGAATGTATGTTCCTAGCTCCATGTGGGCCTGCTGAAGTATATCAGTGGCTAGATCTGGATCAAGAGTGGCTAGATAGACTGTACAGCCCATGACTCCACAAGTAGAGCCATAAGCTGTGAGAAAGGGCAGGAATGCTTGGCCCTGGCTCTACCCAGGATCATAAAATCAGTAAGACCTTCCTTTTTAAAATAGGATGCATTTGATCAATTTACACAGCAGAACAAGAAAAAAAAAAGAGATTCTGATGTGAATGTGCTTCAAAGACTCTGGGAATGGTATTTCAACAGAGCAAACCACACACCCGGGCTTCCTCTGCAGGAATTGCTCAAGGGGATTCCTCACCTTCCTGGGACAAGTGTTGCTCTGCCACCCGCCTTTCTGCAGGGGCTGCTCTTTCTCTGCAGGCCGTGTGGGTGAGGTGGAGCAGTCGTGCGTGCAGAGATCCGTGTGTCCTACCAAACCTGAGAGCCGGGGGAAGCTCTCCAGAGCCCCGGCATAGCCGTGCGGTTCTCTGTCTCGCTCTGGAGACAGGGGACGTTCATGGGAAAGCCGCAATGAGCCGGAGCTCCAGCCAGACTGCCTCAGAGGGTGTCCCCAAACACGAGAACACCCAAAACAGATGCAGCACTTAATCTAAGCTGCACAGTGCTATGTTACTGCTAGTGTTTATTATTTTTATGATTGCTTTTTAAAGCACTGGTTCTTTTGATCCATATTAACTACTGCCCAGGGAAAGAAAAATAAAGCTCACATAGAAAATAACAAAATTTTCTGGCTGGAGGCCAAAACTTTGAAGGCAAATACTGAAGCATAATATGTTTTGTTTAATGTCTTTGTTTCTGATAGATGTTGACTGAATTCGGGAGGGTGATGGCACTTCGAACAAAACCAGCTGGAAAAGTCAGTTTGTTAAATATTAACCCTCTAAGAAGAGTTTGAATTTGAAATATGCATAAGAAACATCCTGACAAAATATCGGAAGTAATTCAGATCTCTTCTGAGAAGAGATACATACACTGTGGGAAAAAAATGTGTGATATATAACTGAATTCCTAACTTAAGGTGGATAACAATTCAGTCTGAGACTCCCTTTCCCCCTGTAGTTTTGCTGGATGCATCAGCAATTCTCAGGTTGAAATAAAGCCTAATATTAAGGAATGACTTTAGGGAATAAGTAGAAGTTAAATATTTATTGTAATATAAAACATAGGAGTGGAAGAAAGACTGTTGTCAGACTCTTGGCCACTTTGCTGTAATGACAGGGTGGGGGAGGATTTTTAAAGGTATAAACAGGAGGGGAGCATAAAGCTGCATATTATGCCTTAGAATATCTTATCCTAAAGCTACTGTGACAAATATTCAGATACCTAATGTAAAAACAGAGAGAAAAAAAATAGTATAATAATCTTTGGACAGCAGAGTCTGCTGTGGCATATTTGCATCTCGGTCCACCTGGACGCTCTAATCCTTCCTCTGCAACCTGGCCAAAGAGGAGGCTATGTGGGATGTGCAGGTATTTATCCCCATTGCTGGTATTTTAGGGAGACAAGAAAGGAAGCGTTAGATATGGGCACTACACCAAATTCCAGCTCAATTCAGTGTTTGACTTGAGGCTAGTCTGAGCTATAATTAAAGCATGGATGCAGAAAAGGGTGTAAAGGAAATAATATCCTTGTACAAAAAACAAAGATGGGGGGGGAGAGGGAAGAAATTTAGAAACAAACAAGTTACACCATTTGCTTAACATGCTGGAGTTCTTTTCCTGTTTGATATGCTGGTTGCAACACAGACATCTGCTGTTAGCAAGTAAGTGCCAAAATAGATTTAACAGAATGTGTTATTGTTTTAAACAAATAGATCATGTGGGATGCTGAACTGATCTTTTTTTTTGTTCCCCATAATTTAATGTGTAGTCATTCTAAGTATCAGATTGTTAGAGAAAAATCTCTTTATTGTTAGGTAAACTGTTTAAAGCTGAATTGCTTGGCCATTAATAGCAGGGGTGTGCGTATTTTTAACTTGTTTTTAATGCTGTAGGTGGTAATAGAAGCTTAGCTAAAGTACTATCCAGTAGGCAATGTAGTAACCAACAAAGAACTTTCTAACCATGTCCATTTTCTAGTTACCTGCAACTCTCTCTAGTTGCTTTGGTATAACTTGTGTGCATGAGTACTGACAGCTATTAGGAATGATGAACTGAAGTGATTATAACGTATACCATTTCCAGAATGCTGCAACTGTCCCCTGTGCCTCCCTGGACCAATTTAAATTGCAACTGGTTATATGAAGTGAACACTTATAGCATTTTTGACAGAGAGCATTAAGCTCAAGAATCCCAGAGCGGCCAAGAATGTGAGTCTTAATAGTTATCATACATTTCAAGGACAGAGGGGAAATCCACACATTTTGAAATAAATTAATACAAGAGGGACCCAACCCTGATTCCTCTTGGTAAAGTGCCAAACGTATGAGCTGCCTTAGACTGTGGGTCCTGCTGCTTTAATCCTGTCCTTGTAAAACCAACAAGCAAACAAATCCAACAGGTGGAATATTCGGCATGTGTGGGCATGCAGTGCTGGTTCTTTGCTGAGGCAGTTATGAGACTAACAGCAAACAAGTAGCCAAAGGACATCAGAGCAATGGTCAGTCATTGAGTCAAGGAATCTACTAGACATTATTTCTCTGATCTGGAGAAAAGCTGGGCAAAGACAAAGGAGAAACTGTGCATTTTGCTGTTGTGCTCTTAAGTGGCAGGCACACCCCAAAGACGTGCGCTGGACCCTAGGAGTGGGGACGTCCAGGCTCCGTGGCCTGGCTTTGCTACTGACTTGCTATGGGCCAACTCACCTGCTTTTTGCTTTGGGTATCCCACATGTAAAATGGGGAAATAATGATTTTGGGGGGTCTTCTAGGGAGAAGGACTGGCAAATCCTATGCAAGTTGCAAAAACGACCCATGATTACTAAGGGAGAAACCCCTTTCAGTGTGCCTCAGTAACAGTTTGAAGTGTCTTATTTCATCACTGTTTTCAGCCTGCTTCTGAGGTCAGATGGATCCATGTTTTGCCAGAAAATTGTTGGTAAAATAGAATTTCTAAAGTTCTATTTTCAAACCAGACTTGAAGTAACTCATTCCCAATTTAGGCCAATAGCAGCAACAGGAAAGAGCTAAAATGACAATGTAATGAGATGGATAAACTAACTGTATTTTTAGTTATATTTTGGGTTAAAATGTGACATTACCATCCAAAGCTCTTGTTTCATTACATCATTGTTACAGTCTTATATTACAGCATTAACAATCTTTCAAAATCCATGGTATTATATATAAAAATAAACTAGCTGAAGGCAGGCCATTTAAACTGATCCATAGCACTATGCTTGTTTGTTCATGCTTTCTTTTCATGTCCAATGTTTGTCTTTAAGCTTGTTTTGTTAGATGAATAAAATACACCCCGATTTGGAGTCTCCACTAATTTTTGCTTTTAATGCCAAGACTCTTGGCTTCCCTTTTGCTTGTTCCTGCCTTACCATATCAAGCACGTCCTCTCTGGCAGCGCTCATGGCTATAAAAGTGTGTGGGAGTAAAGGTTAAAGATAAATACTAGGTTTAACAAATATGGTTATTGTTGCTATAAGGATTCACTTCTAAAGTTAGTGGTCAGATCATTCTATTTTTAAGGTAGGATTACAATTGCAATTCAGCATCCATGCCTAAGTTGAAGTTAGAATTAAAATACTTTTAGCACTTAATATTTCTGAAAACTTTGGATTGTCAGGAATCAAAGGCTAAATTCATAAGGGGAACATAGTCTAACTGTTGGACTTTATATGAAGTAAGTAAATGTTCAACAGGCCACAATGAGAATATGAGTGATTCTGTGGTCCAGTGGTAACGGTACTCACTTTGGGGCAAGGGAAAAGGGATACCTAAATTCTAGGTCCTGCTCTAGTAAAGTGGATCAGCCCCAACAGGAGGAACTGAGAACTCGCTTTTAGCTGATAGTTACTGAATTCACCTGGACTGATGTGGGTTCAGACCCTTTCAGAAAACGGAATTGCATTTGGGTCTTCCGCAGCAAAGGAGAGTGTCCAAACTGTCCATGTGTTTGTTAAAACGGGGACAACAGCATCTTCTCTTTCTCTAGCTGCGAACTTCCCTGGTGAATCAGTCCATTGACTAAGTTTAGACAGAAGTGAGGAGCTGAATAGCTCTACACTGTCAGGACTTCCACAAGTATATCAGCACCAATAAGATGACTAGAGAGAATGTGGGCCTGCTGCTGAATGGAATGGGGGATGTGGTGACAAGCAGAGGTACTCAATGCCTTCTTTGCCTTGGTCTTTACTGGAAAGATTTGCTTTCAGGAATCCCAGGCCCCTGAGACCCGTGGGAATGTCTGGAGCAATGAAGACTTAGATGAGGATCGCGTTAGGGAACATTTAAACAAACTGGACATAAACAAATTCATAGGACTTGATGAGCTACAACCACGAGAGCTGGTTGATGTCATTATGAGGCCACTCTCAATTGTCTTTGAAAGGTCATAGCAATTAGGGGAGGTTTCTGAGGACTGGAAGAAAGCAAATACCACTCCTGTATTCCAGAAAGGCAAGAAGAAGGATCCAGGGACCTACAGACCCGTCAGCCTGACCTTGATCCATGAGAACGTGATGGAGCAAATAATCCTGGAAACAATTTCCAAACACATTAAGGAGAAAAAGGTAACTGGGAGTCGTCAGCATGCATTTATGAAGGGGAATTCACGTCTGACCAACCTGATAGCCTTCTATGATGACATGACTAGCTCAGTGGACAAGGGGAGAGCAGTGGATATTATTTATCTTGACTTTAGTAAGACTTTTGACACTGGCTTCGATAGCATCCCCATTGACAATCTGATGAAGTACAGGGTAGGTAAGTGGACAGTGAGGTGTACTGACAACTGGCTGAATTGCCAGGCTTAAAGGGTTGTGATCAGCAGCACAAAGTCCAGCTGGAGGCCAGTCACTAGTGCTGTACTTCAAGGGCCAATGCTGGGGCCAATACTGTTTAATATTTTCATCAATGACCTGGACAATGGGACAGAGCACACTCTCAACAAGTTTGCAGATGATATCAAACTAGGAGTATTGGTTGATACACCAGATGTGCTGCCATTCAGAGGGACCTCAACAAGCTGGATAAATTGGCTGACAGGAATCTCATGAGGTTCAAAAAAGGGAAAGGGCAAGTTCTGCACCTGGAGAGGAATAACTCCATGCACCAGTAAAGGCTAGGGGCCAACCAGCTGGAAAGCAGCTTCACAGAAAAGGACCTGGGAGTCCTGGTGGACAAGCTGAACATGAGCCAGCAATGCACTCTTGCAGCAAAGAAGGCCAACAATATCCCGGGTTGCATAAGTAAGAGCATGTTGCCAGCAGGTCAAGAGAGGTGATCTTTCCCCCCTGCTCAGCACTGGTGAAACACATCTAGAGTACTTTGTCCAGTTCTGGGCTCCTCAGTACATGAAAGACATGGACACACTGCATGAGTCCAGCAAAGGTCCATGAAGATGATTAAGTGCTAGGAGCATCCGACATACAAGGAGAGGCTGAGAGAGCTGGGATTATTCGGGCTGGAGAAGAGAAGGTTTGGGGTGGGTCATATCCATGTATATAAATACCTGATGGGAGAGAAGACAGAAGATGGAGCCAGGCTCTTCTCAGTGGTATCCAGTGACAGGACAAGAGGCAATAGGCACAAACTGAAATACATTAAATTCCTTTTAAACATAAGAAAAGGGAAGGTGGTCAAACACTGGAACAGGTTGCCCAGAGAGGTTGTGGAGGCTCCATCCTTGGAGATATTTAAAACACAACTAGTCACAGCCCTGGGCAGCCTGCTGTAGTTAACTCTGCTCTGAGGAGGGGGGTTGGACTAGACAATCTCCAGAAGTCCCTTCCAACCTGAGTGAGTCTGTGATTTTGTGACTCTGTGACTTAGTTAGGTGCATTCATTTCAACAGCAACTGAGTGATTCTTCCAGGGTTCACCAGCTGTAAAGAGACTTCTGACGTGTCCAAAGTTTGTGCATGCCAACGGGACCTAAATATGGGACACAAGTTCATACTGGGGCATTTAAATACTGCCTATTGTAGTTGTAGCCCCAGGTTATTCCATGTGGCCAAACAGTTCAAGCACTGTGAAATACACACTAACCTTTAGAAAGTTATGTACTTCAGAGAGTGAAATGCTGCTGTTTAATAGGAAATATGTAACAACTGATGTTTTACCACTATAGGCATATTATTGCCAAAAAAGCCAGAAATAAATTTTATGAACTCTGTATGTAGAATCAGTATATATAGATGCAGTCTTTAAAGAAATAGGGCTATTTAAGTAAGCATAAATTAAATAGATCGGTAACTAGAGCTCTACATGCAGTTGTATTTTCTTCACTATTACAACTTTTGTTTGTTCTCCATTTTTTTTAGAATTTTGGGCTTTGTTTAGGTATACTAAGAATATAGATATGTATATGGCTCAAAAAGTGATAATAGTCCTAGAGTTTTTTTAGTGACTATATAATATTACTACTTTTTTTGCATTTAAAAAAATACAGCTAGAAGTACTCATGCAGTTGTGAAGTAAGTCTTCCATAAGATACTATAAAGAGCAGACCTACTCCTTGACAGCCTCAACAAAGAAAGGCAAATGGGTTTTGAAACATGTTTGGGAAGTTTAAGAAAGCAAACAAACTGGACTTGGAAATCAAAGCCAAGAACCGGTTCAGCTTGGACATGACTGATGATCGCTACAAGGGCGGTATGTCATTTACAATGTGGTGATCTCTGTAGCGACCAAATCCTGAATTGTTCTTTATAGCTTAGAAGCAACATTGAAACATTGAAGTTTTTTTCTAGAAGTTCGTTAGTGCATGTTCAGAGCCCTGCAGATCTGAGTCATAAGCGATCTACACTATTCTGCATTATCTTCATCTTCCAAATTCTCCCTCATAATCTCATTCAAACACATGAAGCCAGCTCACCAACAGTACTTGTGCAGTGATGAAAAGCCGATAGCAATTCTCCCATAGTCTCTCCCTGTTTTCACCATGGTGTCAGGCACAGAGAGAGATTCCGTAAACTCATTTGTATGCATTGTCCACCCACAAACTTTATCTCAGTTGTGCGAGTGTTGAGTCACAGACAGGTAGTTCTTGTTCAAGTCCCAGCTTCATGTAGGCTGTGGGTAATGACAAAAGATATTTCAGCTTCTGTCTCTCAGAAATGCTTAGAGTACGGTACAAAGAATTTCTTTACAACAACCCCCCCCTCGAATCACTAAGAAATGTGAACAGCAAGTTCCATTTAGGAGTACCTGCTGATTTGTTCACCCAGTGGGAGCTTTCATCTTGATCAAGGAATCACTGGTGGGCTGTATCAGCCAGATCACCCTTGCCACATGCTTGTTGACCTTGTCAAAAAACTCTTAAGAGGCCTAGAAGGTAAACATTACCTTTAGAGAAGATGTGTTGACACTGCCCAAATAAACTGTATTTATTCAGGTGCACAGTAATTCTATCCTATGTTGCTGTTTCTACTGCTTTGCCTCGTAGGCTTGCCATCCTGCCACCCCCCATTTTCCCTCTGGAATCTTTTGTAGAGATTAGTGTCACATTGCCACCCTCCGGTCTCCAGGCACAGAGGAAGGTTTAAGAGAAAGGTTAGGCACTGCCATTAGTAGATCTGCTATTTCTCTCCTGCATTGCCTTGGACTATCATACAGTCCTGGAGATTTGTTACTCTGTATATTTTGGATCACTGTCTTTCACAGTTAGTGCAATTGGTCTCTGGACTCCATCCAAAGACAGGGTCTCTACTGACTCTCCCAGAAAGAATGGTTCAAGTATGGGAATCACCCGTTTATTCTAGTGAACTCATGCAAATAAATCTTTTAGCTTCTCTGCAAATATTTTGGCCACTCCTCTCTTTTACTTTGCAGTTGTCATTTGGTCCATCAGACTCGGCTGGGCTTCTTGGTCTCGATGTGTTTAGAAAAGGATTTAATAATAGCTTTGTTTCCTTTTGCTAGCATCTCTTCAGACTTTTTTATTGACCATTTCATTGTGGTTTCTTCTAACCTGTCAGTTTATAATTCTGTTTTCTTCATCTGGAGATGACTTCAGCTTCTTGTTTCTGATAACTTCCCTTACGGGTGATGTTAGCTGTGCACACTTCCTTCCACCACTTTCTCAAGGCTTTAGTAGATGGCACACACGGAGGCTGTAGTTCCTCTGTGGTGTCCTTCAGGAAATTCCACTTTAGCTGTAAGAATTTACTGTTCCTAGCTGCTCCTGTTTGTTTCTTGTTCACAAGGTTTCTCATTTCTGTTTTGTTGCCCCTTTTGAAACTGGGTGCAACTGCTGTGAATGTTTTGTCCTTTGTCAAGTTTGTGGGAATTTTGAATATAAGCACAGTAACAGCAACTGTAAGCTTAAGATCTAGACCAAGATCCTGCACATTAGTGAGGACCAAATGAAGGGTTGCATCTCTTCTTGTGGCCTCACTACCCAGCTGCTCTGCACAACAGTATCGGTGGAGTCTCGCGTTGTCTGTGTGATACTGCAGTGTGGCACTGCCCAGACACCAAGGGGGTTGCCAGAAGCACAATTTCTGTGGCGTTTCCTGCCCTCGCTGCCCATCTGATCTCTGCCGTCCCCTCTGGCCAGGCAAGCAGTGTGCAGACCCAGTGCTACGTACTCCCCGCTTCACTCAGTCCATGCAGAGTCTGTGCTACCTGCGGAGGGGTTTCCTTTGTTAATCTGATCTGATGGCAAGAGCTCACTAAAAAATTTCACTACCCCATCACCAGCCCAGCTTACTCTTATCCTTTCTGTGTATTTTGTGTCGTGGTGTGGCAGTGTCCTACACATGCATCCAGCATGTCATCATCTTCATGTAAGGCTAGCCGTCCAAGTTCACTCATTTTATTCATAGGATTTTTTAGCATTTTTGTAGAAGTATGTGTCTTTGCTGGGTTTGGTTCCTGTCACGAAAAGAGTGATGCACTTCACTCATAAGAGGGAAGCAGCAATACGTTTACTGCAGTAAGACAGCGACTTAACAAAGTTCAATTGTAAATAAGAACGATTTAACGAGGTTCGATTGGCAAGGTTCACTCAGTTATTTACTGCATGAAGGACAGGGTCAGGTGCGTGCGCAATGGAGACCCTCCCATTGAGTCATGAGGTTCAGCCTGGACCCCCTTGCTTTCTAAACTCCTTTGGAGAGGAGCCTAGGTGTGGCTGGATCCAGTCCTAGTCCCAGACTTGGTCAACGGTTCATATCTAAAGGAGTGTGTGCGAAGGAAACCCTCCCGTTGAGTCACGAGGTTCAGAAAGGACCCCCTTGCTTTCTAAACTCCTTTGGAGAGGAGCCTAGGTGCGGCTGGATCCAGTCCTAGTCTCAGACTTGGTCAACGGTTTATGTCTAAGGGATTATGTATGCAATTAATCAGAGATATAACTCAGCAAAGTTTCACGAAGTTCACAAAAGTTCAGCATGCTATTAATCACTTACCGAGGATCTGTCATGGGTAAGGAATCTCTCAACCTCGAGGAGTAACCTTGAGAGGCATCCCTGCTCAAGGGGAGGTTCTGCAGTGCAGCCCACTGCCGTGCAGGAGAGCTCAGGAGGCTCTGGGCTGCCCCCTATTTATGGGGGGGAGATGATTGACTCATAGTCATATTTGCATACTAGACAGGCCTTAGTTGGTGCATGCTCAACTAGCCCTTGCATACGTGCTGTTTACAGGGAGGTCAGGTTGAGGGGGAGAGAGCACATCAGTGGGGGGAAAGGAGCACACCGTCACACTTCCTTCTTCATCTCCCATTTGAAAGGTACTCTGCTTGTTTATTTCCTATTTCTACTCTCCGGCCTCTCCTGCACTTGAAAATGCAGAATTTCTATGCCTTCATTCACAGCAGAAACATACTGAACTGTTTGTTCCCCACACCTGCTGCTCAGTGTGTAGCTTAATCACAACCTTCTTGATTTTCAGTGCTAGCAGTTTAGTCCCTGATGAAGGCCATCCTTTCTATACAGACTCTTTGTATTTGAGAAATGCTCTGAAGTCCAAATGAATGTGAAATTTTGCTCTTTATACCATCCTCTCAGCCACACACCAAAAGTCCGCTTCTTTCTGGTCACACAGGGCAGCAGGGGCATCTTGGAGAACACAGCTGGAGGGGGACTCATCTTCCTCTTCTCTCTCAGGAGCCAAATTTTGCCTCCAGAATTTCATGCAAGGACCAAAACCACAGGCTCCTACCCAGTACTTTTAAAGAACTGATCTGCTTTGGATGTTTTTAAAAAAAAGTTTTCTTTTTATTCAATTTTAAAAGTTCTTTCATCTGAAAGAGTTTTTATTTGGACATAAAGATATGTCCTAAATTTTAATTCCTTCAAACTAAGTGTTTCTGGAACAGATTTAACGATGTGGTTCAAAATATTATATGAGTCGCCAGCTCCCACGTACATAATTTCAATACAAATCATATACTGACAATAACAGAAAACCGCTTTTGAGGAGATTGAGAATATTAACACTGTCAGTAGAGCTACTACCACAAGACACAATTTCCATTAAAAATTCACAGTACAGGTGTCAGAGAGCCTTTTAAAAAGTGCTACAGAAGAGTATCGTTTAACATTTTAAGCAGTTCCCTGAATGTTAAACTACTGCTTTTATTACTTTGTTGTTGTTCCAGGAGCACGTAGAAGTCCCAACAGGAATCATTCCCAAACCAACACACACGCAGAAAGACGCTCCTTGCCATAAACAGCTAAGATGCAGAGGAGTGGATGTGGCCACATGCCTTTCCTTGCCTTATTTCTCAAACCTGTTTCTAGTGTTTCAACAGGCCTTGCCTAATCTGCGTTTGACTCCGTAGCAGGACAGAGCCTGCGGCAGCGTTACAGAGGCTGGCGCAAGCACACTTGAGTAGAAAAAGGAGCTGAGATTAGAGTAAAGGTTTATAACTCCTTTTATTCATTTTGGAAGTTACCTACCATGTTTCTGTGTCCTGAGAGAAATAACAGTCTCTAAAATGTAGTAAGTCTCTAAAATGTAGTAAGACCAGACCTATGTTTTTAAATGATGAATCTTTAGGAGAGTCAGATGTAAGGATTCAAACAATAAATCCCCCTTTGAACCCTGCAAAAAACTCAAAAACTTGAAACTCATACTGAAGATTCCTATAGAGATTGTTAAAGAGATGTAAGAAATGCATAAAAATTCAGCTGACAAATTGTGAGATTTCACTTTTAGTTTACCGTGCAATACAACAGTTTCATAACGTGTTAAAAGCCTAGGCTTCAGCCACTGAAACAGAAAATCTAGGGCAACAACAAAAAACAGGGTTTTCCTTTGGGTTCCCTTTTTGCTAAAAGCTAAACAGTTTAGTTCAGTTTTAAATAGTTTTAAAGTTTAAAAATACTTAAGTCCTCAACCACCAGTTAAAAAAGCAGGCCAACAAATAGAGTAAGTGCCCACAAAGAAACGAACCATCCAAGAGGAGTTAATGCAAAACAAACCAAAGTTACAGCTTAAAGACTTTGTCATGATCTCTCCATACCCAACCCAGTTGCTAGATGGTTGTCACCTCCCCTTTGAATTTTACTGAATTTCTTTCAGGACCACGTATGGATGGGTTTGAGAAATCAAACCAAACCTGTGTATATGGCAAAAAAAAAAAAAAAAGGCTTTTGGCCACATTTATGGTAAATGTTGCAATTGCCAAATCTTCCGTTTCTTTGAACTATCTTGTTTAGTTTAGCAGTCTGTGATAATGAAGGTGGGTACTGACCTGAGCCCAGACCTTTTCACATTCATAATGTATGTTTACAAAGTTTTGTGTTAAAATGTTAACAGGTTGTCTCCATTCAAATTTGTTTCCCTGAAAATGTTTAAATTATATTTGCTACTTATTCAGAATCTGGAAAGAGCAAGCTTACAAATGTTTTCATTACAAATATTATTTTCAGTAGTCCTGGGTTCAGATAGTCCTTCTATTTTTATCATAAAATCAGAAAAGGGGTCATTGGTGTGTAAAGAATACAAGTTAAAACCACAGATTTGTAAGGAATATATTTTACTATGAGTGTTTTGCAGTAATATTTCAAACATATCCAGGACTGATGCTCGCAAAGTTTAGCAGGCACTTCACTAGAATCAGAGCCATGTTCTAATATTAAACTTAGCAGCAGAGTTTAGGTAGGCCTGAAATCTTTTTCTGCTGGCAGCTTTGTGGGGGCTATACCTCTGCTTCCTCTGCCCCAGAGGGCTCTTGTAAGCCCTCATTTGTTTTCTTGTTTTTTGTTTTTTTGTTTTTTTTCTCTCTGAAGGCCTGGCTGTTGCAAGCAGCAACATTGAAAGGCGGAAGAAGTAGTAAACAACTATTGTTTGCTGTTCAGATGCTGCAGTTTCAAAGTCGCTGCTTGGGGAAGTAGAGGAGGGCAGAAATTGCCATCTCCAGAGCCTCTTCCCACTCCTGGGAGATGCTGGAGGTAGTAAGTCCTTTCCTAGCATTCCCTTTGTGCTCAGTGGCATGGGGATGCGCTCAACCTAGCCAGAAAAACCAGATAACAATGTGTTGATTGAAAAAGAAGGAGAATGGTTGCGCATGCAAAGCATTTATTTAATGTGCTTATCAGAAGAGAGATGGGGTGGAGATTTACAGATAGGCAGATGTTGACACTTTCTGCAGGTAATGCTATTGTTATAAACATATGAGCATAAAAGCAAGGAAAATACTTGATGAAGAGCAATAATGAATCCTGCTAGAAATACAAGGCTGTTAGTCACCACGTTGGCACCTCCAAAGGCTTTTTTTACTGGAAAGGGAAAGTCACCTGCTTGGAAGCAAGAGAAAAGGCTGCTTGTGCGTTACTGTCTGCTCTGCGGTGGAGTCCCTTCTGCATCTGAAATTCCGTATTTGGTTATCTCTGCAGGCATGTTTGAAGTTTACTCTGCTATTAGTGCTGATTTGCAATGAGCTGTGGGTATTTCTGGAGAGGTGACAATGTTTGTGATTTGCAATACATAAATTGCTCACTGATTATGCTGTGAGTAATGTGCCTGTGCAGCTCACATTAAATGCAGAATCCACATTGATAAGGCTAGGATAAATCCTATAAAAAATTGAATTTTGACACTGTAAGGTTTTTTGATAAGTTTTGGGACAAGACCACTTTTTCAATTAATAGAAAGATTGTACGAGATTTTCACTAGGCTATCACATAACATAAATATACTGATTTTTTTCTGCACTGTTCTTTCCAAAACACTCACTTTTTTTTTTTTTTTTTTTTTGCAGAGTGATTGCTCCTTTAACAACACTGTACCTTGAGGAGGGATCTTTTTAATCCTCCTGTTTTATTCTGGCATGGTTAAAAACATGAGTGACAAGAGGAGGAGAAGACTCTTCCACAGGAGAGGGACACATTGCTTCAGTCAGAGGGTCAGCAAGTTCAGCAGAAGAAAGGTTGGTTGCATGATCCCAGCATCTGAGATACCTCCTTTAAGCGCTGGCTCCTTCAGGAAGAGGAGCTTTTCACCATTTTGAGCATGAAGAAAGAAGCTGTACCATGGGGGGAGAGGAACGGGAGGGCTTTCCAAGTGTTGATCTCTGACCACCCATAGGAGTGTTACCCAGCACACCAGAAACAGATACAAGTTGTATAAATGTTGATATGCACCAGCTCTTTATGCAAATAGAACCATGTTGACTCATCCCAGGTGAGCAGCCAGCAGCCTGGAAGTTAGTGGTGGCAACTGGTAGTCCAGTAATGGACCTGGGGGCTGTGTTCTCTGGGTGGGTTGTGTGGATTTCTGGTCGAGCTCATGGGATGCAGCCCCTGGTTCTTGGGAGCATCCTTCCGCAAGGAAAACTTGGTCTTGCTATTTTGGATCTCACCCAAGCTGCTCTAGCCAAATGATACCCTCCAGTGCCCGGATCCTTCTCATTCCTGTAGCACGGGTCTGTAAATCAGTGTGTCATACAGAGATAAGCATTGCCGCTGTGGGTTTTGCCCTGTGCAGGCTGACAGGTAGACTGAAAAGCCTTTTTGCTTTAGTGGGGAGTGCATGGCATCAGAGTGTCCCAAATTTGGGCATCGTTAACCGCAGAGACATCATGCAAACCCACTGAAGGGTTAAAAACCACAACTTGCACATGAGATTTTAACTGATAATTTCCACAGAGCTCAGAACATTGTCCTACAATTATTTTTATATTCACAGAAGACCAAAAAGGAAGAAAGGAAGCAAAGCTAAAAAGTGTGATTTTTTTTTTTAACATTCTTGACATGAAAAGCAGTGTAGCTACTGTATACATGTTGAAATATGTTGTGGTTTTCAGTAACATCCTATTTCATAACTTCTGTGATCAAAACACTGGCTCCTTGGTTTGTGTGTGGATCAGTAAAGCTGTTTAACCAAGCAGTTGCACAGGTCTGAGTCCATATTCGCATCTGGCTGCTGCTTGACTGGAGAGCAGAGGGAGGGGATGTATTTTGGTGAGCAAAAAAAGTCTGTAGGTCACATATCTTCTATTAATGTATGATAGAGTAAGTTTAGAGCACATGCACAGACACACAGACACACAGACACACACACAGAGGCGTAACTGAAATGGTGCAAAGCAGTACAAACAGCTATCTTCCATAGCCTTAGGCATTCTTAATTCTTGAGTCAGGATCAGGGCCTGATGCTATATATGGTGATTTTAGCACGGTATTTTATAAACAGATAAATGAAAAAGGACCTCAGATTGGAAGTGCATTTTGTAGAGTATACATATATTAAGAGCTCTTAAGAAAACCTCCCGCCTTACTAATATATGTATGTTGATATATATGTTTGGTAAACATACAGTGCATGCTACTAATTTCAAAGTTTAACTCTCTACAACCTTCTATACCAAACTGGGACAGTCAGTTATTAAGTTAAAAAAAACATGCATTCAGAAAGATTCATATGGAGGCAGGGCTCAGGACTCGTGCTTCTTGTTATTGTGCTTTATTTAAAAAGAGAGACATACTGTCCCACTACATATTTAATTGTAGTTTCAATAGCTGGCTTCTGTATCAGACTTTCCAGTGGGGAATTTCTGCTTTCCACTCTCTGCGTGGACGCTTCAGAGTTTTGCTCTTCCAGAAAACAAACACTTTCTTGTAGCAGAGTTTCAATTTTGCTGCAGCTATAGACCCCTCCCTGCCTGAACCTGAATTTTAATTTTTCTAATAGTTCCTGCCTTCTCAGGGAGGTCTCACTCCTCCGTTTGCAGAAGGACAGAACATTTGCTTGACTACAGATGCCTGGTTTTGTTCACTTTCTTTCCTGTTCAGCTCCAAATCTGGCACACCCTCAGCTCCTGCAATCTCTGACGAGCGTCCAGATTCTTACATGATGGGCGCACTTGAAACACAACCAAACAGACTGCATGTTGCACTTCCCATCTTCCTGAGAATCTAATGCTTCTTCCCTGAATGATTTCACCTCTAAGTCCAATCGAAATAGATTTTGTAGCCAAAAAAGTTTTTACTGCAATTTTTTAAGTGCTTTCTCTCACAGCTGGGATTCCAGCTATAGAGCTATTCCAGGTTAGAACCGAGTCATAGAATGCACAGCTATAAACAGATACGATTTTACTTTGTAAGTTTTCTGTCAGTTTTCTAGTTTTCTTTCCCCCCCTTCAGGCCAATTGCTTGTCCGTGTCTTATTTTCGGTATCTGTAACTTCCTGTATCCAGCATCATAATTTTCTCAGCAACAGTTATTTTAACTGCTTCCAATCTCATTCCCTCCTCCCCCCTTCCCTGGCAGAAACTGATCAGAGAAAATTATAATTTTAGCTTCTACTACTAGAAAACTCTGGCTACTACAAAGTCTCGCGGCGCTGTCAGTGTTTTGTTCCCTCCGAAGTTTTGCACGAGTCCGGCGGTACTGGAGAGCCTGTGGTGAGGAAAAATGCGGTTCTGTGACCTTGCTGCGGGGTGTCTCCGCCGGGGGCCGGCCAGGAGCCTCCGGCGAGCGCCCCCCGTCACCCGCCGCGGCTCGGGCTCGAGCTCGGGCTCGGGCGCGGGCCAGGGACGCGCCGCGCCGCGCACTGGCGGCTCGCGGCACCGCGGGGCCGGGGGCACCCGGCGCCCGCCCCAGCCGCCTGCCCCTCTCCGCCGCCGCGCCCCGCGCAGCGGAGCCAGCCCGGCCCGCATTCCTGGGCAGACCGAGTCCGCGGCCCGCCGCCGCCCCTTTCCTTCTTAGTAATAAATTCGATTTTTTCCCCCACTTACACTTTCACTTTCCTTCCCTTTAACTTTTTTTTTTAATTTTACTTTTAACTTTGCTTACTATGAGATAATTAGGTCTGGTTCTTCACTTTTTCCTCCCTTTTTTTTCTCTTACAATTTCCCTTTCTTTCCGTTTTAACTTTTTTCCCCTAGTTTTAACTTTGATTTCTGTGGGGTAAGCAGGTCTGGTTCTTCACTTTTCCTTCACCTTTCCTTCATTTTCCCCTCACCTTTTCTTCATTTTTCCACTGAAGATTTCCCTTTCAAAATCTTTTAATTTTTTTTTCTCAGTTTTGAGTTCAGTAGCCCCGAGGTAGTTGGGGGCGTCCCCCCTCCCCGCCCCAGGCCCGGCCTCGGCCTCGGCCTCGGCCTCGCCGCACCCCGGCCGCCGCCCCGCCCCACACCTCGCCCCAAACCCGGAGCCGCTCTTCTCCTGGCAACAAGTGACGCGCCTCGGGGCGGACCAATGGGGCCGGCTCCTCCCGCGCCCGGCCAGCCGGCAGAGCCGCGCAGCGCGCTCGCTCCGTTCCGCTCCGCTCGGCTCCGCGCAGCCTGCGCGCCACGCCACGCCACGCCGCGCCGCGCCAGGATGGCGCGGGCGGCGGGGCGCCGCTGGGCTGCCTGCGGCCTCGCCTGGCTGCTCGCCTGCTGCACGGCGCGCCGGGACGGCCCAGGTAAGCCGGCGCCCACCTTGCAGCGCAGCAGGGAGGCGCTGCGCGGCCGCGCAGGGGCCGCGGAAGGCCCGTCGCCTCGCGGCGCCCGCGGGGCGGCGATGGGGCCTCCCGCCGCGGCGGGTCCCGGCGCCGCCGCGGCTTGCGCGAGGTGGCAGAGTCCGGCCGGGTGGAAGCAGCGCGGGGAGCCCCGGCGCCGCCCGCGGGCGGTGCGAGGCGGTGCGGTGCGGTGCGGTGCCCCCGGCGGCGGCGGCGGCGGGCGGTGCGCGCTCGTCCCTGGGGAGCCGCGGCAGCCCGCGCCGCCCGCCCACCTGGGGCTCGGACCCGCGGCGCACCTGCACGCGCAGCTCCGCGTGTGCGTCTTTAGTATCCGCTGGCTGCGGGTTGTGTCCCTAACCGCCTGACGGCCTTTCTTCCTCGATAGCACCGTGGCGAAAGTTGTGCCAGCGCAGGCTTAGCTCACAGGCGGACGGCGGCTCTGCTTCCCCGCCGTCTGGGCGGGCCGCAGCTGCGGGGAAACCCGCCTGGCCTGTCACCGCCCGCGGCTTTTATTCACTGCCGTATGGGCAGAAGGCTGCTTCTGTCCTCCGGCAGGCAAGCTGAAAAGTTTCACGTTTAGCGGATTCTTGGTAGCCGAAGCCGCAAGCTTGGTGGGAGCCACCGGGAAACAAGCGCAGCCTTTTCACTTAACAGTTGCATCTCTCATATTTTTATATACTTCTACAATAACAGGCTCAGTTTTGTAGCTAAAAGATGCCTGGTAAAATTTCGTAGCAAGAGTAATTGAACACTGGTGTTAATACTGGTTAGAAAATATTTATACAAAGAAATGTGGTAAGAAGACATCAGTAATTTTTCTGGGGAAATTTTAAAGAGTAGTGGTTTTTTTCTTGATGTAAGAATGAAGATTGCGTGGGAAGAAGTGAAAGAAGAATGGGGAATGGGGTGCCTGAGAGGAGGTAGGGGACATGTCACAAAAAGTGGAAAAGGAGAAGTCCGGAGGGGAGAGATTAAAAAGCAAATAGTAAAAATAGATGTAATGATGGAAAAGCACAGGGTAACAAGAGACCACAAAAGCAGGATTTGTTGGTTAAAATGTCTTACCTAGTTAATAGAGAGGGTTAAAGAGAGGATTGGTTAAAATGTGCTATTTAGGAAAAGTCTCTCGAGTAGGTCGCTGACTTAGAGATTCTTCTTTGCAGTTTGATCAACTCAGTACCATTTAGATACTATTTGGCACTTATACAATGGAAAATTCATTGGTATACTGGGAAATAGTGGTAAAATTCACAGAATAACATCACGGAATACTTTCCTTGCTGTTCAGCCAAACCTATTATTAAGTCGTATTGAAAAAAATAAAAGGGCAGTAAGAATGTGACTGACAGTGCATTACTATTAAATACAAAACACTACTCAGCAGATTCCTTCTTTTAAGCAGCACAGTAGTAGCCTTGTGGGTCTGGGTTGGCATAGGTGCTTTTCAGCCTGGTCAGTGAAAGTTTTATACTGTGGGAACATCTTTATTTGTGACGCAGAAATGGTTTTAGGGCTTTTTTTCCCCTACTTCGCTTAAACCTCCTGCCACTTTACATAGAAGTGTTTTTATACTGGCACAGGTGTCAACTTATCTCAGCAGAGCTATCCATATTTCTTTAAAACCTTTTTATGACACACTAAGTTGAAAACGGAACTAATGGAACTAGCGTTCCTGTATCATTTTGAAGGTGATACTCCTGCTGCTTTGTGTAGTGTGTTCAGAGCCCTGCTTCACTTTACTTTTTGCAGTGAGCTGAATATTCGTTCAAAACTTTTTCAGAAATGGTGCTTTTTTTTTTTTTAAAGTAATACTGCAGTTATACCCACAAACTGGTTCAAATATGAGCCCATCATGCTGTATACCACGTAAGATGCTTAAAAAAGAAAAGTACTGAGTGAAGACTATTACTAATTGCATTTTATGCTGCCTGCTTTGTGTTACTGCATTTAGTCATGTCTATGGACATGAAGACAGTTCTTGACCCAGTGAGCTTGCAAATTAATCAAGGGTTAATCCAATCAGTAAGCATTAAAATTAAAAGAATTCTCATTGATAGAATTGGGCTTAGAAAAAGGTCTCATTTGCCACTTCATTTTATAACCACTTTGAAAGAGGGTTTTTTGTTGTTTTTATTCCATAAATAGAAGATACTCACTGGAGAACAGGAAAATGTACATACTGGTAATCTGCAACTTATGTAAGAAACATAGCGTAGTGTATAAGCAGCAGTTTCTGTAGTTTCCTGGTAGCCTGTCTCAGAATGTGATTGCACTTTAAGTATCACTTTCACAGGAAGTCTGTTTTTAATCACACCTATATGTGAGTATGTTTGTGTTCATATACAGGCAATGATGCATTCACCATTCGCCATGACATACTGAACAAATGCATACAAGTTAAAAACTCACGGATAGTGATAGCTGACTGCGGGGAGACAAGTGAAGCATTATGGAAATGGGTATCCCAGAATCGCCTCTTTCATTTGGGGTCCCAGCAGTGCCTGGGACTCGATATATTCACCAAATCACTGTCTCGCCTGAAAATGGTTGACTGTAACTCAGAACTTATGCTCTGGTGGCGATGTGCTGACGCTTCCATCCTCGGTGCGTCTCAGTACAAGGTGACCATCAAAGGTACTTTTGTAACTGCAAGCATAAATGCATCAGACCAGTGGAGAAGCAACAGTTCCTCTGATGACATATGTCGATATCCTTACCATGGTAAGTTTGCACAGGGGCTTGGAGGAAGCACAGATTTTTGGTGAGGACTTTTTGCTATAAGTCTATGCCAATAATTAGTTAAAGTTAATCATGTAAAGGAGCTAATCAACAAAGTGATAGAATGTTTTGCTACAGAGAGATATTGATATTCAGGTATGAAACTTTACTATTTTTAAGAAAACAAAACATATGCACAACTTCAGAAGTTTTTTTTAAGTGAGTGGCTTTCTTATTCACGTCTAACCCCCCCACCCCATTCTTTAGTGAGGCCCTTTTAAATTGTGAAATATCAACCATGCTCCGTCAGAACTGTGACTGTCCTTTTCACAGTGGGTGGGAATTTTGCTGCTAACCTAAATGAGAGGATTTAAAGATATTTTCTTCCCTGGTAGGCTGTTCAGTCAAATTCCGTGTGTGCTGCTGGCTCGCAGCCTGTTGGGCTGTCAGGAACCATCAGCTTCCTTTACTCTGATAGTCTCTCCACTTGCCCTGGAAGCTGGTCTTGTCTGAAATTTCGAAAGAAGAATTGGCAGAAATGGTGAACAGTTTGTGTCCCATTTGATAGCACAGTTTTCTTTGTATTTGAGCTGTTCAAAGTGGCCAGGCTGAAGGGCCAAGTAGGCTTCTGTTTGAAATTCGTTTTCCTTCTCCTGCATGTATTCATTTCCTAGCACCTTGCTCTGTAGTACTCTGTGCAAACCGTCTGGATTTTCCTAGGAAAAAGTGTCTATCCCTAACTTACCAGGAAGGCGGAAACACATTTCTGATGTGTTATGCCCTACTTGGAAGAAAAAGAGTACAGAACAATATTTTTCTCTCACATCTTTCAGTTCTGGCATTGCTGTATATTGTCTTTAACAACAGGATATGGTGTTTTCAGACCACGAGTGTGATTTGCCTACTTTGAAGTTAACTGTGTCTGTACAAACAGTAAACACTTACTTGCTGTCCTTTCCTCCCCCAGATGACTTTACCTGCTTCTTTGCTTGCTTTTTCCTAGAGATTTATACCAGAGATGGGAACTCCTATGGAAAGCCCTGCGAGTTCCCCTTTCTGTATAATAAGACCTGGCATCACGACTGCATTCAGGATGAAACACACGCAGGTGGTAAATGGTGCGCCACGTCTGAAGATTATACTCTTGATGGCAAATGGGGAATCTGCTTACAACCAGGCATGTTGGGTTTCTAAATAGATGTCCTAAAAGAGTCCTGTCACTTCCTGTATGTATAGCTCCACCTTGGTAGCACCTCGCTGTTAAACTGTGTAAAACAGATTCCTTTTCTACTGCAGTGTTGGTAGAGCAGTCAGTGCACGTTTACTTTGCAGTATGTATGATTTCAATATAAATATACATAGAAATTCTCTGTTTAAAATTTTTGTTTTGCAACTTTATGCCATTTCAGTATAGCTATAGTTAAAAGTATCGTGTGCTTGCTTTAAGCAGAGGATGGTTGTCATGATATCTGGGAGCACGATCCGGGCTCTGAAAGTTGCTACCAGTTTAATACGCAGTCTGCTCTTTCTTGGAAAGAAGCTTATATTTCATGTCAAAGACAAGGGGGAGATTTACTTAGCATCCAAGATGCAGCTGAATTAAGTTACATACAAGGTAGGTATAATTATTGACATAAGAAAATACCAGAAAATCTTGACAAATAACATAAAGTGAATATAGAGAAATATAGAGAAAAAAGAAATATTTTAGTTTCAGTCTTAAAATTCTGGGTTGAAACTTCTTGATACTTAAAACCCTGTGATGCTTTAATTTGCATAGCAAAAAAGAGTTGCTAAACTCATTTTAGAGACTTTTCTTTATTTGACTATGTTCTTTCATTATAGTGACTGGCTCTTGTTCATATTCGTAATGAGTAGGGTGGGTTTTTTTGGTTTTTTTTTTTGTTAGCAGCTTGCTCAGTTATCATGAAATCATTCTCACTGATGTTCAGACTTGACCTGGAGGAATTATCGGTGTACTTTTGGGAATATAAGATAAAATGATAAATATTTGAAGGCACTGGGAGGGGAGACTTGGGTGGGTAAATGTGGGAATTCCTCCTCAGTTCAAGAAAAGTTGTGTATACAATTATAGTAGCAATTTTTTTTTCCTCAAATGAATGCCCTTTCAGATGACGTTTTTAAATTAAAAGTGACCAATAAAGGATGAACATTTTATACTAATTATTTAAAAAAAAATCCCCAGGTAAGGATGACATTGCTGAGATCTTCTGGATTGGCTTAAATCAACTGGATGTTTCTGGAGGTTGGCAGTGGTCAGATCACAAACCCTTGAATTTTCTCAGCTGGCATCCAGGTAATGATGTTCCCGGTGATATTAACAATATTCACAAAACAAACTAGTATTTTGTTTTGTGTTTTTTTCCCCCCCCCCATTGGACTTCATCAAAACGAACACTGTTGTTCCATTTCTCTTAAAAGTTGAGAAACATCCTTTCTTCCTAAACAATGAATCTTGCTGTCTGCACTCATTCTATATTTATGGAAGATTAGGTTAATAAATCTCTAATAAAGACACAAATAAATAGGATCTTTGAGATCCTTTTTAGCAGCTAGGGCAGCTGTAGATTCTGTTGCTAAATTTCTTCTCCCGCTGACAAAATGGCATTGATTTCCCTCAAATATTACAACTATTGAGGTGTGGGCAAGAGCTGACATTACACAGAAGCCTGACCTGTGTTTTTAAACTTAAAGGTTGCTTAAATTTGTTTTTAGGTGAAAATGAAAGAAGTACAAAACCTTTGGAAACCTCTTATATGAGAATCCTTGAGGAATAATAATCAGGAACACTGAAGCTAATACTGCTTTGCCATTCAAGCTAAATTTGACCTTTTTTTAAATTAGTCTGTGACATGAAGTCTGTGGAAAAAGAAGTGATTTCTGTTACTTTCTTGAAAGATTTACTAAGAGATTTCTATAAGATTTTTGCAAAATACAGTCTTTCTTTTTAAAAGTTTAAGGACTTTTCTGTGACTTACTCTATTGGATGCCCCTTCTGCAACTCCTGCGATGCTATAGGACTGTATGCAGAGCTAGAGACTAGATTATCCCAAGTTTCAGTGGCATAATTCAATCTGCAGGCTTGGCAGGCATACTAATGTTACCTGGAGATTAAAACTTAAATATACAGGTGTGAAAGTGTAATAAACCATGTTCTGAAGTCAGTGATGTTACTTAAATTACTGGACTAACCCTGTCATCAGAAAGTTAAAACTGCAGTTTCAAAGCGACAGGGACTGGACATTGGGAGGAGACTTGTGCAACTTTTGTGGTGTTTGAATTTGATGATTTGCACTCTTCGGAATAGTGGTGAAAGGTAAACGATGAATAATGCTAGGTGATTTTTCTGTACTTACTGTTTGCTTTGAGTTGAGCTTCTGTGTTCCATATTGGTAGAGGCTTTATTTTTTTAAAATCTGGATTTTCTAAGTTCAGACTTCCATGGTTATAAAGCAGATCATTGTAACTAAAATACCACTAAGAAGGCACCAAAAAAGTGAAAATTAGTTTTGCTTCAGAGGAAATCAGTGTGTAAAGTATGTTTTATCTGTCAGTTATGTTGTGACTGATTTCATAGGGTCATTGAATGATGCAAAGTGGAAGGGACCTCTGGCAGTCCCCAGTCAAACTCCTGGCTCATATAAATCAGGTTGCTCAGGGCTTTGTCCAATTAAGTTTTAATATCTCCTAGAATGGAGGTCTCGCAGCCTTTCTAGGTGATTTGAGTGTTTGACTACCCTTTTTGTGTTTAAAAAAAAAAAAAAATTACTGATATCTAGTAGGTATTTTCCTTGCTGCAAGTTGTGCCTGTTACCTCTTGTCCTTTCACTGGGCACCTCTGGAAGGAGTCTGGGTCTGTCTCCTGTGTACTCGCTCATGAAGAAGTTAATGTCAGCAGTAAGATGTTCCCTGAGCCTTCTCTGCTGAAGGCTGGATGAACCCTGCGTGGGGGGAGCTGGAGTGTGCTGTGTAGGGTGCAGCGTGGATTTGCATCAGGGCTCACAGAAAGAGAAAGCCAAAAGGTACCCATGGAAAGAGGCTGCCAAGGGAGGCTGGGGGCTGCAAAAAGAGTTCTCCTTTGTAATATTTTTAGTTTGGGGCCTTGTCTAAGGCTTTTCTTAAGGTGAGGGTTGAGAGAGGGTGCTGAGCTGCAGTGGGAGTGGGGCTGGACCGGGGCTGCCAAAGGAAACTGAGGGCTGCAGAAAGGGCTGTCCCCTGAGATACACTTAGTCTGGGAAAGTGCTCAGCCAAGGGTTTGTTGTATTGTAAATAGAACATTCCTCCTGGTTATAGGATTAAACATTGGAATAGGAGGCCGGATTCTTTGATTCTGTAGCTTTCTCTCTCCCAAAACTTTGTGTGGGACCTATGGTAGGACAGGTGCCTTCATTCAAAGTGTGTTATGTTCTTCAAATACGAGATGCTGTAATATGATGTAATATGTAAAGTATTCCTTTATATATTCTGTATTGAAAAATCAAAAAAAAATGCAGCAGTCTAATGATGCCTTAGATAACTGACTGTTAGATAACTTGTGCTCTTCTATTTTTATTTCTTTCTGTCCACAGATATGCAGAATTTGTCCCCTTTGGATGGGACTAGCTGTGTGGTGATGAATGCTACCTCAGGTCAGTGGCAGAGTTACCACTGTGGGACTCCACTTCCCTATATTTGCAAGAAGCCATTCAAGGAAGTTTTGAAATTGCCAGGTAGGACAGCCTGTATATGTTTGTTTTTGTATGTTAATATGAGAGAAATGTTAATTTGCGAAGTCCTTTTTCCCTTCCCCAAACCTGCTTAGACAGCTTTGCCAGAATGCTTTCACAGTGGCTTTGGGTCTTCAAGCAGATCAGTCAAACTCTCTCTGCTGTGTCAAGATAATGCATCGCAAGCACCTTTCATTTTTCTCAGCTTTGTCAGTCATACACTAAGCATTTCCCAGCACACACTAAGCATTTCTCATTTGCCCTGTTTGTAATATTTTCCTCTGTGGCTTGTATCTTCTTTCATATTCTCTGAAAGTCTGCAGCTGGTTTTTGCACCTCACACCTTCCCATCACTGCTTTTAGCCCATTTCCCTCACAGTTTGCCTGTGTGGACATAAAATGGGACCTACCTGGGGCTTAGATCAAACTCTGAACTCAAATGTGAGTTAAGTGACCTTACTATCCTTTGAAACCAAGCCCAGCACTGGAAGCCAAGAGTGCCTGAGTTGGTAACTGGCCCAGTGTGTAATGTTTACTTGTCCCATTAATTTTATCTTGTAATAGCAGTCGGTAACAGAATAAGAAAAACAAAACAATTCAAGGCTTTATTCTGCCTCCCTCCACACACACACAGGCGTGTGTGCACACACATGCTGTCCAGCTGTGGCATCTACCTGCATCCACGCTCTTGGCTGATCACCTGCACCTGGATGTCCGACCCTTCCCGTGTCTGCTGCCTGCTCTCCCATGTGTGCTTTCGCCTTACCTGGGCTCACTCTGTGGGGCTCTGGTGGGAAATCTTCACTGGAAGATGCAAGTGTCCTTGGATGTAGGGAGAGCTAGGGGATAAGAGGGCTGAAGCAGTGTCCTGGGGGCGGAAAGTATCACCGAGTATCCCCGGCTGCAGCATGTTTTCTCCAGCTCCCCTGGGGAGGCGTGTGCCTTTACTGAGGAAAGAAATTGGATAAGCAGTTCAAATTTAACTAAACTGCTTCAAACTTATAAATGATTGCTAGAAAACTACTTGTCAGATAACCATCCTTATCTGTTCTCTGGCTCCTCAGTTGGATATGTGGAGATGTTACTAGTGTTCATTTTTGTGATTGGCGTGTTTTATACCATGTTTTGAACCAGAAAGACTTTTAATATATACCTTATTCAGCATACATAAAATAGTTTGAATTCTTGAGTTATTTAATATTCAGAAGAAAAATTATTTAAACCTAATCATTTGTTTACTTATGAGCTATGCAAAATCGGTCTTTTGCATGGTACTGCAATGCGTATAGATAATAATGCACAATAAAAGTGTAAACTCCTGCCAGAACAAAAAAAAACAACTTCTTGTTGAAGCTGCTGCCCTGCAATGAAGTAACTCGTTTTGCCTCTATTTGTCTCTGAAATCTTGCTGTAATTAGTTCTGAACCTCTTGCTTACACTAAAACCAGAATGAATTCCAGCTTTTTACTTTCACTCCTGATAACTTCTTTCTTCTTGTGCCCACATCATTGCTCCAAAATGTTACTAATCCCCATAATGCTGGTCAGTCAAGACTATTTGCTTCGCTATAGTGTGACACTGTCTCAAAACATTAGTACTGAAGAGCTGTGCTATTTATCTGTGAACACGTTTTGATTGCTGTTTTCTGGCTGTTTTCAAGGTGCTGCAGGATTTAAAACATGGGGGAAAAAAAACCAAACAAACAGCACAGAACTATTCAGTGTGAAACAAAGGCCTCTAATTCACTTTCTCTTTACTGCCAGAGATCTGGAGCCACTTGGAGACGCGCTGTGATTCGGGCTGGCTTCCCCACAATGGCTTTTGCTACATGTCGGTAAACAACCCGGCACCTTGGGGTGCAGCGCGTGAGGTGTGCAAGGCAAACCAGAGCGACCTCATCAGCCTGCAGTCCTTAGCAGATGTCGAGCTGGTTGTTACAAAGCTTCATAATGGTAAGTTGGGGTACTTGGTGTAAAGGTCAGACACCAAGTGCTGCGCACCTTAAATTACAAAATGCTTTCCATGTTCTGGATTGTTGTAACCTCTAGCTTTTAAATGAAGGAGCTAATGCCAGGCTCGTACCCAGGCTCATGCCACATGTCAGTGTTCAGGTCCAACCCCTCCGTATTAGCTCTTTAGGAAGAGAAAAGCGAATATTATCACTATAAGAACTGAAATTAACACATTAGCAGTTTAAGTAAAATGGTAGAGGCTTGGTGGAGCAATATTACTCCACCGATTTCAGAGGCAGTATTACACTGACTTTAGTGCATTACATACTTTGACATTAAAGTTGTGGGGGTTTTGTTTCCCCTCTAATCCACATTAATTTTGGTTTGATCTGTTTTATTTATTTTTATTTCTTAATGGGCTAACCTCCTTCTATTTTCCTAATAGTTTGTGTTTAATTTTCTCATTCAGAGAGATTTGTAGATAGTTGGGTCAATATTTGACTGCTGGGTCACTGAACTAATAAATGTTACCTGTACTCTGTGGTGTTATCTTTTTGTCTGCACTCTAAAAATGAGATTTTGAATGTGTTTTTTTTTTTGTCCTTGTATGTTTATTTCTGTATTTTTTTCCCTGTTGTCTGTTACCTTCTGTGTAAAACTTACTTTCATGAATGTAATTTAAGAAACAAGATAATAAATATCTCATCCCCATTCTCATTGTAAGAAAAAAAATTGCAGCATTTATTCTGTTCATTATAGTGATAAAAACTTAATTTTGCTGATTTCATGTTCTTTTACAGTTAGCTTGTATATTATTCTGAAACTATAGTTTTGTCCTCATTTTAAATTACAGATGTGAAAGAGGAAATATGGATGGGTCTCAGGAATGAAGGTGTACCAACCTTGTTCAAATGGTCAGATGGCTCAACTGTATTTTTTACCTATTGGGATCAGAATGAACCAAAAGTTCCTTTTAACAGCACTCCTAACTGCGTGTCATATTCAGGAGAGGTAGGAATAAAGTGTTGTTTGTTAGGTGGTTTTTTTTCATCATAGTAGAGGCCACATTGATGTGTGTGAAAGCAAAGAGGGGAGAAAATCAAATAACTGATTTTACTTCTGGAATAATCTTTAAAATACAGATAAATTAGCCATATCTTCAAAATGATTAAAAATCACCTTCCTAAAAGCAAATTTCTTAACATTATTTAGCCACTGCTTGCTAGTTTGTCTGCATGGGTCGTTTGCCACAAAGAATGGAAAAAAAACTGCTCACAGCTCTGAGACTGCTGCTGCTGTTGGCCAGCCGGTTGCCTCTGTCGCTCTGCGTTTTGGGTTACCACATCCTTGCGTGTCTGCAGCAGAGAGCTAGGAAGGAGGTGGGCTGAGGTATTGAAAGCAAAAGCTGGATTCGGTCATCTCCAGGACCACTTTGGGCCACTCTGTCTAAGGAGGTGTAGCGAGATACCTAGGTGAGAGAGGAGGACAGGTGCCGTGCGTGGTGGTCGAGGATGAGCAGAGGGAAGCAGGCCATATCCCGTTCTCCTGGAGACGGTGGAAAACCGGGACAAGCAGCTGCTGGCTGTGGTTCCCAGCTGGCAGTGAAGCTATGTGTCCTACTTCTTCAAAGTGTCATCCCCTGGGCGAGCCGAGATCCCCCTGCACCCCTGCCCTCCAGTTAGCACCACCCTGGCCTCTTCCTGCCCCTTCCATGGGTGATCCCGAGCTTTCCCGTGTCTGTGTTGCCTGCTTTCTCTTGCCCTTCAACACATGCACATGTGTGTAATCCAGGGTATCCCACATCCGGTGTTTTTGCCACTGCTACTGCAAGTAACGCAGGCGTTCTGCCTCTCCCCCTTCTGAAAACTCTGCCTGCACTGTGGAAACAGGAAGATTTCAGGATTTTAAATACTTTTTTTCATTGCCTTCTAACAGTTGGGACAGTGGAGAGTCAAATCCTGTGAAGAGAAATTGAAATATGTATGCAAAAAAAGAGGAGAGATTTTGAATGAAACAAAAACAGATAAAAGTTGTTCATTGAAAGAGGTAATAAAAGTCTATTTCTTTTACTGTCACTTGGTTCAGAAGCCTGCATAAAGTTATTTATTTCCTCTACCTTTTTGCATGCTAACCTCTAAAATAAAATCAATAAAACACTTTGGCTTAAAAAGGATATTTGTATACAATGAATCAAATTTGGTACACCTTCATATTCTCCTAACCAGACACTGGGTATATTAGCACTCTGTTTATGGGTGAAAGTATGAGCTTGGAGCCAGGAGGGAGATGTTGCATTTATTTGTTTGTTTAAAAAAATAACGAAACTTGATTTTTACTAGATAGGTTATCACTAATGCTATTTGCTTTGTGGTTTTTGCTTTAAATATACTTTTTGAATTTAGGAAAAGTATTTTGCAACATAAGGATGTGCAGAGATTGATAAATGAAAAAGATTAGGTTTCTGTTTGTTTCACTTGGCTCCCATCTTTGTTCTCTGACTTGAGTAAAGTTTTGTTTTGTTTAGTATAACAGGTGTTAAAACATAAATTAGGCTTTCAAACTTTTCTGTTTTGAATGGTGTTGGGGTGTTCTTACCAGATACTTCAAACTGGTTCAGTTGTCAATGTGGCATAATGCCTGCAACAGAAAACACGTCTGCCCATTATCTTTCTGCACAACCTGAGGGCATTTTCACTCTGTCTCTTCAGAGACTGCCAGCATGTGGAATTGTAGCTTTTTTTGCTACTCAGATAGCAACAGCACTGGTAGGCTAGCAAAGAGGTAGCACGTTATAAGAAAATTAATATTCCTTGAAATTTCAGTGTAAATATAGGGGAAAAGATCTGAAAATTGAGCATTCTTGCAAGTTCACAAATTTTCAGTATAAAAATGTTTTTCATTTTGTCTTGGTTTTGGTGTTGTTTTTTTTTTTTAAGTAAAGCAACACTAATGACACCCTTTTATCATTCCTCTGTTTGAATCCTGGCCTTGGTGGAACAGCATCAAAACTCCTATTGTTCTGAACGGGACGAGGCTGTCACCCTCGTGTCTCTTTCTAAATGCACATGGCAATCAGAAGCCTCTGTGCACAGTTGAGCCAAAACAGTGCTGTATTTTATTCCTGTGGTTGAATTATTTCTTGGAGCTCGGAATCTGAGAGTTTCATTTTCTGTTCCTCATCTGGAATACAGATACTGGAGTATGTATCCTTTATATCTTATTTCCTCCCTAACTGAGCAAATGGATGTCTGATACACTGCATTTCTCTTTTGTATATTGCCTGTCAGCTTATGGGCACCAACCAGTGTTAGCAATGATTTCTTTCCAGGACGCAGGAGAGATCATAATGCCTAAATTAGGCTGTTATGTATAAACATGTCTTTCAATCTCTAACCAGGGGTGGGAGAAACACGGAAACTTCTGTTACAAGATTTATAAAACGGAAGTATCATTTGGAGCAAAGTGCAATCTTACAGTAGTGAACAGGTAAAGTACAGCTCTGTGATTTATGTGTATATTGTACAGTAAGATCCCGAAGATTCAGTCAGAGATTAAGACCTCTGTGAGCTAGACACTGTAAAAAAACAACCAAACAACCCCCCCCCCCCCAGTACCTTCTAGGAAGCATATTAGCTCCGAGTCTGCTGACCCCATAATGGATGGTAATATTGACCCTAGAGTATTTAGAAATTCTTGTAGAGTACAGTACATATGGGACTGCCTGGACAACCACTTGAAGTAATTCTTGTAATATGTCTGGCTTTCAAATTGGCTTGATAGCTTCAGATGTCTTTCTAATATTGATTTGAATTAATCTCTGCATTTTCAGATTTGAACAAGAATTTATAAACAGTTTGATCAGAAAATACAGCAAAATTGAAGAGAAATACTTCTGGATTGGCTTGCAAGATATTAGCCAATCAGGAATATATTCTTGGGGTGCAGTGGCTGGGGAAAAAAGTGAAGCTGTGACATACACTAATTGGAATTCAATGCAACCAGGTAAATTTAACAGTTTTTTTTAAAAAAAGTAAAAAACATTATCATTTGACATTGAGCAAGTGTTGGAGTACCATGTTAAAGGACTCCCAAGGATGACATAAAGTAGTTATTCAGAAACCTATGCATTTTTGGAAAACTGGTCAATAGTTTTAAATGCTTCTTTTGTTGGCTTCAATCTCAGAGTTTTCAGGAGGATGTGTGGCCATGCCCAGTGGGAAGTCTCTTGGAAAGTGGGAAACTAAAGACTGTAAAACCACTAAAGCATTTTCTGTCTGCAAAAAATACATTGGGCCGCCCAAGGAACCAGAAGTGCTCCCGAAGCCAACTGATCCCTGTCCTCCTGGCTGGCACAATGGATCTGGCCTTGCCTGCTACAAGGTAAAACATTGCTCCTGTTGGATGTTGATTGTCCATTACAGTCTTGCAGCAAGGGTGTGGTTAGCCGTTTTAGGGCTCTCGGCCGCTCTGAAGGATATTTCAGAGCGGCTGTATTGCAGTGAGAGGAGGAATTCATGCGGACTGCGGTTGGACGCCTCCAGATATTCCTATGCATTACTCTCGGCAGCCTGCCTCTGCCTGTTCCACCCGCAGCCGGCTCTGCACATCAGAGCCAAGTGGGGCTCTCGGGAGCCCGGTGCTGTCGGAGAGTGCTGTGTCTGCATCCTCACCTGCCTGCCATCATCCAGCACGTGGATCTGCCTGAAAAGGGAAAAAAGGTGCTTTGCATCGGCCTCCCCCTGCTCATTTCTTTTGCGTGCTCGGAGGGTGTAGACTGGGGAGGTGGAGTTTTCTTTTTTGTTTTGAACATGGATATGAAACTCCCATGAAGAAGTGCAGCCTCAGTTGTATTTTAATATTTTTGAAGTAAATAGTGAAAGAAAAAGCCGTGCTCTTAGGTGCAATGGCTTACATAAGTTTGCATTTAGAAATACGCTTGTTTTTAATAGGAGAGAAAAAAAAAGTTAATACTGAGGTTGTTTATTGAATTGTTTATTCAGTATTTCTGGTTTCAGTGTCTGCAGTGAACTATGCACTAGAAACAGCGCATGTTGCAAAGTGGGGAAACCCAGCTTGAAAAACAAGGGCACGGGCAAGGATCCCAAATGGATGGATCTAGCTGATGTGCCACATAGCTGGCCCCGTCCGGCTGATGGGATGTGACAGCTGGCCCTGGCAGTTTCTCCAAAACTCTTACTGACCAAGCATGCGTGTGTAGCAGACCCAGCTAACAGGAGTTGGCTTGGACAGAAGGCAAAGGGAGATCAAGTGAATGTGTTAGCTGAGGTGTATGTTACATCCCATAAAACCTATAATTTGTCTTGCAATTTTGGAATGAGTTTGGTGGTGTTTTCTAAAATCTTTCTGGTAAAGAAAAACAGATATTTTGTCATATGGAGCACAGAGTATTTGAAATAAATTTTATTAGCTACACTTCAGAGTCTGGCTGTTGTCAAAACTGAAAAAATACAATAACTGTTAAGAAGTCAAGTTTAAAGTCCAACGTGCTCCCCATGGAAATACCTGTTATTCATTCCTACATAGTGTGTCTATATTTGAGTCGTGCAGGTACTTTAGAAATGCTGTTGCTTCTGCTGTTTTTCACTCTGATTTTTGGCTGTTGTGAAGTTCTTCCACAGTGAAAGAGTGCTGAGGACTAGGACGTGGGAAGAGGCAGAAAGGTTCTGTGAAGCTCTGGGAGGCCACCTGCCTAGTTTTAGTCATTCAGAAGAAATCAAGGTGCTTCATTCTATCCTGAGAAAAATCATCAGGTAACCAATGTGCCGTGGGCTGTGATTTTGATTTCAGGCACAGTAATAGATAGCAAATGCTGCTGCTGACCCCAAATGGCAAGTATGCGATAGTGTACATCCAGTGTGTTTCCCACAGTAAAAACAGCTAGATGTGGCATTTGAACTGCTGGTCATGTCACTGCCTTCCTGGAAAATGTCAAGGGAGTACAGCTTAGGCAAACATTTCACATTGCTAGAGGGAGCGCGAGAAAAAGATCTGCTTTAAGCATCTTCCCTTACATTAATTTAAGCCTATGTTGTTATAATTTTTCCTACTTTATGTTGAATTTTGGTGCAGCTGGATGATAGTTGTTTCTGTTCTTCACTGATATGCTCTTTAGAAGTGAGCTATTATTTCACTTTTTCAGATAGGTCTTACCTTTTTTTATTAAATGCTTCCTGACTAAATTGGGTCCTGTCTTTTGAACATGTGAATAATTAGTGTCCAGCAATCTGGCTGGCACAGATCCCATTTGGCATAACTGCGATAACACTACGTGGGCATTAAATGGCTGTGTTGATTTTTCTAGTATCAAGAAATTAACCCTTAGAGGGTTTTGTAATCAAAGAAACTGTTGCTGCGAAGCTTTTCTAGCCATTGGTGTGATGTCAGGTCCTTGTGCAATGTGTTTTTTGATTGGCAGCCCGGTCTTGCAGAACTTTTGCCAGCTTAAACTCAAATGCTGCCAGTTACATGATCTAAACTTTTCATCCACAAACTACATCAGGATTATTTTAAAAGCTGTCAAGGTACGGCACTGTGATAAATTTTAATACTTGATGACTGAAGAGATGCTTGCTTGAAAATCCAGTTTATCTAGAAGAATCCACCTTATCTAGAAATGCACAAATTATGAAAATTACCTGATCAATGTGTATGTCAATAAAAGACAAAAGCAAACCTGTATGCTCTGTAAATAGATTGGTCAGCTTGTATAAAGCCACTTGTGACTCCTTTGCTAAAGTGATTAAAATCCGTGAAATAGAAATTAGTGCACAAATTATTTCTAGCTATAAATCTTATTATACTGTTTTGCAGTTACAAATTTTGTTTTATTTTACCTAATATACTATGAAACATGATTAGAGAATTAACTTATTTTTATTTTCCTTCTTAGTATATGTAGTTGGTATCACTTTTCAGCTTGCTGACCATGTCTGGTATTAATTATAGTTAGTGGCCATTTTTAGGAGTTCAAAGACTTTTCTCTTTTCAGCGAGTCAGCTGACACAGGCTGCTACTGCAGTTCCCATATTTCAGAAAAATCAAACTTAGCCTGAAAGAAGGAAGGTCGCAGTACTTCAGTAACATTCTGTCAGAACTTAAATGGGGGGCAATATATTGAGCATAATATTAATTGACTTTGCAGTCAGAACTGTAGTTCTGTGTGTGTCAAGTATAACCCAAAACAGATTTTTTTGTCTGGGCTAACCCCCTTCCAAGGGCTGCAGAACTTCCTGCACAGAAATGCTACATATTTGATATAGCCTGAAGTCTTTTAAATTACATTTGTTTGCTTGTTTATATAACGCAATAAATTGTCTAAGTTAATTACTTTTTCAAATTGCTCAGAGGTGGTGATTATATAAAGTGTTTTGGAGATCAAGAGTGATGTGTAGCTTGTCTGAAAATGAGCTCATTTGAGAAAGGAGAGAAGAAAACAAGTGAATTCTTTTACCAAAAACAAATAATCTGGATAAGTGGGAGAAATCATCCTATGATAATGTTAGGAGTGATTGACTGCCAGAATGTATTGGCACAGAATTTGTCTGTTTTCCTTGCGTTTTCTCAGTGCAAACTGTGACCTGAACTGTTCATTCAGTGCAGTCATTTCTGCTCAGGAAAGGAGCCACACCTTGGCTTTTTTTGTTTCAGTTTTTTTTTCTGCCCGCACAGTTCTCCTGTGACTCATTGCTATCTGTTTGTTTTTAAATGTTAGCAAAAGTCAGTTTGGTTCACCAGGAAGAGGGCAGCTTGCCTAGTCCATTTTGTTCTTTACTCACATTCCACCTTAGAGGCAAATAAGAGCCAGAACTGCTCCAGCCAAGTCAGGCGATTGCCATTGGAAAGGAAAATAAAAGTTGCCTGCCAGCCTTTGCCTGTTTGAAAGAAACATGAGATAACTGGAACTTTTCTGCCTGTGTCCTGTCCCTTGAAGTAAAAAAGGGTTAACTTGCTCTCATTCTCTAGGATTGTTTTCCTGAGCATTCTGCAGCTTATAGCTGGCAGTGATGCTGGATGCAAAGAAAATAACAGCTTGGGTTGGTTTGAAATAACGTTTCAATGAGGACACCTTACTGGAAAGAAATCAATTGCCTTTTATATGCACAGTTCTGCTTCAGTATTTGTTCTGAATCTAGAAAGTATCGCTGAGTTTGCAAGAAGTGACTGATCTTATTCTCAATACGCTAGCCAAGCCAGCAATAAAAGCCAAGATGCATGTTGTAGAGATTGCATTGATGCAGCTTCTCTGCCCTTCTTTCTGCTAGAGGAGGGGTGACTGGCGGGATGGGATGCAGCTCATGGTAGTCACCTTTTTCAGAGGGGGGAGTGGGGTCGGGTGAGCTTCACTTTTAGGCAAGCCTTGCCACAGAAGCAGCAGTCTCGCCTTCCCTTCCCACTATCCTTTTAAATTGCACCGTTAGGAAGTTGGCCCAGATGCACAAGTTTTTGTTAGTATTCTCCCTCTTGTTGAGAACTTGCGACTACAAGTCAAAGTAACTTCATTTAGGCTCCTAATCTTGGGTTGGAGCTGATGTAAGGGACAAAAAAAAATTTTGTTCTCTATTTTAGCAGTTAGAACACAGTAGTAGGAAAATATATTGTTTCTGTTACATTATCACTGATTTTAAAGAGTATTCACTGCTGTACAGTGCTGGCTTTTATGAAGTTTTAGTTCTGTATGAGAGAAAAGCTGCTGGTATTCTGCAGGGAGGGTCTTTCATCTTCAGTCAGTGTGGGAGTCCATTGTAAAGCACCAATTGCACCTATTTTTTAGGACAAAAACTTAGAAAAATCTAAGTTTTAGGCAGTTCCAGGAATGCAGCTCAAAGACTGCTCTGGCACAGATAAGTCCATTTTGATACCAGTCTACAGGATGGATTTTAAATGTTTTGCAATGAGGAGACTGACATCTAAAGTACATCCAAACTCCTTGCTGCAAGCTTAGGTGCAATAGGGAGTGAGTCTTATTTTTACTTGTCTAACATGGTTGGAGGAATTTTTTTTTTTTGGTGTATGCCACAATAAGGTGATAGTATAATTTCAGAAGGTTATCAAAAGGCTTTACTTAAGCTTAAAAGCGCTGTCAAGAATAGTGTAGCGGTGGCTGAGTTACTCATGTTCATGAATGAGCAATGCCAAAAGAAGCAAAAAATGTGTGTTAATATAGAAGCGCCAGATCAGCTGAAAAGCACTGTTATGTTTGCAGGCTAATTATTGTAAACTGAAAGATTTTATTTGTTTGTTTTTTAATAGAAAGCCCAAAACAACTGAAAGATTTTGAAAAATTGCTCTAGTTCCTCAGGTAGTTACTAGAAATCCTTCCGAAATGAGTGTCTCAAACTTTCATTAGTAGATGTTCCTCTGTGGTGATCAACTGCTTAAACCACACTAAGCCTGTAGGTGATGGCTAGGAGGGGAGAGTGAAGCAGTGCCTCATTAGCTGTAGAGGAATGAACAGTCAGAGAAAAATAAAGTCCTAAAGGCAAGTTGCCAAAAGCCATTTAGCTGTTAGAAAGCTGTAAATGTTTGGCTCACGGTTTTCCCTCTGGAGAACTACAGGGCAGCTAGGCTCTTTAAAGGCTCCTCATGTGAAATCATTAAAAGACTAAAGAATATTGAATATGAGAAGCTCACACTGGTGCGATCGCACTGTCACTTGAGTGTCAGAAGATTAATACTAGAGTTGAGAAAAATACTCATCACAAAGGAGATCTGTTGGTGGCTGATTCTTTTCTCCTAATGAAATCCCTACCAAATAACATGGTGTTGCTCTTCTTGGATTTCATGTGCTTAGTCTACGTGCTCTGGGCTAAGCTGTCATTTGTTCTGTAGCTTTGAATCCCAAGGACAAGCTTCCAGATCTGGTTTTATGAACCCACTGTTGGAATGTAATTTTTTCAGTCCAGTACTAAAATAAATGTCTTGGAACCACATCCTCAAGTTCTCCCAAGCTGCTTCAGCTGCTTTCTTGGTGCTGCACCCTAGAATACTTTAGGCTGTTTAGCATTTTTATGTTGACATGTGCAGGAAGGCAGCAGCACGTCTTACCAAAGAATTTCTTAATGTTGCCAGGGGTTTTCTTAACATTGCCTACACAGGTAAGCCTGAGCCTGAGTCCATCCCCCTACCTTCACAGGCCGACACATAATGAAGTTGTATTCACAAACTTATCAAGGTCTATCTTAAAACAGTTTGATAGTATGCCAAAACTACTCTTTTGGGAGTCTTTTCCAAACTCTGGCCTCTGCTGGTCAGAAACCTCTTTAATATTTTGAGTTTAAATTTATTTTCTGAGCAGGGATTCCTTCAGACGCAACGTCCTTTTTGCTTGAGTAGCTCTTCTTCTAGGGCCTTAGGCTGCTAATGTGTTGTAAAGAGTAATTTTATTCCATCCCTGTCTCTGTTTCTCAAGGCTAGACAAGAAAATTCTTAATTCTTGTTAAAAAAATGAAACTCTCATTGCCTCAGAAGTCTCATGGCTCCATGTTGTACCCATATTTGGTACAACGTGAATTCATGGAATAGTATTCCAGGTAAAGTTCTCAAGAGCCCTGTACTGTGGCAGTAATACTTTACTATCTCTGTCACAACACCTTAATGCGTGTGCCTTTTCCACAGCTGCACTGCAGTGGGGCTTCACCCCATCTGTGATTTCATAGAAAACTCACTGGCTTTCTCCCCTCTGCACTGTCTTGCCTCTGCTTCCGATTGATACTATCATTCAGCAAAAAGTCTGTTAACTTTCTTGGTCAAGGTAGCTGAATGGAGTATGTTACTATAAACGTCAATACTTAGCACAAAATTAATACTTTTAGAAGTAGAGGTTGCAGAGCAAAATGAAACTTGCAGTTTGACCCACATGTTTCATTTTGTCATAATATCTTTAGATCCACAAGTAATAGTAAAGAATATGGTAAATGTTGTTACTGCAGATTTAAGTGTTCACATTGTAAACCCATCTTTTTGTAATGACTTGTTTCTCAGAATAGCTGAAATTTTCAGTTTAAACATCCCCTGCTTGCAAAAATTAACAAGTAAAACCTAGAAAGAAATACGGTTTTGAATCTAATCCTGTAAATTAGATCAAATTCTTATTGTCTTTATTTTAAGCAAGTATTGGAGTCCATAGGGTTTATGTGCACTTTTATGTTGGTGGCTCTTTTATGAAGGCACACAGTTGAAATATGTGCCCATACTTGGTTTGTTTATGTCAATGACAAACATAAAGGATATATGGAGCCAATTATTCTGTATGAGTAGAGATTTTGGTGTGGTTTGATGAAGAGTATATTTGAATTGATGGTAGTGACAGACTGACAGACAACCTGGAGACAGCCTGGAGAAGGAGAAGCAAGCCAGACAAAACTTGTAGTGTCATTCTGGAAGAAAAAAAATAGAAAAGAGACCTTTGTATCAAGTGAGAACTGATGAAGTGGTGATGCAGCAAGCAAAGGAATTAGTTTTCCTCTCTGGTGAGGGAAAGGCAACCTGCAAATCATCTTAAACGAAAGTGCGGAAGAGGGCCTAGCTCTTGCACCTGTTTTCCTCTTTGAAGTGCTACAACTTGCAGTACTAATCTTTGAGCTTGCTGCTTGATCCCAAGTAATGCAGTGAATCAGGTCAATCTTTTCATTAAATGTGCTGAACTGTTTACTTGGTTTAAGATTTTGTTTTGTTTATTTGCAGCAATGACAGATGGGTATGGATAGGAATGAATAAGAGGAGTCCAGATTCTTTGGGAACCTGGCAATGGAGCGACGATAAACCTGTAAGTTAAGTTTTGACTAGGAAATGCCATGTCCTGATTTTTTCAGCTTGGACTGGGTTTAAAATAAATTTATAAATATTTTAAATTAAATATGGCAGATCTTACAACAGATGAATAATTCAGAAGAAGATTGTGCACTTATGAAAGAGCTACCATCCAGGCACAATTCCAATTAAAACATATTTTAATAACATTAATCTGATTTCTGTCTCTTACATTAAAATAATTTAACAGAAATATAGTAAGAGAGCAATATCATAATAAAGATGTAAGAGGTGGTGGAGAGAACAAGATGTCTTCATGCCACAAGAGAGGCTGGGGTTTATCAGTTCGTCTCCATGATATGTTAGACTTCTCCAGAAATATCTTCCTCACTGTAATTGATTTATTTGCCTGAAATTATTAGTTCAGCTTTCTCTGTAATAACAGGTATGCAGACTCAAAGCTCTTTGATCCAGTGACTGTCTGTTAACATATGTTTCAATAATGCTGAACATAATGAGATCCCAGGTTTAAATAGTCACCTCTGGGGACTGCCACAGCGAAAGTGTTAGTGAAGTAATGATTCTTTCATCCTGTCCCTCCTGTAGGTGACTAGTGTTATTATGCCACTTGATTATCTGGAGGATGAGTATGACACAAGAGACTGTGCTGCTTTAAAGGTTAGTTTCAAGGTTTTTAATAACAGCATGCATATTTATACATGAAAGTACTTGGAAAAAATACTTTGGCCTGTGATATGTTGAATTTAAGTTGATTGCTGAAATGTTTTCTTAACTGTGCATAGTAAAAATTTGCTAGTGTTTCCTTTAGGAATCTACGCCTATTACCAGTTTTCCCTTGTTTAAGCAGTTTTTATGAATCAAGTGCTGTGGTAGTGGTAACCTTTCCTAAGACCCTTTTTTAAGCTTCTACTAAAATATTTTAATAACAAAACTCTTATATGTTGCTTAATGCCATGCTATATAGCTCTTGTATACCATACATTACACTCAATGTGGAGTCAAAAACAAAAAAGCAAATAGTACTCTACAAGTAACTTTTAAAATCTAGACTATATTTTTTTGAAGTGGAAGTAAATTAAGAAAATGATTGAAACATGAGTAGGATGCAGTAGTCAGGATAGAGTATGTGTGATAGAGTGTGTGTGCTGTTTTTTTGTATGTATTTGCTTATTTGCTTGTGAAATAGAGCTGTAACTGCTGTATCAGTTTTTAGTTCAAAATGTCAGGGCTATACTTAATTCCTAATTATGTTCTTCATCATTGTTTATTTCGGTCTTGATGGCATGAGCTGTAAAACGGCCTTTAAATTTTCTGAAGCATCACCTGACTTTTTGTAAGATCATTCCAATATTCTCCCTTCTAGTAACCTAACTTGAAACACCTCTGATTTTAGGATTTATTGAAGGAAAGGATGGCTGCATCCCTTTGCTTCTGTTCACAGCCATTCCCCTCATTCTCCTCTCCTATGTTTGTGACCCCAGGCTGAGAAGCTGTCTTCAACGTTTAGCTAATAAAGATTTTAGACAAAAGGAGAGTAGTTTGAAGGGGGCATTGTGACTATAGTCACACCTATAGTACCCTCCCTCCACTACTCGTTAGATTTAGACACGCGCTCTTTCAGTAAATGATGCAAAATTCTCCTTATTGGAGAGATTACCGAGGGTGATTTCAGATGTTAAGCTTGATTACAAGAGAAATAATCCTAAATAAGAAAGATTATTTCTGTTCCTTTTTAGATAGTTTGTTCTGTGAGAATGAGAATCCTTTGGGGCAACAACTTGTCACAGGTCATTCAATAATAGGCATAGATGAGACCCTATGTGCTACAAAAAAGTGAAAAAACAACAAGGAGAGACTGCTGTGTGTAGACTCACCTTAAACTCTTTGCCTAATTGGTTTACAAGCCCAGCTAGCATGGAGGATATCTGAAGTTATAGTTGTATCTTGCCACTTCTGAAAAATCAGTTGCGTGGGACTGACAACACAGTAGCACACGCTGACTGTGCTGAAGTACTTTTTAATAGTTTCACTTCAGAGGCCCATACTATACCAGCTTGATTCCTTGTTCTTCCTTTTATACAGACATTTCAGTTTTCACGGAGATCGTTTTGGAGATACTATTTCCATGAAGGTAGAGAACTGGAATTTTACCTGAAGCCTTTTGATTGTGAGGCAAGACTTGAATGGGTCTGCCAGATAACAAAAGGTAAACTGTATTTACATCTATTTATTCACATAAAAAAGTTTGGTGTGTTTTTATTTCTTCAATGTTAACAGTTTTTGTGACGTAAGATCATTCAGATTTTCAAATGAGGCTTGAGTGCTTTGGTTCTGGCTGGCTGAGAGCAGGCCAGCATGTTTGAAATGTTGCTTGTTATCGAACTGAAAATGGGTGATATGGAACGTGCAGCAGAGAAATGTGACAAGAGCTAGGATTATGAGCATCAGATGTTCATTATTTTTCTTGGTTTTCTTTTTTGTGCTTCTGTAAGGAAAAGAGGGGTATCACTGGGCAATAATGCTTTATCATTTCCTCCCTGAACTGGTACAGGTCAGTACATGAGATGTACTGTGTCAGATGCAAACAGACACATGCTTAGAATAATCAAAAACTCGAGTACCAAAAAATGACCATGAGGATGGAGGATTCAGTACCACTGCTGCCATGTTCTTTCTTGATCCGACAGGATGCTCCGTGAAGGGAGAAATGTCTTTTCGTGTGCACAGGTCCTCTGTTCACAGGTCCTCTGTTTTGGTGAGGTGGTATAGGTCACGAAGTTGCAACATCTGTAGGCTTTATTTAGTCTTTTTTAGTGATATATGTAACTAAATGCACACAGACATCTCACAAATGCAGTTTGCTTCTCACTGATGTGAATTAGTCCCTTACTCTTCTGGTAAAATTGGTGCACTGGCTCCTCACTGTAGTGTGGCAGTGAAGTGGGAATGCAGAAAGAATGGCATGGCATCTCTGCACAGATCCAGGGTTTTTTCTTGTAGTACTAGAAATGATGTAATTCAGTAGGCTTTTATGTTTTGGTTGCACATTAAAAGGCTTTTCAGGGCATGAAGATTTTTTGCCCTGGGGAAATATGGGTAGATGTACTATTACTTTGATGCTTGTCTTCTGCTTAGGAGAAAAAAACACAGACTTTTAAGACAGAGGTATGCAAAACTCCCATTACTTTTACATCAGCCTGTTTTAAACTGTTAAGCTTGTATATGATTTCCTCTCTTTTTCCATCACGCAAACAGAGAAGAGTGAATACCATCCCTCACTTTCTTTATTTGTGACTACATTAGAAAATGTACTTGAAATGACTGTTCCTTTCTCCTCTGAACAGGTAGCACTCCAAAGACACCTGAGTGGTATATACCAGGTAAATAGACTTTTTGCATATTCTTCCATTATGTACATGTAGTTGTTACTGCTGAATATATTTCATTACTGTTTTGCTATGTTACTGCTGTAATACGGTTTTGATATCAGCAAAGGTCATGACTTGCAGAGCTTGGTTCTGAGAGAGCTCAGAATGCAAGAATGAATGTTTGCTTTTCCCAGTGTCAAACTGATTTTTTTTTTATTAGATTCAGAAAAAGAAAGAATCAGTTTTTCAGGATTGACTCTTCATGTGTGTGATATTTCTTCCGCATAGATGAAATTGGAATTCATGGAGCCCCACTTGTTGTTGATGGAGCAGAGCTGTGGTTTGTACCAGATAAAAACCTGAGCTTCCAAGAAGCTGTTTTCTACTGTCAAAAAAATGATAGTGAGTTAGCCTCTGTGGAATCTTACCCAAAACTCAGGACAATACTATCTCAAATAGAAAAGGTAAGGAGGTGTAATCTAACAGATTCTTTTCATTAATAGATGAAAATTTTTTTTCCTTAATTTCTTTCTTTGTCCTGTTGAACTTAATAGTTCTTAATTGTATGCAAAAGCAAAAGATGAGTTGAAAGAAAAGAGAATTATTTTAATGTTAGTCTTGTAAAGTAATTTTTGGATTTAAAAGTAACCTTAATAACAGGAAAGAAATCTTCCCAGAGAAAGTACTATAATGGAACCACCATGTAAACATCCCATTGTCTGCAAATACTTCACTACCCATTGTCCCAATTCTTAATTTTATGCATGGGGTAGCACATCTTTTTTTTTAAAAAAAACTGATGAAAGAATTTAATTAGAAATGCATGATGGTCAGATGGCCTCTACAGAATAGTGTTTGTGGTGTTCGTAGCATGCAAGTATGTTCTGTTAAGGAATCTTATAAAAAATTTAATGTTTCAGCACCTCAGTTACTACCTTTCTTTAGTGCTACTGTTTGTGAGAATTCATTACTTCCTGAAATTAGCAGCTTGCAAGCTCTCCGTGAGATTTCTCCTGACCACTTCCACTGAGGCTGTTTCTGGGGAAAAGTACTTAAGTGTTTTACTCACTAAATCTCTGGCCTTTTCATGATCTATTCATTGCTGGGCTATCTGCTAGAAGAACAGGATTGTTCGAAGGAAGGAAGGTCCTTTGAATCCACATTAGCTTTGGGGAACGTGCAGCTGTGTCCTGGCTGTCTGGTAGTGCTGCTATGGACTTCGCGGGACTGATACATTTATCATGCTCTTAAAATAGCGCTGAAAGATTTCCCATAGCTTTATCCAGCACAGGACAAAATGGGGGCTTTTTTCTAGTAGGTGCAAGGGTCCATCGGCTTGGCATATCGATCTCAAATTGTTGAATTTTTCCCCTTGTTGAAGAACAGTAATTTCTGTGCATGTGAAAGAATGTTATAAATCAAAAGGAGTTATGTCATTGATTTATCACTGCTAAAGTCTGTAGATCTATCTTTATATAAGGTGGTAAAATCCAGGGGTTTGTTCTTTCTTTTTTTCCGCAGTTATCGAACAGTGAACAGAAGTGGTGGCTGAAATTCATTGATTATGGCTACAGCTATCATTCACCGTATGTAGAATAATTGTGGGGTGCCTTACTGTAAGCTTCTTTTGATGTCCTTTTTTAGGAGTATAATTAACTAGAATAGTTTCTAAAGGAAAATACTTGATCCCCAAATATGTAGAGCTCACATCTTCTGTATCATCGCAAAGAAGTAAGATAAATAACTTAAACTAAGCTAGAAAACAAAATAACATCGTTCAGTGACATTTTCCTCTTCCTTTTGTTTCCATGTACCTGCACCATATTCTTGCCATGCCAGATTTAGATCATAAAGTACCTAGGGCAAGAAAGAGAGCAAAAGAACTGTATGTTTGATAAGACAAAACAGATGGTGGTTAATACAAGAGTTGTGTGCACTTAAAAAGTAGGTATATTTTAAAACAAAATTGTTGAAAATATTTTAATTAGTTGCTAAATCCTGACTTCTGTTCCTATTGCAAGCATTATCAGCATCCCAAACAGCTAAAGTGCTAATTGTACAATTCATGTGGAACTCTTCACCTTCAAATTACTTCAAACTTTGATCTCAGTCCTGCAAAAATTTATACATATTTTACATGTGTATGCATGCAGTTAGTGGTACAGACCCAGATGAAAAGGAACAACTTGATTTTAATCCAATTCTTGTGTGTCTGTCAGAGCCTCTAGACTTCAGGTTGTTGGGCTTTCACATCTTAATCTTGTCATGTGAATCCTTGAAATCTGTGATCCTAATAGTTAAGGTATTCCATTGATCTTTGAGATACTTTTATTTGATTTCTAAGCCCACTTTTATGTTCTGTTAACAATTGGGGAACTGAAAAAAGATTCTGAAGAAACTCTCTCTGTTGACTCTGAGGATTTGCAGACATCTGAGGATAGGGAATATGAAATCAGTGTAAGATTTCAAGATGCCATTTTTCCAGTTAGCCAATGCCAAAGTCTTGCAGAGTTTATACTATAGTTCTGTAGAGCTGAGATGCCTTATAGTGAACCTTGCAATGTGCTCTTCATGGCTGCAGCTAAGGATCATGCACTTCTTGTCAGTAAAAATCTTAATGTGTCAAAATATTATAGGAAAATATTATAGGAAAATTATTATTATTATATCAATTATTATATCAAAAATATTTTAGAATGGAGGAATGTGGACTATGGCCCATTATCCTCACTTGTCCCGATAATGTGCTAGCAGTTGCAGCATGGTTAATTAAGGAATAAACACTTACCTTACTTCTGCACATTTCCTGAACACATTTAATTTGGACAGGGTACATACCTACTGAACCTACCATGTATCTTTTCCTAGTCTAGTTCCCTCCTCTGCTGTCCCTTTCAGTATTATAAGGCATCTCCTAGAAACAGTTATCAGTCCAAATTTTTGTATGCAGTGGCTCTGTTGCTGTTAGAATTTTCACTTGAAGATCATATTGGATTGACTCTGACATGTTTTTATCTAGTTTGCAGTTATTTCCACGCTTCCATGGTCAGTTCTTGAGGGACTGCTGGTATGTTTCTAGAAAGAGCTGGTATAGAGGTAAGTTTTTTTTTTTTTTTTTTTTCCCCCCGTCTCTCTCTTATTATATTGAAAAAGTAATAACTGTTGTGCCCAGACTTTGATATTAAATGCAAATTGATGTTTAACTAGGACTGAATGGCTTGTCGACGATAAGCTGATTTGATTTTGAATTATTTATTTCTTCCTTATGGTTGAAGCCTTGATAGTATTTTTTCGATAACAAGATGCAAATCCAAATTCAGTTGACAAAATTTTATGATTGATTGTCACTCCTTTTGTGACATTAATTCAAAGAAATCTGGTTTTGCTGGTTACCTTTTTGTGCATGTGCGCTACATATTCTGTATATTCTCATATTCTGAGTTCTGGAAATTAAGTCTTAGAGGAGCTTGACTGAGTATCTGCTACTGCATATACATACAGAGGTGTGAATTTCACTAGGTAGTGGAGTCATACTGGAAGACGTACACAAGGTAACAGAAAAACTAGCTGGTGGTACTTGGAGCTTCTCATTTCCTTTTCTTAACATTGCTTTATATTGGGAAAAAGGTATAACCCCTGGCCCACAAACAGTTCTCCTCATCTATTATTACTTCCACTTTAGAGCCCAATTTCCCCATTATTCTGTTGTATGCTAGTGTCCTGCTGACCTGTTTTCATCTCTATTAGCCAAAAATTTATCTTCGCTAGAAAGCCAGTCCAGTTACTTATGGAATCGTGTAAAGCTCTGCAGGCCAGACTCTGTCCATAGAAATGTTAAAGGGATAGAAATTCCCTTGGCTTTAGTGGGCATTAAATTACACACCCTCTGTGCCAGAATACGAGATTAGTCCTCCTGTTCAAATTTTGCATTTCATGATTTGTCTGTTGAAGTTACCTCTGCCTATATGAAGTGCTACTAAAAGTAAGGGTTCATAATCTAGTTCTTCAGCAATAATATATCATTATCTGATGTAAATCATTTATATTTGTCTTTTGCTCTGCTGTTACTTTTAGTGCTTTATATTGCATAGTACTTCACTGTGACTGCCCTTAAAAGGGTTTTGCCCTTTTCATTGCCCTTTTTCATGCCATTTTTATTGGTCTCTGTCATGTCATAAAGTATGGATGGCAATTAGAGCATGATAGTCATTACCATAACTTTTTTAAAACTTGTATTTCTGCAGACTACCCAGTTAACTGCAATATGAAACTGCCCTTCATTTGTGAAAAAAATAATGCCTCCTTACTGGAAAAACATGATCCCAGTTACCGCCCAGTCAGAGGAGATTGTCCTAAAGATTGGCTTCGGTTTCGGGATAAGGTAAGGAGATAATACAGAACAATCATCACTACTTATTTTTCATAGCCTAATAGGCTGGAGTGCCCTGCTGAAAGAGGTAAGGAGGTAGCTCCTGGGATCAGAAATGGACTGGGAGGTAGTGTTTGAAAACTATGTGCAGTGATTAAAGTCATCTGGTCCACTTCTGTCTCTTAATCAGGATTGAAAGCTTTTTAATTTCAAAGAAGTAATTTTCAGGTTTTTCATTTTACTCTCATCACACTTTTAGGCCCAAGAACTTTGGCTGTGTTGTCTAATCGGGCTCTGCTTTGAAGGATTAGAAAGGAAGATGATGAGACTTCTATGGCAGAAGCATCTTCATTCACTCTCTGACTAACCATTAGGCAGCCAGCAAGCTGGCAGACATCCTGCTTCCTAAGTCGCCCTAAGGACTTAACTGAATAATTAGAAGCAGCTTTTAAGGTTGAACCAACAGACATTAGAAGCCATACTGTAGGAAACTTCAGTACTAGCTTTCAGGGCAGTCATTTAAAACTTTAGTGAGACTATGATCCCTATTATGTGGCCTGTCACTGTTCTGTACGTACGCTGAGGTATGCATCAAGTGTGTACATTACACTTGTGCCAAGGTTTGCAAATTTACTTCATATAATTGCAGAAAATAGCTTTTTGGGTTCCTATGTAGTTTCTCCCAAAAGATAATGTGTTGCAGTGCAGGTTCCTGGCCCAACCCAAGCTGACTTGAGAGTTATGCTTATAAGTATTCTCAGTGTTAAAACAGAACATGATCCTGATGTGGTCAATTAAAATCACTGAATTCTGACCCTCAGAGAGTGGGGGGTTATTCAGTTCGATTATTCATCATTTTATACTTAGCTATTCTGTCAAATCTAGGAAGAGATTCAAGCAGCTAGTATCAGTTCCCTTGTTTCTGAGAAAAATAGCTATATTTTCTTACAGGAAATGGGAAGTGAGTTTTTAGGGTTACTTTAAGAACCTTTTCTTATGAGCTCTTTCTTAGGAAGCAATGGTAAGATGAAAATCGATTTCATTATGTTTACTTCACAGTGTTTTCTAAAGATGAATCCCAAATCTCTAACATTTAATGCAGCTAATGAAAAGTGTGTAACTTTTGGAGGCTCTCTTCCATCGATCTCAAATCAAGCTGAGCAAGGTATGATTGTGAATTGGGGGCACTTTTAGTACAAAGCTTCTCTCCCAAATTCAGTATAGTTTTACTGCATAAGTACTTCAGCATAAAATCACTTGGTTATTTGCAGGCATACTGGGAGCATTCTAAAAAGCCAAAACCACTTAAAATACGTTGTCTATTGTTGCTTGCACCACTAGAAACATAAAATAGAAATGCTGTCAGCAAACATTTGGTCCCATTCATCGAGCAGCTTCTCTTTATAGCCTTATCTGTTATGGAAAGAAGAAATTGTAAAACCTTGCATTAAAGATTGCGGGTAGAAAGGTCGATGGATGAAGAATTCCCTCCCATGCTTTGCTTTGCAAGTTAAAACATATCTAAGGCTGTAGATTTTGCACTGCGAAGATCACCCAGGAGCTGCTCCCAAGATAAGCTCAGCTGTGTGTTGGAACAAGACTACAAGCACAAAGCCTTCTGGAGCACGTAGGACCCTCCATGTGCAAGCATGCTGAGTAGCTTAATATGCCGGTCTGTCTAAGCAGACCTGCTGCAAGCTGCCCAGGAGAGCAGGAGGGCGGAAGGCAGGGGGACTGCAAAAGACATGAGAGTTTGTGCCACCCTTGGAGCCTGTCCCTCAGCTGTCATATAAATGTAGTCATTGAGGTGAGTGCAGTCAGGGGGAAACGTATTCACACTGGCTGCAAGTAGTATTCAGCAATAAACTCCTGCTGAGTGAGACAGCTGTATTTGCATCTGTATTTGTGTGGACCACTAATAGTTGTCTGCAGATATATCTGAAATAGCTTGGTTGAATTCCACAATGTGAGCAGTGCTTGCTTTCTTTTTAACCAAATAATCTCTTGCCAAATGGAATATAGAAAGAAGACTAGGGAGGCCACTACTGTACGGGCAGGCAGCGTCTGAACGGTAGTTTGTTACTGCTGTCATGGGGGATGAATAGGGCTGTAACCATACAGGTAGATACACGTCTGAGTCCTGAGTGTTCTGGGACTCTTTTAAGATTTGCAGAAGCGTAGCATTCTCAAATATTGCATAGCAGGATCTTTTGTCCTGTTTTGTGCATATGGAGGTGTTTTTATTTGTTTGTTTTTTCTCCCCCCCCCCCACCATGTAATGAAGGCCATTTACATAGGAAATGATGGCAGAGTCATCTAAAAGAAGCATGCTCCTTTCTGTAGGCTGCTTCTGCTCTTCCCAGTGGTGTAACGAGGGTGGCTAGCTTCGATATGTAAATCTTCAGTGGGTTTGTCTAGCTTAGAAAATAGGTTGAGGCTAGTCTGGCATGCGGCTGATAGTTGAGACGTGTCAGCAGTAGCTAATTACATAGCCTCAATTTGTCTTCCTGATCTAGACAAGCTCAGTGAATGTCTCTGCTGCCCAGAGGTTTACTGAAGCCCATTGTTTCTTGCCAGAAGGTTCACTAGAGGGGACTGATTTAGGATTTTCCTGGCTGAAATTTTTCCCAACTAAGTCTGACTTCCTTTGTCCTGTCCTGCTTTCCCTGATGGTGGGGTGGGAAAACTCTGCCAGAATCCAAGAAACGGTTCTGCTTTGTGGCATGTATCAGTAGGAGAGAAAGATGAGGGATAAGACTCCATCAATTCAGAGAAGGTGGGAGGGAACACTTTTGTTATCTCTGTGGGGAAACAATAGAAGATCTTAAAGACCTGTGGAAAAGTTGCATCTGAAATTTGGATTTAAGTGCAAGGAGACAAAGAGAGGGGAGAACTGAGACAGAAGCAAGTTAAATTTACCAGCTGCTCCTCAACTGAGAATTTGGAGGACAAATACCTATAGTCTGCTCCTTTCAAATAAAAGATAACACACTTGTTGATTGTGGAGGGAGGGGGATGATAAGTTAATACAAATGGAGTTTGTGTTATTTATGCAAGCTGATTTTTTTGAGATGTTTGCTATGGTTGTCTGTACCGTAATATGTATGTTTACTGTGCTACCCAACAGATTTTATAACATCCTTGCTTACTGATATGCCAAAAGATATTTGGATTGGTTTGCAGTTTTTGTTCAGCACAAGGGAAAACAAGTGGATAGACGAGAGTAGACTGTTGTATAGTAACTTTCACCCACTCCTGACAGGAAGATTAAGGAAAATCCCACTGGATGTAAGTTCTGGCTATTGGACTTCTCTTGACTATTGTGTAATGAAGTTTGGAATATTGACTGTATCAAAGGAAGAAAAAAAGAAAAAAAAAAGAAAAAAAAAGAAAGAAAAAGTATATAACAGACCAGATCTCCCAAATGGTGGTCTTAATTGGCAAATACAGTGACTGACAGTAATGGAGTTCTGTTTACCCTTATTTGGATGACATCTCCTGAACTGAGATAGGAAACACTGAGGGGTGAGGGAAAAACAACTATTTAATGGCTTTCCTGGAATTTCTATTTATAATTTAAAGACTCCATAAAAACAGTCATCAAAAAGTTGCCATCAATAATTCTTGGTTCAGTTGCATGTAGAGTGCATCTGTAAACGATTATACATCAGTATTTTGCTTGCTGCTCTACCCAAGGTGAAGCATAATAAATTTAATGGAATCACAACCATAAACAAGATTTATTGCAAGTGTTGAATAGTTTCATTTAATGTTCTTTCCCCATATTTAACTTAAGAATTCTTTCTGAGTCCAAGCACCTGGCAGTGTTTGTAAAATAGGTAAGCTGTATTGCACCACTCCTTTGAAAACTTCTTAAACAAGTTCAGACAGATCAGGTTCTCTTAGCCTTATGTTTCTTTCACCTTTTCCACATCAGTATGTTTATACCTTATTTGAGTCTGACGAGCATAATTCTGGTTTTCAGCTTTTTGATGAAGAATTTAACAATCAATGTGGTGTAATCCTCAACGATCCCAAGTCACAATATGTTGGAACGTGGAACTTCACTGCCTGTGCTGACAAGCACTTTTTGGGTATATGCCAGCGGCCAATAGGTAAGTCTGAAGAGTCAAAGTAAATTAGAGCCAGACTCTGTTGTTAAGATTGGTGTGCCAGGAGACCTTTTAATGTATGTAAATTGTTGCACTTGAAGAGCAAGATTCTTGCAGAGACTGAACAGGTATTTTGGAAAAGCATTGGGTGGAGAATGCTCTGGGGCAAATTTAATCAGCCATAGAGAATTTACCCTGCCTTTTTTTTTTTTTTTTTTCATAGACCAGTTCTATAGCCACAGAGGAAATCCATCTTTCCAAGACACTCTGACCATATAGTTTCAATGGAACCATGCTTTTGCTTGTAGGGGCTTTAATATTCTGTGGATGCAGATGTCATGTACATCAAGGGGTGCAACAAATGATTCCTTTTCCCCCTTTAGAACTGTGAAAGAGAGAAGCTCTAGGAAGGGATCTCTCAATATTTTCCTCCTACTTGAACATCTCCTGTGATTTTTAGCACTATCAAAACATGAGGTAGTATTGTGTACTCTTGAAGTTGAAATCAGTCTGCCCAGAGCGAACCTTGGGGGCATACATGGAGAGTGATAATTTGCAGTGATGCAGCTTTCCCTAGCTTTATGCAGAATCAGATCCATTGGCATAAGTAGGGCTTTCTTTATTTGAACTAAAAATAATATTCTGGTGTAACTATGGAGGTTGGTTGTCACTGATTACTGGAATCTGATCAAACACATATAGCTGCTACTCAGACTTAATTAATGCTATAGGCTAATATTCAGCATATCCACTTTCGAGTATGTTCCTCTTATTTAAATAATAATCCTTTTAAGTAACTCATATGGTATCTTCTAAAAAAACAGGTGTGCAAAACAAACTCCCAAGAAAATATACACCTGACTTTGATTCTCAAATAGGCAAAGTGATTTTTTTCCCCCCCTGTAATCTTCATCTTTTTTAGTTCATTACCAAATACTTTTGAAACTTGAAGTGTCCAGATTCAAAGTCTAGATGGAATAGGTGTAGCCAATTTAAAAAAAAAAAAAAAAAGGCAACTTATATTAATGGAAAGTTAATAGTATATCTTTGTAGATCAGTATGTTGTCTGGACTAATCAAAACACTGAAAACACTGAGCACTTCTTCCTAGTCATCTCTCTAGAGGTGAAATGAGAAAGGTTTTTGGACTTTTGGACTGCCAGAGAATGTGTCCCCTGGTACAGTCTGGCCTTATATGACAGTACTGATGTTATCATTTTATTGGGGATCTTAAGATAATTCAGGTTGTCCAGGAGGTTGCAGGGACAGCTATGAGATCAGACTTGCCTAGAGATCCGAGGGGAGAAGACAACTCAGATTCCTTGGGAATCTTGGTGTGATTGTGATTAGCACAATTTCTTGAGACATTCGGCATCAGCAATTATATCTCTCTTTTTTCAGAAATGGGCACTTTCCTTACTAACATGTTTCCAGTTTGCTACCCCTTGTTACCCCTTCGTATGTGATGACACTCTTGGTTCTGTGGTTCTTTTTTGAAGCTGTTCACTCAGTGAAAACATTTGGCAGCAGACACAAACCACTTCAAACAATCTGTTTCAGTATTGTCACTTTTCTGATTTTTTGAAAGTTGCAAATCATGCATAAATACCAGATTAATACTATGTTTCTGTGTTCTTGTGTTTTGGAAAATGACCCTGTCAGCCTATCAGTCAGCCATTTGTATGCTGTTATTTATACAGTGACTTTATTTTTCTCTCTTGGTAAGCCTTTTTCTGCTTGAGCTACCTGTGAGATACCTTAAATGCCAGTAGTTTTCTACCTTTTGGAGACCCAGCTTACTTCTGGTTGTGTATAAAATTTTGGGGCTTACGAAGTTTTGCCATGGAAATGTCTGCATCTTTTCTGAACTGCAATTGCCAAGCATCGCTGAGCTGTATGAGTTCAGCAGGCTGTTGATCACTCTGATAATACTCAGTAATTAGAACCCAAATGATGAATTTCACTCCTCCCTATGCAAGGTGGATTTTGTGTAATTAGTTAAGCACGTTTGGATGCAAAAATCAATTGCCACTATACCCGTGGACAGCAGCACAGAATCTCAGGACTATGTGAGAGACTGTTAAGATCTGCATATGCAAGGTGTATGGCCCATTAGGTTTACATAAGCATAAATCCACAGGCTCCATAGAGATAAATTAATTGGGTATAGTGGTTTTCTGAATATTGCCATAATTGTTTACAGTTACAGAGTATGTTTTTTCTTCAATAAACAGAGCTCTTAATATTATTTAACAGTTACTTAAAGCTAGGAAATCTAGAAAGATGTAAACCCAAGTTCCTATGCGCACGTGTGCATGTGTAAAAATGAGCTGCAAATGATTCTGTTTTTTTTTTCTTCTATATATCCTCTGTCCAAAGTGTCAAAGATCTTTGCTCCTAACTATTATCATTAGCATAATTTACTGCCTAAGAAAATATTTTGATACATATTTCTAGGGAGGAGTTCAAACAGGTTTTTGTGTTCTTGTTACAGAGAAATTGGGAGTTTAAAATGTATTCCAGTCTTTAACCACCTGCTAACTGGATTTCTTAATTAGGTACAGGAACTGCTGATAATCAGACAGAACAAGTTCTTAATGAAACACTGACCTATCAAAATACTCAATACATGGTAATTCTGAAGAATTTGTCCTGGAATGATGCAATGGCTGCATGCATAAGTAACAAAATGCAGCTGGTTAGCATCACGGATCAGTTCCAGCAGGCTTTCCTTGCTGTTCAGGCTGCCCTTCATAATTATCCACTGTGGATTGGACTCTTCAGCAGAGATGTAAGTTTTATATTTTCCCTCAGACTGTGGCTTACAATTTTTAGAGTTGTGTGAAACAGAAACAGAGAGAAAGAAACACAGTGAAAAATTAAAATTTCTGGGATAACCAATAGTTGTTTCCATTGGCATCTGTTTTCCTTTAGCAATAACCATCTGGAGGGTTTCAAGATTAATGTACTAAATCTCCAGGTCTCTAAGTTACACACTTAGTTGTTGAATTCGACTGGATGAATTGATGAAGAGGCAGCGATTCTTTTATAAGATCATGGGATGGAAGGATATAGTGTAGGGTAGCAGCAATATATATTACTGAATATATTTGTCTCTCTTGTTAATGAGTAATTGGTGCTGCCTTTTAATATTATGGAGTACCACTGTAAAAAGACAACTAAAATCTATTTTAAGAAGAAGAAACCAAAAATGGTAAATAAAATCCAAAATTAACCCTTAAAGTTTTCTGGAGGTATATTTCTATAACTTAACTTAAACTCTGTAGTTTCTTAATATCATTTGTGCCCCCTTTTTGGGTTATAGGGGGACATCCCTGAAACAGGTTAGTGGTTTTGTGTTTTTTTTTTTTTTTTTCCCCCCTTCTGTTTTGTCTTTAGAAAAGTCAGTGCAGTATTTACTGCTTTGCCTGTATTAGCCAGAGGACCTCTGGGATATCTTCAGTGTGGACTGAGAGCTTTCTCAGCTGTTAAATCCTGCAAAAAACCCCAAGCCATCTCATTATTATTGTTATTATTATTTTTTTTTAATGTCGAACATATGAGTCTTGAGGTAATTGCAAGAAAAAAGTTAAAATTGGTTTGAAAATGACTTACCTGTAAGGGTTAGTGGTGCTCACTCGGCATCTGTGGTGTTACAAGATTACTTTGTCAGTAATGGGCTACTGAGTATTCTAGGCAAAGTAGGAAAGAAAAATATAGAAATGTGTATGCTTTATGGAGAATATATATATTTTTAAAGGAAACAGGTATTTAATCTTAATGAAGATGAGAAGACCAGGACACCTTTTCCCCCCTCCTCTTTTGAATCTTTATCTTTAAATGAAGATCAGATGATTCATTTTGCTGTATACAACTCTGACATGCACTAGCTTTTCACTGTTGCAACACTTTGTTATTTGGGCACAATTAAAAAGTCACATGAAAGGAAATTATAATGAAACTGGTCAACAGAACTTGTTATTCCAGTGCTGGAATCATAGACACAAAAGAAAGATATAAGATAAATGAAATTACAAAGGAGGGGGATTTCCTGAAGAAAACTTTTAAATCTAAGATAGGATAGCATGCTTGTTGTACGTGGGTTTTTTGTTAATCCTGCTGTATCCTCCAGGGCAGGAACACATTTAACTTATAAAATCAGTTAAGTATTTAACAGATTACTTTCAACTCACTGGAGTGGAGAAACTGAGGTGAGGCCGTATTCTCAGATACCATCAGTTTTCCAAGCACAGATAATTATACCCAGCACTGATTTGCAGGTGCAAGTGATGTAGTTTGGACATCTCATTGCCAGGCCTTCCTCAATAAGCATAGTAGTTAGACACCAACATTTGATCATTTGCCATCAACTTCAGCTAATTCACATTTTTGCAAATGCAAAATAACAAAGCTTGTTATATGGTAAAGAGCTGATCAGATTGTGAGAGTAGTGGAACACCTACAGTTCTCATCAGAGATGCTGTGGACTCCATCCACTTAGCACCTTCTAGCCAATGTAAATACATTATCATCATGTGATTTGCTGTACCTAATATTTTTCAGTGTATAAGCTCATCCCTTTTCCAATGCTAGGGTGGAAAACATTATGGCTGGTTGGATGGGAAACATGTTAGTTTCAGTCGATGGTCTGAAGATGATGAAGAAACAAGTGAAGAATGTGTGTTTTTGGATACTGATGGCTTCTGGAAAACTTCTGACTGTTCCTCTGAAAATCGAGGTGCTATTTGCTATTTACCAGAAAGTATGTATCCTAACATATTCTTGACAATACTTATGAAAGTTGCATTGTTTTATTATGAAGCATATTTGAGTATTACAGATTATAATTTAAAAATGGCAACATTCAGCTTTTACATTTCCCCAAACAGGCTGGTTTGCATATCGGGGGAAGGGGGGTGGGACTTGAATAGACCCACTGATCTTAATCTACAGGTTACTTAGAACTAAATCCAGGATTTGGGCCAGACTCATATTGTCAACTGATTTTGCCTTTGCACTGTTTCCATGAGATTTTTGCATACTAATCTCCCTCTCTTGCACGTGGAATAAGATTCAGCCTCTGTACTATTTACATCTTAATACTGGAACCTTCAGCAATCCCTTCAGCTATTGAAGTCCATACAGGGTGGGAGATAGGTGACTACGTGGAGGAGAAAGATAGCAGGTAGACACTGAGTTGAAAGGTGCAAACTGAAGTCTTCCTCGGCTCCACATAAACTGTTCTAAGCATACACCTATTATAGCAAGACAGCTAGGGACTGGACAGCTTTTTGGGGATACATGCATGGCACAACCTCTGTCTGAAAAACATAAAGCAAAGATCCCTTTGAAAGATCATCACAGAATTCTTCACCATGAGACCATTATAATTTAGGCTTTTTTGGGGGTGAGGACACAGTTAAAGCCATTGCTGTACATTCTGAGTCACAAAGATGTATGCTTATGATTATGAGATCCTTAACTATTCAGTGCTTGCAGTGTGACCAACTGCAGGAAGAGCCCTTCTCATTAGATAAAGCCACAAAACTGGGATGTGTCCCCAGTATAGAGTAGCTCTTGTTTATTATGATGGTCTGCCTTCATACAAGAGCCAATAAGAGCTTTTAGTTACTGGTCCATAGTTTTTAGCATTTTTATCTTAGGGATTGTATTCTTAAACCTACGTAACAGTTGTAAAAAGTTGTAAACATCTGTATACTCCTTCCACAATGCTTACTGTTACTTTTGTTTGTTTAGAAATACCTCTGTCATGCAAAAACTGAAAGCAGTGATATATATTACACATTTAGAGGATGACACTTAATTTGTGTCTTACAAGTTTTTTAATGCTATGTGAAAATGTGTTGTGGAGTGTAACCTTAACTGTTTTATAGTCATGTCCTGAATGTCTTCTTTCCCTTCCTTAGAGAAGACCAAAAAAGAACCAGTTACACAAGTTAAATGCCCACATAAGATTAAAAATACACCCTGGATATCATTTAGAAACAACTGTTACACTTTTACAATAACAAAGAATAGATGGCGAGAACTGAAGTCTCAAGAAGCTCACCATTTATGCAAGAAAATGAGTAAGTACTTCTTTATATTACAGGCTATTTATAGATGCATCAGCTTGAGGGAGGTTAGTTTTAGATCTGAATTACTGTATTACAACAACAACTAAGTGAGGGTGTAAGGAGCTTGTAGCATTTGGAAATGAATGCTAGTGATGCACTGCCTGATGCTATTTTACCCTCACACTACTCTGGTAAAAATTGCCAGAGCATCTGTGGGAGATCTTGAGAGAGATATAACTAGGAATTATTGATTTCTGAGATCTCTGAAAATGTAAAAATTTTTTTTGTTTATTTAACACCTACGAATTTAAAATAGTTTGGGTAACTGTTATGCCCTTGGCAATAGTCTGGCTTTATAGTCATATCTACTTTGTGTTTTTTCCTCCCTTAGTTTGTTCACACAGTAAGTGGCCTGATAATAGTCTGATTCAGAAAAGCACGTGGGCTTTTCCTGTCCGTCCCGAACAAAGCGTATCCTTAAGAACAACTTCCCTCTTGTATTAAAGCATTGGTCATGGCAGCTCAAAGGCATGCATCTAGCTAATTTTATTTTTCATGAATTGATTTCAAATTCAGTCTTAAGCTACCTAACAGATAAACAGTATTAATAAAATTGAAAAGATTGCTGATATTGTGTTCCACACAGAGACTTTTTACTACATACAATTTTAAATGACTGTAGAACCCATAAAAGGCTCTGGAACTGCAGTCTCTCACTTGTCCACGGAACCTGGGGAAGCGCTGCTGATGCTACCTTTGAAGACTCTCTTCCCACTGTTAACTAACGTAGTTATTTTGTCTATCCTTTATACGTTCTTGGTGTATTTGTAGTAACTATTAACAATAGTAGTAAACAAAACTTTCAGTTTGTCTTGTAAGCATAAGGTGAATTTGAAAGAAAGTAATTTTTATTTTTAAAATTTATTTCAACAGACCCAGAAGCGTTTGTTCTGAGTGTTCGAGATGAAGAAGAAAATAACTTTGTTATTGAGCAGCTTCGCTCATTCAGTGGTCTGGCCATGTGGGTCTGGCTGGGTGTGATTTATGATAACAGTGGTAAGTTGCAAGATTTTTCTTCCCCCCCCCGAACTGGACTGGATACAAAGTTTGCAGCATTAAGTCCACGTTTCTTGCATGCTTCAGTATACAACCAGAGTCAAACTGAATACAAACATGTAATAATGCTTTATATTTGTATTTATCTTCTAGAGGAAAACAACTGAATATGCTTTCTGTTTGATATTTAGATTCAGTATGTTGTTTAGTCTAGATTTGATTTCCCTAGAAAGCAGGATTTAAAAGAGACGGGATGAGTAATGCTGACACACTTAGCATTGTATATGGAACAGAATTACAGCAGTAATTCAGAGCACCACTGAATTTTTTCCAAAGTCTGTTAATGTCATGAATATATTAAAAGTTAAATGACTTTTTTTACACAATGTCAATGTTTTGCCCAATACGGAATATTTTCCACAGATGATGTTCTGAAGTGGTATGATGAAACTCATCTGACTTACAATAACTGGCGACTGGGAAGACCTAACGTAAAGAAGAACAGTTTTTTTGCTGGTGTAAATCTTGATGGTTTCTGGGATATTTATAATTATTCTCAAAGCTGGCATGCTCATCACTATAATGTGTACAGTATTCTCGCTTGTAAAATTGAGAGGGGTAAGTATAGAATATCTAAATGCCTAGTATTGGTGTGGGGGATGAGGAGCATAGTGTAAGTCCTGGTCCTGGTCCTGGTCCTCCTACATAAGGCTTTGCTTTTGCTCCCATTGAAACCTATGGCACAGCTGTCATGGACTCCAGTGGGTGGAGGGTCTGATATTCTGGTCAGGATGGATGTGTTTGCTGTACTACTCCATCAACTGCTCACACTGTTCAAAATAGCAAAAGATAGCTTACATGACAGAAGTAGTTTGTCCTGAACACTAATGCTTGAATTAGTGTTATAGATGGATTTTAATGCTTTCCTTATGTTCTTAATAATGTGAATGAAGTGCACACAATTTATTGTTATCTTATCCTTTGAAACAGGACCTCAGCAACACAAACCCCCATTGCCTGAGTCTATTCCACATGGAAATAGCACTTACAGGATCCTTCAGAAAAAGTTAACGTGGTATGAGGCTTTGAGAGAATGCAAACAAAAGGGGAGTGATTTAGCAAGTGTACACAGTGAATCACAACAGTTATTTCTCGAAGCCATTGTCAAGCAGGATGGCTACCCTCTGTGGCTTGGACTGTCAGTCCATGATGTAAGTATTACTGTTGATAGCCTCAGTAACTTATAATTACAGTAATTATTGTAAGTAATTCTCTGCACAGGATATTAAATATTTTCTGGATTTTTTTCCAGGTTCTTGGAGGCTCTATTTCTGTGTAGTGCATTGCTCACTCCCCCCCCCCCATAACATATGTTAGAAAGTTTAAAGTATAATAAATTTTCATATAAGTACACTTCAATATTTTTCCAAATATTTGAAATCTTAAAATAACATAGGACTGGTCCTCCAAGGCAGTTCAGGAACTAGCAAGTTATGCCTCCTGCTGCTGCTGTCCCTTCTCCCAGGAAGCACAGTGCCTCATAGGAGGCAGCTACATACCTTCCTCCTCATCTTCCTTTACCTGCTTAAGCTTGGAGCCAAAGCTTGTGGCTCTGCTCCCCACACTGCTCCTCAGCTTTGCCTCCACACTGGGTCATGGTAGTTAGTTGGCAGGATACTCTTCTGCAGGGAGAGAGGGGCTGTGATTTCCACATGTACCTTTGCCACCTCTGTCCATTCTTTGGTTGGAATGGGTCCCTCCACTTCACACAATCAACTCATCATTGTCATGGGTTTCCAGCAGTGCCTCTAAAGCAAGAACTGACACTGCAAGCCCTTCCTGAACTGGCTAACTTCACTCACTGCGGCCATCTCTGCAGGTTAGCAGTTTGCAACATAGCTAATAGTATTCATAACAAGGAAGAAAGACTGCTGTAATGAAACAGCAGGATGAAATAAAGTAAAATGTTCTCCGTAGAATAAAGTAGAGCATATTACAGCTCTAAACTTACAAAGATGCCACAGCTTCTCAGTTCCCCCAGATAAGCAGGGCTCCTATGTTAAGTATTGCTTGGAAAATGCTAACCATGCTGTACATTGATTCAGTATGGATTTAGGTAACACATGGCACCTGCATTTTAATGCATCACTCTATCAGAGATATACATTGCTATCTAACTTACTAAGGACTGTCAAAAGATTAAGAACTATATGCTATGGTGTAAAAATTGTGGGGTTTCTTTCTTTAATTAGGGAAGTAAAGCTAATTTTGAATGGTCAGATGGAAGTGAGTTTGACTACTATCCTTGGGAATTAGAAAATTCAAACACTACTGAGAACTGTGTTCTGTTGGATACTAGAGGATCTTGGAACCGTACAAAATGTACAAGTGTTGCTGAAGGTGCTATTTGCTATAGTCCTCCAAACAGTAAGTGTTATTTTTTTAAATATTTTCTGTAATTTTTTGGATTCTATCTTCACATGTTGTATTTAGAACTGGAAATGAAGGCTGAAAGACTAAACTTGATTCCCTCTTTAAGACCAGTTGTTTATCAGGAACTATAAAATGCTCTTCAGTACACCATGAATATTTGAGGCACTATAAATTGGTGGTGAACAAGAAAGTTTGTCAGATATTCAGATCCACATTAAAAATGCACTGCTTGCTACATAGCCTAATTGGAGAAGGTTCCATTATATTCCGGATATTTTTGTACTTGTTGGTATGACTGAAAAACTTATGCAATAGGAGTTTATTTTATTTGACAATGTAGAACTGCAGAATGGTTGAGGTTGGAAGGGACCTCTGGAGATCATCAAGTCCAACCCCCCTGCTCAAGCAGGGTCACCCAGATCAGGTTGCCCAGGGCTGTGCTCAAATGACTTTTGAATATCTCCAAGGATGGAGACTCCACAACCTCTTTGGGCAACCACTTCATTCCAGACTGGAGTAACTGTTCAGGTTATCTATGGAGAATATTGTAGATTCAGCCTGAACAAAATTGGCTGTACCTTGTCAAGAGGCTCTTGAAGGACACTGGAAGTTCTCTGTTCAGTAGTCAACGATGAGAAGACCTGCTTTTTTTTCCTCAGTAATGCCACCATTTTGCTTCCTACTTCTGCCTTCTGTTAGTGTTTCAAAGCAAAATAGGAGTCTGTAAAATTGAAAGTGATTACCCCACCTGTATAAAGAACTTCAGGAGGCTTGGAGAAAAAGGAATAAGAAAACTAGTATATTTATAATAATTATTGTATTCTGTGAGCAGATGAACTTACCCAAATTCACACTATGTTTCATTCTAGCCATTCCATTGGTGAAAGTCTGATAATAACCTGGTCACCTTTTGGTCACCTGTGACATGAATATAAACTCTTAAGTATCTTTTCTGAATTCAAAGTCCACATCAAACCAAACTTCAAAACCCCTTGAAAGGCAAGAAAAAAAAAGTCTCAAATCTTATTAAGTTTATCTACTACACATGAAGAAGTAATGTATACTAATTGTGTCATGTATCAATAGTTGTTGGTAGGACAAGCAGTCCTTGTTAGTATTTATTTTCCTGTTAAAACAACAAAGAGACTGTGCACAAACTCCTGCCACAGAAATAACATCAAAGATCTCTATCTTTGCAGAGAGACGATTACAGCCACAGCAAGTGAGCAGAGCCTCAAGATGCCCACACATCAGTGGAACACTGCAGTGGATACAGTATAAGGATCACTGCTATGCATTTGACATGGCCTTCTACAATTTTTCAGTATATAATGTGGAAGATGCTAAAAGAGTCTGCCACAAACTGAGTACGTTTAGACTTTATCACATTACAAGTTGTAATTAGTCCATTCTTCCAAAAGAATTAAAACATGCGTGCGCACATATGCACAATTCTACACTGGTTATAGTTCAGCTTTTATGCTTCTTTAACTTAGGAAAACTTCTAATGGCAAGCTTTTTCTTATCTTTCTTTGAACATCTGACTAAGGGTTTTGATAAAACTCTGCAATGTGTTGACAGTTCAGTTGGTGCACACATCTGCAAATAAAATGCAGATAGCCATTGACAGAGGATTTAGAAGTTTAGGGTTTACAGTTTGGAGACAACTATTTTATTTGTATACAATTAACTTCACTAAAGTTAGTGCTGTTAGCTGTGTATTGTTATGATACCCTTGCATTAGCTGCTTGCAGAGACATCCCCATCAAATAGTTTAAAGCAAACAACCTGAATGATATCATGCACTTTAATAATATCCATAAACTAAAAAACTTAATTTTCTGCCAAATTGGAGGGTTTTCTGTTGTCTTTGATAAGCTGGGTGGGACTGTATTGTGAAAGATAACATTAAGCAGCATCACGTACTACATCTTTTGTCACTTTCTTAGCTTAGAAGCTAGTGAATGTCATATTTTTTGTTCATTGAAATACCTTATGATATAAAGTTGAACTCACTATGTAGGATGAATTACAGGAAAGGAGCAAATAGCCTCAATTCTGGGTGCAGCCTCTGTTCACAGCCCTACCTGGCCTGGTAGCTGAAAGAGAAAATAATCTTTTTCTAAATTAAGCTTCTGGTTTATATTTGCATATACTTGAAGAGTGGGTACTCTCCAAATCTGTTTCCAGTATATCCTCTAGAAGACCCCTCTTACTCCTTAATTGCTACAACACTGTATTTAAAAACCTGAGACAGGGCGAGGGTTCGATAAAGAAAATAATTTTGATTCAGCAAGATGCTGAGTGGTTCTTGCAAATGCTGAACTTTTTTTTTTTTTTTTTTGTATTTGGGATTAAACAGCATTTTTAGAAAGGGCTTAACACTTCGTCAAGACTAATAATTCTGTGTTAGGGAAGATATCAGAAGATACTTCACTATAAATACTCTACAGCTGTGGTAGGTTTATTCTCATATCATTTTGTATCGCCTGCTTGAGTAACCAAGCAAAAAGTTAATAATTATCTGACACTGTCAAGTATAACATTACACTGTATTCTTGGGAAGGTGGGGTGGGGGTTTCTGTCTTCCTTTGGCAGGTTACTTCAAGCTAATATTAGAAGCCCAGAGCAGCAGATATTTTCCTCGTTCCTGTGTATTACATTGCTCTTACAGAATTTTAAGAAAACACAGTTAACGTACAAGCACAGTGAAAAATCTCTAAAGTTAAAATTTTAACCCTTTTTCTCTTCCCCTTAGATCCTTCAGCAACCCTTCTGACTATAGCAAATGCTGAGGAGAATGCATTTGTCAGCAAACACATAAGGGAAAACGATCTCATCACCAGGAAAGTATGGCTTGGCCTGGCTCAGAGCTCTAGGGGTAAGAAGTAAAGCATGAATGTTTTTCATGGTAAATGAAAAGGCATAAAACCTCAAATAAGAATATGGATTTGTAACATTAATAGCCTAGCCCTTTGGACTAGGTTAAGTCTTTCCTGGTAGCCACACTTGAGATAAGCAGGGATCACTGAAACTGATTTTCCCTGGCACTGTCACTGATGCCAAATAGTTACACTGCAAATGCTGTCATTTCTGTCTGTTTGCTAAGGGTCTGGAGAAGAAGTGTGGCTAAAAGGGATGTATGCATATTTATTGCTTTTAATATATGGGACAGATATTCTTGGCCCTGTTTCTTTTAGCAATGTAAAGAAATCAATAGTTTGTGAATTACATTCTGTGTAGGAATACAGCATGTTATGATGGTTTAACTAAAGCAGATTTTTCTCAGCAGATCAGTCCTTGAACTGGCTCGATGGCTCATCAGTTAATTATGTCAACTGGGAAAACAAAACTGCAGAGGACAGCAAGAAATGCAGTGTTATCCTGTCCACAACTGGCACGTGGTCTAAAGTTGACTGCAGTCGTAGTCAAAGCAGAGTGGTTTGTAAAGCTCCTATAGGTACGTCAGCATTGATTTCAGTGAAGGCTTAACTTTTGTAGTGACTATATTGCAGGATTTCTTTTTTCCGCCTCTGTGGGGAAAGTCCATGTCCAAATAATGGAAGTACAGTTCATCAAAGAACCTATCGAGTACATCTGCCTTAAGTGAGAGCCTTCTGTCACTGCTCCCCCATTCAACTAGGACAGTGTAGAGAATTTGTCTGTTTCTTATCACTAGGAATTTGCCTCTCCTGCTTATCACTATCTGCTTCAAAGATAAGGGAGAGAATTGAAATTTCCACTTAAGAGAGCATAGAGTAGTTGCTATAGCTCTTCTTCCTTTTGCCACATGAGTCTTTCACAGATGAGTCCAGTTTTCCTCTGCATCTGTGCAGGTGGAAACAAAGACTTCTGTTTATGTGAGATGCTGAGTAAGCAGCACTGCAGATTGCATTTTCAGTCCTGAGGAGGCTTCTAAAAACAGCCCCACAGCTCCAAACAGGACTCAGGCCTCATGATATTTCTTCATACTCTCTTCTGGCCAGGAGAGGAACCAGTTACCTGAGCCTTAAACAAGTGCCTGAGAAGCAGTGGAATCTTTCTGATTTAGCATACATCTTCACAGAAATAGAAATGTGGAAATACATTTCTGTTCATGCTATTAAGGAAGACTTCAGAAAGATCTTTTCACTCCAGGGGGGGCATAATTCCCTTCCACTCAAGCAGACTCCAGGAGCATATTAGACCTCTGAAGTACACAAACTTCATCAAAATGAAACACCTGTCTCTGAAACACTGAAACAGACTTTTTTGCAGCAATAATTTTAATATTTGCTTAGCTTCAAAGCAGAGTATCTACATTTTAAAGTTAATTTCTGACTTTTTTGAAAAAAGATTTAATCATTTCACTTATACCAAGTACAATACCATATTCCTTGCTTGAAATGAATAAAGCATTTACTAGTAGACTTACTCTGACTGATCTGACTTTGAAGTTAGCCATGTTTTGAGCAGGAGGAGCAGATGACCTCTAGAGGTCCCTTCCAACCTAAATATAATTAGGAAGTTACCAACAGAATGGTTAAAAATAAGCTATTAGCTACTAATCCATATGGGAATTTAACTTTCCAGTTGATGAGCTGAAGACTATTAATATGATGCAGTTTTCCTTAACTTCAATTAAATAACCCTAAAATAAATACATGCATTATTAATTTATAGCTACATAAGTATTAACTCTGTAACATCCTGTAGAGTTTTGGTAAGAATATTTGTTTCACAATTATCCAGAACTGTTATAGGATAACTATTTTTGTTTTATTGCAGGCTCTAATCATACTGGGGTGGCTGTAGCATTTGCTCTGATAATTATTTCAGTCTTCATTTGCGGATTAGTCTGGTATCTGTATAAAAAGAAACGTCTTCACTGGAGTGGCTTCTCTTCAGTACGCTATCAAAGAGGGATGAATGATGATGAAACTGATGATGTGTTCACAAAAGATAGGTATTGAGAAACTGTTCGTTCTAGGTGATTTAGCATGAACTTCACTGTGTGAAGCCATAAAGAATGAGATACTTGATATTTCTTTTTGAAAAAAGAATAAGAAGGTTATTAATGGGGGCTAAATTCCGCTCTTTTATACAAGCGTGCAATTTTTATTCAAGTCCATGGTAAAGACTTACATTTGGCCTTATCTGTTTAAGGTAAAAGATTTCTGGAGTTCTGTAATACTGTTAATATGGGATATTATTTTCTCTTTTTACGGGAAAGTATTTTTAATGGAATAATGAATGCCAATAGTACTTCGTGCAACATTACCCTAAGAAATGTATTTGAAATTGCTACATGAATTCTGTAACTTGGCACAGTTATTGGTTCATAATGGTACAAAGTGATGTACCATTTTGGTACACTGTTAGGATTCTGCTGCTAGCATTGGGCTACTCTGTAGAAGCCAACACAGAGATCATAAATAGGAGACATCATCTTGGTGTAGCAACTTTTGTAACAAGCAGTTGCCAGTTTTGATATAGCATGGGAGAAAGGCTTTATCAGACAATTAAACATTCATTCTCATTGAACTAGAATCTTAAAGTTTCTTGTTATGAGTAATAGCGTAGGAAAAATGCATCTTGGCTTTTTCCTCAAAGTTCATGGAAAAATCATTAGTTATACTGGAAAGATCAGAATCTTAAAGTGTAAAATGCCCATTTTTAGTACAGAGTTACAGGGAAAACCCTTCACCAAAGCCACTCCACCTAGGAGTAAATGAAATAAACGTAGAACACTTACAGCGGAGGCTGTTGCAAGCTGGCGCATCACTAATCTTATGCCTGAAAGTTGTGAGTGGGGCTAGCATAGCTAGCATTAAGGGCTAACTATGAACACAAGCAGAACCCCTAGCCTTGTAAAAATCTAAAGCACAAATGTTGTGTTTTATTCTGCAAGATAACTATATTTTTAAGTAGATTGTTTGGTTTCTTCTCACAGCTTCTCTCACAAAGTTTTACAAGCTTAGGAAATAGCAGGAAATTTTACAGTAAAAATAATAATAAAAAAAATCAGTATCTGGACCCAAAGTATTAATTAAGACAAAGATATAAAACTACATTTAGGGTAATGTTTAGAGAATGACCTACCAAATTCTGTATTTTTTTTCCATAGCTTCTCCGAAATTAGACCCGAATGATTTTTGTCTACATTAAAACACAGAAAAGAACTGCTCCATTTCATCCTCTGTTGCACTCTGTGACCAGGGACAGGAGCATTACAGTGACAGTGTTCCTTGTTCTGTAATGAGATCCTCCTGACATTTTACTTACAGTAATATACTAGGATTAAATGCATAATTTTATAGGTAAAATACTCGTCATCTGTTTCAGAAATAAGATAAAGATATGTCTAAGGAAGGAGTGAGAAAGAATGTATGGTAACTTGTGTATGTAGATATTACAAACACTTGAGTATTTTACATAAAACTTAAACTTGATTTTTTACCTAATGTGTTACTGTGGCCTTGTTTATGCACTCCAAAGAAGCTATAAAGGGAGAAAGGGAAGTCAGAATTGTATATTAATTACTCTAATGGTTTGATCAATTAATGTTTTGAAAAAGTCACTAGACTTTTTAATGCACAATATAAAGAACAGGTATGTTTACTTTTATGAAGGAGTATATGTAGAAGACCAAATCCCTTCCCCATTTAACAGTGGTGTGATATGGTAACAGGAATACATTTGGTTTACCATACTGAAAAGAGTACTACTGATTTCTCTGCAGTGACATTGCAAGGTCATAATGTTCAACTGCCTTTTTTCCCCCCTGCAGTTTACTTATGTTGACAGCACTTTTCTTTGTTCCTGTTTGCACTATTTTGATAAGCAAATGTTTATCAATTATATTGAGAACTAGAGAACTTCTTGTAGATACCACTTTAGAGCCTGTTAGAATAGCAGACTGGACAGGCACAGTAAAGAAAATATTGTGTGCTAGTTTGCTGATCAAAGAAATAAGCACTTGTTTATTTGGTACTTGGGCACAACTAAGAACATTTTCTTTCTTTCTTGGGGTAACTTGTATAAAAATTAATTATTATTAAAATAAGCCCCAACCCCCTTTTAAACTTATCCCTGTATGAGAAATGTTTGAAATGTAAAGCCTGGTTCCTGTCATCTTCTGTTTTAGCTTATATGCATACGTGCTTTGCCTAATGACTTCTAACTTAAGAGACTAAGAAAAGATGTGTATTGTTTATCGCCCTTTTCTAACAACAGTAATTGGGGAAAATCTACAAGTAAGTTTATATGTTTTGAGATTTACTAGTTTTATAGATGTTTATATTTGCACATTTTTGAGTGTGAATCCAAAATTGAAAATGGAAATTAATAGTCAAGTCCTAATTATCCAATAAATATCCTGTGAATATATGCTTTTTATAAAATATTTTATTATTATGAATGATGTAAATAATTTTGTAAGGCCCATTTCTCATGTTTATTTCATCATACCCAGGTTGTCTAATCACTGGTGATTCTTACTTGGATAAGCACAACTGCCTTAGTACACGTGAATGACCCGCTTTATTTGAATATATGGTGAAATTATTTAGATGCATTGCCATTGAAAGAATAAAGTCAAGTAAAACACTAAGCTGCTTACATTGGTTTTATTTCTGTGGAAGCAGTTATCAGAACTGAGGTACAGCTCATTATCACTGGGCAATAGCACATAACAAAGGGGCTGTGTTCACAATTAGGTAGATGCTACCACAATAAGAAAAGTTTAGAGATCAAAGTCTTTTTGATGTATTTTCAAAAAAAAAAAAAAAAAAGGTACTGATTTTTTTTTCCAGTTGAAAACACACTTTATCATGGGACATAGTGTTATGCCTAACTTTTACCAGGTTTCTGCTGGAGTTTACACAGCAAGGGAACATGCCCCTGTGCTTCCCCCCCCCTTTTTTTTTTTAAACACATCAAGGTGTAGTTCATTAGTGTCTTCCTGTCCTTTTTTGCATATACAGACTGCTTTGGAGCTGAAATTGTAAGGTTCCCCAGTGCCATTGCTTGTAAATTGTAGGAAATCAGAGTTAGTTATTTTCAATCTTATGATACTTGTAATTAAAGTATGAGATGCATCTTCTTTAAATATGATCTTCCCTTTTCATACTGTGTTAGCAAGTTACCTTATTTCTGGAAGAACTTAATTCTTGGGCTGAATTCTGCACTCAGAAGATTACAGAACTGGAAAAAAGTGTATACCAGAAAGGGATTGTAGCCCTGCTTCAGAAGAGCTGCACATTATTTTCCATTTGTGAGTGAAATTGACTTTAATACACCTATAAGTCTCTTTAATGTAGTGCAGGAAACAGGTCTGGGGAAATCAGATTCAAGACAACTATCCCATTAGTTCATAGGAAGAGCTGAGCTGTGATCCTGGCTGGAGCATGACTGTCTAGGCCAGGGCTGCCCTTGTTTTGCACAGGGTCAGATACAAAAAATGCAAGGCTATGAACAAGGTCATCTGCCTCAAAAAAGACTGGTCTAAAAACTGAAGACAAAGGATGAACAGAGGAAACAGAAGCACAGTATTTTCCCCTGGTCTCAGAAAAATGGGGTTGGGAAAAGATCCTAAGCCTCCCTAGTTTTGGAGCACAAGCTGTCCACTGGATGGTGGTAGCACTAACCAAAATTTGTACAACTCCAGCTAAACACAAGTAGGTTTTGCACTGTTACGACTCAATGTATGAATCGCAGTATCATTGGCTTATCTGCCATTATGGCAGAGCTCTTTCCTGTGGAAAGGCCCATGGCAAGTGGATGAAGAGGACTGGAGTAATACATTGTTTGTTCCTCTTCCTGAATTTTACCCAGAGTCTCTGAAGATTCCCTCATTAACCTTTCCGTGACACAGAATGGGGATCTGATCCACAGCAGACACTGGACCATCCACTATTTTTAGCTTACCCATTATTTTATTTCCTCTTTTTAGAAATAGAAAACAATCACAAGTGCTTATGCGTAAGCACTATTTAGGCCTGATGTATTTGTTGTATTTCTTACTAGTTTTCTTTTTTAACCAAACATACCATCTGCTTATTGCCCTGGACATATGTTATACATGTAAACATTTTTGAAAGAAGGAAATAAATTGCATTGCCTGACAGTGATTTTTTTGTTGTTGTAAATAATAAACAAAGACCAAACATTAGAATTTTCATTGCTGAAAGTCAGTATTACAACTTGGATCCTTTACATGTCTGTTGTTGCTGTGTCTATAGAGCACAGTGAGATATGTAACACTGAGGTTTATGAAGTCAGTGAAATTCATTCTGTTGTCAAGAAGTACATGAAACACTTACTGGCCAGACATGTTAAACAGCACAGTTTTAAGGAGAGAACTATGAGCCATAATAAAGAACTAAGCATAGGAAGAACGAGAGATTAAGTACTGGAGCAAAAAATTCAGTCATGACTGTAAAGGACTTCACCCACTTAGTTTTAAAGAATTTTTAAATGAGAGTTGACAAAGCATTAGTATTTTTTTATTGATAGGAAATTAACTTGCAAATGCTGCACAGTTGATAAAATGCCATTAACTTGTTTTTATTCCTCTACAACATTTCCACATTGGAAGTGTCTATACACCAGTAACTAACATTTTTAACAGATTCAGGATAGGGGTGGGGGGCTTTCCAGATGAGGTTTCATTCTTATTACATGGTAATGAAGCAGACTAAGTCCTTCTGGATTTGTATTTGCAATGCAAAAGGAAATATAAAGTAACTATAAACAAAACACCAATTGTTTGTTAGCTTTGCTCCTTTTTAGCATAACTAGAATAATTTACTCCAAGGCACCTTTTAAGAAAAGTGGAATTCCAGTAACACAAAATAATTACTGCAAAATGTGCTTTTGTCATTATGGTCATTGCTTTTGTGCACATTTTTTGTGAGAGCAAAGATAATTTCCTCCACACTCTATCTTAGGATACTCAAGAGTTCTATTCTTGCTTTCTATTTTTCCTTACACGTCTCTTTTCAAATGTCATGTGTCACAGTTCCCCTTTAACAGATTATAACATAGAACAGAGATTTATACAAAAAAAATTGCTGCTTGTACTCTGTAAAAACTAGCAGGGTTGCATTTTTATCCAGGTAATACTTAAAAATGGTTCAGATGTTTTCACAAATATGCATGAAAACGTGTATAATTGAATGGCATCCTCATTAGTTACTTAACTGCTAGCTCTTTCTGTCATGGAAATTTCTTTAATACATATATTATGTCTATTTAAAGAGAGTCTGGTGTCAAGCAAGAATGTGACTTATACATATGTGTGAATATGAGGGCACATTTATGCAGAGCAGTCTGGGTTTCTGAAGAAAGTTTCCATCTTTTATTAGTCTCCTGTGGGCACCATTCTACTTTTTTCCTGTTCTGTCTCATACCAATTTCACCCATATACTTCATGCATCTCTCTCCTCTGGCTCACTATGTCCTAATACTGTCTTCCCTTCCTTTCCACTAACTGACACTTGTCTTTTTACCATGCTTGGGTATAATGTGGGTATATTATTCTGGTGGTAACCTTCATATTCATATAACTCATAACCTGCAGATACAAGTACTTAAAAAAAACAAAACAACCCCCCCCACACACGTATTTTTATAAAGGTATTGGATATCTGTGGTGTGGGTTAATGTGTAAATATGAGCACTGATATAGACAGGAAGAGTCATAGAGAAATCTCAGACCTATTTGACAAATACTATTAGTGCAAGATTTGGAAATAAGCCACCCAATGAAGAGCACAACAGCACAGAGACATGAGCTGACCAGAAAGCCTTACAAAATGACACCAGCACAAGCTGCTGGGAAAGAAGGCTGGAAAGCACTGCTTGCTGAAGAATGACAGCCAGCTGATCCCAGCTGATGAGCCTGAAAGGCCAAGAAGTGCACTGCAAACAGTCCCTAACAACGGCACAGGCCACTGGTAAAGGGCCAGAACAGCCAGCAGCACTGAGACAACCACTGCTGACAGCTAGAAAGACCTACAACATGGGAACACCATGTCACAAGGCTTCAGGATATTGCTCAAGAGAAGACAGTTGCTGCAAGAGGGACTGGTGGCCTGGGACAGTGTTCCTGCTTAACTCCTCCTGCTTTCAAACTCCCAACAGCCGAGAGGCAGTAAGGAGGGATGCCCCAGCTGCAGCCAGTGTCACAAGAGGGCCCAGCTCCTGCCAGGCCCGCCCTCCACACCCACCCCTTCAACCACAACAGAGAAACCTCGTAACAGAGGGTGCAGTCACCTCCCCCCCAAAAACCTCCAATTCCAAAGCAGAGGGGGGCAGGACAAGGAATGCACCAGACTTCATTACCCATGAAGGACCCAGGTGTTCCTCATTTCTAGGAGAGACGTTCTGACTTCAGCAGAAAGAAAAGGCCATCCTTAACAAAACCAGGGTCTGAATGGCGCCTCTAACCCCTGAATTCCTTCTTCTGTCTGAGCATCTCGGTGAAGATTCCTGGGCCAAGAAGCAGTTGCCTACTGCAAACAGCTCTCCTTGTCATGCATATAGCCCCAGTAGAGGTCATCTTGTATTAGTTCCCTTCCTCTACAAGCAATAAACCTATAGTAATTAGCTGAGACTCACAACCCCTGCTTGAGCACTCACAAAGGTAAGAGAATGACAGTTTGCATCTGTTAAGAATCAATACCTTAGTTCCCCCTTCCTGCCCCAGTAGGCTTCTTCCACACCTCCCCTCAGACACTACTCCCTTCTGTGACCAACAATATTTCTCTTACTACAAAAACTCAGCACCTTTACATCATCAGTCTTACCTTGAAGGATAAACCCCACTTCTGAGTGTTGCATGGGAGGAAGCATGGGCCTTCCTCTGCTTCTCTAATTGCTTGAAGACTATCACTAACTAAGACATATCTGTCTATCTCAGCACTCCTACAGGGGCCCAGGAGCAAAATAGTTTCAACAGAGCAGGCCTCTTACTTTAAATATTCTTCTGCCCACAGTCCTTTGGGAGGGTATGGTGTGTCAGTGATGAGGCACAAATAGAGACAGCTGAGCAAGAACTAAGCCTTCTCCCACTTTGCTTAGCCTTACAGCATAGCAAGGGACTGAAATTATTTTTATATATAGATTCTATGAAAGAGGAAGCCTACTCTGTTACTGCTACATAAACCATACCCAACACATAACCAGGTGAGTGACTAAGCTACTTTATACTGACAGAGAATTGTCTTTCAATTAAGACCAATATGGTGGTTACAGTCGTTTCTTTTTACAAGAAAGAAAAGCCACAGGTTTTGTGTTCGTATTGCTGTCACTGCATTTTGGGGGGGGGGGGGGGGGTAAGGCCTGCAACATCACCCCCAAGTAGTCAGGCCACCACAGGCTGAGCACGTCAGTGTGCCAGCGGTGGGCTCCCAAAGGGCTGCACGAGGTAACAGGTTTCTGGCGCTTCTCTGGCGCTGGAGGCGGCAGGAGCATGGCTCCATCGGCCCCAGACGACAGGGAGAGAGTGCGATTTCCCCACAACACGGTTTGTGTCCCGAAATGGCGAGTGGGAAAGGCGCGAGGGCTTCTTTGCAGACATGTCTCCTGAGGCCGCCGGAGCTGCTCCCGCAGGGTCGCCCAGCCGAGGCGCGGGGCCGTGGGACTCCCACTCGATCCGCCGCGGAGTCCGCTGCCGCAGCGCCCAACATGGCGGCCGCGCCGAGGGGCGCCGCGCGCATGCGCGGTGCGCGCGGCGCGGCCGTTGGCTGAGGCGGGTCCGCCAGCGGCGGCGGCGAGCGCTCGGGGCGCGTCAGGGCGCGCCAGGGCGCGCGGGCGAGCCGGGGCCGGGACACGCGGAAGGAGGAGCCGTTAACGGACGCCGAAGCCCCGCCGCTCTGCTCTGCCGTTACCCGCAGCGCCCGGCTGGGGAACAGGCTGGCTTAGCCCAGGCCCCATGGCCTTTCTGCTCCCTCATGCTGCCGGAAAGCAGTGTCTATGAAACAATGAGAAAAATGACATTTGGCAGTAGCACTTCCCCCCCCCCCCCCACCTCGCGTCTGGGGTGATAGCTGATTTCTTTAAATGAGCAGCTGGACCCTTAAGCGGTCTTCTCAACATAGCCCCAGTATGCTAAAACGGCACCTGATGGTGGTGAGGTGAACTCAAACCAATAGGGTCTAGGAGGACGTGGTGGGGCTTTGCCTGTTGAGCCCGGGCAGGAAGGTGACGTTTTCTTTATGTACTGCAGTGTTTCAGCATTCAAGCCGGCAGGTCTGCCTTTCCTGTCTCACTTATGTGTGATGACTGGCCTGGCTTCACAGTCGGTTTATAGCTGAAGCCCGAGGTGCAGTGTGACTTACTGGGTACAACATAAGGAGGAGCTGGAGCTAGGCACAGGTTACTCAGTACAGTGGATGCTGGCGTCCCTCCTTACCAGTAAGCTGGAGACCATGGTCTGCAAAAATGTAAGGCTGTCTAAGGCATGGACAGCAGGTGGTAGCAGACATCTTGCAAGTCCTAGGAATCAGACAAAGTAATGTAGTGTTCGCTCTTGGTCGCATCCAGACCCAAACGTCAGTGCAGAGTGCAGGTAAACTGTGAGATTGAATCCTCCCACTGAGAGTTAAGTCCAGCATGCAACCATGCTTAAAGAGCAACACTTACAAGATAGGTGGAGATAAATGAATTTTACTCAAGGTCAAGTTCTCAGCTCAGCAATCACCTGTATGTTCATGGTGGCATGGGACCAACATCAAAAAGGGTACATCCAGTTGTAGCATTAGGAATTAATAATCATTAATGCCAGGTATACTTAATGGCCCACAGAATGTGGGCAAAAGTATTAACTTTAAAAAAATTGCAATCCACAGGTTTAGGAGCTTATATTTTAGAATGGGGACTTTGATTCATGTGTGAATGAGAGAGAGTTGTTTGAATGACAGTGAGAAGTGTGCCATTTTGAGGTCAAGCCACAGTGTAATAAAGGTTATACCTTGCATAAGGAAAAGATGCGTGTTATAGAACAAGGTGTAAATAAATAACTGAAGCTTATAGTCAAACTGCACTTTAAGTAGTAGATATAACTTATTACAGGCTATGATTTTCTGTGTAAACCATTTATGTTTACTGTTCAGTTGCTGATTATAAATTATATCCTATTCCAAAGCCTAACTTTAATTCCCATTGGTCTGAAACTGCTTCATATAAAAGAAAGGTTAGAACATACAAACTTGAATTAACTATTAGAACAATACTAAGGCAGAGGCCAGCAGGGACTTAATGACTGTATGTCACACTCACAATGTGATAAAGACAGTGTTAGAATGGACTGAAAAAGTGGGAGAACACTGTTAATCAGATATTGCCTTTGGGTGGTTATTCACAGCAACCAGAGTGAAAAATGAATTAGCGCGTCCTGTCATATTTATGCTGGAACTGACTGGTGCACGTGTATTGTCATGATGGTGATGTATTAGATGAGGCAAATAAAGTTTGAAATTAACAGTTGTGTACAAGAAGAGAGACTGGCTAGATATCTCCTGCCTTAATCCATGGTGACACAGGTTGGCCTCCATTTGCCACCACAAAAAAAAATTTGAGCTTCACTACTAGTTGCAGCCCAGCAGATGATGGGGGTGGGGGGGGGAACACCCCATGCCAGACCCTGATGTGATTGATAGCCACTTCATCATAAGGCTGCTATCCAGGAGAGAATTGTAAGCCAAGCAGCCTGCAGTTGGGATGAAGAAAAGTGAACATTAAAAATGTAGATTTTAATATCCCCTCCTCCATCCAAACAAGGGGTAGCTGTCTGTGTGTGACTTGAGGCTTCCTAAGCAGAAAGGAAGGAGAGACGAAGAGTCTTTGGAAAGACACAGGAATGTAACAGCTGAAAAAAGAAAAGCAACTGCTGACATAAGCAGAGGCAGTTCCAACTTCAAATCAAGAACTGGAAGGACTATACAGTTGATGAGGACAAAGAACCTGTAAATCTGAGAGCAGTTTGAAATTAAATTGCACAGACCCAGCTCCAGGGTCCCAAGGCTCTCAACGTCTGACCAAGGTATAGGTGAGGGCATGTTAATGGAGATTACCTATCTCTGCTTGGTTTCCCTACCTGTATATGGATTCAGGGAAATTTGTCTGTTAGAGGATAGCCTGTCTTTGTTGCAGACTGCTCAGCTGCCCCTTACCCAGATTTCTCTCTTTAGTGACACATGCTTGTAAGGAGCACCATCCCTGAGACATAATATTTTAATATAAGTGCAACTAGCAGTTTACTTTAGCTGGAAAAAGTTCTTTCTGATTTTTGACTTTAGAGGTGCTGACTAGTAGGGATGGAGCTGATCCTGCAGAGTGAGACTTTGGAAGTGGTTAAATCCTTGCTCTGCTTTCCCACAGTAATCCTCTCAGAACCAATCCCCTGACTGTGTAGGGGTATTTTCCCACTGACCAAAGGTGTAACTTAATTTGATACATTCTCAAACTGAGAGTGAGTAGCAGAACCTGGAAACAGACATTCTCTGTTGTTGCTGCAAACTCTTTTCCACAATTTGCCACAACGGCAAAATTTGATTCACACAGGAAGGGCTGTTGTCTCTTCATGCTGTTGACGCCTACATTACTTACAACTTCTGAGTGTTAGATCTCTGAATAAACATCTTAACACAGGTACATAATGTCTGAGAGAGAATACAGCCTGTGCAATCCAATAATTTATTAAACTTTCATCTTGTAAAGCCAGTTACAAATTAAAAAAGACAGCAGAAGGAATTCTGTAATAGAAATGAGAAAAATTACAACAAACAGTAATGGGAGTTACCTTCCCAAGTGGGTTCAAGCTGCCTGCAGCAACCCAAGAGCCAGAACACAGAAATAGTGCAGAGTTAGGGCAGGGATAATCAAGGCTATTCTTATACATAAAAGATCTAGTGAGTGTATGGACCGATACAAAGTGTTACTTTGCATGCTGCCTCTGCATTCCTGTTCATTCTCACTTATGACCTGGTCATCTTTTTATTTCAAGTGACAAAAATGGGATGTTTGCAAGATCCTTATTTAAGGCAAAACTCCAATTAAAAACATGATACAAACAGTGGATATCCTCTTAGGCTGGACTGTGTGACAAGTGGACAGAGTGTTTGCACATGCTGCAGTATAGTGGAAGTGAGAGAAAAGCACAGATTATGTACACTGCTTTTTTTTCTGTATCGTCAACTCAAAAACCAGTGTTCTCTGATATAGTATTAGTGAAACGGCACAATCTGAAGATAAATTTGAACTGAACCTATTGCATATTGACTCCTAGTTTTTGTTTTTGCAGCTAAGGCCTACTAGCCCAGCTGCAACTTCTCCAAAAAGGGAAACATCTGACTTTAAACAAATGTGCAACAAGGCCTACATTAAAGCTCCTCAGATTCATTAAGAAACTGAATGGGCCTTTGCATTCTGGGATCTTAAGACTAGAGAGGGGTCATAGAAAATGACTGGCTAGCTACAAGATTTTTTGCTCACCAATTCTTTATGATGTGACCAACGATACTGAGTATTGTTTTCAACAATGAAACCAAGTTTCTGAAGTCAAGTGACTGAAGATGACTGTCATCTTTCAACTGGGAAGAAAAAAAAAATTGCCTCTTCCTATTGCAAATAACTATAAAACCCTCCAAAAAGCAGTCATTTTGGCAATGCAATATTGTTTTCAAGATTGCTGCTGATCAGGGACCTAGAGGAGACTGGAAGGGAATTTGGAGATTCAGTGATGGGAGCAGTTCCAATTAGAATTTGGTGGGGGATGAAGGGATTGGTGTCCTTACAGACGAAGTGAAATAATTGCCTATAAAAGTTTATCTAGGCATCTATTCACTCAGTAGAAACCACTTAATTTAAAACTAAAGTTCAGGGATCCCAGACATCCTAAAATCCCATATAGAGAAAGAAGGAACTTAATGCAGGCTGCTCACTGTAAAAACCTCTGGCTTGCATCTAAAGTCTGGAGTTTGTGCACAACAGCTCTGCTTGAAATGCAACTAAATCAGTCTCACCTCCTTGGCTGTATAGGGGAAAGGCAGTCATTAATTTTTATGCAACAGGTGCTGCTTGGCATGTACCTGGCACAGCATCTGATGATACATTTCAGTGGTGCTAGTCCCCAAGATTTTCTTACATGTTGAATATTTAGTACTTTTACATAAAGTGCCACTTTTTATAGTCAAGTACCTGGAAGGTAAAGAATCACCCCAGTTGTTTGTTTGTTTGTGTTTTAATTCTCTCACATAGGGCTTGACCTGTTAGTTTGACTGTTTGGCTTTGCTAATACAGAGGTGTTTTCTTTTAAGACCGGATCAGATCATTACTATATACTGAAGAGAAAACCCCCACAGTGAATTATATTTTAGAGTTGCCTGCAAAATAAATAAAAACAAATATTCTCTTAGCATACCATACTGCGATCCCATGACCCTAGATGTTTGCATGTTGGAAATTCATAAGGAAGCTTAAGTCTGCCACCTCTGGTGCAGAAATGATTCTTGTGAATTTTTCTGCCAATATGACAAATAATTGTGAAAGCAGCAGAAGAGGATAAGCAGGAGAAGAAGGATGCTTCTGACTTTGCTTCTTTAAGGTACACTGTTCATCAAACAAGCAAGGGAAAACAAGTTTTAGGCAGTTAATATTTAACAACAGTTGTTACTGCTTAATGTCTTTGGGCAGAGGTGCAAATCCTATGGTACGGTAGATGCCACTTCAGTTTTTAAATACAGTAGTCAGTCAAGTGGAGTTTTTAAAAAACATCTTTGCTACACTCGTGCTGGCAAGTTGCAAATTCCAATTATGAAACAACTGCCTCTCTCTCATAGCAGTTCATTCATATCACCTAGTCCAGATGCTAGCGTGACTGTCCAGACTGGTGGCTGATTTGACGCTGCAGCGTTTCTTCACAATCATGTTGATATATGCTTTCATGATCTTTATTATCTCACCCACCTGGACAGAGAACACAACAACAGGGTAAGCACACTAAAAAACTATTTTGCATTGAGGTGTACCAGGAATTTTACAGAAAAAGATTCTCCACATCCAAAGTCATGGCACAGTAAATTTTGAACGTAATACTAAATGTGAACATGACAGTAAGAAAGAACTGGGTCATTACAGTACAGCTATACACAAACTGAACAGGGCTGTAAAGATCCTTAAATGAAAGCATGTTTTAAGAAATAGGGACATTTAGGAAAATGTTATTGACATTTCAATAAATATTTCCATGAAAATATCAACTTAGAGATTAACAGAGATCAGAATGTCTTAAAACAGGAACAAAGATGAAGACAAAAAAAATGCTATTACTGTAAAACAAAACAAAACAAAATCCAATCCCCTCCCTTACCCCATCTCAAACAGGATGTATAAAAACTAGGAAAGACACAGAGAATGAAAACAAGGGTAGTAACAGCTTTGTTATGGCTTCTGTACAAAGAAGTGTTGAAAATAATGTGATTTTTCAGTCTGGAAAAGAGGGGACAGAGGGATATGGCAGAGTTCTGTAAAATCCTGGGTGACCTGGAAATGATGAACTGGGAGTGACTGTTCCCATTCTTTCCCAACACAAGAATGGGAAGACATTGAATGAAATCTACCCAGTGGCAGACTAACAGAAGGGAGCAGTTTTTTCCTCGTATGTAGTTAAACAGCAGAACTCTATCACATTTGCATGCGTTTTTGAAATACTTATACTTCTCTGTGGACTACTGTAACATGCTCTTTGTTTTGCACACTGTGTGCCAAAAGACCTAAATCACCACTGAGATGCATTCAGGACAGAGAATTAATGCAACAGAGTTAAGACTGAGATTCTGTTGGGAGGGAACTATTGTCTTACAGCAGCATCTTTTTGCTTGACTAGTTTGTGTTCTGTTGTAGTAACTTAGAAGGCTTGTAGCTCAAGGAAAGGCAAATCTAATGCTACTAACCTTTTATTCCCCCCACCCCTGAGTTCACGAAGTCTCCATTCATATACTGGAAGGGAATGAAAAACAGCCCACACATGAGCGCTCAAATTTCTAATTCCACAGTAATAACATGCTTAGTGTACTAATTAAAGCTATGGTCTTTTTGAAATTCCAAGTGCCCAGGAAGACCATTCAACCTCCACTTTCTAACCAGCATCATTTTTTTTTTTCTGTTTATCCCTGTAATCAAGAACAGGTATCATGGCACTTTAGGTTTAATTACCCTTCATCTTACTCTTTGGCTGTCTAGTGTGTTCAGTAAGCTTTCACATATAAACCTGTGTAGCGCTTGGATATTAGAGCTTTACTGGAGTATTAGTAAAACTACACATACAACGCATACCTGGGATGTTTCAAAGAACATTTCTCTCTCATCCACTGTAATTTTGAAGGTGTTAGGTTGTGGTGCTCCGAAGAAAACAATATGTTCATATTGGAAAGTTTCTAGAGGTTTAGGATCTCCTCGTTTGTAGACAGACACATTTTCCGTGCTTACTCCAAGCCAAAGATCATTTGGAAATCCACCCTCCTTGCACTGCAAAAACAGAGACATGAAATTTTGCATTAATGCAGTGGAGGATCAAACCGTCTTTGATTTAAGGAAAAGCCCTTCATTTCTGGCTCCTGTAGGACATTTCAGCTGTCCACCCCAATAGAAATAGAGATGTCTGCTGAAGGAATCTTGTAGACACTCCTGCTGCAAAGATTTAGAAGTCACGTGCCTTTGAGTCTTATATTGAGAACTCTCATTTCATCTCCTCTGCTAGGAGAGATAAATACTAGGTGAATAATAAATAACGGTAGTACCTAGCACTTCTTATCAGATTTAAAATTTCACGTAGTTTGCTTAGTTCTCATTTGTTTTACTGCTGCAGAATAGGGCTGCAATTTTTGCCAGTAAGGACAATAGAGCATCATTTTACTTTCCCTTTCATCAGCCACCACGCTACTACGTTTGTAAGTCCATAAATTCGCCCAGTTTTATTGCTTTTCTAATGAGGGAAGGAATTTGTTGCGTCCCTCCATCCACCAGGACACATGAGGTTGCTTGCTCAGTACTGTCTGCTCCACACCTCATTGGGTATGCAGTACTGCATGCTTACTCTCAGCTTACAAAGGCAAAATGCAGCCTGTTCCTGAAATCCCCTTCTGCTGCTGAGCAATAAAATACACATAGCTGTGTCTGTTCTTCTTGACAGTAGTTACATGAGTTTATACATTTCTCACCTCAACATCAAAGAGGGTTGACCCATAACCTGGCCACTCCTTTACAATGGACATGTATTTCACCATGGCCTGATGCTGAGAGAGTCCCTGCAGCTTGGTCCATTTCTGTGCTATGCTTGCCCGAGCAGCTGAAAGCTCTTCCTTTACCCACATCTCCATCATCTGCTCCTCTTCTACCTTCTGCTTCTTTACAGAGCCTGTCTTGAAGCTCCGTTTTAATGTCCCTTCAAGGAAGCTGGTCCGTCTCCTCTCCAGAGTGTGACTGGTAGTGCCACTGCTCTTTGTTGAGTGAAGTATTTTGGATTTTAGTCTGTTAACTGGGTAGACGCCATCAAGGGTCCAACTTATTTTAGAATAATCTCCATGAAGGTACTGCAGCCGTAGAGCTGCTAGGCGCTGCAGAGTGTCCTCTGGTGCAGGAAAATGACCATCTATGAGGCTTTCGTGAGCCTACAGGCAAAGAGAAAATCCCCAAATCCATTAGAAATTAAAAACCCACTTCATTCACACCTGGATCTCCACATACAAATTCTTGGTATTTGCTCTAGTACAAAGCCAGTCCCAGCAGGGGACATAATTCAATAGGTCAGAGCAGACATTATAGAGGACAAAAGGAATCAGAATGAACTATAATATGAAAATTTTGCAATTGATGGATGAGCAGACTAGGAACACCTCTTCCTGCAAGCCTGGGCAGGAAAGAGTCTTCTGAGGAGCCCTTGTCCTTACAGTCTTACAAGAATGACTTGCTAGATCTGTAGCAGATGGGAGAAAGGAGAATTGAGGCAATTTCCTTTGTGCTGTACCAGCTGCAGCTCCTATGTGGAGATTATATTCAATACCAGATAGAGTCAGATGCAATAAACTTAAGGCTCTTAATCTGAGTCTCTTCCACACCAGAGCCTCCCACTTCCTCCTCTTTAACCTAGTGTTTCCCTCAATCTTCTTGCTTTCCTTCACTTTTTTTTTTCTGTGAAATTTCTTTTTTTTTTTTTAAACTACATCCATCACACATTTAAAAAAAAAAGTGAAACTAACATCTGGATAACATCTACTCTCCTGCTGTTATTTCTCTTCCATCACTCTCTGCTAGTGAAAACTGTCTAGACTGAAAGCCCTTTCAACAGGGAGTTTGGTACTACTGAGTTTTCATTGACTCCTGTGAGACCCAGTTCTTGACTGTTTCCTAGACATTGTATAGTTAAAATTACTTAATCTTCATTTCAAGAAGGCCTTCTTGTGGAACCGTTGTCTGGGTGACATACAAGCCATCATTTTAATTTTCAACCAATTTCAGTCTTCAAGACACTGATTCTTTTAACAGATAGTAATTAATTTTCAACAGATATTAATTAATTTTCTGAGGCAAGATCAAATGGTTCATGAGAAGTAACAAAGATGGGTAGAATCACACAACTGAGAGTAAAGATGCTGCATTCAGTTTAGTTTTGGATCCCTATTTGCAGGGTTATTTCATATCAGTGCGATCTCTGGTCTAACCAGCATTATTTTGCTACAGTGTATAGTGACTTAAAAAAAAAATTACTTTGTAGACAAACATTATTAACTACATTCTGTTTTCCTTTTTCTATAGTACTCTTCAGCGCTTCCCCATTAATCAGAAGAAATTGTCTAAAAGACGATTTTTTTTGTCAAGTCCTGTAACATCCTAAGGATGTACTCTTCTTCTAAGCTGATATGTTTATATCCAGATTTTCAAGTTATCTTTACACCTGTGTTCCGTGAACAGCTACTTTACAAAATCTTCCAGATTCCAAATTTCTGTATCTTTTTAAATTAAAGAAGAATTTTTAAAGGACTTCATTATTTTGGGGCTTTCAGTTTTTAGAAGCCTTTGTTCATTTTTCTTGCTTTTGTTCTAATACTCCTATTCCCTAGAAAACTTCTTAGTATCTCTGCTTGATAGATTCCAGGCAACAATTCAAGATGACAAAATCTATTCAAACCAGCACTCAATTCTAATGCAAAGGTAAGCTACTTTTCTGTGTACTCTTGTGTACTTCATGCCACCTTGGAAACCAAATCATTCTCCCATGGCCAGCCTACCTGCTCAAACATGAAAGCAAACTCCACTCCATCTTTGGGAACGTTCTCAACATCCAAGAAGCAATAAAGTTTAAAATATAGCTGCCATTGTCCTTCCTCCTCTTCGTCCTCAGAGCCAGCAAGTCTGTAAAACAGCAAAGAGAGTGAGAGCTGAAGAAACCAGTAATCCTGGTACTAAGATGTCTACAGTGCAACTGCACAATTGTAAAGGTACCCCTGGATTTCTGAAAAGAGAGAATGTATTGAAGTGCCTGAATTACCAGGACAATCTCAGTGCAGCAGACTTTTATGGTAACTTCTTTTTTTCCCCTGAGCCACATGAAATTTTGGTTCAGAAGGACACAAAGTTCTTATGAGCTAAACTTAATCATACCTGTAGATCAAGGGTTCCAGATAAATGCAAGAGTTGGAAGGCAGGACACAAAGTATTCTCCACTTTCAAGATATTGTTTTCATGTAATCTTATGACTGTGAAAAGTGTCAGTCTTGCCAGCATTTGGAACAATCTTATTTTTGTCTTCAGAACAGATATAAAATAGACAGTGGCACTGACAGCTTCCTCCACAAACTATTGCTGTGTTTGTATGCCTGGCCACAAAAATCACAGTCCACAGTAGGAAGTTCAAGCTGTGTTTATATTCTCACTCAGATCATTTCTCTGTCTTCTGATACAGCTCTTGTGATGTAAATTGACAAGATCATTATCAGAGGTAGTTGATACAAAGACATTTTCTCACAGGCCACTGGGCTGAGTTCCCTGAATCATTTATTCAAATAGCTTAATTTTCATGTGCAACGAGCAACAAGACGATGCCAATAACTTCAAAGTAAGAGGCATTGAATCTTACATCCCTGAGACAGTCCTTAAGAAGGGCATACATTCATTATGCAGTGCAAGGCAGCCACTGTTTGCAACTCAGAAAAGTCTAGACACATCAAAGCAATTTCTGAATTTTACAAGTGTATCATTCCAAAAAATCTGACAAGCAGCAACCATATCACTGCCTTAATGCTTTTATGCTCTTCCACTATCATGGTCAGGGAGCTTTACAGATAGTATTTGTCTGTGTTGCCCATATTAACCCACTACATCCATCACAATGACAAAAGTTATTATGCAAGAAATCATCTCAGTTTGATGGTGCCTAATTTTATCAGCTGTTCTGAGCTGCACATACCTCTTGGTACTTCTAAATGCATAGTCATTACAGAATAACTCATTTGTCCTACCACTCCTGCCATGGCAAACATGCCAGGAAGGCAGTATTTCCCTTTCACAGAGAAAGAATGATCAAGACAGCAAAGTGACTTAATTGGCCCTTCTCTGAGCTCTATTAGTAAACCATTACTTTTTGATAAACATACTACTAATTTTGTCCTGAGAAGCTTAATAAGGAACATGTCTGTCACTGAAATGGATGTGAGCATGTTTTTCTACAAGTAGCTTGCCAAGAGCTGGCAAAGAAAAGACCTGATATTTGTTGGAAGGCACCAGTATTACAGACTTACGGGAACAAGTAAGAGTCTGGTCACTACAAAAATAAATGAAACAATTCTAAAAGTGCTGTGTGTTAAAGTCTTGCAGCCCTTCAGTCAACCAAAATATTCAGCTGTTATTTACTAATGTGAAGACAAGATAATTGATTGTGTAAGTAGTTCTTGTCTGTTACAGTAGTATGTAACACAAATTAATGGTTTGAAGTGGCATAAACTAAATCTTTTTCTTTCCACTGTGGCAGAGTAGGAGCATTAACGTATTAATTTCTGGTTCTTAGCTATGGAGCACAGTGAGAAAGAGCACTTGAACCTTACCAAAGGGAAGGTCTCACCAAAGCAAACTCTTGAATCACTTCAGCTGCTTTGGAAAAAACTACTTGACTGTACCCTCACATAACCCAGGGCTATGTCCAGCTAGGAATGAGAGGAAGCATTCTATGAAACAATTTTTTTACCTCTCAAACTTGGCCAAGATATCAGCCACAATAACCCGACTCTCAACAGCACGGTCCACTTGCTGATTATGTTCAAAGAGAGCAAACATATTACGGCTGTCCTCCATTGCTAAACCTCGGATCAGCTTTTCAACAACCTGCAAAATCAGAGAGACAGAGAGAGAGAGATCACAGAGCGGCTATAACACACACTTTCACAAGTGAGCTCATTGGCCAAAAAAAGAAGAGAAACAAATATTTTGTGTTTGTGAGCTAGTGGAATCACTGCCTGTGCAAATGGATGAATGCCAGCACCAGCAGACAAGAACAGAATGGGGATATATTGTTGAGAGCAGGGTGGGGTGATGGAAGCCAGTTTAGCTTGACTTAGACCATAGGAGCAACCATTCCACATCAAACCACAGGTCTATTTAAGCCCAGGGTTTCGCCTTTGACATTGGTTAAATCTGATGCCCAGGAAAGAATATGTAGCAACACCTTCTCTGAACACTCTCACGGCTTCCAATAATTTGCAGTTTAGAGAGTTTCTAAGCCAGATATGGTTTATCTGTTGTCAGAAAATCCATGTGAATTTCTTTTCCATGAACTTGACCAGATTCTCCTTGAACCCCTGTAAACCTTTAGGATATACAACATATTCTAAGGATATATATATCCCCTGTATATCCTTTAGGATATACAACATAACCTCCACATCTCCTTCTGTGGAGCACAACTGTTCCACAGCTATTCTATCTTCTTGAGCAGAACCACCCTCTTTTGGTTCTTTTGTATCTGCCACTTCCCACTAGCTTCACTGAATCCTTCTAATTCTCATTTTGAACGAGGCAACAAACTATCAGTACCTCTTCAGGACACTCATGATTTCACGGACCTACATCATATTTTTCCCTCATTTGTCTCTCCTTCAAGATTAAAGAATCCCAGCTCTAATAGATCATTCCCTGTATGGAAGTTATTACATATCTTTGCTCATCCTTGCTACTATTCTCTGAATCCTTTCAACCTCCACTACCCTTTTGGAGATGGATTAGAAATCTGCACAGGATGCAGGAATATAACGGATTTAGGTGGCATGATGATATTCTCAGTTCCTTTAGTAACATTTCCACTCTTTACAACTATTATGACCTCTGCAGAGCAAAGGCATACCTACTATAACACTGGGATCTTGAGTCTGACCTTCTAATGATCAAGTTATTGGTAACATACCCCATCCAAAAGGATTATATTATGAACTGGAATTTCAACTTGTCAAGAAAGCTTTGTTTAGCAAGTCTTCAGCTTTATTAAAATTCCAGTGGGCAGAACCCCAAAGCGTATAATAAATCAAGTTTAGATTTTGCAACACAATTTTTGAGTGACAATCTACAACTGAGGGTTAGGCCTTGTATAGTTCTGAACCTGCACAATAAGCTGAGCTTTCCCTATGGACTTTGCAGATACAGCAAAGAAAATAGTAACTGAAATAAAATCCTGAAAAACTGCAGCTGAATGGGAAAAAAGTCCCCTCAACAGGACTGGTATCTAGACACAGAGGTGTCCTGACATCTGGTTAATGCTACTAATGCATTACCTCCCCAGCGCTTGTGTGAGAATTGATGGTGATTTTACAGGAGCCACCGCCATGGCAGTACACTGTTGTGGTCATTTCTTCACGGGTGAGGAGAGCCTGTATTTCCTCCTGGGAGGGCACAAACTCCCTGGTCTTTGTTCTTTTCAGGGAATCACTGATGAATTGCGCATATCTGTCTATTTCTGAGCCTGGAAAGAGGTCTTTTACCCTAATTGTAAAGAGAAGCAAAAAAGTCATTGCACAGTGAACCAGAAACCAAGCAGATTACCATATAGCTTGGACTACTGTAGGTATTCAGGGAAGATAGTGATGTCAAGTGCAATCACAGGAAGAATGAGCCCACTTGTTTCCTAAAAATAAACCATACAACCTGCTTTTACTAGTCACTCAAAAGTCACATTGGTGGCATTTCTCAATAGTGTATAAAATAAGCAGATCAAACTTTCAGGAGTTTAATACCAGCAGAAGATAGCAGGATTGACTATCCCAATTTACAGAATGGAGATGAAAAGAACTCAAATGTAATCTTTTTTCCATTTATTCCTGATTGTTTTTTAACTAGCTGGGGCTTGAGCCACTTTTACAGTATTTTTCAGAATCATGAGGGTAGAAAGTTGTTCCTTTTCATGGTCTCTTCCCTCCAAGGCCAGGAATTTAAAATAACATTATACGCAGCTCCAGTGATAAAAACATGAAATGGCAACATACAGTATTACTCATCATCTCTTAGAACCAGGCCTAGGATGTCTGAAAGTTCAGCTATTTGGAGTATTTGCATGAATTTCACCTCATTCTCTCCTAGCTTGGAAGCAATCAAATAGACTTTATTGGCCTTTCTCACCACTTATCCATGGGGTGAAGCTACAAAGCTCAGCCCCAATGCAAACTGTTCTGGAATGTTGCATTAGATGCTGAACATGAATTGAGGAGGAAATATAAATGATTTAGTTAATGAAAACTGGAGGTTAAAGCAGAATATGGCATGTAAATTATAAGCAATATGCGCTTAGTTAAGCAAACAAATTAAAACATGGTAAATTGGATTTATAGTATATCTAATACTCCACAGTACACATGCTTCACCTATGGTAGCTGCAAGGTAGCACATACTTCAATCAGTGTGAAATACAATCATCACCTTCCCTGCAGATTGAGAATGTTCATATGGACTTTAGTAAGCAGTAGGTGATAGGCTGTAAATCCACTTTAACAAGATCTTATGGTATTCTGTTTGGGTAGCCTTACTTTCCACATCCTTTTGACACAACAGATGGGTGGCAAGGGGGGAGTTTGAACAGAACAGAACAGCAGGTAGCAAGAATTGTGCATGAAGGTGAGAGGCTGCAACACCTAAGGAAGATGTTCGCCCAGGAGGAGGGCAAGACAAATAACTACAGCAGGCAGTAGGGGATAAGTAGAGAAAGGAAAACAAGCTGCAAATGAAAAGGACTTTTACCTTCTAAGGTGGAACTTGAGGTAGCGAAGGATCCCTCTACTGGGCAGAAAAGTGCAGCTCATACATGACATCAGCTGCCAGTGGTGCAGATTCCCAGTACTGTTGGGATGTGGCATGTGATTAGTTTGTTTGATGAGCTGACAATACACTTCATCGCGAAGGGGCTTTAAATCATGGCAGGTCTGCAGAATGCCTTGGATAATGGGTATGGGGTCAGATACTGTCTCAATCTCCTGAAGGGAGTTAAAGATCTTCACTGCTTCATCCTGTAAGCTGCTGTAACCCTTCTCTTGTTGCACTGGGGAATGATCACAAACAGCAGTGACAAGAGGTGAGCATTTCCTCCATTTCCTATTGACCCAGCAATAGGACTAATGACTGTACTAGATTCTGTGACAGAAGAACAACAACTTGAGGATCTGCCTTATCTCCTCTCCTGGACTTATATTTCTACTCAGAACTCATGAACATGCCCTTTAAATGTGAAAATGCACTTTTAATTAGTGTTTACCAACATTTAGCTTGTCACCACTGCAAATCCATTTTTGGATATACTGTACAAAAAAGCAGAATAGTGATTTTAAAGGAAACTAGCACTGAAGACTACTTCAGTTAGAGGAAAAAACAACAAACAAACAGGTCCCAAGTACCAATCTATTCTTAGCCATTCTAGTGTTGTTCTTCATCTCTTATGAATAGTTAAATAATGGGCAAATTTTAACATACTACACAGAACACATAAAACTCTTGCCTGATCTGTCAGGCATCATTTCTTTATATTGACTCCTTTCCCCTCCAGCCCCCAAATAAATTCCACCTATGACTTTCTGAAAGTATGCTCAGAACATGGCAAATTATTAGCAGCTTCCTCTGCCCACCAGTCCAAAGCAGAGCAACTCCAGTACTGTTTCATCCCACATGGTCAAAACCAAACCATCTGGAATCTCCTGGAGATCATAGAAACTATTATTGGCCTCTTGAAGGAGTGAGGCACTGGCCTTCATGCTTTCCTGCTGCCTGCCTTTGCCACACATTTAGGGGAGCCAACAAGAAATGCCCCTCTGCCATTGTGATTTCCACAACTGCAAATCACAACTACCACCTCCTTAAAGAAGCCAAACAGTAATGACCTCTCTCTGAGCAAGGCAGTCTCAGAAACCCTTATCTTAAGCTCTCAGCCCACGAAAGAGAGCAGGGCTACAGCTACAAAAGGATGCAGACCAGGCCTTGGTGTCAGGAACATAAAGCCATAACTGCCTTAGTGACCATCTACCTTACAGTTGTGCCCAGGTGAGGAGACAGTTTTACACCCATTTACCTGTGTCTGCAGATGAGCTGCTAAAAGTTGCCTTTTAGCACAGCTGTGCCTGTATTAGCTTTGACCACTGAGCCAACACAGAATTTTGGCAAATCTCTGTAGCACAGATGCAGCTTTTATCTATAATTTAGATCTAAAATGCCTACACTAAAACTAGTCAAGTTCTTTAGGCACCTAAATGACTACTTTTGAATTGCTTGTAAGTACATGATATCACCATACTGCTGCAGGCTACTGATACACACTTGCACTCTGGGGTTGTAGGTCCCTCTGAATTTCCTATACAGCCATTGCTTCCTCTGTGACTATGCATTAATTGTACAAAACAAATGAAAATGCTACTTGTGATTCCACAATGGGTTGGATACCTGGAAGGCACTTGCCCTTCTCAACTGATGTCCACTCAGCCAGGCTGTTTAGAGAAGACAGACTCTTCTGTAGGTCAAAAGGTGCTTTCTTTCCTTCTGTATTTCCACACATATTTACATTGTGTTTCATCTAGTCTTGCTCATTTTGTTTGTGTTCTTAAGATACTTTGGGAATCTTACAATATTGAATACATTGTACAAGATAATTCAAGACATGACTTCTAACATATATTACCAGTGTTAATTTACAGAGACCATCAAGATATTCTTCACACCTGTATTAGTATCATGTAAGAACAGCTATACTGCATATGACCAAAGGTCAAGCCAGGTGCTCATTCTCCAACTGTAGTCAACACTGGGCACAAGGGAAAGGCATATAATGCTACTTCCCCCATGTACTCTCTCAGCCTCCGTTGAAATGTGTCCTAAACTCTAAAGAGCCAGGGGTGGTTTATTAGCCCATAATGGATTTTCCGTAGGTCTTCAGCAGCAGCTTTCATTTTTAGTATGACAAACAGTCTGGAATCATCAGCAAACTTTGTCACATCACTGCTCACCCCCTTTTCTACTTCAGTTATGAATATGTCAAACAGCATCAGTGCTAGCACAGATCTCTACTGAACTCTACTGATGATGGCCCTCCGCTAGATAACTCCATTTATTCCTATTTTTTATTCATTCAAAGATGGAAATAACTGATTAAAGAGTCCTTATTATCTTGTGGAAAGTTCATTTATTTAAAAGCCTTTAAAAGCTTGCTAAAAGACTTCCTGGAAATCTAAGTGAACTACAACAGGAGGATCATCTTTACCTGTAAGCCTTGGCAATTCCTTCAGAGAGCTCTAATAAATTTCTGAGGCATGACTTCCCTCTGCAAAGCCCTTATCAACTCTTCACCTAACCCTGTTCTTCATTACAGATTCTACCTATTCTGGAAGTCAGACTTAATGATTCATAATTCTCCAGATCCCTCCTGAAGCCCTTTTGTAAGAAGAAGCATTGATTTTCTATACACCATTCCTCTGGTATCAGGACAATTTTAAGTAAGAGATTGTTTGCTATGGTTAATATTCAGCTATTGCCCTCCTAATTTTCCTTTGCCTGGGTGAACAGTTGATCCTGGCAGCTTGTTATTACTCATTCTATTGACTTGCTCCATAATCTCTCCTACTGACATTTCAGTTGGCAGAGATCCTCTGATGCATCCCTCTAAAAAAGTTTCCTAATAGAAGTTTCCCTCATAAGGTCTCTGTGTTGAATGTACATACAAAAAAGTTGTCTGTCTTCTGCTATGATTTTATTTTTCCTCAGTACTCCTGCCAGACATTCCAGCTCTCTCTTTCTGATATATTTGAAGAAAGGATTTATTTACAGTGTGGTTTTATAGCAGCTTCTGTATGAATACAACCCCATCGCCACCTGTATGATGTAATCCTGTTATAGGATTTGCACTGGAACGACTTGCAAGCTAGTTGACACTCAAGAATGACAGGCTGCGCATTCCCCAGATGGATGACAAACTCAACAGTGCCTTTTGTCCAGATAAGTTTTTGGGACAAGCTGTCTTCCCCCACCTACTTTAAGGTTCAGTTTTCCTAAGATACAAAGCTGGGGACACAGAACACATGCTGGGAAGATAAAAGAACTGCTCCCTCTCTCAGACCTCTGTGGCATGCACTGCCCCAGGTGGACTCCACTTGCACAGAGAGAGTTTAAAGACCACTTTTGCAATGCTCAGGCTCTGTACTGGTCCTCCAAAAGAGATGACAGGTTTAGTGGACTCTGTCACACAGGTAGAATACTTACAGTTGACGCTAACATCTCCATAGGGTAGTGGGAGCAATGGGGAATGCAGAGGGTGCTGGGTGTATCGCAGGATTGGGTTTCTCCTGTATGTCTGTTCCACTACTTCAAAGTTCATGCTGTTTTCCTGAAAAAAAGAATTACCATCAAATGGGGATAATCTTTCACAAGATGCCTTTATACATTTAGATTCAAGCTCAATCACCTTTATCTAAGTTTCAGCAGGTCCATAAAGGGACTAGATGAGTAAAGCATAATTCACAAATTAAAATTAATCTGTACATTATTTCTGAAAATTAAATGCAAGAATAGCTATACTGGATCATACCAAAGGTCACCAAGTCCAGGATCCTGACTCCAACTGTGGCCTGTAGCTGATGCTTAGTATAATATATAACAGGGGAGTATGGCACAATTCCTCCTTGGTATACCCTTCAAACTTCCAACAATAAATGCTTCATGGACTCTCTGACAACAGATCCATCATGTTTAGTATCTTATAATGAGCCTCTCCTCCCTGAATTTGTCTGGTTGTACTACATGTGATTAGAGAAAGGACAGCTGGAATGCACATGTTATTCAAAATGTGGGCATGACACTATTGTATACCTTGGCATGATACTTTTCTGCATTTTGTCCGATATTCCTTCCCTAACAACTGCTAATGTTCTAGTTGTCCTTGAACCCTGAGCCAATGTTTTCCAAGATTCTCCACAATCACTCTCAACTTTTTCTTCCTGAATGGTTACTATCTAGTTCTATCTATCTAGTTTAGAGCCCATCACAGTGTGTGTGTTTTATCTCATTCATATTACTTTGCGTTTATCAGCCCTGAAATTCATCTGCCATTTTACCTGTTATGCATGTCAAAAGATTCTCAGCAACTCCTCACAGCCAGCTTTGGCTCACAGCCAATTTTGACTATTTTAAGTAATTTACTTTTGCTAGCAAACTTTGTCAGCTCACTATTCAGTTTTCAAGATCACTTATGAACATGTTGAATGGCACAGCTACCAGCACACAAGCACCTGGAAATCAAACCAGTGACCCTTTTCCAACGTGAAAACAAACCATTCATGTGAACCTCTGAATCTTAATCTTTAACTAATTTTTCACCCATGAGAGGACCTTCCTCCTGTCCAGTAACAGCTTAACTTCTTGAGTGTCTTTGCTAAAGACATGTCAAAGCTTTTTGAAATTCAAGTAAACTGTATGACCAGGATCATCATCATCCACATGACTGCCAACTCCTCCAAAGAACACTGGGAGATATGCAAAGAATGACTTGTTGGTATTTTCCCAGGTCCCCCACAAATCTTTCTTAAGCTTAGTGTCATGTTTGCTACTTTCCATTTCTTTGATATTAGGACTAACCTAAGCAGTAGGTTACATACTACAGTCAATAATTCAGTAACTTCACATCTGAGTTCCTTTAGAGCTGTAGGGTTAATGCCATCTGATCCTGGTTATTTGTTACACTCCATTTTACTGATGTGTTCCACAGTCTCTCTGACTGGTATCTCAATTAGCAAGTTTTTCAAATGTTTCCCCTTTAGAGACAGGCTCTACTACTGCAGCTTCCCTGAACGCCTCTGTAGTAATCACTGACGCAGAGAATTACTCAGCTTTTCAAATACGGTCTTACCATTCTCATACATTCCTTTTTCACCTCAGTTGACTGGTCCTATCAATTCTCTGGCAAGCTTTTCTGTCTTAGATAAGCTTTCATTAGTAGTCTTTACTCACTTAGCAAGTTGCTCCTAAAATATGTTTTGGTCTGTCCTCTATTTTGATTTTGTATTTAATTTGCCAGAGTGTCTGGAAACAAGCTCTGTCCAATTTTACTCATTTGGCACAGCTTTTGTTTTTTTGGAGGATATATTTTTGCCACCTTTTACTCTACTATTCAACCACACTGGCCTAGGGTGTGAAGAGGACTTCAGGGTACAGAGAAGTCTCATGGCTGGTAGGAATGGAAATCTTTATATTTGTGCCAGGAGGATGCTTGGGGAGAGGAAAGAATGAAGCAGGGATTTGCACAGGCTTGATGGTGTAATCCTGCATGTAGTTGGTAACTCTACAGCAATTGTGGCCTGGACTCCTGCAGATCAGTTTACATGCTGAAGCGTAAGATCTGATTATTCAGTTGCACAATCATTTAGGTTTCTCCTCCATTTTCCCCCAAAGACAGCAACCCCGTTTCTTGCCACATTCTCCATAATGACTAAGGCCAGTGGTGATCTGGCTGCTCCCAACTGACTAGGGAGTTAACTTGATGCCACCTACCCTGATGTCACGAATGAGTTGCTGCGTAGGTGTTTCTATGGGAACTTTGCTGTCAATGACACCTTGAATGGCAGAGGCCCAGCGCATAGCTTCATTCAGCAGCTTTGTGTACAGTCTGTATGAATGCTTTCGCCCATGGACAATGATGTTCCAATAGCCTGTGGAGACACAAAGAAGCAGGAAGGTGAAACTTGCTTCTGCTTTATCTTCTCTTTCTGACTGTAACAAGTGGCTGAGGAAACCCATTGCTGCTTTGATAGTAACATATGGTGTGGCTGGTTAAAAGGGACTGCTGTAGGCAGTAATGTCCCCCCATTCTCAAAACAGATTTATCAGCAGGAAGGTCCCAATCCAGGTTTTGGCACAAACACAGTTTTCTAAGACCACGTGTTTCACAGGGTGACATGAATACTTCTCTGCCAACCAGGCAGTTCACTCCAGAGTCAGGGTTTTGGCTACACTATGCTATTAATCACTCAAAAACTGACCAGTCTGCACACAGCAGACAATTCAGTTGGACTGTCAAATCAATTCTCATAACTTTTAAAAATCATGTGTTTGACATAAACTGAGAGAACAGATCAGAATGATGACAATTTGCTCTATTATGGGCAGCTCCAGATCTCTGTTGAGTTCACAAGTGTGAAAGAATTACTGAAAGTGGGCAGAAGACATTTCCTGTCTTTACTGTTCTAAATGCACCTCAGTATCCTATTGCAAGCAGTTTGCTTCCAGCCCCTTTTAAAAATATCACAAGTGACTGCAGTCCTCAAATGTCCAGTATTTCTAGTTTTGTTCTAATCTTCTGCTTTGTCAGGGGGACTCCAAGACTTCACCCCCAATCCCTTAACCCCACTTCCGCCCCAAACTCATAAAGCAAGCAATGGAGAATCATACCAGGTCCTGCCTTCCCAGAACAGTGTTGCAGTGCACAGATAGCAAATGTAAGCCTATGTCACCTTTTGGTTCTAACAAGGTGAGTGAGGCTACAAAAAAGACTTATAGTGTATGTCATTGCTGTTATTTAAGAGAATAACAATGACCCCAGAGACAAATGTAGGTCATGCTAAGAAGAGAGTAATTTATGGAGATGTACTGATAATTTCAGTGTTAATATGTTTTTACATTTGAACTTTAGGACTCAGACCCCTTTTCCTATTTGGCAAGCAATTACGTAAATAGTGATATTACTCAGTGAAAAAACAGCAGAGGACCATACCACTGAGTATCTCTGTCAGGTATGAGGGAGCAACCATCACTTGCACACCATTCTCTAGCCCTTTGCATGTCTCCTGTGTTTCATGTGGGGAGAGATATTTGCAGCCAGACACAGAGCCCCAGATAATGTTAAGATTGCCTTTCAACATGACACACCATTACGTTCCTGCACGCTTGCCTCTTCAAGCAACTGCCGCAGATGGAAAGTCTTCTCAGTACTACTTTCTTCCTCTTACCTGTGTCCTTAAAGACCCTCTCATCAGGCTGCACTACTGAGCACAGGCTGTTGAGCACAAGTGTGCCGAGCTTGGCAGCGGTGCGCTCAGATGACTTGTAGTAATCGAGGGCGGTGTTTGTCAGTACAAACCAGCGTTTCTTCATCTTCAGAGAGGACATCTTGTTGCTGCTCTGGACCTCTTTATGAAGCCAGCCTAGCAGAGGAACACAAACATGTCAGTAGTTGTCTTTCACCACAACAGCAATTCTGTCCTTTCCCTGGCAGCTCTCTAGCCTTGGGACCAGAACTCCAGCTCCCTGCAAAAGGTGCATGCTGGGACCTACCAGCTCTGGCTGTAGCAGTATCTTTCACAGACACTATAAACAACCAATTACAATTTTAGATTTTCTGTGGAGCTGTTCTATCCTTCAGCCATATTTATTTTCACCAATGACCTGAGGCTCAGCTTGCCATCACCATCAGGACCCTTTCTCAAAATGAGGTTCAGTGATAAATATTGTCATGTAGAGTGCTTTTTTAGCATTACAAGCATCTTTTCCTGCCATGACCAGGAAAAATACTTAACCTCTCATTTTAGATTCCTTACAGAACAGTGCTTACAGGCATAGGCAACTCTACCATGAGTAATGAAGAACTCAAGCTTCATATAATCAAAAGACCAGGTGTACATACAGCTCAAAGTGATCAGTTACTGCCATTTCCAAGAGGTTAGAAAACCGCAACTTTTCTAATATCAACCTATTGAAAAGGCTGAATCTTTGGTTTCTCTTTCCTTGGCTAAAACCAATCTCCTGGGCACCAAAAGCAATACACCCACTTATCAATTTCCAGCTAAAAATCTGTTTGTATTTGCATCTATGAAATTGTCAATTATTTCCAAATTATTTAGCACCTGTATATTAGACTATTATAGTGTGGGTTTCAAGTGAAATATTATGCAGTTCTACATCAGACTTCCTATCTAAAACCAAGTGTTTCATATAAATAGTTGCTAATCAACTGGATCTTACAACCTCATTGACGAAAACTTGAAACTACACTTTTTTCATAGAGCTATCCTTGCTGATACTGAATCAAGGCACTGAGGCAAAACTCCTGGATATAAGTTAGCTCTATATGCCAATTTAAAAGCATTTCACATTTTTACTTGGGGCTAGCTGTGTAGCTCTGTGGTACAGAATGAAAAATATCCTTAGTGAAATGCCCATATTCAGAAGGCTTCAAAGGTGCTCCCTCTGCCACAGCTGCTTAGAGATACCACTGCCAATATGTGACCTATATTAGCCCTTAGTGACAGACGCACAAGGATGATTTCCACAGTTGGTTTTAGTTCCCAAGGATGATTCCCAGCTATGAAACTGCTGCTTAAATTTTAATATGCCAGTCTCCATATTAGAGTCACAGGAATAGCACAACTGTTTTCCCCTCTAAATCTTGTGGGGAGGTAGGGAGAGGCAAGAGAGGGAATGATCAATAATTTAATGCTAAAGCATTAGATCCTCTCAGTTGAGCCATCAGTCCTGTTGGGGTTTTAGAAGAAAATTCAATACAATAAAAGAAGAATGTTCACCTCTCCTATAGCCGTCAGTCTCTTTTGAAAGCTGTAAAAACCATGCTCACCAACAAGGCAAAAAGTTCAAAGAATATGGGACTGGGCCCAGAGGTTGCATATAGAAAAAGAAACAGACTGTCCTGAATACATGACTTTGTGGCCACATTACTGCTACACAAATCTCTTACTGTCAAGTGCAGAGCATACGTTGACTTTGCAAAGAAGTATTTGGACATTTTTTTTTCCTTTTAGCTAATGAACAATATGAGATAAAAGGATATGTTACCTTGCAGTTAAGAATTTTGAACTTAAGGTGTTCCAACTGTTGTCTGATATCTGATTTTAATCATTCAGTCTCCCTGGCAATGTTTCAGACTAGGATGGAAAGCTCATGCCACTTATTGGTGAGTTTTTTCTTTCTCCCCTTTTCTGTCCTCCTGCCTTGTCATGGCCTCAGACCTTCCCTTCATTCCCTCACAGATACTTTCTGGAAGATGTAAGGCAATTTGCTCTGCACTTGCTTTCCACAGATAGTGCCAGCAGTGTCTTTGTACATTAAAGACCACATGATGAGCTGAAAGTACTGAGGAAATTTAAGACACTATTGGAGACAAATAAGAGAATATTTTGTAATATGTATGTGATCACTACTCATGCCTCAGTTCCTCCATCTCCAGCTGAGCTCTAACTAGACATAATTTAAATCTTTTGCTCAGCTTTAGAGAATTATTCTCACCTCGCTATGTCTACCAGAATCAAGTTAGTTTGCTTTGCTGAGGACAGCAGCTACCTAACAAAGATCTCCTTCCTTCCTTCTCTGCATGACAGGTGTCAGAGAGAACAGAGCTTTCTGAAAACAAAAGATGCAGTGTCCTGTTATAGTCAATATAAGGCCAGCTGCTTGCAAAGAACAGCCATGCTCCCTCCTATCCCATGCTGACATTTGTTGGACATCATGTTGAAACAGGCTGGGGAACTAATATCAGAAAACTAAATATATAAAGAAGTGCTTCGTTTTTTCCAATTTTAGCTTCCTGAACCCACCTGACATGGAGCCAGACAAGAGCTAGTGCCAGCACAAGAAAGGAGAGGGCAAGCAGCTGACAGGAAGGTGGTGGGGGGCAGAGGATGATTGGTTTTGGGGAGCAGCTAAATGCTAGATTGGATTAGCTATAATCAGACCTTATCCTCAGATCATAAAGAGGAGATGGGTTTCATAAAGTTTAATGCATGCATTTCTTTTACCTCTTACAAGGAATTCCTGGCCATCAACCTTAGATTCGCCTTTTGGTTTCTGCAGCAGGGAGATCCAGTGATGCATCTCCTCAGGGGTGTCACTGTTGCAGTGAATCACTCGATTTGCTGTGATGATCACAAAAGAATTTGGTCTGCCAGAAAACACGAGAATTAAAACTAGTCATAACCATATAAATATCTCAAGTCACAGCAGATGCAAAGTCAGAACCATGTCCTCTACCTTTCCATAAGCAATGCAGAAAGATTCCCTGAATACAAACTGTGGAGGGGTGAAGAAGCACTCCAGAAGAGCATACCTCAGCAGATGCATGAAGAAATTCTGACTGTCTAGCTTACTACTTGTGCCCAGTGTTTTACTGGGACTCAGAATAACTATGAGGAGCCCAGCCTGAGAACGGGCTAAAACTTTCTGCTTTAAAGAATTCTTTGCTGGCTACTGAGATAGGCATTTTCTAAACTAGTATCCAAAAAGTCCCTGCAGCCTCTGAGAGGAAAAAGCAAATGATAGAAGTAAATAGCTTAATAGCTAACAATTTAATTCAGTACTGCAGTGAGAAGCTTTGCCCTGGTTGAACCTGTTAACATTATAGGAAATAATTAAATGTTAACATAACGCGATATTAAATGTCCCATAATCTTTTCTTCAAAACTAACCAATTTGTGAACTAAAGGTCTGTGCTGTGTTGCATTGCAAAGATGTCAAGAAGAGTACAGATTTCTGAATTCGTTCATTATTCTTCCACAGTGTTTTTTTTTCTCTCTAAATTTACAAGATTATCTTAAAATTACTGCATTGAAAAATGGGAATCACTACTTTTGCTGGACATTTCTGTTTAGTGGTAGGAGTAGATAAGACTAATTTCTTAGCTTTCAGATTACTCTGTTCCCAATTGTAAGATGAAAAGGAGTATCTAACCTTTCACTCAAAATAACACACTTGTAAACTTCATGCCTGTGGAGTAACATAGCTTAAAACACACCAAAGACTATGGCTGAGTTTATTTTGTCAGAGATGAGTTCTTACAACAAGTTTAAATACATGCAAAACCTCCAATGAAATCCGGACCTCTCCGCAAGAATATGTCAGAGAGCTTCTGATCTCAGAGATGGTCAAGTCACTGAAACACCACCTGTACCTACCTGTCAGGGTTGTCTGAGGCACAGACAGAGTCAATAAGCCCAACATCCAGAGTTCCCTGTACAGTGAAAGAGATACAGATTACAGCAGTTGCTTGTACTAAATTACAGACATTTTCCTTCTTGAATAGGAACTGAAAATGTTCTTCTGAATTCCAATAGCTTGAGTAGAAATGAAGAGATGAGAAAGGCATGAAGGGAGCATAAGAGAATCATCATGAGAGACTCCCTAAACAGCAGGAAAAGGTGTGCAAGGACTCCATGGGGCTGGAGGAAAAGAGCTACAGCTTTCCTCAGAGCATTGTGGAGGTCTGAGATAACCTCTGCCTCCACATCTCAGCACTAGTAAAATACATAAAATACATTGTTCTCAACTGACTCTCTTCTGTCTGGAATAACTGATCCAGACTAGTCCCATAACCCTTTAGCTGCATGAGGTAGCCCCCCCAAAGCCAAACAGAAGAGCCATGGGGTGGTCAAACTCAGTCACCCTCTTCAACCACCATGTTCCTCACTGCCTACCCTCTTTTCCATCAGCTTTGCTATTTCTTTTTAATAAACATCTAACTTTCGTATACAGCTCACAAACCACAGCACTGCATGTGCTGGAAAGACGTGCACAAAACAGTTAAACACAGATGGCTGTAAACATGCCCACAGACTGGTTGCACAGTAACTCACCACAGCATTCTTTGGATTGGCCTGTTCATCTTGCATTTCCCTCAGCTGCTGTGCTGTAGCGCTGTGTACTCGGCTCAGGACATTAAACCAACCACTGGCAATCAAAACAGACTAAAAGTTAAGATTTGGGTAGTGAAACTAGCTCTAGATGATCAAGGAACCCTGAAAGCTGCCAGGCAGTGGAAAAATTCCTTCATTCACAACTTCCTCACAATTATACTACAAAATATCTCTTGGGCACATCATACCAGACTAATGTCTTCCTTCCTCCCTATTTCTCCATGAAAATTCTATGCATGTCCTCCAACTCACTGACAGTGTTCCCACAAAATTCAGCTTTCTATTTGCTATTCAAGAAACTACAGTGGTCTCACTGGGGAGCACATGTCAGGAGATTGAGTAGAGCATACAGTGGTTGTAAAGACAGTGTCAGCTGGGATCTTCCTGGACTAGAGTCCTAGAGATTCCTAGGGTGCCTTCTTAACTAGCCTCTCTCTGATCTGCTTGTAAACTTGAAAGTCTTATGGCTCTCAATTAATCATGAGTTAATCTGGAGGGAAGAGAATGAAGTTATTTGTCTGTGAAAGAGCTTCCCATTACAGACATATCTGGAGGCTGAATCTCTTCTGCAGAACAAGCAGATTCTTATCTGCAGCTTCCAGCGAGATCAACAAACATCTAGACTTTGTGGAGGATTCACAGATCAGCTACTCTACACCATCTGGTAATCTGCCCTTTGCTAGTGCAAGTGTTGGTGCTTCTTCTCCCTCAGAACTGAGTGGTGTGGCATTGACAGAGGCCACATTTGTCCTAGCAATTCTGTAATGTTAGCTTAGGGCATGGCTATTCCAGTTGGGGAAGTTCTGGGTTAAGAAGTTACTGTCTCTTCAGCTACTGCCCCTTGAATTTGCCTGTTTCTTCTTCATGTGACTGGTCTTCATCCATTTCTGTTAATTTGTGTCCAAACTCTTTTCCTCTTCCTCCCCCTATTCCCAAAGAAATAACAAAATCCTTGAATAATTTCACAGAATCAGATTAAAGTAGATCAGACAGTTACACTTGCTGGATGGAGAGAACAGTAACCTCTGGTAGGAGTGGGAAAGACATACGCAGCTAGGGACAGTAACCTCTTAACTTGGCCAGAACAGGTTATCCAACCCGCCCTTAAACATCTGATTCTCACTGCATAGCCAGGACGCCAAGAAGGAAGGACATGAGTCATTTATTTGCTTTGCACTGGGAAGATTTTATCAGATGACACTACAGACTCTGATAAGCTGCAGCCTTTTCTCTGTCTCCTGGATAAAACCCAGCTGCTCTTGCAATCATTTACAGACAACATGAATAGATGTTTTGTTTGATTCAAGATTCCATTTAATAAATAAATCAGCTATTAGATGTTCTAGTTTATATTAAGGTTTTGCCTGTCTCCTGAAGTAACCCTTGAATTCAGTGTGCTCAGAGCCACATGCAGAAGGCGGCAGTCCTGTGACTAACTGATAGGCTGAACCGCCATCTCAGTAGCTGCAACAGTAGCTGTCCCCAAAGGAGGTGTGGTGCCTCCTAATAAGCACAAAATGACACTGAGGAATGAATCCTCTTTTCTGTCCAGCAGAAGGGAAGCAATTATGATGTTTCCCAGGCAGACACAAATCTCTCCCACGAGCGGCTGGGTCAGACTCACACTGAATGAACAAGTCTAACAAAACTCCCTCATATACCTGGCATCTTCTGGTGATTCTGCCACAATGTGATAAACTCTGTCTTCTGTCACAATGTCCAAGGCATTCTCCTTCTCGTGAATATCCACAATCTCCCTGAAACACAGCAAATCACGTGAGCCAGATACTGAAAGACTTTTGCAGGCATTAATTCCATTAGGCCAATTTTTTTCACATTGTACCACACAAAAAGGTAATGAATGGTTCAGAGGGCTTGTAACTTCAACCGAAATGCAAAAATTCCTATAACATACATAGACTTTTGGGATCTCCTTAAAAAGATTTAGCTAATCTACTGCAAATGCAAAACTTAAAGAGTTAAATGGATTTTCCTCAAGTCTCAGCAGACTGAATGGAAGAAGAGATAGCAGGGTTGTGAGTATATACAGCTATTTACAAAGTGAAATGGGCCAATCTTTTTGGCCCTTTATATGGCCACAAAATGCTAATGTATGACTAGTCTCTCCTTTCCTTCAGCAGGAGCTGAGGAATTGGCTATGGTAGCAGAAAGAACATCCAAGGCTGAGGGAGAGGCATAGTACATGCTGCCAAGATCAAATCTCACTGTGAGCTTCATACCTCCTCTGTGAACTGCCTGGAGAGGCCAAGAAAGAGATGGAAACAGGGCAAGAGAGGATACATGGGGCATGTACTGAATTAGCCCCTCCTGGTCTGGCTCCATCCGTGACTTCAAAAGAGCCTCTACTAGATTATGACATGCAAGACTGGATAAAGAATCAGTGAGCGAGCAATTCCAAACTCCCTCCAGAGTAAAACTAGAAGCTTTTATTGTGTTTTCCTTCCCTTATGTTTCTGATTCTTCCAGCACTATTGGAGATATCTAGATTGATGAAATCTATCCAGCACTGGAAACTTCATTATCAATTTAGAGAGTGAATACTAGGGATTGAAAGGATTCATTTTTCACTCACTTTGCCCTTCTAATATCAATTGTCCCCTTCAGCTTTTCCTCACTATCATTCTCAAAGTACATCAGCTTGGATTCTCGAAGCACAAACCAGCGGCGTTTCCAGTTACGGCGTGAAAGTGTTGACATGCCTCCTCCTTTTTTATATAGCCAGCCTGACTTCAGTGCCTCTTGCTTGGTTCTGAACCACATGAATGCCTCGTTCTTCAGAACACACCAGCGCCGCCTCCATGGGTTCATCAGACCTCCTGCAAAGAGAGGGACAAGACTTCATCAGACATGCAACAAGGCACAATTCTCCATTATGATCCTGCTTCTTGGACACTTAGTTACCAGTTCAGTTTCTACATGCAAAAAGGGAGCTGAGGGAGATAAACAAGACTATGATTAAGTTTGGACAGAGAAAAAACAGAAATAACTAGTGAAATAAACATGAAATATAAAAAGGTCACTGTTCCTTATGCCCTCCTTTCTACACAGTCATATAGTTAAAGGTAGTTGTACAAAGAGGCCAGATAAAACTGACTTCCAGCCATGGGCCTTTACTCTTTCTCTCTGCTAGATTATTCCAGCACCAAACTTACCAACACTATATACAGACACTACATATAACTACATACTAGACAAATTTATAGGCATATAAGTTCACATACTATATACATATACTATGTATATTTAAAAAATGTATATATGTATGTATACATAACGTTGCAAGACATTGTAGAAGCCACTGCTTTGCTAGAGGCCAGTAGGAAGAGAATTTTTTTTAAGGAGCCAGGTTCCTAGGTCCTTCAGCCTCTTCTGAAAATCCCAACATCAAATGCAAAGAATTTATCTAGCTGTCAATGACATCAGTGGTGTGACATCCTCTCCAGGGCTTCTTTCAAGCCTGCCTACAGCATTTGATATGGGACCCAGGCATCACAAGATGACTGGATACCAGACTAGATGGCCATCTGTTACAGGAAATTCTGATACATGAAAAAGAACGGACTCTTCTCTATCTCTCAGCAGCTTTGAATCTTATCCCCATTATCTCCTCACCTCAAAATCCTATAGATCACTCCTCCCCTCCTCCATGCACTACTCAAATATTTTTGAACTGTCTTCAGTGTTGTAGCTCAGAATGAGCCATTTAAATCCATACCGTGAATAAGTGGACATATATGGGTCTCAGAGCCCAAGATATTCAATCTAATTCCCTGATATCCACTGTCTGGCTGCTTGTTTTATTTGGTGGTGTGAAATAAAGGAAGACAGAAAAAGAGAGTACACAGAGAAGTAAGAGCAGTGCAGGATGATGATTCTGGAGAAACAGAAGAGGAAAGTGGGTTTCCTGGCTCCCCTTCCATGGTTTTGGCTAAAGCTGCTTACCCTTCATATAGAGATAGCTGTGAAAATAGGGTGGTCCTGAACCATTGAAGATGGTGACCCGTCCGTTACAAAATTCTTCATCTGTATCTATGTAAACATCCACTTCCTCCTCACTGTCCAGAAACTAGAAGAAAAAAAATACAGACTACTTGAGTTCTCCTAATCTCAGAACTGGAGCAAAGTAACAAGACTGCAGAAGTCATATGATCAGAAGGTGCAAAACGACACATACTCCCTTTATGAAGCAAGCTGCACAGGAAAACTAGAGGCTTGACAGCTTACCCATTAATGCCTAAAGCAAGACTGTCCAGGGACCATGGAATTTTCATGCCAGAAAGGAGAGTGACATTTGGCAGTGGATACAGCTAGAAAACTCCAGTTACCTGCAATAACAAACCTTCCTCTTCCAGGGCAGAGCCAAGAGTTCAAAATCTAATTTAATGGGATTAGGAGAGAATTTTCCATTTTGGAGGATTTTTCCAAAACTGTCTGCTAGTAATAGCCTCTGTCACTCTGCTGGCAGACAGGCCAGGATACTGGATAAGATGCAGCATTGATCTAAACCCAGCAAGGAAATGCCTACAACTTCCAATTGCTTTTGGTTTACTAGAAAAAAAGCACATTCCAGAATAACTGAACTCTAAAACAAAGATCTAAATTACTTAAATGAAATAACAATATAGTGTTCATTCATTCCTGTTCTCCAAGTAGATAATGGCCCTCAGTCAAAAGAAAGTACTTCACACTTGAAATCCCAAATTACCCTATCATTTCCTTCACCTTAAACAACTTCCTTTGATTGGTTGTATTAGTTTAATACTGACAAAGGCAGCAGTCCTTTTCCTTTCCCAAATGTATGCTACTCTTCTTCATTTTTCTCCTCCTCTGTCTTCCCTCTGCTATCCCTTTGCCATCTATCCTCTCTGCCCTCCTCTTCTGCTCATTCATTTTCCCTCTCTTGCTGTTAAGTTTCAAAAAGCAGGTACTGCTGGGTCAGCAGGTACTGATGGCATCCTGACTGAGCTGCAGTTAATTCTTTCCATGGCTTATGCCATGACTTAGTAGCAACTGAATTTTTCATGAGTCTTACTCATTGAGGAGCCTAGTAAAATCCTCTACTTCTGTTTATGTTTTAAGAAAAATGGTAGAAACTGGCCTAGACTGTGATAAGCACTGTGACAAAATGATTCTAGACTTGACGATTACTTGATCAGTGAGACCTGCACACGGAGAAGGTACCTAAGGAATGAAGATTTTTATTCAAGCAGAGCACACTGTAAAAATTCTGGTGGCTGGCAGCTGACATTAGGGAAATGCAAACAGGAAGAAATCATGGAGCTTTTTAAGAGGTTTATAATCTGCCATTGGAAAAGAATAGCAAAGGAAGAAAATTTAATTCCTTAAAACAATTCAATCTATTTTCTAAAAGATATTTGTAGTTCAAATTCAAGTCCCTGCTTTCAGGGACATCATTTATCTCAAGTATTTTTTGGGCCCCCACTGGCTTTGCATCTGAATGCCTCACAATCTTCTGTGGGCTTATTTATCATCCTGGTCTGTTAGGGGATTTATTATTGTATTATTAAGCAGTTGCTTAGTGCACTCAGAAGTCCAGGGCCTAGTTTGGGATCTAAGCCAAGATCCTTCAAGTGCCAGACTAATAGACCATCTTCACTACCCTGTCATGCCCTTTGCTGTAGGATTGCTACAGTAGGTTCAGTGATTTTGGTTGTATGCACTGGAACCCACCCAGGATCAGCACAGTGATCTCTTCTAGCCTTAGAATAGCTTAACCTGCATATGGCAGCTGAAAATAAACCCTTGACTGAACCCTTTAACAGGACAAGGACCAGAGAAATTTTTTGTGATGGAAACAAATCAAAACCCAGTCTTTCTCTTTTAGTTTCCTCTTGTGGTTGTCCTCTGGAAGCTCAGATTACTACTGTGAAATCTCTCTACAGTAGAACATATGCTAGAAGTAGATATTAGCTGCCTGACTTTTACTCTTCCTAGAGGGTGTTAAGCTAATATATAATGATGAAAACAGTCTAAAATAACCTGGGTACCTATGTGCTAGCTTGTGTGCCGGTAATGCTAGAAAGTCATATGTCCTCTGCCCTTCAGATAATTCCTATTTACCTATACATCACCCTTCTCTTTTTTCAAGCTGACCACTGATGTAAGAGAGAGTTACGTATTAGTCACAATACTTAAAGCAAGCAAGCATATTGTACATGTAGTACAGAAGGCAAGGATGCTATAAACATCAAAGTCATACTCACATTCGGAAAAGCAAAAGGAGGGATTCTTACCGAGTCCAGGCTGCCACGATTGGAGTCCATGCTGGTGCCATGGGAGTGTCTCAGGATTTCCTCACCATTCAGAGGCTCAGCTGAGGCACTACCTGCATCTCCACAGCCATCAAACTCCTCATGGTCATAGTCAGACTCCACATCCGGAGGCAAACTGTAAATTGGCTCTCCCACCTCTCCACTGTTACTCCTCAGTGTATTTGAGACAGTGCTGTAAATGCTTTCCCCTGGGTCAGATAGAGCACTCTGCTCCTTGGGGCTAGTGGTTCTTTCCACAGGTTGGCCTGGAGCAGTCACAACCTCTCCCACTTCCCTTTGGAGAAGCGACAGGTTTGTGTCCACATCTTCCTCTGAGTAGTTATCGCTGTTTCTTGTGCTGTGCTGATTCAAGACCACCAAACTGGAAGTTGGCCGTCCCTCATCATCAGCATGAAAGCCCTCATCCACTTCTTCTTCAGCCAATGGTGCCACCAGACTACAGTCTATGTTGAGCGTCCCCTCACTGGAGAGTGAGCGCTCTAAATTCTGCACGCTTTCATCCAGATTGCCAAAATCCAGCAGCTCCAAGAACTCCTGGGCAACCCTAGATGCCTCCTTTTCCAGCCTCTGGATCTCTTCTTCTCTCTGCCGATTGATTTCATTCCTGGTGTTTTCACAGATGATGGACATGTGATCCTCCTTCTGTTTCTGCAACTTCTCAATCTCCTTCTCCAGTCTTAAGATCTCCTCCATTTGATGTCTTTCTTCTTCTTGCAGGGGAATATCTGCCTCCTCAGTCTTTACTAGTTCCACCTTAAAGAATTTGTCACAATGTTAAAGTTAAAGCTGTTTCTTAACCTACAGGTGGTCCTTGCCTGAACCTTCTATTCTTCCTATCTCCCATGCTTGTCTTGCACTTCCTTTCTGCAAAAAGATGACCCTAAGTATCCTCTCCTTTTCTGACTAGCAACTGCAATCATCCATGGTGTAAAAGTTAAAGGTAGACCTGCTGGATCTTCAGCTACCTTCTTTCTTCCAGCAACCTACTTCCTTTCTGAATGGCGCAAAATAGCTGACTGGGATCAGTGAATTTTTAGAAGAGTCTGTCAGCTGCTCTGTACATTAGAATTTGGATAGAAGCATCCTGAAAGTGCTTCCTCCCTTTTTGGACCATCTCACACACACACACTTAGACATATAGGGGAGAGCAACTATATATGAACACATATATGCATAACCTGTTTAAGAGACTTCCTATGCCACCAGTGAGCTGAGTATCTCCCAGGTATATCATGAAAAAATTTGGAGATTTTGTTGCTTGCCGAGTTGGGGGTCTGACCATCAGAGTCTGGGTCTGGAAGGGATATTGCAGTGAAGTGGGACAGTATCCTCCCTGACCCCACCCCACCAAAACACTATCTTGAATTTCTTGGCGTTAGTCAGCATCTCTGATTGATGCTGGATGGCAGGATGCTGAAGATTCTGCCTGTTCCTCTATTCACCACACTAAAGGAACTGAAGAGATTTCTAGTAACTGCACAATAATTTGAAGACAGAAGATACTGGTAACTGTCATTGAGGTTTAGCTATAACATAAAGCCACCCTCCCCGTCCACTGAAGATGCTGAAAACAAACACACAGAAAAAAGCAAAAATAGGTTCTGAAGGATTCCATGTACTTCCACACAGGAATGTGACAGTGCAGCCAATGAATTGGTTCCTTTCAGCCACAACCATTGTTTTCTTTATGATTTACCTCGTTGCTTGTTTTCTACTTGACTCTTACTTATGCATAAATAAATTGTTATATTCTAATGTTTCATCTCTTCTGAACAGAACTGGCCCAAAACTGGGGAATGAATGGTATGGGAAAACAAATCAGAAGATATACAGCTGTTTTCACACACCTCAGGTTAGGTGGTCTGTTCTTCTAAAATATCAAGTACCAACAATTAGATCAGTTACAAGGGGTTTATTTTAGCCATGGCAACAGCCTTGTACACTCTTTATTTTGGCTGTTACAGGCAACAGTCCAGCAAAACAGACTGTCACAGTGCAGCACATCACAAGGTCATGTAATAAGCTCAAGCAGTAGAGAGAAAAGAAGGATGTTGCATTTTCAGTACTGAAATATTCAAATAGGAACTATGCAAGCTGGTACACGAGTTGCGGGAAAAAAAAGCTTGCTAGCTCTATGCACTTTTGCCAAAGCCAAACACCTGCAAGTTGTGAGGGAACAAAGCCCATTTTCTAAACAGTGTTGCCACAGTAAAGTAGAGGTATTAGCTCCAGGGGAAAGCGTAGGCAATGGAGGACCCTTCATAGATCCTCAGAGGAGCCATATGGAAAGAATAAACTACTAAACTTACCTGAGCCACCTGGAGTAGAGCATTCAGTTGCTCCTTTTCTCTGTTAAAAACAAGAAATGATAGTCAGAGATACATGCAGCTCTCCTGGATGAAGCTTTAAGAAATACAAGGACACATCATCTGTCCGTGGTTAGGGTTACAACAAGGTAGTTTTTTCAGAGTTTTTGTAATTTAGTAAAACTTGAATTTCTCTGTGGTTGGCATGACCTTTGTTGATACAGCACATTTTCCCCATGCACTTAACTTTCAGATCAATCAGGAAGTTGGATTAACTGGAACACGGGAGGAAGGACATTGGAAACAGTAACAGAAAGACAGATCAGTTAGATTCATGATAAATGTGCACTGAAGCCACTGAGCATAGTAGGAAGTGCTGTAAGTCTATGGATATTAAATGAGCCACTACATGTATAACTGACAGATTTCAGGAAGTTCTGTGTTTGTTTTGTTAAAAAAGAACTATTATAATACAAGTGCTGAGACTGTGTTTTGTTTTGCATCCAATATACTATTTAAACCCAAGAAGAATTTACCAAATTTTTGTACTCTGTGAAATGGCTAAGTGGAAGGCTTTCTATCCTGAAGACCTCGGTCCTCCAGCTTACATAACTTCTCAGTTTACAAATAAAGGCTGTAAGAGTCAGAATTTGTTAGTAAACATGACTAGAGGAAGAAATTATCCCATGGTGCTGCATCTCCGCCCAGACTAAAAAGGTAGTACTTTAAGGGAAGGCTGTCACCATGACCACTTTGTCTATGGTCAGCATGCTACAAGCAACTGAACTAGTAGACAGACAAATGCCAGGGTCATGCATATGCAGTAGTGATAGGATGTGGCTGGATGGCAGAAGCTTCCCATAGCAACCAGTGCATAGCTAAATTCAGACAGGCAGTGGTAACTTTCAAACCTATAATTCAATCTTGCTCAGAACAGGAGGGCAACAACAGTTATTTCCCAGGCCCTACAGCTTTTCCCAGCGAAATTCTAATTTGCAGCTGCAAGTCACAATGTTCTTAGACCTCTCACTTTTTCTTTCTCAAAAACAAACAAACAAACAAAAAAAAACAGGACATGTTTATAATGAAAATGACGTAAGTGGGACCGAGATGGTTCCATCTCTACTGGTAACAGCAGGTTAAACAACTGCCTAAAATGATATGAGGGTGCAAGAAGAGCCATTTCAAAGCGAATCAGACATACCACCTACAACCTGCACACTGATTAGTTCAACTGTTCCTCACATTTTCTAGACCTCTGATACTTCTTGCTGGTCTCCATCCATCCTCACACTCTTTCTGAAATGTGATACCTAAAACTAGGGACAGTACTCCAACTGAGGCCTTATCAATGCCAAGCAGAGCAAAAGAAACACTCCGCATCTTACAAAAACAATCTTGTTTATATATGGCATTTGCTTTCTCTCACTACGGCACGAACTGGTGACTAATACTCGGCTTAAAGCCTCCAGACCATCTTCCTGATGTTGAACTAGTTGTTCCTCCTCTTCTCTTTGTGCATTTGATTATTCCTAACTGTAGATCTGCATACTTGCCTGTAGTGAATGTTAATCTATGTTTTCCAGACCACTTCTTCAATTTGCCAAAATTATTTTGAATTGTAATCCTGTCTGGCTATATACTTGCAGACCTTCACCAGATGGTATTATCTGCAAATTTAATAAGCATACTCATATTTCATCATCCAACTTATTATGAAAAAATTGCATTAATATCACATCCAGCACAGTCCTGAAGAATCCCATCCAGCATTTCTCTTTTACTTATCAGATAAGTACTATTGTTTACTAATACAAATGTGCTTTTTTCATCAGTTAAACCACCAACCCTACTCTGATTTTACCTAGTTTTATTGAAACCACATTCCTTATAGTGTTTTACAAGTATTGTCAGAATATGCCAAAGCCCTTACTAAAGTCAAGATACCTATCCTCTTACAGCTTTTCCTTATTCACAAGGCATGTCATAAGCTATCACAGAAAGAAGTAGATAACTTTGATATTGTTTGTTCTTCAAAAATCCATGTTGGCTCTTACCTCCTTATCATCAAGTACTTATAACTGCTTGTTTGATTATTTGGCTCAATATTTTCCTGAAATTGAGGTTTAGCTGACTGGTCCAGAATTCCTGGTTCTTCCTTTTCTCCATTTTAAAAGGGGATCAGTTATGTTTATGTTTTTCCAGTTTTATGGAACCTCCACTGCTATCCACAGAGGAGAAAGATAATAGCTGCTTCAGCCAGTTCTCAGAGTACCCAAACATTAATTTCACCAAGTTCAGATGACTTCTTTTTAAACTGATTTATCTGAGCATTCTCTAACATTTTCTTTCCCTGCTGGGTTCTGAATTCTTGCACATCTGTATTGTGCTTAGTGTCCAATAGCTAATCTTTTTGGGGAAGACAAATAAAAATATCATTAGGCACTTTAGCTTTTTCAGTATTATACTTTGTTCTTCCTATTGAACAGTAGACCAAATTGCCCCTTGTCTCTCTTTTACTATGAGGGTACATAAAATAATTGCTTGTTAAAATTTATTTTCCTAGTTAGTTTATCTTAGTTTGCACCTTAGTCCTTCTGATTTTGTCTCTGCATGGGTGTGTTGTTTTTTTTTTTTCCCGCTTGTTCTCATTAGATTAGCCAATTTCCAATTTCTATGGACTTCTGTCTCATTTCTGAGGTTAAATACTGAACTTGTAATAAAAGTCCAAAATAAGAAACATAAAACAGCTATTTACAAAGTGCTTAAATTGTCACAGGATTTATTTGTTCAAACGTGTATAACTTTCCTGTAGTTGAAGTTTTACGCTTCTTGAAACAAAAGATTATCTGGAGACACCCAGTTCGGATAGGATGCAGGTAACCAAGGAGAGAACAGCAACTGATATGTGATGTGCAGCAGTCTCAATCAGTGCACTATCACTGTTCACAGACTGCTCTCTTCCTTTTGCCAGGTTAGCCTTTCCTTTCCCCTCCCTAACTCTTGACACACCTATTTCCCTGAAGAGAGCTACTGCAGCAGGAACAGGGGGACCACGTGTATTCGCCAGAGTGTAGGAACTGCCATACCAGTACAGATGCACTGCCCATCTTGCTTTCTGACTTGGCTTTTTGGGCAAACCAGAGAGCTGTGAAGTCTGGTACCATCTCACAGTGCTAAGTCTCCATGTTTTGGAGGACTGCATAAACCTTCCTCTACCACTGTGAAGGCAAGGAAAAAAATATGCATCTCTTTCCAATCAACAAAATCAACTCCTTCCTTCACATGTACCTTTCAAAGGAGGAAAAAACACTAACAGAGGTAAAAATACCCCAGAATTAGCTTTCCTAAAGGACGCAGGACACTCCTTTTCCATCCTGCTTTTCCATTCTGAGCCATCTGCATCCCACCCCACCTCTGCCCCAGCACTGGGACACTGTCTCAGGGAATTGCTGTCCCATGTTATTGTCATGCCAAAGCCGCAGACCCTCTCTTACACCTTGGCAGTTTCAGTGCTAGGGATCTATGAGTGCAAGATTCCAGGTTGTACCTTTCCTTCACCTCTTCCTCTTCCTGTTTCCTCCTACACGCCTCCTCTTCTTGCCATTGTCTTTCCTCTTCCTCTCTTCTGATCAGTTCTTCCTCTTCTTGCCTCCTCCTCTCCTCCACTTCCAGTTTCCGCTGCTGTTCCTGCTGCAGCAGGTGCTGGTAGAGGCTGCGAGCCAGGTGGCCACGCCAGTGCTTCTGCAGAATGACTGCAGCGGCCTTCAGTTGCAGCAAGGTCTTCTTCCAGAAGTATGCTCGGTAGTTCTTTTGTATTATAACGACACTGGCTAGCACCTTTTGATACTTCTTCCTAAAAACAGAACCAGACACTTAACAGGACATGAAGCAGGGCATGAAACCACACCGCATTTTCCACGCCAGGGTATATCAATCAACCTTATCAAATCCACAAATAATTGGACTTGGAATAATATTGCTCAGGAGTGACATAATTTCTTTTCCTCTGCTGCTGTTACTCATAAATCTTTTTCTCCCCTCTGTCCTCACTCCTACATCTATCACTGATTTCTGTTTCCATAGGCATCTACTTTTGTGAAGACTACCTGAGAAAGAAGGACAGATATTTGGAACACAGAAAGAGAAGGTCCGTGGGCCCAAAGCCTACTTGCATTGCATGCACATGCACACACTGCATAAGTAGCATGATCACTCAGTGTGGATTTATTATATAAAAACATACAAATGACCTTACTGTATGAGAACAAATCCTGCCCTACCTTGCCCAATATCTCATCTTTTAAGCAGTCAAAAGGAACTCCAGGAAAAATGAGTATAAAATGGGGCAAAAATAGATCTTGCCACTAATCTGGTATTATTTGGGGGAGAACAGAGTGATACAAGTTTGATTGCTGAATGTAAACCTGTTGACATAACAGGCTTCCATAAAGCATGTACTTATATTGAACAACATTTTGCTTAAACAATAATAAAATCAAAATCAGCTTGGTACCTTAAACAAACCCCAAACATGGTTAGGGCTCGAAATAAAAGAATCATCATTCACTATGTTTCTAGTCTAGTGCAGTCCTAGCAGAGTCAGTTCTTGCCTCTGCATTACTGAATACTTTTACCAAGAACCTGAAATATTAATAAAAAAAATCACTGGTGGAAGTCTGTACATGATACACAAACTGGGCAAGTAATAAAAGAGTTACTGTTACACAGTAATCTGGATCAATTTGTAAGCTAGATTCAAGCAAACATTAAACTATTAGAAAGAGCCAAACATAAGGTCTTGTATCAAGGAACCAAAGGCCAAACACACCTGATGCGAGATTCTGTATTAGGAATTAGAAAGTTAGGCCACAGGGATCACCAGCTGAAGGCAAACTCCTAACACAATGCTATAGAAAAAAAGCTACTGGGATTTTTGTACTTGCAAGCAAGAATACAGTGTAGGAGGGGACTGCACTGCTACTTTTATCTTGTGTTCAGTGCTAACACTCTGTTTCAAGAGCAATGTTAGAATCTCAAGTGATTTCTGAGAAAACAAAACCAGAACCGGAAATCCTGGCTTATAGAAAAAGAGATTTCAGGAGCTTGTTCCTTTACCTTAGAAAAGAGAAGGTTAAGGAATGGCTTGATCCCGGTCAAAGTACCCACATGAGAACTGTTTGGGGGGCATTTCTATTTATCTATAGGGGAAATAAGATTCAATTGACTTGAAGCTGAAGTCTATTCAGACTGGAAACAAACTGCATATTTTTAAAGCAACTGAAGAGATTTATACACCTTAATATACACCTTGCTGTAGTGAAATTATCACTGGTATTATTTGAATCAAAATCTACCCTACTCCAAGCCAGAATTTGCACAGGAAAATCCTATGGCCTGTGTTACACAGGAGCTTAGACCAGCAGGCTGCAGTAATCCTGTGAGGTTTTATAGTCCTAGAAAGCATGCTGGAAATAGCACAGCATTCTCACATATCCTTCACACAGACCTTCTGCAACCCCCCAAGGAGAAGACACACTTCAAAATCCCCTTCCTGGCAATCAAACCCTCTTCAAATGGCAAACAGGGGCCCATGTTGACAACTTGCCACCTCCTTGCACATCAGATACATCAGCCTCGTCAATAAAATCAGGGGAGGGTTGCAAATAGCTGTAGTGTGCAGAGGTCGCTCTTTTTTCTATAAGGATCAAGTCAAAGGAAGGAAACACAATGAAAAGAAAAGGGAAGAGGTGATAAGAATTGGGAGGTTTTTGATGAATTGCTCTTGGGCTGTAGTTCCCTCACCCCTACTCCTGCTGTCCTCCCTGCCCCCTGCACATGGGGTGTGAACAGCTGCACATGCACCCTCTGCTAAGGCAGATATAAGTGCATCAAAAAGGGCACTCTAACTTCTACATAATGCATCTGCCAGAAACTCTGTTGAGTGCAACGTGTGCCAAGCCCTGCCCAGCTACAGGCTGGCTCTGCCTGCTAATCTTCCAGACTGAAGTGCCCCCTCCTTCCTCATGACCACAGCAGAGCTCACAGGCGCCATTCAGCTGGAGCTGCTGCACACAGCCCAAGTTTCACTCCCCATGTTCAGCCTTCCACTCTCCCTCTTGCATTGCCCAAACAAATTCAGCCTTAAATCCGCGTAGAGGAGTTGGGAGACATCCTGACCATGTATCACAAGAGAGAGCAGCATGACTATGAGCTCCAGTGCTGCCTTTGGAATTTAATTAATTATTCTGTTGATGAACTGTAGTTGGCAGTTATGTCTCCAAGGACCAGAGACCACATGGCTATCGAGTAATTTCCTATCGCCTTATTACCCTGAGCAATAAAGTCCAGCAGGATCCAGAGACACTGCCAAATTTATACCAAATATTCTTCATGGACCCTGCAAGCCTAGGAACATTTTTCTGCATTTTAGCTGGTGAAGCTGTTACCTGCAGCTGATCTCCATGGTTTTGCTACAGATAACAGGGTCATTTGCATGAGCTAGATTTTCTTATCTTTCACTTTAGTGACCATTCAGAGACACGAGGCTGCTGGGAGAGAGAGCAAAGCAAACCATCCATCCCTAAGGGCTGCTTCCTCAGGCTCTCTGAACAAGTTCGCAAAGGAGAAACCAGTACTGTAAAATCCTTCTTGTGGCACATGTACCCTTCTTTGCTAGCCTACTTTGCATGAGACCAAACAAATTTAAACACACTTGTCCTTGCAAAACTAACAGAAAAGGTATCAAGCTCAAGGCAGCACTTGCTGATACCCCTTACCTCTGCCCAGCTCTGCACAGACCATTCGCCACTTGCACAAATGAACTCCCTCCTGATGGACCTTCTCCAATACAGGTGCAGTGCAACTGGAAACTCTTCACAGAAAAGTTCCAATCTCTCTCCCTTGCTCTTTTCTCACTCCCTACTCTCCTCCCCTGCAAAGCCCAGTTGCCTCCAGCTGCTCTGTGAGGATTTCCACTCTGGCTGTACAAACACGGCTTGTTCTGAAGATGAGACTTGGAAGAACAACATGTGGGACAGGGAATCCAGATCTGCAGACTGGAGGGCCACAGGATTTCTAGCCAAGAGGAACGCTGCTGCAACACTATCTCCGTCACAGCCCTGCAGGCCAGCAGTTACCTTCCCAGGAACTCAGAAAAGCAATAATCCAGTTTGCCTGCAGTGATGTTTCCCAGAAAAATCAATCTTTCTGTGCATGTTAATCCTTACCCCTCTCTCCAAATGCTAGACACAAAGTAAAATAGAGCAGAGGCCCTGACACAAAGAACTTGCAATCTCATGTACAAACATTAGAGCTAGCTCATTTGTCCTCCTAAGGGGAAATAAATAAATGAATAAAAGCCCCCAAGACCAGTGTGTATTTTGCTGATATGCCACATGGGCAAGGCAGGGTAAAACCTTTGCACACATTTCCCAAAGCAAAATGAGCTACCTGGTGTAACTGGAGCTCTAATAAGAGTGCCTGCTGAAACAGCTCTGCTGGCCAGGGATTTCACCTCCTCACACCCCTGACTGACAGGTGTCTGGAGCAGAGACCAGCCAGGAAAGAGCATCTTACTGGGATTAAGCGTGCATGCCACAGCCATTAAGGAGTCAGCTGTTACACTGACTGCAAGGGGCAGAGGAGGGGCAGTTTGTCTGCAGTTGGTTCTCCCAGCCCTCCCCTGGTCAGGTGCAAAAGGGAGCGGCTGAGAGGAGATTACTGGTGCAAAGCTGGCCAAAAACCAATTTTGAAGAGTTAATTAAAAGGAGAGGGAGATCACGAGGCAAACAGGCAGGGCAAGGAAAGAGTGTGAGCAAAGGCAGAGCTGGGAGCGAAGAAGCAGCGATACGCAGGGGGAGCAGTAAATAGAGTTGACAGGCATAAGGGAAAGGAGGGGACCCAAAGCATAGGTGGAGCCCAGCCTGGAGAGCCCTGAAGGCAAGGAAAAGGTGCCTTCAGAGGCAGGCAATGGGTACAGAGGTCCCCGCAGAAGCCTGTTGAGCAGAGCATGAGAGAAGGTGCAAGTGTGTGCAGAATTCAAGAAGAGGTGGCAAAGGTACAGCAAGGGTTTGGCAGAACTGGTACCAGTGGAGGAGAGGGCAGATGCTGCAGCTCGCCCTTGCAATAAAGGGGGGGAGGAGGGAAGCGATGGCGAGGAGACCAGAGAGCAAAGTAAGGGGTCAAGGTGATCCCAGGCACGCAAGCAAAGGGATGGTGGGGCAGCCCACAGCACTGACCTTGCCATGTAGCCCAAGATGTGGGCCCGGATGACTATAGCTGCTTTCCTCAACTCCTCTTCCCGATCCTTCTCCAGCTTCTGCTCAAGAGCTTCCTTCAGGAAAACCTGACGCCAAGGGGAGGAGTTTCAATAAACACAAAGAGAGGAAAGAAGTCAGTCCCCGGGAGAGCCGGGAGATTTCATCCCCTGGTGACCAGCACAGAGTGTGCTCTATGCGCTGGCGCCTGCAAGCTCTGCTGCAGGCGCTCCAGCACTAGCCTCGGCGCTTTGCCCCCTTGGGTGCCTTTACTCATAGCACCGGGAAAAAGTTTTGCAGCGACATGAGTCGAACTCTGTGCCCAACCCCCGCCTCCTTTCACTCTGTGGTCAAGACTTAAAAGAGAGAGAGGGAGGGAGCAGAGGAAGGAGGGAAAAAGGAGGGAGGAGGAGGAGAGCCTGTGCTTGTGCCTGCTATTAACTCTTTCCCAGCTGACAGCTTTCCCTGCACAATCTGGTACCTCCCTGAAGCAGGCACTGAGACCAACTTTGATGATTAAATTTTTTGCAAAGAAACTGGTCCACATTTCAAGAAAAAGGAGGAACATCTTGATTTCTAGACTCCAGGGAGCAATCTGATCAGCAGTCTTAATGCAAGGCAGCAGGAAAGCTAAAAGTCCTGCCATGGTGCAACACTGAGCATACTACATCCCACCCTGCTCTGCACAGGAGCTGAAGCACCCCACGAACCTCCAGGAACTCTGAGCTGAAGAGTTAAGCAGTAGAGCATGCACTAGAGGGAACTGACCCCCAGCAGGAGAGGTCTCCAAGTTACTGTATTAGTGGTTGTACTTCAGGATCTAATATTTTCTCTAGCATCCTCCATCACCTGTATTTCAAACCTCTCCTCAGTGCTTATAGCTTGGATGAGGGAAGGCAGTGCTATCTTAGGGACAAAGGGACTCAGATACAAGCAAGATAAGGGTATGTTTACATGAATTGTGCTGACATATCCAAGCTACTTTAAATCAGCTGCCTTGCCTGATGTTAGCACGGAGTTCTGCTTGCTGAAATACATACTTAGCCGTTTGAGAAGGTCTGCAGCCTGCACAGAGCTCTGTAGCACTGTGGGTACACTGTTAGCTGTACCCAGGCTAGATTAAAGTTGGCTGAGCTATGTCCATACAAGCTGCAGTCACAGCCGCAACTGCCATATGGCCATGCTCATGTGACCTGCCTGACATTGGCTAAGTCACTGCTGGGGCCAGCAAGAGATCCAACTCCCCTAGGAAAGTGCTGCTGCACTTGTTAAAGCACTGCCACGAACACAGGCTGTGAACTCGCACTCACCAGTCTGCAGAACTACCTTAATGAGTGAAAACTCCTTACAAATTTACTGGTTCTATGTGGCTATGCTGAGGGGCCATAGGATGTTCAGAGATTTGAACGGTCATTTAGTCCAATGCTCTGCATAAAGTCTTCCCCTCTCCACTGACCTCCCCTTACGCCTCTGTATATCTTCCCTTCCACCACTGATTTTAGCCTCATCACTTATTTAGGCTCCTTTCTCTCCCCCCCAATAACCATCAGGTACTGAAGCCTCTCCCTGAGTTAGTGTCCCTTGCCACTGGCTTCCTTGGACTCAGCTTTCTCCTGGGGCGCAGTTTGCATTAAGATGGTCTTAAGAAATTGTCTGTTTTGAAATGACTAAGTAACCATCTACCAAGTAACTTTAAAAGAAAGTTCACTATCAAGGTACCGCCAACCATGAAGTTGGCATCCATCCCTGCATGTGTACATCCACTTCCCCTGTCAGCCTTTTAAAGGCTTCTTTGAGACAGGGATTGCTCTTTCCATTACATTTGGATGTGGTCTTGAACACTGTGAACATTTAAAGAACCAAGCAGCAGTCACCCTTTTCAAGAATGCAACTAGCAAAGCACTGGACACTCAATCCATTATTGTCACCATGTTGCAAAAATATTTAGTCCATCAGTGTTTCACTAGCAAGCATAGACTTTGTTGTGCCAGTGAGGAGGAAAAAAAACAAAAAAAATTTTTGAGGTTTGCAGAGTTCAACAAGACCCACTTATTATGACAAGGTTTTCTATATATGCTTGGGGGTGAAGGGTTAATCTCAAATGAGATGAGGCTTGAAAGCAATACCTAGCTATAACCTACTGGCATTTTGTTGGTTTTTTTTAACCTTCTGTAGATGACAAGGAAGAGTAAAATGAATTCAAATCCAGAAATATTTTTGACATGCTGTGAAGGTAACTTGGCTGTTTCTCTGTTGTAATTCATGGTCACTTTCTGAAAACATGAGATCATTTTCACCTGAGGAAGGAATGATTAGACAAAACATATAGGCTACTTCTATCATATTCACTCATACTAGATACTGACCAAGATTTAAACCACAGTGCGGCAGCACACAAAACGACTATATTCTTCACAATCTAAATGCCCGCATGCACTGTCAGTGCAGCTGTGGACATGTGCAAAGGTTGTGTGTGGATCAGCAGACACAAATGTAACTCTGTGTGTACCCATGTATAGAGGTATATAGGTGTGATCCTGTGATTCCCTAGGGGATGACACTGGGAAAGGAAGAAGTGGATCACTGTGACCTGGAAGTCACATAGTCACATACAGAATCCTCCTCCAACAAACAGGCCCTGCAAAATAGCAGTTAAATGCTTTCAAACAGCAAGAATTACTGCATTAAACAGCCTTAGGAAATCCGTGTCATGGGTATGGGTGAGTACGGCAGAAGGTCCAGGAGCATGGAGGGAAAGGCATGAACCTGTGAGCCTCAGTGCTGCTGCTTCATCCAAGCACATCCCCAGTGAAGACCAGGGTCCTTAGCCCAGCTCTTCTGTTATCACACTGCCCATCTGAATCTAAGCCCTCACCTCTACCACGCCACTGGATAAAACCTGCCTTACATACATCAGTACCTCTTATAAACATTAATTTGACAATTGCCAGCCCAGCAGCTGCTCTATTCTTAATGAAAAACACAAAGATCATCCTGCCCTTCCTCCCCTATTTCCTTTCCCAAGCTTCACAATCCCCTGAACTAATTCACAGAGTCTTTTCCTTCCTCTTCCAAACAATTGCTAGGGATATAATTATCCTTCCATTCATTCTGCAGGAAGTATTCCCCCTTCTATAAGCCTTACTCCTCATCCACCCTCTGTACTTCTTCCCAGGTTACATCCCCTGTTGGCTTGTCACACCTTTCTCAGTTGCCACTTCTGGCTCCATGAGTCAAGATCAGTTCTCAGCTGGTGGCAGACACTGCTGCCTGGTACCAGAGCTGCACCTGCAGCAGCAGCAGGGGCAGCAAGAGCACATCGGGGCACTGTCTGTCCGGGACAGTGACCGATGCTCTGTGCGCTTTGGCTGGTAACTTTACTTCACCCTCACCCAAAAACCTCTGCAAAACCAGGGCTCTTTTCTTCATCAGCCCAAGTATCCCAGCCCTGTGTTATCTAGCACTGGCTAAAATATGAATGCAAAGCACTTTGTAATCCAAAGACGAGACACAACAGCTGGATCCAGGCAGCGGGGAAGGGACTACCAGGAAACAGCACTGCTCCGCGAGGCTGGCAGCAGCCTCCCCTGCCAGCCGCCTTTGTACAGCCAGGCTTCCTGGAGGCACTGCCACGAAGGTGGGCCTGCAAGGGAACAGTGGAATGGCTTTGCACCTGAGCATGCTGGAGGATAGGAAGCAACTTGTCCAACAAATGAAATGGCAAAGCAACAGCAACAGCACCTTGAGCAGCAGGGGGCTGGCCAGCCTTCAGCATGCTGAGAGATGGCACCAAGGGTGGAACAGGGCAGGACAGGTTTGCAGTGATAAATTCCTTAGAAATAAGAAAAAGCGCTCCCCTCTACCAGGGTACATACCTCAAATCCAAACCGTGCAGAAAATAAAATAACTTCTACAACCATATAAGACAGCCCAACTGCTCCCTAACTGATTCCAACTTTCCTTCTGAATCATAAAGGAATAAAGAGATCCAAGGACTGTCATTTTTAATCATTTCTTTCTTCCCACAATAGTTGGACCCAATAGTGACCAGTGCCCTGGCAGAGAGACTGGTGTTCACCAAAAATGCTCCATACAGGCCGTTAGCCAATTTTTAGTCTCTAGGACAGAAGCATTCAAAAATATTAAATGAGCGTATATCCAGTGTTTTGGTAAAATCCAAACACATTTTATTTGCTACAACCTACTATCAGTTTTGTTTTTCCAGAAGGATTGTTTGTGCATGTCAAGGAGTGAGTAAAAACAGTCAGATGGACTCAGGCCTTCAGGATGCACAACAGGGAATGAAGAGAAAAAGGATCCTATTGCTGCCCGTGGCTCAAGGCAGCCTGGATGTCCTGCTTGTCATCAGTCTGTTGTAATCCCTGGACTCCAGCTACACTTATAAATAACCTTGTATATTCTAAATGTTGGTCCTCGCATGCATTTCTCTGCTGCCCTTGCTGTAGCCCAGCAATCTCCCATCTCCTGTCACGCTAGGAAGAAAATTCAAACTGCCTGTTTATGAGCTCTAACCAGTCCTTTCTAAAGCTGCCCAGGCACAAGCAGCTCTGCAGCACACATGCACGCACGCACACACTCCCCATCAGCTGTAACACTAAAATTCTGGGACAGTGGCAGCCACCCAAGCAGTGTGGGTTACCTGGAGAGAAAAATGACTGAAATGCTTGTTGGTTTGCAGTGACCCGTGAGGATAGACCAGATTCCCTAATCAAAGGTGGGGGACACTTGAATCCCAGACCGGAAATGTGGCTAAGTGATAAGACCTTCTTTCTTGGACATCAGTGCAGTCATGCAAAGGAAGGTTTTAGAAAATGCAGGCTAACCTATCCCCTTCCCATAACAATGGCCAGAGGTTTCCTTGGTTGCCACATGGCTCATAGCCCTGTCTGCCGACTGGGCTTCCACCACTCTTCTAAGGGGAGAGGGATCTCACCCCCTAAGAAACATCACAGTCTATCCACTTATTATGAAATGATTGCTCAAAGCAGCAAGTCTCATCATCTGATCTGCACAAATTAAATGTAATATCCACTGGAAGCACTTTCAATTCCATTGTGACCCTGGAAATATTCTGGACTACTCTTTTAAAGCAAAAGTGCTGGTTGCTTTGATGGACCATTGTCTGCTGTCTCTGAATACAGACTGCATACTTACCACTTAGAAACGCTGTCTGCACTGCACATGCATTTTGGAATATTTTGGGAAGAATTTATTGGAATATGCAGAAAGTTGTGATTCAGACTCAATTCCCCCTGCCAGATTTCTCACTGGTCAGACTCTGCAGTGATCTACCTTGCAACACTCACATCTATTCCTGTGTGAAGCTGTCTCAAAGCCTGAAAAAATTCAGTCTGAAACACCCAGCTCTCTCTCTGCTACATGAAAGATAAAAGATAATGGCACACTTCCAGCTGAGTGAAAAAAAAAGGTGTGTGGGGGGACTTCCCCAGATGAGAGATAAGTGTTAAACATTCACCAATATAGAAACAAAACCTGAGTTGCGCAAGTAGGGAGAAGCATTGGGATACCTTTTCATAGAAAATATATGCTAATATCTGTGCTAAATGCACAAACCATCAGCTAAGCATCCACAGCAGAAAGCTGTCACACATCTGGCCATCTAGCTACCTGTTCACAGTTTAGATATCTACCAAACAGCAGCTCACTGCCTCCTAGAAGAATTTCAGTTAGCCAAATACAGTGAAATATTTGGCAGAAGAGGCCACAGTTAACGGCACACACTGTAGGTGCTTACAATAACCCCCAAGCTTGCTCTCCTCAGTTCTTTTAAAATCTCATTAGACAAAACAAAATTGATCTGTGTTGGTGAATGAGAAAGATTTTAGACAAAAACCTTTAGGTACATAATATGGAAAACATTTGAGATGCTACAGGTCAGCGGTATAGTCCAAAGCATTTACTGGGTCATCACTACTTTGCCACTTCTACTGACTCCCAGATGCAATTGCATGCCCTTGCAGCAGGAACTGAGCCATTCCTCGTCTACCCTGCCCCATGCTGATGAAGTACCTTGGTTTTACCCAGCTGCCATTGTTTCTTGCTGCTGTCATAGGTCTGAAGAAGGCCTGCACATACAGCTTTGCTGTTGTCTAAGGCACTTGGCCCCTTCACAAGCATCTTGTACCTAAGAACCAAACAAAATGTCATGAGATTATGCATGAAAGTACCCTCTTTATCTTTTAACATGGTACCAGTTACCCTCCTTCCACTAGTCCTTCCCCCCCTCTCAGAGACAGGTTCCAGCTGGGACCTCCCTTCTTCACGTCTGCCTTCCAATTTGGAAACCTCTATCCCCCAAGCTTCATTTGTTCCTACCACATTGGCAATTACTGTTGCAATCCCAGTAATAAAATTCAAATTCATCAGCATTTTTCAGAGAAGAACAACTGTCCTTCTGAAACATATGCCAGCATCAGACACAAGTTATTTTGTTCGGTGTAGGGGTGGCATATACTGCTACTAGAGGCAAAGAGAGTGATGTTCAATGGTCCCTTCTAGCTATAAACTTTAAGAAATCCTTTTGATGCAGATAATTAAAAAAGAAATAATCTTACTCTCCAACATTAATCATCAGCTATATTTCCCATTAAAATTTGCTTCAGCCTGACAGATTAAAAGGTTTTACCATAATATTTTCCCTTTAATATAGTATGACCAGCTGGGTTTCTTTCTGAAGGACTGCCTAGCTAGAACCCTTTTGTCTGGTCTCCCTCTGCAAAGCAGATTCTAAAGTACTGAGATAACTGAGTACTTGCAGCTGTACAGTTTCTCTGTTTTTTTGTCTTTTTATTTAACATTTTTCTTAAAGCGTTGAACCAAATGTAGAAAAACTATTCCAGCAGGGATCCCATGGATGTCATGCAGAGAAAGCACAGATCCGTCATAGAAAAGGTATCTATCAAGATGTTTTGAATGTGGTAACCACTTTTGTCTCATGAGCACTAGCTGCAATGAGGCCCTGGACTACAACCCCCACCTTAAGAACAAACACAGTGCAATGGCTTTTTCAAAATCACACAAGCAAATCTATGACAAAGGTAGAAAAAAAATGGACTGCTTGGCTATTTTTCCATTCTTATTCTTATTCTAAAGGCAAGCAGCCTCCAAAAGGACATCCAGATCAATGTATGATATTGGCAATAAGGGCATGGTTAGAAAAACATCCCACAAATGATCCATATCAGTAGCAGTAGTTACAGAGACAACGAACATATAAAATTGTATAGCTTGGGGCTGGTACAGCATGTGGTGCAATGACAGCAATTACCTGCTGAGAAAGTCCAGGAAAAGGCGCCGTATAGGGAAACCTGCTCTTCGAACTTTCACCGTCTCCAGCATCCCTGAGTATCGGAGCTGATTTAGAACGACATCTGGATTGAAGAGGTTCGGTGCCTATGCAATGATCCAGATTCAAAAACAGACCAGAAGAGAGAAGGAATAAGTATTGATCTTGGCATTACTTTGCTGACTGGAATGGCAACTGTTTATCTGAGCACAGACAATCACATGTTGTACATCCATTTATCTGTAGAAAGTCAACCCAGCATATCCGGGCATCCCAGCTGAAAAAGGGGAAGTCTGGCTCAAGGGGAAAAGCAACCTCACAACACTGCATGGTGCAGGATAAGGGATGAAAGGAACACGGACAGAGTCTGGAAAAAAGCAGTCTGAAGACTGCTGCCATTTGGATCACGGCAGCAGAGCAATGATATAATATGCTAACACATACAAAAGGCAGAACCCTGGCTCCAGTCTCTCTGCAGTCATGCAGAAGACCCCCTTAGCCTTCTACTGCCAAAACTAGAGACAAACTGCAGAAATTTTTTCTGGCATAAAGCCCCCAGCAGGCTTTCCTCTGCCCATGTCATACACAGTTTCAAAACACACAAAGAAAATGATCTGTTCCTAGCTCCCTACCCAGTCTAGTTAGCAGTGTACCCTCCTGCCATGGCTCACAGTACTGGCAGGAGACTCATTCCCAGGCCAGCTCGTCTCTAAGCACTCTGACTTGTTCATGAAGCAGCCACCTCCTCTGCCTCAGAGCCAGGGATCTGCAGGAGACGCTTCCTACTGCACCAGCCCTGCATTCCAGAGCAAATTGTCTGCAGGCACTATAAAGCGGAGCAATCGCCACTTTTACCAGACCTGCGGGCTCTGCACAAGCCTGGCTCAGCATCCAGGCTCTGTCAGCACACAGAGAGATGGGACTGGGTACATACTCAGCATGCAGCCTTTTCATCCGATTACAAAGAGGAGGCTGCATTTTTCCACAACCATAAAACAACCAGAAGGAAAAAGGGAAGGGGAGGGGGAGCTGCACTTATCCCCAGTTTGGACCCTTGCAGAGGCATTCATCAGTTAGCCGTCTGTGCAAGTGAGTGTTCACGGGGGCCTGTGTTGCATGCATGCATATTTCTGGAAGAAAGACTTGCCTTTTCTGTATTTGGTTTAATGCAGCGGATGAAGAATGGGTTGGAAGTACTAAGTGTGGCCATCAAGGAATGGAGTGAATCCTGAAAAACACCAAGACAAAACCCAAGGGATCAGTCACTACAGAAGGGAACAGGGGCTGCATTTGATGCAGTAGGGTCTTCATGCAGCTCTCCCATTCCTGATACCTTCCTTTGATTCTGCCTACCAAAATCCATCTTTTCTTATCCCATTTTCTTCTTCAAGTAACAGGGCAAAATGATGCTAAATTAAAAATAATGAAAGCATAGATCATGCCTCTGTCTGAAAAGTGTTCCTCAGCAGCTGAAACAAGGAGTATACAATCACCTCTCTTTTCAACAATTTAACTTGTTTTAAAAACAAATGAGGGTAGATTCATCTACATATAATATTGTGGGTTTCAATGCTGTGACAGAGGGCCTGCCCTCAGTAACGCTGGAAAGATCCTTTCCTGTCCAAAACATACCCACATAGTTACTTTACTGTAATAACATTAAGTGTACATGGCCATCCTTGTTCTCCAAGCTATATAGCTAATTTGAATTATTGTTACAAGTCTTTCAAACTTTAGACATTGGAAACGAAATCTCTGAAACTAACAAAAGTCTGCAGACAGGCTCGGGGGCAAGATTCACACCTGCGGGGTTCGCCCTACAAAGCCTTCCTGGAATTGTTGCTATGCCCATAAAAGACGTGGACTAAACAGGACACGTACACTTAGCTGAAACACCAAACCAACGCGAAGGGTCAGAAAACCTCAAGAGCTTTAGATACTTAGCAAAGTATTCTTGCTATTCTTTTCCTCTGCCATCCTGCTCGTTCTCAGCATCTTGCGTTTTACACCAGTCAGAGAAATCCTTGGGGCAGTGGCACTGTCTTTTTTTAGCTCTACAACATTCCTGCACATTTTCAGTGCTGGACAAGAAATGAGAATGAATGACTCCTCTTGGCTGCAGGCCTCCCTTTACCCATCTGCTCCTCCCAGCAGCCTGCTGCTCTCTTGGAAAACATCCTACCCTGAACTGGGAACTGACAGTCGGTCTGCGCCGCTGGGTGCCCATCTTCAGTGTCTCTTCGCTGCAACGGCTGCAGACTCTTTCAAAAAGATCATAGATAAAGTCCAGCCTGAGGGCGAAGAAAAGAATTAAAGAAGTTGAAGGACACCTATGAGCTGTGAGATGATGACTCTCATTCTTAATTATCACCTGTCCCAGTGCGAAACACCCCATTTTTACCCCTGCTGTGCCACAGAGTGGCCACAGGAGGCAGTTTGGCTGGGCACTTCAGTGAGGAATTTAATCCTTTCCAAACGGCCACCCAGATCCCACAGACGGCCCTCTGTGCTGGAAGCCGGAAACCCCATCTCACCCCGTCAAACACCAGCAAAGATGTCCATCTGCACTGGCCAGCACACTTCCCTCTAGCTGTATGCCCCCAAGCAGAAGCTACCTTGAAGGTACTCCAGCTAGACTGCATGCTTCCTCCTGCCACCCCCTCCTGACTGAGCTCTTGTGGCTCACACCTGTGGTGCCCCAACCACACTCACACAGCTGCAACCACAGCCCTCCTGTAGCCAGAGGACTGCTAGAGCTACACTTGGTGTAGGCCAGCTCTGTGGGATCTTCTGCCACCTTGCCTCTCCTTAGGCAGAGGTGCTGGTTCTTACAAAAGGCCATGAAGTTCTTCAGCACCGCTTGTGCCAGTTTATTGTTATGACTATTTCTAGCAGAATTTCCCTTTCTGGCTTGCTGAAAAACCCTGAGCTCTTCTGTAATGCTGGATAATGACAGCCACAATTCTAGCTCCAAGCCCTATGCGAAGTGCTCCCCAGATGCCACTGTCTGAGTAAGGCAGCTAAGAGAGCAGCTTGTACTCAGCTCCCATGGGCTATGGCAAGGCTGCTCATGGTGCAAACTCTGCAGCAGACTTCAGGACAGATGCAGCACTGAAACAGTCTCATCAGCCTGGGGCCCAAATGCAATACATGCACCATGACTTACCATGTGGCATGTGGTGGAGCCTCTACTCAGAAACTTCTGGGGTCCACCACAGTAATTAATGCCTCTCTCCTTCTGCTACACCCCACTTCTGCCTTCCAGACATTGCTCAAGGTCAAAGTCAGCTCATTTCTCTAGGGTCACTTTGTGGCACTGGGGTTAAATACTGTGGACGGTGCGCAGTCCCACAGCGAGGGCTCAGTCTGTCTCAGGATTAGGATGAGGCACATCATGGCAGCTCTCCACTACACAAACAGGTTGTGCGTTGGAAAAATATGGAAAATAAGCAGCCTCTGTACAAAGGCAGGCATTTGACAACATGGCAAAGAGCCTTGACTCACTCAGGGACAAATTTGCCATTGTTAGGACAGGGAGGCAGGAGGAAGAAGAAAAGGAAAGGGGGAAGAGAGGAGAGAGAAACTCAGCATTGCCTGTAGCGGTTTCTGTCATGTTTTCAAAGCTCTTTTCAAAATTGGGACAACAAGACTACCGATTAAGCTATTCATCTGTGCCTCACCTGACTTCTCCAGCTCTCCTTTCTTTTTCCAGAACCTCAAGCACAAAGAAAAGAACTGATGCTCAGAAAAAACAACTGCTTTTCCTGATCTGGTTATTATGTGAACGTGGCTTAGTCCAACCCACCAGACACTTGTCCGTCCTGGCTTCCTCACAAGCATAAGAGGGACTTGCCTGCTGTCTTTTAGCATGTTTAAAATGTCATCTCGAAAGGTGTCCCTGTTCTTCTCCAGAAAGCCTCTCACATCATATAGCACCTGCAAAACAGAAAGAGCAGCTGGAACAGAGCAGTACAAGCCATTAAGCACATCTACATTAACATGCCAATGTACAAGACCCCCAGCAGAGCTACACTCTAGTGCTGCAGGCATGTGCCAAGATCCTAGCTTTTGGGGTCAAGGAAGGGGCTCCAGAGCTCAGCATTCATTAACAAGAAAGTGGCTTTTACCCATCAGTTTCAGGGAAAAAAAATCAAAAACAGGAGCCAAGTGAAACAGCTGCAGAGATTTGCCTGGGGTGTATGCGGGGAAACCCTCTGCAATGTCTGAGCTACCAAGCTACTCCAACCACTTTAGGAAATACTAATTGTGCCACCCAGCGCCCTGACCTCCCTACCAGTAATGCTCAGCAGAAGAGATTCCAGGAGGAAATTATCCTTTCTTTGGTGCACTGGTGCCCTCCCTTGACACACCTCCATCTGCTCCACAGTCTTCCACAACAGAGAGCATCATTTAACCCTGAAGGCTTGGAGCCCTTTTCCTTTCTGAAGTAGGCATGTAGCCTCTCCAAAAGTGAAATCTTCCTTGTAAATTTTATGCTGGACTTCGTTTGTTTGTGAATGGCCAAGAAAGAGAACATTAATAGCAAAATAAGGAGAAGTTTCTTCCACAAACAAAAAGTTACCTGAGAAACTCAAACAAATATCGAAGCAGTAGAATGTAGTTAGGTACATGACATGTCAATTTGGGCCCATTACACCCCCTGTGCTCTGGTATGGGGCACAGAGATCCGAATACACAGCTCAGAGATATGTCTTGATTTTGGATTCTAAATACACCAGGATCACAAACCCAGGTGCAAGCATCTCACAAATACACCATGAACACCTACCTCCCCAGCATAATGTCTTATCCCAAACTGATGGTCTGTTACTCGAGGCTTCACATAGTAGTGGTTGCTCTGAAATGAAAGAAAAAAGGCTTCTTGTAATGCCAGTGTCAGAACGAATAGGTTCAGTCAGGAACTCTGCCATGACAAAGCTGGGATGGGGAAGGACCTCAGCTGTTGCAGAGCGTGACCCCATGTGCTCCAGTTATCTGCATCTATATTGCAAATATATTATTTCAATAAGATGGAAAAATCCAGTCCTTCAAGGCATTCCTCATGTGAGCAAGGGCTTGCAGAATCAAGGCTGGGCAGGCATGCCATGGATGAAATGTTAATTCTTACATGTCTGACACCTGAGGAGACTGGGATCCACACAAACCATGTGGTGCAGGACACAGGATCAGGATGCAGAGAAGATGGCAGCTTTGCAGAACGCTTACACATCTTTTTTTTTTTGTCAAAGGATCATACCAATTTCCTATCTTCCTCTATGCTGTCTTGCTTTTTACCTTTCTCCCCCTCTGTACTTTGTCTGTACCTTTCTTCCCCTTTTTCCACATTCACTTTTCCTTCTCTTAGTAAGTGTTCTAATTTTCATTTTTCTTCCTCCTGTCTTTGCTCTGTATGAAGACCCTTAACTATGTAAGAACAGCCATACCAGTTCAGACCAAGGGTCCATTCAGCCTCCAGCAGTGGTGATGCAGAGTAGAGGAAGAACAAAGCAAGTGCACGATGCTTTTCTCCTAACAGTCTCTCAAACTCTGATTATTTTCATGAGGTATGCCTAGTTAGTAACCCCAAATGGATCTCTCTCCCAAATATTTGTCCAGTGTTCCCTTGAACCAATGCAAACTTCTCACATTCAGAGCATCCCTTGGCAGGGAGCTCTCGACTGACTGCACAGGGAACCACAGTTGGTTTTGAGCCTGGCTCTCACTGACACCATGTGCCCTCTCCAGACTATGCATGGTTTTTAAACCCATTATATCCCCCCCAAGCCATCTCTCTTCCAGGCTGCAGGGTCCCTCCAGTGTGGTTGTCCATTGCACTGCAGCTGTCCCAGATGCGTGATCTTTTTTGCTGCCCGCTGTTTTCCAGGTCTCATATAATCCCTTTTCGCATGGAGGGGCCCAGTGCTGCACACAGTGATCAAGGTGCAGGTGATCCACAGATTATATGGTGGTAAATCAATATTTTCTGCTTCCTAGGAATTTCTAATACTTGATTTGGGGTTTTGACTACTACTGAGCACTGCACCGATGTTTCCATGGAACTATCCATCATTGCCTCCAGGTCTTCCTCCTGAATTGCAGCAGTCAGCTCAGGGCCAATAATTTTGAATATGAAGCTGGGAAATGCAGGTGTGCCATTTTACATTTATCTGCACTGATTTTCACCATCATTTTACAACCCACTCAGTCTCATAACGCCCCTCACAGCCTAGCCTTTCCCTTCCACCTTGTACAGTGTATCATCACAAAAGTGCCACTTGACTGCTTGTGTTGGACAGACAGACCCTTACAAGCCTCCCTCCATCGAGATAACTGACCATTTACTGCAGTCTCTGTTTCCAGTTTGCTATCCAATTATTTATGCCTGCAAGGACCTTCTCTTTCATCCTGGGGCTGCTTATTGTGCTAGAAGACTTGGTGGAAGGATTTATCAAAAGTCTTTAGATTAACCAGATCACCTCAACTTGTGATTCTTGACTCCTTCAAAGAAAACTAAGAGATTTGTAAGGCAGGACTTCCACTTACTAAAGCCACAGCAGTCTTTAGGTGGATTGTATTTTTTCAGGTGTCCACTTATTCTGTCTAGTTTATTATAGGTTCTACTAATTTGCCTAATAGTGCCATCAGGCTTGTAGGCCTGTAATTTCCTGGAAGCTTTCTAAAAATAATATCATTTCCCACTTTCCCAGGCACAGGTACTGAGAAAATTTTAAGTAAGATGTTGCACAGTACTGTCAGTAATTCAGCCCTTTCATCTTCAGAGTCTCTTAGCAGTATGGGGTGGATGCCTTATGACCCTGACAATTTGTCAGTGTTACTAAAAATTAAACTTTTTCTTTGCCCTTTTTCCATTTCATGTTGACCCCATTTCTTTGCTCTTCCCTTTCTCCAGTCATCTTGTTCCAGCCACAAACTTTCCTCATTTCCTCTTCAAATGTAACTGTTACCATCTCTGCCATGCAGAGCAGCATCCATCTCTCCTCTTCCTCCCTCCCAAGCCTATGTGTTTCATTCATGCCCACAGCATTTCTGGTTCCTTCTCCCAGCTTCCCTATTGCTCTTCTTCTCAGACATATCAGATCTTCTGCTTTTCCTCCTTAAGCCTTTTGCAATCCACAGAAAACATAGCAAAGAGGGCTTGTTCTGCTATGAGGGCCTTCAGGCTTTCCAGCAAGAGTGGCTGGATGCCTTGAAGTGCTGCTCCAGCCTGCACCAAAGACTTCAGCTGGTACAAAGAACATTTTCACCTTCAAAAACGACGAACACTAGCACACTATCTACTTTGTCTTTCCTCCCTGCACTCCAGTTCCTCAGCCTCTTCTATTTCTCATATGCTCCTGGGGTTCCACATTAACTGCTATCCCCTCAAAGCAGACGGAGGTGACACTATGAACAGTTTAATGAAAAAGCTACTCAGTGCACAGGTATCACCAAAAACAGCAACCAAAATGTTGTAGGGCATAGAGGAATGCAAAATAATACTGACAATCTCATGCTGCTGTACAGTAAACTACAGGTACCTTCTTACCAAGGGAACTGCGCTCTGGTTTGATTATTTATCTCAGAAAAGAATAGAGAAAAGACCTAGAGGAGTTCAGAGACAAACAGCAGAAATAAGGAAGAGCTTTGAAAATTCTCCGTCTGGAGACAAGCTAAAGAGGTTGAGACAGTTCAGAAAGAAAATACACAAAAAGTGGTATATTAAAAACATACAAAATACTGACTGCAATAAAAAAGGTAAATTGGGCATCCTCATTTACCTCAATCTGTAATACAAGGGAAAGCCACAGTGGACTAAACTGAAGGCATCAGTTTAAGCCTAAGGCAAGTATTTCCACAAAACTATGCTTAAGTAGCCGACCAGAAGTCACTGCCATCGTACCCTCTTTGCACTCAGTATTATTACTAGAAGAGTTAGATATACACATAAAAATGAGAATAACTGCACCTATGCCAGTTTTTTAAAAATAAATTTTGTCTAATAAAGGATACAAATCCATATGTTTTCAGGATTGGATGAGGCCTTAATTGGGTGACTAGGAAAGATATTAGTTTACAGTGTTCTTACTAAAGTAGTAAATTATTGCACACGTGCCTTCTACAGGGTTTAATTTGCTTTGTTTTCAGCCTATTTAGAAGAATAGAGTGCAGGCCATAACAGAGTTCAAGGCTACTACAGTGATCTCACTGTGTTTTTTGTGTCTCCAGGTTAACTTTGTGACCTGAACAAAAAAAAGCCCTTCTACTCCCATGTCCAGAATACAAGAAAAAGGCGGCAAGAATTTCATTAATTAGGAACAATAGGAGAGCTTTCATTAAAAATCATGAGGCAAGAACCGTCCCCAGCCCCAGGAGACAGAGATTTGATGTGCTCTGGAGCAGCCTCCTCTGAGTCAGCTGGCAGGAGAAAGCCACCCACACCACGCAGCTACATCCTGCGCCCGCGGCGCTGCCCGGTGTCCCGGCGCCCATCACCAGCACCTGACCTCCAGCCCAGGCTGCAAACACAGACCTCTTCTACCCATAGCCTGTGGCATGCATGTTCCCTCTCTCCCTCTGTGCAAGGTTTCTTCACATATTACTTTTGTTCAATGCAGCCTTATTAAACACTTGCAGGCTTGGGCCTAGGGCATTTTACATTTCCTGCACAAAGCACATATTTCACATCAACAAAACCTTCACTTCCAGCTTTGAAATGCTGATGGGGCTAACATACTGATCATTTGCCTGCCAGGTTATTTTCTTACTTACCATATGCTGGCTGTGAAGTTTTTCCAGAAGGGTGTTGTCTGTGCCTTTGGGGAATCGACTCTCTTCATTCACCAAAGCCAGTAGACCCAGTTTCTACAGCCAAACAAGAGACAGGCTTTTACAGTCAGCAAAAGCTCTAACTACACAGCACCAAGCCAAGAATTAGAGATTTGGACAACACACTGAGCAATAACCTGTGAGTTATACCCAGCAAAGCTCAAGCCGAAAGCAGGATTCTGGCCAGCCAACACACTCAGGAAGCAGAACATAAGCAGAGATTGTTTATAAAAGAATCACATTAAGGTTCTACTTAAACCCTGCTCCCTATCTAAAACAGTGACACCCTCCCTAAGCTTATCCCCAACAATGAGCAGGGATCTGCTTTTTCGAGCAGGGACTAGGGCTAGAATAGCTCATACTCTGGCCAGGTCAGGATGGGAAGAGGGTCTAGCAGGGAACTACCTGTTTTTATCACCAGGAAACCTAAGGAAAGCCCCCAAGACAATCAGCAGTTGCTATTGCTATTCCTGAAAACTGTCCCAGATAACCACTCACCTTCTCAATGAGGTCCAGGCACTCTGCATTATCCATCCAGTCAATGGCTTCCCAGTTTATCCCTTCCCTGCCAGTCAAGAACAAACAGAACAAAGATATGAAAAGCAAGTCTCAATTCCCTGAGGCACGGGAGAACAGAGGTAGCTGAGGGTGGCTTTCCCAGGACTGAAGAGGGGTTTGTGGAAGTTAGGCTCTACCACGTCTGAGCAAAGGGAATAGGGCACACAATGCACTGCTAACATAAGGAGATGGCAGTAGGAGACAGCCCTTCTCCATCTCAGTGATTTAGACTGATGCTCATCTTGTGGTCGTTGAGCTAATTCCACACCAAGCACTAAGAAACTGTAGTTGCTCTCAGTTTCTGGCGCTTCTCCCTTTCCAGGTAACAGAAGGCTCTTCCTGCTCTTTCAGGAAATAGGGGCACCAGCTGAAGTGCTGGTGAAAAGAGGCAGTTTGCTATGCAGCCGCAAGGGCCAACTGCTGACCCCCAATCTGGAAAGCAGGCCTGAAGCTCATCTATCTGCCAGACCATACTACAATTCATATGCCCACCAGAGGAAGAGACAACAGCAACTTTTCAGGGAGATTTTCAAGAGGATGACGCAGATAAGCTTTGGCCTGACACACGGTTGACCTACGGGGTGGCTCTGTACGTTTCAGAATAGGACCTGACATAGAAAGAGCAGTGCTATAAGAGTGCTTTGAAAATTGTCCATGAAATTCTGCAAATCTGTGCCGAGAGAGTTCCTCCTGCCCCTTGCCACCTTCTTACACTCCCACAAAATAGGCTTTATTTTCAGAGAAGGAAATCTTAAATGGGAATAATTGCTGCTGGAAATAACTATTGCTCAGGAATCCAAAGGAAGACTGCAGGCTGTGTGTGAAGCTACTTATTGACACTGTGATACAGACCTTTACCTTTCAGGTAAAGGCTAAGGTTTTGAAGACAGTGAAGCCATTCCCTACAAGTCCTTCAGCCTAGGCTTCCTACTTTCTGATTCAAAGCATTCAGAAACCTGTGGGCAACTCACAGGTTGGAACCATTTCTGAAAAATGCAAAGAACTACCTATCCCACAAAGGGAACAGACTATCTTATAAACTCAGTAACACAAAAATCAGTTCGCAGCGATTCAGATCCTTGCAACAATGAGTGTCAGAGAGGCCATATATTTTTTACAAAGATACCACAGAAGCCTCTTGGATTCCTTCTGAGAGCAAGAAGTCCTTCCAGAATTGGAGAAAGCAGAGCTTTCTGAAAGAAATCAAATAAATGAGTCAAGTTGTCTCTAATGCCACATCCCCCTTGTCTAATTGAATGATGCAATACATAGGAGCTACTTACTAAACCTGAGGAAGCAGAGCTGATACTGTGAAGCACGAGATTTAATTGCATCATCCTCAGAATAACTAGAAGCATAGTCAATAACAAAATTATCTCGTCCTTTCCAAAGTTCAGCCACAGAATTTAAACTCCTATCTAATTGCCAGGAATAAATCTTTTGTCACGATGATACCATTCTTAACATGAGCTTCCTGCAGTGGTGGAATTGGCCTGAGAAGCGGGTACATAAATAGCCTTGCAGTTTTGTAATCTTTAACATTTCATGAATTGCCTATTCAGCTGGCTCCTTTTACAAGGCTGCTCTCATTTGCCCTCACTAACCCTATTCAATTGCCTCATTCACAAACATAAAGGCTTCTGTTTCAGAGCAAGAGCTGAAGTATTTCTCTAGCAGCCTTCTCTAGAAGCTGAGACACTCTAGAGCACCCCAGGTACTCTACAAGATACAATCCAATACAAAGCCCACAGAAGGCAAACAGCTGTGCAGAAGGCCCCATACTCTTTAAGCTCAGAAAATAGCCTAATTTAATTCTTCTTGCTGAAGAAAAGAGCCATCTTCACAATGCAAGAATTTCTAGGACAAAGGAAGTTGTCTGATATCTATCCATCCTACACTTTTAGGGGCTTTCCTTTTTCATACCACGAATCCACCCACATAATAATACCATTGCATTAAGTAAATCATCACTGAAGTCAGTAATAAGGTAAGTGACTGTGTTTTCTAAGGAGTCAAAGCCCAGGACCCTGTTCAGCTGAGAGAAAAAAGGGAATCTGGAGTTTTCAAGATTTTAGAAATTTCAAAAATTTCAAGGTTTGTTTGTTTTTTATTTTGCAAAACTACACTTTGTGGGGGGGGGGTAAGGTATAATAGAGGTTGATAACATCAGTAGTGGCACGGGCAGAATGGATGGAGATTAATGGTTTGCTCTCTCTTTCAACACAAGAGCTAGGAGTCATTACATGAAGCTAATAGCCATGATCAGAACAAAAAAAAGGAGGTGGGTCTTCACGCAATATATGCATGAGCTTAGGACTCCTTGCCATAGCATTTGTGGATGTTGAAAATTTAAATGGGTTTCTAGAGAGGCTAGGAAAGTTCATGGAAGAGGACACCATGGAGGGTTACTAAGTACATGAGACCACAGCCAACCAATGCACTCTGTAAGCTGAAAGTGGTAGGAAATTGGGAGAATGCTAGGAAGAAGTATTGTACATGTTTGCCTTGTTCTTATACTCTCTCTTGGGCATTCGCTTTCGGCTGCTGTTGGAGAGAGGACAGTCCTTTTGTCTGACCTTGTGCAGCTGTTCCTACACTCTTGTCTTTAGCGAGTGACAGAAGAGGCTGGGCCTGGTTCTGTGTGTAATGCACTCGGTGAAAGGGGATGAAGCAGGAACAAGATAAGGAGTGCGTGTTTGGACAGCATAGCAGGTAAGGCTTTACAGATTTGAAATGTGAACCTAGTTTGTTAAGGGTCACAACTTTTCAGGAAACGCAAACCATGCCTCAGCTGACTTTGGTTTGTGTTTCAGGCTTTAGGGAAGGTTTGCTGCTCAGACTGGAAGTCAGGCAAAATTTGCCGCTTAAGACAACTTCTTTTTGAGACTGGACTCAGATTATGGGTTAAAAATGCATGACAGCAGAGGGTTAAAAATGCTACAGGGAAGATAGTTTTTGCTTGGAGACAAATGACCTACACTGGCAAATAACACATGGGCAGTGTTTAGAGAGTCAGGGTAACACCAAGGCCCAGCTGCCCTTCCAGCTGTAGCAGTTGGGACTGGACAGCCCAAAAGAGGAATGATGTTCTCCGTTCTGCCACCCATGAAAGCCAGAGGAGTTCTCTCTGTTTGTCACCTGTTGTATTCCAGCTGCTCCAAGGAGAAGATATGCTTGTTGAAATATTCCTGGAGCTTCTCATTTGCATAGTTAATGTTAAACTGCTCAAAACGATTCACCTGTGAGAAGAAACACAGATTATAAAACATAACATTCTTGTCCCCGGTTTCTGAAAGAACTGCCTGACAACAGCAAGGGGGAAAGTATCAGGCCTGGAATAAAGCCAGAGAGCAGAGAGACAAGGGGCAGCAGATGGACATGAGAAGGACAACACAGGGAGGCCCATCAGGAGAACAGCTTTTGTAGTTCGTGAAAGGTTAATGCAGCAGGCCTAACTGCTAGTGAAGGATGCTTCAGATAGTCATGTATCTCTTCTTCTTAGGAAGAAAGAAATGTTATTCCCTAAATGTTCGGTCACTGTTTTTTCTCTTCCTGTGAAATATCTGAGCAGTCACAAAATAGCTGCTCAACATACATCCCTCATCAGTAACCATCAGAAACAGTACACACAGGATTCTCAGCGCAAGACAAAACAGATGTAGCCAAACAATGTGCATGTATAAGTCAGACATTTAATTTACACACAAGTCAAAAATTCAGTATTACCTATCACAACACATCTGCTTAGGGCTTGTGTCACAAGGCGGACCTTGAACATCAGCCTACATGAACGCAGATACCAGAAATGGACAGTTGAATATATCTTGCTGCTCCTAAAGGGAAGTGGCAGTGCAGAAGTCCTCCCAGAATGACCTATGCTAACCCACATAGGATACAAACCTACCAAACTTCCTACATCTACTGACCTCTCCAAAACAAACCCATCCTGAAAAAGACAAAATCCTGACCTGAAAGTTCTCGAAGCCAAAGATATCCAGGATGCCCACAGACTTAAAGTTTTCCTTGCCTTTGATCTTCGTATTAATCTTGCTAATGAGCCATGAGAAGCACTGGGAATACAGCGCCATAGAGAGGGAGTCCCTGGAGTCCGATGCCTGTAAATGTGCAGAGAGGAAAAAAAGAGTTATAGGGAGAAGAGGGGCAAAGGGGGCACCAAGAATGTCTGTGGGACTTCAGGTCCCTCCATTCCTCCTTAAAGGCCTCAGCCTCCTATATTGGTTATTCATTGCGCAATGTTTATGCACAGTCAACATTCAAACTTGCAAAGAGCCCAGCCGTGCACAGATGTACCAGGTCTGACATTTGGAAAACTGAACTTGAGAGGCTGAAGGAAGTAGCAAAACCACTGACATCTTTTGGAGCACGGGCTGGGGAGGGGAGGTGGCAAAATACCTCATGACTCACAGTCTGTAATAGCCATCTGCATCACCTGAGCCAACATTTGGAGTCACAGACAAGGTATCTCAGCTCAGTACTCCTGGTTGACCAGACAAGATGAATGTCAGCTCAGTTTTTCAAAAACTGGCAGGACAGGATCTAGGAGACTCCTCTGTAAGCAAGAGAGGGTTAGCCTTGAAAAACCCCTCTCCAAAACTTTTATTCAAACAGCATCATCTTACGGGAAGCCAGAGATTGAGAGACCATTCTGGAGCTGACCCTACACCCCACGCAGTGATCATAACCCAGCATCGCAGGTTAAAAAAAAGATAGTTTAAATTGTGAACAGTAACAAGTGGCAGATAATTGTATATATGTGGATGTGTGGGTGAACGTCTGAAATGCCCAATTTGGTAACTGCAAGGAGCTGCACAGCATGAACCAACACAACTTTCTACCTGATCCTCCTGGACCAGCAGTGACTTACCTGATGGAAAGGGAAGTTGAGACCTAGTGAACGTAACACTGTGGGAGCAGGGGGTGTGAGGGTAAAGCTCTAATCTCATCATTTCTTAAATAAAACCCAGTATCCAGATCTATTACAGGTTGTTGTTTACTCTGTCACACCTTTGACATCAAGGTAATTCCTTTTTAGGCCTGGGCAGCAATGACAGAGATCTAAATGCACCTTCATCTTCTCCAGTTTTGCAAGCTTGAATAATACCACTTCTCCTGTTCTGCTTTGCTATGGCACAGCCCAACTACCTCCAAAACCTCCCTCAGCTAGCTCATGAGGCACCCAGCCTGCAAGATCCTACTTTCTATCCAATCTCACTGTTTCTCTCCCTCCCTTCCATGAGGGGAGCTACCCCTATGCATACTCTGTAGCCCAGGCCTTATTAAGATGCATCCTAAAAATTCATTTCAGATTGCCTTATCCTATGTGAAACCTTCACAAAAATCAGCTCCACTAAGATTGGTCTTTACCCCAGCATCTATCTCCTCTCCAGCAACTCAAGGCCTGGGGCAAATAGCAACCTCCCTTCTCCAGAGAACAGAACATTTTAAAGCACAGGCTCACAGGCTTTTTCTGGGCATTTCTTGTCTCCATCAGATGGACTGTCTTATTGCTTCGGCATGAGGATGCCCTCAGGGCCACCCCTCTGGGAGCAGAAATGCTCTGCTAGCCAAGTCAGCATGGCTACACAGTGAGTTGGACTCATTTTCCAGGAACAGGACCTCCCCATCCAGCTGTAAACGAACAAAGCTGCTTTCCCCACAATATGGCTCAAATGAGATTCTCAAAGGCTCCTTTCATCCTCCCAGCCCTGCCCGCCTTCAGCCCAGTTCATCCATTCAAAGCACTGAAATGTCAAAGCTCCGACGGCCAACAAGCCTGTTACACAATGAGAAATTCCTGGCAGCACTCTCACCGTGTTCCTGCAATGACAAGCGGGAATAGGTGGACACAGCACTCGAGGGCTTAAGCAGGAGCAGTCTTTACACAGGAGCAGTCTTTATAGGTCCAATGTTTAGTGCAATGGGTTTAGCCAGCGATGAAGGCTCAGAAGTAGCATCCACTTGCCATAAGAGCTTTCTTTCTAGCTGTCCTAGTGCTGGGCCTCACTGGACCGTGAGAAGTCAGCGCAGGGTCTAACAAGTGGGAAGATTAGGAGTAGCTAAACCACGAAGGAAAGTTCTGTTCAGGAGACTCTTGTATGCCCTCCAACTGCGCACCGTTGCTCCGAGCTGCACAGCACATCTCCGGCATGCTTTGTTACCATCGTCGTGCACTGCTACAGCACGGGATGTCTTATTTAGGACAGACAGTCAGGGGAGAAGAGGAACTGTGGTACTGGATTTGGGGATACATAGACTGTAGGCTGAGAAACTATTGTCACAACAGCAGTATTGCAGGGAAAGGTCAGGTGGTGACAGCAGATCACAGCCTACGGCAAAACTATACTATTTCTTAAAGGCAAAGCTTAGTTTGTGATTTATTACCAGATATGTAATATCTTGTGTCCTCAGCAAGAAAAGAAGCTACTACTCTGCTGTAATGAGCACAGGTGAGGCTTCAGCTTGAATACTGTGTCCAATTACGGGCACCCTACTTCATGAAAGATGTGGAAAAACTGGAGAAAACAGCTGAAAAAGAAGAGGTTCAGAAAATTACTTGTGAGGAAACTCTGAAAGAACTGGATTGTTCAGTTTAGAATAGAGAACACCAAGTGGGATACTTCACTTAAACAGAAGCTTATTCTAAGGTGGACAGCTGGGACAGCAAAAGAAATTTAAATATGAGGATAATCTTTTCAGCTACAGAATCTACTGCCTCTGGCACTGGAGCAAGATACTTAAAGAGGCCATGAAATCCCTTCCATGGGAAATTTCAGGAAAGGTTAGACAGATATGTGTCAGAGAGAGCCCAGAAACACTGGTTTCTCCACCAAGGCAGGGGTTGGGTTGATAATCCACTGCAGGCCATGCCAGCCCAAGATTTCCATTACAGATGTTCATTTTGCTATGATATGATGCTTATTCCATCTAGTAATATTATCCCTTCTTTCCCAATGTCTTTCACTTCATTAATGACAGAAGATTTTCTACAGTGTTATCTGTGCATGGACCTAAAACACCAAGAGTGCTCTCAAGTGATCAGTGACACCATAAGCTTAAAGTTATGCTTTAAGCATAAAGCACATCACTGTAATGAACCACAGAGAAATGTAATAGATAAGCAGGACTGGCTCAAGCATGCAGTACAGACCTTCAGCAGATGAGAACTGCATATCAGTTTGTTTGGTCCTCTTCTGCTGTTGTACAGATACACAAACAAGCTGCTGTGGGGTAACAACCTACCATCTGCTAGATGTTTTGTGGTAACTGTGTGTAAGCTTTTATCTTCTAGTAAATAAAGCATAACTTGGGAGCTCTGCAGGCTAAAAACATGCACACATGCAATTACCACAAACATTTGATGAGCTCTCTGGTACACACACACAAAAGTTTTTGTGTGTGATTATGAGCATGACCAATTCCTTGAGACTGAAGATGATTTGAAACGAACATTGTGCATTGCCCTCTGCAAGTGAACTCCTGCCCTGTAAGCCTAAAAAGCAGAAGAGGCAACGGTGGGACCTGAACTACCAAATGAGGACAAAAGACTTGAGGAAACAGCTGAGCACCTAGGAGGTGTAACAGGAAATCCTGAACTTTAGTGGACAGTAGAAGAGAGAAGACAGAGGGCCTGGAGATGCAGAGGAGGCAGAAGCAGCAGTGCCCAGTAGCAGACTGGAAGAGGGCATAGTGCCAGAGCAGATGGCACTACCTAAGTGCTACCAGACTCTATTGTAGAGCTGCTCTTACATTAAAACTGTACCTTAAGGGGGACAGATAAGATTTAAGTCAGAAGTTGACATGATACCTGCGTATCACAAGTGCATTGGCCTCTAACATTTTGGGACACTTTAGTGTCAGTCACACACACAACACCCAGAGTTCAGGCCTTGTGTTGCAACACAAGGCAATGCCACCACCTGCCTGGCTCAGACACAGCTCTTGCAAGAAGACAAGTAGACCCAATCAGGCCAGCTATTTTGAGTCTCCTCTGTGGCTGGTGAAGTAGCACAAATAAGGGTGTGTATCATCATTACAGTGGGCCACCAGTAGAAGAGCCCTGTACTAGCTGCCAGCTGACTGTATCATTAGCCATATCTAAGGCAAATTGCTGCCATGACTGACTTGGAATATATCATGTATTAAAAGCTATATCCAAGTACTGACTGTATATCTTACAGAAGTGTAACAAACAACACTGAGCCAGAGATTGGTCAGGCTAAGACTGATGCAGAGCTTCCAGCAGGTTGTGTCCGCTCCTCTTCATTGCAGTCATTAAGTTTGCTCTGCCCAGCAGAAGTCAGGACCTCCGAGCTCCAACACCCAGCCCAGTCATGGCCTGGAATCCCAGTGCTTGCATATGGTGTCCAAGCTCAGCGTCGTCCTTGCCGTTTCCCCAGTTTGTGGTGCTCTGGCTTTGACAAGAATTACTCTCTCTTCACCTGCCCCTTGTACTCCCAAAGCACACACAGACATCACATCTGCCCCATGCTGATGGGGAGAGGTAGCTGCACAGAAGCAGCCCAGCACTTACCTGCTCCACGGTGAGAGGGGAGCTGATCTCTTCCCCACGCAGAATCATGGACCTCTGAGTCAGTACTTCAGAGAGCTGGAAGGCATCTAAGCCCAGGAGGTCGCTGGCAATGTTCAGCACTAGGAGAGAAGGACAGACTTTTTCTCCTGCATGGACTCTCATCACTCACGTGGCATCCACACTCTGCAGCTCAGCGAGGAAATCTCAGGGACTCCTCTAAGATAAGTGTCAAAGCCTCAGCAGAAAGAGCACTGCCCTTTACTTTAATTCTCTTTAGCATGCCCAGAGCTGTGAGCAAACACATCCAGTCCAAAGCAGGGTCAGCACCTGTTATGTGCTGCAGCTTAAGTCAGCCTTTCCGCTGACAACAGGAAGAGCAAAACACTGTCTAAAGCTCAGCACCAGCACAATATTTATTGAAAGAGATATGTTTTGCTAAAGGCACAGTAGTGCAGTCTGAGCATGGATAGCTAAGCTTGGATGCATCCAGATGATCCTGGAGGGGTACTGTATCTGAACACATTCATCCAACCACAATTTCTCACACTTAAACAGTATTTGTACTGATGGCTGGCATAAGGCAATGGTCCAGGTGCAATCTTTGGCTTAGGAAATCTCTAAACTGCTGATTGCTGGAGGCTAGCAAGACGTATCTGATCAATCTGTATGAACTCCATTTCCCACATGCTGGCAGAAACATGCTGAACTAGCTGCTATCTGGGCTGGATGAGCTTTTTGTAAAAGACAAAAGATACAAAATGAACACAGATACGGAAGTGTAAGAAAACAGCAAGACAAGACTGTTCAGCAAGGCAATAGTAATCTCATCCCTTTGTCAGATTCTTCTGTAAACAAAACCAAAAGATAGTTTAAAGGAGGAACACATAGACAAGGTGTGAACTGGAGTTTGCAAATGCTTTCAGGGAAATCTTCCCAAGAACAAAAGGTAACTTCTGTCAAAAGAGATATCATACTCATTTGACATTACACAGGACCACACTCAAGAGTATTAGCTATATACATTCATGAGATGAACCACTATATCTCATTCTTATTATTTATATTCCAGCAGTGATTATGAGACCCCAAGCAGGATGAGAACCATGCACCATAAACACATAGGGCCTCTTCTTCAAACAACTTCCAATTCAGTTTAAGATTAGACATACACAATTGCATACAAGCATGTTACAAAAAGGAAAAGGGAGAAGGCTGGAGAGGATGAGTACTAACAAGGACAGAGGCTCCCAGTCAGAGGTAAGCAATGTGCATAGCTCAAGTGCTCCAAAACTCCTCTACTACATTTTTAATTATTCCATGTACAAAAATCTATCTGCCTGATGCTACGGATTATTTCAACATCACTATATCTATAAAGTCAAACTGTATAATATGCAAAATACATAATAATCAATACCTAGCAAGTGACAGAAACATAGTGTACAGTGCCTACCTTTGATGTACTTTAGACCCACAAAAGGAAGATGAGTATTACTAGACACTTAGGCAGGTAAATTAACTGTTTGCCATTTCTACTATATTTTTCTCATATAGATTTTTGTTTTAAATAAAAGCATCTGGCTGTGTGAGAGCTGGCAGACCACTAGTTAATCCTGTCACTGAAAGAGATTTCAGTTGTGCTGAATGATCAGACCACACTGAACCACAGGCATCAGGAGACCTGGTGCAATGAGGTGATAACAGGTTTGCAAAAGGGGGTCATCAATAAGAGATGCAGTTAACTTGAGTCATGGAGCACTTGTGATAAATATTTATTGTTTCTGTTTGTTTAGAGATTCACTTTACCAGACCAGCTCAGACTGGATATCTGTAACAGAGTGGACACTATCAGATGCTTCAGAGGAAGATATATGAAAGTCTTTAATGGACTACTCTTACCTAAAACTCCTGCGTCTCCTATTTCTTCCTGCTCTTTCAATGCAAATCACAGAGAAACTGTGAATCTGTGGACTCAGACCTAGAGTATGCAGGAGAACAAACCAAGCACAGGGCCACGGCCCAGCTAAACCATGCTGGTGCTCTGGAGCCATGCATCCCGCAGCAACGCTTTTGCAGAGTTAAACTGCTGGGAATCTGCTGGCAAAGGCACTATGGGCTGGAATATCAGAGGGATAAAGGATGATAGAACGAGCTTTGCTGGGGGTTTTATGGGGCTGTGCATTGTCTACCAAGTTAGTAAGGTCCCACTTACCTGCTTTCGTTGTAATCTGGGCCCCTCCAGCTGTCATAAATTCAATGTTTCCCAGATGAAGCGTGCCAGAAAGAAGTTTGAAGATGTCTCGGATCTCTTCAGTGCTGAAGTCCATCACCTTCATGGCAGTCTGTGCAAAACCATACAGCCGGTGTTGGCTATATGTACAACCACAGTACAATGCAACCACAACATTCATGCCCAGCCCACATAAAAGGTAAAAGCCAGAACTGCGGTCACCAGGAATCAAAATTAAAAATTGGGGAGGGTGCAGCCCCTCTCTCAGCTATGCATCTGTCAATGCTCTTTACTGTCTCCCATTCTCTCCTTTCATTTGCATTATGCCCATCTAAGACAGGTGGGTATTTGCCCTGTCCTCAGGTTGGACTTTGCTGCTGTTGCTGCCTGTCCTTCACAGGAGGAATGTGTCTGTGCCTGTATGGAGCAATCATTCCTGATAGCTGGCAATACAGGTTACGGATGTCATTGGACTGTTTCCACCTTCTGTCTTATTGTCTTCCCTGAAGGACAGGTCTATATTTCACCCTTAGTTTACTTTAGCTCAGAACAGTAAAGATGTATGCAGCACAATTTAAAGTCAGGCTTTCAGTGTTAACTGCTAGAGGGTTAGAAACAGAAGGTTACCAGGTAACACACAAGTGTGGCACAAGCCTGCCTGACCAATACGTTCTCTCTGTTTTAGTGCATCTTACCCAGTTTTCTAGGGTATAAATCAACTTTGAGAGCCAGAACGTAGTTTTCATGCATTTGTTGTATCAGTGGAGCACTCTGGTGTTCTAGTTCCCTTCTTTCCCCCAGGTTTCTCCTCGGCTGAGGTATAAATGTCATGTTGCCATTGAAAACTTCTATACAGGAGACACTTCCTTCCCTTAGTTCACATTTTATAAGCGGGAGCTATTGAAATCCTAAGTTAACTGTTCTCACCTCATCAATCTCATTTTACCTACATTATTAAAACCCTCAGGGCTGTAGTACATCACTTATCAAACAAAGACGAATTGTATATTCATCCTGAAAACCCATAACCTCTGGTAAAGTGCCACATGTCTATAGAAACCCATGTGGTATTTAAGAATATATGCCATTTGCACAGCTTTACCAGAACATTTCTGGAGAACACTACCTTAAGGCCAAACTGCTCCCTTCTAAAGATCAATGTGAGGTTTCCTGGATCAAGCCGCCATGGATGGCTCCCCCTCACAGGAATTACCATGGGGAGGGGGCGAAGTTCATGCTCCCCAAATCTCCATCATTCTAAATTATTATTAATCCTTGACTACTTCCCAAACTCTTCTATTCCTGTATGTTAACAACACTCTTCAAGCCCTGCTTATACTTCAAGCCCAGATACAGTTGAATTTCAGACTCATTGCACAGCCAGAGTTTGGCTTAGAGCAAATAGATTCAAACTGTGAGATTTAGATCCTGCAACATGTTTAGCCCACGGGACTGTGCCAAAGAAGCTCAGGAGGAGCTAGGGCAGGACTCACCATGACCTTACTGAACATCTCTACGTCGTTCAGGTTCTCATCGTTCACACAGCCAGACTGGTTCAGGTAGTGATAGCTCTCCGGCTCAGAGAGGTAGAGGCTATCTACAACAGAGGATGAGGAGGTCAGGAGAGAGAAAGACAGCAATTTATTTAGCAGTCAGTCATTTTCTTCTAGGATCTTGGTCCCCCAAAACAGTGGGTACCTTCACCATAGAGGCAGTTCATCTGAACAGATTCCATATCCCTCAGTAGCCAGACCTGGACAGTGAAATGCCCTGGGGAAGGGGAGGGAGTGGGTGGGTGGTGACAGAGCCTGCAGATGGTTCACAATGGGATTCAGAACAGTCCAATTCCAAGGTGACTGTAGAGTCACAGAAGCATTTTTCAATACTGAGTTGACTCAGCAAAAAAATAGAAGATAAAATTCAGTCTTCTGAAATACACAGAAAAAGTCTTAACTGTATACACACACAGTAATGGGCTCTAAACTAGATATCACCACTTGAGAGAGAGAGAGAGAGTTCAGAGAGCCACAATATAGAGGTCTCTCAAAAAATCAGCTCAGTGCTCAGCAGCAGTCAAAAAAACAAATAATAGAAACTGCTAGGAGAAGGAACAAGGACAAAACACAAAACCAGAATTACATCAGTGTACATATCTTTGGCACACCCACATCTTGAATATTATCTGCAGGCTTGGTCTGCCATTTCAGAAAAGATAGAGAAAAACTAAAAGAGCTATGAAGAAAGAAGACAAGGATGATCAAGAGACACCAACACATTACAGATGGGGAAGCTGAAGTGGCCTAGGACACCAGCTTGGAAAGGGAGATGGGGAAGAACAGCAGAGATCTGAAGAACCACCTGCTTCCTACGCTTTCCCCAAGTACCTGCTCATCATGGTCCCCACCACCTCCCTTTGCATTAGATGGACCTTTGAACTGGCCCATGTGGTCATTTGTACACGAACTCCCTGGAGCTGAAGCCTCACTCTTCACGCTTTTCACTGTGTCAGGCCCACTGCTTCCATCTGACTATTTTAGCGCACACAGAACACAGACAATAAAAAAATCCTTAGTTCCTCAAAACCAAAATAGAACTGCAACATGTTCCTGCTGGCCTATCTGACCTCCTCAGCAGACTGTTGGTGCTCAGCAGCATCAGGTGCAGGCACACACAGTTGTTCTTAAGGGGGATGCTGTGCTGCAAAGCAGACTCCTCCAAGGCTTGCAACTGCTGCTTTCTCTGCATGCCCTTCCCCAGGCCCACCTTGCCCTTCCCCACATACAGAGCTAAATCCTTTGTGCAGGTACTAGACATGTTTCGACTCTAGTCCTGTCTCTTCATCCCTGGTCTTTCTAATTGCTATCTCTCCTGTTACCTACACTGAAGGTTTGTTGCAAAAGTATGTCTGTCAGTCCAACCTTTGAACTCCTCTACCAGCTTCCATCAGCATCTGAATCAAGACTTTATCCTTTCTTTGCCTCTAGCCCATTTCATTACCTTGTTTCTCTATATCCCCTCTTTGCTTTGCACAGACTTTTCCCTCCAACTCAGAATACCTGAAATGCCTTTTGCATGTAGTATTTTTGTCATTCTCAGCTTCTTCCCCCCCATCTTCCCTTTCTGTGTTTTCCACAAAATCACCACATGGCCGTCAAGGAAAAGCTTGATATCAAGCACCAGAAATATCCATGGTCCAGTTGACTTACACCTGCCACGGCTTCACTTGCTGGCCTGGAAAGAGGACTGAGAAAGCAATATTCCAGAAAATGAAGTTACCTTTCTGCTCCCCACTCACACCAGCTAGCAGAGCATAAAAGATGTGGTAATTCCTCTCTCCAGGGTTCTGGTGTACCACCCTGTTCTGAAACAGAATGCAGAAGTAGCCAGTAGAAAGAGATTGCACTTGCAATTGCAAAGACAAAGAGAGGACTAGGATACAGGTAAATCACTAGGGCCAAAGCACAAGGATGCTTCTTCCAGCTTAGTGATGGTGATGTCTTAGTGATGGTAAGCTCTGCAGCAGGACCCTGTTTTATGTGGCTGCACACCTAAGTGCATGTGAACTTCTCTGAACTCATTTAGAGAGTGCACAGGGAGAAAATGAACCCTGTCAGTTCTGCCCCTGTTCCTCAGTGAGCTGCTGAATCCAAAATACACTAAATCAGAGCAGGGACTGCTGCATTTGGAGTTTTCCCCTTGCAAACCTCTCACTGAGGTTTCAGGTGCCTGTTCTCGCTCCCTTTCCCCTCAGTAAACAGCCTTTTTCTTTTTGGAGTCAGTGTTTGCCCAGTGTTTATCAAAGGCAGAAGGACAAGTTTTGATATATACAGAACAAATATTGTTCCTCTACCTCCCTCCTTCCTTGGGACAGCTGCAGTAGTGACACCTAAAAAGCTAATGCAGCTCCCTGTGATGGAGGCACCATCACCCAGTAGAGGAGAGTGGGTGCTGCTCCCCCATAGCTATGGGGAGAGGGCTCACCCAGCAGACAGTGGAGATGATACCTACCTTTTCCAGCAAATCTGAACAACAGGTTAAGGAGAAAACATTGAAGTGACACACAGACAGATTTCCTGACAACTGGCAAAGAATCTTCTGCATACATTGGAATGCATCCAGTAACAGCTACAAATCATTAAATAACTCACACTTTCGAAAGGAGACAAAGAATAGTCCCAAATATCATCTCAGTTTCTCCTCTCTCCTTCTTGTCCAGGGAGCTACTATGTGCCAAAGAGATATTTAAAAGGGGAGGGTCAGATCCGGCACAGATCTACACAACAGTGGGGTAATCTAAGGAAGGATGAGCCACATCAGGGCCACCTAGAGACATTAGAGAGGCTGCTCTCATCTGAAAGTCCATATTTCACACAGCAAGTCTTGCATCAGTTCTCATTGATTCGGGAAGAGACAGCTATCTTTAATCTGCTCACAGCACAAAGAGCAGAGACCAAACAATCAAAGCCTGTTATTTACAACAGAAGTAAATTAATCTGGCTGCTGCTCCAGTGGAAATTGGTATGGTTTCAGTGATCAGCAGCTTTGAACATCAGCATCAAGCAGTGTAGCTAGGGCAGCTTTAGCTGCCTCATGTAGACAGAAGATATGTCAGAGCTTCTGAGAGAGGGGCATGTGCGCATACAGGGAAGACAATGGTTGAGGCACAACAGAATTTGACTATATCCAATCTTCCCTGTCCTTGATCAGGGTTTCAAAGTTCACTGGAGATGGGGCAGCCCAAAACAGGGAGTTGTAATTGGCCCTCTACATCCAAATATTGTGCAGGATATGTTGACTCTTAGCTTGGTCTCACTTTTCTAAATTGTGAATTCATTGACAGATCTAACATAAGGGTATGATCTGCTGGAAAAAAACCAGGATGCAATAAATACATGAGGGATCTGCCCAAGTAGCAGATTCTAGGGATTTAAGTATTAAGTGTTGTGATTGCCAAATTTAAAAGTCAAACTATGTCCCTACCTAATGCCTAGCCATGAGTTTTCCAGAGATGCAGAGGGTAGGTGCTGTAGATCCACAAAACAAAAACTTCTTCCCCCTTTAAGTAAGTTGCAAATTTGCCCACAGTTATAAACTGGCTTTGAGGAGACTGCAATGGGGGATTTCCTGACCCACTTTGAGCTCCTCCTCATCTTCAATCATTCCATCCATTTTTGGTCCACCGTAGGAAAGGATACAATCAGTGACTCGCCCTCCCTGGATGTGTCCATGCTGAGAGAAATGCAGCTGGATGAACTTGCCAAAGCGGCTGGAGTTGTTGTTATAAACTGTCTTGGCATTCCCAAAGGCCTCCAGAATAGGGCTGCAGAAACAAGACAATCACGATATGATTGATGACGTGATACCATTGCAACAAAACCAGGACCTGGCCTTTTGCCGTTTGCACAACATGCACTGCTGTGTAAGATTAATTTGTCACAGCACCAGACTGGACAAGCAGGAAGAGCTGAAGGGCAAGGAAGGATAGCAAGAGCAATTTAACACACTATTAGTCAAATTTTAAACATTTGGGATTGGAGTTAATTAAATCAGACCCTGATCAGTATGGGCAGCTGGTGTTTGCACTGTCTAGGGCATTCCCCACCAATGTGGCTTCTGGGAATTAAAGGCAGCAAGACCCATACAGGTTGTGTGCTTAGTACAGCAGCATCCAATGAAATGGGCTTTTCGTTTTTCAGGTATAAAAACATCAGGCATTTGGGGCAAACACTCTGTAGCTTTAGACCACATACTTCATTTCTGCTTCCACCTTTGAAAGTGTATAAGCCATCTCCTAAAACTGCAGGTAAACATTTCCACTTTAACAGGCAACTGTAGTAATACACTAATTTGTTTGGTACTGAAAAGATCATACCGGAACACACAAACCTTTGTTGTTACTTAAATTTTGCTTAGGTTGATACAAGCCGGATAGTTTCCAAGCAGAGGGAATACACACACACACATATCATATATTTGAAAACATCTTTCTAAGAGAGCCACATTATCCTTTCCAACTCAGGAAAAATATTATGAAAAAAAAAATCATATTAACTTCAGACTGGTAATGAGTTAAAGAACTCACTCATTATTTCATTTTTAAATTAACTTCCCCAGTCAACTTCCTGCCTTCAGCAGGTTCCTACAACATGGGAAGTAGTGAGTTAAAATGCAGTTTGGTTCTAGTTCCACAATACGACATCAAGGAAAAATCCACACCATTCAAACTGACACACTGAATTCAGGATTAAAATATTTGTTTTTGCATTTCAACAAATTTTAAAATAATCTGAAAGCCTGACAAGCAAGGATTCACAGCCATCCTACAAGAGTGGCCTGTGTGTGTCAATTTTAATTCTGTAACTATATAGAGTTTTTAACAAAAGTGAAGTTATTGCCCTGAGAAATACCATTGTTTTAAAAGTCTCCATCTATCTACTGTGCAGTTCCACTTAAGACAGAGGCAGATACAGGATTATCCAAAAGTTACCAAATAATTATAACAAATTATAACATGACATGACTAGTAACGACTACAGATACCCCTGGAGTTTGCTGAAAATATCAGGCTGGTTCCACTTTGCTTGTGTTAGCTAAGCGAGAGTGGTGGCTGTGGGAAAGGCCCAACAATCTTCTAGAAACCTCAGGCAGTACTTTCCTAATTTCTCTCCTGAAAACATCACTTTAAGCAAACAACACGTTAGAACCATAGAAAACCGAGTCACAGAAATTTGTGTGCACAGAACAGGAGATAAGTTCCTTGCCCTGGAGAAACGGAAACCCAAGATCCACACCTCTTAGGCAAGTATATAAGTAATGCCATTATGCAGGAGCATCCCGCTGAGCTCGCCAATGCCATGAAGCAGCAAAAATTAATGGGAACAACCAGGAAGAGGGAGGACAGAGTTAAGTTTTATGACCATCAGAGTTGCAGTGAGAGTGCAGTAACCAGGCAGGCAATCTTTATGGCTCCAAATAACATTAAATGAGATAACCAAAGCACAAGGAAATATCTTTACAATTTAGTTTGGCAATGGGCTCGTGCACATGACTGCAGAAGTGGTTTGGGGTTAGGGGAGAATTAGCACATAGGTGTTTGAGGCTAGCAACAACTTCAGCACGGGGGGCAGGTGAGGCAGTACAGCAGGGAGCAAGGATGGGTGCACAGACAGAACAAACCATGCCTGCAGACCCCTCACCGCGCAGCCCCTGATGCGGCGGGGAATGGCCCAAGGCTGCATCAGGAGGGTGACGCCATCTGCCACCCTCTGCCAGGGCTGGATGTGGGAAGGGAGCAGAACAAGGGGCACCAGTTTCAATGGGGCGACGGGAAGCAAATCCTGGATTTTGGAAATATTGCAGCACATGCAGCTCCCAGGACTCGGGCACAGTGCTGAAGACAAGAAAAGGTTTGAAGATTACAGGAATGAATAACAGAAAAGGTTGTTGTGCTGTCAATGGTGGCGAGAAAAAAATTTGAGAGGAAAGTTATCAGCATTTTTAATGGACTGATAGATGATGGTTTTCCTTCTTTCCAAGAAGGAAAACAGACCACATCCACAGTGCAAAGGGAGTTTGCAGAGCCTGGTTTCTGAGAAATACACCAAGCATGACCGTTACAACACACAAGTAAACGGCACAAAAGTGACATAACTCTTTGTTTATAATTCTGTCTGAAACAGAGAGAGAAGCCAGCATTGCTCCCAGACACATGCCGGGGTGCAAGGATGAAAAACTGCCATGAACTAACCCAATGAGGGCCACCAGCAGAGCAAGCCAAGCTGAACAGGAATTGTATCAGACAGACTCATTAGGAGTGGCAGCAGCTTCTGGCTCCAGACCTTCAGCTTCCCTTCTTCAGGGAAAAGGTGACATACTGTTTTTTTGCATGTGAACTGAGATACTGTGATACGTGAACTGTGGGATCTTGAAAGATGAGAAATTGTCTACCATCGTAAGCTTTCTGGATTACAGTCAAGGTATCGCTTAACCACTAAACAAGCTTGAGCTTATTAAGCCACTTGCCTTAGGTGGATTTTGCAGATCTTGACTGTATCGCTCTTAAGAGCTTTTTCCAATTCGCCAACATGCCTTGTAAAATCCACACAACTGCAAGGGATGAAGCAACCCACAGTGGTATCTCGAGCATCAGGAAACATGGCAGCAACCTTTCTGCTCAGTGCTGCTCTGCTTGTCTGGACCCTAAGAAGGGCAGTGCTCTCGCAGCTGCAGCATTACACATGCTCTGTAACGGCTTGCAGCACCACCGGAGGACAAGACACGATGCTGACATGAAACAAGTGGAGGCTGGGGGACAGTGAAGCTCAAGAGGAGGACAACAAGAGTCAAAGCGTGGCAGAGACTCACTGTGAGCACAGCCAAAACCGAGGGAGTGCTGGGAGACCGGGAGAAGTACAAATTAGGTCAATTTACCATGGGACCCACAAGAGACATGGGTCTGAGAATTTGAAAGCAGACAGCACAGTGATTTAGGAGTTAGTTCAAGGATAATACTTCGTGCAGGGCAGGCAGGGAAGAAGGATGAGTTATTGAAGGAAGGAAAAATCCAAGTCTTGGTTAGAGCATTAACCCTTCTATTGCCATGCACACCCTGTGCTGCTGCTGGAAGGAAGCAGAAGTCAAGTGCAGCCAAAAGAGCAGCCAGGTCAAAGCATCCCTGCAGGACCACAACGTTCAGGGAGCATTTCCGTGGCATGGCACCATTTAGCTACCCAAGTGTCACTTCTCAGGTTCTGCTCAACCTATGCTCAGGCTCAAGCAGCCCTGTGTGCAAACACCTTCCAGAAGTGATTGCCCCTGCAAAATGATGGCTGTGGAGGGCAGAGACCGCAGGCACCAGTTCACCAGGCCCTCCGGGAGGGGGCCTTGTGGCACTTGCGGAGGTGAACCATACCTGCTCTCCAGGATGGCTTCCTCCACACGAGTGCTCTTCTCAGATGCAGGGGCCCCCACAGAGGTCTGGCTCATGGCTGACAGAAATTTCAGCAGCAGCTTGGTGCTCTCTGTCTTTCCAGCTCCACTTTCTCCGCTGTCAAGGAAAAGAGATGCTCCATTCACTGACCCAGAGAGAGCTAATGACCATCCCACCCACTGCAGAGAAGTGACCTCCAGGAATAAACATGTGGCATCTCTGCTGTCAGAGGCAGGGCCGAGGTGAGGGGTAGGGAAGGATGGTGTGGACATTTGGGCAGGCGTCACTGCAAACGGAGCAGCAAGACAGGCAACGTGGCCCAGGCGCAGCAGGGTCCCACATTTCTGACCTGATGAGAACGCACTGGCTGTCATGGCGCTTCCACAAGCAGCAGTAGCACTCGCTGGCCGTGGCGAAGATGTGGGGTGGCAGCTCACCCAGGCAGTGCTGTCTGTACCGGTCTATGGCATCCTCATTGTACAGGCCAGGAATGAGCTTGTAGGGATTCACTGAGGCCAAGATAGACCCAATGTTTGTCTGAGCAGAGAAGACAAAATACAGCAAGAAAATAAAGCTCCAGAAAAAATAATTACAACAAATCCGGACTCTGAAACAGCTGATGGGGAAGGGAGAAAGGCTGAAGGAGGAAGTCGGGCTTCAGCAGGGAGCTCCCCAACTGGGCAAAGAGTGTCAAACCCCAGGGCACGGGCTGCATGGGTGGGTATGGATGGGCCAGTGTGACTTCCACTGTTTCACAATTAAATATTCTTAATTTGTTGTCTTTGCTGAAAGTTGTGCTTAAACAATTTAAAAACATGAAGCTATCTTCACACCCAGCTGTCTTGTACTGTGCTTGAAGCTGAAAAGCCAAGGTAGGAGCAACTGAGGCCAGGAGACACCTTTAATACCCACCATGGTCCTAAGTGGAGAGGGCTTAGCAGGGTTCGAGCAGCTCCTGAACAAAGAAGGCACACACATGGGGACACACACTTTTTCTTTGCTGAAAAATGCTGTTTGGAGCAGCTCGCATCATTTGGTAAGCCAAATCAAAATTGACAGCTGAACCCGAAACTCAGGATTTCAAGTCACACCAGTTTTACATCTTCTAAACATTTTCTTTTGAAAATGCTTCTTTTGAAAATTTCCCAATTTCAAAAAGAGCTAGTAAGATTTAAAGTAAAATATCCAAAGCCTAACATCTAATTTCAACACTTTCCTTTTGTGAAGAAGTCAGACGGAAATTCATTTTGTTTTTTGGGGCACGATTTTTTCGGTTCAGCCAGCCAGCTCAAATCCAGTTATTCTCGGAGCTGTAGTTCAGAGCAATGGTGCCACCTCACTCCTAACAACAATCCTGTAAACCAGGGTTTAAACAGGGCTGTAAAAACCCAGCTTAAATCCTGCCACTGATGCTGCAGCCTCCTCCGTAGGGCTTCCACATCATGGGCTGCACCACTCCAGGAATACCCCTGCTCAGCAGGAGTGTTAGAGGAAACACTTACAGCACTGCAATAGGTGCCACGCCTTCTGGCCAGGGACAACACCTAAAATTATTGCCAAACCATGAATTACTAGTCACCACATACATATACAAGGATTTGCATGCACTCATCAGGGAGGCTGCAAACAAAACACCTGTTAGCAAGGGAAAGACACATGCTTTCTCTCTGCTGAATGAAACCTGGGGCTATACCGCAACGCCCAGCTCTCAAGCTGGAAGCCAGGCTGATAAGATGTTATAGTCACCAAATCATTTAAGACTTATTTCTAAAAGCAGCAGCCACACATCACCATGGAAGAAACATCACCTAGGCCTAATTGCATTATCAACAGTATCCATATGAACAGGCTAGCCTGGAGCAAGTCCTGAGGACCCTCTGACATGAAGCTTTGTAGGCAGAAATAGAACTCATCAGTGATGAAAGCAATAAGCAAGCAGATGATCTGTGGCAACAAACAAGTGGGAGGAAATGGGAAAGCATAGAGAAAGAGCATGGATCAGGAAAGAGCAGTGTACAACCAGCTGAGCAACACACATCATCTCGAGACTGCAAGACAGAGATGTCCTGAAGTCCATCCAAACCTTTCTCCCAGAACTTTGGAGGACTTTTTTCCTCTCAGACATTTTATTTTGCATGCCCACTCTAGTTTTAGCTGTCCCCAGCAGCAGCGCTCCTGCCACAACCCTTCCCAGAGGTTCCTCCACTGCAGCCATCCCTTTCAAAGGTGCTTTGAGGAAACTTTTCCCTCTCCTAGCTGCAGTCTCCATCACCTGCAATTCCCAATAGACAACTTCTATCCCCAGTTTATAATGGCAGTAGCATTTGTGCATCAGCCATGCATGTATGAGTCATTCTGCTAGCAAGGAGTGATCTTCCCCCAGAAAACTTGGGCAGAGCAGGACAAGCTGTGCTCGGCATGTCTACTTCTCAAGCCAACAGGTCCCACCTGGGTACGTAGGCAGGTCAGAGCTAGGGACAGCACAAAATGTAGCGGTACATCCCCAGGTTCATCTATACATCACTCACATTATGTTGGTTCTATTTTTATAAAGGGATGCAGGAACTGTAGGGAGGAAAGAGGATGATGCACTCCTAAATCCTGCAGGCTCTTGCCATGTCCACATCATTTCCTGAAACAGCTTGGTAGAGCTTGAATAGCATTTCTTTGGAAAACAAATAGTACCATTCAGATTGTCAGCATTCTTGTAACATTAATTATGGGTACCACATCAGCCTAGATATGCTTCTCCCTGCACTCACTGATATATCTGCTCGTGGTGGGATGCCCCCAAGCACACAGCTCTGAACTGCCCTTGTTCACAGCAGTTGCCCACTCCAAATTCTCAGTGGTTTTGCTACCCTTTCTCATAACAGGGCTTATTATTATTATTATTATTATTTTAATACTGGTGCTTCCCAGGTTATCCATTCCTTTAGGTGAATTTGTTTTCCAGAAAATGGTATTATTTCTTGCCCCTGCTTTTGATCTCCCTGATTTCCTTCCAAGCATTTTTGGTCCAGACTGACAGACATAACTCTGCTCAGTACAGCTTCATCTGCATATTTAGCCTACTGTGCTCTATCTTTTCCAGACTGTTAAGGAAGATATTAAATAAGCTGAACCCCTCTAACATTCGTTTGTGGTATTCACAGTTAGATTACTGCAAGTCATTAGGTGGCACTACAGCTGACATTCTCAGCTTCTGCTTAACTGACAACTACGTGCAGCCAGGTTATGGCAAAAACTAGTATTTAGCGATGAAGTAATTACATTATTAATGTCTGCACTGCAGAAATGCAAAACAGTGCTTGAAAGGATTGGCGTCCTCCAGGGCAGAGGCTGCACAAACATACACCCGGATACGGCCCTACTCAGAGAGGGGCTGCAGCCCTGCACGGGGGGTTCCTCCCAGTGCTGCACATGTCAGGTACTGGACTCAGGTCCCTGCATAAACCTCCAAAAAATTCAGCTGAGATTCATGCAACATGCACAGGCACAGGCAAAAAATGACATTGTGTCTAAACATTAACACCTTTACACTCCAAGGGAGAAGGCATGGTGAAGAACTAATGTTGAAGAGGAGGAGTGACAGGTCGGAGCTAGAGGAAAGGTTTTGGGAGATGAGGCTGCTGCGACACTGTCACAGCGCTGGTGTGCTGGCACTTCTGGCACAAGGCACGGACTGAAAAGGGAGAAAATCCTGCCTCACATGTCAAAGTGTGAGGAAGAGGAAACGGGAGGTGCATACCCAAACGGTGAAGGGGTCATTGGCAGAGAGCTGACAAACACACAGTATTTGGCAGACGCAAGTCACGAAGGGCAGCGTGGACAAGGGCCACCAACACAGGGTGTGCATGCAGGTGTTGCCTCATAGGGCATGATCGGAAGGCTACACTGATAGGCAACAGGCAACCGAGACCGATGGCAACCAAGAAAAAGAATTCAGTCTCCTTCTCATGCCAGCGCAGGAGATGTTTCAGAAACAGGGTCACTAAATTGATCATTTCCTGGAATACAGGTGCACACAGTGCTGTTGCCCTGGTAACAGTTGCTATGCAGCACAGGCAGAGATTTACATTTTTTCTGTCATAATCCAAAAAAATCTGGGTACACATAAAGAATGGACAAGGGGAGGGAAGAGTAGGGCAGCCTGTACAGTGTCATCCACGTCCCCTCCACATCTCACCAAGGTATGTCGCCATCGCAGCGCTAGGGTGTCCAGCCCCAGGCACTCTTGCCCTCACACAGCCCTTTCCCGACATTTGCCCCCTTCCTGTGGGCCCGAGATGGGAGTCAGAAACTGCTGCTCTGTAGGAGATGCTTTGAGTATTCATCCATGCAAGGAGAGCAGAGCGACTCAAAAAAAGGCACAGCTGCACGTAAAAGCAGAATTAGGCAATAGTTTTGCTTTCCTAGTTCCGTCCAGCAGTAGCTGTCTGTCTGTACAGAGCAGCATGGGTTACTCAACAACTTTGCTGTGTTTTCCAGTCTGCTTTGCCAGACCTCTGAACTGCAACAACAGGGAATCCGGGGAATGTAAACTCTTGCCGGTAAAACAGACGCTCACCAAGACACCGAGTGGCACAAGTACCCCAAAATCTAAAGCTGAACATTCATGTTTAGGAAGTTCTTCACACACACAAGGAGGCCCCTCTTGAGGGTCTGGGATCTCACAGGAGTGATGGAGCAAGCAGGGCACAAGGCTGAGAAAACTCCCTTTTTATACCACATGAAACAATGCTCAGGAAGCAATGCTAAAATCAGTATTTCCCACACAAACTGGCAGCCCCAAAGATAAACAAAAATTGTTAACCAGAAGGGATGTGGCCCAGCTCGAGCACTTACGTAGATGTTACCCTGCTGATAGCGCTGGTGCAAGTTAAGAAGGATGGCAGCTTCATGGAGATCTCCCAGCATGGACATGTCTTCTACTCCATCAACACTGGTCTGGTGCATTGGCAGCACCTTTTCTCTGGAAAGGGAAGCCTTGGAGTACTGGAATACCTGGAAGAATGAGGAGAAGGATAAACAAAAGCATGGCAGCTGGGTGTGCAGTCGGATTCCTACCAGAAACAAGCCTCTCTCCACAGCTTTATCCTTCAGCCCTGGAAAAGGAAATGAATAAGGCACAGACCTGCTACCTGGTTTAACAATTGTTCCTCCATCCTGGTCCTACCTGGATGGACCCCACAGAGCACACTCTCTTTCATGGCTACCAAGTTGTCCTCTCACCTTCGGTATAGCCTGGGACAGCTCAGTGCAGCATTACTTGATTTTTACTCAAGTCCCCTTAGCTGGAGCAGGGCAGCACCCAGCCAGGCAGGCATTACACACTACTCTCAGGACTGGTGGCAGCTGCTCCCCGGAGACTGGGAAAGGTCTCTACCCTCTAGGGTACGGGTTTCACAGAAACACAGGTGGGATCACACCTCTGACTCTGGCTGGGACTAGGCAAAGCTTTCTAACATTCCAGGTTTGGCCCCGCACTCTCCATCCGAGCAGCCAGAGAGTGTCTGGGAAGTGTCCCAGGGAGAGGCTGTCATGTTAAGTGCAAAGGAAAGCAAAGCAGATGAGAAGCCAAACAAAGCAGTGACATCCTGCGTGCATGCAGGCGCCTATGTATGGGATGTGGCACTCCAAGTCTCTGCACAGTGACAGCTATTAACTTTTCTATCACTGCTCTGGGAAGTGCCTGCTCCTCTCTCTACACAGCTGCAACCTTCTTGACTCAATTGCCACAATCTTCCTCCTGCTAGAGCTTCACCTTCTTTGATAACCCACTGTTCAGCTATCGGGTCATCTTCTTCACTCCCTTTTGCACAGCTGAAATTTTGTTACTGCTTCCCTCTGTCCCAGCCCTCCTTTCCTCCTCCTCAAACACGATGCTGGCATTTCACACACACTATTTCAGTTGCTTCCCACTCTTGAATGCAGCCATGTGCCATCTCCCACCCATCATCCCAGGCTGTGCTAAATGGCAAAACCCAAGAAAAACAGATGGGACACTTCGTCTCAGCAGCCTGGAGAAGCAAGCAGGCCTGCAGTAACCCTTCCAAGAAAACTTGGGCTTTTCCTTTCCTTCTGGGGCTTTGGCCCCTATCCCATCTCTATCCCTCCTTGTCAGTCCTCCCTGCCAAAGAAACTAACTGATCCCACAGAGAATGAGCTAGGGGTCTACAGGGTTCATCTCACTTGGGTTACTCCTGTCCATCCCTTGCAGTCCTTGGACTGCTGTGAGGGCTAGGGAAAGGCCAGTCACACAGCTGCAGACTGAAGGCAGACCAAGGTCACCCTGTGACCTTGCAGCCAGCCACTTCACCAGAGCAGGGCTCACGGGCACTGCTCCCACACACAGGGAGCTCGCTGCAGCAGTGTGGTCCAGGCGCAGGGTGAGCACTGTGCTCAGCTCCGAGCCTGCACCCTCACCAGTACCAGAAACAAATAACCCAGCACCGGATCTCTTTGCAAGAACCCCACAATGTGGGCGAAAGCCTGCACAGTCAGAGCAGCAGCGTCGCATGCTCCGATCCTCGAGGAGCTGGGGAGGAGAAGCAGGCTCATTTCCCCAGACTTGTCTGCCCCAGGTCACAGCTAAGGTACAAAGGACTTGGTCTCCTCCAATGGGAGACCGCCCAACAGCCAGATCTCAACAGCTAGTGGGCTTTCAAAAAATACACAGCCACTGTTCATTTTTTCCCTACTTCCACATGACATTTTGCCCACTGCATCCACTTACACCCGTGACTCTTCCTGACAGATGTACTTTTTTCATCCCACTACTAGTTATAGCTAGTTAAACGAACAGTGTCGAATGAAGCTGACTCCAGCACGCAGGCTCTCTCCAGCCCTCTCTGGCTCCCTGGTCTTCTCCACACCACTTCTGCTCCTGGGTGTCAGAGAGGTACCTCTGTGTCAGCAGCAGAATCCTCCCTCTGCAAGTATGGTCCAAAAACCACATCACTCTTTGCTTTCCTTGGAGCAGATGCCTCAGGCACTCCCCACAGGAGAACTGGGGAAGCAGAAAAGGAGAATGGGAACTAAATCCAGAATAGAGTGCAAGCTGCAAATGCAAGACATGAACTGGACTCTGTCAGGAGCAAAACCACTAGAACATTTTCAAACCATGAGGCAGCAAACCTCCCTGCTTCTCTTCTCTCTGCTGACCTGGGCAAATTTTGGAAGGGGACAAGTCCAAAATGGTATGACATGATCTTTCCTTACAATTACTCATTCACTACCATACTGTCAGCACTTGTGGCCATTTGGGCCAGAAGAGAAACATTAAGAAAATGTCTAGGGAAAAAGAGCTGAGCGCACAAGTGTTCAGAGAGATACTGGGTAGTTAGCAGCACCTGCGCCAAGAGGCTGCCAAGCTCAAAAAATAACTGTGTGATGCTCAGAGCTTGTTTATTTGCTCTTGTAGACAAGACAGGAGAAAATGGGACCCCAAAAAAGAGCAACATGATCTTAAACAAAAGAGTAAATCATTGGTGGGGACTAGACCATCGTGTGTTAACTCTGTCTTGAACCTCTTAACTGGGGTTACTCAGCCATCCCTCCCCAAAAAAGCATCTTGTCCTGATTCACAAAGAGTTAAAGAGCTGGTCTGGCAGGACTGCAGCAAAGGTGGGTGAGAGGAGCATTGGCTTCAGTACCCTGCAGCCAGGAACACCACACAAGAGAATATATTCTTGGGAGGAGTGAACTGGGCACCACACAGACACCCTGGCCCAGACCAGGAGGTCACTTATCTGGGAAGTTCACTGACTACCCTTGCCCATCTTCCCCCCACCAGCAGCTCAGCCTTCCTCAGGCAGGGGCTGCGGCCTCCAGCCCTATAAGGATTGGGGAGGGGAAGTCACACATGGCATGGGGGAGAGGTTTCAGGACTTCCCTGGCGCTGGGAAAGGGTTGACTTTTGACTTGTCCTCTGCCCTCCATGGTAGGGACAGGTTTCCAGTCTCCACATCATCAACAGGTTGCAGGGATCATCTGGGGCCCAGAGACAGATATGTGAGATGTTTTCACTTCTGCTCATCCTTGTGTCAAAGGGGCTTTTCCTGAGAGGATCTTTGAGGTTTCTGAGACACCAGCCTAACCCAGACACAATGACTCCCCACCCTTAGAGCTTGCAAGGTGTTGCCCTGATTCAGGCCAGCCAGGCCCTTTCCCACCTCCAGCAAAGAGGCTCTTGCCACTCCACTGCTCATTTCTGCCCTCCCTCCAGCAATCTGCAGGAGAGCGGTTCAGAGGAGCATCACCCCTCACCCTGCTCCAGGCAAGGTGAGCCAGCCTGGCCTTGGTGGCTTGCAGGACTGAGCTAACCAACCTAGCCAGTTTTGCCTGAAGCAAGTGAGAATGCACAGGTGAACTGGTCTCTCAGCAGAGCTGGAAGAGCAAGACCTCCGAAATATCCCTTTTCCAACAACAGCTGATATTTAAGCAGAAAGTTACAGGCATTAATAAGCAGATCTTTATTGATGTGGGACGAAAAACATCAAGAACTTGCAGTCTTCTAACTACAGACAAGCTATTGAAGACCACAGAGGTACCTCACAATACAGACAAAGATTTCTACTTTCTCCCTGGTAATGAATTGATTTTGTCTCAGATGTAGCTCACTGACAGAGCAAAAATGACCAAGATTCCCTCCAAGCCCCTCCACTGGCCAGGAATTAAGTGAAACATGGCCAGCAGATAAGCCACAGACTATTTCAAGATGGGACTTGCCAACCAGGCGAAGTAGGAGGGAAAGTACTTCTTCTCAACTCCAAATCTGTCCATTAGTGCAACCCCGAGCATGAAAGCAAAGCTCCCATCCAGCATCTAAGCTTTGTTCATCCTTCAAGCATCGGGCTGGTCTACCTTGAAGGCATTTTCCAGCCTCTTGTGTTTCATAAGTGTCAGCTCCTTTTTTCCTCCCAGGAAGTCAAATTTCTGAAGGATTTGTTGCTTGAGGTGTTTCTAGGGAAGCGAAAACCTGCTGCTGATTTTTTTCCTACAGTTGCAGCCCTTTAGGTCTCTCTCTGACAGTTCTACAGTGCTAAAAGATGAGTTTGTGTTACAGCCCACAGGAAGAACTCAAGGACTTTTTTCTGATATCTTCCCCTGTGTTTTCAAAAATTTATAGGAACTTAGTACTTCTGAGACCTCTAGTCCCCTCTTGCATTTGACTGAAACTGCCCAGTCAGCTTAAAAGTAACAAAAGGGAGAAAACGTATGACCCAAAAAGACAATGCAACCATCCTCTCCCCCCCACTTTTTTTTAAGAAAATTAGGCCAGGAACTGAATGTATCGATTCATTTGTGCACCAAGGGGGAAAAGATTCCTACAGACAAATGGCAAAGGCCCTGAAGCATAAGATTGGACATCTTACCTCAGAGCTGCAAGGATGCTGGGCCAGAACAAACATGGGGACCCCAGATTTAGGGATCCTAAGAACAGGAGGGATCAACTATCCAACCCAAACAAAATGCGGATGTTTTCATCTGAGTCTTCCTCTGGGATAAGATAGCCAAACCCTCTTACAGTTATCAAGCAGTGGAGGAGGAAGGTAAGAGAAACACATAGGACAGCTCCTGTGGAGGGCACCGAGCAAAGAAAGCCCTTGAGTGATCACCATGTGCTTTTCCTGCACAAACGATAAAGTGTGTGGTCCTTCAGCCCAGTGGTTCCTTCTGACCTTAAAATTTCATGGAGGAAAAACCCAAAACTCTGCTTCTGGTTAGACTTGTGTCCCCACCCAGTCCTAAATCCCCTTCCCCTCTCCACTGTTACCAGGTAAGAGGCTGAAGAAAGATCATCCAATTTTCTGTAATGCAGATAAAGAGAGAATGACCTTCTCCTTCTAACCCTTGTCATGGTTTGTGACACAGCCAGGTCACTTTTCAGACAAAAAGTGCAGAGTTTCAATTGATACATCTCCTTTTAACATAAAAATCATGCAAAACCAAGAAGGTCATCTTGCAGCTTTTTGCATGAGGCTGTAGCCTGTGTCCAGAATTTCACTTACCATGCCATAATCCGAGGCAAAGAGCACATTTCCATCGGCACATGAGGCAATGGTGCATGGCTGCAGCTGGTCCTGCTCCCGCAGCCATACCCTGGCACCCTGCAAAAAACCAGAAAACCTCCCATTAGAGCCTGTGAGATTGGCACACTGGGTGCAAACACCTGCGAAAAGCTGGAGGAAGCTGCAGTGTTCAGAGGCTACTTCCAAACTACTGCTGCTTAAAGGTTTGAAGAAGTCACATCTATGTTTTCAGTGAAAACAGTTTGAACTTTTTTTAACATAACATGAGAGAGAGAGAAGAAATATTTTTAATCAACTTCAGGCAGAGACCAAGCTAAGGAAACATCAATTTTTGTTGACAGAGTCATGGAAAGATACAAAAGCTCAGAGTGGTGGGTTAGACTGTCTAAATATTTTCAAATTTGGAACAGCCAGTCATCAGAAGTCATGCTAGAATAACCAAAAAAACCCCCATAAATAAAGCATTTTTATGGTTTCATACACCCACACATCATTGTAGGTCAAAACGCTTCCACACATGAGCGGCAAAAGCGAAGTGGACCTCACAGAGCTTTCTGTTTGCCTCTCTTGCAAGAGTTTCCTTGGGTAAATGCCATGGCTTGAGTGCTTTCTCATATCAGGCCCTGATGTATATATACTCTCTCTCTCTCTCTCTCACACACACACACACACACACACACACACACACTACAACAGCTTAAGTTGCTCAATGTCTCCCAAGACAACCCTGAGCACAGGGCAGATTTCTGGTAACATATGTATTTGCATTGAACTGAAGTCGATTCTCAGCCTTGTGTTTCAAGACCTTGACACACAAGCTCAGGCTGTGTCAAACAGAAAAGGATGAGTGCACTTTGCTGCGAAAATCTGTGCCGGGGGAAGATTCAGGGCACAGGCAAAAGACGTGAACAGAAATCAAAGTTTGGCTTTTCACCATATCAAACACAAATTCCAGCTGCAAGGGATGTCGCAGAGGTCAGGCTGTATGAATTACATGGATCTGCAGTCAAGAAACAGATTTAAGAGTTACCATTAAGTTAGCATTTGAAACTAGGCTTGTGGATAAGAACTCCTGGGACAGAGTAACAGAAAGAAGGGGGCCAAAATGCAATTTTAATGGATGCCAACTGGTGGGGGGGGAGGTTAGGGAGGGAAGAAAGGTGCAAATTTCACTCAAGAACTTTCTAGTCACCTAAAAACACGGCCAGGTCAGCGGATCTATGCCCTAATGTTAGTCAGCAGTGCCCTGCTGCTGCAACAGGACACCTCTATCATCATGCATACGATCTTAAACTTTACCTGGTTATCTGGAAAATTAATAAAAAGGTCACACAGACCAAAATTATTTTAGCTTTTGAAAGGTTCTGGCACCACATTCCTACACTCACCTGTACTCCCTTGGTGTCAGCCTGCACCTCCAGTGGGACTGGGCACTGTAAGGACCACAGGAGCCGTTCAGTTTGCTCCTCTGCCAGCCGGCCGGCAAGAAGCCCTGGTCCTGCCTACAAAAGTCAGACCTTCCCTTCCCTCTTCTCCCAGCCACGTCACAACCACAGGACAAGTAGGATGGCAGCCAGCACCTCACCAGCTGAGAACAACCACTCTCCTCTGCTTAAATTCTTCCAAGCCAGACAAGAAGAAAAAATTAAAGAAAAGCACAAGCCCGAGGTCAGAAGTGTGTCTGAGACACTTGCCAGATGACTGCGGACCCACCTCGTGGTGGACTACAGACTGCGCCTGAACATGGTTTTGAGCAGCAGCAATTCTTTCTCATGTGCAGACAGTGTCTTGTTAAATACATGGATGGGGCTTTCCCCAGGGCCTTCCCCAAAGGGGGGTTACGCAAGCAAGCAGCCATTCAGCATCACCTAGAAAAAAGGCTGCAAAATGAAGCGGGTTTACTGAAAGGTCTGTCAACTGCAGAGTGGTGCAAATCCTCAGGAAACAACCTGACCTGCCCAACCAATGCTTTGTCCAAAAGTAAGCATTAACTGAAACTCAGCTCCTCAATTAAGTTGATAGGAGGTGCTTACTCAGCCTCACAGATGGCAAAAAAGAGAGATGCAAGTCTGTGAGCGCCAATGCGGGACCGGCTGGGGAGGAAGATTAGATCACAGCATGAGTCCTACCCCATTTTCAGTTTGCCGTGCAAAGCCGCCTCTGCCTACACCAAACACTCGCCTCCCTTGAGCGTCAGCAGCCAGTCCCCAGCGTTAGGGCTGACGACGCCTCCGCGACCACGCGAAGGGAGACAGGCTGCGTGACTGCACCGTCCGCCACGACCCGCCCGCGCGCTACGTGAGAGCCACCCTTGATGGGCCGGCAGCCCCTTCCGCACCAAACACCAGGCCCGCGGGGACTGACGGGCGATTTAGCATCGCTGCAGACCCCGCACTGCTGCAGGCTGCCACCGGAAGGGGTTAGTTATGCAGAATTAGGTGTAATGTCAAACTGCACTTCAAGTATTACAAACCAATCTGTTCTGCATCTTCTCATAGAAATCACATAAACTCTGCTTACAGAGGTATTCAAAAAAGGCTAAAGTGCTGAACCATTGAATAACGTTAAGGCCATCCTATTTTTCATCGATTTGTGAGCCTACTGTCTTCCTAATTTGTTTTCTACCCCTAAGATATTGATTATAAAAGCCCTTCCTATCCTCTTATAATCCCTTCAGCACCATTAGCTCATTGCTTATGAGGCTTACTGTGTTTGCAGAAATGTGATAGCATTTCCATATTATATTATACAGAATGTGGCACACTAAATCTATTTTTAATGTTTTATTTTAACTACTTCTTGGCTACTTTAATACCCAAGATTACCCTTAGAAATAGAAGATATCTGTTGGCCAAACTTCAGTCCTCCCAATAAAGGAACTGGTTTTAACGACAGTAAAAAAAGGCCTACATAATTCCAGCTTTGCTGCAGAGCCTTCCTCTAGTTTTCATAGCAGGCAGATTAATTTCCCTTCACTAAGTGAATGAAAAGCACCAGTGCATGCAATCACTACCCAAATGCAAGGCAGCTCAGTCCTCATGGACAGTGAACAATTGCAACAGAAAGAAACATTTTGTTAAGGACACAGATTCAAGCTTCAAGCTCCCAGAGAGCTAGAAAGCAATGCACTGAATATTTAATTTGAGAAGCTGTACTAGAGGTCTTCACAACATTCTCTGACATTTTCTGAAACTCTTGATGCTTGAAAGGTGTCCCGAGTCATCTGGATAAGACCTTGCTGTTTAGAAATCATCCATTTCCCAAATCACATTCTGACAATTCTGCACAAATATGTGAATAGCAACATGTGTTAGTTGAAGAGCTTTATGGCGTTTTCACTGACAGGTAATAGGCATCTACTAGCACAGGATCAAAGGAGAAGAGTCAGCATCAGAAAACTGGAAAGTCTCTTCTGGAGCTCCCAACAGACAGCAGGATGAAAGAAAACCTTTTCTCATACTCTTACTGTAACACTAACTCCCAACATTGCTTTTCAATGCCTTCAAATATCAGTAACCCACAAGCACATTGAGGGGAGCCTGCATGCAAGCGTAGTTTAATGGGGAGCTGAGCTCCCCTACCCTCTCCTTTGTGCTGGACCTGGGTGCCAGGACACACACGTGGGCACATGCGTGTGTCAGCAGGGACAGTGTGTCATGCTCACAGGACCCTGTGCGGTCTGTCCCCAAGGAGCAAGGGCAGGGGGTCCCAGTTACATGCACTTTCCACTCCCTGAGCCCAAAAATGAGTTTGGGTGGAGAGACAGCTGATGGCCAGACACACACACAACACACACTACTCCACAGGCATCAACATTGTGACTCTTTTATTAGGTTCCACTTGGAGGGGAGAAGAGGGAAGATGCACAACGAGACCCTCCTGGTATCTTGGACACGTAGAAGTTATCAGAAAGTCCAGACTGACACAGTCTCCTTTCCCAGCAGAAGTCCATGTGCAAAAGTACTCCCAAAAAGAAGAAGGAGACCTAGTTCTTTTGTACAGTATCGCACCATTTCCTACGCACTTATGGCAGATCATCCTATGTTCTGCCAAAGAGCACAAGGCAACAGGGTGGAAATCCCAGGCACTACTGCAGCTCAGCTGCCCAAACTCTGCTTCCGTTTACTTTGATGCTATATGTTTTTACAACACCAATTGCCTCTGCCCAGTCCAAAATCTGCATCCATCCACATTGTTCCAAAAGGAACACTGTGCTGAGATAGCCAGAACAGGAACCACAGAGCAAATAATTATTTTAACTTCTACCCAGCATAGATCCCATTTCCTGAAAGATTCAGTTTGTTTTAGTGCCTCTCCTTCCATCAGCTCTTTTTTCTAAACCTGAAATTCCCCAAGGAATCTTGACTAAATACAGAAACAGATGGTGACACCAAAGAGACTGCCCTCACATCACTCCCCTCTCCCCCAGTACCATACATTTCATTGATCTGTTGAAAGGATTAAATTGAGCAGAAAACTTCCAGGAACTGCCAGGCAGCCAGACTGAACTTCCCAGGGACAAACCAGGGCAAGGAAAGAGAGCACGCCCCCGCACCATGGGGCAGCATCCCGCAGCACTTGCGGGTCCTGGCTCCCGCGGGCAGCACAGATGACTGGAAAACCCCTGCTTTCCACGCACGAGGGTGAAGAACCTCAGTTTTCAAACTGGGATACAGAAATTCTCACCTGCATCCAGAGACAAAACAATTTAGTAAAATGAAGCAACAAGCAATCCTTGATTTGCCACCTTAGAAAACAGCTAAGGAACAGCAGAGTGATGGTTTTGTGTAATTGCTTTCAATTGAATAAATCCAGTTAAATACTGATGATATAGTTAATTTGAGCTCCTTATATACTGAGAATAGATTTTTCCCTACCACTTCCTTCTTTAAGCAAGACTATATCAATTTTTTTCAATGGAGTAACAACAGCAGCTACTGAAAGAAAGAATAATGTAGTAATGTACCTAAGCTCCTGTCTATATGGTAGGTCACTTGGATGTCAAGTAAGCTCTCAGAGACCAGAATCGTAATTCCCATGGCCTCAATGACAATCTGCCCATGACCTGGCCTTACCACAAAGCACACAGCAAAGCACAATCCTGAAAACTGATCCCGGAACAGGGAGCTATAATTTAGAAAATAAAGTTGCCGGCATACTAAGAACAGCGTTTCATACATTCTGCCTCACTCTCACACTCTCTCGTCTTACTGTCTTGGACAGTAAATGCTAGAATGTCATTTTTCTCTGTCTGCGTAACACCTGCCACTTTGGGATCCTAAACATGGAAAAAAAAAACCATTTCCTGATATCCATAATATCAAGAAATCAAATGAAGCTGCAGTTTTCTTTGGCCTTCTGTGCCTTTTGCAGAGTGATTGATTGCAGGAGTTCTCTCTTGCATCCACATGCATGTATCTGCATCGCAGCAGACTCTGTCAGCATGGAAAGGAAAAGGGAGATCTCATGCACTGTACGACCGGGAAAGGGCTTAGATGTGAACAAACAGTGCACAACCCTGACTGCAGCAGCACAACACCCAGGCGTTAATGCAGAGTGCGTAGCCACTAGCGGGTGGACCTTCCTCATCAGCTATCCTGCTGCTAAAGGCGGACTAAGTGCCAAAGGACAAAACTCAGGACTCTGTTCCTGCAGGTGCCTTCACCAGTCCACATGCCCTCCTGGCCCCGCATGGAGATGCTCTCCCCAACCGCAACTGCCCCAGCTCAGCAGCTCCCGGGGGCTTGGAAAGCGCTGGGAGCAGCATGCTTTCAGCAGGAGACATGTTCATCGGCGAGGCATTGCTCTGCAATGGTACCGCACCTGAGAAACAAGTCATGCCCTGCTCTCCTCTGACCTGTGTAGCCTGGACTGTCCTCCAACCTCCACTTCCACGCAAGAGCTCCTCTCTTCTGGAAACCCCTTCCTCTCAGGTGCAATTGAGAACAAGCTGCCCCAGCTGTGCAGGCTCCGAGCAGACAGACAGTGGTGCTGCCTCTCTACCATGCCCCATTCCTCCTCATGCATAAACCTGCACAAGTCCCAGGAGCGACATGCTTGGCAGGGGCTACAAATGGGATGGGAGCATCACTTTTCCAGGAGCTATTCAGAGGGGAAAAGCACTCTTGGTTGGAAGACACTTTCCAGGTATGAAACATGCATGCAGTTGCCCAATTTATTTCCCGTATGGAATGTTTTTGTGGGTTTATTTTGTTTGTTTGTGCATGGCTTTCTTGGCCTTCAGAGCTACCTGCAAATACAATACCGTGAGAGGCCCTTGTAGTGCCTAGGTTTGGGTAACACTCCCAGCCCACTGCTGCAGCCATTCTGCAAGAGGCAGGGAAGTCTCAGCAACATATCCCTTGCATTGGGAGTCCAGGTCAAAAATCACTGTGGGTGCAGGACTTTTCAGCTGTATATATTGCATAGGTATGTACTATTGTCCTCCTGGTACACTGAGGCTGTTCAGGGCATACGAGTTGGGCATCCAAACCTTGTGTTTTTCCTGGCGATAGATCCATATGCTTCTAGGCTTGGAAGCAGCATTGCACTAATCCAGCTTTCTTCCTGGCCTCAGTGGGCTTTGTGGTTGCAAACCATGCAGCAGAGGTTGGGCTAGAAAGGCCCTTGCAGTTCAGACAAAGCCAGGGTCAGGTTTCAATAAATGCACTTTTCAACAGATTGATCTAGATGATCATGAATAAGTGATAGGACAGATATAAAGAGACTTAGCTAATGGATGCAGAATTGGTGGGGAGGGGGGCCTGTGACACCCTAGATCCATAGGGGAAAGAATGCAATCTTGCTGTTTTTCTGAGGTCAGTCTGAAATGAAGTCACACAGCCAGTCCCTAGGACATCTCTGACCAGCAGGAGTAGTGCCTCTGGCCACCTGAGCAGCTGCTGGAAGGGCAGAGGGAGTCCAGGGGACCACAGGTGGAGAGAGGACAGAAACAGGAACAGCTGAACTGTCAGCAGCCAGCGTAGAGCAACTGGGAAAAAGGCAAATACCTGCAACAGCAGCAGGAATAACAAAAAACAAACAAACCCAACCAACCTGCCCCCTCCTCCCAGCCCCAGATACTTCTCCTAAGGCAGAATGATGACATGCTGTGGACCTAGAAGGGACTGGGCTTCACCCGGGAAGGTTCAGTGGACCCCTAACGCAATAGCCCACTGCACCTGGGCAGACCCTGCGAGCCAGCACAGCACACAGAGCTGAGTACCAGCAAGCAGCAGCCACGGATTCCCAGCTCCAGGGGTGCAGCCTGGCTGAGTCCCTGACTCAGATGAGTTCTGCCAATTAGCAGTCCTATTCTTTACTAATTAAGGAGCAAAGCCCACAGTGTGCCAACAGCTCCACAGAATAGCGGCATCAGGGAAAGGAGCTAATCTAAGAGCAGTGTGTTACTTCTGGTCACTGATGTACATGCACTGATTCCCACCCCTCTTTCACCTCCCCCTCCCATCTGTTCTGCGCCTCTCTCTTCCCCCAGCTTGGCTGCTGCAGAGCCTCTTCTCCTTCATTCCCCTGCACATCTCCCTGCCTCAGATACCCCCAGGAACAGCTTTGTCCTTGAAGGTAATGCCTCCTCTGCTCAAAGGAGCATCTGCCCCCTACAGCAGCCACACCAGCTCCTTGCCATGGGAGCAGAGGGAATGGATCCCCAACTGTTTTCATATGCTTCAAGGCTCCCCTTGGCCATCAGGGCAGCAGAGGAAAGGTGACAGACAGAAGGAAGCGGCAGGCATGCATCCTTCCAAGTTTCACAGCAAATGCTCTCCAGGCTTCATTTTGAGATGAGCTGCTCCCTGCTATTCCCCTTAGCGGCAGAAGGGCCACTGCCCTCCCCAAGGATGGGGGAGGTTCCCCATCTAAGACATGAGTTAAAAGAAGTCATTCCACAGGCCACAGTACCCAGAGCCTGGATTCCTACAGATTGTGTGTTCCCTGTCTCTGAACATCCCCAGTACCTCACAGCAATCTCATCTTTCCCATATCTTCTTTGTAGAAGCCCTGCCAGGAAGGAAACAACATGGCACATCCAAAAGCCCAGCCTAGCCACAGCAAAGCTTTCATTGGCCAACTGACTGCTCGAAATGCAGCAAGTGAAGTGTCATCCCTTCCCTCAGCTTGGACCTTACCTTAGGTCTCCTTACCACTGAACACACCCACCATAAGGTGGTTTCCTTGCAGGTCCATCCCTCTCTCAAATTTCGCCAATGGCTTCACAGCTGAGGCAGGGCTGATGGACAGCTGAGTCACAGTTTCCTGGGTGGATCACTTGTCTCTAGTCCCAGCTGTGCCCAAGGCAAACCAGGCCCTCACAGCTTTCCCTTTAAACAAGCCATGTGGCAGCACCTGCTGCATATCCAGCAAGCTGGTGGGTCCTAAGGCAAAGGGGGCACAGAATGACCATTTCTGTCAGTGGTGAAACTGTCCATGCCCAAGTGTCAACATTTCAAGCAGGAAAATCATTGTCATCTAAACCAGAGGAAGGTCAGAAGTGGGATTTCTGTCCATCCTGCTGTAGATGGTGGCAAGCTGACCATGTGCAGCAGAAGACACAGAGGGGGTCACCTTCTCTCTGTTCCCAACTCAAACCCGAAGCATTCCTGCAGAGTCCAGCGTGACATTCAGGGAACACACGTTCTCCTCCACAGAGGAGAGCTAAGGGCCTTGGGAAACCACGAGGATATAGAAGTCCACCGAAGAGCAGCCAGGGTCCAGCATCCTGCCTCCAAGCAGCTGCTATGCAATGCATTTGGTAAAAATCTCAGACGAGAGCCTTGAAACAGTACTTCTGCAATATTTGTAGTAAGTATACCTTGGGATTATGCCCACTACCTTTTCGCATCTTGCCACATCCTTGACTGCAATAATTCCCTGCCATGTGGCATTCTACCATCTAAGCACACATTATATGGAAAAGTACACTTTTTAATCAGGCTCACCCCAGTGAAGCAGAAAATCCCTTTTTTCTCACAGTCAGAGGTGGGGGAACAGAAGATTTCAGTCCACCTTCTCTGTCTCATCCATTATTTTCTGCTCTTTTACCATGCCTCATCCTATTTGTTATTTCACTAATAAAATAATCTCAGGTTTTTCAATCTCTTCACATGTGATGTTTTCCTGGTGTTTGATCATTCTCATTGTCCTTCCCTCAAACTCCTCAAAGAAAACAAGTAGAGTGCCTCTGAATGGGGATGGACTTTCAGCTGATTTGAAATAAGAGTGAAATTGGGGAAAAAGGGAGGAAGCAACCCACATAAATCAGATGGTGGGAAAGAGTAAGGACAGTAGAGTCCATGCTTCACTATTTCCTCTTCTAAAATCAGTGGAGATAAAGATATCCTGCTGATAGCACCATCCAGTTACTAGATGGGGATGACAGCATTGTGAATAACAATGGAGAAATGCAGAAGTGTTGAATAAATATCCCTGGAAAGGACCCCTCTTGCATCACATAGAGATGATGAAATACTTTCCCATACATTAGTAAATGGAAAAGACGTAAAACATTTTAAAAATCAACAGGTCCAAGATTTCCCAGAGATCTGTCCAACAAAGTTTCCCACCAGCTGATACTCATTTTTGATAATTCTGGTAATGCCGAGGAAATTCCAAGAGACTGGAAGGGTCAGAGCCTAAATGAGGGCTATAACAGGATTATACCAAGTAACCAAGGGTTGTTTAGTCTGACAACCCCAGGGAAAATAAAGAATTTTTGCCCTCAGCTTTTTCAGCTTAAAGATAATCCAGCTTTAATCATTTTCCAGTGCCAGTCAACATGTGGAAAGAAGGCTAGTCAAATAGACTTTTGGCTTCATTTTTTGATTAGCCTACAAACATAACTGATAAATGGAATAGTAGTAGGCTTTTGTGGCATTTACCATGTAAGAAGTAGTAGTCTGATAAAAGTCAGCACATGAAGAGCAAATGTGTTAAAAAGCAGCAAAGGGATCTTGAAAAAATTGTTATGAATGGGGGAAGTCATCTGAGTGAAGGAGTTTCTAACAAAACTCTGCAGACACAGGGCCAGTGCTATTTAGCATTTTCATCAAGGACCTGATATCAAAAGTAGTGCTGATAATACTGGCAGATGCCAACATTTGGTAGATCAGTAAGTGTCGGCAAAGATGAGACCAGAGCAGTGTGGGTTCCCCAATCTGCTCGTTTGAACGAAATGAGATTAAAATACAGCCAGATTGAAGGGTCAATGGGGATTGCAAGGAACACTTCAAAACAGAGGAGTATATTCTGGAAAGCCGCGTAGCCAGAGAGGATTTACAATGGCTGAACAGAAGCTCTTGGGACACACAGTTGCCACAAGAGCAAGTCTTGGATGAATGAACAGGAGTAAGGAAGTTTAGTACTGACTCACATTTTGGGGTGTGAGAAAGAAGCTCTTCAGAGAAAATCCAGAAAACAGTCTCTCTTGCTAGTCAGAAAGATTCCCTGTAATGCAAAAATACTTCTGAAAACGCTAATGTCGTTATGTAGATTTGCCAGAGCTAGGGCTACCCTATCTAGCCCAGACACTGATAGCAGTGGGCTCACAGCAGCATGTGGCCCAGCATGGGTTGCAAAACTCATCTCGGTCCCTGCATAAGTCACCTAACTATTCACCTAACTCCTACTTACTAACCCTGCTGCGGAGACTGCACTGCCAGCAGTACTGAAACCACCGCTATGCTTCTAGCTGTCTCATCTTTGACAGCAACACAGAGGCTATCTGGTGCCGAAGAATAATTTCCTGCAGAGATAGAAGATATTTGGGACTAAATAGCTCTCACAAAGCAGAAAAAAAGTAGGACCCAAGAATGGATGTAGCTGCCAGACAAATTCACTTTAGAAATGAAACAGGATTTATTTTAAAACAAGGTTGTGCAACCACTTGAAGAAACTGCAAAAAGCAGGGGATCCTCCAGAAATAAGAAGTCTTTCCAGAAAATGTGATTGAACTAAACCTCATTTTTTGGCTCAATACCTAGGTAACAGGAAACTCTCCAATAAATGGGCGTCTAATACACAGCCCTGGCCATAGCCCCAAGCCTGAATTTACATCTTCTCATAAAACATAGGGATCAGTGAATCTAAGAGAGGCAACGCCACTGGTTTATTTACTATGGTAATTATTGCAATTATAATGACAGCACCCAGGAGTCCACTGAACATTGTGCCAAACAGCGCATGGCAGAGAGGCCCTTCGCTCTAGAGACAGGCAGGTCAAAGTCGCGGCCGGGGACGACCAGCTCAGCTTGTGTCTGGTGCAACAGCAGCAGCAGGCGTAACGGTGCCAGGAGCCGTGGGAGCAAGAAGTGGATGCGGAAAGAAGGGAACAGGGTGAGGGGCCTGGAGCTGTCCGGAGACTCTTGCTGCTGTTCCTCATATCTCCAGCTTGCTCCTCTCTGCCACCTTCCCCAAAACAGGGGCCTGAGGAGGGGATGCACAGATAGGCACACCTTGGGTCCTAGCTGCAGCGATAACTCGCATGTGCAAAGCAGAACACTTTCACAACTGTTACCCATCCTGTTTAGTGGCCCTTTTACATGTGGTTTGAGCTTTGACTCTGATTCACTGTCTGTGGTGATGCCCAGGACTTTTTCAAGACAGTTGGATGATGCGAAGGGCCAGAGTAGTTTGCAGTATTTCCCTCCAACATGCATTCCCCAGCTACTTAGGTGCAACAGGGTTCATAGCTGCACTTCCTGGGACACAGCTCTACACATTACTGAACAGCATGTAATCTTAGATGAAAAGGAGGAGACAGAATAGCAGAGCTGAGGGAAACTCGAGTATAAACTCCCTGACTCACAGGCCTGCAGTTTCAATCTTAATGATCTCTTTAAATAGCTCACACATTTTCCTTAAAGTAAAATGGGAAATAAGAAATTGCACAATTTTTGCAATTATTATGAGGGGGAAAAAAAAGCGAGGCAAGAAGTGAAACCAGAGTTGTACGAGGTGGTTTTGAAGGTGGTAAGAGGGCAGCCGCAGGCTGGCCAGCAGAGAGACAGCATTGCTTCACGTGGAGGCTCCCATCCTGCAACTGAGCCACCCAGTCTCACTCGCTTATAGGATGTGACATGGGCACAGCTCACAGAAGCCTGGCTCCAGACAAATGGCCTAAGGGCAGAGCGAACAGGACTCCCTCTCTTCCACCAGACACTTCTTCCTGTCACCTTTGGTGCATGAGCTTTCTTCTTGCAATCGCTGCTCCAGAACAGGGCAAAAGGGTCCTTTCTCCCTACCTCTGGCTGCTTATCATTCTGAAGGGTTTGGGGAGATGGAGGATTCTGCATGTGGGAACGTCAGTACTACACCAGCACCATGGAAATCTTCAAGGTCAGCGACACTTCTCTTCAGCTGCACTATGCAAACTAATTAAACAGCTTTGCTTGGTATTCACTCAGTGACCCTCAAGTGTACACACACAGCATGCATGTAATGGTCAGCATTTCTCTTTCTCTTCCCAATCTCTTGAGATCCTCTTTTCCAAGAGGTCAAATATTCTTGCTAACCTAAGAGGAGGCTTTCAGGGAAAGTCAACAAAGCATGTGGTGCTCCGGGGAGGAGAGAAGCTTGGTGGGAACTCTTGGTGGAGCAGCCCCTATCTACCGTTTCTTTCCAAGATGACATTTCCAAAGCCAACATTTGTTAACACATGGGCACTCGGCTCACTGTTACCTGGAAAGGCAGCATGTCACTCATGGTCAGTGTCATCTATGTCAGCTGAACCATTTCCCTCATTCCAGACAAGAGTCTCTGGAACGGAAAGAGATGCTGGAAGGATTCTCCGGGACATCCGGCTACACTCCTTTCTCTCACAGGAACTCCACCTTCTGTGAACTGGAGGGAGCGTGGGGAAGGCAAACTAGGCCATTGAAAAACTTAATCCAGGATGTCACATATGAGCCCTCCTCGCCTAGGACAAGCTGGGCTCCCCAGAGAGACTCGTCCCTGAATGAGCCAGCTAGACAAGCATTACAGTGTAGCTTCACCGAGAGCTCAAAGTTGGTGAGACTGGCATACGCAACCAAAAATCAGATCAGTCCTGTAGCTGTTTCTCAGAGAGAAACCCCAGCAGCAGTCTGAGCACAGCACTGTTCCAGATGGGCGGCACAGTTACTGCACCAAGAATAAGGGTTGCAAAGACGCATCTGCAGACAAATCCCTTCGGTTCTTCTCCTTACCCACATCCCATTTACTTTGTCCCTAAATGTTTATGTGTATGAGTTTATCCCAGGGGTAAGGAGCCAGCAGATGCCATGCAGTCAAGCATCACATAGCTGGTAAAGGGCCACACTCTGCAAACTAGCTGATGGCCCTACAGAGTAGTCAGAGCCTTCCCACAGTCACATCGAGCAGTCATCACACCAAGCTACTTGCTTGCTGTCCCCACGATCCCTCAGTTTGGGGCTGAGAAGGTGGCTCAGACGCTTGCACAGTTGCAACTGGTGCAGCCTTTGCACTCTGGATACAGCTCCCCATGGGATCCCTGGTCTGCACGTGTCCCCAGGAGAGGTGGCTCCTCTGCCCACCTCCACGGCAGCTGCCTCAGGCCATGGGGAAGAGGCAGGCTGTGCCCGGGAGGACGGGGACAACAAGCGAAGATGAGGTTGGAGGGAGGACAGCACAGACCACCATAGCCATGCAGCACAGGATCCTCCTGCCCTTCTCTTCCCACGTCAGAAAGCTTAAGGACTTTGGGGGGTTATTTTAAAACACAGATGAAAAGCCTAGCATTTCAGCAAAAAAGCAATGAGGAAAACTGTTTAACCATTACAATGCCAGCATTTCTAGGCCAGTGGCACAGGAGCAGAAAGAGGACGGCGTCTGCGACTCCAGCGGATGCTGCTGCTCAGTTCAGACTGACTGTGGGGCTGTGCCAGCTGGTCACTCCAACGGGAGAGCAGAAAGGGGTGGGATGGGAGCAGTGTCTCCTTTAACCCCGGCCACGACATTCCTGCTCCTCAGGGGGAATTGGAGAGCGAGTCACATCCTCTGTGTCACCCCACATCCTGCCCACACTCCAGGCACGCAGGGAAACTCTCATCCATCACAGCTCACCGCAGCCATCGCCCCGGGGCCCCTCCTCCCTGTCTGGGCACAGGACTCACTGCAGCAGCCAGGAACGGAGACGGCAGAGCGCACGCACCGTCTCGGCTCCTCTGCTGCACAGCGCACCCCACTGAAGGAAGGGCACCCTCCATCACGTCTTTGAGCTATGCTGCACACAGGACCTGCGACAGCAGAGGTAGCTGCACACATCTTTGGGCTCTGCCACTTGCTGAGGATGAAGGCTTTCTAATCTGGCCCTCTCTAAAGTTGGAGCCTCCCTCTGGACATGGCAGGGAAGGAGGGAGCAGCGAGCACCCTGCCAGCTCCCCAGGGTTGGTGGCTGAAGGAGGCCATGGCACATAGGAAGCCCTTCAGCTGTGTCAAGCTGGCACCACCGGCCAAAACCACCCCCCTCCCTGGCCAGAGCCAGGACGATAGGGAGGTCAACCTCCTAACCATCAAGCCACTTATCACAGAAAAACTTCAAAGATTAAAAACTCCTTTGATCTCCACCGCACAAAGGGAGGAACCAGAGCAGCTGTGAAGACCTGCAACATCCCCATCTAACCCCAGACACTGAGCACATCTCTCAGCATGATATCTGAATGCTGTGAGCACAGGACAGGAGCCTGGTAAAGCAAGACCAGCAATGAACTGGAGTTTAAGCTATTCATTGTTAGGGATGACACACATCCCCTGGGACAAGCTTGGCTTCTGCTGCAGCAGAAAGAGGTGGAGCAACTCCCTTCTGCTCAGGCGTTGCCCTCCCACCAAGAGCCCCCCATGGAGAAAGAGGAAGAGTGGCCAGGGTGCAGAAAATGCCAAGCATTCCTGCTCCAGGGAAGCCATATTCCCCTCTCCACCCCCACTGCCTGTCCTGCAAAGCACAGAGTCTGGTGGTTTCCCACACGCGCTTGCCCTGGTTCTCCAGCCTGGGCCACCTTGCTTCACCAGGGAGGTTTTAAGCCCGTGATTTACAGAAGATGTAGTTCTGCCTGTGGAGTCCCTGGCTTCAGGATTCTCTCTTAACCCTACCCTGGCAAACCCTTTTTCTCCAGGTCACAGCAGAATTGCCTTGACAAGCGAAGCTGGACAAGTGTGTGATTCCCTGCTGGGCGCTGCTGGCTGAGACACGCGCCTCTGGGCATCCCCTCTCCAGTCTCTGATTTCCATCAGGTACTTACGGCTTCATGTTCCTCAGTGGCTACTGCTATTGCAAAGGGCCAGGAGGTTCCTCATGATAGAGGGGTGGGGAAAGAGGCTCCAGTGAAACGGCCCCTTGGGAAACCCTGGCCTCCATCTGATCAGATACAGGCAGCCCAGGCCTCCAGGAGCAGCAGGTTAATCAGTTAATGGCTGCAACAATCCTCGGTGATGTGCTGCGCAGGCCTCAGGGGCAGCCCTAGCCGCGCGCACGCCGAGGGGCAGCCACTCCTTCCCCGCTGGAGCCGGGATCTGGGAAAACATCTGTTCTGATAAAGAAAGTGCTTTATGGGGGAAGGGGCAGGCCTGAGCCCATTAGCTGCTCCATCACCCCACCGACAGTAGGCCTCTCCGTGGGGGCTGCAAGTTTCCTCGCCGTACCCAGGACAAGGCAAGGGCCAGACACTGGGTTTAATGGCCTGGAAACCAATTTAGGGGGGCGGGAAGTGTCTGATGTGAATCCAGGACAGTGGGCAGCCCGCTCAGAGGACAGGCCCCTGGCCCCAAACAGGAGCCTGCCCAAGTTCAGCCATGGACCCCGTGATGGCCCCTTCGCCCTGCAGAGCCCACCGAGCCCAGCGCCAATGTCACAGACACCCCCAGCGCCCACGGGGGCCAGCGAGGGCAGTGCTGCTCCAGCCTCGCTCGCGCCCGTGTCTGGGAGGAGACACCCCTCACAACCAAAGCCAGCGTCAGGCCAGGCTTGAAATGTGTGCGTGTTCAGGCGAGGAAAGAGGGAGAGACAATCTGGGGAGGTCTGACGTCTGCACAGCACAGGGCCTTGTGCACTAACGCTGCACCCCACTTTCCCCCTGCGAGCAGTGGGAAACGCAATGCCCCGTGCGGCTGTTGTGAAGCACCTGGGGAAGGGGCCTTGCAGGCACGCTCAGGGCCAGAGCTTGCATCTAGCAGGTACACGCCTGGCTCCAGAGGAGCCCGCTATGCCCATCAGCGTGAAGGTGACTGGGCAGAGGCATTGTCGAGGCTGAGGATTCAGACGGACGCTCCCTCACATTGCACGCTTCCTGATGCTTCACCAGCTCGGCTCTGGCCCTGTGCCACGTGCAGCGGGCTGAGCTGTGACATGCACACGCAGGCAGGAGCAGGCTCTGGACCCTTAAGTCGCTCCAGGGGATTAAAGCAGCATGCGAGCAGTCTCTGGGCAGCCATGACTATCATGCGACAAATCCTCTCTCCTCCTTGCAAGGAGCCCTCAGCCTGAATTGCTAGAACGGCACATCACTGGGGCTCCGGCTCTTGCAACACACTCAGCTCTTCACAAGGGCTCCCAAATGCCACGCTGGGCCCGGAGAGCACTCAGAAACAAAACGCTCTGCATCTGAGCACTCAAGAAAAAGTGAAACTTGGATTCATCTGGTTAAGGCAGCACTCAGGCTGGCACTGCTCAGTCACAGAAAGGGAGCACAGTGAGCCCAGAGGGGAGCAGAGCATCCCGCAAGTTCACAGAAACATCCCAGGTGGTCAGCGACCACGGCCGTTCTCTGCCGAGCCAGGGCGAGCAAAGGGCCCCGCAGAGGCGTGGGGCGCAGAGAGGTGCCACAGGCACCGCCGCCCCGACCCCCATCCCACACCGCAGAGATGCCTCGTGGGGGGGGCGGCGACCTGCCCCCGCCGGCCCCCCCAGGCACCCCCACCTCTCCCGGCGCCCCCAGGTCACCCGGCCCCACCGCGGGGCCCCGGCTCAGGCTGCCCGGGCAGGGGGCGAGCAGCCGGGCGGGCACCCCCGCCGCTGCCGGTACCGGTACCGGTGCCGGTGCCGGCGCCCTCCGGCGCCGCCGCTCCCTACCTGGCGGAGAGAGGCGTCCATCGGCGGGTCTCGCCCGGCGGGCAGGGCTGCCGGGGCGGCTCTCAGGGCCGCATCACCGGGGCGCGGCGGCGGCGCTGGGGCGCACGGCGGCTGGGGCACACCCGCGGCTGGCCGCGCACCGGGGCTGGGGCGCACGGCGGCTGGGGCGCACGGCGGCTGGCCGCGCACAGCAGCTGGGGCACACCGCGGCTGGGGCACACCGCGGCTGGCCGCGCACCGGGGCTGGGCTGGCGGCGTCCCGTTCCCGCAGGCACTACTCGCCGGCCCCGCACCGCGCCGCGCCGCGCCGCGCTGGCTCCGCCCTGCCGCCTCGCCGGGGCGCGGGGAGCGGCCGGGCCCGCCCCGCCCCGCGCCGCCCCGCGCCGCTCCGCCCCGGGGCTCGCCGGGGGCTGGGCGCGGGGCTGGGCCCCGGGGCGCGGGGAGCCGCCCCCGCGCCGCTCGGAGCCGGCGCGGTGCCGGGCGCGCCCCGCAGGCGGTGGGTGCCTGGCGGGGGTCCGCGCGGGCCTTGTCGCGGCGGCCGTGCGGGGAGAGGGTCCTGCCGAGCACGTGTGGTGGGACCCCGCGCCTCGCTCAGAAAGGGGTGTCCTCGCCGCGTGTGGCACTGTCACACGGAAGAAATGCACGGGCGCAAAAAGACGGAGGGGTGGCGAATTGTCCGTCGGTTGTGCGGGTCAAAGTGCATCTGCTAGCTCCCACGTGCCTGAACATTCGGGAACAGAGGAGCTGGCCGGAGAGGAGCCGGCATCCCCGAGAGAACAACGCTGGAAAGGTGATGGGGGTCCGGGAGATGCCAGCAGAGCCCGAGCTGCCAGTGCCACGCACGGACGTGCAGCAGGGAAGAGAGACCTCCTCCGTGTACAGCAATAGCAGTCAAGCGCACGGTTTGGTTGGACAGCTGACATAATCTGGAATAGCAAACATTTCACGTTCAGGGTCCCTTCAGCAGATTGTTATAGCACAATGTAAGTGAGCGAGACCATTAACAGGCACACTGACAGCACTTCAAAATTGTATCTCAGAGATCTGGAAAACCTGGCATAGAGCAAGAGACTGGGTGAAGTTTGTCAAAAAAATGTGTGGCCAGATCACAGTCTACAAGTACCTAGCTGGGAAGTGGGGGGATTTCTTGCAGTAGGAGCCTCTTTATTCTGAAAGAAAGAAATAAGGAGATCTAAGAAAGGGGAAAAAACAGACTAGAAGTAATTTTCTTCCTTTTTTTCTTTTTTTTTTGTGAACAATGAGCTTTTGGAACTACTTAAAAGACAAAGAGGATTCTGAGTGTTTTGTCCAACCTCTCCTACAAGACAGAGTCACACACAGGTCACTGCGACAGATGTCTGTCTAACCTGTGCTGACCACCCCTGCCAGCCTCCTACAGGCTCACTATCTGGACCTTTTGGGAAGTTTTCATAATATCTGAGTCCGTCTCAGAGTGTCCTTCCATTCTGATATCAATTCACTGAAAACTATCCTGGGCATGATTATCCAACCTCTTTTGTACTTGCCCTGGATTAGCTTAATCTACACCACTTTCCCTGTTTTATGACAGCATCATGCAAGACGGTGCCAGAAGCCTAACTACAGTCATTATCTCACATCTAATACTTCCATCCTATCCGTAAGGCCAATTACCCTGTTAGTGAAGGGGATTAGATCAACTCAGCACTGATTTGTCCTGGACAGACCCCTCCTCAGCCACACATTTATCATCAGGCTGTTTCTGCCACAGCTTTGACTGTGAAGATGGAGGAGAAGCTACCAGAGGTGCTGAGCACTGCATCCTCTTGGAGCCCTGGTGTCACTTCGGTCTGCTGAAGTAGTTCATGGCAGGGCATAAGGGTCCATGCTCATGGGCAGTAAGGGGTAACCAGCAGGGCAGTGAGTCTTGGCGACCTTCCAGCTACATCTCAGGTTTGGGGTTCTGGCTGGCAGGCCAGAGGCTGGGATGGCACCTCCAGCTGACAGACAGCTCCCTCTGTCATTCACCACCACATTCACTTCCCACCAGGGACAATATCAGCCATCCTGTTATGAGGGAAGAGGGATGGCTTCTCCTCCTCTGCTGCTGGGTTTTTTTCTCACCTGCTGCCGACAGCACCCATATTCAGGAGTTTCGCCTCCAGCATCCACCCATGTGCCTCCCTAGGAAGCCAGCAGCCAACCTTCTTCCAGCAGGGAGGGCAGTTTCTCCTCTGTTATTGCTAGTTCTGCAGACCTTTCTGGTTGTCTAGCTTCTTCCTCTTGCATGGTCACCAAGGAGTTGTAGAGCTCCTTGCAGGCATGGGAAAGCTGAGGAGCACATATCTCCCGTACCTCCTCTACGTACCTGTCAAGGGTCTCCACCTGCAGGCATCTCCAGCATTAGATGTTATCCCCTCTTGGACTTCCCTGACAGAGCAGCTTTACACCCAGGGGTCGATTCCCCCACTAGACCTGACCCTCACAGCTGCATGTTGAGGGAGCTCTAGTAATGAAACAAAATGGTAAGCTGGCAGCAAACCTGTTTCTTAGCAAACTTGCCAAACGACCCAAATGCACTCATCATGAGCTCAGAGATTTTCCCCTTATTTCTTGTGTCAGGTTCCTTCTGAGCTCTCTTTCCTTTCATGTTCATCATCTCCCAGAGAATGTGCAAGGGTGTGTTTTCTTACCCACTGTGGAAAAAAATTGTAAGCCCATGATGTTTGTTGTTTTCAGCACAGTAACAGTGATGCAACATATATATTGCTGGGCTGTAATGGAGCAGCAACTGCCACAGCTTTACCAGCCCTCCATGGATCTCTGAGGCAGTGAGTTAACAGTGGTCAGAAAGCCCAAAGTGAGGTAAGTAATCTACCTTGTAAAATACAAGATCTTTAGTATTAACTACTGCCTGATCGACACCTTCTAAGGAGCAATAAGAATGTGGCTTGAGTTGGTCCTCAGAGCAAAGTAGCTTCCTGAAAGGTCCAGGCAATGAACATCAGATTCTCCAGTTGCAGCAGCAGTACCTGATACTGCAGGCCCTGTGCTTTGTCAGCAGGGTAGGAAAGGTGGTGAGGATCTTGATAAGAAACTTTGCTCCTTTATGTTACTGGATTAAATCATTAGTGCTACAGTCATACAGCCCATCTGGAATTCAGGATGTCTGAACTGTTGCCTAACTTTTCAGGTGCTGTTCACCAGGAAGGGGTGGATGTGACCATCTGTTTATCCCCAGCTCTCACGAGCAGCTGCATGCTAACTCTCCATCACTGAGACTTGCCAGCCTCCTGGACGCTGCCTCACCGCATCGCACACGCAGAGCCGGCACGGAGGAGACGGGGTGAGGCACATGTGCTGTGCTCCTCTCCTGGCCAGGCTGAGATGTCACCTCTGACAGCTCAGGGGCTGACTGCCGTGTCAGCCGTGTGATGAACTCGAAGCAGACGGCTGGCATGGGCCCTGTTGTGCAGGATAGACCCAAGACCCTTGCCCAACCTGTCAGCCTCCCGCTTGCCCACCCCTGCACCCTGCACTGGGGCCACCTCCAACCCCGGAGCCCCCAGTAGCAACCCCACGACTCGACGAGCTCCCAGCCCTCCTGCCAGCCCAGCTAAACATGACACACCAAGCCGGACCCCACAGCTGTCCTCTTGGTCAAAATAAAAGCAAACCAGCCTGTCAGCAGAGAGCTGGACTCTGGCAGAGGGCAGCCGGGCCTGGCAGGTGCTGGGGAGGTGTCCAGGCAATGAGCTACTCCTATATCTTTAAAAAGGAGCAGATCCTCCGGTGCTGCCGGCAGCTGAGCCCCGCACCCCGCCATGGCAGCAGAGGCAGCAGACGGTGAGTCAGCTTCCTGCTGTGCTTCCCACAGCGAGGGATGGCCGGCGGGAGACTGGCAGGAACACGCAGAGGCAGGAATTCCTCCCAGACAGGAGACAATATCCTGCTTTCCTCCGCCACGGGCCTGGCACACGGCTGGGAGGCAGGCAGGCCTCATCACAGGAGGTGAGCATCTGGCAGGTCCACATGCCCTCGGTCTGCCCAGGACACCTCGGCCACGGGTGCCACCTCCCCGACGGCTCGCTGTGCTCACGGGTGTCCAGCCAGGCTGGACGAGGTGCAGGGACATGGTCTGGATTTGGGCAGCAGCCTGGAAGCCTGCAAAGCCGTGGCTGCTTTTGTACTCAGCAACTGCCAAAAATGAAGTGTGTCCCCTTGCAGGCGCCTGCCCGGCCCCACAGTGCGGAGAGGCGCATGTGAACAGAGGGCCAGACACCGAGGCGCTCTCCCGCTGCAGACCGCATGCAAGCAACGGGAAGGGGACACACACCAGGGCATGCACTGTCCCCGCAGCCCTGGCACCTTCCCAGCTCCAGTTTCGCAATTGCTTGAAATCAACTCAAATGAAGACTTTTGAAAAGGGCAGTTCCTCCCTTCTCCCTTTCCCAGCCCCGTGGTGAGCTAGGCCACGCATTAGACCCAGACACGATCCAGTCCGCCCAGCTGAGGGCTCAGACTGCCCAAGCTCAGGCACGAAACTGTGGATTTTTCTTGCAAAGAGAAAGGTCACAGGGAAAACCGCAGACGCCTGCCTCCCGCAGAGCTGCTGGCAGGCAGGGAAGCGCTCCTCTCCTGCTGGTCGAGGAGGTTAGTCCCCGCTCTGCCCTGCCGTGTCCTACTGTGGGAGGTACTTGCACAGCTAGCAAGGGTCAGCGCTGCGTGTCCACCCTACACTGACATACTGTCACCTGCACAGGGTGCCAGGCTCCAGCAATAGCTTTAACTTGCATTTTCCAGCCACTGACCCTTAGTTCCTAGACACACATAAAGCTGTTCCCACCCAGGATGGTGTCCCCATGGCGCAGATTGGCCTCTCCCCTTCCTGCCCCACTGCTAACAAGTTAGCCCATCCCCTGCAAGGTGAGGACGGTGGTGATCAAAGCCACACTGAAGCTGTCTCTGCCTAAGGCACAAGGGCTGCTCTGGGGCTCCGTGGCAAGAATTAGCACAGGCTCCTTGGGGACAGGATCGTGTTCGTACCAGATGTGTCCCTGCTCCAGAGGAATGTGATTAAGGCTGCCTGGAGAGGCTTTCACAGGGTAACATCAAGCACTGCAGCACCTGCTCCCCCTGAGAGCGTGAGCAGAGCTTCTGTCCTGGCAAGCAGGAGGCTGCCCACTCCTGGGCACCCAGGCCGACAGCAGCAAGGGACCTGCCCGAGAGGCCTCCTTGCAAGGGGGACACTCAGGGTGGGGGCGTTCGTGGGTCCTGGGCACCCTGCTGGCTCCTGCCTCATCTCAGCCACTGGTATCAGTGAGCTCTTCTGGCTGCAATGCACTGAGTGCTGCCATTGCATACATCAGCGCTCATGGCAAGGGTGGTTGTACCCCTGCCTAGTTTGATTACAGGAAGAAAAACTTTTTATCCCATCCAAGTACAGGAATGCCCTCCAGGGCTGCCTTTTTTCCATAGGTCATGAATACAGGATGTCTTCTTCAATTTTTAGTGTGCGCACAAGAGCAGAGAGCTGGAGCAGAAGGGCCCAGAGGACAGACACTGGGAACATCCATCCTCCAGTTACCATAGGCCATCCCTTGGCCTCCGAGACATCTTCCTTAGCTACATCACTGAAAAGCTTCCTGGGGCCAGCATTAGCTCTAACTTTCTACCATCTGTGCTTGCCCATGCTGGACAGACCAAATCCATAGATATTTCCAGTTTTCTCTCTCTGCAGATAGGGGCCCTGCTCTTGTTCCTCCAGCCCAGTCCTTTCCCCTCATTCCTGCCATATCCTAGGACACACTTCCAGTTCCCAGCAGTGACTCACTGAGGTTCCCTGCCTTAGCTTCCTTGGTGCAGGTTTGCTTGGGGCCAAAACATACTTGTGTGTCCTTTACAATTTGGTCATGAGAAATGCAGTCCTGGCAGCAAGCTCCTTGAAAAAGAGAGCTGAAAGAAAGCTGCACAAGGCTTTAATTGCAGTAGGAACATGCAGGGATGAGGCCAGCCAAGCACATCCACCTAATTTCCTCTCCTATTAAGCCTGCCCTGCTTTTGTTTGACCCAGACTGAGCCTTGCTATTAATGGTGTGATACTGGGGAGGTCACAGATGGTTGTGTTACAAACAGCCTTACAGATTCTGCTTAACTGAGTGTATAAGCAGGGCTTTGCTCACAGATACCATTACGGCAGGATTCGTGCTTTAGAAAGTGTGTCAGCCAGCTGTGGAGCAGACTAGGCTGTTTTACCAGACACGAATAGCTCTCTGTCTTTGTCTCTGGCTGTATGATAAACCCAGGCAAGCAAGCAAGGAGGTTAAACGGTGTCATATTGCTACCCCTGCCAGTGGCCAGGATTTGCTGACTAGAGGACTGGGTGCTGATAGCCTGAGCTCTGAACATTTCCTCTTCCTGATATCTCTTCTGCAGTTTCAGCTTGCAAAAGCATGTCTCTGCTAAAGGAGAGCATGCATCCCTGTGCACCCCACACTTTCTCTTCAGCATCTGCAGCCAAAATGATGTCAATCCCTGCCCCACTCTGGCAGAAGCATCCCTTTTAAGTATCCATGAAGCCAATGCACAAGGCTGGCTTACTGAGCATAAGCAAGACCAGGCAGCATACATGGCTCTGCTAACCCTTTCCCCTCCTCTGCACTCCCTTGGCACCCTGGCTCCAGCCTCCCTCTTTTGAAAGCAGCTGCCTCTCGTCTGCTAGTGCACCCAGTTTCAAGGTCCCTTTCAGGGCCAAAAAGAGAGTGCAACTCAGGTTCAGAGCAGCAGGAAACGGCCCCCTGCCTCTGGCCAGCTGCCCTCCCCAAAGAAGAAAGCCTGTCACAGTCCCAAATGGCACACCAGGAGCCAGCCAGCTTCCTCCCGGCATCCCCCAGGCTCTCCCGTCTCTCGTGTGACCTTGCCGTACCCTGTGTGCTGGGGGGAGGCATGAGCACCCCATCCTCCGGGGATACCGGGTGATGGATGAAGGCAACATCCAGCTGGGCTCCTGCAGCAGAGGCCCCAGGGTACTGCTCTCTGCAGGAGTTGCAAGAGGGGAATTATTCTCCCCTCTTGTTCAGCAACAAGATCAAATCTAGCAGCTTGTAGGCAAGGAGGTAGTGGAGCAATGTGATCCAAGCAATGGGGGATGCTGTGCATCCCTGGTGCCTCCTGCTTCTCTGCTCCACCTCCACATCTGATGCCCCTTTCTGCTTTGTTGTGATCAGAAGGAGGCAGGACACCCCGCCGGGTGCCAGCCTAACTCCCTGCTGCTCCCTGCAGGGGAAAAGCTTCTGCAGCGGCAATTCGGAGCTCAGATTGCGTCTGCCTTGGTGAAATGCCTTCCCCAGCTGGCCTTACGGCTCGCAGTGAAGCCAGCCTTGCCCCTCTCTGCAGGGAAACTTGTGCAAGCCGCCTCTGCCGTCCCCTAGGCAAAGAAATGCAGACTCCGTCTGCACTGCGGTTCCCTCACCATGTCCCCCCTTGTGCCGTGACCTGGTGGGTGCTGGGGCAGCGGGGGCCCAAGGAGCTAGCAGCCTTGCAGGCATCCCCGGGTCCCACCTGGCTTGTGCGATTCAGCTGTTCAGAGTGATGCAGCAGCTCATGGGTAGCTGCACCCCAACCAAACATGCACCTGGGCAGGAGGAACTTGCACAGGCCATGGAAGTGACCTGGCGCTGTCCCTGGTGAAGACCTTCAGGCCTGGGGTTCCTGGCTCCCTCCCCAAGGGGATACCTAACAGCCCAAGGCTAAGGAACCTCTCTCTTTCCCAAGTCAGATAGCCCTTCTGGACAAATTCAGGGCCATGCACACGAGCACTCACTTGTATTGAAGAGCTGTGTGAACCAAGCCTGTGTCCAGTGCCCAGGATTCAGGTATTGCTGCAAGAGAAGCGTCTCTTTCATTAAAACCCCTGTACAAGTGGAGAGGGGCTGGAAGAAGCTGCATCTCTCCTTTTGGCTCTGTAGTGATGCCTGCAGGGCTGGCAACAGGCTTTGGGAAAGGCTGGCTCAGGTGCCTGCGAAGGACACGTCCGAACCTGCCGTTCCCATGGAGAGGACAGTTTGTGTCCGTGTGTGTGGAGGGTATGTTCCTCCCCTTGCAGGCAGCAGGGCCCAGCTCAGCCCTCTCTCCTCTCCCCGGTGCCTTTCCTGGGGCTGGTGAGTTCCCGTTTTTCGAGTGACACAGAGGGGAGGTGGATGGAGGGAAGAAAAGGGCAGCATGTGTGGGGCTGGCACAGTGGCAGGGACATATGAGGGCCAAGGACAGTGGTTTTGGTAAGCCACAGCCAATGCTCTCACAGACAGTATGCATCAGACATAAGGGCCTGTAGACTTTAGATGATGTGTCCGTTAATGCAGATATTTCAGAGCCTGGCATGGACTACAGCATGTTCTGGGCCCCCCAGGTTCTTGCCCAGTGTCCCAGCAGTCCTGAGATGCTGTCCATGCTTTCAGTACAGAGGTCTGGAGACCTGGGGACAAAATGTCACACTGCTAAGTGAAATTTGGTGTAGAACTGAAGTTCAGCCTGGGCCTGCTCTTCTCCAACTTCTGTGCTGTGGTTAAGTCCATGAGTCATTTACGTTTATCTGCGGAATTCAAGCCTGACCCCCAGCATCTGTGAGCTGGGGCTGATCTTAGCCAGTCTCTGGGGTGTCTCACATGCAGATCTTCCCTTTCAGCATCGGCTCTGCTTTCCCTAAGGGTGCCCAACTGGTGCAACTCATGCTTAAACAAAATCATTTGCAGACACTTGCGCGAGGAAGGCAAATGCAACCAAAGCAGCACTCGACCAGCTCCAGCCCAGAGTGTGGGAAATGCTCAGTGCTGGTGGCATCTGGTATTCTTACCTGCCACTCCAGGTGCAGGGCTGCAAACCCAGTCCTGGTCTGGAAGAGGGAGGAGAGTTTTTTAATCCACATTTATGAAATCTGAGCAACTAGAAAGCACACACCATAGCCTAGCCAAGGAGATATAGATGTACAGGGAAGAGGGGAAACTTTGTCAGTGAGATCAGTTCTCAGTTTTGTTGAGCAAGTTGTCTTAGCCAGCATTTTTCTTAACATCCCAGCAGTACAGCCATGTGAATGGGTGCGAATGTTATCTCATTAGAAAGTAAAACACGGAGATGTGCCAGCCCCTCCTGGCTGCAGAGAATAAAAATAGCTTTAGAAGATGGTTTGAGCCTACTTGAAGTCGGGAGACATAGACAGAAACCCAAATAGCTTGCCTAAACATACGATGGTTTAAAATAATACGGCTGATAGTTTTGGGAACGGACTTCCTATTTTTAGTTCTCCAGACAGGCAGCGCGGCTGCTTACTTTAGCAAAGATAATCCTGTCTTACACAGGCTAGCCATGGACAAAGCTGCTGGATAGAGTGCAGCCCTGGTTGCATGTCCCAGCCCTTGTCCAGGCAGCAGGAGGGAAATCACCCCCAGAGCACCCCATCCTGGAGCATCCCCAGCAGCTGCCTGGGCATCCTCTGGAGCCTGCGGCTGGTCTTGCACGAGGTGCCCTCCATGCACAGCAGCATCCCTGGGGTTGCAGCTCCTCGCCTCTCATCTCCCCCTCCTCGCACAGGCATTCTGTGGTCCGACGTGCTCCCCGGTGAAGGCAGCGCCCAGTGGGCTCCCCTCTGGTCCCACAGTGGTGGGGAACTCTCCAGCAGATGGGCACCCAGCCTGTGCGCTGCACCCAGGCGCCACGTATTTTCTAGCGCATCCATCAGATTCGGTGCCCAGGACCACGAAGGTGAGCTCAGACCCTTTCTGCCACTGTGGTCACCCATGGAGGCCCTCTACGCTGTCCTTGAAGCAGAGATCGGTGCTTTCATGGAGTATGTGCAGCAGTGCCAGCGGGGCTTCGACCTGGGGGCCCTTTACAGGGTGCTGCTGCTGGTGCTGCCGCAGAGCCCCTCGGGGGAGCTGGAGAGCTGGGAGCACCTGCAGAGCCTCGCCAAGCGCTGCGCTGCTGAGGGCCCCAATGTGGCCAGCTACGTGGGCTGGCTGGCCTCCTACCTGCAGCACCTGCACGCCTCAAAGGAGAGGTTTGATGCCAAGGTGGTGTTCCCGCTCTGTGAGAACCTCTATGTCCATGAGGGGCCGGGCGCCCCCGCCATGCCACCGTCCCCTCCAGGGGCCCCAGCCTCCATCCCCTGCCTGGCCACCCAGCTCTTTGCCGCCAGGCGCCGCTGGGCCCTGCTGCTGAGGGGGGATGCCATCCACGAGGGAGCCTTCACCCCCCAGAGCCTGCGTGACCTGCAAGGCTTTGCCAACACGGAGCCCGTCCTCAAAGTCTTGAGGCTGGTCCCTGACATCTTCTACCATAGCCTGGCTACGGCAGAGCTCGCCAGGCAGTGGATCCGCCTGCACAGGAACAGATATCACATCCCCCTGCTACTGTCACAGCCGCCACCACTATCATGGCCACCGCCACGCCAGCCAAGAGGGCCGGGCACAGTGGGGCCGGCTCCTGGCGCTTCATGGCCACAGCTGCCACGTGGCAGATCCCTCAGGCAGCCCAGTTCTCCCACAGGCTTGCCTGACCTCTCTGGCCAGCTGTGGCCCCCCGAAGCACTGCGGGCCCAGCTGCAGGAGAGCCAGGAGGAGCTGCTCACCCTGCTGCACCATGCAGAGAGGGCGGACGCCCTGCACGCCCAGATCTGCAGTGTCACCCAGCGCATCCACGGCCTGCGGCTGCAGCTGCGAGGTGGGGAACCAGCGCTGGAGGCTGGGAACACGCCAGGATGCCCGGGGACGGAGGAGCTGCAGCAGCAGCTGGAGCTGGAAGAGTACCACCAGGGCATCCTGCAGGCTGACTGGCTGCTGGAGCTGGAGGTCAGGCCCATCCTTGTCCGGCACATTGAAGAGGTAAGCAGTGCGCACTGGATCTGCCCTCCAACCAGCCTGTGCTTGCCGCCCTCCATCATGGGGCAAGGGCCATAGCTCTGTGAGAGCGGGAGGCAGAGGGAACACCACCACATGCTGGGGCTTGGGGAGATGCATGGGATGGACTGCACATGAAGGCTTGATGGAGATTGTATCTTGTAGGATCAGCAAGGGCCAAAGGCTTTCTAATGCAAATGATGGCCCTCAGGGCAGCCCTTGGCCTTCACTAGTGAGGAAGGAGGGCTGTGGCAGCAAGGAGGGCTGTGGGAAACAGGTGAGGAATGCTTCCCAAGGTGGTGGAGCAGCCAGTAGGGAGAGTGCATAAATGACCCTGCCTAGCCTGCGTCTGACCATGCTGCAAGGGCAGGAGTCAGGCACTGGCGCTGCCTCCTCTTCCATAGGTCCAGCAGCGCTGCTGGGACCTGGAGAGAATGCTGCAGGGCCAGGCGCTGGCCGTCCCGCCGTGGGACCTGTCCAGAAGCGGGGCCACCACCATCTCTCCTCTGCCCACAGTGCGCCCCATGCCAGCAGCCAGCCCCAGGAGAAGATGAAGACCCTGACTGCAGGGACAGAGGGACATACAGACTCAGCAGCCATGTGCCAGCATGTGCACCCAGGCTGAGCGTGGCTAGAGGACATCTGACCCACCACCACCTGGACTGGGAGCTGGCTTCCCTGCCAGCAGGTTCCAGAGACTCGAGCCCATGCAGGCATTAATGGAGAAGTCTGGATGGGTGAGAGTAGGGAGGATGCCCTTTGCCTGCTTGCAGCTACAGGGACAGCTGAGATACTTGTCCTCCACCCGCCTCTGTGCTCCAGAGGAGGAAGCTCAGCACTGCTAAGTGATCGGCACTGTTTTGGAAAAAACCTCCTTTCCAAACAACGATGCACCAAACAGCATCGCTTTTTCCCAGGAATGTCACAGGATGGTCAGCCTGAACCACAGGGAGAGATGCCCTGGGCGGGGGGGGGAAGGGGAGGAAAAAAAAGGAGAAACCTTCATTACCAGGACATGGTCAGACAGAGGTCTTCACAGAGAAGTTTTTCATCAGAGGGGCCTCCCTGGAAGGGTGCTAGGGCATGCCTGCTTGCAGTATGCCTGGTTTGACCTGTGTCTGGGAAGAAAGCATGGAGGCAACCTGTATGTAATGAGATATTTTCTATGTCCTCCGCCAATGGCGCTCCTATCTACAAGCTGGGGTAAGGAAAGAGGCACTGAACGTGCTGTGTGGGCACATGCCTGTGCATGTATATGGATGAACACAGGTATGAGTAAGCGTATGTATTTCTGGTTAAATACGGGGATCTTGGCCTTGACCTGCATCTTCAGCAGCCAGCATGGGGTCTCTTGCTCAGGCTGGTTCCTGCAGGTAGCAAAGCTGGCTATTTGGGGATGGCAGAGAGCCTACCTCAGTGCTGACAGTGGGCACCCAAGTCCCTAATGACTAATGTGGTAGCACCCACTCCTGCTGGGTTTTGTTCCCTCTGCTGGCTGCCGAATTCCTGGGGAAGGAGAACCAGACATCAGTTCCTGTGAAGGGTTTATTGGTGTAGCTGTTTCCACTACAATCAGAGGAGTCACAATGCACAGCGACAAAAGGCCTCCTACACTACACAGGGAGGACAGGACACACACAGCCACAGACACACAGAGACACTTGTCTCTCAGCCCTGGGCACTGCGGGTGGGCCAGGCGGTGGGGCAGGAACCTGCCACTGCAGGAGTTTTCCCTCTGGCAGGATATTTCTGCAGCCTCCTGGGGGAAGTGTTGTACCCTCCCAGTAATGAAAGCACCCACCTTCTCCTGCAGGAGCCACGGTGATAAACAGGAACCAGGGCAGTGGCTTGTCCAAAATCCAATGGTCAGTCAATGGTGGAGCAAGCATCCCAGCCTTCTCCCAAGTCTACTCTGGCTGCTATGTTAGGGAGAGGCTGGGCCCATCTCCTGCGATGTTACCCTCAAAGCCGCCAACGTGTCAGAGCTGTTAGCTGTGGCCACGTTTCCTTTGGTCCCCAGCAGCAAGGGCACTGGGAATGGTTTCTTCAGCTGGAGCCAGGGGGGCCTCAGGGGAGGTGGGCTCTGAATGGAGACTGCTGCCTGGGGTGACCTCAGGAGACAGACCCATGGCCTGCCTGGAGGAAAGCTCAGAGCTGCCCAGAGGTTACTGGGGGCTGAGTGCTGGGCATGCTGGCTCTTACTCATTTCCAATTAGTGGGTGCCCCTGGCCATGGAAGGTGACCCCAGCATGTGAGCAGAAGTTGGACCAGGGGTTTCAGTGACCTCATTGCAGGGAACCAGACCCAGTGGGTCTCTGCACAGGGAAGAGGAGGGGACACAAAGGACTGTTCTGTGTTCCAGCACTAAATCCCTTGTATAGCCTCACATATATGGTGTGTTCTCCAGGACAGGAACCTGGGGATCAGGAACTGGGACACAGCACTGTGACCAGACTTTACTCAACACCCCCTGCAACCTTTGTGGAGGTACAGAATGGCACAGGACCCCTGTTAGTCCCTGCAACAGGGCAGGCACCTGTGACTTCAGGATACCTGCTTGTCCCCAAGCCTCCTCTCCCTGTGCTGTTTTCCTTTGGCAACAGGGTCAGAAAAACTGGGAGGATGTCAGCAGCCCCCCCCCCCCCCATGCTGGACAAGACTGGAAATCTGTCCTGTGGGAGCATGACTGGGTAGATGAAGGCCTGGAGCACAGGGTCTGCAGAGCACCCCTCACCTGCCAGATGCCAGGGCCCAGCGAGCTATTGTCCCACCAGTGGTGGGGCAGCTGTGCTGCCAGGGAAGAGCATTGGCTCCTTGCCCATGTGCTGGGCACCTGCTGAGGGCTCAGAGGCAGTGTCTCCCAGGGAGCCCAGCCCCCTAACCCAGGCAGGTCCATGGGTTGCAGTCTGTGTGCAGCAGCCCTGTGGGCCATGAGCTGCGGCACAGGCCCAGTGTGAGCACTCCTGGATGAGGGCAGAGGGAATGGGAGCAAGGCACCTGCCAGCTGAGCAAGGAGGCTGCTCTTGCCACCCAGTCTGGGAGGAGGCCGCTAGCCACCTGCATGCACTCGGCCTGTCCCTGTAACTGCTCAATGGCACATGGAGCTGTGACACCCAAGCTTCACGGTAGCGGAGTGGGACATAGTGGTACCAGCTGGCATGGCTCCCCTTCACCACCTGGCAGGCTGAACCCAGGCTGCCTCCAGCAGGGACTGGGCAGACCCCTGACCCACAGGTGCTCTGGACCACACAGCATCTGGATGTGAGAGGCATCTCAGCTCACCAGGTCCAAGAGGAGAGAGACGCACAGCCTCTGCTGAGTGAGCGATGAGGCAGCTGGAGCCGGGGCTGCCTCCGGCACGGCTATGGAACAACCATTTGTTGGTCCAGGCAAGAGATAGCACGACTCATGGCAAGTCCGATGCCATCTCCAGGTAAGTCCTCGGGAGGGACGAGCAGGCATTAGCAGCCTGTCCCAAGAGAGGAGAAGGCAGGTCCCAGCTCACACAGGCATGTGCAGCTCGTTGTACTCGTCCCGGCCGTCCTCGTCAAAGTTCGGCTCCGCATCCTCCGAGTCCAACTGGGGAGAGGCAGAGACCAGGCCTTGAAGGCCACAGCAGCCCCCAGCGCAGGGTCTGGAGCCCTGCACTGAGGGAATGGCATGCAGGGAGCCAGGCACTTTGTCCGCCCCAGGAAGATCAAAGATCTTGCTCTGTTTTGTGCCTTTCCCTCCCAACATGCCCCTTTTGCTGCCCTTCCACCCCCAGCCATGCTTCCCCAGCCCAATGCCGTCCCCTATGAGCGCTCTTGTTCCGATCACTGGGTCTTTGCTCCAGCACAGCCAATCCTCTCTCCTCCCCTGCTGACAGCACTCAGGCACTCCTTACTTCTGGGTACTGCTCCAGGCTGCTCTCCAGCAGGAGCCTGGGATGTCAGCAGCGGCTGAGGAGGCACCAGCACCCTGGCACTGCATTTAAGTGGTCCTGTGCCAAGCAGCCACAGGCTCTGGTGTGCTGCTGGGCTGTCCTTGATGCTGCCTCAAGGGAAAAGGGTTATCTCCTGATGAAGCAGCCACAAATGGGATGGAAGATGGAAGAGGAATCCCTTATTCCAGACCTTTGCTTAACAGGCTCCTCTGTGTCCTTGCCTGAGGCTGTCCATCCATCCTACATTGTATTCCCAAGGCTATGGGCTCCAACGAAGCCACAAGGCCATCTACTGCTCTTAAAAAAAGACCCTCAGACAACAGCAGGGAGAGCTGAAGCCTTGCTGGCCCAGGCTCTCTCGGCTTTTCAGTCTCCCAAATCTCCTCAACCTCACCACAATGTTGCAAGCAAGACCATGGGGACAGATATCTGCTTACGGCTTTGAGCTCCCTGTCATGGAAGAAGCGGGGCAGCACAAAGCGTCGCAATGGCACTGTCATGATCAGGACAAATGGGAAGGCCAGGGACGCCACTGTAGATTTCACCACCCAGAGCAGCACAATGCAGGCCAGCTGGATGCAGGTGAAGAGATTCATTCTCCAGGTCTTCACCTAGGGATTTAAATCCAGTCTAAGAACACATTATCCTCCTGTACAGGTTAACAAAGACCCAACCTGGCAACACATAACCCTTCTGCATAGCATAGTAAGGTACTGCAACACTGTGCTGAGCATTCTGCCTGTCTGCTCACTACAGCAAGGCAGTACTTTACAACACACCAGCCTCTATGCAACCTAGCAGCATATCCATCTGGCAGTGTAGTGCCCCTACATCCGGCCAAGTAATGCACTACTCCTATAAAGAGTCTGTCCATGCAATATCTTTGCAACACACTTGTGTGTGCAGCCTGTCAACACACTATCCTAGCATCGCATCAGCTTTGTGCATGGCCTGCACTATCTCTTGGCACAACCCAGCAGCATACCACCCCTCCACATCACCCAGCCAAGCATCACTCAGTCAACACACCATCCTCCCTAACCCGCCTTTTCTTTCTGTGATTCTTCCTCTGCTCCTCATTACCCAGTACCCCACAACTCACCTTAACAACATAGATGTGGTCAGGGTGGTGCTTGGATGGCATGAAGATCAGAAGCAGTCGCTCATAGAGCTGGATGCCAGTGAGAGACGTAACCCCCATGTAGAGGAAAATCCCGAAGAGCACAGCCAATGGGATCTGCCGCAGCATATTCCCCATCACAATGGACAGGCCTGCACAGACAGTGCTCAGGGCACAGCACGATCCACGCCAGCCCCCTCTGCATTGGTACCCCAGCCTCCAGCCCTCTCCTGTCTCCTCTGCCTATCTATCCCAGGGCATAAGGGAAAAGAAATTCAAGAGAAGTCTAGCTGGACAGGTTGGGAAGAAGGACTGACCCTGGGGAGAAGTTACTGAACGCTATTGGAGGGAAGCTGGCATGAGGTGCAGGCAGGGAAGAACAGCAGCGAGTGGGCAGAGCACAGACTGGCCCTGCCAGGCAGAGACACCACCAGGTCTGCATTTCCAGTTGTCAGCCCTGAGCTCCCACATTACTCCTTCACCCAAGCAGAGGCTCACCAACGAGGGCAGCAATAAGCACTCCTGTCACACGCTGCTCCTTCACCTCCTCGATCTTGGGCTTCTCCCCCGGCGCAATGGCCTTGCTCATGACTGTCAGGGCGTTGACATGGGTGACAGAGCGCACAGTTGCCGCAGTCAGCCAGGGCAGCCCAAAAAGTGCACAAAGTCCCCCCATAGTGCCGATGAGCAGCAAGTCCAGGTGAAAGCCAGAGCCTTTCAGCAGCTTCCTCTCCTTCTTGCTCACAATCAGTCTGAGAGGAAAAAGGGCCTGTGTCAGTGCCAGCTCCAGCCTGGGTCACAGCATGCACCCACTGCCTGTGGCCCAGGGACAGCACTGTGACAGGGGACAATGCTCACTCCCTGGATAGGGCACATGTAGGGACAACAAGGAGATGGCTGGGGAGAGGGATGGCAGCTGCTGACCTCAGATTAGAGGTTTCGTTCTGTGCTTGGCTGGGGCAGGTCTCCACCATACTGTATCCCAGGAGGGTAGTCAAGAGAGAATGGGAGAACCCAAGAAGGTGCAGCCTGAAATTGTCAGGATCCTGCCCCCATTGTCCTACTGGGATGCCAGCCCCATTTCTGCACCAGTGGCAGCAGCACCTAACCTGGCCTTGCCTGCCCAAAGGCCAGTGATGGTTGGAGTTGGCAGGGGAGGTACTCACGTAGTGATCTGCGTCTCCATGAAGATAAGAATGAAGACCAGGAGGGCAGGGATGGCAGAGGCAAACATCATCCACATTGGAAAGGTCCCACTGCTGCCCATGGGGTGAATGAACCAGCCACGCTTGTGAGGAGATGTGACGGACAGGCCAGATGGGACATTCAGCTTCTGGTGGTGTAGCCACAAAACCAAGTAATTATTCATCAATACACACATGCCCACAGCCCCACACAGCTCTAGCCCAGATCGTGGTCTCCCTGGTCTGAAGGCCTCAGACGACAGGACAGCCACTCTTACTGGAGCTGGACTTTCTCATGCATAATCCCCTTCAATGTTTAAAAAACAAACAAACAAAAAAACAAACAAATGCATGCTCCCTGTTTCTAAGATGAGCTGGTCTCATTTCCTCTTTCAGCTACTGGAATTCACTTGGTTTTTGTCCAAGAGACTGCGGAAATATCTTCCCTGAGGAACCTTGTCACCATGTCAGTACTTACAGACCATGGTTAAAATGCTTCTTGACCTCTGCTTGGACAAACCAAGCATCCTGAACAGCCTACTCTTCTCTGAGGTGGTTTTCCAGACAACAAGTATTCTCTGAGACATTTTTCAATATTGTTTTTGGAGTGTTGATCCCAGAACCAGGCACATTCTCTAGAAATGATCTCACTCTTATCATGTTCAGAGGGAATATCATGTTTGTGCTCCCATCAGAGACCACACAGACTCCCAGTTGCGCACAGTCCTGACCCTGCGTTCACTACCATTTAAACTCCTGGCCCTGCACAGCTCTACTGCAGTTCTTGCTTTCTGTTTGCGTGAGTACTGCAGTGAGAGTTTATGATTTGCATTTATGTTAATCGACATAAGTATGAATAATATTCCTGGAATGCTTGTACTTGAGCTAAGCTCTGTAACAAAGTACTGTTTTCTCAGAAAGCTTTGCACATATGCTGAGTAAATACCAAAATGATAATGCTGCTGAAATTAATTGTAGAAGTGTACAAAAAGGATGTAGCAGAGTGTTTGATTTTACTAAATTCTGATAAAACCACACTTCTCATTAAGATTTAAGTGAACAAAAATACATTTGTATTCTGCTAAGCCTTGGGTTGTCTTGATAAAAAGCTTGCCTGCTGAACAAAAAATACCTTTCACCCTCTCCCCAGTGTTGGCTGCAAGAAATACCAAAACCGAAAGGCATAGCTATGCACCCAATAAAAAAGAAAAAGAAAAAAAAAGAAACCTGTGAGATGAGTATGTTTGATAACATTTAAACTTGTGCATAAACTACAAAAGAAATCACCGTGTTTGAGATAAAGCAATCAAAATGTTTAGTAGCCTGTGTTCAGGGAGAGTATAAATACTGAAAAGACTAAAAACATGACAGAGTACACCACTGAAACCACTCTGTATGCCACCCCTTCAGTGTGAACAACAGAAGTTTATGTCTTGTTGATTGATGACAAGTTTTTATAGTTATAAACAGGAAATTAACTGCACTGAATCTCTCGGGTCCTCTAAAACCTACCAACAGTTGGAGTATCGTATCATGGGGACTCCAGTCCCTGTAACTCTGGTCTCTGTCTCAACAAGACCCTTGGAGCTTCCCTTCAGGCTGGGAGTAAGGATAAGGGCGAACATCTCTGTGCTTGCTTTGCACCGTTATGACTGAAGAGGCAGGAAGTACAAATCCCCAGTCACAAAAGAGCAGGCCCTGGTGCAGCAGGATCACCGGCTGTACCAGAGAGGCCCTGAGGGCAGTGCTGACTCCTACCTGTGTGTACGTGTCTGTGATGGTGTAATCCACCAGCACCATGACCAGGATTGAGATGGGGATCCCAAAGTCTCCGATGATCCGCCGCGCCTGCAGAACAAATGCCTTCTGGTGGCAAGGGCAGCAGGAGGCCCAAGGCCGGCTACACACGCCCACCCTGCTCAGGGAGCCTGGGACACGGCGAAGGGTCAGACAGGGCCAAGGGCCACTACAAATCCGAGCACTGCTAATGAGTGGGACAAGACAACCTATCCTTGACCCATGGATTCAAGGCTATGCATCTCGCTCTCCGAGTACACATGGCCCTCCAGCCACTCTGGAGTGACTGGCTGCTTGGTCCAACTGGCCCATTCACTAGTCTAATCAGGTGGTGCTCCAGGTATTATAAAACGATGTCCTGCATGGACAGAGGTGTCAGAGAGAACAAGTCGTAACTTCCTCCTCCTGTATTCCAGTTTAACAGATTTGTATTCAGCCAAAGGAACTTTCTCAAGGCCCAGGGGGCTTTTCAGCAGAGCTCACTGGAGCAGGACAGTGCAGATACATCAGCAGCACCCAGCTCTGCTCTGCAGCCTAGGTCAGTTTACCCACTCCTTCTGCATGGCATTTAAGGGATTGCTGGTGTTTCTCTGGGGGATGGTCCCTGATGGTACCAGCATCTCATGGAGCAAAACAATGCTCCAAGGTGCAGCTGAGATCATATAGATATGATAAGATATGATAGGGACAGAGCACTAGGTTCAGGTTCGTTCAAACTGGTAATAAACAAATGCTCTGGTGAACCAAGGTCTCTAGCAAACAGCACTATTTGCTTGGCATAAAGGGTTCTTAATATCTGGGTCCCCAAAACCTCTCACCTTTCCTCCTAAGAAACGGCTGTTCTTGAACTTGCGCATAAAGAAGGCAATGAAGAAGGTGCCCAGCATGAGGATGAGGGAGAGGAGAGCTGTGTTGGGCTGCATCCTGATTCCCAGTGACATCGCATCTGTGGAGAGCATGCTGGTATTCAGGCTGCTCTGCACATTCGGTGGGTAAAACTTCAGCAGAGGATGTTCTGCGAACACCTGGACAGATGAGAGAAGCAGTGGCACTGTCACCGCACAGAGGGGCAGGGGGCACTGTCACTACTGGGGGCAGGGGGATGTGGAGGGTGTCCTGCTCTGCGGAGAGGTGAGGGCACAGACCATCCCAGCATCCGTCACCTCACCTCACAACCTACCTAGCTGGACAGGGCTGGGGACAGAAAAGTGCCCCCTCTTTAATGCCTCCTGCAGGAAGAGAAGGGGAGATAGATGTTAGGGATTATCCTGCCAGCCTCTGTGGTGGCACAGGGGCAAGCTGGCCTGGTGTGTGAGAGGCCAGCAAAGAATTGCTCTGCAGGACACCTAGAAAAGCTGTGGCTATGCTGGTCCTGTTCCCCTGCCTCCTGTATGCTAAAGCAGCAGGTTCCTGGGGGATCAAGAGACATGGCAGTCTGTCTCTCTGGGGAAGGTTCACCTTGTACAGTTTGTAGAAGGTCTCATAGATGAAGATGAGGGAAATAAGGAAAGCAAAGATCTCCTGGGTGAAGGGCGAGATGTAGCGCACCAAGAAGCTTCCCTCAGCTGCCACGATAATGAAGATGAAGACGATGAGCCACAAACCAATCCACACTCTGCCTGTCAGATACTCAATGCCTTGTGTCTGGCAGAACTGAAATGGAAAGGGGAAAGGGTTACTCATGGCTCCTGTGGCTGCCTTCCTCATCTCTCCTCCCCACTGAGACCCCAGACTCTTCTGGAAAAAGGCGTTCACATCTCTGCAGGCATTCAGCACAGAAACAGTGAATTCAGGACTGGAGTCACAGGTAAAGTTACAGACTTTGCATTAACATTAGTCAGCTCACACCAAGCAGGTCTTTCCCTTTTCCAGGCTTTGTAACAGTACTTATCTCACTCACTGCTCAAGCCACCTCATGAATTATGCACCTTGTCCCACCCTTATGGAGGTGTCATTACTCAAACACAGCTCTCCGCTGCTTCATGCACTCCAAAGCCTGTTCCCCCCACAGGAGAGCCTGAGCAGCCTGCTGCATCCTGGTGCACAAAGGCTACACTAACTGGGGCAGGATCCCAGACAGTGTCCTATGTACAAAGACAGTTGTCTGTGTGTGGAGGAAAGCCACAAACCATGGACATACTTCACCCCTTCACATTCCCTCTTTCACAGCCTTACTAGCCATATGACAACAGATAATGCCCCTCACAGAGGGCAGAGGTACACTCAGTACATGATGACTGGACAAAGCAAACAACAGTCAGTGAGAAGTAAGGTCACAGGAGAGCAAAGAAACCCCCATAGTGCAATCGCATCACAAGCACCAAAATCTTGACACCCCAAGCTGAAAATCTAGCTGTAAGAAAAAACATGGTTTAAAAACCCAGAGATGCCAGCAGCCAGAAAAAGTGAGAAGGATTAGACCCACTGTGCTTGGGGTTAAGGTGACACAGGGATGCTTTTTACAGAGCAGAGATTATGCTGGTTGAGAAAGAAACATGTCCAACCTGGTTGGCTACGATGCCTCTGCATGCACCCTTGGACTCATCCTGCCAGGTGAGAGTAATGGGCATGGGCCATCCCGAATGGGTGATACGCTGAAGGTTGTTGGGTTCCCATACAAAGAAACCTGGGCACAGATAACAGTTGTGAAGCTGTTGCCCAAGGAAGCCCGAAGAACAACAAAAAAGGATTGCAGAGCAGTATCTTAGGCTGCAGCTACAAGTACTCGTTGTGCCAGGATGGGTGTAGCACAGGGCTGGGGGAAGAAGCTTCCCTCACACTCAGCAGTTAAAAGATCACTGTCAAACCTCAACAGGGTCAATCCACAGGAGCCAGCAACAGGAGCCAGCAGTCCCTGCACTGTGACCCGGAAAGGGTCAGCACAGATAGGGCCAACCCAGTCGAGCTCAGGCCAGCCTGGCAGGTCCCAGGGAGTCTGCGACAACACAGTGACTTTGAAGAGCCGAGAAACACAGGTAGCCCTCTCCAGTGGAGGGGTAGCGAGAGTGGGTGCAGAGCATGGCACACTGCTCACAGGTACCTTGTAAAAAGCTTCTTCAAACACCAGCAGGGGCCCTGAGAAGCCAATGACCAGGAGCGGCTGAGCTCCAAGCAGGGAGAAGAGGATCCCTAAAACCGAGGTGGAGATTATCAGCTCGGAAACTCCCATGAGACCCTCTGTTTTCTCTCCTGGGAAAGAGAACAAGGTGTGAGTGTTAAAGCCTGGACATAGGCGTTGTCCCCCACTGGCAGGCAGTCTGTAGATACAGTCCCACGCAGAGGAGGTAAATCTCTGTCCCATCAGTCACAGGTCCCCTGTGCTGGGCAGGGAGCGCAGAGGAAGCACGGGGAAGCCTGCTGAGAAGGCTCCCAGGACTCAGCCCAGGACTCAGCCCAGGACTCCTCCGACTGGAACAGCCCTGACTGCCTGGAGAGCACTCAGAGAGGAGCTGTGAACCAAGGCTGGAGAGGCCAAGCTGCAGGCAGGCGACAAGAGAGCCACCGATGTGTGGCACTGACGCTCTTTGAGAGCGAGCAGCACCGAAGCCCACCCCAGCACAGGATCACACAGACACAGCCAGGGTCCCGGCGTGCAAAGAGCAGACCAGAAAGCAGGCCCATTACCTAGGAGTCCCCCGAAGGTGATGGCAGGAGAGAGAGCAGCAAAGTAGATGAAGAGAACGGCTGCGAGACACTGGCTGTGCAAGGCGTCTCTGATGTCACTGAGGTATTTGGGGTACCTGCGCTTTATGTCCCGAACCAGACCTCCAAAAAATATTCCGGTCCGTTTCAAAGGGTCGTCCTCAGCTTCCTCCTCTTCTTCCTCAGCTTTCACTTCACACAGCTCTGGAAGTGCACAGAGAACAGGGCTTGAGAAAGGGAAGGCAGGGTTGTCCCTCTTCTCCATACCCCATGCATACCTCTCTTCAGGGGCACTAATCTGGCTGGCCCCCACACCTGCACATCTGACCATCTCCCACTTCCCCTCATCTGCCAGGGCTGCCCACAGGTGCTGTTCTGCCTCCCTGTGGGCCCCGACACTGCCCTCTGCAGGAGCCAGGACCTGCTCACCCCTCTGCCAGGCTTTGTGAGGAGAAGACCCACCAGGGCAGGCAGGGCACTAGGCACAAACTCATTTGCCCAAATGTGAGTGGAGAGACCTTTGGCTTCCTGGACAGCCCCCTCCTTCATGGACTTTTGCTCCCTCTCCTTCCTCTTCCTCAGCAGCAACTTCTGGAAGGTGGCAATGGATTTGAGCAAGTCTTTCCCCTCCACCTCTGACGGGGGAATGACAATGCTGCAGTCCAGGAACTCATTGATAGCGTTGAGGAGGTCTTGACGGTCATCTGCCATGTATGCAGCCTCATGGAAGTGCTGAGGAGAGGGAAAGAGAGGAGAGAGAGGGAGAAGGCTCAGACCAAGACTGTACCCAGCTGTCTGCTGCCTGGAAACACAGTGCTCGCTGTGCCCACACTGACCCCACACTCCCCCAGCCACCACCTGCCCCACTGCTGCCACTCTGTGACCCACACTCCTGGATCCCTCCTTTCTGTCCCTCTCACCAGTGATCCACCTAATCCCACATCCCTCGTCCCTTCCCTACCCATTCTTTCCAGTGATCCTCTTGCTCCTGCTTTTCTCCTCCAGGCTCTACTGCTCCTGCCCAAGATGGCACTACCACAGCATTTCTGCCAACAGCACACTCCACTGTACCACAGGGTTCCCCTTACAGGACCTCTCCGCCTAACAAAATCAGATCTGTGTTTCCCAGCTAGCTGGTGTCTCTCCTTCCCTAGGTTAGATACCGTGCTCGCCCAGCCTGTGCCACTAGCCACACTGGACCACAGAGACAAAGGACTTCAGGGCTTCCCTGTCCCTGCAGCTCAGAATTAGGACTCTGCAACAGGCTGATGTCCTCCTAGTCTTGTCTTGGGCCTTCTACCCAGAAGAATCTGTCATTGAGGGAGAAGCTGGGGAGACCTAAAGCACTGCAGTGAAAGTGCAAGAACCAGGGCATGAGACATATGAGCAGGCCGTGGAAGAGGCTCTTGAAAGACTTGGACATAAATATGTGAAACATGGGAGAGGCAGGGAAGAGAGGAATCTACAGCATGAGGGAAGCCGTGCAAGGGAAAGCCAGGCAGAAAAGGGGAGATAATCCTGGCAGCAGGGTTAAGATGACAAGGAAGGACTCCAGGGAGACCACGAGGGGACAGCACTACTCTAGATAACAAGGGAGGTGGCTGGCAAATGGGCAGAACTGCTGCATTGCCTCCTGAAGGTGCCTGCAGTGAAAGGGCTGGAGGAAGATGAACAAGTGAACAGCCTGTGAAGCAGGTAGGGGACAGCTAAGATCTCCGCAGTACACAGACTCCCTGGAGCCACAGATTCAAACTGTAAGTGATACCATGCTCTCTTCACGGCGCCAGCCACTGTGTAACCTTGCTACAGCCTGGGCCAGGGCAGCTAACTCCTCCGTTCTAGCAACAGAGCAGCAGAGGCCGAGATGAGCGAGATCAGCCCACAAACGCAGCAACGAAGCTGGAATATGGCACCTCACATTTTCTGGCTCAGTATGTGGTCTCAGCTGAGCAACTCCTGGGGAGGAATCTTTCAGCTGGGAGCCTTTGATGCCCACAACCCACCTGCTTTGTGTAGACTTTTTAGTCCCCAGTTCAGGGAAAATTCTGTGCTAGCACCAGGGCAGGCGGGTTTGTTTCTTGGTTAATAGTTACGTGGCTGCAGCCAAGATCCTGTGGAACCTCTGATTCCCTCCTGTCCTGGATGTATGCAGCAGATACTCCGATTGTCTTTTCTTTGTCTAATTCCTTGCCAGGATAATGAATTTTTCTTTCCTGCCATCTAGCCAAATGAGGGACCTCTAGCAGTGTACACCCTTCACAGAAAACCTTTCTGCTGCCTCATCTCTGCTCCTGCACAGATGTGCTGCTCTGCATGGACACCACAGTGAAGGGATTCAGCTAGAAAGCTTCAGCAAAACTCCTGAGAAACTGTCCCCGAGCATTGCTGGGTCTTCTCATCAGCATGGCCTGGGAACGTCAGGGTCATGGACACCTCTCAGCCTCACTTTATGAAGGCACAATCCCTGTAAGCTGAACACAACTCTTCTCCTCTTCTACCAACCTTGGTGAGCCCTTTGGTCCTGCTCTTACATACATCTCTTGGACTCTCTGTCCCTGCCAAGTTGCTTGTCCCAGTCCTTTGTTTTTTATTTGAGCATCCTGCCTTGGTCTAGCCAGACTGCTCTTAAAAATCCTAGCTGCTCAGGCCTGTCTGTCCCACCTGGGCCTTCATGCAGTATCTCTCCAGCACTCTCATCTCAGGACTGACTTCTGAGGAACTACCAAAGCTCACTTGCCTGAGCTTGCATTACCGCCTGTTGGCTCCTCACCTTGTCAGACATGAGGGTGGAGATCGACCGGCCAATTTCATGGTAATCCATGTTGGCCTGGCTCGGTCCCAGCAGCACAAAGATGAATCTGACAGGAATTGGGACCTCCAAGACAGATTCCAGGAAGACGGCCTCATTTAGTCGGACAAAAGCCATAGTTGGCTGCTCCAGGAACTGCACGCAACCTACCAGGAGACAATGTTTTGAGTGGAGTTAATCACTGGGGCGAACTGTATTGGGCTGCCTTTAACAGTGGAGCCTGAGTGATTTAGGAGGTTCCCACGAGCCCTGCAGTCCTGTACTTGTTTCCAGACCATTAGTACAGCATCAAGCTTCACACTGAGAACTGCTCAAAGTCCCCTGTTCACTGATCATTTCCCAGCAATGCTACTTTCTTTAGCTCTCCTGGTTAGCCCATTCTTAATCTCTTACACATGGGCTCTACTTACATTGTAAGGGGCTAATTTTAAATCAGAATGTTGTTTTCTACTAAGCCTTACGAAAGGAAGTCTCTTACATGTAGGCAGTTACTTTTATCAAACAAACTTCTAATCTCATCAAAGAATGAAATCAGGTTTGTTTGACATGACCTATTTCCCATAAACCTTGCTGCTTGGCAATAATTACATTCCTATCCTTTAGCTCTTTATTAACTGAATCCCATATTAGCTTTGCCATTATTTTGCCCAGGAAGGACGTCAGGCTAAATAACCTATAAGTACTGGATCACTGTACTTCCCTTCTTGAGCACTGACACTATTAGCTTTCTTCTCTTCTTCTCATATTTTCCTTGTATTCTCAGACTTTTTTCAGATGAAAATGAGCCAGTTCTCTAAAGATTCATAGGTGCAAATTACGTAGTTTGTTTTACAATGTCCATGTCTCATGAATGTTTTGCAGCCTCCTCAGTTCCTAACAGATTGGGAAGTACTCCCGCATCCTCAGGCACACCATCCGCTTCCTTCCCATATTGAACAGAAATGTTTATTGAATACTTCTATTTCTCTGGCATTATTACTAATCTTTCTACCATCTGTGTCCAGCAAAGAGCTGTGCTCTGTGTTAGACTAGCAAACTTGGACCATTTGATCATTAAGTCCAAGATACAGCCAAGAGGTCCAGGACATCCCAAAATACAGCCTTTTCTCAGAAATGGCCAGTATTTAGTTATCTGAGTACTCAAAGTGTGTTTATGAAGCTGATCTGGCCTCATCAAGGTGAAGTATCAGCTTGGCTATGCTGTCAAGCCTCTTTGCCTGAGTTTTCCCATCTATTAGATAGGCGATGACATTTATTTTGCTTGCAGTGTAGCTAGGTTTGCTCAGAGTTTAATGCCAGCAAAGCGCTGAAAAGAACTACTCTCGTGGTCAGAAGGCACCAAACCCACTGGTGCTTGAGACCATCTGCCCACAGCCCTCGTTTGTATGGAGAAATATCTCCTGGCAGCGCTGTGGCTGATACCCAAGGCCTTGCCAACAGCTGGGCCCTGCTCCCATAAACTCAGAGCTCCTTGGCACACATAGCCAAACAGCCAAAACTAGCTAGGGGCAGAGGAGACCAGAGGCTAGCACAGCAGCCTGGTGTGAGCAGGCTGGCCAGACTAAGAGCACCAATGGTCAGAGAGCAACACAAGGCCCTTTGGCAGCCAGTGCTTGGGAATTGGTCCCTTGGGCACCACTTATCTGCTTCTGCTCTGCAAAATGGGATGTTTTTGTGAGCATGACCAGACTTTCTCCATTAAGCTGGGCCACAGTTCCCTGCAGCAGTGTCTATCAATCTTTTCACATTCAGTATTTGTTAATTTGAGTAAAAAGTGCCCAGGCATCCTTACATTTACTACAGACAAATAAAAAGTGCACTGCTGACAAAGTAGAGGGCGTACAGTGCTCCTTCTCCACTTAAACTTTGGGAACATGTGCTAGATGTCCAAATATGCCTCAGGATGGAGAGCACACACACAGCCAGGCCAGGACCATGGTCTGAACTGGCCTCTTTTGGGTGCTGGGGGAGGTCCACATGCTGCCTCTTACCCACAAGGACCACTGTGGCTTCTGCATCTTCAGGAATCTTCTCCATCAGCTTCAGATATTTGCGATGTCCTTCAGAGTTATGAAGATGCAGGTTTTTCTGCTGGAGAAGAATACAAAAGACTAAGATCTGAGTCCCCTTGTCTTGGTTTACCTACACAGATGTGTGCCCCACTAGCATATCTGCACCTGGGACTTGGCTGTGTGCCTGACACCCAGTTCCTTGCTTTGCTAGCAAAGTGTCTGCACAGCAAAGGTCATTCTGCAAACACTGGAGCCATTGCTGCCATCGCATGCTCAAGCAGACCTTTAAATACAATGTGAGGCGAAAATTAGGTCCCAAAATCATAATGCAGTGACCTGATTTCCAGTGCTCCAGGTGATCCAGAAGAGCTCAGCCCTTGCAAGAATGAGGCCTCTTGTGAGGGGGCTCAGATGTGGGGCTAAAAGGTTGGTGTACACTGTTGGAGGCCAAAGGCTGCCCCTTGGTGGGAGTGATGTGGAAAAAGGGAGCGGTTACCCCTCATGTCATCCTAACCTCTTTGCATTCAGTCTCGTGGGCCTTGGGGTCAGCCATCTCGATGCGCTCCTCCCCCATGAGGGGCACGCAGGTGTCCGTGGAATGGTTGTGGTGGTGGTTCCCCACGATGGAGTTCATGCTGGAGCTGGAGTGGTTCCTTGGGAAGAACCCCTCCTTCTCATCATTCGGGTGGCTGAGAGAGAGAGCAGCAGTCATGAGGGGCCCTGCAGGACCTGCTGGGTAGCCACCGTCACTGAGCCCAGTTCCAGTCATCCTCTCCTTACCTTGCAAGGTCCTCTCCTTGCCTCTCCACCTGACAGACAGCCCCTCATCTCCCTGGTGCCCTCGCCCAGCCACGCCAGTATCTCTCCCCAGACCCATGCCTCACCACCCTCTCTCTACCCAGCACCATGGAGCTGGCTATGGCCCAGTCCTCATCTCTCCCCTCAAGGCCCTCATTGTCCTGCTCTTGCCAGCCTCCCTGCCCTTTCCCACCACCTGCCTGGGTCCCTTGCCCCATCACTCTGCTTGCAGTGATCTCACTATTTGGGGTACAGCCTGGTTCTTCCCAACCTTCTTTGCTGTCTGGGGCTATCAGATAACCCCTGAGTCTCTTGCACCCCTTGGCCATGTCTCACCTACCTGTGCTTGAGCAGGAGAGCACGCAGCACATTGGCTCGGTCTTCCGCTCTGATCTGGTCAGAGATGATCATGGTCTCCACCATGAGGTGAGCGATGCCAGGCAGCGTGGTCTGCTCCAGGTCGAGGAGGACAGCACCTGCCGGCAAGAGGGGAAGAGCCTTGCTTCTAGTGTGCAGCACTCCCCACCCGCAGGCGGGCGTTCTGGGGATGAAGCCATCCAGCAAAGGCCCTGCAAGCTCCAGGCCCGCTCCCTGCACCTTTCAGTCCTTCTTGCTCCCCCTCTGCAGCCAGACCCTGTACCCACACAGAGGCCGGGCCTTGTCCCAGCCAGCTGCTGGGGAAGCCCTTCCCCAGGCAGGCTCTCCAGGGTGGTTTTGGTCTGCGCTCTCCAGAAAGCTGTGTGTTTCTGGGGATGCTGGGAGTCAGGCTCTGTATGGAGTGTGCTCCTGGCTCCAGGGCATAAGGATGCCTAGGAACAGGCCCAGAACCAGAACTGCACTTTTAAGGGCACCATCCATGGCAGACAGTCAGGGTCCCTCTTGCTTATTCTCTCTTTCTGGACCCATAAATCTTGTGATTCCTGACTCACCATGGGCGATCGTCTTCCTGAGCTCCAACAGGCTACGGAAGGACAGCGAAGCCACGTGGGGTTTCCCCCACCTTGCTGTGTCCTCCTCCACGTCCTCCTCAAACTTGATCCAGCGGGCCGTCTCCCTCCAGTGCATCTCCTGGTTCTTATCCACCACCAGCTCGTTCAGCTCCACAAACACCTAGCAGGAATTTGAGAGAGGACATGAGACTTCCCCCAATGTATACAGCCCTGCAACCAGTATGTGGAAGGCCATAGGCCCGTTCTCCAGGTGCTGCCTGGTCTAAAGCACTGCCTGAACAAAACTGTCCTAGCTAACCAGAGGTTTGGTGAAGAGAAACAGCCAGGACAAATATTGCCAGCAGCGGGGCAGGAGCCTCCATCAGTGTGTGGAGCACCAAAAAGCCCCAAGTCAGACATGTGGGCCAAGGAGAGAGAATGATGCAATGCTCTTGACCAAACTGTGACAATTTTGCCCTCTGACTGCTTTTTGGCTAGAATAAGAGAGTTCCCCCCCAAAATCTTCTATGTGAACTTTCTTACCAGAGACAGTGACATTACTGTGCTGCCAATTTCCATAATAGCATCATTATTTCTGTGATAATTTTGTCTTCCCTAAGGTTGAAGCTTTGTGATTTCAGAGAAATCACAGCTTCTACTGAAAAAGTACACTTTCAGCCCTCCTGATAATGGATAAGAGCTTGAAAATGTCACCCCCAAGGTCATGTAAAGAATTCATTCTATTGAACCTAGATTTATCATTTTATAAAGTGAGTGTTTCTAATCCTGATTTATGACTTTTGAACAAGTGAGGGAAGACAGCACATGGATACCTCATGGGGCTTTCTATCTAACTTCTTCTTCTTCTTCTTTTTCTTGACGGATGGGGTTGCTGCTAACTTTTTGCTTGTCCTGGTGATCTGGCTGCGAGATGGTTTCTTCATCAGATGCCTCCTCACACCAGGGTTGTCTTCAAAACGGTGGCCTGAACACATAGGAAAGAAGAAAAGACCACCAGTGTCTCTAGTGGAAACACAATGACAGGCAGGGAAACACATCCAAGTCCACCCTCCTCTCACTGGCTTACGCTAGCATGGCCCTGACAGCTGGATCACTCACCATTTTCTTCCAAACTTTTTTAAGATCCTTCCGGGCTCACCTTCCTACCTTCAGCTGTTCCTGACATCTGAGAGCTAATTCCTTTAAGAAGGATCCTTTCCAAGCCGTGCATACACTGGAGCATCATCCCAAAAAGCTTTTATTTGCAGTACCTGAATAAGAGGTTCATAAACCCTCCCCACACTCCCTCAGCAAAAAGCAACCTGGAGCCTTGTCTGCACAGCTCTGCACCCAGACAGCACAAGGAAGCATCAGGCTGGGGCTAATTTCTCCCACTGGAGGAAGGCCTGGTGCTTGGTGAGCATAAAGGGCAGTGAAGGGGAAGGATATCTAGCTGCTGCTCTGGCAGACACACGGAGATATCAATGGTTATTTTATTTAATTGTGTGATGAGACAGTAGTATACCAGTGCAGACCCAGGGGCTGACATGGAGGCTGCATGGTTAACTCCAGCTCTCGCTGTTTCTAGATGATTCCCACTGCTGCTGTAATGACCTCTGAAAAGTCTGCAATACAGAGTTTGGCTGTATTGAAGCCTCCTGAACACAGAGGCTGTTGAGGCTGCATTACAGACCTACCAACAAACTGCCAGTGCTAGCCAGCACCCACCAAAACCTGGCCACAACCATGCCAGCCACATTTACATTGTCAGAGAAATGGCACCTGGGCAATGGTCTGCCATGGAGAGAGCCCAGTTCCCCCAGACACTGCCCAGAGGCAGTGAGGGGTGGGCTGCCTCAGGTAGATCAGGAAACCTGCAGCTCTCAGTGTGTGAAAAGTAGTGAAAAGCACTGGGCTTGAAGGCTAAGTGCTTCCCTGATGTTGCAGGAACATGTCAGTGCACTTTTAGCATGGGAAGACACAGCCCAGCATCAAGCCAGGCATACCATGGTCTTGCTCCTTGGAAATCTGGGTCGCTAAATTAAATATAAAATGAATCAATACTGAGCCTTGGGGGATTTTCCCCCATTGGCTGCCCTGCTGATATGTGTCCTGCTGACAGCCGGACTCCTCCCTGCTCCACTTACTGTGCTGCAACATCAATAGGAACCAATAACTGCCCACTGTTACAAATGCTTGCCTGCTAGTTTTCTGGGAGTCGTGCACATGTGCGGCATCTTCCTCAGACTTTTGTACGGATTTCTCTATTCCTGTGTGCACTGCAGTCACATCATCACGCTCAGCGTGGATTTGTGCACAAAATAAATAGGTAGCCAAAATGATGATCTTGATATCTGGCAGCTTTGCTCCAATCTGGGCAACTTCTGATTCTCCCATGTGCCCAGGATTCATTCTCACCATGTCCCTGCCAGGACAGGACCTCTCACTCTGCCCAGCAAGACTGCATGACGCACTCAGAGTCCTGGCTAGTCTCCCTGGTGGCTATGCCCATCTGCCACGCAGTGCTCTTCAGTGACAGCCCTAGGAAGCACACACAGCTGTTCAGCCTGAGGAACTGAAAGGCTGGAGGACCTATAGAATGAATGGAGCAGAGTTCCCTGTGGATGTCTCCAGTGATTTCCACGCTTGCTGACGGGGCAGGAACTGGAGTGCTGTAGGCTCAGAGATCTGGCGAATACACACCTCTGGAGCCCAACAGAAGAAAGGAGTGATCCCCTCTGCTGCTCTCCCTTGGTGGTGCTCGTGGCTGCTGAAATGCCAGCTGGCAGACAGAACTCAGAAGAGCAGAGCGAACACATGGGATTAACTCTGGAAGACACCACAGGCTTTGGGAATCCTGTGAAGAGCCCAGCTGAGGTGTTCCAGGCACTTCCAGAGAGGCTGCCAGTGACCCTGTCAAACTGGTGCTTCCCCTAAATGAAAACCAAGCTCAAGTGAGCACCTGAAGTCCAGAGTTCCTCCTGAGGACAGCATCTTGGACCAAGACCAAGGCTGATATGCCAAGGGAATAATGCAAGGGAATAATGCCTTGCTTAAAGCCCATCTCCCCAGGGTGAAATGTAGCAGCCAAGGACCCCTTGCTGTACCTCCTCTTTACTGCTCCCCAGTAGCAGAGCATGAGATAGTGACAGAATCCGAGGACAGTCTATGGACCGTGACTCTAATGATGACTCCCCTATAACAAATCAGTACCTCATTCTCCCAAATGGCATCTCCCATAGTCTCCTCCAGAAGATTTTCTTTCCACGCTGGCTTCTGTCAGTTCAGATCTCTTGGGCTGACCAAGCTTTTCTTCACCCAGCTCAAATCTGCCAGGCAGAACTTTCCAAAGGCCCAGTGCAGATGAAGAATACCACTTTGCTTTCCCCAAAGCACTGGTTAAAATCTTCCCTCAGAGTGCCAGTGCTCATCAGTCCAACTCAGTGGGTGATCCCCTTCAATTCATGTTTTAGCTCCCCCCTCCCCTTTTCATTCCCCTCTGCCCACAAACAGAAAGTCCAGAAAGAGGCATCAGAGCTGTTGTATCAGTAGTGCTAGAGAATATAACAACTTGCTAGCCTGGCCTCACAAGGATGCTGGCTTGTATCCCAAGCTTACCCCAATGGTAAGCTAGAACATCACCTCAAGGAGGAAGAGGCCGAAGTCCCATCACCTGGAATATTTAAAATTAGACTGAACAGAACACTAATCAACATACAATAAGACACAACCCTATGTTGGCTTCTGAAAGAAGCTATTGCTCTGTCATGACTTACCCAGTTTTAAGTGGAGTAAGACAGTATGTGTGTGGGTGTATATAAATATGCAAATGCCACTGACCCCAGCATATATTAATGCACGCAGGATGTGCATTGTAACTGTACAGCTAAGTGTGCGCAGAAGTGTAGGAGAGCATGTGTAACTGTGAATGTGAGAGCAGAGGCAGGATTATATGTACAGAGGGCACAGGCAGGACTATACGTGTGCAGACACAAACACAAGTTTGTATTTTGAGGATGAGATTGTGCCCAGCCTTCTGTTTCTAGAATATACCAGTATTATTGAGAATAGGAGGATAAGAATGACACTAGAGGAGCTGCAAAAATGTGAGGCCTCTCAATGACTAGCATCACAGAAAGAACAAATCCACAACCTGCCCTGCACCTCAGGAGTGTGTGACAACAGATGTGCTGGCAGTCCCACCAGGGTGCTGAGATCCCGGGTACCAGGGACAAGCTTGCCACAGGCACGACAACCTGGTCTGGGATCTTCACTCTGCTGGGAAGCAGGGAGCTGGCTGTGCAGAAGTGTGACCAGGCAGAAAGATGCACCCAAATAAAAAAAGGGGCCTGGAATCACACACGACTTTTACCACCAGAATGGAAGGGCCTTGTAAAGCTGCAGCTAGACCAGACTGTAAGAGTTCACCCACTTGGCAGGTTCAACAACCACTGCGTGTGTGCCAGTGTTCCCATCATGAGCTGGCTCCCATCAGGTACTAGTGCAGACCAGGGCAGGGCTGGGTATGTTTGCTTACAAGAAAACCTGGTTCTGAGACTGAGCTCTGTGACAGGGTTCACAGGGTAACGGGAGAAGCAGCAACTACAATTCAGCAAGTGGGATCAAGACAGCTTTCTCAGGTGCTGTTTGCACACACACACGGCCATGCCAGGTAAAGCATGCATCCTAACACTGAGGAACCAAAGACAGAAACGACAAGACTGAAGATCTGCTATCACCCATTTTTCCATCATTCAGATGGCAGCATGCACTGGCTAGTGGAAAATCCTGAATAATGTGGATATTGGGGATGCACCCCCAAACAGCTTGGCATAGAACCCAAGTCTGGCCTGGCTGGTGCCAAGCTCAAGCTAAGAGGGATCCCAGCTCATTCCCACTGCCATCCAAGTGTTTCTGCAGAGCACTCCCCATGCTCCTAGCACTACAAGGCAGTGTGGAGAGAGCAGCTCAGGTCCAACAAGGGCTCTATTTTGCACAAAAGGTATTAAATTCCTTCTGGACCTGAGCTGGTCCTGGAAGAGGTACTGCTCTGTCTGCAGCTGAGCAAGTAATACTGGCTGGATGTGAGCAAGCTCTGCACAGAACTCAGTCGTCTCTGCCATCTCTCTCTCTGTCATATCTCTGCAGGATTAATCCATAGTGTGGCTATATTGTGCAGGAATAATTAAGAGTTGACTGTACAGTGCATCCCATTACTACAGCTAATGCTGCAGGTGCTTGAAATCAATGAATGAATTAACTGCTGGCAAGTGAAATTTCCCTACTTTCTAAGTGATATATAACACAAGCCTTAGAAGCAGTCTGCCCCTTCTCCTTTCCCAGAGTAGCCATCTTTCTCCTGGGTGAACTTGGGGCAATCTCCCACACTTTCAGTGCACAGGTTGCTCATCCCTAGCAGCTGATAGGGACCAGTCTGCTCCAGGTTTGTATTTCGAACTTTGCTTATATTATTTTGTCTATGGCTTTACACTAACAAGTAGCAGACCCAGCCAGGAAGAAATCCCTCCTTGCTGGGCCCTGCACAAGCACGTAGACAGCCCTTCCCCAAAGGCTGCACAGCTTATACAGATGGACCAGCTGAGAGAGAGAACATTATGCTGAGACTGGGAGGCATGGCAAGTTAAATGTTTTGCTTAAGATCACACAGGGAAGCTGTGGCAGAGCCAGAAACTGAACCAAGACCTCCTGAGAACATGTTGCAAGCACACTGCCTCCCCACTCCTGCAAGCAAAGTCTGTAAGCGGGCTAGTTCTGAGGCCACGTCACCCTCCTGTGCGCATTTGTACAATGCCTTAGAAAATTAGAACATGATCCCGATGAGGACATTTGGGCAACTGCCACAGAGCAATGAATATGAACAGTGTCACTCCCAAGGTGACATACAAAGCCACCTTTTAACCGTGACTTGCCACCACCTGCTGAGAAAACACAGTCTGTACGAGGTGGGAGTGAGGCTCTGATTTCTGTGCAATCCTTGGCATGGCTCAGAGAGGGTGTACAGATAAGGAAAGAGATGCGGAGAACAGAAAGATGCTGTTTGCTTTCAGGACTCCAATTCTCTCCTTCCTTGCTTTTTCCACTCTCTCCTCCTTCCTCTTTTCCCCTCTCCAGACACCCCAACCAGCTTGCCATTAGCTGTTCCACAGACACACTCATGCCTGCAGACACAAGGGCTAGTTTATTTTTTCCTCCTGGTGTTAGTCTACAATGCAGAACTGAGAACTTGATACCCACTGCTGCTGCTGTCGGATCCACAGCCCGGCTCGAATTCCAGCAAACAGAGAGCAACTGCACACTGTCACCTTGTGCCAAAGATGGAAGGGGAAATTTCTCTGTTCTTATATATGCCTTGGAGCAGCTGCTTTTCCTACAGCCACAGCACGAGCCACATCCTGATAAACACAAACAACAGGCTGCAGCCACCTCCAGAACTGCTCAAGTAAGACACACACAGAGAAGCACCTCAACATTACAAGCCAGATCTGTACAAAGACCTTGGACAGACACACAGACACCAGACAGCTCCTCTAACACCCCCAGGCACAGGGCTGCATAGAGTGGGGCATTTGGGTAGAAGCTGAGCATATATCCTCTAAACCGGGAGCACCAGCCTGACACAGAGAGGGTGGCAGACAGCAAACACAAGGTGGGAGATAAGAACATTAGCTTGGGGCTCTGATCTACAGCTGCAACCATGGGGTCACTGTTCCGGTACTTACAGGTGGACTCCCCGCCTGGGTAGCCCAGATGGTTTCTGATGGCCTCCCATAAATCATAGTCTTCGAAATTGAAGGCAAATTCATCAAAATCTTCATAGCCAACCGAGTTGCGAATGCAGGTGCTTATTGCTACCTCTGGGCTGCTGCCCCTTTCCGAGTCCTTCGCTGCCTCCTCTCCCTCTCGAAGGGTTGTCATTTTGTCCTTGCGAAGGTCAGGGGTCAGGTGCCATGAGCCACTCACCTTCAGCGGAGGGGCTGGGATAGCCAGGCTGAAGTGCAGAAAGCAAGCTGCCCCAGGGTGCACCCTGCAAGGGCTTCACTGGAGCCCCAGGGCCAGCCCCGGTACCTCGCTCCCCTCGTCACAGCGGGGCATGAAGGTGCTGGCTGCAGCAGCCCCCAGGGACTGATGAGGTCCTGGAAAGGAGGGCTCCACCCGGGGCTGCTTCTGTGGGTGGCTGCCCCACTTGCTTCCTGAGAGCGCGGTCTTTGCTTTGCAGTGGGGTCTCTTGCTGGACGCCCAGGGATGCGGTGCCGTGGCCCAGGGACAGCCCAGCTCTGCAGGCAGCACTGCTTCTCTCCCTCACTCCCCTCCGGCGTCTCCCTCCCTCTCCAGCCTGCAAAGCAACCTATTGAATTCTCCATGTCCTCGGCCCGGAGCGTGCATTTCCATGACGTCTCTTCTGTCTGCCCTCACGCCGTGCACAGGGGCAGTCCCTCACAGAGGCACTTCGGCAGGGGCAGCTGCCTCTCCGAGAGGAGAGGAGAGGCTCTTTACATCAGGTTTCCGTGATACCAGTGCTGGCGTGGCACACAGAGGGCTGATTGCTGGGAAAGTGTGTCAGGAAAGGAGAGCTAGGTCTCAGGGAAACACACGGAGCCCTGAAACGGAGAGGGCAGTGGGGTGGGTGGAGGAGGGCCAGTGCCTGCTGGGTGGGTCTCAGGGAAGGTGCCGAGCTCATCTGGAAACCTGGGGACTGGCACTCCAGATTGTAGCAAAGCTGACAGAAAGAAGGCAGGGCTGGAGGAGCAGGGGCTAGGGGACAGGGAGATGAGGACCAGGTCCTCAGGGGAGGCTGCAGACCATGCCTGGAGCTGCTGGGAAGGAGGGCAGAGCAGGGAGATGCAAGGGACAGGCGTACGAGCAACACAGGCAGTGTCACAAACCACAGACTCACTTTTCATGCCGTCCAAGTCAGCGGATGCCAGCATCTGGGCCTCAGCCTCGTCAGTGGGGACACGCTGGTACGCCGCGCTCTCCAGCGTGGTCATGCTGCCAATGCACATTCTCTCCTTCAAGTCATAGGTCACCCGCTGCCCACTCACCACCTGGCCCCAGGGCTTGCGCTTCTCCCACCCACGAGACAGGCGTTCCCGAGGCCCGGGGGCACTGTAGGAACCAATGAAGACACTGATGATAGCAGACAGGGTGAGCAGGGAGATGGAAAGCCACACTGGTCTCTCTTGAGGCTGAAATCCCTTGGCCCAGCCCTGACCAACAAGTCCCTGAGAAGGAGCAGAGCCAGGAGTCACCTGTCCCAATACCTAAAAGTTGCCCTGTAACCTCCTGTGCTGCTCCTCTCCTCCCTGCAGAGACTGACTTACAGTCAGTGTTGGGGGCTCATCTCTAAGTCAACAGCCTCATAGTCCCCTGACTTGGCTGACCCTCCTGGGGCTTCCCAGACTCAAGTCAGCTAGGAGGAAGGGCTCTCCACATGTATAGCCCAGCATCCCCAAACCTGCACCCTCAGGATCCCAATGACGCAAGGAGGCTGCAGTAGTCCCAGGGAATGATTGTCCTGTTCAGAGAGCAGCAACATTGTTGGCAGCTCTCCCACCGCACCTTGTGGATCCTCTGGCTCAGCAGGCGAGTTCAGGCTGGGCACAGCCCCACATCTCCCTGTGCCACCCCCAGGTGCAGGGTCTGTGAGGGACCCCAAACCAGGGAGAGCGGTAGGCAGTTCAGCGTATGCTCTCCTACCTGCGGAGGGAGGCAGAGCCCTTGTCCTGCAGCAGGTCAGCAAAGCGTGGCATGGGGGACAGGACGCCACACTCCTCCTCCACATGGAACTGCGCAGGGGCCGCAGCACTGCCAGACTCGTCCTCATCGCTGCCGATGGTGAACTGCATGGAGGAGAATCCTGACAGCAAGAGCCAGGCAGGGCAGCCTTCGTCCCAACCCTTGGCACGTAGATCCCCCCCATACCTCCCACAGCCCCCTTGATCCCCATACCTTGGGACTGGTGCACACATCCATCCTCATGTCCCCTCCATCCCAGGGCTGGCCACACCAAATTTTCCCACATCCCATACACCCCAAGAACAGCCGCACTCATCTCCCTGTGTCCCCTAAACCCCAGGAACAGTCACGCTGACCCTCCCCAGCACCCATTCTGGGCATTGCCTTATCTATCTTCCAGTGTCTGTCTCCATGGGGCAGGCACAAAACCAGTCTTCCCCCAATGTTCCTCAGCTCTTGAACTTCCAGGTTGTCCCCTCCAAACTCTTTCCCCCAAGTAGCACGCTCCCTTGGTCATGCTCCCCAGCTCCCTCACAGTATCGACTATCCCTCCACATCCCTCCAGACTATAAGACCCACCCAGGCAGGGATGCCCTGGCCTTGCCTTTGGTTTGCTTGGGTGCTCCAGCTTAGGGGATGTGTCCTTCCCACGAGCTTCACTCTCAGACTCTGCAGAGACCTCTTTCTCCTCAGCCTCCTCTGCCTCAGACTCTCCTTCTTCCTCCTCCTCCTCTTCTTCCTCCTCCTCTCCCCCCTCCTCGTCTACTTCCTGGATGGTGGGGGTGAACTCTGAGGGGGGCACTGAAGTTTTCTTCTTTTTCCTTCTCCTTTTTTTCCTCCTGCTGGAGCGCGGGGGCCTCTTTTGGAACTTGAGGGCAGGAGGGAGATGAGTGGAAAGGGGGTGATGGATGTGGTGCGAGGTTTGGCGGTGGACTGAGAGAGAAAAAGAGAGTCAGGGGCAGGAAGAGGCTGGGAGGAACCTGCCAGGCGCCCCTCCAGGAAACAGCCTGGTCTGGAGATCAAGGGCCAGGAAGGGCAAGGAGAGCCACCAGCCCGCAGGGACACAGCAAAGCTCTTTCAGAGATGTGGCAGGCTGCATCCCGCCTGGAGCGGCCAGGGAGACAGCCCTCATGCAGTGTCAAAGCACCCCAACATGGCTTCACCACCCTGGGGAAGGCATAACTCTCCTAGCACTGCTGAAAACCATTTGCATGGCTGTGGAGAGCTGCAGCAAGCTGCCATAGACACCATCCCCTTCTTAAGCATGGGGAAGTATTTCTTACATTCTCAAATAGGAAGGGAAGAGTTTGAGCTCTTTAAAAACACTTCTTTCCCCCAAAATGTTCTTTAGTTCTTTGAGTTGAATAGATGTGCCCTATTTCACCCACAGGCTTTGATAAAAAGGCCCTCCTGTCTACCCACAGGCTCACTACTGACCATGTCTTTTAGTGCAGATGCAACGAGAGCCCATGTCCCAGGTACTGGGAGGGCTTGTGCCTACCAGCATCTGAAATGCAGGTTCAATTAGGAAGTTCTCTTTTAAAAACCAGGGTAAAAAACAGGGCAGGAGGACTTTTGTTTCAACTAATCTACATAGAGAAATTCATATAGGCTTGACCTGGGTGTCGAGGGATTTGCACAGTGAGAAGAAATTAATGGCACTTCTGCGCCTTCACTGAGAAACAATGATAATGCACCGTGCAGGTCTATCTGCAGGCACAAAGCCTCCCATGGAAGGTCTGCAGGACACACGGATTCTGGGGCTGCACCCGGAGCAGCTGAAATCATGGGGGCACCAGCCACTTTGCAAGGGGGCTTTGCACAGCAGCTCTTCCTGAGGAATTGTTTCCAGTCTGTTTTGATTTGGTTCCTTTCCCAGCTTTCCTGTGACATGGCAGCAAAATCTGTTTATACTGAAAACTACCTTCAAAGGACATTTTCAATGGGATCTGTAACCTCCTCCCTGGGAGAGCCAGGCAGGTTCATTGTTCTGGTGTCATGTTTCCTTTCCTTTGGTTTCTCAAGTCTTTTCTCCCCTGTTTCCCCCCTTGGGAACAGCAGGAATATTTCACACACCCCCTTGGTTCTGCAGGAGAGGCTTGTGGCAGAAATAGAAGGGTTTGGGAATGGTCAAATGTCTGCAAAATGGAAAGTTTGGGCTCTTTGCAAACATTTCTTTCTTCTGAAGTGTTCTTTAGTTCTTTGAGTTAAATAGATTATATGAATTTCTAAGACAACAAGAAGCAAGGAAGGCCCCAACCGTACAGACCTAAAGGCACATTGCTCCTTCTACAGCACCAAGATGCTGGTGAGGACACAGCCCGTCTTTCCCTCCTGGATTGAGCATATCTAAGGCAAATGAAATCAAACCAAGAGAGATGCATCTGCACTTTGGATCAGAAGGATGCCTAAGCCTTGGGTTGCCAGCTGCAGGGAAGTGCAGTGGTGATAAATGGTTGATCTGGCACAGAAAAGGGGAGCACCACTCCTCGCCCCTGCACTTAGCCCTCCTTGTGGCAATTGATCACATCTGCCACAGAGGTGGCCTGGAGGTGTGGAGAACATACCTCTCCCTAATGCAAAAGGCTTTGCGCTACCCTCTTCTTCCTCCCTGTCCTCTTGCACCTTCTGCGTATCCAGCCCCTGCTCTCCTTCTCTGTTCCCTTCCTTGCACTGCCTTCCTGTATGAAAGCTTATTGCCAGACTTGGGTTCTACTGTTCGATGTGTTCTAGATGTTTGATTACACTTTTCAGTGAGCTTGGTACAAAAGATACAAGTAATTCGGATTATGAACTGAGAAGGAAGAATCTGAATATTAATAATTCCTGGCTTGGAATGGAACAGAAAACATTTATAAGCCCAGAGAGCATCCACCTCTAAGGACCTAACCAGATTTCCCAGCTTCATGAATATGAATTGCATAAAGCTTCCAATAACAAGGTGTGATGTAGTTCTAGATAACAAGGATACATCAGAAACTTAGAGGAAAACAAGCTTGATTCTGACAAAGAAAGAAGGACCCTTCCATCAGTACTGTTTAAGGCCCAATTCCATTCCTAGGAAAATAACTGATAATTAAGAAAACAAAACCAGTACAAATCTGCAGTCAAATTTTCAAATAAGCTTCTGCCATGTGTGCTCAAGCAGATCCTCTGTGTACCCCGAGCCAGCTTGCACACCTGTGCACGCAGGCAGAGCTGCTGAGCAGGTAAGTCTTTCCGGCACAAGACAGGTATTCAAATGTGTCACCAGTGGCAAAGCTATTAGCACTTAGCAGCCATGTGCGTGAGTGACTGTGTGCTCAGGTGGAAAGTGTTATTTGAACGTAGCCTCTACAGAGAAATGGCACGACAAGCAGCAAGTAGTAGCTGGGGTGCATTACAGTAATAGACCTTACCAACAAATCAGCCTGGTTGTACAACAGCAATTGGAAATGTGCAGCAAAGCAGAAAACAGCCTTCTGATGTACTTGGAAACATAACGTTCCCGAGGTTGTATCCTATCAAAGCTAAGTTGGAAAATGAGCTGTATCTGACTGTAGAGAGCCAGAGACCAGGAAAACTCACCCAACTATTGCCACCTGCCTGCCACACAAACGGCCTGCTGGCTGGTGGACATCTCTTCCTGCCCTTTTACAAGAAGTTCAAGCATCTGCTTCTGTGGCTAATGCAACTAATCCACACCAGGCAATAACCTACTACAGTTCTTGTGGGCCTGCTCTCATTTTACAGCCAAAGTGCCTTTGCGCAGACTGGTTCCCTCCATTGTGGAAGGGGAATCAGTGGAATAAACAAGTTGATCAGAGGAGTTCAGGTGAAATAGCTACCGTATTTTAAATTCACACCACATTTTTATTTTGCATGCTTTCTTTGAGCAGATAAGCCTGATGGTTTCAAGGGTGCTATTTAGAGATATACAAGCATGTCTGACTGGAGCCATCTGTCTTCAGACGGAGGAAGACAGCCTGGCTTCTAGCCATGTTTGGATGTTTCTTTGCAGCCATATGGAGGAAAAACAGTTTCAAACTGGAAACTTTAACTTGGTGGAAGTGGCTGCGTAGGTCTCCAACACTGAGTGAGGAGGTGAGCCAAGGCCCAGGCCCGAGCTACACTGTCAGGTGGACTGAGAAGTAGCTACATCTTCAGGGACAGGGAACACTAGTACGCAGCAGGGAGCAGACTGGGGAGAGGCCATGGGTACTGGTGCTAAACTGCATGCACACAGCTCTTTGAGATCGCCCTGAAGGGAGGGAGCAAGAAGCACATCACCGAGATCTGCAGTGTCCCCGGGATAAGGCTGCAGAGGAGGTGCAAGTGATACAATAGTTCAAACCTACATACACTCGAAATCTCTCTCACTGTAGCTGCGTCTTTGCTTCTCCAGATCGCTTGATGCTGACTTGCTTATCAGGTCCCCAAATCTCTTGATTGACAAAGTCTTATCCAAGTCCTCATCGTCCTCGGCACCAGGAGAGGCTTTCTCTGCGCGATCTCTGCCCTGCACAGAAATCGCCAGACAACAATCAAACGCTGTGGACTCCTACAGTCCTCGGGATTTTGGTACCCTGCAAACAGTGCTGTGCCTTGCTGGGGAGTCTGATCTCTCCCGTTTCTTACTGCCCTCTTCACATACTGGGAAACAGCCTCCCTGCTCTGGTGGGGAGGCTTCTAAAGCTGCTCCCGCAGCTCTGGTGAGCTGCCCCTACAGCACATGGTCCTGTGCCTTCCCGCCTACCCTCCACTCTCCTTGATCCTCCCTATTTCCCTGGTCCCTGGCATGTTTTCTTTAGGCTTTTCTGCCTGTTTTCCCTTCATTTCAGGCTGCAGGCGCTTCTCTGCCTTTTGCTGGTGGCGATGCCCTGAGAAGAGCATCGCCAGGTGACTCCTGTCCTTTCTGCCTCCCAAGCAGCAGCAGCTGATAAAATTTTCCGTCAATATAGCCGAAATGCCAGCGCTGAGCTGTTGTGGACTCCCGTGTTTCCATGGGAACAGGAGGAGGCCCAACTGTGACAAATCTGCCTGTGCTGGGTGGAAAGAGGGAGCAAGGCAGCTTTAGCCAAATTGTGCCCGCACCCCTTGCCCGTTCCCAGCTGTGCCATGGCTGCTGTGTGAGCTGCTGGGGCTCCTACCCCACCACAGCTGGGCCATGCAGGGCCAGCGCACCCCTGGCATCCCCATGGGACCCCGGGGACTGGACAGAGCCATGGCCGTGTTGGGGGCTGCTCCAGGCTTTCCTCGCCCAGGGCAGAAAGGGAGAAGGGAGGCATGGGAGGGAGAGGCAGGAGGAGAAATGAGAGTGAGGGAGCATGTGGACGCATGCCCAGCGAGTGGCGGCTGGATTCCTGCCTCACCTGCTGCAGGTCGATGAAGACATCTCCTATGGGAAGGGGCTCTCCAGCTGCCATTTTGGTTCAGGACCTAAAGGCCTGGGCAAAATATCAACCCTTCTCTTTCACCGGCAGGCACCCAGCAAACCTGGAGAGTGGCATAACCTGTGGAGAAAGGGCAGGACATGGGATTGTCATGGGACACTGCCACTCGCTGCCCTTAGCCCCCCATGGTGCCGGACCCAGAGGGGTCACCTCACCTGGAGCCCCTCAGGAGCCTCCCAGAATCGCTGGGACAGGGCTGTCCCTTGGACGGTGGTGCACCAGGGAACGGCCCCGACCACGCCGCCTCGCATACCAGCTCTCCCAGTTCAAGGCCAGTGAGGCCCTGTCATCTCCCTGCCCTCTGCCCAGTGAGCTGCTGCTCAGAGGGTGCAGGGGCAGAGGGGGACAGCTCCTGCACATGCTGCCCCTGCATGTGCTGCACATCTGTGCAAAGCCAGGGCATCCCCAACCATCGGGGGAAGAACAAAGTAGAAAAGGCATGAGCCCCACCATCTCCCATCAGATCAAGAAGAGTGGGAGATGGTACAGTGACTGGCACTGGAAAGCTACCAGCCTCTGAAAACTCATCTGCAGACACACAGAGAACAAGGGGAATGTTACCGTAGGAGATGTAAGACATAAGCACACACACACAGCGGCTTGGGCAGAGGGATGGATGAAGAAAGTGTTCTCATCTCACAGCACGAGAGACATTTGTTAAAATTACAAGGGAAGAATACAAATGAATTCAAAACTGGCAAAAGAAAACATTTTTTCAGTGATGTCATTGACGGGGAAAAAAACAGCAGATTTGGAGGATAGCTTGGACATCTCTCTAGGTCTTTCAGATGAAGCATTTGCTGGCTATGAGAGCTCTAGAGGAAGGCTTAAAGGACTGCAGGTTACACCGCAGTGATCTACCGAGAGGTTTCTTACTGTGTCATCTGAAGTACCTAGTAGCAGCCACTGTTTGAGACAAGACACTAAACCAGACAGGCTACGGGTGAGACCAGGAAGGCCACTTCCATCTTTGAAGATCTCCTTAAGGTGCTACTACAGATTCTGTGCTTTTTCTGCCTACTGGAATATACCCAGTTAGCTTACAAAACCAAAAATTCTGGGGCCATCTGAACGGCAGTTTTTTGAGGGGCCGATCTGACCACTGATGAAGCATGCTCTTCTAGTCCAAGTGTCTCCTCTCAAACCTTTTTATAGGTATAGCGGCTATCTCAGGATACAGTCATGCAAATGAACAACCTATTGCATAGTGTCAGAAGCATTACAGCTGGAAGTTAGACATACTGCAATGTGATATGGCTGCAAACAGGTAGACAGCAATCTTGAGGCTGCACGCTCAGGCCTTACAGACAAAGACCACTGTTCCTTTGTGCAGTAACAAGAGGACTTCACATGTAATATTATGTTCAGTACTAGAGACAACAGTGACAGAAAGACTTTAACTATGTGTATTTGTTAATGTATTTATTAATGACAGAGACAGTGAGCATGGAAGGACCAAAATTTATACATGACAAACACTTAGGCTAGAGATAAATATGAGGAATACCAGAGGAACAATACGCGAATAGGAATATGAGGATGATTAAAATTCAAGGTGAAAACCCTGGGCTAACTGAAAAACCTGAGATTTTTGCTATTCTTTTCCTCAGTTTGAACTTCATCCTAGTTGTCACGAACAAGGCTAAAATCCAATGGAAGAAACCCCTCAGCACTTCATTGGATTCTACAGTAACAGAACCCCTCAGTGAAACCTGAGCAGCTCAAGAGAAATATGCTCCCAAGACAGAAGTCTAAAAAGCAAATGCAGAGTCCAGACCCATAAGGGACAGGATAGAAAATAATGGAAATACCCAATCCACTGTGTAGATCTATGAGGGTTCCTACTTAATCTGTAATCTTCAAGTTTTAACCCCTTTTTTCCAAGAAAGAGCAAAAGAGTTCAGAGAGAAGAAAAAGCAGAAGAAGGAGTAATGTCTGGAAATTATTTGTAAAAGAGAGACTGAGCTTCTTGTTTAATAGGAGGTGTGACAGAGAAAAGGATAATGTATGGCTTTTATTTACTTTCACTCTTAAAAAGAGGGTATCGCTCCATGAAATCAAACAACAGCAAATTTGAAACTGAAGCAGGAGGACGCTTTAATACACTAAGAAGAGTTGGCAGGTAGAACTTGGCTCTGCAATGCATCAGGACCAAAGAACAGTAAGTGTTAAAAAAAAAAAAAAGCGGTATTTATACAGAGCATAACAACATCCACAGTTACAGCAGAGAGGCCCTACCTGCAAAAATCCATTGTAAGTAATATTATTTCAGGGTGCAAATTGACTACAGAGATTTGGAAGGAAGTTCCTGCAGTGGCAAAGTCCCTAAAACTAACAAAGTAGTAAAGGTAATTTAAGAAAAAAATGCTCCTAATGTTCAGTTCCTCCTCTATGCTATTAATGCATCTTGTGGGGCCTCCAACGGAAACTGGAAACTATCAGCAATGTTGTAAAACAATGTGCTTTGTTGTTACAGGTCAACTGCAGGTTTGTCTGAAGCTATGCAAAGGTCCACATGGGTATTCTTGATCAGGGAGGGGAGAAATCAACAGGGAGGAGAACCGCTGGATACAATGAGCTCTTCTGGCTTGAGCTTTGCAAAACATTATATTGAATATAAAACTACAGTCTGATTGCCTAAGTGAAGTTAAAAGGGATGGAAAATTCAACACAATCTTTCTCTACCCACCCAAGCAGTATATTTTCAAATATGCTGAAAATATGTCACTCTGTAATAGCTTTGCTGAGCAGCTAAAAGCAAGGCAGTTATACTAGTTGGAAAGGAAGAGAGCCCCTGGGACTGTAATAGCACCTCTCACTGGCACACAGACTGGAAAAGCCTTTCTGCTCCCCTTTCAGCCCTTGCAGGAAAACTCCTGGAAGGGTCCTGAGAGCTGGTGCGTGGGCTCTCCTGCTAGGGTCAGTCTGAGAATGGATAATGTCCCATATTGCCCCTGGGATGAGGGATATCTCCCTCATTTTTTGTGGGGTACTGAAAGCAGACTGCTGCAGGGAGAGTTCCCAATCAGGGAACACTGGTGCTCTCTTTCGGTGCATTAATTTGTGGCTGGCCAGTAGAGGCCACTTGCCCCTTTTTCCCAGGCACCTGGTGCAACTGCTCAGAGAAAGGCTAGAGAGACACCTGCTCTGAGCTGGCATGGCATTTCTATTACCTACAAACAGAAGGAGTTCAGGGAAGAGCAACAAAAATTGCCAGCAGGCCAGAGGGACTGATTTATAAGGAAAGGTTAGGTGCTAAATTTGTCTAGTGCAATATGGGATGACTAAGATGGGGAGGGGACATACCAACAGTCTGGAAAGATCTCAGGGGTGTAAAACAACTAAAGAATTTTTTCAGGCAGCCCTGCACAAAGTGACTCAGACAAAGGGGTTCAAATTTAAAAGAGAAATTTATAATGAATATCAGGGAGATTTCTGCTAACAAGACTCATGCTGAACCACCCAGCCTGCTGGGATCACTCCCTGGGCTGTCAAAAGAAGAAGGCAAGGCAAAAGGAAAAAAACAGCAAGGAAACCCGAATGAATGATACCTTCATCCTACTGTATCTCGTGGTTGTCGGCAGTACGTGATTCAGCATTCCTGCTGGAAGTAATTTTCAGTAATAGAAGCATAATGCCAGCAGGCCAGATTCGCACGGAGGCCAGAAAAATCTACCAGACTGCTGACTTGTGTACCCGCACCTCCCCTCTCCCTCCACAAGTGCATCACCCTGCTTACGCCAATTCCTGCAGACTTTCCCCTCTGAACTTGGCCCACTGTGTCCGTACACAGAGCAGAGCGCATCTAAATTGGCGCCGCTTGCATCGATGATCTAGGCAAAATGATCTTTAAAGGAAAATGTGAGGGAAAACAAGTTACAGCAGGCAGGTCCCTGCAACGCTGACGGCTGAGCGGATCCCGCAGGCCACGGCTTGCTAAGGCAGGCTGCAGAAGGGCTTCCCTGACCCCAAGGGCCAGCTCACACCAGCAGCGCAGGAGGTTTCCCATTCTCCTGGAAAAGTGCATTTGGGGGCATTACTGCATCTGGCATGGCTCTGACACCAGCAGTTTGCATCACCCCTGCGAGAAAGCTCAGCCAGGGGGGTACAGCAAGCTGCTCCGGCTCTGCAGCGAAGGGACTGCATGGGAATAGCCACCAGGCCATCCATCTCCTTAGCTCTTCCCTAACCCATTGGCAATCAGGCTAAGAATAATTTTGCTGTGGAATGCCTAGACAAGAAGCTGATGCCTAATAGGAATAAAGCCACATGGGCAACGCCAGCATTGGGATAAAGGAGAGCGGGAGAACCCAGCTGACAGACACAGGCAGGAAAAGCTCAGGAAGGAGCAGGATTAAAGGCCTGGAAAGATTTCCCTGTGAAGACATACTGACAAGCCTGTCCACGGAAAAGGTGAGCAGGAGGGGTACTGCTGCATACACTGAAGCATTCAGATATGCTGCGATGGCCATAGCATACAAGCTAAATAAAACGAGACTGGACTGCACAAACCCTATTTCTCCTCTGTCACAGTGGAGGAACAAGGACACGCATGACAAAACGGAAAGACAGCATATAAGACAGAAGACACACAAACTTTTTACCCGGGAAGTATTTAACCTGTGGATCTCTCTGCCACCTGGTTATATCAAAGCTAGAAATGCAGAAGTATTTTATAAGACTTAAGCATTTCAGTGAATCCAATATCCTACTGAATTAGCTAGAAAAAACACCGTACCTATTCACTTCTGCAGCATCTGCCCCTTTCCCCGTCTCCCACCTCGCAGGCCCAGCAGACAGCGCTACCAGACGGGATGGAGCTCCCGTGGCAGACAGACACATATGTGCATGCACAGGAACAAAACCTGTTCCAAAACGGGGTAGCAGCATCAGACAGGGACAAGGACACACCCCTCCACATGGGTGTCTGGATGGCTCCGGCAGCGCACAGACTAGGGGGGAGGAAGGGACGTGTGCAGGCACCAGGGTGCACCGCACCATGCACCGCCAGGCACCGCGCACCGCCAGGCACCGTGCCCCGAGCCACGCTGTGCACAGCGCTGCCCCTGGGACCATGGCACACCGTGCACCGTGCCATGCACCGCACCACGCACCGTGCCGTGCCCGGGACCATGCCACACTGTGCACCGTGCCGTGCATCACGCTGTTCACTGTGCTGCCCGCGGGCCCGTACCACGCTGTGCACCACGCTGTGCACCGTGTTATGCCACGCACCACGCTGCGCAGCATGCCATGCACCATGCTGTGTGCTGCGCTGCACCCGGGATCATGCCACGCCGTGCACCGCGCCGTGCACCGTGCCGTGCCATGCAGCGCCGCGCACCGTGCATCGCAACCCGGGGGCCGGGGAGGGAGCGCGGGCACTGCGGGACAGCGGCGGCGGCCACGCGTGTCCGCGGAGAGGCGCGGGCTACAGCCGGGGCACACGGCGGGGTGACAGCAGCAGGTCGCGTCCCTCCATCCCCCCCCCAAGCCTCCCGAAGCGGCGCCGGACCCCGGCCCGCCCCTACCTCGCGGCGCCGGAGAAGGAGAGCCGCCCGCCGCCGAGCCCGAGCCCGGGCCCGCGCCGCCGCCGCCGCCGCCGCGCTCCTCCCGACACGCGCCGCGCCGTGCCCCGCCGCACCGGGCGCGGGCGGCGGCGCTGCGGCCACGCGGCCTCCCGCGGCCCCCGCGCACCGCGGTCCCGCCGCCGCCCCCCGCGCCGCCCCCGCGCCGCTTACAGGTGGGGCGCCGCTGCCCCGCGCCGGGCGCCGCCGTGGGGCCGCTCCGCGGGGCGCCCCCCGCCGCGGGGCGGCGCGCTGGGCCGCGGCCCTGCGCAGCCGCGGAGCAGCGGGCAGGCTGGGCTGGGCGCGGCGGCGGCGGTGGCGGCGGCGGGACCCCTGGCGGCGGGGCGGGGGCCGGGGGGCGCGGGCCCCGCCGTGCAGGAGGATGACGCTGGGGCGGGCTCCATGGCAACCGGATGTAAGCGGCGGCGCTCTAGCCGCGGCCGGCGCGCTCGGTGGCGCGGCGGAAGCGCGCGTCTCTGTGGAAACGCGGAAGTGCGCGGTGCGGCGGCGGCGCGGCCGGGGCCCCCTCGGCCTCCGTCCCTCGCAGATGGCGGCGGAGACGCTGGTGCGGGGCCTGGCGCGGCTGCTGCAGGACGCGGGTGAGTGGCGGCCGCGCCCGGCGTGGGGCCCCGCGGGGCCGGCGGCGGGCGGGCGGGGACGCTGACGGCGGGCGCCGCGCCGTGCCTTCCCGCAGGGGACGTGGTCCTGGACGGCCGCAGCACCCTGAGGCTGCCCGCGCCCGCCCTGCAGCACCTCACGCGCGTCTTCGAGCAGCACCTGGGCTCCCGCAACCAGGGCCGCGGCTTCGTCGCCCTGCCCTCGCACCCCGCCGACTCGGCCGCCTTGCTCCAGGCGCAGTTCCTCTTCGACGTCCTGCAGAAGACCCGCTCCCTGAAGGTCCGTGCCCGGCCCGGCCCCGCCGCGCCTCGCTCGTGGCGTTAAAGGCAGGGCAGCGGGGGGGGAGGGGGGGCGGTGTCGCGTGCTGACCGTGGCACGGCGTTGGGAAGGGTAAACGATTGCTTCCCGAAATGCTCGAGCAGTGCTTGGCATGTCTCCCTAAGCCATGATCAGCGTGTGCAGTGCTGCAGGGCCAGGGTGTGCGAGCAAAGCTGGTCACAGCCACCCTCTAATCTGGGACTTTCTGTTTCTTATTTCTGAGTTTTGCGTACTTTTGCCTAGGCAGTGATTCTGGCTGATCTGTTTCACAGCACAGTGAATCACTAACAACACATCCTCCTTAAATGAATTTTAAGAAGGCTATAGTAGAAGTAAAAGCATGGCGCTAAGGATGTTTCAGAGGACTTCTTGAAAGCTGGCATGTGCTATGAGACTGCACGTGATTATACTTGGCCCTGGGGTGCTGCTAGGAGGGTAGGAGAGGTGAAATGGGACTGGAAGGGGAGAGGGAACTAGCTCTATAGGCTGTTCCTAGGCCCCATGGTGCCACTGAGGAGATGTTGCAATTGAGTGCTCAGGTCTCTGGCAGTACAGCCTACAATGCCTTTAATAGTGTTTTCAGTAGGAGACAGATTGGAGTTCATTATTCTAATGTTGCTGGGAGGTTTTAACAGCAATGTGATGAGGCTGGAGATCAGCATGGGGCCCAGAGCCTGTGGAGGCTGCAGGCTCCCCTGGCTCTGCAGCCTCCACAGGTGCTCTGACAGGTCAGGGAAAAGCAGCTTAGTCAGGAGGATATTGTGGTGAGTGCTTGCGTTAACCAAATTAGCAGGCGCTTACTATAACAAGCATTGAAAGAAGGGGAAGCTACCATTAACCATGCAGTAACTTATTTGCTTAGAGAAACTTATGCTTTATATCAGCCTGTTCAGATTCTTAAGACGGTGGAAGGAGAGGAGAGAAGGTGATTAAATTGCCAAGGCACAAATCAAGGATGGCACCTGTAATAAACTTTTCTAAAACTGATCATCAGAGCTCTCAGTACAAGCTTCCCCTACAAATGGCCCTGTTCAATATGCTGCATTAGTGCTGGAAAGCGCCAGTGCTGTGATTCATCACTGTCATGGCCATAACTGTGGAAGCTGTAGTGGTGATGAGGCCTTGGGATTATGTTCTGCACCTGATGAGTCACTTTTACGTGAGCCTAGATGTAGCTGGCAGAGGTGGTCTCTCCAGTTGTTCTCTGGTGGCTGCAGTAGGAGTGTTAACCACTTCATTATTCGCTTTATCTGAAGTACTGTTTATGCAATGACTGTAGAGAGCATAAGAAGCCAGATTTAATATGAACACGACCTCACTGTCTTGTAGTGAGAGAGGCTGTGGCTGTACTACAGAACGCAGGGAGTGAGTTTGTAGGTTCCTCTGTCTCATGCTAACAGTGTCTTGGGGGCCAGCTCTATTTTCTATTGTATTTGCTTTTGGTTTGCCTTATTTGGCCTGCTCTAGTGAAATACAAATGCACAACTCCCACCAGTGTGCTAGTTTAGCTCAGCTGTTTGGCAAACATAGCTCTAGCAGTGAGATTTTTCTCTGCTTAGTAGGTTTGTTGGTGATGGCTGATGGGGAATCCAGCTGTCAGACCTCCTTGTGGTTCTGAAAGCACAGGCTTCTGGTGAAGCCATATGGGCAGGGGAGGGGAAATGGAGCTATATGGTCTGGCAGTCCTTGGTCTCATGCTAGCTAATATACTTTTTTCTTTGACCTGTGCTGAACTTCAGGGCAATGAGTCAGTGCTGATGCCAGCAGGTGGGCAGAGAGCACCAGAGGTGAATGGACCTGTTTGTGATGCTGCAATCAGTGCATCAGGGTGGCAGTACTGCAGCACAAACTGAGATTTATGCAAGACTTCTTTTCCTGTTTCTGTAGCTTGTTCATGATCCAAACTGTGTTTTGCAATCTGCTGTGAAGATCTTCCCTTTCAAGTCCCTTCGGCATTTAGAAGTAAGTATGGGAGGCAAAACTGGCTTTGAGCCTTGCTGTGTGGCTTCTTCTGACTTAGTTTTGTGGTTGCAGAATGCCTCTACTCTTAAAAAGCGGGTAGGCTTTTGTGGCCTTCCTAGAAGGCTAAGTCTAAACTTCTGCAACATTTGCTTAGGGTCAAGCCTGGATATGAACAAGGAGTGGAATGGAAGGGCTCTCTGCTGCAGTAGGGAGATGGGAGATTGCTTGCAGAGATGGGCCTGAGATGGCAGCTGCTCTTACATTATAGTATTCTCATGTGTGTTCTCCTTGCTTTCTCATCACTGCTGCAGTTGAAGTCTGTCCCTCCACACTGCCTTCGGGGACTGCGATTAGTCTATTCACAGCTGGAATCTCTAACCTGTTGCAAATGCATCAGTACCTTGGAGGTGAGTGAGGTCTCTACAGACCCCATGGACAAAACTGCAGGAGGAAGACTGTCTGGATCCTACAACCCTTCAGGCAGGGAAGATGTGGGAGATGACATGTTTTATTAATCGATGCTGTGTATGGCTTCCCCTCTCCCCCCTCTGGGGTCCTATTCATGACTCAATGCTGAAATACCCCTTGTTAGTTCCACACCTGTGCTCTGGTGCTCTGTAATCTCCTCTTTAGCTGCTTGAGAATTTTTGGCTCCTAACCAATGTTCGTATCACTTAAGTGGTTGTTCTGTGTGTCAGGCCATTTCTCTATTCAAAGACTTGCAGCCGATCAGGGTTTATTTGATTGCACCTCAACAGTCTTTAATTAGAGTTGATGAAAGGAATGCTGTGCCCCTGTGTCTCATCTGCACTGATTCCCACTAGGTTTTTGAGACATGAATGCAAGCTCTGACCACGGAGAACTGAGTAATATAGACTGTGCTAGCAATGGGGCTCTGGGATTGTATCTGCAGCATAGAAGCAACTGCCTGCTGGGGAAGAGGGTCTGCTGATGGGGAGTGCTTTGTGGTATCCTCTGTCAGCCAGAGCCTGTGTTACTTGACCAGAGCATATGTATCTATTGCTTTGTCTGTGCTTTGAGGAAGGTCTGGAAAAGATTTTGTAATGATGAATCTTTGTGCTTAAAATTCAGAGTTTACTAACTGTAACATGTTAGAAAAAGTATTGTCACTTGAGTAGAGAGTGCAAAAGCGTCTCCCCCTCTTTCTAAATATTTAGCCATGGAGCTCCCACCACATCCAAATACTTGAATTAGTGACTTAAATGTCATTCCTTCTGAAGGCAAGGCAGGGGCCATAAGGTGCAAAATGCCAGCCTTGTTCTCACTAGCTGTTCTCCTGTGTTCATCTGCTGTTACTGTAACAGCTAGTACTCATCAAGTAATGGCTCCTTGCTTCTTCCTAGGAAATCATTTCAGCATGTGGTGGAGATCTGAGCTGTGCTCTCCCCTGGTTGGAATTGCAGACTGTCAACTTCAGCTATAACTCGATCACTGCCTTGGATGACTCACTGGTGAGTGAAGCATGCTTCCTGCATGACTGAATGGAAGAGAGGAGATGATCATGGCCAGGAACTGGGCACTCCTTTACTGATGCTGATGGATCTGGGTGGGAGTGGGCAGCGTTCATTTTCATGGCCTTTCCCAGCAGGATAGGCTTCCCATGCTGCAGTAGAGACTTTTGTAGGATCTGATCTAGTCTCTTTTCTTCCTTCAGCAATTACTGAATGTGCTGAGAGTCTTGAATTTGAGTCACAACAAGGTCCAGGACTGTGAGCACTATTTAACAGTAAGTATCTGGGACTGAGCCCCAGAATATGGGTATGGAGAGCATGCTACTGAAGTGGTCTTTGGCTATGTGCCTGCTAGGTGAAGTATGCCACGAGAGATAGGAGACATGGCTTAACAGGCATGTGATGTAGACCTTCTACTTACAGCCTTGAAACTGTTTGTCCTGTATGTGCAGCCCCTGCCTCACTGGGACAGAGAAGGCAGCGTTCGCTGTCTGCTCTAAGACAGGGACCTTTGCTGTATGTATTGTTGTAACCTCTCCAATGTGGCTGAGACCTCACTGTAATCTGCAATAGGTGAGAATGATGTAGCCAGGATTTGTTGTTCAGTTTGTCCAAACTGCCAGTAGTATTTCCCTCTTGCTCTCAGAAATTGCCTGCCAATTATGTTAGAAAGGTGGTCATCTGTCACAGTAGCATGTGTGTCTCTGGGAAACAGTGCTGAAATCCTCTCTGTGCTGGGCTAGGTCTGCTGCTTTTGAGAGAAGCTCTGAAATAGCTTTTTATGGAGTTGGTGAAGCTCACAATACATCATTCGCTTCCCTTTCTTTGGAAAGATGACTGTGCTTCTTGTGGTAGCAAGTCTGGTCTTTTGCTTAGGCAGGGCATCCTGTTCCTTCCTGTGAAGTTGATGGTGCAGGGGAAAGCTGCTCCTAACAAATTTTGCAGAGGAGTTAGATCATGTTGAGTGCCCCTAGGCAAACCACTCCAGATGCAAACATTGAAGTCTTACTGCAGAAAAACTCATATTTGTAAGTGGCCTTGGCGGGTCGCTATTGCTTTTTGCTAGTGTCCATATGTGGGGGATGGAGAGAAAGGTAGGGACTAGTGCCCTGTCTGAGTACGGGATCAGGCTTTGAGCTAAGGTCTCAATTGATCTGGTGCTGCTCTTCTCTCTGAACAGACCCTTACAGAACTAGAGTACCTCAATCTGGCCTATAACTTCCTGTCAAAGGTGCCAAACCTTGGCATCTTCAGCCGATCCAAGCTGGTGACTCTGATCCTGCGCAACAATGAACTTGACAGCATTGATGGTGAGTCCAAGGGGAAGGAGTGCTTCTGAGTTGGAGGCCTTTCCCTCTTCCAGGAGGAACACAGCTTGAAATCTTGGGTGCAGCTATTTTTGCTAGTGTTCAGTGTGGGGGAGAGGGGCAGGGGGAAGGTTCCTAGGTTATATCTTCTGGCATGCTGATGGCTTCTTGCTTTGTTTGCAGGGGTGGAACAGCTGGTGAATCTGCAGCACCTGGATGTGGCCTATAACCTGCTACTGGAACATGCCCAGTTGGCACCACTGTCCACTCTGCACTATTTAAAAAAGGTAAGCATGAAGCCTAGTGGGTTGGTAGATTGGAGATGTCATGGTCTGGGGTTGCAAGGTGGAGGCTGCTTGACAAGAAGAGTGTTGGAAGTTGAGTTCAACTCTTGAGCATTTAATTTTGACGAGGAAAGCTGGTAGGGGAGCCTTGGTGAGACAGCTATATTTTAGTCTGCTCCATTATTCAAGCTAACCTTTCTTCCCTATGTTCATTCCCATCTCCTTGTTCTACCTTTCAAATTTTAATACTACCAAGTTCTGTAAAGATCCTCACCTAATTCTTTTGTGGATCTGTGGTGTTCAGAGAAGTTTGAAGGAGGAAAACTGCAGTCACTCTAGGGCCTATGAAGCAAAATAGCCTGCAAAGGACTGCTCTCCCAACACTTTCTGGAGTCCTAGTACAGGAAAGGCTTTTGTCAATTTAGGGGCATGAATAAGAAATACTTAATTTGTTCAGCTGCAAATGAAATTTCAGGAAGCACTGAAAAAGCTTAGTCCTCTCCTGGATTTTTCATCATTCCACTGCAAGGATATTTCCTGAAGCAGAGAGAAGTCCTAGAGCCACAGGGCAGATGAGGTTGAGATACAGAATACTATTTCTAATAAATATTTTTCTATTTCCTCACCCAGCTGCACTTGGAGGGAAACCCATTATGGTTCCATCAAAATCATCGTTCTGCAACACTTGTACATGTCTCTCCCAGGGCAGCCTCCTCCAATGTGAGTATTGGCTATATGCCTTCCACCCCTGGGGTTGAAGGATTAGGGTGTTCTGAAGCACAGGGACAAATGAGGGGAAAGTATTTTGAAAACTTGAAAGCTGATTCTGGTAGTGCAAAGATGAAGGCTGAGTAGTTTATGCTTAAATTTTAGTGAGGTGTGTTGGCCAGGGCAGACAGCTCAGTACTGATCTTAGGTTTGCAAGGCCTCAGGTCTTAATCCTTCTTCCCTGTCTACTTCATCAGTTTTGCTTACAGATTGTCCCAAAACTTTACTCTGTTCCTGCCAGGTAGTGACTATTTAGTTGGGCTTTGCAATCAAGGAACTCACAGACTCAGCCCACCTTGACTAATTACATACTGCTTTGGCAGCGGTGACCACCTCCTTTTTTCCCCTCATCACTCTGCTCCGAGCCAGGTGTCTTCACTGTTTCCCTTGCACTCTGGTGCTTAATCAGTCCCGGGTGGCCTGCTTTTAAATAAATGGGCCAACAAAGAAAGTGTTCTGGCAGTTTAGCAAGTAAAAGTGCTTACTGATGGGTGAGAGGTGTTGCAGAGCTGGTATGCCCTTCGTGTTAGCAGCAAATGGCTAGATTCATTGTCATCAAACTGGATCTTGAAACAAACTTTCATTGAGCCTTCTTTTTTGTAGAAATTTCTCTAATCTTTCATTTAGTGGGTTCTTTCCTTTTACTCAACCTGCAAAATCCTCTGCCATTCATCCTCTGAACACTTCACAAGTTGTCAAAGAGCTCTTGTGCCCATCTGCTGTGAAAACTTGTGTCCAGGGGAGGAAATAGATTACTTGCTTTTACTGGTTGTTAGGAAAGATTCACTTCAGGATTGCTCCATGCTTTGTGGCCAAGTATACCTTAGTGTGAGACTCCAGATGTTCATCTGATTAAGTCCTTGGGGAAGAATAAGGAAGACTTGGTCAATTTAAGAGTTTACATGGAAGCAGTGTGCTGTTCAGTGCTTTCAGTCTGGCAAGCAGGGGCTTACTGAGCTCCAGTAGCTGGGAGCTAGGTAGGCTAAGCCTAGAAGTAGGGTGTAAGCTTTGAAGTGAAGATGAGTAGTCCTCAAAACAATTCATGAAGTATTGCAGTAGGATCTCTGTCATATCACTTCTGCAAATTGCCTTAGATACGTTTCTGAGACTCCTGAAGTGTGTAAACAGGAAAACCACAATGGTCCCTTCTGGCTTTGTATGCTATTAAGTCAGGTAGCTACAGCTGAAGGAGTGATGGATAGGTGGGAATAGGGTTGCTTCTGGTACTCTTTGCAGTCTTATGCAAGGATCATGTGCCAAGGACCCAACCCTAGGATGGTCTGAAGGGGAATAGGAGTCAGTAGATGCTGTTGTGGATAAGTGTCAGCCAGGTGGAATCTGACTGCAAATGGGTCTCTAATTACAGTTCCTTTTGGATGGAGAGCCACTATCTTCCTCAGACCTAATGGTAAGTACAGTGCTGTAAACTGATCTTACTGGCTTTGGGAGTGGGAAGTCTGACAGGTTTCTCAGTCCTCACGTGTCCCACTTAATCTGTATTGGTTGCCTTGCCTCTTTGAAGCAATTCTTTTTGGCTCAGTTCATGCTGATTCCTAGTAATTGGGACTGATCAGGTAGCTTGTTCTGTCCTATGCACCATTGCAGAATTTGGAGCCTTGCCTGTTTCCCTTTCAGGTGCTATCTGGCACTTGACACTTGAATTACCTGTCAGCAAAACAAACAGTTGTCAATTCCCTATATGCTGTTTTTAAGAAAGGCATAGTTTGAGTTAAATTGGAGCAGTCATGACAAGCAATTGAGTCAACCAGGCAGGATTTGTTGTTACCACTTCTACTGAGATGGTAAATGTTTGGGATGATGAGCAGGGAAGTTCTCAGCCTGAGTTGTGGCTTGGTTACCTGGCATCACCTTCATGCTCAGCAGACAGCATTCTCTTCTTTTGGCTTAGCACCTTCCAAAATCTGTGCAAAGTGTGTCACAGTCGATCCACACTTCTACCTCTGAGAAGACTGCACTGGACCGCAGTGCTCTGGACAGTTCCTGTGCTGCAGACCTCAGTGACAGTCAGTCCCCAGCGGAGAATGTGGCTGTCAGGCTCCCTCGGAAAAAATGCAAGGTCTGGGACTAACGTAACATCTTAACTTTTTAGCTGGCCTGTTGGGAGAGGGGGATGGCTCTCAAAGTCCTGTACTGTGGGATGTTGTCTAGTACTGACTGGGTGGTACTGGGCCTCTACACTGGTGTGTGCTAAGTAGGGGCTTGGCTTAAAGACAGTCTTGAGCTACTGTAACAAATGTTTTGTGAGGTATTTTTGCACTGGAACATCCAGGAGTGGTCATGCACACCTCTGCCTGGCAGAGCCTCTGATCAGATGCTGTTTTCGGTTGTTCTGGTGCCTCCCAACTATTCTTATCCTGTTTGTTTCAGGGAAAAGTTAAAGTGCGCAGAGCAAGCATTTCAGAGCCCAGCGACACAGAACACGAGTCCCAGGCTTTACTTCTCTCTGCTGGTGAGGCTTGTCTTCTTCCTTGGTAACACAGCAGCTGAACAGCCCACAGTCAGAGGTGTGTGCTGTGGCGTGGTGACTGTCTTCATACTTCCAAGGTTTTCTCTGTGCAGGCCTTGTCCTACAGCATCAGAAGGAGATAAAGCGTATGGACAGCTTCAGAGATCGCTTTGGTGTTGACTGGCTGCAGTACAAGAGACACCTGGAGGAGCATGACCAAGTACCTGTCATCTGCCATAGCCATTCTGCAGATGAGATCACAGGCAGACCTGCTGCAACGGACTTGCTGAGTGAGAGCTTTGGTCCGGAGCAAGGAAAACCCCAAGTGTTCCAGAAAGAATCCTCTCCTCCTTTGGATGACACTGGGAAGGGAGAAGAGCCTGACCTACAGCTGGATATGCCTGTGAGAGGAGAACAAGGAGAAGAGGAGGCAGATGAGCTAATGCTTGGGGAGGAAGAAGATGAGAAGACAGAAGGTAAACGGGCTCTTTCACTGATGTGTTTAAGGGCTTGGATGATAATAGAATAGATGGATCACATGTGATATCCCTAAAGCTTCATCATACTGCCCAGTTTTGTGGGGCTTTTAAGGACTTTGGCCAAGTAGACACTGTGACCTTTGGGCAGGGATGGGGACACTGTTTTGGGAGACCTCCATCAAGGCTGAGACCACTTTCTCTGCCTTGGCTGCTCTGCTTCTGGCACCTCCTAAACACTCAGATATGGTTGCCTCTGTGCCAGCGTTTTGCTGGAGGAATGCCACCGACTTTATATCCCTTGCATCCTTTTTACAGCGGAAGCAGAGATGGTTGCCACAGTGCTACCTGTGGAAAGGAGGGGAGGGAGCAGGGAGAATAGGACTTGAGTCTACTGCTGGAGTACCTGCAGTGCTGTCTTCATTTAATGCTGGTATCACATATGGTAGTTCTGCAGCTTTACGCCTAGTGTCCATATGCCTTCTATCATCTGTGTGTTGCCCCAAGTCACAGCCTGCCTCAGAGGATTGGGTGGAACGACTGATTCCCAGTGAGACACAATCTGGGCCTGAAGGTCTGCTGTGTGTACTGACCTCTGGTTGTCTTGCTCAGCAGTGGACCTTTGCCAGCCAGTGCTGGTGAGCCAAATAGAAAGTGAAGGCGACCCAGAGCCAGACTGGATCTTCCTTCGGGTCACAGCTAGGCATGTGATTGAGGTGGAGCTGAAGGCTGCCAGAGTCCTCCACAAGCTGGAGCTGAAGTGCCTGCAGAAGATGGAGACCTCTGAGATGAACTGGAAGAGGATGGTGAGTTGTGCCTCTGTGTGAGCCTTTGGCATGTTATGCCTTGTATGGGCCAGCATTCTGGATGTGGGCTTCTGTCACTGAGTGCCCTGTAGGAGTTTTCATAGCTCCTGTAAAGCCTGATTGAGTCTCTTCAACCCCATTCATGTGTATTGCTTAGGACGTCTGTGATAATGCAGCAGAAATCCACACCAGTTTTATTCCAAAACTGGAGTTAAAAGGACTGTGGCTGGACTTGTTCCAGCACATAGGAATGAGAGACTTCCCGAGAGGAGCCTAAATCAAGTGAAGGCAACCTCCTTCTCATCCATTCCTCAGTGGGATATCCCAGCCTTGGAGGGCTCTTTGTGGACTGCACTTTTTCATTGACAGTGCAGCACTGAGGCTAGGTCTTGCGTGACTTTTGGAGAGCTAGTGATAGCTCAGTGGGCAGTTTTCCATCTGCTCTAGGTGTGTGCTTTGGTACTACCAGCCCTATTTTGCTTTTGTGGTTTTTAGAAAGGGAATTTAGAAACCACTTTTCCCATGGTAGGATTTTAAGAACATGTTCAATGCGTGCATGAACTTTATCACAGGCTCTTCTAAAACTTTTTTTTTTTTCCAAAAGCTCCAACTCATTTATCTTCCTGCCCTTGTACATCTTAAGTTTGTGGTATGCTGTTCTTCTGAAATATCTTCCTGAGAAGGTGTTTCATTTGAGACACATTCTTCTGGGCCTTGAAACTTACTAGTTGTCTTCAGCACTTCACACAGCTTAAATTTTTCAGCCCGTTTTACCAGGCTCCTAAATGCCATCAAGGTCTTTCTGGGAGGGCTGTTCAAAGCTTACTAGATTCCAATGCTCTGGCCATGTTTCCAACAGTTGCAAACAAATGTGGTCTGTGTCCTGGATACTGTGCCCTCTTTCTGGAACTGATGTTTTGTCTCCTGCAGGACCTGGAACGAGTTTTCCCTGTTCTCACATTACACTTCAGCTACATTCGCAAGGACCGGCAGAAGCGCAAATATGTGGTGCTTGATGACTGCCCGGAGCAGTGTCTACAGGTGGGGAGGCTAATGGGGGAAGCGTGGGGAGGAGGCAGTGTTTTTGGAAAGTCATTGGATTCTTGCAGCCAGAAGAACTCCCATTCTCAGAGCACATGTACATCTGACCTCCTCTTACTAGCTGGGCAGCTCATGTCTGGACTGTATTCTGAGGGTTTATCCTGCTGTACAAATGACCCGTGGAGGGCTCTGAGCATGGCCATGGGCAGTGGAGCTTCTGAAACATAAAAGGTGCTCTCAAGGAGAAAGCTTTGCAGTTTTCTTCCCTTGGGAAAAGAGGAGCTGAGTTTTAGTAGTAAAGTTAGTGACCTTGTCTTGTGCACGTGTGGCATAATATTTCCTGGGTGCTGTGTGATGCTCTGGCCTGTGCTTAGCCTTCAATACAGCAAGAGTATCTGTGCTATGGCAACTGTATTCTGCACAGCTGCTATAGTGACTCTGCTATCAAATCCAAATATTTTTCTTGAGGCACAGTCATTTATACACAGTTAAGTAGCTGCTGCAGAGAAGACACAAACAGATGGGACACCTGAGACCTGTAAACATGTAGGTGCAAGAGACAGACCTGCAAAAAGGTTTGTCTTAGTCTTTGCGGTGGAGTTCGGTGCCTTTGACAAGTTTCTTTCACAGATTAACTGTTGTGCCCTGCTGGCCTGGGATATGGCCCTGCACCCTTGCAGTCTGAAATGCTGTGATGAGGCACATGAGGAGACGTGCTAATGTTAGAGACCTGCTTTTGTCAGGACAGTTGTAGTCTGCCTGCTAGCGCTCTTTTTCCCTGTGCTGATACTTCTAGTGTGTGCTTGAAGTGTTGACTCCGGCTCTGGAGGAGAATCGGAGAAATCGGGGCCAGGAGAAGGGATTCACAAAGCTCCAGTGCCTGAAATGCAAGCAGGAGTTTTTTCAGTCCCTGGGTCCCTGGCAACAAGGTCCATGTTCTGCAGAGGCTGGAGACCCCAAAAGGCTGGAAACCCTAGCTGCCTCAGATCAAGGTAGGACTTAGTCCTCAAAAAAAAGATGTTATCTGGTGCCCAGGCAGACTGCCTGTGGCAGCTATGGTGCAGAGCATGGCATGCATAGGAGAGGGTAATGCCTTGGTTGCACTGGAATTAAAACATGTTGTGGGATGCACTCTGACTTGGCATGTTTGGATTGATCCTAGGTGTCAGGGAAGAGGCGCTCACTGCTTGTCTGCTAGCAGGAATAAGCCACTGTTTTACTGTTCATCCACAATAGGGGTACTGTTTGGTTAGTCTCAGGCCTGGGAGAACATAGGGGTGCTGGAAAACTGCAGATGGCTCACAGAAATCTTAGGTCTGGGAGAGGCCTTAAAGGTTCTGTAATCCCTTGTCCTATGTAAAGCATGATCAGTTCTGCTATACAGGCTAACTCTTTCTGAAAGGCCTTTGCTAATGGAGGTTTCTGGGCAATCTACTCCACTATTTCAGATAAAACTTTGGCTGTTAGTCATCAGAAAAACAACTGCTACCCTAGCCAAAATCTCCCTGGCTGTAATCTTAAGCCTATTGCTACTTCCCCTATGGAGAATTATTTTTTCCTTTCTTTGTACTCAAGAGCTGTTGTTCTCCCCCCACACACTAATCCTGTCTTCTCTCCTCTAGACTAAATAAACTCAACTCCCTAGATAATTTGCTCGTCAGTCGTATCTCCTACAATCCAGTTATTCTTGCTGGTCTCCTTTATACTGTTTCCCATTAGTCCACATTTTTCTTTGGGTATCTGAAACTAGATGCAGTATTTTGGCTGAGATATTACTAGTGCTGATTAAGCATCTTCTGCTTGCTGAGTTTCTCAAAGCTTCTCTCAGTTTAAATGTGAAATGGAGAGTGCCCAACCTTAGCCTGTAGGATGCTGCTGGTTTGAGGAAGTAACCTGGGATTGGAGGACTCTGCAATGAGGGCAGAAGTGCTGTCCTGTCTATAGCGCTTTCCTCCACCCCAGGACACTTTCTTCCCCCAGGGTAGTAGAAGTCCCAAGCTCCAGCTGGGAGTCTAGTGTAGTGTGGGTGAGGTGAGTGTCAGGAAGGAGGGTCAGGAGGGTGAAGACTGCTAGACAATGGGCACAGCGGGCTCATGAGCTAGCTGGCTGGAGGATAAGCCAAGCCAGGGATGAGGGTGACTAAGGATGGTTGGATTGACTGGTGGTGAGCTTGATCTTCAAAGGCAATGTGAGCACTTGTGGATATGAAATGGAGGAAAGGGATGAGCCAAAGCCCTGATGTAGGTTATCAGTTGTAATTACAACCCACACTAGCCACTCTAGTTCTGAGCAGGGTTATTTTATGTGAATGTTGGCACTGATCTAGAATTTCTCATTGATTTGAGAGGGGAGGTGTGTAGGATATGATTCTGGATAGAACTGCTCAACAAGGTGCTGAAGTCAGGCCATGACTGAGCTATTGTCTACTTTGAAAGGGATGGCTTGTGGTTTACAGAAAAAAAAAAAAGTTAATCTTGCTGGGGGAGAGCTGTTCTTGTTTTGCTCTATCCTTGATGAAGTCTTTCACAGATGCTGCAGCACCTGGTGAACCCATAGCCTGTCCCAGTTGTTCCAGTGACCATGTGGTCATCCTGCCTTCAGAGATGTGCTCCAGCACATCTCTGCTGCCTGGCCCTGATGACACAAGTGAGGACCTGTCGGAATCTGTTCTGGAGGGAGGCAGCCAGCAAGAAGGCACAGAGGAAGCATCTGCCCTGGCCAGTGAGAGTGGGAAGTTCTACATTGGCGGGGAAGACAGCTCTGAGGTGGACACCAGCAACAGCACGAGAACCCCGGAGCTCAGTGGCGAGCACGACAGCACTCTCCATTCCAGTTCTCGCAGTTCAGATGGGGGCTGTGGGAAGAAGGAGCTGGGCATGAAAAACCAGTATTTGTCCTTCAGTCACACTGACACCAACGGGGACAGCTTGATGGGGAGCTACCATTACGGTGTCTCTCGTGGGCCCACTCCTTCCCAGCTGTCTTTGAACTCTGAGTCGGAGGAAACCTGGAATCTCAGTCCTCGTGAGTATGTAGGAGCTGTACAGGGTGTAGAGGTGGTGTGCACAGCTTGGTGGTGGGCTCTGTGTCTGGTGCTTGCAGTCTGCACTGCCTCCTGTTTAATGCAGGAAAAGGGGTCATCAAGCACAGGCAGTGGCTATGGCGCTTGTGAGCAGAGCGCTTCATGCCCTTCTGTTCTCTCTCATGCCTGAAGGTAGGGAAAACTGAATCAGCTCCTAATCAATAGTATTGCTCAGACTTTGGGTAGTAGGCTCTTGTTTTGGGAGCTCAGTCACAGGCACGCTGGGTTCCTGTGGTCCTAACAAGCTGCCAGCTGGAGTGTTACCTTTGGAGAATGCTACACACAATAGTCCCTGTCTTTATTCTCTGGCTTAAGTGCGATGTGAGGTTAGCGTGTCTGTTGGAGGCTCTGGTTCATAGATCTACAGCTTCTTGTGTTCACTTCAGTGGTCTTTGTGAACTGAGATGACAAAGCCTCTCCCAAAGAAGGGCCTGGGTGCTGGCTGTGTGAGGGCTATTGTGCAAGCTTGTAGTTACTGTGAGGTACGCAAAGAGCTTTATGTGAAGGGTCTTAGATTTCTGTTGTGGCAGAGGCTGCCTTTGCTTGGACTTCAGCATGTGATTTATAGAATAACTTAATTTGGAAAGGACCTCTGGAGGTCATCTGCTCCAACCCCCCAAGTGGCTTTTATTGCAGCTGCTCTCTGGCCCTAATTTGGAAACCTATGAGCCTCTTATCTATAGAGATCTCCCCTGGCCTGTCAAGACTGCTGTGCCTCTGAAGAAGACTCGGTATAGGACCAATGTTTAGGAACACCATGCTCAGTCTTGTATACTCACAGAAGTGTATGAGGTAAGGCAGTCTCTGGTGCCTTGTGATTTGATGCAAAACAAATTTAGTGAACTGAGACCATGAAGAAGTTCCTGTTGAGAATAATTTGATTGATAAAGTATTCTTTGTGGAAAACAGGCCTCTTTTTTTTTTGGGGGGGGGGGGGGGGACTGTTCTCAGGCCACTGGACACTTGGTAATTAGCATGGCAGTATTGTGGCTGTTGTATAAATGGTTGGTTCATACAGTTGCATGACAAATACAAGTTAGGTTCCTCACCAGTTTTCTTGGTGTCTTTCTCAGTTCTTTTTATCCCTACCTTGGTCTAAGTCAGAGACCTGAGCTGACACCAGCTGAAATGAGAAATGTCTTTTTGGTTTGGCGTGGAATTGCCCTTCTGCCACATCTGGAAGCAAAGTGGTGTCCCCCTGTGACTAACAGCTGGGCAAAGGTTGAAGATGGATTAGACCAAAGCTTTGTATATCTGAAAGAGCAAGTGTTAGTGATGAAGTCCCCTCATGTCTCTGTGTTGAGATCTGTGGCCTGAAGAGCCCTAGTTCTGATCCTTTGTCTTGAGGAGAGACTTGATGAAAGCGAGTGTGCAAAAGGGTGACAGTGTTGCCCCACTGCCAGTCTGCATGACTGAGCAGCCTCTGGTCAGTGGGGAGAGTGCTGATGCCACCCTTTGCTCTCCTCAGCTGCAAATGGCATCCTGAACACGAGGGATTTCCGTTCTGTGGATCATCGCCTGAAGCTGTACCTGGATATGGAGGTTTTTGAGAAGGACACTGAGGAGTTCCAGTGCTTTCTCAAGGTGAGCTCCTGCAGCACCACCCCTACGTCCTGTGGGCAGCCTTGGTCCTTGGCCGTCCTTTTAGCTGCCCTGTGAGTTTTGCTCTGGAATGGCATCCCAGAGCCTGGGGGGTATGAAGGGATCTGACATGTGTCTGGGCCAGTCCTTTGTGTGGGTGAGCTGGCAAGGGGTCAGCCGGTACTGTGACCTGCCCTCTCTGTGCTGCAGGTGGCCATGGTGAAGTTTGGTCGACATGGGGAGTTCCTCTCGATCCTGGTTGCCTCTGACCTCAGGATTTATGTGCTGGAAGTCACTGGGGTTATCAGGTGAGGAGAGTGGTGGCAAGTGAGACCTGGAAGCAAGGCTGTGAGTGCTGGGTGGTGCAAGCCTGTGCCAGCCTTGTGCTGGAAGGGTGGTAACATGCAAAAGCTCTTTTGACAAAATCCCCTGGTGCAATGTGATGTGGGAGAGGAGGAGATGGGGTAGCCTGCTGCAGCTGAGTGCTGTGCTCTGTGACTAGGGGACAACCTGCAGACTGGCTGAAGAAGAATGACTCTCACTACTTGTCTGATATTTCCCATCTGGAAGTGGGACTCTGCCATCAGAGCTTGCGAATGGAGTTTGAGAACCCGAGAGCCTCCTATAATCTGCTGATCCGGAACCAGAGCTGTTGTGACCAGTTCCTGCAGACACTGACATGTAAGAGAGCTGTAGCAGAGGGAGGGGGAAGATTTGGAAGATCTGCTCTTGGAGACACACCAGGAAGGCTGCAATTGGGATGTACACTGGAAAATCAGTTCTTGCCAGCTCAGAAGAAAGTTGGGAGAGAATCCTACTGGTGCCATAACTTAGTGTCTCTATATAGACTAGAGAACTGTCCTGAGCTGTTGCATGTTGCGCTTGGGCTTGCAGTAAAAAGTTATCTACCTTTTACCTGTCTTTAGATCTCATACAGGAGCTGCCTGCCAAGCATAGGAGTAAGGTGAAGGAAATCCCCACTGTGGAGATGAATCCTCAGCATTCTCTATGGTAAGAGCAGCCTCTGAGGGGATGGAGTTTGGGATAGAAAAGGATGTTTGCTTTTCCATCAGTGCCTGGGATGTGTGGCAGCACAGTAGGAGGCATCACTGAAATGGCAGCAAGGCTACGTTACAGGCTTGAGGCAGCTGGCTCAGATGCCTGCTGCACAGGGGGTGAGCTGTAAAAGAGTGATGGACTGAGCAGGCAGGGTGATTCTAGCTCTCTAGGAGGAGCCTGGGCAGAACAGAAGTTGGGGAGAAAAAGGGGGTGGTGTAGGACTGACTGGTCCCATGCGAGAAGCATTTGGTTCTTTGCTGGCAAGGTGGTGGGCAGGGAGCATTGAGAGTGGCAGGACAGAGAGGAATTTTGCTATAGCATGTGGAAGAGATGGGTCTCTCCCTTTGCTAAGAGGACAGAGAACAGGAATGAGCTCACAGCAAGCTTAGACTGAGAACAGAGTGCTTCCTTGGATTACCTACTGCTATCTCTTCCAGGTCTTTGCTGGACTCCAAGACCACAGACTCCATGACTGCAGATGACACTTGTTTCTTCTACCTGCTGGCCTATCTGATCCAAGGTACAAGAGATCTCTGTGGCCAAGTTTCCCACACCTTGTGCTGTCTACTTCATGCTTGTGTTTTTAATGTACAGTGTGCGGGAACAGGGCTGGCCCATGGTTCCAGCAGCAAGATGGGGAGGAAAGAGTTTTTTAGTGTTGGGACATGTAGGCTAGTAGCATGCTTCCGCCTATAAGCGTTGGGTGTCTCAGCCCTTTTCGGAATGAAAGTCCAGGTTCTAGGGAGCAGTTGATCTTGCACACCAAGTCTGGAGATAGTTCAAAATGGTTGCTGAGAAGCTGGAAATGATCTAAGGGCTGGATTGTTCCCATGGGATGAGGGAAAATTTGAGGGGTCATGCACACATTTGCCTGTGAAAAGCTGAAAGGCACTGCCTTAGTTTGGGAGAACAGGAGCAGGTATATAGAACCCTAGAAGGTAGGTCAGGAGGAGCCCACTGGAGCCCACCCAGTTTGTCCCAGTGCTTGTTGAGGGCCAAATGTGCCAGACCTGAGATCTGAGTCTTCAGTGAGCAATTCCGGTATCATCTTAGCTTGAGACACCAGAAAAACCAACGTAAGTTGTTAATTGTGTACTGACTTTGTCACTGCTCTTGCAGTCGTCTTCCCTGGTGGCCGTTGGGGAGGTATGAGAGAACAAGAATTACAAGGAATCTGTGGGAAGTATGTTTGTTGGTCTCCTTTAAGCTGCGCAAATAGCCTGTGGGAGGGGGAACTTAAAGTGCATTTCTGTTACTCTCCAGTTTTTCTCCTTTTTTAGAGTAAAATGCCCAAAACTGGACACTGTTCCAGCTGAGGCCTCCCTGCCAAGTAGACAGGACTAATTAAACATCCTATCTCTGATACTCCTACTAATTCCCAAGAGTGAGCTGTGACAAGAAAAGCAATGTGTTGATGTAGCAGTTTGATCCCCTGTGACCTCAGCCAGTTCTGCTAGTGGTTCCCTATTTCTGTGCGTTTTACTTCTTCCCAAGTTCTAGTGCTTTTCATTTGTATCCACTGAAATCAACTGAATGATATTTATGCTCCCTCTAATTTAGCAAAACTATTTTGCTTTCTGCCATACTTATGATGCATCCCAGCTTGGTATTAAACTTTGTGTGCTCTCTGTTGCATACATCAGACCTGCAGCCAGACAAATTCAGGCCAAAAAAGGCGGCCTTTTAGTTGGAGCTGATGACTTTTAACTAAGGAATGGTAAAGTGTTGGTTAAGAGGTCAGAGGACTTAAGTGTCTTTTCCTGCCTCACATGAGGATGTTGGCTGACACAATGCTAGTCGGTTGGTGGTCTTTCCTATGCTTGCTCTGGCAATGAGCTTGAATAAGCTGGTCAAGCCCAGGTGCATTCAGCTACCCTGTTCCTCCTCTTCAGTCGGGAAGCTGGATAAATCTGTTCACCCAGTCACTTGCTGCTGGAAAAGATTTCCCTGGGCGGGGGGAATAGAAAGCAAAGCTGGTTCTGTGGTGACTCAGGCTCTGAGCAGAGCTTCTCCTATTCCCTCCTATCCTTTTAGGGGCATCTGCTTTCCCTGTGACCCTGCTGAGCACCCGCAGCATGCTGTTTCTGCTGGAGGAGAATCACCAGTGGCAGGTGCAGCCCCCCTTGGATGTGGATGGTGAGGCAGAACCACCTCCTAAGAGCAACATCCAGTTGAAGGAGAAGCAGCCAATCAGTAGTATTAGCAATGTCATAACCTATCGCCTCTATCCCTGTGACATCAAGCTGATGCTTTATGATGAGGTAACCAGGAGTGTCATGGGGCACATAAGACTGGGGGTGGATCCTGGGGGCTGGATTGTGCTCGGACTCTGTTCCTGCCAAGAGTGTTTTGGGGCTGTCATCTTTCATCCTAACCCAGGGTCTTGCACCATGGAGGCAGGGGAGCGCAGCATATTGCTGCTGTACAAAAGCCATGCAAGGATGCTTTGACAACTCGCCAGGGAGGGGGAAGAGGATGTTACTTAGGAACTGGAAGCAGCTGACATCTGTGCTGGGGAATAGCAGCTCAAGGCTGACCTTTGAGGTTGGACCCTGCCCATCCACCTTTATCTCCTTTCTCCCTGACAGGTGCTGAAGGTGGAGAGCACTTGGCACATCCGCACAGAGTGCCCTGAGCTCCTGGCAGAGCTGGTGGAGTGGATCCGTGGGCCCTGGGAGGAGATGTTCTCTATTGAGCTACGGAAGGCTGTGCACGAGGGGCTGGAGTGAACTTGCCAGCTATAGGCAGGCGGGACTTGGAGTCAAGAGTGCTGCTGTGCACACTCTTGGTGCACAGGTGTCTCCCACTCCCATCAACTTTGCTGTCCTGTGGCCTCTGCTACCTACTGAACTCTTGCCCCTAGGCCTTTCTAGAGAGGAGGAAGGGAGCACGCAATGGTCCAAGCTTTGCACTGTCACTCACCTGCACTGGGCTGACCATGGAAGGAGGCTATGGAGGGTGTCCCCTATAATCCTGCACAGGCTGCACAGAATTGCAATGTGGTGATGTCTGCTAGTCTCATTCAGGGTAGCAGGGAGTCACTCTGAAGGAAACAAGTCACTGAAGGAAGAAGGGTGCAGAACAAGAGCATGTTCAGTGGGACATGCAGTGAGACTAGGCAAACAGCAGGTCAGAGGTAACTGGCTGCTGGGCTCTTCTTCTAGCAGGTGTATTTGCTGCCTCCCCAGCTGTCTCAGAGCAGCTGCCATTATCTGCTGCTAATTTTTTCCCCTTCCTCTTATCCATGGCTTCCCTAAAGCTGCCTGCTTCAGACAGGGGCCTGATTGCACAAAGGAGAAAGGTGTGTTATACTGAACCCTATGGAGAGCCCTTTGCACCTGTCTGCCTGGCAGGGCATGGCTCGGCCTGCTGCTGTAGTCTTTCACTGTCACTGGGGAGGGAGAAGCCGTGAGGCTCTTGGGCACAGAAGTGTTGCTTATCGCTTAGGGGTCAGGACCTTGGCGGGCACTGACAGGTGAAAGTGAGGCTTAGGCTTTTCTGAGCAGTCCAAAAGCAAGAGTCTCTATTTTAACATGAGTTTTACTATTTTCTATTGTAATAAAAGCTTCTATTTATTGAATTGTCATGTTTTCTTTGCTGCATCCTTTTACATTGCTTTAATGTCATGTAAGGTCTATCTTCATAGTGGCCTCAAGGGCTTCTCAAGATCCCACAGAATAGGAGCCTTTTTCCCCTCCTGTGCAGGGTGGGTGCTGATGGGCTGCTAGACTGCTCTTCTCCACATGGCTGGCTCCCAAGCAGCAGCCAAGTCTGTGGCCTGAGGGCATGAACAAGGCCCAAATATGATTAGACTGACAGCAGGTGCTAGTTTTGTTGTTCTCCTGTGAAGATTGTCCTCAGGTGAGTACCCTTTGGGCTCAGCCCCAGCAAATTGCTTACTGGCTGCTAACAGGTCCTCAGAGCCATGGCTCCTGTGGGAGCTGTTGCTGTGGTGGCTGTGGAGGTGTAAATGCCTGCCCCTGCAGCACTGTGACTGAGTCCTTTGGCCAAGTGTTGCTCAGCTATTTCTAGGAGGCAATTCTGGGGCTCACGGGGTAACAAAGCTGCATTTGGGAACTGTGGATTTTTGACTGGACATAATGAGAAGTCCTCTACCTGAAGTCCCAAACCTGGCTGGAATTGAAGCGACCCTTGCCTCTCTGAATCTTGGGCAGATTTGACTGGAGTGTACTGGGGTGGGAAGGCAGGACCTTTGGGTGGAAGAGACTGTGAGACAGGTGTGATGCCAGCCAGTGAGGTTGAAGGAGGTGCATACAAACCTCTGCAGGAAGACAGCATCTCTCTGCTGTGCTCCTGCTCCAAATTCTTGCCTGAGTGAAGGTTCCTCCCTGTACCAGTTTTCACCTTGTCTCAACCTCCCCTGCATGAAATTAAATGTGGCTGAAAAATGCTGTTGCCTGGCCTGGACTTGCTGTGTCACAGGGTCTCTGCACTCTGTCAGGTGAAGAGTAAGTGGAGATGGGGTAGTACTTCAATACAATTGAAGTTCCCTGTTGGGGTGAGCAGAAACAGTCCTGTTAAATCAAGGTGCTGCCTGGTAGAATCTAATAGCCCAAGCATAGACCTTTACTGATATTTGCCTTTCCCAGAGCAGCATCTCTATCCTGCTGTGAGCATTCAACCCACAGTCTCGGGACAAGTTTTCCCACTGCTCACTCCTTAGTGACAAAACTTCTGGCAAGGCGATCTTGATTTCTTTAAAGACATGTATTTGTCTTTCATTGGCCTGATCACTATTTTCTTTGGGCTCTGAGTCCTGTGACTCTACAACAGTCTGCAATGGTCTCTATGACATCCAAAGCTTCCACATATCTAGAGCTGGTGTCTGTCACTTAAGTTTGTTTCATCTAGAAAACAACAATGGCCAGGCCCCATAGCAGTCTCACCTTAACAGATGAGATAATGTTCCCCTCTCAGCTCCTCAAGCCAAGCTATGCCATCCTCATAGCCTTATGAGAGTGTGAAATTCATTTTCCATATTCTGTATTTTAAAGGCCAGTTCACAGTGCACTGTTGGATGCTTTCTTGAAATCTCTTTACTATTAACCTTTTTCCCATCTCTTTCAGAAGCTGAAGGCCCACAGTGGCTGATATTTTTATCTAGTCTTCTATAAACTTGTTTGACGGGATCTATACTATCTTATGGCAGATGTCATAACACATTCAACTTTGTCCCTTCTTCCAAAATGGGCATATGCTTGCTGCTCTCTGTTCCTTTGGTGTGATCTCAGATGTTGAACTGGAGTGAGCTCAGTGGAAATGCTGCCAACACCTAGCACTTTGTATGGAGAAAGGAGTTCCAGAGAGATGAGCCAGTAAAAACTGGTAAGGTTTTTTTGTCTTCATCTTGCCATTTAAGGAGTTTGTGTAAGTACTGTCTTCCCCTTCCATAACTGCATTTTTCATAAAGGGCAAGAGTCAAAATTGGAGTTATCAGACCAGCTTGTTGATGTTCCTTCTGCGTATGCCGATCCTCTGAGAAAGCTCATTGCTGGAGCTTGCTTTTTCCATCTTGGCCAATCTGTGCCTTTGCACTGTGGCACCTGAGTCTGGGTATGCGTTGAGTGTGGCAAAAGTGCTGATTGCCAAAAGCAAAGATATCAGCTGCTTGCCTGTCCATAGCTGTTCTCAGACCATTCCTGTTTTTTACTACAGAAGTGACTACTCATATTTGCTTCTGCTCTTTGCCATGTCTTTGAAGGTCTCTGCCCTCAGATCAGCACCAGCATCCTGGTCCCATTAACAGCTCCCTGCTCTTTTGCATTCCTCTGACTACTGAGAGGGGAAGTTCAGCTTTACCCTGTGCGGCCTGTCTGCCTGTTGCCTCTTAATGAAACACTTGCTTTGTTTTCCCTTAGGGTTTTGTCCAGGTTGTTGCAGATTAACCCCTTTGTGGTTACTCCGTGAGCATGAACATGCTTCTGGGAGCTCTTCATGCTGGACCTAGCGATAGGATTAGCTGGGCTTATTCCACTGACAAGGTGCTTCCCCAACATGCTCCTCTGCTGCAGCACTGGAGGCAGCCCAATTGACTACTACATTAGAGCGAGGACTCTGGAAGTGTAGGAGAGCCAGGGTTTATAGAGAAGAGTGATATCTGTTCAGTCAGCTGCACATGTCTTCTACCTGTCACAGCTCTGAGCATGCAGTCCCTCATCTCTGGCACTGTAGTTCTTCCCCCCCTCCTGCCCATCTCCTTTTCTGGGTCTACTTGTCTCCTGTACTCAGCACTGAGCAGATTTAGTCTGGATCTCAGCATTTCCCCACCAGCACCTGCCTGGAGCAGGTTTTTCTTGAGGTGCCTGAAGCTGGAGGGGTGCCAGGGCCTGGGGTGGCCTTAGTGCCTGGTTGCTGGACTCCAGGGCTCTGTGGAGAGTGGCTGTAGGAAGCCTGAGGCAGCTGTGGGCTCCGGCTTTGGGCTGCCCATTGCTACAACCCCTGTTCCCTGGGGACATACCAGCCCTGCCTTACTTTGCTGTTCAACTCCGGGTGATGAAAATATTTTCTAATGCCTCAGTCACGGGTTTGGCTCTTTCAGTGCTTCCTGCTCTGTTCTCTGCACTCTATAGCAATGCTGCCTTGAGCATATGTAGCCTGTGGGTTAGCAGTCAGCTCCCTTGCATTATACCTAGCTAAAGTAGCCTTCTTTATAATCAAACTGCCTGACTGGAGGGACTAGTTGTTCACTTCTAGCAGATCATCCCTGCTGGCCTGAAGTTGACTTCAGCCCCTGCAGGAGGGGGCCATGCAATAGCAAAGGGCACCTGCCTGTCCAGCTTCATCCCTTCTCTAGGTGCCAGTAGTCCTTACCTGGCTCACAGAGCAACAGCCCAGGACTTGTGCAAACACCTTCCCTTTGCACTGCTCTCCATCCTGGCCCAGAATGGAAGAGCAGCAAATGCAGGCTAGGCTTCAGTGCCGTGAATGATAGTGGGGTGCTGGCAGAAGATGGCATGCAGGACCTGGAAGGACGTGCTGGCAGGAGGTGGGTGAGCAGGGACTGTGCTGCGTAACCCCTTGTGGTCCCTGTGTCCTGGCCTTCCCTCTGCAGTGGGTTATGTTACAAGGGACATTCATTGCCCTTTGTGCCTCCTCTGATAGAGCACACCTCTGCCTTTTATCAGAAGATTATTAAACTAACTGTGGAGCCATCCTGTATTAGGACAAACAGTCCCTAATAGAGCCGTCTGCTCCCTGTCCCGGTGCCAGATGATTTGTTTAATCTGTGTTTGCTGCTTGGGCTCAACAGAACTAGGACATGTGCTGCTTGTCTCTGGCCCTGCTCAGGGAGGGTGGAGCTGGCTTGGCCCTTCCTTGCCCCACTGCAAACGCCAGACTGGCAGGCTCCTTTCCTCAACTGAAGCAAACACACCTCAGGCTACCTGCCCTGCCATCTGCCAAACTGTGACCCTCCCTGGAGGCAGAGGTAGTCATAGCAAGGCCGAGCCCCTCCTGCCCTGGAGATTACAGAGGGAAATGAGGCAGCTATCAACAGCGTGCTGGGCCTTGCACTCTCCTAGGGGTGCAGCCAGGTCTGGCAGCTCTGCATGAGGCAGCTGTGGGCTGGGAGGCTCCCGGAGCTGTCCTTGTCCCACTGATGCCTTGAGGATCTCCCTGGCACCCCGGTTTCCCATAGCTGAGGCAGGATCCGGAGGTGGGGTCCCAGTGGATGTCTCCATTGCAGTGTGGTGGCTGAGCACAGTGCACAGAGCTGCTTGCAGGAGCAATTGCCACATTTCCTCCTGAGCTCCAGCGCTTCTCCCATGAATGGAAGTTCTCCCAATAGCTAGAGCTCTCCTTATCTCTGTGCATACAGCCTCCCTCTCCACTCCCCCTCAGCCACTATCTCCCTGATTACCAGCTCCCCTAGCTCCCTCCGTGCTGTGCAGCTGCCCTGCCTTGCTCTGCACAGCACACGCTTGCTCCAGCTCTGGGCTGTGCCCCGCAGATTTAATGTTTTGGGGCTGATCCTGGTTTTGTGGTTGGTGACTGTGCTCCTGTTTCCTCTGCAAAAAACCCATGTGTTTCTGAGCAGGACCCCACAAGGCTGTTGGTCTTGCACATCCTTCCTGCCTGAGATGAGTGCCTTGACTCTGTCAGCCTCAGCTGATGTGGGAAGGGATGAGGATGTGTAATGGCCTTTGCCCAGCTGCCTTCCTTTCCCCGCTCTGTGAGCTGGTGGTTTTGCCCTCTGCCCCAGGGAGAAAGGGTGATGTCTCTGGCCTGTGCTTGGACATCGCACATGAGGCTAGACCCTGAGGAAGCGCAGGGCACCTTAGCTGGGGGAAACAGGAGGGCTCTGAAGCTGATGGCCAGATGGAGGCAAGCACAGTAACACGTATTATGGGCATCTGGGCTTGATCTCTTGAGGACACCCAAACAAGCTCTACTCCAGAGCACTCTGCACCATGTGCTCAGCTTGTGCTGCAGAGAGTTCCTGCCGCTGCATCCAGCTGTGCTCGGCTCTGGCCTAGTAACTAGCGTCGTTGTGAGTGCAATGTCCTCAGTTTGGAGTGGCTCAGCAGTTCAGGCTCTTTGGACACAAGTCTGGTCCTGTAGGGGGTTGTTCTTAAAGCGCTAAACACCAGGAGTCAAAGGATCATGTCGGACCTTTACCACTGACAAACTGCTAGGCTGCCTGGGTGTGAAGCCAGGCTGGAGACAAGACCTGGGAATCCTTGAAAACTACTGGTGACTGTGGAGAAAGAAAACCCCAAGTCACTTTAACCACCTGGCAACAGCAAGATACGTACGGAGAATTTCAAAATACCCAGAGCACTGCTCCTCCACATCAGCAGTGCCTCCCCATTTCTCCCAGGCCGCTGTGCTTGTGCTCGCAGCTCCCCAGGTCACTGTACCCGACTCCTACCTCTCTGTGCCTCATTGTAGGGGTCATCTAGCAGCTGCCTCAGGCCCTGCACTGTACTACAGTTCCCCTCCCCAGCCCTGGGCCTGAACGCTTTCCTGCATCTTTATAAAAACTTAAATTTCTGCGCTCTGCATGCTGTTTCACTTCATCCATCTCAGCCTGCCTCTTCTCGTCTGGGACGCAGACTGTGCTCAGGGTTGCTCCTAGAGCATCTGTTGCTGGATCTGCAACAAGCATTTCCCTTTCCAGAAATGTTAACGTTGCAGTTGTGTGTGTGATGGCGAAATTCAACGGAAAGTGCTTTTACATAGTCTGGACAAAATCCCATTCCTTCAGCTGCAGCTTTTCCTCAGCTGCTGAAGGAGTGGAGGTAGAAGTTTTTGTCTGGGGGGGAACTAGGACAGGTGGGGGGGAGGAAGGATTGAGTAGGAGAGCCCAAGGTGGTATCCTTTCCCCCTTCCTCTTGTGCACACACCTGCACCTGTGTCAGGCTGCAGCACCCACTCCTGCAGGCGCTGGGCTTCCCTCTTGAGTTGCTTGCCCCGTTGGCCTCTTCCCCGAGCTCTCCTGTGTGAGAGCATTGAGTGGGTGTGTAGGCTGCGCAGGGCGGCCGGGCTGCGCTGCAGTGGCGCTCGCTGACTTAAAACAGGCACCGGAACCGGCCGGGCTGCCGTTACTCAGCGGGCCCAGAATAACTGAAAACTCACACAGGAAGTGGCCATACTGCGCTTTACTCCAGCTGTGTGGCCTCACCCCTCGTGCACTTCTGCTTGCCTGACCGCAGGGGCACAGCCCGTTCTCTGCGCCGGCTGCTGTCGTGTGGCGTGTACACCCTGTCCCGTCTGCACCCTCTCTGTGGGGCCCCACACCGGGGTGGCAGGAGGCTGTGGCAGGCAGTGGCTGAGTGAGCAGCGCTGGCTGTGGGAATCCCCACGGGGTGCATTGCCACCCCAGCTTGGTTGGGGGCAGCTCAGCCCAGGCAGCTCCATCCCTACATCGCGCATGGGCCTGCTCTTTGGAGAAGAAGGTGGTGGGAAGGTGATGCTCCACTCTCCCTGCTGAGACTCTGCCTTATTCCTAGCCTCCCTGGGTCTTCATCTCACTTTGTGGCAGCTCCGCCAGATGATGGGGTCTTGGAGGAAGGAGAGAAGTGTGACCTGGCCAGGCAGGGAGCTTAAGTAAGGACTTGGGTGACCTGCATGTCTAGTGACAAGGTGCTTGTCCCCTGCTATGATGAACTGCTCCCTCCCTTGCACAGCCCTTTCCTTGTACTGTAATCTGTGACCCCTGTCTCTTCAAGCTCAGCAGCAGCCCGTCTCCCAGGGAGGGCTGGTGGTTCGGCATTGCCTGTGGGAGGTGGGTGGAGGCCCTTCCCCCACTAGTGCCTACTCAGGGGAACTGTTTTGCAGAAGGGAGCACATATTTCAGAGGGGAGAAGCAGCGTTTCACCAGTTCACGAGGACACCAGCTCTCCACCATCTATTTGGGTTGCACAAGGCAGCCCTGTGGGCCCAGATCGTACCCCATCACCACCTCAGAGCGGACAAGGGAGGCTGCTCTTCCTGGGAAGTCACAAGTGGGTTTGGCGTGGTGTGGGGATTCCCAGACAGAACATAGCTCCCCCAAAAACCTCTAGTGCCAATTTTAGCAGCACAGAAAGTGAGTGGCTGTGATGCGACGGAGGGACAGTACACCTCTTGGGGTGGTGACTCAAAGCCTGGTCTGCTGTTGCAGGGCCTCAGCTCTGGCCTTGGAGAGCTGGTCCTGCAACACGCTGCTGTTGCCCCCAAAGGCAGCAAACCCGTCTCAGGGAGGCTCTGGTGGTGCTTGCTGAGGAGCACTGCTGACTCTCTAAGCGCACATTTGGAGGTGCTGCATGCTCAGCCCTGGTCCCACTGAGGGACCAGGCCTAGTGGGGTGAGAACCAGCACTAGCAGGACCAAAGTCAGCCAGGCTTCCTGAGCTGTATGAAGCAGGGGTCAGGGCAGCCCCATCCTGCAGCTGCAGGTTTGAAGCACATTCCCACCGCACAGGCACATTTTGCTCCATGTTCCCAATGTGCCTGGTGCCACCTCTCCTGTGGTGCCACCAGATCCCTTCTTTCCTCTCTCCTCTCTCTTCCCCTTCATGGGAAGATCCAGTGAAGAAGAATTTAGAGTTTTGGGGGCTGGAGGTTATCGTGCAGGAGTCTTAACACTTTCTAGTGTTGGCACCCTCCTCTCCCTGTATGGCCAAGCACCCGCCAGGGCTGTCCATACTCCTCTGAAGGGTGCTACTGTCCCTGACATCTTGTGGGCTGAGCCAGGGCCTTTGGAGGATGCTGCTGCAAGAATAGTTTGGAGCATTTTTCTACAATGCCCAGGAAGCCTCAGTTTCACACCTCTGCAGGGGTTTGGCACCGTAGGAGTGAATGGGTTACCTGGGGGCAAAAGGAAGAGGAGGAGAGCCAGATGGGAACATGCCTGGGCCATTAGGAGCTGAATGGGGCTGCTCAGGGCAGGGAGCAGCCTCCAGGAGACTAATGGGTTTCAGGGGCTCCGCAGAGACCGCAGGCCAGCTTGGAGTGTGTCACTCCTTATCTTGCTGATAAAAGCGATGCTTCAGTTTGTTTTGGCCGGGCTTGGCCTCTGCCTGGAGGCATGTGTGGAATGGCAAATGCGGTGGCTCCGGAGCGGCCTCCCAAGCCGCCGCAGCTCACGACCGCTTGCAAAACTTCCCCCTGGGGCAACAGCCCCCACCAGAGCGGTGTTAATTTGGGCTCCCAGCAGCAGGGTCGGGCCTCGCCGCGCCAGGTACGCCGCTGTCCTGCCGGCCCGGGCCCCGTCCCCGTCCCCGTCCCCGTCCTCCAGCCAGGGCTGCTCCGCCGCCGGGGAGCCCGCGCCGGGGCACCGCGGCAGAGCGGCCGCGCAGCGGCGGGACGGGGCCGGCCCCGGAGCGGCGGCGGCCGGGAGCGGCCCCGGCCCCGGCGGGGGGGTCCCGCACCGGCAGCGGGAAAGGCCGGCCCGGGCGGTGAGTCACGCCGGCGGCGGCAGCGGCGGGCGGTGCGCGAACTCCGCGCCAAGTTGCGCGGCTGGCGGCGGGCGCGCACCGGCGGGGCAGCGGCGCGTACCGGCGGCGGGCGCGGGGCGGGGCGGCCCCGGGCCCCTTTGTTCGGCGGGAGGCGGCTGCGCGCCGCCCGCCGCTTTGTCCGCCGCCGCCGGCGGGAGCCGCTCGTCCTGGCGCGCCGTGAGTGGGGCCGGCCCGGGCGGCACCGGCACCGGCACCGGGCGGGGCGGGACGGGACGGCGGCGGTGGGGCCGGGGGCCCTGGGCGGGCGGGGGTCGGTGGGGCGCGGGTGGCTGGCCGCGGCGGGGAGTAGCGGGCCCCGGGAAGGTGCTGGGCGGTGGGGCTGCGGGCCCCGGAAAAGCTGGGTCGGTGGGGCCGGGGCTGGTGGGGCTGGGATTGATGGGTCGGGGGCCCCCAGGCAGGCAGGCAGGCAGGCAGGCAGGCAGGGGCAGTGGGGCTGAGTTTGATGGGGCGGGTGCCTGGGAAGGCAGAGGCTGGTGGTGCTGGGGCTGGTGGGTCAAGGGCTGGGAAGCTGGGGGCCTGGTGAGGAGCTCTGGTAGGGCAGGCCAGGGTTGGTGGGGCTGGGGGCCCCAGGCAGGCCAGGAGAGGGAGATCTGGGGCCGGTGGGGCTGGGGATGTAGGTGTAGGGCCCAGTCGGGGCATGTGGTGCTGGTCCTGACTCACAGTGTGGCCAGGAGCCAGCGGGTGGCTCGGCCCCATCCGCCGAGAGCTGGGCCCCTGTTAGCTGACCCCGGGGGGGCCCTGCCCTGGGCAGGGGGAAAGGGGACTGTGCCCACACCGGGGTGGAGCACGGTGCTCCTGACCCGCAGCCGGTCCACGTGTCACCCCTCCTTGGCTGATGCGCCAGGGCCTGTTGGTGCGTGCTTGCCAGCTCCGGGGGCTGCCCCGGCCCCCCAGTCCCTCATCCCCCTGGTCTCATCTGCTGCTCCATCCTTGTGCCCTGGGACCAGGGCGTTGTGCTGCTGCCAGGCAAGGACTGAATGTAGACACAAAGCGCCCTGGTTTTAGTGGAGGCCTGGGAGGGAGAGCCTGGCACCAGGGATGGGGAGAACGTGCCCCGGGGCTGAGGCAGCCAGGTGTTAAAAGGAGCTTGACAAGAAAAGAGGCTGGTGGCCCTGAGGGCTGGGTTTGGTGCCCTGGTGCCCAGGGCCAGCAGAGACCTGGTGCCGGCCTGCGCAGCGTGTTGTCCCCCCGGCCACCTCCTGCTGCTCAGCAGGCTCTGTGCCGAGCGCCAGGTCCTCGGTAGAAGCTGCGTCCCATGTGGACGCTTGTGCTAGGAGGAGCTTTTCTGTTTAGGTGAGGTTTGCTGGGAAGGCAGATTGAGCTAAGCCAAAAAGATCCTCTTGCTCTGGAACGAGGCTTCGTCAGAGGAGCTGGAGCAGAACAACAGCAGCATAAGTGCGGTGGGAGAAATCGCCCGCAGAGACGTGCCCTGGCTGGAGGTGTGGGGACAGGGCTGGCCCGAGGATAGGCGAGGCCAGGAGGAGGCCTGAGGCTCCGTGGTGGTACGTGGCACATCCTCTCTGCCGCTCCCTGTGCCCGGCTCTGCCCTCTCCCTCTGGGCAGCCCTGCCACCTGCTCCCCTTGCATCAGCTCACACGTAAGCCGCTGAAACCGGGGGTGGCGATGGGGTGTCTCCTTTTGCGTCTTCTCCTCTATTTAGCCAGAAGCTGTAGTGCTTTGCTTGTAATTTCCTCCCAGACCTCTGGTGTCAGCTGCTTCTCTTGTACTTTGTGCAATTCCGTTGCCCCTCGCCATCGGTCTCTGTTCCTCACGCTGTGCTTCCTCTGTAAGTTTGGCTGATGCCGAATGCGGGTTTGCTGTAGGGTCGTGGTGTGATCTGAGCCTGGGAGCCTCTCTGAGACCGGCCAACCAAAGGGCCACCTGTCTGGAGCCAGGCTGAGGCTTGGAGGCAGGAGATGCGAGAAAGAGGTGCAACTAGTGCCTGCTGTAGCAGCAGGACATGTGAGGAGTGGACTCGGGGGGCTCATTAGTGATTTGGAGGGATGGAGGTCAGCTGGAGGCTGCGTGTGTGTGGGGGGGGGGGGCACAGCACGGAGGTTTGGTGCGTCTGGTCTCAGGGGGCAGCAGGCTCGGGGGAACAGAGGGGCTGGGTGCTGTGCTGGGCAAGAGGGGCGGTAGATGCCGCGAGGCACTGGCCAGGTCCACCCTGGGTTGCCCGGTTCAAGGGACCTGTGCTCCCCTGGGAGAGCAGAAACCATGCCCCATGGCAGGACGCGGGGCCTGGCGCAGAGCGCGGCGCTGGTCGGGGAGCTGCCCAGGACCAGGTGGCAGGTGGGTGCTGCAGCACCCTGGCTCCACTGGGGAGGAAGAGGAAGAGGAGGCTGTCCCCTCGCCCTCCCTGGCTGGCTCCGCTGGAGGCCAGAGGGCTTCCTTGTTTACCCAGGCTGTGGCTGACTCTTCCCCCAGATCTGTCCCACACGAGATGGGACGGGAGGTAACTGGCCCAGCCTTTTCCCTACTGCCCTGTCCCTGCTGCCTCGGCCCCTCCGCCCACCTGGCTGGCGGCGGCCACGGGGCTGGAACAGGGTGTGAAAGGGAAGAGCGCGGAGGAGGTGCTTGGCATGGGGCAGCCAGCAAGCCGGATCTTGTGGGGAGCAGGGAGAGGGGCCAGCTTGGGGCCCCAGCTTCTAGGCTCTCTGTTTCTGCCTGGAGCTGAGATACTTCTGGCTTCCCTGGAGCTGCTGTGGTTTTGGGGAGAAGGATCCCAACTTGGGGATGTGTTTGTGGGCCTGGTGAGTAAAGGCAGGGTTGCGGGTGCTGGGAGAAGGAGAGATGGAGGTGCAGGTCTGGGGTGGAGGCTGGTGGTTTTGGGGGCCAGGCACGGTGTATTTGGTTTTGCTCTGTGGCTTATTGCCTGCCCTTCCCCACAGGGTTTGAGCCAACTGCTTGGCCAGGATGAGCTGGAGTTTCCTGACACGGCTCCTGGAGGAGATCAACAACCACTCAACCTTCGTGGGCAAGATCTGGCTCACTGTCCTCATCATCTTCCGGATCGTGCTGACGGCCGTTGGGGGGGAGTCCATCTACTACGATGAGCAGAGCAAGTTCGTGTGCAACACGCAGCAGCCCGGCTGTGAGAATGTGTGCTATGACGCCTTCGCCCCGCTCTCCCATGTCCGCTTCTGGATCTTCCAGATCATCATGGTGGCCACGCCGTCAGTGCTGTACCTGGGCTTCGCCATGCACCGCATCGCCCGGATGCCGGAGAATGTGCGGCGCCGAGCTCCAGGGGGCCGGCGGGCACGCATGCCAGTCGTGCGCCGGGGAGCTGGGCGGGACTACGAGGAGGCGGAGGACGATAATGAAGAAGACCCCATGATCTTTGAGGAGATCGAGGTGGAGAAGGAGAAAAGCACAGAGGGTGGGGAAAAACACGATGGCCGGCGCCGCATCAAGCAGGACGGGCTGATGCGTGCCTACGTGCTGCACTTGCTGTGCCGCTCGCTGCTGGAGATGGCCTTCCTCTTTGGGCAGTACATGCTGTACCGCTTTGAGGTGAGCCCCTCCTACGTGTGCAGCCGCAGCCCCTGTCCGCACACCGTCGACTGCTTTGTCTCCCGCCCCACTGAGAAGACAATTTTCCTGCTCATCATGTACGCGGTCAGCGGGCTCTGCCTCTTCCTCAACCTCTGTGAGCTCGTGCACCTCGGCATAGGCCGCATCCGGGACGTGCTGAGCCATCCGGATGATCCCCCGCACCTTGATGACACCAGCCCCGGGCTGCAGTATGCCAAGAAAGCTCCCAGCGCGCCCCCCACCTACCACTCTCTGAAGAAGGAGCCCCTGAAAGCCCCGCTGCCCAACGGCAAGCTGGACTACAGGGAGAACTTGGCCAACTCAGCGACGGAGCGCTTCGCCCTGGCTGGCGCTCCCCCGGAACACGAGCTGGACAGGCTGCGCAAGCACCTCCGCATGGCCCAGGAGCACCTGGAGATGGCCTTCCACCTCAACCCGCCGCTGGAGACTGCCAGCCCGTCCCGCAGCAGCAGCCCGGAGGCCAACGGCATCGCCGCTGAGCAGAACCGCCTCAACTTTGCCCACGAGAAGGGGGGGGCCGTCTGCGAGAAAGCCACGGGTGAGCTGGGGATGCGGTGGGGAGGGGACGCTGGCTGAGTTGGTCCTGGCATTCCTGAGTCGCTCCAAGGAGCCGGGCTTCACCTCGCTGCGGGGCAGGGGAGGTCGAGCAGGTCTCCCCTGTCCTGGGCAGCTGGGCTCTGCACGGCTCCTTGGGCAGGCGGGGCGGAGGGCTGCCTGGGGAGGTGGCTTTGGGGATGGGCATTAACGTGTGTTCTGCTCCCTGCAGGGCTGTGAGTGCTGCGTGGCGCCTCGGGGACTGTGGAGATGTCACCCGGAGTGGCTGCTCCTGCGATCACTGGAAAGGCAGCCTGCCAGGAGAGAGCGGGGCTGAGGATGGAGGTTTCTCTCCCGCGGGGCTGGCTGGGGGCGTCCCTCAGGGACGGCAGGGATGGGGAAGGGGTCATGGGGAACATTCCTTCACTGTTCTTAATTTTTTAAAAAAGGGAATATCTTATTTTTGTACATTTTTATAAACTCGTCAGCGTGTACCCTGGCATTTCTATACTCTGCTCCTAATTCCTGCTCTAGGCCTGCACCTTCCCTTTCTGTCTCCCCTTTTACCCCCTCTTCCTTCTTCACCGAGTTCCAGCAGCAGCTTCCACTTGCGTCTTCCCATGCCCTGCTGTGCTTGCCCTCACCTGCCAGCTGTGCTGGCCTGGAGGGTGCTTTGCACACGCAGGTCACGGCGGAGATGCTGATATTGCCAGCGCTTTCCCCATGGTGTGGGGCAGCTGCCCTGGAGCTGTGGTTGTGCAGGGTCCGGCTGGCTGGGCCAAACCCACAGACCAGGGCTGTGCTTGCATTAAGGTTGAAGTGGGGGGTGACAGCGTGACCTCCTTCCGGACAGGGGGGATAGGTCCCGGTGGCACGGCTGCTAGCAGGGGCCGGTCTTATGGGGAAGGAGGGCACAGGCTGCCATGCAGGGTCCCTCTTTGCCTCCTGGGGGGACTCTGCAGAGGGATCCTTGGCTTCCCCCTCTCCATGTGTTTCTTTTTTAGGGTGCAAAGGGGTTGCATGGGTGTGGGTAGGGGCGATGGCCTGGGACTGCGTCACCCCAGGGGCAGGAGGGGCTGGAAGCTGCTTTCTTTAGGGAAGGGATTTGCACCCTGCTGGACAGGACACCCCAAGCAGGAGCTGTCCGTGATGGGGGCTGCGCTGGGCCAGCCACCAGCCCCCCAGGGCTGCGGGCAGGCGGCTGCTCTCGCGGGGGGCTGCTGGGGCAGTGCTACGGGGCGCCTCCACCTCGCACGTCGGTACGAGCCGCTGGGGCCGTCCTGCATGGAAATGTGTGCGCAAAGGGTAGGGGCAGTCCTTCCCGTCTCCCCCGCTTCCCCTGCCAGCAGCGTCGCTCGCCGCAGAGGCGGCCGCTATTTGGACCAAAGCCGATTCCCACTGCTTCGGCCACCGGCCCCCTGCGCGGGGCTGTGCGGTGGGCGCGAGGCAGGACCGCGGTCCCGCTGCGGGAGGGCGCAGCACCCCGAGCCTGGGGCTAGCAGGGAGCCAGTGGGGCATTTCTGATCATCTCAGCCGGGGTCACGCAGTGATTTTGTAGCTTTGTTTTGTACTCAAATGATTGTGACTTTTTTTTTTAATATTTTCAGTAAAGCCTGGAGACGTTTTGTACTGAACTTCTGTATCCGGCCCTTTGGGAGGAAGGGGTGGGAAGGGAATCCTGCGCAGATGGGCTTGGAGTATGCGAGGGCGGGTGCCGTGGCCCAGAAGCAGCACGGGCTGCGTGCGTGGGGCCGGGCAGGGGCCCCGCGGCCCCGGGTTCGGCGTTCCTTGGAACGTCCCATTTTGGCCTGGGATGACTCAGTCGTTCCTGCTGCGTGGAGGCAGCTTCTGCTGGGCAGCCCCCGGCGGGTCGGCCGAGCCGTGGCCGCCTTCCCTTGGGGTCAGGGGGCCGGAAAGCTCAAGCTGCATTCCTTCGCATCCCGATCCCGGCTCCCGGGGCCCTGCGAGGGGGGCTCCCCGCTCCTCCGGATCCGGCAGTCCCTGCCGCCGCCGGGAGGGGAAGGGACGCTGCACTGCTCTCCTGTCCCGGAGCTGGATTGAATCCAGTGTTGCCTTGCACCACGTGGGGCCCTGTTTTTGGACCGGGCTGGGCTGAGCGCGGAGGGCTCCCAGGCTGTCATCACAGGCTCTGCGGAGGTGCCGCAGGCGCAGGAGGGAGCGAGCGGCTTCAGGGGAGGAAAGCGTGGGAGCAGCAGCCGTAGGAGCCCTGGGGCAGGGCGGACGTGCTCCCGGCTCCTGGGGCACTGCCGCCTGCGCACCCAGCTCCGGAGAGGACCGAGCATGCCGGCCAGGGGGGGAAGCGTGGCGAGGGAGAGGGGTGCAGAGCCGGCCTCCGTGGGGAGCAGGGGGGACGTGGGCAGCTTGCCCTCTCCCTGTTTCTGGCTCTGCGCGGCCGCTGCTTGCAAGCTGGCTCTGGTCAGCTCGGGCTGGTGGGAGGCCAAGTGCACGCAGCTGGGCTGCGCGTTTCTGAAGGGCTGGGGGGCTCTGCGCGAGCAGCCCAAGGCTGCTGCACCCTGCGGCATTGCCGAGGGCGGATGGTCCGTTGGGACCCCGGGTCAGAGCCAGGCCCGTGTCCGGCCGGACCGTGCTCTGCTGCTGCCAGCCGAACACCCGTCACTCGCCATTAAGGCAGTGCTGGCCAGTCCCTCCCTCCTCTGGCCAAAAGCCTCCGGGAGTTTGTATCCTGCTGTGTAACCACTCACTGCCCATGTGGCTGCCTCTGATTGAAGCTGGCATTCTGAGCTTTTGCTTTTTGTAAAGAAAACAGGTTTATTTCACTCATCCTGTTAATCTTTCAAACAGGTTCTGCCACTCAAAGAGCGCTTGCTTGCAGCGCCACGTGTACCACCAGCCCTGTGACTGTGCAAGATCCCAGCTCTGCCTGCCCTGGCACACGCTGTCCCGTGTCCCTGGCCCCGTGTCTGCCTGCCTCTTGCCAGGAGCACGGGGGGTGGTTTCCATCTCCAAAACCTGTAGGGACCAAGCAGCCTTGGGCTAGCAGGCTGCTGATGGGAGCGACCCAGCAGCTCTCCAGACCTGGGTGCCCAGCCAGGACCTGCAGTGAGCCAGGACTCAACTTTATGGGATTTCTTGGGTGGTGCCCGCTCCTCCTCGAGGCCCTGGGACCAGGCTTGGGAGGGCTTCGCTGCCAGGTCCCCCCCAGCAGTGAGCTGCCACGTGGTGCTGCAGGTGCCACCGCAAACCATGCCCCAGGCGCCCTGATACCTTCTGGCTGCTTTGCACCGAGCAGCTGGAGTGGGACCTGCTTGCGCATTCCCAGTCTTATTTGGGGGGACAAAGTGCAGGGGCAGGAGTGGATGGGAAGAAACACGGGATGAGCTGGTCGGAGATGCAAACCCACCTTTGGCTGGGGGTATGTATCTGCCAGCTCCTCTGCAGAAGGCTGTGCCTGTCCCTGATCCCCTGCGCCCCGGCCCGCACGGTGCAGGGAAGGGCCCTGGCATGCGTTTGGCAGGGTAAATGCCCCCCCCGGCGGGAGCGCTGAAACGCTGGGTCGCATGGGGTGTCGCGGGGCAGGGCGCTCTGGGTCCCTGACTCATCCCTGTCCCGGAGCAGGGGATGGCACTGCAGTGTAAGGCAGGGCTCCCTTGTGCAAGTGACTCCTCCATCACCCTGGACGGGATCATCGTCTGCCCAGGAGTTTGGGGCAGGGCGAGGGAAGGCCTGGGCCGCGGTGGGGGTGGTCCGGGGCAGGGTTGTGGGGTGCCGTGGGGCAGGCTGTGGCTGGGACGCGCCGGGGCAGGAGGGAGCCCCGGGCATGGGGCTGAGCGGGGTGCTATACGCAGGTGCAGTCTTGGGCCAGGATGTTGGGCACGGTCTCGTACTTGAAGGAGTAGCCGCCATCAGAGGTGGTGCGGACGCGCAGCGAGCGCATGGTGCCGGGCAGGGCGGCGCAGCAGAGCTGGACCCCCAGCCGGTGGCTCAGGCCGTGGCCTTCGGAGCAGCTGCCGTGGCAATAGTGGAAAACGAAGCTGCTGGGGTGCACGATCCAGTTGTCCCAGCCCAGCTCCTCAAAGGAGATGTTGAGGGAGGCCCGGCGGCAATTGGTGTGGGCGGCCACGTCCTCCGACGGGCGCTGCAGCAGGCCAAGGGCGGCCGGGGACCAGGGCACGGCGGAGCGGCGAGCCCGCTCGCTGCCCTTGGCCTGGGTGGTGGCCACCAGGAAGGGCATCTTCTCCCCGTTGGCCAGGCAGGGGCAGCTGGGGCAGCGCACCAGCAGCACGAAGAGCGGCTGCAAGATGTGGGGCAGCAAGGCGGGGGCAAATTGAAACACCGTCCAGTGGTCGGGCATCTGCACCGCCGTGGCCACCACGGGCACGCGGCCCTGCGGCGACAGGGTCAGCACGTCCAGGGCCGAGTGGTTGCGGGCGGCCGCGGGGCCGGTGTAAAACCAGAGCTGGGCCGATGTCACGGCGCGGCCGAGGGTGTGGGGTGACGGCTGGAAGAGGTAGGTGAAAATCCCTTCTTCCTCCAGCAGCTTGTCCGGCTGCGCGGGCTCGCAGGGCACGTCTGCAAGGAGAAAAAGGCGCCTGCAGCGGCTCGGGGCGCTGGGGCAGGTGCCCACGCCAGGGCGGGCGGCCAAGCGGCCTCGGCAGTGCTGCGCCCTGACCGCGTGCACAGACCGCAGGGACGGGGAAGCAGGCACGCGAGGGTGGCCCGAAGCAGGGCGGGAGGCGGCGGTGGCGCGGGGGGGGTCACGGGGGGCGGCGAGGGCGCCCGCTGCAGGCCCGGCGGCGGCAGGGCGCGGGGGAGCTGACATCTAGCGGCGCGCAGCAGCCACTGCGCGGCGCGGCGCCGGCCGAGCGGGTGCCTGCCCGCCGCCGCGGCCCCCGGGGGGGCTCCCGCCTGGCCGGGCGCCGCTGGGCCCTGCCGCGCCCCGAGCCGTGCGGGCGCCGCCGGCCCTTGCAGAGCGCTCGGCTGCCCGCGGCCTCGCGGCGGGGTTTGGCCCCTCCGCGGCTGGAGCCTCCCAGCCTCGCGGGCTGCGAGCGCGCTCGGGCAGACGGGGCGAAGCGCCCGTGGCTGGGAGCTGGGGGCTGGATGACAAGGGCGCGCGGGCAGGGTCGGCGCTGGGGGCAGCACGTCCTGCGCCTCGAGGGCGTTCAGGCGGTGGATCCCCGTCTCCCTGGGGGATGTGGGGGAGCGGGGCCCCGGCAGCTTTCGGAGCAGCTCAGTCTCACCCTGCGGGCTGCAGAGAAGGACTGAAGCCAGGCAGAGGCTTGCCTGAGGCTCCCACGGGGCGTGGGGCAGAGAGGGGGTCCCAGCGTGCCCAGTGTGGGTTGCTGCCCCATCGGGGAGGCTGTTCTGCCTCCTGCTCCCAGGCAAGCAGCAAAACCTGCCCCGGCCCGGGGGAGCAGCCAGGGCTGGGCAGTGAGCAGCTCCCTGGGGTTGGGGCAAGCTGAGCCCCGGCAGGCCAGCCGTGTCCCTCTGCACCCTGGGCTGATCCGTCAGTGCTACCGTGTCCTCCCCTACTATCCTGTCCCCATCCCTTTCCATCCTGTCCCCATCCCCTAGTGTCCTGCCCTTGTCCCCTGGCATCCTGCCCTGCCTGCTCCTCATCCATCCCCATCTCTCTGCATGCTACCTGGCTCAGCCGGTCCCCAGCCTGTCCGGCTCTCGGCACCCTTGCCTGCCTCTTGTGCCCCTCACCTGCCCTCTGCCCCTCTCCCTGCCAGCATCCTGGGCTGATCTGCCTACCCTGCCTTCCTTCCCCTTCTGCCTCACGGCTCTCCATCACGTCTCAGCCATCCCCACATCCCAGCCTGGCTTTCCTGCTTCCTCTTCTCCTTCTGTCCCACACTAGCATCCCAGTCCTGCTGCATCCCCGGTGCCCTGACCCCCATTCCAGCTTAGCCTTTCTGCCCTCTCCATCCCCACAGGGGCTCCTCACCTGTGGAAGGGAAGAGGATCACCTGGGAGGTGTCCTCCAGCTCTTCGTGTGGGACTTCTGGGGTCTCCAGGACGTCTCTCCGATGCAGCCTCCTCCCTTCCTGCCGGGGCCCCTCCTGGGGTGCAGGGGGGCTCAGATGCTCCAGCACCCGTGCACGGACCTTGGCCAAGATGAGCTGCCGGTCAGCGCCAGCGCCGGTGCAGCCGGCCAGGGTGGCGGGGGGCAGCAGGGCAGGCAGCAGGTGCAGGAGGAGCAGCATGGCCTTGGGGCGTGCGGCGGGCTGGCTGCTTGGGGGGCTCTGCCGTGGGCGCCTGCCTGCAAGCCCAGTCCGTCTGCCCGCTGCGTGCTGCCTGGGGCACAGTGGCATTGAGACGTATCTGACACTGACGCAAACGTCTGCTCGCCGTGAATATTATCTCTGGGCAGCGAAAGCGCTGAGACGTCTGGAATGCAAGGACTGCAAGGACAGTGTGGTCTGGGGGGGAAGGCGCCTGGGGAAGGGGGTGCGGGGCGATGCTGCTGGGGGCAGTGGGTACGTGGGGCTGGGGGAGGCCAGGCTGCAGGCAGGGTGCTGCCGTGAAGACGTTGCTGCGCCAGTGTGGATGGAGGGGCACCCTGGGGCGAGCGTGGCAGCTGCTGGTGTGGGGTGTCCCCACACTGGAGCGGAGTGGGGGAGCTGTGGGTTCAGGGCTTCTGGGGGGATGGGGAGGTGGTGGTGGCTGTGGCTGGTGGTGAGACCTGGGCAGGCACCTGATATGGTCCAGAGCCCTGCAAGGCCCTGGTGTGGGGAGGGACATTGGGGGTGGCAGGCTGGGCATCCTCATGCTGGAGATGTCTGGGACACCCCACAGTCACAGGGGAGCAGGGACGTGAGGAGGGAGCCCAGGAAAGGATGGACTGGGGTTGGGGGGAGCTGTGGCATCTCCAGGGCAGCCCTGTGGTGGGCAGGAGGAAGCTGGCAAGGTCCTGCAATGCAAAGCAGAAGGGATGGGAAGAGGGCCCCATGCAGCCTGGGACAGGCAGTGACCAGGGAAAGGCTGGGCCAGCCTAGGGTGGAGGTGTAGGAGGAAGAGGTGAGGCAGAGCTGAGCCAGCTGGAGACCCTGCAGTAGCACCAGGAGAAGGAGCCCATGGTGCCCTTTGGACTGCCTGGCTGCAGACTTGCTCCTGGGGGCTGGAGCTGCTGGATGGGAGGTGGCTGCGAGTGGACTCAGTGCACCCTGCCCTGCATCTTGCTGTGGCTGCCTGCAGGGAAGTGCCAGGAGTCCTGCATCCAGGAGTCCTGGATGTCTGCATGGTGGGGTGCAGCCTCTGTGCCACCCCACTCCTGCAGCAGTAGCCCAGTGTCCCATGCAGTGCATCCTGTGTGGCACATCCCATCCTGCTGCAGCCTGGCATCCCATGCGGCACATCCCACCCCACAGCAGCCTGGAGTCCCCATGCAGTGCATCCCATATGGCCTGTCCCATCCTGCTGTAGCCTGGCATCCCATGCAGTGCATCCCCTGTGGCACATCCCCTCCCATGCAGTATGTCCCATGCAGCATGTCCTGTGCGGCACGTCCCATCCCCGTCCGGCCTGGGTCCCACACAGCATGTTTCCTCCTGCTGCAGGCTGACCCCACACCGTGGCACCATTGAGTCTGCTGTATGCCGGAGCCCTGGAGGTCAAGCACTGCCTCTCGCTCCAGGCCGGCCGCTCTCCTGCTGGGGCGCTATACATAGGTCAGCCCTTCCCCGCCAAGGCACTGAATGGAGCAGGCTCAGTCTTATCAGCCCCATGTGTCATCAGAGGGTATTTTTGGGGACAGCAGCTGCAGGCATTTGTAACGTTTGGTCCCTGCATGTTGACGTCCAGGAGCGGAGCTGGGGGAGGCAGCAGGAGCAGGGTGCCAGTGCTGGGAGACGCAGGGAAGAGGCGAAGGAGTGAGGTGCGTGCATGGGGCGGGGGACGGCAGCATGGGGGCTGTGCGGGACAGGGTGATTGGGGGGACGAGGGGGCAGCTGGAGGGGAGGAGTGGAGTGGCTGAGCCATTGGGGCTGTGCCTGTCTGTGGAATGGCTGTTGGGGTAGCCCGTGGGTCTGGAGGAACATCTGGCTGGGGACGCATCTCTGAATGAATGTTCCTGCAGGGTTCGGGAGGAGAAGCTGGCCCTGGTCCCTTCTGCTTCTTGCGGACTGGCCCCCTCCCACCCACCCCTGCTTGCTCACTCAGGCAGTATCTTGGCTTCTCTCTCTCCCCATGTTCTGCTCTGCCCAAGCAAGGCAGAGACGCCTCTGCCCCCAGTGGTGGGGGCAGAGGCCAGGGTGTGTGCTTGCCCGGGGAGGCACCGACCACCCTGCCCCTCTCCGGCCTGTGACGATGGACACGGTTACCCGCAGGGCTGGGGATGGAGGCAGTGCCTTGGCCGCCCGGCAGCAGTATCAGTCCCTACGGCATTCCCTCTGCACCCCCGGGGCTCGAGTGACTGATTTCATTTGGAGTTATGACTTTGGATACCTAATGGCTGGGGTGGGGGATCCTGCCTTGGGGAGAGCAGGGACCTCCTCTCTGTGGGGAGCCCCTCTTTGCCCCAGGCAGGGCGCTCTGGAGGGAGCCCCCCAGGGCACAGGGAGCCCTGCTTCCCTGTCCCGCTGAGCCAGGGAGGAAGCGCCCGGATCCGGCTGGATGGCCCCCCCCTCCCCTCCCATGGCAGCCCCTTATCAGCACCTGTGCCTGAGCCAGCCCAGATGCTGCAGGAATGCGGCTCTGCCACCACCCGATACTGCAGGAATGCCCCGCGGGTGGGGACGGGCCGGGGCTGGGGTCCTTTCTGCCTCTTCCCGTCCCCGTCCCCAGCACCCCTCAGGCCCAGCAAGGAGCTGCCTTCACTCCCATGCCCCATCCAGCCAGGGGCCCTGTGCTCCCGGAGCTGGGAGTCCCATCTGCATGCACATGCAGCCTGGGCTATATGCACCTTGGCCCCTCAGGGTATGAAGGGTTGCCTTTTGCCACCTTTCCCATTGCTGTTGGGCGGAGAAATGGGTGATTTGGGCTGAGGCTGGAGCATATCCAGGGAAGCGCCGAGTCAGGAAAACTGCATGGTCGTGGGGTGCTTGCATCGTGGCTCAGGCCCCTGCAGCCCCCAGGGAGGGCTTCAGGCAGCCTGTATCCCTGCAGCCCAGTGGGGCCGGGTGCTCGGAGGGCGGGGAGGTGATGCAGTGCTCCTGCCCGGCTCGCTGGGTGCAGGGGTGCCTCCTGGAGGTGCCCACCCCAGTGCTGAAGCCTCGCCCCAGCCCCGGTCTGTCCGTGCATCGCTCCAGGTTGATGATCCCAGTTGCTGCCCCACTGAGCCGCCTGCTGTGACGCCAGAGAGGCCGGGATGGACGGGTTTGGGGGAGCGCCCAGGTTCCTGGCCTACCCGCGCACTTTCACCGTGCAAAACGGTGCTGACGCCGTCCTGACGTGCCAGATCGCGGGCGACCCCCGCCCCAGCATCCTCTGGGAGAAGGACAGGACCCCGATCGAGCCGTCAGGCCGCTTCCACGTGGAGGCCAAGGGCAACGTGTACAGCCTGCTGGTCTCCCGAGTGACCCCGGAGGACAGCGGGCTCTACGTCTGCAAGGCCAAGAACAACGTTGGCGAGACCTATGCCGCTGCCATGCTCAAAGTGGAGGCTGGGGAGCCCCAGGAGGAGGGAGGCCCTGAGAACAAGCCACCCGTCTTCCTGGTCAGGCCTTCGTCGATGCGGGTGTGCCGGGGGGAGGACGTGATGTTCACCTGCAGGGTGTCAGGGCAGCCCTGCCCAGCGCTGCACTGGGAGAAGGATGGGCACAAGCTCTCCGACCTCTTTGAGAGCAGCCACTTCTCAGTGGGGAAGGAGCCTGAGGACTGGCATTTCCTGAAGCTGTTCAGCGCTCGGCCCCCGGATGGGGGGGTCTACGTGTGCCGGGCACGGAGCGGTTCCCAGGAAGCCCTGGCCGCGGCTGTGCTCCTGGTTGAGCCCCTGGCGCCGGGACTGCCGGACGAGCAATCCCATGGGTCCCCTGGGAATGGCCTGGAGCAGCCGGGGGAGCGGCAGCAGCGCCACTGGCACACCGCGGTCCAGAGCTCCGTGCCCGAGGCCTGGGCGCTGCCCAAAGGCGAGGTGCCCGCTGGTGTGCCGGGCGCCAAGGCGTTTGCTGTGAGCGCGGGAAAGCATGCCAAGTTTCGCTGCTACGTGACCGGCAAGCCCAAGCCGGAGATCACCTGGAAGAAGGACGGGAAGCCCGTCACCCCGGGGCGCAGGCACCTCGTCTATGAGGACAGGGAGGGCTACTTCATCCTCAAGGTGCTGTACTGCAAGCCCCAGGACCAGGGGCTGTACATCTGCACCGCGTCCAACACGGCCGGCCAGACCCTCAGCGCTGTGCAGCTCCAGGTGAAGGGTAGGTACCATGTCCCACGAGCCACTGGGAGTGCGGGGGGCTGCTGGATGCTGGCGGGGGCTTTTAGGGCCGCTGGTCTAGCAGGGGTGCATCTGCATCTGCGTGTGCATGTGCATGTCAGGGCGGACATGTGGCCTGGGCAAGCGCTGCTGGGCTCCCTTCCCAGGGGCTCGGGGCGGATCTGGGGGTGCAAAGGCGCCTGTGGGCTGGGGGCCTCTGGTGCCTGCTGCGGTGGGGCCAGCAGCAGCCGTGGGCTGCCCCCGGGGCTGGCAGCTCCTGCGTTTGTCCCCCCCATGCCCCTCTCTCGCTGTGAGCAGAGGGGTGGCGCTTCTGGAGGGCTGGGTGTGCCAGGCCGTGAGCAGGGAGGGGGCGCGATGTGCTGGTGACAAATTCCCCTGTAAGTGCAGAGTGGCCTTGGCTGGGAGCCTTGCAGGGCACAGCGCCAAGTGTCTGTGCTGGCGACAGCCCCGTCCCTCTGGCAAAGCCTGCACAGGGCTGCGCTGCCAGCCGGGGACACCGGGCTGGCCCCTCGCTGAGGGTGACACAGCACCTGGCACTGCCCCGCTCGCAGCCCGCCCGCGGGCCGTGCACCCACCCCACGTGCTGGGCTGCCTGTGCCCCCTTCGCCGAGACACCTGCATGCTGCCCTGCACGCTTCTGCGACCCCGAAAATGTGCTGCTGAGACGCTGCTGGCATCATCTGGCTTTGCTGACCTGTGCTGTGCTTCCCTCCGTTCTGGGGATATCGCTTCGCAGGGGCAGTGCCCATCACACGCAGCGGGGGCTTTTGCAGTGCTGTTTGGCAATTAAATATAATGAAGGGCCTGGCCGGGGACACAGTGCTGCCGGCCTGCCTCGGGCTTGCGGGGAGAGGAGCTGAGAGCAGGGGTCTGGGTGCTAGCCGTGCCACATGCCTCCCACCCAGGATTTGGTTTGGTGTTAATACCAGGGTTTGGTGTTATCTGCAAGCTGGCAGAGCCTTGCACAAAGGGCCAAGGGACAGTGAGAGCTGGCGCGAGGCAGAGTGGCGGTGGTGTGGGTGCCGGCCCCGTGCGCTCCTCAGCACCCATCTCTCTCTTGGCTCCAGAGCACCGCATGCGCTTCCAGGTGCAGCTGGCGGATGTGGAGGTGCAGGAACGGGAGGACGCTGTGCTGGAGTGCCATGTGCCGCTGGAGAACATCCCCACTGCATGGTACCTGGAGGACAAGGAGCTCCAGCCCAGCCACAAGTACGTCATGGAGGAGCAAGGTGTGGTGCGGCGCTTGACCATCCGTGACGCCCGCACTGATGACGACGGCGTCTACCTCTGCCAGATGAAGGACAAGGGGCGCAGCATCGCTGAGGTCTCTGTCCGAGGTGGGGGGCAGGCCCAACTCCCTTAGCTCTACCTTCCCTCTTCCAGTCCAGGCAGCTCCCTGCTGCCCCCTGCATCTGCCCTCCCACTGTTTTGCCTGCATGCTTCCATGTGCCTGCTGTTACCCCTCCTAGACCTCTTCCACCTCTCTCCCACCCCTCGCTCCCTCCCCACCCCTCACCTGGCTCTTTTCTCAGGGATGATCGTAAAGAGGTTGCCACGAAAGCTGGATGTCATGGAGGGGGAGAACGCGGCTTTCTGTGTGGAGACGCGGGAGGCAGTGGAGGGCATCTGCTGGAGCCGGAATGGGCAGGAGCTGCAGGAGTCGTCCCGCACCGTGCTGAAGAGCTTCGGCAGGACTCACCTCCTGGTGCTGGTGCATGTCACCCGGGAGGAGGCGGGCGTCATCTCCTTTGCTGTTGGGGAGTCTCAGACGTCCTCCCAGCTCCGGGTCAAGTGTAAGCCCCTGAGGGGTCCTGTGTCCTCCGTCCTCCCCATTCACCAGGGGATGACACAGGGGAGAGCTGGGATGGGCACCCACCGCACTGGGGATGTGATGGCTGTGATTGATTGTTTTTTGGGGACTGAGGCTTTTAGCAGGGCCCTGACTCCAGGGCCCCAGTCTCACTTGTGGTCCGCAACCTCCTGTGGCAGGAGGCTTGGCACCATGCCACACTGGTGCAAGGCTTCCACTGAGCTGATGCTCTCCAAGCGTGAACAACCTCTGTCATCAGAGAGAGGATCCCCAGTGGAAGAGGTTGCGCAGCCCCCTACTCACCCCTTTCCCTGCCTCGCTCCCCCACTTGGAGTCTCTGAGAAGGAAATGCCTACTGTGGGTTGCAGGTGTGAAGCGTGACCCTCCGAGCACCCCTGTGGCGGCCAGGATGAGCACAGAGCACAGCAACGCGGCGCTGCTGACATGGTGCCCCGCGCCCGACGTGCACCATTGCCCCCCCAGCAGCTACGTGCTGGAGCGGCAGGAAGTCAGCGCCAGCGAGTGGGTGCACTGCCTCACCACCGACCTGGCCAGCCTGGTCGAGGTGCTGGGTGACAGCGTGCCCTGCGAAGCGGACTACCGTTTCCGTATCTGTGCTGTCAACAAGTATGGCAGGAGCGGGCCCGTGGAGTTCCCCGGCTCCGTGCATCTCGGTGAGGGCTCCAACCCTGTCCGGGCCATGGGTCTTCCTTCGTGCCCCTCTGGGCCTCCCAGACTGGGCTGGGAAATGGCTTTCCTTAGGGACCTGTTGAGATGGGCTGGACCAGCCCCTGACCTGCCTTCAGGATCAGCCTGCTGGCTCCAGGTTCCCCAGCTGGTGGTCCTTGCCCATGTGAGCCAGCCTGCACAGAGCATTGCACTTAAATAACACATCCCAGATCACTTCCAAGCAACTCTTCTTCCCAGGAGAGAATGGGATGGCACTGTGGCCTGGTCCCAGGACCTGCAGGGCATTTTGCTACTGGCACAGTCCTAGGTGATGGGTCCCAGATGCTTCTGGAGGCTGGGTAGGGGCAGCAGGCAGCTGGAGGCAGCACGCTCCTGGGGTCTGCTGGCGGCTGGCACATGCCATTGCTGTCTGGGGCTGAGTCCTGCCCTGCTCCAGTCCCAGCAGCTCGCCTGGAGAGAGGCCTGCAGGACGTGCTGGTGCGGGACGGCGAGGATGCGCACTTCTCCCTGGAGCTCTCTGCCTCGGTGCGGGGCGCCTGGTTTCTGAACGGCACGAGGCTGGGTGATGAGGAGGGGACAGACGGCCGGTATTGCGTGCAGCACTGCAAAACGGAGCACTCCCTGCTGATCCGGGGAGCACGGCTGGCAGAGAGCGGGGCCCAGGTCACCTTTGTGTCCAGCAGCATTCGGGACTTGGCCACGCTGCAGGTGCGAGGTGAGCGGGGCTGGGGTCTGGCAAGGAAGAAAGCAGCAGGGGTGGAGGATGCCGCATGGATTGCAGTCACCCCTTCCAAAGTGTGGGATGCCTGGACTTTTTCCCATGTCCAGCACCCCCTCCTTAGAGCCCGCTCAGGAGCAGGAGGTGGATGAGCAGCCTCTGATGTACTGTTGCCTCCCAGCCCAAGGTTGGGGAGTGCTGGCTTTCTGCGAGACTGGCTTTGCTCCTTGGAGCTGGACCTGCAGAGCACAAAGCACATCTAAGCACTGAGGCTGTGGGCCGTGGAGGAGTTGTGCAGACCTTGGGCACTTAATTCCCTCCAGGGCTTGGAGCGAGGCTGTTCCTTATCTGCCCGGCCTGGCTGGGAGCCCTCTGCCCTCACGCCAAGGCACACCTCCATCGGGTTGTGCTGTCCTGGTACCACAGCAATGGCCCAGGAGCTCTTGTGCCTGTCAGCTCGGAGTCTTGGCCAGGGATGTAACATGCACCCCTGGCCTGCAGTGGGGATGGATTAACTCCAGGTGATGCTGGGCAAAGCAGCTGCGGGGTGGTGAGCAGCGCAGGGACAGTCCCTGGGCACCCTGGGGGTGTCCAGCAGCACCCACTGCCAACGGGTTAGGGTGGGGATATTGCACACTGTCCCCATGCCCGTGCTGAGGTCTGCCCAGCTGGGACCCAAGGAGCTCTCCCAGCTTCCCCGGGCAAGCGAGGGCCCAGACCCATTTCTTACCCATCCATGATGACTCTCAGCCCCGCAGGCCCACATCGCCCCGGTGCCGGAGGCCCAGCGCCTCCGGAAGCAGCCGGCGGGGCTGCCCGTGCTCCTGGAATGCGAGGTGTCCCCGCCGGGCGCCCCTGTCCGCTGGCTCAAGGACGGGGAGGCGGTGCCCCTGGACGACGTTATTGCTGTGCAGGCGGAGGGCTGTGTGCGGAGGCTGCTCGTCCGCTCAGCCGGTCCCTCGGACAGCGGCATATACACGTGTGATGCCGGGGACGAAGCCGTAAGCTTCGTGGTGACTGTGACTGGTGAGCTGGCGACTGTGTGCGGGAGCTTGGACCCCATCTTCTGTAGCCACGTGAGCGGGAGATGGGGGCTGGTAAAGCCCCCCCCAGCTCCTTCTTCCCACACCTTGCAGCAGGCCCAGGGCAGGCATGTGCCCAGGAGACCCCTCTTCCCTTCCTGCTACCATCATGCCTTCTCTGCCTCTTTTCTTACCTTTCCTCCTCCAGCATCCATGTGCGGAGATGCTTGGCCTCTGCCTCCATGCACCTCCCTGGCCCCTGAAACCAAATCCTGCAGCCCACAGCACTGCTCTCAGAAACGACAGCAGTGCTCCTGCCCCTCTTCTTAACTCATGCTGGTCCTGGTGGCAGGGGTCGAACGCTGCCATTGCCCTGCACGGTGAGATCCCTGTGCTGAGCCCTGTGTGTCCCCCCTAGAGCCGCCGGTGCGGATCGTCAGCTCCAACGAGGACGCCCCCCACGCCTACGTGGCCCAGGAGCGCGTGGTGCTGTGGTGCGAGCTGTCCCGTGCGGACGCCCCAGTGTGCTGGTACAAGGACGGGCTGGAGGTGGAGGCGGGCGAGAGCCTGGTGCTGGAGCGCGAGGGGCCGCAGTGCCGGCTGGTGCTGCCCTGCGCCCAGCCGCAGGACGCGGGGGAGTTCGTCTGCGATGCCGGCGGAGACTCCGTCTTCTACAACGTCATGGTGGCAGGTTAGTGGGTTGCAGGTCAGCGATGTGCTCGCAGGGCTACGTCTCCATGGACTCTCTGTGGCGCTCAGTGCGGGGTGCCTCCTCATGGGCTGCAGTCTGCGAGGGCAGGGTAAGTCCCTGCCTGTGCAACGGAAGACTTTATGAGCTGCTCAGTGGACGTGCAAGGATACACAGTGGCTGTGGGAAGTGCTGACCACAGGGAGCATGTCTGTCTGTCTGTCTGCTGTTGCCGCTGTGGTGTCCAGCTGCTCTCTGCCACCCTGCAGCCCCTGGGACTATCGCCCATCTGCTGCATTTCTGCCCATTCCCAGCCTTTCTCCCTGCTGTCGCAGCGCTCTCCTGTTCACTCCTTGTCTTTCTGTGTTACTGTGACTTATCTCCTTTGCCCCTTTGGTCCTCCAGACAACGTTATTTACGCTCATTACCTGGTAACTCGCACCCTGCCTCTGCTGTGACCCAGTTCGGGGCCACTGTCTTTTGCTTCTTACCTCTCCCTGGAGATTAGCTATGGGCAGCAGGATCCCTGTTTAGGGACTGAATTGAGGTTTCAGGGCTTGGCAAACTGTTTCTGCAGGGTGGGAAGGATGGGGACATGATGGCTGGCTCCTCTTGGAGAGTGCCGGGAGGGACCCCACACAGCGCAGGGCAGTGGCTGCCCTCCTGACGTCCTGCGTCGCAGATGGGGCAGGCCCGCTGAGCCTGGCCTGGCCAGTGCCAAAGGGAAAAGTGTCAGTGTCTCATGCTTCACATCAGAGATGTCCTTTCCTGAATCAGTGATTCAGATGGGTAGGGGTCTGTGCAGCAGCAGGGCTTTGCTGGGTAAGTCTTACCAGTAAAGAGGGCAGCTCACTCCTTGGGCATCGGTCTGTCATGCCCAGGCACTGATGGTGGGTCCTGAGCACCCCCATGCTGGGCGGCGTTTGCTGGACCTCTCCCATGGCCAGTAAACAAGACCTCTGCGTTCCTAAAAATAGCGGGTGTTAGCATCCGACACTGAGCGCCCGGCACCTGGTGTGGGGTGACTCACTATTGGACATCACTCTGATGGACAGTGTTAATTGCTGACCTAAAAATTAGTGGTTGCCTGGATACCAATGATTTGGTTGTGTTTACTTTGTGCAAACTGCAGACAGCATCAGGCAGTGACTTTCCCCCATTGTAGAGCAGTTGTTAACATTGCTGGGTAGCAGCACGAAGAGAAAACGATAATGAAAACCGAAAATGACCAAAAGACTTCCTGTCGCTGGCCCCAAAACCCACAATTCCACAAACACAGGGATGCTACCCGTGACAGATATACAGCGTGGTTAAAAGGTGATGTGACCGCAGTGATAAAACCTCTCCGCAATGCTCACACGTGGATCAGTGCAGAAGTGCGATCGCAGAGGACGTAAGTGTGAAAGTGTGATGAGTGACACAAGATGCTAGAAGAATCAGTGAAATAGTAATTGCCAAGAAGATTAAGAAAGAAGGGCTTTTAACATGATAGAGTCAAAATCACCAGAGGGAAGGATGGACTGTAACCCCCCCCGGGGTGATCAGCAATGATCGTAATGCTTTGGATAGAGACAGGAGGCATCGTCTGTCCTGCGGTGGTGCACAGGCGTGGAAAGTTCAGCATCTGTAACATAAGAGGGTGGAAACACCATCTGCTGAAGTTCAATATTTCAGCTCAGCAGCTTTGCATAACTTAGGCTGAAGAGTTGTAAAGAGCCTGACTCAGTTAGCTCAGGACTCGGTCACCAGGGAAGGGCTAACAGTATAATCAGCACCAGGCAGCATGGTGTGAGCGGCGGGTGACAGAAGGCTTAAATGAGGACTTCTCTGACACAATTTCAGGTTTGGCAGATAAAAGCAGTGCTGTTGATATGGCATGCTTGGATTTCTCCAAGGCATCCGAGTTATCCCTGTCACAGGCTGGTGCAATGCACAAGTCCAGCTGCCTAAAGCCTGGCCATCCCCAAATGCCTTTGGGTTTTCCGGCAGCTGCTGAGCATTTTGGCTCCATTGAAGCCATCGGCGGGGCTGGAGCCAGAGCAGCGTGGCTCACCACAGCCTGTCGTGCTGCACCCTCTCAGCTTTTGCCCGAGGCTTCCCCCATGCAGCGCTCTCCTGGCACCCTGCAGGAGGTGAATTTGCCCCAAAACTGCACTGTCCCTCTGCCCATTGCATCAGACACTTTTATGTGCAGGGGCACATTTCTGCCTCCGTGTACCTGTGCTGGATCTCCCAGCCTGTCTTGCTCAGGCAGGCTGAGCCATGGGCTTTTTTTCTGAGCTTCCCAGGGGTTTAAAAGCACCCAGTTGTCTGAAGCCTGCTCATGGGGCAAGGGGAAATGGGGGACAGAGACCTAATGCTGAGAGCCGGTAGCAAGGGCCTGTCTTCATCTTGCAGTGTTGGATTCAGGGCACCAAGCAGGTCTTGGGCATCAGGGTTAATGTCTCCAGCTGTACCTCACTGATTTGATTGCTTTTAGTAGGCCCACTTAAGGGACTTTGCAGCATTTGATCAATAAATTGGACAGATACACGCTCAACCTGATTCAGGCTAAACACTACAAACTGGCTAGGTGCCCACTCTTAAATGCTGTTGGTTTGTAGTGCACTGTTCAGTGTTTGCATTGAGCACTGGAAGGAAACTTAAATCATGCAGGAAGTTTGCGAACTGGATGCCCAGCACAGGGCAGTGGTAGGCCATGAGAAGAACAGGTGGATGTGCCAGGTGCTCGGTCAGGCTCAACTCTCACTGGCTCAACTGCTTCCATAGGTCTGGTCTTGACTGTGTCCCATGCCTGCACGGACCCACGGGCTGGGCTGAGCACCCAGCGCACAGTCCCTCTACAGCCTGTTGGGGGAGAAGCCACCAGTCGCTGGTGCATGGCCAGGCAGATAGTGTTGGCTACTGAAGACAGGGACCACATCCTGACCCCCTGAGCCTTCTCCCAAGGGAGAGGAGGGCTGGATATCTAAAGCTTATATGGGAGCCCCTCCTGGACTTTATGAATTTAATGCATGTTAGCAGAGAGTTGTGAGCACTGGCAAACATTTTGTGGACAGGCTGGGATTACATGTGTTGGTTGTGGCATTTAACCTGCACTCAAATCTAGCGTGGTGTTCTGGGTCACAGTGAGCAGGAGAGATGGGGAAGCCGGCTGCAAATGAGTTGTGTGCCTGCACTGCAGAGTGAGCAAATGCAAAGCTCCGAATTGAGACAACAGCATGGGGCATGATGCAGGCCGGGACCCAACAGTCTTCCAAACGGAGGCTGGGGAGACAGTCGAAGGAGTGTGAGCTTCCCCTAGAAGGGAAGCCACAAGGGCCATGCACAGGCTCCTGGGCGTGCTGGCACTCTGCACACCTGTGAATGGTCCTGTGGCTTTTTGCTTTCCTACTTGCTTCATCGCCCTCTGCCTCCCTCAGGGCACCCACACGGGGAGTGAGGGCTTGCTGAGGTTTGACACAATGTGGTGATTTATGGTGAGACTCGAAGCAAGATGCTTCCCCATGCTGGCACCCAGACAGGGTGTGAGGCAAGGGAGCTCCCTGGCACAGATGGGTCAGGGCAGCCCAACGGCTGGTGTTTCACAAGACCTAGATTAGGTGGTGTTTTTTTAGGCTTAAAAATCAATGAATCTGTGAAGCCACTGTGCCATGCTGGGGTCTGACCACTACAGGCACCAGTTATGGATTTTGCATTGCAGCTCAGCCCACCTCTCTCCCTCCCAGAGCCGCCGGTGCGGATCGTCAGCTCCAACGAGGACGCCCCCCACGCCTACGCGGCCCAGGAGCGCGTGGTGCTGTGGTGCGAGCTGTCCCGTGCGGACGCCCCAGTGTGCTGGTACAAGGACGGGCTGGAGGTGGAGGCGGGCGAGAGCCTGGTGCTGGAGCGCGAGGGGCCGCAGTGCCGGCTGGTGCTGCCCTGCGCCCAGCCGCAGGACGCGGGGGAGTTCGTCTGCGATGCCGGCGGAGACTCCGTCTTCTACAATGTCACGGTGGCAGGTCGGTGCTGCCCTGCAACAGCATCCCTCTCCCCCTGTGCCCCTGCCCTCACCTTCCCCCTTGCCTCCCCGGCCGCAGCTCCTGCAGAGCGTCCCTGCCTCCCTGCTGTCCCTCTCCTCCCCTGCTCCCTGGGCCACATCCTGAAGCACTGGCAGCACGGTCTGCCCCACCACCTCCTCCCAGGCGGCCCCACGCTGCCCCGCTGCACCCTGCTCCGCCTGAGGGCTGGGCGCAGTCCTGTGTGGCCATGCCGCCTGCCCGGGGCTCCCTCTGGTGCTCCCTCGCCCATCTCCTGCATGGGTGAGCGCTGCAGGGCTGAGACGGCGCTGGCCCGGCGCCCGTGCATGGCGCACAGCAGGGCAGGCAGGTCGGTGGCCAAGTGACAAGGGATCTCGGTCCTCTCAGCCCTGCAGGCCCACATCACCCCGGTGCCCGAGGCTCAGCGCCGCCGGATGCTGCTGGCGGGGCAGCCGCTGCTCCTGGAGTGTGAGGTGTCCCCGCCGGGCGCCCCTGTCCACTGGCTCAAGGACGGGGAGGCGGTGGTCCCGGCCAAGGCCCTCGCCATCCAGTCGGAAGAATGCACGCGGAGGCTGCTCATCAGCTCGGCGGGGCCATCAGAAGCAGGGACGTACACCTGCGAGGCCGGAGATGCTGCTGTGAGCTTCGTGGTGACCGTGAGCGGTGAGTCGTGCCTGGGTGCATGTCCTCACGGACTGTGCTGAGAGACAGCTTCAGGGTCACCCACCTCCCTGGCGTCACAGCAGAGCCCTGCGTGTCCCCCCCCAGAGCCGCCGGTGCGGATCGTCAGCTCCAACGAGGACGCCCTCCACGCCTACGCGGCCCAGGAGCGCGTGGTGCTGTGGTGCGAGCTGTCCCGTGCGGACGCCCCAGTGTGCTGGTACAAGGACGGGCTGGAGGTGGAGGCGGGCGAGAGCCTGGTGCTGGAGCACGAGGGGCCGCAGTGCCGGCTGGTGCTGCCCTGCGCCCAGCCGCAGGACGCGGGGGAGTTCGTCTGCGATGCCGGAGACGCTTCTGCCTCCTACAGTGTCACGGTGGCAGGTTGGTGACGTGGCCGGGAGGTCCTGCTGGGAAGGTCAGCGCTGCCCCTGCTCTGCTCCATGTGGTCCCCAGCGCTGCCTCCCTGCTCTCACTGTCACAGGGGAGCATTTGTGGCTATGTTGCAAGCCAGTGTCCAGGGGGTGTGCGAGTGCACCCACCTCCTGCCCTGCTGGGCTCCGACACTGCCCTCGAGCAGCTCTCTGCCCCTTCTGGGTGAGTAGGTGGCTCAGTGCCACTGGAGCCGCCAGCTGGGTCCCTGCTCCAGGATCTATCACATTACCCTGCCTAATGGGACGAGCGTTTCTCACGGTGCACCCTGGGGCACCCCTCTGTGGTCCGGCTTCATGGTGGGTTTTTGCAAAGCTACAGCACTCCTGGTCTTGCAGCGGTGCAGGACAGGTGACAGGAATGTTGGGGGCAGCAGAGCCCAAGGGCAGGGCGGAGAGCAGGTCTCACTCCCATCCTCTGCGTCCCCGTCAGAGCCGCGGGTGAGGATCCTGCACCCGCTGCAGCGCTCGCTGGCACTGCCAGTGCTGGCCCTGGCACGTGTAGAGCTGCAGTGCGAGCTGTCTGTGCCGGATGCTCCTGTGCGCTGGTTCAAGGATGGGCTGGAGGTGGACGAGAGCAACAACCTGCTGCTGCTGACAGAGGGGGCCCAGCGCCGCCTCGTCATCCTGAAGGCCAGCGTGGAGGATGCGGGCGAGTACATCTGCGAGAGCAGGGATGAGGCCGTCTCCTTCGACGTCCAGGTGTCAGGTAAGCTGGGATCCAGGCCCCACTGATGGGGGTCCCAGCCTCAAGGGCTTTCCCAGCCTGGATGGAGGGACTCACTCTGGCTGCTCCCTGGCTGGGGGTGGAGCTGCTGCTCGCTCTTTTCTACGTCCCTTTTGGCAACAGGAAAATGCAGAGACTAAGCGCTGTGCCTCTTGCATCCCTGTCCAAACAGCAGGCACCTGCCTGCAGTGTGCAGCGAAGGATCCTGCGCTCAGGTGGGATGTGGTCCCTGCTGGCTCCCACAGCCTTTGCGCTGTGCATGCCCCATACAGGACTTTCCACAGCCTCTCTGTTCCCTCTGTCCCCCCATGGTGACACATCTCGTGGGCACCCCGACAGAAGCTCATGGCCTGCTGCCTGAGTGGTCTCCTGGGTGCCTACCTCCTGGTTGCATGGCTCTGTGCCACCCACTTCAGTACTTGCCCAGGGCTGACAGCAGAGGCGTCTCCCGGGCTGCGTTGTCCCTGTGCTTCTTTGCACAGGGGCCACGCTCCCACACTCTCCTTGCAGAGCTGCCGGTGAAGATCCTGCAGCCACAGAGACCTCCCCCTGTTGTGAAGGCCTCCCCGGGGGAGACGGTGATGCTGGCCTGCGAGTTGTCCCGTGCGGATGCGCCCGTGTGCTGGGCCAAGGACGGCGTCAGGCTGGAGGCAGGGGGCAGCCTGGTGCTGGAGGAGGAGGGCGCCCACCGGCGCCTGCTCATCCCCGCCGCCCGAGTGGAGCACTCTGGAAAATACGTCTGCGACACCATCGAGGATGCAGTGACCTTCACCATCCAAGTGTCGGGTGAGCGAGGGGCTGGGGAAGAGCCTAGGGGGTGGGTGCCTGGGGTGCAGACCCAGAGACCTTGGAGAAGGGGACACTGGGCTGGGAGCTGCAGGGTCCTGTTAGCTTCTTTGCCATGGACAGTGCTGGGAGGCAGCCCTGTGGACCGGTCTCCATGGGATGGCTCTTCCCCGGAGCCAAACCTTGCACAAGGGACTCCCAAGCACGCAGTTAACGGCAGCTCTGCTGCCGTCTGGTGCTGCCAGACCCGCTAGTCAGGATACTGGAGAGGGACGCTCTGCCGACCCGCCGGCACTGCCGGGCCCTGGAGGACCTGGTGCTGGAGGTGCACCTCTCACACGCCCACGGGGAGGTGAAGTGGTACAAGGACGGGGAGAAGCTGCAGGACACAGGGCGCGTGTGGCTGGAGGAGGACGGGGCGCGCCGCTCGCTCGTTGTCCTGGGTGCGACGCGCAGGGATGCGGGGGAGTACCTCTGCGACACCCGCGATGACAGCATCATCTTCTGTGTCACCGTGGAAGGTGAGCGGCACTCTCCTCGCTGCCTGCCTGGAGCCGAAGAGGCTCCAGAGGTCCCCAGCTGATGCATGGGACGCGCAGGGCTGGGCTGGGTTTCAGTAAATGCAGAGTGGTGCATGCAGGGGTGGGACGCGGAGCTCTGTGACCCTCTCTGAGCTGACTGCACCTGCCTGGCAGCTCTGTGGAAATCCGTGCACTGCCCAGCTGCAGCTGGAAAAGATCCAGAAAGGATCCAGCCATTGCAGCGGGACCACCCGTGGGTGCACAGGGTAGCTGGCAGAGGAAAGGGACTGGGATGGGCAGCAACAGGAAAAGATGTGGTATTTTCTATCCCGCTAGCCCTGCAATATTATCCTGCAGCCAGAGCTGGCCCTGGCAGGTCAGGGGTGAAGCCAAGAGTTGTCTTGCTCTGCGAGGCAGGGTTTGTCCCTGTTTTGCCCCCAAAACAGGGGCTGGCTTGCGGGGCACCCCCAGCCCAAGGGCTCCCCTCCCTGCACCCCTGGGCCAGGTAGCTTGTGCCCGGTGCTGCCGGACTGTACCCAGCGCGGTGGCATGGGCTGCTGCTCCTGCAATGACAGCCCTCTTTGGCCCCCAGAGCCGCCGGTGACCATCGTGGGGAACACGGGCGCCGTGGAGCATCGCTGCCTGGTAGCTGGGGAAGACCTGGTGCTGGCCTGCAAGCTGTCCCGGCCCGATGCCACTGTGCGCTGGCTCCGGGATGGCCAGGAGGTGCAGCCCAGCGAGCGGGTCCGGGTTGAGGCCCGGGGGTTGCTCCGGAAGCTCACCGTCCTCGGGGTGCAGCCTGGTGACGCAGGGGCCTACACCTGCGATGCTGCCAGCGACCACATGGTGACGACCGTGGAGGTGGCGGGTGAGAGGGCAGGAGCTCGGCACCCAGGGAGCGGGTGGCGCTGGGGCTGCCCTCGGGGCTGCCCTCCCCTTGCTGGGGCTGGGGCTTTCTGTGGGGACCCCTGGCACGGTGGGACCATGCCAGAGCCCCAGATGCCCCGGCGGCTCCGTCCAGCCCGCCACGTGCGCACGGTCTCCTCTCTTGTGACTTAGCCTGATCTTGCTGTAGCTGAGCAGCTGCTGCGCCCCAGCGCAGGCACGGGGAGGGGACGCCGCTGCGGTGCCGCTGGCGGCGGGAGGGACGCGAGCCCAGGGCTGCCCCGAGACGCAGCCCCGTCCCGCAGGAGCTGTCGGCAAGGAAGGGGCCTGTCAGGCTCGTGGCGAGACACATACCTCCTGCCTCCCCCAGGCTAAATTTATCCTTGGCTGGCTCCCAGGCGCCTCTCCTCCTGCTTCGGCTGCCAAGGGCCGAGCTCGGCCCAGCCCTTTATCAGAGGGGGATAAAGGGCTGTGCGGGACGGGAGCGCGCCTGGCGCGGGCAGGTGTCCCAGCTCCCCAGCGAGGCCAAAAGCGGTGGTCCCACACCCCGCAGCTGAGCTCCTTGTGCCGGGAGGGATGGAGGAGGGACGGGCTCAGCCAGCATCCCTGCCGGGGCCCCTTCCCCATGGGCACCCTGAGCTGCTGGGCCCAGCCAGCCTGCGCTCCTGTCCCATGGCGACCCAGAGCCAGCCCCACAGCTGGTCCCACTGTCACCCATGCAACCTAGAGGCACCTGCAGCCGTTGCCCCTGCCCCACAGCCAGCCCCGCGGCGGCTCGCGGACGGCGTCGCTGCCCCCTGCTTGCAGCAGTCCCCGCCGCCAGCCCGGCTGCCCCGTCCCTGCGGTGCCCAGTGCTGCGGGGACGCTGCTGAGTCCTGCCCGTGTCCCCCGCGCCCCAGCCCAGCCCGTGCGCGTTGTGAACAAGGAGGAGGCCCAGAGCCCTGTGGAGGTGCTGGAGGGGGACAGCGTGACGCTGGTGGCCCGGCTGTCCCCGGAGACGGCGGCGGTGCAGTGGCTCAAGGACGGGCGGGTGCTGCGCTCGGGCGGGCGGCTGCTGGTGTGCAGCGAGGGCCCCGCGCGCAGCCTCACCATCAAGCAGACGGAGCTGGGCGACAGCGGGGTCTTCCTCTGCGACGCCGGCGACGACGAGGTGCATTTCACACTGCATGTGAAAGGTGAGCCCGGCGGGGACGTCCCATGCTGGGGGGCAGGACCTGCCGGGATGCTTCGTGCCCCTCGCCCGCGCGCCCATGCCTCCCCGGCACGGCTGACCCCGGCTCTGCCCTGCCCCAGAGGCGCCCGTGCTGTTCATGAACAAGCAGCAGCAGCCGGAGAAGCTGCTGGTGCTGGAGGGTGGCAGCGCCGTGCTCTCCGCCATCGTGTCCAAAGAGCCAGCGCCCGTCACGTGGCTGGGGCCGCGGCAGCCCGTGGCGGCCGGCGAGCGCTGCGAGCTGCGGCGCGAGGGCCGCGTGCACAGCCTCGTGCTGAGCAACGTGAGCAAGGAGGACGCCGGCGTCTACACCTGCCTCTCCCGCCACGACCAAATGCAGTTTGACGTGAGCGTTAAAGGTGAGTGCTGGGGGGGGCCAGGCTGCAGGAGGGACGCAGCGCCCGGGACGCCCCCGGCACGTGGCAGTGCGTGCCGACACATGGGCCTTGGCCGTGTCGCAGAGCTGCTGGTGAAGTTCCTGCGGGGCCTGGCGGATATGCACGTGCACGAGGGCGAGACGGTGGTGCTGTGGTGCGAGCTGTGCAAGGCCAAGGGCGACGTGGTGTGGCTGAAGGACGGGCGCGAGCTGGCCCCCAGCGCCCGGCGGGAGATCAAGGTGGAGGGGCGAGAGCGCTCGCTGGTGCTGAGCAACGTGGGGCCCGAAGACGCCGGCGAATACTCCTGCGAGTCCAACGATGACCGGACGCTGGCAACGCTGACGGTGCAGGGTGAGCCCCAGACGAGGGGCCCTGTGCCAGGGACCTGCCTGCTCCAGGGCCAGCCCTGTCCCGTGGGGCGGAGAGGGGATGGGATGGTGGGGAGGGTGCCTGGTGCCCAGCGATGGCAGGGCTTGCAGCAATGCTCAGTGACCCCGCAGCACAGGGCATTGCCGGTGCCGGGTCCATGCACCCTCATGCCCCCGCTGCAGTCCCCAGGGTGGTGGAGATCATCATGGAGCTGCACAGCCTGACGGTGCTGGAGGGGGAGGACGCCACCTTCAAGTGCGTGGTGTCCCCTGAGGACGTGGCCCTGACGTGGCAGCTCAACGGCCAGGCTGTGGCCCCCTGCGAGCGGCTGGTGGTGGCGAGAACGGGGCTGTGTCACAGCCTCACCATCCGGCAGTGCCAGCTGGCCGACGTGGCCACCGTGACGGCCAACGCCGAGGGGCTGGTGAGCGCTGCCCGGCTGAGCGTGCAAGGTGAGTGGGGAAGGAGCCGGCTGGGCCAGCGGGGCCCAGCGCGTGGTGGCCCGTCGCAGTGGCCCAGAGTCGGCTGGGGCCAGCCGGTGACGCTGCGCGCGGGCCTCGCAGAGGCGCAGGTGCTGTTCGTGCGGCGGCTGCAGGACGTGGCCGCGGAGGAGCAGCAGGACGTGTGCCTGGAGGTGGAGGTGAGCCACGAGGCCGCCGAGGTGCAGTGGATGAAGCAGGGTGTCATCCTCCAGCCAGGCGGCAAGTATGAGCTGCAGGAGTCGGGGCGCCGGCGCACCCTCACCATCCGCAGCCTCAGCCCCTCCGACCGCGGCACCTACCGCTGCGAGAGCCTGCACGACCGCACGCAGGCCAAGCTGTGCATCGAGCGTGAGTATCTGCGCGGTACTGGCTCGGCACTGGCACCACGGCTGCGCTGGGGCCGTCCACGAGGGCTGGGGGGGACGGGGGCTGCAAGGCACGAGTCTGCCGAAAGAGAGGCACCGCGCAGAGAGGGGAGATGGGGCAGAGCTGGGCATCTGGCTGGTGGGGGTGATGGAAGAGGGAGGTGTGCATGGGGCCAAGGGTGGGCAGCGGGAGGGCAGCGGTGGGAGCAGGAGCCTGGCGTAGAGAGACGAATCTGGGGCATCCCTCCAGCAGCAAAACTGGGGACCTGGGGGCCTCTGTGGTAGGGGAGCAGGCCCCAGTGGTGGACACAGGTCCCCATCCCTTGCAGCGCGGAAGGTGTCAATCCGGACCCGGCTAGCAGACGTGGAGACCTTTGAGAAGGAGACAGCCACCTTCCACCTGGAGCTGTCTCACGCTGGCGTGCCTGGCGTCTGGACGCGGGATGGCATCCGGGTGAAGCCCAGCGGCACGTGCCAGATCAGCGCCGCGGGCTGCGCGCACAGCCTCACGCTGCAGCGGCTCACGCTGGAGGACTCGGGCACTGTCGCCTTCACTGCTGACACCCTGCGTTGCAGCGCCCGCCTGCTCGTGCGGGGTACAGAGGGGCTCGAGGGGGGGGGGGGGTGCAGCCCCAGCAGCGCCCTGAGAAGCGCAGCCCTTGCCCCACGTTGAGACACCCTTGGCACAGCTCGCTGCCCCCACAGCCCCGAGCCAGGGTCTTTCGCTGCCGAACCTTTCCGCCCTGTGTCCTCTCCCCTCAGAGCCGCCCGTCACTATGGTGAAGGTCCTGCGGGACCTGGGGGTCCCGGAGATGGGGGCTGCCAGCTTCGAGTGTGAGCTGTCTCGCCCCACCGCGGAGGTGAAGTGGTACAAGGTGAGGGCTCGCCCCTGCCCCTCCAGGCTCGGCAGCGCCTGGCCCAGCCCATGGGGGGCTGCCGGGAGACGTGTGGGGCGCAGCAGTGGGGGGGCTGCCCCCAGCACCCCCTGACCATGTGCTCTCCGGGGCAGGACGGGACGGAGCTGCGACCAGGGCCCCACTGCCGTATCTACTCGGTGGGCCGGCGCCGTCTCCTGCAGCTCAGCCACTGCGAGCTGGCCGACGCCGGCGTCTACACCTGCGACGCGGGCGACTGCCAGGCCTCCGCCACCCTGCATGTCCATGGTATGGTGGGGCAGACAGCGCTCGGGGGTGCCAGGGTGGGTGCAAAGGGACCCCATGGGGGTCCCAGCAGCCTCTGGCTGGTACAGCTGTGTCTTTCCAGATGTGCTTGCCTCTGCCAGTGCCCCCCCTTCCCCTTCACTGCTCCCTGGGACCCACAGGCCGGGACTCTCCTCTCCTGCCTGCTCCCAGGTTGCACAGCCTCTTGCTGACCCTCCTTTCCCCGTCACCCCGAGCTGGTCATCCCGTCATCTCCGTGCATGGGAGCCACGGGCTGGGCCCCCGACCGCACCCCGGGCCCCGCACGGCGCAGCACCCACCCCCCTGCCCCTGTCCTGCAGAGCGCCAGGTCTGCATCGTGCAGGAGCTGCAGGATGCCTGCGTGCAGGAGAATGAGAACGCCGTCTTCACGTGTGAGGCGTCGCACGGGGACGTGAAGGGCGAGTGGTTCCGGGACGGTGAGAAAATCAAGGTCACCAGCACGGTGAAAATACGGCAAGAAGGTGAGTGTGCTGCTGGCATGCGAGGGTGAGGTCCGCGGTGGTCCAGGGTGCAGCACTGCTCCCGGGGCAGCAAGCTGTCCTGCATCCCCCCACGGCTGCAGCTGCCCTTGGTCCCTGCTTGCCTGGCTCGAGCAATGGGCACGAGCAATGGGCAGAGGCTGGTGCTGCCCTGATCCGGCTCTGCTAACTCATGCGGTTTCGAGGCTGGGAAGGGGTGAATTCAAGCAAAGCCAAGGCAGAGAGAGGAGTTTGTTTGGCAATGGCTGTAGGGCTGGGTGGGCAAAGCAGGGCCCCCTGCCCCCCCCTTGTGTGTGCCCCTTCTCCGTCCCCCTCACCCCGCATCTCCCTCGGCAGGGACCAAGCATTTCCTGCTCATCTGCGGCGTGCGCCCTGAGGACGCAGGTCTCATCCGCTTTGTGGCCAAGACGGCCGTCTCGGAGGCAAACCTGAGGGTGGAAGGTAACCGGCTGGGGGCACACTGGGGTCCGTGGCTGGGCGCTGAGCACTGGGGCGTGGGGGGCGATGATGGGGTCTGCTCACGGGATCCCTGGCGCTGCTGGGAGCTGGGTCTCCAGCAGAGTGGTGTGGGTGAAGTGTGCCCTCCTGGTGATGCTCACGGTCCCCTGCCCACACACCAGCGCTGCCCATCCGGATCGTGAAGCCGCTGCGGGACAAGACGGTGCTGGCGCGGCACAAGGCCACGCTGGAGTGCACGGTGTCGCATGCCCGGGGCCGCGTGCGCTGGTTCCGTGGGAACACCGAGATCTTCGCTGGCGACAAGTACGAGATCTGCAACCTGGACTGCTACCGCACCCTGATCATCCACCACGTGGGCCCTGAGGACGAGGACTCGTACACCTGCGACGCCTTCGACGACCGCTCCACCGCACGCCTCCTCGTGGAGGGTGAGCCGTGGGGAGCGGAGCCGGTGCGGGGGCCACGGACGGCAGCCACTGGACGGGGTCACGGGCTGGCCGGGCCCTGACCATGCTGCCGTGCCTTGCAGCGGAGGGGATCCAGGTGCTGCGGGGGCTGCAGAGCGTGGAGGTGGTCGCCCCGGCCGAGGCCCGGTTCGAGTGCGAGGTGTCGGGTGCGCTGCCCTGGGCTCCCCAGTGGAGCCTCAACGGGGAGGTGCTGCGGGCCAGCGCGCACGTGAGGATGGAGAGCCAGGGCAGGGTGCACCGGCTGATGCTGTGCCCGACGGCCGCCGGCATGAGTGGCGTGGTGAAGGTCAGCCTCGGCCAGGCCCGCTCCAAGGCCCAGCTCACCGTGCGAGGTGCGTGCGCGGACGTCCCCGGCAGCCCGGCCGTGGTCCTGTGCCCACCCTTTGGGCCCCTTCCCCACCCCTGGGGTCCCACCACTGTTTGCAAGGGCCTGCTCCCTGGGGTGAGGGCAGCCAGCTGGGGATGGGGGTGTCGGGTCTGTCCCACTTTGGACGGGACACCCCTTTGGGGTGCCCTGCCAGCCGCGGGGCTGCGCTGGTCTCCCTGCTCCCTGACACCCTTTCTGCCTGCAGGGAGCTAGGAGCCATGGCAGCAGCGGCCAGAGGCCGGACACGGACGCTGGTACGGGGAAACGGGGTAGCCCTCCCCTGGGACGCACAGACGCAGGCAGACCATCCCGCTCCTGCTCTGGCCTCGAGGCTCTGCATTAAACATCCTGTTTTTTCTGATGTGACTTCTTCCACCCCGGGGGGGGCCTGTCGGGAGCACGGGGCTGGCACCCGGGAGGGTCATGCCACTGCACCGTCCAGCCTGGGGAAACAGGTGTCCCGGGGGAATGACCCTGGGGGCCCCACTGCACGAGCCGCCCGCCCCCACGCGGCCACGGTCCCCAGCCGCCCCGCAGCCCCCAGGCAGCCCGGGCTCCGAAAGGCTCTTTACTGTGTGGCCGTGGCCTCAGCAGCGTTTGGCACATTTACAAAAGAGACTGAAAAGGGGAGGGCGGTGCTGCGCCGCGGAGCCGGTGGCGCGTGGCAGACACATGCAGTTCCCGGGGCGGCGGGACCCCCCGACCATGCGGGGCTGGGGACCCGCCGCGATGTCTGGGCCCAGCCGGCCCCACTGAGCGCTGCTGGGGGCGGCCTGGCAGGCTTCACTCCCCAGCACGGCCGTGGGGAAGGGAAGGGCCTTTCCTGGCGCGAAGTCCTGGCTCACTCCATAATAAATTAATACAAATCACAGCAAGAGAAATATATACAAGGCAGGAGCCTCTGCCTGCAGCGGTGCTCTGGGCAGGGGCTCCTGCCCTGCCCCGCAGACGTGCTGCCCCGGCTGGAGGCTCAGCCCTGCCCCGGGGCCCCCCCGTCCACTATAAAATCCAGTCGCCAGCAAAACAGCGATGGCCTCGGACGCCACAGGAGTCCCTGCATCCCTGAGGCAGCCCAGCCTCTGCCCAAAGGCTGGCTCCAGTGCCCTGTATCCCACTGAAAGAGGGGGGACCTGTGTGGGGCCCCCCCCGGGCATGTCACACTGGACACACGCTGGTAGAGGCCAGGCTGGCCCCAGGGCAGGGGTTCCTCGCGGCTCCCCTGCACTGGGGCAAGTGGGAGCCCTGGGTGCCTCCTCCCTGTGGCAGCATCCCTGGTCCTCCCCATGGGAACAGCCTGGTCCAGGCAGCGTCTGCCCCAACACCAGCCCTGGCTCAGCCCGGGAAAAGGGGGGGACAAGGCAAGCTGCTCTTGGGGGGCAGGGAGGGTGCCTCAGGCAGAGGAGACAGGTATTGGGGGGGAGCTGCCTAGGAGAGGGGCTGGGAGCTGCTTGTGGGCAGGGCTGGGATGGGAACACACATGCAGGAGGGGGATCACTGGAGGTCCAAGGGCTTGGGAACCTGCTTGTTGAGGAAGGGATATGGGGCACAGGCACTTGGGGAGTTGCTGTGGGGGTGCAATGGGGTGGGGGCAGGTGCGGGGAGCTGCTCTTGGAGAAGGGGGCTTGAACATGGGGATGGAGATGGTGGGATGCAAGATAAGCGTGCCCAGGCCAGGGGGAAACACGCAGCAGCAGGGGCTCAGGGAGCCCTGGGGCACCTGTGGGATCCCCCCACCCCAGCAGAGCTGCTCACGCCATGCTCCATGAGTCCATGTGTCCCCAGTCCTTGGGCTGAGTCCCTGCCGAAGGGTTTCCCCAGCATCTCTGGCCCCACAGGCATCCTGGTCTTGCCTAGCTGAGTCCCATGCTCCCCCAGGAAGGGTCTCCATCCGCAGCCTCCACAGCCCTGAGCCAGACGTGGCCGTCCGGGGCCGAGGAACAGCCCCACATGTCCTAGGGGGTCTGTCAGAGCAGGCTGGGGTGCTGGTGTTGCTCGAGGTCACTGGGTTGGGTTATACCCGCACGGCGGGGCCAGAGCCCGTGGTGAGGGGCACGGTGGAGCTGCAGTCATAGTCCAGGTCCACCACGGCGTGGGAGCTGGCAATGAGGCTGTTCAGGGATGGCCCCGTCTGCCGCTCTCGGAAACTCTGGATGTAGCTCTGCTCGAGAAAGGAGGAGTGGGAAGTGAGGAGGCCCTGCTCCTGGCACGCTCCATCCCATCCCATCCCATCTTGTCCCATGCCATCCCGTCCTGTCCCATCCCATCCCATCCCATCCCAGGCAGCCCTAAGGTCTGCTGCAGCTCCCCTGGGACCTGCCTTGACACACTGTGCAGCCCTGTCCAGCCCAGCACTGCCAACAGGCTCCTGAAAGCGTGCTGGGAAGAGACCAGCTGTGTCTGACAAAGCCCAGCGAGCCACACGCCGCAAGGCCCTGGCACGTGGTGCCAGCCTGCCTGCCAGCACCCACTCTCCATCCTGCCCGTGGCCCTGCGACCGTCCGCAGAGTCTCCCCGGGTGGGTGCTGGTGAGTCGGCCTCCTCTCCCTGCACTTCAGCCCTTTGCGGGCTGGCTGCCATGGGGAGGTGATCCCCCATTGCCCCCTTGTCCCTGAGCACAGCCCCATCCCTTCTCTAGATGCATACTTTGTGCCTTGCCCTCTGCTTTTTTAATGTGGCCACGGAGCTTTTGGCTGCTGGTTTTCACTCGTTTGCAAAGTTGGGAGGCTGCGTGTTGGGCACATTGCAGCTCAGCCCTTCCTGAGCTGCCCCCGCCTCGCTGGTATGGCCTTGCCCCCTCTCACTGTGCCCCAGCCCACCCGCATGGCCTGTGTGTGGAGAAGAAAGGGCCAGCCGAGGCCCAGGGAGATCTCTACCCTGGGCGCGGGACTCACTGGGGAGAGCACGTCCCCATCGAAGCGGCGCACGGGGTTGGGCTTGCGGCGGTAGGCAGGCTCGGGCAGGTGGGCCTTGTGCTGGTGGGGTGGTGGGTGGTGGGGTCTCCGCTTCTTCTTCTTCTCCTTCCGGTCCTCCCGCTGCTTGATGCGCATCAGCTGCACACGGCGTTGCTGCCGGCTGATGATCACTGCAGGGCAGAGGGGCCTGTGAGCACGGGAACTTGCCACAGCCTTCAATCCTCCCCACACCCAGGCCAGCCACCTGGTCCTCAGCTCACCCAGCCTGAGCCCCCCTCCACCCCGCAGACCGGGACCACGGCAGCCCCTGGCATTGCACCATGCATGGCCAGGTGTCCCCTTGCTGTGGTTGTTTGCTGGGCACTGCAGAGCCCACCCATCATGCAAACCCCTTAACTGCGCATGCAAACCCAGGCCCTGGGCGCACCTGACCTAGCCCTGAATCCCCCACCTCCTGCACCCAGAGACACCCCATGCCATGTCCATCTCCCCCAGCCCATGGTCAACCCCACCCCCCTGCACACCTTCAGTGTGGGAGTAGCCCTCAGCTGTGACCTTCCACTGCACCAAGACACCCAGTGTGGTGAGCAGTGGCCAGATGCCCAGGATGACCCAGCTGTACCAGCACACAGGGCGAGCGGGGGCCACCTTGATGCGCTCATAGATGTACTGCACCAGCAGGAAGAGCTCGATGAAGTAATCGACAGTGACGGTCATGATGGCGCTGCCGAAGACAGCAGTGGAGAGCGTAGTGAAAAATCGCTGCCACTGCAGGGTGAGCACGGCAAAGAGCATCCCCACGCCCAGGAGGAGCGCGATAGGGATCCACACTGTCGGTGGGTGGTAAAACTGCTCCATTACCACCAGCGTGGCCACCGCCAGCAACAGCCCCAGGAGCAGCCCCACCATGAAGAGGCCGACGCTGCGCACCAGCATGGTGACCAGCCCGCACAGGACCCCGATGCCCAGCCCAATGCCCACTGAGGCCTCCACACTCAGCTGCGTGTCCAGCACCCGCTCCTTGTAGCACAGCATGAAGATGATGATGGAGCCGAACATCAGCCCTGTCAGGAACATGACGGCCTTGAAGCAGCGGTAGCCTACAGAGAGATGGCCACAGTTGGTGCCCAGGAAGGAAGCTGTGCCCGATGGGGGCACAGCCAGCCCCACACCGCAGAATCTCTGCTTGAGTGAGAGGGCGAATGCCACACTTTCCACCCCTCGCAGCACTCTTCTGGCTCTCCTCCTTACTGCCGAGCTGGCAAGAAATGATTCCCTTTGGCCGGTTTGTGTCCCACTCTTGGGGCTGCTGCTCCCAGCCGAGCACCCCCATCTCCCCCATGCCCATCCTCCCACCTCCTCTTGCCCCATCAGCCTCTCCTAGTGCAGCTGGGGCCCAGCCTGGCTCACCGAAGAAGCAGTAGATGATCCCGAAGAGGCAGCACATGGCACACACCACTGAGGGCACCACTTGGTAGTGACGCTCAATTTCCTGCTGGCAGCTGTGTGCCCACTCCTGACCCGTGTCGTGCGGCAGCAGCTTGAAACGCAGCGTCTGCACAGTTGCAGTCATGGCTCTGGGGACTCCCGGAAAAGGCATCAAAATCTCCACTCCTGCCCCATTGCTTGTGGGCAAAGCTGCACTCCAGCACCTGCTCCGGCTGGGAAGGACAGGAGAAGTGGGACGGAAGCACCTGGGCAGGTGCTAAACCAACAGCTGTCCCTGGCAGCCCTGAACTGCAGCAGTCCCGGCCCAGACATCCCCTAAGTCCAAGACACTCAGTACCCAGCACTGGGAAAACCCACTCCAGCTCCATTGTGCTCAACTGGGAAGAAAAGGAAGAGGGGAATAGCCTCATCTGACCTCACCAGTGCAGGCTGCGGAGCCGTGCTGCTCCCCTGGTGCAGGCCAGGAGCTGCCATCTCCCAGAGGGGTGTCCAGAAGGATCCCCTGTCCCCAGGGAGTCTGTTTCCATCCGTGGGGAGCTTCCCTGCTAAGACGCTGTGCCTTACAATGTGTCTGTAGCTTCAGTTTCCTGCCCCTGGCTCTCACGCCTCTCATCCGTTCTCTGCCAGATTAAAGAGACTTCTACTACCTGGTATTTTCTGCCTGTGAAGTAATTATACTCTGTAATTAAGTCATCCCTCAATCTTCTATTTTTGTAGGCTAAACAGATTGAGCTCTTAAAGCTTGTACTCCAAGGCATTTTTTCCAATCCTCTAATCATATTTCTGGCTATTTTTCATACCCACTCCAGCTTCTAGTGTCCTTCTAAAAAAGCAGGCACCCAAACCAGATCCAGCCCTCCCATGCTGACCTCCCCAGGGTGCTGGAGAGGAACCAGCCCTTGTTGGTGCTGGGGCTGGTGGCTGCCCCTTTCCTGAAGGACCTGAGCCCAGCTCACACAAAAAGGGACAGCTTTCGCCCTGCCATGCACTGGTGTGGGAACGCCACGTCCACATTTCCCATGGCTGTGCCAGGACGCCATGCAGGAGGTCGCCAAGGCCCCTTTGGCGCCTCCACAGATGGAGAGGGCATAATCTTTCACAAAGACTGATCCAGCTCCAGCTTAAAATCCAATTAAATCTGCTGTCTCCCCGCTCCGACCTGGAGGCTCTTCCCGCCTCCCTTTGTTCCCATGGTTCATTTCCAGGCACAGTTTGTTTAGGATCAGTTTATTGTGACCAGCTGTCCCTGTGCCAGTGTTGTCCTTCTGACTGCCACATTAAAGCAGCCAGCTCAGGACTTAGCCTTGGTCACAAAACCAAACACACCACCAAGAATTACTGGGGAAGGGGCAGGAGCAAGGGCAGAAACTGTAAGTGCACCACTGCACAAACCCCATCTTGGGCAGGGGCAGTTCTTGCCACACGAGGTCCTACATCAGCGCCTCTCCATGTTTACCAGAAATACCTGAAATAATAGAGCTGGTTGCTGCCTGCTGTACAGCCTGGCGGCTTTTGCAGACAAACCAGCACAGCCTCGGTTGCTGTGGCCTCCACGGCTCCTGTAGGCTCCCTGCCCTCCCTCTATTGCCTGCTGCCTCCCTGCCTCTCCCTTGCATTAGGGATACAGGAGCTGACACGGAGGCTCTCTACTAGCAACTCATCTCCAGCCCCAACCTTCAATGTGCAAGCAAGCCTTGCCTTTGCCTGGGTGTTAATTAATGCCTCCTGCAGCAGCACACATCGGATTTGCACCGCCACTGACAACCCATGCTGCGGCTGGCTTTGCTGGGCTTCCCTGTCTTTGCGTGTTGCTTCCTCACGACTCCTTCCCAGCTCTGGCATGGGGATTTTGGTATGTTTTCCTACTGCCTCGCCAGCTCCGCCTGACTGGCCGCATGCCCACGCTCACTCCCAGCACCACTCCAGCGCTGGTGCACGCAAGGGAAGGGGAGCTGAGCCAGCGCGGTGCAAGGAGGAAAGTGGCACCAGTTGCACCAGTCTGCTCTCCACGGGAGCTTCCCGGGTGCCAGCCTCCACCTCCTCTTAGTCTTTTTGCCTCCAGCCTCCTACATCCCTTTATCTTGAGGAAAACACAGCCCAGGCAAGCCAGGACAAATCTGCTGGAGGAGTGCTCGGAGGGAAGGCTCACAGCAACACCCGCACCTAATCCCAGGAAGCAGAGGAGGGCTGGGAGCAAGCACCGAAGGCAGGACGAGCCCTGGGGCTGTGCCCACCGCAGCCTAAGCCTCTCCCTGCCCCTGCGTGAGGATCTCAAGCAGGATTGGACTTTAACCGCAAAGCCTGGGAGCAGCGGGCTCGCGCTGGCCGTCCCAGCGACGACCCACGATGCCGCAGCGGGGCTGCCCTTGCTGGCTGTGCGGCGGGGGCCAGGGCCGGGGCTGGGGCCGGGGCCATGCGAGGTGCTCAGCTGGCTGCAGTTCAAGGCCCGGCATGCACCGCCTGCCCGCCAGCCCCAGGACCGCGAGGGGAAGGAGCGAGGCTGAGCCCCCTTGGGGGATGTGCACGGGGCGCTGCACGGGGCCAGGGGCCTGGCGTGCAGAGGGGCCCCCTCGACCCACACCCGGCCCTGCAGCCGCGGCCGGGGGATCCTGGCTGCGGGAAGGGGCGCCCTGGGTAAATCCGGCTTAGGCAGCGGCGCAGGCAGCTCGCCGAGCGCCCATTGGCGCCGCACTGTTGCTAGGGGAGCGCAGCGCCTGCTCATTGGCGCCGGGACTTGCCCACCTGCTGCCTCCCCTCCGCCGCATCCCCGGGCTCGGCATTGCCGCCCGCCGTGGCCCACCGGGCTCCCGGCCCGGCCCCACTGCCCTCCCTGCCCCGGCCCCCTTGTACCCCCCCACCAAACCCCTCTGCACCCCAGAGCCCTGCGTGCCTGCCTGCCTGCCGCATCCGCAGCCCACTGCCCCCCACCACATCCACAGCCCGCTGCTCCCGTGGCCCGTAGCTGCATCCCGCATCTCATGGTGCCCCCTAGCCATGTCCTGCACTGCCCAGTGCAGCACCTCGCACTGCACAGGGTCCCTACAGCTGGGCGTCTCCTCGCCACACCTTATAGCCCATTGCCCCCCGTCATACTCTGCAGCCACCTGCCCCTGCCAAAGACCCCTGTCACCACAGTTTGCCCTGCCTCTGGCTGCACCTTGCACTGTGTGGTGCCCCTACAGCTCAGTGCCTCCCTGCCATACCTTATAGACTTGTGCCCCACTGCAGGGGACCCTATAGCCAAGTCCTGACTGTGCAGTGCCCTTATAACTGCATCTTGCACTGTGCAGTACCCCAGAGGTGTCTCCTTGCCACATCTTTAAGCCCCCTGCCTTTTTGTGAGGGTCCCTATAGCCACATCCTGCATCTCCCAGCACCCCATTGTCAAGTCCTGCACTGCGCAATGCCCCCACAACTGCACCTTGCACCATGCAAGGCCTCTATAGCTCCATCCTGCACTGCACAGTGCCCCTATAGCTGAGTGCTCCCTGCTGTACCCCACTCTCCCCTTGCTGAGGGACCCTATAGCCGCGTTCTGCCCTGCCCAGTGCCCCATAGCAAGCCCAGCATGGCACAGCACCCTGCAGCCACATCCATGCCCTCCCTGCCCCCGGTCTGGGCTCCCTGCAAGCGAGGAGCACTGAGCAACATCAGGGAGGGCAGGGAGGGCCCCCTCACTGGGATGAGATTGCTGGGCCAGGGGTGCCCATGTGGGCTAATACAGGGTCTAGTGCCCATGCCAGCACTGCCACCACAGGAGCCTGCCACCCCGCTCATGCCCTCGGGTATGGACAGCTTGCGGGGCCGGTGCCCCCCTGTCTAAAGATTTTCTGGGTGACCCCCCTGAGCTGCTTGGCCCAGAAGGCCCCTTCTTGCAAGAGGATCCTGGCCATGGAGACCTGCTCCCCTCACGCTGCAGCAGCAGGGCCAGGGACCCAGGGACCGGACAGGGGCCAGGCCACATCTCACAGGGGACACAAGGCGGCCTGGCTGCCCCTCTCCTGGAGGGAATGGGGGTGCTCGTGGATAATGGCTGTCCTGGGAAGCCCGACCCCACTGCAGGGCCTTGCAGGGAGCTCTCCCCCTGCCACTGCCTGGCCTGTCTCACGCTCCGGGGATGGGCCCAGGACAGGGCCAGGACAGAGGGATCTGCAGGGACAGCATGAGGGACCTGCTTTCTCAGGGGTGCACGGTCTGCAACACCTCCCTAGAGCTCCCTCCTGGGAGCGGGGAAGGGTGCAGGCAGCTGAGGGCAGGATTTATTTGTGGGAGGGCATGCCAGTGCTTCATCCTCCTACTGCCCTCAAGTTTACTCCGGCAGTTTGCAGAAAAGCTCCTAATGAAAGAATCCTATTAGCAGAGGTAGCGACGGGGGGAAAGGCTGTGTGTGGCCTGGCTCAGATGCGGGTTGCAGGCAGTGTGTCCTCCCGTGCTGAGAGGTGCCCAGAGGAGCCCCCACACCCTCAGAGAGGATCATGCAATTCATTGGGAGCTGCAGCATGTCCCCAGTGCCCCACAGCACTGAACCAAGGTGTCAGGATGGGCAGCGGGGAGGCAATGCCATGTCCCACCAAATCCCAGCACCTCCTCGCCCGAGCGGCCACTGCCTTTTCCTTCCTGCCTCTGCTCAGGGCACCATTGCTGGTTGCCTCCCACAGAGAGCAATCTTTGCTTGCTCCTCCATGGCAAGACCCATGGCTATGGACTGGTGGATCCAGGGGCGCCAGGGTGGCAGGACTCCTTCGTCCCTGGCCCCGCTCACCCCATGTGCTGCTCTCGCCCTGTGATCTGGCTCCTCTGCCTGGCTGTGGCACCGAGCCGTGGGCATCCCTGCCGGCCCCTGCCCAGGGATGCCCTCGCTGCTCAGTCATCCCTCCGGCTTGGCCTGGCTGCACTCCCAGGGCTTAACAAAGGGGCGTCTGGGTGAAATTTAATAGCCTGTGACATATGGGGGATCAGGGCAGATTAGCTAATTACCCTGGCAGTGTGCAGCCCGCTGACACATGGGGTCCTGTCCCCCTCTCCTCCCTCTCACCCCCACAACTACTTCAGGCAAAACCAGGGCACCTTAGGATCACTGACACAGCCAGCATCCCAGCACATCCCGGAGCCCTGCTCCCTTCGCTCATGGCATCCAGCACATCCCAGGGCCCTGCTCCCTTTGATCTTGGTATCCTGCCATGTCCCAGAGCCCTGCTCCCTTTGTTCCCGGCATCCCACAGCATCCTGTGGCCCTGCTCCCCTTTGCTCCCAGCATCCTGCCACATCCCGGGGCCCTGCTCCCCTCCACTCTTGGCATCCCACAGCATTCCGGGGGCCATGCTCCCTTTGCTCCTGGCGTGCTGCCGCGTCCTGGGCCCTGCTCCCCTTCACTCCCGGCATCCTGCCACGTCCGGGGCCATGCCCCCTTTGTTCCCGGCATCCTGCCATGTCCCAGAGCCCTGCTCCCTCTGCTCCTGGCATCCCACAGCATCCTGGGGCCCTGCTCCCTTTGCTAACAGCATCCTGCTGCGTCCCGGGGCCCTGCCCTCCTCTGCTCCCGGCATCCCGCCACGTCCCGGGGCGCGGCTGCCCTCGCTGCCGGCATCCGGAGGTGCCGGGGATGCAGGGGCAGGAGCAGGGGCAGGGGCAGGAGCGGAGGGAAGCCGGGCGTTGCTAGGCGACGCCTCTGCAAGGCCTGCCGGGCAGCCGGCGCCGCTCCTCCCTCCCTTTGTCTGGCCGAGGGGTCCCCGGGGCGCCCCCGCCCGCAGCCCGCAGCCCGCAGCCCGCAGCCCGCAGCCCGCAGCCCGGCGCGACGCGGCGGCGCCCCGCGGCGTGGGGGCACCCGGGCGTGCCCGTGCCGGGCCCGGCGCGGCCGCGGCTCTGCTGGCCCTGGGGCGCGGCGGGCGCGGGAGGCCCCCGTGCAGCGCGGCGGGCGGCCCGGCGGCGTGCTGGCGGCAGTCCTGCCCCCGCCGTCGCACGCGGCGTCCCTGCGCACAGTGGGGAGCTGCTCCAGGGCCCAGGGCAGAGCGGGAGCCAGGCGGTCGGAAAGGCGGAGCGGGCCTGGGAGCATCCCGCTTCCCGCTGGCCTGGGCAGGGCCTGGCCGAGGCCTGGCAGGAGGGGGGCGGTGGCGGCTCTTTCCCCGCTCCAGGGGCAATCGTGCCCCTCTGAGGGCCGCTGCCCTGTGTCCTCATCCTGCCCTGCTCTCTCGCAGCGGGTGGCCAGAAGCAACACGTGTTCCTCCCTTCCCAGCAACTTGGCGAACTCCCCAGACAGGGGGCTGTGGCCGAACAGCCAGCCTGAGGCACCCTCATCCAGAGACCCCTGCCCCTGTGCCCTCCCCAGCTATACCCTTGCCCCATAAGGTATCTGCCACCCATAGCTTCCATGATAGACCTCAGAGACCCACACTGCTGGCTCCACAGACCCAAAACCCATGTCCCTCACAGCCCTCCCTCCCAGAGGGGCACCCTATTGCACCCTCTCCCCTCTCCTCTGTCCGTAGTCTCCCCCATAGTTCCAACACAGCCTTTCCCCTGCAGAGCCTCCATGTCCCCTTCACAATGTCCCTAAATAACCCCCAGCCCCAAGGGACTGGGCCTCCTGTGTGCTTCCCAGCTCCTGCGCATGCCAAACCCCTGTGTGCCAGCCGCTGTGCATGCTCTTGCTTCCTGCACCCCACACCTCCCTGTCTGCACATAGCCCTGTCCCACGCAACCCCGTGCACCACGCACCCCCAGCCATATGCACTCTCCAGTCCCACAAACTCCCTGTCCCCTCGCACCTACAAGCACCCTACAGCCCTCAGGCTCCCGGCACCCCATGCATCTGCACCTTCCAGCCCCACACATCCTCCAGCCCCCAACGTCACACGCACCCCTGCAACACCCCATGTACGCCCGTCCCCATGCAGCCCCTCGCACGCCCCTGCACCCTGCACCCCACGCATCCCGCACCCCCCTGCACCCCACGCATCCTGCACCCCCTGCACGCTACACTCCCGGCACCCTGCGCACCGCGCACCCCCGCGCACGGCCGCCGCGCTCCCACCTGCGCTCCCGGCCCCGCTGCGGCGGCGGCCCCGCGGCGCGCGGCGCTCCCGGCCCCGGCCCCGGCCCCGGCCCCGGCCCCCGCGCATGGTCGCGGCGCCGCCGCGGCGCGCGGTGCTGAGCGGACAGCTCCGCCTGACGTCACCGCGATGCGTCACCGCGCCGGGCGGGGCCGACCCGGCGGGGGGGCGGGGCCTACCCGGCGGGGGGCGGGGCCGACCCGGCGGGGGCGGGGCCGACCCGGGGCGGGGCCTGCGCCGGGGTGCGCGGGGGGCGGTGCGGCGGGAGCGGGGAAGGGGGGGCGCGGCTGCACCGGGACGCGCCGGTGCGCACCGGGGCGACGGCACCAGGAAGGGCCGGTGTGCACCGGGATGGCGGCACCGGGAGGCGCCGGTGTGCACGGAGGTGCCTGTGTGCACCGGGATGGCGGCACCGGGAGGTGCCTGCCTGTGCCGGGGCGGCAGCACCGGGAGGCACGGGTGTGCAGCACAGAAGCGGGCACCGAGAGGCAGGGGTGCACCGGGGCTATTGCAAGGGGAGTCATGGCGTGCACCGGGGCGTTGTGCGAGGGGTAGCATGTGTGGGGGGCACAGCCCCCACAAGGGGCCTGGATGGGGGTGGCTGCAGGGTCTGTGCTCGAAGGGAGCAGGCATAGGTGTACAGGGCAGCTGTAGAGATGGTCCCTTGTCTCTGTGCAAGAGCCCCTGGCTTCATTTCAGTCCAGTTTTCTGGAATTTGGAATTTTATTTTTAATTATATATTTTTTCAAATATTTATTTTCAGCACTTCTTCAGATGTGAACCCCTATCTGAATACAAGCTCGGATCAAGAGGACTACTTTCAGAATGAAACCTCTCTCTTCTTATCACTATTTCTCATGGGATCTCTGGGATCTCTCTGTAAGAGAAATCAAATATACATATTTCTAACATTTCTCTGTACACAGAAAACAAAGGAGGCTTTGGTTGTTTATGATCAAGCTTGCTTTCTGGCCTTTGTCCATGGAAAATCTCTGCTCATTTCATACTTCTGCATCTTTTCCCTTCTGGCATCTCCTAGTCCAATCATGTTCCTTCTGTTTATAGTTTTTATATGTTTGTTACTGAACTGCTCTCCATGTGACTGCCTTTGCCTATTTCTTGTGTTAGCCTATTCAAGAGAAAAAGGCCTATGAGAATGAGCTAAACTTGGATGATCATCCTGTGTCTTAGGGGGGTGCGATGGTGCCAACTGCTTTCTGATGAAAACAGGCTTCTTTGTGGCAAAAATGAAAGCTGGGAAAGGGATCCTGCAAGCACAGTGGTCTCCTGCCTGTGCTTTGCAGCGTGCTGTGCTTGGCAGCTTCATGCTCACCACGGGGCAGACATGATCTGTATTTTATGGAGAGGAAAGGAAGGGCTGTCCAGAGTAAATCCAGAGAGCCCTGATTGCTCTGAGGCTGCTGGAAATGGAGCCATGGGCTGGGAGCAGGCTGGGAGCAGACTGGTCCAGACTGGAAGGATGGGTCTACCTCCTTGTCCTTATTCAGTAATGCCCAGTGCTGTGTCCAATTTGGGCTGCTCACATCACAGGTCCTGGGGTCACTCACATGCCGGAGGCTCCTTGTGTGCTGCAAATTCTCTCCGGGCCAGTTCCTGGATCAGATTTGTTCTTGGTGTTCTCTGCTGTTCTGTGGCCTGGTCTACTCTGCAATATTCTGCTGGTGAAGTCATGAAAATAATTTGCATCATAGGGTCATAGGATAATTTAAGTCCTCCAGAGTCCCTAGTCCAGCCTCCTGCTCAAAGCAGTGTCAGCTACGAAGGCAGACCAGGTTGCCTAGGGCTTTAGGCTGGTCTTGAAAACCTCCAAAGGCAGAGACTGCACAGCCTCTCTGTGCAACCTGTTCCAAAGCCTGGATGTCCTCACAGCAAAAAAGCTTTTCCTTGTATCCAGGCAGGACTTCTCTTGTTTCAGTTTGTGCTTTTTGTCTCTCATCTTCCCACTGTGCACCACTGTGAAGAGCCTGGCTCCATCTTCATGATGACCTCCTTGTAGGTACTGGGGAGCTGCTTTTTGATTCTCCTGAAGCTGTCTCTTCTCCAGGCTGAACTATCCCAGTTCCTTCAGCCTCTCCTCATATGGCAAATACTCTAGTCCCCTGAGCATCTCGGTGGCCCTCTGCTGATCTTACTCAGTTTTGTCCATGTTTTTCTTGGGAGCCCCAAACTTGCACGGTCTGAGCAGCATGGCACTGCCAGCAAACCCTGTGGTGCTGCCTGGCAGAGAGCTGTTGTGGTTTTGCTCACACGCAAGGATGCGGTACATCTGTGCTGCCAGAAACATTCTCCTGTGGCATGTGCTCTGTCTCCCCTAGGGCTCTGTACGGTGGGTAACTCTTAATGGGAGTGGGCACCAGACCTCACCTGGGGGCACTCTGATGCTGGTTGGTGTCAGTATGGGCCATCAGTTTGCTGTCTGATCTGCAGACAACTGCAGAGCAGATACCACAGCTCGAGGCACCCCTGTTTCCCCCATCATGTACTCTGATTTTCAGCAAAACCCAGGGTTTTCTGCTGATTGTTATCCTTGCCACATCACAATAATACTGACAACAGAGCTGGCATTCTGGTATCTTTTTAGTCATCTTCCCCCACATCTTATTATTCTGGAAGTCCTGCTGTAACAACTGCATCTGCTCCTCTGCAATATTGCCTCCCTGGACAGCTGTTCCCTATTGTGTGTCCCAGTGCTTGCCTTCCCTATGTAAGTGCGGTGCTGGGCCCTGGGTTTATTGAATTGTACCTAATTAATTCTGAATATTTTTTCCAGTTTATCAAGATCATTTTAAATTGTAATCTGCCCTTCAAAATCTTTGCAAGCCCTGCCAGCTTGGTGTCAGCAGTACATTTTATAAGCTGTTCTAACACCCAAGTAACAGAAAAGAATCTAGCCTACGAAAAACCACAGTAAGTCTGTCCATAACTGTCCTCCAGCCTTATAACACAAATTTGTTGTGGTTTGTTACCAGTTGTGTGCTCATTTCACTGTGATTTCATGTGGATGCTACAGCTTTGTAGCATGTCACTCATAGTTCATTTTCTACTTCACCTTTTCTGATAGTATTCTTACCACCTTCTGCTATTCCCTACACCTCCCTGACCTCATTCTGTGCTTTTTCTTTGGTCCTGTTTTGACCCACAGGTTATTAAAAAGTTCCTGACACAGCCATTCTAATCTGTTGCTATTCTGCCTCCTTTCTTCTGTCTTGGGATAGTTTGCCACTGTGCTTTCAAAAGACTTTTCCAGCCACTACTTGGTCTCCTGCACACCTCCTTCCCAAGGTTTGTGTGTGCAGCTGCTTTCTGCAGGCCCCAGTGCTTGTTTTGCTGCCTTGATTTCTTCCTTTCCTTGGAATCAGCCACCCTGCTGATTTGTGATCACAGTCATACCAGTTATCTCCTCCTTGGACACCTGTGCTGCTTTTCCCGTGCGTGTTGTCCAGCACAGAATTACAGAATGGTTGAGGTTGGAAGGGACCTCTGGAGATCATCTAGTCCAACCCCCTGCTCAAGCAGGGTCACCTAGAGCACATTGCACAGGATCGCATCCAGGCGTGTTTTGAATATCTCCAGAGAAGGAGACTCCACAACCTCTCTGGGCAACCTGTTCCAGTGCTCTGTCACCCTCACAGTGAAGAAGTTTTTCCTCATGTTCAGATGGAAGTGTCTGTGTTTCAGTTTGTGCCCGTTGCCTCATGTCCTGTCGCTCGGCACCACTGAAAAGAGTCTGCCTCCATCCTCTCGACACCCTCCCTTAAGATACTTGTACACATTAATAAGATCTCCTCTCAGCCTTCTCTTCTCCAGGCTGAACAGGCCCAGCTCTCTCAGTCTTTCCTCATAAGAGAGATGCTCCAGTCCCATAATCATCTTTGTAGCCCTTCGCTGGACTTGCTCCAGTAGTGCCACATCCCTCTTGTACTGGGGAACCCAGAACTGGATGCGGTACTCCAGAGGTGGCCTCACCAGGGCTGAGTAGAGGGGGAGGATCACCTCCCTCGACCTGCTGGCAACACTCTTCCTGATGCACCCCAGGGTACCATTGGCCTTCTTGGCCACAAGGGCACATTGCTGCCTCATGCTTAACTTGGTGTCCACCAGCACTTCCAGGTCCTTCTCGGCAGAGCTGCTTTCCAGCAGGTCAACCCCCAGCCTGTACTGCTGCATGGGGTTGTTCCTCCCCAGGTGCAGGACCCTGCGCTTGCCTTTGTTGAACTTCATGAGGTTCCTCTCCGCCCACCTCTCCAGCCTGTCCAGGTCTCTCTGAATGGCAGCACAGCACCACATCTTTGTGGGGCATTGCCATTCCCCTCGGCTGTTCTGAGGAGTCGCAGAGCTTCTTTGCTTGAGCCTGGCAGGGTGTGTGCAGTCTGCAAGGTCCCTCATGAAAAGGCCATCTATATGTCACAACAGTAACGTGCACATTTAGGTGAAGTGTCCTTTCATACTATTAGTTTAGTGGTTCTCTTGGGTCAGGAGCCTAGTGATGAGGAGAAAACAGTTTAGACTCTTGAAAGAAGACCCACAAACAGCAATTCATGAATGGGAATGTGGGGCTTTAAGACCACCTTGAATTTATTTGTGTCTTTTGTCTGTGCTGGGCAGTTCAGCAGCCTCATGAATGGGGAAGCAGCTTCTGTGCACAGCCACCAAGTCCCCCAAGACGCCTCTCCCGCAGCATCTGCTGAGCTCCAGGAACAAAGAATCAGCTGTGCCCAAGCCACAGGAGAGGGGAGCCAAATGTCAGTGACCTGGAGAAATCTGTGATTAAACCAGCTCAGACATTTTATCTCCTGTTCCATTTGAACCAAAAATAAAACAAATTTGCTTTCTGAGCTGGAAGGTTACATATGCATCTGCTGAACTTACAACTTCAAGACATGAAAAAACGGACATGCTGTTTCTATTGCTTCCTGCGCCATTTCCCTGGGGCGCTCAATCCCTTATCTCTTCAGATGTTGTGTTCCCAAGCCAAGTCCTGAGGGCTTGGTTTGGATCTCGGTAAGCTCCTCTCTGCATGAACTCTCTCTGCTACTATGCAGCAAGTTATCTGCCCTCCCTCCAGGCAAATATCTATTTGCTCTCCCTCCAGGCTGTTTCCCTGCACCCAGACTGGGCATCCCTCCTGCCTTTTCTTTTCAAAGCCCAACTTGCAAGTACTCAGTGAAAATGCAAAGTTTTCCCAAAGAGGCCTTTAGGCGGCCTGAATAAATCCGGTTTCCGAGAACGCGATGAAACAGAAGGGCTCCTGCAGCAGCTATGCCAGCATTATGCATAAAGCCTTTGGTAGCCTCTGGCTTAGCCCCACAACTTCTTTTCCTGAGTCTCTGAAGGAAGCGGCACGGAGATCATGCCTTCCTCTGAACAGATGTCCTCTGTGGCCTCGCAGCGCCCAGGAACATGTTAATGCCTCCCTTCCAGTCACTGCTCCCTCCTTGTGGTGCCAGTGATAGAAGAAAGGACTAAAAGAGGCCTTGAGAGGTTCTGTAATTGCTCTGAGTGGTGAATTTATCTAAGAGTTCGGGAGCCCTTCCCCACGCCCCCTGGGCAATGCCTGGGCAGGGCCTGCCAGGCTTTCCTCTGACCAGCTGCCTGGGCTCCGGAGATGCAGGGCGGTGGCGTCCCCGGGACAGGAGCTGCCTGGACACGCCGTGTTGCGAGGTAAATGCCCAGCCACAGTTTGCCTTCTCCTGGGCCCAGCCTGTGCGATGCTCTGGGGTTTGCGTGGAAACGCAGGCTCGGGTCTTGCCAGCCACGGTGACGGCCCGGCCTCGGCTTTGTGTCCTGGGCAGTGGCCGCCAGGCGCCGGGGCCAGGGTGCTGCAGGGAGCCCTCAGGCCAGCTGTGCACCTGGCATGGCGCTGCCGGGGAAGGTCACCCGCTCTGCTGAGTCCTGCCCCCGCCCCACGGCCAGGCCCTGTGTCCTGCCCCACGGCTGGGTCCTGGCCCCCTGCCCCATGGCCAGGCCCTGTGTCCTGCCCCCCACTCCATGGCTACCACCTGTCCCCTGCCCCATGGCTGCCCCTGCCCCACGGCCGTGCACCGCCCCCGCGCGTGCGCGGCCCAGGCCGCAGGCGCGGAGCCCCACAGCCCAGGACCGGGAGGGGGGGCGTGGGGTCTCCTAGCAACCGCGCCCCGCCCCCACGCCGCCCCCTCTCTCTCCCCTCGGCCGCGGCGCCGAGCGCGGCAGTGACGCGGCGGCCGGGGCGCGCCGAGAGCGGCCCATTGGCCGGGAGCGGCCGCCCGGCGGTGACGTGTCGCGCGGGGCGGGGCCGGGGGGTGACACGTCGGACGGCGGCGCCGAGCGCGGGGAGCCGGAGCCGCCCCCGCCCCCGCCCGCGCGTCCCGGCCCGGCGCGTCCCGGCCCGGCGCGTCCCGGCCCGTCGCCTCGCCCGGCGCGGCCATGCGGCTCTCGCTGGTGCTGTCGGTGCTGCGGCCCGCGGGCCCGGTGGTGATCGGCGTGTCGCTGGGCTTCACGCTGAGCCTGCTCAGCGTCACCTGGGTGGAGGAGCCCTGCGGGCCGCCGCTGCGCCCCGCCGCCCGCCAGCGCCCCGCCGGCGGCCCCGCCAGCGGGCCCGGGCCCGGCCTCGACGGCGGCCGCCACAACGGCAACGCGGCCCGCAGGCCCAACGCCGTGCCCGGCGGGCTGGGCGCCGAGAGCTGGGAGCCGCGCGTCGTGCCCTACCGCCCGCCCAGCCCCGGCAGGGCCGCCAAGAAGGCCGTCAGGTGCGGGGGCGGGGGCGGTGGGGGGGCTGGGCCCCGCCGGGGGGGCGCTGTCCTGGGCCCCTGTCCCCGCCTGCCCCCCCCCCCCCCCCCGTCTGCCCCACGGCAAGGGCAGGCTGCCCCCTGCCCGACGGCAGGCTGCCCCCGCCCTGCTCCATCTGCCCCGCGCCAAGGGGCAGGCTGCCCCCGCCCTGCTCCGTCTGCCCCGCGCCAAGGGGCAGGCTGCCCCCGCCCTGCTCCGTCTGCCCCGCGCCAAGGGGCAGGCTGCCCCCTGCCCTGCTCCGTCTGCCCCGCGCCAAGGGGCAGGCTGCCCCCGCCCTGCTCCATCTGCCCCCTGCCCGACGGCTGGCTGCCCCCCGCCCTGCTCCGTCTGCCCCCTGCCCGACGGCTGGCTGCCCCCCGCCCTGCTCCGTCTGCCCCGCGCCAAGGGGCAGGCTGCCCCCGCCCTGCTCCATCTGCCCCCTGCCCGACGGCTGGCTGCCCCCTGCCCTGCGCCGTCTGCCCCGCGCCAAGGGGCAGGCTGCCCCCTGCCCTGCGCCGTCTGCCCCCTGCCCGACGGCTGGCTGCCCCCCGCCCTGCTCCATCTGCCCCGCGCCAAGGGGCAGGCTGCCCCCCGCCCTGCTCCGTCTGCCCCGCGCCAAGGGGCAGGCTGCCCCCGCCCTGCTCCGTCTGCCCCGCGCCAAGGGGCAGGCTGCCCCCCGCCCTGCTCCGTCTGCCCCCTGCCCGACGGCTGGCTGCCCCCTGCCCTGCGCCGTCTGCCCCGCGCCAAGGGGCAGGCTGCCCCCCCCGCGCCGTCGCCCCCTGCCCGACGGCAGGCTGCCCCCGCCCTGCTCCGTCTGCCCCGCGCCAAGGGGCAGGCTGCCCCCCGCCCTGCTCCGTCTGCCCCGCGCCAAGGGGCAGGCTGCCCCCCGCCCTGCTCCGTCTGCCCCCTGCCCGACGGCTGGCTGCCCCCTGCCCTGCTCCGTCTGCCCCGCGCCAAGGGGCAGGCTGCCCCCCCCGCGCTGTCGCCCCCTGCCCGACGGCTGGCTGCCCCCTGCCCTGCGCCGTCTGCCCCACGCCAAGGGGCAGGCTGCCCCCTGCCCTGCTCCGTCTGCCCCGCGCCAAGGGGCAGGCTGCCCCACCATCTGCCCCAAGCACAGCGGCTGGCTGCCCCCTGCTTTCTGTCCTGTGCCCCCCGCTTTCTCTCCCGTTCCCAAAGCCGGCTGTCCTGTGCATCACGCCATCTGCCCCCTGCCTGAGAGCCAGCTGCCCTGTGCCAGTGCTGCCTTCTGCCCCATGCCCAACAGCTGGCTGCCCCGTGCCCCTGCCTTCTGCCCCATGCCCATGCTAGCTGCCCTGTGCACCCCATGGCCCTGTGCCTAGCTGCTGGCTGCCCACGCTAAGCTGTCAGCTTCCGTTTGCCCCCTGCTGCCCCCCATTAAGTGGCTGGTCACCCTGTGTGAAGCAGCCAGATGCCTTCTGTCCCCCCGCTGCCCCCTCGTGCTCCTTGCTGGCTGCCCGAAGCCAAGTGGCCAGCTGCCCCGTGCCAAGTGGCTGCCGGCCCTCCTGTATGAACTCCGACAGGAAAGTGTAGGGCCATTTCCCGGCTGCTCAGGAAGTCCTTCTGCAATAATGACTTCCGTTAGAGGTGTCTGGCTGTGCCACAGCTCCCGGCTGGGAGCCACCCCGCTGCCGGAGCCTGCCCCGCGCTCCGTGCCGCTCTGCAGCCCAGGGTTGGCGTGGACCGCTCCGCACAGCCCTGGTGTGGGGATGGGGCTCTGCCCCCAGCACTCATCACTCCTTATTGATACTTGCAACTCTCTTGTCTAATGTAAACTTGCTCTCTTGTTGGCCTGAGACCCTTCCTTCTCGGGCTGAGATTTGACATGCCCAGCCTGGGGCTTGAGGGGAGTCTGGGGGGCTTCGTCTGAGTTGTGGTGTGATTCTGTGGCCCATACCGGGGTGTAGAGGGAGAGCTAGTAGGTGGGAGAGAAGGTACCTGTCAGCTGTGGTTGTGGCCAGTCTTGATCTCCCTGAGTCCTGCCCTAACCATAGCTGGTAAGAGCTGTTGTTGGGCTGGTGCCCCATGCTGGGAACAGGAATGAAGTGACCCCAGTGTGCCACATCCTTTACTGGACTTGCTGGGCTTCAAAAGGGCTCTGACAGCCCAGCTCAGAAAACCTTCTAACAAGGTGGCGTGCAACTGTGAAATCCTCCCCTGCTGCGGGAGCTGAGGGCCTGCTCACAGGGGCACCACTGCTCTGGCTGCTCTGCTGCTTCTTGATGCGGCCGAGCTGCCAGGCAGCACTGTGGGCACTGGCTGGCTTGGGTGCATGTGGAGGAGCCTGCTCAGACTGCACTGGGTGAAAGGAGCCTGCTGCTCCCGTTCTCTGGCACCATGTCGCCCGCAAAACTCTCTGTTGCTGCTTGCTGTCCCGTTTCTGCTTTACTTGTGTCGGTGTGTGCATGTGTGCAGCTGATTTCTTCAGGCTGATGGGGAGCCACACTTTATGTGACTTAGTAATGAGGTCTGGGGTTGCTGGGCAGGCTCAGGAGCATGGCCTGGGCTAATTCCTTTCGTTTGCAGCACAGATGGAAGAAGAGCTGTGGACTATTAACCAGGGCTTTGCCGGGAATAGCTGAGGTCAAGCTCTGTGTGCACAGGCATGGCCATGTTTCTGACTGTTGCTCAGATACTCCCTTGCCCCTGTAAATGTGCTGGGAGTTTTTCCAGGCAAAGGGCACCTGGCATGGTGCTTGTCTGCTCCTGCAGTTCCCAGGGGTGCTGTCCTGGGGTCTACAGCTTGATTTTTCTTGCAACACTATGGGCTGCTGGAGAGCCTTCCTCTGCTGCTTCCCTTCCTCCCCTCCATTTCCTGAGCTCATACAATACCTCCTTCCCCCTTCTCCTTAACCCTTCCTCTGCCACTGTCCCTGCCTGTGCTGGGAGCCAAGCTGCTCCTCCTGGCGCTCAGCCCAGAGGAGCTTTGTGCCTGTGCTGCCGTGGTGCATAAGTCGCTGGGCTGGATGCAGCACACTCTGCATGACACCCTGCCCTAGGCTGTCTCCTCTCTCCTATCCTACCCTGGCAGGCACATGTCCTGCAGCAGCATGTCCCCACTGCATGCTGCAACCCTCAACCTGCTCTGGGGCTGGGTGTGCCCTGTCCCAGCAGCCCCAGGATGACATGGAGCCAGCAGTGAAAGGGCTTCCTTGTCCCTGCGAGGAGGTGGGCGGACAGAGGGAGCGGGGGGCTGAATGGGGCCAGTGTGTGTGAGGCAGCAGCATGGGAGTGTGTGTGGGGGGGTCGCTTCCTGCCTCCGGGCCATGTTGGAATAATTAAACCTGAAAGTAATTGTGAGTCTGGCAGCTGGGGGCAGCTGTGGGGAGGGAGCTCCGGCTGTCCCTGTGCTGGCAGCTGGGCTCAGGCCATGCACTTTCACATGGGAGCTGCCTGCCTGGGGGCTGGCGCAGATCATGCAGCCCTGAGCTCTCCCTCGCCTGGAGGGCGGCACAGGCTCTCACCTAGGCACCGCTCTCCTGGCTCCCAGAGGCCTGTCTGGTGGAGAGCCATGCGTGGGGAAAGGCTGCGAGAAAGTGCCTCTCTGCCCAGCTCCCTGCTCAGATGTCCCAGGTTGAAGGCTGTGTCTGGACTGGCAGCAGCGCAGGGTGTCTGGTGTGGGGGTATTTCTGCTAAAACAGGAGGTTTGGAATCTCTGTTTTCCTATTTTAGCTGCATCCAGCCTTTTGTGAACTTCTTGTATGAGCTGGGCTAACATGACAGCGAAAAGAGAAGGTCCCCTGTGGTCTTAGATGGAGTGGGGGATCTAGACTTCTTGCCTGTGTCCCTGTTCCAGTGGGGATGGAGCCAGTGCTGGGGCTGCAGGGCCCTGGCAGGAGGGCCTGGGGGAGCAGCAGGCTTGGGAAGGCTCTCTGGCTGCCCTGCAGCTGTAGGGTGCCAGCTGTGTTTGCTGTTTGACAGGGCAGGGTCAGAGTAGCGGCTCAGGTACCAGGGTACCTCACCAGAGCTCTCTGCTGTGACTCTTGCCTAGGACCTGCTGCTGGCAGTGTCCCTGGCAGCCTCTGGGTCCCTGTGTGGTTTCCTGGGCCAATGTCTTGTCCATGTGGTTGCAAACCTAGGAGTAGTGTTCCCTTCTTCTGCAAAAGGGCTTAACTCTGGAGCCTGGACACTGAGCCTCACCCCCTTTGCGAAGTCTGGGAGGGAGATGGGGAGATGGGGAGGACCTGGGCCGATGTGGTGGTGGAGCGCTCTGATTGCGGACTGTGTCACATGCACGTTCTCTGTTGCAGGACCCGGTACATCAGCACGGAGCTGGGGATGCGGCAGCGGCTCTTTGTGGGCGTGCTGACCTCCAAGAGCACGCTGAACACACTGGCGGTGGCTGTGAACCGCACGTTGGCCCACCGCCTGGAGCGCCTGGTGTACTTCACAGGCACGCGGGGCCGCAAGGTGCCTCATGGCATGACGGTGGTGACGCATAGCGATGAGCGGCCCATCTGGAACATGTACCAGACCATTAAGTACCTGCTGGACCATTATGTGAGCGACTTCGACTGGTTCTTCCTGGTGCAGGATGATACCTATACAGAGGCACACCGCATCAGCCGCCTGGTCGCCCACCTCAGCATTGACACCCACCTCTACCTGGGCCGCCCTGAGGAGTTCATCGGTGGAGACACCGAGGGACGCTACTGCTATGGCGGCTTTGGGTACCTGCTGTCCCGCAGTCTCCTCCTGCGTCTACAGCCTCACCTGGAGAACTGCCGTAACGACATCCTCAGTGCCCGGCCCGATGAGTGGCTGGGCCGCTGCATCATCGACTACACAGCCATCAACTGTGCTGAGGAGCATGAGGTAGATCCTGCAGTGGAGCTGGGCTGTGAGGGTGCTTGATCCCTGCCACCTCAGCCTGGCCTGTTTTCCTGTCTCACCTTCCCTCCTCCCTTGCACTGAGGAAAGCCTCTGGGCAGTGTCTCACCAGCCCTGCCCACTTCTAGGGACTGTGGGACCAGCTCTCGTGTGCTTTTTTCCCTTGGGCTTGCTTTGCTTGTACCCAGTGGGGTGGCACTGTAGGTCTGGATCAGCTGTAACATGTCTCTCCTTGCTGACACAGGGCCTGCATTACCAGTACTTTGAGTTGGGGAAGAACGTAGACCCTGAGCGGGAGACTGACCCACGTTTCCAGAACGCGTTCACTGTCCACCCTGTGCTGGACCCTGTCCAGATGTACCGGCTGCACAAGTACTTTGCACAGGTGGAGCTGGAGAGGACATACCAGGAGATCCAGCAGCTGCAGGTGAGACCTGGCTTAGTTGGGAGGATCTGGGCTCCTCCTGCCATCCTTGTGGGCTTTTCAGTCTCTTTGGGCCACCTTTCCACTCTAATGTGAGGGCTTTCTGGCCTGGAGCTGTTCTGGAGTGGCATCAGCTGAGCTTCTGTGGCTGCGGTGGTGACAGTGCTGTCTGGAGATCAGTCCTTAAGGCCTCTGCCCTTGTGGCCTGAACCAGGAGGTTCTGCCTCTTGGTTCGTCTGGGCCATGTGGACCTTTGAACCCTTCTCAGATCTTGCTGAACTTCACTTCATGATCCTAACCTCAGAGCGCATGCCTGTGACTTCTGACTGACTTCTGTTCAGCCAAGCAGGCTGTGAGCAGCTTTGGACCCAGGCAGATCCTGGAGCTGTGGCAGTCCGGGATGATCGGGCCAGCAGTGTGCCAAGATCTGGCAGCAAACTCAGAGTGGGGTGGGACAAAGTGCAGGCCATGCCAATGAAAGCAGCTTATTGTATTCTGTGTGCAGTTCTGGTGAAACCCTGCCACTCTTTTGCTGGCGTCAGTCTGAAAGCAGTACAAACTTGTTTAGCCACTCCTGTCCCAAATAGCAGTATCAAATTTCTGAATATCATGTGTTAGCAGAAGGGGCTCTGCAGAAAGAACTGGAAGGCATATCTGTACCCACCTTGGCTCTGACTGCTCCTTCTCTGCTTTTGCAGCTGGAAATCCAGAACTCCAGCAGGCTGTCTGCAGATGGGGACCACAGCGCCACGTGGCCCATTGGCATTCCTCCCCCATTCCAGCCCAAAACCCGCTTTGAGGTGCTGCGCTGGGATTACTTCACAGAGGATCAGGTGTATGCATGTGTGGACGGCTCCCCCAAGTGTGAGCTACGTGGTGTGGACCTGGCAGATGTGGCTGATGTGGTGGCCACTGCCATGGAGGAGCTGAACCGCAAGTACCAGCCAGTGTTGCATGTCCGCAAGCAGCAGCTGGTGAATGGGTACCGGCGCTTTGACCCCACACGTGGCATGGAGTACACACTGGACCTACAGGTAGAGGTGGTCACTCAGAAGGGGCACAGCCGCTCTGTCACCAAGCGTGTGCACCTGGTGCGCCCCCTCAGCGAGGTGGAGATCATCCCCATGCCGTACGTGACAGAGGCCAGCCGCATCAATGTCATCCTGCCACTCACTGCCCATGACCGGGACCATGCTGCCCGCTTTTTGGAAGCATATGCAGCAGCTGCCTTTGAGAACAGTGAGAACGCGGTGCTCACCTTCCTCTTTATCTACGACCCCTTTGAGGCCCAGCAGGTGACCCAGAATGACATCTTTGCCCCAGTGAAAGCCCAGATCACTGAGTATGAGCGCAAGTATGCAGAGGTGAAGATCCCGTGGATCAGTGTTAAGACAGATGCACCCTCCCAAATCAAGGTCATGGACATCATCTCCAAGAAGCATCCTGTGGACACGCTTTTCTTTGTGGCAGGCGTGGGCACAGAGGTCACCACTGACTTCCTGAACCGCTGCCGGATGAACACCATCAACAACTGGCAAGTCTTCTTCCCCATTCACTTTCAGGGCTACAACCCTGCCATCGCTTACCACAACCAGGTGCCACCCACCACACTGGACCTGTTGCGGGACGCGGGGCGCTTTGACCGTGATGTCTTCCATGAGGCCTGCTTCTACAATGCTGATTACATGGCGGCGCGCACCCGCATGGCAGGTGATGTGCAGGAGAATGAAGACATCTTGGAGACCCTGGACATCTATGATATGTTCATCAAATACTCCAACCTACATGTCTTCCGGGCCGTGGAGCCTGCCCTGCTGCAGCGCTACCGGCACCAGGCCTGCAATCCCCGGCTCAGCGAGGAGATCTACCACCGCTGCGTGCAGAGCAGTTTGGAGGGTGTAGGGTCTCGTTCCCAGTTGGCCATGGTGCTTTTTGAGCAGGAGCAGGGGAACAGCACCTGAGCCCAGGGCACGGAGGGGCTGGCCCTGCCCAGCCTCTTGCCTGCCCCACCTGCTCTGCTGCCCAGATCTGTCCTCCTCGTCCTGGTGAGTGTGGCATGGCTGCAGTGATCACCGCTAGCTGGTGCCAGAGCCTGTGACTCCATCACCCTGGTGCTACCCAGGTAGGGCTGGGATTTCCCAGCCTGGGCTGCCTGGGATGTTCCAGAGCAGCTGTGGTTTTTGTAGACCCTCACATGAGATTGGGTTAGAGTTATTGAGCTGAGAGCCAGGACACCTGGGTTCTCATCCCAGAGCTGCTGACTGCGGTCCCTCTTGCTCCTGGCTGCAATGGCTGGTGGGAGGAGCAGAACTGTTCTGTCCCTTGCTTTGTCTTGTGAACTGCACCACCCCCGGCCCCCTCAGCCTGAGGGCTCACAGAGCCTGAGGCCCCTGCTGTGGGGCTGTGACTGTGATGAGTTACCAGATGGGGCTTGGGGAGCTGCCACATTTTCCCCTGCCCCCCTGATACAGGGCTGCATTTGCTCATTTGGCTCCCAGTGCTGGGCACTCTTTGGACACTAGGACAGAAAGGACCAGAGCACTGGCCCCTGTCATGTGGGGAGAGGTGTGTCCCTGTGCCTGCCTGCTGCAGGCTTGAGTAGGGGGAGGATGGATTGGGGCACGTCTGACCCCAAAAGAGCAATAAGAAGGTTGGTTTTAGTGTACGCCACTTGGTAATGAGACAGAAACCTGAATCCTCCAGGCTGACTGGGGTGGGGGTTCCTGGCCCCAGGATCTGCAGGTGCAGGGAGTGCTGCAGGGGAGCCAGGGATCCTGCTGTATTCACTTACCATGAGCTGCTCCCCATGGGAACTGTGACCCAGGCCTCTTCGGCCTTCGTAGTATCAATAGGACGTAGGAGGTCGCAGCCTTCAGACAAGAGCCTCCTGCTGGAGGTTTGAGCTGTCCCTGCCACCAATCCAGAGCCCAGCGTGGGGCTGCCCTGTGGGCACCTGTCCCAGGGGCTTTGCTGCCTTGCCACTGCAGAAGGGACCCTGGTGCATGCATGCGCCTGGCCTTTGTGGCCCTTCCTCGTGGCTGGCAGCTGCAGCTTGGCTTCTTCAAGAGCTGCGTCCACTCCGCTCAGTGTGGGGCAGGGGACACCATGCCTGGCCCTGACCCTGGCCAGCACCGCTGAGGCTGGTGGGCAGGATGGATGGTTTGGCTGTGCGTCTCCTAAGGAGAAAACGACTGAGGAGCTGCTCTGTGCTCCTGGTTTGTATTTAATAGTGGGGAGAGAAAGGGGGGGTTGTGTTTACACTAATAAAATGGAGAGATGAACAAGTCGGTCTGACTGATTCTTCCTTGGAGCCAGGCACGGTGGCCTGGGCTGGGGTTGAGCCTTTCTGCGCTCTGGGGAGACTGGTGCAGACGCGAGCTGCTGCTTAGGAGAGAACGTGTGAAGTGGGTGCAAATGGTGTGATCTGTCCCCTTGCTACACCCTCCCGCATCTGGGATCAGCTTGGAAGGAAGCTCCTGGCCAGAAACTTCATCCAGGTACCATGTCGAATCATTACTGGCGAATCTACCCTCTCTGAATTGGTTTCACCCCTTTATGCTCTGTTTTATATCTCAGGCCTTCTCAGAATCTTGTGGTAACAAGTTCCCTAATTTAATGATGTATTTTGGGGTAAAGCACTTCCTCTTTGTCTTTAGCCCTGCTCCAGATGTTCTCACCACATACAGCTGCTATTTGTGTTACAAGAAAGGGTGAGTAAACATACCCTTTCTGTGCTGTTCCAGGCATGATTTTTATGGATCCCTGTGCTCATCCCACCAGCTATTTGGTCATCACTTTTTCCAAGCTGAAGAGCCCTCCTTTATTTAACCTCCCTATGTATGGGAAATGCTCCCTCCCTCTTGCTGTCCTCCTCTGCTCTCTGACCACTTCCCTGACAGCACGTTGGGATGCTAAAGACCTGCCAGACGTGGGTGCGCTTGCGAGGCTCCACTTGTTAAAATAAACGACTTTGTAGGGCAGTGGCATTCAGCACTTGTTCACAAAACTCCCATATCAAGGGCAAAATCCCCAAGAAAATTAATAGCCTACTTGTCTGTAGTTAATAAGGCTATGTTCCGCAAAACTCATGGAAACCCCCCAGGCCTGTAAGGCATATGTTCCCCAAAGAGAGGTATTCTTGTTCCAGTCTTTGTATTCATTGTAGAAACATATGTGTTCAAATATATGTTTGTTGTATTTCCGAGAACAATCTTTAGCTTGCTCTAAGCACTTCTATTTTTGATCTTCCCCAAACACGTCCTTAATTCACTTTAAATGTGAATCTGGGACAGGAGCGTGTAAGAAGGATGCAGGTGCATTGCAGATACATTTCTTCTCTGAAAAGCAGACCTAGAAGTCTGAATTGATTAGCTATTAGAAGAGTATCCAAACATTAATAAAACAAACCAACTTCAAATAAAATTGGCTGCAAAAAGAAATCCTAAATTGTCGTTTAATTGTTGCAAGATGGTCTAAATATAGTTGCTCTTGTCTCTTCTTTGCTGTTTGCCCAGACTGAGTAAAGAGCTATTTGCATACTTAAAGCTTTGCACTATTAAAACCAATGAACCATCCCCTGCCTGAACATACGTAAGAGCAAATTATAGTCCTTATGGTACTTCCAGCAAAGTTTATTGGTTTCTTTCAAAAATAAGCTGGCAGCGTTCAAAGTCACTTTGGCATTTGCCAGGTTATTTGCAGCATCAAAACATGCTAAATGATGCAGCTGTGCTCTTGTGATGGCAGCGTGGCTGCTGTAGCCGCCCAACATCTTGCCCTCTGCCATGCCCTTGCATGTGAGGGGATGCTGCTGTCACCAAAGCAGCCCAAAAACGATGCTACAAAGAAAACAGTGATGATCAACAGTGGAAAGAGCTCGGTTCTGTGTCTGCTCTGAGTGCAGGTGACTTGAGGCACACGTACAGCTTGCTTGAATGGCCAAGCTTTGCTTTCTGAAATTCTGCTCCCAGCTGGAGCCCAACGTACAAAAGTTCACAGCTTTAAGTCCTGCACCAGCGACATCTGCTCTGAGCTCCAGTGCTGAGTCTCTGGCTGGATAGCCAAGCCCACTGCTAGGTTTCAGGCCCCATTTTCCTTGTGGCCTAGCAGTCAGCTTGCACCCCCAAATATGGGGGAAGGCTGCGGGAAGGATGCTCCCGCTGCTTTTAAAGGGACAGTTTTTACAGTTGCAGACTGCTGCCCAGCCCCAGCTGTGGCTGCACCAGGTTTGCCAGGGGCTGTCATACAGATGTTTGCCCGACGAGCCTCTGCGCGGTGCCCCAGCCTGCCCTGCCAGCGCTCCTCTGCCCTGCGCCCCTCACTGCAAGGCGAGTCTCTTCCAGCCCCTTCCTAGGGCTGAGAGCCGTCCTGGCTCTTGTGAGCCCTGGCTCATGCTGGTGTCCCAAGAATGGCTCTTTCGCTTACCTTCTTCCTTGCAAGCAGCCTTGTTTGTGCTGGGTGACTGCGCTGGACCGTCCCGCAAGCACCGCAGGGCACGTCTGTAGCCTTTGTGAGCAAAGTCAGAATTTTTCAAAAACTTATTTTATGCATTTCTGTAGCTTGTCTCACGTCCACTTTGCTGCGTCAGTGTTATTTCCCCCTTTGTAGCTGCTTTTCCCTGACAGAAAAGGAAGGCAATTACTCTCCGGCCCCTAGAGGAGAGGCTGGACCTGGCTCGGGCGTCGAGGCACAAGGGGCTCAAACTGCACAGCTGGCAATTCTTCTTCTTCCAGCAGCCCCTCTCGCACCGAGCACAGAGAACCAGACATCCCTGTTAGCTTTGGCCTGCACCTCGGGTGAGTTAATGCTGCACAAATAACAGCCAGCCTCTTTCTGCAGCTCTGACGCATCTCGAGGACACCATGATTAGGGAGCCCCGGGCAGTGCTGGCTGGGGAGAGGGGCCACGCCAGACCTTCCCCACCTCTCTGAATGTGTTCCCAGAATAATTTCCAAAGCCTGCTGGGCCTTCCTCTATAACAGCAAGTTCTCTGTCAAAAAATAGTCCCCAGATTTGCAGCAGGGGAACTTTCCGACAGGGCGGGTGGCCAAAGGCAGGCGCAGAGGGCTGGGAGGAGCGTGTGCCTGCATGTTTCAGGTAGCCACCGCTGGAGGACTTGGGGAACGGGCTGGACGTGTGTCTGTTGGCAGTGTCACAGGCAGGAGAGAGATTAATGCCCTTCTCTCCCCTTCAGGCCCGCAGCTGAAGGGTGAGCTGGAGCCAGCCAGCCTGCGCGGCAGCCAGCGGAGGAGGCAGAGGAGCTTCACCAGCGTCGCTAGCTATTTTCAGATCAGCCGGGACCGCTCACGCCGGGACTGTGGAGAAGGGCTGGAGCCGTTGCGGAGCCACTATCTCTCAGCACGGAGGGGCGAGAGGTCATGGGGGAGGGGGGAGCCCGACCTATCTGTCTTTAGGAAGAGGGAGAGAGAAGCCAGGGAATTCCTGACAAACCGGCTCAACAGCCTTTCCTAGAAAAACACCGGGACAAACTAACAACGAACAACGTGTAACTGTAACTGCCAGGAGGGTGGGTGACAGCCGATAGAGAGCTGTCAGGAGCGGGCCGTGCCAAGGAAGCCTCATTTCCCTCTGCAGCCAGGGCCGGGGAAGCGGCCCCGTGGTGTTAGACAGCCGGCCGTCGGTGCAGCCGGCTGGAAGTGTCGCTGGACACGCACCAGGCACTGGCCTCTGAGAGGGCTCTGGGGGGGGATGCGAGCCCAGCTGGGGCTCACCACCGGGGTGGTATCAGGCTGGGTGACCGCATCCAGCTCATTCAATGCTTTCTTAATCGATATGGAAGCTGGAAGAATGTAATTATTCTCTGCCACCAGGCCTGAGGCGCTGGACGCATGATGGAGCGGGGAAGTGGAGACGGCTCTGCACGAGGGGAATAGCCTTTCTTGCGTGGGCGCTGGTGGCTGTGGCACCCTGAGACAGATGTGGGCCAAACGAGGAGTAGGAAAGTCCAAGGTTTCGTTGCTCAGGGACTCAGCAGTGTTATCCCAGGCATGCCACCTGGAGCACGGGTAAACCGAGCGGCCGTGGCTGGGCTCCTGACTGCGCTTCGACGGATGCTCTGCTTTCTGCGGGAGTGGGGGGAGCGTTTCAGATCCGCTGCTGGGAGAAGCCTGCATTTCCCGTTTGCTCCTAGGTGTGTGGCAGCGCAGGGGCCACTGCCACTGGTCTCAGGTGTCCCACCTGCCTCCCTGCTCCTGCTCTGCCCCATCCCGCCCCACTGCTGCCTGCCTTGCAGTGCGTCCTGCGGGGGCCGCGCGCTCAGGACGGCAGTGCCGGCAGCGATGCCCTTGTAGCTACTTGGTCCTCTAAACGAAGAGCGAGTAGCTTTCCTTAAAGAGCTTGGGACCAATCTAGCAGCGCCGTTTTGCAGCCTGCCAGCAGCCAGTCAGATCAGTGGGTGCCTGTAACTCACCCAAGTGGAGCCGGCAGGAAGAAGCTGTTGTTATTTGGGTTTAGGCTGAGGCCACAGGGAGCCTTCGCATCACTCTTCATGGCATGAAGGGCCTCACATCCAAAGCACGCCTCCGAGCAAAGCCTCAGGCTGTGCTTGCAGGAGTCGCAGAGCAAAAACCACAGTGCTCGGAGGGTGAATGCAGTCCCTGGCGCCTACGCGGGGAGAAGGGCCCCGATGCCGGGAGGATCTCCAGGCCAGCATGTGCCCCCTTCTCAGGAAGGAACCATGGCAGAAGGAGCAACGGCATTTCCCCCGGGCCCCTCTCCGCCAGGGACACCCATGCCGGGCAGTGTCCTCCGTGCCTGGCTGAGGAGCGATGGCCCGGCCACGGCTGTGCCTCCCCTTCAGCTTCCAGTCCTGCGTGGGAGCAGGGGAGGGCACCCTGCAGCCAGCACATGCTGCTCGGCTGGCGCCTGCACTGAGCTGCCGGCATCCCGGAGAAGAGAACTGGATCATTAGTTAGTGGCAGAGTTTTGTGGAGAGATGAGGGTCCCTCCTGCGAGGGGGGCTGGCGAGGAAAGGGATGAAGCAAACATTGCTGCGCTTCGGGCTCCTGCCTCGCTGCCCAAGGCCAGAGGGGCCTAGTGAAGTGCGGGACCGTGAAGGTGAAAGCCTTAAAAGAGGAAGCAAAGGTGGAGTGGTTTCGGGTGGTAATATGGTCAATTTGCAACTTAATGGAGAGAGAAGTTTGCAAACCCTGTTCAGGTTTGATCAATATGTTTGCACAATTTGTGTATTTTTTCACAAACACAGTTGCAGAGTCAGAGAAATAAAAAGGCAGCTTTCCTAATGGGGTAGGAAAAGGTACATTTCTGCTGCCCAAAGACTTATGCCTCCCACAGGAAGATTTGCTGAAAATGTTGTTGGCTCACCACATCCTTTGAAAGGAGCAGTGTGTGTTCCCCGTCGGTGTCTGCTACGTGGCTGTTTGTTGGCCTGTTGGAAGAGGGCCACGAGGAACAATTCAGCGTGAAGCGTTTTGAGCTATGAGAGGGGCTCGCTGGCCGTTACGTGTAAGGAGCAACTGCTACCGCAGGGAGCGGTGAAAGTCTCCATTTGTGGAAAGCCACAGGGAAAGAGCGAGAGAGCAACGGGAGCACCAGGGGTGGCGAGGGACCCGGGGAAAGGGACATAAGCCAGACACAGTTTTCCTGAGCCTGCCCGCAGCTGGCCCTGGTGGCAGGACAAGCCCTTCACCCCTGCGTGCCAGGACGGGGCTGATGGGTGCCTCGGGGCTCCAGCCACCATGGCCGGGAGGTCACCTGCCTCATTCCTCTACCTCAGAGCCACAGCAAGGAAAAGGGCTTAAACTGGCAAAAAACAAGCTGCTGCTTTGTTGGGGTATCCCCCTTCTCCCCCCACCCCCAATAATTTGTTTCCCAAATGCAGTTATGCGTGCGGGTCTCTGTGCAAATACAGAAGCGAAACTGGTAGCAGGGAAGGCAAAATCTGCTTCTCTAATCCTGCATGATGTCTTGGAGTTCAGATCACTTCTGCCTACATTAAACCATGATGGCAGATTTATTTCAGATATAGCAATGTTAATCAGCTCAATATCTGACCTTTCGTAGGCTGTAGAAAGCGAGTCTGCGCCAGGAGAGAGTTACAAGACAGGCGAGGTGGAGCATCCTTTCTTTGCTGCGTTTTAGCTGGGAAGAGGCCAACGCTGCCGCGCTGTCTGACCTGTAGGAGTGGGGCTGCTGCTTCACAAGCCGTAAAGCAGGTAACGAAACACCGGGAGCATTTCCTCCACACCGCTCAGAGGAGAAAAGCTGCTCCCGGGGGACAGAGAGACTCTGGGCTTCCTCTGGGGGCACCCATTTCCACTGATACCTCGCAGAGCAAAATACAACAGATAGATACCACCAGAGCCAGGCCAAGGCAGGCAGCCCCTTTCAAGAGGGTGTAGGGAGCTGCAGTCTTATTCCCGATGCTTTTCTGGCCAAATTCAGTGAAATGCAGCCACGGGGTGCTGGCTGCCCAGTGGCACCAAGACACCAGCGCTGCTTAATGGAAAGGGAAATGGACTTTAGCTGGGAGCACAGAGCTGCCCCTGCAATAATCCTGCTGGCCACGCATGCCTGCCAGCCTGGGCTCACATGCCTCACCCACCACGACATGCCGGGCTGGTCGCGCCAAGGCCGCAAAGAGGAAAGAAATGCAAACAGACAACAGCCCACGGTAGGAGAGGGGTTTCCCTGCACGGGGGACGGCAGGGCTGAATGGAGAGCATGCCAGCAGTGCTGGTGCTGAGCATCAGGGCGCTCTGGCACGCCTGGGGATGTCCTCACCAGGACCTAGCTTTGGTGCTAGCTCTCCCAGCAAGTAGGTCCTGGCAAAACGTCCAGGACAGAAACGGCGAGCCAGCTGGGGGGACACGTCGCTGGTGTGCTGAGACTGCGTTTGGCAGGAGATGCTGTGGGTCATGCCTTTCACCCCATGCTGTCCGTCATCACTGCCGCTTCCAGGCAGAAGGTGATGGGGAGGATGTGACAGCAGCGAGGGCACGTGTCCCGTTGTGCTTGAAGGCTCACTTCTATCCCCTCCAGTTCCAAGCCGGATGACTTGTTTTCTTTGAGATGTGGCTTTTCCCTGGAAAGAGCTGTAGTGGCAGTGCTTTGCTATGGATGTGCGATGGAAGTGCCTGAGGAGGGGCCTGGCACATCCCACTGTGGCAGTCGGTGTAGGCAGAGGGCCAAAGAAGGCGTCCCCGGCTGCTCCGTGCCGATGCCCTCTCCTTGTGGGCTGCAGGGGCTCGGGTACCACTGCACTGCATCCCCGAACTTGGGGACAGCCACCAGCGACCCCACCTGCTGCCCAGCTGAGACCATGGTCAGTCGGAGGAGATGTGACAGGAGCAACAGCCTGCCGGAGCACGGCTGCCCTGGGAGCGGTGAATGCTTCTCCCCACCGCCTGGCTGTCACCCGTGGGGTGAGGGGAGCTGTGACCAGTGCTGTGCCGGATGCACAGCGTTTGTTCAGAGGGCTGCGCTAATTAAAATTAAGGGCCTGTTTCACTATTGTGAATCCCCTTCTAATTATAGCATGCCAACTATTTAATGCAGCTCATTAAAGGCAATTCAAACAGTGCTTGGCTTGATTTAGTGTTGGCAATGGACTGATTTGAGGGCTGAGAACAGTGTACGGTGGTTATAGCTGCCTGGCAGCCCAGCAAGCCCCAGGGAGGCAGCGGCACCATCCCTAGGGGCAGCAGCACCAAGTCTGGTGAGAGCAACTGTGGCCCCTTGTGCAGACGCAGCGTGGGAGGGGGCACCCCCAGCAGCACGGGGGTCCGGAGCACCCTGGGGCGAAGCACGAGCAGCTGGAGCAGGAGGGTACCCTGTTGGAGAGGTGGCGTCCCTGCTCAGGGCCACCGCTAAACCCTGCTCCGTGTCCTCCTGTGGGTCCTTCTTGGCCTCACGTCGTCATCAGCGGGAGATCTCACCTGGCTCCTGGCTGGAGCGGGGTGCTGGGGCTGGCGCTCCCGTCCCCTTGCCTGCACCGTGCTGTTTGGAGGAGGTGGGAGCCTACGGCAGGTGCCAACCTCCAGGCACAAGCTGGGAAGTAGGGAAATGAAAGGACCTGAGCTATGACTGCAGCAGATGAAAATAACTTTACTTAAAATCTTTGATAGGTCACACAGAAAGAGCTATTTCAGGGTTCTGGCAAATCGCCCTGTTCGTAGCATGGGGCACATCCTGAGGGCCTCAGTGGCCCCACTTTGTCCTGAAGCCCTGGGAACCCTGGACAAGCCATCTCTGAGGCCTTTCTTTCTGCAGTTCTTCACTCCTGCTCCTCTAAAATCCTGTTTATTTTCTCACAGAATTCATCAATGATGTTGAACTCTCTCTCTAACGTAGCAGCTGCTGCGCGGATGCTCTTTGCCAGCTCTGACCGTGCCCCGTGGTGGAAGTGAACTGAGTCCTTGGTGACGAAGAACAGGTCTAGGGCCAGGGACAGGCCCACGAGAATGTGGGTAGCTGTCCCTGCAAACCTGACGGCGTGGCTGGTCCCGGCCAGTACCGTGCTGGCCTTCGCCATGCTGGTGACATTGAGGACGCTGCGGCCGAGCCCTCCCACCACCCGAAACACCCCCAGGATGACCTCTGTACTCTCATCCTGCCCAAGGAACTCCAGAAGCCCCCTCGCCGTCTTGAAGGGCTCCAGGCTGCCCGTGAAAATTTCTACTTGCCTCTGAAACTCCTCCACGAGTGTTTCCACCTCACCCTTCTTGACCAGGCTGTTCACGCTGTCGCTGATGGTAGCGGTGGCGCTGGTGAGTCCCCCGACTGTTGAAATGCCAAATCCCACCGCAGACAGGACCAGCGAAGTGCCCAGCATGGTGGGGGCCAGCAGCAGCCCGGCCAAAGCTGCTACCCCCCCTGCCATGCTCACCGCCCCGCCAGTGACGTTCGCTACCATCGCTCCTCTGTGACACTTGTCCACGGCCTCCACCACTTTCCAGATGTCGGATAAGCATTTCTTCATGGCGTCCCTGGCTGGCAACAGGGACAGCCTCACCGTGTCCCCAATGGTGCTCCTCCTCACTGCCGAGCTAGGACGGAACATCCAGGGGCTGTTACAGCACTTAAGGTTTGGGGACTACCTCATCTGGGCTCCTCCAGGGCATGAGGTGCCCAGGGAACATGGCCCTTTGGACATGTGAGGACCACTGCACAAGGACCTCCTTGCCCCACCACATCTGCACTGCCTATGGGGCAGGGGTGGCTCTGGGCTCTGTCTGCAGCCACTGGAGATCTAGCCAAGACATGGGGCAGCAAAGCAGGGGTCAGAGCACAGTTATCTGGCGGGCTGCGATAGCTGCTTTGGAGGAGGAGAGCTGAGAGCTGCTCTCGAAGCTCCACTTGTGCATTGACCAGGTCTCCCCGACCACTGTGGGATACCGAGCCCAGGGACTGTGCAGGAGCCCGAGGAACCCTTTCCTGCAGCACTGCTCTGGTGCTGCCACCTGCCTCCCGTACTCATTCCCACTCTCCCCTCAGCTGCCATCCCTCTTCCCACTGGTGGCTGTGCCCCAGGCATTGAGAGATCCTGGGAGGGAGCATCCACAGAGCCTCTCTGAGCCACCGGCGATGCGAGAGCTCACCTCTCTGTAGGTCCACAGGAGAGGCCGCTCCATGGCACGGCGTTCTCACAGATGGAGTTCCTCGCCGTCTCCCCACAGCAGGCGTAGCGGTCACCCCGGTAGGGCTCGCGGTGCTTCAGCACGATCTCAAACTCGTACTCGATGCTGTTGGCATTCAGCAGCGCTTTCCGGAGGGACTCAAACGCAGGTGTGTGCGAGTCCGTCCATATGATGGCACCTCCGGTGCCCACCTGGAAGCTGGCCGTCGTGTAGGTGATGTCGTGCAAGCCCAGGAAGTGAGAGGCTTCGTGGATGAGCGTCCCTGGCTGCGAGTCTTTCTCAAGCTCCCTGGGGGCCTGCCAGAAGAGTGGGCACAGGTAAATGGTTCGGTCTGGGGTGTTTTTCTTCACATAGGCGTAGGACCTAGCCTTGCAGGGGTTCTTCTGGAAGGCCACCTGTTCGAGCTGCGAGATGAGTTGCCGGAGCAACTTCTCCGTGAGCATGGCATAACGCTCCACCCAGCAGCCGTCCCCCTTGCTCCCCCTGTCCAGCACGACCACATCCTTGAGGTTTTTTATCAGGACTCGGTCCTTCCTCAGTGTGTCCTCCAGCACCTCCAGGGCTGTGCGCTGGGCTCGCCACACAATCCTGCTCTCCTCCTCGCTCAGCTCTTCTGTCACATCTTCGCTCCGGGGCAGGACACAGCACAGGCTCCTCGTCGCGGCCTTGGTGTGGATGAAGGTGGCTTTGTAGTGGGGCATCCTGGAGGGGCACATGAGTCAGGGCCTGGTGGCAGGGACAGCCCTGTCACAAAGGTCCCTGCAGTCCCCAGCCTTGGGACGTACCATGCACGGGGCAGTCCTGCCGGTTAACAGCGTGGTGTTGGGGACCTGCTCTGCCTTTGCAGATGACATCTTGCAGCATAGCACCAGGCTCAAAAAAGCTTAAGGCGGACCTCTTGCACAGGGTGCTCTGAGACACCAGTCTTCTGGGCTGTCCACGTCCCAGCTGCACCCAGCTTAACACATGCATCGTCATTACCGGTTTAGAGGGAAACCTGCAGGGCCTGGTGCCAGCAGGCTCCACCACAAGACCAGATCCTGCCTCCCACTTCAGTCCCTGTCTCTGTGCCGCAGGGTGGCCCGTGGGGATGGAGCAGGGCTGGGAGGAGGCAGGAGCTGAAAGATCAGCTCGGTAGAGGGAAGCCCCGCTCCCCGTGGCACCCAGGAGGCTCCCATCATCGTGCCCTCCCTCCAGCTCAGGTCCCATCCGCCGCCTCCCACGTTTCGGTCTCGACCAGCACCCCCTCCTCTCGGCAGCCCCGCAGGAGTCCCCGAGCTCCCCTGCTGAGGGAGAGCTCCCTGGGGGGGAGCTGAGCATGCCCCTGGGAGTGGGGCTGCCGCGCTGCATCCAGCTCACCTGCGCGTGCCCCCGGCTGCGGGGCAGGTCGGAGCCCGTCTCACCCTGCGTGGTGGCCGCAGAGGGCGACGGAGGGGGGAGGCACCCCGCCAGTGGCCCCATGCAAGGGCAGTGCCGGTGTGAGCACTGGCTTTTCATTGATATGGGGCTGTGTTTGTCCCTGATAACACGCATGGGAGCGGAGGGGCCGCCGGCATGCTCACCCGTGCCGGGAAGTCAAGGGGCTGCTGCAAGGGGGCCTGGCTGCAGTCGGAGGTCTGGCGTGCAGCTCTGCGCGAGGGGCAGGACCCAGCCCAGCACCCCCTGCCGTAGTTTCGGCAGCCCCCGTTTCCCTGCCCACCTCAGGCCCTGCAGCCGTGCTGCCGCAGGTGGGATCCCAGCCTTCCCAGCGCTGTCTGTGTGGGGCCGATGGAGCCGGGCTCCGGCCCCGGCAGGGCGTCAGCGCTGCCTTCAGGACGCCCCGCTGGGCTGCTGCCTCGGGGCAACGATGCGGGAACGTGGGTACAGCTCCCAAACAGCCTGTCGCGATTTCTGCTGCTGGGTGCTATCCCGTGCGGAGCTGGCAGCAAGCCACCGGCACCCTTGTGCAAGCACCCTGCAAGCGCCGCACCTCTGCTGCGAGCCGCGGGCCAAGAAAAAAGCTGGGGAGTGGGAATAGCTTTGTGCAGAGATGCGAGCCAGCAATGCTTGGCTCCCCGTGGGGGGACCGGGCGCCCCTGCCCCTCGCCTGCTGCTCCCGGCCCTGCGGCGATGGCGGCCCCATCCCTCACAGGCAGCTCAGGATCTACTTGTGCCTCTTTATTAGGGAGTGTTTGTACATTTATAAAAGTGACGCACATCTCTTACATTCACCAGCACGCCAGCGTTCATGCCGGCCCTCCCACCCCGCCGCCCCGCCGCGGTGCCCCTGCCCGCCCTCTCTGCTCCCGCTGGCATGGAGGGGGCCGCATCCTGCACCCAGCACCCTGCACTCCTCCTGCCTGTGCTGGCAGACTGCGGTGTAAGGCTGGGCATGCGCTGGCTGGCATGGCCATGGCATGTCCCCAAGCTAACATGTGGCATCGTGCCGGGGACACTCATCCCTGTGCCTGGATGGTGGCGAGGGGGCACATTGTGGGTGCTGCAGGGGCTGCCCCGTGGCGCCGTGGGGCCATGGCACAAGCGCCACGATCCCGTGGGGAGCAGGCGCAGGGCACTTGGGCCGGGTTCCCCGATGCAGCTGCCGTGCTTGCCCTGGCTGGGGGGTTTCTGTGCACCCCTGTGCAGGAGGCGTTGGGCACCACGGTGCCAGGTGCTTGCACCAACAGGGGACACACTCCCACGTGCGTGCATGTTTTGGGGGGACATGGAGGGGTGCATACCCAGAGGCGAGGCTGCTGGGCACATCACAGGGCTGGCTCCTGCGGGGTGGGTGGCCGCTGCTCTGCTCGCTGCCCTGCATCTCCCAGGCCTCCTGCGCCTGGGGCTGTCGGAGCAGTGAGGATGCTGGCTGCCCCTGCTTCTATGGCTTTGGCCCCAGTACGGCACGGCTGTGCCCATGCACAGCCTGGTGCACCCTTCCCCAACCTGTCATCCTGGGGTGGGAGACACCAGCCCCCAGGGCCAGCCCTGCACCAGTGCTCCATCCCGGGGCACTGGGGAAGGGGACCAAACCAGCAGGGCCTCCTGCCTAAACCCCAGCCTCCCCTGGAGGTCACAAATTCCTGCCATGGTGCCCCCTCTGCCCTGTGTGTATGTCGAGGGGGGCTTTGCCAGCCTACCCCCCCCCCCTGAGATATTTTGGGGCTGTTTGCCCTGCGCTGGTGCCTGCTACAGTGGAGGGGAGGAGGCAGTGTCCTACAGGAAAGGGGGAGTGCTGCGGGTCCCTGCTGTCCCCTGGGCAGCAGGAGGGCTGTGTGTGCCAGTCCCGGCCTCGGAGAAACCTGGTGGGTCAGGATGTGGCGGTCCGGGCTGTGCTGGGCATGGAGCAGCCTCCTAACTGTGTGCAGTCTGGGAGAGGCACAGTGGGTGCTCAGCACCCGGGAGAGGAGCGTGGCAAGGGGGATGTGCACTGGTGCAAAAGAGCTGTGACAGCCAGGGCAGCAAAGGCAGGTCCCCTGCGCCTGCTGGGCTGTGCTGGACGGCTGCAGCCCGGGGCGAACTGCTTTGAGCAACGCCTGGGAAAGGAGCGCCTGGAGAGGGCTGGGGGGGCACAGTGGCACTGGGACGGGAGGAACGGGGCAGAAGAGCAGGGGGACAGGAGATTTGCAGTGCAGCAATGGCCTGGGGGGTTTTCAGGGCTGACACTGGCGTGTGTGGGGGGGTCACAGTGCAGGGGTCTGGCTGGGAACAGTGCTGGGACGGGGGCTGCTGCCCTGGCAGGTTGCACGAGGGTGGTGAAGGATGGCCAGGTGTGTGTGGGGGGTGTCACAGTGCTGGCGGCGCCGGGGCCAGAGGGGGCTCAGGGCAGTGCCATGCAGGTGTTACTGCAGGTGAGGTGGCCCTGGGCTGGCCCGGGGGGGCCCGTGCTGCTCAGAGGTGGTGCCCTGCAACGCTGCCCTTCATGCAGCATGAAGATGTTCCCTGTGGAGGCTAAAAGCTGTTCCAGGCACGTCTCCCTCCTGGGGGACGGTGCAGGGCAGAGCCCCCCGTCGAGGAGGGGTCAGCAGGGAAGGGTTTGGAGGGGCTCACAGGAAACCCAGCTTACCCCACACATGCTCTGCATTGCCAGGACCCCTCTCCCCTGCACCCCACCGCTCCCCCAAAGTCCACCCTGGCATCCCCATCCCTGCCCCCTTGCTGGTCCGGTTCTGCTGCCCAGTCTGTGGCCTGGCGCTGCTCTCGGTCCCGGCCATGGGGCATCCCCCCTCCACTCTGTGTGCTTTGAGACGAGACCAACCCTGCGTGCTGGGGGCAAGCGGACGGGATGGGTGAAGGGGCCTGGAAGCAGCTCCGGCCTCTAGGCAGCTCCGGGAGCCGGTGGCAGTGCCGGCAGGGGTGAGCAGCACGGGCCAGTCCTGGCAGTAGGAAGGGGGAGGCGGGGGCCTGCGCCCGCAGTGCCGGGTGCTGGAGTCCCTCTCCGTGCGGAGAGTGGGGAGGGGGCCACTGGGGCCCTGCTGCCCGCAGTCCCGAGCTGGCCTAGCAGGCGAAGTCCTCGAAGACGCCCTGGTGAGGGTAGTGGTGGCGGTGGTGGTGGTTGGGCAGCATGCCGGCGTTGTAGGCGCCCTCCACGTGCCGGCCCAGCGTCTCGCAGGGACTCTGCAGGGAGGGCACGGTCAGCGGGGCGGGCAGCCCTCGGTGCGCAGGCCCGGCGGCCCCATGGCCCCCTCCTGCCCCCTGCCCATGAGCGCGGCCGCCCCGATCCCAGCCCCTCTCAGTCCCGCGGGGGATGCAGCTCACCCTGCTCCCTATGAAACACCTCTCCCACCGCAGCGTCCTGGCTCCGGAGCAAAGAGCACCCGCCTGGCGCTGGCAACCGGCTGCGCGGGGAGGATGCTCTTTGCTCCAGGGCTGGGACGCTGCGATGGGAGAGGTATTTTGCAGGGAGCAGGACGGGCTGCAGGAGCAGGGCTGTGCACCCAGTGCCTGGCCCTGCTCAGCCCCGTCTGCACCGGGGTCCCGTCCCTGCAGCCCTGGTGGGCAGCCCGCCCCGTGGGGAGCGCGGGCTGTACCTGGTCCTTGAGCTCCTCCAGTCCCAGCGTGGCGATGCTGCCCGAGGGCTTCTTCAGGGGTGGCTTGGAGCGGCGCAAGAGCCGGGTCACCCTGTCGCGGATCACCTGGGTGCAGAGAGGGGGGGGGTCGTACCCAGACACACGTGCGCACGGGCCCACACGTGTGCAGGTGGAGCTCTGCCCAGCTCCCTCCCCACCCGACCCCCGGACACCAAGGAACGCATGGGGACCTGCTCCCCTCCAGTGCTTTCTGCTGTGCGTTGCCCAATTTGGGGGCTGTACTGCCCTGCCCTTTGTGCTAGCCCTGGCCGCGCCGCAGCCTCCTGCGCTGATGTGGGTCAGAGATGGCCTGGTCTGTCTCATCCCCCATGCCTGGCCCCTTGCTCCAACACCTCCCGTGCCCAACAGCCCCGTTCCCACCACGGAGACGCAGCCCCAGAGGGCTCAGCGCACCTCGTAGACATAGTCCAGGATCTCCAGGATGGTGAGGATGCTGGCACCGATGAACAGGCCCATCTGCCCCCCGATGTCCCCTGTGGAGCAGGAGTGAGAGCTGGTCACGGGGAGCTGCGGCACAGCCTGCCCAGAGCCCGGGGCAGGCCAGCAGGGCCAGGGTGGGAGTGCAGTACTGGGGCCGCAGGATGGAGGGGACACTGCTGTGAGCAGAACAGGGGCTTCAGGTTGAAGGGGGACACCACCATGATGGGAGACAGGGGCTGCAGGATGGGGGGTGCCACCACCATGATGGGGGACAGGGGCTGCAGGACAAAGGGTGCAGGGGATGTGGAGGGATGGGGACAGAAAGCAGCATGTCATCCCCTAGCCGGGCTGTGGGTTGGCTCCTGCCCCATGTGGTCTCACCCAGACCAGCCCCACATCCTCCCGGGTCTGGGACCCAGAGCTCTGGGTAATGGGGGGCTGGGGTGGCCAGGAAGGGGTCCCATGGGAATGGTGAGGGGAGTCACCGAGAAGCCCAGCAAGGTCGTAGGCTTTCTTCTGCTCAATGGCCTCATAGTTCAGCGCCTCGAAGAAAATGTCCAGCACCAGGAAGTTCTCCCTGTGGGGGGACAGCAGTGCTTGGCAACAAGGGCTGGCCACCGACTTTCGCACCCCTGTCCCCTCCCCAGACATCCCTGGCTTCCCATAGACCCCAGCCCCACATGCTCCCCGGGCCCTCGTGCTGCCCTGTGTGCTGGTCCCCCCCACCTCCAAGACCGCCCGGCAGCCCCACCAGCACTCCCACTCGGGGCGGCGCGAGGCTCAGCGTGGGACTGGTGCCGTGGGGGGGCGAGCGCTGGGGAGACGGAGCCTGCTGCAGTTTCCCTCCTCCCTGCTCCAGCAGCGCAAATGCAAAGTGAGTTATTTGGGTTGCTTTTGCAGGGGCACTGAGTGGTCACGGGCTGGCTGGTGCGATGGGGACATGTCCCAGGTTGGGAGTGGTTGTGGGATGGGGACAGATAAGGACAGGAGGGCTTGGAGGGGGGTTATGGGATGGGCAGATGCTCCAGTCCCAGCCACCTCTGGGGAGAGGATGCTGCAGGAGGACCAGGTCTCTGCAAGTGCCAGGAGCGGGGCTGGGGGTCCCCCAGATTCCTGGTGTCCCGGGGGCCTCCAGGAGCTGATGCCAGCCCTGCCCGCGCCGCTCACCGGATGTAGGTCTCGTTCTTGTTGTACTTGCGGGCGAGGTAGCGCGCCGAGCCCTTGTTGGGGATGCGCACCATGGAGATCTCCTTGCCGTAGCGCGTCAGGTTGCATGGCGTGGGGCAGCTGCAGCGCTCCTGGCTGTCCTCCACTGCCGTGTCTGGGGGGCACGCACTCAGGTGGGCATGGGCTGCCCCCCGGCCCGGTGCCCTCCCTGGCCCGGCACCCGGCCAGCCCCAGCCCACCCCGCCGTGCACCTACCCAGCGTGTGGTCAGCACACTCGATGTACACGTTGGGAGAGCAGATGGACTCGTTGCCTGGGGAGAAGCAGCGGGTCAGCAGGGCTGTGAGTCCGGCCCACTGCTCCCCCATGCCTTGCCCCGACTTGCTCCCCTGTCGGGCAGGGGTGGCCCCTGGGTGCAAAGCGGGTAGGGAAGGGGCTGATGATGGGTGCAGAGAACGGGGCAGGGGCAAACTCAGGGGGCAGAGAGGAGGAGGCAGGGGTGGTCCTTGGGTGCAGAGGGGAAGGACAGGAGGTGACCCTTGGGTGCAGGCTGGATGGGGCAGTGACAGCCCCCGGGTGCAGAGGGGATGGAGCAGGGGTGACCCTTGAGTGCCGGCTGGATGGGGCAGGGGCAGCCCACGGCAGAGTGGTGTGGCAGCAGGGTGCCCCCGTGCCAGCACCCGTGCCCCTCACCTGGCATGTGGACCATGCGGCAGTGGCAGCTCCGCACCACGGCCTCCTTCTCGCACTGCAGGCGGCAGGCGGCGATGCTGTAGGTGTCGTAGCCGGGCAGCGTCTGCTCCCCCTGCACGCTGGCCCGGCAGTTGCCCCACGGCTGGGGCAGGTAGGTGAGCTGCGGGGGCGAGAGAGGCATTGGCGCGGGCTGTGCTGGCGCTGGGGCCCGGGGGTGCCTCCCTGGGTGGTGTGGGACATCGTGCACCACCCGGCAGAGGCGGGGGCCCTATGGGGCAAAGCAGGAGCCCCAGGAATGACACTGCACCATGCGTCTCTCCCCCCACAGCCCCTCACCGCATCTGCCCCCCTGCCCCACAGCCTCGGCCCAGCAGTCGGCTCCGTGCAGCTCCTGGCCTCAGAGCCAGCCTCACCCGCTGCTCCTGGCAGGACACGAAGGTCTGGAAGCCGGGCGAGACACCAAAGCCCAGCTGATGGATGTAGGGCGGTTCATCCTGGCTGTGAATCTGGACCCGGATGCCAGCTTCGAATGATGTCTCGTCTGCAGGAGAAGGAAAGAGTGACCAGGCTGTCAGCACTGCCCCAGGGCTGCATCCTTGCCCACGTGACAGTCCTCAGCCATGCCCTGGTATCCATCGAACCTGGGGCGCAGCACCCCACCAGTGCCCTGCCCCACAGCTGCCCTGGTGGTGTCCTGTGTCCCCAGCGCCCCGTCCCGCAGCACTGCCCCACTCACTGGTCTCTCTCCAGATGGGCAGGTATTCCTCCTGCTGGATGTCCAGCATGATCTCCAGCCCATTGCCCATGCCACCCTGGCGGGTCACTCGGGGGTTCCTCCGGTCCCCATTGAAGGTGTAGCACTTGCCGTAGCGTGTATAGACCTGGGGATGGAAAAAGAGAGGTGAGGGACGAGGGAAGGGGACTGGCAGGGGAGTCTGCAAGCAGGGTAAGGATCAGGACCTCAGGCGGGGGGGGGGGGGCATGGTCTAGCACAGCTGCTGGGGGGCACAGCCTCCCCGCCACGCTGCCAACCCTCTGCCCTTGCTGGGAGGAAGCATCACTCCCAGTGGCGCAGGCTCGCACCATGCATCCCGACGGCCAGCCCAGCCTCCCTGCCCCCTGCAAGGCGGGCGCTCACAGGGGCGAAGTGCTGGGGGCCGCAGCGCTCCCCCTGGAAGCGGCACTCCACCAGCATGTCCTCGATCTGGTGGCCCAGGCGGTGGAAGAAGCTCTGCATGGTGCGCTCGGAGCGCCGCGGCGGCAGGAAGCGCGAGTAGTTGGCGAGGCGCGCCAGCCAGCGGCGCCGGTCCTCCCGCAGCACGCCCAGCAGCTCGGGCACCAGCGACCGGTTCTCCCAGGCCAGCCCCAGCCACTGCCCCAGCGAGTAGAGGTCGGGCTTGGTGAGCTGCAGGAAGCGCGCCCGGTTGGGGTTGCAGAGGGTGACGGCCGGGAAGCACAGCTGGGGCGCCCGGGCCAGGCGCGCCCGCGTGTGCACGGGGTGCGAGAGCAGGTAGCGCGCCCGGTTGGTGGCCCCGGCGGCCAGCAGGCCGACGGAGGCCAGGAAGGCCAGGCTCCAGAGCAGGCGGCGCAGGCGGGACTGCGGCCGGGCGCACACGTAGTGCAGCCCGGGGATCCTGGTGGCTCGCAGGAAGGCGGCAGTGAGCTGGGCGGTGGTGCGGCCCCGAGCCGGCGCCGGGGCTTCCCCGTCCGGGGGGCAGCAGGAAAGGCTCAGCGGCATCGTCGCGGGTGGGAACGGCTCCTCGGGCGCCAGCTGGAGAGCGGGGCGCAGGCTGCCCCCGATGCCGCCCGGGGGGGCCCGGCACTGCAGCCTGCCCCGGGAAACGCCGCCGTTCCCTGCCAGGGAGGTCTCCCTCCCCGGAGGCTTTTGCTCCGCACCTTCCCAGAGCCGAATGTGGCAGGCGCCTTCCCGAGCTGCTCTAGTGACGGGCGAGGGGAGGGAGAGGAGGGGGCTGGTGCAGGCACACGCCTTCCCCCAACCTCGATTCGGGAATGGAAAATTCCTCCCTGAGCCAGGCTGTGGGGGGGGGGGGGGACGTCGCGCTGCCCCAGGCAGGGCAGTGGGGCAGCACGTCCTGGCAGCCCCCAGTGCCCTACACGGTGGGCACCGGTGCCCGGACAGTGATGCCCCGTCCCAGCCACGCTGTGTGAGCACCGTGCTGGGGATGCTGCACCCTGGCTCGTCCCCGCTGTCCCCACTCGCTGCTCTGGCAGTGCCAGCCCCAACTGGTCCCTGCCTGCACCCCCAGACCCCCCTGCAGGCTCTGGGGGCTCCTAGCCCCACGGCAGCTCCAGGGCTGGTGGCCCTGCTCCGCTGGGCAGGCCACCGCTGGGCTTGGGAGGCTGTCGCCTCCTGCCAGCGCTGCCGGGGACGGTGCGGGGACCCCGGTCCCCCCTGCCCTGTGCCGTGGGCCCCGGGGGACGCAGGCTGCGTGGGAGCCACTGGAGTATGCCGGGCGCTTTGAAGTGACGGCTGAGGCTGTGATCATAGCGCGGCGGCGAGGGGGAGCGTCTGCGCACCCCCGCCGGCGCCTCCAAAGCACGAGCTGTCAGCGCAGCTCGCAGGGCCCCGACAGCTCGTCAGGGCGCCTTCAAAGCGCGGCGCCGCGTTCCCCCGGCAGCCTCTGATCCCCCTCCCCGCCTGCCTGCTGCAGCGGTGGCAGGGGGTGCGTCTGGCCCCGGGGGCCCCGGCGGCACTGCTCTGCTCGCTCCCGCGGTGCAGTGGATGGGCTGCTGCAGCGGGTGCAAGGAGGCAAGCGGCCCTCCCCCTGCCGGCCGGTGCCTCAGTTTCCCTGATGCTGGGCCCTGCCAGAGCCGCGAGGCTGAGGATGAGGAAGGGAAGGGTTAAGAGAGCTTGAGTGAGCTGCGGGGACTGAGTCAAGCCCTTTGCTGGCCGTTTGCAGGGAAGAGCAGCTGGTGGGCATTTGCTGGCAGCCATGAACTACAGAGGAGCCACTCCAGCCATCAAAGCCAGTCTACGGCAAGACCAGCTGATAAGGTGGTCACAGGAGGAAGCTCAGGGCAGGAAGATGGTCTGACAAGGTGAGGCGGGGAAGGGGCTGGAGCAGTCACTGGGGTCCAGCACAAACGTTCGGGCCCCTGGATTTTGCATCCCCGCTGTGGGCTCGGTGCAGAACGGCTGCCTGCCTCTGCAGCCGAAACACCCGCCCGTGCCGGGCTGCCCTGCCCCGGCGGTGCCGCGTGCCATCCCCACAGCAGTGTCCCCGGCTCCGGCAGTCCTGGGCATTGCTGCACAGCCCCACGGGGAGGGCATGGCCCTGTGCTGCCCCAGCACTGCATCCTGCACCCATGCACAGCCACGGAGACACACACATGAGCCTCACACACACACGCCTGCAGAAGGCACATGCAAACATACACACACGGACAGACACACACATGTGCACATGCCTCATGCATGCACATGCACAGACACATGCATGCCCACCCCTCCCCACGCAAAGGCTTGCACACACATATCTTGCACACTCCTGTGTACAAGTGCACCCATCTCACGTGTGCACCCACCCCAAACGCTGAAGACATGCCTTAAGAACAAATTATTGATTCCTACACCCCTCCCAGATGTTTCTGCCACATTGAGACCCTCTGGAGACCTTGGCGACTGGGCAAGCCAGTGCCACATGGTGCACGGCCCGACAGGGCGGTGCTGATGCCCAGATGCTGGCTTGGATGAGCTGGTCCTAGGTGGAGAGAGGCATAGGGGCACCCTGGGGCTCCCCTCTGCCACCGCAGGGACGGGCTCCTGTGCACACGCACCGGCCCCCTGGGCACATCCTGCACAGGCTGCGGGTGCATGTCCAGCGCTGGACTGGACAGGCTCCGAGCCGGCAGGGGGCAGCACGGTCCCACATTTGGACTGTGCACCATGCGCGCAGCACCAGCCCCTGCCGGCAACCGTCCCTTCGAACGCGCTGGGTCCGCCTGTCCCATCCCGGCCTGGCCTGGCCCCACCGTCTCCAGGGCCCAGCAGCTGGGGAGACAGGCCCTGGCGCGGAGCCGGGCCTGGCGCACGACTGGGCCCTCGAGTGGGCTCAGCCACTGCTGTCGCAGCCGCGCAGGGAGCAATCCCACCTTCGGGTCCTGCTGCAGCGCAGAGCATAATCCCAGCCGCAGGGGTGGCAGCGTCAGTCAGGCAGCCGCGGGGAGCGGGCAGCCCCCAGCGCGGTGCGCCGGGGGGCAGGCGGTCCCGTCCCGCCCCGCCAGCCACGGGGCGCCTGCCGTGCGGCTCGCTTTGCCGAAGGGGCAAACGCCTCGGCAGGGCCTCGGCCTGGGGCAGAGCTCGGCTCCCTGGGGAAATAGAGCTGAGGCTGGGGAGCAGCTCGGAGCCGCGCTGCACCGTGCCAGCCGCGGCGCGATGCCGTGGGGGGACAGCGCTGCCGTGGGCTCCCCCGTGGCGGCAGGAGGGTCACCCCCAGCCCGCACTGCGCTGTCCCCTGCAGCCCGCCCGTCCCCGCACACCTCCCTGGGACGCGGCGCGGTCCCCGCACGTGGCCGTGCCGGAGCGGCTGTGCGGGGCTGCTCTCGCTGGCTCGGCTCCTTGCTGAGATTTATTGTGGCTCTCAGAGCCGGAGGCTGTGAGCCTGATACCATCAGCCCCTTGCACACTAGGGCAGCTTTTATATTAGTTTTCTTTAAACGGAGGATGAGCTTTCCAGGCTAGAGGAAATGTCATTTCTCTGAACGCTTCAATTTCATGCGCTGGCTCAGACATCGCCGGGCAGCATCGCAATCACCCTGCAGCGGGGGGGCAGAGACCCCCGCATTGCCCCACGGCTTGGGGAGTGGGACGGCACCCAAAAAGGGCGACACGGCCGCTTGGCTGGGCTGGGGTCCCTCTGGAAACCCGGAGAGGGGTGGAGACGGGACCCGGGGCTGGCGGAGGAGCCGTGGGGCAGAGCTGGGGCCGTGGCCCGGGGTCTGGCAGAGCGCAGGGCAGGGCTGGCGGAGGGGGAGAGGTGCCGCGGGGAGCGATCCGTGGCGGCCTCGTCCCCCGTGCTGCTGCAACCCGCGGCAGGCGGCAAGGCCGGGGGCGCGCGGAAAAGGCACGGGGTGCCCGTGGCGCACAGCTGAGGTACGTGCTGGCTGCCAGGGTGCCGAGGACAGCTGTGAAATCTCGCTGGCGAGAGCACAGCACAGTCCTGAAGGGCTTTGGCTTTCCGGCATGACAAACCCAATTAGATAATGGTGAGCGCAGGAGGAAGAGGAGGAAGAAGGGCAGAGGAGACGCTGCCTGCACCAGCAACACGATTTCCTCCCAGCAGCTGACCCAGAAAAGTGCCTTGCGGGGCTGCAGCCCCTCCTGGCTGCACACGCGTGTGCTGCTGGGCGCCGGGCGCCTGGGCACAGCGGCTCCTCTCGCCCGGCACCCGCGGGCGCTGCGGGCTGCGGTGCCTGGGGAGGCAGGATTCCCGCACTGCATCCCAGCCTCCCCGCTCAGCCGCCGCACGCCGGCATCCCCGCGCCACGCTCACGTGCAGGGGAGACCCCATTAGGGAGGTAATTTCTCAACACGATTACTCATTTCCCTGCTCTCTGCTGTGGAGACACTTTGACCTTGACAGAAATAGCTGCCGGTGTCTTGGCAGGCAGATCCCAGCAGGAAATGGCCTGGCCCCACTCCCACCGGGGGCCGAGGCTTCCTCCGCCCATCCCACACTGCTCTCCTCCACCCCACGGGCCGGGCAACCCATGGGGTGCTGGGTGCCAGGCCCCGGCATCCTCACCCTTGCCCACCAGTGAGCACCGGGGTTTTCCTCGGGTGGTGGGGGGCGAGGGCCAGCCCCACGTGCTCCCTGATCCCCCGTCCCTGCTGCTACAAGCCCATTGTGCCTGCCTCCGGCTGATCCCAGCTCACACAGGTATTTCCGCGGCTTACACGGCTCCCCACAGTATTTAGCCTCTGGAAGACGACGTTAAACATTGCAAGCAGTGGCAAATCCTGATTGCTCTGAGGGAGGGCGACAAGGGGCCGCGCTAAGCTTCCAGCCAAATGTTGGCATGCAATGGGAATGAGCTGCAGCAAGTGTGGCACGGGCAGGTCCTGCTCCCGCACTCCTGGGACACGCAGCCCAGCTCCTGCAGCCCCGCTGGGACACGCGGCCCAGTTCCCGCAGCCCTGCTGGGACACGCGGCCCGGTTCCCGCAGCCCCACTGGGACACGCAGCCCAGCTCCTGCAGCCCTGCTGGGACACGCGGCCCAGTTCCCGCAGCCCTGCTGGGACACGCGGCCCGGTTCCCGCAGCCCCACTGGGACACGCAGCCCAGCTCCTGCAGCCCTGCTGGGACACGCGGCCCGGTTCCCGCAGCCCCGCTGGGACACGCGGCCCGGTTCCCGCAGCCCCACTGGGACACGCAGCCCAGCTCCTGAAGCCCTGCTGGGACACGCGGCCTGGTTCCCGCAGCCCTGCTGGGACACGCGGCCTGGTTCCCGCAGCCCCGCTGGGACACGCAGCCCAGCTCCTGAAGCCCTGCTGGGACACGCGGCCTGGTTCCCGCAGCCCCCTGGGACACGCGGCCTGGTTCCCGCAGCCCCGCTGGGACACGCGGCCCAGTTCCCGCAGCCCTGCTGGGACACGCGGCCCGGTTCCCGCAGCCCCCTGGGACACGCGGCCTGGCTCCCGCAGCTCCGCTGGGACACGCGGCCCGGTTCCCACGGCCCTGGGACACGCAGACGCCTGGCCCAAGCCCTGTCCCGGCTCAGGGCTGGGCCCTGTGGGGAGATGCCCAGCGGGGCCCAGCCGCTGCCCTGGGCACTGCCCCGGCCCAGCCTCTTGCACGGGGTGCAGCAGGCCCCCCAGGGGGAGGAGAGGCCCAGGCACAGCTCGGCGGGTGGCTATGGGGGCTCAGGGGGCCCAGGCCCTGGGCACGCGCGCAGGGGAGGTGAGGCAGCCCTGCTGCCGGCAGGTAGCCTTGACCCTGCCTCTCTTTCGGCTTCATGGCAATGGGCCGACATCTCTCTGCCAGGACGAGACATGAGAAAACCCAGGAGTGAGCGTGCATGAGCCAGGTGACCCAGCGCGAGAGCCAGGATTTGGAGGGGGGCGGGAGAGCACGGCTCAGCGCTGGCCCAGCCCTGCTCCAAGGGGCTGCGCTGGTCCTGGCAGTGGGGTGCAGGAGCCGGCCCCCTCCTCGCCAGCCCCCTGCGTCCCTGCTCTCCCCTTGTCCTGCCAAGCAGGTTAGTGCTGCCCCGTTACACTGCCCTCAGCCTGGCAGGGGATGCCTGTTTGGGGGGTATCCTTGGGGGGTGCTCCAAGTACCCCAGCCTGGACAGCTGCTCCGGAGCAAACTCGCAGCAACCAGGGAGAGCAGGGCTGTGGGCACTGGGGGCACCAGAGCGAAGGGCTTTGCTGGGACCAGGGAGACAGTGGCCTTGGGAATTGGAAGCGATGCTTCCTAAGAGAGTGCATGGAGGCAGAGGGATGCCCAATGCCAGGAAATGGGGCAAGCGCGGCTGCACTGGCTTTGGGGTCAACCCAGCCCCGATGGGCACAGCACAGGGACAACCCCTGGGAGGCTGGGCCTGCCGCCCCGGTGGGTACGCATCCCCATGCATGCTGCCCCCAGCCCTGCTAGCGCCCCCCACCGTGGCCGGCCCTGCCTCAGTCCCCCTGCTCTGCTGCTGCCCCTTGCTGTGCCCCCGGCCCCACTGCTGCAGCCCCCGGCAGCCCCACTCCCCCCGTGCAGCACTCGCAGTCCCCGCCTGGGTGCCCAGGGATGGAAACCGCAGCGCTGACGCCAGCATTGCAACTGCCCGGTATATGAGATCCGCCTGGATTCAGCAATTTCAACTCATTTCAAGCCCGATTCTGCAGCAATTTTCTGAGCCAGTGGGATGCTTTTGCCTCTGCAAGCATTGCCCCTCACGCACGGTCGCACCGTTTCCCTTCCCCATCCCCAGAAGGGGTGAGGAACAGTGCCAGTTTGGCTTTACCCCAGCTCTGGCTTCCCCCACACCTGCAGCCCCTCGACGCAGCGCCCCTGCCCCACGCGAAGCTGCTGGCAGCAGGGATGGCTCCTGCACTGCCCGGGCTGAGCCTAGACACCACCGTGCACGCTGGGGACCGCGGTCCCACCTCCGCAGGGTATGTAGGCTCCGCAGCAGGGACGAAGCCTCAGTCCCAGGAGCCCAGGGCATCTTCAGCCCCAAGCAGGGCCCACCAGTGTGGGGCTGGGCTCTTCGTGTTTCTGCCGTGGTGCAAAAGGCTCAGGTCTGCAGCATCCTCTGCAGCTCCCCGGCCCATCTCCCCGGGAGGAGGGAGAGCAGTGGGGCCGGGGTGCTGCTGCCTTGCACAGCCATGCTGTGGGCTCTTCCCGGAGGGGCTGGGACCCCTCTGGCCCCCTCCCCACACAGATGTGCGTCTCTCTGCTGCGGGCCAGCCCTCGCCAGCTGAGTCCCTCAGACTGGCCTGAGCCAACAGCAGCAACGTGGGGATTTGGGGCTTGCACAGCCCCCTCGTGCCAAGCGGGCTCGCTGCTGGCATACCAAGTGCTCAGCTGTGCCGCAGGCGGCTGCTGGACATGGGCTTTGCCTTCAGCTGGGCAGAGCTGGTGCAAGGACCCAAGTGGTGATGCAGGACACGGGAAATAGGTCTCTGCCAGGCCAGCAGATTGGGGCCAGCGGGGATCCCAGTGCCCAGCACCCCCACTGCCTGCCACCACCACACAGACCCCAGCACTGGGCAGGATCACCAGCTGGAAACCAGTGCTCCCTGCTGTGAGGCAGGCCAGAAGCATGGGGCAAAGGCAACATGTGCAAGAACGATGCCCTTCCCATGGCATCTGCCCCAGAGCTGCCAGCGATGGCAGTGAAGCAGATGGGGCAGCGGCACCATCCTGCTTTCAGGAGCAGCATCTGCAGCAGCACGCGCAGAGGCGACTGCTGGTGGTGGATGTCCCTGCATCCGACGGCCCAAGGAGTTGTGCACCGGTCAAGCCGGGAGCCATAGGGGGCCATGCAGCCAGAGCCATGCAGAGCCCCCAGAGCCAGTGCGGATGTGACATGGGGGCAACGGGCAGGGGACCCGCTTCCCATCTCTGCTGCCACAGGCACAGCAGCACACAGCCACCTCCATCAGCAGAGCGAGTCTCCAAGCTGTGTCTTCCCCTCCTGCTCCTCCTGTGGGGTGTTCGGCCCAGCGTCTCACTGATCTCCTAATTTCCAACCTAAATTTATTCGTGGCCAGTTTGTACCATTTGTTCTTGTGCCAGCATTGTCCCATAGCTTAAATAGCTCTCTTCCCTCCCTTGTGTTTACTCCCTTGATGTATTTATAAACAGCAATCCCATCCTCTCAGAGTCTTCATCCTGCCAGCCTGCACGTGCCAATTGCTCCTAGTTTCCTCTCATAACTCAGGCTCTGCTCCCTGGCGCAGCCCGGCTGCCCTCTGCAGCATCTGCTCCAGCTCCCTGCCAGCTTCTCACCCCAGGCAACCGGGGCTCGTGTACTCCTCCTGCAAGGTCCCCTGGCCATGCAAACGCAGGAATCGGCCCTCTCCGTCCTGCAACACCCGTGGGTGAGGTACAGGCAGCCAGAGCCCTAGGACACACTGTCATGTGTCAGCTGCTTCCAGAGAAGAAGAGAGAAAACAGCATCAGAGCCCCTGAGCCAGGCTGGCTGCACTGGGGCAGAGCCAACCTCACGCACCGAGTAGCCGGGCAGGGACAGGCTGGGACAGGAACCTGCCACCACCGCACAGACCCCAACCAGAGCTGAGCTGAGCCCTTGGAAAGGGCTGAAGCAGGGCTGGGGAAGAGCTCTGCTGTGTGATTTAGGCAATCCCAACTAAAGCAGCATCCGTCCCCAGCTGCAACCAGCCCAGCTGCAAACCTCCCTTGCTGCACACCCAAAGCCCGAGAAGGCACCTACACTACGCTCCTAAACACATGGGAGCAAGCTTGAACTGGTTGTCCACACCGCTGAGCTGTTAACACGCTCCCTGGCATGGTTTTGGCCTGTGACAAGTAGCAATCCTGACACTACTCTGTGCACTCCTCTGGCACTCTCCCAGCCAGCTCTGCATCCTCAAACACCCCTATACGCTGGGCAGGCAAACCCCCAGGCACGCAACACATATCACGCTACAGAAAAAGCACTGTGATGGGCTGCAACACAGCCTCACGCTGCTGCAAGCACCGCGGACTGAACAAAACACACACACAGCAATAATTATGCCTTCGGGTACTGGACTCCTCGTGGGGCCCGGAGGAGAGCCAGCGCAACGTGCTGCGCAGTGTGGACACAGCCGGTCTTTGCCGCTTGGCTGCAGGGCCGGAGAACGGTCCCCAGCCCTGTTATTTCATGCACAGATGTAACGTTGAGGCTGTCCATCCTGCACGCTGAAGAGAGCAGGGAATATCGAGCATACGGTCCATAACTACCAGGTGCACAGCTACCAGCTGTAAATACCCGGGAAAACCCTGGGTGCAGCAGCAGTGCCACTGGCTGGATCTGTGCTGCTCTGGGTATTGCATTCATGCATATGGGCCCAAAGCTGTTTGCTGATGGTGGGGTGAGAGAGAGTTTTTTTCCTGCCTCCCCAGTGGGGCAGAGCCCAGGAGTGGCGCTGGGACAGCCATGGGCCGGGAAGGGCAATGGGTACGCGCAGCCCCATGGAAACCCTCTGAACACACCCACATGGTCTAGGCTGCAAACGCCTGGATTGCAGAGCTTCGCTTCTGGATTTTGGAGGACTGGAGGCCACCAACGGTCTGGTCTGCTGATGGATTACCCCTGCTATCAGAGCTGGACAACAAACCCATGCTGGTATGCTAGTGGGCTGGCTGGTGCGGGGCAGTTCTGGCTGCAAGGACATCCCTGGGATGGGGTGGACCTTGCTTCCCCCTGCACTGTGGCCGCTGGTGGCTTTTGGCTGAGAGGGAGCAGCTGATCCCCAGTACTGCTGGCCCTGCCTCACCTTGCCTGTGCGTGTGGCTCCGTGGGTGCCAGCAGGGCCCCCCTGCCCGGGCACGGTGAGGAGGCAGCGCGCAGCGCCGCAGTCCCTGCTGCTCCCCCGCGCCGGCTCGGGCACAGCTCTCCAGGCAGCGCTGTCCCCGGGGACCGCGTCTCTTTGAGAGCAGCTGTGCAGGGAGTGCTGCGTCGCCCGTCCCCAAAGGGTTAACAAGCAATTTCCTTTGCTGACAGCTCGGAGACCGTTCACTATCGACTGCAGAAGAATAAGAGGGGAGAAGCAGCGAGATAAAAAGGCAGCAGAGCTGGCACCGCCTGCTTAATCCCAGCGTTTAATCTGCTGGGGCAGCGCAGGCAGCCTTATCTCGCCGTCCTTCTGCTGCTCCATCTCATTACTGTTCCCACGGCTGCGCGGGCCGCGCCGCCAGGAAATGTAACAGCTCAGCTCCGGAGCGCTAGCCTGGGGCAGCGCGGCTCCCGCCAGCCCGCCTCGCTCGCTCGCTGCTGCTGCCGCCGAGCAAGAGCGCTCGCGCCGCGCTGCCCGCTGGGCCCTGCTGCTCCCAGCGCGGTGCTGCCCGGCCGCGGGACACGCGGCACCCACGCGCCTGGCACGGGCACGTCGTCGCTGCTGCCCGGCCGGAGCGGGACGGACGCGGACACACACACACGCGGGTGTGCAGGCAGAGTGCACCCATGGAGCGTGCTAAGCATCACGCACGGTGCTGCTCATGCCTGACGGTGTCACAGGCTGGGGGACCCACTGCCAGTGTCACACAAGCACCCACACGCACATTTCCCGGTCTTCGCCCCTTGCAGACGTGCTCTGGTGGGTCTAACCTGTGGGTTGTGCTGGGACAGCCCTGCACCACGGTCCAGGACGCCAGGCAGAGCAACGCCGCCTCGCCCTGCACGTCCCGCTCCCTGGCATCGTGCCCGAGCCCAGCTTCCCGCGGCCGCAGGGCAGGGCTGCGCGCAGTGAGTGGCTGGCCCCTGGGAGCAGGCAGGTGCCTGCCCGGCCACGATCTCTCCAGCCGTGGCATTTATCTGTGAATCCGCAGCGCTGACACTGTGCAGATGAAGCCTCCGCTTTAGCTGGGCTGTCACAGGGGTTATCCTGCTGCCTACAGATGGGTTTACACTGGTAAGATTTATTGCCACCCCGGCTGAGATGCTGCCAGCACATCAATGCCTGCTCCCCTTGCGGAGCGGCGACGGGCTGTGCCGTTGGCCTGGGGGTGCCAGGAGAGCCACCAGCTGCACCTTGCTGAGCGGCAGCCGGCAGAGCTAGTCCCCTGGTCTGGCGTCCCCAGAAGGGGAACTGGGAGGACAGTGGGGCACGTCCCTCTGCTCTCCTGCTGTCAGGACTCCTGGGTCCTGTGCCCAGGTCCCTGGCCTCAGAGGTGGGCAGTTCTGCACAAGACCGCCGGCCAAAGACAGTGCCCGCAGCCCGAACGCTGCCCCCCGCGCGGGGCTTGCAGAGCCTCCCGCCGGCCCCGGGGTGTCTGCACGCAACCCCCCCCCCCCCCCCGTCGCGGCGTGCAAAGAGGAGCCAGCCCCAGTGCCCAGCTCTGCTGTGCGACCGGCCCCGCGAGCCCGGGGCCGGCTCATGCAGTCGCCCTGCAGAGAAGGGGTTTTCCTCTTTGCCCTCTGCGGCTCTGTGCTACACTCGGGCTGCTTTTAGCCCAGAGATGGCCCCCTCCTCTCTCTGCCCCTCCAGCCCTGGAGAGGACAGACAGCCCATGGGCCCTGAGCCCTGCAGCCCCCCAGGGGATGTCCTGGGGTCTGGCCTGGGATAGGGTGCCCTGGGATGGAGGGGGGCAGTGGGGACAAGGAGTGGGATGAGCTGGGCTCCAGCTGCTCTCATCTGGCACAGGCTGACATTCCCAGGAACTGCACTACCCTGGGCTACCTGGGGAGATGCTGGGATACCTGGGGGGACGCTGGGCCCGTGCCAGACCTCGGCCGGGTGAGCAAGCCCCGAGCTCAGCATGGCAGGGCCCTGCAGGGCTGGAAGTGCTGTGCTGGCACCCGGGCAGTGGAGCATGCCTCTGCGGCAGGGTCCTCTGTGAGCGGTGCCCCGGCTGTGGCAGCCCATCTGTGCAGCGAGAGATTTGCTGACGGTGCTGGCAGCTCGGCTCCTGTCACGGCTCGACGGCTTCCCCAACTCTCCTGCGTGGTGCGGGGCTGCCGGGGCTGTGCAGGGAGCAGAGGGGAGGGAGCACCCTTCCCCTGCAGCCAGGCCCTGGCACAGCACATGGAGCTGCAGCGTGGCTCTGGGAGCCGGGGCCTCATGCACCCCCTGTTGCAGGGTGAGATGGGGTGGGCAGAAATACCCCAAAAGGGGAATTTGGACCTAATGTCTCCTGCTCTGCCCTGGTTCCTCACCCAGCCTCTGCCACCTGCCCACGCACTGATTTCCCTGGGGCTGGCAGGGATTGACCTGAGCCACCTGGTGTGGCCAGGCAGGGGCTGAACCAGGGTAAATCCCCAAGAAGAGGGAGGGAAGCCGGCTGCCAGCATCCCCGCCTGAGTCCCTGCAGCCTCGCATGGCTCCCCCACCGTCCTGCTCCGTCCCGGCTCCTGCGTCTTCCCCGTCTCCATCCCTCCACCCGCCGACCGCTCGGGGCTTTGCTCTTTCCGCCAACACAGATTTGACACCAGCATGTCAAAACAGAAGGAAGCAACACACAAACAAACAGCCCGAGTGGCCGCCTGCACCCTCCTCCCCGGGGCCGGCTCTCGGCCGCGCGGGGGCCGGGGCACGAGGCTGGGTGACGATGTAACCCGCCGGCGCATCAGGAGCTTGAGTGAAGTGGGGTGATCACAGCCCGGCGGGAAAAGGCTCCTTAATAGCTGAGCCCTTTTAGCAGAGATTAGGGAACTGCACGGCTTTGATCTTTGATTGCCAATTTGCATCTTGAAGGCGCTGGGACCTCATCCAGCCTCAGCACAACCCTTTGTGGTTATCTCGTGGCTAATGGATTTGTTCTTAATGCCGGAGCGTGCAGGCTAAAGGCAGATTAAATCCTCTCCATGGCGCTAAATCAATGGAACAAACATGATAGGGGCTGGCTTTCCCAAGCCTGTGCGTTCCTGGGTGGAGGGGCTGATCTAGAGAGCCCCCCCATGCCTGGGCAATCACGAGGCCCTCCCTGGTCAGTGCTGCCTGGCAGAGGAGAAGCAGGGGCAACCCTGTGGCCTGTAACCCCATCCCCACACGCCGGACTCTGCTCATCATGCGGGGGGAGCCCAGGATGTTGCCCAAGTGCCCTGGGCAGCATGGCATGAGCCGAGCTGCCGTGCCACGCTGGCCTGCAGGAAGGGACGTCCCTCCCGGCCTCCGCTGGCTCCAGCTTGGGGCTTGCAAATGAAGCACTCCCAGGACAGGACCCATCTGTCCCGGCACTGCCAGCTGTTAGGCAATAGGGCACGGTGCTACCCAGCCATACTGCTCCCCCCAGCATTGCTGGGGACCCAGACCTTAACCAGGGCCACCAGCCTGCCCCAAGGAGAAGGGCCAGGAGTTACACAGGGAAGGTACATTAGACTCCAACTTTGGAAGAGATGCTCCGACTGACACCCACGCCTGGGGGGCACAGCGCTGAGCTCTGCCTGCAGTGCACGCTCGTGTGCGCAGGGACACCTGGCTGCGTGGATGCACATGTGTACATGTGCACAGGCAAAGAGGAGGAGCACACGAGGTCTCGCACCACGATGATGGCTTGTTCATATCTGCCGTACCCCGACTGAAGACCAGCAAGTGGCCCCAATGCCCTCGCGCTGGCCCTCTGCCTGTGTGGGAGCAGGTACAGGCACCGGGGGGCCAAGGGTCCCCAGTGATTACAGCTGTGTCACCTACTGGGCTGTGACCTGCCCCTGCAACCCTTCTCCCTCCTGATGCTCCTTTGCCTCCCAGCTCCTGCACTCCAGAGCAGGGCGGGCAGCTCACACCTCCTCTCCTTCAGACCATCTTCCCTTCCCCCTGCCTGGAGCCTATGCCACACTCCTAGGACCATGTGCTGTCTACATCATGGGCTGCAAAAAGCAGTAACTGTATACACTTTCCAAAAAGCCCATGGTCTCCACTGCATGCTCAGCTTTGGGGAAATGCAATGCCTGGTGCCTTTGCACACAATGTTAGCAGAGGTGTCAAGCCGCTCTCTATCCATGTATGCCACAGGAACAACTGACCTCCCACTCTACGCTTTGCCCGTCCTGGGAACAGGAACTGCGAGGCTGGGAAGGACAGGACTAGGCTTTTTGGGACTGGGACCCATGGGGATGAGAGTTGTGGAGCTGCAAGATGGGAGGAGATGGGCTGGCAGCATTTTGCAGCCCTTTACTTTCCACAGGGCTCACAGCACCACCCCGGATGCTGCCAGGACAGAGCTGCCTGCAGGTCGGGCAGCGTGTGGCTGGCAAGAGCAGGGCTACTACGTCCCTGCTCCGGGGCCTGAATTATCTGTGCTGGTGGGGTGAGATATGAGCTGCAGTACAGCAAAGCTCAGAGCAGGGCCCTACTGGGAACCAGCCTGCGGGGAGTGGCCCCCCCGGCCCTGGCGCTGTCTTTGTGAGGCCCTGGGGTCTGGCCTTGGGAGACGACACGGCCCCGGGGCTCTGTCCAAGCAAGGCCCAGCCTGGTGAGCAGAGACCGCTCCGAGGCAGCCGGGCTGCAGCACAGCATGGAGCCCAAGGGATCACAAGCCGAGATTCCCATCTGCAAACTTTGCTATTGAATAATCTCCCCTCTGCCAATATTTGCCAAGTGCTGGAGATAAAGTGGCTGCAAAAGTCATCGATGCTGGCATTTCAATCCACCTGGGCTGGCAGCGGGGGGGCGCAGGGCAGGGACGGCAGGCTTCCCCGGGTGGCGGGGGCTGCCTGCGTGGCTCTGCAGCCCTGTCCCTCTCTGAGACGACGCAGGCCTGCGTGAGGACCCCAGCGGCCGCGGCATGTGCTCCAAGACCCAGGTGGCTCAGCCTGCGCAGCCTGCAGCCCCGGCTCACTGCCTCTTGGCCAGCCAGCCAGCCCCCCGCACCCTGCCTGCAGCAGCACGGAGAAGAGCCAGGACCCCCCCCACGGCACCGTGCAGCACCTTTGCATGCCTGGGGCAGATGCTCCTGCCACTTGTGCAGTGCCCCCATCCCCTGGGCATCAGCACAGCGCTGATCCTGCCCTCGCCCCTGTGTCAGCACCGGGCCGGCCGTCTCTGCGCACTCAACATCCCACCAGCCCCCCCGGTCAGTACCGCCCCGTCCCCTCTCTGCCACCCCGCTGCGGCAGCTGCCCCTGCCCTTGCGCTGCCTGCCCCGCGCAGCCCCCTCCTGCCTCGCTCCACGCCGCTGGCATGGGCTCTGCAGCAGTCCCTTAGCGGGCGAGGCAGGACGCGGTGCTGCGATACAGCTCCTGGAGGAGAAACCCGGAGCGTTATCAGCCCAGGGAGTTAATTAAGGTCATGTCAGGTGATAAGGAAACAGGATGTCAGAGCGGGAGCAGCGCAGGGGGGTCGAAGCCTGAAAAATTCCCTCCGAAAAGCAACTCCGCCGCGATCTGATCAGGCAGGCTCTCGGGGATGGAGCGGCTGTCACAGCGGCACGCGGCTCCCAGGAGGGCACCACGCGCCGGGCCGGCCTGGCAGGCTGGACCCACAGCCAGCACGGGGTGGGGATGGGCACGGGACGGGGAGGGCATGCAGATGAGGGTGGGGATGCGGATGTGAGCCGCTGCCGGCGATTAACACGGGTGGCTGCGGCCACTCGCTGACCGGCGGGACCTCAGTGCTGGAGATGCCAGGCTGCTCGCCGGCGCTGGTGCTGCGCCTGCCCCAGCCCGCCCACCTCCCCGCTTGGTGACAGCTTGGCACTGCGGCCCAGCAGTGGCACTGCCCGCCACGGAGGCTGCGGAGGGCCCGGCTGGCCCGGCACTGCGCAGCACGGTGGGCAACAGGGTGACGGCAGCAAGCTGGGGACACACGGGACGGGCCCAGAGGACATGCTGCCAGCGCAAGCCCTCCTTGGTGAGCAGCCCCAGCACCCGGCTCCCTGACAGCCCAAGGCAGTGGGGGCACAGGCCTGGCCGGGCGGGAGCTGCGCAGCTAGGAAAAAATTAATACTTGCATCAATCTTGTCCGGATTTGCACAGTGCGCTCAGTCCCCTGCGCCGCCTGGGAGCGCGGGCGGCTCCGTGTCCTTCCCGGGGGCAGCGGCAGATGCCACGTCGGCCCTGCCTCCCTCCGCAGCGGCCACAGCACGGCCCGCGGCTTCGCCACGCCTGGCCCTCCTTACCCACATCGCCGCGCTGGGACCCAGCAGCGCGGACGCTCCGGCTGCAGCCGCCCCTGCTCGCAGGGTGCCCGGTCCACGGGCAGCCCGGCTTGCTCCCTGCCTGGCCCTGCGCTTCCCTGGGGCGCACGGCTCCCTCCCACCCTTGCTGGCGGCAGGACCCGGGGACGTGCCTCCCTGCCCCGCTGCACCGAGTCACCCGGCCCCAGCCCGGCCCCAGGAGCGGTCCCCCTGGCTGGCCGACCCCCAGCCCTGGCAGGGCAGGAGCCGGAGGTGCACGGCCAAGCCGGGAGGGAGCCGGGGCTGCGGGAGAGACGCGAGGGCTCTGGCAGGGCCGTGGGTGCCATGTGGAGACATCGCTTTGCCGCCCGGCGGTCCCTGCTGACCCCAGCGCAGGCCGGGCTGAGCGGCACCCTGGAGGCAGAGGGACAGGCACGGCACGGGGAGAGCCGGGCTGCAGCTGGACGCAGGAGGAGACACTGGAACGTGTCCAGTCCCGCTCAGCCCCGGGATGCCCACCAGCCCCCTGCAGTGATCGCCACCCACTGCCTCGCTTTCCCTGCCCAGAGCACCCCATACCCACAGGACCCGCTGTCCTGCTCCCGCTCCCCATCACACAGCGTGGCCCGTCCCCGGGCCGGGACGACGGACGTGGGCACTAATTGCACCCACTGCCCGGGATGGGGAGATGCAGCCTGATTGCGGCTGCCCAGACGAGCGCAGCCAGCTCAATCAGAGCCGTGCAGCCCTCCAGCACGACGGGCACCTGGAATTAAACTGCTAATGAGCTGCTGGCTGCAGGGCTGGCGGCTAGAGATTAATCAGGGGCTCTGGCCTGATGAGGCTCGTGCCTCCTCTCCCCTCCCGCCCGGGGGCCCTGGCCCTGCAAGTCCTGCAGGCTCCTGGGCCGGCAGCGTTTCTGCGGGCCAGCAGCCCCCAGCGCTCCAGCCCACCGGTGCCGAGAGCCGGGCCACTGCCCCGGGCGGGCCGGCCCCAGCTCCCCCGTCCCAGCCTCTGCAGGTGGGCGACACCCGTCTGCACGGGTGGTGCTCGCCTTCAAAACCAACCACGTAACTTCATCGCGCCAGCCGTGCCCTCCTCACGCGGGAAACTGTGGGGCGTCACGCTGTCACCTGAAGCTAGCAAACCCCAGCAGAAGCCCTGCACCGGTCTGAACAAGGCTGATGCTGCAGAAGGAGGGCTGGACCCTACCAGCATCCCAATACAGGTGCTGGCAGCATCACCCACTGCCTGCAAAGCCCTGCTGGCCAAGTGCCCTCTGCAGCACCCCAGCGCCCCAGGTGCTGCCCCGGGGTAGCCTGGAGAGGACAGGGACCCCCCGCGGCCTTGGGACACAGCACCCACAGCTATTCCCCACCTCTGGCTTTCCTGGCCTCCTACTTTTCTTTTGTGCTTGTGTTCCCAACGCTGTAATCAGGAACGTAAGCTTTTGTTCTGCTAGAATAAAACCTGTTGACTCTATTAAAGCTTAGCCAGTGTTTAATAGCAGTTCAGGCACAGTGTGCTCCAGCTTGCGTCCGCTCCCAGAGAAGAGCACAGCAAATTTGGGAATGCCTCAGCTGAGGAGGACTCTGCTCCCCTGTTGTGAAGCCCTGGCTGGCCTTCCTCCCCACCATGGCCCTTGCAGAGTTAGGAGGACCGTAACAGAGGTCTCTGCACCCTCCTGCCCTTGAGCAGGTGGGATCAGCGGTGCCGAGCACCCTCGCCGCTCGCTCCTCGCGCAGGCCTGTGAGGATGTGCCCGGCGGGAAGAGCTCCCCAGCCTCCCCCAGCTGTGCGTCGGGGCAGCGGCTGCCAGGAGAGGCCAGCGATCAGCAAGGAGCAGGTTAGAGAAATGCATGTTCTCCCCTGCTGCACAATTAATCATGAGAAGTTTTTCCTTCTTTCGTGCATGAAACAAAATTTGGCAGGGTGCTCTGACCACAGGGACATGCTGTTTGCTCTCCAGTAAAAAACCAGCCACATCTGGCAAAGAAATAGCCTCAGAATATCTCTGTGCATGCGGGCCAGGAGAGGCAACTCCATGCTAGGCAGGAAAACCCACCCAGATGGCTTGTCCACAGCCCACCGCATCTTCAGCCATGGGCCCCCGACCCCTGCACACCCCGCTGGCTGTGCCCGCCCGCCCCACGCCCCCGTCCTGCTGTGACCGCGCGCCCTCCCAGCGTGCACGGGGCTGCACACGGCGGCTCAGGGCTGGGGGACGCGGTGCTCTGCTGACCCGGGCAGGAGGCAGGGCTCGGGGAAGACCTCCAGCTTGGTCAGAGCCCCGCAGTGCCGGCATGGAGCCCCCCTGCTCCTCCAGTCCTCGCCGCGCACGCGGCCTGTGCTGCTCTGCCAGTGCTGTCATCACTGCCTGCAGGCCCTGTTATTCCAGTCCTGGACATTTGTGCACACACAGAGGCACGTATAGATGCACAGACCCACATATACACCCCCTGCCAGCTGCCTCGGTGCTGGCAGAGAGAGTCCTGCCACCCCTGCTTGGGCATCTCCTCCTGCCCCTGGTGTCCTCCCCAGGCCTGCTCCTTCACCCCTGCACCCTGCTCCCTCTCCCTTGCACCCTGCTCCATCCAGAGCATCTGACCCAGCCTGGCTTGAGCCTCAGCCTGTTCGTTCCATGCGCTGAGCAAGCCCAAGTCTCCCCAGCAGTGTTTCAGCCATTTGTTATTGGAAAAAGGGGGAAATACGGTTTTCGACAATTATTGTTTTTTCCACCTGACTGGCTGCAAACTTGTTAATTTTTTTCTTTAATGTGTGAACAGTGTCGACGGCAGCTGCATGTGAAATGACTCGACGTCCTATCTGCGGGTCCCTGGCTGGCTTTCAGCACTCGCACCGCAAACATTGCCTTCTATAAATAAAGGCCTATATCTCATCAATGGCAGAACAGCAGAGCTTTATATAGTCGTCTTACATAAAACCGTCTCTCTTTATGGGCTTCAAACCATTTGCGTCACTTAGTGCAGCTCTGTAAACCTTCTGTTGCAGCCGCCGGTCCGCGGAGGGAGCCCCGGCGAGGCGGCCCCGCGCCCCGCGCCGCCCGCGTAGCGCCCGGGAGCCCCCGCGCCGCGGGGCCGCCCCCCCACGCAGAGCCAGGTGGCAGCTGCATCCTCCCGCGCGCCACCGCCTTGGCACGCGCCTCCCTCCCAGCCCGCCCGGCCCTGGCACCGAGCGCGCCGGCACGGCAGCCGCCACCGCCAGGCCCCGGCGCGCGGGGGGGCCGCGGGTCCCGGCCACGGCGCTGCAGCCCGGCACGGCCCGCAGCTCCCCTCCTCGCGGCCGCCGGCGCTCCCCAGGGCCCCCCAGCTGCGCATGGCAGCGCCCGCCCCTGGGGCTGGCGGCGAGCGGCTGCAGGCCGCGGGGCCGCGGGGGGCTCCGCCGGGAGCTGCGGCAATGCCGGCCCGGAGGGGAGGCCCCCCGCACCCGGGGGGGTCGGGCTGCAGCGCCCGCGGCTGCCCCAGCGACGCGCTGCACGGGGGCTCTGCGGGTGCCGGGGCCTCGTCCCGGCTCGTCCCGCGCGGGCGGGCGCCAGGGCCGGAGGGACGCGCGGGGCGACGGCGTCACGGCTCCGGGGCCCACGGCGCGCTCTGCCCCACGACTGCCCCCAGCAGCTCCCATCCACGGGGCCTCTGCAGCAGCCGGCGCTGGGGACGGGGTCACAGCGCTGCCCGGCCGGCCGCAGCGCCCTGCAGCGTCCCACTGCGCCCCGCGGCTCCTCGGCCCCACGCACGGGCAAGCACCCGCGCCCTGGGCCGGGCCCCCGTGGGTCCCCATGGGTTCCCGGGCCCCATCCCTCCTGCAGCCCCCGAGGTGACCGCCGCCAGCGGGGCCGTGCCCCACCGGGCTCCCCGTGCCCCAGCCGGGGGGACAGCGGTGCCCCCGGGCAGCCCAGCGTGGCGCAGCCGTGGGGCTGGCCCCGTGGCATGTCCCACGTCCCGGGGGAGCCACGCCAGGCGCGGGCGTCCTGGCCGCTGGCTCCCCCCCGTATCGGAGACAGGCTTATTAAGTGTGTGATATTAAATTACCCAGATAAGAGCGTAAGAGCTTTTAAAGTCAATTCATTAAATATAATTATGAAGAGAGCTTTTTTATGCTCACGGTGATCCGATCTCAATCACAGAGACGGTGGGAAAGCCGCCGGCTCCTCCAGCATCTCCGCTCCCCCGCTGCGGCGCCCTCGTGCCCCCCTGCTCCTGCGCTTCGGCCCCCACCCGCGGGCCGGGGCGACGCAGCACCGTGGCCGCAGCCCTGGCCGCCCGCTCCCCTGCCCTGGGCACCCCACCACCCGCGCACCGCCGGTGCCACAGCATGGGGACCGGAGTCTACACAGCAAAAGCCGGGAGAGGGGCAGGGACGGGGGCGAGTGGCAAGGGCTAGTGAGGAGGTCAGCGGGTACGGAGCCGTGGGGGGGGACATTTGGGGTGGGGATGGGTTAGGGTGCTGGGTGTGGGGTCTTCCCTGCTGGGGGGCCGCATCCCTGCAGGATCCGACTCCCTGCCCACCCTCTGCGGAGAGGCCTCCTTAAGGACCTAATGATCCTCTTGCTCTCCCCAGGCAGGCGGGGATGCATGCTTCCCTCCGCTCCCACACTAATTTGCGGCGCCTTGGGACCAATTAATATTTGCCAGCCAGGCGGTGGCTGCCCTGACCGGGAGCCAGCCCCGGCATGCACAGGGCGCGCGATTCGCACCGGGGCTCTCGCCCCTCCTGCACTGACAGCCGCAGCCCGGGGTCCAGCCGCCAGCGGGGCCGGGGCTGCGGCGGGGTGGGTCAGGGTGGATATGGCCCCGAAACCGTCTCGTGAACCTCGGCGTGCCTCGCACCTCCCGAGCCAGCTGGACCGCGGTGACACCCAGGGTCCCCTCACCACAGCGCCCCGAGCCCCACAGTGATGCGGGGGCTTTGCAGTGCCACCACTAGATCCAGGCAGTCCAGCACCCGGCCGTACCGCCGGGGTACCCAAAATCCGAATCGCCCCGGGGTGCACCCCCACCTTGCTCACCCCCTCCCTGCACCCTACGGCCTGGGCGCCCGGTGGCAGGCCCTGCTCGTGCCGCGCGCCGCTGCGCTGCCCGTGGGCCCTGGCGGGCGCGGAGCCGCATCCCGGCCGGCTGGGAGCACCTGGTGGGCGCCAGCCTGGGGTTCCCCGCACAAGGCTCCGGCAGGGGCTTCTTGGAGCAGCTACCCGCTACTGGGAGCTGCCGGACTGACATTTATTTTTAGACGTGAATTGTATAAATTAGCATTTCTCAGTGGATTAAGCAGCAGGAATTGTGTAAAATTAAATGGCAACGAATTGCATTAAAGTCCCCCATTTTCTGGCACAAGCAGAGCCTCGAGCTGTGCCCAGGCAGCTCATGTGTAACGGCACTGGAGCCGCCGACGCTCCGGACAGGAGAAGACGAGCCTGCAGTGCATCCGCACCACCAGGGACACCGAGCTGGGGCTGCAAAAGCGTCACCACCAGGGCTGCTAGCACGGGCACCGCCGCCAGCCTGCCAGGGTGGCAGTATCCACACGGGATGCTTCTCCCTTTTTTCCTGGGCGCGTGTAGCCTGTCGGGCTGCCTGCTGCCCTGTGCAGAGCAGCCGCGCGCCGGCCGTTGGCTCGGCAGGGGCGGGAGCGGGTCCGCAGCAAAAGGCCACCGGCTACCGGCAGCTGAGCAGCCACCAGAGGTGCCAGGTGGGCCGGGGCAGGTGAAGAGGAATGAGACCAGCTCATTTACCTGGTGTAAAATAGGCTGGAAATGTGACATTTATTAAGTGTGGTTCTGGCAGAAAGGTCAGAGAGAGTCCCCACGTCGGGAGCGGTGCTGACTGCATGGGGGGATTTAGGCAGAGCGTTTCTCGGAGGAGGCTGGGGCAGCCGCGCGCACACGCAAAGCAACGGGGAGCGCTCGGCCTGCACCTCCGCAGGCTTGCGGCTGCGGACACGGGCTAGGAGAGGGGCCAGCAGCAGTCCTGGGTCCCCCATAGCGTGCAGCAGGGCGCTCAGAGCAGCTGACGGAATCGCCTTCCCACCCGGCACGCTGCAGAGCGGGCAGGGGACAGGCCAGGACCGGGGAGAGCACTGGGCGCCCCCGGCCAGCGCAGGTCCCGGGGACGCGGGAGGCCCTGCCTGGAGAGCAGGGGCCGGTGCCAGCTCGGAGCTGCGCTGCCAGCTCTCGGCAACCTCTCCGCTCCCCCCACCGCCAGCCCTCGCAGGACTGGCTTCAGCAGCCACAGATCGGAAACAAAAGGCTTTTGACGGGGAACGTGGTTTTCAGAAACGCACCGGGCTCCAACCCGGGCAGGAGCCGAGCTTCCCCATGCAGCCGGTGCCAGCGAGCAGGTGGGAGGGATGCCGGCAGCCGGAGGGGATCACCTCCACTTGCCTCCCCCCGGCAGTCACGGCACACAGCCTGCCCCGTGGCTCCCTGCCCCGCGGCTCCCTGCCCCGCGGCTCCCCGGCCAGGCAGGCATGCGGCCGAGCGGGGACACGCAGCCGGAGGGCGCCCTGCCATGCAGACACAGCCACTGTCACGGGCCGCCTGCGAAGGGACGACGGGCTCCAGGCAGCCAGCACCCCGGCACTGCGCCCGGTCCCACTGCCGCCCCGGGGGCTGGCGGCTGCCCCGCACGGCGTCTGCGAGGGGACAGCTCCTGGCCCAGCCACCACGCCGCGACCTCCCTCCGCCAAATGCCATGTCCGCAGGGGCCTCTCCAAGGGCTCCCCCTCTGCCACGGGGCCCCCAGATGAGGCCAGCATCCGCGTGAGGCTGCGGGGGAGCGGGGCGCCGGGTCCGCCGGGTCCCGGGCGTCCCACTGGCATGCCGGCACGAGGGCAGGCGTGAGGCGCCTGCTGCAGCTGAGCACCGGCCCCGTGGGGACGCTTCCTAACCTCCCACTTAATGGCACGTAAAGAGCGCTATTGATTTCCCGCACCAGCATTGCACGCTTCACACCCTCGGCTCAGCAGCTGCGCTTGCCGAGCCGGCAGGGCTCAGCGCTGGCCGCCACAGGAGCCGCGCGGGGCCCGGGGCTCTCCCCGCCGCCCTCCGCGCCAGCCGCAAAGGGCAATCCCACGGCGGGCAGGGACCGGGCACCGCGGGGCGAGCTCGGCCCTGCGAGGCCAGGCAGCGCGGGGGAAAGGCGGCTGGCTTGCACCAGCGAGAGCAGAGCACAGCGGGGCTCGCGGAGGCTCGTACAAGGGCTTGCCTGGGGCTCCCGCACGTCCCTCCCGCAGCGTGGGGCGCATTTGTCAGCGCGGCTGCAGGGGAGCCTTGCTGCGGCTCAGTGCTGTCCCTGCTGCCTGGTGAGATTTACAGCCCAGCCGGGCTTTATTACGCAGAAGATGCTTACGCTGGGGATTTTTTTCCCCCATAGTTTCTTAATTTGCTATCCCATAAAGAATGTGGATTTGTGACGTTAAATAGGGGAAGATCATTTACCACTCGCGGCTCTTACTTAAAGGATCCGCACGAGTTATTTATCATGTGCACACAGGCTGCAAGCAGCAGTGCGAGGGGACACTTCCCAGCCTCAGCACCGCTCCGGGTCCCAAGAAGCGGACTGCCCACAGCAGCCCCACGGCTTCGCCATCCTAGTGCTGTACAACTTCCAGTCTGGGAATGAAATCCACCTCATCCAGAGGGGAGAGGAACAGCTCCAGCACTCCTGCAAGCACAGCTCCAGGGGGCAGAAAGAAAAACTCCCTCCTCTCCCCACTTCCCCTGGGGACAGGAGCTCTGCTCCAGGGGCTGCTTGCCATGGCCTGGATGCCCTGCAGCTCCCCGCTGTTTGCTCCACCAGGATGTGCCGCAGTCTGGGAGCCCCCCATCACTGCTGGGACATGCTGTGACCCACTTATCCGCTCGCTGCAGTGGGGGAACAAGAGCTTTCCAAGCAGGAGTGCACACATGGAGACGCAGGACTGGGACCGATGAGGTCTGGGGCTCCCATGTGACAGCTGGGTGCAGCGCAGCCCTGGCGCCCCTATGTCGGGGCACAGACATCCTGGGGCCCAAAGCCCCTGTGACACGGCTGGGACATATAGGAGCTCCCAAGCCCACACATCATGGCTGGGACTCACTGGTGTCTGCCACGCAACTTGCACTGTGTTTTACTCAACCCCGGAAGGAGGTGCAGGAGACCAATTTGGCTTGGGGAACTGCAATTGGAAGCTCCTGCTGTAAATGCCGTGTTGCCTCAACAGGTACGGCTGCTGCCCAGCAAGGCCTTTGGGACATGGGATGTGGTGGAGAGAGATTGCCGAGTCTCTTCCCCCTGGCCATGCTTTCCCCATCCCTCCCCAAGCCTGTGCCCTGCAGCCTCTCCTGCACTGAGATCCCCAGTATGCTCCAGCTGCTGCCTGAAAACAGGCAGCGAGAGGTGCTGGGGTTGCCCCTTCCTGCCTGATGGCCGCCAATGCCTAGAGACCTGACAGCAGAGCTGCAGCCACAGGCAGCACCACCTGGCAGGATACCTGCTGCCTCAAAGGCTCGGGGGGCTGAGCGGGGGACACAACGGGAGGGGGCTGCAGGACCCCCAGCGCTCCCCTTCCTCGTGCCAGGCTGGGCTGAGGAGTGAGGCTTGGATCAGTCGCACTCACCATCCATGTGCCCAGACCTGCTCCCATGCAAGGTGCCAGCACAGCACCCTGCTGCCCCCCCGAGTCCTTTGCTTCCCCTCTGTGCTGGCTCACTGCCCGCCCTGCACAGGATCCCCTTGGCCAGACTCCCTCCTCCCGGCCTCAGAGCTGCAGCACACGCTGCCAGTCCTGCACGTCCACCCGCTGAGAAACAGGGTCCCGGTGACAGTCCTGGCAGCCGCTCCGCTGCCACGCAGCACGGTGCATGCCACACACAATGTCCTCACTCCGGGAAGCTTGTACCCAGCCCGATCGGGCTGCAGGCTCTGCCCTCCTGGCCTTGCGGCACAGCCCAGCAGGACCCAAATACCACTGCCACGCCGTGCCCGCGACCCTGCACAGCACTGGGCTCACAGCCTCCCCACACTCTGCAGGATCGCCCAGCAGGACCCTCGGACTGGAGCCCAGCACGGCCAAGCCCTAGGGCAGCCCCACATGCCACGTGCAGGAGGGACCAGCTCCAGAGCTCCCTGCTCCCAGCCCTTCCCTCATCCCACCGAATCGCACTTCTCTCCAGCAGACGACTCAGGCAGCTCAGCTACCGCGGACGGAGAGCCCAGCAAAACCCCAGGATGAGTGGGGCAGCAACCCCACTGTGCTTCCTCAGCCCACTGCAGACAAGCACTGCCCATGCCAAGCCCTGCACGGGGCAGCCCCCCCACAGCTCCCCCCCAAAAACAGCGCTTTCTCTGGGGCAGCATCACTCTGCACAGAGAACCGGCTTTGTACCGATGGGCACCAAGTGAAACAGGACGTGCTGCACCAGCCATTTCCAGCCCCACGGAGCCTCCTCATCCTCCTCCCCAGAGAAGTGCCCAGCCGGTGGCATCCCCCTCCCCAGCACGGCGCAAGCTCCGGCTCGCAGCGCTGCTCCTGCGAGCGCAGCCAGCAAGCAGAGCAGTAGCCCCTGGCAGCTGTAGGAGAGAGGCGGCTCATTTCCAGAGTCATTACGGTCTGAAAAGGGTCCCATCAGGTATTCCGCCCGTTCAGCACATTTATTTTCCCAAACCACAGCGGGGATTTGTGATTTCAGGCTCAATATTAGAGAGAGCTGCACACTCGCACCGCCGGGCTGGGAGCCTCGCTGACTGGGCAGGCACGGGTGCTGCTGGAGGGAGGCCCCAGCTCGCGTGCCCCAGGCTGCAAGCGGGCCAGCCCGGGGCAGCCGTGGGCCGCCTGCACAAAGCCGTGCCTCCGGAGAAGACCTGCTCGGGGCGCTCAGCGTGTGCGTTTGCATACGTGTGTGTGCAGCGCTGACAGCCTCCAGGATACACATGCATCCCACTGTCAGCCCCCTAAAAGCAGGGGGATCCTCTATGTGCAAAGGGGTCTGTGCCCTCCCCCCATCCACTCCCGCTGTGCAAAACACCCTGCTACAAAGCAGTTCAACCTGCAGTGAAGAAGCTGGCTGGAGCAGGGCTGTACAGCACAGCTTTCCCCCTTCCCACCGCACACCCACCCCGGGGGCCTCCAAGCCCCACTCACCCACACGCCCCAGCACCTGCCTGCAAGTCCCTCTGTGGAGGACATGCGGGCAGCCTGGTCGTGCAGTGCAGAGACCTACAGAGCTCCCATGGAGGATTCTTGCTCTCTCCATGTGAAACTTGGAGGGAAACTCAAACACGGAGAGATGCAAACTTCAGTAGCAGGAGCGAGCCAGGGAGCCCTGCTCCGGCAATGCATGGCTGAGTCAGTGCCCCCAGAGCCGGCAGGGGCCCCGGGGAAAGCAGGCTGAGCCAGGTGTGCACTCACCACTGCGAAGTCACGGGAGGAGCAGTTCTCACCGCTGAAGTTGCAGCTCTTGAGCATGTCATCGAGCTGGTGGCCAGTGCGGTTGACAATGTCAGCCATGTCGGGGTCAGGGTAGAGCAGGTCCGTGGCTTTGTGGCCGTCCCGGTCCTTGGGGGGCAGCCCAGTCATGTTGGCCAAGTGGAAGATGTCGGCGTCGGTGAGCGCTGAGTGGCGGTAGCGGTTGATGTTGCAGATGGTGATGGCGGGGAAGACCATCTCGCGGATGGCTTCCTCGTCCAAGGCCATGACATGGGGGTGCTCCAGGTAGAGCAGCGCCGACTTGGCTGCCTGGTAGAGGAAGAAGGCAAGCGAGGCCAGGAAGGCAAATGCCCAGAGGGTCTGGCGCACGCCCAGCCGCCCTGACCGGCAGATGTGTCCGAGGCCGTGCAGAGTGCTGGCGCTGGCGAAGGCAGCCAGGTCCCGGGACCGGGGCCGCACAGGCTCCTCAATCAGGCTCTCCTTATCCCCTTCTTCTTTCTCCTTTTGCTTCTCATCCTCCTCAGCAAATTTGATTTTACACACGATTTCAATCGGCATCTGCCCAGCGTGGTTGGTGTGCCCGGCCAGCGAGCTGCCCCCGGGCACGGGCACCGACTGAGACCCCGGCCAGGCGCTGGGAGGGGGCTCGGGTCCCCCCCAAGCCCCAGCGCGGCGCCGGGAGGGCCGAGCCGTCTCGGGAGGGAAGCGCAGCCCCTCTCAGCAGCTCCGAGCCACCGCTTCCCTCTTGTCTCACTAGTCGATCGTCTCCTTGTGCCTTCGCTTATCAGCACAAATACAGCTGTCAAAAACCCCTCTCTCTCCTCTCTCTCGCTCTGTGTCTCTGCCTCTCTCCTTCGCTCCTCTCTGGTTAAGACCCCAGCAGATACAGGCAGCATTTAGGCATCATGTGCTAATAAAATCCAGGGAATACTTAATAATTCAAGACATGTCAACATTATTTCATCGTCAAATAAAGAGCGAGCGCCGGAGAAAGAGGCAGCGTGAAGGGCCCGGCGCCTCCGGGGCAGGGAGCCGCGCGGCGCCCTCTCGCCAGCCCCGGCTCCGAAGTGCTGCTGGAGCCACTTGTTTGAATGGCTCGGGAGCTGCCGGCGCCGAGCCGAGCCGGGTCGAGCCGAGCCGAGCCGAGCCGAGCCGAGAGGAGCCGAGTTGAACCGAGTTGAGCCGAGCCGCGCCGCGCCGCGCCGAGCCGCGTTGTGCCGAGCCGCCCCGCTCCGCGCCGCGCCGCGCCGTGCCGTGCCGTGCCGAGCCGAGGCGGGCGGGGCACGGAGCTGCCCCCGCCGCCGCCGCCGCCGCCGCCGCCGCCGCCGCGCTCGCCGCCGCCGCGCTCGCCGCCTCGCCCCGCCGTGGCCCGGCCCGTGCGCCCCGGGGCAGCGCGGCGCGGCGCGGCGCGGCGGGGGCGGGCAGCCGGCGGGCAGCTCGCCCGGCGGCCCCCTCCTGCTCGCCCGGCGGCCGACTCCTCCTGCCTCGGCGGCTCCCTGGCCGTTAACCGCCTCCCTGCCACGGCCCGCTGCTCCCGAAGTTGGGAGGCGCCAAGCCCCGCCGCCCCGCGGGGCCCCGGCCGGGCAGCCGCCGCCGGCCCGCCCCGGGGAGCAGCCCCCCGGCTGCTGCTCCTCGGGGCCCCCCGGCGCCCCGCGGCCCTCGGGGCGGCAGCTCCTCGGCCGCCCCGCGCCGGCACCCCGAGTCCGCCACCCCCTTGCCCGCGGGACGTGCCGGGTGCCGAGGCCTGGCTCCCCCCGCTTCACTTTGCCCCCCGTCTGTGCCACGCAGCTGGGCTCTGTGCAGACATTTCCCGAGGGCCGGCGCGCAAGTGGCGGGGTTCATCACAGGCAGCCCCTGCCCCGCGGCCAGGATCCCTCCACGGCGCGCTCGCGTCCGCCCTTGGGCACAGCCCCGGCCCCCGTGGCAGCACAGCGCTGCTCGCAGCATGGGAAGCGGGGTGCCCTCCGGCCCTCCTGCCTGCGGCTGTCCCCTGTGACCGAGGGGCTCTGCCTCTGTTCCTCAGCGGGGTTGGTGCCCAGAGGTGGCTGCGAGTTCACCCTGCAGCACCAACGGCAGAGCCACACCGTGCACCAAAGCCAGATCCCACTGCTCCCCATGCACAGCAAGTCATACTCTCCTCCCGCTCCCTGCCTCAGTTTCCCCAGCTGGCAATGGAGGGCTCAGGTCTGCTGGAAGTCTGACCTGCAAGTCGAGCAACCCTCTGCGACTCTGCCCAGCAGTGTGGCCATGGGGAGAAGCACCAGCTCTCTGCCCAGGACAAGCCCAGCGCCACACAGCCACCCTGGAGACAAGATGCTTGCCAGGAGGTGCGTGCCTGGCTGGGAAGCCGGGGTCCCAGGAGGACAAGCGGTGAGACAACAGCCCTAGTGAGCTCAGCAGATGCCTCGCCTCCCCCCGGGGACTGCGCCGCAGGTCAGCATGACCTTCACTGTGCTGCCAATGCCAACGGCAAAGCTTTCCCTAGTCATCCAGCAAGCGCACACACATCTTCAATCTTCCCATCGATCTGTGCATGGCACACATGTTCCTGCCTCCATGTGGGTCAATACAGCATGATAGGCTGCCTCCGGCAGGGAGCACGCACAGCCCCAGCCACCCGCTTCACCCTGCCCAAGGGATGCGGAGTACACGTGCCAGCCCATGTCACCAGCTCTGCTGCTCGCCCAGGGTGCGTGGAGATGCACAGCAGGGAGCACGCTGGGCAGGCAGCCCAAGCGCTGTCACCACGTGTGCCTGGCCCCAGCCATGCAGCGACCAGACCCAAACTGCTTCTGCAGGGCCAGGGGTGCTTGGTGAGACGGCAAGTGCCTGATCCTGTGACAAGGAGTTCTCTGCACAAGGTAATGGCCTGCGTTGGGTCCTTGGTCTGCAGAGCCTGGTACTGAGTCCCTACTGGTGTCTCAGTGCCATGGTGGTGAGGGGTGTGAGGGCACCGAGGATCTGCCAGGCAGGTCTGTGGCATCAGTATGGCAACAGCAACACAGCTGGGTCTCCCCCATGGGCACTGGTCAACCTGCTCCCCACTTGCCCCACACAGGGGAGAGGTCCCACATCTCCCTGCCATGGGGCCTGCCCTTGGCACCGCTGTGGTCCTGCTCACTGCATCCCAGAGCAGGCCCTGGCTGCCGGCATGCCAGCCTTGGGAGGCGAGGTGGCACGTGGTGCCATGTGAGGGACAGGACGTGGGGACACTTCAGCCTGGTCCCCCAACACCTGCACCAGGTCGAGGTATCTGGGACCTGCCAGCCTGGCCTCACACCCACGTGGGCAGCACTGTGCTCCCAAACCCTTCTTCCCACTCTTCTTGGGCCAGGCAGGCGTGAGCGGTGCTGCGTGAAGAGTCACTTCTCCTGGATCCATCTAGCTTTGCTGCAGGGCCACCTCTCAGCTCCCTGCACTGCCTGACCCCACACCGCAGGGAACACAGACCACAGACCCCTGGCCTCTCTACATGTCCTCTCTGTCCTTTGCTCCATTTGCAACTGCCCCCTTAGCAGGGGCCACCCATCGGCATCCTCCCCACTCCATGGCCGGGTCCTCTGCAGCCAAAGACACGTGTCCTCTCCTCCCTCCGCTCCTTCCACATCGTGTCCTGATCCTGCCCTGCCACCAGGCCCACTGTCTGCGTGCAATGACAGCCAGGCCCCAGGGGCTCATCCCCTTCAGCCTGTGCCAGGGCTGAAGCGCAGCCAGGCTGGCTGGGGCTGGGATCAAGCCGTGCCCAAGTAAGTGCCACCCTGGGCACAAGCCCCATCACTGGCTGTGGCTGCAGGCAGTGCCCTGCAAACGGGCAGGGTAGGGCAGCGAGGTGAGCTGTGGGCCGTAAGCTGCAGATGGAGCCAGCAGGCAGGTTGAGATGCCCCACTGGCTGCAAGCACCAAGCCTGGAGCAGTGCCCCGTGGTGCCCTGGTCCACAGCCCACCTGCACCCTCACCCCACCGAGCAGCACCCTCCAGCCCTTTGCAGCTGCAGGCAGCCCTCAGGCAGCTGCAAGGGCTGGAGGGTGCCTGTGCAGCCCCACACTGACCTGCTCCCCAAATGGGGATGAGCCCAGCTGGGGAACCTAAGCCCAGGGGCTGTGGGGGTAGCAAAAGCCCCAAGGGCCAGTACCTCTCCTCAGCCTCCTGCGAGGCATGGAGGGCAGAAGGCTGTGGTTTTGTGGCCACCAGCACCCAGGTGACAGGCATCTAGGAGAGAGCATGGGGTAGAGACCCTGAGGTGGGAGGGCCAGGCAGCAGGGAAGCGGCAAGGCTCAGGGACTGCTTTCTCCTGGGACCAGACGAGACAGTGAGCAAAGCACCAGCTGGGAAAGGCCATTCCCGTGATTTGGCAGCATGTCTCATGTCTCAGGCAGTTTTGCACCTAAGTCACACACCTGCGGCGAAGCGCAACACGTTCACAGGGAGGACGGAAAACCATGAGAAGGAACTCTGCAAAATGCAGCAGGGCTGATCTGCATCTCAGCCCGGCCGGGGACAGTGCGGCACTCCAGCATCCCCCAGCTCTGCAGATCCAGCCCCTGGGTTTAATGCTAACAGCCAGGAGAAACCCAGTGCCTTGGGCTCAGCCATGCCGACTTCAGTAGCCACTGTGCAAGCGAATGGATGGGACAGCCAGCCGAGGGCTCACCGGCAGGCTGGGAGACGGGCTCCTCGGGGCTGGCCCCAGCGCGGTGCAGCCGGCGTGGCTGAGCGGCTGGAGGCATGGTGCACAGGGCCACATATTGCACTCACAAATGACAGGGGGAGGCCACGAATGCCAGGGAAGACAGCACTGGAATTCAGAATGATGTTGACAAATCAGAGAAATGGTCTGAAAAAAATCAGATACAATTCAAAAGGACAAGCGCAAAGATTGAGGCTCAGGCAGGAGTGAAAGCTGCCCAGTGCGCAGAAGGGGAGAGCGGCTGGAGGCAAGGCTGCAGAGCGGGGCAGGAGGCGAGCGCAGAGCCCCAGCTCGGCAGCAATGCGAGCTTGCCAGAGTTTGAACACCAACACCCAGGCCAGTCCCAGCCAGACACACAGCGCACATGGTAGGTCAAGCCCCTCCAGGCAGGATGTGCCGTGCAGGTGTGGTTTATCTGCGCATGCAGTAGCTGTGCTTCCACATGCCCAGCAGTCAGGCAGCTGTTTGGAAAAGCAGCCAGTAGCTAGGAAAGAGCAGGAGAAGCCTTGTTTATTCAGGATATGGGATTTGCCAGTGTCATATGGGATGTCTGGCTGCCCTGCAACTGCACCGAGCTCTGTGGAAAGGAGGATGTTGCTCAGGACTGTGTGAAAAACTTGGAAAGAGCACACATGATCACAAGAACAGAGAGCAGCGATGGAGACCAGCTGAAGGCACTGGGGTTTTGGGCAAACGCTGGGGAGGCTAAGAGGCTGTGTCCTTGGACAAAATAAATGCTGCGACTGCAGAAGGAGATTTGAATGAGACATCAAGGGGCCTTTCTAGTGCTGAGGGTCCCAAAGCACTGTAAAACATAGCAGGGGTTAGGTGGCGTCTCCACTCTGGGAGACACTGGCCTGCAGCCTGAAGGGGTAGGACTGGTCCTGCCGTGATGCCCTCCAGCCTCATTGCCATGATTCATTTCTCCGAGTCAAAGACACTGCCCATTTCTATTCTCAGGCCAATCCAAAACAGGATCCAGTTGTGATTTTTCCATCTGAGCCAATAGATTGATTATTTGCTGTACCCTCATCTGACCTTCCACTGGGCTCCACCACCAGAGCTACATCCCCCTGGCCATGCTGCGGGTCTGTGACTCCCTGGGAGCAAGGGAAGGCAATAAACCAAGGTGGGGGAAGAGAGGGTGACATGGCAATGACAGGCACAGGGTGGTCCTGGTAGGAGCAGCCCTTGTGCATGGGCCATCAGTGGGATGGGGAGTCACAGGTGACAGGGCGGTTACAGAGCTGCAACCCCTCTCTGCCTGGCCTCAGGCACACCAGGCCCTGGGGACTGTGCAGTGCAGCCAGCATCAGCATGAACTGTTTAACCAGGCCAGCCTAAATTATTTAGGCAGATTATGCAGAGTTGTGAATGAAGAGAGGCCCCTAGGGCCTCTGCTTGTCTCCTCCCCACCTACCTGGGACAGGAGCACTGACAGAGTAGTTCTGGCTGCACCTTGTAGCACCAACCCCGTGGCCCTGGGTGCAGGACCAGGCTGGGGGTTTGCAGCCTGCTTTCGGCTAGGATGTGGTTCTTGGGAGCACGGCTGGGTGTCAGCATCCCACCGGGCAGCTGCTTGCAAATGCCACCCCTGGGTGCAGTGCAGCCACTCAGCGCAGTGTGCGTGTGTGTGTGTGTGGCAGGGGGGTTGCAGGACCACTGGGAGCAGGCACAGCGGGAGCCAGCCATGCATCCCATGCAGGATGCTGGCTGCCCTGGTGGGGGGCCAGACGGCGCCCTGCTGCCTGCCCCAGCACCTCCTGTTCCCTGCTGGGATGCCCTGAGTCCTGCCCTGAGCCCCTGCTCCCGCTTGCCTCCTGCACCGCTGCACCACGTGGGAGCTACGGGGACCCGACGCACCCCCGGCTCTCAGCCTGGGCAGAGCGGGCTGGGAGCACCCGCTGCAGTGCTCGAGCCACAGATGGTGGGACTGCACGAGGGCTGTGCATGAAGGCACCCAGGCAGGTCCCATGGGGGGAAGGGAAATGTCCCCAGAAGATGGAGCAGGAGGGAGGAGGCAGGACCAGGGGGAGCTCTGAGGGGGAGAGACAGAGCATCCCCCATGGACAGAGCTGGGAGTCCAGCCAGGGCCACAGGATGCTGTGCGGGGAGAGAGCAGCCGATGGGGGTCCCGCTGTGGGTCCCAGCCCCAGATGGGCAGCGGGGACCTGCCAGAGGGAAGAGTCGGAGCAGGCAGGCCCCAGTCAATGCTGTGCTTACAGCGTGTTTGGCTTGTAACCTGTTGCTTGCTGTCTCCTGGCTAAAAGTCCGTTCTCAGATCTTGCTCAGTAAATCCCCCCTTTGTGTTTTTCCCTTCTCTTCCTAGCTGAGAGTTGAAGATCAGATGGAGGGTCTGTAAGCTCCCGAGGCAGCAAAGTAAAGGAAGAAATGGTTAAGGACCAGGGGCTGTGTTTGTGCCAAGAACCAGAGCAGAGCTGTGACTGCCTGGCCCCGAGTGGGAGGAAAGTTATGGTGTGTGACCCAGCAGTGCTCCCCAGCCCCCCAGCCCAGTCGCTGTGACCCTGCCATGCTCAGCTGCCAGCAGCTGGGACACTGGGGAGAAGCACGGAGGGGCCCCGTGTGGGGTCCTGGCCCCAGCTGGGACACAGGCATCCGGGAATAACCTGGGTCCCCTGTCCTCCAGCTCCTGCATTCGGCCACATGCAGCCGGCAGCACTTTGCTCTCTGCAGCCTGGGCTTGGGAGTGGTCTCAGCCTCCACGGGACCCTCTGCAGCTGCAGGAAGCCAGGCTGCTGCGTGGGGCAGAGCAGGACGGAGGGGCCCAGCCCTGGGAGCTGCCCGGCTCCCAGCAGCATCGCCTTGCAGCTCCCAGGCTGGCGGAGGGGAAGCCGGAGAGGAGGAGGAGGAGGTCTCTTCTTCAGGCCGGAGCAGACAGCAAACAGCACGGCAGCACTATGGCACAGCCCAGAGAAGATGCATCACCCCTGAGAAGCACTGGCTGCAGCGAGCCTGGGACAGGGCTGGCACTGCAGTGCCAACTCGAAAAGCCATTTTGGTCCCTGCTCCAGGCATGGCTGTGCCCTGGGGACGGCTCATCTGCACATGGGACCCTTTGAGCAAGCAATTTAAATTTACACCTGTGTTGCTGTCACGGGGAGCAGGAGCTGGCTGTGAGCTGTGCCTGGCGGGCAGGGGACACACATGCCCGGCAGCTCCGGAGGCATCTAACGCCCTGCTAGTCGGAGCTGGCCTGGCCCCAAATCCTGCTTTCTAGGCACTCTGCCACCAACCCAAGCCCCTCATGACGGGCCAGCAGCTCTGCTGCCGTCTCTTCCCTCGCCGCCAGCTCCACGCGCTCCAGGAGCCAGCGCCAGACGCAGCCCCACGCCAGGAGGGACGTGGGTCTGGGATGATCATTAATTTTGATCTAATTGAAGGAAACATGACCATGGAGCCGTGCTGGCCACAGCGCTCGTCTCTGCCTCGTGTGGGTCAGATCCTCTGCATCCCCTGCAAGGGGGACGCTGGTTTAAAGAGCGTGGCGCCCTCCCTCGCCTCCGCCAGCATGCGCCTGGTGCCTGGCTGGCCTCTTGCTACGACAGGCAGGTCGGGCTCCACGTCAAGGGCGCTGCGCGGCACAACTTCGGGGAGATGTGGGATGACAAGACATCCAGTCCAATTACAGGAGAGCGGTGGCGGTGCCGGCACAGGGAGCGCACCAGGCACCTCCAGCAGCGGGAGGCAGGCACTCCTGTAGCAGCCTCTGCTTAAAGGGGAGACAAGCACCTCCCTGCCCGAATCCAGGTCTCTCCAGCCCTGGTGCACACCTGCCCACCACGCTGGACATCGGCAGGGCATGAAACCAGTGAGCAGACAGCACTGGCGGGGGCTGGGAATGGCAGGTGGGGAGCTGCACATGCCAGGGGATGGAGCGGAGCAATCTGCAGCTTGACAAGCCACGCGGTGCTGGGATGGGGAGGAAAGCAGCTCTGGCGCTGCAGATCCAGCCTCACTAGTGTCCCTGGTCCCCTAGGGCCAGGCGGTGGCAGGGCTGGATGCCCCCCCACGTGAGGGGAGGTGTTTCTGGGTTCAGTCCACGGAGGAACGCGGTGGTAGGTGACACATCTGCCAGGGCCACACAAATGCATCTGTGATGCCCCATTAATGCAGTGACACCAATTACATATAATACCCCCATTAAATGCAATACCTCATTAAATGCTTTACCCCAATTAAGTGCAATACCTTAATTAATGCAACACCCCAATTAAGGACAACACTCCCATTCAATTCATTACTTCATTAAGCACAAAAACTCAATTATGAAGTCTCTTTGTGAGCTATGCGCACGAGCCCTATCAGTCACAAGGTGCTCTGGACACCTTCTGCTGTTGCCAGACAAGCAGTGCTGGGTCAACATGGCTATTTGGGCCCTGCCTCCAGGAATTTAGGGAGCAGGTTTCAGTGGGATCTGGGCTTAGAAACACCTACTATGTCTGAGAGGCGAAGGTCTGCCCTGATCAGACCAGGCTTTCCTGGAGGATGCTCTGCCCAGCAGCTATCTCTGGGCTCTGTGTCCAGCAGTGCTCGCTGGCCCGTGACCGACAGGCGGGCGGGCTGGCTCATCTATCGCTCGCCTCCCATCCTGAGCAGCTGGAGCGGAGGAAATTGCCTCGCTGCCCTCTGAGCTTCCCCTGCGGCTGCAAAGGCCGACGCAAACGTGACGGGCCGGGTGCTGCGCAGCGGCAGGAGCCCGGCTCAGCGGACGGGGTGCTCCAGGCGAGCACGTGGGCCTTCCTGCCCCTTGCTGCTGCTAGGAAGAGGAGGGCGTTTTGGGAACCATCAGTGCGGCTTGCAGATGCACTCATTCTTTATTGCCTTTTATTGCTGCAGCTGGTTCATCCTGCCGGTCTCTGCCATCTTGCGGAGGGCAGCAGGGCACGTCTGCCAGCGCCCGCGCTGCGCGGAGCAGCTCCGCGGCAGGACACGCGCCCACGGGCTGGAGTGCCACAGGGTTTGCACCACCAGCAAAAGCAATGGCACTGTGAGGATGCTGGGCCCAGCACCCTGCTGGGACGGTCCCTGGTGCTATTCCTGCACAGCCCCTCTGCCAGCAGCGTGAACCCTCCCCACTCCACCACTTGTCACCTGCCTGGTGGTTTATAAAACTTTAAAGCTAATGGTGTAATAAACTCCAATAATGATATTGCAGCTGCACCGGGGCACCCTGGGATGAATACATTACAGGAGCTGCAGCAGTTACGACGGGGAGGGCAGTGCCGGGGCTGGGAGATGCTCCAGCCGGCGCTGCGGGAGACCGGCCAGCTGCGCTGTGCTCTGCCATGCAGCACCGCGACGCCAGGCCTTCCCGGTCCCCGCTGCAAGCAGGGATCCTCCCGCTTTGCTCACTCCCAGGGTCTCCAAGCGACAACCCAGCAAAGGTGGCTTGCGGGCAGGTAGCCCACCATCCTGTCTGATTGCAAAAGCCGAGCAGAGCTGGGCCTGGCCAGGCTTGGCAAGGGACCTCCAGGGAAAAGGGAGTCGGGGGGGCAGGAATCTTTAATGCAGCTCACTGGCAGCTTCTGACTCACAGGCTGGGGATGCTCCGGTGGATGAATGGGGATGAGACTGGGTTACCGGCTTGCTCCCAGCTGCAACAGGAACTCATGGCACTGGGCTCCCTGGTGGGATGAGCCCCTGCCCTGTGTGCAGCACCTGAGCACCAGGCTGGGCCTCCTTGTCCTGCTGTGACAGCTCCAGCCCCCTGCACGCACCCTCCCAGGTGGGCTTGCAGCAGTGCAGAGCTGCACACGTGGGCAGGGACGCTCCCGTGCTGGCGCAGCTCTAAGGGGCATCGCACAGCCCAGGGGACGTTGGAGGGGCACCGCACAGCTATGTGCAACCTTGTGGTGGCGAGCAGGGAGGACACGAGCCCAATCCTAGCCGTGCAGAGCCCCGGTCCTGCCCTGCGGAGCAGGCGTGTCCTGCCCTGATCGTTCAGAGCAGGAGGGCCAGGGGCAGCAGGGCTGCAGCAGGGCTGCAGGTCCCCGGCACCAGGCTCTCTGGCGTGTCCGGAGAGGCACGGCCTGCAAGCAGCCCTGGCGCAGGGCATGGGTAACTCTTCCTGCCAGCATCCCAGCAGTGCCCACGCGAGGCAGCGCGGGCTGGTACCGGTGGGCTGCAGCTCCTCTGACTTGCCCCTTGCCCCGAGGGAGGCGAGGAGCTGGAAGGAAACATGCCCAGGCAGCGGAGCGTGCAGATCAGCTCTTCATGCTCTGCGAGACATTGCTCAGCTGCTTCCTCGTACCTGGCCAAGCCCCTGCCCTGCCCTTCCTCCTGCAGGGACGGGGACTGTGACAGCGGTGGCGGGACGGGGCCTAGGGCAGAGCCTTCCTGCTCCTCCCGGCCCTCAGCCCCGGGGTCCTGCCCCGAAGCCGCACGCAGGGCGCCCTGAGTCCCGCTGCTCCCTGGACCGCTCGTCCTGCTACATCAGCACCGCTTAGCCCAGCCGGCTCCTGCCTCCCACTTGCTTTTCCTAAAACAACAGAGCCATAAACTGCCGGTAAAGCTGCCTCAGTGCAGCATTATGGCTGAGATTTTAAATGCACCCAAGTCAGGAAATTCAAAGTTATGGGTCCCTGAGCAGCTGTAGCTCAGCCACATGGTACCCATTACGGCCCTGTGCGCACACAGCCGCCGTGCCACGGCAAGGGGCAGAGTTAGCATCACCATGGGAACCATCACTCCAGATTTCCTGACATCTGTGTGATTAAAACCTCAACCTTAATGCCACATCCCCAACGACGGCATGTGCAGCATGGGCTCCCTGCCTGCCCTCCGGGCTGCCAGGCAAAGCGGCTGGGAGCTTTGCATCTCTCCTCCCCCAGAGCAATGTTCCCCACGTCAGAGCGGTTCCCAACGGACGCACATCCCTGTCCCCCAGATGGCAGGGACAGGGGGCCTGGAGCTGCGGGCCACAAGCCGTCCATCCCAGGGCCTGAGCTCCTGCCAGGGGATGCCGTGTGGGGCTGCACGTATCCCTCAGTGGCTGGCAGAGATGCCGGTGGCTGGACAAGGTTGTGGGTCTGCTAGGGTGATTGGGAATTTGGAGGACACCCCAGGGAAATCCCAGTCCAAACACAGCACACCGACTCCTGGGGGCTCAGATCTGACACGGCCTCGGGCTGTGGCGGCGGGGTTGTCCCAAAGCCAGAGAGCGCGTGCCGCGGGCCCCGAGGCTGAGCACACCGCAGCCGCGGAGCACAGCTGGCCACCGAGCATGCTGCATCAATCAGCCACAGCATGGGCCGTGAGTGCTGACTGCACAGCGGATGCTGCCTGCTGCTGAGCACATGGCAAGCAGCAAACGCGCCGCGTGTGCCATGGCAGGCGCTGCAGATGCTGGGCATGCTCAGCACCCAGCGTGCTGCGAACACTGGGCAGCCAGCATTGAGCACACTGCAAGCACCGAGCACCTTGCCAGATGTCATCCTGAGCACGCTACAAATAGGGGAACCATCCGACTGCTCAGCATCCTGGAAACGTCAACCCCAAATGTGCACTGGACAACCCATGTGAGACACCAAGCGCCAGCACATGGCTGACACCGAGCGCTGAGCTCACTGCAACTACCAGACCTGTCACGGGCACTGAAAACTGTGCTGCAAACAGGACGCGCTGTGGGCTGAGTCCTGAGGGCACAGCAGGGAAACCACAGGCGGATTGCACTGCAGATGTGAGACCCAGTGAACACAGTGCGGACAGAGTGCACTGCAAGTCCAAAACGGGCTGCTATCTAGCGCCGAGCACAGGTTAAATAGCAGGAGCACCACCAGCACTGTACAGCAAGCACCATAAATAGCAAAAGCACCGTGAACCAGGTACCAGTCACACTGTGGGCAGCGATTGCGAAGCACGCAGGGAACTAGCAGCGCATCAGAGGTACTGCGTGCTGAAGGCATAGCCAGCAGCAAGCACACCTCGGGAAGCAAACAGGGAATGCACGGTCAATGGGAGCAAGCTGTAGGCTCCACAGGCTAAGCCCTCTGCAAACACCACATGCAGCGTTGGCCCTGAGAACTGAACAAAGTGCCAAAAGTCTGCTGTGAACACTAATCACACTGCAGGGACCAAAACACTAAAGGTGCTGAGCACACCGCAAATAGCAGGCCAGTGTAAGCACTGACTACACTGCAAATGCCAAATATAACAGGCGCTGGGCACACGAATATGAAGCACTGCATGCACTGAGCACTTGGCAAATATGAAACCACAGCTGGCACCAAACGCTGAGCATGCTGCAAACATCAAACACGGTGGGTACCAAACCCCAAGCACACTGCATATACCAAACACTGCAGACACTTAGTACGAGCACTGTGCAAATAGCAAACATGCCACAGGTATTAAGTGCTGAGTACTCTGTAATTATCAAGCAAACCATGGGCATCAAGCACTGTGCACACCGTGATTGCAAACACACTGCAGGCACCAATTGGACAAATACACTCCCAATAACAAGTCTGTGGCCAGTGCTGAACACTGAACACACTAAAAATAGATGCAAGAGTGTGGGTACGGGCTACTGCATATAGCAAACTTGGCCTGGGCACTGAGTATGCTGCACATTATCAAACTCAGCCCAGGCACTGATGTACTCCAAATACCCAGCACAGCATGGACACGGTGAATACCAAACAAATGCTTTGCTCACACCCTGTTATGTGCTACACTATAAATAGGAAACATGCCAGGGCACCAACCTCCAAATACATTGCAGGCACCAAATAGACACAGCTGCCAAGCACGGAGCACAAGCACCCCACGCTGACCGCCAAAAGCTGAGCACGCTGCAAACAGCGGCCCTCTTCCAACACCTGTCTCAAAGCCCACAGCAAAGAGCAGTTCCCTTCAGGCACCGAGTGCTCTGCAAATATCAGATACTCCAGGGGCCCCGAGCACAGGGCGCACGACACGTAGCAAATGTGCCGCAGGTGTCAAGCAGCAGCTCTCTGCAGGTGCCAGCAAACCACTTGCACCAAGGCACCGAGCATGCCGCAGGCACCGGCCCCAGCAGAGGCCCTGGTGGTGTTGGACGTGTGGCATTTGCTTTTCCAGCCTCTCCAGCTGTGGCGTGTGATGGGGAACCCCGGCCACTCTTGGATGAAGCTGTCTGGGCTGGAGTTTCCAGCCCCACGGCTTCCCCACCCTTGGGCGCGTGGGCCCTGCTTGTCTCTCCGGGAGCAACAGCCGTGCAGGAGGGCTGGTGGTGCGGCACGTGCCGGTGTGCTCAGGGCCTGTTATTTCATTTTCACTTGTCCCATCCCATTAGCACAGCTGTCTGCCACCAGAGAAGGGAAAATTGGTGCTAAACGGGATATCAATTTATCATGGAGTGTGTCACCCGCCGCACGGCTCTGCCAGCCGAGCAGCAGCGACGCGCTGCACCAGCCAAGCAGCACCTGTAATTAACAGCTCGTCAGCCGCCCCGGCGCGGCGCGGTGCAGCCTGGGCGCAGCCCGCGGGTGCGGCGCGGGGAATCCCGGCTGCGGCCGCCCTGCCACCCCGCCAGGGCAGCGCGCGGGGCGCCCCTCGCCGCCACCCGAGCCTGCCTCCCGGCGAGGCGCCGCGTGCGCCCGCGTCCCACCCCGCTGCCAGGGCGGAGGCGGCCGGGGGGCGCGCGTGGGCACCTGCGTGCCCTGGGGGGGCCGGGCATGGGACGCTGGAGGGGGTAGGTGTGTCCTGCCAGCCCCGTCTCAGCCGTGCCCCCCTCCTGCCGACCCCTCGCTGCTGACGCGTCCCCGCGCGCGCCGGGCGCGAGGCAGAGCCGTAACTCACGGGGTGACGCTGCCCGGTGAGTAACGATCCGGGAGCTCGGCTCGCGGGCGTGAGTTACGGCTGCTGCCTGCGCTCAGTGAGACATCAATCCCGGCGGGCGGCGCGGATAGAAACGTAACGATAAACGCGCAGGGCAGGAGTGGCCGGCCCGGACATCAATCCCGGGCGCAGGGCGGGACGGTGTCCCCGGCGGGCAGCGGGCACGGCTGGAGGGCAGCTGCTGGTGACCCTGCCCGCGTGCCCTCGCCAGCCCAGCACCCCTCCACGGCCCCCTTCCTCCTCTGAGCCCTCCTGGCCGCCCTGTGGCGAGCGCAGGGTGGAAATGCCCAGCTCACCCTCTGCCCAGCTCAGGGGCCACTGCAAGAGGGACGTGTGTCCTGGGCCTCCAGATGCTCTTTTTCCTGGTGCTTTCCTGCGTTTTTCCTTGGCACAGCCCTGGGGATGCCTATGGCTGTTCTCTGGGAAAGGACGGAGCAGGAAGGGGCCACCAAGACTGCCTGGGACAGAGCCAGGAAAGGGGCCAGGACTCCTGGCTCCCAACCCAGAGCTGGTGAGGTCTCCGAGGGGTTTTCCTAGGTGCAGGAAAGCACAAGCAAACTCTCCACCCCTGCTGCTGCTTGCTCCTCAGTGATGTCCCCAAACGCCCCTGCCGCACGGGGATGCCGTAGCCACATGGCCCCTTTCCTGCAGCATTGTGGCGGGAGCAGGGCCGAACCGCAGGCTTTGCCCAGCCGGGCTCGGGCGCTCCCCGCCAAGGAGCCCGGGCGCCTGGCCACGCACCCACCGTGTCCCGCTCGCTCTGCCCCCGGCGCCCGCGGGTGGGGGCTCTGCAGCGGCAGCGCCACGCCGGCAGGCGGGAGGGAGCGGAGCCGGCAGAGCCAAGGCTGTTTGTTGCTTTGATGTTAAACACCCAGAGATGAAATGTGCGCCCCAGGGCTGGGTCCCTCGCAGCCAGCCGGCCGGCCGGCCTCTGGCTGCGGAGCTGTGCCAGCGCCGGGGCCGATAATTGGATGCATGTTTCTTCCAATGAGTTTGTATCATTTTTATGTAAATTTGACATTTTCCTGATGTTCTGTAATGTGCACAAAGCAAGTGCCGCTCCTGCCGTCGGCAAAGCCTATTTCCTTCCTGTCTGAAGTGCTGTGTTGATTTAAGGGCCTGCTAATACGCACAGCCGCCCCCCCCCTCCGCACACATTAACACGCGCACACGTGTCCCGCCAGCTCCGATCCGCCTTCCTCAGCCTGACGTGCAGCCCCCGTGGCCCCAGTGCCAAACACAATACCTGACCTGGGCCACCTCAGTGCTGCCCTCACTGCTTACCCATCCTGCACCATCGCAGCACGGAGCCGGGCACTGAGGTGACCGGGGTCCATTTCACGTGCCACCAAATCCTGCTGGCCTTGCCGAGACAACCCCAGTGACCAGAAGCCCCTCTAGGTATCAGCTCCTGCACCCAAGGGCTATGGGCCTGGGAGCAGGGGTTGCTCGCACTCGTGGCCAGCGATGAGTCGCATCCCAGGGACACAGGGAGCCCTACAGAGAGCTGGATCGTGAGACTGCTAGGAAGGACTGGTCTCGGGGGGATAGAGGTGACCTGCATGGCTTGGGGCTCACTGTTCCTTCTGGCCTCGCTCAGCAAGGACCTCGGAGGCCCCAGATGTGGGCAACCCTGCCTGGCCTGGCCAACGCACAGCAGGGTTGGAAGGGCTGGAGGGATGTGTGGGCATGGAGAGACAGGGAAGAGACTGGCCCTCAGGGGACAGGGCCACCCCAGGCCTGGCCACATCCCTGTGACAGATGCCTCTCTTCTGGCACAGTGAGGCCACTTGGGCCAGCCCTGGGTCTCAGCAGGCTGCTGTTCCATCTACACAGGCCTCCGAAGTGTTCCCAAGCCTCATCCCAACAACATGGTCCTTGGAGATGCCCACGAGCAGCCGTGTCCCAATGCAGGAGCTTGTGCTGGTGCCTGCCCAGCGCGCTCACCCTCCGCGCAGCTCCCTGCGCCCGCCGGGGAGGCATTGGCTCCCTGCGAGTGTCTCGAGCCTGTTCCCCGTGCCCTGGCCCTGCTCCAGCCTGGGGCACAACACCGCAAACATGAGGCACAGCCGGTGCACGCTCAGAAGACGGGCCCACAGCCTGCGAAACAGGGGACAGGTGCTGCTCGGTTTGTTCATCTCATCCTCGCAGAGGTGATGGGGTGCACAAGTCCCGCGCGGGAGGGACTGCTGGGAGCCGAGGCGCTTTCGTCTCCCGGAAAAAGGCAGGAAGAGATCAGAGCCTTGGAGCGAGAGCGAGACAAATCCAGCCGGCAACCGAGGGGCACATTTCTGGCAGCGCAGGGAATTACTGCTAATTAACCGCGTGCCCAGGGCTGCGGGCGACTCTCTGCAGCTGGGAGCTTTGAACTCTGCCTCTCCGGGAGCTGCCGTAGAGCAGCCGGCTATCGCAGGACGGCGGGGGCTGTGCTGCGCGGAGGGGCCCTGCTCCTGGGCGTCCCGGCACCTCTGCCTGGCAGGCATCCATATGTCCCAGCCCCAGGACCGCCTGCCTGTGGGTTGGTCCTGCCGCCGAGCAGGACCCAGCCGCAGAGCAGGGCACAGCCCTTCCCGCGGTGCTGGGGCTTCCCTGCTGCCGCGTCCCCGTGTTTCTCGGCGCGGTGGAATTTTCCCGGGCACTGTCTCCCAGTGCAGGCGAGCGGGTTTCAAAGGCAGCGCTGCTATTTAAAGCCCTTATTGTTAGCGTCCTTGACACCGGCAGCTACATCCTGCTGTCGTTCGATGCGAGCGCATCCTGGCCCGGCCAGCGAGAGGAACGCAGCTAATGAAGAGCAAGTGCAAAGCCGCCTCTTCTTTGTCCTGATCACAAAGCAGCTTCCCAAACAGTCCCCCACCACCCTGCTCCAGGTGGCTATTTATAGCTCACCCTTCCCCAGGGCATGCCGGGAATTTCCTCCAGCCGGCTACGCGCCTGGGATCCCTTTAATGGGCCACAGGCGATGGAGACTTTCCATCCCCCAGAGCTTGCTGCCGTGCTGCCCTGGGTGCCCTGGGAGCTGCTTGCAAAGATGCCCCATCCCTGCGTGCTCCCTTCACAGGGGTCCCTGTGTGGACCACAGCCTGGCAGATGCTTTGCCAGTGCGAGGTTCAGACCCCACAGGGAGGGCAACCCCAGTCAGATGGGGCCAGGGAGAAGGATGGGATCAGGTCCACCCTGTGGCCATCTTCAGTCATTCTCCCCCCCCCCATGGGACGAGCTCAGAGGCAGTAAAGTGCATGCAGTGTCCTCCCCACGCTGAGCTGGGGATGAACACAGAGCCCGGAGGGCAAAGGCTGCCCTGTGCGATGCTCGCCCTGGCTCTCCCTTTTCCAGCTGCACTGCTGGGCTGTCCCCACGTCCCAGAGCCCTGAGCTGGCATCAGCCCGCCTGGCAGACACGTGCCCGACACATGTGCTTGGGGATGCTCTGCCAGGGCCCAGCACAGCAGCATCCCCCTGTATGTCTGTATGCCAGGACCTTGCACTCCTGCTGTCCAGGCAGCCCCAAGCCCCAGATATCTGGCCTAGGTGCATCTTCACAAGCCCAGCTCCAGCCCAGCACATTTCTAGCAGTGGGGGGGCCTTTCCACCCTGCCTAGCCCGAGCCAGGCAGCTGTTGTCCCAAAGGAGCTTCTCCATCTGGGCAGCATCCCTGCCTCTCTCCCCCACCACATGCCAGTGCACATCTGTGCCTGCAGCTTGCCGACCCTGCATCACACCCCCGGGGCTGCACATAGGCAAGGACGTAGCGGAGAGCCGAGCACCCCAGCCGGAGAGGCCTGCGCCGCACGCATACACCCCACTGGGCCCTGCTGCATCCCGCATAGCTCCTGCCTCCCGGCTCCCTAATCACAGCTGGCATCTGCAGCACCGCTGTGCCACTCGCAGTGCTCTCCAGCCGATATCAGTGAGAGGTATTGACAGGAAATGAAAGATTAATGCTCCCAGCGTCACCTGTACCGGCAGCTTCACCTAGAGTCCTCAGCTGCTGAGGACGTGCTCGGCATGGCAACCTGGCCCAGTGCCTGGCTCCAGGATGCCGTGGGGCACAGGCACCTGGAGGACACGGTGACAGCCCTGTCACCACACCAGGGCTGTCCAGAGCTGGGCCAGCACCTGGAGATGCGGCTGCGGAGAGTCCTGGGTCTCAGTGCTCTGCACAAAGCCTGAGCCACTTCCCTACCTCCTTCAGCATGGGAGCCAGCCTGGCCCAGGGGCCACGAGCTCTGGGGACAGCCTGCAGCAGGCTGGGGACACCAGTGCCCCCCTAGCTGAATGCCTGGCACACCAAGCAGAGCCCGTGCAGTGGAGCAGCCAACGCTGCCAGGAGTGATTCATCCCTCGCACAGGGAGGGAGTTGAGCTCAGCCTGTCTCTAACTTTCAGCACACGGCTGCCCGCACATCTGCAACCTCTGCTGCAGCTGCCACATCGGTGCCACACACAGCTGGGTGCTCACTTGGCACCCACCCTGCTGTGCCCTGCACCGCAGCACCCTCTGCCCTGCAGAGCACTGCCAGCACCTTGCGCACAGGGGCCGGCCAGGCAGAGGAGCCAGGGCAGCCTCAGCTGGTGCCCTGCAGCAATTCCCATGGACACGTGCTGGCCTGGCCTGCCTGGGGCAGCAGCGGAAGAGGAGACAGTCCCCTCTGTGCATATGTGTGTGCAGGGACACCTCTGGAAGGATGCTGTGTGTGCACCTCTGGGAAGGTGCGAGCATGTGGGACTGCGCAAGTACCTCCTGGAAGATGCATTTGTGCAGGTGGCTCTCCATACGCCTGAGTCCCTCTGGATTGCCGGGTGTGTCTCTGCAGGCTTTCATGCATCCCTCTGTCCCTGTGCCGCGCAAAGGCAGTGGGGCCCATTCCTCTGCCCTGTGACCCTGGGGGCACACACCGTTGTGACCACAGGTTTCTCCCCGGGTTCCTCGGGCACCCTAGTGTGCTGGGCTCTAGTTTTATGAAATATGGCCCCTATAAATCCCTCCGGGTGTGAGCTGTAATTCTCAATATATTTTCAAATATAGTTCAATTATTTTTCCCATATATCATGGGGAAATTGCATTGGCGAGTGGCGGCGCTAAGCAGGGAGCGCGTGGCGGGGTGGTGTTAATAGGATTGTGCATGGTATTATGCATGAGGTCGTTCAGGACACAGTGGGGAACCTCGCGTGCTCCGGCGAGACGGGAAAGAATAAATCAGGCTATTAGCCCAGCACCTTGGTCAGGTTTGTAGGGGATTAATCTCTGCAGCATGCGGGGATCCATATGGAGCTGGGAACACAGCTGGGCCTCCTCCCCGGCCCCGCTCTCGTGATTGCTGTTCTGCTCCCTGCATGCCTCTGCCAAAGTGCTAGTGAGCGGAGGCAGCACTGAACGTGCTGGGGTCACCCAAGTTTGTTTCTGAAGGCCCTGGCTGTGCCTGCGTGATGGGTCACCAGGTCTCAGTAGGAAGCTGCCATCCTTTGACTGTGCTCAGGACAGTCCCCAAGCCCTGGGACAAAGCGGTTGGGCTATGGCTCTACACCCAGGAAAAGTGCTGGATGTCTAGGGACCTTCTCTGGAAAAGTCTCATCCTTGACTTAGGGTTGCGGAAGGGCTGGGGATGAGCATTTCCCCCAGCCCAGAGCCCTTGTTCCAAGGGGCATCGCGGTGCAGCGCCTACTGCCCCTGCTGCAGGTGGGCATCGTGGTGCGGGGTGGCACTGCTGTCCTCTCTGTTTCACCATGCAGCAAGTGCTTGGCCAGCAGTACCTGGGGAGCAGCCGCAGCCTTCAGGATGGGCGCGTGTAATCAGCCGGGACAGTCACATTTCTTTACGTTCGCCATGAATATTTATGCAATTTGCGCAGAGCTGCTGGAGCCAAGCTGCTGAGCTGGTTGGGAAATGTCAGGCGGGCCCCCAGCTCTTTTCAGGGCCTGCAGGTCCCCACTGCAACAGCCCTGCTCGGCCCTGCTGCAGCTTGCGGCTCTGCACGGCAAGGGGAGGAGCGAGGCTCCAGGGATGAAGGGTGACCCTGGGGATGTATGAAAGGGAGGACAGGGGGTCCAGCAGGCTGAGTCCTTCAGCCCCTTCCATTGCAGCTGCCCTCAGCAGCAACAGGACCCTGTCATCGAACAGAAGAGCAGGCTGTGGCCAAGGCTGTGCCAGGCACTGCCTGTGCATGCCCTGCAGTGGGAACATCTGCACCCAGCACAAATCGTGCAAATGGCACCAGAAGCATATCCCAAATGCTGGGTCCTGAGGGCTGCTGGCTCTGCTGCAGCCTGGAGGCTGCCTTCCCTGCTTCATGTCCTTCTGGGAAAGCCCGGGCAGCATAGATGAATGCCCGGTGCAAGCAGAGATAGCATCCAGTGGGCCAGGAGCAGGAGGAGCTGGTAGCTTCTTTCCACAGCCCTCCAGGATATTCCTGTTTTGGGGAAGGGGGAATTACTCCAGTCCCCATCATCACCGACTTGTGCCTGCACCCAGCCCTGGACACAGGAAGAGTGCAAGGGACCGTGCTGGGACAGCGCTGCCCAAGGACAGGCCCCAGCAAGGGTAGAGGACAAGCAAGCCCTGAAGGAGATGCTCTGAGCAGAGCTCTTTGGACACAGCTGAAATGAAGCATGTGGTCTGGGAAGGAGACACCAGGTCTGCAATAAGGTGCTGGCACAGAGAGATGGACAAACCCTAGCAGACACATCGTAACTCACCAGTAGCACCTATAATAGCTGGTGCTACCACCCCCTTTGTGCTTGGTGCTGTATGTGGCAGGGAGGTTGCCATGCGGACAGCCCCTGGGGGTCAGCCAGGGGGTGCCTGGCCCTGCAGGTCACTCAGGGCAGAGACAACAGTGCCCCAAGAGGATGGGGACTGCAGGTGCCTCCCCGAGCTGGTGCTTGCAGGGTCCCAGGGGCTCCTGTGCAGAGCTGGGGCAGCCGGGGCAGCCTGCATGGGCAGGAGCAGACAGGCTGCTCGCTCACCTTGCCCAGGGCTCAGCCTGCTCCGAACAAGGGAGAGCTTTCCTGGTGCTTGGCAGGGTGTGAGAAGGCCACAATTTGGTGACAAACTACTGTGAACCTGGCAAACAGTGAACACCCACGAGCATCTGTCTGTCCACCATTTTCAGTCCCAGCTCCAGCCGTGGTGCCCACCACAAGCCCGGGCAGATGGGGCCATGCACTTACCCCCCTGCCCAGAGTCACAGTGATCCCTGAGCTGGAGGGCTGCCCCTTGGCACCCACAGCACCCCAGACACCGCTCACACCATAGCTGTCCCGAGGAAGAGCAGCTGCCTGGCTCTGCATGCAGGTGCCCCACAGCAGAAACAGGGGTGAGGGAGCCACCAGGGAGGGCCTGTGGGGCAGGAGGCCAGGGGTGCTCCCTGGCTGGAAGGGGGCTGGCGGTGCTGGAGAAAACAGCCAGTGCAGGTGAGGTTTACAGTATAGGGAAAAACAAATTATTAATCATGAGAGCAGCCCCAGCCAGGCTGTCAGGGCCGCATGGGCTCATGAATATTCAGCACCGGGCTGAGCACTAAATCTCATTTAAATGTCAGGGACCATTAGCCAGACAGGGAGGGGGCTGGGATGGCAGCTTCCCGCTCAATGCCAAGTCCTGTGTGCGAGCCGGCTGGACAGCTCAGCTGGGGTGCCGGATGGGACTGGGGACCACGGAGCATCAGGCCCTCCAGGATCCATTTGGGGACCTGGCATGCGCACGGCACGGCTGGGCAGAGGCTGACCTGGTACTCTGGGTGCCCCTAGCATGGTGCCTGGGCACTCCTTGGGGGTGTCTGAGACCCCCAGGCATCTCTGACAACCAAAAACATCTTTTGATTGCTGATGGCCACTGAAAACCCACGCTGGATACCACCAACCATGCATCTGACTCCCCCGCAGCAGGGGAATGAATGCTTCCAGCTCACACTGTGGGAGAGGTGGTGGCACCACATGACAGTGGCAGCCAGAGCAGGCTGTGCCAGGCAGCAGGATGGAGCAAGGCACGTATGGGCGCTGCCTCCCTGTGCTGGCACTCACACTCTCTCCAGCTCAGCAGGGGCCTGGCAATTACACGGATACATTTAAGCTCTTAATCCTACTGAAGATTATTCCAAGGTCGGGGCGCAAGGCAGGTCCCCAGGCACTGCCAGGCTGTGGCGCATCCCTGCTGCCATCTGCCGGGACAGGCCAGCCAAGGGGACACCGGCACCCCGGCGCACAACAGCCCTCACCGCACCTGGGCCCCCAGCATTCCTCAACCCACAGCGCTGTCCACGGCCACAAGCTAGCCAGCATCTGCTAAAATTTTAGGTCCAGTGTGGGACACACTGTCTGCAGCATCTCACAGGCACTGGCGCCAGTCCCAGCTCTCCCATTTCCCAGTCCCATCAGCTCCCTACAGGCTGCCCTATGTTGCTCCATGGACACGCTCCTCCATGCCCTCGGCATGTCTGGAGGTCCCAGCCACGCACTCAGCAGGTGGAGCCGCTGCAGGGACCTGGCCACCGTCACCCCTACACAGCCAGTGTGCTGGGGCACGGCTTGCAGATGACACACAGAGCAGGGCATGGGCTGGCAGCCTGAGGCAAGGGATAGTGCCAGGGGACCAAGGGCTGGGAATGCTGTCCTGGCATGGGACAGGGCAGGATGGGGGGGTGACTGGCTGGCCTGGGCTCTCCTGCAAGGTGGAGGCACAGGGGGATGAGGAGACCCTTGGAGAGGGCAGGCTCTCAAGCAGGACAGAGGGGACATCTGGAACTCACCATGGAGGTGGACAGGGAGTCCGGGGCAGAAGAGTGCACATCTAGGAGGACATTGAAACTCAAACGTCCAGGTGTGCCTTTGCCCGGTGCTGTATCTTGGAGTGTCTGGGTGTTCAGCTGACCAAAGAGACAGGGCCACAAGCTATAAAACTTTTGCCATCAGCAGCACTGGTGGGGAATGGCCCAACAGAAGTGAGTGGCTTGGAGACAGCACAAAATGAACTGGGGCTTGATCTGAAGCACACAGGAGAGAGTGGGACAACCACTGTGTTGCATCCCATGGGTTGTGCTGGAGTCTCTCCTCCAGGCACCTTTAAACACCCAAAATGAGCATTTTATGAGGTTATTGCCTTTGCCCAAGGCGGGGAGAAAGGTCGTGCTAACAAAAAGGAGCAAACGTGCCCGAGAGCTGGGGAAAATGCACAGCCTGGGCCATCGTGCCCTGGTGTTCCCCCTGCCTGCCCTCGCATTGCTCATCTGACCTGGCACCAGCTCCCAGGCACAGGCTCGCGCCCTGCCCGCCGCCGACAGCTTACGCAGTCCTCGGGGACCTGGCCTTTCCTCCCTGTGAGGATATGTAAGAGCTGCAATCCATCACCATCCTGTCTCCTTCCACAGGCCAACCCGACTCGAGGCTTGCGGTGAGGGTCCTGGCTGTGCCAGCCCGCCCCTTAGCAGCAGATACGACGGATGCCGCCCAGGGGCAGGGCGCGAGGCCTGGCGGCGTGAAAGGGCGACGGGGCTCGACCTGCTTGCATGCATGCTGCAGCTGGAGACCCATGCCTGAAAGCGGGCTGGGACGTGCCTCCAGCTCCTGTTCTCATCTCGGAACAGCTGCTGCCACTGCGCTGCACCCTCTCTGTCTGCAACGGGGCGCCCCGGGCTGGCACCGGGGTCCCCCCACTGGGCAGGGGGGACAGCCCCCTCCACCCCTCTGCTCGCCCGCCAGCTGCCTTGGGCCGCCGCGCTGCACCAGCCCTGCTCATCCCCGCCAGCTCCACGTCCCCAGAGTCCCAGCGTCCCGCAAGAGCCTCGGAAAGACGCATCTCCGTCCTCTGCATCCCTGCAAACCCAGCCCAGCACACCCAGGCACAGGGAGGCAACGTGATCCCTCCCGCTGCAGGATTTGGAGGAGGGATATGTGGTGTGTCCACCTTGGCCTCCAGCCCGAAGGTCCTGTTTGCTGCAGGTCCCCCTAGCCAGCTGTGCCACCCCCAGCCCAAAGGCCCTCTCTGTGCCCCAAACCGCCGCATCTCCTCCCGCTGCCGGCTGGAAAGGTAAAAATATTAATGATTATTACAAAAAGCTAAAGCAGAATTGCAAATGTTATTTCTCCAGCAGATAGATGATAGCGGGGTGGATGATAGATAGCTGGATGGATGGATCTCTCTCCCTCCAAGCTGTAACCCCCTTCCAATCGCTCCCTCCGGAGCGCTGCTGTCACCTTGTCTCTGCTCAGAAGGGCTTTTACTAGCTCACTGGGGGATGCACGAGAACAGGTTATTAATACATGAAGAGGGGGATGGAATCCATTTGACTTGAAAATAGCTGAGAAACTGAACTGCACTTTTAAAATCTGCTTTTAATCAGAAGGAAAAGAAGAGAAGTTTGAACAATTAGGGAGTAATGAAGAGCTTCGGAAAAAAAAAAAGCTCTCTGAAGATTAGCTAAGGTTTTTACAGCGCTCCGAGAATGTAAAGAGCTATGCTGATATCAAGTAAAATTATACAAATATTCCCTGTGAAAATCACGCGCGGCGTTACCGACAGCGAGCATCAGAGCCCGAGTGTCCGCACGCCGGCGGGGAGCGGGCTCGGCCCCGGCTGTGCACGACGCGGGGCGAGCGGCGGCCCCAACCCACCTCCAGGGCTCCCCGGCGAGGGACGGAGAGCGGCCGGGCGGGAGCGCCGGGGCGGAGGAAAAGCACCGAGGTTGCTGGCGCACACACCTGGTCCCGCACAACCCTGCTGGCGCTGCGCCGGGGGCGCCCGGCCGTGGGACACAGCCGGCTCTGCCAGCGCCGAGCTCGGGGACGGGGACCCCGGGGGGCCCTGGGCACTGCCGGGCGCGGGAAAGCCGGTGGGCCTTGTCCGTCCACGCCCGGACGCGGCGGCTCTGCCGCCCCGCTGAGTGACAGGGGCCTGTCACCGGGAGCCGCGCGCGGGGGCTGCACAGCCGCGCGCGGCAGCAGCTGGGTAATTTTCATGCTAAGTGAAAAGTAAAGTGCACAGACTCTTTATTAGAGCGAGCACGGTGCGGGGAACAATGAAGGCAGTGATGATCGTTAACTTTCTAATCGGAGGAGAAAAGTCCTCAATGCAATTTTTATGGTAATAACATCGACACTAAAGATAATTGCTCCCCGCGTCGCGCTTAGCGCCGGGAAACTGTTTGGGAAAAAAACATTAATTTGCAGGAACTGAGCCAAAGTTTCCTTAAGGCAGCTGTTCCCTTCGCCACGGTGCCTCCAGCCTGCGCCGGCCCTGCCTGCTGGCCGACCCCAGGCTGCGCCGGCTCGTCCCCGCTGCCGCGCCACGGGCGAGAGGCGCGCGGGGGGGTGGCTGCCCTTCACAGGAACGTCCCCGCAGGGAAGCCCCGTGCGCCGCCCGGGCCGCTCGCAGGCTGCCTGGACCCCGCGCCGTGGGCGAGGGGGATGTGGATGCTGCGGGCGGCAGAGCCCCGAGGACAGAGGTGCTGGCAGCGGGGCGAAGGGGCAGGGGGGCTGCGGGAGTCGGCAGGCAGGGCCGGGGGCTCCGGCTCCTGCCCTATGGGAGCAGCCTGGCGCCGGTGTCCCAAATGCCCATGCTCACCCTCGATGAACAAACTCGCTAAACGAGAAGAGAACGGACAAACTCATCTCACCTACTACTCGCCTCCCGCCTCCCCGCCGGACAGCGGAGGCTGTGCAGCTGGCTTGGGGACGCCTCCTGCCTGAGCCCACCGCTGCGGTGGTGGAAGAGGGCCAGAAACATTTCGGGTGACGTGACGGGGCGATGCTCCCGCTGCGGCAAGGGGTGCGGCAGGGCTGCCCCACATGTGGGGGCTGCCGCGGACAGAGAGGGATGGGAGCTCGCGCTCCCTGGGGAGTAATAAGCACAGGAGAAATTACAGCCAGGTGACATTTTAACGAGCCAGCGTCCTGCGTGGCATTAATATTCCAGGGGCTGCAATTCCCTAGCGGGCGTTTGAGAGATGAAAAAAAAAAAAAAAAAAAACCCAAGCCCAGTAAAATCAAATAAATAAATCTCTGCCTAAGCGCAGCGTCTCCCCCACCCCCAGCGCAGGAGCGGGCGGGCACACGGTGTGATTTCCCCTGTGATCCCGTGCCACGGAGCAAGCAATCGGCTCGTCTCTGAGCGCAGCAGCAGGATGATTTATCCCGGCTCCCGGCGCCCCGGCTGGGGGCGAGCGCGCGGGCCCGGGGATGATGCATGGGGCAGGAGCAGAGGTGGCGGCCTGGGGAAGGAGGGAGAGCACGGCACGCACACAGGCCACCACTCAATCCTAAATTAATTTTAATATTTGACAAATCAAATCGACTTAGGTGAGCCATGGGCCACGCGAGGGAGATTTATGAGGGTTTGGGGCCATCGGCTGCTTGTACAGCCCATGTCCGCTGCTGCCCAGTGCGGCTCCGGCACTCACAGCCGCACTAATTCCCCCTCCCCGGGGGCAGCAATACAGCCTTCGTGTCCAAACGGCTGATCAGCGTGACAGCAGCAAGAAAAATGCCCCAGCCTCTAACTCTTGGCTTGTTAGGCTGGCAGGAGCGACGGGCCCTTTGCCTGCCCCGCTCCGGGCCCGCTTTGCAGCGCAGATGCGGCCGCGCTGCGTAAGCCCGGCTGAGCCCCCTCCTCTCGCCCAGCGCCGGGGCGCAGCGGTGCCGGGCTCCCCCTCTCCGTGCGCACCCCACCGCCCCGCAGCGGGTCCTGGCGGGGGCAGTGGGCGGCCCTGTGAGCCCCGACAGCGGTGCTGAGCGCTCTCAGCCGCGGGGCCGGCAACGCCGGGCAGGGGCTCGCTCGCAGCCAGAGCCCGGGTCGCAGCCCAGGGCCTGCCTCGAAAGAGGGGCAGCCGTCCGCCTCGGGCGGAGGCAGGGGGTGGCTCGCCGCCCCCGGTGGTCCCACACCCACGGGGCCTGGCGCTGGCCCCCGGCTCCCTGGCACCGAGCTGCCTCCCTGCCCGTGGGGCTCTCCGTGCCGCCAGCCTGCACCGCGCGCCCACAACACGCAGGCGTGGGCAGAGCCAAGCACCCTGCCGGGCAGAGCGTGCCGAACACCGTCGCAGCTCCTCGGGGCCACGGCGTTCCCCCAGAGCCCCAGCCCTCCAGGCTCTGGGGCTGCAGGGGCAGAGCTGCCCCGAGGCCAGCTGGAGCTGCTCCGGACGTCCCCGAGCCAGCAGGACCCAGGGCCAGCCCTGGAGCAGCCGTCACGGGGGCTGGAGGGGGACTTTCCTGCCTTCCCAGGAAGGCGGGGGATGCCCAGGGGCACCCTGCCCTGGGGGGCCGGATGCAGGGATGCCCCGGGGCCAGCGGGGAGGCAGTGCTGGCTGACCTGGTGGCGGGCACCCATGTCCGGGAAGTCACGGAGCGGCTGGGAGCAGGAGCGCCGGCTGAGCTGGCGCAGAGCAGCCGGCTTTATCTTGCACACAGCGCTCCGGGACTGCTCTCCCTCCTGCAGGGCTGGAGCAGCTTCCTGTGGTTTCGGGGCAATTATAAATCTGCAGGCTGTCAAGTCGTTCTCGGAGATCAAGGTGCTCCCTCCTCGGGGGGTACAGAGCCGTTCCCTTGCAGGGTCATTTCAGTAACAGCTCCGCGAGCCAGCCAGCCAGCACGGAGATTCATGGGCCCTGGGAGGTGACAGGAAACCTGATAGGTTTTAAGACAGCAACATGCCCTGAATCTGCAAGGTGGCTGAGCAGGCAAAGCGCGAATCCAGAGTGTTTACAGCCTCAGGGGACGCCGCGACCGCGGTGCGGGGAAGGTAGGCTGGGCCTCCGGAGACAAGCCATCCAAGCCAAGGAGAGACCACCAGCATCCCTGATGTGTGTTTGGAAATCCCTCCCTCGCGGTCTGTGTTTCCCCAGTCATCCCTGCAGCTCTGCAGTCCCCGTGGGACGGAGCAGCTTGGAGAGGCCAAGTGCTCCCGTGCTGAGCCTGCTCCTGCAGCAAAGCCCTGGTGTGGGGGGTCTCCCCTGGGCTCAGAGGTCTTGCTAGTGATGCAGGAGAGGGGTCTCCAATGCTTTCCCAGGGGACATTTCTGCCCTGGTGTCCCTCACTCCTCTGATGGGTCTGTGCGAGTTAGGAGCAGCCTATTCCTCATAACCCTGATACTTCTCTTTGCTCACCCCTTTATTTGGCACAGGCATGCAGCCCCGCTCCTCCCCAGCCCTCACACCGCACTCCTGAGCTCCCTAGTGCCGAGGGCAGACCCCTCTACCTGCCCTGGGTGACGGAGGAAGGGCTGAGTACCGCCAGAGGGACGTGAAATGTGGGGAGAGCCGGCCTGTCTGCAGGGATGGACTGTCTCTGGTGCCTGCAGAAGGCATCCGAGGGGGATGTGCCTGGTCTCGGCTGAGAGAGAGCGCAATAACTCTGGTGCTGGGGGACAGCCGCTGGGTCCTGGTGTATCTGTATAAAGTGGGATGCAGAAGGGCCCCAGAGGGCAATGCACTCAGAGCTGCGAGCTGAGAACTTGCCTTGCCGGCCCTGCCTTCCTGGTGGCCACGCAGCCCACTTGAGTGCTTCGTCCCCAAGAGCCACATTTGGCTCCTGCTGGCTCTTCCCAGCCCAGCTACTGTGCTGTGTTTGTATTTCTCTATTTCCTTATCCAGCAATGGAGTCAAACCCCGCCAGCCCCAGTGAGAAACAGTACGTAGGAAGGTGGGGAAAATGGGTTGTAGGTAAGTCATGACTGTGTTACAGCTCCAACTTTTAGCACAAGCTTATGCTCTAGTAAAACAGCTATATTTGGATGCAAAGATTTCCAGGGATGTCGGAACACTGTGCTGATAATTAAACATCTGTTCTGCATTTGTCTGTCTTCCTGCCACCGAGTCTCTCTCGCCCTTCGCCTGTGGGTGCAGAGGCCTCGCTCTCCCCGGTCTTTCCTCAGGCAAGCACTCAGGACCGTGATCACATCAACGGCGCATCCGCTCCCTGGCAGCCCCACAGCACCGCTCGGCCTGGCCCTGGGCGCCGGAAGAGAGAGGGGCAGCTCCAGGCCCCCCTCGGAGCAAACCACTCGCAGCAGCGCATGCGAAGAGGCGGCTCTTCCAGGCAGGGAGCTGGGGGAGCGAGGAGACGGGCATCCTTCAGCATCAGCCGTCGCCCTGGAAAGGGCCCATCCTGCGGGGCCCAGCACCCCTAAGGCTGAGGGCTTGTTTACACCAGGACCCCCTAAAAGCTGTTCTGCACTAATGAGCAGCGTGAGTCACTGCCAGAGTTAATTAAGACCACTTCAGATTGCGTCAGGAAGTGACTGCACGGGAGCACGACGCAGCGCCATCAGTCTGCCTCGGCGGTTAGTTCAGACTCACTTTCTTGAGTGCTCCTGTTGCGGGTGTTCCCCTGCGCTGCTGACACCCCCAAGGACCCAGTATGTGTGAAGACTCACCAAAAGCACCCCCAGCCTTCGCAGGGCTGGGAAGCTGACAACCTGCCCTATGGCTCATAGGAGCCCCGAGCAGCCCGGGCAGTCTTTGCTCAGGCGCTGCCCTGCAGAGTGACAAGCCCTGGGATGTGCTCGGGACCATTTGGCAACTGGGGCCTCTGCCCTGTCACTGGAGAAGGGAAGGGTGACCCACGTCACCTCTCCCATGCCAGGGACCCATCGAGCCCCTGAGCACCCTGCAGCGTCTCGGGTCGCCCTCCTGAAAAACTCAGGTCTTGCCAAGCCTCTGTCCTGGCAGCGAGGCAGGGTGGAGCCAGGCCCCACTGGGCACCACTAGCCAGTACTTGTCCACGTGCACATCCCCTGACTTGAGCAAGCAGCTGCCACCACCAACCTGCAGCCAGGAGAGCATCAAAACAACCTCCAAATTGATCTCTGAGGCTCTCCTGCAAGCCCCAGTCATGTCCCGCCAGGAGCAAGCATCCGCTCTAGTTACTGTCTCCTAGGAGAGCACTGAGGACTTCAGCCCATCACAGGAGGAGCGAACCCAGGCATGACATCTCCATGGAGCCCAGGGTACAGCCGGCAGGGCCACCGTGCCGCTGAGCAGCTGGCAGCTGGGCCTGGATCGATGGGAGCCATGCTGGGGCCGGAGGACCCTCCTGGCCCCGCGGCAGCTCTAACAAGACGAACAGGGCCTGGGCTGGTGGTGGGATAACAGCCAGCGACAGGGGTCGGCCGCTTCCCCAGCCACCGGCCCCAACCCCGTTAGCGCCCCTTGCCTGGGCACCCAGCGGGGCTGCGCTAAGGCAGCTCTATGCTGCCCCGCATTGCTGGCAAGGGGCCGCATCCTGCCCGCTTTGCGCTCCCGGCTTGGCGGTGGACTCGGACGCCCTCAACCAGCTGCTGAAACTTTCACGCTGTGCCGGCCAGGCAGCGCTGACGGCCGTGACGCAGCCTCTGCCCGGGAGCCTGCAGCCCGCAGAGGGGCCAGGGGCCGGCACCCTGCCTGGCAGAGCAAGGAGAGGAGCTGGGGAGCAGGCAAGGGAGGTGAGGCTCCTCCCGGCTCCCAGCGCCACTACGCTCCAGCCCCACGGCTCCCCACGGCAGTGAGCCCTGCTGCAGCCTGGCGCTCCTGCCCCCTCGCAGGTGCTGGGAAGCCCCAAGGTGCCTCCACAGCGGCCCTGTCCCCTGCCTGCTCCCTGCCCTGGTGTCCTGGCTCCCATGGTGTTTGTCACACCTGTCACCGCGACAAGAAAAAGATTAGCGGAAGAGCGTCCGTTCCCGCCCCAAGCCACTGATTCATATTCATGAGACTTCAAAGCGCCGTGCGTAGCTCTCCCTGCACCAAACCTAATCCTCTGCTGCAGCGTCCTGCCAGCAACCCTCGCTCGCAGCACGGGCCCGGCAGGCTGGGGAGCGCTGCTCCCCACTGCTCTGGCAGCCCACGAGCCCTCCTGCCCCGGCCGCTGGCGGCCACGCGGCCACGCACCCCCGTGCCCAGGCGGGAGGCTCCTGCTCCCCTAGGGGTCAAGCAGAGCCCGAGGTGGTGGGGCTGCCGGCGGGATGCCCTGGGCTGCAGGGAGGCTGCCACTGAATGCTGGGCTGGGCTGGGGCTGGCCACAAAAAGAGCAGGGGCAGGGTGACGGTTGGTGCATGCTCCCATCCATCCATCCATCCATCCACCCATCCGTGCGTCCATTCAGGGGACGGTGCTGTGCCCACAGCACCCATCCAGCCCACCAGCCCAGCAGCCGGTCCCGCAGCGCAGGCAGCGCCGCGTGGATCGCAGCGATACCGCCAGCAGCCCTTTGTAGGGGCTAATTGATGCCGGCGCCCCACGGCCTCCCCCCGTGTCCCGGCCACAATCAGGAGCGCGCAGGCAGCAGGCAGGGCCTATTCAGGGGCGCTCGGGTGTGCAGAGCGCAGCCCCCGTGGGCAGCTTGCCTGCTCCCAGCAGGGACGCATCCTGCAGCAAGGCACCGGCGGATAGGGCAGCATGCTGGAGGCCGCCGCTCTCAGAGGTGCAGGCAGCACTGAAGCGAGCGTTTATCACCAGCCCATCCCCACGGCGCAGTGGGGCAGAGCATGAGAGGAAGAGGCACCCGTGGGGCTGCCCTCCCCGTTGCCCTGCTGCAATGCAGGGCTGCTGGCACCCTGCAAGTGCCAGCATCAGCAGGTCTGGCTCTGTCCTCCCGTTGCCAGCTTGTCCACACCACGGCTGCGCTCCCTGGCAAGCTGAGGGTCAAATGCAGAGAGCCGTGGCCAGCAGCCTGCCCTGCATGGAGAGCTCGCAGCGACCTCCCACCCACCGGCGCTGGCACCTCCATGCCGTGGGGGACACGGGAGCGGGGAATGTGCCTGCTCGGAGAGCTGGCCCTGGCGGAGGGCAGGCGGCGAGGCCCCCACGGAGCCGTCTCCTCCAGATGGCGAAGGCCATTAGAGCCGCTCTCGCGCGCACGGAGCCATAAAGTTTATGGGCCTCATCATTTAGCTGTAATGGAAATAGTTAAATCTGTCTCTGTTTAAGCAAACTCTGCCCTCGCGGGAGCGCTTGGTGCTGCGCAGGCCTGGGGCTCTGCGCAGACAGATGGGGGATTCCAGCGAGCCGGGCTGCTCCGCGTGCTGCCCACCCACGGGAGAAGCCGGGTCCAGCACCTGGGCCCGGCACCCAGGAGGGTCCCCACCGTGCTGGGATGAGCCCAGGCGTGGGACACCAGCACAGGGGCTCTGCCTGCACTGCGGGCCATGGTGGCCCTGCCTCCACCCGTGCCCCAAGCCTTTCCTTCGTGTTCACTCTGCCCAGGCACAGGAGCCCATTTCGGGACCCGGAGAGCTGCCCTAGGGCGGCTGGTTGGCAGCCAGGGCCTGGCTGTCACCGCTAGGTGACCTGCCTTGCTGCAGGAGGGACAGGACGTGGGGTTGTGGGCGCAGCGCTCTGCATGGGGACTGGGGTGGGTGCCAGTGCCCTGGGGCAGACCCCAGTGCTGAGCGCCTCCGGGGATGCAAGGCAGCAGAGGGTGCCGCGGCTGCCTGCCCTCCTGGCCCTGCCAGCCCCCCGTGCCAGGGGAGGTGCCCCAAGCCCCCTCCCAGGGCAGCCCCAGAGCACAGAGCAGGTCAAGGACCTCAGCCCCCCGCCAGCCCCAGAGCTGCACCGCTCTCACCCCCCTTCCCTCGGCCCCGCTTCGACAGCCCCAAGACCCATCAGCTATCTCTGGTGCCCGGGCCTCTCTCCCCTGCCCTGCACCGTCCCTCTCCGCAGGCGGCAGCTGCAGGGACACGCCATGGAGAACACGGGCATGCGATAGCGCCGTGCCTGCCTCAGTTTCCCCTCCTCCCCTTTGCGCTCCCAGGGGGAGGGAGGGGGAGGGTCTTGCCTAGGCGGCCAGGCAGCGCTTGGGACTACCCAGACTTCCCACTCGGCTATCAGAAGCATGCACGTGGGAGGACAGAGAGTGCGGGGAGCTGCGAGGAGGCTGGCACCCGCCTGCTTCACCTCGCAGCCCTCGCGGTGGCAAGGTGCCAGCACCGTGTGGGGACAATGCTGGGATTCAGCAAACGCAGCCGCGGGGTGGGGGGCACCATGCAGGGCCAGGGGAGACACCAAGGAGCCCTGTAGCCTGACCTCACCAACTGCCCTGGTGCAAAGGGGAGAAGAGGGAATGATGCCTCGAAAATCGCTCCTCATCCATCACGGGGTGGCCCCGAGGAGGCAGGTAGGGGCCCGATGAGCCCGGCACAGCCCACAGACCCCCAGCTCCTGAGCCCTCCCCGGCGCGGGGGCAGAGAGGGCGGCATCCTGCTTTGCCCCGCGGTGCCCGTGCTTCCCAGTGCCCCTGCGGCGGGGGCCTGGGGGCGGAGGCTGGCCCCCGGCTCAGCCTTCCCAGCCCGTGCGGGCGGCCGGCTGCCGCGGCGCTGGCAGAGGCCAGCGAGGCTCTCCCCGGCGGTCACGCAGGGCAGCGGCGTGGTGCTGGCCCCCGAGCGGCGGGGCAGGCAGGCAGGGGGGTGCAGCCGGCCCCACGCACAGGGCTGCCAGCTCAGCACCCCACGCAACCTCCCCAAACGCCCTGGGGCTCGGGGCTGCACCCTGCGGTGGGGAGGGAGGTGAGACCCCGGGGCTGCCCCCCGGCGGAGCAGGGTCCCCGTCCACCAAGGCTGCCTAGCTGTGGTGTCGGTGGGAGCTCGCCCCTCCCCAGCAAGGAAAGCATGATTAATTACAGAGTAAGTCATTAATATTCACAGCTAATTAAAGATCCTTATCATGAATAATGGAGCTCAGACTCCATGTTATGGGATGAGGATGGAGGAGGGGGTGCAGAGCCCTGCGGGAAGAGGGATCTGTGCAGGGGCCAGGCTCCAGGGTGGGAGCACAGGGGGGAGTGCTGGGACCCCCCATGGGGTGTTTGGGGCAGCGGGGCAGGGGCTGCTGCTCCAGCACGCCGGGGTCCCTCCGTGCCGGCTCTGCCACACAGCTCCCCAGGGAGCAGGGAGTTTCCTGACCCAGGTGGCTGGGAGACCCCGACTGAGCAATTCCCCGGCAGCCGCCCTGGGCACGGGGCTGGGGACGGGGCCGTGCGGCCCCCGGGGAGCAGCCAGGAGGGGAGGGCACCAGCATTTTGTCTGAGTTCCTGTTATACAAATGAAAGGTTTTTAGTGGGAAAGACTCTGGGAGAGTAATACATCTCCCATATTGATCGCAGGCCAGGGACCAAGGCACGGCTTAAACAGTAATTGATTTCTAGCCGCCGAGATGTGTTGGGGAGCATTGATTTAACAGCACTGCAGACACACTGCTACTAATCTGATTAAAGTATTTAGCAGAAATGTTATTCTTTAAAAAAAAAACAGAGGAAGGTGATGGCACTGCCTGGGGCTGGGGGGCTCAGTGGGGCTGAGACAGGGCTGTGGACAGGAGGCGCGGGGTCCTCGTGCTGGCAAAGGGGTCGGGGATGGCTCTGCGCCCGTGCCCCCAGCAACGGTGACTGTGTCTCGGGCATGTGTCTCCTGCCAGCTGTGCTCACAGCCAATTCCTTCGGATTTGTCAAGGGCTCACGCGAGCCCGGCAGGATGCAGCCGAGGACGTGTGCAGAGGGAGCAGGTGACACGTGTGCACGCTCTGAGCCAGCCGTCCCGAAAGCCTGGCCATGCCGGAGAGGGCCAAGCACCGCTGCGGGGACAGGCTCTCCTGGTCACCCGAGGCAGCTTGCTCCAGGCTGAGGCAGATGCAGCCTGCAGAGCCCAGGCTGTGCAGTGCAAAAAAGGCCCTGGACGAAGGCAAACTCAGCTGGCGCTGAGCGTGCGGCCCCAAACCGCAGTGCCCAGGGAGGCATGGGAACCGAGGTCTGCCTGCGCTTGCTCTGGGGGGTGCCGGCAGCCCCGAGACCCTACTCTTGCTGCTCCCCGTGGGGCCTCACTGGAACCTCCCCGCTCAGGGAGGGGACAGGACGCTGGAGCCAGGGGACTGCATGCATTGCTGGCCCTTCCTGGCCACACAGCATCCCCGTGCATGCGCCTTCCCTTCCGCGTGCATGTGATCAGTCTATTGCAGAGAGCTCCCTCCTCTCCCCACAGCCCATCTCCTCCTGCCCCACAGCCCCTATGCCCCATGTGCGATGAGAGCAGGTGTGGGGATGGATGTGCAGTTTCAGGGGACAGCAGTCCCCCCCTGTTCCCGGCCCCCATGCAGAGGCACCAGCTGAACAGGCGGAGGGGTGTCTCTCCCCCTGCCGCTCCCATCGTGCACATCAGCCCAGTTAATTAACATGCAATATCAAACAAATAAATTATTCCTGCTTCCTATTGATTCTAATTTACTGGCCCCTGGGGAGCCTGGATTCGTTTATCCCACCTGTCACCCCTGCTTAGCAGTTGCACTAGCATCTGCCCCACTTGTTTTACTTCTCCCACTCCTCGACCTTTGGGGCCGGCAGCTGAGTCAGAGCCGTGCACCCGCCCTTGCTCCGGGCTGCCCACGCTCTGCCCCTCAGCCAGCAGCATCCGCCCCTTGGGCCCTGCCAGGGAAGTGGGGCTGCAGCAGGGTTCACCTGACCTGGCAGGTTACTGCCGCTGCTGGGGGCTTCCTGCAAGGGCAGCACTTCCCCCTGCTGCGTGGGGAGCGGGGGCACCGCGGTGCGGGCAGTGAGAGCCCTGCGGCAGCCTCTGCCTCCACAGCGCTCCAGGACCCTCCCTGGTGCTGCCCTTTCCCCAGCCCCCCGCTCTCTGGTCCCGCTAGCCAGGGGCAGCAAGCACAGGACAGTGACAAAAATACTGGCGGTGACACCTGCACTGCTGCCAGCCCCCGGGGTCAGCACAGCATCCCACCCCACAGAACAGCCCTCGGCAGCTGGCCCCCTCCCCAGCCCCACCAGAGAGGGTCGGGGCTGCCAGGTACGCAGCCCCATCTCCGCGAGGACAGCCGGGCCCCCAGCCCAGCCCTTCCCCGGCGGGACGGCAGCGGGATTTCCCCTCCATCCCAGAGAGAGGCAAATGCTCCCCATGCGTTTGATGCCTGCCCTCTCTGTGCCAGACCGATCAAAGCCAAAGCTCCTCCCAGCTCCCTCCCCGTATTGATGCTGGGTCAATAAATCGATCCCAGCTCAGCTGCTGACTTCACAGCCCTTTGCAGCTTCAGACCAGGCTTGCTGGGGAGATCCCAGGGAGGCACAGGATCTCAGCACCCGGCATCCCCTCCTGCCAGCTTCAGGGGCTCAGCTCACGGCTGACACTGCACTGGGCTAATCGCACGTCACTGATGCCAGCCCAGGCTCTCAGGCACAATGGCTGGCAGCTGCCAGCCCTTTGTAGCCAGGACTGCCCCTGCTAGGATCCAGGCAGTGCCCACGACCTATCGAGGTCCCCCCCCAGCCAGAGCATCCCTGCCCAGCACTGCCTGCATGGGGCAGGAGTTGTGCTGGCAGGAGCACCTGGGCTGGGGCACAGCAGCGCCGTGGGGCAGTGTGTGCCCCACGTCAGTCCTCTCTGAGCACAGGGAGGTCTGCTGGCAGGCTGAGCTCCGGGCAGCAGCTTGCATGGGGTCGTTGGTGTGCTGGATGCACCTAGGCTGCTTTGCAGAGACCTCACCTCAACTCAAGGAGAGCGACTAATGGGGAGGGGGCTGGAGGTGGGCTGGGGACGAGGGATGAGTTTGCAAGCAGAGCCTGTGTGTGCATGCTGCTCTGGACTCTGGTGCTTTCCAGAACTGGCTAAGCTGGATTTCCTCGGTTTGGGCAGCTTAAATCAATCCAGTCCAGAAACCAGCACCAAGCTGCTTACTGGCTTCCTTTGAGCCTGTCCAGGGCATAAGATGGCTTGGGCAGGGGTCAGCCAGCATCCGGCCGGGGACTCTCGCAGCCCCAGTTTGGGTAGGTGCACACAGAGCTACCCGGCAGCTCTCGGGGACCCTGCCAACCCCCAGTGCTGCCTGGCCCTTCCCCAGCCCTTGGGCTGCACCCACGCTGCTCTGCTCTTGCAAAAACCAGAGCAGTGACCGTCAAAGCGCTGTGCTGAGACGTTAGCGAGGAAGAGCAGAGGTGATGCTGCTGCCCAGCCCTCTGCCAGGGTGGATCCGGGTCGGTGAGACGAGGCAGGTGACTCATCTTCCCAGGATGATTCATCCCGGTGTCTGGCAGGAGCCGACGGAGAGCCAAGGTGGGTTCAGCCAGGCCAGGCTGTCTCGCCTGGAACGAACCCATCTCCCCGGCTGTGAGACCCTTGGCTGAACCCGGACACGTGCTCCCGCCCAGCTGCCGCGGTCCCTGCTGCCGCAGTCCGGCTGTGCCGGCACCCCGGGAGCTGCAGGCTCCCCACCGCAGGCGCGCTGAGCCCCCGGCGGGCCCGGGCAGGGCCCCGGTGACACCCGCCTCGCCTTGCCGATGCCCCGGCCGGTGCCAGGGGAGCGGGAGGGTGGCAGCTCCCGGCGGGGCTTGGCGCGGCCCCACACGGGGTGGTGCGCAGCCGGGCGCGCGTGGGAGGAGCGGCTGGCAGCGGCACAGCCCGCAGCCGGGAGATAAGCTCCCTCTCATCCTCACTGTGTGTGACGGGAGGGAGATTTATGGCTCTGAGCTGCGATTTGTGCGCGGCTCGAGCGCACGGTATTGATCACTCCCGGCGCTCCCGCTGCTCCCTCACCTCCCAGCCCCTCCTGCGGCGGCGAGGCTCCGGCCGGCCCTGCCTGCTAACTCTTCCCGGCCCGGGGGCCCGCCGAGCCCCGCGGCAGCGCACCCCTCCGCTGCGCTGCGCTGCGCTGCGCTGCGGGGGGGCCGGGGCAGGCAGGAGCACGCCGGCCCCGGCTGCCTGGCTGCCCCGAGGCGCCCTCGCGGCCCGGCTCCGCGTGTGCCTCTGGCGCCCCGCGCCGCCCGCAGCGCCCCACGGCGGCCGGCTCCAGGGTGCCGCCCTGCCCCGCGGGTCCCGCGGTGCCAGCGGCCGTGCCGGCGGGGCGAGGCAAGCACAGCAGCGGGCTCGTGCGGGACGCGAGTGCTGAGGGCTCCCAGCGCGCGCGAGGGAGCTGGAGCCGGAGCTGGAGCTGGAGCCGGAGCCGGAGCCGGAGCCGGCGGGGCGGGAGGGAGGGGGTCTGCGGGAAGGGCCGGGGGGCCGGGGCAGCGCTGGCCCTGAGCGGGGCAGCCAGGCTGGCGGGCAGCACGCGCAGTGCCGCGGGGTTCACCGCCGGGCACTGATGGTCACTGGAAACACCGGGGACCGGGACCTGGCAGGCAGGAGGTGGGACATCCGAAACCCTTCTGATGAGAAATGAGCGGAGTCGGAGGAAATGGGGTGCCGGGGGCCTGCTGCTTGGAAAAGGGCTGGGTCTGCCAGGCAAGCAGAGCTGGCAAGGGGGACTCGGCTGGGTGGCACTGGGGAGCGCCCCATGGCATGGAGGGGGGCCGGGTGGGCAGGGGGGCAGAGGGAGGCTGGAGGAGCTGTGGGCAGGGGGATGGCCGGGGGGCCAAGGGGATGGGGATGGCAGGTAGCGACAGGGGACAGAGAGTGGTGCCAGGGGCAGTGCCAAGGGCACAGGCATGGCCGTATGCACGTGCACGGCTGTACGCACACAGATGGCCGTATGCACACAGACAGTAGTATGCACGGGGGAGTTCCCAGGTGCACTGAGGGGCCAGCGAGGGGATGGGGATGGGGGCAGCTCGGGGGGACAGGGAGGGGATGGGGATGGGGACTGCGGGTGGCTCTGCAGCAGCAGCAGCAGGAAACGATGTGTGAAATGAAGAGTTCCTGCCCAGTGCCCAGAGGGAGCGTGCAGCATACTGAGCAGGCCTGGGGCCGGGGAGGGAGCCACAGCAGGGGGGCACGGCCGAGGGGGCCCCCAGCGCTGCATGGGGACCCTGGTGGGGGGCCACTCTGCTGCCCGGGGCCATCTCCCTCCTGGAGGGGAGGCAGGAGGGGTGCTCCTGGAGTGGGAGTAGGGTGTGGGTGCTGTGGGGAGCCCCAGGCTGGAGGCTGTGTGGGGCACAGCCCTGCCAAAACGAGCCCTTCCTGCCCCCCCGGCAAGACGCCCCAGCCCCAGCCACCCGCACCCCCTCCCTGCTTGTTGGTTTCCTGCTGCTCCGCGGAGATAATTAAATCCGCTATTTCGGCAGGTTCCGCATCCCCTGCCAGGCGGATCCGCAATCAGCGTCGAGAGTGCCCGGGGCTCCCCCACCTGCGCGCCCCCCTCCCCTCCTCGCCACCCGCGCCAGCCCTCCGCCGAGGGGGCACCTTGTCCGGCCCTGCCGCCTCCTGCCTGCATCACCTCCTTGCCCGCCGGCGTCTCTGCAGAGACCTTGCCCAGCAGCACCCTGGCGGGCCACCCCAGCTGCTCGCAGGAGGGGTGACAGGCGCCTCTCCTGCCTCAGTGCATCACCCCCACCAGCTCCCGGGTGCTCCTGGGTGTCGCAGACCCAGGCCAGCTCCTCTCCAGGGCTTGGATCAGGGCTGGGGGCTGGCACACTGCAGCCCCCCAAAGCCAGGGTGGGCATGCTCTGCCCCCTGCAAGCCAGCTCGGCGAGGGGCACGAGCGCACCAGGCTGCAAAGGGACCTGTCTGGAGAGTGGCCTGCCCCGCAAGGAGATATCTCCCAGCCCCAGCTTGCCATCCATCCCCATTTCCGACTTTGTCATCTTTCCACGGCACCCAGGGCAGCTTTAAATAATTCACCAATGTGAACTCAAGCACAGATGTTCCCGCAGGCGGCTGGGTGTGAGGAGCCAGGCTGCGACTGAGTGGCAGAGGTAGCGGTGTCGTTCCCGCCAGTGCCCTGCCTTGCGCCGACCTCGGGGCTTCCCAGGGCCTGCAGACACATCCCAGCCGGGAAGGAAATGCCTGGGCTCGGTGTTCTTGGGGGAAAGACACTGATAGCATCGGTCTGAGATGGCCTGGCACAGGAGGCGGTGGGCAGGGTGCCCAGGACAGCTCGGCACTGTGGCACCCCCGTCCCCAGCCTTGCTGCGCCGTGCCCCCTCAGCCCTTACCTGCTACTCTCCCCCCCGTCCTTCTCTGTGTGGGATGCAAGATTGATTCACAAGAAAGCCCATTGTTAAGCTGGCAGCTCTGGCTGTAAATTTGGATCAATAATTTAAGGGAGTAAAACTATTAATAGAACATTAAAAAATCCACTATTGTCTGAGGCTCGAAGGTCAGAGTGAAGGCCCTGGCGCCCGGCTGACATGCACCTTGGTGCAATTCAGGAGAGGCTAAGGATGGGGGAAACCAGGAGAGGAGGGCCAAGGGACCAGCCTGAGCACAGAAATATCTCTTTACACGGCCCACCAGCCCGCAGCGCTCCATTGCCTGGGTGCTGTGTGAGGGGGTCCTCAGGGGTCCCCCCAAGAGGGAGCAGGGCTGGAGGGAGTGGATAAGCACTTGCATCCATGCCTTTGAGTTCCTCCTGTTGTTCCCATGTTGGAGGAGGATTTTGCAAACTGCCTGCGTGGAGGTGAAAATGCCCATCTGCATGGTCTGCGTGCGTGCACAGAGCACTGCCCACCCGAAGCACCAGCGCCAAAGGGCTCCTGGCACCGCCGTGCCCACTGTCTGGACCTGGCTGCAGCATTGCCCCATGCCCGGGTTGCACCCATCAGCCCCAGGACTCAGCGCCATGGGCGCACACCATGCACGGCACAGGGGGTGTGAGTGGCAGCAACCCTCCTGATCCTGCCAAAAAACCCAGAGGGGTTTGGACCCCAGTATGGGTTTGGACCCCCCACCGCCCTCGGTCAGCCCCAGCTCCCCGCAGGGCAGCGGCACACGGAGTCCCAGGCGCTACGATGGCGGAGCCGGGTAGACTGGCAGCATGAATGTAACTAATCGCAGGGCTGTGCCGGGAGTGGGGAGAGCCGCATCCATCAGGGCGCGGGTTATTGATGAACTCCAAGGCTGCTATTATCCGCCGGCCGCGCTCCCTCGCAGCAGCCCTGCTATTACACACACCATCACTCAGCGCGTGGCCCGGCCTGCCACGCCAGCCCCTCGGTGGTTTGTCGGAGCCGCTGGATGGGAACCTCACTGGAAACGAATACGATCAGACAAGACTGTGCCGAACGGAGGCGTTTTGCTTGGAGCCCCATTGCCCATGCTGTTTCCTCTCGCCAGGTCCTGGTCTGGATGCACACTGTGCCGGCAAGCAAATGCAGGGCAAGTGGGTGCCTGGAGAGGGCAAGTGTTGCTCCTACCCTGGTTCTGTGGCAAACAGACCGGTGCTCAGCCCTGCACGGGACGAGCGGGCTGGGTCTCAGCTTGGAAGGCATGCCACGGCCTGGCAGCTCCGCAAAGTCTCGCCATGCACCATGCAAAGGGGAGTCGTCGCTGGCTTCTCCACCCCTCCGTGACCAATGCAGCCCTGTGCATCCTCCGGCAGAGCCGCTGGGAGGAGGCAGCGCCTGCCCAGCCCGGACGCGGGAGCTGGCCTTCCCCTGCCTGGCAAGGGAGCTCTCGGGAGCCTCTGCGCTGTGACACTGACAGCCTGCTGCAGCCTGGCTCATTTTGGGAGGATTAGTCCTTGATCCCACGCTGCCCAGCCCTGGAGAGGGCTGTTCCAGGAAGCAGGAAAGGTTAATTTCAGGGAAATTAACCTGCTCCCCAGCAGGGTGGGAAATTGAGGTAAATCTGCTCATCTGAATGGAAGGAACAACCGCCCCGTGTGGGGAGCAGATAAAAATAGACTGACATTTACCTGAGAGCCCCGAGCAGGGTGAGTGGCGGGCACCGGGGCCAGGCCATGCCTGCAGAGAGACGTGGAGATTCCCATGAGCCTCCGGCGCTTGCTGCTAGCTGTCCTGCTCCGGCACGGCAGGACAACGCACATGGCATGCGATGGCACGGCCGTGTGTGTGTGCAGGGACAGCACCGGGGGACAGTGGCGGCGATGGGGAGTCCTTGGCACAGGGAGCGGCTCGCAGCACCGCTTTGCCCTGCGCAGGAGTCGCCTCACTTAGAGGATACCGCGGCTGCATGGAGCAGCTCCTCTGCTCCCCGCAAGCCTGACGGCAGGAACCGGAGCCCTCCCAGCCTGCAAGGCAGTGCCTTTTCTGACACACGCTGCGGCATCGGAGCTGAGCAAGCACCCTCCCAGCCCTGGTTCAGTGTCTTTCGGGACTTTGGCGCTCAAACCTGCACTCGCATGGATAACTCCCCCTCCCTCCTTCCAGCTGTGCAGTCTTCATGGGCTGTTTGTCCCATGTTGCTCTGTGGTATCCTGTAGCTTAAGCAGTTTTTTTGCTACTGCTGTTTTTCCCCACCCCTTGGTACCGTGACATGCCAGGCTGTGCTTTGCTAGGCAGAACAAACTACGCGGCTCAAGTCAGCCTCCCCATTCGCCTGGTGGACCCTGCCACCTCCCTGTGCACCGGCACTGCTTTGAATCCAGTTTCGCAGAGCCTGGAGACCAGGGCTGACCACGCTGCTCTCCATGCCTTGTACAACGGCATTAACATTTCCCATCTGCACTGGGAGCTCTGCACTGGGATGGCATTTGCCTCTTTCACAGCCACTTCTGAGCAGTGACAGAGAGCTGCCCTGCAGTCACAGAGGCCAGCACTCCTCCTCCGGCATTGCCAGCTCAGCATCCCACCGCTGAGAGCAGACATTCACCTTGCTGCGTGCCCAAGGGGCCAGGCGCTGGCTCTGCTGCTCCTCGGGCAGAGCCTGCACCCCGGCTGCAGCGCAGCACCCAGCCCTGGCGTGCCCGGCTCAGCCCCAGCAAGCCTGAGCATCCCCCTCCCTGGAAAAGCCGGAGCACGGCTTCAGGTGGCAAGGGTTAACAGGTCTGAAAGCAGAGCCTCCCCATCCTCCCCCTTCTCTGTGTTTTACAGGCCGCAGCTATTAACAGGAAATGTTCCCATCAGCACCATTGATCCCCTTGTTTACAACCCAGTAATCCTCACTCTGTTGACTCAGGAGCAAAGAGGAGAGGAGGGGTGGAGATGGCTCAAGCATGGACATCGTCTCTGCCCTGCCTGCATCCCCGGACCCTGCCAGGGTGACGTGTGCCCAAGCCCTGCGGCGCCGGTCTGAGCACGGGGACTCGGAGGCTGAGGGGACAGGGAGGTGGTGCAACCGCCCAGCAGCAAGGTGCGCTGCACCTCAGGATGGAGGGTGGCACCCGTGTCACGAGCTGGGCTGCGGCAGGGGCCACCCTGGAGCATCGCCGCCGTCAGCCTGAGCTTGCTGCCTAAGTGGCCGCCAGGCCTGGCAGCTTGTAGGGGGTCGCCCTTCCCCACGGCAGTCTCCCGGCGGCCCGGCTGTGACTCCCAGCAGCTGCCCAGCACCTGGTTGCAGAGCACGGCGCGGCAGCCTCACTTTGTTCTCATTAGCGCGATGAGCAGAGCCGTCACGCTGAATTAGGGACCCTCTCTACGTGCAGCTCTGCAGCTGCCAGGCTAGGAGCAGCTGCCAGCCAGGAGAGCCCGGCGCGGCGGAGGTGGGCGCCCGCTCGGCCGCGGCGGGGCTGGCACCTGCGGAGATGCAGGGCAGCAGAGCCTGCCAGGCTGCCCACCAGCCGGCAGCACGGCCCAGCCCAGGGTGTTGGCTCCCGGCATGCGGCACCGGCCCTGCACAGTCCTGCCTGCCACTGCCCCCGACGTGTCGGCTCCCCCACCCCAGGGGGGCGCGAGTGGCATCCTGGACCCCTGTGCCAGGGCTGCGGCTCCCCGTGAGCCCTGTATCTCTCTGCCTCACCCTGGCCACGCTGGGCTCCCACTAGCCCGTGCTGAGCACCGCTGGCACTGGTGCTTGTGCAGCAGCCATTGCTGGGACTTTCACGAGCTCTTATAATTTGTCCAGCTCTGATAACGCTAAGAGCTCATCCAGCCTCCCTGTGCCAGGTACCCACAGGCGTCACAGGAGCCGTGTTTGCTGGCTGCGGAGGGCAGGACCTGGATGTGCCTCCCAGTGCTCCTCTGCTCGCCTCCACACCCTTGCCGGGATGCACAACGTACCCTGCTCCCTGCTCGCTCCCCCGGACGGAGCCCTGCTAGGACGGGATGTCCTTTGCTCCCTTCCAAAGCCCCCCAGACACTTCCTTGCTTTCCCTCCCTCTCCAGGCCCCCAGGAGCCAGCCTTCCCCCAAACCCACAGGGAGGAGTAAGGAGCCAGACCTCTGGGGTGCAGCTCCTCGGTAGGGCTGGAGCAAGGCTGTGGGTCCCAGCATGTCTCCTCGGGGAGCTGAGCCAGGCTTGGCGGCTCCTGGGGCTCTGCTCCCCTGCCCCACCTTTTCTCTGCACATTTCGGCCCAGCTTCATGGCACAAGCCCTGCCAGAGCACTTCCAACCTCTCCTGCTTCACTCCTGCTCTGCCAAGGGGCTGAGCCCCAGTCCTGCCAAACCCCACATCAAACCAGGCAGCATCAGAGCCAGGGCCGTGCCTCTGCCTGGAAAAACTGGCTCGTGGCAGCTTTTCCCTTCCCTGATCGCCAGTCACCAGGAGGCAGCCACCCCGGCTGACGGAGGTGCCCCAGTGCGGCGGATCCCAGCAGCCAGGGGGTCGTGCCCAGCCAGCCCTGCCCCACGTAACGTTCTGCTGCAAATTGGACACTCACCGTCTGGAAGTCGCTGCCATTGCACTCCTCATCCACAAACTTGCAGCTGACGAGCATCTCGCCCAGGTCCATCTGGTGGCCCACGCGCGCGTAGAACTCAACAAAGTCAAACGGCCGACTCCTCTCCTCCTCGCTCAGGGCCATCTTCCTCTGCAGGGCATCCAGGATGCTCCGGTCCACGTTGTCCGGTGCCAGGATGCGGCCAGCCCCGTCCAGGAGGCCCAGGAGCTCCCCTGCCCAGTACAGGTCGTGGCTGGAGAGCTGCGAGAAGCGGGCCGGGTTGAGGTTGCAGAGTGTGATGGCAGGGAAGGCCATGCCGCGCGTGGTCTCCTCCTCCAGCTGGATGCTGTAGGGGTACTGGAAGTACAAGCCCACACACTTGGCATAGACGTGCATGAGGAGGGCGAGCGAGCCCAGGAAGGCCAGCAGCCAGAGCAGGTTGCGGGCACTGTAGCGCTCGTGCCGGAAGATGTGCTGGATGCCGTGGAGCGTGGAGCGGCTGGCAAACTCCTCCAGGGTGCACGGACGCTGCTGAGGGGCAGCATCCGCGGCCGGCAAGACCACCGTTTCAGCATGGTAGGGATCACACACTGGGCGCCCAGCAGGACAGCTGTCAAGGTGATGGGCTGCTGACGGCCTGGGGGTGGCCCAGTGGTGCGGGGGCGTCCTCTGAGGCTCTTCAAGCCACATGCCACTGTGCTGCTCTGCCTCTCTGCTTGCAAGTGAGCCGGAGGCCTCGGAGAAGGTCTGGGGGGCAGCAAGGGCCCCTCCGGGGGTGCGAGGAGCTGGGACCGGGTGCAGCTCTGGGCAGGCAGCTCGGCAGGGCAATGCGGGCAGGCTGTGCACGGGGAGGAGCGCCATGGGGCGGGATCAGAGCATTCGTGCTCCTGCCTGCATCCTGCCCTGAGTGGGGGAACGGGAAGCATGCTAAGTGCCGAGACCACAGAAATACTTAGCTATCGCCGCATCCTGCAGGAGCTCGAGCCAGAGGCTAAAACCCACCTGCAGGGCGCTCTCAGCTCATGTCTCCTGGGGGTTCAGGCAATTAGCTGGAGCCCTGCTTGCCTCAACCATCTCCTTGCACTTAGTGTGGGCTCCCTGGAGAAGGAGAGTCGGGCAAACTCCTCGAGTCCCACTGTCAGGGCAGGGAAGAGCTCCCAGGCCTTGGAGAGGTGCGCAGACAGATATGCCCCTGGCAGCAATGGCTCTTCGTGCATTTTGTCATGGGCATCTGGGGCTGTACAGGGACCCCGGGACCACTAAGCTCTGCACCAGCCTCAGGGGAGCACGGCTAGAAGACCTGAGGCTGGCCAAGGAGCCAAGGCACCAAGTGTCAATCTTGTCACAACTCCTGCGACTTCGGTGCCAACCGCCTCCTCTGGGCTCCCCAAAGCCAGCAGTGGGCCAAAGGGCCCGCGAGCACAGGGGCTGCGATGGGCAGGGTGCCAGGGAGGCAGCGAGGGCTGGCAGGGGCACTGTATGGGCTGCGATGCAGAGCCCGGGCAGGAACTCTTGCTGCTGGGGCAGCTGGCGTCGCCCACGCGCCGGCCGCGGAGCTGGTCCGTGGCTACTGCTGCTGCGTGCAGGCTGCCAGGCTCTCCGGCACGGCCGGCACCACGAGGCTGGGAGTGCTGGCGTGGGGCTGGGGTTGGCACAGCCCAGCATCCCTCACCCCCCTGGCATGCGGGAAGAGGCAATATCTTTTATGAGGCCAGGGATATAGTTGAGGAAAACAGAGCTGCCTGTGAGCACTGAGAGAAGCATCTGCATGCCCAAAAGCTTATCTCCCTTTCCGAACGGTCTCAGTTGGTCTAGTAAAAGATATTGCCTTTCCCTTCCAGGCTTGCCACGCACACATCCTCTGCCTGGCCAGGTCCAGCAATGCTGCTACGCTGGTGGGGGGAGCGCAGAGCAAACGCACAGATCAGAGCCATGCCTGCCGGGGCCGGGGTGCTGCCAGGGCAGCAGGGCCGGGGAGGACAAGTCAGGATCAGGCAGGATGCCCAAGGGAAAGGTGGGCATGTGTCCTCCAGCCCTGCTTCCCATGATGGGTGCAGGAGCTCCCAGGAAGGGGAGATAGGGAAAACAGAGCAAGAAGGTGGCAAGGGGAAATCAGGACGGTGGTGCCCAGGCTCAGTGGGGCTGGAGGGAGGCGAGAGGGCTGGGGTCTTCTTGCGGATGTTTAGACCTGGCCTCGTGCCCAGCGAGGTCCTGGCGCAGAGTGAAAGGCACTGCTGGGGGGCCACAGAGTCTGTAGCCATGAGCTTGTGATGCTGGCCCTGCCCAGCTGTGCTCCCATGGCCTGTGCTCCCCAGCACAGCTCTAAATCCATTAGCTTTGCATAATTAGATTTTTCTCAATTACCAGATTATGATAATTAACAGCTCATTTGTAGGAGGCAGTGCCTAATCCGGGCATCATGCTTGGCTCAGTGCCAGCCTGGCTTGCAAGGCTCAGGGAGCTGGGATCATGGGCGGCAGAGCAAAGTGTCAGCCGGAGGAGCAGCGTTGGGCTGCCAGGCAGCCCCGAGGACCACACCGGCTCCTCATGCTCCTGGGACCTCCCAAAACCTGTCTGCCACCAGGGACCGGCCAGCCTGCGCCTCCCCTGCCCTGCCTGGCAGACGGGGCCGGTCAGGGGGTCCGGGGGGTGGGCAGGGAAATGGGGGCTGAGCGGCAAGGCCGGGGGAGAGGCAGGGGGGATGAGAGCCCACGGGGGGACACATCACTCCACGAGGGGACCAGGCGGGGAGTCAGCAGGGATTTAAAAGTGACTCCGGCACCCAAACAGCCCCGGAGACGCAGGGAACATCCTGCAACACCTCCTCCTGCAAACCAGTGCCGAGGGAAACCACAGGAGAGGTTAGCGTCGTGGGCTGGGCTGGCACGGCTGCAGTCATTAAGGGGATCGTTAATGAAGTTTCCTAGTCAATAATGCTGCTGCAGAAGGACAGGAGAGTAGGGCTGGGGGAGGTGGGAGCCAGTAAGGTACCAATCTTTATCAGAGGAAGGCAGGGCAGTCCAGGCAATTACTGCCCATCAACAGAGCTTCATCCCTAGTAAAATAATAGAACAAATATTAAGAGAAAAATGCTTCTGAAGACCTCGAGGGCAGGGGAACGGGGAGCAATAAAGATGTGCTCAGAGCTCGCACAGAATAAATCTGCCCAGTCCGACTTGATTGCCTTTTTTGGGTAAAATTGCTAAATGAATCGATGGAGAGGAGACAAGAGGTGTGATATATCTGGCTTTTATTAAAGCGTTTGATATAGTGTCCCGTGGAATTAATTCCAGTTGGCGTGGCTGGCCATCCCTCACTTGGGCCGGGTGCTGCGCAGTGCCCCGGGGCGGCGGCGCGGGAGGGCAGTGGGGCGGAGGAGCAGCGCGGTAGCTTGGCATGGCACAAGTGTGCACGGCGCTGGCTGGGCAGCCCCCTTCTCCCACCTGGGGCGGCCACACCGCAGCTCCCGCTCCCTTACCTGGCTCCCAGGAGGGCAGCGCTGTGGGTCTGTGCCAGGAGCACCCGGGTCTGATCCAGACCTGCAGCCCCAGCCTGTGCGCAGTCCCTGCGGTTTTGGGAGATGTCGCTTCTGGTTTGGGCCCTGCCTGCGGATCCCTTGCTGGGAAACCACATCTTGTGTGGGCAGCCGTCGTGCCTGGCCGGGCACGACTGGCTGGGATGTCTCAAGCTGTTCTCATGCGTCTCCTTTGCATGGCTTTTCTGATCTTCTGCCACGAGCATCTCCATGCGGGGGATTTGGTCCTGCGCCTCTGCCCAGCATGGGCAGCAATTTTGGCTCCACACAGGCAATAAATCAGGCTGCTTGCCCAGGGGTGGCTGTGCGTCCCCTGCTGCTCCGTCTAGAGTTACCCACTCAATCTCAAATTACCCTGGGCTGGCTGAGAGCGGGGTAATTTTGTGTCTCTCATTCGAGCTTCTCCAGCTTTGTTTCTGCCACTGGATTTTGCCAAAGGCTCTTGACTGTCCCTGTCCCTGTCCCCAGCCTGGGTTGCCCCAGAGCAGCGTTTGCACAGTGCGAGGTCCCAGCTCGCTGCCCGGAGGTGGCCTGGCAAGAGCAGACCTGCGCCACGTGGGACTGCCCCTCTCCGAGGGGAGCCTGGCCACACAGCGGCTCAGCAAGGCAGCTTTACTCAGCCGGAACGGCATTTGCTCCTCAGCCAGATCAGTGCAGGGTCAGAGATCCCAGGCCAAATTTAGACATGTCTTTCTCAGCAGGGGAGCAGACCAGAGAGTGCATTCTCTCCTGGAAACCACATGGAGCGTTTCTGCTCAAAAACAGCTTCTCCCAACATGGTTTCTTTGATGCTCACACCAGGAGGGATCACAGTTAAATGTTATTCTCCAGTCCTGAGCCTTTACCTTCACCGAGGAGTTGCTCCCGCTGTCCCGTCCAGCCCCGGCAGCCCCTTCACACTCTCCCGAAGTTCAGAGGAGATCACACGCTTCTGCAAGAAAGCAGCAGCCGAAAACTGCCGCAGGCTGTCCCGCTGCCGGCCTCTGATTGAACACAAATCCCAACAGGTCGACTGCCAGGCGCCTTGCGATGCAACTCGCTGTGCGGCCAGCAAACAGGCGAAACAGGGCCCCTGGGAGGAACCCATCAGGCTCCGCACGTGTGGAGGAAACCAAGGGGAAAGTCAGGGTTTCTCATAAAAACTGCCCTGGCGCAGCTTCCCCGCATGCCTTGCTCTGCCATGGGGCAGCAGGCGAGGGAGCCCTCGTGCAAGCAGCACCCACAAAGCGATGGGGTTCCCAGGAGCCCCAAGACACCGGGGCAAGCTGGCCGAGAGCGGGATCGCAAAGGCACAGCTCGCCCCAGTGCCCAGCCGGGAAGGCAGGCAGCGCTGTGCACGGCTTGCAGCGGATGCTGGGGGTGTTGGAGCGATGCGCTCGGGAAGGTTGCAATGGGGCACAGCCTCAGCACAGGCCACTGCTCCTCGCCTGAACACCAGCCAGCTACTACCCAGTGCAATCCATGGAGTCCCTGGCTGAGCTGCTCAGTAAAGCACTAAATGTCTGTGAGACCGTTCAGGCAGCCCAAATGGATGCCATTAGCAAAGCATCAACGGTTCAGGGGCTAGGCAGAGAGAAAAGGCTCCAGGAATACACCTGTGAGCTTGATTTCTAGCCAAACTTCCCATCCAATTGCTGCCAGGGTGCAAGGCACTGTGGCACATCCCTGCTTCCAGACCATCTCCCCAGCTGGAGCTTTAGGGCATTTTAATGTACGTGAAACTTACCCTTTTTTGCATGTGTCCAGTCATGCTGGAAGTTTTTCTGGTAACTTGTCCACTGACCTGGTTCCTCCATGCCCTGGAGCAACCGCATTTTGGGTGTCCAGGAGATTCTTAGCAAAGATGCCTGTGCCTGGGCAGCCTCTACTCGTCTTCATCACAATCTGTTCAGACACTAATTAGGACTCCCGGCTTCCCACACTTGGAGCAACAGGGAGAGCTGGGGGACCTGGGGCCGGCAGCCTGCCGGGATCCCGCAGACGAGGGTGGTGGCCGTGGTGGGCAGGGCAGTGTGTGTCCTGTCCAGGATGATGATAGCCGGCATCACGCTCCTCCTTCCATCCCCAGGCTCATGCATTCTCGATCTGTGCTGTTGGATCTCACCCTTTTTGAGGCCTTTCCCAAACTGAGGGTGATTCGTATCCTTGTGGCATCAGCAGATTCCTCCCGGCGCCCCCACTTTTGGGGTGAAAGAGGAAGTTATGAAATGAGGCACGTCCCCAGTGATGCCAGAAATAGTCTCTCTCCTCCCTGGTATCTCTTCTTTCCCTGCAGCCCTGCTTCTTCCCTCACCAGCCTCTTGCCACCTCCTTGTGCTCATGATAATCCCTTAATTTGTGCAAAGTAATAATTTCCTGTGTGGCACCGTCTCTGTTCTTCCCAGGCCCAGACAGCCGAGATCTGCATTCGTCTTCTTCCGAAAACCAGCTCTCTTATCAGCAGAAGGTATCAGGTGCATCAGGCACCATCTTCCTCTGATAAGGCTATGTTTTATTTTGTCCTATTTCCATTTATCTCCCAGCCTGTAATTATCCTTCATTGCACAGCACGTTCTCAAGCCTTGTGCTCTGATGAGCAAGGCACGCGGGTGGTTCGCTGGGCGGGTGAGTCCTGTTGGGAGGTCAGCAGGCAGCAGTGAAGTGATGGGGATGGAACCGGGCGCTCCAGGGGCTGGGGAAACCTGGGGCTGGAGAGAGACGGGAGGAGAGGAAGGGGGGGGTGCCAGGGTGCAGGTATGTGCAGGGTGGTGGGCAGGCAGGGGTCAGGAAAATGCTCTTGTTGCAGCTCAGCATAAAACCAGGGAGATTTCAATAAAAATAATGTGAGTTTCAAAACATGTGCAAGGATGGACAAGTGTGAAACCAAACCATAAGCTTGGGGAGCGCATCCTGCTGCAGCCCAGCTCCGCAGGAGAGCGGAGCAGCAGAGAGCCCCCATGCAAGGCAGCACGGCTGCTCCCTGGTCCTCGCCTGCCCACAGGGCTGCAGCCGGTCCCGTTCTGTCTGCGTCGGCTTGCGTCATGGCAAGCAGCCACCAAAACCCTCCCGGTGCAGGGGAAGTCCTTCGGGGTGGCAGGACACAGCGGGCAGGGAAGATGGTCCGTGCCCTGCATTTGCCCCGTTCTGGAGAACATCACCTGGACCCAGCGTGCACATGGCTTCGTGGTGATGGCTCAGGACTCGCACATGCATGAACACAGACTCCTGCTTACACACGCAGGCACCCTCTTCGCCTCACACATGTGCACAGGCAGGCCTGCAGCGAGCCAGAGGCAGCATCAGCTCCCTGTCCAGCTCTGCACGGCACCTGCGTGGCCCTCCATCTCCCTGGCTGGCTCCGCGCAGGGTTTGGCCGCCCCACCTGTGCCCTGGCACCAGCCACGATGGGTGCTTGCAGCCCTGGACCATGGCCTCCTGCCACAGGGGTTAAGGAGGCGGCGGTGCGGCTGGGTGGTGCTCCCGGGCGATGCCTGCCCTGCCGCGCTGCCACCTGCGAGCGGTTCCTGCTCTCCCTGCACCCGCGCTGCGTTCCCTTTAATCTCACACAGCAGCAGCGATGGATTTTCTCCCCGTGAGCCAGATGTGCTGCACGGAGCATAAACACCCGCGACAGTTGTTGTGCTCCGCGGTGCGAAGGCATCAGATGTCTGCATTAAAACAAAGCTCTCCACTTAATTACTCAGGCTGATAATTCAGTGCGTGGAGGCGGCTCTGGCTGAGAGCAGAGGGCTGGATCACAGCTGGGACTGGAGAGCCTTGGAGTGCACATTAATCCCGGCTCTCACAGCCCTGATTAACATGCCTACCTGGCTCGTTCCCAGGGGAAGGGGCTGTCCACAGCACCCACTCGCTGCCCCACCTGAGGGGCCTGGCACCCATGGGGAGCTGGCATCTGAGGTGCTGCGCTACCCCACTGCTGCGACCACCTGCTGGGCCAGGTGTCCTTCTCTTAGCACCTTTGGGGTGGGATGGCCCAGGACGTGCGGCAGCTTGGCCGTGCCTGGAGGGGTCAGGGCAAGGGTGCTGTGCTGCCCCAGCACACCTGGCCGCTGCATCCAAGGGTGCTGCACACAGGACAGGGAGGGCAGGGCCCTCCTCGCCCTCCCTCACCTTCCTCCTCACCCTTCCTCATCCTCCAGCTCTGACATGGACTTGAAAGGCAGGCAGCACCCAGCCGTCATGGCAGCCCTGCTCCCTGGCACCCTGGGGCTGTGCAGAGGTGCCCAGCTGTGGGTGCCCAGGCCAGGCCACGCAGCCCAAAGCTCCCGCGCTCCCCACCGCGTGTCTGGATGTTTGCTGCGAGCCCACCACAGTCTCCAGCGCCTCAGGGACGTCACTCCCTGACCCCAGCACCCAGGGCATCCCAGCACCCAGGGCATCCCTGGACCCAGGGCATCCCAGCACCCAGGACACCCTGTCTCAGCAGAGACCCTGTCCCTGGGCAGCTCTGTGGGCTGACATGGCTGGAGAGCTGCCTGGGGGGTCCTGCCTGTCCTGGGAGACCAATCTCCTCGGGCTCCACACCTGCTCTCTTATCTCTGCTCCCTTTGGCTCCCACCGCCAGCCTTGCCAGGGCTGGGGCAGGATGTGGCGGCTCGAGCTGGATGTCACCAGGAAGGACAGACCCTGCGCGGAGGCTGGTGCTGGGCACGCCGCGCAGCCGGGGCCCCGGGCAGGCTGGCAGGTGGCTCCTGGGCAGCGCTGTCCCGGCGGGGCCCGAAGGGTTAAGTTGTCATGTATTCAGGGCCACGCGCTGGCCAGGAATTACACTTTTATCGGCACGCGGTGCTGCCGCCGCTTGAATTGGGACTGGGAACTCTATTTCCGAGCTCACCCAAATTATTCTCAAAGAGATAAAGCACGGTGCAGAGCAGCGCCGGCGCTTCATTAACATTCCCCAGCCCATTCAGCTTTAAACGAAGATTGCCTGCCTCGGAAAATGATAAAATTGAACATGTGAAGCAGGGCATTATGTTCCATCAGCCGATATTATTTCCCACGCAGGGGCCGAGCGGAGACACAAACAGCTATTTATGCAGCGTCTGGCCAAGCTGGGGTGGCTCGAGCACCAGGGAGAGAAGACGGGGAAGGGGGGGCGCGCGGGGTGGGCGGTGAATGACCCCCACCCATCCCTGGGCATCAGAGCAGCAGGCTGCAAGGGGCTCCCTGCACGCCTGCCTTGCCCTCCTGGCGCTGCCAGCCTCATGCACGGAGGCGCCAGGAGGGGGACGTGGGGTGGGGGGACACCAGGAGGTCCCCCGCCAGGGCTGAGCGAGCTGGGACGCTGGCCCCGCGTGGCAGCCGGCAGTAGGGGTCCCTGCTGCGGAGGTAGGGCGCCGGGCGAGCCGCGGGGAAGGCGGCAGCGCGGGGAGCGCGTGTCTCCCCCAGCCGCTCAGCGCCGCTCAGCAGCAGGCTGAGCAGGAAGGCCCCTGGGGCTGCGATTGGATTTTGCTTGGCCGTGCCGAGCCTATCGATCCAGCAGTAATTAAAGTCGCTCCAAAACCTGACTCATATTCAACCTTGGGAGGAAGGAGCGTCTCCGAGAAACACCCCACGCGCTGGACCAGCACAGCGTGCTCAGCACTGGGCACAGCACCACCTGGGTGCTGCTGGCCCAGCTCAGCCCCCTGCAGGGCTCTGCCCCCTGGTACGGCTCCACGGGGGTTGACCCCCAAAGGGGCCCTGAACCGGAGCTGCCCGGGGACCCGAGGCAGGCAGCACCCCCCAGGCTGGAGCACCCGGCACCATGCACCCCACAGCGACCATGCCGAGCTCCAGCCCTCCACGGGGGAGTTCAAGCCCTGTCCTGCTGTGACCCTATAGCCCAGGACGAGCCCAGGCTGCCAGGACTAGCCTGTTTTCTCGCCAAGTCTCTCAGATGCCTCCCTAGGATTTGTGCCCTACCTTCCACATCCCTCGATTTTCACACCTGGGGCCTGTGTGGGACCAGCAGAGGGAGAGGAGCCTGTCTGATCAGCAGCCTCCCCCCTCGGATGCACCAGGGGGCTGGTGGGGACCCGCTTCTACATGCCTGCAGAGTGCAAAAATCCCTTTTCTTAAATAGAGGAGCTCAGAGAGGGCCAGGGGTGCATGAAGGGGGGCAAGGGCTGTGTGTGTGTGTGCGTGCGTGTGTGTGCCTGTGCATGTGTGCATGGGGCCCCCTCTGCGAGCCCAGCTCTGCCGCCAGCACCTCTGCTATTCCAGGTATTTGCAGCAGGTTGGGACAGGCGCAGAGGAGGGGTAGCGCGCTACCACTCACAGTGGTCCTGACCTCCCCTCACAGACCTGCCTGGTGCCCCCAGGACCTCAGGGATACAAGGCCCCCCCATGGGGCAGCTGTGGGGCCGGGCTGTGCTGGCGAGGGCTGCTCCAGGTGCCAGTGGGGCTGTGCCAGGGTGCCCCTTGGCAGGGTGCTGGGGGGCTCAGGTTCCCTGCAGCCCAGCGCCTGCGCTGGAGGAAGCAGGGCTGCGCTGGGCTTTGAGGCAGGGAGATGGCTCCATCTGCAGGACACGGCCCGGCCAGGAGCCCCGAGGCTCAAGGGGGCTCGGGGACCCCTGCCAGGCCACTGCAGGTGCCTGCAGGGCCCAGCCGTGGGTCTGTGGGCTTTATGGCCCCTCAGTCCCCAGGGGTCCTGCCCCAAGGACCTGGAGATGCTGCGCAGCAGGGGGGTGCATCAGGCAGTGGGTGCCAGGGTGTCCCAACCGTCCCAGACAGACGGCGAGACCCGTTGTCGCCACACGCAGCCAGCCGCTTAGCATGCGTGGGCACAGCGATCTGGGGGGACAGCGGGCCGGGGAGAGCCGTGCTGTGGGCCAGCACGCGCTGTCGCAGCGAGGCAGCCAACACCGCGCTCAGCCCCAAGGACACCGGCTCCTCCGGCTCCCGCCCAAGGGCGTCTGTCTCCGTTCTCCCCACAGTACCCACGCCAGCAGCAGCACCTCTCCCAGGAAACTGGGGGCTGGGGGAAGCAGGAGTCCCATACAGCCAGCCCCGTCATGCCCTGCTGCACCCAGCACCCCTAAGGCACCCTACTGCACTCTCGTCCTGCATCCCTCACTCCTGCACCCTACACCCAGCTTTCGTCCTGCATCCCTGCACCCTACGGCACCCTACACCCAGCTCTCTTGTCCTGCACCCAGCACTCCCGCACGCAGCACCTAACAGAACCCCACACCCAGTGCTCTCGTCCCACACTCCTGGACCCCAGGGTCCCCAGGCACCCCACACCCAGCACTCCTGCCCTGTACTCTAGGGCACCCCACACCCTGAACCCCAGGGTGCCCAGGACTGCTGGGCATACAGGAGTCCTGCCCCAAACCCAGCGCTCCTGTCCTGCACCCCTGCAGCCCCAGCAACCTAGAGCACCCCACACCCAATGCTCTCATCCCGCACCCCTGCACCCCAGGGTGCCCAGGCACCCCACACGCAGCACTCCTGCTCCGCACCCCTGCACGCCGCACTGCTGCCTGCACCCTGGGGCACCCCACACCCGACGCTGCCGTCCCGCACGCCGGGAGGCCCGGGCAGGCCGGGGCCGGCAGCGCGGGGCGCGGGGCGCGGGGCGCGGGGCTCCTCCGCGCCGCGGCCGTCGGGGCGGCGGGGCCCCGGGCGGCGGGCGGCGGGCGGCGGAGGCGGAGGCGGGGCCGGGCCGGGCTCCACCCCGGCCCCCGGCCCACATAGGCCGGCCGGCAGGGCCCCTCGCCCCCGGAGCCTGCGCCGTCCCGGGGGCCGCGGCGGACCCCGGCGGCCGGGTGCGGGCGCGCTGCCGGGAGCTGCGTGGGGGCCGGCGGGGGCAAAGGGGGGCCGTGCTGCCTCCCAGGGTCTCCCCGGGCTTGGGGTGGGGGACGGGGGTGGGGGTGCCTCTGATGCACCCCATCTCTCTGCAGCAGGATGATGCGGCAGCGCTGCAGGCACCTCCTGGCGCAGCTGGAGCGGGCGCTGCGGCTGCTGGAGCTCAGTGGCGGCATCGAGGAAGGTGGGTGCATGCAGCCCCTCAGGTGGGGGCACCCTGGGGGCTCCCGCTCTGGAGACTCCCACACCCAGCTCAGCTGCAAGCTCCCAGTGCCCATCTGCTACCTGATGGGTGGAACTGGGGGAGCTTGGGGCTGGGAGCCCCTTCCCGGCTGGCCACCCACTCGTGTTCCACCAGACTATATCCAGATCGCCCGGTGCTTCGAGGTGACGCGCCAGAAATGCTGCCGCCTGGAGCAGGACGGGCGCAGGGCCCGGGAGCAGCTGGCCCGCGCCGAGGCCGAGCGGGCAGCGCTGGAGGTGAAGCTCAAGCATGCCCGCAACCAGGTGGAGGTGGAGATGAAGAAACGGCACCGGGCAGAGGCTGAGCTGGAGAAACAGGTCTGTGGGGTCGGCAGAGGCTGCGGGGGCATGCTGTGGGGCTGGGGGCAGTGACACTGGGGAGCCTGTCCTGCGGGTCTTGACCGCTGCCCCTTTCCTCTTGCAGGAGCGCAAACTTCAGCTGATCTTCGAGTTCCTGATGCAGGAGCCGTCGGGCAGTGCCACCCTGACAGGCGAGCAGCGCTCTGTCCTCAGTGCCCTGGTGGGCCAGCGCCTCAGGGGGACCCTGGCACTGGGGAGGAGGTGAGCGGGGCTGTCTGGGTGCCAACAGCCACTGGGATGGGGCTGCAGCCTCTTCGCCAGGAAAGAGCATCCTGGCGGTGCTCCTCGCTCCTGCCCCATTGCCTCCCGTCCCTGCCCCTTAAGCAGTCCTGGACTCAGCTCTGCTTATCTCCTCCTTGCTTCTGCTGGGCTTGAAGGAAGGGATGGGGCCAGGGCTTGTCCTGCAACAGTGGTTGGGCCTTGCAGAGGTGTTCATCCTTGCAAGCCTTGGGCTTGTAGGAATGTATATGCAAATAGATGCCCTGGCTGGGGTTGGGGCATCCCTGGCTGTGCTGATCCCCTGGTTTGCCCAGCAGGTCATCCGTGGTGGATGAGTCGTGCCACTCTCTGCTGTCCCACTCGGACATCAGCTATGACCGCACCGAGGACGATGTGGTAAGGAAGGACATGCTGCTTGTCCCAGGGCTGGCTTCTTCCCCCCACTCCTATCCCAGCAGCAGCCTGGCAGCGAGGGAGCAGTTTTGCCCCACTCCTGCAGTGGGGCAGCCACTTTGCCTTGGCTGGGGGCAAGCAGGGGGCTGGATACCCCCAGGTGCCCTGTGCTGCTGAGCATGGATGCTGGGGGTACCTCATGCCACCCTGCCAGCCCCCAGGCTCTCTCCTGCCTTTCAGGATGTTGATATGACAGTGGTGAAGACCCTGAAGCGCAAAGCTCAGGAGAGGCAGGTACGAGGGAAATGCTGGGACACAGTGGCCTGAGCGTGCTGAGGCCAGTGCTGAGATAGGGTCTGCCCCCCATCATGGGTGAGCAGGTCCTGGGAGCGTCCCCGAGTCTGCTCTGCTCTACCACACCATGGCCATGGGATTCTTTGCCTGGTACAGGCCCCACGGTGCCAGGGTGCAACCTAAGCCTACGGTGCCGGTGCTGGGTGCATGCAGTGCAAGGGCACCCGAATATTTCTCTGACCCTGCATGGGAGGCTGCAAAGAGCCTGGCAGGGGGGTTAATTTATTGATGCTGAGCTGGGAGCGTCGGCTCTCAGCAAACCTCCACGATCAATAGAAACTCCATTACGCTGCACCGTGGCCCAGCCAGGCTCCTCAATAATTCATCCCCACGTGCAGGCATCCCACACCCTGCTCCGCTCACCCCTCTGCATTGCAGGCCTGGCCTGGCCTGCCCTGGCCCAGACATGGGGAGGGGGCCTCGGTTCCCTGCAGTGGCTGGTGGGGGGCAGGCAGTGAGACCGGGACCCCTTGTGGGGCTGAGACTGCTTGGCTTGGGTGCTTGGTGCTTGGCTGCTGGGGCAGAGGCGAGGAGGGCAGCCCTGCCTACCATCACCCCATCTGCTTTGTCCCCAGCGTGTGTCCCTGGCCCCTCAGATCGGCCCCGTGGTAGCGGCAAAGCGGCACCGTCCTTCCATGGCACCCCCCAATGCTGTGAGTAGGGACCTGGCCCCCCAGCACACCTGGGGCAGGGACGGGTGCAGGGGGGAGTGGTGGGCAGTGCTGCACCCTCCAACCCTGCAGGCCTGTGGGTGCTCTGGGGCCCCTGGGTGCTCATCTGTCCCCTCTGGGTACCAGTGCCCCGCAGCCTGTATCCCCTGCGGTGGCAGCATCCCTGGCTGCGCAGGGCCCCGTGGGGTGTGGGACGGGGCTGAGCGGAGCTCAGGGGGAGATGCTGCAGCACTGTGGGGCACGGCTTCCTCACCGCCCCCCACCTCCGCAGGTGAGCGTCCCCCCCGCGCCCCCTCCTGCTGAGGCACCGGGCCGTGCTGGCAGCCTCCCCCCCGCCGCCCTGGTGCCGCGACGCCGCTCTCGCCAGGGACGCCGCCTCTCCACGCGTGCAGGTCGTGGGAAGGGCTGGGGAGGGTGGGGGGCTCCGCACATGCGTGTGCCCCTGTGTGTCCCGCTTGGCAGTGGTGTGGGACTGGCCTCTGGGTGCTCCCATCACTGGGGAGGGCGCGGATCCACTGGGAGATGCTCACCTCCCGCTGTGGTGGCAGCGGGGTCCTGCGGAGACCCTGAATGCCGCCCAGCCCAGGGCAGCCACGAGGCTGCAGCGGCTCCCCGGAGAGGTGGGAAGCCTCCCCAGGCCCCTGCTGCGGACGGTTTGCCTTTCAGGACCCCCCTCCACCATCTCCTCTCCCGGCAGAGCTGACCACGGTGTGGGGCACCAGCGAGGATCAGGGCTGCCGTGCCCCGGGGCACGAGAGCCACACCGAGGACGGCTCTGCGGGGCAGCCAGCGCCAGCCCCCTGCCCCTCTCCTCCCCGGGGCCTCCCACCACTCCAGCATCAGTTCACCTCCAAAACGGTGCGTGCCGCCCCAAACCCGGAGTGCCCCCGTCCCTCCTCTTGTCCCCGTTGGAGAAGGGAGCCTGGTGCAGGGGCTGTGCCCGGGGTGGGCAGCGCTCTTCCCCCCGTGTCCAGAGGGCTGGGTTGGGGTGGAGGCGGCAGGTGCTGGGTGCTGCGCTGGATCCCAGGGGGATGGGGGGGCTGGTGCCAGGATGCAGGGCGGGCAGGCCTGCGGGAAGGGGGCCCTGACCCTGCTCCCCCTCGCCAGATCATCCGCCCAGAGCCGTGCGCTGCCTGCGGCTCCCGCATCCGCTTCGGGAAGGCTGCCTGCAAATGCCGCCAGTGCCAGCTGCTGGTGCACGCCAAGTGCCGGGGGCAGTGCCCTGGCCCCTGCGCGCCCCGGCCTCGCCAGCACGCCTGGCCCCGCGAGGTGAGGGGCGATGCGCGGGGGGGTCCCGGGGCAGGCTGGCCCCCCATGCGGGATGCTGGGGCTTGCCGCAGGGATGGCTGCTGCGACGCGGCCGGACCTGAGGGTGCGGAGCGGGTCGGGGCCACCTCTCCTCTCCCCTCACCTTGTTGTCCCCAGGGTGTCCTGGCTGACTTTGCGCCCCCCGCGCCTCCCCTGGTGCCAGCCCTGGTGGTGCAGTGCGTGACCGAGGTGGAGACGCGAGGCTTGACAGAGGTAGGGCCAGCGGCGGCGGCGGGGCCGGTGGCAGCGGGGCCGTGGCGCTGAGCCCCCTCTCCCTCCCCCTGCAGACGGGGCTGTACCGGGTGCCGGGCGCGGAGCAGCTGGTGCGGGAGTGGAAGCGGAGGCTGCTGCACGGCGGGGGCGCGCCGCCCGGCCTCGGCGGCGTGGCCGACATCCACGTGGTGTGCGGGGTGCTCAAGGACTTCCTGCGGGGCCTCAAGGAGCCGCTGGTCACCTTCGGCCTGCACCCGGCCTTCCTGCAGGCTGCCGGTGAGGGGGCAGCCCTGCGCCGGGGGGAGCCGCGGCCCCGGCCGCCGCCGGCTGGCACGGGGAGGCGAGGGGCTGCTCCTCCCGTAACAGCCTCCCCGGTGCCGCCGCAGACATCCCGGACGAGGCTGCCTGCAGCACGGCCCTGTGCCACGTGGTGAGCAAGCTGCCCCCTGCCAACAGGGACACCCTGGCCTTCCTCATGCTGCACCTGCTCAGGTGAGGGGGGCTCGTCCCGGGGGGACCTGGCACCCATGGGTATCCCTCAGCTCCCCCCATCGCGGGTGCAGGGACTGAGCCCAGCCTGGGGTCACCAAGGCTGTCGGGGCTCCCCTGGGTGTAGGGTGCTCTGGGCCACATGGGTCACAGCTCTGCAGCCGTCTCGGTCCCTGCTGTGGGCATGAGCTGTCCTTTGCCCTTCTAAGCTGGGGTCTCCTGTAGGTCTGTCCCCATCTCCCACGCTCCTGCCAGGGTCTCTGCCCCCTACCCCATGCTCCGTGCCCCATAGCAGGGCGGTAGTGCTGAGGGCGAGGGGGTTGCATTGCTGTCCAGCATGCAGAGGGGGCACCTTGGTGGGGCAGCATGCTCACGCCGTCCCCCCTCACAGGGTGTCCCGCAGCCCTGACTGCAGGATGGATGTGCTGAACCTGTCACGTGTGTTCGGGCCCACACTGGTGGGGCACAGCTCGGCCAACCCCACACCGCTCACTATCATGGAGGACACGCCGCGGCAGTGCAAGGTGAGCCCAGCCCCAAGGTGCAGACTGCCCTAGGCACTGCTGGCCTCCACAGCCTCCCTCCCTCCTTCCCTGCCCAGGTGGTGGCTCGGCTCCTCTCACTGCCACCCGACTTCTGGAGACACTTTGTGGGGATGGAGCAGGAGAAGCTGGTGCTGTTGCCAGCCGGCACCCCAGCACCAGGGAGCGAATGCGGTAAGGCACAGGCACACAAGAGGAGCGCCTCTGAGGGAAGGCTGTCCTTGTGCTGTGGGTGCTGAGGGGCCCTGGGTGCCCAAGGGGGGGCTGGCATGTGATGGCCTGTATCCTGCCCTGACCAGGCCCCCATCCTGCAGAGCAGCTCTTCTGCCCTACTGCCTCCCCAGAGCCCAACTCCGGTCAGCTGAGCCCCGCTGGGACCTGCTGCCTCCCCAGCACGCTGCGGAGCTGCGTGGGCACGGCCGCCCGGCCGCCGTGAGTGCTGCCTGAGAGCCGGGGGATAGGGGTGGGCGGGCAGCATGCTTTGCACCCCTGACTCATCTCCTCTCCCCACGCAGGCAGGGGCCTGGCCCGAGGAAAGTGGGTCGGTTCTTCCCTTCCCCGGTGTAGCTGTTGACGGCAGCTCCCCAGGGGGTTGGAGCAGTGGTGGAGGAGGAGCGAAGCCTGCGGGACCAGGCAGCTGCCCTGGGCCCACTCAAGGGCCTGTGGGCCCATGGTGCTGGGTGGCAGCAGCAGTGCTGAGCTCAGGCCCTGCTCTGCTTTCCCAGGTGCTGCCACAGCCTTGTGCCTGGGGAGAGGGGGAGCAGGGCCCAGCACTCTGTGCAGCCAGGGTGGTGGGTGCTGGCTGAGCACTGTACTTAAAGGCTGACTCGTATTAAATGCTTGCAGCAAAACAGGCTGGGCTGTGACTGATGCCTGTCCTTCACCACCACCGTGAGGACTTCTCCCCTGCTCCCAGTGGTGCTGGGCAAGAGCAGGGTCCCTTTCTTTGCCAATGTTTGCAGGCACTGCCCTGCACCTATACCCTGCTGTAGGCTCAGGGCTGGCCCTGTGCCTGGACTAGATGAGGGCTGAGGACAGACTCAAAGCAGGGGCCAGTTGCTCCTTTCTGCAAAAGGGGTGCAAGGCTCAAGGGCTGAGGTGGGGGCAAGGCTCCAGGGCTTGCTGGCATGATGAAGCCAAGGTGAGTAGTGGTTCCCCCAAATCCCTGCTTTTGGTGGTGGGCTGGATTGCTGGGGGCCAGGCAGGGTCTGGAGAGGACAAGCTGAGCCTCTCCTGCCCTGTCTCAGTGAGCTGGATGGGAATTCAGGTTACAGATGAAGCCTGCCCTGGATGTGAGAGGCCCCCTGTTCCAGCCCAGATGTTGGCCTCAAGTAATCAGAGCTGCTGCTAAGGGCAGGACAAGCTTAAGTATTTCCAGACTTCCTGGCACCTTAGCTGAGGCCCCTTTAACTCCTTCCTTCCCTCCAGCCCCAGGAGATGTAACCAGCACTGGAACGCACAGCCCTCCCTCAAAGACGGGGAAAGCTGGATTAAACTGGAATGGAGTGAGGGTCTGGGAAGGGCTTGTCCCCCAGATAACTCAGTATGAAGGATAGCCTGTAGCAGAACTTAAACCAGGCCTTATGAAACAGGAATGAACTGCCACATGACCATGTCCAGCAGCTGAACAACCTTTGTGCTAAAACCCAGGACTGATGTGGATACAGAGAAGAGAGAATTCAAGTACAGTCCTGAAAGTGAGCAAGTAACTTTGGCTCAGTTTCACACAGTTCACAGTTCACCAGAGGGAAAGGAAATTAGCACATCCAAGGCAGAGGCAAAACTGAAGGAGTTTAATGTGCTTGAAGTCAGGGAACAGCCTGCCCAGGACCACAGAAGAACTGGCACAGGAATGTACAGGGCTGGGAGCAAGGATTTACTGCAAATCCATTGAGCTGGGGTGGTACTGGATGGATGCAAAATCCCTAATGCAGTGCCTAGTTTAAGGTGAGAGGTGTGATAGGGCTCCTCAGCAGAGCATGGTGCTTTAGCACAGACCTCCCTGACAGGAGGAGAAGATGCAGATAAGTGGATAAGTAGCAACACTGGTTGCTGTAGTTGGAGTGTGTGAAGCTAAGCAGGGACTTTCCTTCGATAAAAGAACAGGTTTTTCAAGACAGGCAAGGCAGTAGCTCTCTGCCACCAGCATATACATAAAACAATTGCTCAGGTGCCCTGTGGATGTGGGAGACTGAAAACAGGGCTGGTGCAAGGGCAGACATGCAGTAAGACCCCAAGTTACAACCGTGCTGGTGGGAAGGAGGCTGACTGGCCCACCAGGGGGCAGGGGCCTGCTGCCATCACCCTGAGCTTTGCACAGGTCTGAGCCTGATGGGAACATGCTCTGCAGCACTGGTGGCTTTTCTGGCAGCCCTCTGGGATGTGGGCATTCCTGGAGAATGGGTGCTCTACACCAGCACCCAGGAGGAAGGTGGCTACAAAGATATATCAACTGGAAACAAAGTTGCTCCCTCCAAGGCCAGCAGAGCTCTCGGAGCACCCATGTGTCTGACTCTTGCACCAGTGCCCTTAGGACACCCTTGGCCTGCTCTCAGTTTTCACTGAGCCACTGGGGCCCAGCAGTAGGCAGGAGCCAGCTTGGAGCTGTTGCAATCACGCTGCTGAAATGAGGCTCTTGACAACAGCCTCGTGCAGGGAAGGTTGCCTACACAGAAGGGCAGGCAGATCCAAAGCTCCTCTGGCCTCTGAGAGATGGGCCAAGACCTTCTAGGGGCTTGCAGACAGTGAGTGGCATAGCACATAGAGAGCCAGGCCAGGGGTACTTAGTCCTCCCAGGCAACTAGGTGCTGCCCTTTGGTGGAGAAACAGCCAAAGCTACAGGCAGCAAGTGCTCTGCCCAGCAGCTTCAGCTCAGGGCTCCCTCTACAGGTGCACAGCAGCTGAACCATTGCCCTGCCCTAAAGGGTAATGTGCTGTCCTCAAAGCCTTCACCCTGCCCCAGGGCAGGCCCCTGGGCTGGGAGGGAAGCAGCACACAAGGCTGATGCGCACCAGCTTTAATGTCTGTCTGGAGCAGGAATCAGGCACTTGGAGGACTCCTGGCCTGCATTCACCACTCTGGGGAGGAGCTGGGAATCTCCCAGGATGCAAAAACCCTCTTCTGTGGGAGTCATGGGCTGGCACTAGCAGTCCCAACCCAGCAAGCGGCCGACTCACAGGATAATCTGGTTCTTGTAGCTGCGGCTCAGCTCCTTGTGGGGCAGGACGATGGAATTGAGGATGACCACCTCAGCAGGGATGGTGACACTGCAGCCTGCAGAGAGAGAATGAGTGGGGTCAGCAAGAAGGGGAAAAAGCTCTGCCTGGCCAGGGCTGCTGGGTGCAGGCAAGCCTAGGACATACCCAGGATTGTGATGGAAGGTGTGAGCTGTCCATCCCGAAAAAGGGTCTCACTGTCGATCTTAGCATAGGGATCATTGGGGTTGGGGTCACTAGGTGTTCCCTCAACTCGGGCCCAGCGCCCAATGGTGCTGTCCCAGCCCACGATAGTATTGAGAACGCAGGTGTGATCCTGGGGGGAGAGAGCAGTGGTGGATGAGGGGTGCTGCCCCATGGCAAGGGACTGGGGTACAGACATCCACCCTAGGACAATCATACTTACGTGCAGTGAGGCCCCATGCAGCACGATGGACTCACGCACACGCACACCAGCTCCCACTGTCACCCCCTTCCCAATAGAGACATTGGGGCCCAGCTGTGAGGACAGAGGAATGCGATCAGGTTGAGGACAGCAGTGACCTCAGCCTGCCACAACAGGAGACACCAAGCAGTGGGTAGCATTGCCCCAAGGCCACCCTGCTGCAGGGTCCCCCAGGTCTGCACTCACCACTGCACTGCTGTCGATAGAGGCTGTCGGGTGGATGTACACATTCCCTGCAACACAAAGCAGCTGCATGAGGGGAAGCAGCTTGCAGGAGCACCTATCTCTCAGATCAGAAGACCTGCTATGGGTCACACTTCCTCCCCGCCCTGCTCTGCCCTGTCCTGCATTGGGCAGCTCCCAGACAGTACCCAAGGCCACTCAGGGTGTCAGAAGGATACCTCGGATGATAGGGCCTCCAGGTTTGTTCTGGGCCAGTCTCTCTGGGTGGCACTGGCTGTACTGGTTCAGGTAAAGGCGGCTGGCATAGATAGCAGAGCTGGGGGAAGAAAAAGCAAAAGATTGCTACTGCTTCTCTGGCTCTATGAGGACAGAGGAGGGTCTGAACTCGGTACGTGCCACCCCCACGCAGCCTCAGAGCCCTGCCTAGTTACCCTCCTCTCCTAGCTCTGGTGCAGATCACTCAGTGCTCCTGCTACATGAACCCCAGGTCCACGCCTTACCCAGCTGATTTGATCTGGCTCCAGAAGCCGTCAGTTTTGTAGACGTAGAGTTTGCCACTCCCAGCCAGCGCCGTGAAGACGTCCTGCTCCAGCCGGATCACTTCTGCACGATGCCAGCCATTGGAGTTCTCCTCTCTGCAAGCAAAACACCCTTTAGACACCCACCCCAGCAGTGCCTCGGCCAAGGGGCCCAACAGCTACCCTTTCCAGATCTAGGGGGGCTCCTTGGTGATGGAGCTCTTCCTGGACTCCTTCCTAGCTGTGCATCTCTCCCCACAGAGGGGGACAGCCCCAGCTGTCAGGCCAGGCCTGCCCAGCCCTGCTGAGCCCCAGGACAGCAGAGGGACAAGGCCTTGCCAGCTGAAACAAGTTCTGAGCCAGAAACTGCAGTATGAGAGCACCACCCAGCCCTGGGTGCATGTGTTACAGATCTTGTCCCCCATTCCAGATGTGGCCACAGTAATCCCTGCACAGCTGGATTTGCACTGAGGTGGTGGCAGAGATGCCAGATGACAGGCCAGCTGAGAGGGTAGAGAGGGCTGGAAGGGGAAGCAGAGTGTTCCCCACTGAAAGGCTCGCTCACCCCTTTGTCCTGAGCTGTATGAGGATGGGGGGGAGGAAAGGAAGGCAGAGATGGGGAGCCCCAACCTGGCTGCAGACTGAGGTAGCCAGGAGGGGAGCAGCGCAGCAGGGGAGATGCACAAACAACAGTCTTGCGGAGCAGCCTGGAGCAGGGAGGAAAGCATGCGTTATTGCTAGCACGATCCGGTGCTGAGAGCAGCCAGCACAGACATAAAGGGAGACTTACCCAAGGTAAGGACAGCTGGTGCAGGATCAGGAAACGAGTGAGTGATGGCAGAGGAGGAGAGAAGACAGAGAAAGAATGGAAGATGAGTGTGCTGCTGCAGCCCCAGGAAGCAGTGGGGTGGGAGGGACGCAGGGCAGACAGGGGCACTCACAGCACTAGCTCCTGCTGGTTCCTCTGGAAGACATTGCCGATGTGCTGGAAGATGGTAGGTGTGAACAGGTAGATACCACAGTTAATAATCTCACTGACAAACGTGCTGGGCTTCTCAACATAGTGCAGAACCTGGAGGCAAGGGAGAGACATGAGTCCCAGGGCACAGCCCCCGCACCAGCCCCATGCCCAGCACCACACCCTCCGCCCCATCACAGCACGCTGGGAACACGTGCCCACACAGGCAGCGCAGCACCACCGCCCACACCATGCCCAGCTCCCCTAACCCCTCCAGTACCTCGTGCGTGTCCGCGTTAGCCACAATGCAGCCATAATTCAGAGCCTGTGTCCTGTTGGCCTGTGGAGACAGGATGTATTAGCAGCGGCGGAGCAGCAGGCATGGGGATACAGGGCCGACGGGACCCAGAGCTCACACCCAGACCCCATCTGCCACAGGAGCCCTTGGCTTCTAGACAAGTGTGTCCCAGAGCAATGCTGCTCCTCCGCTCCCCAGCACTGCCAGTGGGTTCCCAGCGCTGCTGCTCACCGTGGTGCCCAGAATGACAAAGCTGTGCATGTCGCCATGCTGCTGCCGGAAGTCCAGCATCTCCTGCAAGGGGAACTCAGAGCACACATCTGCATTGAGGACAAAGAAGGCCTCAGGACCACCCGACAGGATCTGGTCCCGGAAGTGATAGATGCCGCCACCCGTGCCCAGTGCCGCATACTCCTGGAGATACCTGCAAGCCAAGCGGGGAAGAGCAATGGCTTAGGGAAGCCAGTGTCTGGTGGCGCTGCCTGCAAGCAGGGCTGGGAGTGACTGAAAAGGGCCAGACGGACACGATCCTGCCAGGCAAAGAGGCAGTTCATGGCAGCTCTGGCACATGCGAAGGAGGCAGGAGCAGCAGCATCCAGCCAGGGCAGGGCCCGGGACAAGGGACGGAGAGTGGGCTGGGGACCCCTGAAGGCTGGCAGAGCTGGCGACAGGGGCCAGGATGCCCATCCACAATGGGACAAGGTGGGTCTGCCTGGCGGGCTCCCCCCCAGGGCAGTCGGGTGAGGGACAGAGCCAGGCTGGGCAGGACGGGCTCCTTGGCGGAGATGGACACGCCGAGGGCAGCAGGGCTCCTGCCCACCTGATGGGGATCTTGAACTCGTGCTGTGCCGACACCAGGAAGCGGCTGAGGGCCTCGTGGGGCTGGTAGAAGCCCATGAGCAGGATCTCCTTCATGCCGGGCACCTGGCGAGAGAGCAGAGGGGGGCTGGCAGCACCGGGGCCCCCGGCCGCCCCGCCACCGCCACCCCGGCCCCCGGCCTACCTTGGCACAGGCCTCGATGTGGTGCTGCACCATGGGCACGCCGGCCACCGGGAATAGCGGCTTGGGCACCTCGAAGGACAGCGGCCGGAACCGGGTCCCTGCGGAGGAGCGGCGGGTCAGCGGGCCCCGGGGCGAGGCCGCGGGCACACGCGGCGCCCCGGCGCCCCTTACCCACCCTTCTGGGGGCCCCCGATGAGGATCACCGCCTTCAGCATCGCGCCCGCCACCGGCCCGGCCCGGGCGCTGCCTGGCCCCGCTGCGGCCGGCGCACGGCTCCCGAGCAAGCCCGGTACGGTACGGCTCGGCTCGGCCCGCTCCGCCGCGGGGCCCCCGCCCGGCCCGGTGCCCTGCGCCCTGCGCAGCCCCGCCCCGGGCACTTCCGCACACGTATCCCGCCACGTCAGCGCGCGGGGCGGCGGGACCGGCAGCACCGAGCGGCACCGGCGCGCCGGGGCGGGGCTGTGTGACGTCACTCCGCGAGGCGGTGCTTCCGCCCCCTCCCCTTTCCCCCTTCCCGCCGCGCCCCGCCAGGGGGCGCCGCGCAGGAGGCGCCGGGAGGGGGAGGCGCGCGCATGCGCGTGGGGGCGGTGCCCGGGTGCGCGCGCGCCCACGCGCGTTTGCCGCGGGGGGACGGCTCCCCCCCACTCGCCCCGGGCCTCCGAGGCGCGTCCCGGCGGCGGCGTGAGCCCCAGCCCCGGCGGCGTGCGGAGCCCGTGGGCCGCGGCCCCGCGTGGGCCCCCTTCCCGCCGCGGCCCCATCCCCGCGCTGCAGCTTCCCCCGGCGGCCGGGACCGGCTTCCCGTCCCCCGCTGCGAGGCGCCCCACCGCGCCGGGGCCCGGCACTTTCACCCCCGCGAGCGCGGCCCCGCTGCGCCCGCTCCTCGGCGCGCCGGCCCGGCCCGCGTACCGGCACAGCTGCTGCAGCCCTTAATAGCTTTCCTGGCCCCTTCTCCAGCTTTCCAGCAAGCCTCTCAAACCAGCCGGACCGCGGGCTGGCTGCTGAGCCCCCTCTCCCTGGTTCAGCCCCGGGACCGCCCCCAGAGCCCCTCCTGGCCCAGGGGGTCCTGGCTGCGCCCTGCCCGCGCCGCGCTCCCGGCGGGGCGACGGCCCCGGCCCCTCCCAAGGACGGCTCCGAGACGCCACCGGCTGCTCAGGGCTTTTATTGCTGCTCTGGCACGTTGCTTGCTCCAAGCCACGCGGCCGTGGGCAACGCCGGAGCCCAGCAGAGAGGAGGGGGGAGGACGGGGACAGGGCCAGAGACCGCCCGGAGACCTTCTCACCAAAGTCAATAAATAAAGCCTTATCGCTACAGCAGCATCTGGAAGGCAGGTGCCCAAACGCTGCCCCTGTCCCCTGTCCGGGGCGCCCAGGCCACGCTGGTGCATCACGTCAAGACCCGGGGAGGCAAAGGGGGGCTGGTGAGGAGGGGACGCAGCCGGGGCTGGGGCGCGGGGCAGCGCAGGGCCCTGCCGCCGTAGCCGTGCCGTGGCTCGGGCCAGCGGTGGCCACGGGGGCTGCAGAGCCTTGCGCGGCCCCAGCCCCGAAGCAAGCGGTGAGCCCTGGGGTGCGCAGTGCGTGCACGCACGCGCGCGCGTGTGTGTGTGTGCAAGGGGAGGTGCATGGCTTGGCAAGGCACGTGTGGGGCTGTGCACGAGTGTGCGCACCAGGGGTGTGAGCGGGCAGGGGGTGCTGCGCAGGGGGGTGTAGGCGTGCACGGGGACGCGCTGGGGTTTTCGGGGACAGGGGTGGGTGTACGTGCACGTGTGTGCGAGCGTCTCTGCGTGGGAACTGGGGCTGTGCTGCTGCCCGCGGCACGGGGCTCCGGGCGGGCATCCGGCTGCAAGCTGGCCCCTCTCTGCAGAAACTGGTGGAGCAGCCTCAGTCCTCGGGTGCTCACATGCAAACCAGGGTGACTGCAGGCACCCCCAGGCCACGGTGGTGGCAGCTCTGGGAGGCCCAGGGCTGCTCCTCTCCCCGCCGTGCTGTGGCCAGAGGCAGCTGCAGGCTGCGGTGAAGGCATAAGGCTGAGCTGGACACCGCAGCAGCACCCACGTGGCGAGGCCGGCTCCCCGCCGACCGCATGGCGAGGGCTGGCCAAAGCGCCGGCGACTTTCCCACTCCCACCTGGGGCTTCCCTCGGCCCCCCCCATCCCCATCGCATCCTTCCCCATCCCTCAGCCACGTTCTCCATCCCTCCCAGCAACACTTCCTTCCAGCCGCCCGCAGCCCGGACCGGCTCGGGCAGCACCTCCTCTCGCCAATGAGGCTGCCCCATCCCCATCCCTCCCCAGCAGGCCCCGGCGCGGGCGCCTGCCGCCAGCGTCCTTGGCGGCAGTCTGTGAGGTACATGGGCTCATCCCGGCTCCTCGGCCGCCCCGTCCCGGGGCCCCTGGAATGTTCCTTCGGCTCCTCGGCGCCTCCGCAGCCGTGGCGAGGGCACCCGGCTACTGCGGCCCCGGCGGCTGGCCGCCCTGGTAGGAGCGGAGTAAGACCTTGTGCTTGGTGACGGCCTCGCCGCGGCGCCTCTGGTGCTCCACCAGGAACTCCTTGAGGCGGTTGGTGGTGAAGGTGAGGGTCTGGCGGCGCAGCTTCATCAGGTAGGCATCCTGGAGCCAGGCGTTGGCGAAGCAGTCCTTCACCGTGGGGCGGCTCCTGGGGCGGCACGGGTGGCGCAGCGTCAGGGCGCCTGCCACGGGCACGGGGACCCTCAGCCCCCCGGACCATCCCCAACCCAGCCACCACTGCTTCCCTTTGAGACCCAGTAAGTCCCAGCTCTCCCCCAGGGCAGGGATGGATCCTGGGGTCCTAAGGACCAGGAGATCCCAGAGCAGGTCTCCAAGAGCAGGGTTGGATGCCAGGCTCCTGGTACCCAGGAGATCCCAGGGCAAGGATGGATCCCAGGGGTCCCACTGATGACCACAGGCAAGTCTCTGGAGGGTCCTGTGGGGCAAGGAGCTGCCTGCCAGCCAGGGGCACACATCCTTGCTGGCTGGGCTGGACACTCACCAGGGGTGGACAGAGAGGACCTTGCGGATAAAGAGGGCAGCACTCTGCGAGACATTGGGGTAGAGCTTGAAGGCATCAAAGCGCCCTGCCAGGATGCGGTTCTCTGTCTCGACTGGGTCCAGTTCAAAGAACGGTGACCGCCCGCTGAGCCTGGGAGGACAGAGGGGTGGCATGGACTGGGGTGCTGGGGTGCCATCCTTCATGGCTCTGCCCCCTGCACGCCACAGTGGTGGGGGCACCGGAGACCCAGCACCCACCTCCCCCTGGTCAGCCATAGCTCCCCAGGGTGCCTTGGCCCCCAGGTGTGGCTAGGAAGGGCCTGCAGGGCTACGGCATCCCCCACAGCCCACCACCAAGGCTGGGGTTCCCCATGGTGCTGAGCCCTGGGGTGCTCACCCCCCATCTCCTCGTCTTACATGATGTAGGTGAGGACGCCAACACCCCAGACATCCGCTGCAGAGCCCACCGGGTCACCCTTCACCACTTCTGGCGCTGCGAGCAGGGGAGAAGGTCTGTCACACACACAGGGGAGTCCCAGTATCCCTGGCAGCCCACCCTCACACCCCCATCACTCCCAGCTGACACCCTAATGCCCCAACACAGCCCAGCACCTCCAAGGACAGCCCAACTGCCCCACTTACACCCCAACCCTCCCACAGAGCCCAGCAACCCTAAAGAAACCCCCCACAGATACCTCCAGCATCCCAGAGACTTCCCAACTTCCCCCATGGACACCTCAACTCCACCACAGTCCCAGGCCCCCCAGTGCTCTCTGCACAGGCACACACGCACATGACTGCAGGCACAAGCATGCCCCCCATCCCATCCCCATCCCCATCCCATTCTCACCCCATCCTCATCCCCACCCTATCTTCATCCCCATCCCAATCCATCCCCATCCCATCCCCACCCCACTCCATCCCCATCTCATGCACACTCCTCGTTCCCCACTCACACATGTACTCCAGGGTGCCCACGCGCCGCCCCAGCTGCCGCAGCATGAGGGGGTTGTAGGTCTGGGCGCTGCCGAAGTCGATGATCTTGAGGGCGTTCATACCCGAGACGACGACGTTGTCCGGCTTGATGTCGAGGTGCACGATGCGGCGGCCGTGCAGGTACTCAAGGCCCTGCAGGAGCTGCAGCACGTAGCTCACCACGTCGTCCTCTGAGTAGCGAAACCTGCGGGCAGGCGGTGTCATTGGGTGGCCCTGTGACCGGTGGCCCCACTGTGGCCTTGCGCCTTCCCGTACCTGTCCACAATGCTGTAGAGGATCTCCTTGCCCGCGCAGTTTTCGCAGATGAGCACCAGGTAGCGGGGGGTGATGTACGCCTCGTGCAAGGCCATGATGCGCTCGTGGTGCAGTGCCTTGAGGATCTCGTACTCCTGCAGCACGCTCTGCTTCCTCTCCGCCTCGTACGGCACGATCTTGGCCATGAAGTGCTTCCCCGTGGCGTTCTCCTTGCACAGCCGGATCACCCCGAACCGGCCTCTGCGGCACAGGGCAGCGCTCAGCCCCCCGAGCGTGGGGCACGGCCACCCGCATGCTGGCCCGGCGGGAGGGCTAGGGGGCAGCCCCAGGATTCACGGGGCAGTGCGCAGCCGTGGAGGGGCGCTTGGTGGTGGTGCCCCTGGAGCCGGGGCTTCTGGCAAGCAGCGACACCCCCCCCAGCAGAACATCCCATCCCACGGCTCCTCACCTCGCCTTCTCGTCCAGGAAGGTGTACGGCTTCTGGGGGATGCCCTGCCGCAGCGCCGTGCTGTCCTTGGCCTCTGGGGCCCCGCTTGGAGCAGGGGGTTCCTTGGAGGACGGGGTGATGGTGGGGGGTTCTTGCGCGGTGGGCGACACGGGAGGCGTTGAGACGAAGGAGGTCACCATGTAGGGGGGCATTTTCCGAGTGAGAGCAGCATTGGGGGTGGGAGCCAGCGTGGGGGCTGAGCTGGGAGTGGTCGATGCCGGGGAAATGGGGGCGAACTTGGAAGGGGATGGAGCACGGTGCTGGGGGGAGCCCCGGGCTGGGGCGAGGGCGGGCGAGATGCGGGCAGACGTGTCCGTGGGAGCCGAGGGGGAGTCGTGGGCAGGGGGCTCTGTGGGGGGCGAGGGGGCAGTCCGAGGAGGGGTGAACACCAGCTCTGGGGGCACGCACACGGTGATGTTGGGTGGCAGCTCTGGGGCCGGTGGTGGCCCCTGCTCGCGGGGTGCAGGCGGCTGCAGGTCCCCTGCCGAGACGCCTGCTTGTGGCGCCCGGCCTGGCTTGTGCGCAACTCCCTGGTGCTTGCGGGGCGGCGTGGTGGGGGGAGGCCCCACCGGCGGCGGTGGCTCTGGCTGCACCAGGGGCGTCTGGGTCGACTGGCTGGAGGCCACCTTCTTGGGTACGGGGACAGCGATGTCCTTCTTGGCAGGGGCAGCTCGGGCGTCTGCAGGGAGGAAAGGGAGGCGTGAACCGGGCACCAGGGAGGCCAGGAGCGGGATGGAGGCAGCGCCACGTTGTCTGAACCCCTGGGACTCAGAGCTGGCCAGAAACCCCCACAGCAGCCCCACACACCATCCCACGGCTGCCCCATACCTCGGGTCCCATGGGAACGGGCTATGGCGCAGCACTGCTGCGGGCTCTGCCCCATGGCAGAGCACTTGCTCACCTGCTGCCTCAAGGTGCACCTTGCCCGAGGGGGTGCTGTAGGGGCCCTGCCCAGCCTTGTTGACACAGGCCACCCGAAACTTGGCGGTGCTCCCGGGGGGCAGCTCCGTCACGTTGAAGTAGCAGTCGGCGATGCTGGTGCTGACGATCTTCCACTCGTGCTCTCCTGTCGGCGGAGGCAAGTGAGGGTCAGGCGGGGGGCAGCCTCCTGTCCCACACCCTGGGCCGCTCCCCAGGGCCACCAGCACCCCACCGAGCCCTGAAGGGCATCAAGGGACAGCAGTGAGACAGGGTCATGCCAGGGCAGCACAGCACAGTGGGCATTGTCCAAGACAGCAGGGACTTTTTGTGAGACCAGTTGCTGTTTTTCCAGATGTAGCTTCCAGAGAAGTATGAAATGTCTCAGTCCCTCTGGGGCATTTACCCTCCCAGGGTTTTTTCCCCCACGGGGTTGTCCATTAGCAGAAGCTAGCATGCAGGATGAATGTGCGGACGTTTCCCAGAAGCCATCCCATAACCATGGTGTCTCCAGTGTGGGCTTCAGACCCAAGAGGCCGGTTTGCAAGTGCATGGGGAGCAGGGGCAGCTGGGCTCTGCTCTGCCTGCCTTTGCCCAGCTCCTGCACCCTGGCCCTCAAACCCAAGGGTTTTAGCCAGGCCAGCAGGGAAGAGCTCGGCGGTGCCCCAGAGCAGGTGGCATGGGTCGGCCGGGAGCTGGACACATTCGGCAGGCCAGAGCACAGCTGGGGGCAGCTCCACATACCGTCCAGCTTGCGCTCCAGCGTGTAGGTGCAGGGGGCCTTGCTCTCCGCAGGCTTCCAGAGCACCAGCACCGTGTTCTTGTACTTCTGGGGGATCTCCGGGGTGCCTGGTCTCCCAGGGAGTCCTGCAAGGGGACAGACAGGGCAGGCTGGGGTGCCCAGCCAGGGGCAGGGCAGAGCAGCTGCAGAGCCAGGGCAGCACAGCATGTGGGCTCAGACACATGGGGCCTGGCTGGAGATGCCTATGAAAAACAGCCTATCCCTCCCTTAAAAGTCCCAGTCTCTTTTGCAGATGCTTGACGCTCTGGTGGTGCTCAGAGCTGGGACTGGAGCAAGGGAAGAGCAAGCCAGGGCTGGAGTGAGTAGGTGGGCTGGGGGCCACTGCAGCAAATGACAGCAGCAGAGTCAAAAGTAGTCTTGCTCCGATTAGCAGGAGATCCCAGGAGCTTGTGAGGGAAGGGTATGGGGCAGCTGTGATGGTCCCCGCACTGCCTTGGGGATGTGGAGAGCAGAGATCAAGTGACCTGCTCCAGTGGGTGCCCCCCAACGCTGGGGCTCTGCGCCACTGGCATCTGGGTTAACAGCCATGCCCAGAGTGTGTCTCTCCTGCCAGAGCTGGGCACCGAGCAGCTGGAGCAGGCAATCCCCAGGGCCTGGGATGTGCTTTGTCCCCTGTGGGGTGGCACCTCTGTCGCCCAACGTCTCCCCAGCATCCTTACGTGCCACAGCTAGCGTGCAGGAGCTGATGGCTGTGCCCAGGGTGTTGGCGGCTGCACACTCATAGAGCCCCGCGTCCTTCCTGGAGACCTTGGAGATGGTGAGCATCTGGCGGCCGTCCTTGCAGGAGACGATGTTCAGCACGTTGTCCGACTGCAGCGACCGCTTGTCTGCAAAGCGGAGCAGAGAGAGAGATGCAAGGCACCCTGCGCGTGTGCCTGTCGAGGCAGCACAGGTAGCCCCTGGGCCGTGGGCCCACACCACGCCGCGGCAGGCCCCCACCTTTCATCCAGACAATCCTGGGGGTTGGGCTGCCGGCAGGCAGGCAGCAGAGGGTCAGTGCGTCGCCCTCCAGCAGCACCTGGTCCTTCAGCTTGATGTGGAAAATGGGGGGGAAATCTGGAGAGCAGAGTGGGGCACAAGGGCAAGGTAAGGCTGGGGCGTCAGTGGGGCATGCAGGCAGAGCCCTGCAGGGACCTGTCCCCATCTCAGTCCCCATCTCTGCAGCTGCAGGCAGCACTCAGGGCTCTCCTCACCCTCAGGGATTGCCCTGGGGTCCCTGAGCCTGGCCATAAACCCCCTGAGCTGGGGAGCCAAACTGCAGAGAGGGGCTGTGAGCCCCAAGCACGGCTCCTGCACCTACTCCCCTGTGCCCCATCCCAGCCCAGCTCCTGTGGGTGCTGCCACGGCGGGTGGCAGGACTCTGACGTGTCCCCACCAGGGCTGTGCCTACCAGACTCGCTGCGCACGTGCTGCCGGCCAGCAATGGAGCCATCCTCCTGCAGCAGGCTGGATGGGATGTTGGGCTGTGAGGCCACCTTCTCCTTCTTGAGCCGGGACAGGCCCCAGCGTTCCCAGCGGGACCGTTTCTGGCTCTCACCGGCACCTATGGAGACCCGACCCACGTGTCAGAGGCAGTTGAGAGCTGGGGACAGGGGCAAGCTGGGGGTCTTGGGATGGCCATGCCCCGCTGCACCCAGTCCAGGGACCCTGGCAGGACAGGGTCCACCCCAGGGTGAGTGCCACCCACCAAGGGGTGCCAGCAGCCCCCCAGCTCACCTTTGGCAGAGGCGGAGGAGCGGGTGCTGCCCTCCGACTGCAGGGACTCGGAGGAGGGTGCGAGTGCCGGGTGGGGGCCCACCTGGTTCTGTGCTGTGATGCCCACCTGCCGCAGGCTCTCCCCTTCCGAATTGGCCCGACGGAGCAGGGACAGGCGCTTCTCTGGGTGCTCCTTGGCCGCTTCGTCCTCTGGCCGCTCGTCCGACAGGCTGCGCAGCCGCGAGGAGACACGGTCCATGGTGGCGCTGATCTTCCTCCGCACAGCCACCACCGGCAACTCGCTCTCGCTGGCACCCGGCTCCGACTTGAGGCTTTCTGAGTCCCTCCGATCCTTGGAGCTGCCCAAGCCCAGGCTCCAGGAGAAGCGGCGCCCACGTGTCGGGGTTTCTCCTCCTCCTTCTTCCCCCTTGGCCTTCTTCCTCTCTGCAGGCGGTGTCCGCTTGAGGCGCAGGCTCATCCTCCGGATGAAGCCACCATCCTTCTCCACCTCGTGCAGGTCCTGCACTGACTTGGACTTCTCTGCCAGGCTGGTGGGCCGGCTCTTGCGCAGCTCCAGGGGCACGCCGGCTGGCGTGGGCCGGTAGATGCCCTCATCACGGGATGAGGCGCTGGCCAAGTGCTGGTCCTCGGAGCGCGACCGGGTGAGGAGCTTCAGCCCGCGGCTGAGGGACGATTCCCGGCTCCTCTTGAACTTGGCCTCGAAGACCTCCTCTGAGTCGATGTCCTCGATGAGCAGGGAGCTGGAGGAGCCCATGGGCTTTGCCTCCCTCCTCTCTGCTGGTGCTGGTGCCGGGGGCTCAGCAGGGGCAGGTGTGGGGGGCTTGGGGGCTTCCTTGGCAGCTGGCTCCCCGACTCGCGTGGCTCCCATGACTTGCATGACCTCCGCATAGGAAGACATTTTGGGGGCTTGGGCACTGGGAGCAGAGGGCCCTGCCTGCTGTGGCATGGATGCTCTCGCCCCAGCAGCCCCCTCCCCAGGCCCCTTGCTGGCTCTGGTGGCTTCAGCCTTGGGGGGCACCTTCTCCTCATGCCCCTCGGCCACAGGTTTCTTCCCCACAGCGGCCACAGCCACTCTGGCTCCAGGTTGGCCCCGTTCCTCCGGCACGCGACTCCTCTCATGGGCAGCCTTGGCTGAAGGGGCCCGGGGGAAGGCAGTCTCCAGTGCAGGGGGCAACGGCTGGCTTCTGGCATCCCGTGGCATGTGGGGTCGGGCGTCGGAGAGGGCCGAGAGTGACGGGGACTCCTTAAGCCGCTGGGCCTCCATGTGAGCCATGGGGATCTCCAGGGGCGCCCCAGAGCGGCGGTGCCGGATGACGGGCTCGGCATCACCATGGCTGAAGGAGCTGCTCTTCTGCAGCAGGCGCTCCTGGGGGAAAAGCTGCGGCGAGGTGGCCTCGCTGGACGCCGCACGCACCAGCCGGGGCCCTGCTGGTGCCGGCTGCTCCAGCCGCGGTGGCCGCAGTACCTTCTTGTCGGGACTGACACCCAGCGTCTCCAGGAGGGGACCCCGCAGGCCACTGACCTTGCCGTCCATGGGGCTCCCCCGCAGCAGGCGCTGGCGCATCAGCTCCAGGCGCTGGGCATGGTCGTCCTCGCCCAGGCCCCCCTTCCGGCGGGGCAGCTCCATGGAGGCCGCTTTGGCTAGTGCCCTGCGGGGCTCCTGGCCCAGCTCGGCCCCCTCCTCAGCCCCCGGGGGGTGGCTGAGCAGCAGGGCACCATCAGCGGAGCTGCCTCGCTTCAGCTCGCCCCTTTGGGCTGCCCTGCGGGTGCTCTCCGGGGACTCCAGGCTGGAGCCTTTTCTCACAGCTTTGCGGGGATGCTCCGGCCGCTTCTGGGCCTCAGGGGCTTCCTCATCAGAGGAGCCGGGTGCCTCCGCCTCTGTGCAGGGCCACCGTGGCACTGCAGCCCTCGGCCTCTTCCCCAGGGCCACCACTGGTCTCCCTGCACCCTCGCTCTGCCACTCCATGGCGGACACGTCCCCTGGCACAGCTACCTCCTCCCGCAGCCCCTCGGCTGGCCCCATGGCCTCATCGTCCGTGGGGATCTCATTGAGTGACATACGGGAGCCGGAGAACTCCACCTGGTGTGGCATGGGGATGAAGGGTAGCTCGTCCAAGTCATCCGAGTCGGAGGAGGACGACAGAGCTGGAGACTCCTTGAGGTGCCGGGGCACTGCGATGGACAGGTGGTTGGATGTGTCCTCCAGCAGCTCAGGGATTGGCCGCAGCACCATGTTGCACTTGTAGCTGATCTGCGAGCGCTGCAAGGGGCAGTGAGGGCTGCATCAGGCCCAGGCAGATGGCCCAGCACCATATAGTCCAGTGCACAGCATCACCTAGCCCTCCACAGCACCCCATCCAGCCCGGCACATGGCATATCCCTAGCCAGCATCCCTCCTCACCCTGCCCAGCTCACAGCCCTGCCTTTACCTGCCCTTACCCTCCTCCTGCCTTTACCTGCCATTTCCGACGGGAAAGGAAGAGCTTTAGGTGGTCAGTGCTGATGACCTTCCCCTTGGCCAGCGTCTGCAAGAAGAGAGGAGAATATCATCGCACAGACCCTGCAGCTGCCTCAGAGGGATCCCACTGCCTCCAAGTCTCCGACCAGACTCACCTTGAACCAGGGGTGCTCCAGGGTCTGCTCTGCATTGGGTCTCCTGTGAACCAACACTGCCAGGTGAGAAACACCTGGGCTGGGGAACTTTGGCCAGCCAGGGGGAGGGCAGGAGGGTATGGCAGGTGGGTGTCCATGCTGCAAGTCCCACCCTCAGCAGGCTGAGCTGGGTGCACTGCCATGCATCCTTCCTGCCCTCAAGCACCCCAAAAATACATGAGTCACTACCGTCCCTTAAGCACAAGGTTCAAGCCGTAGGAGTAGCAATGTGGATGGGGAGAGCATCACCCTGAGCCAGGGCACGGGAATTGCACCCAGCTGCGCCCTTGCAGCCCCAGCAGGCCCCATCATCTGCATTGTGCTCTGTGCTGCCTTGACACGCCCAGGCACCCATCGCTGCCCAGGAATATGGCCCTGGGGTGCCCCCATGTGCAGCCCAACTTCCTCCCACCCAGCCCCACGCCCACCACTCCTCCGCCCCAGCCCTCTCCACTCCCTGCACACTCCCTATCCTGGAGCCCACTGTCCATGTGGCCAATGCCATGCGCTCTTGGGAGGGGACGGGGGTCCTCACACCACTCACAGCCTGTCGTTGACCAGCACTTTGATGACAAAGCCCTTGGCTTCCCGTGTGAGCCCCTGGAACATCCTCTCCTCGAAGGCCACGTTGTAATTGCGGATGTTCATCAGCGTGGTCTTGTCATTCTCGCCCACAAAGGGGGAGATCCCTGTGAGGCTGCCAAGGGAGGGGACATATCATCAAGCCATGGGGATATGGGGAACAGCATGGCAAGTTCTGGGGACACTGGGAACCGAGGGAAGGAGCCTGGACCCCAGCCCTAGTGCCACAGGGGAGGCCAAGCCAGGCCAGCCTGCAGTGGCTGTGAAGGAAGCTGAATTTGCAGCGAAGTGTGCATGACCCAGACCCCAGCACTGAAACTGCTAATGGAGCAGAAAGGGGGACCCTTCTGTGGCTCCCTGGGGGCATGATGAGGCACTTACCATAGGTAGGCGATGACCCCCACCGGCCTGCGGAGAGGAGAGCACAGTTACTGCACAGCACCAGTCCCCCAGCCTTTGGCTCCCTAACAGCCCCTCGGGGCCAGGGCTCGCCCCAAGCCTCCCAGGGCACTCTCTGGTGCAGCCCTGCACTCTCCTGGCTGCAGCAGAGAGACCTGTGCCCAGGATCCAGCCTGGCACCAGGCCTGCTCTTACCAGACATCGGTGACACTGGAGATGGGGCTCTGGTTGACGATCTCGGGACCCACGAACTCGGGGGTGCCATAATTGCAGTACTGCGGCTCGTCGGGTGTCAACTCCTGCGCATTGCCGAAGTCACAGATCCGGACTTGCTCACTGCTCGAATCCGCCATCAGGAGGTTTTCTGGCTACAGGACAGTGCAGGCAGACGGGAGCTTGGCAGGAGGCTCTCCTGCCGGGGAAAGGCAGGGCAGGTACTGCCCACAGGGGAGAGCAAAGGGCATGGGGCAGCTCCCGAAAGAAGCGATGGGAGCAGCTAGCCCAGGAAGGGGGACAGGGACAATGAGGAGGTGGGATGTCTCCCATGAACAGGACCTGAGCCTGCCCTCCAGTGTGGCAGAGCTGTGGGCCCATGTGTGCCAGGGCAGGGAGACATGGAGCAGGACGGGGCTGGGAGACCCCTGCACTCACTTTGATGTCCAGGTGCAGGACTTTTTGCTGATGCAGGTAGCAGATCCCCTCCAAGACCTGCCGCATGTAGGACCGGACCTGTGAGAGATAGAAGGGGCTGGGGACACTGGCTCCAGGCAGGAGCCTGAGCATGGATCAGATCCATGTGGGGCAGGGGACCAGTCCTGTGTGGAGGAAACAAGGGGGCTGCAGCCTCCCTTGTAGCACATTGAAATGAGCCCTGCAGGTCCACTGGGCTGGGATAGATCCCAGTGTCCCCAGGCTCCCTCTCTACCTGTCACTTGCCCCCCTGTGGATCACCCACCTCGGACTCGCACACCGAGGGCTTCCTCGCCATCCTGTCCAGCAGCTCGTCCTCAGCACAGCTGGGCCCTGGTCAAGGAGCACAGAAACGCCATGCCCAGCCATGCTCTGCACCCTCTTTGGTGCCTGCTCCTCCGCACCCCGCTCTGCCCATCCACCTGGCCCCCAGCCTTCCCCTGCACCCCCAGCGCTGCATGCCCCCGAGCTGCGCTGGGCCATGCCCTCAGGATACAGCTCCATGACCATGATGACGGCATTCTTCTTCTCAAAGGCATCGTGGAAGAAGACGATGCGCTCGTGGTCAAGCTGTGAGAGGATGTGCAGCTCCCGGCGTGCTGACTGCTTGGCTTTGGTCCTCCCAGGGACAAACTTGGCGGCAAAGTCCAGCCGGCTGCTCTTCTCTGTCACCCTCCGCAGGTACGAGAAGGCCCCCCTGCAAGGCAGTGATGGGGGGTGATGAGGGGGCAATGGGGAATAAGAAGATTGGTGGAGAGGCTTGGAAGGAGCCTAGCAGGAGGCCAGGAGACCTCCCCATTCCCACGGCAGCCTGGGCAGGTTCCTGCTTGGCAGGGAGCTGCATGCACCCCTGGCAGCCCTCCAGGACTGTCTTCAGGGAGATCATAGGCCTGGCTTCTCTATGACTGCCCCCGCTCCCCACTCTGAGCTACCACTTGTGCCCCAAAATGGCCATGACCCATCCAGCACAAGGATCCAGTTTACCAGGGCCAAGGAGCTCAGTCCCTGGGGTCACAGCCCAATGGTGCAGCCAGGCTCCAGCACCCCTTTCCCTGCCACATCCCCACCTCTTTGTACCTCCCAATCTCCTCATGCACATCGTAATAGTCGGTCAGGCGTCGCGCCTTATGCAGAGCATCCTCCTCCATCGTGGCATCGGCAGCAGGCTGGGCTGAGGGAAGGAAAGGCACTGGCAGGGGCGAAGCGAGGTACCAAGGTATCTGCCCGGCAGGGCTAGGGCACAGGAGAGGGTGCCGCGGGAATGGCCCGGCCATACCTGTGCGCACCACGAGCTCTGCCTTGCAGGACACCTCCCCAGCAAGGTTCCTGGCTGTGCAGGTGTAGACCCCACTGTCAGGCTCAGCGGCACCCAGCACCACCAGGGAGCACTCGTTGTCCTCGTACACAAAGCTCAGGTGGCTGCTCTCCTCCAGCAGCTCCCCATCCTGGAGGTGACAGTGGGTTCAGGGGGGCCCCATGCCACCCCAAGCGGCTCCCAACACTGTCACCCCTTCCCCGCAGACAGGGCACAGGGATGGGCTGGGGGCTTTGGGCACGGGGCGTATCTTGCATCACTGGGGCAGACGCAGACCCAAAGCCCTGTCACAGGAGGATATGTGAGGCAACGGCAAGGAGCAGGCACTGTGGGTCTGGTGGGGGAGGTTGTGGGTCAGGAAGGGTTTTTTGGGGTGCCAGCCCACCTTATACCACATGATGTCCGGCAGTGGCTTGCCCTCCACCACCACGGCAAAGCGCGGCGTCTCGCCTTGCTGGGCATCAATGTCCTCCATGATGGACTCAAAGCGCGGCGCCTCTGCCGAGAGACGGGGCGTGGGGCACCATGGGGAAGTGCCACCCCCCTGGCACAGGCGTGGGGCACTGTGGGGTACTGCCTCCATGGTGTACGGCTGTGGAGCACTGTGAGACAGTGCCAGCCCAGGGCATAGGGGCAGGGAGTATCAAGGGGCAGTGCCACACCAGTGCACATGGGTGTGGGGCACCATGGGGCAGTGCCACCCCACAGCACATGGCATGGGGCACAGTGGGGCCATTACACATGGTTGTGGGGTCCTGGGGAGCAGTGATGCAGGTATGGGACGTTGTGCAGCAGTCCCCCAAGGCTCGTGGGCATAGAGCACCATGGGGCAGTGCCACCCCATTATATACAGGTATGCAGCAGTGCCACATATGGCATGGGTAAGGGTCTCTACGGGGCAATGCCAGTCAAGGATACCTGGTCATGGGGCACTGTGCGCAGGGCCACCCCCATGGCACACGGGCATGGGGCACCGTGGGGCAATGCAGGGGCACCTACCTGCGAGGCGGAGGTGGAGGGTGCAGTGGGCAGTGCCGTGGCAGTTGCTCACCTCACAGGTGAGTGGCCCCACCGCCCCGCAGCCCACCTGCAGCAGCCTCAGGCAGTGCTGGTCATCATCCGGCATCATCACCTCGCACGTGCCCTCCTGCTCTGCCAGCACCACCCCGCTCCTGTGGGTACACGCCGTCAGCCTGCCACCAGCCCTGCCCCATATTCTACCCCATGGCCACCTCCTATCCCGTTCAAAGCTCCCACCTGCAGGCCCATAGACAGCTCCACCTCACAGCCGCACAGCCACCTCCCAAATCACAGTCCCACAGCAGCTTCAGACCCACAGCCCCATGACCAGCTCCTGACCCACAGACAGCCCCTGCCCCACTGTAGTCCGTAGCCCCCACAAATAGCTTGCACCCCGCAGCTAGCTCTGCCTCCTGGACAGCTCTCAACCCTTAGTATCCCTCGGACAGCTCCCACCCCCTGACAGCTCCACACAGCCCTGGACATCACCCTCCAGCATGCCCAGCCCCAGCCCCAGCAGAGGACCCCCCCCCAGCTAAGGGCTACATGGGCAACTGGTGTGGGATTCCCTTTGTGCACCCCATGGGGTGATGCTGGGCATGGGGCAGATGATGGGCACAGCATCATGTCCTACCTCTTCCAGGTGACGGTGGCCTCCACATGGTTGATGGTGATGGTGATGCAGGCCGGTTGGCCCTCCACCACGTACACCAAGTCTGGCTTGTCCAGGATGACTGGGGCCTCCTCCAGGTAGGGACCTGCCATACACATTATCACCACCGCCTCCAGACAACACACCACCCAGTCCTGGGCTGCTCACCATGCCACCAGGGACGGAGACCCCTCTGCATCCTGCCCCTCTATCCCAGCACCCCGCCCCCTCCCCACCATCTGTCTCACCCCGATCCAGGAGCTGCATGGGTCCCACAGGCGGGGAGGGCTTGCTGTTGGTCTTGGGGGTGGCAGTGATGACACGGAAGAGATACTGGGCACCCTTGGTGAGCCTGTGCACTGTGTAGGTGGTGTCCCGCACACCAGCCGCCAGCACCATCCACTGTGTCGTGCCCAGCACTTGCATTTGTACCACGTAGGTCACCGAGGCAGGGTCTGTGTGGGGAGAGAGTCAGTGCACAGCCCCCAGCCTCGAGCCTGCCTGCACACCCCATCACACTGCTGAACACCCCTGCCTGCCCCATGTCCTAACCCCTGTCCCCTCACCTATGGCAGTGTCCAGCCACTTGGGTTTGTTCCACGTCAGCGTGATGGCTCTGCCGGTCACTGATGCCACGGTGGGTGGCCCATCTGGGGGGGTCGGCACCACATCTGCATGGGAGAGGCAGGGAGGTGTGTCAGCCACTGGGAAACATCCATCCACTACCAGGCCCGTGCCCTGGCATGGCCAACACCAACAACACTTAAAGGGTATTTCCCTTGTGCCCTGGGAGACATGGGCTGGAGGGAACAGACTGGGCCAGCAACACTCCCTGGAGACCCCAGACACTGCTGGGGGCTCAGCCTGGCAGGGACTGTGGGGTTAGTGCTGACAGCAAGTCCCATGTGAGGTCTGAGGGCCAAGGATGGGCCAAGATCCTGCAAGGTGAGGACTTCATAACTAACCCTGCTTTGAGCAGGAGGCAGGACTAGGGACCTCGTGAGGTCCCTTCTAACTCGAATTATCCCATAATCTGACCTTTTGACCTTGCTAAGGGACACAGACCCCCCGGGGCACAGCCTGGTGGGGTGGCAGTGAGTGGCTGTGAAGCCCCAGTGGTGCCTGCTCCTTACCTGTGACGTAGAGGTGTGCGTAGCATGTGGCCTTCCCTACTTTGTTGGCAATGACACTTTTATAGACACCGGCATGCGCGTGGCTGACAGCCGTGAACACCAAGCGATGGATATCCTTATCTGTGGGGGCACGGGGGGACACAGGGAGGGAAGATCTCCATCAGCAAAGTGGCACAGAGCTACCTTCCCAGCAAGCCAGTCAGGCGGGGAAGTCAGCATGCAGAGTGGGGTGTGAAAGTTTAAGAGGTGATGCCTCCTCCCCTGGGGGCCGCAGGCACAGCTATAGGGGCTGCACCGTCCCCACTCCCTCCACCCTGGGTGGGTGCCACTGCAGTGCCTGAAGCACCTCCCGCAAGTGCTGGCGGATGGAGCCCTGGTGCTGAGCACTGCCAGCCCTGCCACAACACAAGCGGCCTGGGCATGCAGGGAGGGTGACAGGGAGCCCTACACTGCATCATCTTGCGGTCGTCGGTGCTGTTGATGCGGGAGCCGTTGTGGAACCAGGAGATGGAGGGGTAGGGCAGCCCGGCCACCTGGCACTCCAACACCGCCTCCTTGGACTCCACCACGTCCAGGTTGTGCAGCGGCTTGAGGAAGTCAGGCATAGTGAAGCACTCTACCTCGTTTTCTGCCTGCTCCGGCTCCTCTGGGATGGATGGCATCTTCTCCAGCTTGGAGCTGCGAACACCAACACATGGGCTCTGCATGAGGTGCCTGCAGGGTGCTCCCAGCCCAATCCACTGCGGGGCTCCCCAGAACCACGTACGCTGCCTGGCAAGCACCAGCACTGCTAGGAGTGTGACTAGGGCAGGGACATGCCATGAGGAGGGGCTGGGAGCATCCCTGGAGAGTCACAGAGCCTGGAGGTATTATGCGGGAGGGCACCCCGTGGGTGCACTTCCCAAGCAGAAGAAAGGCTGTGCTGGGGAGATGGGCTCATGGGGACAGATTGGCAGGTCTACTCCATCCTGCAAGGTGCAACACTCCCTTCCCAGCCCCAGCAGAGATTTGAGCAGCCCCTGGGAAGCCGACATGACCATGCAGGACTGGGTGATGTGTCCTACCACCCCAACAGGGACACTCTGAGCTGTCATTCTCCATCTCACAGCTGCAAGGACCACCTTGCAGGGAACCCCCCAGCTCCATTGTGGTGCTCCTTGCAGCAGAGACTGTGGTGGGGGCTGAGGGCCAGAGGGGCATGTCCCAGGAAAGGGAGCAGTCCCCGAAGGCCCAGCTCTGCCCCATCGGGACGGCATCCCCAGCTGGGAGCTGATGTAGGATGGAGCCAAGCAGGGACGTGACTGACTGCAGCCGCAGCAGGCCAGGGGGCGGGAAGGCGGCTCCGGAGCGGCAGTGAGAACAGCATCTGGGCCAAGTTCTCACGGAGCCGGTGTGGTACGGCACACACAGCCCAGCACGGCACAGCTCCGAAGGAAAGGGCAGCTGGACACTCCAGGGAGCCCCTGGCACGCAGCAGTGCCAGGCTGCAGGCAGCAGGACGTGCTGTTGGTGCAGCTGCTGTGGGGCTCACCCTGAGGCAGGGTGGCCCTGTGCACCCCAGGGAGCAGGGCTGGGGGGCCCAAGGACACCCCCTGACTTGCTGGGAGGGATGTGTGGCCCAGGCACACCTGGGAATTTCCTCAGCTCCTTGCACAAGCCCATTATCCTCCAAATCCCACAGGGTAGCAAGCAGGGAGGATGCAGTTCCCTCCATCCCAGGGAGTCCATTCCCCTCTCCCTGGAGACCCCTATCCTGGTTCTTACATCTGGGAAGCGGCGGAGGGCCGTGGTTCCTCCACATAGAGCTCGGCAGAGCACTCCACGTGGCCGTGGGCATTCCTGGCGGCGACTGCATAGTGCCCCTCATCCTCACTGCCCACATGCACGATGACCAGCGAGTACAGCCCCCCGTCCCGCTGAATCCGCACGTTCTCCCCTTCCTGCACTGGCTGCCCTGCATGGAGACATGCACATGGCATCAGCACCCTCCTGTCAGCCCCAGGCAGGGCAGGAGCACGGCAGAGCCCTTGGTACCCCCTGCAAAGAGCCCAGCGCCTTGCAGAGCGCCTTTCCCTTCCAGCATGGCCAAGAGGCAGCCAGGAGACAGGCTGGGAGAGCTGGGGAGAGCTGGGATTTTCGTGCAGGGCTGGAGGGGGGGGATGCAGACCCCCAGCAGGATGGGGATGGAGGTCTTGCAGAGCCCCGGTTGAGTCCTGGGCTTGGGGGATTACCAAAGTGGGTCCAGGTGATGGTCGGTGGGGGAGTCCCGCTGATCATGCAGTCAAAGCGTGCCGTCCGCCCTTCCACCACGTCCACGTCCTCCAGCTTGCGCGTGAAGAGCGGCTGGACGGAGGGCCGCACCGTCAGCCGGGCGCTGCAGGTCAGCTCGTCTGCAAGGAGAGCGGGCAGGCGTGAGCCCCAGCGCTGCCAGCCCCTGGGACACAGCAGGATCGGGCAGAGCACCACGTGCGTGTGGAGGGGCTGGGGTGGGCAGGGAGCAGTGCGCGACCGTGGGTGCTCTGGGGGCAGCGTGGGCAAGCTGCAGCCCAGCAGCCACCATGGGCCCGCTTGTACCCAAGTGCAACTCCCCGCCTGCCTCCACGGACACCCAGTCAGTGGGGCTGAGCCCTGGTGTGCTGAGTGCAAGGCCCTGTCCCTGCACAGAGTGTGTGTTTGTGCATTCCCCAGGAGCCCTGAGTGTGTGTGTGTGTGTGTGTGTGTGTGCAAGGTCCCCATGCACAGGGCTGGGGCTCTGCTGGCAGGTGGGTGCCAGTGCAGATGCCGGCTGTCCAGCAGGGCAGGAGGTTGCCATGTCCTCACCTTATGGTGGAGGATCACAACCGCGGGAGACAGGCTGCCCTATCCTCTTGGGGATGGGGCAGTGAGCCTGAAGCAGGCAGCGCCAGGAGATTCATGCCCTGGGCAGCATGGGGCTGAGTGCAGGCTCTGTGCTCCAGAGACACCACGCTCAGGCACAGCCTCACCTCCCTGGGCCCCAAACTGCTCCTGCGCTTCAAACCTGACCTCTGCAGACACACGACCCCCTCTGGGGTGGGATGCAATGGGTACCAGGTGCTTCAGGCAGAAGCAGAGCTGCCTCCTGCACCCACAGCAGCCCAGGTACTGCAGAAAGGCTGCACGGGCATGCTGGGGACAGGAAAATGGGAAAGGGACCCTTTGCCACTGTGTAGAGGGACCCTGGTGAGACTGAGCTCTGGAGGCAGAGGCTGTGCGAATGCACAGGCACAGGAGGCTGGCAGGTCCACAGGACGGGGCTGCTGGGGGCATGCAGGGCGCTGGGTCCTGCTGCTCATCCTCGGCTGCAGCCAAGGACATGGCACACCTGGCCTGTCCCCCGTGCCACCTCCCAGGCCAGCAGGGAGATGTTGGCACCCAGAGCTGAGCCACCGGGAGAGGAGGGCAGCTGGACTCCAGAGCTATGTACAGCCGCAGTGAAGGAAGACAGCCAGCTTGGGGTGCCTTGTACAGCCAGGGTGCAAACTTCTCCCCCTGCTTTTCTGGGAGCCACATGCATGCTGGCAGAGGAGCTGGCTGGGGTGGGCTCAGGGCGCTGGGACTGAATGCAGCCATTCCCCTGAGGGTGCCGGAGAGCCCAAGGATGAACACACACCAGGGAAAGGCAGACAAGCTCCCCAGCTCCCAGAGGCAGAAATCACTCTCTGTCCCACCAAGTTTCCCCTCCAGCACTCACCAGCTGCATCTTGTGGGGCCAGAGCCCCAAGCCTGTGGGCTCCAGAAGGGGGGCTGACCTCCCCCAACGCCACGCCAGGGCCAGGCCCCGAGCAAGACCCGCTGCGGGCTGCGTGGCCACCGCTTACCTTTGGCCGTGCTGAGCTTGCAGGTGTAGATGCCGCTGTCGTCCTCGTGCACGGAGGTGAGCAGCAGCTTGCACTTGCGCCCATCAAAATGCATCTTGCATTTGAGCAGGGCGGGCTGGAGCAGCCGGCCCCGCGACAGCCAGTCCACGTCCATGTCTGGCGGGCCAGCCACCAGGCACTCAAAGAGCGCCAGCTCCCCCGCCCCGACCACCACGTCCTGCAGGGGCGCCACGATGGCCAGGGACTGGCACTCGGGGCGAGCTGCCCAGGGGAAGGGGGGAGAGAGAGAGAGAGAAAGAGAGACGCGTCTCAGCAACTGGAAAGCAACCGTGGGAGGTGGCGGGGCCGGGGCCGTGCGGGCCGGGGGCATGCGGGGACGGGGGCCCGGCGCCGCGGGCAGGGCAGGGCAGGGCAGGGCAGGGCAGGGCAGGGCAGGGGGTGCAGGCACAGGGGTGGCGGGTGCAGCAGGGAGGAGGTGGGGGCGAGATGTGGAAGCAGAGCTGAGCCGGGGGCCGGGGGAAGGCGACCGGGGGGGGTGAAGGGAGGTGTCCGTGCCAGGAACACACCACACAGCGCTTTACCAAACAGATTTTATTAGAGCTACAAAAAGGGTCACGGCCTCGCAGCCCTCCCCCTGCCAAACCCCACTGGGGAGAAGAGACCCGGAGCCGGGGGGCGCCTGGTGGTCCCGAGCCCTGGGGATGCGGCAGCGGATGTCTCGCAGCGGCCAGGCTGCCGTCTGGGCTGCCGTTGCGAAGGCAAAGGGGCCGAAGCCCTCCCTCCCCACCACCGGCGCCAGCCCCCCTGCATCCGGGGCAGGGTGCCGCGCACGGGGTCCCCGGGTCTCTTGTCCCCCGCGCGCCCAGGTGACTGCTCCAGAGCTGCCACCGCACCAGGCCCCTTCCCTATGTCTCAGGCTGGCACAGTCCCCGCAGAGGCGACTGGGGGCCAAGCTCCCTGCTCCCCTTCCCTTGGCAGCGAGGAGAGGAGCAGCAGGACACACAGACACAGACAAACGGACAGAGCAAGAGACAAGACAGCATCGTACAGCCGCCCTGGCCCGGCTCAGGGGGTGCCTGGTGCTACCCCACGGCTCCCCCTGCCCCGCTGCTCAGCCTCGGTTACGCCTCCCCCCGGCCATCCAGCGAGCCCATGCCCGCGGTTGAGGGCCCGCGCGTCCCCGCGGTGTGTCCAGGACGAGGCGGCGGATGGAGCAGAAGGTAATAACACAAGGTGAGGTCCACTGCCTAAGAGGTGTCCAACTAAGAGCCCCGCGGCCGCGGCTCTGAGAGATGCACCCCCTTATCGTACTCCCCCTGCGTACAGACAAAAACCGCAGTCAGCAAGCGGAAGGGTTAGTGCAGCGGAGACGGGGCCGGCACGCACGCACACGCCAGCGCTGGCACGGGGGGGCGCGAGCACACGCCGACACGCAGCACCGCACAAAGCCACACGCCGAGGGGCAGGCAGCCCACGCGCCCGCAGAGCAGACGCCCTGCCCGGACCCAGCCTGGTGCCTCTCCTGTCACCTGCACCCCCTGCTCCTGCCCCTGCTCGGGCACGTTTGCAGCTCCCCCCACCCTCCCCGCGCTGCTGCGCTTGGCCGGAGGCTCCCAGCAGGGTCCTGGCAGGGGCTGCTGAGCGAAGGCCTCCCTCGCTGGGGTGCAAGCAGTGCAGGGGCAGCACGGGCACGGCCTGGGGGGCTCAGGCAGGTGGCAGCAGGGAGGACCGGGGGCAGCAAGGCGCACAAAGCAAAGGGCGAGAGAAGGAAGACAACATCGCTCATCCCCGCAGGCTCCTTCCCCAGTTTCTGGGGACGCTGGGAAGGGCCTGGCCCTTGGTCCTGAGCTCCCCATTTGCACACATTACATTAGAGGACCTAGGAGGAGGCCTGAGCCCACAGCAGGGCTCAGGAGGGATGGCAAGGGCCACGGGCTGGACAGGCCAGCCCTGTGCATATGGGCAGGACCCGCTCTGTGCTGGAAACAAGCAGGGAGCAGACACCTCCAAGCTGTCCCGTGGCCGGGCACACAGCTTGCAGGCTGTCTGGGGCAGGGAGAGAGGGAGCTGCTGGCACGCTGCGGAGATCTCCCCTGCAGGGCTGCCAAGGGCGACAGCCCTCTGCACAGCAGGGCCACAGTCCCAGCCATGGGCACTGTGTGGGGACGGGGGAACACGGAGGGAAGCCAGGCCGCGGAGAGCAGCAGGCTCTGGGCCAGGCCGGGGGCCCTGGCGCAGCGGGACCCAGGTTAACAGGCCCGTGGGAAGTGCTGGTCCCACGCAGGGCCGGGCATGCAGATCTGTGGCTCTACTGAGGCTGTCCTACTCTTCGCTTGAGCCTGCTGTGCTGTGGCAGGAAAGGACAGGCTGGCTCTTCCCCTGCTCCCAGCAGCACTGCCGAGAAGGGGGGTCTGCAGCGGCCCCTTCTCCACCCAGCTCATGCAGGGCACTGGAGCCGGCCAGCCTCTCGTGGCCAGGGGAGCTGGGACACGCGCTGGGAGCTTTACCTCTGACCTCCAGCTTGGCCTCGCACTGCTTCGTGCCATACTCGTTGACGGCCTTGCAGGTGTAGAAGCCAGTGTCGGTGCGCTCTGCCGCCAGGATGTGCAGCGCGAAGAGCCCCCTGGCCCCCTCTGCCTCCTCTGCATGGTGCCGACGTCCGTACTTCACTGGCTGCCGGTTCCTCAGCCTGGCCGGGGGGACGAAGAGAGAGCAGGATTATCACACTCAGCCCTGCAGACCCAGCTTGGTTGTTCCCAGAAGGTCCCCATCTCCTCCAGCCCCAACCCTCCTCTGGACCGGAGCTCCCTGCCTTGGGGCTGCTCCGAGCTGGCAGTCCCCAGACGAGGAGTTCTCCGTGCCCGGCTCCTCCCTGCACAGCCCAGCCGTGGCCCAGTGAGCATGGGGACTCACCAGTAAATGATGGGCTTGGGCTCCCCACGGACGCAGACGCTCATGCTGACATCCTGCCCCTCTAGCACCGACTGGTCTGACAGGGCCACCTGGGGAAGCAGGGGGTTAGAGAGCCGCATCTGCACCCAGGGTCAGGCGTCCCCATCACTGCACCTAGGGTCACAGGTCCACTGCCACGACAGCAGCCCTGGAGCACCACAGGTGCCAGGGGAGCTGGCTGGGAGCAGGCTGCCCAGAGCATGCAGAGCCGACACCAAGCATCCTAGGCAGGACCAATGCATGGTAGGAAAGACTGACCCAGCGCCTCCTGGCACAGGGACCACCTGGCTGCGGTCATAGGGCATGGCTCCTTTCTGCCAGGCCCCGGGGTGGGTGTCAGCTCACCTCAAAGGTGGGTGCAGCCTTGAAGCTGGTCTCGGGGGAGCCGTGGACAGCCCCATGCTCTGCTCTAGGCTGTAGCTTCATGGCCGGCCGATGCTGGGGGGTCCCGGAGTCGGGGAACTCTTCCAGGGGGCTCAAGTACTCCTCATCCGACGTGATGGGGCTGACCTGGCCGAGGGGGGGGGCCAAGTTCCCATGCCTCTCCACGGCGGGAGCTAGCACAGGGAAGAGGCTGGATAAGGAGCTGGCACCAGTCAGAGCCAGGAAAGCAGACCAGGACACCCCTCCCCACCACCCTGCACCCCGGGGGACCAAGGGACACCCATCCCGTGGTGCGTCCTGCTGGGGAGCGGTGCAGAGGCAGCCAGGGCCCAGCAGCGAAGGGGTGCCGAGCTGCGCAGGGGGAGGGAGTGAGAAGCACTCCACTGGACGATAAGGGGACGAGATATCCCGCAAGGCGACAGCAGGGCTCAAGTGGCTCTTACGCAGCAGGCCACGCTCCCATCCTTAAGCTGCCCGGATTCCCGGAATGGCTGCCCCTGCCCCGAGCCGGGAAGGGCTGAAGGTGACATTGGCAGCTGCGCTTCCCTCCCAGCCCAGCCGACGGGCCGCCTGCTCCGGGGGTGGCGGGGGGCCCGCACCCGCCTGCGCAGGGAGCCAGCACAGGCGGACACAGGGTGGCTATGGGGTGGGTGGGGGGGTCCCAGGGCTGCAAGGTGCAGCGGAGCGGGGCCCACCGTGCCTGGGGGGCGGGTGGGAAGGGGTGGGCAGTGGTGTGCAGCTCGCAAAGCCCTGCCCCGGGAGGTCAGGGTGCTGGCCCCCCTCCAGCCTGGGTGCTGGACCGGCCCCCCCGCCCCATGCGCGGCAGATCCCCTTACCGGGAGCTGCAAGCGAGCTGCCGCGGCAGGCAGGGCGGGCGGGCAGGGTGTCCCAGGCACCGGCCGGGGGTCGGCGCCCCCCGGGATGCACCGGGGGTAGGACAAGGGCGGAGAGCGGGGGGGGGCCGACCCCCGGCTCCCCCCCACCCCGGTCGCGGCCGGGGGCACCGCGGGGCACCCGGCCGCCCCCCGCCCGCAGCCCCCCCCGGTGCCCCGCACTCACCGCGGGGCGCCGCCCCGGCAGCCCCCGCCCCGAGCCGAACCGCGGTGCCGGTGCCGGTGCCGGTGGTGCCGGTGGCGCCGGGCGCGCCTCCAGCGGGCAGCGCCGCCGGGCCGCCTGCGCCCGGGCCGCCTGCGCCCTCCCCGCCCGAGCGCCGCCCCGCGCCGCCGCCGCCGCCGCCGCCGCCGCCGCCACCGCCGCCGCCCGGCCCCCGGGGCCGGGCCAGCAGCGCGGGGGAGGGCCCATCCCGCGCCGCCCCGCCGGGCTGCGCGGCCCCCCCGGCGGCCCCCCGGCGGCCCCCGGGCCCGAGCCACCGCGGCCCCCAGCGCAGCTGCGGCGGGGGGGCTGGCGGCACCCCCGGCCTTGCCGCGGGGGTGCTGGGCCCCCCGGGGGTCTGTGCACCCTTGGGTGGGCCTGGCTGCACCACGCAGCATGTGCTTTCCCGGGCTCTTCCAGCCCCCAGGCAGCTCGGGGCCCCCAGGGGCTCCCAAGGACGCTCCCGGGTTGGGGCGTCCCCGCGGACAGGGGCGTGGAGGCAGGCCCGACGCGGGGCTGCTGCCGGGAACCGGGGATGCTCACGGCCTGACCCCGCTCCCGCGGCACGGCAGGGTCCCTCCACGCTTGCCGGCCGCGCGTCAGCTGCTTTGGTTCAGACAGAGCCTTGTAGGGTAAGGAAGCCGGTTTCTTCCCAGTGACAGCAGAGGCTGAGCTGGCAGCCAGCCTGCGGCAGCGCCGGCCCGCCCGCCACCGGACGGGGGGAACCCTGCCGCTGCCCGTCCCACCGACCGCCCTGCCAGCTCCTGCCGCCCGGCCGCCCGGCACTCACCGGGCCGCACGCTGAGGATGGCGCTGCAGCAGGTGGTCCCCACCTCGTTGGTCGCAGTGACCGTGTACAGGCCGGCGTCGGCTACCCGGGCGCTCCTGACCAGCAGGGTATGACGCTCGCCCTCCGCCTTGATGGGGCACGTGGCGCTGCTCCTCAGCGGGACCCCGTCCTTCCTCCAGGACACTGTGGGCAGAGGCAGGGTCACTCCAGGCCGCCCCCGGGGCAGGAGAGCCCCACTCCCCAGGCATCTGTAGGGGGGGCCTGCAAGGCGAGAGGCTCCTCTGCCCAGCCTGGGCACCTCTCTGCCGTGGGGAGCAGCCCCAGGTTCCCACGGCCCCGGTGGAGAGAGTGGGGCTGGCCCCTCTCTGATTCCTGGCATCCTCCTGCCCTCCGGTGGAGGATGCAGGAGGCACCGGGCTGCCCAGGATTCAGGGCCAGTTTGTTGGTGCCCATTTCTGCAGCTGGGTCTGACTGCACCTGGCACTAGACCTGGCTGGCAGCATCCCCTGCCCAGGTCCCTGCTGCCCACACGCCCTGAGCCCTGCAGCTGGGAACCGGGGAGTGGGAATGGGGTCTGCCACCGGGAAGCCACCCAGGTTGTCCAAGCAGCATCCTGGAGCACCACCCATTCATGTCTGCAGAGCGCTCAGCATCGCTTCTCCTCTTGCTTTCCCATAGCCCAGTGCGGGGTAATCACCAGTATTTCCCCTGCTTGTCCCCTGGTGCCCTGCCCGCTGCACCATGGCATGCCCTCTGCACCCAAGCAGCTCACGTCAGCCTGGGTGGTGTGACGGGCTGCCCCCGAGGTGGGCCCGTCACATCCCTGCAGAGCACCAAGCCACAGCTCTGCCACCCCAGGGCACCCCGGGGCTCCCAGCCGCCTGTCCCGCTGGGTGCACAGCCTAGCAGCTGCCCTCCCATGACCTGCAGCGAATGCCGGCCACTCTCAGCTATTCAGGGGCCTCATGGCTCACATGGCCTCCAAGGAACAACTCAGCATGTGCCCTCTGCTGAGCACACCACTGCCTGGGCTCGGGGTGGGGGGATGTGGACACACAGGGAGGCAGTGGCAGGGCTGTGCTGGAGCCCCACAGCGCCTGGCGCTGGGCCCCACTGCCGCCCCGGCTGGCTCGCGCTCCCAAGCCTCCGAGCTCACTCACCTTCCGGCTGGGGGTTGGCTGTGACGATGCACTTGAGCAGCACCTCCGCACCCACGGCCACCGCCGTGTCCTGAATGGGGATCTCAAAGATGGGTGCTTCCAGGGGGTCTTCACCAGCTGAGACGTAGGAGTCATCAGAGGACTCTGGACAGGGAGAGATGAGCCACATGGCTGTGAGCGGGGCAGGGAGGTCTCTCGCAGGCAGAGAAAGCAGGTCCTGTGCGGCGCCAGGCGGCACACAGGCTGAGCCGGGGGCTGCGGTGACCCTCTGCCCATCCCTCCCCACACATAGAACTGGCAGGTCATGCCCCATGTCATTACAGGGGTGGTAGCAGGTCCCTGCGCCACCGCAGGGGAGGAAAGAGCCGTGACAGGCTCAGCCATGGAGTGGTGCCCACAGCAGGACAAAGCTGGGGACAACAGAGCAGGGAGCTCCTCAAAGACAGGGCAGCTCTGGGAACGAGAGGTGACGGCAGGGGAGGGAAGGAGGAAGGCGGCATGGCATCTCTGTCCCCAGGCCAAGCCATTACAATGTCCTCTGGGTGCACTTGGGGTTCATGCCCTGCGTGTACCACCACGCACAGCCCACCTGGGACAAGATGCCATGGATGCCCTGCGCCCCAGTGTGGTTTCAGACCAGCCCAGGGCTGGGTGCCAGAGGGTGCCAGAGGCCAGCACAGTGCATCCTTCCTGTGTCAGGCGGGGGGGACAGAGACATCAGCAAGCATCGTGACCTTGAGGCCCAGCGAACTGGTACCCTGGTTTGCCTGGATTATAGAGCTGGTTGGTGCCAAAGCGCCAACCTCCAGAGCAGGCTGTGCCCCCCATCTGCCCCATTTCTGCTCTCTCTGGTGCAGCTGGGGCACCCCACGGCTGGAGATGGGCAGGTGGTGCTGGGGCAGAGGCACACTGGGGTCCCTAAGCCTGCACAGGGGCCAGCTGGGCCAGCTCTGTGCCCGCGGCAAGCAGGAAAGCAATGCCCCTACCTAGCTCTGGAGACATGGGCCTGGCTCGGCGCCCCTTCCCCTTGCTCCGTGTGCTCCTGCCTTCCTGAGCCGTCCGGACGCTGTCTTTCTTCTCTGACACCTTCGGCTGCCTTCTCTCCGGCTCCCTGCTCACGCCGTGCTGCCCTGCCCAGCTTCTCTCCAGGCGGGCCTCCTGCTCCATGCCCGGCTTCGCCCAGGGCAGGAACCGCACCTCCGAGGGCGCCTCCGGCCGCCGGTACAGCCCGTGGGGCACGGCCAGCCTCGCGGCCAGGGCTTTGCTCCCCACCCCGGGGGCCCTGGCTCCACCAACGGGGCCCCCGTCTGGGCACAGGGTCCCTTCGGCGGCACCTGCCTCCAAAAGAGCCACCCGTCCCAGTGGGGTGGCTTGCGCTAACGGCCACTGCTCCTTCTTCTTCACTTCCCCAGTGCCTTCTTGCTGCAGGCTTTTCTTGGCGCCCGCCTGCTCCGCCTCCGCAGGCTGGCTGCTCCGCACCAGGGGTTTCCGCCCGCGCGGCGCCCCCGGCTCTGGCTCGTCGTTGGGCCCCACCAGCGCCATGCTGGACAGCGCGAGATGCTGGATGACGTGCGTGTTCTCTGCCGGCGGGAAGGCCTTCGGCAGCGGGGCTTTGCGGCCGGCAGCGCCTTGCAAGGACTGGGTCCGGTGCGCCCGGGGGGCCGCGGGCTCGCTCGCCACGTGGGGCGAAGGTGCGCGGGGCAGCCCGGGCTTCCCCAGCTCCTGGGAGCGCCTCAGCTGCTGCTTGGAGACCGTCCGCTTGATGCGGCTCAGCTCCTCCGAGAGCTTGTGCTCGATGTCGTAGACGCGGCTGGCGAACTTGCCCCGCTCGTCGAAGGAGGCGGCTTTCTGCCGGAAGGCCAGGCGCCGGCAGGCCGCACTGCCCAGCTCCGAGCGGGTCCCGTCCCGCACGTCCTCCCGCGAGCTGCCTGGCATGCAGGGGCGGCGCGAGTCCAAGCCGGGCTGGTCGAAGGAGCGCGTCTTGCGCAGGGGCAGCCAGGGGTGTGCGGGGAAGGGGCTGTCCGCCTGCTCCAGGCTCTTCCGACGCTCCTCGAAGTACTGCAGCCTCTCGAAGATCTTGGAGCTGGAGCGCACCAGTTTGGGCGATGCCCGGACGGAGATGCGGCTGGACGTGTCGCTCATGGGAGTCTGAGGGCGGGAATCTTGCGGGCTGGCCTGCGAGTACCCCGAGGACTTGGGCTTCTTGATCTTCTCCTCGTACTCCTCAGGGACGGTGTCCTGGTACTCAGCCGGCACCGCAGACTTCTTGCGAGGGGTCACGGGGGTGAAGGAGGGGACGCCAGGGCCACGGGCGGCGGGCTGGGTCGCGGCTCCGGAGGACGGGGGCGGGCACAGGCCGGCGCGAGGAGACGGCGAGCGGAGGATGGGGGGCTTGGCGGTCAGCGGCAGGGCTGCGGGGGATCTCGGGGGCTCGGCGCCGGGCTTTGGAGAGACGGGGCCACCGTGGGGGTCGTCTCTCCGGTAGCCCCCCTGGGGGATGCTGCTGCAAGCAGAGAGGACACAGGAGAGAGGTTCAGAGCCCTCCCCGCCTGCGTGCTGCATCAGCCCTGCTAGCCCCGACCCCAGCACCGCCGGGCAATGGGAGCGGGGTAACCCCGGGACTGGGGAGACTGGAGGGGCCACGGCGAGGGGATCCAGCCGTGCTGAGACCACCGGGGGCTGGCCAGGCTGGGCTGGGTGAGCGTCCTGGGCTGCTGAGGCCAGTATAACAGACCGGTGCCCAGGGACACCTGTCTGGGCAGGGGTGTCTGGGGCTGCGACACTGGGACACCCAGCGAGTCCCCTTCCCAGGGCTGCCATGCAGACAGGACTGGAGGGAAGAAGGCAGTGGGGAGCCCCAATTTGCCCGGGATGTCCTGGTGCACCCAGCACAGGCCAGGTCTTCCACAAGGCAGGCGGGGGGAGGCACCAGCCCCTCTGCTCCAGGCACGTCCCCCCGTCCCGCTGCCCCAGCCCCGCCGCCCGCCTCTGCTGGCAGCGCAGCCAGGAGGGGTTGAAGTTTGCGGTGCAGAAATCATAAGGTGGAGATGAGGTTCTGGTGGAACAAGCAGCCTTGAACGCAAAGGATGGAGGTCGAAGGAGCAGGCCTGTGGGCGTGCGAAACCAAAGGTGGCGGGGAGGGAAGGGGGCTCTGAGCACGTCAGCGGATCCCGGGGATACGGCGCGTCCCCTGTGCTGCGGGGACCGAGTGTCGCAGAGCCCCAGCACCGGGCAGCACTGCCCGGGCCGCTGCACTCCCCTAGGTGCCCGCACCCCAGGCTGCATGCGGAGAGCCTGCCCGTGGCGGGCAGACCCGCTGCCCGGCTTGCGGGACGGACCTGCAGCCCATGCAGCGGGGCACGCAGCTAGCGCCAACCTCAATCTAGCCACAGCAAGAGGGACCCAGCTCCAGGACCCCCGTGTCCAACCCCCTCACCCGAATGCCTGTCCCCTCCTCTCCCCAGGCTGCTCCCTCCTCACCAGGGACAGCGCTGCCTACGGCTCAGAGCCTCCGTTCCTCATCCAGGGATGGAGAAGCCAAAGAAAGCCCCAGGCAGAGGGGAGAAGATGGCTGCGGGGGTTGGAAGGAGATGGCCCCAGCGCGAAGTCCCCTCCGCGCACTTCCCCTGGCTACTTACACGTGGAGCGAGAGCGCCCGTCCTCGGTACAGGCTGAAGGCGCTGCCGTAGGGGTCGCTGGCCACCGAAAGGCTATCCTCCGACCCCCAGCTTGTGCCCACCAGATTAGCCCGTGATGCCCGCACCAGCGGCTCCACACCCAGGTGCCGCACCTCGGCGCCGTGCGGGGCCTGCGCGTTTGCTTGCCTTGGGGTTCCCTGCGGCTGCCAGGCACTGGGGCGGAGGTAGGGTCCCCTTACGGGGAGGCTGGCATCCGTCTCCTTCTCCACCACGGTCTGCTGGCTGCCCGACCAGCTGGAGCGCTCCTCCGCCTGCGACAGGGCCAGCACCGAGGTCGGCGTCGTGTTCATGGAGGCGTCCACGAGGGTGTCAGACTCGCCTGGAAGGAGAGGGGTGAGCCGCCACGGGGTGCTCGCGGGCGCCAGCCCAGCACCCTGCTCGGAGCGGGGAGCTGGCACGGGGCAGGGACCGAGCAACACCCTGCAGACCCAGACCCTCTTTGCATGGCTCCCTCCCCACGGGGACCCCAAAGCTGGGTCGGCAGAGGGCCACCATGCCCAGCAGCCCTGCCTGGCCATGCTGGGCTCGGTGCCGCCCAAGGACCTGCCACTCACCCGTGGGGGTGCTGAAGGCCGTCTCATCCTGCAGCTCGCTGCGCTGCGTCACCTGGGGGTCACTGGGCTCATCCTCGCCGGTCTCCGAGTCTGCAGGGGGAAAAGCGGAGGGTGAAGGGACATGGGGATGGCGGGGGGGCTGGCACTGCCTCTCGCAGACCCACTGAGTCCACGGCAGGAGAGCAGCGCTGGGGCAGCTCCGGGCAGTGTGGGATGAGGCCGTGCCAGGGCAGGGGGCATGACCATGACCACGGGGTCCGCCGGGGAAGCAGAGGGCACAGACCGCCAGCAGGGAAAGGCAGGACTGGGGCGGGAAGGAGCCAAGTGCAGCTGGGGCAGGCAGGGAAGGACATGCTGCAGGGTAGGAAAAAGGGGGCAGGAGCTACAGCGGATGGCAGGACGTAGGATGGAGGCAGGCGGGAAGGTGGTGCCGGCGGGTGGGGATGCAGGGGCAGGGGCAAGGCAGCTGTAGCCAGGGCTGGTGGGGACAGCGGGGCAGCGTGGGGGCAGCGAGGCAGCGCCGGGGCAGGAGCAGAGAGGGGGGACGGAGGCAGGCTGGGGGCATGGGGCCCATTCCAGGGACACAGGGGCCGGCATGAGGTGAGTGCTGTCCTACCGTAGCTTTGTTTCCTGCAGGAGCGGAAAACTTCGCTTCCATAGGGGCAGCAAGAGAGAGAGAGACATCAACACCCGGTTATCGGCCCGGCCTGCGGAGACGCGTGGGGCAGTGGGGCAGGACACTTGTCCCCAGCACCTCCCCACACTGGCATGGGGCAGTGTCCTGCCAGGGCGGTGCTGTGACCGGGCCATGCCGGGTCGGAGAGCCTGGTACCATGTGCCGGGCCTGGGGTCCAGGGAGGGAGCACAGGCCTGGGCATTTGTCCCATCTTAGGACCCCATAATAGGCACCCCCTGCCCTACCCAAACCTATAGCAGTGGCCGAGCGCCCATGGGGCACGGGCACAGGTCTGGCACCTCCTGAGCTCTCTGCCAGTTGTTCACCATGCAGCATGCAGCTGCTCTTTCCTGACTCGCACAGACCGAACTGCTTGCACCGGACACGGCATCCCCTCCCCGCGTCATGGTCGCATCCAGGCACCTGTTCCTGGACCCGCTCCGAGCTGCCCCACAACCTGGCCTCACGGCCGCAGCACCCACACGCCCCTGCGCTCTGCAGAGCGCCGCAGCACGGGGCCTGGCTCCCACAGCCCACGACCCGGCTGTGCGCTCCTGCGCAGAACGGTCCTGGTGCGCATGTGCGTGTGTGTCCACTTGCACACACGCTGGCTCAGAGGCTGGCATGTGAACACCCTCCTTCTGGCAAATACACACGCATCCTCTACCCCACCTGTGGAAAGTATTGCAATATATTGCAATACCCCATAGCCCTGCTCTGGTTGAGAAAGCTGTGACGCTCCTACAGACCGGCCCTACTGCTCTCAGGATAAGTTTCTGGTCCATGCCAAAGTGGGCCCAAGTAGGGCGTCTTTGCAAGCCTCCCACAGGCAGGATGCGGCCAAACCAGATCGGAGCCACAGTAACACCCCATCCGAGGAAAGCTGATCCCTGTGCAGACATGGAGGGCTGCCCGAGCCATCACAAGCCACCACAACCGAGCCCTTAGGCAAGAGGCACATCCCTTGCCCTGCAGCCGTGCCGGGATGGGAGTGGAGGGCACAGCACCCGCTGCCCCACTGCAGCCCCCCTCTGCCATCACCACCTCAGCTGCCCCTGGGCAGCTCAGTGCCCCCCCATCTGCTCCACGCACAGCCCCTGCGCTGCGCTACCCTGCAGCCCCCCGCCCAGGCCCAACGCCGGCACGCGCCAGCCCCCCGGCTCAGCCTGGGCCAGGCCCTCGGGCATGTTTCCCCTTCGCAGCGGCCCACGGCGGACCCGGAGCAGCGCCTGGAGCTGCTGGGCTGAGATGTGCCCACGGAGTCCAGCCTCATGGAGGGGCGCAACCTCTGGGGGTGCCCAGACGCAGCCCAGCCCTGGGCACCCCCCGGCCCCCTCCCCAGCACTGCAGGTGGAGCAGGAAGGGCCCGTTCGCACGGGTCAGACCCCCCGATCCCGGCCGTGCTCAGAGGGGACCGAGGGAAGGACGGGGTCCTGGTAATTCAACGCACCATGCGTGAAGCGCCCGAAGCGCCGTGAGTGGCCGGTTTTCTGCAAAGGAAAAGAGAAAAGAAAATTATCCCTCCAGGCAGGCACCCCGTGAGGACAACCTGGAGGAGGAGGCTGGGCAGTGCCGGGGGGCTTGGGGCTTGCCTTGCCCCACACAGGGTTGCTGAGCGGGGCAGCCCGTCTGGGTGCTGCAGGACCCCCCGGGATGTCCATCAGAGCCCTCCCCGTGGCCCACTCTAAAACAGGGCGGGGGACAGAGGGGTCACTGCCCCCGACACACAACGGGACACAGGCACGGGCACCCTCGTGTCACACACTAGGCAGATAGGGCACGGCACATGCGGCACCACGCGCACAAACGCACGACGCACACAGCACCACTCGCACGCACCCCGCGGCATGACTCATGTGGCACCGCTCACACGCACGCCCCTGCGTGGCACCGCTTGCACACATGCACCAACGTGGCACACGCAGCACCACTCACACGCACGCCCCTGCATGGCACACACGGCACTGCTTGCACACGTGCACCAACACGGCACACGCAGCACCGCTCACATGCATGCCCCGGCACGGCGCACGCAGCGGCGTTCACACACACGCACCAGCACGGCACACGCAACGCGGCACACATGCACGCCCCAGCACGCCACACGTGGCACCGCTCACACGCACGCTCCAGCTCGGCACATGCAGCAGCACTCACACGCACGCCTCGGCGCGGCACAGCCCTCCTTGCACATGCTCTCCCTCCCCCAGCAGAGCACAGCCACCACCACACACGCGCACAGTACACCCCCTCGCTACACACCCACACCGGCAGGCACACACGCGCCCCCACGCACCCATGTGCAAAGACACAGCTAGCCACACCTGGTGCCTGCACGGCTGCGCACACACACACGCACACACACCAGCGCACACACGCTCCTTGATGCCTCTAAGGTCTTTCTTCACATCCTGGCATCTATTACCACGCACACGCTTGGACGCCTGCAATGACATGCACATCTTCCCCGACAGCAGCCCGGCCCCGATATGAGACGTTCCCTGAATGCAGCGCACACGTGCGTGCACGCCAGCTCAGACGCCCGGCCCTGCCAGCGCTGCGTCGTGGGCACGGCCGTGGCCGTGTCCCAGCTGCTGGCTCCAGGCCATGCGGGGCACTCGGGCCTCCCTCCCCCTGCGCGAGCCCTGCGTGGGGCACGGCAGGCTCTGCAGCGGCCGCGCTCTGCCTGCCACCGTCACCACCCCGGTGCTCGGCGCTAGCGGGCTCCTGCCGTCACCCAGCTGAACAGCTTGGAGCTGGGCGCACCCACGAAACACTGTCCCCGTTGCACCTCGAGTGCCTTTCCCTGGCTGTCTCTCCAAAACATGGCACACGGCCTGCTCCGGGCGGGTGCATCCCAGCAACAGCGAGCCTGGGGGCCGGGGCTGCCGCCCCTTCCTGGTGGGCGAGGGGCCCTGCAAACCCCCGCTGCCCCAGCACCGCTGCCCCCCTGCCTGCGGGCAGGACCCGGCTGCAGCAGGGCCTTTGCCCGGGCAGGTGCCCCAGTGCTCCGCAGCCCCTTCGAAGCCACGGCACGTGCCAGCATGGGGACCGGGCCAGCAAAGCATCTTCCAAGCCCTGGCCCAGACGCAGCCAGCCAGGCATGGACCCAACGCAGGGGCAGCAGCCACCCTCCCGCACCGAGGTCGCGCCAGCTGCGCGGGAGGCCGCCTTGGCACAAGCGGCATGGGACCGTCCTGTCTGCGAGGGGCTGGAGGCGTGGGAGCCGCGTGCGCTCCCGCTGTCCGGGCAGGCGGAGGGAGCTGGGCGCGGGGTGGAGGCGCCGGGAGCACCTTGCCAGCTCGGCTGCCCTCCGTGCCAGCAGCTCAGCACTTGGGCACCCGCTTGCCAAGGGAGAGAGTGGCCTGGGGCGACCCAGCTGTTGGGCCCAGCAGGCACCAATGCCGTCTCCCGGGAAAGCAGAGGGACGAGGCAATTTCCGAGGCAAGCAGGGCAAGCGGGATGCAAAGGGGATGCAGGGGGCAGACAGGCAGCATTGGGCTGCCAGGACAGGGTTGGGCTGCCAGGCCTGGACCAAGTCTCTTTTCCAGCCAGTCTGGGCAATCCCCGGGATGCTAACACCCTGCGCCCTGTCTCCCCAGCATGGAGCCTCTTGCAGGACACGAAGCCCTTTGCTCTTCCAGCCCCTCCTGCCTCCATGCAGGTGCCAAGCAGAGTCATGGACAGACAGCCACCAGCGACAGGCAGACAAGCACGGCCAAGGCTCAGTTGCCCTCTATAAGGGGAGCAGGTTCATTTTGCAAGCCCCAGACCCTGCCACTGCAGCAGCCCCCAGCTGGTGGGCAGCACGCGGGGGCTCCCGCCAGCCTGCGGCCCTCCCTGCATGCGGCACAGGCCGGAGGGCAGCGGCTGCACGAGACACATTTGTATTCAGGCTGAGCTGGGCTTCACCTCCCGCCTCGGCTGACTGTGCCGGTTCTGGCTGGCAGCCCGTCTTCCAGGCCAGGGAAAGGTACACGAGTGATTAACTGCACCATCGGTGGATAATTCCCCCATTAAAAAATGAAAATGCAATTGAGTGCCATTATCGGGTGCTCTCGTGGCTTCCCCGGGGACTGGCGCCATCAGCTCCCCACCGAATGTGGTGAGTGCGGCCGGCAGGCCTGGGCCAGGCTCCGTCCCCCGGAGCAGCGGGGTGGCTGGGTCCTCTGCCCCCTGCATGGCAACAGGTCCCTGTGGGATGGGGGCACCCTGCAGCCCAGACCCTCCGTGGGCACGGCGCTCACCCGCCGCTCGGCGGGGAGCGGCGCCCGCCAAGCGCTGGGTGACGCAGGGTCACCAAGCTGCGGCTCCAGAGGCAGTGGAGAGCTGCCCCTCTGCTTTCTAGGAGGGGAATGGTCCAGGCACAGTGGTGGAAAGGGGGCAGGAGCAGCACAGAGCGCGGGGTTTGCTGTGGGGCCAGGATCTGGGCTCCAAATGCCTGCTGGGCAATGGGGGATGTGGTCCCTGCCTGGGGTTTCTTTTGCACCCCAGGAAAAGGAGCTGGGGAGCCCCTGGAGCCTGCTCTGTGCCCACCTAGCCAGGGGACCAGCTGGGCTCAGCACCCTGCTCCGGCTCTGCCCTGCCTGCCCAGAGCGATGCGCAGACCCCCCCTGCCCAGGCTGGGCTTGCAGAGGCCTTCGCTGTCCCCGGTCAGGACCGTGGGCCCCGGGGGAGCCCCACGGGGGCTCCTGGGGACTTGGAGCACAGCCCTCACAGCCTGCCACTGCCTGACGTGTGGAGCCCAGCACCACACAACACTGGTGCCGCCGGTGTGAGACAGATAGACAAGGAGCAGGGACAGACGGGAGACAGGAAGGCAGAGGGCAGCTCGCCTGATGCGGAGGGATTGCCGTTGCGGGCGTCCAGATGCCCCCAGTGCCTGGGCCAATGAAGCAGAGCCGTCCCCCAGCACGCACCAAGCCCCTGTGCATGCCGTCCCCAAGGGCAGCCGGTGTGACCCTCCCTGCCCCGGTGGGAGACGAACACCCCCAACGCCCCGCTCCCAGCTCGGACGGGTCTAGCCCATCCCCACCACATCCCAGGGCATCTCCGTCCCCAGGCACCTCCTGCACCCACCGTGAAGGGGCTGCGGGTGACAGCCCCTTCCCGGCCCTGGGGGGGGGGGGGCAAGGACCTGCAGCCAGGTGGGGTGACACCGGGGGGGCCATGCACCCCGTGCCGGGGGGTCGTGTGCCCTGGGGGAGCCGGGAGGGCTTCCTGGAAGGCTCGCCCCCGTCCTCCCCCCACGGCCAAGTGACGTCCTTGTTCAGTGGCAGAGCGTGTGGCGAGGGGCCCCGCGGAGGAGCTTTGCCTCTGCCAGGCATGCTCCTGACGCGGAGGGGATGACGCATGCAAAGCCTCCGTCTCCAGGTCCGTGACCACCGGCAGCAGGGCTGGAGGGAGCCATGAAGCAGCCTCCATTTGCTACCGCGGCTCAGGAGGGCAGAGAGGGGAGAGGGTGGCACAGGGAGGGGGGGGAAGCCCAGGGAGAGGGTCAGAGCCCAGCTCCTCGGGATGGCGCCGGGCAAAGGCGGTGCCAGGCACCTGCCCTGTCGCCCTCCTGGGACAGCGCTGCCCGGGGGCACCGGGGACAGCCAGGGAGCTGGCAGCTCTGCAAGCTGGGTTAAAGCTGGCAATAGGTGAAGCCCTGGGGACCCCCAGGTGGCAGGGACAGGACTGGAGGGACACCCCCATCTCCAGCTTGGCTGGATCCGCTCCAGCTCGCCGGCACTGCCCCCTCCTCCGTGTGCTCCTGGGCACAGGAGCCCGGAGCCCTTACCTGGAAGCGTTTCTTCACCCAGATCTTCTTCATGCTTCTGCAGAGCCCTGCTGGCCCAGCCGCACTGGCTCGGGCCCAGCAGGACGCCAACCCGCTCCCGGCGGGGTCCCCAATGTCAGCACGCCCGAGGGGCCGGCGATGCTGGGAGCATCCTCCGCCGGCGGCAGCCGGGGACGGCGGCCGGGGAGGAAGGGGCTCGCCAGGTTGGGCTCCGGAGGGCTGGAGCCGCGAGCATGAAGCATCACTGGAGTGCTCCTCCCTCCATCCTTCCTCCGCCTGCCTCCGCCTCCGCCTCCTCGCCAGCCCTGGCACACACAGTGACGGCGGCGGCGGGGAGGCTCGCGGGGCACAGGTGGCGAGGGGCGAGGGCCGCGGGGCGGGGGGACGCTCGGCTGCACGCGGGCACTCGTCCTGCCCTCCCCTGCCCGCTGGCTCGGCTCCGTGGCACCCCCGGGGCCCGAGACCCCTGCCCTGCCCAGCGTGATGGCCCTGCTGTGTCACCGTCCCCTGCCGCCAGCCCGCCTTGTCCCGCCGCCTGGGGCAAAGGCTGCTCTTCTCTCCCGCGCAGCGCAGCGCTGAGCACCGCAGGCCACTGCCCGCGACTGGGGCTCCCACACGCACCCCGACGGGGGTAAGAACCACACAACGCCAGTGCCGCGCGCGACCGCCTCCGCACACGGTCCCCGACGTGCCCCCAAGCAGGGCTCCTGCAGCTGCTGCAACCCCACACGCAGCAGTGCCACCGCAGCACGCCACGGCACTGCCACGGCTGAGATCCACACTCAGCAGGACTGCTGTCGGCCAGCCTCCTGCCAGCCCTGGGAGTCCCCCGGTCGCCGCTGGTGCAGGCAGACCCCTCGTCCAGGACGCGCGTTTGGGTCCCAGTGCTGCCTGGCCCACTCACATGCAACCAAGAGAGCTAACGTGGGCACAGTCCTTCGCAGCAACCCAGCAGCACCCGCACCACGGCGTGCACGCTCCCTTCCCCGCCAGCCTCGCACGGCCTCCCCTTGCAAGCCCACACAGCCTCCGCCCCAGGCCCCCCGAGGCTGGCCTTGTGTCCTGGCCCCCTTCCTGGGGGCTGGTCCCCGGTCCCACGTGGGATGACGAGCTGGACTCCTGATCTGCGTGCTCACCCTGAAGCACAGCCCTGGGCTGGCATCTCCGTATTACAGCTGGTGGGACATGAACTCGACCTGGGGAGATGGGCTGGGGGCCTCAGTTGCCCCTGTTTGTGTTTCATGACACACAGGAGATCTCAGTTCCTGGGGTAAGGACCCTGCCTGGGAACAGCGAGGGTCGGCTGCTTCCTAAGGGCAGGGAGCCGAGGGCGACCCTGTGCAGACCCTGCCCTCAGCAATAGGGTGCCACCCCACAGGGGCTGAACACAGCAAGGAGAGGCACAAGCTGCTCACAGGGCCCACCAGCAGCCCCAAATGAGGCGAGTGGTGAACCAAGACCAGGGTCCACCCAGGGTGCCCAGTCGGGGGCAAAGGGAGATGAGGCCAGAGGCAGGGCTAGAGACAGGCACACCAACAGCATAGCTCAAGGCATGGCTGGGTACCCATGGCTGAGCTTAAATGGGGCTTAAATGAGCTTAAATGGAGCATGGGCTGGGGGGGGAGGGGGTCCAGATCTCAGGTGAGGCAGTTTAGGGCCATTAAGGCCTATTAGTGTCCCCAGATGGGCTCCCAGGGAGGCTGCCAACACCCCTGCCAGCCATGTTGCTTCCTCACTCCGTTGGGCCCCAGGAGCCAAGGGACACCTCGTGCTCTGGGGAATGGGACTGGTTGCTGCCCCCGAGGAGAGTGCCCCACTGCAGGGCATCGGTGGGGACCCTGATGGAGGAGGTCTCCCGGCCGAGCACCCATCCTCTCGCTGCTCACCCCTCCTCTGGGGAGCCGGCCGCCCCGCGCCAGCATGTACACGAGTATCGCACACAGCACAAAGCTTGGCAGCTCCAGCAGCTTTTCTCCACTTCTCCTCCCAGCCCGTGACTCCCAACGTGGCGCTTTTCATGGCTTCATAATAACTTGCAAATTACCCAGTACAAAAGGAGCTGTTTATACAACATTTCTGACAGTCCCACATTTCAAGTGATGCTGTGGGGTTTCTGTGGAGACCCCGCGCATCAGGCGAGTCATGCAAAAGCAGAGCTGGCACAGCGGGAAACTCCCGTCAGGGTGAGAGGACTCTGCCGTCCCTCTTCCAGCCCTGGGAGAGGAGCCCGGGCAGCAGATACCCCCGAGGCAGCAGGGCAGGGTAAAGGGGCAGGCTCAGAGCTCCTGTCTGCCGGGGTCTCTGCCCCCGGGGTGTCTCTGCCAGGGTGTCTCGCTTGGGCTGTGCACGCTCTGGCACGTGCTCCTGCCAGGTCCGCATGGCCTGTGCATTTCTTTGCACTCATGGGAGCTAAAAGCACAGTCGGGGATGCTGTAAAGCAGCACTGAAGCCTGGACTCGGTACACGGTGGTGCTCGGGCCTGCCAAAATGCAGGGCGCAGAGGCATTCGGGTATGACCCGTGCTTCCCCCAAAGCGCCTGCTGCGCCATCAGCCACGTCTCCTGCAGGAGTCACTGCAGAAGTGTGCGGTGGGAGGCGACGGCAGCCTGCGCCCAGCACTGCCCCAGGCCCTGCGCTGGCGGGGGGCAGCCCCACGGCACGGCCCCCTTGTCTTCTGCACACACAGGGCAGGGCAGGGTCTGGAGCTGGCGCGGTGATGGCATGGCCGAAGGAAGGGCAGGGGGGTGAGGCGAGGGGCAGGGCTGGAGCAGCAAGGCGGACTGAGCCCCTGCGAGCTCCGCTCATGTCCCCCGTCACCAGCCTGCTCCAGCTTCACCTGACGGACCGCAACAGTCCGGAGCAAAGCAGTCAGCAAACACTTGCTCAAAATACAGCATTAATTACGCTGCTCAGGGAGCTGCGACTCCCAGCGCCTTGCTGGGCTTCCCCGCGCTCCCCGGCAGGTTGCACGGGTCCTGTCCCCGCCGTACGCTGCAAGAGCAGCCGGGCGCTGGCCACCTGGCACTGGCCATCAGCCCCGTGGAGCTGGTGGCGCTGGGCCCTTGAATAATTGAAGGCTGCTGGTGTGTGCAACCTTCTCGGATGCGAGGAGATCTGGTCATGAATCTTTCATGTGTTTGTGCCTTGCAGAGCTGCCGGGGCTGCCAGGGAGAGGCCTGCGCACAGTGGAAGGGCGGCATGACAGGACGTGGGGATGTGACGCAAGCCTGGGCAGGTGGGGGACAGGTAAGGCCCTGCACAGGGACAAGCCTTCGGCACGCGACAGGGTGACCTTTGGGAGTGATGGTCCCCCGCAGCCGGGGAGCTGGTCCTGAGCACGCCACATGTGCAGCTTCGTTCCCGAGGAACAACGTCCTCGCTGCTGTGGGCACGGAGGGACCTGAGCCGGTGAGCAGCTGAACCAGGGGAGAAACGGGAAACTGTGGGCCTTGGCGTGGCCTGCCACTGGGAGCCTGTCAACCCCTCCTGGCCCCTTTGCATCCCTGTGACTGGCAGCAATCCGACGTCCCTTTGCCGCACGGACAAGTCCCTTCATGCCTGTCCCAGACATGTCCCTGCACTGTGGGCAACGCAACCAGGGGTGTCACAGCAGCTCCTGCACCCCCAGGCTATAATCCCTTGTCTCCCTGCTCCAGGGCCTTCCCAGCCCCACTCCGTCCCTTGTCACGGGGGCAGGACAGTGCGGCAGCAGCCTCCCGGCCCCGAGGCACCGGCGCCTGCAGAAGAGCCACGCTTTGCTCTGTTCTCTCCGCCACTTTGGGCCTGCCCTACTCTCCTGGCATCCCACCGCCCCAGGCCCTGAGCCGGTGCAGAGGGTGCCAGGGAGCAGACACGGGGTGTCTTGAGGCAGGAGGGGCCTGGGGAGCTGGGGGCAGGGGGCAGCCCCCGGGAGGGGGAACGGGCCGTCTGCCCCATCACGCAGCCCCGAGCGGCGGTGCTATATTTACTCGCATGCGGGCCCGGGTCTCAGCCTCTCGCCTGTAACACAAGCCCTGCAACCTGCCAGAATCCGAGGGGACGGCACATTCCTCAGCAAAAATAACCCCCCGGCAGCAGGAGAGAGGGCAGGGGTGGAGGTGACTGACTGGACAGCTGCACCCGCTGCAGCTCCAGCCTGCCCCGCTCCTCAGCGCCCCCCAGGTCCAGACCCGCGAGGGGGTCCCGGCCGCCACGCAAGCCCTGCCAGGCCTGTGCCCAGCTCTGCAGGGGTGGCACAGCTGGGAGCTCGAGGCAGCGCTCAGGGCCAAGGTCTCTTGCAGCCCTTTGCAGGCTGGCCTGGGTGCAACGATCCCTCCCGGGAAAGGACAAGGCTTCCCCAGGGGCCAGGGGCCGGGCAGCGGCCGAGAGCGCTTTGCCGCCCTCAGGACCAGCACCTGCACGGCGAGGTCCGTCCTCCCGCCCCGCTGCCTGCAGAGACCCTAAAGGGTGGGTCCAGTCTCATCGCCCTTGCACAGCCCAGGGGACTTGTCCCTGCACTGGCTGGAACCGGCACCCGGGGCGGCACCAGCCACGCAGGGCACCCTGGCATTGCGAAGGCTCGTGTGGGACACAGCAGCGCCAGGACGGGCATCGCAGCTGGCGCTGGAGCCTTGCTGCACCCTCGACTCCTCTGAGGTGCTGCTGTGCCTTGGGGTTAGGGGAGGCCGCCAGGAGATGGGGTATGACAGCCTGGGTCTGCAAGGGGAAACTGAGGCAGCCTGGGAGAGTCCCAGGGAGGAGCTGTTGTTAAGTGCAGCAGGGAGGAGGTGGCAAGGGGAGGTTTTAGATCCTGTTCAGGCCCCGAGAGCGCAGCACACCGAGGAGAGCTGGCAGGGGCTCCTGAGGAAGGGGCAGTTGGCGCTATACATGGACACAGCTCTGCAAAGTAAGGGCCTAAAATTAGGCACCGAGATAAACAGCCGGGGTGCTGAGCCGCCAGGGTCACTGCCAGCGCGGCCGTCCCCACTGGGGTGCCATTCCCATCGCTGCTGCTGCGCACAGCCCCAGGACGCTGTCGCTGAGGGCAAAGCAGCGACCACAGCTCCTCCAGCTGGAAAAACATGCCCATCACTGCCCTGCTGCTGGGCCACCTGGGAGGAAACCAGGGATTTGAGAGGGCAGAGCTGCGCTGGCCACGGCTAGGAGCGCGCGCAGAGCCTGTAGGACGTCACCCGTGCTGTGCCTGGTCGTGCCACCGCACGTCACTGCAAGGAGAGGGACCAAACCGGGCTGCAAAACACGCTTCGCCCCACAGCACTGCTGGAGAGTAACCTGGGCTGCGTGGGAAGGGGCTGTGCCGGGGCACGGGCAGCTCCTGCTTCCTTCCCTGCCCCTAAATCCACTCCGGTTCAGCCTGTTCCTGGAGCAGAGAAAAGGTTACAAGGCGGTTTGATTGCTGAGTGCAGGTGGAGGCGAGCGGGGCAAGATCCAGGGCTGGGAGCTGAAGACGGACAAATCCAGCCTTGAAATAAGACGCAGCCCCGGCGCGGAGGATCAGTCGGCGCTGGCACAGCCGAGGGAGGGCTGGGCCCAGGCTCTGCAGGGAGATTGGCTGGAGATTTTAAGAGGTGATTTAATCCAGTTTAGGGGGAAAAATTGAGGAGGTGCGGCTGGAGAAGTGATACAAGCCTTAGCTGCCCCGGAGCCGGTGGGGCCCCGCTGGGGACCAGAGGCAGCATCAGGGCTGGCTGGAAGGGTCAGCGAGTCCCTGAGTGTATCTGCGAGCCCCCTGGACCACCTGGCCTCGGAGACGGTGTCAGACAGGGCGGCACAGCCCACCCATGCCCGTGGGGCGAGGAGGCGGCAGGAGGAGCGGCACGGGGCCAGGGGTGCCGGCAGCGTGGCACGCTGGTGCGCCGCGGGGAGCCCCGCTGCCTGCACGCCCCGCCGCCTGCACGCCCCGCCAGCCCCACGTGGGCCTCCCCATGCCCCCCATGCCGGCGCTGACGCACTCAAGGGACCTGGGAGAGGAGCAGGAGAAAATCATTAGTGGGGTGGAGCGACAGATTCAGGGCAAGGGATTAGAGGAGCTAAATCGGGCTTGTGCGAGCAAGGGGGAATGTGGAGCCGGTGCAGCAGGACCTGCCAGGGTTGAGCGCAGAGCTGGGCAGCGCGGACCCCCCGGCCCCTCGCAGTGCCTGGAGCCACCTCAGAGAGAGTTGCCGTCCGCCCCACACCGGGAGCTGCCACCTGGCCCATGGCACTGGGGGGAGAAGGCGGAGGACAGAGCCCAGCATCCCACTGCACGGCGCAGGCGGATGGGGCAGGGGACCCCCACTCCCAGCAGATGCAGGACCTCGAGCCCTGGTCCTGCCAGGGCACCTTGCCCACCCCAGGCCTCGGCTGTGCCGGATCCCTCTGGCCCGGTCAGCATGGCTGCTCCGTTTCCCACGCCTGGCCCCGGATCGCCGCTCGGCTCCCAGCACGGAGAAATTGACTCCGGCGAGCAGCGCGCCAAGCGTCTGGGCCCCTGGTGGGGCCGAGCAATGGGGCTGGGGTGGCACATCCTGACATGCCCGGAGGGGCTCCCTGGGCACTGCTCCAGCACATCACGGAGACTTTCTGCCCTGGACGGCGGCAACACCCTGCCTGGGGGCTGCTGCTGCTCCTCACGCAGCCTGCCAGCGCCGGGGCCTGCAGGGCACCCCGCAGTGCTGCCCCCAGGGCTGGCTTTTTGGGTGGCTTTCTGCTCAGTGCCAGGGCATGCCCAGCGCCCGCCCAGAGGAGCGTCTGGGGCAGGGTGACATTCAGGGAGCACGCTAGGCAGTCCTGTCTGCTCCACGCCTCCGTCATCTGCTCCAGAAACGCGGCCACGAGGGCCGGTGGCTGAAATTGGGAGCAGGGACGCGTGCGTCAGCACAACGGGAACGGGCACCTGGGGAAATCAGGCAGTGCCGGGCGGCTGGGCAGCGGCAGGGGGCCCGTGCAGGCGGTGCCGCAGCGAGACGCATCTGCGCGCCGAGCACCAGAGCAGGGTGAAACACCTCCCCCAGCCCCAGCAGGACAGGCTGCTCCTGCCCCACGGCGCAAGGCACATCTCCCGCAACACGCTCAGTGCCCCCTTCCGAATCCACAGCACCACGGCCCCCCCGGCCCAGAGGTGCAATGCGCCGGGACCCCACGCAGCCCCGTTGCGCTGGCAGCACTGCTGCCCTTCAGTACACTATGCACACGGCAACGCACGGATTCCCACGCATGCCCACTGCTGGGCAGGACCGCTCCGGTACAGCTCTGTTCCCACTGTGCCCCCCACCAGGCCTGTAAGCAGCACATACTCCTTCCTTCATCCTCCACACGTGCCCCTCCAGCGTCCCAGCCGCACATGGAGCAATGCCTCCTCCTCCTCACGCACTCCCCTGCAGCCCTGCGAAGGCTCCTCCGGCCCCTCTGCTGCCCAGTGCCACACACAAAACGCAGTGTCCCCAGAGATCCCCCAGCAAAACCCCAGGCGCGCCTCCTTCCCTGGAGCCCCAGGGCTCAGCACGGCTCCCGTGCTCGCTGCCCTCACTCATAACCTCCTCACACAAGCAGCACCTTTCACTCCCCTGAGCAGCTCTGCTGCAAGCCGGGGCCCGGCCAGCCCAGCCAGGGGGGTCCCGACGGCCCTGCGATGGCCCTGCAGAGGTGGCCATCCTGGTGGCAGGTCCCATCCCTGCACAGAGGGGCTGGCTCCGTGGCAGCCCTTGGTCACACAGTCAGTGCACGCTGCCGGCTGCTCCTCGCAGCCCCCACGCACAGAGGCTGCACGCACGCGCAGGGGCGCAGGGTGCCGCACGGCACCTGAGCCCCAAACCTGCGTGGCCCCCATGCACGCACACCAGCACGCGAGGGACAGCAGCACCCAGGCACCCCCGCCCACCCCCGCGCCGCAGGGGCACCCGGTTGCTACGGCCGGGGGACCCCAGCAGAGGAGCTGCCACGGGGCCTTCCAGCACGGCGAGTCCAGCACGGCTGCTAGCCCGGGGCCACGCTAGCCCTGGCTAGGGGGACAAGCTGCCCCCCACGTGGCACGCTCTGCCCTTTGCACCGGGGCTGCCGGGGGGCAGCAAGGAGGCAGCGCTGAGATCCCAGCGGAGGCCGGCTCCTCCCCCCGAGGAGCAACAGGCCACACCCACTGCATGACCAGGCCCTGCCCATTTCCATGCACTGGCCCCACCCCATAACAGATAAGCCCCACCTCCTGCAGCTAGGCTCCTCCCACTGCAGTGACTCAGGCCCCACCCCCCTGAGGGGCCCAGTTCCCCCAGTAGCTGCCCCCGGTGCCAAGCTCAGCACTGCCATGGCGCCCCGGGCACCGCTGCCCGAAGGCACCCCCTGCCCCGGCACCCAGGGGGCGCGAAGGGGGCCGAGGTGCCGGGGCCGCGGGGCCGCGGGGCCACGGGCTGGCGCCTCCCGGCGGTGCCGAGCCCCGCGCTCTCTCTCTCCTCCTGCCCCGAGCAGGCTCTGCGCCACGTGCTGCCCCACACCTCGATGCCCAGCCCCTGGCGCCCTGCCCTGGCACCGGGCACGTGCTTCTCCCAGCCGCCGACCTGCCCCGGCCGCTCCGGGCACCAGGCCCCCCCCCAGCCCCACCTGCCTCCGGGCACCGACCCCAGGGCAGCGCCGGAGCGGGGGGTGCAAAGCGCTGCCACGGCCCTGGGCGCGGGCGGACCGGCCGGGCGGCCCCGTGGCCCTTACCTTCCATGTCAATGATGGCCAGCACAGCGCTGGTCATGTCCTCTCCCCGCTCGTTCTCGGCGACGCACGTGTACACGCCGGCGTCCTCCTTCTTGCAGTCGCGGATCCAGAGGGTGCCGTACTCGTCCCCGCGCGGGGCGATCTGCTCGTCGTTTTTGTACCAGCGGAGGCTGGGCCGGGGGTGCCCCGCCACCACCACCTTCAGCCGGATGTCGCAGCCGGTGCCGATGGCTGCGTTCTTCAGCTTGCGCGCAAAAACTGGCGCCAGCGGGCGAGCGGGGGCCCCCTCGGCTGCCCCCAGCTCAGCGGTGACCTTGGCGCGCTTCGGGGGGATGCCCGGGCTCGGAGGGGCTGCCCCGGGCCTCCCCGGCGGGCGCCCGGCTGCCCCTGCCTCCTGGCCGGCCCTGCTCATGCCGCCGTGCGCCGGGACGCGGTGCATGGTCTGCAGCTCCTCCGCCTGCGTGCGGGACCGTGGGCGCTCCGACGGCGGCGCCCCTCTGCTTCGCCCGCCGGGGCCGCGCGGCCCGGCGCCGCTGGGTGCGTGCCAAGGGGCGCCGGGGCAAGGCGGCTCCCCGGTCCAGGTGCCGTTCGGTTCGGCGCCTGCCCCCTCAGCCGGCCGCGGCCCCCGAAGGTCGCCGCTCCACGGGCGAGCGGCCGGTTATTTTTAGGCCGGGGCTCGGGTTGCCGCCTGCCCCGTCACCGAGCGCGCGGCGCGGCCCCCACGCTCCCCGCGCGGCCGGCGGCAGCCCCCACCCCAGCCGGCCCCGCGCCTCGGCACCTGCTGCTCCGCCGCCACCGCCTTCCTCGGGTGCAGCTCCCGCAGGCGCCGGCCGCCGGCAGGGCTCCCCCAGCGCTGCGGCCCGGGCGTCCCCCCCTGGCCCCGTCCCTCCGCGCGCAGCCCCTGCAGAGCTGCGCTCCCTCTGCCCCCTCTCCCGAAGTGGCAGCTGCCTCTGATATGTCACATTCCTTGGCCGGGCTCCCCCACTCAGCGCCCAGCGCCGGCCCTGCAGCCCGGCTCCGCTTGCAAAGATAGCAAGGGGCCTTGCCATATTAGCAGCGCGCCCGGAGGGGGGGGCCCAGCCTTCCTTCCCCCCTTCCCCTTCCCTGGCCATGTCACCGGATCGGGACAGAGAGACCCTGGTGGCATGTGAAGGGAAAGGACACCCTAATGCTTCCTGCAACGCGAGACCCCGTGCAGCAGCTCCCGGCCGGCTCCGGGGCAGTCGGGCAGGAGCCGGCCCTGCGGGGCCCCTTTGCACTGTCCCCCCGAAGGGCCGTCCGTGCCTGGGGTAGGGAGCAGAGAGAGCTCTCCTGGGGGATCCCTGCACCCCTCCTCACCCCAAATCAGCCCTTGCCGTGGCCTGCAAACGTGGCAAAATCACATTTTCCTAACTGAGCCCCCTCGCCTCCCTGCCCCAGAGCGTGTGAACCCCGTGCGGCTCTGGCTGGCCTCTCAGGGCTCTGCGTGGAGCAGGTCCACCCCACCACTCAGGCTTGGGGGGCCCCGCGAAGGCCCCCCAAGCTCTGCTCTGGGCAATGAGCACAAGGGACTGCCTCTCCCTGCCACCCCCAGGCCGGGCAGGGCTTCCCCCAGCTCCTGGATTTACGGCACATGGCTCCAGCCGCCCTCGCCAGCGCTGGGCAAGCCAGACATTGACTGCACGGCATGCTGCTTCCCAGCTACAAATGAGCGTGGCCGCATTTGGCAGAGCCTGCGGCCACCAGTTCAAGGGCACAGCAGTCAGCGGCACACGGCCGGTGAGAAGTGCTGGTGTCCCACATGGTGGGGAAGAGCAGCAAAGGCTGGCTGCTTAGTGGATGACCTGGATCGCTCAGGCGGGATAGCCTGGACATGCTCGAGTAGGAGGCAGGGCTAGACCCACACTCTGCGCTGCAGAGCAGTGAGCAAGCCCCAGGGTCTGGGGCAGCTAGAGGAAAGGCCTGTGAGAGCCTTGGGGGGGGGGGGGGGTCTCTTCCTCATGCATGAAGCCGGCTGCACTGCACCGCAAAGGGCTGCTCTTTCCCCCTCCCCATCCCCATGCTCCCACCTTCGTCCTTCAGCCCCAGGAGGAAAGACTCAGGGATGGCGCAGGGGGACGCAGGGGGTGGCTGGGCAAACCCAGCCCTCAGGGCAGGGCTGCGGGAGGTGGCAGCGATGCCAGCAGCCTGGTGAAGGTGGGGAATAGGGAAGGTCCCTCCTGGCAGCCCAGTTGCAGAGGGCTGCAGGGGACAGAGCCCTGGCCCTGCCAGCCCCGGCCAGCAGCGGGGATGGAGGTGGCTGGTGATGTAATCCCTCCCCAGGGCCAGCCTTGGGGACCATCCTCGATGTCACAGGGCCACCTGCTGGAGACAGGCCTCGAGGCCCAGACCCCCAGCCCCGGACAGCCCAGCAGCCAAATCTGGGGTTAGCCACACTGCGGGCTGGCCCCACGCTGGGGTCTGCACTCACTCTTCAGTAGGGACCCCACAGCCCCATCTCTGCTGCTGGCAGTAGCACCCCAAGCCTGACATGTCCCTCAAACACCAACCTCCCAGCCCTCATCCCAACCCTACTGCCCTCCCCGGGTCCCACTCCCTGCCAGGGATGTGTGAACCCTCCAGCTCCCCCCGGGCCAGAGCAATCCTGAATCTCAGCAGCCCATGGGATGCTGAGTCCCAGATTCCTGCCATGTATCCCCCCATCGCTGGGGCAGAGGAGCCGTAGTCAAGAGCCCGACATGCCAACTGTGGGGAGGGGGTGAGGGGGTCGTGTGTGTGCACAGTGATCCCACAGAGCCTGCAAACCAGCTCTGGGCTCAGCTCCCCGTAACTGGGGGCCATGCTGCAGCCCCCAGTGCCAGCAGGTCCCCCCCTGCCCTTACGGGGAACTGCAAAACCCTCCACGGTGGGCAGCAAAATTGCTCAGTGGTCTGGAGCAGCTGCTGCGCAAGGGAAAACTGCACTGGGGGGGACTCTGCAGCCTAGAAGAGAGATGGCTCAGGGAGGCATGACACGGCTGGTTCCCCCCGTCCCTCCCAGCTCAGCCCTGGGGGTCCTGGGCGATGCCCCCCGGGTGATGCCTCCCCACTGCCCCCTCCCCATCCCTGCCCCAGACACATGCTCAGAGGATGGGGTCATGCTCCGCTGTTTATTTCAGCCGCCCGGAAGAGTCACGTACACGCAGTGGGGTGGGGGTGCAATGGGGCGAGGGGTGGGGGCACCCTCCGGCCCCCTGGGCCTCTCTCCGGCTCCTCTCTTTCTCTCCCCCCTCTCTCCCACTCACTCACTCCTTCTCTCGCCTGTGTCCACCTACGGTTTTCCTCTCTCGGCTCACCGAGCCTGCCCCCAGCGCAGCCTCCTGCGGCTGGGGACCCCCGCGGCCCCCAGCAGCGAGGGGGGCACACAGCGGGGCCGACGCGGGGCAGCCCTTCCCAAGGGGGAGCCGCTGGCAGAGCTGCGTCCCCTTGCGCCGAATCTGGGGGGGCGGGCGCTGCTCTCCGCCCCGCGGGGCTGCCTCTTGGGCAGGGGGGAGCCCAGGTCTCTGGCCCCCCAGGTGGGGGGTGATGAAGGCTGGGAGCACCCCGGCTTCAAGCCAGGCTGGGAGGGGGGGGCTCGGCCCATCCCCAGCTCCTCCCTGTCCCCAGCATCACTGCCCTCTGCCAGGAGAAATACCAGCTCCAAGGAGGCCAGTGGTGCCGGCACAGGGAGACGGTCCCTGCTCCTGCAGGACGAACCCCAAGTCTGTGCCCGGAATGGGCATGGGGAGGGGGTTCAGGGGCACGGGGGGATCCAGAACCTGCTGCTGGGACCATCCGGCTCTCCGGGGAGCTGGCAGAGGCCACCACCTGCTCCCCCCACCCCGTCCTGCCTGTCCCCTCCGTCCCTCTCTGCCGCCCCCAGGACCGGCCCTGATCCTGATGCTGGCATTCCCACTGCAAAGCTGCCAAAGCAGAGCGCACGTTTCGAAGCCGAAGGAGAGAGCCCGGGGGGCATGGGGGGCAGGGGGTCTGGGGGCGCTGGGGGCGTCCGGCAGTGCTGTGCCCCGAGGCGGCTGCATGGGGTCCCTCGGGCAGTGCCGGTGCGAGCGCCAGAGGGGGATCGGGGTCGGGGGGGAGCGGGTCGGGGCTCGGCGCTGGGAGGCGGCAGAACGGAGGCAGGGATGGAAGGTGCCGCTGGGCAGCATCGTCTACAGCACTTCATGCTGCTGCTGGGTCGCCTCACTCACCACCTGCCGGGAGAGACATGCCGTGAGATGCAACCCCCCCAAGGCCATGACGGGGCAGAGCCTAGCGTGGAGCCCTGCCTGGCACCAAGGACCCGGCTCCTGCATGCCCACAGTGGGTACAGCCCCCAGCGCTGGGTGCATGCGGGGCGAGGGCCTTTCTGCTCTTCACACAGCTGCAGGTGCCAGGAATACATGGCCTGAGGGCTAGCCCATCCCCCAGACAACGGGAGCTTGCCCAGGGGGCGAGAGCCCACCCCTGCCCTTGAGTCCCATGGGCTCTCCTGGCCCCAGGGCACTGCCCTGCACTCACCTCCCCATCACGGGTTTCAATGGTTTTGATCATCACAGTCTTCTTGGTGTGCACTTCAGAGCCACGCTGCTCCGGGCTTGTCTCTGCAGGCAGGAGGACACAGGGATGTGGCCAGGCGTGGTGACAGCCACCACGGGGGACATGCCGCACGGGGACACAACATTTGGTCTGGGGCCAGTGGGGAGATGCCTGGCACACGGACGGTCTCCAAGTGCCCATGCCGTGGCCATGGTCTTCAGGACCCCCAAGGTTACCCCCACCTCAACCACAGCTCATGGCAAGCACCCTACGGAGTGTCCGCCCCCCATCGGCTCAGCATGGCACCCATGGGACCCTGAAGGCTGGGGGGCGGTGGGGGAGCTCCCCCCACCTGCCAGCCCAGCTGCGTCCCTCCGGGAGGGAGATTTGCCCCGTAGTCACCCCCCCGTGCTAGGAAGCCCCAGGGACTTGGCCCAGGCCCCACGCAAGAGCCACCCCCCACCCATGCGGCAGCTCTCACCTCGGAAATTGAGAGCAGAAGCGAAGGTCTGGTGCATGGGGATGCTGATCCTGCATCAAGACAGACAGGAGAGCTCAGGGCCAGCCCACGCGGCCAGCCCCAGCCCGCACAGCCACGGGAGCAGGACCGGCCTCAGAAGGCTGTGCAAGGGGTGGCAGCCCCGAAGAACAGCTGACCCTGCCAGTCCCCCCCCACCCCGCCGCTCACCGGTTTTCCTCGCCCTCCAGCAGCTTGCGGTATGTGGCGATCTCCACGTCCAGGGCCATCTTGACGTTGAGCAGGTCCTGGTACTCCCGCAGGTGCCGGGCCATCTCGTCCTTGAGGTGCCGGATCTCCTCCTCCAGCCGCGCAATGGTGTCCTGGTAGCCGCTGGCCTCCCCAGCGAAACGCTCCTCCATCTCCCGCATCTGGCGCATCAGCGAGTCGTTCTGCGAGGACAGCGGGGCTCAGCGCCGGAGGGACCGGAGGGGCCTGGGGCACCTGGGGGGTGCTGGGGGGGGACATCTGGGGGGCACTGGGCTCAGTGCTGAGCGCCTGGGGCAGAGCCAAGGAAGGGGGCAGGGCAGATCCAGGAGGATGCAGGGGGAGAGCAGGGCTCAGCGCTGGGAGCCCTGGGAGGTCCTGGGGGAGAGCTGTGTCCAGCTCTGGGGCTATGGGGGCACCCAGAGAGAGTGGGGCTCAGCTGCACTGGGGTCAGGGGCAAAAGGGAGGAGCAGGGGATCGCACAGGATTTGGGTGTGCGACACACAGGTGCCTTCGGGGCACACTTGCCCCCAGCAATGAGGCCTCTGGGTGTGGGCTAGATCCAGCTGATGTGGGGCCGCGATCCCCGAGCAGCCTCAGAGCAGCAGGTCCTTGCAGGGGAAGCCGAGGTTTTCCCCGCACCGCCTGCAGCTCACCGTGCCCTTGAGGGCATCGATCTCGCAGGTGTAGGACTGGATCTGGTGCCGGTACTCCAACATCTCCTGTTTTGCCTGCCGCAGAGCGTCGTTGTTCTTGTTGGCAGCCTGAGTCAGGTCAGACACCTGGGGAGACAGCAGGGTCAGCGGGTGCTGCTGCCGGGCTGGATGGGACCGCGGGGACCTGGCCACCTCCCCATGCCAGAGCCTCCTCTGGGCTCAGCCCGGACCCCACCACCTCCACACCTTGGACTTGTACCACTCCTCGGCCTCAGCGATGTTCTTGGCAGCGATGCTCTCGTACTGGGCGCGGATGTCTCGCAGCGCGGCCGTCAGGTCCGGCTTGGAGACGTCCATCTCCACTTGGATGTGCTGCTCCTGCAGCTGCGCCTGCAGCTCCCGAATTTCCTGAGGAGCACAGGGAGGCATCAGAGCACCCGCTCCGTCCCCCAGCCCCGTCTGTGCCCAGGGAAAGCCAGTCCATCCCAGACCTACCTCTTCGTGCACCTTCTTGAGGAAGGCGATCTCTTCCTGCAGGGACTCGATGCGTCTCTCCAGGTCGATGCGTGCCAGTGTGGCTGCGTCCACATCCTGGGGGGACATGGAGAGTGATGGGATAGCAGTGGGGCCAAATGCACCTGGGGGCACGGGGGAGTGCAGGGCTCATGCTGGAATTGGCAAAGCTGCCCATGCTACTGGCTGGCAGGGCAGAGCTGCAGCCCCTCAAGGGACCGCTCGGCTTCCCGGTGCTACGCGCTGGTGGCCACAAGGGCCGGTGGCAGTGCCCTGGTGCTGGGGATGTGGCAGCTGGGGGAGCAGCCCTGCCTGGGGGTCTGGCTGCCGGGGGGAGATGGAGGGGGAGGGGGAGGCTGGGACCCCGGGAGGTGGCCAGGGCAGCGCTGGGGGACGGATACTCACGGCTCTGAAGGCAGCCAGGTTGTTCTCAGCCTCCTCCTTCAGCTGGATCTCCTCTTGCAGCCTGGGGGCAGAGAGGGGGCATTAGGGGAGCCCAGACAGAGCCCTGTCCCCTTGCGGTGGCATCCCTGCTCGCCGTCCCTGCGCCCAGCGTGGCCTGGTGGGAACACAGCAGACTGTCCTGCGTTCCCGGCGGGCGGAGGGAGGGCTGGCCGGGGGCCAGGGGCTCTTCCTCCCTTTCCCTATTATAGTCAACGCCGGAGAGAGCACAAAGGCATGAGGTCAGCTCGGTGCCACGCTCGCTGCCCCGGCCCTTATAGGGGAGAGTGGCCGGCAGCCGGGGGATGGGGTGCGTGTCCCGACACGGGGGGTTGGGGGGCCCAAGGGATGGCCGCAGGCAGGGAGATGGGGTGTGGGGGGTGAGCCCAGCTGAGCTGTCCCGGGACGGCAGGAGCAAGGGCGGGCGCCGGACACCCAGCTCAGGGAGGAGGGCAGCGCAGGGACCCGTGGCGGGGCGGTCCGGGGACCTCAGCTGTGCCATGGGAGTGGGTGCAGTGCCAGGGTATGGAGGGGGACCACGGGGATGTGGCCTGGGGCCGTGACCCTGGGGCAGGGGCTAGGCAGCTGGGGAGGGGGCAGGCTGCGTTGCAGGAGGGTCGGTGCAGGCAGCCGGAGCAGAGGGAGGTGCCCAGGGCAGTGTCGGCACAGCAGGGACGCCAGGAACATGACACCCAGTTGTTCCTCCCTGACATTCAGGGGTCGTCAGCCCTCAGCCCCCAGCCCGGCCGGCAGGCTCGCCGGGGCCCTGGGGCCACGCTGGGGCCAGCACCGCGTGCAGAGCACCAGGGGCTCTGCCCCACTGCAGCCCCTGTGTGTCTGCGGCAGGGGCTGGTGCCGTGGGCGGGAGGCAGGAGGCAGCAGGTCGTGTCACCCCCGGGAGAGGGGGGCTCCAGCCTCCTTCGCCCCCATGCCCCTCTGTCCTGGCGGCACAGGAGGGAAGGAGCAGATCAGCATCGGAGGCTGCTGCAGGGGCAAGCAGCTGCCCCAGCCCCCAGAGCGCTGGTGCCAGGGCCCCCTAGGCTGCCTGGCCACAAAGGGTACTCGCCATCCCGGGGGCTATGTCCCCTGGCCCCCGCCCCGCCAGCCTGCTGCATCCTTGGGGGGTCTTCGCTGCTCCCAGGGCACCAGGGGCACCGCAGCAGGCTGAGCAGCTCTGGCCTGCGGAAGCGTGGCCGCTTCCTCCCCCTCCTTCATGTCCGGAGCTGGCGGAGTATCCTCCGCCCCGCTTCCGCCTGCCCACCTGGCTCCATCCAGTCGTCCGTCAGGGCTCAGCTCGCCCACGGGCCGGGCGGTCATCCCCAGTATGAGCGGTGACGGGGGACCCCGGGAACCTGCCCGCTGTGCGCGGTGCTGGGGCAGGGCTCCCCGCAGTCACCCAGCGCTGTGTTCCTGGGCATCACAGCCTGGGCCTGGTCTTGCTGCAGCACCCAGGCAAGGGAGGATGCGGTGACACCCCTAGCTCCCGGGGCTGTTCTGCCTGCTGGGTGCCCATGGGCACCTCGCAAAGGCTGGCACAGGCTGGCAGTGGCCGTTCACAGTGCCCTGCTGAGGTTTACAGGCCTGGGCACCTCTCTAACCCTGCCCCATGCTGCCAGGCCAGCTCCCCTCTCCTCCTGTCCCAGTGCCACGGGTTGGGGAGCTCCCAGCACTGGGTAGGTGGTCCTGGGTGCCCTTCTCCCTCCCAAGACTTGCAGTCATGGTGCCAGGATGTGGCACAGGCTGTGGCCCTGCGAAGTGCCCTGCGGACGGGTCTCCAGCGAGCAGCCAGAGAGAGGCACCGCAGCGGTGCTCTCCTTCCCAGGGAGATGGAGCAGGGGTAAGAGGGAGGGAGAAGAGAGGCCCCATGATAGGCTCTGGGCCTTGGGAAGGAGAACAGGGCACTAGGGCAGCACTAAATACCCAAGGGAACCTGGTGCTTGCTGAGGAAGGGCTCTGCCCCTTTCCCCAGGGATGGAGCCGTGGTGCAGAGATGGGGGGAGGAATGCTGGGGTGGCCCGCGGGGCGCGCAGGGGTGGTCCTCACCTCTGCTTGAGCTTCTGCAGGTCGTCGAGCAGGTTGTCACGCTCGACCTCGACGCGTGCCCGCTGGCTGGTGAGCACGTCCACCTGGCGCCGGAGCTCCCGCAGCTCCTCCTCGTACATCTCGGCCACACGGGTGGGCTCCTTGCCCCGCAGGCGGTTCACCTCGGCCACCATGAGGGCATTCTGCTGCTCCAGGAAGCGCACCTTCTCGATGTAGTTGGCGAAGCGGTCATTGAGCTCCTGCAGCTCGACCTTCTCGTTGGTGCGGGTCTGCAGGAACTCCTGGTTCATGGCATCGGCCAGGCTGAAGTCCAGCAGCTCCCCGGAGCCCTGGTAGGCGCTCTGGTAGCAGCGCAGGGGCGTCACGCGGGTGGTGCGGAAGCTGGACAGGCTGGGCACGGCCGAGGTGCGGGACACCTGGTAGACGCGGGAGGTGACGGAGCTGCCGCTGCCTTTGCCCCCGAAGGAGGCGCGGGAGAAGACCGGGGAGGCGCCGCCGAAGGTGCGGCGGTAGGAAGAGACCCGCTGGCTGGAGGAGTAGGACTGGCTCATGGTGGCGGCGGGGCGGCAGGCGGCGCGGCTGGAGCAGGGCGCAGGGGCTGGCGAGCGGCTGGGAGCTCGGCGAGGTGTCGGGAGGGGACCCGCGCGCCGGCTATTTGTATCCTGCTGACATCACCGGCCCCTCCTGCTCCCGGACAGCTGGGGGATTCCTGCACGGGCCGTGGGCGGGTGCCTTCCCGCTGCTGGCGACGGCCCCCCGCCCCCTCACCTGTGGGGACGGCCCCCCGCCGGGGTCCCGTGTGGCTGGAGCAGTCTGGGGACCCGGGGGCACCCCCGGACCCCCCTGTGCAACAGCCCCTCCAACACCACCGCCGCCCTGCCCCATCCGGGGCGCTGTCACTGGGGGTGCGAGGGGGGCAGCCTGACGGGGACCCCCAAGCTCCGCCGGGACCCCAGTCAGGGCACGGGGCACCACGCAGGAGTGCCAGGACAGACAGACTGCCTGGGCTGAGGCCACGGCGCAGGGGGAAGGGGACTCAGCCCTTCACACCATCATTTGCCCCTCCTTGAGCCAGACCCCATGTGCTGGTGGCCACGTTCCCCAAGTTGGGCTTGAGCACCCCAAAATCCCCCTGGGAGTGCTGTGACCTGCCCCACAGCTAGAGCATCGGGCTCAGCTCTCAGTGTGGGGCCAGGTTCAGGGGGACCTGCCCCAGAGAGGGGCCTGAGGGGGGGCCCTGGGGGGGGGCAGTGTGGGGGGGTCCCTGCCCTGAGCACGCTGGGGCTCATCCCACCACCCCAATGCCCCCTCCCCGCTGCGCGGGGGGCCGAGGTGGGGCTGAGCACCAGTCTGGGGCTGGGCGCCTCGGGGTGGTGCTGAGTGACCCCGAGCAGGTGCTGGGTCTGGAGCGGCCCGGTGACGTCAGCACCTGGGTCCTCACTCTGGCACATTCCCGAAGCAGCAGACACCCAACCAAAATAGCCTCCGTAGATCATACCCTGGGACATGGGCGGTATTTATAGCCCGGGGGAGGCACCCTCTTAACCCGTCCAGCACTGAGCACGCGGAGAGTGCGGCTGGCCAGGGACTCTGCCCGGAACAGCCCTGGCCCCCCCGATCCTCAGCCCCCCCAGCACGGGACGAGGTCCCTGGGCCGGCCAGGGCCCTGCAGGCTCTGCCCTGTCCCCTCTGCCTCCCCCTACAGCGCTGCAGTACTTCGAGGAGCAGAAAGTCCTGCCCAGATCCCCAGATCTCTCCAGGATGGGGACCACTCCCCCTGGGCCCAGCTGAGGGTCAGGCAGAGGGGAGCAGAGACCCTCTCCCAGCTCGGCACCAGTGGGTTAAGGCTGTCCCTGTCACTGTCCCCAAGGATGGGGTGCATGGGGGACCCCTGCATGGGAGCAGAGAGCCGGGCATCTGCAGCCCAGACTGCACCTAGTCCTTCTTTACGGGACACCCAGGCATGGGGCCAGCACACCAAGCCATGGTCCCCGAGCCGGGGCATGGCTGGGAGCAGACGCCCATCATCTGGGGTGCTGAGGGCACAGAGCATCAAGGGGCTGCCACAACCCACCAGGGAGCTGCACGATGCTGTGCTGTGCCCCCGGTATTGACCAAGCTGGACTGAGGGACGGGGCACAGCCTGGTGGGATGGTGAAGTGGGTCACCTCCCCTGCTCATGAGCCTAGCGCAGAGGATGCTGCAGTCCCCCAGCCCACAGAGTTGCCTGCAGGCAGCACCCGGGGCCCCACCACAGCTTCCCACAGTGGTTCAGGGCAGGGAACCTGCACCCAGTGACCTCAACCCGGCCCAAGCCAGGCTGTTTTGGCCGGCATCAGCTGGCATAGCCCCAGCACCACTGTCCCCAGGGCCACACTGGCCCTTCCCGGCCGGGCCAGTGCCAGGACGCCCTGGCAGAGAGGGGATTGCAATGCTGCCAGGCTCGGGTGTCTCAGCAGCAGCAGTGCTCAGTCCTGCCCGGCCCCCGCACCTCCCCAGCCCCCCACGCCGGCTGAAATGGAGATGCCAAGGGGTGTCAAGGCTTGCCCGTGGCATGGTAAGCTGGGTGTCCGGGCTCGGCCGCTGCAGCATCCTGCCCTAGATGTGGCGCCTGGGGACTGCCCTGTCCCCTGGAGTTGGCTCCTGCCTGCTCGTTGCCAGCCCATGGCCGTGCAGGTGGGCAGGAGGCTCCAGGCCCTGCATCCCAGCCAGCCCCCCCAAACTCTCGCATCTCTGGAGCTCCTCCAGGCCGCCTAGACACAGCGTAATGCTGCGGCTTCCCGGACGGTGCACGCTGCCTGGCGGAGCCTGCCTTTAAAAGGGAAGGTATTTTCAGATGGGGTTGTTTCATCCCAGCACGGGGCAGGGGGGAGGGAAGGGGGGCTTGGGGGGCGGGGGGGAGAAGATGGAAAAACATACAGCATCCTTCCTTCTCCTGGCCCTGCTCCGAGCGTGCCCTGTGCATCCCTGAGCCCCGGCACGCCTGCTCTCCTACTCCACCAGCCCCCACGCCAGCTCTGACCCAGGCAGGGACTCGCTCCAGCCCTCGGGGCTGGGCACGTCCCCAGGGCTGGCGGGGCCCCATGTTAATGTGGGCTGACCCATGGAGCCAGGCCACCACAGGGCCAACCACACCATCACCATCGTGACCCCATCCCCCCACCCCGCCGACTGGGGGAGTGGGGCAGGATGCCGGGCAGGGCCCCCATGGATGGCATGTCCGGCAGTGCTGAGCACCCTGCCCTGGGGTCTCAGGTAGGGCCTCAGCACTGCAAGACCCCCGAGGCCTGGAGACCCCTCGTCCCCATCCAGGCCCGGCGGGGTGGCAGGGTTAGGGAAGAACGTAGCAGCCTGCTGGGCTCCCCAGGGCACTGGGACAGGGCTCCCCAGCATCCTATGCCTCCCAGCACATGGGACCCATTGGTGGCAAGCCAAGGAGCAAGCAGCAGGGGGGCTTTGGGGGGCTGCAGAGCCACAGGGCAGGGGGAAAGGAGGCTTGGGGTGCCCGCAGGAGGGGAAATGCACTTTTGGGCTGTGATGCTAGGAGGGGAAGTGGCTCAAATGGGTTAAAAGAGGAGTATTTCACTGACCCTGCTCAGGGTCAAACTTTTTTAAGTGGTCTTTCCTCAGCTGCCCAGAGCCTTCCGGGCTCTCAGCAAGGGCAGAGGCCCCAGGCTGTGCAGGGAGGGTGGACAGACGCGTCGGCCTTTCCGCAGGCTCTTAGGAAATCCCTGTCTCCATGCAGGATCTCAAAGCACAGGAAGCAGATGGACAAGGAGGAGAAGAGGATCTGGCCCCATATGGTCCCATTCCACAGACCCTGCCCCAAGTGATCCCATCCCAGGGACCCTGCCCCATGTGGTCCCATCCCAGGGACCCTTCCCCATGCAGTCCCATCCCACAGATCCTGCCCCATTTGCTCTCATCCCAGGGACCCTTCCCCATGCGGTCCCATCCCACAGATCCTGCCCCATTTGCTCTCATCCCACAGACCCTGCCTCAAGCAGTCTGAGCCAGCTGACTGCCCAGGGGCTGCAGAAAGCGACACGTCACTGCCTGCAGTGCAGGGACAACGGGACATTGCAGGAGCGCCAGGGCAGTGTGGGGAGACGCTGAGACCAGGAGGGGAGCTGCCTCCCACCGTGCCCAGCCGGTTTGCCCTCCTGCGGCTCTGGCCCAGGACAGGCTGACCCAGGCTGGCCGAGCCTGGGAACTGGGCCCCAGGCCCATCTCCAGGCCCCAGCGCTGGCCCAGCCCCAGCTCCTCCCGGGCCTTGGGAGGAGGCTGCAGCCGGGAAGACGGCAGGGAGCTGGAATGTCAAACAACTCCGGTCGTGACTTCCCCATGAGCAAAGCCAGCTGCATCCCGCAGCTGCCCCTCCTCCCCGGCCCTCCCTCCCCGCTGCCTCCCCTGCTCCCCCAGGATTTAAACCGCGCGGGGAGCCAGGCACAGCCTCCCCGGGCTGTGGGCACCTCCAGGCCTGGAGCCGGGCAGGGTGTGGGGATGGGGTGCCAGCCTCTCCTCGGTCCCCCATCCCACAGCACCGCAGGCCACCAGGATGGGTCTGGTGCTCCCAGGCCCCCGGCACCCTCTCTCGCCTGGCCCTGCACCCACTGCACCAAGCACAGATGAGCGGATGGATGGGAATGAAGCAGCCAGGGCGTCTGTCCGCCTCCTTCCTGGCCGCTGGCCGCCTCCTTCAGTCCCGCTCCTTTTACAGCCATGTGCCTCCGAGGCGCCTTTACCCTAACAGGGAAGGACCGTGCGGCCCATTCCCCGGCGCTGACAGACCCACTTGGGCGCGTGCTATTGTCTAAATAGGAGATTGTTCTTCTTCCCCGCCTGGACCACGGCCCAGCCCAGCACGCCCGGCTTGCAGGAGCTCTCGGGTGCTGTGCACGCTGCTCCAGCCCCCCCAGGGCTCTGCTCCAACCCGGCCACCCCGGCCCCAGCACCCAGAGCACCCACTGCTCACCACAGCTGCCTCTGCTCCCTCACCCACTGCAGGGCTCAGAACTGGCAGTGGGGACACACACGCGGTTCTGGCGGGCCCAAATCCCCATCCCTGTGTCCCCAGGCAATGGGGATGCTGAGGATGACTGGTTGCCTCTGAGCGCCACAGGGATGCTGGGAGTGTCTGGTTGCCCCCGTGGCCTGTGTCAGTACTGGGGGGGTCCAGCAACCCTCCATGACCTATATGGATGCTGGAGGGTGTTTGTTTGCCCCCTGGTCTTTGTGGATCCTGGGGGTGATCTGTTGCCCCTCAGGGCCTATGTAGATGCTGGGCAAGACCAGCTACCTCCATGGTCCACGCAGATGTTGGAGGTATATGCCTGCCTCCGTCAGTCCTGTCTGGCTGCCCCCGTGGTCCATGGGGATGCTGGTGGTGTACATCTGCCCTCATGGTCCATGGGGATGTATACCTGCTCCTGTGGTCCTTGGAGATGCTGGGGGTGCCCAGTTGCCCTCATGGCCACATGGATGTAGGGCTGGCTGCCCTAGTGGTCCATGGGGATGCAGGGGGTGTCTGGCTGCCCTCACCCAGGCCTTGATGGCATCACCCATGCCAGCGAGATGAGGTAGTGGTTACCACCCCAGCCTGCTGCATCACTGGCGGCTCATGTAAGGCATCGTGGCCATTTGCTCAGCCTCCAGCAATGTCCAGGCAGTGATTTCACTTTCCCATGCTCAGACACGTGACCTTGCGTGGGGGTTCAGCATCTCCCACACGGACCGCCCTGCTCTCTCCGCAGCAGCCCCTGGCGCCGGCCCGTCACTGCCGTGCCATCACCGCCGTCACCTTGCCAAGGCCTCGCGGGGGGGTCTGGCTGTCACCGCGGCCACATCCGAGCAGGAGAAGGGGGCGGCACTTCCTGGAGCACTGGCTCTGTTTACAAACTCTGTCCTAGGACGTCTCAGCCCTTAACTCCTTCCAGCAGGGCTCAGCTCTGGCTGCCAATGCCCCGCTCTGCCCTGTCCCGGGGAAGGCTTCCTGGTGCAGAGGCAGCATGGCGCCAGCCCTGCCGATGCCGGGGCGTAGGAAAGGGCATGGCGCCCTGCTCCCACGGGCCCAGCTGCCGTGGCCTGCGCACCCAGAGGGGGAGCGGGAGCCAGCTCTGAGGGAGCAGCGGAGCCGCCTGGGGCTCGCTGCAGCACCCGAGGGGGGTCTGAGGGGCGGAGGGCAGGAGCAGCACGTTCCCAGGCCCAGGCGGGAGTGGGAGCACGGTGCTGGGGTGGGGGGTTGGCCACGGCAGGTGCTGTGCAGACCCCGGCATCCAGCCAGGGGAGAGTCAGAGATCACCCGGAAATAGCCTGCGGGAGCTTTTTCTGGAAGTCCCGCTGCTCCAGGAATAGCTGCGGCATGCCAAGGCGCTGCCCTTTGCTCACCACGCGCAGGGTGTGAGCAAGGGCCACATCCGGCCCTGCCACTCATCCTGCACCCCCAGCACCCCTGACACTCAGCACCCACCTGCTCCCGACACCCCCAGCCCCAGCACCCCCATCTCTGGGTAGCCCCCTGCTCCAGGCACCCACCCACTCCCAGCACCCACGGGCTCTGGGCACCCACCAGCTCCAGGCTGCCCTAGTTCCAGGCACCCCCATCCCCAGGCACCCTCATGCTCTGGGGACCCACATGCTCCAGGCACCCACCAGCTCCAGGTGCCCACCAGCTCTGGCCACCCACCTGCTCCAGGGACCCACCCGCCTGGGGACCCACTGGCTCCAGAGACACATCTGAAGCAGGCACCCACCCTGCAAAAGGCTCTGGGTGCATCTAGCCACCCATGGCACAAGCTGGGGATGGCCCTGCAGCACCCAGTGCTGAGATGGGGGCCTGCAGCAGCTGAGGGTGACGCTGCCGGCAGAAGCAGAGGGCTGGGGCTCCTCAGCAGGGCCCCATGGTCAGGAGGGTGCTGAGGGTGAGCGGGATGTGTGTGAGGCCCCAGTCCAGGCCGTGGTACTGGGGGTCTGCCCTCAGCCTGGTCCTGTCTCTGCAGGGTGCTGGCCCCTTGTTTTGCTGTGGTGGCCGTGGTTGACATGGAGACCCTCCAGCTGTCTGCTCGCGGGGTGCCAGGCAGTGGGGGCACGTTGTTTCCTTGGGGGGAGAGAGGCAGGTGGTGGGGCTGGGAGCATAAATCCAGTGCTGTCAGGAGTTCCCGGCACGGCAGGTCCCGGGGTCAGGGGCAGCAAGACTGCCAGTTTCCAGTTGCAGGGCATGGCCAGTGTCTCCGGTAAACGCAGTGCCCGCACTGGTGACTCAGGAGCTGGGAATCCGGCTGGCATGGAGGACCTGGGCCCTGTGCATAGCTCACAGGGCTGCCACGTCCCCCTCGCACCGCACACCTGGCCCCAGGATGTCACAGGGTCCTGCTGGGAAATGATACACAGCACTGATGGAAAACCCGCTGCCACTGCCCTGCCTGCGCTCCTCGGCCCACTTTGGGGGCTGGGCCAAGGGCAGGGGCCACCCTGATCTGCACCGGGCCCCGGGTCCCTGGTGGCACTGCTCCCCCTCGCCACTGTCACTGGGTGCCCTGGTGGGCAGAGGCCATGGCCAGGCCCTGCTCCATGGGACTGTGGTGCTGGGGGCTGGCAGGCGGCTGGGGTCTGCCCTGCGGCAGCACCCTGCCTCGCGGGCGCTGGGTCTGCCCGGCACCTGCCTGGGTGCAGAGTGCAGGGTGCGGAGGGCTGGGTGCAGGCTGGGGGCTCCCTGGGTGCGCCCGGTGCAGGGTGCCCCGGACACACAGTGCTCCGGATGCCCTGCCACGGAGCCGCGTGCGGATCAGGCTGCTCGAGGTACAGAGCACTCAGGCGGCCTGGCGCAAAGGGTGCGCGGGGCGAAGCTCAGGGCGCCCGGTGCAAAGGGTGCGCGGGGCGAAGCTCAGGGCGCTCCGGTGCGCGCGCACGCTGCAGGCTGGGTGCCCGGTGCGCACTGGGCCACGGGCAGTGCCCCGAGGGCCCTGGGCGGCCGGGCGCCCCGGCAGCCCCGCACACACCGCCCCGGGGCATCGGCGCCGCCGCGGCTGCGCAGTGCGGGCGCCGCGGGCCGCGGGACCTCCGCGCCGCCAGGGGGCGCGCAGGGCGGGGCGGGGCCGCGGGGCGGGCGGAGCGTATCGGCGGCCATGCAGGTAGCGGGCGGGGGCGGCCTGCTCCGGCCGGCGGCCCGGGGGCTCCCGTGGCGGCCACCGCACCGGGGGGACGTTCGGGGCACTCTTATGTGGCGCACACAGCACCGGGGGGGATTTAGGGCACTGCTCTGTGGTGCGCGCAGCTCTGGGGGGGGGGGGGGGGTGCTCAGGACACTGCTGTGTGGCGTTCACAGCACGGGGGGGGGTGTTCAGGGCACTGCTGTGTGGTGTGCGCAGCACCGGGGGGGGGTGCTCAGGGCACTGCTGTGTGGCGTTCACAGCACGGGGGGGGGGTGTTCAGGGCACTGCTGTGTGGCGTTCACAGCACCGGGGAGGGTGTTCAGGGCACTGCTGTGTGGCGTTCACAGCACGGGGGGGGGGGTGTTCAGGGCACTGCTGTGTGGCGTTCACAGCACCGGGGAGGGTGTTCAGGGCACTGCTGTGTGGTGCACGCAGCACCGGGGGGGTGCTCAGGGCACTGCTGTGTGGTGCGCGCAGCTCCGGGGGGGTGTTCAGGGCACTGCTGTGTGGCGCGCGCAGCAGCGGGGGGGTGTTCAGGGCACTGCTGTGTGGCGCGCGCAGCACTGGCGGTTTGGGCGCTGGCTGATGCCTGCCATGACTTGCCTCCCCGTCCCCATCCCCATCCCCGTGCCCGCAGGCGGTGGCCAAGGGCTCGAAGCAGGCGGTGCAGGCGGCAGCCCAGGAGCTGGTGCGGTTCGTGAACCGGAGCCCCTCGCCGTACCATGGTAAGGGGCCGCGGGGCCCAGCCGTGCCGCGCAGGTGCCGGGGCCGCGGCGCCAGGAGCAGTGTCCCTGCATGCCCCTGCTTGCCCTGCTGCAGGGGGGGGAGGTGTTCGGGTAAGGGGGATGCCGGGGGCCCCGTGGTGGCAGGGACAGAGGCACGGGTCCCTGGCCCCGCCGTGATGGTGCCTCTTCCCGCAGTGGTTGCCGAGTGCCGGAGCCGGCTCCTGCAGGCTGGCTTCCAGGAGCTCAAGGAGACGGAGCACTGGGACATCCGGCCAGCGCACAAGGTGGGTGAGGGGCTTCGGCCGGCACCGGGGGCTGCCTGGGGCTGGGGTCTGCACCCCCCAGCTGCGCAGGGTGGCCAGGCGGGAGGCCTGGTTGCCGCTCCTCTTCTGCTGCGTCCTCAGTGGGGAAACTGAGGCAGGAGTGTGACTGGGGGCTGGCCCTGACCTCTCTCCCTCTACCCTCAGTACTTTGTGACCAGGAACTGCTCCACACTCATCGCTTTCGCCGTCGGGGGCCAGTTCCAGCCAGGGAATGGGTTCAGCCTGCTCGGGGCCCACACCGACAGCCCCTGCCTCAGGGTAAGACATGCCGCTGGGGCACCTTCCCCCGGGGTTGGGGCATTCCCTGGTGCCATCCAGCGTCGCTCCATGAGCAAGCACTACCCTGACTCCCCCCGTGCCCGCGTAACAAGTACGTAGTTAGAGTGACCCCAGCCCTGTCCTTACCAGCCCCTTTGCCTCCTGATTTTCCCCTGCCTCTCAGAGCAGTCACCTGGTGTGCCACCTAGCACCTGGTGTTGCCCCCCATGGAGATAGCTTGTTTCCCCTGCCCTACAGCGCCCCACAGCACCCACACTGATGGGATCACCAAGGCACCTCTGGGCATATTCTGCCTGCTGCCTGCTGGGTGCCCAGCCCTGGGGCCTCGTGGTGCCCACCACACCACCCTGCCAGCATCAGTGGTGTCTCTGCTCTCGCCCAGGTGAAGCGACGCTCTAAGCGGGGGCAGGTGGGCATGGTGCAGGTTGGCGTGGAGACCTATGGAGGGGGTATCTGGAACACCTGGTTTGACCGCGATCTCACCGTGGCCGGGAGGGTGATCATAAAGGTGAGCCTGGCTTGGGGTGAGGGGGTTTGTGAGTGGTCCTATACAGGGTCTGTGACTCCCACACAGAGTAGGACCCGCTCCCCTTTGACCTATCTGTTGTGCTCTGGGCTGGGAATTAGTGCTAGAACTCTTGCTTTGGCTCTGTGTCCTGCCCTCTGTGCTTGTGCCAGGCTGTACCCGTGGGTCTTTGAGACTGGTCCCATAAGCCTGACAGGTCTGCAGCCCTGCCAGGCACCCTGACACCTCAGACAACCTGGTGACCTGGAGTCCATGGACAAGTGATGCCAAGGCAGAGCGACCAGGTCTTTGCTGGCTGCAGAACTGCCCCATCTCGCTGTCACCCTGCCAGGTCTGTCCTTGGCCATCCCTTCTGCCAGTCACTGCACCCATCACTCTTGGGTGCTTGTTGTTTAAAATCCCAGGCCTTGGGGTGTCTGGTCGGGGTGGCCCCATCCTTATCCTGATCCATACCCAGCACTGCCCACACTCCAGCCTGGAGGTTATTTCCTTCAGTCAGCACCAAGGTGTGCACAGGGATCAGACCCATTATGGCCCTTCCCACCCTCTCTGCCTGTGACAGGGGTGCCAGAGCAGCCCTGCTGCGGTGCAGGCACAGTGTGGACACTGGCCGACGCAGGCATCTCTCTGTCCTGCAGACATGGCTCCGGCTAGGCTGCTGAGCAGTCCTTCTTGCATTTCAGAACCCAACCACAGGACGCCTGGAGCAGCACCTGGTATATGTGGAGCGGCCCATCCTCCGCATTCCCCACCTGGCCATTCACCTGCAGCGCAGCATCAATGAGAACTTCGGGCCCAACACCGAGCACCACCTGTAAGGCCTGGCTCGACCCAGTCCCCTGACCAGCCCTCTGGAGGGCTGGGACCCAGCTGGAGCGGTGCCCAGCTTCAGCTCTGGCCCTTTGGCAGCTAGTTGTTGCAATGAGCAGGTCTGCAATGGTTTTTCTCAATCCATTAGTCCCCCTGGGACACACTGCCAAGACTGGGGCTTGGGGGAAGATACTGAGGTGCCCTGAGGTGGCTCACAAAGGATTTATGCTTTGAATTAGGTGTGTCCTTGCCATATTCAGCATGGCAATCACTCCCTGGGGAAGCAAGGTGGGCACCCCAGGAGGGTTTTGTGTGTGACTCGTGGGAGAGGTGAGCATCATCCTGGGAGCTAACAGCACTGTCTCCCCACAGGGTTCCCATTCTGGCCACTGCTGTGCAGGAGGAGCTGGAAAAGGAGGTGCTCATGGAGGGCACACCTTGCGATGCTGCAGCCCAGGTGAGCTGGGCAACAAGGACTAGCGGGGGCTGTCGCTAAGATCTCACACTTGCCACCTTGTGATCTCCAGTCCTCAGGGCTTCCTGTCAGCAGGTTCCCCTTCCCCTTCTCCCTATTCAGTGCTGATGACCCCGCACTCCACCACACAGCCACATACACTTCGGGCATGCCCAGCCACCCCTCTATTCCCACCCCATCCTGCAGCCATGCTGTAGAGAGGGACACAATCCCCATAAAGTCATCACAGATGGCTCCCCCTTTCTCCTTGGGGAGACAGGGCAGGGGGAGGAGATCCGTGCAGTGGACAGAGAAGTCTGTGCTATCCTGTGTAGGGTGAGGGCATGAATGCAAGATGTGCTAGTAGGAGAGGGGACTGTGCCAGGATGAGTGAGGTGTGGGTCTGCTCTCCAAGCTGGAATGGAAGGTTTTCCCCTCTGCTGTGTGTCCCCAGCCCTGCCCCCAGCTCTGCTTTCTTCCCAGACAGAGCGGCACAGCCCTGCCCTGCTCTCCCTGCTCTGCTCCCAGCTGAAGGTGAAGCCAGAGCAGATCGTGGAGCTGGAACTATGCCTAGCGGATACACAGCCAGCGGTGAGTAGGAGCAGGAGCCTCCCACTGCCTGCACACAGCACGCTTGCAGGCTGGCACTTCCTGTGCCTGGGGATGCCAGGGCTGGGAGCTGAGGGGACTGAGAAAAGTCAGCCCCTGAGCAGACAGAAGTGGGGGGAGCGGGATGAGGACCCAGTGGTGGGTACCTTTGGTGACCCAAAGCCTGTGCCCTGCTGCTCATTTCTCTCTGCCTGCAGACGCTGGGTGGTGCCTTTGATGAGTTCATCTTCTCCCCACGCCTGGACAATCTGCACAGCTGCTACTGTGCCCTGCAGGTGAGTGGGAGGTAGAGGGGAGTCTTGGAGCCCCAGCATGGCCCCCACGTGCCCTGGCTCTGCTCAGCATGGCTGTGAGTTGCAGGAGGCTCTGTGTGTTGGCCTGTTCCTATGAGGTGGGTCTGGTTTGTCAGAGAATCTGGAGTTGGATGGGCGCTGCCCCCATGCTGGCTGTGTGGAGTCCCAGCAGCTCCTGTGGGCAGCTGTTGCTCTCGCTGGACCATGTGCACGTGTGTGTGCCTGCAACTCCCTCCCTTGGTGCTTTGGGCTCTCCTGGGGAAAAGCCCTGTCTGTGTAAGCGCTGAGCTTCCTGGGAGGGGATGGCAGCTCAGGCTGGCACCCTGTCTCCTCCTCTGCCCCTGCAGGCCTTGATCGACTCGTGCATGGCTCCCTCCTCCCTCAGCCAGGAGCCCAATGTACGTCTCATCGCACTCTATGACAATGAGGAGGTGAGTGAGGGGCATAGCCAGGCGGTGGCTGGCACAGGGAGGGCGCCTGTGTTCTTTGCTGGCCCTGGCAGTGAGTGGGAGAAGACGGATCCCAGGCCCCTGTGGGGCCAGATGGGGTTTGTTCATCCCAGTGTGAAGCATGGCCCAGGCCTGGCGGCTGGGGGAGGCTCCACTATGTTTGGAGGCCGCTGTACTGGCTGTGGGGAGCACCATGCCGCTGAGCTGGTGCTGGGAGTGGGCCAGGGGCTGCCCTGTGTAAGTTGTGCTGATAATACTCCCCGGCAGGTAGGGTCGGAGAGCGCGCAGGGTGCAGAGTCCCTGCTGACGGAGCTGGTGCTGCGCCGGATCTCGGCATCACCACAAAACCTGACAGCCTTCGAGGAAGCCATGGCCAAGTCCTACATGATCAGCGCTGATATGGCCCATGCTGTGCACCCTAACTATGTGTGAGTGATCTGAGTGCTGTCTTGAGCTGGGTGAGCCTGCCCTGCTGCCTGTGGGGATGTATCCCTGTTGCTCCCCAAGGAGCAGAGGCAGGGGAGTCTTTGCTGCAGTGGGGAGAGAGGGCTTTGGCATGAAACTCCTGTTTCTCTTTTGCAGAGACAAGCATGAGGAAAATCATCGTCCAGCCTTCCATAAGGTGAGGGCAGCCCTCCGCTCTGTGCCAGACCAGGCACCATCCATCTGTCCTGCAGTGGCGTAAAGTGCCCAGCCAGTCTATAGAGCACAGCCCCAGGGTGTGATTCAATAGCACTTGAACAGGACATGTTTGTCCTGCAGCATGATTTGGTCACTTCGCATGTCTGGTGTTAATCCATTTGGGACCATGGCCTCAACCCTGGAGTCCTTCCCTGAGTCAGCCCTAGCTCTGAGACTGGGTTGTCCCCAAGGGAGACCTGACCCTTGCAGGACCCTCATTCCCATGGATCACCCAGGGAAGAGAGAATGAACTGGTGGGTTGAGGTGGGATGATGTTTCTGCCTGAATCCCTGTGGGTCTCTCCCTGGGCATTGGTACTGCCAGACCATCAGTCTATCCCCCAGCCCAGTCCCGGGTCTTACAGTGCCTCCCTTGCACAGGGCCCTGTGATCAAAGTGAACAGCAACCAGCGCTACGCCTCCACTGCTGTCACCGAGGCAGTCATCCGGGACATCGCGGCCCGCGTGGGTGTTCCTCTGCAGGTGAGCAGGGCTGAGCGAGTGCGGTCCCTCGGTAAATGTCACCAGCTCACACCATGGCCTTGCACTTGAATGCTGGAGAGGGTGCTGGTAACAGAGGGGTAGGACCCGTGTTAGACCCCTGCCCCTTAGTTACTGTGTCTGTGCTCTCTGGGGTGTGTCATGCCTGCTGCTCCGGAGTCTCCAGCTCCTGGGGTTTTGGGGAGCAGGCTCAGGAACAGAAGGGAGGACAGGCCTACCCTGACCATGTTGCCTCTCTGGGGGACTTTGCACCAGGGTAAGGGGACTGCACTGCTTCTCTTGTCCCAGGTTGTCTCCCTTCAGATGCTCTCTGAATGCCCAGGCCTGGCTGGGACCCCTGTGGGAGGGTGGGTGCTGGGAGGCATCATGAGTAGCTGCTGAGGCCGTGTCCCCATGCAGGAGTTCATGGTGCGGAATGACACGCCGTGCGGCACCACCATCGGCCCCATCCTGGCCTCCCGCCTGGGGCTGCGCGTGCTGGACATCGGCTGCCCACAGCTGGCCATGCACTCCATCCGGGAGATGTGCTGCACCTCGGGGGTGCTGCAGAGCATCGCCCTCTTCAAGGTGAGCCGGGTCCCTGCCTGCCACCCCCTGCCGCATGCAGCAGGGCCCCGTCCCTGCTGCCCTGCCCCTGCATGCCCTGCCCTGGCATGTCACGTGCTCCTGCATCCCCATCCAGCCCCCATTTTTGGGGCTGGCCCCATCCACGTGCAGCCCTGCTGGGTTCCCCATCCCTCTCGGGCCGAGGCAGGTGCCGGGTGCTTCCAGATGTGCCCCTTCGCATCCCCACCATGTATCCCAGCCTTCCCTGGCAAGTGCCATCCCCAAATGGTTCCTATGGCAACCGGCGCTAGCCTTGAGTCAGTGATGGGTTACTATGGCGACACAGTCCTGCTCTGTGTGAGTAGCTGGCTGCTATGACGCCGCGCGTGTAACCCAACGGGGAGCCGCTGCCTGCCCCTGCTGCCTGTCGTCCCTGCCGGCACCGGACTTCCCAGCCCACCCTGATGCCCTGTCTCATTTCAGGGCTTCTTCGAGCTCCTGCCGGAGGTCAGCAGCAGCATGATGGTCGACTGAGCGCGGTGGGGAGGTAGTGGCTGCAGGGTTCAGCCCTGGGTACTGGGGCGATTAAAGCATCTCTGTCTTGTCAGCGAGTGGCTCCGTGTATGTTGCTGGGGGCAGAAGTGATGGACCCAGATCCCTGTGGGGAGCCCGAGCAATGCCATGCTGTGGGAGCCAGCACCCCAGAGCTACCGTTAGTGCTTTCTCCTGTGCCTTGGGGTCAGAAGTGGGACTCTTTTTCCCCACGCGCTGACCACTAGCTGCACCCTGAGGGCCAAGCTCAGTGAAGGGTGCTGGAAGGACTCAGCTCATGGACAGGGGACTGAGCTGCAGTGGGCAGCAAAGGAGCCTTCAGATAAACCAAGGTGGGTTTGTCAGTGTGGGCGCAGCCCTCTGCCCCCTCCTGCTCTCCCACTGCCTAGCTCTGCCTCAGTGCCCTGGGGTCCAGGCACTAGGATCTGGGAGATGGAGGGCAGAGGATGTCCCCTGGGTCCTGGAGGGCTGGAGCTTTCATCAATCCAGGGGGAAAGATAGGTGGGCTAGACCCATAGGCCCCAGCACTGAGCCTGTCCCGGTGTGTCTGGGGGCTGCTGTCAATGTCTGCATGGCGCTGTGATCCCTCTTCCAGCCCAGGAGCTGCATCCATCATGAGAATGGGGCAGGCGGCGTCTGCTTCAGCTCTGGCTGCTCCAGCTGCTTTGTGCCACAGAGCCCCTCTGCCTGGGGGCCCTGACCCTGGGGGCCCAGTGTGGGTGTGTAGGGAGCAGACCCTCTGAAAGCACCAGGCCCTGGAGGAAGGGGGTTGGATTTTGTGGGCAAGGCCCTGGGTCATCGCTTTTGGAGGGGGGAGGGAGCAGTGGGTATCTCCCTGGGGTGCCATGGGGCATTGTGATCCCTGAATGACCCCTGTGAGCCTCGGGCTGGTCCTCCCCGAGGCAGGGCTTGGGCAGGGCTCCCCTCTCACCCCGAGAGGGGAGCAGGAAGAGGGCCCGGGGGAACTCCGGGCTCTCCTCCCCAGACCTGGTGGCCTGGCAGCCCTGGCCGCTGTCCACGGGGGCCTGCTCTGCGCACCGCTGGGCCGGGCCGGGCTGAGCCAAGCCTGGGGGGGCTGGGGCCGCACGGCCTTGCTCGGGGGCATCCCCGTGCTCCCTTCCTGGGTGCGGGTGCCGGCAGGGAGTGGTGCCCAGGGCTCTGTGCTGGCAGGGCATGCGGGTTCCCCCAAACCGTGGCGCCTGCCTGGGCCACCCCTGCTGCCCCTGCGTGGGAGCTGTGTGAAGGTGTGTCCCTCTGCTCGTGGCTGATTGGTGGGTTCCTGAGGGGCGTGGCCCGTACTCTAGCCACTCCGGGCGCAGGGCTGGCCAGGGGCTGGAGGCGATTGGCGGAGCCCTGGCCAGCGCGGTGACACACCCACGGGGAGGGGCGTGGCTCGCCCTCCGGGGGGCTGCGATTGGCCCGGCCGCTGAGCGTCTCCCCGTGGAGCGCGACGCCATTGGCCGCTCCCTGCAGGGGCGAGCGGGGCAGAGCCCGGAGGGGGGGCGGTGGCTCGGGCTCTGATTGGCCGCTGAGCCGGGGGGCGCGCCGCGGCGGCGGCGGCGGGCGCGGCGCCATTGGCGGGGAGGCGGCGCGGGGCGGGGCGCGGCCGGTGGCGGCGGCGGCGGGGGCGCGGCCGGCGGTGCGCCATGGTGCGGCCGTGAGCGGAGCATGGGGCGGCGGCTGCTCCGGGCGCTCCTCTGCCTCCTCCTCGTGGCCGGCCGCGGGCTGCTGCGGGCCGGCGGCGCAGCCACCACCGCCGCCGCCACGCACGGTGAGCCGGGGCGGCGGGGCCGGCGGCCTCGGCACCGGGGCGCGGCGGCCCCGGGGACGGGGAGGGCCCTCGGGGCGGGGCGGGGGGGTCCTAGCGGCGGGTGGTGCTGCGCCGCTCACTCGGTGCCCCCGGGGAGCCGGGGCTGGGGGTCGCCTCCCTGGGGAGCGGCCCCGAGGGTGTCCCGGCGGAGGGGGGGCCCGCGTCGTCGGGGCGATGCTGTCACCGCTGTCGTGGACGTCTGTCACGGAGCGCGTCACGGAGCTGCAGGCCCGGCCCCCGGCTGCGAGCGGGCGAGGGCCTCCCGGCGGCGGCACCGCGGCGTGCGTCACCGGCACCGGCCCCTCCGCCGGCCGCGGGGGCGGCCCGGGCCGGGGATGCCTCCGCCCCGCTCACCCCGAGCGCTGCAGAGCCGGGCCCCGCCGTGCTGGCCCCGGGACACCGACCGGCCCGAGAGGCGCTGCGGCCCCCGGGGGGCCCGGCCCGGTTGGGCGGGACGGCGGGTGCCGTGGGTGCAGCTCGTCCAGAGCCCCCTGCCCGGCGGCGCCGCTCGGCCGCGGCACCGGGCGAAGCCGGCCCTGGGGCTGCCGGAGGGTGGCGGGCCCGACCCCGAGGGGGGTCCCTCGGGACCCCGGCGCCCTTTCGCCGCCCTTTCGCCGCCGGCCGGCCCCGCGCGGCGCGGCCCGGTACACGAGGGCAGGCCGGTGCGGCGGCGGGGCCGGGAGCCCCGCTTCGTCCTGCTGGGCGCATGGTCCCTGCCCCGGAGCCGGTGCGGGCAGCAGGGCTGCAGCCCCCCGCAGTGTCGCCGGCGGCCGCTGACTCACGGCCGGGGCCGCTGCCCCGCGCGGGGACCCCGGCGGGGGCAGACGCGCCGCGGGGCCGCCGGGCTGCAGCGGCCGGGCCGGTGGGCGCCCCTCGCTCGAGAGCGGCGGGACGGGGACGGCCGCGGCGGGGAGGGGCTGCGAGGGGGCTCTGCCCGCCCCCTGCCCCGGGGGTCGCCGCCGCCGCCGCGGGGGGCAGGCGGGCCCGGAGCGGCTGCGGCCGAGCCCTGCCCCGGGGAGCTGCCGGTGCCGGGCGGCTTCCCGGCCGCGCCGCTCCAGCACCGCGGACAGCGCCCGCCGCGCCCGGCCCGGGCCGCCCCGCGCCCGCCCTCCGCCGCGCCCGCCCCTCCTGCCCCTGTCCCGGTGCGGAGCGGCCCCGGGGGGGGCTGACCCCGGGCCCCCCCTTGGGTATCACCCCCCCCCCGCGGTTGTCACCCGTTGGCGGCGGTGTCCTGCGCCCCCCACGGGCTGGGTTCGCCCCCGCCCTGGGGACCTGGGGCAGCGCTGCCCGGGTTTCGGGGGGTCCATCCCCACTTGCCCCCTTCCCCTGCGGCGGGCTCGGCGGGCCCCTCCCTCCCCTCCCCCCCCCAGTTGTTTTCTCGTTCCTTCCTCGCCATCCGGGGCTGAGTCATCGCCTGCTGCCGTCTCGCTGCTGATGGGCTTGGACCGAGATGCAGGGGGGGGAGAAGGGGGAAGCCGCCCCCTGCCCAGGTGCTGCCCCCTGAAGGGAGTGGGGAGATCCTCCCCCCCCGCTGCACGTGTGATTTGGGGTCCCCCTTGCAGGGACAGTGGGTCCCCTGTGACAGGGTACAGGGCTGTGCCCCTGCTGTGTAGTGCCACGTGTGAGAGGTGAACAGACCCAGTCTTGCAGGTCTCTGTCCCCCCAGCCTTCCCTTCCTAACTGCTTGCACCCCCAAAAGCTCCAGGCTCTCTCCCTCCTCCCCAAGACTGGAAAGGGAGCTTTGCAGTGTCCCCTTCCTGGCTTTGGGGAGGGGGGGGAGCTTGCATGGAGGCCCTGCCTTGTGCTACCAGGCCTTGGTCCCCCAGCTCATATTGCACCCACCTCCCCCCCCCCCAGCACTTTCCTGAAGTGTAGAGGTCCCCAGGCAGCGTGCCTCTCCTGCTGGGGATGCACAAACCCTACTGGGGACACCCTTGCAGGCTGCTCTGGCCGTGCTGTGCTGAGCTGACTGTGCTGGGTCTATCTGTCTGTCTGTCCTTCTCAGGCTGCCTGTTTGACCGGAGGCTGTGCTCCCCCCAGGAGGTGTGTGTGCAGGGTAAGTGGCTGGTGGGGGGATCCCTTGTTTCTGCCCTTTTTGAGGTGGTGTGGGGGTGAAGGAGTGCCTTGCAGGGAAGCTCGAGGTGCAATTGGGGGGGGGGTCATGTCAGGAGAGAGGTGGAGCTGGGCCCAGAGTCCCTCGGCCCCTCTGGTGTTCATCCATCCTGCCTGGGAGTGCTGTGCCTGCCCCACTGCCTCCACTCTCTTGCAGATGGGCTGTTTGGGCAGTGCCAGGTGGGCTCCATGCAGGACAGACCCTACTTCCAGGTCACCTCGCCCGTGCTGCAGCGCCTGCAGGATGTCCTGCGGCACCTCATGGCACAAGGTGAAGGGGGAAGCATGGGGGTGGCAGAGGTGTCACTGTGGTCCCATGGGGAGAGGGTGTCAGGCAGCACTGCTTAGTGGCACTATTAGAAGCAGGGCCTTTGGGGTCCTGTTGGCCCAAGAGGCCAGGATGGGGTGGGATGAGGGTGGATCCAGACGATCCTGGGAGGAGTGGGATGGGGTCAGGACAAACCCAGGCTATGGGGCAGAGGATCAGGGTAGCCAGATACCAGTGCACTCTCCCCATGGTACCCAGGCCCCCTCCGTATCTAACAGGTCCCCTCCTGTGTTAGGGCTGTCGTGGCAGGACGGCATCACACAGTATGTGATCTCTCAGGAGATGGAGCGTATCCCCCGCCTCCGCCCACCACCCTCGCTGGAGCCCTCAGCCAGGGACAGGTAGGGCTGCTCCATCCCTCAGCCTGGAGAACAGAGCCACTCAGGCTCCTCCCCACGGCTGGGCTGAGGATGTTGTGTTGTGCCACCACTGGGTCCCCCACCAACACCCCCTTCCTGCTAGGCAGGGCAGGGAGGGTTTCAACCCCCAACTGGGGCTGGGACGGGGGGGGAACCTCCCTTTTGGCCCAACTCTGGAGCCAGGATCCCACCCTGCTGCCCCAGGGCTGGAGGGGGAGGAGCGGCCCCGTACCCAGGTGGGTGACCCCAGTGCTGTTTGCCTCCGAGGTTCCTGCCTCTCCGTGGCTCCCCCCGGAGAGCCCTGCACCCCGCAGACCCCGGCCTGCCAGCGGCTCAGCATCTGGGGCAGCCCCCACCGCTGCTGCCCTCCGCCCTGGTGCAGCGGTACCTGGAGCACCTCCTGCTGCCCCCGCCACCCCAGCTGGGCTACGAGGAAGCCCTGCTGCACCCCTACTCCTACCACAAGGTAAATAAGCGGTGGGGGCAAGCCTCTCTCCCAGCCAGATGCAGTGAGAGAGGTACAGATGGGCAGGAGAGCTGCTGCAATCCCAGCACCCTTGTTTTCCCTGGGCTGAGGGTGTCCCTGGTGCCCCCAGGCCCTGGAGACACACTGGGATGGGGTGACTGGGGCCCTGGGAGGTTTGACCCAAAGACAGGGCAGTTCTGTTTCGGTTGCAGTTTGGCTACCAGGATGGCACTCACCAGCTCCCCAGCACCTCAGCCAGGCAGAGCCCCGAGACCACCGCGCTGCTGGGCCGGGTCCCTGCCCAGGCCCTCTTTGGGGCTGGCCCTGTGCCCTCCTACGGCGGGCAGCCAGGAACGGACGGGGGGCATCTCTTCCAGGACTTGGGTATGCTATCCCTGCCCAGAGAGAAAGCCGGCCGCTCGGACTCTGCCACCACCAGGCTCCAGCACAGCATGCGGCTCCCTGATGACTTCAGGGACATGGAGAGAGAGCAGCCATCGGCCCTGGCTGCCCAGCCAGCCCCTGCACAGACAGGTAGCATGTCCTGCAGCCAGGCACCAGCCCTCATCCCCATTCTGTCCCCACAGCCATGTTCCTTGTGGTTCAGGCTCTCTCTCCTGCTTGGTTTTGTGCCTGCCTGCCCCTGGATGTGGTTTGTGGGCAGCATATTCCCCCAGACCCCACCAGAGACCTGCCCCAGGTGCTGCTTCTCGAGCCTGTGGTCCCTGTGCGGATGCAGGGCTCGACTTGATGCTGTGTCCTCTCACAGATGCTGCCCTGAAGAGACTGGCCTCTGTCCTGGCCAGCTATGGCCTGGGGCTGCCGGAGCTGAGTCCCCAGCAGCTGAGCAGCCTCTCCACCCTCCTCCAGCTGCTCCAGGGCCCTGGTGAGTGGGGGCACAAGGGACGGGGCAAGCAGGGAGCTTGCAGCCTGGCCCTGGCACACCATGTTTTGGGGTTGGGGGTTTTGTCTCTCCTTGGAACTGCCTCCCGGGCAGATTCCACATGAACTCTCCCTCTCTCTCTCTCTCTCTCTCTCTCTCTCTCTCTGTCTCCTTCCCAGGTGCCTCTGGCCCTGAGGCACCCGCAGCAAAGCGGGTAAGTTTGCACCCGGGTGGTGCTGTGCAGCAGGTGGGAGGCCTGGGTGTGCAGGGAGGGGCATGCAGCCCCCCCAGGGCTCCTCAGGGGTCACAGCTCCTCCCTTCCCCTCCCTCCAGGTGACCGAGGGGGAGATGCAGCATGGAGAGGAGCCAGAGCCCTTTTCTTCCACCATGCCTCCCCCCGAAATCCCAGCCAGCAGCTCCTCAGCAGATGGGCTGAGGGGCAGGGCAGGACACACGCCAGCCCCCCAGGCAAAGCCACAGCAGGGGCACAGTGGGGACATGCTCGGCCCTGGGAAGCTAGTCACAGTGGAGAAGAAGAGCTACACGGAGGCAAAGGATACTGGGGAGCAGCGGGGCATGCGGCCGGCTGATGAGTACGGCTACATCATCACGGACCAGAAGTGAGAGCCGGGGGTTGGGTGAGGCAGCATGTGTGTGTATGGAGGGGCTGTATCCCCTCTCCAGCCCCAGGTCCAGCTGCTCATGGCTCTCACATGCTCCACCAAAGCCTGTTTGAGTCTCCAGTGGGGTCAGCTCCCCCCATGCCCTCTTTGCCACCAGCTCTTTGATCTTCCTGCCGTGGGAGGGGAGGGCAGAGCGGTCACTGCTAGAAGTGGCTGCAGCTTGATCATGCTGCCCTATCTCTTGTCTCACTCCAAAGTCTCCCTCTCTTAGCCTAAGATAAGATTAGTTCACCAATGCAGGCTGGGACAGGCTCAGACATAGTCCTGCGGTCTCCATGCCAGACGAGCGTGTGCGCAACCACCTCTGTGCACACTTGTGTGCAAAGAAGGTCAGCTCACCCCCCACCACCATAAGCTCCATGCTCCCCCGGCTCTGCCTTGCCTCCTACCCCCTGCACGCCCCTCCAATCCCCCTGATGCCCTTCCAGCCAGCACGGCACTCACACCAGGGCCGGGGCTCTCCTGAGCCTGCCTGGACCCCTTCCCTAGGCCTGGGGGCTGCGCGTTCCCCTCTCGCCTCTGCAGCCGGTTCCTCAGCCTGTCTCTGCTCTCCCCAGGCCGCTGGGGCTGGCTGCTGGCGTGCGGCTGCTGGAGGTCCTCGCGAAGCGCGTGCACCTCTCCACCGCCAGCTTCATCAACATCAGGTGAGGGCAGTGGGGATGGCATGCAGGGTGCTGCGACTGCAGCCCTGTGCCACACAGCTTGGGGTTCCTGCCCTCGGCCGCCTCCCCAGGCGGGGGCACGGAGGGAACGGGCTATGGTGGGGTGGGCGCGGGGTCTGCGGTCCCCGGTCTCACTCTGTGTCCCTCCGGCAGCGTTGTGGGCCCCGCGCTCACCTTCCGCATCCGGCAGAACCCCCAGAACCTCTCGCTGGCAGACGTGGCCAGCCGGGCCGGTGAGTGGGGCTTGGGGCGGGGGTCCCCTGCTCCTGTCCCCTGCTGTGGGGTGCCCCTTCCCAGGGCCGGGGAGGAGAACAGCACTGGGAGGGCATGGTGGGAGGGCAGGGCTCCCCCCCCCATACACTCCAGTGCCGTTGCCTAAACTAGAGATCTGGCATGGGGTTGGGGCTGTCAGGGTGCCCCTTAGCTCTGTCTCAGGGGGTTTCCCCCCAGCCTGCTCTGGGAGGGCTGGGGACATCTCTTGGGAGGGGGAAAGCACCCTCCTGACTATCTCCCTGTCTGCAGAGCAAGTGAAGGCAGAGCTGGAGGCAGAGCTGGGCCTGAAGATCATGCAAACGGGAGTGGGACAGGTAAGAGCAAGGCGGATCCATCCCTCAGGGCTGAGATGCAGCATGTGCCTGGGGCAGCTGGGGACAAGTCCGAGTGTGCTGTGGTTCAGGGAAGTGTCCGGGAAGCATGCTGCATCCGAGCCCCTCGGGCGCGGGGGTCTTCCTGAGCAAACTGCCTCCACAGGTCTTGGGCAGCTGGGGAGCAGAGGGCTCTGGGAAGCTTTCAGGCTGGCGATGGGCCCCACATGAGACTGCAATGGGGGTTGCCATGCTGGGGGTGGGCTGTGATTATTTGGGGTGGGCTGGAGCAGGACCGCACGTGGGACTGTCCAGCAACACCTTCTACCCACCTGTGTGATGCTGCCCAGCCCAGATGCCTGCAGGCCCAGGGCCCTTGGTTGTGTTTAAAAAACAAGTGAAAAACCTCTGCAGGGTTTAAAGGCAGATCGGGAGAGGTCACCTGGAGGCTTCTCCCTCTATCCAAGATTGGGGCAATGGAAGTATGGGGTACTGCAGGCTGCACCCCACAGGGCTCATTTCCGCCCTCTGCTCCCTCCAGCCTGTGCATCCCGCATGCCAAGGCCTGGGCATCCCTGGGCTGTGCCCCAGAGACCGTGGCTCAGCAGGGGAATCACCGTCCCCCACCAGGGAATGGCAAAGCAGCCAAGGGCAGGGATGAAGCAGGAGCCATCTGCTCTGAGAGGGCTCCCCTGGGTCCCAGGAGTGGTGTCCCAGGTGGGGGACCAGGGCCCGGAGGCCATGGACAGGGGACCCAGACTTGCTTCCGTGTTCCCAGCTTGTGGAGGGGATGCAATGCCAGGATGAGGCCCGGGTGGAGGGTGCAGCACACCCCACTCCGGGTCCCCATTTCCCACCCTCCCTGCCCCATGGCATTAGCCTTGGGCAGGGAGGAGGGAAGTGGGGACATTGCAGGGAGGATGCCAGGGAGAAGGGGTGGCCCAGCCAGGGAGGCAACCTGTCTCCATCAGCAACATGTGGAGCGTCACTATGGCAACGCCTTTTGATGTGACAAGTGGCAGGAGCTGGGAGAGATGACGGAGGGGAGCTGGGAGAGATGACAGAGCAGGCGCTTAGAGGAGCCTGAAGCAGCTTCGCGAGCCCTCTTCTGCATGGACTTCTCTGATCTAGACCAGCTTGTGCCTTTCCGTGTTCCCCCTGCTCTGAACTCAGTGGGACCAGTGAAAGATTTGGGGAGGGAGCGATGTAGAGATAAGGGCTGCAGCTGGATCCTGCTTCAGTATCTCTTAGCCACTCAAGGCAGGGGTCCAAAAATGGGGCTGTTTGCACCACGCACGCCGCAGCTGAGATGCAGGTAATCTCCTTGGGGAGGGGTGGTGGAGGAGCAGGGCCTGATTAGCAAAAAGCCATGGACACCCCCACCATGTCCCTTTCTGCAGCCCCCTCCTGCACACCCTGTACAGGATGAGGGTGCTGAGAGCTAAGGGGGTGCATGAAGCCTGTCCTGGCTGCTCCCTCGGAGAGGGGCTGTGGGTGACCAGGGGCTCCTCCGGGTAGCCATCCTCCAGGGTGGGGGGACAGCAGGGCCCAGATGAGCCTTGGGAGGTCTCTTTTACCCCCCCCCCCCCCCCCCGCCCAGCCCTGCTGATGTCCCCAGCCCTTCTGGCACCTACAGGGCCACAGAGGTGTTTCCGCGTGGGGTGCCGTGGGGGAGCGGGGAGATGCTAGCCTCCGTCTGGTCTCTCCAGGGGCTTTCTGCCCCGGCTGGCTTTGTGCTGAGGGAGGGAGCTGGTGGATACATCAGTGTGTCTCCCCTATGCTGTCAGATGTGACGTACATGGAGTGGGAAACTAGGGAGGCCTTTCCAGGCATGGCAGAGGAGCTGCGCTAGGGGAGCAGGGTGGCCTCGGAGACGTGGGCATGGCACAGCCATCTCCCCACACCTGGCAGCTGTCCCTCGGGCTGAGGGTGTCCTGTGGGTTTGGTGTGCCCAGGGCGCCTCTGTCCTGCTGGCGCCCCAGGCTGGACTTTTCTTCCTCGCGGCTTTTGGATCGGTCTCGTGTGTAGTCCCTGCAGCAGGGAGAAACTTTAGCCCTGTTTCCTGGGCAGTGTCTCTGGCAGGCTCCTGCCCCTTCCCCACCGCTCTGTGGGGGAGCAGAGCCCAGGGAGGCGCTGGGTGGGTTTGCCCTAGCGGTTCAGGCTGGCGGCGCGTTGCGGTCCGGGGCCAGCCGCCCCTCTGCGGGAGCTGCATCTAGGGTGATGCTGGCAGAGCAGGGAGTCTCTGGTGCCTGGCTTTTGGCAGTGCCAGGGCTACGGGCAAGTCGGGAGGCACCAGAGCTATGTGGTCTCTGGGACGCAGAACCCCAGGGCAGGACAAAACGATGAGCTGTGGCTGCAGCGTCCCACTGCTGGGGGGGGGGGGGGCACAGACCTTCTTGCACTTGCTTTGGGGGAGGTGCTGCAGGGAGCAGGGCATCTGGTGGCAGCAGGTCCTTGCCGGGGGCCAGCTGTGCCCGAGCCACTGTGGGAGACGTGCCGCTGGGCCGGGGGCAAAGCTGCAGCAGCCCTGCAAGCCGTCGGTGCCGGGGACTGCAGGCTGTTCAGTCCCACGGAGAGAGGCAGGGCCAGTCCAAAGCTGGTGGGGGCAGATGTGGGCTGGGGGGTCCCGCAGCGCCCAGGCCGCTCTGCAAGGGTCTCCCAGCCAGGTGGCCTGAGCCGGGGGGAGCGCACTGAGGGTGAGGGCTGCTGCCCTCAGTACGCCGGGCCTGGCAGCGCCCCATGGGCAGGGGCAGAGCCGGTTGGGGGCCCCGAGGTGTTGGGGCAGGAGGCTGGCGCCCGTGGTGCAGGCAGCAGGGGCCCCTGGGGACCCTGCCCCGAGGCGGGGGCATCCCCACGCAGGGTAGGCGATGATGATGATGATGATGATGATGATGACGACGCAGCATCCCCTGGGTAACCTCATCGGGCCTGCGGCCAATGGGAGGCCGTCATGATGAGGTAATGCACGGCTCCGGCGCCTCATTGGGCGTGGGGGGGCTCAGTGGCGGGGCTGCCCCCCACATCCCTGGGGCTGGCCAGGCTGGGGGCCCTGCAGGGGCTGCGGGCACCATCCTGCCCACCAGCTGCCCCAGAGCTGGGGCAGGGTCCTCCAGCATCTGAGCCCTGCAGGGACTGAGATCCAGCGAGGGCTCAGCACCCTCCTGTCCCAGCATGGGAACACGCATGGATCAGGCCCTGCTGCTTCCCCAGCCCTGGGAAGCAGCTGAGGACACTGATGGGAACAACCCACAGCCCTTTGGGGCCAGCCTGACCAGTCCCAGAAAGACAAGTAGGGCAGTGGCCCCAGAGGAGAGAGGGTGCAGGGGGGCGTAAGTCCCATCGAGCGGGGACACGCTTGCAGCACCCCCCCATGACAGAGCAGGGAGAGCGTGGGGAGGCACGAAGCATGTGTCCTGCGGAGAGACAGCCCCCTTTGGGGAGGTCCCCCAGGAGCTGCCTTCTGCGAGAGCTGCCCTGATGCCCTGTGAGCCCCGACGGGCGCTGGAGAACGAAGGGCTGCCAGCGAGACAGGGTGAAAGCGCAGGGCAGAAATGCACCGCTGGGGGGGGGGGGGGGGGTCCTGGCTGGCTGCTGGGCCCCCAGGCAGATGGGGGACTCAGCCGGGGCCCTAGTCCAACCCGGGCTCCAAGGGGGCCCTGTCTGCCCTGCCCCAGGAAAGGGGGCAGCCTGGGCCGGGGGTGCCCCAGGGTGCTGGGAAGTGGCTGGATGCTGCTGCCTTGGCTTGGCAAAGCTCCGCATCCCCCTGCAGCCCTGGGTGTCCTTGCTCTGGTTTAGCCCCAAACAATCCCAAATGTGGTGCAGAATGGGGTTCCCCCTGCCTTGGGGCTGCCTGACATGTCTGGACCCCTTCCCTAGGGTCCCCCACCTGGTGTCCCCATCCTGGCAGGGTGGCATGGCCCCGTTGCCTTGATAATGCCCGTTCTTGGGTACCCTGCTGCGAGGAAGGAGGGAGCTGTGCCCACTTCCATGGTGACCTCCAGATGCTCTGCCCCCTTGCGCCCCCCCCCCCCCACCTCGGGTGCAGATGTCCCTGTTAACCCTTGCTCTGCTCTGCCCCCAGCGAAATGAGGCTGCCACCTACCCGCACCCCTCGCGCTTTGGGGACAGCTTCCACTCAGTGCTGCTCACCTTCATCGCGCTGGCCTGCGTGGCGGGCATCACCATCGCGGCCGCCGCCGCCTTCTGCCTGCGGCACCACGCCAAGCAGCGGGAGAAGGAGCGCCTGGCCGCCCTGGGGCCCGAGGGCGCAGCCGACAGCACCTTCGAGTACCAGGTAGGGCTTTGCCGCCCTGCGGGACGTGGCGCAGCCACGCGGGTCGGGTGGCGAGGGCACGGGGGGGGGGGGGGGGTTGGCGCTGTCATGGCTCAGGGGCCTGGCTGCGGTCCCCAGGAGCTGTGCCGCCAGCACATGGCTGCCAAGTCGCTCTTTGGCCGTGCGGAGGCCCCTGCGGCGCCGGCGGAGACCTCGCGGGTCAGCAGCGTCTCGTCCCAGTTCAGCGATGCCCCGCAGCCCAGCCCCAGCTCCCACAGCAGCACGCCGTCCTGGTGCGAGGAGCCCGTGCAGTCCAACATGGACATCTCCACCGGACACATGATCCTGGTGAGCCACCCTGGCGGGGAGGCAGCCCCTCGCCCCAGCCTCCCGCAGCGCGCCGGCTCCTGGGGTGACCCCTGCGCCTCTCCCCCAGGCGTACATGGAGGACCACCTCCGCAACCGGGACCGGCTGGCCAAGGAGTGGCAGGCTCTGTGTGCCTACCAAGCTGAGCCCAACGTCTGCTCCGTTGCCCAGGGCGAAGCCAACCTGAAGAAGAACCGCAATCCGGACTACGTGCCCTGTGAGCATCCCTGCCGCCCTGCCCGAGGCACCCGCTCCCAGGCCCTCGGCGGGGAGGGTGCGCGGGGCACTGGGACGTGCAGGGCTGCTGCAGGCCAAGGCAGGCTGCAGGGCAGTTTTGCCCCCAGCTGGACCTGGAGCATGGTGGAGGCCCTGCTCTGGCTGGGCCCTGCCTCCCCCGGGAGCTCACAGCCTCCCTCGGGAGCTCACAGCCCTCCCGGGCTCTGTTTCCCCAGACGACCACGTGCGGATCAAGCTGAAAGCTGAGAGCAACCCTTCCCGGAGTGACTTCATCAACGCCAGCCCTATCGTGAGTGCTCACCATGGGATCCCGCTCTGCCACGCGCTCAGACCCAGACTGGGCTCCCCCCTCTCCGAGATTGAGCCAGACTGAGCTCACAGCCACGTGGGCTACCCCAGGATGCGCCTGCCCTGTTGCGCAGATGTAGTTAAATCCATTTCCCTCCTGTGGCAACCAGCAGTTCCTCTCCAGCAGTCTGCTTCAGGCCTGTGGCCCCTAGAGCATCCCCCTGCTCCCCCCCAGTGGCACAGACCCCCTGTTCCAAGAGCGCGCACAGTCTGACCCCCCCCCCCTTCCCACTCCAGATCGAGCACGACCCGCGGATGCCAGCTTACATCGCCACACAGGGGCCACTGTCCCACACCATCGCTGACTTCTGGCAGGTGAGCGCCAGCACATCGGGGGAGAGGATGCCACCCTGGCACGCATGCCCTGGGACCCAAAGCTGGGACTCCTGCACCCCTCTGGGGCGATGGGTGGGGGTCCTGCCTGCTCCCCATGGCATGCCCTGCTGCTGCCCCAGCTCCTTCCACCGCAGTCCCAAGTGTGACGTCTCCTGGCCTGGCCCCTGGCACATGGGTCGCCCCTTGGCCCCTCCAGGGTGCGTCCAGGTGTGCGGGGCATGGCGCGGGGCTTGCACCCTTCCCCAGAGACTGGATCCTGCCCAGCCCTGGCAACGCACCCACTCCCATGGGCCCTGGGAGCTTGGCCATCCCTCTTGCCCCCCCACCATCCAGGAGGGTGCCCCATGCTGACAGCCACGGTGCCTTGCGTGCAGATGGTGTGGGAGCACGGCTGCACTGTCATCGTCATGCTGAGCCCGCTGGCCGAGGACAGCGTCAAGCAGTGTGACCGCTACTGGCCGGACGAGGGCTCCTCTCTGTACCACATCTATGAGGCAAGTGCAGGCCTGCGGCTGGTAGCCCCGGGCAGGGGCTGGCAGTAGCTGATGGCTCCAGGCCTCTCTCCGGCAGGTGAACCTGGTCTCTGAGCACATCTGGTGCGAGGATTTCCTGGTGCGCAGCTTCTACCTGAAGAACGTGCAGTCGCAGGAGACCCGCACGCTGACGCAGTTCCACTTCCTCAGCTGGCCGGCCGAGGGCATCCCCGCCACCACCCGGCCCCTCCTCGACTTCCGCAGGTGAGCGCTCCTGCCTCGGGGACCAGCCCCGCGCCCGCTCTGAGCGGGGGGGCTCTGCTCGGCACCCGACGGGGCAGGGCGGCGTGGTGGTGCCAGGGCCACGGGTGCTGGCAGCGACACGGAGCACGGGGGACCACGGACAGGAGGTCCCCGGGTGGTGTGATGTGGGCGGACCGGCTGAGGGACGCGGGGATGCCGTGGGAGGGGAGGAGCGGAAGAAGCGGGCTGGGGGTCCTGGCCAGCCTGTGACGAGGTCTGGCAGAGCTGGGTGGGCAGGCTGCCTCCAGCTGCGGCATCCAGAGGCTGCTGGGCTTTGGGGCAGCACGGTGCCCTGCTCAGGAGAGCCGTCAGGCAGCTCTGGTGAGGGGGAAACGGTGCCTTCTCCCAGGAGCTGGGACGGGGTGGCACAGCCTGGCACCTGCCAGCTGTGGGTGCAAGAAGGAGCCCCCGGAGCCAGCCTTGAACAGCTGGTCCCGTTGCTCCCCACGCTGTAAAGCTGGCCAGGGGTCCCCGGGAAGAGGGCCGCTGGGCCAGGACTGCTCCCGGGGCGTTTCCAGGCCATGCCCGCTGGGGGTCGGGTCGCTGGGCGGCAGCTTGGTGCAGGGAGCCGGGCTCCCCCCAGGCGGCTGAATCGGCCCTGCTCCTGCCGAGCCGTGCGGGAGGCAGCTTGTGCACAGCCCTGGAGCCGAACCGCTTGGCTGGTGGGGCTGAGGGGGGCACGGCACGGCCGTGCCGCGGGGCAGGGCTTGCTGCGGTCCTGCCCTGCCTGCCCCGTCCCCCCGGCGCAGATAACGGCGCTCCCGGAGCCAGCGCCGGCCCTGCGGGCTCACTGCGGCTTATCTGCGGCCAGGCAGGCTCCCGCGGGGGGCTGCGGGCCCCCGACGGGGGGCGAGGAGGCCGGCCGGCCACCGGGGCCAGGGACCCTGCTGAGGGCACCACGGGGGTCTCTGAGCACATGGCCCTCCCCTCCGCCCCGCTCACGCGCTCTCTGTCGCTCTGTCTCTCTCTCTCTCTCTCTCTCGCAGCTGCCGGCGTCATTTTTGTGATTTGCAGCTAGTAATCTGGCTCCAGTTGCATAGTCACAAAAGTGATCGTTGGCAGCCGTGCCTGCTGCATGGAGCATGCCGGGAGCCGAGCCGGGGCCTGCCCCCCCGCTTCGCGCCCGCCGGACCAGCGCCAGCCCCCTCCTGCCCGCCAGCCCCGGCCCCAGCCCGCCAGGGCTCCCGGCGCTGCGCCCTCCCCAGGCTGGCGGCAGCCCCGGCCCCGCTGGGCAGCAGTGTCGAGTCTGGCTCCTCTCCCTGCCCCGGAGCCCCTTTCCACACAGGGGTCCCATCCCATTCCTGGCCTTTCCTGCCCTGTGGCAAGCTGGTGCTGCCCTCCGCACCGGGGCAGCCCGGTGCAACGGGGGAGGCTGCAGGAGCCTCTGCCGGAGCCCCTCGGGGCCACGTCGCAGGGCCCCCACTGCCCACCCCGCTCGCTCCGGCATGGTGAGGGGGCACCCATGCCGCCCGTCCCCGGCAGAGCAGGGTGCCGCATCACTGATCTGCTCCCTCTTGTCCTTGCAGGAAGGTGAACAAGTGCTACCGGGGTCGCTCCTGCCCCATCATCGTGCACTGCAGGTATCACAGGGGATGCGGGTGCACATGGGGCTCTGCCCCTGCCATGGGGCAGGCTGGGGGGCTGCGGGGCAGGGAGCCACAGGGACCTGCTGGCCGGGGGCAGGTTGTGATCTGGAGTGGCCCCCAGCCTGGCCTCCCCGTTGCTCGCCACTGTTGGGACCCCCTGTCCTCCCCTGATACAAGTACCTGCGTCTTTCAGTGATGGTGCAGGCAGGACTGGGACCTACATCCTTGTCGACATGGTCCTGAACCGAATGGCCAAAGGTGAGTGTGGCACTGCAGGTGGCACCACTTCAGCCCATCCCTGCTTTTGAGGATGCATCCTTGGACCCCCCCCCCCCCCCGGACCCCACCGCAGTGCTTGTCTGCAGCCCTGACCCCACTCTTGCTCTGCCCTAGGTGTGAAGGAGATAGACATAGCTGCTACGCTGGAGCACATCCGAGACCAGCGGCCCGGCATGGTGCAGACCAAGGTACCCCCCCCCCGACACCCCCAGGCTCTGCCCAGGCTGGTGCCCCCCTCCCTCCCTGGGTCCCTGTGGTGGCAGCAGTGCTGCAGGGGCCCCACGCTGCGCTCTCCTCCCCCAGGACCAGTTTGAGTTTGCACTGACCGCCGTGGCTGAGGAAGTGAACGCCATCCTGAAGGCACTGCCCCAGTGATGGCGAAGACCCCCCCGTCCCCGTCCCCCCTCGTCTCCTCCCGGCCCTGCCGTTCCCCTGCCCTCTGGCTTCGAGCACTCTCCTCGCCCTGCCCGCGGGGCTGCTTGCCCCATGAGACGCTGTCTGTGCTGCTGGCTCTGCCCCCTGTCCCTCCCCGGGCGCCGCTGCCCCTCTCCCGGGGGCCCATGGGGGCCAGCCCCTCTGCGCGCACACGCGTGTGCTGCGGCGCATGGTGCGCAGCTCCCCTGCTGCAAGGGTGGGGGGCAGGGCTCGTGTCCTGGCCCCCGCAGAGGGGGGCCGGGCTCGTGTCCTAGCCCCCGTGGAGGGGGGGCCGGGCTGCGCTGCCGGGAGTGTGGGGACAGGCCCCCCTGCTGCCCTGCACGTGCTCCTGTCCCTCCCTGTGCCCAAGTGGGGGACGCAGCAAGTGGGGGGCACCCTGGCCCCCACCGGGGACGGCTGCATGCAGGGGAGCCCTGGCCTGGCCCATGTCCCCCCCCTCCGTGTCATCCCAGCCTCGTCACTCGAGCAGAAGAGAAATTTCTAGAGAAATATAATTTTGTATCTTGATGTGAATAAAGTTCTCGTGTCGCGTTTGTGCAGCTGCAGCCGGGCCTGGCCTCTGTCTGTGGGGGGAGAGGGGCGCCGGGAAGGGGGTGCCTTGGGGGCAACGCTGTCCCCAGGCCAGCTGCCCAGCCCTGCCATCGTCCCCCCAGGAGCGCAGCCCCTGCGCTGCACGGTGGGCTCAGCGCAGCGGCGACCCGCCCCCCCCCAGCCCCACCGCTGCAGTGCCCCCCCAACAGCCAGCCCCACTGCAGCCCCGAGCCCCCCACCCCGGCCCAGAGACACCCCACATGCGGCAGCTACTGCAAACGGGTTTATTGACTGCTGGCGGCAGAGGGGGCTGGGGGGCTGCAGGGGGAGACCCTCCTCGGGCCTGGCAGCGAGGGAGGGGGCCAGGGCCCAGCGCCACTGCCCCCCCGGGGGCTGAGCATCACCACTGGCCAGGCCCAGCCTCACTGCCCCTCACTGCCCACCACCAGCCCCCCCTCGCCCCCACCTAGGCCTCCCACCACCAGCACCCTGTGCCCCCCCCCAGGGGGGCCCAACAGCAGCTACTGGGTCTAAGCTACAACACTCCCCTCTCCCACCCCCCAGCCCCTCTGAGCCCCCGGCCCCCTCCGCCACCCCCAGCACCCTGGGGTGCCCGGGGCATGCTTGCTCGCTGCCCCCCAAGCCCGTGGGCATCGATCGGCCGTGAGGCCTGTCCCCCCCACCCCGTGGAGGCAGAGGGAGCTGGGGGGAGAGGGGGGCGGAGGGGGTGGCCGTGCAGGGACAAAGCGGAGTCCTGGCTCGGAGAGCCTCCGTGGGCGAGCGGGCGTGCGCGGGTCCCCCGGGCGCAGTGGCCTCAGAACACACCTGGGGAGACAAGCGGGGGGGGGGCACAACACATCCGGTGAAACCGAGCGCCGGCAGCGTGTGGCAGCCAGCCGGGACGCGGGCACCGCCGTGCGCCAGGCCTGGGGGGCCCCCTCGGCCCGGCACCGACGAGGGAGGGAGCGGAGGAAGGTCCAGGAGGAGGAGGAGGAGGAGAGCCAAGGCAAGGCGCAGCGCGGCAGCCAGCTGGCCCCTACCTGCAAGTGGGGCTGTGCCCTCATCTCGCATGTGAGCCCCGGGGCAAAGGGACAAAATCTGTCCCTGCCCCACAGCTGGCCCCACGTGGGCAATGGCCAAGGAGGAAACAGCCAGGGGTCCAAGGAAACCGTGGCCAAAGCAGGAGGTGGAAAGGCCCTGCAAGCATCGCAGAGGGTCACTGCTGCAGGAAGCGGTGGGGCAGGGAGAGACAGTGCCCCCAGGCCGAGGGGGTGACAGTGCCCTGTGGGGAGGGGGGTTACCTGGAGGGGAGGCAGTGGGGAAGGCAGGCAGGGTCTGCAGCGGGAGGGATGGAGGAGGAGGGGGTAGAGGCAGGAGCAATGGCATCCGGACGGGAGAGAGACAGACACAAGGCACCAAGCAGCGTCCACGCGCGCATCCCTCCTTGCGGGGGGGGGGGGCCCGACCCCAGCCCCCCCGAACCCTTGGCCCAGGGGGGGCTGCAGCGGCCGGGAGGCACAGGCTGAGGACCTGGCCCTCGCACAGGGCCGGCAAGGAGAGACAACCACGTAGGGGCCCCCACGCCGTCAGGGCACGGCCCTGGCGCCATGGGCTCATCCTGCCGCCCCAGCAGCCTGGGGGCTGCTCAGGGCAGGGGGTGACCTCCAATTCCCCCACCAACCTGCCCTGCGGGGCAGCACCAGGCTCTGCCTGCCCCAGCATGTGACAAAACTGGGGATCCCCCAGTGCAGGCAAGGACAGGCAGAACAGGGAGGGTATGGGCAGGCCAGCCGGGGGCTGCAGGTGCCCACCTTCCAACCACGACCCCCTGCTGTGGGGCAGACTAACCCTGGCGGTCCCTCCCTGCACCAGAGTCCCCCCAGCCGCCCACAGAGGAGCAAAGAGGCAGAGCAGGGGCAGCCAAGTCTTTTGCTGGGGGCAGCAGGAGCCAAGGGGGCAGCTGAGCCCCGGGCAGCGATGGTGTGATGGGGCCCCGTTCCGGCCCGGGCACCTCTTTCCTCCCCATGCCCTACGGAGGCTGAGCAGCTGCCCCCAGCACCCTGCTCCGGGGGGGCACTGCCCTGGCCCCCAGTGTCACGCTCATAGCAGGCGGCAGTGCCACTGCTTTGGTTTGGGGGCAGGTTCGTGCCCCGGCGCGATAGGGCTGCCAGCCCCAGGCGGCTCCAGCTCCTGCCCACCCCGGGGACTGCGGGCTCTGCCGGCAGAAGGGGTGCCCGAGCTGCGCGCTGGCGCCGGCGGGGCACCCCGGCCCTGCGCACCTGCTCGGTGGTGCCCCGCTGCCTCCATCTCGGAGAGGCTGTAGGCCATGGCCAGCTGCAAGTCCTCATCCTCGTCCTCGCTGTCCGTGTAGAGGCAGACGGGTGAGGAGCTCTGGGGCCGGTGTGGGGCGGGCGCCGGGGATGAGGGGGGCCGCCGGCTCTGGAGGGCTTGCTGCTCCCGGCGGCTCAGCTCCAGCCCCAGCGCCATGTCGTCGGGGACACCTGCCAGGAGAGGGGACGTTAGCAGTGGCTGTAAGTGGGGGGCTGCAGCAGAGATGCTGGCCTTTGATCCTAGGTGCTGGCAACAGCTCCTGCACCCCCCACCTCATCTCAGCCCCCCTCCTGGGAAATGCCACAAGCGCAGGACTACACAGAGCTCTGCACTTCGCAGAGGCCACCAGGCTCGGGGCCGGGCGAGTGCTAGAGGCTGGGATGGATGTCACGTCCCTTCCAGCTCCACACAGTGGCTGCACAGGGTCCTAGTGACACCTCCTGCTGACCCCCCCAGGCAGAGCCCCGAACCAGGGCCGATCAGGGCTCAGCCCAAAGCTGAGCTGGGACACAGCGCCTCACAGCCACCCCAAGGGAGCTGGGGCTCCCCAAAGGAAACGGGTGCCAGGAGGCAGCACAGCCAGTCCCGAACAAGATGCTCTGGGGTCTGCGGTGCTGCTTCTCACCATTGATGTGGATCGACTTCAGCTCCCCGTCCTCCTCCACTTCCACCCGTTCCTGCCCATTCTCGATAATCCTGCAGACAGACAGACAGTCAACAGCCAGAGCATCACAGTGACGAGCGGCAGCCCAGCAAGCCACGCAACCCCATCTGCTGACAAAGGCGAGCTACAGCGGGGGAAATCCCTGAAGGGGGATGCAGCCGATGCTGGGGCAGAGCCAGCCCCAGCTTGAAGGGTCCCTCCTGTCCTACCCAGCCTAGACGGGAGGAAGGGGCCCAGGACTGACCACCCACCACGGGGGGGAGGTGAGATGACAGTGCAGGGCCCCAGCGCGGGGACCAGAGGGACGGATGGGTCAGATCCAGCCTGGCGCTCTGCTCCTCCGCAGCGGCTCCTGGTGCTGAGGCCCGCCTGTTTCAGCCACAGCGCTGCGCCGCCCCTCACCTCTTCGTGGTGATGCGCTTGCCGTTAACGAAGGTGGTGGAGGTGGAGACAGAGCGGAAGCCCAGGCCAGCGTCAGCTCCAGAGACAAAGGATGAGGTGAAGAAATCTGGAGAACAGGGCAACAAGGTCAGTGCCCAGATCCTGCAGCCCTCCAGGCCCAGGGGTGAGCAGGGCACAAGGGGTGAGAGGAAGGCAGGGGACAGACCATGCACAGATACTACCCAGGTCTGAACAGCACAAGGGACCTGAGCGAGGCCAGCCCAGCCGAGAGCATGCAAGGCTGGAACTGCCTGGCAGCTCTGGGTAGGGGGATGCAGCCATCTGGGACTCCCACACAGGGCAGGGGCTGGCAACATTTCCTACCTGAGGATCCTGGGAAGGGAGAAAAGAAGTGGCCTGGTCCATGCTGCCGGGGACCAGGTCCTCGCAGGTCAGAAAAGGGCAACATCTCATCTAGAAGGCAGAGAGGACAGTGTCAGCCCCGTCCTGATGCCCCCTGAGAGGCACTGCAGCCCACAGTCCCAGCTTGTGCCCACTGGCTGGTGAGCCTGGGGCAGGGCACTGCTGGAGGGAGCTCGCCGCAGGGCTGGCTCCCAAATCACGCTAACAGCACGTCCCATCCCCAAGCTCTGTGGCTGCCCCAGGACCAGGGAAGTGCCCCAGAACCGCCCCCCTCCCGCTCCGCACGCACCAAAGAAGTCGGCGAAGGGGTCTCGCCCACCGAAGAACTCCCGGAAGACGTCATGAGCACTGCGGAAGGTGAAGGTGAATTCAGGGGCTCCGGCACCAGCCCTGGAGCCCCCCGGCCCTGGTGGAGAGAAGAAGCGTAGAGTTAAGCAGTGCCGCAGGTGGGAACCCCTGCAGGACCTGCTGGGCAAGGCAGGGAGCTCCACACACCCAAGGGACACAGACCCCCACCAGGGTCGTCTTCACACAGCGCTCTATCTGGAGGCACATTAATTCCCCTGGGGCCCCCCATTTAGCCCACTCACCTGCACCCATGAGGCCATCTTTGCCATAACGGTCGTAGACATCACGCTTTTGCTCTGCAAGAAGAAGACATGGAGGCTGTGGGAAAGCCAGGTACCATGAGTGGTACCTAAACTGGAGGCACGGGCAGGAAGTAGTGATGTTTCCCCCAACAAGGTGAGACAGAGAACAGCAAGGAGCGAGAGGAGGAGGGCGGAGGAGGGCGGCACAAGCACCTGCTGCTCCTGCGCCACTCCCAAAGCCCCAGCTCCCGCAGCCAGGGCCTCGGGCAAGGCTGAGCTCGCCGCAGTGGGAAGGCATCGGCTTGGGAGGCTGTGCAGCACTGCAGTGTCTCTCACTCACAAGAGCCTTCTTGGAGGACCCGTGGGGAGGTAACCAAGTCCCACATGCTGAGCAGCAAAGCTGGAGACATCCGCTACCTCCCAGGGACACGGGCTTTCACACAGTCCAGGGACACCACCCAGAGGAGCACAGAGCAGGACACCCTGGGGTGTCAGGGTCAGGAGGGGATGGGGACACAGAGACAGGACAGCACCACGGCCTCTTACTGTCCGACAGCACTTCGTAGGCCTCGGCGATCTCCTTGAACTTCTGCTCAGCGTATTCCTTGTTGTCAGGGTTTTTATCTGGGTGCCATTTCAGCGCTGCCTTCCTGTACCTGCACAGCCCGGACAGACGGACAGTCAGCAAAGGGCACACAGCAGCCCTCAGGAGGTGAAGACCTCCCAGGACAGCCAGTGCTCCCCACTGAGCACACAGCTCCTGCCAGGGGCTCACCTCTGGCTCCGACAGGCAGGGGCACCTCTGAGCCTGTTTCACCCACCACGGAGGTTTACGCTGACCCCCCAAGCTGTGGTGCTGACCTGTGCAAGCACAGCAGCACCTCGCACCTGACGCAGAAGCCTCAGCTGGCAAGCAAACAGAGGGCCCTCCGTTTCTGACTTCTCCAGCATCTCCCCAGCCAGCAGTTCATTTCTGCTGTTTCTCTCTGATTTACCACGTCCCTCTTAAAAGCACGGCCCCAGAGCTGGCCAAAGCATCCCAGGCGTCATCCCAGTAATGGTGCATATACAAAGAGACAGACTCACTGATCCTGACTTCCCTACAGAACCACAGCAGGGTCTCACTCACACCGACCCCAAACCTTCCTGCAGGGCCTCCTCTCATGCATGGAGGTTCCTGCATGCAGCACTGACTGCGCTTCCTATTCCCATAGTTATACATCCTTGCGTCTGACTGCACTGCAATGCACTTCACTGGACCAAGCCCAGCTCGCCAGGCAGCGCAGATGCCCCACATGCCTGCCCACCCCGCTCATCATTCACTGATCCTCGTGGCAACCACGAGTTAGCTCTGCAGATGCTTCGCGCTTGCTTCCAGATCACTGAGCTGGGCCAGGCCTCCAGCCAACCCCCTGCCTCCCCCCAGGTCTGTTCATATCACCCCGTCATCCTGCTTCCTTCCACTGACTGGACAGGAGCATCAGATCAATGCGTGCTGCACCACGGCTCAGCGCCTGCGGTCTGACAGCTCCCAGCTCATCCTCACCCACTCAGCTCCTGTTTCTTCCCCACTCAGCTGGGTCGAATGGCCCAGCAGCCCGGGCATGGCTAATAGGAGTCCCCAGGGCCGTGCCGGACTCCACTTGTGCAGGGTCCCAGGCACCCAGCAGGTATCTCGCCTGTGGCTTGACAAGCCCCACGTCACTTTGCCCAGGTCAGGCCCGAGGTCTGTGAGGTCTCCGGCTCCCCAGGGTGCCATCACACACAGTTTCAAGCCGACTTTTGTCTCTCTGTCTGTTTTAGCCAGGTCAGGGATCTGGGTCACAGCACAGCTGTTGGCAAGGCAGGAACTTCCTAAACTGGTTCTGCCTCCAGAGCAAATATTTGTGGCATGATCCCATGTTGCAGGCTGTGCCCGTCTCAGCTCCTGTGCAGAAGCAGGTCTGACAATACTCATAGGTTTGCTCCAGAGCCTTCCTGGGTCTGCTGCATGTGCATATGGACCAGGGGGTCTTGTGTTCCCCCTCTCTGCCCCCCACAGTACAAACAGGTCTCCTGGGGGCAGGCGAGCACAAGGCAGCCTTTTCCTGCCCTTTGCAGCTGGCTGGGGATAACTGAGGCTGCCCAGCTTCCCTCATGCACTGAGTTTGTTAGGAATCCCCTCTCCAGCAGGGACCTCTCTGCCCCTGCTCTGTCCCCCATCTCCCCTAGGCACAAGCCACCAGTTGGCACCTATCCTCCCTGGATGAAGCCTGTTTGCTCAGACACTGCACAAAACCCCAACGCTCATCTCACAGTCCTCTTCCTCTGGCCAGCTCCCCGCCTGCCCTGCCACCGCCGGCGGAGAGTGAACCTGGCTGTGTGCCAGGGTCAAGGCAGCTCCCTGCACCAGGGAGCTCCAGAACCAGAGAGAATCTGACTGACCCGCTCCTGCTGGGGTCCCTCCTGCAGCCACTGTCACACTCATGTCACCAGGGCTCGCCGCAGGGCTGAGCTGCCCAGGCATGGACAGCCCCCCTTCATACTGTGCCTGTCCCCTCTGCAGCCGGGATCCTTCACCCCTCCGAGAGCACCAAGCCTTCATCCGCCCTGCAGGATGACAGGCCGGGAGGCCCCATCTCCCTGTGGTAGCTGAGGCCACCCGAGGCATGGCACAGGACCCCTGCCAACACCTGCTCTGGGGATCACATCGTGGTGAGGGGACACGCTGCTCCTCATCCCACGTCCTCAAACCGCTCCCCTCCGGCCAGCAGAACCCCCCACATAGCAGCCTCCCTCTGCCATCCCCACATCCTGAGGAGGGAGAGGGGACTCTTTCCAATGCCGGCAGGACCAGGAGAGTCAGCGCTCCCTCCTGACCTGTGCCCAAGCCGCTGCTGGGTCTCTGCCCAATCCCCCAGCTCCTGCACCCGCGCTGAGCCCCGGGCTGAGCACAGACCAGGGATAAAGGGACCAAGCGCCCGAGAGAGGCCTTTGTGGGACAGCAGCGGTGCAGAGAGGCCCAGCCCCACACTGGCCTCTGTAAACACGCAGCACGAGACTGCGAAAACAGACAGAAACAAAGGGCAGATTGTCATCTCTGGAGCAGGGCCCTCTCCACACTGCCCAGTGGCAGAGCCCAGAAGGCAGCCCGAGTCTCCCGGTTGCTGGCACCACCGGGGTTGGCTGCCCTTTCCTGACAGGAGCAGCTGGCAGGATCCAGAGGGGCTGAGCTGGGATGCCTGGACTTACGCCTTCTTGATGTCATCGGCGGTGGCGTTCCGGCTCACACCCAGTGCTTCGTAGTAGTCCACCATGACGCGTGTCCGTCCCTCAGGGTCACTGGGGATAGAAGGCAACATCAGGGGCTCCTCAGACTTAGCCAAGCAGCACAAGGGGCAAGAGCAAAGGCCTGCCCAGTATCATGGATGGGCTGTCCTCTCCTCCCAAGGAGCACCAGCCACCCCACAGGTCCCTAAGACAGGCAGTTCCCTCCAGCACCCATCTCCAGGCACAGCAGGGCTCAGACCCTCCCACCACCCAGCTCAGCCACTTCAAAGCACGCGCAGCTTGAGCCTTTTCTGCTGCCACACCACTATCCCGGCCAACTGCGTCACCCCGATTGCCCAAACCCTCCCTTGGGCTGGCCCTGCCTTTTCGGCATCCCGGGGGCAGGCATCCACCCCCATGGGGTGCCAGCAGGGACATCTGCAAGGGACAAGCTCTCCTCGTGCCCATGCAATGGCCAGGACAGAGCCAGCTGGACTTTCCTGAAGAGGCTCTGCCTCTCCCTGCAGGGATTTTGTTCAGAGGTGGTGGGTGGCCTGCTCTGCAGTCCTGCCCCCAGGCTCGGGCTGCACCTGGGCAAGGGAAGAAGAGGGTGCACAGACGCTGCGCTCTGCCTCTGTGACCTCCTGGTCTCCTCTCCACCCGGCTAAGTGCCTCTCGTCCAACTTGTTCCCCACGGGCTGCTCTCACTTCTGTCCCTGGCCGTGCTCCCCTTTTCCCCGGCTCCCCTCCCCGCTCCTGCAGGGAGCAGCCCGTGGCAGAGCCCCCGCATCGCCGGGTGGCTCTGTCCTGAGCCAGGGAGGCAACGGGAGAAGGGAACCAGCTCCCTGGTGACATTCGCTGTGCATCACGGATATTTGGGGTGCCGGCACCCCTGTACCAGTGGGCACGGGGAGCGTAGGGCTGTATCCAGCCTCCCCCATTTTCCAGGGGAAAAGGGGCCCTGCTCCAGCACCCCTCCCGCCGCCAGCCCCGGCACACCGCCGGCCTCCGGGGAGGCGCAGGCACCTGCAGCCGCCGCCAGCCCCGGCTCCGGCCCAGGGGAGGACGCCGGGCTGCAGGGCGGCCGTCGGGCCCTGCCTGCGGCGGCGGCCCCGGCGCTAAGGCGCTTAGCGGCTGTTAGGCCTCAGCGGATTAGGCGTTCAGCGGCGCAGGAGCAGCCGCCTCGGCGGACACACCCGGCGCTTGGCTGCGCCGGTAACGCGCCCCGCGGCGGCCGGGGCGGCGCCGCCCGGGCCCCCGCTCGGCCCGGCCCGGTGCCGGGGCGCCGGGGCCCCGAGCCCCCCCGGGCCCCCCTTCTGCCACGGCGCTCGGGCCCGGCAGCTGCTGGAAGTTTCCGCCCACCCCCGGCACCGGCGAGCGAGCGGCCCTGGGCTGCGGCCAGCGGATCTGGGCCGCCGCCCGCCCCCCCCGGGTCACCGTGCGCCGCGCCCCCGCCGCGCCGCGCCGCCCCCGCCCGCCCCGGGCCCGGGCCCACCTCGGTGCCGCAGCGGAGCCCGCCCGCCCGCATCGCGCCGCCCGGCCGCGGCCGGCCTCCCCCTCCGCCTCCGCCTCCGCCTCCCGCGGGGCCCGGGGCGGGCTGCGCCGCCGACGAGCCCCGGCGGCAGCCAACCGCCGCGCCGCAGCCTCTGTGGCGTCACGGCCCGGCCGCGCGCGCCGCTGACGTCACAGGGCGGCGGGTGCGAGCGCAGAACGCGGCGGCGGCGCCCGCCGAACGCCCGCCCCGCCGCCTCCCCCCCGCCTGGGCCCGCCGAGGGTCGCCTCGCCCGGCCTCGCCGCTTCCCGGCCTGCTCCTCCGTTCAGCGGGCCTGGCCCTGCCACCCGCGGAGGACGGCTCTCTGCCGGGCCGCCGGCTGGGCCCCGTCCCCCACGGGCCGCTCACCCCCGGGGCAGCTTGTCCCCTCTCTCCTCCCCCTGCTGCGTGCTGAGCCCTCCCTGCAGGCTCTTGGCCCCCGAGGCCTGCCGTGCCCCGCCACGGAGGCACCGGGGGTGGTCCGGGCTCGGGCCCCCAGCGCGGCCCCAGGGACCCAAGGGTGGCTGCAAGTGGGGACACGGCTGGTGCCCGGGCCCCCGGCTCACCCAGCTGGCAGGGGATCAGCTGATCACCGCCCCGTATCCGTCCCCAGCTCCTGCCAGCCCAGCCGAGGCCTGGCCAGGGCTGGCGGCCAGGCTGATGGCGCCAGGGAGAAGGTGCGTCAGGCGCTAGCGTTGTGCCGGGCTCCCTTGGGCCGCGCTCCCTGTCTCCTCGGCTCCTCTCGGCCCGCTGTCCCTCGGGGAGGGCCCCGACCCCGGCACGCAGACCTGCCGCGGCTCACAGGCCTGGGAGGGCTGCGGTACGAGGGCAGCAGCCCCCACGGCATGCCCTGGGTCAGCACAAGCTCCAAGGGCACCTGAACGACTGCCCAGCAGGAAGCTACAGCTCTGCCAGGCAGCGGCTAAGCTGCCCCAGGGGGAGCGAGCCCAGGCCAGCATTTACCAAACAAGTCAACAAAGTGATTGTGTCTCCTAAAGACCTCATCAGCTCCACAGAAAGCATACGTGGAGCCTAGGCCTCCAGCATCAGCAACTGCCGGTCCTGACAGGAGAGAACAGACACATTCATCACAGTCTCCCACGATGGGATCCTTGCAGGGAGCAAGACCCGGAACCTGTCCTTGCCATAGTGATCATACAGGTTCCCTGTTATCTGTGCAACCAGGAGACAGCAAGGAGCAGCAAGCCTTGTCTGAGAGCGTGGACCAGGCTCTTGGGGCAGGTCCCCCGACCAGAGTGCCTTCACTGGGTGCTGGGGCTCGGATTTGGCCCATCTGCCCAGCAATGAGGGCCCCCTGCTGGGTGCATGGCTGGCCCGGGCTGGCCTGGGCTGGGCTAGTATGGGCACTAGATGGAGCCACAGGCTGGCTCACAGGGGGCCCCATCCTGCTGGCTGGGAAGCCAGGGGAGATGCCACCAGGACCTAGCTGGAAGGAAACCTCGCTTTCCTTTCCTCAGCTTTTGCTGCTGACGCAGGGAAAAGAAGGCCCCAGAGCTCCTGGGAGTCAGCCTGCTCCATCACCACCGGACAGAGAGGTCTCAGTGCTGGGGAAAAGGAGAGGGAACCTGGCATGCTGGCCTGGGAACCACGCTGCTGCTCTCTTCGCAGCACATATGTCCCTCACCCCTGAGACCAGGGTACACAGAGAGAAGGACTTAGTTCTTTTTAATGTCCTCAGAGACAGGCTGCCCCTGCACCTTGCTGTGCTGATGGCTGAAACCTTCTTCTCATTCCAGATTTCCTTTACTTATTAATGCTTTAGCCACATTTGCTCTTGCACTGCCTCTAACCTCTTTGTTCCATTAGCTTTCCCCCTTCCTGGTGCTTTACCCCAGGTGTATTTACAGCCAGCAACCAGCCTGCACCTTGTGGGGTGCCCTAGCTGTGCTCCTCTCACCACTGGGTGCAGGAGGGGTGCAGTAGGCTCTGCGGGCTGGGAGGATATACGCAGGGCGGACGGCTGTGCATGTCTTTCCACCTTTTCTCACAGCACTTCTAGCTGGCCACTGGTTGGAGAGGGGGTGCTGTGCCAACTGGACCTTGCCCCTGAGCTGCCACAATTGCTCCTCTGGTCAAATGAGCAAACCCAGACAGCTTGCAGTGGCTAAAGAGAGCCAGCTTGTCTCACACGGAGAGCATACCTTCAGCCACAGCTTCCTGTTCTCTTTTCCCTGCCTTTTTCTCTTAGGTCTGACATGAGCTGGCTGCCTTAAGTCCCAGCGCGTCCTTTTGCCTGTCCAGCTCGCACAGGCTGTGAACCCAGTGCAAGCACAATTCAGAAATGCACACTCCACACGCGTTTGATGCCCAGACTCCAATGGGCAGATGTTCCCCCCATCCCTTGGGGTGTCTCGCGCAGCCCAGTGGCTTTGAGCAACCAAAGTGTCCTGGTGAGCTCCAGGGGCAGCTCACCCTTTTCCCCCCCTCTCCTCGGGTACCAGTCTCACAAGCTCTTTCAGTCAATATTCCTTTGACTCAGCCCCTCTCTGCTATTTTCGCTTTCAGGGCTGATGCTTTTGCTGCCTGTGTCCTCCTTGCAGCCTCCCCTGAAGACATGGTGCTGCGCTCCTCTCGGCCCCCATCAGCAGAGGACATTGCCTGGGGAGCTGAGGGTTGCTGCCCTTCCCGGGAAGGTGCATGTGTCTAAAAGAGTCAGACTGGGGCCGTAGGGGCAAATATCTCCCTGCTGGACCCAGGGTCTCTCCACCTTGCTCTCAGCCTGTTATCCCTACAGGGCCTTGGTCCAGCTCTTTCCATGGAGGGTATTACTAGGTGCCTTCTTTAGCATGGAGCAGACTGACTGTGAACAGTCAGATGGCAGGAGGTATCCTCTCTGTCCTGGGCACATGGATCTGGTGTCCCTAAAGGAATAGAGTCTTCTCTGTGAGACCAGGCACTTTGTTAGGCACAATTTAAAGAAGAAATCAAGATTATTTTCTCAAAATACGAGGTTAGCTTTTGATTACAATATTGGAAAGTAGTTACGAAGAGCATAAAAACATCGAAATGTGGACTTTGGGCATATGGGATATTGATCAGTTGCTCTACCTGATAACTAGGATTTCTGCAGAATGTTTGTTAGCTGGAGAAACCTTGCTCAGCTGCACTGTCTCCAGAGCGCTGTCTCTCAGCAGGAATGTGGTCTGTGCAGTTTTTACACCTGGGGAATTACAGTTCTCTTGAAGTTTCCAAGTATGACTCAAGAAGATCTTTATTTCTCTACAAATTCTGGAGATCCCCTTGTGTTGTGGCCCTGCTGTTAGCTCTCAAAGGCTGTGAAAATGCCAATGAAATACTCTAAGCTAAGAAAGCCTTTGAGTGAGTGAAGCTAGACCCCAAAGGACCAGTTTTTCTATGCTGGTTACCCCTTCTTTCAGGAAGTCAACTGAATTGCATCATAAACTTCTTGTAATATTATGCAAACCACACTCTGAGAGAGGGTTTTTTCTTTTTTTTTTTAGCACTATGCAACACTTTGTCTTTTGATTTCCTCAGAAGGAAGGCTTCCTAAAAGCTGACAGTTACATATCATAAAACAGTGTTCTTTAGAGCAGCTGTCTGAGCTGTGGAGCAAACTGCTCAGGGAGTTGCATGCCCACTGCCCCCCAAATCGTACCCCGCCTGCATGAAGCCATCTCCCCTCTCCTTCCCACGCAGCAGCCCAGTTACCCCACAGCCTTTCTGCAGGAGCAGGTAGCTGGACACAGTTCTCCCAGGGCACTGCCCAGCTCTTCCTTCTATGTCCTTTTGGCCATGAGGCCTCATGATGCTGTCTGGGGCTGAACCCCCTGTGCGCTCTGTGAAGGGCAGAGGCAATAAGACCAGCTCCCAGTGAGAGCCAGGACGTGACACCAGGAGAGCAGGGCGCCCCGCGGGGAGGCTCGGGGCCGAGGGGAGCCGCCAGTCTCAGCTGCATGGTCAGTCTGGCCCCAGAGGGAAGGGAGGCAGGCTTTGAGAAGAAATTACTTACACCTTTCTAATCTCATTGGTAGAAGCATCCCAAGGAATACACAGCAATTTGTCATAGTCCCCCATCGTGACAGTCTGTCCAGCACAGATGGCAGCAGTGCAGGTGGGGAGGAGAAGTACCTGGATGTGAGCAAGTGTCCCCAAAGAGGCAGCAAAAGTCTGCAGGACATAAGCTATGACCAGCGCTAGTCCCAGCCCTTCATCCAGCTGGGGGCCTTCTGCAAGGAGGTGACAGGCATTTGCTGCGGATCCCCGTCCCTGTGGCATGGAGCATCCCGCTGACCCGCCAGCCAGCCCATGTCCCGCTGGCCACCTGCAGCTCGGATGCAGCACAGAGCTGCAGCATCCGTGATGCTGTGTGCTAGCTCTCCCTCCTCTCTCTATCCTTCTCCCGCCCCTCTATTTGGGCCTCATCTTGGCTCCTGTTCACCTGCACCTCCCTATTTGACGTGCACAAGTTTATGCACCCACTTTAAAATCCACATTCATTCTTTTACCCTCAGTTCCACCATCTCATTTGAACCATCGTGCCCTGCTCCCCTTGCCCTCCTGCCCAGCCCCCTTCTTTGCCTGCTGCTCTTGGTACTTGTCCCAATGACAGTGTTCTCCACTAGCAGTGCCTGCTCTTCCAGTGCTCCCAGTGTCCTGGTGCCTGACCGTGCCTTTCCCAAACTGCTCTGTGTTTATCCCAGTGGGCTTTTCTAGAATTGCATCTTCTAGGAACTAAGGGTATCAGGGTAAGCATATCCCTCTGGTGCTTTAGCAGAGGGTGACATAAAAGCACATAGAAGTGAGAAATAGCAACATCAGTGCGACAGACTTGCCTTCTACTCAAGTAGGGCACTGTCTCTGGGCTGGATTCAGCAATCTGTGCCGGCCCCTCTGGAAGGCATGAGCTGTGCGTCTGTGTGCGTCCGAGGCACCACCCCACGGGAGCGCTCCTCTGCACTGAGCTCTGGGGCTGCTGCCCGAGGCGAAACCCAGACAACACCAAGGCACTCACAGGTTTCAGATCAACAGAGTCTCAGGCTGGTGGAGGTGACAGAAGCCCGTGATTAAACAGGTTCTCCATCACGTGCTCGTGCCCCTCCTAGGCACTGCTTCACGGCAGCACCTGAGCCTCGTGAGAACCTGAGATTTATCGCCCTTCCCTTGGATGAACAGGAAAGACAGGCCTGTGCCCATAGTGGTCAGCTGGGGAACCAGCAGTGCACTTATCCCAGTGGGAAGGTCCCATCCAAAATGTGGGGGTGCAATTCATAAGTGCTGCCTGGCGCAGCCGGGGTGCCAGCTCCTCTAATGATGGTGATGGCCTCTGAGCCTGCACTCACCAGCCTGCATGTGCATGTGCACACACACGCACGCGCGTGCACACACACACACACACGTGCACACGCACACACACACTCTGTCTGGCCAGGATTTCGTGCTGTGACTCCCAGGACTGGGGGCACCTGCTCTCCAGACCTCCTCACACCCTCCAAGTATTTCTTAGGTTGGTGACCTGGTGCTGGTTTTAAATGCGAGTTTTGTGCCCTTTAGGAGCTGACAGTGTGTGAGAGCTTTTGTTTTCCAGCCCGGGTGAGCCATTAGGGTTTACTCACTATCTTTTGTCTCCCTCTCTGGGGGTCTGATGGTCCATCCTGTTGTTGTCGTCTCCTCCCCAGTCTCTCCTAATGAAGGCTAATCCCCGGGGCCATCAACACTTGCCCTCCTTATACCCTTCTGCAGCTCCCCGGGCCCCCACCTGCACATGCCCACCTCTTCCCACCCGGACCAGCCTTGACTTTTCCATTACCAGCCCCTCTCCCCATCCACAAACTGCCTGTCCTGCCACCCCCTCGCTCTCCCAAAGGGAGGCAGGGGAGAGCTGGGGCGGGTGGTTGGTGGGTTTGGCAATTCAGCCAGCCGACTACAGCCCAGGCTTCCTCCGGAAATCACAGTCATTGCACACCAGCAGCCAATTTCACCCATTGCCTTTGTGCTAGGCCTGGCTCAAAGGTAAGGAACAAGCCAAGCAGGGTGAAATAAAAGAGGAGGAAATAGAGTGAATGCATTTGCATTAGCAGAAATCAATAAGAAGTGTAAAATGATGCCAGTAAGCAGCCGTCTGCTGTTTTCTATGGCCATCAATGCTTAAATATCAATACAATGCTGTGGATGCAGTGGAGGAGGCTGCAGTTTTGATCCATCTGTAACAAAACAGTATGTAAAGCATCATCTGCTAAGATTAACATTTTCAATTCATCAAGCCTGGACTGAGAGTATTAATGGATTTAACTGAGGGTCTTATTAATGTTAATTTTGAACAGAGCTAGGAAAAATGGGGGAATCCCAAAGAACTGAAGGACAGAAGTTACTCCAATAGTTAAGAAAATAAACCAGTCAACCTAGAAATAATGCTGATGATACCAGAAAAAAATAAAAGAAGAATTAATTTGGATTCTGCCAGCAAAGAATTAAAGACTGGAAAATGCATTTAGTACTGGTCTGCCTTATCTCAGGGAAGATAGGTATTGCCACGCAAACTTCCTGTCTTTTTTCAGCATGATTATATGTTTGGCTGATTGAAAACAACACTGTTGGCATGACATCCTTACTTAGAAGCTGGCAGGAGATACTGATAACAGCATTCAAATAAATCACAATACTGCTGTGAAGAGGAATGGAATAAACTGTTCTCCATGACCACAGAATGAGAAGGAAAAGGATGAAATTGCACCAAGAGGTAGGGTGGACACAGGCAGACACTTTCGAAAGGTGAGGATAGTTAGATGCTGCAACAGCTTGCTAGTGGAGGCTGTGGCATATCCCTACTGGATAATTTTAAGAACAGGCTGTTCAGGCAGTTGTGGGCCAGGGATGGTTTAGGCAGAGGTGGCTCTGCCTTAAAGCAGGAGTCAGGCTCCTTGCTGCTGAGGCCTTTCCAGATTGATTTTCTGTATTTTATCAAAACATTTACCTCAGCATGTCATGCCAGCCTGTTTATAATCCTGCACTGCTAGGGACAGGCCAGGTGGATCAAGAGCAAATACAAAAATGCACTTGTTAGCAGGAAGATATACTGCTGGGGGCTTTTGTAGCTTGGATCCCCAGGATTCAAGCACCACGGTGATAAGAAATGTTTGCTAAGAAAAATTCTGGATAACACTAAGCCTGGTGAGGTAGTAGCTAGCAAAGGGGGCAGGTTGCTACTAGTGAGGGATTAGAATCGCCTGATTAGAAGGCCACATTGCAGCAAAACCTGCTTTAATACTGCTAAATACAAACTAATTCAGCTGGGAACGTAGAATAAGGGGCAGCCTTGGGAAACAGCGAGTCTGGGAATGCCTTAGGGGTCCTCCCAGCTCCTGGAGTTGGGAATTGAACAGCTAACATGATGCGGGGGGGGGGGGTTAAAGAGAAATACCCAGCAGAAACGGGAAGGGGCTAGGCACTGGTAAGATTGCTACTAGAACTGCTGCAGTCCCTCTCGTAAGGCTGCAGAGATACTGGAGGCAGCTCAAACTCGTGGTAATAACCTGGGACTGGACAGCAAAACCGCAGGAGGTGAGGCTTAAGGAGCTTGTCAGAGCGGAGGACGTACATGTTCATGCCACTCAGGTGTCTCTGCAGACACTGAGGCATGGCAAGAGTGGGGGGCCACCACTGCACATGACTAATTAGCACCCAGTGCTGTGCTCACCCTGGAAATACACCTCAATACACCTTGAGTGGTAATTAAATACTGAAACCCATCATTTAGCCCCTGCACAAAGAGGTGAGAAAACAACGTCAGCTGTTGACTGATCAGCATTGAGGAGAGGCTCTGTGGGGTGCACAGGTAGAGCGAACCGTCAGGGTTGCTCTCTGAATGTTGGTACCTGCAGTGATTTCTGCCCCACGGTGCTGACAGTGCCGTGGCTAAAATCTTCCATGGAAATGTGTCGCACTGAGTTTGCATAGCCCTTTAGGCTAAACCTATCTCCTCACAGGGAAGTAACAAGGGAATCATCTTTAGGTGGCCTACAACAAAACATTAGGAGATAGCACCAGCCCTCACCCTTGCACTCTGCATCTCTGCAAATGAACTGATTCTCACAGACATTGTGTCATTCACTCAGCACAAACATCTTTATAAGACAACCCCCTGCAAGTCAAATGAGGAAGGCATGAAAGGCAAAGGGATAAGCTTCCTGTGTACTGGAACAGTGACTGATAAGGGCAGAAACTTCTTCAGAAGCTCTTGGAGAAGGGCTCTTCATCCTTAGCTAGCATATCAAATGTTCTTGAACTTGTGGATTGAGAAACTGCTCTGCCATGTGTCAGAGGCCCATAAACCAGTCCTGACACTGAAGACACCGAGGATCTCTCCATCCTCCTTCCTTGGCCCTGATACCTGTGTGACTTATGAATGAAGCAGTACATGTGCGGAGGTCCAAGCACTGGAAATGTCAGGACACTTCTCTAACCCGGGATGCTCTGGGGCAAATCGTATCTCAGATCGCAAAGTGGAGCTGACACCGGGACGGGACTCTGTCCCAGCATTGCAGTGTGTGGCACCACTGCACGAGGAACAGCTGAAATGAAACTGCAAAGGAGGGTGGAATAAGCAAACTAAAAGCCTGAGTGACTTAAAATCTTTTACTTAAAGTGAAAAAAAAAAGAAAGACCAATTCCCTCAGTCCAGTGTGATGTACTTCCTACTATTCTTCCTCTTCCTCTCCTTCTCCTTCCACACTGTCTGTTCCCACCTCCTCGTAATCCTTCTCCAGCGCAGCCATGTCTTCCCGCGCCTCGGAGAACTCCCCTTCCTCCATGCCCTCTCCCACGTACCAGTGCACAAAGGCTCGCTTGGCGTACATCAGGTCGAACTTGTGGTCGAGGCGAGCCCAGGCCTCGGCGATGGCCGTGGTGTTGCTCAGCATGCAGACGGCCCGCTGCACCTTGGCCAGGTCCCCCCCCGGCACCACCGTGGGCGGCTGGTAGTTGATGCCCACCTTGAAGCCCGTGGGGCACCAGTCCACAAACTGGATGCTGCGCTTCGTCTTGATGGTGGCAATGGCAGCGTTGACATCTTTGGGCACCACGTCCCCGCGGTACAGCAGGCAGCAGGCCATGTACTTGCCGTGGCGAGGGTCACACTTCACCATCTGGTTGGCCGGCTCAAAGCAGGAGTTGGTGATCTCGGCCACCGACAGCTGCTCGTGGTAGGCCTTCTCCGCAGAGATGACGGGGGCGTAGGTGGCCAGTGGGAAGTGGATGCGGGGATAGGGCACCAGGTTGGTCTGGAACTCAGTCAGGTCCACGTTCAGGGCACCATCAAACCGCAGGGATGCCGTGATGGATGACACAATCTGCCCGATCAGCCTGTTCAGGTTGGTGTATGTGGGGCGCTCAATGTCGAGGTTCCTGCGGCAGATGTCATAGATGGCCTCGTTGTCAACCATGAAGGCACAGTCCGAATGCTCCAGGGTGGTGTGGGTGGTGAGGATGGAGTTGTAGGGCTCCACCACCGCAGTGGAGACCTGGGGTGCAGGGTAGATGGAGAATTCGAGCTTGGACTTCTTGCCATAGTCAACGGAGAGTCGTTCCATCAACAGGGAGGTGAATCCAGAGCCAGTGCCACCTCCAAAGCTGTGGAAAATAAGGAAGCCCTGGAGGCCTGTGCACTGGTCAGCCTGTGGGAATCAAGGGAAGGTCAGTTCTCAATGAAGGAAGAAGCTGTCAGCTTATTTGGAGATCTATTGCCACTTCAGGGAAGGGAAATATTCTTGCAGCTTGTTAATGGTCCTCGAGCTGCATGGGTGTCCAGCTAGACTTCATTCAATGCACAGCCAGAAACGTATTTTGCTGTGCAGTGCTAGGGCAAGGACAGAGCCTTATGTGGTGTGTATCAGCCACCACAGCATAGAGGGCACAGGGTCTGCACCTCTTTACCTCTGATATTACCTGCAGAGAACATCATGTTCCAGCTGGACTCAAAGAGGCTGCTGAAACCAAGATCACATGCAGTGGGACCTGTGGCTCTGTGGCCCACATGCATTTTGGATATTATCACAGTCTTGGTGGGCAAAGATGCTCAGGCATTAAACACAAGGACCACACTGGCAGAAGTACAGGCTTTCATCACCTTGCCACACCTTTCACCAGTCTCCCAGCATCTCCTCTGCTTAAAAGCAGAAGACTCTACAGCCAGGCATAATTACCAGCTTCCGGATCCTGTCCAGCACCAGGTCAATGATTTCCTTGCCGATGGTGTAGTGCCCGCGGGCGTAGTTATTGGCAGCATCTTCCTTGCCAGTGATCAGCTGCTCAGGGTGGAAGAGCTGGCGGTAGGTCCCAGTGCGAACCTCGTCTGGAAACACAGCACAGGGGAGTCAGTGTTTGCCCATCTGCCTGACTGCTCTCTTGGCACACCAGGGAAGAGCCCATCCCGGGCTGCTGGGGGTTACAATGTCCCTGTCCCTGAAGGAGGCTGGTAGGTGACTCTCTTACACAGCCTCCAGGCCACCTAGCTCAAGGGGGACTAAATGACTAAAGAGATCAGAAACATTGGGGTCGGCCAGACACCCAGTGACATATGCTTTCCCAGGAACTTTGCGCTCACCGATCACAGTGGGCTCCAGGTCCACAAAGACAGCCCGCGGGACATGCTTTCCTGCTCCAGTCTCGCTGAAAAAGGTGTTGAAGGAGTCGTCCCCTCCACCGATGGTTTTGTCACTGGGCATCTGCCCATCGGGCTGGATGCCGTGCTCCAGGCAGTACAGCTCCCAGCAGGCGTTGCCGATCTGGACACCAGCCTGGCCGACGTGGACAGAAATGCACTCTCGCTAGGGAGAAAAGGTAAAAGCGCTGCTGAGAGAGCCATGGACGGCTGGATGACTGGTCCCTGCTGCACCACACTTGCATACAGCCTGGTCCCACTCACCCCATCCCGAGCCCCCAAATTACTCCTCACCACTGCTGTGACCCCCTCCTCCTCTCCAGGCTCCCTGTGTCTCTGCTTCTCGGCTCAGTGTTCACACCCCTGGCTGCCAGCAGGGACTCCTCTCCCTCACCACCCCCCCTCCCCCGCTCCCTGCCCGGTCCCTTGTCCCCCTCCAGTCACACTATGCAGCAGGTTTTGCTCTGATTTGCTTTACATGGTCCCAAATCAGGACCGTCTCCTGTGGGCAGCATCCAGGGTTCCCTCCAGTTCCCTGGTGTCTGGGAACCAGCTTTGTGCTGCTGCCCCTCCTTCGCCCTTCTGGACTCATGCTGTCCCCTGCTCTGCCGTGATCCCTGGAAGACAAGGAGCTGCGTTTCTTAGCAGAGCACCATCCTCATATCCCAAGTGCAATAGGACTCACCATCCTGGAGGAGAGCTTCGACACGCAGCCGAGGGCAGGGGCGGTGTGACGTCGGACTGCCGTGCGCTCCTCTTTATAACCGGGGAAAGCTTTGTTGTTAGAGACAGCTCTGGTGGGGCAGGTGCTGCTCGTCCTCTGGGTTACAGCCATGCCAACGCAGCCGGGGCTTCGCGGGACCTTGGTTACCCCAAACAAACCCGTCACTTCCCTGGCAGGGACGGACAGGGGCTCAGTGACCAAGATGCAGCAAGCTCAAACAGACCTGTGATCCCGAGGTGATGTGTAGGCACTTCCCAAGGCCTGCAGCTCTGCACACCGTTGCCTGATCCAGCAGCCCCATGCTTCTCCGGACAACGGGGAAGATGCCTCTCGTAGCTGCAGAGGGATATTCTAGCCCCTCAGGAGCTCTTGCAAGGTAAAACACTGCTTGAACTTGTGTTTATTGAGCCATTAGTACAGTGCTAGAGGGTCTTGCTGTCCTGGTAAACGTCCGTGCTCTTCTGGGTCCTCACTCCCACACATCCCATAGCAGCCGCTTCCTGGAAATCTCACTGATCTCTGCCATCGGCACAGGCAGCCCCCTCCTGCCCTCTCCGGTTTTCCAGCACAGCTTTGGACCCGCACTGCTTGCCACGTCTTGGGGCTGGTCTCGCCAATGCCAGGCACAGAGGCAACAGTCTCTCCCTGCTCCTCTTCTGATCCAGCCAGGGTACGCATCAGCCCGGCTGCCACAGCATCACAGCCACAGCTCAGCTTGGGTTGCTGCTTTGGCCCCTGCTTTCAGAGGAAAACTGCCTCAGATAAAAAGGTATCACTTCACTGCACACAGCTCACCAAATGGCCCAGGCTGTTTTGGGGACTGCCCTGTCTTCACTTATTACTCTGCAAATCCATCTGTCAACCTCAAACTTTATCAGCGGTGATCCTGGATTCACTTCAAGACCACTAATTAAAATGCTGAAATCAGTGATGCCTGGCGTGGATGCCTGCAGAAGCCCGGGAGCTGTTTGATGATGATTCACCACTGTGAACTGATGCTCTGATACCCTAAAGTGCTGCTGTCAGCCTGCTTAACCAGGCACCGTACTGACACCGTCTGCTGCTCATTTGTTGTCAGAGCACCCTGCGGTACTAACTCGGACACCCTTCACCATATAAGTTGGTTACATCTTTGCATTTCCCTTCATCGGTCAGACTTGTAATCTTGAAGAACGAAACCAGGCTTGTCTGGCAAGGCGGTTTTCCATAGCATCACGTGGAGAGCAGCGGTTATATTCCCATCTGCTAACTCCTCGGGCCAGTCTCTGCTCTTCCTACCCTGGCAGCTAATTAACACCTTGTAACGCTGCCAAGGATGAGCCCCTTTACGCCTGTCCCAGGAGGGATACGTGCAGGAGCCCTCAGTAGCCAGTCCGGGCCAGGACTCAGCCACCTTGTGCCAGGGCAGGGAGCCGGGCTGCTAATGCCTGTAACTCCGCTTTGAAGCTCTCAGCAACATGTTCAAGCTCGGCATCCTCAGGACGGCTGTCCAACATGGGGTCTCAGCCCAAGTGACCTGCAGCCTGGGAGGAGCGGCGAGGATGGCCCTGCCAGCGGGGAGCCGTCCCTGGTTTCACACCTCGCAGCTTCTCCGGGCAGAAAAAAACATCCTCCAGGCAGCAGGCCTGACCAGGTACAGGATGAACAGCTGGGCAGAAAGCTGGGTCTCGCCTCTGCCTTTACCAGGGGTCACCTCAGCACCGCCGTCACCCTCTGGCACCCAGCAGCCGTCACCACTGCGCGTCAGCCAGGGGATGTGCCTAAGAGGTTTGGCGGGGCTGCTGACCCTCCGGGCCCTGCACAGCCCAACACAAGGGACCCCACGTGCTTTGGGGCTTCGCCCGGTCTCTCAGCTCGGTGCCCAGCCGCAGCCTCGGTGCCCTTCCCTCCTCGAGGTGCCCCTACGCTCTGCCACGCCACCTCGGACCCCCGGGCGGGAGCTGCTCTGCCTCCTCTCTGCTAGGGTAAGGGGAGTGTCCTGGGAGCCGCTATGCGGCTAGCTTATTAAGTGCATCTTCTATCACGTTAACTGTTCCCTTCTGAAATCCACTAGTGCTTGGCCAGCTGCCAGCCCTGCTTTCCGCTCTTAATGACTCTACAGCAATCCGTGCAGCTCCAGGCTAGCTTCCCCAGGCCGTGCTCTCGCTCTTGGCAGGCCCTTGGGCTGACTAGCTGTGTGCATAACGTAGACTCCACTTCCACATGCAAACACCCCATAGCACACACCTAGCCAACCATTAAAGGCTCAGGCACTCCCCAGATACTGGGGCAGGTTGGTAGGGCAGAGAAAAGCAGCTGGCAAGATGCTCCTGCATTGGAAATTGTTTGCATTTCCAGGGGACTCCAGACTTGCCCACCTGGTCGTGGTTTATCTACAGAGCAGATGCTTCTGCAGAGACATCCACAAGGCAGTACTGAGCTGGCTAACGTGAATCCTCCTTGCATCTCTGCCATGTGGAGGTGAATGCTCAGCTGTGATCCAACAGACAAGGCTTGGGCTTTTGGGAAAGAAGGAAGTGATCCCTGGCTCTTGCCTCATTACTGCAACCTCACACAAGCACGTTCTGCAGCATTGCAACAGGGCTGACCACAGCTTTGTTGCAATTCCTGAAACTTGTAACACAGGAAGAAGGCCTAAAGGGCAAGGGGACAGCGACGGACTCATCAGCATGCCCAGGGTCCTGCCCAGAGCATGCAGAGACCCTCTGGCCTCACTGCCTGTCCCGCGCTGGGGTAGCCAGTGCTCCTCCAGGAGCACCAACATCACCAGGTCTTGCATAATTCATCCCCTTCTGTTTCCAGTTATTCATCTGTTGCTCATGACACCTTCAGCTCTGAGGGCTGCTAGAGAAATGGAGAAGACAGCACTGGCTGCACACAGGAAATACCCGTGAGCACCGAGGCACCTCAGCAGGCTCTGCACCTCCAGTGGCTGCCCAAAGGCAGCTTGTTCACATCAGGCATGCTCAGAGCCCTGACATGAAGTCACTGCAATTAGCCAGCTTCAGTTTATTTTATTCCTGTGGGTGTGTAGCTGCTTTTCCCAGGACATGAAGTAAGCAGGGTGACACTCACAGCCAGCCTCTGAGCCAGGGAGGCTGCTCACCCAGGGCTTGGGAGCCAAAAAAGAGCCAGTCCCAGCTTGTCCTCCAGCCCTTTTTAGCCTTGGCAGGTTGGGGATGAGTGTGCGTGCGTGGCTGCTTGTGTCCCTGGGAGTGCCTCTCTGCTCTCGCCCCTGCCCAGTGATTCAGGGCTTAGGACTGTAGCGAGATCTAGAATTAGCGTTATTGTTCCTGTAATGCAGCACATACGCTCCAGCGCAGCAGGCATTTCACAACTGACTTTGTTTTATCTGAACCAGCAATTACACTGTTTTTGCTCAGCTCCAGCAGAGACAGCTTCTGTCAGACCAGTACTGTATTCTGCATCCCGTCAGGTCTTCAGGAGCAAATGCCACACTCGGGTGATTAAAAACTTCCACTGATGAAAATCTCTTTACTTCCAAGGACAAATGTGCTTCACTAGCCTTTCCACTAGCAAGTCTTAAACTTACATCTTATCCTAAGCATGTAAAAGAGTTAAGCCCCTTCCTATCTGCAGCTGCCTTAAATGTTTTTAAGATGTTTTATTGGATCTCCGTTTGGTCTTCTAAGTAGCGCCTGTTGTTTCAACCTTTCATTGCAGACCATGGTTTTGAGCCTTCCAGTCACCCTTGTTTTTCATCTCCAGATTGTCACCACCTGGTCCACATGAAAGATGAGACAATCATAGGGTCCTTTCTGACCCTAAAAATGTATGAATATTTTAAGGAATGGTGAAGAGAGTGTTTTCTGCCCATCTCCATACTGTGCTAGAATATTTCATGGTGGTAACATTCCAAATCCTGGTTCATACGTCACATGCTAGAACAGCAATCAGACATGCCTTTGCTGGGCCATCATCAGGGGCAAGCCGTGCTTTAGGGACCCTGTACCATGGCTCTCCGAGATGCTGCTGGAGCAGAATTAGCAGCGAATGGGACTTGCTTGAACTCACAGCATCTGCAAAATGCAGTCAAAGTCACATGCTTCCATCTTGTTGCACCAGTCAACGTCTGCCCTGTGTTAATCCCTAGCTGCCTTTCTGCTTCTGAGGACGTTGTTGCTAGTTCTCATCCTACAGCAGAGCATTGCCAGGTCTTCAGGCTTTCCAGAGCAGCAGTTGGATTTGCAGCTGGATCCCTCAGCCACACAGGAGGCAGCATTTGGCTGTACGGGACTCTGACAGCAGTGTGAGCTCAAGGAGCTCCCTCCCGGCTGGCTGTTCCTGCCCTCGGGGCACTGCCGTATCACCCAGTGCCACCGTCTGTGGGCTGCAAACTGGACAGGGCACTGGCAGGCTAGAGGCACTCTGGCATACCCCAGCTCCTCCACCTCCCTGCTGCCTGCTAAACTGCAGCACCAAGAGGCCTGTGGTGAAGGGACTGTGCAAGACACAGCACAGAGCAGAAGCAGGGTGGACACAGATGCAAGCTCTGTGAGAGGCTGCTGGCTGAGGTTAGAGATGTGTTTTTGCATTAAAAAACTGTCATAGTTACTCATAATAAAGAGCTTGTTAGTGTAAGTCAGGAACTAAGAAATATATTAACTGTCTAAATGTACCCTAACCAATGGAAGTCTGTTGGAAGCGTGAGATGCAAGTCTTGCAGAATAACATGCCTTTTCCTCCTCGCATAAGGGTGCTTGAGAGCTGGCTGATATCCTGGCCTCAGTGGGCAGTGGCAAGCAGGGGTCTCCCAGTGGTATGGAGGGCTCCGATACCAGGGGTATCTTGTATCTGTTTTTCCCCACTCTTCCAACAAGAATTTGTTAAACTCACTGATGGAAGCAGAAACTTTTCCAGTGCTGGATCCTATCATCAACTGAAAATATATACTTAAATGGATGTGCGTTGAATCTTTTGTTTCACTTGTCATTATACTTCTGGATGTTTCCCAGTCAGTGTCAAACTGCATCAGTTCTGTGACTCTCCACAGCCTTTACATAAGGCTAACAGCCAGGCACTTTTCTGGAGCTCTGTGAATCTCTGGTTAATATCACTCATTCTGTCACCAATACAGCAGTATGGGATGTCTCAGCAGAATGCACAATCTCTTCTAGCCTTAAATCTGCCTTGCTTGTTTTTTGTACCTGTCTGGGGTGGCTGGTACCAGCCTAGGGTCCAACTTTGTTTTGAGCAGTGATGAAAATATTCCCAAACAATTCTTGCAGCCTTCCCCCCCCCCCACCCTGGTGTGGTATGAAAACATATGCAGTGTCTTCTTAGACAGGTAGCCATAACATCTCCCTGAGGGAAGGATCCCCTCAGGATGAATTTCCTTAGGGCCAGGGCAAGCTCACCCTCCTCTCTCTGTGCTTGCAGGATGCTGCTAATGGCATCTGGCAGGCTGCTGAGCAATTAGGCCCTGATGAGATCCAGCTGATTGGTGCTCGCTGGATATAGCCAGTTGTTCTTAAGCATTTGAAAAAAGCTTAGACATCTGTTTGGTCTTTTCAGATCCAAGGTATATAGAGGCGCTTAGCTTGGAATTACTCATGGCTCTCTTGTCAGTCATTGCTGTCCTACTCTTTCAACATGACAGCATCCTAATGATTTTTTTCAGTGTGAGCATGCATTTGCAGCAATGATGAATCAGTGGCATTTCACCCTCAACTGTCTTTCAGAATGGCCTATAAACAGATCCAGGCAGCTCTTGGAGAAGTATCATAATTTTACGCCCTGAGGTGCCACTAGATTGCCATACAAATCTTCTGAAGTTGGGTGACCTACACAAGTCTTCTGTGCTTGTCTGAAAGGCTGATTGCTGCCCACTGCTCTGACACTTGTACTGCAAACCTGTGCTACAAAATGTTCATGCTATAAACATCCCAGAATTAATTGGCAACATGCAGGTACGGATGATGCTGGGAGACAGACAGAACTGACACATTGGCATCCAGTATCTATTTCAGCGAGCACCTTGGCAAAGCTTTTCATGAGGGAAGATGATCGCATCTCTCCTTTTCACACCAATAAACCTATGGGACTCAATTTTTGATGCCTCAGTGCTACCAGTTACTATCTTATTCTCATTGACTGTCTGTGTCAGCACGGTCTATTTTATCTAGTGATCTCTGAGGCCACTTGAAGGACATTTATACCACCAGAAGGAGTTCAGGCATTTCCCATCATCTAGTCGCCACAGCTCCCTGTTCAGGTTCAGCAGCACTAGCAACCTGGGGCATCCCTATGGAGAAATCCATTTTCTCATCAGCTTGATTAGACACACTTTGATCAGATGGCTCAGCCATTTCTGCAGCTCTTAAAATATGTTGCTTAGACACTGGAACAGGCTTTGGCTTACAGCAGTACTGCTTCTTTCAGTCACTTTGCATGTTTTCACCAGTGAAGGTGACACCTTCCAGGTGGCTAAGGCACAAAGGAAGGCCATTGTGAGTGGATAACTCAGGTCCAGCTTTCAGTGTGAACTGAGATGACAGTACCTTTCAGTGGAAACTAATAAGTCAAAGGGCTCAGGTATACACAGGGATAGCTCTGTATCACAGGAGGTGCTGCAAGTTTTTTAGAGGGGGGAGACTAGCATGCACACATTATTAATTGTAGCAGAGCCAGACATCAGTGAGGTAATGGCAAATCAGCTCCAATAAACCCCCTTTGAGGGGGTCCAAGCTCTGCCCACTGAGACTGTGAATCCCTCTCCCCTCACTGGTTATTGCAGAAAGCTTTATGAAACCAGACAAAAATCACAGAGGTGAAACTGAGCCAGATCAGAGAAGGAGGAGCACATCCATAGGCACAGCTGATGGCTCAACTGACTTTCAGACACAGCCCCCCAGGGCATGCTTGTCCTTCAGGGGCTCGTGGCAAAGGAAAGGACAGTTTTCCTTCCTGCTTGTTCCTTTCTGATCTTCAAAAGGGCTTGGAAAGCTCGTGTTTGTTTCTGAGGTGTTTTCTCTGCCTGTGGTTTCGCCAGGAGTTTTCCTGAAGAACCTTGGATGTGTGGCAGACCCCCAGGTCTGTAGCAGCCCAGAGATGGTGTCAGTCCCCTGCTTACCGGGAGAGAAGCCACGAACCAGGCTCGCTGCTGACCTTTCTTCCTCCCCAGGAGCTGCTTCCGCGTGTCCCGGGCAGCGCCGGGCGAGGGGGCACCATGCTGGAGACCCCCGGTCGGCTGCGCAGAGCGGTGCGCCACCCGCATCTTTATGCAAATGTATGCAAAGTGGCGGGGCGGGGCGGGGGCGGGGCGCGCGGGTGCCGCCCCCGCTATAAAGCGGCGGCGGCGGGGCCGGGGCACCGGCGGCGCGGAGCGGCGGCAGCGGCGGCAGCAGCAGTAGTAACCCGGCGCGGGGGAGCGGGTCTTGCCGCGGCAGCATGGTGAGTGGTCCCGGTCCCGGTCCCGGTCCCGGCCCCCAACGCCCAAGCACGTCCTCCTTGCGGGTTGGTCCCCGTGCCCTGCTCCGAGCACGGAGCTCTCCCCCGCGAGCTGCCTGGGGAGCTTCTCCTGTGCCGGTTAGACCACAGGTCCGGGCAGCAGCTGTAGGCAGTGCTCAAAAGCGAATCCCGATAGAGGAGTCGGAGCAGGGAGAAGGGAGTCCTGTAGGTGCTTGCCCGGCGAGTGCCTGCCTTGCCTTCAGCCGCTTGCCCGCCCCGTGTATTTAGCAGCCCTCAGTGGATCACCTCCTGTGAACGTCCCCTGTCTCCCCTTGAGTCTGTGTGAGCTTCCCCCATCTGAAGTGTCCAAGGGCGAGGAGTTTGTGGGCTAAACCCCATGGTGCGTAAAGACTGGTATTTGGGCTGAACTTGCCACTGCTCTTTCCTGTCTACCCTTTAATAGCCACAGTGCCTGTCCGCCTCCCTGGTAATATCTCTTGCTGGGGTCTCCCTGAGGAGAGTGCACTGTCTGTCTGTCCCTCAAACTGCAAGCCCCTGGCCTGAGCGCCAGAAGCAAGTCATGGTTTCACCCGTTCTCCCACAGCTGTGGGTGCCAGGACCCTGCCGGGCCAGCTCGGGGGCTTTGCTGTGGCCTGAGCCTCTGGGCTCCTCTCCTGGGGTGGTCCTGCTGTGACATGCAGCTCCTGAGCTTGCCAGCTGCACTGGAGAGCATCCTGACACTGCAGGGTACCCTGGCACCTTGCCTGCCACCCCTCTGGCGCTGGGCTCCCTGAGCTGGATGTCACAGGGAGGAAAAGCAGAAGTGTCTCGCTTGCGTGCTGACTGGTGACCAGCACTCTTGCACCCACAGCACTGCTGGGCTCTTCTCCTCCCTGCCCAGTCCCATCCTACCAGCATCAGGTCCTGCTAGCTAGTCCTGGCTGCTGCATATCAGCAGGATGAAGTGGGATTATTAGCATCAGCCTCTGCCACCCCCTCTCTGATTCTCAGGCTGCAAGGTGCTCAGCCAGGGAGCAGTTTTTTTCTAATTTCTTTCCATGATTTTTGGCCCCCTACCCAAGGGAAAAGACTGTAATTATTTCTTGTGGCCATCCTGAGGTGCTTGCAAGAGCATCAGTGTTTGCTGTGTGCTTCTGATGAAAATCCTGGAGTTTCCTCAATACACTGCCTCAGCTGATGGTGTTACAACACCTTTATGGACCTGCTGGGGGAAGTCACTTCCCTGCTCCTTGTACCTCAGCTCTGGGGAAGATGGACAGATGGACTCCTGGTTCTTACAATGGGAACCAAGGGCTTATTTTTCTGTCATCCCTCACCATCACTGCTGTCACTGAAAGGCAACACTAAGAGCACCTAGATGCACAAAGCCAGGACTTGCTCACTGTGAACCTTGCAACTTCCCTTGGACAGCAGTCGCTCACAGGCTGCTGAGCACAAAATGGCTGGCTCCACCCGTTCCCTGCCAGCTGACTCACAGCAGGGCAGCGGCTGCTCTGGAAATCCGGTTTGGGTTGGATGATCCTCTGCCTTGGATGTGCCTGATGACGCATCCAAGCCCTTGGCAACAGCAGGGCTAAATGCCCTAGGTATTTTGGTTCTTGTCAAAAGAGCTGCAGTGCCTGGAGCGACTCTCCTCAAGGGAGTGAGATGCCAGAACCAACGTGAGCCTTGAGAGTGCCCCTAAGTCCTGAGTTAGGGCACCCTCCCACATCAGCCCTTCAGTTCAGGTAAAAAGTGTAGCTAATGCCTCTGTTCCAGAGCTAATTTAGGAAAGCAGAGCCTCAGAGCATGGCAGCCATTCACTACTGCAAATTCCTTTTGCTGGGAAGCCTTCCTCCCCACCACCTCCTCAGCTCCCACAGTCCAGGCAATGCTCCTCATCTCAGTGTGCAGCCCCGTTGCAACAGCAAACGGTCTCTCGCCCGGGGAGGCTGAGTGCTCGCCCAGCTCCAGAGCAGCGGGCAGGGTGGGGTTGCCCCTGGGCTGGCTGCGCTTCATGGGTTAGGTACGTGCCCATGTTAGCTCACTACCTCGCCTTATTTCACTGCAGCTGGGCTGCCACCCTGCCCACTGCAGTGAGGGGTCAGGCCTGGGGCTGCCCTGTGCAGGACAGGCAGCAGGGGTGCCTGGCAGGGCTGCAGCAGCCACTAGGGTGGGGGTGTTGCACAGAGTCTCTGCCCTCTGCGGGGCTGGGCAGAGGGCCAGCCAGGCAAGAGGGGGGCCAAGGCTGGCTCCCAAACCTGCACGTTGTCTCTGTATGGCCACAGGCAATGACAGCTGCTGCAAGGCCCTGGCCCTTAGCCTCAGTAAGTGTTCATGCAATGTAGAAGGTGCTCACCAGGTGCTTCCCAGGGCTGTTGGTTGGTGCAGGGCAGGGAACTTGTTTTCTGGGTGTCCCTAGCTCCAGGGAAGGGGTCTCCATCCCCCCGGGACCCTGAGGTGGGCACTGCAGTGAGAAGAAGCAGAGTGCTGGATTTGGGACAAGCCACTTGGATGGTATAAGCACAAACCTCCCAGGCTGTAGGGCAGCATGATTTGAACAAGACCACTGCAAGCTCTTGTGTGCCTGGGCTGGCCTGCCTGTGCTCAGGCATGTGGGACCTGCAGGTACCTCACCACCTGCAGTGTTGGTGGTCCCAGCCAGGAGCTGACACTGCCTCCCTCCCTTCCCCAGCGTGAGTGTATCTCAGTCCACGTCGGCCAAGCCGGCGTCCAGATGGGCAACACCTGCTGGGAACTTTACTGCCTGGAGCACGGCATCCAGCCCGACGGGCAGATGCCCAGTGACAAAACCATTGGTGGAGGGGACGACTCCTTCACCACCTTCTTCTGTGAGACTGGTGCCGGGAAGCACGTCCCGCGGGCCATCTTCGTGGACCTGGAGCCCACTGTGATTGGTGAGTGCCAGAGTCCAGGTGTACACAACCCAGGGTACAGCACTGTGGGTCCTGCTGCCACCTACTTATGGCCCTCCTGCCCTGGTATGCACACCCCGGATGGGCTGTGACAGCAGCCACTGTCTCTGGGAGTAACCCATTGCAGGATACGCCCTAGGGCATCTCTGATCACCTTTCCCCAGGGGGAACAATTAAAACATCTCTAACACTGTGCTAACCTCTCCTAGATGAGGTTCGGACTGGAATCTACCGCCAGCTCTTCCACCCTGAACAGATGATCACGGGCAAGGAAGATGCTGCCAACAACTACGCCCGTGGGCACTACACTATTGGCAAAGAGATCATTGACCAAGTGCTGGACAGGATCCGGAAGCTGGTAGGTAACTGCAGAGGGGGCATCTGACCCGCTAGACAGGGGTCTGTCATCCTTCTGGGGGCTGGAGTAGAGAAATGAGCCTTGGGGAAAGGTCAGTAGCTGGCTGTAGTGGGAGATGGTTCTGGCAAGCAAAACTCTGAAACTTCCCTCCCTCAATGTCACTGCTTGGAGGAATCTCATGTGGGCTCTCTCTGCAGGCTGACCAGTGCACAGGCCTCCAGGGCTTCCTGGTGTTTCGCAGTTTTGGAGGTGGCACTGGCTCTGGATTCACCTCCCTGTTGATGGAACGACTCTCCGTTGACTATGGCAAGAAGTCCAAGCTCGAATTCTCCATCTACCCTGCACCCCAGGTCTCCACTGCGGTGGTGGAGCCCTACAACTCCATCCTCACCACCCACAGCACCTTGGAGCATTCGGACTGTGCCTTCATGGTTGACAACGAGGCCATCTATGACATCTGCCGCAGGAACCTCGACATTGAGCGCCCCACATACACCAACCTCAACCGCCTCATTAGCCAGATAGTGTCATCCATCACGGCATCCCTGCGGTTTGATGGTGCCCTGAACGTGGACCTGACTGAGTTCCAGACCAACCTGGTGCCCTATCCCCGCATCCACTTCCCACTGGCCACCTATGCTCCTGTTGTTTCAGCTGAGAGAGCTTATCACGAGCAGTTGTCAGTGGCCGAGATCACCAACTCCTGCTTTGAGCCGGCCAACCAGATGGTGAAGTGTGACCCTCGCCACGGCAAGTACATGGCCTGCTGCCTGCTGTACCGTGGGGACGTGGTGCCCAAAGATGTCAACGCTGCCATTGCCACCATCAAGACGAAGCGCAGCATCCAGTTTGTGGACTGGTGCCCCACGGGCTTCAAGGTGGGCATCAACTACCAGCCGCCCACGGTGGTGCCGGGGGGGGACCTGGCCAAGGTGCAGCGGGCCGTCTGCATGCTGAGCAACACCACGGCCATCGCCGAGGCCTGGGCTCGCCTCGACCACAAGTTCGACCTGATGTACGCCAAGCGAGCCTTTGTGCACTGGTACGTGGGAGAGGGCATGGAGGAAGGGGAGTTCTCCGAGGCGCGGGAAGACATGGCTGCGCTGGAGAAGGATTACGAGGAGGTGGGCCTGGACTCCTATGAGGACGAAGAGGAGGGCGAGGAGTAGAGACGCCCTGGACAAAGGACCTTCCTCCTTTTCCTGTGTTAACTGCACAGATCCTTGGCAATAAACAGTTTCAGAGTCTCCGTGTCTCCCACTAACCCCCAAGCTCTATTGGTTTCTTGCCAGGTCAGGTGTGTGGTGAGTGCTTCAGCTCTGCCGCTGTCGCTGCTATGCTTCCTCCTAGCGCGCTCTGCTCCAGCTCTGGCTTGCTCCCTGCACAGGTAAGAGTCCCACATCTTGGGAATATGGACAGGGCATATAGCATGCTCTGGGAAAGTGCCCAAACCTGCCCAGCAAAAAGATCAGGAGGAGTCCCGAGTGTTTTGCATGGTGTGATGGGACGCACAATAGTTTTGAACTTTCTGAGTGAGCTCCTGGTCTTTGTGAGCAGGATACCAGGAAGGTACCCAAAGAGGCTGAACTGTAGTGGAGAGGAGGTGTTAAAGGGGTAGGAATAGCCTGGCCATTGCCTGCTCTCCTGTTGGAGCTGTTGTCAGAGGGGTTGAAAGGACCCCCTGATGGCTTATGGTGCCATTTTTCTGCCTTTCTTCTGGTGACTTTCAGGGACTGAGTGGACATTTCTTGATGGAGCAGCTCCCTTTCTCCCCACCTGGGTAGGGGAGGCTGTTCCCTGTCCCCAAGGCCTGCTGCTGTTTGTCAGGGCATGGGGTATGTTGCTGTGAGCCCTTCCCTCATGCACGAGGTCCTCTGCCCGGAAGCTCCCCAGTCTGGCTGTGCCTGTGCCTGACATCCCGCTGGGACACTTGCCCCATGCTGTGTTGCCCCATGCTGAGACCTCTCCCTGCACTGCCCAGGCATTGGGGGGGTCGAACTGCAGCTCTTGGTTCCAGCTGTAAATGGGAGATTTGTTTTTTAACTCATATCCAGTGGGCTGGGGCCGGAGATTAACTTTCCCTGCTTAACACTAATGCTCTGGTTATATTGACCCGCAGGGGCTGTCCTCTGTTGCCCTCCTCCTGCTCCCGGCATGCACCAGCGTCAGCTGTAGGGGAAAGTGTGAGCCAGCATGGACTCACTGGTTCCTGGACCATGGCCAGGCAGTTGTCCCACTGGCGCAGGGCAGCTCCAGGGCTCCTGGCACTGTTCCCCGTGCCAGCGACCAGAGCCCTGGGCTTAGGCTGAGCAATGTCTGCTGCTGGGCAGGGCAGGAGGTGCTGCCCCTCATGCTGGGCAGTGCTCTGAACACCTCCTTACTGAGGTCTGAGTAGGGCCGAGAAGGACCCTGCTGCTCTGGGAATAATCCCACAGCAGAGTTACCTTCTCCCTGTGTCTTCAGAGAGACTTGACTGCTGCCAAAAGCATGTAAGAGTTATAATTGTGTCCTATTCCTTATTTTCTAAAGGTTAGCCTGCGCCTCTGAGCTGGACCCCGCTGCAGGGGAGGGGGACACAGCAGTTTCTCCTGGTATGTCAGGGCACTTGCACGCTCCTGGGTAGCAGAAAGAAGCCCCTGTCTCCATGGGCAGGGAACACTGAGATGGTACCCCAGCAGCAAGGACAGAGCCTGCTCCCTGCTGTGTGCACAGTGTGCAAGGCCTGAGTGCCAGCCTCTCTTTCCTATCAGCCGGGGAGCCAGGCTGGTGGTTCATGCGTCCTCAGCAGTAGGACTAGTCCTGGCCCCAGTAAGGCAGGCTGCACTAGCCAAGCCTCAAGCAGAAGGGCAGAGCGTAGCCACAAGGAGTCATTCAGGTAACAGTGAACTGGCTGTAACGACCTTTCTTTGCAGCTGGCCAGCCCCACACTCCAGATTTCTGCCATGCTGTTCTGCAGTCTTGTAGAGGTGCCTGGCATTGCCTGCCAGTCCCCACTGGAGGGAAGGGCAGCCCTTTGTCAGAGGTACCCAAAGTATTGAGGTGGTGACGGTAGATTTGGGAGTACCTTGGTCTTCAGAGCCTGGTCCATGTCTCTAACCTGTTTCTCTTCGTTTTTCATGCTCTAGAGGTCCAGGTCCTGGAGGCCTTGGGGGTCACTAGACCCCAGCTGAGCCTGCAGTGAGGGGAAGATGGTGTCAGAGCAAAGCTGGGGCTGCAGTACTCACTTCTGCCCCATCCTGGTGGCTGAGCGCTGCCTGTAATAGCACTGCCTGAGGGCTTGAGCCAAGTCTTCTTCCTCGCAGCCCGGCTGGGTGCCCCTGGGCTGTGGGAGGGCCCGGCACCCCCGGGAGGGGATGGAGAGGAGCCTGAGAACTGCTCTGGGGCCCCTAGGGGTGCCCTGCGGGGAGGGACCCCGAAGGGGGCTGCGGAAGGCCTGGGCAGGGTCCCACCGCCCTGCGCGCTCCCTGCGGGGGATGTTCCCGCCTCGCATGCAAATGTACCCAAATGAGGGGGGCGTGGCGGCGGCAGGCCCCTCCCCCTTATAAGAGGGCGCTGCGGCGGGGATTGCCGCAGCCGCAGCTCCGCGCTGAGCCCCGCCGCACCGAGCCGCCGGCAGAGCCCGGACCCGCCGCCGCAGCATGGTGAGTGCGGCCCCGCGCCGGCACCGGCACCGGCCCCGCGGGGGCCCCCGCGGCGGGGAGCGGCAGCCGCCCCGGGAGGGTGCGGCGGGGCTGCGGCGGCGGCTGCCCCTCGCCGTGACCTTGGGCAGCGCCCCCGGCCCCTGCCCCGGGGCGGCCGTGCCCCCCGCGCCGCTCCCGCCCGCCCCCCCGGCCCGGGACGCCGGGACCCCCCGCCGCCGCGGCGGTAGCGCTCGGCGGGGTGACCCCTCCGGGGCCCGTGGCCGCAGACGGACGGGGACAGCTGCCGGGGGTGGAGGCGCCAGCCGGGGGCCGGAGCTGGGGGGCTCGGCTGAGCCCCGGCCGCCCCGTCGCGGGTGGCCGCGGGTGGCCGCGCGGGGGGGGCCGTCCCGCACCGTGGGGGCTGTGGGAGCGGCGGCCTTGGCCGGGGCCGCGGTCCAAACTGGGTGGTAATCGCCTCTGCCCTGGCCTCGGGGCCCGGGCTATATTTAGCCCCTCGAGAGGGGGACTGGGCTGCGGCAGGCGGTACCGCGCCCGGCCCCGGGGTCTGCCGGCCCCCGCTGCCCCCCGGCCGAGCCCCGTCCCCACCGAGCGCTGTGCTTCGTCCCGGCGCACTGAGGCTCTCCTTATCCTTCTCTGTAGCGAGTCAGGGCAAGGGGGGGGGGGGGCACAGGAATCCTTGTCCTTCCCGGAGCCCTGTGGAGCAGTGCTGGACCGGGGCACAGTCCCCATCCCAGCTCTGAGCACTGTGTGCCGGGGGAGCACAGGAGCAAGGAGCACTCGAGCCCCCATGCTCTCCCATGGGGAGCTCATGGTCCCGCTGCCCGGGCGAGCAGGGATGCCTGTGCCTGGATGAGGGGAGAGCGGGGGCACGTCTCCAGCTTGCAGCCTGCTCCCTAGCGCCCCAGCTCCTCTTTCCGCGAGGGCTTTGCAGCACTGGATCAGGACTGCCTAGCCCAGGGAGTCTCTGTGCTGCCTCGGAGATGGCCGGCTCCACCGCCAACTCTTACTGCCCCACAGCCCAAAGGTCCCCTTGCCCGGGGAGGGTGAGCACTCCCCCGGCTCCAGAGCAGGGTGGGGTTGCCCCTGGGCTGGCTGTGCCTCATGTGTTAGGTGTGTTTCCTAGTCAGCTCAGCAACTCCCCTTGCTTCGCTGCAGTGAGGGGTCAGGCCTGGACGGGGTGGGCAGCAGGGGGCAACGGCCAAGACTGGGGGGAGCCCCGTGGGGCTGCAAGCAGCAGCTGGGGTATGGATGCTGTGCAGAGCCTCCGCTTCTTACGGGGCTGGTGGACAGGCCTGGCCAGCATGCAGGTGACTGGTGGACTCCCAGCAGGACCCAGACAGGCAGGAGGGGTGCCAGGGCTGGCTCCCAAACCTGCGAGGTGTCTCTGCGTGGCCGCAGGCAGTAGCAGTTGCTGTGGGGCCCCTTAGGCACAAGCGGGAGTTTGTGCAAGGGAGAATATGCTCCCTAGGGCTGCTGGCTGGAGCCGTCCCCTGTGCCCTTGTGCAATGGCCTTAGGGCACTCGCGCCAGGCAGGGAGCCTTCTCCAGGGCTGTTTGGGCAGTTCTGCAGAGCTGTTTGCCATACTTCTGGGATGAGTGTTTGGGGAGGAGAAGGGGGCACAGCACCTCCCAGGCCGTACAGTGCGCTGTGGGGATGGAGCCCAGCTGCGGAGGGAGGCAGCGCAGCAGTCCATGGTCCTGGCCGGGAGCTGACACTGCCTCCCTCCCTTCCCCAGCGTGAGTGTATCTCAGTCCACGTCGGCCAGGCCGGCGTCCAGATGGGCAACACCTGCTGGGAGCTGTACTGCCTGGAGCACGGCATCCAGCCCGACGGGCAGATGCCCAGTGACAAAACCATTGGTGGAGGGGACGACTCCTTCACCACCTTCTTCTGTGAGACTGGTGCCGGGAAGCACGTCCCGCGGGCCATCTTCGTGGACCTGGAGCCCACTGTGATCGGTGAGTGCCTGAGCCCAGCTGTGCATGGCCCAGGGTGCGACACCTGCTTACTGCCCTCCTGCTCTGGGTTGTGCACCCTGGGGTGGGTAGCAAACGGCCGGTGCTCACGGTTTGCTGAGATGATCCTACACTGGGTTCACTGCAGAAGGCCCTTCTGCCACCTTCCCCAAGAGAAGCCAGAAAGCTGAGTGCAAGTTTTTGTTAGTGAAATGTCCTACAGGCAGTGATACTTGTAGTCTCTGATGCCACACGTGCTGAGAGAAACCAACCCAACCGGCACGGCAGCTTCTGCTGTGCAGCAGCCTCTGAGGAGGGAGCTCCCAAAGGGCTAGGAGAAGCTGAGCTCCTTTGCAGAGAGGTGGCTGCAGCCTCCGTCATGCAGAGAAACCTGATGCCCATGGCCCTGTTGACGCCCATAGCCCCGCTGACGTGTCCTGGCAGGTTCCCTGGGCCGTGCCCCTAGCAGGCGGAGCTGTGACGAGGGCGAAGGGATGGCTCTGCTTGGGGGCCTGCTCACAACAAAAGCCTCTGCTAGACCTCTGGGTCTCAATCCTCCCATGATCTCTCCTAGACGAGGTTCGGGCTGGAATCTACCGCCAGCTCTTCCACCCAGAACAGCTGATCACAGGCAAGGAAGATGCTGCCAACAACTACGCCCGTGGACACTACACTATTGGCAAAGAGATCATTGACCAAGTGCTGGACAGGATCCGGAAGCTGGTAGGTAACTGCATCTGACCTGCTAGACAGGGGTCTGTCATCCTTCTGGGGGCTGGAGTAGAGAAAAGAGCCCTGCTGTGCCCTGGGGAAGGGTCAGTAGCTGGCTGTGGCGGGGGATGGATCAGGTGGTAAAGGACTTCTGAACAAGTCAGATGTTGAAAAGGAGATCCATGTCAGAGGGATCTCACGTGGGCTCTCTCTGCAGGCTGACCAGTGCACAGGCCTCCAGGGCTTCCTGGTGTTTCACAGCTTTGGAGGTGGCACTGGCTCTGGATTCACCTCCCTGTTGATGGAACGACTCTCCGTTGACTATGGCAAGAAGTCCAAGCTTGAATTCTCCATCTACCCTGCACCCCAGGTCTCCACTGCGGTGGTGGAGCCCTACAACTCCATCCTCACCACCCACACCACCCTGGAGCATTCGGACTGTGCCTTCATGGTTGACAACGAGGCCATCTACGACATCTGCCGCAGGAACCTCGACATCGAGCGCCCCACATACACCAACCTCAACCGCCTCATTAGCCAGATAGTGTCATCCATCACGGCATCCCTGCGGTTTGATGGTGCCCTGAACGTGGACCTGACTGAGTTCCAGACCAACCTGGTGCCCTATCCCCGCATCCACTTCCCACTGGCCACCTACGCCCCCGTCATCTCTGCGGAGAAGGCCTACCACGAGCAGCTGTCGGTGGCCGAGATCACCAACTCCTGCTTTGAGCCGGCCAACCAGATGGTGAAGTGTGACCCTCGCCACGGCAAGTACATGGCCTGCTGCCTGCTGTACCGCGGGGACGTGGTGCCCAAAGATGTCAACGCTGCCATTGCCACCATCAAGACGAAGCGCAGCATCCAGTTTGTGGACTGGTGCCCCACGGGCTTCAAGGTGGGCATCAACTACCAGCCGCCCACGGTGGTGCCGGGGGGGGACCTGGCCAAGGTGCAGCGGGCCGTCTGCATGCTGAGCAACACCACGGCCATCGCCGAGGCCTGGGCTCGCCTCGACCACAAGTTCGACCTGATGTACGCCAAGCGAGCCTTTGTGCACTGGTACGTGGGAGAGGGCATGGAGGAAGGGGAGTTCTCCGAGGCGCGGGAAGACATGGCTGCGCTGGAGAAGGATTACGAGGAGGTGGGCCTGGACTCCTATGAGGACGAAGAGGAGGGCGAGGAGTAGAGACGCCCCGGACAAAGGACCTTCCTCCTTTTCCTGTGTTAACTGCACAGATCCTTGGCAATAAACAGTTTCAGAGTCTCCGTGTCTCCCACTAACCCCCAAGCTCTATTGGTTTCTTGCCAGGTCAGGTGTGTGGTGAGTGCTTCAGCTCTGCCGCTGTCGCTGCTATGCTTCCTCCTAGCGCGCTCTGCTCCAGCTCTGGCTTGCTCCCTGCACAGGTAAGAGCCCCTGGGCCCACTCCCAGGGCACCCGTGGCTACGGCACACATCGCACACTGCTCACTGGTCCAGGCAGGGGTGGGCACCGCTTCTCTGTGTAGTAGATGTTACGTCTCTGCTCTGTATCCTGGAGACCACGGGAGCAGATGTAGCCTGAGCAGGAAAAAATCTGCCGCAGCTGGGAGTTCCTTCCGCGTGCGGTGTCAGGGGGAGGCAAGCTTTGCTGGAAGGAGAGCGCTTGAAGGTGGGGGGAGCAGCCTGGCCCCTCTGCCCTTGCCTCTGGGGCTCAGCACTGGGGGCATGCCCGGCCTCTGGGGTGCATTGGGCTGCACGCACCCCAGACACGGCATCCAGCGCGGCATGAATCGCGGTGTCTGCTTTACTACTGTGTTGCGGTGAGAGGATTAAATGAGGGGAACGCTCCCTGTGAAACCACCCGTCTGCATCTCTTTGTTTGTTTTGTTTCCTCTCGCCATGGGCAGCCAAACCGCTGCGCGTCCTCCGGGTGAGCCCCCTGGAGAAGGGGTGGCTGCCGGGCCGGGGTGGGCGCTGTTCCCAGGAGGCAGGGCTGATGCAGGGCAGGGGCTGCTGTCCCAGGGCTTTCCTCGCACCCGGGGCACAGGGTGGCTGCCCCCTCCGCGCAGGCGCTGCTTGTCAGCTCCCCAGCCTGAGCATGCACCTCCCTGTCCTGGGGTGGCCGTGTGCGCTGCCTCGTCACCGCTTGGCTCCACGCTGCCGCCCTGCGCACGTGCCGCTTTGGCCCCGCGCTGAGCCCCTTCCCGCGGGGCCCAGGGCTTGGAGGGGCTGACAGCAAGGCCTGGCTCCAGCTGCAGCTGTGAACTGTGCTAACTCTTATCAGGCACCTTTGGGCCGGAGACCCAGCTCTCCCTGCGAGTGCTCGGGCTGCAACGACCCGCAGGGGCCGTCCTCTGCTGCCCTTCCTCTCCGGCAGCGCTTGGCTGCAGGGCACGGACGGTTGCTCAACCCGGAAAGGGCGCCCTGCTCCCCCCCGCCCCGGCAGGACGCTCCTCCCGCAGTCAGGGACTCCGTCCACACCTCCACAAGAGCATCCTTTACTCAAAACACAAGGCAACGTCGGAGCCGGGAGCAGGGGCCAGGTCACGCCTGCCCCTTGCCTTGTTCCAGCATAAAGTCGGGCCCCGGAAGGCAGCTTTGCCCGACTGCAGTGCAGAGGCCCTTGGCTGCCTCCAGCCAGGAGCAACCCCCCCCAGGGGTGCGGGGCCGCGACCGCCACCGCATGCTCCCCTGCCTTTGCCCAGGGAGGCGGAGGCCAGCCCCAGGCCCGGCGCTCAGCAGCAGCTCACGCGTACCCAGCCCCAGAGCATCACCCTGGTGCACGCGTGTTTTTGGGGCATGCAGCAGCACACGGCCCCCGGCCCCGAACGCCGGCAGCAACACCCCACCTCCACTGCACCTCCAGCACAGGAGCAGCTCCACGCTGAGCGCAAAAAATCCCTTTCCAAACAGCTCCCTTCTCCACCGGGGCGAGGGCTGCTGCTCTCCCGCTGGCTCTGCCGTGGCGCGCATCCCCCGCCACGGCGTGGGGACGCACTCAGATCTGCGTGGTGTCCTGGCCCGCCGGCGCCGGCTCCAGCCCCTCCAGCTGGTCGAGGACGTCAGTTACGTGGGGCCGCTCCTGGGGGTTCACGGTCAGCATGGAGGAGAGCAGGCGGTGCAGGGCAGCCGAATACCTGCCAGGAACAGGGCAGCGGGGTTCAGTGCGGCCCCGCAGGGGCTGCGGGGAGCGGGGCCGCCCGGACCCTCACCTGGAGTCGGGGGGCACGGCAACGGGGTTCTGCACCGCCAGGGCCACGCTGTCGCCCTTCTGGAAGATCATGTCGAAGGGGCCCTCGCCGAACATCATGCAGTACAGCACGCAGCCTAGGGACTGAAGCGGCGCGGGGTGAGGGCCGCCCCTCGCCCGGCGGCCCCGGGGCGGCCCCGGCGCCCGATGCTTACCCAGATATCGGTGCGCTCGTCTATGACGCACTGGCTCTGCACCGTGAAGAGCTCGGGGGCCCGGTAGGAGATGGTGCAGCGCTGGGCGGCCCAGTCCTGCGGGGAGGCAGAGCGGAGGCTGAGCGCAGGGAAGGAGGCGCCAGGCCAGGGAGCAGCCCGCGGAGGCGTTCTGGAGCAGCACGCCCCCCAAGAGCCCCGGTCGGGGGGTGCAGGGGGGCCAGGAAGCCCAGGGGAGCATCCCACCTGCACGGCCATGGCCTCCCGCGAGCTGTTGACCTCAATGCGGGCCTGGTTCATGGAGCCCAGGTCCATCAGCACGGCCCGGTCATCCTCATCCAGCAGCACGTTGGTGGGTTTGAGGTCCCTGGGGGTACATGAGTCACCAAGAGCCCGCCAGGCCCAGCCCCCCGCCGCCGGCCCCCAGGCCCCCGGCCACCCCACCTGTGAGCATAGCCCTTGCCGTGGATGGCCTGCAGCCCGCGGCAGATGCCGTGCAGGATACAGAGGATCCGCCGCTCCGGCATGGAGGCCCCTCTGTCTCGCAGCGCTTCCACCTCGCTCCACAGGGTCCCTCCCTGGAAAAGGCACGAGCAGCCGGTCGCCGCCGCTCCTGCTGCTGCACGGGGGCCGAGCCCCGGCGGCCGGCCAGCCTCCCCGCCCCGGCTCACCTGCACGTAGGGCAGGAGGAGCCAGGCCTCGTGCTTGGCGCCCTTCTCCACCAGGCAGTGGGCCTCGAGGCGCAGGATGTTGGGGTGCTCGAAGAGGCCGTGCATCTCCGCCTCGTGCAGGGCGGCCCGGCGGTCCTCCTTGTCGTGGCACAGGATGCGCTTCAGGGCGTAGAAGCGCCCGTCCCGCAGCCCCTCCACCAGGTCCACGTAGCTGAAGCCCCTGCGCGGAGCCAAGCGTGCCGTGGGACGGGCGTCCCCCCCCCGCTGCAGGTCGGACCCAGGTGTCCGGGGGGGGACTGTGGGGTGCCCGAGGGGAGCATGAGCATCCTTTGGGCATGAGCATCCCTTGGGCATGGGCATCCCCCCTGCCCCGGGCACGAGCATCCCCCCCCTGCACCCGCTGCAGGCCGGACCCAGGCGTCTGGGGGGGTCTGGGGGGCACGAGCATCCCTTGGGCACGGGCATCCCCCCTGCCCCGGGCACGAGCAACCCCCCCTGCACCCGCTGCAGGCCGGACCCAGGCGTCTGGGGGGGTCTGGGGAGCACGAGCATCCCCCCCTGCACCCACCGCAGGCCGGACCCAGGCGTCTGGGGGGGTCTGGGGAGCACGAGCATCCCCCCCTGCACCCACCGCAGGCCGGACCCAGGCGTCTGGGGGGGTCTGGGGAGCACGAGCATCCCCCCCTGCACCCACCGCAGGCCGGACCCAGGCGTCTGGGAGGGTCTGGGGGGCACGAGCATCCCTTGGGCACGGGCATCCCCCCTGCCCCGGGCACGAGCATCCCCCCCTGCACCCGCCGCGGGCCGGACCCAGGCGTCTGGGGGGGGGCTGTGGGGCACCCGAGGGGGGCACGAGCATCCCCCCCTGCCCCGGGCACGAGCATCCCCCCCTGCACCCGCCGCGGGCCGGACCCAGGCGTCTGGGGGGGGGCTGTGGGGCACCCGAGGGGGGGCACGGGCGTCCCCCCCCGCCCCCGAGCCGCCGGGCTGGTGCATCCTCCCCGCCGTCACGCGCGCGCGCCCCCGCCGCGCGCCCCCCCGCGCGCCCCCCGCGCGGCGCTGACCCCTCGGCGAGGCGGTGGAGCAGCAGGTAGCGCGCGCCCCCCAGGCTGACGGTGCCGCGCGAGCAGACGCACAGCGCCTGCCCCATCGTCCGCCCGCCGCGTCATCGCGCGTCATCGCCCGCCGCCCGGCAACCGCCGGGGCGGGGCTCAGGGGGCGTGGCCCGGGGAGGGGGCGGGGCTCCGGGGGCGGGGCCCGGGGAGGGGGCGGGGCCGAGCGCGGCTGGCTACCCGAGCTGCCGTCGAGCAAGGCGGTGGCAGCGGCGCCCAGCGCGGTGGCGGCAGCGGGCTCCCAGGAGCGGGGCTCAGCCCCGTGCGGGACGCCCCCGCGCTCGGGGAGGGCGCAGCGGGGCTTTGCCCCACACGCCTGCCCTGCCCGCAGCACTGCTGCCAGCATCGCCCTGCGGAAGGTCCCGGCCGCGAGGGTGCCCCGCGGCCGGGCACTGCGCAGGCTGTGCTGCGGGTGCTGCATTGACGCGGGAGCCCGGCACCCTCCTCGCTGGCACCCAGTGCTGGTGCTCCTGAAGCTGGTACGGCCTGGGGTCACGTTTGTGCAGGGAATGAAGGGGTGTCTATAGGGATGGTCTTGGGATGATCCTGGAGGCATGATGCTCTTGAGACCATCCCAGCAGGGCTCAGCTTCACTGCTTCACTGCTCAAGCCGGGGGATGTCTCACCCACTCGCCCCACACCAGGGCTGCGGCATCTCCCAGACAGCAGCAGGCCGGGTTCGGCATCGTCACAAAGTGGGCACTTCACAGCAGCTCTGTCACCAGCACTGGCCGAACTGGCGCCAGGCTCCACCGTTGCATCCCGGTACCCTCTCCTTCCTTGGAGGGCCTGGGGAGATGCCCTGCTCCTCCACCCTCCTCCCTGCCTACCTGCACCACCCCAACCTGGCCACCCTTTGGGGTCCCCTGTGAGGCTCAGCAGGGCCCAGAACTGCTCCCAGTAAGGCTGGGGGGGGGCACTGGAAACCTGCCAGCCAGCCCGTGCTTGCTTGGTCTGTGCTGTGCTGCCTGCACCCCATGCCCAGCAGGGCTCAGAGTCGGGACGATGCGTGGCAGTGATGCAGGCAGCATGAGGCTGGCCATGCTTTTGGTATGTGCGTGGGGCGGCTGAGGTGCCAGCTGTGTCTGCCGCCCCCCCGGCCAGCTCCTACGCTCCTCTCTGCCTGCACTGCTGCCCCAGCTGTCTGAGCTTAGGACCTGGAGGAAGCACCCGGAGCTGCGGAGAAGGATCATGTGATGGTGTCCACATCCCCTCATGTGACGGTGACCACGTCCCCTCTCATCCCCAGCGCTGCCAGAATGGAGCTGCCTGCTCTCGCCCTGCTGCTGATGCCAGTGCTCCTGCACACGCAGGTTAGCAAAGCTGGCCTGGGTGGAAAGTTCAGGAGAAGCATGTGGGGCTGCGCTGTAAAGGATCCAGCTGGGGTGATGCCAGGAGCTGCTGCTTTCCTCCTCTGTGTCCCCACACCCTGCCTCTTCCTGCCATGGCTCCCCTCTCCTGCAGCCACCCAGGCCGCTCCCAGCCCCACGCCTGCCCTCCCAGCCCCCCCGTCCCCAGCAGCCTGCCTGAAAATGCCTCCAGCGCGGTGTGAGTAGCAAGGGGGTGCCAAGGGGCAGCAGTGGCTGCCCTGCCTGTCCCTCCGGATCCTCATCCATGCACCAAGGATGGGAAGAGTCCCCCTGTTCCCACCTGGTCTCTCCCAGGGTGGGCAAGGGGTGTCCCCCTGCCAGGATCCGGCACCTGTCCCCAGGGAGTGTGGGACGAGGCAGCTGGGGCTCAGGGAGGGTCTGCAGCCCCAACCGCTGCCCCTGTGCCCGCAGGCGTCCCCCCCGGCGCGCTCCTTCCAGATCGACTATGACAGCGACTGCTTCCGGAAGGACGGCGCCCCTTTCCGCTACGTCTCGGGCAGCATCCACTACGCCCGTGTCCCGCGCCCCGCCTGGAGGGACCGGCTCCTCAAGATGTACATGAGTGGGCTCAGCGCGGTGCAGGTGTAAGTGGCAGGGCAGCCGCTGCTGCACAGAGCCCTGCAGCCGCTCTGGGGTCCCTCGGGCTCTCTGAGGTCCCCAGTACCTCACCCCTCACAGAGGCAAGGGCATTTCGTTGTCTGATCGCAGGGATCAGCCTTACTGAGCTGGGGGGAGTCAGGGACCCCCGGGGCTGCCCTGTCCCCGCCAGGCACAACATAAGTCTGGGCTAGTCCCGGCTGCCATCCTCAGCCCTGGCTGGAGGTCAATTCCCAGGGGGAGAGGATCCAGCCTGCGTCCTGGGAGCAGAGGGGAGAGGAGACAGTTCCCTGCCCTGCTAGAGGTGTCCTTCACCTATCCACACTCGTCACTGCTCTCCCCCCCCCCCCCCCCAGCTACATCCCCTGGAACTACCACGAGCCACTGCCGGGGGTTTATGACTTTGCTGGGGACCGGGACGTGGAAGCCTTCCTGGACTTGACGGCAGAGCTGGGGCTCTTGGTGATCCTGCGGCCGGGGCCCTACATCTGTGCAGAGTGGGAGATGGTGAGCCCCAGCCCGCCCCGGACCAGCCTGGTCCCCTGTGGGATGCCCTGATGGGTGGCCTGGGCGGAGCAGGGCTCGTGCCCCTTGCCAGGGTGCTGACCCTGGCGCCTTGCAAGCCTTAGGCTGCAGCCCCACCAGGCATGTGCTGCTCTGATGCTGATCACCAGTGTTTTGGCTCTGCGCCTCCCAGATTGCTGAGCAGCTTCTCCATCTCCCTCCCCGCTGCGGGGTGTTTCTCTAGGGCGGCCTGCCTGCCTGGCTGCTGTGGAAACCAGACATCGTCCTGCGCTCCTCCGACCCCGGTGAGCCTCAGCACATGGTCTGAGTGGTGCCCACAGAGACTGGTCCCAGTCCTTGCATGCTGCTGTCTGTTGTTGGTCTCTCTCCTGGCACCCACCAGCCCCAGAGTGCATGTCTTCTCTCCCATCTGCTTCTCTCTTTTGGGAGCCTGGTAGTTCCTCCTTTGCCTCCACTTCCCCATTGCTCTCAGCCCTGCCCCATCTGCTCCAACCTTGTCCTTGCAGCGCTGGTTGCATGTGGGGCTGACTGGTCCCTGCAGCCAGGCTGAGCTGCTATCTGTGCCCCCAGACTACCTGGCAGCCGTGGACTCCTGGCTCCATGTCCTGCTACCCAAGATCAAGCCACGGCTGTACCAGCACGGGGGGAACATCATCAGTGTGCAGGTTAGGTGCTGTGGGACTCAGTCCTGCTCTGGGTCATCTTCAGCTTTGCCCTAAAAAGCTATCTGCATCCCCTACACTGTGCTCTCCTCTGGCACGCTCATATATAAAGCCCCTGTGTCATCTGGACCAGGATTTCTCTGCAAGGGCCAGTGCTCGGGATACCTGTCAGTGCTGCAGGGCAGGAGGCTGGGGTTTCAGGGGCACCAGCAGAGCTGGGGCTGGTAGATGAGAACCTGGGGCTGCAGTATCTGTCACAGGACCTCCTGGGAGCTGTCACGATGTCTGATGCCCCCCGGAGCCTTGGAGAAGGGAAGAATAAGCTGGGTGCTCATCCCACCCTGCTACCCCAGGTGCACGTTGGGACCTGGCTCCAGCTCTGCTCCATGTGGGGCACTGGGTCCTGCCCTGTGTCCTGCTCACAGGTGGAGAACGAATATGGGAGTTACTACGCCTGTGACTACAACTACCTGCGGCACCTCCTGGGCACCTTCCGGGCACTGCTGGGGCACGATGTGCTGCTTTTCACCACTGATGACACACAGGTGGACGAGCTACACTGTGGCACCCTGCAGGGGCTCTACGCCACCGTGGACTTTGGGCCAGGTGCTCCATGGAACCGGAGGAGGATAGGGGATGGGGGTCCTGTCTCTGACCTTCTCCAACCTCTCTTCATAATTTCTGCAGATTCCAACATCACGGAGGCATTTGGTGCCCAGCGCCTGGTCCAGCCGAAGGGGCCCCTGGTGAGCTTGGCATGGGCACCTTGGGAGGGAATTAGCCACTGCAGCTTTGGGGAGGCAGAAGGGCTGGGGGGTGCAAGGCAAAGAGGGATGCTGGGGTCAGGCTGCCTGGGGAGTGGGGGAGCAGGGGGGATGTGGCTGATACAGGCAGTGCCAGGAGCCCCGACTCCAGCCGGTAACAGCCCCTTGCTTCCCCAGGTGAACTCTGAGTACTACACGGGCTGGCTGGACTACTGGGGGGAGGCGCACGCCAGCATCAGCTCTGCACGGGTAGCCCGGGGACTCGCGGACATGCTGCAGCTGGGAGCCAACGTCAACATGCAAGTAGCTCCTTGGCTTGCAACGGGGGCACAGCCTGGGCTGCCAGCCCAACCCTCTGCAGGCATCAGAGCAGGCATTGCTGCCGGCATTTGCCTCAGGACCCAGGCTGTGGGAGGCAGGCAGGGGCCGGGCTGGGGCTGTGGAGGGAACACGGACGGGGCAGTGCCTGATGAACCTCTGCTGGGGTTCGTGCGGGTGCTGACCTCGGTCTCTGGGGTGTCACATAGGTACATGTTCCAGGGGGGGACCAACTTCGCCTACTGGAGCGGTGAGTAGGGCCATGCCCGGAGGGAGGGCTGGTGAGTGCGGTGGGGCCGAGCAGGGGCACAGGCACAGTGCAGCGCTGGGGTTACGGGACTTTCCTTGGCCATCGCTGGGGGAGGCTGTTCCAGGGCTCCCTCTCTATCCTGTTGGGTGGGCTGACACATACTCTGGGTCCTAGCTAGTTCCCCCTTGGGACTCTTTTTGTCTCTGAGCAGGGACCCTCAGACCCACAGTTCTGGGTCCTGTCCCCCTGCATTGCAGTGCAGCTAGCCTAGGGCTGGTCCCCACCAGCACGGCCTTGGGGTCCAGGCCCCCAGCTCTGCCAGACAGCCCCTTCCTGCAGCTCCCTTTGCTTTCCCTGGCCAGGTGCTGACTTCAAGGAGGAGTACAAGCCGGTGACCACCAGCTATGATTACGACGCACCGCTCTCGGAGGCTGGAGACCCCACTGAGAAGCTGTTTGCCATCCGCACAGTCATCAGTAAGGTGCTGAGTCTGGCAGCAGGAGGGGGACTGCGCTGGCATGCTCCTGCCCCGGGTGCCACGAGATGCCAGGCAGCCCAGCACAGGGCACTGCTGCCTGTGCTGGGGCAGAGGGCACACAGAGGCACCTGGTAGGACAGCCACTAGGCTACTAGGGGACATCTCCCTGCTGCCCTGAGATGAGGGTCCCAGGGGAAGCCACGGCCCGATGGGGCACCTAACAGTCTGCTGTTCAGTTCCAGGCCCTGCCAGTCGGTCCAATGCCGCCTGCCGCCCCCAAGTTCGCCTATGGCCGGGTGGCCCTGCAGAAGGTGAGTGCCTGCCCCAAGGGCTGTGCCACCCCTGCCTGGCACTGCCCTGCTGCCCAGCTCCCATCTCTTTGCAGTATGCCAACCTCCTGGATGTCTTGGACATACTGTGCCCCTCTGGGCCCATCCAGAGCCAGTTTCCCCTCACTTTTGAGGCCATAAAGCAGGTGAGGGGCTTAGTACAGCAGGGGACACTGGCAGAGACACTCCTGGGCTTGTCTGTCCTGTGCTGTCGAGCCTGACAGGCCAGAGCACTGCCCCAGCTCTGGGGTGGAGGATCGGAGCCAGTGGCCAGCCCTGCTCCCCATTTCCCTGTGTCCCCCAGGCCCACGGCTTTGTGTTGTATCGCACACACCTGCCCCGGGACATCCCAGACCCGGCCACACTGAGCGCTCCTCCCCACAGCATCTGTGACCGCGGCTATGTGATGCTACAAAAGGTGAGGCCTTGGGTGCACACCCGGCCCTCGCCCTGCCTCCCCGGAGGGCCAGGAAGCCTGCCTGGAGCAAGGCCATACTGCGCCAGGGCCTTGGGGACAGCCAGGGTGCTGGAAGCCATGGGCCATGCTGAGCCCTTGGAGGGTGGCCCACAGTCCTGTGCCTGTCCCTGCCAGGGGAGGCCCAGCTCAAGCAGGGAGAGGGCAGTGGGATGCTCTGCTGGCTAGCTGCGGGCGGCATTTGGGGTGCTGGGACCCCAACACAGGGTGGCTGCGCTGACCCCATGGCTGCAGGAGTACCAGGGGACGCTGGAGCGGGACGGGCAGACAGCGCTGCAGGTGACCGGCAGGGAGGGGGCCACCCTGGACGTGCTCCTGGAGAACATGGGCAGGATCAACTTCGGGGCCAACGTCAGTGACTTCAAGGTGAGGGGAGAGGGCCCCACCATCCGCTTGGGAGGGCACAGCCTGGGCACCTGTGTGGTCACATGCACCCTCCCCAGCCAACCTTGACAGACCCAGGCCAAAGTCAGCCCTCAGGCGCAGGACCCCCGCATTAGCTCTTACGATTTCCCATCCTTCCTCTTCCCAATGCTTTTGCACTGACTTCATGGAGGTGGCAAATCCACCAGGAACCGGGGAAAGGCAGCAAGACTGGCACCGCCCTCTCCCACGCATGCCTCCATGGAAGCCAGGACCCTGCAGCCCCTCCGCTTGGGCCCAGTCCCATGTCTACTGCTGAAAGGGGGATGCACCCAGGGGAAGCCAAGCAGGGTCATGTACGGCATCCACCTGCCCAGAGCAGACCCTGCTGTCTCATTTTCCCTCCTGCTCCTTCTCAGGGCCTGCTGGGGAACCTCTCCTTGGACTCCAGCCCGCTGAGCAGCTGGCTGATCTACCCGCTGGCCATAGACACTGCGGTGCAGCAGGGCTGGCCCCACACTGCCCCACCGAAATCAAGCAGCAGAGGTGGAGCAGGGCCAGCCTTCTACACTGGGGCCTTTGAGACCCCTGGCATCACCTGGGACACTTTCGTGAAATTCCCAGGGTGGAGCAAGGTAAGGCTGTGCATACACCAAGGAGAGGGGATGAGAGGGGAAAGGGGCACAACTCAGCCCGGTCTCCATCCTGCAGGGCCAGCTGTGGATCAATGGCTTCAACCTGGGCCGGTATTGGCCCCAGCGCGGGCCTCAGCAGACCCTCTTCGTGCCTGGCTCTGTGCTGCACCCAGGCCGCCCCAACAACATCACGGTGCTGGAGCTGGAGGGGGCACCTCCCACCCCCTTCCTGCTCTTCCTCGACCGACCTTTTTTCAACATGACCCTCAGCCGCAGCACTGCGGCCACAAAATAAACCCAGGGCTGCCAGGCACTGTCACCACCTCTTGCTAGGGCTGCGGAGATGGCAGCGGGGCTGGTGAAGGGGAGGAGGAGGCAAGCTATCCTCAATGCCTGGGGAAGGGGTATGCACCCCGGCACAGACATCCGCCCTCCTTCAGGGCCAGGCCAGGTTCCACACTAGGAGAAAGCAGCCCAGGTTCAGTCTGTTCTGCACGTGCCCCCCACAACTCATCCCAAATGGTGCCAGTGCCCATGCTGAGTCCCCCAACACCCGCACACACAGCCGGCTGGGCCTAGCAGGTTCAGACACCTCTTTATTGACAATACAGGCACAGGAGGTAGTTGCCAACACAATATGGCTGAGATGCCAATAGCACCCAGGAGAAGAGAGGAAAAAGCCTAGTCTTGAGGATGCCCATAGGCATGGCTGCAGGTGGCTCAGGGAGGCAAGGTCTGGATGCATTAGGATCTGTCCCAGCGCCAGAGGCAGCAGTCTGCAAGGTAGCAGGGAAGAGGGCAGCCATCAGGATCCCCCGTCTGGAGCCAGGCTGGGCCATGGGGCAGCCCTGGCCCCTCACATTAGCACGTAGGGGATCCCGGCTCTAATGCCCCCCGAGCCCTGCCTAGAGCAGTGTGCACCCTGCGGCTGCCAGAGCCTTGCCGCAGTTGCCCCAGAGAGTGACGTGGTCAGCTCAGTCACTCCATACTGCAGCGCTTCAGAGCTCTCCGTCCCCCTGCCATGCAGCCAGTGCTCAGCTCTGTCTCCACCACATCGGTCCTTGGCAGGTGGCAGCAGTCCCCAGCCCTATGTTTGACTGGTCCGGGCTCGGCGGTGGGTTTGCAGGCAGGCCGTGGAGCAGAAGGAGAAGTCAAGGTAGTGGAAAGGGATCCGGCCCAGCAAGGACTCCCCACAGTGCCAGCAGCGGCTACACAAAAGAGCAGAGGTGGCCCTGAGTGATGGGGACACTTGCCAAAAGGGCAGAGGAGCAGAGATAAGATATATTCAGTGCCCAGGCTGAGGGCTGTGACAAGGGACACCAGCAGCACAAAGGAGCTGGGGCTCCTCTGGTCACAGGACAGATGCATCCAGGCACAGGGCCACCCAGCAGCCCTGCTGCCTGCAGCCTGGCCAGGGCACGCTCCCTGGAGGCTGTGGGGTGGCACAGAGAAGGGACAAGAGATGTGAGGTCAGAGACCGTGGCACAGAAGTGGCTGGGGGGGTTGGCTTTCCATAGCCCTGGCCTCAAGGTGATGGGGTTGCCCTTTGCAAAATATTCCCGGGGTAAAGTGCAGAAAGGGAGACAGCATTGGAACAAGTACTGCTAGGAATAGAGCAGCTAGGAATATATTTAGGTTGAACATGAGAAGAAAGGCAGGGAACGGCCATGCCAGTGTGGGGGAGTTGGTCTCTGCCATGATGACTGTGCCGTGTTGTGCTCACAGTGAGAAACAGTCCCCGGTAGAGAGGAGCACTCCTGCGACAGCAGTCAACCTCCCTGTCGCCCCACAACAGCTACCCAGGCTGTTACCTGATGTTAACAAGAGTTGCGCCAGCATCCTGCAGCTGTGCAGCCAGCCTTCGATCAGCAGCCAGGGCCCTCTGGGGAGCAGAGAGACAGGTCAGCACCTCCAGCCCTGTGTGGCCCCAGAAATGCCAGGGCCTGTGGCACCAGAGCCTGCAGTACCTGCACTGCCCCAGCCAGGCCAGATCCCCTTCCCCATGCAAGGCCTCACCTTCTCCCTGTCAGACAGGGCAGCAAACCGCTGCTTCTCGTCCTGCTCCTGCTCCTGTTGCTTCCGCTCCTCCCGCTGTGCCTGCTCCCGCTGCTTCCGCTGGGCTTTCTGTGCCCGCTTCTTCTCCAGCTTCTTGGCCTCCATCTCTGGTGTCAGGGGCCCAGGCACCTGGGGGCAGCAAGGGCAGAGGGCAGTCACCATCTCCCACTGAGTTCGGGGCAAAGATATGAGTGGCCTAGCGCAGGATGCTGGGGTATAGCCGAGGGGGGCTTAGCTCTGGGGTCCCCCAGCCCCTGAGCAGCAAGCACACAGCACAGGCACCCACCTTGGCACGGCTGTAGTCGTACTTATCCGGATGGTCCACCACAAACTTGCGGAAGGCGTTGCGGGTCGGTTTGTCAGCGGAGACACAGTAGGCAGGCTGCTCCTGCCTGTCTCTGCAGGCCAAAGCAGACCAGCTCAGCCCTGCAGTCTTGCTGCCTGTGCCCTGCGAGCCCAGGGACCCCCTGAGATGTCCAACAGGGGCAGGAGGCCAGGATACCACAGCCAAGGACAGAGAAGTTGCACATCCCCTGCACCAACAGCCCCCAAATCCTCCCCTTCTTGCATTCCTGCCTTGCAAAGGGCAGTCTCATCCCAGTCCTCTGAACTGCCCACCAATAAACCCAGGAGCACTTCAGGGCAGGGCCCGCCTAACAAGCCCAGAAGTCCTGGCTGAGAAAGACCCACCCTGGCTGTCCCAGGGCAAGGCTGGCACGAGTCTCCCGTGGCCAGGGCAGGAGGGTTGCTGGAGTAGGCAAGGGGAGCACCAGGCACCAGGGCATTGTGGGGCAGCCTCCTACATCAGGGACTGTGCTTGCTGGCCCCCGGAGGCCCTGCGATCGTACCTGAGCGCAGGGTCAGCCCCTGCCTCCAGCAACAGGTACACAGCCTCGGCCTTCCCTGCACGTGCTGCCACGTGCAGCAGGGTGTAGCCACGCTCGTCCACAGGCTGGTTGAGCAGGGAGCAAGGTGCAGCCTCCTTCCCACCCTCGCTGTCCCCTGGTGGGCTCCTGCTCTCTGGCACACCCAGGAGGTGCCGCAGGGTCCCCACATCCCCCGTCTTGCAGGATGTGAACAGGGCATCGCGGAGCTGGGTCTGGGGGTCTCCTATGAGGGAAGGACACAGAAGGGAGCTTGATGCTACAAGGCCATTCAGCTCCCTGGGCAGAACAGTGCTCTGGCCTGACCAGCAAACCTACACAGCACGGTTAAAGCATTGTTCTGCCAGCTGGATTTGGGCAGGGTCTCCAGTGCCTTCAGAGTCTGTGTCCTGACCATGTGCTCGTGGCATTGCTGGGCACAGCTGACAGCAGCCAGGCCCTCTCCTCCTGGGACGAGACCTGCTCCAAACGCACACACGCACCAGGCTTAGCCAGGTGCTGCCTGCCCCACAGAGCAGGCGCCAGGGGATTGGACCTGGTGGCCCTGGATACCCTCCCCTCTCCCACAGTTCCCACGGCAAGGAGCAGGCCAGTTGCAGACTTGTGGCATCCCAGGGCTGCTCTCATAGCACAGATCTTTGCTGTTCTCTGCTCCCATCCATCCAGGTGGAAACACTCTAGGGCTCACAGTTATTGCTCTGCACCTCACTGTGCACGCTGCTTGCTTTAAAGCACGTGGCTGTCCTACAGCTGTGCCAGCACCCAGCTGCTCTGGGCACCTGCCTAAAAACTTGCTTTTCACCCTGAAGCAAAGCTCTGGCAAACAAACAGGACTCTCCTTGGCCCAGCTCCTGGCCCCACTTACCTCCATTGCCCCAGGAAAGGGGCTCAGGCCCAGCCTCCCCCTGTGGCTCCGTCGACAGCTCCAGGCTTCCCGTCTCCTCAGCACAGGGCCCTGTGCAGGGAGTGTGCAGTGAGGAAAAGGGCTGCAGCCCAGCCTGCACTCCAGGTGTGCCAGCTCCTTCCCCAGTGCCTTACTACACAGCCCTGGGCCTGTTCCTCCCCCTCACCTTTCTCCACCTTCTTGTCCCTCTTCCTCCTCCTCTTGCGGTTTCGCTTGGGCATCACTTCAAACTCCCGGAGGTCCAAGGTCCCCAGTGTAACCTCCACAGTCTCCAGCTCCCCTGCCAGGCTCTCCTCCTCCTCTTCCTCCTCCAGGGCTGAGGGGGGTGACAGGGCAGGGGCTGGGACCCCAAAAATAGCATGGATCGCTTGGGGCTCTCTGCCAAGCACAGCTGACCCAGCATGGAGCCACTTTCTGCAGAGCTCCCCCTGCGGTGCCAGGCCTTGTAGTGGGGCTGCCAGCCTGGTCCCCAGGCCATGACACCAGTCCCTCCAGCTCTCAGAACCACATTTCCCTCCATGGCTCAACTCACCACTCATGTCCTCCTGCAGAGAATCCATTTCTGTTACCCGCCGCCCCTTCTGCCAGCTCTTCCGGGGCAACCCAGTGATATCTTCCAGTGGCGTGTCCTTCCCTGGGCAACAGGGGTGCTAGTATCATTGCCTGCCGACAGGGAGTGCTCCATGTCTCCAGGGATGGAGGGCAGGAGAGCTGGCACCTCCATCGCATGGTGCAGCATGCCTTAACGCACAGGGAGCTGCATGCAGGGACCATGTCACTCCACCTGCTCCGACCCACAGGCACCAGGGCAGGGCTGACTCACCGTATATCTGCAGGCTGGCCAGCACAGCGTGGACTCGCAGCACCTCCCGCAGGGTGGCCCTGCGGGTGCTGAGGGGGATGTGGTAGACACGGGGGTCACCCCGGGTTAAAGGTGGGTTCCTGCCACCAAAGAGCAGTGTCCGGTTGTGGCGGGGGACCCGGAGGAAGATGCGCTGGGCTTCCTGCAAGTGGTGCGCCCAGCCTGCCAGCAGGTCCTGGATATCCTGGGGAGGAAGGGGTGGGCACCGTGGGGTCCTGAACCGCACAGTGTGGGCACAGACAGCTCTAGAGCAGGAACAGTCTCAGGACAGAGCAGCCCCAGCTGTGTCCTGGCCTCCCTCTGGAGCTCGCACCCCACATGCAACCTCCAACAGCAGCATAGTACCACCCCATGGAGCCAGCCATGACCACAACCCCCTGCCAAGGCCCCAGCGCTGGTCCCATCCCCACCTTGAGCAGCGCGGCCTCGTTGTAACGCCGCAGCGAGGCTCCGGCCGACCTGGGTGCCGCAGCTGGGGTCTGGGCATCCCGTAGGCTCTGGGATGTGCCCCGCCGGGCTCGCACTGTGTAGCGGTGGAAGGTCTTGTGCTCCTGCACCTGGGGGCTGCAGAGAGGGGCAGGCATGAGCAATAAGGCCCCATGCACAGAGAGGAGGAGAGCTGATGCTCCCCGCAACCCTGGAGGGGTTGTTGCCCCTGCCAGTGCCCCATAAACACTTCTTTTGCAGTAGGACTGAGCTTAGCCAACTCTCAAGCAAAGACCAGGAGCTGCTGGTGCCCAGGGTGTGTGTAAGCACTGTGATGGAGGAATAGGGAGGGGGTGGCCACCATCAGCGAAGGGCCTATCCAACACCCAGCCCCACTTGTCCCTGCCCAGAAGGGTGAGGCCAGGTCTGCTCCCCCGTACTCACCCCTGGAAGACAGCTCCCGCAAAGTGTCCGCCACCCATCATCAGCACAACCCAGCATGTGCTCACACTGAGGCTCTGGAGCGATGCCACCAGCCCTGCTGGCTCCTGGTCTCTGCTGCCACCCTGAGACACAGACCCTGCTGCTAGCATCTGTGGGATCACCTTACTACCTCTTGCTGTCCTCTGGGACATGGGCCAGCCCCTCTGCTGGCACAGGGACAAGGGGGGTTACAGACCAAAAGGAGCAGGGTTTGCCCTGTCCTACCCATACTACTGGTCTGCGCAGGGGGTCTCAGCTACTGCTTCAGCCCTGATTTGAGCAGGGCTTTCTTCTTGCAAAGGTTTGTCAAATTATAGGGAAATGGGGAAGTAGGTCTCACTCCTGAGAGCATCCCAGAGTCAAAAACAGATGATCAGAGAGCCCAGGGCTCTGATCTGGCACCAGAGGCCACCCTCCCCATCCAGGGACATGGGGGATTTCCAGGCAGATGTCTACACCCCAGGGTCACCCCCTTCTCTGGGGTCCCTCCTCCAGCAGGCTGGGCTGCGACTTGCCTTTCCAGTGCCCAGCACGCAGCGGTAGGCAGAGATGAGCTGGCCCTTCGCATTTCTGAAAAGCACCTTGTGGGAGCGGGGGACCTGGGGGATCCCAGGACTATCGCTGGCAGGGGGCAGCGACTCTGACTCACTGCTCGAATCGGAGCTCTCTGAATCAGATCCTGAGATGCTGGAAACATCACCTGCAAGAGAGAGGAAATGGGGCAGTGGAGCAGGGCAAATATCAATCCATGGCCATCCCCAAAACTTTGCAAATAGGCCCAAGGCTGGCCCAAAGCCCCAGAAATGTCCTATCCAATACCTTATATAGTCACAAGAAGGCTGTAGGCTATGGAGAGATGTGTTTGGGGCTATATATCCCAGATACGGACAGGCAGGGGCTCAGGTGGAACGTACCCCTGTCCCCATGACAAGTCAGCAGGTTCAGGACCCAATAGCAGAGCCAGGGGACCCCACCAGGGCAGAACAAAGGGACTCGAAGCAAGCAGGGGCAGCTGGGGACTCATGTCCCCAGCCTGGGCTGGACAGCCTGGTGGCCTCTGGGCCCTGCTGAGGGCAGTGCCATCCCTCACCTGCGCAGGTCTTCTCCTCGAACCCCTCTGCCGGTAGTGTCCGGCGCCCCAGGAGCCTCTGCTTCAAGTTGAAGCGGTGCCAGTCAAGACGGTAGTGCTCAGCCTGGGGAGGCAAAAGGGTGAGGGGGGTCCAGCAGGGCACACAGGCCCCTGGGAAGGAACGCCGGCGATGGGGCTCCAAGGAGCAGCCAGCACTGGGCTGCGTAGCCCTGGGGCCGAGCCTCCACAGCAGCACCCTGCAAGCTGTGCCAGCCCTGCTCAGTGCTGCCACTGCTGACGCTGGCAGCTCGGCCGCTTGCTCACCTGCTCCTCCCGGCTGTCGAACGCCTGCGCGCAGGTCGAGCAGTACATCCGGTCAGGCACTTCGGGGACCCCATGGGCTCTGTCCTCGCCACTGGCAACTGCAGGTTTCTCTGGAAAAGAAAGGAAGGGTTGTGCCACAGGCAGCTCTCTGTGCAGCACCACCACAAGGGCCGAGCAAGGAGCAGGGACTGCTGGATCTTTTCTTGACCATACATAATCCTGGACACACAAATAGCACCACAGCAGTAGGATGAATTTCAGAGACCTTGGGGTGATAGCTATAGGTCCAAGCAAAGCCCATTTCACCATTCATCTGGTAGTTCCCACTGCGCCAAGCTCCAGGTAGCCACCCAAGCTGTACCGCAGAGGATGGAGTCCTCTTCTCATAGTCTGAGACCAACAGATACGAGCTTGGCCAAATAACCCCCTCATGCTATTCCTCTGCTCCCTCAAGCCAAACCCACCATGGTGTACGGGCCCTGGGTCCGTGACCGACGCATCCACTGAAAACCCGGTGACAAGGGACAGCCCATGCAGGAAGATGGGGTCCTGGGCAGCCTCGAAAATGGATCTGCTCTCTGGGGCTGGCATCACTGCTGCTCCTGAGCAGAAAGCACAGCACTGAGGGTGAGTGACAGCCCTGCCTCCAGGATGCTTCCCAGCTGGAGAAGAGCTTGGGGGGGGGGGCACAGGGGGCACGCAGGACAAGGGAATTTCCAACCCCAGAAGCACCAGCAAGGCTGGAACCCCAAACCCTTCTACAGCCCCTTTCCCCTCTAGGGGATCCCAACAACCCCACCAACTGGTGCCCCCCTAGAACTGGGAACCCTGCGCTCTTCCCTACACTGCCCAGTTTCTCCCCCTTCAGGATCCTGGTTTGACCCCCCGGGATCCCCCCCCCTCCCCCTCACCGCCTCTGGCAATCCTTTTTCTCTCACGGCCAGTGCTCCCCACCGCGGGGTATTCCCGCCCCACGGCACCCCCATCGCTCTCCCCCCTGGCCATCCCCCTCCCGGGACCCGCCCCCACGAGCCGTTACCCCCTCCCGGGATCCGTCCCCATGGATGTCCTCCCTCCCCCCCCCGCCTCCTACCCGCCCCCCGGGATCCGCCCTCCCCTTAGCCATTGTCCCCTTATTTTCCCCCGGGGATCCTTCCCGCGGCCATTACTCCTCGCCCGGGATCCCTCTCCCCCGCGGCCGTTCCCCCCGGCTCTCGGCCCGCGCGCCGCCACTCACGTGCCGCTGCCGGCCCGCCGTGCCCCGGAAGCGCCCTCAGCTGCCGCGCGCCACATCCTGCCCTCTGACGGGACGCCGCTGGGCTCAGCCCGGCCTCCGGCCTCCCGCCCGCCTGCCTTCCGATTGGCCGCTGCCGGCCCCGCCCCGCGGCTCCGATTGGGCGGCGCGGCCGCCAGTCGCGGGGCGGGCGGGGCCGGGGCCGGGGCGGAGCGGGGGCCGGGGCGGCCGGGCCGGGGCTGGCGGCGCGGGGGCCCCGCCATGGCCCACTTCGAGACGCAGTACCAGCGCCTGGAGAGCTCCTCCACCGAGTCCCCCCCCGGCGGCGGGGACCTGCTCGTCCACGTCCCCGAGGGCGCCAAGTGTGAGCGGCGGCGCCGGGACCGGCACCGGGGCTTGGGGCCCGTGACGGGGCCTGGGCACCGGGCGGCGGGGGCGAGGCCGCGCCCCGAGACCGGGGGAGGCTCTGGGCGCCGGGAGGGGCGGGGGCTGGGAGCGGCGGAGGTGTGGCGGCCGGCTGGCGGGGCGGGCTCCTCAGGGGACCCGGGGCCTTGGGGGTGAGGGGGAGCACCCGGGCTGGCGCTGGGGCTTGGGGACCGCAGGGGCGACCGTGGGCCCGGGGGGAGCCTGGGGGGAGCCTGGCGTGGGGGGTCTGTGGGGCCCGGTTGGGGGCCTGAGAGAGACACCGGGAGAGGGGTGAAGAGGGAGCTGTGTGTGTTGCAAGAGCTAGGCCGGGTGTGCCAGAGGCGCTCTCACCCTGCGTTTTTTCCTTCCTTCAGCTCCATGGCATCATATAGAGAACCTGGACCTTTTCTTCTCTCGTATATCCTTCCACAGCATGCGCACTGCCTTGAGAGGGCATGCACTTCACCGCCTTGTGCTGTGCTCCCCATGCTGACAGAGGTGCTTGGTTTGGCATACCTTGGGGCTGAGGCAGCATCTGCCCCTTCCCTTAGGACACTACATGCTTCCAGAGGAGCTGGGGGATGGCAGAGCCCCTAAGAGTATGGGATGCTGTGGGTATTAAATGCAGTTTTGCCTGTCTCTGCGTTGTCCTGTGCCTGAGATCTCTCCTTGCTGCCTACCCACCCCTCCCCTTGTGCAGCCTGAGGGCAGGCTGAGTTTCTGTTCTCTGCTTGGGCAGAATCCACCTCTGGGGGAAGAAGGGGGTTTGGATCAACCCAGGTCCTCTTATCCCAGCTGTGCTATACCTGGGAAGAGTGTGTTTCCCTGCAGCAGAGTACCAGCTTGCTGGTGAATAGGGATGGGAGAGAGTTTCCGTCACTGGTAGAGGGAGATTTGGCTGGGGGGTCTGTGGATGCCAGTGGGACGGGAGGTGTCTCCACCCTTTGTCAGTAGGAAAAGCTTTCCAGTCTGTTCTCCTTGACTATAGCTCTCACGTTTATAATCTGCATCAAAAAAATGGCTTCACCTGCATGCTCATCGGGGAGATCTTTGAGCTTATGTAAGTGCAGGCTCCCCTCCCCTGTAGGCTGTTGGGGCTGACAGGAAGCTGACAGGAAGCTGGGGAATGGCTGTGGGAGTGTGCTGAGCCATTCCAGTCAGGAGGCGGGAGGGTTCCCTTCTCAGATATCCTGCCTGCCTTTCATTAGAGTTTTCCATGCCCCAAACCCATATTCCGCTTTGAGGAGGTGGTGCCGTGAGCTTTCCTGGCACCATGGCTGTGGGGCTGCCTGAGTTGCAGCTCCTGCCTGCCGTGTGTCCGGGCGGGAGGTGGGCAGGGTGATTCCCTCATGGCCACTCCCTCTCTTTGCAGGCAGTTCATCTTTGTGGTGGCGTTCACCACCTTTCTTATCAGCTGCGTCGATTATGACATTCTCTTTGCCAACAAAGCAGTAAATCACAGCCAGCATCCGAGTGAGCCCATTAAGGTGACGCTGCCAGATGCCTTCCTGCCTCCAAATGTCTGCAGTGCAAGGTAGGAGCGGCTGAGGGCACGTTAGCCACTGCTCTTGCTTTCTCAGGTACTAAGGGCTGTCCGGGGCTTGACTCCTGCTATCTGCCTCTTCTTGCCTGCAGAATCCAGGCAAACAGCTTCCTCATCTGTATCCTGGTGATAGCTGGGGTTTTCTGGATCCACCGACTCATCAAATTTATCTACAACATTTGCTGCTACTGGGAAATTCACTCCTTCTACATCAATGCCCTCAAAATCCCCATGGTAAGTAGCTGGGCTGAGGGCCTTATGCAGGGCTGCTGAGGAAAGCAGGAGTCCCTGCTGTGCAGTGAGAAGCAGCTCACCTCTACCCCCATTCGGAGCCAGCTTCTCCAAAAGTCTTGTACCGAGGGCTCTTCCTTCTGCTCCAGCTCTTCCCAGGGTTACATAACCACGTTGATCTCCTTTCAGCTTTTCCAGCAGCCAACTTGCTGCATGTTAACCCTTCTCTGCCCAGCCTGTCACTGTGTGTGCTGGCATGTGCATCTGCCATCTGCCACCCAATATGTTTATTATTATCTGCGATGGCCTTTTCTGTGATGCCTTTCAACAGCAAAGGCATAAACGAGGTATGAGCGAGGGTGTTTTCTTATCTCCTGGGAGGCGAGCAGAATCATCTCCCTTCTTTATTGATGAGGAAACTGAGGCTTGGTTGGTGAACAGCATGCTGGAGATCTGTGTCAGAGATGGGGTTTGAGGCTTACGCCTACAACCTGGTGCAGGATCTTCTGCTCTGTCTGATAACATCAGAGGGTGCATGTGCTTCCTTTTAGGAGAAGCCATGGGTGTTTGAGAAAGATGGACTGAGCCAAGAGGCTTGGTTTGTCCCCAGCTTTGCCACAGGCTGCCTTTGGGACACTGGTCAAATCCCTTCCCCTATCCCTACCTCCCCTCTGACTCCAAGCATTAGGCGTGCTTCCCATGGGCTCTGAGGGGAAGGAAAGCTCACGTGAGCCTGGGACTGTATTTGTGCCTCCAAAATAGGAGTGTGTGTGAGTGGGTGGGAAACGGTCATCTACACTAGTCCCTGGGTAAAGGGCGCTGGGGCAAGGTATGGGGTTTGCCTGCTGCAGGCTGAAGCAGTGTGGAGAGGTGCCTTGTGTTGCGTGTGCTTCACTGGTACCCCAAAAGTGTGTGCTGGGACCCGCTGTTAGAGCAGGGCGCAGCCCGACTTCTGTGCCCAGACATGGCCTGCCTCTAATCTTGCTGCTTCCCCCTCCCAGTCCAACCTGCCCTACTACACCTGGCAGGAGGTGCAGGCCCGCATCGTGCAGATCCAGAAGGAGCACCAGATCTGCATCCACAAGAAAGAGCTGACAGAGCTGGACATCTACCACCGCATTCTCCGCTTCAAGAACTACATGGTGGCCATGGTGAACAAGTCTCTGCTGCCCATCCGCTTCCGCCTGCCCTTGCTGGGAGACACAGTCTTCTACACTCGTGGGCTCAAGTACAACTTCGAGCTCATCTTTTTCTGGGGGCCAGGCTCCCTCTTTGAGAACGAGTGGAGCCTGAAGGCCGAATACAAGCGGGCTGGGAACCGCCTGGAGCTAGCTGAGAAGCTCAGCACTCGCATCCTTTGGATTGGCATTGCCAACTTCCTCCTCTGCCCCCTCATCCTCATCTGGCAGATCCTCTACGCCTTCTTCAGCTACACGGAGATCCTGAAGCGGGAGCCAGGCAGCCTGGGTGCCCGCTGCTGGTCTCTCTATGGCCGCTGTTACCTCCGTCACTTCAATGAGCTGGACCACGAACTGCACTCACGCCTCAGCAAGGGCTACAAGCCAGCTTCCAAATATATGAACTGCTTTATCTCCCCGCTCCTCACCATCGTGGCCAAGAATGTGGCCTTCTTTGCTGGCTCCATCCTGGCCGTGCTCATCGCTCTCACCATCTATGACGAGGACGTGCTGGCAGTGGAGCACGTGCTGACAACGGTCACCCTGCTCGGGGTGGGCATCACGGTGTGCAGGTGAGCTGGACCTGTGCTGGGCAGAGCCGGCTGCTCCCAGCAACTTTGCAGGGAACAGCGAGGCTGATGCCGCCTGTGTGGATGTGCTCTTAGGTTGCAAGCAAACATGAGTCTGCTCTAGGGGAAGAACACAGCTGGGGAGAGGCAGAATGGGGCAGGAAGGAGAAGGGGGTACTAGTCAGCTTGGTGCAGTGATTGTAGTGATGACTTCAGAAATGATACGAGGGTTTTAGCTGGAGCTGTACAGCGGGAGCCCTGAGCTGTACTAGCAGGAGGGTTTGGGTTGGGAGTGAAGGCCACAGGTGGAGCTGTGGATGTGGGCTGTTCACTCTGCCCTCCCAGGATGAGATGTCCCTTAAACTGAAGCGCAATGCTGTGATGTTTCCCTGTCCTATCCTGCAGGTCCTTCATTCCTGACCAGCACCTGGTATTTTGCCCAGAGCAGCTGCTGCGGGTCATCTTGGCGCACATCCACTACATGCCTGACCACTGGCAGGGCAATGCCCACCGCTATGAGACCCGGGATGAGTTTGCCCAGCTCTTCCAGTACAAAGCGGTGAGCCTGGCTCACAAGGGACTGAGACAGAAACTAACTTTTGTCCCTGCAGGAGGGAGAAGCTGCCAGAGAGCCAGGCAGCTCCTGAGCAGACAGAGAGAGCTTTCTTGGAAATGACCTTCCCCAGCTGATGGGTCAGGGCTGAGGGCTGGCTCCAGGATTGAGGGTTTGTTGGGGAGGCAACAGGGGTAGGGTTTCCAGTGCAGGATGGGACGTGGAGTTGAGGGGGGCCTGAGCTTTGCTCTGGGGCCAGCTTTATTGGGGCAGTTTCTGGCATCTTCAAGCTCACTCTGAGCCCCCTGTTTCCCTGCCCAGGTCTTCATCCTGGAGGAACTCCTGAGTCCCATCATTACCCCCCTGATCCTTATCATCTGCCTCCGACCCAAGTCCTTGGACATTGTTGACTTCTTCCGCAACTTCACTGTGGAGGTGGTGGGTGTGGGCGACACCTGCTCCTTTGCCCAGATGGACGTGCGCCAGCACGGCCACCCAGCGGTAGGTCCCATGCGTGGCAGGATAGTAGCGTGGGCTCCACACCAGCATGCCTGATCCGTTAGACACAGGAGAGGCTGTAACTCACCACTCCTGGGAGCCTGCAGCCAACAGCCTGTGACTGCCTCAGTGCTGAGGCTCTGGGGCTGCCAGTGCAGGTCACCAGGCTGTGACTATTAACCTGATATGTTATACACTGGGCTCTGTCATTTCTTAATATTTAACGTCCTTGCCTGTCTTCACAGACAAGAACCTTGTGCCCTGCTCCCTCAGGAGAGGAGTGGGTATATTTGGGCATCTTAAAAAGTGTGACCACTGAGAACAGATTAAAAAGGCTGGGCTGCTTTTTGCCAGGAGAGAAGCAGGATGAGGGAAATGGGATGTGTTTTCCATTATATGAAAACTACTGCAAAGTGAAAGAGGTTCAATCTGTTTCTTGTGCCTGGGAATTTACATGAGTCATCAAGAAAAGCTCGCTAGTGACAGGGCCATGAACTGGGAAAGAGTGGGCTCACTGTGTTAAGAACAGTTGTTTGCTGGTTGTAGTTGCTTCTGCTGTGGGCTGGAGAGTGCAAGACAAAGCTTTCAGCTCTGATTTTTGTGCTAGCCCTCATCTCCATCTCCTTTGCAGCAGGAGGTGGAGGACACTGTGCTTTACAGCCGCTACTTTCCTGGGCTGCAAGGACTGAACTAGGACGGGGCATTTGCTCTAGTGCCTGCCTGCTGCATGGAGCTGTGGCCCAGCTTGTGCTGGGTATTGTGGGTTTTGCCCAGACTGGTCCTGCAGGATTTGCAGGCCTGGCAGGGGCTTAAAGCATGTCCTGGCCCTCACTACCTCTCTCTGTTCTGCAGTGGATGTCAGCAGGAAAGACGGAGGCCTCCATTTACCAGCAGGCGGAGGATGGCAAGACGGAGTTGTCCCTCATGCACTTTGCCATCACCAACCCCAAGTGGCAGCCGCCCCGCGAGAGCACGGCCTTCATCGGTTTCCTGAAGGAGCGGGTGCACCGGGACAGCAGCGTGGCGCTGGCCCAGCAGGCTGTACTCCCCGAAAACGCCCTCTTCAGCTCCATCCAGTCCCTGCAGTCGGAGTCAGAGGTGCCCAGGCCGGTGGGGATAAGTGGTGTTCTTAGGGTGCTTGCTGGGTGCCAACAAGCTCTGGGATAACCAGGCCCTCTGGGCAAATTTTCCCCTTGCCTGGGCTGTATCCAGGGATGGGAATATGATAGATAGCGCTAGCTGGGACTGCCTCTGGGTTTCTAAAGATGGGCAGCAAGGTATCCTGGAACACTGTGAGGTGGGAGAGGGGCTGGGGGAAGCTGTGGTGCCTCAGTTCTGTGTTGCTGGTATGGAGGTCAGGTCTCCACGTCTGCACAGGACAGTGACTCTCTCCTTTTCAACTCTGCAGCCTCACAGCCTGATTGCCAATGTGATAGCAGGCTCCTCAGCTCTGGGCTTTCACATGGGCCGCGATGGACAAGCCTCCCGCCATCTCTCTGAAGTGGCCTCGGCCCTACGTTCCTTCTCCCCACTCCAGTCTGCCCAGCAGCCCCCCAGCAGCTTCCAGACAGGGGGAAGGGATGGAGAGGGAGCCCAGCCTCGGGGGGCGAGTGCCATGACAGTCTCTGGGTAAGGACATGGCAGCATTGGCTGCCAGCTGCAGGCTAGGGGAGAACAACTGGAGACCTTGCAAGTCCTGAATTCTTTTGCTGTTTGCCCCACTGCTGTGCCATTGTCCTATGTGTGCAGTGGCTGTCTGGCATTTGTCTCTGCATCCTGGGACAGGAAGGGACATGTTCACAAGCAGAGCTAGGCCCAGATGCTTACACTGGCCCCAAAGAGCGGTGTGGGGCCCTGGTGTTCTCCTGAAGGTACCACAGCACCTTCCTGGCAGGAAAGAGACTGCTCTGAGCATCCCTTCCCAGGGATGAGGGCGATGTCCAAGTAGGGCCTGCCCTGGTCCTGAATGCCACCTGCTCTGGAGGTGAGAGGCTGGTGAGCTCTATGCCCTGGCACAGGGGCACAGTGCGATGGGATACCTGGGGTGGGGCAGTGCCATGCCTGGGCTGATCATCTTGTGCGGCTGGGGAGAGGACGCAGAGGGCCCGTCCCTCTCCATCACAGGAGTGGGTGTCTGCATGCCTTACAGTAGAGCAGAGAGAGGCTGGGCTGGGTGCGCTGTAGGGGGCCACCCAGGCAGCAAACACCTCCTGTGTGTTCCCTTGGCAGTGCTGATGCAAGGACTGTGAGCTCAGGGAGCAGCGCCTGGGAGGGTCAGCTACAGAGCATGATCCTGTCAGAGTATGCCTCCACCGAGATGAGTCTCCACGCGCTCTACATGCACGAGGTGAGCAGCCAGGAGCCGGGCTGGCCAGCGGGGCGTGGGCCCAGGGCAGTCAGGATGGGGCTGGTGTAGCTGGAGCCTGGGGTGGCTGGGGAGCTCTGAGGGACTGGAAGGGGAGCTGAGAGCAAGTGTATGTGCACTGCTGGGGAGGGGGTGCTTTGGGGAGTCTGGGCTCTCCCCACATGGCTGACCTGCTCATGTCTCGGCCCTGCAGTTGCACAAACAGCAAACCCAGCTGGAGCCCGAGCGGCACACTTGGCACCGGCGAGAGAGCGACGAGAGCGGGGAGAGTGCCCACGAGGAGCTGGAAGCTCAGCGGGGTGCCTCTGTCCCCATCCCTCGCTCTGCCAGCTACCCCTTCTCCTCGCCGCGGCAGCCTGCCGAGGAGACAGCCACACTGCAGACTGGCTTCCAGCGGCGATACGGTGGCATCACAGGTATGGGAGCCAGGGTGGAGGTCGGAGCTCTGGATCAGAGCCCTGTAGCCAATGCCCTGCATGGACTGGCATGGGCAGTCTGCCTGCCGCTGAAGCCTGGCATCCCCTGTGTAGCTGATCTTCCTCCTCACCCATCCTGCAGACCCAGGCACAGTGCACAGAGCCCCATCACACTTCTCCCGCCTCCCGCTGGGAGGCTGGGCTGAGGACGGGCAGTCAGCGAGACACCCAGAGCCCGTGCCGGAGGAGAGCTCAGAAGATGAGCTTCCACCGCAGATCCACAAGGTAGGGGCAAAAGCTGTGGCTGAGAGGGGCTGCGTGAACTCTGGCTGGCAGGCTGGGGTGGTGGCAGCTGGTCCCAGTACGTGCCACATCCCCTCTCTATCTTGCAGGTGTAGCCTTGTAGACTGGGAATCTCGTGGGGGTTGCAGACTGGGAGCCGCCAGGGCAGCAGGATGTGGCATCAGCCTGATTCTTCTCCCGTCCCAAGGGGACGGGGTGATCCTGGGCTTCATTTTGTTGCCATCAATTGCCGAAGAGACAAAGCTGCCAGGCCAGCGGCTTTGCAGTGGCGCCTTGTGTCCAGCCGTTTGTCAAGTCAACGCCACTCTGACTCTTGTGGGGTGAATGCGTGTGTGAGTACATACGTGTGTCTGTGTTCACATCTGTGTCGTCTGTGTCGGAGGATCGCTGCAGAGCCTGCGAAAGCTGACGTGATGGGACTGGCGGTGGGGACTGGCTTGGAGGTGGCAGCAGCAGCTGCTGGTCGAAGGGATGTGAGAAGGCACCAGCTTCAGACATCCACCCGGAGCTGGGACCTGCCTTCTGAATGAGGGCAGGGAGCTGGTGTCCCCTGGGGATGGCCACCCATGTCAGGAGGTGTCGAGGGGAGCTAACAGCCTGCAGCAGTGCTGGCACCATGACTGCCCTGCTTGCAGCCTTGGGGAGGTGCCCAGCACTGCATTGCCCTTCCAGGGAGGACCAACTTCGTGCCCCTCAGTCCGGAGCAGGATGGCAGTGGGGCAGTCCCCCCGCTCCATGCACACACACACTGCCCCATCTCCCTTGCTGAGGGATGGGACCCCACTGCTGCAGGTGGGGGTGGGCATAGCCAGCAGGCCCTGCTCTCACTGGGATCTGGGGAGGCTGCAGCTCTTCTCCAGCTCCCGTGACAGCTGCCCAGTCCCTTGCACGCCAGGAAGGGGCTGTGGAGGTGGGAGAATTTTGTCCCTGACATCTCTCCTGGCTGGCAGCCTCTGTGCCATATCTCTGAGCTAGGGCAACGTGCCCCCTGGCCAGTGCCCATGGGATGTGGGCTGCTAGCAGGGCCCGCTTGCAATGCCAAAGAGACCCTGGGGTGATCCAGCCTGGCTTCTCCTGGGGGCATATGCAGCCCAGTTGGAGCCCACCCTGAAGGACTTGTTCTCTGTGTATTGAATTGACTCTCTTCCCCCAGGTGTTATAAAAGCCTTTTCCCTATGCCTGACCTGTCTGATACATTGGATGTCTTCCTGATGTGGCCATTTCTGTGGTATTGGGGCTTTCCTCCTGCCCAAACAAAGCCTTCAGTGCGTCTTGCATCTCACCCAGGGACTCTCAGCTCCTTCCTTCACTCCTGAGAGAATCCTTTTGCTTGCAACATTGCTTTGGCTGCTGCAGAGCCCATATCCCAAGCAGATGGCTTATGTCTCGGAGGGGCAAGAGGAGGTGCCCTAAATCCAGAGGGGAGAGGCAAACCCTAGCCCAGCCCCATGGTAGAGGGGAGAGTAGGTTTCCTGGTTGTGCAGCATAACCTCAGACAGGACCTTCCCAAGATCACCCTGGTTTCCCTTGCCCCTCTTCCAGTGGCAGCTTGCGAGCATGTGCATCTCGGCTAACGCCCGCCAGGCATTGCTTTCACCCTCCTTCACTCTTTCCCCTGGCAGGGACTGCTTGCTTTTACCATGCCCTCTGCGAGCAACAGGCAGGCCCTCCTCTCCCATCCCTGGAGTCCAGGGCCACCTTTCTTCCCCTGCCAGGGTTATTGGCCTGTGCCCTTTGAGCCTGGGCTGGGCCCACGCCTGCTGAGCCAGCTGCTCTCTGCGCTGGGGCAGACACGCCTGGTAGCAGGGACGCAAGCATGGAGGCGTGTGGCGTTGCGCCCAAGGATTCCTTGGATGTCCAGTAACATAAGGGAGACTGTAAAAGAGCGAGGACTACAGGTGCAGCATGACCTCAAGTAATAAGTATTTTATTACTCACTCTTAGATTGCAGTCTCTGCCTAATTCGCTATAACCAGGCACTACGTATTTTGCTACGTGCACTTCAGGTTTGTGAGCGCATTGCTGTCTGACAAGTTCCAATCCCTCGATGCCCTGTCTGTCACGGAGGAATCCTGGTGTGGGTGTCCCCTTCTCACCGGGTGCGGGTCCTGCAGTCAGACCCTGCTCCAGATAGCTGGCCTACACTGCACAAGCTGGCATTAATCTTTTATAGAGTTCCCCCATTGTTCTCACCCAATAACAGTAGTTTAACCCAACACAAGCCTAATGGCCTTTCATCCAATTATGTTCTGTTGTTCCCTTGCGGTTTTCTTCTTTTTTACTTCTTATCACTATTTCCACATAGTTCTACCAGAGATGAGGGTTTCTACAGTGTCATTTCTTTCCTTATCACTAATGCCACACAGTGCCACTCTTTCCAATAGTGCCCAGTGACAGGAAAGAGGCAATGGGCACAAACTGAAACCCAGGAAGTTCCATCTGGACATAAGGAAAACCACCCCCCCCCTTTTTTTTTTTTACTGTGAGAGTGACTGAGTACTGGAACAGGTTGCCCAGAGAGGTCATGGAGTTTCCATCCTTAGGGACAGTCAGAAGCCATCTGGATAGGGTCCTGGGCAACCTGCTATAGGTGACCCTGCTTTGAGCAGGGAGGTTGGACTAGATGATCTCCAGAGGTCCCTTCCAACCTCAACAGTTCTGTAGTTCTGCAATAGTTCTGCAGTGTAGTGCCTCAGGCCGTAGACCCCACAGGTGACTGCCAACTGGTGGGACGCACCAGCGTGTCCTGCTGTGGCAAGGGCTGTGCTATCCATGAGGCCCGCTCTTGCCTGCAGGCCTGAGCCAAGGCAGCAAACAGGGCTGACTCTGGCCCTCATGCTCGTAGGCCCAACCTTTGCTCTTACCTCGTTAGACCCAACTGTGGCCATAGGAGCAAGAGGGCCAGGAGCACTGATGGTTCAATAATTGTGGCTCTGCCTGGCCTTTGACATCCTTCCCCCAGGCCGGGAAGCGTAGAGGGGGTGTTTGTGCAGGGGCAGGCTCTTTTGGGTGATGGGCTCCCTGTCACAAGGGGGAGGGACAGACCAAAGCTATGACTGGTCTGGGCCTGTAAGAGACTAAAATGAGTGCACTAAAGCAAAGCCTGGATGGGGATCAGCTCCTTACAGCTGGAGTCAGGACTTCTGGGGTCTCTCTCTGGCTTGCCATGTGACTTGGGGATAAATCATGTGGCTGAGCTCAGCCAGAGGGCAAGAGGTCCATGGGCCTGGGTACCACACTGGTGTGCCAGTATCTCCAGCTGTGGGCGTGCTCTCTGCACAGCTGCTGGGGGCAGCCCCTGCCTCCCATAGAGGATCAGCTGCAAAGACCCCACAGCAGCTCCAGCTTGGGGCTGTTGTGGCATGATGAGTTTGACAAGGAAACTGAGGGCAAGTCTCCAATGCACCCAAGCTTTCCAGCCGCTTCCCTGGCCACCTGGGCTCCCTCGCTGCACACAAGGCAGTGCTGCCTGCCCCAGGGCAGCCCTTTGAGCCTGCAGCACCTGTTCAGCAGCTGTTGATCTCAAACACACATGGGCCATCTGGGTTTTTACAGACTGAAAAGCACCTTCTGGCTGCACTCTACGAAGGGCAAGCACATGGGTGTCCTCTATGCTGGCAGGCTTGGCCCTGGGGGTGGGATGCTTGGTCTAGGCTTCCTGGCATAGTCACTGCTGATCCTTAAGCAGGGCCGGCTGAGCTGGTGAAGGCTGGCTCCATCCTGGGGCAAGTGGGGAAATCTGGGCCTTTCCCTGGGAATAACAGGAGGAGGGAGAGGCCTGGCAGGAGCAGGCAGGAGTCCTTGCCGCATGTTGTGCTTGTGTCATCGCTGTCCCATGTGCATGGCAAGCTGCTCCTCCCCATCCCCTCCCAGGGTGTGCGAGTGTGCGGGTGCGCGGGGATTCCCGGGGAGTGCTGATCGCAGCCCCGTGTCCTCACTGTACAGCTGTATAGCCATGTAATAAAGGTGGGGCATATCATCCATGCCAGTGTCCGAGTCTCTGATTGCCCCGGAGCGTGGTGCAGCTTGCCTGTCTCTGGCTGCAGAGCAGGGGGCAGTAATGTGGGACTGAGGATGCTGGAGAAGGCAGTGCCCAGGATGGACTCTGCCCCTGAACACGTGCCAGGAGGCTGCAAACTGCCTGGGCTGGTGTGGAGCCAGCTAGGAGCATGGGAGGAGCAGGGCCTCCCTGAAGGTCGGCACCAAGGCCCTTCCCTGCTCTGGCCGTATCCTGGAGGCTGCAGCGTGCATGGACAAGGAAACGTCTAGAGCTCAGAGCTCAGCTGGGAGCAGCAGGCTTGCAGGCTGCACACTGCTCCCTTGAGAGTGCTGGGGACGACCTGATCCCCTGCTTGCATCCCAGGATGCCAGGGGATACATAAAGTAGGTGGCAGGGATACAGTGCCTAGCCCCTGGAGCCGTGTCTGAGGAAGGGAACATTGGCAGGGGCTGAGTGGGTAGCAGCTCCTGGGAGTGATATGTCCTACATTATCTTCCTGGTTGGACCATGCCTGGTGAACAGCCCCTGCTGTAAAGTAGATGGGGTGCTGTCAACAAGAGCATGCAGGGAACCCCAGTAGCACCTTCCCCAGCTCAGATCAGGGCTCTTCCTGCAAATCCTGGGCTTCTCAGCAGGATAACAAGCCCTTTCCACAGCAGGGAATGGCCTGAGTCACCCCACTGCAGCTGGGCGACTGCCAGGTGTCTCTCTTGGCCCTTTTTCCCTGGTACTCCTGATGCTGCAAAGGGCTCTGCACCTTGGCAGATGGTAACATCTCCTAGCTGTGGATTTGGGGGGGGCTGAAAGATGGGGCTGATGCACTCATCTTGCAGGGGGTGTGGGGCCTTGGTTTCAGACCTAACACTTGGCTTTGGTGCAGCCTATATGTGCAAGTGGCCTCTGGGGCCTTGGCTCCCTGTGTGTCCCTATGAGCCTTCCCGGGGAACAGAGCGTCCGGCAGCAGCAGGATGCAGCTTGGTGAGGTGGCCTGAGCTGCACCCGGAGCAGGCAGCCAAGGAGCACCTCCCTTCTCCTGGGCTCGCTGTCATCCTCGCTGTGACGGGGCGCACGGGTTGGAGTCAATGGTGCTTGGTGGAGGCCTTCCTCAGGTGGCCCCGCTGCCTGCCGGCCTGGCTGCGGCAGCCCGTCCTTGCACAAGGCCCGCAGTGCTCTGTCCTTCTCCTCAGCCTGGGGGCGCCTGGGGGAAACCGAGGCACACCGCGTGTGTGGCTGTGATCGGTGCCTCTTCGCACTCGTGGGGCCGGGGCCACGGGGGGAAGGCGGCGGCTCTATGCACCGGGGAGCGCCCGGCCACCGCCGCCGCCTGCGCCGCCGAGTCTATCTCGGCGCCGCAGGCCCGGGGGGGCCGCCTGGCCGCGGCGATAAGCGGCGGCGGGAGCAGCCTGCTGTCCCGGCCCCTCTCCCCGGCCTCAGGGCGGCGCCTGGCCCCGGGGGCGGCCGCGGCCGCGGCCGCGGCGGGGCGCGGTGCCCGGAGCGGGCGGCGCTAGGGCCCGGCGGCGGCGCGGGGCGGCGCCGGGCCCGGTGCGCGGTGCGCGGAGCCCGGTGCGCGGCGCGGCCGGACCGGGCCGGACCGAGCGGGCCCGGCGGCAGGTGAGCGCGCGGCGAGCAGGGCCGGGCCGGGCCGGGCCGGGCCCGCGGCGGCTCCCCGGGCACCCGGGCCGGCGCGCCGGGCCCAGGCCGCTGCAGCCGGGACGTGTGTGTCCCGGCCCGACCGGCGCCGCGGCACGGCCCGGGCGCTGCCCCTGCGCTGCCCCGCATTTCCCCCGGCATTGCCCGTGCGTTGCCCCCTATTTCCCCTTGCATTGCCCCCACGTTTCCCCGGGCATTGCCCGTGCGTTGCCGCCGCATTTCCCCGTGCGTTGCCTCGAGTATTGCCCCGTGCACTTCCCCATACGTTGACCTTGCGTTGCCTGTGTATTGCCCGTGCATTGCCCCCAGGACCGACCCCCTGCCCGAGATTTGTCCAAGGACACCAGTGCGCCCACGTCCCTGCAGCTGTCACTGGCAGCACTGCGCACTCACTGCCCCCCCTCCCCGGCCGTGTGCATCCCCAAGGGCCGGTGGACCTGGCTGACCCCAATGCAGCCCCAAGATAGGGCATAGCCGGGTGCTACATGGAGCTGATCCTGGCACGGTGCCCAACACCACTGCCACATCCTTCTTTTGCCACTTCCGCCACCTTGCTGTGGGGCAACCGCAGTGTGGTGGACCACAGCACCAGGGTGATGTGCCTCACCTAGCATGGTCACTGCTCGGCCCTCGACAGCGTGCACGTGTCATACGTCCATCCAGGTGCACACCTGGGCTGCTGGTGTGCAAAGCTGGTCCTGTTTGCTTGCAGGGGTGTCCCCCGGTTGTCCGTGTCTGAGGTGTCTGCCCCCGTCCCCGTGAGCGCCCCTTCTGTTCGGCCATGTCTCCTGCCATGGGTCCCCATTTGCAGCCGTGCCCAACAGCCCCTCCTCTCTCCACAGCCGGTGATTGGCCAGGATGGCAGTGCTGGGGAGCTACTGTGAGGGCAACAGCTCCTTCGCGCAGGCCTGGGTGCAGCAGGGCTTCCAGCCCTGCTTCTTCTTCACGCTGGTACCGGCCGTGCTGCTGAGCGTCTGCCTGCTGCTGGGCGCCCTGCAGTATGCCTGCTACGTCCGCTTCGGCCGCGCCATGGAGCCCAAGTACATCCCCCGGTCACGCCTCTACCGCGGCCAGGTCCTGCTGTCCCTGCTGCTGGCCCTGCAGCCCCTCGGCGGGCTGCTGTGGCAGGTGGGGGGCCCGGGACGGCTCTACGGCTACATGGTGCTGTACACCTGCCTCTGGGCCCTCAGCTGGGGCTGCGCCATCGCCCTGCTGCAGCTGGAGCACACGCGGGTGCTGGTGCAGGACCGGACGCGGGGCCACGGCACTGTCCTCCTCCTCTTCTGGGCGCTGGCCTTCGCCGCCGAGAACCTGACCTTGGTGTGCTGGAGGAGCCCGCTGTGGTGGTGGGCGCTGGAGGACACCAACCAGAAGGTGGGCTGGGGGGCAGCCGGGCTGGGTGCTGCACGGATGCTAGGAGGGGGGCAGGATGTGGGGATGGGTGCTGGGGCCCTTTGTGCCCTGAGGCTGCGTGGCTCTCCAGAGGGGCTTTCGCTGAGCCATGGTGCTTGGCAGTTGTGCCGAGGCGAGGTTGCAGCACTGACCCCCATCTCTCCCTCCAGGTGCAATTCAGCCTCTGGCTGCTGCGTTATGTCTGCACCTTCACACTCTTCATCCTGGGCATGAAGGCCCCGGGGCTGCCCCACAAGCCCTACATGCTGCTTGTGAATGAGGAGGAGCGTGACGTGGAGAACAGCCAGGTGAGTCATGGGGTGCTGCTCTGCAGCCGGGGCAGCATGGGGACATGCCTGGGGAGGAGGCTCTGCCTGGGGGCTGGAGGCAGGACAGAGACACATCTGTCCTGGGATCAGGGGCTTTAGGAGACAGGAACAGTGTGGTTTAAGGCTGCTCAGCTGCCTTCCTGGGCTGGGGTACCGGGACAGTGACCCCTCTGCTGTCCTCTCCCCCAGCCTCTTCTGCCAAATGCTGGCAGGACCACGTCCACCTGGAAGGATTTCCGGCAGAAGCTGCGGCTGCTGGTGCAGTACATGTGGCCGAGGGGCAACCGCCTGCTGCAGGGGCTGGTGCTGTTCTGCATGGCGCTGATGGGGCTGGAGCGGGCCATCAACGTCTTCGTGCCCATCTACTACAAGAACATCGGTGAGGCATGCAGGGCTGGCTCTCCCCACTCACAGATACGCTGTCCCAGCAGCGAGGGGGGCTGGGGAGAGCCAAGGTTGGGTGCTGGCTCCTTGCAGGGGACCCTCGTCCTTGTGCCATGTCCTGCCTGGCACTGGGCACAACTGCCTGCAGCAAGGGTCTTGGAGGTAGACGCTTTGTGCAGGGACGTGTGTGCTGCCACCTTCCCAAGGTGTGCCCCCTTTGCACCTCTGACCGCCCTGCTCTTCCATCAGCCTAGCCTCCCGGCACACCCCAGAAGATGCTGCATTTCAGGACCAGCACCCACAGCCTCACCATGTGCTGGGGGGTGTCGCAAGTGACCTGGGAGGGTGCAGGGACGTGGCAGGACATGGGTGCTGGGGCAGTGCCGGGGGCAGGGGCTGGTGCTGGGGCTGGTCCCCATGCAGTCTCTGCTCGGGGTGCCCAGCGATGCTGCCTTCCCCTCTGCCCTGACCCATATCCCCTCTCCCCAGTGAACGAGCTGACGGAGGGGGCTCCCTGGCACACCCTGGCCTGGACCGTCTGCATCTATGTGGGGCTGAAGTTCCTGCAGGGTGGAGGTGCTGGTAAGGACCACCGGAAAGGACTGGGTGTTGGGGACACCCTGGGGGTGGTGGTGATGCCCATGGTCCCCAGGTCACTGCTTGCTCTGTCTTGGGAGCAGCAACCAGGGCTGGCTCCTGAGCTGGTGGCAGTGGGGGGATCTTGTCCCAAATCTCTTTAGCCCAGCTGGGGTTTGTGAGCTGCACACATGTCCCAGTGATGAGGTAAGGGGAGGAGGGTGGCGTTTGTCCCTGCTGACTGTGCCCTGCCGCCCCGCAGGTGCCACCGGCTTCGTGAGCAACCTGCGCACCTTCCTGTGGGTCTGGGTGCAGCAGTTCACCAACCGGCAGGTGCAGGTGCAGCTCTTCGCCCACCTGCACGGCCTGTCCCTGCGCTGGCACCTGGGGCGCCGCACCGGCGAGGTCCTGCGCAGCGTGGACCGGGGCACCAGCAGCATCAACAGCCTGCTCAGGTCAGAGCGTGCCCATGGCGGGGGGCTGCCGGGGGCAGAGGGTCACCCCGTGTGGCTGGATTGATGCAACGTCCCCCTTCCCCCCCGCAGCTACATCGTCTTCAGCATCGTCCCCACCATTGCAGACATAGTGATCGGCATCATTTACTTCACCTCGGCCTTCAGCGCCTGGTTTGGCCTCATCATCTTCGTGTGTATGAGCCTGTACCTGAGTGAGTGCCAGGAGGGGGGTCTGGGAGCAGGGTGCCCACGCTGGTCTGGGGGCAGTGGACGCAGGCTGACGCGACCCCCTCGTACCTGCAGCTCTGACCATCTTCATCACGGAGTGGAGGACCAAGTACCGGCGGGACATGAACACACGGGACAACGAGGCCAAGTCCCGGGCTGTGGACTCGCTGCTCAACTTTGAGACGGTAACGGTGGAGGGGTGCGGGGCGGGCGCTGAGCGCTGCCCGGCGCTGGGGGAGCGGGGCCGGACGCTCACCCTGCTGCTGTGTGTTGTAGGTGAAGTACTACAACGCTGAGAGCTACGAGGTGAACCGCTTCAACGATGCCATCGTCAAGTACCAGGTATGGGGAGTCTCAGCACCCGGCATCGGGGGCTTTGAGGGGAAGGACTGAGCCTCTCGGGCATCTCCAGGGAGGATGGGGGTCGCCACAGGTCTGGTTTGAAGGCAGCAGTTTTACGGAGGACCTTGCCTTTTCCAGGTCTCAGAGTGGAAAGTTAGCGCCTCGCTGGGCCTCCTCAACCAAACCCAGAACCTAGTCATCGGCCTGGGACTGCTGGCGGGGTCCCTACTCTGTGCCTACTTTGTCACCGAACACAAGCTGCAGGTAAGGCTGGTGCCAGCCCGGGCAGTCTCCTGCCTGTGACGGGGCCCCAGTGCTGGCAGTGATGGGCCCCTCTTGTCTGTCCCTACCAGGTGGGAGACTTTGTCCTCTTCGGCACCTACATCATCCAGCTCTACACACCGCTCAACTGGTTTGGGACTTACTACAGGTAATGCTGGGAGCAGCGGGGCTTTGGGGATGCCTGGGGTCCCCTGCAGCCAGTGCTACCCCCCATCCCCATGAGTGTGTGGTCTCCTAAACCTTTCCCTCTTGTCTTCACCTTGTTCCAGGATGATCCAGAACTCCTTCATCGACATGGAGAACATGTTTGAGCTCTTCCACGAGGAGCAGGAGGTGGGTGTGACGCGGGGCATCCCCATGCTCAGTCACCCCCCAATTCATCTTCGTGTGCTCCTCGGCATGTATCACACTCGGGCCCTGCATCCTCCTCCCCACCATGTCCCCTGGAAAGCAGCATCCCTGTAGACGTGTCCCTAGGACCCTGCTGTCCCCCTGGGCCCCGGGCACTGCCCCTTCCCAGACCCCCTTCCCTGGCATGGTCCCGTGGTCCTGCCCCTGGGGAGGGGGATGGGCTGGCTCTGAGGCTATGTCTCTGCATCTGGCAGGTGAAGGATGTAGTGAACGCTGGAGACCTGCGCTTGGAGGCCGGGCGGATCGAGTTTGAGAACGTGCACTTCAGCTACGTGGATGGGTATGGGACGGCAGCACAGGGTGGGCAGGATGGGACAAGCTGAGTTATGGGGCCTGGCACGGGGACGTGGGGCGAGGCAGGCAGCCCTGAACCCCTCTCCGTCTCCCTTTCCCAGGAAGGAAATCCTGCAGGACGTCTCCTTCTCCGTGATGCCCGGGCAGACCTTGGCCCTGGTGAGAGCGGCGCTGGGGTGCTAGGTTCAGTGCTGAAGGAAAGTGGGGCTGGGAAGTGGGACTGACCCATAGCGGGGTGTGAATGACTGGCCTTATGCTGGGCCAGTCCTTCCTCGTCTGGCCCCTAGTGCTTGGCACCAGCAGGGTCTCTGGTATCTCCAAGAGCTTCTTCCTTTGCATGCAGGTGGGACCTTCGGGCTCGGGGAAGAGCACCATCATCCGCCTGCTCTTCCGCTTCTATGATGTGTGGGGTGGCTGCATCCGCATCGACGGGCAGGACATCTCCCAGGTGAGAGATGGGAGGCCTCTTGGGGCCGGAGAGGTGGCGACTGCTCTGGGGCAGCCCGGCGCAGGGACCAGCGTCCCCTCGGGGCAGAGGTGAGGCAGGCAGCCACCAGCCCCTTTAATGACTGGCATCTGTACTGGAGGCCAGTAAATCCCTGGATCTGCCTGTAAATGGACACATATGCCATGGAAAGGGGGCTGTGAACGGGTCTCCAGAGCCCCCATGGTGAATTGTTAGCTGCTGTGGCCGTGCTGGTGGGGTCCTGCGAAGCCACATGGCTCCGTTTAGAGTCGGGCAGGAGAGGGGGGGCAGGGTGGGCCAGGGGCAGTCAGGCTTTGGGGGTCCTGCTCAGACCTCGTCCCCCACCACCACGGCCCCCAGGTGAAGCAGGCGTCGCTGCGTGCCCACATCGGGGTGGTGCCCCAGGACACGGTGCTCTTCAACGACACCATCTCCAACAACATCCGCTATGGACGGGTCACGGCCACCGACGAAGAGGTGCAAGAGGCGGCCCGGGCTGCTGACATCCACGACCGCATCCTCTCCTTCCCTGATGGTGAGACCCTCGTGGCCCCCCTCCATGTCCTCCCCTGCCGTCCCAGCGGGGTCACTTGTGGCCTTGAAGCTGCCTTCATGGGGTGGGCACTGGTGGCAGTGGCTGTCCTTGGGTGATACTCTGCATGGGGATGCCTGCGCGACCCCGTGCCTTGCTCTCCCTCTCCCTGCTCTCTGCCCGGGGCTGAATCAGCTGCCCGGCAGGGCAGGCCATGCTGCGCAGCGCAGCAGAGCCCCGGAGCCCGTCCTCATCTTGGAGGGCGCTGGTGCAGCATGTTCCTGCCCTTGTGCCCACAGGATACAACACCCAGGTGGGGGAGCGTGGGCTGAAGCTGAGTGGGGGCGAGAAGCAGCGTGTCGCCATCGCACGAACCATCCTGAAGGGGCCTCGCATCATCCTGCTGGACGAGGTACGGCACCACCCCAGGCTTGCCCTGCTCTGCAGCAGCCCCTGCCCCAGCTGCTGCCCAGAGTCTGCATGCCCTGTCCCTCCATCCATACTGTGCTTCATCCTGTCCCCGCGCTCTGCCTCTCCCACAGGCCACGTCTGCGCTCGACACGGAGACTGAGAGGAACATCCAGGCCTCCCTGGCCAAGGTCTGCGCCCACCGCACCAGCATCATTGTTGCACACAGGTAGGCACATGGGGAAGGGGCTGCATCTGGGAGGTGCTGAGGGAGGGAGCAAAGCTGGGCTCCCCCGCCCTGCCCTCGCCAAACCACAAGAGAGCCGAGGATGGCTGGAGAAAGAGTTCCCTCAGCTCTTGCAGGGTGCAGACAGCCTCCAGCTGGGCTTTCCCTGGGCGTTGGAGTGAGCCATGGTTTGCAGGGAGACACCCACAGAACCCTCCTCCTGCACCAGGGTCTGTGGCTCAGCTGCGTGGATTTTGGGGGGCAGGGGGAAAAGCCCTGCTGCATCCATGCTGCATCCATGTTGCCTGCAGGACACAGCAGGATCCTCTGGTGCTGGCTCTCTGCGACACGCAGGAAGGATTTGTTGGGACCTTGTAGCAGAGGGGCAGTGACAGAGCGGATGCTCCCAAGGGCTCCCAGTCACTCTTGGTTCCCAGACATCCTGGTACAGGCAGAGCCAGACTGGCCAGGCATGGGGAGGGCAGGCACAGTGGGTACCAGCTGAGGGCTTGGGCTCAGCCTGGCGGAGCTCCTCTTGTGGTGTACATGGAGGGGGCCTGTGGCTGGAGACGCTACTTCGCGCTTCCCGGGGCTCTGATTCCCTTTAACGCCCGACTCTGGGCATGGCCGAGGGCTGTGTTGGCCCAGCTCAGTGAGGAGCAGGGTGTCAGAGGACAGTGCGGAGCAGAGAGGGACATAGGCACCAGCCAGGCTGGGACCAGGGGGGCCAGGAGCGTGCTGGGAATGTCTGGCGGTGAGAAGGGGGGCACGGAGCAAAGGAGGGTGTCCTTGGCTGTCCCCAGTACCCCCTGCCCTGGGAGCTCCCTGACCCAGCTGCTGGGGAAAGCTGTGTACAGGGGGTGGCTGGAGCAGTTAGCCCTCCAGGGAGGTGGCCCTGCAGTGCTGCCCCTTCCCTGGGGGATTCCCTCCATCCACCCCGGCAGAGGGGTCCCTGCAGGAGGGGTGAGCTGTGCCCCCTAACACCCTGCCCTGCCTTTCTCTGCAGGCTCTCCACTGTGGTGGGCGCAGACCAGATCCTAGTGCTCAAGGAGGGGCGCATCGTGGAGCGAGGCAGGTGAGTGCGGGGGGGCTGGGGAGGGCTTGGCACTGCCTGCCCCTGCTCTGGAGCCACACACCGACCCGCTCTCCCCGCAGGCACGAGGAGCTGCTGCAGAAGGGTGGTGTGTACGCCAGCATGTGGCTGCAGCAGCAGGCCGGCGATGACAGTGACAGCAAGGAGCGGTGCACAGAGAAGCCCCCGGGCAGCAAGAAGGGGCAGTGAGCACGGCTGTGCCCTCTGCTGTGACACTGAACCAGGACCCCGGCCCCCAGGGCCCCCACGGTGCTGGGGACCCGTTTGCCTGCTGCCGGCCGGCAGCTGCAGGGGCTGGGTTGGACACTCCGCTACGTTTGTACCTGTTTGTTTTGCTGTGTGTAGTTTCTTAAACCAGGTCCTTGCCAGCTGTGCTCCTGTGTGCTCCGGGCAGGGCGTGCGCCTGCAAGACCCCGGCAGGGAGGCTGTGGGATCCTGTGCTCGGGGCAGGACCAGGCTGGCTGTGGGCACCCGCAGAACAAGCCACACGTGGCCCCAGAGCCTGGGCTTTCCGAGCGAGCCCTTTATTGAGAGCCCAGGGGACAGAGCTCAAGAGGGGCCTGGTGCCACACCATGCCCGACGAGTGCAGTCTGGGAGGACGGAGAGAGGAAGGGAAGGCCAGCCTGGCTCAGACGTCCTCGTCAGTAGTGGTGGCCTGGATCAATACCAGTGTGGTGAGCGGTTTTTAGCAGCCCTGTGCTGGCGTCACAGCCCCTCCGCCCTGAGGGCTGGCATCACGCTGAGCAGCTGCTGCATAGCCAGCATGGCACTGGGCAGCAAGGCGGGGAGCCAATATCAGGGCTGGGGAGAGCCTGATCCCCCTCTCCCAGCCTGGTCCGGCTCTGCTCACCTGCGGGAGGTGCAGCCACCAGCCCTGCTCACTGGCGCTGCACTGCAGTGGCAGCTGGGGGCCAGCAGCTTCTTGCTAGCAGCCCCAGGTAGCTCTGAGCGAGGAAGAGGAAGACTCTATGGGCATGGCAGCCATCCAGGTAGGCCAGCAGCTCTGCCACAGGGTAGTGCTCCTTGGCCTCTGCCCGGTGAGGGGCAGAGCAGGCAGAGCCTGCCCCCATCCCCACACTGGCTGAGACCCATGGCTCCAGGGAGAGCAAGGAAAGTCCAGCACTTGAAGGAGGAGTTGGTTTGGGGAGGAGGCCAACCCCAAGTTGCCCATCTGGCAACACATGCAGGGGGAATGGGGCTTGGACGCGGACCCAGCCCCACTCACAAGGCCATAGCATTGCGGTGCGGCTCACAGCGCCCAGGGCTGGCATCAAGCAGGGGCTGGGGCAGGTGCTGCTGCACAGCTCTGCAGGGAGAGGATGGATAGGCCATCCAGGGAAGGGGGGGGGGAGGCTGTGGCCCCCAACCCACCTGTGCAGTCCCTGCCACCACTGTGGTGTGCCAGGTGCCACCACCATGAAGGAGAAGTGGATAGCACAGGCTGCACACCCAGGGACAGGGGCACAGCAACAAGGGGATGTCCCACTATCCTGAGCACCCAGTAGCACCCCCCACCACCACCACCCCAACGAGGGCAGGGGCATGGCCAGGGGCTGTGCGCTGTAGCAGAGGAAGCAGGCAGCAGCACGGCTGGGGCCCAGCTCATCCTGATGTGCTCCCGAGCCTGCCCCCCACCCCTGCACCTCCTTGTGCCCTCATCCACCAAGCCCCTGCTCGCAGCTCTGACCCACCAGCCCCAGGCAGGGGCAGAGAGGCATGCTCCAAGATGGATACCAAGCTACAGTTCTCTCCAAGCAACTCTAAACTCTCTGCTACATGTTTATTTCCTCCCAAGCAGCATTTTGACAAGTTTCAGCATTCCCTCACCCCAGCCTGTACCCACACCTGCCCCAGCTAGGCACAGGGAGACACTGCCAGCAGATAACCACCCCTCAGATGTACACCCCTCGGACTGGGAAAGCAGAGCCTGGCACGGCGCAGAACCAAACACAGCCACAGAAGCAGGAGCAGTTCCAGCAGGGAGGCACAAGAGAGCTAGTGAGAAAGCAGCAGGGTCCCACTTTGCAGCACAGACTCCCAAAAGGCCAGCAGGACAAAAGCCCTCCCACCTCGGGGCCAGCTCCTCTCCCCAAACACTAGCGCCGGAGGCAGCTCCGAGCTCGGGGCTGCATTTGCGAGGTTTTCTACTGGGATGCTGCACTGCCATTTCTGAGGAGGGATTACTCGCAGCATGGTTGAGACTATAGCAGGGAGGCAGGCGTTCCTGCCCCAACAGCACCACCGTAGCATGCGAACAGTGGCCAGTGGGTGTCTGCCCTGGGCAGAAGCAGACCCTGAGAGCTTGTGGTGGCCCAGGGACAATTTAGCAGAGATGGAGCAGCCAAGAGCAGCCACCATGAGGAACACAGCTGCAGTCCTCTCATGCAGGTGACACTGGCACAGTTAAGTCACCACCGAAGTTACTTTTCAGTTAACAGTCCTTTTTAAATTAAACCAGAAAGGAAACATGCCTCCATTCAGTCTCAGAGAGGTCCTGGCCCTGCGCAGATATGAGTGTCCCAAGCCGAGCTGGGTAAGGCCCAACGTGCTCTTGGGCATGCAAACAGCAGGGGAGGCACCGAGGACATGGGGAGCAGGGAAGGGCACTACTGAGCGGCTGCAGATTCATCTGTGCTATGCCTGTGGTGAGCAGCCACTGCTGCTGTCTGCTGAGAGGTTGGCCAGGCCCTCCCTGGAGCATGAAATCCAGGCCCGTTACTGCAGCAGGCAGCCACATCCCAGCCGTATGTCCAAGCACGCAGAAGTGTCCCCATGCAACTCCTCCCCTTCAGGCTAGCTGTGCCCTCACTTCCACCCACAGCACGCAATCCCACTGGCGCCGCAGCCCTGGGACACAGCAATAGCAGCTGTGGACTAAGTGCACACTATGGGCTGCTGCTTGCTTTGGTCAGTCTGTGCTGGGCCTTGTCCCACACGGTCTCCACCTCTCCAGGAGCGTCAGCAATTTGCTGCACCGATTTTCTAGAGGGCTGTGTTGTCGGGGTGTGTTTGGTAGCTTGCTTACAGCTCCCAGGGAGATCATTTGTCCCCGGCAAAGGGCTCTTGTTATCAGTATCCAGGCCAGAACCCCACAGCATCCAACTGGGAGGCCACAGCCATTCCTTGGGTCACAAGCAGGCTCCCACATCCGCTGGCACACCCTGCCTTGCAGGCCTAGGACATGCTGCAGTTTGATGGCTTTGAACCGTGCGTCTGGAACAGGAAGAAGCACACAGTGAGCAAGGGAAGACGGGCTTCTTCCTCCGTCCTACAAGGGGCACAGGCAGGGCAACGAGCGGGCACAGGCAGGGCTCAGGTCCCCAGGGCTGCGTGCTCAGCAGTGACGCTGTCACTGCCCCAGGCCAGGCTGCCCTGGAGAGAAAAGTGTCCCCAGAGAGAGCACAGAGGAAGCAGAGCCCAGAGAGGACTCCAAGACGACACAACCAAGCTAGGATCAACCCCACTGGGGTGCAGAGCCACAGGCAGTCCACTCACCTGCCGCTGTAGCTGCTGGTACTCAGCTTCGCTTGCTGACAGTGCCTGGGCCAGTGCCAGATCTTCCTCCTCCTGTGTGCTGCTGGGGACAGCAGTGCATGTTGTCCCTCAGACTTCCCCCAGGCTCACCAGCCCCCGCAGTCAGAGCCCTTTGGGGTGGCAGGCATCCCCGACCACTGCAACCCTTCAAGACAGCTAAGGACAGGGAGCAATAGAGAAGCGCCCTAAACAGGGCAGGGGCTTTGGGGAGGGAACGAAGGATCCAGCTGGGGCTGGCAGTCAGCACTCTGTACCCAGGAAAGCCACGTTCTCCATGCCTTTAACTCCAGTCGGTAAGATGGTGCTTTTAGCAGCGCCAGAAAACATTCTGGTCCTTCTCTGGGAGCACCCCTATTCTAGTTCTGACATGCTCCAGCCATGCTCACTAGCTGACAAGTGGTCAGACAACGGTTTGCCCTGCTCTGTGCTGTCACTGTTCCTTCCCAGCATGCTGGAGGACTTGCTCCCTAAACAGAGCTCTGCACTGGCTCTGAACTATCCCTTCTTCCCCATCAATCAGGCAGAGGCATCATCTAGCCACGTGCTGAGAGAAATGTCATCCCATCCCAAAGCCACATGATTTTGCCTGGGGCACCTCTCACAGGCAGGTTCAGACATGACTTGTCTCTGGGACGTACCTGGGCGGCTGCGCAGAGCTGTGTGCTGACTCTGACAGGGACATCTCCAGAGCTCGCTGCAGCGCCTCTTCCTCACTCTGAAACAAAACATTTCATCACCAGCCTGCCTAGGAATGGCAGGAGGCAGCCCCATGCACCTCAGCGGAGAACAGATTCCCATCTCTCTCTTACCCCCAGAGAGCGCAGCCCTGTCTGCCTGCGCAGAGAGCATTTTGGAGAATACCAATGGGAAGCAGCTTCTGTCCTCCTCCTCTGCACTCAGCTTGCAGAACAGAAAGGCAACGTTTGGGGAAAAGGGCCAGGGCACTTTGTCTCTCTGGGAGAGGCTCAGCACTGAGCAGGGCTGACTGATGCCATTCACAAGCAAGACAAACTCTGCCAATGCCTCGCTGAGCGCCTGGGATACTTGTTCCCACAGGAAGGCCAGCTGGGGTGCACTGCAGTCACTGCTGAGCATTTCGGGTGTATGCACAGGCTGGGCACCCCCCTCCAGAGCTCCCAGGCTGCTCCAACCTGGCTCTTTGCTCCCCTCTAGTGCTCGCACGCTAGAGCATGGGTTACAAAGCAGTTGCTGCAGTCACTGCTCAGGGTACAGGACCCAGCCAAAAGTGCCCCAAACGCCCACACCAGGCCACTCACCAGTCCGTTCTGCAGCATGACAGCCGGAGGGGAGGTGCTGCGAGTCTGGGACCCAGCTGCTCTGCCTCCTCTATGAATGGGAGAGAAGCAGGATTATTGTCAAGGCAGGGAGCATGGACACGAGTTCGTGCACAGGAAGCAGGGAGCTGTCACTCCTGTGTCCCAGAGGGAGTCAAGCTGAGCCTGGTCATGCCCATCTCGGAATTAGGAGTTGGGGATGTCGCTATACCTGGCAGAGGCTGAAGCAGAGGGGCTGTCTGCTGGCCGGGAAGCTCCGCTGCTCGACGCAGTGACTGCTTTGGAAGAGGATGCCTCGGCTCTTGCAACTGCAGCATGTCTAGGACAGACAGCATGCCCGTGAGCAACTGCTTTATCCATCATGGGCCATCCCTGGGCACTCTGTGATGGAGCCGGATAAGACACCTCACTGGATCTTCAGCTCCCGCCCTGTCCTCCCAACAGTACTCAAGGGCAGGGAGCACAAGGATGCAGCAGTCCCAACCAGCAGCTAGGGGCAGGGAGATATCAGCTTCCTCCCTGTCGCACATCCGACAAGCCCAGCCCTGTCCCTGCCAGCCCCCTCACCCAGCTTTGGAGAGGGGACGCCCTGCCCCGCTGCAGTCGTGGTCCAGGGGATGCCGGTGCTTGAGGCAGTAGTTCTTGTGGCACTGGTCACAGATCACCTTCATCATCTCCTTCTGCTTGCAGCCGGGCTTCAGACACTTGTTGGTGAAGATCTGAAGGCAGACATGGTGGCAGTGACAGCGGACAGTGCAGGGGCTGGGGCCATCCCTTCCCTCTCCCACCTTTCCAAGCCCTTGGCACCAACCAGCCCCTCCTGCCAGTGCCACTTCTGCATGGCTCTGAAGTTTGTGTTTGAGTACAAGTTTTCTTTAGATTAAATTATTAATAACTCCCTGGTGCCTCAGCCTTTACAGGAAAAGTTCCTCTTGGACACCGAACTTACAGCAGGAGAGACAGTGCCTTGCTCAAGGACTCCTGCCTGCCCTACCAGAGCTCTCCTGCTGTTGCTGGGCTGACTGGATTCCTGCAGGGACGGCTCCAGGCCAGCGAAAGCCTCCACAGCTCTTTCCTCCTCCTGGCAAGAAGGGGCAACTAATTGCTGACTGTACTGTTCAGAAACTACCCACTGCCATTAGAATATCATTCTGCCTTTCCTTGTGCCCCATGAGGCCGCCCAGCCCCACCCCATTGCTATCTCAGCCCCAGACTTCCACCACAAAGCTCTGCAGATGTGCACACCTCCATCTCACCAATCCTTTCTGTCCTCAGCCTGTGCAAGCAAAGACTACACTGGCCCAGGCCAGGCTGCGTGTTGTTTTCAGCCTATGCCCCAGCATTCAGCAGGGACTCAGCCGAGCTCAGCAGCTCACCCCACCTGGGACCAGCGGCATCAGGCAAGTGCAGCACACACCTCAGGGAAACAGGCTCTGCGGGGCGGCGAGCCCCAGGCTCCTACCTTGCGCTTGCGCTGCGCAGGGTCGGACTTGCAGTCACGGTCGATGTGCTCCCCCACCACGACATCAGGCATCTCCCCCCGCCTCACGGGGACCGGGGTGTTGCAGAGAGGACACACAGGGACCTGCACATCCTGTAGAGACGAGAAGGGGGAGCTGCGGGCACACAGCTGACACTCAGCAGCTGAGGCCTCCTTGAGGCTCTGCTACCATCTCTCTCTCTTTCAGGATTTGCCTGCCATGATTTCTGCAGTTTCATCTGTGGTTTGAGATCCTCTCACCCAACCTCCAAGGGCCCTTCTTGCTGTTTCTAGCCCAGCAGGGGTTACACTAACACATGCTCTAGGAAGGACAGATGGCAGGGCAGGGAGATGCCCAAACCATTCCACTGGCTTGCAGGGGGCAGGTCAGCAGTTTGCAGCACTGAGATACAGACCGCATTTGAGGGATACCTCCAATCTCAGTGCAAATCCCAAGGGATGGAGAAGTCAGCCCCAAGCCCGGCAAATCACTCCAATAAATAATTATTTCTGTTAAAGCATGGGGAAAGAGAGAGCCTGGGCCTCTGCCTTCCTCAGCTTGGGGAGCAGCTCCCTGCAAGCCCCTCTGCTCACTGCCTGGCTCCCCCCAGGTCTGTGCCCTCAGTTGAGGGCACAGGGACTTCTTGGGAATGCCCCATGTTTCCCAAAGCTCAGGTGAGGCACATCAGCTGCAGGGCTGCGCAGCACAACAGCACGCACGCCACAAGCCTTCTCCCCCTGCTCCTGGCCCTGTTCTCTTGCTTAGGTCATGCTGTAGCAACCCTGCCCAGAGGGACGCACAGCAGCAGCTAGCGAACCGCTCTGCCTCCCCCTCCGGGGCTGGCACGTCCCTCCAGCGCACCCCAGGGTCCCTCAGCTCCAGCTGGGCTCGTGTCCTACGGCAGTTTTTCACATCTGGGGCCGGCGATGTCACCAGGAGCTGGGAACAGCCGGCAGCAGCGTGCCCGAGGCAGGGTCGCGCCTCTCCCTGCGCACTCACCTTCTTGTAGGCAGAAGTGCAGCAGTGCTGGGCGTAAGCGATGTGGTCGGTGCAGAAGATCTGCTCGCAGGCGTCGCACTTCAGGGGGAGGAAGTCTGGGCGCGGGGAGACGCGGCCGGCAGGGAGGCAGGCAGGCAGGCAGGCAGGCAGGCAGGCAGGGAGGGCGTGCGGCAGTCAGCGTCCCGCGCCCGCAGCCCGGGCCCTTCCCTCGCGCCGCGGGGGCGCGACCCGGCCCGCGGCAGCCGCCCCCGCCCGCCGGCCCCAACGCGGGAAGGCCGCAGCGCCCGCCCGGCCCGGCCCGGCGAAGGCTGCGAGCTCCCGGGGGCGCCCGCACCACAGCCCGGCCTGACCCGCGCCCCTCGGCCCCGCGCCCCTCGGCCCCTCGGCCCCCGCCGCCGCTCACCCAGGCGCTTGCAGGCCGGCTCGGAGCAGTGCGCGCCCAGGTCCGGGAACTCCATGGCGGCCGCTGCCCGACGGCGGCCGGGCGGGCTCAGCCCGCGCCGCGCCCAGCCCGCCCCGCCCCCCGACGTCACGCGCGGGCGGCGCGGCCCCGCCCCCGCCCCGCCCCGCAGCAGCCGCCGCCCCTTCCGCCTTCCGCCGCCCCGGCGGCCCCGGGCTCGCCGTAAGGGCTGCGTTGCCTCGTCTCGGCCCTCCCGTCCCCGCGCGGCCACGGGCCCAGGCCTCCCCTCCCTCCCGCAGGCCCTCTGCTGCGCAGCAGAGCTCCCGGCTCTCTTCAAGCCCCCTCAGAGCCTCGCACGCTACAGTGCCCGAGCGAGCGAGCCGGGGCGAGGACCAGGAGGCAAGGGGTGCTGGACCAAGCTAGCTGAGGGCAGTGGTCAGGACAGAGAGAAATGTGCGGGAGAGGCCAAGGCAGGAAGAAACGGGAGTACCGAGTGGGGGCCAGGAGCGAATTTCATTGACTGCAAAAACTCCACAGCCACACAGTAGCATAACTCAAGTCAGACATGGAAGAAACCAGGTATCGCCTGACACCCTGTTCCAGCAGTGATGTGAAAAATGCTAATGGTTTGCAGAAAGGGTCTCTCTGCTTCACAGAACCCATCTGCTTCCCTCTCCGTACTGCTACCCTCCACCCCAATACCTCCTTTCCCCTCCCCCTAGCCCTTGAGAGCCAAATTTGACTGTGCACCTCATCCCTCCCCCCAAACTAAACCAGTGAAAGTTAAAATTATTTACACTTTCAGCCATTTAAAAACCCAATAAAATAAGATTGCATATGTCCTACTGGGGATTTGGGCATTAGCAGCAGCTACAGCTAGCTCAGTACTCTGCGTGCAAAACGAAAGACAAACAGAAGACGGACCAAAATACTGCACCATTACTAGGAAGCATTTGCTGGGGTTGGTGTTTCAACTGTGGTATAAGGCTTCTATGAGCCGGCTCCTCCCCGGTTGCAGGGCAGGGGCTTCTCCCACTCAGCCAGTGAAGGCTGGGCTCTAGAAGGATGGAAAGGAGTGGTGGTTCCTGACACAGCACATTAACACTGACACTTTTCCATCCCAGTCAACACAAATATCTAAAAACCCACTGCACATTTGCCATGTGAGTTCTTCCTTCTTTCCAGTGACGATAGAGAAAAAAGGGACGCACAAAGAAGACCTAGGACATAGATGCTGCTGTCATCACTGCCTCCTCCTCATCTCTTTGCTTCGGCAGCTCAGCCAGCACAGGAGAGGGAGAAGCCGAAGCCAGAGCAGCAGGAGACTCCTGTGCTTCCTGCTCCTCTCCAAGCCCCAGCTCTACATCCATTTGCTCCAGCTCCCTCTGATCCAGTAGCTCAAAGTCATCTCCTTCCTCCTCGTCCTCTGGTGAAGCTGCTGTCTCTGCTTCCACCGCTTCGGTCTCTGACAGCTGCGCTTGGAAGCTCAGTTTCTCTTCGGGCTCAGTGGGGAGGAATTCGGAGAGGGAGGGCCCCTCGCTGGCCTCCGAGGACCGCAGCAGGGCAGAGAGGGTGTTCTGCACTGCTGTGGTAATGGCAGTGGTGACGATCTCCTCGCTCAGCGTGTCAATGCAGATGCCCAGACCCGGAGCAGGGGCAGTCTTTGGCTCTGCGTCGCCTCCTGCCACTTGCCCACTCCCATTGAAGTGCGTATTTACAAAATGGAGAGGAGATGCTAGGCGAAGGATGGAGAGGTCAGAGTCCACAGCCTCCTTCTCTGCTGAGTCCAGCTCACGGGCAGCATGGGCAAGCTCAGGACCCAGAGGCACACCAAATGCATCTTCATCGCTCTGTGGTCCCAGGTCTCTGGAATGATATTCTTCCACGGAGGGGAACTCTGCCAGGTCCTTGGAAAACGACTCCTCTGGCTCACTGTGCAGGCTCTGCTGATCCAGGTCTGAAAGGCAGCAACATTAGCAATAGCATTAAGGTGTGAGTCCCCTTACCTCGACCCAGGCCGCTGATGCCTCCCATCCACTTACTCTCAGCTGACACACCAAGGCTCGCTCCTGGGGGTCCTCCCAGTGCTGGGAGCACAGCAGGAAGGTGTCTGCAATTATTCCCTTCTCCCAATGGGACAACTCACCTACAGTGCCTCTTCTTTCATCCTGTTCTACATGCTCTGTGCTCAGGGAGGACTGCTTCTTCCCCCAGCTCATGATCTCTGCATCTGCAGCCCTCCTTTAAAACCCATGGCACAGGGTCAGGGAAATCACGCTCACAGCACTTCACCTGCCTATTCTTCCCCAGATGCTCAAGTGACCACATCTGAGTGATTACCTTCACATTCCTCACCACTAACCAGTCTTTCTCTGAGCTCGTAAGGCTGGCAGGGTGGGGGCTCTGACCTGTTTCACCCAGCATCAATGCACGGGTGTGGAACTATCTACACCATACAATTATTTCTGCTGGTCTGTTCCATCCTCCTGTTCTCTGCCAATTAGCATAGACTTTGAGGATGGTTTAGCTCCCTTTTTGGAGTGACAGGAGAACACTGTCTTGTGGAGCTGTAGCTGGAGGAGGATATCCGGTCAGGACCAACTCAGGATCGCCCATTAAGTCATGCTTTGCTGCTATTACCAGTTTCTCTTTTTCACATTTTCTCCTGCAAATAGCTGTCTTCTCTCCCTATTGTCCTGTTAGGATGGATGGGAGGGAGAAGAGATGGCCTTACCGGGACCACAAAGTTGTTTTCAGACAAAACATCCAGGGCAAGGAAGGTATTAAGTACCCCATCACGTACCTTCAGAAACATCCGTCAGCTGTGGGGTTGTAGCCCTTGAGACAGAAAAGCCCCCACTCTCCAGGATGGACGCCTCCTCATCAGAGAGCTCAGAATCCGTGATTGACAGTGCCAGGGCTGTCTTCTTCACATCCACCTGCATGGGATGAAGGCAGAGGAACAAACTACCATTGCTGCCTATGGGCTCCTCCTCACAAACAAGAGTTTCCAGGCAGTTGTTTTTTTTGCTGGAAAGACTCTGCATAGGGACAGTATGAAAACAGGAGGGGTTGCACAAAGTGATCACTGCACTGCCAGGGAAAGACAGTCTTGGCTCAGTGCTCTCCTGCAATAATGCACTGCCTGGAACTTTGCTGGATCTTGGTGCTGAATCTGAAAGAGCTAGCACAAGACAGGGGTTTAGCTCCTTGAGGTCTCTCTGCAAAGGGCTTTGTGCCTTCCTCCTCTCCTGGGACCACTAAGGAGCACAGCACCCTCTTTTCCTGTCACACTGGGCCCTATGAAGACTTCTACAAGCAGCAGCAGGTCCAAGTATCTGCATTGCTTTGGAAACTAAAGCTTCAAGCACAAAGCTGCAGCAAAGGCAGGTACTAGTATTGCTCCTCCCCCCTTTCCAGCGGTGAGGGGAAGTGGAGTCTCTGCACATTACACCAAGACAGTGGGTTTCTTCAAGAGATGCTTGCATTCTCTGGCCATAAAGTGTTAGCATCAAAGCAGTTCTGTAGGTCAGCAGAGGAGACCAGAGCATGGCTCATTCTGCCCTACTACTGCATCACCAGCCCTGCAACACTGGATTTGCAGTACCCCGATTGGAGACAAAGGCTTTCACCGAACCATACCCTTCCCGCCCTGGGATTTTGCAAAGAAGTAACTCGCTGCTCTGCTGTTTGCTACTGGTGCAGCTGTACTCAGACGAACCCCCAGTTCTCAAGTTGCTACAGACCATGGAGGAGGGACTGGTTCCTGCATAGCCCTTCTGTGCTCTTACCACTGGGGAGAAGCCGGACAGCTCTGCTTCACTCTCACTCTCCGTCTCTGCTGTTGGCTCATCACCTGCCGCAGGCTCACTCTTCCCTTGTCGTTCTGTGAGAAAGGAAAGAAAGGCTTTTTAAATGAGCCTGAGCCAGGAATATTATTCTTTTATACATCACTTATCCACCACTTCTCCTACCATGTGTGAAACTGCATAGGTTTCCCCAAATCCCAAGGTTCCCAGAGACAATTCTAATCTATTGCTCTAATCTATTATTCACAGGATAATAGGCAGTTACCTGCCCAGTTGCCCTCCCCATAACTCTCAAGTTTCAGTCTCTTTTCCTCTGCTCCATCGCAGCTGTTCACCCATACACTGTTGTCAGTAATGCCCCCCCACTGCCCCTTTGCTAGGGCTTCATCCTGGGAACATAGCACTGCAGAAAGTCAGAGAGAAGGCAGGTCCTTACTCTTCTTCTCATGCTTGTGGTGTAGCGTCTCTGCCTTCATACTGTAGTCCAGTTTCATCAGGACAGGCTCCAATCGCGTGTACATCCTCTGGATCAGCTCGTGGTAAACCACCAGTGGCCAGAGCAGAATGCTGAGCACTGCGAACACAAGATGCAGGGAGTGTGAGAGCCAGCCCACACGCAGCCTGGCCTTTTCAAAGGGTGCCAGCAAGAAACTCTGCATCAAGGGAAGCACAGTTGGATGACAGTTGCTTTCTCATCTGACTCTGCCTAAAATCCTCATCCTTGGCTCTCCCACTCATTCTGAAGTTGCTTAATTAGCCATCTTTTCCTAAAACATCTCAGTCTTCATTCACATTAGGATACTGATCTACATTAGGATAAAGTATAAGCCCTCCACTTCAGCTAACATGTCCCAGCCTGAATATGCAACAGAATCCCTGAAGTGGGCTTACTAAAATAAAATCACCGAGACTTTTATAAGGGTAGCAGCATACAGCTCATATGTTGACATGCTAGCAGCAGACCACCTGAACAGTTTTCAGAGTTAGCAGGGACTCATGATGCAGTGAAAAAAAAGTTTCACTTAAAGCTAAATGTGCAGTTTCTTTAATAACTCTCCATTTCAAGCCTGGCAGATATGGATTTGCCCACTCAAGGAACTGAGAGGCTGCAGTTTTCTGCTTCTCTGGCCAGCTGGGCCCCAGCAGTAGGTGGGGGAGGAAAAAAATGTTCTAACCACGGCTCCCTCTCCTGACTTTGCAGCTGTACTGCATGCACACACTGAAAGCAAGAGACTACCCAAGGCACATTGTCTGTATTGATTTATCATCTAGTGCAGATCCCCTCAAGAAAACCACAAGTATGCTTCTACCAGCTTATCAACAGCACAGATAGGTCACATTTTAGCTTAAGTCAGATAAGAGAGCTGCTTATACTCACAAATGATGTAGGAGATCATTATGCCTGGAACATAGTGTCCAACTATGGCCAGAATCAGGCAGCCTGAACAGACACTCATGCAGAACTGAAGAAAGAGAGAGAGAGAGAGGAACAAACAGAAGTGACAAGAGGCAGAGATACATCTATGCATCTGATGTAGGAAACCCAGTTAGAGCAAATGGGAGATGCTCCTGACAAACTCAGTACACCAAACTCCCTGAAAGCAGTCCAAGGGTTTATTTTCTTGCCCAGCTTTGCACTGAGTGTGTTCAGATGCTGATGATCACAACTTGGACAGATTGGTTGGATTAAGCTGTACGCATACAAAGAGATTCAAGCACAGGAAGACCAAGGTAGCCCAAGACCCCAATAAAATTAAACATAGCTTTGGGAAAGTTCTGAAACCTTCTTTATGAATTGAATGCTGTTTCCTGAGGTTAGGACGGGATATTGCAAATTGTCATTTTAGAGTACATTTCCTCTGCAGAGCTCAGAATTTTAAAGAAGCCTGTACTGTCTTGACAGAGACTGGAAGCTGTTACAGAGCCACCAGACGATGTGTCACTGCCATGCAATAAACCAGCTGGCAGAAGCATTAGCAGAACCTACAACCCCACCAGACCAGGGTCTTGCTCCTCTAGAGAAAGTGGAAATATAACAGCCCTGATGGCTTGTCCTGCATTCTCCTGGGGATGGGGAGAAGCAAGAACAGACACCCTGCAAGCCAGGGCATGGGTTAAGACACTAACTATATCCAGCAGTGGAAAGCTTCATTCATAATGAAGAGGCAAGGCTAAGGGCTTTGCTTCCAATGAATTCAAGCTTTATAGGCATCTTGGTCCCACTCCCCTACTCCCTGCTGCTCAGACAGTGTTGTAACAGAAGAGGAACAATCAGAAGTGACAGGAACCTGCTTTTTTGGTACCCTGGACTCCAGCAAGCCTGACACAATCCTAGTGGCTGGTCTGTCATTTTTTCATGATGCTAAGGCAACTCCTGTCTACAAACCCTTTCCAAACAACACACGTCACAGCCATCAGAACATGCTTTATGACAGGTTTCCATGCACTCAGGAACACCGCTGCATTTGGACCTTGCTAGCAGCAACCTGCAAAGTAAGTAGGACCAGCTTAAAGGGTCAAGTGGAGCCTGTGAAAGGGCAGAGACTGCAGGTTTCTCTTTTTCTTCTCACTCCCAATCAAAGAGCTTCCTTAGCACACTAGGAAATAAAACAAAGCATAGCTAGCCATTGACAGAAGGGGTTGAGTTCAGCTCTAGCTTACAAATACTGGAAGCCAATTACTCATTACTTAAGCTTCCCATGGCATAATCTGAAAGTAAGGAATAGCAAATGTTAAACAAGGATAGCAATTGTAAAAATATTGATCTGACATTCTTCCATCTCCCAGGCCATTAGCAATGGAGAGAAAAGCCCCTGCACAGAAGAGTAGGTATCTCCAGCTTACCTTAGCAGGATTTTGCCTCTTGTACTGTAGCAGTTCCTGCAGGTACAGCCTGAAGGTGACCCAGCTCTCTGCCAGACAGTGGCACAGCTCAGGGACACTGAGCAGGTGAGGCTGTGCCCCTGAAGTCACCCCCTCACTAGAGACAGACAAGAGCAAGAAGACAATCTCTGAACATAGTTCGTTTTGTTTGCGGGTACAGCTGCACAACGAAGCGAAGCTCCCTACCAAGGGCTTGATAATACTGACCGTATCTTTAACTGAACTACAGAAGACATGTGATTTGTTGATACTTTTTCCCTTTAAGCAGGAACAGCCAAGAGACACCTGAGCCAAGAAGCAGCAGCAGACGCTGTGCTACAGCATCCCCATGCTGCAGGCCCAAGATGCAAAGTGATTTATTGAAAGTGGCACAGACAGAAGCATTGGAGGTAGAACTAGTTACGTGGCATTCTTTAGCATTGAGTCCGAGACAACAAGAGTGTGGAGCTCAGACCCATAACCACGGCCAAGCACAGGATGCAAATTACACCATTACAGACAACACGCATGGCCTGCAAAAATTAGTCTCAGGGATTTCTTTCTCTCTGAAGGATTCTTAAAATAGCCCAGGATAGATATTCTTTGTCTATGTTTTATTTAGGGAAGAAATCCTAGAGTTCCTAATGTCAGAAGAACCCGAGCTTTATTGCTACTTGAAGAACATCAGCTTTCCCCAGAGTCTCAAGCTGTGGCTCCTGAGCTGATAAACAGCTCCCAGTGCAGGAGAAATTGCTACCGACATCATTTCACAGCAGGAGCCATGCAGTCTACGGACAACAGCAAGGAGGGCAGACGAAAGTGTCACACTAAGGTGTGCCCACTCTCCCCTCTCACAAAGGAACACACAGTGAGCTTACCTGTCCCTTCCTGGCTCCTCTGATGGCTGTGCTGTAGGGAGAACAGAGGATATTAGTCAGCCAAGTGAAAAATAAAACATGACATTTTTACTACTTAAATAAAGCAGAGCTGGAGATATATCATCCTTAGCTAGGGATGCACCCTGGGGACCTTCTTCATGCTCACATGCAAGCAGGAATCAGACTAAAGACTGGCCTGGAGTTTGCACAGTCCAGGCTTCAGTGAAGCATACCTGGAGAACCGGAATGGCCAAAGCACTGGTCTCAGGTGTCCCAGCACATCTTGCAGCCTGTGTTGACAAATGAGTGGCACAGCGCTCATATCTGAGGTGCACCCCACCACTAGCACAGGGGTTTTCCAGTGCAGGGATCATACAGCTTACCCTGGACCCCCACACATTTGGGCAGTGCAATCCCCCCAGGATGTGGCACCATATTAAAGACAAGGGCAGCTGCCTAGCTGCCAGCATGGTCCCCAAGCTGGGCAAAACTTCAGCTTCCGCCATGGAGCTAAACAAGGCGCTGGCAGATCTCTGCTGCACTTCCCACTGACCAGACCACAGTCCCTGGCAGGATGCTAGTGTACAAATGCCACAGATCTCCCCCTGTCTCTGCCCTTTCCCATGGAATTAACTACCAAATAGCAATCTCATGTATAATTATCTAATTTTAGGGCTCTTTTATGTCCCCTGACAGCACCTCATGCCAGCAAGGCACAAACTTAACTACACTGCTAAGGTTTGGCAGTCCAGCTGAGAACAAGGCAAAGCGTCTCCCATCCCTCTCTGCACCCAACCCAGTGACAATCAAACGGGGACTCTGTGTAGTGCTGAGGGGTAGAGCAATGTTTCAGTGGCAGAGTTCACATATACTTGTGCTCTGCCCTCAGACACATACAGGAAAAAAAAAAAATCAAATACTTCTGTGACCACTGGAACTCATGCACCTTGTTTCTCATAGATTTGGGTCTTCTGCCTAGCCAACTAGTGTCTAAGGACGCACAAGCTTCAACTAAAGCTCCTCCAGCAGCAGAACATTTATAACTCTCCTGTTTTTAATAAGATTCTTGATCATATTGTCAAGGCCCCTCAAGGTCTACCCTCCTCTACCTGTCTGCCTATTGTCCTGAAACTTGTAGGGACAAAAATATCTTTGAGGCTGTATGGCCAACATCAAACTTGGTTCAAGTTGTCCAAGAGGTTCTAAAAATCTGTGGGACCCTATCTGACACACAGTGTGTCACCACATATATAGGACTAAAACAAAGGAAGAGAGTTTATGCTCAAAGACCAAGCTAGTTGCTAGAAATGGGCTTACAAATGCAATGTGGAAAAAAAAAGGGGGGCTTGAAGCCTCCCTGAAGTCATCAGCCAGATGTGAGGCCCAAGAGTGGAAGTGACTTCCCCAGGGAAACGCACAGAAGAAATGAATACGCTTCACTGCCAACAACAAGTGAGATTTCAGACTCCAATTTAACTCTCGCTTCATTCCCACAGAAGGGAGTAACTGCTTGTAGTGGCCTTGTCACCATCCTCCCAAGATACAGGATGTTTGGCCAAGTATGTCAGACTCCTCCTATCGCTGCAGGCACCACACCAGGCAGCCTGCACAGTGCAGTGCAGCGGTAGGCTATCCACAGAAGGGAGGAGGCAATTCTTTGAGAGCATGACCCAGATTTCCAGTAATCCGGCCTGACAAGAGAAGTCAACTGCTCTCAGACTGGGTTGCCTATCCGTTCCTCTACCCATGAATGTTTGGCATGGCTGTCTGGGCAGCCAGCCGGCACTGGCCATGAAAGAAACTCAAGTTTATTGCCTCAGAGTGAGAAAGAAGTATTACGGATGCAGCTTCACCCATGCTGAGCAGTTGCTTCTCTCTCATAACAGCCGTTGTTGTATTTTGTTACTGCGCTCAGGAATCTAAAGCTGCTTAATTGCAGCATACAGAAGTCCATCTGTATCTCAAAGCCTCATCATTTACCTGCACTAGGTGACTAAAAAAATTATATTTGGCACTGGTCCATCTATGATTGCTGGCTATACTGGTTGTACCAGCTAACAAACAAGGTGCTGAGATGCTCACTTGTAGTCTGCTGGATGTACTCTGCAGATGCACCGCAATGCCACAAGTGGCATGGCACAGGAACTCCATGTTTCCCAGGCTGACTGCAGTGTCCAAGCCATCAAAAACAGGCCAACAGAGGGAGTGAAACAATTGCCCTCAACTGCTTTTTCTGAGGGTGTCAGAGAGACTTTTAACCCAGGGGGACTGTGGAACATTTCAGCAGGCTGTAGAGTGCTCATGTGATTTAACTTATCTGGCAAAACACAAGCTTTCTTTAAAATCAATAGTACCTTGCTGCCTACAGTAGTGTAGTCTGCCTGCTGTCCATCCCAATGCACTGGAGTCTCACACTGGTTGGAGGAACAGTACAATCACAATAAACCTAAGTGAATTTGACCCATCGGAAATGCTCTTTAAGTAAGACTTAACTCCAACCTGTGCCGCAACACTGTTGAGCACCAGTACAATTAAGCCAGAAAGCAGGACACCCAGCTGACCTCAGAACATCAATAACCGGCTGAAATCTTGCTGTCAGCATTTCACACTGGATTGTGGATTAATATGAACCACTTGACACACACCAGACTCTTCTGGGAGACCAGTCAGCAGCACAAGAGTTTAGGTTACATGTTGGTACTGACAAATTATCGCTGATGGATTCCTCAGCTCTTACAGGTTTTCAACACGTCCCCAAGAGGCATTCTTCATCAGCGTATAAACTTTAGCTAGAAAGCAGGGGCCCTTTTTAAGGAGTACTAGCATTCACTCACAACGCAGCCATTGCTAGAGCTCTTCTCCACTAAACTTGACCAAAACACAGCCGCCAAACAACAACGCTACAAAAACATCCCTACTTGATAGCCATTTCAGGAGAAAGTGGAGATGTTTTCTAGGTCATTAAACAGTATTTACTAACTACTCCACATAGAGGTGATTACATATGAAGAAAATATCCTGCAAGGGAGCTGAAAATACCCAGTCCCTTCTGACAGGACCTAAAAAGGTTGTGCATCTCGGTGCTGCTAGTGCATCCCTGTTCACAGCATGTGAGTAACTGCAGAATAAATGCTGGGGTTTAATGCCAGCATTCCTTCAGAAGTGACGTAATAAGCAGCACCCAAGACATACAGAACTGCCAAAAGCTGAGGTTTGTGTATATACATGCCAATTCTTAAAGGTACTGACCTATTTCCAAAAACTCCTGGAAAGGTTTACAGGAAGCACTGAGGAGGAAAGCCACAAAGCTACAGCTCTGCTTCAGTGGGAAGCCAGAGCCAGACAACCCCCCCAAAGTATTTAACAGTGCCAATTCAACCAGAAGGCCCCTCAGGTAAGCGGGACACAGCTCCTTCCTTGCAGGGAGTGAGGAAATGTGGTCCAGTGGAATAAGCTGAAATCAGGATTGTAACCTAATCAGGTACACCAGAAAGGCGTCCCTGTTCTTTGGTGTCAGCAGCAGAGAGGCAGAAAGGAGTCAGAAGGGAGCAAAACATGGGGAAGAACACCACTGAGGACCAGCTCAGTAGGATGCACACTAACTTCTCGCAGAGTTGATGACACAGGATTAGCCCAACTTCTATTTTTTTTTTCATTCTTCACTGCTCTGCATCACATAAATTGATTTCAGTATAGATTTCCTATTTCCTCTGAGATAATGCAACTTTTACAAGCCTGGCCCTTTCTGGAGAGGCTCTACCCCCACCTGCCTCAATAACACCATTCTGTATGGGACACCAAGCCTTTGCATTTCTGGACGTGTTTCAAATGAGATGTTTTGGGTTGGGTTTAAACTATTCCCTTAAAAAAATAATGCGAATAAGCAGGAAATTAAATTGGCCAGTCCAGTTTGGCTGCCTAGTTACCTGAACCGCACAAAGCAAACAGTTTGAGACTACAGCTGAAACGTATCTAAGCTTATCAGGACTTCTGTGAAAGCACCCTTTAAGTCAGTACCCTTTTAGGTCACATAAAGGGTACCTTACAAACGCACACATAGAGGGGCTTTCATTCAGAAACCCTCCCTAGAGTAGGGAGGCAGGGACAGTGGGCCCCAGGCTGCCTTTGAACAGCAGCAGTAAGATGAAGTAGGCAGGTCTAGGTCCAGTCGTATAATAAATTCCAATGAAGGAGGCACTCAAAGCAGACAGCAGCCAATCTATGCCTAACATCATAATGAGAATATTACTCTTGTTGCTATTGTGTCTGAGCTTGGCAAAGACCTTTAATAAATGGGAAAGATAAGCCAAGTGATCAGACTCACCGATTAGCTGGAGACCAAATGCTGTTCAGCACAGGTACAATACACTAACTGTCCTGGCTGTTAGACCTCATCATCCACTCTGCTATGTGTTGCAAGGCAACATGGCTCTCATCTGCTTTGCCTCTCTCAGGCCATAAGCCCACACCGTACTTAACTAAAACCAACACAATTCAACCCCCTGTTTCCTCTCCCTAGCTCAGCTGGCCATATATACTCAGATCTGGAATGTCCTTTTCACCATGACACTTGCAGGAGAGAGAGGGCACACGCATCTGCTAACTTACACAGCTAGCAGAAGTTAAACTCTGCATAGAGATAAGAGACCACAAGCACACTTAATATGTTCCTTTCTAAGCTGGCTAGGAAAAATCTAAGATTTGAGAAATTCCAGTGCCCAGTGGAAACACTTCAACATCCTTGTCACTGGCTTCTCTGACAAGCTTCTCTGAGCCAGCTGGGCCTCATCGGTCACTCTCAAGACTACACCCAGCACCTCTCAGCACTGGGAGCAATTCTATCAGTCCTCAAAGACTGCTGCTTTCTATTTGCACAGGCTTGCCAAGGGGTACATCCTAATACTCTGGCAGACACCAGTACGCAAGGGGCAGCAACAGTAACAAAGTCTGCAGCTGGAGAAGGAACAGGGCTTGCACAACCTCTAACAGAGCCAGGAAGAGACCGACTGTGGCCATAGTGCAGGAGTTGGTAACATCAGAACTGCATCACCAGCTACAGTGTTACCCATCACATACCTGAGAAGTCAAATAGGAATCTGGGCTTCCATCTCTCCAGCAAGAGGATGCCAAGAAAGGACATGCTGAGGAGAAAGAGGGGTCTCAGGGAAGTGGAGGAAAACAACCTAGAAACCAAATGGGAAATTGTTAGTTGGGGTAATGCTAGGAAAAGGCAATCAGCTGCTGCTCTTGATGAGCAAACAAATGCTGCTCAGCGTTCAACAGAACAGAAACATCTGACTGCTACAGGCCAATGCAGTAAGCACTGTACTCCACAGCACCCGCTCAGCCATGAGAACGTTCTCAAATGGCGCCTCTGCCCACTATCCAACCGTGATCAGACAGTTGACTACCTGTCATCTCCGAGCATGCTCCTCCCCTGCTCCCGAGTTTCTCCTTCAGTTGTGAAGCAACGCTAATGCTCCCTTGCACTAGTACAAGTCCTTTCAAGTGCTCAAGGTGGAGGCTTTAGATAACATAAATACGAATTGCTGTAGCAGGCTCTGCAGAAGACTGGTTGAGAATTAGCCTCTTCTCTGAAAACTTATGTCCCATCTGTCATCACAACATCCAGTGTCATCCCCAAGTAGCACCAAAACAGATCCTGTATCAGCTTATGGATGCTAGGTTTTTTTAATTGCAAACATTTCCCTGCTTAATCAGAGCCTAGCATTTAAGTGGTTGAGTTGTTCACTTGACTTTATCTTAAGACCTTTTATGTCACTCACCAACACATTTGTTTGAGCCAAACACCAGCAGATACTCATGCAATCCCAACATCAAAGAGTTTATCTCCCCACTTCATATAGATTCAACAGCAAAGGTCCCAGGATGGGACTTGAGCCAGTAGTGGCTGTTGGTATTCCTACTTTCATCAGCACTTTGCTCCAGCTCAGAGAAGCTGTTTTTAAGTCACTCCAGAGCAACTGCCACCATTCTCAGATGGCCAGGGGAAATGCTCTCACCCTCTCTCCATTCATGAAAATTCCTTTCCAGAAAGTAAAAGCCACTCAGGTGTTTTATCTTGCTCCTCTTCAACAAATATTTGTCAATAACTAACAGCAAACGCACCAACCAATGAACAGAACCAGAGAGCACATGCACTTTGCTGTGCAGCGCAGTGGAGAGCTGTGCTCCCCATCAACTTAGAGGCAGAGGCAGAGGACTTGGAAGAGATCTGTCTCACTGAGGAGCACAGAATAAAATCTATATTCTCTCCAATGACTTACTGAGGCTCTGTAATGACCTAAACAACACAGCTTTCATCCCTTCTCATGGGACAACAATTCTGTAGCTTAACACGTCAGCTCCGGAAGAATTTCCTCCTATTCCCCCCCCCCCCAATTTATGTATTTCAGCTACAGGATACAGGCTAAATGCTCCATGGGACTGTAAATAATTCCTCCCCCTCCATGATATTTAAATCTCTCTCTTCTGTCCCATATTCTGGGCACTCTTTGTTCTTCCCTCAACCTTTTCATACACAGCCCCTTAGTCATCATCCTATACTGTTCCTGCAGTCTCATGGCACACACTTCCCCCTCCTGCTAACTTCAAAGTTCTGCATTTGGACCTTTCCAGTTGGTAGAGTAGCCCAAAGTCATTTAAGTACCCAGCTATTATATATGCCTCTGAATAATCTTATGGATGAGGGAAGAGAATATAAGCAGCCTCTTCAGAGTGACTTCAAAGGCTGTTTGGTCACATACTTTTCCACTCCTCCTTCTCTGACTTCAGTTTGTTCTTTCCTATCTCATCTGCAACTAACAGTTAACTCTTTCCCTGAACAGTTTTGACCTTTTCTGCTTAGAAAGCCACTGACTGAGAACATCTTGCCAATACAACTGACTCATTGTTTATACAAACAAACAGGATGTTTTTCATTCCCATCCACAGCTGGGTTCTGCCACTCACACTCCAGACTCGTTATACTGCTGCTGTGTCCATAAGACCAACAACCAGGGAAGGCGGGATGGCAGGAATATGGTCATACTGAAACAGAGCAGCCTTGGCCTTCACAAAAGATCAGCGTCCTCCAAAAACAGATCAATGAGTAGAAGGGTTTAAATAAAACACACGGCAATCTTCCATTCCAGCAAACTACTGGGTTTGCCGACTGTGATTATGGGGTGAAATGAACCAATAGAGCAAGGAGGCAAAATTTAACTAGAAATGTGCCTGGGCGAGTCTCCAATTAGGCACAGCAGCTGGGAGCTGCATTTTATTATCATAGGACAAATCCTGTCCAACCTCTTGGCACTTTGCTTGCATCAGGGAGGAGCCTGTTTATGCTTGTCAAAGGATGTCAAAGGAAAACAGCAGGGTTACTCCTGGCTAAACACATCCTCTGTAGCTGTTTCTTGCGGACTGTAGCTGCCCTCATCTTTATCACAGAAATATAGACGACAGACACCAGAGACAGGATTAGATGGTGCAGCAGTTCCCAAACATCCTGGGCCACAGATCACTGTCAACCCTGAAGACTTATGACAAGCAACCGCACACCATCACCATCAACGTTTTAATTAAAAACACCCTAAAAACCATACGGTTCCTGCTGCAGCCCACTCACCACAACCTCCTTGACCTCGATTTGGGAACCGGGGAGAAAAGGCAATGAGGCTGGAACGGAAGACAAGACATACCACTGCATGCCGGGGTCCCACTGACAGCTCCTCTGGGTCTCTCACCCCACTACCATCCCAAGTCAACAGACAAGAGGCTTCCTAACCCTTTTAAGAAGGGTCCAAGGACTACCTCATACAACTGCTGCCCAGGGCTTCTCATGTATGACCAAAAACTGGGCAACTCTTTGTTTGTACAGTTAGCGCTTTTATTTCCGCTCCCTCCCCACAGTATGTCTGTTACTCTTCAGCAGGAAAACAAGCGCACGGGAAGGCCTGTATTTTCAGTTATTTTCACCAATCGCTTCGTGCCCTTCCACGTTTCAGGGAGCAGGGATGGGGACACCCGGGCTGCAGCTCCACTGCGGAGCCCCGCGCGAGGGAGAAGCCAGGCTGGGCCGCCGGCAGCACGCAGGCGAAGCCCGCGGAAGGGCCGAGCGCGGGGGCTGCCAGGCCAGGCCCGGTCCGGTCCGGCCCGGCCCGGCCCCCCGCTGCCTCCGCCCCGCGCCCCGCGGCCTTCCAGCGCGGCCCCCCCGCCGACGGCCGGGCGCCACTGAACGGGGGGCAGAGCGGCGCCAGCCCCCCCGCGCACGCGCACGGCGCCCCCCGCCCCCCCCGCCGCCGCCGCCGCCGCCGCCGCCGCCGCTCACCAGAGGGCCCCGCCGAGCGCGGCGGCGGTGACGAGGCTGTGCAGCGGCCTCTCCCACACCAGCAGCCGCTGCGCCGCCGCCAGCGCCGCCTCCCAGCCCCGCAGCCGCTGCCGCAGCGCCGCCGCCAGCCGCGCCGCCGCCACGGCCGCCGCCTCCTCTTCCTCCTCCTCGGCGGCCGCCGCCGCCGCCGCCGCCTCCTCCGCCCGGCCGCTCGCCATGGCTGCGGCTCCCGGCGCCGCCGAGGCAGGAGGGCGGGGGCGCTGTCAGCCGCCGCCGGAAGGGGGAGGCGGCGACGCGCTGAGGCCGCCCCGGGCGGGCGGCACCACGTGACGGGGGCCGGCGGCCGTGGCGGCGGCGCGCATGCGCCGCAACCTCGCTCCCCGCGGGGGGGGGGCTGGCCGCGCATGCCCGGTGGGCGCGGGAGCGGCGGGGGGCTCTGCGCATGCGCCTCCGGTGTTGTCCCTCTCTCCCCCGGGGGCGGGGCGCGGACACGCCCCCTGGCACCGGAAGAGGAAGGCGGAACGGCCGCGCCGGGGCGCTTCCTGCTGCTGCTGCTGCTGTGAGGAGGGGGCGCCGCCCGCCGCGCCCGGCCCCGCGCCCTCGGGGAGGCCCGGCCGCCGGCGAGGAGCCCGCGCCCTCGGGGAGGCCCGGCCGCCGGCGAGGAGCCCGCGCCCCGGCCCCGCGCCTTCGGGGAGGCCCGGCGCCGCCGAGCAGCGGAGGGGACCCAGCCCCTGGCAGCCCCGGCCCGAGGGGCGGCGGCCGGTGGCGGGATGGAGCTGGACGGGCTCCTGCTGGACGAGGAGGGCACCTTCTCCCTCAGCGGCTTCCAGGAGTTCACGGTGGGTCCCCGCGGTGCAGGCCCCCTGCCCCGGGAGCGGGCCTTGGGGTGCCCCGGTCCTGCCCTGGCCCCTCGCCAGACCCCCTCGTCCTAGCTGCACCCCCTGCCCCACACATCCGCCCTCTGCTGTGGTCCTGGGGCCTTGCAATTCCCACTACACCCTAGGGTGGCTCAGGGTGCGGAGGGCCCGGCGCCTTTTGGGCCCAGCCCTGTCTGCAGCTGGGCTGTGTGGCTCTTCTGATCCTTCCTGTATCTGCCCACAGTTCCTGCCCAGGCACCAGCAGCTGAGTGAGAGGGTGCGGAAGCGGCTCTATTATGGCTGGGACAAAGACTGCAGCTTGGATAATCTCTCCAGTCCCGTGGCAGGTGGGTGTTGAGTGTCCCCAGATAGGAATGCTGAGTCAAGAGGGTTGGAAATAACCCAGGGGCTGAGACCAGCATGTCACCTGCTTCCTCCCCAGTGCCAAATCCCACCCCTGCCCTGCCCCCTCGGCCCTCTCCACTCTGTGCAGAATAGTGGGCAGGGTGCCAGAGCCTCGTGGCTCCTGCCCTCTCTTTTATTGCTCTGCCTGGCCTATCATGCATTCTTGGCACCTTGCTGATGTGCAAAGCCCTTTGGGTTGCTTACAGATCCCTTGGCATGAAGGCTGTGTCCCTGTCCCTGATGGGAGCTGTCTTGGGCAACTTCTTGTGCTCTGCAAGATACTGGGGAATTTATTAAACTTCTAGTTATAAGCACCAAAGGCATAAGAAGTGTCCAGCATGTGTTTGTCTGGATCACGCCCATTTTTTCCTGTTAATCCAGCGGCACTTGGGGGAGTAGAAGGGCTCTGCAGTGTCAAGGTTCTGGAGATGGCACAGGTGATAACAGTGAAACTGAGAGTGAGCAGTAATTTGCTAAAGGACCTTCACACCAGGTCCCACTAGTGTTTCCACTGGCTGCATGCTTGCACAGTTTGCAGAGGGCATTGAGTGGGTAGGGAAGCGTGTTGGTGTTCAAGAGCCCTGTGATAAGTTTGGGGAAATGGTCTGAAATTGCCAAGAGGCTGAATTTGAAGTACCTCACTGAGGAGGGAGGCACAGGGCATGTGGGGACAGCGAAGGGACAAACAGGGTAGCCAGCTGCCTGGATGCTGCTGGAGATCCCAAGTGCTGAAGGAGATGATGCAAAAGAGGGAGGTGACTCCTCTTCAGGGCTGACTTCACACTCGGATGCAAGATGTGAGTATTCCACAAGACGCTGCCGACGCTGAAGGCTCAAAGGGCACATTCGTGGGAGATGACTCTGTTGAGGGCTATTAAATATAAAGACTGCCTCTGATCAGGAAGTGCCTCAGCTCCAGTCACTGGGGGTGGGGGAGAGGTGCATTGAATATCGCTGCAAGCTTCTCTGTTCTTGCAGTTTTCCTTTGCCATCTGCTATCAGCCACTGTTAGAGAAGGGACATGGGGCTATGGGATCTGTTTCAGTAGAGCTGTTCTGCTGCTACGTGGTGAGTTCATGGCACTGCTCTTTAAACAAGTCAGACAGTTATGAGGAGAGTCTGGAGGAGCATGACAAGAGCTAGAAAAGATTGTGAAGGATCTTGGACCCTGGAGGGCAGTGGGAGAGAGGTCGGGGGGGGGAAAAAAAAAAGGGGGGGGGTTGTTCAGTCTTGAAAGGAAAAATTGTAATTTTTGCAGGTTGTGGCTGCAAGATGGGGCCAGTGATCAGCTGCTCTCCCTGTCCTTTATGGCAAGGCATGTTGTCATAGGTTGGATTTGTGAGCTGAAAGATAGGTTTGATGCCAGGACAAACCTCCCAGCTGAGAAAGGTGGCAAAGCCTGTCTGGGAGAGGTGTGATTCCTTGCATGGGAGAGTTACAGCAGCAGTCTGGGCTGCCAGCTCCTGAGAGGGGAGGAATGGAGCAGGTCTTGCGGGAACTTGGATTCTTTCTGTCCCTCGGGGCTGTGGTGCTGGTGTGGTAGCAGGGAAAGACAAGCGTGTCCTGTTCGGTGCAAGGGTGGCTGAGCATGGTGGGAAGGTGCAGCGGGGTGCAGCACCAGTGCAAGGGGAGCTACTGACAGGGGTGGCTGGAGCTAAATCTACTTGGCTGTTGCACCCAGCAATGGTGTGGCCGGGGTGACGTAGGAAGACCTCTTCTAGCCATGTGTTTCTGAGTACGGTGATTGCTGGTGGGAATTATTTGTGTGCATGAGTGCGTATGGGACTGCAGCCTTTCTGTTAGGTGCTGGAGAGATGTGGGAAGGAGAAATGGAGAGACTGTGTACTGGTGCTTCCCAGGAGCTGGAAGCGTGAGGCTGCTGGAATGAGCTCTGTTCTCAATTCTATAAACTAAGGACTCAACAGCAAAATGGAGTTTGAATTGCCTGTCAAAACCATTTCTTGCCAAGCACCAGACTGGAGTGCTGTTTGGGATAATGCCAGCTGGTCCTATCACATTGAGAAGTGAGATGCGATCTGCTGAAGCCATCTGCCAGTATCCGTCAGTCTCTGGCTTTTTCAGTGCTTGGATGCTGAGGCGTGTCTCAAAAGTGCAGCAAGCAGATCGAGGTGTGGAGCTGCAGCAAGGACAGGCTGTGTGTGGAGTCACTCCCCAGCAAATGTGGTGGGCAGATGTGCGAGAGCGTGTTAGCAGTGCTCCTGCTACACACGTGCCCCCATGGGGGACCTCATGGGTGAGCCCTGCCAGCAGAGCCTGCCATGCCATGCTCAGCTTGCAGTGGGGACACTGTCTGTCCTGGCTGCGTGACTGGGACTGGCAGCAAGCTCCTTTCAGGAGCCTGTTTGCTGTTGCAGGCTTCCGTCATAATTAATTGGTATCTATACAGCTACACAGAAAAGGAGAGATCTTCAGTCACCGAAGCCAGTTGTCCTGGCTGGAGTGAGCTCTGACATAGCCAAGGCTCGGCAAACAAAGACAAGCAGGTGCACAGTTACAGCATATTGCTGCTTCCATGTCCTGTTAGTCCCTTTGGATTCCTGCTTGAGTAAATACATTGCCCTTCATCTTGGGGGCACTGGAGCTGTGGTAGGGAGGGAAGCTAGGCCAGCATTGACCAGCCCTGGAGGATGATGATGGCTGGAGGGAGCAAGGGACTGAAAAGACCTGGTGTTGATTACGTCCTGGAAAGTCTCATAAAGCACAACCAGGAAGGGCAGTCTGAGGCCCTGCAGGGTGAGGGGAGGGTGTCAGCCTCTCTGTGCAGCTGAATGTGGGTAACTCCCTCTGACGCTGACATGCTAATCTGGATCTGGCACTGCTGCTGTATTTTGGACATTTGCATCCCTGCCTGCTTTTGGCCTGGCTCTTCTTGGCCTATTTGTTTGTTCCTGCCTCATGCCAGACTTCTGATAAGGCCTATCTTACCTTTGTAGTTTAAATGATCCCTGAGGAGCTGTCAGAGTAAAAGCCAAAACTCCATGGGCTTGTGGGGAAAAGGGGAAGGACGGGGTCTGCACATGGGGATGGACTGTGCCATATGGGACTAACCCCTTTTGCTGCTCTTCTATCCTAGATATTGCTGTGGAGTTGCTCCAGAAAGTGGCTCCCAGCCCCATCCGCAGGCTCCAGAAGAAATACGTGTCTCACGTTTCTCGGTAAGAAGCAAAATCTGCTCCCTCATGCCCAGTGTCAGAGCTGGCCACCTCTGGTCTTGCCTCTGACTCAGTTCTGACCCCCAAGCTAATATTGGCTTTGTGCTTAGGCCTAATTAGTGTCAGAGAGGAGCTGGGGGCTGGTGGCAAGGCTGTGGGTGCAGTGTCTTCCTGACACAGCCAGGTCCACTTCAGCTTGGTCCTGCTCCCTTCTCTGGGATGTAGGGATGCTCTTGTTGTGGGGAGTCTGTACGGGCTTGGATCTGCAGCCATGCAGTCTGGTCTGAATACTGGGTATGCTCTGAGCAGCTGAGCCCTCACAGTGTGCCTGGCTGCAGGCAGGCCTGCTCGGTTGAGAACTGGCTGTGCCCAGAGAGAGGAGCAGTGTGCTCTCTATCCTCTGCCCTTTCTCTTGCTGCAGCTCCTCAGGGCAGCTGACGCTAGCGAAGCTGGGACATGTCCTGTCCATGTATGCATAGCTGTCTGCTGTACCTCCCCACTACCTACGTGGGGAGGGAGCAGCCAGGTTGTACTGTGGTGCCTGGGCCCTTTGTAGCACACAACCTTTGGGTTGGCTCTTGCCTTGTCATCACAGGGAAGCCTGCATCTCGCCCTGCTCCATGATGCTGGCACTGGTTTATATTGAGAGACTCCGGCATCGAAACCCTGAATACCTTCAGCAGATTTCGTCTTCAGACCTCTTCCTGATCTCCATGGTGAGCAGGGTGGACTGGGAGGCCCCTGGGTGGGAGGGAGGCCTGGAGGAACATGGTGGGGACTGAAATCCTGTCCTTTGTGCTGCTTCTAGATGGTTGCCAGTAAGTACCTGTATGATGAGGGTGAGGAGGAGGAGGTCTTCAACGACGAGTGGGGAGCAGCAGGGAAGGTAGATGTCCAGACAATGAACACGCTGGAGATGAACTTCCTGAGTGCCATTGTAAGTGGGACTGCTGCTGTGTCTGCTTAGCTTCATAGAGAGGAAAAGGAGGGGTTTAAGGGGAGCCTGGGTTTCTCTTTTCCCCTGTACTCCCGTGAAGGGATGGAGAAAGATGCGCCCAGCTGTTTCTCATCCTTGAGGGTTCTGGGCAGCCTGGCCCAGCCACATGTCACGGCTGATGTGTCACTGTTGTCCCTGCAGGACTGGAGTCTCTACACAGACCCCCGGGAGCTGTTTGAAGTGCTGAGCTGGCTGGAAGGACGGTAGGTGTTTGAGGGTCCTGTTTGTCAATCCTGGAGCCCCAGATGAATGGTGTTATCCCTGCTCAGAGCCAGCCTTGCTGCAGAGAAGCAAGAGCTGAGGCTACCTGTGAGCCTTTGCTGGGATCTGCAGCCCCCTTCCGCAGCCACGGCACCTTAGGCAGGCTCTTGCTCTGAGCATGCCAGGGCCTGCCTGGACTGCAGCTCCTGGGGCAGGGGAAGGTCTGTGCCGCATCCACCGTGCCCCCTTCCTTGCAGTGTGGCGGAGAAGCAGGGCACATGGCGTGGCTGGTTCACCTACACGGATCTGTGTGTCCTCCTGGAGCAGTCCATGTGGCAGCAAGCGCTGGGCCAGTTCTACCAGCAGGTGGTGAAGGTAAAGGCTGGGGGCAGCTCCTTACAAGAGCACAGGGAAGCATCCCAGATGTGAGCAGGCCATGGATTTGGGGGTAGGACCCTCTCTTCCGTGGGAAACCTCCTGTTTATTTGCTGTTGAAAAGTGAAGCCATCAGAAGCCAGAAAGATGCTGATTTGACTGTGCAGCTGTGCTGCCCCAGGCACTGCAGCCTGGTACTGGATCAGTCTGTGCCAAACCACAGCCCCATGTGCAACTGTGCAGGGGCATGCAGGAGGCCCTCTGGAGGGAGCTGGGTGCTGGCTGGCACCTGTTAGGTTTAGCTGGGGCATCTTGGTTAGTGGTATTTAGCTCCTGCTTTGGACGGGCTGTGTGCCACCTGCCATTTGCAGCACGGCTGCCTGCTCCCTGGCCTCCTGCCCTAGTGCTGACAGTGCTGTTGGTCGTCACAGCTGATGTGCAGCCATGCTGAGCTGAGCAGAGCTGGGTTGCGGCAGGCCCCAGGGGACTGCTGGCGCGTCTGGGCTAACTGTCTGCATCTCTGCAGCTGGCCTGCCTCCTGGGTGTGGTGTACCTGACCGGCTTTGCGGCTGTCTTCGCCTCCATCACTGTGGTGCACCGGGCCGTGTGTGCGAGGAACCTCAGCCCTGCAGCCCCCCAGCCTGCGCTCTTGCCTGCGGAGGGCAGCTGCCAGCTGGATGCCCCGCTGCCCCTGGCCCCTGGTCAGACGCAGCCCGAGCTGCCTGCTCTCTCCCCGGTCAGCAGTGCCCGGTGCACAGGGAAGAACGAGACAGCTGATGAGCAGCATCGTGGGGGCGTCACAGCAACTGCGCTCTACCTGTGGGGCAGTGTGATGACGGCTCTGTCCTATGCTGAGGTGCCTGGTCCTGCCCCATGCAGGAGTGCCCCACAAGGTCTCCTCCGGAGAGTGCCCATCGCATGTGAGAGAACCAACCGTACAGTTCCTGCTGCGACCCTTAGCCAGCCTGGCCCCTTTGGACTTGCAGTGCTCCCAGCTCCTCCGGTGCTCCACTGCCATGCCTGCTCTGCCGGCGTGGGCCCAACTTGGGATGCAGTCTCCAGCCGCAAGGACTGGCCGGACCCCCTGGGGCTGAGGCAGTGCTCCCTGCACATGGCCCTGGATCTCAGCAGAATCAAGAGCTTCATTTTTCCCAGCTAGGAACATGAGGCAGCCCCTTCCCCCTCCCCTTCCAGTGTGGCACAACTCACTTCCTTGCACTTCTGGGACCCTTGATCCCTGGGGCTGCACAGGGTTGGGGGCCCCTGTGTTACTTCCAAACCAGCGTTTGTGTGTTGTCGTTGTCCCCACCCCCACTCCAGGGCAGAGGTTTCCTTCACTTTGGGTGCTGCAGAGCATTGGGGCTGCTGGGACAGGATGTCAGAGTGCTGAGACAAGGGCCTATTAGCTGGAGAGTAGGAATAGGATGCCCTTGGCCTGGGATGCTAGGGTAAGGGGGAGCCCTGCTTCACACCGAGGGTGCGTGGCCCTCGGTGGAGCTGGGCAGAGGTGGTGTGTGGGATGTAGGATGCTGGGCTGTGTGTGCAGAGTGGAGGCTGGGCTAGTGACCCCAGCCAGGGGGAGGCAGCGTGGTCTGGGGACAGGATGCCTAGGTGAGGGGAGAGGAGGAAGGAGGTGGGGGCTGCCAGGCCACTTCTCAGGAGATGCAGGAATCGCACTAAGAGGGGACCCCGATGTGGCTGTGCCCCAAGGAAAGGAGGTGTCCTGTGTGGCTTGGGAGCGGTGTGGTGTGGCTGGGGCTGTGTTTCCTTGTACTGCCTCTGTTGGGCTCTTTGAAGGTGGGGTACTCTGTGACCCCATCCCAAATCCCAGCTGCCTGGGGCTATGGGCAATGGTGCCTGACTGCTCCTTGGGGCAGGGAGAAGGCAGCTTGTCCTGCTGACCAGCCCAGCTCATTGCACCCCTTCTTTTTACTCTGGATTTTACACCTGTTTTTCACTCTTTTGTAGATGCAAATCTCTTCCAATAAAAGTAGTTCTTGCTGTGCACCTGCCTTGTCCTTCCTCCTGAGCCTCTCTCTGTGGGCAGCACCTGCATCCCTGGCACGGAGCCCCAGTGGGATGGGGGCTCAGGCACCCCAGCAGCACCCTGTGACTGTCCTGGGCCCCAAGTCCTGGGCATGCTGTCCTGCAAAGCTCGAGAGGGACTGGACTCCAGTGGCAGGTGACAAGAGGGACCTTGGGGCTGAGCCTGGGGAAGGCAGAGGCAGTGGGACAGGGGAGGGCTTCCCATCTTTGGGAATGTGGGGAATGCATGGACTCTACCGCTCTTTGCTCTCTGCTGGCTGTCCAGTTAATGAGCAGCGAGGGCTTTGCAAGGTCACCGTTGCGGTCCCCAGCACTGCCAGCGCTGCCCTGTGACAAAACATGGTCATCCCCTACCTGTGCTCCCATGGGAGCCTTCCCACCCAAGTGGGCAGCTCTTGTCCCTTGGCATCCCCTGCCCACATGTTGTCTGTGGGCAGGACTTGGTGCCCTGCTCCTAGGAGGAGGCCAGGCTCCCAAGAGCCTGGTGCAGTGGAGGGGGGACTTGGTGTGCTCAGAGTGGTGACCAGCCCAGAGTGGGAACTGTGTCTGCAGAGGGGGGTGGCAGCAGCTGTGGGGGGCAACATGGCTTTTAATGGGATCCTCAGGGACTGGTTACAAGGAATGGCTGGAGCCAGGGGAGCAGAGGAGATGCTGTGCCTGGGAGGACTGTATGTGAGCAGGGGATGCTGTTGATGAGGATGCTCCAAGAGTGTGAAAGAAGAGGTGTCTGTGCTGTGGTCCAGTCCCTGGCCCCATATACCATAAGAGGCAGGAAGGGATGCAGGGGCCTGAGTATGGTCTGGGCTTCAGGCTGTTAGCACTGCAATGGTGTCTGGGGTCCTGGCTGTGGCTGGCTGTCACCCTGGCCCAGGCAGGTCCAGGGTGGCACTTACATTCCCAGCTGCAAGGGCAGGTTACTCACCAACTCAGGTTAATGGCTAACCCTGGGGCAGCTCCTGCAGAAGGTGGAAGTTCAGCCACGTGCAGGCTGTGTTAGGCCCTTGTGGGGGGTGGGAGCCTGCCTGCTCTGCACCGCAAACCAGGAGGGAGCGGGGGGAGGCAGCAGCATGAATGGGGGCTGCCACAGAGTACCTGCTGCTGGGAACCCTTTGCTCACATCCTGCTCCTTGCAGAAAATGTGCTCCTGTGTGCTGAGCTGCTGCTTGGCCCTTCAGGTAAGGGTGGATCATGGTGAGCAGATGGGGAGAGGGCTGGGATCCTCGCAGGTGGCAGGACAAGGGCTGCATCCTGCCATGCAAAGGGCACTTGGGGCTCTGGCCAGGGAGGGTTAAGAGGGGAGAGGGTGGCACGGCTGGGCAGTGACAGACTCTGCCAGGGAGGCGTCTGTGAGCGTGCATCCTCCCAGGGGTGCCAGGTGCTGGGGGCTACAGCTCTGGGTCCTGCAGTGCATCACTGCCACCCCTTCTCCTCCCCGCGCAGCACCTCGCCGTACAGGCCTCCCTGCTCTGCATCTTCCACCTGCTCCTGCTCCCGACCCTGCCCAAGGAGCAGCCCCAGGCTGCGAGCGAGCTGCTGGCACGCAGCCTCTTTGCCTGTGGCATTTCCACCATCCTACAGACCTGTTTGGGGAGCCGGTGAGCAAGGGAGACAAAGGGGACACAGCCATCACCAGCTGGGCCAGTGGGTCTCTGCCCCTCTCTTAGGATGGGAGAGGATAGGCTTTGTGGGAGCTGGGAAGGGGCATAAGGATTGGGAGCAAGGAAATTGCTGTTGGGCCGTGAGGTCCCCCTGGAGATGCTGGTTCCCTATGACAATCCCCTGCCCAGCACCTCTGCATGGGCTGTCCCCTCCATGCCATCACTCCATCCTCCTCTCACATCTCCCTCCAGCAAAACTGCTGCATTCTCCCCTTAACCCCTCACCCCCTTGCTCCAGCATCACACACGCCTTCTCCAGTTCATCCAGTGCCTTGGTGCTGCGTATGGGTAGCATCCAGCAGGTACAAGCTAGGCATGTGCCTGACAAAGCCCCTGGCCTCTGGGCACATCCCCTGTGCTGCTGCTTGGGATGTACTAGGACATATTTGGGATATTGAATGCTTCTACTGCCACTTTGAGGTTCCTGCCTCCTCCACCACTGCCCCTTCCCATCCTGACTCCTCCAGCAGCTGGGGCTCTGGGGGACCCAGAGCAGCCCCATCTCCTTTCCTCCCTAATGTGCACTTGCCGTCCCCCTGTCCCCAGGCTGCCACTGGTTCAAATCCCATCGTTCGAATACCTGGTCCCTGCCGTGGTGCTGAGCTCCCACCTGTCCCTCAGTGCCAGCACAGACAGGAATGGTGAGCACAGCCCTGGAGCCTTCCCCAGCGCCCCGCAGGGCCCCGAGCCATGCCGGTGCCAGGGCATCAGCAGTGACAAGGTGCTGTGAGCCTGGAGCATCCAGGATGGGGGGGGAGCAATGGGTCCTGCCTCCTGGCCCCTCTGGTGATGGGGTACACAGCACCCTGGGCACCCTGCCAACCCCTGAGCACACTCACAATGCACCCAGGGTTATGACTGCAGGACTGGAGGCCTGTGTCACCACAGCAGCCACCTCTTGGGGTTAGGACTTGGGGACTGGAGCAGGCCCTTCCCAGCACCCCGAGTTCTGTACCTGGCTTTGTACCACCCACCAATGGCCCTGCCAGAGACCCTGCTATGTGAAGGATGCGGGTGCTGTGGCCCCAGGAGGATGCCCAAGCACTCATGACCCTGAGGATAAAAACTTCCTGAAGCAGCTTGTTATCTGCCCCAGTTCAGGTTTGGCACTGCCTCCCTGAGCCTCTTGTCCATGGCTGCTGCTCCCAGGGACAGTCCTGGAGCAGACACAGCTCCCCTGTGTGATGCTGGGTTGCTCTCCCTGGCATGCTGGCCCTTCTCCAGCCTGGGTCCCCCACTCTGCGTGGTCCTGAACCCAGTGCTCTGCTGGCATCACGCCAGGTGGGCTCTGGGAGCCCCGCGTCTGCCTGTCTCGCCCCCCTCTGAACTTCCCTTGCAGGTACGGCGGTGGCCAGCGTGTGCCCTGCACCACACTGCAATGTTGCGGGGAGCCGGACTGCGTCGCTGCGAGAGGTTGGTGCTCCTGCGCTCCGATCCGGGGGTGTGCAGGAGGGCAGTCAAGGGAGGCGTTGGGCTGCTCTCACTGTGTCCTGCCTCCCGTGTCCCGTCCTTTCCTCCCACAGGTCTCGGGAGCCATCGTGGTCTCTGGGCTGGTTCAGCTGGTGCTGGGAGTGTCCGGCGCGTGCGGGTGGACAGCCCGCCGCTGCGGGCCCATGGTCCTGGCCCCCAGCCTCTCCATCGTGGGGCTGTCCGCGTACAAGGAGGTGGCTTTCTTCTGCTCCGCTAACTGGGGCGTAGCGCTGCTGTATGTGAGCCCAGGGGACCACGCCAGTGGGCAGCCCCAGGCACTTCCCTTCGTCATGGGGGCCCTGTTGCCACGCGGTGACCTGTGCTTCCTGTCTCCCAGGCTGGTGCTCCTCACCATCACCTTCTCCCAGCACCTGGGGTCCTGCCGCCTGCCCTGCTGTGCCTGGCTCTGTGCCCGGGGGGGCTACGTGGAGCCGTCTGTCCCCACCCTGCGCACGTTCTCGGTACCACAGCTTGCCTGTCCCTGCTCCCTCTGGCTGCACCCAGGCCCCTCACAGAGCCTGGCTCTTTGGTGGTGGGTTAGGTGGGACCTGGTGGCCCGGAGTGGAGCTGGGTGCTGGGAGCAGAGAAAGTGGGTGAGGAAGGGCCTGGTGTGAACTGGGAGAGGCTGCAGGTGCTGTTGGGGGAGCACAGGGGTGTCTGTGAGCAGCAGAGCCTGGGATGCTCCCTGCAGGGCGGTGGGGACATGTGGAGGGTATTCCCTGGAGAAGGGAGGGGACAAGGGCCAGCTGGTGGGGGTGCAGCAAGCAGGGTGCTCACTGGGGAAGCGGGGAAGGAGGGGGCCCTGCTCAGGATCTCCACGCTGCCTTGCAGGTGCTGCTCCCGTTCACCAGCATCTGCATCATGTGCGCCATCCTCAGCCACCTCCACATCCCCTGGGACTCACTGGAGCTGATCACGGAGCGGCTGCCCTGGGCCAACAGCACCGTCCACTCCCCGTGGCTCCGCATCCCCTACCCAGGTGGGGACGGGCAGGGCTGGCACCGCCATCACCCTCTGCCCAGGCCCCCGTCACCCACTGCTTCTCTCTCCGCTGCAGGCGAGGAGGGGTGGCCGCTGCTCACCCCCCGGGCGCTGGCGGTGGGCATCGCCATGGCCATCGGCAGCAGCATCAACTCAGTGGGCTGCTACGTGCTGTGCGGGAGGCTGCTGCGAGCCCCCCGCCTGCCCCCGCACGCCTGCAACCGGGGGCTCTGCACCGAGGCGCTGGGCAGCCTCCTGGCAGGGCTGCTGGGCGCCGCGGGCGGCACGGCCTCCAGCATCGCCAACGCCTGCGCCAGCAGCCTCACGCAGGTACGGCCACCGGCGCCTGCGGGTGCCCGTCCCGAGGGCGCGGAGCGAAGCAGCGGGGAGGAAGGAGCGGGGGGGGATGAAGCAGGAGGCGTGGGGGACCCCTCTGCCCTGGCACCCAGCGTGACGTCCTGGCCGAGCCAGCGACAGGGGTGAAAGGCAGGTGTGTGCGGCAGGATGGGGGGGCAGAGCGGGGCCGTGGCGTCGCCGCTACTCACCTGCGCTTTTCCCGCTGTGGCAGGCTGGCTCTCGCCTCTCGGTGCAAGTCAGCGCGCTGGTGTGCGTGGCGCTGGGCATGTCCCCCAGGCTGGCAGGGCTCCTCACCCGCATCCCGCTGGTGGTTCATGGTAGGGATCACGTCCCCTTTCCCCCTCCGCTGCCGAGGGTTCCCGTGGGCACGGGAAGAGGCTGGCGCGTGCCTGCGTCCTGCCTCACGCCTGGTGCTGCCTGACTCCCGCCCCTCGCAGGAGGGGTGCTCTGTGTGACCTATGCCGTGGCCGTGGGCACGGGCATCTCCTACTTCCAGTATGCGGACATTGACTCGGGGAGGAACATCTTCATCGTCGGCTTCACCATGTTCATGGCCCTGCTGGTGCCACGGTGGCTCAGCACCGCTCCGGTTCACCTAGCCACAGGTAGTGGGGATGTTCCCCAGGGAAGGGAAAGCCTTGGGCCCTGTGCCACCATGGCCACATGTCTCCTGAGGTCCTGGGAGGCTGGAGCGACACATCGCTCACGGCAGCATCCGAAGCCCTCTCCACCGGCTCCAGCCCCTGGGTCTGCCAAGACACGCTCCTGCCCCTTCCCAGCTCCTGGGCTGGGACGTCCCAAGTAACTCTGGTGCTGCCCCCAGGCTGGGTGCCTCTGGACCTCCTCCTTCTCTCCCTGCTGATGGTGCCTGTCTTCTTAACCGGCTTCTTGTCCTTCTTCCTGGAGAACACGGTCTCAGGTGAGGGGATGCTTGGGGTGCTGCAGCATGTCTGGGGGCTGACGTGAGCCCTGGCACATGGGGAAGGGGCTCTCATCACCCTGCCCATCACCCTGCTTTCAGGCACCCTGGAGGAGCGAGGGCTGCTTGTCGACCTGGCGGCACGGAGAGGCGATCGCTGCCCCCGGGGAGAGAGGGGCGACACGAGCCACGTGTACCGACTCCCCACCAGGCTGAGGAGGCTGCTGCCTCTCTCCAGGTGCAAAGCCTTCCCCTGCTGCTTCCTCTGCCCGGGCCACGACGAGGAGGAGGAGCAGGGCAGCCGTGCCACCGAGGAGGGGACTGCCGCCACCGGGGAAGGGACGCACCTGCTGCTGAAAGCCAGCACAGTGGAGATGCAGTTGGAGAGGAGGCTGAGCGAGACGGAGACGCTCGTCTGGCACGCTGCGGCCTGACCATGGGCTCTGCTCCTGCAGAGAGGGGACATCTCCCATGGGACCTGTGTCAGTCCTCCAAGGCAGCGACAGGAGGCGGCTGGGACCCCTGCAAGCCTCTTAGCTCCTTGTTTCTGAAGACTGCATGGACTGGAGGGGCCCGTGCGCCCCAGCACGAACCTCATTTCCCCCCATTTGAGAGGGGAGCTATAAAAACCCTCAACCAACTTTGCCCTTGGGGTTTCCTTTCCAGCTGGGATCTGCCTGGGAGACACCAGCTCACCTTCCTGTGGTGCCCTTGGGACTGTGACCGCGGAGGGCACAACAGCCTGGCCAAGGACGTGGGCAACCCTAAGGTCCACTTTCACCCTGCAGACCCAGCTGGAGAAGCTGGGACAGGCTGTGTTTGCACGTTTGCCACGTGCCCTGGCACGGGGGTGCTTCCCACTGTTGCCAGCTGCCTGCAGAGCAGCTCCCAGCACTTCGTCCAGCCCTGCGCCGTCCCTCTGCCGCAGCAAGCTGCGCCCTGGAGCTAGGCAAGACATTTCTGTTCACTCTGTGGCTCTGTGCTGCTTGCGGACACCACTCCGTGTGCCCCGTGCTGCCGACACCAGGATCCCCATGCCCTGCTGTGCCTTTGGGCACTTTTTCTCAGACCCTGTCCCCCTGTTTCCCCAGCCCCTCGTGCATCAGTGTGAGGGTGCTGGGCTCCGTGAGGGTGCTGAGGGGGTTTAAAGGTTTAAAGCTCTGGCCCACCGGGATGCCCTGGGCTCAGGGGCGCAGAGCCGCTCTGCTCAGCTCAGCTCCCCATTGCTGTGAGCCTGCTGTAGCCTGCAGCGGGGACCTCCTGGGCGCGTTCACTGCTTAAACGCTCCATCAGGCGCTCTCTTATGCTGGTGCATTGCTTGTGCTGCTAAACTAGCCAGCAGGGGATTTTTCTGGGGAAGAAAACATTGCCTTTGACCCCTTGTGATTCAGCTCAGTTTGCTGGGTTGGCGTCCTGCTGGTTACGCTGTTTACAGTGGAGCCTGCACTGGCCATGCCCGCAGCTCCCAGCATTTACAGCAGATCAGAGTCCGCCTGCAAGCGCAGCCTGGGCCAGTCTAAACTGGCCTACGAAACCCCAGCGAGAGGGTAGGAAAGGCCAGGGCTTTGCAGCCCTTGGGTCATGCCTGCCTTGCAAACCGGCCACGGGTGCAAGCTCTAGGGAAGGACAACAGAGCCAGTTCACGGGAGCACCGTGCTCGGCCACAGCTCCAGGTTGTGCCTGGAGCTCCCCCCGCCCCCAGCCAGGTCCTGAGGAGCACCCAGATGCCTGGGAACACCCAAAGGTGGCTGGAGGGTGGGAGGGACTTGGTGTTGCCATGGGCATACCTCTCTGAGGGTCAGGTGAGCCCTGAGACCCTGCACCCCTGCCCTGTACCCCAATCCCTCCTGCAGCCCAGCTGTGCCCTACAACCCGACCCTTCTTGCACCCCAGCTGGGTCCTGCACCCCAACACCCCTGCACTCCACTTGGGCTCTGCTGCACACCCCTGCTGTGCCCCAGCCCCCCTGCATCCCCCCACCCCGCACTCCAGGCTGCACCCACCTCTCCTAGCACCCCGCTGCGGTGAATCGGCCTCTGGCCAGGCCCCAGTCAAGCCGGGGAAGAGCGGCCAGGCCCCAGGGCAGTCCCCGGCGGGGCCGCTCCAGCTCTCACTTGCACCGAGGCGGTTCTTGGCAGGAGCAGATGCGAAACGAAGTGTTAACGCGTCCCGGTCCAAATCGCTTAACACGGCATCTCGGCCGTGGAGTCTCCCGAGAAAAGCAGGGATGCTGGAGCCGGACGCTCGAGGCCAGAGCCGTGTCCTCCTTGGGAGGCAGCGAGGGCAGGGGAGCAGTCCCACACCCGGACGCTGAACCTCATAAGGAAGCGAAGGGGCACGGCCGCTTTCCCGTGCCGCTGGGCCGTGCCGCGGGGCACTACACGTCCCGGCGTGCAGCGGCGCCGAGGAAGAGAGCAGCCTGCTGGGAGCCGTAGTCTCGGCGCTCGCCGCCGGCCCGGCCTCGCTCGGCGCCGCAAAGCCGTTTCCCGAGGCCGTTAGGCCGCCCGCTCCTCCGTGCCTCGGGCGGCTCAGCGGCGGCGCCGCGGCTGCAGGGCGCCAGCGCTGCGCCGCTCGGGCCGGGCGGACGGCTCGGGGCCGCCTGCTCGCGGGAGCGTTGCGGCGGGCGCCGTGCAGCCTCTCGCAGCGAGGAGCCGAGGAGCCGCGCCGGCACGCGGGGCGGGCTGCTGGCTGTGAGCGTTAGCGACAGCGGGGAAGGCGCGTGGCCCCCACATGCCACGCTGTGGGGTCTCGGGGCAGGGCCGGGGCTGGAGCACCCTGCTGCCCGTCTGGCTGCAAGCTGGGGAGCTTAAACGTGAATTTGCATGCAGAGGTCTGTCTGTATTAACGGCAGCAAGCACAGGTTACTGCCGGGGGAGGCAGCTGTTGTGTTGCAAGCTTCTCCTGTGTGTCCCCTGGTGCACTTGCAGTGCTTATTTTGAGACGGGGTAGGAACCTCCCTGCACAGTGCTCCCATAAACGTCTGCCCCAGGAGAGCTGCGTGCCTACGAAGGGATGTGTGTGGCCTGGAGCCGGTCGAGCTTCCTCGCCTCTGGGCTGTGAGGTGGGGTGGGCATTGCAGAGGGGCTGGCGGGGACTGGGGGTCCCTAGGAGGCCACCGCCAGGCAGCGGGGTCTCCGGGCTGGGGGTGAAGCAGAGACCTGTTTACTCTCTTGCAGATGGAGGGCTCCGAGGAGCTGGAGAGCAGCCTCCTCACACAGCCCTGGGCTTCTGTTTGCTTTGGTGAGTCTGCTTTTATTGCCAAAGCTTGCTTCAGGGATTCTGGCTACGTCCTGCTGATCTCTGACCTCAGCAGCATCTGGTACGAGAGTGTGGACACGGAGGCTGTGGGACAAAGGTCCAAGGTGAGTGTCCGGGAAGTCCGGGGACCTCCCTTTCCCCTCACGCCAGCTGACGTCCCAGCACGAGCTGGCCGGCAGCATGACGGCCATCGGATCTGGAAAGCCCCTGCACAGCCGTGCCCATGCGCTGTCAGCCTGGTTGGCCAAGCACCCTCCTCCTCGGAGAGTGGCCAGGCTGTTCAGCATGACCCCTCTTCGCTGGGGCTGCACGCTGAGGCCAGCAGGCTCATTTCACTTGTGGGCTGGGTGAGAAGCTGCTTTCCCCAGAGCCAGTGCATTTAGCAGCGTGTTGAAACAAGGTCCCATTAGTGACGGAGAGACTCCCGTTCACTTTAACAGCCAGGGCACAGGCTTCCACAGCATGTCCTGTCTGCACAGCCCCAGAAACACACTGGACCATGCTCTGGCCACCGCTGCCCTAGACCCTGCTGGTCCTGCTGGCTGGGCTGGGAAACCTTTCTATCTTGGCTTGCCTGGGAGAGCTGCGGGGGAATGTCCTGTCCTGGAGCTAGATGCCAAGGCCCGGAGATGGCTTTCTGCTGCCCTAGGACATGCGGAAGTAGTTTTGATCCTTGTGTGCTGGGCATTCTGTTGGCTTTTTCGGGTGCTGAGGTCCCCTAACCTTGCCTTTCGCCAGGAGCTGAACAAGCGGCTGACGGCCCATGTGTCCTCCTTCCTGCACCGCTTGTGCAGCCTCATGTGCCCCTTGCTGGCAGGGCAGCAGGACACCACCACCTCCTTCTCCTGCCACCGCACGCCTGGCAGGCTCAGCGTTCACGTGAAAAGCGAGCTCTCAGGACTGCCCTTCTACTGGGACTTCCACTGCTCCACTGCGCCCATGGAGATGGTGAGCGACGTGCCGGGGTGTGCTGGGCACCTGCCTCTCCGGGGCGCCGGGCAGCAATGGCCATGGGCTGCGGCGAGTTTGGGGAGGGGGGACGGTCTGAAGCTAACGACTGCCTTCTAATGCTTGGAGGCTTTGGAGAAGTTTGGGGCTGTGCTGATTGCGGCAGGGTGCCTGGCTCTGCCTGCTGCCCCTGCTGAGGTTCACCATCCCCATTCCTTTCCTTTGACACTTTAGCTCCTCTGGCAGGAGTCTGCCGATGGTGACCTTGCAGGGCAGCAGGGAGAGGCTGTCCATTTTGGGATTATGCCCTCCATGTACCAACCCTGCCAACCCACTGGCACAGCCGAGTGATGCTGTTCTCCTATGGTACGTGCTGGGGAGTGGGGCATGAGTGACCCCCCACACACACCACAAAAGGATCCATATGGAGTCTGTAGGAAAGGAGGGAATTAAACTGGATTCTTCCCAGCTCTTGGGAGTTGCTCCTGTCTGAGGGCCACCTGGTATTTTGGGTTTCAGGGAGGTTTCAGGGAGGTTTCAGACGTTCAGTGGGTTTCACTTTGGTTTCTGATGTTGCAGCACAGGTGAGCTGTAGGAACAGGCAGGTAGGTTAGAGCAGGGACTCACCAGCCTGGCACCTCTTCCAGACTGCAGCCTGTCCCCACTGCCCCAAAGCAGTAAGGGTGGATGCAGCAGGGCTGGGGGCTCTATCTGGGATATATCCCACCTGTAACTCCAATCAGTGGAGGGTTTAAACCTTGCAAAAACTGGGCTCAGACATTGGATCTCCCTGTTAACTCGTGAAACGCGTCAGGCTTGCAGCATCCTGCTCCACACATGGCCGCGCTGAGAGCCAGGCAAAGGTGGTTCAGTCCCCTCTCTCTTTGGGGCCGTTTCCCCGATGAGCCCGACAGCCCGTCCCCTAGGAGCAGCCGCGGGGGGGGGCTCTGCAGGCAGAGGGTGGGTTTGGGGAGGAGGGGGCCGGCGCCCCGGCACCCTGGCCCTGCGGCCATGTGCGCACAAGAGGGCGCCCGGCACCCGCTAACGCGCCGGGCGGGAGCTGGGGACAGCGCTGGCTTGGGGCCGGCGCAGGAGCCCTGGCAGCCGCAGCCGTGATGGGCCTTGCGTGGAAGGGTTTGCTCTGCACCACCGCATCGCCCTCCCGCCAGGTCACCCGGGCCAGGGGGAGGTGGGGGGGACTGCGATGGGAGAGGAGGGTCCCCGCGCAGCCCTTCTCCCCTCTTAGGGGATGTGAACCATCAGTCGCTGTGCTTGAGCGTCACGGGGAGCAGAGCTGGGCTCGCCAGGCGGCTGCCGGCGTGGGGCATCTGAGCGCTTCCGCTGTTGCACCGGAGACCAGACAAGCTCGGGGTCCCCCAGGGCTTGGCTCGCCCTGGGGACTCGCTGTCCCTCCCCGGGCAAGAAGCACGGGGGCTGAGCCGAGACGGTGCAAAGTGGCATCCTGAGCTCTCTGCCAGCAGCTGCTGCTCTCCCTTTGCTTGGAAACACAGCGAATGTCTGCAAGGTGCCCGGGAGGCGGGAAGCGCTTGGGGTGCTGAATGTGACTGCCTTGAAGGCAAACGCGGGGTCTGATCCTGCCCTGTCAAGTGCTGCTCAGCAAAGGCGCACACCGAACTGAGCTGGGAAGCAGAGCTGCTTGCTGCGGCCCAGCTCAGCCTCCTGAGTGCCTGTGCAGCGGTGCGGGACTGCGTGCCAGGGCCCCCCATCCCTGCGGCTCGTGCCTTGGGGTGCGGAGCCCCGCCACAGGCTCGCCCCGGCTGTGTGCCGGGGACATGCCACCTCCAGGAGGGGGGAGGCTTCGTGAGCGATGCTGTATTTGCTGTCCTCCTGCCTGCAGGCACAGCCTGGCTCGAAGACAAGGGAAGTGCCGGGGCGGGGGGCTCCCCGATGCTCTCCGAGGGGCTGCAGGAAGTGATGGGCAGGAGGCTGCTTTGTGTGCCTGGGGGGCCAGGGTGGCCCAGCCTGGCTCCAGGGCAGGGGATATGTGCCCAAGGCTCTGCAGGGGGCTCATGTGGCCCTAAGCTAAGGAGGGTGTCGTGGGCTGCGATGTGGAGCATGGCAGGGGCCCCCATGAGCCCTGGGGGTAGGGATCCCTTCTGCTTTGGATCTCACCTCCCTGAGAAAGTCTCTCTGTTTCCTCAAGCCACAGTTTGGCAGCTTGGTTACTTTGGGGTTTTAGCCCCAGCTGTGCCTGCTTCCTGCATAGGAACATGCTTTGGGGTGCACAGAGCCGTGGGGAGGGTCTGGAGGCCTCGCTGCGAGCCGGGAGCCGCATGGAGGGGCTCTCTGCCTCCTCCTGCACCCCGGGTTTTTCATGGTGGCTGAAGCATCGCTCACTCCCCATCCCCATCGGGCCCTCACCAGCTGTGAAAGGACAGGGCTGGGATGGGGGACATACCCCATGGCATCCTGCTTCCCTTCTCCCAGCTCTTGCTTTTCCACGGCTCCCTACTGGACTTGAGTGAGACATGGGGATGTCTTCGGAAGCTCTGTGTGACCTGGGGCTGCAGCTCTCGCTTGGGCGTTGCTGTGACTGCTTTGCTCTACGGACAGCCATGCGCCTGTCCGGACCTTCCCTAGTGCATCCTTCCTCCTTCCCAGGTCTCCCGGCACCTGGTGCGGCCCCTGATGAGGATGAGCCTGGTGCTGCAGTCCCAGCTGCAGGAGCTGACCTCCCTGCTGCTCCAGAAAGATGCCGAGATCGAAGACTACAGGGAGAGCGGGGCTGCTCTGAGCAGAGGTAAGGAGGGAAGCCCGGGCGGATGAGAGGAGCCAGGAGGGAACACATTTCCTTCTTTGCGCGGGGCTGGCATGCCCTGCTCTGTCTGGCTCTTACCCAGCGAGGCTTGTGTTTCATGTGCAGCGAGATGGTCGCCAGAAGGCTGGGGAGCAGCGCCCGGGGAGAGGTGGGGAGGAGCGGCCGGTGACCGGGAGCCGGAGGACTTGGGGAGTCGCCAAGGGGCTCTCCGCTTTGCTGAGAGCACCTGGCCGCTCCCCAGGAGCCTGCGCCGATGCCAGCGAGGGCCGGTCCAGAGCCGCAGCAGGCTCCCTTCCCCTGTGCGGCAGCTTGTGGAGCGCTTGGAGACCAACCAGGGGCTCCCGGCTCTTCGCTGCTGGAAGCACAGCCGGGTGCACGCGTCTCTGTCCAGCTGTGACCCTGCCTCAGCCCCGGCAGGGGCGGCGGGGGCCGGGGGGGTGCAAACCCCCTTGGGTAGGCGAGGGGGACACGGATCAGGCCCTGCATGGAGGAACCATGCGGAGGGGCTTGTCCTCAGCATCCAGAGTTTGTCCGGACGCTGCTTCTCGGGCTGTCCTGTGTTAGCGCCGTGCTCTGCCCTGCTGCCCAGGGCCTGGTAGGAGGCCGGGACCGGTGCTGCTCTGCCACCTGTGCTCTCTGCCGGCCACTCAGCCTGCAGCGGGAATGTGTGCAGGGCCGGGAGCAAGAGTTGGGAGGCGCAGGCTTCCAGCTCAGACCTTCTCGGCTTGAGTGGGGAGACGATACCTGCCTTTCCCCAGGGACCTTGTGCCCCAGGACATGGGGGCAGATCTGGGTCAGCAGTGATTTGTGTGGCATTGCCAGGAACACCGTGGCACTGCAGCACTTCCCTGCTTCTGCTGGTGCGGGGTGAGACGGGAGCCCAGATCCGCCCTGCAGCTGCACCGAAAGGTGCACGAGCCAACCAGACTCCCCTCTCTCCTGCAGCGCGCCAGCTTTGCAGGGCTCAGAGCAGCCAGGAGAGCCCTGCTTTGGCAATTGGGACCGATGCTGGGATGGTGTGGGCAGGCGTCCTCTCTTGCCCCTTGCCTGAGCATCCTCTCATGAGGGGAGCACATCCTGGCCATGTGCTTCTCAACACCTTTCCAGTGATGGGAAAAAATTAGGGCTTTGAATGAGGGACCCAGCAGAATGAGGTAGAACAGAGATTTGTCCCTGTCCTGCAAGATGGGAACACAGGCTGGCTTGCCCCTCCAGAAAAGGAGCTGGAGATGGGCAGTTCCCTGTCCTCTGGTGTGTAGCCAGATGTTGTCCAGGCCCAGAAGGTCTTTTCAAGCCATAAGGTCTGGAAATGGTGCTGAAGATGTCCTGCCACTGTCCCCCTGGTCCTTGCTGCAGAGCGGCTCTGCGTGGGAGGGCACTGGGACAAGTGCAGGGCGAGCTCTGGGCTGTGCTGTCTTGCCGACAAGCTGTGTGTGTGAACGGGCCCAAATCGTCACTGCAGGCCCCTAGACAAGTCGCTGCAGAAGCTGGGAGAAGGCACCAAAACATGTGATTGCCTCCTTCTGCCCCTGCAACCAGCCTCTGGGGATGCAGGGATGCTGTGTCTGCCAGCAATGCTGCTGTGCCCTGGGCACCCTTGGGCTGGGGTACGCCGATGTGCCCGCGTGGCATGGGCTGTTCACCCACTTCCCTGTGGTCCCTGCGCCTCCTGGTAGCTGGCTGGTGTATTCCCAGACTGAGGGGCCTGGCTGGGCTCTCCAGCGCGTTGGAGCTGTTCCCCTGGTACCTGCAGCCACCTTGCCCCATGGCCAAGGGGAAGGCAAAGCCAGGGTGGGGGTCTGGCCAAACCTGCCTGGGCTGACCCCTGCTCTCTCTTGCAGACCGCCTGCGGACAGAGCCCTTCCAGGAGGAGACTTTCCTGCAGAACTTCATGGCTGAGGTAAGGAGAGGTGCAAAGCCTCCCTCTTTTGGCAAAGGTGTTCTGGGGAACCTGCACCAGCAACCCCTGGTGTATGGCACCCTGGATAGGGGTGTGCGGGGCCAGCCAGCACTGGCGTGCAGGGCCGTGGACAGATGGGCCCTGGTGGGGATGGCCAGACTTGGCTGGAGAGGAGTAATGCTGGCTGCACTCTGCTGTGGCCCACACTTGCGTCCTCGCGCCTGTTCTTCAGGGCTCCACGGGAGCATGGGGTCACTGGGGAGTCCTTGTGTGCCTCCTGCACTTGCCCTGTGCCTAAAACACTAGCAGGGAGGACTTGGCTTCTGCTCAGTCAGCTGCTCCTTTTGGTTCTTCTGCTGCTTTTAAGAGTGGCTTTGCAATGGCTTGTCGTGGGGACGAGTGGCTTTTGTCCTGTTATTTGTGTCATGTCCCCCCTTCTCCCCTCAGTGGTGTTTGGCTCTGCCAAGCAGATGTGCTTAAGAGAAATCGGGATTGGAAGTAGAGAGTCTTTCCCCTGCTCCTTCTTCATTGCTGGAAACAATCACAGAAGCACTGAAATGATTCAAAACAATGTGGGAACATCAGAAAAAAATGATGCCCATTGATGCAATGAGGCAGGGTTTGAAGATGCTCCTGAGGGTTTCTGTGCTAGCTGTGAGAGCCCAGGAGTGGGGAGCAGTGGTGTCTGCTGGAGACCAGGGAGTCAGGTGGGAATGCAGGGAGTCCATGGCATCACGCGGAAAGAAAGGTCGTGTTGCTTGGACAGGACGTTGCTTTGTGAGACATATGCTGATGGTCTTGCACAGCCAGCAATAAACCATTTGCAGAGATTCTGAAAATTAGAGGCGATCCCTCTTTTACATGAAAGATATTGCATCTAGCACAAGCAACCTTCGTTTCCCCCTGGTTATGATGGATAGAGATGAATTCATTGCTGGACTGAAACTTGGAGGTTGCCTAGGGACCGATGATCATGACCAGATTACATTCACCCTGGGCAAAGGAAGGACATTCCTAAACAGTAATTTATATCCTTCATGCTTTGAAAGGGCTAATTTCCCAAAGCAGGGGGAAATTATGAGTGAAATCAGCTAGGAGGAAACATTTAGATAGAAAAATGTGAATGAAAATTGTGAGCTCTTTCAGAAGAATTTCAGAAGCCACAAAAAGCCACAATTCCACAATCAAGAAAGAGGGCAGCTCTGGCTGAAAGCCCGTTCTGGTTCAGTGGTGAAGTGAAGGCAGCAATTAGAAATAAAAGAGCAGTTTATAACAAATGGGAAAGCGGGAGTAGATAGCAATCAATATAAATTAGAAATTATGAAGTGTAGAAAATGGATAACAGAAGCTAAAGGCATCAGGGAAAAATCATGACTAGCAGGGCTAAGGACAGAAGGAAAGGATTTTATTTAGTGTATTAAGAAAGAAACCCCAAACTCCCAGCAATGGGATAAGCCTATTAGTGGATGGAGGTGGTAAAATGATTGATACTCAAGCAGACATGGCAGAAGTGCTCAATAAATGTTTCTGTGCTGTCGCTGGAAGGATGCGGGCAGATGTGCCAGTATCAGGGGGTGATGAAGTATGTCTTTGTCCAAGGGACTGCTGAGCAACATCTGCTATAGATGAACATCAGGCTTGAGCCTGAGAGTTCTCCAAGAGCTGGTGGGGGGTGCCTGGGGTGTGGGTGAAGGTGCTTGATGGTGCCAGGCGACCGCTTGTGCGGTGGGATGTGCAGGAGAGGAGTAACTCAGCCAGTCCTGTGCAAAGCTGTGCAAAAAAGACTGGTGGAGCACTCGTCAAATAGAGACTTAAAAGACAGGAGTGCAGTTGGCGCCGTGGCTCTTGGGGCAGGCACTGGTGAGCTGGGTTTGCTCCTCGGTGGCAGGATGTGTGCCAGCTAGCCCTTTGCCTGTGTGGGGCGAGGCTGTGCCAGGCCGAGAGAAATTGCTGGGGTGGTGTCCTGAGCCGGCCTGGCCTGGAAGGGTTGTGTCCAGCAGGGTTTTGGAGACAAAGAGTTTGGAGTCTGTGACCTGCACGGCTGTGTGTGCACATGTGAAAACATGTCTATGTGGAGGGTCTTTTCCTGTCCCTGGATCTTGCAAATGAACACCCTGCCCCAAACTTTGGTTCGTGGGCCATGGGATTCTGAGCATCTCCAACCACCCTGTTCTCCACCTGCAGCAAGCAGAGTTAGGTCTCCTGAAGGCAGAAATGCTTCAGTCTCAGATCCCTGGGTGCAGTGTTGGCAGTATTTGGGTGAAAGAGATGAACTTTGACTAGGAAGAGCGTCAGAATGGCTGTGCGGAGCGGGGTCCCGGTCTGCCTGGTCCAGTGTCCATCCCAGCAGTGGCCAGGAGCAGCATCTTGGGGCATCGGACAAGGAACGGGAAGATCTGGGTAATGCTCACCCTCTGCCCCCTGGGAGCCGTGCCTGAGCATCTGCAGTTCGGGGACAGCCTGGCTGAGGGACACAGCTGTGTGGTCACTCTGCCAGTAAGGACCTGTGCTTTCTGAATTTGTCTGGTCCCTTTTTAAACCCACTGATGCTTTTGGCCCACGTAATGTCCTGCAGCAGTGAGCTCCACAGTGGAGAGGTGTTGTGTGCGAGCAGCTGCTTCCTTCGTTTCAGATCTGATACCTCATCGTTTCACTTGATGCCTTCTAGGTCTTGTATTAATGAGGGGCAACAAATACCAATGTGCTGTTCATTTTTTCCACGCAGTTTCATGGAGAAATGATGGTGTGAATTTTACAGGATTTTTACCAGAATTTCTCGGTTGTCCTATTCCCAAGCCGAACAATCTGCATGTATTTAATCCCTCCTGGCAGAGATGCTGTTACACACCTCTGCTCACCTCTGCTGCTGCTCTGAATCTTTCTAGTTCAACTGTGTTTTTTCAGAGAGGCAACAGGCTCAGGGCTGCACAGTGAATTCAAGGTCGGGGCACAGGAGTGTTTTGCCCCAAGGCACAACGATATTTATCGCCTCGTTCTCTCCTCATTCCCTAATCATTCCTGATGTTACCTTTACCTTTCTGGCCATGGCTGAGCTTGAACCGAGGTTTCTAGAGATCTGTTGGCAGCAACACTGAGATGACCTCCTTTCCTGGCAGGAGCTGATGCTGGGCTCCTCTCAGGGACCACATAGCTACTTTGCAGATATTGGCTTTGCGTGGCACCACTGTTTTGTTGCTTGGTGTCATAGCGCTCTGGCAGCTCTCGTGGGGAAGTGTTGGTAGTGCCTGGGCTCAGCTGGTACCTTTGCCTCCTTTCCCAGCTCACTTATCGCCTTGCTGAAGGCATGAGCCTGGCACACATCCCCACTGGGAGCAGTTCTCCATGGGATGGAGGGACACGGGGTCCCCCTGTACATGCCATGGGGAGCTGGGAATGCTGTGGCCAACTCCGGTGTCTGGATTTTAAAAAAGACGCCGGACAATCAGAGCAGGGTTGCAGGAATGAATTGAGGGCTGGAGAGAGAGCCCAGCGTTGAGAGACTTGGAAGAGAAGAGCTCTGTCTAGCTTATCAGAAAGAAAATTGAGAGAGGCCTTGATTACAGTGCGTGAGGGTCTTTACAAGGAGAAAATGCTGGTTACTGAAGGGCTCTCTTTAATCTAGCAGAGAGCAGCAGAACATGAGCCAGTGATTGGGAGCTGGAGCCAGACAAATTCAAACTAGAAATAAGGCACATGGTTTTGCTACCGAGGACGATTAGCTACTGGGATGTGCTCCCAAGGGCAGTGGTTGATTCTCCATCTCTTGATGTCTCCAAAAGTGGGCTGGGAGCCTGCCTGGAAGAAAACCAAATTGCTGGGCTCAGTATTGGGGTGTGTGTGGTTAAACACTACTGGCCAAGAGGTCAGATGGAGAGATCTGATGGTTCTTCCATCCTTTCCCTCTATAAAACAGAGCTTCAAATTGTGGATGTTTAATAACAACAGCAGTAAGTGCCTCCCGGTGGGAAGGGAGCTGTGATAGTGTGGTACAGGGCTGGCTGGATGCAAGAAAGTGCACGGCAGCTTGGAAAACCTCCACTTCCCAAACCTTTGTAACATCCCTCATTGAGAGGAGAGGACCTGCCAGTCCCCGAGCTCAGTGCTGTGCGCGGGCGCTCCTGCGTGCTGCTTGGACCATCTCTCTTTAAACATGCCCTCTCGCTGGGCTTGTGTTCGCTCTGCCGTCCAGGGTGTTTTAACTAATCATGGGGAGTTTTCCAGCAAAGCCCTGGGAATATTTATACATTTAGGAAACGACGCTTTCACACATGCAGTTTTTGGCAAGAGTTCATTTCTGAGCAGCTGCCTGGGCTTGGGCAGAGCTGCAAGGGAGAATACCGGCTGCGCACGAGCTGAGGCAAAGCCAGCAGCTTTTATTGGCAAGCCAAGGTGCTCACGCCGTGAGGGGAAAGCGAAGGCGACAGGAGTGCGGCGTGCGTGCCGGGAGAGGGCTCAGCACCTCGGGGGCTGCCCTGGCGGCCAGCCCAGCAGCAAAGGGCCGGTGGTTTAAGGGTATTTTGTTCCTGGGTGTCCCTGCATGCTGCAGAGATGACTCCTTGGGGCAAATTCGGGATACCCATGAGTAGTTTCTGAGAGCCTGCCCTGGCCCAGCTGTGGCTGGTATTTTCATTACGGACTAACCAGTGCACAGATACAGCTTCCCAGTGACACCAGCTTTGATGCTGTTTCCAAACAGGCAGGACTTTCTGCTGGCTGTGCTGGCTCTCCCGAAGGTCCAGCAAGCCCCGTGTCCCAACTCTGGTGCTGTCCTGAGTGGGTGTGTAAGGACTGAGGCAGCATGGAGCCCTTCCCCAGGCTCCAGCATTTTGCTGTTCAGGGTCTCTGGATTTAGTAGGTGGATTTTCCTCCCATGAGTGTGTTGGCATGTGTGCAAGACACAGGGGAGAGTTCCTCTCCCTGGCATTGCCCAACTGGTCACTACCCTTGGAGAAGGCTGTGGCAGATGGGAGGAGAGCAGAGGGGCTGGGGGATGCCATGGGGCTGGCGAGGTGGGCCCAGGTCCAAGAGGGGCAGAGGCAGAGGGGCAGTGCGGCTCAGTGCCTCCATCACACACCTCATGGAGGACAGGGACAGGTTTTACAGGGCAGGGATGCAGGAGAGACACATGAGGTGATGGGGTGGTCACACGCTCGCTGGGGCAAGGGCTGTCTCCCACCCCGCAGCGAATAAGCCAGGCTGAGCGTCCCTTTGGTCCCACTTGGCCGGTTCCCACCTCCTCCCTGGCCTCATGGCAAAAGGAGCAGACTCCTGGTGTGGTCCAGCTCCTGCCAAGGGACCTGTCTGGCTTCTCCATGCCCTGACTTTGCTGTCTGCAGAGCTTCACTCCTTGCTTCACTGCCAGAGCGCTGCAAAGGGAGCAAGGCTCTGACTCTCCACCTCAGGCGCACGCACCACGCTCCTGCCCAGGCTGCAATGTGCAGTCCTGGGGCGGCAGGACAGGCAGTGGTTGTGGTTTAGTCTGGGTGCAAGTGGGCAGAGTGGTGCTGCATTGCCTTGCAAGGAGCCCTGGCCCTACGGCCAACGCTGGAGCTGCTGGAGCCGCGGTTGTTTTGGCTGCTTGGACTCAATAGAGCAGCAATCAAAACCACTCGGATAAACTCGCAGATACGATCAGTTCAAATATAGCCCCCTGCGCCCCAGGATGTTTCACCCTGAATATTTTTATCTCCCGTGCCCGTGCACGCCGGGGCGGCTGTGCTGCGCCTCCGGCCGCCCCGTGCACTTGGCTTGCGGAGAGGGGCTTCGGCAAACAGGACGCGGAGGGTTCACAGGTCGACCCGGGCCCGGCGAGGAGGATGTGCCATCAAAACAAGCAACGCTGAATAGGAAGATAAACAAACAGCCGGCTTCCAGCGTGTCCCTGGCCAAGGGCGAGCGGGGACCCCGGGCCGGAGCTCGCGGGGCGGCCGGCGGCGATCGCCGCTGACGTCAGGAGCTCGAGGGTCAGAGCCCATCACATTGTTCCCGCCTCGGAGGCGACCGGGCTGGGAAAGCGGCCAAGTGGGCCCGGCGGGCCGTCTCCGACCGGCGAGGGCAGCCGGCGGGGCTGGGGAGAGAGCCGCGGGGCAGGTGGAGGCGGGCAGGCGCCGGGGTGCTGAGGCGCCCGCGTGCCGGGGCGACGGACGGTGCTCCCGGCACCCGGGCGCAGGGCCGGGCTGGCGGCGCGGGGAAGGGTCCCGCTCGGCCGTGGGTGCCGCAGGGGGGAAGAGCCCTGCGTCGGCCGGCGGGTCCGGCCTGGCACCTGCTTGCGCTCTGCCCGGCTGCCCCGCGCGCTGCCTCCCCCTTTTAGTAGGCGCTAAAAATAAGGCTGGGGAGAGGAGCTGCCGCTGTTTGCCCAAGGGCTGAAGGCGGTGGTGGGCCGCGGGTTACGCAGGGCGGGGACGGCGGCCCTTAAACCGGAGCCAGCGCCGTGCAGCGGGGCAACGGGGGGAGGAAGCAGCCCTTTGGCTCCTTCCTACAAGGAATGTTTTTAATTAGCGCAAGGTAGCTGCGGCTTTGCAGCTGCAACCGGGCCAGCGCGGCGCCTGCGGCGAGGACACGGTGCCGGGCCACGGGGCTGGTGCTTGCATGCAGCGTGCACGGCCCCGGGGAGAAACCGGGGTGCAGGTCCTGTCCCTGCACAGGCAGGGGGTTACCCCCCATCACTCGCCCGCCTGTGGGCAGCTGCGGCCGCTGCGCCGTGCCGGCACACATCCGCACGCCCGCCTCCGCCGCGCACGAGGCTGCGGGCTGCCGCGGGGCCTCGCGGGGAGGAGGCTGCGGTGAGCGAGGTGGGCTCTGGCCGGGGCGGGTAGCGTCCTGCTGCCCCGCAGTGCTGGAAGCAGCAGGAGCTGCTTCGTTCCCAAGCGAGCATCGGCCACCGTGTCCCATCCCTGCCCTGGGGTCCTGCTCCCGTGCTGCAAACTCAGGGAGCCGAGACGCTGCCCGGGGAGCACCCCCTTGCCTGCGCCCGCAGGGGTGCGAGGGGCTGCGCTGTGGTGCATGGGGGTGTCAGCAAACCTGTTCGCTTGCCCGCAATCCTGGGCAGTGGGGGTGACAGGCTGGCCGGCTGGTGGGGACACCATGCCACTCAGCTGCTGGAGAGGAGCAGGGGGCTGCAGCGCCGGGGAAGGGATGAGCGCGTGTGCGAGAACATGAGCGTGCACACCAGCCCTGGCGCGTGCAAGGAGCAGGCTCCTCCACGCAGCGGTTTGTGCCCGAAAGCAGGGGAAAGGAGGCTGGTGCGTTGCACCCGTGCCAGAGCAACAGCGAGGACGGTGCAGGGCACTTTGGGGTGAGCGTGGGTGCAACGTGCTGGGGGCTGACCGCTGTGTGGGGGCCTGGCCCTCCCCACAGGTTTGCCACTGAGACACATGGCGGAGCGGCTTTATTTATTTATTTGTTTAGGCATAATCAGGTGAGGGGGGCCCCAGCCAGGGCGCGCTTGCTGGGCCGCCGCCGGGAACCACAGGCCGCTTACACAAGCAGTGAGTCAGTGGAGCTGCACACTGCTAAAACCAGACTTGGCACGGGCGCCCCAGGGCAGCAGGCTGCCCGAAATAGCGCCCAGACCGTGGGCAAGGAACAAACCCCCAGCAGCAGCAGCGCCGGGGCCGGGCTGGCTGCCCGCCCGAGGGCTGTGATTGCTCCGGCCCTTGCATCTCCCCATAGTGCCTCCCCTGGGGCCGGGGGCCGAGCCACGGCGGGCAGCGGGCTGGCTGTGCTGGGAGTGCTGCGGGATGCCGTGCCAGCCGCAGCTGCCGGGGCAACGTGGGGGTTCGCTGCCTGGCCCCCCGTGACTGCGGCTGCGCCTGGCCGCAGCCCTGGCTCGGGTCTGCGCTGAGGTCGGGCAGCACGTGGCTGGGCGCAGAGAGCTGCGTGCTTGGAGCCAGCCCGGCATCAGCCCAGCATCATCTCTGGGCTTGCACAGGTCAGGCCAGGGCTGTAGTGGGCATCATCCCCGGGGCACGACATGGCCCTGGGGTGTGCAGCGGCCAGGCGGTCTGAGATGTGGAGCCAGTCTGGCATGTGCAGGGACCCTTCCTCTGCGATCGGTGTCTTACTCATCCATGCCTTGCCATGCCATGCTGTGCCATGCCGTGCCATGCCATGCTGTGCCATGCAATGAAGTGCCATGCCATGCTGTGTAGTGCCATGCTGTGCCATGCCATGCAATGCTGTGTCATGCCGTCCATGCCATGCTGTGTAATGCCGTGCTGTGCCATGCAATGCAGTGCATCACTGCAGGCTGGCAGAGGACAGGGGGTCGCAGGCAGGCTGGCAGAAGAGGGCCAGACCCCTGCTCTTGCGGGAGAGGCCCCAGCCTGCCGCGCATGGGCACCGGCTGCGCGGTGCTGCTGAGGAGCCGCTTGGGGGATGATTGATCTCATGTCAGCGAGCGGTGGTTTGAGCCGGTGCCAGGCCTGAGCTCAAACAGGAGCATTGAAGGGGGAGAGCCCCTTCCCCCTCCGGAAAGTGGTGCAACTGGAGCGCCTTGTGAGGGGCAATCCCCCAGCCGCCGCTTGCCGCCCCCCGGCCCCACTCCCAGATGTTGATCCTTTGGGTCCCGCGCCTGCCAGCAGCTCCCTCACCCCCAGGAAGTGTGAGCTCAGTGGAGCCTTTTTTGCCTTGGAGGAGAGGAGAGAAAAAGGGGATGTGAGAGAAGGAGGGCGAAGCTCTGCTACGGTGAGGCAGGCCGTGTGGTGCCTGCAGGGCTGCATGCTGCCGTGCTGCGGGACTTGGGGACGGAGCGCTGCAGCGGCTCGGCAGCTGCTTCCCAGCCCAGGGGAAGCTCAGGATGTGGCAGCAGGTCCTCCAAGCAAAGGACCTTTCTGGGAGGAGAACAAGGTGGACCTTGATGGGGCTGTAAAGGAGCTGCTCTGTGTCAGTGAGGGACGTGGCGGCTTCTCCATCCCCAGCTGATCGGGTCTGGACCGGGTACCCTATCCCTCCCGGCCTGGATGGCCAGGCTGCCTCTAAATGAGTGTGGCAGAGGAGCCGTGCTGCTCCCTGGATTTCTGAAAGCTGCTTCCTCCCTCTCCCTCCTGCCACCTCCCAAAGCCCCAGGTAGCCTCTACCAGTTTGTGCCAACCCATGTAGAGAGTAGGGACCATGGTGCAGAACCGCTGGGCGCATCTGGGCAGGAGGCAGCACCTTGGGGGATGCTCTGCATCCCAGTGGGGTGCAGCCTGCCCCTCGGGTCCGCACAGCCCCAGCACTGCTGCCGGAGCATTCCTGAGGCCGCCTGCTCCCTCTCCGCTCGGACCTTTGTGCAATATCTATCTGTGTAAGGAAACAGGGCCATTCATGTATTTCGCTCTCTATTTATACCTCTCCCTTTCCGTATTTAGTGTGTGCATAGGCAGAGGGGGCAGCGTATGCCGGGGCGACTGATGTTCTTGGCTCCAGCACTGGCTGGAATTTCGTCTTGGAATGTATCCTGAACCACTCTGAAAACACGAATAAATCTCTGTGTGTTGTGTGCATGTGTGTACACAAATATATAGACAACTTATAGACCCAGAGCCATATAGGGCAGTTGTGAGCTTTGCTATTTAAAGGTACAAGTAGTTATAGGGCTCCCGGTGAGCCAAACACCTCTGTATCAAAGGGATGCAGGATGTCCTGCTAGAGGCCTGGCACCTTGGGAAATATATGGCCCTTTCCCTGCCATCTCCAGGGAGCAGAAATCGCCTGGCTGCCTGCATACCCAGCTAGCCCTGAGCGTTGCTCTGATCCCTCCGGCCCAGGATTGACACGGGGGCTGTGTTTTGGAGGCCTCTGCTCCCCCGTTGCCAGTCTTTCTGTGACAGTGCCAAAGACTGAGCTCCTGTTCTCCGATACAGTCTGTTGTGCTTGCTGTGCAGCCAGATGCATTAGAGCAAGGATTTCAGACTGTCTGGAAAACTGGGTAGTCCAGGGCTTCTGCAGAGTCAGGAGCTGCTTCTTGAACAGTTTCTGGTGCTCATGGCTGTCTAAGGAAGGTGATGGACTGGGAGAAGGAGAAAATAGATATTGGGTACCAGATCCCGAGTGGGATGCTCAGTTGGACTGTGGGGGCAGATCCTTGGGAAGCGTCAGAGCATCTGGTGCTCACGGCTGTCTAAGGAAGATGATGAGAAGGAGAATATGAGTGTTGGGTACCAGATCCAGGCTGTGAAGGCATCACCTTGGGAAGCACTGGGGCTGCGGGATGAGCACAAGCTGGGGGGATGCAGCGGGCTCCCCACCTTGGGCTGACGAGGGGCAGGTCGCTGGTGGCCAGCTCAGTGCACGGGGCAGGACCAAGCCGGGCCCATCGCAGTGCCTGTGCCGCTGCCAGGGAAGGGGCACGGCCCAGCCCAGCGCTGCCGGACACGGAGGGCACACCGCGGGGTCTCCTGGCACCCTGGTGGCTAGAGGGCAGGTGCTGTGTTCAGCCCAGCTCATGGTAACACCAGCTTTTTGTGTTCTGGATGCTGAAAAACTGATATTTTGGGCTGAAAATGCCCATGTTTGGGCGCTGGCCAAAGGAGATGTGTTTGTGGGTGGGGGAAATTTGAGAAAATTCCTGCTGAGTTCTGCACGTGTGTGCGCGCGTGCGGGTGTGCGTATAGGGGAAATACAGTTTTCCTTTTTAAAAAAGCACCACTTATTTTTATACAGAACTCCAGAAGGGCTGAATGTGGAAACTTGGCCTGTCAGCAGCTGTCACAGGGGAGCGGGTCCCTGCCTGAGTTTGGGGGGAAACCACAGCTGGGTGTTAATGGGGCTGTTAATGAATTAATGTTGGCTGCTGTGCGTGGGGGGGAAGTGTGGCTCAGCAGGGCATGCGCGTGCCGAGCTGCTCTCGGCACACGTGCTCCAGCCTGGGGTACGACTCCAGCTCTCGGCACAGCTGCAGGTTTCTGGGAAGCCCCAGCTCTGGGAGCCGTGTGCTTAGGTGTGACTGTCCCTGCCATTCTTTCTTCTCTTTTAAATAAGCTCTCTGGATTGTGGTAAAGAGCTTGGAAACGTGCGCCTGTTGCGAGGGAGAGGATCCCGAACTAGAGAGCGAGCATGCAAGCCATGCTGATGCATTGATCTTTTGATTGTGGGGGTCTGCTGCGTGATCTGGAGTGGTTCGGGTTGGTGTCATCACTTGTTGCTGGGTTTCCTCAGCTGCCTAAACCGACAGGCCACGTGAAATCTTTAAAGCAATTTCAAGAAAACAACAGGGAAATGAAATCCCCCCCTTTATTTACGTGCTGCAAAGCTTGTGCTGCTTGGTCAGTGCAGGAGTGAGTGTCTGCAGCAGCACTGGCCTCTGCACGGCGCTGCCCATCTGCAGCCCTTCTCGGGGTTATTTCTCTTGCTGAATGTCTTCCCCAAAATGCAAAGGTGCGCCCACGTGAATGCAGTGAGCACAGCCTTGTCCTGCTTCAGCGGACCGCTGCAGGCTCTTACTTGCAGGCGACAGCTCTCAAGGAGGGGCAGAAGGCCGTGCTAACACACTCCCCCAACAGCAGAGTAGAAATGGGGGGAAAAATGCAGAGAGGGTCTGGGAAAGAGCACCTTACCTGGGGAGGATCTGAGAGGGGTGAGGCATGTCCTTGATGCAGAGACCTGGGGCAGGTGCTGCAGCACTGGCTGGAAGGCGAAGGCTCTGGGCACGAGCGGGGGGGAGCACAGGGTTTACGACTGGGCAGGAAGGGAAGAAGACCGAGCAGATGTTGGCTGTGTGTGCATAGATGTTGAGCCCTGGAGTAGGAAGGCAAATTCTTCTCCATGGACCTTTCCTGCTGCTTTTGAGTTCAGGTGCTGTGGATGAGATCTCAGCCATGGCAAGGCTCGTGGCATCTCCTGCGGTTTCACCCTCCAGTACCAAACAGCTGCCAAGAGCCTGAACCAAGAGGAAGGGGATGGCCATGCCATGGAAGGCATGGCCATGATGAGGAAGGGAAGACCATGCCAAAAAAGGGATGACCATGCTCAGGAAGGGAAGACCAAGCCAAAGAAGGGATGAATATACCAGGAAAGGGATGACTATGCCTAGTAAGGACCTGTAGGGTGGACAGGATTCCCAAGAGAAGGTGTTGTTGTGGATGAGGGCAGATTTAGGAGAAGAGTGGTCTCTGGGGAGCCCTCCAGCCCTGGTGGGAGGAAGGCTGGAAGAGCCTGGCCTTCTTTGGGAGTTCGGCTTGCTCCTCAGGGATGTTGCTCTCACACCTGGGAGACACTCTGCTATCCCTGGTGTATAGGTGTCTTTAGGTGCGGTATAGACAGACCCTCACCTCTGTAAGGAAAGCCCTCTGGGCCTGCCCTGATGGGCTCCACACGACTGACCCCATGGACTGGAAAAGCACCTTCAAAGGAGCCCAAAGCCCATCTTGGAGAGGCTCTGAGGCTCCTCTGTGCCCAGCCGCGGGCTCCCAGGGATCGGCTCAGCCTCTGCTGGGCCCAGAGCCTTTCCAAACCCCATCCCAGACAGACAGATATCCCAAAACCCACTTGCCGCAGGATCTGTCCCGAGGGCCCCCGCTCTCGGTCCCTCTGGCTGAATGAGGTGGTGTGCGTGCGCCCAGACTGTCCCCTTCTGTGACTGTACAGTACACACGGCTAAATATATGTCTGTGCAGATACAGCAATTCAGAGGGGCTGAGTGATGCTCCCTTTCTATACCTCTTTTCATGGGGAGAGCTAATGAGATTCATGTCATTAAAGGGCTGATGTTTTGTGGGATGGGAGCCTTTTAAACGGGATGTGTCCTGGCTTAGTCATGGCAAATATTTACCAAAAAAAAAAAAAAAAGGAAAAAAAGGGACATACCATATAAAATTAGAGTTCTGAAAATAGTATTTAGAGCAAGTGAGAGAGAGGAACCTAAAACAGAAAATACAGCCCGGTCTGTTCAGGAGTCAGGGGAAAAGGGGAAAAAAAAAAAAAAAAAGCCAGAGATAAAACGAGAGAAACCTCGGCAGTAAAAACAGCATCTTGGTAAATAGACTATTAAAAAAATTCTGACCTGCTTTATGGCTTTCTTGGCTGCCGTTCAGCTGTGCTGCCCTGGCCGGCGTGGAGGGAAGGTAGCAGGAGCCGGCGTCTGTGTGGATGCTCAGGGCCCCGGGACGCGGCTCCCCCCCCGGAGCAGCCGCGCGGGGCGTTAAATTTAGCCACATAATGATGGCCCTGAGGAGGCAGCCTTTTGTAGCCATGCTGTAATTACTGCCTCGCTTATAAATTTTATTTTTCTTATTATGTTTCCTCCTCCTCCGCCGGGGAAGGGGGGGGTCTCCCACAGCCCCCTCAAACCCGCAGCCCTCGGAGGCTCTCTGGGGAGCCCTGGGCACCGCTGCGGGGACCGAGCAGGTCCGCAGGCTGAGGGGACGGGCGCCAGGGGCCGGCAGCACCTCGTCCCGCTGCCCCGCGTGGATAGGGGCTCACCCTGGGTTTGGGGATGGGAGAAGCGTGCTCGGGAGGCGCTGAGATACCACTACGGCAGCAGGGTCCCCGCAGCCCGAAGCGCGGGAGTCGTGGCCTCCCGAGCCTTAGCATCGCTCTCCCCGGGTGCCAAGGGTGGGCTGGGAGATGGGCTCTGCCCGAAGGGGCAAAAGCCCCGCTGCACCCGGGGCTGCGAGCCTGTGGCACGGCCGGGCTGGCAGAGGCTTCCAGCTGGAGATGGGAAAGGCAAAAAGGGCAGAGGCTGGCCCGGGGCACCCTCCGCCTCCCGCCACCGCGCGGGACGCAGGGGACGGCTCCTCTCGGAGCCGGTGCAAGTGGGGGACAGTTTGAGGCAGGGCAAGAACGTGCCAGAAAAGGTCTCGTTTGCCTCTTGTTTTCCCAAAACAAAGGAAGCGGCCTTGCATTGCTGGAAGTCGCGTGCTCGGGCTGTGCTGCCTTGTTATCATCCGATAACCCGGCGACCCAGGGGCTGCCCTCCTCCTCACCCGGCGGCCCGCGCTCCGGGATGCGAACAGCTTCCGCATTAGCTGCCCTTGCAGAGATCCGCTTTCCGCCGGGGCCGGGGCCGGGCCAGGCCGGGGGGGCTGCCGGGGCACGGAGGTGCAGCCTGCTCCCTCGCCGCCTGCCCCGCGGGCACGGCGGGGACACCCGGCCCCAGGCGGCGGTGTCGGGACCTGGCCCGAGGAGTGCGGCGGTGGCAGGTGGCCGGGGCATTGGCATCCCCTGGGGGGCTGCGGGGGGGTTGGGGCGCCCTGCCCTGCCCTGCCCTGCCCTGCCTCGCTCTGCCCCGTGCCGAAGCGCTCTGGGGCCGTCCCTGCCGGCCGGGTTTCGCCCGCGAGGGTGCAGGGACCTGACCCGGCCCCATCCCGGTGCCCTGCGGCACCTTCCCGTGCGGGGCCGGCTCAGCCCGCGGGGACGGTGCGGCAGTGCCGTGGCCCCGGGGGGACTTTGGCGGGACTGGTGTCGGGGGGAGGTCCGGGGGACGAGCGTCCTTGGAGGTGCCCCCAAGCCGTGCCCGGCAGAGCCCCTGCCCCAGGCTGTACGGGCTCCGCGGAGCAGCGGGATGACCCCGGGCAACCTCCCCTCTCCGCTCAAGTGCCCGATCCGATCCGGGGCGGGTGGAACAATACTAAATCGGCTGCCTTGAGGCCGGGCCGGGAGGCTGCCGGGTTTCTCCCGGTGCCGCCGAGCCCCCGGGGTCGGTGGCTAGCGCCGGGGTGCCGGGCACCGAGCCCAGAGGCGGCGGTGTGAGCCCCCCCGCGGCTTGGGAGCCCGGGGGCGAAGCGCGCGCGGGACCGCGAGACAAGGCGCCCGTTCAGCCCGGGGCTCGGAGAGCCGCGTGCGTGCGCCGAGCTGCGTGCCCGTGGCCCCGGCGCCCGCCGAGAGCGCTGGCTGCGCCCGTCCCCGCCACGCAAGCGGGACAGGCCGCCCCGCGGGGGCCGGGGACCGGGCACGGGTGCCGGGGGGGGGGGTGCATGCCGGAGGCTCACGCGTTTCCCTCTTGATGTGTTTAGGTACGTCATGCGTGCCTCTTACTCATCCGTGTGTTTTTCTTTCCCTGTTCTTGGGTCTTCCCCCCACCCCCGCGGTGGATGTATAATTCTTATGACTTTTTATTTTTTTTCTCTTTTTTTTTTAAATTTTTTTTTAATCTCCAGTTTGGGGAGTTGCTGGCCCCTTTGGAAAATAAACCGTATTTTTAGTGCTTGTCTGCGAGGCTGCCGATCCCTCCTGCCCCTGCTCATCGCTTACTCACTATTTGCTTAAGCTTTTATTTTCCCCCGCCGCTGCGGCCCTTCGCCCTGCTCTGGCGCGGGGGCAGCCGGCGGCGCGCCGGAGCTAGCGGCCCGGCGGGAGCGCGCCGGAGTTGTAAATGAGCAAAAGGCAGTCCCAATCTGGCCTTTATTGAGGTCTGGGCTTGTGTCGCACTGCAGCAGCCTGCCCTGTAATCAGCCAGCCACCAGAGCTGGCCAGCCTTGTAATAAAGCAGCTCTATATTTATTTGTGCTGTTTATACTCTGCTCTGTAATAAGTTGGGAGCCCTCCCCACCTCCCCCCTTTTGCTTTGGGAAGCTTCTCCGGGTCTCCGGAGGGATCTGCCACCCGCCGGAGCGGCGGGCGCGCTGGGCCCCGGGTCCTTTCCCCGTGGGGGCGCTCGGAGCAGCTGTGGGCACATCTGGGCGCGGAGCATGCAGCAGTCGCTGCCGGCGTCCCTGCCTCTGCGCCGCGCTCTCGGCCCCGGCTCCTCGCCTCGGCTCCGCCGGTGCCCCTGCAGCCCCCCGCGTCTCCCCCGTCCCCGCCATCCCCACGGCTGGCTCTGCCAGCCCCCCCCCCCCCGCCTCCCCCTCGCTATTTCAACCCTGAGTCTTTTTAAAATCCGTTCATTAAAGGGAGCTCAGTTGCCCTTTCCCCGGCGAGGCTCCGGGGCTGGAACACTGACAGCCTGTTCGGCCGGGTGTCTGTAATTAAACTCAATCTCTGGGTGAATACAACAATGTGACTGCACAGAATAATTCCTGGAGATCCTGACGCCGAGGAGGAGTGTGGCCTGTGAGCAGCCCATTCACGCCTGGAATTCTATAAATACTTTACTATGTGGCACTAAGAAAACTTCAAGCCCTTCTTTTTTTTTTTTTTTTATTAGTGCTACATAATATAGTAATTGTGCGACTAGAAGGTTCCTCCTGTGCCTGGCCCGGGTTCACGGGCCTGGGTGTGACCCCGCGCTGCACTGGCTGAGCGCGCAGCAGCCTGCCGGCGTGCCCAGAAACCTCCGCCGGGTTCCGTCCGGCCCCGGCCACGAGACTGGGCCCGGCTCCGGGGCTGCCGGCCTTCCGGAGGGGCCGCAGGTGGCTCGGGGCACCTTCCAGGGGTCCACCCTCGTGTTCAACGCAGGGATGCTCTGCCGTGCCGGAGGGTGTGGCGCCTCCCATCCGGGGCGCTTGCGTGGGTGCAGGCGACAGCCCCCTCCTGCAGCAGCCTCTGGGCTGCTGTGCCCAGCTGTGCCCAGCTGTGCCCGCCTCCGCAGGGGTTTGCTCCCAGAGGGCCGTTGCCCCCCCCCCCCACTGCCTGTTTGGCTCCATTTCATGATTCTTCATCCCCTGCAATCCTCCCCTGGCGCCGGCCCATGGCAGGGCCAGATGGATGCTTCAGCCACCCCCAGCATCCAGAGGGATCTGCTCCCTGGCTTGCATGAACTCCATCAAAGGCACTTATTAAAGTGTGACTGGCCCGTACGGACCTTGCCAGCTTAGGCTGCCCCTTGCCCGGAGGGACTGGAGCCACTCAGTGCAATTTTCCCCAGCAGTGGGTTGTGCCAGGCCCATGCACCCACCCGCTCCCACATCCAGCAGCCCCGGCCGGGCTCGCGAGGTGCCGCGGCCGTGTTCGCCTGGGCATGGGGCAGGTGCCGCGATCACAGAGCGTTCGCCTGCCTGCCTGGCTGTCTCCAGCTCCTTGCGTTTTGGGACCTCAGGGTTGCAGAGATGGCGGGCTCATGGCCCGCTCATCCAGGCTGCTGCAGAGCTGAGGGACTTAGCCGGGGAACAGGCACACAACCCTGGCCATGCCGGCTGGGGCACGCCTGGCATGGTCCTGGCAGCAGGAAGCCAGGGTTGAATGAGGATATTGCTGCATTTGCGGGGCCAAGAGTAATATTAGATCTTCGCACTGCGTTGATGTTCCTGAAAGCCGCAATGTGCGTTAATATTCATGAGCCCCCCCCAGGCCTCATCCATATTCATGCCTTTTCCCTAGACTGCGCGGCCCCAGTGTATTTTTCACCTGCTTGGCAGTTTGGTGCCCAGGGAAGGCAGCTCTGTGCAGAGCTGGAGCTCCAGCACGGAGATGCCAACCCACCGCTGGTCAGGGCAGAGCACACCTTGCTGAGAGCAAGGGCCCCGGGTGCTGGTGCAGGCTGTGCCGCGGGGTGCCCCTGCCATGGGGATGTGGGGTTACCCTGGGCACCGGCTCTCCCTGGGCGCTGCCCCATTTTGTGGCCGTCTGGTAGAGCTGGGAGCCAGGCAGACCCACTGGGAGCACCTGGGAACGGGGATGCTCCAGTGTCCCTGCTCTCCTATGGAGCCTGGCACAGCCCTGCTCCTGCCTGGCACCCCCGCCTTGGCAGGACGCCCACTTAAACCTATCCTCAAAAGTTGCCCTCTGCCTCTGGAGGCCCTTGACAGGGTCTGAGCCTGGTGACACAGAGCAGAGTTATAGGCTGTGCCAGGAGGGTCACAGGTATATCCATCCCCTGTAGTGCTCCCATCCACTCCCCTCCATCCCTATCCCTCTCTCCAGCCCTTGCTGACAGTTTCTGATGATGATGTTCCCCCCCTGCATGGCCACATAACTACGGTGCTTCACTAATTTATTTTGTGGGACACCCCAACTCCCTCTCCGCCCTCCAAGCACTAGGGGCTTGGAGACCAAAGGAGACAGGCTGGAGGCATTTGCACCCTCATCACTGCCACACTGCTGGAAAATAGGTGCCCTGGGCATCAGAGAGCTCCAGGGAGATGACTGAGGCTCTCCAAGATGTTAGACCTGCAACCCCTTGGGATGAGAGCTCCCTAGCTTAGCACCATCACCCTCTGCCAGGGTGCTGTGAGCTGCTCTTGCACCCCAGAAGCACCAAACCTTTCACTGCACCTGTCCCGTGCAGGGCTGTGACCTGTCCTGATTATCATGCAGGTAAAAGGGGCTGGGGAGAGGAGGGAGAGCAGAGTGGCAGCATGTTCCCTGCCCTCAGCTGGGCTAGGCTTGGTTCCCAGCGCTGGCCCAGCTGCGTACCGTGGCCGTCTCCATGCTTGTGGATTTGGGGACCTGCCACGCATTGGTGTGTGACAGGGACACGGCAGATGGCGCCCTGCCTCCGGTTAGCAGCCGGCTGCTGGCCCGCAGCTCCCAGCTGCATGGGGCTGTGGCTCCAGCATTGCATCTCTGCAGCCCCGGCGTTGTGTCTCTGCAGCCTGGCATTGCGTCTCTGCATCCCGGCTTTGCATCTCTGCAGCCCCAGTATTGCATCTCCGCACCTCTGGCTTTGCATTTCCACACCCCCCCCCCCCCCGGCTGCAGCCCCCGGGGCAGGGATGCTCCTGGGCAGCAGGGCAGATGCCAGCCTCATGCCTTGAGGAGGCACATCACCCCAGTTAGCAGTGCAGTGGGGAGAGCCCTTCCTCATGTGGCGGCTGTCACGTAGCAGGGATGCAGGGTGGAGGGGCCAGGGAGCTTTCCCCATCGCTGCAGCATCTGCCCCACACCGGGGGCAGCCGGGACACCGCCTGCTACCTGCCGTCTGTGGGTTTGGAGCAGAGGCAAGCCTGAGGCTCATGCTGATTCCTGCCCTGGCTTTCCCTGCTGTACAAGGGCTTGAATGGTGCACAGGTGCCTCTATGCTCACTACTCTTACAGGAAGTGGTCAGGGCAGCCAAATGGGGTTAGTCCCCAAATTTGGGGGTTCTGAGCTTGTCCTCTGCTTTGGAAAAGCTAAAAGGAGTGGAAAGGTTTAAGTGGGAGCAGCAGAGGGCTGTGTGTGAGGAGTCCAGCTCCCTGGCCTTTGCTGGTGCCAGGGAAGAGGGACGGAGACGACCAGGTGCTGCCTGGCACGGGGCAGGGAGTGAACAGCTTCAGTGGTGACAGCACAGTGCCACGGCTCAGCTCTTCTTTCATGGTTTATTGCTTACTCCAGGAAAGCATCCTCCGTTTGCTCATTTATTTGTAATTTGGCTGTAAAATCTGATGATATTTGGTGTTTTCATAAAACCTCAGCTCTGGAAGTCATGGGATCATAGGGGAAGGCAAATCTTCTGTGCAGAGTTGGAGGGTCTCCTCTGGTCCATGACAGATTTCTACAACAGGATGCTGATGACAGCAAAGCTCTGCTCGCTGCTCAGCATGTCCCTTTGCCTTGCGTCCTTGCATTCCTACCCCTGCAGAGGAGAAGCTGAAAACCAGGAGGCGAGTAAAGAGACCCCAAAAGCTCCTTGTGTTGTGGGCCCATCTCATGAGCTCTGCGTGTTTGGGGTTGCACATGTGCTTTGCATTTTGTGTGTGCCCTTGGAGTAAAAATAGAAGTCGTTTGCTCTAATTGATGCCGTGCCGTCTTCTCATGCTGGAACTCGCCCTTTGGGAAGGGGCATCTCCAAAGCAGCATACAGATCGCTCCGTCTCTGGGGCTGCTGTCGGGCTGAGGGCTGCCCTTCCACGCTGTGCTGGGTCCTGGCAGTTCTCCAAGCGTTTGCTCTCCCTGGAAGAGACCTGCTAACCTTCATGCTGGGAAGTTTCCTGTGGGGACCCAGTGTGAGGATGTGGCAGGGTTTGTAGAGCAGGAGCTCTGGCACTGTGCACCTCAAAAGCAGTTGGCTCTGGCCCACAGGGTCTCCCTTTTCCAACCAGAACCAGCAGTTATTTACCCACTGCTCCTGCACCTCTCCTCTGTGCTCTGATCCCTCACCGTAGGCTCCCGATGGCTCTCAGACATTGGTAACGCAGTGGGCTGCTGCTTGTCCAGGGAATTTGTGTGGTCCCCTCACTGCGGAGCGTGCGATGGCCTGGTTTCTCCATGCATGGGGTATCGTTGCTGGGGTCTTTTCCCCTGCTATAAGCCCCAGCTTTGCCAGCTGCACGTTGGGCTTGCTCCAGGGGACGGCTGCAGTTATTACTGTGTGCATGGGACCTGGAGGGCAGACGATGCGTCTGTGTTCAGAGCAGCCCAGAAAGCTGCTGAGGAGGCAGTGTGCCCTGCGGCTGCCTCCCGCGGGGCTCCCCAAAGCCACCCGCGTGCGGCATGTGGGTTGCGCGTTCCTCGACTTGTCCAAAGCCTGCACTTGCGACAAGGTGCAAAGGGCTTCCCTGGTATTTCCAGGCATTGCAGGGCTTTTCTTTGGGTCTGGCTGATGGATGCGCCTGAGTCATGTAATGCTGCAGCATGTGCTGGCATTGGGCATCTGTGTTTATCCTTCCTTCCTTGCTGCCAGCTCTGCGGCTCCCGTGGGGAGGGCTGTGCACCCGGCACGGTTTGGGGGGATGCTGATCAGCCCCAAAGATGCAAAGAGGCAGTATCCCTGTGGGGCAGACGCTAGCCCAGCTACCCATGCCCCCATTCCACCTCCGGCTCCCTGTTCAGGGCCTCTGTCCCCACATTTCCCTTGAGCCCCACATCTCTTTCCCATGGTGTTTCATCCCTCAAGTCTTTGAAACCGCTCTGCTCCTGCCCGTTCTCCCCATGTGCAACTCCTCTCTCCAGCCTCCTGCTGATCACTTTGGCAGCTCTGCTTCAAGCTGTTGGGTACTTGCAGGGTCTCCACAGAGCCAGGACCCCCCGCCCCTGCCTACAGTGAGGGTCTGGGGTGAGAGACCCCCCAGCCCCGCACAGGGGTCTGTCCCCGTGCTGCCCCACAGGGAGGGCTGAGCGTCACGTTGTCCCTCTGTCGTGGTGGCTTTCCTTAATGTGGTGCATGCAGATCGCTGCCAGACCCGTGCATCTGCAGAGCCCCGCTCCGGCCGGAGACACGGAGCCCTTCCCCTGGCTCCTGGCCGTGCCGGCCTGTCTGTGCAGCTCCGGGAGCCGCTGCCTTCGGTGCCTTTCACTTGTGTGTGTTTACGGCTCGGAGGGGAGCTGTCCTGCCCCAATTCCCCACGTGCTCCTAATTTCATAGTTCTCTCCATATATCCATATATATCCATTTAGCATTTGATACAGGTTTTATGGGCATTTCCATACGTTTTACAGACACAGCCATTACAGAGCCAGGTTTCACCTGAGAAACCTCAGGGGAGCTGAGCACTGAATTGCCTTAGTCTTGGCCCCAGAACAAGGCTCTCTTCTCTCCCTCGCCGGGGCTGCCGCTATCAGTGCCGCAGAGCGCTTGGGGATGGCGGGGGGCTGGTGGGGGCCTGCCCCCAGAGCCGCGATGCTGCCCGCAGCTTTGTCCACCTGGCTGCTTGCACCCCGAGGGCTGCCGGCCTGAGCATCAGGCTGGCTCCGCAGATGCAAAATCTCAGTGAGGGTGCATAAGGGTGATGCTGTCCTGGCTGGAGCATTGCAGCCTGCATGGCAGGGGCCGTGACACTGCCGCGTGGGGCTCTGGTGGCACCTCGGCTGCCAGGGTGTGCGCGGAGTATCCCTGCTTAGGAAAGGTGGCCTCAGGCTGGCAGAGGGGCGGAAAGTTGATCCAGGTGCAGGGAGGTTCTCAGCTCTCTGCACGTTTTGGCTTGCCATGGGGGTTGTCGGCACCCCTGGAGCAGATGGGGTGCAAACCTGGGGTGTTCCCGCTGCAGCGAGATGGGGTGCTGGGCTGGGAAGCCCATCCTGCAGCAGAGCATGGGCTGACAACGGCTGGAGAAGGGACAAGTGCTTGCGAGGCATCCCGTGCTCAGCTGGGGGCAAACGCAGCAGCATCTGCCCCGCTTTGGGTTCTCCCGGCCTCACGCTGGGCTGATGTGCCGAGGAATTTTCCGGCCCATGTACAAATTCCTGTTTGCAGGGGAAATGCCCGTTCCCAGCAGCCTTGCCTCTGGCCAATGCCACCGGGACTGCTCCTCGCCAGCTCCCGGCGTGGCCACGGCATCGTGCGGCCGAGCTCTGTGCGTGAGCAGCGCCCTGGCCCAGCTATTAATAGCAGCTCCCCTCTCCCCTTCCGCAGGCCGGTGGGAGCCCAGGTTACATCCCACTCTGTTTTCCTGAGCAGGTCCCGAAAGCAGCAACCATTTGTGGCTTCCCCGGCCGGCGCGTCTCTCCTTGGCCTCCAGCGTGTGTTATTTTCTGTGCTGTTTACTGTTCTTCTGTGGGCTGTCAGGTTTCCGCGCCGGGGGCAGGCTGGCAAAGGGGGTGTGGGGGGGCGGCGAGTCCGCACGGAGGGGCTACGGGAAGGGGGGGCCGGAGGAGCACAGGCATGGCCTTTATCGCAGCCTAGGGGATGTGTGGCTCATAAATCCGACCCCGGCAGATAGGGGATAAATCATCCCAGCTCGGGCATTGGTGGTTACCCATGGTTAGAAATTAACTTTGTGTTGGATGGGTCCCAGGCTGTGGGATGGGAAGGGGAGGCTGCTCCGGGCAGCGTGCCTCCCGCCCGGCCGGCCGGCCCCGGAGCCAGGCTGCAGGCGGGTGCCCAGTGCCCTGCCCCGGGCCGGCAGGGGCCCAACAGGCGCAATTAAAGCCCGAGCCAACGAAGCAAACGGCCTGGCCCAGGCGCTGCCTGGGGCGGACGCTGCGGCCAAAGCTGCCCTGTGCGGCGGTGCCCTGGTGCTCGCGCCAAGCCGATGGGGCTTTGGCGTTTCCGTGTTCAGCTGCAACCAGGAAGCAAGCCGTCCTTGGCTTGCAGAGCATGCCGGGATGCAGGGATGGGTGCTGGGGAGACCCTGGCTGCGTGAGAGGGGACAGGAGGGCTCAGGGGACCGAGGGTGCTGGGGAAGCGGGCGAGGTGTGAGTGCCGTGCGTGTGCACAGGGCAGGAGGACACATGCGTTTGCAGCAGGACTGTCCTGTGTTTGGAGCTGCAAGCCAGGGCTTAGCAGAGATGCTCCCATGTGGACAGGAGCCCCCATCCGGGCACCGTGGGGACTCATGGGCTGGGGCGGTCTCTGGCCCTGGCTCTGCACTTCTGAGGGTGGGAAGGAGGCAGCAAAGCTCGCGGGTCCCTGTCGCACTTCCCTTCTCCAGCTGCAGCCTCAACACCCTTCTAGCACCAGCTCCTCCTTCTCCCATCTCCCTGGCGGCCCAGGAGCTCCCTGCAGCTTGCATGGCACCAGCAGCATCCCCAAACCCTGCCCACGTGGGCTCAGGATTTCGTGGGGGGCATGCAACGGCAGCAACCCTTGAGGGATGCCACTGGTCTGGGTGCGCAGGCCAAGTGCCCAAGGCTGGGACCTGCCACTTTGGGGTCCCCAGCATGCCCAGCAGGACGGAGAAGGGTCAGGGCTGCATGGGGACGTCTCTCCCACAGTGGGTCCCTGCCAGGAGCAGCCGGCCCGGCCCGGCCCGGCTCGGCTTGGCTCGGCTCGGCTCGGCTCGGCTCGGCCTGGCTCGGCTCGCTCCCGGCCCCACTCTCTAATAGCTCCCCAGCTTTTCTTTCTAACGAGGCTCTAATTGGAGCCGGTTGTGCTTCCCTTCCCCTCTTCTCAGAGCTCTCCAGTCCCAGTGCTGCAGGGCGATTAAGCTGAGGTTTTGGGTTTTTTTAATATGGCAGAATTATTTTGGAAGGGCCAGGATCGTTACATGACGGGCTTCTTGAAAAACCCCAGGCTTCGCCTTTCAGACGGGGCCTTTTCAAGTGGTTTTGCACAGTACACGTCTCTGGGCAGCGACCGTCTCGAACAGTTACTGTTAATTATAGATGCCTCTTTCCCGCTCGCCCATTACTCAAAGGATTTTTGTGTGTTTTAACAGTGTTTTACATCGGCCTGAATAAGACTCTATTCAGTATTTCCGAGAGCTGGAACTTGGGCATCCCCTGCTGTATGTATAGTGCTCTCCTCCCTCCTTGTACCTGCTTCCCGGGCTGGGGACAGGGTGGCCGGGCATGGGCACAAGCCTTCCCCCTGCCATCTGGTTTGTGCATTATGCCGCTCTCGGCACTGGAGTTGCATCTGGTGTGTGCACGCGCTCTTTGCACCCCTCTTCCAGCTACATGTATCCTCTGTATTACACATGCAGCTTCTTGGGCCTGTCTCCCGAGTCTGCCCTCCATCACCTCTCTTGCACACCAAGCATTGCTGCCCACTGCTGCCCGGCTTGGCCAGACCTGGTGCCTGCTGCCCGTCACCCTTCTCCTGCCAGGGAGCGACAGCCGTGGGCACGCTGGGCTTGTCCTGTTCTCCTCGTGCCTCCAGATGCGCTGGGTCTCTTCCTCTGCTGCTGGTCCCCGAGGTGGTGTGTTCCCCGGGCTGTAACAGGGATTTCTCCGTCACTGCGCTGTGCAGCTGTGGTTGTTCTCCATGTCCTTTACACCATGTTTATCGACACTGGACTTCACGGCTGCTTCCTTGCCTGGTCGCTCAATAGCAACTCTTCGTGCTCAGCAGTTTTTTAGACTACCCTGAATAGTTTAGTATCATTGACAAATGGTGTTGCCTCTGCTGACTCACACGAGCCTTAGGAGAGATGTCTGTGGCATGCGTAACCCTTTGCCTCTGCAAAAGCCACCATTTACTCCAACTGGACTCCTGTGCTTCATGCAACACCAAGGAGCTTGCCTCTTCTCCCGTGACAGCCACGTTGTTTTATGAGTCCTTGGGGAAAGACTTTGCCCTATGGATTTTCCCAGTGCAAGTCCTCTGCCCCCGTGTGCTCACCTGGGCACGCTGGCTCCTTCCAGTGGCTTCGCAAGACGTGACTTCCCACTGCAGTGTCTTCCTCTTCGTATCATTTCTGTGCGCGCCCCTTCGTTCTGCTTATGAGTTTTTCTGTCTTTGCCTGCTGTAAGGACTTAGATGTGCTCGAACCCCTCAGAGCCCTTTTGAAGGACTGGAGTCGCTCTTGATGCTTTTCTCTCCTCTTGTCAGAGACTGACCTGAGTGATGGGTTAGAGCAGTTTGGTACCTGTGTCCCTTTTGAGCTCATGGGCTGCTTGTGGGCAGTCCAGTCCTGGCCATTTGTTAATATTTGTTTCACTGATTTGTTCCCAGACCTCTTTTCCTGACCCTTCAGTCTCACTCAATTGCATCCCCAGCGTAATATTGTCCCCATGAGCCCTGCTGCAAAGAATGTGTTTTTCTTCTGCTGTGGCCTTCTCCCCTCCGTTGTGCTCTCTGGTCTGTGCACACCCCCCTTGCACCCCAGCACACCCCTGTGCACGTGGCAATTCACCATGTGCCGGCACTGCCGCGTCCCGGCGGTGCCTTGGCGTGCACACAGCTCCTCGGCTCACGCCTCCTGGTGCCGGCTTGCGGACGCTGCCCAGCTGTGTGCATGCATCCCTGGCTGGAGCCCTCCCGGAGCGCTGTGCTGCATGCCCGCAGCCCCGGCAGCACTCTCAGGGCTGAGGACGGGCGCTGCCCTGCCCTCGCGGAGCTCCAGTCTTTGAGTGCATGGTTAAAAGTGTCTTTAGACCCAGCTGTGAGCTGCTCTTCCTCCTCTCCCAGAAGCACAGGGCTTCTCGGCTTCCTTTGCAGGGACGGTGGGAGCTTGAAGCCCTGTTGTGGCCCTGACTTTCCCACTGCATGCTGGATGGGGTCAGCTCTGCTCCATGCTGCCCTCACCAGCCCATAGCTGCTGGGCAGCGCTCCTGCTGAGAACTGCTGTACTCAGTGCATGAGTCACCATTGCTGAGCAGGCTCTGCCAGCTGGCACATCCCACTGAACCAAATGCATCCGCTCCCCCGGGCCGGGGAAAGGCTGGGCGTCAGCTGGTGCTTTTGGCCCTCCTGGCTGCAGGATGCCACTGCTTCTGGAGCTCCAGAGCCTGTCCCAGCCGGGGCCCTGAGCTCTGGGTCTCTTTCAAGAGATGCGGCAGCACCATGATGTGCCAAGGGCTCTCCGGAGGCAGGACAGACTCCCTGGTCTGGATGGTGCTTTCAGGCAGAGCAGCCCGTTCAGGTGCTGGGGAGCTGGGGGCCTGGGTAGCGTGTGCCGTGCTGACCCAGCATGGTCCCCAGCCGCTCAGCCTTGCCAGGCACCGACGTTTTGACCAATACGGAGGCCTGGAGAGGGTGGAAGATGAGGGGCAGCTTTGGGGCCACGTGCCCTTCCCTAGCCCATGTGGGACAACAGCCTTCCCAGGGCTCCCCCAGTGTGGTCTGCCGCCCACCAGCCGCCCCTGCAGCCCACGACCGAAGCATCGCGAGTCAGGGGGAGAACTAGATTTGGTCCATCCTCACTCCTGCAGTCCTCCCCTGGCTGGCGCGGGGCCTGGGCTGGGCTTACTCGGCGAGCCCCTGGCTGGGAGGGCTGGGGGCGGCCGGGGGGCAAGGTGGCCTTGCCCGGGGGGAGCCCCGTTCGGGGGAGAGGCTCCATTTGGGTCCCTCCGCAGCCCTTGTCTCCGCCGGCTCAGCCTATAGGGCACTGTGGTCAGGCCCATTTATAAAGCTGGTAAATATATCGGCAGAGTTTGTGTCCCTCCAAAGGTCAATATTTGTGCAGAGTTTAATTTTAACTTAACAAGCAGTTGTTTGCAGAGGCTGCCCTGTGTGTGTGTGTGTGTGTGTGTGTGTGTGTGTTTTCCTTGTGTTTCCCCATCGATCGAAGCTGGCAGGGAGGCGTGCAAGCAGCTTGCGTGCGTGCACTGACTCAGAGGGGGTCGATGCAGTTCCCCGCTCCCGGAGATGCTCCGGCACAGCGGATGCAGGGGCAGCCTCGTGCGGTCCAGGGGACAAGGGCTCTGTGTGGCCAGGGCCTGTGGCCGAGGCTATAAATGCAACCCACAGACCTCTGCTGGGGGTGGCAGTGGGCGACATGTGCCCCGTGCGGCTCTGAACAACAGCAGATGGGGACGGTGGCTTTCCCAGCCTGTTCTGTCCAGCTCCTTGCCCGCAGGGCAGCGTCTCCACCTTGGGCTTGCGGAGGGCGGTCGTGTGGCTGTGCATCCACTGGCCTTTCCCTCACCATCCCCTTGTGGACCCAAGTGGCTTTTGTGGCTCTCACCTGTTTTTTGGCAATGTGCTTCTCCAGACTGAGTGCGTCATTCGGGCCCGTTCCTCTACCAGTGTAGCTTGAGGCTTGCGACAGTCGCTTTGCACAGGGCTTGGAGAGTCCGGCGTTATCCCCTGGCTGCTCCCGTGCTCTGCAAACAGCTGCAGTGATTCTCCCAGGCAGGCAGGACTCTTCCGGTATCGCTGCCTGCTGGCTTTCCTCCCTCACTGTCTGCACTGCCACCCCATCGTGCAAAGCAAACCCGCACCCTGTGCGCGCCTGCAAGACCTGGCCAAGCCTGACGGCTCTTCGAACAGCCTGGAGCCCAAGTGCCCTCGCGGCGCCAAGGGGAGAGGGAGGGAATGGTGCAGCCCTGGTGTCGCTCTGCACCAAGGCATCTGGGGCTAGTGTTTCTGCTAGTCCTGAAGCTCCTCTAGCCAACAGCTCCTTTTGGGTGATGCTGTGCTTCGCCCCGGGGCTGGCTGCCCTGCCCCAGCTGGGACCCCGGCGACCGGGGAAGAGGCTGAGACTGCGCATCTCAGCCGCCCGATAGCATCTCGGCCCCTCGAAATGGGGCCGGGTCTGCTTGGGTACCGGCAGGGCATCTGGGCATCCCAGCAGCCCGGGCAGGGTCAGGTCAGACACCTTCTCTCCGCCTGCCTGGCTGCAGGCACGGAGTGGGTCGCCTGTGGGAAAACGGGAGAATAACAGCGGGAATGGGGCCAGCGGCCCGGTGCTGGCCCCCAGGGAGAGCCTGGCCGCCGCGGGCCGGTCAGGACATGAGCACCGCAGGTGCAGCGAGGGCTCTGCGCCGCACAACCCCCGCATGGCCCTGCCGCTCGCTGCGGCGCTTTCCTGCTCTCCCACCCCGGGGCCGAGCGGCTCTGGGGCGGGAAGCAGGGGACGGGGCCGGCGGTGGGGAGAGGCGGGAGGGCTGGGACAGAGCCCGCCGCCGGCCCCGCAGCGCGGCCGCCGCCGGGGCTCCGTGTTTTGCAGCCCGCCTTGTGGGCGCTGAGGTTTGGTTTCTTGCTTTCTGTTCTTTTCCTTTTCCTCGCCAGGCCCCGGGCTGCCGACCTCAAAGGGAAAGCGGGCGGCGAGGGACAGCGGCGGGGACGGGCAGGGGTAAACACGGGGCTGGGGCTGGCCGGGCGGTGGGTGCCGGGGTGAAGTCATGCCGTGACGTCAGCCCTGCGGCTTTGGGGAGAGCCGTGGTTAGGCTGCCCGAGGAGGAGCGGCTGTTTTCCTGCAGCTCGGCGTTCGCTTTTGGTGCCCGTCTAACTTATAAACTTTAATGGCCAGTTTAAAAGGTTCCTGCCATGGGCACCTTGTTGCCAGTTTTAGGTTTTTAATTTGGAAACTTTTCCCTCTGTGGTCGGGGGAGGAAAGACTTGGGTCCGCTCAGGGCCAGTAATCAGGACTCGCGGGTGCCAAAGAGACGGTCCAGGAGGGCTCTGTTCCCGTCACTGGTGTCGGGGCTGGGTCAGCCACGGCGGCCGCCGAGGAGGGCGGTGGGACATGGACTGTGCATGGGGCGGGAGGGCAGATGGGGCTGGCAGAGCCCCCAAGCCCCCCCAATGGCTACATGTTCAGGGAATAAGTCTAGCTCCTCCAGGGTTGCTGGCCAGGGAGTGCCGGCAGCGAGCACCTGCTCTGGACCAGCCTGCTCTCGCCCCCGCGGCTGCGGCTGCCCAGGGACGCACGCGGCCGTGGGCTGCGCATGCAGCATCCTTCCCAGCCTACCTGGGAGACGCCGAGAGCCCCCGCACCACTGCTCCGGGGAGTGAGGCAGGGGCTTGCCACCACGTTGGTTCCCCCGGACTCCTGGGTCCCCGTCCCGGCTGTCACTGCATGACTTGGCATTGAGTCGCTTGCCTGGCTCGTGCCACGGCCGCTGCCGGCATGGCAGGGTAGCGGTGGTTGTCCTGCACCGCGGGACCGCGCGCTGGACATGGGTGTCTGGATGTGCGCTGCTGCGGAGGCTGGCGGAGGGGCGGCAGCCCCCGCGGTGGCTGGCTGCTGTGACTGCACATTGCAGGGGTGCTGGTATCCATCCCCGCAGCCCCGGTTTGGTGAGGGTTACCAAAAACACGTTTCACCATCCCAACCTCAGCTCTCCTCTGCCTGCAGTGACTCAGGAGGCCCCTGCAAATGCCCAGGAGGTGCTGGCTGCCGGGACACAGGGCCAAGGCCTGATCCTCTCCTGTGCAACAAGGAGACCAGCCAAAGAGCTTGAGGGGAGTCTCCCCCTGCCTTTCCATCCAGCTGGTGCTTTGTGGCTGGAGAGAGCAGGGATGTCTCCCCCAGCCTGGCCGCAGATGCTTGTGTTGCTAATGTTGGGGTTCCAAGGATGGATCATGGCTTGGTGGGGTCTCCTGTCTCCAGGCTGGCGTGGTGGGCTCTGTATGTATGTATGCTCCTGCTGTACGTGCTGGGTGTCCAAGGGTGCTGGGAGCAGCCCGGCCCGGAGCAGGGCAGCCGCCCTCTCCCAGAGAGGCTGGTGCGGCCGTGCCATGAGCCCAGTGGCTGGTTGGGCTCCTAGACCTGGGAAGAAGAGCCCTCCCTAGAGCATCCCGGCTGTCACATGGGTCCAGGGCCTTTTGCAGACCTTGCTGGGCATCCTGGGTGCTGCACAGGGGAGAGGATGGCCGGTTTGGCAGAAGGCTGTGCCCCAGGAGCCCCCCCGGGATGGGCACCGGGAGCGCTATAAATAGGGCTGGAGCCAGAGGAGCAGGGGAGTGGCCCTGGTTTACCAGCGCTTTCATGCCATGGCTTTCAAGTGGTTCCCATGTGTCTTCCCCATGAGCCATTTGTACATCTGCTTTCCTGGGGAGGGGTTCGAAGGCTGGCCACGGCGGAGGTGGTGTGGGCTCAGCCCTAGCCGGGGCTCAGGCCAGATGCACGGAGATGTCCCAGGAACCGCCCGGCGTCCAGTGCCACGTGCGCTCGAGCGCTGCTCTGCGGCCGCTGCAGCCGGTGCCGCTCGCCAGCCCTGGAGGAGCCCTGCCTTTGCCAGCCCTTTAATTGATTCCTGCTCTCCTGCTCAGGGCCGAGACAGCAGATGTGCAGCGGGGTAGGAGGCACCGCGTTGTCGGCGCCAGTGCTGGGGGGCCAGCCCGGGGCAGGGTGAGGTGATCCCAACCCCGAGGTCCCCAGCGGGACGGGGGCCCCACACAGCCCAGTCCTCCGCTCAGTGCTGACATCCATTTTGACTGTTGTATTTTGAGTTTCGAGGCATTCAGAGCATTTCTTTTGCAACCCCAACTCCCGGAGACAGGGGATTCGAGGGCACCCTTGTCTCCCTGGTTGTCTCTGGGCTGCTGGAGGAGCTGGCGCTGTTGGTGAGCAAAGAAACAGCTCCCCAAGTGTCACTGCTGTGTCTTCCAGCAATGGGCTCGTGTTTTGAGATGGTGGCAGCTGATGGCAATGTAGAGGGGTCTTCGGATGTTCCCCTCTCTCCTGAGACCCCAGCAAGACATGGCTGGGGAGGGAGAGGGTCTCCTCTGCTCAGTGCCCAGCAGCTCTGGAAATTGGGGCCTCTGGGGTCCAGCAGGGGGGAGCAGAGGCAGGAGCAAGTGTGGGCTGGCTTGCTGAGCCCTCCTTCCTTTGGAAAAAAACAGTGTCTTTGAGACTGGCAGAGAGCAGCAATGATCTGTGGGGATGGCAACCACAGGGGAGCTGATGTGGGGAGAAAGGGGCAGCAGGAGTTGGGAGGGGTCACCTTGAAGACCCAGCTGGAGCCACCAGGACCAAAACATCACTGAAGGGTTTTTAAGCTATGAAGGAGAGTTTTATAGCCTGATGCTTTATAGGATACAATAAATACTGGAGCATCTTATTAAGGATAAAGATAGCCCAGTTGCTGGACTGGAAGGTGGTGGTGCTGGTCTGGGAGAAAGTGACTGCAAGCAGATGGTGGTTGTCATGAGTGAAGGGGACCCTGGGTGCTTGTTAAGACCTTGTTTTGCAGCACTGACGATGATGAGTGATGCTGCATGGAAGAGAAAATCTGGCCAGAAAAATATGGATGAAAGTGGAGAGCCTTTTAAGGAAAGCGTGTGCTTGGCCAAAGGCCACAGTTCTGCTGGCAGGAGGAGGCAGGTGTGGGTGAAGCCCTTCAGAGCAAGGCAACTCCGAATGGAGAGAGTGTAAAGAGCGGGCAGGGGGCCGGAGAGGGGGCATGTGAACAGAGAGTGCCGAGCCTCCAAAGCTAAAGCCACCAGAGCAAAGCAAGGGTTCAGGACTGGGGAGGAAACGTCAGCACGTCAAGAGGAAAAAATCCTGGCTGCTCTCCAGGCCTGATGCTGGGGTGGGGTGTTATTTCCCTCATAGCAATGCATAAAAGGCCGGTTAGTGCCTCCGCTCTGCCTGGAGTCAGGAGCAGAACGATGGTGCTGTCACGCAGATGAAAGGTCAGGTCCCCGGATCATTGAGAGGAGCTTGGATGACCTGCAGCCATTGGCTGGTGCAGCGGGCGCAGGGAGCCGGCTGAGGTCTCCGGGCTCCCCGCGCTCCCCGGTGGCAGCAGCGGGCCGGGGGAAACGGCGGTGCTTGCACCACCGTGCCGGGGAGGGCGGCTGCCATCCCTGCCCGAGTCCTGTGGAGGCCGGGAATGCCGCTCGCGCAGACGTGACCATCCCCCGGAGCACCGGGTGGCCCGGCTGTGCTTTTTGGAGCCAGGCGCCGTGACGGAGCGAGGGATGGGCATTATGGCCCACGGCAGGAGGGCTCCTCGCTGGGTGAAGGGCAGCGGCGTGGGGCGAGAGGGGTCCGGGACGCTGCTCCCTGCTCTCCCACCCCACTGTGCTCCCCGTCCCCAGCACCGCAGGGACCCCGTCCCTCTGAGAGCGGACAGGAGGGTGAAGATGCCCTGACAGGGTGTTTTATTAGCAGCAGGTGCCTGAAACACAAGGCGCGGGCCAGCACTCCCTGCCTTCAGCTGGAGATGATCCCAGGGCACGGCTGCGTGGGGTCAGGCCCGGCTGGTGCCAGGCCGGCACTGCCTCCCGAGGTGGGATTACTCGTGCCGTAACCAGAGCACGTGGCGCCTGGCTCGCCAGCAGCCTGATGGACTGGTCCCACCACGGGCGACAGGCGCATAATGCGTGATTTCACAGCGCCGGCGTGCTCTCTTTGCTCATGGCAATGATCTCTCCCGGCCCTGCCGGCTGCAGCCCCTGGCCAGCCCCCGACCTGCAGCCCTGTCAGCTGGGATTAGGCACAAGATTTAGGCTAAGACTTGCTTGCTCCTGGCTGGAGTAATGACAGAGAAGGGAAAGCCTGACCCATCATCTCCAGAGATGGAGGTACTGCTCTGCCCTCCATCTCCTGCGCGTGGCCGCTCCCAGGACCAGTGTCCAGGGATGGCTGCAGGAGCATCTCAGCTCCTGCCCTGCTGCCAGCACGAGGGCTTTGCAATGGCAAATTGCAAACACAGGGGATGCTGCACAGGGATCTGCGGAGGGAGCTGAGGAGCAGGAGCGGTCCCTGCAGAGACGCTGCCCCCCTTGCTCCGAAAGCGCTGCTTGCCATGCTCAGCCAGCTCCCTGCGGCAAGGATGTGGCCTCGCTGCAAGCTCTGTGGGTGCTGGGTGTGGAGGAGCTGTGGGTCGGCAAGGTGTGGGGTGGCTGCAGCTAGCGTCCCTCTGCTCTCGGCTCCGCAGAGCGAGGGGAAGGGGGAGCTCCGCAGCAGGCGAGCAGCCTTCAGGAGGGCTGGGGGTCAGCTCCCCTTGCAGAGCCGGGCTGCCTGGGAGATGCAGAGCAGGGATGGTGTGCACATCTGAGCTGCCAGGGATGCAGCGCACCCTGCAGCGATGCTGGCCTGGCCAGCGTGTGCTGCCGCGCGGATGCTCTTGCTGGGTGCTTGCAGGGATGCCGTGTGTGGTGCCGTTCCCACAGGGTCTCGCTTCCCCATCTCCGCTGTGCGTGACTGGGGATGGCTGTGCCGAGGACGCGGGACGGGGATGGCCTCCTGCCTGCACTGTGCTGCTAGCGGTGCTCACCACTTGCAGAAGGAGCGCTATATCTGTGCCTCTGCATTGCACAGCTTTTGCCCTGTGCCCGGACTGAAGACACTTGTTGCCTCCCCCCACCGCGTATCACTGCGCACCGAGGCCTGGAACTTCTCCTGGCGTGCGCAGTCCGGGCCAGCCCTCCGATCCCCTCCGCCCTCGTGCCACGGCCCGGCAGGCTTGTCCTCTCCCAGAGTGTCACTTCCTGGTCGTCTCCCTGGACCCTGGCTTTGTTGGCTGAGCTCCTTTAGCTTTGACTAGGTTTATAGTGCGCAGGAATGCAGAACCGCCGCTGGCCTCCATCCAGCCTAAACATCCCCACCCCGTTGCGCGACAGGGGCTGATAAGAATGAATGCGCGGCGCGGGCAGGTATCTTGTGCCCAGCCCGCGACCTTACAGACGCATGACCTTGAAGGTTGCCATTTATCTCCTGTGCCGATGTGTGTGTGTGTCTGTGCGCACTTGCGCTTTCTCCCATCCCCAAGAAATGTTCTCAGCGTCTCTGGTTTTCGCTCCTGGCCAAACCCACATGCACGTTGCCTGAGACCGACTCCGAACAGGCTCCTTTGATGAGCAGGGCTTAAATATATATTTGGCATTCCAGCGACAGCGTGCCGAGCGTGGCCGAGGGTGTGAAAGTGTTTGCTTGACAAACTCCGGGGGCTCTCGCTTCTCTGCTGGCCCTGGGGACTGACAGGAGAGAAATGTCAAGGAATTTTTCACCTCTCTGTTTTGTTTTGTGTTTTTATTTTGTTTTCCTTCTGGAAGTGAATTTTTAGCTCTGGTGAGAGTTGCCTGATTGACAGCCCCAGAGACTGAGCCCCTGCTTTGTCACCAGGACAGGACCTGCGGCAGCAGCATCCCCCCTGTCCCGGGAGGAGCGGGAATGGCCCTGCAAGGCCTTATGCTGACCCTGGGGGCTCCCTGGTCTCCCCTCCACTGGCCTGGTCCCCTTCATGAGCCCAGCACTGTAGAGCTGGGGGAACTGAGGCCAGACTCAGGTACTAGCAGGAGGGAGATGCCCTGCAGCCTTACCCTGCCCTTCTGGCGCCCCGGAGGTGGCCCAGGCTGCGGCTGAGGTCCTCTCAGAGCCGCCCCTTTCTCCAAGAGCCTCTGTCCGCTGAGGATGGCAACAAGGTCTCAGTCGCTGGGAACTTTGTCGCAGAGCCCTCGCCCCCAGGACTGCGCCGTGCCCATTGCTCTGCGGAGGGTTTCCCAGCTGGTGTCCCCTTGCACCGCAGCACCAGCCTGGCATGTGCGCTGCTCCCCTGGCACCGTGTCCCTCCGGGGTGCAGAGAGGTCTCATCACCTTGTATCTGAGCAGGACACAGTGGTGGGATACGGAGCGAGTGGAGTGGGAGGGTGGATGGGTGTCTCCGCGGGCAAGCTGCAGGTGGGCTGGCCGGATGCTTGCAGCCTCTTAAAACGGTGCATGGGAGGTGCTGGGGAGCCCGGTGGTGTGAAGCCAAAAGGTCCTTGATCTTCCCTCGCTCCTCCAGGGCTCTGCCTGGGTCTCAGCAGGTGATGTGGCAGGGCATGGGACTCTGACACCCACTCCCGTGCACTTTGGGGTCTGCAGTGCTGGAGCGGGCTGGCCGGGAGGAGACACGCAGCCAGTGTGTGCGGTGCAGAGCTGGGGCCCTGGGGGATGGATCGAAGCCCAGGGGTGTCTCCCCACGTGGGGAGGAGGCAGAAGGCAGGGACTCCCCATCTCGCCAGGCACTGCAGCCTGTGCCCTGCGCCCCTGGGAAACAGCGAAGGGAGGCCCTTGGCAGTGGGCTCGGTTTCAGAGCTTGCTGTCTGCAGTGCCTGTCGTAGCGGGACGAGATCCCGGCCGCCTCTTGGGGGGGGGGGGGAGGCGGGGGCTGCGTCTGTGTGTTCCCAGCTGTCCCCAGTGTAATCCCTCGCGAAAGAGAATCCCCTGCCCTGCTGCATCCGTGTTGTCTGCCGGCAGCGCCGCCTGGCCCTAAATCACCCGCCGCTCCCAGCCTGAAGGAGCACCATGGAAATGGGGGTGCTGCCCCTCCCCTGCCCTTGGAGAGGGAGGGTCGGGAGCCAGTGGGCAGGAATTGGGATGCTGGAGACTACGGGGCAGTAACCGGAGTCCTGGGGACTGTGGATTAGGGACTGGGACCCTTGGGGGTTTGGGGCAGGGATTGGGATGCAGAGGGTCTCTGGGGTAGGGACTGGGATGCTGGGTTCTGTGGGATGGAGATTGGGGTGCTGAGGGGCTGTAAGACAGCGATAGGGACCCTGGGGGACTGTGGGGCAGGGAGCAGGCTCTGGCCCTGGGGCAAAGGCAGGCTTGGCTCTGGCTCCCCGAGGTTTCCTTCCCGGCCCACTGAAGAATCCCTGGCTTGTCTGCCGGGAGCAGCAGGCCCGTGGATTTCCTGGGCAGCGAGTCCCTTTCATGTGGCCGCTTGCAAACTCTCATGACATCACTGGGAGCTGCTCCTCCCGGAGACAAACCCAGTGCTTTTTAGGGGTTTGCCCTTCCCCCCCACCCCAGCCTGTATGTTTTGGCCGGGGGGGAGCCAGGGAACTGCGTCCAAGAACGGCCGCTCTGGCACGGAGACAGCACGCAGGACTGATGGGCAAGGGGAGGGCAGCGCGTCCCCCGTGCTGAATAAACATGGGCTGGCCAGGGCTGGAGGGGGCTTTTCCAGGCTGGACCACACCCCGGGGGGCTATTTTTGCCATGAATGAAGGGGCTGTGCACTCACAGCGCAGCCTGGCCTCCTGCCGCTGCTGCTGCGCATGGAAAGCTTGCCTGACACTCAATCCTGCTCCCTGGCCAGCGCCCAACATCTGGGCTGTGCAGCTGGGCAATGCCCATGGGGACACCTGGGCACCTGGCACAGCTGGGCGATGCCTTGGGGGCACATCTGGGCACCTGGCACAGCTAGGTGATGCCTGTGGGGACACCTGAGCACCTGGCACAGCTGGGCAATGCCTCGGGGGCACATCTGGGCACCTGGCACAGCTGGGCAATGCCTTGGGGACACATCCAGGCATCTGGCACAGCTGAGTAATGCCCTGTGGGCACATCTGGTCAACTGGCACATCTGGGCAATGCCTTGAGGGCACATCTGGGCACCTTGCACAGCTGGGCATCTGGCACAGTTGGGCGATGCCTCAGGGACACATCTGGGCACCTGGCACAGCTGGGTGATGTCTCAGGGACACACCTGGGCACCTGGCACATCTGGGCACTGCTAAAGGGGACACCCGCCACCAGACTCAGCTGGTCACCATCCAGAAGGGGCACCTGACACCCTTCTTTCCCAGGTGCTGCCCCATGGCTGTGGTACCATGCCAGGCGGGCTGCAGGCTGCCGGGGCTGCGAGACAGAGGCCATGCCAGGGCAGGGGGAAGTGGCAGTGACTCAGTGGATGTGCCAGCGGCGGTGCCAGGGCCGTTGGGGCACGTTGGGCCCAGCCTAGGAGATGCCTGAGTTAATCGAGGGATTAGCCCTGCCATCCCCTGCTCTGCCCCACACAGCGATGCTTCCTGCTCCAGTTTCGGGTCACGATGGGGCAGTGGGGGGAGCGTCCCCAGGGGCTGCCCCTCCGGCCGCGCCATGCTGTGGGATCCGGATGGGTGCGCCCATGCTTGGGAGGAACTGCAAAGCTGCCGGGGTGGAGCGGCCCCTGCCTCCAGCTCGCCTTGGTCCCGAACATGCCCAGATTCCCCGCAAAGCTCCTAATCTTGCCCAGCTGAGTCCCAGGCTGCTCCCACTCTGGGCCCTGTTAGCAGCTAATCCCTTGTGCGCTGGGCTCAGGGCCATGCTGGGTGCGGGTCCACACTGGGCCACTGGGTCCCCTGGCCATCTCCCAGTCCCTGTTACCACCGGCAGCCCCCATGGGAGCTCTGGAGCCACCGTCTCTGAGGGTCCTGCTCCCCGCCCCACAGGACCCTGCTCCGAACCCCATGGTCTTCCTGGGTCCCACATCCTGCCCCGCAGTCCTGCAGGGCCCTTCTCCCTGCCCTCCAGCCTGCCAGGGACTGGCTCCCTGCCCCAGAGCCAGCTGTCACGCAAACCCGTGTCTCCCTAGCCAGGCAGAGGGGTCCGTCCCCTGATCTTCTCCGTGCTTGTCCCAGTGCCGCCGCTGCACCAGGGGCTTTGCTTTCCGAGGGGGCTGCGGGCTGGGCGAGGGGCCGCGGGCTGCTCTGTCTTTCCCCTGCCATTCGCCAGGTGGGTGCCGCACACGGGCTTCACCATGGCTGTGCTCTCCTGGCTGCAGCCGGTGGCCCCAGCCCTGACCCACAGTCCTTGCTCCTCAGCCTGCCCTGCGCCTCAGGGGAACTGTGAGTATTTGTTCCCGTGAATGAGTGGCCTGTCTTTGCTGGGTGGAGCTGGGGTGCAGGATCCCACCCGTCACTGTCCCTTATCTCCGTGTGGCACCCATGTGATTCATCAGGTGTGGCTCCGTTTCCGTCACCCCACTTTGCAGGAAGTTTCCTGGCAGCCCCAGGCCAGCCCCCCGTAAGCCCTGAGCAATAACAAGCCGGGATGAGCTGGCCAGCTTTCCTGAGAAACCCTACAATAACAAACCAGGAGATGTGTCCAGTTTTCCTGGACAGACAATAATAACCCAGCATGAGCTGGCGTGCTTTGCAGAGCAACCCTACAATAATAAACCTGGGTGATGTGTCCAGCTTTGCTGAGCCACCCCAGCATAACAATCAGCGTGAGCCACCCAACTTCCTTGCAGAGAAGAGGGGCCCCTGAACCATCCCTCCTGGGAGCAGTCTGGCTGCCGGGGTCAGGGGAGACCTGGTGAGCAGCTCTCAACGCCTCTTGCTCCCAGGCTTGCTTGGGACCTGTCCTGGCTGCTCCTGGCCGTTGGAGGAGGCACCTCGTGTTGGTGGTGGGCCCGGCTGGCAGAGGTAATGCCCCTAGGTGCCACCAGCCCGTGTCTCCGCCTTCCTGGAAACCAGCAGTGAGTCCTCACAGGCCTTGGCTTGCCTGGACCTGTTGCCCTTTGGGGCATCCTCCTTGCCCAGCTCCCATTAGGAGCCAAAGTGGCACCCAGCTCCAGCTGCTCCTCTCCCAGTGTTGCCCCATGGGCTGCTGGATGGGAGGGCTCAGGCTCATGGCAAGGACGGAGCTGAGGCACTGCCAGCAGCTGCCCCCCGGCAGCTGGGCAGCCATCCCTGGGCTCTCTCGGGCTTGATGAGCAAGGGACCGTGGCCGCTGGGGGACCAGAAACCCTCTCCCTGCCCCAGCCCCTCTGCTGAGCCCCAGCTGGTCCCTCCGGGCTGATCCTTGCACCGGCTGGAGAGGCGCGCTGCGGGAGCGCCTGCTCTCCTGCCCTACACCTGAGCTGCTGAGGGCCCTCCTCTCCCCTGGATTTATCCCTGGGAGCTGGAAGGAGCTGCAGGAGGGCAGGGCAGGGGCAGGACCCCCCGGCGTCCCCGCGCGGGGGAGCTGCAGCCACCGCAACGCAGAGGCGACACAATGCGGAGCCCCCGCCGCTCGCCGCACCCCTCCGCTCAGTGTCTGCGAGAAGGGCTGTAACCCAAGCCGCCGAAACAGCACAAGGGGAAAAGAAAAGCGTATTGAGCGGCAGGCTGCTGCGGTCTCCGGCCAGCATAGACCGCTGGTTGTTAAGCGGGTGCCTCGCTTGCAAAGGCTGCCTTGATGAAGTGCGAGACAGCGCTTACGGAGGGACGCGGGCAGGCGTTCTCGCTCCATCTTCCGCTCACAGTGCCGCTCTTTATGCGCCTGACATTTGCTCGCTGGAAAGGCCCCGAAAGTCAGGGGAAAGGAAAACATCGCCCGCAGCAGGGCCCAAAGGCTGGCTGGGAGGAGAGCTGGGCTGGGCCGGGCCGGGCCGGGCCGTGCCAGCATGGGCTGCCTGTCTCGCCGGCCCGGCCTCACCGCTCGCTCTTCCCCGGGGCGACCCCGTCACCTCCCGGCAGCCCTCCGGCTGCCTCTCCTGGCCCGTGCAGCCGCTTCCTGCCAGGTGTGCGGAGCGCTGGCGCTGTGCCTGGGAAGCCCTGGCTATCCCTGCGCGGGAGCCGGGGTGGGGTGTCACCGTGCGATGCGGGGCGTCAGGGTGCCTGGGAGCAGCTCTCCCCCAGAGAGACCGTCGCCGTCCCCCCGGGGAGCCGGGACGGGGCCTGCTGGCATAGGCTGGGCAAGCGGCAAGCACAGATCAGCGCTCGCCTGTGTGCATCCCAGCGTGGGTCCCTTCCCAGCCCGGCCGGTGCTGGGAGGACCACGGGCAGAGATGCCCCATGTGCATCCCCTGAGCGATGCCAGCCCCGTTCCCGGGAGCACACAAAGCCGGTGCCAGGGGAGAGGGCCCGGCCACGAGGCGCGGGAACGCCCCAGCGCGGAGCCGTTCCCCTGCCCGCCGCGGCTCGCTGCAGCATTGCCAGGCTCCGCTTGTGCCAGACCGGCGGCGGCCGTGTCCATCACTGGATGGCCAGTGCGCCGTTCCCGGGCCGCCACTCCACCACGCCGCTTCCGCGGAGCCCGCCGGCAGGGCGAGCCCGGGGAAGCCATGCGCCCCCAGCCCACACCCCTTGGCTCCCGGCCCCGGCAGGAATTATTAAGTGTGCCCCTGCGGAGCATGTGCTGAGGCTGGCCACGGGAATGTGGGCAGATCTGACATACAAGCCACAGCAGCCAGGCTGTAATTTCCAAACAGGCCCTGTTCGCTGTGTTTTCCAGTTAAAAATATATTAAAAAATAGGAATGTGGGGTTTGTAGCGAAGAATGTTTGTAACCGCTTCGAACGTCTGGTGTGATAATGAAAGGGTCAGTCCCCAGCTTTGAGCACGACCGATTTAGGCTCTGGTGGCTGGCACCGGCGTGGGGGCCCAGCATGGTCCAGCCAGCCTGCAAACCCACTCCCGGCCAGTGCCAGGGAAAGTGATGCTTCTGCATCAGTGGCACGGTGCCGTGCTGGGGGACGTGACCCTCCTGGTCATGCTGTCAAGAGGACATCGAAACCGCCGTCTCCTCTGGACGAAGGGAGATAGATGGAGGGAGGGCAGCGTGCCCTGAATGCGGCACGCATGTTGCAGATGGGGAATGATTCTGGACGTGTTCCCAGCCCCAAATCCCTCCACCCGCGGCGCTGCAGGCAGCGGGACAGAGGGGTGCCCCCAGGCGCTGCGAGCACCCCTGGGTGCCGTACCCTGCCCGTTGCTGCTGCCTGGTCCCGCTGCCTGGATCGAGCCCAGCTCGCTGCGCGCACGAGGTCAGGCGCCCGCCCCCCTCCGTCGGCGAGCCCCCCCGGCTCGGCTAATCGCGCGGCTCAGGGTGTGCTGCGGGGCCCGCGCCGCAGCCTTGAGGCGCTCCTGATACCGGGGCACGGCGCTTGGCCTTGTGGCCAGGTAGTCATAACACACGGGGCAACCCCCGCTCGCCGGCGCTGCACCCGGGCTGGCACGGCCGGAGCCCGCGGAGGGCTGGCGCGGGCCGTGCCGGCCGGGGTGCGCCCCTGCCACCTCGGGGGCCATCGGTCCCCTTGGCCCGGCCGTCGCAGGCGCTGCCTGCATTGTGCGGGCCATCCTGGCTGGGAGCTGGGGGCTCGCTGGGCCCTGCCGAGCCAGTGCCCCCCCGGGTCTGCGCTCTGCACCCGTGCTGCTTGCTGGGCCTTGTGCATCATGTTTACCCTGGAGACTAGTAACCAAAGAAAAACAAGCAGCCGGGGGCCAGGGCCGGAGCCGCGGCGGGGCAGCGAGTTGGCCTTAACAGGGCTCAGCTGGGGGACGTGCCGAGGCCATGGAGCAAGCAGGGAGCGGAAGCCACTGGCACCCGGGGGGGTCCCCCACCGGCCCCTTCTGGGGACACCTCCTCGTCCCTCCCATCCTCCGGGGCCATCAGGTGGCCGGTGGCTGGCACAGCACGCTCTGCTGCCTGCTGAGTCCCGGCTCTGCAGGGAAACGTTGCCGACTCCGGTTACAAACCTGCTTCCCTGTGGGGCTGCAGGGCTGCGGGGCTGCCGTTCCCGTGCCGGGCTGCCCACTCCAGGGCCACCGGCTTCCTCCGCCTCCAGTGCTGCTCAGTGCCGCTGGGAGGGCAGCGGCAGGAGGTGGCTGCTGACTCCCAGTTTCCACCCTGGCCTTTGGGAGCTGCGGCCAGAGCTGGACCCTTCCCGGAGACGTGGGCAGTGGGGGCCCTGCACCTGCTGAGCCACGCGCCGGCCCAGCACAGCCGGCCCCCGGGCACTCCCGGCAGGGTGAGGGTAGCAGTGGAGCCCGGGTCCCGGCTGGGTTGGAGCGAGGGGGTGGGCAGTGCCCTGCGCCTGCCGCCCCTTGGGGTGCACAGCCTGCCGCGGCGCCTGGGCCCTCCCAGGGACCCCTTGCCGGTGGGAAAGGTGGGGGCAGTGGGCAGCAGCACCCCGGGCCGGGTGGCTCTGCGGGGGACTCTCCCACCCTCCCGGGGCATTGACCCGTGCAGTGCTATCTAGTACACTTTGCTCACTGCACCACCGTGCCCGGCTTTCCTGGGAGCTGCTGTTTGCTTTTCTCTAAATTATGACTCCAGCTTGTGCCTTTGATCTGGGCTGTGTCGGGCCACTTGTTGCCAGCCCCTCTGCTGCCTTTGAAGTGCAGTTGCCTTTCTGTCTTCGGACACTGCTTTTGCAACCTCAGGAATAACCCTGGCCCCGTGGGACGGAGACATCCAGGGCAAGACATGAGCATCCTAGTGGTGGGTAAAGTGCTCAGCATCCCTCCTCCTTCCTGGGACATGGTGATGGGGACCTGGTGATGGGCCAGTGTAGCTTGTAGCTTGGAGGCAGGGCAAAGAGGCATTGAACCATGTGTTTGCCCAGTGGCAAACAATCCCGGTGATGCTAGCAGGGCGCTTGGACCAGAGCATCACTCCCTCCTGTGGCAGTGGGCAGGGACACAGGAGGTCTTGCACAGAAGTTGGCCCTGGAGCACCACAGAGCAGGGATGGGGGGATATGAGGGGCTGACCCTGCTGCTTGACCATGGAGGAGAAGCGGGTGTGCTCCCTGCACAGCACAGCCCCTACTGCCATGGCTCGTGGCTGCCCCTTGCCCTCGCTTGCCCTAGGAACTGCGGGGAGCAGGGGCAGCTGGCCCTGTGCTCCCATCCCGGTGCCTGCCCCAGAGCAGGGTCTGAGTCCGACCCCGCTTGGCTGTGGGGACAGAGGTGGCGGGACTGGCTGAGTGCCTCGAGACGGAGGAGTTCAGGGCAGAGCCAGGCGTGGGCTCTGGGGCTGGCAGAGGGGCAGGCAGGGGGTGTCCCTGCAGGGACCGGGGTCTCTTCCCTCCTGCTGCCCTGTCCTTCCCCACTGTGCCTGGGTGGCTTGGGCCAGGGTACCAGCCTGGCTTCTAGCCCCTGGTCGCCATGCCCAGAAGCAGTTGTCCCCCCCAGTGGCATGTGTGCCCTTCAGCTGAGGGGCCCTCCATGCCCCTGCCAACAGAGCGGGGGATGCGCTCCAGCCCGCCCCAGGCAGGAGGGCTGAGACCAGTCAAACCACGCTGGCATCAGCTCTGCCTTCCCTCCCCATCCCGGCATGGAGCACCGAGGGGGTCTCGGCGTGCCCTTTCTACCACTGGGAAGCCGGGCCCAGGCTTTGGACTCTGGCCTTGAGTGGGTCTGAGTGTCCCCACTCTCCCTGGCCCGGAGAGGAACTGGCCTTATCTGTTACACTTTGTTCTCCTGCTGTCTGGGTGTGGAGCAGAGCAGAGATCAGTGTACAGACCTTTGACATACACACACACACACACACACACACACACACACACACAACCAACCACACACGTGCATGCACATATAACCATGCTCACCTACACACACGTACAGCCACCCATGCACATGCACGCATACACTCACCTACCCATATGCACGGCCACTTGTGCACATGCATGTGTACAGCAGCACGCTTGCCCCCGCACAGCCACACTCTCCAGCGCACACATGCATTTTCACATCCCTGCACAAGCACCCTCTTCTGTCACTCTCCAGCCCCCATTGCTGCCTGCCCTGCCTGTGCTCCCACCTGGACTGGCTGTGTCCTCTGGGTGATGGGAGAGGCTGAGCCGAGCTGGGGTGAGTGTTTGTTTTCTGGCCGTGCGTTGCATTAGGCTCCCGGCAGCGCATGACGCTGGCCCAGCCTGGCAGCCTCCCCGTCGCAGGAACCAATGCCCCCTGCGCATGCCGGCATGGCCCGCCACGGCCAGACCATCAGGGTGAGAGCAGCATCACGCAGCATCCCGCTGTCACGCAGCCCCGGCAGGGGGCATGGGCAGGAGGAGGGGGCTTTCCCCATGTCAGACCTGGCTCTGGAAAGACGCAAGCCGAATGCCTGCAGGGAGCCTGGAGCTGCTCTGACTGCCCGGGAGCTGGGCTGCAGATCCGGGCATCCCTCCTGCCTCCGCGGCATTGTCCACCGATCCCGCCTCCCTGCCGGGAAGCTGCAAGCTCCCCTGGGCCCTGTGCTGGGGCGGCCGATGGGCCAACACGGGGCCACCAAGGATGGAGGGGGCTTGTGCTGCCCACGTAGACATCACCGGAGGTGGCTGTGCAGGCGGGGGCTCCCCATCCCCGTCTCATGTCCAGGGTCCTGCCCCTGCCAGAGGTTTGCTGTCCTTATCGGCGAGCCGTGGCCTCTGCGCTGCTGCCGCAGGGGAAGCCGCAGCCCTTCCCGTGCGATCTTATCTGCAGCGTTTCATGAATGGCTCACAACCCGCCGCAGCCCCGGCCCCGGCCTCTGCAACCCTCTGCTGAATGGGAAGGCAGCCGCGGGCCGGAGCAGGTGTGAGGGTGCGTGTGCACGGGCGCGCGCGCCTGCCTGTGTGTGTGCGCAGCTGGGGAGGAGCAGCATCCTGCCAAGTGCCAGCGCTGGCCAGCCCCGCGCGCTGTGCAGCGTGCCGGCGGGGCTGGCTGCGGGGTGCTGGGCAGGAGCCCTGCGTGTGCCTTGGCCCGGCCGCCCTGGGGGGAAGCAGAGGGTGCCCGACCAGCGGTGCCTCCAGGGACGGCAAAAGGGTGCTAAGCACCTTCTCTGCTGCCTGGCACTCATTGCTGCCTCGCGGCAGGGTGGCCCAGCAGCAATTTGCTTTCCAGCTGTGAATCTGGAGGGTGCCGTTGTCATGCACATCGCAGCCGTTGGTCCCTGCAGGCATGTGGTGCTGTTCCCAAAGAGAGGTCATTTTGGAGAGGGTGGGAATTTCCCACACTGGTGCTGGTGGGTTGATGGTACCTCTGGTCTCTCCCGCAGAGTCTGCCCCAGATCTGCAGTGCGGGAGATGGGCAGGCGTTCGCCTCCACCCTGCGGCAGCTCTACGTGGCAGTGACGCAGCAAGAGGTCAAGCAGGCACGGAAACGGCACCCTTCGGGTGAGGAGCTCCTCGACTGTGCAGTGGGGAAGGTGTGAAACACCCCCTCTCCCAGCGGTTGGGCCCCCATACCAGGGAATGGGAGGGAGGACCTGGGTGCAGCTCATCCCGTGCAAGTCTCCCTCTATCCTTTTCCTCCCAAGGGCTGAGCTGCCCCATCCAGGACTAGTTTCTCACATGGGTTTGAGCAGTGCTATGTGCCCCCTCTTCCTGGCCTTGCTTCCCTTAATCCTGATTTGCTTCTCCTGCCTCTGGGACCAGGGGATGCTGAGGATCCAGCGCCTGCTGGAGAAACCCCAGGGCACCCAGACCCGCCGCCTCAGACCCAGGAGGATGAAACAGCCCCTTCCAGCGAGGGAGCCACGGTGAGCACAGCACCAGAAACACCCTCTCCGTACCAGTGGCAGGATGGGGCTTCCCAGGCTGGCAGGGAGACGGAGCAGCCTGTTCCCGCTGTCCTTGGTGCCCTGGCTGTGGCCTTCCTGCACCGCCCTTCTCTCCTTGCATCCCAGCCCGGTGCCCCTCTGGGGCAGGTTGAGGTCTCAGCTTGGTGCCTAGCCTGTCCTACCCTGTGCACACTGGCTGGGCAGTGTGTGGGCATGTTGCACACGTGTGTGTTGTTTGCAGCCCACCGAGGGGGGGGGGGGGGGGGAATCACCGCTTGCACATGCACATCCACCCTGCGTGAGCCCCCACGGGGGACTGATGCTGCCTCCCCTTCGCTTCCAGCTGGCCTCCTCCCCAGTTCAGAAGCTCCGGCTGCCCGTGGCCAAGGCCAAGCAGAAGAAGGCGAAGGGGCTGTTCAGCTGAAAGGTCGCTGCCACCCACCTCGAGTGTCCCTGCTCCCCCAGCATCTGAGAGAGGTTGTGCAGAGCACCCACATGTCCTCTGCCCTCTGCCTCCTCTCCCGCCTCTCCCAGTGGGCTCTGCCCAGGGCAATCTCCCATCCCAAGCTGGTGCAGCAATGGGCTGTGCCAGGGAGATGGGGTGTTTCTATCCTTTGCCAGTATCTCAGGAATCTCTTTTTTGCCTCTTTTCTGGTGCAGAGCTTGCCTCATGCCCAGCCTGTCCCACAGTGGAGCCAGCGCTGGACCTGCGGGGAGCTGGTGGCATGTTGCTGGGTGAATGCAGGGCAGCCAGTGCTCTCACAGGGCTGTGGGTTTTGGCTGGACGACCACCCACCCTGCTTTTGGGTCGGTTTGCAATAAAAGGCTGTGTGTGGGTGAGGTTCACTCTTCTCCTGCTTTGTCCCACCTGGACCCACAGTTTTGGGAGAGGGATGCAGCTCCTGGTGCAGCTGGGTCCCCCGGTGCAGGTGGGTCCCTCAGGGCTGGTCCTGCTGTGGCTGTGCATGGAGGGCAGCCCCAGGTCCTGGGAGCAGAGCACGCTGGGGAGGCTGGAGCCCAGTTTTCCCATGTCCAACACTGGGGACACACTGTTTGCTGTTGCCTGGAGCCAGGTGTAGCCCTACTTGTTGGCAAAAGCAGCCTGACCATGCTGAAGGCTATGCCCTCCATGTATAGATAGCTCCCTGAGGGCTAGGGGGCAGGTGATAGGGGGTTAATCCGTTTTCTAGCCTCCAAGGGGCAAAGGCTGACCAAGCCACTAATGCACTGAAAGCTCCCAGGCCCTGGAGCAAGTTACAGATGCTCCCTGGACACAGTGCACCACATTTGTCCCTCCACACCTCCTCCATCCGTCCATCCATCCGTCCATCCATCCATTATCCCTCGCTCTCCTCTTCCTGCCCTTGTGTCCATGTCCCTTCTCTGGGGCAGGGACCCCACTTCTGTGCCCAAGCCGGATCCTAAAAGAGCAGCCAGGGCCTGGCAATGCTGCCTCAGGCAGGCTGCACCGCGTGGTGCCACTCTGCAGGCACCGGGACCCATGGCCCTGACTGCCCTGCTCCCCGGGACTGGGCTGGCTGCGGTCATGGTGCCTGCTCTCACGGGCAGCAAGGGGGAAACAAAAACATCCGGAGCAGCCCCTGTGTCTGTGGAAGGGGAATGAAAGGGCCTTTGCTGAGCCGCGGCCAGCTAGTCCCAGAGCAAGAGCAGCCTGGTGCTTTTTATATTTCCTCTCCGAGGGAGCAGTGTGCAGGGCAGGGTGGGTGGTGGGAAGGGGAAGCCATGAGGAACTTGTACCGACAACCACCCTTGCCCTAGCTGGCTTATACCCTGCCTTCCCCCATCCACTACCATCTTACGTGGTGTAAATACGTCCCGGGAGCAGCTGCCTCTGGGACAGGGGTATGTGGCATGATGGAGGCCGGTGGGAACCATACAGGGAGGCAGCGGGGATCTGTGGACAGAGCTCTGGGGCTCCCTGGGCTTTCCCAGCTGTGGTGCTTCCTCCTGGGTGGAAGTGTTGGGGCTGTGCTCCATCTCTGACTTGGATCAGCACTGCCGGGCAGCTTTGAGCCTGCCAGCCAGGCACATGCACCCCATCTGCACCCTCCTCAGCCCTCAAGAAAGGTCTTGCTATGGGGCAGGGCTGGAGCAGGTCTCTGCAGGGCTTGGCAGCTCTCTGCTCCATGTGTCTTCTTTCCTCCTGCTCCAGAGCCCCTTGGCTGTGTGCCCATGATGGAGGGCTTGTCTCTGCCACCAGGTTGTCCCCTGGTGCAACCCCAGCCCCACCCACGTGGCCTCTGTTGTCCTGGGGTGCTTGTCCTGGCCAGGGGCAGCCAGGGGGAGCTGCTTCATCCAAGCTAGATCCCCCTGCTCCCTGCAGGGCCCAGGGTTGGTGCTGCTCCCCCGTGCAAGCCATGACCTGCAGGAGGGGCTATGACCCCAGAGAGGGAATCTGGCTCCTCTGTCCCCTTTGGGGGCTGAGGGGACATCACGCAGGGGAGGACAGAGGATTCCCACCCTGCCTGTGCCCATGACTGGTGGGCTTGATGGAGGAGAGGGTGATGCAAAACAGCATCTGCACCCCAGGCTTGTCCCGGCTGCAAGCTGCACCCAGGCCATGTTTCCACCGCTCCCAGGACGCTCATCTCAGGTGGGCCAGTCCAGCCCCAGGGATGCTGTGGCACTGTTGCCCAAGAGCCCTGTCCCTCTGCAGAATGAGTACCCCTGGGGTGCCCTGCGCCCTAGGGAGCCAGTGAGCACCCCGGAGGGCTGGCGCTGGGGTAAGGACCCGCTGTAAGGACAGAGCCCGTCTCATTCACCCTGCTCCCATGCATGCTGCTGTGCTTCTGTGGGGACAAATGGAGTCCCGCAGTGGGCCTGCCCTTCTGCCACGTCCCCACAGGGAAGCAAGCATGGCAGTGGTGTGGCAAAGAGCTATAGGGCAGGCAGCGGCACCTGGGAGGGCTGGCAAGAGAAGCTGGGGACGCAGGATCAGGGATGGGGTTGGACAAAAGCAGGAGACTGAAGGCATCGGTGGGGGAAAGAGCTCTGCCGATACCTCGGCCTGGCCCACAGCCTCCTGCCAGCCCAGAGCAGGGACCCCAGACCCATATGACTCCAGCGCGGGGCCTGCCGGGGCCTCCCTCGCCCAGGTTGCTGCTGGCTCTGGGGAGTGTCACCACTCATTGTCTCGTCCTGTCCCTCGGGGGTCTCCTGCCCTGTCCCCACCCCCTCCTCCCTGGAGCCGCCTGGATTTGAGCTTCTGACACACATTAAAGGCCACAAGTTCGGCCTTGGCCTCCATAAATTTGATTCCATAAATATTAGTTTTCGCAGGGTTTAATGAAGCCGTTATGCCGGGCACGGCCCAGCACCCCGACCCGTGCCCTTAATAAGGGCTCTGTGGCCTCGATTAAAGGGACCTTTCAATCGCTGTCAAGTATTTTTAGAAAAGGAAAAGAAAAAAAAAAGAGAGAGAGAGAGGAGAAGAAGACGACCAAGCCAGTGAACTGGGAGAGGAAAATCCCAAACCCGTCTGGTGCAAAAATAGAGAAATAGCACCACCTAGACTGCATCTCCCGGCTCCGCCGGCCGCCAGCCGCCTGCTCGCCCTGCGCAGTGCCCGGCTCCCCTGCGGGCTTACGGGGCCTTTGCCAGCCCTGTGCCCCTGCCCCACTCCCCCTGCTCCCGGCAGCCTCCGGAGCCCATGGAGGTGTCTGTAGGATGCTGCTCTCCCTGTCAGGGCAGGGGCACAGGGATGCAGTTGCCTTTCCCAGTGGGGGAAACCAAGGTGCTGAGGAAGGAGGGACTTGGGCAAGGTCAGAACACAGCTAGGAATAGCATGTGGTGACCAGGTGTCCCGGTGGTGCCTAAGAGTGGCTGAATGCTGTGGGAGATGCCTTGGGATGCAGGGATGGACCCCACATCTCTCCCAGCTCCACTGGAAGGTAATTCCTCCCTGTGCCCTACTGCTGCAGGTAGCAGCAAACGCCCCTTCTCACCAGCACCCTGAGGAGAAATACCACTTGAGCAGAAATCCCTGCTTGCCCCAGGTTGGATAGATGCTGTCCCAGCCTCTAGCTCCAGGGCATGGCCACCTCCTCGCACATGCAGCCCTGGGCTGCCCTCTTATGTCTGGGGGTCCTGGCCCACTCAGCCCCACGTGCTGGTGGGCTTTGCCTGGCAGGGACACAGGGAGGGAGGCATTAGGGGAGCTGGTGCCACGAGCAGTGCTGGGTGCCTCAGCCCCCCAGGAGGGGCTGCAGAGAGCTGGGGCAGTGCTCCCAGCTGCAGAGTCACCCCTGCGACCAGCACCAGGCAGTGCTGGAGGGCAGGACATAGAGTTTTCGGAGAGGGGACATTTCCCAGCGGGGGCTGCTCTTCATCAACACTGGGCTGTTAATGAGCGGGATTGATCCTCCTGTGCCCCGCTTCCCCTGCAGGAGCTGGGCCAGCCCAGCAGGTCCCTGCTCTGCACCCAGCTGTCACCTCGTGACAGGATGCTGTCACTGCTCTATGCGGCCAGAGCCGGTGCAGGATGCCTGGCTCTTGCAGGCATAGGAACCACAGTCGCAGCCAAACCCGGACTCCTGTGTGCAGCCCCAGGCCTCTGTGGGGTGCAGACACTGTACCAGCGAGGGCAGGGCCAGGCTGCTGTCAGCCCCAGAGCTGCCGGCTGGGTGACAGACCCTTGTGACATGCATGCTGCACGCTGGCAGGCTGTAGAGGTTGTTCGGAGGTCTGGATCCCAGTCAAATTGGCAGCCATAGGGCACTTCTCCTTGGGGATGTGCTGCACACTCAAAATCAAGCACCACCCCAAATGATCCTGTTCCCCACTGCCCTCCCTCACAGCAGTGATGAGCAAGCTGAGCAGCTGGCCTCATTCCCTCAGTGGGGTCAAAGCAAATGTGCCGTGAGTACAAACCAGCCTGGAGCACCCTGCGGACCCAGCCCAGGCTCCTATTTTCCTCTGCCTGTGGTAGGCTGCACATAGAGATGTTCCCCTTCTGCAGCCCTGGAGAAGCCAGATGCAGGGATGGGGAAGGTTTATGGTGCCTGATGCTGTGGCAGGTCTCCTCTGCTCTGCCAATGCTTGTAGGATGCTCTGTTGGAAAGGTCAGCCTGCGAGATGTGGAAGTGAGATAGCCTTGGGGTGCTGGCCAGGCCCTCTTGCTCCACCCTGTGCAGGAGCAGCATGACAGCCACTCCATCCTGCACAGTAGCAGGACTTCACGGAGGCTCTGGGCATTGGTTTTGGGTGTGTGGCTACTGAGTATGAAAACCTGACAGAAATAGCTCTGGCCAGCTGAACTGTGCCTGCAGCTCCTGGTGAAAGAAGTGGTCCATGGGGGCCGCTGGGTAGCAGCATCCCAAATCCGTGAGTGCTGCTGGCTCCTCAGCCTGCATCCCTCTTGCCCTGATTTCCCAGTCCCCCTGAGGACAGCATAGCCCTGCAGCCAGAGCGGGACAGCTGGCTGGGCAGCTCCAGGGACCCAGCCTGGCACTCCCGGTGTATCCCCAGGAGCAGCCCGTGCCCTGTGCCCACCACAAGGCTAGTGAAGGGACATCCCTGAGGGCTATGTGCACAGTGATGCCCCAAAGCACTGCCTCACCTGGGAAGGTCCTAGGGAGTCAGAGGGGGTGCAGGCAGAGTCAGTGCAGGACCCCTCCCCAGGGCACAGCTGGGGGAGAAGCGGGGGGGGGGGAGGGGGGCACAGGCCCTTGCTCCTGAAATCAGGGTGTTGTATTTACTTTCCCCTTTTGGCAGCTAGAAGGGGAAGCCCATCCCAGCCCCTCATTGTTGTCTCAGCGAGTTAATCAGATGCCATAATCCTGTTGTGGAAATATCGGGCCTCCCTGGAAACAATGGGGAGCGAGAATATTGTGGTTAAATTTCAACCAGCTGCCTCCCTGCTCTGTTTGATCCCCGCCCGCAGGCCCGGGCCCCTGGCGAGCAGGCGGCGCGGCGGGGGCCGGAGCCCCGGGGGTGCCACCCTGCGCCCAGGCCGCGGCGGCGGAGCCCCCGCGGGGCGCCCCGGGGGGCGGCGGGCCGGGCCGGCTCGGGGCGGCGGCGGGGCTGCCCTCGGGGGCAGGTGGCGGAGGGCGGCCCGGCGGGGTGGGCTGCGGGGCTCGGCCGGGGGGAGGAGGCTGCGGGCGGCCCGGGGCAGGTTCCGCGGGGAGGAGGCGAGGGAGGGAGGGCGCTGGGAGGCTGGGACACGGGCAGGGTGCGGTCCTGGCGGTTCCCGGTCCCGGATCTCTTCAATTTCCCCTCTCACTCCTGCCCGGGGAGCGGAGGCAGCGGCGGCTCCGGCTCCGGCTCCAGCCCCGCCGAGCTGACCGCCAGGGCGCAAACCGCGGGGGCTCCGGCAGCGCCGAGCCCCGCGCCCCGCAACCGGCCGCTCGCCTGCCAAAACAAACGGCCCTTCGCTATTTATTGCCGCCGCCGGGGCACGGCAGCTCAGAGCGGCCCGACACCGGCGCGGCGCACCGGGCAGCCGGAGCGCACCCGCGCCGGGCAGCCGCCGCGCCCCGGCCCCGGCCTCGCCACCGGCCCCGGCGCCGGCACCTGCCCGCCGGCTGCGCGCCGCATGGGGAGCCCGGGGGCGGGCGGCGGGAGCGGCGGCCGAGCCTAGCGGCGCCCCCGGAGCCGCCGGCCCCCCGGGGCCGCCCCGGGGCCGCCGGGCGCGCCATGAAGCCGGCGCGGCTGCTGCTGCTGCTGAGCGGGTGCGCGCTGCTGCTGGCGCCGGCCGTGCGCGGCTGCGGGCCGGGCAGGGTGGTGGGCAGCCGCCGCCGCCCGCCCCGCAAGCTCATCCCGCTCGCCTACAAGCAGTTCAGCCCCAACGTGCCCGAGAAGACGCTGGGGGCCAGCGGCCGGTACGAGGGGAAGATTGCGCGCAACTCGGAGCGCTTCAAGGAGCTCACGCCCAACTACAACCCCGACATCATCTTCAAGGACGAGGAGAACACCGGCGCCGACCGCCTCATGACCCAGGTACGGCCCCGCCGCCGCCCCGCTGCTCCCCGCCGGCACCGGGCACCTGACGCCCCCGCGCCCTGCCCGCCCCGGCGCCCCGCAGGGCTGCGGAGCCGCCCCGGGGCTGCGGGAGCGCCCTGCCCCGCGCCCCGGGGAGCCGCGGCCCCGCCGGGCCTGCGCCCCGCTCCCCCGGGCGGCGCGGCCGGCGGATGTGCACCGGGGGCACCTGAGCTCCCTCCGCCGGGCGCTGCAGAGCTCTCCCCGCTCGGCCGCGCTGCGCGCTTCATCCCCGAGCGGGCAGCTCCCTGCCCCGCTGGCCCCGTCCTGCCCTGGTCCCCGGGCACTGGAGGGCAGCCGTGCCCGCTGGGGACAAGGGACACGGCGCGGCCCGCTGGGCTGGTGGGGAGGGATAGCGAGCAGTGCAGCAAGCTGGGTCCAGGAGCACCTGGCTGGTCCTCTCCCACCCTGCCCGTGCCATCCCTTAGTGCCCCCTCTTCCGTGTGCCTCTGGGTGGGATGGTGAAGGGTGCCTGGCAGGGGGCTGCCCTCGGCTTGCCCTGTTTGGGGAAGGAGACAACCTGCTGTTGCAAATGCCCTGTTGCAGCCGGCCTACAAAGTGCCCTGGGCCAGCGGGAAGGGGGGTGGAGGGGGGGACAGAGGACGGCGGCGGGGGGGTGGTGATGCTGGACGAAGGTTACTCTGTGTTTTAATATTGCCAGGAGAATGCCTGAGGGTTTCAGGAATGCAGATAAGGAGCCACACGGCCTTGCTAAGAAACCTGGCCACCAGCCTCAACACTGGGTTACAGCCTGAGGGAACTTCGGGGGGAGCTGGGGGGGGGGGCCGGGGCTGCCCTAGTGGCCACAGCACCCCCTGCTTTGGGGCTGGTGGGTGGGTGAGCATGGGACGACCATGGCTGCAGGCAGTGAGCAGGGCTCTGGCAGTGGACTCTGGCCGAAGTGTTGGTAACAACGTGAGGAAGCCGAGAAGTGGCTTAGGTGCTGGCTTGACAGCTCTATAACCCCATGTGCCCCAGCGGCAGCACCCTGAGGGCAGGGGGCCATGACCCAGGATGAGGCTCAGGCTGGGGGCTGCAGCAGAGGGGTCCGAGGCTCCCCTGTGAGGCAGCACCAATCTCGGAGTGTTGCACAAGTTGTAGTTGCTGGTCACTAGGGCCCCGGGGCTGGGCTGGAGCCTGCGTCCCCTGGGGAACTCGTGTCCAGGGATACTGAGGAAGTGGTGAGCTCGGCTGGTCCGTGCATCGGGGAAGTGGTGGCATCGCATTGCTTAGATTAGAGGCAGGAGACTGCTTCCCACCTGCACTTGCTTTTGACAGTGCTCCCACTGCCTGCCCTCACCCATCTGATGCTCCCAGTGGCACCCCAGGAGAAGGAGGGCTCTGCATCCCACCTGCCAGCCTTGCACTTCCTGCTGTCCTACAGTGTTGTTGGCAGGGGCACAAGGAAGCTCCCCGCTCTTCTTGGGACGGGGGGTACGTGCAATGCCCAAATGAGGGCTCTTACCCCAGTGAGGTCCCCAGCCCCTGCACATCCATGCACAGAGGGGTGCCCTGGGCAGCTCTGCAGGGCAGTAGTCCCCTTTGCCAAGGAGGTGGCATGACTTCTGGTTGCTCACACTCTCTCAGGGCCCTCTGGGTTTGTCCAGTGGCCCCTGGCCATGGGAGATGTCCCAAGGCATGGGGTCTCTGGCTCCACCATGCTCCTATGCAGCTGGAAGCTGGGAAAGGCCATTGACCCAACTCCCTCTCCCTTCCCGCAGTGTGCTAGCTTTTACTGCCGTTGACTCACTTCAAACCTGTTTTCTTTCCCCAAGTCCAAGGGTCTGGGTGTCCCATGCAACCGGAAGATGCCTCCTGCCTTGGGGGGGGGAGTAGTGCTGCTCTCTGCCCGCCTTCCTTTATCGTTTCATCTTCCTCAAGAATTCCAGTGTGTTTGCTCTCGCTGGTCCCACTCGGAGGTGCTGAGATAAGGCTGGAGGCAGAGCCCGCCTCACCTCTCCCCAGCAGCCTGGCCCAGGAATGTCCCCGGTCCCCTGCCCCCACGGAGTCCCAACCCCAAGCCTCTCCCTACCCCCAGCCATCCCCCCTTGCAGCCGTTGTAGGCCTAACTGGCGTGGAGACCATCCTTGTGGTGGTGAGGGATTGCTCACGGGGACCTCATACCCTCTTCTGGGGACTGGGCTCCAGTTTAGGAGAGACTTCACCTGGGTGGGAGATGCTAGTGGGCCACCTCTGCTCCTGGCCAGGCACTGAGTGTGGAGCAGCCGTGGCCAAGTACGCTCCCACCCACAACCCCAGCAGCCTCTGTGTGGAGGCTCTGGTCACACCTGAGTGTCCTGTGCACCTCCCCTGTGATGGCCCCAGGGTCCCTGCAGACTCTGGGTCCAGGCTGTCCCCTGTCTTGGAGCTGTGCCCTCCCTCCAGACTTGCTGCATTACCAAAAGGGATTTGGGTTTCTCCACAGGACAATGTCCTGCCCCCAGGCCTGGGCATGAGCACGGAGTGATGCCATGTCCATCAGTGGGAGCACATCTCCGCTCAGCCCTGCATCCCCAGGGTCTGTGCCTTGACATACTGCTCTGGACAGTCTGGCCTGTGGCTGTTGTGGGGCAGAGGGGGTCCCCAGCTCCTGTCCCCAGCTGGCTGTGCATGGGCTGAGGGAGCGACATGCCCTGCTGTGGGGCAGTGCAGAGCCACCGAGCTCAGCATGGTGCAATAGGTCCAGTCCTGCCTTTTCACATGGCCTCGGGTGTCCAGCTACCCACGACACTATAGGGACAGGCTGTGCCCCCCTCCACACACTGTCACCACACACATGCCTTTCCCCAAACTCTGCTGCGTGTCTGTCTCATGGATTTCAGCCTTGCTTTCCTCCTGGCCGGGCGCAGGAGCAGCGCTGGGGCGACTGGCACTGATGCCCCATGGGGCCTGGCTTGTGAGCCGCAACTCAGCACCATATAGCCGAGCTGAGCTCAGACATCGCATTCCCAACCCGTGCCCCATAGGTCCCCAGGGCCCCGAGTGCCTCATCGGGACGGAGGGCAGTGGTGTCACTCCCACATCTTCCCTGTCACCTACTGAGACCTGGCTCACCCCGCAGCAGGAGGGGGGGCCATCCCACGAAGGAAGGCCAGCCCCCCTCCTGCTCCCCGAGGGTGCTTTGACCCCTCTGGGCAGTGCTTGGGGGGATGGAGATGGGCTCTCCCTGCAGCATCCCAGGGGCACGGAGACAGCCCCGCGGACACGGGCCTCGGGTGCCTGCACCCCAGCCTGGCCCTGCCTGCTTCCTGCCCGTGCTCTGACACCTGCTGGCCACCAAAGGCACAGGCAGAGCCACCCGTCTCGGTAGCCCAGCGGCAAGGTGCTCCGGGGGTCTCCTGCCTGCCCCCTTGGCCTGGCTGGGCAGGGGGCAGCAGGGGGCTGCCCCAGGTGAGGTGCGTCCCTTGGGCTGGGGCATTGCGGGAGCAGAGGTGGGTCCGGCTAGGAGAGGATGGCCCTTCCCCGGGCCGGTGGCCAGAGGTGGCCCTGGCAGGGAGACAGGAGGACGAGGGCTGGGGGTCTCTTGGGCTGGGGCTATGCCAGGCAGGGTGCCCCCAGAGGCTGTCAGGGTTTGGCGGTGAGGACGGAGGGGTGTCCAGAGCAGGGTGCTCTCGTGGGAGCAGTGAGGGAAAGTCTGGAGTCCCGTCCTGGAGGAGGCCGTGCAATCCCGCTGTGCGATGCACCCAAGGGGCATCGGTGGGGCTCCCTGCCTGCCTCCGCAGGCAGACCCCTTCCCTGCCTCCTGCCCCCAATTGCCCCTTGCTGCCCTTCTCAGCAGGGATGGGGCCTTGGGAGCCTTCTTGTGCCATGTGCCGAGTGGCGCCACGCTGGTGTTTCATGAGGACAAAAGTCGCTCCCCTCCCTCCTCCTCCCCTCACTGAGGAACTGTTTATCCAACACCTTCCTGGCTTATCTCCCCGCACCCAAGGAGCTGTGGCTGGGGAGGGACAAGGGCAGGGGTGCTCCACCGCCCCATGCAGGGCAAAGGCCTGCCTGGCACTACACCTCCTGGGGCCCAGACCATGCCAAGTACACTGTGGGTTTCCTGGAGAACAGTGGGGCCAGGGGTCCCAGCACCCGCCTCCCCAGGGACAGGAGGAGGTCCTGGGGGACAGGGCAAGAGCCCACATGTTTGGAGGAGAGCCTCCCTGTAGGCAGCGCCAAGCAGCACCAGGGCCTTTCCGAGCCAGGGGTTGTTTACAGCTATCAGGTTTTATAGCCCTGTCTCGTGCTCTCCACGACTGCGTCTCAGTCCCCTGTGACCCACTTCTGGCGCTGGCTGGCGTGACGTCCTGCAGCAGGGAGTTCCACAGCGTCACTGCACACCTCATGAAAGCATCCTCCACACTGCTTGTTTTCAGCCTGCAGCCCAGTTGCTTTATTTAATATTTCCCAGGACTTGCATCATGCAGGACTATGAGTGCTCTATGCCTCTCTGTGATTTTATAGAGCTCTCTTGTACCTCTCCCCCCACCATCTCCTTTCCAGGCTGCACAGTCCTCGTCCCTTTGCATGTTTTTGTCTAGAAGCTGTTCAGCCTCTCATCATCCTGCGCTGCCTTTTCTGCGCCTTTTCTACCTCTCCTCCATCCTTTTTGCAGTGGGGGGAAAAGAACAGAACTGCAGGCTGTAGTCACAAGCCAAGCACGCAAGGGGGTTACATGGGATTGGACCAGGCTTGATCCCATCCTGAGATGTGGCTGTGGATTGAACTGCTGCTCTGGGGGAACTGGCAGCACTGGGTGGGGTTTGGAGGAGCGCAGTGTTCATACACAGATGTTCAGGCCCAGCATCAGGCCCAGGGAGTCCTGGGGTGCGGGAGACTGCAGTGGTGTATGATGAGGCAGGGTAATCGGCTTTTCCATGGCACCTCTTTGGCCACCAGACCTGGGGCTTTTGGAACTTGCTGGCATTTCTCAGCCCTGGCTTTTCAGTGGGGCGCCCACAGGAATCAGCACTGGGGGGTGGAAGAGGTGGAGGGGACTTCACCCCATAGCACCCCTTCTCCAGCGCAGTGGGGCTCCAGAGTGGGTTTGGCATTTGCCACATGAGCAGAGAACGGCTGGGACTATGAGTCTGCCCTGGTGCTATGCCCCTTGGGGTTCAGGACCAGCCTGAGGGGAGATGCTAGCAAGGGTGTGCTGAGGGCTGGGCAGGTTGTTTCACTTGTGCTGGTGAGCAGTGCCCCGCACCCAGTGCCTTCCTGGGGGTGCACAGGGCTGGGGGCTCTGAGAGCCCGCAGGGTGCCCAGCTCCAAAGGGCAGGCGAGAGCTGGGGCAGAGGTACCCAGGCTGGAGATGGGGCACAGGGAACCCCTGTGCTGGGGACCTAGGAGGGGACCTGGGACAGCAGCAGGGTCTTGGCTCCTGCAACCCCCTCATGTGAGCTGGAGCCTCTTGGGCAGCGCTAGTGCAGGGGAGTTGTCCTGGGAGCCAAGAGGGCTTTTCATCCTGGGCTGTCCTGGAGGAGGCTGTGCATCCTGACGGGCTCCTCGGTGAGCTGGAAAGTGGGGGAGAGATGGGGAAGGAGATGGTTAACTTATTGGGATGCAAGTGCTTGGGAGATGCTGAGTCAAACACGGGGGTGCTGAGCATCACTGTGGAGCATCCGGAGGGCACAGGATGGACAAAGCATTTTGGGTGCTCAGATCTGGGGCAACACAGGGGCCCTTTCTCTGCTGAGCCAGTCCCCAAAGGGTCTGGGGACCAGAAGATGGGGGCTGGGCTGGAGGAAGGACTTGGGAATGCGGCAGGAGTGAGAGACATATCCGTGTGTGACCGAGCAAGGGGCTGGCAGGGGCTGGACGGAGGTGGTATGATGCACCTCAGGAAGGCAGGCATCCTGCCATCCATGGGTTGTCCTGCTGGCTGCTCGTCACACTGTTCTCTGTTCCTCAGCTTTGTGGAAGTGTGGTGGGATACAACGCACAAACCAGGCTGCTAAATTGCCCCCACTCCCCAAAAAGCTTTTACTGACTCTGCCTCTCTGCCCCACAGCGCTGCAAGGACCGCTTGAACTCCCTCGCTATTTCCGTCATGAACCAGTGGCCGGGGGTGAAGCTGCGGGTGACGGAGGGCTGGGACGAGGACGGGCACCACTCGGAGGAGTCACTGCATTATGAGGGCCGAGCCGTGGACATCACGACCTCGGACCGGGACCGGAACAAATACGGCATGCTGGCTCGCCTGGCCGTGGAGGCTGGTTTCGACTGGGTCTACTACGAGTCCAAGGCACACATCCACTGCTCCGTCAAGTCAGGTAAGGCCAGGAGGGGCGGCAAGCGGGGCAGGGGGCCAGCCGCCCTGGCGCGGTGTGCCCAGGGAGCCCGGCGGGCTGGGTGCAGTACTCCCAGCGGGGTGCTGGCCCTCGCGGCCTGATTTCCCTATCTGGGGCAGGCAGTCGCAGTGGGGAGGGAGTCATATGTCTAGGAATAGCAGTGCCATGGGGCAAATTCTCCCGTCCTCTCCCACAGACCCATATCCAGAGCCAACCTCTCTACCCACCTACTTTTCCCACCCCACCTCTGCCCTCTTTTCCCCCGTCCTGTCCCCCCAGTCTGTCCATGGCATCTGTCTCCACTGCTCCTGCCCTTGCAGTCCCTTAGTCCCCAGCCGCCCACACACAGCCCCGTCCAGCCCTGCCCTCCTCCGCCGCAGGCTGCTCTTGAGCTCCCACTGCCAGAGCAGTGTCCGTCCAGCCCTGACGGTCCAGGGTCTCCTGCGGCTGTTGGGGCGCTGTGCACCGGGGACAGGCAGGGCCGGGGCAGAGCGCCCCAGAATCAGCTCTCTGCTCGGCAGCGCCTTCTGCAGAGGGGAGCTGAGCTGGGGGAGCAGAGCCGGAGTGGGGAGCTGGGGGCAGCAGGAGCCGTGGGCTGGGCTGGTGGAGGCTGGACTAGAGCGAGGGGTGCTGGTCCTGCTGACTCCCCCCACACGGTGCTGTGAGGGGTGAGCACTGCTCTCAGCCCTGGCCCGCAGCCGTGCCATGCTGTGCGGGTGCCGCACTGCTGGTGCCGGTGCCAGGGACCTCCCCGGCCAGGGCAGAGGCTGTGCCTGGCTGTGAACTCGGACAGTCCCGGCTGCCATAGCCAAGGGCCCTGCACAGTTCCCAGGGCCTGCCCGGACCCCTCTGGGCTGCAAAGGCAGCAGTGAGGGCCCAGGTGTCCGGGCAGCCATGCTGGCTGTGTGCGGTAGAGGGCAGCAGTGGCACATGCACGGCACATGTGCGCGCAGGGACACACGTGTGCAGAGGCAGAGACACGCCAGGAGAGGGCCATGAACACGCAGAGACACGCCAGGAGAGTGCCACGCGTATGCATGGACACGTGTGCATGCACAGACACACCAGGAGATGGGTGTATTTTCACACAGACATGTGTATGCACCCTCAGACACACGCCAGGGCGTGCTGGTACATGGACATGCACGCGCACCCAGAAAGTTACGCTGAGAGAGGGCTGTGGCTGCACACAGACGTGAGTGCAGGACCATGCCTGCGCACAGAGGACACATGTGCGTGCACACACACACACCGGGAGAGGGTTGCACACAGATGCGCACACGCATGCACACAGAGATGCACACTGTCCCGTGCAGCGATGGGTTGTGCGCTTGCATGCGTGCCGCTGGGGCTGCACGGAGGTGTTTCGGGGTGGAGAGACCAGAGGAGCTGCAGTGGCCGGGTGGCGCCGGGGTCGGTGCACCGGTGCTGCCCCGCGTCTCTTGCCTCCGTGCGCTGCGGATAGTGCCCGGGCTCCGTTCCCACCGCCCTCTGCCTGTCCTACCGCCTTAGCCCGCAGTCAGCGGCCTGACGCCCCCAGACGCCAGCCTGGGCCCCCGCGCTGACCCGGTCCCCTGTGCCGATGCCAGGACGGGCACAACTCCGGCCCGCGATGGACGTGGGGCGACCGCGCCACAGAGAGGGAGCGACGCGCCCCCGAAGAAGAGGGACAAAGCCATGGGCGAAGGACCAGGGCTCCCGTGCCCCGGGGCGCCTTGTGGGGCTGGCCAGAGGAGTGGGGCCAGGCCCCAAAGCAAGGAGCAAGACCCCGGTGCCTTGGGGCTGGCCAGAGGAGTGGGGCTGCGCCCCCGGAGAAGCACCAAGGCTCTTGAATCCTGGGCCACCCCCCTGGACTGACTGAAGAGAGCTGCCGCGTCCCAGACTGCAGACCGGCTCCCGAGGCCCTGGAGGGCTTCGTGAGGCTGGCCAGGGCTCAGTCATCCGCAGCGGCTTTCCCATGGCTCTGGCACCCCATACTTACCCTGTGGCCACGGGGAGCCGGGGGGTGCGTGGCGAAGGCTGGAAGGGGCTGTGGGGCACATCTCCTAGTCCCCCCAGAGCTGTCTACAGAGGGCAGCCGGGCTGCCCCTGCCTCTTAGTAAATGGCTTTTATTTTTGTACGGATGGCCACGTGGCCTGTTGTATGTATTGCGTCTCCTCGGTTCCCCCTGCACCCGTGCACCCCTTTATGCCCGGTGCCTGTGCCCCTGCTTCTGCCGGGTGCCCCTTCACCCTCCTGCCAGCCCTTCCCCATGGCTCTGCCACCCGCCAGGGGATGTGGGTGCAGGATTTGGGACCTGCCCTCCAGGGCAGGGATGGGGCTGACACTGCACCTCGTCTGAGCAATAAAACAATTCTGTCCTGAAGCTGGATGCTTCTCTTCATGGGGCCTGGGGCTGGGATTTGGCTCTGCCCGAAACTGGGGAGGAATGGGGGGCAGTGCGATCCTCTGACCCTTCTTCTGCAGCCCTGCTTTTTGGGGGGAGTCCCAGTAGGGGGGAGGCTGTGACTCGGGTGGGGGAGTCGGGAGAGGAGCCGTGGGGAGGGCTGGGGCCATGCAGGGCTGGGAGCAGGGAGCCTGGACAAGCAGAGATGCCCCTGGCAGGAGATGGGAGATCATCAGATAGGTCCTAGGCCAGGGGAGGCTGAGATTCAGGGGAGCCAGGGCTCCCGTGGGAGCTGAGTGCCGTTCTTTGGGAAGACAGGGTTCCCCGCTAGTGCTGAGCGAGCCTTTGGGTGCCAGCGCCTGGCTGGATGTGGGGGCACCAGGTGACTTGCCTGCATGCTTTCACCTGGGGCCGGGGCAGGACTGCTGTGCCACCGTCCCAGGGGACAGGCCCCGGAGTGCTTGGGTGCTTTATCTTGTGGCCACTGCTGGCAAAGCCCTGACCTGGGGGCTGGTGGCTTGTGCCTGGTGATGGCCGTGGGCCGCAGCACACCCCTGCGGCTCAGAGAGGGCTTTGGCTGGCAGCAGCGCTCCAGGGAGCGCTGGGGCGAGCAGGCAGTGAGCAGCAGGCAGCGGGGGCTGCAGCAGCACCGAGTGGGATGTGTGTGCTGGGGGCGCGCTGCACCCTCAGCTGTTCTTTGCAGCATCCTGCCCTGTGACGCCGCAGTCCCCGCGCCGCAGAGGACGAGGAGGCAGGTCCCCACGTGCCTGGGCATATGGAGAGCGAGCCGGCACTTTGCTCCCCTCAGCCACTGTGGGCTTGGGGCTCTGCCCCCCCTCCTGCGAGTGTCGGGTGCCTCCCGTCGCCGTCTTGTGTATTTGCCCTGCACTTTGCACTGGGGAAGAGGCTTCGGCTGTGACCTGCTCCTGGTGCCGGCTTTCAGGGCCTGGCAGTCCCTGGGGCTCGGCCCAGCAGCGGGGAGCGGGCGCTGCCGTGAACGGCGCTACCGGGAGGGATGGACCCCCGAGGGCCACCCCCCAGCACCACCGCGGCTGGGGGCGCGGGGTGCCCCGGGAGGCTGTGCTGAACCCGTGACTGGTGGGGTGTGTAGCAGAGCCGTGCACGTCGGTGATGCCAGAGCAGGGTTATTCCCTGTTTCTCCAGCCTGGGGCGGGCAAAGACCGGCAGCACAGGGTGGAGGGGTCTCCATGCGTCTTGGTGGGGGATGCTGGGGCTCTTGCAGCCCGCTAACCCTCCTCTCCTCTCTCTCCCCACGCAGAGCACTCGGCCGCGGCGAAGACGGGGGGCTGCTTCCCAGGGCGGGCGCTGGCGACACTGGAAAACGGTGCCCGGACGCCGCTGTGGGCCCTGCGCCCGGGCCAGCGGGTGCTGGCGATGGATGGGGCGGGCCGGCCCACCTACAGTGACTTCCTGGCCTTCCTGGACAAGCAGCCGCGCGCCCTCACCACCTTCCACGTCATCGAGACGCGGGAGCCACCGCGGCGCCTGGCCCTGACACCCACCCACCTGCTCTTCGTGGCTGAGAACGCCACGGCACCCGCTGCCCGCTTCCGCCCCACCTTCGCCAGCCGCGTGCGCCCGGGACACTTCGTGCTGGTGGCCGCCGGCGCAGCCGGCTTGCAGCCCGCCGAGGTGGTGGGCGTGCGGAGCCGGACCGACGTGGGGGCCTACGCCCCGCTGACGCGCCACGGGACCCTGGTGGTGGACGACGTGGTGGCCTCGTGCTTCGCCCTGGTGCAGGAGCAACATCTGGCACAGCTGGCCTTCTGGCCGCTCCGGCTCTACCACAGCCTGGTGGGGTGGCCCGGGGCGCAGGCGGACGGCGTGCACTGGTACTCGGGGCTGCTCTACCGCCTGGGCAGGCTGCTGCTGCCCCCTGACAGCTTCCACCCGCTGGGGACGGCGCAGGTGGAGAGCTGAGGGTGGACGGCGGTGGGAGCCCGCGGTGCTGGCGGCGGCGGTGGCCGCTGGGCGGCTCACTGGGTGCCCGGGTGGCGGGGTCAGCGCGCCACGGGGCTGAGCAGCCGCCGGAGCAGCTGCCCACCTGCTCTGCCTGCTCGGGGCTGGGGGGCCGCCCTGTCTGTCTCGGGGCTGGGGGCTGCGCGGCACGAGGGGCCCCCACGGACTTGGGGGTGCCTCCAGCTGGATCCACATGCTGCTATTTGTGTGTGTGTGTGTGTGTGTGTGTGTGTGTGTGCGTGATGTGCGTGTGTGCGTGATGTGCGTGTGTGTGTGCAGAACTAGCTAACGACTGAGGTCTGAGAGCCGAGGGGGAGTGCGGCCGGTGGCGGGGAGGCAGCGGAGGAGAGCGGATCCCTTGCTGCCGGGAGCTCCCGGGGGGTCCGGCTGCCCTGGCAGCTGCAGCCTGCCTGAACGCAGTGGCGAGGGTTTGGGAGAGGAGCCCCGGGGCCCTTTGCTGGCCAGCCAGGGCGTGAGGGAGCACGATGCCATTCCCCACCCTGGGACGCGGCAGCCGGAAGGAGAGTGATGCAGGTGCTGGGACCAAGCCCGGAGAGCGGGTGCAGAAGCCAGCCCCTGGTCTGCCTGGGGTGCCTGGGACGGGCAGGGCCGGAGGGGCTGGCACGGCTCTGGCACGAGGCCCGTGGCTCGGTGGTGCTGGTGCCTGTGGAAGGAGAGTGGTGAGGCTGGGAAGCGGGACCCCGAGCTCTGCCCTGCTGCCCAAAGCCAGCCCAGAGCGAGCCCGTGAGGCTGGGATGTAGCCACCCTGCCGGGTGTACCCCTGGGGGGGGGGCCCAACAGCATGGGAAGGAGGCTGCTCCGGGAGGTGGCAAAGAGCGAATTCCCACTGCTCTCCTCACCAGGGTGCCCTGGCTGACACGAGGGGGTTGCTGACCCCAGGGAGGGTGGGCATGCAGGCGGGAAGGTGCAAGTGTCACTGTGGGGAGCAGGAATGGGGAGACCTAGGGATGCGACCCCAGCCCGCTGGAGCCAGGGGAGGGAAAGGCAGCTGGGGAGAATGTGCTTCCTCCCTTGCCTTCGCTGCATCAGGCCCTGAGATGGCTCAGCCCCAAATCTGCTCCCTGTGCACCCCAAAGCTAATAGAAACTCCCCAGACGCTGGACCAGGGCCCTGCCTGGCCTGACCTACCCTGTCCCGGCCCCCCAAACCCTCAGGGTAACTCATTGCTGCTCACCGGCTCCCAGGGCCAACGGGGGTCCCAACAGAGCTGCAGCCGCGGCCCCCCACAGCAAACCCTAGTTAGAGCCTCAGCCTCCCCTGGCTCCGCATTAGCAGAGGCAGGGGGCTGTGACCCACGTCCCCCCTGCAGCATCACGTGTCTTTATTTATTTATCTGCTCTTTGTATGTACCATAGCCAGGAGGCATCGTGGGCGCGTGCAGGGTAAGATGGGAGCGGGTGGGATGGGGAAGATGTTCATTTGGGGGGGGGGGGAGGGATTTTTCTTTTTTTTAAAGAAAAGCAGAAATTATTTAAAGATTATTTTAAAGCACAGTTTTTACAGTGATTGTTGTCCACAGAAAGAGTGTGAGCGCAGTCGAGGACAGGTGTATTTTTTGTCTCTTCACTGGATGTATCTTTCCTGGTCGGGGACACGGCCCAATAAATCTATCTTCTCCCAGGTGGGCGCTCTGAGCTCTGGTGTGCGGGCAGCCTGGACCTGGGGGGGGAAATACCTTCCGCCTCCTGCCCCCAGCCCAGGGCAGGGTGCCCATGGAGGGGGTCCCCAGGGTGCAGCCATAGGCCTGGACATTTTTCGCTGGAGGGCTGAAAGCCCTCCTCGATGCTGCTTCGCTGCCTGGGAGCTGCTGCATGGTCTGGGCAGGCAAAGCACCCTCCGGCAGCGACCGGCGCTGCAGGCACCGGGACGCAAAGGCTGCCCGCCTCCCTGGAAAAGCCCCAGAGTGTTTTGGCAGTGCTTTTTCTGCCATCGCCTCAATGCACAAGGCGCTGGGGTGTCCTGCCTGGCTGAAATGCTACTCCTGGCATCAGCACCCGCTGTCCAAGCAGAGGGAGCTGGGCCAGCACCTCCCGTGGCTGCCATAAAGCAGAGGGTAGGCAGGGATTGGGGGGCACATAGTGCCCGTCAGAAACTGGGAAGGCAGGGTGGGAGAGCGTCTTGCTCTTCTCTAGGGGCAGGATTTGGCCACCCCAATGCCAGCCACCACTAAGGGACAGATCTTCCTCCCCACTCTTCCAAGCCCCGTGGAGGTAGCCAGCCCCCCAGCAGTCTGCGCAGGGGCCTATGTGGGACTTGTGCCACCAAGCTGTGCACCAGCACCACCTGGAAATGAGGGCAATAGGGACTGGACACGGGAATGACAGCCACCAAGAGGCTGCTGGTGACCGCAGCCAGGTCCCTGCAGGCTGGTGCTGCCCAGCGTGTCTGCCGTCCTAGCTCACCACCCCAGCTCCCTGCAGGTTGGGACACCCTTCCCCACCCTCTTCATCATCACAACACCCACTAACTCAGTGCTCCCAGCTAAGATGGACCCCCCCTACCCTGCACATTGGGTTTCCAGTGCCACATCAGCCAAGTGCTAGCCGCCGCTGGGTCTGTCCCCCCACCCACTCCACCTCCCTGTCTGTGTGTCCTGTGCTCTGGGGGGAGGCCACCAGCCAGCACCCCACACAGCCCCCCACCATACGTGTCCTGCTCCACGCACCCCTGTTTGCACCCCTGCTCCGTCTCCAACTGTCCTGCCCCAGTCTCCCACCTTTCCGGAGGACTGGGATTGGGGTACCCCCCCAGGGCCTTTCCCTAGACCCCACAGCACAGCGAGTGCGGAGCAACCCAGCAGCAGGTTGTCAGTGAGGGCCTTCGTCACCATGGCTAATTTAAGGGCTCTGTGAGGCGGCTTGGCTAATTTAATTAGGTTCTTATTACAGGGAAGGACAAATTGGTCCCTGGGGGGGGCGTGGGGTCAGGCCTTGGAGAGGCACTTTGTGGAGTGAAATTTGAATCAGGCTGCCGCTGCAGCCAGGGGAGCCCGAGGCATGGGCTCCCGTCAAGAGGGGATGCTCTGGCCGTGCCCTGACAGTTTGGGGCCTGCCCCCTCGCAGCTCAGCGGCACCCCAGCTGCTGGGGCTGCGGGGCGCAGAGGAGAGCAGGGCGCTGCTGGCCCTCCGGAAATCCCAGCCCCAGTGGCCCTGCGGGGCCACCAGGCAGTGGGAAGAAGCTGTGCCCTTTGGGGCTGCCCCATGGTGCTGTGAGGTGCCCTGTCTCCAGGCCTAGGTTTTTGGGGTGTCACTGGGCATGGGGCAATGGGTCTTTGCCCCATTAGAAGGTTGCTGCAGGTCACGGGGGGGCTGTTTTGGGGCATAAGCAGGGCAAGGGGGGGTCCTGGCTCTGGGCCAGCCCCAGGGCAGTGGGAGGGAGTGAGGAACTCATAAAAGAGCTTCTGGGGTCTCTCCCCTCCTGAAGCCCCCTTGGATCCCCCATAGCCCCATAAACCCCATAGCCGGGATAGTGAGGACAAAATGATGCCCAGGTGACAGACAGGGCTCATGGGGGGCTCTTGCTTCCCAGTGTTACCAAAGGCCCGATTTCGGTGACACCAGGACGGGGGTCCTCTCTCCAGCCACCTGAAGCAGTCATGTTCTGCAGACGGCAGGGGGGTCCCACCAGGGCCCCCTCCCACCCCAAGCGGCTGGGCAGTGATGGATGGGGCTGCCAGTGGGTGGCCGGCAGAAGGGCCGGGCTGGTAGGGGCACCACAATGGATGTCTCTCCATCAATTTGTCCTCATTACCATGCGAATAGTGGGTGGGAGGGAGAGGAAACCCCCCACATGCTCCCATCTGGGGTAGCCTTCTCCCCCCCACCCATCCAGCCCTGTCTGGGTGTGCTGAACCAGCGCCAACACCCCCCAAGGCCCAAACTCAGGGGAGGAGCAGTACCACCCCCTATTCAGAGCCTTGAAAAGGCTACAGAGCCCAGCCTTGTTAACAAGGGGGGACCCCGTCCCCATCCCCGCCTCTCCCGTCTGTCCCTCGCGCCAGGGCCTTCTGCCGTGGCAGCGCCAGCTCCCCCCCCTCCGGGCTCTAGCCTGGCGTGCGCCGGGTGCACCCCATGTCCTTGGCTGCGCTGGCTCCAGAGGAGGGCCCCCTCAAAACACCCGGGCCTGCAGGCGTGCAGACAGCAGTTTGCTTGGATGCCCCCTCCCAGGGGGGCAAAAAAAGCCATCAGCATCCCCAGAAAGCCCAGGGCAGGTTGCCCAGCCTGGTCACCCTGGGCAGCCTCCTGGTGCTGCCAGGCTGCAGGTGCCTACAGAGGGAGCCTGTACCAACCTCTTGCTCCCAATTTCATTAGCTTAATTTAGCTTAATGACTTTTCTGAGAGCTGCTCCTCCGGGAGCCAGGGGCAGGACCCTGCTGTCTGCAGCACTTGGTGGGGATCCCACCGTTGGCAGGGTGCTGGCCCTGGGACAACGGGAGCCCCAAGAGGGCGAGCAGTGCGGGCTGCAGAGCCCACCCTGTGCTGCAGCACGTCAGCCAGGGTCTCCTCCACCCCGAGCCCTCCACTCCTGCCCCTCTCCCAGCCCTGCATGGCATCCAAGATTGGGACAGTGTTGGGAGCCCCTTCCCCATAGCAGGGGCTGCCTGCCGCTTCCCAGAGCCGCTTTAGCTGGGCTCAGCAGCTCCTGTTGGCAGGGCTCTGCGCAGTTTCCCCTGGGCGGGGGTGGAGATGTTCAGACTGGACCGGCTCTCAGCATCGTGGTCCAAGCACTCTTATTACTCGCTTTCCAGCCCAGGTGCTATATCCCAAGTGGTGTCCAGAGCACCTGGGAGTCCCCCTCTCCCCAGGGCTCTGCCTCCTGCCCTCACCTTGCCCCGCTCCCTCTGGGGACAGGCAGGGGCTTGCCCATGGTGACAGCACGGCTACTGTGAGGACCCACCTGAGCACCCACAGCCACCCGCTGCCTCCCAGCTGGAGAGAGCACCCCAGTCCCAGGAACGGGGCTGACATCCTCCCCCCCAGCCCGGAGAGCCCTGCCAGCCCGGGGCCTGGTGCCAGAGGGCACCCTTGAGCAGCTTCTCCTGCAGCGCGGGGTGCAGCGCTCACGGACTGCCCCCAGCCCCCCTTCCCCTTCCCGTAGCCCCTCTCCAGGCAGCGGGGCCCACACAGCACCCGCTGTGGGTCCCTGCTCACCGGCTGCAGGGCTTGCAGAGGCAGAGGTGATGCTGGTGTCCCCCCCCCTCCTCACATGAGGGGACGGCCGGGGACCGTGCAGGGGGCCCGGCAGCAGGCATAGGCTGTTATCTTGCACGTCCCAGATCCCAAGATCCCCGGGGAGCTGCGGGTCCCGGTGCTGCAGGAGCACCCAGCAGAGCACTGCCCTGGGGGAAGCCCAGCGGAGGCTGCGTCCCCTTGCTGTGATCCCGCGGTGACCTTCTGCGCTGGGCGCTGGGGTGCCCCAGGCAGCGGGACGGGGGCGTGAGTACGCGCATGCACGCAGGGGACAGCTAAGAATCTAATCAGGGCCCTTTTCCTTAATAAATCATTCCTCTTAATCCAACGCCCTCCCTCCTGCTCTAATAACTCACGGCGGCTGGGCCCCACCGCCACAACAATGCGCCTAATGGAACGATTTATTTTCATAATGGTGCTGGTGGGGAGAAGGGGTGGCCAGGGTGGGGGCAGCACGCACCAGGGCAGGAGTTTCTAATTAGTGAATGAAATTTGATGTAAGGCTGGAGGAAGATGGATTCGCTGCCTGACAAGGGGCCTTTCAGCTCATCAAAGTGCCCAAACAGGGAGGTAAATTAAATTATTTCTAATTCTTCACTAACCTCTAGGGAGTCACCCTTCCACCAGCAAGAGACGGGTCCGCTACTGAAATAAAGAGGCACTTGAAGGACTGTGGCTAAGTGGAAGGGACTGGTCTCTTGTGAAGGAATGAGGATGACAAAATGGGATGAGACGGGACAAGCAGAGTGGGAGAGGCTGCCACTGGCTGTGCTAGAGGGATGGAGAGGGGAAAGGTGATGGTGGCAGGAAGAGCTGCAAATGGTCAATAAACAGACCAATCCGGGGATTAATGACTAATTTTGTACCAAGTGTCCAATCCATACTTGTCATCCTAATCAGACCTGGAGCTGGGCTGAAATGCAGCCAGCTCTGGGCTGGAGCAAAGCATCCTGGCAGCAAAGAAAAGGCATTTGAACCCTCCAGGGGATTTGAGCAGGGACAGCCCTGTGTGATTTGGGGTCAATGCCCGTGTTGTTAATGCTCCCAGTTTGAAAGCTATTCTTGGGATGAGCAGTGTTTTTCTGGATACCCAACTCCCGGATCCCTGTGATGGAGGGTCTCAATTCTCAACTCAGGGCTCTGGCAGTCTATAGCAGCATGACTCCGTCACCATCAGGGCCAAACGGCAGCAGTGAGGCTCAAGACAGTGCTGTATCTCACCCCAAAGGGCAAAAACTCCCCGCTGCAGAGTGGGAGGGGGCAGGCTGCTGGAGACTAGCATCTGCACCAGCCCTGCAGCCCTGCGCTCCTCCGAGAGCATCAGCTGCGAAGGGTGTTCCCTCACCCCCCAAAACACACTTTGGGTGCTCTGCCCCCACAAGCACCTCCCTGTCCCACGTCCCTGTGGGACATCACCCCATGGCCCACATTTCTACGAGATCTCCTGCCCATGCACTAACCGCACTCAGCACTGTCGAGCAGGCTCCGATCAGTGCCCTGGGAGGGGGATGGGGAGGGAAATAGGGGGAAAAGGGGGGGCTGCATCTTATTGCAAGGGGCTGGGGCAGGCCTGGAGGGGGCTGGGGCTGTGCAGTGGTGCGGGGGACTTGCAGCAGGCTGGGGAAGGCAGTCCCCTCCCCGTGGCTGAGCTAGGTGGAGCTGGGACAGGCGCAGAGCGGGCTGTGCTGACCCAACACTCCAGGAATTTAATTTGTTTAATATATTCCCTGGGAAAGAAGAAAATAAATAAGTGGCACCTTGCGTGCCCCCATGTCTCACTCTCGCAACGAAGGTGTCAGCTTAACGAGCCGAAGCCCTCAGCCTGATTAACCAGCCACTGCTCCCCCTAATAGGGAGCCGCCGAGCAGCATGATTGATATACCGGGAGCATTAGCCGGAGCAGCCTGGCGCTGGACTGCCGTAGCGGGTGCCGTGCCTGCCTCAGGCCCTTGCTCCTGCCCTCCGTGTCCAGGCACAGGCCAAAGGCAAGCCAAGGGCTCCCTCCTTCCCCGGGGAGGGGGACCATCCTGTCCCCTGCTTTGTGGTGTTGGGCTGCCGCAGGGGTGCAGGCTGGGCAATGGAGCTGCGGCTGCTTTTGCCTCTATAGATGCCAGCGCCCCATATCACCCGTATCCACAGCCCTTCCCAGTCCTGTGCAGGCCCACTGTGCCCTGGTGCTGGGTGGGGGAAAACCTAATGCCTTTCTTGATCTCTGTCCCAGCACTGTCCTGTCCTTGTCCCCCAGGACGTGGGATGTGCAGAGCCTCGCAGCCCGCCAGCTTAGTGAGGTGTACCCGGTTGGGCGCGCAGCCCGCCGAAGGGCAAGGGGCAGAGAGCACTGCTGGTTAGCTTTGGGGGTGTCTTTGTCGTCCGGGTGCCTGGATGGGCAAATGAGGGCCTGGCACTCAGCTGATTAATGTCCCTCCTCTGGGGACCCTCTGGCTCCTTCCTTTCCACTGCACCAAGGACATGCTGATGGTTTCCAGTGAGCCTGGCTGGACCAGCACCTCCGTGACCTCCCTGGCCAGGCTGCAGGACTGTGGGGGGCAGCCCCTTAAAAAAGAGGCAGAGGGCCAGGGCTGCCTGGAGGGTCTCATGTGAGCCCAGGGGCTCAGACCCACTCTTCCCAGGGGGCTGAGGTAGGGCTGCTTGGGGACACTGAGGCACAGGGACGGGCTGGAAGCCATGGTGATAACCAAGGGGAGAACCCAGGTGTCCCGGCAGCTCCTTCAAGGCTTCAGTCCATTGAGTCCCTCCCACTGCTAGGAAGAGAGCCCAGGTGTCCTGACCCCCCCTTCTCCCATCCACCCCTCCCTTAGCCCCTTCTGCAGTCCTGAGAGAGGTCCTGTCTGACTGTCCCCCCTTGTTGAGGTGCCCCCCAGGTCTCACCGCAGAAATATCACCAGCTCCCTGCCATCCCTGACCCACACCATCTCTGCCCCCTGCCCCCACCTTGGGAAAGGGTTAATCAGCAGCCAGGGAGACAAGGTAATAAATGGCTGTTATCTCGTTAATGAGCTGACATTAATTAGAGCCCAAGGTCCTGGGAGGAGCAGCTGATTTATCCGGTCACCCTGGGAGCAGGTTAGGAGCCGACTCCATGGAAAGTCCATTAACAGGGAAGAGGTGAGGCTATGCTAAGGGGGGGGGCAGTCACCCTGCACCTCTCTGCACTGCCCCAGAGCCCAGCCCTGGGTCCTGGCCCTGGAGGCAACAGCCTTGGTATAAGACCCAACAAAACAAAATAAGAGGATCCTGGAGTTGGTGTGAAAAATCAGGGGAAGGAGTCCTCCAGTGTGCCCAGTGATGGGGGTACCGGGTGCAGTGGGGTAGGAGAGCCTGGCAGTGCCAGGGCTGTGGCACTGGGCAGAGTGTACTGGGGCACTGTGCTGGGGCAGGGGCCCAAGGAACAGGAGGGTAAAAGGAGGATGCTCCCTGATGCTCTTTGAGTTCAGCCACTCCCCAGGTTTCTTAAATGATGCTGGGCTACCAGAGGTGCTGGTTGTTCAGCCTCTTCCCAAAAGAGCCAATGCCTGGAGCTAGGATGGAGAGTGAGGCTGAGCCCAGGTCCTGCCAGAGCTTATTTGGGGCACCAGGCTGGAGATGACCTGTGGATGGGTGCTGTGGGCTCATAGTGTCTCTGGACCTAAGAGGAAAGGGGTCAAGGGCTAATGGGGATGGAACTGGAGCAGCCAGATGCTGGGTCCTTGCAAGAAATGCATCTGAGCTGTCTGCATTTCCCTGTCTCTCCAAGTCCTGCCTTTACACAGGTGCCAGCCAGCTCTCCCCCAAGCCCAAGTGCCTCCGCAGTGTGTCACTGCACCCCGGGACCCCAAACCAGCCCTGCAAGCCAACAGCTGCTGACAGAGGGGAGTCCTGTGGGCCCCCTGCCTGTCCCTGGTCACTGCACGGGCCTGGCCCTGCAGGACACAGGTGCCACAGCCCTTTGCAATGTCTGTCTGCTGGGCAGGATCAGGTGCGATGCTTCAGCGCTGCTCTGTTTCTGGTCTGGGTGGGCACCCTCCCTGCCCTCCAGGCCTTCCTGTGCTGGTTTGCCATCCCTTCCCTGCTCCAGGATCGTAGCTGTTAGCACGCCATGTCCCATTAGAGATGGGGCTGCTTATTTGAGGAATTGCTTGGCTAAATAAACAGCTGCTCAGAAATCCCTGCAGGAGGCCTGCCTAAGAGGGACTGTGTGGTGTTTGCTTTGCCTGTTAACCCCTTCGCTTGGGACAGGTACCAGGTGCTTGGAGAGGGAGGCGTGAAGGCCAGCTAGGTAAGGTGCCGCCTCTATCGGTGTTTCTGCAGAGGGAACGGCAGCCACGCAGCCTGGGACCCCGGAGCTGGGCTGTGCCAGGAATGACACAAGCTGGGTCCAGCTCCCACCGTTGCAGAGCTGATTAAGAGCCATTATCTGGTTGGTCAACGGGGCCTGGGCTGCTCACAGGTGACTTCTCAACAGTTCATTTAGTCACAAATCACCACAGGGCTGGCAGTTTATTTACCTTCCCCACCAGCCTCCTGTGGCTTCCCAGACTCCAAAGATAGCGGGTGGCCCTGCTGCGAGGGGTAAGGGAAGGGCAGCATCCTGCTGAGGGGCTGTAAGTACAGCTCCCACAAAGCCTGGGGCACCTTGTACGTGGCAGGTCCAGGGTGCTTTTACACCCAGTGCTTTGCAGCAGGGGTGCAGCCTGCTCTGGGCCAGGGGCTGCGAAGCGCAGATGGCAGTGGGGCACTTCTATGACCCCCTGCATGGGAGTATGGCTGGGAAAACACCTGCAGGCACGGTTATGGCTCATACCTCCAGTGCAGGTTGTGCTTCCCAGCCGTATTTCTCCATCTGGAGCCTGCAGCCTTTTTGGGTGGTTTGGGAGTTACAAGTTGGGTGCTGCAAGATGACCTTTGGCAGAAGGGACAGAGCAGTCAGGTCTGCCACTGCTGCTCCCTGGTAGAGAGTTTAAAAACAGGGATTTCTCCCTAGACCTTTGACAAGGAAATAATTCCCAAAGGTGGGAGGCTTTGGGGGCTGTTACCTTCGCAAGTGTGTACTGCTGTCCTGGGATGGTGGCATTGTGGGGAGCTACTGCAAGCCTTAAAAGCTTGAGTTTTGCCAGGAACAAGAGGCCAGAAATCTGGGTGCCTGCCACCTTTCTGGGACTGATCCCTGTATAACCCCCCTGTCTTAAAGGCAACTTCCATTGACTGTAGTCAAGAGATGACCCTGCCCCACCAGAAGGGCCTGATGCTAAATCTTACGTCTAGACATAGCCAAGCAACACGTTAGCTGGAAATCAAGACACAGCCCCAGCATGTGTTGTGTCCTCACACAGTGATGATGTCTGGGATAAGGACTTGATCCTGGGAAAGCGAAAGTCTGGTCCCGGTTGGCAACTTTTAATCAGAGCGTGGATTTTCCTCGGCACCCTTGGCTTTGATCTTGGGGCAGTTGGATTTGCTGAGGGATGTTACGTTGCTGCCCAAGGTGACACTGAGGAAATGGCAGGGCTGTAAAACTGAACTGTGCCCCCAAATACTACCTGTGACCCCCATGGCTCATTGCTGGAGCCAAGGCACTGTGGGTGGCAGGTTAGATCTGGCAAAGTATGAGAACTGCTGGATATAGTATTGTGGGTTTCTACAGATTTATGTGCACTGAGACTGGGTGCTCCTGGGTGTCCTTGGGGGCCATGTAGGTGTTTGTTCTTCTAGTTTTTTTCCTGCTGCTTGGCCTCATGTGGCTGGAAGTTGCATGGAGAAAATTCATGTGGGGCTATGAACACTGCAAAAGGAGAGCTCTACTTATGTAGCTGGGCACTAAGTGCTACTGTGACTGGTGGTTTTAGGTGGCTGAAAGAAGGAAGGGCTGTGAATGTCCAGATGAGGTGTTTTTTAAACATCAAGCACCTCTAGAAAATCCCTGACAAAATATCTGGCAAATGAACCAGTCCCAGGAAGCAGTGGACTGTGTGAATATTCCTGGCGCTATCCATTGCACGAGGTGTGTTGTGGGCACAGCTCTTGCCGAGGGGCAATGGAGCTGAGAAACCTCGCTGCTGCCTGGGCAGTGCACACCTCCCTGGCAATGTGAGCTGGGCTGTGCTTCCTGGATGAGAGTAGATGAGGTGTTTAAGAGTAGAAGCACCTTTAGGGCCAAGTTGTTCCCCACGAATATGGGGTGCCTCAGGCAGGGGTCAGATGAAGTGGAGCTGCAGGTGCTAGTGGGGTGGGCTTGACCAGCAGGAAATCTGAAGGTGGGAGAAGCACCCTGTCTTGTTCAGGGCTTTAGAGCTGGTGCATGTAGCCCTGAATCCAGCTCAAGAGGTCTGACCTGGCTGTGCCCAAGATCTTCTACAGCAGCAAGGCAGTGTCTGCTGCCTTTTTCACAGAGCTTGCCCCCTTGGTGGGGGTCTGATACAACTGAGTAAGCAGAAGAGGCCCTGCAGTAACAGCACATGGTGAGCTGTGCGTGGATTAGGAGCCAGGACTGTTGGCAATATGGTTTTGGCTGAGAATATCATCCCTCAAGCTCCATCTTCTGAACTGGAGTCATTTTCTGGGGCAGGAGGCTTTTGCTCTCTCATCTGCAGAGTGCCCTGTACCACCAGGCCATGGGAATGAGTTGTCTCTCTAGCTGATATCCTGGCATCTGCTGCCTGTGGATGATGCTCAGGATTGCCTCAGATCCTGTGTGAAAACCCTCCTGTAGAGGGAGGGCCCTGGGCAGAGGTGAGGGGCCAGGCCACAACTGCACTCACTTGTTACAGTCCTCTGATCTAGTTAGCAACCAGGTGAGCTGTCAGCAGTGGGGCTGATGGATGGGGAAGCAAGTTTCCTCCTTCCTGAGGCGGGAAATGAAGCTAATCAGACCTCGGACACCTTAATCCAACTCTGATCTGATTAATGACCCCGAAGACTGTGAACTCATCAGCACCCTGGCATCTATCACTGCCTGCATCCCGCCCCTTCTGCCTGGTGCGGCTCGCCTGTGTGCAGGCCTGGGGCTCTGGCTCTCCTCCCTGCTTGGTGTGGGCTGTGCGCTGGCCCCTCCACCCCTGGGCAACTCTCCCCACAGGCCCTGGGATCTAGGTTTGACTCACCTGGAAGAGGGGGCTCCCTTTTGCTGGGGTCCCATGGACCTCATTTGGGATGTGTTAGCATGGGCAATGCTCATCTCTGCCAACCTGGAGGAGGTTGTCTGCTTCTAGGCTGGAGCTATGCCATGCTGTTCCCAGGTGTCTTTATTGGGATGTTTCCAACCAGATTTTATGGCTACTGTCTGCAAAGAACTGTTTCTCACCTATGCAGTGCAATGGCAGTAGCTTGGCTTCTTGCACTTGCTTTTCCATGGGATCAGCGGCCAAGGTGAATGGGACTGGACGGGCTGGGTCATCCTGGGCTGTTGATCCCTGAAGAAATTGCTTCTCTTTGGAGAGCCACCTGGGGTAATGCAGGGGACTTCCCTGAAGAGACCAAGGATGTGACCCAGTGCAGTGAGTCTCTTACAGCCCAGACCCTGAGAGCAGGACACCTACAAAGTAACTAAAATCTGTTCCCCCCCCCCCCCCCAAAAAAAACAAAACAAACAAAAAAAAAACATTGAGACCACAACAAGCTGGGAAAGTTCCTGCTACATCCTTGCACCCAGTGTGGGAAGTCTTGATATGAGCACATGGGACTGGTCCCTTTGGCCACCACATGCTCTATGGCTGGTGGGGCTTTGACATGTCACCAGATGTGCACTGTGGCCAGATGTGCACAGCAGCCAGGGGCAGGTTCTATTGTGTGCCTGCAACACATGCAGGGGCCAGAGCTGTGCCTTTGCTCTCACTCTGAAAACATGAGGTGGCGTGGATTTAACTTCAAAAATAGCAAGCACAAATAGGGGCAAAAAGCAGGAAAAAGAGGGAGGGGGGAAGTGTGTGTGGCTGGGGGAGGAGGGGGGATAAAAAGCACTGGAAAATGGACACCAGGGGAATGTTTTTCAGGGTACACTTTCATTTCACTGTGCATTATTGCTTGAGCTCTTCTTTCCCTTCAGACATGTCCCTCTCAGGGTCTGCTCCCACTGCCTGAGCTGCTGTCAGGACAGCCACTAATGCCACTTGCTCAGGCCCTGGACTTGGCAGCAGTTACCCTGACCCTCCTGGCTGGCCAGCTGCCTGTCCTCCACCCCACATTAGGCAACATGGTGTTGACTTACCTTGATACCTGGGGCACAACAGAGATGTCCCCTGTATAAAGCTAATAAGCCGTTGCAATCCTTGGAGCCAGTCCTGGGGACCATGACAAGGAATGGGTGGCTCCTCCCTTGCTGCTGTCACCATTGCAGGCTGCTCACCTGCAGGGATAGGGCTGTCCTGTCTCTCTTTTTCCCTCTGTTCCCAGAATACCTGTTGCAGTTCTTTCCTGTGCTGGGGAGCCAGACTGCCCTGTTTCCCCCACCGATTCCTGTCCTGCCCCTCCCTTGGCACAGCTGGCTACTCCAGGGGAGGGAGAGGGCTTAGAGTCCTTCTGCTTGGCAAGGACAAGGGCTTGTGTCCCAGGAGCACTGAGGGGGCAGGACTGGGGACACTTGGGGACTTCTTTACTCCTCTCTCCTGATGGTGGAGAGAGGATCTAGAGGCAGGCACAGGGTAATGGGAGCGAAAGGGTTACCTGGCTCCACTTTCAGTATCACCATACACTCCTGCCTTCCTCCTCCTTGGGTGACTGCTTGCAGCCTCTGTGGGAGGCAAGACACTGAGGGATGGACCTGTCCCTTGCTCTAAAGCCTCAGGGGACTGAGCAGTGTTGTAAATGGGGAAGGGGGAAGAAACACAGAGATGGGAGATCCCTCTAGCCATTATAATATTTAAACAGGACAACAGTAGCTGCCTTGCTTGCCTTCCAAAGAGCAGGACCCATCCTCAGACATGAACAAGCAGAGGCTTGTCTCATTGCGTTAGGATAACACAAAAAGGTGGGACCTAGAGACTGACAGATGCAGACCCCCTGTGCTGGAGACCAGAGGCATGCTCCTGTGTGCATGCTCTGCTTCTCTCTGAGGGCCAGTGCCAGGGGGCTGGGGCCAGCTCCGCTCCTGTTCACTTACATCTCCCAGATCAGTGAAGGCTTTCCTATCTGCCCTGTCCTCTTGATGCTTTCCAAGCTACGTCTTGTCCAGAAAAGTTCAGACCAGACACATGAAAACCTCCTGGCAGGTGTCTGCTCTGTTGGCATCTTGGACAGACATGGGTGATGCAGGAAGATGGTCCCCATGTGCACCTGGCTCTGGTTTGCTGATTCCCCCCAGTGTGGAGGGGTGTAATGGGGAACAGAGTGACTGGCCCTGGATGGGGCTCCCCAGTGCATGGGGGTGCAGAGGAGCCAGTAGGCAAGCAAGCGCCTCTTGCTGCCTTCCCAGCCAGGTGGTCTGCCCCGAAGTGCTGGGGGACTTTGTAGAGCCAGGGCAGCGACGGAGCTTATCAGGGCTTCATATATATTCACTCAAGTCCCTCCAGTCTCTCCCTGCCTGTGCAGATCCATATCCCCTCCAGTCAGTGTGGCCATGGAACTGCTTCCCCACTGAGTCTCCAACGAAAGCAAGACTGCCTGGGGATCAGGACGGTGGGCTCGGTGCCGTGGTCAGTGAGTCCTGTACCCTGGGAGGACCCCTTGGGTGCAGGCCAGGGCTGGGCCGGGTTGAAAGCCTGGGGAAGGGGCAGAACCGGCCGGGTGGGACCCCGCTGTGTCCCTCGCCGCTGCGGCTGGGGGGATGAGGAAGCCGGAGGAGGGAGGCCGGCAGGGAGCCCAGCCCGGGGCCCGCGGGGAGGCAGGCCGGGGCGGCGGGGCGGGGGGCCGGCGCGGAGCCAATGGGGAGCTGGGGCAGGTGGAGGGGGGTTTAAAACCCCCCCGGAGGCGGCGGGCGAGCGAGTGCCCGAGAGGAGGAGCGGAGAGGAGGGCTGCCCCCGAGGGCAGCCCCGCGGAGTGCGCGGCGGGGCCCCGCGAGTGGATGCCCACCGGTGCGGGAGCCGGTGCCGGCGGCGGGGCTGGCCCGGGGCTGCCCGGCCGGGCTCTGCCCTGGCAGGGGAGCGGCGGGGCGAGCCGCGCCGTGCCGTGCCGCGCCGGGGGGCCCCGGCGGCTCCGCGCGGGGCCGGGCCATGCACAAGCCCATGGAGAAGTCCCAAAACTTCCGCATCGAGGCGCTCCTGGCTGAAGAGCCGGCGCGGAGCGCCTCCCCGCCGGGGCTGAGCCCCGGGAGCCCCTCGGGGAGCCCCGGCCCCGCCGGGCGCTCCGACACCCCCTCTCCGCGGGCGCCGCGGGGAGCCGCGCCGCTGGCCCCGGCCGGCTTCGTCCCCAAGCCCGGCTTGTTGCACCTGCCCGGCCCCGGACTCAGCTCCCTGCCGGCCCTCTACCCGCCCACCGTGTACCCGCTCCCGGCCCTGGGGAGCCAGCACCCCGCTTTCGCCTACACCGGCTTCCCCCATCTGCCGCCGCCCGGCTCGGAGCACCTGAAGGCGGCCGTGGCCGGCTCTTTCCCGCTGGAGCACTGGATCCGAGCCGGGATGCTGGTGCCGAGGCTCTCCGACTTCCACGGTGAGTGACCCGGGAGCGGGACCGTCCGTCCCGTCGGGCGGGACGCAGCACTCGCCTCCTTGCCACCCCCAGCGCCCGAGGGCTCTGCCCCTCGTGGCCGCCGGCCGGCTCTTGCGCTCTCGGGGCGGGGGTCCCCTCGGGGCTGGAGCTGGGGGCTGAGGCGCCCCGAGGCCGCCCCTTCGCGGCACCGCGGCCGTCGGGGTCGGGGAGGTGGCGGTGAGTCCTCGGGGCTGGCCCCAGTGCGGGGCTCGCTGCGCCCCGGCCCGCTCCCTGCTCGGACTTGGCGTCGAGGTCCCAGAGGGCTGCACACCCCGTCCCCCTTCTCCGAGGCTCGGCCGTCCCGCGGCGATTCCCGAGGGGGCAGATTCCCGACCCGGGAGCCTCCATGGGCTGCAGGGAGCCCGGGAACCCGAGCCGCAAGGCGAAGGTCCCACGGTCCCCCCCATCCTCCGCCGGCCCGGGGCCGGAGGATGCTGCAGGACCGCACCGAGGGGCACTTCCCTTCCCGGTCCCGGGAGAGCAGAGCCGCTCCCTGAAGGGGCGCAGGGGCCGGGCCGAGCCGCGCCGCGCTGCCGGGACCCCGCCGCCGGGCCGCCTCTCCGGGCTCGTTGGACTCCGCCGGTGCGGGAAGAAAACGAAAATAAAGAGGCGGCCAGCGGAGCCGGCGCCGGGAAACGAATAAAACCCGCTCGGTGCGATTGGGAACGAACCGGGCCGGCTCCCCCCGGCGGGGACGGGCAGGGAGGGAGGGAGGGACGCGCGGCCGGTTCCGGGCTGGGGGTCCCGGCTGCTCGGCTCGTGGGGTGCGAGGAGCCCATCGGGCCCGGCTCCGTGCGGCTAGTGCCGCCGAGTCGCCCCGGGCTGGAGCCCAGACCCTGCCCGGGGGCCCCGCACAGCGCACACTGCTCAGGGAATAGCACCAGAGCGATGGGCAGGGACCGGATCCTGCACTGCAGGGCACGGACAGCACAAGGACTAGCTCCAGGCACATCAGTGGTGCAGGCTGTTGTCCCACTCCCCCCATGGTCCCCGGCAGAGCAGAGCACCCGTCGCTGGCTCCCCTGGAGGACCCTGCCCTGTGCTTGGCTGGGACTGGAGTGAATGGAGATCTAGTCATCGCAAAGATGGGTGCTAAAATGAGCGTGGTGTGTTAATAAGCTGCTGGTGGAGAGTCCGGATTTATTAGCCGAGTTTAGTGTCCTAATTACCTGGGAGCCCATTTACAAAAAATATGGCTGGATAAGGTGGTTAATTAATAAACTGGCCAGAAGAATAATAGTGCAAAAATGGAGAGTTAACATGAAACATCTGATTCGTTGCTCCTTCCTCAAATTACACCTGGGTAGGTTGAAGAAAAAGGGTCTGTTCCCTTATCTAGACTTTCCCTTTTCCCTGGCTTTCCCCCGGGCTGCAGGATAGATCCGGCTGTGAAATACTGGTGGTGCCTAGGGGTGCAGAATATGCTTCCAGTGCTGAGGGGCTCTGTTTGCACCCTGCAAGTGGGTCACTGAGAGCAGGAAAAAAAAAAAAGCCTCTCTTCTGGGTGGCAAAATGCCCTCCTGCCCCTCTGCAGAGGGGAGTCAAGGCCTCACTGTCCTTGCAGGGTCTAGGTCTGTCGGGGTGTCTCAGCATCCGGTGGCTTTGTGCTGGGGTGCGTTTCACCAGGGTGGGATCACACCGCTGCAACTGCCCCATGCTCTGAGCTTAACTTCTGGCCGGAATAAGGTAGGGATGTTTGTGCTTCAACAGCCCCATCCCTCCCAAGAGCAGGATCAGCTCCAGTGCTTGTCTCCAAAACCCTGCTACAAGGAGATGGATCCTAAATCATGGGCATGAGAATGATCTGTGGAGGGAGTATTTTAGCTGTTCCAGGATGCATGGGAACAATGTGCCTGCGAGTCTTGTGGAAAGCATTGAGTAACAATGAGCTGGGCTCCTGGGACAGCTCAGGGAGAAAAAACAGTCTCTGAACCAAGTATTGGTGGACTGCATCCATGCAGAGCTAAGGAGACATGGAGACGTTACAAGAGAGAGCAGAAGCTGCCAAAACTGTAGATTTATAAATCACAGTCACCCACTCCATTGCCCCAACCCAGATTCTCCCCAAAAGGTGTTTGCTCACAGTTCTGGAGACTCCTTTGCTGGGGAGAATTGTGTTTCCCTGGGCTGTCCATTTTAATACTTCAGTGGTTTCTTACTAGAGGCTTTTCTTGCTACAGTTTGTTCCCAAGATTTCTCACCCTGAACACAGCAAATCTTTCTCTGGTCTTCCTGCCTGGCCTGCACACACTGAGGGTCTGCAGCTCCTTACCAGCCTTCCCCGCAGCCCAGCTACTCCTCCAAGTTGGGTTTCCACCCTGAATGCTTTCAAGGCTTTCTTCCAAACTCCTTAAAAGTGATCCCCCCCCCCCCCCGAAGCACAGAGACCGATGCTAGACACAGAGCTCCAGCCGAGGCCTTGCTGGAGCAGAAGGATGATGAGTTGTGGGTTTGCAGCTGCTCCCCTGCCTGAATCCTCCACATGGATATTGCTTCTGACCTGGGGGGGCTCTCACTTGGCTTCAGGTCTGCTCTCCTCTCTGTGTCCATTCTCCTAGGGCTCCTGCCCCTCTCGTCCTTCTGTCCCATTACAGACATTGCTGACATGTAGACCCTGGTCCTTGTTCAATCCCAGCTTGTTTCTCTTCAGACCCTTGTTTCTGTCTCTCAGTCAGGATCATTTGGGTTCTCAGCTGTGCCCCAGCCCTGTCTGTTGTGGGCTTGCAGCAGACTTCAAATGCAGGTCTCTTTCCAGCTTGCCCAGCCCCCATAGTCACTGGGACTGGGCCTAGTTGCAAGTTCTGGCTGTGTCTGGGCTCATGTTTCCCCACTGTGCTGGCCAGCACATGGGGATGGGGACAGCAGTGTGGATACAGCTGTCCCTACAGGAAGGGGCGTCTGTGTCCTGCCTAGGGCACACTACTTGCATGACCCTTCCTGCTTTCTGAAAAGAGGGTGGTGGGCTGGGCAGGAGCATCTCGTTGTTGGCATAGGGGCCCTTAGGCTGCCTGTAGTTCCTGGCTGCCCTGTCCCATTGCCCAGCTCAGGTGGATGACCCTGCCTGGCTGAGGTGTCCAGGGTGACTGAGCACAAGTTTCCATACTGCTGTGTGCTGGTCCTGTTAGCTCTCTGGATAGCAGTAGGTAGATATCTGGGAGAGACACATCTGGAAGCCCATGATTTCCTCCTAGGACATGTTCTGGGGCAACCCAGAGGGAGGTCATCCTTGTGGTTTATTCATGGGAGGCACCAGGACAAAATCCTGAACATTTTTTTCAGCTGCATGTGTAGAGATGTTTTGCAGGCATGGTTTGTTTGCTCTCCTGGGGACAGTCAGGATGAGGAAGGAGGACACCCCCTGAACTGAAACAGTGAGCTCTGAGGGGATGTGTTGCACACACTTGCCCTGTTCTTGCCTTTGTATGCTTGTGGTGGGAGGCAGTAGTTATCCTTACAAACCTGGCCTGGGTTTGGGGGTTATTCAAGTGCTACCGCTGCAGCATAAGCAGATACTGTCCTTTCCTGCTTAACTGAGCTGCAGCAAGGGCCTCTGTGCATCTGCTGCAATGCAGAGCGAAAGGGCCGGGCGCAAGGCCAGTGTGCCGAAGCAAGCATTGCCTCACTGCAGCTGGTGGGGGGGCAAAGCCCACCCAGGGCTCCTCCGCTCCCAAGCTGTATTTGCATCCTAGCGCTGCAGGCCTGCTGTGAGCATGTGTCTGCCTTCCTGAGCTGTGTGTGGGGAGCACTTGGCACTGGGGTGCTGTATGTCTCGGTGCTTCTGTGAGTTGTGATTTATTTGCCCTGGCTAGCGGTGTAGAAATGCAGTGTGGTGGTGGGAGCCAAGCACAGAGACCTACCATGTCCAAGATTTGTAGAAGTGGAGAGTGGTAAGATACAGATGCAGAGTGGGGGATGCGGGAAGGTGTGAATCGTTCCCCGCTGGGGACCTGGTGCCCAGCTGTCTCCCTGGGACGCTGCTTGTATGCATTGCCTGCTCATCAACTTGATGGAGATTAGAGAGGTGCCTGCTCTTGGCTTGAGGGAGTTGGGCAGCACTTCTGTGGGCATCCCCCCCACATCAGGCATCTTGTCTACTGAGGCCAGGAGCTCTACAATGTGTGCAGTGGTGGGGATGTGACTCTGGAGATGGCCTTTGGATATTGCTTGAAAGGAAAGAGTTACTCAGACCAACAAGGCCCCAGGGATGTGAGCCCAAGCTGGACCCTGCCACTCCATGGTGGTGAGTTTGCTGATGGGTTGTGCTGGGTGAGGATGACAGGCTGTTGGGTGGTGCAGCTCCGTTGGGCATAAGTCATATCAAACGTGTTCCTGTTCTCCCACAGGCTGCAGGCTTGGCTCTGCAAGATGTGCAATGTAGGCAGAACAGCTCCAGGCATTTCTAAGGCAGCCAAGCTGAGTATCGTGTTGTCCTGCTTAAAAAATGAACTTGGCTTCCTGTCAGCGAAGCTGGGTTGCAGAGACCAAGGGAGGGAGCACGGGGAGCGATCACCCACCAGGTCTGCTCCCCCTGAGCTGCTGGGGACTGCCCCTGGCTGATGCCTTCCTGGGCTCACTATGTGTGCAGTGGTCTGGCATCACCAGGAAGCTGGAAACCGACTGGCAAAGAGCAATCAGGAGCCAATGGTGGAGCAACCAAGAGGTTACCAGAGGTGGGAAGTGCCTTACATGCACTAGCCCACATGGAGAATGGTCACAGCTGCCAGCAGGCCAAGAAAGGCCTTGTAATGGCCCGAGTGTTGGTGATACCCTCTCCCTTCCTCCCAGTCCTGACATCTGGGGAGACACCTCTGGTGCAGACAGGGTGCTAATTTCCTCTCCTTTATCTGCCAGCCCACAAAGTTAAGTGAACTATGGCTAAGCAAACCAAATTAAAACCAAGTGGGTTAATATCAACCCATGGATTAGCCTCGTTATCAAGTAGACGGAACTGTATCAAATAAACCAATAATTGCTTATAAGCTTTATCTAATTATCTGGGAAGCAGCTGTCTTGTAGCGCTCCTGGCCTCAAACTCGGAGGGGATTCCCGGCTCCAGGCCAATCAATTTATTTACTGATATTGCAGCCAAATGCTGGGCACCCATCAGAAGGTCCAAGCTCTGCCAGGCTGAAGGGATATCAGACAACAGTTCTGATCTCAAATGTGGCACTGGAGGAGATGGCTGGGCAGATAGGAAGTCATTTCTCAAGCAAAGCTGTGATGCTGAGGCAGTCGTTGGTCTCCTGGTGGGAATTGGAAAAGGGAAGACCCTTCCTGAAAGGTTGTTCTTTGTTTTGGGACGTTGGTTGTGGTGGAGATGGGTTCATAACTTGGCTGGCACAAGACAGTGGGAGGTGAGTCCTTGGGGCATTCTCCCTCTGTGTCTTTTGGGAGGATGTTGACTGTGTGCTGCGTGATGGACAGCCACAGAGAGGGGAGGACAGGACTCCACCAAGTACACTGACAGGACAGGGTGAAGCTGCCGGCAGCCGCAAGGCATCATTTCCTCTTTGCGCTGGAAACTGTCTCATATCATCAGACTCCCCTTTTTCCTCCTCTCTTTGCTGCTCTGCCAGTCAGAAATCAAAGACGCTCTTCCCCCGCACCCTCCCTGCATAAAGGAGCCAGGACCCTTCAGTGAAGCTGCTAGCAGGTCTGAGGCCAGAGACATTTGCAGCCTGGACACGCCACATGAGGAGCAGTGGTGATGGGTAATAGCAGCTGCCGTGGTGCACTGGGTGTATTTTTAGAGGAGGCTGCAGGTTTGGTGGCCAGTCATACTGGTGTAGGCACATCATGGTTGGGCTTTGGACTGGAGGTGGCTTGAACTGCATGATAACACCATCAGAGAGATTTTAGTTTTGTGTGTGTGTGTGGGGGGGGTATTTATTTATTTATTTTATTTTTGCTAGCCCTGGAACAGGAGGAAGTGTGGGTTTCTAGGGAAGTGATGGTCTGTAATGGGCACCACTGTACTGAGCCCCACGCCTGAACTGGGGACACAGCTGATGAACCTGGCACTGACAGAAGGACCTTGCTCCAGTGCTCAGTCCCTTGCACTGGTAGCAATTTGGGCTACTTCCCATTTTGGTTTATCTGGCTTTTGGGCAGCACTTCCTGTTTTGCTTTTCCCTGCTAGACCAAGGAGTCTTCAGCATCTTACTTGGAGGAGAGTGGGTCCCTGGAGGGGCTGTCAATAAAGCAAACTGCCTTTCAGTCTCCTCTGAGTATGGACAAACTGAGGTCCCCCAGCTCTTGGGGTCGAGACTCATTCCTGTGCCCCTGCTCTGCTGCGCTCTTCCCACATCTGTTTATAGTCTGGCTACATTTGGCCTTGCAGGAGGAGGCACAGAGGAGCCTTTTGGGGTCGTCTGGAGGATTTCTGTGCTTCCGAAGGCACATGCCCATTTCTGTGCTCCCCAAGGGCTGGGCCCTGCACTCTCTGCTGGTGGTGGGGGGGGGGGGGGGGGGGCGGTATTCAGACTGGGAACGGGATGTTTCCTCTGCCCCAGCAGTACAACCTCCAGCTCTGAAAAATCACTGATTACGGGGTGCTGGGATGTGGTGCACCTTGTTCCCTTCTCTTTCCCCTAAGCATCTACTACAGACTATGCCCAGAAAGAGGACCTGCTCAAGGAGACCTTTCCCCAACCTGGTATGGACACCCTGTGCAAAGCAGCCCTGGGTTCAGGGAGGGACCGAAGCATTGGGTGCCCCATGTACCCTCCCATCTCTAGCATTGGAGATGGGCTGGTGGGAGCTGGGCTCCCTTGGCTCCGACAGCCTGTGGGGCACTGCCTGAGGTGCGCTGTGTTATGCTCCCTGCTGAAGGCAAACAAATGAATTTTCCCACTGGTGCTTTCTGACACATCTCTGGGCTTCCCCCCAACTGAGGGGTCATTAGCTTGGGCTGCTCCCTTCCTTGAGGATACTAATACCCCTAGAGAGCCAGTCTCCACAGCACCTCCTTTTCTTAGCAGAAAGGATACTTCCCAAGTCCTTTTGGTCACCGTATATATGCTGACAATTTGTGCAGACAGGATGTGGCAGATGGGGGTCTACAAGGGCCAGGAGAAGGGATCTGTAGCCAGCTCTAAGCTCTGGGTCTCCAACATCATCCATGGCTGGTCAGAGACTGGACAGCAGCTGAGCTCTGCAGAGCTGATGCCATCTTTCACCCGACATTTGTATTTGTCCCAGTAATGTTTCGAGCCTTTCATTTGGTTTTAGCCTTGACATTCCTGCAGCACTGTTTTATGTGCATGTATGTTAGATCCCCAAGTCGGCACACTCTGCATGTACGTGTGTTAAATTTGTTGGCACAGTGTTTCTGTGTTCGGTCTCTATTTAACAAGGCAGCAGCTGCCATACGTGTGAGGCAGGTCCCAGATGGCTGATGGGCTCTCTCCTTGCATGGTGGGTTGGTGAGCTGTAAGAGCAGGAGGGGCTGTGTCCAGCCCTGCTCTCATGAGGAGTTTGCAGAGTCTCAGCCCAGCCTGAGCTCTGCCTGTTTGACCCTTCCCACCCAGTGTCCAGGTACCGGGGATCAAACCTGGATCACGTTCGGTTAATGTCCCCTTCATAAATTCCTTCATGATGCGTCACTGCTGTGTTTGTGAAGGGCTCAGTGGACACCTCCAGGAGATGGGTAGGTCGGGATCAAAGCCGGAATCTGAGGGAGATAACGCGGATGGTGCCCCATGCCCCACCAAGAGGGTGAGCTGGAGCGACCCTCGCCCACCCTGCTGAGCAGGATGCTGCATGGACCAGGGGAGCTGGCAGCTGGCTGAAAGCTCTGTGGGAAACAGGAGGCTCTTTGGAAACATTTCCCTCATGGACAGCCCTACCCTGGTCCTGCACGGCCAAGCAGGGCCAGTGGCCAAGCTCTGTCTCACCCCATGCAGCTCTGTCCTGATGCTCTGGCACGTCAGTCCCCCCTTCCTCATCCAGCTCCTGGACACGGGTCGGGTGGAAATTCCCTGCTTTGGGTTTGGGCTGATGCCCAGGCTCGAGGTGGCTGCCGATGAGCCAGGCTGGGTGCCGGTGAGGGTTTCCAGACAGCTCGTGTCCCCCTCCACAGCTGTGGCCCAGTGGGCTGGCTTGGCAGGGACGTGCCAAGGACTTTTCCCATCAAAGCCCCTGTGGCGCTCCTGCACTTTACACCCAGCTGCAAACCTCTGAGTTTGATTGCTGCTGCGGTGCTGGGAGAAGCAGGAAAAGCTGAACCCGGGGGGACAATAAAGCGAGCGGAGAGGAGATAAGCGGGGATCAAACACGGCGTGGTAGCCACCCCGCGCTGGACTCTCAAAGGCTTCTTTGTTCGTGCTGCCTCCCGATCCAGCGCCGCGCTGCCTTCAAGGGCCGAGGGCAAGATAGCAGCCCTGAGCCGGGCTCCGCTGCTGCTCCTGCCGTCGCAGACCTTGGCAGTTGGGCAGCCACCTGCGCGTCCCAGCAATAAAAGGAGGTTTAATTTCAGTCACAGGATTGATCCCAGTTGCAGACCGAGGCTTGATAACGTATCTCACTGGTTCGTATCAGTCGGGCAATAAAGCCATTATTGGGGCGGGAGGCGATGGAGGCGACACTCGCCTTCCTCCTCGCCCTGGGCCTGCTGCAAGGGGTCCCCGCAGGCTGTGCCCCCGGCCCTGCTCTCCCTGACCCCAGCCCGCTGTCTGCCCTGCAGCCACCCCACAGTCCGGCTTGATGGGGAAATGCCGCCGGCCTCGCACGGCCTTCACCAGCCAGCAGCTCCTGGAGCTGGAGAACCAGTTCAAGCTCAACAAGTACCTGTCCAGGCCCAAGCGCTTTGAGGTGGCCACATCACTGATGCTGACCGAGACGCAGGTACTTGGGTCCTGGGATGGTGGAGGATGGCACCAGCTGGCTGCCGGGGAGGTGGGGGGCTGAGCTGGGCGGTGGGGTGCCAAGGCCACGGGCAGCGCTGGTCCTCCTGGCTCTACTCCATCAGCCCTCATCCCGTGCCCTCACTGGCAGCCCTTCCAGGGCATCAACCTGCTCCTCTCTTGCAAAGAGCACCCCAGAAAACCTGCTCCTCTCCTTGATGCCCCCAGACCGGGTTTCAGATCCCTCCTGTCCCTCCCTGCACTGTGGGATGGAGCTCTTTGTGGAGCTAGTGTCCCTCTTTTGATGACCCCACGCAAGTCCTTTGGGATCCTGGGCAGTTGCTGGTCCTCTTCATCCCCCCCACCAGCAAGGTTGGAAAAAGGGGAAAAGGGAGCAGCCCCTTGGGGTACATCTCTCCTTGTGGTGTCCTCAGCCTCCTTGCACACACCTTTGGCACCATGGGACCACCTGCGACAGAGAGCTGCGTGGGGGTCCATGATACAGGGGAGGCTGGTGGTGAGTGGGGATAGGATGGGGACGGGGGGACATGCTCTCCCCTTGGGACCACTGCTCAATCTCTGTGCACCTGCTGAAACACAGCAATGAGCTGCTGAGGTCCAACGCAGCCCCTCCTGGGTGCCAGCAATCCATCTCCCCCATGCCCACCCTGCTGCGGGATGGGGCCACGCTGGGCATTCGTGTGCCAGCATGCTGTGGGCGCTCTCCTCCCGGGGCTCTCCTTCGGCAGGTGAAAATCTGGTTCCAGAACCGCCGCATGAAGTGGAAGCGGAGCCGCAAAGCCAAGGAGCAGGTGGCCCAGGTGGAGGCCGAGAAGCAGCGAGGGCTCAGCAAAGCCTGCGAGAAGCTGCTGCCCAGCGAGCCCCGGGGACAGGCAGGCGAAGGCCCCGAGTTCGTGGGGCGCAGCGCCGGCTCCGGCTTCCTGCACCGCAGCACCGCCGAGCTGGGCTATGGCCCGGACTCCTCCTGCTCGGGCGGCGAGGAGGACGAGGAAGAGGAGGAGGACGAGATGGGTGCCACGGAGAGGAAGATCGGCTCTGTGTTGTGAAAGGCGGCTGGAGCCTGGCCGGGGCCGGGCTGAGGCTTCGGGGGCCTCTTTGCTGGCAGACATGGACTGTGCCCGGGCAGAGCAGGGGAGGCCGCAGGGCTCCTGCCCCCCCTTTAACTTATGTGTGTTTGGATCCTATTTAACTCGTAATTATTCCTCTGTGTGTATCTGGGGGAGTCCCCACATCCCTCCCCTATAAAGCTGTTATCTGGATGCCTGTGCTCTTCCTTAGGGGCTGGGAGGCTCTGGCCCCCTCCTGCCACCACGATGCCCCAGGGAGCAGGGCGGGTAGAGCAGACTGCACAGCTGGCAGCGTGCCGACACAGCTGGAGGGGACAGACCCCGGCTTTGACCATGCGCTGCCCCTTTTCTGCAGATGTGACTGTCCCCAGGGCAGGGCACCCTGAGCCCTACGTGGTGCCAGCCACCTTTCCCCTTGGAGGCATGACAGGACAGGAAGGAGGATGCCCGCGGGACACGTGCCAGCCCTGCCCTGCCTCCTCCTGCAGCTGCTGCATTGCTGGTGGCTCCTGCGTTTCGCAGGGCAGGATGGTGCCGGCGCAGGCAGCGAGGAGCAGCAGCCCTCTGGGTGCGGGGCCTCCCTGTGTGCTGCCGCGCTGGCCATGGGCAGGGGGTCGGGGATGGGGAGCGGGCAGCAGCCTGCTCCCAGCCTCGTGGGGTGCCAGGCACACCTAGCACCCACGCCTTTGCCCACTGCTCCCAGTTATGCAGCCCCTCTGCCCCGCAGCAGGAAGCACTGCCTGTCCACGCCAGCACAGAGCGGGGCCGGAGGCTGCGGGCCTGCAGAGCAGAGCTCGGTAGCTAATTGGCCAACGAGCGCCGCCCTTTGCGGTGTCGCAGTCAGCCCGGGTGCAGCAGTGTGGCATCACCCCGAAACAGGGGCTGGCACTGGGCTGGGGCTGGAGCCCACCTGGGTTTCGGGTGGTGCTTGTGGGGGATCAGTGCTGCGGCCAGCCCCCCTTTTCCCATGGGGCTGTCCGACCCCTCTCAGCACCTTTCTGGGCTCAAGCCACAACCCGCTCGGGGCCCTGCTCGCTCTGGCTGGGCTCACATGGACCCCTGCTGTCAAGATGACAACAGACCCCTCTGCCACCTCCCCAGAAGCCCTGGCTTATCCCCTGGTCTGCTCCCCTTCGGGGACAGGCTGTCCCTGCCATCAGGATGCTGGAGGGTCCCAGCAGGTCCTGGAGACCTCCTCTGCCTCCTGCACGCTTTCTGGGCCTGTCGCAGGGGATCCCGAGCTGGCCGTCCAGGCAGAGGACCCAGCTGGGCAATGCCCAGCCTCCCCAGCACCCCCGCAGCACGGGGACACCCTGCAGCAGCACCCCGGGGCTCTGCTCCCCGCCGGCACTGCCCCTGGAGACGTCCGTGGGGCAGGAGCTGGGGTGCAGCCTGGGGAAGCCGCAGGTTCCCCGCGGCAGGCGGTCACCCAGGGACGGGGCAGGGATGCTTTGGCGCGGGTCTGGCACCCCTTGCAGGGCTGGGTGAGCCCCAGGGCTGCCTTCAGGCTCTGCCCGAGCCCTGCCGGTGGGGGGGCAGGGGCTGGGTGCCAGGAGATGGGCGCTACTCAGGCAGCAGGACGGATGCGTGAATTGGATGCTGAGGGCGAGAGGAGCGTGGGAACAGACGGGCAGATGGACGGGCAGGCGGGCAGGCGACGATCCTGCGCGGGGTGACAGTGACCCGCAGTGGCTGCTGGCAGCTCAGCAGCTTCCCCCGGGTGCACGGCCTGGAGGCTGGGTGTCCTCGGGGTGTGGGTCCCCCGGCCCCAGGTGGCCGTGCCCAGTGTGGAGATGCCAGGAGGCTGCAATGGTTGGCGTAGTGTGGAGCAGGAGAGGAATAAATGAGGGCAAGGAGGGGGGGAAAAAAAGAGAAGGAAAGGAGGAAGGGGTGGGTGAAGTAGGGAAGGACGGTACCCAAAGCCCTGCCATTGCCCTGCAGGGACAGTGGGGCAGGAGAGACCCATTGCCCCAGGGGAGCTGTGGACCCGTGGCAGGTGCTCAGGACTCCTGAGACGGTGGCAGATGCCATCCTGTGGCTGCAGGAGCCTGCACACCAAATACATCTCCCATCCAATGTCCAACCTGACCTTACAATAACGAGGAGCCATGGGAGGACCGCAGACTGGGCATGCCATGCTGGGGAGGGTGGCTAGACGGAAGGACAGGGAAGGCAGGGGCAGAGATGAAAAGGAGAGAGGGAGAGCAGAAAACGAGAGTGCCAGGAAGGAGGCGGGGAGCTGAAGGGGTGTCACAGTTTTAAAACATTCACCTTGATGGGCCATGACAGGTTTAATTTCCAGAGTACAACCATTAAACTGATGGATGGGGCGGGGGGGGCGTTCATCTCACGTCTGGTACACGCAGGCGCTGCATGGCTGCAGGAGGGTTTATTTGGTTGCTGTTATTTATGAGGTTGTTTCTGCAGGAGCCGGGGGGGCAGAGGAGGGGGCATGAGCGATGCCCAGGAGTTGGGGGGCTGATTTACAGCTGCTTAGCTGGATGACTCATGTTGTAAACATAGACAAATGCCATTAAAGCTGCATCTCGTCCGTGCCTCTGCCCTCACCCCCCCACCGTCTGCAGGACGAGGCCAGCCCTGCTCTCCGTCAGCCCCCCAGGCATGCTGCTGGCCCTTCCCACAGGGGACACAAGGGTCTCCCCCTCCTTGAGGGACATCTGGGACCACTGGAAGAGGCAGGAGTGACCCACAGGGGTGGTGGGGACACCTGGGACGCCTGACTGGCTTGTGCAGCCCCAGCTGCCTGTCTGTGTGCCCCTACCCCTTCACCAGCCTTGGCCCCATAGCTTCTTTCAGCAATGGTCACAGCTTGTTATTTGGGTCACTGACGCTCCAAGGAGCCTGGGGGAGGGGGGGGTGTCCCAGCCCCGTCAAGGTGCCACCCCATGTCTATCCCGGCACTCTCCAGCCTGCTGCACCCCGTGCCCTTGCCCTCAAAGCAACCCCATCTCTTAGCCCCATGGCCTCCTCTCCACTCATCCCTCACACCCACAGGACTTCACTGCACCCCCTTCGCTGACCCAACTGTGCACCCCATCTCCTCCCCCCTGCACCCAACCCTATCACCCCCTTCCCCTGAATCCTGCCCTGCATCCCTCCACCTGCATCCTTCCACCTGCCCCCCAGCACCCCTCCATCTGCCCCTGCACCCCTCTATCTGCCCTTGCATCCCTTGCACCCCCATCTGCCCCTGCATCACCCATCTCCCCCGAAGCCCTCCATCTCCCCCCGTATCCCCTGCACCCCTCCCTCTCCCCCTGCATCTCCCACTTCGCCCCCACCCCCTGCACCCTCCTCCCCGCCCCCGCGCCCCCTGAGCGTCCCTCTGCTGCCCCCTGGCGGCCGCCGCCGCCGCCGCTCGCTGCGCCCGGTGCGCGGGTTGACCCTCGGCGGCCGCCGTCGTTGCTCCGGGAGATGCCGCCGCGTCCGGTCCCCATAGCAACACGCGCCGCCGCCGCCGCCGCCGCCGCCGCCGCCGCCGCCGCCGCCGCCGCCGCCGCCGCCGCCGCCTCGTGGCCGCCGCCGGGGTCGGGGCAGGAGGTGGGGCCGGACCGGACCGGACCACAGGGGTGGGTTCGGGCTACGGACCCGGCTGTGCTGTGCTATAGGGGCCGCGTTACAGGGGTCGCGGCCGCGGGGGCTCCAGCGGCCCGGGCAGGGCTGCAGGGAGCCAGGCCGCGCCGGGCCGGGCCGGGCCGGGCCGGGCCGGGCCAGACCGCAGGGCCCAGGCAGGGCTGCGGGGTCGGGGTCGGGGCTGTGCTAGGGGGTGCCGGGCTGCGCCATGCTATAGGGCTGCACTACAGGGGGCGGCAGGGCTGTGGGGGCCAGGCTGCGCCACGGGGGGTTGGGCAGGGCTTTGCTGCAGGGCACAGGGCTGTGCCACAGGCACCTATGTGGGGCTATAAGGGGCCAGACGAACTGTAGGGGTCCAGGCAGAGCTTTGCTATAGGAGACTGGGTGAGGCTATAGTGGCCTGGGGAGGGCTGTGCTATAAAGGCCCAGGAAGTGCCCTGCTACTTGGGGCTGAGCTGCAGGTGGTGTGAGGTGGGGGCCATGGGCTGTGCCAAGGGACTGCTGAAGGCAGGGCTGTGCCAGGCTGGGGATGGCCTGGTCTGTGGCAAAGGCTGGCCTCAGCTGGCAAAGTGGGGACCTTGCTGGGGACCCTGCAGTGTGGATGTGCCCTGCAGATTGCTGTGCTGCCCTGAGCCCCAAGGAGGGACTGGAACAGGTCTCCAGGAGCTCCTGGGTCCCAGCGACACAGGAGCAGCACGTGTGAGGACTTGTTCCTCTTGTTTTCCAGATGCTTGCTCAGGTGCATTGGGAGCACCAAAGCTCTGGCTTTTTCCGGAAGCTGTGCTGTGGCCGCACCAGGAAGGTGAGTGGCAGAGCAAAGGATGCCATTGTCATGGGTAGGTTTACTGGCAGAGCAAGGGGGGAACAAAAAAAAACCTTCAAAAAAATTCCCATTGCTGCTCCCCTAGTTCATGACATTCTTTAGCATGTATAGGGTTTGGGCTGTGCCCTGGAGGTGTCCCCTCAGTGACTGTGGACCAGGGCATCTGGAGTTCATGTCAGTGCTCTGCCTGACTCCTGGAGCTTTGCCACAGGGTGTCTCCTCCTATTCTTTGCCAGAGTCAGAGACTTCTGGCACAGAGAAACAAAAGAGTGATTTCTCCTTCCTCTTTCAGAAATGGCTAGTGACCCCTCAGCAACTTCCAAAACAATCTGCAAGAAAGGCCAAGGAGAAGAAGGGCATATTTTGGGGCATTGAGGTGGCAGAAACACTCAGCTGGCATGGTTGGGAACTTGGAAAAGAGATGATCAAACATCTAATCCTGAAAAATGTTCATGTGAAAACCCAGAAGCTGAGCTACAGGTGTGTGGAAAGTTTCCTTCTCCTTTGTACTCCTTCCTCTCTCACTGCATCTTTATCCCCCCTGCTATATCAATCACCTTAGCATGCTTTCTTGGATTTGTCTACCCCCTCTCCCTTGGGCTATGTGCTGGACACAGTGCGCACACACTTGCACAGGACAGAAACCTGCTAATTCAGTCACATAGCCCTTGTTTCTGGCAGGAGTTTCTTAAACGAAATGCCTTTTTAAAATTCTATTTTGCTGATACTTTTGTCTGTGGGCCATTTCCAGTCTAGTGAGATTTTAATTGTGGATGTATGCCAGCCAGTCACTAATCCTGAAACCATTGCTCCCAGGAGTCCCACTGGATGCTGAGCCACTCCAGCACTCCCTGTGACCCTCTGTGCTCTGAAGCACAAATGTTTCTGAACTTAATAAGTGTTTGGCTCATGCTGAATGACTTGGGAATGTAAAATTCCTTTTTGTTCAAAAAAGGAATACGTATTTAGGCTTGGGAATGGGTTTTCAACACACCTGAGTTCTCTTCCTATGGGATTTGCTGGGTAAACTCAGGGTTAGGTTTGTAAGTTGCTTCTAATTGTGGGGGCCTGGAGTTTTTGATTCTCCTTGGCATTTTCTTTTCTGATGTCTAACATAAGAACAGCTGTAAGCTGTCAAACAAAATCTCTTGTTTTGCTCTCATTTTCTAGATGTCCTTCCACACGAGTCTTCATCACTGTTTTTCCACAGCCGATTGTTCTGAGCCCTGGTGTGTCCTTAACTCTGCCCATCATTTTCCGTCCCACTGAAAAGGTAAGGTAGCAACATCAAAACTGCTCTCAGTGTTCAGGCTGGCCTCCAGGAGGGTGATTGGCCTCTGTCTGTCTTGTCATTTGTGTTCTCTTTTCACTTCAATGAATCTGTCCTTAGGGAAAGTTCTAGCATGGAAACACTGGAGAGCGACAGCTTCTGCTTGTCCTCTGAACGGAGGCACAGCATGGCCTTCCTGCTTTCCCTGCACCTCCAACAGCTGAGGGAGCCAGAATCCCTGAATTCTCTGCAGAGTTTGTCAGTAATTATGAGAGGGATCCTCACAAAAAGCATTCTGTTTTTCACACGCTGCTTCTGACTGTGATATAGAACTTGAATTGCCCACCCCAGCTTTGATCTTGTGAAGCCCGTACTGGGTGGTTTTGGTACAGAACTGTTGAGGGACTTGCTCTCTGCTTTGTCACAGGACAGCACAAAGCTGCTTGCCTTGGGGTACATTCAACGGCTACTGATTTTTCTATAAGGGGTATGTCAAGGCCCTCCCTTTTCTTGAATGGAGTGGGATCATTTAAGCTTCGTTTTTGACAGCAACAATTCTTCTTACCCAGTCTCTTCCCTTGATTTTTCGTCTTGCTTCTGGTGTCTGTCTTGGCCTTGAGTCTTGATCTCTGGCTCCTATCCACAGCTCCATGTCTTTGATGTGTATCTCTGTCCTAGGTGTAGGATGTAATCATTGGGTAGATTTCCTGTGCCCTGGTCTTTTATTATCACCATTTTCTGATGACTGTTCAGTGTTCCCTTTATGAAATAAGCTGATGGCCTTGTCCCGTTTTTAGTGAAGAGTTTGTCTGCACCCCATCAGTCACTAGAGCAGGAGGCTCCCTGTGGTAGAGAGAGCAAAGACTGCATGTGCTGCAGTGCCCAAGGTCCTTCCTTACCTGTATAAGTGGTACTCAGCAAGAGTGAGGATGGGGGAGCTCGGAAGATGCATATCTTACAATTCCTTCTGCCTTAGCAAGTTAGCAGACATCCTGGGGCTATCTGTGTGCAGTGGTATCAACACTGCATCTTTAAGTGGTGTGTTATCCACTTAAGCCTCTAGCTGGCAAAGCACTTAATGAAAGACTAATTTTTCTGTGCTCATGGAGAACAAGGACAGGTTGTGCATGCTTCAGTTAAGCTGAATCAGAATCTTGAAAAGACTGAAAAATATCCCTCTGCATCAAAACAAATAAGGTGAAACAACTGTACTCTTAAACTGCGCTCTCTGAGTGTTTGTGTGTTCCCCGAGACAGTGAGGAGTATGCCTGAGTACCTTACTCACTGCTTCGCTTCATGTTCTCTGTCCTGCACAGATGCCTTCCCTGGTGCCTTCATCACACATGTTTTGTTCCCAACACTTGTCCAGAGACAAGGTTTGAGTGATGGGGTTCATGGGAGGAGCCGCAGTCCCTGAGAGTTGGGAGCCCATCTAACTGTTGTCTCCTCTTGCTTTTCTGTACAGAGGGAGTATGAAGACAGCATCTGCTTTGAGAAAGCTGAGGGTGAGTTCTCTGTTACCCTGCGTGCCACACTCCCCCGCCACTGTCTGTTCTTCCCAGCTGCTATCCACCTGCCAATCTGTGCTGTCTACAATGTCACGGAGGCAATGTTCCCCCTGCGAAATGTCGGGTGAGTGAGACATGGCTGAGTAGACCCTCTTTCTGTTTTGTCAGGTGTTAGGTCACCTCCTTGGACCCTCAGATGAATACAGCTCATTTCAGTTGTTATTAGATCTTGCCTTGATCTTAGGCTAATATCATCCTTCCAGAAATATCCCATCTCCACACCAGTCTGTCAAGACACCCAGGGAGGATTCAGAGGGGTGCACGCTGGAGGTTAAGATCCCAGTTCCATCAAGAGGAAGCAGTCTGTTGCCACATTCCTGTCTGCTGAAGCAGACTGCCTGCATCTGGGAGCTGACAGTGGGAAACAACCTTCCAAATCAAAGTTGCTAGGTAATGGGCCCTCTGCTGAGTTGTGTCTGCATTGAAAGAATTTTCAGGGAAGACATGAAGGAACTGGAAAAGCTATTGTAGAATAAATTTCACTAGAATTGGAGCTTTCCCTGATATATTTGTGAGCCACTGATTTTGTAATTCAGTGTTTTGTCTCCAGAACAATGTCCTTCCTTGAAATGGCCACATTATTCAGTGCTTAGCTGAGTACAATTTGGGATTCACCTTTCCAGGCTCAGCTGGCTGCCTTAAGAGCTGGTCTCTGCTGCCTCTGAGTTCACAGCAGAAAAGGTAGCAAAACAGATCAAATTGACCAAAGAGACCAATCAGATCTCACTGTGGGCACCTCTGGGCACTTGACTTTTGTCTGTTGACAGCATACTCTAAGACCTATTCATGCAGAGGAAATAGTCAGGGACTGACACTGTCTCCCACTGAGAACATCCCAAGTCCACTGAGAAGGCCTGGGCTTCTAGTTAGTCAGAGGCAACCTGCCCCCTGACAGCAGAAAACATGTTAGCCTTTCTGTGATTTGGCCTCTCTTCACCTGGCATGGGCATGCCATGGGGACAGCAATTGAGTTGCCAGGCCTTGAGCTGACCTCTTTGATTTGGAGGCAAAAATAGAGAAGGAAGAGTCTTTAAAGTGCTTGCTCTTAGGAGGTTCGTGGAGTTGTTCAAAGCAGTGGCAGGATTCTGTGACTTGGAGTCATCATTTAGGAGCAAGGTTGTTCCCTGTTACCAAGGACTGTCTTATTTTAGTAATGGAAGGAGAGGAATCCAGGCAGTATGGTATAAAGGAAAGCAATGGAGAAATGTCCAGGTAAGAGGGAGGTGTACTTCAAGCCATTTGCAGTGACAGTGATAATGGGAGCAAAATGGTCTTTACTACTTGGAAAATGGCCTGTGCATTTAAATGCAGCCAGCTAGGGATGAGGTAGAAAGGTGGAAATGTCAGAGGGCACATGTACCTTCACCAGAGCAAGGTATTAGGCAGAAACTGTTTCAAGTGATTCATTCTCCTGTCTGAGAAACTTGTGCTGACTGATGGATCTGGGGTGGTGGAGGATTTGGATGATAAGTAGTGCTCAGCTTGGAGTCAATAAAATATAAAAAGCTGGTGATATGTCGTGTTCTTTGCACAAATCAAACAAGTAAAGGGAGTTTGTTCTGGAGAAGAATTGAATTGAGGTGTAAGGAAAACAGCTCAGCCCTTTCTTGTCGCCTGCGCTTGTAACAGAGGAACAAATGTTCATTTGGAATTAAGTGGCAGCAAATTTAGATACAGGAAAAGCAAATACTTCTTTCTGGAACTGATTTATCTGCTGTGAAGGTCATATGATGAAACTGAAACTTTATGGCCATTAATAAGGTTCCTAGAGGTAATGACTAAGATTGATTAAAGTATGAACAGAGCATTTGTTGAGACTAGAGACAAATTCCTTCCCAGCATCCTATATTTGGTCAGGGGCATTAGGAGTTCTGCCATTTGACGTTAGTTGCTTCATGAATGACTCATTGAGAAATGTCCATCCTATGTATGATTGCACAAGCAGCAAAGAATCCATTCATCTGCTTAAAACATATCTCTGTTTTCTAGTGATCTTGCTACTGTGTTTGCCTGGAAGACACCAAGCCCTTTCCACATGATTCCTGACTGTGGCATGCTGAACCCAGGTGCTGAGTGCATGGTAAAGGTGGTCTTCCAGCCCAAGGCAGCTGTGTTGTATGATGTGGCAGCAACGTGCTGGTTTGGAGAGGAAGAGGAACAAAAGAGGACTATTCAGCTAAGAGCCCTGTGTGAGTCATTTTTGCATTTAGCACTCAAAGAAATGTGTATCATCCAGAACTGTGAAGTTTCATTCCACAGAAATACATCAATGCACTGTGCTCTGAGGCCATGCTTCAGCTTGCACAATGCACTGATGGGTTGAAAGTGGCCTGTGAAATTCTCTAATATACTATTATCAACTTGGAAATAATGGTCTGAAGAGACAGCAGGGCCTGTGGCATACTCTGGCCAGAGTGGCACGTCTGCTCCCTAGTTAAGCTGACAGACAGGAAGAAATGAGATGAGTTCACTGGCACAATGGAAAAACCTCCAGAAACTGTTGGTCTTGTCTGCACTCAGTTTCTCCTGGCTGTCCCTGCCAGAGGGAGGTTTCTAAAGCTTTCTGGATCCAAGCAGGCCATGATCTAGAATAACCACAACAGTTTCAGAGTAACTTCAGAGTTAGCTGAGGTTGCTAAGAGGCTTGTCCAGTTGAGTGTTAAATATCTCTGAGGATGGAGATTCCACCTCTCTTTCTTGACCCAGTAATATTATCCCTTTTAACAGCCAAATACCCCTACCTGCGGGTGAATGTGCCAAGGGAACTGTGTGAAGATGTGCAGCCTAGGAACTTTCGGGATGTGCTGTGCTTTGGATCAGTGCCAGCGGGCACAACTGTGGAGAAGTGTGTAGAAATCTGCAACATGTCCGTGGTATGTGTAGAAGTAGACTGCTGCTTGTGAGGGTTTGGCCTGCTAGCATGTTTCCCTGTGCGATGTAGTCTTGAGTCTCTCCCTTAATGCTGTGAAAATATCCCAAGTGGGAGAGCGTGTATAAAGATGATGAGCCTTCCTCTGCCAGACAGTCTGTTTGCCCTTGCTCCCTGCCTTCTAGCTGCAGTACTAACAAATCATCCATTTGCAGCACAGTGGGGTCATACCTGCCTGCTTCCTACTGCGCTTGGTCCAGATCAGGCAGCCACTGTGGTTCTTCACATCCTGCAACTCACCTGCTCACCATGGAAATGCCCATCAGTCCTATGTGTGTGGTGCACAAACACCCTTCTGTCATTCACTAGCAGATCTTCTGCTATCTGCTACCTTAGGCCTGAGCCTCTTGTCCCCAAACTGCTGAGGACACCAGAAGATCCATTGATTGACCGGGATACACAGCCAAATTGGCCTTCACGTATCCCAGTCAGTTGATGGGTCTTGTGGTGGTCCTCAGTGGACTGCAAGCTGGTGTATTCCTCTTAATGTCAACTGGGCTGCATTTGAGCACTGTTTCCTCAGTGCCAGCTCAGCCTATCCCAGCCCAATTAAAGGCTGGGTATGCTCGGAGGCTGCTGACGTGGATGATGACAGCTCCGAGTCCCCTGCAGGCGCTAAAGCCTGGGAGTAGCAGAGACTCAACTGTGGCACTGTCATTCCTTGAACCACAATGGTGTCCAGCAACCCCAGGCAAAGACTGGGACCTTCTTTCAGGGAACTGAGGAAGGAGTCAGAGCATCAGTCCTGCCCTTTGTGGAATGACAAGTCCCAGACAAGGTGGAACAGTGAATGGAGGGAAATAAGTGATCTGCCTACCTGTCCTGGTCACAGTGGTTACTGTGACTACCTTAGCCCTTGGGGGCACCTCAAGCCAGCCTCATCCTTGTCCTACCAGGAGGGACACTCTGTCCCCAGAGATCCCCAGGATATTTTGCTGCAGCCCAGAGTTCTGTGCATATGGTGGGAGCTTGCTGTTCAGTTTCCTGGCTGGATGGGATTGTATTGGTTTGCACAGCATTTCTGTGCTGGGCCGCAGCAGCCTCAGAGTTCTTGGTGGTGGTCAGCTCTGCTGGAAATAGTGCAGTTCTTCACTGATTAGTGCAATTCAGCTGGGACTGTATTCAGAGCCATGCCATCCTCACTTCTGTTTGCTCCTCTGTTAACCTATTTCTTTTCTACTTGCAGGTTGATGCCCCGTTTAGGATAGAAAGAGCAAAAGACCCTCTGCTTCAAGATCATGTTTTCTCCTGTGATATCTCCAATGGTGTTGTCCCTGCCAAAGGGAAGCTGGTGTTGTGCATGCGATTTCAGCCGCAGACAGTAGGAAAGCACAGTACCGACTATTTCACTGTCATATCTGCTGGGTGCCTCCTGCAAACTGTCCTGAAGGTGGTTGGCTCATGTAAAGGTATCAAACAATGAAAGCCTTCCTTGTTTCTCTCTGTCTTCTTCTCAGCACTGTAGGAGAAGGGGTAGGTCCAGGGGAAGAATTAGAGACTGTCACAGCCCTTGGCCAGGGACTGAACTTCTGCTGGCATCTAGCTGTTGCTGGGGTTTAACACTTTCTCCTGACAGGCGTGAGATTGCTGGAGGTGAATGTCCAGCTGTTTGCTAGGGCTGGTGTGTTTGCAGATGAGGTGCTTCTGGTTTGGGAAGATCAGTTAAGTGCAGCAGTGGCTTGTGGCATGTTGACAGAAACAGCTGTGACAGCTCTGTCTTACTTGGCATTGTGTTAGGTCCATTTGTGTCCGTGCATCAATTTTCCATGGACTTTGACTGGATCAATCTCGGGGAAAGTTTGATGCAGACATTGGAAATCAGCAACAACTCGGATGCCCCTGCCTATTACCAGTTCGATATTGATGGCAGAGGGAGTGTCTTCTCCTTTGATCGCCCCTGTGGAGTCTTGGAGGGCACAACGACACTAGTACTGAAGGTGACCTTTCGGCCTACTCACCCCATCAGCTATTACCGCAGAGTGGTGTGCCTTGTCCACCATCAGGTATGAGAGGCAAAGGGTGGTATCACCACTGTGGTAGCTGAGAGGGAAGGAAACTTTCTTTTTGTGGGATCTTGCATCTAAGAAGAAGAAATATTACTACTTCAGCCCTGCTTGATTTGGGCGCCGTGTCTCCTTAAAAGCAAGAAGCCTTTGGGATGAAGGATGATGCCTAGTGCTGATGTGCTGGCTGGTATGTGTACAGCTATGGCTTTGCCTCAGCCACCTGCAGTGGGCACCAGTACCTTATTTCAAAGGCAGCTTTAAACAAAAGTCAGTTAGCAAACCCAGTACTGAAACTCCTGTTTGAGTACAGATTTTGGTTCTGAGCTTTTAAACACCTACACAGCATGCCAAACCTAGGCTCTGTTAGCACACCTCTATTTGTAGCTATTTCATGCTACAGCTGCATATTGTCTTACTTGCAGCTTTGCTCCTATGCTAGGAGCTTGGTTTGCAGGACTCTCCCATCTCCGGTTCTCCCAGTATTACCCACTCTGGCTGGCCTGTATCACTTAGCAGGCCCTGGAAATCTGTTATCACTATTTTTCTAGTGACTCCTGTCCTGGGCTCTTGCTGAGCAGGGTCTCCATGGTGCCCTCTCCCAGGTTCAACAGTACAGGTCTGATGTGGACAGTCAGTAATGCCTGCAGGGTGGCAAGGTCCATTCTCAGCTGTTTCCATCTGATCCCATGTAGATCTCTGATTAAAAGTTAGCTGCGCAGCAATGTACTGAATGCCTTCTACTTCCCCTCCAGTTTCAGCAAAGCTCCTGGGCCACATCGACACATAAAATAAACAGCAGTCTAAGGTCACACAGTACTAAGGTGTTCCCAGGTGTGGTTTTGGGAGTGAGGTGCTAGGATGGTGTAATTGGCAAAGGAATCACAGGAGGGCAGCTTTTTCTTACAAGCCTTTCTGGTGCTTTCCCAGGAACCCATATATGTGGACTTATTTGGTACCTGCCATTCAGACACAGATAAACCAGCCATTCTTCGGGCAAGACATCTCTCCTGGTACCGAACTAACCTAGTGAGGGGACTGACCTTCTACCCCCCAGACATCCTGAGCATGATGCTGAAGGATGGGAAGCTGCAGATGGATGAAAAGAGAGCCCTCATGCTGCCCCCTGAGGTATGAACTGACCTTACTGGAGTCCAAGCAGCCCTGGCGCTGTTTTCTGCAGATGTCAGGTTGCCCTTGCACAGGCCAGAGAGATCTAGGAGAGCTTGCAGGTGTCAACCTGATCTCTTTAGTAACTCTGCTGTTAATATGCCCAGCACATACCAACACTCTCTGCCTCAGTTGGATTTTACCCAGACTCAGCCACTATTCTGCTTTGTGACTTTAGCTCAATCGCTGGGTCTTCTTATGCCATGTTCAGCTTCAGATGGAGGATTGGCTGCAAATAAGAGGATCCTTGAAGCCTAGACTCTGAGCTGTCCTGGGGACTATTACTGAGGTGCATCTTGCATGTCTTGTTGCTCGTGTAGGCAGACAGGGCTGCAGTGCCTGGCATCTTGCACAGGCATGCTCTCCTTGCTCACACTGAGATGTTTCCATCCTGTAGATTCCTCAGGACAAGCCCCCCGAGGAGTATTCTGAGGCCAGCTCCATGACTGAATATTTCCATGATGGCACAAGCAGCGACCTGGCCTTGTTTCCCCCTCATGTTAGCGTCAGCCCCAGGGAGTATGATTTTGGTTGCTGTGTGCCACTCCACAAAGTAGAACCGCTTCCTCTCTGTGTGACCAATCATACCAAAGGAAAGATCACTGTTGCCTGGACTCCAAGCCGTGGCAGTGCCTTCCAAGTGACCCCCGAAGTCTGCGACATCCCGCCTTTGAAGTCTTCGGCCTTCCGTGTCCTTTTTCAGCCCACTCGGCTAAACAGTCTTTATGCAGCGGAGCTGGAAGGCTTTGCCTTCTACAAGGTTAGTAGGAATTAGTGGGACCAGTTCCCAGCAAAAGCCTAGCAAAACCCTGTCTGCAAGCTAAAAGCTTTTGGGGCACCTAAAATTCAAAGATAACTCTATATTTTGAATTTGGCAAACCTACATCTCTACTAACTCCTTTGGCCAGGGTTTTGGTACAGTGGCAGGTTAAAATTTCTCCTCCTTCATCTTTGTCCTGGCAAGGATAAATCAGGAAAATAAGCCACAGACTGGCTGCTCGTGCATCTGCACGTCTATGGCTGCTCTTATGCCACAGTGAATGTGAAGTAACTCACACTTCTCTGAAGGAGGAATTACTGTGAATTACTGCACCGTTACTATATGTGGGATCCTGCACAAGGATGGTTGCTGTGGTCTGGGTGATGGGCAGTAACTTGTTTTTGTTTCTGTTCCCCGATAAGTAAAGCTGATAAGGGTGCTGTACATCATTGCAGCCTCTCCCCCAACATGGTGTGGGATTCATACAACATGAGGTTTCAGTTGAAGGAGTTTCAGCATCCTGAAACTTCCTGGTAAGCAAGAGATATCTTGATTAAATTGTTGCTTACATTTGCAGTCTTTTCCATCTAAGACAGTGTGGAGGTTATCTGAGAGTAATCTTAGCAGTATCTTAGGCTCAGGTAAAGGATAGATGATTATTTTCAGTAACTCCACAGTTATTTGCTTAGTTTAGGATCTGCAGGATCTCAAACTGCATTAGAGTGTCTTTAGACCCTTCTACCCTAAGGCAGCTATTGTAAAATCACAGAATAATTTGGGTTGGAAGGGACAGAGAAAGGTTGTCTAGCTCATCTTTCTGCTTAAAAATCACTCCATTGTCTTTCACATCTGAAGTGTAGCTGTTTGGGAAAACAGTTCACTCTTGTTCCTGATCTTGCACTGGTCAGTACTTCTTCCCTGAGAAAGTCAATTCCCCAGCCCCAGGGTTGTCATTGAAACAAATAGCAGCTTGTGATGGTACATACACTTGAAGGCACATTGCCACACTCTCTTCCCAAATGTGCTCTGTTCTGTCCCTTGTGTGCCTGCAGGTGCTGAGACACTACAGCAACATTGAGGAGGACACCACCATCTGCCCATCCTGGTGCCTGACCATCAGGCTGAGGGCACACACATATGAAGCAGAACGGGAACACTTCATCCCACAGTACCTACTCGATGTCCCCAAGGTGTGTGACTGGTTGACATACTTCAGGTGGTTTGGATCTTTGCAGAGATGCTTGGATTTATCTCTGAAATTTTTACATTGTCTCCCATTGCACCATCCTGAGACACAGAGTCTTGGGAGTTTCTAGTGGCATGAAGACTCGTGCTTTAGAACAGTTGTAGGATCCCCTTTCTCCTGCATTAGCTTCCCAGACTGCAATGTCTCAGGTTGCACTGATGATCTCTTTAGCTCTGAGAGGAAAGCTCTTGGGACCTCCCTCCTTTCTAAGTGGCTGTAGGCACTGGCAAGAGTTGCTTAGTCCCCTCCCAGATGCCTCAGATTCTCTGCATGTACTTAGACAAGTGGAGGGCAGCAAATAGCATCCAGGCTATTCCCTGACTCTCACAGCTGTTTCTGTAGCATAAGAGAATGTTGTTCCTATGAGGCAAAGTGAGATGTGACCCAGGGAAGTAAGGAAGTCTCCAGAACATCTCAGAAAAAACCTCCTCGCTTAGTTAAGGGCACAAAACCTATACCTGGTATGCATAAACCAGAGCAAATTCCAGCTCACTTTGTCCTTAATCCAGGAGTTTACTATATGTGCAGAAACTGCAGGCCCCAGTAAGCAGCTTCTTTGTTGGATGAGGAAGAGCATTGCATAATGGAAAGTAGTTTCATTGGTCCCGTGAGCCTATGGTAGGGGAGGGCCACTGTGAGAAGGGAAAGGACCATACCCTGTGTACCCTTGGGTGATTTTTCTTCCTTTCCTTGAAGAGAAACAGTTAGAGTTCTCCATGGGCTTAGGATGGTGCTTGTTGGGACTCAGATTCAACATAGCAAATGATTTTTCTTTAAGCTTGATTTCAAAACTCATTGCAAACACCACTCTCTTGCTTGTCTCCGCCAGACTTTTCCTGCCGTGACTCCTAATACTGATACCTACTGCAGCATGCTGCTCTTGAACACAGGCACCTCAATGATAACCTTCAGTGTGAACCAAGCTGCCTGTCCCTCTGTTTTGGTCAAGCCTCGCTCAGGACACATCATTCCAGGAGGTCACCAGATTTTCTTTCTCTCTACTCATGCAGTTAACACAGACTCACAGCAGCATGTCCTGCCCTTGCAGCTGAACTCCTGTCCTGGCTACACCCAGGTAAGGAGAGGGAAGTAGAAGCTAGTTAGAAGTGTTTCTTCCCTTGTACTCTTCTCTTTTTTTGTAGTGACCTTCATTGTGACCCCTATTATATCTCCTAATGATTAGTCTAGATTTTTATCTTTAGAAATAGCAATGAAATAATATTTTTGACATTTAAGGTGGGATCATCATTGCAGATTGAAGGTGCATCATGGTGCACTTTCATCATAGTGCCAGAAGTCTTGTACCGCTTGTTTCTCTGGGTCTCCATCTCCTGGAAGGCACTATACTGTCTACCGCACCTTGACAGCCCAATCCAAGGTCCTTCCACTGCTCCTTCAGCCTCAGTTTGTTCTTGCTTCCCTTTTGGAAGGAGCAACATCTTCGTGATGTCCCTCCAAAGGTCGGTTGAGGATTCTAACGTCTGTTACTTCTCCATGAATTCCACAGGAAATTGCCATCCGGAGCAGTGGGGAGTCCCTTCACTTGCTCTTAGAAGGTGATGGAAATTTATACTTCAAGCCTACCTATATAGGGGCCTCTTCCACTCGAATGTATACCATAAAGAACTGCACAAGGCTCCCCATGGTCTTCACATGGAAGATCCATCAATCTGATCGCAAGATCCTGTCCGTCACCCCCACCACAGGGCTCCTCCAGCCCTACGAAGCCATGGCAAGTTTGTGTTCTATCAAAATCATTGTATTTTTGCTCTCTATGATGCAACTGTGGAGTGTTTGAGGCAGAACTGTGAGGACTGCAGTCATTCAGCCATTAATGCCAAGGTTGGAAAATACCAGTCACTGTCTCGGGCTGGGTTGCTAGCCAGCATCTGCAAATGTGCTGGTGACCATAATGCGGATTTGCCCAAACATGATCACATCCTCCTTGACTCCAAGACCAAAGGTGTCTTAAACAAGGATTAGATACTGATTACCCTGGATGACTCTGAGTGATCACACAGTAGCAACTGGGTTGTGCACCAGGAAATGCTAATAGGTGGTGGAGAAGTGAGAGTACAAGAGAGTTTATGGCCTTCTCCTGCTGTTCTCCCACCTGTAAATTCATGCCTATTCTAAACCTCTACTGCATTCCCTTAGTGCCTTTTGAGAATGGCAAGGACCAGCACATCTCCAAGGCCTGGATTTCAGTGTCTGAATATGTATTCCCAGTATGAACCTCTGACATGGGTAGCAACAGTGGAGGACTGAAGTGGGAGAGTGTCTCCAGTGTAGGCTAGCTGTGATGGAGGAAGGGACTGTGCATTGAATGCAACCATTATTGTGTATAGGCTTGACTCTGGTCTGGAGCTCCTGAGCGCTCACCTTCTCTCTTGTGGTTTCAGGCTCAGGCTTGGACTTTTGCCCCTGACAAGAAGATGAAGTATCTCCTGCGAGCTGTGGTGTTTGTGGGCAGGGAAAGCCCAGTCCCTATGTCTCCCGAAAGTGTCCATTACACCTTAAGGGTTGTTGGAGAAGGAGCACTGGGCACCATCAGGGTAAGGACCTGGGATCTACTAGGTAATGTAAGAGGGGATGGGATGGGGAACTTCGGCTACTTTGGGGGCTTTTTTTTCTTAGACTATTTTATTTTTCCCAGAGGTGGGAGAGCTGACTCTGGTAGCCTAACGGCAACTGCATGTTTTAAGGGTCCTGTCAGTTCAGTTATAACCTGCCTGAATCCTTCAGGATCACTCTCAGATGCTCTGTTCCAGACTGAAATGAGCAAGCTCTTTGGCTTCTTGGGAATTACAACTCTCTTCCATCATTCAGTCTGCTCTCTCTCTCCCTTTGTTCTGCAGTCAGTCCTATTTCTAAATGTAGCAGAATTGACTATTAACTAACTACGTGGCCAGCATACATCCACCTGCCTTTTCTCTTATTATCTGCAGATCTGTGCAGCTGCCTTTATTTTTTAGGCATGGTTCCTAAGGAACCTGAACTAAATAAAATAATACTTTACAAGTCATTGCTCAGTGTCAACAATGTTGAACAGATGGGTAGAATGATCTTAGAGGTATTTAGTCACTATAAATTGCATGAAGTGGGTGACTAGCCAGAAGGGAGGGGGACTTTTAATACAGTCATGGAAGGACAGGCAGGCAGAGCTCAGCCCTTGTGCCAAGCACAGTTAGCCAGCTAGTATATGCACAGCCCTGAATGAGCTGAATCTTACCCAGCTGACAGCTCAGATAACAGTAGGAGAGGGGCTTTGGAAGGAGGGATTGAGCTCCTTGCAGTCCTGTCCTGTCCTGCTCCCAGTGTACAATGTTCCAATGTCCCCCTGGGCATGTAGGGCCCCATAAAAAGTAGGGAACCCTTTGCACTGCACTGTGCGTGCCAAGGGAATCAACAGTCTGAGATAAGTGACCACTACACTCGACTGCTACGCTTGACATATACCAGCAACCTCTGCATGGCGGGTTTTTATTCTAGGCGCAAAATGAGCACTTGGACCTTGGAAATATTCTGGTTGGTGACCTGCAAAGCTGCGATGTTGTACTGCTGAATGATGGGATCTGTTCTCTAAACTACATACTCAGCGTGGAACAACAGATCACAGGGCCTTGTGATCCTGAGGAAGTCTGCAGTGATCCACTGGGTACTGTGAGGAGATTCACATGGGATGGGACTTTGGGCCTCCTCTCTTTTTTGCAAAATAATTCTAGCATGAGCTCAAAGGTTGGGCTGCTTGCTGGCTAGCTTGTAACTATTTTCATGGGCACCTTGAATTACCCATGTTTTATATGATAGAAATATGCTTGAGAAGACATAAGACAATCAGTGTGTGTGTACAACACAAGCAACTTATTTTGTACTGGGTAAATGTTAGAAATATTACTTTATCATGTTAACTTTGCAAAATCTTTCTATGAAAACATAAGTAGATTCCTGTTCCCATCACTTAATGAGTCGAAAATGTCTGTGCTGGGTTTTTGCTCAAAGTTTATTTTGTGTGTGTGTAATTTTGAGCAAAATCAATGCAGCAAGATTTTTTTACATTTACTAAAGACAGAAGAAAGTGGTTTTCTTTGGTTATTTGCTTGTTGCATTGTAAAGACCCAACTCAAAACTATTTAATAGCTACTATTAGAGGCTGAAAGAAGCAGGGGGAGAATTTCCTCCACATGAGCCTCCTGTGTGATCCAGTGTGAAAAAGGTTACCCAGACTCTGGGATGCAGAAACGAAGCATCGCAGTGAGAAGTCAAAGGGGATCATGCCACCAAGCACAGCACTGGTAAGATGGCAACTATAATTCTGAGTGCAATGTAGCTGCTTGCACTTCACAAAGGATGTGAAGGTGCTTTTGTGCAGAGATGCACAGGAGTGCAGAGGACAGTTGCTCAAATAGTGCAGGCAGGGCGTGCACACTCACAGCTGGTGGTATGTGTGACTTGCACCATCTTGTGTGTGTGCTGAAGGAAGAAGTCCCTTGATGACTGAGAAGTGTCTGATCCTTGCTTAGGGATTTGCTAAAGGTAACTCTTCTATCATGCTGGTAAAAACATCACCCAGAGCTTGGCAATTGAAGTTGGACCAGTTTGAACCTTGGAATAAGATATGATTTCCCAGCAGAGAAGGGAGTTAAACAAAGGAGTAGCTTCCCAGAAGAACTGGTGGAATCCAACCCTCTGTGAAGTTCCCTACTTGTTGCCTGCTGAAGGCAGCCTGGATACTCCTGTAGAGCTGCCTGTGGTCCTAGTCGAGGTGTCTGAAGTTCTGAAAGAATTAGGCATGGGGGGACAGTGACTAAACTGGAGGTAGGCTTGGGGAGCGGTGTGCTGAATGCATGTGTGGTATAAGAGAGATCAGTGGTGCCAAGAGCTCATGCCACTTCCTTTCTTCTGCAGCCTTAGAGCTGGAACACTCCAAAGGGACAATCCCTGCAAGGTCAAAAGCTTTTGTCCGAATAACAGTCAAGCCAGCCCGTCAGCTGCATTATACCTGGTCAATCAAACATGCTATTTGCACCCCCACAGGTGAGAGATGGCTATTTTGGGGAAAGGGGAGAAAATAATCCCCTTCCAGCCAAGCAGACTGTGCCATAACAGGCTGAGCTGCACAATTCCCAGTGTATGAGTCCTGCCTGCAGAAATATCTGTGCTGAGCAATTCACCAGAACCAGTCCTGCCTGCTGTCTCCCTTTCCTATGCTGTTTTTGTGTTAGATAGGACTGACCCACGAGACACAGACAAGGAGAACTCCAAGTTTCCTGCTGTTCTAGTCACAAGATTCCCTACTCCTCTGCAGGATCATAGCCTCCTATGATGTACCTTATAACATATTTGAGAGCTTCATGCAACCAGTTCTAGGCAGCTGGAATCCTTCTTGCAGATCTTGACCAGTGCCTGTATGAGAAAGGATACAATAGAACTAGAAAAGGCACAGGGAGGGTCAACAGGAACGTTCAGAGGTAGAGAACAACATCCATACGGGAAGGGGTGAGTTGGACGAGGAGTTTACAGCTTGAACAGTGGAGAAGGGCAATGACACATGAATGATATGGAGAAGATGGGGTATAAACAATTGTTCATTATTTTTCAGTGTGAAAACAAGGGGCGCTTCATAAAATGATTAGGCTGTAGGCTTAAATTAAGGAAAAGGCTTTTCCACACAGTGCAGAACTAAACTGTGGAAATATACTGTCGAAAAGGACTATGTTCATAGTCTTCTGGTGATTTTTAAATCAGAAGTCATGGTACAGCTAGAAATCAGTGTTTTAGAGGTTTTCAGAAGCTGTTGTGTATGAGTCCTGTTCATTCTTTCTTTGGCCCAGGTAGGGCCGCTCTCCAGTTTGCTGTCCCAGATAGCTGTCCCTTAATGATGCATGACTACTTTTTGTTCTTTCTCTCTCCAGATCTTCTGAGCACCAAAGAGTTACAGCAACCCCTCTGCTGCATAGTAGCAACAGGCGTCTACCCAACTTTCTGCATCACAGATGCTTGTTCAGAAGGGAGCGCCAGCGGTATCAGCAAGTTGCAGCTCTGGAGGCTCTTTTCCTTGGACACACTGAACGAATACTTGGAGCGAGAGCCAACTCCCAGGGAGCTCACCTACAGAGTTCCCACAAGGCACAGGTGAGAGGAGGAGATGGTTTGCATTTAGCCTCAACACAAGCACAAGCCAGACAGAGTTGCTGTGACTATTAGCTTGTTTTGCAGCTCACTGCTGCCTGGCATTCTGTTATACCATCCCAACCCTGTGCAGGTAGCTGTTCACCTCTTCTTCTCTGCTTATCCTCCCTAGAGAGAAGCCACAGAATCACAGAATAATTTAATTGCAAGGGACATCTGGAAGTCTCTGGTCCAACCCTTTGCTCAAAGCAGGGCCAACTAGGTCAGGTTGCTCAGGGCCTTGTCCATTTCAATGTTGAGTGTCTCCAGGGATGGAGAAACCACAACCTGCCTGTGCCCACATTTCCAGTGATTGACCACCTTCATTGTGAATTTTTTTGCCTAGTATCTAACATATCTATCTTGTGTTGCAACTTGTAACATTGCCTCCCATCCTGTCCCTGTGCACCTCTGAGAAGAGTCTGGCTCCATCTTCTCTACACCCTCCTATCAAGTAGTTGTAGACAGCAATAAGATCTGCTCTGAGCCCTCTCTTCTTAAAGCTGAACAAACACAGTTCTCTCAGTCTCTCCTTGTAGAGTGCTCCAGCCCTTGACCATCCTGATGGCCCTCCACTGGACTTCTTCCAGTGTGCCAATGTCTTTCTTTTACTGGGGAACCCAAAACTGAACTAAACAGGACTCTGAACTTACATGTATGCCACTCATTCCCATTAGGCATATATAAAAGATAGTTTGGAGAAGACCCAAAGGTCTTCCTTCCACCCAGTGTCCTTTCTCCAACAAGACCCAGCAACATAAGGTCAGAGAAAATTTATAAGGAAGAAAGCGAATGTAGAATGACCCTTTCCCTGGTCATGCCCTGCTGGCTCTTCTTCCTGTCTCAATTTAATCTCTTCTTTTTCTCCTGTGACCAGCACATGCTCGATCCCTCCAGTGTACACCCCTGTCCTGCTGGATTTCAACTTTGGAGCTGCCCCGATAAATTCAGAACCTACCCTTGTGATGCTCCTGGTGGTGAACAAGGGTGTGGTGCCAGTTGAGTGGTAAGCAGTGATTGCTGGAGCCCAACCTTCCCTCTGGGGTCTGTCTGGGGATACAGAAATGCTCGCAGGGCCATGGGGCATTTTCAGATTAATGGGGTGTATTTCATAGGTCTGGCTTGTATTGTTGGGCTGTGACTGAGATCTGTTGGTGAGTCTGGGTGGGGAAGCAAGCAAGAGAAGGCAGAAAGTTGTACAGGTCGGACCTGACATGCCTTGGCAGAAAGTCAGAGATGCAATGTCATGTGTCCTGTTGTGCTAAGCCTGCCTGGACTGAACATGCTTACTGTGTCCCTGGGGAGGTTTTCTGTCCCTGTTGCTCACCAGCTGGCTGGATCCCTAGGGTCTTCCTGTTCCCTTCTGATCAGAAGATGGACATGGAGCACTGGGCAGAGGATGCTGAGTTTAGCCCCCATGAGCTGCACCAGATGAGAATTCAGGATAACCAGCTCTTCAGCATTTCCCCAAAGTCGGGGAAACTTCTTCCAGGACAGGAGGAATCGGTCCAGCTCTCACACAGGTGACAGCAACTACCTGTTCTCCAGAGCCTCGTGCTTTGTGCCAGGACAACACGTGCCAGTGGAACCCCCTGGGTTTCCGTGGCAGACCCTTTCCCCTCTCATGCCACTTGCCCAGCAGAGACTGGGTAAGTAAAAAGTCTCTGAGCCTGTCCTGTTTCTGGGCCCCACAGACCTTCTCTTCCTCCAGGGAATGTTATTAATGTCCTTTAACACTAGATTGCAAGAGACCTTTAGGGTGACATACTGGGAGCACTGGCCTGCTTTGACATGACAGTTGAGGAGATGAACAAGAAACTGCACTTCCTGTGGCTTTGACCATACAGACCTAGTCATTTTTGTCATCAGCTAGAGCTCCTAGCTCTTGAGTGCCTGTGGAGTGTATAAAGGAATCTAACCAGCTCTACTTTCACAGCAGTCCTGACCTGAGAAGTGCTGGTATTTCAAATGGCTTTGGCCTATAAACTCAGGTCTCTAAATCATTGTGTGACTAAAATCAACATTGCATCACTCATTCCCACCCAAACACAACTGTTCCCCTCCCTGTCTCAGTGGCCCTTACGCAACATTGACTCTTTAGCAGGGAAATGAATTGTCTCTAATGGACCGTGTGACCCTGATTCTATCACCCTGGGCACAAGGTTGGTTTTTGATGTTTTTCTCTCTCTTCTTGCTTTGCTAGACATGATTTCATTGGCACCGATCACCTCCCTGTTCTGCTGAAGGTTTCCCATGGCCGTGAGATTCTGGTAAGGTAGCATGCATGTCTTGCTCCGTTTACAGAGCAGCAGCAGGTAGGAACTGAATTACAGCTAGGTGTTTTCCCCAGAAGCTGCATGGCATGCAGGAAGCTGTGGTCTTCCCCAGGAGTCTGCATTGACCAGGCAGTAACATGGGGCCAAGCAGAGACATAAAATCAGCATCCTGACAAACTCATGGTTCTAGCAAAGTATGATGTGACAGCGCACTGGCAAAATGCCCCCTCGGATGTAGTATCCACTGGTTTCTCCAGTTCCTTGATTCTTAACCTGTGTATTTTATTAATGCTGTTAGTGCAGAATTGCTTCCTCCTCCAAAGCAACTCCAAAACAGCCCTCCTGGGTTCTACGTTCCCAGCATGCTTTCCACACCTGAATGTATCTCATGGATAGAGTTTCTTTGCTTGCTTTCCCTCCTTTTCTCTGCCTCACAGTGAAGTTCTTCCATGCAATGATCCCAGAGTTCAGCTCTGCAGCCCATTCTACTTCTCTCTTATCCAGCTTTCCTGAATCTCTCCATCTCATCACCTCTCCCCTCTCTTCAAAATCCCCTGGAATGTACTTTTCTCCAAATGTACCACCTGCACTGGCTGCAGTTCTTGGACACACATGTTGGCACAGGACTGGCCAGAACATCCTCTGGCTCTGGAGGTGTGGAGGCAGCTGCTTCACCAAGCCCAGAAGGTAGTCCTTGCTTTCCTGGTTGGCTGTTCCCAGGCAGCCCTGATGCCCTTGTCCACCCATTTCCTTCTCCTTGCCAATCGTTGAGGAGCTTCCCACTCATTCTTCCTGCTTTGCTGCTTACTAAAGCATCTGAGAGCTGGTCCTGCTCTGTGTTTTCCCTGAGCATTTCCTCAGGCTTGGAACTAATTTCTCTCTCTCTCTCTCTCTCTCTCTCTCTCTCTCTCTCCCTCCCTCTCTCTAACTGTCAGTTAGAGTCAGTCACCTTGTGCTCTGCCGGGCACAGCTCATGCCCAGCTGAGCCTTCCTGTCTGTCTCTAAAGTTTCCTGTGAGACCATTGTGTTCACACATCTCTTTTATTTTTCTTTTCTTTCAGGACTGTTGTCAGCTGAAAATCCAACCCGTTGACCAAGCTGTTCAAACAGTGGCTTAACTGTGCCTTCCCTCAAAGCCCTTGGATGGGCTCCCTGTGCTCTGCCTGCCTGGCACAATCCTGAGAGTGGCTGCAAGCATTTTGCCAGCTGGCCAGTGAGAGATTAGGCTTTGGAGCACCAGAAGCCTGTGGGGCACATACCCTCCCTTGCTAAGTAACTGATGGCTTTGGTGGCTACCAGAGGCAATCACCCTACCCCGCACTATCACTGCAGAAGGGGCTAAAAAGGAGCGGGAGGCCCTGAGGATGCTAAAGGACACCTGGATCCATTGGTGTTCTGGCAATAGGAGCTGCAGAGGCCAATCCAGAGACCTGGTGGTGGTGACCTGTAGGGGTCACCTCTCCTTTGCATTTTGGGCTCCACAGTGTCAGTACTGAAATACTACTATTGGAAAGTAGGAGTTGAAGAGACTCCTCCTGTGCAGAAGAGGCAGGCAAGGATTGCACACTGTGCCTTCATCCCTTTCAATCAAGGCATGAAGAGTGCAGAGCTGCCAGTCCGTGTGACAGAGACTGCTCTAAGTGCACTCGCAGGGTAGGGCTGAGCAGCAAGGCTGGGCATCCCCTTGAAATTCAGTGAAGCTTGCAGAATACATGCTAACCTTAAGGGAAGAAAATGCTGTAATGCCACCCCAAAAGTTAAGCTTTGGAAATCTGGAACAGCATCAGTAAGCTGAGTTGGAGACCATTAGGGTATTGCTTGGTGCTTCTATCCAGTTCCAGATTGCAAAGCAGGCTGCCTGGCTTCAGATTGGTGATGTTAGCCAGCTGCAGGCCAATGCATGATTTTTTTGGGGTCCATCACAGCTCTGTGATGGATCTACCCATGTGAACAGGTTCTGACCTCCCACTTCTCTGTGCTCCTCCCCCTGCCCAGTGACAAAATTCCTCCCTTCCTTACTCCTCCACTCAGTGGCCTAATTTCAGCACTGAGATGACTAGATTTATAGGTGCTCTGAAGGAACCAAACCAATTTCCTGCTGGAAATTTCCTCAGGCTGCAGGAGCAAATTTTTGTGCAGCTTGTGTGCTGCCCACTTTCTTGTCCAGGAGGGAAACAGGGCCTCTTGCTGTCTAAAGCTTTCACAGGTTGCTCTTTGCCTCATCACCACAGCCTTTCTGTAGCAGTGCAGCTGTGACCTTGTTCTCAGAGCCTGGGGATAGTTTGGCTGGACAGAATCTGCAGCCCTCAGCAGTTTCAATAGGAAAAGCCCAGCAGGCTGCAGGTGTTGGGCTGTGAGGTGGCTGCAGGCTGCTTCCCAGAACTCACTGGAGAGAACGGCTGGATCCTAGGGAGAATCCCCTAGCACACAAGATCCATAAAATGGATATGTTTGCATTTCACTTCATAGCTGCTAATTAGGTATTGCGAGATGCTGTCACACAGAGCATGTGTTCTCCAGGCAGCTCTTCTCCCTGGGTGCTCTGACATCCCCATCCTCTCATGCTCTAAGTCATTCCTATGGGATGATGTCTGTGCACACTGGAGGAACTGACTGCAGCAGGTCTTCATGTTTCTCCAGTTGTCTCACTTTATCAGATAATCCTCTAGTCATAGCATCCTGTGTCCAAGGAAGCTGATAACAGTCTTTCCTCAGCAATTGTGGTCCAGTGGAATCACAAGTCTGTAAGCTCAGTTCTTTGACTCCAGTAATATAAACAGGTGTCTCACTCCCAAAGTTCAAGGAGGATCCTGTTCCTGTGTCCCTTGCTGTTTGAAATTGTCAGCTCCTGTTCTATTTGCATTGTATCTGGTCTGTTGAGGCCCTCAGGAGGCTGAACTCTCATGTAGCGCTCTGAAAAGATGAAACGGTGATATCCTATGTGTGACTTTGGTATCACTGTCTTTCTAGTCCTCTCTCCCTCCTTACTTTGCTTATGGAGCTGAATTTGAAAGGAGTTGCTTTGGAGGAATCGGCACCCTCTGCTGTTGTTTAAGCAGCTGACACAGTATCTCCTACAGGTGTCTGCCCAGCTTACCATCACAAGCATCTTCTCCTTCCTCATTTGCACTTGAAAAATGTGGCCATGCTTGAGACTTAACTATTTAACTGTGAATTGCAGTGACTTCGCTCCCTACGGCCCAGGCAGAGACATTACTGGCTTTGAGATTGCTTTTTAGCCTCTCTCTCCAGGCAGCAGACACCTCAGGGGTGTTTTGGGGTGCTCCTGCAGGAAATTATGCAACATGACACATCTCCAGCCTGATTCCAGTTTTCTCCAAATTAAGACTCCTGTTTCTCTTCTTTTTCCATGAAATACCTCTATAAATCCCTCTGCTTTGCTTGAAGTGCCTGGCTGCTGCTCTGCTGACAGCACACTGTTGATCATTAGCTGATCACTTAAAATTCAGCTAGGATCTTCTTGTAGCTTTTGGGATCTTTCTTAGACACATTCTTGGAGCAGGGTCTTCTCCAGAGTGAGAACATCCAGATGGTCCCTTCTAAGAAGAGGCCATTGCTTACCTAAAATCCTGGCTTTCCAAGGATTTGGCTGTCACAGCTGTACACTCTCCCATTTGCAGTGCAGACACCTTCTTTCATGGAGAATTTCTATCATATACTTGCAAAGGGAAGCATGTGACACTGGGACTGGTGCCTGACTTAGAGAGGAGTAATGTACCATCTCCCTGATACAAGAAAGAAAACTTTCAGAGAAGAGCTAACAGTTGAGTAAGCTCTCTATCTCCTTGCTTATGTCTTAGGACACACTCCCCTGGTATAACCAATTTAAATCTGTTACTGCACCTATCTGCATACAGTTAGCTTGCAAAATTCTTCAGATTCCTTGTGTATTTGTAAGTGATAGGGCCAAGACTTTCTGAGAATGTAACTGTGTTTCTTTTTGCTGTAGCTAAACTTCAGCGGTGTGACAGTGGAACAGGGGCAGCGATATGTTCACTTTACATCCACTAAGCACCTCTTCACGCCCATTGCCATTGGGAGCCCTCACCCCCCTACACAGGTGAGCAGCCTGGGGCCAAAAACAGCAGCAAGCAGAGGGAATTAGCTAGAATGTCATTGTGTCCCAAGGACAGGCAGTGTCCGAAGCATTTCCCAAGAAGCAGAATGGTCTCCCCAAAGAAGTTATGGGAATCCCATTACAGCAAAACCTTGAGACTAATACTAGGCAAAGCCTGGAGGTGGCCATTAGGATGGTAATAGGGAAAGTAGCACTTATCTCCAATTGTACAAGATTTGGCATTCAGTCTAGCCAGAATCCTTATGAGGTGTGTAAGGCTGTTCCCCTATTCTCTTACATTGGATCTCAGTGAAGACTTGTCTATCTGCTTCAGGCACTCTGGAAATAAATCTTAATTAGTAAATTAATTAAACTTCCTTAAACACTTATTCAGCAAAAAAGGTGGCTTTGATTCTGTTCAGCCTAATTTAGTTGGGAAATGAACAAGTCTGAATTGAATTAAGAGCGCTTTAATAAAAGTGCTTTTGCATTTTAAGTAATCCACTTTACAGTGATCCCTTTAGCTAATTTGTATTAATTTTTCCCAAGACTGAATTCACCAGGCACTATTTGGAGAGGCAGTATAGGCATCAATGTACATGTGTGCTGATAAACCTTCAGTACAGTCTCCTATCAGATCCTCAGTGATAAATCCTGACTTTATGAGGTATCTTCATTCTTAACAGACAAGCTGACTAATTAATTAAGCATTAGTGCTTATCAGAGTCCTCTGGGAAGTGTTAACTAGTTTAACTTGTGCATGGTATAACAAGCACCGCTCTCTCTGACTCACTCCCAGATTTATGAGCTGTACAATGGTGGCTCTGTGCCTGTGATGTTTGAGGTCCAGCTGGACAACATTGAGAAGATTCAGGAGGAGAATTTTCAGCATCCTGTGTTTGTCTGCCTGACTCCCAGAGGAGAGATTCCCCCTGGCACAACAGGTCACATTGAGTGGATCTTCTCGCCACTGGAAGCGAGAATGTACTCGGTAACATTTTTCTATTCATGACTTCTGAGACTCTGAGGGCATAGGAGAGTGTGCAGCAGATCACCCTGTGAGACAGGTCCAGTTTCAGTCCCTTAGTCCTTTAGCAAATACACTATCAAATATGACTCTGGATTTAATCCTCTTATCTTGTCCAAGGCAGGTTGATGTTCCCATCCATATCCTGGGGGGTGACTCAGCTCTGGTCACCTTCCAAGGAGTAGGCTACGACCCGAATATCATGGGAGAGACTGCCACATTCAACAAAGTCTTGTCTCCTTCAGTCATTCCAGGTTCTAACAAACTAACTGTTCCTGGGCAGGTAAGTCCAGATATAGTGATATGAGCAATATGATCAGTCCAGAAATGCATGAAAAGGACTGAAATATGCAGGTGGCCCCTTCTAGCAGTAACCTGCATTGCAGGGGAGTTCATTGGCATGAGATAGGGCAATATATTTCCCTTTCAGCAGATCAGCTAGAGCCCAACTCATAAAAGCAGTTGTCCTGAAAGATGCCTTTCTCCCAGCCCGCTGCTTCCACTGCCGTTAGAACCAAAGTTTTGAGGTTTGTTCATTTCTGAATTTCCCATTAAAAGCTACTCCCCATCACAGCTGTCATTCTGATTTTCAGCTAAAATACTTTTTCCTTGGTACTTTATTCACAAAAAGAACATTATAATCATGACATAGCCTGTCAGGGCCTGAATGCATCCATTTCACAGCCAAACCCAGGCAATGCATAACCTGAACACAGACTGCAGGATGATCACCAGCTCAGGCATATCAAGAGGAATGCACTTGTCTGACCCATCACTAGGTCAGCAGAAGTTTGTTTAGCCTGGCTAGAACTGGCCTGCCAGTCTGGACGATCTGTTATTAAACCCAAGTCACAGATCCAAGAGTAGCGAATCAGCATTAAACAGCATGAGTGAAGGCATACTCCAAGCAGGTAAGGGATTCATCCTGAGTGACATTAGCATGCCTTCTCCGGAGCCCAGCAACGGCTTCATATGCTCTTTGGCTTTCAACAGGGCAGACTGCATTCCTGGGAAAAGCAAATAGAAGATGATTAAAAACCTGTCTCAGACTGCCAAGGAAGATGCCATTCCTTAGGGCTCTGATGTCTGTAACCAAGAGTTGTTAGCTTCTCTAATGATCAGTGTAATTAATTAGAGTTTGTGCTGTGCCTGGAGAATGGGACAGGCTGTATACTAGTAGCAAGGTGATTTAGGCAGCAGTTTCCCAGAACTCACAGTCAAGTTGATGGGGATTTTGCCCAAGCACAGAGCTTACACTTTTGCCCACTGAAGTGAGGAAAAGGCCTGAACAGCAAGTGCTGCAAAGAGGAGCTGAGTGCTACTAGTCCTCTGTGCTCCTGAGATCCCCTCCTGCCCCAGCATCAGCATAATGTCCTATTCATTGTACTCTCAACCCCACTGCAGCCCAGCTGTCCTCTTACAGCAAAAAGACATTTTAACCAGAGCAAGAATGAGAGAAGTAAAACACCCCCTCAAGCTGTTATAGTAAATGTAATGGGCTAAATATTGTCCTTGAATTGCTGTGCATCCTGAAGATGGCTGTGTGACTGCCCTTCCCCAAGGGCCAGATCCCATCTTTCATTACTACTGCAGCCTCTGCTTTCTACTTGCTTCCTGCAGGTAGCCACCTTATCACACCACAGGATTTGCCTCGGAAATATCCCAGACTGCATCAAGGCTAGTCGACTTGTCTTTTTGAACAATACCTCAGAGAGCAAGGCTGTTGTGTTTGCCTGGCACGTAGGCACTCCTAAGGACAGTGGGGTGAGTTCTTCCTTCTCTCTCCTCTGCAGCATTCTTGCCTATCTCTGTTGTGCCATGAGAGGAGCTTCCTCTCTGTTTCCATCTGGACTCTCAAGAAAACAATCCTAGGGAATTGGCTTTTGTACTAGCAGATGCAAGGAAAGGGCTGAGAAAAGTGAAGGCAAGGGTTTGGATGGAAGGAAAAGACAAAAAATTCAGAAGGGAAGTCTGTAGACTCCAGTGAGGATACATGAACCTGGAACTAGAGCATGCAGTAATGAACCTCAGGATCCCATCTACCAGTGAAGTTCATGGTCATTCTTTGGACAAGGGGACTGCATCTCTCTCATGCCACATACCTCTGTAAAGGGCTGGAGCTGGGAATTCCCACAACACTGTGTGTCCTGCTGGGGAGGACACACAGCAAGGGTACGGAACAGAGAAACAGATCCTCCATGGGTTTTTATTCCAGATGTTGCAGATTGTTCCAGAGTTGGGGGTTGTGCAGCCTGGAGAGAGCACCCCCTGCTTCATCATGCTGCAAGCATCAGGAAGTGCTTCCTTCTACAGCATAGATCTGGTGTGTGAGGTGAGACCCAGGAGGTACTTGTGTATTATCATCACTTGGGCATGTCACTGCAGTTCCCAAATGGCTGGCCCCCACAGTTAACTTCCAGCTGAAGGAATCCTTCTTAGCTCTGCAATGTTGGCCAGCACTTCTCAATGGTAACAATACTGAGCTTCATCTCTGCTGATGCCTGAAGTGTGTGTCTGTCTCTGTGGCTCATTAGATGAGATGTATTCGTGCAACACATGGCTTTCTGAGTTGAACTGGGTTTTTAGAAGCCAGGGTTTGAATGGGAGTAGCTTTCAGTGGGAAACAGAGACTTAAATATCCATAAAAAGCAAGTCTTGCTTCTTTAATACCAGTGGCAGCACAGACTTGTGGTACTCTCCCTCTGGCCGACACTTTCCATGTGTTCTCTGGTAGGAGATTGTATCTTCTGTGTATAAGTCTTATAACACTGTTCTCCCTTCCTGCAACTGGGAGACATGGAAAGGACTCTGGTTGGGACCTCCTGGAATGGAGGAATAAGTGACAGGCATGGAGCTGGGCCAGGGGGTGAGTCTGACATGCTCTGTGTTATTTGCTGCTCCTCTCTGCCCTGCTCCCTGCAATTGCAGTTTTTCTTCGTAGGTGTACATTCAGGAGTCCCTGGTTCAGTATGAGAGGGGCCTACAGGAGTGGGAAAGGGAGAAGGAACAGCAGGCTGTGGAGTTCACCATCACGGAGAAGGACCTGAGGGCTGAGAAGAAGCCAAAGTCACCTGCAAGAGTAAGTGCTGCCAGAACTTTACACCAGCTTAGCTCAGTTCAGAAACAGCAGTCAGGTGTCAACAGGAAACCTTCTTTAAGAAAGTCCAGGTAAGTTCATAGGAGAACATGAGGCTCTGATCTACTCAAGATCTCACAACTGGCCTGTGGATAGTGGAAACAGAGAGCTTAGCTTCTAGCCTTGTGCTTCACACACAAGAGCAGAATCCTCTGCTCTCTTATTAATGTCTAGCAAAGAGATGGCAGATGGGAAACTTGGAATGAAAATGATTTTTCTGGTCACCTTACAAACTTCAAATTTGCTAATGATCATCTGAAATTTGGAAGTGCATGAGAAACCTTAGGAAAAGCAAAGCCAGGGGCTCTGGAAATTGATGACTGGATTTTTAAGCATGGGTAAACACTGGAGCTAAGTGTGTAACTACCATGAAGAATTTGGCCTTGAGTAAAGAATAGGGGGATGAGATCATTGGCTCTCAGCTGGGGCAATGTAAAACAAGATCCTGGAGTCTCGTTCTGCTTCTCAACTTTCCTACATTGTGATTTCTCTTCCTTTATGTAGAGGTCATCAGATTCTGCTGAGATGGAAAAACTTCCTGAGTCCTCAGCTGTGATCAGAAAGTACAAGGTAAGTCAGGGCTGTCTCACCCATACTGGAATCAAACTGGCTGCATTAAGGAAAGAGGCAGATGCTGGATACCATGGTGTGAGAGCCTTGACAGAGAGCACAGCAGGATTTGTAGCTTCAAGGCTTTGGGAGACAGACTCTTTGGATGAGCCAGAAGAATCAGACAGTCTGGCTGTGACCTGTGGGCAGTAGCTTTCCAGCTGAGGTGAATGGGAAGTGAAATTAGAACCAAACATGCACCAGTGACTGGAGAAAGGGGCTAAAGTTTCAAATAGGCAGAAAGGATGCACATGGGCAGGGCAGTTAGTACCTGAACTGTTTTCATTCTGAGGCCACGACGGACTGTGTGCCATGATGGAAAGCAAGCAGGACCCTGGCGTAATGCTGTGCAGACTGCTAAAAGTGCTGTGCTCTGTGCCTCGGGAGAAGCAGCAGGCAGGAACTGCCTTGATTTAAGAGCACAGGGGAGGTTTAAAGCTCAGTTTGCCAGCTTTATCTTAGGGTGCACTAAAGAGCCTACTCTGTGTTTCCCCTCAGATCACACACATGTGCACACACACACACATTAGCTGCCCTGACAGCTTTTCCAGCACTGGTGGCAAGGTGTAAGGAAAGGTCCAAGCGAATGCTCTGCAGAACTGTCTGGGCCCAAAGGCAGAACCATGCTGTGTATACAGTCTTCAGCAGTATGTGGGGCAGGAATGACAGAACTTGTGGAGAGCAAGCTAACTCAAGACATGGAAGGATGTGAGGCTGAGTCTGAGCAGATTAATTCAGCCAGGAGACACAACTTATTAGTTCAGGTCTGCCACCATGCTAGGACTGTGGCAGTGCTTCTGGGACCCTGCAGAGTACCCATGCATGTCCTGCACTGTGCTGTGTGAATGTATCAGCTCAGGACAACTCTAGCTTGGACTGTCTGCACTGTGCTGTTATGTTTGATCAGGGATGCAGGGGCTATGTGAGACTGTGAGGTCAAGGCTGGGATAGACGTAAGGATGGCTGGGGAAAAATAAAGACAGCTCCATTTGGTGCTCTAGGCTTTTAGCTCCTGGTCAGAACTTGAAGCCTGAAATGGCCTGCTGTGTTTGTGTCAGAGGTGTTGAAGGCCAGACTCAGGGGATGATTTAAGCATGTATCCTACATGTGTGGTCTCTTACAGCCTTCCCAGTGTGCTCAGAAGAGCAAAGATGATCTTCTGGAGTCTCCCTGGAGAAAGATTGAAGCACAACAGCCCTGAGGGCCCTGGGGATCACCCTGAGGCCCTGCTGACGCTCAGGGCTGGTGCAGCGCTAAACAGCGGGGAGGGAGCAGGCCTGATTTCCAGTGTGGCTACTCATGCCTGGTCAGGGCACTTCAGCGCTGAGATCATTTTGATGCTGTCTCCTGTCCAGGATCTGGTGGCTCCGACTGCTTGGCATTCCAGTTCCCATGCTTGTGCTCACACCTACACTAGACTACTTGGGCCAAAGGAGGAACTAAACATTCTTCTATTTCCTTCTCTCCAATAGACATTGCCCCCTATTGGAAACCACCCTGTGCCCAATCCACCTGCCAGCCGCTCTCAGAGGAGGCAGTTGTTGGACAAGGAAGCTGGCAGGCTGTGGGACAAACCAGAGCCACCCAAGCCCATCCTCTTACACCTTGGTGTGACAGCCAGGTCCCACTCCATTGAAGACTTCTTCAGCAATTTCACCTCAGAGTTCCCCAAGTACTTCCTGAACTGGTAAGACATTCAGCTCCTTGGCTTGGCATCTTCATCCAAACTAGGGCTGCCTGTGCTATGACACATTAAGCCACATCCTTGTAGCTCTGCCCTGCTCCTTTCCAGTGCTTTGGTATTAGGCAAGAGATGCCTCACTTTCCCTAGCATTGACTGACAGGACCTATTTCTGTCCCTCCCTCAGGGGAACAGTCCTATGTGCGAGGCCTTGATACTTATGGGACAAAGTGTAAGCTGAAATTGTTGTCAGCGGTGCCATACATGGGGAGGGCAGGACTATTTAACAACATGCTCTTCTGGGAAACTACTAAGCTGGGGAAAGCCTCTATGGGATGTTGTAGCCACTTGCTGACGCTGGTGTGAACCAGGAGTGGCTCTTTAGAGGGATGTGAGATGAAGTAGCCCTTTGGGAGATACCAGCAGATAGCTGAGCGTTCCTCTCTTGTGAGAGTGTCCCTGCTGCTCTCGTGTGTGCATCAACTCTCACTCCTCCCCCTGCTTGCTGCAGCACCAGTTATTTGCACAGCTCCCCACTTGCATGCGGTGCTGCTGTTCAGAGTCTCAGCCAGGAGGATGCAGGTGCCTCTGCTGATAATGATGCTCTGGTCATGCTGTATTGTGGGACACCATCACTGCTTGCCTTGCCCACATCTGCATGTGGCACACAAAGTGCTCTCTCCTTCAGTTTTCCCAGTGTGTCCCCAGAGTGTGATGTAGACTTGCCCTGCCCAGGGGGAGGATGAAGTAAAAACTTGATAGGTATGAGATCACCTAGCTGGTCCATTGGCCCTAGCTAGCCACAGCTCAGCCTACTTTTTTCCTTTCCTGGGGACACAGGAAGGACCTGGGGGAGTCACAAGGCTCTTTTGGGGCACATAGGCCTCAAATCTGAAATAAATCAAATTCAGTAGTTCTGCCACTCATGGAACAACTCCTTGTTTCACAGCTCCTTCAAGGACCAGCTATCAGAGAGCGAGTCTGTGGATGGGAGTAGGGTCAGAGATAGGATAGTCATGGACCCCAACTGGCTGTCCCTGGCTGCTGCTTCCAAACAGGAGATGCAGATACTGACGGACATACTCACAGGTGTGATCAGGTGTGTGTCCTCTCACCCTCACCCGTTCTGAGCCCCTCTCTCCTGGCGGAGTGCTGGCAGCACAGCCAGCCCCTCTGCTAATCCCAAAGGAGTCTGTGCACTCATGCTGTGCTGAAACAGGGAATCCAGCCTGCAAAAAGCATGCATAGGAGCCTGCCTTGGGAACTGCAAGCTCAGGAGTCCTGGTGTAACAGCCAAAGGCAGCGTCTTGTTCCCCAGCTAGGGACTGGGTCCATCTCTGCATAGCGATCAGTGTTTCTCACTGGGAGCCAGGGTGCTCTCCCTGCCACGGTCTTGCCCTGCTGACAGCCAGCAAGGCACCTTGGGAATAGGCTGCTCTGGGATTCACCTGTTTTGTCTGTCAGCTGCAGATATCTAAGGAAGCAATGCTGAGGAGGCAAATGTAGTTTCAACCCATATTTCTGCCTCCTCTAGGCCCAGAAAGCAAGAAGGGCCAGACTGTCCATTGACATCAGCCAGGATTTTCCTCTGATTTGTACTGGCTTGTGGTGGTCCCCTGGGACCGATACTTGATCTACCAGGTCTCATTCCTTATTTTCTCTTTCTCCCTCCCAGGGGCCTCTTGGAGGACAGCCAGTTCCATGATACAGTGAGCAGAAGTCTGGATGAGCCCATCCCATATTTCTCCCAGTTGCGGTGTGAAGAGTCAGCAGAGCCCCAGGACAGGGGACAGAGCTCCAGGGTCCCCTCCAGGGTCTCTCCTTCCACAGATCTTTACCTTGAGAAGGAGGATGAAGGGATGAAAGAAACGAGGCAGGAAACCTCCTCCAGCAATGATTCACTGGTGTCTTGGGAGAGGATGAGTGATCTCTTTCGTCACGAGAAATTAAGGGAGCAGAAGAAGATGATGAGGAGGTGAGGAAGAGCACACACAGAGAAGGGAAGAGCTTCACAGGCAGAACAGCCATGGCAGCACACCGCCTGGACAGAAACTCATTTCTCCCTCTGCCCTGGGGTGTTTCTGCTGGACTGCCTCTCATGCTCTGTGGGGAAATCCATGTTAGCCTGCCTAGCCACCATCTCCCAAGTGCAGTCTGTGAAGGGTACAGGTTTGCTGTGTCCTGAGCTGAGCACTGGGTGGTGTCAGGATGCTGGTGGTGAGTGAAGCCTGCTTTGCACTGGTGCACTCCTGGCCATTAGACCTTAGAGTGCAGTGTGCGCTTACTTTAGCTCTTATTTTTACGTCAGTGTAGCATTATTTCGTATTTGCTGTGGCTATATCCCGGCACTTTGCTACAAGCCGCAAGTATGTGCACAAATATTCACCGTGGCACAGCTTGGAGGGAGAAACCAGTAAAACCACAGTCACCCATCTCTGCCTGAGGTCAGGGTCTGATCCCAGCTGGTGGCAGTTCTAGGAGAAGGGTCAGCACCACATTGCTCAAATCTTTGGTTCATTGGCCTCAGCATGGAGGAAACAGTAGGTGCTCTACTGCTCTGTCTGACATGTGCTGGGAGGAGTCCCAGCAAGCAGCCTTCCTTATCGGCTCTCTGATAACTGTCGTCCATCTATGCTCTTGTCCCTCTAGGCAGCCGGCCTTTGGGAACCTGGTGGAGCTGGTGCTGGAAAACACACTGCAGAATATCCTCATCGAAGCCAGCCGTGGGGAGGTGGTGCTGACAGCCCGGCCCAGGGTCATTGCTCTACCTCCCAGCCCTTTCCAGAGGTATTGGAGTGCATCTGTACTGTGGTGGGGACAGAACCTGTCCTTAATAAGTCTTGCTGCAGCAGAGCCCTTTTTTTAGACCACATGGATTAGCTGGGTTGCTGCCTATCAGTGACAAAGCTGTCTGTGTGAAAGGGGGAATCCTTTACCTCCAGCCCCTCTGCCCTTTCTTGGCTTGTCCTGAGCCACAGACCAGAGGTAGTAACACTGCAGCCTTCCTGTGGGCAAGACACTAGTGTGCAGACTCTGGGGCAGAGTCCTGTGAGTGAATGGCTGTCAGAGGATGCTAGCACTGGAGATCCCAGCCCAAGAAGGCTCTCTTCCATGCTGCCCGCTCCCTGGACAGGAGTAGGAGGCAGGAGCTCATTCAGGGTGCAGGCAGCACGGCCTTTGACAGCAGAAAAGGGGAAAAGCTTTCCTGATCCCACACTGCTGAGTAGCCTCTGCTATGTATTCGAGGGGAGTCGGATGGAGGTATTGCCCCCAGTTGCTGAAGGTATGCCAAACTGCAAATTGGGCTTCAGCCTCTGGGCCATCTGTGCTTTACTGCAGAGTCTCAGGGGAGACCTTGCTGTCCATCTGTCTGACCCAGGAACAGCCCATCCACAAAGATCTGCCATTGGGAAGTGCGAGAGTGTGACTGGGTTTCCACATGGCCTGAGCTCTCCCCACCAGTGCCCACTTGGCCTCCAGAATGGTGTGGCCAGAAGATGTCAAGACCATCTAGTTAGACTGCGGGAAGGGCCATACGTGGGGAGGCAGATTTGGGGCTGAGGCTACAGCATGAGGATTTGTCCAGGTTTGGGGAGAAGTGGAAGGAAATGGGATGGAGGGAGAAAGGGGGAGGGTTGTTGGATGGAGCTATCCTTCCCAGAGCTGCAGGAATCTTGTCCAGATGGTGGCTGTTCCCTGTGATCCCTTGGGGAGGAATGGTGTCCTGGGGAGAGGCAGCAGGCTGTACTCTCCCTGCTCCAAAGGCAATATCTTCTTTTTCAGAAATACCAACCCAACGCCCCCACCCTCAAGAGCATAGCTGTTATACTCTGTGCTGCTTGATTTCTGCAAACACATCAAGGGTCTCTACTCTTCATCCTGCCCCTGTGATATCCAGACCAACCCTGATCCTCACAGGCCACTACCTGAACTCAGCACACTGGCTGCCTCCAAGGAATGTTTGGTCCTGGCTGTGTCCTCAGCTCCAATTTAAATCCTCCAGCAACTCTGCAGCAGAATCTGTGAAACCTCTCCCCTCTGTAGCTGGCCACATCATCAGAGAAGCACCTTTCTACGCTACAGGGAGCATATGAACAGCAAATGTGTTTGTTCCTGCTGCCCACGGCTGGGAGAGGAGTCTGCTTTAAAATGTGGCTGAGGAAGAACTGACACTTGGCACTGCAGTGCTGAGCCCCTGCTGAGGTTGATAGGAAGCAGGTACTGAATCCTCCTTCCCTCCTTGCTCCTGTGGCAGCCCTGTGGGTCCCACATACAGCAATCCAGCCAAAGCGAGCAGCTGCAGCACTACATCTAGCACATTCAGCAGCCCAACAGCACACTCAGCAGCCCAATAAAAGGAGCTTGGCCTCTAGGCACAAAGACACCAGTGCGTAAAGTAGCTGATGCATCTTGGTTTGGTAGCACCTTGGATGAGACACCCCCCAGTTCTCCCCTTTTAAAGCTCCAAGGCTCTCACTTGGGGAAGGGGGAGGCCTTCAAGCCTGAGCCCAGCATGCTGGTCGGTCTGTCCTCCTTGCCATCTGAGTGCCCACAGGCTGGCCCAAATGTGTGCCCAGTGCAGGGGCCTTGTGGGGAGGAGTGTTGCTGTGAATAAGCAGGGTTAGTCATTGCCGGGAGGTGGCAGTGTTAGTTCTGAGAAATCCCACACGCCAGGCTGGAGCTGAGGGCTGTGGCTGGTGCTGCACAGGGGCTGTGTGTTCTGCTGGCAAGGGCTGCAGGCTGGCCATGCCAGGGAGCATGGCTGGGTTTGGCGTGCCTCCCTTCTTGTGCAGGCCTGGTGGGCTCTGCTAGATGGGGCTCACCTGGGGCACCCTGCTCTGGGGAGGGTGTGTGCCCAACACTGATGTGTCTGGCGTTCCCCTCCAAACCCTCCTGCCCTGTGTTCCCAGTGCCAGGACCCAGCCAGGATGGGAATTGCACCTTCTCCCCTTGCAGCCCAAAAATAGGGAACTGCAGAGGGTTTTTGCCCTACCTGGCAGGGGCGGATGCCCACTGTGCCTGGAAGTGCTGCAGCTCTCCCAGCGCCATCCCAGCACTTTGCTCTGTGCAGGAGCCCTGTGTGCGTAACTGTTGCTAAGCCCCAGGGCTGAGCTGTTCCTGTTGTCAGAGATGCAGCAAAGGCTCTGCTGGCTCTGGAGCTCAGCCTGGGTGCCTGGGCTTCCACGTGGGTCCCGGATCCATCTCACAAGGAGTGCAGCCCCTCTCCCCCTTCCCCAACATGTTGGGTTGCAGTTCTCTGATGGCAGCTTTTCTGTCTTTCTCTGGACATTGGATCGTGCTGAGCAGACGGTGGGGTATCGCCTCCTTCTTCCCCAGCTCCAGGGAGCAGTGGCCTAAGAGCAGGGACTGGCTGTTCAGTCCCTTTGGAGGTAACTCTGCCCAGTTCAGGCTCCTCACTGGGATTTGTTCAATCCAGATGCTCTGTATTCCCATGACAGACTTTCCGAGCTGATAGTGTCACCGATTTAACACAGGCAGCGGCTGGAGCCTCACCATCCTCCTAAAGCAGGCTGAGTTCAGCTCCCTGTTGGAGCCCAGGGCAGCCTGGAGCGGCAGAGATGGGGGCCTGTCAGTGTGTCCCTCCTCAGACTTGCTGCATGATTTGATGCCCTCCTATCTGGGCTGCATCACTGTTAATTCCTCTGCCTCACGGGATTGATGGGTCAATGTGTGAAATGCTATGTGTCGTGCTGGTGTAACAACAAGTGGATGTAGCCTGGATGCAGGCACCTGTACAGGGAATGGTTTTCCTGTCATTAAAACTCACATCCTCTCCCCTCTCCCTGTTCACCAGGGCTGAACACAACAGGGACCTGGAGGAAACAGGAAACTGGCAGTGTGCTTGCCAGCTGGAGTAGTATCAGAGGTGAATTCACTTCTCTGATTATAGAGTTCCTCTAGTAGGAGAGAGAGCCCTGAGACAGTGCCATCAATGATGGGGGAGTCGGAGAAGTCAGCAGGGAACAAGAGCTTTGAGACCCACCTATAGATCTGAGGACTAAATCTTTCTTCTCTTGGCTCTTTGTACAAAGTGTGAGATGGTTGTGTGTCCCCTCTGTTCTAGGTCTTCTCCAGTTCCTGTCTACCCAGCATGCACTAGGCAAAGCCATTAGTAGCTGCCACCTATTTTTCTTTTTATCCTCATCCTAACTTAAAAATAGGTATGGGACAGTTCCTTCCCCAGACTGGGGAAAATCCTACTTCATCTTCTCAAGCTGGGAACAGATCTGGGCCTTGGTTTTGGAAGACACGTGTGCACAGCCCTGTGTGTTGGGGACAGCTGGGCAGAGCTGTGCACCTGCAGGAGGGCGGGGAAGGCTATTAGTCTGCTGGAGAGCTGGTCCCTGCAGTCTGGGACTGGCTCAGCAGGAGTTAAAGCCCTGGGTCTGAGGTAGTGACCTGTAGCCCAGCTGTGCAGAAAGCAACGGGCAGGCTGGAGTGCATGGTGGGCTGTCTGGCTGGTGGGGCTTGCGGCAGGTGCCCTGCCAGCTCTATGAGCTCAAGGGCTCTGTGGAGTCAGCCCAGGGGTGACAAAGGACCTGGTGACTGAGTCCCCGTTGCTGTCCTCCTTTGCAAAGGGAGGAGAAGACAGCAGCACCCACAGGCACTGCTCTGGGTGAGCTATGGATGGTGGAGAGCCCAGCACAACCAACTGACCCCTGGGGGCTCTGCCCCAGGGCTGCACCCTGGCCCCAGCTACAACTCCACTGATGCTTCCCTGCTGCTGTCTCACTGCCCCCAACTGCTCCTCTCCCCACTCGCATCTTGGGGGCAGCAGCAGTGTAAAGGGTGGATAGAGATGTGCAGCACTGGCATGGAGGATTTGGCCCTAGCAAGAGGCTCTGTCTTCTTTACCCCCTGCAGCAGGCTGTGACGAGCCTGGCTAGCCCATGAAGCAGAGCCCTGCAGGTTTCCAGGGAGCAGGACTGTAGAAGTGCCAGACCCACAGCCCAACTCCCAGGGATGGGGAGCAGCCCTATCTCTTGCTGACCATGTTCAGGTCTCAAGCAGGAGGAAGCCGGCAGCCATAGCTTTGCTGCACTAGTGTCCAGAGCTGGGTTGGGCCCCAGCCCACACTCTGCAGACCTGCCCCAGCACCATACATGTTTGTAATGTACGTTTCTCTAAGACAGGTATTGTAGATATGGGTCCAGCTCCTTCTCACTGGTGTTTAGGTGATGGTCCCTTGGGGCTGGGATGCTGGGGTTGGGGGGCAGGATGGCAAAGACTGGTGGCCTGCAGGTATATGGCCAGAGTCTGAATGGCTGAGTGTGAGCTTGCCAAGCTAATGGGACTCCCCTCCTCCTTGTGTTAGCTATCAGGAGAGCTCAGTCATCAGGTAGTTAATGCAACACACAACAGGCCTTTTCTTCTTGGCTGTTAGTCCTGGCTTCTAGGGAGGGGTGAAATGGCCTTGGGGCAGGTGGGCAACAGAAGCTATCCTGAATCCCATTAAAACATTTAACACCTGCTGAATCGTGCCATTGTCTGGGAGATAAAGGGAAGAGAACAAAGCTGTCTTCTTTGCCAGGGTGTCTGCAAGGTTCTGCTGTCCCCTAGCTAGGGGAGCCTGAACCTATTGCAAAGACACTGCACCCCACCTCTGGTGCGACCCTCTGTCCATGTTGGTAAGGCAGCAGTGCTAGGGGACAGTCCCTTGGATGCCCTGCCCCAGGTCCGCACAGCCCCTGGCTGAGATCAGCCCCCACTCTCCCCCCAAACTGAGTGTTAGGCAGGCATGAGGAGACCCCCTGCCCTGAATTGCCTGTGGTGTCTGCACAGGCAGGGAAAAGGCCAGAGAGCAAAAAGGTGAAAGAGTTCTCCGAGGCCCATGGCAGAAGTGGGCAAATACCCTTCATCTCTGGTCTCCCATATCTGAGATACCGGACTTTGCTGGCTCACCTGCATCACTTTGATATTTGGGCTGGGAGACGTCCTACTCCATGCTCAGGTCAGACCAGGACACCAAAGGATTCTCCTGACAGCTGTGAGGTGCTTTGATATGGGCTAGTCATTCCTTGTGGGACAGTAATGCAGCATGAACCCTTGGATGCTGCAAGAGGAGGCTGGGCCTGCCCCTGCTGGTGCCAACCCAGTCCAGAGCCTAAGGGCTGGTTGCCAGCACTGCCTGCCTGCTAGGGAAGAGCACACACAGGTAAAATGCTGCCCTGGAGCCTGCTCCCCTGGGCAGGACAGGTGGAAGATGTTCCCTGGCATAGCTGTCTGGCACAGGGCACTCTGCAAGCTCGAGGCACCTGCTTTTCTCTTGCTTTCCATAAGGCAGCCCTGCAAGGGCACTCTTTGCTGCTGTTTGGGGCATGGTGGGGCCCTGTCATTGCTGGGAAGAGATGGAGGTGCAGGCATTTCTGGCAGAGCATATAGCAGTGTCTTGGAGAAGTCTGCCAGAGCTGGAGCAGCAATCATGGCTGCTTGGGGGGTTCTGGCTTCTCCAGAAAAGGGAAAAGCTTTTTCCACCTCGCCAGGGCATGAGAACCAAGGGTGGCCAGACCTCTCCTGTATCAGGCACAGCCAGGCAGCCTGTGTGGGCACCTGCTGCTCATCTTGGAGTAGCAGTGAGAGACCAGAGTCCTGCCCAGCACATTTCCCATGCCAGGAAAACAGAAGTGGGAAAATCCAAGTGTCAGGCTTGTGCAGCATCAAAAGAAGAAGGAACATCACATTTCCTCTTAGTGCTACAACCCAGGGCAGCAGCAGTTCTGCATTTTCCTTGCTGGCAAAACTACTTGAAAAGAGGGTCAGGGCTATAAATGACGGTATGCTGGCATCCCTCTGGCTTCTTGCTGTGCCAGACCTGGCTGGTCAGAGGGCTGGGCTAGGGGCACACAGGATCCCAGAGACAGCAGCAGGCAGGCATTGAGGAGGAGGGATGGAGCCTGTTTTTCAAAATCCTGACTCTGAGAGGGCCAAGGCTTCAAAGAAGAAGAGCTGGGTGGCAGTGCCTGATAAGGATCTGTGGATATCCACTTACATTTGGGAATCCATTTACTTCAACCTGCAGGCGTGCTCTGCCTCTGGAAGGGGCAACAGTGGCAGTTTCTAACGCGCATCCAGGAGCCCTGCAGGTGTCCGTGGTGGGGGTTAAAGCAGTGTTACCCCTTTCTTCACCCGCAAACACACCCATCTACACAAACAAACACATCAGTGCACTCGCACAAAGGAGCTTCTCCTGCCACCACAACGGCACTTCATGCTCTGTTATCCAGGGAGCTGCGGGTGCCGGAGTAACCCAGAGAGATATCCCGGCTTGCGCTGGTTGCGGGTGAGATCAGCTGGGGACTGTCAGGACTGAGTGGTGTGGCTGGGTGCCGCAAGAACATGTCTAACCTGCTCCTGGCCCTGTGAGCTCTGCACACTGCCCCCAGACCCAACGTTCAGAGTGTCTGCACAGGTTACCCCATGCTGGGCAGGTAACACATCCCTGATGCTGGAGACTGGTGTAACTCTGGGATGAAGTGCCCCCAAGGTAAGGTGTGTGCACACAGAGTGAAACACATCCTGTTCTTGTCAATGCATTGGTAGAGCTGGCTCCTGGCCAGCGTGGCTGTGCTGGAAACACTCCTGAAGAGAGCGAGCAGAGGTGTTTTTGCGGAGCTCTGATCTGTTGCCTGGCTCAGAGGTCTGTGGGCTCCTCTTGATGAAGTCTGCATCGCCCCAGTGTGCCCAGGGGTCCCCAGCATGAGCAGGGAGGGAGACGAGGTGGTCCCTGCCATCGCTGGCACTCAGTGTCAGGCTGCTTGGGATAGGTAGCAGAGAGATTCCCCCTTTGCTCTCCTGCTCCAGGATCTTGCTGTTCCCTCACCTTTCAGCAGTCCAAAGCATTGCAAATGAGCAGGCTCCTTCCCAGAGCCGCCCAGGTGGGGTACCCCCACACCTGCCTCCCCTGGCCCCCCTCCTCTGCCAGCCTGCTCTCCCCTCACCCCTGGCTGCAAAGTGAGCCAGGCAGGTGGGTGGAAAAGTGACAGCTGGTGTTGTTCCAGTGCAGGTTAATGAATGTCTCCTCCTCTCCCCCCCGCCACCTCCTCCTCCTCCCCATCGCCCGCCCCAGCACCCAGGCTCCTGGCTCCTATCAGCCCATCAGGCTCCCATTAACAAAGGCAGCCCTGGAGAGTTTGCATAGAGACCTGCTCTGCCTCTAATCTAGGTGGGCTAATCGCCTCCCCTGCCCAGCCTGCCTTCCCTGGGTCAATATTTGTGCTGAGCAAACACGGAGCCGTGACAGGTGCGCTGGGGAGAAGGCTCGCCGCGGACAGCCCAGCCCTCTCGCCTGTCTCTGCTCGCTCACATCTCTCCGGCCCCCCGATCACTGGCCAGCCAGAGCTATTTTTATCAGGGCTATAAAAGCCCCATCCAGCCGGCGTCACCCTCATTTTCTGCTCGTGAGCCGGAGGGAGAAGGCGAAGCCGCTCACCTGTGAGCCGCCAACGTGTCACCGGAGTCAGGTGAGGTGCTGTAGCCTGACACACCTGCACCAGGGTCCTGCGCGCCTGGCTGGGAGCAGGGTGCCGGGATGCGGGGCTCCTACCTGGGGATACCCTGGGGCTCCCTGGGGACCAGGATGGGGAGTTCAGTGGCACCCACTGAACTCCTGGGAGGGAGCAGGGTGGGCTCAGGGGATGCTGTCCCAGCTGTCCCCTTCCCTTAACTCTTCCCTTCTCTCTCACGTCTTTCTTTTCCTTTCTATCCCCCCCTTTTACTTTCTTTCTTTCTTTCTTCCTTCCTTCTCTATTTTTCCATGGTCCCTCCCCACCCTGCTGTGCCAGTTTAACCCGCCCCTGCTCTGTTTGGCTTTCCCAGGCAGCAGGTGTCAAGCATCCACCTTCCGGACTTTACCCCTGGAGGAGCCAGTTCAGAGCAGCGGGTGCAGCTGGGACATCTGCTCCCCAGACTGGAGGGACCCAGTTCGGTAGGAAAGATGGGGAAGGGGCTCCCAGCAGCCCACAACAGAGCACCCTCCAGCCCACACCGTCCAAGCCCGGAGCAACTCTGCACTTGCCTGGCGTCGAGCCCCACGTGCAAGACCTGACCTGAACGTTTTGTTCGTTCGGCTCGCGTTAGGCAGGTCCAGCCCGTCTGCAAGCATGTGACAGGCATGCACACATGCAACACCAGCCGTGCACCAGTGCTGCATGTCCCACACACCTGAGACGCGCAGCTCATGCATTGAGAGCACGTCGGCCATGCAGCACTCATGCGTGACATGCAACCTGGCCTGCCACCTGCGTGACATGATGAATATACAGCCTGTGTGCAGGGCACACAGGGGACATGCACACAACATGCAATCTTCACTCAGACACATGCATGACATGTGACCTGTGCACGGCACATGCATGAAGCGATTGACAGGCAGTGCACACACAGAAGATACAACCAGCACACAGCATGCATGAAGACATGGGACCTGCACACATACAGGACATGGGACCCACGTGGCATTTGCGCTCATGGCATTTGGGACACGCAGCAGATGCACACGCTGCCTTGATGCCCTACAGGCTGTGGCACGCAGGACTCAGAGTATATGTGCCCCTGGCATGGTAGGAAAGCCCCACACACATCACACCTAGGGACACACATCCCACACGGCTGTCACCTCTGCCTACAGCAGCCTGGTGGGGAAGGGGCAGCCTGGCCTTTGCACCCCAGCAGCTCTGCAGAGACATGGCTGCAACAGGGAGCCCTGGCAGCGCTCCCTTACCCTGGCACAGGGCTGGCCGGGGTGGAGCTCTCCGGGCTCTGCCAAACGCCCAGGTAGGTCTCAACGGTCCACTGGCGCTGTGGCAGCATTAGCTGCTGACAGCCACAGGAAATGGGGAGGGAGAGTGGGAGTGGGCAGGGGGTGAACAAGGCAGAGAATTGGGGGGTTCCATACTTTCTGGCACCCCCCCACCTCTGCCCTGTGTTGTGCCCAGGCAGCCGAATGAGGAGCTGCACTTCCCAGCCCTCTCAGGGTCCGTCTGTCCGTGCACTGGGCTGCCCTGGGCCAGGCAGTGCCCTGCCTCTCGCCCTTGCCGTGCAGGCCAGGTACCCATTCCTGGTGGTAGTCCCTTGCTGCCTGCACTTGCCGTGGAGGGGTCGGGGGAATCTGGTGAGCCAGGGGGTCTATCCCAGGACAGCCCCGTCCTGTTCTCGAGGAGCAGTGTAGCGATCAGCTCAGTACTACAGAACCTCAGGGTTCAGGGCTGTTGGGCCAACTGGGGCTACTGGGAGCAGTGTAGCCAGCAGAGCCAGCAGCTGGGTGCCAGCTTGACTCCCATCCCCCTTGGCCAGGGCAGAGGCACTCGGAGCCCAGGGCTGCCCCTCGCCCTGTGCAGACAGCGGGGAGTCCTGGAGACAGCGATGTACCCTCTGCTTTCCACCCCTAGGAGCCCAGTGTCTTTTGGGGGGTACCAAGTGCCTCATGCCTCCTTGTCCGGCCATGCCAGGCTCCTGCTGTGGTTTCTCCAATAGCCCTGGGAACGCTCCTGTCCTGCCCTGAGGATGCTCTGTTCCCAGGTGCTCCCGGCAGGCACACGTGCTTCTCCGGCAGCACAGGAACTGGCTGCAGCTTGTGGTCAGCGGGGCCAGCTCCAGGCCCTGCCGGGCTGCTCCAAGGTTGCAGGAGAGCCCTGGGCCCTTCCTGCAGCCTCTCTGCAAATGCTGCCAGGGTGGAATAACCTGGGATGAGCCCAGTCCCGCAGAGCATGTGCGGAGCAGGGGCTGGAGGCAAAGGAGCCCAGGAGATGGGCAAAGCCAGACTTGTGTCTCTCTTCTCTGCAGAATTGGCTCTCCCTCACTCTCCCCTCTGCCATTTGGTGTCCCCCAGCAACCTGGGCAGAGTGGCATGAGAAGACACACCTGGGAAATGGAATTTTAAGGGAAGATGTTTTGGGTCTGTGAGTGCCTTTACTCTCTCCTCTCCCAGCCTCAGGACCTTCCCCTCTGCCACGGCTGTGCAGCCAGCACAGCTCTAGAGGGAACAGCAGCGCTTGTGTGCTGAGGCCAGGGAGGGAAGGGATGATTCCTGCTGCGCTTTGCTCTGGAGCAACCTTCTCCTCTGCAGCTGATCCGTGCACAGGACGAGGCTCAGCAGCCCCTGCCCAGAGCAGGACAGCCCCACTTCATCCCTGCAGTGGCTTTGCAAGGGATGGAGATAAGGCACGTTCTCAGCTCCCTGCCTGGGCAGATGCTTGGAAAGTTTCCAACAGGTGGTGTTGAAAAGCACCAAACTCCAAGAGCATCTCTGGGGGGTGCCGAGCTCCCCATGTCTCCCAGGAGCCCAGTGCCCTGTCCCAGCCCAGCAGGAGCAACTGCATGGTGCACTGATGCCTCACGGCGCTGGCTGTCATGGTCACACAGCCACAGGCCCCTTTGGACCACGCCTCTGGGCTCTGTCTCCTGCCACTAAGCCCAACAAAGTTAAAAAGCCAAGCACAACACATCCCCTGATCCACACAACCCCCTGCAGCCACCCCAGTCAGGCTGGGATCAAACACAGCAAGATTAATAATGCTGAGCAAAGCCAGACCCTCCTGCCTGTGCCGCTCTAGCCGCTGCACGTGCTTGCCCACAGGGGCAGAGCCCAGCGGTAGATGGTATCTTGCCGAGCAGGGCCGGGGGACATGCCGCCCTGTGCCTTGCTCTCCTTTGGTGACCCCACGCGCTGCGGGGCTGCGTGGTCCTTGAGCAGAGCCTGGCACCCCTGGGGCTGGTAGAGCCTGACGGGATCCACATTGCAGCCTGCAGATATCCCAGGTGCTCCAGAAAAGCCTCTCTGGTTCTTCGGGGTGTCCTGGCAGCAGCTGGGGACACAGGTGCCAGGAATTGTCCCCCGCACCCCAATCTCCCCAGCCTGCTCTCCCTGTCCCAGCCCTGTTAGCCCAGCGGCAGCAGAGCTGGGAGCACTGGGAAGCTGTGACATCCTCCAATGCTGCGGGTGGCCATGGGAAGCCGTGATGACCTACGGGCTGTGTTGCCAGGGGAATGGCCGTTAATCAGGATTAGCACCCAAGAGCCTGGAGGGCTAGGTCCCAGGGCGAGTTGATCCCGGCACCTGGCAGAGCGGGGGAAACCGTCGCCTTGTGCTGTCTTCTGGTTTCTGGGCAGATAGAAATCCTGCTCGGTCCCTGAGCCCATCTGGCTCACTTTCCAAGGCCAGACAGCCCTAATAGGGTGTCAAACTTGCTGGGCACCTTCAGGGCCTGCACATGCTCTCCCCTTCAAATCTTGCAGAAAGTCACCTCTGGGGCTTTAGGCACCAGGGATCTGCTTGGCTCTCAGCCTTCTCCCTTCATGCACCATCCCCAGACCTTGGCTCCCACGTCAGAGCCCAGTGCCGGTGCCAAGGTCTGTGCCAAGCTGGCAGGGGATGAGGTGTAGGGGAGACTGTTGCTGCCTGTGCTGTGTGTTGGTGTCTCCCCCTAACCCGGCCAGCCCCTGCATGAGGATTTGCATCACTTTGTGTTCTGGGGAGCTGGGCCGGGGATTTGCATGGAGGAAGGACAGGGAGATTGATGTGCACCTCTGCACAGGGAGGATTTGCATGGGGAGAGCAAGGTGCGGGAGGAGCACTGAGACGGCATGTGTGCCTGTGTGTGCATATGCATATGGATGTATGCATGTGTGTTTGTGTGTGTGTGTGTGTATGTGCATGGGTGTGCACATGCATATGTATGTGTATTTGCATATACATGTGTGTTCGTGTGTGTGCATGCACAGCTGTGCATGGCTGTGCATGCGAGTCTGTGCTCTCCCTGGGTTAGGCATGCAGTGTGGAGCTGGTGCATCTTGCTAGTGCTTTCACTGCTCTGCGTGGTGTGTGTGTGCGTGTGCATGCATGTGTGTGTGTGTCCGCATGAGTGTGTTTGCATGTGTGTGTGTCTGTGGGTGCGGATGTGTGGGTGCATGTGTCTATGTCTCTATACTCCCACTGGGCTGAACATGTGGAGCTGGTGATTTCCCTGCCACGTTTGCAGCTCCGTGTGCTAGCGTTTGTGCGTGCCACAAACATACGGGTGTGAGCAGAGGTTTGGGCTGCTGCTGGCTGTGTGGGAGGTGTTGCTGGTGGGCTGTGTGTCCTGTCCAGCCAGCCCAGCTGTGGTGCACTGTTCCCAGGGCAGGCAGTGGTTTGCTGCAGGATGTGCCAGCGGCAGCAGGCTGTCCTCTGCACCCCAGTGCCACTTGGGGGGAATCGGCCTGGGGACCTGCCAGCTGCCCTCGGTGGCACTGGGGTTGTGTGGGGGCAGCAGGCACGGGGGGACCCCAGGGGCTGAGCGTTATCCCCTAGATCCCACCTTTCCCCAGCCCAGCATATTTGCTGTGGCTCTGTCCCTCCTAGAGTAGACGCTCAGGCTGAGCAGGCACTCCTTGTCCCAGCAAGGTCACTCCATCCCGCGCTGGCACTGCTGCGGTGCCCAGCCAGCTCACATAACATCTGGGCCAAGGAGATGCCAGCCCTGAGGCTACCCAAACCCCCGGGGCTGGGCTGTCGTGGCAGCTCGGGGGGTTGCTGATGCTCCCCGTTCTCTCTGGCCTCCCAACCTGTTCAAGGCAAGGATGGGGACAGGGAGCACAAGGGACCTGCCCTGGCTCTGTCCTGGGGTGCTGTACTCCCCATAGCGGGTTACAGGGCCAGACCACTTCCCCAGGCAGTGGGTCCATCCCATGCTCCCCCCCACAAGGCTCGTGTGCGTGGGGAGAAGTAGCCTCCCATGTGGCAGACTCCATCGGGCGCAGTGTGGGTACCACCTGGCACCCTCCCCGCACCGCACCCACAGCCCCCTGGGTGAGGGGACGGGTTCCCCATCGCCCCTAGCAGAAGCCTCTGAACACTCTGTGAGCAAACGCATCAAGGCAGGGGGGACCTGCCCAAGGACTCAAGGTACCAGGCTGGGGGATAAAACCCAGAGCTTGCCCCAGCCCTGCCTCTCGGAGTGCCTCGACCCCATCCTGGCGCCACGCTGCCCCCAGGGAAGGGGTGCGTGATGGGGAGGCCCCCTCCTGGGCCAGCCAGCGGCGCAGGGGAGGGTGCGGGCAGCCTGCCCGCGGGTGGGTTCAGCACCTGCTGGGGCTGCCGTTCCTGGCCCGGCTGCTGCCGGTTCGGGAGCCCCGAGGCAGGATGTTCTCTTCTCGCCGCAGCGCCTGGCTCGGCCCCCGCCTGCACGGGCCTCATAGCTGCTGGAGGAGGGCAGACGCCGCCTGCCAGGCTTTTCTCCCGTCTCCGAGACGAGCGTCGCCCTGGCTCGGGTGCCTGACTCTGCAGGTGTTGCCAACACTGGGGTGGTGCCCCTGCCTCTGTCCCGCGGCCCCCCCAGGCACCCTCCATCTACTCAAAGCACAGGTGCAAAGCCAGGACTGACCCCGTCCTCTCTTCCCTAGCTGTCCACGGCCCGTCTCTGTCTCTAGCTGCCCGCTTCTCCCGCTCAGGCATGAGCTGCCCCTTGCCAGGACCCTGCCCCTCCCCGGGCAGGCTGCACCTATAGGCAAAGCTGGGACCTGGGAAGCTGTGCTCACCCCCTAGCACCCCTCCAAATATGCTGTGATGTTTGGAGGAGATGCACCTGGGACCACATCCAGGTCGAGCTTGGCACAGGGTCACAGGCAGCCTCCTTCCAGCCATCCCACCAGGACCCAGGCTCTGGGACTGCTCCCCAGGAACTGGTCTGCACTGGGCACTGCTGGGGAGACCAGGATGTTTCTCCAGGATGCTGTAGCTGTGGGGTTGCCTTGGGGATGCCGGACTGGGATCGTCTGGGGGAATAGGCAGGGGATTGCAGCAGTTGGCACCAGTTTTAAGTTAGAATCTGGACCTCAGTGCCAGACACCTGCTCCTCTGCCCCAGTGCTTAGCATCCCCACCTGTGGACAACTCCTAGGGTCAGGGTGAGAAGAACATGAGGGGACACCCGAGCCCTCCCCAAGGCTGCGAGGGCCCTGCTGCCCTGGGGCCCCTCTCTGAGTAGCCCATCAGGTTTTTGTCGCACTGTCAGTCCCACGCCAGGGCAGGGCCTGGGGACACGGCGGTTGCCAGCTGCTCACACCCAGGCTGTAATCCACAGGCAGGAGGCGAGCAGCTGGTGGAGCCTCCCTGACCTTCAGGTGGGATTAGTCCCCATGGGAACAGCGGGGAGCCGGCAGGTGAGGCCACTGCTCTGGAGGCAGCATGGGGGACCGGAGCAAGGCTGGCAGGGCTGGGGGCCCTGAGCGCGCCCCAGGCTGGGGGGCAGCAGGCAAACAGATCCAGGCAGGGGCTGCGCAGGGCAGCTCCTGGACTGGTGGTAGAGGGTGGGCATGTGTCCCTGGGAGCGTGGGGAGTGCGCAATGGTGAGCCGTGGCTAGTGGGAGCCCCCAGCCCTGGGGGGGTGTGAGCAGTGGCTGGTGGGAGCCCCCCATGCCCCCCAGCCGTGCATGCTGTAGGGAGTGCTGTGGATGGGGCGAGGTGAGGGGCTGTTGGATGTGTGGGTGCACCTCCAGCGGGGCTATGGGTGCCACGGGGCAGAGCGGGCATGCATGGTCCCACAGGAAGGGGAGATCAGCGTGCCGAGGGGTGGCCAGGGCGCCTGCCGATGGGGACAGTGGGTGGCTGGACCTAGTGTGCCAGGGCGAGTAGCAGTGGCTGGCTGTGGGCCATGTGCGCGTGGGGGGAGCGAAGGCTGCGTTGGTGGGGCTGCGTGGACGGTCACCTCGGCTGGCTGATTGCAAGGCTTGGCTGTGAGCAGGCACACGTGCGAAACCTGGGTGCTCCTTGCGCTCATCCTCTCTGCCATGGGGTCCCTGCTCCTCTCTGGCTATTGGCAGCACCCAGGGACCAGTTGGTGTCTTGGTCGTGGTTCCCAGCTGTGCTCTAGCTGGCAAACCACAGCTGGTGGGGCTCTTGCGGCCCCTTGCCAACTGCCTCCTAACTCTGGGACTCACCCTGCCCTTGGTGCATGGCAAGGTGTGTGGTGCCCACCGAGGAGAAGCCAGCCTGCCCTGCACCAGGAGCTCTCACGGGTACCCGGGCACAGCACCCGCAGGGGGCATTCGCGTGGGGTGGGGGACACAAAAGCAGCACGCAGCACCAGGGCTGGGAGAAGGGCAGGGGAACAGGGGCCCTGGCGAAGCCAAGCTCTGCCCCAGCGCTGGGAGTCCCAGTGGCTGGGACCTCTCCAGCATCTCCTGGCACGGAGCCGCTCGCAGCCTACAGCGTGCGTGCGTGCGTGCGTGCGGGGGAGCTAATCCTGGCAACATCTGCCAGGCTGTTTGCGATCCCAGGAGTTTCCGGCTGCGGGAAGGGGGCAGGAGGTGTGTGCAGTGAACATGTGCGTGCGGCCGGCTGGCGTGTGCGGGGCTCCTAGTGCAAGGGAGCGTTCGCTGGGGGGAAGCAGCCAGGGGTGCTCCTGCAGTGCCTGTGCGCACACCCTGCGGCTGGCCGTGTGTGTGTGTCTGCACACGTGTGTGGGGACAAGCGGCACTGGGGTGTAGCAGTGACTCCAGCAAGCCCCTCAGCTATGGGATTTGGGGGGTCTAGGGGGTGGTAGTGTGGCCTTTGCCTGGGACTTGCCAATCCTTCTGTGGCCACATTCAGAGCAGTCCCAAAGAGGAGAGGAAAAGGGGTTATTTGCATCCTTGCCGAGGATGATTTCCCAGGGAAATGAGGCTGGGGGAAGAGGGGGGGTGGGAAAAGGGAGCTGTGGGGCTAGGTGGGGGGAATGACGTGCTGATCTAATCAGCCAGACCCTGCAAATAAAAGCCACCTGTTTCTACCCTGGCAGCAGGAAGCCATCCCCAGAACAAACAGAGCACCAGGCAACTGGGAGAAAGGCAAACAGGGCCCGGCACCAGCTCCATCTGCTCCCGCTCAGCCGGGGCCCTGGTCCTCCAGCCCCCTGGGGTGACAGCACAGCCCCCATGGGGGCCGGGGACAAGGGCAGGGGGCCTGCGGGGCTCGGGGAGGCGACCAGGGCTCAGCCACAGCATCTGCTAGAGCCGGGACCGCAGGCTGCTGTGCTGACCTGGACACTCGTGGGGAAGAGCACGTGCTGCCCTGAGCCCCAGGGTAACAGATGTGCCCCAGATGTGGCATTGGCACCAGGATGCCCCTGCAGTGCCCATGTCCCCTCCCTTGGGGCTGACTTTCAGGCTGCTCAGCTCCCTGATCCGCACACCAGCCCCAGCACTTGTGCCAGCACAAGGCAGGGGCATAAACGCCCGGCTGGCAGTGGGGGACCATCCGCTGCAGGGTCTGGGCTGGGCACAGGGTGCTCACACGACCCCGTCTTGCCACCGTGCCCAGGCTCCCGGGGCCACCGGCCGCCCGGCCTCGAGCGCCATGCCCGGGCCTGGCACCGTGAAACCCGATCTGTTTTGCTAGCGCAGGGAACAGGCTGAGCCGGGAGCAACGCGGGGCCCTTATTAAATTAGCCTATGCAGCAGGCCCTGGGCGAGCGCTAACCAGCTCGCAGAGCCGATATTAGCAGCTGCCCTGGAGCAGACTTGCTGCCTGCCCCTGCCGCCGCCGGCCTCCCCCTGCCCGTGTCCCCAGCCGGCCGGGCAGGTGTGCCTGTGGGCTGGCAGGTGACAGAGCTGCGCGGGGATGCCGGCTGGCGGCAGGGACAGCCCATAGGTGCTGGGTGATGCCCTGGGAGCTGCATCAGCACCCCGGGGTGCAGCGGGGAAGGGCGCTGGGCACAGCCCCACTGTGGCAGCCTGGGCTGCCCCGCTGTCCCCAGGTGTGGGCTGGGCTGGGGCTTGGATGCAGCTGTCCCCAACGTGCCCAGGGGGCCAGCACGTAGGACACGGCAGCCTGGCACAAGGCTGTGCAGCAAGGATGGGGTCCAGCCAGTGTTGGGGGGGGGTCCTCCCTGTGCCTCTTCCCCCCCATGGTGCTTTCACCCCAACGCTTGTATGGGGGGCTGTTAGAGCTACCTGCCTGCCCCCCATAGCACAGCGCACAGTGCCCCTGTACCCCATAGCACACCCTGTAGCACCCCCCACACTCCCTAACACACCCCACAGTGCCCCTGCATACCCTGTAACAGTCCCACACACCCCATAGCACGCCCCGCCGTGCCCCACACCCCAGAGCCCCAGACTGCCCCCACACCCTCAGCACACCCTGCGCTGCCCCGCATCCGTCACTGCCCCATGCCTCTGCTCGCACAGCACAGGCGAGGGGCAGCCGTGGTCTGGGGGGACCCTTTCGGGCATGACCCCAGGCCCCCCTAAGGCAGGGGGCTGCCAGCAGGACAGCATCTTCACGCCATGTCCCTTGTCCCGTGTGGTGGTGTCACACTCCAGGGGCTCGGGGGTCCTTGGTGCACCCAACGGAGAGGCCAGGGCATGGCCACGACACACAGCTGCTGAGTGAGGAGACTCAGTCAGGTGGGGGGGGAAGGCATGGAGGGGAAATGGTGGGATGGATGTGGGGACCAGCCAGGACAGGCAGGTGGATGGAGTCAGGCCGTGCCATCTCTGGCCGCTGTCAAGGGGGGGGTTGAGATTTGGGCTTGCTGGATGGGGCACCACTGCCCCAGCTGCTGCCCTCCATCCCACTCGGGAGCACTTTGCATCCCTCCTTCCATCCCCTGCTCCCACCGGCAGCTGCAGCCACTTCCAGGGGTCCCGCTGTGCCCCTGCTCCTTCACCCCCCTGCGCAGAGCACCCAGGGGGTCACAAGCAGAGGATTTCCTACCCCAGTGCCTGTCCCCTGCCAGTGCCACCAGCGTCCCTGTGCTGGAGCCAGCTCCAATCGCTGCCAGGCTGCACCCTCTGCTGGGACCTCGAGGCATCGGCACAGTCAGCCAGGTGACACTGCCTGGGCAGGGGACAGCCAGGCCAGGGCCGTGACTGCTCCTGGCAATGTCACCGCTGCCCTGAGGCAGGCTGGGCCGGAGGAGGCCAGCGGGGTCAGCAGGGGCTCTCCAAGTGCCCTGCAAAGGAGGAGGCGTCTCTCTGGGGAAACTGAGTCTCAGAGCCGGGAAGGAAATGCTGGCTGGCGTGGGAGGGAACCCAGGTGTCCTGGCCCCAGCCCTGCCCTGTTCTGACCCCTTATGTCCCTCTTGCTGAGAGCCCAGCATCCTAGCACCAGGCCTCTGCCTCCTGGTCCCCGCACTGGGCCGTCCACCGCCGGCACTGCCAGGCTCTCTTTGGACACCAACCCTGTTCTCAGGACCCCAAGAGGACCGGGGTTTTCCTGGGGGGTTTGGCTTGCTCTGGGCCATCCTTTGCCCGGAGGCCAGGCGACTCCTGCCCAGCTGGATTTGGGGAGTGCCCAGCCTCACCAAGGACTAAGCAGGGACAGTGCAAGAAGTGCTGCCACCAGGAGACCCAGGATTTCATGGCCTGAACAGGCAGTTGCACTCATCCTCCCTTCCAGCCTTCGTGGCCTCATCCAGCCCGGGGGTGGTGGGGGTGTGTGGGGGGCATATCTGCACGGCATGGTGCAATCCCAGGCAGGGCTGTTCCCGCCGTCCAGAGGTAGGACACAGCCCTGCCCCAAAGCTGTCCCCCCAGGAAGGAGGGGGCACCATTCCCTAGGGTGGGGGGCAGATTGCTGGAGAGGGGCATGCCCAGGGGGTTGCAAGTGAGGAGCATGTAATGTGCCAGGGCTCAGCAGTGCCAGGGCTCAGCAGTGCCTGGTCCAGAGCTAGCACAGGGATGTGCACCACGCACACGGCTCTGAGGGCATGGAGCCACCAAGCTGTGGCTGTGCCCAGCCCTCCTCCATCCCTCTCTTTTCACCTGCTCATAGTCAGCTTCTGTGCCTGCGTGCAGCCTGCCCGGGTGCACCGAGCCCCTGCCGTGTCCTGCCAGCTTGGGACATGCAAGGCAGGGCCTGGCCAGAGGAGGGACCTGTGCTGGCAGCACAGCAGGCACGGGGCAGGCGGGGGCCCAGGCGAGCCCCGTGACCCGGTCCAAGGACATCGGCGCCCTGGTGCTCCCCGCTGGCAACACCTCCTGCTTCGCCCTGGCACCTCCTTCCAGCCAGCAGCGACCCTGGCAAAGGCTCCGGGTGCCCTGGGAAAGGCGGCGTCCCTAATCCCCCGGCCAAGCAGGGACATTGTCGGGGGAGAAAGGAAAGCGGTGCGTCAGGGCCTTTGCCCATTGTGCCCTGAGCCCCTGCGCAAACACGGCCCAGCACTTTCATTGTGAGCCCCGCGGGGCGCGGGGGGGCCGCTCTCGCCACGCTGCCTAAGTGGAATGGACAGCGGGAGCCTGGCGCGGGTGGCCGCCCCGGCCCCGCGCGGCCCGCGCCCCCCCGGGCTGCTGACACAGCGCCCCGCCGTTGTGCACCATCGGCACTTCGCCGCCCTCCTATAAAGGCCCCGGGGCGAACCCGCTCCCAGCACTGCCACCTTCGTCTCCGCGCCCTGCAGACCAAGTAAGTACCAGGCTGTGTGCCCCGAAACGCCCCCGCTGCACAGCCGCTGCCACGCTCCCTTTGCCCCCCCACGAAGCCCCCCCATGGTGCATGCCCTGGGGAAGGGGCACGCTCCCGAGTGCCGCGGTCTCAGGAGATGCTGCCAGAGGCTTGGGAGCAGAGAAACTGAGGCAGCCCCAGGCACTGGGCGCCTCACACGGAGAGCGTGGGCATTGCAAGTGCCCCCTGCAAGCGGAGAGGCCTCAGAGGACACTACACAGAGATCCCACGGCACCAAGAGAAGGGCACGGGGAAGTGTCCCCCATCCCATGGGAGGGAGAGGGGCTGGCGGCAGCAGCAGCAGGCATGGGATATGGGAGGGGTGCGCAGAGGCAGCCAGAGGGGAGGCCGGGGGCTGGCGGCAGCTCCCGCTGGGCTGACGTGTGGGCTTTGCCTGCAGCGGAGCGCTCCGCATGACCAGCGAACCAATGGACACCCTGGGGCAGTTCAAGATCACGGTGTGGGAGGAAGAGAGTTTCCAGGGCAAGCGCTGCGAGTTCCTCATGGAGTGCCCCAGCATCATGGAGCGCAGCTTCCGCAAGATCCGCTCCATCAAGGTGGAGTCCGGCCCGTAAGTGCCCCGCCAGCCTCATGGCCCCAGCGCCGGGCACCCTCCCCGTGGTGCACCCTGCTCCTGCAAACCCCTTTGCTCCCCGGAGACTGTCGGGAGCTGCCCAGGAGCCAGGGCACCTGGGTCCTTCCTCAGCTCTGCCGCAGTGTCACTGCCTGACCTCCCCCTCTGCGCTGCTTGCACGGTGCCTCAGTTTCCCCATCTGCATAGCAGAGAGGGAAACCCTGCTGAGCTGGGGTGCAGGTTGGAGGCAACGGCACGGCCCTGGAGAGAGGGGCTCCTGCTCTGCATCCAGAAGGGACTTCTGCTGCTAGCAAGAACCTGACCTCTGCAACAGACCCCGTGGGCAAGGGCTGCCCCCCACCCTGCCAGGATGTCTCAGGCCTGCTCCAAGTCCCCGGGGCTGCATCCCACGTCCCTGAGCGCTTTCCTCCTCTCCCTTCCAGCTGGGTGGGCTTTGAGTACCCCGAGTACCAGGGGCAGCAGTTTATCCTGGAGAAGGGCGACTACCCGCGGTGGGAGGCCTGGAGCGGGAACAGCGGCTACAGGACCGAGCACCTCCTCTCCTTCCGGCCCATCAAGTGCGCAGTGAGTTACGGGGACCCATGGCTGAGCAGGAGGTGCCAGGCCAGCACCCACCGCGGGCCCCGAGCTCTGGGCAGCCAGAGCAGCCATCCTGCCTGCCGACCTGGGGCCGGAGGGGTGGGTGAGGGACAGATGGAGTGATGGGTGGTGGGCAGAGGGGTGGAGGAAGGGACAGAGGTGGTGCAGGGATGGAGGGAGCGACAGAGGAGCGCTGCAGGATGGAGGGATGAGGAATGCACAGAGCTGCTGTGGGATAGAGCGGTGCAGTGAGGGCTAGAGGTGCAGTGGATGGACCAGCTGATTCTCACTTCTCTGCAATGATAGGACACTGAGATGCTCTTTAGGGCTAAAATTTAGCCTGAAACGCCATCCCGATTCCTTTTATAAACTGGCTGCTTTATGCACTCGAGAGCCAGCTTGCCGGCTGGGGTCTCCATGCCTTGCCTCCCCCACCCCGCTGGCAGAGCCAGCCGAAAGCCCAGCCTGGCTGCGCATGGATGGGGCGAGCAGAGGAGCTGGTGGGCAGGTGCCAGGGAGGGCCGAAGGGGTGCCTGGGGTTGCGGGGGTTTGTCCCCCCGCCCCCCGGCCTGGGGTGCCCACGCTGTTCCCCTGCAGACGCGGCCTCTATCGCTCCATCTGCAGAGACACTGGTGCTTGCAATACCGGCACGTCTGCGCCTCCGAGCAGGGTCCCCCCCGTCCCCCCCCCCCCAATTTTTAATAATCACCAGGCAGATACGCTTGGGCTTTAATAAAGGGGACGCGATAAGATCACTCCTCACTGGCAGGACTGCTCCTCGGTGCAGATAGATGCGTGTGGGGGCTGGGCATGGGGGGACAGTGCCGCATCGCTCAGTGTCCCAACAATTAACCCCTCGGTGCCCAGCACCCAGCAAAGCCCTGCAGAGCCGGGGGGACCACTTGGATGGGGCTTGCAGGAGCCTGCCTTGCCCTGCGACCTCCAGCGGCGGCGAGGAAGCTGCAGACCTGGCCGCTGTCATCCCGGGCCCCTGCCCAAGCCTGGTACCCCTGTGCAGCCATGCACTGGTAGCACCCGGACACCGGGAGCAGCATCCTCTGGAGAGCCCTGGGGCATCTCGGTGAGGGGTGCCAGGCTGAAGGGCTCCCCTGTGTGCTCGCAGCCCTGCACCAAAGCCGGCCACAGTCCCATGCCTCCCTCGGTGCCTTGGCACGTCCCCCTGGCTCCACAACTCCTTGCCTGCGGGGCAGGATCTGTGGGGCTGTGCAGGGCTCCAGAGGAGAGGGAAGGGCCGTGGGAGCAGTGGCTGAACAGCCTCCCACAGCCCCATTCCCCCTCTTCCTGCTGCCCTTCTCCATGTCCGGCTTTGCCCCTGGGGAGCGCCCCCTCCCATTCCCTCCCTGGCCCCTCACTCCTCCACCCGGCCTGCTGCATTCCCTCCTTCTACCAGCCCCGCGGCATGGGAAGAGCGGCAGCAGAGCGGGGTGCAGGAGGGCTGCAAGGCCAAGGGGAGCTGACCCCGCTCCCCGCTCCTTCGGCAGAACCACAACGACAGCAAAGCCATCCTCTACGAGGCGGAGAACTTCCAGGGACGCAAGTTTGAGCTGAGCGACGACTACCCCTCGCTGCAGGCCATGGGCTGGGGCAACAAGGAGGTGGCATCCATCAAAGTGAACTCTGGAGCGTGAGTCCCGCCGGTGGGGGGGGGGGGGGTGGCAGGGGCCACGCACGTCCCTCCCAGAGAGCCCCTGGCATCCCGCAGGGATGGGGAAGGGGCACCCCCAAAGGGAGGGGACCCTGCCTGCTGCCCTGCCCTTGCCACCCCCAGCCATGGGGCACCTCCATCCCCCCAACATGGGGCCAAAAGGGGGTGCGGAGGGCTGGGGGCTGGGGAGGACAGTGGTACAGAGAAGAGGGGACGCCTGGGGGGAGGATTTGGCCGGGGGCTCTGAGCCAGGGGGGGTCTCCCTGCAGGTGGGTGGCATACCAGTACCCAGGATACAGGGGCTACCAGTACGTGCTGGAGCGGGACAGACAGAACGGCGAGTTCAAGAAGTACAACGAATACAGCAGCCAGGCCCACACCAACCAGATCCAATCCATCCGCCGCGTCCAGCACTGAGCAGAGGCAGGGCCGCGCGCCCCCGCAGCCTCCGGGGCCTGCTGTGCAATAGACCTGAATCCGGTAGCAAATAAAGGCATTTGTCAAAAAAAAAAAGAAAAAAAGGAAAAGGTGCTCCTTCCTCTTCCTCCCTGCTTGGGGGGCTGCAGGGCCTGGGGTCCCCATGTGGGGCTGGGGGCAGGGTCACTCCTGCCCCATCCCTCTGGCCCCAGGCCCTAGGGAGTGATCCCAGCTCTTGGCATCAGGAAAGGCTTTTTCCTATTCCCCAGCTGGGGTCAGACCCACGGCCTCCTCTTGCCCAGGGGGCCCACGCCAGTGGGCTGTTCCCATCCCCTTTGGAGCAGTCTGGGGTCATCTGCAGGCCTCCCAGGAGCCTTGAGGTGGCCACCTCCACCCAGGCTGGGCGCTCTGCGCCCCGGCTGGGCTCCCCGGTCCATGCGCAGGGAGCAGAGGGGATGCTCTGCCCAGGGAGATGGGAACATACTGGCCTTACTGGGCAGGGGCCCAGGCAGCGAGGGACCCGGGGCCGGAGCCGGGGGGTATCTGTGCCCTGGGTCCTCCTCCCAGGGGGTGCGTGTGGAAGGGGCACAGGCTGCTCTGGGTGTCCGTGTGTCCGGCACAATCCGGGGGGCCACCACGAGAGGAGGGGGTGTATAAGGGGGTGTACCAGGGGTTGCTGGGGGCATTGGCTTATAGAGGGGGTAAGGGGGGGTGCAGGGAGCACGGGCTGGCAGGAGGGGGTGCCCGAGGGGGTGCACAGGAGGGACATTCGGGGGGGCACAACCCAGGGGACTGTTCTCTGAGCACACACAGGGGCAGGGGTCCTCGGGGCAGTGTCTCGCAGGTTGGGGGTTTGGCTCACTGCTCCCAGCACCTCCAGGGTCCACCCCCTGCCCCCCCTCCCCGGCCTGGCCACACCAGCACATCCGTGCCAGGATCCGGCTCCGGCTCCACCCGGGCACACACTTCTCCGGAGCCCCACCCTGCCTCCCTCCTCGGCCTCCAGCACCCTTTCCCGGCCTCTTCTTCCTCTCCCGTCCCACTCCAGTGCCATCAGGGCACAGCCCCCCCATTCACCACCCCAAGGTGCTCCCTGCGCTCAGGGTGTCGCCTCTAAAGCCACAGGAAGGTGAAACAGCACACCGTGCGGCCTGGACACCTGGGTGCCCGGCTGCCTGCCGTGCTGGAGGCACACATGGCTTTGGGGGCTGTGGGTACCTTGGAGGGGTGCTGGCCCGGTGGGAGTCCCGAAAGGACTGAGCTGGGGGTCCCTCTCGCCTCAGTGTCAGCGTGTGCCTGCCTTGCACCCAGGGCTGTGCAAAGACCGGGGAGGTCCAAGTCCTGGCTCGTGGGGTGTGTGTGTGTGTGGGTGTGTGTGTGTGGGGGTGTGTGTGGGTGTGGGGGTGTGTGTGTGTGTCGCACACACGAGCTCGCACACAAGCGTGCACAGGAGTGAGCACAAGCACTCCCCACGCTCCCTCGTGCAGTCTGTGCAAACGCCTCGGCACCTCGTGCAGCCTCTCCGTGCCAGGCTGCAGGGCATCCCCGCTGCCTGGCAGCGCCCAGGCCGTCCCCACGCCCTCCCTGTCCCCTCCGAGCCCGCTGGCCCCACCCCGCCTCGGCCCCACGGCAGCAGCCCGGCCTCTCCCCCTGCACAAACACATTCCTGCACACAGGCCTGGGCTGCGCCGAGCCCAAGGCCACGTCAGCTCGGCTCTCCGCTCCGCGCGGCTGGCACGCAGGTGAAGTTGCCCTGGGCAGCAGCCCGCGGGACTGGGATGGGGGGAGCCATGAGGGGCACAGCAAAATGCAGGGCCTTTGCTGCCCTGTCCTGGGGGGGGGGGGGGGGGAGGAGGGGAGGGTGCTGGGCTGGGGTGGGGGGAAGCTACCTGCTTGCAGCTTCTGCTGCTGCCAGCTTGGTCCCCATGTATGGAGGGCCCCATCCCCTGGATCCCCCGTGGATCTGGGCCCCACCTTTGGATCCCCCATGGACCCGGGGCCCCCATCGCGTTGGTCTGTCCTAGCCCCCATGCCCCAGCCTCCCATGCACCCGAGTTCATCTCCTTGGGTCCACACAGTCCCTCACCCTCCAGCTTCCCCGTGGACACAGGCTCCCCATCACCTGGGTGCCCCACATTCCCTGCTCCTCTGCACCCTTCACCCCCCCGGACCCTTACATCCCATGCCACCTGCAACCCCCCACCCACTGGCTTTCCCAGGGACCCAGGAGTCCCCATCCCCAATGCCCCCCATCCCCAGCTCCCACAGCCCCAACACTGCTTCTCAGGCCAATCCTGCACCGCCAGCCCCATTCCAGGTGGCATGGAGTCCCACCAAGTTGGATGAGTTGGGCTCAGCCCACCTCCCTGGCACATGCAGGCCCCACCAGCCAGCCCGGTGCCATACAGGTTTGCAGGGGGAGCCAGCCCGGCCACTGGGGCTGCCAGGGGAGAGGGCTCCATGGGTTCAGCCCCCTCTTCACTCTCACCCCACTGTGTCCGGGGCTTGTTTTCCGTTGCCTGAGGTTTGTTCCAGTGACTCAGGCAGCGAAAGCAAGTCTGGGAGGCTGTGGAGAGGCTGCTGGGGAAGGTGGCGCTGTGGGCAGGGGGACTCGGGGGGCCGGGGAGCGGGAGGAACAGCCAGGACCATTCGTGGCTGCAGCAAGGGGGCTGGAGGACTGTGCGAGATGTGATACACTGTGGCACTGGCTGTCAGAGGAGCTCAGGAGACAAGGTGGCAAAAGAAAAGCTTTGCAAGGGCTGTTACATCCAAATGGGCCCTCGGAGAGGGGCAGCGTGGGCAGCAAGCCTGGGGCCGGGCTCAGCACCTATGGCAACTGCTGCTGTCCTACCACTGGGGAGAGATGCTCACCCTGGAAAGAGCAGGGCTCCCGGCAGCACCATTTCTAAGCCCATCGGGCATCTCCACGCAGGGCTCCCCTGCCAGGAGGAACCGCCAGCCCCATTGCTGGCCTGTGGGGCAGAAGGAGCCAGGATGTCCTGGCCAAGGGATGTGCCATGGGACGCCCCAGCCCTGCACCTGGAGTGCATGCACACGGTGTTCGCCCTCTCCAGCTCCCCGCAGGGTGCCCTGTGCACTGTATGGCAGGGCTGTGGCTTCTTTTTATGCAGGGCACATTTAGGCTGCAGTATAAATAATAGCCATGGTTCTGGCATGAACATATCCTGGTTTTCTTTGGATTCACATCTCGTGATGAATGCTTTAAACAGATTCTCCTAAGACCGGAGCTCATCCTTTTACTAGACATCAATGAAATGAAGCAGTACCAGGTTGCTAGTTGAGGAGCAGCTTGGCTGGTATTTTTAAGGCATTGAATTCATGTTCTGCACAGGGCAAGCTGGACACCAGCACCTTCAGGGCTAGGTGCCTCCTGTCCAGGAAGCTGCTCTGGCCTCCAGCACTCTCCCCTCTCTGGCCCTGCTGTCCCATTGGGAGGCTGGTCACCCACCCAGGCAGGGCAGGAGTGGGCTGGAAATCCCTGCGCCTGCTGCTGTCACACTAGCTTGACCGCCTTGAGCTGCACAGTGTCACAACAGGGTCAGGTCTTACCCGTGGGGACGGAGACAGCGCTTGGACCTAGCAGCTGTAGCTATTTACTTGTCCAGAGGGCAGGGGAGGTTGTCACACTGGGGTTGTGGCCATGGGTGGTGGGGACAGATCTGTGGCCAGCTGTTTCTTTTGGGAGCTGCGTTTGCATCAGACCCTTTCTCCATTAAAAGTCTGTTCCCTAATTGCCCTCCTGTCTTCACCCTGTCTTCAAAACATTTGTGGAGTTTTATGGTTACTGACAGGTCTCTCTCCCAGTGCCAAACTGGACTGCACCTGGCCAACAAGTGTTGGCATTTTCAGGAGCCAGTATTGCACTACACAGGGCTGGAGCTGTTGGGGAGCAGGGCTCAGGGCTGGCCAGAAGAGGCTGTCAGGATCCAGGTTGGAAGGGGCTGATAGATGTGAGGCCATGTGGGTTTGGGTAGGTGTGTGGGGTCACACAGCTTGCACAGGCCCTAATAGAGTTGGGCCAGAGGTAGGGACAGGGCTAAGGACCCCAGGAAGGCCACAGGCCTAAACCTACCGAGGGCAGGGACTGTCCAGCTGGGCACCATGGAGCAAGGGAGGGGACAGATGTGTGGTTTGTCCTAGTGCCCTGAACCCCTGGTTCACTTACCCAACCCAGAGCCCTGGCACTGTGAAGGGACCCCAGCACCAGGGGTCCAAGAGCTGGAGGGACATGATGGGGACCCAACTTACCCAACCCAGAGCTCTGATATTGTGAAGAGACCATGGCACCGGGGGTCCAAGAGCTGTAGGGATATAGCAGGGACCCAGCTACAAAACCCAGAGCTCTGGGCACTGCGAAGGGGCCCTAGGACTGGGGTGAGGACCCTCACAGCTGGTGAGGATGTAGGCAGAGATCTCCATGGCCAGCAACCCAAGTGGGTTGGGGGGACAGAGGCAGCCGGGGCGATGCCGTGTGGTGAGACGTAGAGAGCCCAGGGGTGCTGGCAGTGCAGGGGCTGCTGTGCCCGCTGGCCAGCCATGCGAGTCTGGGAGCGGGGAGTGTGGGGAGGCCAGGCCCAAGCGGTCTCCAGGCACTGTCCGAGCCGTGCTCACAGCTGGGATGGCAGCGCCGTGTTTGCGAAGAGTTAAGGAGGCGGAAGAGGCAGGAAGCGGCCCGAGCCGCTCTCCATAGAAACCCGCGGCCGTGATTAAAGTCTGATGCGGGCCCGATAGCGGGGGGGGGGACAGGGGGGGCAGCGCCCGCTTTAATTACAGCGGAGGAAATTGCTGGAGCCGGGGCCCCGAGCCCCTGCGAGTTGCCTGGAAACTCCCCCCCCCGCCTCCCCCGGCCCCTGCCCGTCCCCTGCCCGTCCCGCTGCCATTTATTCGCCATCAGCTGTTCCCTGATAAAGTGGAATAATAATAATAATAATAGGGGCAGGAATATTAAAACATGCAGCCCGCGGGCCGCCCCCACAGCTGCCATGAGACACGGCGCCGGAGCGGTGCCACTGCTGCTCAACATGTACCTGCCAGGTACGGGCGGACCCCCCCGGCCACTGCCCCACCGCACCGTGCAGCACTGCGCACCGCACCGCGCACTGCACAGCACCCCGGGCCCCAGCCCCCACCCACCCTGCCCCACTGCTGCCCTGGGGCCCTTCCTCTGCTCTGTCTTCCTCCAGCACCCACCCAGCCTTCCCCTGTCCTTCCATCCATCCTCCTTTCCTGCCTGCTTTCCATCCTTCCACCCCCCCACACACCCATCCCTTCATCCTTCCTTCCAGCCTCTCTTCCAGCCTTCCACCCGCACAGATCCATCCTTCTGTCCTTCTTTCTGTCCTTCATCTGCCTACCCTTTCTCTGTCCTTCCATCCAGACAGCCAGTCTTCTGTCCTTCCAACTCCACCAACCCCTCCTTTCGTCTTTCCTTCCACCCCTCATCCACCCACCCTTCCCCTGTCTTTCCATCCATCCTTCCACCCCCACTCACCCATCCGTCCATCATTCTTTCCACCCCTATTACCCATTATTCCCTCCATTTATCCACCATTCCTTCCATCAATCCATTCTTCCACCTTTTTATCACTTACCTGCCCTTCCCTACATTCTTCTACCTCCCACCCATCCTTCCTATTCTTCCCTCCATCTGTCATTCCACCTCCATCCACACATCCTTCCTTCTATCCTTCCGTCTGTCCACCCATCATTCCTTCCTTTCATCCATCTCTCCAACTATCCTTTCCTTTTTCCATCTGTCCACTCACAACCAGCACTTCTTCTACATTCATCCTTCCTTCTATCCGCCTGTCCTTCCATCCATCCTTCCAACCTGCCCGCCTCCTCTCCTTCTCCCCCTGCCCTGCAGATCTCTCCCTCTCTCCCTCTTGCTCTCCTACCCCAGCCCGCGGGATTTTCTATTCCTATTTAAAAGCTTCCCCGGCTCTGTCGGAAATCGGATTTCCTTTTTCCTGGACGCGTTTCCTGGCTTCACCGCGGCGGCGGGGCAGGCAAGGGGGAGCGGCCGGGGGCTGCGGGGAGGCTGCCTGCGGGCGGGCGCCGGGGGGTCGCGGTCCCGCCTGGCCCAGGCCCCCCCACCCGCGCCCCTTTTTCCCGCAGATCCAGTCGGGGAAACTTTGTTCAAAGACGGCAAGAGCCAGGCGTGGGGGTCCCTCAGTCCGGGCGTGCAGAAAGGTAAGAGCACTCCTGCCCCCGTCCCGCAGCGGGGGGGCGGACGGCGCCTTCGGGGCCCTCCAGCCCGGCGCCCCCCGGGGGCGGCTCCGCTTCCCCGGCCCCTGCCGGCCCCCAGGCTCGCCCGGAGCAGAGACGCCCGGCGAGACACGGACCTCCCGCCGCCGTCGGGGACGCGCTTCCCTGCCGTGTCCCCGGCCCCGCAGCGGCCCCGCAGCGCTCACGACCCGGCAGGCGCCGCCGCGGAGCTCCGGCCCCGGTGCGCCGTGGCACGGTGCCTCCGAGTCCCCGGCGCTTCGCACTCCCATTTCGCTCGGTGCCTGCTCCTCCGCCCGGCTCGGCGCTGGGAGCGGACCGAGCCAAGCCCGGCCGGGAAGCGGCCGAGACCCCGCCGCCGGGCGCGGCGCTCCCGTCGCACCGGAGGGGCAGCGGGGCGCCGAGGGCCGCCGGCACCCGCGGCCCGCCGGGGTCCCGCAGCGGCCGAGCCAGCCGGGGCACCGGGGGCAGCAGGACGCGGCCTCGCTCCTCCCTCCCGGGCCGGGGAGCGGCCCCGGCGGGGCGGGCGGCTGCGGGATGGGCGCGGAGTCCCAGCCCGGGTCCCCCAGCGAGCCCCGGCAGGGCACCAGCGAGCCGCGCCCCGGGCAGATCCGACGGGGAGGGAGCTGCCAGCCAGCCCGGGAGCTGAGGGGGGCCAATCCGGGCTGGGTGCCCCGGAGAGGGGAAGGAAGGGGGCGAGATGCCCCTCGGGAGGGAGCTCCCGGTGCAGGGATGCAGCTCGGGCAGGGGCACAGGTCGGCTCGGAGACAATGGATCCATCAGGAGCTAGCAGCCGTCGGTCCGGGGAAAGCCATCCAGGGATCCAGGGGGATGTGCCGAGGGCTGGCCATGGAGCAGCCTGGAGCTTGCTGGGGAGCGCAGTGTGGGGCCAGCACCATGGGGCTTGGGCCATGCAGCTTGCCTATATGGCAAGGAGATGGGGCCAGGGGCTGCTCCGAGCAGGAAAAGGGGAGTGCCGGGGTTATGGGCAAAGCTGGGACTGGAAGGGCCCTTGTGCCTCTGCATCATGGACCTTGTCTTGGCTGTACTCTATGCACTGTGCTGCATAAGAAGGGGCTTTCCTGATCACTGGAGCTTTCCTTGGGGAGCTGCAGAGACCTGTAGCATAGCACCATGCAGCAGGCAGGATTGAGCCTCAGTGCCCCATCAGGCAGCTGCCCCCTGCCCAGCCCCTCTGTGCCCTCCTTGCCTGTGGAGGGGAGCACACTTCGCACTTGATGGGGGGATAGCATGCTTCAGTCTCCTGCAGAAATCCAGGGTGGAGGCTGCATGTGTGGAGGTGGGATGAGGGCTGTGAATACGCCATAAAGACGGGAGATCCCCCCCCACCCCAGTCCAAGGATGGGGGCACTTGTGGCCCCCACCCAGACAGTGAAGATAGGGCCAACAAAGCAGCAGTTGTATAAGATGGTGGAATAGGACCTGCCTGGGTACTGAGCTGGGGTCCTTACCTTGCCAACAGCCTGGCTGTGGCTGGTTTGGAGGTGACAACTCCTCAGCTGCAGTGGAAGGAGAGAAGTGAAAGCAAGTGGCTATGAGTTACAGGCCAACTGGTAACTCCTAGAGTTTTTAAGACCAGCTCACGCCTCTGTGTGGGAATTTGGGTCACTGATCTGAGTGACTAAATGGGTGCACTGTGTCTTGAGTGCCGCACTAGTCCCTCTTCCCCTACATCCCTAAAGGAACATAGTAAAATTGGAGACAGGGGCAGAGAAGGGCACTGCGGAGAGCAAAGGTGTGTGGTAATTCACTGATTCTTCCAAGACAAGAACCGGGGGGGGGGGGGGGGGGGTCAAATGAAAAAGGCAGGTGCAAAACAAGCAGGAGCAGGCATTTCTTCCAGCAAAACACAGCTGAGCTGTGGAACTGTCTGCCGCAGTGGATGCTAAATACCTACATGGGACCCCAAGCACCATTAGACAGAACAGCTGCAGAAGAAAGCAGGGAGGAGGATGAAATGCAAAGACAGTTTGTCACAGGAAGTCCCTGTGCTGCAAAGGCTGGGGCTGGGAGCAAGTGATGTGCAGTGGGTGCACCCATGCCAGGGTGCTCCCATGGGAGAATGTGGAGGTCTAGTTGGGGGTGTCTGGCTCTGCCAGGGTAAGCACAGGGCTGCTCTGCAGGGTGGGGAATCACAGACATGGGACTGATAGTCACCCTAGGGCCCAGGGACCTTTTTCTTCTGTGACTTCTGGCCAGACTTGGTGGACCCTTTACCTGTACCTCACCATGGGCATATCCAGGTGTGCTAAGCTCCTGTGTGTGGCCACCTCCAGTCCAACACACAGCACCTTGGGTGCCTACCATGGGCGCTGCTCAGTCCAATTGGCAGGTGAAATGGCCATGGATGGCTCAGAGAGGACAGTTTTCCAATGGAAATGGGGAACATTGGTGCCCGATTCAAACCCACAGTAGGTCCTGCCAAGTGCTCAGTGCCCTGGTGTCTCTTTCCCTGCATCTGCCCTGGGCCTGCCAGGAGTCCAGGTGAGAGCAGCATTGTCCCAGCCATCAGCTCGCTGTGGAGAGATCCCTGCTGGCCATGGTATCCCTGGAGATGGGCAGGGGCTCTCTAGGGACACTGGCCCAGCTTCAAGCAGAGGTGGCGGTGAGGAATGTGGGTGATGGGGTGGATCCAGGTGCTGCCATGATACCTCCTTCTTGGGGCTACAGATCAAACAACCAGGCCAGAGCTTCTTACCAAAGCAAGTGAGCAGTGTTTGGCTTCAGCGCAGTGTGAATGAGGGCAGGAGGGACATGTGGAGTATGGATCAAGTCCCTAGGGAAGGCACCACTGCAACCTGCTTTCGCCTGTGGGCTCTCCTACCCTTGTCCAAGGGGCCCAGCTCTGCTTTCCTCTCCTTCTCTTACTTATGGAGTAGGGGTGTCGCAAAAGAGACACAGCCTCACTAACATCTTCTGCCTCTAGAGTGTAAGATGCAATGAGGGGCATCTGAGAGCTGGGGCCAGGAGAGGGCAACATAGTGTGTGGGGGGGGGAATTGGGGTGTACCCTGCCCCACTCCCCGTGCCCTGGCAGGGAGTTTTAACCTCTCCGGGGCATGGCCTTGCAGGCAGCGGGCAGATCCAGCTGTGGCAGTTCTTGCTGGAGCTGCTCTCGGACCGGGCCAACCTGAACTGCATCGCGTGGGAAGGCACGAATGGAGAATTCAAGCTGATCGATCCTGACGAGGTGGCACGCCGCTGGGGTGAGCGGAAGAGCAAGCCCAACATGAATTACGACAAGCTGAGCCGGGCCCTACGCTACTACTACGACAAGAACATCATGACCAAGGTCCACGGCAAGCGCTATGCCTACAAGTTCGACTTCCACGGGCTGGCGCAGGTGTGCCAGCCAGCCGCCCCTGATCACACCCTCTACAAATTCCAGGGCAACCTGGCCCCGCTGCCCTTCTCGGGCATCTCCAAACTCAACCTGATGACATCTGGGGTCACGCCGGCCGGCTTCTCCTACTGGCCTGGCTCCAGCCCATCCCTCTACCCTGGGCACAGCCTCCAGCCCTCTGCCCCCTTCAGTGCCATGGCAGCCTCCCATCTCAACAACATGAACAACCATTACCATTAGAGGCACAGCTGCGCCAAGCGGACCTCCCTGTCCCTGGTGACGTGGGGCTGTGCCAGGCTGGGGGGCTCACTGGGAGGGGATGGGGGGGTGGGATCATGCCCTGCTCTCAGCTGCCCCCTCTTCGATTTGAAGAGTGGCGTGAAAGGAGTTGGGTGGTTGCAGGGTAGCTGGGCTTATTCTCCTATGAAGGTGGTCATAGGGCAAAAGGCATCTAAATCAAGGGTGAGGAGGGATCCATGACCCTGGGAGTGGGCAAGACACCTCAAAACGGGGCATGAATGAAAGGAAAAAACATAGACCTTCCCCCAGCAGGGACCCAGATCCTCCCCTTTCTTTTGCAACATCCCCCTCACCCCATAAACCCCATTCATGCTTAGCTCTGCTCTCAGCCTGTGCCTGCCTTCCTGTCTCCCCATAGAGACCCTCATGGCTGTCTGAACCCACAGGAGTCAGGAGCTGGAGCATCATGACAGCTTTATCCGTGGGTGACAGTCCCACTGTGCAAAGACAGGAGGGGATCCTCCTTGCAGCTCTGTGGTCCCTCACCCTTGTCTCCAAGCCCTTCCTTTCCTCCCGTAGGCTGCCACCCCTCCTACACCTCCTGCTCCATCTCCTCCCCTAGACCATGGGAGAAGCCTCTGGTCTGGAGAGCAGGTCCTCTGCACCAGCTAACTGCTGCCCGGGGTGGGTGTGCTCTGGGGCAGAGGTGCTGGGACAGGTGTGAGGGCACTGATGTCTAGGGCAAAGCCTGGAGGGAGCAGAGCCCAGCAGCTGCTACTCTGCCCTCTTCCAAGTGCATGAGGCCCATGCTGCAGATCAGGGCGGTCCCAGACATCCTGCATGTGAGCCCTCGCCCTGCTGTTCTGTTCCAGATAAAGTTAATGCTTGTTTTATTGTGGATTTAGCCGCTTGCATGCAGGGTTTGGTGGGAGATCCTCCAAGGATGGGGAACTCCCCAGGTGCAAGACCGGGGGGGAAGTGGAACAGGAGAGAGGCCAATACCAGGCTGTGAGCCCCAGGCACTGAGGCGCAGGCCTGGGTCTCTCGCCCTGGATCCATGGAAGCGCCCCCATCCTCCAGCGTAGGACTTTGGCCCAGTGGCCAAAAGTGGCTCAGTGGCAGAAGAGCTGGTCATGCTGGGCTCTGCGCAGGCTGGGGGGAGTGATTTATCTTCAATAAAATGGAGAGGTGCTGCAACCTATGTCTGCTTGTGTCCATAGCGGGTGGAGAGAGGAGGTGGAACAACCCAGCAACCTACTGCTACCCTGAGCCAGAGCACCTGCAGGCCTGGGGTGGGGAGAATATTGCTCTTCTGCCTTGTCCTGCACACCATCTTTTTCCCTGCAGAGCTGGGAACCCCTTGGGCACCTGGGAAACAGCTCCCACCCGTTCAGAGCATCTGTGCACCCTGTCTCACAGCTGGCAAGGGGCTAGAGCAGCTGGAAGAAAAGAGGAGACACAGCTGGACTGACAAGACATCCACCACCCTGCCAGTGTCCAGGGGAGTTTAGGATCAATCCTACGAGCAGGCGCCAGATCTCTTTTGACCCCCACAGCACTGCACAGCTAGCTTAGGGCAATGCACTGGGACCACCATGGCCTGATCTGGCAGCGAGTGGCCTCCTGAGCTGCTCTGTGCTTAGAGTAGGGAGGCCCGGACCATCAGCAGCTCTGCCCTGGGCACAGCAGGCAGGCATGGGGCCATGGGGGGAGCAGGGGTGCTTGCAGCAGCCAGGCTCCAGTGAGACATTCACCCCTCCTCCAGCTCCAGGAGCATGCCCAGCTAGTGCCAGCAGTCCCTGGTGTGGTCTCAGGGCAGGCCACAAGGTGTCCTCTGGCCCCAGGCATGGCCACCAAGCCTGAGGGCGTGCAGGGGGGGCAGCCCAGCTCGCAGTCAACTGGGCAGGCAGGGTCTGGGACAAAGAGCCAGGCTCTGCTGTGTAGTGGAGTAAAAGCAGAACCTGCAGGGCCACTGAGGTTGCTTGCTGCCCCAGCGAGAGGGAAAGGGCCAATCTGGGGGCCAAGGAGTCCTGCATACCTTCTCAAAGCTGTCCTGGGGCTCAGCCTGGCTCCTTTGGTGCTGGACACTAGTGCAAGGCCAGAACGTGTTTCCATGCGCACGGTGCAGCCTGGGTCCCTTGGCACCTTGGGGCTGGTGGTGCAGCAGCGTGGCCACATGCGCACAGTGTCCGCCAAGCAGGCTGCAGCACGCAGGCCTCTGGGCACAGGGGCTGTGCCTGGGGATGTCTTGTGCCTGCTCTGTCCTTGGGGCAGTGCTCCCCATCCCATTCCCATCTGGGGCCCAGGTGCCAGGGCTGGGGGCTAGACCTAGGCCAGGGATGAGATAGGGTGTGTAGGGGGGTGGCATACAATTACGCAGACCAGGGAGAGGGTGGGCAGCCCCCAGCTCCTCTCTCTGCCCCCCAGATCAGAGCAGCCATGGGACCTGGGGTGGTGGCTCCATGCTGCCCCTTCCACATCCCTCTGTGGTCCAGTCGCTTTCATGGCCCCGGCAGCATCTGCTCGGCCATGTTCTTGCTGCCCTAATCGGCTTAAGGGAGGGGGAGCTGATGTCGATGCCTTTTCCAGGGAGGGCTCAGGCTGCAGGGCAGGAGGGGCACTGAGGCAGATCCTGCTGGTGCACTGGGAGGGGGAGACCGAGGCTGCAGGTGGGAAGGTCTCCCTTCCTCCAGGGGCCCTGCACCTTGCACAGCCTGGCCCCCACAGACTGCAGGAGGGGAAGGAAGAGAGGAGGACTGGTTACCCCTGTGCCAGAAGCAGGCACCGCTCAGGCTGGAGACCCCCTGTGCCTGGCCTTGCAAGGGCAAAGGGAGGGTTGGACACAGCAGGATTGGGGCCCCACAGAGCCAGGGCAGGGGGCTGTATCCCTGCTGGCAGAGCCTGCTTCAGGGCTTAGGTAATGGCATGACGCAGGGCAGGACACAGATTAAGAGATATGGGTCACTAGTAGGGCCTCCCCCCCCAATCCTGTGCCTCCCATCCCTCTGCCAGTGCTTGCACCGGGAAATCTCAGGTGAGTCTGGCTCCCACTCATCCCCCAGCCCTGTAAGCCCAGATCCCTGTTGGCTCAGAGACCCGGACGTGCCGGGGGGCAGTTACCTTCTCAGGAGAGGGAGGACCACCACATGCACCCCATTCCCCTGTGGCAGGATGCAACAGGCTGCAGCTCAGGGTTTAGCTCCCCTCTGACATGTCCTGGCACAATCCCCCCACGCTGTCCCCAGAGTGGCACCCCAAATCAGGGGGTCAGCCCTGTGCTCCCCCATGGCCTGGGGGACACCAGGCAGGGGATGTCCATGCAGGACTGCGGTGATGCTCTCACCTGCCCAAGGATGCAGCTGGTGTCACCATGGCAACTCGGGATGCTTCCATCCCCAGGGGCAGCAGCCTCCTGGCAGCATTGTGGGGGGGAGCAGAGCATCACCCCCCAGCACAGCCCCCTCATCCCACAGCCCCAGGCTGACCCAGCCCCCTAGCAGCGCTGCTCCCTTCAGCCACCAAAACCACCAGCTCCGAGCAGACTGCAGCAAAATCCTGCCAATGGGTGAGCAGGGCTGCTGAGCCCGGCACTGCTCCGGCTGCGCAGGGGAGCACAGTCCCGGCAACTGCCTGGGGGGTGCTCGGCCCAGGGAGCTGCCAGGGGGTGCATGGGGAGGGCAGCTGGCGGGAGGGGTGCCCAGCCCGGGGGGGGGCTACGGGGGTGCGTGCACAGCCTTGGCAGCTGATGGGGGAGTGCCCAGCCCTGGCAACCAGCAGCAGGGTGCAAGGTTGGGCTGCTGATGCGGAAGCACACCCCAGGTGGCTGGCAGTGGGTGCCGGGGCTTAGAGCACCCGCAGGCTCCAGACCTCCCTGCCGCCTGGGCAGCCCTGCTCCACTTTGCACCTATGCACTGCAGAAGCAGGAACTGGTGCAGCCCAAACCGACCCCTAAGGCCAAGGGTACAGCCATCTCAGGAGACCCCACAAACCTGCTGTGCCCTCCCTGAACCTCCCCCACTCTCTCTGCAGCATGGCCATGACAGAAAGGCTACCCTGTCCCCCCACAGGACTCCTCTCCCAGGGGCTGCATGTGTCCCTGCCTAGCCTTGTCTCTGCAGAGGGGACAGGGATGGCTGGTCTCGAGACAGTGGGGTCCTGTGCTGGGACCAGTCAGATGTACCCAGCCTGATCCCTGGCTGCACACGACTAGCAAGCTCCCAGCACCTCTGGTCCTCCCCCCCGTCAGGGCTGTGTGAGGCTAGTGGATCCAGGGCTAAAAGGAGACCCTGTGAAGCTGCCTTCTGGCAGCTGAGGGGAACATGCTCCCTGGAAACAGACAGTGAGGTGGAGAGGACCTCATGGTCTTGGGGGGCTGCAATGACCTGCAGGACCCTGCTCTGCTGCAAGCCAGAATGCCCCCCCAGCTGCCGGGTGCCCTGTAAATGGTGAGATGGGGTGGGAAACGCAGTCCCAAAAAGCCTCAGCCTGCGCTGAGCTGGGAAGAGCCAGGAAGCAGAGCACGTGGCCTGGGAGCTTTTTGTGCTGCTTTGTGATTAAAGGCAGAAGGGTTTTTTTCCTACTTAAAAAAAAAAAAAAAAAAACTTTCTGTCTGGCTTCTCTTTCCCTTTGTTTAGCTGGAAAGAGGGGCAGGAATGGACCCAGTCCTCGCCTCAGTCCCCTGACAGGATGGCAGAGGGACCTCTCCAGCTCCCCCAGAGACTCCCAGCCATGTAGCAAGGGATCTGAGTGGGGGTGTAGTCCCTCTCTTATTTTTGCAGAGCCACATTGCCATGAGCCTGATTTCTCGTGCTGGGAAGAGCCTTTGCAGCACAGCCAGGTCATGCCTGCCCTGAGGGGCCAAGGGCTGTCTCCCTGCCCACCCCTTCTTCTCCTCCACCTCTCCTAGCTCCCACCTATTTTCTCCTCTCCGCATCTTCCCTTCGCTGACTCTTCTACTCGCGCCCCACCCCCAAGCTGCTGACTCACATCCTCTCTCCAGATGCCACCTTTCCTTGGCCTGGCTCCCTGCAAAGTGCTTCGTGACTTAGTGTGGCTCAGTGGGGACCTGCAGGTGCAGGCAGCCAGACTCTGAACCCCCGTGTGAAGGTCCTCCAGGAAACCAGCTGCAATGCTTCTAAGACGCTTCTTTCTCCCTTGCGAAAGTACTGGGGCTTGGGGCACACCAGAGGCTCCCTGGAGATCTGGTACCTGTCTGGACTGCCAGGACTGAGGGGAGACAGCATCAGCAAGCCCTGACCTCTTGCCCTTCTCCATAGCAGGTGGGAGTTGGGGTCTGCACTCACTGCTGCAGGGCTCATGCACTCCTTCCCAGAGCATCACCTTGCTCTGGTTCCTGTCCCACTCACCCCCATTGCTCCCTTCCAGTGGTCTTGATCCCTGAAGTGGATGCACCAGGTTCTGTCTCACAGCCCCCGGCATCCCAGCACCCAGCAGCCCCAGAGCACTGGCAGGCCAGCCTCACCCCTGCCTGGCCAGGAAGGGGGGACAGCTTTCCTCCTCAGTGCCCAATGCATCCAGCACAGCTTGACTTTCCTTTCACCCTTGACCCTGTCAGCCCAGGGGAAGCTCAGATCCAGAAGGGCAGGTAGAGCAGGGCCACAAGCCCCTGGGCAGAGAGACAGCTACTCAAGTCCATCTCCAAGAGCAAGGCAAGCCAAAGGCAGCTGCTGTGCCAGGAGGTGGAGGGGCTTCCCTCAGCCAGCTGGCTCCCAGTGCCCCCCACCTCCAGCCCCTTGCAGACGGGGCTTCAGCTCTGTCCCTCTTCCTGCCATGGCTGTACTGCCAGGGTAACTGCCAGGGACTCTCTTCCCCCAGGTCCTGGATGTGTGTGGGAGGAGTTTGTGCACTTCTGATTTCTTCCCTGCTCACTGCCCTCACCAGACACAGGGCTGTGCTGGATGGATCCCCAAACCATGCCCCTGCTGCCACCTGCTGTCATCACCCCCCAGCCTGGGCACAGACCCTGGGGGGGGAGGTATCTACGCTCTGGGGTGGAGATCCAGGGGTGTGAGACCATGTTCAGCACCCATGCATTGAAATGGGATCTAAATCGAGGGCTGAGGCCTGGGCCATTCCTATCTCGAACCTCTCCCATGCTCCCAAAGCCTCTTCATGGGCCCAGTACACCAGCAGAAGAGCCTGTCAAAGCCTTGTTTCAGTGCATCTCCCATGCAAGCGTCCAGAAGAAAGGGGGATAGAGACCAGCCCAGACTCTGTGTGGACTCAGGTGTCCAGGTAAGGGCTGTCAGGGGAGGCTGTGTCTTAGTGCTGCTCTTGCCCAGCTGCAGCACTGAGACCCTGGGCTGGGCTCTGCTGAGGGCACGGTCTGGGCAGCAGGGAGGACTGGATTAATGCACTAATGCCAGATTAAACACTAATACAGAGCTTCTGATGAGGGAGCAGCACCCAGTTCAGCCCCAGCCTGGTCCTGGGGGCACTCCCTGAGACAGGCTCCCACAGACTTCCCTGGGATGCAGCTCAGCACTGTCTGCCTGTCCTGCAAGGAGCTCGGTCCTCAGGGGTGACACAGGCCCATGAGACAGATGGCACTGGGAGTACAGCATGCAGTAGCCCCCACGCTCAGCCCTCAGTTGGCAGTGGGCTGGAGGTAACACTCTCCTCTGCCAGTCCAGGCCATCTCTTCTGCAAGGCTCCAGGGCAGAAGTGCCTAATCACCACAGCAGGGCTCCCAAGCATCTGGTTCCCCTTAACCACCTTCCCCAGCTTCTCTGGCTCAGCGCTGTCCCCGGGGAGCGGAGGAAACCTGTGCTCCTCAGTCCCATGCCCACCATCCAGGCAATGCCACAGGCCATGTTTTGGCTATGTCAGGGACAAAACTGGCTGCCATCCCACCTCCCTCTTTCCCTTGCCTGCCACAGGACTGTCCTGGGGCATGTGCATCATAGCTCAAAGCCTCCTGCCTCTGTGCAGGTTACCTCCCCAGCCTGGATGTGGCCCCCATCAACTGAGACACAGTGGCAGCGCTCTTGCTCCTCCCCAGGCATGAACTCCTCATCAGCCAGTTGGCCTAAAGCCCTTCATGTGCTCTCTGCCATTTGCTCATGTCTCCCTGGGTCACTTTGTCTATGTCTCCTCCCGAGACAACCCACCTGCAGTTGTGACTGGTGTACCATGGAGCAGGGAGGGGTCCAGAAACCTGATGGAACAAATAGCCCCCAAACCACCAGAGCAGCAGCAGCCAGAAGCTATGACAGAGCCAGCATCCAGGCAGCTCACACAGAGGCAGAAGAAGAGACGTCCTGCTTCCATCTGTCTTGAGGAACATTGTCCATCACCTCCGCAGCTGAATCGAGGCAAAAGGCCTGTGTGCAGAGCTGGGCTGAGGCAGGTCCTTATCCAGCCATAAGTACATCCACATGGGCATCGGGCCCACATAATCTGGAGATGTTTTCTCCCCACAGAGTAGTTCCAAGTCACTCTGGGGGATGCTGCCAACTTCTAATAGCAAAAACACAGGTTTCCTGCTGTTTATCCGGCAGGAGGCGGGACAGCTTGCCAGGCCAGCCTGGTGCAGCCACCCGTTGCTGCTCCATGCCCCACTGCCATGGCCTGCGTGTACAGCACATGGAGCAACGGTCGTTTGCACTGCCAGCAGAGCAGCAGGGCTGGGGGGATCCCACAGACAGCAGGGCCTGAGCCCACTATAAACTGCACAGTTTGCGCCCACCTTGGTATAACATGGGGTGTAGTGGACAGGGCTTCTACTGTAAGGCATAGTGGGGAGAGATATTGATGCTAGAGGAATTTCAAACTAGGAAAGAGCTGGGAACCTTCATCAAGGCCCTGTGGCAGTGAATTTGACCTTGCCACACAACCTTGACCCCCAAACCTGATGCAACTTCAACATCCCTGGAAGACCACACGCTCCTGGGCCTTGCAGCTGAGAGGAAAGGGCTTCCCAGTCTAAGCCCCTCACCGCTCCTCAGGGAGTGCTGCATGGCTGCAAGGTTCACAGGTTTGGGGACGGGCTCTATCCATTCCTCCACTGCTGCCCTGTAGCTAGCTTCTGGGACTGCCAAGGTTGCACTGTGGGATAAGCCCAGACTCCAGTGGTATCATACACTGGAGATGAGGTCTAGCAGGTTAAAGCATTCAGCTTTTAAGAGGAGAAAACACCAAACTCACAAGCATGTCTGAGGACTCCCATCCTCAGCATCCATCTGTGCTCTGTCCTCCCTCCTCCCCTTTACCTTCATGGGAGCAGGAGGTACCCAGGCAAGGTAGGGTCAGTGCTCCCCACCGGCTCATCCTAGCAACTGCCCAAGGAACTGCACAGTTCCTCTGGGAGAGGGGAAACCAGACATCTCTCCCCTCAGTAAAGCTCTGGCTGAGCCAGTGATGCATATTTAAATGCATGGGAGCATCTGAGCTCGTCTCTCATTCCTTGACATTTCCAGAGACTCCAGCCTGTCTTCAACTACCAGTCTGCAATTAGCTCTTCCTAAATCCCCCAATGAGGCCTAGCACTCTTAATCAATGAAAGGAGGGAAGGAGGGAAAGGACACAGCCTCTCTGCAGCTGGGAGCATTTTAAAAGGCAGAGCCTTGGGGCTGGAAGGACCCTGAGAGTGTCTGTCAGGGGGTCTTTAGGGTGGGAATACTCCATGAGTTTTGCAGATGTTTAGCTCTGATAAAGAGACTCTAAAGGCAGAAAAGCCCCATTATGAGGCATAGTGGTCACTGGGGCCTGCAAACATGCCTGGCTCAGGATGAGGACAGCTAGCACCAATGGATGGGTGTTACCCTGCAGTGCTGCAGACTGGGGTCCCCTCTTGTGAGGCTGTGGCATGTTGCTTCATCTCACTGTACCTCAGCCTCCCTGTCTGCAAAATACCAGTAGTGAAGAGCCAAAGAGCCCCTCTGCAGCACTACGGTGGCTTTAAGGGTCCAATTCCACCTCTGTTTAAGCCAGGGTGAATCAGAACTGCTACATGCTGCCTTCCCTCACAAGGATCCATCCAAATGTAGGGGGGAGTGAGTAGGTTTTGGCCCACCCAGCTTCCAGACCAGCTTATCACAAGGTCACACAAATGTCAAGGAAGGAACAAGACCGCACATTAGGGACAGGGAGAATGGGAGTATCACAGGCCTGAGTGGGTTTATGCACTGGGTTTAGACACAGAAGAGCCTTGCACAGCACCCTGCCAGATCAGACTCTGTCACAGGGACATCTGTGCTGTCTTCCTGGCTGCACAGCTTTGCCTGAATGAGCCAGATTGGGCCTAATTAGCAGCTCTGCTGATGCACACAAAGGTAGAGAATCCAGCTTACCCTTCGTGACCTGCAGAGCCAGCACAGCTCTTCCTGGCTGAAGGGAGCCTGATTGTCTGGTTCAGAGGGGCTGAGGAGCACTGAACACAGACTCCAACAGGAGAGCATGTGCTGCAGATCCTGCTAAAGAAACCCCAGGAAACTCAATAGCCAGAAGCATAGCAACCAGCTACGAGAAATGCAAAGCCTTCCCCTTCTCCACCCCACTCCCTGGGGTTTGCTGAAGCACAGGGCTGGTAACTGGGCTAGCAACATAGCTCCCGCAGCCTGCTGCTGCTGGAGGAGACAGCCAGACCCTGCAGAGCAGAAACAGGGAGAAACGAGACCAAAGCTAACACAGGTTGTGGGATCCCAGTTCAGATCAGTGCAGCAGACAGACAGCAGGCATTTCTAGCTGTAATGGAGGAGGCAAGGGGAGCTCACAGGGCAAATGAGAGGCACCCGGGTGGATTAGGACTGGCCTCATGCACAACAAATGGGAGCAAACCTCTGACCCCAACTTACACTTGGGGGGGCTGATTATCAGAGAGGGTTTTCCTTCCATGTCCCTTGGGGGAGGAGGGGGGCATGACTCAGACTCCCCCCCAATTCCCTCTCACACCCCTCAGCCCAGCAAATCCAGGGAGCCACCAACAGGCCCATCCAGGCCACCTCTTTATTCTCCAGTGAAGCAAAGCAAGAGGAGAGGAACCCCCCACCCCGACCCAGCAGCCCCCTGCCCTCCCGGCCCCTTGAGCCTCCCCTGCCACAGACACCTTTCCCCGTAGTGAGGCAGAGGCAGTGGGGCTGTGTGCCGGCCCTTGGGGGCGGGGGGAACATCACCAGCACCCAGGAGAGCCCCACGGGCCCCTCTCCGGGGAAGGGGGGCAACACCCGGAGGGGGACGGGAAGGGACTGGGCGCCCCCCTCGGCGGCCGCGAACAAAGGGGCGAGGGTGGACCGGGCCGGGCGGCTGCCTCGGTGGGACCCCCGGGGTGAAGGAGCCCCGTTCCCCCGCCGCCGGCGGAGGCAGCGCCTGTGGCACACGGGGCCCGGCGGGGCGCCCCGGCCGCGGCCGCCTTTGTCTGCCGGCGCGGCGGCTCCAGCACCGCGGACAGCTCCGCCGGCCCCGGCGCGGCGCGGGGAGGGGCGGGGAGGGGGCCGCGCCCGCCGCCCGCCCCGGCGGGGGCATGTTCACATGCAGGGGCTGCGCCCCGCCGGGAAGCACCTAGGAACCCCCACCTCATCCTCTCCCCCAGCCCAGCCAGGCCCTCCGCGTGCCCCAAACCCCCAGCTGCAGTTCCCCCCCCCCCCGCCATTTTTCTAGAGAAAACACGTGCAGGAGCCTCCGCTCCCCGCCAGCCTCCCCCCCTCCCCATCGCGCAGACGGAAGGGGACCCCCCACCCCACCCCACTCCGGTCTTCTCCGCCGTCTCGGTGTCCCGGAGCGCAGCCCCCTGCTGGGGTTGGGAGCGGGGCAGCGGCCGGATCCAGAGCAGGGAGGGTCCAGGCAGCGTCTCCGCGGAGCTGGCGGCCGGGGAGGGGGGAGGCACGGAGGCTGGCGGGGGGAAGGATCCGGCAGTCCTCCGCCTCCCCCGCCCCGCGGTGCGCGGCCCTTTCCGCCCCCGGCGCCGGGGGCCCGGTACCTCCTAGCGGTCCAGGCTGATCGTCCAGTGCTTGGCCCCGTCTCCGCCCTCGCCCTCGCTCTTGAGGTCCTGGAAGAGTTGCGTGAAGTAGTGCGGGTCCGCGTTGATTCGCAGCATCTTGGCGCTGAGGCGCTGGATGATGCCCAGGCAGCGCTCCCAGAAGCGCCCCTTGTCGCCCTCCACCAGGAAGGGCTTGAGCGGGTAGGAGATCTCGTTGCCCATGTAGGAGTAGGCGAGATAGAGGCAGGTGAGGAAGGCGGCCTGCAGCTCGGCCTGGCTCCCGATGTCTTCGCCCCGCAGCGCCTCCCGGCACAGCAGGTACACGAACACCAGGTTGGCCGGGGTGATGAAGCCCTGGTCTTGCCAGCCCTGGAGCAACAGCGAGCGGTCCACGCTGCGGAACCAGGAGATGAGCTCGCCGGGGCTCAGCTCCTTCAGCCGGTAGCAGCGGCGGCACACGAAGTCCCCCAAGCAGCGCAGCAGCTCGCCGGTGGACGCCTGCACCACCACGCGGCGCGGCGAGCCCGGGGCGCGGCTGCCGGGCGGCGGTGGCGGCTTGCCCCCGCCAGAGCCCGGGTGCAGCTCCTGCGGCGCCGAGGGCACCGTGGGCACCGGCACGGCCAGCGGGCCCTGCTTGGCGCCGTCGGGCGGCCCCCCCAGCGACTTGCGCAAGTTCTCGCGGTTGCGCTGCACCACCAGCGGGTCGGGCTGGCCCGGGGCCCCCCCCGGGGCCCCGCCGCCGGGCTTCGGCGTCACCTTCTTGGTGCTCTTCTTCTTCTTCGCCGAGGCGGCCACCAGCCGCTTCCAGGTGAGCGCCGAGATGAGCACCCCGGGGCGCTTCAGCCGGCTCTCGCCCTTCCCCGGCACCCTTCCCGGCGCCTTGTCGGCCAGGAGCCCCCCGCCGCCGCCGCCCTTGCCCGAGGAGGCGGCGGGGGACAGGGAGAGCACCGTGCCCATGCTAAGGCCGAGCGGGACGGGCGTGCAGCGCCGCGGGGGCCGGGGCGCCGGCACCGCCCATAGGAGGCCGCGGGACTGCGGGGGAGGCGGCCCGCACCGGGGCCGCGGTGCCCGAGGATGCTCCGCCGCGCCCGCTCTGGGCTCCGCGCCCGCCGCTGCAGCCAGCCGCGGCCCCGCCGCTCCCCGCCCCCTCGCCGCCAGCCAATCGGCGCCCGACGGGCGCCCGGTGCGGCCCGCCCCTCGCCGGTGGGCGGTGGGGGGGGGCCGGCCCGACTCGGCTCCGCCGCCGCCCCGGCGTGACCTTCCCCGCCGCCGCCGTCGCCCAGCCCCCGCCGGCGGGCTGCGCCCGGAGCTCGGGGCCGGGCGGCTGCCGCGGCGGGGGGAGGCGGGGGCCGGGGCAGCACCGCAAGGCACAGACCCTCAGCCCTGTTGGCAGGGAAACGGGGAGGCAGCGGTGCCTGGCGAGGGGACCGAGAGGAGCTGTGGAGGAGGGGGGGTCGGGAAGCTCTCCTGAGCTTGGCTGGGCCTTGGAGGGGAGGCTTGTGCATTGCATCACTCACAGGGTGAAGGATGAACCCTTCCAGCCCTGCAGAGCACCCCAAAGGGGTGCATGGCACCTTGTGGAGGCGGCCAAGGCCACAGGAGTGGGGCAGAACCCTGGGCAAACCCCGAGGGGAGGATGAGGAAGAAAACTGTAAGAACTGGTTGGGTGTTCATCAGGGGGGAAGCAGTTGGAGAGGGTTTGGGGCTGGGGAAAGGCTGGTTGATGACTCAATAGTCCCCAAGGAGGGGCTGGTCTTGGTGGGAAGCCCCCAGCTCTCCTGAGAATGAGATGGTCCCTGGGAATGGCTCTGCAGGGAACCTGCTGCCCCCATTCTGGGTGAGGCCTAGCTCTCCATGGCCTGCTCCAAGCTGGGGAGAGCAGCCCCAGCACATGCTGTGCAAACATGTTGTTTCCCCCTCCCACCCTTCTTGTTCCCCCCCTGCATTTTCAGCCCTGGAAAGGAGATTTACAACTATGCTGACAATTATCAGTGCTGGGAAAAAGTCAGGGACCTTGGAGAAGGGGAAAGGGGCCTCCTCTGGGTCCCTGAGACAACCCCAGCCAGTCCCCCTGCACAAGGCTCCCCGAGCACTCAGGGGTGGATGGGAGAGATGCTACACTTCTGCATCATTGCAAAATGGTATGCATTAAACGAGCCATGTGCCCGGATGCTGCTTCTGCCTCTCCAGATCTGAGCACGTCATTGATAAAATCTGCACCCCCTGCCTGCTGTCTCCCCTGCCCCTTGCAAGAACACCCCTCCCTCCCCATATTTCTGATGAGCTGGAGGACTGATCCTGCAGCTCTGATTTCTACAGCTATTGCCAGGCATCCATTAGGAACAAAATGCCCCAATTGCCTGGACTGCTCCTGCATGTAAAGTGACTGAGAGCCAGGGAGAGGCAGCTGGGAAATGTTTCAGGGAGAATGTATCAATGATGCATTTTGATACAGCATTTTATGTGTGAAATTAACACATGTCAGTGCCAGGATGTAGCTGATGCTGGATGGATCTGGGCTAACAGGCAGTAATGAATTATCAGCCAGGAGGAGCTAAACCAGCCCCCCCACTTCCTCCTGCACTGCCGATGCTGAAGGTGTCTGAAATGAAAGCGCAGGCTCAGAGCTGGGCTTCATACTTCCACCCAGCCTCCCAGTGCCTGGGGCTGAAGTGTCAAATCTGGGGGCAGGACAGAGGCTGTGCCCTCTTTGCGCCAGCAGAGAAGAGGAGCAAAGTCCCACTCCCGCATTTCCTCTGCTGTGACCAGCCAAGTGCTGCTGTTTCCTTGCAGGAGGCCTCAGTGGCCTCTGCACAGAACATACACACAAACACACACAGAGGTCACAGGTGGCCAGAATCAAAGCAGATCTGGGCCAGCATCACCCACCCAAGGGTTGGGCTGAAATATCCAGTAGGATTTGAGGTCAGAAGAGGAATACAGAATAAAGGGGATAAAAACACAAAGGGACGAAGTCAGGACAAGATTCCTGATGAAGCCCAATGAGCTCTTTTGGACTCAGAGCTGGCTTCAACCTAACCAAGAAGATGGAGGAGCCCTGGCCCTAGGGAAGGGATGGGAAGAAGCCTGCTCTCTTCACATGTTTGAGGATGGACTGGTTTTCTGATGCACAAACATGGTCTCAGCAAAAACCCACAGCTGAATTTTGCAGGTGAGGAAACTGAGACCTTCTTCCTGCATACTGCTTCCTCCTGCTGGAACAAAATTGCTCTCAAATTGCTTCATCTGAAATAGATGAAACCACCCCCGCCCTGTGTGAGCTCTCCCAAATTGGCTTCCCTGAACTCATTAAGAAGGGCTATTTGTATTCGGCAGAGATGAGCTGGGTTTTGCAGCCATTTACACAGAGGACCAAGCCAGAAAGCTCCCCTGCCTCCCCCAGCTGGGCTTGCGGTTACCAGCACTGAGCAGTTCAGTGTGTGTGAGTCTCCTACTGCTCCCAGGAGGGGAGATTTGGCCAAGGCCTGTTTAAAAATCCAGCCTAGAGCCATTCAGAGATGCAGCCCAAGGCCCCAGCTGTGAGCAGCATGAGAGCTCCAGGGCCAGGTATTCCCTTCTTGCCTGTAGCTGTCTCTCCTGAGCAGATCATGTCCTGAAGGAACAGCTCTGGGGTATAGGTGGTCGGTGGGTACGTAGTCCTTCCCCAGGCCAGTGCTGCTGCCTCAGAGGTAGCTGGTGGTGGTGAAGGCTTCCTGCAAGGCCTCTGGGACTAGGAGGTTATGCACTTCTTATGAGAACAGGGGGGTGTTTCTTGCACAGGTAAAGAAGCAGCTTTGCAGCTTATGTGAGTGCCAGCTGCTCCACCATGTGAAAGAGGGGGGGGATCTTCTCCCCCTCTTCAATTTTACTCTTCAGGCCCCAGCCCTGAGGATGACAAGCAATGATACAGCATAAGCTGTAGCCTTGGGGCCATCTCTGCTTGGCTCTTCCCTTCGGCCTTGGTTTAACTCTTCAGTTCCCAGCAGCTTTGAGCAGCATGGGAAGGCTGAGAGGAGGAGGAAAAGGCAGTTTTTCCATGCTCCATGGAATTGGGATTCTCGCCCCAGGCAGCTGGAACAATACATCCAGGGATGCAAGGGAGAAAAGGAGAAGAGCTCCAGCCATCATCAGTCTCAAAGCTGTTCTCAGGTACCTGCCCTTGGCCAAATCTTCAGCCATTAATGGTTTGACTTTGCTGGGATACTGTTGGCATACTCAGGAGCCTTGCTCCTAAGGGTCACCGTAGCTGGGATAACACACACGTCAGCTACATGTTAGCACCAGTAATGGGATGGCTTGCTGGTCCAGTCCCTAATTTGGACTGTGTAAAAGGGTATTGAATCAGGGGTGTTCCACATGGGGAGCTGGAGCACTCTGGTACTCAGTGTGGCAGGCTGGAAAGTTGTGACTGGGTTTCTGGGATTGAGACAGGAAGGGAGAGTGCAACACTGGGAGGGGTAAAAAATGAATGGGGGTAAAAACCATCCAGGATCACCAAAAGGCTCTGAAAGAGCTAGTTCCTACCTGTGGGAACTGCACAGTTATCTGCAGGTGCCTGTCAGCCAGTCTCCAACCCTACTCCCCATGACAAGGCTACAGACAGCAGCGAAGAGAGAGTGGGGCTTCTTTTCAGGCCAGCCTTGAGCCCAGTTCACTTCCAGGAAACTGCTTCAGACCAAATCGCTCTTCCTGTTAGGGCCTGGGTGCAGCATGAGTTTCCCCTTGGGTGAAGCAGAAGGGTCAGGCCCTGAGCAAGGACTCAGACACTCATGGCAGAGTTGTGCAGCTCTGTCTGCCCACGTGCAGGTGGGCATATGGGGTGAGGTCAGGCCTGCGCCACCTCTTACATCATCTCCAAGCTGTCTCTGCATGATGCTGCCGTGCCGGGGCTGCAGCTCAGAGATGCATAAGCTCACAGCCTGGGGGCGGACAGCTCCTCCAGGACACAGGAAAGCCCCAGGCATAGAGGGTCCTGGGGCTCCTGTTCTGATCCCAGCTCCCTTCCAGGCTGTAGAGCTATTGGTCATGAGACCTGTAAGGGTTCCTGGCTGGAGGCAGCTGGCATGTCTCCCTACCCACTCCGGAATGAGGAATAAGCACGTGTTTGCTGGCTGGAGCTAGTCTTTTAAGGCTCTCTTGCTGTGCCTTGGCCTGTCTGCACCAGCACAGGTAGCCAGGGAAAGGACTGCATCTCCCCAGCAGTGGCTGGGCAGTCAGCACCTGGGCTGTGCTGCTTCACCCACAGAAACGGAGCTCACCATCTCAGCCCACCTCTCAGGAGCTGTTGATGAGCAGGACTGACAGCTCCGGTATCCACAACACACCCACCCCCCACACACAGTGGGCAGGATAGCCTGCAGCAGAGCTACTGAACCTCGGGCTGAGCTGGGATCTTGGGGCTGGGAAGCCCAGTTGACAGATGCTCTGCAGAGCTCAGGGAGGAGAAATCAGCTTGTGCCTTAGAGTACCCTGACAGCCACTGACCTCAGCTCAAGTACTCCTCTCTTCTCCTTTAAACATCAAGTGGGCCCTCTCTAACCCTCCTTTTATCAGGATGGTTCTCAAGGGAGAGGGGCTACACCTGTGGCTGATCTGGGTTTACCCAGTGCCTTAGTGTGGTTCAGGGTGGGGGGAGATTGTATGTCTATGGGAGCTCACCCAGTCCCTGCTCTGAGGTCAGTCCTGGGTTCATGCAGCAGAGCAGAGTACAGCAGAGCATAGACGAGCAGAGTGGCCTGGCTGCAGCCCCTGGAGAGAAGCTATTTCTGTCCTCCCATTTGCTGAACATCAGCACTAGGAATGGCTCTGAGAGCCAGAGGTACACAGCTCCTCTGGGTGGAAACCACACGAGATACAGCCAGCCCTGAATCGGCAAGAAAACACATTACAACTTCCTGATCCCTGGGCGGAGAGAGGGGCCCTTGCACAGTGCAAGACAGTGCTGGGCAGCCCCTGGGGTTGTGGAGGGGAGGTGAGTACCCCTCACTGGCATGGGGCAAGGTTGGGGACTGCTCCTAGGGCCATGTCCCCAGCCCGCATCCCTCCCAGGACTGTGCTGCCAAAGCACTCAAGGGAAGGAGAAGCTCTCAGCTCTGAGTGGGACAGTTTGATATAACTGGGAAGGCTCGCATGTAGCCCTGAGCCATTCAGATGTCTGTCATCACATTCATATGAGCTTGTGGTGGTGAAGTCCACACAGCTACAGCTCAGTAGAGGTTAATGAAGGGTCTAATGATCTCTGCTGCAAGCAATTAGAAGGCAGAGCTCCAATAGGACAGCCTCCATGAAACCAGCATCCTCCAAGTTGGCTGTGCTGCAGGCTGGGACACAGCCCTTGGACCTGTGCTGGTGGCAGCAGTGATGGAGGGGAGATACAGCAGGTGGTCCTTGGGCTGGAGACCCCTGAGGGGGTGAAACTGGGTCCTGTAAGCCTCTGTGCTCGTTGGGCAGACAGGGGTGGCAGGACTATGCTGGAGCAGAGGGGAACCTGCTATGGGGGCTCAGCCTGGCCCCTGGGAGGTGTGGAGCAGGCCCAGATCCCTTCCATCCCTACCAGGGACTGGGAAGGACCCATTACGCAAGTGGTAATGGAGACTTTATACAGGGAGGAGGTGTCTGTGGGTGCCCAGCTCCTTCCTCTGGGACTCTGCTCGTGCCCCTTCCCCAGTCCTTGATGCTCAGCGCCGTTACTTGTCTGGGTGATGGGCTGCCTGGCGTGCAGTGCAGGAGGAGCCAGGCAGGGGGTGGCTGCCGAGGACTAGGGAGGAGGACAAGGACTCCCGCGCCTCCGTGGTGCCAGGCTGCCCCGTGCCCCGGCAGCTCCGCTGTGATGCCGCAGAGAGCCCAGGGCAGGGGCCTCGGTGCAAGGCGGCGCCCCGGGCCAGGCGCTCGGAGCGGGCGGCGGGGCCGGGGCTGCCCGCGGCGCCCAAGGCCGGGGCGGTGCTGCCCTCTCGCGGCTGCCGAGCCGTGCGGGGCCCCGGCCACCCGCCTCCGCGGCTAGGCCGAGCCGGGCTCCCCCGGGCTCCGCACCCGGGCGAGCCTGGGAGGAGAGGTGGCACTGCAGTGTCCCCCTCGGGGACAGGGCTCCCCTCTGGTGCAGCACTGCGGATCTGCAGTGCCGCTGCCTTGCGAGCGGCTCCCTGCGCCCTGCCTGCCTCACTGCGGCGCAGAAAGAAGTAGCCCCAGAGCTGGGGACAGCTGGGCTCCCTTCTGGTGGGGGTCACACATACCTGGCTCCCACTGGGAGAGAGAAGGGACTGTGGGAGCCGGGGGATGTGTCGTCACAGCCGTCAAAGGAGCAGGATGGCCCCGGGGGCCCTGGCTATGCTGCTACCAATAGACGGCAGAACATGGGGGCCCTGCACTGCTGTGGGTCCCCCTCCCAGATTGAGGCTGAGACTGGGCACACACTGGGCCCAGGGGCTCCGGGCCCCGTACCCAGCCCATCACCACAGCTCTGCCCCAGTGTCCTTGGGGACAGTTCTGCAGTGGATACTCTCTGCTCCCCCTTTGTGGAGGCTCTCTGGCAGTCAGAAGCACCGGCACAGCTGGAAGAAGGTGCCACATGTCCGAGGGAAAGCGTTCGATTGCTGTCTTGGTGGCGGTGGTTTGTCAGGATCCAGGAGCTCCCAATCTGTGGCCTGTGCAGAAGAGGGGGATGTCTCCGGTTATGGGTGAAGGGCCTGAGGCCTCCTTGCTGGGCTGTGCTGGAATGAATGAGCTTGATGAAGACGGCAGAGGGAAGAGTAGGACAAGAAACGTGTGCAAATATTCCTTCGTGGCAGGGAGCAGGGACCAGGATCAGGTAGGGGGCATGTCCAAGATCAGATAGGAGGCTGGGTGCTGAGTCCAGGATTCCTGGGTACTTGGTTAGATTTGTTCCCACACCTCCCTTCATCCTGGCCAGCAGGAGCTGAGCAGTCCAGCCCCTGAGGATTGTTCCCATCTGGAGCTTTTATCCCATTGATCTGAAACATGAAGACAGCTCCCTTCATTTGACCTCCTCCTCAGTTTGGGGGGAGCATTGCAAAGCCCAGGTCGCAGGTGCATGGCTGGCTCTGTACCCGCTGCCCAGCTGTGCACTGCACAGGCTGTGGGTGCAGAGATGCATGTGTGTGTGCGTGCAGCAGCTTTTGCCCATGCATCTGCAGGCTGGCGCTGCACAAAATCCCAGAGTGAGGCTGCTGTCCCCTGCCTCTGCTTCCCAGTGGTGACAGTGAGGCTGCTGTCCCCTGCCTCTGCTTCCCAGTGGTGACAAGGGAAGAACTGTGGGCTCTGGCTATCGAGGTGCCTTGTCCCCACACCTGTGGCCAGGGGGGCCTGGGACCCCGGGGGGGGCCCTTGCTGCCCACCAGGTGGAGCTGCACCCCTGTGCTTTGGTGCTTCTGGGGTGGCCCTGGGCCAGCCCTCTCTCAGGCTGCCTTTCCTTGCCCAGCAAGGAGGGATCCTGACCTTCCCCTGCCAGCCCTCTCAGCAGTGAACAGGCAAAGGAGAAGCATGTGTGTCCTGCTCAGATGCTCAGGCCACAAGTCCCCAGTGCTGACCCCCACTAGCTCCATCTGCTCAGCAGCATAGCGAAGTTGCCTGCTTGCAGGTAGACAGCAGATATTGGCCCAGTATTTTGGGACACTTTTTCCCAACAGCCTGGGCAGAGAGAGACTTGGGAGAGTTGCCCATGGTGATGTTCTGGTCCTGCATTTTCCCAGTGCCTGAGGCTCACTACACTTGCAGCACAGATCAGGATGGAGTCAGCCCCAGCCCCTGCTAAGCTCTCTGTGTAAAGCAGACTTTGCCTATTCCAGCTGTGCATGGGTCCCCGAGGAGCCCTGACCATCCGAGGTTGTCGAGGCTGCTGCAGGCTATGCCAGCAAATCTTCTGTGGCCATTGCTATGATGCCCTGATGGATGCCTGATGTTCCCTGGGGCAGGAGAAGCTTACAGAGGAAAGGAGTTAGCCAGAAGCTCACGGTGTCCCTACCCCAGGTCATAAGGTCATACAAGCTTGCTTAGTGCTGAGTTACTTCTCTGCAGGAAAATCAGGTTCCAGTGCTCCTGGGACTTGTTCAGAGCCAGGAAAGATGTTGCTGGGCTACCTGGGAAGTCCCAGCCTGTGCACTATGCAGCACTCCTGAGCTTGGGGCTCATCTGCTCTGCTCAAGCACCGCATCCCTGTGGGATGCAAAGAAGCATGGTGGTAAATCCTTCGCCTGCCTTCCCACTGCTTCTGTGAGCCTTGGCTGAGACTGGGGCAGCTCAGGACTGGGTGGCTGAGATGCAGCTGCCCTGTACCCCACCGGTAACCTGCAGCATCCCTGCTTCCGCTGCCTGCGGGTGCATCTCTCTCTGGGGAACAGAGCTCATCTGGGGGGGTCCTGGGGTAGGCATCGGCACATGGGAGATTCTGGGCTGTTGGGCAGAGCCTCCACGGCTGGGCAGAGCTGCTGCATTTGTGCTAAGAGCAGCATTTTTTTCCTGCTGGAGACCAATGCCCGTGGCCTCCGCCAGCTCTGGAGCCAAGGGGCTCAGTGGGCCCTGTGCTGAGCATCCAGGGGCTGGCTTGGTCTCCACAGCTCTTAGCATGACGGGGGTGATGTGAGGGCTGGCACTGTGCTGACTCCAGGGAGCCAGTCTGAGACCCACCACTGTCCTCTTGCAGCCTTCAACCTCTCACAGCCCATGAAGCTGGGTTGCTGGGACTCGGAAGACACTCTGTTCAAGTGACCCACAAACTTTCCTGGCCCCTTTGCACCCCAGATGCTCATCAGCCCCATGCAGGGGTCCCAGCCCAGCCTGCCCCTCCTCTCTCCCCTCGTGGCACCCCTGGTCCAGGCTTCTGGGCCCTTGGCCATGCTGTGCATGACAGGCAGGGAAGAGGGGGCCAAGGGCAAGGGGACCAAGCAGGCAGGGAGCTGGAGAGGATCTCTCCTGCCCTCGGTCCTGCCTGGGCTGGGGCTCTGGAGGAGGGTCTGTTCCCTGCCCGGTGGGATGCTGTCAAGCCTGGGTCTTTGGTCCGGCCTGGAAGCGAGGGAGGCAGCTGTACAGGAAATAATCACGGCTTGTTCCAAGATTAAATCACTGGCGGGAGTGCGAGAGGGGATAAAAGGAGCCGTCTGTCGTTAGAGGGAATATTAACCCAGCAGCAGGCTGGGAGGGGGGAGAACTTTATTCCCTGCACTTGCTGCCTGCCAGATCCGCTGTGCACACAGGGCTCAGCGCTGACAGCAGCTCTCAGTGGAACACACAGCTCCCAGGGCCCTGCCGAGGCCCCCTCCCCTGGCTCAGCCCTCAGCAAGATCCCTTCTCCCTCCCCTGCTGGAGGGATGCTTCTGGGAGCACGGGCAGAGGAAGGATTGCTGGAGAAGTAGGGAAACCGAGGCAGCCCTCTGCGACATCATGCTGCATGTCTGACACTGTGCAGAGGCACCACGCTGCTTGGTCCTTCCTGCATCGCTCTTGCTCTGCCCAGACCAGGCCTTTGCCCAGCTCCTCCGGATGAGCTCAGTGTGGCACAAAAGGTTCTTGTTTGGTCTGGCCCTTATCAGGGGCCTGCCTCGAGGTCCTTCAGCACGGGAGCTGGGCTGGAGCAGGAGCAGGTGGGGCTGGGGCACAAGAGAGAGGGCAGAGGGAAAACAAGAGCCCAGCTGCAAAGGGGTGAGCCGGCGGGGAGATAAGATAGAGGGAGAAATCCAAAATATGACGGTGGCAGGCAGGAGAGAACGTGGGAAACTACAGGGCAGTTTGGGTCAGCTCAGCTGCGAGAGACACTAAAAGGGGTGGGCAGGCCCTTTGGGGGTGTGAGCCAGCCCACCGTGGCGACAGGCGCCCAGCGCGACTCCTTCTCCCTTGTCCTGGAGCTGGGACCTGCTTCCAGGCACTGGAGCAGCCGAGATGGGACCCCAAAACCCCGTGGTGCTGGGGGCTGTTGCTGCCGCCCGTGACCCTCAGTTGCTCCAAGGACGCTGTCTGGGGACCGAGAATCAAGCGGGGATCTGGAGAGCTGAGGGAGGTAGATGGGAGCAGAAGGGCTCCTTGCTGGCTACAGCTCTGTGGATCTGGCCCCTTCACCCCAGCCGGGCGTTGACCACGGACTGGCCACAAGCCAGCAGCCGTGCCTTGCTCGTGGCCCCCCTGCCTGCCCTGCAGCGTCCTGGCCCTGGCCGGCAGGCGTCCCAGCCCCGCTGCCTGGGTTGCAGCAGAGAGGAAAGCCACACTCCACAGGCTGGGTCAGGGCTGCAGTTTATGGGCTATCCTGTGCCAGGAAAAACAGACTCATGGGGGCCGGGGTTTGCAGCAAGCGGTTCATGAAAGCTTGCAGCCCTTCGCCTAGGGCTTCCTTCCCTTTGAAGGAAGAGTCCCGGCAGTTTCCCAAGCAAGAAGATCTCGGCTCCTTCCCCCTCATCCCCTTTCTTTCCCCCCAGCCCATTGCCCTCCAGCTGAGGCTGGGGCTGAGGTAGGAAGATCAGCCTTCCTTGGCTGCCTCTTCTTTTCCAGCCTTGTGGTACCCTGCAGAGCCAAGCCCTCCTCTATATGCGGGATGGGGCCCCCAGCACTCAGCATCCACACGTGGGGATGCCTGACCGCACAGAAACTGCCTGAATGTGTCCTGATTTTGCCCAGGAAACTTTCTTGAACCAGCCTCCTCCCTCTCTGGGAAGTCCTGTGAGAAAGGTCAGCATGGCTGGGAACAGGCAAGGACAGTGATTTCCCCCACTGCCACAGCTGGGCCAGGATGGGAGCGTGTGGCCATGGGCCTGAATCTTTGGAGAGACTGAGCCCATCACAGAAACACTTGTTGCGTCCTCGGCATGCACAGCCAGTGCCGGCTGTGCCAGTAGTTGCCCTGGGTGCTGCCTGTCCTCCCAGTCGAGCATCTCCTGGGCCCTGTGGTCTGCTGTACCTGCTGCTGCTCACTAAAGAAAGTCTCCGATGGCACCAGCCCTGCCTTTTCCCAGCCAGCATGGGCTGAGATGTGCTAGTGGCTTGGACTTGAGTCCCCCGGAGCCCCTTAGTAGCTCCCATTACCAACCATCTCCTATGTCCTGAGGCCTGGACCCTCTGCACCTTTGTATACAGCATGGCCCCAGGGCTCGGCAGCCATCCTACTGCAGCGTGGTTACACCTGTGGAAATGCCCCAAAGATGCTGTTGTGGATCCAAGGGCAAGCTCACCCCATGCAGGCCCTTATGGGGCAACAGAAGGAAAACAGAGTGCTGGAAACGGGGCTGATCCCACCTGCGGGCTGCTCCAATGGGCTCAGTGCCCGCGGCAGCTCCCAAAGGCTGCAGCGCTTGCAGGGGAGAGTCGAGAGTGCTCTGCCTTGCTCCTGCCGGAGCACCAGCGGGCAGGCTGGCACCAGCACCACTCAGGAACAGCACTTCTGTCTCTCTGCTCTGGGCAGACATCTCAGGGTGGGTGCAAATCCTCAAAGCTCGGCTGGAGCTGGGAGACTTCTGCAGACTTACACCCAGGGAAGATTTGGCCCCGCTGCACGTAAAACCCAGAAAGCAGCCATTGCCAGGACGCTGAGATTTCCAAGCCGACATCAAAAAGCAGCTGGGGATTGGCTTGCGAATGCTCCCACACAGCACATCCTGTGTATTTTATGAGTGATGTTTTACAACATAAGTGCTGCTATATTAAGCGACACATCTAACTGGAAAAACAGGAGACAGCAAGTACAGCTACCTCTGTGCAGGCTGCTTTCATGCTGCATAAGCAAGTCCTTCTGCTGGCCAGGCTCCGTCCTGCCATCTTGCCCCAGACCTGGCACTGCTCCATGCAGGCAGGAGGCAGACACAGGCATCCCTGCAAAGCGTATCCAGTCCTTGGTCCTTGGGAAGGGATGCTACAGTGTTTTTATTTTTTTTTCTCCATCTCCAGCCTTGCCTGTCGCAGCCCAGGGTCCCCCAGCTCTGTCCTGGTCCTAGGATGTGCAGAAGAGCTTGCTGAAATGACAAAATGAGTCTAGTCCCTGTCCTTTAGGCCAAAATCCTGGTTGACAGCAAGAAATCATGGTCTTTCGGGTTGTGTTTGTTTGGCTTCAGCTGGGGTCTTTGGTTCTTGACCAAAGGCCAAGTGGCTGGGGAAAGTCAGTTCTTATCACCAATCATTTGGTCCTTGGCAGCTCACTCGCTGGCCGGGAAGGCTGAAGGGAGAAAGGATTTCTTTTCCCGCGGCCCCAGGAGAGGGTGCTCTCTGCTTGCAGCTGCGCCGGCTCAGCCTCCCAGCTATTCCCATCCCTGGGACTCCTTCGCCACCGCAGGACCTGCACTGCGACCTTCGCAGCATCCTGGACACGGCACCCCTGGACGCGGGTCCCCGCTGCCTCTCCTTTGGCTGGGATGCTGCCCAGCCTCTGCGGGTGCCCAGGGAGGCAGGAGGGAGCAGAGGGTGCAAGTCTGGGCCAAAAGGACAGCCCTTGGCCCTTGGACGGGTTGTGGGCTCTGTTTTTGTTCCATACTACCCCTTGGTTAAGGCCAGGTTTTGCAAAGGGAGGCCTGACTTTCCAAAGCTCCTGTCACTGGCCTTGGGCTGGATCCCCCTCCCCTGTCCATGGGGATGCGGACAAAGAGCAGGACCATGCCGTGCCCTCCCTGGGACAGTGGAGGGAGCAGTCCCTGCTTTGCACCCCCTTGGCAAGCCAGGACCCTTGCAAGAGAGCAGTGGAGTTGATTTATGCTCCTGACGTTTCTCTCCCAGTCGGGCAGGGCTTTTAATAAAGAGTGAGTGATTTATGGCTCCTTTTAAGTGGGAAGGAATGTTACCTAAGGCAGGCGGCCCCCCGACACCCCCGCCTCGCAGTCTTGCTGAACCCCCAGCATCTGGGCTAGCGGGAGGGGAGTGGAGGCCGTCTCGGCCCCCACCTTCCCACAAAGCCCTCCCCACGGCCGCAGCACCCTGCCCTGGCCCCAGCAGGAGCCACCCTGGCCCAGCCCGGGGATGCCCAGCACCCTGCGGAGAGTGGTGCTGCATCTGCCACAAACTGCCCCGAGCCTCAGCAGCGGGGCAATATGCCACCCACACGCCACCCCGCACGTAGCAGCAATTGAAGGGAAGCTGCTGCCCTGAGACCCCTCTGCTGCCCTGAGACCCCTCTGCTCCCCTCTGCTCGGACTCCTGTGGCAGCCAGCCTGGGGACAGGATGACAGCTCCGTGCCAGTTGTCATGGTTACTGGGTATTAACGGATGAGGGCATGAGTGCTTCCCAGTGATGAACAGCTCCTGAAGGGAAGGGCTGCCCTTGGCTCACCCCTCTCCAGTCCTCCCATGGCCATGGAGCCACCTTCACCCCCCTCAGCCCCTCCAGACCCCCAGCCAGCACTGGCCAAACCCAGACATGGGATCAGCTTGCAACTAAAGAGGCCTCCTGAGGCTGAAAATGACTCCAGGGTCTCTCAGAGTAGATAGGGAAAGGTAATCTCCCTTCCCCTTCCCAGCCCCGCTGCCTGGAGGGGGCTGGAGGAGCTGACAGGGCTGGGCATGCTGGTGGCTACCAGGACCAGGGTGGCAGGAGAGCAGGAGAGCGCAGGACCCTGCCAGCCAGCCCCTTTTCCCAGCTCATAAGGGCTAATGAGTGAGGACGGGCTAAGAGCAGGGGCGGAGGAAGCATCGCCCAGACAAAAGCTGCCCCAAGAGGCTCCCAGCTGCTAATGAAGATAAAGTGCCCAGTTCCTTTTCTTCTCAGAGTGAAATCTGGTGGCTAAGGGGGAAAAAATGCTTTCAAGTGTAGTCATCTATAACGCGGCCTGGGAGGCAGGGATTCCAGGAGCCGGCCGAGACACTGATCTCATGCTTCACACACGTGTGCACACACATGCATGTGCACTCACACATGCTTGCACCGCACAGGTGGTGCACAGCGTGTCTGAAATACCTGCGGAGCCCAGCACGCACACACACACAGGCATCAAAAGAACGGTCTGTCTCTGCATCAAAACCGCAAGCGTAGATGAAGGCATGTGTTGAGCGAAACACACCCAGCCCACGCAAAGCACACGCACTCACGCCAGGCTGCCAGATAGCACACATGCCCTGCAGTGCACATGGCAAGCGCAGCACAAACACAGGCGCGTGGCAGGCTAAGGGAGTCATCCCGGCGCGGGCGCGTGTGCACAGGCACGCGCACACACCCGTCCTCCCGCCCTGCTGTGCGAGCATGCTCCTTAATGTTCAGCCACAGTGGGAGAGGGCCACGATGCCTGGCAAGGTCCCAGTGTGAACCCTCTGGGGACGCTGCAATGTTCCACTAAATACGTGACTAAGCCTCATTGGTATTGATGGATGGGGGAGATGGGATGGGACGAGATGGGCTTTGCCTCTCCCATATCCTGGATGGAGGAACTCGTACCCTGTGTATCATGTTGGCAGGCCAGCCCCACCCCATCCCACCCATGGTGGTCTCTTCCCAAGCCCTTCCCGAGTCCTCTCGCCTGCAGCCCAGCTCCTCAACCCTCATCTCATCCCTGACTTTGCATAGGATCGGGGATAGACAGTCCCTCTCCTGTCCCTGTGCAAAAGTTCCTCTCCCCACAGACCCACCTGCATGCCTGGAGCAGGCAGGATCCTTGGGTCTGTATTTCCAGAGTGCCCATCACCAGGGTCTCTGAGAATGATGCTCTAGACACAAAGGCTACAGCCGCACAATAAGTTAAACAGCCCCAGGACTGTTCCCTGGCCCCAAAGCCCTCTGCCAGGGACCAGCCCACCCCCAGACTGTTAAATGCATCCTGCAAACAGGAAACCTGTGCGGCAGGGGACTGTCCCTGACTCAGGCTAGCTCTCAAACCACGAGCTGGAATTGCCTGGATCAATGCTAATTGACCCAAATCAAAATCACACCAGGGCAGGGCTAGTAAATCCCATGTGGACAGTCACACTGCCGTGCCTTGGAATGCCCGGGGATGTTTGCTCTGTAAGCATAGATGTAACCAGAGATTACCCCCTCCTTTCCTCCAGAGGCTTTGAATTAAGTGGACCATTTACAGAGAGGTGGCAAGGGAATACATTGCATGTGGGGAGGGGAGCAGCTGTCTGCCCCCTCCCCAACCCATCTGGCAGCTAGATGCACACCAAGACCTGCCAGAGACCCTTCAGGGAGCAAAGTGTTTTCTTGCAGTCCTCAGGCGAACAGTGAAGGGAGGCTGGCCCCGGGCTCACTGCCTCCCTGTTGCCCTGTCTCAGCATCGCTGTGGTTGCCAGCACACAGGGACTGTGCCTGGCTGGACCCCGCTGGCACAACCCGACTGAAGGCTGTACAGGTTGGGCACCAAGCCTCTGGCACATGGCAGAGGGGAGCACAGGCTGCTGGAGGCAGTGGTTTAATTTTCTCCAGCACCATTCAGTGCAGCTGGCTTGGGCAGGTATGCTGGTATCCCATTGCATGTGGCTGCTGACAGCCAGCCCATCGTTACCCCCCAACTCCTGGTTATTAATTCATATGGATCAACTTGGCTGGAGCTGGGAGAAATCAAAGTTGACTGAATAATTGCACTGCCTCCCCAACAGCAAATAATGGGAAGGGGAAAAGAGAGGGATCAGTTCAGTGGGGAACTGGAAAAGCTACAGGGATGGAGGCTTGAGATCAGATGGGAACCCCGTGGCATGGAGAAAAGAGCTCAGAGCCCACCCAGAGGGACTAGGTGTCCCCTGGGAACAGGACTCCAGTTGGAGCTGAGAGGTAGTGCTACCCCCTTAGCCAAGGACCCCTGAGATGCTGAGGGCCCAGGGGAGGAGATGCAGCCCACAGGGTGAGGCCAGGACAGGCCAGGTCTGTGGACATCTCAGGAGGGACATTAGCCACAGCAGAAGGCAGCGTGGCTGGATGGCACAGAGGAAGCAGCCAGGAGTGGAACATGGGATGGATGGAGGCAAAAACCAGACCATAATAAACCTGCTTGTGCCCAGGACAGTCTATGTGCAGCTGCCCAACCTGGCCCCAACAGGCAGCACACATGGGATGCGGGGCTCAGCTCAGGTGCTGGAGAGACCAGCTGCGGATGAGCTGCCCAGGCTCACTCAGCAGGGGGCAGTGGATGCACACACACACACACACACACACACACACACACACACACACACACCCCTGTGTTGCACACTCAACATGCATGCATATCCGCACCTGTGCATGCATGCATGGACCCTCACACGCCCCGGCACGCATGCACAGCTGCCCTGTCCAGTGCTGCCTTTCCCATGCTCCAGCCGCGCCTCTGATCCTGGCCTGGCTCCCTTTCCTTCCCCTTGCTCCCTGCGGATGGCAGGCTGCCTCCAGCCCCAGGGAGGTGAGCTCCTTGCTGACCTGCTCACACTGCAGCTAGCTGCCAGCTGCAGATCCCTGCCTGACTCTGGGGTTCCTTGCACGTCAGGGATGCTGGAGGCCTTCTCCCTCCCCTCGCCTGATGCCCAGTGGCTGATTTGCATGGCACATTTACCATGGCAGTGCTTCTAAGTCCCAGACATGCTAGAAAAGGCAGCACAGAGGCCAGGGGATACAGGGAGAGGGGCCACGCGATGCTGCGGGCTGTTAAAGTGGGACCCCTGTGTAGGCAGCACTGAGAAAGGGGGAGACTTGGCAGCAGACACTCCCCTGGCCATCACCTGTATGTGCAGCGTGTGCTGCCACTGCACTGGCCTCGCGGGGCAGGTTCAGCCAGGGACATTTTGCTCTTGCTGAAGGTGACATGTCTTCACGGCAGGCCAGGGCTGGCAGGGCTTAGGCACCTTTCTCCCCAGGGGAGTGGGGGAGCAGCTGGCAGAGCCCTGAGCATGCTGCGAGGCTGCAGCCGCTGCATGAGCCCTGCCAAGCCTATGTGCACGTGTGCAGCCTCCCGCAAGGCTCAGACCCGTCTGCACGTGGGGTCCCAGGAGAGGGGCCACAGAGCTCTGCCGCCAGCAGTGAGATGCAGGCACATGGAGCGGGGCAGACCCTCTCCATGCAGGGAATTGGAAAGGTCTGAAGACCACTGGGTAAAAGGCAGGGTCCCTATAGGAGGATAAGAAGGTCCCCTACAGCTATATAAAGGTGTGTGTGGGGGGTCCCCTATGGTTGGTCCCCTATAGAAGGGCAATATAGCCAAGTAAGAGGGGATCTGTTGCGGTATAAGGCACGTGACACAGCCAGAGGGTCCTCTCTCAGACTGCAGAAGGGTCAGCTACCTCAGACTAGCTATAGGGCTTCCTGTCCCACGCCTGCGCCCCGCTGCAGGAGAGCACACCCCGGTTCCTCCCAGCACATCCCGGCCTCTCCCCTGCTGGCCCTTCTACCTCCGGCCTCAGCACCCCTGTGCTGGCCAGCCCAGATGTGCTGGGAAGAGGGAGGGGGCAGCTCTGGCAGCTGTGGCGCATTCAGGCCAGATGTGGAAGGTACACTTTGCGACGGCAAGCCATGTGGAGGCTGCTGAGCCCAAGGCCTGTACTTATCTGGCCACGACATGGCACGGGAAAAAAGGACATTCCTCCCTTAGGAACAGCATGCGCACATGGCGTCATCCTCTCGTTATTACGAGGGAAGCCGCAGAAAGGGTGTTCCCAGCCCCCAGCCCCCAGCCCCACCGCCCCCATCTGCAGCCGAGCCTGGGCCCAAGGAGGGTGGTGGGAGCCGGGGGGCGGGTGGGATGCTGCTGCTGCCATCTGATCCCCGATGGCTGCGGCTGGGTAGCTCTCAGCCTCTCCGCGTGCTGCAGGAGGGCAGGAGCTATCCTGGCCTGCATTCAGCCAACTCAGCACTTTGGGCTGAGCCCGGCTGTCACCAAGCCCAGGCTACGGCTGAGCGTGCCGGAGCCTCGCCAGCTGCTGGGGTATGCACGCCTTCACTAGCCGTCCCCTCGCGGCTTTCCTGGGCCGCGGGAGAAGCTTGTGGCAGCGCCAGCTGGAGGAGAGAGTCCCAGCCCAGCCCAAAGGAGGCTGCTGGCTGCCCATCCTGGGGAGGCCCTGTTTGAGGAGCCAGGCTCAGCGCTGCTGCCTCGCAGAGCTATCCAGGGAGATACCCTTGCCCTCTGCCACAAGGCCCTGGCCAAGTGGGAGAGCCCCGGCCACGCACCCCGGCTGCGCAGCCATGCACGGTAGAGGGGAGACGATGGGGTATGGTGCTGGGTGACTCCATGCCAGGAGTGCGACATGCTCTGTCCCTGCACACTGCTTCCCAGGCCAGATCTGGGCCAGTGCTGAGTCTTGCTGGGTCAGCGGGAGCCAGGCATGCCCTGAGTGCCAGCCCACCTCTGCAATGGGCCCAGCTGACACCAGGCCTCAAAGGACAATTTCCCAGCTAAGGGACCATGATGCAGGGGAGTGAAGCCCCCTTGCCAGCTCCCTCCCTTGGGACCTGCTGCACAAGCCCCATGTGGCCACCACCCAGAGCTCCGCTGTGGGACAGGGCTGTTACCTCTGCAGGGAATGCAAGAAGCACAACAGAGCAGTTTGGCTTTGGGACCAGGAATTAAAAGCTCGGAGGGATTTACAGGGACCAGGGAAACCGGGGAAACCTGGAAGGCAGAACAGAGGGCTTATTCCTGGCTCTGCTGAGGAAGGATATCAGCTACCAGAGAGGCAGCAAGAGACAAACTCGGTGATTCGGAGCAACAATAAGAGAAGGGAAGCTTGGATATGCGATAGGACTTGCCAAAAGCCAAAGGATGCTCAAGACTTGTGGGGTCAATGAGCAAGGGAAGGTCAGAGCACTAATATTGTCTTTAGAGCTGGTTTTGTTTTGTCTGAAGTAAAGCGTACCTGGCTTGGGACTTTTTGTAAAAAGCCTGCATGTTTGATATCTCATGACCCCTGTCCTGGGAAGAGCAAACCCCAAGCTAATACCCACACACAGACTCCAAGGTCTCAGCTCACAGCTGGCGTGTGGATAGAAATAAACCGAACCCCCCTTGTGAATGTTTCCAGAGACCACAAGCTAGAAGCAGTGCCGGGTGTCGCGAAACATCAGAGCACGTGTCTCCTGTCCACACAGGCGAGAACAGTGTGTGGGCGCTGGGACATGCCTGGCCAGAAGAATTCCAGCAAATTACTTCTCCTTGATGTCTGTTGGTTTGTCACGGCAGAAACACTGCGTGTGAAGGGCTTGGTTTTGAAGAAGTGCTGAGGGAACCCAGAGCCCAGCTCCTGCCAACTCACCTGTCACTCCTTGCACGCTGCCCCAGGGCTTGCAGGCTTTGGGAGAGGCAGGTGCTGGGCTCAGGCAGGCCAGGGAGCCAAATGGCTGAGGAGCCATGGCCGAGGAAGCGAGCAGGTACAGACCCACCGTTCCCAGGCTCCTTGTTTTGCTCTGCCAGATATTACTTGACTGCAGAAAGCGCAAGAGACTTCTGTTCGTGGATGTATTTTTTCCTCATCTTTCCCTTTCATGGAGGGCTTTGCAGTACTGGAGGGGAAGAGGTTGCCCCAAATCACAAGGAAAACAGATTTTCAGCTCTGCCCTGGAAAGGAGTTATTGTTCACTGCCCACCAGGGTCAGGGGAGTGAGCCCGGCAGCCTGCCAGACTTGGGGCTCTCATGCCTCATGCTCGTCAGTGGGGAGGATGAGGGTGTGGGTGAGGGGTCTACAGGAGACCTGCTGACAGCCGGCAGGCAGCCCAGAAGTGAGGGTCTGTATCTGTTGGGAAGGATCAGCTGGCAGGAGGCTGGCAAAAAGACAGCACAGGTCAGGAATCAGCTTGGGGAGCCCAGACAGAGACAAACACCAAGCTGTGAGGAGGCCGAGGTGCTGGGGTGGAGGATGGCCCGGTGCGGGGGCTGCATTGCACTGCAGAGCGGGGATGTTCAGAGAGACCCCAGAGTCCAAGGCGGTGCCTGGGGGGAAGTGTAGGGATGCCATGAGATGCTGTGCAGCCTCTTGCAGCTTGTGAGGCCATTGCACAGTGCTAGCCAGACCCTTCTGCTTCTTCTCCCCCGTGTGAGCCGGCAATGCCTTAGGCCATGCAGCCCTGGAGGTGCTGACGTACTCCCCTGCAGCTAAGCAAGGAGCTGAGCTCAGGCCGGCTTTGAGCGCAGGAGCGTGCTAAGTGGAAGAGCCCAGAGGCATCTCTCCCGCACTGGGACCTCTGCTGTGCCCAGCACAGCTGAGGAGCAGATGGGGGCTGCATTGGCATGTAAGGTCGCAGGGTGGGAGGGGAACTGTGCTGCTGGGAAAACGAGACCCAGCCTGGCTTGGCGGGGGTAAGCATGCAAGGCTGGCCAGCTCTGTGCTCTCTGCCTTTTTTGCAGGGTTTTAGTGCAGACACATGCATTGTGTCTGGTTCGTGGCAGGGGGTGTGTCGGGGATGTGTCAGGGCTGTGCTGGGGATGTGCAGCAGCCTGGGGCTTGGGGATGGAAGTCTGCAAGGCAGAAGGCAAGGCAGCATGGACAGGGATATGAACCCCTTGCTGGTGAGTGCTGAAGACACTTGCTGGTTTGCTTGAGGCACTGGCAAGGAGGAAGGTAGTGTCACGGCCCATCAGGTTTGCAGGTGATGTGCGGACTGGAGGGTGCTGGCAAGTGAGCAAGACAGAGCCCGGCTACCACTTCTGACCATGGCCGTGTGCGAGGCAGCTTTGGGGGGAGGACAAAGGCAGGTTATAGCTGTGGGACAGGAGGCTCCACTTTGGAGATGTGCGACTGTGGAAAGGGCCCCAGGTGTCCAGGAGCCAGCGCTGCACTGAGCCAGGTGACACCCACAGTCCAGGCAGGGGCATACCATGGCTGTTGGAAAAACAGGGGAGCCGAGGCTGCCTATGGGGGACAATTGTGCCTTGGTGCATAATCCAGATGTCTGCCGTACTCCAGTGCCAAGGAGAGTTGGCACGGTCTGTTTGTCCAAGGGAGGCAGCAGTGTTGGGTATGCCCTTCTTGGCTGGTAGCAGTGAATACAGCAAACACTTCCCCTTGCAGGGAGAGGTTATGTCCCAGCACTGTTAGCCATCAGGACATCATCTCTAGTGGGAAAGCTTACTCCTCCTCATACGGAGGCTTGAAAGCGAAAGGGCCTGTCTCTCTCAGCCAGGACCAGGGATATCTCTCGCCTGCCCAGTGCCTTTCCAGGGGGCTGGCACTGCTGGAAGCCAGGGCCATGGCCGGAGTTGGGGGCATCACAGCTTCCAGCCTGGTCCTGCTCCCCCATCCTGACTTCCAAGTGAAGGTGGCCCAGGACACGGTTGGGCAATGCCCACCACCCCCAGTGTTGGTGGGGAGGCTCCACATTTCCCCATGTGATCCCTGCAAGAACCGCTCTGCACTCTGGCCTGCACTGCTGCGGGTCTGCCCTCCTGCGGTGAGCAACGCTGTGGTTTCGCAGTGGGTTCTGCTCACGTGGGCACGTCAGTGCCAGCATTTGGGATACACCTGACACAGCCCCGCTGCGCCCCCTTCCTCTCATGCTGAGCCTAGGGTGTTAGGGAAGGTTTTGCAAGGCTCTGCAAAGAAGCCGTCTGGCTCCCTGTAATCACAGCAGCATGGGGTGTTAACTCACAGCCATGAAAGCCTGGGGAGATAATGAACAAAGCCCAAATTGTGTAAATGAAGCCAGCGCTGGTGAGGTGTCTGCCACCTCCCTGGCCTTCTGCCCTCTGCGCTCAGCCTATCTCAGCCTGCATTTAACAATTACCTCCTCTCTGCATGGCTCCCCAAGTGCTCCAAGTGGTGCGGGCCAATTCCCCGCTGGCAAGTCCCAGCTGACTCCCAGGAGTTACGTCAGCGGGGAGTTGGACGCACATCCTCCACGCACCGCCTGGCAGCGTTGCCCGCCCGGCAGGCTGGGAGCAGCCGGCACCTCCCCTGGTCCTGCCAGGGCTAATGCCGTGCCTCCCCAGGCATCAGTGTCGCAGCTAGGCACCCCCCAAGAGCAACAGCAAAGGCAAAGATTCTCTCCTCCAGCAAAGGAAAAGCAGTGCCCTGAACTCAAATTGCAAGGAAGGGGTTTCTAACAGGTGTAGTTATCTGAGCTGGAATTAGTCCAGAGCAGTGGATTTAACACCCTGGCTCTGGATGTACAAGTGCATCAAGGCACCATTGCATAAGGCAGGGTTTCGCATTGCGTTCATCCGATAACCACCACTGCCAGTAACCACCCCCAGAGGTCAGAGTCCTTGTCAAGGTATGCTGGGGGAGACTGATCCAGCCATAGGACTGTGAGCCTCCTGCCCACCCTCAGCTAACAGCCAGGCATGTATCACTGCCCCAAAAATCCCTGAGGTGTCTGAAAGCCACCACCCTTGTGCCAGGGCTGTCCCTTTGCTCCTGCATGCACATGTCCCAGCACATGCTATCAGGGCTTTATGGACAGCTCTTGTAAAACTAACCATCTCTGGGAGCAGTCACAGCACCGCGTGTCCTGTGAAAGCCGTGCCCGGAGCCTAGCCCGTCTGGCATGTGGCACTTGTTTTATGAGTGCTGAGCTTGGCTTTGCTGTCAGGCGACTGTTGCAAGCGCCGGTTGTCCCGTCCCTCCCTCTTCTCCAGCCCGGACACTCAGCTGGCACTGCAGGAGGAAAACAACACTCCTTCTGATGTTGGCCAGCCGTGTGCCGCCTCCTTTCCCAGAGGGACCCGATTGCACTCGGGTGGGCACCGGAGTTGTCTCACGTCAGCAACATGGCAAGCTCATAGGCTGGGCAAGCGGCAGGAGCGGAGCGCAGAGGACAGCAGAGGAGCTACACGATGACGGTGAGCAAGTGCTTGGGCCGAGGGCCCCAAAGCTCGAGGGCTTGGGCACTCAGGGCAAGGTGCTAGATCCCCACTGATGCCTCGTGGCGGAGCTCCTTCTTGCATGGCCACCATCTCCAGATGAGGCATGGTGCTGGGCAGTGGGAAGGCATGGGGGGCTTTCAGGCAGAGAGCCTCCAAGTCTTCTCCTGTGTCCGGTGTGCTTGGTTGAAGTGCCACACGCTCCCTCAGTTGAGGGAAGGGAAGGTCACAGAGCAGGAGACCGGCCAGGCTGCTGGTGCGTACCCTCCCCTGGGAACCCCTCTATGGCCAGGGGGCACTGGCATGCTAGAAGACAACTGAAAGCTTTGACCTGGCAGCATCAGGGAACAATGGAGGGGCTGGGAGGCAAAGCAGTGAACAAGGTATCTCACTGCAGCCTCGTCTTCCAACCAAGACAGCCCTCCTTTACTCCATCACCTCTCCTGACCTTCCTCCCCCTCACAGCCACTCCAAATGGCCTCCTCAAACCCCATTCCCTCCACTCTGCTCCTCACGCACCTCCTCTCCTCTCCAGTGGTGCCCAAGGGACCTCCAGACAGGGCTGAGAGTTGGGAGGAGGGGACAGGACAGTGGGATGCTGCAGGGGTGTGGTGTACTTGTGCATCTTGGCCATCTTACAGGGGACAGTCTGGGCTCACTCTGCAAGAGGTGACATCACTGGAGGGCTTCTAGTCACCTCATCTTGTGGCAACCAAGATCCTGTCGGTCTCAAAGGATGCCCATCACTGAGATGTCTGAGCACTCACTCTTGGTTAGCTGGCTCTAGAACAGCCACAGTCCTGGAAGTGGTGGTGTGAGGTAGCCAGGAAGGCAGCAACGTGGCTCAGCCACCACTTCATGCCTCCAGGCCACCAGCTCTTCCAGACATGAGTTGACTTTTCTCACTCCTGGACCACTGGGACCAGCCCTGTCCAGGCTCAGCAAGAGTCCCTGTCCACTTTCACCCATCTTGGTGAGGGAGAGGGAGCTGGCAGCTGGCCCTGGGGCTGGGAAGGGCCAGGACACTTGGCTACCCACCAGTAGGTGGAAAATGGCTTGGAGCAGGCAACGCAGTAAGTATGTTGTTGCCGGCTGCCATCTTCTGTTCCTGCCCTGCATCAGAAGGCCAAGATGAAAGTCTCCAGCCACAGCCCTCACCGCAGTGATGTGGATCCCCTCCTGCCAGCCCTGAAATTACTGCTCCCCTGAAGGAGGTTGCTTTTGCTGGAGCAGTGGAAGAGAAAGCCGCGCCGTGTTTACACACCAGGTTTCAAGCGCTGCACCGCTCACCAGCTGCCTTGCCATAATTAGTCATCAGGAGGGGATGAGTTGCTGGGTCTGGGTGTTTGTTTGTTTGTTTGCAGCCTGAGACATAGGCAGCTGGTGAGGGAAGGCAGCTGGAGAGCTGGGCTCCTGCTGAGCCTGGGCTCCCGCCGAGCCTGGCTCGTTCCTGCCACGTGGCGTGGGCTGCCAGGGCTGCCAGGGCCGCGGGACGCTGTGCAGCCTGCGGGTCCCTGTGTACGCATGGAGTGAAGGCAGCCTGGGGCTTTGTCGGGGCTGGGAGAGTGGGCGAGCACCGGCACCTGATGGGAAATGGCAGCCCTCATTCCCCTGCAAGGACAGGGATAGAGCCAAATGCCCAAATCCTGACGTGCTGTAACCGTGGCAACACAGTGGCAATCGGGAGCTGGGAGCTGCAGTTGTCCCGTCACCATGGCAATGACAAGGTGGGAGCACAGCGTGGATGTGGCCCATGGCATCCCGCCATGGGTACCCAGCGTGGTTGGGATGCACCGGGAGGATGTGCTCCAGGGAGACCCTGCATGTGGAGTGAGCGTTCATGGGCACAGGGGGTTTCTAGCCATGGCAGTCACTCCTGCTCCAACCCTCTAAGGGCTCAGTCATCCTCACATGCCGTGGACCTCCTCGTTCCTGAGGTCTTGGTCCTACGGCGATGGGCCTATACTGTCTGCGTGGAGGATGGCTGTGACCAGCTCTGAGTCCCTGGCACTCCCTTTGCAGTGCTGAGTGGGCAGCAATGGGAGAGAGTGTCTGCCCATGGCATCAGGGCAAGGGGACGCTTCCCAAAGGCTGCGAGGGGCACACAGGCCACCAGAGTCCCGAAGCAGAGCTGACTGCTGGCAGGGTGCTCAGCAGAACTGCAACCAGCGCCAGCACTGCTAGCACCAGTGGCAGCCCCAGGAACCACAAGCACAGCACACAGGCTGATTGTGGCTGTGGCTCAGCCTCTTGCGGCCTGGACGCCCCACAATGCCTTGTGCATGGGCTGAGTGGGGACAAACTCCATCATAAGTCCCTTCTCCAGCTTCTGGTCCCCAAGTCAATTGGCAAAAATGCCCCACTTCTCTGCCTGCATTCAGCCTTGATTCAGTGCTAGGCTTTGCTCTGGGGTGCACCAGTCCCGAGCACTTCCCGACTACAGGCTGAGATGCCTCCAGGGACATCTCTTCAAGAAATCTATCTCTTCTGGCTGCCTCCAGCAGCAGCAGAGGCACCACAGGCACCAGGCTCCTCTTAGTCTTTGACATGCGGCAAGGAAGTGGCACTGTCCAGCAGTGGGAGCAGGACTCCTGGGTCCTATTCCCAGCCTAGCCACTTCTTGATGCATTATCTGTGGGATCACCCATGCTGTGGCACCCAAGCTGACAGCATCCATCCTGTGGGCAGGTTGCAGGGCTGAGCTCCCAGCTGTGAAATGCTTCCAGTGAAAGACTGCTTATCATACAGCACATCTCGGGTTTTCCCTTTGGCACCAGGGTCCCCTTTCAGCCTCACCAATGCAGTCTGAAGGGAAGCCCCTGCAGTGTCTGCAGGTGTCCACCCCTTGGGAAGGGTTGATGTCCAGGGACCATGCATGAGCGGTTTTACCAGGTAGCCACATCAAAGTCAGTCCAGGATGTCCCCTCCCCAAGGCTTTGACTTGGGCCTGCTCTGGGTCATCCAACAACCCTGTCTTGGCCAGCCTGGAGAAACATGGCAGAAGCCTTCTTCTCCTAATTTCACACCTCTCCTGTCACCAGCCCCAACCTCCTGGCAGACTGGAGCAGGTCTCAAAGGATACAGCCTTGTTTGACTCAAACCCTGCTGGCACTGCAGACTTCCCACTCCCCAACCCTAGACAACTCAGCCCAAAGCACTAAATCATTCTCACTGCTAGAAACGCGCCTCCTTTCTAGCCCAAATGGACTCACCAGCTGTGCTCGGGCAGAGCAGTGGAAAAGGAGCTCACCTTGTGGAAGTGCAAGCAAGAGGAGACACCTGGCGATGGGCTACAAGCTCTCCCTGTGGCTGCATTGCTCCCATCTTGTCGTGCATCTTCACAGGCCGCTCAGTGCTTCCCTCCTGGGAGAACATCAGCAGAGGCCTCACCCTGCTGGGATGCAGCCAGGGAGCAGGCTGCTGCCAGGCAGGAGACGGTGAGTCCTGGGGAGCTCTCACCAGAGACTTTGTGCCTACAGTGTCACTGGTGCAGTCTGTGAGGCTCTGCACCAACCAAGACGGGAGACTCCTGCCCGTCACGGGGGTGATGGCAACAGGGCTGGGGGAAGCAGAGAAAGGCTGTGATTGCTGAGGGCTGCTCTTTGCAGGATGCTGTTGTCTGGCCCATGGTATTGTACTGTGTTCCTCGCTGAGTTCAGATTTGATGATGCGTCCCTGCTCAGGAGCAGGCTGTTTTGGAGTCATGCAGGAAGGTGGCCCCCAAGCCAGCTCTGGTCACGGCAGAAGCTTTTCACCAACAGTGTCGTTCTGCAGTGTGCACTTTTTACAGGGAGCTCTCTCAAACAGCTGGAGAATTTGGCTTTGCCTTTTTTCCTCATACTCAGCTCTGAGTCAGCCCTTTAGGATGACCCCAGGAATATGTGTATTGGTGTTTGGACTGAGGCAGCAAGCGAGTAGAGAGTCTGGGAATCTCTTGGGATGACATTTGCTCCTGTTCTGGTGCAGAGTGTGAATAAGTGGACTTGGCAGTAGAGACACCAGCTCCACACTGTCAGTGCTACCTCTACCTGCAAAGCTCCATCACGGGGGGCTGCTTGGCAGAGGGGTGCAGTCAGCCTCAGGCAATAGGGTCCTGTAGCAGCAGGGGCACAGTGAGGTGTGAGCAAGCAGCAGAGACGAGGGACACGTGGATGTGACCCTGTGCATGCAACAAGCATGCTGACCATGGTAGCCATGCACTCTTGCAAGCAGAAAATGGGGGCTAGTCACCAGGAATTTCTACTTATGCTTCTCTTTTTACTTTTTACTGCCTTGCACATCTCCTGCCTGCTTTCCATTGGCGGCTTCCTTGGGAATTCATATAAGCAGAGATGCTAAGGCTAGAGGGACCCAGTGAGGCCACCCAGCCCAGCTCCTAGCCTCAGGCCAGGCCCAGTTGCACTCCGTTTGCCAGGTAGCAAAGGGGTATTCCCCACCCCGCAAGGCCTGTGCGTTACGTGCAGAGTGTGATGGGGAAGCGGGTTGCTGGTGGGGGGAGCTCACCATTCACCAGCACGAGTGGGAGGGCAAACTGGAAAGGGACTCCTCTCTCGATGGAGCACCACCGCCCAGGCTTGATGAGGTGTGTGTTACTGCGCCATCCGTACACGCCTTGGGTGCCTCTAACCGCCTGGGACAGGTATTCATGGTCCGGTGAAGCATGCCCTATCATGCCTTCATGCCACGGCACTCTGCAAGCACCTCCCCTCCCTGCAGCTGCAACCGTCCTGGAGCATTCCTTTGGGGAGGGCTGGCTCGTTTTGGGAGGGCTGGGGGGCCGCGGCTGGCCAGACACCTGCTCCCCGGGTGCTTCCCCACTGCAGCACCCTCTGCAGTCCAGCCTTTCCAGTGGAGGCCTGCTGCTGCCAAAGAGGGCACTGCAAGGGGAGGTTGGCATCTTTGCAGCACTCCCAGCTGGCATGGGGGGTGGTTCCCAGGACCGATTTCAGGGCGCCTGTGCAGGCGTGCAGAGCACCCTAGCACAGCTGCACCCCTTCTTTCATGTGTATGTGGCTAAGGGTGGTGCGACCCTCCCTGGCAGGTGCAGAGTGGGAGCTGTGCACACAGGGCTTGGGGGCACATGCTGCACCTGCCCCGCTGCCCCTGGATGTGGCAGGGGCAGAGAAATCATGTTGGGGCTGGGCAGGACATCATTCCCTCACAGTGAGTCCCTTCTTAGCTCCTAACTGCAGGGGATGAGACTGGGGGGGGGGGGGGGGGGGATGGGGTATTCTGGAGGAAGCCAGAACGCTTCCAGATGTACCCAAAAAGATGGAGTTAGATGGGATTTCCCTAGCAGGGAGATACCCAAGGAGATCACACAACCCTGATCCTTGAGAGCCTTTGGAATGGGAAAGTCCTGCAGAGAGTGAGACTCCCCAGCGGCTCAATGGAGCACCCTGGCTGTGCTGCCAAGTGCCCGTCCCCTTTCATCTTGCAAGCAGGTTCAGGAAGGGGAAGAGCCCTGCAACAGCAGGGTAGAGGCAGCACCTGCCCAGGTTCAGTCAGAGCCACTTCCAGCTGAGCCCACCAGGTCACACATGGACATACAGAGGTGGTTGGCACAGACAGACCTGAGACGAGGGGGAAGGGAGTGGTGTGGGGGATTGTCTATGGGAACCAGCCCCAAAGTTAAGGAGAGAGATCTACATCCCTTCAGAGACCTGCATCCCTGCCTTGCAGCTATATTTTGTCCAGATATTGCCCCATGACTGGGTTGCCAGAAATGAACAGCGTCAAAAAGGAGGCTGCCCAGCAGCAAAATCCTTTCCTGTGGAAAACAGCCCCCCTCCAGTGGCCTTAACTGGGCATGGAGAATAGAGATATCTCAGGTCATGAATGTCTTGGAAGTCCTGCTTCAATATCTGCTGTGACCTGGGTTCCTGGTTTGCTTTAGAGCAATAAAACAAGTGACCCAGTAACCCAGCGGGATGGGTGCCAAGCTCGTCTGCCAAGTCCTGCTGCATCCCTGATACCCAGTGCCAAACCCAGCAGGGAGGGGGTGGGATATGGCACTTGACAGGGTGAGCAGATGGACTGAGCGTATACGGGACCTGTACACCCTTCCACCTCTGTCCCCTAAGGGTCTGCACTGAAGGGACCAGGCTTCTATCCCCATGGGTGGTGTTTGATTCAGGCTCTCTCCATCTCAATCTGGCTCTTGCATGCATAACCACCTTGGATCTCTGCCCATCAACTGGCTTGGGGTCATATCCCTTTCACCCTGCCCTGGTGTTCCCAGGCCACCTCTCCCCAGGGCAGAACAGAGCATGACTGAGGGCAGGTCCTGGCCCCGACAGGCCATGGTGTCCCTGGGCAGGCTTTGTGCCAAGATGCCCCCAGTCCCCGCATGTGCAGGGCCTCGCAGGCGATGGTTAAGTCATGTGTTTTGTGTTGGGTTTCTCCCCCTCCTGGAAAGTCCCTGTGCGGAGCGGTGGGGCTGAACCGACCGCACACAGCTGCGGGCCACCACATGAGAGGAGCCAGCTCCCCAGGGATTACAGAGCCCTGGGAGCATGGGGAGGAGTCAGGAGCACCCGCACCGTGGCCCTTTCATCTCTCCCCTGCCTTACTCCCCCTTTCATGTCTGCCTCTCTGGCCACGCTTTCTTCTTCCTTCGCTGCCTTTGCTCTCTTTGCACTTGGCCTCTTTTCCCTGCCTTCCCCCCACCCCTTTCACCGCTGCACCTGGCTGTGCTGGCTGCCTCTGCACCTCTCCTGTCCCCCCCTACCAGGACCCTGCACTTTCATCCCCTGGCCTTGGGAGCTGTCAGGTCCCACCTCCCCTGCGCTGGCTTCCTGCCCCCCACATCTGACGCTGATCCTGCCCCTCCTTGTTCTCCCTCCCCATCCCAAGACCTCTCATTGCCATGGGGGGAAGGAGAGGGTGGCATAGGCAAAGTCCCCCCACTGGTGCTCTCCCTCCCCATCCCAAGAGCTTTTCACACATCCCCTTTCCCTCATCTTCCCTGCTGTCCCCACCAGGCTGCTTTCAGCGCCACCCCACCCTTGTATGTGCCCTGCACGCTCACAGCCAGGCATCTCCTTGCCCCGTGCATCTGCTTCATGGAGGTTCTGTGCTAGAGATGCTGGTAGACCCATCCCTCTTCCTGACATCCACCTTCCTCTTCTTCAACTCCATCTGGGGGGGGCAGAGCAAAAGCACCCATTCCTGCAGCAGCTGGGGTCAGGCATCCCCCTTGAGAGGGACCAGTGGAAGACCCCTGGTCAAGGGATGAGGGAAAGTAGTGGGTGCCCCATTCCCTTGAGTCACAGATCTGTGCCAGGGTTTGGTGTCCCTTGCATGATCACCATGGGTCTGGGGTCTCTTTGGTGTTTGCCCAGGGCTGGGGGGTCAGAGGACCATGCACAGGATTGATGGAGCCGAGAGTGTTTGGGCCCAAACCTGCCAGCAACCATTGCAGTGGGTGCATGTTGCAAGTGAGGTGGTCTAATGGTTAGAGCATTTCCTTTGATTCCACAGGCTCCCTGGGGAGACTTAGTGCCCATCTGTTTAATTTGGGATCTCAGCCCTGTGAAGGGTTTGGACTGTGAAGGGCCTCCAAATCACCTTCTTCAAGGCCCCATTATCAACTCCCTTTTTAATGTGTTTCCCCTGCCTGCTCTCACACCAAAGTGTACCCACCCTGCTCCTCTGCACCCATTGCCTCCACCCAGAGCTTCTGCCCAGAGGCTCAGGGCACTCCGAACTCTGCTTCATGCTTGCTCAGAGCACCCCTCCACTGAATCAGGTGCCTACCTTCCCCATGCCCTGCTGCAGTCCAGCCCTTGCTCTTCCTGCCCCAGCCCTTGGAGCCACTCCAGCCCCATCACAGCCTTCAGCCCAAGCACCCCCCTCTGCTTGCTGTATCCAGCAGCTCAGTAGTCATGTCCCACCCATTTCTAGACACCTTCTGCAAGCACACAGCAGCCCTGTGTCCTGGGCACCTAGCCGTGCAGTAGCAAGGGCTGGTGCCACTGCAGGCTGAGGAAGGAGGCTGAAGTCCTCACAGGCAGCGGGGGCAGTCCTGCTGAATTAGGCTGCTGCCGGCATGTTTGGTCACTCAATGTGTTCAACATGGTGGTGTTACAGGCTCTCTGCTGGGTAGGCAACCTGACTCTTTTCACGCAGGGTGATGTCATCAGGACACTGTGCCAGGTGCTGATGGGCAGGGAGCTGGGCCTGGAGGGGTGAGCACAGGACTTCTGGGTTCTTGTCCTGAGTCAACTGCTGCCTCGCTGTAGGTACTTTGCCTTGCCAGGCAGGTCAGTTAGGGCCAAACTCTTTTTTTGGGGGGGTGGGGTGGGGGTGATGAACTGGTGCTGGTGCCAAGCATGACATGTTGGGACTGAACTTCAGGAAAGCCTTTGAGCACCGCTCTGGAGCTCAAGCTGTAGTATTTTGCCAGTCAGGCTCTTGGGAAGGGTCTCAAACCATGGGCACCTGCCTCTCAACCAAAGAAAGCACTAGGAGGGCAGGGGGTGACTTGTCCAGATGAAGGCAAGGAAGGGTCTGTGTTCATTCTCCCCTCAGATCAGAAAATGCAACAAGACTTTGCTCTCCAGTGACTCCAATAGCTCAGGTATATCTGGCTGCTTCTGCAGGCTCTGCCTGCTAGCAACAGCAACCTGGCTAGCGAGCTGCTGGTGGCCATGTTGACCTCCAGCCCCGGCGGGTGGGACAAGGGGGTTCCAGAGAAACGTTCCCTCATGACTCTGCTTCACATCGACTCTGTTGGGAGCAGGAATGGAATTTGGATGGGGCTGGGCGTTCCCATATAGAGATTCCCTCGGGCAGAATCTGGCTCTGATGACTGTTCTGAGCGGGGAATAAATACCAGAGGAGTTACTCATGGCGCACTAGGGCATGATGTAGCAACTCCTTGCTGGTTCCCCCCACCCTCCAGCCAAAGTTCCTCCTGTGATCTCCTGGGGAAAGTCCCAGCCCCCCCAATCCCCCTTGCCACCCCCAGAGACCTTCCCCACCCTTGCTGGAGCTTTCCAAAAGCAGGAGACAAGCTGGGGCTTTGGGAGAGAGGAGAAAGGACCAGAGCAACCTGCTGTGCTGGAGGGGATCCCCTGGCTCTTCCACACTGCGTCTGGTGATGGGCGCAAGGTCAGGGATTGAGAGGGCATCAGACCAGGGTATCCATATCTGGACAGTCTTGCATCTGGCTTCATATTTTGGAGAAGTGCATGATGATCGGCCCAGCTCAGGTTTCTCTATTGCCTTTCTGGTGGTCACACTCAGGCCAGGTTTTCCCATCGGTTCCCACAGCCACATGGGCAAGAAGTGAGATTTACTTTTTGTTTTTCTGAAGGAGCTGAAAAGCTCTCCTCCTCCTGGGACTGGGGAGTTCAAACTTTTAGAAAATCATCAAATCGTGCATGGCTCTAGCAGAGCCATTAGGTTGGTGGGGCTCCCCTCTGCAGCAGGAACACCTGGGCATGGAGGACTCTAGAGCTTGGGCCAAGTTCTTGGTGAAACTGTGATAAATTCCACCTGTTTTTGCCAGCATGAATTTTGCTGCTGGCTTTAGAAGACTTTGCTCCCCTTTTCATGGCAAGCGCATGAAAGAAATGGCCCCTTTTTTTTAATTTTGGAACTTCTTTAGCCATTTTTCTCTCTGAGGGGAGACGGGATAGTGTTGGAAAAGGCTGATCACCTCTGCTGGAAACCTCCTCCATCACATGCCTGGGCTCTTCCACCTTGATGTTCACACCTCTCTCTTGGGCGTAGCATCTTGAACCTTCCTGTTTCAGCACTGGGCCTTGCATGTGATGCCCTGTGGGATGGAGGTGTCCCTCTCAAGGCAGGGGGATAATGCACAAGAAGCTGCAAGGCCAGCGCAGCTCAGCGGGGCTGGCTGCCTCAGGACAGTCCCTCCATGCAAATGTGTGGGACTGTGACAGATCCCATATGTGGACCAGGAAGGATGCGAGTCAGCCAGGCAGAGGGACACTGAAGGAGCCCCCAGAGACAAGCCAGTTACATCAAATGCCCAAAGCCAAAAGGGTGTGAATTCCCCTCCCTGGTAATCCTCCATGGCCACAACCACACAAAGCCACACATCACCTCCTTCCCCAGGCCATGGCACAACATGCAGAGGGTTTCTTTCCTGGGGAAGGAGGGAGGCCACACTCAAACTCCGTGGCAGAGAGGTGGGAAGGGCAGGTTTGGGATGCACAGACCCTGGGGAGCTGAGTCCTGCCTGGGAACGGGCTGTCAAGGCTTGAGCAGTAGTCATGAGATAGGAGGTATCCCCCACACACTTTCTTGCCTGGTGGAGTGGTTGTTAGGATGGCTGCTTGGTGGCTGGTTACCAGTTAGAGAAGCATGGGGACACTTTCTTTGTAACCACAGGCACTCTGACATCTTGCCTGTGGCTCCCAGGCATTCAGCAAGGGAAGCCACAGAGCAGATCTTGAATGCTGGTGTGGCATTGGGAGCCAGCTGGCCGCAGCAGGGAATGAACTCCTACAACCAAGGAGCCTGTGCTCTGGAGCACGCTGCCTGCACCTGGTGCACACTGCCTGTACCTCGGACACACGGTGTTTGCATCCTTGCTACCTGCAGAGCCATCAGACAGAGCTGGAAGACCCCCAGATCAAGGGACCTTCTTATTTTTTCCCCTGAATCTCTCATGGTCTCAGATCTGCAGGTCTCCGCAGAATCGCACAGCACTGGACACTGTGGCACGCCCAGCTTGACGGCCAGGTCACACTGGAAATCTCACCCCAGCTGTTCTGGCATTAATGGTGGATAGTTTTGCAAAGCTCTGTTCCCAAAATGGTGGAAGGTGGCTGAGCCTGCAGAGAATGACCTGCCCCATTTGCAGCCCCGGGATGCTCAGAGGCCGGTCCTTCCCTGGAGGATGTGAGCTGTGCTTGGAGGGAACAGCCCTGCCCTATATCACCTCTGCCATGTTTTCAAAGATGCTTTGTCCTTGCTGTGGTCCCCTCTCTGGCTCTGTCCAGCCAGGTGAGCCATGTGAACCAGGATCCAGCTGCTGCAGCACAATTGACCTGGGATTAGCAAGCAGGGAGCGAAGATACCCATGCGGCATGATCTCACTGGTGAGTCAGTCATTCCCTGCGGCAGCCCTGAGATCACACGCTCCAACACAGCAGCCCCTTTGAGGTGGGAAGCAAACACCGTGTACAAAGTGCCGAAGCATGATGGATGTGCAGGGACCCACTGCTCTGCCTCGGGCAGCACAGCCCCGGGACACAGGGCTTTGGCTAGCTTGGGAGGGAAGGGGGAGATGGGGTGGCCAGGGATACTGGGGTATCCTAGTGTGGTGTTTGGACAAAGGGTGAAAGGCAAAGGGCTTGGAGCCTGGGGATTTAGAAAAAGGGCCTGGATGCTGGATATGGATATTGTGGGGGTGAAAAAGCAGGACCCCAGGCAGAAACAGGGCTCACTGAAATGCTGGAACCTGCTCTGCCAGAGCAAACATGCCCTGTGGGAGCCCCGCTGCTTTCATGCCCCCCAGGGTGAACCCAGGTATCCTCAGTCCCAAGCACAGATCCCATCCCTGCGAGATCACCAGCTGCAGGTCTCTCCTTGCTCCCCAGAGTTGTGTCTGCAGCTCACTGCCCTGCTGTCCCCACCAAGGCTACTTTTCCCAGTGGGGGCCCAGGCAGTGGCAGGCAAGAGGGACAGAACCATGCAGATGCTGCAAGGCCACATGCGAGCTGAGCTCTGGGAGCTCCCATGCTTCCCTCCATCACCTCCACCACCCTCCTTCTCTCCTGACCCCCTGAAACACAGCTGGTGCTGGGGGCAAGCACGACATCTATCAGTTCCACCCTGGAGAGGCAAATCAAGCCCTGCCTCCATGCAGCACCCAGCATGGTGGCCATGGAGGTGGCGAAAGGCAGCTGGCAGCCGTCTGACCCATGGGCCTGGAGCCCAGCCAGCTTCAGTGTGCAGTGGCTCTCCCACAGGCTGAGCTTGGAGCCGGTGGCTGGGAGGGGGGCGATGCCTGGGCCACAGGCATGGCCTGGCCACGTCCAGGCGCGCAGCGGAGCAGGGAGGCAGCTCCTCGGTGCCCGGAGAAGTGTTATGAAACGAGGACAAGGGGCCCCTCCCCGCTGGGCCCCAGGTGCTTGCTTCCTTCCAGCCTGGTATTTTCCTCCTCGGTTTTTCTTCTTCTTTTTTTTCCCCTCTTTTTCTTTTGCATAGCCCCAAGGGGCGCGAAGCCGTGGGAGGAGTGGCAAAGTTATCAGTCGGGAGATACCAGCAGCATGATTCACTGCTTGGCCCCCGCAGGCTGCCAGCGGCATGGGCGCCCTCCCCTCCGCTGGGCGCTGGGCACCAGGCGCGGAGGGCAGGCTGCAGCCCGGGGGTCCCCACCGCCTGGTCCGGCCTCACTGCCTTCACCTCTCCGTGCTCTCTGGCCCGACTGTCCCCCCGAGGAGCGCACGGCCACGGGCCCAGGGCCAAAAGCTGGGATTTCCACCAGCTGGATCAGGTCCAGCACGTGTCCGGCAGGGCAGGGACCCTCTCAGCCAGCCACCTTGCAAGGGTGTGGGAGGCCCCCAGGGGTCCCCACCTCCTGCCCCTCTGTGAAAAGCACCTGGGGCTGTTATTATGGGATGGCAGCAGATCACTGGGGAGAAAGTCTCACAACTGGGTAGGCAGCACCTGGGGTCCCCCTCCATCCTTTGGGCACCCTGCAGGAGTGGAGGGACCTGGCGAGCTAGAAGAGCACGGTGCTGCACCCCGAAATACCTCGTGCTGTCTCCAATCCACTTTTATTCACAATCAGGAAATAACTTACCATACAATAACACAGGCATACACAGCACGGCCCCGGGCACCCTTCCCTCCAGCCCCTGTGGAAATCCTCCGTGCTGCAGCCCAAGCTGGACCCAGCTGTGCCCTGGCCGAGGCGGGCTCCAGGACGGAGTGCTGTGCCCCGTCTCTGTCCCATGGGATGCTTGTCCTCCATTCCCATCCCGCTTGGAGCACGGCCTTGCGCGAGGTCGGAGGAGCCCGTGCACTGTGCCAGAGTGTCCCCCCCCACCCTCCCCCCGGGCTCCCCATGCCTTGCGGTCCCCACCCCACCCTGCCCCATCCCGCTGGGTGTCAGTGAGTCACCCCCTCCCGTGCCCACCCTCCGCCCCCCGAGTGGTGCTGGTGTCGGCGGTCTGTATAGCATGACCGTGCGCTCCCCCGGCCGGGAGCCCCGGTGCTCTGGTGCGAGGCTGGGCGGGCAGTGGGCAGCCCTGCCCTCCCTGGGTGAGGACAAAGTGCTGGTTTTGGAGGGCCAGGCCGCCCTCGTGCTGAGCAGCTCCTCTCCTGCTCGCCTTGGCCCGGCGTGGAGGGAAGCGGGTGCCGCGGCTCAATCTCCCTCCCAGCGCTGGTCCCCGTCTCCCTCCCGCCCCAGGCAGGCGTGCTTGTCCCGGGCACCCTGGGGCGGGCGCCTGTCCCTGCCGGGCTACTTGCAGACGCTGACCCACTCGGTGATGCGGCACTCCTCGCACGCCACGAAGCAGCACCAGTGGAACTTGCAGTTGCAGCGCTCGCTGCGGGTCTGCCGCAGGATGTTGTGCCCGCGGCCGCAGCACAGGCTCTCGCAGTTGTCCATGCCCGGGCTGGTCTTGTTGCACAGGCGCCCTTGCGTGCCCAAGGAGTCCAGGGCCGGCTCCCGCTCGCAGAAGTCAGGTGACTTCTCGAAGTAGACCAGCTCACTGATGCTGGCCCGGCGGCGGTGCCGAGCATGGCCCGGCTCCAGCTGCCCCGCGTTGCGGTTGTGGGGCCGGATGAGGGTTGCCCCATAGAAGCGGTCCTTGAGCAGGGATCCCACAAGGCGAAACTCAGGTGTCACCTGCCAGCAGGTCTTCAGCTGGCAGCTCCCCGAGGTGCCATGGCATTTGCACTTCCTCCGCATGTTGTCCATCACCACCTGGGAGAGCAGATGAGGGGTTAGCATGGGGGAAACAGTGCATGGGGGCCAGAGAAGCTGCCCAGCACTTGCTGTGGCTTCACTGTGTGTCAGCACCGTGGACTGGCATGAGCAGCTCCCAGACCCCAGAATTGCAAAGCCAGCAAGGCTGCACCCTACGGCTGTGCCCAGTGCGACCGAGACCCCAGGCTTCTCTTCCTACTCATCCTGACAGTACCAAATTGCATTTTTACTCCAGCATGGGACCGACCCCTAAAGGAGAGGTGAGCTATTCGATTGCTGCCCAGCCCTGCCTGTAGCAGCAACAGGCACAAGGAGCCTGGGACCCAGTTTTCAACCCTGCTTGGGCTCAGAAGCACCAACACAGCCCCTGAAACCCAGGTAAAAGTTAGTTTGACCACATCTCTGCCAGCTCACCTGGGGCACCTGGGCTCCCAGCAGCCCTCCTGCACCAGCACAGAGGTCTCCCAAGCATCTGCCAGCCAGGACCTGCTGCTGGGGACCCTGGCCTCAGCGCTCTCTGCCCTGTGCTACAAGCCCAGCCTTGGCTGGGCTTCAGGGGAAGCTGAGATTGTGAGTGAGCTGCTCTCTGCAGCCCTGATCGGCTAAGTGGCAGAGCTCACCTCTGCAAAACCCTCTCCTGGCCAGGAAAGTCCCAAACCACCACCTTCTCCATGCATGTACGTAGCTGCCTTCAAGCCAGCCCCTCTTCCTTCCTCAGCAGCCCCATCTCCTGCTCTCCTGCGCTGGCCCCCACCAGCTCTGCCCGTTCCCAGCCCAGCACTGTGGCAGGGTCTCTGTGCACTGGTCTGTGAGCTGGGGGATGATCTTTTTCCCCTTCTCGATTTTCCAATAAAAACCTTCTAGGGTTTTCCAATAGTGACTGGTGCTGGCAGCTCTGCAGACCTCAGGTGCCACCCATAAAGCCCAAGCTCCAGGACTCTCAGGAGCATCTTGGCTTTTGACTCTTGCCTGTTTTCCTGAGTGAGCCCTGGGTGCAGCGCCAGGGGGCTGAAGAGCTGTCTCCTGCCGTCACACTGAGAGCTGAATTTCAAACAGGGACCAGAGATGCTCGCAGCCTGGACTTGTGGTTTTGGGAGGCCGCAGCAAGGCCATTGCCACACGTCCATCCTCTGCAAGGGGCAGCACACGTGGGCTGGCCGCAGCTGTGGTTTGTGTTGGCCAGAGAGCGCCATTTGCACAGGGGCACATGGCCAGTGCGCGGGCAAGAAGGACCTTTGGGCAGGCAGCCGTGCCAAGGAGGCCAAGGAGGAGGGGACTACGGCACACCAGCAGGACCGGGTGCCGGCAGCCAGGGCAGGTGCTGAATGGTTGGAGTGGGAGCCGGGCTGCGTGCGGCTTGTGGACATTTGCTTGTGTGACTCTGTGCACCTGGGCTCAGGCAGAGAAGTGTTGGCCACGGCTTTCCCTCCCAGTGTGGAGAGGTACCTGAAACCACTCAGAGCGGAGAGGGGGCCCTGCTCTCTCCATCCAGGCCTCATCCCATCACCATGAGCAAGCCAAGCATGCAAGACGCTGCTGTCCCTGTGCACTAGGGCAATATGATATGGTCTACACATTTCACCCCCTTCCCTCCACCCAGTTTCTCCCAGCTAAAGATACAGGCTGTCAGTGACCGCAGCAATGCTGCTGGCAGGTGCTGAGCCCCAGCGCACACACACTGCAGGGCAGACGAGGTGGGTCCCACATGCCGGTATCCCAGCTCCCCTGTCCCTGCAAAGGATGCTGCTTTGGCTGTGCCCAGGGGAACAGCACTCTCCAGGGACACAGAGCGGCTGCATATCTGTGCATGGCCCAGGAGGGAGCTGCTTTCTGCTCTGTCCCCGCGTGGGGACAGAGGTCCCTGCCTTGGGCAACACATGGCCTCCTCCAAGCCGCCCCAGGGAGCAGCAAGAAAGAGAGCAGGCCTGTCCTCGTCCTCCTCCTTAGCATCCCTTTGCCTGACAGTAACAACGTAATAAGGGAAATTAGCCCCAAATTACAGAGCGTGGATAGATTTAAGGCAGCAGGCCCTTTGAAGCGCTTTGCCATCAGCTTTGTGGTGGTTAGGAGACAATTTCCTGCCTGGCTCTGGCCTCTGCGAGCAGGGACAGGGATTCCCTGCTGGGTCGCGTGCCCCGGGGCCCACGCACTCGCACGGGCTCCAGCAAATCCCCTTCCCATGGCACCCTCCGGCTGCCGAGTGGGGCTAAGCCAAGCTGGGGCTGGAGCAGAGCAAACCACGCTCTTGCAGGCTGATACCACCCAGAGGCACCCACTGGGGCTCCGGGGGAGCCCCGGGGCACTCGCAGCCCCCCGCAAGATCTCGGTTCATGATGCCAGCCGTGCCCAGCTGCCCGGCTTAGCGCCTGACGCATGCTGCCTGCTCTTGCCCCCTCCCTGGGGGGAATGAGTGTGCAAGGAGTGCCTTGTTTTGGTAGGGATGGGTATTTTTTTTCCTCCTTGTTTTCTTGTTTTTAAGTAAATCTTGTCGTTGCTAAGCAGTTATGTTAATGAAGACAGGTCAGGAAAACACGCCTGGAGCTTGGGGCACATGGTGAAGAGGTCTGGGCTGGGCTGGAGTTTGGCTTTCATCCTGCTGAGAGTCCTGTCTCCTGCTGGGAACAGCCTCCACCTCGCAGGTAATGAGCTGCCTGCCCTCTCTGCCATGCCCTGGGTGTGCCAGCAGGGAACACCGGCTGTTTGCCGCAGTCCACGGGAACACACTTGCACCAGGATCCCATCACTTCCCGCGTCCCCTCCCTGCTCCAGGGTTGCCGGACCGGCAGGGAAGATCCCTGTGGCGCTGCTCAGAGGCTGCGGCTGGGATCATCCCCGTCAGGATGGAGAGTACCATGGCGTGGCAGCCAGTGCAGGCAGCCAGCAGCTCAAATGGGGCTACAGATGGTCTCAGCTAGGGCCGGAGAGGGTAGTGTGTGGATGCTGTCCCCATCACCCGGCACAGACTGCGCCGACCCTTCACCACGGGCATCCCAAGCCCTGGCACCGTAGCACCCATCCCTGCCCAGAGACAGTTTGCTCTCCCTCCTCCTATGCAGAGGGACCAAAAGAGCCGAGCTTGCGCCTCCAGACTGCTGCACGGCATGACCCACGGCTGGCGCAGGGAGCATGGGACCCCACTGCTAGTCCAGCGTGGCTCCCAGGGCAGGCCAGGCATGGGGGCACCAAGGATGCAGGGAGGACCGGGCTGCTCCTCCGCTCACCCCTACCTGGCCACATCCTTCCCCATCTCACAGACACTGGCTTCGGCACATGCCCGGACTCGCTGGTGCTTTCTTTCACACATTCCCAGCTCCTCCCAGACACGCTCATAAGCGCTTTATCGGAGGCCTTTGTTGTGAGGGTAATGGGTAGTTCCAGGCTCCCTTTCATCCTCTCCTGCTCTGATCTGGCAGGTTAGGAGGACCTGCAGAGCCTCCTGCACACTCGCCACCATCCCAGCCTGCCGCTCCTCGCCAGGGATCAGCCCCTGTGTGGAGCCCCTTCCTCCCCACGGGGCTGGGGAGGGCAGGGAGGGCACCCTGGAGTGCTGCGACACCCTCCTGGCGGGGTGCATCCTCCCCTGGTGCAGCAGTGGCTGCTTTGAAGCCTCCTGCAGGCATTATCAGCGCTGGCTGTCCCCAGCCTGCCCAGGACTGCAGCGTCTCACCCCCACCAGCCTGGCAAACTCCCTCCTTGAGTCCCTGCAGAAAGCATTCAGCAGAGCTGGAGACTGGCTACATGTTCGGAGCGGGGCTCGGGTGGGGGACAGCTCCAGGCATCCCCACAGGCATCCTCCGCTCTCTGCAGGGCCACACTTCATCGCCATCCCTCAGCACCACACAGGATGGATGCTAGGGTAGCCAGGCTGAGCAAAGCCACATTGGGAAAGTCCTGTCCGACCATCTAACTGCTCCTTATAATACACATGAAAGGCTCAGACCTGAAGCCAGCTCTGCTCTGGCGATGGAAGTCCCTGTAAAGCGCCTGTCTGGGCTGTCCTTCCTCACTCACTGGATCAGCCCCACCAGTCATGGGGAGCTTTGGGTCATTTGTGTCACAAGGAAGAGCTGAGACCTCATGTCCTCGCTCCAGGAGCAGCCAGACTCACCGCGGATCCCTGTGCTTGCTTGGCTCCTTGCTGTCGCTTCTCCACCTGCATGCACTCTTGCAAGCCTTTGGCTGCCCTGGCAGAGCAGGCAGCAGCCACCCAAGCAGCCAGTGTGGGGCAGGGCTGGACATCTGAGGTTTAAGTCTCGCAACCTGCTTCTGCTTACCCAGAGCTGTGACTTGCTCTCACTGCCTGGCATCAGAGGGGATTTGGGGTGGGCAGCAGAGAAGAGAAAATCTGACTTGCCCCATGCCTGGAGGAGGCTGGGAAGATCAGAGTGAGGCAGGCGAGAGGGTGCTCTGCATCGCATGCAGCCTGCAGCATGCAATCCCCCCTTCCCAGGTTTGTGGCAGGGTGCTGTGATTTAAAAGGGGAAAGACAGTGTGTTTCTGCCTGGTTTCGAACCAGGGACCTTCCGCGTGTCAGGCGAACGTGATAACCACTACACTACAGAAACCCACATCCCATGGTTTCTGTGAGCAGCCACCTGTGTGGTTGTCACCTCCTCTAGTGCTGCAGTGTCTGAACTGGGAGCCAGGCATGCACTGGCCTTATCTGGACACAGAGCACCCTTGGGACATTCATGGAACATGGAGAGGGTGCTCAGCACCATCTCACCAAGATGCTGGAGAGCTCTGGGCACTGCAACTAAGTCTGGTGCATGGAAAGGGAAGGTGTGCGGCAGGGCAGAGCACGCATGGCCGCACCACTGCTCTGCTGGAGGGGTCCAAACCTCAGGGCTCGCACACCAACCAAGGGACCCGTGTGGGGAGAGCACCATGGAGCAGCAGCATCCAGAATGGCCACTCCTCACAGGTTCCCTCTGGGAAATCCCAGGAGATTGCTCCTTGTTATTGCAGAAAGAAGGTCCTAGGAGTGAGGAGTGCTTAGGTGCATGTGGGACACCCAGCGCAGCTAAGAGATCGGGCTGGGAGAACCCATCCCCAGGTAATGTGCAAGGCTGGGTTCGGCCCCTGGCAATAACCCCGGCACCAAAGGACACAGGCCAGGCACTGTGTCACCACCCTTGCTCCCCTGCACGGTGCTCACGACCATCACAACCCATGCAAAGGCAATGTCGGGAAGGCAGCTGACCCACAGACTGGCTCACACCCTCATTTCAACAGGGTCCCTGAGCTGGGCACCCTGTCCAGCCAACGCTTCCCTGCCCGAGGCTGGGGAAGCCCCTGCGATATCCTTTTGGTCCTCTTCTCCCTCCACTTACACCCTTTAAGCTTCTTGCCTCAGTCTAGCTCCTGCCTCTGAAGCCACCAAGAGCTGATGTCATTGCCAGTCCCGTGCCACCTCCTTCCTGCACTCGAGGACAAGCAGACCTGGTGCACTTTTGCTGTTGCTGGACCTCAAAGGAGCTGCATGGTGATCTCCCCTCTGCACAGACCTGGCTCCCACCATCCCCTCCTTCTGCAGGGGTCTGTTTTCCCTCGGGAGATGGAAAAACAGGTCCCAAATCTCCGAGCACTGCCGAGAACCCATGGCAGCTCAGGACACACAGAGCTGGAGGGGAGCCAGGACGAGCCCTGCAGCCAGAGGAGGGATGGGGGTCTCTCATGGCTTGGGGCAGAGCAGCCTGGGCAGCATTTAGCTGTCTAGTGCTGAGCCATGTGCAAACAAACAAAGCAAAACAAGCAAAAAGCTTTGGGTTTCCCCACGCATTCACAGCTTGGCCAAACTGGAACAGATTTTCGGGGCAGTAAAGCACAGCTCTAGCATGAGGGAAAGGCACACATCAATACCCTGCTCTGCAGTGTCCCCAGCTCACAGTTTTAAGCATGCTCAGACCAAGAGGCACATCCAGTTGCCTGAGTCGTCCCAGGGAAACACTCCCTATGTAATTCTGATCTTTAATTACTTATTCGTGCGGCCTGTGACATGCTCACCCCAAAGGTCAAAATCTGGCAAAACTGTGAACAACTGAAAGCAGGGTTTTAAATAGGAAACACCAAGCAACCCAAAGGGTTTGTGTGTATCAGCACCTCAAAGGCTGGGGTGGTCGGCATGGCAAGGCAAGGAGGAGCAAGCCCTGGGTCGAGTGTAGCTCCCTTCTGCTTGCAGGCAGCAAGCAGCAACACTGGGGTGGATGCCCCGCACTGGGGAAACTGGACTTTGGCAACGCAGGCTCTGCACTGGCTACAAGCAGCGATGTGCTGTGAGCACCAGCGACTGTCTCAGGAGGAAGCGCAGCTCTGTAGCAGCAAAACTCCTGGCTGCTGCTGTCGGGAGACCGGGATTAATGAGTCAAATGTACCTTACAAAAGCAACTGAGTCTGAGCTTGCGGCAGCCCCGTCTCCGCAGGGAAATGTTCCTGGAGAAACAGGGCTGCGCCCAGCCTGAACAAGGGCAGCCAGGTGGCGCAATCTGGGGCACCGCGCGGCACCCAGCGCTGCCGGGTTGGGAGCCCCGCTGGGGTCCCGCAAGGGGCTGGTACTTGGGGAACTGCTCCGCTTTGAGCCCAGCACCTCTCTCTGCTGGGAAATGGCCAGCACTTCCAAGGAAGGCTGTGCCTTCACTTTGCCCCCATCTTAAGACGCAGAGGTAATGGGAAGGGGGCACTGAGCAAACCAGATGTGTGTCTGGTTTTGGGCTGTCAGCAACAACTGCCTGAGCTTGGGGGTCTGCCTTGCCACCCCTCTGTTGTGTGGACAGCCCGCAGACCATGCATAGCCACCTCACACCTCCCTGTGCTGTCCTGGCAGTGTGTGGCAGGGATCTTAGGGACAAATGTCACATTGGATCCATGTGACAGGGTCTCCCCTGCACCCAGCAGCGGTGCAGGTCTCCCTAGCACCTGCTCTGGCAGAGCTGGGTAGGGAAATGCAGCTGTCCTGCCTGCACGCTTGTCATCTCCAATGTCAGGCTGCTTTTAAACATCGGTTTCCAAGCAGAAAGCTCCTAATTAGCACCTTTAACGAGACACGACACCATAAGGATGGAGGGGAGGATGCTCCCCTCGGCTGGGCGGGCTCCAGCCCCCCACCTCGTGGGCCTGGGGGATGAGGCTGGCAGCCTTCGCCTCTGCTCTCGAGGGGATGCCACACGGCTGAACCGGCACAGGTGCCCAGCTCAGCCCAGCCCACCCCATCCAGCCCAGCCCTGCTCACACAGGGCAGCAGCTCCCGTGGCACCACCTCGCTCCCTCTCCGGAGGCAGGGCTGCAGCCGGGTGCTGGGAGCCCACACTGTGCCCCCTCGCAGAGACCAGAGCATTTCAGCACCCTTCCCTCTCACGCGGCACCAGAGACTGTCTCCTCCCTGTCCACAAAGCCTGCAGCTGTGCTCCAGCACCCTCCCGCTACAGCCTGCCCGACACAGAGTTCATCCAGAGGAGACACAGTCCCTGGGTCCCGAGGTGCCGGCTGTCCCCTGAATGGCCAAGGCTGGATTTACTGCAGTGACATCCCCGTACTGCCAGCTGCAACACAGTCAGGTGAGCTGCCCAGCTGCAAAACTGGGGAGAGGGGATGTCTCAGGCCTGGGGCAAATGTAGCCTTGCACCCTTGGATTGCCACAGCCAACATGGGCCACCCAAATGCGACCCTGGCCATGGTCAGGCTCTCTGCAGCAAGCTCCACCGCCTTGCTCTGACGCTGTGTTCCCATCAGCAGGGAACAGGGGACATGGTCACTTTTACATATTTCCCTATGATCCCTGTTTTGGTACAGAAGGAAAGAGAAGGCACAATTTGAGTTGGGAAGATAGGGGAGAAAATGGATTTTTCCCTCCCCTAGAAACACAAGCTTTGCAGAATTTTGCAAAGGGGAACAGAGAAAAAAACAGCAATGAATGTCTCAGCAGAAGCCCCTCACAGACATCCTGTGTGCGCCCCAGGCGCAGGGACACTGTCCATGCCACAATTGCCCTGCGCAACCCTGCCCAGCGCCCCGCGCCGCTTACCTGCCGGCCCACACGGTTGTTGTGCAGCCTCATGCGCGAGTGGATGTCCCTGTAGGTTTCCCGGGAATCGAGGAAGTCCTTGGAAAACTTCTCCCCATAGTCCACATCGGGGCTGCACCCTCCCCATTCCCAGGAGTCCTGGAGGCCGGGGGTCTCGGCCGGCATGTGCTCCATGTGCACCCCGTGCACCATGCCTTTGCCTCGGTTCATGGCCTCCAGCTGGAGACGATGCAGCTTGCGGCGAAAAGCCTCCTCATCACCCCGGCGCTTCTGGTCGCAGCTGCAGGCCTGCAGCTTGCCGAGGGCGCAGGCATTGGAGACAGCGTGCACCACGCCGGCAGCGGCAATGGCATAGGCAAAGGCGCTCTCCCGGAAGCCTGCGAGGAAGGAGAGAGCAGGGATCAGGTGGGGTGGCGGGAACATGGCCACCCGCATGCAGCGGCTGGGTTTCGGCCCCTGGTGCTTGCTGGCCAGTCAGCCCCAGCACTGCGCTAGGTGCAGGGAGGCTCTGGTCAGGATGAGAGCCTGAGGCCCCGCTTGTGCCCTGCCTGGTCCTGCTGCACCAGCTTGTGCTGGACCGCGAGCAAATCCTCATACGGTGGTGCCCTGCACCACCTCCTGCCCCCGGCCCCCTTCTCCCCGGGGCACTTTGCTGCTCTGGATTTGCCTGAATCCCAGCTCTGCTGACTCTGCCCTGCACTGGCTGCATCTGGGACCCCCAGCCTGGCCCCGGGCAGGGCTCTCGCTGCTCCCAGCCCCACGCTGCACTCACACCCAGCTGCGGAGACAGCACCAGGGCAGAGCTCAGGCCCCCAGCAGGAGTCTCGCGGGTCTGACGGGGAGGGAAACATCTCCTGCCCCCTCCTCCCCACTCAGAGTTTCCCACTATATCAAAAAAATCATTGGCTGAGGAACAGTTCTGCTGAGAAATGTCCCATTCCTGAGCCCTCTTCAGCACCGGGAAGCATGGGGGAGTCATGCAGAAGGCTTCCCCAGCAGGGCAGTTGGACTTGAAGCACTGCAATCTGCTGGGGTGAACATCTGCCTGGGTCACACCACGGGAAGGACCGTGCCGGGCAGGATTTCTGCCCCTGCTGCCGCCCGGCCGGGGGATGCCTTGCTCCCCACCCGCCCAGGTCCCCCCGCAGCACAGCACCAGGCCTTGGGGACCCCAGCCAACCTGCCATCCCGGCACCGGGAGCCGGAGCTGCCAGGCTGCATCCACGCAGCATGCGTCCGTTCCCCCTCCACCGCCTCCGGTGGGAAACCCCGTCAGCTGGCTCTGCTTAGGTGCAGGGCTCAGGACCACGTAATGACAGGGGTCATGCGGCAGCGCCTGTCTGGCCCCATCCGTCTGCACGGCCCCCTCCCTCCCCGAGCCCCGCCGGCTGTCGCAAGGCCCTAAAACATCTTGTAAATGTGATACCGAGCTGGAAAAATCGAGCATCCCCACTTAGTTAGAGCGTGGCGCGACCGCACCGCACGCTGCCAGGGCCGGCAGCTGGTTGTCGTTAAATGCCGGGGAGCGAGGACGTTAGCAACAGTGTCATTAGCGCCGGATGGGCTGGAAGGGGACAGGGACGGCTCCCCGCAGTGGGGCCAGGGCCGCGCCGGGCACTGCAGGACGCTGCCAACCCTGCTGCCGGCTGCAAGCAGGGGCTGCCCGGGGCCTCCAGCGCTGCTGCCAGCACGGCCAGGGCAGGGAAGGAGCCTCCCCTACCTGGGAACCTTCTTTTTCTTGAACGCAAACTAATATTTTTCTTCCTGCTGTTGTTGGGCCAAGCAGGAAACCCGCAGTGCGCTTCGCTTCGGTACTCAGCGAACAGCCCCAGCACGTGCAGGGGAAGGAGGGAGGGCCAGCTTTGCTGCCACGGCTTCACACGTGAATAAATAAATAGATCAAATGTGCAAGTCTCCCACCCTCCTTTGGCCAAGAGCTGCTTGATCAGCCTTCACTTTGCTGCAGCCGAACGGATCAGAGGTTTGGGGCGTTTTCCCCAGCGCTGGGGCCCTGCAACAGGCTGAGCTCCCTGCTGGCAAACGGGGGGCTTGGGTAGCGCCCCAACACACCCACCCCAGCCTGCGCCACGAGTCACAGGAGGTGAAAGCGCTCGCTCGGAGCCCTCTGCCAGCGCCGCGCAAATGCTCCCCGGCGTGTTCGCTTGTCATTAGCAGCGCTCGCGAACACGCATGTCTCCTCAATGGTTCACTGCCGCCTGCTGAGCAAATGGTATGATCTTATTAAAGGAAAATGAAACGCATCTCGGGAACCTGCATTTAAAGTCATGCTGCTCTTTTGTGTGTTAATTTGACACTAGTGCATTTAAAAAATTAACGAGGTGCTGCTTAAAAGCAACCGGGAGCCTCTCCCAGCTTCCCCTCAGTGTCAGACGAGCTTGCTCTGAGCCTGTCTCCTTCCATGCACAAGTTGAACAACATTTTTCACCAGCCAGGTAATGGGGCTGCTCACGCGCACACCGCGCAGCCTCCCCTGGCGAGGCACTGGGATGCAGCGCCGGCAGCACACCCACATCGCCACTCGGGAAGCATCTGTGGCATGACACTCACCCCAGTCCAAACTCAGGGAACTTCAGCCCCCAGCAAGTGCTGCAGGATGGAGAAGGAGCACAGGGAGTCCCCGGCATCCCCAATTTTCCCAGCTGCCCCATCAGCTCTCCTGGGCTATTCCTGCTCTCTGGGGCTGCTCCAGCTCCAACCCCTCACCGGCCTGGGGCCAGACCCGAGCACGGCCCTGCACGAAGGCAGGAACACGTCACACCCTGACACCTCTGCACGCCTCCCAGCGCAACTCTTTGCCTCCTGAAGCAGCACACTGTGTAGGCAGCTCACGGCCTCCCCAGGCCGGTGGGGCCCCCGAGGTCCCCGGCCTGCCACCCTTGGGAGGGCCGACGCCGCTCATGCTGCCCCGCTCACACCAGCCCTGCTCGGCACCTCCCAGGCCAGCTCCCCAGCTGCGTGCCCAGGCTATTTGCACGGCCGGTGCCCGGGGACGGCAGGAGCAAACCCTCCACCTGGCGACGCTCTCCTCTCCAGCCCTGCCTTTGCCTTAGCCTCTTTCTCACACATTTCCCCAGCCTAATTAATATTTTCCCAAGCTGCATCTCCTTAAAATCCCTTCTGGAGCCCAGACAGAAGCTCCACCCCACCCACTCTGTCTTGCAAACCCGTCTCCTTACAGGTAAAGAGGCCGGCTTCGCTTGGGGCCCTCCACAGCTGGGAAACTCTTGGGGTCAGGCCCCAGCACTCCTTCCTCTGCTGCTCTCCAGCCATCCAGGAACAAGGACACAGCACGGGTCCTTGTCCCTGGAGCTGCCATCCCCTACACGGCAGGCAGAGGATGGTCTGGTCCCCCAGGACTTGACCTCTCCCAGCTCTGGGAGTCTTGTTCCCAACTCCATGTGGTCATTTCCCGGCACGGATCCTGTTGAGCATCACCTCCTGGATTGACGTGGCCCTGCTTGGGGATGGTACCTCTCTGCCTGGCCTCACCACACCTCCCTGCCTTCTTCCCTCCTGCCCCGCCATGCTTCCACAGAGAGCTGCGAGCAATCATCGGGAGGATGGGGCCAGGGTAGCACTGGGCTCCCACGAGCACAGCCGCCCCACGGGGCCGCAGCAGCAATGCCGGCATGTTGCTGCTTCGAGGTTCAGTTTACATTCCCTGCTCTACCCAGGCCATGCCAGAGCCCAGAGGACTACAGCGACGGAGTGAGCAACATGGCTGCAGATGACAACTGCTGGCCTCATGGTCTCGGCAGGGTGGGAACCTCCAGGAACCATGGCAGAGCGTGGCGTGCATCAGACGGCCCCAGTGACCGGCTGGAGCGAGCCCTTTGGAGGGAGGCTGTCTGCTCACCTTAGCCACCTAAGACCTCAGCAGCGACATTTGAGTCACTGGATCCCTCCAGAGACCACAGAGGATGTTGCAGACATAGGATATGAGAGGAGGAGGATTGTGGGAAGCAATGCATCCTGCTGGGAAGAGGGAAAGGAGGACACCATCCCCAACACCACAGCCTGGGTCCAGCTTGCCATATACTGAAGACTGCACCAGACACCCACCCAAAGACCTTTATGGCCCTCAGACAAGGAGGCTGGGTCTGAAATCTTGGCCCCAGCTCTGATCCCAAAGCAGCTTTCTTAGCAAGGGAAAACGTCTCCTGTCAAGGCACCTACTGCCCTCCAGGCATCCACCCAATTAGGAGATGGGGGGGCCATTTAGCAGGACCCCAGGATCTAGCTGGCCCTGCTTCTCCCGGGGACATTGCAGCGGGCCCAAGGTAGCGGACCTGGCTCAGGTGCTGGTGGGGGCTCCCAGCTTTGCCGGAGCAGCAAGAGCTGCACACCTCCACACAGTAAAGCAAATCCTAGGAGCAAATCAGACCTCCTGCCCACTGGGAGGGAAGCGATTGCCTGGACACATGTCCTTCCCAGCCATGGCCACCTGGACCGCGGTCGCTTTCCAGCTGTCCCAGCCATGAGCTTCCTCGCACAGTTCACCTTCGCACCCAGGGAGCGCCGCTGCCTGCAGCCCTCCCTGCATCTGCCAACGTGTTGCCGGAGTGGCATTAAGGGCCTGATCAGGACAGGCCTTGCCCCTTCTCGGACCCTGGCACGGGGGTGCCCTGGGGCACCCTTGGGATGCTCAACCACCCTCTGCCCGGCAGTGCCCCCGTGACTCTGGGGATTGCTGCCAGCGAGTCCAGGACCCGGCATGTGGGCACGCCACAGCCCCGCACCCCAGCCCTGCTGGCTGGTGAGGTGGAGGAGCGCTTCTCCCACTGCCTCCCGCACCGCCTGCACAGCCAGCCAGTCCCAACACGCTCCCTCTCCCCTGGCCTGCTCCCTCCCTCCCCTCTCCCTAATTAAACTGCAGGTGAACCTGCCAGGATCTGGCCCCGCGCCAGGCACTAAACGGCTCTCTGCAGATCGCGACTTGCCTCCCTGCGCCTCCCGAGTGTGCTGGGGACAGCCTGGAGCCCTTGCTCCAAGCACGTGGCTCCACATCCGCCCACAGCGCTCCGAGCTGGAGCCTGAGCCGCATTGTGGGCTGCAGGGAGCCTGGCTCACCCCTGCATCTCCACATGTTGCCTTATCCCTGGGGCCCCACTTGTGCCCATCCACTGGGGGAAAGTCCAGGAGATGCGGGCACCCATGGGGATGGAGCTGAGCATCTGGCGGGCTCCTCCACAGCACCTGCCTGTGCTTTGGGGCCAGGTGAGCTAAGCCTGCAGTTTGCCTGGGGATGCTGAAAAGCCTGCCAGGAGCCCAGCTGCAGCTGCACAGGGCCAGGCACTGTGGTCTGCGGGCACCAGGGCTTGGCTGGGGCACTGCAGAGCCAGGCACCAGGGTCCTGAGCTCGGCAGCATCTCTCTGGGTAGCCGTAACACCTGCCTCACTCATACACAGCAAAACCTGCCCCAACTTTTGGCTCACAGCTGGCTGAGCCCCAGGACCTGGCTTTTCCCAGCACTTCAGGGAGTTCCCCCCTTCTTGCTGTAAGAAATCAAGGTTTAGCTATGAACCCATGGGCCCCCTTGCCCCAGGGAGCCCTTCTAAGGAAGAAGCAGAGCCTGCAAACCTCACCCATCCCACCAAAGGCTTCTAAACAGCTAGGGGGATCCTGCACACCAGAGTCACATCCCCTCCAGCCCCTCAGCCTCAGGGACCTCCAAGGCAGCCCAGCCACTCAGCCAAGATCCCATTTCTTTCACAGCTCCATAAGAGATGGGGACAGGGTTGGGATGAGCAAGGGGTAATGCTCCAGGCAGAGGGACCTGCTGCATCCCTCGGCCACATCTCCAGCAGCCTCTGTCTGGCAGTTGGACAGTCCTGGCCCTGCTGGCATTGCACCCAGCTCAGGGAGCGTGTTTGCACTAGATGCACAAGCAGGGCCATGACAAGGGCTCAGTGACCCACTGCCATCCACAATTTTGTTGTTGGCACACTCCTGACACAGTTCAGCCCAGCCAAACCCATGGTGCCCAGCAGCCCCAGGAGGCTGGAGGCAGGGGGGGCACATACCAGGGGCTGCTCCCAACAGGCAGTTTGGATGCAGCCACCTTCTTTGTGGTGGGGAGGAGTTTAGTTATGTAGATGCAACCATGCTACTTGCACTCAGAGCCAGAGAAAGGGCACAGTCTCAGTTACTCGTGCAGATGCAGCAACCTGCATCCATCTCTCCACTTCATCCTTGCACACTGGCCCCGTGGTCAAGGAGATGACATTTCTGCTGGCCAGGCCACTATGTGGAGGGAGCGAGAGGGACTGCAGGGATGGAGGGGACCAGGGACAAGATCAGAGGGTGTCAGCAGGGGAGTGACAGTCTCAAGGAATGGGAGGAAGGGTGACAAGGACAGAGGCAGCTGGCCAAGGAGCCGGGAAGGCTGTGAGGAGGATTTGCAATGGCAGAGCTGAGCCTGGATGCACATGGAGGCAACAAGTGCCAAGGAGGACACGGGGTGCAGATGGTGCTGGAGGCTCAGCGAGGGGTACAAGGGACACCCCACACTCCCACAGGTGCAACATCAAAAGACTGAAGCTCCAAAACCCACAGCCCTGCCCACGGGGGTGTCACAAGAAGAGGGGCTCTGCTTGTGAGAGCAGGGGCGCTAAGTCCCTGGGCTGCGTCTCTGCTCTCCCACCGCTCACCCGTTGAGCACCTCTGCCTTGCAGCTGCTGTGCCCTACCCCAGAGACAGCTGCATCGTCCTGCCACATCCAGGAAGTCTGCACTGCGTCCAGGGTGCTATCAGAATCCCTTTCCCCCCAATTGCTCTTCCCCAAAGCCCCCCCCAGATTCCCACCCCTGTCTGATTTGAAGCCTCATAGCTCCTTTCCAGCTACCCAGGACTTGCAGTCAAACTTACTGGGACCAGCTCAGTGGGACTGGGAGATGGGGACTCATTCGCCACTGTCATTTGCTCTGCCTCTCAGGTTCAATTAGTTCCTGTGGCTGGGTCCCCGCAGGCTCTGCCGTGCGTTTGGTTGCTGGGCAGAGCCGGGGCGGGTGGCCAGTGGAGCTGGGCACACGGGAGAGCTCACCGCCTGTGCTGGGGAAGATGTGCAAGATGCAGGAGGACGGGAGCAGAGCGAAGCGGGAGGGAGAAGCCAGCTACAAATAATTTAAAGTGAGATTCACGCATGGCTGAACTGATGGCAGAAGAAGTGGGAAAAGGAATGAAAGATTAAAGGCGTCTGTCACTTCGGGTTACAAACAATGATCCTGCGAGCACGTTGCGTTCCCAGGCATGGGGAGGATGGGGCAGGGTGCGGAGCAGAGACCTGGTCCCCCACGGTCAGATGCATTAATGCCTGCAGCCTGCACCCCTTGCTTCCCCCGCTTCCCTCTCCTCCCGGCTCCAGGGCTCGGGAGATATGCCCAGCATCCCTGCTCTAATGGCTGGTCTGTTTGTCTGTGTCCGTAACAGCTGCAAGGCGGCGCTCACAGCGCTGGCTCCCTTACTGAAGGGCATGGAAGGGCTGGGAATGAGCCAGGACACCAGCCTTGGGGCCTGCTCTGTGCCAAAACAGCTCTGAGCAACTGCGCAAGATGGCCTGAGTGCTTGGGACTCATCCTGCACCCTCTGCCCCTAAAAGAGGAAGGCTGTGAGGTGCCCATCTGCTCTGCTTCTCCATCCCTATCTCCATCCATGCCCAGTGCTGGGCCCTGGACTCCAGCACAGCTGGCCAGGTGTGGCCAGGAGGTGGGATACCATCGGTGCTGGATGCCTGGGCTGAGCCATGCCCACAAGCTTCCCGGGAGCCGGCGTATGGGGCTGCCCCAAGGCACACCAGCCCAACTCCTCCCTGCCGCCACACAAACCATGAGGCCCGGACACACAGTCCAGGAAGGCAGGGGGTCCTGCACCCGTCCGTCACAGCCCTGACAGCTGGGAAGGGCTGCAGTGGCACCTGGGAGACAAGAGAGCCACAAGGGCAGGTGGGTTGGATACAGCCCCTCGTCACCAGCCACAGCCAGACCTGGTGGGCTCAGAGAGAGATGCAGAAAGTCAGTGCTGGAGCACAGCAAGGAGGAAGCAGTGGGAGCCCCTGGCATTTCCCTGCCCTCTCTGCAGGCACCACACAAGTGTTGGGCTTTGCACCCTTCTGTCCTCTGCCCAGCTACCTTGCCCTGCAGCACTGTGGGCATCAGCAGCCCCTTCCTTGCCTGCAAGTTTTTCCTTTCCTCTCATTACCATTTCCAGTCATCCCTCATCCAATTCCTTCTCTCCAAACCAGCAAATCATTTCAAAGAGCTGGAACCAGGGGTCACTGCAGAGGCTCCCATGGAGATGCCATCAACATCCCGAAAGCTGCCTTTAGTAAACACCCTGATCTTCAGTCGTGCCAAGAGATGGAGGGATCCCCTTGCCCCTGTGGATGGAGCAATTGCTTCACACGTGTTGGGCAAGGCTCCACCAGCTTTTTCACCCATCATTATGCACTGGGGGAGCCTCCCTGGCCTTGGTGACGGAGCAGGGGCTGTGCTGCACAGTGCTATGGGGAAGCCAGAGCCCCGTAGCCTGCCGAGCCCTGCGCTCTGCTGTGTCCTGGCGCTGCAGCCTGTGTGGGTACCTGCTACCCAGCCGCTGGCTTCCCCACCACTCGCTGCACTGCCATGCTGCTGACCAAGCTTCTCTAACAGCCTGATGGGACCCACTCTGTCAAAGGGAGGAGGACAGCTAGCCTGGGTGTGTTAGTGGCGTGAGCCAGTGAGCTCGTGTCTCCTGATGCCTGAGGAGGCTAGAAGTGAACCACATTCCTAAGAGGACCCGGAAATACCGCGATGCTTATCAGGGCTGACAGTCCCCACCCTCCCTGCCAGGCCCTAACCTCCATGCAGCTCGCGGAGGGAAGAGATGCTGCCCTTCTCAAGGCACCAGCATGCTGATGGGCTCCACGTCAAGGGGGACACAGCTGTTCCGCAGAGAGGCCTGCAGCCCTCGCACTGCATCTGCTCCAAGGAAACAGCCCTTCCAGAAAAGTATGGCTCATCTATCCTGGACACAGGACCTACAAGCACCAAAGCTGTGCTCCCCTCCCCAGCCATCTCCCTACCAGCCCCATCTGCCACAGCTGTCTGGGGGCTCATGCCAGTGCATCCCCCTCAAAGGCATTTAAGCCTCAAGCTGCCAAAATGAAGATCTTGAGATCTGACTCCCCAGGAACCCTCTGCAGCAGGGAGATAAGAGGCTGAAGGATGCAGTGGGAAGTTTGGGGAAGGGATGACAGAGGCATCTCTTCTCTGGGCGCCTGGCTAGCTTACCTCCCTGAGGGGGCAGATGAGTGGGGTCTTTGGGAGTTTTCTCCTTCCTCAGAAGCTGGAAGAACAAACTGTTTGCAGGGCACCTTGCCTGCCCTCAGCACCCTGTCAGGCTGGCACTGGCACCACCTTGGCCTCTCCTGCCCATGGCCTGGGGCACATGGGTGATTCAATCTGTGCCAAGGCCCAGGCTTCGTGCAGGGTACTTTTAGATGAGAAGACCTACAAGTAGGACCAGGTCCTGTAGAAGGTCCATTGGGTTACAACCTCTGCAGGACCCTGACCTACCCCGTGCAGGGCAGACCCTCTGCACCCACAGAGTCTACTGCTGAGGGAAAGAGCATCAACATGAGGTCTATAGGGAGGCTCTGACATGCCCAGAGCTAACCATGCCTGCAAGGAAGATGAGGAGAACCTGGCACCTGGGCTTGGCAAACTATGGAAGCAGTTGGGGTGAAGCACTGGGCAGGAGACCTCTTCCAGTCGTGCTGGCTGTGGGATCTGCAGGCAGGTGAGCCCCCAGCACAGCCCATCTCTGTGCCCCCCCCAGGTCACCATGCCACCATGCTCCAGGGTCCCAGGTCTCACAAAACAGACAGCCTCAGATCTCTGCACTGGGGACCCAACATAAGGGCAGGACACCACGGTGATGGGCTCGCAGAGCTATGTCCCACTAGCCAGGTGGGTGCCTCATCACCATGATGCACTGAAATGCCATCCCCATAGGCACAAGATGTGAATGAGCCAAGAAGCTCACAGCGTCCAACAAACCAAATCCCAAGAGCACGGCACCTGCCTTCAGACTCTACAGCTGTGCTACACATCCTCTCCTAAGTCTCCCCATGACACTGCTCTGAACACTGATCTACTCAGGATGGGGGAAGATCCTGGAAAGCAGCAAGGTCTGGAAGCAGCCTGGGGCACAGCTGGGGCCAGGCATGGAGGAACAGCTCAGGACAAGAGCAAGAGTAGGTACAAAGGCACATGGTGAAGAGGCCAGCTGTGCTCCAGCACACTGCTGCAGATGAGCTGCTTGGTCTGGCAGACCCAAAGGTCTCTCAAGCTCTGGCTCACTGTCTGCCTTCACCCAGGGGGATGCTGAAAACCTGGCCTGGTCCTATAAGCCAAGGAAGAGCTGTGGGCACCAGTTCAGGGCCCAAGAGGAGCCTGTATGGGCTCCAGAGAACGGCAGCTGGGCGAAGGAAGAGAAAGGAGGCTGACTGGCCCTTACCTCTGCTGAAGATGATGCTCTCGTAGGGGATCTTGTTCTTGGTCTCGAGGCTGGAGCAGTTCCAGCGCTGGTCCCTGAACTGGTGCTGGCACTCGTGGATGGCAATCTGGATGCCCTGGATGGCCGAGGCTGTCACGTCAGGGTGGCGCACACACACCTCCAGCTGCCGCCGGGTCAGCCCCGGCAGGGTCAGGCACACTGTGTTGGCATTCAGCACCGGCTCTGATGGCAGCTTCAGGCCCAGGATTTCATTGGAGCAGGAGCTTGGAGGGAAAGGGAAGCCTGTGAGCTCAGAGCAAGCAAAGTGCTGATCATTTGCTTCCCTTTCAGGGAGGAGGAAGAGCTTGGGGAGGACATGGGAGGGGAGACACCCTTTTCCCCACACTGTGCCCACTGCCTGCAAGGATGACACACCAGGGCATGCTGGAATTGCAGAGAGGGAGGAGGAAAGATGAGGGGCACTGGAAAAGGGTCAGCCCCAAAGGCTAGGGAATCCCCAGGCCAGATCTGCCCCTTTTCCTTCCCACTGAGCTGGAGCTTGGAGTGGAGGCTCCGAAACCCCTGGTCACACCTGCAGGCTCAGCTGGGCGGAGATTCCCCAGCAGCTGCAGCGCTGTCCAGCCACCTCAGCACAGCCCCGGCAGCCAGGCAGCCTGTGCCCTGTGGCAGCCAAATCTGGCCCTCCTGCCTCCAGAGCCCAGTAACTCCCAGGGCTGCACCCCTCCACCTGCTCTTCTAGAGCTCTCCAGCCCTGGCTACTGTCTCACACACAGTCTGCCCTGGTTTGCTGTCCCCACACGGCATGGGTTTCTTCCTGGGCTTCCCCTGCCACAGGGACCCTGGAGCAGGAGACCACCCTAGATGTGGCTCCATCTCTGCTGCTGGGTGATCCCCTCCCTGCCTCTCCCACCTCTCCCTGGCACTGCTGAACAAGGGATGTAACCAAAGGGACCACCCTTTTCCTGTAAATTAGGAGCTGAGCACCCTGTCAAGCACCCTTCCACCACAGGCTCCCAGTACTATGCTCAGCTAGCAATGACCCAAAGCCTTGTCCACACTCATAACCCAGCCGCATTGGACCTGATGTCTGTCACCACAGAGAGCAGAAGCACGGAGACCAGCAGATGGATGAGTGCAAGGGAGGCACATGGACAGGGCACGGTCCAAGGAGGTGATGCAGTTTATACAGTGGAGATGCTGTCTGGGGATAGCAGGAGATGGATGGAGTGTGGGGAGATGGATAAATTGTGCCCAGAGAGAGGTGTCTGGAGTTGAGAGAGAGGTATACATAGGACAGATGGATGTGGGGAGGGAGATGGATGAGGAGAAAGAGCCTTCCCAAATCCAGGAGACAAGGGTGTGGCTTCAAGGACCCTTGGACCCACAGCATCCAAACAGAGGACCCGCAAACCAAGCAGCAGACAGCAGGATGCTGAGGACCACCCTGCAGCTTGCAGCAGAGTCCACAAGGAGCTCAGCACAACTGCACTCCTTGCTGAGGACTGCTCAGTTCCTGCTGAAAGCTCTCTCCAGGCAGGATTCCCTCTTCCCTCTGCCGGCCAGGGGCTGGGTCCCTGGGAGGAGCAGGGAACTGGAGTTCTTTGAACCTCGATCACAGAAATGAGACTTGGAGGAGGATGCTGGAGGAGGAACTGCAGCTGCCTTATGGAGCAGCCAGGCCTTGGGAGGAAGGGTTGCTCTCTCTCTGCTCCCCCAGGTTCTGCAAGCCTGGTCCAGGTGCACAGACAGAAGCAGCTCGGGGGCCAGGGACTGAATTCCCCAGTGCTCCCCTTGCTCTGGAGGAAGGGTTCAGCCCCAAGGTCCCTGCTGAATTATAGCTTGCTCAGGGGGGGGAAGGGGACCTGTCACGGTCATCCTGTCACCAGGGACAAGCTTTCTCCAACTCCCCATGTGTGTTTACACCCAGAGTTCACTCATCCCATCACTTCCATGGGGAGATCTGTGGGTCTGCTCCAGAGTAAATGCAGAGTGACTCTGACAGGGAGAGTCAGAAAGGTGGGAGCAGAGAGGAGGAGAGTGGAAGGGAGAAGGGGGAGGTTCATCCCTCTAAAGCTCCTACACATGAGGGGAAATCCTATGCCTGGCTCCTGCTATCATTTACACTGTTGGAGCAAGCCCTGGTTGAGGCGAGAGGAGAAGCAAGTCCCTGCAGACCTCTTTGGCTGCCAGCATCCCCAAGCCCAGCAGCTCCTGGCCCAAGCATTGCAGGGACCTCGTCCTCTGTCTGTCCTGAGCCAGCCACGGCACCTGCCACCTTCACCCACCAGCTCCTAGGGTATCCTAAAGGGGGATGATATGGTCATTCTTCCCATTGCACAGCAGGGAAACTGAGGCAGGGCGCCCTCTCCAGGACCCCAGAGAGCGGAGCACAGGTCTGCCCCCCTCTTCCTCCACCCAGGGCTCAGGGGGGCCAGGGACTCACAAGGGACTGTCACTGTCACCCTCCCTAGGAGGACACAGCACTCCCCCCTAGCTCTCTCCTCCCTTGAAATCTGGATTTAAACTTGATTTCACGGTGACAAGCCCCCAGGTCACAGGCTGCAGCGGCTGCTGCTTTAATTAATACAAGTCCCAACGTTAACAAATTATATTTAAAGGGGCTGGAGGGAGGGGGAAGGGCGGGGGACCCCCCCACACTAGCACCAGAATTAACCCCTGGCTGCCTGCAGTGCACAAGTTTTGGCGCTGGCAGAGGGGAGCTCCCAGTCACCGGGGAGGGGGGCAGACAGAGACGGAAGGAGGTGGTGAACGTTGGGGGGCCGTTTCTGGAAGGCAGCCGGCTCCCACCTCTCCGCCTCGCCTTTGTCAACGGCAGAGCTGGGAAAGGGACCCAGGGGCTCCTATACCCCGATGCAGGTCCCTCCGGTGCCGAGGCTGAAGGCACTGATCCCGCAGCACCCGTCCCCATGACAGGCGCCACCAGCACCCGGCGGTGCTCCCCACATCCCCTCACCCTCCGCGGCGCCCCGAGAAAGCCAGACCCGTCCTCAGCCCGGGGCAGGAGGGGAGGAAACTGAGGCAGGCAGGGCCAGCGCCGGGGTGGCTCCAGCCAGGACCGTCCCCCCGACGGAGGGGGCCTCCCGGCGCGGGGCCCGGGCGCTGCCGCCAGCCGGCGCCGCTGCCCGCCCGGGCTCCGGCTCCCGGCGCATCCCGGCGGCGCCCGGCCGGGACGGGGAGGTGGCGGCGGGGGAAGCGGCCCTGACAGCGCCCTGAGGAGGGGACCCCGGCGTCCGGGGCCGCTGGGGAGGGCCGGGCCGGGCCAGGTCGGGCCGGCGCGGCGGGCAGCGGGGCCCCTCGGATCCCCCTTCCCGGCCCGCTCCCCCCACCCGGCCCGGGCCCGCGGAGCAGCTCCCCCCGGGGCAGCACCCCCCGGGGCCCGGCGGCGGCGGGGCAGCTCCTACCTGGGCACCCAGAGGCTGAGCAGCAGCGAGCAGAGTCCGTGGGCCAGGGCCGGGCGCATCTTCGCAGGGGCAGCGGCTGCGCGGGCTGCGGGCGGGCGGGCGCCTTTGGGGCAGGGGCGGCGGGGCTCGGCGCTGCTCTCTGCCCGCTTTGTTTGTTGTGGGTTGTTTGCTTGTTTGTGTTTTCCCCTCTCCTCCCTCTCACTGGCTCCCTGCGCGCCGGGGCTCGGCTCGCCGGGGCGGCTCTGCCATCCTCCCGGGATGCCCCCCCCGCCTCCCGCCGCCCCAGCGCCCGCCGAGCCCGGCGAGGGCCGCGCGCCCCCCGCCCTGCCCGCCGCCGCCCCGCCGCGCGCAGCCCCCCGGCTCAGCCCCCCATGGGGGGGCGCGCCGGGGGGCCGGGGGGGGCGGCCGCCGCGCCCCCGGCCCGCGGGGCGCGCTCCGCCGCCGCTCCCCAGGGCGCCCGCGCCGCCCCGGGGCTCCGGTGCCGCGGCGGGCGTGGGCAGGGCGCCCGGGGGGGCTCGCCGGGCGAGCGGCGCTGCGGCTCCCGCGGGGCCCGCAGGCACATGGGCGGCCGCGGCCCCCCCGCCGCCCCCCGGTGTCGCCGGGCCGCCGGCGGAGCGGGCAGGGTCCCGGCCGGAGCGCCCCGGCAGCGCTGGGCGCGGAGCGGCGGCGGCGGCGGCTCTGCCTGGGATCGCGCTGCGCCGCGCATTACTCAGCGCCCGGAGCCCGAGTCCCGACACGTCCAGACAGGAGCCCGCGGGGGAAGGCCGGGGCAGAGGGTGGCAGCGGGGCGGGGAGGCGGCGTGTCGCACGCAGCCTGCCGGGGAAGGAGCGGGCGGGGGTGCGCGGCGTGGGGGGGCGCGGCGTGGGGGGCGCGCGGCGACGGGGAGCCGGCGGGGAGTGTGCAAGGAGCGTGGGGGGAGTTGCACGGCGTGGGGTGGGTGTGCGGGGGGCGCGGGGGGAGCGTGGAAGGCGGGAGGGAGTGTGCACGGGGCGCGCAGGGAGAGTGAGCAGCGCGCGTGAGTGTGTGCGGTGCGTGGGGTGAGTGTGGAAGGCGGGGGTGAGTGCGCAGGGCGTGTGGTGAAAGTGAGTGGCGTGGGAGAGTGCCGGGCGAATGTGCATGGGGAGCGAGTGAGTGAGTGTGCTTGAGGTTTGGGGTGAGTGTGCCCAGTTTGGGGGAGCATGAACAGGGAGTAGGGTGAGTGTGCACAGCATGGGGGAGTGTGCATGGGGACTGAGTGAGTGAGTGTGAATGAGGGAGTAGGGTGAGTGTGCCCAGTCTGGGGGAGTGTGCAGTGTGGGGGAGTGTGCACAACACATGGCCTCAGTGTGCATGGGGCATGAGTGAGTGTGAGCAGTAGGTGGGGTGAGTGTGCACTGGGTGTAGTGTGAGTGTGCGTGGTGTGGGTGATTGTGCATGGTGCATGGGTGAGCGTGCACAGTAAGGGGGAGTGTGCATGGCATGGAATGAGTGTGCATGGGGTGTGGGGTGATTGTGCATGGGGTGTGGGTGAGTGTGAGCAGCATGAGTGAGCGTGCTTGATGTGGATGAGTGTGTGTGGCAGGTATGTGTGTGCACATGGGGAGTGGGGTGAGTGTGTGTGGCGGGGTGAGTGTATGGTGTGGGGTTAGTGTGCACAGGGCATAGGTGAATGTGCATGGGGGGGTTGAGCGTGCAGGGTGTAGGGTGAGTGTGCATGGTGTGATTGTGCCCAGCATGGGTGAGCATGCACAGCGCATGAGGTGAGTGTGCACAGGGTGTGGTGTGAGTGTGTAGGTAGCACGGGGTGAGTGTGCATGGGGTGTGAGGAGAGTGTGCATGTCCAGGGTATGCTGTGTGTGGTGTGGGTGAGTGTGCACAGTGTAGGGGGTGAGTGTGCCTGGCGCATGGGGTGAGTGTGCACCCTTGTGGGGTGAAAGGGCATGGTGTGGAGTGAGTGTGCACTCAGTGGGGGTGTGCAGGACATGAGATGAGTGTGCACGGCATGGGTAAGTGCATGGGGTGTGGGGTGAGTGTGCATGTGGCGTGGGGTGTGCATGGACCAAGCGTGCACAGCATGTACACGGGATGTGAGGGGGGGTGCACAGCACATGGGGTGTGCACAGGGGTGTCGTGGGGTGTGCATGGGGCCTGGGGGTGTGCGCAGAGGTGTCCGTGGGGGGTGGCACAAGGCACGTGGGTGCCTAGGGGTGTGCACAGGGGTGTGATTGCATGGGGGGAGGGCAGGAGGGTGTGCACGGGGTGTGGCTGTGAAGGGCACGTGCTGGGGGTATGATGGGGAGGGCTCAGTGCACCTGGGTCCGGCAGCTAGAGGTGGCAGCCCCATTTTGGGCTCCTTCACCCCAGTGCTGGGGGGGGGGGGGGGGGGATCACGTTTGCCAGCCTGCCGTGCAGTGGCGTTTCGGCGTCCTGCCTCGTGGGCTGTCCCGCTGCTGCGCTGGCCCTTGGGCCTGGCTTGGGGACAGGAGGGTGGCCCTGGGAAAGCCCAGGGCAGCAAGCTGATTCCTTGCCCTAGGACCAGGGGGGTCTCCTCTTGGGAGCCAGCGGGTGCTGGTGGCTGGCCCTGGTGTCCCTGCAGCCGCGGCCCACAGCACACTGGCGTCCGCACCACACCTGGCTGTGCGGCAGCTGGCAACGTGCTCTCCCCCCGGGCGGGCGCCGCAGAGCCACCCTGGTGGGGGCTGCCAGCTCCGCGTGCGTGTCGGTTCCTGTTTGCACCAGGGAGGAAAATGCATTTCCTTTGGGAAATGAACTGCAATCTGGGGTTGGGCGCAAAGGCTGTGCTGTCCCCTCCGGGACTCCTGGAGCTGGGGGGTGGCATCCCCCTAATGCCCTCTTGTGGTTTTGGGGGTGCCGTTTGCTCTCCTGTGCCCAGCGCCTCTCCCCGGTGGGCTCATCCAGCAAGGCAGGTGGGAGGACGGGCAGGGGACCAGGGGCCAGCTCCAGCACTCCTGCCCACACGGCCTGGCGGGAGGCTGGTCCAGGACCCTTTTGCCCCCCAGGCAATGCCCTGAGTGCAAGAGAGGCCCCTCGTGTAGCAGCCCCCCAGGACCCAGCCCACTCCCCCCATGTCTGCGGCTCTCCCTGGTCCTCCCAGCCCCGGTGTGGGCTGGCTGGAGCCCGGCAATGATGGAGCGGGGAGATGCCCCGCGGCAGGCGGGCAGACGGGAGGTAGTTGTGTGCGCCAAGCGGCTCTTTGCCACCCCCTGCTTTCTCAGGCCACCCCAGGGTTACACGCAGAGCCCCTCTCCGCCAGGCACGCCATGCCCTCAGCCTGCACCCGGCAGCAGGGAACTGGGCTGGGACTGTGCCCTCGGGGCTCCCTTCAGGCTCCTTCCCACCCGGGAAGCAACCTCCACAGCTCCGAGGTCCCCAGCACCCGGGCTCGGGGAAGGCAGATGTTTGTGTGTTCATTAGGATCTTGCACATAAATAAATGCCAAGGCAAATAAGGGGGAAACGCTTCCATGTTCCTCCAGCCCTTAATGACATAATCACTTCCAAGAGCACCCTCCTGCTGGCTTAGGGAGTGGGCCAGGAGCCTTGTCCCACGGTCTCAGCACTTGCAGGAGGGACAGGTAGGAGGATCCTTGTTTCCTCATGTTGTAGCAACACCCCTGGGCCAGAAAAGGGCTAGGAGAGCCCTTTACTTCAGCCTTTCCTCTGCATCACCCCAGTGAAGACCAAAAGCACATGATTAAGCATCTGTAGTGGTCTAACAAATTGTGGACAACTGCCAGGGGCATAAGGGACAGGATCCGACCCCTCGGAGCAGGAATGAATGCAGGTTGGGCTGGAGGAGCCAAACCTCCTGCGAGCACCAGGTGGACTTACTGCCACAGTGCCACAGCTGAGACACGTGGGGCTGTGGGACCTGCCGGTCCCCAGACTCTCTCCCATCTCCTTTCCCATGCAGCGAATGCGACTTTTCTCTCCCATGGAGCTGAGCCCGCCACCTCCAGCATGTTGGCACAGTGGGTGGTGCCAGGCCGGGGCTCGGGCTAGCCCTGTGCAGGCAGCCATCATCAGCTCCGTCGGGCATGCAGGAGCCCAGTCCCTCGTACCCCTTGCCAGCCCCAGGCTCTGCCTCACCAGCAACCAGCCACAATGCGGAAAAGCAAACTCAGAGCCGGCATGAAGGATGCTCCTGCCCAAACGCAGGGCAGGAAAGGTGCTGAGGGTCCCTGTGTGGGTCTCTGGCACAGGTCTCTGTGGGGAGACCCTCTCGGCACTCCCCTGCCCAGGCCAAGGACCAGGGAATTCCCTCTCCAGAGCTGCTTAGGGGGGACCTGGACATGTGCTTTGTGCAGGGGGCTGGGAAAATATCCATCCCTCTCCTCTGTCCCTCCATCTTTTCTTCTTGCCCTCCATCCTTCTATCCCTCTATACCTCCAGCCATCCTTCCATCTTTCCATCCCTCCATCTACACACCACATCCCCCTGCCCAGCTCCCAGCCCGCCTGCACCTCCCCTGCTCCCCTCCCCTTCCCGCATGCAGGATGGGATCCTGCTGGCTGCTCCCACCTTGCCCTGCCTAGCACCCCACACCCCCCCGGGACAGCAGGGCTGGCTCATCTCTTGTCACCTCCATCTCGTGGGGACAGGGGTTGCAGTCTCTGTGCTGTATCTGTGCTGCTCACGCTTGGTCTCACAGACCGGCTGCTGGCCCATGGAGCAGAGCAGTGGGTGGCGCAGGAGAGACCGGCCTGCTGCAGCCTGCTCCAGGCTTCCCTCCTGCAGCCGAAAGCAGCCCAGGCCATGCCATGGCTGCAGAGGGGTGACGGTCCCCAGGGCCACTGGGGCCGGCTAGTCTGTGTTTAGGCATGGGAGGTCAGGGCAGCTCTGCTAACATGGAGTGGGGAGAAGGGGGGAAGCCCTGGGGAACCCCAGAGCTTGGGGAGCAGGAGGATGCACAGGGATGGAGAAGCACCAGGACAGACACCTAGCCCTGCCCCGCAGAGACCAGCCCCTCGAGGCCACTGGTGCTGTCTGTCCTTCACCCTCCCCTCAGAGATGCCCACGCTGCAGCACAAGCGCTCGTGGCGGGGAGCTGTGTGCTGCGGGCACCCAGCTTGCAGGGCGATGGGCGAAGTCGAGCAGGGACACCTGGCAGCACCCAGGAGGGCTGGTGGCAGGGCTGTATGGGCTGCCTTCTCTGGATGTCACCTCACTCCCGTCTGGGCATCCCCAGCTCTGGGACATGCCCGGCAAGCTCCTGTGCACCAAGGGGTCATGAGGGCCCCAACTTGCCCTGGGACCACCTCCACTAGCAGCCCACGCTGGCAGCCCTGGTGGGGAAGGGTGCTGGGAGCTGCGTGGCAGTTTGCAGCAGGACCCGCAAGCCCAGTGGCAGGAGGAGAAGGAAGAAGAGGTTTGCTCAGAGCACGCAAAGCCAACCTCACGCTCAGCCTTCGCCGTCCTCCAGCAAGGCTCTCCTCGCTGTCCCTGCCCGGCAGCGCCCACGGGACCGGAGCGGCGGCTGCTTGAGTCAGGCCTCGGGGTGGGGTCAGCAGGGCGACCCTGCCTTTTGCGGCAGCGTTAGTCACCGCGCAAGGATGCACCAGCCCAGCTGCATCAGAGCCCCCAGCATCTCTGCCCTCCCGGTGTCTCACACCCGGCGACCTGCCTGAGTTTGCTTGCCGTGAGTCAGGTGCAAACCACACGGCCACCCCGGCCGGCCGGGCCTGTCTTCCTGGCTGCCCTGGGCTGGGGCGCAGGCAGGGCCCGGGGCAGCGGGTGCGTGCCAGCGCCAGCGCCAGCACCAGCCCCGGCACTGTCCCTCGGCCGCACTGCCCCTCGCGTCGGGGTGGAGGAGCAGGCTCCGGCCGCCCCTAGGAGCATCCTTGGAGCGAGGCTGTGCTGGAGCGGTGGGGCAGAGCGCGCAGCTCCACAGCTCGTCTTCTCCTCCCAGCACCCATCAGCTGGTGATGTGGGAGGGAGTCGAGGCCACGCTGCACCCTGGTTTGGGCAGGGAGCAGTCACAGCTCACGGAGCAGAGGCACTGTTATTCCCTCCTCTCCATCTCAGGCGGGAGAGAAACCGTGGGGTCAGCAGCGGAGCCGAGGAGGATGCCGAGTGCGGGGACGGAGGGCAGCCCTCCAGACCCTGACATGTGCGGAGGAATCGCCCCTCGGAAAGGGCTTATCAAGGAGCTGGGATCATGCCTGAGGAGGAGAGGGCAGAGGCCCCAGGGCAGCATGGCATGGGCATGGCCGGGGCACAGGCACGTGGGCATAGAAGGAGCCAGGGATGCTCAGCAGCACTGGACCCACAGACTCTGTGCTGCCCCAGCTCCCAGGGCTGTGCTTCCCTGGCTCCTGCATTCCCAGGCAGGTTTCTCCTGCCTTCCCCCACTGATTTTCAAGGGTGGAAGAGTTGTGGGTACCATCCCATGGGCTGGGCTCGTGCAGGCACCTCCGCTGCCTCCCTGGGCTGCCCTGCGCAGAGCCTCCCCGGCACCACGGGGACTGGCGGGGCAGGAGGACAGTCCGGATGCTGGTACGACCAGGAAGGGGGACCCCAAGCCTTCGCACACCACGGCAGCCCTGGGGCTGCTGGGAAGGAGAGCATTTCCCAGAAGGGCCAGCCTGGGGCCAAGCTGCGAGCTGGGGCGGCGGGGAGGTGGCCAACATGGGGCTGACCAAGCGCGTCTCCAGGTGAGTCTCCCCTGCAGGGTGGACGCACTTCCCCGGGGATGGGCGGAGGGGTGCTGGTCCCCATTGGGGTTAGCAGGGCATGGAGCCATCTCAGCAGCACCTTCTCCCACAGCTCCCACCTCCAGGAGCGTCACAGCCCCCTTCCTGCAAAAAGAGTATCGTTGCTGCTTTCATTACAGGACGAGAGAGAGCTTCCCCGAGCACTCGCAGGCTCATCCCCCCCTGCCAGGGCCAGCCATGCCCACGGTGGGCACCAGAGCCATCCTGGGAGCAGCCAGGGCTGGTGCGGATGGGCAGAGCCCCCCAGGGTCGCCCGCAGCAGGGAGGGACAAGCCGGTCCCTCATGGATGTCCCAGGAACCAGAGAGAGTGGGGTCAGAGGAGGATGGTTGCAGGCAGCTCTGGAGGGAGCAGCAAAGCCTGGAGCAGGGAGGCGGAAGGACTGCTGGGCTTTGCTGCCCGGAGCCCTTCCATGGAACAGGGGAGGGAGCTGGGAGCCCTGGCCGAGGCCCAGCTCCACCAGCTCGGCGTCGCCCTGCGGCTGCCTGCAACCTTGCTAAGCAGCCAGGAATAACAAGGCAGAGCAGGCCGCGTCCCCGTGCGGGGTGCAGGGCCGGGACCAGGCCCTCTCCTGAGAGCGCAGGGTCCTGCCGGAGGGTGACACAACACAGCCGCCAGGGCTTCGCCCGCCCGGGGGCCCAGGAGCTCCCTGCCACTCGGGAAGTGCTCTGCTCCGGGACACAGCTCTGCTGGGGGGGACGGGCACGGCACTGCTGGCGCCTTAGCGCAGGGCTGTCCTCTGCCCCCCGCGACAGCCGCGGCCCCGTGTCGCTCCGCACCCCTCCGAGCGCGACGCGGCGCTCTCCGCAGTGCTCCGCCGCGACCTCAAGAAATGGGTTCGTCAGAGGTTCCGGGTGCTGCCGTCGGAGCCTTCCCGCAACTGAGATGCTGTCTGGGTTTCTCAGCCTCCCCCTTACAGGCCTATCTACATTACTCTGAACTTTCCTAAAAAAGTTCTTTTTCTGGCTAAAACAGTCTGGTTTTGGTCTCAGTCCAGAGAGGGTTTTTTTTTTGTTTGTTTTTGTTTTTTTTTAAAGTTTGATTGAATTAATCTGTCCGGCTGTTTTCAGCTTGGGCAATTGAAGGGAAAATTGTGCTCTTGCCATTTGAAAAAAAAAAAATTAAGCCATTAATGTTACAGAGGTTTGGGTTTTTTTTTTTTTAAACCCAAATACTATAAACTTCCTTTTTTTCCCTTGGGAAGATGCTCCAAGTTTTGCAATGGAAACTGCCCAGCACCAGGGATCTGGGCTACACACGCATGTACAGCTGTGCTCCCTGGACCTCCGGCTACTCAGGGAGCCCACACAGCCGCGACCATGTACCCCTCGCTCACCGCAGCCGTGAGAAATGGGTCACGCCTGAGCATTGCTCCCGAGAGCACAGGGCCAACAGCGTGAGGGGAGCTGGGAGATCTCCTCTACCATTCAGTATTGACCCCTGATGCTTTTGCAGGATCCTGGAGGCTTTGTGGCACCCTCTCCCTTGCACTGCCCTGGCATCTCCTCGTGCGTTTTGGCATGAATTGCCCCCATGCCCATGCACACCCCTGTGCACACCCACATGCACACCTGCATATACCACTGCACGCCCATGCACACACACCCACACCCCGCCAAGCACTCCACCATGAACCCTCAAGCACACCGGCGTGCACACCTCCATGCACACCTCCATGCACACAGCCTCACAGACACCCCCAGGCACACCCCACGCACACAGCCCCGTGCCCCCTCAAACACTTTCCTGCCACCCCGCGTGCACTACCCACATGCACCCCTCCATGGTCCTGCCATGCGCACACCTCTCTGCACCCCCGCGGGCCCCCATGAACGACCCATGGCCCTCCATGAACTGTGCCAGGCACCCCCCCACACACACACCCCCGATGGGCCAGGCCCCATGCGCGCCCTCCATGCACAGCCCCCACGGCCTCCCGCACGCACACATCCATGCCCCCTCCCATGCAGCCCCCCCGATCGTGCATGCATCCCGATGCACGGATGGGGCTGCCCCCCACGGCCCCCCTCGGCCCGCCGCGGCGCCCCCTCGCGCCCCCTCGCGCCCCCTCGCGCCCGCGCCGCGGCTCCCCCTGGCGGCGGCCGGGCGCACGGGCACGGGCGCGGCGGGGCGCGGGCGCGGCGGGGCGCGGCGGCTGCTCCTGGCGGGCTGAGGGGCTGCCAGGGATGCAGAGGCGCTGCGGGGGGGTCTTAAGGGGATGGCGAGCTGGGGGCTGCTAGAGCGATGGAGGGGCTCCCGAGGGGCTCCCGGGGGGCTGGAGGGCCGCTAGGGGGCTGGGAGGGGGGGCTGCCCAGCCTGCTCCAGCCTGCCCCAGCCTCCCGCACCGGGCTTGCTCCCTGCCTGGCCGACGGCATCGCCGGGCTGTGCCAGGGCCTCCCCTGGGTGCAAAGGGAAAGGGTTTGGCTCTGCCAGCTCAGGACCGGCAGTGACAGGAGTCAGCACCCCCCCCCAAAACCGCCGTCCCCCCTCCATAGTCAAGCAGGGCACCTGGGGGATGCAGAGGGTGCCTCTCTCTGAGTGGCAGGACCTTTCCTGGCCCTGCCCTGGCTCTGTTTTCTACCTTCCTTCATCCACATTTGGCTCTTGTGGCATCTAGCCCCCAGGAGCTAGAACTGGGGCAGTGGCAGGGAGGGGACAGCTTGGGAACAGGTCCTGACCCCTTATGCACACAAACAACCTGGCCTGCCCAGGGTTTATCCATGACCCAGACCTCCAAAGCCAGGTCCATGCAGCCAGGAGCATGAGAGCTGCCCGCTGTGGGGAAACTGAGGCAGACACCGGGGAAGGAGCTCCTGAAGGCCAGAGCTGGGACGGAGCCAGAAAACGGGTTCCCAGCCCCTGGTTCAACCCCTGTGCTCTCACGTCTCACAGAGGTGTTCAGAGTCACCCCAGCACAAGGGCCACAGTCCAGGGTGGCTCAGGGAGGGAGCTGGGGTGACCCAGAGGTCCAGGGGACCTGCCTGAGCTGAACCCTCCTGCTGGCAGCCCAGGGCTTGAGACACGCGCCAGTGTTTCTAAGGGCCCCGCTCACACAGCCTAGCAAACAGGCTCCCCCATCTCCCAGCAAACAGGCCCCGCGTCCCCAGTGCTCCCCTGCTGCAGGGCCCTCCTGTACCCATGCATGTCCTCCCTGTCCCAGGCACACCTGCGCAAACACATCGAGACACGTGTGAGCAAACATGCTCGTGCAGACACACATGGGGACAGGGTCACCTGCGAACACACAGTGACAATTTGCAGTGTATTCGTAGACATGCACGCAGGCACACAGGCAAACTTGCTCCCCCGCATGCGAGAGGCTCGCACACACCAGTACAGGGGTACACGCAAACTCGCCTGCACACACAGCGTTGCGAACACGTGTAGGCACGTTACCTTCACACACACACGCACCAAGCTGCCTGCATGCACAGATGCCTCCGCACGCAGCCGCCCAGCCCTGCTCGCACGCACTGCCGTGTTCGCACACGCGTGCGCGTGGCTGGGAGTTCCCGGGAGCCCCGCGTGCCTCCCCTCTCCAAGCGCTGCTCTGGGCAAGCCAGGAGGGAATTTCCAGCTGTAAAGCTGCAGCTGACAGATTTAGAGGCTCCCGCCCTGGCGCTCACCGGGCCAAGTTAATCGTTCACCAGCACCCTGCTTGCCCTGCCTTGCCCCGCTCGCTGGCAGAGGCGGGCGAGCTGGGACCCCCAGGGGCTCTGCCTCTCGCCCGGGGAGCAGGCAGCCGTGGGCATCGCCTCCGCCCCGCTGCGTGGCACCCCTCATCGTGGCGGCGTGGGCAGCGCCGTGAGCTTCACCCTGGCCTCGTGGGTTTCATCGCTGCTGCGAGCCTCATGTTTGCCCGGGGGAGCACGGGCTGATCAGGTTACGGAGACATGCCTGGCGTGGTGCCGGCCAGGTGAGGCTGCACACGGCCCACGGCATGCCAAGCGAATGCCTCGCATGCCACCAACCCAGGCAGTGCCAGCGCCGCACAGCGCTCCTCCATGCCCAGCCCCGGGGCAGGAACTGCAACGAAAGTGGCTGAAGATGGAGAGGAAAAAAATACAGGAGATCTTCGAGAGGTGGCCAGCAATACCTCCTGCATGGAGGCGCGTGGAGGGGACCACGGACTGCAGGAGGTTGTTCATCACAGGTATCCCAGGTCAGGTGAAGCGGGGACACAAACTGGCATCTCTGAGCAAGGGTGACCATGGATGCAGGGAGGAGAGCACCAGCCCGGCAAGGGGGCTGCGGAGCGGGGCAGGAGAGCACCTGGCCTCATCCAGCACACTCCTGGGCCACGCTGGGTCTGAAACCATGGAGAAGAGCAGGCAGTGGATGAGAAACAAGCCTGGCTCTGCCGCACGGCCAGTGCGAGCAGGAGGCTGGAGAGAGCTGGACTCGCCGAGGGGGCTGGCTGGCTCTCTGGGCTCTGCCCTTGCCAGTACGGCAGTCAGCGCTTCCCAGCCCTCCCCAGCAAGCGCTGCAGGACCGCGGGTTTAAATAGCTTTATTAGTGGAAGCTCTGTCCCCGCAGCCCCCACCGCAGGGGCCGTGGGGATGCCAGGCAGCCCCCAAGTGTCCCCTGGACGATGCAGGAGAGAGCTGGGCTCCCCGCACTGTCCCTGCCACCAGCCCAGCCTGCTCTCCGGGGTGACCTGTCCATGTCCTGGGGCCGCAGCACAGCCCCGGCGCCCCGGCACAGGGCTGGGGGTGGCCCCGAAAGCGTCCCGGCCTGGCCCCGGGCATGCCGGGGAGGCAGCGGCGCGGCCGGGGCTGTCAGACGCAGAGGCTGAGCTCCTGGCGGACGGAGCACTTGCGGCACTGCACCACGCAGCACCAGTGGAAGCGGCAGAGGCAGTTCTCCTCCAGCACCACGGTCTCGTCCCGGTGCCCTCGCCCGCAGCACAGCAGGTCGCAGCCGCTGGTGTCCATGGCCGTGCTGTTGCAGACGCGGCCCCGGGTGCCCAGCGAGCCCGTCTTGCGGTTGGCCGAGCAGAAGTCGGGTGAGTCGGCCGAGTAGATGAGGTCCTGCTTGTCGGGTGGTTTGATGTTGTCGCCCACGGGGATGAGGGTTTTCCCGTCGTTGCCCCCCATCACCTTGAAGGCGCCGTTGAAGCGCTCCAGCAGGCGGTCCCCCACCTCGCGGAAATGGGGCATCTTCCGCCAGCAGGTCCGCAGGGTGCAGGAGCCCGACAACCCGTGGCATTTGCACTCTGTCCTCATGTAGCTCCGCACCGCCTGGGGAGACATGGGGACGCTCAGCTCGGGATGTCCCCTCTGTGCACCTCCTGGGCACCCGCATCCCCTGCCCGGCACCCCCCATCCAAACACCCCTGGCTCTTGGGTGCTGCCCTGGCCCAGGGGAGGGTGCAGGGGGGAGAGGGATTTTCCAAAGTGCCTGCTTAAATATATTGCTCCATATTTCCTCCAGAAAGCTGGCAGGGGACCCACCGTGGGTGCCTGTGCAGTGCGTGGGAAGGGAGAGCTGCTTTGTGGGGGAGATATACGATGAGGGTCGAGCTGGGTGGGGAGCGTGGGGGGCGATGGGGGGATCCCATTCCAGCCGCTCCGTCCGCAGAGGAGGGCAGGGAGCGGAGGGGTCCTTACCAAGCGCCCGGCTTCATTGTTGTGCAGGTCGATGAGGGCCCGGATGTCGTTTTTGCCTTTCTTGCTCTTGGCATCCATGAATTGCTGGGACTTCTCGTAGCCGAACTGCACGTCGTCCCCACAGCCCCCCCACTCCCAGGCCGTGCCCTCGGCGCCTGGGCCAGCCGTGGGCGAGGGGGGAGCCCGGCTCCGCGTCAGCTCGCAGCCGCACTGCAGCAGCTCGCCCATGCTGCAGGCCTGCGTGATGGCGTGGCTCACCCCGGCCGCCGTGATGGCGTACACGAAGGCTGTCTCCCGGATATCTGCAGGGGAACAACCAGGTCCAGGATGCGGGGTCAGCTCTGGCAAAGACCCTGCAAGCAAAGCAACCCCCCTGCATCTCCCAGGTCCTTGGATCTTCCCTTCTGCCCCTTCCCCTGCGCTAGGAGCTGCTCGCTGGGTGATGCGCCCACCCCAGCGCCGGCTGCATGGGACAGGGGCTGCCTCTTGCAAGCAGGTTTGCAGGAAGGCAGGATTTGGGGGGCAGCCGGGCTGATCCTCCACCCATTAGTGGTGTCCTCGGGGCTACCAGTAGGGCAACAAACCTCACGCCTCCCTCTCCAAGGACTGGTGCTGCCCCATAGACAGGAGGGCAGCTTGGGGCACCTGTGGGGTAAGCAGGAGGGGTGCTGGGTAACTGCCCCCTCACTGTCCCCCTATATCCCCCAGAGCTGTAAAAATCCCACCCCCAGCTGCAAGCTGGTCCACAGAGAGGAGAAAAGGGCAATGGTACTGGGAGACACCCTGTGGGTGCTGCTTGCCCCTCTGCGGGGTGCCAGTGATGAAGCAGTCCTGCCTGGGCTCCCCCCATACCCCCTTTGCCATGGGGTGATGCCTGCCCCCCTCCCTCCGCCAGCACAGCCTCCACCCTGCAGGATTATTTATTAGTAGTATTTGCTCCTGTCTCTCTCTGCTCCGGGACACAAATTCCAAGCATCCTTCCCCTGCCCGGACCTGCCGTTCGCAGCCGCAGCCAGCGGGGGATTCTGGCAGTGGGAGCGCAGCGCCCTGCTCGGGGGGCTCCTGCGCTCCCCCCGTGCCAGGCGGGCTCCTGCCCAGGGTGGGGACACACAGAGGGTGCCTGTGGCATGGGGACGGAGGGGGACGTGGCAGGGCAGTGGCACGGCCCGTGGAGGGATGGCAGGAGGGGATGGGGGGGCTTTGCAGCCCACATAGGGATGGACAGAGGGGGCTGGGGGGAGATATCCACCCCCAGCTAGACCCCCGGCTTGGCACCGGGATCAGCCGTAGGCCCCAAATGCAGAATCGGATGGGCTGAGCGTCCCCTTCCCGCAGCCCCATGGCAGCTTTTGGGGGCCTCATCCTGCCAGAAGCAGCCCAGCACCCCTGCCATGCGTCCCTGGTCACATCCTAACCCCGCGTGCACCTCTGGGCTTCGGGCAGCCCATGCGGGACCGCAAGGCACGTGCACGCGTGCAAAGAACACGTGCGGTGAACATGTGCAACAAATAGGTTCCTGACCACGTCTCCACACACACAGGAGCACGTGTGCACACCTGCACCCCAGGAGCTCTCAAAAGAGGGGTCCTGGGAAGGGGGGCATCCCCAGCTGCTGTCACTCTGCCTCCAGGCGGTGGGACACTGTGGGTCCAGGGACATGTCCCAGCAGTGTGTCGGGGGAGTGCCGTGCCAGGCGTGATGGGGATGATGGGCTGGAGCTGGAAGGACGGGGCCCTGGCATGCAGAAGGGCTGCTGTTTCCCCACCACGTGCCCTGAAACGCACTCTGAGCTGGGGGGCTTCTGGGGAAAGGGGGCTCCTGGCATGCCTGGCATGGGCTCCATGGGTTGCCCACCCGCCTGCCCACGTGGCACTCAACAACCGTTGGTCTGATGGGAACTGGGCACATGGGTGCCATTCCAGCAGGTGCCCTCCTGCCCCCTAAGTCACCAGTCCCGTGTGGGGCCAGCAGGATCCTCCATGGCATCCTGCAGCCGACGGAGCTGCCCGTCCTGCCCAGCTAGCTGGGCTGCTCAGCATAGAGGGTGCTTGGCGGGAACGCCGCTCCTCCGACGGCTCCTCCAGGCATGCGGCTGCCCCCAAGCAAGCATTTATGGGCGCCCTGTGCCTGGCACACATGGGCAGTGGGCAGGGGGGGGAAAGGGGAATGGCTGCGACTGCAGCACCACAGCGCACCATGGGGCCCGTCCAGCGGGGCCATGTGGCAAGTGAACCGCGGAGGAGGAAGGCACATCTTGGAGGGGGGTGCTTGCCATGATACGGCACTTTGCAACCAGCTGGGTTGCCCCACGCTCACACGGCAGGTGGGACGCGGGGCTGTGACGTGGGATGGGACCAGCTCCCCATGGGGCACCAGGGAGGCCATGGCTGGAAACCAGGGCTAGCTGCAGCATCTTTGCTTGGAAAGAGGAGGCTGCTGAACAGGAGATGCCAGGGCTGCTGGGAAGCCCGGGATGGCTTGTGCAGAGCTAAAGCAAGGCTGGTGCCTGCCTGCAGAGATGCTCTCTGCTTGTTGCCCACGGCCACAGCCCCGAGGAGCTCTGCACCTTCAGCTGGGATTTCCCGCACCCTCAGCCTCTCCTCTCTCCTGCAAGAGGGCCAGGGACTCCCAGACTCACCACTGTCCCCAGGACACTGCTCATATCCACGACCCCAGCAATGCTGCTGGGTCAAAAGAGCCTGGCAGCTCCTTCAGCATCCCCATGCCGGATGTGTCTGTGACTCTTCCAACCCGAGCTTCCCTCCGGGTACCAGACAGTTCATCTGCCAGCATCACCCACTCGCCATCTGGTCTGGCTTTGGCAGCCTAGCACATCCCGCTTCCAGCCTGGAGCCCTTCCTGGCACAGATCCTGCCTGCCTCACTGCCAGGACGGCGTTCAAACAGGTTACTCCGGAGGCAGGACTGTCCCCCGGGTGTCCCTGGCTCTCTGCCCCAGGACTGAATACGTCTCTCCAGATCAGGGGGAACCCACAGCTGCAAATCAGCACCACCGCCGCCCCGAGACGGGCCAGTTTCCTGGGGACAGGGGAGTGCCGTGGTCGCGTGCCCCTGCGCATGGGACAGCGGTGGGTGGCCCCCTCGAGCTCTCCGCTCTCCCCTGCCTCAGCGTGTTCGGCGCTGCCAGGGCCCAGGTGTGGCACGCTGCTCCCTCCCCGCTGGCGGGCGGCTCTTGGAGCAGATTCCCGGCTCGACAAAAATGAGAAGCATCTCTGTGCCGCGGGGAGAGTTTCCTGGGGAGCTGCATCTTGCCCCTGCTCTGCCCCCCGCTGGTGCCTGCAGCCGGGGGGTGCCCAGGGCGCTCTGCCCTTGCCAGCGCCTCCGAGGGAGGAAGCCTCCCGCCGGCGGGACACAGCCACCCCGAGCTCCTTGCAAGGCCCAAGGGCTTACCCACTCTGCCTTCGCCTGGCGGACGCGCCCAGGCCCAGCGCGGCCAGCTGGGAGAGGTGCTGGCAGAGCAGGCAAGTGGCCCCACCAGCTCTCCGAGCACAGGCAAGGAGCTTTGGGCATCCCCGTGGATTTGCCTAGGGCCAGCTTGTCCCTCCCTGACAGCCAGCCCCTTTCCCTTGGGCACGGGAAGGGCACGCAGGGGTGACGTCTGGGTGCCCACCTCGAGGGCTCAGGGACCACGGGTGAGCTCTCCTCCCCATTGCTCCCTCCAGGGCCAGCACAGAGGGGATTTGCAGAGCACCTGTGGGGCGAGGGGCAGCTCCCAGTGCCTGCACTCTGCCTCCCACCCAGACCCCTTCCCCCAGCGCGCAGTGGGGTCCTGGGGGAGCAGTAAATCACTGCCAGACGAGGGTGCATTCTTGGGCTTTGTGAAGCCCCGCGCTGTCTGGGAGCATCGGTAATTGCTTCATTACAACACGGGGAGACATGTCCCGGCAGTAAAACCTCAGCATGACTGCGCTGTGGAGCACTAAGCAATCCCCTCTACACACATACACACACACACACACACACACACACCCCCACACACACACCCCCGAGGGGCTGAGCTGCCATCCAGCTCCCTGCCACGGATGTGCACGCACACACACATACACGCACACACCTGCACACCCAAGCGTGGACGCACGGCCACACACCAGGCATCGCACCCGCGCTCCCGCTGCAAACCCGGCCCAGTGCAGCTTGCAGGCGCACACACACACACACACACACGCGCGCGCGTGCGCACAGACAGATGCACGCCAGGGCTCTGCTCCAGGTGTCCCGGGGGGGTTGCGGCCTCGTGGCCGGAGGCTGCGGTTTGCTTTTCAGGAGCTGTGAGGTTGGGGAAGTGGCGGGGCCGGGGCAGTGGCCTTACCCTGCTGCAGGATCTTGCCGAAGTACTTGCTGTGGCTGGTGCAGTTCCAGCGGCGGAAGCGGAACTGGTACTGGCACTCCCGCACGCCCAGCTTGGTGCCCTTGGCCACCTCCTGCACGATCTCCGGCTCCAGCTGGCACAGCTCTGCCTGCTTCCCTGCCAGCCGCTTCGTCTTGCGGCAGATGCTGTTGGGGTCCATGACCAGGGGGCTGCCCACTGCCCTGCAGGAGGGACAGCGAGCAGAGCAAAAGCAGCGCCGGGGCCGGGCCAGGCGCCCTGGCTTGCGCTGGGGGCACCCCGGGACAGAGGGGACCGCAGGGCAGCGCTGAGCGTGGGCGCTGAGGAGCCGGGGCGCGTGTGGGGGGAGGGCAGCACAGGCGGTGTGGGTGGCACCTGGGCGCCAGCACCCATGGGGACACCATGCCCTGCCCAGCCAGGTGGGGAGCGGGGGAGACACCCCACTACGGGGGCAGGGGCCGGGCAGGCTGGAGGACGGCGCTGGCCCTGCTCCCAGCGCGCTCCCCTCTGGGGACATCCCGGGGGGTGACGGAGGTGCCCCCGTGGGAGGTGGGCCGTGCAGGGGCAGCGGTGACCGATACGGGGGTCCGCTCCTGCTCCCGGCGCCCCGCGGGCACGATGCCACGGCACAGGGCAGAGCCCGGCCGCGGGCCGCATTCCTGCACCGTCTCCCCCCACGCCGGGGGCACCGCGCTGCTTTTCCCCGTGGGAGCCGAGCCGAGTGACCTTGCCGGAGATAAAGCCCCTTGGCTGGGGGCCAGGTCCCTCCCCAGCTCCCACGCTCGCCTCCCCCTGCCCAGGCACCGGCCTCGGGGGACGGCGCCGCGGGCTGCCGCGTGCGCGGAGGGAGGGCCGCGCGCGGCGTCGCCAGCCCTGCCGATGCCGGCGCGGGAGGGCAAGCCTCAGCCTGGGCCCGCGCCCGAGGCAGCGCCTCGCCAGCACAGCTGCAGCGAGGTGCCTGGCTCTCCGGGCCAGGAGGCAAAGCCCGAGCACGACGGCGCGCTCCCTGGCACGCCGCTGGCTGCAGAAACTCCCCGCTTTCCCCGCTCGTTCAGCCTCGAGGGCCCTCCGAAGCGTGGCTCGTCCCAGCTGCGCAGCCGCCGGAGCCGGCGCGAGGCCCCGTGGCGGGCAGGCGACGGCCCCGCTCAGCCGCCGGGCACCGCGAGAGCCGCGGAGGGAGAGGGCGGGCGCGCCGCGTGCCACGTGCCTCCTGCCCACGCCACCCGTCCTGCAGCTCAGAGACGCTTTCAGCCGGCACACGACCGCGGACAACCCGAATTTAGCGTGGCCCCCAGGGCTACAAGAAGGCTGGAGCCCAGCTTGGACCCTGCAGGACTTTTGAGGGTCTTTTGCCCTGCAAACCGGAGCCCCTTTGCCCAGAGATGCTGCAAACCCCCAGCCTCTCCATGCCCTGCCACAGGGCACCGTCGCGTTCCCGGCCTCTCAGAGCACCGCATGCTTTGCTGAGGATGTGGGATGCCAGGATCACCGGGGCTGGGACAGCAGAGCCAGAGCTGCCTTGTCTCCGGCACCGAGCGGATCTCACACACCGGCCCTGCTGCAGCCTCTCTCCCCTCCCGGGAGCAGAGGCTCCTGGCCATGTCTCCCAAGGGTCCCCCAGGGACAGGCGCCTGAGCTGCTCGCAGCGGACGAGCGCAGGGCGCTTCGCAGCTTCCAAACCCCGACAAGCCTTTATAGCCTGGCCAAGCCCCAAAGGCTCGAAAATCACAAGATGAATCTCTGTGTTTAAACATCTTCTGAGTTTCTTTTTTCTCTTTCGCAGCTGGGGGGGGCTGCAGTTTTCTGGCTGTGTTTGGGACACAAGCCTCTAGGGCTTTGCTTGCAAACCCACCCAGCATGCAGCCCCCTCCCAGCTCAAGGACCTGCCAGGGGCCCCCTGCCCCACGTCAGGCTCCCGAGCCTGAACTGAGCAAACCCATCCCTCGCTCCCCTGCACCAGGAGCCATCCCTCGGCATCCAAGCCAGGGAAAGCAGAGTCAGGGCCAGGCTGAGCTTTGTGCAGCTCCCATCTCCTCCCCGGGGCAGCTGATGGAGCATCACGGCCTTCCCCACCAGCACAGACCCCACACTAGCCTACAGGGCCCCTCCTGCAAGATGTGGGGCTGATGGAGAGTGCGGGACTGCCTGGGGGCCGGGCCATATCCAGCAGTCGCACGGGGAAGGCACGGCTGGCTGGGGCACGCTGCCACCAAGCCTTGTCACCGCATGTGCAGCCGCTCTGAGCCTCTCACAGCGACGGCAGCCAGGGGACACGGGACAAGCAGCGACAGGGTGTTGGGATGGGGAGATCCCGCTTGGACGCTGCCTGCCCGGCAGCCCGGCAAGCAGCTGCTGGACCCGTCTGCGAGCGGGGCTGGATTTGGGAAGGACCCGTCTGCAAGGAGAGCCCTGATGAGGGCTAAAGCGTTAAACGGCTCAGTCAAGAGATGCGGCCTGGAAAGGTGACCTCCAGCGGGGAAACGGAGGCGAGCGCACATGGCTGCAGGGGAGCGCCCGCCTCCCTTGCTCCCCGCAGCTCCGTTTCCCTGTGCCCGGGATGCGCAGCGCCGCACGCCGCACAGCAGCCCTGCGGACGGAGGCGCAGCTGGGGCAGCGTCCTCGGACGCCGTCGCCCTCCCCTCTGCCAGCAGCGCCAGCCCCTCGCTCTCCTGACCACGCCACGGCGGTCCCTCTCCCACCCCAGCAGGCCGCGGGGTGCGAGCACACGGAGCGCCCCCCAGCTCCAGCACCCCTCCGCGCTGCGGGGCCGCGCTGAGAAATAGCCCAGCCGCCGGCCCAAGAGTCCTGCAGGTGGGGAAACTGAGGCCCGTGGGGAAAGCCGGCAGCAAGCCTGCCCCACGCCGCGACGCTCGCGTCGGCATTCGAACCCGCGCCGCCAGCCTTAGCAGCGACCCTGAGCCCGGCCGCCCCTCCGCGGGGACGCACCCCCGCCGCGGTGCACCCGGCCAGCGCCGGCCGGGGGGTCTGCCCAGGCCGCGCGCTCCCGAGGTCGGCCGCGGCGAGGTTTGGCCGCCTGATCCGGTGGGATAGGGCAGAAGGGGAGCCGGGATGGGACTTTTCATTAAAAGAAGACTCTTTGTACTCTTATAAAAACGAGGAGCGAGCCCTCGGGCCGTCAGATCAAATGCTGAACTGCGGCTCACCCCAGCCCGCCGGATCAGACGGGCCGGCAGGATGGAAGAGCTCAGCCCCGGAGGGCCCGGGGGCTCGCGGGCGGCTCGCCGGCACCGCGTGGTCCCCACCCACGGCCCGGGCTGCGCGGGGAGCCCGCCGGCCTCGCTGGCGAGGCGCGGGGAGGGCTGCCTAAGTCCGGCGCAATATTAATTTCCGCTGGGCTCTGCTTTCTCGCGCGGGGAGGCTGCTGGGAGCCCGCGAGCTGTTTTGCTTTGTAGGGTTGGGGGGGGGGGACAAGGGCAAGAAAAATGCTGCCAAACTGCTACTGCTTTGGCAAGGGCTCCGGCGCGGGGCCCAGATCTGCCTGAGCTTGTCCTGCTCCAAGGCCTCCCGCATCTACAATTAAGGTGCCCCACCTCTGCCGCTGGGCTCTCCTCCCCCTGCCCTGCTCGGGGAGCCGGGTCGCCAGCGCGGCCCCCCAGCCCGCCCGGGTGCCTGGCCACAGCACCTCTGCCCCCAGCCGCCATCGCCCCTGAGGCCCCTCGCAGCAGCCCTCCGGCCTCCCCCGGGCTGCCAGGCTCTCCAAAACGGGGCTGCCGCGGGCGCACGGGCGGGCACAGCCTGCTGGGTCGCTGCCCCATCTCCCTCTCCCCAAAAGGAGCCGGGACGATGAGCCCCACTTTCCACAGTGATTCGCAGGACCTGGCACTGAACCACCCCCGTCCTGCCTGTTTCCCTTTGCAGGGAAAAACCATTGCCAAAAGGGGAAACTGAGGCGCAGAAGAGGGTCTGGACTGGCCCTAAGGGCTGCTCAGGGAATGACAGGACCAGGAACACAAGCCGTGGCCCCGCCAACCCTCTGTCCGCAGCCCTTTGGCTCCTGGAGCCGCAGCCTGACCCCGGCCCCGATGACATACGGGAAAGAAGACTCGCTCCCGTTTCTGATGCAATCCCTGCGCTCTGGACATGGTCTCTGCTGCGACAGAGCCAGGGGCTCATAAGACACATAATCGCAGGCTTTTCCGGCTCAGCTCAGGGTCACGGAGCCTCCAGTAGGTCCCAGCCTAGTCCCCAGTCGAAATCATAGACCAAGGAGTCTGGCACAAATCCCCATCTTCCCTTCGGACACCACGGATGGTGTGGAGCAGGGTTTCTTTTGGCTGCTGTCAGCAGTCCCGGTGTGAGGGGAGCAGCTGGGGTCCCAGTCTGTAGGGAGCAGCCGGGTAGGTTGGCAGAGCCATGCAGCAAGGAAGAGGATGGTTGGCCTTCCCAAATGCCACGTGCACCTTAAGCAAGGCCAGGAAAACAGATCTGCATGGAATGGGCCATGCAGGAGAGAGAGGTAGCCCAAGAGAAAAGTGGCAGGTCCACCACAAGCCACAGCCTCTGGCTCCCAGAGTGTGCTAAATCCTCCCAAAAGGAAGAAACGGCTGGGTGGAGGCTGCCCATATACCTGTGCTTGGGCTCCTGGCAGCAGAGATGCTAAGGTGCAATTTAACTATGTGCTCTGCTTCCCTTCTCCCCGCTCCTTCCTCCAAAGCCCATGTTCCCTGTGCCACCATCCTTGCAGCAGGGCGGGATGAGGAGCAGCAACAGCTCAGCCCACACGAACGGACGGGACGTCTCTCTCCCACTCGCCCTGCTGCCAGCTTGTGGGGACGGCCCCCAAAGCAGCAACCTCTCTTAGCAAAGAGGTTGCTGTCAGGGTTTTGAGTTTTAGAAGGCAGGACAACATGTTCTTCCTGTACCTTGCTTGGAAAAATGCCTCCTTTGCTGCTGCTGATGTTTCTCCTGAAACTTCTGAGCAAGCAGCCCTGGAGGATGGAGCGGCAGCCATCTCATGGTGGCCAGGAGCTGAGCTGTGGCCTGGGGACATCTCTGCAGGTGTGCTCCAGAGGAGGAGAGATGTGAGCTAAGTCAGAGGGTGTCTCAGTCCCGACAGGCAACGGGGCCCCTGGCAGAGGTGGGGCAGGAGAGGCGGTGGGAAGAGGCCTGGATGCAAGGAGGAAAGGAATGCAAGGGAGAGGGGGAGTAGCCAGAGGGATGCTCTCTGCCCATCACCGCGCTCCCAGGCCTGCCGTCTGCCTGCAGCCGGAGCTGCCCAAAGAAGGGTTTTGGTTGTGCAGCACCAGCTCCCTGTGGGATCAGCTGCAGCTGTGCCTGCTGTGTGCTGCTGCCGGGACTTTCCCGCATGGCGGGCGAACCCCGCTCACCTCCCAGCTGGGCTCCACGCAAGCCTCCGGGTGCCTTCACGATGGGGATGCAGGGCTCCAAGGTGCACAGCCACCCATCCTGAGACCAGAGACACTTCTGCACCCTCATTCAGAGAGGTGAGAGCCACAGGACATGGGCCCCGGAGACACAAGACCCCAGGGAGACATCGCAGCACCTCCCGGCAGCCCAACACAGCTGGGGTGTGGGTAACCCCGCAATCCCCATCCACGCTGCCCCGCAGCCAGGCACGTGCTCAGGCTGCCCACAAGCCGCAAACCCGGTGACATCCCTGTGAGAAAGTGGAACCCCGGAGCCGGGGTGCCAAGCGCTGCCTCCTTCTCCCTGTGCCTGCAGACATGGCCGTCTCTGCCCACGATGTGCAAATGGGGCAAGGCGGAGGGCATGACGTTTTGCCAGTCCAAGCCCTGGCAGAGCGCAGCTCCCCTTCAGCCCCTGCAGGCGTGCGGCGGGTACCCGGGCCCTCACCCGGGGAGGTGCGTGCGCACCGCTGGAGGGGCGTTGCTAACCGGGGCAGCCGGCTGTTGAAAGCAGAGCAGGAACGCAGGGGAGTGAATAAGCAGCAAGCCACAGGCCTGGGGGGCATGGCCACGGCTCGGCTGCCAGCAGCACCTGGGACATGGAGGGAGCTGCAAGTCCCCATGGGGCTGGGCAGAGCAGGGGCACCCCACTCCCTGCCCTCCTCAGAGGACCAGGGGCATATGGCAAGAAAGGGACACAAATTTACTGAAAGCTGCCCAAAGGAAAGAGGCTTTTGCATGGCGTGGCATCAACTCATAGAGCTGCCTGCTGCAGGGTGATGCTGAGACTGAGCTGCCCCAGTGCGGCAGTCCCAAAGCGGTGGCCAAGCCCTGAAAACCCTGGGATAAGAGGAAAGGAGTTTAACCGGGTTGTCTGCCACTAGTGGACGCTGTGTCCTTCTTTCGGTCGCTGGGAGAGCCTGGAGTTGGGGTGGCGCAAAGACTGGTCCATGTATTGCTAAGCACAGTTGCCACATATGGCTGTAGGACCCTGAGTGCCCATAAGCCCACCTGAGCAAATACTGGGGTGCTCTGGCCAGCACCTGGCACCCTCCTGCATGGGAAGGAGGCCTGGGAGGGCATCTGGAGGGGTCAAGCCCCAGATGCAGAGCCTGACTGAACCCTCGAGCTTGGTGCATGCACAGGGCACGCCTGGGCACCCTGTGGGGTCACCATAGGAGAGTCGGGGAAACTGGGAGCAGGGACAAGGGATGGCATGAGGGAGGAACACACAGGGATGTTTTGGCTGAGACAGAGGGAGAGGGAGAGCCAGGCCCTTCCCAAAGACGAGCACCAAATAGGCAGCATCCGGAAACCCTCCTGAACTGGCTGGGAATTGGCCTCCCGAAATCCTCCCATGGCCATTTTGGCTGGAGATGAGGGAAACGTTTCCAGCCTGAGCAGGGGACCCTCTGATGCCTGCCTGGCAGGGGTGGGAGTCAGGGTTTGCAAGGCCAGGGGCACGAGCTCTGCAAGGTGCTCTCCTGCCTGCCACAGCTCACAGCCCATCCCGCTGCTCCGCACTGGGGCAGCGGGGGTGAGGGCATGCCCGGGACGACGGGGCGGTCCCAGCCCGCCGGGCACCGGTGGAGGTGGAGGGCCGTGGGCTGCAGGTGTGGGTCAGCGGAAGGCTGGCGCAAGCCTGGCGGGTGACTCACGACGCTCGCCCCAAAGGCATGCCAGGCAGGGCTTTACAGCCCAGCAGCCTGTCCCTACAGGCTCGGCGGCGGGCTGCGGTCGCTGGCGGGTGTTGATCAGACTGGGAGTCCACTGGCGCGTGAAACCTGCGCCAGGGTGTGCTGGGCTAGCCAGAGCGCAGCTGCAGGGTGGTCGGGGCTGGGAGCCTCTTTGCTCTCCCAAGCAGCAGCGCAGCCGGCTCCCTGGTGAGGGAGGGCCCATGGATGCCAGCAGCCAGGTCCTTCCTGAGACCTGCCTGCTGGATGGAGACGAGGCCGAGGTGAACGAGTGCTGGAAGAGCAGGGGCTCAGTCTGGGGTGCTGTGGACACAGGTGGGAATGCAGTGTAGGTCAGAGATACTGGGGAATGCACATCACTTGCATGCATATGTGGGAAGGGAACATGGGGAAGGTGCCCCGGCAGGGCTCCATCCCTCTAGCCCACATCGGATCCATGGCTGGAGCCGAGCACGTCTCCCCGCTTCTTCCTTGCTCTAACACCGGAGCTCTTTCTTCCACCTCCTGACCACCGCGGCACTCAGTCGTGCACGGCAGCATTGTGGAGAGCTGATGGGCGTTCGGGCAATGGCGGAAGCCCAGCTTTGCTTTCTCCCTTCCCTCTTGGCACCCCACATTCCTGCAAGAGCTTCCCTCCAGGCTTGCAGCTCCTGGACAGAGTCGGGGGATTGAGTGTGGTGTGACCCACTGGCCATGGCAGTGGGGCCACTGGGCCCGCACGTCTGTGCTGGCAGCGTGTGGGCACGGCAGCACGTGGGACGGATGGTGAGTGTGGTGGGGACATGCCAGCAGGAACAAGCGTGTGCACAGCAGGGGCCAGGTTCCCGTGCCAGCCACGCATGACTCCATGCCTGTGCGGGCCAAGCGACCCCAAACACAAACCATCTCAGGTGAAACCCTGCTGAAGTCCTGCCCTGGACCAACTTCTTTTTCCTTAGGGCTCCTGAAACGCTGGGTTTGCCAGCCCCATGTCCTTACGCCATCCAGGCTAGATGGGAAGCCCAAAATGGTCCCTACCTGCTCTGCCTGGGGAGGAACCGCCACTGCACGGGGAGCCAGGTGGGAAATGAGAAGAAACAATGAAGGGAGGAGAAAGAAGCAGATCTCTCAGGGACTGTGAAGGCAAGACAGGCCTAATCCCTGCAGCCTGGCGCTAACCGAGGGACCTGTAGCCACGAATGGCACGTGTGTCCTGCCGGTGCTGAGCGTGGCCAGCTTCCCCTCCACCACGGAGCATCCATGTGTCTGCCTGTCCCCATCCTCTGACTTGTCTCAAACACAGGGGCACTGGGGGTATAGGAGGAGGGTAGTGGCATCTTCAGAAACCTGTCTGGGGACTGCTGCAATGAGGATGCTCTTCCTCAGGCTACAACGTCATCAGAGAAGCATGAAGTCACTCCTTTAACATCACACCCAAACCAGAGTTCTTTTTCTCCGTAAATGCAAATCTCTGCCAGGATCCCAACCAGCAGTTATCATCTGTGAGAGGCTAAGCTCTGTTGTCTCCGGCTGGGGACCATGCCCCGCTGGGACCCAGCCCTGCTGTGTGACTGAGCTGGTGGCTGTCACCCAGCCATGCTACTCACAGATCAGTTCCTCTGTCACCATCGTGGGGAAAAACCCTCAAACAGCCCCCTGGGACAGGCAGCCCCGTGGGTCCCCCTCCATTGCACATCCAATGCACCGCAGATGGTGCAGTGGGAGGGGAACACCTTCTTTTCCTGCATTGTCTAAGCACCCATGTGTGCCCCTGCAGTCTCTTGCAACCCCAGGAGGGTGGATGGAGACACAGAGATGAAGGCATGACACCAAAGTCCCCATGCATAGGTGACAGAGATAGCAAGAAACAGGTCTACCAATGCCACCAGCCCCTGGGGCCCCAGGGAGCCTGGTGCAACACATAGCTTCATCCCAAACCACTTCTCAGCAAGAGCAAAGCCAACAGAGCCAGGTGCCACCCAAACTTGGCTGAGGGGCCAGGCACCAGGTGCAGGCATGTGGGAAGATGCCCATCTTGAGATGGCTCAGAGGGCCGGGCACTGCCTGGAGCTCTCTCCCCCGCACAGGAAGAGCTCCCTGGAAATGAGGGATGATCTCAGCCAGGGGCAGAAGATCCTGAGCTCTAAGTAACAGGGGGAACCGACTCATGAATCAGCCGATCACTCTGCACTGGGCTAGAAACAGTGCCCTGTCCTAGGATGCCTGGCATGTCCATTTGGTGGTGCTGGCTGGCCTCATTGTGCATCGCCTCCTCTGGGCTCCCTTGCTCCAGGCTCCAGAGCAAAGGACAGTGCGTGCTGGTGATTCCCCTGCAGCCACTATGCTGCCCAAGTGCATTCAGCCATGCTGTTTGCAGCTGAGTTATTATTCTTAAATTAAAGGTTTCTTTTCTTTTTTAAGCTCTTTTAAAACTTCTTTAAGTTTTTTAAAAAACAAGTTTGACCCCTTGCCCTCCTCTGCCAAATCCTTCTAATCTCCCCAAGCCAGCGATGCCAGTACACGCACGGCAAGGTCACAGCACCAATGTGACCTGTGTTTGACAGTGAGAAGTGGCTCTGAGCACCCAGAGCAGGGGGCAGCGGTGCCCCCAGCACCCTGGCCATGCTGGTCCCATCCACCCGCCCCCACATCAAAGGCAAAGCAAGCTCCCATTTTATCCCTGCCCGCTCTGGCCATGGGACAGATGGCATCACTGTTCCCAGAGCTGGTCGAGCATGGGGACACACTGGGGTGCAGGGCACGAGCTTGGGGACCGCAGGATTGCCAGGCAATTATGGATGAGGATGGGGCAAAGATAACAGGGGCAGATCAAGAGACAGCCTGAGAATTAGCCAGGGAAAAACACAAGTCTTGTCAATCATCAGGAGGGACCATGCCCCGGGATAGCGCAGGTATCCAGAGGCATGTGGTGGGGAGCAAGGGGACCTTCCACCCAGACCCTGCCCTGGCCAGGGCTTGTGGTACCGTACACATGCTCTCGCTATCCTGTCCTCTGGCAAAATACCAGCGCGAGCCCCTCTCAGACCTGCATTAACCCCTTCCCTGGCAACAAACACATCACTTAGTGCCAGGCCAAATTCCCCGCTGATGTAAAGCCGACTGTAACGGCACTGATTTCTGCCCACCAAGGCCCCCCTTCGCCCCGTGCCCCTGAAGCTGGAGCTAGTGAAGGAGATGGAGCCGCAGAATAAATCACTGCCGGGCAGGCGGGGGAACGGGAGGGGAAAGGCTTATGGAGAGCTTTATTTTAGGGGTCAAAAGAGTGTGACAATGTGGAGACGAATAGCCTCAGATAATGAATGATAGCCCGGACAGCACGCCGGGGAGCTGGAATCTAAGCACTTAAAACCGGATAAAGACAGGCTGGGTGAAATTCTTAATAGATTTAAATAGTTCATGTTTCGACAGATACCTGGGCTTTCCAAGGCTGGGTCCCAGCTCTGTGCCTGTAATGAATCCCCCACCCCCTCCGGTATCCTGCAAAGCACCGTTTCTGCCTTTGATGAAGGCACCATTACAAACAGGGGTTTTGTCCCCGCCGCGTCCAGGGGCACCGCTCAGGAGGGGACACCGTGGGGACCCTCAGGCTTTTAATTAAAGTTGACTTACTGGAGAAGTCTGGAGGCTCTGCTCCCCCTCGCTGCCCCACACGTGCACAAACCTCCCGGGCTGCGAGTTTGGGGTGCAGAGACGGAGCCTGCAGCTCTCTCTGCAGGACCTGGGTGCCCCGTACCCCGCCAGAGCCATGCTGAGGACCGTGCTCGGTGCCCAGGTGTGTCTCCCCAAGCCCCCCCAGAGCATTGCCCCCCAGCCGATCTCCAACGCGCTGAGCTTCCCTGGCCATGCGTGAGCCCTGTTCGGGGCAAACCCTGACAGCATGGGGCAAAGCCTGCCAGCCCCAGCTGGATCTACCCCAGCATGGGGCAGTGGTCCCCACCACAGGGGTATCCGGATATAGGAGACTCGGTTGCCAGGTGGGAAGAGGGGGTCTGTCCCCGGAGCGCGAGGATCCCCGCGTGCCCTCCTCGCACCCAGCCCCAGGATGTCCTACTCACCACCAGAGGCCGATGATGTTGGCGGGGCAGAGGAGGATGAAGAAGAGCCCCAGCTGGGTCCGGGAGGAGGGCAACATCGTGCCAGCGGTGGGGGGCAGGTAAGGGAGCCGAGCCCCCTCTGAGCCCCCTCCTTGCTTCCCCGAGGACAGCGGGGCGGGGGGCTGCTCGCCGGCCGGCGGGCCTGGCCGGTGCCCCCGGCGGTTCGTGCCCGCTGCCTCCCTCCGCCAGGCCGTGGCCGGCGGGCACCCGGGCCGGCTGGGCAGGCACCTCCGGCGGGCGGCTGGAGCGCGGCGCGGAGGCTGCTCCGGAGAAGGAGGAGGAGGGACAGGGCTGCGAAAGCATCTGCCTCCGACAGGGAAACCGGAGCCCGGGGGGACGGACAGGGCGGGCCGGGCGGGGGGACTCCTGGATGCCAAGCGGCAGCTCCGAGCGTGCAGCCGGCGACACGGCGCTGCCGCCGGGCACGGCGTGGGCATGCCGCGGGGCGCGGGCTCCGCACGGGGCGACGGCGGCTGCGGCCCCCTGCGCGGCCCTGCTTCCTGACACCGCGCTTGGCACAGCCCTGCCCGGCTGGGGGTCCCTGGCAGCGCGCCTGGCACAGCCCTGGAGGCCCTTAGCGGGGTCTGCCTGGCGCAGCCCTGTTGTGCCCGGTGTTGGGGTGCTGGCACAGCCCTGGGGTGCCTGGCGGGGTCCTGGCACAGCCTTGCCCAGGCTCGGGGTCCCTGGCGTTGCCCGCCCAGCCCGGCCTTGCCGGTCCCCGTCTCTATCGGGGTCCACCTGGCACAAGCCTGGCTCCATGGCCGTGGCTGCATGGAGCTTCACACAGCCCCGGGGACCTGGCACAAGCCCAGCCATCCGACTGGTCCCCGCCTGGCTGCTCCCACTTCTCCTCCGCCTCCCCCCCAGAGCAGCCTCTCTGGGCTGGCCGCACATGAGTGGTCAAGCTGGCAAGGCTGGCTGTGCCCAGGGAGCCCGGCTAGCCCAACCTGGCCGAGTAGGCTGCCCTGGGGACCCTGGAGAAGTGACCCCAGCCACCTCCCCCTTCCCCCAAGCATCCCCCCCTCGCAGCTTCACTTGCGCTGCTCTGGGGACATTTTCCTGGGGCAGCAGGAGACACAGGTGGAGAGATGGGAGCAAGCCCCAGGAACAAACAGACAGTGAAAGGAGCAGGAGAGGGGTGTGGGGAGGGCCAGGTTGTTTTTGGTGATCTCATCTCAGGTGCAGCCGGGACCTAGAAGGGATCCCCAGCCCCCAGCACAGAATCAAACCAGGCAGCAGGGAGCTGCCTGGGGCAGGAGGAAGCTGAGGGGCCTGGGAGATGCACGGGGGTGACGTGCCGGGGCTGGGGGGGCCAGAGACAGAAGGGACCAGTGCTCCTAGGCTGCCTACACCCATTTCTGCACCCTGAGCAGCAACAGGAGCAGTTTCCCTGGGCTCAGCCCAGGGCCCTGGGTCTGCCCTTCCTCTTGCACCACAGGGTGCCCTGGCACAGGCCCATGGCATACGGCAGAGCTAGAGGATGCAGCCCAGGGCCAGGGATCCCTCCATGCAGGGCTGGCACAGAGCCGCCTGGGGGCCACGATGCACCCCCTGCCCCCATGGCTGTCACCCCCTCCACTGAGCACCCTGCCACCCCACTGCTGGGCTCAGGGGAGAAGGGTCACCTGGGGGAAACAGGGGGTCCAGCCACCAGCGATGGGCAAACCAGAGCATCCTCCCTGCCCATGAGCTCACCCCCTCCCTCCAGCAGAGATTTGGGCTCGCTTCCCCTGCCTGGGAGAGTACTGCTTCCTCCACCCCTTGCCCATCTCTGCAGCCTTTGGGCTGCCCAGCAGCGCTCCCCTGACCCCATCGCAGGCGATGTCTTCCCCTTCCCCTGGGCACATTTTCGTCCTGCAGTAGTGCTGGTGGTGAATGACTCATTTTTTGTCTGTGGCTTGGCGTGCTTCTCCTCTCCCATCCTGGGCACGGAAGGTAAGAGACTCCCACCATCTTTTGACATTTCCCCCTTGCTCCTACCCTGCCATCCCACAGAATTTTTGGGATCCAAGCCTGTGCTCTTGACATGATGACCAGGGTAGAGCTGTCCTTGCCCCAGCCAGGCCCCGGCCGGTGCCAGCACGGGGACACTAGGCTGCAGCATCAGGTCTGGTGCCCGGGGAACGTATCACGTATCTGCCTGCGTCCCAGCTGCCCCAAGGGGCATCCATGCCCGGGTCCCCCTCTGCGACGCAGGTCCCCCCCTTGCCTCGCCTCCTCAGCCACGGCACCGGGCAAGGCCCCCACTGCCACTCCATGGAGGGGACGTCTGCGCCGAGGCTGGGGACACGCCGACACTGTGCCCGGCCCCCGCGGGCAGAGCGCGCCGCCACCGAGTGCTGAAACGTGAGGCTCATCTGCCGCGTTGCTCAAAGTGCCTGTTGTCCCCCCGCCCCGCACGGCCAGGCCGCTCAGCCAGCTCCGTGTCTGCCGCAAAGGGAGCGCGGCGCAGGTGAGAACCCTTTATCTGATTTCCTAATGGCAGAAAAATCCCTTTGATTTCGCCCCGGAGAGGGGAGCGGGGAGGGAGGGGGAGCCGCGGCGAGCAGGTGCGCCTGGCGCTCGGCGGCTGGCCTTATCGCGCCGCCGCGGCCGGGGGAGGCGGCCGGGCGCGAGGAGGAACGAGCCCCTCGCAAGGCTGGAGCGGTGCCGGGGGGGTCAGCACGTACCGGGAAGAGGGACTGACGGAGAGGGACGGGCAAAGGTCGGCTCTCCCGGCCGCTGGTGCGCGTGTGGCCGGCAGATGAGCTGAGATGGGCTGCCCTAGGGACGCCCTGGGACAGCCCCTGCCTGCCCCACTTGCACAGAGATCCCCCTTTAGAGAGGGGAAACTGAGGCACGGTGATGCTGAGACCTGCACGGGAGCCTGGGGGCAATCGCCTGCCCCTCAGGGCACCGGGACCAGCCTTGCTCGCCCCGCTGCTGCAAAGAGACCCCAAGGGCTACATCCTTCAGGGCACCGGGCTGCGGCAGGGGTGCTGAGCCCGGGCTGTGGGCAGCGGGGCTGTCGCCGCCACCGCGAAGCAGCCTTCGTGCTGCAGCCGATCCTTTGTCTCTGCCTTCCCTCGCCTCTCGCAGCTCAGCACCCCCCGCCCCGGCTTTTGTGTTATTACAAATTATAAAACAATTTTTTCCTGCCGTCCCGCATTCTTCTGCCTCCTGCAAGAATTTTAATGTATTTATTTTTGCTATCAGGGGAAAGCGCCATGTTCCTCGGCCACCCCTGGGCGGCCCCGGCCCCGCTCGGCCACCAATGGAAGTTAATGATGGGGAGCACAGCAGGGCCACGGACACCCCTGCACCCCTGCGGGAGGGACAGGGGGGCCCAGGTGTGCCCCCCACCCAGATGTGGTTTCGCACCCAGATGTGGCGAGGGCTGGCCACACACGGCAGGGGACGACAGGCTGGGCTGTGGGGTGCGAGGGCCACCCGGGCAGCTGGTGCTGGCAGGGGACTGCCCCGGAGGGGGCTGTTTCTGGGCTGGGGAAATCGGGGCTTTTTGCACGGGTGCCAGGGCAGGGCCGGAGGGTGGGTGCGTTAGGGTCCGGGCTTGGAAGCTGCAGGGCGCCGGACCTCCGGCTCTCGTCCCCCAGGGCAGGGCTGGGGGCGTCCTGCTCCGCCAGCCCAGCGCCAGCCCCGGGGCCGCGGCGCAAGCTGGGGGCTCCGGCCGTGGCGAGGAAATCGCCCTCTCGCAGGGCCGTGCAGGCGCAGGGAGGAAAGGAAGCGGACCCTTCCCGCTGCGGGGAAACGCGGCGATTTCCAACGCAAACACCCCGGCGCTCAGCAGCCGCATACTTTCCCAGCGTCCCTCCCCTCCTCTACTCCCGAGGACACTGGCGCTCAAACCCGCGTTGGCCCCATCTCCCGCTCCTGCAGTGAGGTCATCGAGCTGTGTTTGTGACATCCCGGCGTCCCCATGGCAGCGCGCTGTGATGTCATCAGCGCAGGGTTGCGACCTCGCCGCAGGAGGAGAATGATCTTATTAAAACAACACAGTCCCCGGCGGCGGCCGCGGGCGGGCGGACGGGGGCTCCGGCGCGGGCAAGGCTGCGGCAGGGCCGGCGGGAGCCGGGACCGGGGCAGGTGGGGGTGACGCCGCGGCGGGGTCGGGCTGCGTGTGGGGCACGCGGGGTCACGTGCCACAGGGACACTGCATGGGCATGGAGACCCCCCCCAGGAGACGTGTCCCCCGGGGAGCAGGCGGTGACGCGTGGCACTATTTGGTGTGCAAACAGGGAGACGGTCCCTGCCACACGGGCAGGGACTGGGCTGGGTGGCGCTGAGATGACAGCACATTTGGAGATGGACCCATGAGGGCTCACGGCCCAGGGTCCCTCGTGGGGCAGGAGGGGGCTCGGCCACGGCGCTGCCCACCGCCGGGGCTGAGTGCCTGGGGCCTTATCGGGGCGCAGAGCCCTTTCATGTCGGGCGGGTGGGCGGCGAGCGGAGCTGACGAGGACCTGTCCCCAGATCAGAGCGCCGCCCGGCGCTGACAGCGGCCGCGGGGCCGTTCTTAAATTAGACAGGTCCCCCGCCTCCCCGCCTCCCCGTGCTCCCGCGGCCTCGGCCCCTGCCCCATGGCTGGCCCCACAGCCGGCCCGGAACCACGGCCAGGCACAGCCCGCGATGCCCCGACCACACACGCAGCCGCTGTGTCCCACGGCACGCGGGCACACACGCATGCGCGCGCACACACACACACACACACACACACACGTGCATGTGCACACAGCACCCCCCCGAGAAGGGATGGTTGGTGGCCGGGGCTGAGCGATGCTGCCTGGGGTCAAACGCCCTGGAGGGTGCAGAGCCGGCATAACCGAGAGGTCTCATCCCCAGGGCACCCCAGGTCGGACCCCGCTGGGTGCTGTGGATTTGGGTGCATGCTGGCAGGCTGTGGGGAGTCTTCAAGGAAGGGACGTAAAATGGTCCAAGCTGGGAAGCTAGCCCTGGTCACCCATGGGCATGGAGGGATAGTCCCACAGCTTCCCAATGTGCCAGTGGGAGCCTGGCACTGCCCCTCCAGAGTTCCCTGTTCCTGGGGCGAAAGCAGGCGCCTGCCCTCCATTGCCAGCAGGTCTGGACAGTGAGAACTGTGCCTGGCTCCGCGCACCTTGGACAGGCGACCCACCCCTCAGGGACAGACAGGCCAATGATGATGGATGGATGGATGGATGGGAGGATGGATGGATGGATGATTGGGTGGATGGATAGATGGGCAGATGAATGGATGGGCAGGTATGTGTGGGGATGGATGGAAAGATGGATGGATGCCTTTGAAGATAGATGAATGGGTGAGTGCATAAAAGGCTAAGTAGATGGATGGAGAGATGGGTGTGGGATAGAAAGATGCATGCATGTGTGGATGGATGGATGGCCTGAGCACTCCTTCACAAGCCCCTGTGGCTTTGAATATTATTGCTTTTCCCAGCAACCTCCATTTCATGAGACAGAAGTCAAGGCCCAGCTCTGTCCTGGGAGGGAAGGGACGAAGTGAGGGCTGCAGCAGTCCACACCTACTGCTAACACGGGATCTGCTCTCCACTATCCAGGGTGGCAGCTGAGGCACAGAGGCCAAGAGTGACCTGCCTGCAACGAAGTGGAGCCGAAACCCTCCCAGGTTGCCTCGGTCCAGGCAAGCGCAATGCTGCTGCCAGTCCTGCTCCCTCCAGCTCCTCGCACATTTGTCGGCCCAGCGCAGGGAGCAGAGGACACCAAGCTGAGGGCCAAACCGCGCAGTGACGGACCGGGAAGGACACGTATCGCTTGGGCAGGCTGGGAGCGATGCTGCTGGGAGGGGGTGTCCTTGGGCCCCCGCGGGCTGTAAACATGATGTCATGTAGGAGCGTACACAGCCTGCTCTGTGCTCGGGTCCCCGAATGGGCTTTACAAGTCCTGCGTAGGAGGCATCGACCGTGGCCCACAGCCAAGGGAACTGGAGTCGGGAGATAAAATCAGGTTTGCTTTGGGCTGGAGCAAACAGTCATTTGCAGCGGGAGTAAGGGAGAGCGGGAAGCGACCGGTGTGGGGGAGCCCCTCTCCGCCTCGGAAGGGCTGTTTGGAGCTGCAGGGAGAAGAGGGAGGGGGAGACGTCCCGGCCGAGCCAGGCGCGCGTCTCCGCGCTCCCGTCTCAACCCCAGGACAAGGCTCTCCAGGAGCGGGGTCAGCTCCCTCCGTGCCTACTTGACTCAGAATAACTCTGTAGCCACTTGAAGTCACTAATCAGCCTGGCCCACTTGAGAGCAGGCCGGGGCTGCCTCCCATCCCCGCGATAACAAGCCGCCTGTGCTCCGGGGCCGGCATCCCCGGGCCAGCTCCAGCACCCGGCTTCTGCCTTGGAGAAAGGCCCCGGACCCCCAGGGTGCTGTGGGGCACAAACCAGCGGGGACCAGAGCAGGGCTCGCTGCTGAGACCTTGCGCCATTCCCCAGTCCCCGCCCAGGTCCAGACGGGTCTTCCCTGCCAGATGAAGGGAAACACAAGGATGGGGACCTCTGGGGCCCGGACAGCCCCCGAAGAGGGGCACGAGGGTCCCTCTTGGGATGGAGGAGAGCAGTCACTCCTGGGCCTGGGATCTGTCCCCGTCCCCCCCAGGTGTCCCCATGTCCCCCCGGTCAGCAGGGGAGCCCCAGCACTCTGCAGTCAGAGGTCCTGGGGTGGCTGATGACTCACGTGATGACAGTGCAGTGACACACAGCTGCATGGCGTGAGGGGCCATCTCCAGCTACAGAGCCATGGGCTATTTATGGTCCCTGGGAGCCAAACCTCAGCCTTCTCACAGCCTGGGCTTTCCTGGGGGTGACTCAGGGGATGCCCTCCTGTGGGACGTCCTGCCCCCCCGGCTGTGGGAGAGCGAGGCAGGGAACACATGCAGCCCTGGGAAAATTTCCAGCTCCTGGGTGACACTGCGCAAGTCACGTAAAGAGGCTGTTGCTCTGTCCCCAGCGGCCGCATTTAGAACAGCGGGTGCTCGCTGGGGGTGAGGGTCTCCCTCGCCGAGGTGCGGAGCAGCACAGGCTCAGCACAGTGCCCTAAAGAGGGACCAGAGGGGCATCTGCATCCACAGGTCCCATCCAGTGAGGGGGTCACTGCCACCCCCAGCTCTCCATCCCCTGGGTAAACACAGCGTTCACTCTCCTGCCTCTGTCTGCTTCCATTCCAGATGGAGCCTGGGGTGGCCCTGCACCCCGGGGTCCCAGCCAGTAGTGTCACTGCAGGGACACCCTGGCAGGGCTGCCCGCTCTGGTCCCCACATCACCACCAGCCCCAGCGGCAGTCCCCCTACCCACCCCAGAGAAACAAGGTCCCCAGGCTGCTGCTGCAGCCGATGAGCTGTTCCGGGAGCTGGAGATGCCCCAGGATCCCTGTGGCATCCTCCAGCTGGAGATGTGTCATGGCCCAGTCACTTCCTCTTGGAAGTCCCCACCAGGCTGCTTACGGGGCAGCCTGACTCACCGACCCTCTCTCTTCCCGCACAGCCTCCCTCACAGCCCTTATCAGCCCTGCCAGGCCGTCCCCGCTGCCCCTGCGGAGCCCCCCGGCCTCCCCCGCGTGGGGACGGCCACCCTCGCCGCCCGCTCCCCGCGGGTGACTCAGCCGCGCCGCCCGGGCTGGCTGACCCCATGAGCGGGGCACGCTCCCCAGGCAGAGAGGTGACCCTGGGAACATCTGCCGGCCGCGAGCAGGGCCCCCGTGACTCAGCCAGGCCCTGAGCCGCAGGGTGCCGCTGGGAACGGCGCGGGGCAGCTTTGCTGGCGGGGGCACCCGGGGTGGCGCAACGTGGGACCCCAGGGTCCGCGCTGCCCCATCACCCTGCCAGCCGTACAGTGTGGGGACGCCCACTGGGCGCCGGGGCCTGATCCTGCGGCGGGGAAGCCAGGGTTTGCGGTGGGCTCTGCACCGCTCCTGGCCTTTGACACCTCCCCTGCAGAGATGCTGCTGTGTGAAATCGTGGAGCACAGCCTAGCGGTTAGAGCAGGAAGGAACCAGGACGCCTGGGCTCCTTGCCTGCCTCGGAGGCAGGACTGGCCCTAGGAGCTCCTTTACGGCTTTATTAAGTGCTCTGAGGATAAATCTTTGCCTCAGTTTTGCCATAGGCTGGATGTGAGCTCTCTGCGGCCCGGGTGTCAACTTTCACAGCTGCCCATATCCACTTGGCTGGGTGCCCCTGAGGGGGGAGGATTTGGGGATCTCCCAGGCGTTTGGGGTAGGCTCACAGTGCCATTTGCTCCTACCTCATTCCTGTTTGAATGGGGGGTTGCACCCCTTTAGGCAAGGGGCAGCAGGGTGAAATCGACCCCTGACCTTTGGCTGCCTCCGGGGCTGGCTGCCCCCACCATCAGTGCGAGGGGCACATCCTGATGGGGCACCTGGCTGGGAACAGCAGCAAGGCCATTAGGAGGGGACTAGGAGTCCTAGGAGAGCCCTCAGCAGGTTGGAGGCCAGCTCAGCCTGTGGAGCGCCAGCTTTGCTCCACTTTCCCAGTTTCAGGGGATGCCAGATCAGCTCCCAGGATGGCTGCGTCCTGCCGTGCCCCCAGGCTGGCTCTGGGGCTCTGTGTCCCTCCAGGAGCCCTTCCCCGTGCATGTGCCCCAGCCAAACCTCCCTCACACATCCTCGCTGCAGAGGGGAACACCTGAACCCTGAGCCCATCTGCAGGGCATCCAGCCCAGGCCCTGAGCACACCAGCTCGGCAGGCATCAGCTCTGCAGCAACACTGAGGGGAGAGCCAGAGCTTGGTGTACAGTATGGGAATACCCTCCAGAGCCTATTTTAGTCCTCTGGGCTGCACTCTGTGCACTAAGTTCAACACCCCCCCCACACACACACACACACACCCTGGGATGCCTGCAAGGGCTCCATGTACCCAGCATCACCACCAGACCCTTTGGCCCCACAGCCCTCAGCAGATAGGACATGCCCTAGCCGGGCTATGCTCTGGATCTGCCCCCGAGGAGCAGGAGCATCCCCCGGCGCTGGGTCCCCCAGACAATTCAGATGGCATTTCCCGCGGGGCCTGAGCAAAGCCTGGTCCCCAGCAAGGGGAAAAGCAGCCACAGCCGGCAGGGGCAGGCCAAGGCGTGCACAGCCCCGGGCAGCAAGAGATGCAGGGTGGCCTTGTCCCAGGGGGTGCTGTGCAGGGGAACAGTGCTGAGCGGGGCTGGAAACCCCTGAGCGGGACTGGGGAAGGGGGACCTGGGTGCCCACCTTTCCTGCTGCCTCCAGGGTCCGGGCCCAGCCGGGGCAGTGCAGGCTGCGGACCCAGCTGCAAACAGCCATGAGGTGGCGTCAGGCGCTCACACTTGGCGTCCCAGCCCCGCGTGTCTCATGGGTGTCTCCAGGCACAGGGATGCCCAGGTCTCACAACCTCCAAAACCCCAGCCCCAGGGGCGTGGAGCACATTGGGCACTGATCTGGAGATGTTCCCTGCTGCCCGGGAGACAAAAATTCCCTGTGGGGAGATTTGAACCCACCACCTGATGAGAGCAGGTAATGATCAGCACTGGCATGTCCCAGCCGGAGGCACTGCACCAGCCTGAGAGCAGGGAAGACACCTGGCCACAGCAGTGATGTGCCCCAACGTCCCCGGGGACCTGGTGGTGGTGCCAGGCTGTGCCGGGGGGGGAGAGGGGGACTGCTCACACCCCATGGCCCTGGACACCGGCTGAGCAGAGCCCTGCTCATGGACTGGACCTCCTGCCCCGAGCCTCGCGGGCAGGTTGGGGCAGGAGCTGGTGGCATGGACCCCAGGTTGATGACAAACCAAACCCGCAGCGGAGCAGGAAGGAGGCTGCGCCTATGGAAAGGCTTCGACAGCTGCGCTGGGCACTCTGAGGTCTCTCCCATCTGGGCTCCTGGCTGGCAGCGCTGGGAGGGAGCGTAGGGGAGAGGCCCCCACCTCCAGGCTGGGTTGGGGCCCGCTCCCTGGCGTGCCACCCTGCCCTTTGCCCGGGCTGCAGCAGGCCCTGCACCCAAAACTGCAGCCCCCCGCCCCAGTGCCTTTCTGAAGTGGGTGCCTTCCTCCTTGTCCGTGTGGGCCCTGGGGCAGATCCCCCCCAACACCTGCCCCAAGGGACTCACCGGGGTGCCGAGTGGCCCCAGGGGGTTGCAAGAGGGATGTGCGGGGGCTCTGCCACCTTCTCTGTGGGACTGCAGGGCCAGAGCAGGGAGAGGGACAGGCGGAGGATGGGCAGGGGCAAAGATGAGCACAAAGATGGGGCAGGGCATGGGCAGAGACAGGAGCAGGGACAGAGACGGGAACAGGGACAAGGTGGGGACGGGGTAAGATGAGCAGGGGACAGAACTGGGGCAGGGCATGGGATGGGGCAGAAGTGGGGATAAGATGGATAGAGGCAGAGAGAGAGGCACAGGGACGGTGCAGGGGCAGAGGGAGGACAGCGCAAGATAGGACAGGGACAAGGACAGGGCAGGCAGGGACGGGGCCGGCGGTGCAGGCCAGGAGGGACAGCGGGCCCAGCGGTGTGCCTGCTGCCGGTGTGCGGTGTGCAGGAGCCCGTGTGCAGCACCGGTGCCGGTGTGCGGCGCCGGTGCGGGGTGCACGGTGCCTGTTGCACCGTGCCCGGTGCCGGTGCCTGGTGCGCAGCAGCCGGTGCGCCCAGCGCTGACGCCGGGAGCCGGTGCGCGGTGCGCGGTGCCGGGCGCACAGCAGCCGGTGCGCAGCGGCCGGTGCCCGGTGTGCAGCAGCCGGTGCGCGGTGCCGCTGCCCGGTCCCGGCTCGCGGCCCCCGGTGCGGTGCCGCCCCCGCCCGCCCCCCGCGCCGCCCCGCCCCGCGCCGCCCCCGGTGCCGCCCCGCGCCGCCCCGTCCCGTGCGCTGCCGACGGAGCATGGCGGGCCCGAGCGGCGGGGCCCGGCGGCTGCCGCTGCCGCTGCCCCCGCGCCTCCGCCCGCTGCTGCCGCCGCCGCCGCCGCCGCTCAGCCCGGGGCCGAGGCGCGGGGCCGGGGGCTCGGCGGCGGCGGCGGCGGCGGCGGCGGGGCCGGCGCGGCTGAAGGGGCCCGGGGAGCTGCCGGGGCCGGGGCTGCTCCGGACTTTCGTCTGGCTCTTCCTGCGCGGCTACCTGCTGCACACGCACCGGCTCCAGGTGCGCCCGGGGGCGGCGGGGCTGCGGAGCTGGGGGCGGGGGGGCCTGCAGGGGGGCTTAGGGTCTGGGGGTGCGGGGTGTCTGGGGATGCTGCGCTGGTGCGTGGGGGCTGGGGGTCGTGGAGGGGATGCACGGGGCTGGGGTGCCAGGAGGGATGCGTAGGGTCCAGGGGCTCCCAGGCAGGAGGGCTGGGACGCGGTGCATGGTTGGGGATCTTGGCAGGGGTCGCAGAGAGGGGGAAGTGGGTCTGTACTGGGGGCAGGGATGAAATGGGGGTGGGGGTGGGCGTACAAGTGACTACAAGGAGTTAACTGGGGGGAAGGCAGTGCTGGGAGAGGGGAGGGATTGGACGGGGAGCACCCCTGCACCCGTGGGGTGATGCCGGGGTGAGCAGCAGACTGAGGCCAGCAGAGAACCGGGTGGCACCAGGAGGGGTCCAGCCAGGCCAGGGTTCCCCTGGGGTCCCCAAGCTGGGCAGGGTGAGCGCCGTGCCTTGGCTTCCCCACGCCATGGGGCAGAGGCCATGTGGGACGGCAGTGCCTGCAGTCCCTGGGCCCAGGAGCCGGGCCTGGGTGGCAGAGGCCTGTGCAGGGTCACCCCTGCCTGCAGGCTGCCTGACAACTGCACAGCCCATGCGATGGTGTGGAGGGCCCGGGCCAGCACAGGGCAAAGGCTCAGGGCCAGCTCACGTTGTCCTGACGCTCCCGGCCAGCCCAAGCTGCCCTAACCAGGGTCTCAGTTTTGAGGGGAAAGGCGGCCAGGCAGGTGTTTGGCCAGATGGTGCCCGGGAAGGCAGAGGAGGAGGAGGTGGCAGAGGTGTTTGTTTTCTTCTGTCAACACTTCCTCATACGTCGGATGAAGTGAGGAATGGTTTTGCTGACAGGGAGTCAGGTGGCATCTCCAGCGCCCTGGAGCTCCGACCGGCAGCGGCCCGGAGGAGCGTGCAGGGCCACGGAGCAGTGCCGCCTGGGGAAGGGGCTGTCGCAGGGGAGCCAGCACAGGAGGACCCTGCTGCTCCCTGCTGCTCCCAGCGCGCCCCGGCTTTGCAGCTCCCTGCGGGCTCCGGAGCTGCTTTTCCTGGGAGCTCTGACTTCTCCCCGCTGCCCGAGGCCTGCGCCGTGCCAGGTTCAGGCTGCGAGCAGATGCCGGCAGGCTGCTTTAAGCCCGAGAGGCGGCTGCCTGCAGCCCCGCGCAGCGCGTTCGCACAGCAAGCCGCCTGCAGCGCCGGGAGCCGGGGCGGCTGTCCCTCCCCCTCCTCCTGCCACCACCCGCGAGGAGCATCTCCCCGCGGTGACGAATCTAGCTGAATCCGGGCTCAGGCTGCGATGCAGTCAGTCACCAAGGGAGATTGTACCACGTGGATCCCCACAGCCGGGGGAAACCTGGACCGGGGCTCAGGGTGGCCGTGCTCCCCAGCAGGGAGGCAGGCATGGCCCCGTGGGGTGCTGCCAAGGGGCTCCCCGGCCTCGTGGAGGCAAGGCAGGGAGAGGGGAGCTGCAGCCAGCGGAGCCTGGAGGAGCACCTCGGCTTGACCCGGGGGCTGTGCCCCCTGGAGCTGGTTGCCTGCCCTCGGAGCAGCCCAGGACTGCCCCAGCCTGGCGGTGACCTGCTAGCACTGATCATTAACCACGCTTATCAGGCGGCAGGTTCAAAGCCCTGTGCGGGGACTTTTGTCCCTGGGGCAGGCAGAGCATGGTGTGCAGCGAGTGTGGACGGGGTGGTGCTGGAAGCAGTGGGGTTTGGAGCTGGCAGCTGCTGCAATGGCCCGTGCATGGCCATCATCCCTGTCCCTTCTGTCCCCTCTTGGTCTTGCCTCCCCAGAAGACCCGCCAGGCCCCCCATGCATCCTCAGGATGGATGAGAGTTGTCCCAGGCTGTGCCGTTGGTTGGTGCTTGGTGTACTCGGCACCGGCAGAGGTGTCGAGGCCCAGGGACCTCTGTGCCTGGAGACACCAGCCTGAGCCCTCTGCAGAGCGCTGTGGGGATGGTTCCAGCTCAGGGGGCATGCGTGGTGCTGGGAGGTGAAGGCAAAGAGAGCCCGGGATGCTCCCTGAGCACAGGAGATGGGGACCTGCTGCCATGTCCTGCGCACACCTCCCTGCAAGCCCTGCTGCACCCCAGGGTGAGGGGCAGACTGTGCCCTCCTCGCTCACATTGGTGACTTGCTATTGCCGCTGGTTGGAGGCAGGTGCTGGGGCCCAGCCAGTGCTGAGGGGTCCCTGGGCCAGGTGCAGAGCACGTTGGACATGTGTAGGACAGGATCGGGGCAGGGAGGGACTGATCCTACCCCAGAGCTGAGCACTGCTCCCCCGATGTCCCAATTACCCTGCTGTGCTCTGGTACATCGCAGCTGATGTCCCGGCGCATTTACGGCCCCATCTGGAAGTCGACCTTTGGACACTACGAGAACATCAACATCGGGAGCCCCGAGGTGCTGGAGCAGCTGCTGCGGCAGGAGGGCAAGTACCCAATGAGGAGCGACATGGCCCTGTGGAAGGAGCACCGGGACACCCGGCGCCTGCCCTACGGACCCTTCACCGAGTGAGTCCTCTCTGTGGGGCAGCAGGCAGCTTCTGCCCCTTCCCCGGCCGATCTCCTCGGCTGCCAGGTCCAGGGAGGAGCTCGTGCTGCTCCCTCTTCTGCCAAGCAGCTTGTCGTCCCCAAGCAGACGGACCTGGGGATGGAGGGTGGAAAGACCCCTGGGGCTCAGGCGATGCCCAGCGCAGCGTGGGGAGGATGCACCCGTGGATCGGGAGCTTGCTCCCAACCGCCGCCCCTTGCCTGGCTGCCCCGGCGCTGACGCCCCGTCCCCGCGCAGGGAAGGGGAGCGCTGGTACCGCCTGCGCCAGGTCCTCAACAAGAGGCTGCTGAAGCCCTCGGAGGCGGCGCTGTATGCAGGTGCCATCGGCGAGGTGGTGTCGGACCTGATGGTGCGCCTGCGGGACGAGCGGAGCCGCAGCCCCTCGGGGGTGCTGGTGTGTGACGTGGCCAACCTGCTCTACCGCTTCGCCCTGGAAGGTAGGGGGTCCTTGCCCTCGCCCCTGCCCTGCCCCGTTCATCCTGTCCCTGCGGGGGTCTGGACACGGCCTGTCCCCCACAGGGATCTCCTACATCCTCTTTGAGACCCGCATCGGGTGCCTGCGGCGGCAGGTCCCCGCCGAGACCCAGCACTTCATCGACTCCATCAACCTCATGTTCAAGAACTCCATCTTTGCCACCGTCTTGCCCCGATGGACCCGGAAGGTGCTGCCCTTCTGGGGCCGCTACCTGGACAGCTGGGACACCATCTTCGCCTTCGGTGAGGGGTGGTGATGGGGGGCCCGGCTCAGTGGGATCAGAACCCTCTAAGGACCCCCCAGCCAGCCCACCCAGTGCAGCAGGGGCAAGCGGGGACCCCGCAGAGCTCTCTGGCCACCAAGAGAGGCCAGGGCATGCTCTTCTTTCCGCAGCCCTGGGTTTGCACCTCGCCACGGGTTGCAGGGGGTGATGCCACCTGCGCAGCCACGTCTCCAGCAGGAGCTGGGATTCCCAGCCCCTTGCCTTCGCCACCTCTCGCTCCGTCAGCGCTGGGTCCCGCTGTCCCTGTCCCCGCAGGCAAGACCCTGATTGACCGTAAGATGGAGGAGCTGGAGGGGCAGGTGGAGCGGGGCAAGGAGGTGTCGGGCTACCTGAGCTACCTGCTAGCCAGCGGCCGGCTGAGCCTGGAGGAGGTCTACGGCAGCGTGGCTGAGCTGCTGCTGGCTGGTGTGGACACGGTAAGAGCTGGGCAGCTGCCACTGAGGGATCCCCACTGAGCTCTGCCCTGGGGCATTGGTCCCTTCAGTCAGGCCGTAAACCCTGGGCTGGTGGTTTGGGTGGCCCCATGGGGGAAAACCCTAGAGGATCGGTTGGTTCAGACCCTGGTTGTCCTCCCTGCCCTGCCACTGCCTTGCTCCGAGCCTCAGTTTCCCCCGCACTCGCTGGACCTTGCCTCTGGTTTCCCCATGTGCTGGAGCAGGGGCTGTCCGTCGCTGTGTCGGTGCGGCGCTTGGCGTAAGCAGGCTCTGGTGCCAGCCCCATGCCCCTCACTCCCCTCCGCGCTCTGCTCCCCCAGACCTCCAACACGCTGTCCTGGGCCTTGTACCACCTTTCCCGGGACCTGGGCATCCAGGAGGCCCTGTACCAGGAGCTGACGGCCGTCGTGCCCCCCGACCGGGTCCCCGGGGCTGAGGATATCCCCAAGATGCCACTGCTTCGTGCTGTTATCAAGGAGACGCTGAGGTACAGCCCAGCCTTGCCCCTTGCCTGAGGACCCCTATCGCTGCCCCACTTCTAGGGCCCCGTGGCAGCCCCATCCCTCCCTGCTCGGGGGTCTGGGACTGGGGAGCACCAGCTGGGGTGGCAGGTAGAGGTCCTGGGGGCTGGGGCATGGGGACATCTCCCAGGCAGGGTGTGGCTGGATTTGAGTCCCCTCCTTGGGGATGGAGATGGAGCCACGGAGCAGCAGGAAATGTTCCCCCTTGTCCTGCCTGGGGTTTTCTCTCCTTTGGAGGCTGGTGCCCAGATGAGACCTGCTCCCGCGCTAACGCTCCCTGTGTCCTGGCCCAGGATCTACCCCGTGGTCCCCACCAACGCCAGGGTCTTTTGGGAGAAGGACATCGTCATTGGAGACTACCTCTTCCCCAAGAACGTGAGTGGGGCTGTGCGGCAGGGACCCCCATTGCGCTCGGAGGGGATGGGCAGGGGGCATTAACACCCCCCCATTCCCACAGACCCTCTTCGTCCTGGCGCACTATGCCATGTCGCACGACGAGACCCACTTCCCCGAGCCCGAGCGGTTCCTGCCCCAGCGCTGGCTCCGGGGCTACGGCTCCCCCCACCACCCCTTCAGCTCCATCCCCTTCGGCTACGGGGTCCGCGCCTGCGTCGGCCGCCGCATCGCCGAGCTGGAGATGCACCTGGCTCTGGCGAGGGTGAGTATGGGGCACCGCCGGGCAGCTCAACGCCCCGAGCCGGGCTGGGTGCGCAGGGGGGGCGCCAAGGCTCTGACACCCCCCTCTCCTCGCAGATCATCCAGGCGTTCGAGGTGCGGCCGGACCCCCGCGGCGTGGAGGTGACGTCCGTGTCCCGCATCGTCCTGGTGGCCGACAAGCCCATCAACCTGGAGTTCGTCGCCCGCCCGGCGGCCCCCTGAGCGCCCCCGCCCCGGGTGCTGAGCCGGAGCCGACGCTGCCCCCCGAGGAGGGGCAGGGAGGCAACTGCCCCCCCCGCACCCTCGGGCCCCTTGGCGCTCGGAGTTGAGCCGTAAGCGCCCGGCACCCACCCCCTGCCCGGCTTTGGACGGGGGCTCCCAGCCCCACTGCAGGGAAGCTGGGGGGGGTGAGGGCTGCCCCTAAATTGCCCCTGGGGCACTAGTCTCCCCCTACCCCACATCGGCAGGAAGCTTGGGGAATTGCTGTGCCTTTCACACGCTGCGAGGGGCCCCCCCGCCCCGCCGCGCGCGCGCGCCCGGCTGGGCTGCTCGGGGAGCCGGGGGCTCTGCCTGCCGGGGGGCGCGGGGAGGGGGGTCGCAGCCGTTCTGTCTCTCCTTTGTCCCATAGTTGTGTAGCTGCGCGTTGATCTGTGCCTGCTGGAGCCGGGACGCCTGGGTCCTCTCTGAATAGCTGACCTTGGCCACAGCCACTGCTCCGTGCCTCAGTTTCCCTGCTGGGGGGGGGGGGGGGGGCAAGCTGCCGGCGGGGGCTTTGGGGTTCATGCGTGGTCCCAAGGGACAGAGCCGGCCCCAGTGCCGGGCGAGAGGAGCAATAACGCAAGCTGCCCCGGACAGGGAGGGGGTGGCAGCCTGTCCCCACCCGGTGCTGGCGCCGTGTCCCTTGGCAGGGCCTGCCGGCACGGGCCGGAGACATGGAGCATGCGGGACCTTCCCGCTATCAGCCGCTATTTCGCCGGGACACCCATATGGCCACGGGGGCACGGGGAGGGGGTCAGGGCCGACGCTGCGGCCTTGGGCGAAGCGGCCGGGGGAGGATTGGCTCAGCCCCCCCAGCCCCCGGGCAGGGGCACAGCGGGGGCCAGGCAGTCGCTGGGCGCAGGGACGGGCTGCCGGCACCCCCGGCCCATCTGCGGCGGGAGCTGTGCCAGGCTGCCAGCAGAGAGAGGGCAAGGACACGGGGCCTGGAGAAGGCTGGTGTATTAGCACGTGGCTCAACGGGACAGCGAATGCAGACGACCCCCCCCCCCCCCCAAAACGCACCCCCCCCCCCCCCAACATGTCCAGGGTCCCCTGTGCCAGCACCCCTCTGAGGACCGTCCAGGCACCGGCCTCTGCCCGGGGGCTCCAGCCCCGCTGGCCACGCGCGCCCCTACAATAAACCAGCCGGCGTGTGCAGCTGAGCCTATGCTACCCGGGCTCCTCCGGTGCCCAAGCCAGGGGGCCGGGCACGGCCGGCAGGATGCGACTGCGGGGAGATGTGGTCGAAGCGCTCAAGTGCGGCAGCAGGACGGGCCCAGGGTGGCCGGGATGGGGGACACGGCGTGGCCAAGTCCCCGGGGAGGCGTGGGTCCCCGTCGGGGTGCAGCGTGGCGCCCAGAGGCACGGCGCCAGCCGAGCATCGCCGCTGGCACCCTCGAGCGAGGCGCTCCCGGGTGCCCTCCTTTCCCCGCTCCCCTGCTTCCTTCCTCCCCACGGCCCGGAGGAGGCAGCCCCAGCCTTGAGGCGGGTCCCGGGGCCGGGGCACGCGGGCAGACCCCCCCCGCAGGGAGCCTCCAGGGGCCGAGCCTCCTTCCACGGCCCCAATGCGGCCCCGGGTCTGGCCCAGGGCCGGGCAAGAGGCTCCCAAGTCGGACAAGCCGGCGGCACTTCGTGGCGTCTTCGGAGCGAGTGTCGGTCGATGCCTGCGAGGCGAGAGAGCGCACGAGGCCGTGAGCCACGGCGGGCGCCGGGGCTGAGCCGGAGCCCCTGCGCTCCGTCCTGCCCCAGCAGCCATGGGGGTGACACAGGGACGTGAGGGCTTCGGCCCCATGCCTGGGCACCAGCCCTGGGGGTGGGAGCAGGAGCTGGCCCGAGGGCACCTCCCCGTGGCCCCACGGCAGCTCCTGCTAGAGCCGCCCCCGGGCCTTGCGCCCGGGATGGGGGAACAAGGGCAAGGCGAAGGGGAAATGGGGGTGTTTTGCCAAGTGTGGTGTGTTAACACCCCCCCCTCCCCGCTCCCCTTTTGCCCGGGGGTGCTGCCAGGGACCGCGTGGGCACGAGGCCATGGCGTGGTGCCCACACGGCCTGGGCACGAGCCCAGCTGCCGGAGCACACCATTTCGGGAATGCGGCACAGGCAGCCCGCAGGCCCCGTGCCGGAGGCTGCCGCGGGAGCAGGGGGCTCTGCCGGCCGCGGCCCCCCGGGCCAGTTGCACTGCGCACGCGGCTCATGGTGGACAGCGCATCTGGCACGCAAATAGGGGTCTGTCCCCACTGTCCTCAGCCCCACAGGGATGGCACCAGAGGGGCTAGATCTGGGGGAGGCTTTGATTCAAGGCTGAAAGGAGGGCTTTTGTCTTGGGGTGCACTGGGGTGCCCCAAAACCATCATCCAGCCCAAAGCCCAGAGACCAGCAAGACCTGCATCCCACATGCTGCCTGGACAGGGATCTGGAGGGGTGGCCATGCCAGGAGCGGGCAGCCAGCCCCGTCCTGCCCCACGGAGGTGTGAGCACGCAGGGACCAGCCCCCAGAACGGATCCCACACGCTCCTTGTGACAGCTCTGCCCTGGTGACAGGCAACGCTGGGTCCTGCTGTCCCGGGCTGGGCACCCAGCAGCGACGGCCAACCCCAGCACTGCCCCACACCTCTGCCGGGACCTGGGGGGCAGCACCCTATCTGGGTGCCCGGCACCTGGCCAGCCTCCTCCTACTTCCCCAGGGGCGCAGGCAGGCCCGGTTTGGAGGGAGGCGCACGCGGGGCCCGAGCGGCGAGGTGACCGTGACCTGGCAGTGGGGAGGGGGCAGGCGCGCTGCGGCCGGCCGAGAGCGGTGCCTACCTGAAGTGGAGAGAAATGGAGGGTGCAAATGGAGAAAGACGGAGCGTCGTGGGCTAAGAGTTAAGAGCATCAATACCTGCGGGAGTGAGCACGAGGGCCTGGAGGATATCGGAGAGGGACACGATGCCCCGCGGGTACCGGTTCTTGTCCACCAGCACCAGGCGATGGACCTGCAGGTGCAGCCAGAGCGTCAGAGCCAAGCCGGGGTGGTGGGATGGGGCCAGTGCTGCGATGCAGGAGGGATGCGCCCCACACCGCTCACCTGCTCCTTGGCGATGCGGTCGATGATTTCCTCCATGGTTTCATGGGGGTAGCAGATCAGAACCCCCTCCAGGCAGGTGGTGCGCTGCCGCAGGGCCTCCCGCACGCTGATGTCCAGGTTGTTGTAGGTCTTCTGGGCTGCCAGGTGCTGCGGGAGAGGAGGCCCCACTCAGCGCCCGCATGCTGAGCCCGCACCACACAACAGGGTCCGCCAGCGCCAGCAGCCAGGCTGCCCTGGCACTGAGCAGGGCATCAGCCCAGCAGTGGTCAGAGCGGCAGGATGAGTGTGCACAGCACAGATGCACAAGGGCACATTGTGTTTCTGTGCAAGGGACAGATGTTCACGGCCTGTGCATCTCTCCGTGGGGCAGGTGTGCATGGTACATGTGTGTCTTTGCATACAGGAGAGGTGTACGTGGCATGTGCATGTCTTCATGCAGGCAAGCGTGCATAGCACATGTGTGTCTGCATGTGGAAAAGATGCGCACAGGCATGTGTGGGCCTCTGCGAACAGGACAGATGTGCACTGGTCTGTGTGTGTCTCTGCACACAGGACCGACGTGCATGGCACGTGCACATGCAGGGTGTGAGCACCCCAGCTGGATGCACGCAAAGGGCTGCCCATGCGCGCCTGTCTCTAACGTACCCCCCATTCCCCGTGCTTGTGCTGCCATGTGCGTGCAAAAACACGCGATACTCACAATGACATCAAACCTTGAGTAGAGGCCGACCACTTGCCCTGCAAAGAGACACACAGCACAGGGTCAAGGGGGCTCAGGATGGTCCCCTGGGTGACGTGCTCCCCCCGGAGCCTTGGGACAGCAGAGCAGGGGATAGGGGACCTGGGTGCTGCTGGCATCCCACCCTGAGCCCAAGGGTCCCACGTGAGATGGGACGGGGAGGAAGGGTTTGCTGGTGGGGATGAGGCAGGAGCCCCAGGCAGGGGGAGAAGGGGGTCACCAGGCCCCTTGGCCCCCTCCCTGGGTACCCGCATCGTTGATGACTGGCAGCGCGGACACGCGGCGGTCCACGAAGATCTCCAGCGCGGTGTAGATGGGGGCGGACTCGAGCACGACGGCGATGTCGCGGAAGGTGCCGACGCACAGCTCCTGCACCGTCTTCTTCAGAAAGCGAGGCTTGGGGATGGTGGAGCCCTGCAACAGGGCAGGCCAGCGGTGGGCAGAGCCGGGCGGTGGGCAGAGCCCCCGCGGGGCGCCCGTGACCCCAGTGCGCACGCCCGACCCGCTGTGGGCACAGGCCCAGGCCTGCGTGCGCACCCTGTGCGTGCGTGCACGCCCTGTAGGTGCACACGCACATCCCCCTGCCTGCGCGCCTGCCCACACCGCGTGCGCAGATCAGGCGTCTTCAGGTGCCCAGGCCGTGCACGCTCACACCCAACAGCTGCACACACACACACAGAAACTCCTTGTGGGCGGGCATGCCGCTGCCCCACGCACACTCACACTCAACGGGTGCACACACAGACACGCTCCTCGTGTGCACGCACATACCCTGCACATGCACACCAGCTGCACGCACACTGTGCACACACACACACACACGCTACACATACACACATCCCCATGCACACACACAGCCCACCACTTGCACACACCCGCACACACAACGTGCACACCCCACACCCACGTACACCCCCGCTGTGTGCACCCCGCAGTGTGCGGGTCCCCAAGGTGGGGGCCCCCCCGTGCCTGTGGGCCCCGTGCCATAACACCTCACCACGCACAGACCCCCCCCACCACCCCCGGCCCCGTTCGCCCCGCACTCACGAAGATGTGGAGGAACTTGAGGATGCGCTTGTGCGTGAGGATGTGCAGGACGTTCCCCGAGACGGGCTCGATCACGGGCAGCCGGTGGATTTTGTGCTTGATGAGGGAGTAGACGGCATCGAAGAGGCTGCAGGCAATGGGGCCACCGTGGGGAGGGGGACACGGCTGTGCCCAGAAACCCCCCAGAATCCGGGGCACTCTCCCCCCTTGGGGCCACCGCTCCCCAGTCCTACCCCCCCTGCAGCCAAGGGCAGCTGGGGCACCCAGACTCCTGGGTTCCTTTCCCACCACCTCTCCCATGCTGGAGCCAGCTCCAGGAAGGGGCAGACTCGACACAGCCCCCGGGGGGCTGCAGGCCACGGAGGCCCCAGGGAGGCGGTGAGCAGGCTGCGCCCCAGAGTTGAGCCTGCGCCGGTGGGGAGCTTCAGACTCACCTATCGCTCGGGGAGATGTGGACCAGCGGCTTGAAGGAGCCTTGCAGATACACCTCTGGGAAGGGAGAGAGGTGGGAGCGGGGGCACCCACAGGGCTGTGCCCACCAGCAGCAGCGTTGGATTGCACCCCCCAAACCATGCCTGCAGCCCCCGCCACCCCTCCATGCAGCCATATGCCCCTGCGTCCCATCCTCTCACACTTCCCAGCACCCACCACCATGCCAAGCGTGATGTCCCCAGTCCCAGCACCCCTGTTTGTACCTCTCCACGTCTCAATCTTGTGCTCCTCCACCTCGTAGATCTGAACCTGAGGGCAGCGAGAGGCTCTGTCACGGTGGGGCCCTGCTGGCAGCCGCGGGGCTCTGCAAGGGGGGAGCAAGCCCTGGGTGCTGCCCCTTCCCTGGCCATCCCACCCCATCTCCCTGAGCATGGGGATCAGGTCTCGGGGACCCCTTGGGTGCCAGGCACAGGGGTCACCAAACCTGCTTGCATCCAGGCAGGGTCAGAGTGGATGCACCGCCGGGCCCTTCCCCTGGCACACTGCAGGGTGCAGAGGCCGATGCCGGACTCACCAGGGGCGAGCGGTAGTAGCGGTGCAGGATGTTGATGAAGTCGGTGATGGTGAGCATCCCTGCGGAGATACGTGGGGCTGGCACTGCCACCGGGGCAGCCCGCAGCCCTGCGGCGATGCCCTGGGGCCCTCCGAGCCGCCGGGCAGGGGAAGGGGCGACACTGCACTCCCAGCACTCACCCACGAAGCTCTGCATCTTGCTGTCCCATAGCGGGGCTGCCCGCACCCCGTTGGCCACCAGCGCCACAAAGGCCTTCTTGATCTGCCGGCAGAGTGGAGAGAGGTGGCGGGGGTCCCTGAGCCTGCTCTTCCACCATCCCCGCTGACCCCCAGGCCCCCGCGGTCCCCCGCAGCCTCACCTCCAGGGTGGTGTCAAAAACAAGAAGCTTGCAGCTAGTGGGGACGGCGTCGTAGCAGCAGTGGCTCCTCATGAAGTGCATGTAGACCTCGGCGTCGGGGCTCTGAAACTCGCTGTCCGGGTCCGGCCCCAGCCCCAGCATCTCGGTGCTCAGCGTGAAGGTGACGGGCCTTGTGCCCCTCCACCTGTCCTCATGCTCCTCCTCCTCCTCCTCCCTGGTGCATGGTGCCTCCAGAAACCCTGCAGCTGGACCCACCCCAGCCCTGAGTGGTGAGCTGAGCTGCCAGGTCTCAGCAGAGGGCACCAAGGGGATGCTGCGGGAGGGGATGCTGTACCCACCACCCTGCTTGGGCCGGCAGAGCACTCCTGTGCCCCTGTCCATAGGGACAGGGATTGCACGTAGCGCAGCAGTTCTCCAGCTATAGGGCCTGGGGGACACTGGGAGCAGCTAGGAAGGAGCTCGGCAGTGGGGTAACGGGGGGCACCGGCAGGGCTCACTGCGCGGGGGACACGGGTGGGCCAAGGATGGACACACACGTTGCATGTGTGAGCCAGCTCCCATCCTACAGGGATCAGCACCGCTCATCCCACTGCCTGCTACCCACCTTCCTCCTCTGGGCGGGCAGCGGCATTCAGCAGCGACACCTGAGGGGTCACACAGAGAGGGGGGTCAGCAGGAGCCAGCCCCCCTCTCTCCCCCCCCAGGTGCTGCCTGCACCCATCCCGCTGGCTCAGCTCCCCCTTCCACAGGGCCGAGCCAGGCAGACCAGAGCAGAGATGGGGAGCAGCCCCCAGGCCCCCCACGGGGGCCCTGCCATGACAGCCCCCGCGGGGCCGAAGCCCCCAGCCCGGGCCAGCCCGTGGCTCGACCAGCCCGGCACCCCCGCAACTGGGCCCTGGACGCCTGGGTCCTCTCTTTGCTGTCTGAGCGCAGCAGGTCCCGCAGCGGCTCTGCACCCTTCCTCTCCCTCCCCCGGCCCCCAAGGTGTAAATCCCGGCCCTGATTCCTGCTGCCCTTCGCTGGTGCCCAGCCAGCCCCACCTGCCACCTGGGGACCAGGTCTGCCGGGTCCCGCACCGGGGAGACCCTGCAACAGCAACGCAGGCAGCCCCAGGCAGGGGGACAGCAGCACGGCGAGCCGGCTGGCCCCGTGCCCCCCCGGAGCCCCCGGGAGACCCTACCACAACAAGCGGCACGCACGGCAGGAACAGCAGCCCCGGACCACGAACCTGCCAGCAGAGCCAGTGTTTACAAGCAACCCTGCACGAACGCAGCCCCGTGGTCCGCTCCAAAAGGGAGCTAAATCTAACTGCAGAAAGGAGGTGACCCTACGCTAACACCCCCCCACCCTGACCCCAACCATTCCCGTGGGGCTGGGGCAAGCCGGGGAAGGTGCACAGGTCAGGCTGTGCTCCGGCCCCTTGCCCCCAAGGCTGCCTGGCTGCGGGAAGGGGGCCGCCAGCCCCCCAAACCCCCCACCCAGGGGTGCCCGTGTCCCCGTGAGGGGGCTGCCGAGCCGGGCCCCCGACCCGTCCCCGCGGTACCTGGGGAGCAGCGGGGCTCGGGAGTTGCTCCATGCTGACTGCAGGGCAGCGCTGCTATTCTGGGCCGGCGGCTGCTCCGGGGCCTGGCAGATAGGGTGTCAGTGAGCAATGCCAGCCATGCCCCCGCCACCGCCGGAGAGGGGGGGGGAGCCGCCGTGCCACCCCGGACCGCGGCACCTGCTGGGGCCTGCAGGGGATGGCGGTGGCCCGAGGGGACAGCAGCAGCTCTGGCGATGCAGGGGGTGATGGACAGATGGGCCGTTAGCAGAAAACCTGCCCCTTGCACACCCCTTTCCTCCACGGGCAGCACTCAGCACCTCCCAGGATGCAGCCCTGCATGCTCAGATGCTGCTGGGGCCTGGACCACGCTGCTCCCCACCCTGCCTGCAGGATGGGGGCTATCATACCCCCACCTCCCCCAGGTGCTGGGGGCAGCCAGAGCAGCTGGGGACAGGGGGAAGCTCAGCCCAGGCCCCAGTCCCTTTGCCCCCAGGGTCCTCTTCAGTTCAGCCCGTCCCCATGGGTCTCATGATGGGGGGACCCCATTGCCTGTGGGGAACCTCTTTCCTCACCCCACTGGGCCACCCACCCCCCCACCCTCTGCTTGCTCCAGGCTCCGTTTCTATTTCAGGAAGGTTCAAATAACCCCTTGGCTGGCTGCCGTGCCAGCTCGGGAGCAGCCATGGGCAAGCAGGCCCGTGGCTGCTGGTCCTGCCCACAGGAAGCCCAGGGGACACGGTGGCTCCAGCTGACGGGAGGGACGGCTGCAGCCCAGGCCACAGGGGGGCTGCAGGGACCCCAGGTCACAGTGCAGCAAGTGGGAGATGCCACCAGGCCAGGCCAGGGGGAGGGTTTAAATCACAGTTGACAGCTTCCCAAAATACACGCTAGATGCAAGAAGGGAGGGGGGAGGCAGCCCCAAGCACCCAGTCAAGGGTAAGAGGAGCAAAGCCCCTGCCTCAAGAGATAGGGGGCAGGAAGAGGAGGGACGAGTGCAGGGGGCCAGGCAGCAGCACCAGGGCATGGCTCATCCCAGGGTGGCACAAGGACACAGCAAGTGGCCCAGTCCTGCCTGGAACTTGCCGTGCAGCAAGGCAAGGGGTGCGATGGGGACAGACCACTTAGTGCAGCTGCAAGAGACAGCTGCTGAGCCAGGGCCGCCTGGCTCCAGCCTGGCCACCAAAGGGGTGCTGGCAGCAGGGAAGGGAGCGTGCCTCTCCCCTTTCGTGCTCGCACCCCGGCAGCTATTTTAGGGTGCTGGAGAGAAGCCGAGGAGCAATGAGATTGTCACCAAGGAGACTGGAGAAACAGAGACCAAGCTGCAGGCACTGGGGGGCTGTGGGGAGAGAAGGGCTTTCTGCAAGCCCAAGTGCCGGGGAGCAGCGCTCAGCACCTTGTCTGGCACCAGCCCAGAGCAGCCCCTTCCCCTGAGGGGGGCTGCTGAGCCTGGGGGAGACAGCATGCAGCTCGAGGGGCCAGAACCTGCACTAGCCAGCTGGGAGCCAAGCACCTGGGACCGTGGCACTTCCCCTAGAGCAGGGAAGGATTTACACATCGGGGAAGGGAGAGTTCTCCAAGCACCTCTCCCAGCCCCAGGCAGACCTCACTCCTCCCCATGCCCAGGCTTTGAGGTGCCCAGGAGCTGGGACTAAAGGCTCCCCCAGCCCTGGGGACACCTGCGGGAGCAGGGCACACATCTCGCAGCACTGCCTCTTGCTGTGCTGCCCAAGCTTGTGCCTGCCTCAGCCCTCACAGACCCAGGGGGAAGAAAAAGCCCCAGATCAAGCCCAGCGTGGGGCTGCAAAAGCAGCCCCTAGCAAGCAGTGCAGACCTTGGTCAAGCACCTCCAGCAGAGGCAGACTGGCACTGGGATACAAGGCAGACCCCAGAGCCAAGCTGCAACACCAGGAGCTGCTCTCTTACCTAAGAGGGGGGTCAGGCCACAGCCATGCTTACCTGATGTCTGGCTCAGGGCAGGATGGAGGAGCCCTCACTGACCACGGGGAAAGGCTAGGAGGTGGCAAAAACCCTGCCTACCCCCGAGCCTGACAGAGCATGGGGGCAGCTGAGCTGCCCTCTGTACCCAAACACACCAGGGAAATGCAGCAAGGTCAAGTTCAGGAGAACAGCTGAGAGTGCTAAACTTTAATGGAGATCCTTGAGAAACAAAGGGAAAACAGATCAGAGCCCCCAAGAATAGCACCAGCCTGTGGCACCTGTGCACACATTGCAGGGTTACGCAGGAGAGCCAAGAGCCTTGAGAGGATGCTCCCTCCCCAGCAGCTGTACCGGCCCCACTACAGACAGTGGGCACACTGGTATTCACGACCTCTCTCTGCAGGCGAGCAGTGGTGATGTGTAAGCCTGAGGCTTTTTCCAGGCCTCGAGGCTGGGGGAGGGCAGTAGGGAAGGATCTTGGCACAGGCTTTCAGAAAAGATAAAACAGGTCAGTTAAAAGTCTCAAACCCTGCTCCTCCTGGAAGAGCCAGGTGGTGGCAGGAGAACCAGGGTGCTTTTTTCTCCTGGGGCTGCCAGTCTCTCCCCTGGGGCCAGGCTGCAGTGAGGCCAGAGAAGCGCAGCTCTGCTGGGCTCCCAGTGGCTCAGGACTAGTGCACAGTGACACAGGCAAGCAAGAGCTTGGCCCATGCTGGTGGGGAAAGGGAAGGCCAGGCTGACTCCAAGCTCAGCCAGCTCCCACGCAGCAAAGAAGCTGCCACCACGTCAGGCTTTAACAAAAGCCTGAGACAAAGGCCAGGCAAACCAGACTTCCTCAGGCTTCGCCATCTGGAGATTTCTTTTGTTTTAAAAATCTGAAGCTAAACAGCTCTCCCCTTTGCCCAGTAAAACATCCCTCTCTAAAAACAGCCCACAAGCAAGTGTGCAGTGCAAGGGGCTCCCACAGTCCTTGGTCTCTGGAGTCAGCTCCTGTCTCTTCCTTTGAGGTAGGTTCAGGTGTCCCCAAGGAGGGACGGTGGCTGCCTAATCACATCACCAGGGTAGCGTCTGAGAGGCAGCCAGCAGGTTTCTGGCCAGCTCCACCAGTGCACTTGTTGAGAGGTAAACTCTGCGCAGGGCTGGGCTCCAGGCTTCTTGTAGGGTCCTCATCTCTTGAAGGGAGGAGTTTGCTGCGGGAAAAAGGAGACCCAATGCTACTTAGGGACAGTGAAAAGGATCAAAAGGGGCATGGGGCAACACTCACCTGTGGTACCATCACACACAGGCTCAGAAAATGGGGCTGCCAGGTTACCCTATGCCATCCCCCTCCCAGGCAGCACCAATCACCCCAACAGACATCCAAGACAGTGAGGGGACATTAGGGCAAGAGGTTGATCTCCCTAGCTGCACATAAAGCCAGCTGCATCCTGTCCCAGGCACAGAGAGCAGGGATCCCCTTCCCCTTAACACCAGAGACCAGTGGTGTGCCTGTCCTCTGCTTTGGCCCAGACAGCTACCTGCACGGTGAGGGAGGACGAGGGTTCATCTGAGTGAGCCAGCAGTGCCTATTTTGCAGTCCAGCTTTGCTTAGGGAAGCCAGCAAGGTGCAGCAGCCCAGCAGGCCTTGCTGCTCTCCCAGCCCCATGCTGGAGGACAGAGTCTCACGAGAGCCCCTGCTCACTGCTGGCCACGTTAGAGCCCACAGAGATGCTACAGGTCCCCCTGGGGAATATCTCATCTGCATGTCCTGCCCACGACAGCTGCTCTCCAAACATCACCCAGTCCAGCCGTTCTCTCTCTGGCCTCACTCCCATCATGGGAGTGTCCCTCATGGACATACAGTGCCAAGGAGACATGTCCAGTCCTGTAGACACCTTGCCAACCCTACTACTTGGCTATCCAGAAAGCAGAGGCTCAGACCCCATAAGTCAACCTGTTCCTCTCCTTCTAAACAAAGCTGCTTTCCCTTGGTGCCCATTCTCTCTCACAACACCAGTCCTAAAGCTACACTGCAAACATCACACACATCACTGCCAGTGCAAACTCACCCCAGTCTGCCCAGTTCCAGTTTGCTGAAGCCATTTGATTGAACGTTGCTCTTCTGGAGGAAGAAAGACTTCGGCAACGACCACTGCAGGAGGAGAGAAAGACAAACAAGTGGCTACCCAAGCTGCTGACACACAGCAAAACCCTTCACTCTGCTGTGCTCCAAGCAGGCTGGGCTCTGCTATAGTCTGCCCTAGTGCTCTTGAGCTTAAACTGCCCTCACACCGCCATGCATCGTCAGTGCCACCAGTCCGTTTCCAGAATAGCAAACACAGCAGTCTTTACTCTCTGCTTAATGAGTCCCTCTGCTGCAAGTGGGAGCAGTGCATCTTGAGGTCGAAAGAGTGGGTTTCTTCACTGCATGAGCCTGTTCTAAGGCACGGGAGTGACAGACAGATTGTTCCCTCACAGAGGGAAATATAGGGCAGATCAGATTCTAAATATCTGGGGCTGTGCCCAGCGCACCCAAGGATATTCAGATGCAAAGTACTTGCAGATCTGATTTACTGGGTTGACTTCACACTGGAGGGAGATAGAGAAATGTGTGTTTTCCCAGACTCCTGGAGGCCCTGGCACAGAGGGAAGAACAGCACAAACACAGGTAGGACAGGAGTCACAGGAAATGAAACAAGCACAAAAGCACATCTGAATCACGACAACCCAGAGAGCTACAGGCCCTCCCTGCCTGCCCCTGAGCCAGGAACTCCCCAGGATAGTGCAGCATCTGGCAACAGGAAGCTTGTGTTTCCCGTTCCCCCTCTTAACAGACTTCAGAGTAGGCAAAGAACCACCTCTCTCTAGCTCACCCACAGTCAAACTCACCATCTGGGCCAAATCTGTCCCTGTCCCAGTGTGGTATCCTTTGACACACCAGTTCCTCAATACCTCCAGACCTGGCAAGTGGCAAAACAGACAAGAAACAAGAATGAAGGACAAAATCTGAAGAGAGCTGAGTCCTCCCAGCCTAGGGCACACAAGAACACCGCACAGGAGGGAACTGACCATGCAGCATGTGTCATGCCTTAACTACTTGAACACATGGCCTGGGCCCCAGCAAACACAGGGTAAATTAAGGGCATTCACCTTTTGTACAAGTAAACACCACTGAACATCAGCACGTGGTCTGCCGCGGCGTCTGTCTTGCTCCCAAAAAGCCAGCCGCACTGTGCAGTAGGCTCAGCTACATAGGGAAACTGGGGCAACACAGGATTTGCCAATTTAGACCAGACTGTCTGTCCCCTTGAGCCTGATGCCTGCCAACAACAGCAGCCGATTTGGGCTGCACTGAAGGAATTTTCTACAATGCAAATGTAGAGCAGCTTTGCTGTCATCGGCCTCTTTCCTAGAGGAGAGCAGCTCAGGTACCCTCCTCCCTGCACCTATGAACTGCAGCATCTCAGTATGCCATCTCCTCCCTGCACTTGATCCATCCAGGCCACATGAACACACACAGGTCTCAACATGGCCTGTGCAGTCTGGGCTGAGACCTGGTCTCCATCCCTGGCAGAGGGCAAGGCTGGCATGGACCGAGTTCACTGACAATGCACACAGATGCCCAGGCTGCATGGTTAGAAGGGACCATCCCTCGAGATAGTCTCCGCACACAAGACGTGCTGCTCCAGAGCACACAGAGGTCACTCTGAGGCACAGCCATGTGTCTAGCTGCACTGAACAGGCTCCATTTCCTCCAAGACCTGTTCCACCTCCTGCTAGCTGTCTCCAGTACAACCAAGCTGCCTGCCATCTGCTAACTAGGCAACTTTGAGAAATACAGGACTGCTGCCTTCCCTTTTTCAAGATACTTAGAGTCACAGCACAAGCTAAGTTGCCTTGAGATTTAAGAACTAGCAAAGCAAGGGCCAAGAACTTGATGCTGTCCAGCTGGGGTTACCGTCGTTTTGCTATACGATACCAACCCTGGCTATAGGAGGAATTCTTGTCGTCCAGTCAAACTGTTCCTCTTTGACCTTTCAGCAAGCCCCAAGACCTTGGAAAAAAACCCACGTCTTGGGGGCTGAGGGGAGCAGGGCAGCCCTGCCCCAGTTCTATGCATCAGACAGCGCTTTGCACCTTGCTGGCCAGGGAGAAATGATGACTGTATGGAACATATGTGAATGGAAAGTACACAGAGGAAGACTGTGTTTTGCTCAGAGGTGAAAAGCAGCACCAGGTTGGAGCAATTCTGCTTTCCAGGCTAGAGCACTGAACCAGGTTCCCAGCGTTAGCAGCAAAGCTCAGGGCAGCACTTCAGTGAGGATGATGACAAGATCTTTCCTCCAGCTGACAGGAGAGGATCCAGTAAAGGTATTAGCGAGAAGGACAGGCATGCACTGACAGTGCAGCTGGAGAGGGCTATGAGGTTACTATCTCTCTGTGAGAGACAGTTACTGACCCCTTTCATATTTGCTTAAACAGCAGTGAGAAATGACAAAAGCATTTTTTTCACTCTGCTTTAAAGTCAGGCTAGGAGCACACATATGGCCAGCTCAGCAGAGAGTCAGCACCTTCAGAAACCTTTCCGTCTAAATCAGATGTGTGATAGAGAGCCCCAGGCTACAGTCTCTTTCTTTCCAAGTTCTCTAACACCTCACACTAGAACTCTGCTAGTTCTTTCTTGCAAAATAGCCTCTCCAGGTGCCCTGACAGAGACAACCCTGAGCAAGAAGGAATTGGTCTGGCCCAGATAAGCCTCATTAAAGGACTGTTCTTACTGAATCAGAGCTGTCCAGGAAAGGTGGAAGTGACAGCTAAATTCCTACTACTTAGGAAAAATCTTTCTTTCTCCTTTGTGCACACAGACACTTTCATAGACTAGAAAGCTACAGGAAGCCAGGCAATAGGCCCAATTTTCCCTTCACTTCACAAAACACCTTTAAGGAACAAACCCAATGACTCAGGCATTTTCTCCCTTTAAAGAGGGCAGAGGTATGCAATACGGGCCAGATTTACAGGTTCAAGGCAGAATCCAGCCTGCTTCAGTTGGGGACCAGAAAAGCCTAAAACATCTGCAGGTGCTGGTGCTGAGTACACAGGGGCAGTCAGCACCTGAGATCAACTCAGAACAAGTTCTTCCTCACACGTGAAGCAGTTTGGGAGCAGAATACATTTTCTAAAGCTAGTGTAATTCAGCACAGTTCACAAGTCTCCCATGACTGCAGGCATGCAGCCTGTCTGGCTCAGGTAACCATGCCAGGCTCTCGATTACCTTTGTGTTTATTCAAGTAGTATTTGAGCTCCCACTGGGTTGCCAGGATATTGAAGTAACGAGGCTGTTCAAAGAAGTGCAGGTACCGCATGGAGATGTGGGTAGGAAACACCCGCTCAAACTGCCCGCGCCGGGAATACTCATCCTCTGTCTCCACTAGGATGCGAACATCATCTGGGGTCAGGATGTCCAAGACAGAAGAATAAAAATCCTGCAGACAAGAGCATCCCAGGTTCAGAAGAAGTGAACTATGCTTTGCCAGTCCCCCTTTGCACCTCCTCAATCTCCAAACCCTTTCAGGCAGAGATGTTTGTGCGCCTGGGACCTTTGGGACACAGACAACACAGGGAGAATAAAGAAATTTAGGCTCAGTGGTGACATCCAGGCTGCACAGAGCTGAAGAGATCCCCAGCTCTGCAGCCCTATCTCTTACAGACACTGCCAGCTTGCACACAAGACAAGTGTCCCTGCTACCTTGCACAGAGTCAGCAGGCAAACGCTATGAGAGTTGCACAGCATCATACAGAGGAACAGGCAGTGCTCAGACCCTGTTTGGGGACCAGCAGGTAATGTGCCCTTCAGCATAGGTCCATTTCAAAGCAAAGAGAAGTCAGAGCAGCAGCAGTTTAAGCAAACCTGTCTTATTTCTGACCATGTGTCTTGTAACCCACTGGAGCCCAAATGGTCCCCATCATCTGGCTGTCCCCAAAGCGGGGCACAATCTGAAAAGGAGCAAGGAATATACATATGGGACTGGTTGGGACAGTGGCTTGGCAGGATGGTGCAAGTATCAGAGGAGATGGTATCATACCTGGTCAGGCACCTTCTGTGTCAAGTAATATGCTCTCTTCATCTTCTCTGCTGTGAAAAGCTCAGAGGCTGACTTGGGCTTCTCCTTCACAGCACTGCCCAGACTGAGGACATAAGAAGATCCAGTAGAGTATTTATGCAGACAAGGCAGAGTCCTGCCATTGCAGGGCTGTTCTCAGCAACTTCTGTGTGAGCACTGACACCCTCAGGAAGATGCTGTGGAGAACAGAATGCTTTCTCCACGGATTTTGTTAATTCTGAGGTCAGTGAAGCACCCCCAGCCTTATGCCTCAGCATAGGACCCTGGGAGAATGCGGGCAGGGGAAAAGACAGGGCCCTACCAGTCCCTCACTAAGGCACTACAGCATTCCTTCATCCAAAAGGTGAAGGATCACCTCACACCCAGGTAGAAGGCAGAAAGGCCAAAGACACAACACAAACTAATATGGAGCACTTGAACCCTGGCAGGATCTCAGATTTACATTCCCCCTGGAACACAGCTTTCTAACTCTAAACACAGGCCTGGATTCAGTACTAGGAAGGAGAGATCTGCTGGCTCAAAAACTTCTTGCCACATTCAAGAACTCAAATTCATCTCCAGTTCCACATGCTGCAGCAAATTCTGGCCTTTTGTAAGATCTGACCAGCAACTGTCTAAACTATTCTAAGCACTCAATTGAACCATTTTCAGACGCCAGAGTCTGGGAGATACTTGTCCAATACCTTTTAACACTTGTATCCACACAACTGAAGTTGTTCAGCTGATGCAAAAATAGTTAGTAGTGTACAGATCAAAACAGTGAAAGCAGATCCCCAAGGTTGTGCTGCACGGTGCTCAGGAAGCACACCAAAATCTACTAAAATTATGCCCATATTAAAAAAAAAAAAAAAAAAAAAGAAAAATCCTTTCATATCCTTCCTAGGACAGGAGATACTGTTAAGCAAGCTTTCCCTGGACACAGGAACTCCAATAATGCATGATCTGAACCATGTTAAGGAGCTGATTAATTCCCAGCAGGTCCCTACGAGGACACCTGCCCTTCAGCACCTCTGCTGCAAGCTGCAAACGAGCGTGTGATCAAAGCGCCGCAGATGAGCTGGCGAGAACTCCCCGGGCTGGAACGGGCCCGCGCTTGAGGCTTCTCCCTTTGCTGAGGGCACTGGGCAGGCAGATAGCGAGATAGATGGCCATCTGCCTACGCGTCCATCACCATGTGCTGATGCTCATCTCGACAAGCAGCCCCTTCGGTGAGCCACAGCCAGCAGCCACCCTACTGCAGGGAACAGGACTGGTTCCCCCTCCCCCCCACTGTCAGGTCTGAAACCAGTAAAAGCCCAAGCTGTGAACATAGAAACGCAGAAGCAACAGAGACCTTCCAGCAGTGCCTGGGCGGACAGTGCTCAGAAATGAGCCTTACGTAAGAAAAAGTCATGCTGGCTGCAAGTCAGACTGTGCACACCCACACCCATGGGTCTACAGCCTCTGGCACCCACAGTCCTGCCTAAGGAACAAGGATCTCTGTCCTTTGCAAAATAACAGCTGCTCAACTTGCTCAAGGAGGCAGCAAGGCAGCCCTGGGGGACGGGATAAGTGGATCCAGCCCCAACACAGCCAGCCCTCTGACCACATGGAGAGGCAGTGCGGCTCAGCATCGTATTAGTTCTGGCAGGGGGAAGAAGGAGAAGGCATGACATGACTAACCGCAGAGCAAGCACAAATGGCTCTGGCCTCTCTTCCAATTATGGACTCACAGATCCGGCACAATCCTTCTACCTTGAAGAGATTGCAGGAACCAGATACTCAGGCAATTAAGTCCCTCAGACCCATAGCTAAAGTTCCAGCAAACACAGGCTCTCCACAGCACAGAAACCAGCATTTACTGTGCTGAAAGCAGCCCCCCAAAATGAAACCCTCAAGAGAAAAGCCCACCTTGCCCCACAGCCCTGTCAGAGAAGTGGGCTGACCTGGTGGTAGAGCTGCTTCCAGTTCCTGGCCTTGAGGCTATATCGCCCACACTGGGCAGAACGAAGCCAGCGAGGTTGAGGAGGTCCCGGATCATCTGGCCCTTGATGCTCACATCCAGAGGGGAGTTTGAGTGGAGGCTGCAGGAGGGAAGCACGGTGTGCTACAGTGGAGCTGCTGAGCCCCACAGCACTGAGATCACTCTGTGGGTTAATAGCAACTAGGTACAAAAACCAATGTGTCCCTTGCCTCATGACGGACATTACAGCCACGAGACAGTCAGAAAAATCCTGAAATGGCTCTTTGTATGGGGCCTCCCTACAAGAAACATTTCATTTCTCTTCTCCCTCCCAGAGGGAGGTTGGAAATCAGCAAATCCAGCTCCAGAGTGCTGTCTGGGATCACAGCTCTGCACCCGATTCATGCCCATCCATCTGGGCAGGTGGGAGAGGCTGTGCTCACACACACTTCAGCTCCCAGCCCTGCCTGTGAAACCGAGACTGGTACACAAGGCATTGGAGTCACTGATCACTTCGGCCCACGCAAAGAAGAAATCTCTGCCATCATCCATTTGCTACATGACACATCCCTCCTTGGCCTTCCTTTTTAACATATTCTTCCCTCGTTATAACTAGAATGTGCCCAACAAAGGTTTCTGAGCTGTGGAAAGATGTTGCTTTTGCAGCACGGAGGACTTTGGCTCCTGCAATCTGCAGGGGGAGGCTTCAAAGCCCAGAGCCTTTCAGCACACAGTGCAGGGGACATCACAGGCCAAATTCACTTTGTGGTAAAAGAAAGGCCATTATCCACCCTGCTCTGGCTCAGAGAGAGATTTCAGAGGAGGAACTGCTTTACCTGGGGGAAATGTTGACCTCTAAGATCCAGGGCTTGAGATTTTCATCCAGCATGATATCAAACCCAAACAGCTCATGGCAACAATATGGGCGCCGCACATACATCTTCACCAGGCTGTTCACATAGGGCTCAGATCTGCAAGCCAAGGAAGAAAGTTTTTCTCCAACTGCCAGACAACAGAGATCTGACTGTTTACAGCACACTGCTGGTTCTGAGAGCATACGTGGCCACTTGCTGTGGGAACACATGGGCTGAGAGGCCAATGCAAGCAGTGAGACCTACTGCTGCACCATATATGGATCCAGCATCAGATCCTGAGCATCCCCAGTTGCAGCTGCCCGCAGCCTCTGGCTGCAGGATCCACCTCTGAACACAAAATTCTTCCAGCAGCAGGGAACCTTTCTTCTCAGGTGCCCTGCCCAAGCAGCGGGGCAGGAAGCAAGCTGGGCAGAGGTGCTGGGTACTCTGTACCCTCCTAGCCTCCCCCCTTGCACTGCAGGCAGACCCAGGAAATTTAAGGGCAAAGCAGCTTCTCAGCTGTTGACACAAAAAAGGCCCCATCTCACAAAACGAACACACACCCATGGGCTGTTCAGCACTGGCAGAGTGAGACAAGCCCAACACAGATCAGGGTGTCCAAAGCTCCATCTAGAGCCAGGATCTTGACCCACTTCTATTTACCCCTGCTTAAGAAACAGAATGAATGGAAGGATTTAGAGAGAAATACTGAAGCTGACACAGGACTGGATAGCCAGAGGTGCCAGGGTGCAATGCTGCAGCCAGGCAAAGGGCAAGGGGTGCCAGGACTCACGCAATGATGGTTTTAATAACGATGTCTTTAATCTTCTCCCAGATGGCCTCACTATTAATTCCCTTCTGGGTCAGGTAAGTCCAGAGTGCTTTGAGAGCCCTGGGAGAAAGAAAGCAAAGGAGATAGTTTTGTAGCCCCTTGCTGCCCAGCACAGCACTGCTACAGGAGCAAAAACAGAGGGAGTCTTGACAAAGCTCTCCCCTGACAGCAAGCAAGGGTGCATCTCCCACCTTTTCCAAGCACAGCCATCCTTCTGCGAGTCCCCAAACCACTCAACTTTTGGCTGCTGCCCTCCCCATCCTGGCCCCTGACCTTGCAAGGCCAAGCCACCAGAAACATAAATCTGTCCTAGACTTGTCCCAGCATTGGAGTATCAGGTCCCAAATTAGCACAAGCAGGGTATGTCAGCCCCAGATTTGCTCTTCCCCCACCCTCCGTGTCCTCAACAAACCTCCCCTTTCTGCAAGCTTTCCCCATGAGCACTGCAAAGCAGCTCAGCAGGAATCCATCAAGGCCCCCATAAATCTTTTATCTAGAGCCATTTCACTGAGGTTTGAGGGAAGGCAGAGGGAGGAAAAGAAAAATCAGGAGAAAATGATGGTGGGGGGGGAGTGTCTCAGCTTTTATAGGAGTTTCCCACACCACACCAAGTGCTGCTAGCTGCCCTGACACTGAGCCAAGGATGCTCAGATGTTGTTCAAATGAGACCATGTGGCTAATGGCCAGGAATCCAAAGGTCACGCTTCCTGCATACAAGATGGAGTTGATTACAGCCACTCATCTTTAATGTGGGAGCAGCCAGCTTTGACTTGCCTGGCGATACTGAAAATCCACAGAATCCCACCACCATGGGATTTCAAGTGCCAGGGGACAGCAGACTCTTCCCAGTGGAGGAAGAGACAACTGCACAGCAAGTCCAAGCCATCGAAAGCAAGCCTATTACAGCAAACTACCTTCTGCAGCCCCCTTTGAAGTGAAATAGCCCAGCCGCAGGTCCATGAATTGAGAAATCTATCCCACACTATTTTTAAAAGAGTTTAAACACTACCACAGAATGAGGGATAAGTGCCTGGGGATTTGGGCCAGTCTGCCAATGGACAGCAGGGAACAGAACCCCTGCAAGACTGCAGCCCTCTTCTGAGGCAACTAGAAATAGCACTGCTGCTCCTCAGTGCTCTGTACCATTCACACCACTAGCACACAAATTATCAGTTCTGCACCAGAATTGTCGCTTTCTCCAGCTCCATTGGGAAGTCAGGGGTGAAATGGCAAGAAGCTCCCGTCTAGCCAGCTTATGTATCAGAACTGTCAATTAAAGTTCTAATAGCGAAATCAGACTCAGGTTTAACCACATTCCATCAACTCCCAACTAGGGCAAGAGAATGAATGCACACAGATGAGAGTAGTGTTTGAATCAGAGAACAGTACAGGCATTGGCAGGGCGGGATGCAACCAAAGTAGTAATGGATAGGAGAGTCACAAGCCAGGGAGAAGCCAGAGTAGTCTCCAGGGTAAACCACAGAAGTGGCAGCTTCCCCAGGATGACCTGGCCTGAGGCAGGGAACACAGGGCCCAGGGCTGCCTGCTGATCATGTGTGGGAGGTGCTGGTCTCCTGGAAGATAAAGGCGGTTACCAGCAGGTAAACCTGAAGGTATCACCAACTGGACAGGGAAGATCTCCAGTGAGCCATGGGCAGAATCCAGATTCTGCTGATGCTAACCTACACAAAAGTCACTCTGCTCCCTCTGTGCCTCAGCTTCCCCATGCAGGAACAGACAATACTGGAAGTACCTTCAACCTTTCAACAGAAGTACTGAAAAAGCAGCTGACTTAACAGTGACAAGACAGAGTTGGCCCTGTGCCCTGAAAGCCCCTGCAGCACCTACCATTTGTGTCCCTGACAAGCAGTCTCATCCGAGTTGGACTTGTACTCTGTATTCTTCTTGTTCACACTGTAGTTGGTCAAGTGCATGAACTTGTTGCTGAGGCTCTTCATCGAGGAGGAGTACCTGGAGGAGGTAAGAGGAGCACAAGCAGTCTGAGCTTGAACTGGTTGCCCCAAGGCCCACAAGGCAGGCAGATTTTCTGTTCTCATCTAGGACACTACCTCTCCTCTTGGTCACCCATAAGCCTTGCTGCCTTCCCCAGGGTGCTTGGAGCAAGGTGCTCCTCCATGATCTCTATCGCTGTTGGCCCAGGGCTGATGGGACAAAGCATGAAGCATGCATGGAGCACACTGCCTTGGGGCAGAGGCATGCAATCTCCCCTCGCAGCATGGCTTTAAGAAAAGACCAAAACACCAGTGAGCAAAAGTGCTGACAGAACTGTAACAGCCCATGGTCAACACTGGAAGAAACATGCCAGCTTCTGGTATACCAGTTCTTACCCAGCGTGAAGCACAGACAGCATATTTCAAGAATTGCTTTACATTGAGCTGATCTTGCTTTAGGAAAGGTGGATGAACTAAGCATCCTCTTGCCTTCCTTTTCAACACTACCACCCAGAACAGTCCCACATTTCCAAACTGCTTTCTCAGCAGGGAAGCTAGAGCTCCATATATGGAGTGACTGCCTCCTGCCCCAGCCTAGGCTAGTAACACAGCCACACATGGCCCAGCACTGGGCAGCCCTCCTGCTGCCCAGAACTGCTCTCCTCACTCAACCTACTTGCAGCTAGCAAAGCGAACCAGTCCATCCTTGAACAGGTAGACCCTGAGGGGATCGTAGCAAGTGACATAAACGTAGATCCTCAGGTCAAACTTGCTCCCGCCAATGAGGTAGGGTTTGTGCAGATATCTGCAAATGGAATGAGGCAGCAGGAAAGGGTTATGTCGTCTCTATGCAGGAACGTCTCTAGCCCCTATGACAGAAGGCTGGGCACAAGCAGTGATCAATTCAGAGAGCAGGTGAAGCCCTTTGGACAGTGTTTCCAAGTTAAGAGCATCACAGTCCAAATGAGAGAGACAGAAGCTTTCCCATATACAGGGGAGACCCTGCGGCATGCGAACAGTATTCCTTCCTGCTCAGTCCCATGTTGAAGAGATTTTTTTCCAGGTCTGAGGCACAGAAGTTTCTCTACAAAACTGACTGCAAAATTCAGGAACATCTAAGGCATGCAGTGGGCCACAAACTCCCAGATGGCTTGGTTTAGTGAGCAGAAACAGCTGGAAATATTCACCCAAATCACTTGATTATTCACCCCCTCCCTGACCCAAAAGTAGTTCATGATTTTCAATGGGAAAGCCTTTCACTTACACAGGAAGGAGACAGAGAGAACAGACAAATCAATACAGGAACTCCCAGCCTGCCCAACACCAGGCAGCTTTTCCTGCCCTTACAAGAACTTCCCCGAAAGTAGTCACTAAAATCAAGATGAGCTATTTCACTTTTCTGCAAAAGGGGAAGGAGATTCTGAAAATCTTATTGAGGAAGACAGGAAAACCCTTTGACCAATTTCCATGCACATGGAGGCTGTTACTGTCTAGTTCTAATTTGGATAAGAACAAATCTTTGAGAATTCCCACCTCTTCCCCTAGGACTTCTGCCTCCAGTGTGATTGCAGGCACTGGAGAAAGTTCACTTGCCTCCAAAGATATCAAACCCCAGAATAAAAAGCAGTGGGAGAGGAATCACAGCAGAGCTGAAGTTGGATCATCTGCCAGACAGAAGCTGCTCCAGAAAGCCTATGAAGTCAGCCTAAGAGCCGTTTTGTACATGAGACCTCTAAAGTCTGTGCAGAGACAGCAGCTCTTCTGTAGCTCCAATTGCAGCTGATGGAGCCAGACCTCTGACAGCAGTGTTATGCTCAAGCAACAGAGAAATTTCCAGAAGCAAATCAGATCTTGCTGCCTAGATCTGGCCAGAGAGAGATGAGACACTAGGGGACCCCAGCCTGGCTGCCCATCTTGCTTTCCTTCACTCACCTCTGCACCAGCAGCGGTCTCCTTTTGGGGAGCTGGCTCCATTTGTGGATGACCTGGATGCCAATGCCTCTTGCTGATGCTGGCTATGAGACACAAACAAGAGGGGATCACATCCTCTCTCTACAGCTGCATCAGGACAGGGGACTGAACTCTGCTTTGCTCTTACTGGTTTCACAATCCATTTCTGGCGGCTAGCTCCCTCCTCCCATGCCTTCCTCAGCAGCTTTATGTCCTGGGGCAGGATGAAGGACTGGGGGAAGAAGTTAAACTCCTTCTTCCCATAGCGATTCTGCATCTTCAACAGGTTGCGCCACAGACGGTCCTTTCTCCCAATTTGAAATGAACCAGGGAAGTGGTTTAGCTGGAAAGGAACAGAGATCCTGTGAGATCTCCCCACCTGTCCTCATCTCCTTGTCTCCCCTTGCTGCTCCACGGCCATGGGATACATCCTTGGTGAAACCACCTGCCCAGGGCAGGGTAACACTCCTCCTTGATCCTCTCTCAGGACTGCATGAGGGCAGGACCCACCTGGTCTTGAAGCTTTGCAGTGACAAACACCTACACAGTGCCCTACACTGGCTACAGAGCCAGCAGCTGCAGTCAGGTCACCTCCGATGTCTCATCAGCACCTGGGCACTAACCCTCAGCCTTTCAGCTTCCTTTGGATGGGATTTTTTGCAGTATCCTCTACCACAGTAGTTTGCCTGCTTGCTTCTAAACTGGGTGCCAGAGCTCCATCCAACTCAATGCATCACAAATACCACGGACAGAAAGATGACACGCTAAGACAGGGACAGGGCTGGAGGCTGCTAGCTTCCAAACTCGGATGCTGTCTCAAGACTGTTCAGTTTGGAGCATCACTTCTCCAGGAAGAACGTGCATGTGTGATACATAACAAACCTCGGGACCCTCAAGTGTTCCCCAAGCATATGTCACCCCCACACTTTTTGTGGCCTGAGTTAAACACCCAGCCTCTGGCTGTGCTGGTGGAGAGGGCACTGGCCCCACCTGGTCACTACTGCTCAGTTTTACTAGAGAAAATACTGCTTTAGACAATGTTAACTGGATTTAGTTGAGCTCACAGGTGAACACAGCTTGGCTACAGCCTCAGTCCACAAGAGTCTCCACACACAGGAGATGCTCACACTGCTCCTGGCTATGCCCATCTGTCGGGCTCACTTCCCAGCACAGGAACACCAGCTGCCACGCTGTGACGGGGGACTCTGCAAAGGCAGCCTGCACAGCAGACGCCTGGCCCTGAAGAGAGGGGCACTCAAACTATTCCCAACATGCTCCATGTGCACGTGAGTGAGGCCAGCCCAAAACATCCCCTACCTTCTGGTGCTCCCTGATGGCTCGGAAGCTGGGTGATTTCATGTGGTGGCCCCAGCAGCCCAGCCAGTCATTGCTTTCTGCAGGAAAGACAGAAAAGTCTGCGATCAAGCACACTGCCCCCCACAATACCTTCTCAACCCAGGAGCAGCCCACTTCCTGGGGTTAGCAGAAGCGTGCCATGGATACTGTGTGGTGAAAACACAAAGCAATCATACCAGCAAAGGTAATAAACCAAGGGATATCACTGTGATCCAGTTTACTACTCGGTTCATAGCCCTGCAAACATGACTGGTGCAGGGGACTGAGCAGGCACAATGTCAAAGGAATAATTTCAATCCCCCAGCAAAGTCAGCAGAGCACCCTTAAGTCCCTGTTTTACAGCAGGTGAATGAAGCAGTGAGCCTCAGAGCACTGGGAGGTGTAGGATTGCAGGACTTCCTAACGCTTGCTCTGCCCTGCTATACTCCCCCCCTTTCCAAAGGAAAAAAAAAAAAGAAAAAAAACGAAAAAAAATCAACTGAGCAGATGCATACAGGAGCCCCGTAGGTACTGTTGGGAGGCCACATGCCATGGTACGGACCCAAGCTCTGAAAGCTCAGTGCTACCCCAGCTCCCTCTCTTTCATGTCTATTTAGCAGCAAGATCCCAACCCTGACAGAGCTCCCCAACTACAGTCAGAGAGAAGGATGGCATCTCCCTCCACACTAGGTGACCACAGGGACAAGGGACAGCTGTGCAGGGTTGGCACTGGGCAAATGTCAGCTTCAGAGTGGCAGCACCACCTAGAGGCACAGCCTAAATAAGACAGAGCACACCCACATGCCACCCTCACTGCCCTGGGCCAGATCCGACAGCCCCCAGTTGTATCCTTGCTGCCTATGCCAGAGACAAGCCAAGATGGAGACTGGGCACTGCCAGGACCCTCGGGGCTTGGAGACCACAGGTCAAACACGCAGAGACATGGGAACCCAGTGTCCTGCAGTGACCAGCCTGTACTGCTCCTGTTCTGCTCTTTGCAGGCACCCTTCCTTCTTTCACCCATGGGCTGGAAGCAGTGGAGGACACAACAAATCTCATGCTGCCAGCCTCCAACAACTTACTCTTGCTGACTCTGAAGTGGGACCTGCTAATGGTTTGCTTCACTATGTTTGGTGTGATTGTGCTCATTTTCCATCGCAGCAGCTTCCTCTGTTCCCAAGGCAGCTTTTCCACTAGGAAGGCAAAGAGTTAAGGACAGAAGGAAAACAAGCATAACACCCTGATGTTTCTATAGCTGAACCCATCCTGAACATATGCATGAGCATTTGTAGGCCATGGGACACAGCAGAAGCCCCATCCAAGGATCAGGCAGCCCAGAATGGCATGTATGTGTTCCTGCTGGAAACCTGGGACCTGCTCTCACCCAGAGCAATTCCCATGTTTTGGTACAAGAGTCATGAACCATTCAGGCCTGAAGAGAGGCCAGGGCTTCAGAGGGCAGTATGTAACCCCCTTAACAGAACTAGAATGGAGCAGAAGATCCCACAACTGGGGGAGATCCAGTATCCTGAACCATTCATTCATCCCCTGCCCAATGCTGCTGCAAATGCTGTTCTTGGTCATACCTGTCTCAGCAGCCTCACTCATGCTCCAGGCTGCAGGAGCCACCATAATTTTACTCTGCCCTTTGGTTTCACAGTGGTGCTGGGTCACGTGGTGCATGGAAGTGGTGCATGGAAGGGGTGAAGGGGAGCTGCCAGCTCCTGGCTGTGCACTGGCACTGCTGTTTGCTATTTACATTTATCCCACTGCAGGGAAGCAGACCCCAGCTCACCTCTCTCATCCCGAGTACTGAAGTAGATGGTTGGAGGCACATTAGGGAATAAACTGCAGACAAGAGCTGGTTTGGGCACCTGCTCCTGAGCCTCAGCTGGTGGGGTCAGGCACTTGATGCAGTTCCTAGGAGAGAAGAAGCAGTAGGCAGTTGGTTACAAGGTGAGAAGCAGCACAGGGAGCAAGCACAGAGCCAGGCCCAGTGCTTAGTGCCATCCCCTGGAGCACTCACACATACAGTCATGCAGGGGCCACTTTATGTCCCAGCATCCAGAAATTCACGTGTGCTCAGAAACCGAAGGCAGAAGCCGCTGCAGAGGCTTCAAGGTCAGCCCAGCCCTCAGCCCTCGCAGGAGATGTGGCCAACATCCCTTGGAGAACCCAGCCTTCCCCACTCCAGTAGGCATTTGACTGAAGCGCTGCTTCCCCACACCTGCCGTGGGAGATGCCTTGGGAGGCTCACTAGCCAAGCCCTGCCAGGAGATGTCGTTCCAACTCACGGTGTCTTGGCAGGCCATGCAGCATCCTGAGGTTCAACACTTGCTCACAGTAAGCCTTACTCATCTCCAAGTAAGTTACGACATGATGGAAGGCAACAAGTTGTTGAGCAGAGAGCAAGCCCAAGGTGGCCCTGGTGCACGAACAGCACAGTTGCAAGGACCAGCTCTCACTGCTGGATGGACAAGAACAGCTCCCCCAAAGGTGTGTCAGGAGTCACAGAGGCAGGGCCCAGATGACCCCATCACAGCCCCTCCTGCTGACCAATCCTCCCCAGAGAAACCCCCTTCCAAAGGCTAAAGAAAAATCCAGGCTCCAGGACTTATTTCTAGGATGCAAAGCTGAGACACAAGACCCTGGGGGGTGATTGAGATCTCTGGCCCAGGATCCCCCTGCTCCAATGCATCTGCAAGGCAATGACACTGCAAGATCCCAATTTAAGCCAGTAAACCTAACCCAGTGACTGGCAGTTGCAGTGAAATTGAGACCCCTGTTTTGCTGTGGTGGATGCACCCTCAGCATTATGCAGGCTGTAGGAAGAGAGGTAAGCTTTGGTTTCTAGGGTAATAAAAAAAAGTTCATTTTGGTTGGGAAGCCTATCTCTTTATCCACTCCACTCCCCTGTATGCTACAGCTGCCCTCTGTCATCAGGGATGGCAAAGATGGACAAGTTTGGACAAAGATACCACGCTGCAGTGCACAAATTACAGCTACTAACCTGGAAATAAGAGCCACAGAGCCATTGGGCGACAGACCAGCAACAGAGGAAGTGTCTGACTCACCTGCAGGAGGGGAAAGACTCAGGTTTGGTCTCCTTGGAGGGTGAACACATACAGAGTTAATCAGGGAGGAGAGGAAGACAATGATCCTGGAGACAGACCCTTCACAGCTGTCCCAAATCCTTGATCCCGAGTCTCACCCACATCTTGGTGGCATAAGACACAGGGCAGAGGGTGGAGCTGACAGCCCTGCACACAGGAGCTGGACAAGTATTGGAGCAGGATGACAGCAGACGCTAGTCTGTTCCCCAGTGGAGTCTGTGTAACTCCTCCCTGTGCTGCATCCAAAAGCAATTTAGCAGGAACCTCCAAGTCATCCCAAAATGATGTCAGGAATGTAAGACAGGGCACCATTTTCAGCTTTCCCAGCAAGACAAAAGCACTGCTACCCCAGAACACAGCCCTCGGCAAGTGCAGGAAGGCAGCTGTGCTCACACCTCACTCCCCGACACCCCTGCACTCCCCCACCTCAATAAGGCATGGGGCACAGCCCGCCTTGGGAAACCAGCACTCACTGTCCTCTTCCTCCTCCTCCTGGCTGCAGCTCTCATCCAAGCCATCAGGAAGTTCTTCCTCCGTATCCTCTTCGGGATGGCTCAGCTTCAGCGGCAACTGCCCAGCAGTGACACTGGGACAAACAACATCACACTTACAGGCAGCGGCCACATGCTTTCCCAGGCCAAAAGACCAAGAGCCCATGATGCAGTGTGTGATAGGTGAGCAGGGGAGGGACAGCACTGCCCTCCCTTGTGCTGGCATACAAGCATTCATCCCGAGCGCTAGTACAGCCCTTTGCAGTCAGTAAGATGCAGAGGACCTGGGCACCCCGTAAGAGAATATTTTCTGGAGCAGCAAGAGGGAAAGAGGCGCAGATCACCCTGCTGGGAGAGGGTGTCTGACGGTAGCACCACAGCAGCCATCAGCCCTGGCCACGCCTCCCTCAATGCTTTCCTGGCTGGAGGAAGATAAAGCCTCAGCACCCATGGAATCACACACTGTTACTGGCAATTCTGCTCTTAACTGTTGGTCACTATCCACAGATGGGCAGAAGAGCTGTCTTGTTCTGCAGCATCTTGTGGAGGTCACCTTCCCACCCTTTCATGCTCCTCATCTTCTGCCTCTGCATTTCTTCAAGGTATGATCCTTTCCCCCTTCCCAAGGACTGGGAAGGGAGCTGTGCCCCTGTGCCACCCAAATCTGCTGCCCCGCATCCCCCATCCTGCATCGCTTCCATGTTCTTTTATGCACTAAGGTCCCACATTTCCTACAGCCATCGTGTGCCTCTGCCCAGCAGAAGCCTTGCTGGAACTGGCTTGACAGTAGGCTTCACCTGAAATACATGTCCATTTGCAGAGATTTCCACAGCAAGCAGGGCTCCACAACCATGCAAGGAGTCAGCTAGAAGGGTGCCTCCCCTGGGCATCTGAGGTATTGTCAAGTCCCAAGTGCTGCCTTCTCAGTGCACAGGAAGCCAGGAGAAAGGTGGCTTCCAGTGGGAGAGCAGGAATGCTACAGGTGAGAGGGGAGCTGCAGAAAGAGCAGAGTCTGCTCCAGACTCCTTTCCTCTGCAGAAGGAAGGAAGGGCTGTGTTGCCACCACACAGCATTTCCATGTTGCATCAGAAAGAGCAGCCACACCAAGGAAGCTGGGGCTGAGGGAGAAGGTGGAAGAGCTTGGCACCACCCCATGAGCTAGTGTAAAGCTGGGAGTGGAAGGAAGGATCCCATAGCACCAGGATGCATCAAATGGGTTTTGCTCACAGATGCTGCCTGTGGCTGCCCTTACAGCCACTCCAGCAGTGCCTGTGGCACAGTCTCTCCCAGCTCACAACTTGCACAGACACGAAGGCCAGACCAGGCCAATGAATCTCACCACAGTCCCCCTCCTCCCCAATTGCTCTACTTACTCAAGCTTTCCTGGGAGCACAGCCTGGGAGCATTTCCCTTCTTTCTCCAGTTGGATGGTGGATATCCGAGTTGCTACTTCAGAGACAGCAGCAAGGTGTGGAGGCTCTGCTCTCACTGCCTGGTCTCCACTGTGCATGGTCAGTACATTCACAAGCTGGCAGTCAGTGCTGTGGTCGGGGGAGCCAGTGCGTGAGGCTAAGAGATGAACGCTGATCCGTTTAGTGCAGATGACGGCACCATCGGTGCCTATAAGGCTTGAGTTACCTTTAAGGCAATGGCTACCCATCTCCAGGTTCAGGGGGGCAATGGTTTCTTTTGGGGTGAGCTGTGCTATAATGTGTTGTCCCCACCGGCTCTTCCTATTGGACAGGCTGCCCATGTTCATAAGGCAAGAACTTCTGACTTCATGTCCAAAGCTGTTGCTCACAGTAACCTGTCCAGCTAGCTTCTGCACAGTCTCTGTGAGGCTGATCTCTGGCCTCTTGTCCTTTAAGCTCTGCAGTCTCCTTTCAGTATCCTCCAGTGGCCAAGAGCGACGGTCCTTCCTGAGGATCACACTGCTGGGCACAGATGTCAGGGAGGGGATGGTGGTTTGCTCTGAAACAAGGTTGCTGCTTTTCACTGCTCTGTTCACAAGGCTGCCAGGGGAGCAGTCCCCACCATCTCCGGAGTGGGGCCAGGAGACAGCAGTAAAGCTGTGGGTGTTCTTCAGTTTCTTGATCTCTGGTGACTGTGGCAAAGGCACTTGAGTATTGCTTGGCCGTAGGAAGGAGTTATTATGGAGCACTGGTCTGTATGAGCTGGAAGCCTGCTTACCTGAGCCAATGGCAGAGCCTTTTGCCTCAGGCCCAGAGCGCTCCTCAGCCAGTGCAGGCAACAGGCAGGGCTCCATCAGCAAGGAGGACATCACCCTTCCCGTGGCAGAGCTGGTGTCCTGGGAGCTTCGGAAAGGAAACCTGTAGGGCTTGGATCGGAGGCTGGAGTGCCGATAGAGCAGAGTGCTCCCACTGAGGTCCGGGCAGGGCTGGGCCAAGGGCAGGCTCGGGAGAGTGCTTTCACCAGGGTGCGTGTCACATAATGACGGTGGGTAAAAGAAGTAAGATTGCTGCGGACTGATCCCTGAGAGCAGCAGGCTGTGATCCTGGAAAGTACTCACATGTTTCCCCTCTATATTCCAGACAGGTTTCACCTGCTGCTGAGTGAGGTGATAGGCCCGGTGCTGCAGGACTCTCTCTGCCTGCGGGGTGCCTGACCCAAGTCTGAAGCTATTCTCCCGTTTGGGGCCTGGACTACTGCGTTCTGGCCCTGCAGAGGCCATGTAGAGCCATAGCACAGGAGGCGAACGCCAGCACAGAAGTAGTCAGTTGTTTACAGCATCTTTGCCGGCCTGCAACAAAGGAGACAGCACAAAAGGCACTGTTACCCTGGCAGAGCCCGTGTGGCGAAGCTCCCGGTCCCAGCAGGGGCAGGGGACAGCTCTGGGGTAAAGCAAGGGCTAGCGGGAAGAGAGTGGTTTCTCCCAGAGGCAGCCAGCCAAATCCTCTGTCTATGTTGTCTTTCAGGCAGGCCCTTGCCTCTGAGGCCTCAGTTTGGCTCCAAGCAAGACAGAGAGGCAGTATCCTGTCCAGCTGGAGGGCTCATAATGCCAGCAGGTCACTAATGTTGTATAGTCCTAGCCAAACAAAGGCAGTGAAGTTAAAGGCAAAGTCAGCCACGAAACTCAGCCACCACTCAAAGGCAACAGACAGCCCCAGGCAAGAGTCAGGACAGCTACCAGGATGAGAGAGCCTGCCAGCTGCTCCATCCCCGCAAAGGCATTCACACTTTCCCCTGCTCCCCAAACCTCACTACCCATTTATAGTAGAACAAAGCTGGCTATTTCTGCGGTCAAAATACAGGCTGGCCAAGTTGCACACAGACCACATGCTGCAGCCACAACTTCAGTAGTGTGACTTTTCCTTGCAGCCCAGCCGACTTGCTGGAGTGGAGCTGGCTGTGTGGACTGCCATCTGCCCCACCACCACCACCACAGGGCTCGAGGGCCAGGCCTAGCTCTGCTGCTGGATGGGGAAGAATACAAGCTGCTTTCCAGGCAAGATGAAAAAACACATTTCTCCACTTAGCTCCCGGAGGGTCTCCTGGGACTGGGCCCAATTCAAATAAAGAGCCCATATCTCACACGAAACCAAATGCAAGGAAGGACAACTTAACCTTACTTAGGCCCTGGGAAAAGTACTGTCCACACAAAAGCTTTTATTTTATAAATGAAAAGGACTCCTTGGCTGCCAGCCAGGGCTGCAAAGCAGCAATCACAAAACAGCAACTCTGGCTGCAAGGAGAGGCAGCTCGCCCGCCTGCTTCGGACCTGGCACGACAGCCAGAGCCCATTCACATGGGTTTGTCTCTCCAAAGTACTTTGCGCGCTCCACTGCCAGCTCTCCTGACTCCACTGCAAGCCCCCAAATGCCTGTTTGTTTGTTTTCCTAAAACCTCAGATCCAAAGGTCACACAATTATGTGAGAAGCTCAGCTCTTGCTTCTAAAAGGAAGAAGTTTCTTAATTTTGTGACCCTACAGAAAAGCTCGGAGAGAGCTGAGTGAATCTTAAACAGCTCAGGAACAGGAAGGCAAAATAGCAAGTAGGGCTATTCTAACAAAAAGTCTCATTACTTACAGCAGACTGGCAATACCATACCCATATTTCCTCTGAATAGCAATCCTACAGAAGAGTCTCTTGCAAGGAGCAACTGGCAGACCACAGAGCTGCACAGATGAAGCATCCTAAATCCTCCTAAAACCAGCTACTGCACCACACCTATAAGATCCTTCTGCCTGGGGAAAGGGAAAAAAGAAAACAAACCATGTGCCAGATATTTGTCTTGCTTTAACACATGCCTGGAGGGCCCCTGGATACTGCTGCGATAAGAATTTGTATCCTAAGCAGGCTGAATTACTGGCTTTCTTTTGCTTTGCACCTTTCAGCTCTCACAAGCTTGTACATTAAAAAGAAAGCATAAAAGAAAAAGGATAAGCAGAGCATCAACAACCACTTATTCTCTTAATTTTCTTGCAATACACACCTTTCCCATCTGGAAATCAAGGCTGGCCTGCAGCAGTTAAATGGTAGCTACTAGATGCTAGGGCTGCTGCACAGCACCACGACAGCAACTCAGGCCCACCGCAGGGACAGACTCGCACGCTGCACAGACATACACCCTGCAGAGACCTCCCAGCAAGCCTGAACTGCTGCAGGAACCCACAAGACCTGCTCAACTTGTGAATCAGGCCCCCAGTCTCCAGTGTGAGCTCAAATCAGGTCAGCAGCATCCCAATCAGATGCTGCCGGGGCTGCTGCACAAGGTAGGAACACCCCACGCAGGATCCTACAGGAGCGATACGCCCACAAGGAGAGCTCTGACCCTGCCAAGCTCTGCAAGGAGGCAGGGAGGGGGTCAGGTCTGCTCCATGCTGTACCACCCATGGCTGCACACATGCTGTGCTGTCCAGCTGCCCTTTCTCACTTCGGAAGGTTGCAGGGACGTCTCCGAGATCCTGCAAACCCAAGGACACTTTATTCAGCAGTGCTTCTGGCCTCTCTCTGCTCTTTGTGACCAGGGCACCAGCATAAAAAAGAGCTTGTTGCAGTCATGCTTTGAGATGCCTGGTGCTAACCTCGCTCAGAGGATGGGCTCTCTGCCCTGCTCAGCACCACCGCCAGGTACAAAGCTGAGCAGGGCGACAAGTGTCCGAATCTGACTGACATCCAGCCTTGTTCAGCTGCAAGGCCCTGCAGCATGTTATGGACAGGATACCCTCAGCTGCAAGTCATCTTGCACTGCTTATTAGCACTTGTACGGTCATGCCAAGCATTCCCGCAAAACCTGATGCTCCCAAGGAAGACTCAGAGGCATCTCGCTGCACAAGTCATGGGGCAGCTATATCCTTCTGCAAGCTGCAGCCCAAAAGGGCTCCAAACCCTCTGCAGCTATAGCAAGAGGCACAGCACTCTGCGTGGCCCCAGGAGTAGGAATCCCACGCACAGTGCAAAATTAAGCTGTAATGTGTTACCTGATCTGCACCCAGCAAACTCCGCAGTGTTGTGACATTCACAGCGATTAGCACAAAGCAAAGAGGCTGCAGCTCAGATGCCACAACCCGCACGGATCAAGTTTCCCCTTGGTAAATAAGTGACCTAAGCTTGGCTTCCACATACTGGCTCTCTGATGCACCCACACCACGAGCATACTTGAACCGCAAAGCGATCCTGGCAGAGCAGCAAGGGCAGATGTGAAAGAACAAAGCAAAAATAGGAGGGGGCCAATGAAAGTCCGCAATGTCCCCACCCACAGTTTGCTTTCACCGAGGACTCACCATGCCCTTTCCTAGCTTGGCCAATGCCTGTGCTCTCACCTGGCTACGAATGACCTTGCAACACTAGCCTCCAGTGAATATCACCCATATCTCCTCTCCTACAGGGCTTTACAGCTATGAATGAATCATCCTGCCATAAAAATAGAAGTGATTTGTCCTAATGAAGCTGTAACAAGGGACTTGAATCAGACAGCGGCATAGACGCAGCGGTACAATGCATGAGTAACAGCTATGCCAGCAGAAACCTTGTGTGGCCCTGCTCTAGAATAAGTGAAAACCGCAGCATCGATGTGCTAAGCATACAGGGTACCGCAGGGAGGCACCCAGGAGACGCCAACAGCGCTGCCAAAGCGGAGATGTGGCTGCCGCCGCCACCAACAGCTCAGCAGGAAAAGCAGCGGCTGGAAACCAACCCCACAGGGTGCTGAATTTTCCCCCCCACACCAGATCAGTTTTGCCACAGAGGGGCAGAAGCGGCTGGACTGGCACAGGGCAGGGGGTACAAGGAAAGCAGCAGCTGCAGAAGAAAAAGGCAGGGCTTTTCACACAGAGCTTCCACACGAGGGATTATGCCAACAGATAGTAACTGCCGCTGTTTCCCCATGGAGTCCCAAGACCTTAGAAAGCAAGGGCAGGAAAGATAAAAGGAAACAGAAAGTAGAGTATGGCAGAAGGGAGAAAAAGAAAGAAAAAAAAAAAAGTAAACCAGCAAGATCAGAAAACAACTCAGCAGGACCAGAGATAAAACCCCCAGGAATGGCACACCAACTCTCTCTCAAGCATTCTTGATACTAAGAGATTGCAGAAACGTGCTTCCTTATAGAGCCAAAAAGTTCAAACCAGGTAAACTCAGAGCACATTATTATCCACTTTACAGCAAAACTTCCCAGCAAGGAAGTACAAAGAGGAACAGGCCATGGGCAGCCCCAGGGAATACGCCTGCGAAGCAAAGAGCTTTCTAAGGCACAGCTTTGCTCCTTGCGCCAGCTGAAGGACAGAAGGAAGCATAGCATGATATGCCGTTCATCTCCCAGGAGGCTGTTTGGGAATTATGCCCATGTCCCCAAGGATGATGTGACATGCTAAGCATAACAGTGCCACTGACACACTGGTGCAGCAAAGAGAGGGGAGCTGGCTCAGCATGGCACAGGGTAGATCAGGATGTGCCAGGGCAGCAGCAATGGCTTAAGCGGTCCTTCCCCTCCCTGCCCTCGGCTCCTCACTCCTGCCCCAGCTCTGCTGTGCCAGCCTAGCCAGCTCTGATGGCTCACTGCAAACCAGCTCAGGGACCAGATCCTGACCTGGCCAGTTTTAACCTGGGTCTGGTTCCCCAGGAGGTCATGCAAGGAGGTGGGGGGCACCTAAACGAACTGGCAAGGACACACAGGGCAGCTTCTCTGGGCTGGCTTTGCTGCCAGAGAGGGTTTCTACAGCTGCAATATGAGCTGGGGTCAAGGCAAGACCAAAACCATGCATGAACCAGGACTACACATCTCTGACTGGAGCCATGGCTCTCCCTCATCATCAGGGCTCCTGTCCTCACTGCAAGGACAGCTCAATGAACCAGCTGCCAAAGTCAGGAAGAACCAGCAGAGACAGAGGCACCTTCACACACTGGGCTGCGGCTGCAAGAGCAGCAGCTGGAGCATCCTCGTGGCTCTGGGCAGGAATCACATCACCTGCCCTAAGGTAAACTGCCTCTGGTCACTGACCAGTAAAACTGGTCCCTTTACATTTAACTTGCCTGTGCCTCTGACAGTGTTTTGGTCTGGAAGAAGGTCATAGCTTGATGCAATCACTAGTTCTGCCAACCCAACCACAAAACAAGTGAGCAGGAGTCCTTTCTGGCTCCCATAACAGCAATACAGCTACATTTGTAAACTTTATTGCAGAAACATGAGCTGGGAAAAGCCCAGCTCTACTCCCAGGGCAAATTGGCAGAGCTGGAGGTCAAGTCCAAGCATCATTACTAGTAATTAATGGAGTCTGGCTTGGACTTATTGACACACAATAACTACAGAGGCTAAAGATGTCACTGTTAAAGTGATCGTACAGCTGCACCCACTTGCAATGATTTAGCTAGTATCTTTTATTATTGCACAGCCTGCTCACAAGCTTTGGACACCAGCTAGAGTGTTGCCAAAGCCTTTACAAGTGTCACATCCCAAGCACGCAGGGACACTAACTGCCCTGGCCTTTGCAGTCCCCACTAAGCGTGTGTGGAAGAACAGAACTCCCTCTGCCCCAGTCCTCCTCGCAGCAGGCCATGCAGCACACTGTGCACACCTGCAACAGCAATGCCGCAGCTCCTCACACACTCATTTTTAAGAGAACTAATGAGTCCCTAAGAGCCTGGGTGTGCAGACTATACCTCTGTCATGCAAGTTTTACTGGGAAGGTTATTTTAAATGCAGTTGTGACACTCTTAAAATAACAAGAGCTTGCAAACATATGAGCTACAAGCTGACCTGATAAAGTGTTGCCAGCCTCAAGCATCCAAAAGTCATGAGAGGAAGACAGGGGGGCAGGGGGAAGGAGGGGGGAAGTCAAACAACTGTGATTTGCTACTATTTTATATACCATCGCAGGGCACAACTTCAGTCTGCCACTTTTGACCAAAGTTTGAACAAGAAAGTTAACAACAGTGCAGTATAAACAGTTTTTAAACCTCAATATACATTTCAAAGTAAGGATTTGGACTCCTTCAAAAAATTAAACAACTTTCAAACAAAATCAAACACATTGATCTAAAACCAATTTACTGAGAATACCTAAGCTGATCTTACACCTGGTAATCAGGTGCAAATCAGGTGTCACGTTTCAACAGCACAGAAACCATCCCTCATTTACATCAACTCCAGGAAACAAGAAGCAGCCTCAAAACCAGTGTGCAGTCTCACACCGCCAGGTGAGATGAGGCAGCACACAAGACCACCTGTGAATTCCGGATAAAGAGCAGAGGATTCTGCTGGCCATGGGAATAAGCCTGTGAGGGATGCTAAGACAGCTCAGAGACAGAGCTACAGCCCAGCCTCTAAAGAAATGCATGCGGCACAGGGACCAAGAGCATGGCACGCTCCGTTACAAAGCGGTTATGCATCAGTCCTCTCTCTCAGCTCCAGTATTGTCCTGAAGAACCAAAGGTTAGTTGCAAAACCAGAGATATAGGATGATAACCAGTTTCCTTCCTAACTAGGGCAGACTGCAAAACAACAAGTTTTTGTTTGGCCACTCGGGTCAAAAAAAGAACACAGTGAGATGCCCACCCACTGTTGAGATGTGTCAGCAAATTCCGCATGCATCCAGGGATTACATTAGTGCCTGGCATTTAAATCTACATTTATGCTGTGGCTAGTCATTTTAATTCAATGGTTGTGGCTTTGAACCTCACCTCATGCTAAACAAAGAATGTGTGAAGAGTGCATCACTTCCCAAAGCAATCCTTTAATTAAACAGAGAGAGGCTGCAAGAGCAGACCAGCTCCGGCTTGCGCTCTCACTCACCACACGATGGGGAGGGAAGTAGACTTTTTGGGCACCAGGGCACAGGACCAAGACACAGGAGAGCTGGATTCTAGTCATGACTTCACTCTGCAAACGCAAGCGAGCCCACACTCCTCCCTGCGCAGGACGGACACCTTCCTCCACACACACGGACTGGGCTGAGGAACGAAGGCTCAATCCATCTGAGTCCACAGGGGACTTTGCAGTTTCCTCACTGCTTTCAGGACGCCAGAGCTTGGTGTCAGATGAGGTTAGGGACTCCAGCATGATTAGGCAGAAAATCCAGGGCTGCAGCTTTGTCACAGAGGGAGTGCCCCAGGGAAGTCTAAAATAAAGGGCTGACTCAGCACTCGCCTCCAGCGCTGACCTCACTGTGACCGGAGAGCACAGCAAAGCCAGAGGCAAAAGGTCCAGAGCACGGAGCAAAATCTATGACAAGCAGCACAATGCTGCTCAGGCAGCCTTTGGGCAGACATCTCCCACAGCGTAAGGGCACTGTGTGCCCCTATGCACACGCAGGGAAGGGACTCACAGCCCTGTCACTTCTGGCCCCAGCACAAGACCCCAGAGGAGCGTGACAGTTGAACAGAAAGAGTCTGAGAATCACAAGCATTAAAACACTGCATCTCAGCCCCACAAGCTCCCAAGGCATTTCCTTGAACTTTCTTAGTAGTCTCCATCAATATCAACTTCTCTCCATCAACAGAGCTCCCAGGCCTTCAAAGGAAGACCTACTGCACAGTGACAGCAGAGCCACAGCTCTGTACTCCTCAGCAATGAAGATGAGAAATCCCTGCCTTCACTCCTGCCCCTGTATCATAGTTTCTCATCCTTTTAGCTATAGGAGCAACTGTCAGTATCGCACTATAAACCACAGTGGGGAAATGAGTCTGGTTTACAAACAGCCAGTCAAAGCATGGGGTGTTTTATAGCCTAGACTATTTCAATTAAGCAGTCTAAAGCATCTTTCTGCTATTATCTCCACTGGTGGATCCAAGTGGATAGCAAACCAAAGAGACAGGGTTCTTAATCTAGCTTCACAACAGGAGAAGAGGTGTGGGGGAATTACACAGCCAAATCTAGAGAGAGTTTGACCCCCAGTGCAGGAATTGACAGGCTCTCAGCACAGAAAAGTCTGGTTTGAGACATCCTGGCCCACTCTCAGCCTTGGGCACAGAAATAAAATAAAGATGGGAAACTCAGGATGAGTGGAATAAGCATAAAACAGCAATATGTACCAAGGAAGCAGAACCTGCCTGATTAGCTCAAAACATTTCAATTTTCTTTGTCCCTCCTCTTTTCTTGATACCTTTTTTCTGAAACATACCTGAAACCAGAAGGAAAAGCCCCCAGGTCTGTTCTTCAGTATGTGATGAGGACCCTTCCCATGCCAATCTGAAAGCCAGTTTCCAGTACTTCAGAAACACACACGCACACCGCTGCCCTAGGAGGAGAGCTACAGCCTCTGTGCAGCCACATAACCTGGAAGAAGAACCCCAGTTTCCTCCTAGCTTGCCAGGGAAGGAATGCCAGACAGTACAGCCTTGACCGGGGAGAGAGGAAGATGCACCTGGAGGCACTGCAACAAGCCCACTGCCAGTCCCAAGCGCCTCCATACAGTGGTGTCTCAGAGCTTGTGGGTAGAACAGCCATTGCTGAAAGCATGGGCAGAAACAGATTCAAGTTGGAAAAAAGCCATCAAGCAATCCCAGGTCTGCCACACAGGAGGAACCCAGGAAACGCCAGTGAACGGACAGCTCAGGTAGTGGTGCTCAGCCAAGCCAGCATGGTAGCCAAGTCCCCAGACCCACACTGCTACACTTGGGACACGACACCTCCACACAGGCGTTCCCCACAAACAAGGCCCAGGGCACATTATCTGGGACTGTGGCATTTGGCCTTGTCAATGTCCTTCAGGCAAAGCGATCCCTGCTGGGCAGAGAAGGGCCACAGGCCTGACTGAAGACAGAGAAGGTCTGATTTGTCATGAATAAAGTTTGCCTAATACAAAACTTAAAAACTCCCACAAGAGAGCAATACAAGTATGGAGAAGTTTCACAATCCACTGGGTACAATTGCGAAGAGAGTAGAAAAGTTATTAGATAAAACTGCAAGCAGTGAAACATTTGACTGTTACTTCCTCCAAACTGCCTGAGTCAAACTCAGTCTCCAAGTGCCAGCCACGTTATCCCTGTGCAGCACACAACAGCCCAGGGCTCTGAGTGGGAGCCGCCAGACACACACGTTCAGTCCGGGGCACGTGGCAATGAGAAAGAGGAGTCACATCATTGGGAGGGTTCTGATGTGGAGCTGCAGGGCTGAACTTGTGATGCTCATGAGAAATCCGCAACCTGCGCTGTAACAGTACAGTGGGGAGCAGCCCCACACAGGCAGGGAGAAAGCAGACTGACATGGGACACCAAGGCTTCCCCCTGTGCCTGTGATTCCCAACCCAATTCCTGAAGACATTCAGGAAATGCTTCCAGGCTTGCCGCAACTTTCCTTTTAGCAGCTCTGCCATTCACCTTTCAGAGTCATGGGCTCCTTTTTATGACAACGGAGCAGCCAGCCCAAGACCTGGATGGATGGATTAACAGCAAAGCTGCCTCAGCACTCCGCATGGATCCTGTTGAGCCCAGCACCCATCCTTACTAGAGCACTGAGTACCGTTAGGGACGCTCACTCAGCATAGCTAGCTGGAGAGCCAACTCCTCTTCCTCCCTGGTGGCTCATGCTGGAACACGTTCTGTTACTCATTTCTTCTAATAAAAAGATTTTAGGGTCAAAGATGCTACTGAGACTGTGTTCTGCCCCAGGAGCTGCCTCCTCTGGACGGGGACACACATGGGTGCCCCCACCACAGGCGGAGGAAAGCACAGGACGAGAGGGCAGGCTGGGGACCCCAGCAAGGCAGGGAGCCCAGGACCCCGCAGTAGCAGGAAGGGAGAGGACCGCAGGGATGGGGGGCAGCACAGGGGGCTCTTTGCTGTGGACGTGGGCCCCGTTTTAAAGGGGTCCTGGGGGAGAGGGCAGGGGCCCGTTCCTTAAGGAGGAAGGTAGCAGGGTCCCCGCTCCATCTGGGAGGAAGGTGCAGCCCGCTCCTCAAGGGAGAACCGGGGTGTGGGGGAGAGCACTCTTTCTGGGGGAGGGATCCGGAGGCCTTAAATGGGGCCGGGGCCCGCTCCGCAGAGGTGGCCCCAAGGGAGGGGGAAGGCACTGCTTCCAGGTGGACCCGCTCCTAACGGGGTCGGGCGGGGAGGGGCCCCTCCCCGGGAAAAGGGCCCGCGCCACGGAAGGAGGCCTGGGAGGACCCCCGCTCCCAGCAGGGCCCCGGGGAGGGCCCCGCGCCTTGCGGGGGAGCGGGAGGGGAGGCGCGGACCCCCCTCCCGCCGCACTCACCGGCTGGGCGGGCGGCCTGGCCCCCCGGGCCCCGCCGCACCACCGCTCCCCGCGCGCCGCCACCGAACCGCCCGCCGTTACCATAGGGATCCGGGGCGGGGCCGCGGCGCCACGTGACGCACCCCGCCCGGCCGCGCGCGCAAAGGCCGCCGCCGGGACTACAGATGCCGGCATGCACCGCGGCTACCGGTCCGGCGCGGCCCCGCAGACTACAGCTCCCAGCACACCGCGCGCGCCCGCCCCCCGCCCCGGGTCCACGCGCCCCCTGGCGGCGGAGCGGGGAGCCTGCGCAGTGCGGTTCCCCGGGCCGTCCCTGCCCCCTGCACCCACAGGGCACCCACGGGTGTCCCCTGAAGCAGTGCCCCGGCCGGTCCCCGCGTGCACCAGCACACAGCCCCGTGGCACGTCGGCAGCACCACCGCAACGCCGCCCTCGAGCACTGCTCCCGGGGGCACAGACCCTTGGTGGCAGGCAGGCACTGCAGCCCTGCGCAAGCAGCACCCGACCACAGCCAGGGCCGTGCAATCGCGATACCAAAGTGCTGGCACAGCTTAGAAGCAACCTGAAGTGCAGCATGCGGCAGCCAGTGCTGCTCAGAGCTCAGACACAGGAGATGCCCCCACCTGCCTCGCAGGGCTAGCAGGAGCAGCGAGCGCTGGCTCAGCCCCAGCACAGTCACCAGCAAAGCAAGACCCGGAGGGAGCACAGAGCTGCCCAGCCTTGCTCTCCCTGCTGGCTCCCCAAGCACCAGAAGTGTGGCAAGAAGGCACTGGTGGGGAAGGAGTGCTGGGAAATGAGTCCCTGTTCAAGGGCTGAGAGCTGGCTGCTGACACAGCTCTGAGCCCAGCGAGTGAAATCTGCTCTCCCTGGAAGGCAGCACACAGAGGGGGACAGACGGGACACAAGACAGAAGAGCCAAAGGAACAATCAGCACCTTGTGTGACTCCCGCAGGGGACCTGCAGAAATACACTGTAAGGAGGCCTGTTATCAAGAGCTGGTTTCTTTAGATCTAGAAGCTCTTTCCCAGGAAAAGCTTCACATAGGAAGAGCCTCCACATAAAAGCTGGATGGGCTGGAAGGCTTTGCCCTGGGGAGAGTCTGGGTGCAGAGCTCTCTAGGCACGGAGTGCAGAGGGACTCCACAAGTCCTCACACAGACACCTCTCATTGCTGTTAAACCTAAAAGTCCAAGGATGCCACATTTGCTGCACATGGAACATTTTGGCCAAAGACAGCTGCCCCACTGCAAGGAGCATGTCCCTGTTCCTGAAGACTAGATCTGTCCTGGTTAAAATCTGGCAACAGCCAAGGACCTGAGCTGCTGGGCAGGGTCCCTCTCTGGGTAGATGAAGTTGATTTTGCTGAAGGTCAGCGCTGGAGCACAAGGAGGAAGAGTGTTTCTCTCAACCCACTGGAGGGTTTCAGTGGAGGCAGCCTCCCAGTGACCACAAGCTTTAGCTCTCAGTGCTGGTGCAGGGCAGGAGACAGGAGCACACACTGCTTGCAGGCACTTGCCAGGATCTCGGGGGACAGGTGACTTCCCAGCGCCAGCTTCCTCAGGTGCTATGCACAGGTGCAAGGAGGTGGATGAGCTTCTTGCAGTGCCGGGTGGAAGAAGGCCGGGGGCTGCCACCAGCCGTGGGCTGGGAGTCCCTGCTGGCCAGTGCAGCCAGCTTCTCACTGGCCCTGAGAGACAGCAGCACCTGTGGAGCAAAGAGAGGGCACAGGAGTCACAGACCAGCCCGGCACCTTCCCTCTGCCCCTCCAGTGCCGTCAGATGTCCCGCAAAAGAGCTCAGGGTCCCCCTGAGCACCCAAACTGTCAGGATATGGGAGGGCTGGGCAGTACCTGCTGTATCGCTGGGTGCTGGCTGATGGCCCGCAGCGCAACAAGGGCTCCTTCCTGCACGCTTGCCTGGGGGTCCCGGCAGGCCACCTCCAGCAGGACGTGGGGGGCCTTGCTCTGGATCAGCAGGTCCCCCAGCTCCGCTGAGCGTCGACCCAGGTTGCCCAGGGCTGAGGCTGCGTTGCAGCGCGTCTTGGCCTGCACATCGCTCAAGAGTCTTGTCAGCCTGGGTACAGCCCTGCCTAGGGTCCCGGCTGGGGAGGACTCATGGTAAGCAGCATTGCCCACCGCAAAACTAGCTGCCTTGCGCACGTTCTCATCCCGGTCCGCCAGGCACTCCAGCAGGCTCTCCAGCAGGCCAGGCTGGTTCTGCAGCACCTGGGGAAAGCTGTGGCTGTGTCGGAGCAGGTTGCCCAGCAGATTGCAGGTTTTGGCACGTATGGAGTGTTCCCAATGGCCAAGCAGGCGGGTCAGTGGCTGGTAGGCCACACCTGAGCCCCCCAGGATCCTCTGGAGAAAGGGTAGGTGCTCCGGACAGACCCGGGCCACATGGGTCAAGAGGGACAGGAGGTTGGCTGTGATTGTGGGGTTGTCTGAAAACAAGACGGTTGTCAAGAAGGCAATGACATGCTCTGAGGCAGCAGCCTCCCTCACAGTTTGGTCTATGACCTGCTCATCACACACAACGAGGTGGCACAAAAGCCTCAAGGGGAGCTCCGTGCCCGAAAAGGGCAGATGGTGACAGCAGGCCTAGGAGAAAGGAAACACAGCAATGCTGAGTGAATTGTTCCCACATGTGGGCTGGAGAGCAGTTGAAGCTTAACCCCGCAGCAAGTCAAGCAGTGGCTAAAGGCTGCCAGCAGGATGGTGTGGAGCAGCTGACCTGCTCCAAGGGCTGCATGGCACCTGAGTGATGTCCCTGTGTGGGCAGAAATCTGCAGTGTTGGCAGGGTGTGAGACAGTGCCATGCATCAGGGACAGGAGGTGCAATGCAGGAAGATGTTTCCAAAGTGTGGAGGAGGAGAGAAGTTTGGGGCCAGGTAGCTGGGCACAGGGGAAGGAGGAGGGGAAGACCTCAGGGTACCTGCAGCAGGTGGGCAGGGATCTGGGAGTCTCTCACACCCTTCGTGACTGATGCCAAGGTGTCTTCATCCACATCCAGGGCAAAAGGGAAACAGAGGAGCTGGCAGGCCTGGAGCACCACAGCTGGGACAAGCTCAGGATCCCCGTCCTCCCTCACTTGCCTGGATTTGTTGGAGAGATTGAGCTTAACACAGATCAGAAAACAGCAGGGCAAGAGGCAGACAGCTTTCCTCATGCCAGGCACCAGTGAGAGACTCTGCGAATGAACCCTGTGGCTGTGCCCAGCAAGAGCCAGGTCAGGTATTTCTCAGCCTTCTGCGTACTAGTATCCAAGCCACTATCAGGTGCCGAGCTCTGCCCTTCTCAGCCTCCCACCACAACTCACGTCTGTGCCAGGCATGCCAGGAAGCGGGGGGACAGCAGCGTCTTCAGCGTCTCCATGAGGACACCGCAGGGCTGGGCGAGCTGAGGCAGACACTGGTGCGACTCACAGGTGAAGACGAAGAGAGCCAGGCTGAGGAAGAGCAGGATGCCTGCAGGGAGAACAGCACAAAACTAGGGAAGGCTGCAGAGCCTCCTCTCTCCTGTCTGCCCAGTGCTCCCCATGCTGCTCCGGGGTTGCTTCTGCACTTCCCTGTCCAAGAACAGACAGCTCTCTGGGAGGTGCCCCATGGCAGCACCCACAGTGGTCACTTTTGCCAGCGTGAAGCATTCCCATAGATGCCCTTTCTTGTTTCTCTGCCCCTGGCCCAGCTGGGCTCCTGCTGACTTGGCACAGTGTTGGCCAGCCCAACCTTTGCTCCATGGAAGAGAATAGCAATGCTCAGGAGAAGTCCCTTGAGCCCCTCTGGCCACAGGGACTGAATGCTGATGGGGATGGACATGTGGGCAAGTCAGAGGGCAGGATGTGGGGCTGGGTCCAAGAGAGATGCCCTGTGGTCCCCTGGCTCCTACCCTGAGGGGAGAGGAGGTTCCAGTCCGGCTCTGCCGCAGGGTGACCTGCCCCCAGGCTGTCTCCTTCCAGCGTTGCATTCTCACTGCCCACATGAAGCACCGCAGCAACACTATGCCATACAACGCTCCACAGCTCCGAGGCAGCAAAGCCCGGTTCCACGACCATGTCCTCCTAGTGATGGGGAGGCAGGTGTCAGGGGGCTTCCTAACCCCCTGCTCTTCTCTAGGGCTTTGGTCCATGCGCTCACCTGCCCCATGATCCTGGGGAGGTCAGCGCTGGGTGGACCAGGCAGCCAGCAGCCCTGCAGTGCCTGCTGATGTTGCCAGTCCCAGGGCATCTCTGCCCTTTCCCTCTCTGATGTTCCCATGAATCCCCCTTTCCTGCCTCTCACCCTCTTGCAAACCCTCCAGAGCTCCACCAGAAACCCAGGAATGCTGGGTGACTTTCACAGGGTCACACAGATCAGCCAAAACTCCCCAGTGCCCTGGTTTGCCTCTGCCTTCATCACTGATCCAGGTTCAGGCCTTTCTGCCCCACACCAGGCCTTTGCAGGGATCAGGCAAGGGGAGGGGGGCAGGCCAGTACCTGGGCAAGGAGCTTCAGAAGGAGGAAAAAGAGCCCGTCATAGATACCAGCACCCATTGGTGGGGGCAGCTGCAGCTGTAAGAGAGGGTGTGGGATAGGTTGGAGCTGGGTGCTGGGTCTGAGGGCACATCTCTGTCTGCACACCTCCGCAGTGGTGTGACAGCACAGCCCCCCTACTCCTCTGTCCCTGTCCCGTACCTCAGTAGGTGCCGTCAGCACGTTCATCACTGCTGGCAGGGTCTCCTCTCCCCTGAGCGCCATGGTCAGCCCATGCTGACTGAGCTGTGTCAGGAGGAATGCTGCAGCACCCTGGGGGAGCAGGGAGAGCTCAGCACCTTTGGGACTTTTTCTTACGCCCACTCAAGACTGACTCTGCATCCCCCTCCCCAGGCCTGGACCCCCACAACCCTGGGTGAGGAACAGTAGGACCCAGACGGGGTGTGGGGTTCTGCAGGGCTCTAAATGGTGGCTCTGGCTGGGTGGACAGACTCACCACAAGGGAAACGACAGGAGACCGGGTGATGATATCCATGGCCACAGTAACCACCTCCTCGAGCCTGAAATACAGGGACCAGGAGACAGCTGAGCCCTTCTTCCAGCACTATGTTCCCAGGGCTTCACATCCCACAGAGCAACAGCATCCAAATTCCCACCCACCAGTGCTGGGAAGCAGCCACCATGCAGGGCAAGAGCAAAATGTGGTTCACAGCACCTCCTCATCCATTCTGTGTCCCTAGAGCATCTCCAGCACCCAGCCACACTGCCCAGCAGCCTGCCCATGCATCAGGATCAGAGGGATTGGAGACCAGAAGCCCAGCTCTGGGCAGGGCATAGGACAGAGGCTAGCTCAAGGCAGGGTTCATCTCCTCTGCTATGTCCCTGTCCCGGTGTGAGGTGGGCACAGGTGAAGGTGGGTGTTTACCTGGGAGGGGAGCCCTGGAGCTGCAGGGTGAGCAGGGCCAGCAGGTGCAGGGAGGCCTCGCAGGCTGCCCCCTGGGCCACATCCGCCATGGGGACCTGCCAAGGGAGCAGGAATCACAGGGGGGCACAAGGCCGGGAGGGAAAGAGGGCATGTGTCTGGGCCCTGCAGGGAAGATGGTACCTGCATCCTCCAGGCAGGGCTCCCCCAAGCTCTTCCCTGCACATGTCCCCCAGTCTGGTCTGTGTTTTCCCCTGGCAGGATCCTGGCTCAGCCTTTCCTCTTGGTCCCATCTCTTTCCCACACCGCCTTCTCCATACCTCCCTCTTCAGCCCGCACTGGCCTGGTCCCACTGCCTGAACCAAATATACTCTCTGTCCATCCCACACCCCCAAAGCCCCAGAACCACTGGTTTCTCCTTGCTCCATTTCTTCTCCCTCCCTGCTCAAGTGTCTCTGCCCATCACTACAGCCAGCACTGGGTCACACTCCCTGCAGACAGCTCTCAGAGAAATGTGCCCTGCCCACCTGCACTCCTACCCCATCATCAGGGATGAAGCAAGTCCTACCTTGCCATTCGAGAGCTGCATGAGGGAACCCCACACTCGCTGGCTCCTTCCCAGGTGCTGGCCCAGGCTCGGGCTGGCATGGCAGCCAGCATAGAGGATCTGTGAAGCAGAGGGGGAGAGATACACACCAGCCCCCGGGGACAGAGGTGCAGCTACTAGGCCTGTCCCCATCAGACCCTGTGGCTACCATGGGCTCAGTTACTCAGTGACTGACACCACAGAGACGGGAGTCATTGAGGGCTGAGCCCACAGTTCCCCCTTCCTGTGCCCCCGACCCCAGACAAAGGGACCAGGTGCCTCATGGATAGCCAGACAGACAGCCCAACAGGGTGCACGGACAGCCAGATGGATGGGGCTGTTACCTTGAGCACATTCAGGGAACAGTTTGGGTGCTCGAGCCTCCCCAGCAGCCTCCCAAGCTGCTGGCTCTCTCCCTCCATGAGCTTCTCAGCCACCTCCTGAGAGACCTGCAGAAATCAGTCTGGTTTTCACCCTGAGCACCCTGAAGTATTGCCCAGAATTAGGCAGCATAATAATAGCAACAAATTAACAACTAAAGAATGCCTCTGCTCCCTGCACGGTGCCTGCGTTCACTCAAGGGTGCCCATGTGCCATGACCCAGCCTTGCTTTGACACACAGTCCCTGAGCTAAGCAAGGTGAGATTTCTCCTCTGCCTCCCTCCTTGCTGATTCAGGGTTGAAATTAAGGATCAAATGTATTCTTGCTTTCCTTCATTTTCCCTCTTATTTATTGTCCATTCAATTTCAGATTTTCTACAGTTCATATCACTGTCATATAAGAATTCACCTCTTCTCTGCACTGACTTTTTCATTATTTAGTCCATCCCACAGTTCAGATCCTAAGTGTGAGTCTTTTAATTGACCTAGGAGTCCTTAGATTCTCCTGGAGCTCAGCTCCTGCCTGGGAAGGAGCAGCCTGGGAACCCCAGGGGATCCCAGTCCTGCAGCCATCAAACCTGGAGAATCCCAGCCCTGCACTCTGCTGCTCAAAGAGATTTTGCTGCAAAAGGTCACTGCTTCTGCGAGGACCAAGGACACCTCCCTGTCCTTCAAAGAGAGACAGCCTGACCTGCTGCTTGGCTTCCCGACACGCGTTCCTCCCCAGGGGGATGCTGCAGGCAGCAGCCAGTGCAGCCGTAAAGAGATCTGCCACATGCTGGCTCTGGTCATGGGCTGATTTGGGCTCCATCACTGCACCTGCAAAGGGTAAGAACTCAGGAGACATGTTCCAAGGGTGAGGGACATCGAGGGGCTGCAGGATGGGGCTGGGGAGCAAGAGAGGAAAAGTCAGGCTTGGGAGATGAGGAGAGTGAGCTCTGGGATTGGAGGGGAGGACAGGAGAGCCCTGGGTAGCAGGGGTTTGGGGAGCTTGGACAGAGAAGCTTTGGGGGGAGATCATATAAGAGCCACCCCTTCCTGGCAATGGTGCTGCAGTGGCAGTCAGTGCTCCAAGGAAGCCCAGGGGCTGGAGGGAGAGGGGAGACCCTCAGGGAGCCCCAGGAGAAGGTGACAGGCTGCTACCACCACTACCTTGCAAAGCAGGCTGCTCCAAGGTAGATCCCTGGAGGAGTCCATTCAGCAGGGGCTGATGCTTCTCTCTCAGGCTGGCATAAAAGGGGGCAGAGATGGAGGGGCACCTCGCGTCCAGGCTCTCGCAGAGCAGGGTGAAGCACTGTGGGAGACACAGGGGCTGCTGTCACTGCAGACGGAGGGAGGGAGGGGAGAAGGGTGATCGGGGAGGAGGCTGTGGGAGGAGAGCTGATATGGGAGAAGAGCCCATGTCGTGAAGCCACAGGGACCAACACCCTTTCCAGTCACTCAAGTCCCCCGGTTGCTGCATGGGAGCCGCAGGCAGCTGCACGCTGGCTGAGGGAGAGGTACACACAGGCACATAGCCAGGGAAGGTGCCCCCTCAACACCTCAGGCATTCCTTTCTGCATGCAATCCCCCCAAAACCCCCAGCAGGTAAGATAGCCTGCCCTGCCACCAGTGTATGAGACCCCCACAGCTGGGAGGAGGGGTCCTTGGCCTGTTCTCCTCCCAAAACGCACAAGCAGTCCCACAGCTTGCGTACCTGGTGGGGAGGGTGGGGAGAGTCCCATGGGAGAGAGGAGGCAGGGGCACCCTTACCAGGAGGCTTTGCTGGCAGAGTCTCATCTCACTGTCAGCTGACTGGGCCAGCAGCTCTGGCAGCAGGGCTAGAAAGCGGCTGGCACACTCCTGGAAAGCCTGCAGGCTGGGGGAGGCAGGAGGCAGCGGGGGCAGAGAAGAGCAGAGAATCATGGCCCCTGCTTGGAAGGACAGGATCCAGCCAGGCTCATACTGCCCTGGCTAATGGAGCAGGCAGCACACTGCGCTCTGTAAGCCAGGGCCAGCAGGCAGCGCATCTGAACTCCGTGCTTTGCCTCCTCCTCCCTTCTCAGCCCAGTGCCTCAGTCTCCCCACTGATGGAAAGCGATCCTCTGCGAACACGGTAATATCACACAAAGTGCTTAGTCCATGATGCTTCCCCACGGAGATAGCTCCAGGCACAGAGTAGGAACACCTCCCTGCTGCCCCAAGCTGGGTCCCCACAGTGGCCACAAGGTGGGAAGAGACCTCAGAGCACACTGGGTTGCTGCAGCCTCCCTACCTGCCCTTCTGCTGGCTCCCCTCCAGGCAGCACTCACTGCTGAAATAAACTGTGGTCACCATGACAAGGTCCGTCAGCACCACGATACACCAGGGCTGCTGCAGAAGCCAGAGAGAAACAGCAGATGGGAATTTTCCACTGGCCACCTTGACACAACTGTGGTGGGGTCTTTCCCTGTCAGGACCTCCCCCTTCTGAAGGGGGCCTGGAAGAGGCGACAGTCCTGCGAGCCAGCTCCAGCAGAACACAGGGGCCTCCAGGAGGCATCTCCCCAGCTCCCTCCTGGCACTAGCATTCTGCAGTGCTGGAGAGAGCCGCACACTGTCTGCATTCCCACACCCACCTGCTTGGTGTTACTGTTCTCCAGGATCTTCTTGGCTAAACACAGCAGGAACAGAGGCATATCCAGCTCTTGGCAAAAGTGGTGCAGAAGCTCTGAGTCACACTGGGTAGCCAGGAGGTTGCCCACAACACGGAGTGCGGGACGGAGATGGGAAGCTCCCTCCAGCATACCTTCCAGCACCTGGGCATGGAGAAGCCAGAAGGGATCATGATTAGCAGTGGTTATGGCTGAGGATGCAACAGTGTCTCTGCTGGCTGCGGGGCTGTCCTCCACCCGCTAAGACAGGGGAAAAACAGAGGGCAGATGGCCAGCTAAATGCATGGGACAGCTCCAGTCCCTGGGGAAGGCAGAGAATCTCCCTTCTGGCTGAACTGGGGGCTCTCCCAATGCCCCCAGTCCAACCTTGGGAGAGGAAAAGGCATTTGTGCCTGGCTCAGAGCCCCCAGTGCTAGTTGGCTGGGTGGGTCAGCCATGGCTCACCTGCTGGCTGGAGTCTGCAAGGCGGGCCCGGACACGCTGCCGGAAGGCCGAGTCCCTCAGGAGGCTCAGCGGCGTGCTCAGCTGCATGGCTGAAGGTTCTGTGGCCTCGATCAGGTGCTGCCACTCCTCATCACTCTCCAGCTCCTAACCACAGAGGAGAGAGGGCTGGTGTCACGGGCCCTGCCTCCCCCAGGGTCCCTGTATCAGGTGCCAGGGATTGGGCCCTGCTGTCTTCACCACAGGACACCATCTCACCTCGCTCTCCAGGTCCACAGTCTCAATGCTGCGCCTGCCCCGGGACTCTGCCCTGACAGGACCAGGCTCCGGAAGGGTCCCTGGTCCAGGAAGCTCTTGTTCGTAGTCTCGAGTGATGCTGTGCTCCCTGGTCACAAAGACAGCACAGTCAGAGAGCTGCCCTGCCTTCCCTCCTGCCTCCCCTCACAGCCCTGGCCCTCCCTCACCTTGCGCGTGGAGGAGGCTCCCCCAGCTCCCACTCTGCCATGCTGCTCCCTCCTTGCAGGATGCCTGTGTTTTTCTCTTTGGCAGCAGCTGCTGGCTCTCCTTCCCCAAGAGCTGCCTTCCCAGGAGCTGCTTTCGGTTTATGCCCTGGGCATCTTTTGCCAGGGTCCTTCACAGACGCAGTGTCTGTCTTCAGCTGCCCCTGGGTGTTGACAGAGATTTGGTCAGGGCAGGGCTACATAGGCAGTCAGCTGAGCCCTCTACACCCCACTGCCCTGAAGACCTCACATCCTGCCTTGTATGTGGCTGATACTCCAGCTTGACCCATGTACCTGCTGTCCTCCCCAGTAGGTCCCATTTCCATGCCCTCCTTGGCCCTGACTGTGGGGTACAGCCGGGGGAACCCACACATCCCTCCACCTTTTTCCGGGCCTCCTCAGCCATCTTCTGCCGGGCCTTTCTCAGGATCCTGGACTGGCCACTCCTGGGGGCCAGGGAATGGGCTTGTTGCTCCTTCAGGGCCTGCAGCTCTGGGGACAGCTTGGTGGTGAAGGGGTTTGAGATCCCATGCTCTTCTGTGTCATCAATCACTGGGGAGGCAAGGGGAGGACTCTGTCAGCAGCTCTCCCTTGGGACACTGGGAGAGTGACCAGCTCTGGGACCTCAGAAACCCCAGGGGACCCAGAGCCACCCCAGGGGCAGGAGTTAGGAGCTGGTGCTTGGAGGAAGACTAGATGGAGGAGACAAAAAACAGGGTGGTAAGAAAAGCAGGGCAGAGCAGTGCTGGCAGCCTCCCCCATGGCAGCAGGAGGAGGAAACAGATTAGATCACTGCTGGAAAAAGAGCTGGTACTCACCAGTGACCCGTCCGGCAATGAAGGGGTGGGAGAGCAGCTCTGGCCACGACAGGCGCTGACGGGGATCCTTCATCAGCAGTCCCTGCAGGAAGCTCTGCAGGGCAGCACAGTGCCAAAGGCACCGACACACACTCAACATCTGCTGCATATCCTCCAGGGACACAGTACACCCATCAGTCTCCCTCAGTGAGGACACCCAGGACTCCTGGGTTCTCTGTCTGGCTCTGGGAAAGAAGCGGCCCTAATACTTAGGGCAGACAGGCCATAGGAAGACACTGTCTTCCCTTCCAAGCCCATTAAGTCACTCCTCTGCTGTTTGTCTCAGTTTCCCCACTTATTGAGGGACAGCAGTGATATGGATCTCTCTCCTAGGGGGGCCACCCTCTCATCCCTTCACTGTGCTCTGAGATCCCTGTTAGGGGACAGAAAACCTAAGACTGACCTATGAGTGCAGCCAAAGAGGCTTTCCCATTAATGGATCTCCCCCTACAGGCAGGACCTTCACCCTTACCTTGAAGACTGGGCTTATGGCATCGGGCCATTTGACCGGGTCCTTGACAATGAGGCTGACAAGCTGGAAGATGCTGCTGGTGTAGAAGGGAGGGGTGCCCACAAACAGCTCGTACAGGATGCAGCCCACGGACCACAGGTCAGCCGTGTGGTCGTATGGCCGTTCCTCCACCAGTTCAGGGGACATGTACAGGGGGGTGCCCTTGATGGAGGTCAGCACCATGGTGTGGATGCTCATGGCACGGGCAAACCTGCTCGGAGCAAAACATGAGTGGCCATTTAAGGCTGAAGCCTCCACTGCAGCCCCCAGGAAAATCCCTATGCACTAACCAACACTCCTCTCCCCTCTGTAGTCCAACAACTCCCATCCCTGCCAATTCGTGAGTATGCACAGAAGCCAGGTCCCCTCCCACACTCCCTCTTCCTCTCCAACACCCAGGACACCTCTCAGCTGCCCCAAACCCAAGTGTCCCCCTCGACTGGCCCCCAGCACCCACCCAAAATCGCAGAGCTTGATGATGCCGCCTTTTCCCAGCAGGATGTTCTGGGGTTTCATGTCGCGGTGCAGGATACGGTGGGAATGCAGGTAATAGAGAGCAGAGACCAACTGGGCAGCTATGGTCTGGACCTGCCAGAGATGCGAGAGACTCACCCTGTATCCCACAGTGCCCCCAGTCCCCCGCCAGCACAGCCATGGGCTCCCCCACAGCCATTGGCTCTCCAGCACCGCCCCCTTCCTGCCCTTGCCCTGTTTGGGGCAGAGACCATCCCCAGCCATGTGTCAGCTGTTCCTCTCTGACCCACAGGAGTGGGCAAATGGCCACAGCAGCAGCCTCATGCTGTGGCTCTTGGAGAGCAAACAGGGAAGCCGAGGTCCCTGCCAGACCACCATCCCCCAATGCAACCTGGCTCCCTTTTCATCCTCTCCAGAGGCTCTGCCAGGTAAAGCCTTAGAGGCACCTTCACCTTCCTGATGTCCCCTGGCCCACAGCAGAGATCTGCTGCCTGACAGATGATCCTGTGCTCTTCACCCTGCAAGAAGGCTTCTGAGCGGCCACTGCTGTGAGAGTCACCTGGTCCTCGGGCAGACTCCCATCATCCTCCAGGATCTGGAAGAGCTCCCCCTCTGCATAGTCGGTCACCACCACTACCTGGAGAGAAAAGCAGCACAGAGGGATCAGGCGCTCACCCAGCCACATCCCCACCATGTCCCGGGGACCAGAGCAGAGTGAGACAGGAAACCAATGTGGGAGACACTGCGCTGTCAGGAGCTCACAGGGCACAGCCAATCAGCTTGGGCTGGTCTCAGGGGCAAGACAGAGCCCCTGTGGTCGCACTGCAGCAAGAGCCAGTCACTTAGCAGTGCCCTCACGGCCCTCCTTCTTATCTTGGACAAAGAGCAGAAGTCAGGAAGAGTGAAGGAAGGGGACAAGCTCATAATGGTATTTTCAAGCCCAGTAGGAAGAATCACTCCTTTTAACTTGTTTTTATTCTGTTACCTGATAACTTTATTTGATGCCCCCGGTTCCTGTCTCATAAAAGTCTTCGGTTCTTCCCTACTCAGCCTCTCTACATGTGAGTTTAGATGCATGAAAAGTCACAGTTTCTGAAGATCCCACCCTCATCCTGCAATTCCAAACCAGTCTCTTCCATCAGACAACCCTCAGCAGCTCCTTCACTTCTTCGCATGACCCAGTGTATCCCACACAGCCCAGCTGGGTGCCGGCTCCCCACCCAGCACATACTGGAGGGTTCTGGAAAACAATGACTACCCACCAGTCTGGACTCCCAGTCCTCACTCAGGCAACCTCCAAGTGAGGTCCCTGCATGTTCCCAAGGAGGGAGGGAATGTCCTGGGGGCAAGGGATCCCAAAGTGGCCACCATAGGGAATGGAGTAGGCTGGTGGCAGGACTGCAGTATTCAACATGAGTGGGGAAAGAGGGCCAAAGTCAGCAGCTGGGATCAAAACAAACCTAGCTTGCTGGAAGAGCTGGTAGAAGCCCTGGGAAGGTGTCACCAGAATCTCCTGAGAAAGAGGTCCCTGTGACAGCGAGGGCCAACCCATGCCCCCCTGCCCCATCAAGCAAAAGCATGTGCCCTCAGTTGACCCCTTCACCTCCTTGTCGGTCTCAAAGCTGTCAAGCATCTGGATGATGTTTGGGTGATGGAGGCCTCTCATGATCTCAATTTCCCGCTGCAGGTTCTTCAGCTCCCTCTCTGACCGCCCAACCTTGGGGATGAACTTCAAGGCCACCACCTTCAAAAGTGGGCAAAGCTGGGATCAGACTGGGATCCTACCCACCCTGGCAGAGACAGCATTTAAGCCAAATGGGATTTCACATTTTCCAGCTGAGCATAGTGAGCAACCCCTAAACAAGACATTTGTCCCACTGGATCCCTTGAAGCTGGGGCTCCCCCCAAAGCCCTTGCACATCAGCAAATGTAATCAGTGAGTGCAGACAAAACTTGAACACATGGCACTTCCAGAAACAGTCCAAGCACGGGGCAGGACCTAGGGATGCTAGCGGACAGTGAGCTAAACATAAGCCAGGAGTATGAGCTGGCAGTGAGGAAGGCTAGCAGCATCTTGGGCAGCACTAACAGGAATGTAGGCAGTAGATCAAGGGAAGTGATTATTGCCCTTTACTCGGCAGTTGTTGGACCACATCAGCAATACTGCAGACATCTTTTGGCCCAGAAGACATTGATAAAATGGAGTTGGTCCAGCAGAAGCCACCAGGATGGTTGTGGGGACTGCAGCTCATGGTGTACAAGGAGAACCTGAGTGAACTGTGCTTGATTAGCCTGGAAAAAAAAGGGCTCAGGGTATCCTAACAGCAGTCTTGCAGTTCCCAGGAAGAGATAAAGAGCCAGGATCTTTACAAAGATACATGGTGGGAGGATGAGAGACAGTGGTCATAAATTGAAACAGGGGAGGTTCCAACTTGATAAACTGAAAAACTGTTCAATCCAAGTACAGTCAAGCACTGGAACACCAGAGAGGCTGCGGAGTATCTGTCCTTGGGGGTTTCCTAGACCCAACTGGACAAAACCCTAATCTGAATTCAGTGCTGGTCCTGCTTTGAGCAGGGGATGGACTGGAGACTTTTTGAGGTCCCTTCAATCTGAACGACTCTGCGCCAGCAAGGGCTGACCAGGAATATCAGTGGAAACATGAGTGCTGAGCCCTGCAAGCCTGGCAGGGCCCTGGAACTGAACAGCCCACCAGAAATCAATGCCCAGCCCCGCATGAAAGACCTCTCAGCTTTCTCCTCTGCCCCCTTTTTCCTCACCTGGGCACTGTATTTCCGACGCCCCTTGTACACTCGCCCAAAGGAGCCTTCACCGATCATTTCCAGGACATGGTACTTCTCCATTGTGGGCATTCAAGGAGGGGGGCACCAAGCTGCCAAGGCAAAGCGGCAGTGAGAAGGAGCCCTTCACCCTCTGTTCTCTCATCTTGCCCTCTACCACAGGCTGCAACAGGGTAATGGGCAGGGCACAGCCCTCGGCCAGGCTGCCTTCAGCAGCTGCAAGCAGGGACCAGAGATGGGCTCCAGCATCTCTGAGCCAGGAAGGTAATGCCGCACCTCCTGCTGCTCGTGTGCCTGGCACTGCCACGCAGGCTGATCCCGAATCCCCTAGGCCCACCCTGGGGGATCCCCTTCCCCAGCCAGCCTCCTCCTCAGAACTGCATGTTCAGGTCTATTGGTTTCCACTAGGATCTACCTTTCCCCAGATGGCATGCATCCACTGAGATCCACCCACACCCACTTTCCCAAATGGGGCTGACTCTTCAGGATCCACACTAGCCCTCCCATCTGGATCCATCCCATAGGATCCACCCACTGCCCTCCTCAAATGGGACCCACCCCCACTGATCAACCAAACCGGGTCACACTTCTACAGGAGTCTCCCCCATCCCGTCCGCTGTCCCAAATTCCAGCCATTTCCACTGGCATCTCCTCCTGCTGCCCCTCCACCAGCGGCGCACACCCCTGGGGAATCCACCTCAATCCTGCCCATGAGCCCTAACCAGCCCCCGTGGGAGCCATGGGAGCCCCATGGCTATTGTATCCTCCTCGGTCTCCCACAGGGATGAGATCCAGTATCCAGCAAACTCTGCCATGGGCCCCACCTCACCTCACCTCCCCACAGGGACCCCACGTGGGACCCACCGCGCTGCCCCACAGGGCCCCCCCGCAGGGCCCCCCGCGGACCCACCGCGCCGCCCCACAAGGACCGCGCGCAGGACCCACCGCGCCGCCCCGCAGGGACCCCGCAGACCCACCGCGCCGCCCCGCAGGGCCCCCCGCGGACCCACCTCCCCTCCCCCGCGGGGAAGCCCAGCCGCTGACGGGAGGCGCCGCCGCCCCCCACGCAGTTAACCCCGACCCGTACCGGCCCCCCGCGCCGCGACCCGCCGCGGCCCGACCGCCCCCCGCGGCGCCGCAGGCCGCCGTCGCGTCGCCTGGCAACCGCCCCGCCCGCCCGCCCGCCCGCCTTTGCGCTTCCGGGTCGCGCGGCAAGATGGCGGCGGCCGGCGAGGAGGCGGCGGCGGCGGCCGACTGGTAACGGCGGCGCCCGCGGCCCCCCCACCCCCACCGCGGGCTCCCGGCGGGCCCGGCCCCCCCCTTCCCCCGCGGGGCGGCCGGGCCCCCGGGGCCTCCGCCTCACGCCCGTGCCCCCGCAGGCCGCTGCCGTCCGAGGTGGAGGTGCTGGAGTCCATCTACCTGGAGGAGCTGCGGGTGGCCCGCGGCGGCAGCAGGTACCGTAGCGCGGCCCGAGCCGGGCCGGGCCCCGCGGCGGCGCCCCGGGGCCGGGCCTCACCTCAGCCCCTGCCCCCGCAGGTCGGAGCCCTGGGAGATCTGCATCACCCTGCACCCGGCCACGGGCGAGGACCAGGACTCGCAGTACGTGCGCTTCACCCTGGTGCTCTCCGTGCCGCCGCAGGTAGGGCCCCCTCCCGCCGCCGGCGGCCGCCGCCGGCCCTCGCCCCCACCCCCGCCCCACTCCTCGCCCCTGCGCCTTCCGCTTTGTTCTTGTGTCTTCCAGTATCCCGACAAAGCGCCGGAAATCGCGATCAGGAACCCACGGGGGCTGTCAGATGAGCAAATTCAGAAGTGAGTCCTGGGAGAGAGGGGAAGGGAAGGAAGAGGACAAAACTCTGCTCTGGAGAGATGGGAGGGAGACAACTGGAGGCATTTTAGTGCTTGAAAAGTCCTTTCCCAAGTTTCTGTGGATCCCCTAACCCAGAAATGGTTACAGGCCACTAAGTCTTCTTGTCTTAAATCATATGTGAGCCACTGACACTAAATTTGGCTGTGAGGGATTAACTTTTTGGATGGGTTGTTCCACTGTGGTCTGTAGTGAAATGTAATATAAATCTCTTGGGCCTTTGAAGGTGTTGGTCCTGCTTTGGCAGAGATGGGACTGGACTGAGTGCCTGAGCTCAGGCAGCCTCTTGTTGCCTTTGTGCTCCTGTCCTTAGTGCAGTGCGATGTGTGTAGAGAGAGCCCGCTGGCAGCACAGGACCCTGCCAGACCTGCCTTAAGGGTCGCTCTGTCAGAAAATGAAGCCTGAGCATCACCAAAGCTGAAGGGCTTCTGGGTGAGCTCAAGCCGGGGCAGTCTGCGAACCTCCTCTTGCATCTCCTCTGAGGACAAAATTGTCCTGGGCACTGGCTTGTGAGGTGCTAGAAAAGCACATGAATGAATATATTCACGCGTGCCTGTCCAGTGCTTTAGGCAAAGCCTGAAGCCCAGTGCCTTCCTGTGCAATTAGTCTTTCTTCCACTTGTCATCACGGTGAGGTGGGAGAGTACAAAGGTATGTCTAAACTTGCATAGTGTTTCTTCTTCTTTGCTATAGGATTTCACAGACCCTGAGACATGTTGCTGAAGCCAGGCTGGGGACAGAGGTGCTATATGAACTGATTGAGGTGAGAGTTAGGGGAATTTGGGTGGGTGGCCAGCCATCGATGCTGTTCTCCCCTGAGCAACTCCCTGCGGGTGGGACGGCCTTGAGCCTGGGCCTGTGGGAGGCCAGTCAGTGAAGTGTTTGCTTTTCCCCTTCCGCAGAAGGGGAAGGAGATTCTCACTGACAACAACATTCCCCACGGCCAGTGTGTGATCTGCCTCTATGGATTCCAGGTAGGAATGTGTGTCTCAGCCCCTGCCACTCTGGGCTGTAGGCAATGTTATTTAGCAGGTACTATCCTAAGGCAACATATTCTGTTCTCCGTGTCGATCTGAAGATAAGTTTCTACAGAAACAGAGTGTAGGGGTGGTGAGTGATGTCGGAGAGTCTCCAAGGAAATGAGTGGGGTCTGCGCATAGCTGCTGGTGTGTCTCAGTCTCCTCGTGTTGGTGAAACCTTTCCTGGAGTTCATGGCACAGGTGGTCAGAGGAGACTGAAACGCATTAATGCAGGTGCTGAGGTCTGTGGGGATAAGGGAGCTTGTCTTGTCCAGGCTACAAAGAGAGGTGATTCCTGTCTAAGAGGGAGAATACATCAGGTGGGAAGAGATCTGCTCACGCAGGAACATGTGTGGAGAAAACGGTCACAAAAACCTTGCAGCTTGGCATTAGGAGTGTTTCTGACTCTCAGATTAGGGTGAAGTGTCTCCATAAGAACTGAGGAGGAGATGAAGCCCAGTGGAAGAAGTTATGTGGCTCAGTGCCAGCAATAACACTAGTTCCCTGCTGCCAGTGCTGACACTGGGGTGAAAACCCACCTCAGCTGGGGAGGCCACGCAACCCTGCGCTCAGAAACCCATTAAAACTGCCCTCTCTTCTACAGGAGAGAGAAGCCTTCACAAAGACCCAGTGCTACCACTACTTCCACTCCCACTGCCTGGCCCGCTATGCCCAGCACATGGAAGAGGAGGTCCTCATGCAGCAGGAGGAGAGAGAGCAGCACCTGGCACCTTCCCCCAAACAGGTACTGGGCCCTGGGCTTCCTCCCTGAACCCCTGCACAGGCCCCTGTGACTTCTCTGTCGCTGCTCTTGGGGACGTGGAGCGAGGGCTAATCTGGCCCAGCAACCTTGTGCAGCGTGGTCAGTGTCATGCCCGTGGCCAGAAATCAGAATGGGGATTGGACCAAGTGACTTCCAGGGGCCCTTTCCAACCGAAATTACTATATGATTTTTAGTACTTCAGCAGTTAGTTTATTGGATTTCTGGGTCAGTGCCCAGTGTATGAGGGACTGGAGGAGTTTGTTACATTCTTAGAATTCTGGAACCACAAGACTTAAACTTTTTCAAATGAAAGGTGAGCTCCTTCCCTAATCCTCTAACTCCAGGGGTTTGCAAGACTCCCAGTGGTGCAAGATAGACGTGACCTCCGGCATTTGTAGCAGTCAGCCAGGCCAGGCTATTTTCATAGTGCTATAATCTCTCTGCTCTGGCAGAAGAGCGTGTGTGGTCAGCTGAAAAAGGCCACCTTGTTTCACTTCCAGGCAGGGGATTATCTGGAAGTGTGTGGGCTGGGTAAGAGCTTGGGGTTGGTTTCGACTCTCCCCTCACTGCAGGAAGTCGGTGTGCAGTGCCCTGTCTGCCGGGAAACCCTCGTCTATGATCTCTGTGCTCTGAAGGCAGCGCCACCCCCGCAGCACCCGCTGGTAAGAGATGGGGTCTCATCTGCCCAGCTGTGTCTGCTCTCTGGGTAGCTTGATTTGGGGTGTTAAAATGAACGAATGAGCATGTGCTGCAGCCCTTCATATCTTCCCAGGTAGTCCGTCCAAAGGGTAGTTCACAGAATCTAGCAGGGCGTCTCCTGTCTGTTTGACATGTCCACAAAGAGCAGGTTTAGTTGTTTAGCACTGAGTTTCCTTCCCCTAAGCTATGATGTGAGATGCTGTATCCCATGTTCCTCATGCACAGATGTGTACAGAGAAACCGAGGTGTGTCTGTGCACAGCCACCAAGCCCTGGGAAGGGAGCCTGTTGGCTGGGCCTGTTCACGTGCCCTGCCAGTGACTCTAGAAAAACAGGCAAAAGCACAAACTCTGTCTCATGTCCACATCTTAGAGGGGACCACTGCAGTTCCTCTCCTTGAATGTGTTTCTGCACACCCTGGAACATCATTAGGGTCATGTGAGTGACCCTGGCTCATATAGTGCGTTCTGTGGTCCCTGACCTAGCCACTGTGCATCTCACTCCAAAGCAGGAGGTCCCAGGGTAGTCAGTGCAGGGAACAGTGGGTCTGCATTGGCATGGTCTGCCTCCATCTAGGGATTTCACACAGATCTGTAGGCCTGGCTGATAGTACATGGTGAACAGAAGCAGGTTGCCCAGGTGCTGTGTGATCAGAGGTGGGTTTGGGGAGTCATTGTCAGTACTGCCAGCTGCTGGCCCATGCTAGGTGTTGAGAATCCCCCTTATCCTCCTTCTCTTGCTCTCTGCCGCTCAGGAGCCATACAGACCAGATGCCAAGACACTGCAGCACCAAGAAGAACTGCGCTTAATCTTCAAGAGACAGCAAGAGAAGGGGGGCATTATTGACCCTGAAGCAGAGAGGAACCGTTACTTCATCAGCCTCCAGGCGGTACGGCACTGGGGCAGAGCATTGCTGAGCTCCATGCCAGCAAGGGGGTCCCTGGGCTGCCAGGCCCGGTGCTATCATCTGCTGTGGGGCTACCCTGTCCCTTTCTTCACCGCTGGCTTCTTTCTTTCAGCCTCCAGCTACTGTTGATCCAGGCCAAGCAGCCTCTGCTTCTGAGTCACTGGTGACTGCAAGCACTGTGGATTCACCCCAGCCACCCTGTCAGCCCTTGGCTCCAGAGCCAGCCAAGTCTCCAGAGGCCAGGGCAGAAACCAGGCAGCCAGAGAGACCAGCTGTGCCCAGGGAGCAACAGAGCAAGCGAGAGAGGCACAGAGGGGAGAGGCTGGGCCTCGGAGGCCAGGGCAGGCAGTTGTGCAGCGATGCGCAGGGAGCAGCAGAGGAACCCTGTCATCTGCTCCATGGCTCCAGGGGCTCCAAGGGCTTCAGCCGGAGACCAGAGCGGAGGGAGGAGAGGAGCCAAAGATCTGGTGGGAGGCACAGCCAGGAGTTTCCAAAGCCTCACAGCAGAAACAGGGCTGCAGCCCTGGCTGAAAGGAAGGAGTTGAGCCCTGAAGACCCCTCACCAGTAACAGGGATATTGGACTTGAAAGAGGATTACCATGATGTGGGGAGATGGACCCCGGAGCAGGGGGCTGAGGCCCAGGGCAATGAGGAGAACCTGGCATTTAACCGCAGTGACCACAGAGCAGCCCCCAGCTGGCAGGGCCACCACAGGCCCTGGGATTGCGGGAGGTGGGAGAGGTCCAGGGTCCAGGAGCACAGCTCCTACCCCAGAGCGCCAAGAGGGCGGGGGGTGTTCAGGCCTGGTGGACGTCGAGAAGCCCATCTCGAAAAGGAGAGTGGCTCCTAGCAGGACTGGTGAGGGGCTGGGCTAGGGGAGGGAAGGGCTCTTTTGGGGGAGAACAATGAAGGCTCTGGTGGAGCAGTAGCAAGCAGACACCATGCCCCTTGGAAAGGAGGAGGCCCACCCTGGATCTCCACTGCATAGCTTGGAGGCACAGCTTGGTCAAGGCAGTGTCTCTAGGGCATATGTGCAGAGTGAAGCATCCTAGTGTGGCTGCCTGGTGTGAGCCATCACCAGTGTTGGAGAAGCTGACTCCCGACAGTCATGGCAACCTTGGTCTCGGAGGATGCAGAGGGCAGGGGAAGGCTTGACCAGGGACCAGCACCCACCATGCATGAGCTGCCAAAAACATCGGTGCCTGCAGAGCAAATGGATCAGGCCCTGCGTGGTGCCACAGCAGAGCCAGAGTTATGGTAGGACCTTCCCTGGAACCAAGCATCCCTGTAGAGCATGGTGGCACCAGGCAATAAGGTTGCACTAGGGCAGCAGCCTGGACCTCAATTTGCTGCATCCCCAAATGATTTTCAGAGCATGTTCTCAACCTGCTGTTCCTTGGAGACAACATTGCTTCTCCCCCAGCCCTGACCTCCACTCAGGTGATGGGCTTGGCCAGACAGCCCAGGCAAGTCCTTTGTAGAACAGGACACTTCCAAATAGCAGCCAGGGTAGCTAAGTTAGGCCTAAGCTGACACGTTGGCAGGTCAGGGCTGTCCAGTGAACAAGGCTTTGGGCTGGCTCCCGCTCTCCCAACAAGTTCAAATTTAGCTGGAGCTTCTGCAGGCTCCTTCAGCTGCCTTTTCGCAGGCAGTGGCTGCATTAGAGAGACTTGGGAAAAGCATTCTGCTCTGTGTCCTATACATTTCTGTTAGGATCCCTTTCTAAGCCTAGGCTGTCTTTTAGAGCTCACAGAGGCCCAGGGTGAAGACAGGTCCTAGTACTTTGAATTTTCTTACCTCCTTTCATCTTCTCTTCATGCTGCTCTTGCTTTAAAGAAATGGAGATTTGATTTTTATACTAACATGTCCCTGGTGCAGTTCCTTCTACTGGTGCTTCACAGATTTAAACCATATCCCACTCCAGAGACATGATGGGAGATCCCAAGTCTCCAGAATGGGATGTTGCTACAAAATTAATGCATTGGGTCTTCTTTCAAACCTGTTCCCTTCATATTCTCTGCCCTCCTTTTTGGTGCCCAGTGTTGGTCTCTAGTAGGTCTCGCCACCCTTTCCCATGTGCTGGTGTCTCCCTACACTCAGAGCTAGGGCAAAGACCTTCCCCTGAGCACTCCTGGGTGGCAGAGGAGCTCTCCTGCTCCCAGTTTTGCCTGGCTCAGTGTAGGCTGTCCAGTCAATCCAGATCATACTGATTCCTTCACACTTGTTTGTGCCTTGTGCCCCTGCACACACCTTTTTGGCTCTATGGGGGCTGTTATGGTCTTCCTCCTCTTGCTGAGCGTTCTTTGAATAGTGCAAAAATCACCATGCTTTGGGTTTACCAGGGCTTCCAGTGCAATCGCTAAGAAATCAACATCTGTCTCCAGACCGGGAGAGCATTTGCTGTTCATTTGCCTTACTTTGCCTTTCAAATCCTTTCTCACCTAAACTGCACAAAAGCCTTTTCTTGAATGGGTCCTCCTGACTGCCTGCTCTGCTCTCTTTCCCTCCTAGCCTTTTCCTGATGATGCTGGTTAAACTTGCTGCCCAATGGTTAGCTGTTTTTTTTTTTTTTTTTAATTATTATTGGGGGGGGGGGGGGGAGAATCTTCCTTGCTTAAATTTCAAACATAGGCCTATTTTCAGCTTGGTCTCCAGCACATTAGTGCTCTAATGAGCTTTCTTTCCTTAGTCTGAGCCTATACTGCCCATCTTGGGCTTGCGGATCTGAAAGCCAAACTGTATGCCCTGCTGGGGACCAGGGCTGATCACCCAGTCACTGACTCCCTGAAATGTGCCCTCATTTTCTTTCTTTAGTGCTTACTCTGTTCTTGTTCTAGCCTGTGGGTGAATGGCCATTTGGGTGAAAAGGGAAGGTGTAAACTTTAACTGACATTGGTGCTGTTTTGCTGCCTTCTGCCTTTACATGTGAAATTCCTGTGCTCCAAAAAATAGGTGTGATCACATCCTGAAAGAAACACAAAGATCTCTGCCCTTTGCAGCAGCTGTAGTGAAAGCTCCTTTGCTTCCTCCAGAGAGTTGGATTCAGTCTCTCCTCAGCTGGAAAGCTGTTGTGCCATGTGTCTGGGAGCGTGGGAAGGCAGCCATGGAAATCCCAGTGAGCAGGGACTGGGGTAATTTCAAACAATCAAATGCCAAACCTGTTAGAGGGGAAGGAGGTGTTTCTGTGTGTAGGGATTTGGGAAAGGCCCTCACCTTTCTGACTCACTGCTGTCAGCCTGGAGCAGAGGAAATCTTGCAACTGTGTGGAAAGGAATTTTGGTTAAACGTTTAAAACAAGCCCCACAAAAAGCCTTGGCAGCAGCAGCTAACGGCTGCTGAGATGGCTGTGGGCAGGGCTGGCTGCCAGGTGGAGAGGAACTCGACCCTGGCTCAAAGAGGATTTGGGGGTGTTGCGGGAGCCATCAAGGCTGTGATCTGCCTGCCCTCATCCCAGCCTGATGCATCCCCTCCAGCACCCACGAGCAGCAGAGATCTCTCTGGAAGGGAGCCTTTGCCTGGTTCCTTTGCCTACGCTTGTCTAGGGTGGGTATTTGGGATGGGGGATGAATAGTAGCCCTGAGGGTCCTCACTTGGTGTCTGCCTGTGTCCCTCCTCCTGGGCTGGGGGGTGCCAATACTGACCTACCTCACAGGGCTGTTGTGAGGCTTAATTGGCAAAAGCGCTCGGAGATGCTGGGTGGAAAGGCGCTGGCGGTGTCTGTAGCATTAACACTATTAAAAGCAAGCAGAGTGACTGACGTTGCTGCCTGTGCTCTTGTGTGGTGGCAGTGGGCTGGAGGATCTGCGTGCCTGTCTCTTTCACCACATCACCATCCACTTGAACTGTGAGGTGTTGGCTCATGCCCTTGCTGTTTGCCGGGAGTTAACCAGCCAGTTTTGCCCCCCAGCACTGTGGAAAGAGACTGGATCCAAGCAGGCAATCTGAGCAAACACAGGCAGTGTTTGGGGGAAAGATGAGCACAGGGTTTGAGCTGCCAACAGCAGCATCATGCTCTGGAGAGCAAGTCTAAACTGTAATGCTTGGTTCAAGCCTGCTCTTGCCATCTCACAGCCAGGCTGGGTACAGCTCTGCTCTGTGGGTGCAGGGCCTGAACAGTGTGTGCAAGGGGTTAGATCCAGGCTCTGTGCTCTCCAGCCCTTCACCCATCCTGCCTCTGCTTGTCCATGTGTCCCAAGGAGAGCTCCTCCTCCGCGTTCATTCTTGTGCTTGAATTGTGGCCTGGCAAAGGTGCTGACTGCTCCAGGTCCACGTTTCCAGGCACCATTCCTCCTACCACCCACAGGAGCCAGCCTGAGTCACTGGAAACTCCCTTGTGGCAGCAGGATCAACCCTTTCAGCCCTGCTCACGGGCTCGGTTGCTGGAGGCTCCCCAGCACTGCTGTGCTGCTTGGGCTGCCTGCTGGGCCCAGGCACCCAGCAGGAGACAGGCACAGCTGGCACAAACCCTTCCTGTCTAGCCCTGTGTGCAAAGCTCCTGGGTCGAGGCTGTTCCCAGTGCAGCTGCAGGATGCTGTCCTCAGTGAAACAACTCGCACACGTGTGCTGTCGCTTGTGGAAACATCTCTGCTAGTCTCAGGCTGCATCAAAGCGGTGCCTTGTTTCCACTGAAATTCAGCCAGATGGGATCAGCTGGGCCCTTTTGTATCTCCTGCAAGCTCTTAACTTTGCTCTTGGCCCTGCGGAGAAACAGCAGGGCTGAGCGGAGACCTAATGGATTAGGTCTGGCCTGAAACCAGCTTCCCCAGAGCCAGGCCCATGTCTGTGTCCCACAACCTTTCTTGTTCAGTGTCAGCCAGCCCTGGTGGCAACAGCACGGGCCTGCCTCCCTCTGCGAGCCACCACCAAAGGACCCCAGCATGGGAACTAGCAGAGATGGGAGCACCAGCCCTCCCCCCCCCCCCGGGGTATTGCAAATAGACTATTTTGGACCTGCAGCCTGGGCACTTTTACACCACTGAAATTTGTTTTGTCACAGAATCCACTACACACTGCCGGGCTGGGGCCTGGGAGCAAGCAGGCCCCTCGCTCTGGGGGCTGTGTCCCCTCAGAGCAGCTAGGGAGCAAAAGGTAGCGAGCCACCGCCTCCCAGCGGAGAGCCGGGATGGTGGCTCCCCAGCCCCTGCTCCCTGCCCACGCTGACGGCTCCTGTGCAAGTGCTGCCTCTGCCCTACAAACCTCATTTGGCTCCCAGCTCGGCTGGGATGTTACAGCAACGCTACTGCCCTGAGCACCAAAACTAGGCCATGGGAAGTGAGGTGAAAGGACTTTGAAATGGGGAAGGGGGAGAGGAGACGTTCGGGCTGGCTCTTCCCATGCAAGCGTGCATGCACTGACCCCCCCAGCTCTGTGGTGTTGCGAGGGAGCCGCAGAGCCTGCCTGGATGAGGCCTCCCCTCCCGGATTGCATTTCAGAGCCCCATGTCTTCCCCCCCACCTCCTCTCGGGGGGGCTACTAGCAAACCATGCTCACCCAGAAAGGATGCCCATGCAGCTGCACCCCTTGGTACCACAGCCAGCAGCCTGAGGGAGAACAAGCTGTCTCTTGGGAGTTGTTTTTCTTTTCCTGAAACAGCTCTGGATCTGCAGTACTGACCGTGCCAGACCCTCCCTTGCCCTCAGGCACAGCAGATTTTGATGGTCACAGACTTTGCTCAGCTTTAAACACAAAACACACTCCAGCACAGCACCCGGGCCAGGCTGGCAGCAGCCCCGTGCTGGAGGGAGAGAGGAGACTCAAACCAGCAGCACAGGTCAAGCAAATCCCCTCTGAAAGGGCGTAGGGTCTGCCCAGGTTACTGGGTGCAGTACCACCCTAACAGCCCTGCTGGCAGGCAACCCCCAGAGAAGAATATGGTCCGAGGAGGACCCAAGGTCCCAGACCCGAACAATCCTTTGGCTCGATCTCTCCTTCCAGCACCAGTCCATCATTACACCAGCAACTGCATCCTCAGAAACACAGCCTCTGCGGACAAGCCGGATGCCCTCCGGAGCAGGGATCCAGGCCTTGGACAGCCCCAAGAAGCACCTGGAGCAGTGCTGCTCCCAGCTGTCAAAGCTGGAAAGGGTTTTGGGCCAGGATCTGGACCATGAGGCAACTAACAGCAAGGGGACAAAATTGTCACTGGGTGGCACACACACAAAAGCAGACAGGACCCAAGAGCAAAGAGCCATGTTGTACACTTCACAGAGGACGTTCACAAGACAGTGAAGACCATTCTGAAGACGTCTCTTTACAGATCTGCAGCTCTCTTCAGCACGGCAGCATTGCAATGCCTTGCCTCAGGAAAATGCAAGTCAAAGGGGTTGGCTTGTTATGGTTTCACATATGACAATCCCAGCAGAAGGCTCTCCGGCGAGTGGGGCCAGCGTACCAACACCCAAGTCAGGGAGCAGCAAGAGCTGATCCCCTTACCCTACTGCAGGAGTGGCAGCTCTGTATGCTTTAATAAAAAGCCAAGGCCTTGGTGAGGTAGAGATGAACAGAAGACCTGGCCCGTGTGCCTGGGCATCCTCAGGATGGTCAAGTTCTTGTCCCAGCAGTTCCCAGGCCTCACAGAGTGGCAGGGCAGGGCTCATCCCTTGTCACAGCAGGATGGAGTGTATATTTTCAATGGCTCCTCTGGGGTCTGTCTTGTAGAGCATGAAGTGGCCCTGCACCTGGGCAGCGCTGATCTGATTGGAGACTGCCAGTGCCTGCTCTGCAAAATGGTCAGCTGCAGCCGGGGGCTGCTCGGGATAGAAGCGCTGGAACATGCAGGCAAGCTGCCAGCGGGAGCAATGGCCCACGTACTGCTTGAGATCCACACGCCCGGGCCGCACCAGGGCTGGGTCCAGCCTGTCGAGAAGCACAGAGAAGTGAGAGATGTTCCAGCCCTCCTCTACCAGCTGGTCCAGAGGAGCATCTCTGCCTGCCCTCTCTGGCCAGGCTTTGTTTTGCCCCACTGAAGAGAGACCTCTTATCCTGGAGAACTGCTCAAAAGCCAAAGGGTGCCTTGAAAACTTAATCAAACTGTCTCCGCAGGACGAGTCCAGCAGGAAGCCCCCTCCACACTAGGACATGCTAGCATAGGATCCTGGCATCCTATCTGCCAGGTCCTGTGTGCTCTGGGATGCCAAAAGTGGGCAACAGCTTTGTCCCTGGGGGTTGTGGGGGGGATTGATCCAGAAGAAGGGATAGAGCTAGGGAAGGGCTGGCTGCTGGGGAGGACGAGCTTGTCCTGGGAGCTGGCTCTGCCCATCAGTGTCCCGTGGGCACCCTCTGAACAAACCAGGCAACCTAGGCCAATTTGGTCTGGACTGAGCCAAGCCCGCTGTAATGCAGCCTCTGGCAGACCCAAGAACTGGGTTCCTGAGCGCAGCAAGGGTGCCAGGAGCCAAGGCTGCATCCTGCTGACTAAGTGGGCAGCACATGGCACCAGCTTTTCACCCATGGCATATAACTCCAAACCCCAAAGACCCCTACATGCAGAAGGTGGCACCTCTCCTGAAGGGAGCAACCAGCACAATATGGTGTGAACAGCAAGTAAGCATCAGAGGGCCCAGCAAAGGGGGCAATTAGGGATCACGGGATCTGCATCCTGAGGATTGGGAAAACCTGCTATTTGGCCAATGAACCCCCAAGCCTCATATTGGAGGGCACAAATAACCTTCCATAAAGCCCAGGAAAAGGGCTCCAAGAGAGCAAGTTTTCCCCATGTTACCTTTCCCACTCCCCCCTGATAGGGCAGCTCTGACCTGTCCACGTAGTTGGTGGTCATGAAGACAATCCTGGCCTCTGTGGAGGCCACGCCATCCAGGGCGTTGAGGAGGCCGCTGAAGGTCAGGCGCCCCATGCCTTGGTACACAGCGGGGTCTGGGGACAGAGATGTCTCAGATCCCACCTGCCAGCCACTCACCCAGGGCGGTCCCATAGGCCACCTCCCCACGGCCTAAGGCTCACCACAGCTTGCCAAAATGGCTGCCAGGCTGCTCCCATCTTAAGCCAAGTACTCTGCTCTCTCCTTCCCCTCAGCAGACCCTCTGCCTCTCCCTGGCTGAGAGCCCATACACTTTCCTTGTCCACAGGCACCCCAGAGAATCCAAAAGGTGAATGAGGGGGAAAGCTGTCCCCTCTGTCATGCTGAGGAGGGCTCAGAAGGACAAATGCCTTTGCCTGAGGTACTACTAGGACAAGGGACCCCAAAACTCCTATTAGATAGGCCAGCCAAAACTGACTGAGGTCCAGTTTGGGCCATGAGGACCAAGACAGCTGCCCACTCCTGATCTCTGCTGAACTGGGCCCCAGGGAACTGGTACGGCTGCAAGGAGCCCAGAGCCCACACCACCTCCCAGCACAGCTGGCCATTCTCCCTCCCGCTGCCCAGCCCAGGAACAGGGACACACTCACTCTCGGCAGCGAGGTCACGACTGACGAAGGCAGCATCCACATCCTCCAGAAGGATGATGCTCTGCTGCGGTGCCACGCTCAGGAGGTGATTGAGCCGGTCGTCGGAGAGGCTGCGGTCGCTGAGGCTCAGCAGGCAGATACTGTACTGCAGCTCCCCAGCCAGGGCTGTGCTGGGAAGGACACAAACCACAGGGGTGAATCAGGGCAAGAGAGCCCTGAGCAGACAGAGGCAGGGGGAAGCTGGAGAACAAGATCTCCCTGCCCAGCAGCACAGGGCAGAGGGCACATACCTCCTTCCCCAGTGGGGATCAGATATGGGTGTCGGGTGTGAGCCATGCAGCCCAATCAGCCTGCTTGGCACACTGTTGTTATGCAGGGCTGTGCAAAGCAAGGGTGCGGAGAAGTGCTGTCACCCTGAGCTGGTAACGGTGCCAGCAATGCAAACACTTATGCCAGGCATGGTGCAGGAGATGCAGCCCTCTAACTCAAATTCCTGGGCAGCGCATTGCTGCACTTTGAACCCAAACTCATCCATACACCCCCATCAACTGCTGCATCCCAGAGCAGGCAGCTGGCAGGAGAGCCACTGTTACCCAGCCAGTAATACTCACATGAAGCTGCTTTTCCCACAGCCAGGTGGACCATACAACAGGTAGCCTCTTCGGTATGGGATCCCTAGGAAGACAGTGTCCTTTTAGGAACCAGCACAAGGCCTCAAACACAGTCCATCCAACTGTCCCCCACCTGCCACAGGTGACAACCCTGAGCAAGGAACCTGGGCTGCAGCATAGGCTGTTCTGCGGCCAGCAGTAATGTGGTTTCCATGAACCATGTTTTGGGGAAGACCACTTCAAAAGGATCTGCGCCAACTAATTACCCAGTCTTCATCACTGTGGCTATCTGCCCACACAGACCTGAGGCACCAATATCAGCTAAGGCATCTTCACAGTCAGAACAGCTGCTCCAAACTCAAAGCTTCCCTTTAGGGGCACCAAGAAGAGCCCATGAGTGAGAACCACTGGTGGAAAGGGGGAGTTTCCTCCCCTGGCTGCACAGACACGTCAAGCTGGATGCTCTGAGCTCTCTTCCGCAGAGCACGAGGGCTATGCTGAGCATGTATGGAGGATGCAGCAGGGGAAGGCAAGAAGGACAAAAATCTCTCTGCAGCTGTTCCCAGGGAGGACCGCTGGCATCCTGCCTCTCCCCACAGCAGCATCACAGGAGCAATGAACTCCACGGTTCCTGGGGTTGGAGGCTGGAGAATCTGCTCAGGAAAAGCCTCCTTCCAGGAATCTGCTTAATTGCTAGGCATGGCAGGATGCCCAAAGAGCTGGAGGAAGGGCCAGTGGAGCCCTCTCTGTCCTCAGAGATAGGCTGAGAAGCAGGAGGGTGGGAAGTGCTACGAGATGGGACTGTAGCAGGCACAGCAGCAGAGGGCTGAGAAGCTGCAGAAATGGATGTAAGCAACAGCCTCAGCACACACTAGGTTTGGCCCTTGCTAGTGCCCACTGCTTCCTTTCTCCTCTGTGCTTATCTACATTAAGGGCCCTTCGCCAAGGCAGGAGCAGGGGCAAAGACCAGCAGAGTTGGTAACAGCCTGAACACAGCAGGGGTGAGCACAGCTTTGTGCCCAGGCTCAGACACACAAAGGACTTCTGCAAAGCAGCAAGGCTGTGGTAACGGAGCCCTCAGCTGCAGCAAAGACAAGGTAACGTATCCTCTCAAGTCTCACCAGGACGGGTCTGCAGGACAGGGGAGAATGCAGGGCATGGGCAGCACCTCTGGATCTGAACTGTATGTCTGAGCCCTGAGGCCTGACTCCCACTGAACTGAGAGGAATTTGTCCCTTTGCAGATCCAGGCCTAACCTCCGCACCTCAGCTCAGTTAGTGGGATGCATATGAGACAGTTCCCCACAGCCGTGGCTGCAGAGGGGTGAGGAGCCGTGCTGGGCACAGCAAGGAGGACGCTGTGCCAGAGCCTTGCCTCTCTCGCTGTACCACTTGGGGTTCTCGATGAACTCCTTCACATCCTGGACCAGCCTCTCCGACACACCTTCCTCCAGCACCACGGAGCTGAGGGGGCGGCGGCGGCGGGGGAAGCCGAACTGCCGCCACTCTGCTCCCATGGCCGTGTACATGATTGTCCTTCCCTCTTGCTGCTGCAGAGCCAGCTCCCGGGCTGCAGAAAGAGGCAGAGGGGACGGTTGGCAGGGAAAGGGATCTCCTGCAAAGCACCAGGTGTCTCCAGGGAGCAGAAGGTCCCCAGCAGGGCCCCACAGAGCTACCCTACAGACCTTCCTGGAGGATGTTGAAGAAGATCTCCCGGTTGGTGCCTAAAGCAGTGAAGGTGACGGATTCCCAAGGGGTCCCAGTGTGCAGGTCAATCATCTGCTTCTCCCGGTTGCGCTCAATGCGAATCCACTTCCTCCGATACCTGGAGCAGGAAGATGAGGTTGGGGGGGAGCTGGGCCGGAGCACACCTGCCTGCACCCACCTCCAGCTGCAAGCCACAGCTCACCCTCCACACTCAACCGAGTGCAAGTTTCAGCTGCTGCCTTTCATTTCCCAGCCAGATGGGCCAGTACTGTCCTCCTTGTCCCCAAAGCAGGCACAGCAGGGGACAGGCTCAGCAAGGAGATCTCAGAACCAGTGTGTCCAATGCTGACTTGGCACATCAGGACTGGCTACATCCAGGGATCTGTTACTGCTCAGCTGAGCCCAGAGGGCACAGCTTAGATCATGCATCAAGGGGCACATTCATCTCAGGTAAAGAAATCAGTTCATTCTGGCAAATATGGGCTTCTCATCTTCTGTCCTAATCCAGACACAGGAAGAGGCAGGATTCTCTCTGTTGCCTACATGGGCCTCACAGATTGGAGTTTTCTTGCCAAAACACTGGCCAGTCCCCAGACTGCTTTTCCTTCTTCCCCTGCCCTCCCTTACCAGATGAAATGGTTCCCAGGGCTGGGGACAAAGTCGAACTTGGTGCTGACGCGCCCACTTTCATGCTGCAGGTACGACGTCTCAACACTCAGGTGCTGTGTGTGCTTGGCGTGGTGTGAGATCCAGCTCAGCAGCCAGTGGTAGCTCTTATCCTTGCTGGGCACCTCCAAGGTGATCATGTAATGGCGCCTGAAAGCCACCAGCCCAAACTGAGCCCCCTTCCGGGCTAACGCCAGGGCTGTGCCCACCCCTACAAGGCCAAACCCAGCTCCAAAGTACGGGTTGTCCTTCAGTGCTAAGACAAAGTCAGAAAAGGGCATTGTGGGGGGTTAAGCAGCTCCTTTCAACAGCATCGTCTCTGTGATATGGAAACAAACCTGTGTGAAAAGAGACAGAGAGGTGAAAGGACTGGATGATGGAGCAAGGCAGTACAGCAGTGCGGGACATACTGGGCAGCCCACAATTGCCCAGCCTTTTTCACGGCCATGTTCTCAAAGTGGAATGTGCCTTGGCGCACTTGGATTCACCCACATCTACACTTTCCCTTAGAGAACACAAACCCCATCTCAGTACAGAGAAAACCTTTAAAATGAAACATTCAGCACAATAAAAATCACTAGAGACTGCAGAGAGCCCCAGCCAAGGAGTTTCTGCATTTCAACACAGCTCTGCTGTGGACTTCTCGAGCTAGCGGAAAATTCCAGAGGTAATATTTCTCCCAGGGAAGTGGGGAGAGAGAGTACTTTTCAACTAGCTCAGCTGTCTGAGCCGGCTCCCAGCACAGCCACCCCAACAGCTGCACTGGCACTAACTAGAAGAGCGGCAGGCTGTGCTGTGGTACTGCTACAGCTTGATCACATGCTGCTGCAAACTGGCCATAGCCTCCTAGTAGCTGTTAACAGCAAGGCACAGCTGCACGTGGCATTTAGCCCCCCCAGACTACACTGACCACGAGCCTGACTCCTTCTGGGCACAGGTCACAACCCAGTCCCCACCACTCATTGCAGGTTTTTCAGAGCTGTGGAGAGTCACTTCGATCCTGAACACAGAGCTATCAGCTTAGCCTATTATCAGAGACTGGCTGCAGGAACCTCCTCCCTTTCTGCAAGCCACTGGGATGCTAAAACGCAGGCAGGAAGCAGCCAGGAGCTGGTCAAGCATAAGAGCATCTGCTGCTTCTTCCAGCCAGGATACCAAGCCCCAAGTTTTACATTGTTTTGTTCTTTACACAGCTGGAAATCATTGAGCACTGCAATTATTTATGATTTATTGCCTGAACAAGCTGAAATGCATTCACAGGCCAAGCCTGAGAGCATGTTCTTTGCTGCTGGCAACTGGTATGTGACAAGAGAGGAAGGAGCACCTCCACATCAATGCTGTCGGGCCAGCTGCATGGACCTCAGAACAAGTGGTGGTTTGTGCGTCTTGAACCAGAGGCAGGGTTCAGGCTGGGACACGACCTCTGAAGCCTTCCTTTGCTCAGCTGTTTTATGAAGGTCTTTGGTTTTATGGTGAACTAAAGGGAAGTGAAAGGGAGTAGGCTTATCATACAGCTGAGGGTTGCATTTCCCTTGGTCACTCCAAAGCTCTTTAAACGTCCCACCCTTCAGTGGTGGGCAAGGGCACTGACCCTGCACTCAGGTGGCCTGACCGCTCTCCAGCTCCCCAACAAGGGTCTGCCAGGTAGAGGGGATGCCTCCCCCCGGACACACACACACTCCCCAAAGAGGGACGGGGGAGCCAAAACTCTAGCAAGCTCTGACCCCATCCTGAGTCAGGGGCTTACCCCACGGCACAGTCTGCTTTCCACGACCCACTACAGTGTCTGACCCTGCATCTCTGACAGGATCTGACACCACAGCACGATCTGCTCCCTAAAACAGGATCCCACCTCCCCCATAGCAGAGCTGCCCTCACAGCAAAGCTCCATCTCCCACGCCTGCCCAGAACAAGGGGCCCCATTCCCATGACAAGGCTTCAGCCCCCCAGCAGGGTCTCTGCCCCATAGTGGGGCCTTGCGCCTGCCTCCCCAGCAGGGTCCCTGCCCCATAGCAGGGCCTTGTGTCCCCCCCCCCCATCCCGGCAGGGTCTCTGCCCCATAGCGGGGCTACAGCCCGCAGGGGAGTGCCCCCGTGCCCAAGCCGGAACTCGCTCCCCGCCCACGGCCGCCTCGGCCCCACCGCAGGGCCCACTCCCCCCGCGGCCCCTCACCTCCACGCAGCGCCGCTCCCGCCCGCCCAGCCCCGCTCTCTATGGTTCCTGCCCGCACTTCCGCCGCCGCTTCCGGCCCACTCCCGGCACGCACCATAGAGAGGGGCAGGGGAACGGAGGCGGCGGGGCAGAGCGGTTGGGGGAGCTGCACAAAGGGCGACGCTCCTTCCTGCCCGGTGCGCGGCGGGCACCATCGAGATGCGCGGCGCCGGGGGACGTGCGGTGGCGGCGGCGGCGGCGGCGGCGGGCCCGCAGGTGGGGGCCGGGGGCGGCGGTGGGGTGCAGGGCCTGGGGGGCGCCGGGGACAGGTGTGGTGACTGGGGGCGCCGGGGCAGGAGGGGGCACGGAGGGGGGCGCGGGGAGGGACATGGAGGCCAGGGAGGGGCACGACGGGGATGCAGGGCTGGGGCAGAGAGGGCTAGCGGGGGTGTGGGGTGGGCCCAGGGCCTGGGGGGCACCGGGGGCGGGGGGGCCTGGGGGCACAGATCGGGGGTGCAGGGCCTGGGGGCAGGAGGGGGGCGTCGAGATGTGTTGGGGCAGCGGGGTACGGAGAGGGGGTGCTGGGGTGAAGGAGGGTGCAGGGATGGGTGCATTTGGTGGGGAGGTGGGGGGCGCTGCGGGGGCAGCAGGGTGCCAGGCGTGGGGCGTGCAGGGGTCGGGCAGCACCGGCGTGAGGTGTGGAGAGGGGCGCAGGGGAGCCGGGCTGGGGCTGGGGGGTGTCCGTGTGTTAGGAGAGCTACAGGGAGGAGCGGGGCTGCCCTGGGGAGGGCGTATTTTGTGGGGGGTGAGGAAGGGGTTTGGAGGGTGTCTTGAGGCATGGAGGGAGCCTTCCCCTGGGAGGGAGTGCAGGGGAGGCATGGGGCGATACAGGGCAGGGGCCTTTCCCTGAGGGGTAGGGGGCAGGGGAAAGCATTCCCCATAGTGGTTTAGGGTGAGGGGAGAGGAGCAGCGGTCCCCTGGGGAGCAGGATGGAGGAGCAAGGAGGCACCCATGGGAGAGGAGGTGGGTGCTGACGGAAAAAAACTTCCTAGAGGAGGGCATTTGGGGATTGGGGCATGGCCAGGGGCTGGAGGACCCCACGAGGGACAGGGACGAAGGGCCCTTGGGGAGAAGGGGGCTACCGCCAATCTCACATGGGGGCTGCATTGCCCTGTGTCCTGGGGCCCTGGGTGAGCCAGGCACAGCTCCCCTCAAGCCTCCCAGCACCCATGGGTGACTGCAGTGGGGCACAGCTGGCCACCTCATGCTCAGGTGCTCTGAGCACCACTGCCACCTATTTAGGACAGGGAAAAGAGGCAATCCAGGGGAGTGTGAAGATGCTGAAGGGGATTAGGCAGGTCTGGCAAGAAGAATAAGGAAGCACGTCTGGGGGATTTTGCCCACTGGGAAGAGGGCCCTGGGGCACCATGTGGCGCAAACGGGGCAGCATCTTTGCTCCCTATGCATGCCTGCTGTCTAGATACACTCCTGCCGTGTGTGAGATAAGATCCAGGGAGGCGGTGGATGCTGGGAAGCACTCCATGCTGCGAGGGTGTCCCTTGGGCCAGGGGTGTGTGCTGCGAGGGGCCCTGTGCATCTCTGGCTTCTGGCTTTTGCTGTGCACCTTGCCAGATGTGCCCAGGCACTGCCCTGCTGCAGGAACACAAGGGTGATTTAGGTGCTTGGATGGGACCCCCCCACTGGAAATAGCCTTGTCACAGCTGCTGTTGAGGAAGCCCTGGAGCGATGCCAAGCTCAAGTCTCTGCGAAGCGCTAGGGGCGCAGCGGTTGCTGTTGGGTCTGGGTGGTCAATACTTGTGGGCACCAGCTCTGCAGGCACCCAGACCGGGGAGGGATCCAGGCCTGGCCCTGGGTAGATCTGGGTGATGGGGCCGAGGCTGGTCACAGGGAGAATCCTGTCAGGGCCTCTGCTCAGGCAGGTCTGGGCTGTGGCATCAGGACCGGGCTGTGTCACTGAGGCCATCTCGCAGTCGGACTGGCTGAGCCATTGAGGGTTGGTGGGGCACCGTGAGCTGCGCGACTTGGGATGCCTCCAGCGTGCCTAGTCCTGCAGCTCTCGCCACGTGCTACACGCTCAGAGCGCTGTTTCCTACCTGCTGCTGTGGCATGGCCCTCATTGTGGCTCAGATGTGCTTGGTGCTGTGCAGAACAGGGCTGGCTGCTGGCCCCTGTCCCACAGACCTCAAAGACGGGCAATGCTGGGATCCCTGGTCCTGTAGGACCCCTGGGCTCCTGGATTCACCTTCATTTAAGCTCTTTCATCTGTTTCAGAGCCACAGACCCTCCTGCCTGGCATGGAGCCAGCACCCAGCAGCAGATAAAAGGCAATGAGTGTGGAAACGGCCACGTCTGAGGCTGCTGGTGGGGAGATGGAGGCCTTGTGCTCGGAGCTGCTCCTGCCCACACCGGCAGATTCAGGAGCTGTGGGAAGCCCTGGTGCTGCCAGCGCTGGCCTGACTGGAGCACCCCCACTGACTGTGAGCCAGAGGTTGCTGCTGGCCGAGGCCTCGATGCCTGGAGAAGGGGTTCATGCGGAAGGAAGCAACATGGAGATATTCATCGAGACTGTGGCTGGCAATGTGGCGCTGAGCAATGCAGCCAATGCCACAGGTACAGGGTGCAGGGAGGGCAGCATGGGGCTCTTGGGGCTCACTGGAGGGAGAGCAGTCCAGCCAGGGCAATGTGGGGTGACCCCACAGAGCCCTGTCCCCTCTAGCTAGCAACCTGGGGACATCCTGATGCCCTACTGTCTTTGACCCTGCGCTCCTCCTGAGTGCAGTGCTGCTGTTCAGCACAGATGCAGCTCAAGCTGGGTGTGCAGATGGGGAAGGGTGCCTACAGGAGCCTTGCACCTGTTGATGGGGTTGCTCTGAACTGTCCCAGGCAGAGATTTCCATCCCAGAGCCTGCTGCCTCTCCCAATGCAGTTCATACCCACGTCCAATGTGGGCTGCATCCTGCTAGAAACAGAGCTGAGCTGGTCTCGGAGCTCTGGGTGCCTAGAAGGTGCTAAGGGAGGGATCTGACCATCGTCATTGCCTAGATGATGCTGTCCCTTTTCTGATGGGAACATGCATCCTGGGGATACCCAAGGTGGGGAGAAAAGTATAGTTGTTAAACTGGAATTCAGGGTCACAGGGTTTTATCCTCCAGGTCCCAAGCTGGAATTAAACCACCAGTCCCAAGCTCTGGGGCAGGCAAAAGCTCTTTCTAATGCTCACCCTTGGCTCTGTGCAGAGGTGCTGGTCAAAGTGGTGGAGCCGTATTTCTGCAAGAGGTGCAGCCAGAGTTTTCCAGAGCCCTCCCTGCTGTCCCAGCACCAGTGCCTGCTGCTGGCACCCCCAGGACAACTGGAGCTTGCTGGGGTGCTGTCGGCACCTGCCAGCGAAGAGCAGAGCGAGGCGAGGAGCTCGGAGCCACCAGGAGCAGCTGGGCAGGAGGGTTCTGCCCCTGAGCGCCTGCTGTGCCCCATCTGCCAGGAGGCATTTGCACAGCCTGGCGAACTCAAGGAGCATTTCAAGACCCACCGGGGCCCTCAGGGAGCCCTGCCCTGCCCTGAGAAGGGCTGCCACTTTGCCACAGAGGACCGCAAGCAACTGCGCAGCCACCTGCGTCACACGCACGGGGCCTCCCCTGTGTCCTGCGCCTACCGCACCTGCCCCCTGCTCTTCCCGAGCCGTCCGGCCATGGAGCAGCACCACCGCACCCACCTCCCCTTCCACTGCAGCCGCTGCGACTTTGTCACTGCCAATGCCAAGCTCTTCTGGCAGCACAGGAAGGGCCACGCGGCAAAGCCCCCCACTGAGACACGGGTGACAGAAAGTACCTGCAGCTCGGCTGCCCTGGCCAGGACCAGCCTCGAGCAGCCCTGTGTCCTGCTGTCAGGTATGGCTCGGTTGGGCCGGGGCAAGGCTGGGTGGGGAGGCCTGTCCTGGGCAGGGTTGGAGCCTGTGGGTGCTGCAGGGGCTGGCTGGGTCCGTGCGCCCCAGTTACAACTGGGAGGAGTGGGGGTCCAGGCTGTGCTGTTGGAGGGCTGAGGGAGCCCTGCAGTCCAGTGGCTTTCTGCAGCTCTTTTCCTGCTGCAGTATGGTTTGTGGAGAGGCCACCCACGGCCCTGGAGAGCCCCCTTTTCTCAGCAGGAAGTTTCTTGCACATCTGTGGGCAAGGGGTGGTGGCTGCCTCTCGCTTGGAATGTGATCTGTGATCTCTCTTCCTGCTTTGAAGTGGAAGAAGGCCAGGAGGATGCAGGGAGTTGCCACCCTGGCTGGGAAGCAGAAGCAGCCAGGCCAGCAGAGCCTGCAGGCACCAGGGAGGGCTCCTTGGAGGGGCAGAAGGCATTGACTGGAGAAGAGGACTCAGAGAGCGGTGGGGATGAGTCACTGGAGGAGGATGGAGAGAGCCCCTATGAGGGTGACACCAAAGAGGATGGGAAGGAGGCTCCTGATAAAGCCAAGGTGCCCCGGGCACAGCACTTCAAAGGTATGATACAGAGCATCACGGGGTTGTACTGGGAGCTGCTTGGGCCTTTTGTTTGGGAAGGGGCAGCATAATACAGAGATGGGTAATGAAACATGGGCTGGGCTGTGGGACCTGAGAGTCCCATGGCATCCTGCCCCTGGACCCTCTCTGCTCAGATCTCCTGCATGTGTCCTGCAGTGCGGTGTTTCCCCTATTCCCTGCCTTCTGCCCATGCGAAAATGTCACTTCTTTCCTGATAGCTGTCCCCAGCTGCTGCTGGGCTCTGGTTGGCCAAAGGCAGGGCACACTGCAGCCGAACCGGAGCTGTGTACATCCCAGCTGCCTGGGAGATGGGTGTCCTTATGAGCCAGATGGACTGGCCTGGCTTTGGGGAGCAGGGGCATGTGGGCAGGCCTGATTTGGGCTATGCTGGATCACTTTTGCCTGCGTTGAGCTGGAAAGATCCCATCTGAACCATGCCGGTGGCTCAGGGTGGGGACAGTCCCTCCCAGCATATAGCTGCTGCGTGGCTGTGTATGTGATAACCCCTTGCTCCAGCATAGCTGGACTGGGGAGAGAACATCTGCTTGTGCCCTATTTTTCCATCTCTTTCCTGCTGATGGCTCCCCCTTCTTGCCTCTCACAGGGGATGTTGTGGAGGGCTCTGAGTACCTTTACAAAACCCACATGTGCCCCGAGTGCAAGCGGTGCTTCAAGAAGCGGACACACCTGGTGGAACACCTTCACCTGCACTTCCCCGACCCCAGCCTGCAGTGCCCCAACTGCCGCAAGTACTTCACCAGCAAAAGCAAGCTGAAAATTCACATGATGCGGGAAACGGGCGAGAAGGCCCACCGCTGCCCACTCTGCCACTACAGCTCGGTCGAGAAGAACGCCCTCAACCGCCACATGGCCAGCATGCATGAGGATATCTCCAACTTCTACTCTGACGTCTACTCCTGCCCTGTCTGCGAGGAGAAGTTTCGGCTCAGCCAGGCCCTCAAAGAGCACTTGAAGACTCACAAAGCTGAGCCTAAGAGGCTGAACTGCTTCCAGGGAGGCTGTAACTACTGTGCTGAAGACCGGAAAGAGTTTGTCCGCCATCTCAAGGACGCTCACAGCATCAAGGCAGTGGAATGCAAGTACCATGCCTGCTCGCTGCTCTTTGGCACAGCTGAGGCCATGGAGGCTCATCGAAAAACCCACTATGCTTTCCACTGCCAGCAGTGCGATTTCATTTGCTCCAACAAGCATGTCTTCCGCAAGCACAAGAAGCAGGGGCACCCAGGCAGTGAGCAGCTCCAGTGCAGCTTTTGCCCCTACGCCACCTTCAACCCCGTAGAGTTTCACGACCACGTGGGCAAGATGCATGCCAACGAAAAGATCCACAAGTGCACTGAGTGCACCTTTGCCACCGCACACAAGAGGGTGCTCATCCGGCATATGCTGCTGCACACAGGTAGGTATCTGCTGAGGAACTTCTGAGAGCCTAGCCAGTATGTGGGGTCCTGTCCCTGCTCTGGGTGGGCAGGGAGGGCTGGGGCAGGACTTCTGTGGCCCATTGCCAGCTCTGTCATGCAGCAGACCATACTGTCACTTAGCTGAGCAGGTTGGTTGCATATTCCACCAGCAGCAGGCCCAGGAGTCATGATGTGCCCCCATCCCAGCTACCCCAAACTCCTGCCAAGCTGTGGTTTCCCTGCAGAGGGAGGCAGAACACACTACCCCACCTGGCCATCATGCTGAAAGTGCTTGTGTTGTCTGTAGGAGAGAAGCCCCACAAGTGTGAGCTGTGTGACTTCACGTGCCGGGATGTAAGCTACCTGTCCAAGCACATGCTGACCCACTCCAATGACAAGAACTTCATGTGCACCGAGTGCGGATATATCACCAAGTGGAAGCATTACCTGAATGTCCACATGCGCAAGCACACTGGAGATCTCCGGTACTACACTTCCAGGCCAGGCAGCCTAGGCATAGTTAAGGCTCCCCAACCCCTGCTTTAGGGGTCCACTGCTCTGGGCTGCATCGTGTGTTAGGCTCTCTTATCCCTGAGGGGTGGCTGCAGCCTGCACTGACTGGTACATATTAAATGCAGCCTTTGAGCTTCTGAGGAGTTGCCAACATAGTGCTGTGGGGGCAAAGCTGTCTTTGGTGTTCCAGTACCTCTGAGAAATGTATTACTGTGTCAGCACAGCTCTGAGCCCAGGGTCATGGAGACTGATGCTTGTCAAACCTGGCTTAGAGCATAAGCAAAGCAGCCTTGGGCACATGCAGGAGTCTGCCCCCATGTGTTTTTACTTCTGAATTATCACTTTACCATGCTTTGTGTCTAGTCTGCCTGCAGGCATGCTGGAAATGCTGTTGGTGCGAAGTGGGGTGTGTGTGTGCATGCGTGCACACGCCCAGCAGTTACTTTGTGGGATGCCCAGGGAACCTAGCTTCTGTCCCCAGGCTGGGAGTGCAAAGTACCAGTAGTGCCAAGAGTTGCAGCAAGGAGGAACAGCTGGTGATAAGAGCTGCCTTGATTGCAAAGGTTGGATCTAGCGAACCGAACAGTACCCCTGCTGCCCATTTTGGGATGGGAAAGCAAAGCTCAGTGTGTCTGGTAGGGCTCAGCCTGCCCGAGTTCCTCATGTTGGCTGACCAGCTCTGCTTTCCCCCTTAGGTACCAATGCAACCAGTGTTCATACCGGTGCCACCGTGCCGACCAGTTGAGCAGCCACAAGCTGAGGCATCAGGGCAAAAGCCTGATCTGTGAGGTGTGCGGCTTTGCCTGCAAGCGCAAGTACGAGCTGCAGAAGCACATGCAGGCGAAGCACTCGCAGAACTACCAGGTGCCCATCTTCCAGTGCCAGTACTGCACCTACCAGACCAAGTACAAGCAGGCGCTGCTGAACCACGAGAACTGCAAGCACACCAAGCAGAAGGAGTTCCGCTGTGCTCTCTGCTCATACTGCACCTTCAGCAACACCAGCCTCTTCTTCCACAAGCGCAAGATTCACGGTTATGTCCCTGGTGATAAGAACTGGCTGGAAAACTATGCCAGCAAGGAGTTGGAGATCAGCTCATCCGAGGCACTCTTTGGCTGTGAGCTCAGCACAGCCCTGTGTTCAGATGCTGGCTCACACCTCTCTGGCAAGGAGCAGTGGGCAAAAGCGAAGCCGCCCCAGCTGGAGTCCCAGGAGGAAGAGAGCTACCAGCAAGCATTGGTGGTACCCCTTCTTGGGCAGGGTGATGCTGTGCCAGAGGGTAGCACCGAGGTAGGGAGATGTGTGGGTGAAGGGGAGCAGAGCTGTCCCGTTGCTGGCGATGCCCTGGGAGATCCCTGTGCACAAGCTGACCCTGCTTCAGGCTCAGCTGAGTTCACTGCTTCTGGGGATGTGGTTGAGAGCTGCACCTTGCATTTGGAGGCCCTGAACGTCTCATCCGACCCTGTGCTGGAGCATTTGGCTGGAGATGCCTGCGCATCACAGCCAGAGAGTGTGGAAATGCTGGCCTGCAAGGAGCCTCCTGCAGCCTATGAGGTGCTGGGCTCCCGGGATGATCTTAGCTTGGAGGACAATGACAATGCGCTTGAAGACATCCCAGACTTTGAGGAAGATGAGGCAGATGCACACGGGAATGGAGCAGTGAGGCTGGAGGGCAGTGTCATGGCAGGAGACAGCCAGGGAAAAGATGCCATTGGGGAGAACATGGGCCACCTTGAGGGGTCGTGCTCAGACCTCCACAAGCTGGTTGCAGACACTGAGATGAGAGAGAACAGCCAAGTCGAGCTGCCAGAGGCCTGGCTTAGTGTGGTGAAGACAGCCAAGCAGAGTCGCCCACCCTCCTCAGAGGATGCAGCCCCTTCTGGTGATGACGCAAAGGGTGGCTCAGAGTCGGTACTGAAGGCACTGCGGAAGCAGGACAAGGAGCAGGCAGAGACGCTGGTGCTGGAGGGCAGGGTGCAGATGCTGGTGGTGCAGTCAGAGAGCCAGATCTTTAAGTGCGAGAAGTGCTCGTACATCACGCGGAAGGAGAAGTCCATGTCCCTGCACTCCAAAGCCAGCTGTCAGAGCCGCCGGTCACCGCTTGTGTGCTGTGAGTGTGGTGCCAGCTTCAAGCAGCAAAGGGGGCTCAACACCCACCTCCTCAAGAAGTGCCCAGTCCTCCTGAAGAAGAACAAGACCCTCAAACCAGCTGTTCAGGAACTGCCTGGGTTGTGCCAACCTGCCAGCCAGCCTGGTGACAATGGTCCAGAAACACTGGAGAGTGACAGGGGAGGCTTGGAGGAGTCTGGGCATCCTGAGACCCCTTGGGATGTGGAACTGATACCTGATAAAACGCAGGCCTCGGGCAGTCCCTTAGCCAAGGAACAGACCTCGGACAGTCCTGCCCTTGAGAAATCCCTCCCAGATGACAGTACAGACATGGTGGAAGAGTCTTCACAGCAAGGGGACCCAGCTGAGCCAGGTGGAGCTGCTTGTCCCTCCCAGCCTGGGAAAGCCTCTGCGAAATACCATCTGGAAGGAGGGAAGCTGCACTGCAATGCCTGTTCCTTTGCGTGCTCCCGTGTCTCCACCATCACCTCCCATGTGGAGGATGGGTGCCGGAGCCTGGAGCAGTTCTGGTGCTCCCTGTGTCCCACGGCCTTCCGCTCCCGGCGGGCCCTGAAGAGCCACCATGCCGAGAAGCACATCATGCATCCCAAGGAGGATGGATGCCAGAGCACCAAACCCCTTGAGGGAGACCCGGCTGGCAGTGAGACAGGCCAGCCCAGTGAGCCCCCGCCAGACGTCGCTCCCCTGAAAGCTGCGCTTCCCAAGAGGAGGCGTTTCTCCTGCCCCACCTGCTCCTTCACCTGCCACCAGGAGCGGGCCATGAAGACACACAAGAAGAGGGGCTGCGTGACGTTGGGTGAGTTTCGCTGTGCCTCCTGCCCCTTCACCTCCAAGGTGGCCAAGGCCCTGCGGCTGCACCGTAAGCTGCACCGCAAGCACTACAGCAAGCGGCCGCAGCTGCAGTGCCGCCAGTGTGAGTTCACCTGCAAGCAAGCCCGGTGCCTGCGGCAGCACGTCCGCATTAAGCACGAAGGGGTGAAGCCGCACAAATGCCACTACTGTGAGTTCAGCACCACGCGGCGGTACCGCCTGGAGGCCCACCAGTCCCTGCACACCGGCGTGGGGCGCATTGCCTGCGGCATCTGCAGCCAGACCTTCGGCACCAACTCCAAGTTGCGCATCCACCGCCTGCGGGTGCACGAGAAGACGCCCACGCACTTCTGCCCGCTCTGTGACTACAGCAGCTACCTGCAGAATGACATCACCCGCCATGTGAACAGCTGCCACCGTGGAGAGCTGAACTTTGGCTGCTCCCGTTGCGAGGCCCGCTTCAGCTCTGAGACAGCCCTCAAGCAGCACGTCTTGCGGCGGCATGAGGAGAAAGTGTCCTATGGCTGCCCACGCTGTGGCTTTGTGTGCCACAGCGAGGCCACCCTCAAGTGCCACGTGCAAAAGCAGCACCCGCACCTGGAGTGTGGCACCTGCAAAGAGACCTTCGCCACCCGGGATGCTCTGGAGGAGCACAAGAAGCAGCATTTCAGCCACCGCTGTGAGCTGTGCAGCTTTGCAGCCAAGGAACGGCAGCAGCTGGTGAGGCATTACGTGGAGGCCCACGAGCCAGCTGCCCCCCAGGATAAACCCCTGCGGTGCCCCTTCTGTGACTTTGCCTGCCGCCACCAACTCGTCTTCGACCAGCACATGAAGGGCCATGGGGGCACCCGTGTTTATAAGTGCTCGGACTGTGAATACACCACCAAGAACAGGCAGAAGATCACATGGCACATCCGTATCCACACCGGTGAGAAGCCCTACAAGTGCCACCTCTGTAAATATGCCTGTGCTGACCCCTCACGTCTCAAGGTGAGAGTTTTACTTGGGGATGGGAGGACATACCTTCTACATCTGTGTGGGTTTGGTGGGGATACGGGCACAGGGATTTGGGGAAAAAGAAACTTTCAGGGGGAAGTTTTCCCTCTCTCTCCTCTTCCTTGGAATTAGTACAGGAATAGGAGGCAAGCAGAAAAGACACGTGTGGGTGTTAACATGTTTCTCTCCTAAATCCTGCTCCCTGCCCTTCCTGGGAAGGGGGATTTGTAGCAAGGCAAAAATATCAGCACCTGTGTGAGTTCAGTCCTGTTCCTACTGACATCTTCAGTGTCCTTTGGGTGCAACCAGCTGTGTCCCGGGTCACAGGGCAGCCTGGCACTACACAAAGCCAAGCATGGCTGCCCACTGGCTTGCAATAAGCCCTGTGGTGCCAGCCTAGACATGGCACAGGAAAAGTTCAGCTCCCCTACGAGCAGAGGTCCTTGCCCATATTTCTGGAGAGAGTACCTCCGCAGGGCAGCGTAGCACTGGGGGCCAGTGGTTGCATCTGCTCCACTTTGTAGGTGATTATCCTCTCACATGGCAAAGAGCCTTTTCTAGAACAAAGGAGTCAGGTGTGAGGTAATGGAAAGAAAATGGTCTGTTTTGCTAAAAGGAATATTGACTTTTTTTAATGGCCAGGCTGAGCTAGAGCCCTCTGGGGCTGCCTGGGTGAGGCTGTCCTGAAGCACTCTGCTTGGGAGTGACCAGAGCTTGCTGTAGCAAGCCTTGGACTGTGTTAGGCTGCCTTTGAACTTGGACTTTTCCCTAAATACCAAACTAGGGAGAGGAGCTTGTGCTCTCCATATGCTGGAACAGAGCAAACTCAGAAGTATCAAAGTCTTGTCCTGACCCTGCTGTGGATCTCTCCATATTCTGTCAGGCTACTTGATTTCCCTTCCTGCCCCTTGCAGTTTGAGATGTCAGGCCTGGCTCCGAGTCCTTCCCTAGCATCCCAGAGCCCTGTGTATTCCCAGGGAGGATGGCATAGCCTCATCCTGACCAGAGGGAGTGTTCCTAGAGGATGCCCTATGGTGCCAAGATGGGGCATTGGGTGGGTTCCGTGCATGAGGCTGCCCCACAGCCCAGCCTTGACTGTGTCCTTGCCATCCCTGTGCCCAGTATCACATGCGGATCCACAAGGAGGAACGGAAATACCTGTGCCCAGACTGTGGCTACAAGTGCAAGTGGGTGAATCAGCTCAAGTACCACATGACGAAGCACACAGGTGAGTGTGGCCGGCAGGGATGGGCTGTGGTGCACTGCCAGCCCTGGTGGCGTGGGAAGGGCTGCGGCGCTGTGCAGACGGCACCTCTGTGCTTCCCCCAGTGCCACTGACCCAGCTGGAAAAGGGGGAAGCAGTGGCCAGACCCTCAGTGGGGCAGAACATCCCAGCACGCTGCCCGATTTCCTGGAGTTGCAGCCCTGGGGTGGGGAAGGTGGTAGGAGGAAAGGCTGGATGTTACAGACCCTAGGACCACACAGTACCTTGGAAATGAGGGGTCCTGGGGTGCTCCTGCAGGGGAGTAGACAGGCTATGCCTTCCAGCATAAGGACAAGGTGTGGGGATCCTTTGGGATGCTCTGTTATGGGGCAGCATGAGGCTTGCAGAAGGGCCATGCGTGGGAGGGTACCATCCCTCTGGCCCCGGTGCTAGCCCCTTCCTATCACCACAGGCCTGAAGCCATACCGCTGCGACGAGTGTGAGTACTGCACGAACCGGGCAGATGCGCTGCGGGTGCACAAGGAGACGCGGCACCGGGAGGCCCGCTCCTTCATCTGCGAGCAGTGCGGCAAGGCCTTCAAGACCCGCTTCCTGCTCAAGACCCACCTGAAGAAGCACAGCGAGGAGAAGCCGTATGTTTGCAATGCCTGCGGGCGGGCTTTCCGCTGGGCAGCCGGCCTGCGCCACCATTACCTCACCCACACCAACGAGCACCCCTTCTTCTGCCGTTACTGCCCTTACAAGGCCAAGCAGAAGTTCCAGGTCATCAAACACATCCAGCGGCACCACCCCGAGCGCGGGGCTGGTGATCTGAGCCAGGGGGTGGGCAAGGACCCCAGCACGCCCACCGTCCACCTCCATGACGTGCAGGTGGAGAGCCAGGCCAAGGGGCCCCCCGGGCTGGAGCAGGAAGGGGGCTGCCCTACAGCAAATGATGGTGCCCCACAGTGAGGCAGGGACCTGGGCCTGACCCTGGCTGCTTCAAGACCCTGTAAATGCAGGCCCTCTACAGAGATGTATGTGTGTGTATAGGCATATATGTATATGGGATGTAAAATATGTGGCTGTATAAAAGGAATCTCTCAGCTCCTTTTAATCTGGCTTGTTTGGGCTGTGTTGTGTCCTCCTGTTCAAATTTGGGGCTGGGGTGGTGTGAGCCTTGGGGTAGCTCTGGGTTTTGCTCCTCGTTCACCCATTCCTGAGGGAGAGGTTTTCCATCATGTCCTTATCCAGCAGGCTCTCTCTCTTCAGCTGGGAGCACCTCCTGGGCTCCTTGTGCGTGGGGGAATCTGGAAGCCCCTGGCCGGGTTGGACCAGGCCCTGGGGATCATGCTAAGCCTGCTCCAGTTATGCAGGGCTAGGGCCAAAACCCCATCCCACACCTCTAGGCAGCAGCCACATCTCAGCAGGACACTTAAGTGGGGCAGAGCAGATCCTGGTGCCTGGGGGGAAAGGGCACTCTGTCCAGCAGCCCTTAGCATTGCCGCTTTCTCTCAGGAATGCTGTGATGCTGAGCCAGCCCTGCACTCCCACCACTTCCCAGGCTGTGCCCTGGTGACTTGCCCTGCTGAAGGCTGCAGGGAGGGAGGCCCTGATGTCCTTGGGTGCCCTGGAGCCCAGTATGAGCTGTGGAGCAGGTTCACAAAGCAGGGGGAAGTGCCTCTAGGGACTGTGTTCCCTGAATGCACACAGGGCAAGTCTGTCCCCAGAACTGCTGCCCAGACTCCAGTCTGCTTGTCACAGGACTCTTTATTACATTGTTTAGATAGAAAGGACGGTGCGAGGGTAGTGATGTGGAGCATCCCTGGGGACTGTATGGGCAGGGGGAGCTCTACAGTATGGGGGTGTGGTGAGGCCCGATCCCTCTCCTAGCTCTCCCCTGTCTTGGGGTTCACTTGGCTCTAGCCTTGCTCTCCCAGTTGGGGAGGGATGGGCCTGTGCAGCAGAGCTGGGGTGTCCTGCACCATTTCTCTTCTTCCCTGTGGCTGAGCTACATCTGTGGGCTGGAATGGGCTGTATGGAGGGGGACACAGAGGGCTGCACCAGCACAGACCCTGCATGAGGGCATAGGGAGGGGGATGGGAGGCAGGGTCCTAGACTTGGTGCTTTTTCCCAGCCCCTGGAGGTCACTGTGAACCAGGGCACAGCAGCAACGAAGACACGGAGGGATGACACAAACGGATCGACTGCAGGGTGGCTGGCATGGTTGGCTCCATGGCCCCAGCCACTCAGGCCAGAATTGGGCCGGGTCTATGGCTTCCATTCAGGTCCTGCTTGCCCCAGGGGCTCACTCCTCGGGACCAGGTGGCTCAGTGATGCGGATGTGGACAAAGAGGGAAGATGGTGGGATGCTGGTGCCATCCTTGGAGAGGAGATGGATGTGGCGGTAGCCTGCAGGGGGACAGTGAGGCTCTGGGTGACTGCTGGCGCTGCACCCTCCCTGGCTCCCACCCTGCTCTGTAGCACCCAGCTGAGCCCAGACACCCCTGTGGTGCTGCCCTGGCCCCCTCTCCACCACCAGGCAGCGATGGCTCACCAGGTTTGATGTTGGTGAAGGCCAGGGTGAACTGGCCCACAAAGTCATTCCTGGACGTCTTGTCGTAATCCTCCACCACGAAGCGGACAAGGGCCAGCTCCGGCACATGGAGCTGGAACTGGAGCGTCTCATCCCAGCGGGGGTTAAACCCTGGGAAGGGAGAGCAGGCTCTGGGAGGGCAGCAGAGGGCAGGGCCAGGGCAGTGTGGGCCCAGTACCAGAGCCAACGGTGGGGCTCACCATTGTTCTCGATGTATTTGGTCTCCTGGTGGGCCTGGTCTGCAGGGACCCCGTGGATCTCCACACGCACCAGTGGATCGATGACAGCTTCAGCCTTGCTGTTGGCAACTTTGGGCAGTTGCTGCCCACTGATCACCTGCACACAGGGGTAGGGACCCTATGAGCTGGGGAGCAGCCAAACCAATCTGCTGGCATGCTCCTCGGCTCTGGCACACTGCCCAGCCCAGGTACTGAGCATGCAACACAATCTGGGGTGACCAATTCTGCCCTATCCCTGCCTCCAGAGCTGGTTTGGTGGCAGAGCATGGTGCAGGGAGCCAGCCCGGTGGGACCACTGGAGCCCCAGATCTGGGCAAAGACCCAGCACACCCACACGGTAGTTTCAGCACATACCTGCTCCCTCGGGTCTCCCCTTGGTCCCATACCTGGATCGTCAGGGTCACGGGGCCAGGGCTCTCCCAGCTGCTTGGGTCACTAGGGTTGAAGAGGGTCCCCTTGTCCCTCATGAAGGATGGTTTGAGCACATAGCCGCAACAGCCATTCTGGCTGAAGAGCCCATCACAGAGGTCCATCTCTGCGCCGGCGGTCTGGAAATTCAGGGCCACTGGGGGAAGGAGGCAGGGAAACAGCTTGGGAGGGCACAGGGCACCAGAATGCCAGTGCCTGCCCTGTAGACACCGTGCCCTGCTGCAGCTGGAGGACAAGAACTAGCTTGGGGATGAGAAATAGCCTGACCCTGTGGCCAGAGAAATGCAGGGCTATGCTGGAGGACAAGGCACCAATGCCTGCATACCCCTTGGCTCCCCAAGTCAGGGCAAGAGCCTGCAGCCAAAACTGGCTCAGCCTGGGGTGTAGCTGGCACCAATATGGGTGTTGATGGTGTCCTTGGCACGGGACCCAGAGACACCTCCCCAGCCCACAGCCCTGATGCCCCAGGGCCGTACCGATCTGGCACCCCACGTTCCACATCTCCTGGGGGCTGTAGTTGGAAGAGTCGGTCCGCATCCCACTGGGGTAGATGCGTGTCAGCTGCCAGGCGTTGTGGCGAACAAACTCATTTCCTAGGGATGGACCATGAGGGCCACTCGTGGGGTTATCCCCCAGCCTGCACAGCCACCCAGACCCTGAGCTGCCCAGCAGCACATCCACATCCATCCAGCTGTCCATCCTCCTACTCAACCCTCTACCCATCCATCCATCCACCCATCCATCCAACCACCCATCCATTGATCCATCCAACTATCATCCACCCACCGTCCCATTCATCCATGCATAAACTCTCCTCCCTCTCCCCTCCAAGGAACCCACATGTCCTGCCGCACTTTCTAATCCACTAAACCCCGCTTGCCTGCCAGATCTAACAACCCAGCTTATGGCCCTGCTGCCCTAAACCCCCTCCCTTCTCTTAGACAGAGAGGGGACCCCAGTATCCTGGGACTTCAACCCTACCCCTGAGGAAGCTGCCTGCCCACTCTGCTCTGCTCCCCCCCATGCCTCAGCCTCCTCCACCTCACCCGCCTCCCGGATGAGTTTCCTGGCCTTGGCCTCGGCGAAGGAGGAGATCTCAGAGGGCCGGGAATGGCTGCGGGCCTCCTGGAAGCCCCGGAAGGACACGCTCTTGCAGTAGACAACGCAGTCGGACAATGCCTGTGCCAGGCTCTCCCTGTCCTTCTGCAAGGCAGAGCCACGTCAGGTCCCTCTGATGGCAGCACTGTCCCCCAGCGCTCACCCAGGACGGGGGCTTTGCCAGCCTGGGGCCATAGGGCAGCCCCAGCCAGCTGAGAGTGGCCACGGGGAATGCTGGGGTGGCAGCGGAGCCCTTCACATCCTTTTGATGGCCCTGCAGAAACAGAGCACGCTGGGGACGCCTGGCATGGTGCTGCCACAGGGATGCTGTGCCACAGGGAGCTGGCATGGCTAGGGGCAGAAAGGGGAGCACCCCTGCCTGGTGATGTCCCCCATGGTCGCTGCCTCTCCCTTGGTGTCAGGACATCACCGCAACCCACAGCCATGACCAGGAGGCTCAGAGCTCCTGGCCCCTCCCGATCCTGGGCACCCACCTTCGCCCTCCGCTTCTCCTCCTCTGCCTCTGCCCCGTTGTCCTCATCAGACATCTCGGGCGCCTCATCCCCTGGCCCATCCAGCGTGTCCTCCAGCCGCCCGATTTTCTTCCCCTTCAGCAGGATCTTGTGCTTCAGCTCCTATGGGGTTGGGGATGGAGAGGTGGCCCTGTGCAGGGACCTCAGGGGGCCAGGCTCCCCCTTGTCAGCATGGGCCCCACTGTCCCCTGGGACCTCACGCTGCCTGGGGCCAGCACCACCAGCCATCCTTCAGCATCCAGGAGGGGACAGATGAGGCCACACAGGCATGTGTGCCACCTGTGGGGGTCTCACAGTCTGGGGCTAGGAGGCCTCCACCCTGCTCTGTCCCTCTGGCTCTGCAAGGCCCCACAAGACAACCTTGGGGACAGCTCTGGGCATCGTATGAGTACATGATGTCCCCAAGGCCCCTGTGTGCCTCTCTGCTCCCCCAGCAGAGCAGGACTATGCTGGGGCAGGGTCAGCCTTTGCTCTGTGTGTGGAAGTCCCCAGACTCCTGGGTTCTCTGGTGAAAGACTCCTGCTCCCAGGCAGGAGATATTGGAGTGGGACCCAATCAGCGGGGAGTGGCAGGGCACCTCCTCATCCCACTCCCATCCAGGACAGCGATGCCCAGCATGGCCATGCTCTGTGCCTACCTCTGGGGATGGCAGCTGGGTGGGGATGCGCCCGTCGGTGGTGGCAGTGAGGAGCTGCTCCCCCAGGATGTCCTTGAGCTGCTGGGCCAGGACATCCTGCTGCTCCACGCTGCAGTGGTTCTCCAGCGACAGGATAACTGGGTACTCTGAGGCCTGGGGGGCGATGTGCAAGGGGGGAAGCACGGGGGCACAGGGACGTGGGGCTGCTTTCCTCTAGCTGGAGGGACAGCAGAGCCCCACAGGCCGCCAGTACCGCCATGGTTGGTGGTGCCTGCACTTGTGCAGTGCCTTGCACCTCCCTGCCCGACCCCACACCACCAAGGCTGGGACAGGGGCAGGGTGAGGGCAGCCACCTCTGGGGTGGGCTCTGAAGCACTGTGCAGCCCAGGTACATGGACAGGAAATGGAGACCAGCTTCGCTGAGGTTGGGCAGAGCTGCAAGTGCTCACAAGGGCTTTGCCCAGGCATGGTCAACGCCAGGGAAGGGTCCTTGCATCTCCTGAGACCTTGACACCCCCCATCCACCCCAGCACCCCCCATCACACCCCTTCACCCACCCCCCAGAACCCCTCAGCCCCCATCTCGCCCCAATGCCCCCAGCAGACTGCGCCCGCATGCACCCCCAGCCCCCAGCATGGCACAACGCAGGGCTGTGGGTCAGTCCCCACAGTGCTGTTCCCAGGGAAAGGCCACAGCCACCCTCCTCTCCCCACCATGGGGCCAGCCCTGCTGCAGCCCCGCTCCCCTCCGGAGACCCATTGCTGCCCCCAACCACAGCCATGGCTCCCCACCACCACCATGGGCCCCTCAGCACCCAGCACCTGGGGAAGGGGTGCCCTACCTGGAAGGCGTATTTGCCCAGGGTGCTCACCACTTCCCGGAAGGGGATCTTGGAGGTGAACGTGTGGCCATGGTACACCATGGGCTCCCCATTCGGCCCGTCCCAGCAATCCACCTCTAGGCAGCGGCAGCCCCGTTTCAGAGCCCTACAGGTGGGCAGTAGCCCTGGTACCCCATGCCCAGCCAGGCCACTGGCCCCCCTGGCATCCCCCCTCTGGCTGTGGGTGTCACTTCCCACAGGGACCACGCTGATCTTGGGGACAGGGGACAATTGCTGGTGGGGTGGGGGTGGGGGATGCTGCTGTATGTGAGGCAGGGAGAGCTGGGCTGGGTGTCCCCAGAAGGGACCCCCTTGGTGGGCACCACAGGGAGCTGCATCGTGGAGCGGGTGCCCCTGGGGGCGCAAGGCCCTGGGTTGGCTCCCAGCCAGAGGGAGCATCTCCCCTTGCTGGATTTGCCCTGTGTAGCTGCCTGGGGCATGGCAGCGGGGCAGGAGAGCACCTGGGAGGGCAGCCAGGAGGGGACAGCCCTTTACCTGATGTAGCCCTCGATGCTGCTCTGGCCCCGGATCTGGTCCTCTATCAGGTAGGTGTTGTGAGAGGAGGAGATGAAATAGTGGCAGAGCGGCTGGGTCATGTCCTGCCAAAGTGCCTGGTGCCGGGGGTTGAAGATGGAGCCCTCCGGGGAGCAGAGATACATGAGGAACCCATCAGCACTCAGCACGTGGCGAGCCTTGGCTGGACACAGACAGGGAGTTCACCGACTGCCGGTGACCCGGGGGCCGAGTTGGGACAAACAGGGCCACTGGTGGCTCCTGGCATCCTGGACCCCATGGGCACAGCTGCTGTGAGAGGCAGGCTGGGGGCACAAGGGGACATGGGGGTGCCCAGGGGAGCAGTGGTGCCCAGATCCAGAGCTTGGCACCCCAGGGCTGCCAGGATGCCCAGGATGGCTCTGCACAGAGAAGTACAGGTCTGGCTAACCCACCCCACAGGAATGGACCAAAGAAAGGGGAACTGCAAGCAATTCACACCCAAGGCAGCAGTGAGCCCTCTCCCCATGCCCACCAGCCCACCCTGGGGCTGCAGGTATCAGCCTTCTCCTTTCCCAAGAGCAAATCACAGCCCCTTTCTGGGTAGGGATGCCCATGGCCCGGCACAGCAGGTACCAGTGGGGCTGTGAGGCCCAAGAGCTGGCTCTCACCTGTCTCTGACGGCTCGTACTTGTCGATGAGCTCCATGGCGAGCTCCTCCGTGCCCTCACTCTCCAGCTGCTCCTGCTGCAGGAAATCCACCAGTTCCAGCAGTGTCAGCTTCTTCCCATCCTCAGAGAAGTCCTGGAAAAGGCTCAGCACCTCCTCGCGCTGTGTGAGAGCCTTGTAGAAGAGCACAAACTCCTCCCCTTCCAGCGTCCCCGACTCTGACTTGTCAGCAGCCTGCAAGGGAGCTCACTCAGCACCATGCCAAGCCAATGAAAGGCACCCTGGCCTCCCCATGGGGCCACAGGGGGCTTCACCCACCCCCTCTGCAGCATCTCGTCTCTGCTCCCGGTGGAGGGCACGGAGACCCAGCAGCAATGGTAGACATCGAGTGATGGGTAAAAAGACGGATGGATCATTGGATGGATCAGCAGATGGAGGGCTGGATGGGTGGACAGATAAATGGATAGATGGATGGAAGAATGGATAGAAAAATGGATAAATGGATGAATGGAGGAATGGATGGGTGGACAGATGGATGGATGGACAGACGGACAACTGGCTGGCTGGTTGGTTTAACAGATGAATAAACAGGTGACTGTTTGACTGGGTGGACAGATAAACAGGTAGCGGGGTGGACAAATAAATGGATGGATGGAAGGGGTGGGTTGGTGGACTGGCAGGTTGATGCATGGGTGGACGGATGGGTGGGTGGGTGGAAGAAAATGAGCACATCCTTCTGGAGGGAGGAGGGGTTGTACAGCCTGCTGTAGCCCTCTAACCTTTCTCCTTCAGGTGTGGTGCTTACCTGGAAGAGTCGCAGGGCATGGTCCTCATTCATGTCCACGTTCATCATCTTAAGGAGGTGCTGCACCTCCTTGAAGTTCATGCGCCCGTCCTTATTCTTGTCAGCCTTCTGGAACCAGTCACGAATCCACGTGCGAAGCCCCAGGGCGGATGCTAAGGAAAAGAACCTTGGGGGCTGAGACAGAAGGGGCTGGGGAATATCAAAGGGCTTCTTTTCCTTTTGCTGTCGCTCTCTCCACCCCAACACAGAGGGTGAGACCCAGAGAAGACAAGCACATTCTGGGGCTGGAGATGCAGGGCCTAGGGGATGGAAGGAGATGGGGGCAGGACTAGGTGAGGAGGGCAGGAGTTGGTGAGAGTGGCCAGAGTGGTGCCTGCAGGAAGGATATTGGTCTATCTTCTCCCTCTGGTCCATGCTGGTGGCCACCTCAATGAGCTGGCGCAGGCCCTGGATCCAGCACTGTGCCTCCTCTGCTGAGCCAGCGATGAGGTCCAGGTTGCCCCGGCGGCCATAAAAGACGATGGTGAAGCAGCGCTCAGGGGGGAACTCCTCAGCCAGGCTCTGCAGCACCTCTGACTGGTGTCCTTCCCGCACCGTCTCCACATCACTGATGGAGACTAAGGGAGGGGAGGTCTGTCTAGGGGGGACAAGGACTGCAGGGCAGGGAGCACTGCCCACAGACCGCTGTCTTTCCATCCATGCCTCCTTCCATCCATTCATCCATCTGTCCCTCCATCCACCCATCAAGCTACTCATCCATCCATGCTTCTGTCCGTTTGCCCACCCCTCTGATGCAGGACCTTTGCTTTGTGTCCAGTAGCAATTTCTTTTCAGCCTTTAACCCTTTGGTCCTGCTGGAAAGCAGAGTGCTTCAGGGAGAGGTGTGGGTGAGAATGGCCTATACACACACACACACACACAGACGCACACACAGCCGCTCTTGAATGCCCCAGCACATAAATATAAACATGCATCCAAGAATCTCCACCCTTGTTCACTCTGAACCCTAATGATCACACTGTGGGCAGCACACAGCAGCCAGTACTCACAGGCAGATTCGGTTTTGCCCGTCCTCTTGGACTGGTACCAGATGGTCATACAATCCTCCTGCAGCTTGAAGTAGCGCTGCTTCTTCCAGCTCTTGGACTTGACTTTGCGCATCAGCGTCCCTTGCTGCATCTGCTCCAATGTCTCTGTAAGCTGGATGCCTGGGGGCAGAGGGGGGCGGCATCACTGGGACACTGTGCCCTGCTCCCTGGCTCCCTCCAGCTCCTGGGACCCTGCATGAGCCCTCAATTTGGGACGAAGGAGGAACAGACCCCAAGACACGAGAGGCAGAAGGTAATTCCCCATCAACCCTTCGGCACATCCACCCTTGGCTCTGTCAGTCCTGATCCCGATGGCCACAGTAAGGTAGGGGAGCTCTCCAGGCAAGGGGAGGTGAGTCCAACCCACCCAAGGTGGCCAAGGGCCAGATTTGCACGTGGCGCAAGTCTGGATCACCCAGTACTCTGTGCACCTATGCCTGTCCCGGCCACCGCTCCTCCCCTCCGCCGGACACTCACGGGCGTTGCACAGCAGCGATGCCATGGCTCTGCCTCCTCCGCGCTGCCACGGCGCCTAGGGAAGGAACAGAGACAGTGGCTGGGGCGAGCGGGGCCAGGCGCCCCGCTGCGCGCCGGTGCCACCAGGGAGCGGGGTCTGCCTCCAGCACGCGGCTGCGGTGCGCGCAACAGGCTGCGTGTGCGAGCACGTCTGCGCGTGCCGCCCGCTGGGTCACTGCTTTCGTAAAGCGGCGAGTTCGTCTTGCTGTGCTAATAAAATATTAATTGTGTTATCGGGAAACCAGAGCTTGAAAGGTGTGGGAGAAAACCAGGGGCTTATAAGAGTGGCCCCCCAAAGCGCAACCCAGGAGGGTACTGGAGCCCCGGTGCTACGAAGGACTTGCTAGTGGCCGCTCGCTGCTCTCTAGGCAAAGGCAACCTTGCGGGATGGGTAAAACTGCTTTTAGGGGCACCAGAGAGAGCAAAGAACAAGCCTATACCATATGGGAAACATCGCACAGCCAGGAAATTGGGAGGTAACAGAGAGCCGAGGCAGTGAGAGCAAGGAAGCGGCGTGCAAGAATGACTCTCTCAGACAGCCACAGGTGTGAGGAGGAAGAAACCATCAGCAGCAGCACTGTGCACCTCCGGCGAAGGCCTGCGGGTGCTGAGGACTCACCATGACCCCCTTCTTCCGGAGAAGACCAGCACCCCAGGGCTCCCAGGGACAGCGGAGGGGTGACTTGAGCACGACAGCATTAACAGCAGCATTACTGAGAATGAGCTGTGATGATAAGTGGGTAAATGGGACTGTAAATGTCGCTATCATTGTAACTGGGCTAATAATAAGAAGTCTTTCATTAGGCTGCAAGGACTTTAATTAGACCAAAAATAAATTGCTGGATTTGCCTGTCACCTGGGGTGTTGGAGCTGATCCCCAGTCCTTGAGGACTGGGTGCTGTGGGGCTGTGACTTGGTGCAAGGAGGGGGATCCCCGTTGCAGCCTGGCCGTCGAGGCCAAGGGCGCTGTGCAGGACCCACGGGGCCAGCCGTGTCCCAGGCCCCTGACTCAGCACAGGCGCTGGCGGTGAGGGGCTGGGAATAGCTGGTGCCGTCAGCGCGCAGGCAGCTGCCGAGCTGGGCTGCCAGCCCCAACAGCTGCCCTCACGGGTTCAGGGGCTGGCCCAGGCTGTGCACCCTGGGCACCCATTGCCCCACAGCAAGGAGGGTGCAGGGGCCCTGCAAGGGGAGGGGTGCCAGCTGCACCCCACGTGGCACCGGGCTGGGCTGGGTGTGCGGTGACAGCAGGGACATGGCGGGGACAGGCTGCACTGGCCATTGCTGGGACATGACTTGCTGCCTGGCAACAGCCCCCTTGCAAGAGTGCTGGTGGGGCCAGCGCTGCATGGCAGCATGCGAGGGGTGCGCCAGGGTGCTGTGTTGGAGTGTGGGCCATGGCGTGCGTGTTGTGGCGCATGCTGCACCACGCATGCATCGTGCAAGGCAGTGCACGTGTGCGGGGTGCCTCCACGCTGTGGCGCGAGCCTCGCCGAGGCCGGTAGTGCAGCGCGCTGTGCGCGGCGTGCGTGCCAGGTGCAGCGCGCGTGTTGCATTGCGGGTGTCACGGTGCCGCTGGGCTCACCTTGCGCTCTCTGGGGTTGCACCAGCACAGATGTGGCAGGAGCCCTTCCCTGGGGCTGGCACCCCAACCCCTGGGCTCTGCCTCCCCTCTCGCCTCCTGCACGGCTCCCTTTGCGCCGCGCGCTGTGCGAGGGACATGCACCACTGCCCTGCACGGAGGGTACCATGCAGGGGCTGTGCCTGTTCCCCCAGCACCACCAAGCTGTTTCCCGGCAGTGCCCAGTGCTGGGGCTGATGGTTCCTGGAACCAGCCCCTCTCGCCTGGGTCAGACCACAAGCACCGCGCGTGCCAGCAGCAAGGCCCCGCTCCCGGCTGCCAAACTCACTTAAGTGCTTGCATATCCCTCCCTGGCCTGATGCGCTAGGTGCAGGGCTGGCAGCAGCTCCCCACTGGTGGCTTGGGGTGTCTGCACCCACAAATGGAGGGGGCATCACGCTCCTCTTGGACCCTGCAAAGCAGATGCTCTGACGCTGGCTTGCACAGTCCCAAAAGTGCCCTGGGGTTGGGCAAGGATGCTCTGCCTGCCCTCCAGCTTCTGCCACCCCCCAGCACACCCTCAGTCCCCTCTGCACCCCAGGGTCTGCAGGGAACCAGGGGGAGACAACCCCGACCACCTATCTGCCAGCGCCCTCCCGCATCCTTGCAGCACCCCACCTGGCACGGCTGCTTTGCATGGCTCCGGGCACCCACGGCGCAGCAGTGGCTGAGGCAATGGAGCCGGGGTGGGGGGGGGTTCCCACATGCCTGCTCCAGGCCTGGGGATGTTTCCAGGAGGCCTCAGTGGAGGCAGAGGGAGCCAGGGCCGAGCTGAGGCTGGAGGAGCAGGGAGAGATGCTGGCGTGGGACAGGGATCTGCCATTCCCTGCAGGCAGGAGCGAAAAGGCCGCGAGCAGCTCGGTGCCACTGCAGGGGCTGTCCTCCGTGTGCCCTGCCACACGTGTGTGCAAGGTGGCAGCGTGCAAGGGGCCGTGCAGCCCCCAGACCATGCTGTCACTGCCCTGCTGTCACCCACCATCCCACAGCCTTGTGGCCAGAAGGAGAGCTGAGATTTTGGAGCTAAACTGACTGTCCCCCAGCACCAGCCAAACATCCACGCGGACCAGGCTCCAGACATAGCCCAAAGGTGTCCAAGCCCTGCCCCAGCTGGGGGAGCCTTGGCTTCCCCAGGCCCACAGTGAAGAGGCAGCAGCTTCTCCAGTGCAGGGAAGATGCTGTGAGCATGGATTCGGAGCCGCGGCCGTTCGGTTCTCCCCAGCAGGTGAGTGATGCCCTGAGCCCGGCACGGACCCGTCCCCCAGGGCAGACCCCCCCGCCCTGGAGAGCTCTGGCCTGAATAGCACTTAGGCGGCGAGGAGAGTGGGACGGGAGCCAGGGGCTGGAGCCAGAGCCTTCCCACTGGAAACCCGACCTGAGGGTTTCTGCGGAGGAGCTGCCTCCTGCCAGCGACCGGCAGGGCCCTGACCCGGCCTGTGGCCCCCGGTGAGCCCCGGGGCGCAGCGCGCACACCCTGAACAGCCAGCCACGGGGGGCTGCGGGGAGCCGTGCTCGCCGCGTCACCCCACGCAGCCGGAGGTGACGGCCCCCCAGCAGCGCCGGAGGGACAGCGGGTTGGAGCGCTCCGCAGCCGCTCCAGCGCAGAGTCACCCAGGAGAGCTAAATGTCACCGTGAGGGTGTCTGTGCCCAAGCAGGGAGGGACAGGCCCTCCTCGGACACCCCCGCCACCCCTCGCCGTGCCACTCCGTGTGGTGGAGCACAACTATCCCCCCTACACACACACACCTTATCTCAGGCCCCAGCTGACCACAAATAACTGAGAGCACCCAGGGCTGACCAGGAGGAACTAGGCGATACTGGTTGCAACTGGTGAGGCCAGAAATGGGCATGAGGACAGCAAAAAGGTGTATTTTCCCCAACATAGCATGAGATCAGCAAAAAAGCTGCATCTCCACACCAAATATTGTATGACCATGAGTCAAACTCCGTGCCCGTAAATAGCGTTGCAGCCTAGAGCCCGCTGAGCTCTCCTGCACGGCAGCGGGTGCACGGCGGTGAATCTCCCGTGAGCTGGGACACCTCTCAGGGTTACTCTCCAGGAGTTAAGAGAACCTCTGACAAGAACCTGCTGGAGTGGTAAGAAACCGAGATTCGGGCACGAACAACTGTGCAGTAAGATTTGCTTGCTATGACTCCACTGCATAGCCATCTTCAATAAATCTGTTTGCAATAACCCCAGAGATAATAATAATAATAATAATAATAATAATAATAACCTACTAACCAATAACCTTCCCCCCCCCGCCCTTGCAACACCCCGCGCCCAGGCTGCTGGGGGGGGGGGGGGCTCTGCTGTGCCCCCCTGCCCCGGCACGGCCTTCCCACCTGCCCCACGGACCCAGGGCACCACAGAGGGGAAAGCAGCCCCCGCTGCAAGACGTGGGGCACCCCACAGCACCGGAGATGGAGCCGGCCCCACTGAGAGGGGCCGCTGGGCAGCGAAGCCCCGGGGGGGCCGTCCTGCTCCCCGGGGGGCACAAGGGGCTCCGGGAGGGGCGGCACGGGCCGGGGGTGCCAGGCTGCAGCAGTGGGGGGCACCTTAAACCAAGGGCGGCAAAGAGCCCGGCACCTCCCCCCGGCCCAGCGCCGTGCAGCCGCCCCCGGGAGGTGCTGCCCGAGCGCGGGGGCTCAGCCCACCCCCGCCGCGCTCCCCCCGCCGGACGCCTGGGCCCCCTGCGGCCGCCCCGCGCCCGGCCCCGTACCGGCTCTCCGGTGCCGCGCCGCGCTCCCGCTGCTCCGCCGACTGCGGCCGCTCGGGGCCGGGGCTGCCGGGCTGCCCGCCCCTTGGCACGGGCAGGGCGGCGAGCCCGCCCCGACTCCCCCCGCCCGGCTCCCCCCGCCCCGGCTCCCCCCGCCCGGCTCCCCCCGCCCCGGCTCCCCCGCCCCGGCTCCCCCCGCCCCGACTCCCCCCGCCCCGGCTCCCCCGCCCCGGCTCCCCCCCGCCCCGACTCCCCCCGCCCCGACTCCCCCCGCCCCGGCTCCCCCGCCCCGGCTCCCCCGCCCCGGCTCCCCCCGCCCCGACTCCCCCCGCCCCGACTCCCCCCGCCCCGGCTCCCCCCCGCCCGGCTCCCCCCGCCCCGACTCCCCCCGCCCCGGCTCCCCCGCCCCGGCTCCCCCCCCCGGCTCCCCCCGCCCCGGCTCCCCCGCCCCGGCTCCCCCGCCCCGGCACCTCCCGCCCCGGCACCTCCCGCCCCGGCACCCCCCGCCCCGGCTCCCCCCGCCCCGGCACCTCCCGCCCCGGCTCCCCCCGCCCCGGCTCCCCCCGCCCCGGCTCCCCCGCCCCGGCTCCCCCCCCCGGCACCTCCCGCCCCGGCTCCCCCCGCCCCGGCTCCGGCGGCCGCCGCCTGCCAAGGTCAGCCCGGATTAAGGTCGCGCCGCCGGCTCTGCGCTCCCGACGGGGCCGGCGGCGCCCGCGGCGGGACCGAGAGCCCCACGGGGGCTCTGACCCCCAGGGGGGCTGCGCCCCGGGACCCCCAGCCCGCCCCGGCCAGGCTCCCTTGGGGGTGCTGGGGACAGAGGCTCCCTGTCGTCCCCCCCCGCACCATCCCCAGGATGCGCCCAGGCCACGGGCACATCTGGGCGCTAGAGGGGGGCACTGCCCAGGCCCCACCCTGCACTCCCCGGGAGGGCAGGGTGTAAGTGGGGGGCAGGACAGACACCCCCACGGCAGCCCCAGAGCTGCAGAGACCCCTCTCCAGCCAGGGAGCACCCAGCTGGATCGGCCCCTGATGGGGCAGCAAAGATGAGCCCAAAGCACCCCACGTGCCTGGGGCCCCTTCCTCTGCCTGGATCCAGGCCACCAGCACCCTCAGCGAGTCCGAGCTGGCTGCAGGGCAGCAACCAAATTTGCAGGTGATGCCCAGCTGCACAGGGAGAAGGGATTGGGGTGATAACACAGCCCCAAACTGCTGCTCATTCATGCACCAAGGCCACAACAGCCCTAAAACACAGGCCTGACCTGCCACACCAAGGGTGCCAGCCTGGAGCAGACACAGAGCCCTGGCGCTGCCCACTCTCTCCCTGTCCTGGGCCAACCCTCCCCCCCAGGTGGCTCCATGCATCTTCCCTGCCAGAGCTTTGCAGCCAAAAACCATGGCAGATGCTCTAACAGGAATATGCCCTGGGGAAGGGTGGCAGCGCATGCCAGGGAGAGCTTTTAAACACACCTGGCTGGAGATCCTACTGGGGCGAGAGATCAGTCCCTCCCCTAGGGCTGACAGCCTGAAAGTGGGACAGAGCAGCAGCGCCTGTGCCAAAGTCCCAGCGCCCGGTGCAGGGCAGGCACCTACTCTCCCTAGCCCCTCCGCGTTACCTTACCCGCGCCGCCAGCCCAAGGAGCGATGGGGATGGTGCTGCCGAGCCCTGCTCCTCTGACCGGCGCAGTGATTCAGCCGGCTCCTGCCGCCGGCCGCAGGCTCTCCCCAGCCCCGCGCGTGAAGGTCTGCGTGGGAGCAGGCCCTGTGTCCGTGGGCGCCAGCAGATGGGCACAGAGGAGCTGGCACAACCCCCTTCATCCCATCTGCAACAATTCCCCCTCGCTGACCGCTCCCCTCCTCAAGAGACCAGACAGGAAGCAATCTGTGCTGGCTGGGGTTTTATTTTTTATTAATCTGAATTTACAAAAACAGAAGCATTTTCACACTCTACCCTGTCACAGTCAGGATGGAGAGGAGGAAAAAGAAAAGCAATGGTTATAAAAGGGGACCCGGGGGCAAAGGAGAAAGGCTGTGCTCTGCCCTTGTTACGCAAGGCTCCGATGAGAGGAGGGAGGGGAAACCAGATGGGATTTAAGACACTGTTGGCACAACACTGCCGGGCTGGGGGTGGGGAGAGGTGCTACCCAAAAGAGGGGGGGACAAGTGGCTGCCCAGGCTTGTCTGCAGCCAACTGCAAGCAGAACAGGCTGTGCTGCAACAGTGCCTGGAGCTCCTCAGCTGCTTCACCCCTTCTGCGCCCGTGCTAACCCCTCAGTGCAGAGAAGGCAGGTAAGTGGCTCCTCGTCCAGACGGTTTAATTGCAGTGGGGCTGAGGGAGACGCCAAGGCAGGTTTGAAGGCTGAAATGGATGCACTTGGCTGGCAGAGAAGAGCTGGGGAGGAAGGGGAAAGGGTCAGGACTGAGATGCCTCTCAGGCAGCAGCAAAGGCAGAAGCTGGCATACCTGGAGCCTGCAGGATGTAGCTCCTGGCTGTCCTGCGGCAGGGGATCATCAGTGAGTGGATTGCTGACCCCCACCAGGCAGGTTCCCTAACACTGAGCAGCATTTGACAAGCCACTCAGCAACCCTGCTGGGCAATAGCTGTGCTAGACCCCTGGTTAACACAAGTCTATAGCTGCAGGAGCTGAGGAAATGCACTATTTACAGCACGAGAACCACAGTCCTGCTGTCTTTTCCTCCCCCAGGGCACTGAGAACCAAGCTTATGACGCATGGATTCATCACAAGTAATCTACCCTCCTCTTGGGGCCAAAACTGCAGTGGGCCCAGCTCCAGCCACTGCCCTTGGGCCAAAGAAAAGGAAGAGAGAAGCTTGCTGTGCCAGCCGGATGCACAGCCAGGAGCAAGGATGTGCTTGCAGGGAAGAAAGCTGTCCTCAGGCTACCTGCAGCTGAGTAGCAGTCTGAAGAGCAGTTAAAACAACTGGACCAGCTTTTATTGAGCTTGCTCATCTCAACAGACTTGTAAACATGGAGTGACAAGGAACTGGAGTGACACACCACGCACCCTGTGTCACACACCACTTGCGCAGAGACTGAGCTAGCTGGAAGAGTAGACCTCGGCACTATCCCCTGCCTGGCAATGGAGGGACAGATGCCAGCCAAGCCTTCTGGAGAGATGGGGATCTCTATAGATTGTTTTTATTGATTTCTTAAGCTGCAGTATCAGTATTTGCTGGTGTTGCGATCCCCAGAGGCATGCTGCATTGCTACAGAGCAGCCCTTTGCCTGGGTGGAATGGTCCTACGAGCTGGCAGGCTAAAAGCCAGCTGGCATGCCCAGTTTGTTGTGGAAGAGGTCATCTGTTCCTGGTTCTCTGTAAACCTGAGCTGTTTCTTCCCTGATCCCCCACCTCCCCCAGCAGTCACTGCGGAGGAAGAGGGATGCCCCGTGGGTCAGTGACCTGACCCTCCTGCAGGTTCTTGACGAGCTGAGCCAGCCAGCGCTTTGTGGTGGTATCATCCTTCAGGACCTGGGCAAAGGTGGTGTCCTTCAGTTGGTCAGGAAGGCACTGCCTGAGAGCTTCACGTGCCCTACATCAAGAGACAAGAAACAGGGGCCCAACAAATAAACTCACAGGGGCAAGAGGGGAGCAAACCCCACTGGGAACATAACACTCATTTGCCTGGGGGTCTCTCTCCCTGGCAGGATGAGCCAAGGTAACCACTGAGCAGCAGCACCCCAACACAGCATGGCCAACCAGCACAGCTCCCATCCCTTATGCTAGAGCCCACCAAGCAAACCCCCATGCCCTGACACCTGTCAGTCAAGAGCAGCGTGATTCCAGAGGAGGCAGAGACATGAATACATACTTGGCTGCTGGTCAGCCAAGGAAATAAATTGATTTTGGGCCAGAATTTCATCTACTGGCTTCTATTGCTAACAGCCCACACCACACAGAAGAGGGAGAGCATGGCCTACCTTCCGTCTCAGTGCCTCCCTTGTACCTAGTCCAAGCTACAGTTGTGCTAAGGGAGTCATAATCTGCACAGCTCGAACCTGCAAAAGCTCCAAAGCATCACTATTTCTCCCATGTACCATAAGAACTCCTGGGGCCAGTGACAGAAAAAGCATTTTCTACACTAAGCTAAGGCTGATGTAAGGCTAGACAGGAATTTTGACCCTCTCTGAGTGGGCATTATGGAGAGAACTGCACTTGCAAGGGAGATGGAAGAAGCCCCTGCTCAAACTCCTAAGATGTTTACCTGGGGTTATCGGAAAGGCGAAGGTAACAGCGGACAACGTGTTTCAGCAGCCGTGCCGAAGGCTCCTTGGAAAGCTGCAGGACCATTTTACCCTGTTTGAAAGAGGCCAGTGCCAGCAGTTAGAAAAAGTCTTTATAAAAACAGCTTCACAATCAGCAAAGACTGGGAAAGACCATTAAACCACTCGCTCTGGCTTCCTACTCATCACAGCCCGCTATATTTCATCTGGATACCCCTGCATGGAGCCCAGAACCTTGGTTGCCAAGACACCTTTGAGAAGAGCAGCTGGCCATGGCTTGGAGAAGAAGGATTCTCTCAGCAGTTTGGGGGAAAGATCACATCTATTTGGTTTTCTCTCCTTGCAACTGCTTCCTGGTCCAACTTTCTGCTAGATTAAAGAGAATCTGGATTCTTGCTCTCACGGAGGAATGCAAGCATATCTCAAACACTTCGATAAGCTCAGGCTCAGTCAGCACATGAGGCATGTTCCTACCCTCTGCAATAATCCACGTTCTCATCCGCCCGCCCTGCCTTCAACACCCTTTAAAACTCTGACAATAGCCTGGAAAACCATTCTGAAGAATAGGGCTCACCCACTCTGTGTATAGCAAGATCCACGTTCTGGTCTTATCATGCACCCAAGAGTTGTATTTTCTCTTTCTGCTCCATCACTCACATTAAGCTGTTTACTGATCCTGGGAAGCAAGATCAGAGCAGATCTCCCCATCCTGGCCTCCGTTTCTCACATGATACAGGACTATGCACATGGTTGCATGAAAACCTATCATCCTTGAATGCACCCAGCCTAGTGAACGGTGCAGATTCGTTCACATGCCTACCTTGACTGCTTGTGTTTAGGAGCTGAATTAGCTCTGCCTGGCAAGTTCTTTTTCCCATAAAACTACATTGGCTAGCACTAACCATTTCCCATTAGCCAAATTCACCTGATTTCAGATATTTAGTCAGTTCAGATACCTATTAGTGGGGCCATCTCACCTACTCTCTTGCAAGCTTTTAGTCCTGAGAAATTCTCCAAAATACCAGGATTTCTTCAAAATAATGAACAATAGGCCAAAGAGCCCCTTAGACAGCTCCTGGAGAGGAATTACCAATCTACTGTTTTAAAAGCCTCTAATACTTGCTTAACATCTTACTCACGTACTAGTGGACTAGGAAGTAGAGCATCATCCTCATAAACCAGAAATACATTATGCTGACTCTTCCAAAATACAGAACAGAAATGTTTATGGAACATTTCCAGCTTTCTCCAAAGCGTTATGGAATATTAATCATGTCAGCGCTTCATCCAGTGGTGGAAGCATACCACAGCTAGGATTCGTCCATGCTAACATAGCATGACATGCCCACACCCCTCCATATTCATGCCCTTCCCAGCCACAGATTCTTTCTCGGTTTCCTTCCCTCCCTACCCCAAGGTTTCTGTTTCTAATTGCTTTTTTCAGTTTGCCCCTGAGCCAGATGTATTTTCATCCAAAGCTGATCCCATTTTCAACTGCAAAATCATATCACATCGGACATTTTAGACATCAGTTCTGAAGGATTCCTATTTTGCTGTTCATGGGTAAAACTGATCAGAAGGAAAAAGCTAAGTTTTCTTCAGATTTGGGAATACAGACATACAAATAAATATTCCCATGAAAGCATCAAGATTTAGTCACAGAATCAGGAGTGGGAAGCATAGAAATTAATACTGCATTTTCTTCTCCTGAGACTGCTCTTAAAAAGGACAAAAGCAGAACAACTGCTGTTCCTGGGCAAACCTACATTCACCTTGGCAAGCTCAGAGGTAATGCTCAAGCCAGGGCTATTACTCTTGGAATGAACAAAATATGGGTACTAAAACTTCTCCTTCTTAGGGGACAGGGAATGGACAGAAATTGTCTGCTCTGTGTCTTCCAACACAAGAACTAGGGTCATTAAAATAAGCTAGCAGGAACCAGGTTCAAAAACAAACAAGAGGAGATGGACCTTCCAAGCAGCAAACAGGAAACCTGTGAAACTCCTCAGTAAAGGGCACCATGGATGCAAAAAGTTTCCACGGTTTCAAGGGGAGGACAAACACTTGGAAGAAAAGCCCACTGGAGGTTACTATACAAAAAACCTCACAACTGGCTCCAGAAAAATCCAAGCTTAAAATAGTTGGCAGCTGGGAGAATGTTACAAGGGGAAGTATCATATATACTTGCCCTGTTCTTACTCATGCCTTGACATCTTATTCCACCTGTTGTGGGAAACAGACTGAGGAAATGGATTCGTGGTCTGAAGCAGTGTGGCCATTCTTACATGAAAAGGGAATAATTCATATCCAGTCCTGAAAACCCTTCTGTTCCCCCTGAAATTTCAAAGGCATTTCAGGAGTAAAGGCAGCTTTTGGACTTTATTTTTGTGTTTCCTCACTACAATGTGCCTCTTTTTGGGGCTACAACCAGGGAGAACTAGTGTTTTACAACACATAGCAGAAATCAAAATGTCATATGAAGCATGCAAGAAATGAATCTGCTCTGATATCATCCAAAAGGAAAGAACTTTGCCTTTGCTCTAGGCAGAAAGCAGTAAAATAGCTGCTGAAGAAGCTGGCTATTAGGGCTTTTTTCTCTGTAAGAAAAAAAAAAATCCTACCAGTATCATGGCAACATGGGAAAACCGCTCATAAGTCTGACAGATATAAGCCAGCCCCGTGTCATCCAGGAGGATTTTCTGAAGAATAAATGTAGCAACCTAGAACAGGGAGAAAGCAGAAAAGAGAGTTTATAAACAACTTATCTGTCCTGAAAAGGAACAGTCTTTGTTCTGTGTTCTTTTCACGGCAGTCCCAGAGCTAAAAGGTCTTTCAGCAGGCAGCTAATGCTGTACTTTATGAAAGTTTAAAGCCAAAAGGAAATGCAGGACACTACACAACGCTTGGCATCTCTGACTAAAGGAAAGAGACAGATACAAAGCAAGGTGTACGCTCAGACTGGATGCAGGCTGCATTAGATAGCAACTATTGCCGGGCTTCTCAGGACAGCCTCAGAGTTACAGCCATACTATTCTGGTCACAGAGAAAGAACCAGAAGTATCTATTCCTTGGCCCTGCCATCTATAGCACAAGTTGATTTTAGTTTTCATCTTGAGCATTAGTGCTTGGTCACAAGACAAGTGACTTTCTGGAAGAATTTCACTCAAATGTGTCAGCATGCTTCACCACAGAGAAGCACCCAGACTAAAATTTGCAGCCGGTACTACCTGGGTCATCAGACTGGACTGACCACAGATCTGAGCTCATGCTGGAGAGGGGCCGCTGATCAGGGGGTACAATGGGCTGGTCCAGCATGGTGAACCTCCTCTAACTGCCACCACTAACAGCTGCTGTCTAGCCTCTGCACTGCATATTTACTGCATTTGCTCTCTTGGGCCAAGGAAAGTTGGTCCAGCTCAGCCCTGAAAGTTACTCTGCAGGGCTACAGGGGAAGGAATGGCTGTTAAGAGCAGCAAGATCTTGCCCCACAAAGCTACCAAGCTAAGGAACCCCCAGCCCAGAGTTTAGTGATGTTTTTTTGAGGACGTAGAACACCACCCAGAATTGCCCCAGCAACTGCAACAGGTCACAAGTCAACCCTGCGGGTCACTGACTGCCTGGCCAGTTGGAGACTAACAACAAGAAGTCTTAACTAAGACAAACAGCAGATACCGTTTTGGAGAGTTCGCTGCCAGACTCCATGATACGTAAGCACAGAGGGATAATTTCTGTTGTCAATAAGAAATTTATCACTTCTTGCTCATCAGTTTTCACCAATGCCCCTTGAAGGAAAAAGAAAAATCAAAACATGATAAATTTTTTCAGTCTCACCATTCAAAGACAACCTGTGCTGTGCCCTTCCCAGAGACTGTTAGATCTGGATGGTAGGCAGAGCAACTATCATTCAGAATATGTTGGAGCACACAGGTGGAGAAGAGATCATTTTGGCAGCATAAAAGTAACCATGCTGAATTTGGGGCTTTTTTGTTTGTTTTTCAGAAAGGGGACACATTCTTGGCCCTCCCCTGGCAGTAACACAAACACAACAGGATCATGCTCAGCAGCAACCTCTGGCAAGAAGAAATCCATTTCAGGACCCTCTTGCTTTATGCATCAAGGCAGGAATGTTTAGGGCAGAAAAAAAATGGGGTAAGGGGAAGACAGAAAATATACTCAAGTCACTTAATGGTAAAAAGGCAAAGAAACCCCCATCTGCACCCAGCCATCCCAGCATCTAGGTGTCTGTGCTGAGGGTGAAGGCACAACAGACTACAGGTGCTTCCATTCATGGCAGATAGATATTTCTGGCAATGCAACGAGGCACCTGGACTCTAGGGATCCTTATTGCTGAAAAATCCAGTTCCTACACAGTAATAGGAACTTGCCAGTATGACTGGTTGAAAAAGAGCCGCTCCTGTTAATACTACAGGACTCAGAAGATCCTGGTAAAAACAGACCTGCGACTTTGGTCACGTTGCTGTCTACACACACAGCATGAATTGTATCCAACTCGGTAGGAAACAAGTGCTCCAGCGTTATCCTGGCTGCTTACCAATCACTCCCAGACTCGTGAGCCGCAGGTACTCAAATGGCCGTGTCTTGCTAACTGTGTGCAAGAAGGGGTACAGGAAGAGAGGGATGTGAGCTGCCAGAAAAGCTGACCTGTATGAAAGGGAGAATATCCAGTGAGAGAGACAAGGAAAGTTAAGTGAGCACACAATCCAGTATTACCACACACAGCCTGAACCTATTCCTGGACAGACACCGTTGCTGATGCTCCTCAAAAGAGGGTAACAGTCTGTTCTCCAATGGAAAGGTGTGAAGTAACTTCTGCACTGAGCACAGCACAAAACCTGAACTGTCAGTCACTTGCATAGCTGCTTCCAGCTGACCAGGTATGGAGCATGTCCTATTATTTTAATTACTTCCTCCTGCCACCCAGAGCCATGGCTTGGTCCATTCACTGTTACGTATCACCATGCAGATCACAGGCTCGCAGGGGCAGTTAGCCATGATGCCTGTGCACAGCCTCAGAGCAACAGGAATCCAGACTGGCTGGTCTCTAGGCACTATCACTGCATAAACATGCACAGTCACCTTTCCCCAAGTGCCCTCATGCTGCCCTCTGACAATAGTGAAAAATAGAGACTGCAGGGAGAAACCTGGAAATTGTCATGCTAACGGGAGGAAACTCTCTTGCATAACCATCCAACATTCTTCTATCTACCTTGAGTTTTCAAACTTTAATTGTAAAGGCATCTGGTGTAAAACTAGCCTGTTTCCTTGGACATTGTCTCATAGAGGGTTGTTGTTCAACACTAACTTGCAGCAGCTGAAAAATAGCTTCAGCTACTCTGTCCCTTCCTCTCAGCAGGAATAGAAATATGAGATCATGGCTCTCTGGGTAGCTGTCTTCTGGGTTTTGGCTACTTATTTTGGCTTAGCCAACACCACCATTTTCCTTGCTGATGAATACTGGACACAGGCTGAAAAAACTTGAGGAAGTCAGGCACTGGCTGAGACCTCCAGACATGACTCTGCTATTGCTTCCCTGTCACACACGCGCTCTGGAAAGGGCAGTCTTGCCCATCCCACCCTTTGGACAGCTGGTCTAAATAACTGTAAGCTCATTCAAACAAGAATCCTGTGCGCAACGCTGAGCACAAAGGCACCCTTGTCTCTGGCTGAGCGCCCAGGGACTGCCACGATCCAATGTTTTGGGAATTTGTAGGTTCTCAGAATGGTTCAGGGAATGCAATGTATTTAGGACCACCATAAAGCTGTCAACCTAGTAATCTGCGCAAACAAGTGAAAGGAGCAGGCAGCTGCCTATCCTCCAGCTCTGTGCACTGTTCCGCTTCGTTTGGTAAGAGCGCGCAAAGGAGCTTACGTGCTTTGGGAGACAGATTGACTGAGCTGTCAACACCAACTTCTCAGAAAGCTTATGCATGTGGAAACACTTACCTTGTTTCGGGATGCGATGCAACACACTGTAGCAGAGCTAAAGCATTGCAGACTCTGTTGGACTGATGGGCTGTCAGAGTCGGAGGGTTGATTGATGGATAAATATTTACAATTTCCTAAAAATTAACAGATGAAGAAAACTTAAGGGAGAAAAGCCATCAGCAAGCTGCACAAAAGCACTTGCCCAACAAGGAACAACGCTGTTAAGAGATGACAGTCCCCTTTCACCAAGCATCACTTGAAGAGAGGTTACACAGCAGCCACCATGCTGCCCAAGAAAGGGCAGAGCTGGGCCAGAGTCAATTTGACAAGGAGTCACAGGGATGCAGACAAATCTTAATTTCAGAAGAGAACAGTTCATTTGATTTCCTGCCTCTTTGCTAGTGGGGGACTGTTTTGTTTTGAACTTCCAGAGTGAAGAGGAGTGTTGTTCCTGCGCCTAGAGGCAGAGCACACCCACTCTATTCATACTGCTGGCACTCTTCTCCCTCAATGTAGGGGAAGCAGCTGAGAGTGAGAAATCCAATTCAGAAATCTGCCTACTTCCCACCATAACTCTCTTCTAATTTTCTCCACTTGTTTCCGGGCCACTCTGAAAGCAGTTTGACAATGCCCATTCTGCCTGCTTTTCCATCATTCCTCAAAATTGACTAGATTCTGCAACATTTTGCATCATTTTTTGCCATCATTTGCATTATTTGCTATTGTTTCAACCATATTCTGCACTGAGAGATGTCCGGTTAACAGATTAGAGCTATAGAGTATGTTGGCCCAGCAAAGAGCTGCACAGCTGAGTTTGACAAGAGATCTCTGGAGTAGTGAGCAGCGTTCCCATACTACCCTTCCTGCTGACTGACTATATGGGCAGCCTTCTGACCAAGCTCAGGCTCATGCAAAAAAATCAAAAGAGATCTCAGGAGTAAGACTGCTGCGGTGCTGCTATGACACCATAGGAAAATAAACGGAATGTGATCTACAGGGAGCAGTACCACCAGGCAGCACATACACCCACAGCTCACCCATTCCCCTCCCAACTATGCATATTTCTAATGAGAAATCTTATAGTGCCTACAAATATGGCCTCACTAGTGATAACTAATGGCAAACACTAGAGATGGGTTTCCCACATCCACTCCTGACATGCCCCAGCATACAGCATATACCCAGCAACGACAACAAGGGACTTCATTAGGGTTTCCCCAGATATGTCCCATGGATACAAGCTCTGCATTGTGAGGATGCTGCACCACGGAATAAAGATACTGCCAATCCTACCCACCTGAAGGAGAGCTGCAATTGTGCCAAACGAGTGCCACAGCATTGGGGCAAGGTCAGGCACAGACTCCCGCTTCTTGCTCAGCTCCAGCAGCGCATTCTCCCGCGTCTCAGGGCTGGACAGCTCATTGATCCACTGGTAGATCTTCTCGCGGTCTACCTGAGCCAGCGCTGTTGGCACAGGCTGGAAGGAGACAGGAAAACTTGAGTCTTGGCTGTTTTATCCAAATCTTACCCAAACCCTCCCCACAACCCGACAGAGAAGCAACAAAGGGCTCAAGAATCTCCTCACTGGGGGCCAGAGGAATTAGAAATGCATTAAGATGCTCTGAATATGGATCACTTTCCTAGGTTAGTGTTATTATTTCACTAATCTAAAATGCAAATGTTTTACTTTCTGGACCGACTTGTTAGGCACAGTCTCTTTTAATCCTCTTGTCAAACATTACCTAGTAACTTCCTTCAGCAATAAGGGAACCATGCTACTGCCTGTCTGGGCCGGCAGAGCTCCTGGGGAGATCATACACACTTTAGCCAGCTATCATCTCTTCCACTTGCATTTAATGCTCCAAATACAAGTTTTCACAAAGACAAACAAGGAAACAACATCAGTAATTGCAGATGCTACCTTTTTCTCTCTAAAAAGTTTGAAGACACTGGGGCCCATCAATGTGATTTGCCCAATGTGATTTTTTTTAGAAAAAAAGTCATACAAATACTAGAAAATACTCATTACTCCAACATTAGTGTGACACTGTGGGGAAGATCAAAAACACAGCCAGTGACACCTCCCATTTTAGACTTTCAAATTCATCCCATGTATCTTGTTTACAGGCATGGAGCTAAAAGGGAATTTCTCAAGAGTTTGATTTTGTGCAAAAATTTCTGTTCAAAATAAACCCAGAGAAGGGTAGATCTGCATTCATGGTCAAGGCACATTTACTACTACTCAGGAGAAATGCATTACAATTTCTCCTCTGCCTTTCTTGGAGCATCAGACAAAGAATAACATCAAGGCCAAAAAAACAACAAACAAAAAAAAATAGGGGAGACCTGGGAAGGAAAGGAAGAGAAATGGGTACTGTGGAATCACGGCATAGTTTCTGTGGAAAGGCAGAGGAGCAAGTCTTTCAGTGAAAGCTTGTCTCACGCCTCTGCTGTCATAACAAGCACTCAGGGTGCAAACAAATGCTCAGCAGGCATCCTAAAGAGGCAGTTCAGTGATTCAGATCGAAAATTTCACAGCAGACAAACTTAGACATTAAAACTTCCTGTCTGCATACTTCTAAAAGTCAGTTCTGAACCTATTCAAACACTCTCCTACAGTGTCTGCTGCTCAAATAGAGCACAGCTCTATTAGTATGCTGCTGCTCCTGAGCTAGCCTGCATGCAGCCAGCTCAGCATCCCCATAGACTCAGCAATTGTGGCTGGGAACAGAGAACTGACCGCATTTCTTTCTCTCTCTCTCTCTCTTTTTTTTTTTAAACACAGACTGAAACTCTTCATGCGCTTACCACAACATATGTAAGAACTGCGTGCAGTGCGCTGACAGCAACACTACTACAAAGAAGCTCATCACTGAGTCATCGAAGAGAATACAAATGAGTTCAGGAATTGAAAGTGACTGGAAGCAAAACTGAAACTCTATGTCAGAGGCAGCCTTCCAGGATGAGACCCCTCCAGAGCTTTCCATCTCTATTTCTGCAAGCCCTCCTTTGTTTATTCATGCATTATACCTGAAGTCATGTCCTAACAGATTCTTCCCCAGCTGTGGGATTTATATTGAGCAGAAGCTGTAATTTGTCTATTTCCCATTCACTTCCATCACTTTAGTTATCTTAAATGTCTGCATATAAGCTGATGTGCTGTTACCAATCCCTACACTGTGGAGCTCAAATAGCTTTTAACTCTTCATCTTTCCTCTGACCCCCTTTTTTCCCTCTTGCCACCTCAAGTCTTTTTTTTCCCAAAATCTCACACGAAGATAGTAACACTGACAAACTTGGTTTGTTTTAAGAGCTGAAGCGCAATTCCAATGGCAACTCCTATACTGGAGCTAAGAAAGAGAGGAAGAATGAACAGAGCTCATTTGTTTTTGTTTGGAATGGCAGAGGAACAAGCAGCGTAGCAATAACGTTGTTGTAACTGTGTTATCTAAAGCTCCCATCTATTTTTCTAGACACAGTGGAAGTTTCAGTTCCTGTAAGCTTAAATACATCGACCCTTTAAAAGCACAATCATATGCCTCTGATCCCTAGAGAACGCTAAGTAGATTTTCCACACAATTAAGTTTATGATGTCCAATACCTGTCTTAACAAGAACCAACTGCTTTCCCTAGGCCCTACAGTTGCTCCTCTCATATTAGTTTAACCAAAAATATATTTTTTTCCTAATTTCCTACTTTGCTGTTGTTTCACACACACACTCCCAGCCTAAAACTCTGGAAAACCCCAGAGGCTCAAAGGTAGGACCCTGCCAAGTAGACTTTCTTTTGCACATAAGGAAAGCAAAAGTTACCAACAATATCTCAACACAACATGAACTAGCCACTTCTGCCTCATGAAAGATCTTGCAACAACTTCCTCATGAGAAAGGGTGTTACCTCAAACATCCCTGCCAGATTACATCTCCAGCAATTACATAACAAACTCAGATTAGGCAATTGGCTTCTTTTCCTAATTAAGCAGCTGCTGCTAGGCATGCTGGTAAAAATACTGATTGAGAAAGCAAAACATTGACTAATTGGATGTACATGCTTTTATAACTATTTTGATAGATCACCAACCCCAAAATACCAAAATGAACTTTTTATTTAAATAGCAGTGAATTAGCTAGTTTGACTCAGACATTCACTGCCTTGCTGCTAATTAAAGCTACATTTATTTGTTTTGGTCTATTATCAAGTTTTCCCCTCTAGCATGCTAGGTTTTAGACCTGAAGATGGCATAAGTATTATCTCTGCCTCTAGCATCACTATATAAAGACCAGTACTCTGGCTTACCACAGTTTTATCATGGTAACATTCACTATGCCCAAAGGAATTCCTGAGCCAACTCACAGCCCTACTAAGACATAACATTATTTACCATACTTCCCAAGCACTTCTCCAGAGGTGACTGCCCCTCCAGATCACATTTACTCTACTGCATACTAACTGATTGACTGAGATAGGAATTGTTTCAATACAGAACTATAAGGCTGCATGAATTACACATAAATTAAAGATACATTCAAACAACCCCCCAAATACACTTGATTTCTATTCCTGAATCAGATTATTTTATCAAAACTGTCTTTTAAAAAAATCCTCTTATAGAGAGATGACGAGAATACAGATAGAGGATTAATGGGAAATGCAACAATCCCTCATGGATTTTGACAAGCACATATGAATTACATTACTATAAAAATGCAAGTGCTGATTAAGAGAGTTCATGATGAACTTGCATACCCTTCTGGGCTCCAGAAAGTGTCACTTTAAATTGTAAGTATTTGCCAGCACTCCAAGAACCAATTTACAATCATGAGTACTTAAATAAAGTGGAAGACGTAAAAGTTCCCTCAACTCCTGCTCATAAATACTTTATTCAATCATGTTTGTTTTCTAATCCAAGCAGATCCTTATGATAAGTGAATCTGAAAAGAGCTCTAACTGTTGGTCTTGCAATAAACCTCCCCAAACACTATACACACCAGACAATCAACTCCGGGAAGTCTCATACATGCAATGAATGTGCGTTTAGAGAAACAAAAACAAAACAGAAAGCCATTCAGATAGGATGTAAGATACAATAACCACATTGTTCAGCCTCCCAAACTCAACTTCCACTTGTGAAACCATCCTGCCAGCCGGGTCAAGGTACGGTTCCGCCGCTGAGAGCTTTAACGTCAGGTACCCCGCCTCACCCCAGCAGCTTCCCGAGGGGGAGGAGGGGAACAGCACAAGCTCCAGACTGCCCTGCAGGGCGCCTGGGGAAGCAGAGAAGGAAAAGGCGGTCTGTCTTTCCTCCCACGTTCCGTCTGCTGCCCTGAGGGACTTTTCACTTTCTCATCTCGGCCTCTGCAGCAAAGGCCAGAAGGGAGAAAGCTCCCCGGCGGACAGAGGCGGCGGCGGGGCCTGCAGAGCACGTCCAGACGCGGGGGGAGGGGGGGGAACCCCACCGGCCTTAACCCCGGCCCCCGGCCGCGCCGCCGCGGGCCCAGCCGCGCGGCGGGGAAGCGCCCCGGGCCTCCCGGCGCGGGAACGAGCCGCCAAGCGGCACGCAGCCGCGGGGGCCGGGAAGGGCTCCCTCGGCGCCGCCCTCGCCCGCGGGGAAGCGGCCCCCTCGCACCCCCGCCCAGCCCCGCCCCGCCGGGTCCCGCCGCCGGGTCTCACCGCGGCCGTGGCCAGGCTGTGCATGGTGGGAGCGGAGGAGCCGCCGCCGGGCCCAGCTCAGGAGGCCGCCGTCGCCATAGAGGCAGGGCCGCCGCTGCCCCCCGACCCCTGACCTCTCACCCTGCCGCGCGCCCGGCCGCCGCCCGCGCGCCAGGGGCAGGCAGAGGGGAGGGGCGCGGCGCGCGCATGCGCGGGGGCGGGCGGGCAGCCGCCCCCCCGGGCGCATGCGGGCGGCAGGGGGCGGAGCGGCGCGGGGAGAGCGGCGCGGGGCGCGCGGGGCGCGCCGGGAAGGGCGCCGCCGCGCTGACGTACGTGCGTGCGTGCGTCGCGCGGCGTCTGGCGCTGCTGGCCGGTTCCCGCCATCCGCCGCCGCCGCCGCCCCCTACCCCGCCTCCGCCCGCCGCGCCGGGCCACGCCGGGCCGCAGGTACCGGGCGCCCCCCGCGCCGCCCCTCCCCCCCCGCGCCGCCCCTCCCCCGCAGGCGCCGCTGCGCGCGCAGCCCCCGGTCCTCACCCCCCCCCCCCCCCCCCGGCGCTGAGGGCCCGGCGGCGGCGCGGGCAGGGCCGGGCCGGGCTGGGCTTGGGGCCCGTGTGGCGGCGGCGGGGCGGCTCCCGGCGCTCCCTCCGCCCGGCGGCGCCTCTCGCGCACCGCGGGGCAGCGGCGGGGCTCTCCCATTCATTCCTGCTGTCCAGTTTTTCCGCCGTGACTCCCCGTTGCGCCGGGAGAGCCCCGCGGCTCGGCGGGGCCCTGTGCGGGCCGGGCGCCTGCCGGGCAGAGCCGTCCGGGGAGGGCGCCCTGGTCGCTACCTGTCGGTGCTACCTGAGGTAACGCAACCCTCCGAGGGGTTTCTCCGGGCTCCAGTCGCAGCCGAAACAAAGTAATTCCGTGTGGGGGTTTCTCTGAAACTTTGTTTTTTTTCCCCTTTGTCAACTTTATACTTTCTTCCTGAAGATAGGCACTTTTTCTTTTTCCCTCCTCCTCCTTAAATCTCTGGAAAGTTTTAAGGATCTGAAAGAACTTCTGTGTCTGTGTTGGCTCTGCTCACCTTTGAATGTTTAGGAATCAGTGTCTTGCTCTCCAAACTGGAAAAGTTTTCTTGGTCTGCATTTCCTTCAGGTGTATTAAAGAAGCAACAAAGCTTACTTTTACCAAACTTCTACAGGAATGTTTAACCATATTTTTATCTTTCTGTAGAGATTATTTGGTACTAGTTAGTTGTATTCTTCTTTTTAACAGGTTTTTAAAGTGAAGTACACTTACTCCTATTAGCTCTTTCTGTGAGAAAGCATGGCTCCGTTAAAGGTGCATGGACCTGTTCGGATGCGCAGCATGCAGACTGGGATTACAAAATGGAAAGAAGGAAGCTTTGAAATTGTGGAGAAGGACAACAAAGTGAGTCTAGTGGTTCACTACAATGTTGGAGGAATTCCAAAGACATTTCAGGTACACCAAATATTCAGGCTTTTGTTTGAGCAGTGCATGGATTGTGCCCTTTTGTGAACAGCTGTCCTCTTCAAGGCTATTAAGAGTCACATAAACTTCCCTCTGTCACTGTTTCTTGTTCCTCGTTTCCTGAACACTAATCTCTTTGTATAACTCTCCTGTAAATTATTCAGGTGTATTGTTAAAGGATCTGCTAAGGTCAGCATCAAGCATACAACTGAATAGAAAGAAATGAAAAGCAGAGGAAAGACTACCGAAGTATACAGTATCTTATCTCACATGTTTAGATTTTTGGAACATGTAGCCTTTCTCTTACTGATACATTTGCAGAATCTAGAAGTGAAGCTCCATGTGATCCTAAAGGGTTGCATCTATACTAGCAGTTTTCCCAGCTGAAGAATATCAATGTTAACATACTTGTAGCTTTTCTGTTTGTTTATACAAGACTGTTGTACTATATATGTATTACAGTTCTGCCAAGTTTTAGGTTTTAAACATGCTAGACAATGTGGTTTCCTCACTGGGGGACTGATGCATATCATTATTAAGGATTCTCTTCCAATATTCAGCCTAAACAGCTTTTTTTTTTTTTCTTTTCATTCTGTAGTCATTTTCATCTCACTTTTCCTAGTCCTTTCTTTTAGGTAAGAAATTACTATCTAATTTAAACAAATGTAGAGGGAAGGAGCAGGTTAAAAAAAAAATCCTGTATCAGTTAGTGGTGTTGTAGCAGCCTTAACTGATCTAAGTGTTGGCTTCTGCTTTTTCTTGCCACAATCATTTTCCAGCTCTAGTGTTCATCAGACCTTTCTCTGAGCCACGTCTGTGTGTTGACCTTTTTTGAAAGATCAGGTTTTGTTGCCATAGTGTGCTGAAAAGTCTCAGCAGAGAACCTAACAGCCGTGACAATTAGCAGTTAGATCAGCCTGTGTTGCTTTCAAATCAAGGCATAAAAGTGATCAATGTTGGGCGGTTGCTATCTCTGTTACTGTAAACCTGAAAGTCTTAAGAATGGTCTGTCTTCTCACATATGATGCTATGACCGCATGTTTGCTTTAATCCAGCAGTAGACTGTGTCGCTACTGAGAGGAGCGGTCATTTCTTGCCCCTGTATCTTCCCCAGGTGCTTGTTCTCACACGTTCCTTTCTGTGCAGACAAGTGTTAACGTGGCATCGCAGCGACTGGAAGGGTAGCTCCACAGGGAGATTGAACGTATGTAACAAGTAACCATGGCCTAAGGGGCAGGTCTTGCTCCCAGCCTCCTGCCATCTGCTGGCTCTGGCGCTCGTCGGATCTCTCTGTGAGCCAGTTCATTTCACAGACTTGGCAGAAAACTAACTCAGAATAAGTAGAGGGCTTTCACTTGAATTAAGTCACGGAAAGGACCAGATGTCAGATCTGGTAGAGGGGGTGGCATGGACCATGTAGCTAGGAACACAGTGAAGGAAGAGGAGTAAGTGAGCAGCCACATCCTTAGACCAATTCTGTATGTTTGGACAGTGGTTATTCTTCAGCTGGATCTGCTTTCCAGTCCTGCTCATCCTGCAGTGACACAGACACTAGTATGAGCACAAGAGTGCATGTGGGAACAAGTAGCAGGCAGGGAAAGCAGACTGCCCCTTGCACCGCGGGCTGGCACCTGACTGTAGTTTACATGAGCTGCCCCCTGTCCATCAGTGCATTCTAGCATGTTGTTACAGGTGTGACAAATGCCTGATAAGTCTGCTTTAGAAGTAACATTATTTGTTGACAAGTTGCTCTGGGAGGACAATAGGCCGTTTCTCTACCTTTTTTCATTTCTGTAATAAAACATTTGAATAGATCCAGGGTTATATCTCTTTCCCCAGTCACTAGTGTGTCATCAAACTTTTTACATAAGATGATGTATTTTACAGATGTTTAAAAGATTTGATCTGGTTGTGCTAGATGGTAGATAGGTACTAAAAGAACTATTTCATTTACTCCACCTCCCAAGACTTTATAACATTGGTTGGGCCATAGCAGGTGCATGGAGAGTATGTGTAGAGGCCTTTCATGATAGCATTTTGAGCTGAAATAGATTGTTCTGCACTGGGATAGTGAAGTAACTGTAATCCCTTTCCAGCTGGCTCCATGTTTTAAACGAGGATGAAAAATTTGAAGCCCCTTTTCAATTCTTCAGTCTTTGAAGATATTTTTAGCCTTTTCTTTTCTTTTCTTTTTTTTTTTAAGAACAAGAATTGAGCATAAAATATTACAGAAGTGTAATTTTCCAGCAAAATGAACCCTTTAGTTTCTTATTGAGGTGGATTTCCAGCCTCTCTCAAAAACTGCTGGTAGGTCTAGATTGGCTTCCCAAAAAGCTAGAGATCTGGGGGGGTGGGGGGAGGGAGGGAAATCTCATTGATGGACATGGTGTGCATTTTACTGTCTTATAGTCTTCTTTTATATATTTGAGCAAGTTTAAATAAAAATCAGGAATTCCCCCCCCTTTTTTTTTAAACTTGCGTACAATTTGAAAGAGACAGCTTCTAGCGCACTATATAGTGAAACTTTGGTGTTAGGGTATAATTAGTGTTTATTAATTCAGCATCATTATTTATATTGATAGTGTGGCAGTATGCAGATAGCTGAATTAAGAGAAGCCTCCAATCTGATAGGCACTACACAGAGATGTAGTAAAAGCCTTCCCAGTGACCTTGGCTGTGGTTTCCAGTCTTGTTTGGAGCACTGTGTGAGAATAGCAATATACTGGCATGGAGCTTGTTGCATAACTAGTGCCTAATCTTAGGCAAGGCTAAAGAAGTGGCTAGCAAAATGAAGAATTAAGTGAAGAAGGACAAGGGAATTTAAAATGTAAATATGCTTAGGTATGTATCATTAAACTTGCATTTATCCAGCAGATGTAAGATACTCTTTTGCTTCCTCTGTTTTAAGAATTACCCTTAACCTGCATGCATAGAAACATTATTGAATGGCCAATTTCTTGTAGGTGACTTATCAGAAAGTAACAATTATATAATGGTATAATATAGAATAAAGTAACAGTGGTGATATTAGGGAGCACAGACTCTTATTAAAATTATTCTTCTGATTGACCATAACCCTGAAACTTTGATATCACTTAATTGTTTTAATGCTGCATATAGGCTAAGTATGTTTCTTACTGACTTATTTCTTAACCAGATTATTTCAGCTATGTCAAATCTGCTTTCCCTCAGAGCTAATTATAAACTAAATGGAAGTTTGTGCTTAATATTTGAAACTCAAAACTTTTAAGCTTTCATCATCTTAAATAATAATTCAAACTTTATGTAGAAGTCTCAGACAGCTAAATGGAACTGTATGATGCTCTTACTCCTTTGTGTTCAGCAATGTCACACTTTACAGCAAACTAAGTTTCAGAAAGCTAATCCAGGCATACAGAGACTGTTCAGCTATAGTGATAGTGTCCTTTCAGTTCTGTCGGTTTCCAGGATAACTGATTGCATTAATTCTGTGAGGCTTAATGTTTGCTCAAAAAGAAGCAGGGGAAAGTATTTCTGTGTAAGTACCTCTAACTCTCTTGACTTGAAGTGTTTTGTTTGAATGTATTAGTATTTTGGTCTTTTTAAGTTGGATTTTGTTTATAGTCACTTTTCCCTTTTCAGCTAAGCCATAATATTAAAACTGTGACCTTACGACCAAATGGTAGAAAACTGTGCTGTCTGATGCTAACACTAAAGGATACCAGCTTCCTGACAATTGATAAGGTACCATTTAAAGATGCAAATGAAATGCGGATGTATTTGGATGCAGTCCATCAGGACAAGGTTCATACTGGTAAGTACAATTGTTGTAAATCATACTAATGACAGGTTGGGGAAGGATAAATGCTCTGTTTTCTTTTTTCACCTTTAGCCGTTTTGTCTTCCTTGTGTTACTGACTTTCTTTGCATGTTGCATTTGTGTAAATGCTTCTTTTTGGCCCTGAACCCAAATTTTTGTTACTCACCTTTCTCATAATGTACCTTGTCATGCTCAACAATGAGCAGAAAATAAACTTGGACCTATTGTTTATGTTGTAAGCATGTGTGTATTTGAAAAACTCTTGTGTGTTTATCACATGTGCAAAGACTCTTCTCCTTTTTATTTTTCCTCTTATTTAATTTTTATCTTTCAAAGGGTAGGGATTCTAGTGCCCATTAAGTAAACAACCAGTATAAGGGCTATTCATAAAAATGAGCTTATGTCTGTGCTCTCAGAGTATTGTACTGTCTGGAAATCTGCTGTCTCTTCCAAGTTCAACTGTAAATAACATTCTTGCACATAAGAATGCCAGTCAATTAAATGACAAACTAAATGTTGTGCACTTCCTCTGTCAGCTGGGAAACCTTCTCAGGGATCTGGCAGCTTTGGAGGTGTGCTGGGCAGCAGGACCACACAGAAGGAAGCTAACAGACAATTATCCTATATAGAAAACCAGGTTTGTTAAACTTAAAGCTCAAATTTTTCCTCTTCTCTAATTTCCTTTTATTTATTTCTTCCTCTTATGCTCTTATTGTACATTGTAATAGCATTGTAAATACTCATTTTGCATCCAAAGCCTTTGTAATCCAGAGGGCTTGGAATACACTCTTGCCACGATATCCCATAAACATCTATCTCCCATTCTGCACGGCTGAGGAAAGTCAGCATCTGGCTGTGGAAGATTGCTGAGCAATCAGTCAAGCAAAGGAGAAGTAGAAATAGAGGGAAAATATATGCTTAAGATGTGCCTCTCACGTAGTTCTGAATATCTCTCTGTTTATACTGAACACCCGAAATACGCTGCATCTGAGCATGTTAAAGTCAGCATAATGAGCTTAGCAGGTTTCAGCCAAACGTATACGTTCAGAAGCTGCTGGCCACATTTTTGTAAAATAGAGTTACTGAATTTGTGCCATTCTGCTCAGTTTTTCATGTAAATGTCACAGACTTCTTCCTGAAGGTGACTTTCCTTGAAACTACTTCTATTTATCCTTTTTCTCATTTTCTCACATTATCTCTGTGAATATACTTTTATTGCAGCCCTGAGGGAAAGTTGTTTTGACGTTGTCCCAAAACAAACTTTACATGTTGCTTAAAGGAATCTCATAGCAAAAACTCTAAGGCTGTACATACAGTGGTAAGTTTAGACATGTTTAGTTTTCAAGTCTAAAACTGATGAATGTTCTTTAGCCAGCTATCAGCTCTTTCGTTGCATTACATGTGATGCTGGCTTGGGCCAAAGCTGTCAGGGCACTGTTCTAAATGTGTGGGTTTTATATGACTTTTTTTTTTTTTAAATACCACCTGGAATGGTTCTAGGGGTAGTTAGGAATCATGGTGTGCATCTTTCCATATCAAAGAATATAAAGAAGATTTTAAAAACAGAAGTCCAATGAGCCGGTTTACCAAGAGGAATTGAGAAGGGGATTTGGTTACTACAGTAGGGTTTGATGTTTAGGACTTGCATCTATACTGTCCGAATTTTACACATGTCTAGTGTTTAAACTCTCACATTCTGTCACAAGCAGCATTTTTTCTGTTTTTGGATTCTACGCTGTGGCAAGTAAAGCGGCAATGTAAATTCTAGTTTAGACTAAAGATGATCATGTTTTTCATTGTTTGGGTCATGTCCGCCCCCTCCCCCCTTGGATTTTGCAGACTCCTCCCAAAAGAGTGACTGTGGAAAGTAAGGATGAAAATCCATTTCGAAAGGTGCTGGGAACCCCAGCTAGAACATCTGTTAAGAATTCCCCTGGAACCGGAACGCCTAGCAACAGGGTTAACATTTCAGCGTCTCCTGCATCATCAGTCCCTCACAGAACAGGCCTATTGGAGAATCGGTAAGAATGGTATTCCTTTATTATGGTATTGTTGAAACTTAGCACGCTGTAGAGCTAGAGACTGAACATATTACACCTAGAAGTAAGAAGAGAACACTTTGCTTCCTATGGTTTTGCTGTTGCTTTTAACAGGATGTTAATATGTGCTTTTTTAGCCTCTGGCTGTTACTGGCATTTGAGCTTTATGAAAAACTTAGTTGTGCAGAACAAATTCTTCTCTGTATATGTTATAAAAGTGGATGTTGTGGAAGATAGGTGAAAAATGCATAGAAAGCATTGAGAAGATCTGTTGAATTGGAAGGGGATTGTTTACTAGCCTTTCTGAAAGAGTGATTACTTCAAAATTTTTCTGTCATTAGTGAAAAGAGGAAAAGAACACAACCTCCTGGTTCAGAAATGAGTGAAGATTATCCCAAAGAGAACGATTCTTCAACGTAAGTAACTGTTGTTTTTGGTTTGTGATTTAAACTTTTTTTGTTTGTAAATGTAAATATTTCTGAAAAGAAAGCTTGAGTATTTCCTCTGCCTCAGCAACATTATACAGGCCAGCCACTAATAAAAGTCAGATCCTACTGGATGCTTAAAATAGGGTTTGCATTCAGGATTAATGAGGGAAGTATAACCCGATATAATAATTGATTTGCAGAAGACTGGCAGGTGCAAATTTTGTCATCTTTCTTTTTCAGCTTAGCTTGAATTGTCACACGTATATGTGTATAGCAATTAGTAGGTTCCTTACTGAACTTGCTTTGACCCTTTTCAAGACAAAACTCAAAGGGAAGAACTGCCATTTGGAAATTAGCTCTTTATGTGCACATTCACATTTCTTCATAAGTAAGAAGGCTTATTTAAATGAAATAGTTAAACTTATTTGCTAGCGAAGTTTATGTATTCCATAGTTGAGTACTAAAGGCAATAGGAGAGAAATGCTTTAAAACAAGTTGTAAATATTGACCAGGAATATCCTGTATTTTCTACAACTGCTCTGACTTCCATTCATGTTTATCTGCAGGAATAATAAAGCCCTGAGTGATCCAGCATGGAAGTATTTAAATAGTAGCAGAGAGAAACAGTTGAATCTGAAGCAGGCAGAGGAAAATAGGACATCAGGTAAAAAAAATAAAGATAAAGCCAGATGATACCTTCTGGCTTTGACCAGTACAATTTTGCTCCTTTGATACCAGATCAGAAAGCAGCAGCAGAGCTTGTTTTCTTAACCTTTTGCTTACCCTGTGCCACCAACTTTCTTGCTTCCTACAGAGCCATATATGAGATGCAAATGACTTCCCTACATTTTTCAAGCCTGCCCTGGCTTACCTCTCACTGCTCACTTTGTGTGACCCTCGCCCCTGTACCTGTCTGCTGATGGCGGCCCATGTGTCTACTTGCTTGAAAATTCAACGAGCAGCTTCAGGCTTTCCCCTAAGTTGCACTTACTATTGGGAGGGGACTCCTATAAACATCCAGTGAATTCCTTTTCACCTTCTTTCTTATTTATCTTTAAAGCTCTCCTTTGCTATTAATGCTCGCACAAATTTTAGGCTGTTGTGCTGAAAATACAGCCTACCTTGCTGGGTGCAATATTGCCTTACTGTTTGCTTGCATTCCCCTATCTCTTCTCCAGCATTTGGAAGGGGAACTCCTCGGGGCTGGGACTTCTCTTCTGTTTTTACAGTAGTTCTGTTGGATTCTGGAGTGTGACAAGGGTATAGGCATTATAGTAATGTGGACAGTATGTTCATAAACTGGTATCATAAACAGTTCTTCAGTTATATTTCCAAATATTGAACCTCTTGCCTCATGAAGAGGAATGCATTCAGGATTTTGCTTTTATGGGAAACAATACTGAATGCACTCTTTTTAGTGCAGCTCAGATGGCACAAATATGTTGCTAGAGGAGCAAGCAAGGTGACTGTTTATCTCTGAATGAAAATCTGGTTTGCTTTTTCAAGTCAAAATTAAAATCTGGAATGTGTATACCTGCAAGTCAGCTAACAGTATTGTTAACTTCCTTCATATGGCTGTATACTTGAAAGTTGCGTGGCTCAAGCCATTTCAGGCTGGGATGGAAGGAAGCGTTTATTTATTGTCCAACCTAACTTATGCTATGATTCACCTTAGCAGATGGGTTTTTTTGTCTCTTGGGACCATGCTTTTTGTTGGCACCATCTGAGATATTAGATTCTCAGGATCTGACAAGAGGATGTCAGAACGATGAAACAATCCTGTTCTGCCCTAAGCGTATAGTAATTTACTGCAGAATTTGTAGTGGGAAGAGAAACTGTTTTCGCTTCTGCATATTTACCTTGAATTTTGAGAACACCGTATTGGAAATCATTACTAAGTTTTCTGTTACATGTATTTTGTATATTGAATAAGAGGTGGGCATTTATTATGTTTCAGATAGTTGCATCATTTCAGTGACTTTTTAATGTTATATATTGCAATTTGGATATGGTGGGTATTATGATATCAAACGATTAAAATTCCAGCATATCTTTGCTTATTTTTTTATATTTGATTTAGTACTTTATTTAATAGTCAATGCTGGAAAATAATATTTGAGCTAAATAAAATTTAGCTTTTGGCTTTTGGCTAAATATTTTTGAACCAAAGAGCTGAGCTACCTGGAGCAAAATGACCTGCCTTTCTATTTCTTTTTCAAGGTGTTTTACCACTGCAGTCGTCATCCTTTTATGGTAGTAGGTCCTCGTCAAAAGAGTACTCCACTGGTAGTTCCACCCTGGACAGGTAGGACTGATTCATTAGCATGAACTGTAAATGACATCTCTTTCTCAGAAAATAGGATCTTCAGTTTCCTGTATATTTATCAGATTGTATATAGCTTTTATGCATAAAATATGTATATCATATTTTTTCTAAAAGTACAATCTGGGTATTCAATATGGCTACAATTGTTCAAGTTACATCTACAGACTTCAGCTATTGCTTGTAAGAAGTGGGCTGTCTAAAATCACTGAAGTTTATTATATTTTGCAGAACCTCATCAAAGAAAGTGATATATTTAAAATCTGAGTTTTCTAATAACCTTTTCTGTTGGAGGGAACTTTTTCAAGGTTTTAGGACAGAAATCCATTTCTGTGCAACAGAAGCCTGGCTATGCGTATGAGAGTCTCCACCTTTGTACAGCACTGCTTGGGAGGTTTTGGAAGAATCTGGCATCAAAATCAAACTTAATGAGGAATAGTTAATAGTTTAGCTGATCCAGGTGATATCTAAACTCTGGAACTTGAGACTAAATCCTGGTAAAACGATACTAACTTCATTTTTCACAGGTAGATAAATTATATGGAACTCTATTTTTTAATAATAGTATTCCAGTAATACTAAGAGAATCCCACTGAGGTTGGGATTCTTTTGTTGTAGACACTGTACAGTCAGACTGTCAGTCTCTGCCCTAGATAGATGAGATAAAACATCAAGGAAGAAAAGAGGCATTGTCCACGTTTTATACAGGAGAAATTGAGGTCTGGAGTGATTAGATTACAAGATCGGGAGGCTGAAAATGAAGACTTTAGCCTAGATGTGATTTTTAAACAAATCTCATTATTTGTGGTCTCATGCTACAAAATCATTCTTTTTCTTATCATACTGCGTGAGGAATTGTTAAATGCCTTAAAAACAAAGGACTTGGTTGCCTGCATGCACACCTATGGTTGTATGGAAATTTAACCAAAGAAAGCATTTCTCAAGTGTTCTGGATAAAATTTTCCCATCATACCTGTTTTGCGTTATGATACATGCCAGTTGTCTTGTGGCTTCACTAGTCCTTCTGTAGTGGCAGAATGCTAGTGTCATGGACTATAACTGCTTAAGGAAGGACATTAGAAATCTTATACTTATCATACATTTATGTTTTTAGGTCTAGCGTATCCAGCCAGCCCCCCTCAGCCAAAAGAAGCCTGGGATTTCTTTCTCAGCCTGCACCTCTTTCTGTTAAAAAAATGAGATCTAATCAAGATTACACAGGGTGGAACAAACCCCGAGTGCCCCTTTCTACCCATCCACAACAACAATTACAAGGGTAGGTTTCTTTTTTTTTTTTTTTTTTTTTCTGATGTGCATGCTTTCATCATCAGAATATGCACATGCTTCTTATATTTGTTTCATTAAAAAAAAAAAAAGTCAAACTTGATGCTGAAAGCAATGAACCTGGAGACAGGGAGCACTTCTTCTGGTATGGAAAATACATATTCTTAATTCACTTCCTGAAAATTTTAGATGGTGTGATAATTTCGGGCTACTCGCATTCCTTTCATACGCTTGCATGATTCATTTCTCTATCATGTGTATATACACATGTATTTTAATATATGTTTTTTTTTTGTGGAAATTCTCATAGATGCCTTCCCAGTAAACACCTTCTGCTGTGAGTTTTTATTTTATTAATTTTTTTTTTTTTCTGAAAGGCAGGAAGACTCCTCCAGTGAAGAATTGTGTGGGGAGTGGCTGGGGTGGTGGATGTCCTGCATGTTAGTAACACCACGTTTAATAACATCTTCTGTTTTCCAGGTTTTCAAACTTGGGAAACACCTGCTATATGAATGCCATTTTACAGTCCTTGTTCTCAATTCAGTCTTTTGCTAATGATTTGCTCAAGCAGGGTATCCCATGGAAAAAAATTCCACTCAATGCACTTATCAGGTAAAATTCATTTTCTGGGATATTTTCTTTTGTTATTGAGAAACTAGTTTTGCAATAATGAAGTACCTTTGTAGAGTGTGATGTGTGCATAGATGTGTGAATTGATTGTGCTTTCCTTAAACTCTGGCTAAAACAGAGAATGGTGAATTGCTTTCTGCCCTTACAAAAAATAAATCATAGGCATCTGTGTGTCTTGGAGTTTCACTTCAGAAATAGGTCCTTAGACATAGCAGTGCTGGGTTACAGGTAGTCTTCTATGCATTCCACTGTGTTTCTAGTGGCAGAGTGAAATGCGTTAGGTGGAAGTGCAGGAAACTTCATAATAAATAGAAATGGAATAACTTCTCTTTAAAACGTTACCAGCTGGGTTTAAGTCGGTCACTAACTATACCTAATGTGGTTTGCCTCCGTCAAATCTCATGGCAAGAAACTCCATAGGTGTCTGTATTGTGTGAAACGCTCTTTCCTCTTTCAAACTTTGAATTCGGTTGCCGTTCAGATTTCTTTGTATGTGTATCAAAAGGACAAGCTACTGTTTGCTCTGTGTACCTTGCTCTCCACCATTCAGTATTTTATATATACTCTTGTGTACTACTTCCTTTCTTCACTCTCAGTTAACAAGATTCAGGATTCCAGAACCATTTGTTTCCATTTTACTTTCTCTCTTATCTTTTGGGATCATTTCTATCTTTGCTATACCTTCTTGAACTCTTCCTACAATATTCAAAGCTGGAAGTTGTTCCATCTGCCTTTTCAAATGTCCTTTCCCCAAATTTTGCAAAAAAACTCTCAAGCTGGTGCCTCATATATTTAATGGCAAACTGTGTGGATAGATCTTGTGCCGTAGCACCTCTGATGGAGAGCGCAGTGTGTTGTCCTGTGCCTCAATACAACAGGTCAGAGCTGATGCTCGGTAGCATCTGCTTTAGCTTCTGTGGGTTTGGGTATGAGAACCTGATCTAACACGATGAATGTCACCGCGCTTTAAAAGGGATTGCTTATCGATTGCGCTACGGTGAGGTGGTGTTTGCTAACATGCTTCACTTAGCAGTTGTCGCGGGTTAGGAGAGACACTTACACACTTACTGTAGTCCAGCAGAATGACAGAAACTTGTTGGGCTGCGGTAAACTGATCTCACTCCAGTGTGTGTCTGTAGCTTTTGTTTAAGGCAAATTGTCATTCTTTTGAATTTTAGTTAGGTTTTGGAGGAGGGGGGTGGGGGAGGTAACAGAGCATGTCTTGTCTTCCCCCCCCTCCACCCCATGTCATGGAACTTTGTATATATGTTACATGACCTAAACTGTTGTGCTTGGAATATTTTGGTTGTGTATTTCCTATGAAATTGTAAAGCAATAAAAACAAAAACAAAAAAAAAATCACAATTGAGAGGCAGGGAAAGTCAGTTTCAACAGTTGCTTTTTAACAAAGTTACCTGTAATGTTATATGTAGTTTGAAGCAAGGAACACCTCATGGCTCTTCATGTTACAGCTTTGTTTCTACATTGTGGTAATGTTTTACTGCCAAAAGTAAGGCTTGAAACTGGGTGGAACGGAAATAAAATAAAATAAACTTTTATTGGCCATAAAATTTGAATTTAATTATTTATATGTTGCTTATTTTGGTGGCATATAATTTCATACCTCCCATCAATATAAATGCTTTCAAAAAGCATTGTTTTTATCTCATGGTAAAAGATAGAACAGAAATAAGTTTATAGAACTTTTTTTTAACAGTCTTCTCTTTACCTTAGAAGATTGTGAGATTTTGTTTATTCAAGTCCTGTTCCAGTGATGGCCTCAAATGAGATTTCAAAATACCTGGAATGTAAAAGATTACTTATTTTCCATTTTCTGAGATGTCTTCATACAAAACTCCTACACCACTTATTATAGCAGAAGAATCTTTAGAGACTTAAAATAAGATACCATGAATTTTATTCTGTTTCTCTAAAATCCTGGAAAACCAACGAGTGTTTCATTGCATTAACTTCTGCAGACGTTTTGCCCATCTGCTTGCTAAAAAGGATGTTAGCAGCCCTGAAGTTAAGAAAGAGCTGCTGAAGAAGGTGAAAAGTGCCATTTCAGCTACTGCAGAGAGATTTTCTGGCTACATGCAGAATGTAAGTACCATATTCTCTAGAAGCGGTTCTATTTTGTTCATTGACAGAAGTTCGGTGCAGTCTGAGCCAACTTCAGCTGTATTTGATAGTGACTTGAGCTTTTGACTGAATAAACAGTTGTCTGCTGTTTCTTAGAAGAGAACTGATATTGCTGAGTGCAGTGGGCTAAAACATAATTCCTCTGATCTCTGTGTGTAAAAGAGAGAGAGGAAGTTACTGAATGGAACTGTACAAAAATATTTTCATGAGTTTACCCCATTTCTAGGATGCTCATGAGTTCTTGAGCCAGTGTCTCGATCAGCTGAAGGAGGACATGGAAAAGTTAAACAAAACTTGGAAGAGTGAGCCAGTCCCTAACGAAGATAACTCACCAGGACGGGCTTCTGATGACCTCTCAGCCACCAAAGTTTATACTTGTCCGGTTATCAGTAACTTAGAGTTTGAGGTTCAGCATTCTATCATTTGTAAAATGTAAGTATGTTTGAGAGTTTCTGTTCATCATAATTACTTTAAAAGATCTGAAAGTGTTTCCATCTTTGACTTCATCTGCAGACTACAACTAAGAAGTATGCTTTCTCCAAAGCTAGGTACTTAGAAAATATTCTAAAGCCTAGAAATGCTGTAAACCACAAACCACGCTATTTACTGCTACAAACCTTCTAAAAGCCATCTCATACCATTTGGTTCTTCATTACATATTCAGTGTAATATTTCTGTGGTTTTCTTTTTGTACTGGTTGCACAAGAATAGGGATGAAAAGGGGTCTTGGCCAATGTTCCCTCTCATAAAAGGGAGGACTTTTTTTTTTGCCTGTCCTTTCTAAGGACTTCCAGGGAAGAGTGTTCTTTTGGGGTCTCTGTGGTTATTGTAAGAAAAGACACAAACTGGTATGTCTGGCCATTTGTTGTTATGGCCTGTGCAGCACATACTGCTGAATACTTGCATTCCACAGAGTTTTCATGGACACAGACATTTTGGAATATTACTTTGAGTGTGCTGCATTAGTCCCCTAAAATAATTGTATGTAAATTGCATGCAGCTAATAATTACTGAATACTGATGACTGTGTTTTCTTCCCCCCCCCTCCCAAACACACAGCAAAACTGAGATTTCTTTTTAAATGTGCATGGACTCTAGCACTTTGTTTCTAAAAACAACTCGAAAGGATCTCTAGGCTTTTCCTTCTGAGGTTGGATTAACTTTTTTTCCTCCTAAGAATGTTGAATGAATAAGACTTGTTCCACTATGTAGCAGTCATTCTGATTTTGGTATACCTGATCACCTGGCCTCTTCAAAGTAGTTTTCACAGTCCGGGGTTTTTTTTGGTCTTGCTCTTACATAAATATTTCTTTCAACTCATAAAGCATCAAAGTGAAATCCCCAAATTCAGCTTTGTCACAAGTCTCATACACTTTCATTCTCATGAGTAAAAATACATTTTTCAAGATGCATGTATTTACTGGGAAGAGGTAAAGTTGCTTTAAGCTAAAAAAATACAAATTTTCATATATTTCAAGTATATTTGTCATCAGATACACATAAGCATGTTTCTTTTCTTTTTTAGGTGTGGTGAAACAGTCACTAAACGAGAACAGTTTAATGACCTTTCCATTGACCTTCCTCGAAGGAAGAAATTACTTCCATCTCGATCAATCCAGGATTCCCTTGACCTCTTCTTTCGGGTACATAAGATTTTATTTCTGTTCAGTGTGAATTTTGATTTTGTAGCTCATTGCTAGTTTTTATAGCAATGACTGCAGGCCTATGAAAACAATTAACTTTGTATTCTTGTGAGGTTTGGACATAAACAGTATGTAGGAATTTTTTTCTTAAAATGCTGTGTAGACATTAACTGATCCTTAGAATACTGCTGTGAAATAGGTAAACTTATGCATTTTGTAGTGGAAGAACTGAGGCATAAACAAATATAAACAGGAGAAGGAGGACTGTCAGATTGAGATAATGACTCAGAAATTGCTGCTTCCTCTCCTGGGCTAGAGTGTTTCAACAGCCAATATAATTGGTCTAAATTGGCATGGGAGAAAATGGTCATGCAGATATGTTAATTAAAAAATACTTGTAATGTGTGGATGCTCGTCTTGTAAGTAGACCTGCAACGCAAGGTTTCTGAAAGCAAAAAATAAGCCCTACCTCTGTGAATTAGTGTTGTATTTTGTTTGTCATCAAAATCAAGCCTTATCTTGAGAAGACACGTGATTTTTTTCTCCCAGTCCCATTACAGATAATGTTTTCTACAAATAGAATAATGTATGTGCTGCTTCTTCTGAAAGCTGATGGACTTTTTCTTATGCTTACAATATTTTATTATTATTATGATAATAGTGCTGTCATTTGGCCTCATGCTTAAAGAAAAGGACTATAGATATTTGATATCTAAGTCTCATAAATCCAGCACAGTGATTCTTGTCCTTTTGCTGCTTGTTCAGAACTCTTCTCTGGTACAGCACATCTGTGACAAGTTTAGATGAGGATAGCTTTTCAGGAACAAAGTTAGAGCTTTTTGACAAAACTTTATGGCAAATCGTCATCCACCAAAGGCTATTAAAGAGAAAACTGTGTGTGGGAGAGAAAACTGTAAGCCTTGCAAAATTGTCTTCTGTCTTTGGAAGCTAATCTGTCTCATTTGTAGCTATTTTGCTGGTCTGTGCAATAGACTTTTGGGGGAAAAATATTTCTCCCAATCTCATTCCACCTGTTACTGTGGGTATGTTACCCAATTGTAAACTTTGCTACCTATCCTATCAGATGCCCTTTTGTTAGGTCATGTTGAAGATTAATATAATTTTAAGTGTAACTTCTGCCTTGTAGTTTCTATGACAGTCAAAAGTGATGTGCTTTCTCTTAAGATGTTTGATGGGTTTTTTTGTTTCACTAGTCTTTTTTATGTTCTCTTAAATAGGCAGAGGAGATTGAGTATTCCTGTGAGAAATGCAATGGAAAGTCTGCTGTTGTCACACACAAGTTCAATAGGCTTCCCAGGTAAATGCTGACATCTTCTGTTTCTTTCCTGCGCGTGGAAACACAAGTTATGAAAGTGCAAGTAGAACTGCTTCGGAGAGCAAGGCTGGGATGCAGCACTGCTGCTTTTCCTGACCCAGTTCATTGTAGGCACAGGTTCCTCATGCTGCTTTTGCATTCCCCTCTAAAGAAGATCTGTGCATTGCCCCTTAGGCATCCTCTACAACAGTTCTTCCTTCCTCCCTGTCATTACACAAGGAGGTCTTTTGTTTCCCCTCTTCCCCTTTTCTTGGGGTTTGGGGTAGGGGGAGGGGAAGGCGGAGGCAGTAAGTATATTCTGGAAGTTTAATATTTTATATTCAGTTGACCTGATAGGCAAGATTGAATTGGAGACGTTACTGCCACAAGATATGGAAGATTTTGTTTGATCAGTTCTTCCCTTGCTGATGCCTGTTCTCTCTGTCTCAGTAAGCACTTTGAGGTTTAATGGCTGGTTCAATACTTTCTAACCTTGTGGCCGGGTTTAGTTCATTACTTAGATTGGAAGCACTTGGAGGTAGAGATCATTTTTTCATGGGATGTAAAGCTAAAAGAGACTGTTGGATGATTTTTGTCTGGCCTGTGTCCTTGTGCTATGTATACTCATACTGAACCCAGTAACTTGGTTTTCTGGTAAAGCATAGCTTGTGTTTTGCCTAAATAGCATATGCATTATGCTAGCACAGCAAAACCCTTGCAAAGTTTTTGGATATTAGCACAATACAAGTGATGATACAGCTGCATGATCTAAATAGACAGTACAAAGTGCAGCATAAGGGAGAAAATTCACACTATACGGAGGCCTTTTCAGGCTCTTCAAACTGAAGAAATCAAAAGCTCTTTTAAAGAGGAAGTATTGTGACAGATAAACCCTGCACACATCTTGTGCTGGGCACAGTTCCTCCTCAGTTTTGGGCAGCTGTGGGATCCCTCCATCTCAAATATCTGTGTGTATTATAGTGTTTTTTCTGGCCTATAATGATTCAGATTATTTTCTACCTCTATCGCTGCACAGTAGAAATAATGAGTTTGGTGAGAGCTGCTGCTTCTGCTTGACCTAAGGCCAAGGTGATGCAGATCAAAGCAGGAAGCCTCTTGAACTGGCAAGAGTCAACCTGACTGCCCTTGAAAGATATCCGCATATTGTTGAAATGATGCGCCTAAACTGCGGCTTGTTGGACAGTTTTACTGACCACAGTTATCTCCCAGAAGGATCTTGATGAAAGTATGCTGTGCTTGCACTCCTCGCATTCAGGAGCCACCACAACTGCATTGTGTTGCCTACAGTCTGAATACACTAAAACATGACTGGTTAGGGAACAACACCTCACGCAAAGTCAGGCAATGGACCAGGAATGATTAGATATCCCTTGTCAGACAAGAGACAGATAACGCTTTTTTCCCCCAAGTAACAATCTGTTTTAAAGTCAGGTGAATGTATTTTATAAACAGAGCTACTTGGATTTTCAGTAGATTTTCTTTTCTGACTTCTGTCTTGAGCTTAATGTTGCCATTTGTACCTCTCTCATATCTTTCAGGGTCCTGATTCTTCATCTGAAAAGATACAGCTTCAATGTAGCATTGTCTCTCAATCATAAAGTTGGGCAGCAGGTGGTTATTCCAAGATACTTAACCCTGCTTTCGCACTGTACAGAAAGCACTAGGCTGCCGCTGACACTGGGATGGAGTGCCCATTCTGCAATGTAAGTGTATGACTCGTGGTTGATCTGTGCCATATTCCTGGGGTTAAGAACATATGCCATGAGGTAAGCAGTGGTCAGATCTACTCCAGAAGAGGTATGGATGCTTCACAAGCATCACAGTTTGATATTTAATTTAATGTTTTTGTTGTGCTGTGCTAGTTCGTAGTGATGCCAGCATGAGAATTCATATTGGAAGGAAGCATTATACAAGTGGTAGGAAGACTTATTGAGGGGAATACTCAGTAAGGTGGAAATCTTCACTGTCCTTGGAAAGGAAGGAAAAAAAGGAAGGAAAAGGAAGAAGAAAGAGAGGGTTGTTTTTGTTTTGTGTTTTGTTTTGTTTTAAGAAAAATTCTATCTGTAATTTGAAGAAAAAAAAATTATGCTTATTGGTGCAAATCTAGGTTAAACTTTGCTTCATAGTATGCTTAACTCTGCTCAGGAGGCATAAAATCCTACCTTTTTCTGCTAACTTCCACTTATACCTCATGCATGTCATTCATTTTTTCATTGGTTTTTCTGTGCCACTATAGTATCTGAGCACTTAACATGCTGAAAATATTCTCTCCTTTTCCCTGTGATAGTTACTTCTGTACAGCTGCTAGTCCTGAGACAAGGAGATTAAATTTGCCGGTTGTCACACAGGAAGTTTGTAGCAGAATAAGGAACCCCCAGATCTCTTGTGGTCCCCTCCTCATAACACAACCCTGGTAACTGTAGTGAGTTAGGATACATCTGGTACATACGTTCAGCAGTGTGGCACATGTTTTTGTGCTGAATGTTTAGTGGCCTTTGATATCCACATGGATGTTTTCTAACAGTTTGCTTTAACAATAGAAATCTGTGCTGTGTTTAAGCTTATGCTTAAACATAGCAAACAGGTTAAGCTAACCAGAACAAAAGTAACTCAGAATATGCTTGAAGCAGATTTCCCGTGGCTTTTTTTAGTTGTTGAAACTATTCTGGTTGTCCAAAGAGTGGAGTAGGGTGACAAGGCTGGAGAAGAGCAGTCCTGGTTTGAGCGGGAAGATTGGAAAGTATTTCTGCACTGGCAGCCATCTGGTGGATATATGTGTAAAGATAGTGATGGAATTGGAGGATCAAAAGGATCAAATGGAGCAGGAAGTATGTTTAGAAGAATCTAGGTAAGGGAGGAGAAACGAAGACATGGGACATGCCAGAAAACCGGCTAATCCAGACAGCAGCAGGAGACTGTGGTTTGGGAGCAGGAACTCAGGTGTTGGTGGGAAAAAAGGAGGAATGAGTTGACTTGACATGGGAGCCCAAAGCCTTTAATTTGTGAGTTTGTCCCTAAGGGTACATCACTAAGAAATGAATCAAGTTGAAAGGATTACATGCTTTTTTGAAAGACTGTTGTGTATTTATAGCATCATAGGGTTGCTACTCTAAAGCTAAGCAATTAGCAAATACATAATGGTATTCTACTTGTTTCTTTGGCCATAGATTTGCATGCACTGCAGACAAGTAAACACTTATTTTTTTGAAGACTGTAACTGCTGCAATTAATACTTTGCTTTTTTAATAGTTCCCGTCCATTGAAAGCCTCCCAAATGGTGAATTCCTGTACTGTAAGCACTTCCACACCTTGTAGGTGAGTTATAGCTCTGAAATGCCCATGGCTTTGGGTTTCATGGGATAATTTTTAAGACATTTAAAAAATTTTTTTTCTGATTCTTCTCTCGTTTTAGTTTTTCTGTTGTAATAAATTATTTTACCTACTATCCTTTTTCATATCTGAGTTTTACTGGTGTTACAGGTTAGCTGAAATAAAGATTAATGGCACAATTTGCCTAGTTGACACGGTGCCATTAGCGTTTCTCTTGAAAACCTTTGGAGACTTTTAAGTAAGCAAAGATTACATTTTTCAAAGGGAAAGCAAGTGTCAGAAGAACTGGATTTAGTTTGTACAGATGATTTGACAATGCCAACCATCTTAAGCTGGCTTGTGTTCATAGTTGCAAGTCATTTCTAAAGAAGCAAAGTGTTTTCTAATTCTGCAGCCTAGCTCTTTCTTCTGTTCTTATTTATGGAGTCCTGATGGGTGTTCTGGGAACAGGTGGTTAATTCCTTAAGTTTATTTGTAAAGACAAGAGGGCGTTATTTTTATAGGCCATTTGAAAGGCCAGTTTTTGACACAGTGGAAAATGCGATAATCACGCTGGGTATTTTTGCATCGTGGAATGCATGTAGACTAGATTTCTTAATTTGGCAGAAATTACTGACCCAGACTCCCTTGTCTTTTTTTCTATAGAAGTAAGAAGTAATTTAGCACAATAAAAGCCCAAACTGGAAAACTGCAAAAATAGTGTGAATTTGCGATGTTTATATCCTAATAATAATGTTGAAAGTCCTGTGTCCAACTTGGTAAATTTAAGCAATCCAGTAGTTTGTAATGAGTTTTACATGTTGCTGTGGACTCAATGAAATGAATATTGTCCATGTTTGTTAGGCAGTAGAGAAGTACAGAATCTTGGCTTGTGGACTTGATTCTGCTAGTTTTTGAAATTAATACCTTGTGAAAGAAAAAAGCAACACCTGGGATACCAGCAGGTAGACTAGTCTAGTAAATTGATTTGTTGGGTAAGTATGTGGCTATAGCTTCTAAGGATATAAGTAGCTATTTCAGGCTTGAGGAAGCTATGTCAATCAACCTAGTAAAAGATCTCTCTTCTAAAACCCCTGCTGGCTATGTTAATAAATTTACATTGTCACCGGTTGCCCTTTGTTCCCCAAACTGTACTGCCCTCCAAGGTGAATGCTGGGTGTAACAGTTCTTTAAATGTTAGTTTGAAACAGATTTTTACAATGCTATAAAGTTTTATAGACGTATTTTTAATCCCCAGAAAATACACGTTCAAGTCAAAGAGCTCTACAGCACTCTGTGTAGATTCTGACAGCGATGATGAGCCGTTGAAACGCTCTGTTGCCCACAGTCAAAGGTTGTGTAACATACAGAGTAGAGATCAGCAGCAACTGCAAGAAGAGCCAGAAAAGGTAAGGGGAAAAACAGAACCTTTTGTATACATAAATCTTGTATGTGCTCATGTCTGGCCTGTGCTTTCCCTAGCAGAGACTGCAAGTAAAACTGATGTAAGATAATTTTTTCTCCTAATTAGCACTGTGATGCAGAAAGGGAGTGCTTTGCCATGCCAACTAATTGACCTCTCTGTACAGTTGTCTTGGGTTCCCACTGGAAGCAGAGGTAATTGTGTTGCAACTACACTTAAGTTCTTAGGTTATGTATACCAGCTGCTTAGCAGTTTTGTCAGTCCTTTGGGTACCTTTCACTAACGATGCTTCCGGACTGAAATATGGTAAACAGTCAATAATAGAATTATGCAGTAAAGTTCTTGATTAAATTAGAACCGATGCGAGCAGGTTTGGTCAATGTATGTAATTGATATAACTTCTTGCACTCCCCAGAACTGGGGAGGACTGCAAGTGTGTTGAAGCTGAGAACTACAGTTAAGAATGATCTTGAATCTGAGAAATTGCCTAAAAATAGGAGGGCATTTCAGTAGGGACAGGCTCAGGGTACTAATCTTAGCAGGACTAATCAACTTTGTAAATGCAGGATGGGAACAGCTGGCAAAGCGGTGGGCCTTCAGAAAGGAGGAAGGGTGACAGTGTCAGGCTGCTTGAAAAAGGCAATGTTATCGGCTGTGTAGGCAGAGGCACAGCCTGCAGGCTGCATGAAGTAACCCTTCTTTTTTCCTCAGCATTGAGCTATAGCTGGAGTTCTGTATCCAGCTTTGGGCTCCAGACTCCAATAAAGTTAGAGATTAAGTGGGGAGGGGCCAGAGGAAAGAAACACATAGGCAGAGGTCTAGAATGGAAGATTTCTGGGGAGACAGCAGACAAGTGAACTTCGGTTGTTCAGTTTAAGGAGAAACCAACGTAGGACATGTACCTTCAAGGAAGGGAAAGAAATGAATGGAAGCATTTGGGTGGTTTTCCAAGTTCATGGTGGATAGAACAAGAGGTAATAGATTTAAATTGCAGTCAGTAATTTTTAGGTTAAACATTAGGGAAAGCTTCCTAATACTAAGGATATGAAATAATGGAATGGTTTGCTTTGGGAGAAAGTGGAAAACCCTTTGCTGAAGGTCTTAGGAACAGGATAGAAAGTACTTTCCTGAGTGACATATCTATAGCTGGCTCTGTCTAGGTGGGAGAGGTAAACTAGCTTGTCTTTTGTAGTCCCTTTTCTGCATAGAGAAGCATTCCAAACTGTTTTAAAGGATTCTTCTTCAAGTTCGTTTGTGAGGAAGCTTAGGGAATAAAGCCTATTAATTTGACTAGCAAATTAATTATAGTCTTCCCAGGCTGTTGTGGGAAAGAGAGTGGTAGTGATGATTCCACATACGTGACTTTATTTTTTTTTGTGGCCATGCACATTGGGCTCTCCTCAACCACAGACCTGTCCGGCTGTCTGCTATCGTTAACCATATCCCCTGTCCTCCTACACGTTGTACTGTGAGGACCTGGTCGTGGTCTTCGGGAGTGGCATTACCACTGCTGCATGAGTGTGCTTCTCATAGCAACTGTATATGTGGTTGTATTAGGGACCTAGTAGTCGGATTGTAGAGCCAGGGTGTCCGGTGGGTGGCACTGCTTGCAAAACAGTTCCTCCTTGTAGGAGAACAGCAGCTGCATGCAACAGTGGGTTGCAGGGGCAGTAGCAGTCACTAAGCTAATGTGGACAGAACTGTGATTTCTGTGATTTTTGCCTCTGCAGATAAAATAGTGTTTTAAGTACTTTTTAAAATATGCTTATTTAAAGTGGCCTATGTTAGAGCCTAAGCTACTTTAAAACCTATGCAAATAATTTCTAATAGAAAAGTCATATTCAAATAATGCACAGTTGCTGCCAAGCCTTTAAAGTCCAGCCACTGAATTAGTGGTAGTTTTTGGCAGAGTGCCTGGAACTAGAGTTTACTGAAGAGCTAAATCAGTTTTGATGTTAGCAGTTTCCTCTACAGGTGCAGAGAGAGAAATCAGAAAGTTTAAAAAGCAGGTATTCTGCTTTCTTTATACAATGCATGAATAAATGTGAGGAGAGAGATTAAAATCTGTCAGTTTTAAATCTTGGAGGGCATGATGGCTAGAAATAAGTGATTTAGTTGGCTAATTCATCTGCTAATCTTGTTTGATAAGTCAGCTTTAATGCAAAATGTTTGCTACTTAAGATTTGTCCTGCTCATCAAAATCTTATTGTATTTAAGTAACAAGCAGCAGTAAAAGTACATATTTTTGTTCATTTTCACTAAGTTCTGAGTTCCATCCAAATGCAGTTTGAAGTAAGACATAGATTATATTCTATTAGGAAATTTATTTTTCACCCTTTTAACATAATATAGGAAAGCAAAGATTAAATAAATCTAAGCATGTGGTAAGCAGTATAATTGCTTATATATGTGTACATGGAGGTTAACTTCCTGATTAGCAATTAATATCAAATTGATTGAAATGACTGTATTGGTTGTAAATCAGTATGGTTTAGTAGTCAATGAGTATCTGCTTTAGGAAAATAACTAAAATGGGTTATGAGAATAATGCAGATCAAGACTAAAGTGTTTTTCCCGTTTTCCATTTTAAAGTCATTCTACTTTCCTTGGAAAAAATAAGTCCCCCTTTCCTCGACTGGCTGCTTTCTTTCTTGATTCGCAGAGTTTTTTTTACTGCCCCCTTTCTCCCCCCTCCCCCCATCAGATTTCTTATGGCAAGTCTGCAGCATGTTTTGAAAAACCTATTTTTGATTCCTCCTTATACCAGCCCAAGTTCAATTCTTGTTCTTCCATCCCTGGATTCAAGCTGAATTACTCTCATGTTGCTGCTTCATCCTGCTTTGTTACTAAACTTACAATTTCATTACTCGTGCCTCAGTATTTTAGCACTAAGTTGCCAAAGGCTTGGGGATTCACCGGAACTTGAAGGTGGAACACACGTGTTGAAGAAAAGGAAAGAGAGGGAAAGAGTTGTCTTGTATATGTTAATCCACAGGGCCTGTAAAAACTGGTTGTAGTTTATAATTAAAATATTCCCTGGAGTGAATGTAGCTACAAAGGTTGCGTCTCCATTGAGTCTTGTAACTATCTGTTTAATGTTGACAGAGCCAAACTCCCACTCCCTAGGGTTAATAAAAAAAAAAAAAAAAACACACCTCCACAGAAATGCAAAGCTTATGTTTTATATCTGTTTATTCAAGCATTTAATCATAACTCCATTCGTCTCTAGGGTTCAAAAAGAAGTAAAATGGAGTGTGATAAACCGGAGCTAGGAAATGCTGGTTTTGATGGGATGAGTGAAGATGAGCTGCTAGCAGCTGTCTTAGAGATTAGCAAAAGGGAAGCTTCTCTGTCTTTGAGCCATGATGAAGATAAGCCCACAAGCAGCCCAGACACTGGTTTTGGAGAGGATGAAATTCAGGAATTGCCAGAAAACCTGGAATCCGTGGAGGTGGAGAAACCCAAAGCAGCATTAGAATCAGGTAAGGTGAAGTAACTGTCTTACCTTGGGCCCACAGCAAGCTAAAGCAGGTCACTGAGGACAGCAGATTAGTAATATGTAATGGCAGAAGCTGGATGCAAATGTACTGCTGAAACTGCCTGAGCTACTCGGTTTTCTTACACTTTCCCTGTGTATATGTCTTCTAATTCATTGAACTGCAAAAACATGTTTTTTTTATATGATATCTGTCACCTCTCTGATAAAGGTAAGGTCCTCTTCAGAGGTCATTTCCATTTTTCTCTCTCCTGTTTAACACGTGCCTCCACTGGTTTCCTTACCAGAGAATTCAAATTACTAAGATTTGGCAGTATTTGGAACTTAATCCTGCATAAGAGGAGAGTGTTTTAAGTTCTATAGCTGCTGTAGCCTGGGCATCATGGTAGCAGTGTTCAGGTTGCTGGTGTGTAAGAGTGGTGTCTACAGTGGAGAAGACTAGAGTACTTTCATAAATCTAGTTATTTCCTTCACTAGTTACTGATGAATTTAGCTCCATCTCTGTATTTTTTATAATACTTTTTATGTGTTGGTAGACCCTTCAGCATAGAGACTCAACCTGCATTTTCAAATTATGGCCCCGACCTGGAAACATAGTTAACTACATGGAGTCTCTGATCTCAGTATGGGGAATTGTGATTCTTCCTTTAGCTAGCTGGGAAAATTTAAGTGTTTGTCATTCAATGTGTGCTACATGCTTTCAGTCAAATTTCTAATTCCATTAGCCTGGGAACAGAGGCAAACAATATGCTTTCCTTTTCCTCTAAGAGCTAGGAAGTTAAATTTTAACAAAAAAAAAATCTATGTTATCAAAAGTTGCACTTGTTTCACTGGGCAACTCTTAAACTTTCATGTTGGAAGGGAGCATTTAAGAAAAGTAGGTCTGTGATTAGCCTTGTTTGCACACTCCTGTATATACTCTGATGTTACTTATTGTTGTGTAAAAGAAAGATGTGTGAGTGTTGCTACATAAATATCTTTACATTTTCTTTGAAAAGTATAATGTAATTATTTGAAGGCTGTAGTGTGGCACTTGAGCAAAAAGTGTATGTTTATTAGAAATTTTTTTTTTCTGATGAATTTAGTTTAACACTCAATATTGCATTCAGCTTTCTGTATTTGAATGTGTATGACCAAAAACAAGCCAGTACTATTCTAAGCATATGATTTGGGATCCAGATGAGAGATGTATCTGTATTTTGAGTTACCAGTTTATGGCAGATGAAAGTAACACATCATGAGTTCACGATCCTATGTTCTATTTAAAGGAAACTTTAATTGCAAAGGATGCTTTGCTGTATCAGACAGGATGATTCTAAGTACAATGAGTTTAACTCCGTCCGTTTTTGCTGCTGCTAGTAATCAGGTATTTTTGTGAACACTAAATAATTTGTGGTGCTTTCAAAAAAGGTTGAAGGATAAGACCAGGCTAATTTAAATATGACAAAAAGTGTCTTTTCTTCTGCGTGATCCTCAAATAAGAGTCAGAGTATTTCTTCTAAAACTGAAAGTCTTCAAAGGTCATGTAATAAATTCTGTTTTTTTCATTAGTTTAAAGAGGATTAGACTGATGGATTACAGTTTTAGTTCTGGTGGTCTTATGTTTAAGAGGTCACAGATGCTGAGACTCTGCCTTATGTAATCCTTGCCAATAACTAATGGAACAGATGCTGAAGTCTGCTTTTCTACTACAGGGTAAAACTAGGAAGTTTCATGTTGGTAGATGATAGCTGTTGGAGCAGGTCCTGACTCTTTCTCAACTGCAAGCAAACGGAGGACCGAGTGTCCTGCAACTGGGAAAGATGCATGCAGTGACTGAACGAATGTTCGTTCCAGTACCTTGTAAAAATTGTTTGCTTTGAAGGTGAACTACAATTTTTGACCTTGTTGCACTTTTAAATCTGTAGATGTTATTCACGAGATTAAGTTATTAACTGAAGCAAAAAGTTGACAGATCTAAACAGCGTTTGAGATTTGTACTTCCCTCTTATTAAAGATGATTTAGCTTTAATTGTAGTTTCATCTGTGGCGCTCAGAAGTATAACATGCAAAGCAAATCTAATTTTTGTAATCCAGGGTTCCTTCTAGAGAAATTCCAGCTGTGACAGGTGTCAGCTACACAACTGCAGGAGTCTAGTGCTGTGTGACATCTTCCTTTAGTTAAAGTTGTTGTTTTTCAGTGTATGTATAAAGACAAACAGATTTGGGGATTAATCAAATGATTCATCTTACACCTGTTAAAATAACTGTAAGACTCCCTTTTGGAACTTTTTTCATTTGACTCTTGGGTATTTTTTATGGCCAGTGAGCTCTCCCTGTCAATAGATGTCACTGCGCTGCAACATTTGCGGTGGTTTAAAGAGGATTTAGCTGGTAACAAACAAGGGACCCAGAAAAGCATAACTGTACTTTCTGCTTCCTCAGGTCCTGCCAATTTCACTGAGATAACTAAAGATTTTGATGAGAATAAGGAAAACAAAACTCCGGAAGGCTCCCAGGGAGAGGTTGACTGGCTGCAGCAGTATGATATGGAGAGAGAGAGGGAAGAACAAGAACTTCAGCAGGCACTGGCTCAGAGCCTTCAAGAACAAGTAAGAACTAAAGCTTACTTCCCTGAGTTGTCTTCCCTGATGCTGGAAACCTGATGGCTGAAGGAAAAGTTACCCTGTGTTTATACAGTAAGGGGGATATGTTTAGGTGCATTTTGTAGTGCTTTGGAAACCATACCATACCACAAACTTCCAGATTTCTTAAAGCTTTCCTTCCACTTTTTAATACAGGCCTGTAATGTTATATAAAAATGATGATAAACTAAACTCTTACTAGCTGTCATCTAGAACTGTAAAGCCCACCCTTAGCTTCCCTGTAATTTGCTTCTTGCCTGAAGGCCCTGCGGCATGTCTTCTCAAGAATCAAAGTGAGAGAAGCAGATTCCAGAGCAAACGGTATGAAAGACCTTACCAGGTCTGGCTAAAGATCTGTCTAGCCCCGTACCTTATTTTTAGTAATAGCCAACAAGGTATGCTTAGTGAAGAGTAAAAGAACAGAGCAATGATATGATGATACTTCCCATAATTAAATTAGAAGAAGGATCACAAATCATTTAGACTAAAAACAGTGCTTTAAATTGGACTTGGAAAGAATGGGGATCTTGGGTAGTGTACTAACCATCTATATTCCACTTGAATTCCAAAACTTGAAACTGATGACTAAAAGCTTAACTCAACCCTGCAGAATAAAGCAAACGCTTACCCAGATCTTTCTCTAAACAGGCACCCTCATCTTCTCTCTGTTAATACTAAGACTGTCATGGTTTTCCCTGTGAGATCTGGTGTTTCCTTGGGTTTTGGATTTTCTCTCCCTTTACTCATAATGAGGTGCTGGTTGGTGTGTTACATGCCAGATGTAGCCTTGATTCAGCTGTGCTGAAAAGTTTAACAAAGATTCCCAAGTGCTTTAGAAATAGTGAGATAAAAGGCCTTGTGCTAATAATGTAAAACTGCCCTTTATGCGCTGTTCTGGTACAGTTCTGAAATGAAAATCTGCTATTCTACTGATTCAGGCATGAAAATGTGGTAGCTGTGGTTATCTTGATTTGAAATGTGTAGTTAGGGGTTTTGCGTTTAGGTGCATTCAAACCCTGAATTAAGCAGCTAGCTCATTAAATATTATTGACTGCCTTGCTGGATTGCTGTAGCCCTGAGCTTTTGGGAGTGGTGGGAGGAACAGGGGCATGATATTATCCAAAAATTAGAAGGGTTTGTTGGCAGACTTGAGATTTCTTTGCTACTTGTTCATGCTAATATTTTTAATACCTTGGTGTTCAGTGGTGTCTTTTTTGCATCCTGCCTTTGTGAATTGCACATGTTACGTTGAACCATAGACTCTACTTTCAAATGGCTTAAAAATAATAAAAACTGTCAGGATTTAAGGCTCTGTCCTCAGTTAGCTTTGGGCAGAAAAAGTCTAAATTTTACCAAAGTGTGAGGAGCTTTGTGTGTAAGTGACAGCTTTCCTTAGCAAAGGGTTGCAAATTCATTCAGATGCTTTTCAAGTTAATGATCCAGAGAAAGTTTTCGGTGTTGCTCGAGACTTGCTCTGCTGCATACCAAACTTCAGGAGCTTTGACGGGCCTTAATGAAGGTTTGTCCCAGGTTCTGTCGCACTGGAACATTGGACTCTCGCTGGTTGCAAACATTCCTTCACATGGAACCTTTAATTTACAATGTCAGGTTTGTTGTAGAAACCAGAGCAGCACAGTTTCAATGGAAAAAGAGCACCACAAGAATTTTAAACAGTAAAGTGTCTCAATGAGCTGAGTTTTGTTCTCTTCCCATCAGGAGGCACGAGAACAAAAAGAGGATGATGACCTTAAACGAGCTACAGAATTAAGTCTACAAGGTGAAACTTATTTAACTTCCAGTATGTTGCTTTTGAGGGAAAATAGATCTGTATGTATGAGTGCAGCTCCTGAATGTCTGTAAGACAGCTGGGATTTCATGCTTTTTTGGTGTGTGCTTAATTGTATTTGGCTTTGCTTATGTCAGCTTGTCTTGCTCTCTGTTGTGGAAGCAAATGCCAGGACAAACTCTTAGAATGAAAAAAGTCATTTTTCATTCTTTGAGTTTTTAATATTATATATATAGTGAAATGGACCTTGAAACTTTGCATTCCTAGCAGAAGACAGCATGCTAATGGCTCTAGTCACAACATAAGGATTATTTCTTGCTTGCATTGATATTTTAGTACTGATTAATGTACTGGCCTTGCCCAGGAAAATGAATAAGTGCTCTATCCCTCTGATACAGAATGAGAGGGAGACAGACCTCATTGTGAGGTATAGCTGTTGGGGAGGGGGGGGGAGGACACCCAAAATATACTCTCTTTTCCAAAACCAGGCAGTGCGGTGAGCCTCAGGCACTGTTTAACATTTGTGTGAGACTAGCATGCGAGTGATTTCATATACTCTGGCAGAGCAAAGCATAACAGAGAGAAAATTCCTGCTCCAAAAAGGGAGAGGGAGTGGTGATGAAGTATCGTGTTAAGATACTCGTAGTTGCTCAGGCACCTTTAAAGGCTCTTAGTTATTACTGGATGAACCTGTATCTGCTTCTCAACAGGAATGAGTTGAATGGGGTTTAAATGTACCTCAGCCTGTTGGCAGCGCGGTTCTGAGTCCCCTCCCGTGAGGAGCTCCAGCAGATTTGAGCGCCCAGCCTCTCCCAGGTCTTCCCTGATTAGTGGCCTGGAAGAATCCAAGGCTGGAAATCCTGCCATCTTATGATTTGCAGTTGCTTGACTTAGACCTGAACATTGCCTTGTTCTTTTCAGCTTGCTATTGTGTCATTTGTAATGGCATCAGCCGGTAGTTGTTGAAAGAGATGCTAATAATCTTTAACATAAAACTGTTAGTATTTGTCTTAGAAAGGTTCACAGTGGTGCTGTAATCAGAGAACCACTAGTCATCCAATAACCAATGGTGAAGTGGGCTTTAGCAATACCCGTGGCAAATGCTTCATACAGAGAACCTACTTAGATGGCTGTTTCTTGGCTATAGTCTAGCTGACATAGCCTGAATGAAGTGCATGGAAGCCAACGGTAAAATATTCTCAGTTAAAGGGTTTTATCTGTAAACTTCCTGAGAAGATTAAACTAATCCAGCATCTGATGATTCAACAGAGAAAGCAGCAAGAATCTCTTTGGCAAAACATCTCCATCCTAACTGGCATGATTGTGTCTTTTAAAATAAAAAAATCAATCCTGAGCAGTGTCCTGTTAATCAGAAGTTCTCTTTCACCCAGGGCTTCACAGCTTTAATTTAGCTGGTGAAAATGTAGCTGCTACTTCTAATGAGTGCTGTACAAAATCTTAAATTAGTTGGGTAGCTGCAGAATCCCAGGAAGTTTGGAACAGTGTGTACAGGGAGCGATGGTGCCTTCCGGCTCTTTACAGAAAGCTGCCTGCATTTTGCTCAGCCAAGCAAACTGGAAGTTCCTGCGGTGAGCAGCCTTCTTACCATCTAAAACAATAAAAAGATGCCTACTGCCAGCAGTAGCAATTTGATGCCAGTTTTAATTGAAAAATGCACTTTGTTAATGCAACTTATAGTTAAAACTGTAATTCATAGCTTCTCACTGCAGAAACTTACAGTTCACTGGCCAAACTGGCTGTAATTCTTCTAATGTAGGTTCTGGCTGCAGACCACCAACGCTTTACAGCCAACTGGATGTCTGACCACTCTTTTATCATCCAGCTGTCATTGTCACAGTGCCCTTTTACAAAAGTATGAGAGAAAGTATGCTAAAATGAATTCCATAGTCTGAGGTCTTTTTCTTAATTAATGCTCTGACAAGCCGGGGAAGGGAGGGAAGGAGTTCTCACTTGGAAATTCCAACATGTCCTGCTTTGCTTAGAAAGGAAGCTTGAAACTTTAGCACTTTATTGCGCTTGTTTACGTGGGTGAATATATCCCAACCTGTTGTGGATTCCTGTGTGTGCCGTGGATTCTCATGCAGTATCATTGTTTCCATACTATTTAGAGTTTAACAGCTCTCTCCTGGACAGCATTGGCTCTGATGAAGACTCTGGGAATGAGGACGTTCTTGACATGGAGTATTCGGAAGCTGAAGCAGAAGAGCTTAAAAGAAATGCTGAGGTGGTGATCTATGATTTCAAGAACTGAGAGATACAGCTTCTCTTTATTGGCAATTTAGCATTCAAGGTTTTTGTTACAGAGAGGATGTACTTGTTTAGTCTTAGAAAAACCCTTTATGATGAAGAATGGATGGTGAAAAATATCTGGCTGTAAGACTCTGCCCTATTGTGTTTAAAAAAAAAAATGCAGAAACCCTGAGTTTCTCTAAGATGATGTTGGTAACAAAGAGAAGGAAACATTAATTTTTTATCAGAAATGTTGCGCTATGTGAAAAGCATTTGGCCTGAATTTTTACTTACAAAGAAAGAGTATTTTAGCCAGCATAGTACCTTAGTTGTGATGCCATGGACTTGTAGAACCTGGATCACCAGAACTGAGAAGTTGTGGCAAAACTCCTATTTGCATCAGGTGAAATGTAACCATAAATCAGGGTTTGCTGCCTGGTAGCACTCTTGCACAGCAATGTTGAGAGAGTTGCCTGGAAGCCTCAGAGGAAGGAAAGCTGTTCAGAGTAGGTAGGGTTAATATAAGCAGAGTTTCCTTGCGCAGTTTTTATTTTCTTACCAATTCCTTTCCCTTAAACCAAGAGTTATGTTTTAAGAGTGTTGTCAATGAATTGTATCAACTGAGTTTTCTGGTCAGAGAGGATTTTAAAACAACAACAAAAAAAAGCCAATTGCTATCACTTAGTTTTATTGCCAATGAATAGATGGAGCACGCTTCCTGCATGCAAAGAGGACGTTGTCTGCTGGCATTACAGGTGCAGGGTGAGAGAATCTGGGCTGCATATCCAGGCTTAGCTGTTAAATCTGTATATCATTATCAGGAGTATATTTTTAATCTTTTAAAGTCAGTGTGGTGTTCCCTTTTTGTTTTTCTATGTTTATTTGGTGGATCTGATTCTGACATCACTGGAAGTTACTCAGGAAATAGTTGTTTAGAAAACTTTGTAGTATAGAGCTCATGACAGCATATGGTCTGAGTGGTTTCTTTGCATTTCCATTGGCTTGCTGAAAGATTAAATAATTTTGGAAGCTGTCCCTGGTTCTCAGAGGACTCTTCATTTGGTCTGACCCAGAGTGTCTGTTTCTGTGTTCCTTGATTGGCTTGCAGCTTTGAATATAGTAGTCAAAGCCCATATCCCAGGTATAAATCATGTTGCCCATAAACTACACGGGACAAAAGTAAATGCCTGAAAGTTTTAATTGTACTTTATTTTTAGACAGGAGAGCTTCCTCATTCCTATCGTCTCATCAGCATCGTCAGTCATATTGGAAGCACATCATCTTCAGGTAAAAGATACCATATTTTATTCTTCATATCTTAATCTAGATTAAAAATCCATGATACAAAATTAATATAGCAGGATTATTTGCAGAGAGGAATATTTCTAAGGTTGCATTTATAATTAATGCTAGTTGGCAGGAATATTTAGGCAGCAGAGCAAATCTTTCATAGTGGCTTGCTGACAGAGGAGGAGGGGGAGGGGGTCATGTTCCCAAACTGACGTGTGGATGAAGTACTGCTTATGGGATCCATGTAGTTGTTTGTGGTTGTTATCAATTCACTGACCAGGAAAGGTCGAGGGACCAGGGTCTTCAGGGTGTTTTGGCATTTAAATCTGAAATATCATTGGACCAGTATATCTAAAAACAGCTTACTAGTTGAACTGGCAGCATTCTCTGTTTTTTAAGGTCATTATATCAGTGATGTCTACGATATCAAGAAGCAGTCCTGGTTCACCTATAATGACCTGGAAGTGTCTCGAACTCTGGAGGCCACTGTTCAGTGTGACAGAGACCGAAGTGGCTACATCTTCTTCTACATGCACAAGTAGGTATCTTGGGGGAATTTTGGTATCAGTAATTATCTGCTATTTGTGAGGCAGTGGGCATCTCTTCTTCCTCTAGTCCTCTTTGGTGGAGATGAAAAGTATCTCCATATATTTGTCAGAGGAAATTCTAGTCAAAATCACATGCAAGAATGACAAAATTGAAGTGCTGTAAGGGTTCAGTGGCATAGAATTGTCTGTCAGTAATATATGGGGTTTTAACAAGATGCATGAAATCATCTTTTAAGGAGGGGATTCAGTGTCTCAACTATACATTATTTGCATCAAGAGTCATAGTGTAGCTAGGGTTTTTTCCTTGCTTGCTATGATACTTATAAATGCCATTATTCTTCCTCTCAGTGGTTGTATTGTTGCATCTATACTGGTGTTGGAACATGAGCAAGATGAGGTTTGTAGGTAGAAGTAATATCTTTTCAGGCATACAGAACTGAAGAAGGGCCTTTGTGCTTGAAAGTTTGACTCCTTTTTCTGTCTTCACTGGTTCCTCTAATAAAAGATATTACTTTATCTACAAACTGTGTTTTGTATTCCTCCTGATCTTTTTACTAGCACTCTTATTTTCACTATTGTTACTGTTCTCTGAGGTTTACCAGTGATCTTATTCATTGTAATAATTTGGGGGAGGAGGAAGCTTCAGGATTCAAGGAGCCTTGCTTAGAGATGTTAGATAAGACACTTTTCTCTGCCAGGATCCATGACGCTTGTGGATTAAATCCAGTTGTTGAGTGGGGGAGGGTTGTTTTGTTTTGTTTTGTTTTTTTCCTTCACTCACCTCCCTCAGGGCAGTCTTACGTAGCAGTTTGTTGTTAAATATAGGTTTCACTATTGGTCTTCTCTGTGTTACAGGGATATCTTCGATGAGTTACTAGAAACAGAAAAAAATGCACAGCCACTTAGCATGGAAGTAGGAAGATCAATTCGTCAGCCTCTGTGAAGAGTAAAACACCTTGTTCCTCCTGAGGAACAAGGAAGATTCTGAACTTGTGCCAGACACAGGAGTAACAAACAGCTCAGGGCCAAAACAAGAGAAAAAAGGTAGAAATATGGGACGCTCAGTTTGTTGAACCATCTGTGCAAGTCTTGGGCCCGAACCACGCTTTTAAACCTTGACATCCCAGCGCGATCCTCCTGTGGTGAAGTTTTTATTGTTTCTCAAATAATTTTGTCAGCATGGAGCCTTAAAGAGTTGCATCAAGCCACAAGACTACAGCTGCTCGTGAACTGATAAAACAATAGTGCAAAAAGAGACTCGACTTTAAAAGCCCATTCGCCTGTGAGACATGAGTGGGGAAGATATACATATCACTTGGCATTTTTTTTCTCCAAGAGCAATTTAAGCAATAGATTCTGTAACCTGGCGTGTATTGTGTTAGTAATATTCACTGGAAACCCAGATCACTGAGTATGCTATTGCCAGTCATCTCACTAACAGGCGTTTCGGAATCACTCAAGCTGATGCATTTTGACATTCATGGGTTTGTAAGTGCTCTGCTGTTTACATGCAGTTCCAGGAAACAAACTGTCGGTGCTGTGGAATGTATTGCATACCTGGTGGCAGCTCTGTCTTTTTTACACCATTCACTGTCATCCTCCTTTAGAAATGAGATTATATATGTGATTTCTTTTATTTTAAAAGTTTTATTATTTGATTGCATCTTCTTCATAGCATTGTTGCATAAATACCATTTAGAGAGGAGACCTCTTTCTTTCAGTGTGCAGTATTTCACACTGAAGTTATATTGCATAGGGCTGTTTTGATTTAACTCTGGCTGAAGGCCCTGGGGAAGTAGATGAACACCTGGAGCAGATCGTGACCAGTAACAGGAGGTGAACAGCAGCCACTTTTTCATCTTGCATTCTGGGAGGATGAGAGTGTTCTGGCATTACCCTTTCTGTGTGTGCCTGGGTCATCCTGAAATGGGAACTGTGGAAAAAGGCTGGGTCTGCAGGGTATTGCTTGGCACTTGAATTGCTCTCTGATTGAACCATGGTCTTGCCGTGACTGTCTCTTACCCCAGGAGTTGGAGATGGTTTTTACTGCACCTATATGTCTGTTGTTCTTTTTAAGGAGTACAGTGGGAGAAACTAAACCAGGTGGAAAGCTCTTGAAAAGCCCATGTTCAACATTAACAGAACACGATTAGGGAGAGGTGTTACGTTTTATTCTATTTAGAGACATGATGCTCATTTTATAGCGTGTTTCAGCAGGGAAAAAAAAAAGCCTAGTGACTTGCTTTTTTTTAGCACCTTTGCACTTATTTAGCAGGGCAGATGTTTCCTTTAGCAGGCATTTACTCAGTTCAGAGAAATTGTTGCTACTAAGCAGAGTAGTTGCTATTGTTTTGGCCTCTAGTTCTGATTTTTGCAGCTTGAGTTTTAGAGGTGAAAGACTTATTTAAAAAAAAGAAAAGAAAAGAAAAAAACACATACAAACCTTTTTTTGCTGTCAAGATAGTTTGGGGTTTTTTTAAACTATCATTAGGAGTTTCTCAGGAATAAATCAACTGAAGCAAAGTAGACAGAACCACCAGTTTAGAAGACAGCAGGCACCTCTTTCATGGGCGCTTCCGCACTAGAGTTTATCCCTAGCAGGCTGGCGCAGGGATGCTTCGTCGGTGGCCTCTTCTCGCCTCTGTGCGCAGCAATGAGCTACAGCCATCGCCACTGATAGTCCTGTGCAAGCAAAGTACTTTGGGGATCCCAGTGTGATGAAAAGACTGACTTACCTTCCAGTCCACGTATCGGATGAGCCTGGTGGATCTGGTCAGTGTGACATCTTTCTGGTTTCCAAGCTAGGAACAAACCTGTAGTTATAAACATGACAAAGCATTTATCTTGTAAGATGCAGCCCAAGTGGGTATATATGTTAATTTATTACAAAGCATTATACTTTTATATTGTCGATGTTAATTTTGGTAGAATTCTGGGTGATGGGAAGAGGAGGAGACGCAGGAATCTCCCTTTGTTGAACTGATCGCCCCTGCCCCTGGAAATGTGATGAAGGGACTGCTCCGTCCAGAGGGCAAAGCTGTTTTCCCCAAGTGCATCGTATGCTAGTGCTGTAAATAACCAGTATACTTACAGTATCAGAAGTCAGTTCTGCTATTTTGGGTGGCAAAGATGTTTTTCAAGGCACTGCACTCCAGATCAGTTAATTTATAATAAAAACAAACGTTGCCCTATTTTTCAGTGCACCAACTTTTGTGTAAACCAGTTTTTGTTTGGATCAAGGTGAGAAAGCTGATGCTTGAAACCACCCTTCCTTGCTTTATGCAAACAAAGTTCTTGTTTATTCTAGCCATTAAGAATTAGCAAACATCTGTTAATTACTTTAAGCTTTTTTTGGCATATGGCAGCTCACTTGAACCTTCACCCTGGCAGGAGTGTCCGTGGAGTCTCTTTCTTGCTGAAACCGGCTTTCTCTCTGCCTGAGAGCAGTGAGGAGGACAAGGGGTGTTTCGCTGCCCAGGGGTGTCTTGTGTAACAGCTCTCCTGCACAGGGCGATGAGTCTCTGTCTGTGGGAACAGTGCACTAGGATACTCTGTGCTATAACTTTCATACCACTCACGCTGTGTCATGGTGGAAAATTCAGTAGGGTCGGCCCTTTCAGGTGGCATACCCGAACTGGATTATGTGTAGCTAGAGAGAGACATTTACAGCCCCTTAACGTGTGCGGGCTTTTAGCACTGGCTGTTCTGGCCTCCCGGCCCTTGCTGTCGCAGCAGCTGTCAGCGCGGACGCGTTTGCTGCCAGGTCAGCTGAGGGGCCTTAGGGTTCCTCCGTCGGCAGCGCGGTGGGACGGGTCGGGACCGTCTCTCTGAAGTAGTGACGGTCTGCGAGATGTGCGTTACAAACGGTTCTTTGGCTTTTCCTCAAATATGCAGAGTAGTGATTAAACATTTACCGGCTCCTGAATCAGCTTAGTTTAGCCCAAGTGTGATTCAGCATATAAACACAAGGAATTCCCAGCTTGCCTTCCTCTCTCACCTTCATTGTCTGACTGCGATAATTTGGTCTTGATTTACTCCACTCTGACTACTCTGGTAACTAAAAACACTTGTGTCAATGAACTGGAAGTTGCGTGCGTGCGTCTGCGGAGCGCTGGGGAAGGGGGCTGCACGAAGAGCCGTTGCAAAGCAAGGACTGCTTCCCCCACCGGAGCACAGCCTGCGCCCAGAGGAGTAGGAGGAGCAGAGCTGTTTGTCCCGTGTAGCCATGGCATCGCCTTCCACCGCCTTTTCAGCGCAGCACAGACAGCAAGAGGCCACGTGTCATACTCGAGGGGGCTGGATGGGGTGCCCGGCGCGGGCTGTGCGGCAGTGAGCATGAGGCACAGCTGATGGTCCAGCCCTGCGCTCTCTGCTGCGCTTCACCCAGGCTTCAGACATCCATGAGGATCGCTGTGCTTTGGTGGAGGAGCTGGAGGGGGCTGGAAAGAACCAGTCTGTTTTGTTTTGTTTTGTTTGACCTAATTCTCCCTGTAATCCACTGCCAAAGAGAGAAAAAGGGGTGCGGGACCCCTGGCAGCTACTGTCCACTTAGCTCTGCTACTTGACTCCAGACTTATTTGATGAAGCTGGGGGGTTTCCAGGTGTGTGTGTGTGCGTGTGGTTGAGGACCTGCAGCAAGGGTTACCACATGCCTGGGTTGGTTTCTGCGTTCTGAGTGACTTTTTGATTCATTACACTGTTGATATGGAGCAGCACTTTTTCTCTGTGTTTTAGCAGACCTGTTCCTCTCTATTCTTTACAGTTTTTGCTCTTGGGTTTTTTTTCCTGCCTTTTTAAATGATGTGTAGATAGATTTTTGTGAAATTAAAACCTCTTTATTAACCCCCTCATGGTTTGGGATCTTCTTTCCATGAAACCTGAGCTGCCTCAGTACCCAAAGCGATGGGGCACCACCCTTCTGCCTGCGTTCAGTTCCTGCTCTTCACTCTTATCACCAGCTGGGACTTTGCTCTGTCGCCCAGTAACATCCCCCCTGCATTTCCAGTGCGTCCCAGTGCCTGCAAACACAGGCCTGTTTGCGTGGTTTGCGGGAGCGCTGCCTCTGCAAGCTGAGGCCTGTTTCCCCGTGAGCCCCTGTGGCAGGGAAATGCCGCCCTTGCCCAGGCACTTGCCCGGCTCCCCACTCGGCCATGGTCTGGCACCATCGGCCCCAAGGCTGGTGCCACAGTTTGCATCCGCAGAAGCCAGACGGGAGGAAAACGCACTTGTCACGGCTGGGGGGGGGGGTGCAGGAACAAATCGTGGCACCTTGTGCAAAGCCTCCTTTGAATTAATGCTGCTCTCCCTACTGCTCTGCTTGCCTTCCAGGAAAGCGCTGCCCTCTGCGCTGCCCTCTGCACCACCCTGGTGCCCCTGCAGGCAGCTGGTGCCCCGTTCCCAGCAGTGCCGTCCCCGGGGCTGTGCTTTGCTGCCTCCCTTGGCCGCATGCGTACCATCCCTTCAAGCTGTGGCTTGTTCCTTTTACCTTTGGTACCACAAGTATTTACTGCAGTTTATGCGCGGGGGCATGCGATAACGCAGGGAGCGGCTCCAGCTGTATACGAGACCTTTGGCACAGAGCTGCTGCAGCGACGGCGTGTGCGGAAAGCCCTGCTGGGCCAGGTGGGCCTCTGGGCTGGGCTGTGGCCCGCTGCGCCCACCCAGCCCCTTGCCCCGGCACGGGTGCCTCGGGGTGCCCCGGCACAGGGGTGGCAGCCGAGCAGAGCAGTGGGTTTGGGCAATTCCTGTTCCTATGCTCACGAGCTGCCTCTGAGTACACAGGGTGGAAGCAAAGAGAGGAGCTGATAAGCCAGAGGGGAAGGAGCTGAGCGTGAGACCTGTAGCACCCCTGGCCAGTTTAGCCCTGTGCCACCGCATTGCTGAGCGTCAAGTCCTGGACCGTATCCCAGATGTTCCCCAGACATCTTTTACTCGCCCAATAAACCCAGGACCTGGGGAGGAGCAGGTAGGGCTAAGCGCAGAGGTTGGTGGGGGGAAGATAGAGCCCTGCTCTCCAAACTCATTTTATTTAATAAAAATAATGAGTGCGGTGCATGCCCAGGCTGGGGCTCCTCTCTCAGAAGAGTCCTGTCTCCTTCTTGAGGTTCTGCTGTTTCCACAAGGGCAGGGCAGCGAAGGCAGAGCGGTTCATGCCAAAGGCAGTCTTGAAGTCCTGGTCGGAGAGGTGGTCCTGGGGGAGAGATGAGGCTGAGCAAAAGCTGGGGGGCCCTGAGCACCCGGCCAAGCTCAGGCCCGGTCTGCCATGCTGTTGCCCCCCTGGGCTCACCTCCTTCCTGCTGGGATCCACACCCCGAGGCAGGTCCTCTGCTGAGGTGTTTTGGAGCACGTCCAGGGGGAAGGTCTCCAGCTTGCTGGGGGTGAGGGTGGTGGTGGCCGTGAAGATTTCTTGCCTGGAAGTGATCTCCTGGCCAGGGGCACAGAGTCAGGGCCTGCCCCACGGAGCCAGCCTGCTGCGCATGGCCAGCAGCCTGGGGATGGATGTGCCAGCCTGGCCACAGGCATTGGAGGCTGGTATCCCACACGGGGGAGCATGGCCCTGAGTCTCTGCTCTGTCTGCCATGTAGGACGACGGAGGGCTCCCTTTGTCCATGTGGTGCCTTCTCCACACATAAACCCCGTGCACCCTCCCAGACTCCAGTGGCCCCCAGCTCCCCATGACACTTACTGATGTGAGCTGTCCCAGGCTGCCGTCGTCCGCCAGCTCGGCCCTAAGCTCCTCGTAGGATTTCTTGTCCTGCAAAGGGGGGGACAAAAGTACTTGGTCCGCAGGCATGGGCAGGACCAGCCCGGCTGCCAAGGATGAAGCAGCACCCTCCCCCAGGATGCTGACTGGGGCCAGAGCTGGGCTTGGTCCCCGTCTGCAAAAGACCCCTCTGTCCCTCCAGCCCCTCCATGACTCACGGTCCACTTAAGAGGGTCCCAGGCCAGGAACCAGCCTGTGAAAGTGGGGGGCTCATAGCCTTGCTTCACCACGATGATGGGTGTCTGGAGGTCGCGCCCACTGGGGTGGCTCCGCAGGTACTCCTGCGCCATCACTGCCGCTGCCTCCTTCTCTGACTCGTTGGCGCCTTTCCCCAACCAGAAGAAAACCTGGAACAAGGCCACCATATCCCACACCTACATCCCACTGCTGGAAGCACCATTTGGGGCTGGGCCTGACCCAGGCCTGGGAGATATGCAGGGTCCGTCCCCAAGGAAGGGCACTGTGGGCTGGGAGGCCATCCTGGAGCAGGGGGGTTGGACAAAGTGGTGTTGGGGGCATGGGAGGGGCTTCCAGACTCCAATCCCAGCTCCTGCGGCTGCTGCAGGTCCTATACCCCCTTGGAGATGCCAGTCTGAAAGATCAAAGCTGTCCGTTCCCAACCAGCCCACCTGGTCCCAGACATCCAGCAGGTAAACGTCGTCCTCCTCCAGGTCATCCTGGGTGAAGTCCATGATCTCCGTGGCCAGGAAGGTGCCTGTCTTGTTGGAGCATTCAAAGAGTCGGGGGGACACGGAGGGGGTCTCTTCCTGCAGCCTGGGGAGTGAGACACCATGGTGGGGAACAGGACTCATCATCTTGCTTGACAACTTGAGGCCCATCGCATGCTTGAAGGTGGGCAGGGCAAGGTGCCCCCATCCCCCCCTGCCACAGGGGGTCCCTGTTGCCCCAGACCCTGGGGACAAGAAGCTGGTACCTCTTGTTGTTGGCATACTGGGACTTGCCACCCAGGGCCACCCAGAACTCGGGAGGTTCCTGTCCCTCCGCCACCACTGGCTTCTCCGCCTTGGAGATGATGTCAGCCACCGTCTTGCCCATCTCACGCTCATCCCCACTGCAGCCCTGCAGAGCAAGCACAGCCCGTCTGTTGCAGTCCCCAGCCACCATCTCCCACCCTGACTCCCCGTGTCAAGGAGGAGCCTGAGATATCTACCTCTGGGAGGCCAATGCCTGCCCCGGAGCCCGGTGACAATGCTGCTGGATGTGGTACCCACCTTCCCATACCAGAGGTAGCAGCACTTGGGAGTCTTGAGCACGAAGACATCATTGGAGTTGAGGGAGGAGGCGCGGACGGGCACCTCAAAGGCCTTGGTGTTGTACTCATTGGTGCCATGCACTTGGAAGAGGCGGGTGGAGGGCACAGGCTCTGTGTTGCCTGCCCGCGATGTGCCACCCTGGGGACAGCAGTTGAGGGGGACGGGGATGGGATGTCACCACCAGTGCTGCAGGCTGAGCCCCAGGTGCCACAGAACCCCCGAGCTGTGCCCACTCCCTCTGACCACCCTGTGCTCACCGCGTACACCACCATCTTGCCCTTGAAGATGGCCATGAGGTGTGCTGGCTCCTTGCCCATGGTCACCCGAACCTGCACTGGCTCATTGTTGTACTTCTGGTCCAGGATCACGGCTTGGTACGCTGAGGCAGTAGTCTCATCCACACTGGCGTGAAGGCCCTGGGCAGGGCAGAGGGGAGCTCAGAGCTGACCCCTGCCTCAGTTTCCCTCTTTGGGAAAGAGTCATGCTGCTGTGCACGAGATGGGGGACACAATGTGGGGGGCAGAGATATGGTAGTGATGAAGCAGTGATGCCAGCGTTGCCTTTCCTGTAGGGGCCCAGCTCGGAGCAGAGCTCCCAGGTCCAGGGAGATGCCCTGGTGCTGTGCCACTGGCTGTGGGTGAGACATGGGGGGGGGGAATCCAGCCTGGGGTCTCACCTGCCAGATGTAGATGATACGGTTCACCTTGGGCCCCACGTGGTAGGTGTACAGCACCAGGTAGCAGTCCCCACCGTAGAAATGGCCCAGCCACCGCTTCTCCACGGGCACCAGCTCCTGGTTCTCCACACGCCATACCTGCAGGGATGGGGACGGCATTGTGCTGCTGGCAGGGCTGGGGCATCCCCCAGCCCTGCAGAGCTGTGGCCTTCTGGTATCCCCCCTGCTCAGCCCGATGCCTGTGTGCGCGCCCACGGCACCTGGCCCAGCCTCAGTGCCTGCCACCCTACCTCGACCTCCCCAGATCCATCGTCCACCATCTTCTGCTGGGCAGCCAGCTGGGGCTTGGCGTGCAGGGTGGTGGCGTCGAACTTCACCTGCTCCACCTTGGCTGCGGGCAAGGGCAGGGGCTGAGCCCAACTCCAGACACAGCACACTCCCTGCTGCAGTCGGGATGCTCCGAGCCCGGTGCCCGAGCATCACCCGGCTGGGGGCACTCACCCACTTTGCCCACAGTATGCGTCTTGCCCAGCCCACTGGCCTGGCTGGGGACAGTCCATTTTTGGAAGAGCTGCCTGAAGACAGATGATTCGGACCCATCGTTCTCCGTCTCCACGCTGGTGCTGGCTGGGTAGTTCTTGGCTTTGATGAAACCCTGGGGGGAGCCGGACCCCACACGTGGGCATGGAGTGCCCGGGAATCAGGCACTTCAAACCATGGGGGTGCCCCAGCCTGGGGAGGGGATTCCCAGCACCCTCCCTGGCAGGACCCCCCCAATGCCAGGCACAATGAGGGCAGCCCAGGACTGTGCACTGGTGTTGATGCTCCTGCAGCCCCTTGGGGCTTGCTGGGGTCACCCTATAACTGTCCCCATCACTCACTAGGGCCCTGCTCATGGCCTGCTGCTTCTCCTCCTTGGTGGAGTCTCTCCCTTTCCACACGAAGATCCTGAGCCCCCCTTGATCAAGGATATAGCAGTCCTAGGAGGGAACGACAGCAGCAAAATTAGGACCTGGGGCAGCTTTAACCCTTCAAAAGCCGCTGGGAAGCCTACCAAAGTGGCTTTCAGAGGGTTAAAACTGCCAAGGAAATTGGGCATTTCTCCATCCCTGGGATGAGTAACGCACCTCATGCTGGAGCATGTCTTGAGTCAAGGGTCGAATGGCCACCTCCTGTATGACCAGGTTCCCACTGGCATCGGAGACGCTGGTGAGACAAAAGAGGGGAGGGAGGGTTAGGAAAGGGGCAGGGAAACCTCTCTCCAGCCCCCCCATTGGGGTTCCAGGGCTGGCCATCCCCCCCTTCCCCATCCCAGCTCTCCCACGGTCACAGCCTGGTTCACAGCTCACTCTGCCTTGGAGAAGGGCTGTATCCAGCCCTGCTCCCAGCGCACACAGCTGCACTGAGGGAGAAAGCAGAGGTCAGACAGGACAGGGCCATGCAGCTTAACCAGGGTCATGCCACCATGTACGAAGGCATCAGTCACATCAGCACAGGCATTTCTGTACCTGCTATTGGGTACCAACCCCGTTGGCACCAAGGGCTTCTCTGGCTCCAAGGACCTGTCCTCCCCAAGGTGGCCCTGTTCCCTCACAGGGGCTGCCCATGGGGACAGGAGCCATGGGACTCCTTGCTGTGGGGGTCCCGGTATTCGGATATGGCAGAGATGGGTGCTGCAGCACCCTGTGTCCCAGCAGATGCCCCCATGGGCAACCCCATCCCCACAACTCACTGGTAGAGTTTGAGGGAAGTCTTGAGCGCCTGGTCCACGACCTCATCAGGAATGGCTGCCTGGATGTCCTGCTTCTCTCCCAGCACATGTGTGAGGACCTTCATGAGCTCTGGCGAGGCACTTTCGTCTTCGCTGTCCACCATGCCAATCTTGGCGCGTCCACCACGCTCCCGGTCCCGGATGTCCTTGGCCAGGGTCATCGCCTGCACGTCAGGAGAGGGTCATGGGTCAGCCCGGGGGGGGGGGGGGGGAAGCTGGTTGCCAACTCCATCGGGAGGGGGCCTATTGGGGGCCGGGGCAGCCACGCATCCCTCAGGCCACGGGGTCTGGAGTGACTGAGTGCCCTGGCCGTACCTTCAGCCTCTCGGTGCGGTTGCTCTCGGGGCCGTTCCACTGGATGATGAGCTGGCCCAGGTCGAGCAGAAACACATCACCCCGGTTGAAGCTTTTCCAGCTCATCTCCACCTGCGGCAGGAGGGGAAGTTGAAGGCAGGCAGAACTCCTGGGTTGCCCGGCTCCACAGTCCCTGCCTGCCCCAGCCCAGCAGGGACATCCTCTCATGGGCATCTCCAGGCTGAATTTCTCCTCCCTGCCCTGACAGAAGCTTTTTGGGGTGCTCCCATGGGGAGGGCTGGCTGGGAAATGCAGACACCTCTGGGGCAGAGCTGCCTGGCCTTTCCCACTCCACAGCTCTGGCTGAAGGCAGCTGTGTCTAGGGGGGCCCTGGCCTTATCCTGACCCCGAAAAGCATCTCTGCTAAAGGGTCATGGCTGGCTGGGAGTTACCGTGTGGGTGCTCAGCTGACACCCATCCTGTGTGGGCTGCAATCCCGCTGTGGGTGTGGGTGAGCTGTGCCCAGCGTGGACGGGCCTGGACAGGGCTGGGGTGGGGGGAACCCACCTGGCCCATAACTCACCTCTCCTGCCGCCACGGTCTTCTTGCCCTTCACGTGCAGCAGGCGCTGGACATTGTAAGTGTTTGTCTCCACGTGCTTCATGCCCGAGGCCACTCCACCCTTCTTATAGCTGGGGGGACAGACAGACATGGCATGAGCCCTAGTCACCCGTTCCTGTTCCAGCAGGGTCCCCGTCCCCCCAGGTGTGCAGGGAGGTGTTAAGCGACATGCCCAGGGCCTGGCAGTGGGGCAGCGGCAGAGGGGAATGAGTTGTGAACCCAGGCGTCCTCCCACCCACTGGGGCGAGCTGTGAGAGGCCCGAGGCCACATCAAGACCCCTCCCCGCCTCCCCCCAGCCTTGCTGGGCAGGGCTGTTCCCATCCTCCAGTGCGGGACAGGTCCCCAGCATGGGGGGGCATGCAGGGGCTGGGGGCTGAAGCAAGGGGGCAGACAAGGATGGCTGCGCTGGGAAGCGGGTCTCCCGGGTGGCCGACCTACATGATGCCCTGCTTGAAATAGGCGCGGAAAGTCTCGCTCTCGTGGCCCTGGACCTCACGGTGCTGCACAGCCACGGTGCCCAGGTGGTCGTCCATCTGCGTGGTGTAGATGGCCGCAGCCCCCTGCTCATCCTGGCTCGAATCCTGGCCCAGCCAGTAGTGGATGTCATACATGAAGCTGTTCCCAGTCTTGCGCGTCTGCGGGTGAGCAGTCCCCTCTAGAAGAGCCTGGGGAGCAGAGCACCCCACAGCCCCACACCGGTCCGGCCAGGACCCCCCCCTCCCTGCACCACCCGCAGGGCAGAACCTGCCCTGCCCCCCCCCCCCCCCGGGAGCCTGCACCACTGTACCGAGAGCAAGACGTAGCAATCCCCTTCATAGAAGTTGCCGTAACTTTTGGTGGGCACCGGCACCATCTCCATGTTCTGCAAAAGGAAGGAGCAGGTGAGTCCCAGCATGGGGTGGGGGCAGCCCGCAGGGACCCCTGACCCAGACCCGTGCACCCTTCAGCACCCAACCCCAAAACCTGGGGGGGATTTAACCCCTAGATGCTGCATTAAGGCCCCCAAACCAAGTCACTGAGGACAGAAAGTGGAGATTCCCCCTTCCTGCTGCCCCCCAAGACAGCTCACCTTTGGAGGCTCTGCTCCCTCTGGGGACGCCCAGGCTCCCAGCAATGGGTGCCCAGCCGGTGCCCGAGGCAGCACTGTGCCTCCACCATGGGGCCGCTCTGGGGCTCTACTGAAGGGAAACCCCCCCAAAGCGAGCCGGCCGTGCCCCAGGCCAGCCCAGCCCATGCCCACCTCGATTCGCCAGATCTGGAGGCCTGGCGTGGTCTTGTTCAGCGTCTTGCTGACTTTGGCGCTGAGCTCCGCCATGGTGAACGCTGCTGCAGGCAGGGGGACCTGTCGGGACATCGGCGACAGCCTCATTAGTGCTAACGACAGGCAGAGTCATTCAGAGCCAGGACAGAGGCAGCTTGCCAGGCTGCGGTGCCCTGCTGGGGCTGCAGCGGGCAGGGGCATGAACCCCTGTCCCGGGCCACCTGGGGTAAGGTGTCCCTGGGACCCTGAGGCCAGGGCTGTGGGGCATGGAGGTGGGTCTGGCGTCCGGCTGGCCCCGGTTGGCGCTGAGCCCATGAGGAGGTATTGCGGGTCCCAGACTATGCTGAGGTCTGTGGTGGGCAGGAGTGATGGCAGCTCCCGGAGCCGGGAGACGAGCAGGGTGTCCTCAGTGCCCCAGCGCCTGGGCCCAGGGCCAGGCTGTGCAGGGCACCCCCAGCGCAGCAGCCACACCTGGGTGGCACTGCTCCTCCCCAGAGCCAGCCAGCACCGGCCCCACTCAGCCTGGCCCCACGCGTGGCATGGGCACAGCGCAGCTTCCTGCGGCAAAGAGCCAGAGACACCTGGGCTTTGGCTGCCTGCAGAGATGCCCAGTGCCCCCGAAGATCCGCTCTGCTCCCTGAGCTGCAGATGGATGCCTGGAGCCCTGGACACCCGGAAGAGACAGGCAGGCACTGAGCATCTGCCGGTCCCTGCCAGTGACAGCCTGGACCTTGCTGGGCGGGGGCTGGGTGACCTGCTGGGGACAGGGCTGGGGTCCTGCTCCTGCTCGCGGCACCGCGCAGGCATGCATGCATGCATGCTCACACGTGTGCACATCCGCACACATATGCATTCACACACACACATGCACAAACACGCATGCACATGCAAGTGCTGTCTGCTCCAGCACCCTCCACACTGTGTAACCCCCTGCCCTTGGGCTGCTGGGGCCCGACCCCCTCCCAAGCCCCCTTCCGTCACCTCCAGGCCCCCAGGCCTCGCTGACTGCCTCAGTTTCCCGTGTCACGTCAGTAGTTCCCACCCCCACCCCCCATGGGCGGCGTTGCACCAGGGAGAAGCGCAGCAGTGTCTCGGAGGTGTGCTGAGCCCATTCCGAGCCCAGAGGCTGCCCGCGGGCGCGTGCCCCAGGCAGCTGAGCCCACCAGGACACAGCATGCATCGACAAGCAAGCAGCAGGGGCGGGCACCCAGGACTGGGCAAAGACCTCTGTGTACCTGGGTGGGGGCCGGCAGGGGAGAGCGAGCCATGCCTGGGGGGGTCCCCCAACCCCCCCAGCAAGTCCTGCAAAACACTACCTGTTCCCACAGCGCTGGCCTGGGAACACCCACCTCCCCGTCCCCTGATGCCGCAGGGCCTGGACCAGGCTTGGGAACACACCTGCGCCCAGCCCGTTCCCGAGCTGGGCCTCCGGCCACCCTGGTGCTGGGAGCCACGGTGGCTGTGAGATGTGCTGTCCCCCCGCCTGCCCCCAGCCCCCAGCCCCTCACCTTCCCTGCAGAGCTGGGCACGAGACAGGTGTACCTAGGCAAAGTGCTCAGGTGCCAGCACCGAAGAAACCTTTGTCCCCTCCTGTCCCAGCCCATGTTCACCATATAAGGGCAGGAACGGCCTCGAGTCAAGGTCCCCACATCAGTCCAGGGCTTCCTGGCGGCCAGAGAGCCCCGTTACTCATGGGTTAATTATCCCCCCGGTGCTATCGCAGCACACATCTACCCCGGCACCTTGGCTGCAGGCTTACCGTGCCCAGGGTGGTATCGGCCACCTTTCCTGGGGCTGCTCCTGTGTTGGCTGCAGGCACAAACCTGGTGGTGATGGGCTTCGGTGTCATGAGTTCAGACCCACCAGCGCTGCAGTGTTATCTTCCCGGGGCATCCCCTTGCCACCCCATGGAGGCCCATAGCACATCGCCTGGCTGTGGGACTGTCCCCAGAGCGCACTAGCCCCCAGTCAGGGGCCGTTTCCCTGCTTGCCGCCCAAGAGGTTCGTCCCCCCCGTGCAGGGCTCCCTGCAGCCCCAGCACAGGCCCATGGTGAGTGGGGTGCAGAGGGGACACTGGGCTGGGATGCAGGGCTCACAGCCAGCCCCTCTCTGTCACAGCAGGTCCCAGAGCAAGGACGAAGGTAAGCACAGCGGCAGGCCCCACACTGGCCTCAGCACCTGATCTGGATCTGGCCGAGAGCAGAGCTGGCTGCTGCGTGCTGCCGGCAATGCTGATTGATAAACACCAGTGGTACCTGCCATATGTGGCCAGGTGCTGCTGAAGGGCCATAAACCCCCAGCGAGGCCAGCAGGCAGGCGCAGGCGGGTGAGAAGGGACCTGCCGAGCTCAGGCACCAGCCCGGGCAACTGAACGGTGGGACAGGCCGTGGGGCCATGGGATGTGGCGTGGAGCATAGGGTTGTGGGTTGGGGCATAGGGTCATGGGATGGTAGGATGGGGCTTGGAGCACTGTGTCTCCCATCATCCTGCCTCCCGGAGCCCCGCTGGGCACCCTACGGACTCCCAAGGGCATTTGCCCCCAAGGGCAAACACACCAGCAGGGCTGGGGATCCTGTTGGCCAGGGCTGCTCGGTACCTAGGGGACTGTGAGGGACAGAGTGGGGTGTGGATGAGGAGATGCTCCCCAGCACCCTGCTGAAGGAGGTACTCTGAAGCAGGAGAGCCCGAAGGAGCAATGTGAGGGCTGCACCCCCCTGCTGCAGGGCAGGGCAGGGCACCCCACTGAACCACAGGGCATCCCTGCCTGCAAGGCCTGGTGGGGACACAGGACTGCACAAGCACCAGGACAAAGGTAGCAGGGTGAGACTGGGATGAAGACAAAGATTCCCCAGCCCTGCAGTGTGGGCCAGGCTTTTATCAGCACCTGGGTGAAAAACCTCCCCCGGGCTGATCAGTGCCTGCAGCTGATAACCCTCCAGCCCATCAAATATTTACCCAAGCTGACAGGTGGGAGAAAGGGGCTGGACTCACGCTTTTGCCCACAGGCTGGGTTAAAAACCCATGGCAGGAGTATGAACTGCCCCATGCAGGAAGTACAGGGTGGAGGGACCCAGGCGTCTGGCTCCCTGCATGGGCCGTCCCTGTCACCGGCAGCCGCTTGCTTTCTGTTTCGTCCTGCAGCGCTGGGGCCTCGCAGGGGCGGGAGGCTGCTGGGACCAGCAGGAAAATGCAGCCACTGCTGGGGTGGCGCGCTGCAGCACCGGGGCTGCGGCAGGGGCACCCGCTCTGTGGTGGCAGCTCCTGGCGTTCAGGAACCCTCTACCATGGACGGGCCAGGGTCCCTGGGAACCTCCAGAGATGGCTCGTGGCCCGGAGCTCCCTGCCACGAGGATCCTGACTTGGCCCTGGCTCCCGCTGGCTTCGGTCACTGCCTCTTGGTGCTTGTGCAGGCAACGGAGAGCCACATGGCATGTAGTGACCCATCCCCATCCTGCCCGTCCCCCTTCAGGTCCATTTTCCAGCTGGCTCCTTGCACAGGAGCAGGATTTAAGGGATGTCTGGGGGCTGTGTAAACCTTTGAACGGGGTTTTGCAGTGGCAAGCAGGCCCCCAGGCTCACCCGGCCCGTCTTATCGCTCCCCAGCCCTGCAGGATTGCCACAGCCTTATCTCGCCTGCCCTGCTGAGCCAGCACCTTGTGCCACAGCGCCGTGGGCATCCCGCGCCCTTGTCCTGGATCTGGCCCTTCTCCAGGCCAGCGGTGGCGAGAGCAGCGTGCCGGTGCCAGGCGGATGTGGCACCTGGCCGAGCCCCAAAGGCCCCCCGATTGCCCTTGGGGTTCGGCTGCAAAGAGCTGAGCAGCGTGGCCATGCCCAGGGCTGCCGAGGTGCAGGATGTGGCCCCCAGCACAGCCCCTGCTTCGTCCCCGGCCCCAAACGCACTGCGGGGGGCACAACGGGCTCTGCTGTGGGGTGCCCACAACCTCTGCTGTCCCCAGGGCTGCTCCCAGTGCTCCCAGCACCCCAGGGTCCCTTGCTGGCACCCCCAGCTGCCTGCCGCCTCCCAGCTCCCACCCAGGGGGCAGCTCAGGGCAAACCGGGCACCAGGGACGTAAAGGGGAACGCTGCCCCCTCACTGCGTTCCCCCCCCAAACTGGCTGAGAGCCAGCTGGGGGGATGGGATGGGGCATGGCCAAGTTTGGGGTGCTGGCACTGTGTCTTGGGGCAGGGGCCGTGCTCACTGCGGAGGGCGAGTTGGCATGGACAGGGCCCTGGGGGGACGAGACTGGGGGTGGAGAAGGCAGGGTCTTCAGAGTACCCTCCTTCACTCCAAATCCTGCCTGCCCCCCCCCAAGACTTCCCCAAAGTGGTAGCAGTGGGGTGAGTCAGGTATGGGGGGGGGCAGCCACAAACAAGGGGGGTGCTCTGATGCCAGGGGGGTGGACTCTCACAGCACCCTCCACTCGCCTGTACTCCCCAGCCCCTTCCCAGCCATGATGGGGGTCCATCCCCCCTTGCCCCAGCGCCCGCCCCACAGCAGGCCGAGCCCTGTGCCCCCACCCCAGTCTCCCCTGGGGGTCCCTTACCTGGATGCAGGGCCCCCAGCGGGGCAGCTGGGGCTGCGTTTTGGGGTGGGGGGACCCCGCGGAGCCGCTCTCTGCTCTGTGGCCGCGTCCCGGGGCTGCGCCAGCCGCTGTGGCACAGGGGCAGGGGGCACCGCACCAGCCGCAGCCCCCTCCTTCGGGGCCCCCCAGCCAGACATGTCGGGCCACTAATGAACTCAGTAATTAGTGCAGCGATGAGGGAGGACAGGGACTTCATTAATGAGGAGGGGCACAAGGCCAACGAGGCCATGGGAGGAGGGGCAAGCAAAGAGACAAGAGCCCCCCCACGGCACCCCAGTGCCTGCACACTGGCAGCAGGCTGCGTACGTGCCCAGCCGCGTGTGCACGCAGCCCGGACGCACGTGCCGCTGGCATTCGGCAGACGCACAGCGCGTGCCCCTGTGCACACGGGTGTGCGCAGCGCGCGCAGCACACGCATGCACGCACATATGCACGGCCCAGACACGCACACAAGTGCAAGCATGCGGTGCGCACACACGCACGCACACCCGCCTCTCAGCACGGCTCCCCGTTCCAAGGAGGTTTGACAGCTTTAATCGCACAAAGGCACTTTGATCTGGTCCCCCAGCCCTCCCCGTCCCTCCCATCCCCCCACGGTGCCACACACCCACGGGGCACCACAACCACCCGGCCGCCCCCTCCAAACGCTGCCCGGTGCCGGCTCCAGGACACCTGCAGGTGCCCCGCCGGGTGCCCAGCACCGCCGCACGCGGGGGCCGCGCTCCCCGGGTGCCGCAGCACCTGCGGGTGCTCGCTGGGCCCCAGGTGGGCACCGGGCTTTGCTGGTGCCATTTGACTTGTCTAATAAAGTGCTGAGTTCGGCCCTCCTGGAGGGGCAGGATCAGGCCCGGGGCAGGAAGGGGTCCCTGGGGGCGGATGCTGTGCAGCACCCCCTGCCCTGAGCCCCCTGCCGTGGGGCAGGGTGCTGAGGCAGGGGGCACAGGCAGGCCCCGGGGGGACCCTGCCTACCCCAGGCAGGGGCGACTAGCCCGGCACCCAGCGTTTGGAGAAGGGCAGCACCTGCGGGAGCCGGACAGGCAGCAACAGAGAGTTAAAACCCCCTCGGTTCCCCCCCAACCCAGCACTGCCCTCCTCTTTCCCTGGCACAGCGGTAAAAAGGCACCTGTGACTTTTCGGGAAACTGATGCTTTTTCCCCTAAAAATATAGAGACACTGTCTGTATCTAAAATGCACCTGGCTGAACTCAGCCCCCCCTTAAGCCCCCTCCCTGAGAGCCCCGGCCCCCCAAAGTCTGGGGCACACCCTGGCAAGGGCTCAGCCCCACGGGGGTGAACCCGGGCTGCAGGAAGAGGGGCCAGGGCTGGTGTAAGGCTGCGGGGGAAATGGGGGGGGACGCTAAGGCTTGTATTGGGGTGTCCCCCCTCCCAGGCAGTCACAGCCTTTGGTGAAACTGCAAAGGGTTGGGGGCAGGGAATCCCCTCATTAGGGACTTGGGGGGCTCCCATTAACACAGTGTTACTGGGAGCTGGGGGAGGCAGCCAGACTCTCCCCTGCTGGGAATAAACTGAGGCTGGAGGGGGGGATTTAAGACCCCCTCTCGGCACAGCCCTTGCAGGACTGCATGGGGGTTGTGGAGACGCAGCGTCCCAAGGCACGTGGGGGGGCATTTACAGCCAGGGGCTCAGCCCTGAGGCCTGGCTGCCCCCCAAAACTCGCCCCTGCAGGCAGAGGGGCACTGGAAGGCACGAGGAAGGGGTACAGACGTGCCCCCCCCAGAGGTGATCAGCTGCACCAAGGGCAGAGTTAAGGGTATGGAGGTAGCCCCCATGTTCCAAGACTAATGGGACCCCCTTTTCTTTTTGGGAGGGTGGTGGCAGGGGGTTAACCCTTACTGTGGGCCCCTGTGGATAGGGACCAAGGGCTGCCAGCCCACCTAGCAGGCAGAACCCAGATGGGGGTCTGTCCCCCCAAAAAGCAGTGGAAAGCAGCAGTTGCTGACCCCCCTCCCCACTCTGGGGGACACGGAGGAGAAAAGGACCTGAGAACCATTTTGGGGAGAGGGGACAAAAGCTGGGGAGGTGGACGGGAACCCCCCCCCCAGCAGGTCCCCAGCACAGCAAGGCAATGGGTCACCCATGGGCCACCCTTCGGGGGGGCAGGGGCACCCAAGCAGAGGGCCACCCAGTTCTCATGGCAGGGGCACTGCTGCCCCATCTGCTCCCAACACCAGCAGGCAGGGAGGGGGCCGGGGCACCCGCACCCAGCAGGCCCGGGGACAAGGGGGGGACGCTCTGGGACCCCCCCAGTAAGGCACTCGGTTGCCACCACGATGCCCCCCTGGCGCAGGAAAAACCGTCAGTGCCCGGCGGGCAGGAGTCTGGCGCTGGCGTCCGGCTGGCACTGCCACTGGCAAGGCGCCGAGCCCCGGGACGGCCCAGGGGCGCGGGCGGGCGGGCGCCCGGGGGCACTAGCTGTTAGTCCGGTGTTTCTTGAGCACTGTGTAAACGTCGTCCACTTTGCTGAGTCTCTCGAAGAAGGGCAGCAGGTCTAGCAGCTCCGTGTCTGCCATGTTATCGAACCACGAGGCCACGGGCACCTGCAGGCACGCGCAGGGCACCGGCTGAGGAGGATGCCCACGCCCCTGGCAAGCCCCAGTCCCATTGCTCCACCCCAGGGGTGGTCACGTCTCGGTGCCCGTTTCTCTCCTCCAGCTGCTGCTGGGGGACACGGGGCTCCGGCTCCGGCCCCTGTCCCCACAGCCAGCCTGGACCCCCCGGAGGTGCCAGCAGTGGGGAAGGACCCCCCCACTGCAGAGTGAACGGAGACTCCCGTGCTACCAGGTGTGGGACATGGTCACCCCATACCCCCCTCCGGGCACACACGGGCCCGGCCGCTCTGCCCCGTGTTCCCCCAGCGCCATCCCGTAGCTCCCTGCACACCTAGCACCCCCCGGCCCACCCCTGCCCCTGCTGCCCAGCTCGTCCCCCCCGGCGCGGGCACATACGGCGTTGTCGGGGTGGAAGATGTAGGAGGCGGGCGAGTTGTCCACGATGATGATCCGGCGCAGGTCGCGGCCCAGGCGGCTCAGGTCCTTCACGTAATTGCCCCGGTGGAAGACGCAGGATTCCCGGAAGAGCCGGGCCCGGAAAGCCCCCCATTTATCCAGCAGGTCGGCCACGGGGTCCGCGTACTGGGGGCAGAGAGGGCGCCACTGGGGCACAGAGCACTCCCTAACCCAGTGCCACCGCTGCCCCCTGAGCCGCAGGGGAGCCGGCAGGACCTGGTGGGGACCGCAGGACCTGGACATCTGCGTTCTGTCCCCAGCTCTCCGCTGATGCCAGCTTGCCCCACGCCTTAGTTTCCCCTTCAAGTGCTCAGACTATGCCTCGGGGAGAGGTGGGCAAAGGCACCCAACGGCCAGCCACGCCGCAGGGGCGGCAGGAAAGGGGGCCGGCAGCGCCCGGGGGCCAGGGGGGCCAGGGGCAGGCGGGCACTCACCTTGGCGAGGCTGGCGGTGAAGAGCACACACTCGAACAGCTCGCCCATGCGCTGCAGGAACTCGTCCACGTGCGGCCGCTTCAGCACGTACACCTGGGGCGCAGAGGGGCAGGGGTGAGGGCAGCCCGCCCGCGCGCAGCCCAGCCCAGCCCAGCCCAGCCCAGCCCAGCCCTTACCCAGCCGTGTCCCCACGCCCAACCCAGAAGCCCCTCACCCAGCACCCCCCGCACCCACCCTGGGGGACGCCCGTGCCTCCCGGCTCACGGGCACTGTGCCCTCGACCCCAGCTGGTGCAGACGGCTCCCTGCCCCTGCCACCGTGGCTGGGAAGGGGGGCAGAGCGCTGCCTGCCCTACGCCACGGGGGTGAGGGGGCAGGACCCAGCGGTGCCAGCCGAGTGGGTGGGCTGGGGGGACACCACAGCCCTGGTGGCCCATCTGGGGTGAAGTGTCCAGCAGGCGCCGGAGCCAAGTAACCTAGAACAGGCTGACTGCCAAAACCACAGCCTATCCTGGATTACTTGAACCTGGCACCAGCCGCTGCAGGATGGGCATCCATAGGGCACCCCACCAGGATCCCTCTTTACCTGCTTCCCATGCTGGAAAGAGGGGTGGCCGCCCCAAAGCGCCAGTCCTGGCACCCTGCCACCCTCAACACAGGCACCTGCCCCCCTGTGCCACCTCCTGCCCTGCTCTCCCTGCCTCCCAAGTGCTGGGATGGCTCCTGGCACTCGCGGGTGGGGGAGAGGGCGAGGAGCTGAGCCCCCTGCCCACCAGGCAAGTCCCCATTACCTGGTGCATGATGCCATCGATTTCCACAGGAATGATGAAGTCAGCGTTGTTCACCGGCTGCAGAGGGCACAGCAGGGTCAGTGCGAGGTGCGCACCCCTGCCCAAACACCGCCCACCCCCTGCCTCCTGCGCACCCCGTGCCAGCCCTGGAGCCACCGTACTGCATCCTCCCTGGAGGTGCCTGCCTGGCCTGGCACCGGGACACCCCCGTCTGAGCTGGGAAGGTGGCAGGGCTGTGCTGGACATGGCCTGACGCTGGGCGCACAGGGCTGGTCATGGGTGCCTGGGGTGCAGGGTGCCGGTTTGGGTGGCACCGAAGCAGGCTGAGGCTGGGGCATGGGGCAGGAGGTGTGGGGTAGGGTGGCATGGGGCATGGGGGTGGGCAGGGTGGGGGCAGCGCCTGGGGCATCTCCCACCTTGAAGGAACTGTGCACCAGCGTCTCATCCAGGTCGATGACCACACACAGCTTGCTGGCGTCCTGCGGCTTGATCTCGGGCAGGAGGTGTTTGACGGCAGCCTGCGGTGGGGAGACACAGACCGGGGGCTGGGGGGGCGGCAAGGAGCTCGCCTTCCTGCCCCCTGCCAGCCCGAGGGAGGAGAGGGGAGGTGGGGGCAGGTCTCTTCTGCCCCCCGCATCCCCTTGCCTGGCACAGGGGAAGCGCTGGGGGAAGGTGGCCAGGGCTCGAGTGCATCCCGGAGCTGCACCCCAGAGCCAGCCGCGTCGCAGCCCTCCCCCTGCAAAGCCTCTGCCCCCGCGAGGGGTGCAGGCATGCCGGGTGCACGCGGGGGGGCCTGGCGGGGGGTACCTTGGGCACGGTGCCGTTCTCCTCCACCAGCAGCGGGGCGTTGTTGTTGACGGAGAAGTGCTCCGCGTCATCGTGGCACAGGCAGCAGAAGAGGGACTGGAAGATGCTGCGGCTCCGTGGCTTCTTGGTGGATGACGGACTCTGGGCACCTGCAGGGCCACGAGGGGGTTAATGGGCCGGGGGCACCAGCGAGCTGCCAGGATGCCTGGGTCCCCACCAGCTCTGGAGGGCAGAGGGGTGCTGGGCTGGAGTCCTGGCGGCAAATGAGGTGAGTTTGGGCCTTCACTGGTTTATCTCCTCCCTGTTTCTCACCCCCAGCTCCTGCCCACCCCTGCTTGGCACAGCCGGGAACCCAAAAGCGGGTCTGTCCTCCGAGTGCCAGGTGGTCCCACACGGCTGAGCAACCTGAGAGCACCCAGGAGGGTCTCTACGAGACAGGACTGACCCCTTGCGCCCATCGTCTGCTTGTGGCGGCCAGTGGGGAACACGGCAGGGCTGCGCCAGGGCTCACCCACATCCGCCAGGGTCCCCAGCCACAGCACCCTGGGGTGCAAACGGCTGGTGCCCCAGTTCTGGGTGGGCACTGGGGGGGGGGTTACTGGGTGCCAGGCACAGTTGGTGGGCACAGGAGGTGCCAGGAGGGCTGCAAGCCCCCCTCCCTGGTGCCTTATCAGCTCTGAGCACACGTCCGGCCGCCCTTCCTCCCCACCGCGGCCCGCGCTGCTGCGCCGTGCCCTGCCAAGCCTGACGCAGGGGCAGAGCCGGCACGCAGGGAAACACAGATACTTAGAGAGGGCCCGGGAGGGACCACACGCAGCCCCTCACCCCGGGCACCCTCCCAGCCCTCAGCAACCCCAACTGGCACCTCGAGTGACCCCGGGGTGCCCCTGCCCCTTTGCACACGCTTGCCGTCCTACGCATTGCCGCGCTGCAGGAGACCCTAAAATAACAGAGCGGGCACAGCCCAAAAGTGAGGTCTGTATCCACCCTGGGCACCTCATGGGGCGGCGATGGGCGCCCTGGCTGAACCCCGTGGGAGCACAGCAGGGGCGCCAGCCCCCGCGCAGTGCCGTGGACTCGGGCCCCAGGCACGGCTGGGACTGAGGAGCGGATGTGCGCGTGGGCAAATCATCAACCACGCTGGCTCCTGCCCTGGCCACGGGCACCGAGCTCCTGTCACCCGCGCCAAGCACAGCCGGCGGGGCGGGAGCCCGCCAGCCCCTCCCGGTGGGCGACGCGCCCCCCCCAGGTGCCCCCCAGGTGCCGGCGGGAGACCCCAGGGCGCTCCGCGTGGGCCACCCCACGGGCACCGCTGCAGGACGAGGGCGGCAGGGCGGGCACCGGCCCCGGCGGCTGCGTCGGCACCGGCCGCCCGAGCCCGCAGGCAGCAGGCAGCAGGCAGCGGGGGGCGGGGCCGCGTCCTGGCGGGGCCCGGGCAGCACACGCCATTGGTGGGCCGCCGCGTGGGCGGGGCCTCACCGAGGGGGTGGAGCTTACGGGCCCCTCTTTTCCCATCCCCTGTGCCACCAAGCGGGCCCCCTCATTGGCCGACCAGAGAGCGCCAGAGCTGCAAGCCAATCAGAACAAAGTTCCTCGCCTGGGCGCCATTCCCGGCGCCCCCATTGGCTGCTCAGCAGATAGAGGGGAAACTGAGGCAGAGGGGCAGCCGCTGCCCACCCGCCAGCCTGGGGGCAGAGCAGACCGGCTCCAGCCCCCCATGCCCACGAGACACCAGGGGCCAGACCCTCCCCCCCCAAACCCCGTCCTTGCCCTGCGAATGGGGCCAGGATGAGGTCGGAGGCGGCCAGGAGCTGCAGTTGCCCCCCAGCAGCCCCCACAGGGCCCCCCAACCCGAGCGTGGGGCACCCCACAGCGGGGCACTGGGGGCCGGGCCCGGGGCGCCGCGGGCTCAGCGGAGCCCTGACGAGCCCATCCGGCGGGGCGCCCACGGGCAAGGGCAGGCGTGGCGGGGCGCCGTGGGGCAGCAGCCCCCCGCCGGGGACGGGCCCGGTTCCCATGCCTGCTCCCCAGCCCGGCCCGGCCCGGCCCTGCCAGCTCCCCAGGCCCGCGGGGAGCGCCCCGGCCTTGCCCCCTGCCCAGGCAGCGGGGACGGGCACCGCTCCCCCTGCACGGCCCCGTTTTGGGGTGATGGAGCAGCTCAGGGGAAGGCGCCGCAGTCCTCCGTCCCCTCTGCCGGAGGTGCCCCGCTGTGCCCTGCCCTGGGCCGCAGCACGGCGCCCGGTCTCAGCCCCCTTCCTGCCTCAGTTTCCCCGCTCGCCACCGGTGTCCGGCTCAGCCAGCTCTGGAGGAAACGGCCCCGAGACGCCAAACGCCGGCGCCTCAGCAGTCCCCCTCCGTGCCCGGCCCGGCCCTGGCAGTCCCCGAAGCCCTGGCACCCCGGGGTCACTGACAGCGTCCGGGGGGACGCGGCCTCCCCCGTGCAGGTAGAGGCAGCTAACCTCCCCCCCCCAGCTCTGCCCCCTTTGCCCAGCGCACCCGGCTCGAGGGTCCCGGCTCACCCAGGCTGCGTCGGGACGTGCCCAGGGGATCGGGTCAGACCTGCTAGCCTGAGACCGCCTGCAGCTCATCACACACTCCGGGAGCAACCATGCCCGGGCACCCAACACCCACCCCGCCCCCCAATCCTCCCTGCACCCATCCCTTTGCCAGGTCCCCCGGACCCCCCGAGGGCTGCCCGACACGTCCTGCCCGGACCCACAGTGACACCCCCTTCCCGGGGGGCAGCTCCTGCACCGGGGGGGGTCCCCCGAAAGGAGGCGGGAGGGCAAAGCCCCGGCGGGGGAGCCCGGCCCGGGCCAGCCCCGCAGCCTCCCCCCACCCGTGGGGTGCTCCTGTGGGGCGACGGGCCCCCACACCCGGGGGGGGGGGGAGACCTGCGGCTGCCGCGCCCCCGCCCCGCAGTGACAGGCACCGGGGTGGGGGGGAGCCGCTCCGGGGGGCGGATCCCGGGCGGGGGGGGCAGTGATTTATTTTCAGGTTTCGCATTTTTGCCCCCCCCCGCCCCCCCCGGCGGTTCCCCAAAGGGAAAGGAAGCGGGGCCGGGGGGGGGGGGCGCGTTACCTTTCTCCTGCAGCGGCGCGGCCGCCTCCTCCTTGCTGACCTGGGTGATGATGGACTGGTGGTCCATGGGCCCGCGGGGAGGGGGCCCGCGCCGGCCCCCCGCTCGCCCCCCCGCAGCGAGGGGGGAGGGGGCAAAGGCGGCCCGCGGGGAGGGGGCGAGCGGAGCGGGGGGAAGGAGGGAGCGAGCGAGCGAGCGGAGCGGCGCGGCGCCGCGGAGGAAACTTTGTTACAACATGGAGTTTCCTCTGCACAATTTTTGCTACAAACATGGAACCCGGACGCGGTTTCAAGGAACCCCTTAAAAGGGCAACGCCAGCCCCCCCCGCCCCCGCCCCGCCGCGGGGGGGCCCGCCGGCCGCAAGCGAGAGGCGGCCGCGGCGCGGGGGGGGAGGGGGGTCCTGCCCCCGCCGGGGTGACCCGCTCTGCGGGGGGGCGGGGGGGCGCGCTGGCCCCTCACAGCACCCAAAGGTGCCGCCGGGGGGTGCAGCAGGGCTCCCGGCTCTGGGGGTGGCGGGAGGTCGCTGCACCCCCCCCACCTTGCACGCTGTGGGGGGTGGGGGTGGCTCCAGGCACGGGGTTTGCACCCCTCGGCTGGGTTTGGGGTCCCTCCGCCCCGGGAGGGGCAATGCGATGGGGCGACGGGTGCTGAATGAACGGCCGACTGCTTTTTCCTTCTTCCCCACTTTCCTTCTCCTGTAATCCCTTGTGTCCCCCCCGTCCCCCCCCCCCCCGGGGGCTCTCTACAGCCACTCTCCAAAAAGCAGCAGCTTTTACCAGAAGTTTGAGGCAGCCACAGCCCCCCCCGGGAGGAGCTGGCTCCCCAAGCCCCTGTGCGCTGACATTCCCGGATGAGTCCCGGCACTGGCTCAGCACCTTCCCTGCCCGCGAGCTGGGAAGCCTGAATGGCTCCCACCAGGGCAGCTTTGCACCGGACCGCTGCCGCCCAGGGTGAGAAGGTGCAGGATGGGGCCAGTCCCAGGGAGCACGTCCACGGCAGGGACTGGCGGTGGAGGGGGCCGCTCCGGGCGGTGGGAGATGGCCCTGCTCTGAGGGCACCGCTCAAGGCAGCTTCAGGTCCCTGGCCCTGGTCACCTCCTGCCTCTCCACACAGGAGCCGGCGACGCGGCACCTTCCCTCGCTGGAAGAGCAGGTTGGAAATCTCCCGCCTGAACCTGCTTGGAGTTCTTTCACCTCGCTCGGCGGTGGGTTGGGATCTCGAGGGTCTGCAAAAGGCCTTCTCTGGCCCGAGGGAGTCCAGGAGCGCTCCGGTGCGGCAGCACCGCCAGGCAGCCGTCCTGCCTGTCACTGTCCTGCCCCATGGAGGGAGCAGCCTCCGGGGCGCCAGACCCACTGCAAATGGGGGGCACAGAGAGACAGCTGCACGTGCCCGGGGGAGCCCCACCGGGAAATGGGGGTCCCTGCTCCCTCCACAGCCTCCCCAGCGCAGAACGGCACCGCCACCCTCGTGGCAAAAACCAGGCTGCCCCAGCCCATCTCTGTGCAAAATCCCCGGGTTTTAGCATGTTCACGGAGCCCAGAGCCGGTGGCCAGGCCAGTGCTTGGAGGCGAAGCTGAGGCCCACAGAGCGGCCAGGCGGCGGTGCCTGCCGGGGAACCAGGCTGCGGCTCCACAGGACCCGGCAGGCGCTGGAAACGCCGGGGGATCCGAGGCCGGTTGGTGCTGCCGGCCGCTAGTCTGGTTCCCGCGCAGGGCGGTGTGACAAGCCGCGGGGAGCTGGGACACCTCGTCCTCCCGGCTCCTCCACGTGCCTTGGCGAGGGGCGACGGCCAGCCCCGTGCCTCAGTTTCCCTGCCCCTCCGCAGCAGGGGCACCGCCACACTGGGTAGGGAGCAATTTCCCCTCACTGGGGACCCAGTGCTGCCCTCCTACCCCAGCTGGAGGAAGAGGAAGAGGCTGTGCTTCCTCCAGTCTCTATTTTGGGTGGATCAGCACAGCTCCTCTTGCCCAGGTGGGGCCGGTGCCGCCAGCGGGACGCCTGGCTCGCGCCCAGCAGGGTGGCAGGGCCTGTCTCCACTGCCGGCAGGCGTGAGAGGATGCACGTGGAAGCTGCTCACACTGTGCCCCGCGGCACCCACGGCCCTTTCCCTGTGCACCGGATCTGCCGTGCCAGGCTCAGAGCGGGGACGGGCGAGGAGGCAGAGCTGGCCCCGCTGGTGCTCCGCAGCTGGCTGCTGGCAACCCTGGGCCAGGCAGGACATGGCATTTCTAATGATCCAGCCTTGGTCAAACCCTCCTCTTCCTCCCCGCATGCTCCCTGCCCCGACCAGCCCGTTTGGAAGCACCAGCTCTCTAGGCTCAGCCCCAGCTCATCCCGGCCCTGCCTGTCCTCTAATTAATGTCATTAGGAAGCTATCAAGGCCAGGAGTGTCCCGGTGGCAGCAGCAGCAGCAAGGGGTCCTCGGCTGGAGCTGTTGCCACCCTACCCGGGGCAGGCTGGGGACACACGGCTGGTGGGGACCCGGGCCTCATCGTGCCCGTGGGACAAGCAGCTGGCCGGAGGGCAGGAGCGAGCCCATCCTCTCCGGGGACCGTGCTGCCACCGCGAAGGTCTCTGTGCATCTTTGCGGTTGCTTCTCTCACCACCCAGGCTGGGTTGGGGGGTGCCTGGGGGGTCCCTCCTTCCCACAGCACGGGTCCCGCCAGCCCTCAGCCCCCTGGCAAGGGCTTGGGGCTCGGCACCCCCGTCCCCTCCTGTCCCCTCTGCTCCCAGCAAGACCGAGATGGCAAGTCCCGGCGAGCCCCGTGCTGCTGCTGAGGCCAAGGCGGGTGGCGGGTGCTGCGGTGCCCAGGGTGGGGGGGGCCCAGGCCGGGGCGGGCAGCCCCCCCCGGGGAGCCCCCGCCTTTCGGTGGGGCCCACCGCTTTGGCTCCTCCTTCAAGCAGCCTCCGAGCAACCCGAGGCCGGGCCAACGGGGAGGCGGGGGGGGGAGGACCCGCCCCACCCCGCGCCGGGCGTCGCCCTTTTAAGGAAGGGGAAATTCTTCACATAAACAAGCGCGGAGCCGCGGAGCGGGGGGGTCCCTCCCGGAGGGGGGGTCGGGGCGCGGGACCCCAATGTGCCCCCTCCCCCCCCCGGGCAGGCTCGTCGGGGAAGGGGGATTTTGGGGTGGGGGGTGCTGGGAGCGGGGGGAGCCTTGAAACAGCCAGGGAGCGTCTCGCAAGTGCGGGCCGCGGCGGGGGGCGAAGCGCGGCGGGACCCCCCCCCCCGGGCCCCCCGGGTGCGGGGCCGGGGCCGCGGTCGCCCCCGCGGGGCCGGGCGGCTCCGCGCCGCATCCGGCGGGGCCGCGGCCCGGGGAGGCGGGAAACGGGGCATCCGGGGCGATGAGCGGCGGCGGCCGGGCCGGGGACCCCGCTGCCCGCTTGCCCCCAGGCCTGGCGCTGCCCCGCCGCCCCGGCGCCTCCGTTCCCGGCCTCGGGGGCTCTGTCGCCTCCCCACCAAACCTCGGCTGCCCCTCCCGAGGGATGGCGCCTCTGGGGACCCCCATCCCCCCCCCCAGCAGAGACCGCTGCTTTCATTGCAGGAGTGGTTGCGCCCCGCTCCGGGAGAGCCGCCAGCCGGGGCGTTCCCGCCGGGCCAGGCGAGTCCGACCAGCCGCTCTGGAGTAACGGCCTGCAAACCCGCTGGCCCTGGCGCCCGTCCCCCCCGGCGCGCACGGGGAGCCCCCGGGGCTGAGCCGGCACCCCGAGAGCCGGCCGGAGGGGGCGGCTCAGGGCCGCGAGGGGTCCCGGACGCCAGCGAGGCTGAAGGCAGGCTGCAAAATCTCAATTTATCACCCGGCTCCCGCCACGGCACAGGAGCCTTCGCAGAGCCCCGGCCTCCGAGCGGCACCTTAACCGCCCTGCCGTCCCCAGGGTCCCCCATGGCACCGGGGGGGCCGGGAGCTGGTTCCTCCGCCTGCAGCCAGCTGCTCCGGGAGCAGGGCTTGCTGGCTGTCCCTGCCGTGGGGACCCCGTCCCCAGGGCGCCCGGGTGCCTCCCTGGCACCGAGCGGGTGATTAGCGGTCCCGGAGGCTGCCGGCTCCGGGTGTTAATTGGAAGGGGGGGTCTCTGGGGGCGGCTAATTTACTTAGGCCTCGGTGCCGAGGGCTGGGGGCTTCTTCCGCTGCTCCCCCCACCTGCATGCAGCCTGCAGCAGCCCCCCTGAGCTGGGGGCGCCATGCAAACCTGGGGGGAAGAGCCGCCAGGCTGTTAACCCCTTCCTTGCCAGCTGCATCTCTCCCCAGAACGTCCCCCTCGCCTTGGTGTGACACTGGGTCGGTGTCTGGTGCCAGGCGGGGAGGGGGCGACAGTCACAGGGGACAGGGCCTGTCACCGTGGCCCTGCCGGGCCCGGTGGGTCGAGGGAGAGGCCGAAGCTGAACTTGCTGTGGTGGCCCCGGGCCAGGAACCGGGCTCCGTGCGCGATGCAGCATGTCCAGATCTGTGGGGACAAGGAGGGTGGCTCAACAGGGCACCAGGGCCACCCTCACCCTGCACCCATCAGGGGTCCTGTCCCTCCACCCGGCCACCCCTCACCACAGTCCCAGACCTACCAGGTAGGTGATGAAAGCCACGTAGGCGGCCAGCACCAGGCCCAGGGGGATGTAGTATCCCAGGCTCTGCAGCGTGGGTAGGAAGTCCACCACGAAGTAGATATTGATGGCGCAGACCAGTCCCGTGATGAGGGTCATCAGCACCTTCCCCAGGCTGTGGGCACCAAGCGGACATCGGCACTGAGCAGAGCACCCACCCCACATGTCACCCTCTTCTGGCACCTGTCCAGTGCCCCCAGCACACCACATGGAGGACCTGGGTATCTAGATGAGCTAGATCCCACATGGGACATCTCTGCGCACCCCCCCCCCCCCCGCCATGCTCTACCCATGGCTGGACCCTGGGCATGGGTTTTGGCCACAGACCAAATGCATGGCTGGCAGTGCCAATAGGATGCTGAGGACCCAGGGGTACCCACGGGCAATGCTGGGGGCCAAACAGGGCCCTGGGAAGAGGATGAAGAGGGCAGGGGAAGGGGGCTGTCCTCAATAAACCCCTACTCCGGCTGCCCTGGGCATGTGGGAATCAATGTCCCTCGCCAACGTGCCCATGCATTAGCTGCCCCCATAGTGTGGTTTTGGGGGTAGAATGGGCCAAGAGGAGGGTGTCTCTATTTGGGGCACCCTGCTCTGTCCCCCTCGTGTCCCCCTAGACCCCAGCACTCACAGGCCATTGGCGAAGTCGTTCATGAGCGGGCGCAGGCTGGTGAAGGTGAGGACGGGCAGGACAGCGAAGGGCAGCTGGAAGGAGAGTGCAGTGAGGGGGCACAGTCCTGCCTGCGGCCACTGGGACAGGACACGGGGGCGGGCAGCACCCGGGCACCCCTTACCAGGATGCTCTGCAGCACGTTGAGCAGGTCGTTCATGCCTGTGAGGTGGCTGACGTCCTTGAAGGCAGCGATGAAGACGGTGGGCAGGATGGCAAAGGAGCGGGTGAAGAGCACCCGGGCGAAGCGGGACCAGCGGAGCTGCAGGAACCCCTGGGTGCCCAGGGGAAAACCAGGGTGGCAGGGTCCGTCCCCCACTTTGGGAAACCCTCCTCCCGGTTCCCACAGCCTGGCACAGCCCCTGCACATGGGACCCCAGGGAGACCCCCGTGCCCAGCCCATGCCAGGGTGCTCAGGCCCTGGGGTTGGGTGGGTGCCATGGGGACATCAGCGGTGCTGCGGGGACCAGGCCCCCTTGCCCACCACCCCAGGGGCTGTGGGGGCCCGGCCGAGCGGACCCCTGCAGGACTCCGGAGCTCCGCTAGATGTCAGCTCCTGCTCATTAAGCAAATGAGTTTATTAGTGAAATACTTGGCAGGGCTCCGGGGGTAACGTGTGTGTGGGGGGGGGGCAGCCACGGGGAGCAGGGAGGCCCCGGGTGGGCTGAGGGACGGGGGGGATGGCAGCTCGGGGTGCAAGAACTGTGCAGTGCCCCGTCCTGGCTCTCGGGGTCCGGGACCTCCCCGGCAGCAAGCTGCCACCCGTCGGGTGGGCGATGCGCCATGCCTGGCTGCTGCGGGCACTGGGGGGCAATTATCTCTGCCAAACACCCCTGGGGCGTGCCCTGCCCCTAGGGCCCCCCGATCCAGGCAGCTCCAGGCTTTAGCCCCCTCCCGGCAGCTCCCCTCCGCAGCCGCGGGTGAGCCCCCCCCGTCTCTCACCTCCATGACGAACTGCCCCGCATAGGTCCCGGTCATGGTGGAGCTCTGCCCCGCTGCCAGGATCCCCACGGCCCAGATGTACAGTGCCACGGCCCCAAAATAGCAGCCCAGGATGACACCCTGTGTGGGGACACCCTGATGGCAGGGGGGCCCTGAAGCACAGACACCTCCCCCCGGGTGCTGACATCTGCTCCCGGCCTCCCAGCGGTGTAACAGCATCCTCAGCCTCAGGCTGGGGGGTCACGGGGGGGGGGGGGTTGGATATGGGGGTCCAGGGGGAATGCTACGTCCCCAAAGCAGACACCAATGCTTGCTGGCCACGGGGCACAGCCCAGTGCCACTCACCCCCTGGTAGATATCCACAGACACCGTCTTGTTGTTGGGGGGGAAGATGCCAGCGTACTGGCTGACGCTGCTGTTGACACACTTGTTGTGCTGCAAGACACGGCAGGCACAGGTGAGGTGGCCACGTGGTGGCCCCCATGCGCCCACACATACCCCCATCCCGCAGGGACAAGGACAGCCACCCTCCTGGCATGGCCAAGGGGTGCTCGCCCTGCCCTTCTCCAGACCCAGGCCCAGGGGTGGCCCCTGGGGTGCTGGCCAAGCAGGGTGTCCCCAGAGAAGGTGGCCCTGTCCCTGGGGAGCCAGGGTTGGTGCTCACCACGTCCTCGTTTCGCTGGTGGTAGAAGGCCTCACCGAAGACAGCCATGACGAAGAGGTTGATGAGGAAGGAGATGAAGAGGGCCAGGCAGGACTCGGTCAGGAAGTACATGTTGGCCTCCTGCACCTCCTCCTTCTTGGAGCGATCGATCGCCCGGGTCTGGGCACAGCGGGTGAGACGGGCATGGGGGGCTGAGGGGGGCGCCCCCTTCCCTGAGCCCTGCAGCCCCCAGGCCACTGACTCTGTGGCCCACCAGTCCCCTCTACATGGCAGGCACCATCCAGCCCCTTGAGCCACCCCGGGGTGCCAGTGCCTGCGGTGTCCGTGGCAGGGAGGGAGCAGGGACCCAGGTGGGTCTCCTCTGCCCACCTCTCACCTTGACCAAGGAGGAGTGGAGGAAGATGTTATGGGGCATGATGATGGCGCCGACGATGCCCACGGCCTGCAGCAGCTCCTCTCGCCCGCAGCCCGGGCAGTAGGGCAGGAAAATCCCCTTCAGCACCTCCACCTGCGCCGGCTTCACCACCACGTACTGGGGGCCAGGGGAGAGCGGCGCCGTGAGCGGGCTCTGGGTGCTGATGTCCCCTCCGGAGGCCAGCGCCAGTGGGGGATGCCCTGGCTGTGCCAGCCCCGACCTGGCAGCACTGGCTGTCCCAAGCTCCCCCTTCCCTTTACCTCGTAGCCGAAGGTCAGGGCCATGATGGTGATGAGGAGGCCGAAGAAAGCCTCCAGCTTCCGGAGCCCTGGAAGGGATGAGAGCCGGTGTGGGAGCACGCAGGGGGCACTGGTGAGCCGAGAACTCCTCGCTGCCCGGCAAGTGGGCACCCCTGGCACCAGTCCTGCCCCTGTCCCAGCACCCAGCACTCACCATACTTGTCCAGGAAGAGGAAGAAGAGGGTGTCCACGATGGTGATGAGGACCCCACCCCAGAGGGGGATGCTGCAGGATGGGGAGAGGCAGCATTAGCCACATGGTGGCGTGGGGCCAGCGGGGTGGCTGGGGTTTGGGGGCCCCATGCCCTCCCCGTCCCCAAAACAAATGGGGGGGGGTGGCTCTGTCACCCTTGGGCCACCCTGGGGGGGTGAGAGCAGGAGCCAGGGCTGGGGGACGCGGCAGCCCCTGAGGGGAGCAGGGTGCTGAGCACCCGACGCAGGAGCCCGGGGTGGCCACGTGCCGGAGCGGAGCTGGTTACCGGCCGGCTGAGAGCAGGCTGAAGGCGATGGCCGTCCCGATCACCTCCTGCATGTCCGAGCCGATGATGGCTATTTCGATCATGAGCCACAGCAGCACCCGGGGCACCTGGAGGGGATGGAGCTGGGGCCCACTGAGGTCCCCGTGCCTGCGGAGGGACCTGGCCCCCCGGCGCGAGCAGGCAGAGCCCAGGCCCAGCTCGCCAGGGCTGCTCCGGGCTCGGGACAGGGGTGCGCAGGGATGGCAGGGCTGTGAGTCCGGACTCCTGGGGTCTGTGCTCAGCATGGGGCAGGGGTGGAGGGCTTTGGAAACTGGGACTTCATGGGGATTCCTTCGTGGCACCCAGACCCCTGGCCCCATTCTGCAGGCTGGGCCAGAGCAGACCGGGACCCCAGGGGACCCAGGAGTCCGGCCTCCAGCCTCTCCAAGACAATGTCAGGGTGCGGAACGGATCCTGCACTCCCAGTTCCCACATCCTCCCGTATCCCTGCCCCACGGAGGGGGGCGAGGACAGAACCCAGGTCCAATGCTGCTGGGGGTGCTGGGGCAGAGGGACAGGCAGGGGACACATTCAGCCCTCCACTTGGGATTAGTCTTCCTGCCAACTCATGGCTCATCCCTCCTATCCACACCCCCCCCCCAGCAGCGTTCTGCCGCCTTCACAGGCCCCCCAGCTCTGGCCAGGGCCATCCCCCACTTGCAACCCGATCCAGCCCGCAGCACCCCCTCCCGCTCCCCATGCAGCATGCAGAGACTCGCCCCGCGTCTCAGCCGCGCGTCCGTCAGCCGCATCACTGCCCGGACACCCGGGTTCGCCCCCGCTGCCCCACTGCCATCGGAGCCCTGGTGAGTCTCTGCTTTCGCGGGGTGATGGGGGGCAGCGGGGGCCCGGGGCAATGGGCAAAACAGGGGATGGGGGGGCTGCAGGGTGGGACCTGGCAGGAGGCACCTGAAGCCAGGAGGAGGGAGGGAGCAGCTTGGGATGGGCAGGATCCAACCTGCCACGGCTTCAGATGCTTGGACACGCTCACGTGTCCCCAAACCAGCCTGGGGCAGTGACGCGGCTGCTCCCCCACCCTGGGACTTGCCTGACTTGGAGCACCCCCCCATACCGGGGAGCAGAGGTATGTGGGTCTAGGCTGGGGGGCAGCAGGGGCATTTGGGGAGAGCCTGGAAGAGGAGGGGCTCTCACAGCATCTCCCTGCTCCTCTACAGCCCTCAAACAGCCTTGCGCCCCCATATCCCTACCAGGATCCCCCTGGCACTCCCCGAGTCGTGCCCCCACCAGCTCACCATTCCTCCCCACTGCCCCTCACCTTGGGGTAATAGATGTAGCAAATCTCGCCCAGGTCCTTCCCCGTCACGACGCCCAGCCGGATGGCCAGGCGCTGGCACAGCAGGCCCAGGACAGTGGCCCACAGCAGCACCCACAGCAGCTGGGGGGGCCAGAGGAAGGCAATGGGGGCCGAGGACTGGGCAGGATCTGGCTGCCAGGGCCCTCAGCAAGGTTATAAACCAGCCCCCATCCTGCCCCCTGTGCTGGGGTCTGCCGTGGGAACGGGGAAGGGGCTCTGCCCACCCACAGGGGTCCAGATGGGGCGGAGGTGGTGCCCAGCCCTGGCACGGGGCAGAGCCGCTCGAGGTGGCCCTCCTGCCCCCCCCCCAGGCGCCGTCCCCCCATGCCAAAGGGCCAACCCTGCCCTTTCCGCGCATCCCGCGCCCCAGGCTAGGGAAAGGCTGGCTTGGCATCCGGCTGGGCTGGGCAGCCGTTGGAGCAGGAGGTGTTACAAAACTCTCGGCTGCTTCCTGCCCCGGGGCGCTGCCGGGGCCCCAGGGCTCACCTTGAACCTGGCCACGGCCCCACACTGCAGGTCCGACTCCACGTTGCCCGGGTCCAGGTACGCGATGCTCATGAGGAAGCCAGGACCGGTGAAAGCCCAGAGCTTCCTAAAGCTGAAACCAGGCTGGGACAAGGTGGCAGGTCAGAGCAGGGCGTGGGAGAAATTCCTGCTCTGGCTGCTCCCATCCAGAACCAGCATCTCCCAGTCAAGCTCCCTGGTTGCCCCTTGCTCTGTGCTGGGACGGTCCTGTGGCCATTTCTCCCCCCCCCCGCTTTGGGGCTCTGACCCTGCAGGGAAGGAAACGCTGACCCCCAGCCCCTCTTCATCAGCGTTGGGGGGCACCAAGACCCTGAGCCAGCCCAGGGACAGGTCAGCTCTAAATTTGCCACAGCCTAGAAGGAGGTACAATGCTCCCTGAGGAGGTGCCGGGGCCATCGCGCACCGTTAACGGTGCCCCATGAGCCCACGCAACCCTGCTCCCAACCCCTGCTTTCACAAGCCCTCCTGGCAGGGGAACCTCCATCCCTTCCTCTTCTTCCTTCCGCCCGTGGGGAACGGCTGGGGCCGGGGCAGGCTCGCGGGGCAATGCCAGCCTGCGGCAGCCTGGCCGGGCTGGCCACCTCCGGGCCATGGGTGGCCCAGGATGGAGAGCCCAGGGCGATGAGCGAGCTGCTGGGTGGCCCCTGGGGATGGGCATCACCTCGTCCCATGCCTCAGTTTCCCCATCTGGAAAACACTAAGTGTTGGGAAAGCTCAGCCTGGGCATCTGGTGGCACAACCTGCGCTGCTGCTTGCCTGTCTGATGCTGCTGCCAGGCTGGTCTGGGAACCCCGGTGTCCTGGACACGTCATCCCCACCCCAAACTCCACATCCCCTTCGGTACTGTCCCCTGGCATCTCTGCCCGCTCTCGGGCGGGAGGTGCCAGCGGGGCACCACCTACCCTGCTGCCTTTGGGGATGCTGATGAGTTCGTTCAGGTAGGTCTGATCCTGGGTGCTGGGGCGCTGCGGGGAGATGGGGCAGCCGTTGGTGCCGTAAGGCTGGTTTTGGCTGTTGTTCAGGGACCCGGTGAGGCCTGGGAGGTGAGGAAGAGGAGAAAGGACGTGGCAGCCCTCTGGGGGATGACACCAGCGGGCCCCTCTCATGGGGAGCACCCTGATCCCGACTGGGCTCTGCAGATGGTGCCCAGCTTCGCCCCCAACCCTCCTGCCCTTGCTGCAGCAGAGCCCCAGCCCCCCGGCAAGGGGGCTCGGCCCAAAAGGGGGCAGACCCATTTCTCTGGGGGGGGGGGGGATGTGGGGCTGGCTCTGTTTGGGGCTGGATGCCACTTGCAGCTTGGGTGTCCCTAAAAAGCCCTGGCCCCAGGCCAGTCTTCACCAGTTCAAGAGCCCAGATGTGTTTATGGGCAGGAGGGGCAGGATGGGGCCCTGGTCTGGGCTCCCAGTGTGGGGTGGGCAAGGACAGGGGGCAAAAGCCCAGGCACTGTCTGTCCCCAGTCCCCCCAGTCCCCCCCAGCCCACTGGCCCATCCTGGGACTGTGCGGTGAATCGCCGCTGGGCTTTGGGGGAGAGAGGGACAGCAAACAGCTAGGTTCACCCCAGGGGACCCAGGAGTCTGGGAGGGGACAGGACACAGCTCGGGGATCCTGGGGAGCCTGGATACGGACCTGTCCCAGAAGGGAGGGAGCCCAGGCATCTGGGGAAAATGCAACTGGGTGGGAGGGAAAACCCAGGAGTCCCGACAGGTTGGGAGTTGGGGGAGCTCCCTGGGAGGGAGCGGAGCCAGGAGTCCTGGGGAGAGGAAGAGGGACCCGGCAGGGGCAAGGGCCCAGGAGTCTGGGGGAGGAGGGGAGGCAGGAGGCATGGGGGAACCCGGGCGACCCGGGACTCACCTGGCTCCAGCGACGCCATGGCTGGGCCTGATCCAGATGTGTTGCTGGGGCTCCCCAACACTGACACTGGGCTCAGCGCCCGCTGCCCTGCTCTTAAAGGCCCCCCTGACCCCCCCCCCCACTCCCAGAGGAGGAGGAGGAGGAAGTGCTCCTTCCCCACCCACCGACCTGAGCTGGGAGCAAGGGCTCCCCGGAGGGGGGCTGGGTGACATGAATGTGCACAGTCTCAGCCCCCAGGCCCCCCTCCCTGTGCAGTGGGGGGGGCACCCCAGCACCTTCCCGGAGGTGCACGCATCTCTCCTTGCTGTGCGCACACATGTGCGAGCACAAGGGCGCCCGCCCTGCTGTGGGCAACCCGGAGCGCGCCCAGGGGTGCGGGAGCATGCCCACACGTGACCCCCTCCCATCACATGCCAGAGGCCCTGCTCCTTGGACAGGGTGGACTGGGGGGGCCGGGGGAAAGTGTCCCCATGGGCATGAGTCCCAGGCTGGGAGGCAGGGTGGCCCCGCAGCGGTAGGGGAAAGGCCAGAGGAGTGGGAGCAAGGAGGAAGCGGGAGTGCGTTGCACAAGCACGGGAGCAGGTCAAAATGCACACTCAGCCGGGGGGGCACCCCGCCGGCCGGCCGGCTCTGGGGCACAGCCTGCCCCCGGCACTCACCGAGCCCCGTGGCCGGGTGGACCCTGACCCCCAAGGAGGGGTGCTCAGTGTTGCTCCGGAGCAGGCTGCACCCACAGAAGTGGGGCACCCCACCACAGTTGCATGTAGGTCTCCGGTGCCCTTGTGGAGGGAGGGGGGGGTAACACCCAGGCACACCCATGGGTGCCCAGATTGCAGCCAGCCGCCTCTCTGCCCCCCCCCCCCAGCCGGGCTGCACCCCACAGAGCGGTGGGCATCGGGGCTCTGTCCCTGGGGACATGGGGGGCGATGGCCAGGCGTGGGGACGGGGCACGGTCCCCCCCAGGAGCCCGGGGCACCCCTTCGCCAGGCGAGGGCTAGCCCAGAGGCGATGGGGGGAGCCCGCCTGCGTCTCCTCCCCGGATGGGCTACCCACCTCCGCTCCCCCCACCCCTCCGATTCCCCAAAGCAGACGAGGCTGGTGCGCGGGAGCTGCCGGCTGCTTTATTTCCCGAAAGCCGGGACGCTGCGAGGGCTAGAGGCGCGGAAGGGGCTGGCTGTGCCGGAGGCAGCAAAGCGGGCGCCGGGGGGCCGCTGGCGGGCGAAGGGGGCAAAGAAGTCGGCAGCGAAGGCGACGGGGTCGGGGGGCCGCCGGAGCAGCAGGGCCTGGAGGAAGTCGGCCAGCAGCGCGCCGAGCTCGGGGTGCTGCCGCACGAAGGTGGCGTGGGACGCCTGCAGCTCCTCCTGCGGCGCGCGGGGCAGGGTGGGCACCGCCGCCGGCCTCCCCGCTCCCCCCCACGGCACCTCTGTGCTCAGCTGGGGGGGGGCGGGATGCCCAGGTCCTTTTCCGGACTTGTGGAGGCGGGGGAGGCGCCGGCCCCCCTTGCCGCTGGTGCCTCAGGGAGGCGGCGCTGGGCACAGCCCCGAGCCCCCCCGTCCCCTCTGCCCCACATGCCCCCCCGCCTCCCCCTCACCTTCCTGTCCAAGAAGCACGAGTAGAGCTGGGCGTCCTCCTCCCAGGCCAGGGGCTGTTTCGGGAAGAGGGGCTGGGGCTCAACCTCATCTGGGGGCAGAAAGGCAAGGCAGGGTGCCCCCCTCAGCTGCGGGGCACAGGGGCAGGCCTCCCCCTCACCTGGGGGGCACAGGTGCAGGCCCCCCCCCCCGCTGCTGCCCCATACCTGTCTCGATGAGGACGGGCATACGCTGGAGGAGCACCACCACCGGGCAGCCCACTTGCACCCGCTGGGCCAAGTGCCTGCGGAGTGGGGGGGGAGACAGTGACCCTCCTCGTGGTGCCCCCACTCGTGCCAGCGCTGTGACACCCCCAGGCTGGCAGGGCAGGGGGTTTCCCCCCACCCCCCCGGGCAGGCTACCCCCAACGCACCACCCTGTGGCACGCATACCCCTAACTCGTCCCCGTCCCCATACCCGTCCCGGAGGAAGCTGACGTGCCAGGCCACGGGGATGCCCACGCCGGGGTGCACGGCCCGCTCCATCACGAACACCTCCGCCACCTCCGAGCCCACCGGCTGCTGCTGGACACCCAGGGCGCGCTGCAGGGGACAAGCCCGGCTCAGCCCTTCCTCTGGGCACTGCTCGGCCCCGGCTCCCCCCACGCTGCCATTCGCACTCTGCTTCCCCCACCTCTCACCCCACCAGATCCCCCCGCCGCGGCCCTGGCCTCCACCCTCCGCCGGCGCAGCCCCCCGGGGCACCGCAGCGGCAGCTCACATAGCTGGAGGTGCAGAGGTGGCCCTCGGCGTCGAAGGTGGGGAAGGTGAGGTGGGGGGGCACGGCGCGCCGGCGGGCCAGCACCCGCAGCAGCAGCAGGCTGGCGCCCTCCGCCAGCAGCCCCTGCAGCGTGGCCAGGCTGTGGCAGAAGCGCTCGGACACCATCTCCGTCTGCGGAGACACGCGGCACCATGCCAGCCCCAGCCCCATGTGCCCCCCTGCCCCGGCACCCCTGGGGTACGTGCCCTCCCCCCAAGAGCCTGGGAAGCAGGATGGCCACCCCGGGGGGGGGGACAGGGGTGCTGGAGCCTGGCACCCCCATCCCGGGTGCCACCCCAGGCCCTGCTGGCCTCCAGCCCAGGGGAACAGAGGTGAGACCCCCCCCAGCCTCACCTGTCCTTCCCGGACGGTCTTGCTGACGACCAGCTCCTCTCCGTGCCGCACCATGTGGATCCTCCTCTCTGTGTGGTGTGCTCTGAGCTGGGGGAGGAGGGGATGGCACCAGGGTGGGGGGCAGAGCTGGGGCACCTCCTCTCTGAGGTGACATCCCCCTGTCACCTCAACATCCCTTTAATCTGGGGTGAGGGGAGAAGAGAGGATCCCCCCCAGCACCATCCTTGTCCCACTCCGGTGACCCCCAGGGTACCATGGCCAGGTGCATTGTGGGAAACTCCCCATCCCAAGAGCTGCCCTGAGGGCCTGGCGGGTGGACCGGAGCTGAGGGGACAGCAGGCTGCCCACGGTGCCCCAGAGCCTGCCCTCACACAGGGCAAAGCCCCTCTTCAGGCACCCCCAAAGCAGACCCCGGGCAGGGGGGCCAGATGCGGGGTGGGGCAAACAGGACATTGCACTGCCATGGCCAAGCCGCTTACCTCCATGCGCTCGTGCAGCTCCTGCTCCAGGGTCTCCAGTTGCATGGACACATACGCTGGGAGGGCAGATCCACGGTCAGCCTGCACCCCCCTTCCCTGGCCCAGAGAGCTGGGGGGGGTTACGGAGCCAGTTTTCCCCCAGGGAAAATTTCTGCTCCCACCCCCACCAGTAGTGCAGATGCTGCGTGACACACAGGGGCGCCGCCAAGGAGGCAGCCACAGCTCTGGGGGAGGCAGGTTGGCACGGGGGTGGGGGTGGGGGGGGCAGAGCAGCAGCACTCCGGCAGCCCACCACCACGTTTCGGCCTTTGACCCTCTCACCTTCAAGGGTGGTGGCGCATGGCACGCCATCCACCACGCTGCGGGAGCCCGCTCGCACCAGCAGGCAGCTCTGCTCCAGCTCGCCCTCCGGCACGTAGGTGGCCCGGCTCGCCGCCACCCAAAACTCGCCCACGGCCCCGCCACCCGCCGCCACCACCGCCAGCCTCTCCGTGAACAGGCACGGCTCCAGCTCCTCCGGCCCTGCCCGGCGAGACAGCCAGCACTGCCGGGGCGCCCCGACGGGACAGCCGGGAGCCCCGGAGTCCTGGCACCCTCCAGCTCTGGCGGCGCTCCCTGCCTCGGTTCACCCCACTGTGCTGGGCAAACACGGAGCTGTATTTACCCGGCTCAAACGCCAACCCAGAGGAGACCTGGCCCCCCTCTGGCCTCCCCCAGGGGGTCCCAAGGACCAGGAGCCCCCCCCGCTGCGGGCACGCACAGCACAGCACCCTCCCTGCCCCGGGGGACCCCAACGCGTGGCATGACACCACCACGGTTGCGGGGGGGGGGGGGGGGGGGGCGGAAGGTGCCGGGAGGGCAAGAAGCTGCAGGGCAGCGGGGGAGCTGTGTGGGGCACTCGGCGCCGGGGTGGGGGGCACCCAGGGACGCACCGATGCGGCTCAGGAAGCGGGCAGCTGCCTCCGTGCAGGCCAGGACCGCCTGCCGGGACGCCTGGGGCTCCTCCATGGCTCGCCTGGGGGCCTCCTGCCGGCACCCCCCAGGCGAGGGGACACCAGCCCCGACTGGCACCTGTTGGGGGAGCAGGAGCCCCACAGCCCCTCTGACACCCCCCAAGTGCCCAGCTATGTAAGTTTTGGGGGGAGCAGGCGCCCCAGGTTGGCCCCCCGACCCCCCGCACCCAGCCAGAGTCACCGCTGCCGCTCCCCCCTCGCAGCAGTGTGCAGCAGCCCCCAGCACCCACCTCCCCCCTCCAGCCCCCCCCAGACCCCAGACCTGCCCCCCGGCACCTGCTCCCTCTCCCCCAGCCCCCAGGGAGCCTGCACCTGCCCCCCAACAGCCACCGCAGCCCCCCACGGGCCGCAGATCCGCCCCCAGCACCCCCCTCTTCCCTAGGGACCCCCGGATCCGCCCCCCAGCCCCCCACATCCCCCCCACGGACCCCGGCCCTGCCCCCCAACACCCCCCAAGGACCCCCCCAACCTGCATCCCCCCCACGGACCCCGGCCCTGCCCCCCAACACCCCCCAAGGACCCCCCAGCCCCCCATATCCCCCCCACGGACCCCGGCCCTGCCCCCCAACACCCCCCAAGGACCCCCCCAACCTGCATCCCCCCCTATGGACCCCGGCCCTGCCCCCCAACACCCCCCAAGGACCCCCCAGCCCCCCATATCCCCCCCACGGACCCCGGCCCTGCCCCCCCGGGCAGCGGCGCCCCCCCGCGGCCCTCACCCGCCGCCGCCGCCGCCGCGGCGCATCCAGCGTCTCCGCGGCAACGGCCCGGCCCCGCCTCTTAAAGGGGCCGCGACCCCGCAGCGCTGGAGGAGGGGCGCAGGGGGGCCCGTGGGGGGTAGGTGTGCAGGGGGCGGACGGGGCCCCGCTTTCAGGGCGGGGGCGACGGGCACGCAGCGGGCATGCATGGGGGGGTCCCCACCCTCCCCCCTCTGTTTTGTGCCTCAGTTTCCCCACATCCCCAGCCCAGCAGAGGGGCAGGCACTGCTGGGGGTGGGGGCAGAGAAGCCCCCCCCAGCCCCCCAACTGCTGCCATCGCATTGCGGCCTTCCGGGTGGTCGCAGGCTGTGTGCCTCCCCTTGCCCCCCCAGCTAGGGGCTGCCTCGTGCCCGCAGGGGGGCCAGCCCCATGGGGACCCCCAGCACAGAGGAGGCCAAGCATGTACAAACCAGATCCAGACTTTTACTGGGGGGTTGGGGGTGGATTCCCCCCCGCAGCGCAGCAGCGCCGTGCACCCATGCCCCCGCGTTGGGCTCTAGCCCTGCGCCGTGCTCCCCCTCCTCGTCAGGCCGTGCTGGGGCCACAGGGCCGCGCCGCACCGTGTCCCCCCTATCCCAGTGTGTGTGCGCATGGGGGGCTCCAGCCCCAAGCTGGGGGGAGACACGGGGGCCTTAGGAAAGAGCTCCTTACCTGGAGGTAAAATTGGGGCACCCCCCCACTGCTAGGGTAGCTGGGGTCCGTTTGAGCCCCCCCCAGGACACACACAGCTCTAGGAAGCCCCAGCAACAGGGGGCAATTCCTGAGTGCTGGGGGGGAATTGGGGACTCCCAGAAAACCAGGGAGGGGGGAGGCAGAGGAAAAGCCCTTGGTGCTGTCCCTGCAGACCCAGCACTGGGGTGGGGGCTACAGACCCCTAGAAAAGGGGGTCCAAGTGCTTCTAAATGACACCTGGTGACCCCCAGGCGTCAGGAGCAAAAGTGGGGGGGGTGAAAATCACTTGCAGTGGGTGCATGGGGGGCACAGGCCCCTTCTCGCCCCCCACGCCCCAGAGCTCGATCGCCCCCATCGAGCCCTGCCTCACAGGAGGGGGATTCACAGCAAAAATCACGGGGACCTGGGGGTCCCCCTGCGCCCCCCCGGGGCCGAGCAGCACAAGGCCCCCGCGGGGGGGCTAGGTGGCTTTGTAGAGGTCCTTGCGCCTCCGCACCTCCTTGAGGACGCGGGCGCGAAAGGCGTCTGCGGGCTCGCCGCTGCGGCGCGTCAGCCCCAGGGCCTCCTGCAGCTCCCGGCGGTGCGTCCGGAGGAAGGGGTTGTAGGTCTTCTCCTCCCCGATGGTGGAGGGGCACTGCGGGGGGGGGGGGAGGGAGACGTTGATGGGGTGGAGGGACCCCAGGCAAGGGTTCCCCCCCCCCCCCCCCAAAAAAAAACCCAACCCACTCACCGTGCTCCTCTTCTCCTGCCGCTGCTCTGTCGCCCACAGCAGCTTGCGCTCCAGCGCGGGGTTGTCCAGCTCCAGGAGGCTGGCGAAGGTGAGGCACTCCAGCGCGTACTCGTGGCCTGCGCCCGGCGCCCGTCAGCACCGCCGGCCACCGCCGCTGCACCCGCCCGGCTCGCGCGCGGGGCCGGCCGCGAGCCTGGATGGACCCCGCCGGCTCCCCACGGCAGCCAGGGGGCTTCGTGCCTTCCCAGCAAGGGGAGGGGCCCTGGGGGGTAGAAAGGACTTGGGGGGGTGCACCCCCCCGCTCTGCCCCCGTGGCCACTCACCCGGCCACAGCAGCGTGTCCTCTCCCAGGCCCACGGCCACGTCCAGGGAGGCGAGCATGGTCTCGGGGGAGCCCTCGAAGAGCCTGCCTGGAGCCACACGCACACCTGCCCGTCACTGGGGCAGGGAATTGGGGTCCCCTGGGAGCCCCCTGCTTCCACATCCCCCGGATGGGCCCACAGACCCCCCCCACCCAGCTGAGATCCGCCCCCAGGGAAGGACCCCTTTACCCAGCCCCAAGGTCCCCAAAATCCGGGCCCTGCCCCATAACGCGGTCTTGGGGGGCACTATCCTCCCCCATGCCTGGCCCAGCCCCCCGGCTCCGTCCCGCCGAAACGCGGCCCCCTCGGGGGCGCCGCTCCAGGGCAGGGCCGCGGGGGGCCGTGTCCAGCTCACCGCAGCCGGCGAGGAAGAGCAGGTCTCCGGAGAAGAGGCAGGGCGGCCCGCCGAAGGGCGCCGCGTCCAGCACGTACGCCATGTGGCCCACGGTGTGGCCCGGCGTCGCGAGCGCCTCGAAGCTCAGGCAGCCCACGCTCACCCTCTCCTTGTCGGTCAGGGGGCTGCGCCAGGGCAGAGGGGAGCCCCATCAGGGCAGCTCCCCTGCCCAGGATACCCGCGGCCCCCCACCCCCAGCACACTACTGTCACGAGCATGCCAGGTCTCTGCCCACGGATGGGACGATGTGGTACAGGGGGGACAACCCAATATCGGTGGGCAGGGTGGAGCAGAGTTAAAGGTGTGTGTCGGGGTGAAGCCCCCCCCCCCAAGTTTGCAGGGGGCCCGGGGGACACGAGGGCTGGGGCCTTACTTGGTGAGCTCAGGAACGGCGTCGAGGGCACTGCCGTACACCTTGCAGGAGCCGTGCTGCTGGCGGAGCGCCGCATTGCCCCCGCTGTGGTCCCTGCGGGCAGGGCAGTCAGCACCCCCGAGCGTCCCCCCACATCCCCACCCCATGTGGGGTAGGTATGGGGGAGTCATTCCCCCCAGCAGCCCCGACTGCAAACGCAGAGTCCTGGGAATGGGGCGGCGGGGGGGGGGAGGAGGAGGGGGAGCTCACATTTCCCCATTCCCAGGAACCAGGCTCTGGTCTGGGGGGCCCATAACCCTCCCCTCCGCGATGCTGCTGGGCCCACCCTGACATGCCCCCCCCGCCCCCCCAGACTCCCAGCATTACCCCACAGCAGACACCAACCCCCCAGGACCCCTGCTTGCCCCTTACCAGTGTTTGTGGGTGCAGAGGATGGCCTCCAGCAGCACCCCCTCTTCTTCAATGGCAGCCTGAGGGTGGGGGACAGGGAGATATTGGGGGGGGTGATGGCAGGCTCCCAGAGACCATCTGCCCCCAAATCCCCCCTCCGGGCCTGCCCAGCACCCCCAGGCCACTTCTCTGCAGTGCCAGATGTGGCAGCTCTGCCACCCCCCCCAAGATCCCTCCTCACCTTGCCTCACCATGGGGATGCTAAAGGCATCGAGGGCTACAGATTAGGGACAGGTTTGCCCCCCTGCCCCCAAAAACAGAGATTCCCCCCTGCCTGGACAGTCAAACGCTGGGGTAAATGCCAAGACAGGGGTGTACGCACAGGGATCAGCCATGTAGCCCCCCTCCATCTCCCCAACTTCTGGCTGTCCATGGGGGGTCCCATAGGAGCAGGACCTCCCCGTCCCTGCAGTGGGGCCCCTCCTGCCCACCCTGGCCAATGCCACACCCCTCCCCCAGGGACAGAGGATGGCTCCAGCCTGGGGGACCCCTGCCAGGGGGCTGGGGGGGGTCTCACCTGCACGGCCAGAGGATCGGAGGGGTCGACGACAGCCGCTCGGCCAGAGCCTGTGTCGATGACCAGGTAGCTGTAGTTGTTGGAGAGCACGGGAATGGGCAGGATTTTCACCACTGGGGGACGGACAGGCAGAAGAACATCAGGGCACAACCTCTCTGCAGCCCCCCAGGTGAGGGGGACAAAGCTTGCTACCCCATCCCAAATTTCAACCAAACTCTGGCACCCCCACCCCACCCCAAAATGCCCCACACCCCGATGCCGAACCCAGGCAACGGGGAGCAAGCCCAGCCCCGGGGGCAAGGACAGGCAGGCCACCGGCGGGGGCACAGCCCCCAGACCCAACTCACCGCCGAAGCCGAGGGGCCGGGACACGGAGTGGCCGCGCGGGTACCGCTCGCGGGCCTTCTTCACCTGGCGCTTGTAGAAGAGGTAGCCGAGGCGGGTGCGGGCGTACAGGCTGTACCTGGGGAGGGCGGCGGGGTGAGCCCGGCGGACGCGGCCCCCCCCTGCTCAGGGAGACACATCCTTGCCCCCACCCTGACAAGAAAGGGGGGAGAGGGTCCCCCCCCGCCTACGGGGCCACCCCCAGCCCTGGGGAGGATGGACGGGAGTTGGCCCACGCACTGCTGCAGAGGCGCGTGGAGGGGTGGCAAAGCTCGGCAAGGGCTGGGGGGGGCAACGTTCAGAGCAAGGCGTTAGCGGCGAAGCCAGGCCAGGACGCCTGGGCTCCCAGCGAGGTTCTGGCTGCCGGACGCCCGGGTTATCAGCAGCAGCGTGCGTGCAGGGGGGTGTTATCAGGAACAGGGTGTTCCTGGGGTTATCAGGAGCAGGGAGGCTGTGCGTGCGTGTAGCGTGCCAAGCTGCAACCTCGTGGCGCTAAGCCCAGCTCCCGCAGCCGCCACCAGGAACTCAGGCATCCAACCAAGCTTCCCAAAGCTGCCCGGGCGGCACCGCTGACCTGGGGAGGCAGTGCAGGGGGATGTGGCTTTTGCAAATCCGTATTGTGCCCTGAGAAGGGAGCAACACGGTATGGCAAAGGGCAACCCAGAGCCCCGTGCCTCCTCCACGGCCTCCCAACCTGTGGGGAAACTGAGGCACAAAGGGTTAGAGATGGTAGCAAGCAGCCAGGAGCCCAGGCGTCTGGGTGGCTCAGCCGCCTCCCTCGTACCCGCCAAGGCCAAGGCTGGACCAACCGCGCCGGCACTGCCAAACTCTTTTCTTGTTCCACCCCCACCCCCCTGGCTCCCAGTACAATGAGTGAACTGGTAGGCCACTAGACTGGGGGAGGGGGGGGTAACGGTGCAGCCTTCCCCATCCAACTCCCACACTTGTCCTCTGAGTCTGACACCATGTCCCTGGTCCCACCTGCAGCTTGCCTGGGGTGGCACCACCCACCTCCGGCTTGGCCCCGTGCCGCAGCTTGCTTCAGAGAGGTGGCAGAGGCCGTGCCTGGACTCCTGGGTTCCTCCTGGCCCCAGCCCCGGGTGCAGCCACCCAGCGGCTGGCCCCACATGTCCACCCCATGACCCTAGCGGGTTGTCACACCCTTGACACATGAAGACGTGTGCACCACGTGGCCAACCCGCTTGGGGAAGGGGGCTGCTCTCAGCCCTGGGGCATCGCCAGGAGGAGATGGGGGTCCCTTCCCCACGGACCAGGGCCTGAAGGCAGTTTCCTCCAGGCCCTCCCCATTGCCTGCTCCAGATCTGCAGCGAGGGCAGAATCGGTTCCCCAGGCAGGTTCCCTCTCCCCCGGCTCAGGCCCTTCGCGGGCAGGCATCGCGGGGGGGAGATCAATACACCGGCCTCAAGCTGCTCCCGGCGGCAAGGACCTGGGGGCATCGCTGCAGGGGGCTGTGCCAGCCCCTGCCCCTCTCTGTGTTGCATGGTGGGGATCCTCTGTCCTTCTGTCCCTGGCTGGACAGATGGCACCCTGGTGCGAGGGGAAGAGCAGGCTGACACCCCAGGGCGAGGGGAAGAGCGGGTCCAGAGACAACGGCAAGGAGGGCCCCAGCCTCCTACCTGCCCCGGCTGGGGGATGGCACAAGCCCCCGTGCCGCAGGCGCCGCACGGCTCCATCGCCAGCCAGAGACCGAGGGCGCTGCTCGCCTCCGGGAGGAGCTCGAGCCCCAGGGCTTTGCCCACACCAGCACACCCCAAAGGCAGCATCCGCTTTGGGTCGTGGCTGCTGAGCATCCCCAGCTCGGTTGCCCCCCACCCGGGAGGCCCATGCCCAAGGGTGGCCCCACACAGAGATTTGCCTCTGGGTGCAACAGCCACCGGGTCCTGGAAAAGGGGGAAGTGCAAGCCGCTTCCTAGGCTCTTTGCTGAGCAACGGAGGGGACAGAAAGCAGAAGAGGCTGAAGGAGGGGGAAGCGAGAAATGGCCCGGAGGCCTGCCCCGCATGGAGGTGCAACGGGTACAGACACTGGCCAGCGGGCTTGCTCCCCACCCTGCTTCACGCAGCAGCGCTTCAGGGCTCGGGAGGGAGATGGGGGCAGGGGTGATGTACCATGACGTACCAACTGGTACCATGAAGGACATGCAAAGACCTGGGTTGTTTCAGGCTCTCTCTGCCCCATTCCCAGGTCAAGAAGATCTCCTTGAATCATTAAATACTGTCACAGGCCATCATCCTCCAGACAGCAAAGGGAAGTGCATCAGGGCCATGTGGCCCTGGCATATGCATGTAGAGAAAGTAAGAGCAGGAGACTAAAACCACAGGGCTGGATCAGCCCCTCTGGCCTCAGGCTGATTTCTGTCCCCACTGCCCACTCCGGGGCTGCAGTAGGACACGTATTCCCCCCTCCCTGATGCTCACCCTGTCCAGCAGCAGTGGGTGTGTGGCCAGCTCAGGCCTCCTGTGCCATTTCCTCTCCACTGAGGACCCCAAAGCCCCTTGCTCAGGCAGCAAATGTTCCTTGGAAGACAGGTGTCTCCAGAGATGCACAAAATCCTCCAGCACAGATCCCAGGACACGGCTGCCTTGCTTCCAGCGGAGAGGGTCTGTCACGGGGGAAACCTCTGCCTCCGTCCGTAGCTTCAGGCCACCGGTTTCCCAGGCACACTGGGAAGGTTGTGGGAGGGATCCTGCCAAGAGCCAGGTCTCCCCTGCCTCTGTGGAAGGCCACAAGCCCAAAGCCGGGGTGCGGCTGCTCGCGGGACTTTCAGGGAACATGGGATCCTGCCAGCAAGCAGCAATCCAGCACCGCCTGCCACCGTGGTTCAAAGGGATCGGTGCTGGCAGCCCATGCCCAGAGTGAGCTGCTGGCAGGAGAGGAGAGGCTGGGGCACAACTGGTGGGTTAACAATTAGACCTGAAAAACAGGCCCAGTCGATCTTTGTCGAGGGAGGAAAGTCTGAAATCCTCTGCAGCAACAAGCAGCTGAGGGCAATCGGCACCACGTGGGAACGCCGGAGGCCACGGCTGGTTCCCAGCCCCGCTGCAGGCTCCCAGCGTGACCCCGGAGGAGCTCAGCTGCGGCCTCCCAGACAGCAAGTGCTTACAATGCCTCCCTTTGTCCGCCGGCCTGGGCAGACCACGCGCACCGGGGGGGCTGCGCAGGCAGCTCACGCAGATCCAACCCCAATCTCCTTATGCAAGAGCATTACAGAACGAGGCAGGGTTCAAACCGCCCCTCTCAGGCTGTCTGGTCCCCGTGGCTGTGGGCTGCTGAGCACAAATTCCTCCCTGGGTGGCTCCAGGACGGCGCTGTACAAACAGAGGAAGATTTGCTGTTCCTTCAATTGGAGGCAGAACAAAGGAGAGAAGCCAGCGGGTCCAGCAATGACTTCAGCTTTCCTGCTCCCTGCAGATGGCTCGGGCGCTCGTCGCCAGCTCCCAGCTCAGACCCTGCCGGCGCGGGATGCCTGAATGGGCATGTGGGCTGCGAGGCAGGGGGTGCTGCCCCATGGGGCGTCAGCAGAGACACACGATGAACATGCACGCTGGCAGACGAGTTCAACTGGCCCTGCTGCACAGGCAAGCCTCCTCCCCAGGCTCTGCCCGCGCGTCCCATGGAGCTGCGGGGGATGCACTGGGGAAGAGGATGCTCAGACCACCTCATGCAGCTGTGCTGGGCCATGGCCAAGGCTCTCTGGGAGCAGGGGAGAGACAGGAAAGTCCTTTTTCCCTCCAGGAGACAGGATCCTCCTTAGCAGGGGCTGATAGGAGACACAAAGACCTCACACCGCAGCTCTCAGAGTAGCTGAGACACCACCACTTTGTCTTAAGGAAGAGCCCTATACCTTCCCAGAGCCCAAAGAAGACCACATTAAGAGTGGAGTCAGCTGGAGACATCTCCCAGAGCTGCAGGTGGCCTGGACAAGGGGAGCCTGGCACCTCTGGGGACAGGGTGCAGGATCCACCGCTCCTTAGGAGAGGAGCTTTGCAGCAGGTGCCCTGGGGCAGGGAGCGGTTGCCCAAACCTCCCCCACCGCCTCTGCCACCCCACCGCTTCCCTCACAAAGAGGACAAGGCCTGCAAGAAACACCGCGTGCCACAGCTCCACGCACGAGGCTCCATCTCTGCAAAGCGATCTGCTCCTCCATCTGCTCCTCACCAGCTGCTGATCTGGCCCCAGCACCCTGGCTGCCGGCAACGGGGCTCATACCCACAGCTGCACCTCCTCCACCGCTCGGCTGTCACCGTCCCTCCCCAGCCATCACCTGCATCTTCCCCTCACCCCGGCGCGCTCCCCCGGGCCCTTCGCAGCTCCACGCTGGAGCGGGTTCAGCCTGTCCCTCTTTCCCACAAGGTCTCTCCGTGCCGCTGCTTGCGGTGATTTATCTGCAGGCTGCCGACAACTCGACGCAAACCAGCTTCCAGGAAAGGTGCCACCCGCCCCACGGAGCAGCTGCGCACCCCGCGGGCGGGCGGACGCTGAGCCCCGGGGCGCAGCCAGGGCCGGCACGAGGCGGCCGCAGACCCGGTCCCGCGGACGCCCCCCGCGAGCCGCGGGCTGGCGCCAGCCGCGGCCGGGACCCGCCAGCAGCGCCTTCGCCCCGCAGCCGGCGAGGCCGCAGCGCCGGGGGTCCCGGCCGGGGCAGACCCCGCGGCGCGGCGGGAGCGGGGCACGGGGGGGGGACCCGTCCCACGGGTGACGCTGCCCGGGGCGGCCCGCGGAGCGGGGGGCGCGCACGCCGCCCCCAGCCCGGCCACCCGCGGATGCCCCCGCGCCCCCCCGGCGGGCACTCACCCCACGCGGAACAGCAGCGGGCCGGCGAGGGCCATGAGCGCGGCGGCGGCGCGGCGGGCGAGGCGGTGCAGGACCGGGCAGCGGAGCAGCGAGGCGGCGCCCAACCCGCAGGCACCGGCCGCCGCCGCCGCCCGCAGCACCGCCCGGCAGCGCGGCCCCGCCATGCTCCGGGCGCCCCCGGCCCCGGCCCCGGCCCCGGCCCCGCCCCCTCGAGCGCCGCGCCACGGCGCCCGCCAATAGGGAGCGGCCGAAGCTCCGGCCCCGCCCCCCGCTCCGCGGGGCTCCCGCGCCGTTCGCGCCGCCTGGTGGTCACGTCGCCCCGCTGCTTCGGAAGGGGGGGGGACCCCGGCGCGTCACCGCCGGGAAGGGGGGGATGCCCCCCACAAACCGCGTCACTGCAGGAGCAAGGGGGCTCCCCACGCTGACATCACTCTCTGGGGCAGGGAGGTCCCCCAAAGTGACATCACTGCTGCGGGGGTGGCAGCAAGGGGGGCCTGGCTGGGCCCCCGTTAGGCCGTGGCACCCGGCAGAGCATTAGGGTTGTGTCGGCGACTGTCCCATCGGGATGGGAACGGCGGCGAGGCCCCAGGGGGCTCTGAGGGGCTGCGACGGCAGCACGCAGGCCAGTGGCAGGAGACTGTCGCCCCTGAAAACAGGGCTGCTGTCACTGCTGTCAAAGGGCAGTCAAAAGGTCAGTATCTCCGCTGGTGGCAGGGGACGAGACCCTGTCCTGGGTGCACACCCCTCTCAGAGGAACCAAGGGGAGCCCAGCTGGGCAGGGAGCAGGGTAAGGGAGGCTGTTATGAAGGGACAGAGTGCACCCTCAGCAAGTTTGCTGATGATGCAAAACTGGGAGGCGTGGCCGATACGCCGGAGGGCTGTGCTGCCATTCAGACAGAGCTGGACAGGCTGGAGAGGTGGGCGGAGAGGAACCTCATGAAGTTCAACAAAGGCAAGCGCAGGATCCTGCACCTGGGGAGGAATAACCCCATGCTCCAGTACAGGTTGGGGGTTGACCTGCTGGAAAGCAGCTCTGCCGAGAAGGACCTGGGAGTGCTGGTGGACACCAAGTTAAGCATGAGGCAGCAATGTGCCCTTGTGGCCAAGAAGGCCAATGGTATCCTGGGGTGCATCAGGAAGAGTGTTGCCAGCAGGTCGAGGGAGGTGATTCTCCCCCTCTACTCAGCCCTGGGGAGGCCACATCTGGAGTACTGCGTCCAGTTCTGGGCTCCCCAGTACAAGAGGGATGTGGCACTACTGGAGCAAGTCCAGCGAAGGGCTACAAAGATGATTAGGGGACTGGAGCATCTCTCTTATGAGGAAAGACTGAGAGAGCTGGGCCTGTTTAGCCTGGAGAAGAGAAGGCTGAGAGGAGATCTTATCAATGTGTACAAGTATCTGAAGGGAGGGTGTTGAGAGGATGGGACCAGACTCTTTTCAGTGGTGCCCAGCGACAGGACATGAGGCAACGGGCACAAATTGAAACACAGGCAGTTCCATCTGAACATGAGGAAAAACTTCTTCACTGTGAGGGTGACAGAGCACTGGAACAGGTTGCCCAGAGAAGTTGTGGAGTCTCCTTCTCTGGAGATATTCAAAACCTGCCCGGACGCGATCCTGTGCAACGTGCTCTAGGTGACCCTGCTTGAGCAGGGGGGTTGGACTAGATGACCTCCAGAGGTGCCTTCCAACCTCAACCATTCTGTGATTCTGTGATTCTGTGATTCTGTGTTAAAGCATTAAGGCAGCTCTCAAGAAGCTGAGAAAAAATAGGACGGATCAGAAACTCCAGAGGTTTGAATGTAAAAATACCCCAAAGCACCTGAGAAGGAGATGGATGAACAACATGCAAAGGCCTTCTTGAGCCCCTGGGGAGAGCCTGTAGGGCCAAGAGTGAGCGAGGAGCAGCCAGAGACGCTGAATGACACGTCTGGGCCCCGGCAGAAGGACTCCAGGATGTTCCCAGGTTGGATCTCCCCATCCAGGTGGCTCAGCTGGAAGCCCTGGGGGGAGGCTGTGGGACAACCAGGAGAACCATCACTTCGAAGGACAGGCCGGGGGGGTCATCCCAGCTCCTGTCCCAGCCCCTCATGTGCCCTCTGCCAACCCCTGGGTCTGCAGCACTCTCTCCTGGGATAAAACACTGGCTTGCAGCGCCCAGACCTCTCCTCTAACGTGGGGCTCCCCACAGCACCCTTCTGCTAATCAGGCAGGTTTCTTCCCTGCCTGCCCCGGCTGAGATCCCCTGTCCTGGGGTGGGACTGTCTCCCCAGCTTCCCCATCATCTTCTTCCCTCCTGGATCTCCTGCAGCTCAGCCAGTGCCTTTTCCAGACCTGCCCTGGGTGACTCAGGAGGAGGTCTGGAAATACAGTCTGGCTTTTCTTTTTAATTAGAGACATCCCTCCTCACGCAAATCCAGCCCTGACCCTGAGGATGATGACGCTGTCTCCCACAGCCTCACGGGGACCTGAGCCCAGCAGGTGCGAGGCCCTGAGGGTGAAGCCTGGAGCTGGGCTGTGTCTTTAGGCAGGAGAGTCCCAGGACATGTATGGACCAGGGCAGTGCTGTGAGCGTAGCGGGGGTACATGTGGGACTGGAGGACACCCGTGTGGGATGTGACAGATGTGCCCAGGACATCCCAATGGATGTGACTACCCAGCCCTGGGGGTGATGCGGAGCAGGCAGCACCACAAGGCAGCCTCCCACACACCTTCAGGCAGCCCTGGGCAGGGGGGAGGGAAGATGTATCAGGAGCCAGAGAGGCCCCCCGGGTGGTGAGAGTGGGCGGTTTCGTCAGGCCATCCCCTTTATAAAGCACATTTCCAGCAGTCTGGGGCAGTTCCCGGATAATCCGTCTGCTTGTCCTCAGATGAGCAGCTCTGAGCAGTGTGTCTGGCTCCAGAGGGTCTGCTTTTCCCCAGGTGCTCTGTCCCAGAGCAGCCCCTGGCAGGGAAATGTGTATAATCGAATTTCCTTGCGCAGAGCTGGGGCGGGTGCAGGGACAAACTAACCAGGAGATTCTGGGCGCTTGTGAGGCCAGTTGTGATGCTGAGCACCAGGCTCTGGGGACGAAAGACCTGTGGAGTCCACATGAAGAGGGAAGACCGTCCCTGTGCCAAACCAAGTGCTTTGCATGGGCTCCATGGATCTTCTCCACAGTAGGAGCAAGAATAGGATCAGCCAGCAGGAGGCTTGGAAAAGCCTCCTGCCTGGTGGCACAGCCCGCCGGGAGCATGGCGGGACGGGTACTTCTGTGCCAGCAGGCACCGTCCGTGCTGAGACCTTGTCTGCCCTGTGGAGGGGGGCCCTGGTGATACCAGACAGAGCAAGGACTGTCACCAGTCACCTCAGAGCACACGTGGCGTTTGCTACCATGGTGGGTACATCCCTGGAAAAGCTGGTATTACATTGCGCCCTGACAAGACAGTGCCCGTGCTGCGGCCGGGACTGGTGAGGGATGGGTGAAGTGGAGATCCACCTTTTCTTGTTCAATGCTGCCGTGCTGCACCCTGCAACACGGACCCCACGGTGTGTTTTGGGCTCAGGGTGATGGGGAGCAGCCCAGGCACTGGGCATTGCAGATGCAGCCATCTCCCCCAGAGCCACAGGTCCCGTTTGGAGGGTGCAAAAAGAGGCCCACAGCAGTGGTGCGCAGTGGGCATCTCTGCTCGGCCCCCTCTCTGGCTCCCTGGGGGGATGGGGGTGCAGATCCTCCCCCCATGACCCCCAGGTCTCCCCCCACAGCTGCCCTGAGCCTGCCCTGCCCCTCTCCAGCACACTGCCCGCGTCCCCAAGGCTGCCAGGACAAGGGCAATGATCGACGAGGTGCTGCCCTTTCATCCAAGTCCAGTCTACGGCTCAGCTCCGCAACCGCACGTGCCCCCCCCAAACCAGCCTGGGTCCCCCCAGATTTCCCTCAGCCCAGCCTGGGTCCCCTGCCTCGGATCCCCTCCTAACCCAGCAGGGTCCCCCAGGTCCCCACACCGGGTCTCCCCAAATCCCCCCTAAACCAGCAAGGTGTCCTCCCACAGACCTGCCTCCCAGCCCACTCGGGTCCCCCTCCAGATCCCCCCAACTCAGCGGGGTGCCCCCCAGGGCAGGGGGGCAGAGATCCCCTCCCAGCCCAGCCGCGCTCTCCCCGAACACCCCAAAGCCCACCCTGGACCCCCCCCGCGTCCCCCCAACGCAGACCCCCCAACGCACCTCCCCCCCAACCGGGCTTGGCCCCCCCAGGCGGCGCCCCCGGCCCCCAGGCGCCCCGGTGCAGTAGCGCGGAGCGGCCGCGGGGGGGGCGCCGCGAGCCGGGTGCGGCGGGGCCGCGGCGGGTGCCGGGGCGGGCCCGGGGGAGCGGACGGCGCCTCTTCCCGCCCCGGCCTCCCGCCCCGGCGGAGCGGCCCCAGCCCGGCGGAGCGGCGCGCAGCAGGTAGGGCGCCCCGGCCCGGCCCGGCCCCGGCCCCGGCCCCGGCCCCGCGGTCCCCCTCCCTCCCGTCGGTTTCCCCGTGGGGGGCCCGGAGGTGGCGGGGCGCCGGGGTGCCCCCGGGGTGCCCCCCTGCCGCTCGGACCGGGCCCCCCCGCCGCGCCCAGCTCGACCCTGTCCCGCCTGCCCCACCGATCCCAGCCCAGCCTGCCCCCAGCCCGCCCCACTAACGCAGCCCGGATCCCCCGATCCTTCCCTGACCCCCGTCGCCCAGCCTGCCCCCAGCCCGCCCCACTAACGCAGCCTGGATCCCCCGATCCTTCCCTGACCCCGTCGCCCAGCCTGCCCCCAGCCCGCCCCACTAACGCAGCCTGGATCCCCCGATCCTTCCCTGACCCCGTCGCCCAGCCTGCCCCCAGCCCGCCCCACTAACGTAGCCTGGATCCCCCGATCCTTCCCTGACCCCCGTCGCCCAGCCTGCCCCCAGCCCGCCCCACTAACACAGCCTGGATCCCCCGATCCTTCCCTGACCCCGTCGCCCAGCCTGCCCCCAGCCCGCCCCACTAACGCAGCCTGGATCCCCCCGATCCTTCCCTGACCCCCGTCGCCCAGCCTGCCCCCAGCCCGCCCCACTAACGCAGCCTGGATCCCCCCGATCCTTCCCTGACCCCCGTCGCCCAGCCTGCCCCCAGCCCGCCCCACTAACGCAGCCCGGATCCCCCCGATCCTTCCCTGACCCCGTCGCCCAGCCTGCCCCCCAGCCCGCCCCACTAACGCAGCCCGGATCCCCCGATCCTTCCCTGACCCCCGTTGCCCAGCCTGCCCCCAGCCCGCCCCACTAACGCAGCCTGGATCCCCCGATCCTTCCCTGACCCCGTCGCCCAGCCTGCCCCCAGCCCGCCCCACTAACGCAGCCTGGATCCCCCGATCCTTCCCTGACCCCGTCGCCCAGCCTGCCCCCAGCCCGCCCCACTAACGCAGCCCGGATCCCCCGATCCTTCCCTGACCCCCGTCGCCCAGCCTGCCCCCAGCCCGCCCCACTAACGCAGCCTGGATCCCCCGATCCTTCCCTGACCCCCGTTGCCCAGCCTGCCCCCAGCCCGCCCCACTAACGCAGCCTGGATCCCCCGATCCTTCCCTGACCCCATCGCCCAGCCTGCCCCCAGCCCGCCCCACTAACGCAGCCTGGATCCCCCGATCCTTCCCTGACCCCCGTCGCCCAGCCTGCCCCCAGCCCGCCCCACTAACGCAGCCCGGATCCCCCGATCCTTCCCTGACCCCCGTTGCCCAGCCTGCCCCCAGCCCGCCCCACTAACGCAGCCCGGATCCCCCGATCCTTCCCTGACCCCCGTTGCCCAGCCTGCCCCCAGCCCGCCCCACTAACGCAGCCCGGATCCCCCGATCCTTCCCTGACCCCCGTCGCCCAGCCTGCCCCCAGCCCGCCCCACTAACGCAGCCTGGATCCCCCGATCCTTCCCTGACCCCCGTCGCCCAGCCTGCCCCCAGCCCGCCCCACTAACGCAGCCCGGATCCCCCGATCCTTCCCTGACCCCCGTTGCCCAGCCTGCCCCCAGCCCGCCCCACTAACGCAGCCCGGATCCCCCTGATCCTTCCCTGACCCCCGTCGCCCAGCCTGCCCCCAGCCCGCCCCACTAACGCAGCCTGGATCCCCCCGATCCTTCCCTGACCCCCGTTGCCCAGCCTGCCCCCAGCCCGCCCCACTAACGCAGCCCGGATCCCCCCGATCCTTCCCTGACCCCCTGCCCCTCAGTCACCACCTCAATCCCTCCAATCCCGTCCCCCTCTGGGAGGTGACAGCCCATGGGTCCCAGTACTGGACTGAGTGTCCCAGAGGGGGTGGCATGGATGGGGCCTGGGGATGGGGGGGTCCGGTTCCCGAGCCGCGGGGCAGGCTGTGCCCCATGGGTTTTGCCCCCATGAGGTATGGTGCCGTGCTGCCGAGTTTGCTGGAGCAGATGGGGGTCTGTTTGGGGGGCCGGGCTGGGGGCTGTCCCTGTGTCCCCCCCCAGCCCCTTGTCCCCAGGGCGGCTGTGCAGGGGGACATGCGCCACCTCTCGCCCTGGGCACGACATCCCCCTCGGAGGTGCTGGCTGGTTGGAAATGGGGCCGCCAGCGGGTTGTGGGGCAACCTGTGGATCCAGCTGGCTGGGGCAAAGTCCCACCAGGCAGGACTTGCCCGCCGTGGCAGGAGCGAGCAGAAGGGCAGAGCGGGATCCCATGCACAGACCCTGGTGGGAAGGGCTCCCCCGCAGGCTGGGGGCCATCAGACCCATGTGGAGCATCTGAGGCTGCCGGGGTCCGGTGGGCAGGGGGGCGAGGTGGCGCAGGCCTGTGCCAGGCACAGCACCCGGCGGCATGGGGCCTTGTGCGGGGCTGCTGCTGTGATGGGGAGCGGCTCTGCGCCGACAGCGCGGGGGAGCCTGGGCGCCCTTGGTGTGAGAACAGGGGGTCACATCTGCCACATGCACCCGGCATCCCTGACACCCCCCGGGGCAGGGCTTGCAGGGGGCAGAGAGGTTCTCAGCACAGCTGAGAGCCAGCAAACTCGTGCCCCATGTGAGCCGCACAGGGGAAGGCAGCTGGGTGGGGGCAGCGAGCCCAGCAGTGCTGTCCCAGCCCCCGTACACCTGGGGTGGGTCCCGCTGACCCCCGGGCCTGAGCCAGGCCAAGCCAGGCCAGGCTGTGCAGCGCTGAGCCGTGCTGGGCCAAGCCAGGCCAGGCCGTGCCGGGCCGTGCCGAGCTGTGCCGGGCTGTGCCAAGCTGTGCCGTACCAGGCTGTGCCGTGCCATGCTGTATAGAGTTGAGCTGTGCTGTGCCGAGCTGCTGGGAGTCTCCTGGTGCTCCTGAGAAAGCAGATTATTCCCAGGGCAGCTCTGCCCCGGGGACCCTGGGGAAAGCGAGGAGCCCTGTCCCCCCGTCCACAAGCCCTGGTCCCCCTAAGGTGGCGCTCCCCTCCTTGGCACCCCAGGGTCCCCACGGGGCTGGTAGCAAGGGCTCGAGCCAGGCAGGTGTGGGGTGAGGGAGAGGGGCTGGGGGGGTTAGGGGCAGAGGGGGGTGAGGATGCGGTGCGCGGGGGTATGGGTGTGCGTGGGGGAACTGGAGGTGTGTGCGTGGGGGAGGTGAGGTGTGCCTGGGGGTCAGGGTGTCACGAGGGGTATGGGGCGAGCATGGGGGTCTGGGTATGAGTGTGGGTTTGGGGTGTGCGTGGGGGTATGGATGTGTGTGGGGACACAGGGTCTCCATGAGGGGTTGGGGTGTGCTTGGGGGTAGGGGGGTCCGTGTGGGTTTGGGGTGTGCATGGGGTGGTGCGGGTGTGCGCGGGGATATGGGGTGTGCGTAGGGGTTGGGGTGTGCGTAGGGGGGCTGGGTGCTAAGGTTGGGCAGAGGGTTAGGGGGTGCATGGGGGTTGGGGTGTGCGTGGCGGGTGCGGGGGGGGTCTGGGTGTGCGCGTGGGTACGGGGGTGCGCGAGGCCGGGGGTTATCTGCTGGGAGGCAGCTGAGGAGATGAGCAGGGGTGTGTGTCGGGGCAGTCAGGCAGGGTGCAAGCGGCAGGGGGGTGCAGGTGTGTGGGGCAGGCGGGTGATGCCGGGGGGCAGCGGGGAGGCTGGGGGAGACGGATGCAGCCCTGTGCTGTGGGGGGCCCTGCGTCCTGCTGGGGCGAGGCCCCCCCACGCGGCGCTCTCATCTGTGCTGAGTCACGGCGCGGCACAGCTGGGGGCCTGGGGGGGTGTGACTCCCCCAGGGGCGATTTGGGGGTCCCCCTTGGTCCCTGGGTGCCTGTTGGCCCGTGGCCGTGGGGCTGGCTAAGGCAGGACAAGGTGGGGGGCACCCCCGTGCGGCAGAGCTGGGGGGTGGCGGGGGGGTCCCCGGCGGGGCTGGCGCACGGCGGGGGCGCGTTGGGATCCGCGGCCGTGCCGGGGCCTGGGCCCGGGCGCCGCGCGCTCCTCCCTGGGTGCGGCGGCCGCGGGGACCCGTCGGGCTGGTTCATTTGCCTGTGCCGAGGATGCCCCGCCGGGGTGGGGCGCGGGGGGGACAGGCAATGGGCCCCGGCGTCCCCTCGCCGGGGTGGCATGGGGGGCTGAGCCCTCCCGGCGCCGGCCGTGGGCGCGGGGTGGGAGCCAGCACCGGGGAGCCCCCGCCAACGGCTTTGCGCTGGCAGGATCTGGCCTGCTCTGCCCCGGACGCCTGGGCCCACCCGCTTCCCAGGGACTGACGTCCCCGCTGACGGGGTACCAGCCACGTAAGTTTTGCCTGGGACAAGCCCTTATGTTAGGCCCGTCCTTCATTTCGATCTTCCGGTTTTAATCGTCACGGCTTCGAAGACGGGGGAGTCCCCTCGGCGCGGGGCGGCGGCGCCCAGGTCGAGCGCAGCGCCCCCGGGTGCCGCGGGGGGGGCCGGGCTGGTTTCTGAGCCGCGGCAGAGCCGCGAAAACGAAACCTTCCAGCTAGCGGGGTCACCACGTGGCCCGGTTATTTTTGGCAACGTCATCATCACGATGGCAAAACAACGGCGCAGCCCGGGGATGGGTGGCTGCTCCCGCCGGCCCTCTCCTCCAGAGCCCGGCTCGCCGTGGCGCTCGGCCGCCCCGGGACGGACGGATGGACGGACGGGCGGATGGACGCTGAGCTGCTTCCTCCGCACGGAGGCCCGCGGCCCCCCCTGCGTGGGCGGCGGCGCTGAGCCGGGTTTTTCGCCGCGTGCCGATCTCCCTGGCATCGTCGCCTGTCCAAACCCGGCCCCGGGAAACGCTGGCGTGAGGCCAGAGGAAACGTCTGGTCTCCTCCCGTCCCCGGTTCCCATGTGGGTCGGATCCTGTTCCCCTCCCCGGCTCCCGCCACGGTGCGGTGCGGCGGGGGGGCAAATCCCCGCCAGGGCAGGCGGAGGTGGCGCTGCCGGGCCCGGGGGGGCAGCAGGAGGGGCCAAGGCCCCGGCGCCGGCTCCTGGCAGCGCCGTTGTTTTCCTGCACTCGGAGATCCTGCTGTTCTCCTCCTCCTCCCGGAGCGGCGCTGGCCGGGGGCCCGCGCGGGGCTGGGCCGGCGGCTGCGCGGGGGCTCTGCCAGGGGGCCCGGCCCGGGAGCGGGGCCGGGGGGCTCGGCGCCAGCGGGCCCCAGCTCGCCTCCCCGCGAGTAAATGGGTTCCCAGCCCGGGCAGGGGACGCGCTGCCCTTCGTCCCCAGGGTGCAGCCGGGGAGCTGCCTCCCGTCACCGCCGCGGGCACGGGGCGCCTGTCCCGGGGCCGCGTCTCCCGGCCGGCACTGTGCCAGGCTGCCGCCGGGGCGCGGGTCTGTCCCCAGCGGGGACCCTGCCCCGGCACCCCCCCGGCGGAGAGCCCCTGCGGGTCCCCAGTCCCCTTCGGCCTCTGCCCCGACCCCCCCTCGCCGCCCCGATGCTTTTGGGGAGCGACGAAGCCGTGCGGCCCCAAGGAGCCAGGTGGGGGCTGACGTCCCGGGGGACGGTGGCCCGGGAAGGGACCGAGCTCCGCAGCGCCCGGCGGCGGCAGGGCCCCGTGCGGAGGCGGAGGCGAGCCGCGGCTCGGCTCAGGAAGCGAGAGAGGTCACGTCCTCGCCGGGCTTGAGTCAGCGCGTGGCCCGGGCGCTGCCCGCCCGCCGCCGCCGGCGTCTGACGCAGGCCCTGGGGACTCAGGGCGGCGGAACGCAGGTGGCCCCGGCCGAGGGACGATGACGGGCGATGGGGACGTCCCCAGGCCCTCACTGACCTGGCGGAGGCGAGGCCAGCACGTTTCTCTGCTCTTATTAAGTGGAAGCAGCTATTAAAGAGGGAGGGCGGTTTCTGCGGTGGCTGCCTGGCTCCAGCCCTCGAAGGAAGGTGCTTTGCGGTGTCTCCGTCCCCGGTGCCCCCGGACCTCTCCGGCTTTTGGCTCCGTGGCCGGTGGACAGATCCCAGGGACGCATCCTGCCCCGGCTGGGGACCTGCCGTGTGCCGGGGGTGCATCTGTGTTTGGGGTCGATCCTGCCAGGCGCTGAGCGGCTGACACCCCGTCTCTTTTCCTCCCCCAGGTGCCCACGGGAGACGCTCGGAGCCAGCATGTCGCAGCCCAGCGCGCCCCCTCCATACGATGACAAGAACCCCCTGTACCCGCCGCCCCTGGGGGCCTACCCCCCGCCCCCCCACTACGGTGGGGGGTACCCACAGCCGGGGGGGTACCCCGCGGCAGGGGGGTACCCCCAGCCAGGGATGGCCATGCCCACCATGCCCACCATGCCCATGCGGTTTGGTAAGCCGGGGAGCTTTGATTTGGGGGGGGACACGGGAAGTGGAGGTGCTCGGCGGGCAGGCTGGGCCGTGCTGGGGGGCTGCGCTGGTGCTGGAAGGGGCTCCCAGCATTTCTGAGCACCCTGGGGAGGGGGCATCTGTCGGGCGGGACCTGATCCTGCCCCGTTGGCTCGCGGGTGCGCTGAGGTCTCTCCTCCCTCCAGGTGACGGCTACGGCGGTGCCGGCACCGGGGACGGCACCCCTTTCCAGTCAGCCGACTGGGACGACAGGAAGGTCCGGCACACCTTCATCCGCAAGGCGAGTGCTGAGCAGGGGTCCCCCCTGCTCAGTTTGGGGTACGGCGCGAGGCAGCCCCAGCCAGGCCCCCCCGGTCCATCGGCTGAGTGCTGGGGTGCCCGTGGGTGCTGTGACGCCGGGGCTGGGGGTGGCTGGAGCGAGGCGAGGGGGTGGCCCCGCGCCACAGGCCCGTTGCGGTACCCAGGCCAGTGCTGACCCCTCCGTCTCTCGCAGGTCTATGCCATCATCTCTGTGCAGCTCCTGGTGACGGTGGGGATCATCCTCATATTCACCTTCGTGTGAGTGGGGCTGCGACGGGAGGGACATGGGGGACCGGTCCGCATGCCCGCCCCAGGCCACGTGTGTGCCTGGGGGGCATCTTGCCCCGCGGGGCTGCGGGAGGTGGGTCGGCGGCAAAGCCGTGCCCGGGGGTCTCTCCTTGCGGGGGCCTCTCTCACGTTCGTCCCTCCTGTCCCGCAGTGAACCCGTCTCCACCTTCATCCGGAGGAACATCGCTGTCTACTACGCCTCGTAGTGAGTACAGGGTCCCCAGCGCCCTGGGGCGCGCGCGAGCAGGACACGGCTCGTGCTGGGGTGCCGCGGGATCCAGCCTCCCACCTTCCCTGCCTCGGTATCCGGGGTCTGTGCACGAACTCCCACCTCCTGTGCCACCCCAGGGGATCAAAGGGGGTGCAAGGAAAGGCCGTGCCTGTCCTGGGGGTGTGTTACCCCCAGCCAGGGGGTCTCTGTGGCCTGGTGGGGGCCCGGAGCTGAGCACTTTGTCTCTCCCTCTGCAGTGCCGTGTTCCTGGTAACCTACCTGGTGCTGGTCTGCTGCCAGGGCCCCCGGTGAGTCACTGGTGTCTGGGACCCTGGGGGGGACCACCGAGGTGGGGGGAGGATCTCCTGGCTTTGGGTGCCACCCCTTAAACCGGGATGTGGGGTGGCTGCCCCCAGGGGAGATGGAACGATGACCTGGGGACACAGATGCTGTCACCTCCTCACCTCTCTTCTCCGGTTTTGTCCCCAGGAGACGCTTCCCCTGGAACATCATCCTGCTGAGCATCTTTGTGAGTGGCCGAGCTGACCTGGGGCTGGCAGGGGGGCCTGGCCATGCCCCAGTGCCCCCTCACCCCATGGGGCCTGCCATGTCCTTAGCCCCCAGAAGGAGGGGTGGGAGCCAGCTGGCATGTGGGGTGGGAGGAGGGAGGTTACATGGGGAAGGAGCAGGGGCAGCAAGGAACTGCACCATGGATGGACAGCAGTCCCTGTTGAAGGGGCAGAACAGACCCGTGTCCCCAGAGGGTAAATCTGCCCCCAAGGCTGCCGGTTGCATTGCTGAATGAACCCTTCTCCTCTCTCCTGCAGACGCTGGCCATGGGGTTCATGACGGGGGCCATCGCCAGGTACTCAGCAGGGATCCTGGGGCCCTTCAGGGCAGGGGCAGCGGGTGCAGACCCCGAGCAGAGACACAGAGATTGGGGCTGGCCTCTGCCTTCAACACCCGGAGTCCATCCCATCCCCCTGCGAGGCCAGCTCAAATGAGGGGCTGCCAGGCCCCAGGGTGCACCCCGGTCCCCTGGACTCGGGGTCAGCGGGGTCCTTCTGCAGGATCATAGCCACGGGGCCATGGAGGGTGTAAATGCCCTCCGGGCAGGGGGACCCCTTCTCTGGCTTCCCTGAAGCATGGGGTGACTCTGGTGTCCTCCGTCCGCAGCATGCACAGCACCTGGGCTGTCTTCATCGCTATGCTCATCACTGCCATCGTGGCCATCATTGTCACCATCTTCTGCTTCCAGACCAAGGTGAGGTGGGGATGTGCCCTGCTTGCGGAAGCAGGCTGTGAAGGCCCCCCCCCCCGTGCAGGGTACGGCTGGGTTTGGGTGCTCGGTGCTGGGGATGCTGCTGTCGCCACAGGGTGCCCTGTGACCCCAGTGAGCTCGGCACAGCCCTGAGCTCTCCCGTGACACGTCTGCCCTCCCGGCAGGTTGATTTTACATCATGTCCTGGGCTCTTCTGCGTGCTGGGCATCGTGGTCATGGTCACGGGGATCGTCACGGCCATCGTCCTCTCCTTCCGCTACGTGAGTGGGGGGCGCTGCGGAGCGCCACGAGTCTCTCTTGCCCGTCTGAGCAAGCAGCTGGGTCCCCCTGGCTGTAACCCAGTGGCAGCTTTGCCTGGGGATGGCAGGGGCGGGGTTGGGAGCGGGTGGTGGGTGGATCCCCTTTACCGGGCATGGTGCCGGGAAGCAGGGTGCGGCGTTGGCCACTGGAACCCAGGGCTGGGCGCAGAGGCAGCTTTCCCGCAGGGAGAGGGTGCGGCGAGGTGGCACGGCGTCTCCTGGGGAACAGGGCGCAGGCAGAGTCCCACGTGCCAGCGCCGGGGGCTGTGGCGGGGCTGTGCCTTGCGGTCACCTGCTCACCGTCATCGTTTCCCCTCCTGCAGCTCTCCTGGCTCCACATGCTGTACGCGGCCATCGGGGCCATCGCCTTCACCCTGGTGAGTTGACAGCTCAGGCGCTCTCCCTCCTGGGCTGGGTCCCTCTGTGGGGCCAGGAGCAGTGCCGGGGGCTGTGCTCCCCAAATAGTCACTCGGGGGGGGGTAGAGACCCCCAGGAGGCCACCAATATCTCTGCCTGACTCTCGCTGTGCCCTTCTCAGTTCCTAGCCTATGACACCCAGCTGGTGCTGGGGAACAGGAAGAACACGCTGAGCCCCGAGGAGTACATCTACGGCGCCCTGACCATCTACACCGACATTATATATATCTTCACCTTCATACTGCAGATCGTGGGCCGGGACTAGCCCCTGCCCCGCACCAGGCCCCCTCTCCTCCTTGCCAACCTCTGCTTCTCTTCCTCTCCTCCACAAAGCCGCTCCTCTCCTATCTCGTTCTCGCCCTAGGAGCCTGGCAGGGCAGCACATGGCCGAGCTGGGCCAGCGTTGCTGGGCTCCTGCTGGCCCCAGTCAGTGCCCTGCCAGCCGCTCTGGTGCTGGTGGTGCCCATGACCCCTCTGCCAGGCCCTGCAGCCCTCCCGCTGCTGCAGACTGGCTCTGTGCCCTGCAAGGTGGTTGTCCCCGGGCCCCTCTGCCGTTCAGACCAGGGTTGGTGTCCAGGACGAGGGGCTGTGCTCAGTGCCAGAGCCCCTGCGATCACAGTCAGGGTGGAGGGCGCAGCTCAGGCACAGGGGGACCTCGGTGCCTGGGCAGGGCTGCCACCACCTCCCGACCAGCGGGCTCGCTCTGCCCGCGCTTGGTGCACAGTCGGAAGGAAAGGCAGAAGTCAGGGCCCGGCGCAAGGGCAAGTCTTCCCAGTGAAGGGGGTGTTTCCTAAACTTGTAAGTAAGCAGCAAAGCCAGTGCCTGTGTGCACTGCACGGCCAGTTACCGGCTCTCAGCCTGGTCCCAGATTACTCCTAATGCTTCATCACCCCTACCCATAGGCTGCTAAGGAAAGGGCTTCCCTTGATCCCCCCCAGTCTCTGGAGCCTGGGTGGTGGTAGGGGACCTGGCTGCCAGCGCTGAGCCAGCCCCGAGCATCAGCGCCCGCTCCCCGAGGACGCGCTGGTGTGTTGGCAGTGCTGCTGTAACGCTGCTATGCACTAAACAGTCTTGTGCTTGCACAAGGGCAGCTGTGCTGCTGTCGCTGCCTCGGAGCTGAGGCCAGATGCGCCTGCCTGGCGTGGCGCCTCCTGCACAGCTGGAGGGGCTGGCAGCAGCAGCAGGCAAGGCCGAGCTGCTGTCTCACCCCAGGCTCCTAGGGAACATGTTGGGCCTGGCTTTTTGCAGAGGTGCACTGGCCTGATCCAGCTTCATTCACTCAGTGCCTTAAATGCAGCTGTTCTGTGGCTGCCCCGTGGCTTGCCCAGCCTGCTAGCCCAGCCATGCCTGCCCCCCCCCAAGATGTGGCAGTGCCCGCTCTGGGCAGGAGGTGGCCAGGACCCCTGCGGTGGGATTGGGGACATCTGTACAGAGCTTGTGTTACAGAGGACCCGCAGCCACAGGAGCAGCTCGCCTGGCCCTCGGCTGTGGCCAAAGTTGCACTTGCTAAATAAAACACTTTAATTTTCTGAACAGCCCGAGTCTGCTTTGTGTGGTGAGTCCATCCGGGATGCCGAGGCCTGCCCACCACATTGCATTCCCAGGTCTCCCCAAGATCGGGAGGGGCTGGGGTTCGCAGAAGGCCTTGGCCAAAAGGTTCAGCTCTCCCAGCAGAGCTGTGGGGTATCAGACGGGGCTGAGCAGGCACCGGGAGGAGGGTGAGCAAGCAGCAACTCCCCCAGAAAGCTCTGAGCCACGTCAGCGGGGGCAGCAGCTCACAGCAGTGCAAACCTTGCCTTGTAGCGATAAAGCCAAGGCCGAGCTGTTCCAGGCTGTGGCCTCCCAGCTGCCTTTCCCTCCCGCCCCTGCAGGCAGGGCTGGGCCCCCAGCTGCGCACACCCTGCAAAGGGTGCCTGTGATGGAGCTGAGCCATAGGGCAGTCAGGATAGCTGGGAAATACTCCCATGGGAGAGGAGGTAGGAGCAGGCAGAGCCTGGGGCTGAGCGCAGAGGGAGTGATGACAGTGGCACAGGGCTGTTTCACTCACCTTGCCCCAAGGGCGAGGTTTATTTGCCCCCATCAAGCACCCCCCCCAACTGCCAGACGTGCTGGAGAGGGGAGAGCAGGCCCCAGTGGCACCTGCTCAGCGGGGCAGGCATCTCCCTGGACAGTCCCTTCAGGGCCACAGCCTGTCCCTGCTGTGGTGTCCGGCTCTGATGGGGCAGCCTGGCTATGCCCCCCTGACTGCCCTCTTGTATCGCTCTGTTTCGTACTCGCCCTCGTTGGATCCCATCATCTTCCGGCGGATCTTGAGCTGCTCCAAGCGGTTTTTGTCCACTTGCTGCTTGGCCAGGAGGAAGAGCACGATGCCAGAGGGTAACCCGATGGCCCTGCGGGACAGCCAGCAGGCAGGAGAGGGAGAGGGTTGGCAGGAAAACAAGGGGCCTGTGCCGCCCAGGGATGGGACAGACACCTGCCCCACTTAGTGCTGCAGCCCTGGGCGCCCCCGGGGACCCCAGTCCTGACCCACGGCCCCACAGAATGGCCACAGCCACCGCGGTGGTGGTGGAAAAGGGCCTCTGGGGTCCCCAGATCACCAGCACCGGATGGGGGCAGCCATGGGACGGCCCAGCCATGAGGCCCTGCACGGACGGCGACCCCCCGGCACCCATCCCGGGGTCGCACCACCCTCCCAGCGGAAAGCGGCTCCACCGCCGCCGCCACTCACCAGGCGACCCCCACCATCTTCATGGGGTTCTTGCCCTTGCGCGTGGGGATGTACTCCACCCCCTCGGGGAGCTGCCCGCCGGGCTCCGAGCCGGCCCGCGGCTCCGCAGGCCGCCGGCAGCTCCTCCAGAGGAGCCGGGCCCCCGGGGGGGCCCCGCCCGCTGTGCGCCCCACTGCTGCCGCCGCCAGGCCTGGCAGGAGAGAGGGGGTCAGGGACAGGCAGGCCACGGGGTGGCGTCCTGGGGGCTGCCCTGGTGCCCCCCGGGCCCGGGACCCCCCACCCTGCCTCCTTCCCGGGGGGCGCCCGCACCCCCACCCTGGCCCCTCCCCGGGAGGGGGGCGCCTGGGGGCGTGGCCACGACCGGGAGGGGCGTGGCCAAGGCAGGCGTGACTGTAAGGGCGGAGTCCCAGAGCGAGGGGCGGTGAAGCCCGAGGGGGCGTGGCCAAAGCCACGTGGGCGTGGCCGAACCCCTCCAGAGGAAGCGAGGCTCCAGGAAGGGCGCCAAAACATGGCGGGGCGGGGCCAAGGTCCGGAGGGGCGGGGCTTGAGGGTGTTGCCCGGGGTGGTGGGGGTGTGGCTATAGGTTTGGGGGCTGCGAGGGCGGGGCGGTGTGGTGAGGGTCGCGAGGGGGAGGGTCGCTCCCGCCCCCGGTGCCGGCACCCCCGCCTCCCGTTACCCCGCAGTCCGCCGAGCGCCGCCGCCATCGCACACCGAGCCCGTTTCCCGGCGTGCCCCGCGCGCCAGGTGTGCCGCTGCGTGCCGGGAGTTGTAGTCTGCCGCGCGGGGGCTGCCGGGAGGCGGCCCTGCCCGGGCAGCGCGCGAGAAACTGCAACTCCCACAGCGCCCCGCGCGGGACGGCGGCAGCCTATCCTGCTGGCGGACAGGCAGAGGAGGGGCGGGGTTTGGACGAGGAAGCTGTCGGTGATTGGCTGGAGCTGGATGCCCTGTGGGCGGTGATTGGCTGGGGAGGGGCGAGCGGCGGAAGCGGAGGCAGCAGGGTCGGGTGCGCGGGCAGGCCGGCATGGAGCCCGCAGAGGAGCCGGGCGCGCTGGGCTTCCACGGCGACGAGGAGATCATCGAGGTGGTGGAGCTGGGCCCGCCCGGGCCGGGTGAGACGAGGCGCCCCCGGGCCGGGGCACCGGGCCCAGCCCTGCGGGGGGCACCCGGCCTCCCCCTGGGGGCACCGGGCCCGGGCCCGGCCCTCGGGGCGGGGTTGTGCGGGCCCGGCCGTGGGGCCTCCCCCTCGGGTTGCAGCGGGCCCGGGGTTGCGACCCCGTCGCACCCCGGTCCCCTGCTGCCTGTCTGCTGTGACCCCTTTGGGGCTGGCGGCGGCTGGACGAGCCGGCGGCAGCGCGTGGGGTTGCATGGGGCGTGCTGCTCTCCGGTGCCCGCTGTCCCCAGAGCCCCAGCAGTGAGCAGACCACCCCCCTCGCTGCCCCTTCCCCAGGGCCTGGCTGCCCCAGGGGAGTGGTGAGTGGCTGCTGCCTGTGCCTGAAGCCCTCTCTGCCCACAGAGCTGGTCCCCGTAGCTGCATGAAGCCCCTCCATCCTTCGGAGCTGGCCCTGGCTGCCCCCAGGACCACCCGGGGGCCTTGCTCTTGCCCACTGCTAGTTGCCCTGTTTGGCTGAGCTGGCCTGGCTCTGGCGCAGGCTGCGAACCAGGCACTGACCTTAGCTCTCTGCAGATGACCTGGCTGACGAGATGGAGGACGTGGACTTTGACGATGAGGGGGCAGATGAGCCTGATGCCGAGGCTTGGGAGACAGAAGAGGACGACGAAGGGGTGGAGGACAGCATGGAGGCGCAGGATGACAGCGAGGTCACGTTCTCCCTGCACTCAGGTGAGTGGTGGGCCTGGGAGGGCAGCGGGGCTTTGCTGAGGTGATTGCCTGGGGGGGTGCTACCCTCTGGGACCTGCTTCAACCCCCCTTCTTCACAGTGGAAGGGAGTGCAGGCAGGGCCTTGCCAGCTTGCTGTCTCCCTACTGTTTCTGGGCCAGTTATCAAGATTCAGAGCTGGGGGCTTTCAGCTCATTTCTTCCCTAAACTGCTGTAGAGAAGTTTCCTGTGGAAGTCTTGTGGATGCTCTTATCAGGAGCAGAGTTTCTGCTCCAGGCACTAGTCAGACCTCATGGCTTCCTAGCATGGCTTTAGCAGCTAGCATTGAGCTTGGCAGACAGCCTGTACTGCTCTGGCAGGGCCCAAATTGCTACCCAGTGGGAAGAATTGATCCCCAGTGTTTGGGTTTTTAGTCCAGCTGGGTGGTATCTTATCTGCACCTGACACTGTGTGGTTTGGAGCCCTTGGCAATGTCTGATGGGGCATGAGGAGTGTCTTAGCCATGTAGCCACTTTCTGCTCTTCTGTACAGCTTCTGTTTTCTGCGTGAGCCTCGACCCCAAGACCAACACACTGGCGGTGACAGGTGGGGAGGATGACAAGGCCTTCGTGTGGCGCCTGAGTGATGGAGAGCTCCTGTTTGAATGCTCAGGTGAGGTGCTCTGGCCAGAGCATCCTCTGCACTGGAGGAAATGATAGGGGCCAAATTATGGTGTGTCCCTTCCCAGCAGCATCTCTCCAGACATGCTCTCCCACCACCCAGTGCTCTGGTGGAGCCGAGCTCCTGATCGTCTTCCATAGCTGCATTTGGTAATTAAGTCGTTTCTGCTTCCTGCCATTTCTAGGACACAAGGACTCGGTCACCTGCGCTGGCTTCAGTCATGACTCTGTGTTTGTGGCCACGGGTGACATGTCCGGGCTCATCAAAGTGTGGCGGGTGGATACCAAGGAAGAAGTGTGGTCCTTTGAAGTGGGGGACTTGGAGGTGAGTGACTGAACCCCTGGCTTTTATGGGGCTGGCATCTGGGACTTAGGTCTGGTTCCTCTCCCTTCTGCTCTCTACTGGGTGGCCAGGATGGATGTTGGCCCATGCCGGACCTGCCGGTTGAACCCATCATCCAGCAATTCATCACTGGAGATTTTGGCACTGCTCAGTGCAGTGTGAACATGTAGTCCTCGAAGCACCTCTTGGCTGCTCCATGCAAGGCTGGTTCAGGCCCCTCAAACTCCAAGTTCAAGACTTTTCCCTTTACGGTAACATTAAGAGGGCTTAGGTACAGAGCAGGGCAGGCCCAAGCTGAGTGCGGAGCTAATGGGAGCAGACTCAGGGCTGGGGTTGTGTATGGCTGTACTTGGGCCCAGGGCAGGGCAAGGGGGAGTTCGATCCTTTCTATGGGGTCCTCTAAGCCCAAGGCCACCCTGTGACACTGCCTGTATCTCTCTCTGCACAGTGGATGGAGTGGCATCCTCAAGCCCATGTCCTTCTGGCGGGCACGGCTGACGGCAACTCCTGGATGTGGAAGATCCCCAGTGGAGACTGCAAAACCTTCCAGGGCCCTGCGTGCCCGGCCACGTGTGGCAGGATCCTGCCTGATGGTGAGGCACGGAGGCTGTCTGGGGAGGGGAGTGTCACCAGCTCTGGCTATGAGGCCCCTTGCAGATCCTGCTGGAACCATGTGCCACCCTGTTTCTGCAGAGCCAGGGGCACCCCAGGGTACCTGGCTCTGTCTGGTCTGGGCTGAGCAGGTGGTGGAGGGGTGAGGGAGGCTCTGGCTCTAGCTGCCAGTTCTGTCTCATCCAGGGAAGAGAGCGGTGGTGGGATATGAAGATGGGACGATGCGCATCTGGGACCTGAAGCAGGGAACCTCACTGCATGTCCTGAAAGGTAGGAAAGGAGTTAATCACCTGGGGGGTTCTTCCTAGTCGGGGAATGGCCCCTTGCAGTGGGCCCTGGGAAAGAGGTGGCACCTTATGAGGCCGGGGGCTGCTGAAGGAGGCCTGGCACTGGGTGTACCGGCTGGGTTTCCCTGCTGAACCACCCCTCTCCCCTTGGGCGGCTGGTCCCTGCCACAGGGGTGCTGGGCACCATGGGGGCAGCAGGGATGCTGCAGGAGGAGGTACATGGGTTTCAGGGCACATCAGATCTCCTTGGGAGGGTGTGTGGAGCTCACGCTGCCCCTGCTCACCTCTGCAGGCCAAGACGGCCACCAGGACCCCTTGACGTGCGTGGCCAGCAACCAGGATGGCAGTTTGATCATGACGGGCTCTGTGGACTGTCACGCCAAACTGATCAACTCTGCCACGGGCAAGGTGAGTCTGTGCCCGCCTCAGCCCGCTCTGCTGGTGGGACCAGACTAAGAGGCTCTGGGGAACAGGGGAAGGGGGAACCCTGCCTCTGAGGCCCCTTTCCCAGGCTTCTGGGGCAGGTGGGTGGCCCCATGCAGGGCAGGGTGGCTCTGGCTTTGCCAGCCAAGAGCAAGCTTGCAGTGGCCAAGGGCGGCCAGCAGCAGGCGCTTTTGGCCAACACAAAACCACTTTCTCCCTGCTGGGGGTTACTGGTGGGACTTGGGCTGGGCTGGGCTGGGCTGGGCGCTCAGTTGCAGGTGGTCCTGTTGGGCTCCCTGACAGACTCCTAGGCAGAAAGCTACCTCTGTCCCTTGCTCCGAGGGGCAGAGGCTTTGGGGTTGGGCCTAAATAGCCTGGGGTTGTAGTTTGATTCTGGGTAAGGACAGGGTCTCCCTGTGAGACTGAGGAGACCCTTCCCCTGCCCTTGGGGACCAATCCACCTCCCCCCAGGTGGTGTGCGTGTTCAAGATGGAAAGCACCACCCCCAAGCCCCCTGCCGGCGAGGGCGAGGAGGCCGAGTCCAATTCTGTGGAGTCACTGGGCTTCTGTAACGTGTGAGTGCAGGGGAAACGGGGGCATGTGGCATGGGGGGGGGGATGATGGCCCTCATTCAGAGGGGTTCATGTCTCCACCTGCCACACACACTGGGGGCCTATCCTGACCTCCCCAGGAGGGCCATGCTGCTGAGGCAGGCAGCCTCCCAGTCCCTCTCTGGGTACCCTGAGGAGCTGGGGAGACCCTGTCCTACACCAGCTTTAACTACTCGTCTCCCAGCCTTTCCCTGTAGAAAATCAGTGCACCAAAACCCAGTGCCAGATCTTACATAGAGGATACTTATTATAATCAGACGTAATTTCGGTCCCTTGCACTCCCCTCCAGCACTTTTCTCATCCATGCGCTCCCCAGCACCAGCTGTGTGTACCCTGCCTGGCTGGGTTCACCTGTGTGTGACCTGGAGGACAAGGGGCAGTGACTGTTGACTCCTCACCGCATCACTTGGGTCTCTCAGGGCTAGTGCTAACAAATTGCAGTTTGGATGGGATAGCCTCTGGACATGGTTGTTGGGGATCTTTCCTAGCAGGGTCTTGTCTTGTCCCTTGTGAACCTTAGGCCAGTTGCTGGTTCTTGATGTCCTACTGGTTTCCTTATTGGGGTGTTTCATGGCTCCAACCCTGCTCATCATCTATTCTAGGGCATCAGGTTGTCCTTCATCTTGATGCACTGTAGCCTCAGCACAGGCTGTGCCTTCAGTCTTGACCTTTCATGCATTTTCATCTCTGCTTCCTTCAAGCCCACCCTAACACCTGTTTCCCCCCTCTGTAGGATGCCACTGGCTGCTGTGGGCTACCTGGATGGCACGCTAGCTATCTATGACCTCTCCACACAGAGTTTGAGACATAAATGCCAACATGAGGTACTGCCCGAGTAACTTTCCCCCAGGCTGGGGGTTTCTAAGCCTATAGGAGAACTCTGCAAGCCCCAGGCCCTCAGCTTGGCCCCAGTGGTGTCTCCCTTGAAGACCAGGGGGTTTCCTTGCTCGTCTGGGACTAGTTCCCTGTTTCGTGCTTCTCCCTCAGCCCATTGGGCTGCTCTTGCTGCTCCCTGGAGGCAACCACAGCCCCCACACAGAGCGTGTGCCCCAGGGGCCCCTGTGGGGGGGGGGGGGAGCTGGAACTGTGCTGAGGGTCCCTCATGCTCACCCCGCTCCCTCCCCATGCCCCAGTCGGGGATTGTGCAGTTGCTGTGGGAGGAGAGCTCGGCTGTGGTGTACACCTGCAGCCTGGATGGGGCTGTGCGGCTCTGGGACGCCCGCTCAGGGAAGATGATCAGCGAGTACCGAGGGCACTCAGCTGAAATCCTCGACTTTGCTGTCAACAAGTAAGTAGGGCCCCCCAGGCCCCCCACCTCCTTTGCCAAGGCTGCTGGAGAGGAGAACCATGGGCTGTGGGGTCCCATGGCCTAGGGAACTCAAAGCATGAGTTATGTCTTCTTTGGGTGCCCCAGGAGCTTGGGTGCTGGTGGGGCCTGAGAAGGGGACAGCCCCAAATCTGTGCTGGGGGGCAGAGAAGGGCTGTACTGACAGCTGGGCATTGCAGGGGTAATTGGGGAGGAGCTGGGGTGAGGGGGTTTTGAGGGGCACCCCAAGCCCCATTTCTGAGCCCCCTCTCCCCCCAGGGATGCCTCCATTGTGGTGACGACCTCCGGCGACCACCAAGCCAAAGTGTTCTGTGTCCAGCGCCCAGATCGCTAGGGCCGGGGAGGCCAGCATGGGGGGGGCCGGCAGCCTGGCTCTGCTCGGTGGCTCATGTATAGCGGGACAGGGGAGGTGGGGGCTCTCCCCCCTTCTCCAGCGTGTGCTTTGTAATTTTCCAGCCTGCTCCACTCTGCCCTTGCTATTTGGGGGCTGAGCCTGGGGTTTTGTATGAAAATGTCTTTTAATTATATAAATTATTTCACTTAACTGGATCTTATCCACTCTGGTCTGTAGGGAGGGGGGGGTGCTCTTTCCTTTCTGGGGGAGGATGGGAGTACAGAACTTCAACTCCCATCTCAGCACATGAATTTTAGGACTTCCCTGAACTCCTGGAGGGTCCGTCTGGCTGTCCCAGGTGGGACAAGGTGGGGACTTCTGAGTGAGGGGGGGCAGCAAGGAGCCACAAGCAAGGGACCCAGGGGTCTGGCTGCATATGCAGGGCAGGAGGGAGGAGTGCAGGGTGGGGAGAGAGGGTGGGAGGAGAATGGATCCTACTCAGTACTGTCCAGGGTTGTCACATCCACTTAGGGAGCAGGACTTGCACTGTGCTGTGAGAGCAGCACCTAACTTGCACAGAGGAACAATTTACATGTTTTTGCATGTGGTGGGATGTTAGGCACAGGCATATGGGCCCTAATGGGGCAGCTGTGGCCATTGCACTGCCACCACCAAAGGCTTGGCTCCTCAATCCCTTCAAAGCCAAGCAGGGGCCTGGAGGTTCTTGGAGCCATGGGCCACTCACCAGCCTCAGTCCTGGGGCTGGTCCCCAGGCTGGGGTGGAGCAAAGGACACACAGCAGCACAGTCAGGGCCCAGTGCTGGGCACGCCATAACTGCTCCTCTGACATGGGTGTCAGCCTCAGGTTGTGGGGAGGAAATTAACCCCAAGGTACTGCTGCTTCCTTAGTGCAGAGGAGCTAAGCCAGCAGCTGGAGGTCCCATCCTCCTCTTCCTCTCACCCTTCCCCCCCCCCCAGAAGACACATACATCCCTGCTCATCCTCAGGGCTGTCCCCTACCCTGTGCCCCATTCATTCAAGGCTGTTCTGGGGGGTAGCCATTAGAAAATGTGGTGTCAGGCCCCCCCAGCGTCCCCTCCTCAGCTCTCCTCACCCTCCAGCAGCTTACAGTAGGTAGTGATGGTGATGTCCAGGGTCAGCTTGGCACTGGTGAGCTCCCAGTACTCACCCACCTGCAGTGCCACTGCCTCCTTCACCTCCCTCGTGTTGAATAAAGGTGTGTTTGGGCTCAGCCCTGGGTCTCTGCTCTGGCTCATCTGTGCTCTGCTCCTGGCAAGCTGCAAAGAGAGGCTCTTTCCCCAGCTCAGACTGCCTGGAGGGGCTGTGTCAGCCCCAGGGGAGGCCAAAGACTACAGCTCAGCCTCCCATCCTCAACATGCAAAACCCTGGTGGAAAGCAGGACAGCTCCAGCCTTTACTTCCCCATGAAGGGAGCTCCTTATCAGTGGCTTCACTGACAGAACTATCTCACAGCTGCCTCAGAGCACAGCACCAACACAACACTTCAGTTCCAAAGACTGGGACTACCAGCAGAACAAAGTGATTCCCTCTGAGATGGGGGAATTCCCCCAAATGCCACAGTTAGCTCCAACTCCCCACTGTAACTGCGATTCCAACTGTCCCTTCCTTGGCAAGACCACATGAACTGAACAAGCCAAAGCCCCACACAGCCCCTTAAGATAGAAAGATCTCCTTTATTAATGAACCCCAACAGTATTTCTTCAGATACAGGAGTTTTGAACTCAAATACTCAGAAGAAAACAAGTTAATATTGCATTATTTTCATAAGAAATACTGCAACTCATTTCCGGTAACATATTGCAAAGCGAAACAGCTTGAAAAGAAAAAAAAAATTAAAAAAGGAAGGAAATTAAGTCAATCAAACTGGGATTAAGGTTTTGTTTCTTGGAACGATCGAGTCCTCGCAAGCACAGCTCGTTTCTGCAGATTACTCCCCAAACTGTCGTACAAACAGACCCCGATTGCTTGAATTCCTTATGAGCCCACAGAGGTGCAACATTAAAAGCTACGATTATCGGGTAGCAAGTGCCCCAACCTTTGTCCTCCACGGCAGCCTCAGTGACCCCGATGTTAACGGGTTGTGAACGTCTTCCCCCTGAAAGGATGCAAAGAGAGGTCAGTGTGGACCCCCAGTGCTGTTCTTTGCTGCATCTGTCCATCCCCAGGTGCCCCAGGGTGTCTACGTGGCTTTTTGCAGGACAGGCGCCAAGGTCTCAAAGCCATGTAGATGCTGCTGGTTCAGAGCACACAAGCGTTTGTTATGCAGAAAGCGCACAGTGACCAGCTCTCAGGGCTATGGGGAGGGTTGGGGGCTTGCAGACGGGACAACCCCCTTCCCCCAGAGCAGCAAGCAAAGAGGAAATGCCAGGACACACACAAGGAGGGCAGCAAGAGGGTCTGGGATCAGAGGCTAAAGTACACAAGGGAAACACGTTCACACCACCACCCTCCTCTGCCCATGTCACTCTGGGCTGCTTTATTCACAAAAGGGGTCAGTCCCCCGCAGCCAGCCAGAACAGTCACCAGGGAACACTTCTGGCCTGAGGCACCAGTGATCTGCTGGCCAAGGGCATCCAGAGGCTCTGAACAGCTGCAGACTCACCCCTAGGGCATGAGGAACCAGCTCCAGCAACTGCAACCCCCCAGGAAGGACCTGGCAAGTTGGAGTTGGGAGCCAACAGCCCTGTTCCTCATGGGAAAGAAGGACAGCTGTCTGCCAGCACAGTAACCCCCTGTCGCGAAAGGACAGTGTCCAGGACTAGCGCTCCCGACCCCAGCTACATGTCCCCTGCTCCCCACATGGGTGATAGAGGAGTGCCTGTAGTGCTGCACAGTGCCCAACAGTGCACTGTGCCGAGAGCCTGGCAGGAGACTCTCACTAGCCCCAGGGAGCAACAGTGCCTGCAGATTTGGACTGTCTGTGCTGAAGGGTCACCTGATCCCACACAGAGCTCAGTCAGTCAGCAAAATTCCCTTGATTTCCACCTAAGCTCTGGCCTAAGGATGGGCAGCAAAGCCAGTAGGCATCTCCATGTTGCTGAGCATGGAGAAGTAATGAAGACAAAATAGGAACTCAGGGCTGGATGGGAACTGACACCACCCCAGAGGCTACTGAACAGCTGCTCTACATGCAAGTCAACCAGCTTTAATACAATAGGGCAAAAGCCCCACAAACCTCAGGGGGGAACAAGGCAGGTACCAGATCTTGCAGAGCCATGCCCCACTCAGCAGGGACAGCAGCACTCTCTGCACGCCCTACCAATCGATCCAGCCCCCAGAGGTGGCTGGCAGCACAGCGCTGAATCTGGGAGCGAGATACAAGCCCCCTGCACCAGAAGTCTGCCTGCTCCCTGGGTGCACTTGCACTGTGGGGAAGGAGATGCTGCCCAAGTTGCACTACACACCACCGGGGCTCTCAGTGCACCCTCTGGCCTGCCCAGAGCCGCTATACAGCAGCGGCCCTCTTTGGGGCTGCCAAGGCCCTGCTGCAACCTAGGCAAGGCTGGCTCCACACTGACTGCACCGCGAACAAGTGTGAGGAAGATGGTGCACTGGAGCTGGCTATACTATCTCCTTACAACCCCAGCCTTCCTGTCTCGCCCTTGCAGAGCTGGCAGGCAGGCCAGCTGGGTGCCCTTCCGCTGTACCTATCCGCTGTCTCATCTCTTGGCCTCAACTGCGCTGCCTGCCTTTGGCTCTGCTCCCTGTGCCCTGTGCGAGGCTTCTTTCGCAAAGGACTTGCCAGCACAGGGTTTGACATGGATGCTGCTCCTGCAAAGAACAAGCAAGGCAGTAAGCGAGTGTGGTGGAGAGAGCACAGGGGTCCTGGGAGGCCAATGCACCCAGATTCAGTCTTTCACCTGCAGAGGCACCACAGGCTAGCACCTCAATATAAAGCACCCCCTTTCCTTATCAGATGGGGTCCCAGCACACTAGGACCCAATCTGTCCAGCCCCACAGCATCCTGATCCTCCCAGGACCAAGCACGCTGAGCTGAGGAGGAGTGAGCTTGGGGCTGGTAGGGTCCTGCCAGGTCCCGCTTTGCTACTCACGTGATTGTTTTCATTTCTTTCTTCTCTGCATCTGGACGGGCACGATTCAGCACCTTGAGGAAATCCGATGTTTTCGCCCTCATACGCGTGTGAATATAGGCCTGTGTTTCATTGGAACAAAATGGGGACACCTCAGGGTCCTGTCTTCCTGGCCCAGATTTCAGGTGTCTCTTGCAGCTAGCCAGGATTACAGCTCTGAGATGCTCAGGGCTGATCCTGGAGCATGAGTACAGCATAGAGATTGGTTGGTGTTTTTGAACACTCCCAGCAAGGGACGCTACTCATGTTGGCCAGGTATTGCTCATAGCCTGACTCCTCAGGAGCTGGGGCATTAGGAAACCTGACCCATATCCAGCTGCTGTTTGTGGGCATGGGGTAGAAGCTATCTTTCTGCTCCTTGTTGGGAAGGCACTTAGCTCAGCATGGCCACACTGGGTGATCAGCCTCCCTCAACCTGCAGGATGAGGGGAGTTCACTACTTTTAGGAGTCAGCAGTGCAAATTACTGCTTGAGTCCTGGTCAAGCTAGGTCTTCTCTGAGCAGTTTTCCTCATTTCCATTCTCAGAGAGAAACCCACAGAGATTCAAAGGGAAAAACCTACCTTGCTGCTACAATGGAAAGCAAACAGGTGCTGACTGTGCCAAAAAGCAGGGAGAGGAAGGAGATGATGCATCATTTGTCACCCCTGCATGACTGGGGAGGGCAATGCTAAGCCCTAGTGAGTTCTCAAAGGGGCCCTCTGCTCCATTCTCCTCCTTAGCAGCACCCAGATTAGACAGGCCAAAGCTCCCCTGTTTCATCCCTGTCCCCTTAGTACCTTTGAGCACTTGATGTGATAGTGCAGGTAGTCCCGGAACGTGTGGATCAGGTTTATGGTGTTGTCTCTGGCAGCAGCATTGGTGTGACGGGGGAACAGCACTGCAAGAAAAGGCGCCACACAAACCATTATTGCCTCCAGAGGCTATGAAAGGGCTTCAAGGTCCCCCTGTGCTGGAGACAGCCCTGGTTTAGGCAGGCTGCTTCAAAAGCCTGCTTTGCTCTCTGCAAAGAGCCCTTTACTGTGCCACATGCCAGGATTAAACAGCACTTGGGATTTTAAACACAGGGCTTAGCAGCACTTCTCCACTCGCTGTCACGCGCCAAAGTCTCTCCCAGCAGCCTGGACACAGCTGTGTACTCGGGCGGACACAAAGGCAAGGCCGAGTGCCCAGAGATGACGGCACTGCAGAATACTGCATGACTACTTCAGGGCTGGGGAGAGGTGAACGGGGGAGAGAGCTGGGAGGTAAATGGGGATGGCCAGGCTGATCTGCACCCCTCAGACACCAACAAAGCGCTGGTGGGACTGGACCATTCTGCTGGCCTCCCTCTCCCAAAAAAAGAGAAGGGTGTTTTTCTGTTAAGAGATTTTCCCCCTGCTTTTCTCACTAAACGCAGAAGGAACAGGAGTAACTCATGAGTGACTAACCAGAGTGACAGTGACCCTGCACTGTGGATGGGCACTATGTTTGTACAGGGATTCAGCTTAATACGAATACTATCTGCCCTCGGACATTGCCCCTCAGGCAGTCATTTGCACCTTTAATGGGATGGTGGATCCCAGGTCTGCAGCTCACCAGCCTGTGACAGAGCCAGACTTGGTTACTGTGCTGGCCAGGGATCGAGGTCCCAGAGGTGGCTTGCACCTTCCACAGGCTGGTGCTTTGCTAAGAGCTGAAAGACCTTTTGGCTCACTGATGATCTTACCTGGAAAGGCAGATCAGATAACAGAAAAACTGCTTCTAGACAAGAACCAAGATCTTGCTCACAGTCCAAAACCTGCCATTAGAGAGCTACTGCATTGCTGATGAGCTGCCCTGACCTTGAGGCACCATTCCCAGCGTGGGTGGAGGGCAGTGTGAACTTCACTTTTATCAGCTGTATCTGTGCTCTACTTCTGAGCTCCAAACTACAGGAACATTGGTCTGAGAGAGACCCTAAAGGCAGACCCCCACTGTGGTCCCAGATTTCTCTGGGAGAGCCCTTTCCCTTTGAACAGGGCATGGTTTGGACCCCTCAGCTCAAGCCAGTCCAGTCTTCAGTAGGATAGAAGAGCACTTCCAGCAGTCAGCACCTGCTGCCTTGGGAAGGAGTGAGGCAGGAACAGCAAAGGATGCCCAGCTCAGCCATCAGCATTGCTGCTGGTAATGACTCTGCTGGCCAGCAAAGCAGCACCTCCACAGGTGGGGGAAGGGGTTCAGAGATCAAAGTGTTTGTTCTGGAGCAAAGAGCCAGAGCTGGAGCACCACAGCTCCCAGCCCTGCTCCTGCCCTCTGACTGCCCCTACCGATCAAGCACTGCACAGGTTATCTGCAGCTGGGCAAACTACAAATATATTCACATGCCCACAAGCAAGCTCAAGTTTCCACAATACCACAACAAAGCCATCTTTCCCTTGTTGCCAACTGCTGAACACATTTTGCAAGCAGACACCAAATGGCTCGCTGTCTCGCTTCCATGCCTTATTGCCAAGAGCAGAGCTGAGCTGACTTGATACAGCAGAGGGATGTACTGCATGTGAGGGAGCAAAGAGGGCAGAATATGGCAGCATTCAACTCCAGAGTCCCTTTCAGCCCCCAAAGACTCACTTGAACACACAGGGGAGGTGCAGAAAGCAAAGCAGATTATTTTTTAGTTTGCATACAGCTGCAGGATGCTTGGATCATTCAAAAGCAACAGCAGTAGCCAATGCCAGACAGGGAAGAAGCTCAGGGCAGCGGGTGCTTTCCCGTGTCTCTCCCCCAGTTAGTGCCAGTACCAGTGTGAAGCATCCCATTTTCAGCCTGGGCCCCTGCTGGCCTCCTCAAAGCTTTAGTGCAAGTTTTACACTTGCAACTTGGGGATTGGGGGATATGAATCAGATCACCACCACTGGGCTACTTCGTTTGTCCCCATTCCACTGCCAATTCCCAATCCCGAATCCTGTGCTCTCCCTCCAGGTTTTATCACAGGTATCTAAAGGAAGGACCCTTGTCAACTACCTCAGAGCAGACACTCAAGTGTCAAAATCAGCTCAGCAGTAAGCTCTTTCCTCCCGGAGTGCCCCCATGCCACAAAGCTGCCTGCTTACCGAAGGTGATGTAACCAATATTGTCGCCGACGGCTGCATCTGTGTCTTTCAGCTCCAAGGGCGGCTCCCTGTGGCTGAAGAGCACCTGTGGGGCTGTGTGACTGGCCCGGCGACCCTCCTTGAACTCCTGCACAAGACAAAGCCAAGGTGAGTTCCGCGGCGACACTGCAGGCAATGCGCTAGAAACCAAATGGGGGTCCCCCCCTCCCAAAGGGCAGCTGAGGAGGAGGTTTCCCAGCTCTCCTTGCATGGGCCAAGTTCATCAGGTCAAACTTCTGCATTCCCAGAAAAACAATCCTTCTTCCCAGCAAAACCAGAACAAAATGAATAGCTGCCCCTGCCCCATGATCACATATCTTAGTGCAGCCCCTCAGCTGGGGCAGTTTTCTGCATCACACTTCCTGCCATGGGATGTGGGAGTATTTTGTGGGACACCTCAGACTGAGCAAGCACATGAGACAGCATGGCTCCTGCTGCAAAGTCAACGCCATTGATGCCACCACCGAGAGCGGGCAGTGCTTATCACCCCAGAGGAAAGGAAATGCTCAGAGAGGCTTGCAGGGTCTCCACTGCACCGAGCCTAAACGCTCTACCATTTGGGAAAGCATCTCCTGCCAGGAGTCTTTGGGCATTAAGGGGCATCTATGGGATTTGGAGCTTGTGTGTGGAGCCTGCCCCTCCTAGCTCTTCTGTAAGTCTTGCAATGATACCCTACAGGCAGGGAGATTCATTCCCAACAGGGAACCTCTCCAACAGCAGCACAATCCCCAGCTCTGCATTTCAGGAGTTACAGAACTGTCCCCTAAGAGGGGCTGGGAGAGTCCAAAACACCATTGCCCTTCCCCAAGGCAGAAAACCCCCCATGTGCTTAGGTGCCCCCCAGTCCAGTCTATGCATCATCAGCTATTCCCAGCCTCTTCTCCCTTGTTAGCACAGCTCACCCCAGGAAGGGCAGGAGCATCCATGCCCCTTTAGGAGAGCCAAGTAGTTCACTGGGGTTTCCTTTATGAAACATTTAGCTTTGCCTTCTGCCTGCTTATGCCAGAGGGTAAAATGGTTCAGATGGTTTCAACAGCTAGTTAATGGTCTGATTTTCTCCATGAGAGCCCAGACGAACAGCCGCTGTGTCAGGCTAGGCTGTGTTACGTAACAGCAATAGCTGGAGGGAAGGAGCCAGTGTGACTCAGAGTGGAAATTCTTGTGGCTGGGCAGGAGTAGGGTTTGCTGTTTTAAAAACCAAGAACTTGGGCCATGCAGACTCTGGGACAGCTGCTCCCTTGAAGCCCTGCCGCCTTCTAGGGAGCCTCACAAACCCTGTTTTGTTCACCTCATGCTTCCTTCCCTGTTTTATGAAGCTGAAATTCAGGCTGTGGGACGTGCTGGTGGGGAAAAGCACAGAGCCAGAGCAAACGCCCTGCCCATAGCTAAAGCACAGAGAGAGCAAAGCTGTGAGTTAAGACAGCCACTACTACTATCGCAACAGACCCAATTATGATGGCCCCTAACACAGGTAAACTAGTACCCAGGGAACAACTGCACCAGTGACTTGCTGTTTGTCAGCCTGTCCTTGCCAGCAGCACAGCCTGGCACCCCTCTGTGAACAAGCTACCCTCCCGCCCCATGATACCCTGCAGGGCGCCGCTCCATGGCTGTACCAGTCCAGGAGGTCCCCTGGGCGCTCCAGCAGACAGACGGTGAGCTAGGCAGGCCAGCAACACAGATGAACATACATAGCAATGTGGACAGAGCCTTCCCAGGCTGGAAGCAAAAGTCTTAATCTCCATAGGCCATAGTCATCAACAGACATGCAAACTGTTTACTATTGGCCTCCGAATGCTTCCCAGCCAAGCAGCAGTGGCAAAGGGCAGCCGAGTCCAGAACTACTTGGCATTATTGTAATTGATTAAAGTAAGCAGACTAAGCAAATTCATAGTTTTGAAAAGCTCAAATCCAAGAGCCCATCACAACACGAAAGCAGTCACACTGAGCTGCTTTCAGTCTGAGCCTCTTTGCATTTGAGCATTAGCAGGAATAACCTCAAAGATGAAGAACACCTTCAGCACCACCCCAGACACAGCTTAACGTTGTCCCCTCTGCTCCTTTTACACCTTCCCCCACCACACTCAATTCCTCTGCTGGCCTGTGATTCCTACACCACTCCTAGCTGGGCTATAGGGTCTCAGATAGATACTGAAGTATTTATGTGGTGTTTTCTTCATCTGTTACACATAACATATGATTATCTCATACTAGCAAGACCATCAATAATTAAGAGGCCAATGCAAGAGCCTGGATTAGAAGAGATACTGCCTAAGCCTATTAACATGATTCTTCCATCCCAGGGCAGACTGGAGCCCTGCAAAGCATTTACATGTGTTAAACTGCCTGCAACCTCCCTTCAGCCTAACATCTGCTCATTCAGCAACACTACTTCAAGCCAGAAGGCATCTGAACTGAGGATCAGACCCTTTCCCCTCAACACTTCAGTTTCCATACCTGCATAAACACCTTTCCAATCACGACGTCATCGTCATCCTTAAATACCGTGCTGAACACAACTGTGACGCGGTCCTTTTTTGCCTCAACATACCTGCAGATGGGTGAGAGAGGAGAACCCTGATGTGAACAGGGGCTAAGAACTGCAACTGGATGAGCAAGCAACTGAATGACAAGGTCAGGTAGATGCAATCATTCACAGGCCTGGCTGCCGGAAACCTCCCCTCCCTCAAGATGGTATTAGGCAGGGAACAAAACATTTCTGTTGGGAGTAGCCAGTTCCCTCCCTATACACAGCCACAAGTGCTGCCACTCACAGAGACTTGTATAACATTGCTGCAGCCTGAGGGACAAGCATTATCCTGACTGGATGCTTCTGACAGCCTAGGACAGGCCCTTAATACCCAGCCAAAGCATGCAGCAATAGGATGTCCTGGCTTTCCACCACATCCTACAGCTCTGAACAGGAGTGGAGAGCATGCTGACAGCTGTCTGACCCCTGTGCTGCTTGGTTTGAACACTTACATCGTCTCATCGTCCCTGTAGTGGATGACAGCTCTTTTCTCTCCTTCCTTGCCCTCTTCCTGGAATTTGAAATACTTCTCAAAGACCGAAGCAAAGCAGTTGCGCTTCAACATGCCAGCTTGGTGTACAATAGCATCCTTGTCTGCAGGAAGGTTTTCCAGGTCGTAGAGCAAAGAGACATTGTAACCTGGGGAGGGACAGTTGCTAACCTTAATAATTTGTTCAGGGCCTTAATCCAGCCAGAAAGACATTTTCTGGAAAGACACACCTACAGTTCAAGCATCACTGCCACGGTTTGTCATGCCTTTGCCCTAACCCCTTCCAAAAGCCTCAGGGGTGCCTACTTCCCACTCAAATCATCACCAGAAGCCACGTCTGAACTCGGTGCGTGGCCATGGCAACGTTCCTGGAGCTCTTTGCCTAGCTGAGACACACGTGCTGGTTGAGCTGCTCCCAAGTTTTGCAGTGAGTAGGAAGAGATGCTGTCACAGGTAACCATGGTTTTCCTGTGTCTCACAAAGCATCGTTGAGAAGAACAAAGACCCCAACTGTGAAGAACAGAGGTTTTCTTGGAGGAGGGCAGCATCAAGAATTACAGCTTATGCTGAAAACTACTTCAGCCCTCCTGTACCCAAGCCACCTCTTTAAATGCCATTCATCGTATATTTATCAAGCTCTTGAAGTGCAACCTTCATCTGAGCATTTCTGAGGGGACTTAAGTCATTTTGGAGTTGCATTCACACACACTAAGTGTTACAGCAGGGTTACCTGATTCAGGATTTACCAGGTAGTTTCCATAGACTTTCTTCAATACCTAGGAGAAAGAAATTAAACATTGAGAGCACAAGCTATCAGAGTAATTTCCTCCCTTGTAGTCTAGGCCATGTTTGGTCTCCATTTAGAAACCTCAAATTGCTGGACAAACACTAACTGTCATCAGCTTCTAGGATTATTGGCTACTCCTACTCTAGATAGAGCTTTCTGAGCTCCACTGATAGGGAATGTGCTGCAGGAGTCAAAACTGGAGCTTTTTAAAGTTCTTGCTAGTCTTGAACTTGTGCAGGAGGAAAAAAAAAACAACAAAAAACCCCCCCAACCTTATACATGCTTATCTTCAAAGGAGAACTGTCAGCAGAGCCTGAAACTACAGACCTCAGATCCGCAACCCTCCTTCCCATCTCAAAGGTGGGCCCCCCCAGGATCCCTGGGGTCCAGAAGGCATTGCAAAGTTTGCCCTGTTCCTTGCAGGGAGGCAAGTTCAAAGCTGGGGTCAGGCGCAGCACGACCAGAAGATCGCCCGCCCTGCCTCAGCCTGTTCCACAGGACAGATGGGGATGGAGAGGAAATTGCCAGGCAGCTTGGACGTCTCCCAGAAGCAAAGCCGCCTACAGCACAGCAAAACCCCTTTTTCAAACATAATCACTGCTGAATTTTACATCAATGGCAATTTTCAACTGAGCCATAGCTCCCTGTCAATGAGGGGGCTAGGAACAGGAGGTATTTCACAGAGAAGAACAGAACAGTGCTGTGGCAGAACTGGCCCTCCTGGGATGACACCCACTACCATCCAGAGAGGATGCACGGGCTTTCTGCGTGCCAAAACCTCCTCTCAGCAGAGAGGGAGCAGCAGCCCAGGGAGATGATCTGCCTGAGTAGGGACCCCGCTTTGTGCTTCTCACAGTGGGGTTTCACAGAGACTAAGTGGAGGAAGTGAAGAAACAAGCTCCACCTTCTCCAGTTTGTTAAACATCTATTTTAGAACTCAATTACTGTTTAGTCAGCACTCCCAAGACAGTCCTGCAGAGATCCTGCAGAGTCAGGGAAGTGGTTGACAGCCATCCTCACTTTCAGCATGGCAGCATGGTCCATGGAGCAATGCATCTGACACAGCAGCCAGGGTCAAAGAGAAATGCTGTTGTCCAGCCATCACCATGGTGGCTGTTGGTGTAATGCCACTGCATCCTGCTACAAGGCAGTGAGTTATCAGTCGTCTGCCTACCACAGCATTTCTTTCTGTATCACACACCCTGTTGATCCACCCTGCGCATCCTGGGAGGGCTGCACAATTTGGGCTACTCAACTCCCCAGTTTCCCAGCAGCAGCACTTTATGTTGGGCAGATCTCATTGCCCTATTTCTTACAGGGTAAGCATGCTCCTGGAAAGATCTACACACAGGAGCCAGGAAAGCAGGGTATTTAGCCATATTTATTCCAACTTTGGTAGGTCTTGTAGCAACTCACAGGAATTCGCTCTGGGTTCAAGATCCACCCCTGTTCAAGATCCAGCCTGACTCTCAATAAACTCAGGGAACAGTTTCCTTTTTCTCCTCCAAGGACAGACACCCAGAGGAAAAGCCTGCTGAAGAGCCTTGGGTGAACCCCATTTGCTAACATGAGGAGATTTGAAAACTGACTCAGGAACTGAGTCATACTTCCTGCCTTGAGACCCAACCACAGCTCAGAGAGGCTCCTTCTTTCTACCATAAATGGCCCTTCGCAGCCTGAGCCCATTCAACAGGAACTGAACCTGCTACTTCACACATCAGCAGTAAAAAGAGAACCGGGCAGCCTGCAGATCAAAGCCTGTAAACACAGCAGGAGCCCATCGCTCACTCTCAAGTGTGGTTAGAGTCAGAAGAGCAGTGTCATGGGATTCCAGATTTATCTCAGTGCCTTTCTTCACTAGAAGGCTCAGCATATAAGCCAAAGAAACTATTTCTACCTGGTCAGGCCTCACAATCATTTGGGAGGGACTTGCAAAATTAGTGGTGCCTTTTGCCCTTTAGGCTGTAGGGTATGAGATGACTTATTTGTACGAGAGAATGGGAACAGACTTTGTACTTGATTTCAAACAAAGCAGGACTCATGGCTGGCACAGGGCTGCTCCTTTGACCAGCATGAGGTGGAGTACAGAAACTTTTCTAAACAAGAGATCCACGAATATTGCAACATCATCTGTGCTACCAAAGCATTTGTGAGCGCGAAGCCCAGGATGGCTGGAGACACTGACTCACCTCATCAGCACCGTGTTCCTGAAGCTCTTTGTAGAATTTCAGAGAAATACTGACCATCACTTTTGTCTTATCTCCATTGGGGTTTGAGATATGATAAAGGACTCCATCAAAGTCTAGGAATCAAGCAAGAGAAAAGTGAGGAACTCCAGAGGGACCAGTTCCTATTTCTGAGGAATGTTTTCCCTATGTGTAGATCTAGGAACTGCATAGCGTGACACAGTTGCCCCTGTTCCAGCCCTCATAGATACATCAAGAAAGAGACCCATAATTAAGGAAAGTGGCAGTGTCACATAGGGAGACCTGTTATCACTCAGAGGGCTGAAACAGTTTTCACACCTGTCACAGGAAGCTTTCTTCTAGTGTTGTTTAGTGTCCCTTGTAAATCTGCCTGTGTTTGATGCACAAGGATACAAATGTGCAAAGATGGGAGCCTTCTGGATGGTCAGCATCCATCCCTCTGCTCAGCACAAAGTGACTGACATACCCACCAAGCCAAAGCCGTGGCCTGGAGGAGAAGGTATTTCCATCAGCAGAGCAAAGGCAGCTCAGCCACTGCCTGCTGAGGCAGCTCTCACTTCACTGCAGAATGGGCTGTGAGGGCTGAAGCAGGGGAAAGTAACTCTCCAGCTACCCAGTAAGCTCCACTTCCCTATGGAGCTCTGCAGCTTACACAGATTCTTGAGAACCGAAGCAAAAAATCAGTTACTCAAAGAAAACTTGTACTTCCCTGGCACTCCCCATTCCAGAGAACAAACTTCAGGCTATGAATTCATCTTGCCTGTCATCCTGAACCAGCTTTCTAACAACCCTAACCAAATGGTGCTAAAGACCTAACAATAAAGAGCATCAAGTGTAGAACTTGAGAACAGGTGAGGTAAAAATCAGAGGCATGTAGTGTACACACCAAAGTGCTGTGATCACAGAGTTCATCGCTGTGGGCAAAGTCCTAGGGATAAAAAGCAGAGCAGCCTACAGGACAATTTGTTCCTGCAGCACACAAAACCCCCCAGCCCTGGGAATGCTGCAGGGTGTGTTGTCTGCCCTGTGCTGCTCTCCTCCCTCAGTGGTGCTGGATGAATTTGGATACATCAGGCACAACCATTGGCAGGCCATTTGAGCCAGCCCTTTTTTCAATGGAATGGAGTCAAAAGAGTTGTGGAGCTTACCTGCAAATGTTACTTCTACTGCCTCTGGTTTATTTCTAAAAAGCAAAGAGAACAAAAGATGTAAATAAGAAATCAAACAGCAGCCTCCATCAAGCTGTGAAGAAAGACAATAAATCTCCAATGCTGTGCTTCCCACAACCAGCTCTACCTGAAAGCCCTTCTATCTCTTTCTGTTCAACCAGCAGATAATCTTCAACAAGAAATCTTAGACTTCTCCCCATTCATACAAGCACCAATTTCATCAGAGATGATATAAAACAGGCCTTGAAGCTGGCAGAGATTGTTATTATTTGTAGTTTATTAATCAATTTGAGATCACAGACTGCAGATTTCCAGTTAGAAATGTCTGATAAAGCTACCCGTCACTAAAGAGCATGTTTTAACAAGCCTGTTCTCCGTACAGAACTGCTAAGATACAAGTTCAGGGGACAGAGGCTTTTCTGCAACTTCAGGTGACGCCTGGTTATGAAAGAGACTTAGAGGCTCAGCAATCCCTCTCTGTGTGCCCCCTTCACCACCACCAGCAGCTCTGCAAACACTTTGGTACCACTGACTTGCAGGAAACACCCCACTCTCCAAGTCTGGGGGTAGGAGCGGACCACAGAAGGAAACATTTCAGATGTGTATTGCCTCCTGACCCCCCACATCCCTTCCTAAACACCCCAATGCTATGCCAACTGCTGCTGCAAGCAAGAGGTGAGTTTAACCTAACACCCCCCACGCATCCTCTTTGGGATCTCTAATCAGCAAAAAGTGCCTCTCTCAAACCAATGACCCATCACTTCTTACACTCTAGGCACGGAGATTTAATAACATCCTAACAAGCTATATTTGCCAGTTTGTCCAAGAACTCTAGAAGAGTTAGATCCTGTGAAGGATCCAACCGCATCTGAAGGGTGAATTTGTTGGGACTGGCACTACATAACCACTTTGACAGCTCCAGGGGGACTATATTAATAGGTCATTCTCCAGCAGGAAGCAATGCAATGGTACCCCCACCACGGAGGGCAGGGGTGCAAAATGAAAATAGGGTAAAAATGCGAGTTAGCTACTGCTTTGTTTCACAGCATATCTCCTCTTATTTTTCAAAAACAGCTAGTATTAAACAGACTGGAAACTAATGACGCTGCTTTTGTTTTAAAGGCCAAAAAAATCTCAGAGATCATTCACACCCACCTGATCTAAAGTACTGAAATAACTCCATAAACCAAGCCAGTGGGTTGAGGCAACCTTGTGGTCTCGACTAGGTTGCCACAGCTGAGAAACCAGCTTCACTCTTTTTGCCAAGATTCACTCTGTCCACCCAGATGTATGCTATTGAGTACCAGGTGTGCCTTGCTGGTCAGAGAAAGTAAGACATAGGTGGGGGAAAGTCTCAGTATCTGTTTTCCCTCATGTTATTTTGCAAAGGTTTTTTCAGCAAAATACATTGTTCTTCTATCTGCTTTTCTGCTGACGGCCCCATTTCAAGTCCTGATGCGGAAGCCAGGAATGACCAAGACATGCTGAAACTCAAGTCAGACATGCAATGAGACGAAGGCACTAAATGGCACCAATTCCAGACTATGCACTGAATCAACAATGTTTTTTGGGGGGGGGCAGAAAGGGAGGAATGAAAAATTAACCCCCAACCAGAGATCTTAAGTGGAAACGATGAGGTGTTGTTACTTCTTAAAAGTTACCAGCTGTGAAAAGCAATAGGCTTTTTTGTTAGGAGACTGGAGAGCCTCTGTCTTTTGTGCTGCATCACTGAAGATAAAAACGAAAGAAGCAGCACGCCTGCACCTGAGGCAGATCCTTTAGCTTAAGAGCTGTAACAGTTACCTGTGACCTCTCTTGCTCATCTTCTCTTTCCAGCTAGGCCTGAGACAGAGGCTAAGAGGGTCCTTGCATATTTAACTCCAGCTCTAGAAAAGGGGAGCAATTCCCAAAGTCACATCCAAGCCATTTCTGCTGAGGACTGCTCAAAGCTGAGAGGAAAGAAAATTCCACTGAGCCCACACGGTCAGTTGATGTAGACGTTTTCTTCTTTTAGAGCACCACACTCAGACTTGGGAATCAGCTTGGATAGCAGTATAAATTTTATAAAAAAAGAAACCTATGTAGGAAGCTTTAAAGATAGCGCAGTCAGGCACATGAGAGCTAGGAATATTAAAGAGGATGCATCCTTAACCCTCGTTTCCATCTTCTTCGAGTTACACCATTCAAACCTCATTCCCCAAGCACACAGAGCTGATGTCTCCTGCAGCTCTGACTCTGAGCAGACCCTCCGAATACAGCACCTCACTCAGAGGAATCCCGGTAAACAACTTACAGACAACGAGCAATGAAGCGATTTTGCCTAAGAAGTACATTCATCCCCTGCTCACTTGCTCTGTACCTCAAGAGGCTGTGGAAATATAACTTGTCACATTATTTAAGAAACCATAGAAGACCATGTACCCAAAGTCAGTTAATAGCTCTGCATGAGAGCCTTTGTTCTGCACACAAAAGCTTAATGCTGACACATCTTGATTTCTGAATGTTTCATCATGCAAGTATGGATTTCTCTGAGAACTTATTTTAAAACAGACTTCCTAAGCGGTTCAGTTTTTATATCGGGAGGTGGTGGGGAGAAGAAAAGATATTTAGGGGAAAAGCAGGTAACTGGGCAGAACTTTTGTTTGCTGAATATTCAATAGCTTCCTGACACAGCCTCAGTGAGTGCTCACGTGAACTGCATACAGTGCTCCTCACAGCCACGCCACACCGATCCTGTCTACTATAGGATGTTGTTTCTGCCTCGCCTGGCACGCATCTAAGTAATCCAGGCCTGGCCATGCCCGAGGGAAGTAGGGGAAGCTGTATCACAGGTGTGGCTGAGATTGAAGTGAGCTCTCTAGACCTTCACAGCTCAGCAGCATTATAACCCAAATGTTTATAAAGTGCTCCTATTTATCTGGCTAGCCTCAGCTACCTACACCAAAATTATTCTGGCTGCTTAAAACATTTCTTCAACAGAAAAAGCACCCCTTTTGCTACCTGAATTGTTTTTCCTCCATTAAGAAGTCCCCAAGCAGAGATCAAGGCTGAACCGTCACCCTCCTGCATCTCTCAGTTGGCTGAGAAGAGAGAGGAGCTCTCACCTCCAGCCTCCTGCGGCTTCCGGAGGAGCGACAGCACAGCGGGTCACGCACACACAATCACTTCCCCTCAACCTCCCACCAACCCAGCGTTCAGCCAACAGAAATAGCAGCGGGGATGGGCTGAAAACCCTGCAGAGGCACAGCGACATCCTCCCCACCTTTAGGCACTCCCAGCCCACCCTGCTGTCATGAAGGCTAAGGTTTCATGCAGAGCACATGCAGCACTGAGCTCAGCAGGCCTGGGACTGGGACATTGCCTGTGTGGTGCAGGTACCAGTTACCATCAGGTTGCCGGCATGATCCCAAAGAGCTCCACTCAGCCTAACACACTCAGGTGTCCCTTTCCTCCATTATGTGATTCATTTATGGCTTTTGTGAGAATTGATGGTTTAGCGTCTCAGAACAGAGCACCCGAAATCCCAGCTACCCTTTTCATATTGCCAGGTTCTTCAAAATAAGGTCCTGTGCAACCTGGAGCTCATTCATGTCTACCCCAAATTCAAACCTCAGAGAGCCAGACCGCCTAGGTCTCACCATGCTCAGAAGATTTCAAACAGCATACCCCTTCTGCTCCCAGGGACGGGAGACCTTATCCCCACACTGGGACCAACACCACCTGAACCATAGCCCTCCCCTCACAACCTTCCCTTTTTCTACAATCTGCCCCGAATGGACAATAAAAACAGCTCTCGTACAAGAATAACTGAGATGGCTCCTTCCTGTACTGAACACAAACCAGACCTGTCTGCAAAACCCTGCCTGAACTCAGAAGCTAAAATGGCAGCTGTTCCAAGCAGAGGCAGCTGTCCATTTTCTGATAACACTTACAAGGTTTGAAGTCAAATTCACACCAAATCCCATCTGCCCTCTGCTTATAACAATAGAAGGCCCTGACAGGTTGCTCACATTCCTCCTCTTCATCTCCAAAAGGCTCTCACATAAGGCTCCTACACTAAGTCTATCTAATATAGAGCCAGTTCCAAATCAGATTTTTCACCCCGGCAGAACATCCAAGAAGAGCCACAGAGCCCGTGGAGAGAAGCCAACAAGCACTTAAGAGCAACAGCAACCTTTTTTTCTGACAGCATTTCCTCAGTTTTGACTCGGACAACTTCCAAACTTCCCTGCTTCATTTCTCAGGCCACAGAGGCTCTTAGCCATATGTTATGACAAATTTAAGAACAGAAGAACAAAGACTGTAATTATACAGCAGTCCTCATCTTCTGAATTACAGACCTGCGTGCAAATGCAAACTTGGCTGACAACCGTATCGATAGCCGACTAAAGCATCTCCCACATCACAATTAATGCTTGTACCCAATAAAGGAGGATGGCAATTATTTTAAAAGCTGCAGGCTCACAGATATTCTTGTCTCTTGCCCCAGAGGACAAAAAGAAAACAAAGAGAAAGGTATTTCAAAGCTTAAAGCTTCCCAGCTCTGAGCAGAGCTTTCAGATCACTGGAGTTAATACACTGTTTGAAGAGTGAGCCAGATTCAGCGACAGACTGCCGGCTCTCACTACAGAAAGGTCACCCCAATAAAAAAATTATAAGCAATGTCTAAAATTATCTGAACAGTTCCTCTACTCCTGGGCCCCGCTCAGCTAACACAAAAGCTACTTTGCGTAAGCTGCAGGAGTGTATTAAATCAAAGAGCTCCCATAGCTCTAGCAGCACACCCACCACGAACTTGAGCAGAAGTGCTCTGTCACGCGGGCGATACTGAGCAGCGTATGACAGCCCCCACGCATGCCGACTCGTAGCACTCCACAGCAGCCACGCGGAGCAGAGCTGAGACCTGCTGGGAACAGGGCTCACAGCCCTGAAGGAGAAGGCCCAGGTGGCCAGAGCAAAGTGCTTGGGACTCCCACTCATCTCAGCTAGGTTCCCCTCCATGCCTGAGCTTCTCCCTTGCAGAGGGCACAGGAATCTGGAGGAGGCTGCTGGTAACAAGGCATTGAGATTCCCAGCATACAAAACACACGCTGATCCCACAAAGTGCAATTATGTGCAGTTATATTTCTGGCCAGGTCATCTCCCTGTGAGTCTTCATTCCAGCTCTGAGAAGACCCCTGCAATTCCTATGCCTGAGCAATCCACTGCCAGCACTGTGGCAGGTCTCTGTGGAAGAGTCTCATTTTGTGCCTACCATTCACTAAGACTCTTTAGTACTGCGACTGACAGCCACTGGAGTTTGACACTAGAGAAAAGTAGGTGTTAGGGGCATTTAGGAATTGTTCCCACAGAGGATAATATGGAGCAGGCCCTCACAGGAACCCGAGATGAAAACTAAGTCTGGAGTGATGACAGAACTACCTGCCTAACCCCTTGCAGACCTAGGCTGCCACTCCCTCCTCTTCCTCCCCTGTGTTATTGCCCCAAAGCATAGAGCTGCCTAGTTCCAGACAGATGTACGTCACCATCCACCATTAATACACAGGCACCTTCCCTGATGATTGGAGCCAGATGCAGTGTGGCAGCCCAGGAGCTACATTCAAACACCTGTGGCACTCCCAGACATTCAATACGGAACAGCAAAAGTTTATGCTGCTGCTGTTCCCACGCAGCTAAAGGGTCCCACTTTCTGCCAGCGACATCACCTGAGCGCTCCTCATCTGCTCCACCACAAGGTCAGCCCGCTTGAGTTTAAGCAGTTGCTGCTTGGATAGAAGCAGGTGAGCTACTGTCTGACATACTCCTCCTGCTCTGCCACGGGAGACAAAAGGCTGTAAGCTGGGCTTTCAAGGACACTGAGCCAGCACCTGGCACTGCTACTGAAGGAAGGAGAGAGACCCTGTCTTATCTGCTTCCCTGCTGCACCACTGTGAGCAGCATTCACACAATAAATGGAATCAGGAAACCCATGTGGGATAAAAATACCCAGTTTTGCCTAGTTACTTCCCCAATCTTGTTTCCCTCAGAGCCATAGAAATGCTTGTGTCAGCAAAAGGGAGATAATGGCAGAAGGGCACCCTCTGTTCCAGTGGGGCTGCTGAGCCCCCTTGAAGTGCTCCAGCCCTGAATTGCCATAGCTGTTCTTGCAGGGAGCTTCTGATGCATGTCCAGGAGGATCTGAAGCTCCACTATGCTTCTAGCATGCCTGATAACCTCCAGACTCTCTGCGGTTTCCCCAGGATGAACTCACTTAACATGTCACATCACAAACACAATATTCATGTTACCCAATTTCACCCAGCACTCAGTCTCCTTGTGTAGGGCACTAAGGCCGAAGTGCTCTGCTCTAGAGCAGACCAGCACCAAAATGACCACAAATGGGAAACACCATAATGTGTGTGGGTACAACTTTAGCCAAACTCTCCATCCAGCTTACAGGAACTGGTATACATCAGGGAAGTTAAAACTTCAGCTATTTTCTTATGTAGCTGATAGTCACGAAACCCTGCAGATTTGTAAAGTTTTTTTTTTTTTTAATTAAAAAAAATTTAATTTGACATTCTCTCCCTCACCCCCCAACACTCACACTGTTCTCCATTCATGCAAATTGTTTTCTTTTGCACGGTGGGCAAATACTAAGTAACAATTTGAGATACACGATTAATTTACTGGTGATTTAGAGCATGCTGTGTATGGCTGGAAAACTGAACCCAGTGAAACAAGCACTGTGCTCTACTTCCACCGGAATCAGTTAAACCAGAGCAGGCCAACATTAGAGGCCAGATCTGTTGTGGGAGGCAATTCTCCCACGCATTAAACTGAACAAATAATCACTGGATACAGAAGACGACAGTTATCAAAATTCTTTGCACAGATAAAAGAATAACAACCTGTTTTTAGTTAGCAAAGGGAAGCAACGATGATCAGAAACAAAATCTGCCAGGTTTTAAAACTGGTAGAGGTCGTCCCCTCACACCACAGTTCTCTCAAAAATGGGAAAAACTTGACTGCGACTTCAGCTTCTAAGCAGTTTCTCAAGTCACAATGCATTAGTCAAAAGCTTAGGGAAGAGTTTATTCTCTTCTTGCAGGCTCTTTATTGAGCCTGCAAAAGGCTCAAATGATGTCAAAAAATGCCTAATCATTTCAACACACTTGTTTCCAGGTACTGACCAGATATTGCCTCCCCCCACACTCTAGCCTGCAGTTTGACACTTTAAACTTTCAGCAGCAAATTCCTACCTCAAATAATTTCAACAGATTCTGGTAGCTTTAGGCCTTTATTTAAAATTGCGGTTGTTTTAAGGAAGTTGATTCAAAACAAGAAATTACAATGCTAAAAAAATTAAAAAATCAGATGCGTTAAAGTCCATTATTTGTAACCATTTGGAACTAAATATTGATATTCAATGGTGGCTGTCCAAAAGGCTGAGATTTCCATGGGTTTTGCCCATAAAAACAAACTCACTTGCCTTTTTGGAATTACTCTATTAATGGGTGGATGCTATCAACCCCCAAGAGCCTTGTCAAGGGAGGACTCTCCCAAGGCACAGTTTAGGCCCTGCCTCGAGTGGTAATCTGTATTTGCAGTCTGCCAAGGCACCTCCCACGCTGGGAATTTCAGAGACAGTTAATGGACCTCCACGCAGAGCAGATTTTTCTGCTTTTTAGTGAAATGTCACATACGACAGTAATGTTATAAGCACATATTAGCTCCGATTTCTAAATCTGACCTAGTTCTATATAATATGGTGAAATACAAGGTTTCTCTCACCTGAAGGTCTAGGAATGCTCTGCAGGGAGGCTGTTGAATCATCCCCATAGTATGGCCAGGCAAAGCAGAGGGAAGTGACACAACCCTTATCAAAACCAAGTTTCTGGCAAAGGATTTGGAAACAAACCCTGCTCTGCTGGATTCCCCAACCAGTGCTGAAGCCACTAGGCACACCTGACTAAGATAATCACAACAGACAAACCTGTATATTGCATCTGCCCAATTCCCATTTTAGAGCAAATAACTCAAGAACAACTCTGTCTGAGTGCCCAGACTCACTCCTCTCTATCACTGTATCCCTTAAGGCTTGTCTTTGCTTTGACCGCCCTGCGTTCATCCCCAAGACAAGCCTCAGGAAAACAATCACCAAGATGGTGAAATATAGCAAATCTCTCTCCCCCCCTCCCCCCAGCTCCCATGCTCAGCGCCACAGGAATCACCCTGGAACTGTGGCTGGAGGGAGAAGAAATCTCACATGAATAAATACTGAGTAACACCCACTTGCTAGAAGACTCAAAACCTGAAGAAAAAAAATATACCTCTCCACACGTCTCAGACCTTTATCTCCACCCTGTGCTTGCCTGGACAGGAGGGCCTCAGCACAAGCACAAAAGAAAATGCAGAAGTAAATAACTTCCTCTCATTCAGCAACATACCCAAGGCACAGATATTACATCTAGTTTGTTGTTTTTCTAATCAAAAGAACAGCCTGTAGATGAATAAGAGGTAGAATATCATCAGCCACACTAACAGCAACCACAAAAAAAAAAAAAAAAAAAAAATCAATCCAGGAACAACTGGTATACCAGGCAAGCATGGGGATGCAGAAGTGGGGCTTTGCTGCACAGCAAAATGGAAACTTTGTAGGACTGCACACTGTTGCAGAATGAGTAACCCCAGTTCTAGTTGCACGAAGCCAGGATTTTGAGGTGCATGTAACCTTCTGATGGCTGCAAACTGGCACCTCCGCTGCAACTGCTGCATTTAGATCAACCTAAGGAGACGGGCACATTCTCTTGCTCCAACAGGAAGAGTGCCTCAGTATGAACTTGTGATGAACAAGCATTTTTGACACACTATTAACCTCCACACGCGTAATATTTTCTAATGGATGCAGCTGCAATACCGTAGCACAGTCACCTGGGAGTTCTCTCTTCCCAGTGTGGTGCCTGTGCTTTGGAGAAACTTGTTGCATTAAATGAGCACGCTCAGGAAGAACAAAAAGCCTGATGGCAGAGAGGCAAGCAGCTCACCAATCCCACAAAGCAGTGCAGTCTGCGAGGTTAATTTGTGAAAAAAAATGAGCGAGAACCAACACAGAAGTTAGCTGAGAGGGGAAACCAGAGGAAATGGCCTCTGTCAAAGTTCTGAATGCAAAAGGCAGAAGAGCTTCAAAAGCAACTTAAGGAAAAAGCAACACAGAAAAAGGCACCTGCCTAGGGGGTCTCTTCCCAGGCAGCTTGGCCAGCGCTCTTTGAGCACAGGCTCCACCCCAGAGATAACACTACTGCATTTTGCTTTTCAAGGCTTTGTCTACGTACAAAGGTGCCCAGCGTTACTCACACCAGCACACAGCACAGTGAGAGCACGGGTAGCTTGGCTAAAGATAAGGACATTTATACCAAGTGACTGTCTTCCACGGCTAAATTATGCTCAGATAAGCACCTTTACAGCTTCTGCACTGAGGTTAGTATTACACTCTCAGTAAAATAACCACTGGCTCCACAGGGACTGAACTATCCCAGCCTGAGATGCAGGTGCAAACCAGGCTCCCCCTTGGGGCCAGGACACTTATCAGGCCTAAACTAGGCCTGTTCTGAAGCAGGTTGCTTTATCAGATTAAACCTGAAACTCCACAACAAACATCCCTGTAAACCCATCTCCTCCCCAGCTGCAGCTCTGTCTTGAGCATCCTTCTCTGCCCCAACCCTGGCCCCACAGTCCCACCCATCTTGCCTTTCCTTTTCCCCTCAGCCCTGCTCCCCAGCTTTGCTTCCTACTCCAGTCCTCATGTCCCCCTTTTCACCTCTCCCTTGTCCCCCCCCAAGACCTTGCACCATCACCATTCCTCTCGCTGTCCTGAGCCTTTTAAGGCAACCAACCCCTCTTCTTTTTCTCTCAGCCCTATCTCATTTTCATCCCTTACAGTAACTCAATCTTTACAGCCAGCTTCTCCTCCCCCAGCCCAATCTCCTCATCCCCCATGTCCTCACCCTAGCTCCCTCCTTCACAAGCTCCCCCTCCCCCAGCTTTGCTCCCCTAGCCCAACCCCCCCAGCAGCCTGCTCCAACACTACCCCTTCAGCTCTCCCCCCTTGAGCTCTTTACCCTCTCCAGCCCCTTCCTCTTCCCCCAGGCTTCCACACTGCCCTGGCACCAGCCACCCCAGCCAGGCTGGCCCCTTCCTCTAGTTCTGTCTGCCCAGCTTTGCCGCCTCATCCTGCAGGCCTTCACTCTACCCTAGCTCTAATAAACTCCTGCTCCCCTGCCTCAGCTTTGCTCCCCCCGCCCAAGTCACCCACTTGCAGCTCTACCCGCTCCCCCAAACACCTATTTTGCTCTGGTACTAACACCCCCCACCCAGCCCTTTCCTACAGCTCTCCTCCCAGCCCCCGTCATCCCGCAGGCCCCCAACCTGTCCCGGTACTAGCCCAGCCCCATCATGCGCCACCCTGCCCCGGTACTAGCCCTCCCAGACGAGCCCCGTCATCCGCCATCGGCCCTGGTACTACCCCTCCCAGCCCGTCGCCGTCATCCCGCCGGCCCCCAACCTGCCCCGGCACTACCTCCTCCCCAGCCTCTCATCCCGCCACAGCTCTGCTTCCCCCAGCCCCTCCCGCCCCCCCGCCAGGCCCGGCCGCCCCTACCCCTGCCCCTGTCCCCGCCCCAGCCAGGCCCGGCCCGGCCCCATTCACCGCCCGGCCCCCCCGGCCCTACCCGGCGGCGGCGCCCTCGAACTTGAGCGTGAGGGTCTCCTCGATGATGCGGTTGTTGACCTCGAGCAGGATCATGTCGGTGCCGGGGGGAGGGGAGCGGCCTCTCAGGGCGCCGAGGCCGGAGGGAGCCGAGCCCGCTGCGCGCACCGGGGACCCGCCCGAGCCTGCGCCGCCGCTTCCGCTCTCGGGCGCGCGCGTCACTTCCGGCCCGGCCGCGGCGGATCCGGGCGGCGGCGGCGGCGCCGCCTGCGCGCGCGCTCCCCGCCCCGCCCCCCCTGAGTGACGTCACGGCCCGCCGGCCCCGCCCACGGGAGCGCGGGGGGCGGGGCTGTCCGGAGGGGTGCCGGGGGGGCCCAAAAGTGTGGGGGGCCCCCAGGGCACGGGAGTGCCACAGGGGATGGGGGTGGCCCAGGGAGGCGGGTCCCCAAATGTTTGGGGGTGCCCAGGGAAGTGGGATGCCCCCAAAGTGGGGGGGAAGGGGGTGCCCTCAAAGTGTGGGGGGCCCCCAGGGCACGGGGGTGCCCCAGGGGATGGGGGTGGCCGGGGGAGGGGGTCCCCAAACGTTAGGGGGTGCTTCAGGGAAGTGCGGTGCCCCCAAAGTGTGGGGGGCCCCCAAGGCACGGGGGTGACCCCAGGGGACAGGGGTGCCCCGGGGGTCTGCGGGGATACCCAGGGTTATGGGGTCCCCAAAAGTGGGTGCCCCCAGGGTTATGGGATTCTCCAAAGTTGGGGGTACCCCCAGGGGTAAGGTTGCCCCAAAAATGTGGGTGTACCCCGGGGTCCCCCAAAGTGTGGGGTGCCCCCACACAGGGAACGAGGTGCCTGGGGGGGCCTGTGGGTGCCCCAGGCGGATGTGGGTGTTTGGGGGTGCCCCAAGGGTTTGGAAGCACCAAAGGGGGTGCCGGGGGTGTGGGGTGGGGCAGGGTGTCCCACCCGGGGGGCGCCCCGCGCCCCACAGCCAGACCGCAGCTCCTGCTCGCGCCGGGGACGGGGCCGCGGCACCGGCGGCTTCTGCTGCGGGGGGCTGCGTCGCCCCACAGGGTCACCCCGAAACGCGGCCGCTGCTGGGCAGCCGCAGGGCACCTCCTTGTGGTGCCGCTCGGCAGGGCGCGCGGCCGGGACGCCGGGGCGGCGGCGGGAGGGCCGCGAGGGGGCTGCGGTGTTTGGGGTCGCGGAGGCACCCTCGCACAGGTGCAGCCCCGGAGCCGCACGGGCCCCTGCACCCACGCACGCTCGCCCGCGCTGGCGCACACGCGTGTGGTCGCGTGCACACGTGTGCACGGTCGACACCAGCTCGCGTGCACACGAGCTCAGCACCCCTCGGGCACGTGGATTCGACTGCCCACAGGGTCCGACCCACTCCTGGGAGCCAGTCAGCCCCACAGCATCCCCCGGTGGGGACACACTGGCCTGGCCAGGCCCCGCTGTGCCCCCCGAGCCCCAGGGTCGGGGACGGGGGTTTGCAGGGGGCTCAGCCCAGCACCCTGACCCCAGCCAGCTCTATCAATGGGGAAACTGAGGCACAGAGCCAGGTCCTCCTTTTGGCTCGCTGACCAGGGCAAAAGTTCCCCATGGGGCAGGCGAGGGGCCCTGTGATCTTGCAGGGAGGCTGTGGCACCCAGGAGGCCCCGAATGGAAACCTTGCCCACCCTCTGCAGTGGGCCCACGGGAGCTGGTGGCACCCCCAGTCTGGACCCAGTCCCTTGGGGTCGCTGTGCCAGCACCCACAGGGGAATCACTGCGGGTCGGACATGATTCCCTTCCAGATGCACCCACGTGCGACCGACTGCTGGGTGGCCGAGGGCACTGAGGTCCCCGGAGGGCCGCCCGCTATGGGGCAGGAGGGCGGCAGGGGGCTGCCGAACTCCCCCGGACCCAAGGGAAGGCGGTCCGGGGAGCCGGGAAAGGGTCCCTTCTGGCCACTTCCTCTTCGGGCTGGATGGTGGTTTTGCAACCTCGCTTCCTCCCTGCGTGGCATAAAGCAGCCAGCGGAGGAGAGGCACGGGGGGACCGCGGCACGGGCAGCTGGTGCAGGTGAGGGACCCCCCGGCTCTCCCGGCGGGTGTTGGGGAGCCGGAGCACAGTGGGCCTCTGCGGGCCTTGCACGTCCTCAGCGCTCTGTGCTCCCGCCAGGCTCCGCTTCGAAGCCATTTGGGGATTGTGTCCAGATTCGTCTCCACGTCAGCCCACAGCGGAGAGCGAGACCACGGAGAGGAAGGACTGGCAAAATCCCTGGGGAGCTTCCCAACAAGAGCTGGACTGGGAAGGGCAAAAGACTCCACACTTGAGGGGAAACAGCTCAGGAAGCAACTGGTGAGTCCCCAAGGATGCTTGACTAGATCCCAAGGTTTTCTTTCAGCTTGCCAGCCCTTGAGCTCCACAGCTAAGTTGCTGCCTGCCCCTGCGTTTTGGAGCGGGGCAGGCAGGAGTGGGGGCACCCACTGCGCTGGGATGGTCTCGTGGGTCTGGCTGGCCTCCGAGGGCTGGATGCACAGGGGTAGCTGGATGCGGCGGGGAAGGAGCTGGTGTTGAGGGCGAGCCCAGGGAGCTGTGCCTGGGGCTGATCTTAGCTGGCTCCCAAATGGGGGCAAATCCTTCCCTTCTCTGGGGCCGGGGAGTGCAGGTGCTGCGGGCGAAAGCACCTGCTCCCATTTCCTTTGCACTTGACGGTGAGCTGGGAGGACATTTCCCCATGCCCTGCCCTTCCTTCCCCCCACAAAGGGACCTGCTGGGCCAGCTGGTTTATGGACAGGACTTCCATGGTGGAGGGTTCGAGGAGGAAACTGGGTGCTTCTTGTTCTCCCGAGCAGCCCGGGGCTGGACCAGGAGTCTGATACCCACGGCAGGGGGTGGGGTGGGGAAAATCTGGTCCCCAGAGGAACCGCAGGGATTTTGAGAGGGAGACAAAACAGGAAGCCAAAAATACCCCAAGGGGAAGCATGTCTCTTCTACCTTAAGTGCAAGTGTCTGGCTCTGCCCAGTGCCCACGGAGGCTGAGGAGCCTGCAGTGGCCCTGCCCTCGGGACCTTCTCCTTTGGCACCAGCGATGCCCTGGGCTGTGGCCGACCAGGGAGATGGAGAGGGATCTCCATAGGACCAGAACCGGCAGAGCCCGGGGAGGGTTTGTCCCTCCGTAGGCACTGGTGGGAGCCCATCTGGGCGCTGGGTCCAGCTCTGGTCTCCCAGTACAGAAGAGATTGTGACAAACTGGAGCTGCTCTAGCGATAGGGTTTGGAGCACAGGACGTAAGAGGGGAGATGGAAGGAACTGGATTTGCCCAGCTGGTAGAAGAGAGGGTGTAGGGGGGACCTAATCACTGCCTTCAGCTCTCCTGTGGGGGCTATAGAGAAGACAGAGCTGGGCTCCTCACGGAGAAGCCCAGCAAAAGGGTGGAGGCACCAGCAGAAGCTGCAACGGGGAAATCCCCACAGGACAGAAGGGGAAAGTTGTTCTCAGGGAGAGTGGCTGGGTTCAAACCAGGCCAGCTCAGTGCCAGGGCTCCCAGCACCATGGGGCCTCAGCACCCTCCGAGCAGATCTGGCAACTCCAAGCACAGACAGGGAGAGGGGCTGGGAAATGGGGCAGGGGCACAAAACCAGAATGAAAAGGAAGCCTCAGTCCACAATGGGAGAAAGATAAAACCCTATAGTCTTCAGGGAGGTGCGGATGGTGTGCGTAGGCAATGTCCTAAATGCCAGGAGACACAAAAAAACAACTGTCACCTGTGATTTCCCCACCATGGCAGAGCTAAAGGGGCATGGGGATAGCTGGCAGTGCTGAGCAGAGGAACAGGAAAACCACAGATGTGCAATGTTTCCAAAGCCACCTGCAATGGGCAATGCGTCCTTCCGTCCCGGGGGTGAAACGCATCACAAGTGGACAGGACCTGGGGGGAGAAGATAGGCATGAAATCACCTTCAGACCTTCCCAATTCCACTCTGTCCCTAACACTGTGACTGCAGCACCACTGCTGTGCAGGGTGGCAGAAGGGGCAGAGTCAGCGGAGAGATGCTCAAGGGGCTGGGGATGCTGGAGGGATCCAGAGGTACTTGAAGGATGCAGAAATGCCCAAAGAGCTCAGAGGTGCTTGAAGGACCAACGTATACCAGAGGAACCCAGAGATGCTCAAGGGCCCAGGTGCCTCCTGGAGGGGACTGAACTCAAGCAGAGGTGCTGCATTGATGGGGAGCCCCCACCTCAAGATGAGACAGTCGATCAGTGGTGGGGACCTGGGAAGATACATGTGCCGACTGGGAAATCCTTCCTCTGTGGGAGGGGAGAATGAAGAGGGACAGGGAAGGTACAGGGTTGGGATGAGATTTGGCTGGTCTTTACCTGAGGACCGGCCTGTCCTTGGTGCTGTGCTGTTTCTGGTGTGGGATTGACATGCAAACATTGCCTGGCCTGGGGGGAACTGGGCTCTTCCTGGCAGCTGCATGGCCCTGGGACCACACCAATTCGGAGTTGCAGACGTGGCCTGGGAAGAGATGACAGGTCAGGTTCTGCCCTGGGAGAAAGGCTTGAAGGCAGAAGGGAACTGAGCTGTCAGAGGGGCCCTGAGAGTGTTGTACAAGGGGACACATGGGTAACAGTGTCCACGTGTAGGACTGCTCATTACCTGGCACAGCATGGACATGGGGCACAGCAGAGCGATGTAGGGGCATTGCTAGGGGATGGAGATGTGGGGGACCCAGAGATGCTGCCACTTCTGGCTCAGGCCATGCTCCCACCTTGCACTCATGATGACTTTGTGCCTCACAGGCAAAATGGAGGCGTTAACCTTCAGTGGGGATCTCTTTGATCTCCTCTTAAACTACAGCTACACCTACGACAGCACTGCTATGCCCGACACCTCTATCTCCGCCTCCCCGTGCCGGCCTGATAGCTCTGCCATCAATAAGTACCTGGTGGTGGTGATCTACTGCCTCGTCTTCCTCCTCAGTGTGGTGGGGAATGGGCTGGTGGTGTTGGTGGTGACCTCCAGTCAAACGAACCGCTCTGTCACCGATGTCTACCTGCTCAACCTGGCTGTGGCAGACCTGCTTTTCGCCCTTAGCCTGCCACTCTGGGCTGTCTACCGGGCCCATGAGTGGATTTTCGGCACTGTGATGTGCAAGGCCATCTCTGTGCTGCAGGAGGTCAACTTCTACAGTGGTATTCTGCTACTGGCTTGCATCAGTGTGGACCGCTACCTGGCCATCGTCTATGCCACCCGGGCCGTCACTGAGAAGAGGCACTGGGTTAAGTTTGTCTGCCTGGGCATCTGGGTCTTCTCCATCCTGCTCTCTCTGCCCATCCTGCTCTTCCGTGAGGCCTTCTCCTCACCCAGCAATGGCACGGTGTGCTATGAGAGCATCAGTGGCGAGGACACGGCCAAGTGGCGGGTGGTGCTGCGGGTCCTCCCGCAGACCTTCGGCTTCGCAGTGCCCCTCCTGGTGATGCTCTTCTGCTACGGCGTCACCGTGCACACCCTCCTCCAGACCAAGAACGCCCAGAAGCAGCGGGCCATGAAGGTCATCCTGGCTGTGGTGCTAGTCTTCCTCATTTGCTGGCTACCCTACAACATCACCCTGGTGAGCGACACCCTCATGAGGACACAGGCCATTGCTGAGACATGTGAGAGGAGGAACCGCATCGACGCTGCCCTCTCCATCACGCAGGTCCTGGGCTTCGCCCACAGCTGCATCAACCCCATCATCTATGCCTTCATCGGGCAGAAGTTTCGCAACAGCTTCCTCAAGATCCTGGCACAGCGCGGGCTCATCAGCAAGGATGCTGTGGCCCGCTATGGCCGCAGCTCTGTTGCCTCCTCCTCTGCCAACACCTCCACCACCCTCTGAGCCCTGCCGCTCCCCCAGAACCTGAGCTGCCTGGCTTGCAGCAGGCCCCAGGACCCTGACTCTCTCTTCCCGCATGCCCCAGCACCCTCGCACAGACTCCAGGGACATGGCCTGGGGTGCCAGGCACAGCCCTCCAGGGCTCCCCACTCACAGATGGGCATCAAATGGGTCTGTGCTTGCTGCATGTTGGTGATGGTGAGAGCGTGTGTGGGGGGGGACTGCGTGTGATTGCATGTGTGTGCAATGCTGTGTGTATGACCATAAGTTTGCATGGGTGCGATTGTGTGAGATTGTGTATTGTGTGTGATCATATGTGCATGCAATCATGGTGTGATCATGTATGTGTGGGAGTTTGTAGGTGCGATTGTGTGAAGCTATGTGTGTGTATTTGCACAGCCGTGTGTGCATGTGTGAGTGTGCATAAGTGTGTGTGTGTGTGACTATGTGTGACTGAGCAGATGTGTGTGCGTGACTATGTGCATGTGTGTATTTGTGTATATGTAATAGTTGAAATGTGTCTGTATGAGTGTGTGTGATTGTGAGTGTGCATGTGAGCAGTATTTGCATGTGAGAGCACAATCATGCTCTCACATGCAAATATGTGCACAAACACTACTGGATGTTCATAAATTTGTGTGCATGTTAGTGTGTGCAACTGTGATTGTGTGTCTGTGCATGCAAGTGTGTGCACAATTTTTTGTGAAAGTGTGTGTGACCATGAATAGGGGTGTGTGCACAGAAGAGTGCATGGTTCTATGTCTGCGACCGTGTGTGTGATTGTGTGTACATCAGTGAGTTGGGGAGGTGTGACCGTGCACAAGGCCATGAGCTGGAGTGCGTGTAGCTGTCCATCAGGCTGCCTGGGACACGCAGGGGATGGAGTGGCCATCGGGCACTGCCAGCAGGCCCCAACGACACAGTGAGGGCTGGTGGGCAGCGATGCCACGGTGATGTGTGAGGCCACTGCTGGAATGGGGACCCCAGCTGGAGTAGGGCTTGGGCAGTGAGGGGGTACGAGCCACCCCAGTCTTGTTTCCAGAGAAGAGATGCCCAATGCTGTCCTCCCTCCCCTCACTTTGGGATAGAGCCTGTGACACTGGGGACCCCGCGCCAGGGCCAGGGGATGCGGATGATGTTTGTGGCTGATGGCTGTCCAGCAGTAAAGAAGCTGATGGGTTTGTCATCCATGTTTGGCTCCTGTTTGCCCTGGGGATCTGGCCGTGTGGGATGGGGGTGGAGGGACAGGGATCAGGGCACACTGCTGGGGAACCACTTGGCCATGGTATTTCTTGGGGATGATGGGTCCTGTATTCCCCACCCCAGCAGGCTCCCTCCTTGCTGCCCTGTATGCTGTGCTGAAAAGGATGTGCTCAATGTGTCCAGGCCGGCTCGGCTCTGTGGTGTGTGCTGTAATGCTCATTTCCAAGCCAGGAAAACGCCGTTACCCAAGAGGCTGTTGCAGATGTTTTTGCATCCTGTGCGTCTCCAGCAGGTCTCACCCTCTGCGTCATGGAAACAGGCCCTGTTCTTTAACTGGTCTGGGCTCTCCATGACCTGTTAGTCCCGCCTGGGAACAGGGCTGGGGGGCAGACTCCCGCCACCCCTTTCCCAACACCCATCTGAGCCCGAATGATGCAAATCAGGGCAAGATCCCCTTTGCAGCTGCTCCCTGCCCTTGCTGACACAGAGCCAGCCCCGTCCCCAGTAGGCCAAGACTGCCAGCACCCCTCCTGCCTGCCCCGGTGCTGCAGTGCCGGGCAATCATTGTGCAAAGGGCTGGGAACCTGCACCTTACACAACTGGGCAGGGGAGGAGGGAGCACTTCCGCTCCAGCTTGGGCAACTGGGGCTGGCACCAGAATGCAGCAGAGGGGCTGGAGAGGGAGTTGTGACCCTGCTGGGGTCCCACCTGCCACCCTCTGTGACATGTGTCAGAGTGTTTGTCCCAGCAGGCCTAAGCGCTGTTCCATGGCAGTCCCATACTGCTCCTCTGTTGTCCCCTGCCTCGGGGTCCTGGGGGTCCTTAATGCAGGAGGCATCAGTGGGTGCCTGCTGCATGCTGCGTGGTGGGTGGTGAGGGGCTGAGGACAGGGCCACGGGGGTCCCTTGGCACCCAGGCATGGAGCCCTGTGTCCTGGTGGCTGGGCAGGGGCAGTGGAGTAGCTTGGCAGGGACAGCCCGTCACCTTTGCATCTGGGAAACCTCTTGCCCAAGAGGTTCCTCACAACCCGGCAGGAAGCTGGGGGCGTTGGCTAAGAGCTGTCTCTCCTGCCTGTTGCTGCCTCCCTGCCAGGGCTTCATGGTGGGGCAGGGGGCAGGCAGGGGCTCAGGTGGGCCTCAGATGGGGCACCTTTTGCTGAGATGGTTTCCCCCCAAGGAGGGCTTGGACAGCCCACCTTGGTATCACCGGCATCCCACACCCTGGACAAGGATTTGAACCGACGATGACCAGCAGGTGACACAGAAGCCACAGAGTTAGCAGGAGCGGGTTGTTTTCTTCTCCGTGGACCAGCCACGTGAAAGACATGTCCGAAACCCTAAACTCTGAGTGGAAGGACCTGTGCAGCAGGCCCTGGACGCCTGGGTCCCTGGCTCACGTGAGTCCATGAGGAGGCAGTCAGGGTGGGCTGTGGCAGGAGGGGGTGTCCCAGGCACGGCACGACGGACCTGGTTCTGACTTACGTGGCCTGCTGGTGCCTTTGTTGGTAGCAAAGCAGGCAGCAACGACCCTGCTTGCCCACGTCCACGGAGCACGTGTGGCACACCTTGCCATGGCACAACCTGCCGAAAGAGGACGGGCTTGTGTGCACAAAGGCCATGACATCTCAGTGCCCCTCATCCTCCTGGATGCCCAGCCCCCTGCCCTGTGATCTCCCCCAATGCCCCTGGGCCCCACCTGCAGCTGTACCGCCGGGAGAGGAGGCGAAAATCCTTGTGACAGCGGGCACACAGCCCCACGTCGCGGGGAGCCGTGCTGGGCATCTGCAGGTCGATGCCCTCTGTCTTCTGCCACAGTGCATCCTTCTCCCTGCAGGGAGGGGTCAGGTCAGCTCCGCCTGGGTGCAGGGGCTAGCAGAGCCAATCTGCCTCTGCCAGCACCCTCAGGAGTGGGGTTACCCTCAGGCTGGACCCCCTGGGTGCATAGGCAAGGGGTGGATGTCTCTCTTGGGCATCTCCCTTTCTGCAGCGGGTGGGGATGTGTGGGAGCTTGGCTGAATGGGCACAGGCATGCGCGCGCACACACACACATGAACACCCACACACGTAGACACTCGTGCATGTGTGTGCATGCATGTGTGTGTGTGTGCACATGAGCCTGATGGCATGGACAGGTCACGCACAGGCAGGAGTGTGCATGTGTCTGGGGCATGTACCATTTGTTGCACTCACAAGTGTTACCTACTCCCATGCAGCAGCACCTTTTTGGCTGCCAGCTGTGCTCTCCGGTTTACACATGTGCAATAGCCCCGGTAAAAACCCATGTGCCCTTTGCTGTAACAGCCCCCAATATAGCCGCTGCCCCCACACTGCTAGCCCAGCAATGGGAGGTCTGGGTGCAAGGCCTGGCACTAAAGACCCAAGGTGGGCAACCAAGTCTCCACCTGGGTCTCTAAGGTGGTGAGTGGGATTTTCCTGGGCTCTGGTGCCCTCCTCTGGGCAAAGGGGTTTGAGAGCATTCATTTGCACATGGCACAAGCCTTCTAGCCATGGTGGCCAGGGAAAGGGTGGGCGCAGGACTGCCCAGGGCTCTCACCGCAGCAGCTCCAGCAGCCGCCCCTTCATGTCGCGGACGAGCTCCTGCTGCCGGGCCTGCTCCTCGCCGCGTGTGGCCTCCCGCTCCATGGCCTCCCGCTGCGCCCGCTGCAGGGCCGATGCCCAGCGCTCCCCATCTTGCCGTGCCCTGACACAGAGGGTGGCAAGACAGCTCTGAGCCCAGCCCTGGGGTGCCGGGACAGCTGGGGCAGTGGTGGGGATCCCCCCGTCCCACAGCTGGCCATCTCTCCATCCATCCCTCCATCTGCTCATCATCCATCTCCCACTCCATCCATCTCTGCATCCCCCCCCCGATCTCACCATCCAGCAGACCATCCATCCACCTACCCAGATGTTTTCCAGCCGTTCATTCATCCTTCCCCTCACCTATCCCTCCATCCCTCCGCCAACCCATCCATCCGTCCATCCATCTACTCACTCCCAATCCATCCCTCTGTTCCTCCACCCATCCATCCATCCCTCACACATCTCACCATAAATTCATCCCTCTCTACCTCCACCAACCCATATGTCCCTCCATCCATCTACTCACCCTAAACCTAACCCTCCACCCATTCATCCATCCCTGTTCATCTGCTCACCCCACACTCATCCCTCCATCCTTCCGGCCATCCCTCAATCCCCCACACACATCTTCACCCCGAATTCATCCCTCTGTTCCTCCACCCACTCCTCTGTCCTCCCTTATACATCAGTCCCCAGACCGATCTGCTCTGTCCCTCTGCCTGTGCCCTGCCTCTGCTCCCTGTGGGGACGCAGCGGGGTACCTGGGGGCCAAATCTCCCCCTCCTGGGGCTGCTGCCACGGGGCGAGGGGGCTCTGCAGCGGGAGCAGGGGACACACCAGGGATGGGGGGCTCCTCGCCTACCTGCCCAGCTGCTCCTCCAGCCGCGCCACCACCTGCTGCTGGGCCTGGAGCTGCTGCCGGCCCTGCTGGGCCTCCTCCTGGGCCGCGGCGGCCAGGGCGGCCAGGTGCTGCGGGGAGAGGCGCCGGGCTCAGCCGGGGTCCCCGCCACAGCCCCCCACAGTAGTTTTTGGGGGCTCTCACTGGGGGGTGCTGGGGGTCTTATCCCCCACCCCGCCCCAGAGATGTGGTTTGGGTGCACCCCGGGCGGCTGCCTGTACCATCACCATGTCGGCGGCCGTGCTGGGGCCCGGCTCTGCCCCGGCCTCTGCCGGCTCCTCTCCATGGGGCTCCTGGGCCTGCTCCAGCGCCCGCCTCAGCGCCTCCTCCAGGGCAGCCACCTCCTCCCGGGCCGCTGCCAGCCGCCGGGCGCCGTCCTCCGCCGCCGCGCCGGCCCGCTGCTCCAGGGCCTGGCGCTCCTCCGCCGCCGCCCGCAGGGCTGCCCGCAGCCGCTCCCGCTCCTCCCGCTGCCCGGCCGCCGCCGCCTCGCAGGCCTCCAGGCGTGAGGCCAGGGCCGCCCGCTCGGCCAGCGCCTCCTCCAGGCGGCCGGCCCGCGCCTCCGCCGCCTCCCGCCAGCCCCGCGCCTCCTCTGCCGCCAGCACCAGCGCCCGCCGGGCCTCCTCCAGGGCGCCGCCGCCGCCCGCCGCGGCCCCCGCCGCCGCCTCGGCCCCGCCGCCCGGCGTGGCGGCGGCCTCGCTCTCAGCCACCTGCTCCTGCGGCTCCCGGCCCTCGGCCTCCGAGAGGTGCCGCGGCCGCCCAGCCTCCAGCGCCCGCAGCCGCCCCTCAGCCGCCTCCAGGGCCGCGGCCCGCGCGCGGCAGAGGCCGGCCAGCTCGGTATGGCGCCGCTCCTGCTCCTCGCCGGCCCGCTGCAGGGCGGCGGCGGCCTCCTCTGCCCGCTGGGCCTGCCGCCGCAGCTCTGTGGCCCGGGCGTCCAGCCGCAGCAGTGTCCCGCTGAGGAAGGCGTTGGTCTCCCGCAGCGCCTCGGCCTCCCGCGCCTGCAGCTCGGCCCGCCGGGCGCTGCCCTCCTCCTGCTCCCGGTGCCGCCGCTCCGCCCGCGCCAGCTGCCCCTCCAGCGCCACCACCTCGGCCCGCAGCTGCTCCGCCAGCGCCTGCAGGGCGGCGTTGGCCCGCCGCAGCTCCCCAGGACACTCGCTGCCCGCCGGGCCCCGCGGCAGGGAGCCGGGCGCCCACCCCGGGGACGTGCCGAACTCCCCGTCTCTGCCAGCCCGGGGCCCCTCGTCGGCGCCGGCCGCGTCGCCTGCCTGCTGGGAGGGGGAGCGAGCGGCGGTGGGCACGTGGCGGGGAGCGGGCACCGCTGGGCTGCCCGTGCGCCCCGCTGCGTCGCTGCCGCCATCGCCTACCTGCGGGGCTGTCTTCTCCAGGCTGCTCGCGGGCACCGGGCTGGGCCGCAGCGGCGTCCTGGAGGGGACAGGGGGGCTCAGGGCAAGGGGCACAGGGGCCAGCCACGTGCACAGAGGGGCGTGGGGCGGGCTGGGGGCGCCGGTGCAGGGTCTGCGCCGTGCCCACCTCATGGGGCTGAGCCCCCCAGTCCCCGGTGTCCCCCACGCCCCAGGCTCACTCGGAGAACATGGGCCAGGCAGTGTCCAGGTCCGCCCGGCGCAGCGCCAGGTGGAAGGTGATGCCGTCCAGCTCGTACAGGCTGCCCAGGATCTCGGCCCGGCGCCGGGGGCTCAGGAAGGGGCTGCGGGCGTAGTACCACTCACTGCAACCACAAGACAGGCTCACGCATCCCTCTGCAGATCCCTCTCCTGCCGGGCACTGGGGGTGCCAGCCACGTCCCCCCCAGCCCCCGTACCAGGGGAGAGCTGCCCCCGGGCTGGCAGGAGCCCCCCGCACCCCCTGCTCTCACCTGAGGCTCTGGGGGTCGAGGAGGCAGAGCTGCAGGGACTCGGCCAGCTGCCGGTGCACCAGGCAGTAGCGCAGGAAGGCCCGGGCCCGGCCCACGGGGGTCTTCAGCTGTGGGGAGAGGGGGTTATCCCCCCCCGCCATACCAGCGCTCTCCCGTCCGCTGCCGAGCCTGCCCTCGCACAAGCCTCCCCGCCAGCCCACCCGCGCAGGGGAGGAGGGGGGTCCCCAGGGCTTGGGCTGGGGGATGTAGGGTTAGAGGAGAGCCCGGGGGGCGGGGGGGACCCCGGAGGGCACTGGGGGGCACGGCTTATCAGACAGAGGAAAATGTACTGCTGGTGGGCAAATCCTCTGTGTGTGCGTGAGTGTGCACATCCACAAGTGTGTGCATAAACAAGAATAAGTGCACACAAATATAGGTGTGCAAGTGCTTATGTGCATATACAAGTGTGTGTATAATGTGCCTGCGTTTACGAGTGCACCCATGCACAAGTGTGTAAGTGTGCATGCACCCACAAATGTGTGCACAAGTGCAAATGTGCTCAAGCGCATGTGCCTGTGCACAAATACATGTGCAAGTGTGCATACATGAATGTACAAGTGTTGCTTGCACAGGTGCGCATACAACCATACATGCATATGTGCATGTACACGTTCCCCAGGGCATCCCCGTGAGCCCGTGTAGGTGGCCCGTGCCCACCTTGTCCAGCGAGGTGACAAAGCGAACACCCTCGTGTTCCTGCCGGCGCCGCGCCAGGCCCTGGCACAGGAAGTCCCAATAGTCTTTCCGCTGACCAAAGAAGTTCCTCTTCTCCTTGAGGTCGAACTGGCAGAGACCCGGGCTCAGCCCCGCTGGGAGAGGTCCCCCGTCCCCTCAACCTGTCCCCCGTGGGGCTGGGAGCCAGCCAGCTCCCCTGAGTGCCCAGCAGGCACCCTGGCATGGATGGTCCCGGTGTCCCCTGGCTGGGGATAGCCTGCTGCGCTGGGGCAGGGGGGAAGAGAGGTGCAGAGTGGCCCTTGGCTGGCTCTGTGCCTCAGTTTCTCTTTTGTGGCATGGGGAATAACACCACGCTCCCTGTGTGGATGAGGGTGAGCCCTGGGCAGGGTGTCTGCTGGATGCCGGACATCTGCATCCGAGAGTGCCAAGAGAGTCGGCTCAGCCCTCCCTGGAGAAACTCTTCCTCCATGTCCCCAAAGCCAGGCAGCGCAAGGGCCTGGCAGTGCCAAGGGCCAGTGTGCCCAGCTCTTCCAGGGTGCCCACCCACCAAACGGCTGGCACAGGTCCCCTCAGCTCTCAGCTGCACCCAGGGGGAAACCGAGGCAGGGAGGGGGCTGAGGGCAGGCGCCTGGTACCTGGAGGAGGAACTCCAGCTGGGCACAGAGGCTGTGCAGCTCCCGGCTCCCATCCGTCACCGGCAGGTTCTGCTCCCGGTAGCTCCGGTTCAGCTCAGCGATGGTCTCTGTGGGGCAGCAGGGCTGAGCTGGCCTGGCCCTGGCGGGCAGCGGGCTCCATGCGCAATCCCACACCCTCCCTGCTGTGCCCAGGCTCCCAGCCCCGGGGATTTCTGCTGTGAGTGAAAGAGGAACCCATGGCGGGATGAAAAGGGGGAAGAGGGAGAGTGCGTGGGTGCAGGTACCCACTAGGCTCTGCCAGGCACCTGCTCCCTTCTGCCCAGGTGCCTGGGCTGGTTGCAGGGCCGGCAGAGAGGATGGGAGTAGAGCACTGCACCAGGCTTGGTGCTGGGGGGGGGGAGCTGGCATCCCTGGCAGTGCCAGCTGAGAGGGACCCAGGGATGAGGGGGTGATGGGGCTGCTCCAGGGGGTTGGTCCTGGGATGGCACTCATGGTGGGGATGGGGGCTCTCCTTCCCTGATACAGCGCCAGGACATGGGTGACACAACCGTTCCCTGCTGCCCATGGGCTGGGTGCAAGGAGGAACATGGTGCCTGGGCTGCTGGCCTGTCCAGCACGGCCAGGGTGAGATGGCAGGAGCTCAGGGTGCCCATGCGCCCCTGGCAAGGGACACACTGGCACACTTACTCTGCAAGTCCTTGATGACGCGGTTGGGCTCCCCATCCCCTGCCATGGCTCCTGCTCCAGGGGTCTGCAAAGACAGAGGCAGTGATTAGAGGGTGCTGGGCTGGCACTGACCCTGGTGCCCCAAAACTCTGGTTTGGCCTCTCTCTGCCCCAAGGAAAGAGTCCTTTTCCCCCCAGCCCTACCATGGAGCTGCCCTTTCTTAGGGTAAGAAACAGGGCGGGCACAGGGCACCCTTTCTGCCAATGCTCCCCCCCTCCACAGGCATGAGGGGGCACAGGTGCCCCTTCTTATGCCCCCTTAGTTCTCCATGCACCCCATCCCGGACAGGCCAAAACACCCCTGGGCTCTGTCCCCTGCGCCGTGCCAGGCTTGCCCTGCCTGGGGGCACTGCCCCATTTATTGGGAGGCTGCTGAGGCTGAGCCCCTGGAGTGTCCCCATCCCCATCCCTTTTCCCATCGCCCAGGATTCAGGATGTGGGTTTGGTGTGGGGGAAGCGCTGCCTTCGCTTCTGCTCTCGCTTCCCATGCTCTCACCATGAACAGCCCGGGAAGCACCGAGGGGGGCTGGGGACGGGGACACCGGGCCTCCCAAACCAAGCTGTACCCCCGGGCAGAGAGCACGCCCAGGGCCTGCCACCACAGGCGGTGGGTGGGCATGGGGCGGGGGGAGCGTGCATGCGTGTGCATGCGTGTGCATGTGTGTGTGCGTGCACGGCTAGGTGCGTGTGTGCACGCTCACAGGAGCCATGTGCGCACATGTGCACAAGCGTGCCTGAGCGTGTGCGAATGCCCTGCGACCCTGATCTCCCCCCAGCCCCTGCTGCCCCCAGGGCCCCCCTCCCCTTGGCACTGCCCCCAGTGCCACCCCACCAGCCTGCAGCAGTACCCGGGGTGGACCCTGCCACCCAGCATCACCGTGGCAGGGGGACCTAGTGGGATCCGGGCCTCCAGACACCTGGGTTCCCGCTTTTGCACCCTGGGGTGACCTTGGATGCCCAGTCTTCCCATGTGCCCACCCAGTCCCGTGCCTCACTTTCCCCTGGGAGGAGGTGCCACTTACCTGTGCCCGGCGAGCCGTGGGGCGCCCTGAGCAGCTTGCTGTGTCCCTGTTGGATCCCTGCTTGTCCCTGCACCCACGCTGCGCCCGGCCGCTTCTCCTTTTGTACCTCGGCCAGGAGGAAGTGGGCAGGATTGGGGCAGCAGGATTCACCCCCACCGCATCAGGCACCACGGCTCTGCCCACCGGTCCCCGGCCCCTGCTTTGTGGGCCTGGGCAGTGCTGGATGCTCAGCCAGACCCCTCTGCCCAGGCACCGGTACAGCCTCTGGGGGCTGGGGCAGGAGGGCAGCAGGGTCCCAGGCCTGGGGGTCCCTAATGACCTCCCCTGGGGGGAACCTGGCTTAGGAATGTTTTGTGGGACCCCCAGAGTTTGGGGGATCCAGGGTCCACACTGAGCTGGGAATAGCCAGCAGCACCCCTAAGGCACCAGCTTGGCACAGAGACCCCCTCCCGGGCAATAGCCCCTGGGCACCAGCCCTCCCCAGCAAGGGCAATAGCCCAGCCTGGGTGTCTGCCCCCCAGCCCGGGACTGTGCCCAGAGCCGGGGGTGCAAACTCGTCCTCAGAGACCCTGGGCAAGGCCCCCCCTTGCCATCCCTGCCCGGGAGCCCCCAGCCCCGGAGTGCCCCTCTGCCACCCTGCCCGTCCCCCTTCGCCGTGCCAGCCCTGCCCTGCAGGTGCCTGGGGGGGACCCGCTCCCAGGGGCCCAGGGGCACGGGGGGCAGTGCCGGCTCAACCTGCAGCACCGGGCACAGGGACCCGGTGCCATCCCGCTCCCCGCTGCTGGCTTGGCAAACGCCCCCGGCGGTGCCTGGCTGCCCCCGGGACCCGGGCCACCTCCCTCCCCTCCGCAGCACCCGCTGCCCCTACCTGTGGCAGCCCGGGGGGGCCTGCCCGCCTGGGGGCCCCTGCCACCCCCAGCCCAGGCCTCGGCTCGGCACCAAAGTGAAAGTAGGAAGTGGTGCCGAGCTGGGGCCTTGGCGTCCCCGCACCCTCCTGCCTCCCGGCATGGGCCACCCGCTCCGGGGAGGGCGTCGGGGCGGTGGGCTGCCCCATAACAACAGTGGGACAAGGGGGGAGCGGCTGGCAGTGCCCGGAGTGACCCCTGGGTTGGCACCCTCGCCGGGACCCCCTGCCCCATGCCACCCTGCAGTGGGGGGGCCTGCAGGCACGGAGCCTGGCACCCCCCGTCGGGTGGGGGCACCGGGCTCCTGCAGACCATCACCCCGCTGCACTGGGGACAGGGACAGGGGCACATACGTGTGCGTGTGCGTGCGTGTGCAGGCGGGGGGTGCGAGCACATGTGTGTGCAGGATGCATGTGTGATTGTGTGTGTGTGCAGGCAGTGCAGGTGGTATGTGTGTGTGTGTGCGCCTGTGTGTGTGTGCAGGCAGTGCGTGTGTGCGTATGGTGGCGCGTGCATGACTGCATGTGTGCATACATGTGTGCGATTACACGCGTGTGCATGTGTGTGTGCCAGCGGTGCATGTGTGTGCAGCTGCACGTGCGACGGCGCTCAGCCGGCCCGGGGCTGAGAGGGTGCCCGCGTGTCGCTGCGTGTGCACACGTGTGTGTGTGCCTGCAGCTGCACCCCCTCGCCAACACCACATGCTCGGTGCCAGACATCCTGGTGGCAGCACCACGTCTCTGGCGGAGGGGCCGTGCCCCTGCCCACCCCTTGCCTGTGCCAGTGCCCTCAGACCCCTTGGCACCTTGGCACCAGAAAGGGGGGACGAGACACCTGGAGCCCCCCCTTGCCCGCCCCAGCCAAGGGCGAGGGAGGGGGTGCCGGGGGGCCGGAGGGGAGGAGACGCCCGCCTGTCCTTGGCGCGGGCGCAATTCAATTAGCGAGGCCTGGCCCGCGTTCAGCGCAGCCAATAAAGCTAATGGCCCTGCGCAGGCCTGGCGCTGCCGGGCGAGGGGGGGTCCTGGCTATGGGGCCATCTGCTAATTAAATTGGAGGGGGGGGGACGGACGGTGGAGCCAGCGGTGACGTCACCTGCCTGGTGCCCGGGGAGGGGGCCACGTCCCGGCACCTGTGTGCCCGCGGGCCCTCTGCCCGCCCCGGGGCGCTGAGCATGGCCGCAGGGGGCTGCGGCGGGCGGGGGCCCCCTGGGCAGGGCGCCCCCCTGTACAGCACAAGGCTGCCACTGCTGAAGCCCCCCTTCCCTCTGCCCGGCCCCACGCGCCCCTCCGCCCCGGCCCCCCTCCCCGGCGCTGCAGCTGGTTCGCAGCCTCCCGGGGGCCGGCGCGGGCAAACGCGGTGAGCAAAGTGCCCAGGCCTGGCACCGGCGGCCGCCTCGCGGGACGGACCCTCAGCTGGGGGTCACGGGGCATCGTGGCCCGACCCCACCAGACCTGTGCAGCGCTTGGCACGGCCCGTCCTGGCGGGCAGCCGCAGCTCCCGTTGGCACCCCCTGCGGCAGCGAAGCGGGGGGTGAGGGGTCCCTTCCCCCTGCCCCGTGCAAGCTCCGTGCGGGGGGTGCGGGCGGCGAGGGCTGTCCTGGGGGTGCCCCGCGGCCAGCAGTTCCCCTGGGTAACGCCGCGCGCGCGGCAGGCAGCGCCTCGTCAGGGCACCTGCTTTGGTGAGGGGACCCGGCTGCGGGGGGGACCCTTGGCTCGGGTGGGGAGGGGACAACCTCGAACCCCCGCTCAGACGCCTGGGGAGGGGCCAGGCATGGCCGGGGTGCCGTGGGGTGAGTCCTGCAAGGAGGGGAGGGAAGTGCCCCGTGTGCAGGCACTGCCATTTGGGGCTCATGTTGGGGGGGTTCAGAGGGAAACTGAGGCAGAGCTGGGGGGTCACTGGTCGAGCTGTGCTGGATCCCGGGCATCCAGGCTCCTCCACCCCCGAAATGAGAAGGGGTTTGGGGGGGGCTGTTAGCATGCAGCGGGGAGCATGCGTGTGCGAGGGGGGGCAGGCACCGGCGTGGCGTGTGAGCCTGATGGGTGCTGAGGCCCTGGCGAGCCGAGGAGGAGGGGGAGGAGAAGGCGGAGGGGGAGCGTGGCGGAGCTGGCTCCCACCCAAGCACTGCAGGACATGGGCGGGCACGGTGCTCCCTGCCTGGCTGCCAGAGCGCAGGCGACGCTGGGGGACTGGGGGGGACCCGGCCTGGGGGGACCGCAGCCCCCAGGCCCATCGCTGCACAGCGGGGTGCCTGCTGCCGGGCACCTGCTGGGCACTTCCCGGGCACTGGAGCCCCTCGCTCCTGGGGGGCACGGCCAGCTTTGGCTGTTGCCCCTGGAGCGTGCCTGCAGCAGAGGTCGGCTCCCGCGCCCCCCGCGCTGGGTGCCCCGCGGGCAAGGGGCACCATGACCCGTCTGAGCTGGTGCTTCGCCGCCCTGGTGCGCTGGGGGAAATACTTCTTGTCCTGCCTCCTGCCCCTCCGCGGCTGCCAGCATGGGGAGGTAAGCAGGCGCTGCCGGGTGCAGGGTGCTCGGGGGTGGGGGTCAGGGAGCACACGGGGGGCACAGAGCTGGGGCAGGGACTGGGGGGGTGCACGGAGAGGGGGGTGCAGGCTGGTAGTGCCCCTGCCTGCTGCGGGCACTGGGGGGGTTAAACCACGCAGGTGCATGCCCGGTGCAGGGGCAAGTCCTTTGTCCCTCCTTGTGCCCCCGCCAGCGTGGCACTGTGACCCTGCTCGCTAACCCCCCCTGCCCCTCCCCATGCCCCCGCAGTGCCTGGCTGGAGGGGTCCGCTGGGGTCTGCCTGCAGTGCCCCGTGCAAAGGGGTCCGCGGGGATCCCAGTGTCCCTACAGTGCCCAGCGCGGGGGATCCCTGTGCCCATCAGTGCCTGGCACAGGGACCCATCCCGTTGGGCCTGTGCTGGGGAAACTGAGGCAGGGAGGGGAGTGGCTCCAGGCTGGTCACAGCACTTGAGCCCCGACTAGTCCCACTGCAGTGCTGTCACTTATTTCCTTAACCTTTACCAAGACCAGCGGGCTGGCATGTGCTGCTCCGGCTGGCTCCACCGGTCCGGTGAGACCGTGCCAGCAAAGCGGGTGCCAATGCTACCGCAGGGCAGTGCCAGGGCAGGGAGCTGGCCTGGAGGGAGATGCCCCTGGCCGTGTGGGCACCCAGCAGTGTGCAGGGGGCACAGGGTGGGCAGCCCTGTGAGCTCCCAGGGACATGCGTGGGTACTCAGGGCTGGGGGGTGGCACCGGTGGGCCGTGTGCGGGTGGTGGGACTGTGGTTGTTTGGTCCTGTGGTCACCCGCGTGTGCCTGGGGGTACGTGTCTGTGTGTCCCTGATGTGCGTGTGCGAACAGGGATTCACGGGGGGTCGTAATGCATGTGTGGGCTCCTTCCCCGAGGGGTTTGTGTGTGTGTGTGTGTGTGTGTTCACACGTGGGGGCGAGAGTGCACTGGAGCTCACAAGAGTTCCCAGTGTGTTGCTGGAAGGATATCGTGGTGTGTGTCTGTGCACAGACTCCGTGTGTGTGTGTGTGCATGCGTGTGTATGTCCATCAGGATGTATACGTGTGTCTGTGTAGTATCATTGGGGGTTTCCTCTGCTACGAGCTGCTGCAGGGGTGCTCCCATCCCTTCCCATGCCCGAATGTGTGCTGTGCGTGCCCAAGGTGCGTGTGCGCCATGCAGGAGCTTGGTGTGGGTAGGGTGTGCGCGTGCGCACACACACGGGTGCCCACGCCAGGGCCTGTGCGCACGTGCAACGCGGACGGTACGTGTGGCGCATGCACCTCCGTGCAAGGGTGTAGCGCGTGTGCCCCAGCATGTGTGCAGGGTGTGTGTGCAATGTGTGCGTGTGCGCCTCGTGTGCCTGAGGACAGCGCAGGGACACCCCTGTTGGAAGCAGGCGTGGGCGGCACGGAGCTGCCCGTGCCATGGGCAGGGGACACTGTGACCCTGGGGGGAGGAACAGAGGACCCCTACCAACCGCAGCCCTGCACTGGGCATCCCTCCTGCATGGCAGGGCACAAGGAGAGGGGGTACGTTCCCGAACCAGTGGTACCCATGGAGAGGGGTCCCTGTGCTAAGTGCCCCCATCTGTGCCCCCTGATGAGCTAAGGAGCCCTAAAACCTGCCAACAGGCAGTGCCCCCCCTGTCCCTGTCTCCGTCCCCGTCGCATGACCTTTGTCCCTGCCCCTCTGAGGGGCCCAGGCTTGTGACAGCAGTGAATGGGATGGGGTGATTTATGGGGGGGTGGGGACACCCCTCACCACTGGGGCCTCAGCTTTCATTCATGGGCAGTAACGAGGCGGATTAATGAGGGCTGTAAAGATTCAGGGTGCGTGGATGGGGTCTCCCCCCCTGCCCAGCACTTGGGTGCACCCGCGCGTTGGGGACAGCACGTGGAATGCAGATGGGGAAACTGAGGCACGGGGCAGAGGGAGGGGACTACGGTGCCCGTGGCCCCATCGTGCTCATGATCCCGTGTGAGTACGGCTCGTCCTGCCTGCGCCTTCATCCTCCCCCACCGTGTCCCCCCACCCTGACTCAAACCCTCGTGGCTGCAGGGAGCTGAGCACAAGTTTCCAGGCTGGAGCTGGAGTCATCGCTGGCCGCCTCCGCTTGGGGCTGGGGGGGCACGGTGCCACTCAGCCAAGCCCCCCAGGAAGGGCTGCCAAATCCGCCCAATCCCTCCCATGATGTTTGGGGGCTGCCAGCTCCGCCTCCCCCTCCCCAGCCTGGAAGTTGTCCCCCCCTGCTGAGGCCCCCCAGCTCGGCGCATGAATGTCCTTGGGACTGCGCCACTTCCTCCCCGTCTCTCATCCCAGGGGTGGGACGTGGGGACCACCCAGGGGACAGCGGGGCCCTCCCTGGCAGTCTGCTGCCGGGGGGGGGACGGGGCACTTTCCTGCAGGACCCTGTAGAGGCTGGGAGCAGGACGAGGGACGGGGGCGGCGGGGGGACGTGGGTGGCGGGGTGCCCCCCGGGTCAGGCCGCGTCGGCGCGAGCAGAGGAAATGAATCCCAAATGTTGCGGGGGGAGGCAGGGACGCGCCGCGGCTCCCGGGCAGCGGGCCCAGTCCCGCAGCCCCTCGGCGGGGGGGGCCTGGGCTCCTGCCAGCCCCCCAGTCCCCCCGGGGGCACCTTGGCCGGGGTGCCAGCCCTCCTCCCCGGCCAGTGGGTGCTGCGGGGGGGCGTCATCCTGGGGGGGCAGTGCTCCCCGTCCCCCCAGCCGGAGCAGGCTTGGGTGACTGGTCCCAGCGGAGGGCTGGGGGCGGGCCGGGGGGCCGGGGGGGCCGCGCGGGCGGAGCGAGCGCCGCCGGGGCCGGCGCCGGGGCTGCGGGAGCTGCCGCGGGGCTCGGCGGCCGCCGGGGCCGCGCCGCGGGCAGCATGACCGGGGTCTGCCTCTCCTGCCTGCTCTGGGTACGGCCCGCGCCGCTCCGGCACCGGCACCGGCACCGGCACCGGGGGCACCGCGCGGCGGGGGGCGCGGGGGGCGCACGGCGCCGGGGGGAGCAGGGGGCTGGAGCGGCACCGGCCCCGGGACCGCAGGGGAAACCAGCGGGGTTTGGACCGGGACCGGGACTGGGACTGGGGGATACCGGCAGGCATGGCCCTGCCCCGCCGTGGAGCTGGGGGGACCACGCCGGGGAGGGGGCACCCGGGCCGGGAGCAGGGGGGCGCCGGGTACCGGGCGGACTGGAACGGGACCGAGAGCGGGACAGCTGCGGCAGTGAGCGCCAGGTCGGGGATCCACGAGTGGGGACCGGGACACGGTAAGGTGCAGGATGAGGGGACCGGGCTGCCGCGGGGAGGGCTACGGTGCCGGGTGGGGGGAGCTCGGGGCCAATCCCCCACTACCCACAGCCTGGGGCGCCGGCGGGGGGGACCCCCTCCACCCCGGGGGCTGAGGCTCTGCTGCTCCATCGCAGGGTGAGGGACTGGGCAGACTGGGGGGGATCTGGTTTGTGCTGGGGTTTCGGTGCCGTGTGGATGCCGCAGGGGCCCTGCGCCCCTGTTAGGCATTGAAACGCTCTGAGCCGTGGGGCGCAGCTGGGTGCAGGGTGCTGTCCCGCAGTGGGCCTGAGGCCACCCGGCAGAGCGGGTTCTGGTGCCCGTCACCGTCCCAGCTTTGCAGCCTCAGCAGAATTGGGCTGACAACCCAGGTGTCCTGGTTGTCCGGAGGGAGCTGGACCCCCCCACTGCACCTCTCTGCAGTGCTGGGCAATGAACCGGGCAGTCCAGGCTCCGTGATTAATCTGGCATCCCTCACCGGTGCCTCTTCCAGCCCAGGACACCTGGGTCCCCTTCCAGGCTCCTTGCTGTGAGGCCCATGGCCAGGGACACCCACACCCCCCTCTGCTTGCACTGTGGGGCCAGGCCCCTGGTAACGGGTACCTGTGGGTCTGCGGGTGGCAGCCCCAAGAGGTCCCCCGGGCCCCCCACATCCCCCTGCAGTTCCTGGCCCTGGGGACATGGACGCTGACTGGGATCCTGCCAGTGCGGAACTGGGATGTGGTTGTTTGATGGGATCGGCTTGCTTGCCGGCTGCACCCTGCCAAGCGGCGCAGGCAGGGATGGCACCAGGTGGGCACGGTGCCTCCCAGCAGCGGAGAGGTGGGAGCAAAAAGCTGGGCTCTGGGCCTCTCTGTTGGCAGCCCCCCGGCACAGGGATGGTGTTGGCACCATGACAAGCTCAGGGGGCTCTGTGGGGTGGGAATGGGGGGGGCTTTGCTTTCCCAACCAGGATAATCACTGTTAACGAAGCATGCCAAAGCTGCCGTGTGGGGCCTGGCTGGGGTGGGGTGCGTGCGTGTGTGAGACACGTCGGCATCCCTGGGCGCCCCCACCCCGGTGCCCTGGGAGCGTGGGCCAAGGCCTCTTCCCGGGGCACCCTGCAGCCCTCCAGCGTGGCAGCTGCTTTGCATATGCAAACGAGCTCATGGCATCGTTAGCCTTCGCTGTCACCCAGCAACTGCGGCGTGAGAGCCTGTGGCCGATCACGGCAGATGCCGGAGGCATGCGGCGGGGGCAGGAAGCCGAGGGGATTTGGGCACTGCTGGGGAAACTTTTCCCACGGCTGTGGCCACGGTGTTGCCTGATGTGATGTCTGTGTGCACACGTGCGTGCATGTGCGTCACTGTGTGCACGTGTTCCTGCTCCCTTGTGGGGCCGTGCAAGGGCCAGGGGCTGGCGAGGGGCCAGCGAGCAGCCCCACGGGGAGCGTGTGCCCAGGGAAGAGGGGCCTGCATGTGCGTGCACAAACCCTTGCGAATGTGCACACAATTAGACATGGATCTACACGTGGGGGCGCAGACAGCTACACACTCAAATGCACACACATCTGCTTATTTTGCGGCTGGCAGGAATTTGCACATCCTTGCATACTCACAGGCACGCATATGCGTGCAATGCACTGACACATATGCATGGCACATGCATAGCACGCGCGGCACCCTCACAACCACTTGTGCATGGCTCAGGCGTGCACCCAGCAGGGGCAGATTTGCACACATGCATGCATGTGCATGCCCCGTTTGCCTCCGTAGCAGCAGGGCCTGGTGCCCCTGACCTCTGCGTCCTCTGTCCAAGTGTGCACTGGGGAAGCTGAGGCAGGAGGTGTGATAGAGGGAGCCGTGTGGCACCCTGATGCTTCGGCACCATCCCACCCAGCTCTCTGCTGCCTGGCGAGCCATCCTAGCCTGGAGGAGAGCAGAAAACCCAGCGTCCAGGCGAGGGGGAGGCTGCAGGGCCTCTGCTTAATCTCATTAGTCTTGGCATGAAAAGACTAGGGCTCTCACGTCTTTCTCTGTGGCTCTCACGTCTTCATCTGGCTGCGGGTGGGTGGGCACGGCTGGTGCTCTGCCAGGGGATGGAGCCCCCTGCCACTCTGGGGGTGAGTTATCTGCCCCCCCAAACCCTGGCACAGCTGGGGGTAGTGGGGTGGGCAGCGGCTGCCCACAGAGAGGGGAACAGCCCCGCTGCTGCCTGCCGCAGTGCCAGGATGCCCCATGCCCTCAGCTCTGGTGCCCCCATGGTCGTTCTCCTCCTGCCCGTGCCTGTCCCTGCCAGGGCCCTGGCTGGCGGAGCTGACACCTCTCTGGGCACTGAGCACCCTCCTGCTGGCCTGCGGTGCGGGGGGCTAGGCGTATCAACCTATGGATGGGCTTGCACGTGTGTGCGATGTGCACGTGTATGTGAACGCACACATGTGACTGGTTGTGTGAACTAGTGAGTACGTGCCTGTAATCCCATGTGCAAATGTGTGTGCACACGGGCATGACTGGAAATGCTTGCACATGAACACACACACGGATGTGCCCAGGAAAACGTGCACACACGTGTGCACACATGCCTGCCCACACACCAGCTCCTACACACACGCGCGCACACACACACACACACACACACACACATTCAAATCCATCCTTATGCCCTTACACTCGTTGCATCGTCCCCACCCTGGCTCCCAGGGGCTGTGCCAGGCAGGAGTGGGCACAGATCCCTCCGTTGCCCACCCGAGGGCACATGGGGGTGATGTCAGCCTCACGGGTGCTGGGCGCAATTCCCGGTGTGTGACCTTGCACAGCCACCCATGGGTGCTGGAGTGGCTCTGCCTTGGGCACAGCTGGGGGCAGCCGCCCTGCGCGGGGGCAGCACCTTGAGCACAGCTCACCTCCCCAGACACGCTGCACAAGCACCCTGTGCACCAGGACGCATGCTTAGGGACACCACGCGCACACTGGACACACGCAGGCGCCGCATACCCCGTGCGTCCCCCATGTAGACCCCAGCTACATGCTACCCAGCATGTGGCACACAGCTGTGCCCATGCGACACATTGCAGTGAGACATCCTCCCGCACAGCGCACGTGTCCCATAATGCATGTGCATGTCTGGGTGTGCACACAGTTGCATGTTCACACACATGCATGCAAGCACCTCAGTGCATGCACACATGTTCCCCTATGTGCGTTCATGCATGCTCACACACAGGCACACATGTGCATGCATGCACACAAACATGCATGCAGACATGCACTCATATGTGCACGTGCGTGCACACACACGCTCCCAAAGGCACATAAACACTTGTGCACCCACACGCATGCACACGTACACGCATGCACTCAAACACACATATGCCCTGACATGTAGGCACATGCACGTGCACGCACGCACATATGTTCGTGCAGACGCGTGCGGCTCGGCCCCCTGTGCCCCATGTGCGCCACCAGGGGGCGGCAGAGACTATTCAAAGGGGCAGCGCCTCTGGGGGGGGCATTCCCCCCCCACGCAGCCCTGCTGGGGCCCACGCAGGAGCCTAGGCCCTGGCCACGCTGTCCCGCGCCGTGGCACTGGGCCTCCTGCAGCAGGCACCGCTCAGGTGAACGGAGTGCTGGGGGCTCCCTTTGCACGGAGCGGGGTTTGCGCTGCAGGGCAGAGGGAGGATGAACCCCCTGCCCGGGTGCAAGCTGAGGCTGGGCCGTGCAGGTCAGGGCAGGGCGGAGGTAGGGGTGTCGCGGGGTCCCTGGCTGGCAGCGGGGTCTCGGAGCTGCCTGGGGCCCTGCTGATGAAGCCCCCGTGTCCCCCCAGCCCCAGGACCTGGAGGCCCCCCCGGCGCACGCGTTCAAGGCGACCAGCTTCAAGAAGGTGAAGGCGTGCGGGATCTGCCGGCAGGCCATCACGCGGGAGGGCAGCACGTGCCGAGGTGAGCGCCCGCCCGCGTGGGCACGGCCGGCGCGTCGTGGCCGCGCGGGGGCCCGAGGGGGGGGCGCAGCCCGCCCTGCCGTGCGGTACCGCAGCAGTGACAGGAGGGCCGGGGAGCCGCCGGGGTGACGAGCTTGTGTGCGCAGGCGCGTGGCACGGAGACCGGCGTGCGAGCTCACGTGGAGCTGCGTGTGTGCACCGGTGTGTGAGTGCAGGCGGAGTTGTGCCGAGCGTGTGTGTGAATGTGGCACGGACTGCATGTGCACGTGATAGACGTGCCTGGGCACACACATGTGCAGACGTGTGTGAGAGATGAGCGTCTGCGAGCCAAGCGTGTGCAGCAGTGAATGCACTCGTGTAGGTGTCTGAGAGGCGCCAATGTTTGTGAGTGCCCCTTTATGCAAGGGGTTGCCTGTGTGTGTGTGTGTGCAAGGGTGCGTGTGCAAGCCCGTGCACAGGTATGTGTGTGCCTGCATGTGCAAGGGCAGGAGCTTGTGCGAGGGCAGCAGCTTGTGCGTGTGCAAGGGTGTGCATACATACCCAAAAGCAGGATCACGCACAAGCATGCACAAGCAAGCATGTACTCATATGTGTATGCATGTGTCAGAGTGGGGGCTTGTGCATGTGGAAAGCATGTGTGCAAGTGTGTGCATGCCTTTGCATGGAAGCACGAGGTGAGAAAGGCATGTGGACGTCGCTGCATGTGTGATGTGGCTGTGCATGGCAGCTACATGTGCGTGCAGTGCACGTGCAACTTCATCGTTGCACACGTGTGCACATCTAAGTTTGCACGTGTGTGCCTGCGTGCATGCACTCACAGCCTCCCCGCCCTGCTCTCTGCCCCCTTGCGTAGCATGTGGCCGCTCTGCCCCTGCGAGCCAGGCGTGTCCCGGTGGGACACATGCAGTGATGTGTCCCCTCGCACGTGTGCGGTGACGCCGGGCCCCGTGCGAGGGGCGGTGGGGGGAGGAAACGCTCCTTGCCGCAGGAACAATGTGGCTTCCTGTGTTCCCTGCACCGCAGGAAATGACCCTGGTGGGGACAGGACCTGGTGCGGTGGCCGTGGCCAGGGCCACACTGCACGGGGACTCCTGCGTCCTCCTGGGACGGCATACGGGGGAGCTGCATGGGTTTGCTGTTGCGGGGGTGCACGGCTGACGTGGCTACTGCTGTGTTGGGGCATGGGCTGGTCCGTCGCCGTGGGGCAGTGCCAGGGGTCCGAGGCACCTGCTGGTCCCCCGGCAAGTGGGGGGGCACTGGAGTCCACAGGGCACAGGGAGAGCCGAGCGGGTCCCAACATGCACATGCATGTGAAATGTGTGCAAACACTGCTGTGTGTCCGTGCATGCGGGTGTGCAGAAACACTGACTGGGATTTGCACCTGCATGCGGGCTCCTTCATGTGAGCACGCAGAAGTGTGTGTGCACACATGGACACAGCAGGCTCACACACAAATAAATGGTCATGCACAAGCACGCGTGTCCACCCAGTCCCGTGTGCACACAGTTGTGTATAAACTTGCACTGTGTATCCACAGCAGCATGCATGGCTGCAAATGCAAACACATGCACCAACATGTGTTTTCATGCAGTCCTCTGCAGAGGACACAGGTGTGAATGTGTAGGAGCACATCACCAACACGCGTGGGCAGGCGTGCACAAGCACTCCTGCCTGGGAACACCCCACCACACGTGTGTGCATGCTGCTGCACGTGCAAGAGCTTGTGAGCCGTGTTTGTTCATGCTCTCTGTTAAGCCCCAGGCACCCGGATGCGCACATGCACACGCTCTGCTGCCACGTTGTCACCGGGGCTGCGGAGTGGATTATGCACGGGGAGGGGGTGCATGCACCTGGGTGCTGTGTGGGTGCATCTAAGTGTGCGTGTGTGTGCGCCTGTGGGTGTGCAGTGCTTGTGCCTCCAGGTGTTTGTGTGTGTGCACATGCCCGTGTGCAGGGCACGTGTGTCTGTGTGTGCAAGGGTGCCCGCTTGCATGTGTGTGAGTGTGCGTGTGTGCCTGGGCGGGTGCCTCGCTGGCTCTACCTGTCTCTAAGTGTGTGCATGTGTGGGGTGCGTCTCTTGAGGTGTGCGTGTGCATGTGTGTCTGTGTCCACATCTGAGTGCCTCTGCATGTGTTTGTGTGTCCAAGTGTTTCTCCACATGTCTGCGCGCGTGTGCGTGCATCAGTGTGTGTGTCCGGGTGTTTGTGTGCGCCCGCACGTGCATGCCTCCGTGCGGTCTGTGCCCGGTGCTGACCCGCTCCACGCGCATCCCTGCGGGATGCCAGCCCCGGGCATGGGCTCCCCATGAGCTGCCCCCCAGCGATGGCCCCGGTGCCCCACTAACCCTCTCCCCCCTCTCGTGTCCCGCAGGCTGCAAGCTCTCCTGCCACAGAAAGTGCCAAGCCAAGGTAAGACCTGCGCCCCGCTGCCTACCGTCCCCACCTGCCTTGCCTGGGGGAGGACCTGGGTGCTTTTTGCGCCCGGGGGGGTTTCTGAGCCCTGCAGCAAGGAGTCCCATGGGTTATCCCCTGGGGTGCACGGGTCGGGCTCTGACAGCTTGCGGGAACATCCCCGAGGGGGACACTGTTGTGCCACCCGGCCACCTGGTCCCCGTGGCGTGTGCTCGTCTGGGTCTGGGGGTGCAGCCCTGCTCGGGGGGGCCCTTCGCCCGGGTGGCTGGCGCCGAATAAGCAATGCCACCGTACCCGTGGCAGTACTGGCCCCATCTGCCTGCGGCACGCATGCTGGGCACCTCTCCCGCTCCCCCGGCACCTCCGGGGTGGATCTCGCTGGCACCACGCGAAAGCAGAGCTGAGGATGCCCAGCAGCCGAGCGAGCAGGGCTGCGGCGTCGGCCGGCGCTGCCCCAAGGCCACGCGGAACGGCTGCCAGCACCGCTCCCGCGCCGTCCCCTCGCCAGGCGCTGCGCCGGGAGCTGCTTGCGGGAATTCAGGCCTTCGTCCCAGCTCTTCGGGGAGGTGGAGGTGGGCACGGCGCCTGCCGTCTGCACTGCGCTGCCGGGGCAGGGAAGGCTGCGTTTTTCCAAGCCTCCGGGAGGGGACGAGTGCCAGCCGGCGCCGTGGCTGGCATCTCGGGCGGGAAGAGCCCGGCACGCCCCGGGCGGGCGGCACAGGCTGGGACGTGCCTGTGCCCGTACCCGTGCCTGTGCCCGGCCGGGCAGGGAGGGCGAGGAAAGGCCCCGGAGCCTGGGGGCGGCCGCGCCGGGAGCTGCCTGTGCTGGAGGCTGGGCACGCGCTGGGCTTCGCCATGTGCCGCGGCGTGGGTGGTGCGGGGCGCGCGCCGGGGTGCAGCCTTGGCGCCCTGCCCCGGCCGGGGTGCTGGGGAGGCGGGGGCTGCCGGGGCGCCTTGGGGCCCTGAGCGGGCAGGGCAGAGCCGGCTGGGGGCTCAGCAGGGCAGTGCCTGGCTTGTGCCGCCCCGGGGACCCTGCGCCGCCCCGGGGACCCTGGGCCAGCCATGCCCTGGGGCTGAGCCGAGAGAGGTGGCTTGCCTCAATGACTGGGTGCTGCCGGTGGGACCCAGGTATCCTGTGTTCCGCTGCCACACTCTCCTCGGCAGGCGGGGACACCAAGGACCCCCCTCCCTTGTCCCCACAGAGGGCCAAGCCAGGAGCTTGGGTTTCACCCTGAGGCCCAGCACTGACGTGTTGGGAAGGTGCCAGTCTGCCCGCAGCGGGGCACATGGTGGCAGAGTGCATCTGCCAGTGGTTTCCAGGTGGGAGGGAGTGATGAGACGTGCCCATTTCTTGAGAGGAGCGCAGTGGGGATTCTCTGATGTCTGATATGGGGTTGTGCACTGATACAGGGTTGCAGTAGGAACCCTGTGTCTGGGTAGCTGGTAAACAAGGGAAGCCCATGGCCTGCTCACATGGCCAGCTGCAGTTCATTAACTCGTGTCACCCTTCCCACGCTCGCCGGGAGCTGGAGACCCCCCCCATGGGGCTGGCTAGCCGAGGGGGGTGCTGCTGGGGGTGGGGGCGTGCATGGGGCCAGGGATAGGGGCCTGCTCTGCAGCTCCTTGGGCCAGGGCCCGGGGAGGGGCTCCTCTAGCCGGGCAAGTGGCCAGCTGACTCACGCGCCGGCTTGTTATCGTAGGGTCTCCAGGGAGGGCGTGTGTGGGGAAGGGGTTTCGCACACGGAGAAGACGGCCTCTTGTCCACCTGAACCTGCTCACATTTAACCCCTGCACCCCCAATAGGCTGGCAGGGGGTGTGATGGGTCACCCCAAGATGCTAGGTGCTGTGCGTCCCCATGCTTCCCCCTCCTGCCCTGGAGATGCTGCCAAGCTCCTGGTGCCCCCTGGCTTGTTCCTAGCCTTGGAGCCCGGCCAGCGATGCTATTCTTAGCATAGTCCCCTTTCTCCCCATGTTTACCCCCCGGGACCTGCCCCGACCCCTTGTTCTGCCCCATGCCTGCCCCCGCAGCTGGCTCTCTGCCAGCTGGCTCCTGGCCCAGGTAGGGGAAGCCCCCAGCTAAAAACACCCATTCCTGCCCAAAACGGACTGGGCCCGGTGGGAGGGGGAAGGGGGCGAAATAAGGGTGTGTTGGTGGGTGCTGGGTGTGTAGCGTTGTACAGGGGGGTGGTGGGTACAGGGTACCAGGGCAGTGATGGGGGTGTTGCAGCTGTGACAGGGGCACGGGTGGGTTGGGGTGACACCAGGGAGGTGTGGAGGTGCTGGGGAGAGCCGTGTTCCCGGGGGGGCAGTGAGGGGGTGAGCAGGCAGGGCTGTGCCGGGGCAGGCAGGACGTGAGCCCCCGGCCGGGGCCGTGCCCTGTGCCCCTGGGGTCCCCCCCGTGCCCCTGCCCGGAGCAGGGGCAGCAGAGCAGCCCGTGCCCCGCGGTGGCAGGCGACCCTGGCGGGGCGCCCGGAGCCCGTGGGCGGCACCGGGGGGGCCGGGGCAGTCGCACTCGCATCATCTGGGAAGCACGAAGCCGTTCCCATGCCCATGTAAGGCCCTTTGCGCGCCTGGCCCCTCTGCTCAGGGATTTTTCCTTGCTTAGCAAACCTCCCTCCCTCCCTCCGAGAGGGATGGATGGATGGACGGACACTGGCGTGCATCCGAGCCCCCCGTCCTGCCCCCTCTGCCCATCTCTCCCCCCACGAACTGTTCCTGCCAAAGTGGGGGGGTTGTGTCCTCCTTTTACGAGCGGGGAAACCGAGTCCCGGAGCCCTGCCTGGGGGGCAGCCGGGGGGGGGGCCGGGGGGGTCTCCCGGCCGTGGGGTGAGGTGCCCCGCAGCCCAGTGCGCGGTGCTTTCTGTGGCAATGGCCGGGCGCGTGTTGGCGCGTGCTCTTTGCGCGCGCGCACCCCGGCGTCGCTCCCCGACCGCGGCACGCCGGGCACCGTGGAGGTGCGGGGCCGGGAGGCCGCGGCGGGGGGGCCGGGAGGGTGCTCTGCTCAGCGTCTCCCCGTGTGGCAGGGCAGGGCGCAGACCTGCGCAGGCGCTTCCCAAATCGCAGGCCCCACGGAGCATGGGAAGTGCCGGGGGCGCCCCCATCCCCGGGGATGGGCTCGCTCCAGCTAGAGGCTGGACTTTGCTGCGATGCTTGTTGGAGAGGCTGAGAAAACGCAGTTGTGCAGGGCTGGCTAGGAGGGGATGGGGGAACACGTCTTTCCCGGCGGTGGAAGCCGGCGCGGTAATGGCCCGTTTGGCTGGGGAGCGGGGAGAGCTGCTGCGTTTGGCTGCTGAATTGGCCTTCGATCGCCAGGGCGGTTCTGGGAAGTGAGCTCAGCTGTGCTGTCTTGCGGCCCTGGCCGGGCTCCAGCCTGTCCCGCTTGTCCCACGCCGTGCAGGGGGACCCACAGCTCCTGGGACAACGGGGGTGCTGGGCAGTCGGCTCTGCGAGGAGGGGAAACTGAGGTAGGGTGAGGGCTGCTTGCTGCACAGCGTGCAACACCGTGGGGGAGCCGTGCTCCCCCAATCTCCCCCCAGGCTGCACCCCGGGGAGCTGGTGGTGAGCTCCTTGGAGCTGCTCCGGGCTGCTGCTGTGTGTGTGTGTGCCTGCGTGTGTGTCCATGCTCGTGAACATGTGCATGTGAGTGTGCATGCCTGCATCTGAACATGAGTGTGTTTGCAGGATCGTGCATGTGTGTGTGCATGAACATGCTTGTAAGCACGTTTGTAAGTGCATGCCTGTGTGCATGAGCATGTCTTTGCAAACACATGCATGTGTATGTGCAAGAACGTGTGTGTGCACGGGCCTGCAAATGAATGTGTGTGTTTGTGTGCAAGAATGTGTGCACGTGAGTCTGCAAGTGCAGGCATGTGTGTGTGCATTAATGTGTGTGATGGTGCACATATGTGTGTGCATGCCCTGGGCTTGTGTGTACATTAGCATGTTGCATGGGAGTGTGCGCATATATGTGGCCAGTTCTGCGTGCACACGTCCCCAGGGACACTCGAGCCCACAGACACGTGCTCCTGCCTGCATGTCCTCACATGCACATGCATGTGTTCACGTGAGTGTGTGTGTGCATGTTCACATGTGTGTGCTTCCCGCAGGCCCAGCTTGGGGCCTTCGTGCCAGTCCTTCCCCGCTGGCCTAGAGCCAGGCCCAGCTTGTTTTTCAAGTGCCCCCTCTGCAACGGGAGTCCGAGGCAGTTTGTCCATCATTAAACCAGGTGCTGGAGCGGGGCCAGCACCGGGCAGTGAGGCGCGTCCCGGCGAGAGCAATCGCTCGTGGTGCCCGCGGCACCTCCTGCCCCTCGCGCGGGGACAGGTCCTTGGCCGTGGGGGCAGTGCGGGGGGACCCGCAATGGGGTTGGCTTTGCTGGAGAACAGCACGTGCCTCCTCCCCTTTCCCTATTGCTGCGGGTGCTGGGGACCCCCAGATTTGCAAAGCAGGTCAGGGGCAGGAAGGGAAACTGAGGCAGGGAGCGGTTGGACCCCTGCAGGCAGGCTCGACCCACGGCGATGGGCACCTGCAGCCTGGATGGCTCCGTGGCTCAGGGCACTGGCATGGCCAGACCCCCCACGGCTGTGCTGGGCACGGTGGCTGCAGGGAGGGGACGTCCATGTCCTGGCTCATGCTAGGGGACATGTGGCTTGTCCTTTCCCTCCTCAGTGCTCGAACTGCTAGGCCCCCCTGCCTCCTCGCTGTGCAGGGGAGGGGATGACGTGCCAGTCACACCCGGAGCTGGGTGTCCCATCCCTGTCCCCGATGCCCCGTTAAAAGCCCCCCCTCTTCGAGACAGATAATTAGCAACACCCCTGGTCTCCACAACAGAGCGGGCGGCGGGGTGGAGGAATGCCGCAGGAATGTGTCCTTGGCCCTGGCACGGGCCCAGCCGCGGTGGCGGGATGGGGGGCTGCTGGGGGTCAGCCCTGTCCCGGTGCTGTGCCAGGTCGTGTTTACGCAGCAGGTCCACGGCGGGGGAGTTCTTATTTTTTTCTTGCTGTTTCCCTTTTCCTCTTCTTTACATCACCGCCAAAATATTCGGCCTCTGTCACAGCTCTGGGGGGGTCAGCTCGGCTGCTCGGAGGAGCTGGGGCCCTTCTTTGCACCCTCGGGCTGCTGCTGCCTGCGGGCAGGGCGGGCAGGGGCGAGGGGGTGCTGAGGCCGCCCACGTTCGCTGCACTGGTGAAGGCTGGCCGGGGCTGTTCTGGGAGGTGTCAGCGAGGCGGGGCGAGCGGCAGTCAGCGGGGAGCGCCAGCCGCCCCCAGCCTCCCTCTCACCCCTCGGGGGCTCCCAGACCAGCCCCCCGGCCCTGCTCTGTGCTGGTGGGACTGGGGAGGCAGGACCGTGCTGGATGGGGGTACTCGGGGGGGTCTCTGCCTCGTTTCCCATCAATTTTCTCCTGTCCTGGCTCTGGCCGCCCTCCTGGACCGCTCCGCATCCCCCGCGGCCGCCCTTCGCTGGCCGTGCCTGGGCAGGGCGCCGGGTCCCCGGGGACCCCCAGCACCCTCGGAGGGGAGGCGCTGACCCTAGATCAGCCGAAACGGCCGCTCTGGCTAGGGGAGGGGTCCCACAGCCCCTGCCCTGGGCTCCATCTCCTCCCCGTGTGTTTTCATCTCCGGAGGCAAACTCCTGCCCCCGGTCCAGGCGCCTGCCCCGTGCCCACCCTGCCCTGGGCCAGCCGTGTCCCCAGCCAGGAGCTCCCTGGGCGCCCGTCCTCCGCCGGCGTTCGGGGCCGCGAGGCTTTTCCAGGCCCGGTGCGCCCGCGGGCAGTTGTTTCGGGAGGAGGAGGCAGGCGGGGAAGGCTGGCTGGAGAGGCCCAGGTTCCTCTGTGGGTCCCGGTGGGGGGACCCCGTGGGGCACAGGGCCGCGAGGCAGCTGGACCCTCTCGCTCTGGCACTGCTGCCCCGGGGGCCCCGGGTGGAGGTTTGTGCCTGCCGATGGATGGAGCAGAAGGATATTTTCAGGACTTTTTTGTCCGTGTCCTGCAGAGGGGACACGTCATCTCCCTGAGGGACAGCTCCTGCCGCATCCCCAGGGACAGCTCCCGGTGTCAGGGGACAGGGACTTGCTGTCAGTGCCCTTCGCTCACCCACTCGTTTCCATCTCCTGCTTGACCGCTGTTATTTTCCCATCTGTCCCCTGGCTTTTCCGGCACTGGGGTTTCCCAGGCTTCAGGAGCTGTCCCGCCAGGGACGTTTCGTTTCCCAAGGAGCCGTGGCTGACAGGGCCCGGGAAGCGGCTGCGGGGACTCGCGCCCTCTCCTCTGGCCGGAGCAAAGCCAGGGGGGGTGCCCAGCCCCTCGGGTGTTCACCCCTCCTCTGCCCCACGCCGGGAGGTGAGCGCGCAGGTCGCAGCCCTCCTCTCTGCTGCCGAGCCCCCCGAAATCCCCGGGCCGCCCCCCACCAGCCTCCCGTGCCGCATGCCGGGGGGTTTGGATGCTCCCGCGGCCGCGGTCTCCGGTCCGAGCATCTTCGCGCGGCGCCTGGCACCGGCAGGGCGCAGGGGACGCCCGGGACGGGGCAGCCGTGGGGAGCGCTGGTTCGCGCTGTGCTGGAGCCGAGCCCTCGCCTGGCTCCGGCCCCGGGAGGAAACAGCCTGGCCTGGACAGGAAACCGGTGGGAGATGTTCAGCGGAGATCTGGCCCCGGTGCTGCCCACTGCGGCTGCCTGAACCCCGCAGCGGCCACCGCGCCGTGCCGAGGGGCACGGTGCGTGCGGGGGGACGCCGGAGGAGCCGCCCCCCTCCCAACCCTGCTTATTCGTTAACGTTGTCGTTTCAGGCCATGCTAGGGCAGGCTGAGAGCGAGGGAGCCTGCCGGCATCAGGCCCCTCGCGCCCCTTCGCCAGCCGCTGGCGGGCAGAAGGACGCCTCGGGGGTGGTGACACCCATCCCTCGTCCTCCTCGTCCTCCCTGTCCCTCCCGCCGCGTCCCTCCTGCCGCGCTCAGCGTGGGCGGCTCCCCGGCCGGCCGTGCCTCCGCTCCCTGTGCCCGTGCCGGTGCCTGCACGCACCCGCGTCGTCGGTGCCGCGTGCGACACTTGGCCGGGCCGGCCTGCCGGGAGGAAACCTCCCGCTTTGCCCCTCGCCTACTAACCGCAACCAGAGCCAGATGTGCCGGGCGGCCTCGGCGGGGAGGTGCAGGAAAGCCTGACTCATCCCTGGACGCCTGTTCTTTGGGAGGCTGTGGGGCTGGGGGTGGGGTGAGGGGCGGCTTGGGGGTCCAAAGGGATCCTTGCAAGGGGACCTTTGCCCCCGCTGTGCCCCCTGGAGTGGTGGCTCTTGGGGGAGGATGGGGTTTAGCCCCTGTGTCTTGGGGGGCAAAGGGAGAGCAGAGGGGCTGGTGTTTGCTCTGGAGGAGGATGAGGAGGTGCCCACCAGGGATACTGTGGCTCCCTTTGCTTCGTCCTCAGCAGCAGGCAAGGTCCGTCGGTGCCTCTTGGTGCTCCCTTCCAGTGGTATCACCCGGCCAAGGCTGCTGGGGGAAACTGAGGCAAGGAGAGATGTGCAGGGCTGAGCACAGGTTGGGTAGGGCAGGATCTGCTGGGGTGGGATTGAACTCGTAGGGCTAATTTGTCTCATGGGTGGGTTCAAATCCCTGCAGTGCCACCATAGCCCTGTCCCCCCGCTTTGTGGTCTTTGGAGGTCACTTAGCTGATCCGTGCCTCAGTTTCCCCCTGTGTGTAGCAACACCAGGGGCACATCTCCCTGCTTTGCTGGGGGGGAGGCAGGCAGAGAGGGGGTTGCAGGGCTGGGGTGGCTCACAGATGTCTTCCCCTGGTGCATGTTGGGGAGCATGGTGGGGGTGAAGAGGACTAGCCCCCAGTTCGGCTGGAGGGACCCCAACTGGCAGGGTGCTTGGGTCAGCCATCCTGGGCCTGCCCTGGGCTCTCCCCATAGTGCTGGCAAATGCGAATCGCCATGGCTCACTCCTGCCCTATGCCGCTGGCCCTATGGAGGAAGGAAGGCAGAGGGAGAGCCCCTCACCACCGTCCTGGCGCTGCCAACCAGTGTCTTTTGGGGGGGTTGGAAGCTCCTGGAAAGGCAGATGCCATCTGCCATGAGCAGGAAGGGGTCTCTGGGGGTCCTGCCCCACAGCGGCTCCAGGCAGAGCTGGCTGCGCTGTTTTGGCTGGGCCCGCAGCACAAGGACGGAAATGCAAACAGGAACGGGGAGGTGTTGGGCGAGAAAATGTCAACAGTGCTGGGGCTGTTGGTTGGCTCGTGGCCTCCCTGGCCTGTTTGCCTTTCTATGGGCCGCTGCAAGGCGGGCTCAACCCCCCTGCCCCACTCCGGCAAGGGCTTTTCTGTGGCACGTCCCTTCGATCCCGGGTCTCCTGGCACTGACCACTTGCTCGCACAGCAGCTGCCAGCACCCACAGCCAGGGCTGGGCTGCCTCCGTGAGGGCTTGGGGTGAGAAAAGAGGGATGGTGGGGAGAGGAGGGGCTGACCGTGGCTACGCAGAGCCCAGCATGCCCTGCCAACGGGGCCTGAGAGGCCCGAGGAAGAGGAGGCTGAAGGCAGATGGGAGGAAGGAGAAGGGGACATTGGTGGTTTTGGCACAGGCCGGTAGGGCCTGGCGCAGCTCCATGTGGTGGGGGTACCCTCTCTGCGGCGTGAGGAGGGGTCGACCCCTTCCCCCTGCCAGGTCATTTCCATCATTTTCACTTTGCTTTTCTGCGGGCGGCTGGTAAATCTCTGCAGCTTCACTCTCCCCCCCCCCCCCGCCCCCCTCTGGTGGCGCCTGGGGGCACAGCGCACCCGGGGCCGTTATGGGGCATGGACGCCCCGCGGCACCCGCCGGGGGGGCCGAGCCGCCCCCTGCCAGCAGCGCCTGGGGGTGCCGAGCAGAAGGGCCCTGGGAAGGGCCCCCCCCGGCGCCCGCCGCCCCCCGCGCCGGGGGGGGCCAGGCGATAAGGCCCAGACCCCGCTGCGCCCCGGCGGCCGGCCCGGGGCCTCTTGGCACGGGGGGCGTGCGAGGCGTCCGCACTTCGCTGTGTTGCACGGGGAGGCGGCGGCGGGGGGGGGGAATATTTGGGCTGGGGGGGGCCTGCCTGCTCGCCGGCGCCCCTAGCCCCGGGCCCGCCGCCCGGGCCTGGCTCCCGGTTGCCTTTAAGGGCGTTTTGGGGGAGGCGAGGGGAGCGGAGCGGGGCTGGGCGTGTGCGTGTCGGGCTTGGAGCGCGCCGTGCAGCTGGGAGAGAGGGAAGAGGAGAAGAAAGAGAGAGAAGGAGAGAGAGGAGGGAGGGGAGTGGTGGAAAAAGCCACCCGGGACCCCCCCTCCTCCCCAAACCCCCACCCCGGCGCGCCCCCCGGGCTCCCCAGCACCCGGCCCCGGGCGGCCCTGGGGGTGCAGAGGGGCGAGGGGGGCTGGCAGGACCCCGCTGCGCCCCTCCGTCGCCGGGGTCCTGCCTGCGGGGAGCGAAACCCTTCGGCTCTCCCCCTTCTTCCCTCCCCTCCCTCCTCCCTCCCTCCTTCCTTCCTTCCTTCTCGAGGCTTGTCCCGAGGAGGGAGGGGGGGATCTGCCTGCAGTCCGCCTTCACGCCTGCCCGCCGCGGCGACGCTGGGCTCCCGCCTGCCCCCCAGCCCCTCCGGGTGCCCCCCGCGGCCCCGCGCGCCCCCCGGCCCGGCGAGGCTGCGGCGCCGTCCCTTTCGGATGTAGGCAAGCGAGACCCCGGATGGATTTCGGGAGCGTCATGAACCAGGTACAGCCGGGCTAGGAGGGCACGGGGTCCCCTGTCCCCGCAGGGGGGGACGCGCGGCACGGGGTGGCATCCCCTTGGGGGTGGCAGGGTGCTGAGGGTCACGCGTGACATCTGTGTGATGGGGTTGGCGTGTATTGGGGGGACCCCTCCCGACCCCCGGTGGGGGTTCCCCCCAGTTTGTCGGTTCTGGCGGGGGGGGTGCAGGGTGGGGGGTGCTTGGAGGGGGCAGTGTGCTGTTTGCAGGAAGGAGGTTTTGGGGTGAGGGTCAGGGCTGGTTTCCTGCATACTCCGGTGGGGCTGTGCCCCCCGTGCCCACCTCCGCACCCCCCTTGGGAGGTGGCCTGCGGGGTGTCCCAGTGGGGACACCAGCACGCATCCGGGTTTGCGCCACTCTACAGTGCGGAAAAACCTGCCCCCGGGGAGGGAGGGATGTGCGGGGATGGGGGAGCCCTTCCCGGCACCCCAGTCTCCCCCCTGCCCCCCCGTGCCCGCAGGCGGGAGCTGGCACGGGCGATGCCCGGCTGTGCCGTCTCCCCCAGAGAGCCGCGCCACCTTGGGGGGCCGCGCGACAGGCTGCGTCCGGGCCGGGACGCCCTGGCAGCCCAAGGGTTAACCCCCCCTCGCCGATCCCCCTCTGCGGGACCCGTCAATGGTTAAACCCCCGGGTTAATGAGTGGTGAGGAGCCCGGCAGTTAAGAGCCCGGCTCCTCAAATCTCAGCCGGTGCTAGCCCACCGGTGCCCGAGCATGGGGCGCACAGGGAGCCCCCGGCCGTGCCCGCCGGCCGGGCCCGGAGAGGGTTAAATTCGCCAGGGCAGGTCCCCGCGCAGATGTTTTTAGGCTGTGCTCCTGGGAGAGGAAACGGCCCGAGCAAGGCATCAGCCGTTTTGTTTTTAAGGGGAAAACAACAAAAAGAGAACTGCTCCGCTCGGTGGTGCCCCCGTGGCCATGCCAGCCCGGGGCGGCCGGGCACTGCCGGCCAGCGGGGTCAGGGGCGCCCCCTGGGACGTGTGCCCCCGGCTGGGGGTCCGCTGTGGGGCAGCTGGTGTGCACGGGGGCAGCACCGGCAGGGCCGGGGGGGTTGTGGCATCCGTGCTCCTGGGGCCCCCGCGGCGGATGCTGCGGTGGTATCTGGCTTGGTGACTGTGGCACGCCGGGTTTTGGGGTGCTGGGGGTCACCTGCAGGAGCACCCCATGTCTCTGCAGCCGGTGGCTCTGGGGGGGCTCTGTGCCCTAGAGCTGCCCCCCCATGGTGCTGGTGGGTCCCGTGCTGCTGGGATCCCTGTGCCCCGATGCTGTCCCAGACCCGCCGGACACGGGCATGGGCACGGGCACTGCCAGCAGCGCCCGAATCTGCCCTCCCATTTAGCCCCGCTGCGTGCGGGTGGCCCGACACCTCCTGGCCAGTGCCACCCTGCCCGGAGCCCAAAGCCACCCCCGGCCCGGTGACCTGCCCGGAGTGGTGCCCGCGGAGGGGTCCTGAGCGAACGGACCCCAAGCCAGGGCTTTAAAGTACAGCCGTCAGCGCTACCGAAGTCTCCCGTTAGCAATTGCAGCTGGCCGAGCTGACCGTGCTGCAGGAAGGGCAGGGCCGGTGGTGACGCCTCGTGGGGCTGCTGGCCGCCCGCCTGCGGCACGGCTCCGCTCCTCGGCGCCGTGCTCCTCCACGCCGCTGGCTTCGGGGGTCCTGCGCCATGGTCGGGGTCCGTGTGCAGGGCTTGCCTGGGGGGCTGCTGCAGAGCTGCACCCTAAAGTCTGCCCGCTGCCACCCTCCTGCTTGCTTTAGCATTGCCCCGTGGCCAGCCTCGTGCGCCCCGTCCTGGTCCTGCGGCACCCAGGCGCAGTGGCGGCCGGGACGCTCAGCCCCGCGGGGGCACCGGGCAGCCCCGCTAGGTGTTGGGGGCTGTGCGGAGGAGGACGGCTCAGCACACGGCCCCCGGGCTGTGGGCGAGCGGCCCTGGCACCAGCTTCGAAGCCTTGGCCAGGGCCATGTCCCCTGGTGTCCCCAAACCTCCTGTTCCCGCAGCAACCCCTGGCTGGCCCCATCCGTCCAGGCCACATCCCCAGCACCTGGCTGTGCTCCCTCGGTCCCCTCCGATAGCTGCAGCGTGTTGCTGGCACAGCCCCGGCATGCAGTGTCCCCGTGGCAGCGCCCGGCCAGCCCCACGGGTGTGGGTCGCCAGGTCTGGTGCAGCTGCTTGGTGGTTTGGTGTCATTACGGCAGCTTCGGCTCCTTCCTGTGGGCTGCGGATAGCGTGCCGGCCCCGGCCCCCTCCTGCTCACGGCTTGGCACCCTTTCTCCGGGTGGAGAGTGAGCGGGCAGAGCCATGCCGGCGGTGCAGGGCAGGCCTGGCTGCAGCACCAGGGCGCCTTCCCCACTCCCTGAGGCCGGCCGCGGCCCCACGGGGGCTCGGGGGCTTCCTGGGGCCGTGGGGCAGCCGGGAGCCTGCGGTGGGGCTGGGTCCCCACCAGCGTGGCCATGTGCAAGGGCACCCGCGGGGCAGGGGGTGCACAGCCCAGGGGGTGGCGGCCAACCTGCCCGCCTAGGGACTTGGGTGCTGGCCAGTCCCACGTGAGAATCCCTACTCTGACCAATCCTGCGCGAGAATCCCTGCTCTGCCCAATCCCATCTGAGAATCCATGCACTGACCAATCACATGTCAGAATCCATGCACTGACCAATCCCGTACCAGAATCCACATGTTGACCAATCCCACATGATAATCCGTGTACCGGCCAATCCTGTGCCAGAATCTGTGCGTTGACCAATCCCACATCAGAATCCGTGCACCGACCAATCCCGTGCCAGAATCCGTGCGTTGACCAATCCCAATGAAGACCCCTGCGAGAACCCCCATCCTCCCCAGTCCCACGGTGACTTTGTCTTTGGCCAGTCCCCTGCGAGCCTTGGCCTGGGCGTCGCGCCCCAGCCAATCCGCTATTGCCCTTGCCACCAATGGCGGGCAAGCAGCCCCGTGGGCGCCCAATCCCGCGCTGCGCTGGGGCCTGGATGGGGCTGGCAGGGGCACGGCGGGGGCACGGCGGGGGGCGCCCTGGGGGTGGCGGCCAAGTGGGCTGCGCCGATGGGGCTCTGGCAGCGCCGGGGGCTTGGGGGGCAGCGGGGCCGGGCTGGCTCCAGCGGTGGCCACGGTGGCGCGTGCTGGGCCAGCAGCTTCCGCAGGCTCCGGGGCCGGGCTGGGGCCGGAGCCAGGCACGCGCTGGCCTCCGGGCTGGACCCGGCGCCTGGGAACGTTGCCTTTTTAGGTGCTGGAGCGCGGCGCATCCCTGCCCCGTGCCGACCCCTCCAGCGTGCTGAGGAGGCCGCTGGCGGGAGCGGGAGGCCGCCCTGCCTGCCCCGAGCCCCTCTCCCTGGCACGCGGAGGCGCCTTTGCCCCGCTACCAACCAAAAAAAAAAGCCCTTTTTCCCCCCCAAATATGCCCAGGGACAGAAGCGACGCTGGCGTCTCCCCCTTCCCCCAGTCCGACCACTGCAACTGATGGGGTGATTGCTCAAACCCCTTCGGAGCCAGGAGCTGCCCTTATTTGGGTTGAAACCCGGGCTATTTTGGTGCTGCTGGTTCAATCGAAACCAGTCGGAGCCGGAGGCCCTGCAGCTCCCCTGCGTGTCGCCTTCCTGGTTCGGTCCCTCCTGGCTGCGGTGGCTTGCTGGGCTCGTGGTGGGCCACCTCCCGGCAGCCCCTCATCCCAGGTGGTCAAACCATCCCGCTCATGACGTCCCGTGTCCCTGGCCGCGGACGGGGTCCCCGGGCGGGCTGTGCGCCGCCGTTGGGGCGCTGGTGGGGCCTGTCGCGGAGGAGCCCTGCGGGGCGGCGCGGCGCGGCCCTCCCTTGCCGTATCTCCTGTCCCATCTGCGGGGCCGAGCACGCCGGGCGGCCTCCCTCAGCCGCGCCGTGCTGGTTTGACCTGCTGCCGCGTTCCTGGTGGGGAAGGGCCCCGAGCAGGTCGCCGGAGGCGCGACGAGAGGGAGAGACGGGGGCGGCCGGCTCCCCGGCCCGCAGAGCGGCGCAGGCGTGGGAGAGCCGAGGGGGCAGCGAGCCCGGCGGGGCGGCGGGCTCAGCGGGGTGGCTGGGACCCCGGCCGGCGCCCGCAGCTATTGCACGAGGCAAATCACGCACCTTGGTGCTGCGGGCGGCCGCCGGGTTTCCCGACCCCGGGCCGCGGGTGCTGCGTGCAGGGGGCCGGCCCGCTCGGGGGCAGAGGTGGTCTGCAGGGCCGAGCCTGCCCGCGGGCGAGGGGTGGGCTCCAGGGGCAGGATGACTTTTGCTGGCGCTGCGGCCGCGGGAAGCGTCACGGAGGGGCACGAAGCGGCTGTGAGGTTATTTATGGGGCCAGCGCCTGGAGGCGTTTGTAGGAAAAGGCACTGGGCGGGTGAAGGAGGCTTGAATCATGGGCTGCTGAGGAGGGGGGAGATCCTGCAGGGGGCTGGGACCACATCAAGGGTTGGATTAGGAAGGAGGGGGGCCGCCCGCCGGGCGCGAGGCGCGGGGCACATCCCTCTGTGAGCTTAACCAGGCGCCCTGTGCGTCAGCGCGGCGGCGCGGAGCGGAGGCAGGGCTGCCGCAGACGCTTTGCAGGGCACGACGGCAGCTCAGTGGCTCCTTGCTCTGCCCTTCGCCTGCCGCGCTCGAAACGGCCGGCCAGGACCAGGGCCACCTCCTTGGTGCCACCGTCCTCGGCGAGAAGGACCCTGCTGCGGTGGCCGTCGCGGGATGCTCGGGGAAAGCCTGGTGCCAGTGCTGCTTCCCGGGGTGCCGGCGCGGGCAGGAGGCTGGGAGCCGAGGGGGTGGCGGGCAGGGGGCAGCGCGGTGGCCCCGACCCAGCTGCGGGGCAGGAAGGGGATGCTCGTGGAGCGAAAGCCTGGGAGCAGCAAGACCTCTGAGCTCCAGTGTCAGCCGGGCTCCTGACTCACCCCGTGCCGCGGGCCAAACCATTCCCTGGGCCTTCGGCACATCCTGCCCGGAGGAGCTGCTCTGCGGGACCCCGGCCGAGGGGGGAGACCCAAAAAAGCAGTGGAGCCCCTGAGCGCTCATGGCCGTGGGTGGCGGGAGAGAGGAGACGCGGCTCAGCTGGGCTGTGCTGCCTCCTTGCTGGGGGGCTCCCCCCTGCCTGCCCCCTTCCCCGGGGACCCCTTGTGCAACGGGGGCCAAGGGGCCCCACGCATCTGCCCCGGCCCTTGCACAGCGGGGTGTCTGCCGCTTGCCGCGAGCGGGCCGAGTGGAGCACTGTGCGAGGGGGGGACGAGCGGCGCGGCTGGAAACATGCCGTCCTCCCCCGAGGGACTTGTTGCATAAACAGGACATTAGCTGGGGCTGCGAGAAATGTGCGGCTCAAAGGCCGGGCACGGGGTGGGGGGGCAGCAGGCAGTGCATGGGGTGGGCAGGGGGGCCTGACCCTGGCAGGGGGAGCGTGTTGTCGGTGTGGGCAGGGTCAGTGGCCAGCGGAGCTGTCTTTGAGCTCAGGTCGGTCTGGGAGCTGTCAGCTGTTCGGACACGCTGTTGCTGCCTCTCTCCGAGCCACCTAGCCTTGTCTTCAGGGTTGGGGATCTCCTGGATCCCCAGCAGCAGTGTGTGGCTGGAAGGGGATGGGATGCTGGGCAAGGCTCGTCCACCAAGGTTGGAAGGAGTGCTGGAAGGGGGACAACCTTTCTCAACTTCCCCAGCTTGGTGGCCCCAACCTGGCTCTCCTAAAGCATCTTCTGCCCCTGGCTGCTGCAGGGTGCTGGAGCAGAGCTCATCCTCTCCCCCATGCCGTGGTGTGAGGGACTTCAGCGCAGCTCTGTCGCAGCGGCAGGGCTCGAGGGAAGAGCTCTGGGAGCCACCAAGAAGGTATCGTGGCCAGTGGTTGTCCCTGGGATCCCCTCTCGGCTGGAGTACGGTCTTGGGGTGAGCAGAAAGCAATGGGGGAGCCCAGGGAGGTGATGCACAGCCCAGCTGGGACGTGGGGTGAAGCTTGGGTGACCTTCCTGAGAGGGAAGAGGTCTCCCGTGGGGTGACATGGGACTGTGTGAAAGGGGGGTTCATGGGACTGTGGTCACGTGGGGTGGGCTCGGGGCAGGCTGAGCTGGCATCTTACCACGCAGCCTCTCTCAGTGCCACCCCAACATCATCCTGCTGGGCACCGAACGCGCCGCTGAGTCACCATCCTCTTTGGCAACTGCATTTTCCGCTCTGCAAGATGGTTTTGTCAAGGTCTTGCTTCCAGCCCCTCTTCTTCTCCCCCCACTTTCTGGGGGTCAGAAGTGCTGAAGGCAGTTAAGTGTCTTGCTCCCCTCATTTGGGGTCCAAATCCCTCCTAGGCTGGGGGGCCAGGAGGGCAATGCCTGTGTCCGAGCCCTCCAGCTTGCGATGGGGGGATACTGGAGGATGGGGCTGGGGTGGGTGGGGGAGGTTCCAGCCTTTCCGCCCCACGTGCTGTCCAGGGGGGGTCCCTTTTGGCAGGCACGTCTCCGGCTCCGACCACACCAGCTCGGCTCAATTGCCGGCGTCTCCGTGCCTCGCCGTGGGAAGCTGGGAAGGGCTGGCTCTCTGGAGGGGGTGAGGCGGCTCCGACCGCAGAGCGAAACATCTGGGGCCGCTCGAGCGCTGCAGTGCTGGGAACTGCTCGCCGCCTTGCCTTCCCCCGGCCGCCTCTCGGTGGGCGTTCGCTCCCCTGCCCTCCCTGCCGTGCCCACCCCGGCTGCCTCACGTAACACCCCTCCGTAACACCCGTCTGCGTGCGGGGAAAACAAGGAGGAAAAGCAAGGACACCCCCTTGGCCTGGCTCCCTCCTTGCATTTATGGATCGTGAGCCGGCGTCAGGGTTTTCCCCTGCCTCTGGGCCCCTGTGGTAGCCCGTGTCCAAGCGGGACGTGCTCTCACAGCTTTGCAGCTCCGGCTGTGGGGGCCCTCCTGTTGCTTTGGGCCCGGGAGACTGGGGATCTGGTTTTCGCATGACTTGAGCATGTTGGGATTCACACGAGGGCTCGCTGGCTCACACCGTTGGTCCTGGCGTTGCAAGGGTCAGCACCGGCCCGGATATCGGACGGCTCAGGAATGTTTATCAGAGCTCCTGGGGAAGGGAAAAACAAAAACCGCCACCCAAAGGAAGGGATATGCGTCAGAGATGGGCCTGTATAACCCACCGGCAGCCAGGCAGGCAGGGCTGCGGGCTGCGGGCCAGCCCTTGCCTTGCCCCGCGCGCGGCGGCTCGGCTGCCTCTCCCCCTGCCCCAGCCATAAGAAACCGCTCTCCTGCGTGAGCCCGCCGTGTGCTCGGTGCTGTACGGACCCGGCCTACTCCCGAATCGCGGGGCTCTTCCATGGAGGTTTGTCTCCCGGATGCGGAGCATATCTCTCCCCTGCCATCCCGTGGCTTTGCTCTCGGCACCTGGTGTCTCATCCTTGGGGCCCGCAGCTTGGCCGGGTGCTGCAGCGTGCTTGGAGCTGTACAAAGTCAGCTGAGCTTTGGAGAGCGCGGGCTAAACCTGCAGGGAATGCTTTGGCTGGAGCAGGACCAGGCGATGCCCCTGGGAAGGCGTCAGAGGGCTCTGGGGTGTTGTGACTTTGGTGTGGCTGGCCAGGTGTTTAAGCTTGGCAAAGGGATGGAAACCTCAAGGATATGAAGTTTCCACAGATGTTGTGACAGCTGATACCTGGATAGAAGAGACAGAGCCCATCAGCATCCCGCAAAGGGAGGGCTGTAGTGTGTGCCCAACCCTTTACAAGACATCAGAGAGTCCACACAGGCCCACAACCGCAGATACTAATTCACTTGGAAACTGGGCTGCGTCGGTTTTGCTGCTTGGCTTTCACCTTCAAGGAAAATCTGGGTTTAAAAGCAGCGGCTTGCAGGTTGCCACTTGTGAGAGATGGGGCTGTGGGGTGCAGAGCCCTCGAGACTGGGAGCAGCAGGTCAGTGCCAGGGCCGAGGAGGAAGGGGGCACCTGAAAATCAGGGAGCAAAAGGAAGGGGAGGCACCAGCTCCATTTAACGGGCACCTGGTGAAGGCCGGTTAAGGTGGAGCGGCGACGTGGGGGGCCTGGCGGGCGGGGGGGCTCTGGGGCCGTGGCTGGCGGGGGGCAGCAGGTCCGTGGCGATGCCGCTGCGCCTCGTTCCTCACATTCCTGGGCAGGGCTGCCGGGCGGAGGGGTTGCGGCGGTGGGAGCCAGCCGGCAGGAATGCAAACACCGGCGGGGGGAGAAGAAAGGCTGCTGTGTCTGCCGCGGCACGGCGAAGCCCAGGCAAGGGGCGCGCGTCCCCGCTGCTGTCCTGCCACTCTCCCAGCACGGGGTCCCTGGGGATGGAGGTGGCGGTGGTCCTGGGGTGCCTTCCCACTGCCTCCTCCCTGTTCGGGGCCAGCAGGAGCCAACTCAGTGCTCCCAGCATCCTCATCCTCCGTCAGGAGCGGGGTCTTGGGAGGTCAGCGATGCCAGGGGTCTCACCCAGCCCATGTGTGAGCCCATCCTGTGCATGCGTGGTACCCGCTGGCCCTGTGTCTCCTCGGAGCCTGGCGCTCGCCTCGCTCCCTGCCTGTCCCGGCAGAGGTGGGGAGGAGAGGGCTGGGGACTGCTGCGTGATTTGGGTGATTTGCTGCTGTTTGGGCACAGTGCCCTGGAGCCGCCCGGCCGGGCGATGCGCTCGCTGCGCCTTGCGAGAAGGGTCGTGTTGTGAAGTGCCTTTTCTGACCCAAAGCATTCCCCGCCGGCGAGTCAGGGCGATGCGGACCCACAGCCCGGCGGGCAGGTGAGGGCTGTGCGGCCGCGCTGCACCGCAGCCTGGGGAGCCCGACAGGGCTTTTGGGGTGTTTCAGTGCCTTTTTTCCCTTGGACGGACTCAAAACCTCTCCCCCAGAAGGTCCCCCTGCCATTTCCCAGCCAGGGCAGGGGGAGAGAGGAAGCATCTCCCCCCAGATAGGTTGTTGGGCTCCTTCTGCCAGGGTCTCCGCTCTGCGCCCCGGCACTCCCGTCCCAGCCTCCCTCCCTGCCAGAGCCTGGTTGGTGAAACGCCCACAGCACAACAACCGGCTGCGGTCGGCCCACACTTCCTGCCTGCCTGCCTGCCTGCCCACGGGCACCGAGCCTGCCTGGAGTTGGGCGCAGAGGGGCCTGAGGCCTGGAGGCAGCTGGGTTGGGGTCCGGCAGTGAGGAGCGGGGCGGGCAAGGAGATGGGGAGAGCCAGGCTCCCCCATGCCAAGCCAGGCTGAAGGCTCAGCCCCTTGCTTCCTCTTCCTCCCAGCAGGAGGGATGCGCCTGCATGCCGGGGTACAATCCCACCTGGGGGGCACTGTGTGGGTCAGGGTCTTCCCTCTTCTCTATGAATGCAGTGGCTAATTTTAGCCAAACTTGAGAGAGGGAAAAAAGCTTAAAACAGTGTTAAGTTCCCACAAGATTCATAAAATTGCCTTTCTGAGAAGAGAGAGAGACACAGCCTGTGCTAGTGTTTCCTGTGAATGGGAGGAGAGGTGTCTGGAGAGCACAACCCCATATTAGACATCAGAGAATCCACTAGAGTAGGAAACTACAGCCACAGGAACCCCAGCTTTGTTCTTCTCCAGCTGAAGGAACATCTCATGTGTAACATACAAACCCCCTGGTGCAGAAAGTGGGAGCTGGGCATGGGTCCCACCTTGCTGCAGGGCCTTCGTGTCCCAAGGGGGAGCCTGAGCAGCATGCCCTGTCACTGGTCCCTGGGCCCCAGGGCTTGGTGGCCCCTGGGGTTCGGGGAGCTTCTTTTATGGGGCCTTATTTGAGCATCCTCATGGTGGAGGTGCTCACCAGGTCCTGGGCCATGGTGCGGGGCCTGGCGGGGGCTGTGCGAGCGGCATGCGGAGGCGCGCGGGGTGCTGCACGGTCTTCGCTGGCCCCGGCCCGGCCCCGGTTGAGGCAGCTCGCCGCCGGAGAACATTCCAGGGAGGCTGGCGCAGGGCCAGCGCCGCGGGGCAGGGAAAGGGGCCTTTTATGGAAGCGTTTCTGCATTAGAATAAAATCATAATAATAATGCACAGGGGAAGGGAGCAGGAGGAGGAGGAGGAACCCCTGAACAAAACACAGAGGCGGGATGGGTATGGTCGGGTGGCCAGGGAGAGGACAGGCTTCGGGCACCGCAGTGCAGGGACCAGGATGCTCAGAGAGGGATGGGATGGGGTGAAACCTGCTTGTCCCCCGGCAGGGGAGGCTGCGTGGGGCACAGGAGGTCTCCATACCCCGCACCAAGGTGGGGGATCAGCCTCTGAGCAGCGTGTGGCAACTGAGCCCATTGGCACGAGGCATCGGGGCTTGGGACAGGGCAGGGGACGTCTTGCTGGGGTTTACTGCCCGTGGGGTCACACGGTGGGGGCTCGGAGGGGACGAGGTGTGCTGGATCACAGCCTCTGGTTGCCACCAGCTTCTCTGGGCCTCTGCTGGGCCATGGGGCTGTAGCGGCTGTTCCTGGTGCCCCTGAAAAACAAGGCAGTGCCTCTCCCGCCGTGGCACGCTGCTGGTTCGCGGCAGACTGAGGTGCACGCAAAACCCAAGGTTAATTGTCAGTAATTGCCACTGGTAATTAAGGTAACAATAGCCAAGCTGTTCAGCTGGCGTCTGCAGAAGAGCTCACGAGGCTGGGCAGGGTTTTGTTCCAGGTTTTGTTCCAGGAGCTTGGATTTGCTCTTGGCATCAGGCTGCCATGCCATGCCCTGGCATCAGGCTGCCGTGTGGTGCCATGCCAAGCCGTGTCCGTCTGCTCTATGCAGGGCTGAGGCTGACTGTGCCCGCTCGCTCCTGGCTCCCCAGCCAAGGGCACATGGCATTGCCGGAGCAGAGCGCGGCATGGCCCCGAGGCCTGCTCCCATCACGCGGGAGCCCAGCCTCCTCCTTGGGAAGCATGCCCAAGGTGGCACGAGTTGCCTGGTCCTCCTGCCGCTTCCTTCTGCTGGCCCAGGGCTTGCGCGGGGGGATGCTGCAGCCAGGCCCCTTCCCACGCTCTCTGCTCAGCGTCAAGGCCACAGAGACTAATTCTTGCCCTTTTTCTGCTTTCTTGCAGGCTGCAACCCCGTGCTCCCCCCCTGTCAACTATGAGCTGGTAAGTGAGCGCTGCTGGCCCTGCGTGCGTGCAGGCGTGCGCGTGTGCAGCCTCTGGGGCTGACGGACAGGGATAGACCCCGGCTCTGCACTGGCCTTGCGGCTGTCTCTGCCGGGGGGCTGCAGGGTGTGAGTCTGTGTGTGCCCCCAAACAGCAGCGCTGGGGTCCCGTTGGGGGCTTAACGTCATACCCCAATTTAGGCACTGTGCCCCCCCCATTATTTCTGGCCTGCAGGGCACCCCGTGTCTGAGCAGCGCGAGCAGGTCAGGGACTCCAAGAGCTGGGGCTTTCTAGGAAAATGGGCTTGCATGGTTCCTTTGGACAGGACGGGACCCTGTTGAGGCTCTGGTGTCCCCCGGAGCTGAGGGAGCTGATGGCCTCCCCTCCCTGAGCTGGAGCCGGGGCGGTTTCTTGCATGCCCGGAGATGGCTCTACCAGATGTGTCTTTGGCTCTGGGCGCCCAAGGCTGCACGTTAGCATCCCTTATTATTGTCGCCCCCTTGTTTTGTCCCTCCTGGGGATCTTTAACGAGTGGCCGGAAGCACACGGGGCTGGACGGAGGTCAGGGAGCCTCTGGGGTAACATGCAGCCCTTCCCACCCCATCCTCTCCGGATACAGGGAATGGCGAAAACAGCTGGGCATCCCTGGGGGAGGACGGTCATGGGGTGCTGGGGCGGTAGCTATGTTTCCCTGCCCTGAGCTGGGCTCTCCCCATGCTGATGTGGGGCGCAGCAGGGCTTTGGGGGTGGCAGGGCAGCGGGCTGGCCCCGAGGCGAGAGTGCGGGGGGCAGAGGTTGGGGAAGGGCGGCAGGGCAGTGCCCGGGGGCAGCGTCTCACTGCAGGGCACGGCGGTGCTACCCGGCTGCCCCGTGCCCAGCCTGGCTGTGCCAGCCGGGGCGAGCTGCGCGGGTGTGCAGCACTGCTGAGGCTGGTGTCGCCCGGGGCTGGCACGGCTGCTCTTTCCTTTTGCTCCAGGCGTGTGCCAAGGCCTCTGCGTGTTGGGGCAGGTGCAGGGGAGTGGAGGCTGTGGCAGATTTTGGCTCCTGGCTTGGCTGCCAGCAGCCTGGCAGTGCCAGGGGGTGGTGGCTGTGCCCCATGCAGGACCCAGTGCTGGGCACCCGATAGCCAGGCAGGGATCTCCCTTAAATGGAGTGGGTTTGCATGACTGCCTAGCCCTATTTTGGCTTTTTGCCCTTGAATGACTTCCGTGCAACCAGGACACTCCTGAAGGGTGCATGTGTGCACCCAGGGCCCTGCAGAGGCTTAGTGCGGCCCCGTGCAAGCTCACGAGAGCAGCGCGTGAGCACAAACATATGAAGGCACGGGAGCGCGCTGCCTGCCACCGGCGGCCCGCTGCGGTTATCTCCCCGGGTTTAATCTCTGCGCGCACCCCCTCCCTTGCCCGTGCCTGCCAGCCTTCGTGCTCGCCCCAGGGCACTTATCACCAGCAAAAACATGTTGGCTTCGAGCTGGGACCGTTACTGCGGCTTCGGGAGGAAATCGAAAGGGGTTCGCCCCATCCCGTGGGCTGGAAATGGCAGCCCCTGCCCCGCTCACCCGGCTCCTGGGACGGGAGCAGGAGGGCACAGACTGGTCTCGGGGACCCCCACCATCCTCCTGGTCCGAGGACTGAGACCCCCAGGAACTGCCCAGCTGGGTCCTCTTGCTGTGCCGCCCCCAAGCCTTCCAGCCATGGGGCATCCCCTGCCCCCTAAATTTGAGGACTGGCTGCTCTCCCCCACCCTGGGAGAATTATTCCTATCCCCAACCCCTTTTCAAAGCTGTCTGTCTCCACAGGAGACATTTCCCCACAGTTGCCCCTTTTTCAAGCCTCTCCCGCTCTCAGACCCTCTCTCTCCTCTTGCAGTGCCCGTTGGTGGCCGTGGGGTCGAGGCGAGAAGCCCCTGGGATGTTTGCAAGCCCCGAGGGAGCCGGGTTTATCTGCAGGAGCTGTGTCTGGCAGCGGCCCGCGGCCCCGCTGGGTGTGGGGCTGTGCAGGACTCGCTCTGTTGTTTACTAAGACGCTTCGTGTGGCCTGCAAAGCCCAGCACCCGGCGAGGGGGCACGGCCACGGCCAGGGGGCTGGTTTTCTTGTTGCAAATCACCGCAGTGCCCTGGAGCCCTGCTGCAGCTGGAAGGTCATGGAAGAGGGACCTAGGAAGCACTAAACATTGAGGGTTTGGGAGCCCCCAGCTGCTTTTTGGGGTCTGGGAGGGGGGCATGGCTATGGGGTCTGGCGATGGAGGATCCAGAAGGGATTGTAGAGGTGCCGGGAACGCCGGGTGCCCGTAGCCGAGCGAGTGCAGGGCTCAGCCGAGCGCTGTCCATCTGCTCCAGCGTGACAACGGTCCCGTGCTGAGAGGCCAGATGGCAGCGCCTTTGGTACCCGAGCGGGGCTCCAAGTCACCCCGGCTCTGCACTTGGGTTTCGAGGGATTCCCAACCTTTAGGAAGAACGGACACGTCCTTCCCACAGGGACCTGGGCAGGGAAGGAAATGGGACCATGGAGCATTTCCTAGGAAGGGCCAGAAATAGCCAGGGGGAACTTTTGAACCCAGCCTTCACTCTCTTTGTTTGTGTGCGTGTCTCTCAATCTCTCTCTCTCTCTCTCTCTCCCTCTTTTTCTCTCCTTTTTCTCGCCTTCTCCTTCCTCTCGCCTGTCTGCCCACAGCCGTCCCAGGGGGAGAGCATCACGAAGCAGGTAGACACCCTGGTAAGTGTTACGCCACTGGGCCTTTGCCGGAAAGCTTTGGAGGCTGGTCTCAACCTCGAGACGTTACCAGGAGTGATTTGTGCCTATTTCATTGCCACTAGCCCCCAAGGGACACCTGCAGCCTAAATCCCTCAGTCTGCCTCTGTGGAGACCCTTGTGGCTCCCCGACCCTGCTGAGACCCCCCAGACCCTCTGCCCTCCCAGCAAATGACCCTGGTTGTGAGAGGTTGAGAGGATTGCCCAGGGTCGCTGAAAGAGGCAGTGTTGGAGCTGAATGGGGGATCTGGAGGAGGCTGGGGCTTCTGCTGCAAAGCCGGCTTTCCTGTCCAAGAACTGGGGAGATGTTATTTAATCTGAGGACATGAAGTTGCTAAGACAGTGTAGACAAATGCCCTGCCAAAGTCAATGCAGACAGCTTCACCCTGCCCCGCAGCCGGCTTGCCGTGCCTCCATGCACACCGGAGTTGGGACCGGAGGGATGGAGCAGATCCCCAGCCAGGATGTAGGGAGAGTGGTTCCTGTGAGGAAGAGGAGCTGAGAGCCTTCCTTGCCTAGGGACCAGCTTCACTCCATCCCTTTGGCAGTCCAGGCATGTTTCCGGCCCTCTCCAAGCTGAAGGAAGAGCACCCAGAACTGGAAAAACCCAGTGGGGTGTCAGGGACCCCCTTTGCTGCCTTTGCTCTCTTTTGGGGATGTTTCTGACATTTCTCCATCCTTTCTTGTGGCTAAGATTGCCCTTTCTGGAAGGTGGAGCCAGAAGGGATCTGTGGTTTTTGGATGGTACCTAGAGCATGGGGACATGTTGAGCCAGCCTGGGGTGGGACACCAATGGCTGATGGTGCTGGAGGAATCTTTACCCCAAAGTCACTGGCACTGATCAAAACTGGGCCTGGGACCAGTCTGCTCCAATCTTCCCTGTGCCAGACCAGACTGGGGATATACTGGTTTGAGTGGGACCATGTGTCTCGGTGCCTGCTCCAGAGGGGATCTTTACAGGGTCTCTTTAGCCCGGCCGCCGGCAGGAGTGTTTAATAACACGAGTGCTTATTCCTATCAGCTGATCGCTGGCTGACTCTTCCTCGTGCAGGGGCTGGCTGGCGGGGACGGGAGCGCCGCTGTGGTTAGAGCGGGGAGGGAGCAGGGCCGGCCCATGCGCCCACATGGCTGAGCCCGGGGGCTCGTGCCAGGGTGGGTGACAGGCTGTCGGAGGGGTCTGGCTGTGTGAGCGCGCTGCTCCGGGCTGGGAGGGCGCCGGGAGCAGAGCCACCATGCCCTGGAAGTGGATTAGCAAGGGTCTCACCATGGCCAAGGTAGGGCAAGCGTGGGGAAGTGGGCCCCGTTCGCATGTGTGGGGTTGGCTCGTGGTGGCACGGGGGGCAGGTGGGGTGGAGAGGGGCTCTTGTGTCCCAGCCTTGCTCGCTCTCCTGTGCCTCAGTTTCCCCAGCTGGGAGAGGGGAGCATTCCCAGTTTCCCCTTGTCGTCTCTGTCACGTAAGGCTGTGTCTTAGGACCCTGCTCCAGCCGCGTGGGGCAAAGGGGGCTTGTGGGGCTCCACTGGCTGGACGGGTGTGTGTTGGCGACCCCAGATGTCTCCTGCTGCGAGGGCTTAGGGCAGAGCACAGCCTGCGGCAGGGAGCCTCTCCTGGCCACCGGTGACGCAGGGACTAGCCCACTTTTGGGTTCAAGGTTCCTCTGTTGTCTCCCCACTCCAAGTAGCCCGATTCTGCCTGAGGAGGTTTTACCCTCCCTTTTTGCTGTTTTTTAACTCTTTTTTTGCCCCCCACCTGGCTGGGGTGAGCAGGGGATTTGGGGCACCATGGGGAGCCCTTGTGAGGGGGGATTATTGCTGGCATCTGACCCCCCCCCAGCACTCGGACGGGGACGCTGTCTCCTGGCATGGCTTTCACTTGGGCAGGGAGAACGTCAGCCCTCCCAGGCCGACAGGATCCTGACGGGATCAGCTCCCCCAGCCCTGCAGGCTGCCGAGCTCTGCTCCGCCGGGCGGCCTGACCTTGAAAGGGGAACGCGAGGCTGATGGAAAGCAGGAGCCGCTGCAGGGGGTGACGCTGGCTGCACACAGGAAAATCAGCCCCGGGCTGAGGCTCCGACACGGAGCCAGGGACCGTGCCAGATGAGAGACGGTGGGTGAAGGATGCTGTGGAAATCTCTCCCGCCTTGTCCCGTTGCCTCCCACGCTCCCGTGTGCTGGTTGCGTGACTCCGCTGCCACGCTGTGCCCTGAAGCAGCTGCATTGCAGCCCTGCTGGTGGTGGCAGCAAGTCCTGCAGCTCCAGGGTTGCTCTGCTGATGGAAGAGGCACCCATGGAAGCTGGTTGAGAGGCACATATCTGATTTAACTGGGTTTGGATCCCTCTGGGGGATTGGGATGTGCTGCCTGTGCAAGACGAGCCTTTAAATGACTCCTGCTTGTTAGCTGGAGATACTAAAACTAATGAGGTGTGAGTGTGTTTTTCCTTAGCGGTTTTTTTTGGAAACCCTGCTTTGTTTTTCGGCTGGGGTCACAAAGTCACCGAACAAACCGGCTGCAGATGAAATTCTTGAGGCCGGAGAACATGCATAAATAGAAGTTTCCTGCTCTGAGAGCTCAAACATTTCCTCCCGGCGTTGGGCTCCGCAGAGCCCCGGCCAAAGCAAACCATCGTGCCTCGCTGGCTCCTCACCGCTGCGCAGGCAGCGAGCGTTTCCTGCCAGGCCGTAAACCTGCCTCTTCTGCTGGTGCCAGGCAGGTACAAAGCTGCTCTATCAGGCCAGGTGTGCACGCACAACGGCTGGCTGAGACCAGAGGAATTTGAGACATGCTTGAGACTGTCTCCCTGCCAGCCGTGCCCTCCTCAAAGGCCCTCCATGACTGTGTCTGTCCCAAAGTGCCGGCTCAGCTGGGCTGGGCTGTGTGAGCTGGGTTTGGTCCCTGTGGTTGTAGGGGAAGAGCAGCACCGTTGGTCTTTGGTGCCGCCAGGATGCTCGGCAGGGTCACGATGTGTTTTCGAGACAGCAACGCTTTGGGGGCGTTGCGGTGTGTAGCAGTGTGTTGGGAAGGAGATGCTCCAGCAGCGTCGTGACACCTGGCTCTGCCAGGACCGTTGTGACGTTAGGTGCTATCGTGACATTTGGCATCTCGTGCCACCTGCATGGGGACAGCGTTGTGCCGTTCGCATGGCTGGTGAGGGGCTGGGAAGGAAAGCGGAAGGGTGCCTTTCTGATGTGATCAGGCCACGGCACCGTGGGGTGCTGTGGGGGCTCCTGGAGCGGTGGCACGTGGGTTTTGGGACTGAGGTAGGGTTGGTGCAACAGGTGACAGTGCTGGCCGCTGGCTGGGTCCCGTGGCAGTGACTCGTTTTTCCTCTCTCATCCTTTAGGATGCCACCAAATCCCCCAGGAGCGGGCAGTCACGCCGCAAAACATCCAGGTAAACCTCAGCGCCTGCCCCCGTCCGGGGCCACAACGGCTGCCAGGGATGGCGGCTCCCCGTGGGCCCTCCGGAGAGGGCTCTCCTGCCGCGGGGGACCCAGCGAACTGCGTGGGGATGGGAGCGCATGGCAGGGACAGTGTTACCTGCTGGCTGGAGCTCAGAGTAGGGGTGCTGCACACGGGGTGGCTTGTGCCCAGCTCTGCTGCAGGTAGGAGGCTTCTGTGCCTCAGTTTCCCCCTCTGGTGACAAACTCTGCCCTGCCTGGCCCCACCTGATATTTCCCTTCTCCAGATGGGCCAGGTGGGCTGCCAACACACTGTCCCCAAGCCGGGGTCCCCACAGCTGCACCCCAACAGGGCTGTCTCGAGGCAGGGTTGTTCTCCGAGGCCAGGACAAAGCCGTTTGCAGCCTGCCCTTGGAACAGGAAAGATTGCGGGCAGCCATGCCCTGCCACTGCATCCCCACAGGTCCCAGCCCATGTCACTTAACCCAAAGAGCTGTGCAGGATTGGGAGGGTCACTCGTGTCCCCTCCTCCACGCCGCGTCCTGATCATGGCCCCCTCTCTTGCTCAGGAGCATGAGCGTGACTGCAGCCATGGAGAGCAGCTGCGAGCTGGACCTGGTGTACATCACGGAGCGGATCATCGCCGTCTCCTACCCCAGCGTGGCCGAGGAGCACAACTTCCGCAGCAACCTCCGGGAGGTGGCCCACATGCTGAGATCCAAGCATGGGGACAGCTACGTGGTGAGGGGCACAGCTGGCTCTGGCAAGGCTGGGGAGGTGGCTGGGGTGCTCTGGCCCAGGGACAGGGTGCTACAGGGGCTGGGATCCTGCATCCTCACCTTCTGCTGGTCTCAACTCCAGTGCTCGGAGCCGGAGACGGGGGTCTTTGCACTGGCACAAATGCATTTTTCTTCCTTGAAGTTTTCTAGTCTGTTTTGGACTCTGTGGGAATTTGGGGCTGTTGTGGTGCCCTGTGGCAAGGCATTCCCCGTGTTAACATGTCCCAGGAAGCCTCTCATGGGGGGTTTGGGGAGGCTTCGGGGTGAGGAAGAGGTGGAAGAGTGACAACGGCAGGTGGAGGAAGGTGTCCCCTGACACTGGTTTTTCTCTTCCCAACAGCTTTTCAATCTTTCCGAGCGGAGACATGACATCAACAAACTTCACCCCAAGGTGAGTTGCACCTGTGGAGAGCAGGGGGTGCTGGGAGGGGGTTTGGAGGACTCAGGGCAGGGGAGGGAGAGATGACTCTAGGCTCTGCTCCCTGTTGCAAGCTGTTCAGGGGAGGAACATCCACCCTATCTACTCTGCTGGCGTAGGGGCAGGGGGGTGACAGCCTGGAGGAAAGCACGGGACTTCCTGATCAGTTTGCCAGGTCTCAGCCCAACACCCACTGGCCCAAACCCAGCTGTTGTGGCCTCCTAGTGAATTCCCCTTGATTCCCCCTAAAGTGTCATCCCCATCCAGGTGAATGTGGGGGAGCCTGGGGCAGCCAAGCTGTGAGTGACCCACAGGGGGCTGAGATCTGGGGCCCCCTGACATATTCCCCCCTCCCCCCCCAGGGCTGTGATCTGGGCAGTGGGGTGCATGTCCAAAAGAGAGCCTTGGAGGGGCATTTCAGGGCAATGTGGTGGCATTTCCCCGCTTTGCTCACCCTGGATGCATGCTCTAGGCTTTGCACACCAACAGGCAGGGGAGCTGTAGAGGGGGCAGAATGAGGCATGGATATGACCCCCCGCCTCTGTTACCCCTCTTTCTGTACAGGTGCTGGATTTCGGGTGGCCTGACCTGCACACCCCTGCGCTGGAGAAGATCTGCAGCATTTGCAAAGCCATGGACACATGGCTCAACGCAGCGCCTCACAACGTGGTGGTGCTGCACAACAAGGTGGGCTGGGCCCTGTCCCAGAGGTGCATGATGATGGAGATCCGGGGACGTGCAGGGCCTGGGGGGCCACGGGGACGAGGCTGAGCAGCCGCAGGGGTTGGCAGGTGCAGGGGATGTGCTTGGTTTGGGGGGTGCGTGGGGGTTGGTGTGCGTGTATGTAGGGGTCGGGGTTGGGGTACATGTGGCTCAGAGTGTCCATGGGGTTGCTGGGTGCATTAGTGTGTGTTTGATGTATATGGAAGGGGTTGGTGTGACGTATGCAGGGGGGGTCAGCATGTGTGCAGTGTTTGTATATAAGGGTTGGTGTGTGTATAGGTAGAGGTTGGCATGTGCATGGTGTGTGCACGTAGGAGTTGGCGTGTGCGCAGTGTGTATGAGGAGGCTGGTGTGTGCGCGCCCATGTGCAGGGCAGCCGTGCCCGGGTGCTCACATGTGTTGCCACCCCCGTGACGCCCCTTCGTTGTGTGCCCGCAGGGGAACCGCGGCCGGCTGGGGGTTGTCGTGGCTGCCTACATGCACTACAGCAACATCTCGGCCAGGTGAGACGGACCGCCGGGGCTGCATCTCTCCCTGCAGCCCACCGCCGTGCTTCAGCCCTCTCCCAGTCTCCTGCAGCCCCTGCTGGTGCTGCGTCGAGGCAGTGCTGGGTGCCGAGGGCTTCCTTCCCCTCACGTGCTCTTTCGTTCCTGCAGTGCGGACCAGGCTCTGGACAGGTTTGCCATGAAGCGCTTCTACGAGGACAAGGTGGTGCCAGTGGGACAGCCCTCACAGAAGAGGTGGGTCGTGGTATGCGTCGCAACCTGGGTTTTGCCCCCTTGGCCAAGGTGTAAGGGGGGTTCTGCAGGGCAGTTGGGTGCAAGCTGATGGGGCTGCTCCACTGTGGGTCCTGCCCTGATCTGCCTGTCCCTGCTCTAGGTACATCCATTACTTCAGTGGCCTCCTGTCTGGCACTATCAAGATGAACAACAAACCTCTCTTCCTCCACCACGTCATCATGCACGGCATCCCCAACTTTGAATCGAAAGGCGGTAGGTGCCTCCAAGCCTTCCCTCCAGCCTGGCTCCCGTGACCTAACCACTGCCCCATGCTGCTGGACTGCTTGATTGCTGAGAGGGATTTTTCTTCCCCATAATTTCATGGGCAACTTGAATTCTTTCCTCCCTTTCCACCTCTGGGACTGATTACTCCTAGTAGCAGGGCATGAGCCTTTTCCCACAGAAGTGCACTCCCCTCGGGGCACTCCTCCTGTGCTGGGGCTCTCAACGCTGGGCAGCAGTCAGAGCTGCAGGGCAAGGAGGCTTTTCTGATGGCTTTTTGGAGGACGGGACCAGGCTGGGGTTTGGCCTGAGGATGCAGTGCCCTGCCTGGTGCCACTTCCCACCAGGGCATCGAGAAAGGGTCCCTAGCTCAGGGACCAAGCAGGCTCTATCCTACCTCCATTACCAGTCCAGCCTTTGGCACAGGTCCTACAGGACCCAGCTGGGCTGTAGGAGGTCCTGTCTTCCCCCTTTCCCCCTGACTCCCAGCCCTGTCCGGCCTGGGAGCATCCCTTTCGGCCCATCTCGCCTCCCCGTTGCTGTTCCAGATGTTGCCCGCAGCTGGCTCCCTTGCAGATGCTTCCTGGCTGAGGCAAGGAGCGGCTGTTTGCCTTGGCTCCCGCGCTGTTTGGATTTCTACCCCGTGACTAATCCCTGCCCTGGCCCCTCCGCCCTGCCGGCTAACAAGGCGCCTTCTCTCCCTTCATTGATGTCTTCCAGGTTGTCGGCCCTTCCTGAAAATCTACCAGGCCATGCAACCCGTCTACACCTCGGGGATCTAGTAACTATCTCATCTCTCTCCTCTCCGCATGGGGTCCTGGGGTGCTACCCTCGTTGCCTAGCTCACGAGGGCTTTTGCGAGGGGGCAGATGGAGAGATTCAAGGCCAAGTCCCTGGTGGTCCCACTGCCCCGTGCTCAGTCCATTTGTTGTGCCAGGGCTGGTGGGAACTGAAATGGAGGCTTTCCCTTCCTTGGAGGCAATGACTGGCCGTGCTGGGCTATACTGGGCTGGACTGGGCCCTCCTGCTGGGAGGGCTGTAATGACTCTGTGTATCGGCAGAGGGAGCCTGGGGCTGGCTGTCCCAGGCAGGGAGCAGGGGATAGGGGACACCTCTCCCTCCCTTGGGGTTGGAGGCGTTTCATTTCTCTCTGGCCGAAGAGCTGCTCCTACTGCCAGAAGAGCTTTGATCAGTGCTTAAAACCCTCGTCTCCCTGCCCCATCACGGTCACAAGCACTCTCCCGAGACATGCTCTCCCAGGACTGTTTCTCCCTCCCCAGGGTACCCCCATATACCCTATAGGACTAAAACCTGCCTGCCCCCCGAGCCTGTGTCCCCATCCTTGCAGTTACAGAGTAGATTGGGGAAAAGGGATTGTGAAGAGCATCTTACCCAGAGCCCCTCTAAATTGTCTTTTTTTCCTCAAAAAAGGGTCCTCGCTGCCATTTAACTTCCCCACAGTTTACCCTGACACCATTCTCCAACGTGAGCACCCTGAGCCGGGTTTGCACCCACACTGGGGTCTCCCTCACCCTGCCAGGACTGGGGCCCCGGGAGCGAGTGCTGTCAAAGGCAAAGCAGGAGCTGATTTCTCCAGACACAGTGTGGGGCTGTGTCCCAGCCTGGGTCCCCCCAGCTCCTGGCCCCACGTCCAGTCTGTGGCTGAGCCCTCTTGGGAGGGAGCAAAGCCCCTTATCTTTGGGGTATTCCCGTCTCACCCCCCTGAACCAGGAACTCCCTTCCCGGCCGGCTGGGCGTCCCCGTTAGCTGAGATTTACTGCCATCCCGGCCTCGCCTTCCAGCTTTTAATAGGCTGTTTATGGGATGCTGGTAATAAACTCCAGGTTTATCTTGCCTGTGAAATCCAGCTCCCTTCTTCCCTCGTCCCCCGTGCTTGTCCCCGATTGCCAGACTCTGACGCCACCGCTCACAGGCAACTCCCCAGCACGCCGGGGAGAGGAGTGCTTTTGGCTGGGAAACTGAGGCAGAAAAGAGACCTTCCCCTAAGACCTCTCCCTCCCTGTCCCCTGTCCCGCTTGACACATGGGAGCAGGGTGGATGGCATGATAACCTAGCCATGTCGCTCAGGCCCCGATCAAACCCTCTGACCCAGGATTTTGGCACCCTTATCAAGCTGTCTCTGTGCCTCAGTTTCTCTCTCCTGTCTGCTTCCCCCCTGAGATTGAGGTGCCCCTTGGAGTGGGGGGCAGGACCCTCCTCTATCACAAGGAAAGCCAACTCCATGCTCTGAGCCTTTCCTGAGGGCTTTTCCCAGCTAATTTTGGGTGGAAGGGGCTGGTGGAGGCAGTGATAGGTGCTGCGGGGGGAGCTTTCCTGTCTCTGGCCGTGGCTGCTCCCTGCTGCCCGGTGCCAGGTCTCTGTACCATGGCTCATGTCCTCCTGCCATCCCTCTCCACAGCAATGTGCAAGGGGACAGCCAGACGGGCATCTGCATCACCATTGAGCCCGGCCTGCTCCTCAAGGGTGATATCTTGGTAAGGAACCTTGTCCCCAGCCCAGCTTCCCATTCAGGGAGCCCTGGGCAGCTAGGGGACCAGGGGACCTCAGGCCTCGGAGCATCCTGGCTCCGCTTGGGGGTCCCGGGGCTCCCCCCCTGCCCAGCTCCGGGGGCTCGTAGGGGCTAGCAAGTCTTCATGTCCTGTCTGCTCTCCTTTCCACAGCTGAAATGCTACCACAAGAAGTTTCGCAGTCCGACCCGTGATGTGATTTTCCGCGTGCAATTCCACACGTGTGCCGTGCATGACCTCGACATCGTCTTTGGCAAGGAGGATCTGGACGAAGCATTTAGAGGTGACCATGCCTGTCTCTGCAGCATCTTCCTCCTGTGAACTCCCTTCTCCCAGTTTTGTGCTTTTACTGCAGCTCTGACGCTGCTCCCGCTGCTGGGACATCTGGGCACCCATGGATGGGGAGTGCAACCCCAACTCTTGTCCAGTGCAGCTCACAGGCCCGGGAAAGACCATCTCTGCTAGGCAGGCTGGCCCTGAGACCAGCTTTTCCCTCTGCTGCTCATGCACCAGGGTCAGAGAGGGCTTTGGTGATGGGCAGGTGTTACATCTTTGCACTGGCATGGTAGAGATGAACAAGGACATGCTCCTGCTCCACAGGGTGTGGTATCACTCGGGGACAGGTGATGGCATTGTCCCCTTCATTGCCCAGATCCGGTACCGATAAGAAAGGGTTGCCTTGTCGTTGTTTCTGAGCTGAGATGCTCCATGCTGGTACTGCCGGGCTCTGTATCCTGCCCAGCTCTTGGCTGTGGAGGGCTGGGGCACTGCCCCATGCTGTGGGGGCACATGCCCCGTGCTCCCCATTCTTGAGCTGGTTGTGGCAGGTGCCCAGTGCTCTGGATGTGTTTGGGGTGGTCATGCGGATGCTGTCAAAAGGACAGATAGAGACAGTCCCCTTGCTCTGCTCTTTCCCTCCCAGATGACCGCTTCCCTGAGTATGGGAAGGTGGAGTTTGTGTTCTCCTATGGCCCCGAGAAGATCCAAGGTATGGCTGGCTCCCCTTGTGCTGCCATGGGGGGTGGGTAGGCTGGATGCTGGCCCCCTTCTCCTTCTTCCCCGCACCTCCACCACCCTTCCCACCACCCCACCACCCTGCTCCCCCATCTCCAGGCCGTGCTGCTCCTCTTTCCTTCCCCTGTCCTGTTTGCAGTCCCCTAATCACAGTGGGGGGGAGGTCCTTGGTGCCAGGCAAGTGGGAGTGCCCGGGGTGCACTGGAGCCCTGGATCACCTCCTTGGGGAAGCTGCACTCTGGGGCACTGGATGGCTTGGGAGAGAGGGAGGGGGCACCTGGGAACAGAGAACCCCCCAAAACAAGTCCAGCACTAGGCATGCTTGCTGTGGGTCTCTCTCTCTGTCCCCAGGCAATCCCCAAACCCCAGCCAGCCCTGTACACCTTGTCTTTGGTGTCCTGATGCACTTTCCCCCATCCTGTCCCTTGGCCTCCCCGTTCCTTTCACTGCCCTGGATGCTCTCCTGCCCTCTCTGCCTGGCTGTGGCCCCCTTTCCTTTGTCTGTCCATCAGGGAATCCCTTTCACTACCTGCCCCGTCCGGTCCCATGAAGCAACCCCTGCCGTCTCAGGGTACCAAATCCTGCAGAAGGGCCAATACACGACTCTCCTCCTGCCTTAGCCTATGAAGCTGCCCCTCTTTCCCTTGCCTGCATGTCCTCTCCACCTCTTCTCCCCATCCTGTCTGCACCAGCTCTGCATTCACCCTGACTGATCATCCCTCATCTTCCCAGGCATGGAGCACCTGGAGAACGGTCCCAGTGTCTCTGTGGACTACAACACGTCTGACCCACTCATCCGGTGGGATTCGTATGAGAACTTCAACATCCAGCGCGAGGACAGTGTGGAGGGCTCCTGGGCTGAGCCGCCCCTGGCTGGCAAACACCTGGAGAAAGGTTAGGGCTGTGGGCAGTTCGTGGGGGTAATCCACAGGTTCCCATCCTGCTCCTGGAGAGATGAATATGGCAAAAGGGTCCCTGTGGAAATCCACCCTCCTTTTCCAGGAGAAGGAGAAACTGGCAGGCAGCTAAGCTGGGGGGACTTGACCACTGCTTGGGGGGAATGTGGCCAAGAGACCTACGCTACTAATTGGGGACAGGCAGGTGAGCAAAAAAGCTGCCCCCCAAGCCTGCAGGGACCCCCATCATGGGACATTGAGCCCCGAGGGCAGGTTCATGGGGCGAGGCAGGATGCGGTGCCTGGGGTCGTCACCAGCCCAGGTCTGGCCAGGTTCCTGCAGTGCCCCCATCTCTCATAGCCAGGTTTCTCACATGAGCAGGGTTGCATGGGGATGCTGGCACCTAGGTAAACCCGCATGTTCCCCCGAGATTCCTCCAGTGCCCATAGGCCAGCTGAGTGATCCAATCTGGCCACATCTCCCTCAGGCCACAGCATAGATGGAGTGAAGGGGAACTGGAGATCTCTAAATAATTGGGCCAGAGGGAATAACGAACCTCGATGGAGATGCTCTGAGACAGTGCCAAGGAGAGGTGCTGAGCTCTGGTGGGAAGCTCTTACTGACTTCTCTCCCCCCGCAGTGGCTGGGAGCTCAGGCTCTTCCCTCGGCGCTCTTGCTCTCACAGTCCTGTTTGCGCAGAGCAGGATCTAGCCCTGGTTTACATGCCGCTTGCTCCCAGAGCTCTGGGAAACCACATCAAGATTCCAGCCCCACTAAAAACCTCTTTTGGGAGCCAGGAGCTGGCCCACAGAATGGCCAACCGGGGCCATTATGTCTCCCAACTCCTTTCTTGTGGTGCCAGTGTGGCAAAGTCGTGGGACATAGCCGTGCCTCAGTTTCCCCTTGGGATAAGGATACCTCGCTAGCACCGGAGGGCCTGCACTGTCGCTCGGAGCCTGGGAAACTCTTGAGCACCCGCTTGGATGGCGCGAGTCGATCGCCTTCGCCTGCTTGCCAGGAACAGAGCGTACTTTCCTGTCGAGGCGTGGTGGGCCCGTGTCCCGGCTGGGAAACCACCTGTGGCTGAACAGATGCCTGAACTTTCCTGGCCGGGTCCTTGCAGCTGGTCCGGCCAGGCGTCACCGGAGCGGTGGCGCGAAGCAGGGACAGCTGCGATCCCTGGTGTGCCTGAAGGTCACCGGTCACCGCTGTGCCGCGGCGGAGCTGCGCGCGGCCGGGTTCGTTGCGGAGGGCAGGGGGGCCTCCGGGTGCCCAGGGCAGGCGAGGGAGTCCCCCGCCCCTGGGCAGAGTGCGGGGCCGGCCCTGGTGCGGCTGCGCGGAGCTGGCACGGGGCGCCCTGCCTTGGCGCAGGGTGGTAAACAGAGAACTCGTGACGCGCGGGCTCAGCTATGCGGCGGGCGCCTCGGGTACCCTGGGTGACCTCATTCCTGCTGCGCGGAGCCGGGTGTCAGCACGGCCTCTCCTGGGGAACAGCGGTGGGCAGCGCCAGTGTTTACATGCAAGTGGGCTCCCTCCTGGTTGCGCGCCAAGCTGTGGAGAGGTTTGGCCTGGACGTGGCCGGAGCAAACAGCTCCTGCACGGAGCTGCAGGTCCAGCCGCTAGGGAAGGGGATGCGTCCGCCCATGAGTACAGACCCGTGTCTGGGGGCTCCAACTCTGTCCCGAGCTAATGGAACTGGCTGGCAGCCCCTTTCTGCCTGCAGAGAACTGCATGCCTCGACGCACATGTGTTTCACCTTGCTCTGCCTCCAGCCCTGGCCCTCAGCGCTGGGAGCATGGTGGCTCTGTCCCGATCGGCCCCTCTCAGTGCCACTTTGGCTAGGGCGAGAGCATTTCCATCCGAATGTGGGTGTCCGAGGGGAACGGGGACCCCCAGAGCCAGGGTCCCCGGGACACCGGGGAGCAGAGCAGTGTTCCCAGCCCTGCGCTGGGGCTTCGTCTCGGGGCCGTGGGAGGCTGCAGGTCTCCCCACCATCCCCTGGCTGCTGGGTCTGCTGGGTCTGCTGGGTTTTGCCTCCCTCAGTTGAGGGCAGGGGCTCGTTTGCCTCCAGCCCCAGTTCCCCGGGTGCCTGGGCTGGGGACATCCCCTCCATGCGCGTGGCCCGTCTATAGGGGACCTTCCCCACGGCTTCCCCCATGCCGTTCGGAGGGCACCTGGAGCTGCGGTGGGGAGAGTGGCCGCGGGCTCGCAGGGAGGGGGCTGGCCTCAAGCTCTCTGCTTCCTTCTTCTCCATTGGGACTTTCCCTCTTTTCCAGCTCTGTTTCCTTCCTCCCTTGCTCTCCCCCGGCCTTTTGCTCCAGCAACCCGTGGAGAGCAGGCAGGCGAGGGCCGTGGGGCACCAAAGCATGTGCGTGAAGGGGCCGGGCTCGGGCCCGGTGTCTGGGGAGGCGGAAAAGGAGGCTGTACGAGGGGGTCCTTGTTTATGGTTGTTCTCGCCTTATTTGGTCAGGGAATTGCACGCCGCATTTTTGGCACGGCAGGCGCGAGCGAGCGGCGGCCGGGGGCGGAGGGGGGTGAGGCTGGCACGGGGACCAGCGCTGGGCTGGGATCAGCTGCGGCTCCTCGCCTCTGCCACTGCCCTTCCCTGCGGCTCGGCGAAGGCTCCCCGGAGAAGCCGCTGCGCTGCAGGAAGACGGGATCTCCTGCGAGCCGGTGGGTTCCCCCCGCCCCGCGTCGCCGCTGACCCCCGTGCCGTGGCTGGGCACAGGAGCTCTCGGTGGGGGACGCCCTTTCTCTGGGTGCTTTGGCTCCGTTTGGGCATCCCATCCAGGCTTGGAAGGGCTGCTGGGCTAGATGGGCGCCCAATGGGCTGGGGGTGACCCTGAGTGGAAGGTAGCCCTGAAGCCAGAGGAGCAGGTGGATCCCGGGGGATCTACTGCGGGATCTGCTGGGGATGGTGCTGCCTTGGTGCTACCCTCGCCTCCAGTGTGCTTATTCTCAGGGGGCTGGGGAAGGGGAAACTGAGTCGCAGTGCAATTGGGATATGACAGGTTTTGCCCTGGGCAGGGAACACCCTGGGATTTGAACCCCCATCTCTCCCTGTTTGGCAGAGAGGGGTCTCGGCTGGGGCAGGCTACTGGAGCAGGGGGTCAAGCAGGCAGGAGATGCTCCCCAGACTGCCCCCAGTGGCAATGGTGCACCCTGTTAGCAAGAGTGAGGAGCCCTGCGATAGCACCTGCGGCCCCGTCCCACCGCGCGCCGTCCTCTCCTGCACTGCACAAGGTGGATCATGTCCCCGGGCGCCTTGCAGCTCCCCCTTGCCATCCTTCCGTCTCCCCGACGGGACTCAGGGACTGGTGCCGGCTCCGTGGCGGGTTCCCCTGGCGACTGCAGCTGCGATCAGGTGGAATGGTTGGCTCCGGAGGCTGATGATGGGGGTACTTCTTCCTTCAGCTGCATTTGGGGGTTCACGTGTCCCCTCCCCGGGGTGGAGCAGGCCGAAGGATGCTTCCAACAGCTCCTGGCGCCTCTGCTCCTTGCAGCAGCCTTGCTGCTTGCAGCCCTCTGCCTGGACACCGTGCGCATCGTGTCCTGTAGAGGGAAACCAGTAAGGTCCGAGCATCAGGGTCCAAAATGCTTATTTTTTTAGGGGTCTCCATTGTCAGGGAGCTTGTCAGTCGGACAAATCCGTGGGATCCCTCCAGGTGGGTTGCTCTGCAGGGAGCGGCGAGCGGGGCCAATCCTTTCCCTGCCTGTGCTGGCCCGAATGCCTGTGGGGCACTGAGTCGAGCTGCAGGCAGCCTTGCGCACCCCACGCTGCTTCCTCGAGAGGCCTTTCCCTAGCCAGTGGGGCTTGGGGGCTGCGCACTGCCGGGTTTGCAGCTTGCTGGAGGATCCCTGCAGAGACTTTTTTGGGGTACTGCAGAGCTGATTGGACACAGCTGGAAGGGGAACGTTTTTTGCCTAAACTTTGCTGAGAAAATCAGTGCTGTTGTGGAGCAGGGTGTGGGGTTAGGGCTCACCCGGAGCTAGCAGAGGGGTTGTCCCTGGGTTTGGAGCATGGTGGCACGAAGGGGGTGAACGCTGGGCTCCGTCCTGGCCATCGTCCTGCAGCAGCGTGAAATCGTGCAAAAGGGCCGGGCACATGTCCCCAACTCAGCAGCTCCCTGTAACCATCCTCACTTGGCCCTGCCAGCATGTCCTGGTGTCCGGCCTGCCCACCTCCCTCCCACGTCCCAGCCATGCCGTCCCTGCCATGGGCCGGCCCTGCATGCCTGCTCTTTGTGCCGAAGGTCTTGCTGACGCTGGAATGAAGGCGGTCGAGGCCTGGCCAAGTCCAACATCTGCTGGAGACTTGCTAAATCCCCACCTGAGTAATGCTTCTGGCGCGAGGTTTGGTCACGATCACGCGCATGCGTGCTGCCCTTCCTCGGTGCCGTTCGGCGGGGATGTCTCTGCTGTCCTGGGGTGCTGCTGGTGCCGGGAGGGAGATGGGGTTTTCCAGCACGGGGAACAGGGATTGCAGTGTCCCAGGTCAGCCCAGGCTGTGAAACCTTCCCAGCCGATGTTGTTGTCTTCCTCCTCCCGCCTCGGCTCCGCCGTCCCTCCCCGACCACCTGCCTGCTCCCCGCTTGCCCGGGGAGCCTGCGCTGTCCAGGCTCGCCAGCGGATGCCGGAGCGGGGAGGCGCAGGCCAGCCTGGCCCCGTGCCCCCAGGCTGTGGGTGTGCAGGACAGGGAGGTCTCCGCACCCCATCCCAGGGCGTCTCCCTCCGGCCGGGGCCGTGCTGGTCCTGCCACTCCTCCCGGCGCCTCCCATGCAGCTCAGCAGTGCGGCGCTGGCCCCGCTCGACCCATTGGTGCAAGCTGGGCTGGCCGAGGAGCTCGTCAGGGAAGGGTGTATAACCGGGGTGGGGAGCTGGCTGAACACCCTGCACCTCCGGCACGGCACGTCGCAGGGAGAGCCAGACCCCCAACGTGGCAGAGGCTGGGGGGATCCCAGGGCCCCCGAATTGAGCTGGAATCCAGTCTGGTGCCTTTCTATGGGTTGGCAGGTCCCTGGATAGGGGCGCTGTCAGGGGTTCCCTCCGTTATTCAGGGTCCCTGCGATGGGGTGGTGGCTGCCCTGGTGGGTAGCATCTCACGTAGCAGGGTTGCATCCTGCCCCACACGTCTGGGACTGAGGCTGCCAATCCCGTGGCCATGTGCAGCCTGCCTGGACAGAGTGGGTACACGGAGGCAGCGAGTGAGTCGCTCCGGAGGCGGGGAGCCAAGACGGACCAGGCTGGAGCTGTTAAAGCCATCGCCGAAGCTCCCAGCAGCGCTGGGCTGCTGCTCTCCCCCCTTTGTCTGGCTCCGTCCCCTGGCCGGGCTCGGTGGGGAGGGAGCCGCTGGCTCTCGTCTCGCCTTCGCCAGCTGACTAAAGCCGAAGGAATCTGATTCCCCCTCCCCATCCCGCCCCTCTCCATGGTTGTCTGCTCCAGCCACTGCAAGGTAAGGGCTCGGCGGGATGGGGGTTTTTGGGGTGCGGAGGGCCTGGCGAGGGGGGGCCAGCTCTGCACCTCCTCCCCGAGCATCAGGGACTGGCTAGGCTGGATGTGGCTTCCTTGGGCAATGAACTGGGAGGGTTTCTCCTTGTTTCTTGTGGTTGGTCCCCGCAGGGAAAATGCTGGAGCGTTGGAATGGACTGGGGATGCGGCTACCTAGCAGGGCTGGGATGCCAGGCAAGGAGAGGACAGGCTTGTCAGCTCTGACAGCTCAGCACCTTCCCTTTCCCCTTGAAACGTTCCTTGAAGTCAAACCCTGTCTGAGTAAGCGTGCATGAGAGAGCGCAAGCGCATGCGTCCAGCTGGACCTGCCTCTGGGAAGCAAGTGCTGTCAGCACCGGAGCTGGGGAGCCGCTCTGCCTGACCCCCTGTGAGGTGCCCATGGTTGCCAGGAGCTTTGGAAATGGGAAACAACCCCCCCCCCCAAAAAAAAAAAACAGTAAAAAAACAAGCAAAACAGAAGTCGGTTTTGTGAGGATGCTAACTTGGTGCTTTTCACTATTTGGACCAAAGGGGGCCCTGAGTCAGGGGGTTGTTTAGAAATGTGGCTGCTCTTAGCTCCCTGTGGGCATGGACCAGAACAGGGGAAATGTATGCTTTTTGGGGAATAGATTGGAGGTTTTGCATTTGCTTATGCATTTTGTATTTGCAAATGGATGCATAATATTTTGCTGTGTATTTTGGGTCGATGAAGCAGCAGAGTTTAGGGGAAAAGGGGATTAAATCTCACCTGGCTTCCAGGCAGGGCCAGGACGTGGGTTCGCGCACTGGTCTGCAATCACCTGGACTGGTGAATTGTGAGCACGTTCCCAGCGCAGATTTTGGCCTGGACCAACTAGGGAAGCGCCAGGCAGCTGCTGGGTGGATGTCAGTCATTCTGTGCCTCCTGCTCTGGGACAGGGCCATGCATGCCGTGGTCCTGCTCACCAATCCAGCGCTCACACGTTCACACTGTGGCGCTGGTGAGGGTTGCTGGTATCGCTCGTGGTGAGGATGGTGGCGGGGGAAAGGGCAGAGAAAGGGATTTGCAGAAATGGGGTGGGTTCGGCAGATTGCATCGAGAGAGCCAACACGGAGAGCTGTGGCCTTCAGAAGGGGTGGGTGGCTCGGCCACAAATGGTTTCTACTCTTCTTGAACTGTGTGTTTATTTAAGAAGGAGAAACTCAAGTCTCCAGTGAGACACTTGCATTTGCAATTCTGGTTGTGCCTCCCAGCTCCGTTAAAGCATTATGCGTTGCCTGAAGGGACATCCCCTCTTCCCACCCAAAATGTGTAGTTGCTCTTTGAGGACAGATGTGACATGTGTGCATGGTGGCACCAGGCAGGGCTGGGGGTCAAAAACTGGGGGGTTGCCGCAGCTGGGGGCCTCACCCTACCAGCCCAGTGGGGTGGTGCTCAGCACCTGGCGTGGGGAGGCTGCCTGAGCAGCTCGCTCTCTGGGAAACCGTCCGTCCGTCCAGCGGGCTGCCGCCGTGCCTAGGAAATGGTTAACGCAGTGCAGCCCTGCCTGCGGAGGAAGTAGTTAATATTCATAGCTCGGAGCTGTCTGTCCGGCTGTCCTTCCTTCATGGCAGCTGGTGTCTCACCCTCCCCGCACCTCGCTGGGGTTAACTGGGGCTGGGACTGTCGTCACGAAATTAGACGTGGGCATCCCCGAGCCCCCCTTTCCCGCTGCCTCTCCCCTTCCCCTGCGGCTCGGGGCTGCGAGAGCTCCCATCCCTGTGTGGTCTGGGAAGGAGGGGAAGGGAACAGCACCTCCTCTGTCTCCAGCCGATCTCCGCCAGCTCTCGCTGTCTTTCCCTCCTCCATCCTCCCCTCGGGTGCTCTGCCCCTCGGGTGGGCGCTGCACCCTTGTCCCGGGAGCCGCCCGGGGCCCCCGTCCCAGGGCTGAGCCCCTCCGTGGTGTCCTGCCATCGTGGCTCTGCGGGCGGCAGAGGGACCCTGTGGCTGCCGTGGGGACCCTCTCGCTCGCCCCGAGGGGCTCGCCAGTGGGGAGGGAATAGCTCTGTGAGAAGAAAAGCAAAGCCAAGGGGACCAACGCCAACCAAAGGCAGCCCCGGGCCGGCAGCTCCTGTCCTGGACGGACACACGGAGCCGGCTGCGGACGCCGTTTGAGCTGCCATCGTGCCAGGTCCCCTGGAGACCTCTGGTGCTGGAAGGAGCGAAGGAAGGGGAATTTGCCGCCCACTCCTTCTCTTCGCCTGGGATCTTTTCTTCCCCATCCCCTTTGGGTAAGTCCTGACTTTGCTTTTCTTTGAGTGTGATGGGATGGGGGGGAAAGGGGCAGGGGGCATGGGAAGTTCATGGCAGTGTCTCAGGGGCTGGGGTCACTCTTGGCGTCGTGTCTAGGCACACGATGAAACCAGAGCTGTGGGGGGCTGAGCTCTACCCTGTGGGGACTCAGCCTGGGTCCTTCACCCTATGAAGGATCCTGGTACCCTATGATCCTGCCTGCCAGCTCACGCTTTGCAGATGCTCCAGGGCTAGTGCTCTGGCTGTCCTGGAGTGGAGGGAGCAGGTGGGATGTTGTTTATGGCAGGATCAGGGAAAACACGGTGATGCCCCGACTTTCCCATGTCTGCCAAAGATGGGATTTGTGCTGGTGCAAGGTGTTGTTCAGTCAGACACTGCTGGACCCGAGGCAGCTGGCTGGGATTTGGGGAAACGGATCTTTCCTCTCCCCACCTGCCTGTCCCCCTGTGCTGCTGCCACATGTGTTGTGGACCAGGTTTTCTTCCAGGGATGAGCTGCAGGGTGTTGGGGAGGGAGAGGGCAGAGCATTGTCCCCCTGGGGGCAGCTAACAGTAACCAGGGCAGGACCAGTTTGGGCTTAGCAATTCCCCCAAGTGCGGCAATACGACCAGACTGATGACGCGTCTGGGGCTGAGCCCTGCCCAGGCCAGGATGGCACAGCCTGCCAGGCTGGAGCTGCTCTGACCTTCGGGGCTGAAATCTGACCTTGCTGGGAGCTGGGACCACTTTGCTGCAAACAGGAACCTGGGATCTTGCTGTTTTGTGGATGGTTGTTTTGGCTAAGACAGCCTGTGCCCCCTTTCCTCATTCTTATTTTTCGGGGCGGAGGGATTTTATCCAGCTTCTCAGGTGACAAATAGTTGATGGCCATATGATTGATAGCATGGTCTAGGGGTGACATGGGGGGCCTGGAGGTGTCAGGGAGTAGCAGATGCTTGGTCTTGGTATCAGAGCCGGGGGGACGTGAGGGGATGGGGACAGGGTGGGCTCTCAGGTGGGGGGCACAGCAGCCAGGGGACAAGTAGCTGGTCGAGGGTGGAGGTGCTGCAACCCTGTCCTTCCTTGCCACCCTGCTACTGCTCTTGGGCTGGGGACCACCAAACGTCCCCTGCCCCTGTCTGGCCAGAAAGAAGGTGGGATGGTGCATTTGGGGCTCTCTGGGCCTGCTGTGAACTGCATTGTGCCCCCTGCTGACCCTGCTTTCGAGATGTTTCTCCTGGCCCTGGGGCAATCCCCAGCCCACAGTCTAATTAAAGCCTTTCCTATCTATTTTTTCCCCCTGGAGCCATGTGCTTTCATTTATTTTTATTTATTCCCTTTTTCTTTCCCTCCCCCTGCTCTATTTATCCCTGCCTCCCCCACTGGCTCTCGCTGTATTTCCCGGGACCGGCCAGCGCCCATCTCTGCCTTCCTGCTTGTTGCACAGGAGGGCCAGGCGATGTCCCAGCTCCAAGCAATGTCTCAGCCTCTCGGGTGTTGACACTGCCCCGGACGCTCGCTTCTTTTTCCTTTCTCCCTTAATAAGAAGGGATTCCCTCCCTCTCTCCCCCTTTCTGGTGAGGGAGGTGTTGCCGAGTCAAACATTGTGAGTTCCTGCCTAAACTGGGTGGATTAAGTTGCTCTGAGTCTCCAGAAGAAACTGTGGACTCCCATCCTCACCTCCTTTCCCACGCCGGGGTGTTCGGGAGGACCTTGCTGCCCCTGCCAGGACTGCCCCAGCAGGGGGTCCCGGGGCATCGTCAAGCCCAGAAGGGTCTTTGAGACTTGTCCACCTCCTTGGGATGCCACTGGTCGCCGTGAGGGATTCAGGAGTGGAAAGTCGATGGTGAGGGGGCTCTTCCCAGAGTGGGAAGAGGCTGACTTGGTATGTTGTGTGCTGGGTGTTATTTTCTCCCCTCCGCTTCGCAGCGAGGAGGGGTTGGGCGGCTGCATGTCTTGGAGCTGTTGGGGGGCCACACGCGCGTGGCCAGCCTTGGCATGTCGGGATGGGCAAGCGTGGCACACCCAGCCCCACAAGTGGACAGGGACGGGTTAATGCAGCGCCAGTGCCCCCCGCTCAGGGGCTCGCTTTCGGAAGTGTTTTGCTCGCAGATAGGAGCGCTCTGATTTCACACTATCGCATTAGAGCTGTCTTCCGTTCCTGAGTCAGCCGCCTGGCCTCCGGCCAGAGAAGAGTCATTTTTTCCTCCAAAAGAAAGTGTTTAATGCTGCTTGCAGGCCCTTCCAGGAAACCTCGGCGGGGAGCTGGAAAAACAAGAGTCTGCAGCCCAGCCGGTGGCATGTGCGGTCTGGGGGAGGGACGGGCACGGCTCACAAGCCGTCCCCATTGCCATTTCAGCAGCCGGGGTCCCTGGGACTCCTCTTTGCACCCAAACACTGTGTGACCCATTGGGAAATCATTGAGGAGCACAGCCCGTGTTGCTGGGGGTGGCTGCTGCGGGGGCGGTTGGTGCTGGGATGCTAGGGAAGGGACATGATGCCAGCAGAGGGGGGAGCCGGGGCAGCTGCGTGGTGCAGGGAGTCCTGCCCAGGTTGCTGGAGGGCAAAGCGGTGACGTTGCTGTATCATGGCTGTCTCCTGGCCCGTTGGGGCTTGGCTGCAGAGTGGAGCTTACTGCTTGCACAGGCCTTGAATTGTGGCATCGGGGCATTTGGTGTCTTCTTGGGGAGGAGACGCTACATGTTGAGAGTTGAGCAGAAATGCTGCTTGTGCAGTAGGAGAGCTGTAGGAGCTGTGGAAGAGCATCTGGCCATGAGTAGAGGACCCAGGCAGATCTGTCCACCCTGAAGGAGGGAAGGGGAAGCACAGAAAGGGTGGGAACTTTTCTGTAGCCAGGGAAGAAAATGTCAAGGATGGGTGGCTGGCTGGATCCATGCATCATCTGGGAGGAGAGCGGGAGGAAGGAGTGGGTGGGGGGTGGGAAGGTGGGTCCTGAGTTCATCTGTTCACCATCCATGGGATGAACACATCCAGCTGACACAGACAGATCCTCAGCCTGTCCTCCTAAGGCCTGTGCATGCATCGCTCCCACCCTTTGCATGGCCACAGCCCTGTCAGTCTCCCCAGTGCCCTGTGGCCCTTTGGTTGAGCCCTGCAGAGAAGTAGGGACACCGTTACATGCAAGCTGATTCCCTATCAGCAGCCCTGACTGTCTTCATCGATGGATCCTGGAGGAGAATTGCCATTAACATTGGATTGAACCACGGGGGTTATTTACTGGGTGGCTTCAGAGCATGCGGTGCTTTCAGGGCAGGACAGCTGGAGGGAAGGACAGCGTGCGGAGCCAGGGCAGTGCGTGTGGAGCCACAGTGCATGGGGAGGGGAGATTTGGCTCCGGTGTCTTTGCATGGTGGCGCCTGTGGGATTGCGGAGGGTATTGAGGAGACGGCAGTGTTGGTAGTTAAGCATTACGGCGGCATGGAAGAGATCGAAACCATCGGCTAATGGGACCCATTAGCTCCATGCAGAGAGCCAGCAATTGATCTCAGGTCTCGTGTTCGTTTCTCCCCCTGCAGAGGTTGGGCACACGCAAGGGCCCCTGGACGGGAGCCTCTACGCTAAGGTGAAGAAGAAAGACTCCCTCCACGGCAGCACTGGTGCCGTCAACACCAACCGCCTCCCGCTCTCAGCAACACCGAACCATGTTGAGCACACGCTCTCGGTGAGCAGCGACTCAGGCAACTCCACCGCCTCCACCAAGACCGACAGGACCGATGAGCCGGGGGCGCCTGGGGCGCCTGGTGGCCACACGGTGCTGAGCCCTGAGGAGAAACGAGAGCTGGATCGTCTCCTTGTTGGCTTCGGCTTGGAGAGTGCGGCGCCCATGCGCAACCACGCGCAGGGCCCTGTGCCCGCTCGCTTGCCCGCCATGCCGGGCCGCCATGTGGTGCCAGCTCAGGTGCACGTCAATGGGAACGCTGCACCACTCGTGGCCGAGCGGGAGACAGATATCTTAGATGATGAGCTGCCCAACCAGGATGAGCACAGCGTGGGCAGCCTGGGCACACTCTCCTCCTTGGATGGCACCACCACCACCAGTGAGGCTGGGTACCATGAGGCACCCCGCGTAGGGAGCCTCTCATCCCTGCCCAATGGTCCTTCAAGCTACAACGGCACCGAGAAGCTGCTCAAAGAGGGACTCTACGACTCAGAGTCGCTCTCCAATGGTGGCTACCCCTACAACAACCAGAACACGCTGATGGGGCATCACCTCCGCGACCCGCTGGCTCACCTGCGGCCTTCAGCGTCTGCTCAGGAGAGCCTGGCCAGCTACCCACAGAGGCAGCCGGTCTCGCCTGCCCCGGTCTGGCTCCAGCCCCAGCCACTGGCCAGTGTCCAGCCCTACTTGTACAGCTATGACCCTCCTGGTGCCTATCGCTCCCAGTCCTTCCCGGCAGTGGACGTGGCCAAGTACGAGACGAATCCTGCGCTGCCCCAGGCCCCAGCTCGCAGCACCAGCAGCCGGGAGGCCGTGCAGAGGGGCTTGAATTCCTGGCAGCAGCAAGGCGGAAGTCGGCCACCTTCCCGGCAGCAGGATGGCGGCTTGGAGAGCCACAGCCCCAGCGTGTCCAGCTGCAGCCCCCAGCCCAGCCCGTTGCAGCTTGTGCCCCCTCACAGCCACAGCATGCCCGAGTTCCCTCGGGCACCCTCCCGCCGGGAGATTGAGCAGTCCATCGAAGCGCTTGATGTCCTCATGCTCGACCTCGCTCCCACCGTGCACAAGTCGCAGAGCGTGCCCATGGCCTCCCGTGAAGACAAGCCAGGGCCCCTGGTCTCCTCACTGTCAGCCCAGCCTGTCTCGGGCCTCTATGCCCAGCCAGCTCTGCAGGTGGCCCAGCCAAGGTCCTTTGGCACCTCCTTGAGCCCCACGGTCTCCGAACCTGTGCCCAAAGCCTATTCTCCCGTAGGTCGAGGCACTGGGGAGCCAGACTACATGGTGCAGGATTACCGGGAAACCTATTCGCCCTACAGCTACCAGCCGCCTCTGGTGCCAGAGCCGAGGAGTTACAGCCATGCCCCAGCCAGTGCCCCAGTGAGCGTCGTCCCGATCAGCACCTCGTACAGCCCCGCAGGATCTCAGCAGCTCCTGGTCTCTTCCCCACCTTCCCCTACAGTCCTGGCACAAACCCAGCTGCCACCCAAGGAACTGGAGAGCTGTGAAGACCTGTCGAGATCAGCAGAAGAGCCCTTGAATCTGGAGGGGCTGGTGGCCCACAGGGTGGCAGGTAGGATGCTTTGATTCCTTTGGGGGATGGGAGGGACTGTGTGTCCTGAGATGCCAGAGCCCACAGAGGTGGCATGGGGCTGCAAAATGTTGGGCTGGTGTGCCTGGCTCAGCTGAGGTGCTCCGTGGGGCTGCAGGGGCCTGGAGGAGGGAGGGATGGTTCCCCACGTAGGGCAGTGGAGAGCCGCGGTGACTCCTTGTCTGTGCCAGATCTAGGCTTGCCGCTCGGCCACTCGAGAGTGGATGTGCCCTCTGTCGTCTCTGGCGTTGGGTGGGCTGGCACCCAGCTCCAAGCCCGTGGAAGGTGGCAGTCTGTGCCGCTCTCTCCTTGGCACCATGGAGCGCCGGGGCAGGCTGAGCCCTTGCCATGGCTCTGCTCCCTGCAGCGTGCTGTCTTGGGGCTGCTGGTGCAGCGGGAGGGAAATAGTTGCCCTGACCTGTGCTGGCAGACGCTCGCAGCAGCAGCGACCGGAAGGGAGAGAAGAGGTGTCCAAGGGGTTGGGCTCTTGCCTGCGGGGAGCAGTGCTGAAGCCCGGCTCCCCCTTCTGAGCCCTTGGGGGCACTGAGCTGGGGTTTCTCCTGCAGCAGGGCTGCTCACTGGGTCATGGAGGGATTCCTTCCTTTCAGGGAGAATATGGCCCAGTTAGGAATGATATTTCCAGCTCTGACTGATGGTGTCCTGTCTGGACCCCTCCTTGGGTGCGGTGCTGCCAGTGCCTGGAGCATGCTCCGGTTTAAGGTGCAGAGCATGTGCCTGTGTTGCATGTAGCTGGCTCCTCTCCGACTGCAGCCCCCTCCTTTCCCCCCAGGGTGTGGGGCTCTGGGCTCACGTCACCTCCCAAGCAGCCTGGGTGCTGCCAGAGGGGGAACCGTGGTGCAGGGCGGCAGCAGCATCCCCTGCCTTGCTTCAGGCCCTGCTCTCTGGGGCTCCCCGCCTTGGTTTTCTGCTCTGGTTGCAGCCAGCTGGACCTCTGGAGGTTTGGAAATGGACCTGGTGTGTGTGTGGGCACCCAGGTGATGGGAAGGCATTTCCCAGCCCAGCTGGAGAGGAGGAACAACACGGCATGGTTGGGTGCAATGCAGAACACTGGTGCCATGGGTGGCTGAAGGTGTTTGCTCCATGCCATGGAGGGGAAAACTGTGTGCTTCAAATTCCTGCCCTCCCCTGGCTCCAGCTCAGGGAGACTGGGGGCACAGGGGGTGCCAGCCCCCCCCAGGAATGGGCTCCCATTGCCCTGGAGCAGCATGGAAGCCCTCCCTCCATGCTCTTTGAATGAACAGTTGTTTAATTGTGGAGCGACATTTGGGAAGGATTCGGGGATGTGTCCAGGCTTAGGGCCAGCTCGTGATGCTGAGGCTTGGCAGCTCCGTCCGTTCCAGCTCTGTGCTCAGTCCAGAAACTTGCAAGGTATTAGAGGGAGGGGGAAAAGGCTTGGCTGGAAAAATACAACCAGCACCAGCCCACCAGGCACTGGGCTGAGTCATTGCGGCACCGGGGTGGGGGGCAGGAGGGGTGCCAGTGGCGTGGGGAAGGACTGGGGGTTGGAGGGGTGGTGGTGGGCAGCTTGCATCCATCCAAACCCAATCTTTGTGATTCAGATCCACAGAAGTACTTGGGGACCCAGGGCTTGTGCAGAGGGTTTAAAAAATCCCAAGGACATACAGATGCCCAAACCCCTGTGTTTCTCTGGACTGAATATTGCAATAAGAAGCATCCCCACACCCCTCAAAATCCTCCTAACAGCTACAGGGAGGGAAAAAAAATGGGGTGGAAAAGAGCAGAGCCCCCCAGGAGAGGAGGGGGCAGTTAACAGTCTCTGGCACCATCCCAATGGGTAATAGCATTTGCAGTGAGTCAGAAATGGATGTTTGCTTGTGTTTATCAAAAACTCTTGCCCCAACTCGGCGGGTCTGGGGAAGGGTCGTAGAGGCTGGGCCGGAGTGAGGCACATCCCCCCACAGTGCTGGGCTTCCCGGGAAGGAGAGCAGCCCAGGGCCAGTGCCCACCCACGTCCAGCTGTCACCGATGGAGCCTGGCTGTCCACCCCTGGCGGGGACGTGCAGGCGGGCGCCTGACCTCCGGCGGGAACAAGGCGTCCTCAAGGCAGCGCTGGGGCTGGGAGGAGATGGCCGTGGCGTTGGGGCTGGGTTTGTTTACATTCCCTGCTGCTATAAATTGCCCAGTGTGTCCCGGTGCAGCAATGAGGAGCATCTCACACCTCCTCTGTGCCCGGAGGGTGAGCACTCCCGCTCCCGTTTCCCACAGGGCAGTAGAGGGACAGGGATGGTCCTTCACGTCCCCGTTACCTCCCAGCTAGGCATCTGGGGACATCCCTTCTCCTTGCCCAGGACCCCGGGGCATGTCATGCCTGGGCACCCCGAGATGCAAAGCCCAGGATGGCCATGACGGGTTGTCCCTGGTTGCCCATTGTGGTGTTTGCTGGTCTCTTTGCTGGGCAGCTGCTCTCTGGCCACGCCGGCCCGTACAGGGCTGGTGGAAGATGGAGGGGACCGGTGCGGTGTCTTCCCTGAGGGGACAGGTCAGAGCATCAGCTGGACATTTACAGTGTGGCACGAGGCTGTGCGTGGCTGGGAGCTGTCGTTCATTTCCCACTGGGAGCAGAAGGGGCGCGTGGAGCCGGGTGCAGGGGGCTGAGGTGAAGCGAAGGCTCCCTTGGACCCCAAGCAACTGCAGGCCCATCCTTGGGAGCCCGACTAATATTTTCTCTTGTTCTTTTCCTCTCTCTCCCTATTGTCTGTTGTGATATATGTCCTGTCTGTCCGTCTGCCACTTCCTTTCCCTGTGGTGGACCGTGTCTGTCTCCTGTGGTCTCCCACCCTCCCCTCCATCCCCTTTGCACCCCCTGTCCTGGGTGCACTGACAGAGTACAACGCCAAGCTCAGGGACCTCTGCAAGAGCACCAAAGCCCCCCGTCCTCCTCTGAGCCAGCCACGGTCCTTCTCCTTCTCCGGTTTGTTCTGTTCCACCTTCCTCTTTCCTTCTCCTCTCTCCTTCCTTCCTTCTCCTCCCTCCTTCCATCCTTCTCTGCCTTCCTTTCTTCTCCTCCTCTTTCCTTCCCCTCCATCTTTCCTCCACTTTTCCTGCATGCTGAGTGCTCCGTGTGTTGCATGGACACAGGATGGGGGGAGGCTCAGGAGACCTTCTCACACAGGATTGATCCCCTTTTTCAGCAGGGCGATGCTCAATCCCCCCCCCCCCCCCAACACACCCTGAGCTCCTCCAATGGATGGTGGAGCCCCTGGCCCTGGGTACAGACTCTCCCACCCACACTGGGCTTTGCTTCTCATTCAATCCCCGGAACTGTTGTCTGGTGGGTTTTATTTTTGTGCCATGTCCTGATGCTCACTCTAGCCCCTCAGAGCTTTGCCCCAGCCCTGGCTTGACCCCCGGGGAAACAAGGGCAGGGGTGCAGTTTGGCAAACCCCCGATTCAGCCAGCCTCTGGCATGGCAGGATCTTGCCTGCCCCAAACCTGGGGGCTTCCCTGCACGGGACTGTCCACAGCCAGGCAGTACAAGCTGCAAAGGCTGAATTTTAAGTAGTGTGGCTTTTGCAGGGCAAGCGCATGCCTTGCTCCTTGGAGGTGAATTTCCGCTGGGCTGCCAGGCCTGAGCGAGCAGTGCTGAGGACCTGCTCAGCTCCCATGCAGCAATCTGCAGGTTTTGCATCCATGCATCCCCAGGGCAGGCAGGAGGAGGGGGATGGAGAGGGGCTGGGGGCAGAGCTGGGGGACAGATGGTGAAGAGTGGGCTGGGGATTCACCGCTTTTGTGGGTGACTTCTCTCTCCCCACTAGCCACCTTGGGTTTCTCCCCAGGAGAACCGAAGAGGTTTGAACCCTCCAAATCCTTGACTCAGAATAAAGTATTCTGCCTGTGCCTGTTTGCAGTGACGAACAGTGCTGCCGGCTGTGCTGTGCTGGGGACACAGCCTGCTCTTAAGCATCCCTGAGGCTAGGGACAAAGCCACCAAGCTGGCTGGGGGCAGATCGTGGCAGGGAGGATAGGAGCCCCGTGCCCGTCATGGCAAAGCCAGACTGGCCGTGCACATGCAGTCCTGACTCAGCTACTGATGTGGACCTGGCCATGAATTCCTCCAGAGGATGGGCTATAAAATCAGAAGCAGGGTTTATCTGGGCTTAATTCAGGGCTGCCCTGTGGCTGCCGAGCCTGGCATGCTGCTTTTGGCCACTGCCGGCACATGCTGTTCATGCCTCGAGCACACCTCTCTCACCGAGGGACTGTGCATCAGCCCCAGCTGCACACACAGATGGTTGCGTTGAAAAAGTGCCTTGGGTGGAGGGTAGAGGTAGACGTGGCTCTGGCCTGTGGGATGGACGAGAGTCTGACTCTGGCGGAGAGCAGTCCGGGGCGATGCCTGCTGCTGTGCCTCATGCAGGGAGGAATCAAGTTTTCACCTCTCTGGCGCTGGGCGTCCTGTGTCCCAGCCCAGCTGTTAACGGCTGGGTGCAGCATCCCCCGGCGCAGTGGGGACATAGTGCCAGATTAGCGAGTGAAACTGGCTTGCAGCAGGGGCGGCAGCGGCGGTGTGAGGCAGGGGGAGCAATGGGGGCGCAGCCTGCTGTTCGGCGTTTTGGCTGCTCTCGGAGCGCCGTGATGGGGAAACCTCGTTCGCGCAACCGGGCAGGGCGTCCTTGGGGAGTGTGAGCTGGCCGTGGACGGGTGGGCTGCGCGACGCCGTGCCCCTGGGGACAGTTTGCCCTGCCAAAGCCGGGCTGGGCTGCACATCTGTGGGGGGGGCACACCAAGTGGGGATAAGGACACTTTAATTTTCAAGAGTCGTTTCCAGCACAGAAATCACCCGGGGGGTCGGGGAAGCTGTGCTCAGAGCCTGGGTTTCCTCCAGGCTTTGCTGCAAGTGCCCTGCGATGTTTCCCACTCTCAGCTTCCGAACAATGAGTCCCTTTTTCCCCTCCTCCCTCCCCTCCCCGCCGTCCCCGTCTGTTTTCCATTTCTGGGGAGCAGAGAAGCGAAAGTCCGGTGAACTCATGGGTGTCTTGAGCGCAGGGCACAGAGAGCGGGATTCAGTGCCGCGCAGGCACTTGGCCGGTGCCGCCAAGCGCTGGCTGCTCCCGGGAGCTGTGGGGGCTGTGGCGGCTCCTGCGTCGCCCTGCGTCCTTTTGCCAAGCAGTTTTCCTCCAAGACCCGTGCACTGATTCCCACGTGGCCCCCTCCTCCCACCTCCTCTTGGCCGTTCTCCTTGGGGTGTCCAGCCACGTGCTCCCTCCCTGTCCCCTCTCCGCCTGCTTGGAGTCTGGGGACACCCACGTGCATCGTGGCCGGGTGGCACAGAGCCACGGCCGATCCCTGTGCCAGACTGGGAGGCCCCATGCTGCAAACAAGTGATGTGCACTGCCAGCCGTGCTCCAGGGACCTGGCTGTTGTGCCTCCTGAGTTAAAAAAGCAAGCAACGCGAACGCATGCAACTTGAGGTGGGGCCCAGTCCTCGTCTCTCTGCAATGCTCAGTCTCTGCAGCTCACTTTGGGATAGGCCGAGGGATGCTCCCAGTGGTGTTCTTGCAGCTTGTGCTCATCCACGAGCGTGCAGGACACAACACTCGGTGCATGAAGCAGAGAGAAGAAAAGAAAACGCAGAGCTTTGCTTTATTTTTTCCCCATTTATTTTCTTCCTGTGCTTGCAACTTAGGGGTTCATTCGCTTAGAAGAAGAAGTGGAGCAAAAGATTTAGGATGGCGGCTTACAGCGCTCCTGATCGGCCGCCGTGTCTGCGTCACAGCTTCTCAGAGCCCCTTTCCCGTCCCCCTGTGCTCACCGACGGCCTTTTTAACTGCCTGGCCCTGCCCCCCGGGCCGGGGCCCGCCGCCTCCCGAGCCACCGAGCACCTGCAGACGGGATCGGGGAGTTGTGTTTCAAAGCTGCTCTTAGTGGAATTTTCCAGGCCGCCTCCGCTGCTCGAGCCAGCCCCGCTGGCGCGCGGCCCCCGCCTCTCAGCCCGGCCGCTTCTCCCCAGAGCGGTGATTTTATTGTTGTTGCCATTAACTGCACTGATTATTTGGAAATGCATCCACCTCCCTCACTAGCTCTGAGCCCGTCCCCGGGCCAGGAAAACTCTGACGCCGCTTGCACACGGCTTTGTTAGCGAGCGGTATGCGCAGAGAGAGAGGAGAGGTCAGCGGGCCCGAGGAGTCAGTGCCGTTCGCAGCCCCAGAGAGTGACGGGAAGCAGCTGATGGCTGGTTTTTCTCTGCGAGCCCGTGGGAAAGGAGTTGGTGTTTGAAAAGTGCATTTCCTGGGGAATGATATTGTCCTTTGATTTATTTATTTATTTATTTATTTGGCGTGCTGGGTCAAGAGGATTGCAAGCGCTCTCTGGCTCTGCAGGAAAGGCTGAGGGGACAGTGCTGTCGCCTGTGCCAGCCCCCACGTTGCCGTTCCTGCTTGCTGCGGCATCTCCCTGCTACCGCGGCGCTCTGGCTGGGGTTGCGCTGGAAGCTCAGGGGTACGGCCGGGGGCCACGGGATGTTGTCGGCCCCTCTCTGGGGCAGGGCGAGCAGCGGGTCTGAAATGGGGGGGTTGCCTCACTGCCGCGTGGGTCCCGGGGAGCAGAGGGACTGCAGCGCGGCTCTGAGTTGCACCCATGATAACTCTGTGCAGTCTCTGCTGAGGCCTCCTGCACCAAACCTGGCACCATGGCTGATTTGGGGAGCTCCTGCTCGGAGCACAGCCTGTGCCAGCCCTGGGTGCCAGTTAACCTCCTTGTGAGGGGAGCTCCAGCGTGGGGCCAGCTGGAGTGGACCTTACGTCTGGGCCTTGCTGGGCACTGGGAGAAATGGGGTCCCATCCTTCATTCCAGCCCTCCAAGCACCCTCTGCCCCATGCTCGCTTTGCCCCATTCCTCGGCTTTCTCCCCCTCAGCCCTGCTCTGTGGATGAGCTAGGATCTCTGGTGGGATCTATCCCACATTTCCCTTCAGTGACTTGCTCACTCCCTACTTCGCCACTGGGACTAAGTGCCCCTTGGCCCTGCCCCATGCAGCAGGCGATGCTTTGCAAGGTAATTGCCCTCCTTTTGTTGGGGGCATAAAAGGGGAGAGACCTGGAGGGAGATGGAAAGACTGGTCTCCCACGTTAGAAAAGCTTGTGCTGGGGAGGCAGGGGAGCAGCAGTGGTTTGCTGTGATTCCCTGCCCCATCCCTCTGCGTAGCCCTTCCACCTGACTGGGTGCTCCCTCTGCCTTGGGGACTTGCTGCAGAAACACACCTTTTCCTCTGCTGTAATTGAAGCCACTTCTGGCTGCAGGAGCAGGGATGCAGCCCAACACAGCTCCTCCAGCATGGGGGGAACTGGCCCTCTCCCCCGCGAAGCACCTGCTATCCTGGGGGCAGATCCTGGCCCTTGTGCAGCCTGCAGGTCCCCACGTGCTTTGGGGGCTCGGGCAGGCAGCTACCCCCTTGTTCTGTTAGCCGTTGCCGGCTCTCCGGGCTGTTGGAGGATGCTCGTACCCACCATAGCTGGTGCTGGGGGATGCTCTGCCCAGCTGAATACTAGAGCCAGGCGGTGCTTGGGAAGGCTAAAGCAGTGATCTGGATGCTAGCCACAGAAAAAAAAAGCAAGCCTGGCTTGCTTTTCTGCTCGGCTATGGGCCACTGCTTTAGGGAATATCCGATCCAGCTTGAAACGGGCCGTGCCAGGGGGTTAGATGCTGCCCTGAGATGGGGCCAGGTGAAGCTGCCGTTCCGGCCGGACACAGCCCCGGGGAGGCCTCTCGAATCAGCCTTCTGTCAGCCCTGGGGAATCTCTTCCTGGTCCCCGGCTCAGCTGGTGTCTCCTGACTGCATTGCCCGCCCTGTGCTTGCCCCCGCAGGGGTGCAGTCTCGGGAGAAGCCTCCAGATGAGAGCGCTGTCCCTGCCCGCAAACGGCCCCCCAGCGAGAGCCACTATGAGAAGAGCTCACCGGAGCCCAGCTCGCCGCGCAGCCCCACGGTCCGTTCGCCTGTGCACAGTGTCTCGCCCGAGGTGGTCAGCACCATCGCGGCCAACCCTGGAGGGAGGCCCAAAGAGGTGCGATTGGGCTCGGCCGTGGGTGGGCAGCTGGTGGGGGGAGATGGCTGGGGAGGGGGAGGGCCTGAAGATTGCTAGTGGACCTTTAGCATCCACAGCATCCCATGGCAGGAGGTTCAGGGTTAAGTCATGCTTTTTGTGGTGTTTTTTAGCAGGGAAGATAGGAAAACCTTCCCCTTGCTCCCGGTGTCCTGGAGGTGCATGTTGTGGGGATGGGACTGACCCTTTCTCTTGCTCTCGTGCAGCCTCACCTCCACAGCTACAAGGAAGCCTTCGAAGAGATGGAGGGTGCCTCCCCCACCAGCCCACCCCCCAGCGGCGGTGAGATTTCTCCCCCCACCCCAGCCTTCCCCGTCTCGCCACAAACCCCTTACTCCAACCCCTGTAAGTGCCGCGGCTCCGGGAGGTGGAGGGGCTCAGTGGGTGGCTTTTGGCAAGCCAGAGAGATGCCAAGGGTCAGACAGCTCCAGGCTCCAGACATCCACCACCATGTTCATCACTCCTCCTCTCTCTCTCTCTTCTCCTTTCTCCCCTTTGCATCCCACCGCCTGCTGGTCCAGTGCCTCCTGCTGCTCCGCAACATCCCACACCCGGCACCTTCCTCTTGGCTTTTCCCTGTCCTCCATGCACTGGGGCAATTTGCAGCAGGGATCCTGAGGCTGGACGGGAGAGAGGTGGCAGGGTGTGCAAGACAGCATTGGTCCCCCCCACCCACACCAGCACCTCCCCATCTTTCCTAATGGCACAGCATAAAACCAGAGACGTTGCTGTAGCGGGAGAGCGGGGGGAGGCAGGAGGGGTAGGATAGATGCTCGGGGCAGTCTCTTACAGGCAGTGTCACTTCTCGCTCACTATTTCCAGTGCAGGAGGGGCCGAAAGGCTGGGAGGTATTTGCAGTAGCATGGCCCTTTGCATGTGGTACTTCTCCGCTCCTGTTTCCTTTCTGACTAACCCTGACCTGAGTCATGGTGGGTTTGTGTGGACTGGGTTTGTCTGACCAGCTCTAGTGGCAAAGCCCGATGTGGAGCAGCACGTCAGCACAGCGGGACTCGGGCTGGAGCAGGGCAACAGAGCAGCCGCTCAACTGGGAAACCTAGCAAGGCTGGTCACAAAGATGGCAATTCCCCCCAAAACTTTTGTGGGATGAACGCTGAGAGATGCACTGGTGCTGGAGATGCTGGTGCTGCCTGCAGCCCCCTCCGATGCCATATCCTGGTCCCAGCTGGCAGCACTGGTTGCAATAGGTCCATCCGCCCCGTTTAGCTTGTCCAGGCGGGCTCATGAGGCTGTTTCCTTCTGTGGCATTGCTGCTTCTCCTCTGCAACATGCAGATGTCTGAGCCCTGTTTCATGGGATGCAGCGAATGGAGTGTGGGAGTGTCCCCGGGGTATCTGGCAGCTGAGAAATGTTCCAGGGGGACATGGAGAGCTTGGCCCCGGGACGGGAACTCCTTGGCAGGGGGACAGTGGCTCCTGGGGATGAGTCACTCAGAGAGGTGATGGGAACGGCCTCACTGCAGAAGTGCCGCTGAGGCCGTGTGCCTTCTCGAGCGCCAGCCGGGGAGGCCTGGGAAGTTTGAAGCTGAACCTTTCAGGCTTAGCCAGAGTGCCACAGGGGGGATGCGGGAGCGATTCCCCTCCATGGGGAGATTGCTGTCCTCGGGGGAATTCCCAGCTGTGGGAGGACCCCACAGTTCGTCAGCCAGCGGAGGCGCAAGCTGACATGTGGCTTGCGGCCGACCAGATTTGGGGAAATCAGACAGCCGTCAGGGCCGGGGAACACATTGCCGTCTCGCCCTTGCTTGGTTTCCCAGTGACTTGGCTGCAGAGTTGCTCCAACCCAAGGCAGCCGTGAAGACGTGGCCTCTGGGGGGTCTGGCTTTCCTCCGTAGCTGCCCACCACCCACCGCCTCCCAGACTTGGGTGCTGCGCCCCAGCTGTAAGTTGGGACATTCAAACACCACCGAGGAATGTGCCCTGAAACTCTCTCCAATCGCTCCTGCTGGACACAAAACGCCTCCCTGCGTAGCCTTCAGCCACTTCCGTGCTGAAGTCTCTTCCGGCGGATTAGAAAGCTGGATTGTTTGTGGATCTGGTAAAATGCAGCATCAAGGAGACAGGAGTCAAACCCATGGGGTGGGATGGGGCAGGACGCACAGTCAGCTCGGAGAGACTGACTGTACTGCGGTTTGCCTGGCACATCCACTGTTTCCGCTGCACCCTGAAACCATGCCTCCCAGTACTGCCAGTGCGTTCATATCCGTACCCATACATGCATATACAGCTCTGCCATATATGTGTGTGTATGGACACACACCACAAACCACATGTGCATTTCCACCTCTCAGGGAACATGCCATATACGATCATCCTCACCTGCCCGTCAAGCTGTTCTGAAGAATGTGGGATTTTTCTGAGAGTCCTGCTGCCTGTTTTGTGGGTGTGATGAGCTGCTCTGGGCCAGCCCAGCCTCAGCACAGCCAGATGGGGATTGGAAGGGGGGGTTGACTGTCTGGGAGAGCTGGCGGGGGGAGGTGGCTGCCCTTGTAGGTGTGACGAAGGAGGCTTGTGCCTATGGTAGGACCCTTCCCTTATGGGGACACTGCTGGGACATGGGGTCTGGGCCTGCCCCAGCAGGAATTGCCCCCTCTCTCTGGCCTGCCATTCCTGGGGAGGCTGCTTGTTCCCAGGCACCTCCTGCCCTGTGTGCATCCTCAAACGGAGAGGGGGACCAGTGCTGTGTCCCAGGGTGTCGCTTCTGACAAGGGCTGGCTCCCTGTCCTGCATCTCCTCTTCCCCTTGAGTGGCTGATTGCAGCCAGTGGAGGGAATAGGTTGTGGGGGGCTGCAAACTCCCAGGCAGCGACACCACCGACCTTTCTGAAGCTTTATTTGCCATCCCTCTGTTAACGCTGTTGTTTTTCCCTCCTGTGCCAACAGTGCGTTCTCCACCTGGCCTGGCCAAGACCCCGCTGTCGGCACTGGGGCTGAAACCCCATAACCCAGCTGAGATCCTGCTGCACCCGGTGGGAGGTGAGTGTGGGGCTGGGGTTGCAGGCGCTGGGGCTGGAGGTGGTGCTCCATGGGGGACATTCATGGGGATACCCCTGGAAGGTCCCTTGGCTGGAGAAGGCACTTCTGCCTCCTGCTTTGGGCCAGGCAGCCCTGGGGGGCTTGTAGCTTTCCCTAGGGCCTCTGGGACCATTTGCTGATGGGGGAGCTCAGTGCAGCTGTGGGAGGCTCAGCCCAGCAGGGCCATATGGCAGGGAATGTGTGGTTGCATTGATCAGCTCCCCATTACTGGAAGTCTTTGCTGGCGGAGGCTGAAAAAGCCCGGCTTCCTGTCTCCTCCTCAGCCTGCTCCTCCCTTGCTCCCTTCATCCCTCCTCCTCCCAATGCAGCTGGAGAGGGTTTGCTTTTTCAGGAGCCGAGCCTGTCAGCCAGGACAGTATCCAGAGCCCTCTCCATCCCAGAAACAGGTCCCTGAGTGCAACTCCAGCTACCCCACACTGGGCTCACTCAGCTGTGCTGGGGACACATCCCAGAGCTGTCGGCTAAGCCAGACACCTTGCTGCTCCCCAGCACCCAGCCCCTCCGGGAGGATCTCAGATCTGAGAGCCCCTCTGTGACCTGGAGGGGAACGGCTTGACTGATGCTCTCCTGGTATTTGCTGGGTTTTTCAGAGCAGCTCTTTGTGGTTGCTCTCCGCCAGGCTGTTCCCATTTCCCCACCCCAAACCAGCCCCCTCAGGTCTGGAAATCACCTCTGGGATGCGAAGCTGGTTGCAGTCATCCCAAGGAGCTGTCTCTGGGGTGCAGGGGCCAGGTTGGGTGCAGGATGAGGAAGGTGTGGGTCCTTTCTTTGCTTTCCATGTGCCCTCATCAAAGCAAGGAAAAGCCTCTAAACTCAGATTTCTCTCTCTCTCTGTCTTACACCCCCCTTCTTCCATTTCTCCCCCACATCCCATCACTCCCCTGCTCCTCCATCTTTCAGAGCTAGAAGGGGAGGCGGGAGTTGACTCTGGCGAAGGTAAGAAAGGCTTTTCTTTCTCTGTATCTCTTTTCCCCACTCCTTCTGACTGTCTGGGCCCATCACTCAGAGCAGGCTAAAGCTGTCTGAGATACCAGGATTCCCTTTGTTGGAGGGGGCCCCTAAGTCACTCTTTGGAAGTGATTTAGGAGCCTGAGTCTTGCTGATCCCATTCCCTTTTGGGAAGGGGAGTGTTGTGTCTTGTGATGTGGTTGGATTCTCTGATGTCTCTGATGCATGGAGTAAAGAGGGGCCGATGCTTTTCTAGCCCCTGGTGTTGGGAGTTTCTCTCTGCGGTGTAGATCCCCAGTTACTGCAAAAGGAGCTGTGTGATTGCTGCAGTCTCTCCTGGGCTTGCACCTCACTCCTGCAACCACCTGGTCCCAGGAAGCACGTGGAGGTCTGTTGCATTGGGTGGCAATGGTCCAAGGAGGCTGAAAGCTCTTTGTCTGCGAATGTGGCGCGTGATGTCCTCACTGGAGACACACTGCAAAAGCTGGCACGCCTCAGCCAGCTTCAACCAGCCCGCCTAGGGGCTGCGAGCGACAGTCCCGTTTCCAGGATCCTTCCCTCCCCCTCTGGCTGTGCTGCTGCCATTTGGAGGAGAGCGAAAATAAACCAAAGTGCAGCACAAAAGGTCACAAGGCGCAAAGGCTGCAAACGTGCTGCTGGCTCAACTGGGCGCCAGCTCATCCTTTTGGGCAGTGGCGAAGCACAGACAGCCTGCGTGCATCTGTTGCCAGGCTGGCACAGCGGTGAAAAAAAGGTGGCCCAAATTCCCACAGCTGCGTCCACCTCCCTCCCCCAGGCTGTGCGTCTTGGCAGAATGCTATGGCATGGGCTGAGCTGGGACATCCTCAGCGTACTCATTGCCCGCGGCCTCCATCAGCTAGGTGGGTTTGCACAGCCTCCCATGCAGGTTTGGGTGCTCTGCTGATCATGGAGGTATTGCATGGCTCCAGGATGGCGTGTGTCCTGGGGCAGCAGAGGCTTTGGGAGCGCCTGCAATTACCCAGTGCGCCAACTTCTATCTAATCGTTGTTGGGTGGTTTTATGTTCTTGTTTAATGAAAGTTCAGGCCTTCAGGGCCAGGATGGGAAACTGTTTGTTCAGAATCCTTTTCAGTGAGAGGATGTCTCTTTTCAGTATGTTTGGTACGTTTTCCCGTGCCCCCTGGGAACAATTAGTATTTCTCCACAGAAATTCCTTGAAATACAAATATCAGCCTAAATGTGAACATTCTGGAGATACTGGAGAAAGAGTTTCCTTAAGGAAAATAACAAAAAAGATCTTCCATCTCCAGAATTTCCAGATTTTTCAGTGCTGGCTTCTTGGATGCCTCAAAGGAAGAAAAGTGGAGATAAAAATAGGCTTTTCTCCCAGATTTTCCTTCTAGGCTTTTCCCAGAAACTTTAACTTTTCACCCTCCAAAGACCCAAATATCTCTTCTTCTCTCCTTCTACCAAAACTCTCAGGGATCAGACAGAAAGGAGCTTGAACTACACGGCTTCTCTGGTCTCACGATTCTCCAGCCGCTTGTGTGATGGTTAGCCTTGGTGAGGACTTTCGGCAACCCCGTGCTGATGGGGCTGAGTAGCCATCACCAACCTCTTGCAAAACTTTCCTTCTTTTAGCCTCTCAGATAACATGATGGCTTTAATGGGGCTGGGTCCGCAGCCCTGAGCAGGGACTGTTGTTTTGGCCTAAGGGAGGTGGTGGGAGCTTTTCAGATGGCATGTCTTGGTGTGGGGACAGTCAAACAGCAGTGCTGATGTGGGGCTTGAGTGGTGGTCTGCTCTGTGCCATTTAGCAGGGTGCAGCTCCTCTGAGCCCAGGGCACCTCTGTACCTCAACCACATGCTCCACAAGGATCTCTGTCCCTCTGGGACAGGACCTGGTCAGCAGATTGCAGCCTGCCTGGCTTGTGCCTGGGTCTGGGGTCTGGGGTCCAGGGCAGGAGAGCAGCTGTGCGGATGCGCTGGCAGTGTGTGAGGTTAGAACCTGGCTGCCACCTCCGAGGAGGCTTTAAAAAGACCGTCACAGTTGCTGCATTGGGTATTTCTGGCAGGAGCGCAGCCCCCCTCAGATTCGGAGAGGGTCTGGCACACAGGGAGCTCCTCTCGGGCAGGGATTCCCGAATGGTTGCCCACCCCCGGATGACTCATGGCCTCTCTATTCTCCCACCGTCTTCCCGTCTCCAGAGCCTCTTCCAAGAAAACATGAGGAAGCGAGATCGGATTTTTCAACCTAAAAAAATCCTGCCTAAAACTTCCCAGTTTTTTTTTTTTCATGTGGTGAACCAAACCACTCAGACGTGTGCCCACAGTTGCGCGCCCGCCCTCACTGTCACACACCTATGCTTGCACACCCACTCGTGCTTGCCCACCCATGCTCCTGCACGCTCACGCTTGGGCTTTCCCTTGCCTGCTGTCCTTCTCGCTGAGCCCCTGGCTCCTGCCTCACGTTAGTCTCTCTACATTAGCAGGAGGGGCTGGTATTTTTGCAGCCGTTTCGTCTTAACCTCTTGCAGGCTGACTCATTTGTACTGTCTGGCTAATTTTAGTCTGGGGTGGGGACAAGGGGGGAGATGTGTGTAGTTGTGAAATTAATTTAATTACCTAAGCAGCGATGAGTTTCTTGCAGCTGCCTTGGACGTCCCCCTGGATGCCAAGTGACTTGTCGCTGTCACTCTAAGCCTTATGTCCTGCCTCAGCCATTGGTACCCAGCCCATGTTGACGTCGCTGGGTTTTCAGCTCAGATCTTTCCTGGGATGGCTGAGGAGGGCTGGGCAGGGAGATGAGCCCCGGGGGATTGACTCATCCTCCCCTGTGTGCAGATGGGGCACTTGCTTTGATCCTCAGTGCATGGAGACGCAGGGAGGGAAGGAGGGAGGGCTGTGACAGTCATTTTCCTTGCAACTCCCCTGGGTTCAGCTCTGAACACTGCTGTGCATTGGCACTGCTGGCTGGAAGCAGGCTGTCTTGCCTGCAGGATTAGCCAGAGCCTGGTTGTTATGACTAATGATAATAATAACGTTTGTAATGCTAATTACTACTGCAGAGCTGCCTAGGGCATGGCCAGCCTGGAGCTGGCCATGCAAAGAGCTGGTGGAGCTGAGGACCTGTGAGGATGCCTGGCCCAGAGCGTTTCACACCGGCCGGTGATGTGGTCGGGCAGGGAAGGTATATAGGAAATAGCAGGAGGCGAGTGTCACGGGACCTACTCGCCTCATGTCCGGTGCCACCAGCCCAGCCCCAGTTCTGAAGAGGGATAGGTCCACTGGGTGCTGTGTGTCCCGCATGGGGCAGACTGGGGATGGGGACAGTCTCCAGGCCCTATTGTGCTCTCCAGCATCCTGGCCTTGCTCGAGGCCCAGAGCTGGTGAACACCAGGGCTTTGCCTGTGGTTTTGCTTTGGGTGTTATGCTCCAGCGCTGGGCACCAGAAGCAAGCACAGAGGCAGTTCATGGCACAAGAGTCGTGTGAGGCAGCCATGCCTCCTGGTGAGGTGTGAAATTCCTGCGGTGCCATGGAAGAAAGAGGTTAAAGCTGAAGCCCCTTCCTCCATCTTGGCTGGTGGGTGCTAACGTGAGGCTGGCCATTGCTGGGGGGGCATCCACGCGGTCGGCTTCACCCAGCCTCGATGGCGCAAGAACAGATTTGGTGCCTTCCCTGCTCTGCACTGAAGACAGGGGAGAAGAAATCCGAGGTGGAAAGGGAAAAGGAGATGGAGGGCTGGATCTGCTGGCCAGCTTGGCTAGGCTGCTGACAGCCAGCCCAACCTGCTATTCCAGGCATGGGACAGCTCAGCATCTCCAAAGGAAAACTGCTTTTTCCGAGCGTGCTTATGGAGTCATTTCAAGTTGGAATGGGGAGAAAGCGTTGAATGCTTCAGCAGAAATAGCTGGGGCTGCTGCTCTGGTCTCTGCCGTCGGAGATGGCAGGGATAGGTGGGCTGCACAGGGCAGGGACCGCGGGGCATCATTGTCAGTCCTGCCGTGAGTCAGCATGGGCTGGGCTGAGCCACCGGCTCTATTTTTACGGGTTAAGGATGAGTGTGGAGCACGACGTGTGCTGTTTGGCATCCTGGCTGGAGAGGGACACTGATTCAGAGCAGGGCGGAGGGACAGTGGTGTCAGAGTCTGCAGTGAGGCTGAGTCACACTGCAGAATGGGACCATGGCCCCGCTCACTCTGGGAAGGGGTGGGCATGGTCCCGCCTCCATGTGTGCTTGCTGGGGGCTTCAGGAGCTCTCAGAGTAACCTTGAAGCCCATACAGGGCCCATCCTGTCTGTTTTTGCACAACCCCCTGGAGATGGGGGAAGGAGACAGGCAGATTTGTTTTAGTCTGGGTAAAATGATGGGGCAGAGGGACAGGGGGAAATGTGCAGCTGGAGGAGCTTGGGTCAAGCACCTTCACTGGTTGAAATGGGGCGACTGGGAAGGGCACAGCCCTGTTCCCACACTCTTGCCAGCAGCGCGAGCTGCAGGCTCATCTGTTTCCCCTTCCCTTCTGCCGCAGAGCCCAGGAGCTACGTTGAGTCGGTGGCACGGACGGCCACAACAGGCAGGGGAGGGAGCCTGCCAACCGTCCAGCCGGAGGCCACAGAGGCACCCGCCAGGAATGGCGCCTTCTCCAACTCCTTCGCCACCCCCAGCCCCATCTCCACCAGCAGCCCCATTCACAGCGTGGACGGGTAAGAGAGCAGCGGGCAGGTCCTCATGGCTCTGTGTGCCTCTTTGCCAGCCGGCAGTGCTGGGGGCTCCTCTGCCATCTACAGAGGCGGTGGTGACCTGACACTACCCAAGGAGTTGGGTCAGTGGTGGTCACTGGGCCCTCGGCAGCATGTCGCTGGGAACGTGGCCCCTGGAGCGGGAGGAGGGACTGGGTCTGTATTAACACCGCTCTGGGCTGGGCTGAGCATTCATCCCTTGCGGTGCAATGTAGCCCTCCGTCCCCAGCCCCTCTCCACCCCTGCCCGGTGCCTGCCACTGTCCCAGCCGTACAGGTGACAGGGAGGAATCAACCAGGTGTTTTGCTGGAAGAAGAGCTAGGAAAAGGCTCTGCCTCCCAGAAAGCGACATATTTTGGGTGGGAATTGGTGTGCGTGCGGGAACCGAAGCTGCCTCCAGTTGCTTTCACATGGCTGGCGGGTCCTGGGCTGTCGTCCTGCTGCTGCCACCTACCAACCCAGTGGCTCGCTGACTCCATGCCTCAGTTTCCCTGTGCACTGCTTGGAGATGTGGTGCCAGCGAGCAGCCACAACGAGCACCAGCAGCTGAATCCTTCTCCCCTCCCCATCTCTCCTCAGAGCCTCCATCCGCAGCTACCCGTCGGAGGGCAGCCCCCATGGCACAGTTACGCCTCCCCACACCTCGGCCGAATCTACTTACCGGTCACCTGTTGCTTCCCAAATGCCCTCTGCTCACAGCAGCTACCAAAACTCGTCTCCGTCCTCCTTCATTGCGGTCCAAGGTAGCGCCCCAGGCCCAACGTACAGCGGCTCTGACTACCCTGACAGCCGTGGCGGCCTCCCGCTGGATCCCCAAGCTCGGCCACAGCCGCAGGTCAGCGTGGTGGGCATCCACACGCTGCCGGGCAGCCCCCGCACCCTGCACCGGACAGTGGCTACCAACACGCCGCCCAGCCCGGGCTTTGGGCGAAGAGTGGTCAACCCCAGCGTCACGGGTGCTCCCGGCAGCCCTGGCTTGGGCCGGCACGCTGTGGCAGCCCACAGCAACCTGGTCGCGGCACCAGGGAGTCCCAGCCTGGCCAGGCATCAGGCTGTGGCGGCCGGCCCCCCTGGCAGCCCCGCGTACGGCTACACCACCCCGGAGGAGAGGCGCCCAACGCTGTCTCGGCAGAGCAGCTCCTCCGGCTACCAGCCTCCCTCCACGCCGTCCTTCCCCGTCTCGCCGGCATACTACCCCGGCACCAGCACACCCCACTCCTCCTCGCCGGACTCGGCTGCCTACCGGCAGGGCAGCCCCACACCGCAGCCCGCACTGCCCGAGAAGAGGAGGATGTCGGCCGGGGACCGCTCCAACAGCCTGCCCAACTACGCCACCATCAATGGCAAGATGTCCTCGCCCCTCTCCAGTGGCATGTCCAGTCCCAGTGGTGGCAGCGCTGTGACTTTCTCCCACACCCTGCCGGACTTCTCCAAGCTCTCCATGCCAGGTAAGGGACGCCCAAGGCCTCCTTCCCAGGGAGACAAGAAAAAGAAAAAAAAATAGGAGAAACTTTTGCTTCTCCTATTTGGCATGTCTCGAGTCTCCCTTCCCTCCCCTCTCTTTGTCCCTCTGGCTCTCCCCTCTTCTTCACTGGTGAGCGGGGAAGTGGTTGTGGCTGTGATTTGATTTACTCCTCCTGTTGGTGTAGAAACCCACGGCACTTCTGGGGCTTGGGCCACTTCCTGCTTTTTCTGCTTTTCAAAACAGCAAATCCAAACAGGAAAATACTGACTTAGCATGAGAAGCAAACTTGCTGTCATGCTGGCATAAACAGTGCGGGAGTTTGTGTACAGGGAGATCAAAGCCCTGGGAGGCCGCTCACATCCGCGTGGCCTTTCTCCCCTGTGGGGACTCACCGACCCCGGAGCCCCATTCCCTGCCGGCTTCGCCCCGGAGAGACCCTGCTGCAGTGCATCCGGGTGGCCTCCTTATTTTGAAAAGCCATGCTGTGCCCTGGGTGCCACTGCGCCTGAAACCCGTCCCCCTGCCCTTGTTAGGAGACACCTCCGTGACGCCAAGATTGGGTCGATAGGGTGAGGGGAATAAAGCGCCGGCGGAGCGGCGGCTCCGGCGGCTGGGTTGGTTTCGCAGCCCTTTGTGGACTCCCTGGCTCCTGCGACGGCCGCATTGCTCATGTTTGCTGCGGGCTGCCAACCTTGTGGGCTGCGGGGAGGAGGGACGTTTCCGAGCCACGAAGTGCGAGTGTGAAACCGTAGCAATTAGGGACCAGGCTGGAGACTGGAGCGAACCCTCTGCAGGTGACTAGATTGCAACGGGCCGATAACGCCAGGGATGTTATCTGACCCGGCCTGGCAGGTTGTTTGCTTGTCTGTTTGTGAAAAGCAGGTGGTTAGAAATGTAGTGTGAGCAAAGCAGAGGTTTCATAACGGGAGCGTTGGGGTCCCATCAGGGCCATGCCACAGACAGAGCGTGGCGAGGTTTGGCCACGCTGGGGCTGGGGACCAGCTGCCTTTCCTGGGGGGTATCTGCCTGTCTCGGTCCTCTGTGTAGAGCAAAGATAAGGCAAGGGATTTATTTTTATGATGGATCAGCCAAATCTTGATCACTGGAGAGCGGTAAAGAGCCTCCAAAGTCAGTGGATCTCCCCACTGCCCTCTGGAGATCCCACCTTTTTCCTCAGACAGCTTTTATTCACCTGGCTGGCTAACTTTTAAATGATGAATGACTTTTTTTCTCAGCATATGTGCAGGATAAGCTCTTCCCTGCATAGCCTTTCCAGGCTTGTGCCTGGGTTTAGCTTTAGGTGCAGCCCCGCCTGCTCCAGGTGAAGATCAGTCTGCCTGTTTGTTTGGACTGGAGCCTGCCATGACCTGAGGTTAAAGCAATATACTGGGGCTAAAATGAAGTGAAGATATTAATACTCCTGGAGATCATCTGGCCATGCTCCACTGCAGGCAGGAGCTACTAAAAACTCATACAGGGTTTTATATACAGCGTCTCTTGACTTTTTTTCTTTTCTTTTCCTCTTTCCTTCCTGCAGACATCAGCCCTGAGACTCGTGCCAATGTCAAGTTTGTCCAAGATACTTCCAAATACTGGTACAAACCAGAGATCTCCAGAGAGCAGGGTGGGTAAATATCTTGGGGTGAAGGATTTGGCCAAGAGAGCCGCATTTGAGACTCAGGGTGCACCACTGCATTGGAGGCTGGAGTTGGAGATAGCTGCAGGATTGTGGGGGCTAAAAAAGAATTTCCTGAGGGAAAATCCTGGGGCTGGGTAGGGAGTGAAGATGGACTGGGGATGCTGGGGCTGTGGGAGAGGGAGGTTTGAGGCCCAAGTCAGCTGCAGGCTTGCATGACGTGGGCTCCCTAAACCTTCCCCCTTTGAGCACCGGTCTCTCCCTGGTGTGCAGTGGAGCTGTGCAGCTTGGCGTGTGAAGCACCCAGATCTTGCACAGATACTGCTCAGAGGGGTCTCAGAGCTGGTGCAAGTGAGCTCCGCATCTTGACCACCACCCGCTGGTTTCAGAGAGCGCGTTGGCTCTGTGCCTGCCAGGCCTGAGAGCTGCCTTTCTCTCTCTGCAGCCATCACGTTGCTGAAGGACAGAGAGCCAGGGGCTTTCATTATCCGCGACAGCCACTCCTTCCGGGGAGCCTATGGCCTCGCCATGAAAGTAGCGTCCCCACCTCCCACGGTCATGCAGCAGAACAAGAAAGGTATTGTGTGCCCTTCTCATTCCCACGCCGAGATGCTTTCTATTGTTCGGCCTGTGGCAAGCGGGCAGCCGGGTCTGCTGAGTATGGTGTGCCCTTGGGTATGTGCTGATGTGGCAGCATACCTCCTTCCCTCCCATCGCTTCCCTAGTCCTCCCCTCTGGTGGCACGGGGAAGCACTGGACACTGTCTGCCCTGAGCTGTGGAGGGCTTGGGGGCATTTGTAACTGGTCCTCGGCATGGAGAAATGGGCACAGCCCTACAGCCCAGCAACACCCCAGGGGAGCCTGGCTTGAGGTCAGCCCTTTGCAAAGGACCTGATACAAGACAGGTGTGCAGAAAGGCACAGCCCCCTCCCTCGAGCTGGGGATGCGCCAGAGTGCTGGCTTCCTGTGGGATCTCGGGGTGGCGGGATGAGAGAGGCTGGAGGGGACTGCTCCCGTAGGTGAAGGATTGTGGGCAGCTGGCAGGGAGAAGGAGGAGGAGGAGGAGGAGGGTGGCTCTGGTGCGAGAACCTCCCATCTCTTCCCAGGAGACATCACCAATGAGCTGGTGAGGCACTTCCTCATCGAGACCAGCCCACGGGGTGTGAAACTAAAAGGATGCCCCAATGAGCCCAATTTTGGTGAGTGTCCCCATGTGCTTTCCCATCTGCAGGGCTGGGAAGGCCTTTGCTTTGCTGGACTATCAAAGCAGGGCAAGCAGGTGTCTGGGAGAGCCCCTGCCTCTGCCACAGCCACTTGTTCCTGCATAACTAAGTCCTGCAGGTGTTGGAAGCAGGGCCTTAAGAAGCCTCTGGTGTCATGCATGCTCATGCATGCACATGTGTGCACACTTCTGTGTGCATATATGCACAAGCACTTACCTTCATGCATGCCTAAATTTAACTGAATACCCCTGTATGCACATGAACATGACACAATGCACACAAATGCACCAATATGCATACCTACACGTGTGTGTGTGCACACACCTGAACATAAAGTGCACACCTGTGAATGCACATGTATTTTCACCTATGCACAGACACACAGGTGCCTGTCCATGCACATCTGTGTGCATGCACACAGACCTAGTGCCCTGCATGTGTACACAGAGATATACACACAGAGCAGACATGCATGTGCACACAGCTCCCCTCATGTGCCTATATGTACACACAGTCACATGCACACATCCAATGGCATGCACATACACATGCTGCTTGGTCTCCTGCACATGCACACACATGCAAATGTGGGCATGTGAGTGCACAGGGTTGCACAGACTTTGTCAAAGTGTGTGACAGAGCCTCAGCTTTTTGGGGGCAGAGTGAGAGGAGGAGAAACGATGCTGTTGGGCAGGGTGAAGGGCGGTGACTTCCCTTGTTCCAGTTATCCCGTGGCTAATGTGTTCCAAGGCAGGGTAATACATGTCCCCAGCCCCGTGCTGATTGTCTCCTGTCTCTCCCCAGGGTGCCTCTCGGCTCTGGTGTACCAGCACTCCATCATGCCCTTGGCCCTGCCCTGCAAGCTGGTCATTCCTGACCGAGGTAAGAGCCAGGCTGAGAAGGGAGCAATGGGGCAGCATTGTCCCTCTGCAGCTTGAGATGGGATCTTGGTTCCTCTGCCAGCCAGAGCCACGTTCAGGGCTGTATTTCCCCAGCAGAGCCAGTCCTGGGGATGTACCCCCTCTCATCTCTGTGCTGGGGGCTGTGCTTCCCCGCCGTTCTCCTTACACCCCTGTGCTCAGACAGTTCAGATCCAGGCTGGGCTTTTCCCTCGGGGTGGTGTGCTGGGAGCGAGCATCCACCCTGGGATCTGATGCCCAGCAGTTGGAAAGGGAATAGTGCGTCTCCCCCCACAGCCTGGGCTGCTGGGGACTTTTCAAGCAGGGAGAAGCAGTGACATCTCCTCTCTTCTAGATCCTACTGAGGAAAAGAAAGACGCAGCGTTGGCCACCAACTCTGCCACGGACCTCCTCAAACAGGGTGCAGGTGAGTAGGCAGGGGCTGCCTGGAGCCCCGCTGCCATGGGGTGAACATGGCCTGGAGCAATTGCTCACCCCATGCCTGCTCTGTCTCCTCTTCCAGCCTGCAACGTCCTCTTTATCAACTCAGTGGAGATGGAGTCGCTCACGGGCCCCCAGGCCATCGCGAAAGCCGTCTCCGAGACGCTGGTCGCTGACCCCACGCCCACCGCTACTATCGTCCACTTCAAAGTATCTGCTCAAGGCATCACCTTAACAGACAACCAGAGGAAGTAAGAGCTCCCAGAGCTGCGTCCCCGGGTCCCCAGTGCCCAGGCATGTGTGGGACTTGGGTACCATGCTGGTAGCTGATTAGCTGTGACCCAGGGAGCATGTTGGCGAAGGACATCCCTGGGATGGCATTAGGCTGCTTGTAGGCAGGGATGAGCTCTGCCCTTGACTCCTGGAGCATCCCAGGGGAGACCTAGGGAAATGGCCCCCATGCTGATGAGGGCTCAGCAGCGATGGGCTGGTCCTGCTTCAGGCCGTGATGGTGGGGCAGAGGTGGGGGGCTCTCTGACTGTGGCTCCCTGCCTTGTGTTTCAGATTGTTCTTCCGACGACACTACCCCCTCAACACTGTCACCTTCTGCGACCTGGATTCTCAGGAAAGAAAGTGAGTGCCCTAGCCCAGGGGGAGCTCATCCCCCTGCCCTTCCCCTCCATCCAGGCTCCTGGGCTGCTTGGAGCAGGGTCTTTGCTTGCTCGGTCCCCCTTGCTCTGGAGAAGGGCAGGGATGGAGGGTACCCTCAGATACCCTGGGGAAACGCCAGCTTTTTGTGGTGACTTCTTGGTGTCTCCAAGCTGGGGGAGAGGTGCATCATCTTTGGATGCCAATTTACCCCCTTGGCTAGGTAAGGATCAGCTAACAGCCATGCTCATGAGTAATACTGGGGCTGCAAGAGCTGAGCCTGGAGCTCACAGCTCCCCAGCCGAGAGTCAGTGCTGGGCTGGAGGGAGGGGGCAGGCACCTTCGAAGAGTGCGGAGAAGGATCCTGGGCTCTGCAGGGCAGTCCGGTTAAGCTACTGTGGCCTCTCTGCTTGCAGCTGGGTGAAGGAGTGGGGTTGGGAGGGAGAGGCTGTGGAGAGCCAGCCCATCCAGATATGTGCACAGGCGTGCCTCCCCTGTGCACCCCTGATGGGCATGGCTGCAGACCATGGACCAGCTTGCGGGCGCTCCTGGGACTGCCATCTTTTTCCAAAGCACCAAACCTGTGAAAAATCCAGGACATCCCTGTGTCTGCATGGTGGTCCCCAGTGGGGTTGGTTTGGCAAACTATCTCATTGCTCTGTGGGGTGCAGCAGATGCAACTCCTCAAACCTCTTCTTCTCCTTGCAGGTGGACTAAAACTGATGGCAGCAACCCAGCCAAGTAAGTGCTTTCTGAGCTCAGTTCCTCTCAGCCCCCATTGGGGTGGCCCCTGCTTGCATTTGAGCGTTGGTTCCAGCAGGCCCTGACTGGGGATGCTCTATGCAGGGTGGACTCTTGATTGGCCATGAGATCCCCTATCCAGCCATGGCAGGCCCCTGAGGAGCTGCCTGGCACAGTGATGCCATCCTTCCCAATACATCCCCTGCATGCAAGCGATGTGGAGCTGGTCCGGCAGGCACTGGCACAGGGACCCTGTCCCACAGTGTGGAGGGATGCTTCCACGGTTGGTGTCCCCACTGCCCTCTATGGGGAACAGTTTTCCTGGGCGCCGGGAGTTGGGCAGCAAATGCTAAAGGAGGAAACAGGTTCCTTGAGCTCACTGGGCTTTGCTAGCTTGTCTCGGGAGGGAAAAGAGCCTGGGACGCGTGATAGTGTGACAGGCCAAGCAAGATGGGAGAGAAGAGGTCTGTGGGGATGTGAGCAGGCAGGAAATGAGTGTGGTGTAGCCTCCATCCGATGAAGAGCTTTCCCACTCTGGGGTGGTGAGAGGCCGTTCCCCAAGGGACAGGCTCAACTCCTTGCTGCAGGAAAGTTTCACCCAAGCATGTGACCATGGTCCTGGGGACTCAGTAAGCATCTTTTGGCCCCAAATTCCTAGTCAGAGCAGGTACAGACCACACTGAACTGGCCTCACTGGAGACCGTCCTGGTGCCATTAGTGGGAGACTGGCTCATAGAGCAGAATGGCAGGGTAATATTAACCACATGTGAACCATGCAGTGCCATGATGACCCTGCTGGCTCTTCCCTTCCTTTCTTCCTCCTTCTCCTGAACCACGGGAGCACAGAGTTGCCAGCTGAGCCCAGTTCCAGGGCCTAATTCCCACTAATTTTAGCCATTATCTTAGCAAAGGGGTTTTTATTAGGATGCCCAGCTGCTGGGATATTTCCCCTCTTCAATTAGAAATGCCATGGCCTGGGCCTGTCTCACATTCTGTTCCCCTGTATTTATAACTTGAGTTTGCATGTTCTAATTAAAAAAGGGACATTTTATTCACTAAGGGAAGGATAGACAGGAATAACTGCATGGTCTCACCCAGCTCTGTGTGTGGCAGCACATGGGTCTGCTCTCCCCATGTCCCTGCATGGCCTTTCCAGTGTTAGAGAATCTCCCCAGTGCCTACCCCAATGGCTGGCCAGTCACACCTCTGTGGTTTCACCCAAAGGGAGGCAGTGCTGTGATCATTTAGAAGGTCTCTTCTTGGGGACAGCCTGGGGGAGGGTGACGGGAATGGTCAGAGCAAAGGAGCCAGGAAGGTTTGGTGGAGAGATGCTGGAAGGGAAATGCAGTGCTGGGCCTCAGAGAAAAGGCAGCAAAGGGAAGGGTAGGCTGGTCTTCATGTAGGCTGGTTGTCAAGATGTCTCACATGGTGTCATGCGGGATGGAAGTTGAGAGGGTGAAGCTGGACTGGCCCATACAGGAAGAGTCTGGTATTGCCCCTTGAGTGAGCAGAGCTGGCAGCCCACGAGATACCCCTCAGAAAGGGTTTTGGGCAGAGCCCTGGGGCAGAAAGGCTTGCAGACAGCTGCCTGGGGAGCCCCAGGCTCCCCACCAGGGATCAGAGTTCCCTGTATTGCCTGCATCAGTCGCTGCGCCTCCCCCGATTTGTTGCCGGGGACCTCTCTGAGCCTCTCACCTTCTCCCACCCAGGCTCTTTGGCTTCGTGGCCAGGAAGCAAGGGAGCACCACAGACAACGTTTGCCACCTCTTCGCCGAGCTGGATCCGGACCAGCCAGCTGCAGCCATCGTCAACTTTGTCTCCAGGGTCATGCTCGGCTCCGGCCAGAAAAGATGAGCCGGCACTCGCGGGTGATTCTTGAATTTTGGAGAAGGACTTGGAGCTGATCCGAGAAGGAGTGCAAGGAAGTGCATTGTGGGAGAGGGAAGTGAATCGGGGGGGAGAAAGGGTTGGAATTTTGGAGGAAAACAGCAAACAACAAAAAAACCCAACAAAACCCCTAAGAACTCAACACAAGCCAAACACACACATAGAGGAATCAAAACCACGCACCTATGTAACAGAGCCACAGAGGCGCCCAAGGGGGAAGGACGTGGATGCATGTCCCATCGCAGGGAAGGTGACCAAATCAAAGCCGGCAGCGAGAGGTGCATTCTCAGCTTTTGGCATTGCGGTCCTGAGGCTGGACCAAGCGGTGATGTTCGCTCTGGACTGAACACGGGATTATGACTGACATGTGACATCTGGAAAAAAGAAGCCACCAGCAAAACCCGCAAGAGAAACTCCATCCCAACAGCTCTGTTTGCAAACATCTGTTGTGTGTTTGAAACAACCCATAGGAAATAAAACCCTGCCGGCACGTAAGCCAGGTCTGCAGAACAACGGAGGAGATGCCTGTGGAAACCTTTCCTTGCCTGGCTGCAGCAGAGGGTCCTTGCGGGCCCCTGTGCTTCTCCCCAAACCTGCTCACTGCCTGGTGACTTGCTGGGGCACATGAGGGCTTGGTCTCGAATCCTCCCGTTCCCTGGGAGTTTGGCCTTGGGCTGATCGCTGGCCCAGAGCCTGGTCAGAGTCCAGGACTGGTCACAGGTGAGCGGTATGAGTCCACCCGGAGAGGGGGAATTGCAGCATTTCCACACACCTCCCCAGGCGTGCTTGTGCTCAGCCACGTGCCTGCCGCATGCGGCATCGTGTCCGGGGGCTCTGGCCGCTCTGCGCCTGGGAGAAGGCAAATGCACACCGGGAACTTTCTGGGTTGATCTAGAGTCACCTCCTGTCCTGCCTTCCCTTTTTCCCTCCTGTCACTAGTCCTCTTTGGCAGTTTTCTCCTGCGGCCTGTCACATTGTTCTCTTAACAAAAAGAAAAGGAAAGAAAAATATTGTAATAATAATAATAATAATAATAATAATAATAGTGGATGCTGGCACAGGTGGGTTTTCTGTGCAAAGCAATGGACCCGTGGCTAGCCCTATCTCTCTCTTCAGAGATGTGCAAACAGTTTTTAAATTGCATGGACGTTCAGTTGCACGAAAGGCGAATGACTACAAGTAACTGAGGCGCTTTTTACATTTTATTTTGGAGGCCACGTTAAAAAAAAAAAGGAAGAAAATTAAGGAAAAAAAAAAGGACCTGCAGTCACTGGGCAGATTTGGCTTGGTGGGGAGGTAACAGGTCCTCCGACAGGCAGCCCGCTCGGCCTGTGCATCCCCCCGTAGTTGGCCTGCTGGAGGCTTGCATCTCCGAAAGTACTGTCGTTTTGCAGCGATTTAGGTGCCGTCGGCTTTTTCCTTCGCTTCAGGAGGTTCGTGCGGGGCGAGAGGGGGTGAAGGGTGAGCAGAGCAGCCGGGTCTGGCAGTGGGGGAGCAGGTGGAGGTCCCCAGCCCGTTGTGCTGCCCTGTGGGGTCTGGCTGGAAGTGGGGACACAGGGGGCACAGAGTGCCCTGGTCACACGTGCAGGTCCAGGGGCAGGAGGAATAGTCTGGATGGAGCCGCTGGGTTATTGAAAACAAGGGCTGAGCCCCCTGCTATGAACATCCTCCACTTAGAAGCCCCCCGAGCCAGAGGGGGACGGCCATGCCGCTGGTATCCCAACCTCCTGGGGTGTTGCGGCAGGGGTGCGGATGCAGCGACCTAACAGACGTGCTCTGCATGGGGGCAGGTGCCAGGCAAATGCCAAAACCAAGAAATCTTCAGTGCAAAGTGGCCCAGATGATAGGCTGTTGGGGGCAAAAATTTGAAACAGTGCTACAGCCCTGCAGAGCCCCCCAGAGAGCTCGCCTCCCTCAGACCGCCCCTGCCTTGATAGCTATAATATATATATGAGCTATACTGATAAAATATTGTAAGCTAATGAAATTTTAAGGAGGAAGAAAGGTTAAATTTACACTCCAAAAAATATTTATTTCTGCCATATTGCTTTCTGCGCATCATATCTCCCCCATTATATCCGCCTCCCCTCCTCTCCCTGCCCTGGGGGAACACCTGCACGTTATGAGAAAATCAAGAGCAGGGAAAATGCTACCAGGGCAAAGCCGCGGCTCTTGAGTCGAAGAGGGCGACGTCGGCCCTTCCTGGGCGCGGGGCCCTCTGAGTCCCCCCCTTTCCCCTTTCGGCTCCCCCTGACCTGCTACTGCCGGGAGCTGCAGAGCACGCGAGTGGCGAGCGCAGCGGGCGGGCATGCGTGTGACCGCGAGCGTGTGCGTGTGCATGTGCGTGTGCGAGAGAGCGAGCGAGCGAGCGAGCGGCGTGAGCGCGCGGAGGGGGCTTTCGTTGCTGGAGACTTGTTATAAAGCATTGGATATGGAGCGGGGAGTTGGTTGCGAGACTGCAGCAGGATGGGGGGGTGTCGGGGGGGGCTTCCCCCCCCCCCGCCGCTGCTCCCCGTCTGCATGGATGTGAGGATCTTTTAATTTTGACGTTTCAAAAGCGATTCCCTCCTTCTGCGAAATTCAAGCAAGATGAAAAAAGAAATCTCACCCGTAATCTCCTCACCCTGCCTTTAACCAATTAGAGAAACACTGTGTCTATAGATATATAAATATATATTTTTGAAAGTCTCTATTTTTCAGACTTCATTTTCTCACCACTAAGAAAGAAAAGAGATGATAATAATGTAATTTTATTTTAATCTGCTGCCTCGGAAACTGGTGCTTGAAACTCCTATTCATCTTTTTCTCCCCATAAAATGAAGCAGATTAAAGCACCCCAGAGATGTCACGTATAAACCGACCACAGCAGATACCTGCCGATAACATCATGCCTGCTTTGAGCTGTGACCTGCTCACGGCTTAAATACTAACTCACTAGCTGAAGACAGAGATTTAGACCGTGTCCAAATCTCGAATACTAATAAAATCGTCTGACGATTATATATATATTTTTAACACAGAGCTAATCACCTTCCAGTGGCATAGCCAGGTGTTTGTCAGCTACCTTTAAAGGCACTTTTCTTCTTTTATCTCCTTTTTTTAAGTTACATTATCATGTGTAACTGCTCTTTCTGTCCCCAATTCCCTGGAAGAGACCGTCAGCTGGTGTTGAGGGGTCACCCAGGTCCCTGTGCCAACCGGGGCCGGTGGGGACCTAGTACCATGTTGATATTTTTCTTTACGAAAGGGACAGAAAAGATTCTTTGGTTTTTCTTTGGTTTTAAATGCAGTCATGGTATTTGAGATTCGAGCTTGTGCGAGTTAAGCCCAGCATATGTTTCGTTGTAATCACACTGCCGTTTTCAGCAGCCGGATGTTATCTCTCTCTCACACACACAGACACATCCCTCATTCATGCACAAAGAACTGCATATATTCTTGCCAAAGATATCCTTAAAAACGCACTTTTCCCCCCCATATATATATATATTTTTTGCGTGTGTAAATTTATTGTATGTGCTCTTTTTGTGTTGGTTTGTTCTTTGGAGAACCCCTTTACCACCCCTCCTCCCTTTGCTGTCGATTTTGCTGCCAGAAACACTCCCGATGGAGGTTCATTTGCTGCGTGTCCCAAAAAAGTGGGCGATCCATCGCAGAGCTGACCCGGGGGTGGGGGATCCCGCTGGCTGAGGACCGCGAGGCGGGTGGTGCCTGGCCCTCCCCATGGCATGTGAAACATGGGGTGCCTGTTCGCGGCACCTGCCTCCCCTGGAAACAATTTTGGGGGAGCATCCGTGTCATTGCATGCTGAAGGGGTGTGCGGTGGACCAAAGGGGGTCCCAGATTCTCACGGTCTTTCCCGTGGGCAAAAGTCCCCTGTGCCCGGTGTGGAGAGGGCGACTCGTTCCCCATTTATTTAAGCAGCCAAATCATGCAAGTTCAGGGTTGCTCTGGATGCAGCAGTTGCCGCCTGGATCTCCCACCCTGGAGCACAGGGGGCACCGGGCTGGCCTCAGCCCCCTCTGCCAGCCCAGGGCCACGTGCCTGCTCAGCCCAGCCTCCCAGCATTGATTTTTTCATCAAGTTTGAAAGACTGAACCAAAGGGCAAAGTGCGCTGGGGCTGAGCAAATTCCCACCCAGCAGGTCGGGCGGGGAAAGGAACCAGTTGCCTCAAAAAGCCAGACAGCAGCAGCAGCAACAAAAAGCAAAACCTTCCCATTGGAGCAGGCAGGAAGATCAGACAGCAAAGGAGCCCGCAGGGGCTTGTTTGATTTCGTTCGTTTGTTTTGCAAATTGTGAGGTTGGTTTGGGGTTGCTATTTTTTTTTCCTTAAAAAGGAAAAAAAAAAAAGGAAAAGGAAGCAACCCGATGTTTCTGTTGGTGGATCCTGTGCTGCCGTGTTACGCGTGTTATTTTTGTTTTTGTCTTTGTTACTTTGGGAACGTTACAGATTTATTTGCTAATCAGTGTTAATGAACAGTTTAAAACTTTTAGACTTTCCCATTTCTGTGTATTTATATAGATGGAAAAATACGTTATATTTTGTATCTTTGTGCCCAATAATGTGGTTGCGTGTGTAAAGATGACTTCGGTCACACCATGTCCATGTGCGAATGTGACTCTGCTTTCATCTTCCCCTTTGTACAGATGTCTGATTCTTTGCAGTTCATTGTATGGCTTTATAAAGTGGTAAAAACAAAAATCAGTTATATAAAATATACTGTTGCTTGGAATGCCAGCTTGGTGTCTGGATCACTGGAATTGTATCTTGAAATTTAAGGGAGTGCAGGAATAAATGCTCTATTCTTTTTGCACAGGGAAAAATCTGCCGGGTGCCGCGTTTTCTCCGGGCTGTCTTTTCCTCGACAGCGGATTCGGGGCCCCAGGACAGACGCGTGGGGTGGGCGTGGGAAGAAGGAGGGGTTGCTCGGCTTGTTGTCAGCCTGGGACCGCAGCTTGTGTTCACCAGATGGCTGTTAACAGAAGAGCCCAGCAACTTCCTATAGGGCTCCAGCTCTGGTTTTGTCCTTCGTTTGGCAGGCAGGGGACCTCTCCTCCTTGCTGTGCCCCTTGCAAGGACCAGGAGCTCTTCAAATCCTGCTGCTCAGTCCCAGTTTGCCTTTACGCACTGAAGGGGCATGAGTGGACGATGCCCCCAGGTGAACCCCTTCCTGCAGAGCTGGGGACCGTGGCTGTCCCCATCCCTTTTCTCTCTCTGGCCCTGAGGTCTGAGCAGTGCCACCTGCCCAGCCCTGGACACCTCCTTGGAGTCCATCTTTCCCCCTGCCGGGGAGCGGGATGGGGCTGATGGCGACACGGGGTCTTTCGTCTTTGCTGGAGCGCTGCTCCCGTTCAATCCCACTCTTAGCGCTCTTCAGAGTTGTCCCGCTTCCCGGTGCCCAGCAAAACAAAACAGCTCCCCCAGAAGCTTCAGCCCTGCTTTTTCCACTGCTCACGGAGCAATTCCCAGCATCTGTCAGAGTCCTCAGCCCCCAGCTCTCTGGCTCTGCTCCTTTCCCTCCTTGCTGAGTTGGTGGCCAAGACCCGGCCCCCGGGATGGATTGAGTTTAATTATACAAGAAATATCAGCCAGAGCAGCGGCAGTTTCCCTGGCGCCAGTGCTGCTGCAGCTCAGAGGCTCAGAGCTTCTCTTGGGAGCTGAGAGCACTAAAAATACCTCCTGCCTTTCTCTAAAATAGCTTCAGGGCGCGGAGTGGGTGGAGGGGGCTGCTTGCGAGGGTACCCCATGCCATGGGGCTTGGGCTGGGAGGCTAAGGCAAGAGGGGGGGAAAAAAAAGGGGGAGGAGAGGGGAAGGTTTCTGGCCCCCAGAAATAGTAGCGAGGCTGTGGGTGGGCACCCAAATGCCGCACTGTCGAAGCCAGGCTGCTCGGAGGGACCTCGGGGTGTTCCTGGCGCCTGCCAGCCTTGGCCTTGCTGCCCCCCTCCCACCCACAGCGAGACAAGACCTGCAGCCCCATCTCCCTATCCAACAAAGCGGGCAAAATGTTTTCTTGCTAGCTGCTCGTTTTCACTTTTTTCCCCAGTTCCCCTGGAATTCCTCCTCAGCAACTGGGGAGCCGGCACCAGCTGCCTGCCCATTCCCAGCATGCCAGTGCAGCTGGGAGCCGCTCTCAGCCGTCTCTCTTGGGTCTCCCCTCCGTAGAGAGCAGAGATGGCGAGTGGCTGGTGAGGTGGCAGGGCACAGACAAGACTATTTTGTCGAGAGCCGTAAACTGCTGTGCATTTCCTGCCTTCCCCCCTGTCCCCCCTCCCTTTTCTGCAGTTAATTCCCCATTTCCTTTCCAAAATTCCTTGGGAGCTTCTGGTTTGTGTTTTTCCTTGACATGTTCTTATCTGCCACCTGCTTTTCCTTGCTGGGTTTCACAGTGCAGGCTTTTTGGGTTGGGTTCTCCCTCTTTGCATCTTGCTGCTATCTCCAGGCCAGGCCCACAGCTCTGGTGTGACCATCAGCAGGCACTGGAGAGGCAGGTCCCACCAGCCTCATGCCAGGAAACTTTGTCTCCCTATTGCATCTCCCCATGACTATCAAGTCCCCTCTTTCAGGTTCCTAAATCAGGGATTTTCTTCTAATTTCAGCCCCTGCTCTGGAGTGCTCTGGGCCACCCAGGGAGTATTTCTTGTGGGGCTGTGAAAGGCAGTGAAGTCCTCTCTGCCATCAGCCTCCCAGAGAAAGAGGTGGGCGCATTGTTAGGCAGAAAAGCAGCCAGGAAATGATGAGTTGGGATTGGGGTGCTAAGCCTATATGGAGGCCAAATCTTTCTAACTGATCTGCTTGCAAATGTGGCCAGGCTCGAAGAAACCTTTTTTTAACAGATTTTAAAGACAGCAAACACAGGCCCTGGGACTCACTGGGTTATTGGGTTACAGGACATTGCTGGCAGCCTCACAGATAAGGGCTACCAGGAAAGCCAGCCCCCGAGACCAGGGGCAGCCCAGGAAGGAGGAGTGCTCCTGGGGAGAAATGCCTGGAAGTGGGTCTGTTATCCCTGCCAGCATCACTTTCCATTGACTAAACTAGAAACAGCCCTCAGATGTGGAGCGAAACCAGGGTCATTGTGGTGGGGATGGGGCAGTTTCCTCTTCTTTCACTTTTCCTCTCTCCCAAACTTCTCAGCAGTGCTGGGCCTCCCTCATAAATGTCTCCAAGAGGACAGAAAGCATGATACAACCTGGCTTTTCCCAAGCCAGGCAAAGGCCAGTAGCCACACAGCCTCTACAGGCCAGAACGGACTCGGTGTGAGCAGCGCCCTCACTGGGGTGGGGGCAAATTCTGACCATAGCTTCACCCTGTTTGGCAAATGGTGGCCCTGTCCCCTGTCTTGCTGCAGCCACTGAAGCCAAACCACCCCAATCACAAATTACCTGTCAATCCACATTAGATCCTCTGCCACAGCAACACACAGAGCACTGAGGCTGAGGTATTCACCCTCTTGGACCCAACTGATGCCACATCACTGCCTTCTAAACACCTGTGTCCCATTTCCCAGACCGATTTAGGAGCTGCAGTGTCATGGGCGGGAGGAATTAGGATGTGAAGCAAAAAACAAACTCAAGGGGTTTAAGTCACTCAAGCCTGTTGTAAAGTTTGATCCCTGTTCCTCTCAGGCTTGCAGAAATGAAGGTGAGATGGGTGTGCTGAGCAAACTACTGCCAGCCACACATGCACACACACATACACCCCTGTGCATATGCACCGCACCTGCTCTGGCACAAACATGCATGTGAGCTTGCTTTTTGGCATGGGCTCTCTGACACACATGCACACGAGCCCCCACGGGGAGGACAGTGCCTGCGTGAGTGGTGGTGTCTTCCTGTAGGTAGCAAACCCCACTGCAGCATCCGGGATGTTGCTGCTGAATTACCGCATCCCTGAGCTGCTTGGTCACTGCGTGTGGCAGTGACACCCCAACCCACTGGTGGAGGGGGCACAGGCCACTTGCCCAAGAGCCTGGGGCTCCTCTGGGCATGCAGAGAAGGTCTGAGCAGCACAGCACCCCTCTAACCCTCTGCGGCCTCCCTAACGTGTTGTTCAGGGGCATTAGAGGTGAAAGACGGGTCAGTCAGCTTCTCTGGACCCAGCAGCCTCCCTTGGAGCTTCCTCCTTAGCCTTTCCCTGGGTGGGGGACTGGGGCAATTGCAGGGGACACAGCCATCCCAGCACAGCCTGGAGAAGCCCGTTATAGGGCTGATGGTGAGCAAAGCCTTCCCAGAAACAGCCTTAGAGGCTTCATTGTTGCCTTGGGGGGATGTTTCTGTGTGGAGAGGAATGGCAATGTGCAGTGCATGGTGTGGGTGTTTTGGATAGAAAGGGCTTTTCGAGAGGGACAATATGATACTTAGGGATGGTGTCCCTGGGAAGGGAGCGGAGCTGAATCCCTGGATGTGTTCAAGGGCAGGGAACAGAGGGGCTGAGTGAGTGCCTCCTTAGAGCAGGGACAGGGTAGGAAGACTGGGCAGTCCTCCTGCCTTGTGAGGATCTGGCTCCATCTACAGGGATGTGCCTCCAAGTGACTGAGGCCTTGGACTGATGCACCCCCAAATCAGGCTGGGCAGGAGATAATGTCTCCCTGCTTGCAGCCAGCTTCTCCTGAGGTTTCTCTCCTGCAGCACACCTCCGAGTCGTACTCCTTCTGCTCTGCAATGTGGGGATGAGTGCAGATGCAAGTAGGTCTGTATGTTGCTGAGATACAGTGACTTAGAGCCTGTCCCGCAGCTGCAGGACTGGGGTGTGATAGGGGCACCTTGAGCTGGGTGCAGAGTGCTCCCAGCACTGCTGGTCCCAGACCTGCATGCTCTGCCAAGCCCTGCCCATCTTTCACATGAGCAAAGCTTGAAGATGCTCCTGGGCAGGCCTTAACTGCTGGCCTCCATAGCAGTACTGTGTAGTTTCCATACAGCCAGTGCTCCCAGGAGTGGACTCTGGCTGCGAGTAAGGCAGGGAGCTGAAGGTGGAGACACAAGGTCCTGGACATGCATTCAGAGCAGAAGCATGGAGAATATCACAGGGGACTGCAGCTTATGGCATGCAGTCCAAGTTAAATCAGGCAGGTGTTTTAACAAGGCAGCCTAATTCAAAAGCTGAGGTGAGTAAAAGTGGAGTGAGACAGTTCTCTTCTCTGGTTAGCAAAGGCCCATCGTGTCATCTCCCTGGATGACCCTTATGTCAGCAATTGTAGGTGGGCATGAAGTAGTAACAAGTAAGAGTCCAGCCTGTTCCAGCAGGCAGGATAGGTCTATTTAGAGTCAGGTTAAACAAAACAATGTCAGTTAGTGAAGGGATGTGAAGTGCCCTGTTCACAACCTCTCTGCCCCACTGCAGGACAAGGAGGTTCTTCTAATGCACTCAGTGGTCCTTTATTTCCCACCTTACTCATGCTCTACCTTGTGTCTGCTTTAAACTACAACGCTGATGACCTCCAGCCAGATGTACCTATGTGTCCTTGTCATGGGATAATTCAAGCAGAACTGGCTTCTGTCTGCCAGTGTGTCGGTGGTCCCAGGGCCATTCACACACTTCTACCTGTTGGCTCCCACCCCATTTACTCTGTCCCATTGCAGTGGCCCAGGGTCTGACTGAACAGCGTAGTTATGGGAGGAGGGGAGAGAGACACCAGGTTTGAAGTACCCTGTGTTTCTGTGGCCTTTGGCAAGAGGACAGCATAGCTCTTTGGAAGCCCCAGTTTTACTCACATTCTCTAAGAGCCTGGGGGAAAGGGAGGAGGAAGAAATGAATCTCAGCCTCCCTTCCTGCCCTCCTCATTCCTATGTGAGGCTCAGGCAGTGTACAGCAGAAACAGGCCTGCAGTTCATCTCCAGTCAAAACCAAGCCTTCTCTGCGTGTCACCAGGGGCTTGACATATCAGCAGGTGGTCCCAGCAGGAAATTCCCAGACAATGGCAGGGAAAAGACAGTTTCACCCCAAAATGGGGGTCATCTTTTTGGACTCCAAGATCCCTCCTCTCCATGTCTCTGTCTTCCAGATGGAAGGGACAGAGGCAGGTGTCTCCTTCTTGGTGATTCTGGGACAGCAGTATGGCTTTGTCGGGACCACTGGCTGGCACAGTTACTCTTCTGTCCACTCCGGCAAGGGATGCACCAAGAACCACCTCTGGACAGGTGGGTGGGCTGCAAATCACCCAGTACATTGCATCCCCTGAATGAGTCTGACACCTCCCCTGCCTTGGCAGGGCTTGTCAGGGATGGATACTCACTTATACCCTGGGCAGTCACACCTGGAAGGGAATCTGACCTGCAACAGCAAAGCAAAAAGAAAAATGTGGCTGAGATGCATCTCCTTGTGGTGATCCTTGCCCTCCTTGGTGCACTGGAAGGAGACAGTGTTAGAGTCATCAGCCTTGGCATGTCCTTTGTTGCAGCTTTCTGGTGGTGGTGGTGATAGGGTCCTGCTCTGGTACTTGAGTCAGGGCATTATGTGTAGGATGTGTGCCAGACACATGGGTCAACCCCTGAGAGGGCAGGTGTGAAACACACATGCACACAGGTACCCTTGCATATTTGTGTATTCACTATGGAACAAAAATGCCCCTCTGATCTTTTTTCTCCCATTCCTGTTAACCCCAAATTCCAGTGCTATTTTCTCCTTTTCTTCCCCCTAGCCCCTCAAAAAAAAAAAAAAAAAAAAAAGGAAAGAAAAGAAAAGAAAAGAAAGAAAGAGAGAAAAAAAAGAGAAGGTGAGGAATGCAATATTTGCAAGCTCATTGTTTTAAACCTCCAACAACTGGATAAAACAAGCCACCAGTGAACAGCTTCTTGTGACTGTACACAGAGCCTTTGCCAGAAGAGCTGGGCTCTAATGAAAACAGTATGTGGGAGGGGAGATTGCATTTAAATCAAAGCAATGATCTCTCAGCTCTAGTGTAGCAGAGTGCTGCTGGGATGCACTACATTTGCTCAAGAGATCTGCAGAGAGGAGGAGAAATGTGGTTTAACACTGAAGCTGGGTGCCCAGACGCTTCCCTATCTTTGCTGTCTGTGGAGCAGTTCATGTGAAAGCAAACTTTCTTAATATGAGATGCTTAGCAAATGTGTTAGACTCTTATTCCCAAAGAGAATTGATCAGTCTAATGTTCCTTTTCTTTGGCTTTACTGACATCTCAGTTTTTCCAGTGCTGACGGGTGGCTTTGCTCAGCTGCTCTCACCTCTCCCTGCTCTCCAGCTGGGAGAGCAGGGAGGAAACATTCAGCCACCATCCTCTGGTTCACCCACCTGGTCCCTCTAGAGTTTTACTGCAGTTTTGTAAGGCCCCTGAGAGATGACTGCATGGATTATATGCACGGAGTGATTTCCAGAATGCCACAGCTCTGCCTGCATCTGGCTCTTCTTGCGCATTTAGGGTCCTTGGAGACCCATGGCCACTGACATCTCAGCTGAAAGCTGTCTCTCCTTCAGCTGACACTAGAAAGTCAGGTTCACTCCCACCAGCTTTGCCTTGTGCTCCTCAGCTTCCCATGGATACTGTACACTCACTTGGGAGGGTAAAAAGGGGGTCCCTGACCACTGTTTGGGCAACACTGTCTCCTTCATGCCTGTCCCTGGCCCTTGTTTCTGGTACCTCAGGAAAGATGCTACTCTTGCTCCTTAGCTGGGGAGATGGTGCCCAGGACCACAGGGACCATCCACAGTTGAGAGGAGGGAGGAAAGGCTGTTTGTGGAGACAGCAATCTCCCTGGGAGCACCGGAAAGGTTTGTAGGACATGCTTAGGATGCCTGGGACATGTGGAGCAGCCAAGCTGACATTTTGGCCCAGTGCCACTCGGTAAGACGTGAGGAGAATCAGGAACCTCTGCCAAGGTCCTATTTTAAAGCAGCCCCCCTTGAACCCTTTGATATAGATAGCTGTGGAGATAGGCTTTCGCATGTCTTTATAACTCACATTTCCATGTGAGAGAAACCTCAGCCTTGCTCAAGCAGGCTGCTATCAGCCTCAGCCAGGTGTGATGCAAGCAATAGCAGTCCTTCATTCCCAAGGGCCCCCCTGCTCCTGTCTCAGCTGGTGCAGAGGAAGATCCTAAATACCCTCCAGCAAGGAGAAAGTGTTTGTCTCCCAGCTTTCACAGGAATCTGGTACTTATTCCTAAGTTTCCTCCTCTTCACACCACTGGGGAATAGGGAAACAGCCCCTCTTTAGACACTTTGGAAACTGCCACACTAGGGAAAGGAAAATGACTGTGTAGGGTGTGGGGCACAAACTCAGGGAACCTAACCACCAGGCCACCCTGCCTCGCAAATCCTCTATGAAGTCAGTGCCCTGCTATCCCATTGCTGATCTCTCTCTCAACCTCATTTTGACCAAGCCTCATTTCAGAGCCACCAGATCTTAGGGAACACAGGTGGAGATACTGCAGGGTTTGGCAATGCAAGTCCCAAGACAAAACTGGTGCTCTGAACTCTTGTGGCTGCTTCCCTCTGCCCCCTTAACATTGTTCTCCCACCCATTTCCTCCCTTTTTTGGTGTCTCTGGAGGTCCTGACCCTGACACTGAGCCTAAAGATTTATGTTTGTCCACCTGTGGTAGCGAGAGCTGAGCTCAGTGCTGGCAGTGGGAGGTCAACTTTGAGAAGGAGGCTGCCACAGAAAAACTGATGGTGTCTCCTGTCTCCCCCTTAATTTGTCATGGGAGACCTTCTATTATTCAAGGGAAAAAACTGTGTGCTTGTAAGACCCTCTGCTCTGGATCTAGTCTTCCTTGTGGCCGGAGGAGAGGCTGTTTCCTAGCATTGTGGTCTTGTACCACTAGAGGTCGGCCGGTCCCTACCGATGGGACTGCTAAAAGCAAGAGAATAGAGCAGTAGGCCAAAGATGACTTCAAATAGCTTGGCTGATGGAGCCTTGTGTGTGTGTATGTGACAGATACTTCCTCTCATATTGACATTTCTCCTGGCCCCAGGCCAGCTTTCCAGGCTTGGTGCTGTTCCTCTTACAGATTGGTGTATTTGACACGCTAGAAGAACGTCAGGTCTTTAAGGGCAGGGAAGTGTTGGAATAGCTGGAGTGCCAGCTTTTCCTGGAAAAAAAAGGTTCAAGCAGACAGCCAGTGCTCACAGAGCTCTGACAGCCTCAGAGGCCAGCCCCAAGGATTGGCAAGATGAAGAGAGATACTCTCACTCTTACAGAGACGAGTCTTGTCACTGGTTGTGCTCCCCTACAGCTTGGTGACCCACAGGGACTGATGACTTCTTGTCATGCCCTCAGGATCTTGCATTGAGTGTGAAACCTTTATAACCAGTCAGGTCTGGGTCCCAGACACTGTCAGTACAATTACGATTAGGAATTCACATCATGGGAACATCCGCAGACTTTGATGAAGATCCAGCTCCTGCTTTGCTCAGTTCTGTCCATCCATAGAGTAAGGGGAAAGGCTGGCCGGGCACACCTTGCAGCTGGGTTGAATTCTCTCTGTTGCTGGCGAGGGCCCTGGAGAAGGCAGGTTACAATTAAACTGCATGTATTATTTGGAGTCCTTCTTCAGTTCACCAAAACTGTAAACAGCAGGTGGTATGTCTGCTGTGAACATTGCATTAACTGGATAGTGAAGGACAGGAGCTTTGATATACCAGCTACTCCCCCTGCCAGAGGGACCTGAAACCACCCTTTGTGCAGCTCTCCTGCCTGGCTGACTTGCATGGTCCCAGTTCTTCTTGTAGGCCCTTTATCCAAAAACCATGCAATATAAGCCCAACACAGCTGGCTTGCTTCGGGAGAGCTAAGGATTAAACTATGCTGAGGCAGAAATCGTGTCAGCAATACCACTAGTGGCTTTTTGTGCCAGGACTCAGCCGTCCTCTGAGCTGGTTGGAGATGGGCTATAGGCAGAGCTGTAGGCAGTCCCAGACCCACATTGCTTTGCTTGCCTGGACACACACCAGTCTTTCTCACTGTTTGTAAAAATTCAAGGACCCTCTCCTCTTTCTGGAACATGACCCCCAAATGTCTACCCAAGAGCTTTTGTGTATTGTCTGCCCACAGCTAGACTCAGCTCTGAGAAGTTCTGTTTCACTTTTATTTCTTCACAGGTTATTTGTTTGCTTGTGTATAAGAGGTGGTATCTGTCTCAGTCATTGGTTTCCCAGTTGCCTTGCAAAATGTTACACACCAGCAGTGGCCATGAACCACAGGTTGATGATGAACTCACAGGGTGATTTGTCATCAGATTTTCAGGTCTCAAATAGTTTTTGGAAGGGGAATGTAGTTCCCTAATTTTCCTGTCTAAGTCCCTGAGGGAGTGAACCACTCAAATGATGTGCCTGAATCCCCCGGGTAGCAGCCAGACTTGATTCCCTCCAGATGCTTTCTAAATGGCCTTCAGATATCTCTCCTTTAGGAGAACAGCATGGTACCTAACACCCAGTTTGGTGCGTGGCTCAGACAGACTGCTCCCCACCAGCTACTTCCAAGAACTCAGCAATTCAGTGGCTGCTTCTGAAGTCGCCAGGCTTTTAGTCCTGCCAAACCTTCTCCGAGGAGATGGTGATGACAGAGTTCACTTTACAGGAGTGCAGAAGCAAGCCTACCTCCAAATGTGGTCCCTGCCAGCTATGGAGAAGTGGGTGAAAGAAACTGCAAAGCCCTGAAAAATCAGACCTCTGCACATGTCATGACCATCCCAGGAACGGAGGGAACCTTGCTGGGTGGAAGTCAGCTTTCTGCTCCTGGGCTCAGCTCTTGACTTTAAAAGGGACTGAGACTTAGCTGATTTGAACATAGTATCTCAGTTCTTTCATTTGTTACCTAAAGGAGGCCAATTTTTGTAACTTTTGGAAACTCATTTCATGTAATCATAACCCCACGGTACAGGAGAAAAAATACTTTAAATAAATACCGGCATGTTTTGTGACACAAAAACCAGATAGAGTGTATGGAAAATATAACCTCCTTCCATCTGGAAATGGCCTGGGATTATCTACTTGTTCTTGTAACTCATTTTCTACATGTCTCTGCTTCAAGGGTGATTTACTGCAAACATCTCTGTGTTCCCTTTGCTGTATTGATTCATAAGAAATCTTTTCACAGTGAAATCATACTTTCCATGCACCAAAAAGAAGGCAGATAGAAGATGAAGAATATTATTGTAACAGGAAAATGGTTGGGACAAAGAAAGCTTATAATTTTGTAAACAGAGGTTGGGAGGAGGCTTTTGGGATTGAGTTTCTGGGCAGCGAGTCAGAGGGTTTTTCTTTTCTTATTTTTAAGTCTCTACTGGCAATTTCTACAGCCCAGAAAGAAATAAATACAAACATTTCCCTCCTCCTGCCTCCCCAGTACAGCTCTGATAGCTCAATTAGCAGAATTGAGAATTTGATGAAGGATGTGCCCAGGAACCTTGCTGTCTTGGACAAAAGTTTTAAACTTAATGGTCTTGTCCCACTGCTGACAACTTGCCAGAGAGGATTTAGCAAGATGCTATCTTCTACTGCTGAATGTTTAAATGACCAAAGCCAAGGGATTTCGTGACAAAAATGCAATGGTGTCACCCATCCTGGGAGGCAAAGAGGAGGCAAGGCAAGCATTTTTCAACTAAAATGATTTTTTGAGTTGCTTGAAATTGTCTTTTTTTTCCATTGGAAAAAAAAAGACAACAATCTCCTTCCCCTCCCATTAGTCACAGTGAGTAACTGGGGGGAGGGCATGATGGTGGTGGAAAGGAATGACATTTGGCTAAGAAAAACAGTTTATGGTATTTGCAAATATTTAGCAAAGCAGGTGATTACTGTTGTTTTGCTTGCTAAAACCATTCTCTTTTGGATAACCCAACATTTTTTGTGGAATAATCAGAAAAAATGTGCAGGAAATTGTGAAATTTTTTTGCTATTTTTGTCTGGTTCTACAATTGCCAACGATGACCAGTTTGGTTTCTAAACATTGCCACTCTGCTGGGATAGCTTATTGGGAAGGCATGTGTGGAACTGCTCCTCCTGAGGGAACCGTTCTGCGTTGCCTGTGAATCCTCAGCTTCAACATGTTCTGGCATCAAGGAACATGAGAGAGAGAAAAATCATCAAGCAACTTCTGGGCTGCTCCATGCAGCTCACCTGGAACTGATTTTCAAGGGACCCATCTTTCATCTGATGTAAATCAACATAACTCCATGCTCTTTTCTTGGTTAGTGTATTTTCCATAAATCTTGTATTTGGGCAGGGAAGAGATCTGCTTGTTATAGATGGTCTTTCTGTGCCCACTGTTCTGCCTGCACCTCCTGAGGCTGTGTCCTACAGAAGGGTTGGAGATATTTATGAGCTCTGGGCCTCTATTTCAGGTGTCTACCCCAATAGGGGAGACAAGTACTTGGCTGGGACATTTTATATGTGTGCAGAAAATTTCTGCTTGGGAAGAACCAGCAAAATTCCTTTCTGGGGCACACGGCCTTTCCAGGTTCAGTGCCAGTGACACATCTGGAGCTGCTGATCTGGGGTCTGGGGCCTTGTAAACTCCAGCTCTGGTTTCACAGCTTTTGTGAACTGCCTTGGAAAAGCCTCCAACCTTCTCATCCAGGTTCACCACCTCCTTTCCCAGCTGTAAAAATAACCCAGGGTGGGACAGAGAGCTACACCCTCTCTCCTTCCCGTGGACCTCAGCAGATGTTTTGATGGATGGTGAAAGCCAACTCTGTGGAGGTGTCAATGGAATTTGGCTGCAGAAGGAACTTGGATTATTCTGTCATTCATCAGGGCTGTGATAGCTGCCTGACAATTGGCAAAATCAGCTCATTTCATTCAACCAAGAGTGAAACTCTAGATCTTTCCCTATGCTCTGGTTGAAGGTCTTTCCATCTGTCTGCATGCCCCCATTTCCTGATGGCCAGCAAGTGAGATTTCAAGATGGTGATAAGGTTTAGCTCTGACTCAGGCAGATGCAGGGGCAAATAGCCTCAGATTAGTTCAGCAAGGTTGACGAATAAAATCATTCCTTGTCTTTTGCTTCTCTCCCTGCAGCCAATATCTTTTGCTGTCAGCTGTGATCCAAAGGGATGTGGGTGCTACTGGACCAATTGGAAAAGGTTTTGGACCCAGAAAGACTCTCACATTTGTACTTTCTTGGACTGTGTGTCTCATTTTAACTGCAGTGCAGTGATGGGGAAGGAAGTGTTCACCCCAGGCATTGAGACAGAGATGTGGAAACTCTTGAATTCACTGGTAAGCTGGAAATATGGGAGACAGTTCCCTACACATTTGGACTTAGTCTAACAACTGTGTTTTCTCTGCAGCTTTCTCCAGTTTCTCCTATTGTGTTTTTCTGATCCTTCCAAGTATGCAGGCAGGAATGTGGAAGAAGAGCATCCCAAGGATATGATACAGGGGACTGGCTCCACTGCATGGCATCATTTTATTTTCCTCGCAAGGCTTTCTGGGTCAACTTGGAATCTCTCTCTTTCTTTTCCAGTGCAGGAACCACCTTCAGGAAGAGAACGGGAAGTCAAGATTTGTGGTAGGAGCGGCAAGTTGCTTCTAGTGTGAATCTCATTACTAGCTGCAGGAGGAAGCAGTACTTCTTCCCACTGTGACTCTCTGGGGCTCTTTGGGATGGCTGTCCTATTCCTCTGCCCTGCTTGCCCTCCTCAAATCACAGCTGATACACTTAATTCTGGCCTGATGAGACTGCTACAGCAACATTGGGCAATCCACCAGAGCTCGGGGAAGCTGCCCAAGTCCTGTTCATTGACAAGTTCTTTATGGCTTTCCCCCTCCAGCACCTTTTGCAGTTGTAGTGTCCATCTCTCACCTGGCCTAGTTTCTACATGCCAGCTTAGTCCAGGGGGTCCTGTGGGTCCAAAACTGAGATGTGACAGAGCAGTGAAGCAAAATGCAGAGTACTGCAAGGGTTCCCAACTCCTCAGTTCATCCCAGCTTCTTATTTCATCTTTCCCTTTGCACGTCCTTTGAAACAGTAATATTTTGCTCTCTGAGGCCAGGATGCCTAGCCTGCTTCTTGAAGCTTGTAGTCTCATGCTGCAAGTCAATGGTTATCTTTGCCCGCTCTCCTGTCATCACTTGTGATCAACACCCAGGGCTTCTGAGGGAGGGATAAAAATATCATAATGCATATAATTGAGCCGTACCATAATATAGGTATAGGGAAATCCCATGATGCTGAATCTTGAGCCCAGGCTAGTGGTTTGGAAAAGGTTCGTCAGCTTTGGATCACTTTCAGGGTCTGTTCTGCTAACAAGATCCCTGTTCATGTCAGAAGATGTGTCGCTTAGTGAAAGCGACAGACAGTGTGGTCTAGTGGTCAGAGCACTTCCTCATAATTGCCATGACTCTAACGATGACCCCTTTTGGGCCCGAGCCACTCACTGAATTCTGTGTTTCCTGAGGAAGTTCTTTGACTCAGCTGCCTTCAGTCCTGAGAAAAGGGGCTGCTCAAAGATGTGCTTTCTTCATCTGCATGGCAAGGGCTGACATGACCTGGCATTTGGTGATGCGGGGAGAAGTTTCAGCTGTTTTGTCTATTACAGACACCAGGGGAAGGAGAGAAAACTGCCAGTGAAGGAGCTGCTGGGTTGCAAAGGTGCCTATGTCTCCATGTTATTATGATCAGGCATTTTTAAATAGTATTTCTTAGATCTTCATGTGAGGAGATGCCTGGAGAGTTTGTATCAAGCCAAGCACCCAGACTACAACCCAAACTTGCCTCCCAAGGAACTCCGGAGCACTGGTGGCTTGTATGATGGCCTGTCCAAAACCCTGACCAGAACCTGTGGCATGGATCCCTGTTTCAAAAGCACAGCAAAACTGATGGGTGCTTAGTGGAGATGTTTCATTTCCAGGTTATATCTGGCAGCATCCCTCAACCACAGATGAAATGACATGTTCTACCTGTCTACCAAATGGATATGATCCTTTTTTCACAAGGAAGAGGCACAATTCTCTCTCTCCATTGCCTCCTAGATTACAGTGGGAGCCTATGAAGGAATCCAAGACTGATCCAGGGATGAAAATCTCCCAAGATCCTGTAATACCATAGAGGGAGGCTGCTCAGCCTGTTTTTGGGAGACCTGTACATCCTCCATCGATCTCAGTTCCTAGAGCAGGGCCTGGCCTAGCCTGGTCTCTTCCCTCTGGGATTTAGACTCACCTCTGTGCTCTTCTCACAAAAAGCTCCACTGCGGAAATGGAAGCATTTCTCTCCGTGTGTGTGACCACAACACCATTTTTTTTTCTTTCTCTAAAACAACCCCCAAAACATTCATAAGGTTTGCAGTTGACATCTGGCCAAATCATCAGCCTCAGATCCGGGCTTTCTTTCTGCCAGCAGGGCTGGTGGATGTGCCCGATGTACCCTCTGCCAGGCTCAGGAACGATCTGACACATGGATGCTTTGGGGCAGGGAGACAGGGAGGAAGGGGACCATGGCAATGCCCAGTGTGTCATCCAGGACAGGCAGCTGTGTTCCTTCTTTTGTGACCCTGTTCCTGGAGTGGGGACAGGCTGCATCCCAGCTGATGTGGTTCTGTTACAGCACTCCGCATCAGGTGAACCCATGCACTCCCTTTTCTCTCTCCCTAAGAGAACTTTCACTGCTGCCTTCCTTCTGCTGGTTGCTATGTCAGGAATGAAGGTAGACAGGCCTCCTGCTGCCCACAACAATATCTCCAAGGCATCCAGTTACTGCCATGGGATTGCAGCATGAGGGAAACTCTCCAGGAGCCAGGGGAGAGGAGGTGGCTTGTTTCAGATCTTTTTCATATGCAGCCACCCGTATCTTGCTCCCAACACCCATCTGTATTTGTGGTGATCAGCTTGGGGGTGGCTCCAGCTGAGCAGATCCCTTGGAGAGGGGGCAGTGGGGAGGCTGGGATGGGTGGCAGCAAGGTGAGGACTTACTTGCCTCTGATGTGCATTTAGAGGTGGGGGACCAGGGTAATGGTTTTGCCATCTTTTCCACAGCTGGAGGAGTGGCTGGAGCCCAGTAACAGCCCCTGGCAGTGAGAGAGGCTTGTCTTTGAGTGTGAAGTGCCCTGCAGAAGGGCTGACAGGACGGGCTGCACTGCCCTGAATGCTCACATCCTCATCCCCCGTAGTGGGAAGGGCTGCTACAGCCCCTTGGCCCCTACACACTCATCTGGGTCGAGCAACTTTTGAGCATCATTCCCTGGGCTCCCTTGGGCAGCCCTCAGAGAGTGCAGTATAAGGGCTCAAACTCAGAGGAAAAAGTGAAGCCACGTTAACAACATAGAGCAAGGGAGGCTGGGCATTGAGTTCAAATGCTAGCTTGGCCACAGATGCTGTTTGAGACATGAGGGACAACCCACCCCCAGGAAACAGGGTTTAGAAATCCTCCTTCTCCCTCAGATCTCCCCTCTGCAAAACCTGGTACTGGCCCATACCCTACCAGGGTGCACGGGGCAGAACTGGGAGACTGTGTTGTGTTAGTGGAGGCAACTGCTGGCCCAGGGTTGCTGCGGTGCCAGCAGGGACCTTGCTCTTACCCCACACGTGTAGACAAAGGAAGGCTCGGGGACAGGAGGTGAGATCCACATGGGCTGCCAGGACTCTTCCTTTGGAGGCCAGCTGGAGACCCTGCAGCTGGCACTGAGGTAGTCTGTAGGTCTTTCCCTGCCATTTGATGGCAGCATGATAATTGAGGAGGGGGCAGTGAGTCAAAGCACCAGCTTTTCCCAGCTTGAACAGAGGTAGCAGGTTCCCCCTCAGCCCATCTTTGTATGTTTCCTCAGCTGTCATAGCAGCCCTCAAAGGGTTAATGCTGACATGCCCCCACTATGGGTCATAATTTGGGATTTTGGGCTACCTGTCAAAATGCCAACAACAAAAAAATCAGTTAAAAACAACAAAAAAAGACAGAGATCCCAAACTTGACTCCTGGGTGAAGCTGAAATGACAGAGCTATAGCTAATTAAACCTTGGCTCCTGGAAAGAGGCACTTTGAGAGCAAAATGAAATCTGGGGTCTTTCCCCCCCCCCCACAGTCTCCCTGGCACTCTGTGCTTCTGTGCTGGCTGGATAGTCTTGGCAGACCTGCTTGTGCACCCTGGCTGTGACAACTTGCAGAACTTTGCTTCCTCATCTGAAATCGTTCCCTTCTGTCCCTCTCCAGTCCCCTCAGTCCTTCTCTCCCCTTGCTTCCCATCCCACCACGTGTCTGTCTGTCTCACTGTTTGCACAGATGTTTCTGGGCATCTGGGTGAGCAGCACATTCCTGCCTGTAAAATGCAGCCCCACAGCTGGTTTGCAAACAGCTGGCTGGGGAGTGGTGCCTGACTGGGAGATTTCTCTCTGGGTGGAATGTCATTTCAAATACAGACCCACCTCCTGATCAGGGGTAGGGCTGAGGGAGGGAAAGGGTCGGATATGGGGGATTCACACAAGTCTGTATATCTTTCTCTTGAGCATAGTTCTTGCCCTTCAGCCCAGCCTAGGGGTCATTCCAGCATGTGTTGTGTCACTGGTTATTGGCAAACATGTTGAGATCTCCCAAAGGCCTTTATGGAGACCTGCATTAATTCACGTCCAATATTTGAGTCTAGGTACAAACTCTTACTCACTCACAGAAAGCCCTCAGACACATGCCATGGAAAGCCCTTCCAGCTCATGAACGCTGATCTGTGTCTCAGCCCCAGTCAAAGTCTTTGGGTGGTGCATTAACATAGTGGCACTGCTGAGCTGGGTGAATCTCTCCAGGGTCCCCAGGGGGTGAAGATACAAGCTACTCATGTGAAGGAATCAGAATTTCTTGCTTGGGCTCTTCCTCCGATTGCATAGCCAAGCCCAAGTGTGAGCCCTTCAAAGGGCAGGTGCTGAGCACTGCCCATTAATCCTGAGGAGAGGCAATACAACGGGCTCCAGGCAGGTTAGAAAATTGTATGCTATTCAGATTCAAGTGCTGTAATGTGTCTGCAAGGCAAGGAAGACTGAAGAAGGGATTTCCCACCTTTCTATCAGTCTCTTAGGTGTTGCTGGAAACCCCACTATAAATTAAGGGAGTGTGACTAGATGGACATGGCTGGATGAAGAAAATGAGGTAATGGCTAAAAACAACTTTTTCAGGGTGTGGTTGATGATGATATAAAGAAGAAGTAGCAGTTTAAAAATGCTAAAAAGGTCAGTGCCAAAGGAGGGACAGAGGGATGGGTGCAAAGAACATTGTGGAATGAAGAAAGGAGAGCAAAGGGTGAGGAACAGCTGCAGGTCAAGAGGTGGATGGCTAGTAAAAGCAGTAGGATGGCTGGATGGAGGGATGTGAGGATAACAACTGCATTCAAGCTAGAAAGAGGAGTAGATGGAATCTGCAGCCTTCTCTTAGAACAGATACAGGGAAATGGCAGCAACTAGACTGAGAGTTTGAGGCTGAAAATGGGTTAAATCTCCTCTGGAGACGTTTGAGGTAATGGAGATGGCATATTACAGGGACATCTTAGCTTTAAGAACCCATCCTATCCTCACACAGGGCAAAATGGAACCTGCTGTCCCCCAACCACGGAGGAGGGCACCCTAGCCAAGATCACCTGAGAAACTGTTAATGCCATGGCTGGGAAATGTCTCCCAGGAGCAGATGACTTTAAATTAAAACAAAAAAACAAAAACCAAAAAACTTAAATCCTAGGGCTGGGGGAGGAAAGCAGAGTAGTCCCTTCAGCTGCTGAATTTGCCTTGTCAGCATCCGTGAGCAGCTGGCTGGCTTGCTGGCTCTGACAAAAATTGATGGGGACCATGTGGCAGTCAACACGGGAGAGGGTGGGAGGGTGCCAAGTTTTCCTACGTATGTGTGTGTGTATATATATGTGAATGTGTGTTTATTATCCCATCTCTTCTGCAGTTGCCTATGTGACTTGTGCCAGCAAGCTGTGGAGATGTGGCCTTTCCCTGGAATGAGGAATGCGTCAAGGAAAGTGCGGTTGCATATACTTATGAACATATGGAGGCCTTGGAGTCACGCCACATGGTTTGCCACTAATTGAAATAGGCTGCCTAACCTCTTATTGTGGCCACCAGGAGCAACCCTGGGGGAGGGATAGCAGAAGGGGAGGGAAACACAGTGGATGGGCACAATACATCTTCCAGAGCATGACTGGGAGAAGAAAATACCTCCCCTTTCTCCTCCACCACTTCCAGGATGGTCAGAGGAAGCTGCAAGGATACAGTGGGTCCAGAAGCAGAAACAAAAAGCAGTGGCCAAAGGGCCAAATATGGATTGGAGGCTGCCCCCAAGTGAGGCTGTTTTGCACTTGGATTAGATCCCTGTTCCACCAAGTCCATACCTGGCCATCTCCCTCAAAGGCGATGTGCTGAGTGGGCAGAAAGGGATAGATTAGAAGAGGTTCTCAGCAGCAGGGACAGGAAGAAGACAGATAGGAAGCAATTTGTAGAAGAGACTTGGACAGTTTGTGAAGGGGAATTGTACGAAGCGATACCTGGGAGAATGGATTGCTTTGTGGAAACAACAAAGAGCAGTCACAGAGACAGATTGTTTCTTCCTGGTCCTCTACTACCAAGTTTCTTAGGTATGTACATGTTTGGCCAAATGCTGAGCATCCTCCCTGTGCTCATGCAATGTCTGAAATGAGCTTATGAGAACAGGGCCTATTTTTATCATGGGTTAAAAGACACCCTGATGCATCATGAATGGATTGCATAAGCTGGGTCTAGGCTGAGGAGCTCCTTTTGCACTTTGAGTTTTTGGCTCCTCCTCTGGTATCCCAGCTTCTGGATTCTGGTGCACCTGAACATCTCTTGACTCCTTTCTAAATCAGGCCCACTCCTGCTGCCCTCTCCTTCCCACAGCTGTCCACACCACTCTTGAGTGCTGAGACACGTCCAGGTTGAGATGCTCCAGTGGCTGTTAAATCACCTGCTTTTGTTTCTTGCGTATGTTCCAAGAGGTGTCATTTGAAGTGGTGTTTCTACTTATTTATTTATTTATTTATTTATTTTTTGCAGAACATGTCTTAGTGCTATACTGGCAATCTGGATTCTTGGAGTGAAGAAAGCCAGACAAATACCTAGGCTGCTATCTCTGGATTGTCCTGGGCCCAGCATCACACCCTGTTCAGGTCTTTCCTAACCATGGAGTGCAGGATCCTCTTGGAGAGCTGTTAGCATCTCCTTCCTGTGAACTCCTGCTGGATCTCTCTTGCCACTCAGCTTTCAGAGGTTCAGTCTACATGTCTTGGTCACGTGGTGTTTTGGGTACATCAGAAGACTGGTTGACTATCAGCACCTATGTGATTTTTTCAGGTTCTTTGCAGCAAAGTGGGAGAGCTCTGATGAAAACCGCAGGTCAGCTAAGCCTGTCAAGTTCTTTTCTCCAAACTCAAGTCCAGGCATTTTTCTGTGGAAATAAAATAGAGAGAATGAGCTAAAACTGAGACAAGTTCTGAACTACCCATGCAGTGAGGACATAACCTATGTGGAAGCATAGAAAGATGGTGTGGTTTTTTTGGAAACAAAACTCACAGGAATATGTGATGTAGAGAATTTCCAGGAATGAAATGGGATCCCACTGCTGTTCAGGAAAACTAGTCTTTTTTACACAAGGTTCAACAAAAATATTTCAGAAGAGACCGTCTAGAACATACTGCTCTTGCATCATCTATTTCTCTAATGGAGACAATGATAAAAGTCCCAAATGTGGTTGATTGTTTGGGCTGAAAGGAAAACAATATGCAGCATACTTTTCTATCTTATTTATAATTCTTGTAACGAGCTAGACAAATCTTTTCCTTGAGTTGCTCTAGGAATTTGCTTCCTGAAAAAGAATAATGTCTGATTTTGATTTATAACATTGTCAGGATATTTTAGTGAAGGTTCAAAGAGTTTTCTAAAACACATGCAGGCTGATCCATTCATCCTCAGACACTCAAGATGTGCCCAAACTACCTCAGGGTACGTCATTGCCTGTGGTGTGAACCTGTACTTTACAACTCTCTAACTCCATGCTCCTTGGGCAAATGAATCTTGGGTAGATCTTTCTGCTTACATATATTAGCATACAAAGTTAAGTTTGACAGTGCCTTTGAATGGAAAAGAACATGTAAATATCCTTACAAATATGTATGCTAGGAGGCAGCTGAAGACTCCTGCATGGCTATAACTATCCTAACTGACTCTCCATGTTCCAGAGATCTAAAAGATGAGACACAGCAGCTGGACAATGGGCTAAATAGGAAGGGGGAGGTGACAGAGAATGAGCGACCAACAGATATAATAGGCCATGTGCAATTCCCAGCTGGCCAGGGACAGTAACCATAGCTTGCTGTCTGTTCATAGCCATCCCCACATTACACTTCACCCACAGCACAAACTGCCAAAAATCTGCAGTTTGTTTCATCATCAAAATTTTTAAGTGATACAAAACAAAGGCAAGGAAAAGGAAAAAAAAAAATCTCTCCACCCCTCTCTTGCTTTCAGCACATTTGTGCCAGGCCCAGAAAGAGATTAGGGAAGGAAAAGGCTTCCTGCATTTGACAAAGCTGAGCAGGGAAGCCCTGGATAAAGTAGCAGAGGTGGCATTCCAGATGTTAACACGTGAGGAGGATCGGGTGTGTGATGAGAAGCAGCAGGTGGGAAGAGGAGAACAAGCCTTCTGCTGTATATGGCCACATGCTGACTCTGGTGGCTCTCCTCTTGCATCAGCCTCTGGAGGGAAAGCTGGAATTGAACCTGTACTCCAAACCAAAGATCTGATGGTAGAAAAAGAGGTGCCAAGAAGAGGAGAGAGGGGATCCTGGCTGTTAATAAAACAAGAAAAGAATTTTGTTTGGCATCAGTACTCTGGCACCTCCCCAGGCATGTAGTGCCAGATGCTACCATGAGAGTTTTGCTTTACTGTTCCCATGTTAGCACCAGCTACAGTAATTAACACCATGCTGATCCCTTGGGCTCTGGGGTCTGCAACTTTCCCTCACTTTTCCACAGTTCCTTCCTCAGTATCTAGAGACCATTAATATCACTGAGTTGTAGTAACTGAGTGTGTGTTAACATCAAGACCTGAACTGACATCACTTAGCTTTGGCTCGGATGTCCAAATTAGGAGCCTGCTAGCCAAATCTACCCGCCTGGTGTGTCACATGTGCAGATGGGTAGAGCGGGTGCCAATGTGTGTGCATACATGTGTGTTCATGGCAGGATGGCACGGCCCTTCTGAGAATGGTGGTCTGCAGCATCCATTTTGGGAGCCCTTTTCAAACTTGTTTAGATTGCTTTTTTTAAGCACTGCTTTTTGTTCCAAAGGAAATTGCACTGAATATATAAGTACATGTTTTTTAGGCAAATAGATTCCTTTACATTAAAGCTTGTGGGATGAAAAGCAAACAAAATCCAAACGCAAAAATGGGACTAGTATACCCAAATCTGCATCATTTTTTTGGGTTTGAGAATTATATGGATTTTTCCCTTGCTGCTAACATGGGCTTCATAAGCTTTTCTGCTTATGGCCTTATATGTCCTGCATTTATTTCAACATATTTTGGGCATGTTTGATCAATCTCTATCCTAACCCGAGCAGACAGACGAGAAAGGGGATGACAAAGGCACCCACTCACTCAGAACCTGAAGCCTAAAAATGTCCTAAGTCATTGCATGAGTGGTGAACCAAGGAAGCTTTGTTTCTGATGCACCTTAAAGGTGAGTACCTCTGGATGAATTCTTTGAAGTCTTGTAAAGGGTTGAGCTTATGCAGCAGTGGGTGCATTTATTAGATCTATTTTTTTCCAATTGGCCAATAATTTTCATGAAACTCATAGAAATGTCCTATTTTGGAGACTTATACTCCTTCATTATATTTTCTTGAAACTGGTCTGTGAGTTAAAAAGCTATTAGGAGGGACTAGACAAATGCATTGACAGACTGAAAGACACTGTAATCTCAGAAGCCTGGTTTCCTAAGTAAACCTGTCTAAAAGCCCCTAGGATCATTAATATATGATCTGTTACTTCCATCAGCATTTTTTGAAAGCAGGACTGTGATTTCTCCCAGAGCAGATGGGTCCTGGCATCATGTTAGAAAGATTTCTTTATAGTGACCTGTGCAATATTCATTTATCCCCCTGGAAACACTGAAAAGGAAAGGTACCTCTTTTTTCCACATGTCCAGGCATTTAAAACCCAATCACATAGGCAGCTAAGCTTTCTTTCAAAGCCAGCCTACAGGGAACTTGCTGCCTACTCCTGCAGCTTACCACAGCTCCTGTGGCTTTGTGATAGCTCAACAGCCACAGGGCATGTTTCTTCGACTGTTGCAAGACCAGGAAAACAGACCTCTGACTTTCTCTGTGTCTGGAGATTTCCCCATCAAGCATATTCCGGAGCTCTGTGGATTTGTTTGCAGAAAATGTCCCTGCTGAAGGCATTCAACAAGTGGCAAAGGTAAGGCTGGTTGGCAGGTGCCCATACAGGGAATTTTAACTGCTTTGGATGCAACTCTGAGAAAAAACATCTCACCATCTCTAATGCCTGAATACCTCTCTGAGACATGTTTGGCTGTGCTAAAACCTCTCACCCTCTCTCCAAACGGGGTTCGCATGAGTCCAGCCTAAATTAGGCATCTTCCCACTGATTCAAATAGGAACTGGAATAGTCCCTATCATATAAAAGACACAGGAGACCCACTGATGGCAAAATATAAAATGCAAATATTTCCAGTGGCTTTTGCTGAGGTTTGAGCTGTGCTTTGGGCAAAGCTTTTGGGGCAGGAGATGGTTTCTCATTTTCAGATTGTTTTTGTCACTGCCTGATGACCACATTACATAGCAAATCCAAATCCTCAGCCCCCTGGCCTGACACTTCTCCTTTTCACTTCTTGTTTCTTTATACACAGATTGCCTCAGCTCCCAGCCAAATCATACCCTGGTCCAAGCTTGCTCAGGAGGTGCTTTCTGCCAGAAATTTCCCCTGGGAGATTTAAGAAACAAACAAACCAAGCAGCCCTCACAACATCCCAATGACAAACAAACAAATAAACAAACACACACACCGTGTTCCTGAAATGGCATGTGACCCCCCCCCCTCCCTCCAGAGCCCTGGGGCAGGAGACGTATGTTTGCAATAAACACAGAACACTTGTGTCAGAGTGAATACTTGGAGCAAACTGCAAATCATTGTTTTTTTTCTGTGGGGAGAGGTAAGAGAAAAAGCCAAGCCAAATTTTTTTGTGGCTCCAGCACCTCTAAAACAGAATGGGAATGGGATGCTGTTCCTACAGTTGCCATCTGCTATTGGGCCAGTGTCTGTCTCCTTCACGTCTTTCTCCTTCCTTCTTTGTGAGCAAGCTGGAAGCCAGTTCTCCAACAGCCCTGGCTCTCTCCTGAAAGCCATCTCTCCACCACTTCAGGTGCAATTGATGGGTAATGTGTCCCAGGGGTCACTTGCTCACACACCATAACCATGGGCTACTTGCAATTTCTTCTTGGTCAGAATGGCCCTAGAAAATGCTGAGCATTCACTCCTCTGAACATTGCCCCTTGGAAACAGCCCCATCCTTGTGTGTGGAAAGACAGTTTGGACATTCAAAGTGGTCCTGTCTCCACTTTCTGAGCCCCAGACTCATAGATGGAAGTGTCCCCATTGGTCTGGTCATGTGTATGCTGGACGGATGAAGGTGTTACCCAGAAAAGTGTGGTCCAACATCTTCTGCAGGGAGAAGCATGTTGGCTGGATGCTGAGGTGAGGGTCAGACAAGGCAGACTCCAGAGACAGGTCAAGCAGGTGGTTGTCTAAGGCAGGGAGCTGTCATGCAGAGTAGAAATGCCAGGATGGCTGCTGCTGAAGAAAGACTGAGGTTTCTATGTCTGAGGCTTTTCTGCAGCTGGTCTCTTCCTAGAAGGGTGGTCACTGCCCCTACCTTCCACCTCCCAGGGCAGCAAGAACAGCAAGGTCACCTCTCCAGGGTTTGCATCCAGTTCTCCATCCTGTTTCTGCATGTCCCCACTCCTCCTCCAGCAGAAGCAACCCAGCCCTTGGAGCAGTGACATGCAGTTATGCTCTTGTGCTGAGACATGGTCTGGGGCTGCAGCATAGTGTTTGGTCTTGGGATCATGCTGTTGGAGGGGTGGGAGAAAGAGTCTGGCCTCTCTGGTCCTACTGAGGTTGAGAACTGCATGTGCTTTAGGTGTGCTGTGGGCACTGGGCAAGGCTGAAAGTGAGAAAGAGGTGAAGAGATGAGTGGTGTATGTAGGGAGACAAAGAAAAAGTGTGTATTGCAACATCAAAATGCCAGGGTTGGATAGAAGTCATAGCGATAAATAGATGAATAAGGGAATGGATGAACAGGTGTCATGGGAAGAGCTGATCACCATTACCTTGGAATCACACCAGCTTAGACTCCCTGGGTCTCCCCCAGTCCATGCCCCTTCCAGACTTTGAATCTGAGCTGATGTTACCCTTCCTGGAACAGGCAGGAGATAAGCAGATGTGGAGCACACAGTGGATTTTATAATAACACAGTGGTTATAGACAATTGCCTAATAGGGACCAGATGGTCAGTTTTATTTTAAGCTGCCCTTTAACAACATTCCCATCTAAGCTGTGTTTTTTAAGTAATAGTTTTTTAATGAGATGCCCATAAGATCTTACAACACATCAGGTTTTAATCACACCGACCTATTTAAATGACAGTGTCTGTCTTTAGTGCTCCTTCTGCATTTTTATGATGTTTAATTCCTTCTCACCACTGTTCCTCACTCCAAACCTCAGATGGGCTGTGCCAAAGGGACTGACTCTCCCAACACTGGATGCTGTCCCTCTTGAACTCATCCGTGTCATTCCTGATTAAGACTGAGGACAGAACTCCTTCCAGGAGAAAGAGAGCATGTCTGTCCCCACCTGCACCCTCAGAGTTCAGTGTGCAAGTCTGCTTCACAAAATAAAAGCTTTGACTGTAAATGCTGCTCTTGTATGGGCAAGGGAAGGAGTGATTTGTCTTAAAAAGATACTGCTATCAAGGCAATGTGCACATTTCCTTAGAATGATGACTCTAAATCCCCTGGGCAGCACTGCATGGCTTTGCTGATCAGGATGTCTGTGAGCCTAGGTGCACCACAGACATTTTGATGGTGATGATAAACTGTGAGGAATCACTGAGAAAATACACAACCCCCAAAATGAATTTTCACATCAGGATAGGGCTGTAACTGCACAGGAGGTCGGCACATCCACTTCATTTCTTAGGTGGGGACACAGAGGTGAGGTCCTGCTACCTGTGTGTGGCACAGCTGAGAAGAGAAGCCCAGGTCTCTTGCTTCTCTACCCTCTACCACAGAGGTGCAGTTGGGTCCTGAATTGCACAGACAGCTCATCTCTGGAGCCCTGATGTCTGCTTGCCTGTTGGACAGGTCATCTTGGCTAGGGCTTTGCTTGACCATTGGGGCAGGGAGAGGACAGATGGATCAGAGTCAGGAACATAGCTTTACTATGGTCCTATGTGAGCAGCACTGGATTAAACCCTGGTGCGTAGTCCACAGATTCATGCTGTTTACCCTAACAACCTGTGTCAACCCTTCAGCCAGCCAAGCCTTCCGTGACCTTCCCTGTATGGACCAGTTTGACTGGTAGTTCCCTTTGCTGATGCTCAGCCCATTAATCAAAAACCATGTAGCCCTAAGAAACTCGTTTGCACACATGCAGAGCAGAAAACCTGCTGTCAGGATTCAGAATACTTGAATTTTGAAGACCAAGCAGTACAGTTCTCTCCGTGTAATATCTGTGGGTTTCTTTCCTGCCTGTCCCTCTCTTACAGACATTCGCAAACCTTGGACAAAACAATGCATGACTCTCACCTCTTGCCCATTTCAGATTTCCTGTTGCTGTCAGAGGTTCTGGGAAATTGCAGAGAAGATCAAGCTCTGCTTTCCTTCCTGGAGTCTTAGTTGCCCTTTGGCGGAGCTTTCACGAAGACCGTGACTGTGTTGGTTAAGTGACATCAGCATGTTTCAAAACCATTATTTGTTTTTTTCAGATTTTTTGCATGTTTACCCAGTCACCTTCCAGCAGCTGCAAACTCAGATACTTTCCACTTGTTGGTGGGTGGGGGAGGCACAGAGAGTGCTGATGAATGACACTGAAGTTTGGGGGTGTTCTCAGCCTTTCCTGTATTTGAAGTAGTTCATTCAAAGTCAACTCCAGCAAAATACATCTTCCTATTGCACCAGACTCAGCCCTGTTTCCTTAACAATAGGAGAGGATATAGGGACTATTTCCTGAGGGCAAGTTTAGGTCCAAATATGACCTGGGCCATACTAGCAAGCAGTGGGAGAGATGGACAGTGTGCCATCATTTCTCAAGACCCAGAGTACAGTCTAAGCTATTAGGTGCTGTCACCTGGAGAAAAACAGGCTTCACTGATCCACCTCTAAGCAATGGCCATGGCAGAGCACGAAGAGCAAGAGAGGAGGTAACAAGCCAGGAGGCTGTGGGCAGGAAGAGCTGGGGTGTAAGTCCAAGCAGTAAAGGTCTGCTAAACACCAGCCTTGACAACCCTGGGCTCAGTCTGAGAGTACTAAATTAATACAAGATTTCAGTGGTTCTGGGAGAGATGCTGATTTTGCATTTGGATCTGTTTTGAAGGAGACCATGAGCACGCTAAAGACAGATCTTGTGAGAGATCTCTTAGCATCTGTCCTCATGCCAAGCTTATGAGCAAGACCCTGGTTCCTCACACGAGGAAGACAGGGCAAGTCCAGAGTCGCTGACACTGTTCAGTTGTTTTCCCTGGCAAATACAATGAGCACCCAAAATCTTCTACCTACATAACCTTTGGCAGAACAGACTGGACTGTGTTGCTGGCTGATTGGTCCTTGACGGCCAGTGACTTTTGTCTTTCTAAGACTCCCAGCTGAAGCCTGTATGTCCTTGGCTTCAAATCCAGTGGCACTTGTTCCAGGACACAAGAGAAGCAAAGCTCCAGGCTCTGAATCTTCTCAGAGCTCTTTGGTGAGGCAGGAACAGGAAATGCTGTTCTCAGTCTTGGAGAGGCCAGCAAATCTCTGTGTTCAAATGAAAAGGGGGATTCAGCTGAGGGGCAGAACTGTCCTGGAGGAAGAGAATGAAAATTAAATGTTGGCAGGAATGGAAAATCCCTCTGAAGCTGGTGCAGGGAGGGAAGGTGGCTGCAGATGGAGGTTTGCTCTTGAATCATGCTAATGGCAAGATGGTGATTGGTGGTCCCTATGGAGGCACCTTGGCATTTGGCATGGCTCTTTGCAAAGAGATGTCCTCAAGCCAGGGTGGTTGCTTGCCCTAGAGCAAATAGCAACATCTCTTTTCCTTTGCAGTCTCCCCTTTAGAGGTTTGCTAGCTCCTGTAGCCTGGCCTTTGGTTAACTAAATGGCATCCTGGGGCCAGACCTGTGTGAAGTGGAAAGTGTGTGTGAGTGCAGGGGCTGGAGGACAGAGCCACAGCTGGGCTTAGGGCCCTGAAGTCATGCTGTCTGAGCCAGTAGTTGCTCTGTGGGTTCAGGGAACTTTCCTCGGAGCTGGAGTGGCCTTGCAGGGAAAACAACGGCAGTTGGAGGGAGCACTGTGTGTGTGTGTTTGGCATAGATCTAACACCCCGTTCTCCTTTTCCCCCACACCCCCCAATGATGGGGCATGTTTCCTGCAGACACATGGAGTCAGTAATTTGTGGTGAGCTCTACTGCCTGATAGCAGATGGAGGAGCCTCAGCACAGCTGGGAGTGAGACAGAGACACAGAAAGCAGCAAAGAGAAATGGAGTTTGGGTGGCAAAGAGGAAGAATTGGGAAAACCTTGGGATGCCAACTTTCTGGGTGTATCCCTTGCCAGGAAATTGGGTCCTCTGAACCACGGAGAGCTGCTTCATGCCCACAGCACCCACTGTTGGGGTGTTGCCAGAAAAGGGCTGGATTGCTTGGCTTTGCACTCCCGTGGTGGCATTACACAGAGCTGATAGTCTTGGCCCCTTGCCCAAAGCTTCCTTTAGCATCTTGCAGCTGCAACAGGGGTGGCAGCTTGAGAAACTTGGTCTCAGCTGGTGATTTTATTTGGGCACATCAGAAATGTTTCCAAGGCAAATGAGAGTGCCTGAAACAGTCTTGCAAAATGAGAGAGGCCGTAACAAATCTAGTAGTGTCTATCCCAGTGTTGCTGGGATCTGAGCATTGCAGCTGCAGGAGCAATAGGATTCAGAGGACTTTGGAAAAATGAGCCACAGAGGGGCTGGCGGTGAATCACTGCTAACAGTACAGGACCTCTGGCCGAGTGGCTGCCAGTCCAGCCGTGCCATAGATCTGTGCAGCAGCTTGTTGTTTTCCCCTTTTGTGATGATGGGAACATTGCACCATCCCGTCTTACTTCTGGGAAGAGAGGGGGACCTGCTTCCCATTGGAGAAACTGAGATCACCAGACACAGCCCCAAGGTAAAAACACACGAAACCAGTCTGTGAGGGACATTACTATGAACTGTTTCTTAGGGGCTAGGCCAGAGCTCTCAGCAGATGGTCTTTATTCCCCTCATCCAGGGACTTGCACGAGAAACAAACCCCAAATCAGAGCACCCATTTTGGGCCCAAGCTTTGTAAAGCCTTTGCTCTGCTCTGTCAAAGATGACCTCTCCTCAAAGAGTCCTCAAGAGACACCATCCAAACACAGCCACCAGCTTCTGCCAGGCTTTTTGTATGGGGATGTAGCCAGCTCTTCCTTTCCTCTCTGAGAAGGGTCAACCCTAGCAGGGTAGTTGGGATGCTGAAGGTGAAGTCTTCAGGCTGTGACTGTGCCTTGGCGCCGAGTTCAAGTCCTGTCTGTGGCTGCTGGCATGTTCCTGATAGCCATCTTTCTCCAGCACAGTCTTCTTACATTCAGCTGTGTGGCCCAACAGCATCTCCAAACCCATCAGCGTCTGGGTTCAGAGCAGTGCAGCACTGCAGATGTTGTGGGGAGCCTGGGCATGTTCTGTGGCTTGGTTGCATATTAACTCTTATTACTTTTTGATCAAGGCTATGAGCCTGGACCATAGAGCAGCTTGGCCTTAGGGTCTGAACGTAATAGGTAATGGTGCCCCTCTATGTGGATTGGTATGGTTGAGTTCATCTCTCACCCTATCCTGCAGTGGGATGCCTAATATAGTCTGTGTCCTCTATCCGCATGCTTATTTTCACAAATTCGGCAGTAGTTTCCTATCTTTGAAATCTCTGTCCTTAGAGCAAATTCAGTGGAAAAGGCCTATGGGTTCCAAAGCTTTAGTGTGGGGGACAGATGGAGAGAGCATGACATGCAGACAGTGAGATCACATAAGCCCCATTCATTTAGGGAACCATGTTAAAAATAAAAGACACATTGTAAAACAGGAGGGGTTGGAAGGTAGGGTTCGCAGGCAGCCTGACAGCCAGCTGAACCTTTGATTGCTTGGTTTTGGAAAGACAAAGCAAAGTTGTTGGCAAACAATAGAATATGAGTCCTTTCCACCCACCCCTCTGTTTATCCTGAGAACAGGGACATGGGAACTTTTCCTTTCTGTTATTGTTTTGATGGAAACACTTTGCCCCCTCCCCCTGCCAGCCCCCGTCATAAGCTTCATGCGTGTAATTACACTTCCACACGAAAGCTTTTCTCCTTTCCTAGCCAAAGTTTTCCCACTGCTGTTTTGCTTGTCTGAAATAATCCTTTCCAACCTGCCTCTATACAGCACTTGGACTGAGTTACATGAAGGCAGGTTGAGCATCCTCCCACACGTCTCTGATTTACTGTTACGAGTATGCTCTGATGCTGCTACCACCTCCTGTACTCTGCCTCCTCCAGCTTTCTTCTAGGTAACAGGTTGTTTTGCTCCATGTCTGAAGGAGATAGGGCAGGAGGAGGGATACCTGACCTCCTACAGGCTGTGTCTCACAGCTGACTCATACTGGTTTCTCAGAAGTGGTGAGCTCCTGATGAAACTTGTCCCATGGTCGCAGTCTTTCAGAAGACATGTGTCTCATGTAGATGCTCTGATGGCTAAGTAGGGTTGAACTTCTCCCAGCTGCCTTTCGTGACTAAGGGTAGGATTCAATTCAAGGTGATATACCCAAATGTAGGTGTTTGCATGTTACTGAGCTCCCATTATATCCCATGTAGGCATCCAGTGCCTGTGGAGAAGCCCCAGACCAGACTTGGCCTGAAGCTGCCATGCCAAGAGGTGTGTGTTTCACAAAGGTCCTGTGTCATACCTGACAGCTGCACATCCATTCGTGATGCCTTCATTTGTGTTCAATGGCATTGAACAGCATGGTGGGCAACTGAATGAATCCTTTTTTGTAATCTCACTGCACATTTTCGTTGAACTTGCAGAAACTTACTGTCCTTGCAACAACTCCCTTTCTCTCAAAGCTGATTAAAATTGGACAACTGGTTTAATAATTACTAGTGGCAGAGCAGACACTCAGCTGAAGCATGATGACACCAGTCATGTTTCTTAGGAAGCCAAGGTAACAGAAGGTAGCAGATAGAGGAAACAGGCAAGTCTGTGGGTGCATGGCGCACCACGAGCATCAGGCTCTGAGATTCTAGGACATCACTCCTGTGGGCTTTGAGGTGATGTGCTGGAGATTTGGGCACAGAGCAAAGCTATAATTTTTGTTTACTCCTTGTCTACAAGGAAGCATGGGATGCTCTAATTCTGACCTCCTCAATGGTTACACAAGGGGTTTGGCTGGTGTGGCTAATCACGACAGGTGAAACTATATTTGCATTGCATGCAGGATAGAAAACAGACACCAGAAGCTTTTAGGAACACAGTGGCTTGTAACATGCTGAGCTGCAGATGTGCATGTTCTGCATGTAACCTGACAGGGGCTTGCAAACACATTGCAGCATGTCTGTATTCATAACCTCTCCTTCAGGTCTATCTGCGATTATCGTTTGGTTCATGTCTGTGCCTTATGACCACTGGGATGGAGCATGCTTGGGAGATGAAGCTAACAGATATTCAGGATATAAGGAGGACTGGAGATTGTACTGACAGACTTGGCAGGTTCTTGAGACAGGTTTGACTCTACATATATAAACAGGAAGATGTAAAATCTTTTGGCTCCAGAACTGGACTGGGGAAGCTCTGGAGAGCTGGGTTGTGTTCTTGGTCTGGCTGTTCCTTCTGTCTCATTGGTGACATTTCTTTTTAAAACATTCCTTTGCCTCAGTTTCCTCCAGCCTACTCCCACAGTCAAAGCACAACCATATTGACAGCCTCACTCACTGGTGCTGATGACCAAGCTAGCTGGCAGGCATCTGTGTGGCATTCAAACCAGATGGGCTCTGTCTGTGTCCTCAGCTCAGTATATATCTCAGATGGAAATGGGCAACACGTTTTTCCAAAATGGACTTCTGGACCCCTTCCAGGCATAGCTGAAAGCCATTCCCCAAACCCTTGCAGAGTATTGCATATGTCAAGGGCTAGCTGGCTGGTTCTTTTTCCTCCTCAAACGCTCTGACTCTATTCCTGGGCCTCGTCTGATCACATGTCCTTCCTCTGCCTTTGCTGGGATCCTGTCCAGGAGTGAATGACTGCAGGATCACAAGGACATTGACAAGGGAACTTTGCTATGGATCTGGAGAGTGCCAGCCTTAGTCTTGAACTGGACTTATGTCTGGAGATGGAAGATGGCACAACTAGGTCAGAATCTGTCCCCTCTGAGAGGCTCCCATACTTGAAGCATATGTGAAGAAGAGATCATTCACTTTGTTCAACCCAACACTCTTGCTGCAAGGTCAGGGGTGTGGCAAGACTAACATGGGGTCAAAAACATTTGGAGCTGCACAAGGAAAGAGCAAAGTAATGAGATCTCAGGCATCAGTGGAGGGACAATCCTGGGAGCCAGGAAGGAATTAGCCCCTTCCTCTGCTCCTTTCAGCCACACAAAATTGTCCAGGTGCATTGTGGCAGTTTATTGCTTTCCTCTGAGGCATTAAGTTTTGGCTGCCATCAGAGAAAGGTTATCAGCATGCTGGGTTGGGATGGAAATTGCCATTCCTGTGAGTGGAAGCTCCAATATATCATTGAATAAGAAGGTACCAGGGCCAGAAAAGCTTTTGCCTCAATGAATTTACTTTTCCCAGGAAAGGTCAGTCTGAGGGGAATGTCCATTTCCACCCCACCACTTTCTACCTGCCTTCTTGCTGGATGAGTGGTTGTAGAGCATAGGGAAAAGCAATCCCAAACCTCTGTCCTTGGCTGGTCCCAGTTAGCCTCCTTAGCTCTGAAGCCGAACATCTTTGGCTCCTGGTGGGGGCTGTATAGAAAGAGTTAAGCTAAACTGACAGAGATCCTAATGCTTTGAAAAAGCTCCATTGTGAAGAAAAATCTTTGCACTTTTGTTGAGGGGTCATCTTTCAGAGCTCAGGCTTATGATAAGTTCAGGACATAAGGGAAACAACTGGCTGGGTTTCCCATTCCACTCTTCCCACTTTTTTTGCTTTTCAACCTTCTCAGTTTCTGTTTGCTTGTTTGTTTTCTTCTTTCCTGCCTGTTTCAGTGAATCAGATTCAGCCTTGGTGTGACTGCATAGGAACTGATGAGGTTACTCCCAGCCCAAAAGCTTATTGCTCTTTTTATTCTTACGTGAAGGAAGTGGTTCATGTATCCCCTAAATCCAGGCTGTGTATCTCTTTCTCAGAGACATGAACTTTTAGTTCAGCCTTAAAAAAAAAAAAAAAAAAAAAGCCTTGCTGGAAAAATGCAAGATGAGTCAGATGAGTGCTCAGATGATTCCTTTTCACTGCAAAATTCATGGTTCTTGACTTTTCCTCTCAGTTGTGCCTTCAGCCTGTGAAGAGGCAGATTCCGTTGCCTATGAATAGTCCTATCTTCTCAGTTAAGTATGAGCAAAGACTGCAGGTGGCTCATATTCAGTCCTGAATCTCTGCAGCCAGCTATGATTGAAGTGGGACAGCACTAGAGAATGGTTCAGGCCCCACCTCTACAAAGCAACAGGAGCTAAATGTTTCTTATCTCTTCTTGTTTTAATTGAAGAACAAGACCCAAATCCTTGTTTTGGTGGGACTGGAAATGAAAATGCTTCTTAAATAGTTATATATAATAATATCTAATATATAGAGTGTATCTGAGCATGTCATATAATCTTAGAACAAAGGAAGGTAAAAAGGAAAAATGAAGTGGGCAATGGTGGAGAGTAGAGTTCTGAAAGGAAGAAAGGAGAGAGTAAGCATAAAAGAAAGCTGAGTTTGGAGGAAGAGGAGTTGGCTTGCTAGGTAATTTATTTTTTTCCAAGTGCTTCCCAACTCTAATATATACAATATAAATAATTAAAAGTTGTGCAGGCCCAGTGCTAATCCTTGTGGTACTCCACAAGCAACTTCCTTCCCGCTTAGAAAGGATTCCACTGAGAATTATCTGATGGTTCTTGTTCTGCAGCCAATTTTCCGCTCCTGTCCATGAGTCTGAATGGAGTCTGAGCTCTCCTTTTGCTTGGTTCAGCCTCCCCCAAAATGCATGGTAAAAAAATCCCAGCATGTGAGGGCTTCAGCAGGCCTGTTTCCTCTGATCCTGAAGCTATGTGTGCTAAAATCTCACAGCAGACCTAGAGGGAAAAGAAGGTCTTTTCTTGTTGAGGTCTTGTAAAAAGTTGTAATTTCTGAAGCCCGTTTCAATCATACCATATCCATTTTGTATCTTAAAGGAGTTCTACAGCAGTCCTGCTGTATCATCACATCTGAAGTTTGACAGGCCTGTGATTACCTGATGCAATCTAAACTGATATGGTATTGTGGCATTGTCCCAGAAGCACAAGGCATCAACAGAGAACACTTTCCCCTGTGCAAATGTATGCTGTGGGAGCAGTGGTAATGAGGTGGAGACCCTAGAATAGTGAAAGGGTTGTTCTTTTTCCCTTTACCTGGACTAAATAGGTTGGATTTGCCCTGCTGTCACCAGGAAGATGGGTTTAGAAGGGGTATTACAGAAATACAGTGATAGTCACTGACACAGGTTGCATACACAGAATGGAGGATTTCCTGGGTGCTTCAGACAAGGCTGAATACTTCTGGCCTGGAAAGAGTTGGGATATCACTGAAAAAGGCTGCATAGGTGGAATCTCTATTTCCTGGGGTTAAGGGGACAGATGAGTTCTGAACAATGTTGCTCGGTGCAGAAGTCAGGCCTCAAAGATGATCAGCAACATGTTGGTAGGAAGGCACAGAGTTAGTGTTGATGGTAACATTTTGCAACGGTAGGATGGAGGAAAGAAAAGCATTTTTGAGGAGATGGGTTGAAAAAGCTGAAGAAGGCTTTTACAGTCAATAAAATACCTGATTGTGAGCGAAGATGGAAGTTTATCACTTATTCAGAAATTCAGGACCCTAACAGACCTACTATGCTCTGGCTTCCTAAGAGAAAGGGAGTAAATTCCTAGTTGCTGAGTTAGAGATTAGGACTCAAGAATTTGATATCAGCTGGCTCAAATGCAAGAAGTGTTCTCAACAGCAAGTTTGAAAAACAAATACTATTTCAACAGCCCATTCTATAGGGCTGCACTGACCAGTCTTGTGCTACTTGTATTACCCTCTACCCCTAGTGATTTCATTTTATGTCCAAACCAGAGTAGTCCAGGAGTTTGGTTTTCCATCTAGGCCAACAAGACTACTTCAGTCTCCTAACAGCTGTAAACAATGAAGCCATCTACACAGCCCCACTGTATTGGAGAAAACAGTGATAGTCTCTGTGCATCAGAGCTCATCTGAGCTCCTACAGATGTAATGGGATTCCCAGGAGTCAGGACACCACATCCTCCCTGAAGATGTGATAGGTATTTGAGAGACAGGAGTGAATATTTGAATTACTTGCCCAGTGCAAAGAATATGTGTTCTTCCTGAGAAAGGGGAACCATGGATGCATATTTTGCAAAGTAACGTTCATGCCTCTACTGTTCTGTGTCAGCAACAAGAGATTGTTATCTGCTTGTCCGGCATTGCCTGTGGCATTGCCCATCCTTCACACATTTGGCAAAGGAAATATAAGGGGAAGATCTTCCAATTTAGGATTCACTAAGGACAGCAGTGAGGCAGCTGTGAATTGAAATACACAAGCATTTCTGCAATGAGGACAATATAATTGCTCCTGCAAAAATCCAAGAGGCGTGCTGTTGTTGCATGCTCTGGCTGGCTGTTGCTAATGAATCATCCAGCTACTGGATCATCCCCATGAAGGGGATGGAAAATGGATCTCATCCAGAGAGATCTTGGGAGTTTGTTGCAATGTGATAACCCTGTTTACTACTTTAAGAGCTCCAGAAATTCAGGAGGTGCTGGCTGAACATCTGTTTAGTCCAGGATCTTGCCAGACACTCTTTGGAGGTATTAGCTCCGTGTTTCATTTCTCCATTTGAGATGTCTCAGAGGCAGCATGTTGCTATAGCCTAAAGAAAGTAAATGGGTCTGGAGAGAAGCAACTCTGCTTCACTTTCCAGTGGAAACTCAAAGCTCTGCTAAACGTTCAACAAGTGTTGGCTCAACTAATTCTCCCAGGGCAGAGCATCTGGGAGTCATGCTGCCCTTATAGCTCTTCCCCTTTTCCCTGCCCGATACACCTACAGAATCTCTGAAATCACTGGAGAAAACATACCTGTAGGATATTTCTGATTAGACCTGAAAAACCTTTCTGAGCATGTGTAAGAAACTGCTGATGCATGTTTTCTGCAGGATATAGATATGGAGAGGAGGTGAATTGGGGTGAAAATAATCCTGTAATTAATAAAATAAGATAATACAGATGCCCTGAGAATAAATGGAAGAACCAGTTCCTTGCTCAGGAGCAATTAAACTGTGTGGGTCATCAGAGGCCAGAGCTGTGCCCTGCTATGTTTCCTTAGTTAGCTGTGTAATCTAGTCCAGCTGGGTCTGGAAACCGCAGGCAATATCATCTAGGAGTGCAGCCCCTGCTTCATGCAGGGTAGATTGGCTGCCTGCTCACTGCTGTGATGGCAGATACCTCTTCCTAAGTTCCCAGCCTTTCATTTACACCTGGAAGTTGAGAGGTTCAGGTTAGACCCTGACTGGGTGGCCTCATGAGCAGGATGGCCTGCCAAGGCCATGTACGGCCATGCAGTGACCAGAGCTGCACTTCTGCTCCAGGGGAGAGGCTGATGCAGCAGCTGGGATCAGAAGGAGAACTGCCAGGTCACCCTCACCCCACTCACTCCCGTCTTGTTGCAAACAGTGACCATGGGGATAGGCTGCCCACTGAAGGAGGAGGAGAGGTGCAAAGGAGACATCGTCCTCTGTGTCCTGGGCTGGAGAGCTGCAGCTGAAGCCCCAGGAGGAACAGAGGAATCCCAGTGTTATGGTGGTGGAGAATGGCAAGGGCTGGATGGATTTGGCTGGCCTCCGGTCCAGGTGAGCTGTAAGCCCTAAGCCAGAGAGGATGCCACACTTCACCAAGAATGCCTTCTGTCCCCTCACCCTACTGTCAATGGCTGAGGCCCTGTGTGCTCCCAAACCACCGAGGATCTGGACTCTTGTCAGGCGCAGCTGCTAAGCCAACACGATGCCTGTCGGCAGTTTTTCTCTCTCTCGGGGAACTGCTGGCTGGAGGCAGGGCCCCTGCAGGCTTGTTTCAGCAAAACCGTGGGTGACACAGCCCAACGTGCACTCCTCCCAGTCCTGCCGCCTGGGAATGGGAGGCTGGAAGCCAGAGGGCTTTGCGGGCATTTCGGCGAGCTAACTTATCATTTAAGGTCAACCCCGGTGCCATTTGGAATGGAGCTCATATTTCCTTAACTGAAACAGCGAGTTCTGAATGTAATTACAGGATTAAAGGCGTGTTCTGGGGCTGAACACATGATTTATAAGCAAAGGTTACACTTTCAGTCTGTTTACAAGGCACCCTCAGCCCTCCTTAACCCTTTCTTTGCTGAAGACAAATGACAGATGACCTTGTGCTTCAGCAACGGCACAAGCCAGGGCCTAGGCTGGGCAGGAAGGAAATTCAAAGGGAAGTACCTCTGCTCCTGTTATGGTGTTTGTTCATAATGGTGAGATGGAGTAGAGGAGTGAAAAAAAACCTTCTGCTCTCCAGTGGGGGCAGACCAAGAAGTCGTTGGATATGTTCATCCCGTAGAAGTGGGAAGTGGATGTTCTGACTTTCTCCCTTTATGTGTCCTAGCATCTTTAGCCAGCTAAAAAGCCAAGGCTGTAGCACCAGCAGAAAGTTGCTTACAAAGTTTTAAATGACTGTCATTTCTAAAGTTGAAAATCTCTATGGCATTGCTCAGCTCTTCCCAAAGCCTTTTTGCCTGGTGGTCCCTCAGCAGTAAGATTTGGAAGGATGATTATGAAGATCAAACCTGACATCTGGTAAATGAGCCAAGCCCTGATTAATTTTTTCTATGATTCTTCTATTGAATCCACCAGTTTGTGGTGAAGCCAAAGCCTATCATGCAGAAAGTCAGCCACAAACAATCTCAAGCCAACCACTTTAGGCAGCTAACGTCATTGTCATGACTATCTCTCTTCATTGACTATAGGGATCCAGGGAAGTCATAGCTCTGTAGAGAAGATGACCAGAATTTTTCACTTATTTGAATGCATAGTATGTGCAATGACCAAATGAGGCATCTACAGCAGGTCATTTCCATGTTGTTCTGAAGAGTCCAAAGGATGCAGACCCAATGATGTTATTCCAAAAGTGAGGGTACTGTATTCAAAATTTGCATTTTTGCAGCCAGAACCTTGCCAAATTTAGTTTTCTGCTGTTTGCTCTAGTGAAGACTGTCCCACTTCCTTGCTTTTAGGGTTACCATAGCATTTCTTTGAAAGCCCTGGTGAGTTCAGAGCTACCCACAGCCTACCTCTGGGTTACATTTTTTCAAAGCATGTGCACAGATGGGTACAATTTTTTGTGAACTGAGCTTGCTTTTTTTTCATCTCATGAGAAGATCTGAAACATCTGCATGCGGTGAGGCACCCTGAATTCAGAAATACTGTTGAAGGTGTCCTCATAAGCATCTGCCTCTTTGATTTCAATTCCTGGTTAACTGGTTTCCCTCTAGCATTACAACAGAGACATATCAGTTTGTAATTTTTTATTTCCTGCTGGTATGAGGTATCAAAGCAACTGAAGTATTTTGGTGCACGTCCAGGGCTCTGAGTTCTAGTGTTCCATTGTGCTTACGGCAAAGGCTTCCTGCCAAACTGTGAATAAACAGGTACCTTGTTGTTCTGACTGGCTTGCCACTTTTCCATCATTTCTTCTAGAGCTGCCTCTAGCCTCAGGGAGGAAACATCCATGCCCTTGCTCTATATTTCTCTGTAGTCTTTGTGGAATGATAATGTGAGATTGTGTGTGAGCAATAACCCAAGGAGCACAAAGAGGAGAGAAGAGATGCAGGCATAGGAATTCATGTGACCACTGGGCTGAATTGATATCATGCTCCAAATGCGAAAATTTTAGTGTGGAATCAATGCCTAGAGAAGTTTAGATCTGGTTAATGTGTGTTATCTTCCTTGTGCTTTTACAAACTGAAAGGATTTATGGATCTAGGAAGCCTTGCCATTTTTATCTGAAATAAAGAATATTGTCAACATGAAAGAGGGGGCTCAGATCAGGGGCTGTATCTCATGTTTGCTTTCTTTGTTTACATTGTTTAAGGGTGACTAATTGACAACCCAAAGTTGGGTACAGACCTAAATATCCCATTCACATGCAGGTCTACTACACTGGAGGTGTGTTTGTTGTTGGGACAACGCAGACCTACATTAGGTCTGGTGGGGTTTATTAAGAAAGTTGCAGCAGTAGGCTAGCATGGCTGCCTCTGCCTGGTCCCTGGACACCTGGCTGGGAATACAAGATCTAAATGCTTCCTCAAGCATTTAGAAGTTAGCCATTCTTGGCTTAAGCTGTAGCATTGCTCAGCTATTTTGGTTGGCTTGGTGTGTCTCCAACCACCTAGCCACCCATCTATTTTGTTTCTGTAGCACTAATGCCTCTAGCAACCTAGAGCACCAGGTTGCAACCTGGAAGACCTGAACTTCCAGGGAATGATGAAGCACAGGAGATGAGAAACCCTATCATTTGTGTGCCAGGACAATGTTGTCATTACCACAAGTATGCAGTGATGTGTCCATCTGGCTCAGCCCCTTGAGGTTGCTTATAACCAGCTGAACAGTGATAGCTGGTTGCATGTGGAAGTGGGTTTTAAGAGGGCCACATACATGGTCATATCATCTATGAACAAAGAAGGGAGAACAAAATCTGAAAAAAGGGGAAAGCTGTTCTCCCAAAGATGGTGACTCTGCAAAAGACATAGGGTTTACGGTGACTGTCCAGCTGAATACACATTCCTAGTGAAATAATGTGGTTAGAAGAGCTGACACAATCCTTTGAGTAAGAGGCCTGAAAGAACTCTGCTGGTATTGCACCAAATAAAAATGAAGTGAACAGAATGGTCTGTTTGCAAATTTGAAAAATTCAGGAGGTCAGAAATATTTGGAAAAAGGCTTCCTGTGCAACCTTGATTTGGGCATGTTCTTTAGGACCTGGTGGTATAAGGGTGTGCACGTGTGTAAATTTATTTATTTTCTCTCCTGTAAGGCCCAGGCATCACTTGGTGCACAGTGGACAGAGCTCACTGGCACATGTTTGGTGCCCACCTCCCCTTGAGTTCATTTGCAGGGTGAATGCTCAGCATTGCACTAATCCAGAGCCCGAGTGTTTTTAGTGGGATTGCCAGGAACCAAAACACATGGTGACCTGTGGTGAAAATTCTTTTTGGATGGACTTGCCCAGATTATCCAGGGTACCATGCATCTCATTTCCCTTTGCACCTCCCTTACTTTATGATGTTGACAACCTGATGGTGTGCCAGGCTGATATGTTCCTTCCTTGAGTACATGGACGAGATGAGATGGTTGCATCTTTCTATGATGTGGGAAGAACCTTTTTATAGGATGGAAAAACTGAGACTGCCTGAGTTTCTTGTTTCTGAGAGAGGAAGGTGGAAGCCACTGAGGCTTTCCAGACTTCCTCAGGCTCTGCCGGGGACCGTGGCACAGAGGAGCAGAGCGGTTGTCTTGCATAGCTGAGAGTGCTTTTTCTATGGCATGGGGACCAGCACCAGCGTCACTTCAGTCTTTCAGTCTTTGACAGGGATATTTTGGGAGCCTATTGTGCCTGCTGGGGCCTGGTACGCTGGGAAGCTTGCAGGCCCTCGGGAGAGGCAGTTGCTGTGATTGCTGGAAGGGGAGGAATGATCCTGTGGCTCAGCCGCTAGACTGGGTCTTGGCAGCTGTGGGTTTATTTCCTGGCTCTGCTGCTGGCTCCCAGCAGGCAAGACTCAGAGTGGCACTCTCTCTAGCTCAATTCCTCAACTGCTCATTGCATGGTATTGTGTTATTTTAAAATCCCAACCGGGCTGCAGTAAAATGTCTCATATTACATGACAGCCCACAGCTTTGCTTGTATCCTCAGTGGGTAATTTGGAAGGGGACATAGGCCCCGACCAAAACCCTGAAACCCCGGGCCCCCCAACACTGGAGTCTGTATCCTACAGCTTTCATGCAATTGAAAATGAGGTGCTGCAGTGATTGAGTCAGCGATCTCTGATAGTGCTTTTGTGGTGAAACTTCCCTCTTTGCCCAGAGTTTGCATAAAGTCTGCTCAGTACTTAACTCCCACTTAATGCCACAAAGTATAGCTTGAGTTGAACTTGAAATGAAGCTTAGCCCAGTGCTGGGATGGGGTGCACAAGGTCTGGGCTGGTGAGACGGGGTTCTCCGAATCTACCAGAAAGTGCAACAAAGATGGGCAGTTTGGGAGTCCTTTTTATTTGTGTTCATTGATCTGGGGGAACACCGAGGAGCCTGATTCTGTACCTTCCCCATTCCTCTCTCTCTTTGCCTGGTGCTATTCAAACCCCCAAATTAAGGGTAACTCCACACACCAGTAAGCTCACAAACTAAAGCAAGAGACAATTGGTGGATATGGAGAGCTACAAAGACCAAGACTGCATGATCTCAAGGTTTCATAAAGATATTTGGGAGTAACTCAGTCTTAGAGAAATTTAGAGAAGGATTTTTCAGGGCTGCTGGTATAACCACTCTTGGATTACAACACTCTGCCTCAGGCACTCTCTTAGCAAAGGGGCATTGCCAAAGTCAGAGGCACTCAAAAGAGCTGGAAGTGAGCTGGAAGAATGAAAAGAAGATCAGCAAGTTGCATGACAGCTGGCTGGGGAGAGACATGACAGAAAACTGTGCTGTGGTGGAGGATGAAGGCTTATTCAGGAGGCCTTGAAGAGCCAGGAGGGAATACAGTTTAAGGAAAGGGTACCATACGCCTTGGTGGCACAACCAAGCTTCCTCCAATAAGAACCATCATCTGTTGAGGTAATTATTTTTGCATCATGATGGTGCCTGGAGACCCTGACTGGGATCAGGGACACATTGCAGCTGGCACTGGGACACCCCTCGGCTCTGGTGCTTCAATGCATGATGTGCAACCTCATCGTTCTGTGAAGAGGATGGGGCAGGGAGAAGGAAAAAACCTTCCCAAGAGACACCCCAAAAAACTGACCCCACCACACTGTGTCAAAAAGAAGCTGAAAGGTCTGAAGTTGGACAAGGGAATAATAAGTATTACCTCAACAGACGGAGGTGGAAGGCAGGTCTCTGGCCATCAAATTTTATGCAGAAACTGTCTCTTTTCCAGGGAAGCATCATCATTTGAGCTATTTTAAGACCAGACTGGATTGAGCTCTAGGAAATATACAGTAAGAAGCTGCCCCAGGACTGGCAGGGAAAGATGCCAACTGGTCAAAGCCTTTTCAGTAATGTAGCCATTTGTACAACTGTTTATATTTCCTCGCCAGCCCTGTGGACAATTAAGAAAAAGCCTGGCTGAGATATGGGCTATCATTATTGGTCTAGACGCTGGATTGGCTCCACATCATAAAAATCTTTAAGATGAAGAGAGCTGTATGAAGCAATCACTTGCAAACTGTAGAGAATATTCTGCAAATCTATAAACATGACTAGCAAAAAGAAAAGAAGTTCACAACCCTATGCATCCGTGGCCAGCAGCTTCACTGATTGGAAGCACGTCAGTCACTGGGAGATCAGTCAGTGGCTTCACTCTCTGTGTGCACTTGCTTCCACCGAAGCAAAAAAAAAAAAGGGATAGCAGGGGGTCAATTTTCTCCTTTGGCCTCATTTTGAAATCTTGCCGAGTCCCTCTAACTCTACTGCTGTCAAGTGGTGCTTCGTGCTTCCAAAACATTGCTAGTACTGGAGCCCTGGCTAAAGCCAGGATTGCTAGGTCTGGCTGTCCACTGGAGAGGGGTCTGTGGCTTACTTCCATGAGCCCAATATCTAACTACACAAGGTGGAGGAAAGTTGGAAGGGGAGGCTGAAGGGAAGTGACTCATGTGAAGCCATTCAGCCGTGTCAAAGCACTGCTGGGTACCAGGAGATAAATCTGAGATAAATCAGAACCTGATCTTTTCTCGCCCATTTGGCCTCCTACTTGACTTTGGGGGGAGAATGTTCTTAGCACTTAATGGTGAAATTCATGGTTCAGGGGCTTGGTTTTAATTTCTTATTTCCAGTGTGCTGGTTAGTAAAACTTCCATGCAGAGAGATGTCCAAAATTTGCCTGGGGTGATTGATGTCAGCCTGATCTCATCTCTGCTCATTTATTCGTGCTGGTTATCTCTGGCTTCAGTCTTAACTCATTCGGATAATTGCATGCATTCTCCTTTGGGACATGGGAGTCCTGCCACCAGCCTCGCCGACCAACTGCCTCGAGTTATTGAGGGGGGGTTATTCGTATTAACAAGGAGAGGGAGGAAATGAACTAAGACAGTCTGAGGCTCATGAACTACTTTCTCCCTGCCTGTCTCTCAGTAGGGACTGTCCCAGCACCACATTGTCCCATGGGGAGTGCTTTGTTGATGCTGTTCGCCTCTCCACAGCACCAAGCCACTCTTAAACCATCCCCTGCCCCAGGCAAAAAGCTCTATCAGTGCTATGATAATATCCCTTAGGTATTTATTTCATTAACCTTTCCTGCAAACAAAACTTTGAAGTCATCAGGTTATCTGAGAAAATATCTTGCTCTCTGCTTTATGATTTGTATCTTGCCTTGTTCCATCCAATTCCTATCTAGATTGTGAAACCACTGGATTAAGGATCCCCTTTATAGATATGTTTGTGCTGTACAGATATGAGATCTGCTGCAATAGACTTATGAACTGCTTTGTCCTGCTTCCCAGCTGCGTCAGGTGGTGGAATTAACAACGAATTTCCTACCTGGTTCAACAAGGTTTTTTCTCATGCTCCTTTGACAGGGATGGTCAGAAACAGGGAACAGCTTTTGTGGGAGAAATAAGGCAACTACGACTCTTCAGCCAGGAAGTGAGACGGCTAAGGGAGGGTATAATAGAGATCTATAAAGCCAGGAGCAGAATGAAGGAAGCAAATGAGCAAGCAAGCAAACGAGCACATAAAAAATCACCTCCTACCAGCCAATAACTTAACAAAAGGAGCTCCATGCCACTGGAGATTGCGAAGGCTAAAAGCTGGCATGTGTTCAAAAACTAGCTGGATGAATCAAGAACTTTTAAGCACAAAGCTACCACCTTTGATCACTGGAGGGTGGGAGAGTGTCCCAGGGAAGCATCACTGTACACTTGTCTGGTCCTTAAATCCCTCACTGGGTGCCTGTTACTGCATAGTGTCCAAGAAAAGACATTGGGCTGGTAGGGTCTGGTTGCACTTGTGCTCTAATGAAATCAGCACAGTCCTGTCCATGGACTGAGAACTGAGCGTCTGGCCCAGAACATATTCTGCAAGGTAGCTTGGAGCAAAGCAGGGAAATCAGATCTCGCTTGCTTAAAATCAAAAACAGGCTTAGAAAGCAATCCCAGAGCAGGAGCGCCGTTCTCCAGGAAAGGTTCCAAAACCAACTCCTGGCCTTGGAGAGTAACATGGCAAACCACCAATAAATAAATAAATAGATAAAGAAGTAAATGCAAAACCTGTGTAGAAAGCTCCCTGAACAAATGGCAAAAATATTTCCAGTTTTCAGGCCACCTGCTTGTCATCTATCACTTAGAAAAAAATGAGTGTTCTTTAAATATTTGTATGGAGAAAACAGACCCACCCTCCTGGGTTTGCATGGTGATTTATACTGCAGCCTTTTCAAGGTCATCCATTGCCTAAATCCCCTGCCTGCCTGAAGCCTGGGTCCTTCAAGGAACCCGATCCCCATGATCATCTAGATTAGAAGGGGTAGGGCCTGTTTCCATATCTGTCTTAGTGCTGGCATCTGAATTTTGAATGAATTTGCTGATTCCTCAGTCTGTACTCAGACACTAACATTCTCCTTTGGCTGCTCTGATGAAGACTTATATGAAGGGTTTTCAGCTGAGGGGCTTTCAGTGACAATATTCTTAAAGATACATCTTGGAGTATTATTTCAGGCTCTTACGACCAGCTCACAAACTCTCACTGTGGGTTGGAACTTGATACGTTCGAGTTGTGCTCCTCTTTCATGAGGAAAGGGAGCTATACTAAAGGAGTTTTGTCACTTTTGGGAAATTAGGAATAAGATAAAGCCAATACTTGCATCCACTGTTGTTTTTTTCTTTTTTTTTTAAGCAGGTATGCAGAGAAATGTGATGCTTGGCATACGGAAGCTTGGGATCAGCAAATAGATATTGGGCTGGATAGACTGGAAGGATTCATCTCCTCTCAGGAATGAAACAAGCAGACTGGATAAACTGATCTCTGGAGATGCTGATCTTACTGCCTACAAAGAGAGCTTGGACAGCCAGGTAGAGTGTTAACCAATTCTGCCCTGGCCAAAAAGAACAAGTCTCTAGAGTCCTATGATTAGGGACCTAGAACATGTCTAATCAGGCTAACTATCTCTCCTCTTCAGCTTCTACTTGAACATCTAGAGGTTTCTCCTTCTGTGACATGCACAGGGTTCACAGACCAGGCTTCACCCTGAAGCTCTCAGCAAATGCAGCGAAGGGCATGGCCAAATTCAACTGCACATGTAAAACCCACTGTTGCTTGTAAGATTTGAGGTCGGCACATGGAACAGTGCTGAAAGACCAAAGGGAAATCCTATCTGCATTGGTTTCAAGCAGCACTTAACCATCTTGATTAGAAAAACTCCAAATGCTGTACCAACAGTTACCTTGTTTTACTTGCTCAAGTGGAAAATATAATGGAAGGGGATTCCCCAGCTCCCTCCCCCCTTCTTTTTTCTCCTCATTAGGCAAAAATCTGCTTCATCAGTACTTTTCCTGAGCACCGTAATGAGAGACAAAATATACCTGTCAGTGACAGGCTTCTCAGCACAGGCTTTTGTGTTTTGCTTTGCATAGGGAAAAAAAAACAACAAACCCTCCACAGCAGAGCTCTTAACTGTTTTGGGGCTGACTAAACACATCAGGTTGCTGTGAGATGCAAAGTATGGGAATTAGCACAGCAGATCCCAAGGAGCTGACCATGGACGGGGGGAGCAGAGCAACAAGGTGACTACAACAGTAGCTGGGGAGCAGGAGCTCTGGCAATTGCCTGCTGCAGCTACAACTTCCTTTGTCGTCAGCATGGAGGTGGGGTCAGAGCAGGCACATGGCTAGAGACATATTTTCTTCCCAGGGCAATTGTTTATAGATGAGTAGGAAGGATGAGTAGGAAGGATCATCCTCCACTGCACAGTCCTCCAGGAGAAGGAATGCAACTGGCAGGGAAAAGTCACGACATGCTCTCCGTATTATTATGCTCTCAGTATTATTTTCCCTCCTTTATAAAATTCAGCTTTAAAAAAGTTGGCTTATTTGGCTGAGTTCAGACCTCTGGCCTTCCAGCTGAAGCTGGCAAATTGAAGGAATTTCGTTTTCAGCATTGCTTGGCCTTAGCAGCAGAGCTGAAGCAAGTCAAAAGCACGGGAAGGGGAAATACTGTTGTTGTGGGTTTTGTACCTGCTTGTGGTGACCGCATAAATGGACTTTTCTTGGTCTCCCAGGCTGTAAATCTAACCACTGCCATGAAATTCCCCACATAAAACAAGAAGGCACAATTGAACCCTGATTTATATTGTCTGTCTACCAGGCTCCCTATGTCCAAACTCCCCCCTGCACTCTAATTACATCAAGGTCTCCCCACCAGCTTGCCTGTTTCCTTCCTTCGGCCAGTCCTGGGTTGTATTTATAGTGACAACCAGCCACTCTGTCCTCAAAGTTGCATGTGTATGGAAAGAGCAAGGAACAATATTTACGTGCCAACAAGATTGTGTGTGTGTGTGTGTGGGGGGTTAATCAGCACAGATCAAACAGAGCTGGTGCAGAGCTTCCCATGATGTAAAGAGAGATAGCCTATTGTCCCCACCATGTTAAAGAACTGAGTATCTTGTGATTTGGAATTACCGAGGCAAGCGTGCTGCATGGGAGAATGAGCCTTGGGCATCCATCATTACAAAACCAATGTCATCTTCCCACTTCACGTTAGCGGTACATAGGTTCTTTCCGCTACTTTGGGATTTGGCCCAGATTGTGCTTGGACTGTGATCGCTTCCAGATGTTCTCAGCCCTCCGGGGGACACAGGCGTGCCAGGCTGTAATTGGTATGCAAGCAAGCCCCATGTGAGGGGCATATAAAACATTACCTATCCCCTGGCCAACGCCTCCTGCCTGGAGGCCTGCTGGTCACCAGCAGCAAAGGGGAAGGAAAATATCACAGCCTGGTGGAACAGTTTCTTTTATTACCATATCCCTGGGCAAAATGGACAGTGTGCTAAGTGGCACCTGGATGGAAAGGCAGGAGAATGCAATAGGAAGAAGCAATGAGAATGCAGTCAAAGCCAAAAGCTTTAAAAACCTGAAGAAAAACATTGCTTCTCCCACCATTGCCAAGTTTATTTCAGTATGTGGCAACCTGGTGAAGTATGTTCCTTTATAAGGGAGGAATTAGAGAGGACAAGACCTTAAATTCCTGCCATTTGCTCAAGAACTCCAGCAAACACCTCCTCCTTCTTCCCCCTCCTGCTGATCCGATTTTAAGGAGATTTTAATTTGAGCCCAAAGTGCTGGAACATAGACAGGAAATGGCTTATAATTTGCAAAAGTGTATATAGTTTCATGGAAAAGCAACATACATACCAAAACCTATGCCTTTCAAATTCTTCCCAGCAGCCATCTCTTCTGGCCTCAGGACAATGAAGTCTCTGTGTTCAGGTCTGTTTTTGGTCGAAGCGGTCCATGACTGCTCTTTTGTGACCAAATAGAATGCAAGAGCAAGCCGGACTGAGTGCTTGGTGCCTTAATTACTTTGGGTGCTCCCTGGCTGCTTCTGCCGCTGCAAGTGGCAGACCACATGCAACTGAGAACCACAGAGGGGAAATTCAGGCATTCCTTAGAAATCAGTGGCAAGGCTCCCATCAGCTTTGACAGGACCAGCACTTCAACCATTGTGCTGGGACGGACGGATGTGTGCTTGCATTCATATTTATGACAAGGTCGTTGTGAGATAGAAATGTAGTTGGCTTCAGCCACTAAGAAAATTGGGAGTCCCAAAGGCTCCTCTGTCCAGTCTTTGCATTTGTCCTAGAAAATCTGCAGGCACAAAGACAGGCTACACAAAGAATGGTTTGCTTGACTGGCAAACACAAATGTGAGCTTTTGCACGTACAAAGGCTTGTCTGCAAGCAAAAATTACATAAATAATGCAAAATGAGGAGCATGTGGCCACGACAAGAGGATCTTCAGACTAAAATCATATCCAGGCCCATCACCAGTTTCATTAAGGAAACAAGATCAAAATTTTGAGACATATAAGTTGGCTTCTGAATAAGAGAGTGGTCTCTGGCATTGGGTAATCAGGAGGCAGATAAGCTCTTGGACAGTTGGGACTGCAGAAAGCTGACAATGCTTCTGTTCAGATGGGGATATTTAAAAGAAACCATCCATATACAAGTGAGACATATCATTGGAATATGGTCCACATTGCAGGCTGCTCAAACACTGATGGCCCAATACTATCGGCAAGCATTAGCCTGGAACAAGATTCTCAGACAATATAGATGTGCAATTGTGCATGCAAAATGCATGTCTAATTGCTCAACTAATTGCAGTGAAGCTATCAGAATTGCATAAAGTGGGGAACCTACAGAGACTTACTCTCTGTGATTTAACAGATGCACTTGTAGTAGTGGCTCAGCTATGTTAGATGTTCAGTTATGCCCTACATTAGATACCTCAGACAAGATCTGGATGGGCTGAAGCACTATACTGTTGGTTGGAAGTGAGAGATGCTGGGCTGGCTTTTTGAGCTGTGACATTATTTGGTTTGCCAAAGCTACTTGTTCACTTGCTTGGAAACCCTCTCCCATTTTCAAACCTGTGCCTTAGAGTCCAAGCTTAAAATGCAGGCCTTTGAAACACTATGTAACATAAAGTGCCCTTGGTCAAATAATTTACTGCCTTGATTTGCTCCTTCCTTTTGGAAACTGAGGGTAATTATGCCTAACTATTCTCATCAATTAGGCACAGCTGAAATGTGGATTCTCATGATTTGCCTTTGGAAGGGGCCTATTTCTCTCCCACTTACAATCTTGTTGCAACTGAGGCTTATATGAACACTGGTTAGCTTCTGCTGCCTATGACTTGAAGCTGCTATCCACGAACCCACAGCCAGGCTATTAGCAGCCACCTCTGAGGCCCACAGGCAGCATCATAACCTCAAGCCTATTTGAAGGCATGGGCAGAAACTCAACCAGGGATGCTTGGTGTTTCTAGCCACCATTTCATGCATGAGCATGCAGGACCATTTTCTCACTTTGGACAAGGTATAGCGGTGGTGGGATTCCTACCTTTTCCTTGAAGCTACTCTTCCTCTAACCCTGGGTAGAGCATCACCAACTCATTAGCCTCAATCTAGGAATTTAAGGCAGAGACCAAGAAAACCATGCCATGTGTTCAAGGCCAGTGGTTGAGAGGTATTTTGACTTGAATGAGGAGGTACAGAGAGCTCTATCTGGAATATCATAATTCCTCATTGGCCTTGAAAAAGAGCCTGGGAGTTCTGGCATTTCACCAGCTAATTACCTGCAAGAAGAAAGGCTGGGGCTTGGCTTTTGAATTGCAGAATGAACCATTATGCAAAATGAACATGGAATTTAAACCAAAAGAAAAGTCAGAGCCTGTAGTGTGAGGGGCACTTTCCCTCTGCTTGGATGGTCTGCGTTGCTCCCTCTGTATGAGATACCTTGTCCGGCTGTGTGCATCATGCATGCACTGTGACCAGAGTGCCTGCTTAATGAGACCACAGCATTTCCCAGCTCAAGGATCAGCCAGCAAGCCAGACACTGTCTTCTAGAGGGGAAGTGAATCCCTGTTTACATTAGTTCTCCTGCTGGGGTTGAGGCCTCATGTCTGCCCCTGAATCCCCAGCCCTGTGCAGGGAGAGCTGGGGAGAACTGAATCAAAAAAGTTGCACAGGAAGCTAAGTAGGGCCGGGCGGCTAACTCTGTGTGCAGGAGATGGACAGGGCATCTATGAGCTTGGCTCAAACAAGACAGTTCTAGACTCTCTGCAGCTCTGAAAAATCTCAGGAAGTATTGGGATGTTCCCCTTGTAGCACCCAACTGGCAGGGACCTCCTGATTTTCCCAGTAGCTCCAGGCATTGTGTCCACTGGAGAACTCTATGGTCTTGCCTAAGCAAGGAGAAGACTTCCTTCAGGTTATCTACTCCACTCCTCGTACCTTGGCTTCTGCATTTCTGGGGGCTGTTGTGAGACGACAGCAAGAGCACCTATAGGATGTGGGTGAGGTGGTGGTGAAGTTCCTGTCCTCAAGAGGGTGCAGAGACGTTGCTGTGCTCTGCAGACATTCCCTGTCACTACCACCACGTGGGTCTGTCTTTGTGCAACTGTGCTCTAGGGAACAGCATGAAGGCAAAATGCATATGCAGAGGAGAGTTGAAAAAGGGGTCACATGGGCCTTTCAGCATGTGCTGAGATCCAGAGGTTCTGCAGCTGGGAGAGAAGACAGACTCCAGCAGTTTGGGTTTACTGATAGGCAAGAGGAAAAAAATGATGGGACTTAATGAATCTGGTCCATTTTCAAGTCAATCTATGCTTTCAGCTGGGAGGGAGCAAGGGATGTTCATAGTTTTGGAACTGAGACTAGCCAACTTCTTAAGTCCAGTCTGATTCCAGAATTTAGAAGCTTTGGAGTCCCTGGGTGCAGTTCTGTCATTTCTAGTTATTATAATATGGTTCAGATCTCCAAAGAAGCCAACTGGACCCCAGCTCTCAGCAAAATTCAGCTTGTGTTTCTGCTGAAGAAAAGTCCTGGAATAATCAGTCCATTTGCAAATGTCTATTATAACAAGAAAGAGAAAAACTGGATCAAATACTAGCTCTGCAAAGCCACAGAATGGGTTTCCTAGTTCTTATTTCCTTAGCCTGCCTGCCCCTCAGAAATGCATCTGAAATGATACAGGATGCCACAAGAAATTGCTCATTGGCTTCCATGGGACTTGTGCATAGGTCACCAGGTGCAAAATGGTGCTGGTATTTGCTGACAAAGAACACAGCTTCTTTTTGCTGCCCTCGTGATGTGTAGCTGATTGTGGAGATGTTCAGTACTTCTTGTATGAGGATGGTCCTTGAAAACAATGGCAAAATGCCTTTGGTTCTTTCATAGTGAAGGGCTGCAGTTGGAGTCTTGGAAAGAGCTATTCTTTTCTTTTATTGTTGTTGAAAAATGGAAAAACATACCATTTCTGTTCAAAGCCACAAGCTGTTGGTTGCTCAGGCATGTCCTTTCTTCTTTCCTCTCCCACCACCAAATCATTTAATTCTTGGTATTCAAACAGAAAATGCAGGCCATTTCAATGAAAAGCCATGCCAATTTTGGTTCTCTGGATTTCTGTAGATTTTCATCCAACCTTCTCTACTTGGTATCAAGAGGCTGAACATCAGCTTCTTGGAGACCTGTCCTGTAAAGTATTTTTAATGTAAGACAAATTCTTCTGCTACTTTCCACTTTTAATGTCATTAGCCATATCCTCAGTGCCTTTTCATTCAAATATTAATGATGTAACTCAGTCCCCCTGTTCTCCACTCTCAAATAAATGTTTTTTTCCAGTTGCTCTTAACCCATATTGGCCATACTCCATCCTAGTCAGCTTATTAACTGCCCTGTGCTCACCTGTTTTCAGGAAAAGCTGCAGAAAGGGCTGAACTAGGCTCATGAAAAGTTTTAACTCATTCATCACAGCTAGGATATTCATGTATGATGGATCTTGGCAAGTTTATGGAGAGGATAAGACTTGGTGGCCTGCCTTTGCGGAGATCTGGACTCTAACACAACAGGTCCCTTCATGTCCTGTGCTACTGCAGATATCTGCCCTGCTCCTTGCTAAGAAAGTCACAATATTTTATTGTGACACCCAGCAGAGGCTCTGCAAACCTGCAGGGAGTGAAGTTCCTCACTGTCTCTAAGGTCAGATAGGCTCAGAAGATGGAGGAAGGACTTTTTTTGTTTCTAAACAGAAAATCATCTCACTTTAATATGAGTAGGACACAAAGCTATACTCCTAAGTGAAGATGGGAAGGGGATGGAAGAATAAGGCTTTAATAGCTGCGTTCCTCATTCCTGAGTCTGATAGTTTTTGGTTGTTTTTTTAAAGCTGCAGCTTTGAGATTCATATGATCTTCATATGACAGGGCTCTTCACTTTCATTTCCTAAGAAAGAAAGCATATTGTTAACTTTTGCAATAAGGAAGAAAAATCTGAGGCAGTGACAAAAAGCAACAGACTCTGATAAACAAATAAAATGTCATTTTGCATTCTTGTGAAGTCTCATGACATCCAAGACAACCTTGGGATTTTCTAAACCCCTTTGCACAGAACAGCCCACCTTGTGGTGCTCTTACATTTATGTTTGGAAACACTGCGGCAATTGAAGATTCAAAGCAGCCTTGGTCTGACCCCAGCTGTTGGGGCTGGCGCAAACCCCTTTCCAGACCGGAATTGCAATGAACCAAACTGACCCTCCCCCTTCCTTGAACCCCGGCACCTTCCAGCTGTGGAGACACTCACAAGCCTGCATGGACCTTAGGCAGGCTAAGCTCATCTGTGTAGCAAATCTGAGAGCACTGCAAAGGGCCTGGAGACCGTGATGGGCTGGGGAATGCCTGTGACCCAGAGGGTCAGTCCATTCTTTGCCTCTTTCCATCTCTTGCTCTCAGAGAGACAGGGCTGGAGGCACTCCATCCTTTTCCAAGACTGTTTGTGCTTTGAGGAATAAGCTGTAGAGGGTGCTCTTGCTCTGCCTGAAATTGAGAAAGTTTGTTCATCTCCTGTCCCATCTCTTCCTTTTTTTCTCCCTTCTATCCCCTCCCTTTAAATATAAGGAAACAAGTGAGACTGCTGCTATGTGAACTCTGCATAGGAACCACAGAGTCAGCGGGGGAGAGCCATTTCAAAACATCCCCCTCCCCTGCTTTGCTGGGGGAGGCTGGGATTGAAGGCTGAACTTTGAGGGGCTGTGTAGCCGAGGCAGGCGGGGAGGGCAAGAGGCTGCTTGTCGTAATCTGCATCAGAAAGAACCTCTGTCAGCATCAGCAGCAGCTAAAAGGAGAGGTGTTTCTTCCCTTCTGGGCTGGCCTGGGACAGAAAGGATGCACTGGGAGACCTTGAGCTGGTGGCTCACATTTAGGACGGAGGATCTCCTTCAGTTGTGCTGGCATCGTATTGCTGCTGCCTGTATCTTGGAGAGGCCCAACATACTGTTGCACAGGAGAAACGTGCTGTTTCTTAACCATTCCGGGGCCAGGATATTTATTAAAGCAGTTTGGGGTGCCTCAGCTTTTCTAGCTGCTGGAAACAAAGGTAACATGCACCCTGCTGCCACGCTCTCTTTTGAGAGCTGCTTTCTCTGGGGCTGGGTTTGGTGTCAGTTGCTTGTTGTTGCTCTGGGCTTTTGTCGCCTCAAGAGAAGGGAGGACAAAGAGATCTGCCCACAGGGATTTATCTCCATCAAAGCTCTTGTTCCAGCAAATCGCACTGTTCTGTATAAGTTCAAATTGAGTGCTGAGGTAGCCAAAAGCCCTAACTGTGCTGGATTTTACTGCTTCCTTTATGATAATGCCTGTGTTTCAGTCACCAGAGAAACAGTCAGCTTTCCGTTTAAAAAAGGCAATCTGTCAAGAAAGAACTCACCTGTTGTGCAGCTTGCCTGGGGAACTCCGTGGCACAGGATGGCAGCAGGGCAGCTCTTGTATGCAAATACACCTACACTGTTTCAGAGGACAAAGAATAGAGATTTTTAGAGCCACAGAAAACAAAGATGGGAAGGATCATGACAGGTAGTTTAATGCATTGACCTTCCCCAAGACAACAGCAACTCAACTGAAGGCAATCTTTGCCTGGACTGCTCTTAAAATCCTCCAGTGAGGGAGATTTCACAAACTTTCCAGGCCATCTGTTCCAGAATTTCACTCTTCTTGTTTTGGTATTAGTTTCTGGAATACATTTTTCATTCCTCATGCCTCTTGGCTAATCATTCACCAAAGATAAAGAGGATTTTGTCCCCTCCACTGTGTGAATCTGCACAATAATTGGTACGGAAGAGATCAGTGTTGCCTTTTGGATCTCTATGCTGATTTGAAGCCAGGCTTAATATGATTTATGAACAGCCATGACTTACGTTTCTAGGCCTGGAGGTGGACATACACACCACTGAAATGCAGCTGTGCTGGAAGAGAGGACACCAGCTAATGGAGAGGCTGATGTGGTGAGGTACTGACGACTTCCCCGAAAGCTGCGGAGGCTCAGTCTTTCTTGGAAGGTACTCCACAAATAACTCAAACAGGTTAGGGGCAATCATGTTTTGATGACATCCACAAGATAAAAAATTTCTTTCAGTGCAAACCACATAAGGCTAGAAGTGAGGAAATTCAACGTAGGAAGAAATTAGAGGTGGAATTTGCTTCATGACACTTTATCCTAAGCTTTAAAGAAATGTAGTCTTGTCTAGTTCTCTAGGCTCACTCCATAGTCACAGGCAAAGGACTGGTGCCTCCACAGGGTCAATTTCTCCCTTTCAAAGTGGATGTTTAGGTTACATGGCAATGGAAGCAAAATGAAGACACTTCCCATCTGTTTTATTTTTGTATTACAATACAGACTTCCAAAATTCACAAGGCTTCCAATACATTGATTTCAGGTGACCAAAATTGTTTAAAACTATCAGTAGTCTAAAATAGTTGGAGGTATTCATAATTTGTGGAACAGCATTTGCTTGCTTAAGAAATTCACAAATAATTCCCCATACTGAACACTGCTCAGAATGCTGAAATCTTGCTCGTGAACATACGCTAAGAGGAAAAGCCACAGTCACCAAGTAAATTTCTTGTTCATCATCTGAACTTATATTATATGCAGCTAGCATTTGAAAGCAAGTTGCTTTCTGCCATCCCCTGAAGATCTGTGGTCACGGAACATTTACTCATTTTTCTACATGATTTCAAAATGCATTACTATTTACTTTGACAAACACTCCAAATGAATACCACATCTATGAAATTACAGATATCAAAGTAGAGATGTAATAAAGCTATTAATCTTCTCATCCGTTCTCTCTGTCTGCTGAAATGATGAATCTTTAATTATCATAGCTATATCATTATTTTAGTTTGGAATGTTTTAGAAAATGGGACCAGTATTGTTTCCCTCTTGGGAGACTAATCTAAGGTCAAGTCATTAAGCCTAAGGATGTTTGTCTTAGATCTTTTACCACTACCAAGTACCATAGGCACACTATGCTACTTCTGCTTAATCCATTTGGTAAGTGGGACAGATGAAAATATTCCTTCCAGAGAGGGGGATTCATATGAAGGTCAGCATTTTGCTTTTGCATCCTCTACTGGTCCAAACTGTATACCCTCATCTTGGTTTTATTTGGAGAAAGCAAAAAATAAGAAATTGAACAACCAGCAGAACCATTTTTCTACTCCAAAACTTTCCTTGTCAGCTGTGACAGGCCTCCTTTGCATTGTCAAATTTTATATACTGAAGTCTTCAGCTGGAAATTCTTAATTTAAGGCCCAAATATAGGATCTGAAATACAAATTTCCATGTGTATCTACCGCTGCAGTAACTTGGCACTGTTCAGTGTTTCTTCTAAGAGCAAGTGCCTCTTTGAACGCCTGTGCAGATATCAGGGGAAAAAAAAAAACCTGTGGCATTTTTGAAGGATGTAGAGATGAATAAGATCTAACATTCTTCGGCTATATGCTCAAGAGTGTCACAACAAAGACATTTGTTGCATTCATCTATTCATCTGGAAGAGAAGGAGTCAATGGAAACAGTTTGATATGGGAGAGTCACATCTGGTGGGCCAGCACAGGCTACATCCTCTCTAATTTAGGCATTGGAATTATGGTGAAAGAAGCATCAGAACAACATATTTGTGATCTGGCCCTGGCCAAGACCAGGGTTTTTGATAAACCTGACTTCTTAGCCTTGACTTCAGTCTTGTGAAGGCCGCATGTATTTAAATGCATCCTACAAATTTCCCTTGCTGGAAACTGCTATCTCTGTACTTCCCCTATCAATGTTTTGATCCCAGTCTTTCACCATCTCCTCTTGTCACAATTTAATCCCTTCTGATAGAGCTCCAAGGTGGGCAAGGAGAGCTCTGAGTAGGAATTACTGGGAAGGAGGGCTATGGGTAGGAGAAGGGATGTTTCCTATCCTACTTTAGTTCTTTTCCATCAAGAGCTCTGCTCCGCTGGACTGTAGAAGCATCAAACCAAAGTGGAATCTTCCCCAAAATTCATGTTACTACCTTGCAATTCTGGCCAATGGCAGATGCTTCTTCACAAACCAAAATAATTTCTGGAAGAACTGGGCAGTGGGAAACCAGAAAGGCTTTGAAGCATTGAGGAATGGTGACTGCTCTTGCAACACAAAGTACTTTAAACCTACATACTGCAAAGGAAATAGGAGAAAGGTGAGGATAGGCTATGCAAGCTTACCTGCTTTCCTGTCTCTTCAAAGTTACTGTGGCCTTTCTAGCAAGGGGAAGAGTTCAGTATTCCTCATGCTTCTGGCTCAAGCTTTTCATCTGTTGAGCCACTTGCTTCTCAGTCAACAACTTTATCCCTGCAGCTTTGCAAAATTAAAGATCGCCTTTGAACTCCAAACTCCCTAAGGAAGCAGGGGGCAGATATTAAAATTTTTCAAGTTATTCCCCTTCTGCCAAAGTATGCAGGTGGCTGGGACAGCAGAATTGTAGCAGTAAAATCCAGTGAGGTCAACAAAGAAAGGTAACACAAAGGTAGTGTCTTTTATTAAGTCTTGTGGCACAGGGACAGGTGAGAAATAGAAGTTGGCCAGGTTCAGCAATCTCCCATAGGAAACATTTGAACAAATCCTGTCGGTTTGGGTTGATAAAGATCCTTCTTAGTATGTCACTATTGGTGAGATGGAACTGGAAATGTGAGAGAAAGGGCAATGGTTTGGCTTATAGAAGGACTGACTTTTTTTAATAAGACGTTCCTAAAAGGATGTTTTAGTCTCTTTCTCTTTAACTAGTTCTGAATCCTGCCCTAGCTGTTCTGTCACAGCTGCAATTTCCATGTAAAGCTTCCTCAGGGATCTCCCTAGCTGGCCTCCAAACTATGTGTTTCTTTGGGTCTTCCACATCTACATCCACCACAGCCATGGGATGGGAGAGAAGGATAAGCAAATATCTCTCTAAGATTTTGGGGTTCAAGATGATCTTAAGGAAAAGGGATGAAGAAAGGGAGCTGGAGAAAACATGGTGGTTCTCATTAAAAGTGAGGTGGAAGGGGAGATAAAGTGTTGGCTATGGGTTTGTCATCTGCTGAGTGCATTTTCTCAACTGTTGAGCAAGTATCCTAGGGGCAGCTTCCAGCCTGTTCCCAGCTCTCTCCCATATTTTCTCCTTAAGGTATTAAATGTCTTTCTGCCTTCCTCTTGTACTAGCCCTTATGGCCTTAAATGTAGTGGGCCTACTTTGGTCTGTTTTATTCAGGTCCATATGCTCCTTTTCCTCTCTGCAGCCTGCTTCAGTGATTGATAAGGAGAACCTAACTAACCAGGGATTTTTCCCTTCTTCCTTCCTCCATGACACCGTAATCTATTGCTGAGGGCTGAGCACAAAGATATGAAATAAATAAGAGGACATTTAGCAACATGGCATTTCTCTTGCTGAAGGGCCTCCCACCCTCTCGATGCAGAAATCATTTTGCACAGTGGAGGGCTGCTGCCAGGCGGAATGTGTCAGCTGCTTACCAGTTCCTGGGCACATTACACAGCCGTTGGAGAAGCAAGCTGAAGCAGTGGAATGAACACAACCATAGGCTTAGCGTTAAGCCAGTGAGAAATTCCACTGAAGTCAAGGGGGTTTTTGCACGTGCTTAAGGGCTTTACTGGATTGGGGCCTACTGAGAGAAGAATGGACCATTGGTCCATCAAATGGGATTGGACCAAGAATCTTGCACCCCTTCTCTTGCCAAATCCTGAAGGATGCCTCTGATTCACAAGCGATTAGGAGTGAAATGGGTCATTGAAAAGAAGGGAACTCAGCTGATCAGCTGACCATAAGCTCCCTGGTTGTATGCTGCTGTGAAAAAAATGACAGCACTTGGTTCTCTTTGTGGGTGTTTTTTGTTTTTTTTTTTTTTTTTAAATCCAGCTATCCAAACTTAGATAACTCATGATGGAATAGGATTCCTGCTCATGGTTGCTTGGCTGTTGTTACAGATGAAAAGAAATCAAATCATGATTAACAACAATATTTGCAGAGTCAGCAGCTAAGTTCCCTGACCTGCTACGGTTGCAGAGCAACAACATTGCAGCAGGCAGAAGATTAACCACAAAGATTGTTGAAAAGAAAAGAAAAAAAGAGGCTGGATTTGTCAGATCAAAGAGAATAAACCTGATGATACTTAGATAGTAAATTGTCCCAGGATGATATATGCAGCCATAAAAGTCTATAGAAATAAACTGAAACTCAGCTGCTGAGGAACTGTCAGCAGCCTAAGAACATTGTGTGGTCTTGATTGAGTAATACAAGAGGCTAAGAGAAGAAGGGATATTCTTAGGTTCAGATCTGGAGCAGAGTCATTCCATGGCCAGAGACACATCGCTTGTGACTCCCATTCTCCTCTCCCAGTCAAACCAGTAAATTATAGAGATGAGAAAACTGATTCTAACAGGAAGACTGCTTTATGCTTCCTAATCTTTTGGGGTCCAAGTCCTCACATGATTTGTCTTGAATTCAGTGACACAGCTGTGCATATAGAAAAGACTCACTAATCATCTTCTAGGTGCTTTGCAAACTTCTTTTTAATTCCCTGTAAAGCAAAACTTGTTTTCCCTTCCAGACATATACAGAGAGATATTAATCCCAACAGCAAGATGTCAGCCAATATCCTAAACCAGGAGGAAGGACTAGGGTCAAAACTAGCAAATGAGGTTGGAAGAAATAAGTTCACGGTCAGCGTGTTCTTTCATGAGCAGATTACGAAGGTTTTGGAAACTCTCTCATCACAGACGTAGTGAAATACTGCTAGTTTGCTATAGGCAATATCTAATCTCCACCCCCTCCATCCTCTTGTGAAATTAAAAATAAAATAATCAAGGTTTCAAATAACTGATGAAGAAACACTCCTCCTTTTCCAGCTGTTTTGAACAAAAGGGGAAGGGCAGAACATTGGTACTGCATGAGCAGGAGCACAGAACTGTGTGAGCTCAGCTTTAGCAGGGTGGAAGTCAGCCATGAAGACAGGCCTAGCAAAAGTTGCACAAGTCACTTAACTCCTGGCACTAGCAATATTCATGGGACTGAGTTTTACTTTATGGGGAGACTGTAGCATTTAAGGAGACATGGCTTTGAATGTTGAGGTTTTGTAGTCTTTAAGAATCTTCTACAAAAGTAACAAAATCAAGCAATGGCAGGGATGGATAGACTTAGAAAGGGATGCAAGAGAGGGGTCCAGTTCCTGATTCAGCCACTGACCTAATTTTAGTTTAGGAAAGTCACTTAGATGTGGGATCTGCTGTCTACAGATTTAGTGCCTAATCTAAGCCAGCTGTGTGAACTGTTTCTCAAGTTAATGCAGAGAGACAGGTACCTCCAGAGCCTGTACTCACCACTGTTCTTAGGGCAGGGCATTCACCCTGGGGAAATACCACCCTCTTTCCATTGCAATATTATCTCTTTGTTGCTTTAGTGTCGTCAGTGTGAGGATGGTCTCTGAGTGGGTCTACTCTGTGCACAAATCGTTTTTTTCCTGGATCTTTGCTGGCTATTTGGCCATTATGGTTATAATAACTGTTATTCCCTATGCCAGCCTCCCCACAGATTCAAAATGTTATGAGGAGGAGGAATGGCATGCAACTCTTTTAGTCTGACCTGAACTTGCCTTCTGCTGAATGGCCAGCCTATGGAACCCATGAATTGGCCCTTGTACATGCAGTGACCAAAAAACAGCCAGTTCTGCTGAAGTGGTCTGGCCTGTTTGTCTTATTACTAAAGACTGAATTCCTGTGTAGGGGAAGTGCTTACCTCCACTGAAGCACAGTGTGCGTGATGTGTGGACCTATCTCCAGGTCCAAAATAACTAGAGATTACTCAGCTCTAGCACCAGATCAGTGACTGACAATGAGAGGGCATTATTTCATTAACATCTCTCATGTTGACAAACAGAGGCTTGTTTGTCGTTGGCTGTGTTATAGGTTCTTGTCTGTAATGTTTGTTCCTACTGATGGCATTGCAAATCCACTTCACCCCTTTAAAACTGTCCCTGTTCCCCATAAGGCCTAAATAACTCTTCCAGCATTGATCTTCTTCAAGAGTCTCTTCACTTGCTTCTAAGCACTTCACCAGGCATTGCAGCTCTCTATAATCTACTAGACACAAGAGTGCTAAATCTGACTGGCTGGGCTATCCTGTAGATCCACACTTCACCAGCTTAGTGGGTTGGAAAATGGAAGATGCTGTCTCCAAAGAGTCTTGTAGTATAGCATCTGCAAAGGCACTGCAAAGGGCCTGAGCATCCCAAGCTGAATAAATATTTGCAATGTAGGCTGCAAAGAAAGTAGTCAAGACTTCAGTGGGATACTGAAGAGGAGGTGAGTATCTCTAGGCACTCTGAGCTTAGCTTATTGTTTGTCTGCATCTGGCTCATCCAGATGAGTGCTCCACTACTCACCACAGCCCTGAGAGCTTTGCAGTTTGGGCTCATGCAGCGTTTATGTTGTGGATGATGAACACAGATGGAGATATGCCTTAGAGACTTGCCCTAAAACACAGTAGAAGGACACAGAGCTCCTGAATGTACTGCGCACTGTGGTAAAGTGTTGTGGGAAAGACTTCTACTGCCTTTACCTGATTCTTGTCTGGGTAACTGCATGCTGCTCTTCCCAAAGAAATTCTGCTTGTTTGGCTGGAGGAAGTATTTTTGATCCCTTGGGTTAATCCCTTGCCTATAAGACTGAGACTGCGTTTAGATAGTCACCATGCTTCACACTCATGATCTACCTGCTCTCCAGCAGGGAAGAGAGGGTTGCTGTAAAAAAGTGGTGTGGGCTCTCTCAGGAAGGAGGTTGTTGTGGCAGCTCAGTTCATCTTCTGACCTGGAAGGTAAAGGGAAAAAGAGAGGAACGCACACCCAGCATCACAGTCAACCTGACCATGAATAAACAAGACATAAAACAGTCTTGGTTCCCACTGGGCTTACCTAATAACCTCTGTGCTGTAGCATCTTGCAATGATTTGGTCTCAAAGATGGTACCTGTTAGGTCCCATTCTGGAAATATCTCCTTCCTGAATGGCCTGAATCCTGCCCAGATTTCTCCAGACCCAGCCTGTGGATGATTGCAAGTGACTTGGAGAACTGTAGAAAGTCATTGCCTCTCTACTTCAAACAATAATCCCCTGAGGCTGCACATTAACAAAAATCCATTTGATTTCTTCCGATATGGTGTCACATGGAAAGACTTCTCCCCCTGTGCTGTTTTGGACATACAATAGTCATTTTTGTCTTATCTGCTGCTGCTATCAGCCGCCCCAGCTGGGGACTCGAACATGCATTAATTCTGCTGATGACTGCCAGGAGAGTTTATTATGGCCAACAGCAAGAAGCATGTAGGAATCTGTGAGGTGTATGTATTCTGCAGAAAAAAAGCCTCTGTCCCTGCTTGTTGTCAGCATTCATTACAGCAGGAGAGACTTTTTGCTGAAGAGAGGATCATGTGGTGGGCAAGAGGGAGAGAGATGCCAGGACAGGTTCTATGGCTGGGCTGTTGTAATGGAATGGGGGAAGGAAGAGAAACCAGGATCTGAAAGTCAAGGGGAGAGATGAAATACAAGGTAGCCCTCAGGAGCTTCAAGTGTTAGGATGACAGGACAGTTAGCTCCTCTGAATGAGGGCTCATTTCATTTTCTTTTTTTTCTGCTGAGAAAAGCCCTTTTGTGTTGATTGGCACAAGTTTGGGAGGGATTAAAGAAACCCAACAAACAGAGACTGACTTTTCCACCTTCGCTGGAGGCAGCTGTCTTTCAGCAATCAAACCAGCGCATTGCTGCATAGGCTCAGCATATCGCTGCTTGATTGCGTCCAGGCGGCAAGAACGTCATGGCACGTCTCCAGTGATGCTGGTCCCCTCGGAGGGAAGAGAGCAGAACTTTCCCTTCCTTCTCCCTCAGTGCAACCAAGACTGATTTTCTACACTATTTCTCTTCCCATTGCATCTCTATTTTCATTCTCCATATGCTGCTTTTAGTCATGGGATAGTTTAAGTTGGAAGGGACCTCAGGAGGTCTCTAATCTAAAGTGCTGATGAAAGCAGGGCTAACTTCAAAATTAGGTTTTGTTGCTCAGGGCCCTGTCCACTCCAGGCTCCTATTTTTTTTTTTTCTAAGGTGAGCAGGATAACACTGAAACTTCACAACAACAGCAAAAAGCTGGAAAAGTGCCAAGACCAGGAGTGTCTAAGAGCAGGACAGGGAGTTTGTCTGGCAAGGGTTGGTAGAGTTGACCCTGTTTCAGATGTAGCCAAGGAGTCAGTGACTACTTAGAGGGGGTCATTTTGCAGCAGGCCAGCATCTTTCTCAGCCTGGTTCCTACAGCAATAAGACAATACAGTGTGCATGTGTCTGTCTCTCTTCCCCCATAGCATCATCTCACGCATACTGAACCACGTTATGAGAACAGCAGCTGGCTGGAGGAGGGAAACTCTTTCAGTGCCTGTGTCAGAGGAGAGCCAGGGCACGGTCTCATTCTTTTCAAACATCAGCTGATCGGGATGGGTGATGACTCACGAGGGCACAAAGCCATAGGAAACCGGGATTCATCAGTCATCCTGACTGTCAAATGACCTTCTTAGCTACTCATTACCTGCTGGCTAAGCTAGCCTGACTCCGTCCAGCAGTGCCTAGCATACGGCACTTGTTGAGATCCCAAAATCCACAGACTTGTGTTGTTCGGTTTTGCCTCATCAGGACTGGCCCCAGGTAGACAATCATGATTTGATCCAACAGTGCTGTATCAGACCTTGCCTTTTCTCATCCATTATGTACATCATCTCTCTAGCCTCTCTCTGAAACCCTGGTCATTGCTCTCACTTCTGATGCAAAAAATTTCAACCATTTAATGCCCTACAGTAGATATGAAGAGTCAAATACTGTGCTGATTTTCACATCATTTAATGATAAAACCCATGGTGTTGCAGGAGGTGCAATTCCCCTCTGTTTCCAACACAACATCTTCACTCAGCTCCTTTGCAGAGCAAGGAATTAATCAGTGGAAACAAAGGAATTCAGGCACCTCCCATCTCTTCATGGACCAGGCCTTTACCAGAAGATTACTTTCATTTTCCCAGTTGTCAGCCTTGAAGGTACAGCTCACACCCCCACAGTGCTGGCTTCCTTTCTCTCTTGGTAAGTCTTGCATCTTTTCAGTTTCTCCTCCTGCAGACACAGTTTCAGTCTCATCTTTGTCCTGACTTGCTGCTGTGGAATGTGAGGCCTTTATTATTTTTTTCACTCTGTAAAACAAAAATACGAAGCTAAGCACATCACGTCAAGACTTCAAGCTTGCATTTTCTGTCCTGGTCCTTTATAGAAAATAAGAGCTACACCTTGTTTTTTCCTCCCCTTTTTACCTCTCCCTTTGTCCTCCTGCTCTCAGAGAAGATTTATGTCCTGTTGTGAAAGCACTGTACCTAACACAGTCAGCTCAGAGTTTCACTTGCTATGCAATTCCAGTATGATCTTGCTTCAATGCATACTTGATTCAGGAACAGTGGGGTGTGTTCAGATGGATGGAGCTGATCAAACATGAGCCAAACTCTTATTTTATCGCAGTTTATTTCTTTGGGAAGAGCCAGGGTTGAACTAGGAGTTCATTGAATTTTAAGCTAATGCATTTTCTCTCTCAGCAGGAGCAGGCCATCGGCATATATGGTTATTTACAGCAGCTCAGCTGAGCAAGGATAACCCATAAATAGCAACTTTTTGTGTTTGCTCACAGGCACATATTCTTAAAGAAGGCTGAAACCTCACGTTCCAGCCCATTCGTTAACATTCAGGAATAGGATTTTTGAAGGAAAATGTCTCCCTAGGTAGGCTATCCTGTAACTCCTGACCACAGGGGTTTCCTGCAACTTCACCTCTAGCATCTGGTGTTGTCTAGTCTCAGAGACAAGCAGATGGGGTAGATAGCCCCCTGATTTGATTCGAGAGGACAGCAATTCCCATGAGCCAAATGCAACACCGGAGAAATATATCAAATGAATTCCAGATGGATATCCCAGGAGAGCAACATCTTAATTCACAGACCAGGCAAAGAGACTTGAAGAGGAAATGGCTTTCCCCCATCACAATGGGGAGCCTCTAGAAAGGAAGGACAGCTCACCTTCGTAGGCTGAGCTTGCAGGCTTGGTCTGGTAGCTTTGGTGATGGAAGCATTTGGGCTGAGGTTTCTCTTCCATCTGTTCCCCAGCACATTTCACAGTGTTGCCTACAAAAAGCCTTTACTGGTGTCCTCTTTTGATCACTGATTAAGTCAGAGCAGTCACTTAACATCCTCCATCATGAATGAACTGACTCCCCAATGAACTCTGCCTGTTTCACCTTTTCTGATCAACTATACAGTTGGTTTTAGAGGTGCACTGTGCAAAGGACAAATACATGGGCAAGTACTCTTCTGCCAAGATGTCTCATATTTCACTTATTTACAGTGACAGCACCTCATCTGCTATCTCAGATGAATTAGCTCTTCTATGGGAAAGATCTACCCTACTGCCATCTCTCTACCTAGCCCATATTTTTGTTTCACAGGTCTGTGAGATCCCCTAGACATCACATCCCCTCTTTCTTCTCTTTAAGCTACATATTTGTACATTTTATAAACATAGAGTAGACACCTAAGTTTGATCATCTCTCTGGTCATGTATGACAGTACCAATTAAATCTCCATTGATTACTTGGGAACTTAGACCCATGGCTCACACTCTACTTAGGATCCATACCTGTGAGCAGCATCCCAGCCTGAAAATATCCAGACCATTCCCAAGTGCAAATATTGACATTATGTTACAGTATTTTCTACTGGCAAAACACATACAAGTTCTCGTTATCAGCAAGACTCCACTGTGCTACACACTGTACATAATCAGGGAAAGAAATTGAACTCTTCATCTCAGCATTTCTTAGTCTAACAGGTGGAACTGGAGAGTAAGTGGTTCAGAGTGGGACTGTCAAATTCTACCCCCCCCCCCCCGATCAGAACAGCACTTATCCCAGGAACACAAAGGGAATAAAAGAGACAATCTATATCAAAAATCCACATCCTTCCAGTGATGAGTGCAGGAAAACACCCACACAAATGAAATGCCCCCAGTAACCTCATTGCTGTCTTCCAGAGAATTAGATCTGCTATCATGGTGCTAGTAGCTGACGGCTGATGTCCATCACAACAGAAAGGCAAGGCAAGGCATAGGCTTGCTCTAATCCTGCACCATTGATGAGGAACAGATTTTTCACTGGCAATATTGATTCAAGCCGTGCTGAACTCTGGCAATGGAAAAGACTGAGGACTCTTAGGATGCATGTGCTTTGCAGTCCCTCTCCCTGCTGGCTGACATAGAACACATTTCTGTCCCCTCTCCTCATGGAAGCATGTTTTTTACATGTAGTAACAATGTGCTTTCCTTCCCACAGTGTATTTACAGATATGTGCTTCTTTCCAGCAAGTTGGCTGTGGATGACATAGATTTGGAAGGGTTCCACTTTGCCTGTGTTTTCTTTGGGTGGTTAGACTGTATGTGTGGGTGGTGTTAGATTCCCCATTTCTTCACTTAGACCTTGTGTTAGGAGGATCTGTGACAAGTGCTACAAGACAGTTCCCTAAAGGGGATTCTGTTTGTGTAGCTGTCAGGTCAATTGCTGCTACTGAAGCATATGTACCATAGTGGGTGTTGCAAGCATGTTCCTCTAAGAAGTTAGCAAAAATGGAACTGTTTGAACCCACTTGCTTGTGCGGCAGTCAATTCATCTGCTCGCTTAAAGGTCTTGACGAGGCTACAGGCATTTTGCACCTTGTTTAACACAGGTTCTCTCTTGGCTTGTCAAGGGCCATTTTGCCCTGTTAATGGCCATTCTGAATGCTCTTGCCCATGTCTCAGTTTTTAGGCCTCAGCCAGGTAGTTGTTCCATTCAAAGGAAAAGAGCTGAGAGGTTCTTTAGCTAACTGCAGCCTCACCCATCACACTCTTCACAGTCTGGTAAGGATCTGGAAATGGCTGAGATAATATTGAGATAACTAGCAATTTAATGAGCTGAATCTCAAAAGCTTCATGTAGCATAATGATGATTCAAGAGTTGCATTAAAGGTCCTGGAAGATTCTTGTCTTAGTTCAGGATCCCATTTTATCAGATGCACAGCAGATAATTTCATGATTCAGTTAAGTTCACAGGCTAACAAACTGGGAGCCTTAGTATTTGAATTCATGACAGTGTTCTTACTGATAAGTAAGAAAGACCGAGGGAGTTAAAGATGCCCGTCCGGTGGCACTGTACTAGGGATTCACTTTTTACTTACATAAATTTCAGTACAGAGAATTTTCCCGAGTTTAAATGGACCTTGTCAAAATGTCTCTCAGATAAATACATAGAGTGAGATCCTTGTGGCCTGAGAGAATACTAGTGTAACGTGTGAGAGCTTAAAGCAAGTGAAGGAAATAATTACTGGCTTGAGGAAATAGAGAAATTGACAGGAAGAGCCAATTTTTTGCAGCCCTGATGACAGTGAGGAAAATTTCATTAGCTTTAAAGAACTTTGCTTTACCCTTTTATTTCCATCAAAAAGTTGAATTCTCCATGCTCATGTGTGGTTAGAATTCCTTACTGAAACGACACTGTGCTTACAGTATTTTACTATTATCAGTACTATTGTGATAGTGCCTCTGAGCCCAAGGCATGGGGCTGCTAGGCACTGTACATGCACAGAGCAAAACCATGATCCCATTCCTAAAGATCTCACAGGCAATACTTGGAGTACAGAGCAGTAGTGGAAGACAAGGTGAAACAGGACAATAGCTGAAGAGGGAACCTATAGCCCTGTCTTTATCACGGATCAGAAACTCTTTCCAATAGCCTTAGGAACAGAAGGATAGGCTAGTGGTTAGGGGGCCTCCTTGGCATTCAGGGGCCTCCTGTGATCCCTCTGAACCTCTGCTGCTACTCTAGGGACAGGAATAATGATACCACTCCCCCATCTTTCCTCCCAAGGTGTTGGGAACACAGATGCAATGAGAGTCCACAAAGTGTGTTTAGGTACTACTCTCCTACAGGCACTTGTACTTATCCTGCCGTTTTGAGATTGGGAGTTCTCAGACTGATGCTCCACGCAGCCTGTTATACTGTTTTTGATGACAAGCCAAAGCTGGATATTTCAAAAGATGGAGCCCTTTCCCCCTACACTACTCAGCATCATAATTCAGAAGGGCCTTGGCACCGGCACTGTATGATGCAGGGGAGGAAATTGTTGCCTGATCCCAGCTGATGGTCTGCCCAGGCCTAGAAACATGAGGATTGATGACCTCCGTAAACATCTTTGCTGCTAGCATTGCTGTCTGTGTTGCTGAATGATCCCTGCCTGTCTCCCCAGGGCTTGCTTCTCCTTCTCCTTGCTTGGTGCTGACACCTTTTAGCAGCTGACAGATCACCATCCCTCTACCTCTTGCCCCAAGTGAGACATATTTCACTCACAAGGAGTTTCAGTGTGAAGAAGGCTCTGAGATCCAAGCCTTATCCTGTTGGGCATTGCTCTGCATCTGGGGTTATTTTTTCCTTTTCCATGCTTTTAACTAGTGCTTTAAAGAGGGATAGGAGATGAGTCCACAATGTATTTATTGAGCCCAGGGGAGGTGAATGCATCTGTTAAGTATTATTAAGATATCACTGATGCGTTGGTTTCCCCAAAAGACTGGAAGAGGGATGATATTTGCATGGCTCCTGCAGGATGGTGTGGAGCAGAGGAAAGGGCTCTTTGCTCAGTGATACCCCCATATCCAGGGAAGAGAAGCACACAGAGAGGCTCCTGGTCTCAAAATACTGAGTCCTCTGTGTTTTCTGGTTGTGTTTGATGGGAGGAAAGGCTGTATGCTAGGCTTCCCACTCCCCACTCATGGCAAGATTTCAGTTGCTTTACCTCTCAAATAAAGGAATTATATTTGCCCCATCCCTCACTCTTGGGCCTCCTACAGAGATCATCCTACTTGCTAAAGATATTAGCTCCCAAGCTTTCTTCCTAGGGATTAAAGGCACATCTATCTTCTCTATTCTCCAGCTGCTTCCTTCCCAGCTGCTATCTGTCCGGACATGAAAGCAAGCCTTGTTGGTCCTGCCTGACCACAAGGTGCCTCCTGCATCCTAGCACGTCTCAGTCTTCTACACAACCCTCAGCTGCTGTTCTTATCACCTAAACAGGTAGGCTGAGTCTGACTCATGGTGGGAAATCAGCTGAACTACAGGCCCTTGAAAGGGAACCTTCCTTGTAGGCTTAACACTGTTTTTGGAGGGGGATACAATGTGGAAAATCCTAACTGACACTTGTTACAGCGTAAACTATGCCTAAGCTGGAGTCAAAGCACTTGGATCCAGCAAGCCATGCTCTCTAGCTGACTCAACATCATTGCAACAGGGTCTTCCAGAAGCTCCTGGGCATGTGAAAAGCACAAGGGCTTCTGAAAACCAACAAGGAGAAAAGTGCTAGGGTCCTTTCCAGCCTGCCTTCCGCCAGCCCTGGACCTGTGCTCTCAGACCCACACAGGCTAGCTTTTGCAAAACCTGCCTTTGCGGTTGGTCTGAGCTCACTGTTAGCCTTTCAATACCCAAGTATCTCAAGGCTTCCACAATGGACATCACTAGATAGTTCAGCCCAATCCAACAGGGGCTTAAGACCAAGGGGATGAATGTCCTTCTGAAGCTACACCTCTCTCCCCACTACCTACAGAAAAGGACTTTGAGGACTATCCTAGAATAGATCTCTGCCTCTCAAGGAGCCATATTTAGGTGGGAAGAATCCACTGTCCTCTACTGTTTATGCTCGTCCCACATGACTTCACAGGTTGGATGCAACTGTCCCATCCCAGCTCCGGAGAACAATCACTGGTCAAACCACTACTCCGCCCTGTGAAGAGAGCACAAAAGGGTCCTGGATCCCAGGCTAAAGTAGAAAACATGTTTTTTTTTTGGATGAAATCATCATCTGACATAGATGCTTTCAACCCCTCCCCTAAAAGTTAAATAAACAGTAACTACAGTCCTGTTGTGACAGGAAACAATTCCAGCTCTCTGCCCAGCAGAAGGGGAAAGTATCTTCTCCCTTTGGGGTTTGATTCTCTTTGTGTTTATGTAAAGATGAAAGATCCTGACAATAAAGCAGAATATCAAAACCAGAAAGAGGTAGGAAAGGAGAGAGAAATTCATCTTTCACAATACTTTCAATATTCATTTGATCCTGTAGGTCCTTGCAGGGGGGACCCATATCCTATCACACACCTGACATTGCCCCTAGCAAAATTAGTCACGATGGCCCCATGCAGGTTTTGGATTTATTGTCTGCAAATTTGGCTGGTCCGACCCCTGGTCTGAACACCTGTGGAGCCTCAGAGTCCAGACTATTAGATTAATCCGTCAGTCACTCTATATAACAGCCAGTCCTCCTTTCCATCCCAGTCCGACACTCCCTTCCCAAGCTTGGTGTACAGCTCTGAGATCCAGTTTCACCGGAATGTAAACACTGTCTGAATCCCCCAACTTCCCTGCTTTGCTTCCGCTGTGAGTGCACTTTGTGTGTATCGGCTGCTTGAAAAGTAATTATCCTCACTTCCCACCTGATAAATTAAAGACCCCCAGGTTCTCTGCTTAATGGTGCAGAACGATTCAAAGTGATTCTCCTGCAGAAGCCGTTAGGAGAACATCCTAGCAACCCCACACCCCTCTGGACCTCATTGTGCTGGGACGACAGCCCATTAATCAGCCCGACCTGGCTTGGAGATGGCAAAGGTCGTGCTGCGTGAAGTCTAATCGGAAAAACAAATTCCACCCCTCTGGAGCACTTCCTGGCAGGGATGGAGGGGAAGACTCGCTTGGTTTCACACTTAAGTATGTTAAGTAATTTTCCAAGGCTAGAACACAACTGATGTGAAGGGTTTGTACTTCAAACAGGGAGCACAAGTCCCCAGAGCTCTGTCTACACTGCTCAGAAGTGTAGTTTTGGGAAAGATCAGGAGAATGAAGAGCTCCCCGATCAGCCCAATTTACATCTGCTCAGCTGCTTCCCAGGGAAGCAAGGAGCTAAGCTGTTGGTGCACATGGGGTCCAAGGTTTGGTGAAGGATGACCTTGGACTGTGCTGGCAGACTCACTGTCTACAGGCACAGATGAAAAGACTGGTCTCAGACTCAGGACAGCCCTAAAAGGACAGTGGGGCCTGTCAGTGTGTTCCACATAAGAAAGACTGGGGTATATCAAAACAAAAGTCCATCTTGCCCAAACTGTGTCTTTGACAGAGGCCAACAGTGAATGCCTGGGGAAGAATGATATTTCCCAGGTATCTTTCCCAGCCTCCAGTGGCTCAGAGGTCATATATTTGTGGTTAGGAGCCCTTGATGGATTGTTTTTCCATTAATCTGTCCATTTAGTTTTTGAGTCCATGCAAACTTTTGGCTTCTGCCATGTCCTGTGGCCAAGTTCCACAGTTCAATGATGCATTACATGAAATGCCTCCTTTTCTCTGTTCTGAACCTGTCTCCTTTCAACCTTACATTATGAGAGCCAAATTACAATCATCTCCATTCATCTTCTCTTTTTAGACCTCTGCAATACCCTCTTTCAGTTGCTGAGATGTGTTCTTTCGTTACTTGTGACGATATTGGAAATTTACACCCTTTTTGATTCTAGTCTGTACTGCTCAGGAAGCTGGAATAATTCATTGCAGTGGTCCCAAAATCCATGAACCTAGGAAATAATAACATAAATTAGCTGATAAGCCCATGAAAACATCTTCCCCATCCTGGAAGGTGATGATCTCCACAATTTGATAAGCTAAGGTAAAGTCAAGCCAGGAAAAACAATGTATAAGCTGCAATATATTCTTGTGCTGGCTTAGTATAGGGGGAAAAAAAAAACCAACCACCTCTTTGATTGCCTACTAGCATGCTTGATTTTTCTGGCTCAAGAAAGCAATCCTGTAGATGGAGGACTGAATATATTGGCAAGCAAAGAACTTGCTGCCATTTGGCTCCAAGACAAGATTAGCATTGAGTGATAGTTTGTTGTTTTCTGATAGGGTCTGGAATAACTGCACACAGTTAATCCTCTGATCCTTTGCTCTAAAATGGCATGTTCCTCATGGCTGAGAAAAAAACTACAGCACCAACATCACTACAGCTACATCACTCTACAGCACTAGCTTTTTCACTCACTCTGGCAAGGGTTTGCACACATTTAGCAGTGACCTGCAGCAGCAGCACTTTCATCATTGCTGTAGGGAACGTGGATCAGCAGCTAGTGACCTGTGCTGATAGATTCAATTCACGTTTTTTTGTTTAGCAGTTTCAGCATCTTGTCCTTGCTGCAGGTGTATTACTATCATATTTGTGCCACGACCATCTTTGACACCAGTTTGTGACCAAGCTGTGCTGCATGGACATACACTCTCTTTGTTGTTCTGACTGTGCTGAATCGTCCATCTAGTCTTTCAGGCCAGAAGACTTTCCAACTAATTCTGATTGCTTTTCTATTTATTTTCTATCTGTGTTTGTGCCTGCCTTTGTTTGGTTTTGTGACCATCCTGAAGCTATAGTTCTCCTTGCGCACTTGAATATAACAATGTTCAGGAGATGGTAAAAACCTTCCAGCTCTAGTGTGTTTGGGACAGCAGGCCAGGGCATGAGAGACCTGAATGCAGCCCTTGGCCCCTTCATCAATCCCATGTGTGATTTGAGTGCCCAGAAGCCTTTGATAGCAGAAAGTTTCAATTGCGCTCTTGAGCTTAGACATCCTGGTAGGCTTTTAAGTCTATTTATTTCAGGTGTTGTGTGGGCAATTTGGATAGGTTCTATTGTGCCTCAGTTTCCCTAGGTGAGTAATAGCCCTGTCCTATTTCACAAAGGGGTTGAGAAGTCATATCTCCACACAACCAGTGAAATATTCAGACAATAGCACTGAGAAACAGAAAGAAAAATTCCATACTCGGACATAGCCGTGTCTAACTGCCTTGGCACAGGAATTATCTTTGGAGCTTAGGGCTTTGCCACCCATCTTGCGGGGAAAATCATAGAAGATAGTGAAGTGAGCACTGAGCAGAGTTTGTAGAGGTATTACATGAGCCTGAATAATGAGAAGGGAGAGGCTGCACTGTTTCATCAGGTGAGAGGCTCGTGGATATTTCCCAAGGAGTGGTTCTGGCTAAGCAAGGCCTCCTGTTCCTGCTCTAACCTGTGAGCTAGGACTGGGAGACTGCTCATTTAAAGAGGAGCTCAGTGAAAGGGGCTAACCCACTATAACAAGCAGGGCACTGATGTACAGTCACCATACAGTAACCATTGATGGCCCCAAACCTAAACCCACTGCAGCTTTGAGCTTTGTTATCGGCCAGCAACTACTATACTATCACTGTTTTGGCCTGATCAAAGGCTAGTTTTTCAGTGCAGTAGGGATGTTTGTCCTTGGAAATGGCCATGCAGCTCTTGGGGAGGAGCAGATGAGTCTCTCTGAGGCTTAACTGATGAGTTTCATGGGTGAGGCTGGGGATAACTGCTTGGGGAAAGGACTGAGCAGAGGGTCCTTGAAGGCAGCCGTTGAAAGGAGCTCTTCTGGAGGGGAAGTAAAACCAGAGGCAGTATATTGGCTAAAGGAAAGGGGCCATGGCAGAGGCTGCTCAGCTGGAAAAAGTGGAGTTCTATAAACTCATGTTTTCCTGCTGTCAGTGGGGAGAAGAAAAGTTCTTGTAAAATAAAGTGGCATCTGCTCTGCTGTACCTGCCATACTCTTGACCTCCTGAGCAGTCAAGACAGACCTGTTGGAACAGCCAGCCCTTGGCCAATATACTGGGATGTTCCTCCATGCTAATAGCATCGCTGTCCACAGCTTGTGATCAGGGTGGGGAGCTCATGATACCAGTGCTGGCTGATGCTTGCATAGAAGGCGTTGTGCTGTGGGAAGTCACAGTCTATATTCTTTACTGCAGACTCTCCCAGCTGGTGGCTCACAGACCACTGCTGGTCCATGAAAACTCAGAAGATGGCTCATGAAATAGCAGAGAAACAAATGAATATAGAAAATCCACAGATGCCTTTTTCTAGAGCCAAGGACCAGTTAATTCCCTGGGAAAATGTGGAGGAGGAGGAGGAGGAGGAGGAGGAGGAGGAAGAGGAGGCCTGAGATACACTAGAGTCTGCTGGACACGGAACAGCAGTGAATGGGCTGAGATGCCTGTCTTTGCTGAGGGCACTGACACCAGCTGACCACAAGAGAGAAAGGAGGGGATGTGGGCAAGAGCCTGCCAATGAGTGAGGGAGCCAGAGGGAGATTCCTGAGAAGCTCAGAAAGTATTTTGAAAATGGGGACCCAACCCAGCGTGGCAAATGCAGCATGACCCTCTCTAACACAGCATGGGGAAAGCAAAGAGCAGTCCAGCTGCTTGGATACTTGACACCAGGATCACGCTCAGTGGTGCTGCTTGCAGTTGATGACTGAGAGCCATTTCCAGCTTGCGATTTCAAATGTGAAGCCTATTCAATGCATGGCAACTGTGGAGAGGTTTGGAGTGGGTGACTTGGTTATGGGCTGGGAAACAAACACAAGCAGCACCTGCTAAAAGCCAAGCTCAATCATGCAAAAATAATAAAATGGATGTCCAAACTAGGACCTCTCCTGGAGCTGCACAGTGCTGACAAGCTGACCCTGCATGTGTCGCATCTCTTAGTTTCACAGCTCTTGATGCATGGCACTAGCTCTCCCATATGTCAGGAGTCACATTCCCCACTGCTGGAATGCAGCCACCTCTGGAGCAGAACCCAGCAGCTGTTTAAAGATTTGACAGAAACAAACCAGGGACAGGATGCGAAGACACAGCCAAAGTGCAGAGGAAAACAAGGGAAAGAAAAATGTCATCCAAGTCCATAGGGTGAGTGTGACGGTCATTATAGCAGGGACTGAACTCACAATCAAATGACAAAGAGCACAACAAGTTACCAGGCATCAGCTGAACTATAGTAAGCACTAAGGTGTTTCCTATCAGCCTGAAGCAAGCACAAAATAATGCAACTTAGCATAGACCCTTCGTTTGCATATTATGTTTTGCCACACTTCCTTGCATTTGTCGCAGCCTAAGACTGCACATGTAGACCAATATAACAGCTTAGGTAATGCGTAGTAACCCCTGAAGGCTTGATAACTTGCACAGGAGCATGAGCCCTTTGTCCCAAGTGGCTAAAGAATATGAGTTTTGATTTCTTCCTTCAAGCCAGGCTCACCTTTAGCTCAAGCTTTTAACCTGGTTCTTTATTTTACAGCCAATCCCTCCTCTTACCCCCTGGGACACTACAATAGTGATAATCTAGATAATAACCTAGACACTCCTTGAAATGACATCAAAAGAGGCAAGTGTTTTTAGGCTGAAGTTATCATGAGAGGTTCAGAGTGCAGAGACTCCCTCTGTATTTGAATGGAGGGATCATTTGTACCCCTGTGCTTTTGGAGGAGACCATCCAGCCTGACAAAAATAATAATTTATAAATTTGACTTTGAAAACTTTCAGGAGGGTTATCAATGCTACTAGGCACAAGCCAAGATCTGATGGGTTGGAGATGAAGGAACCTCATCGTAAGCCAACTGCTTCAGAACCCTCTCTTGCTGGGTGGCTGATGGTGTCCTCCTCCAGGAGCAGCCTGCTCTGGTCCCTGCTGCAGACAGACCACGAGGTTATTAACTGTCACATTGCCATGAATTTCAGAAGGGCTGTGACACCTTACACAGGCTAAGGACTGGGGGGGTCTGTGCACAGCAGGAGGTGGCATTTTCAGCCTGAAGAAGCAGATCTTCCCCTGCCACCCACCCAGAGCAACCCCTTGGATAGGAGGCTGGGTGCTCCAGAAGAGCAGCCCAAGCATCAGGTTCCCATTCTCCCCCCGAGTTCAGCATAGCTGGGGTTTGGCTTCTGCATTCCCTCTCTGCTCAGAAACAAGCCAGGGTGGGGAACCAATCGAAAGGCAGAGTGGCCTGTGATTCGGAGGTGCCTGGAAGAGTTTTATCTGCTGAGACATGAACCACACAGGGGATGGACCACTGCATACAAGTATTAGTCCCCAACCACCTGCCCTCGGCCTCTTTCACAAAGAAGACACCATGCTGGATCATAATAATGATCATAATTCTGGATCATCATAATTAAGTTCACAGGTGACCTCAGGAGTCCTGTGGATCCTGTGGTCGTCCACTCTGGAGCATCAGTGGTGTGTTGGCCTGGCACAGCAGAGCTGCTCTTACATCCTTCTGTTCCAGCCCAGTCCTGGGTATTCATCTGAGTTAGTCAACAGTATCCAGACTGGCGATTACCTCCAGACTCCAACTTAAAGGGATTAATTAGAACAAGCCACCAACTGAATCCACCAGGGAGACTGCTGTGCAGAGACAGCCAGGACTTTGTTTAGTGGCACCCATCTGAACACGCTGGCCTGTGAAGGGAGGCGGAACAGGGGAAGAGGGGCAGAGGCTTTCGAGGTAGATAATGGAAGAACGAAGAGACAGGAAGGTGAGGGTTTCTCCTGAATACCCACACTGCCATTGCTCCTGACATTTCAAGAGAAAGTCCCCTGCTCACCACACATGGGCTGTCTCTCGCCACCATTGTATCTGGCTACTTGGAAACCCATTTGCAAGCTTCCCCCCATTGTATTCAGTGCTCAGCCACAAGAACAGCAGCCGTCTGGATCCCCTCCAGCTGTCCAGTGAGAGAAAGGGAAAAGCATTTAGTAGTAGCAGAGAAAAAAAAAAAAGGCCAGAAATCATTTTTCCTGGCACACTATGACGCACGGATTTGGGAATGAGGGTTGTGAAAGCTTTTTGTTTAGCTTATTCTTTTCTGGTCTGACAGCTGATAAGTCCCACAGCTCAGAAACATCTGACAGGACTGGCTGAAGTCAATTCATCTTTCATCTGCCCATCATGCTCTTGAAGCGGAGAGTGACAGAACTATTTCTCCTCTGTCTGAATTCTGCTCTCCCTCCTTCTCCCTCTTTCGTGTGCTGTTGTTGGGAGCTTGGGAAAACCAGTTTCCTTCCTGCCTACAGCCTTCTCCCCAGGTTCAGGGCAGCGTCCGTCTGCCCTTGCACCTGCTCCGTACAGCTGCAAGCTGCCTCTGCCGAAGTCATTTGCACCCGACCCAGCAGCAGGCTGATGGGGCCCCTCCAACTTCCCCTCTACTCCTTTCCCTGTCATATTTTCCTTGCTGCTCTTGTAATTAACGTGCTTGTTCATTGCTCTTCTCGCTAGCTCCTTCTGCTTTTCTGGCACACTCCCCTTTCAACCTCCCCCAACTCCTCGTGCGCTCACTCCAGCAGCGCTTCTCAAATGCAGCTTTTGAATGCAGCTCTGTTTCTTTGCTCTGTGCCCTATTCCCAAATACTGCTGAGCATTCACCTCCTGGGTGGAGAAATGTAAATTTTTAAAGGCCTTTAGCATCTTCCACAGACTGGTTAGATCCTTGCTGGCTCTGACCCTGCCTTAGCTGTCACCTAGTCACTTCCCTGTAGAGACATACCCCTGATGTTGTCTGGTCACAGCCTCCAGGGACAGACCAGCTCAGAAAAAGCAGTTCTACCTCATATTTTTACCAGACAGTTACCACAGCTCAGCTGATGAGGAGTAAATCATCCACCCTGCTGGCAGGCTATCATTTGTGATCAGAGTTACATATTCTGAAGCACCCACCGGGTTGGTGTGCTACAAACCTTGCCCTTTGGGGAGGACTGCATTAAGCCAATACACCTTCAGCAAACCAGCAAATGCCACGGGATGGGAGCTTGGTGTGCTTTCATGGTGCACGCTGTTTGAAAGCAGCGAAGTACAGGAAGGAGAGGTGTCTGAACTCAGGAGAGCTGAATGTCTTTCCATGTGGAGTACTATTTCTTTGTGCTTTTCCTTTGTCAGTGCCCACTCACATAGGCTTGCCTTGTGTGGGTAGGTAGCAAACTCTTTGAGGCAGAGACTAGCTTTTCAGTTTAGATCATGTATCAGCACACAGCAAGTAGGTTTTTGATGCGGGCAAGGGGCCCTCCAGACTGCTAGTAGGTAACATAGAAGTATTAAAGGTGGCAAAAGAAGAGCCTAAGACACCAAGCTACTGAATGGGGATTTTTTATCCCAAAGATGGGGTTCCTGCCAATACACTGGAGTGAAGCCAAACTAAGATAACCATGAAAAAAAAAAAGAAAAAAGAAAAAGATTATAAAGGACCAGAATTACAAATGATACTGTACTTTGATATGAACTTAAACAGCTAGAAAAAATCTGAATGATAATAATGATAATTAAAAAACCACCCTCCACATTGCTGGTAAATCTTGCTTTGCTTCCCGCAGCAGAAAATCAATGATCTAATTTCACTTAAACTTGATGGGCTGCATCTCCCAAATAAGGCACCCCATTAGACACGCTTGCAAATGGGAAGCTGTTTCAGCAAACTCCCTGCTTTGCATCACAAGGCTGTCATTTTGGTCCCCAGGGATTTGTTTTCCCATGAATGTGTTTTGTTGGAGGAAAACAAGCACCTGTTTTGCAAAACAGGATCTCTAACATTCAATTTACTCATCTTTTAAAATATACTCCACATTAAGAATTTTTCTGCTGTAGGTTCTGCAGTCCTTGCTCCCACAGCTCCACCACTCATCCCTTTCCAGTTTCAAAACTATGTGGCTGTCTTATATCTGGCCACCAGCTGGGCCCCAAAGTCTGTGCAAGAAGCTTAGCTGAATCCTCCCTGTATCTCATGCTTGGTCTTACAATGTCTGTTTATATCCTGTAAATTAGTGCAACGTGGCCCCTAACCAGGATCCTCACAGTTTTATAAGCAGCAACACAAGTCTTGCCAGGCTAGCCATGAACCTGGATGGGCCTATAAAAGCTGTGATAGTCTGTCTGAAAGTCTGTCTTAGCTCAGTGTCTCTGGTTGTATCTTTCGGATGCAGCTTGAACAACAGAGAAAAGAGGGGGGAAAAAAGAGAGAGCGAGAAGGAGGAGAGAGAAAAAAATGTCTCAAATATTTTATTGAGTTGCTGGATCTGGTTCAGCGCCATTAAGAAAGGGGATACTGAAGACTGCTTTTCATTCCACCATTTTGCAGTGGGTAATTGCTTTCCACACAGTGCACTGGGTTTTGATGTGAGTCCAGCTGCAGTAACGCAAGTTACGGCAAGGGCTGTTCCAGTGCAAATGTGTTATTTGAGTGTCTCTCTGCTCACACTATGACTAAACAGAAGCAGCTGTGGCCAGAGGGCCATCAGCGCTTTGTATCACACAATCTGACATTTCATGGAAAGTTTTCATGTTTTCAGTTGGAAAAACCTTCTTTCTTCCATGGCTGGAAATTTTGAAGAAATTTTAATTTTGCATGATGCAAAAAAATGCCCTGAGAAACAACTGTCCTCTCCAGAGGAGATACAAGCCTGATACCATCTCAGCCTCCAGAATGACCCTCACATATTATGATCCTCAGCATGTCTAAGAGCTACCAATGTATGTTGGTCAGGAAAGCTACCTGTATGTTTCTGAAGGATGTCAGTTTCAAAAAAATAAGGTAGAGTTGGAGTAAGGACAGCTTGGAATAGCAGGACTACATTGTTAAGTCAGGGGAAGAAGATCCATCAGTCTGAGGCCTAAAATCTGTGGGGAGAATTCCTCAGTTATTTCAGAACTAGCTTGGAGAAAGCACTGAAGAAGGAAGACAAGCTTGTCTTAGCAGCAAAGTGTAATAGATGCCTCTTACCCATGTACACCTTGTACAAGGTTTTATCCATCAGCAAGAGGGAGCCCAGGGCTTTGCCTGAGCAACTCTGATTCTCTCCAGGAGAGGCACACAAGTAGGAGAATGATCCAAGGTTGCAGTATTTGCCAGATCTGGGGATGGCTCACATGGAGCATCAGCTAAATCTTTGGAGACAGATATTGTACTTGAATCTGGGTATCTCTTAAAATCTTTTTTTGTTTGTTTTTTGAGATTGTTCTCAAGCTCTCAGGAGTAGGCTATCATTTATGGGTATCCTTGCAGCTTTGACCACTTGGCAAAGCAAGGAAACAAACAAATGAATGAATTAATAGAAACATAAAGATAGCCCATCTAAACAGGATGGTTTTACATTTATAATTGTCCTTAGAAAGAAGCAAGGAAAAAAGAAAGATCTACTCAGGACAAAATATGGCTCCCCAAAGGTCTTGTATTCCTTAATTGCAGGTAGAGGCAAGTGACTTTCTCAGGTTTGGTGCAATAAGCCTTTGGGAACCACTGGGATTAAAACTCAGGATCTTGAACCCAGCTTTTATTTCCCCCTTGAAATCCTAGACCACACAGCCTTCTGCTTGTAAGTGTATGGGCACATCTACGCACGTGGAGGGGGAAGTTCAGCATCACATAGGTGGTCTGCTCTCTTTCTAAAAGGATACACATGGTAACTGAGATGAGACTGTGAGCTGTTGTAGGGAAGAAAGACACGGGTTCTAGGCCTATCAGCTGCCTATAACTCTCACCTTCTGAACCTTATGTCTTTCATTTTCTCATTCAATCTATTTTTTGACTGTCCGTGATTCCATTTACCAATGGCTTTCCTTGGTAATTCATTTCACGCGTTCATTACAGTTTGCTTTGCTATAAACACATGTGGATTTCCTTTTTAACTCTTCATTTCCTAAGTTTTAGATAGAGAGATTCTAATGCTAAACCACAGGAATGGTCTATCCAGTTCCAGTTTATTAAATCTAACCCTATGTGTCAAGTGTCTATAGTGCATAAAATTATTAGGTCCAAGCTACATTTATGAGAGAATTCATTTCACCCAAGGGTGGATTAAGTCTGTAGATGCTTTGTATAAAAATGGTAATACTCATGTTGCAACACAAGATGGAAATGCTAAATTCTTAGGATCTACTCAGATCTCAGCACATGCTCTGGAGTTGATGACTTCCAAAGCCAGGTTCGGTCAACTACTTCCTCTCCATATATACTGCATAATTCATATGCATAAGACTACTTTAAAAAAGCTTTAAAAGGCACAAAAGGTCAAGGTCCTCGGGTCCTTTATTAAAAAAAAAAAAAGGTAAAATTAACCCCAAATAGGCAGAATGTCTGAATGCAAGAAATAACCACAGATGAAAAAGTTTACATTCAGCTTTATCAGTAACCTTTTTTATACCCTCAGGTGATAGACTTCTCAGACTAGTAAGACAAAATTAGACAGATAGCAAAGAGAAAGATGGGAAAGCTGTTAGTATCTCAGTGTGGTCATACATAGTATTAAAAACCCAACAGGCAACTGCAACTACAGATTAAAGAAACTCCAAAGACCTGAGACAAGTCCTGTAGTTTGTACCTAGAAGTGATGAAGTCCTTGAGGAGTAAAACGCTAAGAGATTCACAGCCTAAAAGTTCTCCTAGTCAGAGAGGTCTGCTATTGAATGCAACTGGATAAAGAAACATTCAAAAGTGAGTTGATTCATCTGTCTTCCACATCCTGGGCTTTATCATGTTTCTCATCCTCTCCATTTTGTAACATCTGCCCTGTAAAATAAAGTGACAATAAAGCAGCTCCTTATAAACTTCGTATTATCAGTGGATATCTCCACAGTCAGATGTAAACCACTGATTTTCTTCTTTAGCTTAATTTTGGATTTTGAAGAAGGTGGTGCAGTTATTGATGAGAGTTTTATCTTGGTCAAAGAAGCCTTTCAGCACGAAAATTTCTGAGAAGGTACATCTGAAAGGAGTCCCACTGCAATTTTTGAGATCAGAATGGATAGCAAGTCTGGAGGGCTTCTGGCTTCTGGCTAAACATATGTTTGAGACCTTGGAGATTTAGACTCTGTGAAGGTCTATCATATGAGACAAGGAAAGTGGACCCATATCACTGAAATCCTTATTTTTTGACAGTTATCTGGTGGAATCCAGCACTATCCATCCAATGGGACCTTTGGAGTCCAGGAAGACAGATTCCTCCTGATAATACACATTGTTCACTAGCCTTCCTCTTATTCTCTGTTGCTGGTGGAGGTCTCAAGTCCATCTTCCTGTCTAAAACAGGGCCAGCTTCAACATTAGGTTGACCAGGTTGGTCAAGTCTTCTCTGGTCAAGTTCTGAAGACCTCTGAGGATGCAGACTCCACCTTGTCTCTGACCACCTGTTCCAGGGTCGCACTGCTTTCAGTGTGAAGATGTTTTTCCTGATATCTAATTGGACTTTCCTTTTGAACTCGTGTCTTTTGCCTTTTGCCTCTTCACTGTGCACGTTCGGGAAGAGTCCAGCTCCGTCTTCTCTAAAACTGTGTACCAGCCCTTAGATCTTCCTAATGGCTCTTGGATGGCTTCTCTTCAATTTCTCAAAATATCTCTTATATGGGGGGCCATAACTGTACAAAGTACTTCAGAAGTAGCCTCATGAGTAAAGAGCAGGGGTGAATGACCACTTTAATAATTTGAAGTCCACTGCCTCACTGACCCCTTGGCTTTTGCTCCTTTGCATAGATAGTCACTTAGGGTTGTTAAGTATTGTGCAAACCTCTTCTTATCTGTCCCCAAAGTGGGCTGCCAAAGGGTCTGTGTCCATCACCGTTGCAGGCTACCATCATCACTGCAAAGACTTGAGGATTTCCCAGTGGCTTCAATGGTTTTGGCTCGATTGATTTTTGCTGTTTGTATGTTGCATTAAAGCTCATTAAATCAATAGCAGTGATTCACTGGGGAGCAGCGAGAGACTAGCCAGTTGTCCAAAACCTAACCTGTAAACATCCAGGGGTGTATTTTCCTTTGTTTTTAGCTGACAGACTAGGCAAGTAGAAGGATATTTTTTCTATGTGTCATTGAAGGGAGAGATTACCATATGCAACTCTTGCCACCTAAAATTTAACCTTTCCTTTCAGTTTGGGCAAGGTCCTGTGGTAGACAGAAATCATCTTAAGGGCTTTTTGTGCCCATAAAGCTGTGGTTCCCCCCGCAGCCACAGCTCTGAGTCTTCTTGAGAGTCTATGCCTCCCTCACAGGAAATGTTTCACTGCCTGACAAGCAGATATAAGACATTATTAAAGAGACAACATGTTCTCAGATAAAATGTTCCAAATATAACAAGTCTATTTTTATTAAATTTCACCAAAGGCCTCCCTGCTTCCTAATCAGAAAGCCTGATTTGCTGACTCCCCCAGACCTGGCTGTTCTGGCTCACTACAGCTGTATCATGATATAGAATTACATTTTTATAATGACTCAAATCTTTTCCCAAGTTCTTAAGTATTTTCACAAAAAGGAAAAAAATAAGGAAAGAAGAAAAAAAAAGAAGAAAAACTCCACACACCCTCCTGTAAAATCCAGGCACCAACTTTGAGTTGTGTGTGGTCTTTTTTGTCTTTTCTTTTGGCTTCCCTCAAGACACGGCTTATTGCATTGGTCTGGATGCTGTCCTACCAGCACAGTGAGCTGGCCAAGCCCTGATCCCAACAACAAAGTCACCTTAGCAGGTGCCAAAATAAACGTCAGTCACCAGCTACCTGTGCTGACTGCTGACGCTTGTGTGTTTGTGTGCATTGCAGGCCACAAGGCCGGAAAGGCAGTGCCTTCTTCCTCCATCACTTTGATGTGTATCAATCCTTGGACCTGGTCTTTTTTCTTCAGGGGAGCCTTTAGGGCACTGCAACCTGGGGAATTATTTTTAAATCTCCTTTTTTTAGAAAAGGGTGAAGTTCTCCAGAGAATACTGGCTGTAAAATGGGCAGAGGTTGAAAAATGTGCACGTATGATATGGAAGCTGCCTGTGTACAAACAGTACCTGTAACTCCAGTAACTTCAGTTATCTATGCAGTTTTAGCTCATGTGGGTGTGCGTGTGAGTGTGTCCTTGTGTATACAGTGTATGGGGTGTATGCCTGCAGGCTTATTCCAAATGGACACATTTCTGGTGTCAACTGTATTGCTTACAGCTGGAGTAGCCCCTTTGGGAGCCAATACAAAGCTTTTTGATTACACAGTCACTTCCATTGGATTTACAGGGTGGAGCAAATATTAGGAGCCGTTCAAATTCATGAATGACGTAAAAGGGGAAGTTACAGGTCGTCCTTAAATTGGTCAGAAAATTACAAGAGTTAAGTGGGAAAGGAGTACAATCCAGCCAGTTGCATACACTGAAGGGGCTGGGGAACCTGGGTTTGGCAGGCGCACATGAGCATTGCTTTGTTCTCTTCTGTTTTACAAGCTGCAGTAGTTGTTTTTCCACATTCCACCATATAAAAAATACTGGGTCTCAAAGACCTGCTTCAAAATCAGCTGAAAGTCAGTTGAAAGCAGAGTCTACTCTGCTTGTATGGCTTCAATTTGACTCCTGCGTTTGGATTGCATGAGTGGGCAGACCTGACTGGCTCAGGAGTCTTGTCCTATCCTGGACACATGCCATACCTGCCCAGCTGTACCTTTCTGTAATTATTCCTTACAGAAAATGTATTTCAGTTAAAACAAACAAATGAGTAGGGTCTACAAAAGCCTGACACTTTCTCTGCCTGCACCTCAGTAAATCTATTTGAGGTTACCACATTTCAACAAGCGAAGACAACGCTAGACTTCAGAGATGACTTCCAAAATGTGTGCAGATGTTAAAGTACAGAGTACAAGTAAGTAAAGATAAAAGCAAATCAAGAATAGTCCAAAAATACTAAATTAAAAGCGGGGTGGGAAAAGGAAAGAAACAGCAATCTCTTTTTCCCCAAATACTTGTGGAACAGCTGACCAAAATGTCAAAGAAAAACAGGTTTTGGAAGTTGTATTTCAGCTCCACAAACTTGTTTCTGTACCCTTTCCTGGTTCAACATCTGCAACCCATATTTCATCCCTGTAGCGCTCATGGGAGGACTTCATTTCCCAGGAGTGGGGAAGGTGACACATTTTGTTCAGGATACATGGGTTCAAATGTGGATTGGAGTTCACAAGGGGAACAGCTAAGCGGTTTCAGATGAGCAACAAGGCCCTCAGCTAACACTGGGCCCAAACATAATGTTCTAAAAACAGGTTCAGAAATCCCACTATGAGTGGAAGCTGTTGTATGATTTACACTGGGTGCATGGTTTTTTTTGGTTGTTTTCTAAGACTCATTTCCCAATAAAACAAAGCCTATGCTAATCTGCTTGGTGTCTGGATATGCATGGGTATGTATGTATCTGTCTGTCTGTCCAACCAACTGTGCCATTCCCAGGACTTTCTGAGCCCTATTTGCCTCCTGCCTGGGAGAGGAACAGAGCTCTCAATGATGTTACATCCCTAAAAGCTTTGAGAAAAATTGGCAGTTGGTGAGAACAGGGTACACTGCGGTACAAGCTGGAGCATGAGGATGCCTCTTCTTAGAGAGCACAGAGACTTTTTGTCTTATCCATGGGGAACGCTGTGATGGGAACTTGCTCCTTACAGGCCAGTGAAGGAGAGCAAACTACATGAAATGAGTATCCCTGATGCCAGCTCTTACAGAGCTGCTTTGAACAACACTTAGTGGAAAATACAAGAATATAAGGAAAATGGTCAGAGGGCTACTCAGGGTGCTCAGTCCCAGGAGCGACCAGAGGGACTTAGGTTCCTAGGCCACCAAGATGCTTTGGAAAGTTTTATTCCTAGTCCATACAAGCCCAGAAGCAAAACTGCCAGGATTTATTTTCTTCTTGGAGAGATGCAAAAGAGCGAAGTCAAGAGGCAGTTAACCCACAGCAAGTTAAAAAGATAAATCTTTTGAAATGCTATATTTCTCTAAATCAAAGAGCTTGAGAGAGTGCTTTTTCTTTTTAAAAAAAATATGCTTTGTCAAAAAGAAGTGTAACTTTTCATTTAACAAATGAAGTCGTCCTTGACTTGATTTTTCCCACACTTTATTGCCAGCAAAATAAAAAATATTAGAGTTTAAATACATATTTTCTGAAGTATGAAGGAAGCAATAATGCAGTGATCAATGGCAGGAAGACAGACCACTTTGAGGAGCTACCAGATTTCTCCTTAACCTAAAATATATCAAATAAATAACTAAATAAATCAGTGCATGTTTTTTACATAGGAAAAACCCCAAATAATTTCCTGATCAGATCGAAACTACAGCATTTCTGGTGGAGAGAAAACTGTACAGTAAGTTTTTGCTAGACTCCAGGAGCTTCTGGGTTTCTCTCCTGGCTCACCTTCAGCTCAGATACTGGGTCCTTCATAAGTATGGAGAGTCACGTTGACAGGTGGATCTGGTTAGCTTCAGTCATGTCATAAGCAAACTTGGTGTGTCTCTGGGGAGCAGAAGGAACTAGAGTTCATGTTGGAGACAGAAGGCAGCTGGCAGGCAAACTCCAAGAATAGCCATACTGTCTTCTCCAGGAGAAAGTTCAGACTCTCTCTTTGCTTGGCTCATTGGATTTGTTGTTGTTATTCTTGTTCGAGAGACCAGTAAAACCCCAGGAGGACATAGTAGAGCTGTGATCAGATGCCAAAGTAAAAAGCAACAGTATAAGGCCCTGCAGAAAGCAGAGAAGCTTACAGGAACGTCTGGGTTTTTCAGAAGCGCTCAGCACCTGAAAGCTCCTGTTTTGGGCCTTGAGTTTTGGGAGCCCAGTCTGGCAGCCGTGCATCCTGCATGAGCTGGCAGTTTCATTTGTCTACCCGTATAAGGCATTCTCTGCATTTCTACAGCTGAAAACTGATATAGCAGGAGGAGGAAAAAACAAATCAAATGAGGGAAGTGTGTTTCATTTGACAATGGGTCTTCAGAGCCTGCATTTTTTAGAGCTAGACTCTTGGAATAAGAAAAAAAACAACCCACGTCTGAGATATGTGCAAAATATAGCTCAAATCTAAAGGCTTTAACAGTGTGAGAAAAGTCAGATGTTAAACAATCACAGTTTTATTCCTCCCAGCAAGACAGCCTGTGCACCTGTAGCTGTTATTGTCTCTACTGTATAAAGTGAAAATGAATATCACATTGTATTGAAAACCCTCATGGAATACAATTACTCAACAGAAACTGTCCTAAATCTATCAGCTGTAACTCACTTGTAATTTTGTGGGACTAATGCAGAGAAATGTTTCTCCATGCATGGTTTACCCCCAACCTTTCCCCCCCATTAATACATTTCATCCACTTTTGCTTTCAATGGCTAAATTATTTGTACAAGATTAATTACTTATGGGAAGTGTCTGTCTTGGTCTGTAGGAATGACATTATGTTGAACATTAAATGCTGACACTATTAAACTCTGCTGGACTTGTTTTGATATAATAACTCTGCAGACCACAGGTGAAATGGGTCCCTCACCAATTCACTACTTCATTGCTCTTCTGTCATCAGCAAACTTTGGGATATAGTTTCAGCCGACAAAGCTCTGAGTTTCATTCAAGTCAACAGAGTTGTGTATTATGGCTTTTTATTTCCCCGGAAGTTTTGGTGAGTTTCCAGCTGCAGACTGGAATCTTTGGCCCCAAAAAACCTGAAACTAAGATACAGAAGCTGCCATTTTCCAGGCAGACATGTGGGCCAGTTGGGAAACTGTTTTTTTTTTTTTTTCTGTTGAAATCAACAACTCAAAACAAAACACATTTTTCTTGCAGTGTTTCAAAATTAAATTTTCTACATCTTAGAAAGTTGTTTTGCTTTAGTCTGCAGAAACTGCAAATGTGGTGGGTGGCAGTTCAGGGAACTTCTGCATCTTTTTCCCAGTGAAAAGAAAAGTAGAAGAAATCTGAAAAAAATTGAGATACTGCAGTGGTGAAGGGAATCTTTAACTCCCCCCCCCCCCCATGGGAAAAATGTTCAAAAAAGGCTAAGAGTTTTTAAAATATGGGTTATTTCCCTCCAGTCGTCCAAAGTGTATTTAGCTGTTGTCTTATCTTTCATTTAGGAGAGTTGCTTTAACTTTCTGTTGATTTGCTAAGCCCTCAACACTTTCACTGAAGGTGTGGGCCCTGCAGAGTGGCTTTAGTCCATGGACTTTTTGCTTGTCTCTTTATTGCTGCTCATGGTAAGATGCACGCATGGGTCACAGGTTGAAAACCCTTGACTTGCACTTGAGAGCAGAGACTCCACTCCCATGATGGGTCATACACGTCTTTCTTCAGCAGGAGCTGGAGAAGTACATGAGCCAGGCATCCCATGTCTTTGTTAGCACTGCCACATATGATAGCTTTGCTTCTGGGGACTCTTTCCATGAGAGGTCAGAAACAAGCATGGTTTGCTCAGCAACAGATTCCTTGAAGTAGTCAGGATCTATGTGGCCCCCTCTGAGTTCCTAGATGAATTCCCTATCCTAAGGTCACTGTCTGGGTTACAAAAAGCTACTTTCAAAATCCAGCAAGCTCCTCTCCCTACAATTGTTTTTCTCTTCACCATCAGCTATTCCACCCATGTTCAGAGCACAGGCAACTGCTCTTGCTCCTCTCCTGCCCATGTTGCTCCAACACAGAAATTCTTGTCTGCTGTACGTGTGCAACACTGTCACTGCTGACCCTGTCCTGCCTCTCCTCTTTGGCTTTATCCCCTGGAGCTGGTTGAAATTCCTCTGGTAGCAGGTAGGAGCAGGTGTGTCTGGCTGTCTCACCACACCAGCATGTTACATCCCTGGGCCTTCAATCACCCTCTGCTGCTGTGTCCTTGTTGCATACCCAAGTTCACAGGCTCATTAGTATTCAAAACCAAACCCTCTGCCCCTATCCCTGAGGACACTAAGCCTGGATCCTAATTGCATGCACATGTACTTGTGCAGAACAAGGAGTCAAGGTGAGGAGAAGGGAACATGGTACATCTTTCAAGGAGCAGCAGTTTCAGCTGCAAGCCCTTTTTGTTCTGTAATTTGGGATATTTCCTAGCAGTCAACATAGAGAAGAAAAAGGACATTGTCTGGAGAGTGGCTTCATTACTAATCTCTCCTGGATGCATTTTAATTCATTTTAATGATTCTGCCTCCTGTCAGACCTTTCATTTGTTAAAGGGGTTTGTTAAAGAGATTAAGTGCAAGGGGAATATGAACCTCAAAACACTACATCCCTTCCCCCAGCCCCTCCTCTATTCCCCCCAAGATTAATATTACACCAAAAGGAAGAGAAAAGGCATTTTCTGTGAAACACATTACAAGACTTTTAGGAACAGAGGGAAGGAGGAAGAGCAATGGAGCATGCTGGATTCTTTTAACCCATGGGGGAGCTGGAAGGTGACAATATTGATATGATGTCATTCAAGCTACATCGTTCCCTGTCCATGTGTCTGTTGAAGCTTTGTACAAACACAGCTGTTTATTAGGAATGCCAGCTTAGGAAAACAAACTATCTTCCTCAATTTGCTTTTACTCTTCTCTTCTGTTCATGTGGGAACTTGGAATAACCTGCCCCACCCTGAAAAACACATGTACCATGCAGCACATGTACCATAAAAACCTTTCAACTGAAATCCAAGCTTTCAGCCAGCTGAAGGAATAAGAGAACCTCTTGGTTTCCTGTATCAGCTTCCTACCCAGGGATCTTTTGTACATTAAGTCACGGAGAACTTCCCTTGAAAAGGGAATAGGTAGGTCTGAGCAATGGTCTGCCCAAAGTTACTCAGTGTGGGAGGTGGTAAAGTCAACAGAAACCCTATGTGGAACCGTGAGTGCATTTTCAAAGTTCATGCTATCAATAGACATCCTTTGAGACACTCATGTTTCAAGGATTTGCTAAAGAAATTCTCTCCACTAGTTCAAGGGACTATTTCACTCTCTCTTCTGTTCCACAAGCCCTGAAAACAATTTCCCTATAGACCTTTGGACCCTTTATCTCCATAAAATGGCAGTGGGCTTCAGATGTTCATGAAAAGGATCACAGAATTAAGTGCCATGCAATAGCAGAGTGGTGGATTCTGGCCAAGAAGATGACTTTCTTCCATATACCCCTGAATGTTACCATAATGGCCTATTGGTACATGGGTGCCACCTAAGCAGCGCATATTTTATGCAGAACACTTACACAGAAGAAGTCTCTTCATGCATCACAGCTTCACTACGTATTATAATGTAAATTACATTAGGTAAAAAATGTAATTTTAATACAGATTGCATTCTTTCTATTGGCTTCAGGATTAATTGCATTGAGTCTGCTTGTAGGTGGAAAATAAGATGCATTTCAATGAAGAGGCATGCGGGATGTTGCCCTTAGTCAGAATGGTCATCTGAGCTGCCAGAGGATGGAATAGGATTGCCTAGACCAGGTCAGATATTAGGCATAATCCAACACAATTGTGCTCTTGGAAAAGAGAAAACTGCCATATTGTGATGGATAAGTGGGAGAACTGCCTGTAAGTATGAAACAATTCTTCCACTCATCTTGGCGTTAGCATTAGTAGGGACTCAATCTGAATACTCCGTGAGTTTTGGTTACCACTTTTCAGGAAAGATGTGGACCAGCTGGAGAGCAACAGGAATGATTGAAGACCTGACTTAAAAAGAAAGATTGAAAGAAGTAGGATTGTTTAGTCTAGGGAAGAGAAACTGAAGGGACCTATGATAGATGTCTTTGTGCACAGAAAAACTGCCAAGAAAAGGAACAACCTGTTCCCCCTGTCAATGCAGACAGGGTGAGAGACAGAGGGTTAAAACCGAAGAAAAGGAAAGTAGGTTGGAAATGAGGAAACCCTTTCAGTAGTAAGGACAGAGAGGCACAGGAGAGCATTAGTGACTTGGGGGAGACACATCCATCACTTGTGGGAGATGTGTCCACCAGGGCTCGTAGAGTCACCAGCCCTGGCTGTTGGAAGAGGAAGTTAGGAATAGCACAAGTATAACAGTCCTGTGGTTGTTGCAGGTGACTTCTGGCGGTCCCCACAGTCCTATTTGCTATGATTCTTTGTATTTTCCGTATAGGGAGACCAGGAAGTCTGATACACCTACTGCTGTTCCAGTGCTGAAGGCTGCACACCCTCCTGAAAAGGGAAGTAAATGATTGTGGAGTGATTTGGAATGGAAGGGCAAATATTCAAGAAACAAACCCAAACCATTAAAAGTTAAATGGAGAAAGACAAAAGGCTCCCTATCTTTTATATTTCCTTGCTGTATTTTAATCTTCACGGACAAATCCATCCTGACATCACACAAGAAAACTCCACACCCTCATAAACCCAATATAATGAGCGAAACATGGTAGCAAATCCTCCAGGTTTTGTTTTAGCTTGGAAAGCATTAAAGAAAAGTGTTGTGCAGAAGGAATGGAAATGTTGCTTGGGTGCCAATTCCACAAGGGTTTGTTCTTCTAGAGCCAGGTACGTCACTCAATGAAAAGCACTGTTCAGCTCCTGCCATGGTTTGGGGGTTAGCCAAAGAGGTTGGAGAAGGGTGGCTGGAAGGAGAAAGCAGCTTGGTACTTTTCACTGCCAATCTTCTGCTTTTTGTCCAGCTTTCCCTGCACAAATGACATCTGAAATGCAATCTGGACCCTTTCTGTTATGGAAACCTCAAACCCAATTTAATAATAGGGGCTTATATTCAAGTGTCCCATAAAGCATTGTGGAGAGTTGTATCATCACTGGAGCATTTTGCGATATGGTCCAACCTCTTCGACCTGAAACTTTCCCCACCCTAGAATTTTAGACTAGCCAAAGTGATTTGGACACATCTTCCATTCACTCATATAGACTGCTTTGAGTCCCCTGATCAGAGTAAGAACCCATTATTCTAGATGGTGGTCAAGGAGTGTCTATGTTGCACAAAGTTTGCAGTCTATGTGCACAAGAATGGATGGGCCACCCAGACAAAGCATGTCTGTGTTCACCCTGAAGGAGAAAGATAGCCTGACAGACAGAGGGGATCAGCTCAGCATTTTCCCAGCCTGGGGCTCAAGCCTTGGGCTCAAGGCATGCAGAATGTACAGGGCACAGGATGCCTGCTGCAGGACTGGTCTGTAGCTTGGCATAACTGGCAGTGCAGCTTTCTAGGAGAATAAATTAATCTCTGTGCCCTAGTCAGTTTGGAAAATCTCAAGCACTGGGGTGCTTTCCCTCCCTCTTGACATCCATAAGATCTGTGAGCAATTTCCCTACAAGCCAATTCAATCCCTATGGAATTCCACTGCTTTCACCCCTATTATGTGCCACAAGACTTTCCCACAAGGGTTTAATCTTTCATTGCCTCAACTGAGAAATCTGTGCAAGCAGAAAGAGTGCAAGACAGACTAAAGAAGAAACAAAACACAGTTGGGAATTGTTCAGCCTTGTTCCAAGATGCCCTGTCTCTCTACAGCTGAGATTCTTCTGCAATTCACTGGTACTAACTCGCATTCATCACTCCAACCCACAGCAATTTACTGGTGGCGATTTTCTGCTTCCAGCTGGTGACCTCCTGACCTCAGAGGTTAAGACAATTTTTATTCATGCTACTGAACTTGGCATCTGAATGTTAATGTCATGCTTTTTGCTTCCCCATCCCCCTCTGTTTTCTTCGTGGAGGCTTAGAGTCTGTGGAATCTTTTCAGGGAAAATGGAGAAGTAATATGCTTTCCCGAAAGGATGACAGCACAGCATGGCAAAATGATTGTCTGCACAGTAGTGCAAGCATGATATTTTTAGGTGAGTGCTGTGATGCTGGGAGAAACTGCTAGTCATATGCCTACATCCTTGGTGTTGAGTTAAAATGGATTACCTTTTGAAATACCATTTTCTGCTGTTTTTATCTTATAGCAACCAACAGAGAACACTCATTGGCCAGTGCTGTTGTCTGTTGTCTTAGGTTTAGGTCATGCCATGAGGAAGAGGTGTGACCTTACGTAAACACTCAGGAGCCACTAAGAACAAGCTGTAACAGCAAACAAACATCAAGACAATAAGATATATTCTGAATGAACTCTTTCAGTGCACTAGCTCAGTCATCAGGGGGCAATTATCAACAGTGGAAGTTAGGCAGCCATCATATCATCATTCAGGTCCTGGGGTAGCAAGGCCCAGGCAAACTAAATATTCTAATTTGCCTAAATATCTTTGCTGAGCTGTGATTGGGGTTTCAGCGTTCTGTATCTGGTCAATATGTTTTCCTAAGATCCTTTCAAAGCATCAGAAAAAGAAAACCAGACATTTTAATGATCCTTCTTTGACTCAGCTTCAGTTCCACCTTACCCCTCTCCACAGTTCCTTTTATGTAGGGTCTTAATCACAGAAGATAAAGTCAGAAAGAACCTCAGGGGGGCCCTGAGTCAACACTCTTCCCCAGGATAGCATCTGCCCACTTGATCCATCCTTCCTATTTGGCATATGTCTCACTTTTTCCTAAAAATTCATGTTGATAGATATTCCACCTCTTCCCAAGTAATCCCAGATATGCTATCCTGCTATGAGAAATATTTTTGTAATATTCAATCAAAGTCTCCTGCATAAAGAGCAGAAAAGGAGACTAAGACAGCTATTGCCCAATTTCAGTGCCATGTGGTGTGCTGCACAGAGTTTTGCCCCATGGGGAGACCGGAAACAGAAGTGAAAGCTCCATTTGCCAGCATTCAAGCCCTCAATCCTTTCTCCTATCCCAAATGCAAAACACAGCAGTTCATTCCCTGGCAAAGTCTTCAGATATTGTGATTTACGTTGTCTTGGCTGTGCAGAGGTAAGTAGTGATAAGGAAGTGCACACTCTGAAAGTATCTAATGACTCCCAAGTGAAAAACATAGCTCTTGACATTTTTGAATGGGTGCTGGATGGCTATATAATTCATAGCCAACTTTTTTCTTTGAGCTTTTCTTTTTGAGCTTTGATGAAGATCTGAAAAATGGAAAATCATATGTGTCTTTCAGGCTAAGAAAAAGGACAGGACTCTGCACAGCATGATAGGGCTGACACTGATGGAGCATTTCTTGCGATGTGCAGAGGAGAAGGAAAAAATTTATTATGGAGCTCTTAGGAGGATTCAGGACAGCAGGGAGGGAGACCCAAAAACAGGAGTGAGGGGAAGATGACAATGGAGAAAATCAGGCAGGAGACAGTTGGAGCAGGGAGATCTGGCTTTAGGTGAAAGTATTACAGGCTGGAAGACAAAGGCTGTGTCCACATAATGAAGTTTTAAGAAGTTGGTGTCCCAGGCTGAACCTTTTCTGGCTAGAACATACTGCCCACCCAGCTGGCAGTTACCATCTTCCCTGCAAAGACAGGACAACTGCCCTTGTGCTAATAGTCCCATTTTACTTCTTCTGACAGTGAGAAGCTGCAGAACATGGGTAGCTGGTCAGCACCACCACCAGGAGCAATAAATTTCCAGTGCGGGGACAGCTTATTTCCTTCCAGTGCTTAGGGCATAACTTCTCAATGTGAGCTAAATCAGAGTGCTCACAATTACATGAACACATCAAGAGATCTAAAGGAACTATCATAACCCAGACAGCTCCAGAGAAGAGCCTTCTATTCTCCTCTCATGTTTATGGTGTAACAATCACATCTCTTCACAAGAGAGATTTGCTTGAGAAATGGGAGACCAGATATGTTTCTGGTTGTTTTTTTTAATATGCAGTAGTGAGGTTGGGGATGGCTGACTGCCTGAGTGTCGCAGCACATATTGTCACCTTCACAGCAAGAGAATATGAAACTTCCATCACTGCTCTTCTCTACTTTATGCCCTTGTGTTTTTTATTAGTTGGTATTATGCTCTTTAAAGTGAAAAGTTCCTACCTAGGAATGTAGCAGTGTTTCTGGAACCCGGGGCAAAAGTGTTGACTCTGTCTCCCTTTATTAGGGACGATTGGGAGAATATAAGGGATTGGGGTCTTTGGCAACTTCCTCCTTCCCCTGAGGTGTCCACATTGCTGACCCCAGCTTGCCCAGCCACAGGTGTCATTCAAGACTAGTACTTTCTTAATTCAGTAGTTGTTCATAAAAACAAAAACTGAACAACAGCAACATTTATTAATTTTTATCTTTCACACTGAACAGAAGATTCCCTTTCTGCATTAAAGGAGAATCTTTGAAGTAGTGAATCTGAAATAAGAACTTCCATCTGTGTATCCATGTGTTCCTCTGGCCTCCCTGCTCTGCTCCAGTGCCCATCTTGGTAGCTGAATATCAGAAAAGATCAGCACTGGCAAAAGAAATGCATGCCTTATTTACCCACAGTGTTAGGATGGGGATTATCCAAACATTGCCATTAGGGGCTAAGTTGAGAACCACATAAAGAAGCAGGCAAACCCAGGTCGCTGCTGGGAAAGCACAATAAGATGGCCCTGTAAACTCCTTCAACTATTTTCTTATTCACTCAAGGTATCCTTTGTTTATTCACCCCCAAAACATCTGCTTCACCAGGGCCATGTCTGTGGGCCAATGTCAAGGACTGAACCATGGTCTTTGTGAACTACCAGTGTGGCTCTTCACACAGTGAAGGAAAAGCCAAGCTGGGCCTGAGATTGAAGGGTAATCTAGCAAAAGACCCTCACCAAGATTCCTGAATGTCAGCAGCATGGTGAACTCCTCCCCATAATTTTTTTCTCTCTTGTTACTTTTCTGTCCTCCTTTCAAGCTTTCCCTGCTAGGACGAATCCTCTAAACTTCCATTATTTTGAAAATAGCTGGCTTTGGACATGCTTTGTTACTGACTTTCACCTGGTACTGTCATTTAAGCTAGAGCTAAATGGGTTGTCACGCGCTCAGAGATCAGCATAAACGCCCTGGCATCAAAGGCTCATGACCACAATACACCAGGCTGCTTCTGAAAAGACCCAAGGATCAAGTCCGTTGCAACACAAATGTGGCCGATTCCCTAGCTGGCATTTTGTTTCTGTCTGGGCTTAGAGAGGGGAGGCTGAGGACAAGAAAGGAAATGTTCTGTGGGAAGATGATCTGGCATTTTTTCTCATTCTCCCCACACATGCATTCCAGAGAGTTATACACCAGATAAGCAGCAAGCACTGTTTGGCTGGCTAACTACTACACAAGCATTATGGACCATCTGGGGACTTATAAGCCTGCAGGATGTGAGTCGAGGGTTTGCTGGAAGTAGAGGTTGAGCTGGTATCCTGTGTCTAAATACCAACACAGCTGCTTGGAGCAGGAAAAGGGAACCCTCCAAAGGAACAGCAGTAGGGGCTCTTCTTTATGAAGGATATTACTCTTGAGTGACTGAATTGATTGTGACTCTTCCATTTGAGCCCATGAAATAAGATTCCCTTCAACAGAAGGAGCTGGAGGTACAGCAGCAGATGCAACGACTATTATTATTATTATTATTATTATTATTATATCTTAAAGGGCCTCTGAAAATAAATGTATGTATAAGTTTTTCAGTGACTTGAAATGCGTGAACTCAGTATCATATGCTGGCCTTGGAAAGAAATCAATGTGCTTCAGATGAAGGGAGGCTTGAAAGACATAGTTTCTCCATACTCTGAGGAGAACCAGCTTGCTGGCTTTTACCACGCGCCAGCGTTATGGGGACAGGCATGCTATGGATACAATTCCTAATGAGCTTTTAACAGGTGAACCAGTCTGGTGGCAGTGGGTGGGGAAAGGACTCAGAAAACAAACATATATCTGAGCTTGTGATATTTTATGAACAAGAGAGATACTCAGGGCTCTTAGGTGGAGGGATTTTGATCTAAAACAAACAGGGTCTTTAGTCACGTCTGGAGACCTTATTAAAATTCTTTCTGCTTGCAAATCCGTCTGATAGAAGGGAAGCATGCTTACCTCCAGTGTGACCCCAGGCTGGGGTTTGATGGGGGGTGAATTTGCCCCTCCGTGACTATTTTCTGAATCCTAAGCACATAGTGGCCTTTAAAAGGCCTTTTCTCAAAGCACCAGACTCTCTACTTTGCTGCAGCTGTTCAGCTTCATGCTGCGGCACAACCTCCTGCTTATGGCTGCTCTTCACCAATGTCAGTAAACAAATGTTGTAGTCTAATATAATTTCTAAATTAAGTCAGTGCCTACCACAGATCCTAAAGACAACTGAGTGCTCCTTGTGCTATGTGCTGCGTGAGAACAAGGCAGAGCAACTCCCTGACTTGAAGAGACTTCAGACAGAGAGAGAAAGGTAGAGAAAGGAAATGCTCTGGGGAAATAAAGGGAGGTACCCAAGATAAACCCCAAGGATTACTGCCCCCCCCTCAACTGTTTATCAGCCCATCCCCTTCACCCTTCAGTGAACAGCGGTATTAGAAAGAAGTTATTTAACCAGCTAATCCAGATGACTGGTGTCATGAAAATTATTTGGGGCTTTATAAGCAGTCTTCTTTTGACTTGGAAAGGATGCTGGTAGATCACATACACCCTGAAACCACTGGGGTTCAGGTGAAACTACATAACACACTGAGTAGCTTCCTGCCATCTTTTGTTCTTCATAAATGTTGAATAATTTTTTCAGCAGAGACATGTCTCAAGTTCCAGGGAAGCCTTCAGCCAAGAGGGGATTAAAAAAAACAATCAGTCATCCATCATATCATTTCCAAGTAATATTTGAAAAGTAAACATCGAAGGGCATACATCTTTGTGGATGGATTTCCAAACACCTAATGTGAAAGACCCAGCTCTACCCATGCCAGCACATGCCACATTCTCTGCAGAATGGTTTCAGATGCAGTGCAGAGTTTGGTCTCCCTGCCCCACCAAAATGCTTATGGGTTAGTACTGTTGTAAGTTTTTGGACAGTACTTCAAAAGACACACTGGTTGAAGAAATAATTATTATATAAGTTACAGCTGAGCATTTATAGGATAATTGCCTTTCCAGAAGTGTACCTCTAACACACCCTGGCATCGATGTTTTCAATTCTAGGGTGAAGACCAAAACTAAATGAGATCAGCAGGAAATCCATATTCATTTCAAATCCATTTAGCTACCCCTGGATACAAAAATAAAGCAATATACAGTCAAAGACAGAAAGTCATTATAATAAGAAAAATCTGGGCCAAATGAAGGCAAGTGATTAGGTACGTTTGGGCAACCATGAGCTTTTCAGAAGGAAGTCAGTCCATATCTTGCCTTTATTTGCAATTATAATGTTCAAATAGAGCTGATAATTTTACATAAACTAATTAAAAAGAGTTTCTGCATCTCATTTGGGTCAAGCAGCACAAGTGAAAGTCAGAGGAGATATGATAAAAATATACAAAATCACCAGTGGCAAAACTGAAGGACATCATATAAATTAAAAGATGGGTGTAAAACAAACAAAAGAAGATATTTCTTCATGTAAACTGTTGTTAAACTGTGGAATTCCTTGATGCAGGATGCTCTGGGTGCTAAAGATTTTTCTGCTATTAACCTATACAACTGATCTTTGACCCATCAGGAGCTGTTCAGTATAAAGACACCATAGGTGGCTCAGGGAGTCCATAAGCCAGAAATGTCAGAAGCCTGGGGTAGCATTCTGCAAAGGTATCCGTACACACCTGCTCTGTTCTTGTGCATCTTCCTTGGGTTCTCTGCTGCTAATGGCCACAGCTGAAGAGAGGGCTGTGGCTGACACTGGACAGCTCCAGCCATTCCCACGAATGCTTCAGAAGGAAAAAAAGCCCTTTTTGGTCCCGGTGCTCTGTTCTGTCCTCAACTCTGATTTCCTTATCCCAACAATTCCTTTTCTTCAGAGTTGTTGCAGGTGGAGAGGTTGAACAGGGAACCACCAAATGAAGTCACGCAGGCCAGGATGCCAATAATTGCTTCTCCGGAGTGCAGTGGAGGGGAAGGACAAGCCTCTAGCACCTTTAAGCAGTCCATGGAGGGAAGAAGGTGTCAGTCCTCCACATTGGTCCCAAGATAGCCATGTACTGGTGAATTTAAATTTTGGAGGTCTATGGAAAAGGTGGTGCAGAACAGTGCCAGCTGGGTGCAACAGTCACAGCATTGTAATAACCTTCAGAATACTTTTGTACAACCACAGCGGCCTCAAAGCAAAACTCTGCTTTATTCCAGTGAGAGATAGCATGAGCTGTGCTTGGCGGTTTTGTTTGGATGGCAGCCCTTTAACTGAACACCAGGGGCTGGTGTGTTCCCAATATGGCAAAGCGTTTCCAAGGCGAGCTGATTTTGCTCCAGAGAGAATTGCTGTCCTTGTCTGGATAGAAGGTGGGGTTTAAGAGAGTATTAAAAGGGCTTTATGGAGGATGAGGGTGAGAAGGCAGCCTAATCACCGTTTCACAGATGGGGAAAAGCTCTCGGCTCCGGGTGGATTCACCAGGGAATCAGATAAGCCATTTAGAGTGCTTGTTGGCTCCCCATCCACTTAAACTGCTTTTCAGCTGGGTGCCTCTCCCAAGGACTTTGGAAAGGCAAAGTCTGGGGATAGGCCAATGCCAGGAGTTCAGCAAGGGCGGAAGATCTGCTCCTGACACATGGCTGGGATTTGCTCCTACAAAGAAATGCAGTGGGTCAAGGACTGAATGATGTTTATTAAGCAAGGGAGAACATGTGGATAGTGCTGCTCTTTCTGAGATAGCAGTACAACAGCTTGGGAGCATCTCTCAGGCCCTGCTCTGCAAGCAGCTGGTGAAATACCCACTTAGCTCAAGTTGTAGATAAACCTGGTGTTTTGAGACTGAGGAAGCAAAACAACAGCTAAAAAGACTTTCTTCTGGGCAGCAGATTTCACACAACAGTGGCAGCAGTAGCCGCTGTTCCTCCTTTCAGACTCAGACAGACCCAGAGGAGTTATCCCTCCATTATCTTGGTCCTGGCTGAGGCAGAAATCCTCAAGGTAAGGTAGAGCAGTGTTTGACAAAAAATGTGAATGATCAGGCAGGTACGGTTTTGCCCTGGGCTTGGCGCACGCATGCAGCAAAACTGTCCACTACAGGTACTCCAGTGCTCTGGGTGACTTCTATTGGCCTTGAAATGCTAGAACACAAACAACATCACAACTGGGCACCTACATTTGAGGGATATTACCTAATTTCTATATCCAACTAGCATTATTTAGAAGCAGGAAGGCTGAGATATCTCAAAGACTCCAGAGCTTAGGGTCAGTAAGTGGCTGTTTAGATTAAGCAAGCAAGGGAAAGATGGACTGATAAATGGCTCATCTGAGTGGAAGCTGACACCTATGGATTCTATTTTCTCTCTCTGTGAATCATGTCAACCCACTACCATGATGTTTCCTCTCTTTCTGAAGTGGGGAGAATGTTCCTGGGAGCACAGGGAGTGGTGCAGGTCAAAGCCATTTTTCTATTGGATGTTGCACTTGCTAATGTCATGATGGGGATTTAATAACATTATGTTGATTTCCCCCCAACTCACACACTTCTCTTTTCTTTTAGCCTTCCTTCAGCCTTTCAAAAGAAACATAAAAAATGTTACTTCTTATGCATGAACAATCACTTTCAAATGCCAGATCTCACTCCAGAGCCTCCTGGAAAGGAGTCAAACTCTAAAGAGTCTGTTTTCATATATTTTCTCTTATCAGTCCCTATCACAGATCAGGGTTTGTGGTTTTACAGCTGATGGCAGGTTGCCTGCATATCTCAGGGCTGAAATGCAAAAATAAGCCAAGCATGAAGACAGTATCAACTTGACGCTACATGCCTTTCTAGGGCTATTAGATAAGAGATACTGTTTGTACAGAGCAAACCTGTTACCTCAAGAAAACAAAGCTGCTTTTAACCATGGCTTGCTTTTAACTTCCCTCTTGTTAATCAAATCTGCAAAGTATGTCAGCATTGCATTCAAAGAAATGGGCAGCCAGATCATCAGCTCTGTATTACCGACCCCAGTGAAGGAGGAACGAGCTGTCAGCGCACTGAAAGGATTGCTCCTCAGGACAACCAGTGCCGTCCCCTTTGTTTGTGACACCTTCCCAGATGCCTGTTCCTGAGGAATTCCCACCTGTCTGTTCCCATCTGTTGTCTTGCATCTTATGCACATGCTGCAAGGTGGTTGACCTGTGGGCCATCTTCTTGTTCTGGGCTTGTACAGCACAAAGCACAGAAGAAGGTCCGGTCTGTGGCTCAGCCACGCTATAGATGATCACAATATACATCATCTGAGGAGCTAACTATCAGCCTAGAGAAGATCAGCTGCCATTTAATCTTAAGCCCCAAGACCCCTTGAATAGTAAAGCATTTCCAAAAGGTGGTCCCAATTCCATACAGAGCATGCGTGGGGGATACTCCAGGTTACTCTGTGTGTAGTGTCCACATTGGAGTCCTTGTTGCCTGATGGACCATCCTGAGGAAGGGCACTGAGGGTCCCTTCTGGCACACATGCCTGGTTTCCTTCCATGGAAATAATGGTATTGGGGTTGCAATGAGGACTGATGCACACACAACCACATGGTCCAGATTTGTCCAGGCATACTCTTGTATTCCCCAATTTAAATATAGCCTGAGTATGCTTCTGCTCTGAATCACCTTTTCAGAGAGTGTCTCTCTCTCTTCCCTCAAATCATTCACTCTAGATGATGTGGAGACATTCAAAGTGTAATACAAGCCTTACAGTGCACTGCATGTTCTTACACATTATCTTTTGGGCAAATAACATTTATTTTCTTTACTCTAGTTAGCTACTGTTTTAGAATCCACCATATTCCACTAAACTACAGGAAGTTTTCATATCTTACTTCTTATAGAGCACATCTCTATGGAAAAATTGGATTCTATGTCCCCCCCTTGCACAAGAAAGATGAGCTCTTAGGCTGAAAATGTGGTCCCTGTATGTCCAGGGGAAAGGTAGTTTGAGACCAGTTATAAAACTTACTCCTGAAAGATGACTTCACTGCACTGCTAAAGGATCAAATTCATTTTTTAACTACCCCATCTTCTCATTCCATTCCTAAAACCTAATTGTATATGCACTGCTCCAGTTGCAAAAGGCACAGCAGGAGCCTGCTTCTCTTAAAATGCCTTTAGGGTCAGGGCTCTTTCCTGGGGCTTAAAAGCTGATCTAGAAATGATCTTATATTCCTATTTAACAACAGTAATTCTGGACACAAGTTAGACTTAAAAAAAAAAAAGTCATCCCATGCACTCTTATGCCACATCAAAACTGTACCTACGGAGAGAGATAAACCTTATAGAATAAGACTGACTGGTATTCAAAAAACCTCTTGGGAGACAATTCAAGTGATTTAACATGGCTGGTAATGGGTTAAAACAGACATTCATCCCTGTGTCCATCAGCCTGCCATGGGGTGATGTGATTGGATGCTGAACATCTGAACTGATACCAGGCAAAAATGTGGGCACTATGCTTGATCCTGAACTCGGCTTATCATGTGAAAAGTGTCTTAAGAGTTTAAACTCTTAAGTTGGCTTGGATGGCTCTGGTGCCCTAAGCTCTCAGCTCCTCCATCAGAGTTAAGGTGGTTTAAGAATTTAGTGTCTTAAAAGCAGCGTGATCTGCTAGACCGCTTCCAAGATTTAGGAGGACTTAATTCTTTAAACCAGTTTAATATCTTAAAGTGGTTGAGCCACTTTTGCTGGCTTAAGAAGTTAGAAGATTTGAGACTAGGTGACGTTGGAGGGACGATGTTAGGCAGAGGATCAGATCAGACCAGTGCGGTGCAGCCTTCTGGCTTCCCTTCCCTGAATCTGCTGTATGTTTTTCAAGGTCATTGCTCAAACAATTCCAAGCAGTTGGCAAATAGAGACTGGGACTGTTTGCCAGTCAAATCTAGTTCAAGTATTCTTTGAGTCAATATCCAGTCATTGAGTTATTTATTTGTTCTTCTAATATTCCAAATCCCCCATAAAACCTATATATTTTTGCTCTGTCCTCCTTCTCTTACATTTCAATGACAGCATGTCTGCTATTTCTGGAGCTCCTTTAAAATCCAAGCCAAGTTTTCTATTGATGCCAGGTTTGTCTCCCACCCTTATGCCTTCCTGTAGGAGATACTCCCCCCTTTTAACTTGCCTTCACACTCTGAGAACATAATCCCAGCTTTAGGATCTGGTGCCTGACAGTAAAAAAGTGGGGAGTATGGGTGGGCAAAACAGGGAATATCTGAAGCTCCCTTTCAGAGCTTTCCTGTCTGTTTCTGTCTGGCAGGTCATTTGTACATGCCTCCTACTGAAGTCGGGGGAACACAGGGAACTCTTGGTTCATTCAAACATGAGGATGTCTCTAGCAGTGACTGACACTGATGTTTCAGAAGGGAGGACATGCAATCGAAAGTAGAGAGCTTTTGGACAATCTGACAAGCCCTTTCATCCTTCCCTACTGGGAAAGTTCCCAAGTGCTCATAACTAGAGGAATGGCTTACACCTTCAGTACTCATTATCGCAGTCTGTCTGTGGCGATGAGTCCAACTTTCCCAAGAAAACAAAATACTAATTTCTTTTGATCAAGATGGAATTTGCCACTTTGCTGTTGCCCCGGCTGGGCCTTCCCTTATCACGAGATGGGGAGACAGACTATCTCTTTACAATCCATCCCTACTGTTTTTCATCATTATTTTTGTTCATCTTCTCTTTGTGATAATCAACCCTGTTATTGTCACTCTCTCTTTGTGTGGCCTCTGTAAGACCCAGGTGTCCTCAGCAGCTTTTAACCTGATGCCTAGATATGTATGCTTCAGTTTAGGTACTTTATCATGAAAATTGAGGCAACAATTGTACTGCCCAGAGGATCTCCTAAATGTAATGTGACTATGTTTATCATCACACTTATGTTTTGGTACCGACAGTAGATATTTGCACTACACTGGAATTATGCTCACCGTAGCAATATGAAGATTAGGGATCTAGTCTGACAGCTTGCTTTTTACCAGGTCAAAAGAAAGTGGTGTCCCATTTTCCTTAGGCAATTCACTTAGGGTAGGATGTATTGCTTCCAGAGGTGCTGAACTCTCTCTGTTGAATAGAGAAAGACCCTAGAGGCCTAAAAGTCTGATTTTTAGCTACTAGAGGAAGCCCATCCTACAGGCACTCTGGCTCCAGGGAAAGGGTTAAATACCCTTACACTCCACACTTTCTGTTGGCCAGTTTTGGGATATCTCCTAGTTCAGCTTGTTGGGGTTAATCCTTGGGGTTGTATGAAACCAATACTGCAAGCACCTATTCAGAGGGATCTGGCATAAAGTTTTACCTGAGCCAAGAGCAAGGAAAAAAAAAAAAGGATAAAATAAGTTAAAATCTGGCTCTGAGACTTGTTGCTTCATTATCACTGGGGCTGTTTATCAGCTCCAAAGAAAGACAGAATTGGCTGTCTGGATCAGTCAACTGTGAATCCTCTCACTGTCCTATGCCATGGTCAGGGTCCCTGAATCCATTGTCATGCACTTTCCTCTGCCCTGAACAGACTCACTCTGTCCAAACTGGAAACCTCTAAAGGAAGTGTCAGGGTCGATTTTCTAAGGATGGCCAATGACCGGATCTTCCATCAGAGAAAACAAAACAAACTCTGGCTTTTTTGTTTTATTATAATCAGAAGCTCCCTTTCTAATGATTCCAATTTCTAGTCACATGGAACATGAACTATCTAAGACAGCTCAAGGAGAAAGGGAGCATGAGAGAAGGGAGGGGGAGTTTAGATAACAAGCTTCCTCCCTAGGGACAGGAAAGCTTCACAGCATGGCAATGGCACATGGACCTTTTGCCTTGAGGTCAGGGTTTCAAATCCATCCACAGTTAATGGCTTTGGAATTTTTTCCCGCAGACTGAGAAGAATATGTGGTGGAGGGCATCTGTCCCAGTCCTTTTACTCTGGTTCAGTCTAGTATCTACATTTTGAAATCCTGGAATGCCACTCAGGGCTTCAGCCATCACCTAAGTACTCCTCCCTACTCTGAGTTTGCTACTGCTGGTTGATTTGTCTGCAGAGACCAGTATGGATTTTAACATTACCTGTGAGAGAAGGGGACAGGGATCAGCATATAGATCTCAGAACAAACTTCGGACTCTCAGTTTCTTCATTGCTTTCCTCTCTATTTCCACAAATTAAAGAATTCTTTCCCCTATTCTCGTGCATAATCAAATACTGGGGTCAAAACCTGGCTCCACTCATATCAGCTTTTCTGGAATGCCCTAGGAATTTCACACATTCCTCTTAAAGGCTAAGCAAGTTTTGCAACCATGCTGGACTTACAGGCTTCCTAAGGATGGGAGGTCCCCTGCACCGTTTGGTGGGCATGTCTGAGAGATGAGTCTGGGTAGCTTCTGGTCCTTCATGGCATGACTTTTATAAAGAACAGGATGTATAGGAAACATTATCATGTCCACTTATAGAAAGTTCTCTTGGAGCTCAGTTTTAACCCTTTCACTTACTCAAAAAACACTGGATTGTACATTTGGCTATATGCTCAACTTTACTTTTTTAAGCAGTTCACCTTAAGCCTGATAGCTTCTTTTCTTAGAGCCTGTACATCAGCCCCCTGGAGCTGAAAGATGACTCTCATTTCCTTTAGCGGGGTCCCAAACCCAGGCAAATCACTATGCAGAGCCAAAGACTTCTACCATGCCAGCACAGGACCTCACTTGAACAATGCCTCAGGTCCTTGCTCTGTAAGTCAAGGAGTTCATGTTTAGCCATATTTAGCAGCTATCAGGCAGGCTTTACGTGTAATTTCTCTCTTTGCAGTCTCCCATTTGGCCTCTGTGCCTGCCAAATGCTTGTGAAGCTTCCTCAGGCCAATCAGCTATACTGGTGTGTAGGCTAGATCCAGCTGTAACCTGGGAAAGACTTAGTCATTCCCCTGTGACTCTGTCAGTCCCTTGCCTCTCTTCATACATGCAAAAATCTCTTTCTGTTTGTATGTGCAGAAAGTGTCTCCTGCGACTTCAGCATTGGAGAGGTCACACGGCTGGGGCACCAGGAGGAAGGGCAGTGACCGATTCTTCCCAGAAGGCCTTTCAGTCTGATGATCTGGAAGACATCTCTATCATCAGTTTACTTGGCCCTCTGTTTAACATGGGATGTAATATTTCATGTTCTTTTGGGCTGGAACCAGGGATGACAACCCATGGCTCCAAATGAGAGTAAATCCACCCCACCCCTTGGGGCACAGCTCTCCCTGTACTGAATTATGCTTCTGCATAGAAACGTGCTGCGTATTTCCTCTGTGGGCTTTGCTGATTTCCAGCTTGCAGACAGTGGAATCTCTCATGTCTCTGGCTGCTAGATCAAAGATCCATTTTATATCAGAGTTTTTTGCTCCGTAAGTCCCCTAATCACTTATTAACCTGTTAGTTCATATGCCATCTTGCAAATTGCTCTCCTTTCCTCTCTCACTGGGAAGCATGTTTGCCAGGCTATAAATCTTTCTGGCAGCTCTTCACTGAGCTTTCTCCAAGTTTTCTTTATAAAGTGCCAGCTCCAGGACTGGACACAGGATTTTATTCTCATGTGTTCACCAGAGGTTGGTCTCACAAGCTCATTTGTAAATACATTTCCCTTCTATTTATTTCAATCATTTCTGAGTGAGGAAAGGGAGAGGGAGAGGGAAAGTGATAGTGTATGATGCTGCTTCTTTTAACTATGTGATCCTAACATGGAAGAATCTTTCATGGTTTGCGTGGGAACCATCCCCAGCTTTTAGTGCAGGGGAAAGAGTCAGTTACCATCTTGTTTTTATGGGATCTGACAGCAGATGTCAAGAAAGAAGCCGTTTTTGAATGGAATCAGCATCAGTCCCATCTATTTCCCCAGCCCTGGCCAAAAGAAATGTTGCCACAGCATCCATTCCTCCCATATTCACAAGATATGACCTTGTTGAGTGAGGCTGGGATGAAATGCCACCTTTCCAGTTCCCCTGCCATGGCCTTCATCGACAGACACCCCTTCCATCTCTGCAGATTGGTGGAAGGACCCATTGGCGTCTGTGCTTGGATGTACCATGCTGTGATCAGAGGATGCAGCACTTGCTGCGCTTCCCCAGCCTCCATGCTGGCGAGCTCCTGCTCCTGCTCTGGAGACTGCCTCGGGGCCATTAGGCTAGATGAACTTTGTGTCTCTCTTCTTGTCTCTGGGGAAAGAGTCACTTCACCCAACAGAGTCTTCTAAGAGAGGATGTTAAAAAAAACTCAACAAGCTTGTAAGGTCAGTCTAGGCTGAGGACAGCAGTCAACTCTCAAACACGGGAGGGAGGAGAGTGTTTGCTTTAGGAATTTTTTTGACTTGAAAAGAAAAAAGAACTGGAAATGTTTCTAGTAGTCTCCATTTCTCTCTCTCGCTCTCTTTCATACACACACACATATATATACGTATATATATATGTATTTGAAAAAAGCAACCCACAACTTTTGGTTTAAATTTGATCTGACAATATCCCTTTAACATGAAACTTTAAAGCCGTAATTGATACCCCAGTTGGACATTATCACAGATTATTTCCTGTCTGTGTTTTGACTGTCCTGGTCGAATGGCTTCCAAACCTAACACAGTCAATGAAGAGAAACAACCCTCAGCTACTATTATTCCTGTTACTCATTCTACCAAAATAATAAAAATAATGAAACCACAGCCTGCATTGCACAGTAAAGATCTTTCAAAAGCCCTTCCTAAGCTGAACCTTGACGTATCTTGTATATCTTAGGGAAAAAATAAAGTTGGTAGGTTCGAGGCAGGAATTACCAATGATGTTCCTTGGCCAGGCTTATGTCCACACTGCTCATAAAGTGCTGTCTCGGGAGCAGATGTGAGCAGCGGGAACTCCCTGTCCCACCCACCGCTGGCCACCCACTTGCCTCAGGCCTGGCCATGCTCTGCGGTCTGCTGAGCCACGGCGTGCGCTAAGGTACACAGGAGTCCATGTGCGTGTGGCTGGCTCTGCAGGCCGATGGTCTGCACCGGTGGCAAACCTGGTCTTGAAGGGAGCCCAGGAGGGTCTTTCCAAAGAGAGCGTAGACTTCCCTCCTGGCTTTCAGTGTGGGTAAATGTGCTGGGTTACTGTTCAAGGTCCAAAACCAAGCAAGTACTAGACAGCCATGATGCCAAAACTGAGCTACATGTTTTTCATCTAATGCTTTTTATCTCAGGCAAAATAATAATAATAATAATAATAATGATAATAATAACAACAACAACAATTCCCCTCCTACTGATTTAGAAGTACCAAAAGGTTTCATGAATTCATGTCTTTTCCCCTGAGCAGTTCATTTAGGCAGGGAAAAAACACCCAATAATAATACTAAAGTCCCTCCCCGTCTGATCATTTCATTCCAATAGGCTGGAAAATAAATGTTTTCCATTATTTACCTTGGAAATAGGCCTTCATTTAAAAATAAATTAGTTAATTTACATTCTGTATTTTTTCATGTGTTTAAAAATGGTGAATGTTGAACTTAAAATGTCAGTATAAAAATGCCTATTTGTTTTAATTCCCATTTGGTAAAAATCTTCTTAAAAATTCTATCCAACAGAAAATGGCCTTTTAGTTTATTTTCTTCCTTTGTTTTGTTTTATTTTATCAATTTAAAAGAAAGCCAATAAAGGAGCAAGGGGAAAATAAAATACAATCCAAATCTCCCCACCTATTCTGAAGCTTGTCTATGAAGCTTCAAGTGGCATCTCTGAGTGATGTGGGTTTTCCCAGCTCCATTTGTCACATTTGCTTTCTCAGCCAGGGTCCAGCCCCTTCTTGTAGCCTGGGCACAGGTGCCTCAACTGAACTGCTCAAGAGCTGCACACAACCATTCCTGATTCTAGTTCAGCTCAAAAGACATAGCACAAAAAACGGGATTATAAGGGAGCCAAAGAGACTTTGGAACATGGGTCCATACTGGGACAATTTTGTTAGTTTTACCCCAGCAACTTCAGAGACTAATTCCTTTTTTCAAGAGAGATTTAAATGCCACTGCCTTACAATGAGACATTCAGCTCCTTCCTCTGTTCAGCTTCAGATTTCTAAATTACTAACAGATTCTCTTGAGAATCTTGCTTAGATGTGACACAGAGGCTCAGATTCCTAGCCATAAAGAGCATCTCTCCAGACCTGGGCTCACATCGAAATGATGTACACTGAAGGGATTTTTAGCTCAGCATGCTGGTTGGAAGGGATAGGGGCTGCTCCACTCTGATACCATTCAGATGCTTGGCTGTGATTTCAACATCTGGCAAAGGCTAGCAACTAGCTTAAATTGGAGCAGGTTTCAGTAGAAGGGGACTCCAGGCATATCCAAACTAACATTAAGGCATTTTTGCACATGGTCTTTACCACATGCACACACCCTACTAAGCCAACCCCAGGACATCCCCATTAGGGATCCCCTAGACACTGTTTCATACAGTGTTTTTGGCTTCTGCATGGCAGGTTTCTCTGGGTTCATTTTCCTCTCTTTCAGGAGAGGTTCCTCTCAGGAACCAGGTCATAGCCAATTATATTCTGAGAGCATGAAACCAAAAGTCCACATTCATGTCTGTTGAAATGCCAATGTAGTGATGTTACAGCTGGTAGATTTTGTCCCTAAGAGTTAAAAGTGGGAAAAGCTTTCAGAGATTGTTGAGCTCGTAATCCCTCATGGGAATGGTCAGTGGTAACCATGCAGGAGGAACTACAGCACAGCAGAATGAAAGGGAAAAATGTTTTCATCTCTCATAATCTTAAGGCAGGGAGGAATGGCAGTTGGGGAAAATTAAATAAAATAAAAAGACATCACACGAGGTACAGTAAGAAGAGGGTTGAAAGAAGGTGAGATGGATAATTAAGCAATAAGACACGACAGGCTGTGCATTTCTGGGTGATTATTGCATACCTGGTATGATGTTGCTTTAGGAGCAAACTTTCGCTGCACAGGAACTAGAATCACCCCCCAGGGACAGGCTGGCAGGAGGGTCTAATTGCTGTTATTACAAAATTAATTTTGAAATTAAAATAATAAGAAGAAAAAGGGACAACCTCCCTCTGTACCATGCTGTTTGTTAGAAGGTGTTATGGGAAAAGAGATGACATCACCAGCAGCCTGTGGAGAGAAAGCAGTGACATCACTGCCAGCCAATCACCTGGCTGCACCCTGACAGCATGCTAACTTTCACGGGGCTTTTCTTCTCTCTGTTTCTCTCATTCTTTGGCTTGGGTTGTCTGCCTTCAGATCAGTGTGCCCAACTAACTTCTCTCTGTGTCAAGAACTTCCACCCTGCTGGCTTAAGGTCTTTCTTTTACCACTTTCTGATAAATCTTAGTTCTCTTCCCTGCCTTGTTCTATATCCCTCTTTTGATAAAAAATCCTAACTGGCTGAGATGTGGAAAGTAATGCATACCTTTCCTGTGGTGCAGCAGCATAGTATTTCCTTGGGATTTCCTTTCTGAAGATCTTTCTCTCCTTTCATCATCAGGTCCTGCCTACCCACCTTCTTCAGTGAACCTGTAAACAACTGGGGCAGACAAGCCATACCTTCAGAGAAACAGAAGTAGATGAAAACAGGAGTTAAGCAGCCTTTCCTCCCCAAGAAGTTGAGAGTAGCAAACCCTTGTTTTGAGCAGGGAGAAAGGCATGGCCCACCACTCTTGGAAAGCAAAGATCCAAAATAAGTCCAGTGTTGCATTAGTGCGGTGGTAGCCGTTCTAGTCATGTAACCCACCATGAGACTATTTTAGCCATAGCTTTAGAGTGCCATTCTGCTCCCATCTCTGGAGCTGGGCTAGGCTTGAAGTGATCTCCAGGGCTTTGCTTGGGCTGGGCACAAAGGAGCAGCTTGGTTGCAGTGAGGAAATATGCAGGTATCAGCTTATATCACAGGGAGATGGAGCACTGCATGGGGCAGAAGCTACCTGCTTCTCTGAATGGAAAGGAGGACAACACACCAGAAGTGAAGGGTTTCTGCTCTTTGTCTGTGGAACAGTGGATAACAGCAAAACAGCTTGTTGGGTGGGTGGTTCTAAACATACTTGGACTTTCATCGGCACTAGGTGGTGTTTTTAGTTTTTTTTTTTTTTTTTTAATGTACAGAAATTCCCTGCTCAAATGACAGCTTGGTTGGGAAACACTGATTATGAAATATTTAAAGTTTTCAGAATCAAATCTCCCATTCCTATGTTTCTGAATCAAATGCCTTCAGGAATCCTCATGATAGAGGCATTCAGTGATGCCTACTATTTACTATTTTTTATTCCATTTTCCAATGGAAATGAGATTCTGTGATTTCACTGGGGAGGGAATTCCATTTCTCCATAATTATCGTTGCTTTTATTTCATGCCTAAGTAAACTACTGGCTTAACAAAGACCTTTGGTCAGATAATTACTCAGAAATATGTAGCAGCTTTAGAGATATGAATCTGATCAATTCTAGATTTAGAGTTTATAAATGGCTTTGAAATTTCTCTTAAATGCACAAATGATTCAAATAAAGAAAACTGACCTCCTCCGATTGGTCTCCAGCCTCCACTGTCATTCATTCCAGCAGAGACTCCAGTTTCTATTGGGAAGCTCTATATCATTATCTGCTGAATGGTGCTAGTATCAGGGCTCTACTAGTGATAGCTGCTGTACAAAATAGGAGATAATCTAGGACTAGATGAAACAGAGGTCAGCAGGAAAAGAAGATACACAGAGAAGTGAATGACATGCCTATGTTCACACCAGAAATAGTAGCAAGATCAGGATTAGATTTCAGGACTTCTGAAACTCAACCCAGGACTATGCCTTTAGCTGATATTTTGGTTTGTTGTCAGGGGATGGGTGGGGGGCAAAACCAACTCACCCCTCTCCCCAAATCAGCCATGTTCATGTAAGTTATATTTAGCAAATTGAAAAGTTGGTCAATATGTGTTCTCAAAAAACAGAACTTTGCTCACTCTGAAAAAAAAATGTATTTTAAGTTATCTCTATATATTCATCATACCTGCCACATTAGGAGATGGGATGTTTTTCACATGCCACTGCATATTACCAACATAGTATCAAAGGGATGAACCTGTGACCTTTAACATCAAAGCCTGGGCTCCATCACCAGAATTAAGGAATGACCTAGAATATTTGTTATCCTTATATGACCCAACCAGTTTAATGGGAACATAATGTTATACACATTTTATACACACACACACACACACACACACACACACACGTTTTTTATATATATGTGTATACACATATATACACTGTTGTAGAAAGAGGCAAAAACACATCTCAGGAGAGAAAGAGTTAAATGGTGAATGCAAAGTTGCTTATGCAGACATTTTCTTGTAAGGATCTGATCTCTGTCTATGCATTAAGTACATGCAGAGACTCGCTGTATCCAGGTTGACAGCTTTGGTGTCATACATATGGGAGGAAAGATTAAACAGCATCATGGCACCACTTGGAAAGACTTAATAGATGGAATTGTATCTCCTCAGCCTTCCACATTTTCTAAGGTAAACTGAAGTGGGAAATTCCGCTGGGCTAATAAACAAACTTCTACCTCATGGATAGTGTTAAGCCATCATGTCAAAAGGCTGGGGGAGGGGAATGATACCTTCAATTTGATGGTAGGAAAGAAAAATAGGCAACATATACCAAATAAGGTGATTCTTTTCCTTTTCCAGGACAGGGAAGAAGTTCCCTTGATGCCCTCAGCACTGTCAGTTCACGAGGAATCAGAAGCAGCAGCTTCAGAGAAAATAAAAGCCAAGAGGGAGACAAGTTTGGATCAAGGATGGGAGGCAAAGAAAAGAAAAGCTTCAAAAATATTGTTGGGACAGCCAGAGAGATGAATGTGGACAGAGGATGTTTGCCATCCTCTTCTGAGAGCAGCTTCAGCTTTACAGATATTGAACACAAAGAGTTTCTTTCTAGTATGATAGGATCACACAGCAATTGAAATGTTAACTTTCCACTTTCTAGGATCAATTCCCTGCTCTGCCTCAGACTTGCTGTGCCACTGAGTGGCCCTGTGCCTCTCCCAAGGTCAACACTACAAAGTGGAGATGTGGCCTTCCCCATGCTGAACTCACGACCGGGGTGTCGCTCTCTCATTTCTGCATTAGCCTCCCAACCTCACACTTGACCTTATTCAGGCCCTTTACAAAGCTCTGGCTCTTGGACTGAGGCATCTCCTTAGGGCAGGCTTGAGGGTTTGCAATGTGGAAGTGCAGAAAAGTTTGGTTTTGGAAGGTTTCAGACCTGCTGGATCCACAGGGGTCACAACTCATCAGCTACCTCATCCTTACCAAGGTCCTGCTTAGCACTATAGTGGGAGGAAGCTGAAAGTGGTGATGCTTGGGAGTATAATGAAGTGGACAAGTGGGAAGGTTGTTCCACACAGAAGAGCACTGGGGGAGACACCAAGAATTTGTGCATTTATTTCCAAACACTTTATTTCCATTGTCTTCTGCTGTAAAATGATGGTCTCACTGCATCTCAGAGCAGTCTAATAAAGCCCAAGTATTCAAATCAAATTCAGTGTATAAACCCTTCTCCTTCTCTCTCTTTCCTAGTACCCATGCCTTCAGGGAGCTGGAAAAGGGAATGGGTATGCCCAGAGACCAAGGTCTTCAGGAAGCCCATTAGAGGCTCTCTTACCTGTTTGTGGTGTTCAGACAGCAGGTGACAAACAAGTTTCCATCATCAGACCGCCTGGTGGATGTGTTCCTACTCATCGAGGTGGATGAGGCAGAGAGAAAACAAAATAAAGCCCCAAACTCAATTCAGTGAAGAGGTGCTGGAGATGAGATGTTGGTATTCGGTTGTGCTTGTGCTCTGCACACGGGTGATATTATTAGAAACCCTGGTGCTATTCCTGGCATGTCAGGCACAATGGTACCAGCAGAGTCTGGCTGGGAGCCACTGGAATAGATTTGGCAACTTTACAAGAGAGGACCGTGGGCTCAACACGTCACAGAAACCTGCCAAAACAGGCCTAAAGGCAGAGGGATCCCTCCTGGTCAGGCTTGTTAGCACCTCAGAGCAGTCTCTCCCTTTATAAATTTCTTGGGATAAAAATCAACCAAGAAGATGTCCGCAAAACAACATAACAGTTGATGGTTCATTTCAATTCCCATGAAATAAAATGTTCTTGAAAACAACTTTTTTGTGTCTGTAATTTTTTCCCCCAACTGTTTTGTTTTCTCTTGGTGTCACTGGCAGCTTAAGTGAGATGCTTCCCCTGCCTCCTTTTTTCTCCATTGTCACAAAATTGTTTGGTCTGATTTTTTTCCTTCCTTACTCCTTGAGGCTGTGACTAAACTTATTAAAACTTTATGGGGGAGAAAAATAATACTAAAAAAGTCTCCTAGGTGGTGGAGTTCTAATCCACCGCAAAGATAAGCAATAGCAGGAAGCATCCAACTCCCTCTCTACACACATCAAAATGTTTCTCGTAATTTTCAGGTCAACCATATATCTGTGAGCTTCCATGCAAGAAATGTTAATTTTACTCATGCAAGTAATTTTTCTTTGCAAGCTTTCTGTGTAGCCTGAAGCATAGGGCTATTTTTGAATCTTTCTATCTTTTTTAGGGTGAGGCAGAGTCAAGTTACCTTGTCATCAAATTCCCATTTTTGCAAGGAGGGTGGTGGGGGTGAAGAAACAGAGGACTTCATAGCAATAATCACTAACCAAAACACTTCAGAGTGCCTGAACTTGTTACTGCATATGTTCAGTTCTTCGACAATATGTCAAGCAGAAAGAAAACAGTTCAATTTTTCACAAGCTTGGTTGCTTTCTGAAGCTAACAACAACACATCAACTTGTTTGAACTAGTGAATGGAGGGAACATGCTATTAATATCGTAGTCGCAGTGTCCCATCCCCCACAACTCACCAGATGTCTGAATTTAAACTGTCACTTCACGTATCACATAATTTTCTATGGGCAAAATCATGGTCTGTGTTCCAAAGAACTGTTCTTGCTTGGTCTTTGATATGGTCTGCTAGTAATATGATCATAAAATGCCATGTGCATTTATGGTGCATTATTATTAATATAGCTCCTGTTCCCATCATTGTTTTATTATTATTTATGCATTATTTCCTTTCAGGCAACTGGATTGCACTGGGGACTGATATGTTGTACAAGTCCTTTCACCTTTCTATCAGTACTCTCAGCTCAGTTTAGTATCCTGCCTGCTCCCTTGCTGGTAGATAGTATGACATAGCTATGCATTCACATCAAACACAAAAGTTTCTCGGAAAACAGAGAGGATTTCTGGGAAAACTTTGAAGGAAACCAAAATAAATTCATTCCCTCTGGAATTTGTTTCTGGAATTTTTGAATGTTTTGCCTTTCATATCCTCCCAAAAAAGACTCAAAGCCCCCAAATGTTTAGGCCAAAACCTTTTTGGTCTTCATCAAAAAGTCAAAATTCCTGAGGAAAGAAGACACTTTTCAAGAAAATGTACATTTAATCAAAACCCCATTTTCCCAGCAAAGCCAGTGTCAACTATAGCTGTGTTGAAGATGAGAGAAGATATACACCTTCACCCCCTGCCAGGGGATTGCCTGGAGTTATGTGACCTGGTCCATGGAGTATCACACAGTGGGGAGAGGAAAGTCAAGAGCTTTGCTCATCTGAGCAGTCAGATAGAAAGAAAGAGGATGGTCTGTGTGTAGAGAAAGAAGCTGAGAAGGAATGGGAAACAGAATGATGTATGGAAGACAGGTAGAGAGAAGTGGCTATGGGTGGTGCGGAAAATGAGGGGAGACAAGATGCCATAGAGAGGAAAAAGGGTTTGTGTGGAGGGAAGCTGACCTGCAAATTGTCCTGGGTTTGTGCAAGTTCAGCGCAATCTTTTGGGTCATAGTAACCTCTCAAACAGCTCTTTCTTTTCCGTGGTGTTCAGCTCCCCCAGGACCTGTTCCCTAGTGAAGTCACCCTTTGCGTTCCCAGGAGCCTTCTCTCTAAGGCAGCTGTGGGCCTTTGGAAAGGCAAGACTGTTGGCTTTGGTTCCAGAGTCCTTATGCACATAACATACCTGTCCATGAGGGGCTGTGTCACCCCCCAGACTCACTTTGTATTTGTTCATTCCTGATGGTTTCTTTTTTCTTTATCTTTTCCTGAGATCTAAAATTAAGAAATCCTGCAGATGGAAAACATCTGTCTGTGCTTTGTGCATGGAAAAACATAACACATGGCAGGGATGATAAATAATAATAAATAATGATGATGATGAAAGCATTCTGAGAGGCGCAATAGTTTGATTTGTCTGGAGCAAGCACCACACACTCTCTGTCAGAGCTAAGAAGGATAAATAGACTGCTGTGGTTTGAAATTTTGCAAATGGCTACACAGTTTTGAGGTATTTAGGAGGAGCAGATGGTGAGCATGGCTTGGTTTTTAATGGGTTTGTTTACTAGTGCCTAGTCAGATCCTCTTTGAGTGCACAAAAGGAGACAGGTCTCTCCTGAGTGTAGGTCTGTTTATGTGTAAGACACAAATTACTGTCTATCCTAAAACTAGCCCAGCTAGGCCCCAGAATGACATATTCTCCCAGTTACATAATTTACTTCTTTTCTACCTAGTTATCTAATACGGAGTTATGAATCTAATCCGTGTGACAAGTCATATATTTGACTTCCCTATGGTTATTGCAAAAATAGGGTAGTTTTTCACAAAGAAGACACAATTCTCCATGCCTCCCGACCATCCATGCAGGAATCAGCTCTAATTATATCCCTGTGGATCTCACCTTGCCTTCAGCAGGGTCCACCTAAAATCTTCCAGGGTTTGGGCTGTGCCTGGTAACCTCAGATTGTAAGTAATGGAGTTGTAAAATTCAGTGAGTGTTATCTGATGCAGAGGGACAATGGGGATTATTTAATGAGTCGCTGAGTTGAGTTTCCAGAATGCAGGTGCTCAGCTTAGTATCTGCCAGCATGTTGGTGCTCTCCCTGCTTTAGTAAATAACTGGGCCCAAATGGCAGCTAATTTTGAAAACATTTGAAGTTTTGACGTGTCTATAGAGAGAATAAAGAGGGATGGTGGAGAAGAAATACAGCATACTGTTAAGAAAAGGTCCATATATATACTTGAGAAAAAGTATTCCGACCCCAGAGAAGGTGATTCACATATACCTATGCATGCAGGTTTGAATACTGGAAAAGGAAATATTCTGGGTCTGGGTGTATTTAGTGCTGACTGAACAATATGACACCAAGTGTTTTAAAAGACAGTAACAGTTTTGCCCACCTTCAAATTTCAGCTGTTTACAGGAGGTACCTCCAAAAGTCTGAGATCTCAGCTCCCAGGGTAACCATCCCATAATATCTTAAGCAGGATGATTCAGAAATGGAGATATTATTGAAAAAAACCTAACACTAGCACTCAAGACAACCCATACTCTGTGTGCCTCTATGTGCACTTCGCCTGCATGTTTGTGAGAGCTCAGAGAGTAAACACAGCATTGCATTTTTTTTTGTCTGCTGGAACGACTGAAGCTTAAGAGAAAAACGGGAGAAAATGAGGAGGAATCAGAGCTGACCAAAGAAGAATGATGATGCAATAATATTGCAGCAGCAAAAGCAAAACGATCTGCTAAAAATACACCAGAGGGATCTAAATATTTCCATAAACAGATGGAGGTTGGAGCCCAAATGGAAGAAAAAAATGCAAGTAAAGGAAATTGTACTTGACAACAATAAGGGTCTTATAGTTCTTCTGTGTCTTTTATCCCAAAAGGGTTTTTTACAGATGCTCACAGTTGGGTAAAAGAGGAGTCTGATCCCACAGCACTTTATTCATAGGAATAACCCTAATTTATGTTCATAGACTCAAAGGGGCCAATGGAACTGCCATGTGAACTATAGCCTGTATGAGTTCTTTTAGAGAAGGCATCTGGCAGTGCTTTATAGTCAAGGCTGCAGAGCAGTTTCCATGCTAAACCTCTCTTTTATTCATTCTCATAAATTTTTTTTTCTGTTTTAGAGCATTTACATTTTCAGCTGAAGTTTTCCAAACGTAGTCCATGCCTGAATGTGAATTGTATTGGGATGCATGAGGAAGAACAGCTTCAGCCTGACTGAAAAGATGTGTTTTCCCTTAAAGAAAAGGTCCCAGCCTCTTCCCTCTCCACCCCATTTATCTAAACAAATGAGAAGGGACTAAAATTTCGTTTCCTGAATTGTCCTGTGGAATGGTGAGATTTGGAGAGGTTTCAAAATCCAAAACACCTCCAAAATGTATTATGAGGTAAATATGTAGGCTGGAGAATGTTCTGCAGAGGTGAAATTCAGCTCCCAGAGAAAGGGGACTGGAGAGCTGTATGGCTTCTTTGGAGGCTGAGGCCTGTGCTCAAGCCTTGCTTTGATCTTGCCCAAGTTCAACCAGCTATGAATGGAAACCTGACTTTCTGACTGGGAAACCAAAACCAGGAGAGCCACTAGCCCTGGTGCACCATCTTGGCTCAGGACAGATCTTAGATAGGATTAAGAAGCATCAGCATAAAGTACTGTCCTGGCTGGAAGGTATAGATCTCCCTGTTTGAGCACAACGCAAAGACTGAGAGGTGCCCAGCTCGGGAACCCTGCCTCTTGAGTTACTGCAGCCCTCCTTTCTAGCAAGGATGAAACCTTGTGAATCCACATAAGATGCATTCTGAGTTGGGGCGAACGCAAGGAAGTCTGAAAGTTTCTGAAAAGCAAAGCTTTTCTTTGCACAAATGTTTTGTTCAGGTCAAAGAGAAATAGAATACTTTCATAAATTCAAAAGCTTTTTTAGTTCCAGCTCTCAGTCATGTCAGATAATTGACTCAGGAAGAAGGGGTAAAAAGTCATTTCAAAAAAAAAAAAGTAACATATTTTGAAAATATTTGGCTCTGTCATTCTGCGTTTCATGCTCTTCTTTCTAAACCAGCATCTCTCCAAAGCAACACATTTCTAGGAAAATGTAATTTTTTAAATCAAGTTTTTCAACAGAAAATTTCCTAGTCTCTGTTTTTAGGCAAATATGAGTGACCATTCCATAGAGCATTAGAAAGGCCTGGCTATCATATCCAGCCATTCATACATAAGCCTCTGGCTAGCATAGAGAATATGGTTTTATTCAGTTTAAGTCTTGCTTTGCATGTTGAATAATTCTTCCTTTGCACATTGCATGAGTGTCCTAAATTATAGAGATTGTACCAGATGATCTCCCAGGTCTCTTCCAATATAAATTATTCTGTGATCCTAAGCATGGTGTATCATGCAACACATAGTAAACCCATGAAACTCACTTCTGCAGTATCCTACTGAGACCAGTGTCGTAATTTAACTATGTTCAAGAGGATGAGAACTAAGCATCTGTATTTATAATTCCTGAGATGTACTTGAGATTATCAGGTATCGGGATTGAGGGGCTGATTATAAGATAGTCACATTAAAATGACATCAAGCACTCATTTAAAACAATGAATTAGCAGCACGGAGCTCTGTGAAGATATCAGACAAAAGGCAACTTTTCTTGTCACTTTCAATGTTGTCTAATGCCAAACTGAATAAATTTTTGTTTGCCTGCTGTGGGATATTGGATCTAAACACTTTGGCTTCCTGGGTCTTGTTGGCATTTTTTTTTTTTTTTTTTGCAAGAGTGTAGCCTTGCAGAAAGAAAAATTGTTTGCAACCTATAAACATGTTTCAGATTCTCCATCCCAAGACCGGAGAGGCTTTCCTCCACAGCTCCTGACAGTGATGGGAAGAGTGGTCAGACCTCCTGCCTTTACTCAAACCAAATCTTTCTGAACTCTCTTTGCTTGATATATTTACTTCTGTGTAGCTGAAAGTCATTTTTGCTTCACTTGTTCTGCATTCTGGATGTCTTGTCTCCATCTGGTGATATACACCATGGCATTGCTGTAGCTTCAGACAGCATTAGGAAGGAAGCTATAATAAAATACAGCAAAAATGGCTTGGTGATGCCCTAAAGTTTTGTGTTGGGAAAGCCCCAGTTTACTGCAGACAGCTCCTCTCCCTTCACTATGTACTGAGGTAAACTCCCAGCCTGGGTTTGGCTCACTCTGCCTTGTGAAGAGTCACTGCTGATGTTGATTTATTTAGCGGTTGAGTGGTAGGTTTTGGAAGAGGCAGGAGGAAGCTCTCCCTTCCTGTTCACACACAGCTGTTCTCCTCTGAGACCCATCTGGATTCATTGGAGGACCACTGGCCTCTTTGCCAGAGCTCTATCACAGGCGGTGTTTACAGCTGTCCCACACGGACGACCAGTGTGTGGTCTGAAACTATTGATGAAGAAGCAAGACAAGTGCATTCCACAGCATTTATTCTCTCCGCATCTCCCGGAGCTCCATAAACTCACTGGTATCAGCTGTCATGAATCCCTCAGACCTGGCTAAGTCAGGATAACAGAAGACTGTCTGTACAGAGCTACCGGCACTCCTTGCAGGAGCCGTTGTATTGCACACAAGCTGTATCCAACGGGAAGGACTGCAATCCAGCCTTTGCTTTCAGAAGCAGCCAGCTCCTGTGGTATTTGGAGGCTAAAAAATCTCAGGCAGAGGGAAAGCCATGTGTGCACAAGAGTTCTCCGTCTGCATAGGACTGGAGAGGTATGGTAAGGGTTATGTGAGCTTCAGGAGTACGCCTTTTTCAAGGAACTAGCCAAGAAAAAGGTGCACTGCAAAGTTCATGTCTTTAAAACATAAGAACAAAATAAAAGTATCTCCAAACCTTCTGATCTGTGCAGATGAGAAAAGCCTGGGATCAAGGAATTTACCTGCAGTAACACTGTGGAGGAATACTGCCCTTGCTCATCTCAGTGCAAACAGCTGCTCCACCTCTTGGCCTGCCCCAGAGGCTAAGAATGGGCCTGATTTCAAAGCCCTTTGCACACAGGATTATCCAAGCCCTGCTACTAACAGCGGTTAGGAAACACTGAGCCAGATTCAATGGGTGGATGCTTGCAAGCTGCCCTCCTTAGACTCTTAGTGGTAGCATTGCCACACAGGTGGATTCAAAGCTTTCTAAAAGAGCATCAAAACCACCAAAACCTCTAAACACTCCAGCTAGTTGAAGCCAAACTCCCAGTACAGACTACAGCTTGTCCTCGTAACTTCTGTGGCAAATCATCCTACATAATGGCTGCTCTCTCTCTCACCAAAGTAGGTAGGCATGCCATTATAACCCAAGGTACTGAATTGCTCACAGTTCCTTGGGATCTGCTGTCTAACACTGGGAGTCAGATACATTGCAAGGGCTCCTGCTGTTCTTATGATTCAGTTTTCACCTTTTCTCTGTGTGTTTATGTTTTCTGGAGCAAAGAGAGGGTTGTACAATGAAGCCTGAGGAGCTGGGGAAAAGATTCTGCTTGCTGGATTGTGCTGCAATGTCAGGACCTGGCACAACTTTGTGCAAAAGCTCACCACTGCCCTCAAAGTCCTTTACAGAACAAGGGATGCTCTCAGAGGAAGGCAAGTGCAGATTTCAGGATAAACTGGGAGGTTTGTGGAGGTGAGCTCAGCCTTCGGTGGTGTGAGTTCACAATACAGTAACTTGCCTAGCACCAGCTGAGTTTACCTTTGATTTGTTTTATGGTGCAGTGAAACCTAGACTATGCTGAAGACACCTGAAACATCATGATGGTATGAGCCTACTGGGGTCAATATGCTGGAGGTCAATGGATGTCCTTCTACCAAACCAAAATTTAGAACTTCACTTCCATCTGTCAGAAGACTAGCTCTATGGCTCTTCTGGAGGTTCATCCATCTTCAGTTTAAACCACTCATTTTCACGCAGATATATGGTTCAATTCTGCTCTGAGTTACACCCACTGACTCAAGCAGAGCCACATGAATGTTAACAACAAAAAGCAAACACAGGAGAATTTAACCCTATTGCTTCTCCTAATGCACTCTTTCATATACATTACAAATGTGAAATCCATTAGTTCTGGAAATATCTGTCCATGTTAGAGAACATAATCCACCAAATGGAAAGATGGAGATTCTCCAGGATTAATAACGTGGAAAAGTATGTTATTTGATGCGATAAATATTTGGAAGGCAATTTTATTGTCAGGAGTATAAAGACCCACCCGTTACTTGGAAAACTGGGACAAAGCAACAGAATATCTCACTTTAAGAAAAACATCAAGGAGAAAAGAGGAAGTTATCCAAGAACTGGGGAAACTTGACCAGGGCCTGCAGGGATTTGAAATTGCAAGACTGTTTGTTGTTTGAACTGAGTCACACCGATGCAACAGAGAATTTGTCCTTGGCAACAGAACTGTTAGAACGGAGAGTTAATGCTCCCTAGTGTCAACCCAATGAATCCGGGTCATCATATCTTAATTAAAGTGTAGATGCTATGAAATACTGTTGAATGTCAACTCAGTTCTTTAGTGTACAGAATAGTATGCTTATTGACGGGGTTTGGCAGTCACTTCTGGAAAATAAAAAAAGCTGTTCAAATATAAAGATTGCCCATTAACAAGAGAAAACCACTGTCATGCCACAGATATCCTTCTTAGCTAGTTTTGGTGAGATTCCTACATATGGGTCATCTTTTCACACATTAAAAAGGTTTTTCCCTGCCTGAGCCAGGCACAGTTCAGTTGTATTTGGATGATAATGTGTGTATATATGAGGCAGAGTTTGGGTTTAGAATAAACTCACTATGATGGACTCATATGTAAAGTCTGAAGTAACAAAATATTTTCAGATTCTCTTCTATTGAAATCTCGCATGCATCTTGGGGTGTCCATCAAATGTTTGAGAATTCTAATGCCTGAGACATTGGAAGGAAAAAGCTCCCCCTCTTTTCTCATGCCAAGTCCAGAAGAACCGCTGCTTTGGATACCCAGCCAACCCTGGAGCAGAATTCCAGCAAAGCCTAGAAATTCAGTGTACTCAAAATCATTCCATGAAGTTTGCTTCTCTGAGGATGGAAAAAGCAGCAACTGCATTTTATATATATGTTAAAATATAACATATTACATATATGTAAAGCAAAACTGCTCTAGAGATCCAGCCAAGAAAGGCAGCAGAGCACGTCAGATTGATAAAGATGTGATAGCAAGAGAAGATGCCAAGCTAAACAAGGTCTGATTATGGCTACACACTGTCCTCTGTCTCTAGCTTTCCCTTGCAGGGAATTTCCCAGAAGAAGGCCAATATGAGTGGTCCTGTTTGCCTTGGTAGTTCTCTAAAGGTAACCCTTTCCTGGGTTGTGGAGTTGTGTCTATAGGGGCTTACCTCAGTTGGCTTTAAACCACATGCATGAGTCAGCTACCTTTTGTTGATATTTGTGGAAAAAAACCCAGTGATTTTATTTTTCCTTTTAAAAAATGGAATTAGCAGAAAGGCACTTTCATCTGCCCTGTTGTTGTTCTGCATTTGGGATGTTTAAAACTAAGATGAATAAAACCTAGAGAACATAGAAGTCACCACAATGACCACAGAGTCCTCTTCTTTCTCTGGATCCCCATTGTAGAAAGCCAAAATGGAGACAGCAGCACAGAGGGCCTTGTCTGTACCATCAGAGTTTCCCGAAGTCCTAGGGAAGACCCCAAGAACGTCCCCTGCAGACCAAAGTGCTAAATTTGTTATTCAGTTGTCTTAGCCTGTCTTTTTTTTTTTCTTTTTAATTGACTGATAAGAACATAGAATATTCACCATGTGGCTGTATTTGAATTCACTTTATTGCATTGGTGGGCCAGTCAGTGTGCAGAGCTGAAGTAAGCAGTCCCCAGGACAAGGCAAATAGCTCCCCACCCCCGTGCACTTTGCCCTGTCTGAAATCGTCACACATGCCACTCCATGAAGTGTGCATTTAAAGAGTGGGCGCCGAGGCCACAGCTTAGTAAGGGAAAAGACACTCTGGGACTCTGCAGCACTGTAGTTTCACAGCAGCCTGTGAAAGGAGAGATAAAACTCTGGATTGCCTTGAGAACAAGCTTAAACTTGTACTGGATAAGAAGGTAGTCTTGCAGTCAGTTAATAAATGACACACAGTCCATCTTCCCTCCCTTTCCCTCCAACCCAATTAGATACCTAAAACTGAACTCCATTCTGTCTCCTAAAGAGCACTTCTCCCAGCAGTCTGAACTGGAATAACGAGCACAGTGGAAGGGCAGGCTCAGGAATGATTCATTAACTGCAAAACAGGGGAAAATTCATACCAAATGTTCCTTGTAACTGCCCTGCTGCTTCCAACAGCCTTTCTTGTGTCCTGTAACTGAGGGGTCAAACCTGATGTTAAGCTTTCACATAAGCTCTATACACATGAGCATGGAGATTGTGTGCCTGTAAAATGCTCCCCTCAAGTATATAAAGCCTGCTATGTATTGCTTTGGTAGCCAGCTCCTTTAGTTGCCCACTCTTCTTGGGAACATGATCTTGGGAACATAAGAATGTACCAGTACATGCTGAAGGATGAGTGTAAATCCATGGCAAATGCACAGTGACACATCCCGAAGGTGCTCCACATGTTCCAGAAGTCTTCAGCTCAGGAAAAATAACACGAATTAATACCTGGGAATTTCCATGCTAAATGGTGGCTTTGACCATGAAGTAAGGAGCAGAGCATGAAAGACACTGAGATGCTTAACCCTAAATTCCTTTAAAATTGCAGACAAGAGAACTATATCTCAGCACCTAAGCTAGGCATTGCAACTGCTGTAATATCTGAGATTAAGAGAATCATGAAAGAATCAGATGCCCTAACACCTACCCCTGCTTTCTGATAGTCAAAAGAGAGAGGCTTATACAGGACAGCTTCAGAAGGCGATACAAATTAAACATGGAAGTAAATTTATAAATCTCATTTTTGGGTGAGTCTCCAAAGGAAGGTGGTGGTGGGAGGTATCTCTACACCATGCACAATCTTTGCAGCCCCAACTCCTTCAAGTGCAGCAACACTAGAACTACCGACACATCTTCAGAGCTGAAGCTGCTAATGGAGATCTTATGCAACGCTGTAGCTGTTTCATGCAAAAATCCATAAAATTATTAAAAGCTTCTGCAGAATCAAAGAAAACTCAAGATGAGAAAGGCCAACAATTTCTTGGATCAGGCACCATCATCAGCTCCAATCTTGTTGCCAGGATTTCCTGCTTCTCTGCTCTCTCTATTAATTTGTTTGGGCTAGTTTGAAATGAATGAGTGATGGTGCTTCCCTCAAGCAGCCTCTGTGGCTTCATAGTTCTTGCTGTGAGAAATGTCATTCTCATATTTGGCCTGCCTTCTATTTAATGATTAATCCAAACGTGTACCCCTCCCTTTTCCTGGCTCACGTTGAACACATCAAAAATCCCATCCTCTCTTTCTCTCTTTTCTAATGCCTCCAAATAGCTTAGGGGTGTTATTACCTTTTCCCATCACTTAGGGCATTTCTATGCAGAGAAATCTGAATGGCTTTGCTCTTAGTCCAAGCAGGTTGGACACACGGTGGCTTCATTCCAGAAGCCATGTACCTGCACTGCTGAACATGAGTTTGGGGTAAGAAGCCCAGCTAGGAGGCAGGATATGGTTTAGTTCACTGTGTTAATACATATATACAGCTTTTGGGCTGTTACAGTGGCATCTAAGGTTTTCCTAGACATTCCTGCTTTATACACCCTGTAATTTTATATAGTGAGCCAGTAAAATGAACACCAGACATAGCAATCTGCTCAGAAGAATGGCGATCCTAGGACAGAGGATTTGGACCCAGCTTTGGTGACAGGCTTAGAGACTGATCTTTAACTTTTTGTAGACTTTTCAGAAGTAGACCACAAGTTGGAAATGGAGTCCATAGAGGTAGTTCATCACTTAGCCACTCAGCCTATTTCCTTCCTCTACTTTTCCTTTGTGCTAAAGACTTCACAGGGTTTTAAGCTGGCAATTAAAAACACTGCAGCTGTTTCAATAGCCCTGCATGCCACCTTCTTCTCACCATGTTATTTACTTATGCTAATTGGTCAGGTATTGAAGAACAAACACAGCAATTAATTAGTGGTCTGACAGCAATTATAAAGAAATAAAGGCCTTTCATGGGTGTCTGATTTGAGTCACTCACACAAGTTTACAGAGTGAAAAAATGAAGAGGGGTGAATCATGGTCAAAAGCAGCATTTTCAGTCATGCAGTATGGCATCCAGATGTGTGGGGATTAACTCCACTTTTAGTTCAGGGCACAGTAAGGGCTTTGAACAGGGATTTCTGCTCTGTCAGGGCTGAGCACTAGGTTTGTTAGGGAGCAGCAATCCTTGGAAAGACCATGTCATTCGTGGAAACAGGTTGATGTGAGCTCAGGTGTTCAGGCAGGCTGCCTTGGGGAGAGGACAAACGCCTTGGGCTTGAGGCAGGAGACACGCTGAGGAGAGCAAGAACTATCACATGGCTTCATGTCTCAGGTGTCCCTGGACAAAGTTGGATGTGTCCTTTTTACGCCCACTGCCTCTATTTCCCTCTTGTAAAACTGAGGGGGATCTTTTACACTGTGTCCATATTGTCCAGCTTGTCAATAAGCTCTTCAGAATAATGTAGTTTTATCTCCATAGTGTAAAGAAATCGCCATTGCTAAGTTCCATGCGTCCTGCATCCTGCATCAGTTCCATGCAGTATCAATTATACCCCAAAGCTGTCTCTCCTCTTTCTAATAGAAAACATTAACTTTAAGGGCTAGGCTGCCAATGGGACCACATAGTTGGACAAGATGAGGACATTGCCCATGGGAAACATTTCCCATTGGAAACATCTGCTTACATGTTGAAAAGAGCTTGTTCCATTGCTGGGGGAGGTGTAGCAGGGCTGGGAGGAGTGGATGCGTGTTCTGTTCCTCCTAGTATCATATCATGCTTGGCTTGATCCCTGTGCAATACTGGATAAAAAAAATCTCCTTGAGCTGCCAGTGCATGCTGCCACTTTCCTCCAGCATTTGCATTAGGTCTACTGGTTTTGCTGCTCTGTTCACAGGTGAGTATGGATCACTCGGTGACCTACGACAGGTCAGATGTCTCTTTGAATTTAGTTTCCCCACATGGCTCAGTGTTTCGTTAACATCTTTAGTTGCCAGTTTAATTAGTGTGTGAATGCTTAAAGCTTACACTTTTAGATTCATGGGGAGACTGGACAAGGTCATAGAAGGGAAATTCTCTTCTCACAGGAAAGGACTCCATGAAGTGATTTAAATCCAGAGACAATATTTTTGGACCATGGGATTCTGAGCCTCCAGTGGTGGGGGCCAGAAAAGTAGAGGGGAAAGCACAGATGATGCTTCTTCTTATATCCTTCCCTAGGCATCCACTTTCAACAGTTATCAGAAGCAACACACACAAATGGACCTTTACTCTGAGCCGGTATGATCAGTCTCATAGCCTCAAGGACAGTTCTCCCCTCCTGTCCCACTATACAGTCCTTAGCCTAAGTTTGAGCTGTCATCTGGAACTCTTACTGTATGGTTTTATTCCCTAAAGTACTTCTGCTTTAAGTAGGAAGATTAATCCCATGGAAATTGAGCTGTAACTGTAGGGAAGGATCTGCTTTATCCCAGAGAAGGCTTCAAGGACAAGCAAGGTTTTGGGGGCATTTCTACATCAATCAATGCCACCTGGTGATAAGTAGCTAAGATAGGGAAACCTAGCTTCAGAAATGGATGCAGAATCTTGGGTTAGGATGGATTTGTACAGAAAAACAGGATTTAAGATTTTGGGAGTGAATCTCTGCAAATGAGGCAGTTTACGATAAAGCCAACATTTCTGCAAGGCCTTATGCTGTATGGATGCTGCATCTGAGGGTCCTTGTCAAAGTATTGCCTTCCTTCACTTATTTGCACAGTGTCTATGACACATCCTCTTAGGTTGTCCTTTAAGGCCCTTCAAAGTTTTGATATTTTTTGCCCACTACCTTTGATGACCACTTGGGAAAAGAACTTCCACTCCAGGATTGTTGGTCCAGAGAAGGATTGCTAAGATCCATCTTACTAAGAAGACATGGGAATTGTTACTGAGGGAATACAGACAAGTGCAAACTTGCATTAAAAAACACAAGCAGTCCTTTATGTATGCAAAAACCTTACAGCCACCAGTCAACACTCACAGCTCAATACATGAACAGTGCAGAGGTTATTTTAGGTAATACAAAATGGTCCTTCTTGGCTTTGTAGTCCATGATTCCACTACAGAAAGATTTCACACAAAAAAAGCCCTCTGGTGACCAACACAGGCAGATAATGAGTCACCCCTGAGATAACAAATCAACAATGCCTAGGAGAAACAGGATTTCAAGCAGAGGCTTCTGATGGCTACAGACAGCAAGAACCAAAGTGGAATGATGAGAAATTATGACAGTATATATGCATACGTGTCTCTGAAATGAACAAGTTGTTTCAAACTTTAGGACGTTACATTTTTTGGCTGCTCCAGCTTAGAGTCTGCAAAATCTCTGCAGAGCATTTGAGCACACTGCTGCTGCTCTAAAGCAAAGCAATGAGGAGAACCAGAGGAATCTGGCATATACATTGCCGGGCTAGAGCACAGTGCAAACATCACTGGATACGTAACCCAGCAATGACCCGCCAAACAGCTGAGAAGAGTAACAGATCTGATACTCACCCAGGGAAAGGTTGCTAGCCCCATCTGTTGCTACTGTTGCTGCTACTGTTATTTTTCAACATTTCTTTTCGCCAGGATGTTCTTCAGCCAAACACCACGTCCTAGAGAACACCATGGCATCCACAGAGCTGCCAAAGAGAGAACAGTGAGCACATCATGGAAAAGTTTGAGGGGGCCCTTCCTCTTGCTTCTGCTGCACAAGCTGTTTGGGGAGACAGATACGCTGAGGAGCTGAAAAGCAACCAAAAATTAGACTAATCTCAGAACCAAAACACTCTCCCATCCAGCAGAGGAGAAGCCAGAGAGAGGAGGTCTCAGACACTTGAGGCTGTGCCTGAGAATGGCATGAGTCAAGCAAGAGTTGCAGAATGAGGGGCAGAGGTGGAGCTGAAGCTGCCCATTTCGAGCCAATATCCCCCTTGCATTCACAGCCATCATAGCCTATGCTGACAGCTCCCATGGAGATCACCTCTGGAGCAGTATAGAGTTCCCATTACTATCCTTGGGAGCTGAGGACACTCAATGTGATGCAGAAATAAACCCAAATTAAAGATCTCAGCTCAGTGAGTGACTTCAGAGGATTTGGGCCAGAAAGCAGTCAGAGAAATGGTAGTTTTCTGAGCAGGGCAGCTGTTACTACAGACGAAATTCATGCTCACATGGATGAGAGCTTTTCTGTGACTTCAGCACTAACAAAGTTTGCAAATGTCCCGTTTCCTGTTTTAACATTGACATGGTTATTAATAGCAAAATAGACATGAATTTAGGGCAGACATGAAACAAGACCTGAGATGAACATTTAAGATTTTTTGTTTGCTCGCTTTGTTTTTGTGAACTGAGATAGGACTCCAAAGAATCCACTCTCTCAGCCAGCTCCTGAGGGATATTCCTCCTTCCCTTCCACTTCCATTCAGTCTGTTAGCAGAACAGTACTGAATTAAGGGTTCAGAACTTGGCCCTCAAAGCAGGCATACCCAGTTCAAACCAAAGGAAGCAAGTAGCTTTCATTGCGGTAGAGGGCACCAGGCATTCTGCACGATCTATTCGAGATGGATGCAGGAACATAGTCACAGCAGGGAGAACTGCAAGAATTACCAACAGTGGAATCTAGTTGGGACACCAAAGTTCATTTTCTTACCAGTGTGAAAAGCAGCAAAGACATGCAATGAGCATGAGGGACAAAGGATTTTGTGTGTCTCCTCCAAAAAAGGCAAAAAAGCTTCTCTCTCTATGCTGAGCCAAAAAAAATGAATCTGTCTAAGAAAGACAATCAACAGAATCACAGGTAATTTCTTGATAGCCCTGGATCCAGGCATTAAATAGGTCCAACCTTGTTAGCCTGATGTTTTTGCAGCTTGTAGTGGCATGGCTGGGAGCCACATATAGAATTATATAGACAGGATGAACTGTTTCCAAGGGAAAACATACACAATGAGAACATGCTCTGTTCTTCCCTAAAGCAATAGGCACTGTTGCCAAGCTATGCTCAGTTAAGCTGCTGTATGTACCAGGAAATAGGCTCCCTTCCAATGTAAAGCCATAAAACAGGACAGATAAAAGGGGTTGAAATCAAAATAAAGAGAAAGTGGGAACCTTTTCTTAGCCTATATTCCTCTCTAGACAGTGCTAGCATTTGGAAGATGCTTCCATGACTCTCTGTACCACTAGAGCCATGAGCTTCCACCATGTCAATCTGTGGCCTGATTCCTGCAGGGTGAAATGGGTGCCCTGAGTGTGTTTATTTTGGGAAGGGGCAGCTTTGACAGAAGTCACGTTTTCCTCATCCAGCTGAAGGTTTCCTGACTATCTCCTGATCATGAAGGGACCCACAGTGTATTCCCCAAGCAAGCTAGACAAAGTCCACCTGAAGTCACAAGAAATATTTTCCACTGAGTGATATTTCCCAGTCACTGATTCACTGAGGAGCAGCTGTGTCCTAAAGACAGAAGGTGACAAGTGGTGAGAAGCTGATGAACTAGGAGTCCAGTTCTCCTGATTACATAGGAGCAAAGTCAGATGACACTACAAACTGTTTGGGAAAAATCTCTGGAAAAGTTCTGCTCAGGATGCACCTACACAACATCAGAGTGACCTGGTGGTCACTTCAGTGACCATACATGTGGCTCTGTCTCCTTCATCTCAGTAGGTGACCACCCATTCCACATGCCTGTGTAGCACTTTGCTGCAGTGCAAGGTAATTCAGAGCAACACCAATGAGCAGATAGCCAATGCCTACGTAGCTGAACATGAGAATGACTCCCCTGAAATGGACGCCTTTCCTACTGCATAGCCTTTCACAAAGTTATGAAAGGAATAGGTGATGTTATTGGCTCTCTACATTGCCTTACTTGCAATGATGCTGTAAATGAATCACTACCCTTCCCTGTGCATCAGCTTCCCCGTTATCTGTTGGGTGTGAATATTCCATTCCAGAGCACTGTAAGGATAGGACAGTCAGTAATTGCACAGCACTCTAAGCATTGCAGGTTACTAACTCATCATCATTAATATTGCTGTGTCCTCCCTTTCCCCAGCATTGGTTGAATTCCAGGATCAAGTGAAGGGAGGTGCGCACTGCACATACACATTCACTAGCTTTTCTGTAAAGTGATTCAGAGTTTAGGTGTGATATAAATCAATTATTTGCTATTAAGTATAACTAGAGCAACACAGTAAAGTTTTCTTTGTATGGATTATGATGCCATTAACAACAGGGAGGAAGAATGGATGAGGGATATATTCTGCCTGAGGGGAAAAGCTGATTGGAACGGAGAAATTCTGCCCTGCAGAAAACTCTGGCATTTAGACATGTGTTCCACCCTGAATCAGTCCAAAAAGGTCAACATTTCTCTATTTTTTCCCCCAGAATAAAAATTTCCATTTGAAAACATCAAAATGACACACTTTAGCAATGCTAAAATATTATGCTAAAACATTATATATAGCAATGCAAATATTGCACAGAAAGTATCAATACACATGACACCCTTTGACCAAGTATAAATGTTAGCTGGACAAAAACAAGTTGGAATTGAATGACTTGAGAAACTTGGAATTAAATAAGTCCATCTTGCTGTTGTAGCAGCTTGATGTTTTTCAGTCACAAATTTATTCAGCATCACACATTCCCAAGAAACATTTTGCCTTGAAATGGTCCTTTACAAAAACAGCCTCTGTCACAATTTTTTCAGCCAGCTCTGACTGTGGCTATCAAGGCCCCATGGGGATCCTCTGGGGAGAGCCTGGTATATTTGCTTGGGAGTACAGTATCCCCTCAAAAGATGGTGCTACAGATTAAGAACAGACAGCATGGGACCCAAATTGATTGCTGCAAAAATGATATGAGGATTTTTTTTTTTTTGGCTTTGTTTTAATTCAGTGTCAGGGTATTCTGAGACCTTTGCAGCACTGTTCTCCAAGACCTGACAGGCATGCACACATGGGCTGAAACAGAGGGCTGACATCCCAAGAATCAATGCAATCCCAATGGAACTGAACTGTGAAACAAAGCTTTGGAGGAAACTAAATACAACAGTTTCATGAACAGTGGAATTAGCAAACTCAAGGACATAAAGTCCTTGGAAGGGGGAGTAGATGGATTCTCTTTCAATTACGGAAGTGCATGCTTGCATTGGACTGATCTGTGTATTTGCGACATTCTTGAAGCTCTGCCTCATGTAGATTTTCTGACATTGAATAAGGGTTGTGGTCACCTATAGCCTGTCTTGGGGGAAGACTAAGAAGATGTTCCTGGTCTTATTCTTTAAAAAGTCATAAGTAATTGGACACCTGCACTCCTTGATCCTCTTCGCCATGACATTCAGAAGTTCTGCGGAGAGGTAGGATAGACAGACTCATGCTATATATTCATATACCAAAATCAAGCACAGAGACAAGATCAAAGTATTAGGAGTGACATAAGCTATGCTCCCCTCAGGAGCACACCTAAACCTATAAACACAGCATTTCTTATAACTTGCAGTCATATTCAGACTTGAACACTTAAATTCTAAAGGCTTGGGTCCTTATTAGGCTTTGCTGTGCAGCCTGCCTGAGTCAGAGCGTCACCTCCCACCCTAGGTGATGCACCTTCTGGGTGTAGAAGGTTCCCAGCCCAGACACAGCCAGCTCTGATAGACTGAAATCAACTTCTCAGTGAGCCTGGAATGCAGGAGGCAGGTCCTCTGCTTACTCAGGGTGACCCCAGAGGTAGGGTGAGGTGCCTTGACAGCTCTTGGATATTCTTACCTGCAAATCCTGAAGAAACAACCCCATAGGTGAGGAATGGGGGAAAGCAGAGATGCAAAACCCAGTTGTAGGACTGCAGATGGTTTTCTTGTTTAATTATTATTTTTCCACTGGAGGATTAGTGGATGGGAAGGATGACACCAAACCAGCCCTTCCACCTGCCAGAGTTAGGGTAGACTTTTCCCATTAGGAGCAGTTGTGATTTTAGTTTATATATGTGTGTGTGCATGTGTGTGCATGTGTGTGTGTGTGTGTATACACACTGCAGCTGCTGGAAGGCTACAGCAGGCAGCTGGGAGACAGTTGTTATTTGGTGCCATGAGAGTCCTCAAGGTGGGAAACTGCCTGACAATGTCCTAACTGGTTTGTGTTGGACGGAGTCAGAGGGAGAGAGGTTGCAACACGGAGACCATTCCTTTCAGCAGTCAGTTCCTCATGCTGCAGCAGCTAGCTGCTGGAGCATCCCCCCAGGCAGACTAGCAGAGCAAGCCATGCTCCTTGCCTCACATAACCTCACTGCAGATGTGTAACGGGACTGGATGCACGCAGAGCCATGACTCAGCACAGAAGCAGGCCAACAGAGGGAGGCGAAGTTGAGGCTGTTTCAGTAGTAGAAGCAGCAGAGAGTCCAAACCCTGTGAACCTCCTTGCACAGGTAAATGGTGGTGGTGGGAAATCAGGCCTGCAACCTCTGTCCAAGAGCTCCTCTGCACTAATCCATGGAAGGCACATGGGATGTGAGGAAAGGTGGGGCTGCTCCTCTAGAAGTGGGGACTGTTTTCAGGAACCTCAAAGCTTTCCAACTTCTTCACCTTGGAAACAGAGGAAAGGGGGTGACACAGCTGCTTTGATCAAAGCCTTCGTGTGAAGGTTACCCTTGGAAATCCAGCTCCAGCTGGGAACAGCCAAGGCAGCCCTGGGTGCCTGCTCCGCAATTGAGGGGAAATTGGGTGAGAATTCATCTCAAATCTGGAACAAATGGCCCTACTGTAGCAAGCAGTATGATGTGACCTCTCTGAGGTTACGCCAAGGGTGGTTGGAAAGTGATAGAAAGCACACAGGAGGAGGTGTAAAGCTGAGGGATCCTGTAGGCTGACAGTGCATACAGAAACAGGCAAGCACAGCAAAAGACATTCATTCTTCCCAGGAGTTGCTATAGGCTTGGGCCTGGGGTTATTACAAAGATACGATTTACATTTGGAAAACAACAAATGCACATGCCTGAGGTTTTCTTACTTGCATCTGTGCTGTGCTGCATAGAAACTAGTATCATACTCTTTTAATGGGCTTGTGAACCCTTTACCAGCATTCACTATGTTTCATTTTTGAAGCTACCAGGAGCAAGACAGCAAATGGGAGTTGAGGAGGTGTTTTCTGGGTTGGAAGCATGTCCAGTTCTTTCTCCTTGCTCTTTTGGCTTTGTAAAACCCTAGGACACACATGTAGGCACAGGAGCACAATGGAGTGGAAATGGTATAAGCAGGTGAGAAGTGAAAGTGTGGAGCTGAGGTTTGCTAGCTGAGGGTTTGGCTTGTCTGATGCCATTGTAAACATTTGTTCAGTTTGTTAATCACAAGCTCTGCATCTTTAATCTGCCAAAAAAAAAAAAAAAAAACCCAACCCCCAAACCCTCAGACCCCCAAATCTGCCTACAGTTGTGAAATCAGAGCTTGCTATGATATTGAAAGACTAAAGAAAGTGATGTGAGCCTGTTATGATGGAAGGGTGAGTGACAGGATTTCACTTAGCAATGACGGAAAAAAGAAAAGAAAAGAAAAGAAAAGAAAAGAAAAGAAAAGAAAAGAAAAGAAAAGAAAAGAAAAGAAAAGAAAAGAAAAGAAAAGAAGAAAAGAAGAAAGGAAAAGAGAAGGGAAAGGAAAGGAAAGGAAAGGAAAGGAAAGGAAAAGAGAAAAGAGGGGCTTAAAAAATGCAACTGGTAATTAATATGGGGATTGGGCTTGCCTGAGGCTAACATAGAGGCCCCGCGCTTAGGAGAGAGAAAAGAGGATTAGATCCTTCCCTTGTAAGAACAGCATCCATCAGCTCCAGCAGATAAGATAATAGTTACAAGGGCCATCAAGCTTTGTTTTGACTGGCAGCATGAGCCAAGTTACTTCCACTCACCCACAAGCAGTGCACAGCTAGCTAGATGCTGCAGGAAGGGCTGCCTTCCTTGGAAACCAGTGCTGACAGCTGCGGCTGGAGACCAGAAACTGGGAGGTGAGTTTATTCCAAGAGGGTAATTGCTACCACTGATGGTTTCAGGACTGGTCCTGCCTCAGTGTGTGCACTTCACAGATCAGAGGGGCTAAGAGCCTGGGAGGAACAGTGGGTTCCTCCTTTCAGTGACATTCAATAGAACTGGGACAAGGTAAATATGTGTGTGTGTGTGTGTGTGTGTGTGTGTGTGTATGGGTTTATTTTTTTAATACAACATATAGGCAAACTGTGGAACTCTGTATCTCCAAAAAATTAGCAAGGTTAAAGGAAAATAGAAAGTTTCTGCTTTTTATATTGAAAACAAGGTTATTCACAGCTACTGGAGTGAATTTTAGTGGTTTTGGAAGGAATGTTAGACCCCTTGCCACACAAGTGTAGGACAACTTTGATTATTTAAGATCAGACCAAAGCCTAACTTAGGGCCTGGGATTGTTCTGTTCTGTGAAGGTGATTCTAGTATTTTTATTCCTTTCTGGAGCTCTGCTGATGCTGGTGACTGTTTGAACCAGGACATGGTATTAGACAGACCTTGGTTCTGGCCTTCTCTGCAATCCTATGAAATAATCTGGCCTATCTCTCTGGAGAAGTTCTGAACTCTATCTTCTATGGTTACGTGACATCATTTTTTAAGAGTCCCTCCCCAGGGAGCTTCTACCATTTACCTGGCTCTGCATCCCTGATACACGTCACTGGTGGGAATTCTTCCCTCTGCTGACAAAACCTTTCCTTGATGTCTTGGTGCTTACTCATTGCTTGGAAACCTGCACATGCCTTGCCCTCCAAATCAATTTTTAGAAGTGGCTGGGTGCCATTTGCCCTTCCCTTGAGTCTTCCAGAAAAAGAGATTCCTTCCAAGCTGGGCAATGCTGACCCCCTTTGTCCAGCAAATTATTTTTATTTGTATTTTTTTCAGGACACAAAATCTCTCTCTCCAGATACCCACAGCTATATATATTCAGTGTGCCTTGTTCTCATATTAAGGATTGCAAAGAAGGAAAACATCTTGCTGGGCTGGATCAAGCATTTCACAGCATCGTGCCCTGGCTCCCAAGACAGTTTGTCTTACTGGCCAGCTGCCTCTGCATATGGGTTCAATTGCATCAGCCCCTACTCCAGCTTGGTAATCAGTGGGCCAAATGCTATCTTTACTTGGATCCAGGGACAAATTTCAGCAGAGTCACAAAGGTAAAAATAAAGTTAGAATTGGGCCTCCTCTGATAGCTTCCTTTTGTCCCTGGACAGGCAGAAGATTAATGGGAGTTTGCTTTGCTCAGCTTTCTCTGTGAAAGACTATTCACCTTCTGGGATTGCCAGCCTAGGATTATTCAGATCAGCATGACCTACAAGTGCTTGTATGCTGTCCAGAAAGTTCATTTTGTGCATGCATGCCAAAATAACAATCTTTTAAAAATGCATAGCCCAAAATGCTAGTACTGTTAGGACACATGCAGCACTGGTGAGGATTGTGAATGTACTACAAATCTTGTGAGACTTGGAAGTTTATTTCAATGCACTCCTCTTGGAGGCAGATGATTCATCATGAATCTCCATTTTTTTATTGCTAAAATGGACATGGTAGCCTGCATAGCTTCAGAGAAAACCTTGAGGGAAAAAATAACCCCCTTGCAACTCCAGCACCAGAAGGAAATAAATCTCTCTCTGTCAAATGTATTACTTTTTGAAGTCATATAGTTGTCCTGGAGAGACACTCAAAGAGTTAACAGTGAAATTGTTTTGGTGTCCAATCTATCTCCTCGGTTAAGAATTTACTAGCATTGCATAAGCTTCCCATAACAAGGTAACCAGATATAAATTAACAGCTAAAAATAGCTTTATTGCATTAGTCAATCCCTAATTAACTCACTTCAGCTGTCTTCAAAGATGCTATTTAAATCCATCCATCTTCTGGAGGTGTGGAGGATACTGATACACAGGGGTGCATGTCAGCTCATGATAGTTTGTGTTAATTATTGGGCTATATGTTTGTTTGAACATAATTCTGGGAGTAACGGAAACCAGCCTGAAGGGAAGAGCTTGACATCAGGCTGTCTTGTGATTCTTAAAAAGAAAGGGAAGATAAACTGAGATATAGAAGGGAAATGGTCTGAGGGGCCTCCAAATTTTAGTCTTTGCAATGGCAGTATATAGGCAGAAAAATGAATGTCTTTGCATCCTATTGAAACTAGATTTCTTAGTAAAGAAAGGTTTGTTTAAATGAATGATGTTCTGATACAGACAAGTGAACTGTCACCTGGACACAGGAAGTCACAAAAACCATTTTCCTATGGATTTATGCCCCAAATGTCCCCTGACACCCTTTCCCATGCCACAGTTCTCTCTCCTTCATATCATATGATGGCTTGCCATGTTCCCATGTCCTGTAGCCCCTTCCCATCTCCTCTCTTGTTACTAGATCTTGGTAAGTAGTAGCATATCCATAGCCGGTTCCAGATTCTGGACCTTCTGGCCAAACGTAATTGACAATCACTGAGCTTACACTGTAGTTTTTCCCTTGGCAAGAGAGCATTAGCTGGCCTCTTGCTTCTCTAATCAGCCATTGTTTATTAAGTTTCCTGATGGGTTTAAACAGCCCAAGTGGAAGCATGGACTGGCAAACAGCAACTTTGAGCCCATCCATATTATTTCTCTTTAGAAAGCAAGGCCACAAGTGCAGGGCAAACTTGAAAGATGGAAGACCAAAGCCAGAAAAGCAATGATTCTGGAAAGACATTTGCAACAGTCATTTGAAAGTGAACCACTTTTGTTTTCTTATACTGAGGGGAACAACCCTGGAGGTGTTAGCAAAAAATACCAAGGCAGCATAGGGAAAGGGTATGACCTGCTCATAAATCACTCTCATCTATCACCACTACTGGGATAGTGTTTGCTTCAGTTGTCCACACTTCAAAAGGGCTTTGAAGAACATAAAGGGGAGTTCAGAAAACAGCAACTGACTCAAAATCTGAGAAACCTGCTTTAAGTGAAAGAGCAGATATATGCTGTCTGTTTATGTGATTTATAAAATAGTGAATATGACTCTCAATACTTGTATGAGGATTGTATTCCAGAGAACAAACAGTGCTCTGATGCAGTAGAACTAAAACAGAACAAGAATTACAAGACACAGGATAAACTTAAACCAAAAACAAGGGACACTGGAGCAACAAGAGTTGCCTGTCTTTCATCCCTCCTGAATTAGTTCCTGATAGGACAGACTTCACCACATCCTACATGTGTGATCTAGGGTCAGACTAGCCAGCAGCCCCCCAAAAGGAGAATTTTTTTGCTCCATGCCCTGTATATAACCTCCTCAGAGGTCCTACGAAGTTAATACTTCTATACAGCTTGGGTCTAATCTCTCATACAAGCTAGTGGATTGGCTGGGCAATACAAAATGCCAAGATTATTTTTGCAAAAACTCTGCCATGAAACAAAACCAGTCTTTTTATCCCAGCATTTTGGGGGTACCCAGGTCTGTTGGCTGCTGACTCAGAGAGCCCTGTTGTGCGCCTAGCCCCAAATCTTTTGCAAGGTCATCTTTCCCTGATCCCTGGGATATTCAGTCAGCACCTTGTTCTCACAGCTAGATTCTCGGCTGTTCTGACCCGTTTCAAGATGGGTTTTACTGAGGCAGTAGGAGGTCGACAAAGCAGCTTTTGAAAGGCTCTGCTCGGTGACTCAGCAGCCCAGCTCCGATTACATGACCCAGAATCCACTTGGCACAAAAACTGCCTGTTTTCACTGTTAGGCCATGGCTCTGCCTGCTGCAGCACATCCCGTGCTCATGTTCACTCCAACCTTTACTCTTGGACTCCAAATCGCCTTCCTTTTTGCAGGCACCAAAGCAGTTCTTTGCTTGGCCTGGGCTTTTCCCTGACAACTCCTCCAGATAGGATGGAGCCAGACTACTTTTGGTCCTGTCTAAAGACAATAGGTGGAATATAGTGCTCCTCCCCCGCTGCCTTTTCCCACCCCCATACTCCTGTTCTGCATCAGCCCTCTGGAATTCTTTTCATCTCCAACCCTTGCAACCCAACTGCTTCTTCCTGTCTGGATCGCAGTTGAAAGCTCCATTTGTTTAATTTGGCTTTTAATTGACCTCATCCAATGACTGTTGATGTCTCAGTTAATCTGTGTTTCTCCTCTGCTTATCTGGTGCAATCCTTTGAAATCCCCAATATGATAAAGCATTCTGTAAGGGCAGAAAACAAAAGATGACTGGTACAAAATTTCTCATCTAGCTCTCACTATCCAGTCAACTTTTTAAATCGTCCCTCAGCTTTGAGGTAAGAAGGAAGAGGAGGGAGGCTTCCAGGGAAATACAAAATAATTTATATCAATTCCCATTTCACTGGGGATTTTCGTGAAAACTTCTGTTAAATAATTGCATTGTTCAGTTCTTCATCTGTCAATATGAGGAGGGAGTACAAGCCTGTCCTCAGCAGATGTATTGGAGAGTCCAGTTCCCTCAACATTATTAAGTGTTCAGGTTGGGACGGGAGATAATTGTGTTTCAAGTGTTTCAAGCTGACGACCTGGGCCAGGTCTGAGTTCTGCATCTCACAGACAGAGGTAGCCTGGGCAGGGGGTACTGGTGATGGGAATCCCCACCTGCAGGAGCGCTCCAGTGTGCATGCAAAAAAGTTCCTCCATCCCTATCTGGCAAAGGAGCAATGAGGCCCCATGGTGAACTGCTGGCTTTCCACATCTGTGAGTTTCTCATGGAAAGGTGGTAATTCAGTAAAGAGCTCACAGGGTCAAGAGATCAGGTACAGCCCCCCATTCTTGTCTGAGTTCAGGCTGGGCTGAATGGCTCTTCAGTCAGACAAATGTATTTCTCGGGTGGTGAAAACTGGCTGCCTCCTTAAGTGTAGGTGCCACCATCTGAAGCAATTTAGCTTGCTCTGAATTTAGGTATTGCTGTTGGAGGCAGCACAGACATAGCCTGAGCATTCAGATTTAAAAAGGAGGTTTAAGCACCTTAGACTTCTGCTAAATATTTTAAAAATACTGTTTAATAATCTGCCATTAGTACCTAATTTCCACTGAAAGCTAATGGGATTTGGGCTCCTAAGTGATAGTATGTGTTCTCGCCTTCGGTGCTGAGTGTTTCAAAGCTTCCAAATTTCAGAACCAAAAACTGCAAGACAAATTCATCCCTAGTGTAATGGATACAGCTCCCATTGATTTCAGCTTTTGCTAGATTATAGTTATGAAAGTGCTTTGTGCAAACTTTGCAAAGAAATAAAAGACTTTGCAGGGGCACAGCAGGGAGCATTACAAATCAAAGGATACATTCTGCAAAGCTGTTTGCTCATGAGTCATTGCATGAACAGAGTCCAGGACTCAGAGGAAATGAAAGGGTCTTACTACAAGCAGTATAGCATTGAGTGAGTTTGTATATATGTGCAAAGCTCAGCCTTAGCTTCAGAGCCATCACAACTACCAAAAAAGTCCACAGAAAGAATTTAACCCAGCTCTATCAGATACAAGCCTGCTATTTTCATACAGAGACAGTGAGCTCCACTCTTCAAAGCGCAGCCCAATTCTGAATTCAAGAGATTGAGATTCTCAGCTATTCATTGTTGACGCTATTTACTCTTAAAAATCACTGTCTGAGCATGCAGAGAAATGCATTTAAAAGTATAATGCAATGGAAGCATAGAATCAAACTTAGATCTGTGCTATGAAAGGGAAAGAACTTATCCCCAGGTACTCTCCAGAGGTGCACAGCTAGCCTGTTATTGATTGAGACATAAGGTGTTTTTTTTCTTCATCTTCCAGTTCCTCATGCAAACTTTTTGACAAAATTGCAGCATCAAATCCATTGCCAAAGGGCACAGTGAGAAATGTTACAGCTCAAATAAAATGTTCTAAAAAGCAGTTTGCTAGTGAGTCATTCAATGTCCAGTTGAGGACTTAGAAAAATTATGGAAGAAAAGCTGAGCTAATTGCCTTTGCAAAACAAAAATTGGGGTCTCCTGAACCAGATTTTCTCTAAATGGTCCCCTTTTCACATTCATTTGCAATGTGGTCTCTGGAAGAAAAAGAGAGAAAAAAAAAAGGTGTCTCTCTGTATCCCCCCTCATAGATACCATCTGGACTGCAGACAACTCACCCAAATAGAAAATCTAGCTTGGCAGGAAAAAAAAAGTCCCTTGAGTATCTTTCCAAATTGATATTTCAGTATCTCTGTTTTGCACCAACTGAAACAAGCCCAAATTCTCTGGTAGCGAGTGTGTGCTAACATGGACTCTATTTTATTAAAAAGAAAAAAAAAATCCTCATGGCAGTCAGTTAGCTGTAGTGGCCAAGATATAAAATGTCAGTTTTATTTATGGCAAGTAGCTGGGTAGAAAATATGTCCTGGCATCACTTGAGATTTCAAGAACTTTGTTTTCCTTTTTCTCTTACTGCATGAAATAATGCTGTATTCTTAACAAACAAACAAAGCTAAACAAAGAAGCAGACAGCCCTTCCTAGCTAGAGGAATCATATTCTTTTTCACAGATAACAACCTCCAGAGTGAGGGGACCTGCTAAAGATGTAGGGGCATAGAAGTCAAAATTCCTAGCCTGAATCAGATGCAACAGGGTCTTAAACCTATGTTTTCCATTTCCAAGTTCACATGCTAATCACTGAAGAAATGAACACTGGAGTCACTCTTTGCTGCTCTGTTTTTGACTAAAAATTCCATGCTGGACCTAAAAACTGTACTTGTCAAAAAAAAAAAAAAAAAGTGTCACTGAAGTCAGTCCACCCTTGCCACGTGTACAGCTGTCGATGAACCCACTTTTTCCGACAACAAACACTTCCATTGGAAAATTCCTCCCCAGTTTTAAATGATGAGCAATAATTTGTTCCTTCTCTGACTCCCCAGAGCTACTCAGAGAGTCAGCGATACTTAGAGAATGGCCTTTAAGACAACAGCCTCACTGAGACTAATGAACAACAGCAATATAGTTTTGTGCTACCGACACATTAGTGTAACACTACTTTAGCCCTAACTTGCACTCTGATGCACCTACACAGAGGTCATTAAAATGCTACCTGAACCAGCTCCACTCTTCCTAAGCAGGTTTGATTAAATACAGCTTCTTAGCAGGGGTTTTTTTTCCTTTTAGCATATAGGTTCCACTATAATCAATTATCCTGTAGTTTACCTTTAACTATTATATATCTGTTTTCCCCAGGAAACCTCCTTAAGAGACCACTGTGCCACTGTCCACAGACAATGAGAAAGCTATGTTGGCATATCTGGATATGAAAGGTGACATCAAACAGAGCCCTGACTCTTCTTACACTAGGAAATTAGACAAGCCACGTACTGTAAACACTTTTTTGGGGGGCTTCAAAGAGACTTTATCAGTCCAAAAAGAGCCATGTATGGTTTTCAAAAAGCAGACTTAGATCTCTCAGCCAAGCATGTGCTAAACCCTTGGGTCTTCTATCCCATGACGGCAGAATCATAAACAGCAAGGCAGTGCCTGCTACTTTTTAGCCTCTGCTTCCTTTGGCATCCCAGGGTTTCTTTTCCAAGCCAGATGAATTCTGGTCAGTGTGCCAGAAAATGGGTTGTCAAAATCTAGGTCTGCACAAAGTGTAACCCCAGTTAAAGCATCGTTACACACCTTGGGTGGCTCTGGGAGGCTAACATGACTTTATCAGGAGAAGGGTACAATGGGTCTCCTAGATGCTTCTGAGTGGGCAGGCATCTACATCTGAAAATAACTTGCTTTTCTTCTGTTAATTAACGTGGTGTTAATTGCAATGTTTTCCTTAGAGTGAGAAACCTCGTCATCTGTGGCTTTTGCCAGACCTCGTGCACAAGGCCTGGATGTGCCAGGTGTTTTCAGCTCCTCTGAAAATGAGGAAATTCATGAAGTTTGATATCCAGGGCAAAACCACTTCAATCCCTGTAGGAGCCAGAGGCCCATTTGCTTGCAAGGGGGTTACAAGCTGAAGATTTCAAAACATTTTTATGTAGGTGTCTATTAGTACCATTTAGAAGAACTGAGGAGGCTTCTCAGGAAGAAGGTAGACAAGCAAGGTCTGTAATGAAAGCGCAAGACCTATCAACTCCACTGATTGTGGCTGAGCCCCAAGGATCAACAGGCAGAAACCTCACTGCTTCAGAGTCTAGAGGCAGATGCCCAGCACAGCACACCGCTGCTGAGACATGTACTGTATAGGTCAGGGTTTCCTCTAGTAAGAGCCACTGTGCCATCAATATAGCTGAACTACATAAAGCTCCCTGAGGGATTGTGACTAATGTAGTACAAAGAGATCTTACTTACAGCTTCTATCAGGAGATGATTCAGGCCTTGGGAGATTGTGCGGTCACCACTGCAGGAGATTTTAAGATGGGAATAGGCAGACTGGGTCTTCCCTTAGGGCAAGGAAATGGGTTACAGGAGCTCTTGGAGTTTCTTCCAGCCCTATTTGCTAGTCTGATGTAGTGAATGAAGATCTTACATAATCCAGCTGCTGAAAGCCCAAGTTAGACAAAGTGAGGGCAGAAATAAATTACATATTTTTAACACTGGAACAATGTATCTAGGAATGGCACAGGTTTCTTATTTGCTTGATGCCTAAGTCAAGATTAGATAGCATGCTAATAGTTAAGTGGTAGCTCAGCACAGAGTTATGAGCTTGACACAAGATACACAGGGTCTGCAGCTCCTTTATGTGCTAAGCCAGGGTTTCATTTTGTTCTTCAAGTGGATTATTGATCCTAATTAATTCATCAATTATAAGGGGATCATCTGTGAATTGTAGTGGAAAGACACTAGACTAGATGGACTGTGGAAGCCAAACTGGCCTTTACTGCAGAGCACAAAAAGCAGGGAAAAATTGGCTGTGAAGAAAATGTTCCCTTTCCCACTTTCTCTCAAAAGAACAGGACTCTGCAAGTCACCCTTAAACTGATGGACAGAAACTGGCAAGGGTGCTCTCCCAAATGCAGAATAAAGGCTTTCTCTTTAAGGCCATGCTTCAGTAATTACCCAAACAGAGCAATCGTCTAGCAAAGCAAAAAAACAAATGCCCACCATCTAACCTCAGCTGATGCCTAACATGAATGGCTGGAATATTTACAAGGACTGAATTTGTACTGCAGTCTTCCCAGTTCCTTTCCTTGGTATTGCAGTCTCATTTACCATGGTAAATGAGTAGCATTTACCATGGTAAATGAGTGATAGAAGAATTTGCAAGGTCATAAAAATTATGGATGTAGATGTTATGTGTGGTGAATGATTGGGGAGGAATAAGCATACTCTCTGCTGTTACCCCACCAAAACACCATGCCCCAGCCACGAGGACAGATTCTAACTAGTTAAAGGCTTATTTCATGTATTTGTGCTGTGTTGAAGTAGAGAATATTAATAAATTAAATAGCTCTTGGCAATGTATGGCAATGTATCTTGGTACATAACATGAGTCACTTCTGTGTCTATATAATTTGAACTTTACTGGGCCAAAAGATACTCTAAATTATACCATGTCAGTCTTGAGCAAAGGATGAAGTTATTCAGAATATGCTGCTGTCAGAATTGATCCTAATAAGAAAAGGGCAAAAAAAGAATTCCAGGATTCCTTGCTGAGCACCCACTCTTTGGAACATTTTAAACCAAATAACAAAATATCTGGGCTAAATTGTTGCTCAGTTTTGTAGAGCCATCAAAGGTAATGCACCCTCTCTTAACTGCTAAGGGGAGAAGTTTTGCTCAAGCAGTTATTCTGCATCTTGTAAAAGCCAGACTCATCCATATCCAAGAGATACCATTCTGGTACACACAGCAAGGGTCTTCTGCATTCTGTCAGCTGGAAAATTGCCATAGTTTTAAGACATTACTCTCCCCCTTTGGTCTTGGTTCAGCAAAATGCTTCAGCACATGTTTAATTTTAATCACTTAAGTCATCTCATTCAAGTCAGAGCTTAAACGCTTAATTGCGTTTAAAGTGGGGAATGAGTGCTTGAATTTTCAAAACTCTCTAATTGCAATTAGCTATGCCAAGGGCAGTTTTTCATCTTATTTCTGTATTTGGTGGACAGTTTGGATTAGGAAAGAAATGGCTGCAAGTCCTGTTTTATATACAACAACCCTTCTGACTACATGATGGGAGACTGTAATGCAGAGCTTTGTTTTAGAATAGTTTTGCCCTGGAATTTATTCCAACCTTCCAAAATAGGAGCCAAAGTTATCTTAAAATCCCAGTCTGTCTTATGAGGGCCTTAGGTCTCAGAATTGTAATTAAGATACTGTGGCTTAACAAGCTACCAAGCATCAGCTAAGCTGAGGTAATTGTCTGGATGCAAACCTTACAGCAAATGCTTAGCCTAAATGCTGAGTCAATTTATCCCTCGGCAAATAAAGACTAATATAATTTAACACTTCAGACTCAGCTAAAACGAATCACTGCATGTTTGCCACAGGCAAAGAGAAGAGATGTAGGCAGTTGCCTCTGCTCAGTTACATGGTAATGCACAACCGTGATCACTTGATGAGGAGCATGAGCCCTTTCACACTGCTGAGAATTGATAAAAACAGTGCTTGGCAGTTCTGTGACATTCTTTTACAGCTGTTTAATGATTTACTGATCTAAAAAGATCAGTTCAGATGCTGCACATATTTTTAGTGACTGAAATACCCATCTGATGACATACAATGAAGCTGATGGTCCTCGGTCCAGTTCTGGAGGAGCAGCGTTCACCACAGAAACTGTTCTGATGAAAGTAGCAGTAGGAAGAGAGAAATTTGCCTGTCTGTATGAAGCTAATGAGATCCATGGAAAAGAGATGATGAAGGAAAGATATGGCAGAAGTCTGTAGAGTTATGAATGCCTTTGAAAGGATGGATATGAAATGGTTTTTCCCCGTGTCTTCCAGTTCAAGAACTAGGGGACATTAAATTAAACAAGTAAGTGGCAGAACGAGGAAGGCAAAAGGAGACAGTCTTTTACACACTTTGCAGTTCAGCTGTGGAACTTCTTGCCGCAGGATTCTATGGATGTGAAGAGTTTATCAGGGTTCAGAAAATATCTAGATAAATACATAGGAGGAAAATCCATCAAGGGGCTTTAATACAGAGCAACATCTTGGCTCAGGAGGTCAGTGGGCCCCAAACTGTTTGGTGTAGAAGTACCTATAACGAGTTTGACAGAATCTGGCTCTTTGGGTGAGTGAGTGCACGTGTTTTGAAAGGGGCACAAAGGACATGAAGCTTGGGTGTACTGTGATGGATGATCAGATAAGTTCTTGCAATCCTTACAACCTTCAGAAGACATCAGCTTATTTAGGCAACAGAAGCCTCAGCAGAGAATTAGGGCCAGGACTGGGCCATGGGGGTGAACACGTTTCACTTTAAAGCAGAGGCATTTTAAGGAAACAATTCCTTCAAAGCATGGGCAAAGCGCTCTGATGTGGTGCATGTGGGGGGGCTACTTTACTGGGGATTTGGCACAGTTAGGTATGCACAATCATCGTTCAGGGCTCTAGGGTTTGCATTTGATGGGGGTGAGAGGCAGCTGTATACAAATGCAAGAGTAATGAGGTCAAGAACTAAAGTGATTCTTGCCAGATACCTTTGTCTGGCAATTTTATTACTGCTGTGTAAGCAGCCAAGAGAACTTTCTGAAGGTATTTATCGGGAATCATCAGGTTTGATCTACAGACCGCAGTAATTGCACACAAGATATTGGAAGTAGCAGAATACTCTTTAAATGTTCATTTACTAATCAGAATAGGAAGAGAAATTGTTCAGAGTGGTTCAATAATAGATGTAAAGGATTTTTTAATTATTATGTTATTAAAGAGAGGGACTGTTATGAACAAGCTGTGAACCCCAAGGAAGCCAAGGACATGTTTAATGATGGAGATGTGCCATGCTTTTTAAGCCTATATGAACACAGCTAGAGAACAGAGCATGATATTCAAGCATATCTTTCAATGGTCAAAAGGGTTAAAATGTTAAAAGTGTGTTTAGCTTGAACCTTGAAGATTTGAAAGCTCTAATACAACTGTCAATGATCAGAAGGAGATTGAGATAAGAATTCACAGAGGTCTTTCTCAGTTGGGCAGCAGTCTGAAATAAATGTGATTTCCTTCCACAAAGACAAGCACAGAATTTTCTGCTTATGAATGGATAATCAGTGGCTCAGAATGGGGACAAGACGGGGACTAAAAGGGAAGGCAGCAGTTCTGCATACTCCAGCATGAGTCTAGGGGCTCACAGACCAAATGGGAGACAGGATTTCAGGCTGCTCTGAAAAATGGGTGCATAAAGAGGAACATTGCTTTGCAAGGTGTGTAAAATAATAATCTCTGACTCAGCATCAGTAAAGCCTCAGTTGAAGAACAGCATCATACTTCAAGAGAGGTAAAAAGCAACTGGTGAGATCCAGAGGAAAGAGAAGAAGCTGATCAGAGATCTAGAAAACTCTAGAGGAAAGACTGAAAACACTGAAGTGTTCAACTGGGCCACTGTTCTTGGTTTCTGTGGTGAGCAAGATGAGAAACTGCAGGGTTAAAATCACAAGCTTTGCATTGGGAAAATAGCAATGACAGTGAAGCTCTGAAGTAGCTGCCCAATAAGGCTGTGGTGTCTTCATTGCTGAAGGCTTGTAAGGACAAATTAGACAGGTATCTATGAGAAGTAATATGGCAGGACTGAATCTGTGCTGGGTTAGGGAAGCAGACTGAATGTCCCTTTCAGCTCACTTCCAGCCCCATTTTCTATGATCCCATCTTTGCCCACCAGATTAAAGAACCCTCTAGCATCCCAATTCTTCTGCATTAGTGTTTTTGGGGTGTGGCAATCTCAAACTGAATAGACTGAATATTTTTAACGCCGTTAAAAGTAGAGCTCATCCAGTGTTAACACAGTTGGAAAAAGTAGCTATTCCCCCTTTCCTTCCTCATTCTTTGACACTTCCCTTTGTCAATATAGCCAAGGAAAGTCTTCTGCACACTGGAGTTCATTCTTGTAGCTGATACATTTCTATTGTGCCCTTAGTAATGGACGAAGAGGGATTTCTGTTGTTTAGGATGTACTTACACCATTCTTAATCCACAAGCCATGCATGCATTAGGAGGTGCCTCAAAAGATTTATGCAGCTTGTAGCTTGACACCAGGACAAAGACACAGAACTGCACAGCAGGACAAAAGTGCCATTTTTTTTCCTTTTTGCCTACTTAATATTTTCAAACTTCATAATCTCAACTTTCTGCAATGTTGGAGGACCTTTTCACAGTATCTGATGAATAAAATACTTTTTCATTTACTTTTGTTTATGTGACTTCTCTCTGTTTGTGTGATTTGTTGAAGACATCAGAGGCAACATATTTAAGCCACCTTCAATGACAAGTACTTGGATATTTACAGGTCTCCTTAAATCGGCTCCTGTCCTCGGGTGCTATATATTCAGCTGCATAGCCAGTGTCCTGTTTTCTGCATTCTGCAAGTGTAAATCTCCTGGTGTCCATGAATAATGTTTTTTTTATTCTTTTTCACATAGGGCCACTGGCATCAACAAGATTGTTAAGATGGGTTGGAGATGCTCTGATGGAAACCCTTCAAGGCTGGGGATAGAAAGACACCATTAAGTGTCCAGATCAGCCCTCCTCTAATTCTGGGTACTGATGTCAGAACTATAGTCGCTGTGGACACTCTGTGCATATCTTAGACAGTAAAAGCTTCCTAAGGAATACAGATCTAAAATAGACTGAATTTTGAAATGCTAGTGTCACTCCACAGTCTAGGTAGGGATCCCCACTGGATAACAGTCATAACACGGGCACCCAGGTTTTAAGCATCTCTGAGATGATAGGCTGAATCCAGCTTAATGACATGCTTTACAGAGGAAGTTAGACTTGTTTGTTTCTTATTCTCATAATCTGATGTGAAAAGATCAGCTGTGTTGGTTCTTTGCCTCATATGAGGAGCTTTCTCTCCTAGCCTTTGGATTTCTCTGCCTTCTTTGAAGGCAGTACAAAAAGGCTTCCTAGAGACCCAAGAGTATGTTCCACTGGATTCCTGTTGGGTACCATTCCCAAAGGTTTGTTCCTGAACAAAAATCCCAGGGCCTTGATCAATGTAAAACCAAAACCCTTACTGAAGTTAGTGATTTCAGAGGAATCACAGCTAGGCCTAATTTAAAACTCCAGTGAGTGAGTGCAGGCAGAGAGCAACACAAGTGTCATAGTGGTGTGGGCATTTTCTGGTAGAAAGTAGAGTTGGAGAGCAACTGCAGGGCAAAGTGACATTTGCTTATGTATTTAGCAAGCAAAGGACTACACATTTCTAGTTCCTTTCTCTGGGAGAGCAGGAATGATCACCCCAACTTTTCTTAAAGTCGCAACTTAATTCCAGGACACCCCAAAACAGACCCTGAACTGTCTGGAGCATGACAAACTAAGTTTACACTGCAGGTACATTTGTAATATCCAATTTTGACCACCCAAAAGACTTTCTTGAATTTAGAAAGCAAAGTACATGTTACATCTTTCATCTGTGGGGTTCCTTTAGGGAAAAATGAGTGGTTATGTCTTTCAAGAGGCATAATAAAAATGTTTTTTATTTTCCATCTTCTGGGAGGCCATAGGGAGATCATCATAAAAGTCCCTGGATCACTCAGTTTATGGCTATGATGGAAAACCTATTAAAAGTTCCATCTGTGATGATAACATTCATTGGGTTCTTCAGCCCACTTTCTTCCCTGCTGTCAGTCTCTGGTGATGAGTTAAGGTGCAGCAGGCATGTCAGGAAAACTAGTGTGATAGCAGGTTTAATTTCAGTTGGAGACTTAGACAGGGCCAAGGACATTAAAGGTGATTTAAAGCAGGTGGGGTTGAACCTGTCACGAGTGTTTTGTAATGCTGTGTTATTCTTAAAGTACTATTATATTAGTCTCTGCGGACCATCCCTGGATTTATGGTGTTTGCATAAATGCTTGGCTGTAAATTAGAAGATGTTTCTGAGTGGTGCTTCACTAGCTGGAAAACACATATTTGCAGTCCCTGCTGAGCCATCAACCAGCCTAAGGGAGATAAGCCAAGAAGATCCTGACTCCAGCAGGAATGGTGAAACATGCAGGGCTGTGAACATTTCTGGAAGACATGGTGTCTCTCTTGCAGATCAGCTGTGTTCCTGTGGTTGAACAGGGACAAGAACAGTGGGACACATTTGGTTTCCCACGCACCTGTTTCTGTGGTTAAAAGGACAGCATGGCTAAGAGTGAATGGTATCTGAATTCATGTCTTTGGAATCACAATCCAACTTTGCTCTCGGCTCCTGGGTGAAGACCATTTCCAAGGGGCACAATTTCAAGTGCGTTGCTGGTCCTTCAGGCTAGAATGGCAGCGGCCGCTGGGTGTGATGCTAGCTGCATCTCTCCCCCAGACTACAAAGACTGTAATGCCTAACCATGCTGCCCTAATCATCTATGGAGCCTCAGGCAGACCTTTGAGCTATTTGTTCAGCTGGGGCAAGTTTTACTTCTTAATCTTTTCAGCTTGGCAGGAGCACTGCTGAGCACACAAGGAAGCTCATCAGCTGCTGGCTGAATGTTTGGACAAGGGGATAACTCCTGCTGAGGCTGGTGAGCTCCAGTCCTGTCTAATTTACATTGTTATTTATTCTGAAGGCATTCCTGTGCTTCCTGAGTACAAGCTGGCTTTTCAGCACGTTTACAGCCACACTCCCACAGAGAGCTCGGCAATGACAGACAATACACACAGAAGCAACAACCCCCTCACATCATGGAGGACTGGTGCTTGTAGGCCAGCAGTAAAAGGCCACCCTGCTGTGTGGAGAACAGAGAGCAGAAGTAATTCAGCAATGTCCATCTGCTTCAGATTCTGGGGCCTTATATATTGTTCTGATTGCTGCAATTTTCAAGTCACAGTTTTGTGGATACATGTCATTCCCAAGCACCCCTGGGAAGTAGGAAGGTGTTTGCATTCCATCCTCTAGATGAGATTAAGGCGACTTGGTCAAGGGCACCCAAGCTGCCTTTGGCAGAACAGATTGCCAACTCTGACTGCTGGGTCACTCAGAGGGTCGGACCTGCTTCTTTGCATCTTGCAAGCTCAGCTGCAGAGGGTCTTTTTAGATGCACAAGCCTGCATAACAAAAACACACATGGTATCTTAACTCAGAGCTAGGTTTGCTGTCACAAGCTGGCTGGTGGTCATCTGTGGGGACTGACAGCATGACCAGAAGCACACTCTACTTCCAGAGTGGCACATAGCCAAAGTCTCCAGTCTTTAGCCCTGAGGTTGGAAGTCACATCTCTCTAGGGCTGATGTCACATCTCAAGTTTAATTATGCTGTAAGGAGTATAATGATGTTATACTAAAAGTCACCCCTCAGTGCCAGAGGGAACTATCTAGCACCGCTGGTAGTGACTCTGACAAATAAGCAACAGAGGAGACAGACATCTTTCATGGCTTGAACTGAGGGGCCATTCTGGGGCTGAAGGAAAGAGAAGGAGAAAGGAATGGCTGTTTTGTTACTCTCTCTGGTTCTCCAAGGGCTCTGGGTGCTTGTTTCACCCAGACCTGCGAGGTGATCAGTATTAGGGATTCACATCCTGCCAGAACTGCCTATACAGCAACAGGAGTTGGACTCCTTACTGCTGACCAGGGGAGGCAAGTAGATTGGACATCGGGGTCCTGTGGTGATGGAAGACTGACCACTTGAGCAATCTCAGTTCACCTCCTAATCTTTGCCCAAAATCTCAAGACCTCAGCTGTTTGTTCTACCACAGTCCTCGGTTTCTCCTTTGTACGGTGAAATTAATGTTTCCCTCCACCCCAAGAGGAGGAGCATTTTGCAGGTAAAATCCATTTGTTATCTCAAAGTACCTGAAACCCTTCAGTTTTATGTAGTTGTTTGAATAGCCATCCTGACCAAGATATTCTCCAGCAGGAATGAGCGCAAAGAAAACATCACCACTGACTGCCTCAGCCAGTCAGCTGCATCCTGGAGAGACTGATGGCAGCAAGCAAAACTTCTGCTTATCTCTGTCTACTGTCACTGGCTCCTCTTGGTGCCTCTTCCCCTGTTCCTGTAAGTCAGAGACTGGCTCAGGGTGGTCACAACCCCTCGTCACTGCGAACGATGAACAAAACATGCCATTCACATTGTGCCTGCTGCGAGAGAGTCAAACACTGGCAAGGGGGAAACCACTGTGGTGTCTTCTTTGGCAGCCTCCTGGACTTATCTGAAAGCACTCCCAAGAAAATTAAGAATTGGTAGATGAACTATCACAGGATGGACTCGGCCTGCTTTTAGAGAAAACCTGGATAAAGAGCTATCTCTTGCAACACCACCTCCCTGTGTGGACTTTTCACTACACGCTGACTGCCTTCTGGACTAGATCTGACTGCCACATAGTGCTCATGATGGGCAAAAGCCTCAGACCAGGAACTGCTGGTCTCAATAGAGTGTCAACCTGGAGGTGACGAACACAAACAAAAAGGCACCTCTTTAATTTTTATTGCGCTGCTAAGCCCTCTTTTTTATAGGGTTGGATTTAGTACAGAGCCCATGGCTGCCTGATGATGTGTGACTGGGATGTCGGAGAGGAACTGACCTTAGAGCTGATGACAAGTTGCACTGGCAAAAAACAGTGCAGCTGAGTGAAGGCTGAAATTGTGTAGCAGCAAAACCAAGGCAGATCTGGCGTACGGAGCAGGAAGCAGGCATGAATATGTGGAATGGCAACTACTGATTAAGACAGCAAACACCATGATGCAGGGGTGACTAAAGCAGGGATTGCTCAGGTGAGAACAGCATCTTAGAAAAAAAAAACAAGGTATGGGACTGAAAATCAAGTTGAGCTGCCAACTTGGCTGTCTCTTTATTGCACTTCTAAATCAGAGATATTTACAGCAATATTTCCCCGTCTCCTCCTTTTCCTATGGAAGTACTTGTTTTTGTTTCCCTGAGAACAAAGACACCCTGTTGATAAATCTTTATGACTATCTTGCTATTTTATATCACTTGTGTAACTCTGCAACACCCTGATTTGTCCTGCCTTCCCTCAGGCAAATTTTCCATGTCCAGATTTATTTTCAAAGTGACTTGAGGGCTTCTGGAAAACAAGGATGATGCATCTTTATATACCTTTCTGTACTTCGGGCAAAGATTTTCATGTCATCTAGAGAATTCATATTGTAGGATTAAATATACATGCACATACATCCACATGGTCTTTAGCAAGCAGGCGGGACATGCTTTGCCCACACTCCAAACTGGTCCAACAGCCAGGGAAATGCAATTACAAAGTGCTGAGTGACAACTAATATAAGCTATTTCTCAAAAGAGCATATTAGCTGGGCTCAGCACTGCACTAAAATGACTACACAACTCCCCACATGGAGCTGGCTTTTCTTGGGTCAATTCAGAGCACAATATTTCATGAAGACAGGCATGAGATTTTACCCCATAGCGTACTGAGTACTTTTAATGAGGTTTATCAGATTCGAATAGGAAAAAGAGAGTCATAGGAACAGAAGAATCTCCACAGACCACCAGCCTAGAGATCATAGTTGAAGAACCTTTGTGTGAGGACTAGCAAGACCCCAAAATGAAATGAACAAGACTGATGTTGACAGTTTATTACAGTTCTTGGCTGGATTAGTGAACATATATATATATGCTTTTTTTTTTTTTTTTTTTTGGTAAGGCATTGTATGTTAAGCCAAAATCTACTGTGATTTATGTATCACTTTAAATTTGAACTGGAGCTCGTTGATGTATTTTCAAAATAAGGAAATTTCATAGAAGTGTATTGTTCTGAAGCCAGAGCACATCACAGAGATGTATCTGTCTGTGACTAATACCCTGAATCAGGGTGAGCTAAGTTGGCATTAATCTGCCCCACAATCCACCTGCCCCACATTTCTCACTCCTTTTCCCCTTCCTGCTCTTATAGCAGCAGTGGCATCCTTGTGGTCTCATGATGAATGAAGTCAGGGAACTGATCTGGCTGAAAATTGGAGAAAGTATAAAAGCAGTTCAGTTTCAGATGGCTGAGTTTTCCAATCTTAATTATCACATGGCCACCTCAATGCTTTCACCTGCAGCACAGGATTGCACCGCGTTACTCTGACGGTGAAACTAGGCTGAAGTTTTCATTAGAAGTACTGTTTAGACCCATGACATTGTAGTCACATGTGGCCACCAAAAGAGATTATGACACCAACTTTTTTTGAACCACAAATATTTTGTTTGATACCATTTTGTTTCTCAGAAATATTCAAAACTCTTTTTTCTCAACCCTATGTTGAAAGGAAAAGATATTCCAAAAATATATTTTTGAAGCTGTTGAGAATTTAAACTGTTGTTTTCTGGTTAGCTGTCCTGCCAATAACAGAATTTTCTCCTGGTTGACAAAGTGCAGCTGCTACCAGAAGGAGATTCAAAGTCCATGTTGAATGACACGCAAGTGAAATCCATGGTGAATGAACTCAGATGACAGTCTAATCAAGTCGCTACAGTTACCTGGATTCACACATATGCAATCATAGAAAGAATGTGCCCGTGTTTCTTTTTAGTATGCTTTTCTAACAAAAAACAAACAAAAACTCAATCCCCAAACTTAGGTAATTACATGTCCACATGATTGCAAATGTTGTTCCCAACAGCTTTCGCACTTGCTGGCCAGTTTCACTGACATTTGGCAGACAGCTCAAAGTCACAATGTCCTCAAAGTTACAACTGTCCCTCTAGGTTTGGGGATGAATGTATATGGGGAGAAAAGGTGAGCCTTTGGTCCCCCCGCTGCACGGATATCTTCAGCAGGGCACAACCTTATTAGCCATCAGAGAATTCATAAATCTGCAGAAAACCACTCTTTGCTGGTTCCTTGGCTTTGAGTAGATGTTACAAATACATGTCATCACTCTCACACAGCACTTGTGATGTTTCCTTTCATTTTCCCTTTCATAAGCAGTTCTCACCAGCTCCCAGCCCCCAAGGACTAGCTGTGGCTGTAGAGGAAGGAGGGCCCACAAGATGCTACATCAGCACTGGATCACAGACAGATGTGCCCAACACTGCTTCATGCCTGGCATACCAGGCAAAAGATATAAGACAAAGACTGCAGCCCCCATAAGACAGTTGTCTGTACTGGTTCGTTAGGGGGAACCCCTTGTTCCCTGCAAAGCATCCTTACTGTGTGCAGTGACATCCATACTCGGGTGTCTTTGTGCAATGGACTTTGAGATCCTCAGGACCTCCCACTCATAATAATGAGATGACCCTAGCAAAAGGATTGATTCAATGTGTCTGAAACAACTGAGCTGGCTGACTGCCTCCATCCTTCACCTATTGTGAATTATAGTCACTTTTGAGGGCAGAAAGGGAAAGCCATTAAAGTCTAAGGAACAACATGGTCTGGTGGGGAGTGTGTTATTATAGGACCTACATGACCTATGTGGGGCATTCACATCACATCACCCAGCTGGAGACATGCAACTTATCTGTCTGGTTGCATTCATCTCCCTCAGATGCAGCGGGGACATTAGTGAACCAGAGCACAAGAAATTAGGTTCCTTCTAAACCATTCTCTAGATGAACTTCTCTCTCTGCCATTTTTAAAATTCTTGTATAGCCTTTTTCAATCTCCAGCATTTCTAGAGTGTCATCTGCCTACCTTGATACTGATCTGTTCAGTGATGTCAGTCCCTAGCAACACCTTTGGTCTCTAAGACACAGTAGCACACAATTTCTGAATTAGTTTTTAAGATCTCTCCTTAGCATATGAATTCCATGCAATATTTGTCTGTCTTCATCCCCAGTAGTCACCCTCTCTTCATCACCCTCCCTTCCTCAAACACTCTCCTGTATGCTCTCCAGGGCTCACTGCTGGTGAAGATGAATTAGAAACAATCAATAAGAACAATAAGAAAGTTTCACAAAGTGAGGCTAAGTAGTCTGTGCTGACAGCTCCAAAGGGATTTGCTTTGGTTCCAAAGAACAGTCAGTCCCTACAGATTTCTAAGGTAAACAACACCTTGTGTGTTTATTGTTGGTTTGGGAGAGAAAGCAACCAGCTTTGGTCAACTTTTCCACGTGAAAAACCTTTCAACTGGCAGCATTTTCCTTACACCTTAGAGAAGTCTGTTATGAAACCCCCAAGGCTTGGGGAACTCCTGCTAGTGAGTGGGTTTGCCATGACCAAAGCTCTGACAGACAGACAACCAGTTGTGCAGGTGGCTGAGACCCCAGTTGTACCACAAAATGATTTTGTAGGTTGTGTCAAGTTCAGAGACCTTGCACTGAGATTCTGACTGTACTTTCTTCCTCTGCTCCATTCCTGTGAAGTCACATGGGATATACAATACATACCACTAGGATATATAATATATATAACTTTCCATAAGCTCAGGGTTCCACAGCCCTCCTGAGCTGGGAGGAGGAGAAAGTGAGGCAACTGCGGGGTCCACCTTATCCGTTTTCCTGACCTGACTGAACACCACTGGGCAGTATTGACAGGCTCCTTGGACCCCCCTCATGGAAAGGCCAGGTGCTGCTGAGGGGGTCTGCTCTGCTATCCTCACTCCACCACACCCTCTTTTTCATTTTTGCCCCTGCTGCCAAGTCACCATTACCTATGCAAGGGGTTTTATTATTTTTTACGTGGATGAGATTTGGCCTTATCTCTCTGAAGAATTCAGTAGGGAGAGCAGTCATCACAGATGCCTATAGGACAGCAAATAAGAATGGGGCAAGCGTACTGAGATACTTTGGTGTGAGACCTATTGGACACAAGTTGTGCAAGGAAAACTATTTCTAGAATAAAGATCCCCTAACCTAGCCTTCCCAGAGCATCTTACTCCTCTGCACTCCAGTTCCCATCCCATCCTTTAAACCATGAATCCTACAGCAGGGGACAAGGAGAACAAATAGCCTGAGAGTTAAGACATGGTTCATAGGCTTGGGAAACCTGGTTGCAATTCTTGGCTCTTCTAATAACTTCCTTCCTGACCTTTTCCAAATGCTTTCATTCCTTCTGTGGAGCAAAGCTTATTAACAGACTCTCTTCAGCATTGCTCAGCCCCAGGCCTGGAAAACGGGGACTGTATGACTTTTCTTCTTTCAGTACTTCTTAGGTCAATTTAGATGAGAAAGGTGTTTGGAGGGTGGAAAATGAACAACAAAAAACAATTCAACACACAGCATACATCCAGCATGGAAAACCGGAACCTAAATGTTCAGGTTTGGCAAAATTGTAAACAACTGAAAGCAGCATGTATTGTAATAGGAGGCACTAGGGAGCCTTGCAAATGGCCAGTGCTTCCAAGTCAGCCTGTAATAGAGTCACTGAGTTTCTAGCACACTGTTACCCTGATTTTTACTGAAGTTTTTCAGTTCTGGTGTGATGTGAGTCTCATCCCAAGCTGCAACACACTGTGGGCAGTTAAAAACACACTGGGTGGCAGAAACCCAATCTTGACAGTCTCAGGCTACCATGTAGAAACCTGTCTTTGAAAAGCATCCTCAGAACTGCCACTCATCTCCCCACACAATCCACACATGCCCTTTTGAAGGCTTGAGACCTGTTGTACAATGCTCAAAGGCTATAAGGCCCACCATGCGCCCAAGATGAGAGCTGGCACAGACTGTGGTCCTGGTTCCTTCACTTTCAGGGAGGAGTTTAATAAAGTGAGAGTCCTGAAGGAACAGATTGTATCCCTAATTTGTAGAGAAAAACAAAATCTCTCTAAAATAATCCATGCCAGATCTGCAGAATAGGAAAAAAAAGAGAAAAGAAAATTCCTCCTGATGCCAAACCTGACAGTGGGTTTAATCTGCAGGCCATGAGTAGGATATACCTGTTATGCACCAGTGAGAATGCTCACTAACTCCGGCAGCACTGGAATGCTTTCACCACACCCTGCCTCTAGCTACAGCTCAGCCCCAAACTGTCAGGAGAAAAATGGAGAAAAAGACACAGAATTCATACTATGCTTCAAGGAAAATAAAATCTTCATCTTCCGTCTGTGCAGCTGATGGGAATCCCCTACATCCTTTATAAGCAACAGTGCAAATATGATCAATAAAGTGGCAATAAAATCTCCTTCTCACGCTCCCTTTTAGGAACACATAAAACACCCACGAGCCTTCTCATCAAAACCTTTCTTTTTAACTCCAGGATTGCCCTGATCCTGCCACAGGATGTTAACCTCATCAGGTTCCTCTCTGAAACCATGTACTTTCCCTTCCAGAAAGCTGCTTCAAATAGGTGGCATGCAGGCTTACAGCTGTAAATGTTTCACTGCTTGTTTAGACTGTCACTGACCAGGAAGCATCTGCAATGATTTTGTATGGAGGAGGCTTGGCAGCAGTAAATTACCATCTGACTTGATGTTGTGGTTGCTTAGCTTTTTTCTTCTTTTTTTCTTGCTCCTCCAAGGAGATTTGGGACCTGGGACGTTAAACATTATTTTGCTGATTTTAAATTGTTTTGCAATATTGCAGTCAACTTGAATGCCAAACTTATGCCTGTAAATTCTATTTTTAACCTTGACTTTGTCAGTGCAATGGATACTGTCATATCAAAGTATTTAAGGGTTTGTGGTAAAACTTCCTCAAACCCATTTTTGCTCAGATGAGAATAGTCTTACTGGAAGCCTATACAGATAGAAGCTATAAAAGCTGGGTTTCAAATTGAATCAGGCTGCAGGAAGAAAACAATCTTTTTGCACCATGGCAGCGTAAAAGGAGGCGTTTTTTTGGAACTGGGACTGTTTCTGTTCATAGCATACACATAAAACCAGGCTAAGTCCAACCCAGTCCTGAAAGGATCCCATGGATGAAAACTCCTGCAAAATTTGTGCTAAATGGTGTTTTTTGGCTGCATCCGTGTCTCTCTTGATCCCACATCATGTAACAGAGTTAGTACTTGTCAGCTCAACCAGGGCTCAACCAGAGATTGCTTGTCTTCTGGTCCTTCAGGGAAGGACACAAATCAGATTAGACTGAAACCATGCTTCTGACTGCAGAGCAGTGAAGCCCTTGGGGCCAGGGCCCAGTACCCTGAGATCACGAGACGAAAGCCTTACCCAGAGCAGGTGGCTGGCTGGGTTCGGCTGTGGGCGACGGGCAGCCTGGATGGGTCACGTTTCATGGCCAAGAAGTGGCAGCTGGGCATGGTGCCAGCCACAGGGGGTTCTATGTGTGTGAGCTACGCTGAAGAGTCAGTAACATCTGACTTTAAAACAAGGCAAAAGGCTCTTAGCTGACAGGTAAACAGAGGAATTCTGATCTTCATGGAGCCATCCAGTCATGATCTTCTAAAATAAGGGGGATACTGCCTATGGAGCAGGAAGTGTGGTCACAGATGCATTTCTGTGCACCACCTCCATGCAGATAGCTATCTCTGCAGCACAGCAAGCCCACATTCCAGTAATTTCTCTCAGAAGCTCAGGTCCACTCTCCAGGAACCAGCTACCAGAAATATGAAGCCACATGAAATCCTTGAGCTGTCATTGCAGTAAAATAAAGCTGACAACTGTGGGTTGAGCCAATTGCAGTTTTAGACACAGACTAGAGAGGATTGGATACTATTTACCTCCAGGAATATCACTGAGAAGGCTGTTCTGGGCAGATGTTTATTTGTTGGCTTGGTTCTTTAGCTTTTTTGGTCCTCTTGCACTAAAATCCAACAAACTGTGGAATTAGAAAGTTGTGGAAGACCAACCTTTTCCAGAGAACCCCAAAGCACCTTTGTGAAATATAATGGATGCTCTTGGACTTGCCTGAAAAATATAAATTGTTCAAGGTAGAAAATTTTCAGAGAAATTTTTCAACATAGATCCATCATATCTATCCAACAACAAAGAAGTGAGTGAGTCTCATGACTACAGCAAAGCTGAGAAATGTTGATGGTAAAATGAGAGACAAAAGAAGAAGAGGAAAAAAGATATCTCTGATGGAAAATTGCCTTTGAATGTCACATCAATTTATTAGCTACTTAACCTGCATGAGTCTTGAAGGATATCCTGGCTGGACAAAAGGATACTGCCGTGACTACATTCTCATTGCTAATACTGTAAAGGAAAAGGCCAAGTAAAGAAAAAGATGCTGAGGTCTAGAGATAATATAGTAATAGCCTGAAACAATTCTGAGGAGTGAGTTAAGTACTCATTCCCTCAGGTTTTCATGAGGATGATGAGCTGAGGTCTTGCTCAGCTTCTCTGGGTGCTGATAGAGCTGCAGAAACTGGCGTTGTTATCCTAGATATCCCACACCGGGTGTTGGACATCTTTCAGTTTGGGATCCTCCCCCATCCAGTTTTGGCTATGTCTGCACTACTTTCATACAGAAGCCCAGGGAGAAACCAGGAGGGATGAACTTTCACCCAGCTGGCTTCCTTATGGACAAACTTCAGATTGTCCCCAGGCTCCTATTTTTGCCTTCCAGCTCACTAAATCACCTCATGGATTGCAAAAGTATCAGCCATCTTTTAGTGTGGAATGGTGCACAGTCTAGAAAGCATGCAGAACTTGTTGGATTATTGTCTGAAAAGAGACTCTAGCCCTGCAACAAGCACTTTGTTTCAGAACAGGATTCTGGCTGAGAGTTCATAAGACAGATGCAAACGCTACTAGCAAAGCAACAGACCCATTAGAAGGAAATACATCAATTAAAAGGTCTTGCTCTAAAAAATCCCATGTGTTCAAGCAGATTGCATGCACATACAACCTACAATGACCGAAACACACATTTGCGCTTGCAAACTGTGCTTACGCAAGAAAGTGCTAAAAACATGGCCCAGGTCAAGTCTTGACTGGAAAGAATTTATTGAAATGATCCATCTGGAGGCGTTCAACCACTAGACTATGCTTCTGGGGTGTAAGTGTTGGCTTTGGGCACAGGTTCACAGGCAAGTCTAATGGTGCACAGCTGGATCTCACACCCCCATAAGTAGGCTCATGTCCCACATCTGGACACCAGTCTGTCAGACCCACCACCTTGCAAGCTGGCTGTGCTAGGTACACCTTTCCCTTCACTCTGACTTCATGGCTGTCCATTATGATGTTATTCTCAGGCTACAAATGACAAAAAAGTTATATTTTCATATGTTTACACAATCATGTGTAAAGGTCCAATCAAATCCCCAAAATATAGCTCCAGTCCTTCCTTCTCAAGAAGAGCTGAAAACAGTAGGAGATTCACATGGCTCCTGCTCTCACAAGGTCATGCTTTTCTTCATTGGCTTTGGACTCATTAAGTGGCACTGAATCAGCTTTCAGGACCTTCCACCTGACTGGTTTATAGTGTTTGGATCCACATCGGTAAAGCAGGGTCACATCATGCATGATAGCCATATTTTATTTCATACCAGCACCAGATGGCTCATAAACTGGACAGTTTGTGTAAAAGCAGAACCTCTCCTTTTCTTTAACTTCACCACAATTTCACCAGCACCAAATAGGCTGAGGCATTCCTGTTAAGTGACCAATTAAACCACATTCATTATTTAAAAACAAAACAGAATTTTTTTTTTCCTTTGTGTCCTGTGAACCAAGTGCTAGAAGGAATTTTTTTCCCCCAAAGGAAGATTTATTCTTTGAAAAAGCTTAAATAATGAAAGCAAAAGACAAAAATAAACTCTTTTCATCTTTGCAACTAGCATTGCCTTTGAGTAAATTGGAAATCATTCAGTCTTTATAATTTTAGTCAGAGGTGATGATAGCCTGAGAGAATCATATTTGGTTGCAAGATCTCTCACTACAGGCTGCAAAGGTCCATATTGTAACTATATTATAAAAAAACTTGTTTCCAGGATTTTTCTTTATGATGGAACATGGCACAAGCAGGTTATACGGATGTATCTTTAATTGCTTTTATTTTGCAAAGGAGTTTGAGAAGGAGCTCTCATTTCCTCTCTCATTAAATGAGTTGCAGTGATTTTTTCTGGTAAAGAAAAGGACCTATAAACAATGCTGGGAAAGTATTGCTGGGAACACATTCATCAGGAACAGACAGTCTCCTTTTTAGGACTGTGTAATTATTAGAGAGAAGCCCTAGCAGGGAATGTGGGATTTAAGCACTTCAGGGTAATACACATCCAAAGCAAAGCAAAAACCCAGGACAGAATCAGATTTTGGTGAACAGTAAGAAAAACTGTGAGAATCATTTTGGAAAACTTATTATGTGATCAGGCAGAATGTGGGTATCTTCTCCCAGATTCATGGTAAAATTTCCATGGAATCTGTGAATAATCTTTCCTCCAAACTCAGTGGCATATGGAAGAGCAAATGACCACCCAGACAGCATCAGGGTCTTTGAGGTCTTTAAGTACATGTTCTTTATAAGGTACAATCACCCTTCTACAGCCTTAAATCCAAACCTTCCTTTTGGAAATACAGAGAAGTTGGATCTGAAGCCCTGAAGCGGAGTGCTCTATGGCTTGTACTATGGGTTCCCAAGGAGCTGCAGCTGATCTGTAAGTACCAGGTTTTCAGATGATGGGTTTCAATTTCCATGGGCTCAAATTGCAGAGGGATAAGATTCATGACTGCACTTCAAAGGTCACTCAGCTGTGCTTGCAGGCATACAAAGAGTGGGATACAGAACTGGTAAACCTGAAATGTAAGCAAACCTGGGCAAAAATTTTACACCCAGGAGAGGGCTCATCTGGGCCAGTTAGAAAACAGGATTCCAAATGTGCTACTTTTGCCTTGCTACTTTGCCTTTGTTACTTCCCTAAAACTCTAAATATTCCTCTTGCTTTCCTTCCCCTCCACAATAACCGAATACAGGGAGGATAGGTTTGCTTTCCTCCCTGAGCATAAGCCAATGGAAAATAGAAGAGCTCATTCAGTGAGCATCCCTAATAGGAAACATCAAGAGAAAGGGGGAAGTTACAGCAGCAGCAGTTTGCGCAGAACAGAACTGCTCCTGACAAGCAAATGTTGCAAGATTTACTGGAAGGCATCAACTGCTTTTAAACACTCCCATTCTCCCCTTATATTTTCTCTGCTTCAACTGGCCACAGAGATCTCATTCCATCCTCTTCAATTAATTACCTTTACTTGTCACCTCTCCCTGTTCTGGGGGCTGGGAATTTGCTAGATGAGGCATGTTCCATTATTCTATTTTTCTTATTCCCAAGCTCTCCCCATTAAGTGTGAGATGTGCTCTAAGTTACAGTGCTTACAGCCAGTTGCTACTCTTTTATACAGGTCCCAGGACTGTCTGCATTTGCTTCGAGTACGAGTGCTCAAGTTTTATGAGGAGGAGAAGAAAAACCCTTGTTCACTTTTCTTTCTGTCCTTGCTGCAAGACAAATATTGAGCTGCCTTCCTGTTAGCAGCATTCAGATAACCCTCAGAGAGTAGATTTTCAGCACAGACTGGGGGGAAGAAGATGAGAGTACAGATGGAAGGGTCTCCAGGCTCCTATTAGCCAGAATGGCAAGGCTAATTCTCTGGGTTCTTTCCTAGAAGTCTGGCTCCAAATGTTCCTTTTTTAAAAAAGGGGAAAAAAGCCCTCATGTTGTTAATTTGACTCTTAATTTGCCAATTCTGTCTCATGAATGTTGTCCTGTCCCTCCATGTGTTCTCCACTAGTGTAGGCAGACTGAAATTTCACCCTCCCTGACCTCCTTGGGGATTCCAATCTTGTTTCCATTCCTGCTTTCTTATCAAGTTTACTAGAGGTCTTAGAGCACACTGCAAATTGGCCATGGACACAAAGGAATGCATCAAATAAGCAATTGCTCCACCTATCCAAACAAGCTCCCCCTTTCCCTAACCCCTGTTGGGAGCCTGTGGGTCTGCCTAGAGTACAGGCACTCTCGTGCACTATTTCAGTTGAATTTTCAGTGATCCAAAGGCTCCTCTTGCAGTGAAAATTCATGGAAGAACACACAGTGGGATGCAGTCACCAACTAATTTAGAAGATGACTGTGTGAAGACATGATGAAATGTGAAACAACGCAAATATGTTTGCACCTCTGGATAGTTCTTGCCTACGTGAACCTGTCCCCATGGAAGCATGTGCTTTTTGGGTGTACATAAGCATGTCTTACGCAGATATTCCTGCAGCTTAAGCCATCCTTGCCCAGCCATCTTGATCTTTTTTGGACCCACACTCCTGAAGCTCCGGTGGAAGAGGCTTTATCCCAGAGTATGAAGGGGTATTACATAAAGACACACAATACTGGTGTTACCCCCTAGGGAAAGCTGCAGCTTGACTCTGTTAGAGCAACAGCATTAAGGCATCTTGGAGAAATGGCTCATTAAATCCACATTGTTCTGCAAACTCCTCCTTTCCGTGAAAAGTCAGAGCTCTGGTCAACACCACTGGGATGCTACTGGATACAAGGTGTTGTTACCTTCCTCGAAACAGGAAGAAATGTTAGCTAATTGACTTTCTAACTGATTTCCATTGCTGGGACCATTTGCAGCTCTGTCATTAAACTAGCTGCAGACCCTTGATTAGTTACATATCCCATTGATAAAGATCCCCCAGTTCACAGTAGTGAGGAGGCAGTAGTTTTCCTTTCTCGAGATAACAATCCAAATAACTCAAAATCACAGGCCACCCAAGGATCTGTCCTGTCCTCTGTCCTCATTTGACCTCAGTCTATGGGCTTTCTCAAACCAGGTGGCTTTGGCAAGCCACTCTTCTTGGTGATCTTTACTGAGAAGCCACTTCTCAGACACGCATGGTTTCACCCTCACTTCCTTATGCACATTTGGATGGGAAGCTGAGTTTCTACAACCTTATTCACTTATATCAGCAACTTGGCTGTGAATTGTCATGAATTTTATCAGATGTTCTTTTTGCTACTGTTACTCTCAGATCCAAGTTTCAAATTAAAATATGTAAAAGTTTTACTCCTTCAACACTGTAGTTAGCAACATAAGTTTGATCACTGGACTCCATATGAGTTCTCTTCATTTACGGCCTGCACTTCATGCTAAAAGTTTGTCATTCAGCTCTTTCAGTTACACGGGCCTTGATACAAATAACTTTGCTATCAAAGACAAATCCCTCAAAGGTATCTGAGTAGATCAGTCCTGCAGAAATCAGTACCAAATTAGGAATGAGACTCTTTAAGACCTAAGCCTAACAATCTTAAACAAACCTAAGGATTCACTTGACCTTTGTCTAGACTCATTCAACACATTACTTAGGTACTTATCTTGGGTGTCCTTGGACTTTTTTTACTTCTTCCTTCAGGTCCAAGTCAGCTGAAGAGTGTGACAGCAATGTCCCTTAGATCAATCTGTATGAAGAATATAGTCATTTCTAGATCTCCCTGACAGTGGGATTGTTTAGGTTTTGCAACAAGAGAGGACCAAAAAAACAGACATGTAAGTGCAATCCTTGAGGTAGCCAGTAGCAACATACAAAGGTTGCAGACCAGGAAACAATAGCTTGCAGAGAGGCAGGATTGTTGACTAAATAAGTTGCCATTAGAAAACATTGATGTTCCAACCCTCCCCCCTCCTCACATTTTTTTGAAAGAAAATGTTGTCATGAAATAAAACAAATCCAAACACTCAAGAAGGGCAGGTTTCTCAGGTCTATGGTGGAATTTCTGATCAGATCAGAAGAGGCTTTCAGTTCAGTACAGCTATTAATATAGAGAAGAGGATGTACGTCTTGGAATTAGTGTGACCACCTCCCAGGTTTGGTGGATGCTCTTTTGAGATCTTACCACCTCATCCATACTCATAAGCAGCTGAGAGATAGTCTTAAGCCTGTGTTGACTTCCCTGGAGTAATGGCTCCCTCCTCAGCTGATCTCTTTGTTATTTTAGTCAGCTGACTCTTTTCCAGAGAGGAGAGCAAGTTTTTGTTTGTTTGTTCAAGAGGAGGGAGGGAAGAGAGAGCAAACCCCCCCAAAATCCCAACTAAATGAAACAAAACCACTACAAAAGAGTTTGGGTTTATCCTATGGTGGGACATGAAAAATTTCTGAAGTCTCAGAAAGTTTTGCAGGATGAAAAAACTGTTTTCTGTCCAGATTTGTTTGAAAAAAGACATTCAAAAAAAAAAAAAAGGATCTGAATTAACTTTTTCAAACAGATTATTTAACCCAAAATAACTTGGGCAAGTCTATTTGTCCCTAAGCTCATTAAAATACCATCTTATGGACACTTTTTCTAAGGTTTGAGTCATCAACTTCACTTCCATAGTGAATTAAGGTAAATCAGACTGAAGCCTCATTAATTCCAAATAAAATTGTCTATCAAGGGGTTCAGTGTAGTATAACCATCAGCTTGAAATTCACCCCACTGGTTAATTCAGATGAACTATGCTGCACATCCCTCTGTAGGCAAAGCTGTTCCAGGAGTTTCTGACTGACTACCAAAGTCCAACACCACGCAATATCCTTTCCTGCTTACTCACACCCTGTGTGGAATGCGCTCTGGAGCCAGCACTAGTAAATTATCAAGTAGTCGGCAAGATCACATTGAATTCTTGTTTGCAGCCAATGTTTTTCTCTGAAGGAAGATGGCAACACTGGTACCTCCAGTGATCCTTTCTGACAATTCCTTGCTAGGTCTATGGCATGCCATCTGTCCTGCATTACCTTTACTAATTTCTTTTTCTTTAGGATATCTGTTCTACAGGATGTAAGCCTGTGGAACTCACTGGCAAAGAGACATGGTTGTGAACCAAAGTCTCGTCATGTTCAGTAAGAGCTTAAGCATCTGGGATTGCAACAGTGAATCTTAAAACAAAAATGAAATACATCCTACAGCTGTGGGATACAAGCCACTCTGATTATCAGAATTTTCCCCATCACCTATAGCTTTTGTTTATGAGGTTTCTTGCACTTATCCTAGAGCAACTGCCACTGATCAACCTCCTCAGACAGATCTGCCCTCAGATTCAATAGCTCTTTGGTGTGGACCCGAGTGGGCTATTTCCTATGGAATGCTAACTTCTTTGTGAAGTGCATTCATCCTTTAAACGACACGTCTTGGAGGAACAGCCCATTCACAGAGGCACATGAATGAACTCAAATAGTCCCCCATGGGTCTGGATCCCAAGGCTCAGACATTGCTTCTGTATGCTGCCGAGTCCAAAGTCAATCAGCTTAGAGCCCTGGGTTGGTAGCACAAGGAAAAAATACTTCCCAGTTTTTATTGACAGCCCCTTTTTAAGTCCCAGCAACATGCTCTTCCCCCTCCCCCCCAATATGTCCTCCTCTTCTTGAAAAGCAGCAGACTTTGTCATATAGAAACTCCTTTGGACCCGCATATCAAAACCAAATCTTCTTTAATAGGGATTTGACACTTGATCATATTAGCAAACCCTTTGGATAAAGATGTATGTCTCTCATGTCTTCATTTTTACACAATAGCCTGTAGATTTTCATTGCTCTTCATTTTTTTCCTAGGTGATGTGTTTCTGCTGACAGGGTAGAAGCTGTGGGTCAGAACCTGGTTCTTTATTAGGGTGGGATATGAGATATCCAGGAAACATGTTGGCCAGCTTTCAGAATTCAGATCACCGCTGTGTGCTAACCAGAGGATTGTCATGTGTGTAAGGACACAACCTCAGCCTGAACTGTAAAAGGAGAAATATCATATCAGCTGGTCTCAGCTGGGGTACTAAGCTCTTTTTTCTGCCTAAGAAATTTACACTGATGATCTAGGTAGGGTTAAGTAGCAGGGGGATTGCTCTGTAGTAAAGCAGAATGTTATTAGATGGAACTGCCTACTTTGCAAAACTGTATCAGATAATAGAGGAATGGATAAAAAAGTGCTATTTCAAAATACAGAACAAAGGGAGGAAATTCTCCTCCTCTGACTGAGCCTGCAGAGTGTTGTACTGTTTTGACTGTAGGTCCCTTGGCTATAAGAGGTAACTCCAAGCATCACAATTAGAGCTAAGAAAAAATTCTGAATTTCCATCCCACGGGAAATTCTGACATTTCAACATTTAAGTTCCAAAACATGAGATTAAAGAAAAAGAAAAAAAAAATCCCTAATTTCCATTCTTCAGAAAATGTCAAGAGCTTTTTTATTATCTGTAAATGTCAAAATGTTTTGTTTTGACATTTAAAATCTAAACAAAATATTTCAACATTTCTGAAATGGAAGCACTTCAGCCCTGAAGCATCCTGCAGAGGGCCTCTTCCTCTGAGGTCATTTCAATATTTAGTTTCACTCTCCTGCAGTGCATTGCCTTCTGGGAGTTGTTGTCCCAGTCTGTGTTTGTCCTGTGGGCTAGTAACCAGACTGACTACATCTCCCATTAAACTTCCCAAATAGGAGTCCTGTCATGCCCTTAAAAAAAGGAAGCTCTGTCTGCCTTGTGGGATACGTAGTTTTATAGGAAGTCCACACCCCTAAGAAGAACTTGGGCGTCTGGCATTTTGCAATATACCATAAAGAAAGGTAGATACCTGTTTTGTTGCACAGATTTATAAATGAAGCAGTTTGTGATAGTTCAAAGGAGGACATGTTTTGGGGGGAGCTGAAGCAACTCAAAACCATTTCAGTCCCATTTTCTCCCTATTTCCAAAATGACCTTTTTCCATAGAAAGTTTTGATGCTCATGTATAACAGTGGAAAGCTCCAGAGAATCTTTTGCTGTAGCACTTCACACCCTGTGCTAGTAAATACAAGGCTACTGTTTAGCTGCTCCTGGTCACTCAATATCTAAACAAAACAAAACAAAACAAAACAAAAGCTAGGATGATTGATTGTTGAGTTCATTCCTTCAGCCAGCACTCCAGTTTAGATAAGACATTTGCTCAGTGACACAGAGCACTCCAAAGCAAAGCCAGTCACACATTAAACATTGCCCCTTTTATCAGCCATCAGCAGAGCTCGCCGCTTTTCTAGCACTTGCTCCCATTCCTTCATAATTCCAGTTTTCAAGGATTTCCCCATGGCTCGACACCTCCATACATTGTATGTTTTCCTCTAGCTCCCCAGTGCCCATTTGAGGAAAAGGTCTGTGTGTCTCAGACTTCCTCACTTCCTAACCCCCACCTCTGGGACTCATAACCTCTCTGGCTGACATGCAGTTCTGCTGCGTGGCCTAAAGCCTTGTTGCACTGATGCCTTGGCTACAGCTCCTGGCCTTGGGCACTGGTACTTCTGCTGCTGAGCAAAGGAGCGCTCAGTGCCTGCAAATATTGTCTTAAGTGTGGTGGCCTGCTCTGCTCCCCAAAGATTGAACTGCATGCTGAAGGTAGGCAGAAGACAACTTTCTGTCCCAACACATGTGGACCTCTCTAGGCTGCCCAAGGGTGGAAAGAACGTGTAGGTGGAAACTGCAAACCATGAAGGGCCCCACCCAGCAGAAACTCACAGGGAGAGATTCCTCCCTGTATGGTGATAGCGGCATCCCTTGCTGATGTCCTGAACCTGCCAGCTGCCATTGTCAAAGATCTCTTCCCTCTGTTCTGCTGCATCTGGCCAACTTCTCTGCTCAGGATGAAAGCCTCTGTTTTTCATGGCTGCTTCTTCCATTGCTGTCCTGCTGTCAAGGGGCATCACACTGACAGGGCCCTGGGCTCTGTGAGCAGGAACCCATCTGCAAAAAGACTCCAACAATTTTTATGTGCATGGGTGTTCTAGGCATTAAAACCTGGGCGAAGAAGTGCTTCTAAGTTTCCTCCCCCAAGGCAAGGTTAAGAATCTCCTTAACTGAGGTGTACACCTGGTAGTAGTCTTTGTAGTGCTAGCAGTGCTGTCTTCTCTGGGTCTTATTACTCACCTAGGAGCCCCAGTCCAACTTACAAAAGGTAGAGGAACCAAGGTCTAGACAGGGAGAAAGTGACTTACTCAGAAAGAGCAATGCAGTTCAGCAACTTAGGTGCAGGGCATGCAATCTAGAAAGCCAGGAGAGGGAAATGCCAAAAAATCAGTGCCATATCTCCACATCTGTCTATGTTGGGGGGGAAGATTAATGAAGAGAAGTCAAATTCCTTGCCTTCAGTATACAGCAAAAACTAGGCCATTTCCTTCTTTGATTAAACTTAACTGAGAAGAAAACATGTCAAAAGAGATAAGAATTCATTCAGAAAAAGAAGCTGTTATTCCTTGATGGATCTGGACAGCCAGAAAAGTGTGGAAGAAACCTTTTTTCAAAGCCTGCATGATTTTCTTTTTCCTGCACCTGAAAGCTCACTAGTGAGCCATAGAATTGCCCTGTGCAGTAATGGCACTAGAAACACAGCTGCAGTCAGGATGGGGTTTCATCCTATCTCAGTATAAGTACCTTAGCAAAAAAGCTCAAGATTGCAGCCCTGTGCCCCAGGGCTCCATCTCTACTCAAGAGAAAGAAACTTCGCCCCCAGAAGATGACCAGGAGCAAAGTAGTGTGGAGCAGCTGAGCTGATCTGAAAATGTAGCAGGTGGGTGAGGAAAGCAGGTCTCAGGCAGAGGTGGATTCACATACAGTCTCGACCAGACTGCAGCAGGCTGTGCCATTAGCATTTGACTGCGAACTGCCATCAAAAATAAGCAATCAGTACTCTCTCGTGACTTGGAGCCAGGTCTTTTCTTGGTCAGGACAATGCAAAGGGGAAGCAGGAGTACCACACTGTTCACCTTGTGTCTCTGGAACAGGAAGAAACCTTCCCCTCCTCCCCAGGCAACTCCTGTGGACTCCCCCAGGCCCATTCTAGCTGACCCCCAGCAGGGTGACAGGCCGCCGGAGGCCCCGCGAATGCCGACAGCTCTCAGCCATCCACCAGCGGAGCTAATGGCCCAGGCCTTGCTGGCGAAAAAGCGGAGAGCAATAAACGTCCCAGAAATGCTGCTGAGTCGATCCGTTTCCTGCACGCAAGCTGCACATTGTAAAAACTGAGGCTCAGATTCTTTTTCCTGTTTGCACTGGAGCAGACCGCAAAAATTGCACAATTCTCCAGGCCAGACCCAAGGTGAATCGTGAGATGATGGATTCCAAGGCAATATTTCACACTTGCTGAAAAAGTGATACAGCCCAGGGGAGGGGGCTGTAATTAGGGAGAGCACTGACAACTCACAGACAAAGTCGTTCCATAAGCAGAGGAAGAAATTAAAGTTCACTTCCAAAGGCTCTCACTTGTGTGGATTCTCCAGTGTTTAACAAAAGGTGTGATCCCTGAGTAAGGAGTCTCTCTCCTTTCTCCACTTGCTTGTTTTCATGAAATATGATAGGCACAATCTTTCAGGCATTCTCCCTCCTGTCAGGTTAAAAAGTTGTTAGCTGGAGGTTGTAGGGACTGACACATAGACAACATGATCACATTAAACTCAGTTTCCTGGGGAAGTCAATCTAAAGTAAAAATTTTGATTTGTGAAGACATTTGCAGTGGTGAGGTGAAGGGTGGCAACTTTAAGATAAATAATGGTAGAGGGCTGAAAAGAAAATAAAGTTGCTTTTTTTGGCTTTAAATGTCTTCTAGAGGGAGTTTTTCTGAGGGCTTTCTCACTTTTGTTTTGTCAGTGTTCTGGTAAAGAAGAGGGGAAGCAGAATAATATCAGCAAAACACTCACGGCAAATTTTCGTTACATGTTTCTCAGCAAAAAAAAAAAAAAAAAAATATATATATATATATATATAAAAAAGTATTTTTTATAACTGAAAAAATCGTCCAAATCCAGAGAATGGAATTATTAAAAAAGTGTTTGTCTTTTCTATTACATAACCTGGAAAAGGCTGCACAAGCCATCTCCCAGAAGAGCCTGATCCCTCAGCAGCTGCAGTGCCTGACTGCTGGCCCAACAGGGTCAAAGCTCAGAGAAATGCTGGAACAATATACAAACTATACAGCATTGAGAAGAAATCACTCAAGAGCTTAGATATCTCCATGAAGTAAACCTCTCCCCTACTCTGCCTTTACCTTCTCCTCCTGAGCAGTGGTAGTGTTCTGGTTGTTCTTCTAGGACACATAGACTCCTTAGACTGGTAACCCTGGGTCTCTGTGACCAGTCCTTTCCACAAGTGGATGAGTGTCCTGTGACACACAAGATGTCATTTAACTTGCATGAAAATCAAGCAGTTTATTTCTGGACAGAAGAGGGATAAAATTTTAAGATGGGAAAAAAGAGAAAGGACAAAATTGATGCCAATAATTGGAGTCCTATCGGGAGATCAGCAGATTGGCTCCTGTGGAACTGGAGATTGTGGCCTAGGTCAAACAGCATTTCTCTAGCTAATCAAGACCAACTTCATGTTCTGGGGAGACTCATACCCTACTAGTCTTAGCTAGGTTTCCAGAGCTGTACAGTAAATGGCATTCAAAATGGTTGAATGCCGTTATCTTGACCCTGATGAGGGCCCTGAAATGTCACTGTTGTTTCCATAAGTCGCACTCTGGAAAAAGCAGACATCCACAGATCTGTTTGGCATATGACATAATAGAATGACTTTAGAAACCCTCCTCTACTCAGCTGCTCCAACTTCACCCCTCTGACTCTGCGGCTGTAATGCTGCGAACGCTTGTACTCCCTATGCATCCACACAACCTCTCTGTGACTCTAAACTCCACCTGGCACGTGCAGAGAACCAGAAAGAAAATAAAATCGGAGATAAGGAGCATGTGTTTCTCCCAGTCTTGGGGGCTTGTTGGTGTTGTTTGCCCTGATGCAAGTCTCTGCTGTCCATTCAGGCAGGGGCTGTATGTCACTCAGCAGAGAGGAAGCTGCAGGGGCTGGTTCCCAAGCCCTGGAACAGGAGCCACACTCTGGAGCAAGATTGTTTGCATACCTTCCCCTAAACATACATCATGCAGCTTTGTCAAGTTAGAAATGAACACATGAGGCTGGGGACTGGATTGCCCTAGCATCATGCTTGAGATTAGTTTCAAGAAAGTCTAGTGGCTAAGAATGGATGGACCTCAGCAAACACAGGTAGTCACTAACAATCGTTTGAATCCAGTCTGAGCTCTGGGCAAAAGGTTTCCTCTTGTCACCTCTGCATGCTTAAAGAACACCTCCTGCCATTTAGTTTATCCTGAAAACCTATTTTTGACAATGGAAAAAGCCCAAAGCGACTCCCTCTCTCTGTTCCCCAAAAAACCAGCAACAAACAAAAATAAAGTCTCTGAAGGAAACCATGATGGAGAGGCATCTCTTCTGTAGCAGACTGCAGCAAGTCTGAGAAAAAAATGATTGCTGCAGATGTCAACAGGTCAAGTAATTAAAAAATAAAAGGATCATGTATAACCAATGCAAGAACCACTGTTTCCAGTAACAGACTGAAAACTGGAAAGTTGTTTGACAAGGTCAATGAAAGCCAAATGGAGTCTTCTCTGGAGAGTCAGTTCTTGAGGAAAATGACTGACAGTTATATCTTAAACAGCCTCTCCTCTTGAAGGGGAGACCTTTTTGATAACTAATTAATCACATATGACATACACACATCCATAGAGTCTCTCTCAAAAAAGGACATATTTCTTTCCCTTTCAGTGTCGATAAAGCCCAGCTCTTTTGGACTGAATATTTGCTTTCATGGGTTCATTGCTAGAAATAAGTAACAAATTTGCAATAGCCAAGCAAATACCCTGGCTCTGCATCTCCCTTCTGAGATTCAGTGTGAACATAAACCAGATGTGATCCCAACCAGGAGGCATCCTCTGATGTACCAGATGGGACTCCTGCATCTCTCTCCCATTGACTAAATATAGTTGGGGGGAAACAATAGTGCTGACACAGAGCACTGAGGCTGAGTGATATGAAGAGGGATTGTTTCCTTCATTCCAGAACCTAATGACAAATCCCTGAATGGGCATTAAGTGAGAAGTCAAAGACCATTCCCCCCTTTTTTGCCCTGCATAATTTGTCTGCCTGGTTGGGCATTATGGACTGCAAACTATTTCCTATTTTTGGCTTTTTTTTTTTAATAGCAACTTTCATCCTCGCTTCAACCTTAACTGCTATTATGGGCCTTTGCTACTGCTGTGTTATAGACAACAGCAGCAGCAGGACTTTTAAAAATAGAGCAGGAAATTTAACAACTGTAAAAAACTCCTTACCCCAGAGAGCCATTGTTTATCCTCCTTCATGTATGCTAACAATAATTATACTAAAGTCTGGTAGGAAGACGGGTCCATTTTACATCGGAGGCAAAAATGTTAATTATTTTCTTCCAAAACTGAATACAAAGAATGTTCCATTATATGTGGCTTTTTGGTAAAAAATGGAACAAAAATATCTACCCATAAAAATTCCCATTTGAAAACCCCTTTTCCATCCAAAAATCCAAACGACTAAATACAAAATGTGGATCTCTTCTTGAAAAAGGAAAAAAAAAAAAAAATCTAAGTTGACCTTACATTTCTCTCTGCTATACAGGGCTGCTGGTTCAGAGACATCCCACAAACACACTACATTCCCCAACCTCCCAACCTCCTGCGTGTGTCATCCACAGCAGGAGTGCCAGGCTCATCTTTGCTGTGTTTCCCTAGTCTGCTCTTACTGATGTAAATTACAGGTTTATTTTGGGCATACACTAGCCCTGGTGAGCATGTCCCCAGAAATAACAGTGAAGCTGTTGGAGGTCTGTGGCTGAGGGGAATGATATAGCGTTCAAATACTGACAGCAGCCTCTTGGACCCAAATCAATCACTAATGTACCTTTTCAACCATGGGAAGGTTTCCACCACCAGGTTGGCTGAATATTTCCCAGTGCCTCAAACAGAACTTCAAGGGGTAGGTTCATCTCTTCTTATTTCTGAGCCAAGTTTCACCATCTTTTAAGTCAGAAGGCAAAACCTTTTCTTTACTTGAAGGAAGGTGAAGGCTTCACCCAGTATAATGACTTCTCTAAACTCTAAATGGCTGCCACAGGACAATTAGGTTCCACTTTGGGCAGAATGATTCATGCTTCAATAAATTCAATTTCAACAAGACATAATTATGGTGAGTCACATAATCACAGATTAATCACAGCACCTCCCATTTAGCCGTCAAAACAGTGCAGGATTCCAAATGTGATGCATATGATGCAGGCTCACTGCTTTTGTTTCACTTGATTTCATTTCTGCTTTATACATCGGTCCTACACAAGGTCCGGGAGGAGGCTTTTGGGGTTGCAGACAAATCTGTGCTATAGCACAGAGAATTCCCTTACTGTTTTCCATCTGGGGAATGAACCTGAAAGGTAACGAATGTTGCAAATACCAATGACTTCAGCAAGAACCCGAGGATCTCTTGTTTGCTGCAGAGCTCCCCTTGACATGATGCATTGGTAGTGGGAATTGAAGATACCCAGCGCCTTCTGTAACTGAGCCCAAACAGTCACACAAAAGGCACCCTGCACCGTGGGTTCTTCTGTTGACGTAATTCTTTGGAGCTGTAGGGGATGGGAAACCTCCTCACACTAATATCTGAGTGCCCTGTTCCTATCAGATGTCATCAGGATACTTGACAACATCTGTTAGGGATTACCTCCTGCTAAGTGTTGGCCCTGGGCATCCTGTGTGTATGCTAGCTCACATCTCGGCTGAGGATGGTGCTGTCTCCTCCTCTCTCCATAGTCCATTATCACTGCTTCCGCATCAAGAGATTGTGAAGGAATCATTCACTTAGCAGAGCTTGTGCTCTGTTTGTCTCATTTGAACATCACTCTTAGCTTCACGTACACTTGCCACAAACCAATGAGGGGGAAATTCCTTCTTTGTGATCAGCCAATTTGCGGCTGCCCTCTACCAGACCTTGGGTAGGAACGTATGCAGTGGTTTTTCCAAATTCTGTAAGACAACTTATTCTGTGTGACCAGCTCATTTTGAATTGTAGTTGTATCATTTTATGGAATTGTTTTCCTTTCAAAGCTTTCGTTTTCCAAAGTGGTCAAAATGGGGTTTATTTTCTTTCCTTTTTATTGAATTTAATTTTAAGGTGAGAGTGTGTGTGGGGAACAGGACAGGAGGGTGTGGTTTTGGCAAGAAAAGTGAGAGGGAAGGTTGTTTTTTGATATTTTGTTTTATATCACCACTGATTGGTATAAAACTTGACAAGTTGAAATTTACTTCCCTGTGTGTCTTGTGAGTTTTCCCTAGAATTCAGCTTGGTTTCAAAAGTTGGCTAAAGGATCTGTGGACCGGGTGGGGCGTTAATGGAGGTGCCGGTAAATTAACATTGTCAGCAAACTAATAAAACCTTTAAAAGAAAATCCTTCGAGGGCAAAGACAAGGCTTCTTTCATCTTTTATTCTCTCTCCCCTTTTTCCCTTTGCACAAATTGATTCTTTTTCGTTTCTTTTGCAGAAAAGATTAGCATTTCCCTGGGCACAAAAGAATGACAAACACAAGAGAATACTATTTCTGGAGAATTGATAGTGTTCTGACAAGCAGCAGGTAAAGGTGAATTTACAGTAGTTCTAAGGCTGGATGTGTGCAGAAGAGAATGGAGCACTGAGCCACACATGCCTGTCTCTGGCAGTGCAAAAATTACACGACATGAACAAGTGTGTCTCTGAGGTGAGGCAGTGGACAAAACAGGACAGCCTTGCAAAGGAAACAAGATTTCAGTGTGGGTTCTGAGTAGGGCATGGGTGGCCCTTCAGCCATTCACCAGCCTGAGGTTGATCGCAGCACATATCTGCATCTCTCTTGAGTTTGCCCAGGTCCACACCCCTGAGGACTTGGCTCCCTGGTGGGGCTTCAGGCACCCCAGAGGTCGGCGGTTTTCTTGGCAGCCATCGCTGTGGCCACTTTCAGAAATGGCTTGTGCAGTGCCCACAGCAGAAGGTGCTAGTGGGTAACTCCATATTGGGAATTTCTGAATTGGCCTGGAAGAAACCAGAAGTTTCTGACTGACTGTTTATACTCTCCCGCCAGCAAGCACAGGGTGGGGTTTTGAGTGGAGAATGTTGCTCAGGACAACCGTAAGCCCAAAAAGCCACATTTATTCCATGGCTCAAGCCTGTATCCACAGTCCCAGGAGATTATATTACTCACAGCAAAAGCTTATTAAATGCTCCCATGCATCATAAGATATGCCACCTAATAGGAGGTCGTGATTTGTCTCAGTCTTAGTGGCATCTGAGTTGTAGAAAAGATGACAGGAGTCCAGAAATGACTGTATGCTCCCAGCAGGACCTTCTAATTTCTTAGCATTTACAGGCTACAACAACAGACCTCCAGGGAGAGCTCTGCTTTACAGATACGGCCTCAGTAATTCCATGGACAGATACTGGCTTTCCAACTTAAGACTGAACCAAAATTAAGGTTGAGATGGTTTCAGAAACACTGTGCAGCTGAAGAGGTCTGACAGTCCTTGAAAGATGTTTATTTTTTAAAAACTAGAGTTAAGACATCATTCCAGCTAAGCTGCATAAATTCCATAATAAACAATACCATGTGCCTCTTGAGCCTTCTATTGTACTCATTTGATGCATTATTCCCCTTCATTTCTTCTCAAATTATTGTCTGTGTCTGCTATACACTGCAAACCCATTGTGATCCACCTCCGAGACAGTTGCCTCCTGTTTGGGACACAGATAGCTATGTAAAGACCCTTACCTCCCAATGCATTTATAGAGCCAGCTCTCCCACTGAAGTCAGAACAATTTGGCTCAGTTTTGCCTGCCAGGACTTTTGGCCTGTAAAGCATTTTGGGTCTTCTTCTAAGTCACAGGTCCATCAGAATGACATCCATTTCAGTACCTCTGGAAGTGTGCCGAGGGTGGTATATGATCACTGAGCCAGCTCCACCGTCTAGTATCAAAAACAGGAGCAGACCTGGAAAAATATTACAAAACTCTTCCACTGGCACCAGTGGGTCAGTGTCATTACAAGCAGCGGTGTTGTTCTCAGATACTATTTCATTGGCTTCCTCCTCCTTTTTCCTCTCCCTCTTCTGAGGCACATTTTCTTTCCCTTGTATTGCATGGTAGGGTTGTATCCCTGGAGATTCACAGTGATGAGGAGGAGTAGGCAGAGATCAAAAGCACTTCTAGCTTTGAAAAGATTATTCCTGGCCTCAAACCAAGTACGGCAAGCTCCAATCCATCCATCTTATTCAAACAGTGTTTCAAAACTGGTCACCCAACCCTTTTGGATTCTGCTTCCCTTTCAACTTTATATGGCACACAGAATTCTTTGATTTTACCTTTTAAAGCATGGCACTGAATTCTTTGCTAGCACAACTGACTGTTCTTATTTTTCAAACCTGAGGGTGCAGACTTCTGTGGTATTTTCAGTCCTGCTCAGACTTTCTCAGGGCCAAAATCTTTCAGTTGTTTCACAGATCAACTATATTGATTTTACCTTGGCTCATTGACCTTCCCAGAGAAGAAAAGCTAAAAATTTTCTCTGCATTGCTTTGGAAACATTCTTCTCCAGCAGTCTAAAGTACAAAAGCAACAACAAAAGACCCTATGATAATTACAAGTTCACCAAAAAGGAATATAATCTGTTTAGAAGGATGCCAAGATCTGCAACATATGGATAGATGCCTTTGGCCAAAAGAAAATTTAACTTTAACATTCGGGTGGGGATAATAGTAATAATAGCAGAAGATGCAGGAGTTGAATACATTTCTAGTATAATTGTATAAAATGTACTGTATTTCCAAACAACTCTACACTGACTAGATGGATATCGCACAGGAAGGGATTGGCAGACTTCATCTCATCCATTTCTGAATCACAAATTCAGAGAGTCATGAAGGGAATCAGATGTTCAGGAGCATGCTCACTGACTGCAAGCTGTTGGACTTTTGAAAATCACAGCTTGTTTTCCTCTTGTGTTAGAAATGTTCTTAGCTCCAGGCCTCCTGATATAACAACTGCCTAGTAGTTTACCCATCCATGAATGATTGCAATGACTAGTTAAAATGATATGATGTGGTTGGTTAGTTTTATCTGTTTATCACACTGCACAAACAACTGCAAATGGAAGTCGTGTCTCAGTGTCACATCTGCTGGATAAAATGCAGAACACATCCTGCAAGTTCGTCCAGAGGGATGGATCACAGTATGACCATGCACTGGTGTGTCTGGAAAATGGATGATTATCCAAGATTGCCTAGCTTTTGGAAAACAACCAGAAAAAACTGAATTGCTCAAGAAAACATCTCCTCTCTCAAATTCAAAATGTTCTGAATGAATTAGGAAGGAATAACATCAGTTAAATCAGTCATTTTATTTCTCCCATATGCCTTGGAAAGTAGTAGATCATGAATAATGCTTTGTGGATTTTAGAGATGAGATGTGCACTCGTATCTTGGTATGAGCATTCAAGAACTTCTGGAGACTGTAAGGAAAGATTTTGGTGATGAAGCTAAGGGCATCTAAAAATATGACTTCTCAAAAGACAGCAGCATGTTGGGAAAGAGGGGTGTCTGTAGAAGGCATGAGTCAACCTAACATGGTGATTTCATTGCAGGAATATCAAGAACGTCATTCGCTTTCTACAGCTTTTCCTACACAGAAGATAAATCCAAGACATGTCATATTCCAGAGCCGCTGCAGGAGGTGACTGTTGGCAAATGTAGCCAAAAATGAAGCTTAGAAAAGAAGACAGCCAAATGAATATGTTCTGGAAAGATGCCATTCAAATAGCCAATTACTAGATCTTGGTTTTCCTCAGCCCAGTGTACCAAGAATACACATGCCCTAAAAAAGAGAAGACAAAACAGAACAAAAAAAGTAATTTCCATGAGAGACTGGTCTTATTAGCAGCATATGAAAGGATCATTAACTACTGTCATTAAAGTTTCAGTTATGCATCAAGCAATAACTGCAATCCAGTCTACCAAAGCTCCATTAAGACTGTTACAGCAGAACCAGCTGAGCTTGTGTCGTCTCAGACTACTTTCACCTAGAACGAAGGAAAAAAAGGCATGTAAATACACTTTAGTCATACTAGATCACTTTGCAAGGTTTTTTCCCCATCTATTCAGCTACCAGTAAGACAATCAATACCTTGACAACCAAGCTTTCAATGAATGCCTTTTAAAGCGTTTTTCCCAAGAGGATTAACCACAACCAGGATGCAGGGGTCAAATATAATTTGTTCAGAACGTTACTGTACTACTGTGAAATTAAAACATCTCACATAGCCCCAGTCAGTACCAGGCAGTTCTTAGTTTTAAATTCTCTGAATCTAGGCCAGACCATTACAGTTATCTGATTTGACTGCCTATATATTTCATGAATATGAGGTGCAGTTTTTCTCCCAGTCACCAAATAATAATAATAAAAGCCAACTGCACAGTGAAAGTGTTTTCCAAAAAAATGCTCAGATCTTATTTGGAGAAGACATCATTGTTTCTGGAGGCAGATTACCCCAAATAGCTGATTCTTCCACACATACACCATCTTCCAGCTGAATAACATGCCAAGTTTTAATTCAGCTCCAAGATACTGCTTCTTGTCCTGCATCTCTCTGCTGAATCAAAGACTTCTTTAGTAACTGCTATTTTTCCCATGGGAAGGTAATTATAGAGTAATCAAGTCACCTCTCATCTCCACATTTACCTTCATGATTAGTTAAATGGATTGATTTCTTTAACTCTCCCATTGCAAAGGGATTTCTCTAGACCCAGAATAATCATGTGGTTCTGTTCTGTAACATCTTGTGTTTTCATGTCCTTTCTCAAGTGTGAACTAAGAACTGGATGCAGCACGCTGGCATCAATATATTCCATCTGAAGAGTTAATGTCATCCATTACCTTACTCTCTTTCAACATATCCTACGACCTCAACAGCCCTACTTAGCTTGGTTATCATAACCAGAATGAACAACCTTTTGGTAAATTCTATCTTAAGACCTTCCTGGTGAGGAGCAGTCTTTCTGTAGGTGTGATGTACTGCCTTTCTCTTTTTGCTGCTTAGGCATAGATTTTTTTCATTTGGATTTATGAAGTGATTACTTTCATTATAAATCATTGCTTTAGCAATGTCTATGTCACCCAGTAGCCTTCTTCGTCAGGGACTGTACACCTATTGCCAAATCTGTGATGAAAGCACAGAATCACAATAAGCCTCATCCCAGAACAGCAGCACTAAAAATATAGTCATTTAGTCTTTTTCCCTGGATTGAAATTATGAGATCTGTCAGTCAATTTTTAATTCATTCCTACTCTATATATTGTTCAGTGCTCATTTGTTTTAAATGAAAATATGGAGCACTAACAATTCAGTAAAACTAATGACAGAAATCCAAAGATACAACATCTCTAATGAGCTCTCTAATGAACTGCGTTTAATTAGGGCTGCTAAGCAGCAACTGGATACTCATTGCTGTTTTCACAAACCATGCTAAGTTAAAAGTTTTGCTAAGATTTTAAAGGATTCCTGTCTCCTCAGTGGAAACAGAACTGCTTTTCTGGGATGGGGAAGTCTGTTGCATCAACATGCCTATTTTTGGAGGGTACCACATCCTACCCTCCATGATTGTGTCTGGCTCTCTCACCTGTGCCAAATACCAAATTACAGACTTTGCCACCGTATTCTAACAGAGGACATGGGGTGACAGTGAAGGGTCAGGTGGGTGGGGATAGTTATAGTTTTTCTTATAACTCATGGATAAGAGTCAAACTTAAACGTAGTAAGCTACTCCACAGAATGACATCAAGTTTGTTTGACGAGACCTATTTTCCAAAGTGTCTGACTTTTATGATATGGAAATAGCAAAACAAACAATGTTAATGAACTAGCACCAAAAAGGTCTCAAACATATGCTATTCAGGAGTAAAAAAATAAATAATAATAATTAAAAGCCTTACAGTGGTAGAATTAGAAACTGACAAGGATATGGGAAATCTGTTAGAAGAAACTGGGAAAATTGACTTTTGAATGGGTGACTGCAGAGTATGATAGTTGAGTCCATACAGTAAAGAACAGATGAGGGAAGAATGAGTCTCCAGATTCTTCACAGTAGTTTAGTCCCCTACAGTTCTTTAGCCCTGGATATAGCACACCCCCTACCAGCTGCTGTAGAGAGAGGCTGCACAAAGCGATCCATGCAATAGAAAGTCAAGGAGAACAATAAGAACTGAAACTCTACTCTCTCCAGGTATCAAAAGGGAAGGCAAAGCCCCCTGCATAGATCCAGGTTTGTCTTCATGGTAAGAGGTCTCTGCAGAGATAATTCATTCATATTGTGGGAGTTAAGCTGGTGCTGGTAATGCAATCCATACTCATTACTTGAGCACTGAAAGACCCAAAAGTGAAGCAAGACACTGGGGAGGATGAAACTTTAATAATCTGTAGGAAATAATGAGAAAGAGTAGTTTGGTTGCTGAGGCAGCCAGCCTCAAGGGTAATGGAAGACGAACATTTATGGCTTAGCATGTAGACTGATAAATGCTCCATGAGAGACACAAACAGAGCATCCTTCCCAGCAAGGAAGGACAGAGAAAACCATTGTACATGATCAAAGAGCATATGCTGACACTGTGACAAGCGTCCCTCCTATGTTATATTGGAGTTCTGTTCCTTCCCTCCTGCTGTGGCACCAGATATCCATCTCCCTTCCTTATGCCATTCTCTACTGATACACTATCAGCTTTCAATAATACCATCAAAGACCATTGTGGAAATGCAGAATTACTGCTGTATGGAAGATGCAATGTGTGACTGTACTTCACTCCATCTCACCCAAGAGAAACAAAGGACAGCCTTCTTTCAATTACTACTTGTGGTGATTTAAGTACTCACTCAAGTCCAGTGACTACTTTAAATTTAGTAGACTTTCCTAAGTGCCTTACCATCTGTTCAGTGCTTTTGACAATGTGTTTATGTTGTCAGTCACACGGGAAAAAAAATCAAAATGCTTCATATTTTTTGTTAATAGAGTATGTTGAGATGACATTAATCATGCATACAGGGAACCATATACTCATAAGTGAATGCACACATTAAATACTAGGACTGTTAATGGACCCTGTTTCTGACCATTGGTGTCATAAGTGATAACAGATCTGGGGCCAAATAAACCACTTTTCACATTTTTCTTAAAGTGAGGGAGCACTGGCACTAGCAAGAGTGCTGAGGTGAGGGGCTTAGTGCTGCTGTAACATGATCTCTCCCCTGCTCAGATGCTCCCATGCTCCCCATCCACTGCATGCTACCCAACCTCCTGTCGGGAGTGCGGCGTGGGACAGGCACAAAGGGTAGGCTTGGCTTATCCGGAGCAAGATGAAGACAGCACAGGCAGGAGTGTGTCTGGGGCAGCTCATACACGAGGCTTGCAGGAGGGAGGAAGCCACTGAATAGCAGAGAGGCGACCAGGAGAAGTTGGACAGGTGAGTCTGGCGCTGTGTGGATGCTCCAGCGGTGACCTGGAAGCAGAATAGGTGCATTTTCAAACCACTCCAGCTCATAAGCTCAAGATGTCTTAGGCCTGAAAGGCAAGGTTTTTGAGTGTTGGACTGGTATCCCACAGACCTGGCTTGGCTTGTACCTTCTAAGTATTTGCAGGTCTGGGATTGGCTAATGTGACAAAATCTCTCAACTTGAGCCAACAGTCTGTTCCACAGGTAGTGATATTTTCTTTCAGAGACTGATTAAGATAAGATAAATTAGACTAAACAGAGATGACACATTCTGATTTCTTCTATTTTCTCCCATTTGTCCAAGAATAAAATCTCAGTTATTGATGATTGTGTCAAGGAATTCTCTGTTTTTTTTCTGCCACACCTTAACTTTTCCATTTGCAGATGGGAAGCCTTAAGCAGAAGCAGACGTTCACTGAAACATTGGATTTAGTGATCATGCCTTGCAAGACGTCTGACATGTTCTGAGTGTCTATGTTTGACTGTAAGTAGTCCAATGCACATGCAACAAATCCAGACCTGTTACTGCTTTGCACAAGCCACCAGAAGTTCCACATAGATGGCCAAAATTTCTCTTTTTGCTCCTGAACAGTAATGTCAGTGGGAAAGAAAAGAAAATGTATCCAAAGAAGCTTAAAAGCATGGTAACCCTGTATTTGTAAGATGCTTGCATGTAGCTGGCAGAACCACAAGACATCTTAGGCTATTTTTTGAATCAGCAGGCGCTAGGTATTAGTGCATTTTTCTGCTAGTGGGGACTATGTTTGGAGTTTGAAACCATAAGGCCTTAGTACTATGACACACAACACCACTCTTCAAAATCTCTTGATATCCTAGTTCAGTCCTTCACAGGGTCCCATCTTAGAAGTCCCAAAACAAAGATACAGATTATCTGTCTAATAGGAAGCTCTATGTATCCAGCACTCCTTTACTGCCTCCTCTCCTGCCCTTTTCCTGAGTTAAGCATTGTATCTGCCAGGCAAACTCTGAGTTGGGATGGTAGCTAATTTGGCAGGTATGAGGAAAGCTGAATTTTTCAGCAAGTTGTGAAAGCCAGAGTCCTTGCCAACTTTCCTCTAAGCTTTGTAGACCCAGTGTTTGCATTTGCTTTCTGTTTCAATTGAGGAGAGATGTGGCAAGGTAGGTAGGGTCTCAATCCCTTTGAAAGTCCTGCAGCAAAGAAGGAAATCAAGCAAACACAGAAAAATGGTGGGAATCACTCACTGATGTCGAACTCCCTGATCTGCGTGGGCTGAATGTATTACAACCTATGAATTTAATATAAGACAAATTAAAAAATAAAAAGCCAGAGAGAGTCAAACTCTTCCCTCTCCTGATATTGGGAGATTAAGTTAAAAAAAATCCTGCAATTTTTATGTGAGACATGCTTTAGGCTTGTTTTTCTTGCCTTCCAGGTTTTGAACCTGAGTTCGTTGTTTGAACTAATATAAACTGTTTCTCTTGTGAAGGTTTTACCCCCAGAGGTCTTCAAAATCTATTGCAGATTTGAAGAGTCTATTTAACCTTTTCTGACATTTAAAAGAAAACAGAAAGCAAACCCCTGCCAGCTGAAAGCGAGCTAAAGGAACCAGTCCAGTTTGTGTCCAATTGGATGAAGAAAGGATAGTCGAATTCCTTCCATTTTACACATAGATAGTCATGAAATTGTACAAGAGAAATAAAAAAAAGACAATAAAATAGCTGTATTGTAACAGCTGAAGCAAACCTTGGGTAACTGTCAGCAGTGAAATGTCCAGAGAGCATTTGTACCATTCCATTTCATTAAGCTGAAGGGTGGGATTGCAGGCTGTAAAAGATTATAGCAGAGCTCTTCAGAAATTTACAGCTCACAGTGCAGCAAAGCACAAGGGAAGTCTCCCTTTCTTGTGTATGCAACAGGGAGCCTGGGTTTTGTCTCCCCAATGATGATGATGTGTAGAAGAAGGTGGTTGCCAGAAGCACCAATGAAAACTGAAATGTGCTCCATGAATACCTTTTTTTTTTTTTCTTCCCCCTGCTCTACAAAGTGCTTTTGCACAGTCAGTTTTATTTACTTCCTGAATGCTTGACTTTGCAGACTGGATTAGGACAGGAAGCCTTATGGGTGGTGTTTAGAACAATGTCAGATGCTTTGGGGGTATAATGTGTAAAAGGAATATGTGCAATGAATGCCTTGGGAGGGGGACATTTATCTGATTTCAAGCAGTGTAACCAGCAGGAGGTATTCTGTTTTGTACCAGGAGAAAATCTGGCCCCAGGACCTTCGCTGAGCTGCAATGGGAAGCTTAGATTCTGTGTATAATAGGAATATATGTCTACTGCAACTGCAACCTATTGCTCTGTAACAGATCAAGTACACTGGGAAGCCAAGCTGTTCTTCCTCAAAAATCTCTTTGGTTTCAGTCTCGTCTGCCTTTATACCACAGCCTCCCCCTTTACTTCAGGGGAACTCCTGCTAATGTGCTGCAGACTAAGAGAAAATTTAGGATAGATGTTATTTGTCAGCAAAAAAGGCACAGGGTTGGTGGGAAGAGAGTGAGAAAGAGAAGTCATTGTAGATGTGCTACAAAAATAATATCCCTAAATACTTACACTGGTGAAGTTTGACTCTAGCATCTAATTTTTCCTCTGGCTCCTTTCTTCTTGCTTATGTTGATTCACCAAAATTGTTGGATTGTGCTTGTCCTTACCAGGCCAGAGAAGGTATCTACCAACAGCAAAGGTGGTGAAGAGATTTACTGGTGCATGTTTCCAACAAACCAATTTCCCAAAGTGAAAAATTTTCAAAATCGCAGCTGAGATGATGCAAAATGAATTGTTGCAATCCAAATGAAATGTAATCCAAGTCCAGTAAAGTGGTTTTCCTTTTTAGTTTTACAAAATAGTTAATTTTCATCTTAATTCATCGTGGCATTCAGTTTCATTTCCTTATTTGTGCATTGCCCTATAGTAGTTGTATTTCACAACTCTGTTCTCTACTATGGGCCCACAGTCCTTTGGAGGATTGCAGCTCCCAAGAAATAACATGCACTTGGCTTGGCTTGAATTATGTGCTGTGTCGGATATTCATGCGACTCTGGTAGTTTATGATAAGTGTAATTTGGACAGAAAAGTTTAGCTCATAGGGAAATGTGGGGATTCTGGCCTTTTAACTATAAAGCCAAAATAGAGACCCTCAGAAAAAATGAAGTTCAGTATTAACTGGATTTCAGGCAAATTGAGCATATGTGTCAAATTCAGCAGACAAAGGGAAACAGTTCAATATAGGTAATTCTCCATTCACATTTATATTAAAAAAAAGAAAATATTGGCAGTTCTGAGTGAGAATTATTAGAAATTTCTTTTGTGAAAATTTATTACACTGGAAGCATTTCTTCAGCTTTGCATAATAACTTTTGACATGCTAGAAGTTCCCAAAGAGCAAGAATTCCAAGTTTCTTGCTGCTGCAAGTCCACGTTCATTAATTTTCATGTTTTTTTATGTGCAGGCTCTCCTTTGTGGGTTATAAAGGCTTGAGTAGTAAAGCCAAAACCTTTACTGAGGATTTGTACATGGGTAATTGAAGGATTTAATTCTTAAAAGTGGAACTGGGCTCAGTGTGGTTTTATATCAAAAATTTTGATATAAATTGTATCGGTCAAAGGAAGTGTTCTTAATTTTGCTGAAATGATCCCACCAAAAGCAATGTAAATGGACGAAAGAACCACTGAAGTCTGTAACTAACTGAACAAAGTCTGGACTTTTCTACAACCTTTTTTTAGTTGTATGCTGCAAGTGATTAGTGGCAAGGGATTCTTGTGTAAGATTGTCAGTTTGGACGGGTTTCATGGCTAGATTGTGGATAGGTAAAGAAAAGCATTTTGTGTGCACAGCACTGTGGGACTTTTGCTCTTGTTTGCAGGCATCCTTATTTTTTTTCCTCAACAGATCTTTTTGCACTGTTCAGAAGTGACCATTTTGATCACCAGATAGACACCAGAGAGTTCAAACAGCCTCAAGAACAAACTCCTCTTCTGTTTAATGTGAGTTTGAAGTCACAAAACTAATCTGAATTTCACAAGCCATGCTCCGTGTTCAGATTTGGACTCATGTGAAATGATCTTGATTTCAGAATGACCTTGATGTTAGCCTTCTGAAAATTTTCAGATATATAACAATGGCCACAAATTTACTAACTGTGGAAGATTTACCCTTGGATATTTCTTTTTCTGCAAGTGTATCAAAAGGACTTTTAAAGCCATAAGAGGTGGTCTGCCCTCAAACCTAATCAACAATTTAAATCATGTCAATAAAATTAAACTATGGAGAGACTAGTAAGACAGGATAATAAAGTTCACCAGCTTTTCCTTAGAACTCTTAGTTTACCAGTCTGGATTTTAGAGATCGTAACAATCACAGTATAGTAGATGCTGAGGCATAAAGAGATAAATTGATAAGCACTTAAACTGATTGATAGACTCAGACCACTGTCTCTCAATCCCTTTATTTCACCTACCTTCACCTCAAAGTTAAAGGACTGTGCAAGGGTTCTCCTTTACAGCTGCCACTGGGATGCTGTGAGTAGCAAATGCACTGAGGAGAAAAGGAAAAAATAAAAACCCTCCAAATCAGAAGATAAGAAGATCCTTCTGCAGGAGAAGCATGAAGACTAGATCTCGAGGATACCTGCCATTTTGCAAAAGGCAATAATCAAGCCCACAGTTGGCTCACAGGTCTCTGCACAGGGGTGAAACTCTTCCAGACCAAGAAAGAGGAGGCCAAAGTTTATTCTCAGTTAGTGATGCAAATAGAGAATACAATTTAGTGATTTCATGAGTTGCCTGGATAGAATTTGGCTCAAGTTGATCCTTCATGTCTTAGTTCGGACAGTCAATGAGCAGCCTATAGGAAACGGCTTCTCCACCAAATACAAGGGGAGAGTCACCCAGTGGGGTGGACGAGAAAGAAGCTCTTCATCCCTTTCCTACAGAAAAGATGAATATATGTAAATATAAAAAATAATAATAATAATAATAATTCCCCTCAAACTGGGAAGCTTTCTGATTCTTTCATGAAAAGTTAGAAAGGATTCAAGAAAGGTGTCCACTTTCCACTAAAGAAAAGTATTTGGCTGAAAACACAAACTAATTATCTTTTCCCTTTTTTTGCAACAGATCATTTTAAAGTCAGCCTCACAGGGTTGCATGGACAGTGGTAGGGCATTCAACATATGAGAGAAGCACTGACATTTTGATCTCCCTACAGATTTTTTTTCAGTCTTGATGGCTATTGCCATTGCTGCATCTTGCAGATAAGTACTTGAGGTAAAGTTTCACTTAACTATTCTCACCATGAGCCTTGCTCTGCTACCAATGAATTGTCTAGTAAGAGTCCCAGTGCTTCAATGTCAGCAGATTAGAGATCAGCATTGATTTTCCATGTCATGGGACAGATTTGGCCACAAGCATCCAGAGACCAGGCCAGATAATTCCCATAAAAAAACCCTCTGCTTCTGCTGGCACCCAAATTTTGTAAAAGACTCAGTGAGAGCTGGTGGGTGAAGAGCTCTTTGTTCAATCCAGTTTGTTTGGTTTTGCTTTTTTTCCTGCAAGAGAAGGAGAAAAAATTGGGGTGTTGAGTGGTTGGTGGAAAGCAAAACAAAAACACAACCAGCCTCTAGAAGGCCTGGATCCAGCCCTGTGACAGTCTGTTTTCCACTGGATCTCGAAATTTATGTAAAGAATAAGAAGAATGTAACTGCTCTATTGAAGTTTCTGCTCTGAAAATGCTCCTAATGAGTTCCCCTTTTTTACCCATCCAGTTGTCCATCCTATCCTGGCTCTCTAGGGGCCTTTCAGACTCCAGAGATCCCAAGCATCTGAAGACACAAAAACAGTGTCAAATGGCATTTCACATTCCAGGAAGCTCCCAAAGAGCCACCAATTTCCCTTCACTCCAGGAGGCTTTGCAGAATCCAAAGAACAGCCCCCACTTTTCTGGGGAACCAGATCAAACCACAGCACCAAACAAGCATGGACTTGCCAAATATTTTCTTTTTGTCTTGGAAAAAAATAAAATTAAAATAATAAAAATATTTCTAGTTCTTAGTGAATTTCACATGTCTGTGATGCCAAAGAGAAGGGATACTTTGCTTCCATTAATAGCAAGCTGCCGAGACATCAAAACCAGTGGAGCATTTCAAATTCCAACAGGAAGGGTGGGACTGAATCCTTCTGTGGGAAGACACCAATTGTCACAATCAGGATGGGGACAAGGCAAAACAATTAGGTAAGTGGATAGCTCAGATTCAATTTATGCTTTGGATCACCTCAGCCTTTTGTTTTTTTTTTTCCATTCGCATGTGCCAGCAATATGCTAATATTTATTTTTCCCTCTAACTCCTCTGCCCCACCTCATCCTGGCCCAACTCTTCCTACTTGTCCCTCAGTGGAACAGGATTTAGGATTCATTTGAAGTCTATAAAAAAAAAAAAAAAAAAAAAAAAAAAGGAAAAGAAAAAGGAAAAGGAAAAGGGAGAAAAGAAAAAGGAGAAAAGGAGAAAAGGAGAAAGAGAAAAGGTGAACTTGGACCAGATTCTGGATCTCAGGTATACATTTTTGACTGTGCAATAGTTTAAGCCAAGATCCCAGATTATGGGAAGTTGATGTGGTCCTGAGCTCATTGCAGAGCATGCTGTGCAGATGACTGCCCTTTCTTCAATGACAGCTGATCCTCCTGTGATCATCTTGCCACACCTACCTTTTGACCACTGCAGCAAAAATGCTCCCTCCTGGCTGTCATCCCACCCTCCACATGCAAGAGACAGAGGCACCAAATTTCAGTGGCATCTTGGGGAGAGGACAGACACCTGGAAAGGAAGGAGGCTGTTGACAGGGAGGTTGTTAACTCTGAGGTCAAGTCCCAACCCCAAGAGCAAAAATAAGCCATCAAGATTTCAGTGGGGCCAGTTTTCACCCCAAAATGATTCCATCTTCCTACCAATGAAAACATTGTGCTTCTGAGTCCTTATGCAGATGATTTAAGGGTGGACAAAACCAGTGTTTTCCTTCATCTTCTCACCAAGAGAAGCAAGAAGAAGACCTCCTATTAGAAAAGGAAAGGAAAAAAAAGCATTAATTCAAGCAAATAGCTTCATTTAACAAAATTGTATCTATGTCTGATGGCTTCTGGAGCAGAGGGTGGCTGAACAGAGTCTGTCAGGAACAGAGACACTGTGGCGTGGAGCAGAGCACAGGTCCATACCCCTGTTTACCAGTGTGCCCCAAGTGCTCACAATGAGCATTGCCAGTCATTGTTTTCTTCAGTGAGATGCATCAGTCCCTTCCTACAAAAATCACCCAGTCCCTCTTTTTCTCACAGACTGTAGCACTGAGATTCAGCAGCAGAGGGCCAAGCAATGTAGTTTTAATTAAGACCCACCAAAAACAGCTCTTACTATGTTATAAATTCTATATTTATCCTGCAACACCAGCCCCATCCTGAGCCTTTCTCCCCCCTCCCTTAATTGTTTGCAGAAAAGTTTCCATTGTGTTTTCTTTTCCATTTTTTAGGACCAGTATTGCAATATAAATAGTCTTTTTTTCTTTTCTTCTCTCTTTCTCTCTGTCTCTCTATTTTTGCTAATAGTTTGGTTTCTCTACTTGGCTGAATATACATGACTCTGAGGTTTTGTGATATAATTGCATGATTGCTTCCAAATTTTCCAACCAATGGGGCATCTAATCAGTTGAGAAATTTCATTATCCACTGAATATATGATGGAAGGAAGGCAAAAAATGGTTTCTCCATGTATCATTTCCTTCTTTCTCCTCCCCCTTATTTAACCTTCTCCCGCCACATTCAGAGCAGGGACAAAGTCAGCCCAGCTGCAAAAGAAGAGATTGAGAGTCTGTTAGTTCAGGAGATTTGTGGTTGTACTATGCTCCTTCATATGGAGATAACCCACCCAAATCAGACTTGGAGGCTGTCCAGCCAAGAATCTAAGTGGTGTCCGATGTGTGCAATGGAGGCAGGTATTACCCTTACTCCCCAGAGAGCCGGTCTCCATATGGGCTGGGATGTCTGGTTTCATCAGATTTGGTTATTTCATTCAGTCTTGTAGTAGCAGCCAAAGAAAAGAGAGGCATTTCTAACTGTTCCTCACCCAAGTTTTCCTCTTGTATCTGTTTACTTACCCCTTTTAGCCCCGACTTGTATTTAGTTACCACATGAGGACACTACAGAGGAGCCTGCATCCTTTCACATGCCATCATTTTTTGCTAAGATGTCTAACTTCAAGACCCTACTACATTAAGCAGATAGGTTAAGACCTAGCTTAAGAATCACAGAGGGGAAGGGAAGAAGGAACATGATGGTTGCCCCCACTAAAAGTTTCAACTTTTTTCAAGAGATGCAAATACATTTGGGAAAATAGGAAAGGCAAACCTTTCTCCTCTCTCTTTCCTTTTGGCCTTGAGGGAGTAAAGCCTGGCTTTGGTCATGCTAGGGCAACTGCATCCCTCTCCACCCCACCTCCCAGGGTCACCCCCAGTGTCTTGCATGCTGGAACAGGCAGAGCCGATTCTTCCTTCCTCTCTCCTCATTCTCTGGCTGTGGCCATGCACAAAGCATAAAAGCTTATTCCTCCTCAAGTGACTCTTTACAACCTGGGCCAAAATCTGAGTTCACGTTTTTACTTCAGTTGAGCAGACTGCCTAAAGAAAACATCACTATCGCTTCTCAAAGCTCATTTGTAAGTATCAAAATTTGTACTACCTTTTGAATGGCCTGAACAATTTCAAGGTGCAGAACTCCAAACTTTTGAAAAAAAAGAAAAAAAAGAAAACCTCTCAATTTGTCTTGTAATCAAAAGCATCTTTGAAAAACGGAAATTTTCACTTACAATGAAGTTTGGTCCTTGCTTTCCACTTTCACATAAAAAGAATCTCTATCCAAACATTTTATGAAAGAAAAGAAAACCCTTTACCATAACTTCTTTGAACAGCTCAAAAAAAAATCCACTTTTCCTGATCAAAGTTAAGATTACTCTCAAAATCTTGCTTTAAATCATCAGCATATTTCATATATGGTTTCTCATTTGTGCAGCATGAGCTCAAGTGTATTTATCTACCTACAATATCAAGAAGTCATTTAAAACAGGTCTTTCTGAACAGGACTTTTCCATTTAAATATTCTTTGCAGGCTGCTCTCTGAAGTGCCCTGGATCTCATTAGAAGTGTGGTATTTTCCTCTTCCTCTAAAATTAAATTTAGTTTCCAATTAAAAGCTGGCCCCTCTGACAGACACTTTTTTCACTTTCAGGTCCAGATTTCTAACCATGTTGACCCTACCAAATGCCTCCAGTGACTTGTAAAAATAATAAGTATTATGCACAGCTGCACAGATCAAAAATCCTCCCAGCATCCAATTGCTATCATGAGTCTTTTATCATTCAGCTTTAAAGCAGAGAGGGAAACAATTTTCCCACCCTGTGAAACTGAGATTTCATAAATGTTCTCTTTCCACATCATGATGAAAAGAAGACTTTTCAAAGTTGTTTTCCCCCAAAAAGAGACTGCCACACCACAGGGGAATGCTAAGCAAGTGGTTAAGAGATTCCTCCGGGTTATGGAACAGCAGCAGAGGCAGGATTTCCATGTGCAATTCCAGGCTATATGAAATGAGAGAGGAAATTCAGGAGACCCATGTTCACGTGTTACTCCACCTCAGACTTCCTGCTGCGTTATCTTGGGCCAGTCTCTTCACCTCCCTATTCCTGAATTCCTGATCTCTAGCTTTCCTGGTCTCCCCTTTTGAGGATGATCTTTACATGTCAGGAATGAGAACATAAGGCAAAAATGTGGGCAGCTGTGGCCTGGGATAAGCCTCATCTCCAGAGCATGAGGTTGCTCTGGTTACTAACACCAAATCCATGTTAAGAACAACCACTGGCTCCTAAGTAAGCTAGACAATTTCTTTAATTCATATGTAATTGAATGGTCCCAGCTAATTATTAGAAACATAATAGTTTGTTACATAATCACAACAGCCTCAGTAAATGTGGTTTTAGTTATTATGTAGTACTTTATTAATAGACAATAAATGAAATCTTAAATCTAAATTAAATCCTCATTTGGTAGGTGCTTCATTTTGAAAGGGCATCAAAATGTGTCACTGAAGTAAAATATCAGCATATTTGAAGTCATGTGACAAAAATCCTGGTCCAGATGTTTTTTCAGATCCTGTTCAAGGGACAAGTGGAAGAATGTCATTGGAGAAGAGCTGGTTACAGTGCAGTCTTGTCTGCTGCTCATACGTTTTGTCTGAACATTTAATCCCTACCAGTGCATATGCATTCTGGAGGTCCCTTTTGGGCAATACGTTTGGGAGGATCTCAGAAAACAGACAGCTAGTGTGAGAACATGGTGGTAGCACAGTGATCATGCACTTCCTCCTGTAAGATCCTATGAATGGAGGAAACAAAAACAGACATACTGAAAGTCAAGAAAGATGGAAGTTATTTAAGAATAAGTATTTTGGTTGACAGCAGCAAGACAGAAATTGCTAATTTCATAAACACATTTGCCTGCAAGCACTCCTGAAGGGGCCACACTAATACAGTGCCTTGTTCTAGGCAACCAAATAGCATCACCCAGAGAAAGGGCTTTCTTTTCATTCTGGCTGGCAAGCCAGTTCCAGCCGTTGCATTCTGGTGGTAACTTCTTTCACTGTAATTTACAAGCCTTTACAACGTAGGGCTCCATTATTGCCATCTGCTCTACCTTGGTCAAAACCCTGCAGTGTGCACAGATAATTTAGTGAATAAACCAAAGTCTGATGTGAAAACGTAACTGATCTTTCTGCACAGACCTGGTGGCTAGCTTTGCAAGTGCTTTAGAGATGTTCCTGCACCCGCAGACTTCAGTTATGCTGACAGACAAAGGAAGAGAGGACAAACTGTTCTGCAAATATTTACTCCCACTGAAGTCACTCATTTTGATGAATCTCATCTTTGTTTTTCTCCTTTGTACACTGGGAACCTGGCAATAGAGAAGAATGGTAGCAAAAACTACAAGTGGTCTTACTGACTACTTGTTCCTATGCTGCTTTTAGGAACAAGTCTGTGAAACAATGAGTAATTCTAAGATCCACAAATTACTTTAAAGGCTACAAGGGACTGTTCTGATTACACAGTCGAACTTCCAAAGGAGTCAGGTCTCCTCTGAAAGGAAGATAGCACAGATAAGAAAAGGTTGCTTGGCTACATAAAGAGAAAAAAGAAAGGCACTGTGCATAAATGAGAAAAGAGAGAATCTAGGCAGGTTTATAATGTCAGCCAAGCATCTGCTGGCTCACTAGGAGAGGGTGGGATATGGGAACAAAGCTGAAAGCTGGACTGGGGGAGCTGGGATTAGGACTTCAGAGCTAGTTTTAATACGTAGGAAGAAGAAGAGAGAGCACACAACTGAACCGGCATAGAGAGTAAAGTCTGCTGGAAGAGAATTTTAACAATTGGTTTAGAAACCATGTGTGATTTTGACAGCTATTTCTACCAAATCAGAGCAAATTGTCTCCAGGTCAGTTCTGAAGATAGAAAGAAGCCTGAAACCTGAAAACTTTGTTTTGGTGTTCAGCTTGAATCAGGGAGAGGACACGATGAGGAAGCTGACTAATGTGACAGAGCAAAAAAAAAAAAAAAGAAGCAGAATGCAGAATAAAGTGTGTAAAAGAAGGACTGTATTCTAAGCTCAGTCCTCAGATAGTCCTCAGCGAAAAAAATGGCATGATTAAAGTCAAGTAGCAGGACTTTTTAAATAGTTTTGACCATTCTTTGGTTATAAATTAAGAAAGAAAGGAAGGGAGAACAGAGGTGAACTGCTCAGCTGCAGACCCTTTTTCAAAGAAGCCACAGTAAGCAAGGTGTTAGAACATGTCTGATAGGAAAGACCTGAAGGAAGATGGAAAACTTGGATAGGTATAAAACCAGGTTAGCAACATGAGAGTTTCAAACTAATGTACCCAGTAAAATACCTGTACATTAAGCCTTTCCCAAAGAAGAAATGCTCATGTTGTCACAGTCTGTATGTGTCTAAGATGCTGCCCATCCCCTTCAATACCTACTGAATGCCAAGGCCAATTTAAAGTGTCTGAAGGCTAGTTTCTGAGTAGAATCAGCAATGAATGAAAAGAGAAGGAAATATTATTGGTGCTGTCACTGAAGAAAAAGCTGAAACATGAAATCAAGCTTTATTAGACCATACAATTCTCAGGAAAGGAAACACTAGGGATGCCTCAAGCCAAAAGGAGATTGGTGACTGATGTTTCTACCTTGGACTCCAATGTATCTAACAATGCAGCCATAACATCTAAGCTTTAGTTCTGCTGTTCATGAAATGATTCACCTGGGTAGATGAAATACAGTAGGGTAAGGTCTAAGTGACAATCTAGCAATTCAGGAGATGCTAGTAAAGAAAATTATCAGCTAAATGGGAGAAGATACGGTTAGGAGAAGAACTAGGTAATGAGCTGTGTAGGAAGACTGGCACTGAGAAGGAAGAAAAGAAATTGAAGTTCTCTACAATTAGTGTCATAACTTTTTAATATTTCAGAAATACTCTGGGTAAAAACTGGGCAGTATTCACCCAGTGTAGCAGAGAGATGGCATATTTCCTTTGAATTGGATGCTCTTGAACATGAAGTAATAGGCAGAGGACATTTAACAGTTCAAGGTTATGCAGTAGCAAACATTTTTATAAGCTGTGTACTCTTCATGTGAAAGCCACAGAGGTGAGTGTTCTAAGTGTGGCAGTTGAGAATGAGATGGCCTAGAGCAGCTAGCATGGTTAACACCATTGCACAAATACAGTTTCATGTCTCAGGTTGCAATACTGTACAATTCTGGTCACACATCTTCAATAGTAAGGAATTCAGACCAGAAGAGGGAAGGGTTACAAGGATAAATACATATACCAAACCCCTTTTTATGTAAACTATCATTTTTAATTAGCTAGCTAAGACTGAGAGGGTAAAAGGATTTTACTCTTAAAATATGTAAGGTGAGTAAATGACCAGGAAAGAAAGAAAATATTCCAATGAAGAACACCATGAGCACAAGGCTAAAATGGGTGTCAGATGGCCATCGATACATTTGGCTGAGAATGCATGTTGAACTCGCACTACAAGATTTGGGAAACATCTTCCAGTAGAACTAATGGATGTAAAAAGCCTTACTGAATAAAAGAGATGCAAGATTTATTTATGCTAATACATACAATATGTCATTGTTTGCAGCAAAAGGAAAATTCCTTCCAGTCCTAGGTTTGTAGGCACATCGTATGCCAGAGACTTTCAGCCAGTGGCGCTGGTATCAAACCCTAAAACTTCTGTCTAAAGCCTGCTGTTTAGGAAGGACTCAGTCTGCAATGCTGGTGTCCTGGTCACTTGGACCAAGAGCACATCCTCTGGAAACATATTCAAGCCATAGATCACATTCAAGCTTGAAAGAGAGGATTTCTCACATACTTTGAGCTGTTAATGGTCTGGTAGAGATTTTAATAAAATACAAGCTCATCTATATTTCTATATACAACTGACATGTTCCTGGCACTGCTGCAATGTGTTAGACTCAACGTTATATCTCTTTTTCCTCAATCCACCGTGATCTTTTGTTTTCGTCTACTGGGAAAAAGATTTTCCCTCCCTTCCCTGCTCCCTAAAATGTCTGTAGAACACCTATGATGTTGTTGGAGGAGAGGTATCTTCCTCAAATGCAGCATGCAAGGATACAACAGACAGTTCAGCAAATGCATGAGGCATTTGCACTGAGGATCACAAGAGGATAGATACAAAGGAGTGTGGAAAGCAATCCATATCTGTGTCTAGAGCCTGATCCAAGGTCTTGTTGGAGTTGATGGAAAAATCCAATGGGCTTCAAATAAGGCCCTTATTCCAAAAAGAGGAAAGAGTTTAGAAAAAAGAATAAAAAAGTAAAAAGCCAAGGGGAAAGAAAAGAGATAAATAACATTTACCCAAAACAAACCAGATGTTTCACCTCAAATCCACTTTCTGTTTCCATGAGAATAAAGACAAAGAAAATAATGGCTATTAGCCTTTTCTTTGAGTCGGACTGCAGAGAGCCAATCAGTGAAATGCTCTAACTCATGTGACCTGCACAAGCTTCCTGTGTCATAAATGAGTCATGGCAGTAGCATACTCATAAATATATTGGAAAGAATAATGTTAGTCTAAATGGTTTGATTCAAACAGTCAGAGGCAATAAAAGGCAAAAACATCTTCAATTTGCTTCAAACGCCTCTTTGCTTCATTTTTCTTTTTTTATATCTATTTTAAAGGAAAGCTCTGAATTCCATTTTCTGCCTCAAAATCAGCCACATATCTGGGGACATGGATGAGCAGAAAGGTTTTGCTGACTTGAGGCATAGGAGATAAAGTCTGTAGAGCTTTTAATGTTGCTGAGGAAGCAAATCCATCACAATTTCCCTAGCAGAGATGATAGAATGTAAGTAGAGCTCCATGCTGCTGACAGGGGATGCTCAAGGATCCTGTTTTCACAAGACTTGCCAGAGGTCATTGAGCCATAGCAGAGCTGGGAAGAGAGCACTTGGGTTGTAACATCATCCTTTGGTGCCTCAGAAGAATTGAGGGATGGCTATAGACTGTTGTCTTTCGTGTATTTGTGGGCAACAGCAAGGTTGTGTCTATTTAAATGTATTCAGTAGGACAGCCTTGAAGAAGTCCTTGATCCTTGAGACCTGTGACTTCCATATATATCAGTGTTAGGATTTGGGGTGAAATTGAAAGGGAGAACATTTGCACATGGTTCCCTGAAAAGCTGTATTTACTCACATTTTTTGAAGTCCAGGCAGTGCAGATGGCATCTAATATTTTTTTTCTGGCAAAAAGACCTCTGCTTTATGATTGGTTATAAAGCTGCCACACTTAATTGGCTCAATCTTAAATTTTCCATGATTGAGCATCTGCTTCAGGCTGATTTTCTTTGAAGTTTCAATTAGAACAGTTCAGCTCCCAAGGAAAAGAGAAAAAGGCATCTTTTTGCCCAAGTGAAAGAAGAAACAAACAACTTACAACAGTTTCATTGAAAAACTTTATTGCCTTTGCTTAGAATGGGAATGTAAAATTTGACAGAAAGGTTGCCCTGCTGTCAAGGATGGGACTTGTACTATCAATGTCAAAAACAAATCTATATAAATATGGTCAAGCTGTGAACTTCAAAAAAACCACAGGCTCAATGGAAAATTTGCCAGTGTTTGGCAGCTAAATTCTCAGGCAGTTCAACATGCACCAAGCATGCTGTTGCCCTTGCTGTTCTTCATGCTACTGCTTGGAGTGGCACTGGCTGAGTGGGGCTTTCTGGCACTGGCTGCTAGGAATCACTGCAGCACTGTACTGCAGGTAGACAATGTCTTCTGTGACTTTCTTCTCCTGTTAAAGCCTACACAGGACAGAATAGGAGCAAGCTCCCACGTGTTAGAGAAATAAAAATAAGATAATGTGCCATCATTAAATGAAGGCTATGATAATGTATAAAGGGGGAAAAAAAAGCTGAACAAAGCTTTACCAGGACACCTTTACATTTGGCTTTCCTTACAGTATGAAAGTTTAATTTTGCAGCTTCACTGTGAAATGTTTTTCTTTTCTGGCTGTTACATAGGCCTGAAACACTGGAGACTGCAATCACAAGCAGCTAAAGCTTTGTGTCCGTAACAGGTCTCCCCCACTACCCTGTGCACAGGGTGTTTCAGTTTGTTTTCAAAAGGGAAAGTAGAGCATTCAGGGTGTCCCTTTGCCAGCAATCTAATGGGGAATTTGTCTTTTTCTCCACCCTGTTCTGGGTAAGATGGGTGAAATTTCTTTTGCAAGAACAGCCTCTGGCTGGCCTTCTGGTAGCCTAGTTTGTTTGACTTTGCTCTTGGGTGACTGCCTGCCTGGAAGCAAAAGTATGGAAGCTGAAAGCAAGCAGCAAGCTGATGCAATGGATAGGGCCCTTTGGGATCATCTTTAGGAAAGCTAAGCAAAGTCAAACAGAATTGAAATAAGCTATGCAAAACACAAGCTAATGGACAGGATTACCTTCTCCCTGCAGCTGATAAGAACTGAAATACAAAGAGGGTGTATAAAGCTGGATCAGTGTCCAGACAAGAGAGCAGTAGATGCTGCTCTGAACACTGAAGGAGAGGATGGGCAAACCAGGGCAAACATACAGCTGAAGGTAATGTGGGGAAATCCGCTTTGTCCCTGTGACAAACCTAAATGCCATTTACCGAGCTCAAAACACATTACAACAGGGAGCAAATAACTTGCACATGATGCTCAAGAAAAGTTGTTTTCCCAGGGGACCAGATCCTGTCTCTCGAAAGCATTCTTGGTATACAACAGCTTTTTAAAAAACTTTTCTACAAACCATCCACTATCCTGCTACTGGAAGTTTTTAATATGCTTTTCTTGGGAACAAAATCTAGGACTGATCAATCAGATTCCAGACAGTGCCATGCCAACTCTCCCCCTCCTCCCTTTCTAGATGCATTGAAAGGAGAAAGCATCAAGCTGAGCAGGCCAATCTGTATGACATTCAGAGGTAGGCTACCCCAACAATTACGTACAAGCCCGAGCCTTCATTCAAGACCAGTGTTACTCTCCCTTTGCAACATAAACCTTGGAAGAGACCACAAGCCTGATCTCTGAAGTTCTTGAAATGGGAATTCTTGCAAGGGGTTAGGTTCCAAAGATTTTGCATATGCAGTGGGGACATCCTTTGTGGGCAAAGCCAATTGTTCCTCTATAGTCCTCTCTGGTGTAGCAGGATCCTTTGAGCCTGAGTGACAGCCATCAGTAGCATGGGGTAATCATGTTTCAAGACAGCTGGTGCGTATGCCTGGTCTCACATTAGTTATTTGCCTTCCAGTGTAGATGGTCATATTACTTACAGTCTGACCCCCAAACATGTTTCTCCAAAGCTTAGGTGTGGGCCAGAGGTAGCCCTGTTTGGTGCAGGGAAGAGAGCCGTTCTCTTAGGTCTAGTGTTGATGTTAGCTAGAACAGGCTGATCTTGTGAGATTCTTCAGACTTTGGGGTAGATCTTGGCACTGTATCACAGTCAGAACTGCAAACATCACACCGTGAGGAGAAATAACAGGGAAACACCTTAACGGCAGTGATGGACAGTTTCTCTCTCCTTTTGCAGCTTCTGTCCCAGTAGACTAGTAATACAACTCACTCCAAACACCAGCACTTTCACCCTCAGCTTATTTTAATTTATTTCTTCAGAGAATATTTGTTTTTCACTTTTCAGAGGAAATTTCTGGTTGGCTCAAGACCCTCTGTATAAAATCCTCTGTGAGCTGCATTCCATGGGTCTCACTAGAATTTGGGCTTCTTTGTTTTACCCTTGAAAGCCTGCTCTGAGCTCCAAAAAGGAAAGGGAAATGATTGGGGCATTTGTGTCCTGGTGAAGTCGAAGAAAGACATGCTTATTTTTAATACAGGATATAAGGGATTTTTTTTGACAATATCCATTCATCCTACCAATGACTGGATTAAAAAAAACATCTTTATTACCCCTGCAGTGGCTGCTGCACAAAGAATATAATTATTTTTGCAGATATATGTGAGTCTGGTTCACGGCGTGTCAAGTTGCAACAGAACTACAAATGTTGACAGAGTTGTTTTGACTTTGTGATATCTCTTTCCACCAAAGAGGGATGAACGCACCACTTTCTCCTGAATTGCCTGCACTCTCCCCTTCTTAAAATGTACACTTTCACATTCTGGTGCACAATTCTAGCTAGTTCTGTTCAAGAAAGATGGAGCAGGTGCAGGAGATAAAAGTTAAAGTCTACTTTTAGTAGGTTATTTAATAGTAGACTGAAGTCATTCATCAGGAGGGGAGAAGAGAGATTTCAGCCAAAAGGCAATGTTGGCTCATAGAAAAGTCTAGGGATAAACTAGTATAGGGATAAACTGGCTCAGAAAAAAAGTGTCAGGTGGAAAATGTGGAGAAGTTTCAGAGTCACAGAGAGAAATCAGGTCCTTGTAAAGTTTTCTAACAGGGGAAAAGATGCAAGAAATGGTTACTTTGGAAAGAAGAGTTAGATCTTCCAGGAGAGGATTCTATGACAGTGTCTTGCTGTCTGCAGAGAACTACATGTGATATGATCTTTTTTGGTCCTAAGTTTAATATTCATCCCTCCTTCTTCACTGATCTTCCTTATAGGTCCAGATCAGGGAGTTCCTCTCCTTTGGGACTGTACTGTTGAAATCATCTGCAAAGACTCATAAGCACCCCTCAGTTCCACGTCTCTAGAAAGCTGTATGATATGTATTTCCAGCATGCTGTGAGCATACCAACCAGCAGACTGCCCCCAAATCTACTGACAAGGGTGCAGAGCTGTCAAAGCAGTTCAGCAAGAGAAATGGAAGCGTCTACACCACTTTGTAGTCTTTTCATCTAGCTTTGGACTCAGCGAAAGACATTCAGGAGGTGAATTTTTGTGGATTATAGTCACAGAAATAGAAATTTCCTTTTTAATCTTATAAATGTGCAAGTCAGCAGGAAAAACATTGTCTGCAAAGTGCCTAGAGCACTGAATAAAGCATGAAGACCCGGTGTTGACCCAGGGCATCGTAATACAGGTTAAAATCTTGCTCCCCTCTTCTCAGCATGAGAAAACTGAAACTCAAAGTTGGTAAAAGATTTAGTCAGGGACAGGTCTGCTGTATCAGAGGTGAGTAGGCACTCTTGGCAGATAAGGTATTCTGTAGGCTAAAAGAGAATGGAACTTCTTATAGCTAGTCTGGCATTGAAGAACACACTCCATTACTATTTTTTTCCAATTTTTAAGCAGCTTTAGTGTCTCATCTTCATTATCTGGGAGTCTGGTTAAACCCTTACCATGGCTCCTCATTGTGTTGTTACATAAGAGCCTAAGAAAGCAGTTCTGCAAAAAAATTGACTGTCAGAAAAGTGAGTGGAATGATTTTTTTTTTTTAAATTGAATTTAGGAAAAAAAGGATTTGAGAAGCATGTGTTTGCTCTAAAAACCTGACTTTAATCATTGCTTCCATTTTTACTCTAAACACAGAATAGATATAGGCTTTGTGCCCCACCCAATATACAATTAACACTCAAGATGCACCCAGAGGCAGCTTCTCCAAATAATCTTGATATCAAAAATCTGATGCAATCATTTAATGCATTGAATCAAATGAAGAGTTGTCAAAAGGTACTTGTAGGAGCCTCTAGACAAAAGAGATTTAAACAGCAGCACCATGTCTCTGCTAGCTCTGCCCCTGCTGACCTTATGTAGGGAAGTCTCACGCCAGAGCATTAAAGGAAAACCATTTCAGCCAATCAAATCTATTTATATGTGTGTTTATAAACTGGCATGATTTCTGAGCTACTAAAATTAGGTTTTGATCTTAGCCTCCAACTTCTAAACGAAATCAATTCAGTTGTCACTGGGATGGTACAACATAATCTGAAATACACAGGGACAAACTTTCTCATCTTAAGACCGGTGTACTAAGGAAGTGAGAATTCAGCGATCACACTGGCTGTCCCCTTTCCCTGCCTATCAGCCAATTTCAACAGCATTTGACAGAAATACCAGAAATATTGTTTTACCCATTTATTTGAAAATTAGCATGTGATAACAGAAAGACACCAAAATTAATACTCATGTCTCTTCTCTCCTGACTTGCTGAAAATGGAGGGAAGGCAAAAACTCAATCACACCAGAGCATCCATACAGGAGACGGTGGATTTTTGGGTTTGTTGAGTCCTACTGTTCACAGAGTGACTTTTCTTAATGAATACCAAAAACCAGAAGTATGGCACAAGCCCTTTAAAAAAGAGCAGAGGTAGAGGAGCTACTGCATGAATGTAGCAACACAGGATCATCTTGCTTCAAAAACATTTTACTGTTTTGAAACAGTACACAAAGTCATAAAAAAATAGCAATGGGCTTTGCCAGAAAAGCATCCAGAGGAGAAGAGGCAAGGAAAGAACAGAGAAGGAACACTGGAAATAAATCTTTCCAAACAAAGTGACAAGTCCAAAAATAATGAGAACTAAAGTTCAAAGAAGAAATCTAAACTGAAGTGGAGAGAGAACACAGCCATGCATAGGCGGGGGGGGGGGTTGCATGCTGGTGGGGGTGTGCGTAACAAACATCTTGTACTGCTTCCTCAGCTAGTAGAAAGGGTTCAGATCAGGACATCAACACTTGTCAGATGTTATTTAAAATTTTGTGTATATATATATATATTGCTACAATGTCTGGCCCTTAAAGTTTTCAGATCCCATCGAACACAACCACCAGGATTTGTTTTGTCCCTATGCACTCGATTGAATTTCCAATGCTTTTTTAGCCTGCTCAGTGACAGTATTCCATATTTACATTTTGACACCTTCCAAACTGGTGACAACTGGTTGGTCTGGGTGATATGTTGTGCTTTGCCTTTCTCAGCCACACTTCCCAATAGCTTCCCCTCTCACCTTTTATTCTCTTCACAGTCAGGACAGAAAGAAACAAAAAGCAGCACAAACTGAATATGCAACACAGAGGATGTGGTTAAAGGCAGAGATTTTAACTACAGCTTTTGAGACAGACCACAAGGTCACAGGCAATGGATTAACTCCTTAGGAAAGCATTACATCGCTTTGCTTATCAGCAGAATAAATATCACATAGGTGATCATAACACAAGTGTTTTCCATGCAGGATTTAACACTTTCACAACAAACTCATTTAGAAGTACGAGCTGTATTCAGTGCCTACAGTTCTCCACAGAAATAGCCAAATAAGGGTGCTGAGTCACGGTGCACTGCTTTGGGTGCCTCTCAGTTCAAAAAAACTAGATATTTCCTTTGGAGAAGGCAAGTAGTTTTTACACATACCAGGCTGGGCTATGTTAGTTGTCAAGGACAACCTAACCTTCCCCACATACTGCAACCAAAAGTTCCTTTGCTGACTCCTCATGAATTTTTAATCTTTGTAGCCAGTTCAAGTTGTGTGCTCTGTACTGCACCCCTCAAATCAAAAAGTACAGGGACATCAAGCAGGCAAAAGACAAACAGCTGTAAAAAAGCTCATTTAAGATAAAAGAAATCAGACAGGTTACAGAAGAAATAAGAGCTAGACTGAAGCAGTATTCTTGCTATTAAGTTAGCAGCCCCTTATTAGCAAGCAGGTTCTTGCATGGCCCCTTCATATTCATACAGCATAGGGACTATGTTCACAAGGTAACTAGCATGAGTAAAGACTTGCCTACCAAGAATTTTAATCCTTCAGGACAGATATGATTTTCTCCCATTCTCTTACATAAAGTTTCCTTTTTCCTACAGCAAAGCACTAATAACTTCACTAACAATAGCACTATAAAAAACCCCTTAGCTCCCTTCCCTAGTGAAGCACTCAACTTCCCCCACCCCCATCAGAACCACCTCCAGACTCTTCCCTTATTAAAACCCCATATAAGTTGCAAGCAGGCCTAAGCTGAGGGTTTATATAAGAGCAAAGAACCACAGATGCTGGAGATAATGTTAATGAGCTACAGATGTTGCCAGGTCCAGCTTCGATTCAAAAGGGATGAGGCAGGGAGTAGGGAGTTCTGGAGACTTGAAAAAAAAGAGGGAGGTGGCTCTGGCTGGGTGCTCTGGGGGCTTGCCCTTCTAGACAAAGGGCTGTGCTAGAAGCTCATCTTTTCGGAGTCTGTTCTTTTGGTAAGCCAAATTTCCTATAGAATAAGACTGTTCTTGCATACAGGCTGTCACTCTCTGTGAAGCTGTTCAGTTATGCAATGTCTCAGCTAATCTCCTGAAGCATAAATTTAAAGTAGAGCTGAGGGTGAGTTGGATGTCTAAACCTAGTCTTCAGGTTTTCACTGTGGCTTGAAGAGGTTAAATCTACCAGAGCCTGGGGCTACATCCTGGCATAGTTGATGGAACAGCTATCTTACTTGCAGGGGTAAGATAGCTCAAATGCTTGGAAATCCAGCCATGAAATGCAACTTATCAAGGCTAGAACTTTTTTTGTGTTAAGTATCCAGCACCAAAGAGTAGTTTTAAAGCAATCTTCTATATAACATGTGCTGTTTTTTCCCTATGAAACAGGAGACTAAGATATCCGAGTTACTAAATCAGTTGTAGAAGGACAACAGAAATTACTTTTTTTCTGCTTTGTAGTGGCAGAAGAAAGGGCCATATGTTGGTTGATTTATTTTTTATTTTTATTGATTGCTCACAGTCCTTGTTATAAAGGTTGGCAGTTTTATTATTGTGTGTCCTCAAAATAACAATACCCTACATAAGAAGGGGGGGGAGGAGGAAGACTTTTGATTTGAGTATTATTTGTATTAAAGTAGTGTCCAGAGGCACTGACAAAAGCCAGGGCACTCTTATGCTGGGTGAGGTAGGAATGCAGGATAAGAGACAGCTCTGTTGTAATGTTAATATTGGCTTATGCTATAATGAGGCAAGAGTCACCAGGGGATTTTGTGTGAGGGGCTGAAGTGAAGGTAGGTTAACTGATGTGCCTGATGTTACACAAGGCTACTGAGGCAGAATCAGGAGGCACACCTACACTTTTTAAATCCTAGTCTGCATGCTTTGACAAAAGACTATTCCTTTCTTCCCCTTTAAAGGGTTCTGATTGTGCCCAGCCACTGCCTCAGCTCCTAAAGCTGGTAGCTGCAAGTAATTGAATAACACAAATGTTCTGTCAAAGTCATTTTTAGCTTGTTAATTATTCCCAATCACACATTCTTTCCCCTTCAAGTGGAGCTAGATGACATCAAAGCCATTTGAGGGATGGAGGAACACTTCAAGTATTAACAAGAACAATGGAACAGACTATCCATTTTATTCCAATTAATTTAAAGGGGAAATGGCTGGATGCTGGCCAGGATCTACCTTCAGAAGTAATAACAGAAAATGGTTGGAGGTCATGGAGGATCTTACACTCGCTGTACTTGTGCTGGGTATTCTTGCAGGGGTCCCAAATTACCCATCTCTGCTATGCTATTTCTAAATTTGACTGGACATGGATCTGGGCAACCTGCTCTAGCTGACCCTGCTTGAGCAGGGGCTTGGACCAGATGGTCTCTAGAGGTCCCTTCCAACGCCAGCTATTCTCTGATTCTGTGATGTGATGCTATACCAATGGCCTAGAATAGGACACATGGGGTGGCAAAAATTTGCTTGGATATGGCAGGGAGCTCTCAAACTCAATGGGCTCCCAAAGAAAGGATCTACCTCACTGCTTCTGCAGGCTGGTATGAAACAGGGAGTAATGCAATTGAAGTGACAAACATGGGAAGGAGAATTCCTCCTTGGAAATGAAGGTTGTATTGCTTGAACATATTATAGACAAGGACACAGAGAGAGTGGGGAGGTGCAGAAATGAGGAAGCAGAATGCACAGCATTCAGCTGGGATGAAGATCCAGGCCGAGAGGCTATCTTCATAGGTATCTGGACCTTACTGCATTTCAGTTCCAGTAAAGGCCCACTCTTTAGTGGTGGATTTGCCTCTTTGAAGGCTACTGAGAAAAGTTATGGACTACATAAAATTCTGTTGGAACTGACTCTGCTAGCAGAATTGCTGCATTAGGATTAAAAAGGGTCCTGTCTTAACTTCAGCCAGAGTAGCTTTCTAGTGCTGGATCAAGCCATGCTGTGATTACAGGGCAAAAGCTGCTAATGAGGGTTTAGACACATACTTGCTTAGTGAGGAGCAGCATGGTCAAGCACATCACTACCTTCCCCTTCCTGCCAGTGCTGATTTGATGAAATAGGACAAAAAAGCACTCCCTGGAAAACCAGGGATTTCTCTCCTCTTTGGTGTGGCTTTGATGCAGATGTATGAGGAACACCTGCCTGAATCATGTAAGGCCTGGAATGAAAGTCTAATGAAGTCATCTTATTACTGGAGCTGGGCAAAAATACATTGGCTCTAAGGAGAAGTAGCAGTAGGAGTAAAATTAGAGGAAGAGATGTGTGATAGTTAATGCTTTTTTTTGTTTATAAGGCATTTTCCAGTCTCACATTGAATCCTTTTGCTTTTAAATGCAAAAGGAGACAGTCACTGCTGGGAAAATGTTCACAATTTTTCTGCACTCCATGAGTTGCAAAAGAAATTATTTTTTATTTGATTCAATGGGTGATCCACTGTATGCTCCAATAAGCCAGAGCACCAAACCATGTGCTGAATCTCGTCTATAAGTTTCTGAATGCATGCTTACAAGTAGCAGGCACACTTTGGCCCAGTGGTCATTCACATGGCCTGTGAGTTACACAACAGTGTGAAGATCCTGTTTAACGAGACAAGTTAACTTACAATGCAAGGCATGCTTATCCTTTTCTAGCTCACTCCCTGCTGATGTCACCTGGGCTGCTAAGGATAGAACAATCTTATATCAAGACCTTTCATCTGTCCTGGGTTTTGGGAGCATGGGAATCTCTGGGCTGTTCCTATGCTCTCCCTGAACAAGGGTGTGTCAGGCATTGCAAACCAGTGTTGGCTGTATGCTAAGAAGCATAGAGCAGAATATTGTTGTTAGGTGACTGAACTTTGTAGAGGTTAGTCTTCTAAATTGGAGGAGTTGGAGCTTAGCTGGAGAATGGAACCATTTTTATTATCATTCTAACCAAGCAACACAGTTTTTATGTAATATTTTTAATAAGGGAAATCTATAAATAAGTTTTTTCTTCATGTTACTGACAAGAAACATGCATGGAGAATATTACAAGTACATGCATCAACAACATTCAAATGAAAATAGGACTGTTTGAACTACAGTCTAAATGACTAAAGGCATTTTTTTCTTTTCAGATCAAAATGGCAAGAAAATGTCAACAGCAGAACAGTTGCATTTCATAGTCTAGCAGCATCATTTTACACTAATTTCTGAATTTCTGGTTACTGGCTCATCTATCACAGTACCATAATCAAAATCACAGCTCTGCTTCTTCCTTTTCAATTTCAGGAGTTGCTGTGGAGATTACAAACTCTTCAGCTGCTGTTTCAATAAAGATGGACTTTTTAAATGAGTTTAATTTGCTGAATGATCATTCTTCACTTAAATCTGCTGCAAATAGAAAATGCAGTCTCAAAATGATCAAATACTTATTAAATATACTTCAATATTATATAACAGTATGAAATGGGATCTGTTAAACATAGTTCTCTGGTAACTGGACATGAGAGCCTATGGATATGGAGACTGTTGCAGAATTCTGGCTGCACCCTTTGTTAAACAGAATTTTACTTGCCTTATTCAGCAAGTTCAAAAATCAGGGTGTTTTGAAGTTGGTATTTCATTCCACCCTTCTTGTAGGTTGCTATTTCAATGAAGGTCAAATACAGGTCAGCCTTAGGACCTAAAAACTTGGTGTAATCTGTTCAGATGGAAAAGTGGGTATATGGCTTATCTTGATTCTAGAAACACAGCAAACATCACAGAGGAGTGTTCCAAGCTTTCTATAACCCCAGATGAGTTTCACAGTTTGAGACCTTCTACTTCCAAAACAAACTAGAACTAGGAGAACAATAACATACCAGCTTGGACTTCTACAGCAATGTCCCTGCTAGAGTGGAGAAAATAACACAGCTGTACAGAAAACAGAACTTAAAGGCCTAGAGTTTTAGTAGGGTACAAATTGGGGAACATGAATAGGAAGCAGTGCCAAACTTGGGAAATAGAAATTAATAAAACAATTCAATTGTGTTCCCATCAACCATGGTGTAAACCTGGAATTATTCCATGAGAGCTGTGGTGTTCGGCTTCGGATCAGCCTTTATGGCTTTCGTTTGGGTCTCAGGCTGCTGTATCTCAGGGCTACCTCCTTCCATACCAGTAGGGGAGCAGCACCCTAACATGGATGTGAGTTAGGAGGGCTCCATCCAGGAATATCCTGGTAAGCTAAATGATAGTTGCAACCCTGGTTGACATTTCCTATTGAAGGTATAAACTTAATTTACTGAGCACTAAAGCTACATATTTATCTCAGCAAAAAGAAGAGAGCTGTACTGCTAAAGGAACACTAACTGGATCTGGAAAATTCACAAAGGAGCTTTTAGACATGAGCATGGGATGTCTGGAGGTGTATCTGAGCAAGCAGAGGACAGAGGCAAAGCCCCTGCTGTGTCTTGAATTGGTGGCATGACTCCCAACAGTGTGGATAAAAGCATCAGGAAATTGCTGGGGAAGTGATTTCCAGTGGCTGGTTCTGGATCCAGCTGTGATTTGTTTTAGCAGAACCTGCTTTTGACACAGGAAATAATCTCCTTTACTGCTCCCTGCATCTGAGAGAAAGCAACAACACTGCAGTAAACCTGAAAGAGTATTAATCTCCTCTTGGTCCTAGTCAGGTTTTCTCATCCAACAGTTCCTTTGTCCTTAGAGTCAGAAAAGAATAATATTATCTTGCACCTTCTTCCTTTCTGTGGTGATATGATTTTGTTCCAGTAGGCACTCTCCTGCAGAGGGCCACCAAAATATAGTTTCTTCAAGAACAAGTTATTTAAAAAGATCAAAACATCCATGAGGAATTATCTTGGCTACCCTTTAAAAATCTTCCTTTCTCATCTTCCTTTCTTATTTTTTCTCATTCCTCTACTGTAAAATGGAGCTTTTTTGGCAGAAACAGTAGAGATCAGAAACGTATGAGCTGTGGACAGGATACTGGATCCTCGGCAGGAGAGAGATGGAACCCAGTGCCTGTGTCCATGTCTCCCTACCATGTTCAGCAGGGAAGTGACCACAGCAGAGCCTGAAATTAAACACTGTTGTTGCTTTTAGTTTTTATTGTTGTTGTTACAATTTTTGTTCCAGGGCAGCAGAGCTGTATATCAGAGATGGAACAGAAAATGCTGCAGATGGAAGGAAATTATTATTATTATTATTATTTTTTTTTTGCAGATTAATTTAAGGGCTAGGAATGGTCCACTAGGCATGGTATCAAACCACAGTACGCTGGAGAACGTAAGGCAATTTGCTGAAGTATAGTTTATAGTTCCTGTGGCTTTTCCAAGTTGAGATTTTGCCCAAAAGATAAGACTGTCTTAATGTATCTTCAGGTAAATTGAGGACAACTCAGAACTGAGAAAAGGGGGAAGCAGGGAGCAATGCAAAATGGTTATATGCTGGATTTCAGGCACGCCCTGCAGTTTATTGTGAATTCAGTGTCCAGTCGAGGTTCACCCAGACTAGCCAGTCTTCTGCATCTAAGAAGTTTTTAGTCTGGGATGATATTAGAAAACAAGTTCTCTCCAGCACAGCTGGTCTCTGGCACGGTGTTCAGGATGAGATAGAGACTTTAGATATATTCATGGTGGCTTGCTGTAGGAATAGGTGGATGTAATGACTTCCAGATCCGGATATGGAAATGCTGGAAATAGATTGTCCCCACCAAGGAATCTGCCCTGAGGGTTTCTGGAACAGCAAGTTGTTTGTTTAGCTATATTGCTGTAACAAGTCAGGAGGTCACTGTCTGTTGGTCTGAGTGGATAGCATGGGATCACAGCTGCCCCCTCTGTCCCTTATTGCTAAACAGGTGGGAAGGGGAGTGTGGTTACCCAGGTGTTTTTTTCTGAAAGATAGCAAACTTTTTGACTTCAACCTTCTTCTGTCCTGGGACAAATTCCATTTTTGTCAGATTTATATTAAGATGGACACAATGCATCACGCATCAATGAGTAGCAGGCAAAGACTGAACAGCTAGGATTTCTTCCCAGCTCTATGACTGTCTAGCTTGGCAACCGTGGGTCAATCATTTGGCCTCCCTCAACCTCTGTTTCACTGTCTGTACAATGACAATACTGATATTAGCTGCTTTTATAAGCAGCTGGGAGATAGCTGATAACAAATATCTGATAATAATCCTTCAATTATTGTTATGAATTGCTCCCCTACTTTATTCACTTTTAAATTATCTGAGGTCATGTCACTTTTTTCTCTTTTGGTTCAGTAGGGCTGTGTATGAAGGGAATGTGTTGGGATTAATCCAAACCACACATCTCTGCACTCTGTCTTATCAAGGTAAAATTATTTTGTAAGAAGTTTTAGGTTCAGCAAGGCATATTTGGTTTTGAGCTCCTTGGAATTAAGCCATCAAGGGGAACATGGAGGAGTGGGAGGAAATGTCTCCTTTCTCAGCACTGTGACTCAGTAGTGGACTGGGTTGAGGAATCCCACCCAAGATACAGGTGACCCAGACTGGGATACCCCTTGTCTAGGTGACTGCCTTTGCCTGCAGCTAAGGGCTGCTCCGCAGGAATGTCTGGACCAAAAAGAGTAAACGGCAGCCAAAGCCGAGAGAGGCAGATCCTGTGCGCTGTTAGGACTCAAGTTTAATTCCTCTGCACCTCCACAGGCCATGAGACCTGCTCTTATACTTCCTGATGTCTCTTGTGAGCCTCTTCCATTGCTCAGGGAGGTGTCTCCGTATGGGCCAAGTTGAGAAATGCTGTCACTGCCTGATTCAGGGATGACTGGTGGTGCATATACCTCACTGTGAGCTGTCTGGTCCACTAAGTTTTGCTTGTATATTGCCCTCAGCACTGGGAGACAAGGGTTTGAGCCTTCTCCAGCAGAAGAGGCAGCTGATCCTGTGCCTCTTCCTGTTCTGTGCTAAGAAATTCTGTCCCACAGAATTTCCAGGGGTTACCCGTAAGAGGAACCCCTTCCTGACCGATTTTGTGTCCTGCTTCATTGCTGAAAATTTCCAGCAAATACTAATGGCATGAATTTTACTTAAATTAGGAAATAGCTCTTGTTACACCTGGAACTTGACTTTTCAAAACATGAACTACTCCTCAACAATACAATTTTTTTAAACCCAGCTTTGTTCTCATAATGGACCCACCCTGAATTACATCCAGCTGAGAATCTGCCTTTGAAAGATTTAAGGCACATCAGGATTCAGAGATTCTCAAGGTACAGAAATTTGGCAGCATCAGTGCATGCCTTCGCACTCCAGTGTCCTCCCTTGAAAGCTGAAGGCCTGCCAGTTGTTGAGTATTATTATACAATTAACCTGTTGGGAGAAATGTCCATGCCATCATGGACTGTAACTGTAAAGCTTGCAACAAATCATCACAATGTAATAAATCCAACCAGTGGTGAAGACCTTCCCCTTTTCCTCTGAGGCATTTACATGTCATTTGCTTTGTGCATTTTTCTCTTTATATGTTTTGTTATTAATAATAATATAAAAATGATGAAAAGATCCTCGAAGAAGTCTCAGGAAAGGAATTTTATAAACATCACCGTGGAATAAAATAAGTACATTCCTTTTTATCAGGACATTTTCCATTACAAATGGCCAGCTTTCTCATCACCCTGCCAACAGCTTTGCCTGCCATCTGTTCACTGATGTCATACTATGAAGCTCACTCTCAAAATTGATTTTTGGGAAGCCTAGGGTTGTGTTAGAGAAGTTTTGTTTAGGAATAAATATGCTGGCATCTCTCAGGATTTTTTTTTTTAGAGAAATATTTTTTTGTTTGTTTCAAAGCTTAGATTGCTGTCTTCACTATACAAAGATAATGACCAACATTTTCTGCAGTTACTGGAGATTTTGGCCCTTGCTGTTATGGAGGGATTAATGTAGAACCTCTTAAGAAAGAGGGAAAATGGGAACCTGATTTTCAAAAAATGTTGTGCATTTGTCTTCTGGAAACCAGACTTTTTAGGCAGACTAAGTCAGACATCTAAATTCTTAACAAATGCCTCAGAAAATATAGGTCAAACAGAGCTGGTTAGGAAGTGAAGGGGGTGGGGAAAGAGATGCTTCCCTCAGGGGAAAAAAGATTTTTCAAAAAAATTTTTTTGGAAAGAAAACAAATCTCCCTCATCTTTCCAGTTATCACAAAAATCCAGGGAAATTTCAAAAGGGAAATGAAAATATTCTTTATTTAACACTTCCTCTCTCCCAAAGAAAGAAACAAAACAACAAAAGTATTTGGAAATGACAATGAGAATGTAATGGAACCTCGATGTCAGGGTGCTCCTATGACCAAGCTCAACCTTGGCTGGCTTGCGCTTTCCAAGATGTATCATCACCGTTTTCTAGTCTTTCTAAACTCAGACATATCCCCACCTTTCCTTCACCACCCTGCTCCCACCAGCACCCAGAAAAGTTGACTGCGTCATCCCCCATCCCACCCCTCCCTGATGAGCCTGCTGCTCTCCAGCCGTTCCCAGTTTACCTGCCCAGTCATCCAAGGAAGCGGAGATTGCATGATATAAAAATCAGGAAGGCTAGCCTGGCAGAAATTGGGATATAGTCCAGTCATGAGTGGGTAGGACGTGATGCCAGCAGAGGAACAAGTTTATGGGCTCTCATGTAGCCGCTGGCAGATTTTGGCCGGCAGCACTGGAGCAGGTGCCCCAGGTGGGGAAAGGGATGAGAGGATTAGGGACCATGCGGATGCTGCAGCTGTGCTGGCCAGTGGGAAGCTTTCATCATCCCAATGTGAGGTGAAGGCAGCCTGGCTCCCATCCCATGCATGTGTATATCAAGTTTCCTGTGGGATTCCCTTGCCGTGAGAGCTGTCCCACTGCTAATGTGACAACGAGAGATCATGGACTCCCTGCCTGTGCTGAGGTGTTTGGAAGAAGTATGGAGACTACATGCTGGCAGATGTAGGGTGCCATTTTTTGGTACAGACCCATGTAAAACATTTCAGACACAGCTGAGATGAGGCCCTTCTGAGGTTTGGTCCCCCTGACATAGCTGCTAGGTCATCCACATACCAAATCCTAGTGTCTTGATGCTCCAGGTAGGCAATCAGGGGCTGTAGTCTTGAGTGGGTACTTGTAGCCAGAGCTTGTTTTATAACCAGACTGGAGCCTGTTTCTGTACAAATTAAACACTGAGGTGAGCACAGGGAATATAATAGTAGGGTTCTGGGGAGAATAAGGGCATCGGAAAACCTATTTCACAAGAGAAGGCAGGAAACTTTGCATGTTTTTTCTAGCAAAATGAAGGTCAAGAAAGGATGGATTAACTTTCTGACTACACTGAGATTGGAGAGAGTAAGATGCCAGAAAGGGGGAAGAGCTATTTAAGTTGTAGGAAAAATGTTTCATACCAGAACACACGAAGATAAATGTGGCCAGGAATAAACTGAAACTGGATAGAAGCAGGAGTTTTCTGACCATTTGAGGAGTAAAGCTCTGGAATGACCTCCCAAAAAGAGGAGTAGGGGAAAATAATCTACCTTGCCTTCTGGTGAAGGTTTTCTCTGTATACAAAGAGAATAATATGTTTATGAGCAGGAGACCTGCTGTCCCAGGAGTGTCCCAGGTCAGTCTGTTTGGACTGAAATGGATGCAGTGCCCCTATCCTTTTTACTCTTCTGCCGCACAAAGCCAAGTGTTTGGCCCCGACTTCTGAACCATCTTCCTGCTGAATCCAGCATCACTGTCTGTCTAAACTGGAACACCACATTTGTAATTAAGTCTCAGGCAAGATCTTTATTCAGTAAGTGGCCCTGAAAAGCCCTTTTTGTGTGCTTGGCCAGATCCCAGATCACTGAAGAAAGCAGCACAGAAGCTAAAAATGAGTCAATTTAATAGAAAATGGGAAATGTTCCTAGGTCAAGTGTGCATCTGTGCCTCTTTATATATCCTGATCTAAATATAGATGCTCTGAGGGCTTGCTACAGATAACTGGAGAAAGGAAGGTGAAAGGAAAGAAACCACTTAATTTCCACTTCTGCTTCCCCCAGCACACTTCATGGTGTTCAATGTTTTTAAATTCTAATTCTGTTCTGGTTTAACCTCTTGAAGGCTCTGGATAGTGAAGCCACAAAACTGGGAGGCTGGCTTGAAGGAAATCCCACCTGCAAAAGAGAGTGGCAAGGAAAGGCCTCTCTTTTTTAATTACCCTGCTTAATCCTGTCATTCCAAAACACTGTGGAAGGCTGGAGTTGATCATTTGTTTTCTTAAATTACCATAAATTGAAATTTATGGGCCAGGTGATTCTCTTTGAAAAGAGTCCTTGTTTGCTGGAGAGGGGAGGGTGGGGCCAACCTGTCAGTAGAGAGCTTTTGGGCTATTCCAAAAGAAATTCCTTTTTTTTTCTCTCTCTCTTCCTATCGATGTTCCCTCAAAGCAAAATAAATAAATAAAAGCACTCAACCTTCTTTTAAGAGTTGCCCACAAAGATTCCTTTCTTAGCGCTATTTTTTTTCTTTTTATTGGTCCTCCTGATTCCTTGGCACAGCAGAGGGGAACTAAAAAAACTCTAGAGACAGTAGGAACCTCTTGGGGACACCTTGCTTTCTTTTTTTTTTAATATGGGCCATTTTTGGGACAAGTAGGTTTTTCTCCCCTAAGCAATATTGCAGGGGATAGGTCAAAGATGCCTTGGGACTTGCAGCTTATCCCTCTATTGTGAACCAAGTATGTTCTCTTTGCTGAGAAGGAGAAGGATGTTGTTGTGTGTTCCCAACATCAACACTGATTTCCCTGGACTAAGTATTCTGAGCTTGTCTACACTGCATACTGCACACTTCTTATTGAGGTTTATGCTAACATGTTTTACCTTGTGCTGCCTGAGGCTAAGAAAGGGAATAAATTGTTCTCTGGGTCTCCTGTGGATTGGACAAGAAGTAATAGGATTAAATTGCACCAAAAAAGAATCAGGTTAGATATTAGGAAACACTTTTTGACACTTAAATGCTGGAATACTTTGCCTAGGGAAGGGGTGGAATCTGTGTTATTAGAGATTTTTAAGAAGTTAGAAAAATGTTTGGCAAAAATGGTTTAATGGAGCTGAATCCTGCCTTAGGAAAGGGGATTGGACTCAAATGGTGTTCCTCAGCCCTTGTTTTCCCGTTCCCAAATCATCCAAGGATGACTTTACCTTTCTGATCTGGGAGGAACCATAGTCCTGCTAGTGCAATGTTTCTACAATAGATCACACTTCCAGCCTACTACAAATTGAGAGCGTTGCTGTCGTCATCCTTCCCACCCTCCCCATGAATTCCTTGTTTGCTCCCACATGCGGAAATGAGTGTATATACTGGAAAATTAAATAGTTGCAAAGCTTCCTGGCTACTGCCTGATGCCCACCAGACCATGGACCACAGACTGAAGAATGCTGGCTGTAGTGACCTCCTGAGGCCCATTCTAGCCCTAATTTCTCTGATCCTAGCAGCACTTTTTTTTTCTCTGCCCAACTCTCTGTCACTCACCCTGCAGGACTGTGATATATGCAAATAAATATTGTATCAAACCTGGTTCTCCCTCCAAAGACCTGGGTGCTCTTACTTCTCCTATATGCCAAGTCACCTGTCAACACCTGATAATTCTGTTTTTCCCCTTTTTTTCCTTCTCTGATCTTCTTCTGTTCTTGTGTTGTGCCCTTCTGTTGTCTAGCTGTAATGGTTTCTGAGCACTCCCTGTGAGACAGGAATGATACAGCACAACAGACCTCATTCCAGGAGTCTGAATCAAATACACAAAATCAAGCCATATCCTCGTATTCTGCAAATGGTATACTTCCTCTGAGTGACATGGAGCTCTGCTTTTTTTATACCAAAGAGAGAACTGCTTCTTTTCTGCTGCTCTAGGTCAGGGACAGTTAAAATACAGGATTTGCATTGTCTGAGGTATGTTTGTGAATGTCTGTTCCTTTTTTTACACATCAAATCCTACAGCTTTAATGTCACAATCTTGGCTCAGAGATTTGTGCCCCTTCCTTGTGTCCAACACCACTGGACACAATTTCCCTGCCAGTAATCCCCAGAAGAGTCACATGCTTGCTGTTCTCTTGACCCATATCAAAGGTGACAAGAGGTGTAATTCCCCCCACATGTTCCCAGCAGCCAGTGCCCTTAGAGATCTTAACATCCGGGAAAGAGTGTAGAGTATGGTATGTCACTTCTCCTTTGCCCCTGGGCTGTGCTTCCCCTTTGCTCTGCAGGGGAAACCTGGATGTGTTCCAAACACAGGAGAAATCAGACATGGATGAGTATCTGCAGGCTGCAGAGTGAATGGTGCTCTAACAGAGAAGTCAGACATGTGCATGATAGAGCTGGTTGAGTAGCTGATGGAGGCACTGCAGCTTCACGTCTGAACTACATGCAGGATTATCATTTTTTATAAACATTTTTTTCTGATGAAGCTGGGTTACTGTGGCAATGCAAAGGCTAATAGAATACCCCATCATTTCTGGAGCACAGGAAAGGGATTTGCTGACCTTCATAAGGGAAGGATGATTTTATAGGGCAGGCATTTGGATGGGACTCCTGGGACTCACTTCTAGCTTTGCCACAGATGCAGGCAAGTCACTTAGGCCAAGATTTTCAGAAACAATTAGCAAAGGAGGAGAGAGTAGCTCAAACTGGCAATGGCTCCATCTCTTTAAAATGGGAGCTGGTTTGCTTTGTGGACAGCTAACAGAATGGGTTTGCAAAGGAGAAGCCCAAAGGCAGCAAGATTTGAAGAGAGTTTCTAAATGAAGAAAGAAGCTTGGCAGCATTTAGAAGGATACCTCTGCTAGGAACACATGACAGACTGGGGTGACCAAAGGCCTGAAATCATCTCAATGGCCTTTTTAGGGTGGGAGTTCCTTTAATGAACCTCCAGCAAGGTTTATTTTTTAATACTTTTTGTCTGATGCTTGTTTTTCCATAACAGCTAAGTGAAGACATCCTGCCAAGCTACCTTATTAGATACCAGGAAATATGCATGATGGAGGAGTCATGACTCATGATATAATCTTTTTCACAAACTTGAACACTGTTTGTACAAGTGACTTTTCTGATGCCTAATACAGTGTTGAGCTCACACTGTGGCCCGTTTCTTAGCATTGACTAAGCATCTCTTCTCAGATGGGCCACCTATTTACATTTGACTTAAAGTGGTTTGAGACCTCTGCTTATCAGATTGAGTTGGTCAATGTTTCTAATAACTGACCAAAGGCAGGGGGGGATGCTTCAGTCATGTAAACCTTGTCTTCTTAGCAAACTGAGGCAAAAATTTAGGTATGTATGTGACTGCTTTTAGTCCTTAGGATTTGAAAAGAGCTGAAAGACCCACTAAGACCTGCAGAGGGATAAAGGCAATGCCTAAGAAAGGTCAGATTCATAGCTCCTGTTCTTACTTGATGGGCTTGAAGATATGAGCTAGGTGCTACTGAAATGAAGGGGGAAGAAGAGTGGTCTACAAGGGACACTTTTCCCATGCCTCTGCATTGCCTGTCTTCAAATGAACAGTTTGAGGACTGCTGCATGATTAAGAGATTATCTCCACAGCCTGGTCTCCGGTTGCCTCTCCAAGTGCACAGCTGGAACATGCACCCTGGATTTCACCCTGGAATGACTAGGGACACACTGGGGGCTTGGTATCTCCTTTGAGCACTGGCACATTCATACAGGGTGTGCTTTTCAAAGAGTGAAAGCACATGCCTGCCTGCTGCCTTCTGAGCTGCAAGATATACATCCCTGCTTTTGTGTAAGATATCCTGGTGGGAAGCATACACTTTGGGATGTGACACAAATGAGCAACTATCCTTTCCTTCACCCTTTGTAACTTAACTCTCACATGAGACTGCTGGCCAGAATATCCAGAGAGTTTTCAGATGTGAGTACAACAGGGTTTTATTGGTTGAATTGTTAATTATTTTTGCTTCTTCTTTTCCTTCCCTCTTCAGCACCTCAGCTCATGTATGTCTGTTTTACCTCATTCACATTTATAAAAAGAACTGATTTAATGGTGAGTGGGGGTCTTCATTACATGACACACGTAGTCCTTCTCTGTTGGCCTTGGACTATTCATGCTCTTTCATATGAAGGCAAAGCAGATGAGGGCCTGGTAGTGACTTATCCCTCTCCCCATCACCATTGCAATTCCATCAAGTCCTGTATGCTGAATAACTTTGAATACTGAGAAATACCTCAGGGCCATATCCTCCAGTGCTCTGAGCAGATACAGCCTCGCTGGTTTCTGTATTAGAGGCCAAACTGGTGAGTCCTCAAGTCAATGCATCTGCTTATAGCTTCTGAGAGTTAATATCTGATTAAATCCTCCAGAGCATGTCAGTGTCTGTGCAAAAATATACTGCTAAAGGAGGTAGAGGGCAGGGAGGGGAAAGAGCTATCTGAATCTTTGGGGAAAGAGATGATGTTGTAAATAAAGCTTCATACCATTAATTAACTCGGCATAATCACCCTGTAATTACACTGATAACTATTTATCTTGGGCTTAGACCAAAAACCTTAATGGGGAAAATCCATCATATCCAATTTTTGTCCAGATGCTTAATTCCACAACTAAACTAATCCTAACGGGTCTGTCAGCTTCATTATGGTGCCATTAGAGACAGAAAACCAGAAATTGTTCTGAGTGTCTCTGCCTCCCTCCCGTGCTTGTCCGAACCGATGGGGGAAAAGAGTGGAGGGGAGGTAAAAAAACCAGCCAGCCATGTTTCTAACAGGCCTCGCAAGTAGTTGTGCAACAATAGTTTGGCAATACTTTGAAAGGAGATCATAAGTAAGTGACTGATTGGCCACTGCTGGCACTGAGTGAGGAAATCTAGGGGTTGATGTTAACCCCAGATGAAGGGCTGGCATGAGGCAAACAAATTGCTTCAATCCCACTAAATCCTTTGCAAAGATTCAGACCTGGCAGAATAGAAAATAGGAATGGATTTAGGCTTCAATTAGGCTTCCTGGGAAAATGTCATCTTTCTTGGTGCTAAACTTGGTCTGAAGTGCCTTGACCCTAAAATAGCACTTTCGGCCTATCTTGATTTGACCACTTTGGTCATTACAAGGACGTTCTAGAACAGGACAAGAAATTGTTGGTAAGCTACATGAGCAATGGATAGCAACATGTTTGACCATTCTTCCATTTTCTCCTCTAGAAGCTGCTCATTAATACAATTATCTGTATAAATTTACAATGTATGTAATTGTTACAGGCACTACATACTTGAATAATTGCTTAATTGAACAAATTATTAATTCAAAATGAAAGAAGCTCTTCGCCCAAAGCACATTAACTCTAATGGTTTAAACTGTCAGCCATAAAGATCTTGTCTTGTGATGCCACCAGACGATTTTGTAAAAGGTAGTCTTTCCAGATCTTTTTCTTAGCTTGCAAAAAATGAAGTGCAAGCCAGCTACATGTAGTATAGTTTCTGGTTTGGAATGCTAGTTTTTAGGAGAGAAATATTACAGAATGCATTCTGCCACTGAAGATGGATCTCTCTGTCCAGCCTGGAAACTGAGTGTTGGCAGCTTCTGTTTCTTTCAGGACTGGTACCCTGTTGCTTATTACTTCTTGGTAAACACTGGTAAAGACATCATATACACTGAAGAATGCATTCAGGTCACTGCAAGTGATTATGGCTCCAACAACAAACCAGCTTTGAAGGACCTGAAATGCATTATTACTTTGCAGAAAGGCAACACCTGCCTTTTACATTCATTCATGTTATGCTCCTAAAATGAATTCTATTCCCCTTCTTTCTTGTCCCATGCTTTTATTTATTTTTTTTAGGAAATCCAAGCTAAACAAAGCACTGGGTTTTTTTTGTTTTTGTTTTTGTTTTCCTCCCCAAAGAGGGATGCAATGAGATTCAATCCATTCTCTCCTAGGTAAAAAAAAAAAGTAGGTCTAGCTGCCTGAATCCATGGACAATCTGTTTGTTGTAAGAAATACAGCTTCCACAACTGGGGAAGGACATGCAGTCCTATAGGCCCCATTTCATCACGGTTCTGAAGAACTAGACTGAACCCCAGAACATGACTCTGTCTTCACCAGAAAGCCAATCTAATGAACGGGAGACTTGTGTTCATGGAGTCAACACTGGTAAGGACTCTGTGTGAACTGGGGAAAAACTTGTCATTTCTGTTGGTCTCTGCAATGTGTGTATCTAGGGAAGAAAAAGCATGCAAGTTACTGGAGGAAGGAAGGTTGCACTGAGAAGTGATTTACAGATTAAGAGCTTAGTGAGCCAAAAGCTATCTTTGAATTTTTCTTCTATTAATTTGTCAACAGAGGTCAGCATTAGCTTCCTCTTCATCCCTATTTTCTCCAAGAGGTTTCATCAACCTGTCAGGGTAACAAGACTGAAAAAGCTAGAAATATCCTCTTATTTGGACAGGCTGTTTTACTTACCAGAGACCTTGCTGCTAGTCTAGTTGTCCATTCCTGGCACTACTGCTGTTGGAAAGAGATGGACACCTCCAGCAGGCAATTCAGGTTACTAGCTGCTGCTCAGATCATTTTCTGGAAGAAGCCAAGGCATCAAGATGGAAAACTTAGGTGTATATAGGGTGTGAATATCCTCAAAAGAAAATTACTTATCATAATAGGTGTCACCCCTCACTTTTATTTTTCCAAGCACTGGGCCTTTGTATCACAAATTAAGCCTACTTGCAGCTAGGTCTTTTGAGTTGGCTCCAGACTGCATTTAACACTGCTACTCTTTAATGATTAACAAAATTTTCTTAGAAATATGCTGGCTTCTCTAGAAAGTTAATTACAATATATGAAATCCTCTCCCTCTCTCTCTCTCTCTCTCTCATCTATTCACACACACACACACACAACATGGAGATGATCAATGGAGACCTTACCGGTTATTTGTTTAATAAGAGAAACAAACCTAAACACAAAGAGGGATGGTTAAAAAAAGAATTTTTAAACAAACTCCAAGAACAGCAGCTGATCCTTCTCTTTTGTAAACAAGGCCTTACTGTAATCTTTTTAACTCTCACCACAAGCCAGATTTATCTTTGGACATCCTGCCCAGAAATCCTTGCACTTCTCTGCAGTAGAATAAACATTCAAGGGACCCAGCCATATGGACACACACACAGAGGAGGAAAGAGAGAGACTTGGAGATCAGGCCAGCACAAAAATGTTACATTACAATGGTAAGTCCTGGACTAAAGAAAAAAAAGCAATGAAATCAAATCCCTGCTCTGATTGTGTGTGGGTGGATAACTCACTTCCTTCACACACTTCTTATCCACAGATCCCGCACACAGCATACGAGTACTCCAACTCCTGTGCCTTCCCATCATTTACTTCTTAAATCACTGCAAATATATACAGAAAAAAAGCTTTGAGATAAAGCTGGCACAAGGAAGAAATGCAACTCCCACAGCAGAGTTGTGGCAGTGTGACAAGCTGTTGTACCCCATCCAGTGAGCTGAAGCAACCGAAATTCAGGCCCGAAACTGTTGAACAGCAACTATTTGGTCCGGACTGAGGTCTGCTGCAGTGACTCCAGGAGGTGGAGGTGATACCCGTGCATGCAGAGCCACATGCATTGCTGCATGCACATGCTCTGGGTGCCTCTCTACTGAGCTAGTTCCCCTGGAGTGACTTGCTGCTTTGCAAAGACACTGAGCAGCTGTTTGTTCCACCCCAGCAGGACAAACCATTACCTAGAACTGCTCCTTTTTATTTTTATTTTCGTGCATAGACTTCTGGGCAAATGCCCAGACGATCAAAACTAGGTGCAGGAGGAATGACAAATTAAAGTTCCTTTATGTCAGAGTAATGCTGAGATCTCCTCTATATCATTAGCACAAGTAAGCCCACAGCTATTCAAGAGGTTGATATTAGCTACTCTAAGAGCTGCCTCAGTAAATCCTGACATAATGAATCTTAATACAGAAGCTGATGGTGTGGAGCAGAGTTGAGAGTACTGAGAATTGCACTGTATTGATCTGAACATCCAAAGTATCTCAAAATTTCATCAGGTTCTAAAATAATCTTATTTTCTTGTCCTATCAGGGCAGGTAAGCAGGAGTCTATAGGCAAAAAGTAGTTCAGCTATCTGACACTATGAAGTTGTGGGTGTGCAGAGGGCTTATATACTCTTACGTATTGGAGGGGTATGTGGTTGAACAAGATTGATTAGCAAGACAGGTGGAAACAGGGGACTGGCTAGGAAAGAGACAAGTGAATCAGATAAAAGTGGTCTGGGCATAACTTCTTGCACCCTCCAGCCTGGCCACAGGCCTATTGGAAAGGGGTTTCCAGGGCCAAACATCTACTGCCAGCATGTCACTAGTTACCGATAAAATTCATTTGATGTTGTGCTTGTGCCTGGTGCCAGCCTCTGGCCAAAAGTGACATCATTTTGTCTGTGATCAACATCAAAGAAAGGGAAGAAAGCCTAGGCAACTCACATAAATCTGAATAGAAGCAAACAAAGATATGTCATCAACTCTGGGGATGGCATGGTGAGGAGCAAAGTTTTATTGCCACTTGTTTTGGGAGGACCTGTGTTCCTTGCTCATGGCTCTGCGGTGCATGAGTAATGTGGTTGTCCTGAGTCTCCGACAGTGGAAAAAGAATAATTATACTGCACTGTCACATAGCTCACCCACTGAAGAAGGAGGAAATAAAAAGCAACAGGAAGTTCTCAAGCTCTGAGAACTGTATTTGTGTCATTCATTCATTGGGGAACTGCTGTTGGCATAAAAGCTTCTGGTTTCATGACAGGCCATTAATGGAGGGGGGGGTTCTCTGTTTTTGATTTTGTTCCTTACAGATGCAAAACTCGGGGCAGCTTCATAAGCAAGCTGAAGGAATGAGGTTGTGGTAGTAAGGATGGTGCCTGTGAAATGGTTTCTTGAAACAGAGTCCAAAGTCTCAGGACATTATCCTTGAGTGACCTGGAAAGGACTGAACTCCTACATAGCTGAAGAGTACATGATGTGAGTTGTCAAGAAACTTGCAGCTGCAGGATAATGGCCTGAAGCTTTTTACTGGGGTAGTTCCTTTTCTGTTGGCATTCTTTACTTTTAGTTCAGAAGTTCTCCCTAGGATTCTTTGCTTTTAACTCTTTAATTTAGCTTTCTGGTTTCATACAAGAAAACAGATATTTTTTAACTCTCCAGAACTCTCCAGTGCCTCCAGAAGATGCATGTTCCATTGCAGACATTTTTTTCCTCTTTTAAGTTAAATCTGTCTATTTCAACACATAAAGCTATAAACAAGAGATGAAGAAATCCATCTTTTAAAAAAAGCTGAAGATGGTCAGGGCATGTGTTCTGCTACTCATGCAGAAAAGAGGAGCATCTGGTTTGAAGATAAGGCTTCAATAGCTCCAGCAGCAATTTACAGTCATGGAACTGTCAGCTTGCACCTGCCCTGCAGGCAGCAGAGGAGAAGGGGAAAAGGATGTCTCTTTTTTAAATTCAGAGTTATTCAGTAGAACCTGTTCTGGTGACCCCCTGCAGTCTTAAAATGCCTAAATTCAAAGCTGTGATGATGAATTCACTGAGATACGTTAGCCAATATGTGTTTTTCTGTCATTGCCTTGGACTGGTCTTGAGAATGGCTGAGTTGTAGACCAGGAACATGAGCAGACCTTGGTACTCATGGATACATCATAAAGAGGATCTGCTCTTGGTTTTCAGCTAGTTAATATCCAGTGTCATCAGAGAGAGATAGAAGCACTCAGTGGGCTCTTTTTATACTTTTTAAGTCTGCATAGTCAGGATCAGTCTGTGCATTGGCTTCTGTTAGTCTCTATCCCTCCTCCTTGAAACTTTTGAATCCCTGTGCAGTTTCAACCATACTTAGCAGGCTGATCACAGATCTTAGATATGTATAAGTTCTCATAGGTTTCATAAAAATAAATAGAAACTTGTTAGCCTCATTGGGAGAAAGGGTTCAGTGTGAGCATAACTTTTAGTAGACATCAGAGAATCTACAGCAAGCCTCACCCTTGAGCTACATCTCCACAAAAACAGATTTCATGAGGTCTGCACTCTGTTTGGTTGGACTAAGGAGGGAGTGATTAATCCTGCTAGTGCAACAGCACTGGGAAGGGAGAGTAGGCCAAGCCCCAAACTGGCCTACATGTCAAATGGAAATCTGAACCGGGCATCAGTTCTGATGCTGGAAACCAAATTTTGCTTGTTGCAATGCAGGCCCCCACTGGAGATGTGCCCTTGCTGATGTCAGCAGACACAGATTTACCAGGTAATGAGAAAGACTAATTTGGCTGTAGCCCCCCAATCCTGCTAGCTTTGGAAAAGATGGTTCACAGGTCTGCAGGAGAGAGGAATCAACCTCTCCCCTTGTCTCCTTCTCCCATCTTCTGCAACTCTCTCCCTTTGCCTGTCCCCATACCTGCACCCTCCACCTGACATTTGCATCCAGGCCTCGGTGTCTGTGTCAGCAGGAAGTGAGCATGAAGGCAGACTTCACCCTCCAACACTTTTCACATGGATGAGTTTCACATGGATGGCAAAAATGGAAAGCAGAAAAGTTGCCCACAGTTTCAAACAATAGGAGAGAAACCATATCAGTGTAGCAGTGGCTAAGGGCAGGTTTTTCTTTCTGAGAAGAACTAAGCTGAAGCACTTGAAACAATACCATTAGATGTGATGATGGGACACAAAGACCAAATTTTGGCCTAGAGCGAGGGTAATGCTTAAGCTGAGGTGAGGTTCAGAATCAGTGTTGAGCTGATCTTTGCAGATAAAGGTGTCAAGAATGCATTTCCCCTTCTGTCAGAAATCCAGAGAGGATTTAAATAAATCATCTTAGATTGATGCAAATGATTAAAACCTCAAATGACTTGTACAATGCAACTTCTGCAAGCTCTTGACTTCTGAAGTACTGAAATGACTGTATGGAATTATTTCATTTTGGTATAGTCCAAACACAATACTATGTATTCTATATAAAGACACGCAAACAGCTTTAAAAGTAGTATTAGCACTATTTAAATGTTTTAAATTATAAAAATGTAATTCAAATAAATGACAAGCTTGGTGAAATGCTCCAAGAAAGTCCAAGTGAAAGTCTAATTTTGGAATGATTTACTCTTATTGAAAACATATTCCTGCAAGTATGTCCTTTGACAAAATGGCATTTTCTAATGAAAAAAAGTATTTCGATTCCTTGTTTTTCCGTCAGTTCTGCTTATTGACTTGTTCATTTTTCTCCTAAAATTGCAACTTCCTCTTCAAGGCATTTTTTTTTCTCCACTGTGTTGAGGCATGTAAGCTGCAATTAACTTTCATTAGTAAAAAGTCAAAACCAGTCTCTTCTGTCAGACGTCTCACACAAAATGTGACTGTTGTCAGGAGAGACTTCAAGCAAGCCCATGGAAGAAAATGTAGTCATGTGGCAGGAGCACAGAGCTAGATTCCCAAGGAAAAAACAAAACAAAACAAAACAGGGAAAGACTGAGCTAGTCTTGCAGAAGCACTGTTCTGCATTGGCCTGGGAAGTGAAACACCAGAGATACCATTTCCTCTGTTAACTAGGAGGGGCAAGGATTAATTGGCCTGTGAAAAGGTAATAATTTAAGCAAATGGAATGCCAGAAATGCTCACTTTCAGGGGAAAGTTTATAGTGCTTATATCCTGTCTGCTTTACTTTAATAAAATGTAGAATACTTTCAAATAAACTGTATTTAATAGACTAGAGATACATATCCTCTGACACTTTTCCCCCTGTCTTCACAGCCTGATTGCTGTATAATCCAGTATTTTTTATGTTGTGCAGCTTCAGTGTTTGCTCTATCCTACTTGGCTCTTGGGGGCTGAATTTTGTGCTCAGTCAAGAGAGTAACATTCTGGCAGTACTCTGGAAAGGAACAGTCCTGAGATTGGGAAGGTCCAAGCTGTAACCCACATGCTTGTTTTGCTGTAGCCATATCTCTTTGCAAAGTTCATGTTGTTCTTCATCAGAGGGCATTAAAGCACACATACAAGAAGTCAACACAAAAGGAACTTGCTCATTGCTGTGTTCTTTGTCAATGATAATAACAATAAAACTAGTCGACCTTACAGTAACTGACCAGTAATCACGGTCCAGCCCTGAAGATTATTTATGCATTGATCTCATTTATGGTTAAGCTCAAAGGAGATTAAGGTGCCTTTCTACTAACTCTTGGAAAAGTCTTGAACAAGATAAGGATCCTGCAGAAATACAAAGCAGCATCAATAAAGGTGAATGTTAATGAGGGCTGCCTACCCCAATGGCAAAAATTTCGTTCAGAAAGTTTCTGGGTTGTCAGGATAGGAGGGGAACAACACCAGACTTAGAGCTGTTCTGAGTGACCTGCAGAGGCTGTGGAAGAAAGGAGCATGGACTGCAGGAGAGGACAGGTTGGAGAGGGTCTCAGGAAGTCTGTCAGGTGCCATGACTGGAACACGACCTACCTACGCAAAGCCTCTGTTACTGACTCTCCTCTACTCCAGAGTCAATTCAGTTTTAAAACCATGGAAACCTGATGTCTATAGACAGCAGTTGGAACGTGAGAGTTGAAACATTTTGCCACTAGGCAATGGGGGAGGGAGGAGTTCTTTTTTCTTTTTTGCGTAACTTGCTTACCCGGCTGCTCTAAACTACTGCTGACAGCACTCAAGAAAAGAGAACGACTCTGAATCTCATGAGGCCCAGGTTCATCACTTAAGTACTGAGAAAAGCAGCTGGTTCAAAGCTCTTTATAGACAAGCATTCCTCATGCACTTGCTCTGTGCCTGGCTCATTGTGAATTCATCCTCTGAGAACATGATGGTCTTCCAGATCCCCAGCTTCTCAACAGTGTGTTTCCTGCAACAACAGGCATCCTGAAGGGTCCCTCCCTGAGACTTTGCCTCCTGCACGGCCCTGGGCAGATGGCTAGCATTTCCATGTTGCTAGAGCTGTGTAGACCGTGACCACAATAGGGAGAAGAGTGAGCTCTTTATTAACATCTCCACATTCACATAGCTTGGAGACCATGCAGGATCCCAACAGGGGTCTGCAGCTAAGCCAAAGTACTCTGTGGACAAAAAGGACAATTAAAAAGTTAGTCTAGCCTTCTCCCTTGTATCCTGTTGTTCGTGTTATGGGAAAATCTCCGTATTCATAAGAAATGGGGAGGCGTGAATCCCTTCCAGTATCCCAGAGACCTTATCATCCCTAAAGATAAAAAACAGAACAGCTTTGAAGGGCAGCGATTGTGTTTATTTCATTCTCTTCAGAAAGCTGCTAAATCTCCATGAACAGCATGGTTAGCCCCTGGCTTTCATCTGGTTATTTTGATGAAATAGCAAAGTCATTGCCGTATCAGGAGGGATGGAGGGAGAAGGATGGGGACATCAAGACTCTTCCTTAGCCCCAACCTCATTATTATTGTCTTGTGTTCCCAAGGTGCTCTGCATCCCAGAACTAAGGACTTTTCTGCATCCAGAACTGAGGGGGATTTTGCACAGCTCTCCTCTCATGTCTGCACCTCTGACATCTTTATCCTATGCTGGGCTTTAATAGCATTGGTGGCTTCTAGTAAAGGACATCCCAACTGCTTTATAGTCATCCCAGACCTAAAACACGATGGGACTTGTAGTCCAGATAGCGGGGTTGTAGGTTGCACTAAAAGAAATTAAGGAAGGAGAGGCTAAAGGTATATGTGAGTTCTTTTCTTTTCCTTGTCAGTCCTAAGAAGAAAGCGTCTGCTTGCTAGATGTCTTTAGACAAATGGCTTAGCACTGTCCTTGGAGTAGGCTGAGAAAAGGCATAAAAAAAATGTCAAAGTGCCGGGAAGACCTTTCACGAAAGCATAGGAAGATGAGTTTTGGTTCATGAAGGGTGATGTAACCAGTTAGAGGGGAAACTGAGGTAATTTCCATATCTGATGGTGAAAGGAAAATCTGCCAGTGTTCAACAAGAACATGGTTAGCCTTTCTGTGTTGTCTCTATTAGAAGAGCAAGACTCCAAGAAGCATGTGGGCATGCCAGTCTTTTATTATAGACAATCCTGTGCCATGGAAGTGGAGAGTCTTGGGCTTTCATTCTGGTGGAAAGGATTTTCCTAGCATAAGACTTACAGTTTCTGTGTTGAGAGAGATTTAGGCCAGGTAATGTCTAGTTCAGTCCTTGCCAGATAGCTGTGTCTCCCTTGCTGTAGATGGGCATGTAGGGTACATGTCTCTTGCCCTTTAGAAATATGTTGCCTGGAGAAGCCAAACTATAACTAACAAGTAAAAAATGCTCTGCACAATAAAACAGAATGCCATAAAAGTGTCAGCGCTTCCAAACCTTTCCCTGGTGGGTCACAGCAGAAATATCCATTGTTCCTCTGGGACCTGTCTCCTACCATCTGCTTCTCATTCACTTTCCCCCTCCTGCCACCCCTTGGAAGGATTCTGGTAAGGAGAGCTTTGCACCAATTGCCAGAAGGTTTGAATCCCATGTTTTGATTTGAAGAGTTCCCTCCTCTGAGGGAAAAGTTGGCCTTGTCCAGTGACGCAAGTCAAAAAAAGAAAACAAAAGGATACACCCAGTTCTGCTGCAATTCCCAAACTGATTTCTGAGATTCAGGTGAAAGGCAAGCCAGTGTTTTTCCACTTGATGGCTAAGAAGAGTTTATCTCTAGGGCTGAGTGGGAAACTTCTGTCTCTGTGGCTCATTTGTTTCAAAGCTGGCTTGGCCTGGCTGGCGTGCTGGAAGCTGGAGGAGGTTTTAGCACATGTGAAGGTGACCTGTTGCCTCAGGATAGCTCTTAGAGCATGAAGGCTATTTCCAGACTCTTAGGTCAGGTCAGGACTGGGGGTTACAATGCCATGCAAAGTCCTTACATGTCCCTTCCACCCATGAGGTGGTTCCCTCACTGCCTCAAGCTAATTTGGTTGACGAAGAGGCATAGGAGAAGGGCACTGGCGCAAACCTGAATACCACTCTTGGGGTAGGAAGGCTTGGAGTGATATGGCACTGACAAATCTGAGCCCCCCCTTCCCCCCCACTCTCGGAAAGCAAACAGAGCTTTCAATGCTGGTGTGTCCCCGTCTGTTTCTGTCCCAGCCTAGCCTGTGAGAGCTTCTCCTTGTCCCCTCTGACAGAGCTGCTCGCCTGTTGTCCTAGAGTCATCCCCTCTGGGACCTTCAGCTGACCAGAGGAGGTTATTTCCTCCAGAAGGAGCCAGCCAAAGATATTCTAGCTTTTTTCATTCACCCCATCCTGCCACTTTTATGTCTACCCCAGAACAGACAGACATTATCTTCTAGCTGGATTTTGCCTTTCCTTTTTGGGGGCAAAGCGGTGGCAAACCCAGCCTGTATGTGTGTGTGTTTTTGTGTATCTTTCCTGTGTGTCATAGGGAGGCTTGATAAACCCCAGCACTGTGTGCAATTACACAAGGTTTTCCTGTGTTGCTGCCCACATAACTTTTGCGATTAGAAGAATGACAAAGATGTACTCAAAATACAGTCAAATATAACCAGGCTTGCCATGACTCCTGCACAGTTTATCCATGCAACTGCACCAGCAGGGTAAGGGATAGTGCTGTAACTTTTCCATGTCTGCAGTCCAACCCTTGTATAATCTACCGCTAACAAAGCAGGAGGTTTCAGGATGATGCCTCTCATTAGGTATGGTATTAGTGCAGCCTTAGTTTGCTTCATTCCTTCTCTTCTGGACACTTTAAAGTGTTATTTTTCCCTGGAAATTGCTCTCCTTTCCCTGCACACTCACACACTGACTGGCACTATCTCAGTGACGTCTGCTTTAGATCAGCAGAGAGCTCAGCAGTCTCACTTGTGGAGCAAGCTCCCACTGTCCTGGCAGCCGGACAGCCGTCCTCACTCCAGAGAGCGTCCCTGAGTGTCAGCCAGCAGGTCCCATCAGGAAAGGGGAAGGGGATGGAGATATAAAGTCTGCTCAGAGCGAGGAGGAAGTAGCACAAAGGAAGAGAAGGGAGGAAGCAGATGCTGTCCATGTGCTTTTGCTGATTCCTCTTAGACGTGCTGTGATGAGCCCCCACGGCACATGCTGCACTCCTTCTGCTCACAGAGGTGCATGAGAGGGGAATGAAACTCTCCATTGCATATGCCATCAATTTTGGCCTTCCCAGAAGCTACAGTTTTTTTCTCACATATCAGCAGGCCAGGCTGGCAAAATATGACTCTCCCTCTGGCGAAAACAACCAAGTGTTGCTTCCTGAAGGTCCCAGAAGGTCTGGGTTAGACATAACTGCCTTGCAAGGGAATTAACTCCAACATCTGACAAGCAGATAATTATGGCCTTGTGCCTTAATTAGTGGTCTCTCCTGTAAACATAAGGGTGTTATGCAGCTGACTAAGTCTCACTCATATGCACTGAGAGGCTGGGACAATATTTAACACAGCCATCAGGAAAGACATATTTTTACAGCTAGGAGGAATTGCATCTTCCTTTCCTCCCTGTGGAAAAAGCAAGAATCACTTTCTATACCTGCCTCAAAGACAAGGCAATTGTACGTGGTGCTTCAAGCACTGCTAATTGCAAGCTACAGTCCTACCCCACTGCAGAGGTGCAGTTAGCACTGCACTGAAACATTTTGCTCAGTCCCAATGCAAATAATCACCCACCCCTGCTCTCCACTTCTGAGATTTTCATTTTAGAGCTAGGAAAAATGTACTGAAGGAGGAGAGAATTCTTGGCAAGGGCTGCAGCTGGCTGCCAACCAGAATCTGGGCTGCAACAGGGCGACCAGTTTGAAACCAGACTGTCCCCCATGGAGGACAGCACTTGGTGAATCCACTGGGATTTCATTCAAATGGCTAGGGAGGGCAGGCTCACCAGATGATACCGATTAGCATAGCTCAGCATTCCCCTTCTTTGTAAGTGCCAGGAAATCTGTCCTTTATTGTCTAAGCAACTGAATACACATGCACATGCGCGCGCACACACACACACACACACACACACGAGGTCTGTGGGAGGACTTGCGCTGATGACAGGGTTGAATGCTTGGTGCAAAATCTTTTGTGCCCAGTGGACTTTTGCTGTCTTCCCTGAGATACTTATTTATATGTTTGTTTATTTGCTTTTATGAAACAGCTCAAGAGCTTTTTACCTTCTGCAAACACAGATGATGGTATCAGCTTACATTCACATCATGCTTTTTTGTGGTCCGTTCCTTTTTACAAACAAACTGTTTCTAGGCCTGAGTCACCTGCCTACAGTCTGAAAATCACAGTACACAATGTCTGGCCAAATATTTAAACCGCTGAGTAAATGGACTGGCCCTGGTATCCCCTTTTGTGCTCAGCCATTGGGCTTTCTTTGTTGTCACGCAGCTTAAATCCTTCTTCCCAGTCCTCAGGTTTTGGATTAAATGATAACAAATGTATAGATCCGAGTTCAGCAGAGAATCTACTAGTTGTGTAAAGCCACTGATGACACATATAGCTTTCAAGAATACGACCAGTGGAGGCAAGCAGGAGGGGCTCTCTGGGTCAGGATCTGTAGCCAAGATTTAGGGGTTTCTCTCAACAGGGAAGTGAGGAAATACTGGGAATTTCAATGAGACTTGCAGGTGAGGAATCACTTTTCATCATACAGTTGCTGGAGAAAGCCACAGCATGCAGAGGTCGTGAGTAAAGCACAGACCCAGCCTCAATGGTCGAGACTCTGTTATTAACTCTATCAATGTACTTGGAATAATTGTGCTTCTTTTTCTTGCCTCAGCTTCCCCAGCTGGGAAATAGGGATCCTGTTCCTCACCTCCATTGTAAAACACTTTGAGATCGACCCATGGCAAGTGCTATAGAAGAAGTTAGTGCTAGGAATACTTTTGCTCCCAAGTGAGATATTCAACTGAAATATTTACAAATGTTTAGAAGTCAAATATTTGAAAGTCACAAGACATATTTTTCCGTGAATGTTTTGCAGACATTGAAAAAGAAAGCCAAAATTGAACATACTCTGTCTACTTTTGCTGAACAACTTTTGACTATGTGCAAATATTGGAGTAATTGCAGCATTAATTGCCTGTCTGCAAGTATTAATTATATTTAAAAACAGGTATGATCACCTAGAGTTATTCAGGGTTTTGTGTACTCTTACCTTTATGAATATCAAAATGGTATAAAAATCAGCATCATGGTTTACAGGGATTTTATGGAGGAGAAGAAAAACTTTGCTTCTTTTCTTGAGATAAGCTTAAAGGTAGTGCAGACTATCTATTTCAGGCCTTTCTTTTGCCATGGCCTCTCTCTCTGCACCTTTTCCCTTGTGTAACATGGCTGTATACCGCTATTTTTCAAAACACTAAATGTAACATTTTTCCTGTGTGCTTTGTGCAGTAATTGGTCTCTGCAAATTGGGAATATTAGACCTTGGGCCTCTGTATGCATCCATTGAAGCCAATGGAAAGAACTTGGATAAAGTTTTTCCTCCTTTATTTACTGAGTCTTGGTGGCACTGGTGTGCAATAAAAACCTGCCCCAAAGGTCTTACAGGAGAATAAGGAGCAAAACAGAGTGGACTCTCAGATCTGACTGAGCAAATTTCTATGTCCCGTTTGGGTTGCAGCATGTCCCTAGCCCAGACTCCAACCACTACCGTTGCTAACTGAAGGAGGAGAAAGGGAACAAGGAAACTTTAATCGTTAACTTTTAGCGAGAGTGGAGGGGAAAAGAGAAAAAAAAAATCTTCTTTCGAGTGGGTAAAATCAGAGTGTTTCTTCTTCCTCTCCTCCCTCCTCCCCAGTCAGGACAAAATAAATACAGTAATTTCTAATGAAATCAGGAAGGGGGTAATAGTTCCTGGAAGAGGAAGAGAGAAACTGCTAGGAGATCCCTGCCAATGGTGTTCAGTTACTACAGAGAGAGCACTGAGCAGCCCCAGGAAAGAACTTTGTGGGACAGATTCCTTTGGCTAACTCTGATTGAATTTTGCTTTTTCATTGGGCAACAAGTTTTTTTCACTTTCTTGCACTGGAGTGTGTTACTGTGATGTGTTTTAAACCCAGACTGTCACAAACAGTCTCATTCTGTTCTCTCTCGCATGCCTGCAAAATGAACTGCCATCCTATCCCTTTTCTGTCCCTGCTGAGGTGCTCTGGGGGGTATATTGCCAGGAATCAGCAATGCTTCCTCAAAAATGTTAATGATACCAATCAAAGCCTTGTTTGCAGGCCTCACATTGAGCACTGGAAAATCTGAGAGTCAAATAATAGGGATGCCACAGCTAAAGATCAGAGAGAGCATCTGGGAGGGACTGTAGTGAGGACAGCAGCATAATCTAGTATCTCTTTGTAGTCTGCAAACACTGTTATTCCCAGCACTTCTAGTAAGTGATATTGGAGCATTTCAACCAGTCAGCAAACTCTACAGTATGTTGCTGCCCACTAGCAGATGGCCTGCATCCATTTCTTTTTCCAGTTTAGTGGCAGGGACATGCAGCACAGTGAGGAAAAGTTCGATTCTGACCTTGTTTTTTTCACTGCAGCAGTATTTATTGCACTGGATGGTTTGAATTCACCTAGGCCCCTGGGAGGTGCTAAACCATGGATCATTGTGTGCCAGATGCTGTATAAATGCCAAAGGAAAAAGATAGACCATGCCCCAGGGAGTTTATGATTGGAGCAGAAGGCAAGAGTTAAAATATTCTATAGGTAGATGGGGAGTAAGGAAAAACCAGAGAACTACATGTTGGATATTGCTCAACATGATAGTGAAGACTCAGCAGGATGTGACGTCCACAAAGCTATAATGAAAGGCACAGGGAGAGCTAAAACGGGAATCTGGGTACCCTCACTCCTCTTCTTGCTTTAACTTGAAAGTGAATTCCTCCTTCTCTTACATCCCAGGATTTCTTTCTTAAACCATTGTGTTTAGCTTTTCTGAAGCTTTGAAGATTTTCTTCTTTTGGTCCAACTGGAGCCATTTCTCTAGGTGGAGAAGGAGTCATGAAGATGAGAAAAAGCAAATGAAATGCACTGTTGAGGCTTTGTGGATCTGTGCCGTGTAGACAGGCAGGGTTTGAGCTCTGAGCTAGCACAACACTATCCAGTGGGGCACAGAGCTGGAGTGGCTGAGAGATTTTGCAAATTGTGGGGTAAGACAGTCTGCCAAGTCAAACAGGGAAGGCAGGAAGAGGAGGGGGAAGGTTTTACTCCAACATGCATGCATGGTGCATGCACACACCATGTACAGAACTGAGCTTTGGAAAGGATTAAAGACACATGCTTGTTCCATTAACCAAAGTGAGAGAGGCCAGGGAGGTGTGCATATAGGAGTGGGGAAGTGGGGAGAACAGAAATAACACAGTGCATTAACAAGATAAGAACTAGACAGGGACAAATAATGTATCGTTACACCCCAGAGACAAAAGGGCACCATCCAGAGAGCTGAGGCTTACACACTAATCATCTTGACTTTGTAATGTTATACAAGTAGGGGCACATTCTGTGGCTTGGGAGACTTTGCTGAGTAAAACCCTGCAAGCCACAGAAAAATGCTTAAGCAGCCTTTTAAAGCCTGGCAATATTCCAGCCTTCCTCCCTTCCCCCTGCCCCCCATCCTCCTACCCCCACCCCACCGCTGTAACCCAGCCAGAGAAGCAGGAAAGCCCTTGAGACAGACAATCTTTATTGGTGACAATACAAAAGGCTTTTAAAGACAATGGGAAGATTAAAGCATTAAGGCCAATCGCTGCATTCTTGTAAGTGATCAGGGTGGCAACAAAATATTTAAGTTCCCACACAGCAGAAGTCTTTGGGTTCAGTCAGGAAAGGAGGTGGGGAGAGGGGTGTTAGGAGGGAAGGGCTCCTGACCACAAGATTTTGGCTTGGTTAACGTTGCAGCGGGGCTCAGCCCCTGCACGCTTTCCCCCAGGCCCTAGTGGAGGTGGGGAGGGGGTGGAGGAAAGGGTCAGGCCATGACGTGCAGCATCTTAGTGGGGTGGGACCTTGGCAGCCGGAGGCCCTCTTGCAGCAGCCCTCACGCCTAAATATCACCCTAATGCTCCCAGTCTGAGCATGCTGCTCTTGCTGCCGCTGCTATTTCAGGAGGTGGCAGCCCCCCTCCGTGACTGCCTGGAGCCACCAGTCTGTAATTTGAAACAGCAAAATCCCTTTTGGTCGATCTTCCCACTTCAGGATAAGGCAGGGCCTGTTCTCTCTCAGCGGCATAGTCACTCAGCACTTCCCCAGCTCCTATCTGCAGCGCCCCAGCTCTCAGCTCCTTAGGATAAGCGCAGCAATGTCGGCTCCTGCCGTACCAGCCGCTCCTTCCCGCCGTGCCATTGATTACAGCCTATTCAGATTGCAGGGCTGAGGTACACCACCCTCGCGCTGGCACAGGAGCTGACAGAGGGAAGTTTTGCCAACAGGAGGGAAATTTTAACGACATGAGGTGGAGCTGTGCCCACCCAGGAAAAAAAAATCCAGGTATATGCGGGACCAGCTGGGATATGTGCAGAGCTGGGAGGGAAAACAGAAACCAGGAGGCCTGGCTTTGCCTCTTGCGTCCTGACTCCAGTGCTGAGCGCATCTGGCAGGCAGAGCTCTAAAACCACCCTGAATGGGGGCTGTCTCAGACAAGGCTCCCCATGATTCCTACTGCAAGCCAGGACTACTAGTAGGAGTTTTATGTGATTGTGCAAATATTTGCTGAAAGGTTGCTGCTGTCGATGCTCTGGCATCCTGTTGGCAAATTGGTGAGGTGGGGGAGAAATAAGAGCCACTGCTTAACTGGGAAATTGTGAATAGACTGTGCTCATGGCAAACAGGTCATGGGCATCCAGAGGCTGGGGTGTAGATGCACAAAGTGTCTGTGGATTGTTTTTGAATGGTAAATTGAGCTCTTCAACACTCCATGAAGAGGAAAGGAAAAAAGAGACAAGGAAGGAGAGTCATACCTCCTCCACGTAACTGAAAATTTCACCAGAACAAGTAATTTCAGAAGATATATGTGTTTCTTCAGGCAGGAGAACAGTGGCTGTTGAATGAATCCCAAACTACTATTTTTCCTCCAGTTTCAGACCCAAAGCTCTATCTTCCTTCCCAAAACCCAAAGGCTTTCTGCACCCCGCCCCCTCCCAGAAAATGTTCTGGTAAAAAAAAAAAAAAAGCATATTTCATTCTTGATTTCCAAGGACCTGCTTTTGTCTTCTGATATTTTGCTCTTCCTTTTCTTTGCTGAAGCAGGAGGGGCCCTTTTTTGCTTTTGGGCAGTGGTTTAGCAAAAATTTTCAGACTTACCCTTGCCTCAGCTTTTGTGGTGGTATCCATTTTGAGTGCTTGATCTGTGTATAAATTTGTTGTACCAAACTTTAGATCTGCTCTACCTTTTATGTTTTTTCATCCACGGGTTTGCGTACCCTAAAGTTTGTCTCCTTCCCTCCCTCCTTTCCTCCCTGTCTCCCTCCTCATACTCTTACTATCAACTGAGCTAAGAGAACATATTTCTGTTGTCTACTCTCTATTCTTATACTCATGATAATATTCATACAGGCTGGCACAATTTCCAATTGCGCATTAAACATTGCAAAGAACAGGGGATGGGAGTGGTGCAATATCTAGTTGAGGAAGGCATTTCTGCATGTTAACATTACAGGAGGCAAGATAGAAATCACTTGCCATGTGAATAGACCCGAATGTGGCAAGGTTTGGGATGGTTATTCTGTCTTGTGGGGATTTGTTTCAAAGTGTTGGACCCACTCCCAGAAAAAATTGTGTCCCTCCCACATGAAAGTTATCCTTATGGTAGAAAGTTCTGTTGTTCCAGAGAAACAAAGTTGTCAGATATCTTCCATCTTTTCCTAGTAGTGTTGCTATGGCTATGATGGCAAAAGGAGATCATTGAGACAAGATTTGTATGGAGAAGAAGAGGTTTTCCAACTATAACTGTTTCATGATACTACATATCTGACTTCTCAGCCCTGGTTCTCCAAGGAGACTTACAAAATACCCTAGAAATCTGTGCTGGAAAACTAAAATCCATAATTCTGCTGGATACTAAAAATGGTGGGCCAGAAGAGTTTCTTGGTATGTCATATGATGTATAAAACTTCATAATTTCCCCTCTTTCTTGCCCACAATCAGACTTCAATATCTCATAGGCAATTATCGTATGCTAAGGGACAGAAAAGAGAGGTGAAAACTTTAACTTCCCTGTTGCAAACATCATCTCCTCTTTAGGAACTGAATGCTCCTTTCCCTCAAAGTATCTAACTGATTATTGTAATGACAGGTAGGGAAATTGTTCCCTATGTGTACATAGTTTGAAATCTGTGGCTTCTATTTCCTAAAGGAGGAATTATGATGAAAGTGTATAGGTTGTTTGCAGCTAGATTAACAAGTCTAAGAAAAAGAGATTGCTTCTATCTCTCTGCAAAACTATTAGACAGACTCTTACATGCTTTGGCAATAGCCTGAGCTTCTTTTTATAAGTTAAAAAATAGCACTGTGTTCGCTATGTTTTGGTTAAGTGCTCCTGTAATAGAGCAGAATTTGGTTTAATATAGTTACAAAACAAACAAAAAATCTTAAGAGTTGTCGCTAATATGATACCTACCCCATACTCAAGCTCAGCTGGGTTTGGTCTTGTGAGAATAGTAATGGTGTTGTTTTTTTTCTGACTTGCTTTGGTTCAGGGACCTCTTTCCTGTCCTTCTGTTGTTATGGCTGTGATGCTGTAAGTCCTAGGGCAGGACTGTGTGTGAACTGAGCTCATCCTTCAAATTCAGTCTCACTTTAGATTTTTCCTGACTAGGATGCAGTAGCGGCTCAAAGAAACTTTATGTCCCATCTGTTCTTGAAAGATCATCAGCAATTCTGAAGAGCTGGTCATAATTTTCATTCACAACTGTTCAAATCGATGGCTGCTCTGTACCAGTTTTCCCCCAAAGATAAGGGCTTGCACAACCAGAAGATGAACTTCTTTTATTTGGAATTTCCAAAATGATGAAGCTTTCATATTCAGGTATATTGTTTTGCAGTAATCCACCTGATATATGGTGCAGTCACGAATAACTAACAGTGGGTTGTTGCAAGCCAGAGGAGCCTACAGCACCTGGACAACTGTAGGTAGTTGAAAGTATTACTCATGGTCACCGCCATATGTAGGTTACAATCTATCTGTCCAAGACTGTTTTAATGAGTTGTTCTTCGACTGGTGCAGGGTTTCGACTGCAGAAAAGCAGCATGGAGGCTGCAAATACCAGTTATATCCTGTTTATTGTCCTCACTTTGGTCTTGAATTCTTTACAGCTTCAACAACCTGTTCTTAAGCTTTGCAATGGATTCATCCCTATGCTAATTCAGAGGTATTCAAATGGTAGGTTCTGATCTGGATTCAGACTGAGTAAATTTAGACTGAGATCTTGCAAATTTTTGTTTCATAACCACATTTAAAACTATTGACAAAATACTCATGGAAAAGAAGACTGGCAATATTCTCACACCTCTTCCTCACTAGTCACAAAACAGGAAAGAAGAAAACTTCAGCTTTTGTGGCATTGGAAGCTGAGAACACCCTCCTTTTTGATATGCAAGTTGAGCAGATCGGGTCTGGGAATGACTGAGGAGAAATAAATCAAAACCTGCATAGTGTCACTTTTCTGGGGAGTAGTCATTTTTCTGATGGCAGCCATAACCACACTTCAAACTCTTTTTGCTTCAATCCTGGATCCATTCAGAAATTTAAGAACAAACATATCAAGGGGAGGAGGAGGGCAGAGGAATCATTTCGGGAAGTGACTCACTTCAGGCAAGATAATTTATCTTGTGAAGAGCTGTGTGACAGAAACAGCAAGGGATCAACAGTGAGATATTGTATGTAAAGTGTTTCCATATTTTCTTAGGCTACCAAGTGGTTATGTGCTGGGATCATTTTGTTAACCAGTAGTAGGCAGCAGGGTGAAAATGTGTTGCTATTTTTTAATGGTATTTCAGAAATTGGACATGCTGGTAACTGAGGAATGATAGTTGCATCAGTTCCCTTTGAAAAGGTTAGTCTTGCTATTCTTAAGTAGTTTATTTTAAGTAGTTTATTTTTTGTATCCAGCTCAATGCCAGAGGACCTGATGCTGTGCATGGAAATACAAAACTATGTATAGTACATCACCACAGATATGTCCCACACTTTCCTTTCTAAGGTCACACAGCTCTGGCAACACACAAAGCCGCAGTTGTTGGAGATGGAAAAGAACCTAATTAGCTCATCTATCTCCCTTGAAGACTAACTCCCTGCCAAACATTTTTTAGGAATTTAGTCCAATCTAATTTAAATGTTCCAAGCATTTAAGATCTCCCCTTATCTCTTGAGAGACCACTTAAAGGTCAAATACATATCAGGAAGCACTATGATAATGTTTAAGCCAAAAATTCCACTTCTTAGCTTCACCTTTTCACTAGGAGCTCCACTCCCTGGGACTACCTTAAGTAATTCCTTTTCTTCCTTGACCCTTTCATGCCCTTCACAAGACTATTGTGGTTCTATTTATAAATTCTTCAAGGCAGAGACTGGATTTTCACTTGTCCTAGTGCCACAGCAAAAACATGAAGACTATCACCACAAATAACTAAAATTAATATCTCCAGCTTCCCAAGAATGTTTTTCCCCCAGTAAACTTCTTAATTGAACAGTTTATACAAAGGTAATGTAGAAGCCAGAAATAATCACCGACTGGGTCAGTGGAAAGTCACATGAGTCTAGCTTCCCAATTCTGCTGGCCATGAACCCTTGTTAATACTCAAAGTTTCACTTGGCCTGTCATGAACCATCTTATCCAACTTCTCACTGCCTAGTAAAGGCAACAGGATCCCCTGAATCTGAGATCACTCAACATGGCCTGGCAAGTTAAGTTAATCTCTCAGTAACAGTCTGGGAACCAGCTTCTAGCTGCAGGGTTATTATTTTCTCAACTCCATGACAAGGTCTTGCTTAAACCTGCAATGACCCATTTGAAACTGCATACTCCTGTCTAATTTTCCATCCACTTTACATGATTTAACTTCCTGATCCAGTTGTCAGCTGCAGCTGGAAGCACTCAGAATTTGTTTCTTCCTCATCCATAGACAGCGTTTAAAAGGGGGAAGTGCATGGCACTAAGCCTGACAATTTTTTATTCTTGATGCTACAGCCTATTGCTAAAGCAGCTGTGGCTTCAGATATTGTGACCACATGGAGGAGGTTGGCTTGGCTTGCTGCTTCCACAGAGGTAAGGCACAAGATACATCCAATCGGTGTCCAGCCAAGCCTCTACAGCATGGGTACATCCCAGGAATTATACGTCTCTTCCTTTTCAAGAGATACCTGAAAGGGTCCTAAAGGGCTACTAAAACATTGCCATTACCACCCATTTGGCTGGAGAGAAAGAGAGGGTGGATGATGGATAGAATCCAGGTGACCCTCAGCAATGGAGCCTGTCACATGCAGGCTCTGCTTGCAGCTTGAGCCTGTACCGTATCCCTCTGACTTATTTCACTATTACCTTGAGCAAAGTCTGCTGATAGGATGGACTCCAGGATATGAGAGCTCTGAGGACAGGAAAGCTTTACATCAGTAGGGTTCCTCACAGAGTTAGGGCCTCATTTGCATGAGGCATCATGAGCCCCTGTGTCTAGTATTTACTCTATACAAGATCAGAAAAAATGGGTACTTTTTTGTGTCATCAGTGTGACTTTTGATCCATAGCCAAGTCTAAAACATCTCCTAGTCAGATCTGTCAAAATGCTTCTGTGGTACCTGTGTTCTAGCTTTAAATACAGGCTGGTAGGAATAAGATTAGGTTTGGATTACCATGCAATTCCTTTTAGACTTGCTTTTGTTCTGCTTTCTGTGTTTAATATACTGACTGAGTTCATGCCTTCTTCAGTTCTCTGAGGGTTAGTCACTGAGCTGGGGGAGTCAGCTTTTTCCTTGCATTCCAGTACCTGGATGCTGGAAATACCATGAGATGATTAGATCTCATATTCATTTCATCCCGTGAATAACTCAGTGAGGTTTCAAAGCAAATGTGGGGAAATACACAGCCTTACAAATACCAAAAGTGAGGTATTTTATTTGAGTTTTCCCAAATCGCTCTGTTTCCAACCTCATTCAGGGTCCTTTATGGGGGTTCTTTAAGAATTGGGAGATTCAGCCTTTGGAGAAACTAACTGAATTATAGTTCTGTGAGGGGAAAATACACATGGGGATTAACCAGAGACCACCCAGCATATCTGTGATCTAGTAACATCTGTATGCAGCTCTCCAGAGGCAGAGAAGCCAAAGCATTCATTCATTCCTTGCTGCAACACTGTTGTGTGCATGGCCTTGATGAACAAGCCCAAGAGAACCACAACCACATGAAGCCTTGAACTGAGGTGCCATTTCAAGAGGCACTGTCGATTACTTTCTGCTCAGCAGCTAGAATGCTTTTTTAAAAGAAAATTGCTATGGATCAGCATAACAGTAGATCGAGACCTAAACTGAGTTTGTAGGCTTGTGCTGGATTCTGCTACAAGCCTAGAGAGAGAGATTCTTGTCACATTTTTTTAAGGAAAGCTGTTCAGGGAATTTCCTAAAAAGCACTGATTGCTATTGTAATTTGCAGATTCATCCAAATGGAAGAATCTTTGTGGGAAAGGGCTGGTTTTGACCAAGTTCTGCATTTGAAAGTAAAAAGCTTTTGAGATTTGTTGAAACATCCCTCCAGCATTTTCAAATTGAAAAGAGTGGAGGGTTTTTTGATTCAAAATTACTCTTTGGCTGAGCTGGGTTTTTATATTTTAAAAAAATCAAGGCTTAAAACTGGAATATAACCAACTTTGAAATGTTTCGAATGATGCAATGTGATTACTTCTTAAATAATTGGTTTTTGAACATGAGATTTTTGGCTTTGTCCTGATTTAGAGTGGGAGGGAAAAAATGAAAAATCTTGAGAGTTTTGGGGAGAGGAGGGAGATAAAATTTCCTATGTACTCTGCTTATAGCCAGCATGGAAATGAAATGTTTCTAAAACACATCCGGCAAAACACCCAAACAATGACCAAAACATTGTTTAAAAATCTGAGCTCACCACTAGAAATATACATATTGGATTTCATATAAAATTCTTCCTATAAATGCTTTATTGTGATGCTAAAACAGCTTGTGAGAAAAATAGACAGGACCATAAATAATGAAGTTGAAATGTTTTACTTGTATTTGTTCAAATTAGTCTACTTTATCCCTATCTGAGTAAAAAACAGCCATTTCTTCAATGAGAGGTAGTTATTTGTTGTCATCATCTGTGAGGGCACTCACATGAGGAATCTGTGAGCAACAGGTAAGGTTATAAGATGGTTGTGTGCACTTTCTGTGACTTTTTCCCTTTCACTTCCTCTTCTCTTGGGGTCATTGCCCTGGCTGAGCAACTTACCTCCAAGGTCTGAGTCACAGCAGTTCTCTCCAGATGTTTTGATCCCAAGCCTCCAAGTTATTGAGAGTTGATTTGAGAAAGGCTGTATGGGAATGTTTCAGGGAGTCCTGACTACACATCTAGACCAGATCTTATTCTTGCTTAAGGGAGAACCCTCCTGTTCCTCTTACAGAGGCCCACAGGGTTTTGTATGAGGTCATGACAGTGCTACCAAAGTCTGATGTGCTATGAATGAATGCACCAGGCCTAGGGAGTTGGGACAGGGCATTTGGTCTTTCTAGGTTAGTGTATGCACACAGAAGAGCAGTGAAACCTTCTTTGTAAGATCTCCCCACGCTTCTGCTCTGGATACTTTATCTCTCTAGTCAATGGGTTGTCTCAGCAGGACATAATAAGCCTTCTTATTTTAGAGAGGGATGAATCATTGTACTGAGAGAATAATCTCTCTCCTTTGACTTCTTCGGGAGTTTAGCTGAGTGGCTTAGTCTACATGCCTAACCTTAGACCCATTATTGCATTATGAGATAAAGCTAAGAAACATAAAACCATTCCAGCCGTCCTGTCATCAAAGGGCTCTTTTCGGCCGGTACTTCTGTTCTTTATTCTTTTCCACACTTCCTTAGAGAGATCTTTAGAAACATACAGACCCAGCTTGACAATATCATCTCATAGTGAAAGTCACCAAAACCTTTATACATACTATTAGACCCACAAGAGTCACCATGCTTAGAGGGAAATGTATGCCTTGGCTGTTCTAACTGAACTGAGGTTTTTGGGTTGGATCACACAATACTTACAGGAAACAGGAATTTATCATTAGCTGCAACAGGGAAACCAAAGCCTTGGTCAAGAGGAGAAAAAATATCTGGCTAAGGCAACTGCATCCTAGAAAGTGGTGGCTCTGAGAGACGTTGTTAGAGGTCACCTTGGAAAAAGCTTAGGCTCAGAAGGAGATAAATAGAAGTGACAAGGAAAGGGAGAAGTGGTATTACCTTAGTAGAAATGATACTGGCACATTGTGTCCAGTTTGGGGGTTCACACTGTAAAACAGATGATGACAAAGACTGTACAGCATACAGAATGGAGCCATAGCAATCCCTGTGGGGCTGGAGAAGGACATTTGTGAGTAGGACCTCTTCATCTTACATAAAAAAGGTAGTAGGGGTAGGTGCTGCTCAAAATTAAGTGGTAGGGGCTGCCTGGCTACAGTACCCTGACCACATCAGAAAATGAAAAAATATGCGTTGTTTCCACCAGTGTTAACAGGATGTCTATGGGAAACCCATTGTCTCCTAAACATTCAGATAAGTTTTTGGCATAGCTGAAGATTTTGTCTTTCAACAGATATAGAACTAGGCTGATATATACTGAGGAATGATTTAAGCAGAAATTTTAATAGGAGCACAGACAGGAATTTTTTGAAGGAAAAAATGGGTTATTTGTGAAGGAAGTGTGAAGGTTACCAAATGGTATTATATGGGATCAGAGCAATCTCCAGGACTCCACCCAGTCCATCCGTTTGCTGTGTAACTGCATGGGTAGGGAAAATGCTGCTCTTTATGCAAGCAGGCCATGATTTTGATTAAAAATAGATATTGGCATTTGGGTGCTACAAAAAATGATAAGCCTCTGAGTTCTCCAAGAGTCAGGTCGTTTTCTGCATCACTTCTTGTTTTCATTGGAATCTACTGCATTCTTTCTAGCTTGGCCAGATTCAAAATGAAATGTCTAAATTCTAAATGAATTATATGAATAACCGAAGAAAAAGAATATTTGGACTTGATGTTCAGCTGATTGTTAAACTGGCTTCATCCTACTGAAATCAGTGGAACTCTGTCAATTTAAACCATTGGGAATCTCAGTGCACGTAGTTTCCTGCATAGCAAATGCGCAAGGTGCCAGTGACAATAGATTAGGAGCCTTTCCAGATGAACTGTATCCTCTAATTTTCCTCTAAAAACTTTAGTATGTACTCAAGATAAAGTATAAGTATTAATTTCTGTATAATTGCTTTTTGGTTTGCTTACATTATAATTTCTTTTCTCATTTTGTAATTAAGAAAGCTCTGAATCCTTGAAGGTGCCAGGCCAAACTTTCTTCTTTCATAACAAACTCAGCTCAATTGATCCAAAGTATCGGAAGATGAGATAATTTACTATATTGAGAACATATTCCATGACATTAAAGTAGGGAGAGGTTTCTGTCTTCTTGCTTTAAAGGCCCAACTCACACTCCAGCCCTGAGCAACCTGGTCTGATCTCATGGCTGACCCTGCTTTCAGCAGGGGACTGGCATAGAGCCTCCTAAGGTCCCTTCCAGCTTGAATTATTTTATGATTCTGTGATCCTAAACATTTAAATAGTACATAGCCTTTTTATCTTCTGTGATTTTATTTCATTACTATGTTGCTCTTGCTGCAATCCACCTTGCTTGGAGATACTGAATTTACTTTTTTACCATTGTATGAGGGGTTGTAAAAGGGAAAAAAGCCTCTCTGTGATCCTCAGAGCCAGATGCAATTGCAGTATGAGATATTTGAGCCTGATACTGTTCAGCTACTGGTGTGTAGCCGCTTCCTCCCTGGAAACCCAGGCACCCCCAGGGATGGAGCTAAAGGAATACTTTCTAGCCCTTTACATTTCAAGGCAGTGTTGCTGCAAAGGTTGATGAATAGCCTTCATTGTGGACGTTCCTTCCCTGCTGCAGCTCCCACCCTTGTCTCAACATTCCCATCTGGACATAAATCTTGCTTTTCCCTGTTCCCTTCCCCCACTCTCTTCTTCTTCTCCCCCTGCAGCCCTCTCTGTCCTCCCTCCCCACCCCAGCCTCTGTGGAAAGCTGCAAAGCTGATAAATAAATCATACCTGCCTAGCTGACCAGGGTGATAGTCACCCAATCCATAACCACTACACGATTTCCTTTGCCAAATGTTGGAAAATGAAAAACACACTGTCTTTTTGAACAGATCAGCATCTGTGTACATATAGAACTGTTATTGTGGGACTACCAGCATATCTGTGTTAGGGTCTATCATTTTCCACCATGTACTGACCCAGGCAAAGCTTTCATTGAGCATGACTTACAATTCACTAAGGGATCCACTGTTGACTCAGGCCATTATTATTATTTTGTAGATATTCCCTAGTCTCTGCCAGAAAAAAAAAAAGTATATATATATATATATATATCCAGAAAAGAATCTGCTTTAATTGAAAGCTACATTAACTCTTCTAACTTTACCACCATACTGAAAACCATTTAAAAGATGGTCTTCAGATAGACTCCTACATACAAATATTTTTGTGCTTTTACACTCCAGACTTTGGAGAGGCATTGGAAGTGAAAAGGACAGATTGTGGAGTTTATGCCAAATTTTTGAACTAGCCCTGAAATTTGCATCTACCCTGCACTCTTGATCAGACATGAATCCTTCTTAGCAAGTGGAAAGGACACATCTGTGACATCTTGGGGCAGCATTCAGAGACAGACTTTGAAAGTCTAGGCCAGCGTCTGATGCTGTGCATGAGCTAGATAGTTTCAGAGAATTAAAAAAAAAAAGGAACCTGAAAAGGGGCATGATGTGAAGAAAGCATAAGTTGGAAAGGGACAATCATGTTGCATCATTTCCTAAGGGTGAGAGGTGCCAAGCTGCAGAACAGTTCTGGAGATAAGTGGTGGGTGAGGTATTGGTTGGGCTATTTTAAAAGATGACTGAACATTACCGTAGTGGAAAGAGGGAACATTTCTCATGACTTGTAGATCCTGCTGTAGTGAATTACGTGCATACAGCTTGTTACAACTGCTGTTCCAGGAAATAATATGTGTGTGCACGCAGTAAATGAACAAATTGCAACAATTTGTGATTCCACATCACTGGTGTGTTGCACCATGTGAGAAGCTGGCTGAGATAGTCATGAAATCTGCTTCCACTTGCAAAGTGATAAGAGGGGAAAGTACAGCCAAAGGGAATATGCCAGTCTAATTTGAATCTGGCCTTGGGCCTTTTCTCTAATTATCTGACATTCAAAAGCAATGAGGCAAGGTGGAGCCTCCCTTTAATTCAGTGACCCACCAAAGGCAACTTTCATCAGCATCTGTGAGATGGAGACTGGTAGATCCAAATGGAGATTTCAGTTCTGAGGTTGATTTACCATCTTCTAGAAGTGCCTCTCTTCTCTTTTTGCATGGAGAAGGAATCTGGGACAATTATGCTCCCAATTTTATACCTCTGGAAGGTCAGATGAGCATGAGTTCTAATGCATAAGTGACCTATTGACTGCAGACAGGGAAGGGGAGGAGTAGATCTGATACTTGGCTAGAAAAGGGAGATGAGTTTCAAGGGAAAACAAAGTTGTGCCAGAAGAGATGGACTTGTCTGTCAAGAAAACAACTGAGTTGTATTTATACCCAATGGTTAGCTGGGAATATTTGTGTGAAAATTTGCCTGACAGTGTAAGGGCCCTGTCTCTCCAGTGTGAACTTTTCTGCTCAGTCCTGTGTGAGTGTGTTTTTGCTATTTTTGCTTTCAATCAGAATTTATTTAGAAAGAGGCAGTTTTGGTACAGATACATCAAGAGTTGATTGGATACATGGAAACAGTTACCAAGCTCAGTGCAGCAGCCCCTGTAGTGATGCCAGTTTACCCCACCTGAGGACCAGGTTTAATTCAATAGAACAATCTTTCCCTGGTTTGGAAGGCAAGGAAGAGGGGGTATCATTTTAATTTTTTCTTTCTGTTGAATGTTTGGAAACAGACTGTACTTTTCTGGAATGCAGTAGGATCTCCTAAATGGCAACTCACGACGTGATAATAAACAGGCAAAGAAATGTGTGCGCACAAGCACACACATACACACACGCGCACACATGCACACCTCAGCCTGCTGGGCAGCCTGCCCATTTAGCGCTTGATGCTGCAAGTCATGATGATTAGCAGAGTTTCCTCCTGCAGCCTGCTTGATAACAGTAAGATCTGCACATACAAACACACCTTCAGTGTGAGGGGAGCAATATTTACTTTGTTCCAAGCAGGCACTTACAAGATCTCTTTGCTGTGACAGCTGACAAAAGGAGAGAGAAACAATGCATTAATAAAAGATGATATTTTGAGATGAAAATGCCAGAAATGTAAAAAAAAAAAAAAAAAGTAACTACGATCATAAGGAAATAATGTGCTGATGTGGTTGCTATCTGCCTTTCTGGTTAGACTAACAGCTACTTTATTTCTGCCATAAAGGGGCAGGATGTGATCTCGATTACACTATTGCCACATTGGACGAACTCCCCAGAAGTCAGGCGAAGTCACTGGAGTCGGTGGAGGCTAGTACCAGACCAGAAGATAGTTGAGATTTATTTCCCAGCCTCTTCACTCACATCCCTTTGGTGGTTTCCTGACATCTGTCTGTAACACTTCCACATGAAGAAAAACAGCCCTCTCCATGACCTAAAGTTTCCATCAAATCTACCAGTCCAGCAAGGGGGTTGAGTATGTAGCTGTTGGCTCACTTGAACGCATCCCAGTTCAAAACACTGGAGCACGCAGGACATTGAGGTCTATCCGTCCTTCTGGGGCTTGGAGGCATTCTCCAGTGAGTAGGATGTGGAGGAGTCTGGTCTCAGCCAGATGCTGACCTGAAGCAATCTTTAAGTTATTCCTTTTTCTCTCATACTTTGATTTTTGATGGCTTGCCAGCAGAAAGTTTTTTCCCCAATTCTTCACTCGCTCATCACCAATATGTGTGCATATGACATCCAGTGTACAAGGAACAGTGATTGTGGCTGAGGGTTTTGAGCTTCTCCTGTGAAGACTTTGCCAATCTCTGCTGTCTCTCCCAGCTCTCAGTGAGGCATGCTGCCCTTGTCCAACAGCACTGGGGCTGGTTCCGGGGGGAAATGAGGGTGTACTGGAGGGGAAAGGAACAGCTTCGTTCTCCTTTGCTAGCATGTGAAGCAGTGAACAAGGCAACATCATTGGTCTAAAACCCTTCAGCCTTCCCTAAGCCCTACTGCCTCTATTTATCAGGTGCCTTCAGAGTCATTGCTGCAAGAAAATTGAAGTCATTTCGTCTTGCTTTTGAATTGGTAGGTATGTACCTACAGTGATTCTTCTGACATCAACTACACCAGCAATCGGGAGAAGGAGCAATGCTATTGGTCTTCAAATCTGTGTAGGTTTGGACCATGTAGAGTAGCAGCACAGGTCTGTTGGCACAAAGCAGCAGAGTATATCTGCATACAGAAGTGGGTTCTTGCTTGAGATACATCTATAGGAACTGGGAATTACAGTTGAGGACAAACTCCCAACAGCACGATTTGCTGACCAATGTAGTCTCACAAAGAAAGTTCTGGGTACTCTCCTGGCATTAGTAATTAGAGAAACTGTACCAGCTGAAACCAATGGATAATGTCAGACTTACCCACACTGCAATCAGAATCTAATGTGCACAGAAGCTCAGGACCTGTCTTTTTCATCCAGTTATATTCCGGCTGGCAAGATATACCCCCCCTCAAAAACATTTGGGATATGCACTTGATGTTTATCCCTGGGGACCTATAAAAGCCTTGAGTGTCTCGTTTACCTTAAATTGTCTAGAGCTTACCAGACCACAGGACGGTCTCATCACAAAGTTTGTTTCCTGCCCAAGGTTGCATTGATTCAGTTTCCAGTTCTCCTTCAATCTTCCAGCTTTGCTGGCATACCAACTTCAGGTGTTAACCTTAAAAATTTTTCTTACCGTCTTCATCGCTGCTTAGAGGAGCAGAACATCCCAGCCAGTGCTCCTCTTTCTAAGCCAATGTCTTCAGAAATAATAAGTTCTTGCATGAGCAGCTGAACTATTGAAGTCAGATTTCCTGTGGAATGGTGTCCTCTTTTCGAGATGTTCCTTTCTTCTGCTCCCTCCATAATAGCCTCATGTTTCTTATGTCCTTTCCACCTGGCAAGAGATGATGTGCCCTGAGGTTAACCTTGAAAAAACAAGAAAGATATGACCTTTGCATTCTGGTCAATCTAGGGGAAATGATCTCTCATAAAGATTATTGCCACAGGAAAAAGATGATCCTTACTTTCGGGGTAGTTGTAAATGACAGTTTGATAACCTTAATTTTGTTGTTCCCCTTCACTTTATTTGTATAAAGCATTCATGTAATTTTTTTTTATTATTATTATTTGAACATAATCTGAAAGTCTGAGTGAATCAAATGATTCATCTGAAACACAACTCTTTTTTTTTTACCTCATTGAAACATGTTTTCATTTACTGGACAGCACACTTTGATATTATGACAATGAAATCTTTCAATGGTCCCCTGTTGAAATTTTTAGTGTGGTCTTTTCACAAGAAATTTCACAATGTTGGTTTTCTGTTCCAATTTGGAATAAAATCTCTCCTCTTTCAAATGCCAGAGTATCCTAAGGAAAGGAAATTCTGGTTTCTGACCAGCTATAACTATAATCCAAAAGCAGCAAATATTTTACCAGGAAAATAATTCTATAAACACTGGTTTTCTAGCAGGGAGGGGTGGAAGTTAATAAAAGGGCCTAAGGATTGATTGAAAACCAACTAGTAAAGCCAGCCTGACTTTGTTCTCCAGATATACCCTCTAGATGAAGCCTATGGCGAAACAAACCCTCAAAGAACTGGTATCCGTCTTTCCTACCACTTGAAGGGCTTCAGAGCGGAGGGAAATCTGAGGCTGCACGTTCAGACACACAGCTTTAGCAGCTCTCCTACATCACCCTTCCCATTCTGGGCTCACATGTGGAACAGGAGAAGTGCTGTTCAGGGAGCTGTGCTCATCTCTAATCTAATAGTGACATATATCCCTTGGGTTTCATAGCCCTGAAGTGGAGTGGAGCTTCACCCTGGAGATTGCATCTGAAGATGAGCGGCACTAACATTAGGGCACTTTGCAGGAGATATGGTGTGCTGAAATTCTACCTTGTCATTTTGCTTCTTGTACCACACAGGTTTTCCATTCAGGTTCTTTTGAGTATAGTCCAAGTTTCCCCAAAGCAATATATTGTGGCTTTGCTTTCATTTATTTATTACCAACACTGTGTTTAAGTGTTTGAATGTTGAATGTAGCCCATTAACATTTTCAGTGAATGTACCTGCTTTCTACCTGAGAAGGAGCTTCCACATTTTGGTTTGAAATCACTGTTTTAGTGGCCTGTAAAACTTCACTCCCTCTATGCCTTCCTGGTGTGCTTCTTCCATAAAATCATGTGAATCTTCTTTACTTACTTGCTGAGAAAAAATTAAAATAAAGAATGTGCTTTTGAGATTGGTAAATAGGCTCACAGTTTTAGTTGGTCTGGTTAGAAGGAAAAAACAGTTATTAAACTGAGAAATATATATGTATATAAGTATATGAGATTTTATGCACATGCATGTAAGTATTTATAAATATGACTTTAAAACATTAAGGCTTGACTTTTTCACTGAAAAAGCTGCAAAACGTAGACCAAAACAGAAAAAGCACTCTGTGGAAATTCTTGCTTCTTTCCTCTCAAAAACCGTAGAATGTATTTTGAGAAATAATAATAATAATAATAAAGCAACTCTTGAAATCTGAGTTCAAAAGCTTATTTAGTTTGGGGTGAAAGACTGAATATAGTGAACCTACTTCCAGCATATTGGGTCATTTCTACACATCAGAAATCCATCAAATAATATTGTGGCCTTTTGCACAAGAGAAGCCCAGAAACAATCCAGCAGAGAAGTTAATCACTCAGCAGGACAAAAGTATGGTGTATTGAGAGAACTGAATATAATTTTGGAGTGCAGCAGGGATGCTGCACTTAATGTTTGGATTAAAGTAAGTTGCCAGCATCATAGCTAGGGTTTGACATGGGATGGGCAGGACCTGGAAGCAGATCTGTTGCTTCATGTTCAGCACAAACTGCTGTATATATTTATTCCTTTCAAAGACTCATCTCTTCTTTGTTATTTATAGCAAATCTTATTTATTTGTACACAAAATGTCCCTCTGATTTGCCTTAATGTCACTGTTTTCTAAGACTAGATTAATTAGCCATTTCTATTTGGGAAGATAATGTAGTAAATCTCAAACAAACTTTCAAAATATATGTAGTTTCATACATAAGGCTTTTACATATACATATAGACACCACACACACACTCACACACACACATATTTATATTTCTAAAAATTTATATTTCCTTAGATTCATACAGTGTGAAGTCAGAAGAGGCCTTTGTGATTGATTATATAATCTGTATGTCTTGCACAGCAAAAGTCAAGGGGCTCTCTGAAATTAATTCTTGTTTGAACTACAACAAGCGTATAAAATACATTTTAAAAGTCAGTTCAATCTTGATTTCAAAATTGATGGTGAGGGAGCCTTCACCACAATCCAGGTTTTTACAGACCATGTCTAGATACTCATATGTGTCAAGATATAAATGTATATTAATAGGCACACTCACATAGTGACTTAAAAACTCTGACAACAGCTCGGTAAACTGGGAGAACTTATCGAACACAACAAACCTCTTCAGGCTCCTAAAATGTTCCTAATCTTAAACTTGCAACTCCTCTTTGTCAGGTTAGCATATGCAAGAGTTTTTGGAGACGGTTTGAAAGCTGCACTCCGCTCTGAACTGGTGTTGTGGCTCTTCAATTTGAAGCCATATGCTAATGTAACCCCCCTTCCCCCCCAAAAAAAAGGCAACATCTGGTAAGAGGGACTGAGCTTACAAAAGCCCATCTTGCAGTTCCAGCACTTGGACAGCGATGGGAAAAAGGAAAATAGACTTCACACCCCCAGCACGCCATCCATCAATAGAGTGTGAAAGAAATATAAGGATTACTGCCCCAGCCTTCAGGTGCCAGGCATAATTATCTAGAGATTGCAGAGCTCAGGTTTTCGCTCTGCTCTGCTTACATAGTTGAGAGCTCCTCCTCAACTCCCTCCCAGCATCCAATGCACAAAGATGCATATAGGAGCAAGAGGGGGAGGGGAGCAAAAATAAAACAAAAAAATATTCCAGGTTTGAAAAGAAAGCAGATGTTTCTAGGATCGTGAATGAAGTGGTTTAGCTATGGGTTTTGCCTAGGACTTCCAGAAAAGCAAATACCAGAGTTCCTGTTTATTGGCTGTTTCCTTGCTCACACTGCAATATGGCTTCCAAATGGAACAAGGCATTGAGCCAAAAATCAGCAAAATTGCCTCAGAAAAGTGGGGATTTTTTCCATGGGAGGGAGAATATTTTTGCTTTCAGGGAAAAAACCTTTCCACCCTGTGCAGGACTCTCTGAACTTGAAAAATAGAGTCAAAACGTCAGCATATCCCACTATCTCTTTGTGGCAGAGCTGTGGTAAGAGAGACCCTAATCGAACCATTCAATAAAGATGCACATGTCATCACTCTTTTTATTAGCATCTAATCAGGAGTGTGTGGAAAGAAAGCAGCACCCACCAACGGTAAGTGACACAAGCTTGATGTTTGTCAAAATACAGAAGAGTTATTTGGACTGTAGAGCTGTGAGGATCTTGCCAGAAGCATTGTTGCTTTTTCTTGCTTTCAGCATCAGTTTCCCTTTCACTCTCCCAGTTGTTTAGACAGAGCAACAAGCTGCGACATCTTGGGGGCGTGACAGTATTGCCTTGTCTCTCTCAGGGTGTGCCATACTCCTCCTTTTTCTCAACAAAACCCTGGCCATGGGTGCACTGGGTAGTGGCCTAGGTGGACAGTCTATCCAGATGGGGAGGGGGGGCCATGAAGCTCTCAAACCATAATTATCACAAGACATTATGGCAGCTGAAAAGGCAGTAGCTGAGTATTTAATAAAGCCAATGAAATGAAATGAAATGCTTCATTTAAGGAATGTGGAAATATTTTGTTTTGATTGGAAGCTGTGGCTGTCCACCGAAAATGTCCGTATGGCAGGTTTGCAGTCATGGACAAAAGTTGGAATTTTCTGCAGAAAGCAAATGATTCTTTCACAATCCAGTTTTCCATTGAGGTAAATTCTCCATTTTCTCACAAATGGAACTACAAACAGTTGTGATAGAAAATTACAACCAGATCTAATAAACAGCTCTCTTGTATGACGCACAACTGATCACCCTGTGTGAGGCTGCTCTATAGCAAACAGGTTCCAGCCGAGCCTGCATTTAAGCAATGCCTGCTACTAAAAGACTGCTACAGAAAGCCGTGGGGTTTTCATGACATTATTGAAGTCCTCTACAGTGCTTTTTGTCAGGAAATCACAACATGTTTTGCAAAGACTGTGATTTATGATATCGCTTGTCTTGTCTGCAGACGAGAGGGAAGAGGCACAGGAAGGTGATAAGCTCATATGGGCTAGACAGAAGGACAGACATAGTACTACCCAAACTTGTCATGGAGGAGAGAGGGCCCCCTGCAAGGGACTGCAAGTTGTTTTGTGGTCTTGAGATAGGCTGAAGAAAGACAAAGGCAAACTAAGGTCCTTATTCAATGGTCATCAGACCATTGTTGTACTGTGTATGGGAATAACTTCTGTTTGCTTATTAGCAGCATATGCTTCCCATATCAGCAGGCTCCAGCCTTTATTACAAAGCTCTTCCAGCCTCAGAGAAGGACAGTGGTGGTAGCTCTTGTGCCCAAACTAAATGATAATGTTGGCAACATGATGAACTGTAGGGTATATTGTACACAGAGGTGTTATTTTCCCCTCTTCTGCTATATTAAATTGATGACTACTGTCTGTGCACTGCTATATCCTACCTGGACTCTCCAGATCAAGTTCACCCAGTTAAGTTTGTCTTCAGGCAGAGCTGGAGAAATTTGTAGAGGCCTTGGAAAATGAATCTTTAAATTTGGCATTCTCACTGAATATTTTTTGTACTAGCGTAATGTACAGCCACATATTCATTCTAAGTGAAAAAGACGAGATCAGCTGTGCTCACTGGGATGCAGGTTGTTGTTGTTATTACTATGACAGGCTTGTTGCCTTAAGGTATATTGACTTTAGGGTTTTCTTTTTCCTCTGGGCTAAGCAAAATAAATTCTCTCCCCCTCCGTACCTTCTTAGAGGTCTTTGAAAACAAAGTATATTTATTATAAAGGTTTCCCAAGGTTGCTTGGTTTCTGGATCTGTGCAAAGGAAGTTTTTGTTTTGGTTTGTTTTGCCTTTCTTTCACTTTTATTACCATTCATTTTTCCAGTCATATTTTCTCAACTCATCTTTATTTTCGTATGAAATTAATTTAGGAAGAGTGTACAAACCTCATTAGCAAGAACTCTTGCTTTTCTATGATGGTCTGGAGTAGCTTCCTCAGGAATTGGTATAGAGTGCAACATTTGAGGCATTTAGAAATAATTCATCATGTGTAATCAAGTACTGAAATGTCCTGAGGATGGAGGCCAGGACTTCTAGGTCTAAATACATTTGAATTAAATTGGAAATACCTAGATGAGTACACTGAATGCAGTTGGATATTCATTACTGTTCTTGCGGCCTTCTGCTGGGGAAAGCCTGGGGGCTACATATGTGCATCACATGAATAAATGGAATAAAGGGTAATTTACTCCAATGCCAGCTGGACTGTAAGTGGCTCACACTTGCTTGGTTAATTACAGGGGAAAATTGTGTAGGAGGAACTAGGTAGAGCTAAATCTCTCAAAATCCAACTTCTGGAACTGACTTTGCTTATATCTGTAACCTAACAAATTGAAATCTACAGAATTTAAGGTGCCAGGTCCAAGAAGTCCCACATTAGCATTGCCTTGAAAAGATTTTATTCCAGAAAGGAATGTTTGATACAGAATAAGGATCTTTCTAGACAGCACCTTGGTAGGTGTTCTCTGTTCAGCAGTCTTACAACCACTCTGTTAAAGTCAGTGAGTGTGCTGTTGCACAAAGGGTAGTTAGCTAGGGATTTGGGGGATAATTCAGCGCCTCCTGAATGGCCATGAAGAACTTTGGTCTGGTTCACAAGTTATAGAGCATCAGCAAGACTGCAGACTGAAGCCCAGGCAAAGCTGGGTCTACAAATGTCTTCCAGAGCTGGATTTACAAAGCAATGCTTCTTTCCATATTTAAAAGAAAATTTATTGTAACCTTAGATGTTTACATTAGAATCGCAGTACTGATTTTTCTGGAAGCTTTTGTACACAGCCTCCTAAGAGACAGCCTCAATGCTAAAGGTCTTGGGACTCAAGCATCTAATAATCTGTCCTATCAGTATTTATTACCTCTAGTATGCAACTGAGAAACAGATAAATTCATAGTGAGTTCAAAAACTTTCCCAGGGTCACAGAAGGAGTCTAGTTCATAGTCAGGAATTTAACTCAAGAGTATGTTTAAAACTTTAGGCACGAAGTTGCTTGTTTCTGATGCCCCTCCATTTTCAGAAGCCCAAATCCTAGGCTTTGATGCATAAGCAATGAAGGGCCCCAAAACACATATTTCAGAAGAAAGAATGAAAAAAAGTGTGCATTGAGCCCTCCTCTTTCATGTGAACAACTGTCTTTTAATTCAGCATTCCTTCTGCTGGTGAAATTGAGGCTATACCACAAGTTTTGTGAATACAAGCATCTTTGGGACAGACATGTGGCAAGCAATTTGGGCTTTCTTTAGGAAGAGGGTAATTCTGCCCTGTGGTGGTTTACAGGAAAAGGTAATAGCACCAGGGCCAACAGGACAACTCTTGCATGGAGTCACTAGACCTGACACAGGAGTCTGAGTTAAGATCATGGTGCTTATCTCTTTTTCATGGTGCAAGGGAAGAGTCAGTTGATTGGAGGAAAAAAAAAGTCATAAAGAACCTCCTGAAGATTTTCCCTTGGATACACTTTCACCAGATGTTCTCTGTGACCTGGACATTCTTGGTCAAACCAGGATGTTTAGTCACCCTAGACCAAGATGAGTGGAGCCCATACAGACAACATGTAAGGGATGGAAAATAGCTTGTGTATACATGTACTGCCATTTGCCAGTGTTGTATGCATGCCTAGGAATAATGGTTATATGGATTTGTGTTAGCCTTGATAAATATCCATTGGAATAACTTCTGCAAAGGGTGAGGTGATAAACCAAATGATGTCTCTAAAGCTTCACCAGCTATATTTTTCTATGCTTCTATGACTGCAAAACCAAGCCATGCCAACCTTTTTAGAATGGGCTATAGTCTTATTCCATCCCTGGAGAAAATATGCATTGATTTGATGCTCAGATCATTTTACAATTTTCCTTCAAGCCTTCTAATTGCAGCACTTTATTAATCTTTGACAAGGGTGGCAGGGGTTGGAAAAAAAATGAGAAAGAGAGAGAAAGAGAAAGCATTCTTCTCCATGGCCCCAGCCAAGAAAAATACACTTAATGAAGTTATGTACCATTACCAGCAAAGGTCTATTTCAGCACAGGAAAGTATAGCTTGGTTAAACAACCCATCTGTCTGGCCCAGGCATTTGAAAGCTGTCATAGCAAACCCCAGTGGTCTGTCTTCTACATGGTGATTTGCCCCTGTGTGTCCTCTCTTTCAGGAGCCTTCTCGGTGTATCCAAAATATTTTTCATTTCCAGAAAATTAAAGGGGTTCCCTTTGTAATTGATAACCAGGAAGATGTAGTGGGAGGAGGCTGCGCCCAGAGCTAAATGAAGGTAGAGGTGCCAGCAGGGCAGAGAGAAAACCAATGGACAGCTGAAAGTTTTTTTTCAGTGCATCTACAATTTCTCATCTGACATAGTGGTTAATACCAGCTGTGAGAGGGGTGTCCTCCTTTGGGTGTGAATGCACACAAGCATACACATATTGTTTGGACACTTGGTAAACGATGTGGAATACTTGTTTCTCCTCTTACCACCTCTTTATTTATTTGCTGACTTTCTGACAAATAAAATCCTATTTAAAAATTCAAGTAGGTTTGGAATAAATTACCCAGAGGAAACAAGCCTTTCATGTTTTTGGTCTGTTTGTCTGTCTATTTACCTATAATTCTCACAATATTTTTTAACCCATTAAAGTTCCATCAAGTTTAGTGAAAATTACCTGCTACACAGAGCTGAGACCCTAATTAGTGCTCCCACTATGGAAAAAGGTTACAATATCAGCTCAGCAGTTGTTTATTTATTTTCTTCCTGTTAACTGGCCAGTTAGCACATACTTAGCTCAGAATCATCCACAACATGTCGTCTTTTTCCCCACTGCTAATTGGAGAACATGGGCAGAATATGTATATGGAAGAGAGCTGGCCAACATGAGTGAACTTCAAGGTGTGGTGGACTTCAGGGAAGTGAGACAATGTGAAGAGACAGTGGGGGCTTGCGAATGGGAGACAGAAAGGGGAGACCTAGGGTGGTTGGCAGGAGAAGGGTTTAATGATGAAGGATATACATCTGGAAGGAATCAGATGTCATTTATTTCAACCAGCCATTCACCAGACTATTTGCTTCATTTCTCAGGGAACTTCTACCCTGAAGTTTTCAGACATTTTGACAATTGTTGCTATTGGTATTGTGACAGTATTTAGAGTCTCTAGGCAAGACCTGGCTTCTCTTTTGCTGCTTGGCTGTATATACTGAAAGTCTGTTTCTGACCCCAAAACTTCATTGTCTTCAAAGGCATATGGCCTGCAGCACAGAGTCTGAAAGTGACTTTGCTGCAGTTTTACGGAGCAAGGGACTGATAACGTTATGTGGAATGCCAAACCCATTTCTGCCTCATTTGGGCCATGTTAAGTATTTATATTGGTCAGATCATGTGGAACTGCTCAGTGTCTACTACAGAGGTGCCTGAATGACTTAGCTGTTGAAGTTGCTTCAACTGTGTTTGGTCTCTATTTCCTATGCATATTCAAAGGTATTAATATTACTTACTGAGAAATGTTTTATAGGCCAATGAAATTTTATGCCAATATTCCAGAGTAGCCTCTGAGTGCAAATTTGTTTTGATTAGCCATGTTTACATTTGGTGGCTAATTCTATGGGCCACACACAAGCATTGCTACATAACCTATATGCTGAATTATAACAGTCTGGAGCTCAGACCTCAGGTACTGGTAGCAAGCAGATTTCAATGTGGGGTGGGGGGAGGTCCTGTAATGAAGTGCATGTTAAGGAAATAACACTGAATGGCAATTAAATCCATTAAAAGCTCTTCAAGAGTCCACTTAGACTACATCTGTGCCAGAAAGGGAAAGAGTGCTTGGAAATATTTTCAAGAACTGGAATGTGATTGTCTATAGTGTTCAAGTATTAGAATGGTCCATGGTATGATTTTGTCTATGCCTGCTAATACTGTCTAAATTCCTTTCTAAATGTGGTTCAGAGACTGCTTCAGAGACCCTTCCCAGGAGGCAGTTTTCAGTAGCCAGCCTGTTTTGGGGGTCTGGGAGAAGTTAGAAGCTGGTCATTCAAAGCCAGTTGGTTTTCATGCTAGAGAATGCTCCTGTGAAAATTTGAGTTTATTAGTATTAGTATAGTTGTATTTTGGGTGTGTCTGGCTCAGATGCTTAGAGTTAATCAAGTTGCTGGGATAGGGGATAGAGAGGAGTTTTCTCCAAGGTAAAAATTTCCTTTGTGTTCCTCTGCAGTAGGAGACAAGGTCTATTTTCTAGTATCATATGGCAAACTCCTTTTTAGAGCAGGATATCTGTGTTGTCCTTCATGACTTTTGTTAACTTATGTGAGGTGTAGCTTTCAGTCTTTTCCTACAGATCTCCAGTTTGCTGTGCACTGGTAGAATCCTGCAGCCTGTGTTGTGTGGGAACCTCTAAAGTGGAAGATCTGTGGTTCCCCTTAAGCAGAAAAGCTATCAAATGGCTGCTGCAGTTGAAGAGACAGGATTTGTTAAGCCAGGTGACCCATCTGAGGCCACTGTGCTGAATTTCAGGGGGAAAAAATGAAGATCTGTTCTTCCTCAAGTCATAAAAGTTCAAAAAAGACAGACTTAATCAAATTAACAAGTCAATTTGAAACACCCACCAAGCCCTATTGGCTACCAAGACAAAAGCTTAAGAGAAAGAGAGGTTCTGGAAAACTCTGCAATTTGTAACCAGACTAGGCTTATGTTGGTGCATGGTAGACTTACTGGTTTCCAAAATCCAGGGCATTGGGAAAAGTTAGATTCACACTTACATTTTGTAGGTGGAAGTAATTAATTTGCATGATTGTTATTTTGGAGACAGGTAAATTCAGGGAATGGCAAAATGAAACTCAAGTTTTCTGGAAGTATTTGTGACTTTTGTTTTTTGATTTTTCAGTGGTTGCCCAATATCTGAGGTTTGTGTTTAAACCCTTAACCACAGCTACTGATTCACCTAGTGAATATTTGTCATCTGTGAAAACACAGGCACGTGTCAGCCATCTGAAGCTTTAACCACTAGGTCGTCCTTCACCTCTACATCTGGCTTGCAGCAAAAGAGTTGTGACTGAGGTTAAAAAGCCCCTCTGATTGTTTTGTAGCACTCTGTGCCGTATTCTTTTTTGTGTGCATGTTTTCTTTTTGTGTTCTCAGCTATGTTTCATGTTGGTGGTCCCCCTTTAAACTGAATCTCTTCTCAAGAACTCTGTATCAATATAAAACATGAGTCAGACAGAGAAAGATCTTTTTGTGGATAACCTGTTCCACCACCTAGCTCTCTTCCACTATACTCCAGCTGCCCTATAACTGAGGTATGTTTGAGCAGGCTGACTTCAGAAAAGGATGTGAGAGACTGTGGCACTCAGAGGAACTAAGTTTTTTTTCTGCTGCTCTAAACTGCCCAATCAGCAGAGGAAAAGATCCAACACTTCAGAGAAAAGCACAAGGGGGGACTTAAAATCTCATTCCCAAAGAAACCGATTTATCTTTCAAGGTTTCAGGATTTTTTTTCCTCTGCTCCTCCTGCTATGCCTAAATTTGGCCTTCTAATAACATTTTTATAATATACCATTACACAAAGAACACAGCAAAAGCCCATTCAGCTCAAGCCCAGCTGCTTGTAAAGGCTGGATGAATGAGCCGTTTTTTCTTTGCGCTCTGCTCAGTGTGTTTCTCAACACCTCTGAATTTAACTCTTTTTTTTTTTTTTTTAAAGGAGGAATTGGGGCAGAATTTTCCTTTTCATTTTATAGGTCAGTTACCTTTCATCAACTCTGCTCCAGAAGCATGAGGAAGCATCTCTCGAGCTCAGTATCTGGTGAGCTGACAAGCCCTTTCAGCAGTATTAGTCTCTTATCAATTCACCAGAGAAATACACCTAAAGAATGTCATTTTCATTGGTCCCCTTGGCAGGTTAGAGGAGAAAATGCGTGTATCATACCCACTAGCCCCATGAGGATGTTTGCTGTTGTGGAAATGTTCTGCCTCTAGTAGAGGACCAAGAGGCAAACTCAAACAATCACAAGAAGGGACTATCGCAGGCAGTGCAGAAATTGCATAAGCCATGGCCACAGGATGCTGTGGATGATTAAATTTTCAGTTTCAGGGCAAGTTAAATTGAATGAATACAGGGAGAAAAAGTCCATCTTGGGCTCTTCAAGTTGCTACCTTTAGTTCAGGTGGACAGTGAGGAAAAGACAGCAGGAACCAGTGATGCTTGTCCTCTTCTCATGTTGTTCCTAGCCATTGCTGTGAATTCCTGGCAAAGAAAAATGCCAGGTGAGGTGGATTTCCTTATTTTCTCAAAGTTCTGTCCAAATGAAAAATTACATTTTGAAAAGTCAAAATGTTTCATTTCCACTTGCCAACTTAAATCTGTTTTGCTTTACAACTGAATCAACCTCAGTCTTCAGAGAACATTTAAGAAGTTTTTATTTCACAACAAATCAAACATTCTGTGTTTTATTCAAGTTGAATTTTGTGGAATTCCCCCCCCCCCTTTGGAAAGCAAAACTGACATTTTTGTGTTGGGGTGACATGAAACTTCTCTTTTTATTTCTTGACCCCTCCCCCCAAATTGATTATATTCATGCAGCTGTCCTTGAGAAAAGGGCTGACTTTTTTTTTTTTCCCATGCTATCAAATTTGCTATTAAAACAAAACAAAGAAATAACAGCAATGGCCTAGAGAAATAGTCATGGAACATTGGAAACCAAAAGGGAAACCTTGCCAATTGCAGTCAGTTTTCAACCTCAAGAGGGATGAGGGGGTGAATATTGTTATATAGTTTTCTAAGTCACTTGTAAAGCACTCTGGGTTCCTCCAGGATGAAAGGCATTATATGAACACAAGTTGTTGTTATTAGGACTTGTGAAATGTGAGGACATTATTAAAGGTTGTGGTCAAATTTCCCTAGGCAAAAAGAAATTCCCCCAACAGTTTTGCTTGCTCCAATTGGATGTTTACAAGGTGCTTGTAATAGGCTGATTCCCTCCTCAGTTTTAAACTCCATTTCAGTGGTCACGTTCCTCTTCATTGGCAGCGTGTTATTTAATTTCTCAGAAAGGAGTTTTACTGGGCAGTTCTCAGTGCTCCTGGATGTCAGACACCCTGTCTTAATAGCTGCTCTCTATTGGTATTTCTTCTCTTGTCCCTGAGGAGCAAAGTTAGACAATTCTTCATGGCTGAAGTTTGCCATTTAGGAATCTGAGGTGAGAATGACCCAAAGGTAGACCTTTCCCATCATCTTTCCCAGCATGCAGTAAACCATGCATCTGGTGCTGTGAGATCATGTGATGGGGCAAAGGACATTGGCACCAGTATGTTCTGCTCAGGATGCAAATAAAACCTATAGATTGAAACATCCACTCAGAACAAATAATTTGCTCTCCCTCTTTTTGTAGCTCAGTTCTGCCAAAAAGAGAAATGCAAATGTTCATGACACTTGATTTGGTGTATGGGAACCTTTCTTCTGCCTGCAAAGCATTTCTGTTACACCAAACCTCTCCCTGCCTTGTCTCCATCCCAGACTTTAAAGACTGACAGTGAAGTTTACACTCTGGCAGCCCTTCTTTGAAAATTACCTCCAGCACAGAAGATAAAGGGCCTGGATTCAGTCCATGTTTACCTGGAGAGTCACACATTTAATAGTAAATACCACAGAGATAATGTGCTGTTAAGTTTTACAAGCAAATTCACTCAGCAGCTAGCTTGTGGTTTTTGGCATCAGCTCAATGCTGCTCTCCCAGAAGGTCACAACATATGAAGAGAAAGGGACGAGTTAGCATTCATTTTACATGCCTTGCTGGGAAGGGAATGGGTACAACTTACAGCTGGGGCCAGGGAGGATGGCTTTGCTATATCAGTTCAGTGAGACACTGGGGAGAAAAAAGCAGGGCTGAACTCTCACACTAATGTATCGTTAGGATGTCCGGATACTGGAACACTGAATGGGGGGACTCTTGTGATATTCTTACCAAAACCCCCTGTAACTTGCTGGATGAAGCTAGAAATTGCTCTTTGTGTTGCTATAATGAAATCATTCTGTCTGTCTTTGCACTGTCAATTTTTATAGGCTTAGAAAGATGAGCACAGTCAGGAAGTCTCCTGGCACTCAAAAGAACAGATCACTGGAAACGAAGCAGCAGCCCAGGAGACAATACTGGCTTTTGCCCATTTTTCCAGTCTGCTGGCAATGACTTTAGTGCATCCCCTCACAGATGCGCAGCATGTGCATTTCTTTGAGTTAGGCCACAGGTTTCTAAAGGAACTGTGCAAAAGACCCAGCAGATTGGAAAGCACACAGGGATCCTTGTTTTATCTATGTCAGCAGAAGGAGATGCAAATCTGTTGTTGCTGCCTACGCTGGGTGCAACATTTTGCCAAACCTGGGGCAATATACAGGCTGCTAAAGCAGAGACCACAGTAAATATCACTGGCCTTCTGTGCATCCATGTCTCTCTTTGAAAGTGACAACTGTCCATCTGCAGAAGCAGCATCCTATCCCTTTCTATGAAAGCTAAAAATGATGAAGAATAGGGAACAGGTTTCACTGCATAGTAGAAAGGTGGATAAGGGTAGGAGGAGGGGACTGTGGAAAAGGCTGATACTCTAAATTGATTTAAACTGCTGTTTTAGGTTCTTTGAGGTAGGGATTCAACAAGCTCTTACAGTGCTCTTACCATCTTTGAATGCAGGCACTTTAGGCTATTTTAAGCCTCCACAAAAAGAATAACAGAGCAGCATGTAAAATTTTCTCAGCTGACACTCAGGGGAGGGGAAGCTGCAAGTAGGGAAGAAAGCCTTTGAAAGTTGCTGCCTCCCCCAGTTTGAGCCATGTTGGGGCTGAATTGCATGACCCACTGTGCTCCTTGCATAGCTGTGGCAAGATTCCTGAGGTAGTTCATGGAGGACTGCCAGAGCCAGGCATTTGTCTAGGAAGAAGGGTGCTCTGCCCAAAGATTGCCCCTCACAGAAGGGGAGAGGTGATCATTAATACTTTGACTTGTATTTGCGCGCTTTAGTCAGGAATAACAGGGGATAAAACTCAGTCAGACCCTGGCTTGCAATTAAGTCTTTTCTTCTCAGTTTCTACATCTTCCTTAGATTGTTAGTCTTTGGGGAACCTTCCTCTGCTCTGGCTCATCTTTTGTTGGAGGACTCCAGCTTCATGGTGGCCTTGGGAAGTCAAGAAATTGACCTTTGGGGTAACAATAGGAGTACAGACAAGATTTTGTGAATCCAGTCTTGAAGGGTTCCTGCCCATGCTAGATAGATAGAGGAGATATTACATGTATTGCTTAGCATGGTATACTCAGTATGTGTTGAAAACAAAGTGAACTGCATTTTTCATCCATGGGAGAGTGTGTTTCTGTTCAGACCACTTGACTCAATCTTGGCTGTAAGAAATTTACTGTAGAGAAAAGGGACCATACCATTAACTGCATCACCTCCCTCCCCCCCCCCAAAAAAAAAGAAGAAACCAACCCATTTTTTTGAAAGAAATTTGCAGAGATCCTTTTTTGCTACAGGTGTTGAGAACCTGCTGGCTGCTCATGAAGATGATGCTCAGAACATGACTCACACCTCTCAATCAATTTGCATTTAATACAACAAATCCAGGGTTGTGGCAGGCTTATTTTTAGATACCTATTTCCAGGGTGTTTCAAGAAGCCAGATTGGGATGTTAATGTACAGATTTGCCCTAAATTAGAATATATGCATTTTTACACCACCCTTTCAATGAACTCAGAGAAAAGGGAAGAATGTATTTTCTATTAGGTCCATTTACATTTAGCAGAATTTTGTCTGTGTTTTCACATTGCTCTGACTGCAGGATAGAGCACATAATTTTCAAAAAAAGCACAATTAGCAAGTAGGCTCCAACTTTGCAAATTACTTAATCATCTGAGCAATTCGATTTCAGTGATTACTCCTGTAAAATAGTTATGTGAATGCTTAAATATGAGGTTAGTTGTAATATCTATATGGCTTATTTCATGGCATTTCATTGAGTTAGGGCTCAGTCTAGCCCCTAATTTCTGGTTCAGCAAGGATAGAGTTTCTCAAGCTCTTCAGGTCACAACCCCTTTCTAGAAGTCAATCATTTTTGTGACTCCCTATAAAAGTAAGGGTGAAAAATCTGCTGGTGATAACATGGTAAAGCCTCTCTAGCATATTTGTGCTCAGGTTTTTCTGAGATTTTGGCAGGGAATACTTGACCTTGGAGACGAAGGTGGTACGGGGAGGAGAAGAGCAAGATTTTCTTGGCCTCAGATTGCAATTACATTTCAATGCTTCACAGCATCCCCATGATTGCCTTTCTGACCCTTCACTCCCTTCTCCTCCCCTATCTACCCTGGTTTTGCAATGCACAAGTTGAAACATTTGTTACAAAGACAGCTAACCTAAGTGCAGTGGTTTCGAGTGGTAGAGAATCAACCACTTTGTAGCTGTGAAATGCTTGACCTTTCTTGCCAGGAAAACGGAAAACAAAACCAGAGTGCTTCATATCTAGTCTAGACTGGTCACGGGGGGGGGGGGGGGGGGGGGAGGGAGGAGGAACAGGGGATAAGTATCCCAGATGTCTCTGTGACTCTGTTAGCTGAAGTAAGGAGTCTTCTCATATTGTCTCTACTCCTTATGTTCTCCTATGTATCTTATGGGATCAAGTCATACATTATGGAAAGAAGTCTATATCCCTTTCACTTTAAAGCATGTTTTTCAGGTTTCAGATCATTCTTTTTGACCATTGTTTCACTCTCACTATTAAAATATGGATATCAGAGCTGGACTCAAGATCTCAGTCAAAGTCTTCCTAAAGCAATATATGAAGCTAATTTGGGCTTTCTAATTCTACCTGGCATCTCATAGTATAATGTTGTACATTTATAATATGAATGATACATGTTTATGCTGGCCAGCTACCCAAGCCACTCTGTTAGGTTCTCTATAACTGGCAATATACTTGGGAGAATGTGTTTATAATTTCTATTTGCACCTCTCTGGTTCCAGGTCTGTCTCACTCTGAGTATTTCCACTTTGCTGAAATGGCCCAGCAGGAACTCAAGAGTCAGGAGTTTTAACGCAGCTTTTGAGTACATGGATTGCTGAATGTAAAGGAGTTTCTCTGGTCTCACTACCCTGGTACTCAAGCCTCTCCATAACCTTAATCTGACAGCTAGAAAAGGGCCAACAGCTCCTTTTTTTTTTTGACTTTGTCCACATTCCCTCTCAGATGAAGTTGCTCAGGCTTAGAGAGGAAATCTTTCAGCAAAACCAGGATCTGTAATCCATTTCAGTTTCCAAATTCTAAACTCCATCCTAAAAGCTAGGCCATCTTTTCTTTCCTGGGCTTTATCGGTAGGAGCAGTACTCACACGACGCTTTTGTATGCAGGTTATTCAACTTTGCAGCTTGCAGCATTTCATTTCATTTCCACACAAAGTTACTTCACAAAGATACTTCCCTTATTAGTGGCTAGCTCTGATTTGCAATTAGCTGGTGCTATTCAGACAGCCTTTATGTGGCACTGGGGCTTTTCCTTGATATGGTTTCCACATCCACGTTCTGCAGGTCACTGTAGGTTTTATGAACTCATACCTGTACTGCATTTCTCTGCTGTGACTCACTAGCAGACAGCCAGCCTATTCACTCCCAGAACACCATTTTACATTTGGAAACCTGCTTAGCTGAAGATTACTGTGGATCTGTCAGTCAGTGACCTGGCAGGACAGATGTTTACAATTACTTTCTCAGCAAATATAGCCCATGAGCTGCAGTAGAGTATGAATTATCTCTGTGCCCAGTTTATCATTTGGGGTAACAGAATAAGCAGCTTTAGTCTTGGAAACTGTTGGTTAAAGCTAACTTGACCATTTACATATTTATAAAAGCATGCAAGGTTTAAAGAAATTCTTTTCTTGGTCATTTGTAGGCAAGCAAGGAAATATTGTCATTTCACCTATGCAGTAGCTTTGCGGTCACTGTCCCATCTCTGGATTTTTATTAGCATACATCAAAGTAGTCTTGCTAATTAAAGCCTAGAAGGCACTGGGATGCATTTGGATCTGAATATGGTAAAAGTGTTGTGAAAACCTCCAAAGAAAAGAATCTGCCACTAATGGAGTGTTAGTGGCTGATGTCACCACCATGTAAATCTTAAACTAAAAATGACTTCCATCTCTCTCTCTCCTTTTCACCTGTAAACATCTTCCTAATAGAGAAATGGAACTATTACCCCACCACACATTTCACCTGATAGTGAAATTTCAGGTCGATATTATCTAAGGAGGCTCTTTGGTACTTTGAATATTAGTGGAAATAATATCAAAACTTCATTTAAATATTTTCCTTTGTTTTGCTAGAAATTGGTGATTTAATCCAGGGTATCATTGCTATTATTAGTTATTATTATTATTTGCTTTATCTCACAGATTCCTGAGTACCAAGTTCTTTTCAACATCTGATCATGTGTTCAGTTTTTTAAAACATTGACACAACATTCATAAATTAAATTCATACTTTCTGGCACACTTTTTCTGTTTTGCTTCCATTTGATGTAGAGTTTGATTAGTTTATTTTGGATGTTCTTCATTACTATTAGCAATGTAGCGATACGTGCAAATGTCATGTGCTGTGGATGCTGTGCAAATGTAGTTCTGAACTATTATTTCTATGGCTATCTCTTTCTTATTTCTATTCTAATTTCTATTTATAATATTTCTATTCAGAAGATGGGGAAACTGAGGCAGAGAGCAAGAGGCTAATTCACTTGTCCAGCATCATACGAATAATCATTGCTGAGGATGGGGAATAAAAGCCAAGTTCCTGAAATGAAAGTATGTTACATACTGATGGAAAAGGACCATAAAAAACCTAGGTCTTATAATTCTCTACTTGGGAAACAACTAGGTAAGTTGCTGAGTTTCCCCATAATTTCGGCCATTCTTGGCAGCTGTGGGCCTTTCCTGCTGCTTGTCTGTTTGTCTGTTATTCTTTATCCTTGACTCCTTTGTACATACAACTCTCTCCTGCATTTGCCCAGAGCAAGGAAATTTTTACCCAAGACTAAGACATATTAGAAGTTATAATAGTATGAACAGTCTTCAAGAGGCCTTCATCTTTGGTTTCCCAGCTACACTACACCTTCATAACTAAAGTTTATTGTTCTTGGAGAAACTCAAATAATTCCAGTGTGCATTTCAGCAAGCACCTCCTGTGTGTTCTCTGAGACCTTCTTCCCAAAACTTGACTCTCCTCAAACATGATTGCCTTTGAAATAAGAGCTGTCACTGGCCTAACTGTCAATCAATGTCAGCTATGCTATTTTTCACGTTGGAGGAGGCCATTTCAACTAAAAGCTAATTGTGCTTTTCCCAAAAAATGAAGTACGGTAACAAGTGGCTTGGTGCAATGGTGATCAGACTCTTCCAGGGCCCAGAGCCAGGTCATCATTGTACCATGAATGGCAAATATCTGAGAATGGGAACAGCCATGAAAGCACAGCAGGAGGTTATGGGATGGCTGTGCAACACAAGGATCATGGCCCATGTACTTCAGAGTCATGGAATCATAAGTTTTTAGCATCCCTGTGTTTCAAATGAGACAGTCACAAGGCCTTAGGACCAGCCAAAGAATAATCAGTGCTTTTTCAGATTACAGAGGGTAGATTCACCAGTTTGTTCAGTTAAGAGGGCGTCTGGGGTCAAAGTTCAGTCAGAGAGAACTCAACCATGTCTGATTTTATGCATGTCCCTAATGTGCCTCTTAAGGAAAGCAAATATCGCAGCCATTTTCCACCTCGGCCTTATTGTCTTAATTATTTATCCCTCTCAGGAGCTGTTGCTGGTGCAGAAGCTGGAAATCTTGTGCAGGTGCAGACTCACCTGTTAAAAAGCAGGGTTCATTACTCCTGTGATCCGCATGTTGTCTAGCCAGATGTTTCTCCATCCCTCTATTACTCCATACTGTTCCCTTGTGTTTATATGAAGGTAAATGAACTTTCAGGACAGCAACTCAGCTGTGCTCCAGACATCTATCCTAGATGGAGACATATCTAAAACAGCATACTGCAGATACTTGAATAGTCATTCAAGTCTCCAGTGAAAAAGAGCAAAGGTGCTGCATACTTCTACAGCTACAATTTAGCCTAGAGCAAAAGGGAGCAGAGGCTAAGACAGCCTTTCTTTCTGGAAAGTCAGCTGTAAAGTAGCTGCTTAGACTCCTTACACGTCAGTGAGGAGAGACAGACTCATTCACCTGGCATCCCTCTGTTTTAGAAACTTTATAGGTTGGGATGAACACAGTCCTTCAATGTTAGGAACAGAAACTCTTGCTCAGTATGCACAAAAGCAGTTTTTAGAGGTCTGGGATCCAAGTCACAGTTAAGGCATGACTGAAATGTAAGTAATAACAATAGCTGGTTGCAATTTGCAATCTCAGCAAGGAATTTGAAGACTGTCTGAGCAAGGAGACTGAACTATACTCTCTCTCTAAAGTAGACACAACCAGCTGGGCTGGGGGCAGTGCTGATGAGCTAATGCCATGAGAGCTTTACTTTGAGGAGGAAATGGCTCTTGCAGGCCCTCAGCCCAGCTCCAAATCCCTTTAAAAAAATCCAACCTGGATCTGGGAGAGGGAAAAAGAAAGGCTTAATTCTTAAAGATCCAGTGCAAACAATAAACACAGTTTAACAGTCAGTAGGCAGATTAAACTGGCTGTGGATCAAAACACATCGGGAGTAGAGATTTATTGCAGAAAACAAGGCATGGAATAAACCCTGCTCTGTTGCTGGGGCTCTAACTGGTTCTACTGAGGAAAGGGAGGGGAAGAGAAAATTACACTGTCTTTATAAATAGGCATCAGCAAAGCTGTTCCTGGCATGTTTTCCTGCCCCAATCCATACCACCCAGTGGGGTAAATATCTCATTCTGATAATACTGCTGATTATATGGCTGTGGGATAAGGAATTTAATAAATTCCACACAGCATGTGAATGATAATCAGGCCAGGAGCTTTATATAAAATTGGCTTGTGACATATACCACTGGGATACAGGATAATTAAGGGAATATTCTCTCCTGTCCCTAAATCTCCAGAGACTGTAGGGCATGCTGAGCCTTCTGCTTCAAGGGATATAAAAAGAGCAAATGGGATGAAATCAAATGGGATAGTTTGAATACAAGTGAAATCTGCAAGGCAAAGGTACGTCCTCTATAGTCTGTAGCTTATGGAAATTTAGATGACCTGGTAAGTAACTATTCATCCTGCATCCAGGGTATGAGATATGCCTGTATGCATGTTTGATAGTTCATTTTGACTTCTGATTATAACAGTAAAAGCCTTTTTAGATGATATATACCCTGTCTGCCTGGGGACAAGAACAATATGATTCCCTACCCCACTGCTTTACTATTAGTCTGTCATGGGGATTTCTCATCTGAGTCATTCAACCCTGGGCTGGACACAGTCTAGTAAGAACGTACTTCCTTGTGCTTGAAATTTGTTGAATATGTTGCATAATGTGAAACTTAAAACACAACCTTGCACATCATGCGTTTCTGATTAGAATTCCCAGGCAGAAACTTTACTCATCCTGCAGCCAGTGTATACAAAATGTGCCTGTACACATATTTGGTTGTCCTTCCAGTTTCTTATTTCAGAAGAAGCCTTACCAGACTGCATGTGCCCATTGTCCTGTGCAACCTGACAGACCTTTGGTGGGATGTTCAGAAATCTTGAAGGAATTGGCATTGCCTTTTTTTTTTTTCTCCTTCCTTCCTTGCTCTCTACTTGTCTGTGAACCTGAGAAACCTTTACAAATTTCCCCATTCTGCTGAGCACTGGCATGTGCTCTGTATGTCCAAAAAGCTATTCGGCGTGAGCAGCGCTCCAACCCAGGGTGGAAGAAGTTGTTTTGTTGATGGGGGAGATTGCACTGTCCATCTCCTGCTGTGTGAGCTGGAGCATATGCCACATAAGGTAGCACGAATGGAAGGATTGCATCTTCTCCCCGTAGCCATCATGGAAATTGGCTTCTGAGTTTGCTGTGAAGCAGCTGGAGCATGCTAAACTTTTTGGTGTCTGCTTCCAGTGGACATAAAACCCTGAAGAAGTGTCAGGGTATAGATAAAGAAGAGCTCAGTGTGGGTTTTTTTTTTGTTTTGTTTTTAGCCTTGTTGTTCCTGTGTTTTGGAAATAACAGGTTAAAAGTTGTGTGTTAGGTGTGACTCAAAGCAGTGTTATCTATCGCTAACCAGAGCTTTGGAGTTTTTACATCAGCAGGCTTTCAGTGCAGACTTGGTGCATTTCAGTGGGTAGGTCTCCAGAGTGTGAATAAAATAAGGGAATTACTATTTTTAATTAAAAAAATCTGTTTCATCCACAGTTGTCTTTTGTACAGGTCAGCTGCTGGGTTGGATTGTGTATTTACAGGACCCCCTTCCACAGCTCATCTCAGCTGCCTGGGCTATAGGGATAGCTGCCTCTTCATCTACTCCGCAGAGAAGGGACTGACACACACTTTGCCAATGAGTTTCATAACAGCTCGCAAGACAGGAGATCAGGTATCCTGGCTCTGCCCCTGGCTCTTGGAGAAGAACGTGGCTGAGGGGGCTGATATGGGGTAACAAAGCTCATTCAGCCTGAAAGACATTGCAGCTGAATAGCGAAGATATAGGTTTACTGTGCTGTAGTCCTGCTTTGTGGCCTACGGTGACCTACGGTAACCTCTGTGTTAGCGCTGCTGTGAAATATGGCAGCAGCTTGAACTCGACTGTCTTCCATAATTGGAATTTACTGCCTTGGTCAGTAATAAGGACAAAGAAATGTGCAGTATCAGTCACAGCAAATTATGAGTGTCTGAACCAGAGTTAGCTCAGGGGACTAGCTCTGAGGTTACAGGAGTACTGGTATGAGAGCAACATCTGTCTATTCTTCCCACCTGTCCCTGAAGCAATCTTATGTCATTACTTCTTGGTGCATGCCTTTTCAGCTAGGGTAGAAAAAGACAAGACTGTAATATGCTTGAATGCTCTCTATTTGTAATGCTGCTGCATTCATCAATATGAGGATCATCCTGTGGAGCACAGTGCTTTCAGAGTGATCTTTAAAAAAAATCAAGGGAATCTGATAGATTTGAGAAAAGCTTATTTTTGGAAAGTGTATTTTTTTTCTATCATTTCCTTTTTAATCAAAGGGATTCTGCTCAGAGCTTGCTTTCAGTGTTTTATTTGTTTTTTTTAATGGAAATCTTTACACTATGGAAGTTTCTATAAAACTGAGAATTTCTGATTCAGCCTCTTCTATGGAATCATAGCTAGTAATCTCCATTACAACCATTTCCTGGCTATTTCCAATAGTCATCTGAGTTGATAAAAGTCTGCTCTGTTTTCTGATGATAAAAGATCAGGAAACTGATCTTCAGGAAACCAATGCCCAGTTTCTCAAATCCTCTAATGTGCAAAGGATTGAACCACTGACTATTTTATATTTGTTCTATTTTATTAGGTCTATTTCAAGGCTTATGGGGTGATAAATGTAGGCTCATTCTATAGGTGTGGACACTAAGCTATAACCTTCTAAGCAGCTAATGGCTTTTTCTAATATTATGTTAGACAATTTGCAAGATAATATGATATACCTTTTCCAGATTAATTCAATCCTACTTCCCTTTATTTCAAAATTCCCATATTCACCATGCAGTTGAGCACCATCAGTTTGCTTCTTAATTAGTCAATTGCTCTCAGTTGTTATAGAAATTTCTTTGGTTTCTAACCTTTTTTTTTTTCCATTTACACTCTTTTAATTTCTTTTGAGTTGTTCTGTGCGTTAGTGCTTCCACTGTCACAATGGCTTTCATGAGACTGAAGGGAAAAGCAAACACCTTTCTGCCCGGTGTTTTGAATCTACTTCTTCTCTCTTAATAAAAAGCAGTGTTCCATCTGCTCTTGAATGTGCACATCTCTACTGCCATTCCCATCCCAACCTCACACCCCTCCAGCTGTACGTATGTTTCTTATTACCAGACAAGTCTGTGGAGGAGGACAGCAATTATTTGCTTGGTCCCCATCTGAAACAAATTCCCAAGATGAAGGATGGCTTCTCAGATTGAAAGTTCTTGTACAAATAATGCATTTCAGGTCCTCAACAGTTTGGTTTCTTTCAAAAAGGAGCATCTTTCAGAAGACAATGCTATAGGGAACCTATTATTTTTGTTTCATTTTATTCTTGGGAAATCTTATTATTGACATAGATTATCTGAGTGATGTTTCTTATGACTTTGCAACAGGTGGAAGAGTGAACCACTCCAAAAACAAGTTGAGGGCAGACAGTTTAAATACCCTAGATTTATCCAAGAAAATCACCTTGTTCTTTGCAATCAAACCTACTTATATATTTATTTATGTATTTATTATATTTAGCCTTTTTGGGAAGCAGGGGGAAGAAGTCATGTCTGCAAAGGGCATAATGGAAGCACTAGCTTTCTTGTGGCATTTTTGAATCTGAAGACTGTGATCTGGAAAAGGAGATAAATCTTGAGGGACATAAACATACATATATGTATATATGCATATACCTGTGTGTGTGTGTATATATGGATGTATGCTTATATACATAAAACTGTTATTGTTCCTTTCAGTGACATCCTGCAGTGGACACAAATGGTCACAAAATATAAACATGAATGCAGACTGGCAGCTAAATGCCTCCAGGAAGATCTTGATGAAGCTCATTGGTCAAGTTCACATTCATGCTGTTTCAAGCAGGTTGGTGTGGAATTAATATAATCATGTGTGATTGCACCTGGAAAATTTAACCATTGTAAAACTTCACATATTTGCATAAATACTCAATGTATCTTCTCCTGTCTGTGTTATAAAATTAGATCTTTATCATAAGTTTCCTTATGATTCTGTGATATTTTAATGTTTGTCCCTCCTCAACAAACAAAAAATGCTTTCCTTTATCAAGGCAGATTGACTTATGCAAGCTGCATTGGACAAAGAAAGCTTCTTTCTGGGTATCCTGTGGAGAGTGAAGTTGTCAATATTAAACACTCAGAATTACCATGTAAAGAGAATGTTAGTCTGAGTGGTAGGGAGGCAGCAGGTTTGCCGTAGTGGAAAACAAAGTAAGATGAAGAGTTGTATCCTGCGATGATGGGCAAAGGGTAGTAGAATCGGCAAAACGCTAGAGAGGCAGATCTGGATACCACTGGCAGCCATAGGTCAAATGAGAACAGGAGAAGAAGGAGCGAGAAGAGATGTCAAGTGTTGTCTTGAGAGTAAGTTCATATAGTTACACTCAGACATCCTTGGTGGTCCTGGGAGCTTCAGGTCCTTGTGGGCTCATAACTACATCATTTTGGAAGCTTCCTTCTGCTATCCGAATGGATTTTGCAGCAGTCCCTTGCTACTTGACCTGAGATTGCGGTTATTTATGACCCCGTTCTCCTCCTCCTGGCTGGATTCATTCCACTGCAGCTATCCAATGGGATTCAAATTTCCTTTCTAAAATAAATGCCTGTCCTCCATCAAACTTCTTCCTTGTGTCCACCTCAGTTTAGCAAATTAAATAGCCGCAAAGTATTCCCACTGGCTGCTGCTTTCTCCTGTTTGCCACCTCCTCACGTGACAACTTTGGGATGGAAACATTGCTTCTGTGTCCCTGACTTCCTTCTCCAGGACAATGTTTTTCTCTTTAATTTTATTTCTCTTATGGAAACGGCCCTTCTGGGGGAAGGTCATGTTGTTTGTGTTGTTTTAGGAAGGCAGGGAATGTATTGGGTTTTTACCCACAGCAGCTAGAGCACAGTATGTTGTTTCTACAAATGGGCCACTATGGTGTTTTGTTATGAAACGGCTTTTGATATAGGATAGCTGCAGTCTTATAGCTTCCAAATATATTCCAGCCTTCAATAAAAATGACAAATCTCTCTGTCCCCACAGGGTATGTACATACATATGTTTTCAAGGGCTCAGTTGTGCCATCCTGAACTTAAACTGAGAACAGCTGACTTACTGTTGAGAGACAAGTGTTGTCTGCATCTCTTTCCCATCTCTTCTGCCTCTGCCTGTCAGATCTGGACCTGGACTGACCAACTTTGGGAAAAAATAAGGGACAAGAAATGGTGTCAGAGTTGTCTGGTTATAATGTGTATCCTGAGATGGTGTAGTACTAAAGAAAGGAAGTTGGGCAAAGAAGAAGGACTCTTCTCCTTCCAGATTGTGATGTGGGGTATTGGTTTAAGTCAGGCTGTACAAGAGCCTTGCCCAAACTCAATCCAAATTAACTTGAAGTTATCAGACTTTCAAAGACTGTTTCTTGAGCAGTGTACATGAATGTACTGAGTCCAGCAGTGTGGCAGGGTTTTATAACTGTTGAGGTTCTGTTACCATTTTACAAATAACTTTTTGTTGTTGTTGTTGTTTTCATCATTTCCTGTGACCAGCAAGATTAAGCAGGGACTGGAAAAAAGAGACCAGAGCAGTAGTCAAAACACTAAGAAAATTTGTGAAACAGTTTTACTGGCAGAAGCACAAAAGATTTCTCCAGACTAAGTTCAGAGAAATGTCCAAGCTTTAAAGTGTTTGCTTTTCAAATTCATCTTTGAATTCTTATGTGGTTTGCTCATCAGTGTCACAGCAATAGGACACTGCATTTCCCTGGAATAATCAAATATTCCCTTAATGTTGCCAGGTGACCCTTAGGTCCTGCAGTAACATTATTCAGAGAGACAGAAATGGGTCCTCAAGACAAAGCCTGCCCTTCAGCCTCCCCTTTCCTGTTTTCAGGAAAGCATCAGGTCATTCAGAGGAGGATGCCCATGAGCCTGTGAGAAATTTTGACATGAAATGGTGGATTTTGAGGAAATGTTCCAACCACCTAGGGCTGGAATCTTGCAAGCGTTTATTCTCCATGATGTATGCGGTAATTGCAACCCAGAAACAAAGCCATATGCCAAAGGGCTCTAAGTAGATAGTGAATTTTCCATTTTCATTATATAACAATAGCAACAATGATCTATTTATAGTCAATAGCAAGATGTTTAGTAACTGATCAAGATCAGTTCAGGGCATCAGTTCCTTCTGGCTGGGCATTAAACCTCCAGGAAATATCTCTCTGCTCAGTTGTTATTGCCTCATTATTTACACTAACTATCACAACCATTTGTATAAATATTTGCTTTTCTGATACTGGCACCATGAAGGAGTTCAGGTCAGGACATTGTCTGCATATTGTAGAGCATTACAACATGCAAATATTTAAGTAAACATGGAAAACAACAGAAGGCTTCAAAACTGACTGAGAAATGAAGGGTTCAGGCTTAGAGCACCTGCTCTGTACAGTTGGCTTTTATTAAAGCATACAATGTGTAGTTTTGCAGGAGGTCAGAGCAGATGATCTAATGAGTCTTCCTGCCCTTCAAATATAGAGATTGTGTTTCTTTAAAATCAGCGTAAGTGAAGCCAGTAAAGTGAATTTAGTCTTGTCCATTTAGATTATCACAAAACCAGTATCTGGAGGAACAGTTTCCCTGGTACCTCTTTTTGTTTCCAGTCTTTTGTCATGGGAAGGGAAAGGGGTTATTTGTAGTCATTGAAGATGTCTGCATTCCCAAACGCAGTGTCTGCAGCCAGACACTGTTCACTGTGATAGGCATAGACTGAACTTTGCTTCTGCTCAGTTACGCTTCCTGGGTGTTTATCTTATTAGGCTGAATGATGAGCAAAATGTAAAATAAAATATGTCCTAAGCATATCAGCATATTGGAATTTAAGAGCTCTTCCCCTTGTAATGAGCTGAGGAATTACAACACAAAGCACACCTTTCTCTCAAATTGACTGATTAGCATGATAAAGTTAAACTCAAAGCAACTTGTTCTTAACCTGTATTTAGCCTGAAGTGTTTTACTTGTATTTCAGACCTGACAAGGGCTCATGTGTCCAAAAGCACGTGCCTGTTATTTTCCAGCTATATCAGTTAGTCTAATTAAAAACTTTACCTCTTCCTACAAACTTTGCCTCAGGAATCTACATGGCTAAGCAATTTTCTTCTGTGTCATTATTTAAATCTGGCACAGTTTTAAACCATTAGGAGCATCTTACATATGACCAACCTAATTTCTGAAGGCACTGGCCATTGCACCTATAGTTTAAAGTTGGTATCAGTTTCACATATGGAAAAGGCCTTGCAGCCAGATAATATAGGAGCTAGATAAACTTATTTATGAAAGAAAAGATTAAAGGGTGCCTTGAGCACTGCCAAACAGCTGTGCAGGCAGAAATTTGGATGTGTAATTGCATAGATGAAGAAATTACTAGATCCAGTCCCAGACATAGAAGTCAGAAGTCTGTGATTGTTAAAGTGAAATTTCTTTACATTTATTTCCTTAGAGAGTTTGATAAAGGAACTATGTGACAGAAGATGTGGTAAATTCTCTATCACTTAGTATCTATATAGAAAGTTTAGTACCCAACAACCCAGTTTTTAATTTTGTGGACTTGACAGAAGAAGCAGTAGAGAGCTGAACAGCCCATGTTCTGCTATAGGATACAGTACATGATCAAAAAAGTTCCTTCCACTCCAGCTAGAGACAGAGCACCTCTGGTAGATAGAGAATGGAAGGGGTATTTACACATTAAGGTGACCTCTGCTCCAATAGATTAGTTCAAAGAGGCTGCATTGTCTTGCAACAGGAGTATCCTGCTGGCTTGCCCTAAGCCTTTGAAAAGCAGCAAGATGCCAAGTTTACCTACTCATTGTGTGTAAGGCCAACATCAATCCTGAAGTTAGACAAGTTTAGATTGGCCCCATTGTGGGTGGGCACACTGAAACTTTTGAATTTCATTAAATGGTGGAGTGTTTGATTTTGTTTTCTTTTCCACCAGGCTGCAATTCTTAGCAGGACTTTGTGACGTGAAGAATGGGTATACCTAGAGCCTCAGCCTGTATAGTCCACTGGTAAGTCACTGCAAAAGCAATGGCTGTTTTGTTCATTCCAGTGAGATAAGGGCTGAGCAAACACTTCACATGGGATTCCCAGCCTGCTGAATGGGGTTGTCTGATTTGCCTTGCCAAACCCAAGATTTGGAGAGGTTGCTCAGCAGATGCTCTGTCACAGTGTGAGGGAAATATTTCATAGCAAGAACGCTCTTTCTGACAGCAGTTCAGAGAAGTCTGTGCTGCAGGAACATGGAAGAGGAGGGAGCAGAAGGCTTTGTTCTGCAAAGTTGTGACTGATGTGGCTCTGGGTGGCCATGCTGCTTCTTCCACTCTTACACAAGAGCCTTATGCTCAACTTTGCAGCCTTAGGAGTTTGTGGAGCATGCAGATTTTCTCTTGGTAGTACAGGCTTCTCGACAGCTCCTTAAGTCTAATGGCTAGTTTTTCTTAACTATCTTTTGTAGATCTCTTAAAAATTGTCCATTGAACATATGGGTTGGCTGAAAATTCATTTGATAAAATGCTAAAGTTTTAAGCGGTATTAAAGTGACCTAAAAAATCCTCTGCCTTTAGAGTTCTGTACTGGAATTCATCTCTGCTGCATGCTTGCTAGCCTATAACTCTTGCCAGCTTTCACTCATTCTATGCAATACAGCAAAAGTTAGTTTCCATAAGCTGGCACCTCCTCTAAATGCCAGCAGTTAAATCCTGTTATTTTAGGGCCTGATCGGGGGCAAAGCTGAAATTAGGTTACAGCTCAGAAATCTGAAGATTATCAGTAAAGTTTTCTTTGAGACATTGAAGAGCCATGGCTCAGGAGTTGGGAAATATCCTATTAGGTATAATAAAAAACCTAGGTTTTAATTGCTGCCAAAAAATTGACAATCCGAAAGTCAATTTCTGTTAGAAGCATTTGTTCCTTCAATTTAAAAAAAAAAAAAAGAGAGAGAGAGAATAAAAGGACAAAACCAGGAATTGTTTTCATTTTCAAAAACAATTTCTTTAGCTTGGATTGGGGGAGGGGAGAGGTGCAGTATTTTTTAAAGAAATGCCAAAAATTTCAATGGAAACAAAATTTTCCACAGTTTGAATATCCTCTGTGTCCAAAGGCTTTTTTTTTTTTTTGTCAAAACAAAGTGGAAAAAAGAACACAGGCAGTTCTTTCTGGGTGTTTCATTTAGGAAATGTAGGTTATTGATGTCTAAGCTTAAGTTCATACGGCATGGTTTCTAAGAGATCACTTATGTGGATTGTTCTGAGGTTTCTCCTTTAATAATAGTAAAAACAATAATTATTTTTTGCCTACAGGACTGTAATTGAGAACAGCACCTTCCATTCTCTTGTTTGTTTTTCCTTTTCCAGATGTGAGATGAAGACCTGATCTGACTGACAGATTAAATGATTTTGACCCATCTAATATTCAAATAAAACAATCACACATAATTAAAAATATCTGTTCTAATCAAGAGTCTTTGAGAGCAAATTAGTCTTCCCTTCTTTCTGTTTCTTGCTTGGTGAGTTCACTTTCAAGGTACGATAATAAATGTGTCCAAACTTGATCCTTCCTTGTAAACTTTCCCTGAAAAGAAAGGAGTCGGGGAAGATTTGTACAAGCCATGCAAGAACTCCAAGATGCAAGTATACTCTAGCCACTTATGATGATTCTTGGTATAATCATCCCTTCACAGTTTCCATTGAGGCCTCAATGGCATCTATCTGAGGTGACCTAAACCACTATAAAGACTTACGGCCCTTAACAGGAACGAATTTACTGAGGTAGGTGCCAATGCATGGAGGTAATACTACCAAATAATTGTTTATCTTTCTCCCTCCGCTTCCCCATTAAGTAGTAGATTTTAACTCTTCTCTTGGAGGGTTTGGAGGCATGTGGTATAATTAAAACTCAAATCTTTTGTGGTGAAAGACATATTAAGGGGGGAATTTTATAAAAAACAAAAGTCTTAGAAAAATCTTATTTAACATCCTTGAAATGCCATGTCAAAGTTTGATAAGTTAAAGTGACCTCAGTACTGCTTTAATAGAATGCAGCAGTCAAGTGATTTACACAGAAATAAGAATGAAAAGCTGATCTCCAGTGGGATTTTAAGAAGTCACTGCATCAACAGTATATATGCCAAATACTGTTATGTTTCTCATTGAGAACACTAAGACTGGTTCTTGATTTTTAATCTTTTGCTCTATAATGGCAAGTACTGATTTAACTCTCTGCCTCCAGATATCAAGTTTCATTAAAATCTTTCTTCTTAAGTCTTTCCTGACTAACATTAGGCACTTAATAATTTTTGATGTAAGCATCTAAATAGTAGCTAGGTACTTATATGCGTCTGTGTGTCTGGATCTTAGTAGCTTATTCTTATCACCTACCACCATTCATGTCATTGTCACTGGCAGATCAGTGAATAGGGCCCCTCAGATCTCCACTGAGTTTTTTGTTTTGTTTTGTTCTGGGAAAGCAAAAGAAATCAGTCCGTAACTTGCATCCAAAAACTTAAACTGCTATAAGAGATAATTGGACCCCCAAAAAAGAGAGGATGCAAGGATAATATTGGTCCTTACTATAGATAGTCATCTTAGTGTTTCAGCCGCCTAAATATTCCCCTGTTTATGCATGCGTTAGGGCAAGAGAGACTTACAGGAATGAACCTGAAGGAAGATTATGAGATGGCCTTTTAGATTCAAATAGGGAGTACTCAGTTTATCCTTGGCACGGCGACTACTGATGTTGGGGCCTATACCTCTATATGTGAAAAGGTGGAAGTGCAGACAGCCTGTCTCAACAGAGGTTCCTTCCCCAAAGATAGAGAGAGAAGATAGAATGATCCTGGCACATGCAGGTAAAAGCCAGTTATCTGGGGATGACCCAGATGATTTGCTTTCTTTGGGAACTGTTGGATGCAATGGAAGAATGGATGGGAATATTTAGGTTCTCATTTGGGCCCGGAGCAGCAAACATTTTTATAGAAGTTGAGTCCAGACTAGTTCACAGAAACATCTGCTCTGCTGTTCCACATACCTCAATAGTAAAAACAACCACGAGAGGCTAAAAGCTTCCATAATGACAACATTTAATTCACCTCTGTTTTGGATGGATTTTGCATGGGGCTCTGAAGGACTGAATGGAAAGTTCTCCCGGTCCATATGCTGATGTAGTATTGGAAGATATTACAGTTTTATGAATGTATAAGGTCAAATACCACCAATTAAAAATATTACCATACAACTGTGTACACTGCACTACCATGTTGCTTAAGCAGAAAGGTCAAGAGTTGATTGCACTGAAGATCATCGCATTTATTACAAATTAGGTCAGATGAGAAAACTGTGAGGAAAAAAGTATGTGAATGAGGAGTAGACTTTTAGAAAAGAAATAAACACCAGCCCACAAAAAGGGGAGGGGGGTCTCCTACTGGCTACAAGCCCTGTGCTTCTATAGGCTCCTCAGCCCCAAAGACAAGAAAGAGTCAGCCTAGCTTGACAAACAGGGTGTTAGTCGACGCTAGTGACCTAAAGGGGAAAGAACTGTAATGCTTCTCTGGCTTGCGAGTATTCCCCAGGCCACAGCTCCCGCTTTTGTAATTTGCTCTTGTCATTTTTATTTATTGCCAATTGTTCATTCGAATGCATCGGCAGTTGTTAGTGACAGGAGAGCCGTGCAGTGAGAATGCTGGATGTGCACCATGGAAATATGGTTTAGCCATTAGTGTCAGAGCAACCTGATGAAGGAAACATTTGTACTAATTTTGAGTGGGTGTTTATGCTCTTAAAAGTGACTCTGTTAAAATGACATGGTGGGGCAGGCAGGCACAAGTCCCTGTTTCTTCTTTTTTCATGATGTCAGAGGAAATTTGTTCTATTTACAAGTCAGAGTATGACTGTTCATAGCCTTTGCAGAGAGCTATACTTTGGGAGGCATAGATCAAATGAAGTCTGTTCTGACTCAGGTGTCATTGGCAGGGATCAGCACAGTCCAAAACTCTGTATTCAAATATACTCCAAACTATGGAACAGGATAGATCTCTTATGTTAGTTTCATATCCCATGTGGCTCCCAGAGAAATTAATTTTCCATATGATCTAAAAGAAAAATTCTTCCCCTTCCCAGCACTTGTCTTTGTTAATGAAAATATTAACATAATTTCTTGTCTTGATTACTTGTAGGATCCTCCCTAAATACTGACTAGCCAATACCCTTAGTCTTCTCTTCTAGCCTTCTTGCTTCATTCCTACTTTCTGTGCCTCCTGATGAGAGAAAGAATTAGCAATTCAGTGGAATCAGCTGATTCTCTGAGAGGACAGCTAGATGGATGTATGGACATCTCCCTGCAGGGAAATTGATCCAGCATTGCGTGAGCGCTCAGAACATACCCACCTCTGAACATAGGCATGGACCTGGGTGTCTTCAGTGCTGGGAAAATGCTGCTCCACTGTAAAAGTAAAGACTGTGCCACTGAAAACAACCCTGAGATGTCCTGAGTAGAATACAACCTATCACTTGCCCTTTCTGAACTCTATTGGCTTTGATTAGATAACACAGATTTACTTTTGTTTAACATGTGAATGTTCTAATAGCTCTTAGCATGCATACTCTTAGCATGATCATTATAGCTGTCCTTCCATCATTGTATTCTACACCCAACCATTATTTCTTGCCTCTTTTTCATCAATAAGTGCTTTCAGGGGAGTTATGTCTAAAAGAAGATGACACCATCCCAAAAAAGGGGCATCTGACAATGATGTTGCTACAGCTAAATGGTCATTTTTCCCCTCTGCTTTGTTCAAATCTAGCCCTTGTCATCCTTAATGCAGAGCTGCGCACATTTCCACCCCTCTTCTGGCCTGGCAAAGGGCTGTAGCACAGATAAGGATTACTGTGAAACTGTGAAACGATTCAAGTTATATTTGCCCCTCTTGAGTGCTGACCTTGCGTAGCCAGTCCCCAGACAGCCTTCACAGAGCAAAGTTTTATTTTACTCAAACTGAAGAACTGAAGAGAAAAAAGAATTAAATTAATAAATAGCCTGACTTTTCAGAGCTCACCATCTCTGGCAACTTGGGACTTCCCCACGCTGCCTCAGGGACTCCTGCAGGGCCTCTCTCCAGGGAAGTCTCAGAAACCCTCTCTCCTTAGACTGTGCTCTGCTGCTCGCTGCCCTGTTGAGCAGGAGATTCCTAGCATCTTGTCAGATCAAACCAGTAAAGAGACTATAGAAAGTGGTGGACAGGCTGCAGTCAGGTAAAGAGTCACTGGGAAATGGTTATTTTAAAGCTATAAACCACCATGGTGGTGTTTTGCCAAAAAGGCCCTGCAGGACTTGAAGAACTTAGACTAAACCAGTATAACTGCACAGTGCTTATAGTTCACTTAGAGCTCATTATATACAGTATCCATAAAACAATTCTCATTCATAAACCATTCGGGGTCAATTTCCCTTCTGCCATACATGGTATTTCTCCCAGCTGGTCAAGTCAACAGGGGCAGCTTAAAGCCAGAAGGAGAGCAACAAGTGGACTGTATAAGATGTAATACTTTCCTCTTTAGCTTTATCAATTTTTTTACTTTACAATATAGCCCCATTAGGCTGTTGAGTGCTTTCCTGACCACAACTGACTTAGAATAATCCTGTTCTAGCAGAAAAAGCATGATGAGATTTAGCAGCTGGGAGTAAATTTGACACAAATTTAGTCTAGAAATAAATTTCAGATTATTATTTTTCTAAAAAATGGAAGGTGATTAATCATTGTAACGAATTCCCTGGGCTTGTGGTGGGATTTCCCAGTCTTGGAATCTTTTATGAATGCCTTCTTAAAAACTCTACCTGAGTTTCAATAGAGCTTACTGGCTGGATGCTAAAAGCTTCATTTGAATTCTTTGGCCTGTACATACAGGAGTTCAGATAACAGCTCATAGGCGCCCTTCTGATTTCAAAATTCATGATTCTTCAGTTGATCTAAGCCCTTGTTGACTTCAGCTTATGCCTACTTGCTTATGTTTTCACTCCCAGTATGAAATCTCTATCTATGCTAAGTATGAAGCCTGTTATTTATTTATGAACTCCCCATGCACCTTCTAGATTAATATCTGTGGGTGAGCATAACTCTAAAGTCAGTGTTGCCTTTTCTATATTCTGCTTGGATCTCTGAATATTTTCTCAAATTAAGCAAGGTAAACAGAACAAGTCGGAACAAGTCTCCCATGTCTTGTCTCTGCCTCTGTCAGGCTTTTCTGGAAGGGTGGATTGCTGGTTTGTACTTACAGTAAGAAAAAGCTCAGACTTGTCACAGTCAGAAATAAAGGGCCAGAGTCTTTCCCCAAATCTAAGTCAGGCAAAGTGACTGATTTTGCCTCCATACTATACAAACTCTTTATCAAAGTATCCTCTTCTGTGGTAAGAGTACTCTTTAGGCTTGTGCCTTGGATAATTCACTCCAGTGCTCCTGAACTGGTCCGTGAATGGTTCAAAGAAGGAAGGAGTTTGATACAAAACTAAAGGCTCTGTTGCTCCTTCCTCCTGTTCAGGGCACTGCTAAGCAACTTCACACTGAGAATAAAATAGGAAACAGGCTGACAGAGACCTAAAGAAGCTGTGCAGTGTATCTCATTGGCTTGCCATCAGATTTCTTCTCCCTAGCTTGTTCCTAACAGATACCGGTCTAATCTGTGCTTTAGTGATATTTCAGCTCCTTCCTCAATAATGTCTTCCCAGAACTCCTGGCAATAAGAGTTTTTCTTATTTAATATTTAACCTAAATTGACAATGTGTCTAGGGGCCTGCATAAAACTCTGCTTCCTCTTTGCAGCAACCTTTTATGGCAATCCCCAGTCTTCTGTCTTCTCTTGTCCTAGGCTAAGTGAACTCAGTGCTTTGACAGATCATGTTTTCCAGACCTTGTGTCATTTTTTGGGGCCAGTCCACATCTTGCTCTCCATTTGACTCTTCCACCTTGTCACTATTGCATGAGTAAGCATGCACTCACAGGCAGGGGAGGAGACATCTCACAGGTGGGACCTTTCCTCTGCTAGTTACATGAAAAGTGTAGTTCAGGTGGCAGTCCAGCCTTCAAGGGCCCACTTAGGTGTCATCATGTGGCTAATGAAGGATACTGGCCAAGAATGCCAGTAAAAGCCTGTGTGCCCTCTGCTTTCCCTGAGCTCCCAGAGCCTTCCCCCAGGAAGAGCTGCACTCTTTCTTCTGACTCCCTAAAGTTCAGGCAGGGGCTCTGCTCTCCATAGGGAGCCCTGCCAGGGAGAGATGAGCAGGCTTTGGATGTATCAGCACGTGTACATCTGCTTGGAGGCTGTGAAAGCGTGTGCTCTGAAGGACTGCCTCCCTCTGCATCTGGAAGCCAAACATGCCACTAGATCTGCTGGAACAGAGTGTCCATAGCTGGTGGAGGGCATGCTCACACATTTCCTGTGCTTTGCTGGGCCTAGGAGCAAAGCAACCGCTGCAGGCCTCCCGGTCTTGCTTCCCAGCAGCTGATCCCAGCAATGAGTGGATCAGCCTGGCAGGGGCTGTTCACACGGCTGATGCCAAGTTATGCTGTAAGGAGCACAGGCAGACAAGGTGCCCATCTAGAACACCTGTGATGAACATGTCTCTGCAAGGCTGGGATCCAGCTGTCATTCCCCACACCCAGGGTCATTCAAGAAAGGATCAGGAATGAAAGGATTTACAAAGGGAATGGGGAAAGGAATTTAGCCGTTCCTGTCCAGTCTTCCCTTCTCCTGTGAGTCGTACCCACCCCTGTCCTCTCCCCTTCCTTTTGCCTCCTTTGCCTCCATTTTTTGTCTCTGGGATTGCCTATCATCTCTCCTTCTCTGACCACAATAGCTGCTCCCCTTATGGGAGCAACAACCTCCTTACAGCCTTTTGCTTTCTCCTCATGTTACACTGCATACTCATCTGCACTTGTGAGGGCAAGGCTTCTCTTCTAGACATGACCCTATAAAACACCTTGGCATCTTGTATCCATTGCATTATCTTATTAAAATAAATAATTAAAACAAATACCTCCCCCCCACACACACACCTTCTGGGGAGAAAAAAAAAAAAGAGTCAAGCTGCAGCTGAGTTTCTGTTGGAGGATTATTGAAACAGGGGAGCCTGAGAATCCATTTATTTCTTTAAAGCCAAGATCATGCTAGTTGTTAACACAATGTAAGAGTTTAAGGCATTAAATATGTCTTTCTAAGCACTTTGCAGTTCTTCATTTCCTTACCATGGGGAATCACTTTTCAGTATCAAGTCTAAATAGCCTGTCTTCTCTGGAAAACCACTTGAGCGCATCTTTCTCATTTTAATAAAGTTTGGGTTAGAGGAGGGAAGTGAGCAGCTTATTAAACAATCCATGAAAATATAAAAGTTGCCACTTGAGCATCAGGACTGACGTCACTTCATAAATCCATTGACACAGCTCTGCTCACCAATTGAAATGGGGCAGCCTGGGCTTTTTTGAGAAGGGATTTTTGCAACAGATTAATTATTGGTTTAGATAGAGTCCATGCTTTAAGGATATATTTACCGGTGTTAAAAACCCTGATTACTTTTATATTCTGAAGGACACAAGAGAAGGGGGTTGGTGGCTGTATTCCTCTTTTTAACTAAAGGTTAGTAAATTGCATCTTTGTAAACTAGGCTTCTTTTCAAAGAGCAGGGGGGTTTGTGTGTGTGTGTGAAACTTGTAATGGAAAACAACCTGTCTGCAGAGTGTTTGGCTGTTGGATTTCCCTACTCAGTTCAATGTCTGGACGATAAAGAGACCACTTACTCCCATTCATTTTTCAGTTGTGAGTTCAAATGTCAATACTGTGAAATGAAGCTGGAAGGGTTTGGGATCAGCAGAGGTTGAAGAACAGAACAAAAGATGACACCGTCAGTGTCAGCTGAACTCAGGCATGGGACATGGGGATCGACATCTCTGCAGACCAGCGCTGTGGAGTTTCTCTGGGGCGGTGTTGCCAGCAATGACTGAAGTGTACCAGAGGCAATGGTGGGTTCATGTGTTGGCTTTGAGGTTTCCCCTCATTATGGGGGATATGCTGGAGCCAGCTCAGTGAGGGGTCTGGAAGGTACCAGAGATGCTGTGAGGACAAACTACTGTTTTATCAGCCTCATAACTGACTTTGGCTACTTGGAACCAGGCCTTCAATTTCATAAGCAATAAATTCTTGTAATCACAGGACAAAAGAAAAAAAAAGATCCAAGGAACTAGTACAAAACTAAAGGCATAGGGCTGTAAATCCCTTCTTTGCATACTATTCTGTTCCTTATTTCTGGGTGATGATCACAATGGCACAGAAGTCCTAATACCATAACAAGTCACAGTCAATTCTTAAAATACTGACAAAGCAATTTCACCCATAAGCGATCTGAGCTTTTCTGATCGCAGTGGTTCATTTGTTTGTTTTTTCCTGGGTGTCCATTTTCCAAGACAGTGTGTTCATAAGCATGAAGGTGTTTTCTGGGAAGGGTTTCACTGCTGTTTGCTTTGGCAGGGTTACCACAGAGAGCACTGCTAGCTCTGGTAGTGTTGTACTGACTACCTGAGAGAGGCTTTCTCTGTGCTGTAGAAAGACAATGAATGTTTACAGTGAGAGCTGCTAAATTGCACAGTGAGATGTAATCTCTCAAAACCTGGAAAAATCAGACAGAGACAGTACTGTTGTTTGCCTTGTGATGTATGTTGTATTTAGAAGAGCTCTTGCAAATAGCAGAGGCATTCATGCCTTGCTGTAACCTATCTAATCTAATGTCTTCAAATTAATTCTTGATATTTATTCTGGAACAATAACCACTTGTGAAATACGCTGTTGGTTTTGATATGAGAACAACTAAATAAAATACAATGTTCTTTTATTTACATGATTTACAGATTAGGTGTTTCAATGCATTTAGGAATTTGCCAAAGTTTTGATTTTTTTGTAGGGAGGGAGGCTAGGGCTGAGGTTTCTAAAAGAACATTTTTCCTAAAGGCTGTTTGCAACTACTTACGCTCCAGGGCTGATATGTATCATTTAAATAAATGCAGAAAATGTCCAGGGTTTGCAGCACAGATTTCATCACAGATGAAAAAAACAGCCTGTAAAGTTTGCAGCCTTTTCTATCATTACATAGAATGGTGACTGTGCAAAATACATAACTAATATTTCTAGGATGTAGGAATGTGTTATGAACACAGCATGGGATACAGCAGGGTAGATGGTAGTTTAACAGCTCAGTCCCAGGTGGGAATATGCTTCTCCCAGGTGGGAGAAGAAGGAGCTGAAACTTTATGCCACTCCTTACTGCGGTCTGTGTTGCTACCACAAGCTAACTACTGGTCTATTGAGACCAGTAGTTCCTAGTCTTTGCTGGCCCATGGAGAACAATACTAAGCAAATAACAGGCTGTCGGTCACACCCTATGTTGTTCTCTTTGTCATCTAGGACAGTAATGGTGATGGCATCATCTGGTCATCAGCTACACTAGAAGGTCCCGTGGGTGATTTGAATGAGCCAGGAATGGGGTTCCATTGCTTAGGATATGAACACTCTGTCTCTATGTGCTGGGGTGAATTTGGAAGAAGGAGGGATATGAGAGAGAAAACAGGAGTACAAAGGTGAAGCTCAATGATTTGAGCAGGGTGGAGCAGAGGGAAAATGAGGAGGGGGTGAAAATCCAAAAGGAGGTATGGGAAATTGAGGCTTTTGGTGAGAGAAAGGCTGGAGAAAACAGCTTTACTAGTCCTGAAGATCTTGAGAGCCATGCATGAGGGCAGGGAATCTGTAACCCCTCTCAGCATTTCATAGCCTCAGCTGTCTGTCCTAGAAAAACAAGATCACATGCAAACAATTAGCTGGAAGTGTCAAGGAACGTAACATGAAATTCTATCAATAAAAGGTTGGAATGACTCTGGCACACTCTGGAGGAAGATATTTAATTGTGTCCATATTGCCTGGTCAGAGAGATGGGATGAGAGAAAGATGATATGAGGAGTGAGAGAGAGAGAGCACACAGAAGAACTCCTTCCTGGGCTTCAGGGAGGAACTGAGTGCTGGGAAGGAAAGGGGGTGCATATCCATTGACATTTCAGGAGAAAATAAGTCTTACCCCTTTCTCCTGACTTCCTGACAGAGGCTGTGAGGACTCAAGTTCTGCACCTTTCAACCCCAGCATTACTGCTGAGAACAGGAGGTTTTTAATGCACAAAGGGCAGTGTGAGACCTGTTTCCAGCTCTGCCACAAACTAGTTCTCATCTGGAAATATTTGACTTGCTCTCCATCTCATTTTCACTCTGAGGTTTCCCATTCCCCTAGCCCACCCCCTTTATTTTAAAGAGTTGGGACATCTACAGATGGAAAGTGCTGCTGGGACATAACGTTAGGTAGGACTCCATCCTTTATGTCTTTATGGTTGAAGCACTGAACATAAGCAAATAGGAATTAATCAATACACTTAATATTGTGGTAGCCCATTGGAGACACAGCTGAAAAGCACAGGATCTATTGTGATAGCTTCTTTGAGGTTATATACAGGATTAAATGATCATTCCTGCCTCAAGCGGCACACAGTCTAATGATGAACTCTACCTTTGTTGAGCAGGAAGAATATCTGGGGTGTTTTTCAGTGCTGGCTCTGCTGAGGCTGTTTGTATTGCAGTTTTTGGGACAGATCCCCAGATAACATATATCCCTGGACCTCATTGTCAAAGGGAGTTTTTCAAAACAAATACTCTTCCCACTGTATATTCTGCAGCACTCAAGGGGGAAGGAAACAACATCACAGAATGTTCTGTGCTTTCGCAGGAACTAAACAGGAAGTGATTTCAATGGGATTTACAAGGCTTTATACAGCCAGTGGATCTGGCCCCTCGCTAATAAAACTGCCATATTAAAAACAGAAGCAGGCCTTTTCAGGGCCTAGATTTTCATCAGCAGGAAAGAGGAATTATGATCAAGTCAGCTGCATTCCTCTCACGAGCAGGGTCCTTTGAGGATGCCCTTGGAGACTTTATGGAAGGACGTGAAAAGGGGCTTGAAAGTGGAGATGTAGTATGAAGGAACATGAACAACAGACTTGCTTGTGACAAGGAAAGGCCTAGAGGCTCTCTCTTCCACTGCTTTCTTTCCACCTCCAGTAGGAATCACCCATGGTTTCATTAAAGGCACCTCAGAGCTTCACCGGGCTCCGGAGGGTGCCCAGGCACAGCACTACTGTGGAGGAGGGGGCTGAGACACACTGCTTGTCTGCTTGGTGTGTTCCCATCCCTGGAGGGAACAGGCTGTTTCCTGATAAAGGTCGGGGTGGTGAGACCATGCTGCGTCCATGACCGTCACTGGCGGGGCAGCTGAAGTGCAGCATGTTCTGACAGAGGGTGGGTGGGAATGGCAGCAAATGGGAGGCCACTAATTAGAGGAAGGACAGCAGGTGGGGAGCTGGACAACATCCTTTGCCGTGGCATGTGTGATAAGGTGGGTGTTTACTTCTATGGGAAGGAACAGCTTTGCAAATAAAAGATTGACTGCTGAGTGATCTTATGGTAACAGCCCTGAGCTACTGCCAATTTAGCCATCCAAAGTAAAACCAGGCAGGGAGGAAGAAAGGATCATATTCCAGTCCCAAACACCTCTGGCTGACGTCAGTGTGTGGTCCTCACGTCTCCACAGAGCGCAGTGAAGTCACCATTTTATCACTGTTTAGCATCTTTGAAGAACTAAGGTTAGCCCACTGCACTGGAGACTCTGAAAAAGGGCTGGCAGGCCTCAAAACATGTCTGGATTTTTTCCAGCTATGTTAGTTGGTCTCAGTAAAGATGTGGCCTCCTCTCGCAAATCTTGCTTCACTGGGTAGATACATAGAGGAGGAAATACTGATGGAGTAAAAGGAAAAAATGGCTTTTATTGACTGCAAGCTGTGTATCAAACCTCTAAGAATCTCCAAGGCATGGGAGCCAATCTTCTGTTGCAGATGTTGACTAGCTAACTCCTGTTAAGAGACTGGGGTAGACTTTTGTGTTTTCCCTTGATCTGACACAAAGCAGACGGAGTCCTACAGCTATTTAAATGTCTTGGTATTCACCTTACACACACATGACTAAATTGCATGTGACTGTGACCAAAAGCATCAATGACAGCTCCTTCTACATTCACCATCATGAGGTTATTTTTGCCTCCAAGGACTGTGTAAATCCTATCTGTGAACACTGCTGACTAGCAGGCCTAAACTGTTAATGCACCTCTCTTAGGAGTGCATAGCAGCTTGGGAAACAATGACCACTTCTGGACCAGTGGTCCTGAGAGACCTTTCAGGGAGAAGATTCTGGGGAATCTCCCCATACTTATTCCAGCTTCCATCTGAAGGGACATCCATATTGGCTTTGGAAAAGAGTCTCCCAATAATGTGACCATCAACAGTGGGCAAATCTAGCATAGCCCAGCTGCAGACCCACCTGCTTTTTAATAGCAATTACATGATACATTCTCTGCTCTTGCAGGAATGGCTGGTGATCTTGTGATCACTCTTTTTCTCTCCAGGTGGCTTGGCACAATCTGGGTCTTTTGGCCTTTAATTACAGGTCTTTATTAGAGGATACTGGGATATGGCTCTCCACAGTGCTTGGTCAGGGGATACTCCTAGAATAATCTACTTCCCTGGCTTGTCTGTGCTCAGTGAAGACTGGCTGTGATGACTGAAACAATACTGTCTCATGTTGAGTTCTTTGTTCCTGAATTGTTAAAATTGCTAGTGCCTGTGAAGCTTGGTAGGCCTTTTCCTGAGGTCCTTACTACTTCTTGCTTCAGGTTATGTTTAGTTTGGAGTTCAACCCTGGAAAACACAGGGCTTCTGGTTCAGTGAAGGGGTGGACCTTCTCTTTTCCCGCCTGAAGTCTGCCCATTCCCAAAACCCAATACTCCAGTCCTTCACTTGAGTTTTGATGGGCGAGATCTCACCAGCTGGGGAATTCCCTGGGGATTTTTTTTCCCAGAGTGAACAGAGATTCTGTGCTCTCAGTGAGCAGTGTGGTGAATACTAGTTGTAAACCACAAGGGTTAAGTGGCATGTCAGATCATGGGCGGTGAGAAACTGCCGCATGTGTGTGGTCTCCCCGATTCACGCTCAAGTGTTTTTCCAAAAAAAAAACCAAAAGCCAAAAAAATCTTTTTTGTAAATCTTGAATTCCAGGTAAAGGCTTGACCTACACCTCATCTGAAATCACAATGGTGCTCGGAAGGCAGTCCCTTTCAGATTTCAGGAATTTTGTATGTTCTGAATGCAAAATAACCTGAGGCTGCCTGTGGGCTTTCTTAAACTAAATATCCCACAAGTGTGAACAAGTGCTTTCTGACAATAGCCTAAACTGGCAACACGGCTCAAGGCAGAGAAAGGGAAAGCCTCTTAGGGGAGAGTGACATCTACAGCCTTGTTTATATGATATAATCCCCTACTGTCTAGGACTGGCCTGAGTTGAAAACTCTAGTCCAGACTTGGACTTTGCAGAATTTATAATGGATGTTAACATGACTTGGATCGTGGACTCACTTCTGAGCTCCAGCTAGAAGAGTAGCCACATTTTTCTGCTAGATGTTGCCCAAACATATAGGAAGAGTTAGGCCCTGTTCCAAAGAGTCTGCAGGAAGAGCAGACATGCTGAAAAGGGAAGTCTTCTTAGCCCCAGTATATGCAAAAGGACCTGGGAAGGGCTAAATGACTTGCCCAAGGTAATGCAGGGACTTTTTGGCACATCAGTGAACCCAGCCCTCATATGTCCCAGGCTAACGTTTTAAGCATAAAAACATCCTTTTTCCAGAAGGAGCAACTGTCAGATTAAAAAGCAAAGTTCTTTTTTGTTTTGCTTTTATTCTCTTTTTCCCCTTTTCTTCCCATATTTGATGTACAGGAAAGAACAAATTAGCTCATTTAAAAACAACTGGAATTTTCACCCCAACTTGAGCATGTTTTTCCAGATTCAATGCCATTTGCTCAATATTTTTGTTTCTTAATCTTATTTTCTATGAACATGAGACTGTCTTCCTCCCAGAACCGCCTGTGCCTACGAGGGCCAAACCACCACTTGAAAGGCTATTCCTGAAGTATCTGGGGCATGTCCAGAGCTGGGGAACACTGAAAAACTTGCAGACAACCTTGGCCTCTCACCCTTTGTTGGCATATCAAAGCAATCTGGACAAAACATGTTCCAGAAAAAAGGTTTAGATTGCAGATGGGTGATACAGAGACCTTTGAATAACCCCAGGACTTTGGTGGCTTCAAGAAAATGGAAGCTGTCTCCAAAACCATTTCTGGTGTGGGGTTTGGTTTGGCAAAAACAAAGTCTGATTGATGAGGTCTGGCCAAACCAAACCTCCAGTTCTGTAGCCAATCTCTGCTTCAAGTGATCGTCAGTTCTTGGGTGTGCTTCCACACATTTGAATTTCCTCACTGCTTAGAGCCTCCAGGAAAAACAGAAATAGCCAGCAGGTCCTTCTGTGAGCACACAGAATCAAAATACAAAGTCAAGAGCAGTGCAGTCATTTCTGGTTGTGTGCTGCTATGGTATCAGATCGATGAGTGTTGTACTAAACAGAACATTTGCTCTTGCTTCTTAACATGGAAACAGCAGTGAGACTCATCTTTATTCTTTCCCCTTGCTTCATCCCAGACTTTCTAAGACACTCTCTTTCCTTTTTGGGAAATGCATAAGTGCCGGGGGGGGGGGGGGGGGGGAGACATTCACAGGGGGAAGGGAGACATGTATTGTGACTTCCTTGGAGATTTATGTTCTGGATCTGTTTACCAAGGACGCACATCACATCCCAGATCCAAACAGGCTGGCCTCTTCGTTTTCAGTTTCTGGCCTATTCTCTCTGTGCCTCTGTGCAGAGATTGGTAACCAAGGCATCAGTTGTGCTGACAAGCTGTTGTCAATGAAGAAAACGCATGGCTTTTTTTGGCCCACCTGAAGGATGTGTTGGTTGTAACCCACATGAGTCACTGTGCTGGAGAAGAACTTCACACCTCAGGCAACTTGTGCTAAAATACTGAAATAGCTGGAATTGTAAAATTGCTCAGAAAAGGCCCAGATCTGATGTGAGGTGTGTTCCTCCTAGAGTCAGCACTGGCAAGGAGGGCCATGAGATGGCTTTTCAGAGGCCTCCTTTGAAGTCAGACAAGAGAGAGTGGAAGGAGCAAAGTGTCTTAGTTCTGGGGAAGCTTCCTGCAGCGTCCTTGCCATCCTGCTGATGGAGCACCCTTATGAAGAAGCACCCTTATGCTTTAAGCCTCTGGAGTCTGAGCAATCTCCAGTGCTTCCTCTGTTTTAGGGCCCTTACCTGGTACTGACGATGTGTCTCTCAACTTATCCTGGGATTTTATATCATAGGTCTATTCATTATGGCTCTGAGACCCATTCTACACCTTCAGCCCAAGCCCCCTTCCCCCATCCCCCACCCACCCTCATTCCTGAAATGTGTGAAATGCACCTTGCTAGTGAAGCTATGGGGTGATTTTTTACCTTTTTATTAATAACTTAGCTTTTCTTTTTACTTTTAAGGATGAAACACTAGCAACTGCTTAACATTTCTATGAGAATGAACTTCCTGAACAGTGTCTTTCCTGGCAGTTCCTGACCCCATTCAAGGTCTTCCTCTGCTTATTTATCTGTTGTCAGCCTCCTGTGGTTTCTTCTGTGGACTTTGCTTGTCTCATAGTTAAGTCAGGGTCTCCCTAACAAAATAACCCTGTCTACTGTTTCCTCCTTCTGAGTTTGCACTCTATGAAGCTTCTCCTTCCCCTCCTGCCATGTGCACCTTTCCTATAACCTGATGCCTTTTTTGCCCTTTCCATTGGTCCAAAGCCTTCTTCTGCAAATAAGTAAAAAATCAGGCTCTTCTAGTTGTAATCACCTCCTTAGCATGTTCATTGTTGTCGTTAAATTTAAATACCCCTTCTTGTTCCCAGACTGATGGATGCTTCTTGGCCAAGGTTAATAAACACCGACAAAGAGGCATTCACAGCATAGCAGTCCTGCAGTAAGAACTTTGTAGTAACTTCACAAACTCATCCAGAATCCATGAGTATGCATTGGCTTTGCGAAGAAACATAACCCAGCACAGGGACTATGCTATGTGTATGCGCAGAAGGCTATATACTGAGGCTACAAATGCTCCAACCATAGCCAGGTATTTGAGGCACTTAGAGAAATTGATTTTGGACTTTCCCTGCCCTGTGTTGGCTAACTGAATCGCCTGCTCCAGTCGATTCCCTCACAGCATCTTCACTCCAGGCTTGTCCACCTAGCTCCTGCCTTAGTTTTGTGATCCACCCCTTGTCTATTAGCTGTCCATTAGCTATTCATGTCATCCCCCTTCCTGTCTCTGGAGAATCATTGCTCCCTGTGCCAATGTGGGAGCCTCCTTCTCCCCCATTCATGGCTACGCCTCATCAGCTCAGGCCAGACTTCCGACCGGGTCAGAGTTTTCCTCTGTTTTTGGCTTTGACAGCTGTGTGGAAAAATGGGATTTTCTTGATTTCCCACTCATCAGGCTTTTAATAAACATGCAGGTGAGAATTTAAGGTCAGAATCATGGGGAAAAAAAAGGATCATTGTATTCCCAAATTCCAGGGAGATATGCAGACACGGCTTTACACAGAGACAATACCCTGCGTTAAGCAGCAGCCCTGAAAGTAGCAACCTCGGTCCGAGCACAGACTTCACAGGTGTCTGCTTCTTTTGTCAGACTCTCTTTCCCTCTGCCTAAGTTTTAAAGCTTTCAGAACAGGATTGCTTGAGGTTTTCCTCTTGCCAACCCGTCTGCAGCCAGAGAGCCAGTGGGAGACAGAGAGACCCATAAAAGGTAATAGCTAAATAAGTAACATGCAGAAATTCCTCACACTCACCTCTGTATTGGCAAGGGAAGATGCAGCTGACTTGGATTAGCTGAGCATGAGTTTAGAGAGAGGCTGGATACAAAGGCCTCTAGACCTCTTTTAACCCTAAAAGCTTTGGAGGTAATTAACAAAAAACAAAATTAATTTAGTTGTTCTGTCACTTTGTGTTTTCTTGGCTCTTTCAAGTGAGGAGCTGTTGCTGTTATTTTTTTCTGCTCCCAGGAGAAAATTTCTAAATGATAACTAATAATGCTGTGAAAATCTTGTTGTCTCACTGGGTTTCTCTCAACAACATTATGTGACTCATTGCAGCGTGCAGGAAAGGGAAAAATATCTTTATTTCACCATAGGCTGTGCCCTTGGGCCAGATGAAATTGAAATCGCATGAACCTTCAGAGCAAAAGAAAGGGATAGGGTAGAAAACAACTGTCCACCCTCTTCTCTTCCCCTTTGCTGCAACGGGAGAAAAAGTTTTGTTTCCATGTGGAAGATTTTTCAGATGTTTCCTTCTCAGGAGTGAATTGGGGCTTAGGAAAAACTTGTTTCACTTCCCCAGATCAGCTGCAATTCCCTAGTGCACCTTTGTCCACTTGAGCCTGCGGTAACTTGGCTCCTCACTCTTCTCTCGTGTGCATAGTTCAGGCCATAACCTCTCTAGGTAGAATGGGATAATTTAAGTTATTAAATTCATGCAGTCCAGGATCCAGCAAATTGCTCCGGCTTCTCCAATTCCTGTACATCTTCCAGAACCAAGTGCTGCTTTAACCCTTCCTACCCTTCTTAGCAGTCTGTGTTGCACCTGCTAGAAGCAGAGGCCTTGGATGCATAAAGTCCCTCTCTATATGCAGAAGCTTCTGCTTGAATGGTTATCTTTATTACAGGCAATGGATGAAGAATAAAGTGTTGTTCTCTCTGCTCTGCTGAATGTAGGAGTCTTTGTCATCTTGCCAAGCCTGGAGAGAAAACACTAAGTTCTGCAACTCAATGTGACAAATTATGTTTAGCTGGAAAATTTGGATTCCCTCGGGTAAATGATCTTTTCATTCTCATTTCACCCAGCTGTAAAATGGGAATAACACTTCTTATCCATGTAGAAGAGAGATGTATGATTCCACAGCAGAGAGAAGTTCATGCCTGTAAACTGTATAAAATATAGGTTCAAAGCTATTCCCTAATCCTCTAAGGAACCTCTTTGAGGATATGTGACTGATCAGATCATGGACTGATCAACCTTTTCAAGATTCTGTTTTTGGAAAGTAGCTGCCCTCATTAGCAGCCACCCATGCTATAGTTTTAAAAAGCATCTGAAACTGCCAGTGATTCAAGTATCCTTGTAAGATGATTGCATCCATGATATTCCCAGGGGCTTGAAATTGCTCTGTCTTTCACACTGAAAACCTCTCAGGGTCCCAGCTGGCCCAAGCAGAAGAAAAGACAACTTTTACAGTTTAGAACTCTATACTTCACATCATATGCTTTAGGAAAATGATAAGGGAGCCATGGCCCCTTACTGCAGGTTATACAACCCGTATGATGGGCTGGATCAGGAAGAAGTTTTATTTTGTGCAGTTAGTCTTATACCAGGAAGTTTATTTTTTCCTTTGAATCATCCTGCCTACACCACTCAAGGCAAGGACATCAGGAGAGATGGGCTGTCAGTATTCCCTCATGTAGCAATTTCTATGTCTGTCTTGGAGTGGAGAAACCTGGAGCATCAAAGTGTCCATCTTAATAAATTCCAGGAGGGTTTAGACTGTGAGCTGAATTCTGAAAAGCAGTGACATGATTAGCTAGCTCCCAAGAATTATCTCATAATAATTCCCACACACATGCAGACTACTCTGTGATTACATTACTGAATGACATAAATTAAAACCATCTTTTTCCAATATATCTAGTCATATTGGTGCTTTCAACCTATGAAGGGTAATCACCCATTAGTGCAGCCAAAACGCAGTTCAAAAGAAATGCTTTCAGCCTTGTTTGCTCTTTCTGCATGTTGATAAATGGATCAATGTCACTGTGGTTTGTTATGTTCTCCTCTTTTGGCCTATTAGGACTGCAGTAAGTTTGAGCTAATGTCTGATAACAGGGACTGGGAATAGTAAGAAAATGAAAGCAATCTGGTCACCAATATGTGTGTTAAGCAAGCAGTGTTACTTTATGACAGAGAATGGCTGAAGGTTGTGGTTGAAACTGCACTCATTCTCACTTCTTCCCTTACTTGAATCTGGACCTTGGTCTCTAGCAGCAAAGTGCAGAAAGTGTTAGCAAATTGGAGGGGAAGTTTTCTGGGGAAATTGGCATTCTTGTTAGCAGGCCCATGAAGGATGTGAAGGATTGAATCAGCCTTTGTCTGTGAAAATATGAACTGTCTGTGATACATGTGTTTTGTGGAGAAACAGAAGACTTGAGTCTATGAGCTGTCTACATTTTATCTGTGCAGACAGTAGGGCAAGACCATTACAGCTACAATAACACTATAACTAAGTAAATAAGCAAGGCAAGATTTGTAGGAAGAGAAGACATTCCTGGGTAGGGCAACTGATAAGAAAAAGCGGACAAAGACAAAGGATTTCTTAAGCCTGAAACTGAAGAAGCAAACTTCCAGTTAATAAATGTGGGAGAAGCTTGCTTTGCAATTTGAATTGTTTTGTGTTCATCAGCTTGATATTTGGTGAGGAAAATGTATTTGGTACCTGTGGAACAGAAAGATATACTAGCAAAAGTGGTAAGTTCTGTGAGATAAGAGACAGATGGCAAGTGCCTCTGCTATAGTGTGGGGAAATTGTGACATAAAACCAACAACTCTATTGTGTCTATGATTTTTAGGATGAAGTGGGGTTAGGAATTTGACATACAAAGCTCATCTTTTGAAGATGTTTTGTGGAAGGTCTTTGAAGATCAAGACTAAGAAGTCAAACAGAGAGCAGTTATTTTGTTAGAAACGTTCTCCCACCGGGTGTTTCTGTCTTTCGTAGAGTGTCTGTGTGAATATGCTGTGGTGCACAGTGGTTGCTTGGTTTCACCCACATACTTTTCATGAGGGCATTTGATGCTTTGGATAGAATGGATCACGTTCTGGAATGAGTACATGTACGATGCAAAGCTTTGATGGTTTCTTTTGGATGGGAACAGGATTCTTATTCTATTGGGTATTGACATGTGTCAGCAAGTTTTAAATCTATTGCTTTGGCATGGTTCTGCTCCATTTGGAACATGTTTGCCATGAGAAATTTTACTTCTAATATAGAATTTGGTGAGGCAAGAGCAATTTGGAAAGTTCAAAGGGAGACTGAGGACAGTTTCTCTCAAATGATCATCTGCTAGCAAAGGCTGTAGTTTCATGGTTTTCTGGACAGGTTCCAATCTAGGGTAAAATGTGATAACTGAGCATGCTGTTTATAGAGCATTTCTTTCTATATTGTAGTGAGTTTTGTGTATATCCTTCAGGAGGATCATTTACATCTGCAATCTCTGTCTCAGTAGCCTTTTTTGCTGAAAGTTTTGGGGTTGTTACTGGGGTTATCAAGAATATTCTCTTCAGCACCAATCTGATAGTGTCTGGAGGTCTGGCAGTATATTGCACCTTTTGGGGAGTGCTTTGGATGGCTGCTATGTTTCTGGAGGCAGGTGTGCTGCTCCTTGAGTTTTTCTATCTATAGGGTTATTAATTTGTAGGCTGCCATTTTCAAGGCGAGCCTTAGTGTCTGGGAAGCATCCTGAAACAACTGGATGATTATTGACCTATGAATGGGTATTAGGAAAATTAGAAATGCAGCCCAGATAAATGGGTACTACTGAACATTTGCACTCCACGATTCCCCTTAGACCACAGGTCAAGGCTCATAATATCAGCTTTGCCCCACATATAACAAGAAATGTTCACTCCCCCCAGAAAGGTTTCCATCACAAGTGTCTCGGTCCACAAGGTTGCCCTTGTGCAACAAAAAAATAGACCTTCAGACTGATTTGTTAAACAGCCATGCACAAAATCTTAGTAGTAAATCAGTCCTAGTAAGAAAGCCATCTTGTGTTGAATGCACCTGTCATGGTCTAGAGATCTGCCATGCACAGTCAGCCAAATGACTCCCTCTGGTAAGCACTGGTCCCAAAGCATATTATAAATATTACTCAGGTAAAGGCTATGTGGAAAATGCAGCTGTGGACAGCTCCAGTGAGGCTGGATCAATAGCACAGCTGGTGAGAAAGGGTGGAGAAGAGAGAAAAGCTGGCAAATATCTGCCTTCAATTTAGTTTCTGTCTGATGTTGTGAATTCAGGCTTGTCAAAATGGTCTGACTGCCTCTGGGCAATAGCTTCCAATGTTACATTTCCATGCAATATGTGGTTAGAAAGTCATAGCAATCTCAGTACTAAATGTCCAGCACCTCACCCGCAGGGAAAGAAAGCAAATGCATTGATGTGAGAGTTGTATGGAACTGACAGATGAGGCAGAAACTGCAAACCACTGTTCTGAATCCTTTATTTTCAGCTTTGTAGGCACTGAAACAGTTCGCTAGATGATAGATTTGTCTCCTTTTGTGTTTTCAAAGAAAATAATAGTGCACCAGATTCTGCCAGAACAATGAGTCCCCAAAATTGTAGAAACTCAGTTCTGGAGTTAAACTTTTCTTAAATGAACTCAAGTCAATTTCAGATGCTTACTGTTATGTGAGGCCTGATGTGAAATTGTAATATCATACCTGAAAACCGAAGGCAAGCCCTTTGAACAGTTTTAACAAATTAATGTGATTTTCATTTCTTTTCACCTAGGTCCTGGACTCCTGTGCAACTCACATTTGGAACATGGGGAGTGGTACAGGTCAACAGGAACAAAGATCTCTCATTGCTATTTGTCTCTCATTTTGTTCTAGAGCTTAGACCTGGCACTGCCATCCAGACGACATTTGTCTCAAATAAAATGATTCCCACTTGATTACTTTTATCTTACTGAAAATCAAGTTGGATTGCTCTCAATTTTGCTATTGACTGTGGTGCTGAGAGCAAAAGGTACTTCTACAAAGAGCAGTAAAAGTGAAATAAACGTATGGGTGGGTTTGGGTAGAGCTGAGAACTGTGAGTATTTCTGTGTGAATGAGATTAAAAGGGACACTCTGGATGAACATCCTGTATTGAAAAATCCTTTCCTGTTTTTGTAGCAACTCTGAAAGAACAACAAGGAGGTAATTTAAACCATCTATTGCATTTGTACTCGTTTTTCACAAAATGGGTTTTTCTCTTGTGTATCTTACTTGGTTTAGAGGTTGAAACTAAAGCACTTTATTTGATACATTTCAATCCTGGTTTATTAGTCAGGTTCATATTCTGGCTTTTCTGCTGTCTACTTTAGATTATAAACATAGAAATTTTTCTTCTCTAACTCAAAAAAACTGCAAAATTTAAATTGTTCTAGAAGTAGTTTTCCTTGGTTTTGATAGCAATTCTGGAGGAAGACTTTTAGTTACTCCAAAGTCCACTGATATTTACATAGGACCATTGCATACAAGCAGGTCCATCTACTTTTTTGTGTAATTGCATGTGATCTCCTTGGAACAAAACATCACATTGTCACCATGTGATGGTACACTTCCATTTTGTCACTTGGTCTGTATTGAATCTCAAGGTTCCAGCTACAGCTTCATGGGATGTAGGAGTTGTTCAGCTCCTTCCCACCAGGCACAAAAGGGATGAGACCTAATGAAATCTATGTCCTCAAGTATCTCTGTAAATATCAGTGTCCTTATCAAGTGCTGTCACTCCGAATCACTTCTGGGGGATGAACAGTAATCTTAATCATGGCTCTCCCTAATGCCTTATGCTCATGTCTGAGACTCTTCAAGAGTAATTCATTAATATTATGAACAGATTTCCTTCTAGTACTGTTATTCTCTTGCTGGTACATGGGCATAAATTAAGATACCAGGTTGTACCTAGACTAGATCATCACTGTTCTAACTGCTTGCTACTGGCATCAGCCAAGGAGCAACACACTTACTTTCCAAACTTTTCTCCTACTATCCAACAAGACTCTGCGGAAATCTGATTTTCATTCCTTCTTAGGGAGAGAAGATTAAGCCCAGTCCTGAAGATGCTTGAGTTTACTCAAGCTCCCTAGAGAAAAAAGTTTCATTAACAATATGTTGTGTCTTTTTGGCTCCTGTTTTTCTTTTTTGTGAATTATTTTCCCTAAGCTGGAGACACTGGGACAAAAACACTGGGACAAGCTCTTTGTTGGAGAAGGAGCATCGCTGGTCCTGTGACTGCTTATGCATCCCTGAAAAATGCCTCAAAGAAAAGTTACTTTTCTCTCCCAAAGTCTCAGGCAGATCAGATAGAAAAACAAAGCGGGGAGAGGGGTCTATACCCTCTCATTTAGAAGAACTAGAGGAAATAACATTGAGAAAGAGTATTTTGTGTTCTTGCTGAGGTGTGTTTTTGTATTTGTAGCTGAGGACAGTACATACATAGGTAACTCGTGTCCTGCTGCTCCACACAAGTTTCTCCCTCTATCCCCCTCTCATTTCATAATAATCCCACGTCTTCACCATCCGTTTGACTTTCCTCCTAAATGGACAGAAGCTAAAAGGCTGTAGGGAAGATATTCATGTTGCAAAAATCACCTTCATAATTAGAAGTGATTTATTCACTTTCTGATAGTCTCAGAAGAGAGACCAATCACAGGAAATCACTGTTTTAAAAAAATGGCTCCTCCAGGTTAAGTTAGGGGCCTATTATAAGGCAGCATTATGGAGGTTTTCCAGAGTTCTGCTAGATCAGAAGAGTAATGCTTTGACAAGGAGTTTGGCAACAAGTAGTAATGTTACTTGGCCAAGTGTGGAAAAAAATCACAAATGATACATTCAAGCAAATCTATGAGAAACTGCCTTCTCAGCTACATTTACCCTGAATGTATTGGGTGCTCAGATGGTGCAAAAATACATCGTATGTCTCTCCATTCTACAGAAACTGCTTGGATGAACCGCAACCCAGAAATTAACTGTTAGCACCAGAAACCATTATCAACTCCAGGTGCACGAGATCATTTTGCCCTTTTACCTTCAAACCTCTCCATCTCCTTATTCTTTCCTGGTATTTGTTTGTTTCTAAACCAGCAACCAAGAGATTAGAAACAAATGGTGTGCAAAAGGTGACCTTTGGAAATGAAGGACCTTTATGAAATGAATGCCTCCAGTTCTCCTTTGACAAGGCACCTACTCTCCAATGTGTTTACAGAATGTATTGTCACCCTCTGGCATAGAGGTTGACAGCAGTGGTGCAGAGCATTCCTTGGGGTCATGCATATTGCAACAGCAAATACATCATGCCTGAAATAAACCCCCCAAAAAAGCTACAGCCAGTTCTTATACTTTCATTGCTGTAGCCTGATGACTAGGAAGGAGCAGCAGGAACTTGGGAGAGCAGCCTGCTGAGGCTGCAGCATCCTCTGAGGGTGGGTGTGCTGCAGTCTCTGAACTCTGACAAAAATCTCTAAGGGATGAGTGTTTAGGCCCAGTTCTCATTATCAACTCTTTCTTACACAATCTTTGGGTAATCAGAGATCAGCCAGCTAATCTGTGAGAGAATGAGGTTGTCGGTGTATCACTCTCTTTTTCAGTAAATAAAATATCTTGACTCTACTTGTAATATTTTGTAAGCCATGGTGATCCATTACCTCTTCAGCTCAGCTGGTGACTTTGACCATCTCAGTTCCACAAAGAACTGCAGAAAAATATCAAGCTAAGTTTGTTTATATTTTTTGCAAAGAAATTCACTGCTACATGATGTCTCTGCTCCTCCTTATTGAGACAGTCAGAAAACACTTTGTAGTGGTCATAAATAAAGTGTATTGCTTTTAGGGGCAAAGCTGTTCCTCCTCATTCTCTGTGGAGGATGATGGAAATCAGATAAATCAACTGATAATGAATTTCTAATCTTTCCTTCACACTGTCAAGAGAGATTCAAAGATGTGTGAAAGAATGTTTTTTTAAATGCTAAGGATTTATTGGTCATACAGACCCAGGACACACACTAAAATTTTGAAGGAATGCCTGCTCACACAGTAAACTTTGATAAAGCACACTTTAAAGGCAATGTTTTATTTTACCCATGTTCCTCTTTCAAGCAATACCAAAGAATGAAAAGGTATATTTCATGGTCATCCTCTGTTGCAAAAAATGGCAAAACCAGAGACATTTGATCTTCATGTTTTTTCTCTGTAGTTGCTAGAGAGAAGACATGTCCCCAAACTGAATATGAATAAAACGCTTCTAGGTACATGCTCTGGAAGAACTAAATACTAATACAACCTCATCCCTCCCCAGTCCATTTTTATGCTGAGGGAACTGAGTAGCATGACATTTGGGAGTTTTTGAGATTTTTCAATCAGAAAGGGGAACAGTTTTCTCTGAGAAAACAAAGCTGGTTTGTTTGGACTTTTGAAATATATTTACTGATTAGGAAGAACAGATCCATTGGGTGCAATTTTTAGAGGGTGGTAACTCAAAGTAGTCCTGTTGGCTTAAGCAGAGCTGGCCTCTCCTGTACTAAATTGGGATTGGTTCTGTAAGATATAAAAACTCCATATAGAGCCTTCAACATCCACTTCTAATTTAGCCTGCATTGGTAATGACACAAAGTTACCACTTGATGGCTCTTTATTAGCTTATACAGATTAAATGAGTTAATGGATCCTGATCTGTCCTAATAGTGCATGCAGAACTCATGCACAGGCTCACCAGTAGTGTTAGGACTGTGAGGCTATGAGAACAGAGCCACCCAAAAGACTAATTCCTGATTTCTGCTCTTCCTCACTGGAGCAGAGCACCATGATGCAATCTGCCACCACTTTCATACCCAATGTGGATTTCCCTTTCTAGAGCTGTCTGCCCCAAATCTTTGAGATTAAAACCAGATGCAAACCAAACCAGCAACAACAACAGAAGTTTGATAGCTTCTTTGACTTTTGTACACCAAATTTCAGAGGTGGGGGAGGAGTGAGAGGGAAAAGAGCACTGGAAATAAATACCCCTATGAAGAAATTGCAACATCAAAATGCAATTCCCTTGTTCATGTTTTTCTTAGAAAGCAGTTCAGTTCCATCTGGCTGTGGGCCTGCAGCCAATGCTTGCTTCAGAAGAACCGAGACATTCAAATAAAAATAAATAAATAAATCAATAAAGGAATAATGTACCAAATGTCTCCTTCACCCATCTCTAGAACAGCAACAAGGCAGGGCCCTCAAAGCTCATATTGTTCTGAGCCGGCTTTTCACCCCCATGCAAACATTAATCTTGCTTAGGCTGACGGGGTTTCGAATAGAGCCATGTTACATATGCATTCAAGGGGGGTGGAGGCAAAGGGAGATGACTGGTCAGATGACACAGAACAAGGAAGGTTTTGTTCTCAGCCATGGGTCTTTGGAGCAGCATAGATGGGAAGACACATGCTTGTTTTGGTGATGATTATTTATTTATTTTCCTTATTAACCAGCTCAAAACAATGGTGTGCTATTCCATTGCAGGCTGGGAAACTGCAAAGAGCCCCTGAAAAGAAGATATGTGTCACTGGCAAAATCTCCAAATATTATTTTCTCTTAAAAAGAAAAAGAAGAAGAAGAAATGGGGGGGAAAGAAGGAGTTCATTTATTTCTAGCAACAATTGCAAAGTTCCAAGTTGTAGAAGGAACACCAAGTTCATGCAGAGCCAGTCACTGCTTCTGCTTCCTACTAATGATCTCTGACCATGACTGTCAACAGTCCATAGGGATTTTAAATGCTTGTGGTTGGTGGATCATGACAAGGAACTCCTTAAATTGTCTTGCTATACATGCTGTGCTGTGATGCAGGTGTTCACTATGTGCTGGGAGGGAAAATACCCAATTCACAAGCCGCTGGAGACACCATCCCAACAGAACTTAGAATTTTGTCCTGAAGCTTTCTGAGAAATGAAGGAGATGATTGAAAACTGCCTCCTCATGTTTCTAATTTCAGTCAGGCTGAATGGGAACTTGTTGTGGTTGTAGGACCATGGTTGAAGCAAAAGCCAACATGGAGATTAGTTGGGAAAGAGACCCTAAAGAGCAATAATTCCTGGGAATAATTCTGAGGATATCCATAGGGTAACATAGGCAGAAAGAGATGAGATTAAAAAAGGTGGTCTGATGGTAGTCTAGGTTAAAACATAGCCTCAGTAAGACTGGGTTATGCCCCAAACTTCCTGTGTGAGCTGGGGTGAGTCCAGTAGCTCATTTCATCTGGGTTTTCACCTGTGTGAGTCAACTGTCATGTCCTTCTGTAGTCCAGAGTCTAAGGTTTCTGAACTGTTCTAAAATCACGAAGGTGAGGCCCTGTTACTACTATAAGGAAACAGTGAAAAATTGCATATATATATTACCAATTTCTACTGCCATACCTATCAGCTTTCTTTTTGAATAAAAGATAAGATCTGCTGTTTCTACATCTGATCCAGCTTACCATGTAGCATGACACAGTAATGATGCAATAGTTAATTACTCTTACTACTGAAAAGTTTCCCACCTCATTACCTCCCCTCATGAGTGGAGGCTTAGTTAGAAAGTATTGAAACTTTTTTCCTTGTTCATTACCCACAAAAGAAGGCAGAAATGAAGAGACTGAGAAAACGATGGAGAAGAGAGACAGATTTGGCAAGGGAGCTATACTGTATACCATTCCTGCTGGCTGATGCCCAAAAGTGGTCTGGTGTCAGCTGGAACTAAGAGGAATCCATCCCATTCTTGTCTACAAGAAATCTGGATCAGAGGTTGATTTTTAGCTTGGGTAGGGGATCAGGGGAAAGGATCATGTGGGAAATGAGAAAGAACTGATCTGATAAGACATTACTGAGTTATCTGACTTGATCTTTGGCCCGATTGCTTGGACAGAAAATCTGGCTTCTTGAAAGTACTGCATGCAGTCCAAAGTTAGTCCTTTTGCTTCAACAACTTGGGGGAACAAACTGAGATCAGAACAGTATAGGATTATGTCACAGATTTTAAATAATCTACAAAGATATACAGAGAGGGTTATATAGCTAGATGTGTTTCTCATGTATCCCTGGGAATTTAACTTAATGTCTTAGAGCCAGGGTAAATTGAAATTTTGAACATTGTCTCTCTCTTGCTTCAGTGGATGAAAAACAACCTTATTTAACATCTTCCTCTTAACACTTGTAATGTGATATGTCAGCATTGGCTAATTAAGGGATTTGTGAATGCGTGCTTCACCAGTTTTATTTTTTGGGGTCAGCGAAGTGAGAGGAGATTTAGCACCACCCCAGCTCTCACTGCCAAACCCATAAAATATCTCCATCATCCCCTGCTAGATCTGTCATTGATAAAGATAGTTTAAGGAGCCATTCTGAACACAGCCAGATAAGTGCAGAATCTGCTGATGATAAGAAGGAAGGGTGGGATCCAGAACTGTCACTAGTTATCAGAGCAGCAAAACCAAGTAAGGCACCAACCTCCCAGCTGCCAAGTACAAACTACGTCAGGTTGGCCTGTTCAGTTGCTGCCTTTGAGCATGTCCCTGCTGACAGCCAACCTTTCCTGCACTTGTTGGGGAATAAAGGGGGAAGACTACAGCCACACTGACACAGATGGGGCTCTCTAAGCTGTTGAGCTCTGACCCTCCCTCCTCAGAGGAAATTATTTAGCTTGGTTTTTGAAGGAAAAAAAATAAATTATGAACTTTTTTTATGTGAAAAACACGTCTTGGGGTTGGGATTTCTGTCAGATTTCCAATGAGATAAAAACAACAATTTTTCACCATCTCTAGATGCAACCCATGATGAATATTCCTCAGGGGTGATGGGGGAGGGAGAGAGAAGGGATAGTGAGAGAGAACCCATTATTTCCATCTGAAAATAATTTTAGGGGGATTTTTATCCCACTGGGTAGAGCAGCTCTTAACTAAAGCAACATGCCTGGCCAGTGATGTACTATGAACAGGCAATGAACACCCCTCCACTCCAGGAGACAAAACAGCCTGGAAAGGTTGAAAAGTGCTTCTACAGGCAATCCGTTAACTGTGATGTATGCACTTTTCCTGGGGAAAGAGCACTGCATGTTTTGATTTTGGCATATCTTTATTTTTTTACCCCAAAGAGAAGATGCAGCCAGGAGGTATGAGGGAAGAAACTGAATTGATTGGAAGCTGCCTGCACCATGGGCTTGGAAAAATTCATGCTTTATAACACTGTCATTTAGTCTTGCTGAGAATTAGTCATTTTGGTGAGAGTTTGACTGCACTGAAAAGACAGGTTGTTCTCTGAGAAAAACTAGACTATTTGGGGTAAGACCAATAGCATCTTAACAGCTACAGAAACAAACCTTGATTGACTGTGTCAGGAAGGAGGCAGGCAACCTTCATCATCAGGTTCCCTTTCTAAATTTTTTGGTTGCTTCTCCAAGAAGGCTTAAAAAGGAAGTAGGGGTGATACATCAGGTGGTTTGCCAAGAGTCCCCATCACATCACTGTTCCTCATCCCTTCTTCTGCGTTATGACATTATATGCTCTGTGGCCAGGGACCAGCTTTCTCAGCTATGTTTATACAGCACTGAGCATAAGGAGTCTAGGACTGGGACCTGTAGATGTCATCACAGTGAAAATTATGTAACAAGAGTTTCCCATGGAAACTCAGTTGGGGTAAAAAGACATTTGCAATGACTTAGACTTTCCTAAGTATTTTCAGAAATAAAGTGCTCCCTTTCCACTTAATCTAACCCTTGAAATACCAATAGTTTCTTTGTAGGCGGTGGGTTTTTTTAGAAGCTCCTGTGACTCGATGGATTTTACTCTGTCTTTTGTGGCTCACTGATGTGCCTGGCTGGGACATCTCTGACTCCTTCCTCACTGTGATGGAAGACACAAAAATACGGGACCATGGGCAGGGACTTCTGGAGGAAGTGTTGGAGGGAGAGGGTGGAGGTGGTTTGGGGCTCTGCTCTAGGGTGAAACATTTGCTCCAGGAAGGGCAGGGCCATATCTGAGTATGAACAGCAGAGTCTGCGCCATTGGAACGCAGACAAAGCTTGCAGTCCATTTACTCCTAAATCCCTATATCCCAGAGAAAGAGGCAACATATATTTTATTTATTAAAAAAAAAGCCTGTTTTATCTTACCTTCCCTCTCCTCATTACACATAAACTGCAGTGACTCTTTGATTTTCATAAAGAAACAGCTCATATTTTTTCATGCATTGAACTTGAGCTCCTGATGAAACACTTTTCCAGTTGACATAGGAGAGTCCGCTAAGCAGTTAGAGCTGGTACCCTTCATTTGGATGGAGGCTGTGAGGTTTGCAAGTGAGCACAAGTATTTCCCCAGGTCATGCAAGGAAAATTCCTTCCACAAAAGATAGCAGATTGCTCCATCCAGGCTTTGTACCAGCCACAAGCTAAAAGAGCTCATACACCTGGCTTCTCAAGAGGTTATATTGCTCCTGGTCTAGAGCCAATCTGTGGCTCCTACTCAAAGCCCAGCCAAAATGATCTTGTGTCTGTCTGCAAAGTACCATGTAGCCATACTCATGATAACAGGCTTTGGAAAATAAAACCTGAGCACTGATCTGCAATACTTTGAAAAAATGGCTTTGAATGACAGGACCACTCTTGTTTAACAGCTTTCAGCCTAATATGATTTATTTATTGTTTAACCTACCATGTGCCTGCAAACCAGCTGGAAGCACAGCCAGCTAATTACTGGGCCATGCCAGCATAGGCTGCCTTTGATTGCTTGAGACAAGAAGCCTGTAAGATGGACAAGATTTAAGGCACATGGTTATTATCAGTGACCCTCTTTTAGATCCTAATGAGCTCTGAGAAGCTGAGATGTTCTGTTGGAGACACAGCAGGGATCTGGCTGCATCAGGGCAAGGGCTGCACCTGAAAATGATTTCATCTTGAGCTTTCCCTGTCTTTTTCCTATTCTTTCTCTTATTCATCTGTGAGGTGGAATGTTTTTAAAACACAATCCTGATAACCCCTCTAGATCTTCTTCTCTCCTATTTTCATCTTTTAGGGGGTACCTGTGCTAACATGTTGCCCATCTTTGTTCTAGACAGATGATAAATCACTGGCTTTCTCAAAGGCTGCACAGAATAATGGAGATATTTCCTTACTCTCTGATCATGTCCACAAGCTAAAATTCCCCTTACAGAAAAGACTGTTAGCTCCAAGAAGTGAACTGACTCTGAACAGGGACAAAGAGTCCTGAGGATTATCCCAGTCCCCATCTTCATGCTTAGCTTAGAAGTGACTAGCAAAGTGAAGTCACTCTTGATTTTACCCTGTTCATGGACTGATCCTTCCAAGTGCTGCCTATATTCATTTCTGAGATAAGAAGGCAAGAGCAATATAGCAACAAACAAAATCAGCACCTGAATAAGCTAGGGGGGCAACTTTCTTATTAGCCAGTGTTTGAACTCCTATCCTTAGGGAGAGCATTAAACACACATTGTTTCAAGGGCTACTGCTAGCCCCAAACATTTAGAGTTCATTGATTCTTGCTATATCCACTCTACTGAGAAGATGAGGGTCTGGGCCAGAAACTGGGAAAGTACTAAGTATCTGACCGCTTTAAAAACAACAAAACAAAACAGAATCAAAAAAGAAAAGATGATGTCAATAATTTAAAGTCTTTTTATTGGTCTGGAAAGGGGATGGGAAGGGCAGGAAGCGATCTCTTTACTCCACAAGGGTTCTGGGAATGTGGCTGCCTTTGGGGGACTGGGAGAAATGGGAAAATAAAATAAAAACATGCTCAAAATGCCAAAAATGATAGGAAATGGTTATCAGCTTGAAAAGTTCCTTCAAAGGTTATTAATAGCTAACAGTGAGGAAATAATGACTCACTGGACAGATAAGTATATTCCAGGCCCTAAAATGTGAATTGGTTAATAGTTTCTTAACCCTGACTATTCTACCCTTACACGTACAGGAAAGGGCTATCAACAAAGTATCACCACATGTACATAAGTCCAGCTCTATCTTGCAAAGCACTTAAACATGTGCATAAGCCCTGTTACTTTTCATGAGCCATAAGCACATAAAAGTGTTAAATCTGGCCAAAATTTAGCACTAGATTTTGATTGCATTTCAAAAAAGAATTGGGATATTAGTCTTTTTCAGACATTTAGAGCATTTTGCACTTATGTGACTAATTCTGACAATTGTCTTAAGTGACTAATTGTTCTATCTTGGGCCATGAAATAACAAATGTTCCTACAATTTCACCTCACCCCTTGAATCATAGGCATTCTTGTTTCCTGTCATGCATAGGAAAACTGAGGCACAAAGACATTATGGGGCACTCTTTCAAACTTCAGTTACAGAGATGTAGGTGCCAATATCTCCACGCTTAGGATGTTGTTAAGCTAAGAAGCAGCAGCATATTCCCAGCATCAACAAAAAATTATTTGTTTAGGAGCTTTACACATGAGTTTAACTATTGATAAGTTGCTACCTGAGTAGCTGATTTGCAACCTAACAGACATTCCTAGAAAAAAAATCCAGGAAGCCTGGGGCTGAGACAAAGCTGGAATGTAAGAATGGTCAAACGGAGGAGTGTTTTGCAATGGGGTGTAAGATCAGCCAGCCAGAACCAGAGCCCCTTTGTGCCAGCTGCTGCACATTAGCATTGTAAAGAAAAATTCCTCTGCTTGATAGTCAAGCTAGGTAAAGGCTGGGAGCAGTGCAACATGGGAACTCCGTTTTAAAGATCAAACAAACAAGCAAGCAAGGAGTGAGCAAAGGAGTGTACTGGGTCAAGATCTCCTGAATTTTGAACGAGTATATGAGCCATAAAATTGTCTTTCCTCTCAACCAGAGTGGTTAATATCCTTTTACAGCCTGCACCATTTCTGAGTCATGCCTGGCCACAGCAGAAGTGATAACATGCCTATCCTGAAACTATGGCTATGAAAATGGATTTTTGCTTATCAAGCTGCTTAAGATACTCTCTTGACATAGAAATCATTGCATTTTGATAATCACCTTGTCACTGAATGGGCTGAAAGGAGAGGAGGCTTCAATATCGCAGCCTATTCCCCAGCATCATTCCAGCTGACAGATGTTCTTCTAACTGACATGTGAAAACTCCAACAAAAGAGGTACCACAAATCCCCAGGCAGTCTCTTCAAGAGCTTTGATATCCTGACTCCTGTAAGTTTACCTAATGTCTAGCTTATATCTCATCTGTGGCAACATAAACTCCTGACTTCTCCTATCCCCAGTGGACACAGAGAACATGTTGCTCCCTTCCTCTGATGCAGCCTTTTTTATGTCTGGAGCTGGTCCTCCTTGCTCCCCTCATATTGTATAGCACCGCAAGCATAACAACATCGGGAGGTTTTTTCAGTGCTTGTGCAATGGGGAATCATCCTGACTGGGCTGCTAGGAAAGAGAAGAAAAGGAAGCTAATAAGTCTGTTCCGCCTCTCGATCCTATGGTTTTCTATTTTTGCTTTGGAATGGAACATAATATTCTAAACCCTTCAGCACAACAATATGTCAGGCAATTGGTAACAATGCATTGGACTTTTGGGTGGGGGGTACTCTTTTGTGGCATTTGTGTAAAGGATGATTTTCATGAAGCAGTTTTATGGCTTCAGTGAAATATTTGTAAAGTGGCTGCTGCAAGTGTGACTGATTGTCTAGTTTCATTCTATTTTCTGTTTTCATTAGGTTATGTAAATCACTGGGTATTATGTACACTCCACATTTGATTATTTCAAACCAGTAATTGAAGATTTTGTGTACCAGGGTAAATTTATGATTTCTGTGAAGCTCTTGTTTGCTATAAATAAAAGCTTGTTTACCCATATGTCAATGAATAAGAACATAAAAGGTGTTAGGAATAAGCATATCTTTTCTTTTTCTTTCATGAATGTACCAGTATATTTATTTATTATATTGATTCAGTTCAAGCAAAGAGAGAATTTTGGTGCATTTTTTCGTTTGCCTTGTGTTTCATAAACTGTATTACACAGACATTTAGAATATATCAGACAATATGGAACATATTATAGCCCACAGCAGCTGTCATGATATTTCAAATATATTACATGGAATGACATAAAATATTTTCAACATATTCTTATAATTTTAACATATATCGTGTGGTGTCCCATATTTTAAGCAGTAGAACAATGGACCAATTCTTTTTTTCTTCTTCTTCTTTTAAAAATTGCATTTTATATAGTCAGATATATTTTTACCATGTGTGCAATAAATTATATGAAACACGTAACGCACATATGGGAAAGGTATGATTTTTTGGGGGGAGGGGGGCAGTGGATTGCTTAGCAAGGAACTTAAATCCTTTGTGCATTGTTTAAGCAACAATCAGTATCTCTGGCCTGGTCTGCAGGCAGCGGGGTTTGTAAAACAAGTATTTGTGATTTCCAGTGACTGAGGTTTTTTCCTGGTGAAGTTAAGATGGGAGGATAAAGTCAAACACAAAAACCTGCAGCCTGGAACAAACATCAGGAATACTTTGTAATAGGGCAATCAATTTTCTGGAGATCATGAGAAACTAGGGAACACAACCCTCTTCCTCACCAGGGTCTGGAAAGGAGATGCATTGCTAGAAGCAGCTAGGCAGATTGCAATCTGTCAGGGCAGTGGTGTGCACCCAGCAAACACAGCCCAGCTTCTGGGATGCTTTGAGCTGTTTGCTTGCCTTCTTCCTGAAGATGATGGCAAACTCATAGTAATTTAGTTAAGCAAGCTGAGATTTAGAGAAGCCAATGTCTATTCAGAGTCCAGTAATCAGAGTTTTAGCTAGTCAGGTTGGTGCACTGGGAATTGTGGTGTGCAGAAATCTTCCAAAAATAGATTTAAATTGATCACAAAGATGGTCTTCTGTTCTAGAGGAATTCAGATGCCTGTCAGCCTTATTTTAAAGGAATACCTGAAAATCTGAGCTGGTCTGAAGTTGGTTTCATTAAAGTAGCTCTCATTGCTGCTCTCATTGTCCTGTGCTCCCCTGTGCTGCTGTTGAACCAGTCCCTGCTCCTAGATGCTGGTTTTGGTAGGTGGTGTTCCTCTCTCTCCACTCTGTAGCTGCTCAGGTTTGAACAAAGTCTTTAAACCCAAGCCAGATGTGATCCAAGACTTAAATCCTAACACAGATTGTACTTTCACCTGTGACTTTGGGAGGGGGAGAAAGCTTTATGACATCTGTTGACATCCATGGAGTACATTTGACTTCATGTGAACGAGCAGGCCGATTTTCAAGCCTGAAATTTCAGACTTGGCCTGTTCACTATGTGGAAGATCTCAAACTGCCTTGGATTTTCCCTCAAGGTCAGTAAGGCAAGAGTACACCTTTTCTGTGCCCTACTGGACCATTATACCTTTTCTCAAACCCTGTGCATGGTGGGCTGCAGTCCTCCTGCCTCATCACTAAAAATGCAGAGTGCTCATAGCATATATTACCAAGGGAGATTTTAGGCCAAGAGAAATAATCCAATGCAGTATTCCAGTAGTGAGCCTGGACATTATAAATATAAAGCAGTGCTCTGAAAGAGTAACCCAAGCTATTTAATAACTGCTTAATTCACCCACTATGACTACATTTTTTATTTCCAATAAGCTTAGAAGAGCTAAGATTTTACTACCTGAGACAGGCAGAAACTAGAACCAGGGGAATTGTCCTTAGGTTCTACATTAGACAAATGACAATCCTTGTTCTATATGAACATACCAGCTGTAGTAAGGGGGCTTTAAGATTCACCTTAATATTTGAGGAATGGCCAGCCTGAAGGTGTGGCGTGCTCATGTAAGAAGAACAGCTCAATACTGGTAGTTATCCTTATCCTTTTACTCTTTATTGGGCCTTATTGACGGGATGCCATCCAAACCCTTCTTGCTTTGTGGTGTTTTCCATGGCACAACCACATTTGAGTGTTGGTCTTCAGGGAATGTCTTGCTGAGTCTGTGCTCCATCTCCCCAAAAAGATGGCACGTGCGGTTTAGCTATGGATGGAAAGTGTGTGGGAGGGAGGTGAAACATGCCATCAGTTGGTGGGAATGGCACATAAAAAGCATAGTGATCCTAGGAACTGTGAGAGAGCTGACCTCAGGAAGGACTCTGTGAAGGTTTTATGCCATAAAATATAAGAAATCTTGACAGAGCATTGACAAAGTCCTGGTTTTGTGTTAAAATAATGTGGCAAATTTGGGTGGATATTCACAGGTATAACAAATGACATAGCTTTTGACAAAACAGCTGTCTCAACCCCTATATCTCAAATGCCTGATGAGTAGAACAGAAAGTCAGGCCTTTGAAAAGGGCAGTTGCCATTGTGTCCTTGACACATTGCAAATCAATGCAATGAGTTCATGCATTTATTCCACTGAGTCCCTGCCTTGCAAGTAGCTAAGCTGTTTTGGCCAACACGTGCACATATGTATATATGTATAAATACACATTTATATACATACGCATATACACACGTGAATAGGTAATAAGCCTGAGGCAAGACTTCCACAGGGGATTTTTAACACCAGTGATGAAAACCTGGCAATGTTGCAAACAGATTTCCACAGAGGGAAGTGCTGAGCAACCTTCCTAACATCCATGGTCTTCTTCAGGATCAGTGACACAGACAGACAGTCACTCCTCCCTCCCTCACCTTGACGACATTTCCTCCACACCAAATTCCTGCCCAGATAATCTTTACTCTCTCCTGTCTGTCTGATTTTCATGCTGGCACTGCTGGGACTGCGGCAGGGGAAGAACCAAGGTGTGTTTCTGAGACACTGTATTAGCTCTCCCACATGAGAGGCGTGCAAGGGGGAGGCAGAATCTGCTGACAGAAGCAGATATGTGTGTGCCTTTGTGTGGGGGGACACATTTGCACATCAAATAGTAAGATTAGGAGAAAGCCCCCTCCTCTGCACTGAAAAAAATGGAAGTGACTGTGCCCCTTAGGAAGCAACCTCATAGGCTGAACAGCTCCAACAGAAATTATATCAGACAGATAAAAGTGTTGTAGGAGCAGGATAGGAGAGAAAGGCTCCATCTTGTCCCAATTTCCTGACAGGATTAAGAGAAAGAGGAAAAAAAGAAAAAGAAATACATATACTTATGAGTTAGAAATTTGATTTTTGTTCTTTTTATTTGGTTTCTGGCTTTTAAGTCTGCACCATGCATTTGGATCAGATAAAATAATAACTTTTTTTCCTTCTTTTCCATGCCTTTAGAAGTATCAGGCTTTCAATTTTATGATATCATCCCTTTCCTGTCCCTGAGTTGTATTTTTGGGTGGACTGCTGCAAGCAGAAAAGCCTTAGTATATCTTCTCCTCATCATATGAATTTTCCATTCTGCTTTGTAAGTCACCTAGGGCCAAGGAAGCAAAGAGAGAATAGAGAAAAGGATTTCCTAGTGAAAAGTGCATTAAAGATCAGCTCAGCGAAGGGCTGTCTGACCATTGCTTCTTTATCCAACTGCTCAGGAGCTGTGTGAATTAATCATGATCCTTTTGCACTGTTCCTCCTGTTCATGGATTAGAGATACACCAGCCCTGAGATTTTGAGTGTTGCCACTGTGTAAGCAAATGGGAGTTATTTTGCCCATGCTCTGGGAGTAATGAGAGATTGTGCTATCAGTTCATGGGTGTAAAGAGACTTCTCATTTTTATGGCCACGACTGGCCACTGTTGTCCTCTCCCATTTAACACATTATTTTAATTTGACATATTCTAATTTAAGACACAATTCTAATTTGAACTAAATAACGTCACCTAGGGGGGGGAAAAAAAAAGAGTTAATTCCTGATTTAGTTATTTCTACGGATGGAGATGACACCATAGTCTTTAGTCACCACATGTCAATGGCAGGTCACTGCGAAAAATGCAAGCATTATATTAGGCTGGATAGACAGAAGTATTACCTTCAAAATGTGTGGAATAAAATTTCTGTTCTGCTCAGCAGCAATAAGACCTCACATAGAGAACTGTGTCTCCTATGGGGCACTGCACTTCCAAGAAGCAGATAAAGTTTAAAGTCCAGAGATGAGCATTGAGGACTGTCAGGACTTCAAAACGAAGATTTCTGGGGAAAAGAGTGAGCAAATAGGGGTCTTCAATCTAAAGAAGAGAAGTTAGAAGTTTGAGGGGACACTGAATAACTGTCTTCAAGCCATGATTTCTTGTTTTGCCTCAGCAACAAAGAGCACAGATTATTCCTATCGTCACTTCAGTTTCCTTTTATGTATTAGTATTATAACATGAGAGATGTCAGTTAGACATGCTGGGATTTCTAATAATACAGATAATTCAGGCGTGGAAGAGATTGCCTAAATATCAACAGTTTGTGATGTCTTCAGGAATAAAGTTTTTTAAGAGTAGATGAGACAACATATGTCAGAAGTGACATGGCTAACATTGATCCCGTGGTGGGCAGGGAACAGGTGAGGATGATGCTGGGGGATAATGCCACCTCTTCTTTAGGATTCTGAGATTCTCTTGATGCACTAATCTTAATTATTTCCTTCTGAGGGATGTTTTCCAATAATGTGACTAATCAAGCAGCTCTGCCGCGAACCGTCTGCAAGTTATCAACATGCTGCTTGAATTGTTAACAGCAAAAATGGATGCTGCATTTCAGCAGTAGTCAGACCAATGACAAATACTGTGTCTATTATTACTCCAGCTTCTTTTCAGTATATCTTGTTTATATTTCCAGAAATCACATTCAACCTTCTTGACGCTGTATCCATTGAGACCCCCAAATCATTTTCAAAATTGCAGCTGCTGTGTGTAGAGTCCCCTATCCTGTGAATAAGCTCCATGGCATTCTTTGTTTCTAGATGGATGTCTTTACAGCTGGATGCATTAAAACACATCATGTTTTCTTGCACTGAGCTTACTGGCTGATCCAAGCCAATCTATATCAATGACCAGCCTTCATTATTTACTATCTTCTGTTCTCCCAGTCTTTTCCTTTTCCTGTTAAATCTTTATGCACTATGAAAACTTTGTAGGTGCTGGTGCTACAGTTCCTTCCAGGTCACTGAGATCCTTAAAGAGCAGCGGTACACAAACGGATGCCAGCTGGACTTTCCAGAACTTCTTTTGCTTCATAAGAATTCTGTTTTATAGTTTCATTTGAGTTCCACAAGTCAGCCATTTCTGAACTGTTGAATGCAGGCCAAATGCATTTTGTGTCTTTCTAGTTTCTTAATTAAAACATCCTGCAGGGCAAAGACAGCTGCCTTACAGAAGTCCATTACATCATCAAGATTATCCTTAGCCACCAAACTGGTAATTTTATCGAATAAAGATATCAACTCAGTTTGACAGGAACTGTTTCCCATAAAACCCTGTTGACTGGCTTAATTTATATTTCCTAATGTAATTGTTTATTAACTGAGCCCATGTCATGTCATGGTTTTGTTTGGAGTATGTGTCAGACTATCAAACTTACAGCTATAATGAGAAATCACAGAATCATAAAGTTTAGATTGGAAGGGACCTCTGGAGGTCATCTTGTCCAACATCCCCAACTCAAAGGATGGCCAACTTCAAAGTCTGCTCAGGGCTTTGTCCAGTCTAATCTTGAGTATCTCCAAGGATGGAGATTCCACACCTTCTCTGGGAACCTCTCCCAGTACTTTGACACTGTCATTGTATGGATTTTGTTCTTGATTTACAGTCAGAATTTACCAAGAGGCAAAGTGGGCCCATCACTTCTTGTTCTTTTGCTGTGCATCTTTGAGGAGTGCCTGGCTCTACCTTCTCTGTAATACTCCATTAGACATCTGAAAACATCAGTTTGAACCCCCTTCCCCTCTCCAGGCCAAACAAACCCAGTTTGCTGTGCTTCATCTTGTACTTTATGTGCTTCAGCTCCCAGCCATCTTAGTGTTTTTTGCTCCAGTTCGTCAATATTTCTCATGCATTGGGGATGCCAAAACTGAAGATAGTACTACATAGAGGTGGGTAATCATGTCCCTTGACGTATTGACTATGTTCCCTCCAATGCAACCCAGTAGGTGGTTAGCTTTCATTGCTGTGAGGACACATTGCTGACTCCTGTTCAACTGCTTGTCCACCAGGAGCCTCGGATCCTTTTCTGCAGAGCTGCTCTAGCTCATCAGCACCTAGCACCATTGTTGCATAGGGCTATTCCATCCCAGGTGTAAGATTTGACTTCTTTTTTTCTTGAGTGTCATGATGTTTCCTTCAGCTCACTGATCCTTGTGGAATATTGGTAGAATGTCAGCTTTCTTACAGCTGTCGGGAAATATTTGGTTGCATCATACTCACTGAAAACTGCAATGGTAAAAATTGATGTTGATGGGATAGATTAATGTCACATACCTCTGTACTTTAACAAGTGGCAATACATCCCAGGCTAGATATCCTAATCTTACTCTACAGTAAATTAAGAGAGATGAACACCTTTGAGGGAGACTAGTTGCACCTTCCTTTGCAGAGCATAAATCACTTTAGTTGTGCCATTCTCTGCAATGTCACAGAGAGAGTCCCAAAGGCTAGTGTAAATCAGATTCACAAAGTGCTAAAAAGTAAGAAAAATAAATAATAAGATAAAAAAGGTGATTATATGAGACTTCTGCTTCTGGTCGAAGCCAGAATGGTTTTATAACCAGTATGTCCTCTTACTGAAGGTATACAATTTGAGTTGGGGGGCATCTAATAAGAGCTCCATTAAAAGTTCCCAATTACCATTCACATTTTTCCCACTGGTTTAAATTCTCTCAGATGACTTGACTCATAATTATTTTCAGCTTGGTCTGAACTGGCCTGTCTGAAGCATCAAATACATGATGTGCACTGCCTCTATATGTGTGTACACATAAGCATACATGTGCACACACACACACACACACACAATCACATAATTCTACTGCAGACACTCAGAGGTCAGACTAACTCTGTCAGGCTTAATCTGTGTTTGAGAATTCTCATCACTCTACCCAGGATTTCTTTCCCACTCAGTATTCTGGAAAAGCAGAGTAACAAGGAAACCTCCTTCCTGGAGCCACAAGTTAAGAATCTCTGGAGCTTATAATGGGTCCACCCTACTTTAAAACTATGAACTTTGTCATTCCCATGGTAACAAAAATGTCTGACCAAGTCATCCTTAAACGATCTGCCTCAGTTAATTGCAGCTTTGATTCTATATAGAATAAAGTGAAATTATATTACTATCTGATTATCCTCTATGGTAAACTATAGATATAGCAGCGTTATAGTAGCAAAACTGAAAATCATGTATTTTATTTTCATATAATACGTATTTTTTTCATGTGGAACATTTTATTTTGTTTTTGTGTAAAAGGCCATGTGTGTGTGTGTGTGTGGGGGGGGGTTGGGGGGTGATATTTTAGAAGGTTGTTTCCTTCCCAGGTTTTTAAGCAATACAGCTACTCAGATAGACTCCTTTTTTTCTTTGCAATGAAAAAACAGAATTGGCAGAATGAAAGAGGTGCCCAGTTTCCTTCCATGTTTTTACAACACTTGTGTTATGTTTCCTTTTAGGCATCTTATGCATAAACTGATTAGCTTTGGAGACCTCAGTATTCTTCATTAATACTAATCATTGCTAATTTCGCCATCTTTTGGGTGTAAAATGGGATAGTGTCACCTTTTCCTGTTCCCCATCTCAGATGCCACCTTACACAGTACTCTCAGAAATATGTCTTCCTTGCAAGACCAACATCAATTATAGCTCAGTGTGAAAAAGATTCGAAAGAGGTGGGACATATGAAACGGCTTCCAATCTAGCTGTCTCTTTTTGTCTATCCACAGAGGAGACGAAGACACGTATTTTGTTCCTGCTAATATGTCTAATACCCTACTGGGCTGCATCGCGATGGGATGAAGTTCTCCTAGGTTTCACAAGGATCTATAGAAACCTTTTCCTGACTTCTGCATGGGACCCTTTTGATGCACCAGGTTTGCCATCCCAGGGATCTTTTAGAACATTGCATACAAACATTTGTAATTTGGGAAGGTTTTAAACTTTGTTTATAAGTGGAAAAAAAGATGAGGTTTGGAGAAGAGGGAGAGGCAATAGATTAGATTTGCAGTCAAACTGTTGTAAATTTCTTCCTTCCAGAAGCTGGGTATAGTCAATCAAATGGTCCTTCCCAGTTCAAGACACTTGTGACACTTGTTGTGTTTCTCTGAAAGAGACACAGAGAGGGCTGGAGGGGTCTGATAGAAAAGAATTTTCTGTTGTTCACATAAACTGTTGACAGAGCTCGGTCCACATCATGAGACTTTGGATATAGGTCAAACCCACCCCAAACTAGTGGCTTTTCTTTCAAGTTTTTCCCTCTCAGCAGAACCACAAGATGGCTGCCAGACTGGCCTCTTTCCTGTTACTGCCCTCTGGTTTTCTGCTTTTGCAGGGTATGGAGACAGTCACCAGTGTCATTCTCAGTCAGTGATGTGGGTTGGTTTCACTAGCTCAAACTTCTGTCCAGAAAACTGATCAGTTATAGCTGGAATAGAACAACTCTTGCTCTTTCTAAAGCTCCCTGATGCTTTCTAAGGATTTACACTGGGTCTCTTCTGTTTCAGAGATGTTCTTTTTCCGTATCGCACATTGGCCTTTGTGGTTTTTGCAGAGTCCTGGGAATCGGGCTGGGAGACAAGGAGGATGAGGAAGAGGAGTTTGATACTCTTGGTGTTGTGAATTTGGTCATTAAAACCTTGAGAACAGATTAAGCTGAAATTGCAGTTTAGGCAATGTAACCTGATAAAATAGCGCAGACTTCACTCCCCCCTGTGGGAATCACAACCAGCAGCTATTTCCAATACACAGCGAGCCAAGGTTTTCTCCCCCATCCCCCGTGTTTTCAGCTTCCTTTGCTGTACTGTAACTTTCATGTTCCTTGCACGCCTCAGCCTTTAAACCTCTCCGCTGCTAAAAAGCAGTCTTTACTGCAGTTAGGGAAGCTGGATAAAAATGAAAAGAAAAATATGTGCAATCTGAAAAAATGAGGAAACCAAGTGTCATTGGCTTCTCTGAGCCCAAGACTCCACTCTGATTTTGATGGCTGATGGCTGGGATTTATGAAGTATATTTGTTTGTTTATTTGTTTTCACTACAGACAGATGAAACACTTGTAGGAAATAACCAACAAGATGTTGGGAGGCCATATTTAGATAATATTTCCTCTTGGCCTCCGTGCCTGCCTGTCTCTCCACAAGTGAAGATGCTGAGCCAGACTGGACAGCAAATTTCCTTGAGGCTGGCTCCAATGAGAGGAGAATAAAAACAATTTTTTTTCTTGTTCAGAACCCAACCAGTGGGAGTGAATTCCAGATCTGACCTGGCAAACAGATCTACTCTGCTGCTAAAAAGGCACCTGAACAGCTTTGGTGACAAAATGGTGGCCAACCTCCATTTACTTGCCTACAGGAATTTTCTTTTGAGGTGGGGTCTTGGGACTCTGCTGATATTCCCAAAGGGAAACCTCAAGAGCAGGCAGTGCATAGCACACCCACCTCTTTCCCATCACATCCACCTGGGGATGACAGGACCTGGGTTTTTTTGTGCAACCTCCAACTAGACCATCTACCTAGGACATTTATCAGAAAAGATGACCAGGTTCCTTCCTATCAAGGCCTGTAGTCCTTTCCATGAAAGGCTTCACAGTGTCTACCACAGGAGCAAGTAGCTTCTGTGGCCTGTCTAAGAGCAAGTGACCTGCAAGAGATTGTCAAGATGCCTTTTAATATAGGCCTTCTAGGACCCAACCAGCAGGGGGGAATGGCTGAGATCATGATCTCATCACTGTGCTTGCCTAATCTTTAGAGTTGCCCAGGGGACTACTCTGAGCTCCTGCACCCTGACTGTTCATCCTGCCTCTATGCTGTGGTTCATCAGGATCATGGCATTGTCACTTCACAGAAAAGGGCCCCGGAGGTAAAATGTTCCTGGAAACTGAACTAAGTTTGTAGAACTCCTTGTTAGACAACTGAGAGAGCAGGAATTTTGCTATACCATAAATGAAAAGCATAGTGCGTGACTTGCCTTTCCTTTAATCAGTTGTTCGTACGCACAGTGACACAGGCTTGCAGAACAGATATTTCTCCTGTGCCATGAAAGGGAGGATGATGTGGCTGGTAGTGCTGTTCCTGCTTGGGAACACTTGGGAGGCATGAGAGTATCATGCTGAGGGGAACTCTATATTTGTTAGAGAGAGAGAGGGAGAGAAGAGATAGGACTGTCATAATAACTCTGCAGAGGATATTTTGCGAGTCTGCAGGATGCACATACAGACCACGTGTGTCAGTCTGATTATGTTACCTAGTTATGAACACACTTACTTCCAGCTGCACCATGCAGGGTTTCTGCATACATCACAACACAGAGTTTTCTTTCAAAAGAAGCTAAACTTTTCTAGACTCCCAGTCTGACTGCAGCTGAGTACAGACCTTGGGATCTGGGTCAGGTCTTGTTTTATCCGTGTGGATTTTATCTAATCCTCACTGAGTATTGCCAGAGCTTCTCTAACCTCATTTTTCTCTTTGTATCCCTCTGATAATATCATCTACCAGTGGTGGTTGTACAGATATCTTAAGTTTTTTTCCCTAAAATAATGTGTGGGTGAGAGGAAAGATGCCAAATACAAACCAGCCCCAGCACTCCCCCCCAGAAAAAAAGAGGGGGGAAAAATAGGCTGTGGAATATTAAAAGGAACTCCTGCCTTTGATGGGTACATTTTCCAAAGAAAATAGAAGAAAATATGACGGACACCAAGAATAACATCCGATTTTCTGCTGCCAGCTCTTTTTATGCCTTTAAAAACCAGTCAGTTTTATTCAACATAGTTTCTGGGAAGGAAAAAAAAAGGAGGGGGGGTGAAGAGCCACACACTTCTAATCATATTCAAGTAGGCACTGTACAAAACCTGCTGGAAGCCAGCAATGGTGATGACTGGCTCATTACCATTACATAAATAGTATTTAAAGTGCAGCTGGGCCCTCACATGAGCAGAGACCTAATTGATGCCGAAATATGTTCATTTCAAGTCCTGTGACTTCACGTGGAAAATATTACACTGGCTAATTAACAGCAATGAGAAGAGATGATGCATTGCCTTATAAAACAAGCAACTGAGATGTTGAGCCTCCATCCAAAAGGAAAAAGAGGAGGGGGGAAGAGTTCTGGAAGTTTAAAGAGAAAAAAAACAACAAAATAAAATGCATGCTCACACATTCACAGTGACACACACATAATCAAGAAATAGAGACATTCAGGAGGAAATGACTTGCTATTTATCCAATGGTTCTCAAGCCAAATCTGAGTTTATTGTATGTCCTTGACAGAAAGACAGCACAAAGCTCAGTGTTTATACAGAAGAGCTCAGGAAAATATTAATGCCCTGGTTCTGGCAGTTCTGAACACTACCTACCTAATATCCTTTTCAGGCACTTAGCAGGGTTGCATCTACCATGTATTTATTTAATGCATAAAAATATAAGTTGGCTCAAGCAGGGAATACAGGCTAGGACTAATGGGGGAAATGATTTGACATCTGTTGTGCAGTACAACAGACATGATTATCATGGAGTCCTCTAGCCATAAATCATACAAATGCATGAATTGAAACTTTGATGAAAGCTTTTAGTCTGGTATATGGTTAGCCACACTAGAAGGTATAGTCAACCATGTCAGAGGTGCGGCTAAAGAGGTTAATAGTGTGGACAAGCCAATTTTAGGTAAGACTAATAGGACTAGATTCATCACAGTTGGTTAGTCAACTGTGTATGAATAGCTAGTTGTCCTTAGCAGGATATGGCCCTTCTTTATTCTAGAATGGAGTGAGAAGGAAAGATCTTCCACAAGTTGTTCAAAGAAACAGACAGAGGCTGCTCCATGCAGATACGAAGTCACAGAAGTTAGAGATCCAACACTGGGTGTCTGGCAGCTTCCTTGCTCTTAGAGGACTGTTTAGCATGTAGATATTATCTGTACTGTGTCTCAGGATGGGGTCTGGCAGCCCCAAACGCTGGGTTTTCCAGCACTCTATTAGAAGAATTTACGATACTGTCACAGATCTTACTGTCAGGAAAAAAATGGCTCCAAATTTCTCCTTTGCTTATATTTCCTTACATCATTCATAGCAAATCTCTTCCCATTTTCTGTACTCTGGATGTTTTATCTCCCTTCCCTGGTTACCCAAAGTCTGTTTTTCTGTCTTTTCCATGGTTTTTGAACCTTCAGATCTTTAGTCTTTCCACATATATCATACACTCCAGCTCTTTCATCATTTAAAGACCTTTTCTTTGAATTCCGTAATCCTGTCTCTCTCTTTCACTGACTTGATCACTTTGCACAAGCAGCCCCTCATTCCCAGTGACCTGTCATGTTGTTAAATCATGCCATAAACCAATATTTGCCATCAGCCCTTGGATGTTTTCCCTTTATCTGCTTTCCAAATCTTGTTTTCCCATTGATTCTTTGTGTTACTTTCCTTTCTCATGGGTATCAATTAATAGAATTAGACTGCATCCTTCCTTTATACCACTTACTCCAAAATTATACTCCCCAAATTGCCTTTTTTCTACTTTTCTGTCATGGTTGTTTTTGGGACTCCTCCCAAATTATTGCTGTTTGTAAATTTCATCAAGCGCCTGCTTATTTCCATTTCCAGAGATTAACGAAGATGTTAAATGAGACTCTTGCAGCATCCAAGTAGGCACATCTGTCTCCATGAGACAATGTTTATAGCTAAGCCAACAGCAATGATTTTTGGAGTAGAATCTCAGGAAATAATTTCTGAAAAGCCAAAAATGTATCATCTGCTGATAGTCATTTCTCAGTTATACTGAAAACACAGTCATCATGGCGTGTCAAAGGCCATACAAAACTAGTGCTGGTTTTCCTTCCCCTGCTCCAGTCTTCTGTAAAACAAGTGGGTGTTACTTGGTTTGTGGATAGCTTGGGGTACCATTTATGGCCAGGACATTACAGGAGGCATGTAGCCCCACCAGGGAATAGACTGCATTAGGAGATCTCTTAAGAGATTAAGTTATCTGAGTTCTGCCTGTCCACCCATTGATCATGATGAACATTACTTGTGACATTCTCTGTTCAAACAACCAATGTACTCCTCCCTCTCCCAAAAACAAATCCCCTCCCCCCCCAAAAAACAGAGCAAAACAAACCCACCCAGACAAAAATTTGCAATGTATGCGCTTCTCCTCTAGGGGAAGGGGTAAAGCACAAACAACACCAGACAGATGGTAGCTATACTATATTATGCCCTATTGGCAGGGGCTCAAAAACAATGGCAGTGAGAATGCATCAGATCCTGGACAGAACAAAATAAAATAGTTTCTCATAATTTTGCTTTCAACATTTCAGTGCTTCTTTTCAGCAAATCAGAATGTCATCCTAGTGGCCATAGTGGTAGAAATTCCGAATACATATTTCTGAAACAACCCCCCCAAAAGACTTTCTTATAGCCATTTTTACACGTGTGTATTGTACATATATTTGCTGTCTTTACTCCTGCACAAAGCAGGGCTAGTACAGGACACCTGAGAGTGGTAGGGGGAGAGTGAACTTCATCCAGAACTCCCTTCATATGATTTTAAAACTCCCCTACATTTGTTGCCATGCAGTCACACTTCCCAAATTCATGCCAGTAGTTCCTTTAATCACACCCCCACATGTATTTGTTTGTTAAGTGCCAACTGCGTGGCCTAGGGCAGACAAAGCAACTGAGACTTGCCATGTTTCAGACTCACACCTGCATCTGGGATACAAGTGTGATCTTCCAAGAGTGGCATGTTTCAGTTAGTGACTGTTAAAAGAGCATTAATGGAGAAGAGGCAGCTGGGTCCAGGCCACCTCATATAGGTGTTTACCTGAAGCGCTACACCTGCCTGTGTCCAGTGACTGTGTAGAGACCTTGTCTGTCAGTCCTGGACTCTGTTTTTCGCTGCTCTGTTCTACACAAATACCATTTGCAGCTACCTAAGCCTGACATAATCACAGTGGTGTAGAGCCTGGATGTTGTCCAAAGTGTTTTGCCTGAGGTTGCAAGGAAAATCACCGAAGAAAGCTGTGATTTGAACCATTATCTCCCAAATCCTAATTAATTTCCCCGCTGGCAGGGACCTCTCTCCCTCCTCTTGTGGTTTAATTTGCACACCTGAAATAATGAATGAAAATAGAGCAGGAGTGAGAGGCACAGAGGCTGCTGGGCTGGTTGAGGGCTTTGAACACACCCTCTGGAGGGGAGTTCCAATGGGGAGGCTGGCTTGCTTGCTGCCACTGAGCCATCTTTTGCAAATTCAGCTCCACCTGGGAGCCCAGGTTGCAAACCTTCTCAGACCTCAAGGGCCTGAAATCTCCCTGAGGGATCCCTTCCCTTGCCCCACCAAAAAGACACCTCCATTTTGTGCTCTGTAAATCAAGAATGTATGCATGCAGCTGTGCATGTACATCTATCACGAGCATGCAAGAAACATGCACCTGTACAAAACGTGTTGGTGAAATCTTGGACAAGGGTTATGCCTGAGGACTTCAGAACTGATCCTCTGACTGAAAGGCCTTTAATAGCATGGGAAGTTATAGAAACTTTGTGATGATGCAACCTCAGGGAACTGACTAATTTTCCTGCAGGACAGAGTCTAGCATGAATAAATCCATCTTCCTGTCTCTTGCTTCTCATGTCTGTTTAAGCATTGACATTGATACCCTCTAAGTTTTGTCTTCCATTGTCTGAAAGCTGCTCTCCAAAGTTCGCTGGCTTCACATTGCCTTTTAATGTAATATCAACTATTAATTCAGCTGAAACAGCGCATGAGCTCTCTCCCCGATGATCTGTTTTGGTGAACTGGGCACAAAATACCTACCTTAGCAGAAGTCAAACAGATGGGAGGCAAAGTGCAGCTCAGTGAAAGTTTTTACACTCCCCTCTGCTGGTTTTTGTCTGTGTTTTTTATAAATGGCTTGAATTAATATTTTTTTTAATTATTGCTAAGCACGGATGTTTCAGAGCTGTACTGTATCCTCTAAACAGCTTCAACCTAGTGATCTCAGAGAAGAAGAGAAAAAAGTGGCTGAAACCACCAGCAATCTCCAGCTGCATCTACGGCTTTGGACAAGTTTGATCCAAACCCAAACGCTGACAGATCAGGGCCTGTGCTGTGCAGTTTTTCATTTGATACTCTCCAGCTTTGATTTCTGGGGAGGGGAAAGGAAGGGGTGGGTAGGGGATCAAAGGCACCAGCTATGTCCACACCCTCATGTTAAATCCAAACCCACTTGCTTTAGGATGTTAAAGAAGACTTAGCAGGAAAAATACAAGAAATGATGTTTGCAGAGAGGAAAAAAAGAGAGGATTTGAAGCTAGTGTTCTACTGAAAGTTCAGCTGTGCAAATGTAAACCTTACACACAAAAACTCACTGTTCTGCTTCAGTTTTAGCATATATACCTCCTCCTTGCCTGTCAGACCACCATCCAGAATAGAACAGCAAGGTCAATTGCACCTGGTCCCTCCTGAGCCACTCTGCCAGAGTCATAATGGATCATTTGATAATCATCATGATGCCCTTCCAGCTGGCAAAGAGCAGATGTAGGAGGATCATAAGACGTCACTGGAAGAAATGAAGTTGCATCAACACTTTCTTCAGGAAGCCTAGGCCAAGGAGTGGGTTGAGCGCTAGTGCTCTTCTCTGATCCGTGTCTAGGTATCCATGCTCTCACTGATAGATAGCCTATGACTGCAGAAGTGTAGTCTGAGCTCACACAGCCCACAGAGCCCATCTACCTTTGGGGCACATGTTCTCAAGACACTTCTAAAGTGGATTCTGGAGTGGGCTTATTTGTCCAACACCAGTTGCCAGAAGAGCAGCTGGGAAATGTGGAGGCAGCTGGGCCGGGCATAGTGAATGTCCTTAAAGACTGATGTAGTAGAAGTCTGTAGCTCCAGACAGGAATTCAGACTGGAGAGATTTCAAACCATTTGGCTGGCATCAGACTGGTTGCCTGACCGGGAGGGCATGGCTCAGACTGGTGCCATAATAGGCCCAAATAAGCCAGTACCCAAAAGTATGGGACTGGGTGAGGGAGAAGGTCTGGAGCAGAGTTTGTGTACCTTGAGGAGCAGCTATATCTACAGCAGCAAATAAGATCTGCTGCAGCAGGCTGGCTTTGTCAAACAGAATTATTCTCCTGCCCAGAAACCACTCCCAGGGCATAAGGAATTCTTCATGGGGACGGAAAGCCTTCATGGGGTCATGGACAGTTTGGGATAACCATTGGATTAAATAATATTTTGTATATGTGAACACTAGGATCACAGACCACTGTGATACAGCTAAGGGTGAGTATGTGCCTGCTGTCAAGGGCCTTGATCCATTCCTCACACTAACCTAGGGTTTGCCTTGCCCAGAAAAAACATTACTGTTACTGGGGACAACCCTGACCTTCATGGAAGGGATCCATGAGTTGGTTTGGGCCAAGCGGAATCATTTGGGGGACTCCATCACTGTACCAGGCAGACTGCAAAATGAAGCAGGTGCTGTGCCATACTCCAGAGTTCTAAAACAGCCACCAAAGAACTTTGGGAAGGACCTTTGAGAATGCCAGACCTGAACTGTTAGTAATGAGACTTGTTGCCAGTGAAATAATCATGGGGGAAATAATCATGGAGGAAACAGGGGAAGGTTCTTTAAGGGTCTGGCTTCATCAGTTGTCCTGTTGCCTACTGCCTGTTGCCTGTGTACCTGGAAATGCTGTTATCCAGTAACCCACAAGAAGATGACTAGAGTTTGCCTCAGGAGGCAAAAACATTGTTCGAGTGTGAATCTTTTTCAGTAAAAACTGACCAACCAAATCTCCTTTTGAGAAAGGGCAACTTCTGCTGGGACAGAAAGAATTCTAGGCCCTTGCAAACATTGTTTGTATGAGACAAATGTCAACAGAAACTAATTCTGGAGGGATTTCCTGTGAGGGCAGGTGATATTCTGAAGGCCTAGTTCAGACTCTGTCCAGCTGCTCCTTTTTCTTTGCTGCACACTCTGGTTTCCTCTAATTAATCAGCTCACTTGTCACTGGATTGTCCCCCTCGGTTTCAAAGATACCCCAGCATGAGTTCACCCTTCCTATCAGCTGAAGTTACAAAAGCAAAAATGGGCCAAACTCCTTCCCTGGTGTACTGTCAATAGGGTTACACTTCAAATGAACTTGATCTAGTATGCCACTTTCCCTTGATGACTCTTCTCTACTGCTAAGTTAGATAGGTTATAGTCAGTAATTTCTGGCAGAAACTTCATCAGGAAATTCTCCCCATGGGGAAATGGGAAGATTGGTAGCTTTTTATCCATCTTGGTATCAGTGTTCATACAGACATGGGGCCTAGAGGCCTCTGTTGGTCCTCACAGCAAGAACAGCAACAGTACTTAGTAAAACATATACAGAATCACTTAAAATTGTACTTCTGCCCTGGCCTGAAGGGCCCAGCAGGGAGTTCATTCTGGATGGCATTGTTCATGCTTTGATCTCCCTTAGGCACCACTTGTGAAGCCACTGAAAAACGCTTATCTGATTGCATTTATTAATAAGCCAGGCTGGATTTGAATGATTCATCCAGGAGGGAATGCATCGCACTGCAAAATCCAAGCACCAAGACATGCAACCCTTGCTTTCATGAGGTGAAATATACAATGGGTGAGAAGGAAACAGCACGGGGATGGGAGAACTGAATTTGGAAACAATAAACTAGCTGATGTGTAGCATCCAAGCATGGCTGATAAGAGAGCAACAGCTGCTAAACTACCAGCCAGCACACACTTGAGAACGGCATAACTCCTACTGAGCCGTGAGACACATCATTGCTCAGAGGATGGCCTGGAACTCAGACATGACTGCCTGGCATTGAGGTATTGGCACGGAGCCATTGGGTGTAAAGACCATGTGGGTTGCCCAGATGGCTTCTGCCCTATAACTAGTACAGTCATAAACAGCATGTGCTATTTCCTCATCATCTATCACAGAGGCTTCCCTTGGCCAAAGAGAGCAAAAGATTGATTATTCTTGGCTGATCTTTTCTTGCTGGACAGAAGCTTCCTGGTTCACATTCAGATTTAGTAGAATTGGTCTTGTCATTCTCAGATTACTAGTTCAGCTGCTCCATTAGGGGAACTTCCAGGAATGGAGAAGAAAGGGAGAGGTTCCAAAACTTGAGACTGGAAAGTCTGAGACATATGCATTTCTCTTTTTCGCTGTCAATATGAGTTTGAACCATATTTAATGCAATGTCAGCTTTATGAGATCATTGGCTCCAAAGTCTAGCTCCCAAACTGAAGGTTCCTCTGGTAACATTCATTACATCTCCTGTTTCCTTTGCTGTTTCCATTTGCAAGTAAAGGCAGTAGGTTAGAGAAAAACACAATAGAAACATGATGCATCTCCAGGCAGGGAAAACTCATGGAACAACTGTCCCCTTAGTTGTCACCACTAAAAATCTGTGAGGCTTCCAAAGCCAAAAGCTCACCTCTAACTTGCTAATTACATCAACAGCAGGGAAGCACCTCCAGCAATAAGTGAGATCACATTCTTGATTGCTGGAATTCTAATCATTTGTTTTTAATTTTGTAGGTATTTAAGCAGATAAGAAGAAACAAAGATTCTTTGCTGGATCTTTGCCTTGGAACAACTATTCATCTTTCTCAGTTTACCTGAGGCTAACAAGTTCCTTTCTTCACCTCTGTCTAGGTGGTATCTCTAGAGACTGAGATCTTGAACTAGCACAAGTGAGCAAAAGGACTTAATTCGAAGTCTCATGCAGGCAAGGAGAATCTTTACATAGATTTCCAGATTTCCTGGATTAGACCATAAACAAGAAGAGTTTTACAATTCCAACAGTGTTGACCACCTTTCTCTGCAAATGCATGGACCTGAAACATCCTGAAAGCTTTTGCTTCTCTGAAAAGTGCAGTCTTAGACAGACATACATGTTCCCCAAGTCTCCTTGTGATTGTGACTGCAAAATATATTCTACTGCACCAGTTCATTATTAATGCTTTAAGTAGTAACAGCTAGATTAGGTCAAAGACAGTTTTAAAAAATGGCCAGAGCAAGCAAGGGAACCAGATTTTGAATGGTCATTTTGTACCTAGGTTTCAGCACACATAACAGAGGTGGACAATATAACATCCTACGTTCTATCTAGCTGTATGATTATAGGACATTTACAATTGCACAGGTTAGAAATAAAAACAATAACTTGTGTATTTTAAATTAGGGTAAATTTGTTTTCATTACACATTTCCAGCTAGCTAGTACCTTCCAGAATGAGTGCTGGATAGGAAACATCAACCCAAAAATAAATGCTAAAAGTGAGCTGTAAGCAAAAGTGGGTTTTAACTGAAAGTATTTCCATAATGTGGGCACTGCTGAGTGGCTGCCATATTAACTATAAGAGCCCTCCTTCTGAAGCAATCATCTTCTGCTTGGATACAAAGTATAACTCCAGGAGGTCTCTGACATGCCATTAACAGTTGTGGTCTCTGACAAAAAGTAGAGCTAACTAATGACAAGCGCCCGTTGCTGATGAACTCACAAAAAACCAAACCAAAACAAAACCCATGAGCTTCTTTTTTTGGAGAGACAGCAAATAATGTGGGTCATGTGCATTAATACTTTTGCACTGACATAATTTTGGCATAGGCCTTGAGTTCTTGCCAAGGTGCCACCTGGAACCAACAGCATACATTTAACACGAAACAGAGCAACAGTCATATAAAATCAAATCAGAGGACCCTATCTAGCCCAGTGCCCTGCATCTGGGATAGGAACACAGGGGATGCCTGGGGAAGGAGTATAGGCGACAAGGCGGGTATACAGTGATCCTTCTCTTAGTTGTCTTCCCATGGCCTACCTTGTGATTTATAGTTGTCCTGGACCAAAAGTTATTCCCCAAGTTCTTGGACTTCACAGCCACTAAAGGACATATCACTAATGGACAAATCACATTTTGAGCAGCTGTATAATTTTAGTTTCCACAATACCCTGTGGTAATGAGTTCTTTCATTTAAATAGCGATTGTGCAAAAGGGTACTTTCATGTTTAATTTTAATCTGCTGCCTGTTAACTTCACTGGGGTTCTGCTAACTTTATTATGAGAAGTAATTACTACATGTTCCCTATTCACCTGCTTTGCATCATTCATAATTCTGTAAGGCTCTATCATATTTCCCTCAATCATCTCTTTTTCAAGTCAAAGCTCTCTAGCATATTCAATGCCTCCTGGCAAAACCGTAGTACCATGACTTTACCAGCTTTATAGTATCTTTTTTTTAGTGGGGTGGGACCAGAACTTCAGTTGATTTTCAAGTGGTGGGCACGCCCTCAGTTTATATCTACATTCTCTGGGTTGTTGTCAGTTGAATTCCTAATAATTCGTGATGTTCTGTTGACCTCTCTGACTGCCACTGAGCAATGAGCTGACATTTGTAGAGAACCATCTGTCATGGTTCCAAGATCTCTTTGTGAATGGGAATAGCTAAATTATAGCTCATCTGGATAGTGATTTTTTTCCCCCATATGCATTACTTTGCATTTATCAAAACTGAATTTATTGAATTAAAATCCCTGATTACTCAGTTTCATTAATATCTTAACAGCAGATAAGCTTTGAGCTCATCTGGTAATGGTGAACAATGTTAAACATAGCCAGGATTGTTGTCACCTGAACTGATTTGTGGTCAACAATTCATTGATACAGCAATTCACAACTGCATTTTACATGCATGACTAGGGTCATTTTTCACCTCTGCTTTAATTTGAATCAGACACTTCTATGTCAGCCATGATGCAGCATAACATAGGTGATTTGTCACAAAACAAAGGTCTCCTTCACCACCCAATGGAAGCAGCCCTGGCAACCCCCGCAGTCTCCTCAAATAGCTGAAAGATTTGAGGCCAGGAGAATGCATCTTCTGGCCTTTTTCCTGGCAGTGGTACATTCCCTGGGCCCTTCAAGATTTATAAAATTTATCACATTTTCTAATTTGTTAATACATGGATGGAAGTCTTCATTTTACCATTTCACAGTGGCTTCAGATCCTTTCTGCCTCCTTTTCTCTCTAGCCTCTTCAATTTTCTGATGCCTATTTTAAACACCCAACCCCATTTATGGTATCATCATCTCTTCTAGACTTTCTGGTGAAGACATGGATCACTGTATGGCTGCAGAACATTTCTCAGTGGGACTGGGTATTAAATGGCATATAAATACTTCTAATATGCCCTTCATTGTGTTACTTCCTTATCCTGAAATACTTTCTCCAGACTCTGAATCTCTGTATCAGGGACTGCCTTGTCTGGTGCTGGTTTGCACAAAGCATAGCGCAACAGGTACTTAATTGTAAAATAAGAGAAAGAGGTGATTTACCAGACAGCTTTGCAGCTGTCACAGAAACAGCTGGTATCACACACATTTGGAGAAGGGATACAAGAACAAAGGGGCAGTCACTTCACTTTTCTGCATTAGTAGTACCCAAGCCATTATGTTTCCTATCAACTTCTCAGCCTTTCCCTGCAAGCTGTTAAAATGCTTATAGTAACAATAGATCCATTTTCCACTAATATTGCCCCCCTCTCACTAATTTTCCTATAGTCCTATTAGTCGGGGTTAGAAGTGGCAAACATGACACTGTGTCCTGGCTCAGATGTGCCTTCAACCTTCAAAGATTGTCATTTTATTCCTATCTCTGCCACCAGGCTGGTGATATTGTGCCAAGATGTTTCCTCCTCTGGAAAAAGAGTGTAATTATTTTGGAAGCTCCTTTGCAAGCCTGTTTTGAGATCTGCTGACACAACACACTGTATAAGAGCTGGACAATATTATGATTATTGTTGTTGCTATTCCTCCCAAAGTTTCAGAGTTGATTTGCAATCCCTCCTCCTTCTCCTTTTTCTTTTCATGGAGGAAGCTACAAAGCAGGAATTGGCAGCTGATGGGATCTGCAAGATTTATTTTTTATTACTGACCTTTTCCAAAGCCTCAGCAATTGTTTCTTTCCCTTTCCAAAACACACATGCAGCTCTAAGGACAAGTCAAAAGCTGAAGTGCTATTTTTGAGTGGTTTTGTAGGCTTATTTTTATTTTATTCTTTTTCCTCCCTTTGTACCCCCTTCCTTACCAAAGACAGAAATGAATGGAATTCTATTTTGGAAAGGCATGAGAAACAGATGCAAACATACATGCATTGGGTAAGGCATTCTCTGAAACCTCATCAATTGGAAGAGCAGATTTAGAAAGACATCTGATGCTGGCAGTCTCTTGAATTGCTACCAAAAGGCACAGCAGGATAGCTGTCCATCTAACTAAACAAGCAAGTAAGCATCATGCACAATTAAATATATATATATAAATGTGTGTATATGTTTCTTGGAAGGGAACTACAAAGCTAGAACTAGGATAAGCAGTCTTTGTAGGTCCCTTTTTTTTTTTATTCTGATTATTTTGCTTAATACTATTTACAGAGCTTTTTTTTAAAATAGTGGTCTGGTTCTCAACACCTCCTCTCTCTGCACTTTCATAGGATCTCAGTCCAGACTTAGATAAGGCTATCGTAGGGCTTTAGTTAAGCCTGGTACAGGGCTCATGAGATGGGTGAGATCCCTGGAGGGCTTTCATCTTCTCAGGTTTCCAAATGTTAGCAAGCAGTCCACAATGACCCTGCCTAACCTCATAGTATTCCAGTGTCTGGAAGCAGCTCACTTTTTACCTGAGGGATGCTGGAGCAGAGATGCCTGTGGAAGCAGCTGACCTCCTTTGCACATGCACAAAAGGGCTGGCCAGAGCTTTGTGCATTTTGTTGTCAGGCACAGCATATTTGGTCTCTTGTGGAACTTACCCCCAGATCCTGCAGATTTTGCTGATTTTATCTGCAGAGCAAAACAATGGGAACTTTCTCCATGTTTCAGGCTGAAAGCCGGGGAAATCAGCTTCCTTGGCCTGACAGTTTGCGGGCCATTTGAGGTGATGAATATTTGTCCTCTCAGAACCAGGCTGTGATTCCAGTTCATTTTCATTTTGGCTAGGAGAAGTTTGACTCACTCTGGCCTGGAGTGGAGCTGAACCGGTGGCCTAGCAATGAACAATGTATTCAGAGGATCCAAGCAGCAGAGCTGTGTCCATATGAGGGACTATAAATGCAATATTGTAGAGGGGCCCCTCTGGAGACCCTTCTAAATTCTTATACCAAAGGGGAAGTGATTGAGATGATGGGTCTCATTAAATCTCCAGTTTCTGATGTTTTATACACAGCCCTGTTGAATGGCGATTATCCCAAGCAAAGAGGGGACATTTCTGTGGGTGTCTCTTCTTTGATTGTTGTCAGCACATGGCCAGTTTACTGCAATACAATAAGAGATTATGACATTACAGTCAGACTCCATGCCCACTTTTGTAAATACAGCTCTGTGTGGCCCAGTTTTTTAGGCTGTTACTCACCTCTTCCTTTGCTGGTGGGAGATACTCACTTGCCAATCTATGGGTGTTTCACCTCCGTGAGGACTTGGCCTACCAAGAGAGGGAGGTTTGGCCCTGACAGGATCAGGGACTCCTATGGAGACTGGTAGCATGAGATGCAGAGAAAAGCCAGATTAGGAAGTGACATAAAGCAGCAGAGCTCTTTTCACTCTCTTTGGACAACCTGTGGAGCTCCTTGCCAAAAAGATACCACAGAGTTCAAGATTCAGGGCCAAGCAGGAAATAGGCCTTTTCTAGGGGTGACGATAATACACAGAGTTAGATCGGCAAAGAGCAAAATGGCAATGTTTAGAAGGAAGAAAGTTCCTTCTTCATAGCTCAAGTCCATCCTCTCTGAGGAGGCGCATGCAGGACTTGCTTCCTGTAAGGCTCTTTCACCCCTGGTGAAAGGTGGACTGATGGCAGGTTATGGTGGTCCTGGCAGGATGGCCAGTGAGCCATTATCTTCATGGACTTCCCCAGCCTTGTGATGCTTTGCCAGCATCAAATTGAGCCCATCACCCTCTAGCTGATTTGGGGTGAGGAGAAACTCTTGGAAAGGCTTTCATCACCTGCTGCTTAGCTTCTACACATGCCTGTACAGGCTGTGAGGTGCTGGAGAGATAGTCCTTTCCTCTGCCTAAATTCCCTTGCCTATAAAATGGCTACCTTTTAATTCTCCTATCAGTAGTATGCCAGAGACCCGGTGTAATATAATGATACTGTAGTGATCATTCTGTAGTGGTGTGACTGTCTCCATTACTATAAAAGTTCACATTATTGATGGAGTCTATTTGCAAAGCTCCAAGGAGTAGTCATGGTGTGGCATGTGTTTTCTTTCCTTGCCTGGATGTTCATACGCAGGGATACATTGGAAAAAGTTTGATTCTGAAACAGGAAGACGGTATAGATTTTGCATTTCAGCCTAGTTTTCAGTTATGCTTGGGAAACATGTAATATCTTTCAAGAGACAGCACTGCAATCTTCAGTCCTAACCCTGGTCTCTTTTTTCCTGCCCGAAATTAGTTTTAAATGTTACTGGCTAGCAATAGCCACCAGGCGACGCTAAAGTAATCTGAGATTCTGGGGCACGTGGAAGACCTGATCACACCCTCTGTGTCCCAATCCTGCTCCTTATTCTAGCTGCAGGCAGGCAAGGATGTCAGCAAGGGGCAATCCTGTGCCAGGGAGAGGCGGTGTGGTCTTCCCTCCTCCAGCGATGTTGCTTCAATGCATTGGTCTGGAACAACACAGCCTTCCACCCCTCCCAGCCTAAGCACAGGGCCAGAGTGTAGGTGACAATAATTTTACTGACACTCCTTAGCCTGTGTGGGCTTTATGGCCGGAGGGCTGCAAAAAGGAGAAGGAGCATGTCTGTCTGGCATGTTGAGCAAAGGAGGGAGCTCCAGGCACGGGCATGATGACAGTAGATGGTGAAATCATTAGCCCAGGATTATAGTAAGAGATGGGGCCTGAGCCACAAGAGCAGAATCTGTATCCAGAGCTTGGGGGTGGTGGGGTTGGGCTCGGGCCCATCTAGAATTCAAACTTCAGTGCAGAATTCAGCAGAAAGACACACCAGGCCCAAGGGAGAAAAAGCAAGTTATTCACACACACAAATCAGCAGTAACAGTGGAGGGGATGCAGAGGAATACCTGCCAAGTACATTTTTTAAATATTAATGTTCTCTCCTTTTTCTTTTTTTTTCTTTTTTTTTTTTTTCCAGTGGGAAAGCCTCTCCCCACTTTAATATTGGATCTGGCGCCTTGATTTCCTTCTCGCTGAGACATTCCATCCATCTCCAGCACAATGACTAACACTGCTCTGCTGCATGATAAACACGGTGACCCAGCTCTCTGGATCGTTCACTTGGAGAACAAATGTTCAGCCCACCTTGGAATGGACAAACCTCCTGTCAAGGCAAAGGAAGTAACAGGGTGATTCAGAGCCAGGACACCCGGATCCAGTCACCTTTGGAAAAAAGTAAAAATAAAGGTCATCTTTAGATTTCAATCAAGATTAGAATTTCCCAGGTTCGGGCTTGTTTTAATAAGGGGGCTGAACCAGACTGCTAAACTGAAACTTCCTGGCCCATTGGGGATATTTTAGCTTTGGAGTAAAATCTTGTTTCAAGCTCTGCAGGTTTGGATGCCTTTCTAGTAATAACTCCAGATCCTGCTTCAATAAACTGGTAGTGAATGTTAACACTGCAGCTGGTTCTGTGCTTTATGACAGTGTCACTTGCAGTGTTCAGGGACGAGGATTTGGTCTGGAAGACTACTGGGGAAGGAAGGCTTGAACACTATTGTGGCTCTGGCAAAGCATGAAAAAAGAACTGCTCTGCCTTGCCTCATTTGTTCAAAATTAAGTTTTCTTTTTTTATGCTTCTAACCTAGGGAGCTTCTTCTTTTATGCCTTTGCAGTGATTGTTCAGGCAGAACTATCTAAAGAAAGAAAAGGAGGTGGTAATCAGGGTGCTCTGGAAACCATTCCTGGGACATGCGTGCTTGTAATGCTTTGATGCATTTAACCATCAACCTGAACAGAAGTCCAACCTCCTGCAGACAAAGGTCTGTGCCAGACAAGGAGCTTTTCTCCTAGGCCATTGAAGTGCAGCTGGAGCACTGCAGGGATGTTACTGCTACAGCCACTTCCACCTCCATCTTTATCTACTGGGTGGAAACTGATTGGAAGATTTGTGCTGTGTAGGGTTGGGATTGCTGCTCTTGATGTTTGGAGACAGGATCTGTCACTCCAGTGAATATGCTGTGAACAGAATAGCAGTCATAGCCGCTCAGGCCAAACAACTGTCCCATCCACAGTAGCTCTACTCTGACACTGGACATCAGAGGATGCCTGGAGAAGAGTATGAGGAGAAGGCAACCCTGTAGCACTCTTTCCTCAGACTGTTCTTGCAGCCTGTGGCCAGATGGATGTCTTTGTATTTAATGGCTTTCCACAGTTTTTTTTCTCACAAACTGATCCAGTCACTTTTTCCTGAGGCAAGGAGTTCCACAGCCGAATTACCTGGTACAAGAGGAACCACTTCTTTTTGTTTGTTTTGAACTTGCCTCCTACTGGTTTAATTTGATATCTGCCCAGCTTCCTGTTTCCCAGCATGAGCTGCACACAGAAGAAAAATAACCCTCCTTGGAAATGGAATCAATTAGGGGAATGACCTCCTTTCATAAACTCCAGTGGAAAGTCTTCCCCAAAGTGCTCCTGAGCTGTGAAGCACTGACTTTACAGTCATGTGGGCTCAGATGGGAGAGATGACTCCACACAGAGGTTGACATGTGTGCATTAATACATGGGCAGGGCTTGGCTGGCACAGGAACATGGCTACTCACACTGTCATCTAGTAAATCTATTTTGAACTTGACCTCCAGGGCATTAGTTTGTATTCTCACCAGGAAGAACCATTTGTTGTTGTTGTTTTTATTTTTCTAATAAATAAATCAGTTCAGCCTAGATGTTGACCTTTCACAGAGTTAAAATGTAAACAAAAAGCCAGAGAACCTAGAAGGGATAGGAGATGTGGGAAGACATCTTTCCAAAGCACGAAGGTGCTCATTTTCCAGCTGAACGAGTAAGCTTTCAGGTTTTGTGGACTATATGACAGCACTAATTGGCAAGCACTAATTGGCAAATTTAGAAACTAATCCTGCAATGCAGAAGTAAAATAGCCATTCAGTAATAAACCTTCTTGGAACAAAGAAAGGAAATTCAATATCTTTGCAAAGTCCAAAGTTAGACTGGGGCCACGGGTTTAGTGAACAGCTTCTCCAGGGACTGCATTTGTAAACCATAAACAGATTAAGAAAACCCACTCCTGCAAAACAGCCTCATCATGATGTCTTTTTCCCTTACTTAAAACCTATCTGCATTTGTGCTGTAAAATCTCCAAGAATCATGGCAGGAAGGAATCTTCTTGCAATGCAGTGTTTTGCTCTTTCGTTGCAATCAAGCAAAGAAGGAAGAGAAAAAGAAAAGAGAAAAACAGGGAGAGATAGGCCACAAAGTTTGATTTTGTTTTTTCCCAAGAGGCCTCTCAAGTGTTTCACTGTCTCTGGGAGCTGTGGATTGTTTGTGTATTCTTCTTCATTATCAGAGATCATTCCCCAGCCATGTTGTTAGAAAATACAAGTATATTGGATGCAAAGAAAAACACTTCAGTTATAGGTTAGAAACCTAGATGAAGCAGAGAAAAAAAGAAGGAAGAACTTGTAGCTATGCATCTTGCTTGGAATCAGTCACAGTAGCCAGGTGAATGGCATATGGAGCTAGAAGGATCTTTCATGCACAAGTAGCAGATAGCACAGTTACAAACATGCTCCTTCTCCTGGTCTTTTGTCCATGGAGTTCAAAAACATAAAGATCTGACCTTCATGAATATGGTTCATGAAGGGGAAAGGTGAAGGCTGGGGAAAATTGTTGTAATACTGTTTCTCAAAAGGATGTCTGGAAGGTAAGCTTACAGCTGTAAGGAAAAAAAAGTCAACAGAACTGTGAAGGGTTGGCAGGCAAAGAGCCAAAAATGTATATGAAGGCTTACATAAAGAATTATGCATATTATAGACAGAAGAAAAAATGCTTTACTGTAAACCAAAAAACTAACCCTTACAGTGTGGCAGGAGGCTATGCAGAATGCTTCCCAACAATCAGCTCTTGTGAACACCCCTCTCTCCACAGAGCTACTTTGGTCACCAAAAAGAGGACTGAGGGCTGACTTGTAAGAATGTTTAAATGTTGCTGTTTTCAGAGGAATGGAGAAAACACTTTGTTAAAGAAACAATGTCTCTCCACTTCTGATGGAGACTGAAGAACTTAATGTTACCTAAGAGGTGGGAAAAATCAAGGAAGGTCAGACTTGATCTTGCTGCGTGTTTATGAAGTGAAAAATTTAAGCCTGTTTTCACCATCAAAAGGAAGTAAAAAGACCAAAAAAAAAAAAGACAATAAAAAAAGAGAAAATTCCTTTGCCGGGTCACTTTTTAGTTGCCCTGAAGGTCATTTTGTTCTACTGCCATGCATTCTGATGTGGACACCTGTTCAATGGGAACTGTGCTGAGCTCACTAATTCATTTCACAGCATCACTGGTGGGTAGCTATGTTTAATAAAGTCCAGGCTGTGTGAGTGCAGACTCCGGGTTCATCGCTGACAAAGCACTTGGGGGCTGTTCAGGTGCAAACATACAGAGCAGCTTTTCTTTATTTCGCTAAAAGCAGTTGTCACAGCAAGAGCACATGACTGATAAACTTCCTGGTTTAGTCAGCAGGGAGATAGAGAATCATAGGCATTGTGACACAGATTTTTGGAGGTATTCAGATGGACAATTTGCTTTAATTTCAGAGAAAGTGAGACACCCTGAAATCTCCAAGCTTTTAGGCATTTTTTCATTATATCTTAGCACATTCTCACTCTTCATGTGCTCATGTGGCTAACACCTGTACAGTATCCTTCCTGGACCTCACTTTTGAGACTTACTCATTGTATTCTGTCTGTTGTATCTTGCCTTTCACTTGGGCTTATTGCTTTCTTATATCCCTGTGGCATCGTCCTGCCATGTCCACTGGAATTTTCTTCTCAACCCCATATCAACAACTCACTTCTGAACCTGTCCTGTTTCTGAACTCTTCTTTCTGATGTGGTTGCATGACCAGAGCACAAGGAACCACCTGCCTTCTTTTTCTTTTAAAGGCTAGCAGTCTTTCTGTTGACCGTTTTAAAAGGTCCCTGTCTTGGCATGCAAGCAGGAAACAGACAGGCATGGAAGTGCTATTATACCCTTTTGGGGAAACTGAGGCAGAGAGAGAATGAGTGAGAGAGAGAGCAACTGTCTACATGAATCACTCAAAGAGAACAAGAAATCAAACTCCGATCTCTAAAGTCACAAGAGACCCTAAACCTAACCACTGGCTTTTCCTTCTTTGCAGCAAATCATGAATGACATGTTTCTGGTATTACCAAAGCTGAAGGCAACCTTTGATGTCATAGCTGAGGACTCCATACCTTGTTCTACCCTTTATTCCTCTGCTAATTTTTCACTTGGTATTAAATAATTTCACCTTAGTGCAGTGTTTGAGGGGAAACATGATGTAGAGAGATGTACACACACATAAATGCTTTGCATATTCCTAGCTGAGTTCATCAGAGTTTTGCTTCAAATATCAAATCAGCCTCTTGAAAATGAAGCAACCAGTTAGTTGTGAATAAGCTTTGATCATGGCATGTTGAAGGAGGACACAACATCCACAGATATCAGGATGTTTCTCTCCTGGGTATAGCTCGAAGGATGTAAGTTGCTAATGGTGAAACAAGGTCAAGGCCAACATTAGAGGCTAGCTGATCAACCCTTGAATCCTGTGAGCTTCACAGCACCCCTGAGTCTTTCCATTGAACCAAGCAGGTGGAGGAAAACTGCTGAAAGAAAGCTAGGAGAATATTGTATTATTTTTTCCATTCATTGCAATGCATTGCTTTAATGTCATCCCCTCAAATGCAGCTGTGAAGTAGAAAGAGAAATTTTTCCTGTACATTTTTTTGGAGTAGACTTAACAGAAAGAGAGTAAAACAAATCCAGTAGTGAGTGGTTCTCAAATAAAATGGGTAATAGATTCCCTTTACATTTAAAAATGAGTAACTAGAAGCACAGAGGATTCAGTGATCTTCTCTGGGTAACAATGTAAGTTTGAAATCAAACGCATGGGTTCCCAGTCCCCAGATTTTGCTAGTAAAAGTGATCCTGAGAATCTCTAGGACAGACTTGATTCATTGAGAATTATGTCCTGTCTTCCTGACATCATAAACTGGCTGAAAGTCTCTTAAAATTTGTCCAAAGCTCACCTAAAACATGAACTGAACTCATATGAAGCTGGCACCAGACTCCCTAGAGGGCATCCTGTTCATGTTTTCTAGTATTAGGCATCTCTGAGGCTACTAAAACTTCACAGTCCCTGTCTGCAGAGATCCAGGAAGCCAGATATCACTTACGTTAAAAAGCAATGACACCCATACAGGATAGTCTGAATTCGTGTTCCCACCTCCCCTCTCTCCTCTCATCTACCTGCAGGTACTTCTGAAACAGAAATCTTTTGGATATATCCCATGGGAGTCAGTGGGGGAAACACTGTCTCGTGTGAGATTCAGGCGCCAGTTCTTTCGGGATGTTCAGATCGTATGTCTAGACAAGATAACATCCTTCTCCAAACCCAGGAGCTAACCCCAGGGGGACCCATTATTCATGTATAAAACACCAAGAGAAACTTGCACAGCATACAGCTTCCTTTTTCTTTCCCTCCCCCCGTGAGAATTCACTTCATTTAACCCTTCCATCTCTATGAGGCAGTTTTTTCCCTTCTCAAAACTGTGGCTGTTTACCCTTCCACCCTTCAGGGCTCAGTACTCTGCACCTGCAAAAACAGTGCAGCTGGCTGAACAAAGCCAGGTGAGCCTTCAGCATCAGCTTTAATGTGAAGTCCAAACCCAGAGAGACCTCCTCCTTTCCCCATGCAGAATAACCAGCTCTTGGACGAGATCTCCAACCCTACCTATAGTGCCCAGACAGCACAAAACACCTGGCAGATTGCCCTAAGAAAGCACCTGGAGTTTCTCCTGAGCTGGAGGAATCTCCAGAGACCATAAAGTAGTAATAAGGATATGCAAGGTCACAGAAGGAGTAAGAGATACTTTATGCTGATCTCCTTTCACTAACATCATGCCCTTTGAAAGTCTCGTGAGCTAGTGAACTTCAGGAAGCTTAAGGAACAGCTTGCGTTCTAGGTGGTAGTAATTGAGGGTAGAACATCTCCCAAGACTGGGAAAAGTTTAAAATCAATGAATGTCATCCAGACAGATATTTCTCCCATCCTGGGCTAGTCAAAGGGCTATACTTCTCTATTTCATGTTTCCCATGTCCATTGCTATGCACAAGCCATTTCCAGACTGGACATATTCTAACGATTTGACATGAGCTAGTCTGATATTGCAAATTATTTAGTAAAACCTTTTTAGCTTGGTTTCGTGACTTTTTTTCACTTAAACCTCAACATTGTATTATGATACCCACCAGGTTCTTGTCCTTAATGGCAAGGTCCTAAATATGTGGAGTCCAATTTAGTGCCTCTGCTTTCTTTTTCTCCTCAGCATATTGTCCTTTTTGCCTAAAGCCTAAGTTTGGCTCATAACGGTCATTGTAGGAAAACACAAGTCATCACAGAACAATATTCTTGAGAAGACCTGCTTTGCAGATCTTGCAGCATGGAAAGAGCCATTCATCTGCAAAAATATTTCTCTGAACAGTTCTGTTGTTGAAAGACACAAGGGATTTGCATTTCTTTATGAGATCAGTTTGGCAGAAGAGAGGAAAATTTTGGCCCCTACAGTGACTGTTATACCCACAAACAATCTGGAACTTGGGTATCACTGGGCATGCATATCTATTAATGAAATGCAGTTACAGGCAACAGCAGCACAGTACTTCTCCATGTCACTGCGTCTTGGCTCTGATTTGAGGAAGTCACTTCTAAGCAGGTGGTGGCATGTTTAGACCATATGGATCCAGCACCTTTCCATTTACAAGTGGCCATGAAGGGAATACAGGAAGATGGGGTCCAGCAGAAACAAATTATGCTTACTGACCAAAACAATTAACTTTTTTTAAATTTTCCTGTGCATTGAGAGCTGCAGGGGTTTCACAACATCACAGCTGTGCCATCACAGAGATACAGGCCCATGACTAGATCAGAGTAGTAAAATTTTTGCTAGGAACAATGTAGAAAAATCAAATGTATTTGATAAATATTTTTGCATTTAGAAAGAAGTGGGATGTTGCACTCATATCACATGAGAATAATGAACTGAATTCCCAGTCCATTAGTAACTAAGCATGATGTTAAACAACTTCAGTGAGGGATAAACATTTTGAAATCAGTAGGCCTGGATAACTTGCACCCAAGAGTCCTAAAAAGGTTGTCTGAAGAGATCTCTAGCCAACTCATGTTAGTTTCAAATAAATCTTGGCCTGCCCAGGAAATTCCAGGAGATCAGAGGAGCTAATGTTGTGCCAATATTCGGAAAGGGCAAGTAAGATGACCCAGTTAATGGTAGGTGGGTTAGTCTGACACCAGCCCTGGGCAAAATAAAAAAAGAAGCAGAACCAGGAGTCAAATAATTAAAGATTAGAGGAGGAAATCTATTTATTGTGAGTCGAAACAGTTTAGTAAAAATGGGCCTTGTAGAGCCAACACAATTTCATTCTCTGATCAGATCACAAATTTTGTTAGCAATTTGTTGGACATTTGTTAGCAAATGCTACTGTGGAGAGATAATGGGCCATTGTAAGGACTTTATCTTGTCCAACATGCTCATTTCAAAAAAAAGTTCTTCTGTCTAATATGAACAAATTCCACACTAAATGAGAACTGATTAAACAGCTGTGTAAAAACCACTCATGAATTAGGAGACTTTTACAAGTGAAGAATTTCTGGAAGAGGAAGAAGGGGAGATGAAATCTTCTGGGAGGATCAAATCTAGTCCCAGTGTTATCCAATATTTTCATCAGTGATCTGAAAGGCAAGATGAAACTTTTAGATAAAACTGCAAAGGACAAGCACTGATTTTGTTTTTTTCTTTAAGAAAACAACCCTCCCCCACACAAACATTCCTGTCATGCTGGGAAGCAATGAAAAGGATGAAATATAGGTGAAAATCTGAATCTTATCCTAAATTTAACTTGGTTGAGAATGACAAACAGTATTTCAGTCCCTCACAAGATATTTTGAGGATATTTTTTCTCTAAAAATGAAATGAGACTTTGATTTAAAAAGGTAGAGAAGTACTGATCAAGATGCTTGATAAACTGAGCCTCTTCAAGTAAAACATTTTAATACAAGACTATGTGGAAACAAACAAAAATTAGGGAGATACTCTCAGAACAGAAGACTACTTTCTGAAAAATGCTGGTTCTGAAAGTCAGAGTGGACAAGTAATTCAATATATGAGAAAATCGTACTCAAAGAGTAGTTATCTACTGGTTGGTTTACTGACAAAATGGAAGGATATAGGAGTGAAGTTCTGTGGGTACCTGTTCCTGCTTCCTGTGTTATTCAATATTTTCATTAATGACTGGATGATGGAATACTGTTTGTTTGTTAAGTCTGCAGGTGACACTGAGCTGAGAATATCTATGAACGTTTGGGAAGGCAGTGGGGGGTTTAAAATGATTTTGACAGGAGAAATGGTCTGGGGAAAAAATAGGGTGCTATTCAGTAGGAATGAGTACAAAGATTCATTCCTTAGGCAGCAATAATCAGTTTCCCAAATATGGGGTAGGTAATGCTGGCAGGGTAGCAGGGATCCGGGGTTGCAATGAGGCATAATCTGAACATGAGTCAACAGTGCCATAAAGTTGCAAAAAAGGCAAACAGTGTGGGGGATATATAAACACAAGTGTCGCCTGTAAAATATGTGCAGTAATCCTTTCCCGCAGCTCAACACTGATAAAGCCTCAGCTGGAGGCTTTTCCATAGTCCTACGGATAATTTTGGACATCTCATGCCAAACAAGATGCCGATCAACTGGAGGAAGTTCAGAGGCAAGTGATTAGGTTAGAGGTCTAGAAAACATGACCATGGAGAAAGAGGAGGCGTTGTTTATCCTAGAAAAGAAAAGACTGAAGGTACATAAAAGGATGATGAAGAAAGGAGGTGAATGATATGTTTCTCCATATTTATGACAGACCAAAGTCATGGGCTTAAACAACAGGAAGAGAGATCCCAGACAGGAGTGAGAAAAAAAGCTCTCTAGTCAGAAGGTAGTGAATCACTCAGGTGCATTGCTTGGGGTGTTGTTCTCCTGGGAGGATTGCCGGAGGTCTTAAAGAACAAATTAGAGAAACATCTGTAGGAATAAACCAGCTGGAATCGATCCGGAATTAGGGCAGGTAGATGGGCTGGAAAAGGATCTTAAAATCCTGTAATTTTAGTCAGTCCTGTAATTTATGAACACTTTAATGAAAGAAACAATGCAATAAATGTTCTAGTAGTACAGAGAGGAGTGTTGATTAAAAGTAGAGTGCTGGCTCTTTATGCAGTGACAGAATGTGTACGCAAATGGCGTCAGCACTCTTGTTTTCTTCAGCAGAATGAGGTAAATTATGTAAGAGAAAACGGAAATTTCACTGAGACTTGAAGTTTGCAGGGGAAATACAAGCTATCTGTGAACCTGAATCCAATTTAGGTAATAGTTTCAGTCAAAGGAAGTGGGAACTTTTTTAATTTGATTAAAAATTGTGTTTTGACATCATCAAATCAAAACATTTTATTTCTTGTTTTGAAACCATATTTTATTTTAAAGTCAACCTTTTTAAAAAAAGTTTAAAAGAAGATTTAGAAGCTGTTGGATCACTTCATAACAGAGACAAATATTTCTCATTTGTCTAAAACTAGTTTAGGGTTCCTCCCCTCTGCCGGTTATTAGCTCAAACCCCCCAAAAGCAACACTTTGTTTGGTGATGGAACGAAAAAAAGCTGATTATTCCCCAGTTCTTTTTGTCAAACCTTGTGAGACCTGGGAAAGCCTTGATTTGTAGCAGCTGTGCACCAGCCCACTTCAAGTACCTCTTTCAGGGCAGCCCTCAGCCTTCATAAAGGTTATTCTTTCTGCTTTGGACTGCAGGCTCTTTCTCTCTTGTCTATTAATTTGCAGGAGCCAGCAGGTATATTCCTCTATACCTTAAAAGCTATCATAGAGCAAGCCATAAAAATCAATGAAAAATTGGCTAGGGTGAAGGCAAGGGCCTTGAAGACTCAATAAATGAGCAAGCAGATGAAATGCTGTAGTCTCTGATACCTAGGAAAGCAGGGCAGTGGTTTCTTTTGGTTTTAAAACTAAATTTATCTATGATCTGCCAACATATTCTTCCTTTTCTTTCCTGATGGCTGTATACAATGTCTCCACTCAAGTGTACTTACTGTGTCTTGTGCTCCTCTAACCCTTCACTGAGAAGCAAAATTGTCTCCTATGCAGATGTAGCTGCCTTGCCTATAAACAGGGCTGCACATGCTTCCTTCCACTTCCTTCTCTGACCAGCTCTATCCACACACCCCACGGCCTTTTTTTCTTTTTTTTTTTTTTCCATCATCCTCTACCATATCCTTCTGCCTCACCTGTTTTTATTCAGCCCTCTGTATCCCTCAGGCCAACCGCTCAGCCAAGCATCTCTACGAAGAGATATCAGCCTTTTTCTTCTTCAGTAATTAGGCTGCTGTCGTTCAGGCCAGAATCTCCTTTTGAAGTGAGGGTATCAGTCTTTGTCCAACAGTTGCTGAGACTCCTGAAGGACACTTTCTGTTAAGAAGTCCTGTGGGATTTTGCCTCTGTATTTGGGGGTTTATTTTCTTTCTCCAATCGCTCAATTCTGTCTTTAAATGTGAACCTTGAAGAGGGCTCCAGCTTGAGGCAACTTCTTTGTAGCTGATTTATTTATTTTCAGTTTTTTTGAAGTACAAGGTGCCTGTCTTCTCTCAGGCAACACATGTAAAGTCAAGCGTCTGAGTCATGTCTTGCTTGCACCAGGACTCACTGACACCAGCTGTGGAGCTCTAAGGATATCAAACTGAGGTAAACATGCTCAGAATCAGGTGCTGTGCATTTCTAGGTATTTTATCAAGGTGCAGAGAAAAAGGAACAATTCTGAAAGATTCTCCCCTTCCCAAGCAAATCCCCTTGAAATTAGTAAAGCCAATGTTCCACCTCCAGTGCTTGTTGGACACAGCCTTTCTTATACAAGCAAGAGAATTTAATTCAATGACTTGTCATTGAAGTACTTTGCAATTGCTAACTGGTCATGTAACTCTGTGGCCTGGTAATTCAATGAACTCTGTTCATTTTAGCTGGTCCCAGCAAGTAACAGAGAAGGATATAGTTTTGAAGACTTCTTGCAACCCCTGCAGTTTTCACTAGCTGTACTTTTTGAGCAATTCCTCCAGGTCCAAGGCATGGAAGTACTCTGTTTTTGTGACCAACAGGGATTGGACTGCACACTCCTCTCCAGGTGTCAGCAGGAACTTGCACTAACAATGACTTGTGTTGCCCTCTGTCCCCTCTCCTGATTCTGCTCTTTCTTCCTGAATCTAAGCAGTGCTGCTTAGTCTCAACCCATGTTGAAGGATATGGAAGTGCTTGGTAGGCACTTGTCTGCTCATTAATGTCTGCTCTGTGGTGTCCTTTCACCAATAACGCCTGTTTATATCTCCTTATAGCGACTTTTGCTGTTAGTATTGTTTGGACTCCTGATTAATATGTTGGGCCCAGAAGCTTGCATCTCTTCCAAACTGTGTTCATGCTAAAGTAGGAGAATGAGCAAATGCCTTTGAATGTCCAGAGCAGGAAAGACTGATATTAGGCCATCAAGATTATTTCCTGCTATCAGTGCTGTCTTCTGGAAGACGTGTCCCAGTCTCAGCCATAAGAGAATATGGACTATCTTGGGTGACAGAACGGCCAGTGCTCCCACCTGTCCTCCAACGTCTTGTTGCATCCTCTAGGGACATTACAGGCAAACTGTGATGATGCAGTAAAATTCTGCTTGAGTAAAGTGGGGCATAAGTCCTTCTTCAGAATAGCTTCAGGAGAAAAGAACAAACTCACACAGAACAGCAAAAGGATTCTAAAGGATGAATCTGGCACTACACAGTGTATATATGTTTAATTAAAAAATCCATATAAATAAAATAGATGGCACTGAATGTGCCTCCCCAACACAAATTGTATCTCCTATGGCACTGTATGCTCTCCCATTTCACTCTGAATCAAAAAAGCAAGTAATACAAACCACCCGAGAGCAAAAGCAAGGTGCAAGGAATCTGTCTTTAAACAGGATGAGCAAGTGCTAATGAAAACCAAGAGCCCAGTGTGAGTGTGTTACAAAGAAAAACTTTGCCTCTGAAAAAGGTTTTATGTTTCCCTGAAGCTAGGAGTAGGTGCACTTATACCAGTTGCATAGTCTGTCTGATATCGATATGTCCGAGTTGTCTTTGAGAGCCTGGCTCTTTCTTCTGATATATAAATATAAACCCAGATGAATTTCACCCATCTGCAAGAGAAATCATTATGAAATTAACCAGTGATCAACCAAACCACATAGGCAGCTCAGAAGGTTTTTTTAGGCTTTTTCAAATGGCTGGCTGCTCTCTCCCCATCTGGTTGTGTTTAGCTCTGAAATATAATTTTCAGTGCTGATCACTTCTGGGTAGACCATACAATTAAGGTATTTGAAAAACAAACATTTCTAACCCAGTGATCGTTGGGGAGATGGCTTAAAAATGACAGCCCATTTTCCAAGAAGATGGGTGGGAAAGGGAACCTGAAAGCTTAAGATAACATTGAAAAGGAAACAGAAGAAGTTCAGGGAAGGAAGAAAAAAAAAAAAAAAGAAGAAAAAAGGAATCCAACAAACAAAACAAGCCGCACAACAAGTTTTTTAACTACTTCTCTAGTGCTTTCAGACAAATATTATTTGAATGCCTTAGGTGGTTCAGTCTGGTTTCTATGTATTTCTATGGATTCATGCTATTCTAGGAGGAAAACACTACTGAGAAACGGAACTTGAAACAGTTTGAAAATGGGAGATATTTGCAGCCATAGAAAGAGTTTCAGCTCTGTAACTCTGTTTTGGACTTTGCAATATCAGATTTCAAGTGGGGAGGATGGCAGGACTGAAGGCTCAGAAACAAATTTGTACATGCCTTTCCCTTCTGGTACCTTGCTGATAATTTCTCTTTCCCACCTTAGTGTAGCTCATTTTGGCTCACCTCCCACAATCCTAAGGCAGCTGCATTTTTCTTCTTAAATAATTCCAAAGCTGTTCATTGCTGAAGATAAGGGCTGGGTGCATTCTCAACTGAAAGATGATTTTGAGCCAGGAAGTTTGGTAAAGTTCCATTTTGATTATTTTATCAGCTACCCAAGAAGATAGAGAAAGTAAAAAATAAAGACTGCATGATTCTGTGGCTGGTGCAGGAACATAGGATTTCAGAAGTGAGCCAGAAACCCAGGTTGGAGCAGCTTTGAACTCTTCCAGAGTTCAGATTTAGGTGCAAATGCTGCTGAGGCACCACCATGTAATCAATTTAAATCAAATTAAATCAGGATCTACAGGGGAAGGCTCAGCCTAGACTTTAGCTGAAGAGGTGAAGCCCATCTCTAATAATAGGACTGCTACTGTAATCAACATCACTTTAAAAATGACTGGATAATATACGGATAGGATATCTCTGAATTTCCTCAAAGTCAGTGGCCACCATTGACTGAGGAGAGCACAGATTTTGCATCCTGCAAAAGGAGGTGATGGAGAGGCCAGTGTAGAAGGCTCCAGAATCTTAGATAAGCTTTGGCTAAGCCTTTTAATACTTGGATGCTTAAGCAAAGGTAACCTCCAAGCTTTTGGCAGCCCTGCCCACAGCTAGCTGAAACACAGAAAGACCCAGGTAATTATCTGATGTGGTAAGAGCAATTATGGAAAGTGTGTGAAAGGTAAGAGAAATTCTACCTGACACGAGGGCTTGTTCTCACATCTGGGTTTTTCATACTTGATACAAATTCTTTCTTTTCTCTTTTGATTTTAATGTTATCTGAAACATGTCTATTGGGGTGATGAGCCTTAGCATGGCTTTGCCTCCTTCCCAGGCAATTCTTCAAAGACCTGGAATGTCACGGGTTTGTGGAAAATGGGATTTAAATCCTGACTCCCTCTCCCAGTCTGTTACTGAGATGAGGATGCTGTAATAATTCATTTCCCATTTTTTGAAATGTTGTCACCCAGAACATTATAGTCAAACCCACAGAGCTAGACCTCCCCAGGCTTTGGGAAGACTGCATCCCAACATGTCAGCTCTTCTAAGCAGTATGCAGAAGTTGCTGAATCCCTGGAAAGCACCTAGGGAGCTTCCATAAACAGCTTTTAAAATGATAATGATAGTTAATGACCTAATTTCCTAGCCAGCCAAAATACCTGCAGAATCAAAGTCACACATCTGAATTAATCTAAACTCCTGGGAGGTTTTGTTCTGGACTTGATCTTCACAATTACTGCTTTCTGTCTGGCATTCCTTGAGCCAAATCAAGACCTCAGCTTAGATACCCACAACGTAGTACATAGTCTTAGATTATTATTTGTGCTCTGTAAAATGCTAGAGATTGTAGGACTATGTAGCAGGAAGGGATGTCAAGAGAAACTAGTTCACCCCTCTGCAATGAGGCAGAATCAGATGTATATACAGAACATACTGTATAGACAGCAGTCAAGCATCAAAAAGCTTCAGGAAAAAGATATTACATGCCCTCCTAAATTTCTTGTTCCCATTATAGTTAGGTTTTTCCTAATTTCCAAACTGAACCTTCTTTGCTGTAAATGAGACTTCTCCCCACTCATCTTCTCACCAGTTGCTATGGTAAGAGTCACCACTATCCTCTTTATAACAACTTTCCACATATTGGAAGACAATTTATTATGTCCCTCCACGTTCCTTTATTCTTTCTTTTCTATAATGGTTTGTAACATGCAGGCCAATCAATATTCCTGAATTTACCCTATAACTTCTCTCTGTACTAGAAGGACATCCAAACTGTGCTGCATCTAGTTCAGAGTGAGAACTGAACTATGTGGGACTCAATAGGCAAATCAATGTAAACTACAAAATCAGCACGTTTTGCCTGCTCTTGCAAGAGAGTCTTTTGTGGTGAATTCCTCAGAATTATCATTTAATTCTCATGGAGTCCATGTTGACAAGAGTTTGAAGATGTGAAGATTGGATGCTGGTACAATTTCCAACTCATGGGGTACTTAACTATTCCAGAAAAGACTCCAGCTCCTCCTAGTGCCACATTCCCACAAACCTGTGTTCTGGTGAAAATGACATTTACAGAGTTTCTGACTTGTGACAGTAACACTGTTCTAGTAACACTGGATAGAGTTGGTTGGTTTGATTTAGCCTTCCTTTTCTTGGAAGTCCTCCACTGCATCAACTTCTATCTAGTTACAAAGTCCATAAAAGTGCACGAAATGTTCTCCAGCAGCCTGAGAAATGGAGAGAAAGTTTTAATTCAAACCTAATGAGAGGAAACAGGTTTTCCCCTTCCTTGACATCAGTTTTCTGTGACTAGCAGAAGAATAGCAGCCCAGCTGTGCCTGAAAGGTCCCTTTAGCGCAGATAGCTTCTGTTTTGGTTGTCCAGTCTTTACCTCCTAGTACTTAGGTTCTTTTGGTGAGAGGATCAGGATTTGGGAGCAGCCTTGGACAGCAGTCATTGTCCTAGTTACACAACAGACTGGAGAACAGGCTACCTGTCTCCAAAACTGTCAAAACAGTGCCAGTAAGATATGGTGAAAGTGGCATGGAAGATACCACACCATGCCCAGTGGGAACACATTTTACACAGACACTTGAGCAAAACAGAGTTGTGCATCCTCCCTGGGAGCAAAACTGCCTCTCTTGGCCCCTTGCCAAATTCCATCCCTGCACGCAGAGAAATCTCCTTTGTGGGACTTAAAGGCAAACCTGTCTCACACACAGTCTAGTCACTAAAAAATGTGTGTATATTATGTGATATTATGTATATCACTAGTTGTGGTCAGGGCTGCATATATATATATATATATATATATATATATATAGTATCTATGTAATGTATATGTTATGTGATACATGTATATCAATAAAAACTGTGTATAAAAACTGTGTGTGTGTATGTATGTATAAAAACTGTGTGCGTGTATGTGTGTATATATGTGTGTGTGTGTATATATATATATATATACACACACACATATATATACACAGTTTTATTTGTGTACATAACCTAATTAAAATGCTGTCATTTTCCCTCTGTCTTTAGAAATTCTCATGTTTCCTATTACTGGCCATGAAAAAGGAAACAAAACTTTCTTTTACTGAATTGCTAAAAGTTCATGATGATATTCTTTATTTTACAGGTACTAACCAGTTTCCAAATTACAGTTGAGGAGTATGTGCTTTTGCTTAGGAACATATTTCTTAGAAAGGAAAATCACATAAACTATTATCCATGCTCTGTTTGTATTCACTTTTGTTTTAAAATCCATGCAAGTGTATACCTTGCACTGAGAAAAACAATAAGGAAACAAAGATGATCGGTAGACTGTTAGTATTTTATACTACATAAATTAAATTCTTACAGCCATGTGGAACTCATGAGCTCAGATATACCACGCCATGGATTATACTTTATGCAATTATATTTACATTTATTTGGTAACATTCAAAAATGCAGGGGGATCCAAACGAATCTCTAAAACAGCAGGGCTGTAGGAAACAGCCAGCTTGGACAACAAAGTCCAGGACTTGATTAGCCATCTGCTTTGGTACCACGTGAAATTATTTTTTTCCCATTCTAGCATTGTACCTCTTTTTTCAGAAGAGCTCAGCTTTCCTGGCCTTGGTCACAGTGAATCACCAGGAACTCAAAAACCCAGCCAGCATACACACTACTTTATCTGCACTGCTTTATGAGTTTGCAGGTGCCAGAACAAAGATCAAATACTTCTTATCTTCAATTTCACAGATACATATACATATAAACTTGGAGTGCTCTGTAGCTAAATATATTTCCCATTTAGTATGGAGGCTTTTATTCCATTTAGTTATACAAATTTTCTGACTCTTTCTAAAAAATGTTAGTTGACTCTATATTCTTCATGAACTGTATTAATGTAGTATCAGTGTTATTATAGTTATTTATTGTTGAGTCAGATTCTGAATTCCTTTCTTAAGCCAAATTCCCATTGGCTTGCATGTGAATTTTGTCTGAGTGAAGACATCTGATTTTCACCCTTCTATAATTCCAACTTTTTGTGTCATTCATTGCAACTTTTTTTAAAAACTAGTTATATGCAGCTATTAGGTACATCATCATAGGTGAAAAGCCATGATGATGAGCTACAGGAGGTTTGAAAGACTCCACAGCAGCACTTCACCATGACGTATGACATATTACACCTCCAGCAGAAGCCTGGAGAAAAAGAATCAAATTTCCATGCTGGAAAAAAATCTTGATGCAGGGTTTAGTAACCTTTTGTCTTGACACCAACAGTCAATGAACCCAGCTTTGCAAAATATACCACAGTTGCTCAGAACAGGCCATTGAAAGAAAAGTGGAAGGATAAACTTTAGGCCAGAAATAAGTTCATTACAGGACATACTTCTGTTCTGCAGAATTCTGTAGGGTTGGACTGGGAACTACACTGACCCAAAGTATGCACTGGGCTTAGGGGACCTATCCATACACTGTGAACAAGACTCTTTCTTGACACGCAGCTAAATATTCACCTTATTTTTTCCCAAGCTTTCATTCTTATTGCCATGTGAGTGCAAGATTTACCTAACAGAAAAGAGTACCATCTATGAGCAGATTAGAATAAAGAACATTGGCTATTAAATGTGATTTAGTTGTGGTCTTGAAATACTGAGAATGGCTTTTTATGTGCAGCTGTATGCATTTGGCACTAAGTACCCACACTGAAGGTGCAAGTCAGAGTTCCAGTCTTCCCTGCACTGTTGGGCAAGAAAGTGGCTTAGTAAGGGCTTGAAAGAGTTCAAAAAAAAGAGGCCTGTGGCAGACAGAGGTGATAAGACAGACCCCTGTTACTGTTGGCAAAGATTTCAGTGTAGTTTTTAGAGAAATAATGACCTTTTGGGTTGTGATTGGCTTGCTGAGCACTTCCCTTGTCATATAATTGCCCATGAAATTGCAGCCCATACGGTTAAAATATTAAACAGGATAACATTACACTTTTTAATCCACAGCTGAGACAAAGCAGAGATCAGGAATAATCCCGCTCAACAGCACCGCGTTTACTGTCTGATGTGGGAGATGTTGATTAGGTTTTAAGTAGAAACACATTTTTTAAGGTTACATAATCTGATGCTCAGATTTCCCCCTCCCTCTTGAAAAGAATTAAACTAAATATTATGAAAGATTAAGAAGTTCTTCAGTCCTTTGGTTCTGGGGGGGAAGGAGATGCACCTGCAGCTGGGGTTTTCCTTTCCCTTGCTCCCAAACCCATTGCTCAGTGAAGCATATTTCTGCAATGTGTCTTGTATAGAATCACACATTCAAATCGTCAGAACCTGACTCAGCTGTTACTCAGTACCTCCTCTGGCAAAAGGGATGGAAATTTGCCTGAAGGAAGACTAAAGACTGAATGCAAATGGTAGGAGACATAAGGAACTGAGACACAGGAACTGGAAGGACAAAGGAACTCTTAGATCACCTGGTTCAAGCCTCACAACTACCTGTCCTGGCAGCTTTGCTCCTTGGGAAACCCATCACCTGACACCGGATGGCCTCTTGCTTTTACTCTTAATGTGATCTGGCTTCCATTCTACTGAGTTGCTTTCAGATATAATCCTTGGATGTACACTAAATTCATAGTTTCCTGTTGCTCTTCACAAAGATACTGAAGGGCAGGGAATGAGTGGGAACATTTTCAGTAAGCATTTTCTGTTTCTGCCGGCTATCTGTCGTCCTTGGAATCGGTCTTGAGTATTGGCAAGAAAAATGATTACGGAGAAAGATGCTCCCCATTCTTGGTCATGTTTCTGTTTAGAGTGCAATGAGTAAACAAGTCCTGGGGCACAATGTTCCGAGATGTCTTTAAGGTAAGACACAGAAATCAACATAGCAAATCTATGCCGAAAATACATTTTAGAAATGTTCTTAATTTAAGAACATTAAGAACATTTAAGCTCAAATTAGTCAACATCAGTCAGAAAATTATTGGAGCCAAAGCAATTCAGAATGGTTTGGGTAAGCCAATAAGGGATCCTAAAGTTGAATTTTAATTTCTAACATAAGTCATCTCAAATTAAAAATACTTCTTATTTTCCATTTTCTTCCTCTCTCCATTTTCTTCTTTTAAGTGTAGACATCCCTGCCAACAGGCACCTAAATAAAATCAGATGGATTTTTCAGAAGAGCTGAGTATAAACAAATCTAATCAAAATCAGCAAGAACAGTGGATATTCAGAAATTTTAGGTGCCCAGATAGGGATTTGGCTTCAGAGAAATAGACACCCTTGTTTGAGAACTTTTGGCTCCAAGATATACTACCCAGCCCATTGTATGAGTGTGATGTTCAGTGAAATGTCAAATTCTGTTTAAACCTCTGGGACAATAATAAAGTCCATGCATGCTTCTGCAGCATTCACCTGGGAAACTGCCCCTTTCTCATTTCTTGCAAATAGTTAGCAAACAAAACTCAATTCAGGGATCATAATGTTCTGCTTTTCTGTCCATCTCTCTCTCTCTCTCTCTCTCTCTCTTTTTTTTTTTACATGTAGATCTGTTTGTTTCTTTTCCTTATTTTCATCATTCTGGAATTTCAAGCACATAAAAGATGCCAGAGTAATAGCCCTGAAAGCAATTTTCCAGGTTGAACTTGGAGGTGAAAGATTACATCACTCACCAAGCCTGGGCTCTGGGGCCCACTCAATCAACATTATGAAGAGTCAGCCTTGCTTGTGAAAGTGCTTTGTGTGGTGGGCACAACTGGCTGCTACAAGCTAGACAGATGTCAGCATACACCAGAAGCCACAAAAATGACCCTCATTTTACAGTGACATTAGACATTCCACTCCGCATAGCGAGGCAAGGTCAAGCCCAAGGTGATCTAAACAAGGGTAGATCCTATTCAGTTTAGAGAGAAACAATGCACAGAACAGTGATTTTTGGTTCCCATGTGCAAGGCCTCACTACTACAGGTTCAAGGACAAGATCTTGTGGTCTCCCCATTGCTAGTGGATTTTACTTGTGTCAAGAAGAAAGTAAACTGAAAATGGGGGGAAAGAGAGGATAAAAAGAAAAGCTGCATCTCAGGCTCAGTCAAAAAGTCCAGGTGGCTGGAAACAGGGTTTGGCTAAAAGAAAAAGGACAAACATTAATCAATACAGATGTTATTTCCAAGCTTCCGAGAGGGTATTGCAATCCAGATTTCTGGCCTGAGAGTCAGACCCTTGCCCAGTAGCAGCTGTGTTTTATGTACCCAATCCCCCCTTAACATTTTCCATTTTAGCCAAGTCTCTGCATACTTCCGCTCTTGCTCTCTGAAATTCGGATGAAACAGCTGCAGGCCGCACCATGCCAGGCAACTCCTTCTTTAATTCTTCTCTCTCACTGCAGTAATAAAAAAATTAAACTGGTTGACACTGCATGAATGAGAAGGTTAATCAAAACCAGACCCCACTGGTGGCCCGATTCCAATTCAGCTCAGACGGGTGACAGGGGTAGCGCCAACTTCCTGCAAACTTCTGAATCATGATGCAGACTATTGGACAGGGCTCGGGATGTATGGGAGTGTGGAGAGAGATACTTTGTAATACAGGCTTTGCCAAAGATGGGCCCTCATCCTGCTGGTGCTCAGCCCTCTGCTCAGGATATCTGGCTCCTCTCCTCTCCTTCCTTGCTTCCTGCTTGAGGTGATTGCTCATTGGAAAACCATTTACTGCTTGTCATAGTTAAGTATGAACAAGCATTCTCAGAAAAAGGCCATCGTGGGCCACAGGGAACATATGCATCTATTTATTTTCCATTAGTATTAATTACATTTGAAAAAGCCAGCTCTTTCTTTCCTCTCTTTGATTGGAACTAACAGAGGCAGGTCCAGTTCTGGGAAACACAGCTATTCCTCCTTGACTGGGCACAGACAGATGCGTGGGTTCAGAGGAGAAAGTCCCAAGCCTATGACCCAGATGACCAAAAGTCTCCAAACAGGATTAATTCTGGAATAAATTATTTTTGCTGACAGAAACTCACTGGCAGAAGCCATTGAAGATTTGCTTTTGAGAAGTGAGAGGTGCCTACATACCTAAGTGAAGTCAACAAAAGTTGCAGATCCTTAGAGCATCCAGTTCTTAGACCCATAAGTCTATTAAACATCAGACACCAAACTGAAATGTCTAAGTCAGCTGCAGAAGGCTTCCTCTGTAAAACGAGGTGTTAAAAGCAGGGGATTTCAGGGCTTTAGTCTTCTAAATTGCCCCTCAATTTAGCTATTGATGAAACCTACTCCTTCTTAGCACTGCAGTTAGGAGAGTGATGACCAAGCTCTCAAGGTCTCAATGCTTCAACCTGTACCTGCTTCTAATTCCTGTCTCCTAATCTTCATTTAGAAATGGCTATGAAATGCAAGGGCTGCATCCTGCTATGTATCTCTATACAGAATCTATCACAGTAGTAAATATTGGTAGTAGCTAGAAGTACTTAGGGCAGGAGGGAGAGGGACTGTTTTTCTTTTTTTCCTTGAGGTCTTACATGATGTTAAAGGGTTAAAATAGTTTTTAAAAATGTGTAATTTACACATTTCACTGCTGAATATTAAGGAAGAGACCTTAAACAATGAAAAGATACATTTCAAAGGCTGATAATACAAGAAAAATCCACCAGCTTTGCTTTCAAACCACAGTGGAGATGCACAGCCACGAAGAGTAGAGAGAAGCAGAGCAGAGCAGAGAAGAGAAGAGAAAAAAGAATAAAATACAATTCATCTGGAAGCCATTGAGGGTCACCTCCTAAGAAAGAGGTATGAGGAAAGTAGATTCTATCATATACATATGACCTGGAAAAAGGGGGGTGTCCTCTTGCAGAACTGCTGAAGAACTGCTCTGTGGGCATAGTCTATGAGTGATTGAGGAGACGTCCTGCCATTACTTGCAGATCTTTCTGGAATTGACAGGCACCTTAATAATATGAGGACAATTCCCTTCTTCAGTGTTTTGGCCAAAATCTCTCAGCAAAAAATACAAATCATGAGATTTTGCGCATGGTAACCCAGCAGCCTTTATTCAATGTGTGTGCCCAGCAACAGAGTCATCCGCTCAGTCAGGACCTTGGCAGCTGCTTTCGCCAGCTCTAATCTCCTGTAAAGAGGAGGCCTCTCACAGTATTAATGTTTTCTGTACTTACCCTCTGGCAGCCCCTAGATCCATCATTAGATTGGTGTCTTTCCCACTCTGGCCAGGCTCTTCGGCTACAGTAAACTCCCCCAGCCTAGCTGTTCCTAATCCTAATCCCTGATACACTGGCAAAAAGAAGAAGCCAGTCCTGCTGTCCTAAAGAGGTCTTAGGGCCTTTGTAAAATATCTGTGAAGCCCTACACCCATCCAGTGACTTCCTTCCTGCTCTGCTCAGGGGAAAGGGAATTCCAGCATATTTTGTACAATTCAGAGTCTCTGAAGAGCTGTCCACATGTCACCATCTTCTGAGGCAAAGGACATTTCATGTGGTTTTGGCAAGGGAATGGCAGTGGAAACCTCCGTGCTACCTACTGCTACCCAATGGATGTGTTTGTTTTCCATTTGGAAACATTCTGTTGAGTAAAATCTTGGCTAGGAAAGCTCCCTGGCCAACCCATTTATATTATTTTTCGAGCAGAAGGAAATGGCTCATTATGTTCCTGTAGCATGGCACGATTGCAGAACCTGCTTCTGCCCACTTCCTCATTAATTCCCCTAGCAACCAGGCAGATCAGAACATTTCCATATTAAATCCCTCTAGAAGGGATTTTTGTAGCTGGGTATTCCTTTTCCAAGAGAACTCACCTCCAGATTACTCAGAGGACAGTGCAGAGGATCCGGGCAGGCAACAGCATATTTCTAGTTGGCTGCTGTGATTTCATTTTCAGTGCATTGGCACTTGTGTGAACTAGGAGTGACTTTACCAGGACTGCTGTACTTACACTGGACTTCATTTGCATTGTGCGAATAATTTGGAAATGGCTTCCTGAAAATTTGAATTGACTGAAAAGGAAGAGTGGGCCAAAGTCTGTACCTTGAACCCTGTGCTCCAGAAGTCTGGGCCTTATTTCTTGTGCTACTACTACCTCTCCCTAAGAGAGCTTTGGCGATAACTGAGTGACAGGCTTAGCTTCCTCATTTTTTGAGGATGTTTTATTTGTCCTTCAGGACTCCAGCTGCAGCACAGGGGTAAACAGGACTTTGTAGAGGGGCTCTGAAGAGATGTTCATGGAGAAGGACTCAGGTACTAAGGGAGAGGAAACTCACATATAACACATGTGACATACATAACAAGTTACAGTTGGTAGCATTAAAGACTGCCTAGAGAAAAAGTCATCAATAAACCTTGGTTGTCATTCAGAATTTTCTCCTTCAGAGAGACCAGTTCACACATTTGGACACTGACATCTAATCTCTATATGTAGGTGCCAACAAGTGTTTATATCTCAGCTATTTACGGTCCCTTTATAGCCAGTGAAAATCTAGGCAGTATAGTCACTGGAGGGGAGAGATTGATTTACCTGATAAAACGTAGGGACAGATTTGTGCTGGCCACAGACATGTTTCTGTTTGTTCAGTTCAGGATTTTCTGCCCTTCCAAAGAAAAAGTGATCACCTTCTTCCCTCTCCCTTTCTTGAATCTAAATTATTGTCATTCACTCTATCAAGTCAGCTGTGGCTCTTTCCCCTTCTGTTCATCCACAGAAATATGTGGAATTCCTTCATGAATATGTTTCAGCAGGGTTGATATTGAATATGAAGTGATTCAGCCTTTACCTGAATAAGCCCAGTGGTGCCCTGTAACACTGAAGAAATTGGACACCAAGTACACATGTATTAGTAGCAAATATCAGTTCCAGTTCCAGCATCAGTGATGAGATTTATATCGCTAGATCAAAGAATAGAAATTAACACATGTAATTAATTCAGGCAAAAGGTATCAGTGCTCCAATGCTAATTTCTCAGTTGAGGATAATTTGCTGCTTGTTGGCTGCTTGGTGACTTTATGAGATGTTTCTAAATGACAAAGTTTCCCTAAAAGCAGAACTACCTCTTGAACTCTTCCCAACTATAAACTAACCACACTGATTCTCCATCTATTATGTATCTGTTCTTGTTGATCCCACTCTAGCATGGTAAAAGAATGCGATATAAAAAGAGGAGTGTGGCAGGAAAATGATTTTTAAGTTCATTTCAAATTTAGAATAAAAAAACCCCACAACTTCATATCAGTTTTACATGGAAATAAAAGTTCAGTTTCTTTTTTCTATTAATTGAAGACTTTTGGTCCATGTGAAATACTTTTTCTTCTTCTTTTTTTTTTTTTGAAAGAAATGGAAATATTTTGCCTCCATTTTGGCCTTCAGAAGGTCTAAAAAGAGATCATCTCAAGCTGAAGATGTGGAAACTAGATGGCTAAAATTTCCCAGATAAGTGCTTCTTAAGAGAAAGAAAAAGTCAGTAAAATGTCAACCTTGAATCAGAACTGCCTCTTTTTCCTGGAAAGAAGCTCCTCAAAGAAGATTTCTCCCTACTTCTCCCTTAAGTCCTGCCCAGTCCCAGTTTCAGTAGAATATGTCATGGTTCCATCCCTATTTCTGTCACTATGGCTCTTTCAGGAGCTTTCTGGTGCATTCGCTTTTACAAGACTACTTGTAGTAAGTGTCATCTTGTACTGTCCGATCACAGAATGGATAAGGAAAACTAGTGATAGTTAATGACAGAGCCTTGTGTTAGTGAGATGAGGCAGCAGGGCTCATGTGTGCCATGCTTATTTGATCGCTATCTGCTGTTATCAGTTCCAGCATGCTGCAGTACAATGAGAACGTCTAAGCTTAATTAAAAAGCAAAAAATGCAAACAAGGAAAATAACAAAAAAACCCACAAAGTAATAACCACTAGCAGTGGCAGTCTCACACCCAATTTATTTCCCCTGTAAGTTACCTAACACCCACCAGGTTCAGTGGAACTATCTGTTTTTATCAGCCCTGAACTGGTGGCATTTCAAGTATTTCACACAAGCCATCTGTTTCATAGAGGTTTTAGCAAAAAAAACCCTGCTTCCCAGAATGACAAAGATGCAAAGAGGAGTTTCTGAAATCATCTGTCTGGCTAAGTTCCTGCTGGAATCATTCATTTAATGCTACTGGAATTTCCAAACAATGAATTAATTAATTGTGCAGTACAGTTAATTAACTAATATGTGAGAGCTTTGGAAAAGTACATGCTGCCTATATATATAATATATATTTGTATATATACATATATGTTTGTATAAACATATATATAGCTATATCTCCTTGTAAATCAAAGTAAACAGCAGACCATACTCCAGAGAAGTTCAGGACTGAAGAAACTGTAAGTTCATGAGCAACTCAGTTTATGCATTAATGACCTTGAAAACTCAACCACAGAATACCAGGGAGAGCTGTAAGTAATGGCAGGAGATCCTGAAGCTGAGGGTGGGTTATCACTGGTGTACAATGCATTTTGTGAGTCAGGACTGAGTTACCTTGGCAGAACTGGCTTTAGGGAGAAGTGCTCAGCTCTCTGTTAGGCCTGTCTTTGACAAATGTTGATGCTCTCTCATTTTCACAAGCGTCACATAATAATGTTTTCAGTAATGATGAAGTCCCAAGGGCAAATAATAAAAGAATATCACTCTATTTATGAAAAGGACTGGAACAGAGGCTGAAATGTGGTAACAATTTCATTCTTGGTAAATCTCTGGGGAAAGACTGAATGCATTCCAACCCAAATAGAGCCACTCACCTTTATTCTCAGTGTATTGCTATCGTATGTCATGTAGCATTTTGTGCTGGATCTTGCTGAAATACTCCTTTCTAAGCCTCTTAATTTTTTTTTAATAGATATCATCCAACTTCCTGAAAATTAGTACATAATAATCTGTTCTACTGAAAGTAATATTACAAAAACTGCCTTTCCATGCCACATGTATTTGCTTTTTCCACTAAATAAAATCACCACTTTTAATTCAGCATTTTTATTCACCCTTCACAGATGGGACAGCTGAGAAACAAAGAGACTCGTGTTTGGTTCAAAGCCACAAAATGAATCCACTATCCAGAGACTTTTTCTGTGCATTTCTACAGTGTGTATTGAGTCCTGTTCCCCTTTGCCCCTCAGTCACTAGCCTAATAAATATTTAAGAGAGAATCTGAATCTGAGACTCTCAGTGTTTTCCCATGTTTTGCTTTCACAAGAGGTAGAAGCAGTCTGCACGCCTTCCACCAGTTCAATGCAAGCACAAAGTCTTGGAGGCTAGCTCTACATTTTCCATAGGAGTGCACGCCAGGCAGCTGTCTGAGACATGGCATGCTCTTCATCTGTGCTTTGTGCATACAAATAACCATCAGCATGACTTCTGGGACTCCTTTGCCTCCATATCCCCTCTACCCTGCTCCACATGCTGTCAGATTCTCTTTGGAAGGAGCAATGCAAACTTTCTTGCACAATTTTAGTTTCCTAAATTTGCAAGGAGGCAGGAGGGGATATGTGAACATAGAAGCATGGTTGGGGACAGCGTAATAGATAACATGGGCCCAGGCTTTCTCACCATCATACTCCAGAACATTCCTAAAATTTGTTTCCCAGATGAGTTTTCTGTCCAGGCTAGACTCACAGGGTCGCACTATGGTGAGCTGTTCAGGCTGAAACAAGTGATTCAGTCTCTCTACCCAACTGCAGAGCAAGACAGGTACTTCCAAATACTCATCCTATGACTCTTAGGCATGATCTTAAGAAAGATTAAATATCTCTGCCTCAATCTAATTACTGAGGTGAATCTTGTCTGTGGTGACACTGAGGCTGAGTAAATGCCCATTACAAAAATACAGTGGAGGCCTCCCTTTGTGTGTGAAAACTTCAGAGGAAAAAAGAGAGAACCACAGGAGTTTTCCTGCATCCAATAGCCTCATTTATTAATGAGCTGCAGGGTATATCAGTAAGCCCTTTCATTTCTGTGAAGAGTGAGAGAAAACTACAATCCCGCTGGTAGCAATCCTAGACAGGGTGTCAAGAGAACATCTTCCCTTTCTATCTTTTTTCTAGTACTGTTTTTGATGCTCTGGTTTTAAATGTCTGCTTTTGCTGGCAAAACTGCCTCATACATCAATGAGACTCCTTAGCTGTCTGCCTCTAAGTCCTGATATGACTAGGCCTGAGACAGGGAATCCTGAGAAGATGGAGGTGGCTGCAGGTGAGGGGAAGTGCAAGATAATTTTGCTCTCTGAAGGAGTGAGAGAGCTCCAAGTAAGTCTGGGACAGCTAATTGTCAAGCCAGGATTATCATGGTATTCAGCTACAGAAACAAGGGAGATGAGTCAAAGCTGGATCAAGCTGGTGGCAGTTGGCAGACACTGGTGTTGTGACACGATGTGATGACACTCATGATAACATCTTAGGCCCTCAAGCATGGAAGGAACCCAGCCTTGGACCTCCAGCATCAGAAGAGAGATGTTTACAGAAAAACACTACAGAGAATCATGTCAGAACAGGGACCAAGCCTGAGTATTCCACTTTCTTCAGGAGAAAAACAAAGCAGATGAAGCCAGCACAGGCAGATGTGTGAGCATTCCTGAAATACGGAGTACACTCCAGGGACAGAGAGTGGACTCAAAAGAGGGACTTGCCATGCTTTAGCACTGGATTCTGTATCATGTCTTTCTCCTACTATCAATTTGAAAAGCTTCTCCCTGCCTGTGATCTGCATTTAATCCTAAATGTATGCTTAAAAACCAGTAGTAATGGATTTCCAAAATAGGATTAAAATAAGCCTAAACAGTAAGGGCCCCATAGCAGGGAGCTGTGGTCAGTTTTAGTGGGAAGGAGGGGAAGCCTAGAGACTGGAAAGGATTAGTTGCACCAATATATCTGGTCATCATCTCACTGTTCTGCTTTGATGTGGTTCTCTAGAGAAGACTGTAAGAACAGGTTTTGCAGCTTTTGCTAGACATGAACTTCTGAACACGGAGGCACAATGTGAAGGAAGGACTAGGAAAAAAACAACATTCAGTCTTTTAGAACTTTTTAGTGCATCTGGCTCCTATTTGGTTTTGCAAATGTCTGGGTACTACAGTGATGGGCACATTCTCCTGGAGATGGACCTTACACGACATGAGTTAGCAAAGGTGAGGCTTGAAATGCTAGTCACCAGTGCCAACTCCAATAATGGAGCTGGCAGTGTAGCTCACTTAGAGTGTTAGTATTATTTTCATGGTACTGTCTTGTATTCTGTGCATAACTTTGTGTATATATAAGAAATGTGTGTGCATGTGTGTGTGTGTGTGCGCTTGTGTGTGTATGTGTGTGCGTGTGCATATACGTGAAAGAAACAATTTCTAAGGGTATGTCTAGCTGTGCTTTTGCAGTCTGCCTCATGGTTGCCCCCAAGACCAGCATTGTCAGACATACAGTGAAGCTGGATCACTCAGCCTTGATAAAGCCTGGAGAGCATCCTTTGAAGTATGCATTACAAAAAAAGCCCAAGCAGGCAGTCTTCAGGCTCTGTGCAAGGCAGCTGTGCAGCCAGGAGCAAGATGAAGCATGCCATGCTCAGTCACTCATTAAGAATGGAGCAGGCAGAGGCTCAGGATGGGCCAACGTATTCAAAGATTTGGGCAAATTTCAGGACACCTATGTAGGCTGGCAGAGTCAGCAGGATGGGTGAGGTGCCCAAGACCACCTGCTCTGGGAGGTAGGCGTTTCTTTGCCTGACTGGCCCACCACAGGGATGACAGGACATGCTGCAGAGGAGTCAATTCACTGCAGCACGAGAAGAGAGAAGCAACATCTCTGCATCCCCACTGCTGCTAATCTCCCCACCCCACAACCCTGCAGAGGGATTGGCAGTTACTGCAGACAGGGCTGTCTGCTACCTCTCTTGGTGTGGTCAAGGCCCTCCCTGCAATCCAGGCTTACATCGCCTGTGCAGACTGAGTAGGTGGGGAAGTACCTGGAATCAGGTCATGACTAACTGGGCTATGCTGACCACAGCACAGGAATTTACTGTCTAACTAGATCAGGATGATGATGGCAGATTTTACTGACCGTTTTAGAAAAAGGGAACACAGCCATAGACTGTCAAAGGTGTTTAGACACCTAAGTCCTAGGACTAGGACCAATAGCACTTGCCCAGGGACCCTGGGACAGAAAACAGGTTTGAATCTCTGCCTTAAGTTCAGCAGCTCTACCCTAGATCCACATCTTCCGATAGCTGTTGCATGAACCCCAGGGTTCCCAGTTTTTAAAGTACCTGGTAAAGGTAGCAGCTGCTCTCAGAGCTAGGAGTATCCCTTTTTAATTCCCTTGTTACATCCGTTAACTCGTTTGCCCCCTGTGAGAAGGCAAATGAATCACAGATGTCTTTTGTTTGCTAAATGTTAATAGCCCTGTGGGAAAACCCTCATAAAATATTCATCTTATCCTGCTCTTCCAAATTAGGCAGTTACAGTTCTAACAAGCCCCAGAGAAGAGTTCTTCGTTCTCTCAGTCAAAGGTACAGTCAAACATTTCTGCAGGCTTTTCTGCACCCTGCATCACCAAAAATCCATCAGCCAAAATCTCTGCTCCCCCAAGCTCTGTGCTGCTTTTATTCTTGTAGATCTTTGTATATAAGGCATTACACACAGGAGAAGTAAAGACTTCCAAATGTACCCATCCATGTTCCTGCTTTAATGATGAAGAAAAGGAATCTATTTGCTATTGCAAGGAAAAATCAGGGGGTATCAGCAAGTGAACACTTCCCACCTATGGAAAGGGGAGGGAGGTGTTTAAGATGTTTTCAAGCTGGAAGGTAATTGCTAGGCCTCTAAGGACATTGCACCATCTGCTGCCTCCTTGGGTGAAGGCAAACGTTTCTACTCTTGGGAGTGGTCCCCTCCCTTTTGGTTGTGTCAGCAAGACAGGCTGGAACAGAAATGCCTTCACAGGCATTGGCTCCCCATGTTTCACCTCCATGCTTTCCCTCCCAGCCAGGTGCACAAGGAGGAGGATGGGCACAGCTGAATGGGACCAATGCTCCCCTCTTCCCCTGCCTCCTGCCAACTTTTCCCTGCAGCTCCATCGTGCCTTGCTCTTGAGCTGGTTTCTGATGACTCACAACGGGAGGGAAACAATCCTCAGATACTCTTTGTTGCTTGAAAGCACCAGGGAGTGAAAGGAGAAGGGAGGGGGAGAGGTTTGGACTGGAGGAGAGGGAAGAGGGTTTTGGTGCCAGCTTGCTTTCTGAATAATCATTATGGGTAATGACTTGCAGATCTTCAATGTGGTCTGTGTTACTTCAGGCTGATTTGTTCCATACAGTGACCTGCGTGAGTCTGCAAGGCTGGCGGCCTGTGCCTTGCTGCATTTCAGGCTCTCCTTGGAGTCTGAAACAAGAAGTTGCTCTGCCTCAGCCAGTGATGTACTTCAGTCTGTGCTGTGTGCTCGCTCCCAGAAGCCAAAAGCCTTCTCAGTGAGCAGGGATAAAACACCATGGGCAGGGCCAGGCTCTGCGCTATTCTCCTCTCCTGCAGTGCCTCTTAGCCCTGCAATGGTCAGAGGCAAAGCTGACTTTCTGCACCTTGGTAGGGCTGCCCTGCATCCCTCAGCCCCTCCACGGCCTCAGCCAGGGAAGGAGGAGGGAACACTTCAGCCTGATTTGTGCAGGACAGGGAGATCTCAAAGGGGTGGCACTGGATTTTCCTGGGCATTACCTGTTGTAGGCCACAACCAGCAGTAGCCAAGAAGCTGCTGGTGAGCAGTTAGCACACAGAAACACCCTCCAGTGCTGTCTTCCTTCCTCACAAAGAGAATATCATTGTCAAGGGAAACCTGTTGGCTGGCAAGGGCTGTCAGCTTCTGAGTGTTGAGGGGGCAGCTAGGAAAGCATGGTGCCTCTTCCCAAAAGACTAAGCTAATTCACCTGGGCAACTTCCTACTCCAGAGTAATTAGCAAAGGAGGCATGCATTTGGAGGAGAAAGCTGTTGGAGAAGGGTGGTGTTACCTCCTGGGGTAGGAAAAGGGGGTTGGGTGTCTGCTGAAAACCACTGAAAGGTGTGACAGTCCATTGGGGGAGCTGCGGAGGCAGAGGAGGGTTTGCTGAAACAGCAAGAGAGATTAGGGAGTCAGTCTTAGGGAAAAGCTTGCTTTAGGGGCCCTGAGGCAATCTCAGTTCATAACTGGGTAAAATTCAGTCAACTTCCTCCATCATTTTTGCTGGCGGGATTTGATCTAATTTGGGAAAATGCACAAACTGATAGGAGGGATGGAGTAAGCTAAGTTTTAAAGAGAAGGAAACAAGGCTCTTCCCTTCCGTCTGAGCCAGTTGTTCTGGTGCGTGCCTTTCGTCAGCAAGTGACTTTCCAGACTGTTTGTAGGGCTGCACTGAAATTAGCCAACAATCCCACTGAACTTTGCAGAAGTGGGTTGGACTTTCAGACATGCCACAGCTTGAGAAACAAAGCATGTATTAAAAAAAAATACCCTTAAATCCTCTAGGAAAAAAAAAGTGCTCTGGTTTCATAGGGCATAAAGTGTTCTTGTTTCCCTAGCACATATTCTATATGTGGAAATCAAAAAAATAAAATAAAATTACAGCTAATAAATTTTTAAGTGCAGAAAGGCTTCTTTTTTATATATAGTGGTGCCCAGTAGCACCACTAAAGTTAAAGGTCTGTCAACATTTTCATTAATAAACCCCCAATTTTCATGAGTTTATTACTCAGCCATAAAAACATGCTTCTCAGTTCAACTTGGCATATGAGTTCACAACTCCTGGCCCCCCTCCCCATCTGAAGCTTGGGGAGTACAAACAGAGGTGATTCAAACCTTTACTCCACCCTGATTTTGCACCACTGAAACACCATTGGAAAGACTCCTTATTTGTGTCTCAAAGAAACTGTAAAGGTGGAGGCAGCAGTCTTTATGTTTCTACCACAAAGGAACAATGTTAGAATTAGATCCTTTTTAACAATACAGTGAAATTGGTTTGGCTGTACTTAAAGCTGCAGGAATGTAAAATGGAACAGAAGGCAGATTTCCAAGGTACTGTTTCCTATCAAGCATTGAGGGAGTTGTGGAAGAGAGCGGGAGAACCAATCTAACATTTTGATATCTAATGTTCTATTATTTCCCCTGCTGCATGGTGCTTTGAGTTTTCTTTTCTGATAAAAAGTAAAGGTTATTAAGAGACAGGATTAATATTACAGAAACCTTGACAGGCTATTGAAAAAAAATGGCTCAGTTCTCCTAGTCCAGTGGTCATATGTATATTAAGACATGGTCCTTATAGCTGTATCAACAGATGAGGAGGACAAAAGGTGAAAGATGGGAAATGAAAGCAATATCAAATCTTCAGGATCAAAAGAATCAGTTCTCAATGAAATAGGAGCTAGTTTTCCTGCATCCCAGTCCAGTGTTCCAGTCACTAAAGAGTGTTGCTTTGTGATTAGGAACAATAGATTGTCTCCTTTCGGCTTTTAGAAGATATCTCATTGCTGCCTGTTCCACATCTAGGAGAAAGCAAGGCACCAGAGCAGCCAAAGCAAAAGCACCTTGACCAATCTGAGCTGCTGCTTCTGAGTTTCTCTCAGAGACCTGCAGACACCTCTCTTTGGGACTAGCTTGGGCTGAAGCTTCTGATGTATTCACCTTAGTAAGCTTACTGAGCTCAGGCTTACTGAGCATCTTATCCCTGCTTTCCTCTAGACAAGTTTACCTTTGAAATGGTTTATACAGCCACATGATCTGACTTGCTGGGGGGAGTTGGGCATCTGACCAGGTACCAAGGAAATGTCTTGTTCCACTTGGGATGCACAAACATGAATGGGTCTTTGTACTAAGGGCCCTGGTAGCCTATTTGCATGAAAATCAATACTCTTTTCTCTAAGACACTCACTGAAAAAATCAAAAGCTTTTGTTCAGTTCTTAATTTGTATGTAGCATCTTGAACCCATGTGTCCTGGGAGATGTCCTGTATCATCAGGTTTTAATTCAGTCTGTTTTGTGTTTCTCAAGTTCTCCAGCTGAAGGTTGGGCTGCCATATGACTCCAAGGGATTTATTAGATAACTCCTACATGGTTATAGGGCAACCAGACAGCCAGAATATCCAGAGAGTCCTCAAAATTCATATTCAGCTGATTCAGCTTTATAGGAAAGAATTCAGCATCATGGGAACAGATTTGCCAAGCCCATAATCACTAGTCTGTATCCCAATGAATATCAGAGGCATCTATGTACCATAGACCAGCTTCAACACAAAAGACTAAGAAAGCCATCCCCTAGAGTACCCTCAATCCCTATTCAGGCATGTTCCTGTTTCTAGGAAATATGTATTCAGGTTCCTTTAAGTGTCAGGAACCTAGGTGTTTGCTCTCACCACAGATTTCGTCAGGGGAAAATTCCTCTGTCAGCATCTGGCCATATGGGATTATGGCTTGGAGGTCTTTTTGAAATCTAACCAAGTTAGAGAATATCCTGTGTGGGACTGGGTTTTGGGGGAGCAAGTACCTTGAACTTTAGGGTTTAGGTATGGGTAGGATTTCTTTGTGCTCCTTTGTACCATTTACCTCTGCCAGGCTTACCTACTCATCTCTGCTCCGTTTTTTTGGCAACTTGCTGCAGACACACAAAAAGGTGGCTATTCATGGCCTGGCAGGTGGAAGACTAATCCCGACAGAGGAAGAATTTCTTGATGAAGTGACTTCAAAGGCAAAATACTGTGGATGGAGAGGGGGAGGGGGAAGCAAACAACACTTGCGTGAAGGAAGAAGAAGAAGAAGAAGGCTGTGCCAGTTGGCATCAAACACTAGGAGAATAACCTTCATTCTCAGGGCTGACACTGGCGGCTCAGCTAGTGCGTTGGCAGCTCTGCTTGTATTGCAGTTTCGGCTTCGCCCCAGGTCCTGGCTGATTCGCATTCAGGGGCACATAGGGCACCTGGCCCATGTCCAGTGCCTACACCAGGTAGAGCAAAGAAAGCTTTGAAAGAAATGATAGAGGTATGTAACAAATCCCTCCTGGGAAAACTGAGCTCTTTATCCCTTCTTCCTGCTCAGTCTGTTGTAGCAGAGCTGACTAAATCCCTGATGGGCTTGAGGCCTTTGTGTAAAGTTTCTCTCCCCCACCTCCACCCCAGGCTGTGGGAGCCAGTAGATTTTATTATTATTATTGTTATTTAAATGCCATCACATGGTCTTCTTCAGGCATGCAAATGAGCTGATCTGTCTGCCTCTGTGAGCGCCATGGGAGAGGTTTGGCTGAATGCTGTCTTCCTCATTGAATGGCCTTCCAGTGGAAATTTCTCTTATGAGGTGGGTATCTCAAGGAGACTAGGGTGGCATTTGAAATGGGTGGAAATATGGAGATGCCCAACTAACTGCTATTAGCAGGGGCCAGTATCTCACCCAAGAGCAGAGTTTCTACAAAGCATCCTCATGATCAAAATGAACAGCTCGTGGGAATGGAACAGCAATTAGCCATAAGTTTTTGCATATTTTCCACAAAAGCACTCTTATTCTCTATCAAATCCCATTGTTCTGTATCTCAGGTGTCTTGGACATGGATGAAGATGAATGACACAAGCAGATATGCCATCCTGTGGAGGTAGCTGCACTTCATCCTGAAACATATTAAATGCAAGGATCATGTGGCTACCTTCAGTGTGGGAAGCAGCAGCTCTTTCACAGCAAAGATAAATGCTCATCCTACTCCAGAGCAGGAAGTGAAGCAGAATGTTGTATCAAGATCAAACTATGCGGGAAATTGAAGGAGACAGAAGTTACCACATTAGCAAACTAGCCAGAGCTTTGAAGCACATCTTTAGCCCTTGTGAAAAGTGTGCTTTAGTTTCCTAATATATTTTACAGAGTGCTACACAAACACCAAGCTAGTACAGAAATTTCAGCACTGTTGTTCTCAGAAGTCTTTCATCCAAACGTTAAGCAGGCTCATTCCAGCTTATTTTACAAGATTGTTAGACATACGCAAGCTGAAGTCAGTTAAAGCTCATTGGCCAAAGAAGCCTTTGTCTGAGTTAACTTGTTAACACCACTTCAGCTGGCCTTCTTTCCCTCCTCCAGCTGGAAAAAAATGACTGACTGGTTTAGGACTGTAGAATGTCAAACAACAGATTTTGAAATAAAACAACCTCACAAATTTGCTGCATAGGTTTGCTAATTTACCAAATCAAGTATTGGGGGTGTCTCAGAGAGTGGGTTCCAGAGATGGCAAATTTCTCTGAGCTGGACTAAACTTGGGGAAAGATCAAGGCAAATCAACATCAAAGATTTTTAATGCAAACCAGCAAGGACTATGTACACAGTCATCAACAGCCCTTTCATTAGTTTCTTCTACCATCAGGCCAGGAACAACTTTGTTTGGCCTCATGGATTATTAAGATTTTTGATCAGATTGGTCTTTTGGTTAAAGCCAAGAGACCAGTGTGTTGTGTCTGACAATGGCCGCATAAATGGAGAAGAAAAGCTCTGGTGGCTCTGAGCACGACACAGTTGTTCTGGGCCAAGGAAATCCTTAGACTAAATGAAACAGGTTCTACATCTCCCCCCTGATTTTATAGCTCTTTTTAATGCTCTTTATCTGGCTACAAAGGGCAAGATGAAGTGCGAGGTAGAGATGAACTGAGTTCAGACGGTGTCAGCAGCTGAGCCTGTGGTTTGATAAGGAAGACTGTACTGGATGCACCAGGTGTAGGAGTTCCTGTGGCACCCTGTCACCCTGACCCTGCGTCCCAGCCTCTGAACTACACCACATTGCTCCCTCCATGGGAGATCACCACTGTGGCTGCAGGCCATGGTCTGGGCCCTTCATGCTGCTGTTCAGGCATGTTTTTTTTTCCTATTATGGGGAAGGGAGAGGGGAGTGAACAGCTGGGAGTGAGGGGGTGGGGAACTCCCAGATTTATTGGAATGGTGGTTGGAAACAACTTTGGGATGCAAAGCAGCAAATGCTGCTTCTGACTTCCTCCGTCCTCCACAGATGTCAGCCAGGGAGTCCATCTCCCACAGCCATCCTAATGTGTTAGTGGCAGATCTGAAGCACTTGTAGCTCAAAGGAACTTGCTTAAATTACTATAGCAACCTCTGTAAACACACTGTTACAGATACGAGGCTAACAGCCAAATTACCAGCTCACAGTCAAGGAAGCAGCAGCCAATACCTCTTTTCCTCCTCCAGGAATGCCACAAAGTCCCCACTGACTCCAGTTGCTTCCTTCAGCTCACACAGCCTTTTGAACTGGGACGGTTTCTTCTGTCTGTGAATTAACTTCACTTCCACACATAGCAGCAGCTTGGGTTGGCGATAGGGATGATCCTCAGCTCTCAGATCCTCTCACTCCAAGAGGCAGAAAATATCCCGAGAGTCAATGAGCCACAGCCATGCATTCAGATATAATCTGCATCATAATCTGGCCTTTCTCAAGGCTCAGAAACTCCCCTTTGGCTCATTTTAGAGATGGAGGTTAGTATCAGCTTTCCCTGAAATTCAAAGATTTTAGGGGCCGTGACTTCTTGGAATAGACCCCAGCAGGAAAGACAGCTGTTGCGGATGTCTGATGAGTGATGGCTGCTCTTGGGAGCTTGCAGCTCTGGGGAATAAAATGTGTTTGCTTCTACTTACTATTATCAAGAGGAAGAAGTCATAGTTCCTATAGCATTATTTAGCACCAGTACATGGTAGTATAGACAGAGCTTTGCGGGGTATAGCAAAGATGTGACTGTTTCCAGGGAAGCTGAACAGACTCACAGTTCCATAAGAATCAGAACATTGTTGCCAGGGAAAGGAAGACCAAATGGGTTTTTATACAGATGGACTAAATGATTCCTAAAATATTTGCAGGCTGTGATGTACCTTATTAAACTTAAAGGGAAAACATTATTTGCTACGGCCCTGTGTGTCTTTAGCCACATGTGGACCACAGTTTGAGGACCATGGGAACAGAAAGGAAGAGGTAGGGGTGCATCACAGATGGGTCAGTGGGGGCTGCTCTAAGCCCATCAGTGAAAGTTGTTGTTGTTTTAAACCTGTTAACATGCCACCCTGTTCTCTTCCCTGTACCCCACACTGCTCACACTCTCCTCCATCTCAATCTACATCTTTTGCCCTTAACTCTGACCAACCTACTACAAATTCAAAGGGAAAAAGGTTGTCCTGAGGCTGTTGTCCCATCTAAGGGAAAAGCCCTCTCCCTCCTTCCTCAGTGAGTACTTAAAACATGCTTTCTTCTCAAAACACTCTCTTCTGTAAAGCAAGAAACTAAAAACGATAACAAAACAAAACCAAAAAAGCTCCAGTATTTTGAAAGAGATGTGACAGTTTTAAAGAAACTGAGTAAATAGTTTATCCCACAAGGACAAACAATATTTTTGCTTCTGTAAACAAGTTCTCTGGGGCATGTAGAATTACTGAAAAACCACAGGAATCTCGCGTCTGAGCTGAGGGATCCTTTGAGACTGGGCTCCCACAGGACAATGCTTTCAGTGCATGACCCTCTGGAAGCTAACTTACAGAAATAAGTGTGCGAAGTCCTGGGCTTACAACTCCTGCTACTCCAATGGAACCCTAATGGATACTTTCTTCTTCCATTTGCTGGAGAAAGGCCTCAGATCTATAACCAGAGGGTATCTACTTTAGTGCTGAGGAATGGAGGGAGTAATATCTTCATAGCTGGAGGCTTTCAAGTACATATTTATCCAGCACCTGTCAGGACTGATTTATGCATTGTTGATCCTATCATATGGATGAAGATGGACTAGAGAACACCTTGACAGCCCTTCCAGTTATATTGCCTATGGCTCTGTACCTTCCAAGGCATTAAGTACTAGGTAGAACTGCAGGCTTGCCCTCATGCCATCTTGTCAACATCTGGGCTTGAGAAGACATCCCTCCACTTTGGGAGTCTAATAAGAGCTCTGACGTCAGGATCAACACAGATCTTGGTTTGTCTTCAAAGACTACTAATGATTCTCCCCAGCTTATACCATCTGAACCACTCATGAGCTTTCAGTCTGTAACAAGGCCTAGTTAGAAGGCTGTGGAGCTTTTCCCTTCATTCCCCTCCCCTGAGTCTCCTTTCTTTAGTGTGTGATTGCTGATAAGTTCATAGATGCAGTGAGATTCAACTGATTTTACACTCCTTTTTAATCTTAGATCCTTGGACTAGCTCAGAAGAGACTGACAGTTCTTTGCTGTACACAGATATTCACTCAGATCCCAGAAGCAGTAATTCCTCTTACAATAAAGGCAAATTAACTTTGGTAGGGTCACACACTGATGTGGCAATAATGCTTCTATAGTTGGTGCTAATGATTTTAGAGTCAACTCACATGTTTCTCCACAGGGATTCACTGCATAACATAGATGCATACTGAATGCTAGATCCAGAAGTTCCCATTCATTTCCATGAATTTTGGCAGCAAGACCAAAATGACCAAAACAAGGGTGAGAGGCCCTATTATGAGAAGAGAGTGGAGGAAAGTGGAAACAGAAGAATGGAACAGAGGTTGACTAACTTCCCTGAGAGGAACTTGACTTTACCCCCGCCTTCTCTATGATGAGACAAGGGCTATTTGGGCATAAGGTTTCTGCTGCAGGCACTTGGCGATGATGGGCTCTTGGAAAGAAAACATTTTCTTTATGGATATCTTAGGAGGAGGAACACCTTTATCCAGATTTTGAAGCTGAAGTCTTTAGTAATGATGAACTGAATAATAGCCCCAATTGGCCATCATCTTCAGCATTTCTTTTCACTACACTTTCAGTTTTAATTTACTGTGTTTTATTGCTTGTTTGCCGGATGGTTACAATATCCTTGTTCTAGGTTTCCCTCCTCTCCACCCTTAAATTCAATGTATGTGCACTCAACATGAGTTTCAGGTTAGCATAATTTTTCTATATACAAATTTATTTTTACTGAACATCTTTAAAAAGTACTTGTGTGGGATTTCAGATAACACTGAAATTCCTCATGTTGATTTATAAAGCTATTTTCCCCTGTCTAGACATTTGCAGTATTTGCAATTAGCTGATGGAAAAATAAACCGTGGAGTATTCTCTTCATTGGAGAGGGAAAAAAAGGGTTCCTTCATGTAAAGTAAATGTTCTTCTGTCACGTCAGCAAGGAAGAAGCTGCTAAGAGGCAAAAGACACAGAGGATGAGTCCAGTTAGTGCTGTATTCAGGTGTAGAACTTAGATAAAGAAGGGGAACAAAGTTTTTATAGCTCCAGGGAAAAGAGGGAGAAAACAAGCCATTATGCCAGAGACATTTTTCTTGGGCTGATTGCAAAATCAGCTGGAGCTGAAGTTAATTGATTGTGTAGGCAGATGAAACAAACTCGAGATGTCTATAAATAGTTACAATCTTGCTTTCTGTGCAGCTGTAAATCTGGTCCTGAGAGTTCTCTTAAAGTCATTGTGAACATTCACAGACCATGGAGGGAGAGTAAAATAAAGTAAAATAAAACAAAGCAAGGTCAGATAAAATAAATACACACACACAACTCAACACAGAGGAAAATTGGCAGGATCAGCTCATCCAAGATGGATGACAACTACAATTAGATCTCACAGATGTTGTGGCCTAGTGCATTTTACCTGTCTTGCCCCCTCAACCACAGCCTGGGAGGGGCTGAATTCAGCTATTTCTTTCTCTTGTATTTCCAGGATGTTATGTCAAAATAGGGTTGCTGCCTCATCAGCAAGGAAGAGAGGGAGTGAAGCAGGGGGGCTAGGTCTGTTCGTCTGGTTACTGACAGGCAGGGCTGCCAGAGAAAGAATGCCACATCCTATCAACCATTGGAAATGGGAAAGACATTGTTTGTGATATGGAAAGAATGAATAAATGTGGGCAGACCCTTGCTTTGTTTTGCAGAGAGAAGGATGGAGGGGTGGTTTAAGTTTGGGGAGGGGGTTGTCCATCAGGTTTAGGCTTCATGTAACCTTTCATCCACACTGGGCTCCTCTTGGCCATTTTTCTGTCCGTCTGCAGGAGAACATCACCCTGTAAATAACAGCTGACAACATCATTGTCACAATTTTAGACCAAAAGGGAAGAATATGATCATCTGAAATTACAACATAATTTAAAGGAATAATTACATGACTAGAATTCACTTAGGTTGAAAGATTTAATATTTGGACCTTTTCAAAAGGTATCATCAGACTTTTATCACCAGTATTACTGCTGGAATTGTACCTGTGGGCTGCATTCTGTTCTGTTGTGTTAGGATCTGTATATATTACGAGAGACTTCCCACCCTGAAGAATTATGGTTTACAGATACAAACCAGACAAAAAGGTAGGAGGAGAAAAGACAAACACAAAGGTTTACCCAATCATTTCAGCAGGCTGCTGGCTGAACTGGAAGCCACCTGCTTCCCACATCTCTCCCAGGAAGGTGACTGGAGTGACTGTGTTTTACAAGTAGGGCAGGCAAGGAGCATTCAAATGGTCAGCTGCGTGTGGATGATGAGTGGTAACCCTTCCAGCTACCGTAACTCCCTTGGTTGGCCACACTTCTGCTGAATGATGACAAGGCAGTTCAGGTGCTAGCAAAGACTGTATGGAAAGGGAGGACAAGCTGGGGCAGTGCAGCAGGGCATGACATGCCACCACGGACTCCACTAGCCCATCTGATGTTCCTGAGAGCCACCACCCAAGAGAGAAAAATGGCTTGGCTGTGACACTGAGGTCAGTAGAGCTCAGTTCAGCCCAGCAAGGAGTTTCTGCAGTGTCCCTCTGCTAAATAAAAAAGTATTCATAAAAATTTTAAATGTTAACTGAGCTGTTCACCTCACAGCCCTAGACACTGAGTCTCTCTGCTTACTCTCAGAACAAGCCCCTGAGGTACTGATGTGACTGTGATTCCCCTCTGTGACCCACTAATGCAAGTCAGAGGTCTGGGACCTCTCCAAGGTGTGAGGAACACCTGAATGTTCTTAAAATGAGTGTGAGATAAGCAAAGTTTATTATCCTGGGCTCATTAAGCACTTGAGTTTGACCCAGCCTGTTGGGCAAGGTCTGCTCAGTACTTGTTGCAGGGCCTGCTGTATCAACAGCACCAGCTGCGGTGAGTAAACCAAGGCAGTGGTTTGACTGCTAAAACACCTAGGGGAAAACCCTCTTGGATTGTGTTTCTTATGTCCTTTGTTTGCTGATAAGAAAATGTCAATCTAAGAGCCTAGGACTAACCCTCTCTCCCCCCAAAAATCACACATGCACTTTCCATCTGACCTGTTACCTCCTTTCTGACAACTGAAAGCATCTGTGTTTATCTTCCTTTTTACTGGGTTTCAAAAGACAATGCTCTGCTCTCATGGGGGATTCTTTTATCAACTGTAGGGCCAGGAACCTAAAAGAAGTTAACCTGGAGGTCACTTTCCAGCCATTTCACTTCTTAGTCAGAAGAGCCACCTTGGAGCTTCCATGTTTAACCAAGACATTTTTATAGCTTTTCTGCTAAAGGGAGAGGTGCACTTTGATTGAAGATAAAATCCATCAAATGATGCAATTCATTTATTCTGGCGTCGGGGAGTCTCTGTCCGTTTGAGGAAAACTCTCTTTGCATGCGTATGAATGTACTGTGGAGAGGAAGGTTTCTTTTCAGGGGCTGGGGGAAGGAGAACGGTTGGGCCTGTTCTTCCAGTCCAATTTTAACATCTTTGTTCTGCTGAACCCCATCTGACTGCTCTAAGAAGACAAACAAGACAAATAGCTTCTGTTGAATATACCCTGCCCAGATCTGTAAATCAAGTTCGGCCTCTGGTTTCACCAGCTTCTATGAGCATAGCTTCCACTTGGGAGTCTCTGGGCCCTGTGGTGTGACACTATCATTTTATAAGACACGGTAATCAGTTATACAATCAGTACTTACTTGCCCATATCTGCTACTGTGTCATATCATTCTACCTGCAATGAGCCATCTCACTCTTATTCCGGTCTCAGAGGTGAATGAGAAACTCTGGATCTGTCATGAAGTCTATACCTAGCCATTGCTATTTTGTGATTATGGGCCCTGTTTCCCTTCCAATGCTGTCTCTGCAGAAAAAGCATTCATCCAAGTTATGAGGCAGTCCAATTTCTCACACATTGCATGGTTCCAACTCCATGATGGGTTAACACATATATGTCTGAATGGAAATCAGGTGTAGTCCAAAACTCAGGGCCTCTGCAATGATAGGAGGGGAGTTGCAAAATCACTGAAATACCTGTATTGACACATTTCAACCAGCTGTATAGCAAGCAATGAGGAAAGGCTTGTTTCATGCCTCCTACCCACTCACACCTCTTTCATGTTTTGCCCAGTTGGACATCTGGCAAGTTTTTTGCTACACACCCAATGCTGAGCTTTCATTTCAGGTGACCCATTCTGATTCTATCAGGGCTGACTTCTGCTCTTATAAATGCATGAAACTCAAGACTTGTCTTGAGGCAGAGCCAAGCACTAGAGACTTTGCTTAGCAATGGGTCAACCTCAAAGGGTTTGAAGCATCTGCTCTTTTGTGCTCCCAGGGATTCACATGCTGATGCCCACAACCGTTAGTCTCTGAATTAGACAGATGGTATTGTCTTCGGTGTCTGGCCCAGCTGATTCCATCACTATAGGATTCCTCTGCAGTTCATCTTGCATTTGTTTCCCACTGGAACCATGCAAGAAGAGACTTGATGTTGGCATTATGTTAATAGAGATCGAATGTATGCACCTGGTCCATCCTATTGTACTCAACAGGCATCCCAGTAAGTCAGAGATTGTACCTAAAGCAATCAAGTGCTGAAAGGTCTTGCAGAAAGAAGTTGCAGTAGGATGTTATTGGTGCAATAGAAGGGAGGTTATTATTCCAAGGCCTAAAAAGAATGAAAAATGAGGCTGGAAAGAGGATACCAATAGACTGAGACATTGAGAGGATTTAGCTACACACATCACAGTGATTCAATAGAAAGCAGGTATTTCAGTCCCTTGGTCCAGGTTTCCCAAAGTGAGGGGCTTTTTTCATTGCTACCAATATTGACAGAATTAACTGATCATCAAATCAGGGTTACTATAGATCTTCTCCAGCTGCGCCAGTCCCAGTCTGGTATGAATTTCAGAACTGCTGCCTAGTTTTGCCTGTGATAGCATTGCACATGTTAAGCAATATCATATTATCTCTACTGAACATAAAAATATTGTGTTAAACATAAATTCTACTTTGTTCATCTCCCATGCTAATGTCTCACCCCTGTTAAGAGCAACATGTTGGGAACTTCTGCCTTTGACCATGTAACTAAGTATAAAGCACCAGAGATGTCAGCGGGATAGACTGGGTCTCAGGACTTGAAAGGGAGGATCAGGGACTTTAGTTCAAGGCAGACACAGAGCCTTGAGAGAAAAGTACAGGGGCGTATGGAAGCTGCATGAGAAGCCAGTGGACTGGGTGGGGTGGAGGGCAGCTGGGAAAAGGGTGATGAAGTCAAAATGGAAAAAGCTGCTAGGTGGATCAAAGTCCAAGAAAGGATTTATAAGAGAGGAATAAGAGAAACTTAGAGAATGAATACCAGGAATAGTGGTGGGATCCAGCTATATTCTGAAGGGTTTGGGTGGAGGAAGAGACAGATTTCCTAACAGAACTTTGTCTGCCTTGCTCCTTCAGCTCTGCACTTCTTGATAGTGCTACCTTTGCCCTGTGCCAGAATCTCCATTTTCACCTTCTTTTGCAGCCTCTTCCCTGTCTGTGCTTCTAGTCCTAACTCTTGCTTTGCTTCATGCTCTCATCCATGCCAGGATGGCTCAGTATAGGCTACCCAGTTCACTCTGTCAAGACTCTCTCCCTCCATTACTTGTTTGTTCAAACCTGTCTGGTTGAGGGTCAAATGCTCTGAAGTCCAAAAGCTCCTTTTTTGTGTTTATTTTCTGTCCCATGAAAGCTCACATGATGCTGTGGACTCTCAATCCTGGGACATGCTGGTGACAGAAGGAGAGAGGGATTTCTGCCACGTCTACTTCTCCATCCTAGAGTAATGGCTTATCTGCTACTGAACACTGGCAGGTGGAATGACAGTAAAGAAGGTAAATCAGTAACCGAGGACTTAGAAAATCTTGGATATACTTCAGCCATGTCCAGTAAACACAAAATTCCTGTAACTTCAAAGAACAAGGAATTCAGTCTGCTAGGGCTTCTGGAATGAGGTATCTCCCCACACCAGATCTTGTCCTTAGCAGGTTCCCAACTGGAAGGTGCAAACTGGCCAGTTGGAGTGAAAGCAATTAATGGAGACATTTTTGCTACCCTTATTAAAGGGTGAATAAGGCTTTGATAAAACACAATATCCACTAGATGATGCAATTAATTTATTTTGGCTGGCCAGCACTCTTGCCTCGGTCTGTGTGTTATTAGAGGGTGGTGCAATGGTTGTTCTTCCCACTGCTTGCAGGCCCTAGGGTCAGGTTTTGCTCTGCCAATAACATGACTCATCTCTCCATAAAACAATTCCTCAAGTGATACCAAAGTGACCACAACAGCAGTCAGCTTCCAATCATCTGAATCCAGCAACAACGGATCCTACCCCATAATTCTCTTTAGAGCAGCTCACACACTTGATTGTAACCGCAGAATGAAAATCAGAAGGGAACATGTTGGTTTTCAAAAAGGATCTTGTAGGAGAGGCGCTGGGCTGGATATCAGTTATATATCTGCCCTTATTAATATGCATCTCCTCACTAATGAATCAAATTGGATGCCCTTGTACAAAGATGTTTTCAGTGTGTGCACTTCAGAGAAAGGGAGGGCATGGGAAAATAGGCAGCCCACTCAACTTTGGTACCCAATGTAATTAAGGCCTTCTTTACTTAATGCAGGGAAGTGGGCATCTAAGTGACAGTGCTGTTCCTAGTTGCCTAGAGACCTTAATCATCCCTACCCCATGTAGCCCGGTGCCGCTGCTAGGACAGCTCCATTGTGGTTGCTCTTGGCTCATGGATGCTAGGGAGAAGAAAATGGTAGGATGGAGAATTTGCATCCACTGAGCTGAAGAGGAGAGATCTTTGAGGTGAGTACTGATTTTTTTTTTTTTTAATATCTTCTTAAGGGCTGCATAATTAGAACCACTAGCTATGCAGTTACTCCAGAGTTTATTTATGGTGGTCAGATCCTTCATGGTATGGTTAACAGACTGAAAAAAGAAGTTGTGTGTTCAGAGGGATATTGAGTGGGACTGAAGAAAACTATCTCTGACTTTATAAAAAATTCTTTCCAGCAGCTCTGCATCAGCATCATAGGCTTACTGTTTCACTTACAGATAAAGAAACATAGGGGTTGATTGAATAATTTCCTGTATTCAGGTTTTTTTCTCTTCTCTCTGGTGGAGATAATCTATGAGGATTCATGAAAGCATGCTAATATTTCCCCTCCAGTTTGATCCTAGTTACAAGAATTACTTTCTTGATTATCAGTATCTGTGTCACTTGCAGGATTTAGGAACAATGTTCCTCTTCCTCTTCCCAGGTAGGTGGAGGCCTAGACCTATTTTCCTCACAAAGGCAGATCTTGTCCTCACGGGAAGCTAAACATGAGCCATGGCACTGTGAGAAGACGACCTCTACAGTTAGAAGCCATTCCTCTTTTTTGGAGGATGGGAACAGGATACACAACTAATCATAGTAGTAGATCAGCTCGGAAGAGCAACTGATTCCCCTGGATTTGACATAGTTTTACAGTGGTGAATTTGATTTCTTCCCCTCTTATGTACAATGAATAGTGACAGCCAATTAGGTAGATGAATGTGTCTTGACCATAGCTTCTGTAGGGCAGGGAAATATTTTTCAACCACTATTTCCATCACAATATTTCAGGAAATATTTTCTATTTTAAAATATTAGTTATTTTAAAATATTTTCTATTTTAAAATATTTGTTAATATTCATTACACATGGGGTACAGCTCTGGCAAATCCAAAACATTCATGAAGAACTCCACTCCAAATGTTCTGGGCGTATTTCAGGAGCAGCTCCACTTCACAGAGAATCACCACCTACTTATTTCATGGGGAACTAAGCTGACATTCTACTAAAATCATTGCATGCACAACCGAAAAAAGGAGAGTCCAGAGGTGAAAGCTGTCTCCTGCTGGATAGGTGTGCATGAATCCCTTTGTGGGGGCAGGGTACAATATTCTGGACTCTCTGGAAATCAGTGCCAAGTTAGCAATTGACACACAGAAAGTTTTGTGCTCTCCCTGCCTTGGTTCAGGAATGGTGCCAGAGGAGAAAAAAAAGGTGATCTCCTGCCTAAATTCTTCCTTGTAATGAATATGTGTGAGAGTAACTATGATCTCATGGAAATCTGTATCTTATGGTCATTAGACATTATGAACATGTCATCAGTCAGGCTGTGTTACCTGCCCTGTCCCCTACAACTCACCTCCAACAAAATATCAAAGAAGGAGGTGGCAGTCTGCTTGAAATGACCCACACCACCAGCTGTGCCTTAAGCCCTTTGTTCTCTAGGGTTTGCCTCATAAAATAAAAGGTCACCTACAAAAGGAATGAGACTACAAGACTCTCAAACAGCCACTTGCAAAGCAGAGCCAACTTTGACAGTCACTTCACACAGATCCTGCAGTATCATGGTGCTAGACAAGGTCTGGTTAGCTGCTCAGCACCCACAGGATCATCAGGTACGGAAGTATGAGATTATTGCTAATATTTGTTATTTATGTTGTGCTAGTACACAGGATGTGTGAGGGGATCTCTACATGTGTGGAAAGATATAATCCACTCATCTCTATGCCAGAAGCTCATATTCCTTGGCTGGCATTGTACAAAGAGTGGGAAAGGGCAATACAGTCCAAATGCAGTATTTACCTGAATAACTGCCGTGGATCTTTCCCTAGGTTTTGCTTCAGCAGAAACTATGGTTAGCTGTTTTGGGAGTCTGTTTGAAAGCTACAGCATTATGTGCTTGCCCTCAGTCGGGGAGGATGCAGTCATACCCTTCAGTCATTAAACATGTGTGGCCATAATTTGACAAATACAATGTGGATGAGTTTGCTGCAGATTCAGTGTTTTAAGATGCATGCAATATATCACTGATATATAACCCACCAGAAGCCCATTTAAGAGCCTTACTCTGCCCGGAATCTAGGTGCCTAATCTTTATTAGTTTGCACTGCTCTGCCAGGCTACTCTAGAAAGGTCATGTCAGCATCCACAGTCTGTAGGATGAAGGACTTACAGAGAGCGTGAGCTCTCGTTATGCAGTGGTCAGAAAGAGTGAAAGCACTGTGAATGCTCCACATCTGAAGGTAGTAATTTATGAAATCTCAGGAGACAGAATACATACCAAAACTACTTTGTTCTTGATGCTGTCATGTGAAGGTCACCCAGTGTTGCTTTTTCATTGAAGACCATGAAAACAAGGAAGGTGGAACCGAGCAGGAAAAGTGATGAATGACTGAAAGGTGTCAAAAAAAAGAAGTTAAAACTCCACAACCCTGCAAAGCTTAGAACTTGCAAGCCTACAATGGAGTTCTTGTGCTCTTACGACCTTCATATGTAACTGTGGGCCACCTCCTTAGAACTAGATCTACCAAGTTTTAGGCATCTCAGCCTTCTAGCCAGACTCATGTTATCCAAGATTCCCCTGAAAAGCAGGGTGGGCTCAGACTGAGAACCAGAAACCTGATGACTGCCTTAAGTTGCTGATGGGAAACACCAAAGACAGGAGTGACCTTAAATCTGGCCTCTTGCTCTGAGCCTCAAGAAAATCCTGGGATTCCCAGCTTTCCAGGAGTTGAATAAACACATGTAACATTTTTAACTCACAATTCAAAAGGAAACTTGTCTCTGCAGAAATATTTTTATTTTGTTAAAATGATAAGTAGAATTGGGGGAAAATCCATGTATACTGGGAATGAGAAAAGTCACTGGCCTGAGTCAGAATATTTTATTTCTGAAATGGCCCAAAACATTTTGAGTCAGATGAGTTCAATAATAAATTAAGTTACTTTCCAGTAACACTGCAGGGTTAAAGTTCAGGACATTTTCTCAGTAGATGGGGCACTCTCTGTTATTTTATAATGCAATGCAGATGTTTCTCTTGTTGCCTTCTGCAGAAGAGGATTGTCTACATGGGTTTTTAGCATCTTTAGGCATGAAACAACTCACACAGTCCAGGAATGTATAGTGCAAGAAAAAACTTCCAAACTACATATCCCAGAAGGCCACAACAAAGGGGGAAAGCACAGTTTGAACACTGACGTGACTTGAAACAGAGCATTTTGGGGTGATTTTAACACAACATGAGAAAACATTTTTATTTCAGGAATGTTGAAATGCTTTGTTTTGTTTGAAAATGTCAAAAAAAATGCTTTGACATTGCCAGAAAAAGTTTGTTTGTCTGTTTTTTCAAAATTTCCACCTAGTGAAAAAGTCTTGACGTTTCAACTCTTTCTTTCAATGGGGGATGAAAACAAACATTCAAATGTCAGGTTTTACTGCAGGATGAAAATTCTGAATTTTTCCCAGTTTTCAGTGTAATGCTTTGCCCCAGCATTTACATTTTGCTTTGAAGTATGGGTGGATTTTTAGAGAACAGGAGGGAATTTTTAAGAGAAGATTAGATGTTCAAAAGAACTTAAAAATGTAAGTGTTCAAGTCCCTGTGCAGGGCATTTCGGGATTGAAATGAGAATGGAGATATTGACAGGTAGTTGCTACTACAACAGGTAGTTGCAAGTAGAAGAAAGTGATAGCATAATATGACAAACAAGTTCTTGTCTCTTGACTTAGTTTTCATTCTTTCCATAAGCAGGCAAACTCCCTTTGGTCAGCATCTGATTTTAGCTTGATTAATGCAACAATTGGAACCTTTCCTCTTGAAGTCATTGGGATTGTTGCCTGCGTGAGGTCTGACGGAGAGAAAAAAAACAAATAAACCTTAGACAGCTTGGCCCAATGTAAGCATTGGAGATATCTCAGCAAGTATGGCAAATGTTGTCACATGCCCTATTGGCTGTAAGTAATTAAGCAGCATAAATCTGGATTACTGTCATGATTCACTTCTGTACAAACATCCTTAGAGGAATTTGATTCTTCAAGCATCAAACAATACATTGGTGGGAATGAACTACAAGAGAATTACGTGTGGATATTGCTTTATGGGGAATATGCACAGTGACAACAGGATTTATGGTTTTGCTGCTTTCATGGATCCCATAAACAGCCACCCTTTATGTAGCTAAGCACAGGCTCCAAATTAAAAAGGTCAGGAAATACAGAAGAGCTGAGCATTGTCTTTGCTTAACTCCGGGTGGTCCAAGCTGTCCAGTGGCAGAAGATCAATTGCTGTTTTTGGACCTCCCTCACAAACTACGAGGACCCCAAGGTGACCAGTTCTGAATGCCAGGCTATGCTCGGGTGCAGAAAAGTACAGACTTGATGAACACAAGAGTGTCCATCTTCAGTCAGTCCAGAGCCATGCCTCCAAAAGGCCAAGAGTAAGTGGTTAATTTAAGATTACAGGAAATGTAGCATGTACATGGAAATTCTTCCTTATTTCTTTTGAATGTCCAGCCATCCGCAGCAGGAAGCTATAGCCAGACCATCACATTTTGTAGCAACCAGTGGTCCCAGCCTACATGAATTCCCCTCACCCTTTTTGGTCATAAGGACTGTTGGCTCTGAGCACAGGTGATGTAAGGCATCGGGCTGTTGGACTTTGCATGCTTTCTGACAGCCATTCTCCATCCCACCCATGCAAGGATGGGAGACTGCATGGAGTCATCACCTTCCATCTGGAACTGGCTAAGGGGCAGCCACCTGAACCTCCCTAAATCAAACTATCCTTTTGTATCATCATATATATAAAGTTGCTTTCCCTCTGAATTTAACAGAACTCTTTGGATCAGCAGGTTCATTACCCAGGGCCTTGGAGAGATACTGATACTTTGCTGAACGAGAGCTGGTAGCTCTCACCTCCTTTTCTAAATGCATTGTGTTACTGCATTAACAGATCTAAAAATATCTGAACAACCTAATCTAGGAATTTATAATATGTACAGTCAAAAATGGTCAGACAGGTGCAAATCTTGCAAAGTAGTTCTGAAAGATGGACTGAGGTATTTTCAACATCCTAGACTTTTTTTTTTTTTTAGCCCCTTGAACACTGAAGTCCCAGAGGAGCTCATTTTGAGTACAGAGGGAATGTACACTGCTTTGAATAAATTGTGAAGGGTGTATTTCACAGTGAAATGAGATGATAGACAAGGTATGAATGCTAAAATCATGTCAAAGCTGCTAGAATTACACCCTTATTATTTATTTCACAATATCTCTGAGGTATGGGATGAACTGGGTTCAATGTACATTCACATTAGGAAAAACATTTTTTTCCCAAAAAAGTTTTTTGTTTTCCTATGACGCATAGAATAATTTTTGCAACCAGAAGCTGGATTCCTGAATGAATAGGTGATTGATCTCAGCTGAGCATAGAAAAAAAATAAAATCCTCCTCCTCCATAGCACTGTGCTTTGCTCCGAACATGTACCAGTAACTGTCAGTGAACTTGGATTGATATGTAGTTCTGGCTTAGGTGGACTTGTTAAGAGATGAGGAGAATTTTCTGGCTAGGAGAGTATGAGCCAAACAAAAGCTTTTATTTGTGCTGAAGGGATAAGGGAAGGTGAGTGAGACTCGCAGAAACAGGGGAATCTGCATTTCCATCCCCCCTGAGTTCATGGGACAGCTGACATTTTAAAGAAGGTCCCTTGACTACAGCAATCAGCTGCAAAACTAAGATCTCTGGGGAATGGACTACCATTTCATAAATGCCATTGCATTCCCCAGGATCAGCCCAACAGTGTGTAGGAAACCATCTACAACTGCTCATTGCTTTGCCTTACTGCCATCCTCACTTTGTGATAAAACTGTCACCTTCCCTGACCTCTCAGCCCCTGCAGAGAGAAACTAGACACTGTTTCTATTCTGCACTGGGTGCCACCCACACCCTGCATCCTGAGCTGCCTCACAGATGCCTCTGACCTGCCTGCAGACCACCTCTGCAGGCATGCCAGCTCCTGTTCTATCCAACTGGCAGATTTGACCATGCTGAGTCCTACCTGCCTGGAAAGATGCTCTCCAGCTATGCAAGAGGCCACAGTCAAAGGCTTAGCATGTGGGCAGGAGGCAAGCACAGTCTTGAGGCCACCATTAGTGGAGTACAGATGTGTCCAGAGGATCGAGTGGAAAACTGGAAAGACATTAGTTCTGAAGACACTGATTTAGGGATCCAAAAGTAACATGGGCTACAGAGCTTACAGAGTCCTGTCCCATTAGTCTGAGAAGTCCTCCCTGAAACACAGCTGAGCATGTGTGCCTGGCATGTAAAGACAATGTGTCTTTCATCCAACCTGTCAATCCTTTTTTCCTAACAGCAAATACACCTCCCGCCTCTCCTTTTGGAACACCAATGAGCTCCAAAGATGCAAACTTTGTTAAGGATTTGCATACCTCATTTGTGAGGCAACAGTAACAAGTGTCTGTGTTAGGTTTTACCTTTCTCTTTTCCTAAGAGGTGGCAAACCAAGCTCTGTAGGATTTTGTTGCTGGATCTTTTGAACATTTTCTGATGTCCATCGCTTCAGCTTGGCCCTACTTTGCTTCACTCCCATCAGAGCACTTTGCTTCTCCTGACTAGCCTAACACAGCTCCAGTGTCAGACTAACCACCAAATTATAGACATCATCACAACAAACCTGTTACTGCGATGACTGAGGCACCATGGCATCAAGAAGGCTGGATTCCAAGCTGATGTTGGAGGCTGGCGAAGAGCAACCAACCCCTTTTCCAGTCAAAAAGTAAACACTGGCCAATCTTATGTCAACAGAACTAACCAGTAAAAGGGGAAAGAAAACAATAAAAAGAAGAAAAAGAAAAAATTTCCACGCAGTTCCCACTGCTTTTTTTTCAGCTTGAATGACTGTACATTCCTAACTTCCTCACAAGGGAAATGGTTTTATGTGCTAATGTTGGAGGAGAGGTTTGGAGACTGCCTAAGTGAATGGAGTCATATAAGGTAGTGTGGAAAAAAAGGGAAAATAGTGATGGAAGAATAGTGATAATAAAACAAATTTAAAAAATAAAAGCAGAGAAGGAGTAAAAGGTGTTAGCATTTGAAAAGCAACATGACTCATCGGAAAGGTTTTTCAAAGGGAAACCATTTTCCCTTATTGCCTGGAGTCAGCCACTAGGCTGTCTTGATGAACTGGATAGGAACAGTGGACAAGGTGCTGTACTGGGACTCATGATGAAGATTCTTCTCCTGAGTTTAACCCTGACATGTTGTGTAACCCCAGGAAAGTTTCTCCCTTTGTTGGGCCTCATCTTTCCTCCCACGTTTTGCCTGTTCTCCTCTACTGGAGCCGTGACCTCTTTGGGGCAGGGAAGGAGACAATGTACCTTGGTTCAGAACATCCTGGGAGCGGCTTATTTCAACAGAAGTCCTCCAAGCAGCCAGGAGGTTTGCTAATGAAAACAGTCCTGTCTCCCTGGCCTCATCAGCATCCTGCTGGGAAGCAGCTGAGCTCTTGGCAACCCTGCATGCTCTGGGCATCCCCACTGGCACCAGGAAACTGCTCTAAAGTGGGGGATTTCCCTGAATTGCAGGGATTCCCCAAGTTGTCCTGGGATCCAAGACAGCAGCACTGTAATTCCCAGGATTCAGGACAGTTAGCTGATCTTTTTTTTTTTCTTTTCTTTTGCTTTTGTTTTTCGTTTCAGAAGCCAGTCAAACAAAGGCCTTTTCATTTCTCCTATCCCTCTCCCCCCATAAATAAATAATGAAAACCAAACAGTAATCTCCACTGCATGGGGAATAATAATATCTGTCCTTTTCCTCCAAAATTAAAAATGAAAACCATTTTTTGAAATGCTGGAGTTCCTTAAGAAGTGATTCTTGCTCAGGGTGATGAGATAGGGTCTTATGTCCTTCCTTAGGCCTCCAGACATGAGCGCAAGAACGGCTCTGTTGGGGTCACACCACAAGTCCAGTTGTGCTGGCGTCAGTGATCAGCAGATGCCTCAGAACACTAAGGGCCATGCAAAGGTTTTGTGAACTTTCTCCATAGTTCCCTTCCTGCCTCCAGTCCTCTGCAGTTCTGGCTCTGGCTCTGGTTCTGTCAGAGGTGGGGTTTCAGAAAGATTATCTGATTTCCAAGAAACTCTCTACTTGCATTTTGAACTCAGGTAAACATCCTGTGGCAGTGATGATGGCTTAGCTATGCATTTGGTGAAGAAATATCCATTTTCCTTGGTTTTGAACAGCCTGATTTCATTGGCAATGACTCTGAAGGCTGAATTTACAATTCTAGACTCCATTTATTATCTATGGAGATAGATATGCACCCTGAGGGGGAATTCATCTCACCTTGGTCTATGTGTCCCAGACACAGATGAAAGGCCCTTGGAAGGAACACATTTCTCTACCCTGTGTGTAAAGGGAGTCTAGGGTGACTAGCTCAGCTTTAGATGTCTACATTTTAGGCATTCAAGCTGAGGTGATGCGAGTCTCCTTTCCCCTACAAGTATCCAGTATCCGAGACAGCAGTTACCAGCCATCACAGGATTATGGGTTACAATACAGAGCAAGTATTGCACCATACTTTTTACAGCAACTGTGCTTTGTTACTCTGCTGGCTGACAGAATACATGTCTGTAGAAAGCAAGAGGTGTAATGAACAGTATTTCAAGTCAAGATGAAAGATCCAGCTAAGAAAATCCCTGAACTACCAACTGTGGCAGCTGAGATGAGAACCCAAGGGAGAGATCACACTCTGTTTCTTACTCTCTTTCCCTTCCACAGTCTGATGCAGGATATAGGATCACAGACTGTAGGTCTGACTTCGGAACAGCTACTTTTTCCTTTTTTCTCATGATAGCTGACCTAGAAGCTAATGGGATACAAATAAACATTAACAATGACAGCACAGAGAAGCAGAAATATTGACCAGTGTGGGACATGTTCCGTCCAAGTCCTTATCATTATCAGGCACTGAGGACAAAGAATTGCTTAGAAGCAGGTGTATTGAACCCCATTTCAGCATTTAAATCACTTCATCATCATATATTCACTGCAGTGAGAGAGATTTACTGCTTTCTCCATTCTTAGCCACCACAAATCCTGCATCTCTCAGGTCAATAAGAATTACATCCTGTATTTCACCTTGCTAGATTGGGATTCTAGTCCGTACAGAAGAAATATCTGCAGAGTGCAGATATGCCCAGCAAAAGCCGATATGCAAATAGCTGTATTATGAATAATGAACCTTTGATTCAAAGAGATTCATTCATACACACAACCTAATACATTGTTTTCCTCCCTCTCGCCTGCTTTACTCTAGCTGAACAGCATGTTCTCTTAGGAGTCCATTTTTGCAGACCCAAGCAGTTACTGATACAGGAGGTCAGTTCTGACCATTCAATAATTGTCACATAGCTGAGCAGTATTAAAAAGGTTTCATGAAACAGAAGGATTCACAACATAGGAAAATCTATTTTCTGCATTAAAATTCTGTTTAGTCTGGCAGATGAGTTTTTTTATAACACTGCTCCTCCACCTGGGGTTTGGGGCTTGCACAGCCAGAAACAAGGGAGTTGTGAACAAGGGTGCAAAATCAAGTGGATTTTGCTACTTCCTTTCCTTTCTCCCCAGCAGCTGCTTGAACTACCACTGTACCACTTTAGAGAGGCTCAGTCCTTGAGATGGCCCTTAGATGCTCCCTTTTGGATCCCCCCCATCTGCAAAGCCTCCACCTCCTAAGCACATAGCACTTAATTTGATTTCACATCCTGTGGGACTTACATCTTTGATGTAATTCTGTTAACGTCAAAGGCATTATGGCAAGGACTCATCTGGGGCCTTGTGTACAGCTGTTATGTTTCAGGCTGGAGGAACTTGCATTCCTCTACCCCACCCAAATCTACCCTAAACTATCAATATTCTGATAAGCCACTCAAATGACCTTAAACTCATCAAGGAATTTCTCCACTCCCTACTTTCTTCTTCCATTTCCCCTGTGCTCCTTTATGTCCGCTTTGATTTTTCACTTTTCAGGCCATGACATTCCTGACAATTCCTAGATCTCAGGATTCCTGCCTCCTCCTCTAGTTGTTGCTAACACAGTACTCTGTCTGGAGCCGGATTTAATTAGACCACAAGAAAAATGAACCGCAATGAAGTTACATCAAGGGTGTGACTTCAACCCACAAGAGCCAGGAAACACAGAAGACTTAAAAAAAAAAAAGAAAGAAAGAAAGAAAGAAAGAAAAGAAGAAGAAGAAGAAGAAAACCCAGGAACTATCCTTGCTCTAACGCTGTGGTGTCCCAGCTACAACGAGTGTACAGCTCCAATGTTCAAGCACAGCTTATGCAATAGGGAGTTGACGAGGAATAAGCTTGGAAGGGAAAGGAAGGGCCTAGGGAAGATCTGCCAAAACACTTTGGCCCTGTAGCTTTATTGCGTATGGGTTTGACACTGTGCCAAGCTTTATGATACTTGCATCAAGGTTGTTCCCCGCAGTGATGCACCATCAAACCTAAATCACCTACGTGTAATGGAATTCGCAATGATTTCACTGTGCCTTGGTTGGGAACATGTTATCATTAACTCCCCTTTTTTATTACCCCAAATGCCTTTCCAGCTCGCAGCATACTGTGCTTCAGGAACCTCACTGCCATGATTGTACATCATTGTGTAAATTCAGCAACGAATACAATAGAGACCTGGTCTATCCCAAGGCCTCCAGGCACTGATGTAATAGAAATAATAAAGTGTAATAAGGAAGAAAATGGCATGTAGCTCTGCCGTGCGGAGTATGGAAATGGGTATGGGTGACTGACACTGATGTAATTCAGTCTTACTGAATGAAGGGAAAGTGCCCAGAAATGGATCCATCCTGCACAGCATCAGCAGAGTTATGCCAGCTGCAATATGATGCTCCACTGGCTGGAGGGATCTATCCTAGGTATTGTAACACACTGGAGTTTGAGGCTGTGCCTTCTGAGGTTTGGTTTGTGTTTTTTCTTCCCTTGATTACTTGCAAATAATATTTTATTTTACCAAAAGAAAAACAAACAGAGGAGACAGTATTGTCTAATAATTTGGATGCTGGATAATACACTGGCAGGACATGGTTCTATTCCTGGCCCTATTTCTTAACTCTATGTGCCTCAGCTTCCCCCCTCATAAATAAAAGTGAGGTGGAAAGGTTTACAAGCCCTGCACCTCTATGGGGAATTCTGAGCATAAAAGGATGTAGCTGGTTTGGAATACTAAATACTCAAGTGTTCAGTTAGAAATTATGCTGTGCAAAATGTGGTGGGATAGTTAACTTTCTATTGATTTTTAATGGACCTTTTTGTTTTAGTTCTCAGATTGAATTGGAACTCTGTGCCTGTAAATTATTCTACTGAGAATTAAAACACATAGTCATTGATCATGTGTCATTTCATGTAGGACAGTTTTTTTCCCCACCTGGGAAAGTGCTGTGAACCCAAACCCTGGGCTCATAGTGTTCTGGGACGTGTAGTTCTGTACCTGGAAGGCCATTTTGGTGGGAGGTTAGTATTGTGATTGGGTAAGCTCAAGACTGGAGATAGGTATTTCTTTCTGCAATGAACTCTTTAGCAGAGCTTCCTGGTTAATTGCATTCCAGGTGAGCTAAATGGCAGGCTGATTAAAGACAGAGGGGAACAGAGAGGTAGGGAGGTGAGGCTAGGCAACTGAGGCATCTATAAAAGAAGACAGAGTTAGAAAGCAAGCTTTCTTTTCAGTAGGGCTCATCTGGCAGCTGGCTGGAGTTAGTAGGAGATGAGAGAGGCTTTGTTAGTGGTGTATACCACCTACTTTTTGATACAGCTCAGTGGGGAACTTTCTTTGTTGGGTATGGGAGGGGTTTGGCTTTTGCTAGGCCTCTCTTCTCAGATGGAGTCAGGCTCTTCAAAGAACAAAGTTAGCCTCCCTGTTATCTACCCGTCGGCATTTCTGCATGACTCATTGGTGTAGTTAGTTGAATAGGGAACAGTTATCAAGCCAACCACAGGATTTTGCAAACCCCCTCAGCATCGTTGTAGGTATCTCAGTCAAACACACCTCCTCTTTGTGCAGGGAGACAGGAAGAAAATGCTAGAAAGGGATAAGCGATCTCTTGTGGCTCTACTGCTGTTTTGTGCAGTGAATCGAGGGAAAAACATTGATGTTGAGTGATATGTTGCTCATGTGTCTTCTCTCATATTTTAAAAGACAGTCTAGAAAATGATAGCAATATGATCTGATTTAGAGGATTTCCTCATGAGGAGAAACTGAAAAAAAAGTGAGAAATTGAATATCCTGCTTGTTCCTTGGGACTGCGGATAGATATGCGTGCACACACGCACACATGCAGTTTTTAGACCAAGCAGGAGTAATTGATGAGTTTTTCTGCCACTTGACACTTTGTGCCAAGTACAACAAGCTTTTGAAAAAGCATGGACCTTTCAGTAAGCAACAGGAAAGTCTACAGTTAGGAATATCTTTCGGGGGGAAATGAGGTATTATGGAAGAGATGACCCCTTACATTAGACTGAGAATCAAGGAAGCTAGTTTCTATTTCTAGGTCTTTCCCTCACCTCCTGGAGAGCTCTGAAGAAGTACTTTCCCCTTCCAAGCTTGTTTCCCATTTGGTTGGAACCATCAGCAGAAGGACTTTCTCTTTTCTGTGTATACAGCATCCACCACAATTAACCTTTTGATTTTGACTGAAGTCTAAGTATCTCCAAAATTAAAAAAAAAAAGATAAACTTTGTGTTTCCTCTTGTCGTTGGGTCTGGAAATCAATTTCTTTCCTAGACAGGTTGCTGGTATCTTCCTCTGAAACATCTACTCTGGCCACTATGTATGTTGTCTTCCTCAGTGTAGACAAGACTAAGCCCACCCTGAGGGAAAGAAAAAGCTCTTCCTCAGAGAAAGAGCCACAGCCACAGACCTGGGAAAACCATATGATTTCAGGAGCAAAAAGATCTTGGGGGGATGGGGGAGGAAGGCTTAGGAGCAAAACATTTTGGAATTGTACAAAGAGGGAAGAGAAGGAGTCCCTGAGAGACCATAACGCTGCTCCAGGAGGGTGTTTGAAGAGTGGTGCATGCTGCCTGCTGCACTGCTAACTCCAGCCAGCTGCCATACTGAAAAGAAAGCTTGCTTTCTAAGAGGAGGAGGCAGGCAGCAGGCCATGGGCAACATCCACCCCTTGAGCCTCCCAATACTACCACCTGGCACACATCAGATGAGCATATACCCATCTCCCTCTCACTGCACACATGGCTTGTATAGGAGGGGCCGGCTTGTTAGATTCAAATTTTGATCTGTTAGCCACCGAGCCATCCAGGTTCCCACTGGCCCCTGTGAGAGTTCAGACGATCATATATCAGGAGAAGTGCTATCTCTTTCCCTCCCACAAGCCCAAGGGGATGTCTTCATGCAGAAAGCATTTGTCTGTGATGAGGAGAAGTTCCAGAAACAGCAGAGAGTATAAAAATCTATAAAAAGAAAGTTTCGACAGTTGCAGTACAAAATCCTGGTCTCTAAAGATGTGTCTGCAATAGGGATTAAGTGCGCGTCCGAGCCCAGACTTGCTGACCATGCGCGCCCTTTATACAGAAGAAAAAGTAGGCCAGGATCTAGAGTTGTCTTGAGGGGAAGGCTCAAACTCAAGCTGGCTGTCCTAACATGGGCCCAAGTGTTCCTGTCACGAGTAGTCCAAGCAAAGCTGAGCGTGCTACAGCTGTGCACACCAGAAGCTGAGCAGAGCCCCAAGGGCAGCCAGCAACAGGGATGGAAGAGTCAGGGTCAGCACTCTGATTATAACCCAGGAATACGGAGAGAACAGAACAGACTTGCATTTGAGGGCTGAATCTCTTGCTGGTTCTGGAAATGGTGCCTCAGCAGAAAGGTTCTGTGAGGGGTTTATGCTCGTTTCCCTCCACCTTTCTATACATTTCTGATGGCCTTAAAATACCTTTAGAAAGTACAGGATATGGGTATGCAGTCAAAGCATTTTTCTGCTTCTGGAAATGTTGTTGTTCCTGCACAGAGCTGCCTTCCTTCTTCACTTTCTTCTCCCCTCTGAGATGGAAATGCAAGAGTAAGCGTATGTATTATTTGCTGACTTGCATACAGGCCAGATCTCCTCATGGTTGAATTACCAGCCAGCCGCTCAGACTGTCTCAAAGAAATGCTTTCTCTCGTGAAACTTTCCGATCTGGTTTAATCCACCTTGGGTGGCAAACTCCATGTGCTCTTCCCCTGCTGGCACACACTTTGCATTCACCAGAGCCTAAATTAGCTCTGGGTAATTCCAGCAATGCCTTGGCCTGTGGAACCTATTCTCCAGCTGAAGGCGTTGTACTGCACTCTCCCAATCTACCTGGGTAGTCTCTCAGTCCGTGGGCTAGGAAGGAAAGGGCCAAGAAGCAAAGGGAGAGCAAGGCAGTTCCTAGGAAATATCAGCATATCCTCTGTCTCCAAGGCAAGAGACTCAGCAGTTTGAATTGGAGATGCCTCAACAGCTGTATCACAGGAGGCCAGCACAGCTGGGGATTCCTGGCAGGATCAAATGGATCTGTGTTATTTGCTTTTAGAGGGGGGTGTCTCTTCTTTTCTCCTTTCCCCCCATCCCTGAAGTGTCACCTACACTTACATCTCTCTTCTGGGATGACTTGCAGCTGTATCCCTCTTTCCACTCATAGGGCCAGGGATATTCTTATAACAGGATTCACCAGAGGGTGCTATTACACATAACCTTTTATGTTTTTCCTATCCTGGGAGGAGAATGTAGCCTTTTAAGGGGACAGTGAAACCTTGCTAGTTTTATGATGCTAGGTCTTTTTCTGAGTGGGAAGTTGCAAAAAGAAGTAGCTTTTTCTTCTTATTCCTCTGTATTTGTTTGGGTGTTTTTTTTGTTTGGGCTTTTTTTTTTTTTTTTTTTTTTTTTTGCTATAGCTGTCCAACAGGAATTGTTTCTTGTTGCAGTTTTCCTCCTCACATCCAAGTTCTTAATGTTTTGGGAGGACTTTGCTGACTGCCTCTGTTCCAGGAATACTATATATAGCAAAATTAATTGTTTTTTGCATTACTACCTGCATGGCATGGGCTGGGTTCCTCCTGTGAGAGAAAATATTTGCATTTGCTGTGGCTCCTTGAGAGAGGGATGCACTAGTTTCATTTCACCATCACCATGAAGATCTCTGCAGTTTTGCTAGAACCCAGAGGACCAAAGGCATTTCTGGCCAGCTGGGCGAGTTAGGGACAGGCTGAAAGAAATGTCCTAGCTGCAGTGTCAGGGCAAGCTGCAATTATGTATGGAGCCCCAAGTAGGATGCATTTATCAGCTCTGCCTTCCCTGAGGAGAGGAAGGAGGTGGCAAGGATGAGACTGGGGGACTGCTGTTCTTCTTATGCAGGTGGCACAGTTCCAGTCAGCCAGGGCAATTTGACAAACACAGAAAGAAGCATGTTGCAAACAACTCTCAGGCTTGCAAGAGACCTGTTTGTTTCCCCTGTTTAATTTGGGAACCATGCATCCAAGCACACTTGGTATGTCTCCATGTGTAAGCCTATACTGCAGCCTATTGATCTGCTTCTCCTTTGGCAAGAATATCACAGTGGGTTTTGGCTTTGCCTGTAATCTCATGAACGGATGAGACTAGAAACTCAAGTGAAAGCTTAACTCCCTGACTGTCTGCACTGCGCACATGATGGCTGCTCCTTTGGCTCCAGTCTGGAGAGAGTCAGCTGTCTGTGCAAGCAAGAAAACTTGGGTACTAGGCAGGAATGACTGGTTCCCATCTGAGCTCTGCTTCTACAGACAGTCTGGATGAAACCGGTTCCAGGCACTTGGCTCTGCAAACCAGATCCGGAACATGAACACATCTCCCAAAGGCCACAGAGGTGTAGGCGCTTTTATTTTTGATATATATCTGGTTTTAATCTGGAGGCAAGCCCCTGAATGCAGCCACCTGGCTCCCCCAACAGTACTGCATGTTGCCTAGCAATATGAGCAGAAGATACTGGAATCCATTTCTTCCCCTCTCTGTGCCAGAACCAGCTGGAGGATAGATGGCTTTATGGCAAGGAACTGATATCTTATTTTTGTGATATCCTTTTTATAGCTGTATTCCTTTAGTGGGAGCTATGGTCACCCATGCTGTAGAAGGTGAGGTGCTTCAGTCTCTGGCTTCTACATAGAGCTGTTTTTTGATGACACAACTTTGTTGCAATCTGGTTGCCTTCAACTTGGAAGTGCCATCAGTCATCTTCGATTTTCTTGCCGTGATTAAAACTAATGGAAACAAGTCAAAAGACAGGCAAATATACATTTGCCAAATAAACATGCATAAAAGTAAGGAATCTTCCCCAAATTAGCAGATAGGAAGGCACCGGAAAATTCTATTCCATGATTAATATGCTGAATAAACCAGAATTTTTCAAATTATTTCATAGAATGAATGTCCACAGACTCTAGTGCCCTAAGCCATCAGCAATGGAAAGCAAACAGTAATCCTAACAGTGGTAGGATGTTTAGCAGCTTCTTTGTTATTTTACTGATTCCTTAGAAGAAGAATGAAGAAAATAAAGGCAAGACTCAGAGTAATGGTCCCAGCTGACAGATGTCTTTCTAGCTTCTAACTGGGAAGGGCAGTGATACCCCATGAGTATCTGCCATACAGTCAGTTCTCTTCTACTGCCAAAAGGTAGGCCAGAGTAAACAGTTCATCTGTTGGTAACTTTCAAATATCTTTCCATTTGTGACAAGTCTTTACAAGAAAAGTAAAGCTTTTCCAGCAAGTTACATAGTACTTAAGGCCACTGAAATAATTGTCAAGAAGTCAGTTTGATTTCACTGAGTGGAGAACCAGAGCCTCAGCATCCAGCGCATATAGGCCTGAACCAGCGATGAAAAAGAGAGGTGGGGAAGGAAGAAGTTTGCCTCTTTCATATGAGTCACCATATGCTGCTGTCAGGGTCTGGAATGAAATCATGACAATCACATGCCTACAGGAAACAGACCGGAAAAGGCTGCTGTCAGTTAGATTCATTAAATTCCCATTCTCTTACATGCTGTGACCTTTGCAATGTTTTTAGGAAGTCAGGGAATTATCTTCCTGAAGTTGTTATAGTGGCTTATTGTAACAATATTGAAGTAAGCACCTTTGCCTCTCTAGTTTATAACCTCTCAGGAGTTTGAAAGGCTTCATTAAGTGGTATTTAATGAATGCTGCACAGACAACAGAAGACCCTGCTAAAATGTAAAAACCTTAATTTCTTCCATTGGTAACCACATGGGATAAGAAGAAACCAAAGTAAAACCTGAATGCTCCATTTTTTGGAGGGGGGGAGAAAGATGAGATTTCCAAGAAGATTTCCTTGACATGTGTCAATGACTAAATTTGCTACCTCTAAGAACTATGTTAACGGAAAGCCCAAAAGCTGATATCAGATCTGAAAAATTATGTTGTAAGAAATAAGGAATAATCAACATCGATTTACCAAGAGTAAATCATGCTTAACCAACCAGATTGTCCTTTGTGATGAAATGATTTATTAAGGCTTTAGAGACAGTCTGATACAGTGTTCTTGTTCTGAGACTGAGGAACTGTGGGCTGCATGATCCAGCTGCTGGATAGGTTAAAATTTTTCTAGAGTTCTGGGCTCAGAGAGTAGCATTTGATGGCTTGATATCCACCAGTGGTGGCTAGTAACTAATGGAATATCACCGGTGTCAATTTGTGGTCAATATTTTCATCAGTCACCTGGATGATGACACAGAATGAATCCCCATCATATTTGCAGATGATACTAAATTATGGGGAATGTTTGATATTTCAAATGGTAGAACTTCGGGGTATAACAGAGAAACTTGAGGACTGGACAAACAGAAACTTCATAGTGTTCAGGAGTAAGTCCTCATAGAGCAGAATAACTCCATGTGTTGGTACTGTCTGGGAAGCAACTGTCTGAAGACAGAAGGACGTGGGGATGCTGGGTTGAAGTTGTACCAGCAGTGTACTGTGACTGAAAATAAGGCAAATTGCCCGATGAGCTACATTAAGAGGAATATGGCCAGAAGCTTGATGATAGTTGAGGAGATGTATTTCAGCAAGGCTACAACAGCATGGTCTTCACTATATTTTGTCTTGCCCTGCCTTGGATGCTTAGACCACAATCATTCTCTGTTGCCAGCAACACTGTGTTTTTCTCATGTACGGGCACAAGATCAAAGCTACCTTGGGTACCATTCTGTAGGTTCCACTTACACCTATGGTTGAAGCGTAGACATATACCTTCATCTTGATTTGCTTCTGGGAGTTCCCTCTTCTTCCTCTCTTACTCCTTCCCTTCCCTCCCCAAAGCCCACTGTTAACTTCAGTCAAATACCAAAAGACACCAGAAATATGAGACAGCTGTTCAGATGCTCAGAGAAATGACCTGAGAAGAAAGAGCCAGGTGATGCATCCCAGGAAATGGATCCCATCCTGAAAGGAAAATGCATTCATCATCCAGATAACTTCTGCCACAGAAAAGCCATCTGGATAAACAAGGGCAGAGTTACACAGTCAGTGTGCAGACCCTCATCCCTTCCTGACCAGTTGCAGAAAGGCAGATGTGTGACACAGGGTTGGGTCTGTGGGTGTAGAGAGGGGAACAAGGGAATGCGGGTGGGACAGAGACTGGGATTTCTGAGGCTAGCTAGCAAGGAGAGCAAGTGCTGTGCTTCCTTCATCAGATCCTTTTGCATCATGCACAAGATTCATAATTGAAATTAGGCCAGTGGAGGCCTCAGACCAACACTTTTTTGTGATCAAGAACCATAAGACATGTACTACTGCAGAGAACCAAGAGAGAGGGGGAAGTGGGATCCTCAGAAGTTCATCTGCAGGATCCCTGGAGCTCCAGCTTCTCCGTTGCTAAACAAGGCAAGGCTAGGCGTCATAGCAGGACCCATCTTCTTCCTACACATCAGCCCCACTGCTGCTCAGGTAACAAATCCCCACTGCAACAGATGCTTCTAAACTGCTGGAGTCATTGACCACAGTGTTGCCTCCCTTCACACAACTGCCCTGCATCCCCACATCCCTTCTCGCTGCCTCTCTCCTGCTCCCCAGCCCTCCAGTGGGAGCCAAGCGCTCTCCAGATCTCTCCCTCACGCCCTGTCTCTTCCATGAGGAAGCAGTCTGAGGTGTTTGTTGGCTAGGGGAGGCAGAGAGGGAGGGTCTGTGGGAGAGGTGGGAAACTGAAATTTAGCGGAAACAATTGGAACATTGTGACAACTTTCTACAAAGCCAGAACAGAGGAGGAATAAATTCTCACTGCAGATTCACAGGCTGACTTGAGCCTAATCAGAAAGTGATTGGGGAGCATTTTCAGCAAAGTTCCCATTTATAGCTCTAAGTAATAGGAGAAGCATTAACCAAAGAAAGCCAAATGTCACCTGCCTCCAAAGGAGGGGCAGACCTTTGAGGAAAAGCCATGTTCAATGCTACTTTCTCAGTTTGGAAAGGGTCTACACTGAGATCTGACTGACAGCTTGAAAAAATATACAAATCCTACCACCCCCAAAAGCCAAGCAGGACATGAGTCCTGCACAGATCTCTTTCCCTCTTGCTCAAGAGAGAAGGCTATAGGCCAGGCTGAGAAGTCCTAGCATGCCCTGTGAAATCACAGACTGGGCTGAATCCCTCATGAATAGGGGAATATTGTCAGAGAGAGAGGCCATTACATGAACCAGCTTGGAAGTTAGCTAGAATATGGCAAATCTATTGAGCAGCTGAGATAACAAGAACACATGCAGGAGAGTTAAAGGCAGAAGGAAATGGGTGTACAGTATGTGCCATAAATTACAAAAGGAGAGTAAGCAGGGTGTGCATGGGAGACTGAGTGCTGTGAGCAAAGGTCAGGACCAGACACTAAAATGAAAAGGTACATGTGTGATGCAGCACAAGCTGTAACCTAACCAGCTTATGGGAAAATCCACAAGGAGATGGGAAAGGAAATATTTTTTTTGTTTACTTTTTTTTCCCCCTGCCAAATACTGCGGGTCACTAGCTGGGACAAGCTCTATGGATAGAAGAACAGACTCTCCAGAGACTGAGCTCTTACATCCCTGCTCTGATGCTGTCAGTTAAAGCTGAGGCATCCCACAGTGTCCACACAAATCAGTATACCCTATAGGACAGGCCTGGGATGCCCAGCTATGGTGTCTGCTTCTGTGAGAGACAAGGTGGGGTTGTTTCTATCATAAAAGTGAAAGCAGCAGGGTGCAAGGGAGCTGCTATACTGGGGCTGGCTTGAGTGATCCATATAGTCCCCTTCTCTATAAAATGAGATGCTATAGGTAATTCCAAACTCTCTCTTTCCTCCCACCTTCCTCTGGAGATCTGGGCATTTCTGCTGAGCGATTTAAATTCCTGCTCTTACCTCATCTACATGCACACTACAAAAGCCAGGGATCTGACCTGGGGCTGTCAGAGTCCCACTTCAGCACTGTTGCTGCAGGTTCCTCCCCTCTTCTCAGGGGAAGAGTTGTGCAGTGGTTAGAGCACTAACTTACACTGTAGATGTGGGCTTCAGTCTTTATTTTTACTATTTCAGTCTTCTTTGTCCTGTGACCTGCTTCCTCATTCATAAACAGTGAATAATATCACTTCCTTATTTTGAAGAAGAGAGAACAAATATTGTGAGTTGTTCTGATATAGTTATGGAAGCTGCAAAATATTGTCATGTGATTTAAACAGGGTTAGAAATGCACAAGCAGTCATATATAAAATATATGCATACACTGTTACTAACACATGGGATATTAGAATCAGTCTTGCAATATTTGGGGTGTTTCTTAAATCTTCAGTTTCTGGGATTTCCTAATTAAAGATCTGGGCTTTCAGAATATATCACTATTTTAAAAAGAAAAGACAGAGATGTGTTCCTAGCTTTCCTGATAGAAGAGTGAAAATCTGAAGGATGACCGAATGTGGCTACCCCTCAAACTGGGAAGCAAATAGAGAAGAGTTTCAAATCACCTCCCCCCCCCCTTTTTTCCCCCCCTCAGTTCAGTGTTTTGGTGACTTCTGAGTTCTATAGGTTTACTGCTATTCTAAGTTTTTCTCTGAAGCACTAGCTCAGGTGCAGAACTCCAAGCAAGGAAAACCAGCATGGTTTTCATCAGGCACTATGGCAGTCTGAACTCCTAGATGAATCTAGCCTGCTCCACTCCCCTCTGCCACCCTGCCTGATATATTTAAAATCTTCAAAGATCTTCCTTTAAGATACCAGGCCTTCCCATTGTGCTGGCTTTTATTGGCTTTCAGGTGCCATTCAGTCAACCCCCTCAGCTGCTTAAATTCTTGAAATGCTAGGATCATATTTCACCTGATCTGGCACTGGAACATGTTCGCTATCTCACCCCAAAATTAATTAAACCATAAATTATCGGAATAAACATGCAGCATCCACTATCACTGAAACAGTCTGGGCTTTGTTGAGCAAACCGCTGCAAGAACAAAGCTGCCTCTTTCTCTTTCTTCCCACCCTGCATTTCTCTTCTCTTGATGTGTATCTGCAAATACAGTAAATACAGTACCCTCCCTCCCTGTTACAAAGGGATATTCTTGTTTTGCCGTTGTCACTGTTTTATAGACTCAGAAGAAACTGCAAAAGCTCACAGGGTGAGGTCTTGCAGGAGAGTATTATAACCAGAGAAGTAACTGTACTGACCTGAAGAGGAACTGTTCTCCAAAAGTACAAGTTTTTGTTTTTGTTTTTGTTTGTTTTTTTGGCAGCCCTGGAAGATACTGTTTTAATTTGCCCCTTGTCTCAGTTTCTCATCTGTAAAATGAGTTTTTCTGTCTGACACTGTAAAGTGAGTTTTTCTGTCTGACACTGGTGCTGACTGTTTAAAAATCCATGAAGGAAAGGTGATTAGCTGATGTGCCCAAGGGGAACATTTAGGTATGTAGATAATTGTTAGTAACAGCCTTGTATCCACCTCAGAATGTAGAATCTGTCTCCCTATAAATCCTTCCTTTCCTATTGTCCATGAAACTTACGCTATGTTAATAACTCTTAAAGCTTGGAAGATATAAAAACTTGCCATTCCAAAATAACCCCCAATTAAACTATTGAAGAGAAAAACCTCAAACAAGGATTTCTATTTCCTATTCTGGACCTGTAAGTAGTTTGGATCTGCTGAGTCTATCTCAGACCTACAGAAGGACTTGCATCCCCTAAAATTTGTTTAATTTTCTTTTCCAGTGAGCTTGGCTGTTCCAGTTAAAAAGCATTATCTCTCCCTATACTTGAGGATAGAGAACTCTGCCACTTCACCAACATGATTCAGAAGAGACCTTTACCCTTATCCCCAGAGTCATCTAATCCTGTCAAATCCCATAAAGAAACTGGACTGCTGCTTGGGTGGGAAACCTACAGAGAATTGCCTGGTTGCTATAGGCAGTGTAACCAAAGGTGGCATTTTTATTCCTTGAATCAGCTGTCAGCCAACACCCTTGCCTGGTATTCAAGGTTGCTGTGGGTTGATAGATATAAATCTGAGCTCCTGACCAGCTCTGGTCTTTAGAAATTCTATAGTACATTTGATTGTAGCTCTGGTGCAAATGCCAGCATCCTGGCTGAATTTCAGCCCTGCTGATTTACACTCTTCTGACTCATACTCCCGCTTCTGTTTCAATAGGATGCTGTACTCTTCTTCAGTTCTTAAGCTTCTGTCTAATGCAGATAAATGCTGTTTCTCCCTAGCCAAAATAAAGCGACTCTGATATTTATTCTGGGGCATTTTTGATGAGCGGTGCCACAGAAAGGTGAATGTGGTGTTTGTTCTTGCTGGGGCCTCACATCTTTCATCCCAGGTGAAATCTGAACTCCTGTGCTACAGGATCTTGACTGCAGATTGAGATCCCCAGGGTACAGGGCCTCAGTTGTATGCTTGCTGCTGCCAGGATGCTCCAGTTGGTCAAAGGGCTCAAGCGTGGAACCAGGCGTCAGGATCAAAGTGTCGTCTGATGCAGTGCATTATCACTATCATCTGCTGGCTTGGTTCTGCTCAGTCCCAAGCGGTTTGCCTGCAGACCCTCCCAGCTCTGCTAGCATAGTAGAAATGTGATGTCTTTGTGAGAAACACCAGGCTAACATAACAAGAATAAGCTTTTCTCTAGCATTTCTGTTTCCATTCCCAAGCTGGAACTTAGAAAATAAGACCAGAAAGGAGGGAATACAGAGGAGTTTTTACCCAGCATTGTCCTTGAACCTCTGGAACTGGTAATTCATGCCAGGTCAGAATTTTTGATGAAGGATCCTACAGGCTGTTGTCTACCACCTATTTCTCATCTGTTGCCATGGACAGAGTGGTGTATAACTGTGCACTGCAAAACTAGAGAGCAGACTCTTGGTTCCTAAGGCATTAATCAGCCCTAGTTTAGACAAGAGCATTTCCCTTCATTTCAGTCTCTCCCTCCCCACAGCATCTCCTGCCAGGATGACCCACTGCCTGGTGAAATTGGCATGGCTGAAATATCCCTCAGAATTCTCTTTGAGGTCAGGAGCTCAGCCTCTGGATCCTCTTCAGTTCTCCTTTCTAGCCCTGAAATTTGATGTTGCCAAGCGAATCTCGTTCCCCATCCCCTTCTTCATATTTTCCAAAGTCACCTAGTCTTAGCTGTTCTCACTGGCAAGGAAAGACTTGGAGAGAAGAGTGGGAGGGGGGGGAGTCCTGGACTTCCTCTTTACCTCTGTAATTTCAGACTCTTCCCCTCTCATTCCTGAGACCATTTTGTTGGTGCCCTATGCTATGCTACTGCCCAAGCTGTTGGCCTTCCCAGCCCTATGCTGTCCAGTTGTCCTCAGATTACTGGGGTTTTACCTGCCCTCCATAAGTAATTCAAACTTTTTTCTTTTTCCCCTTGAAAGACCAAGGAATTCTTCTTCTCTGTTTTATTTCTTCTTTTCCCCTTTTTTGCTCATCTGAAGCTACACTACTCATCCCTCCCATCCCTGTCCCTTTCATGTCTTGTTCTCATTGCAAACTCAGAACTTTCTTCCAAGGAGACCCTATCATAGATCAGCCTGTATTGCATCTCCCTCACTTTCTGGTCCCAGTCACTTCATCTGAGGAAGCCTATACATCTCACATACTTTCTCAGGACAATGGTTGTCTAGAGAAAAATCTTTTGACTCATTTTTTTCCTCACTGAAATCCATTCCAGATCTTTCAGATCTGGAACTAGCTGGTGGACAGGGTTTTCTTCCATCCTTATTCACAGTGATTTTTATTGCTTCCTTCCCTTCCTCATCATGTACCCAGTGAGCTCTTTAAGGCAGGTCACATTGTTTGTCAGCATCATGTTATTTGTCACTTGATCACTGATGCTTTCCAGATTTGTACTGCTAACTGGGTTACACGTAGTCTGAATGTAGTCTTCTTTGGGGTCCTCCAAGTCTCATTTGCTTTGTCTTGTGCATTGTTTTACCCAGGCAGAAAACACGAGCCATCCAGGGCATCTGGTTCTTGTGTATCCACCCTAAAGCCCACTGTAGCCCTTGCTACACACAGACCTCGACCTTCTCCAGTCCAGCAGAGCTGAAAGGTCTTGTGCTCCAGCAAAAATCTATCCAGGAAAAAAGTTAAGTATTAGATGAACCCTCCATGCTAGTTAGTCTCCTGCTGATATATGTCGAAGACAATCAGAAGGGCAGGTGAGTAATGAGTGTATCCTGCAAGGGGCTGTGGGTAAGACCAGCTCTCTTCATGGGGCTAATGTCATGTGTGGCTGACCAGACTTCTCTGAGGCTTCAGTCCAGCTACTAGCTGGAGCAGCAGTTTCAGGACAGGTTCTCCTGCCCTCTCCTTAGCAGGAACTGTTCTTTCTTCTCTTATTCAAGTATCACTCTGTAACCATATATGTCACCTCTTTTCCAGACTCATCTCGCAGAGTTATGTATCTCTTACCAGATGTGGCCTTAAAATGACTCTTCTACTTTCAAATTGCTAAAGGAAAGGCCTGTTCACTCACAGGACTTGGGCTGGGTAATTCGACAGGTTGTTTTTAACAGCATAGGATGAACAGCTGATCTGCAGACAGTCTGTTTCTTTGAGCAAGAAATTAAAATGTTTCTACATTTTGTATTTCCCTAGAGATGTAGGGAAAATGATAGAGTTTCTCTGCTGATTCATCTGCTTTTACAGTTTTGGGTGTTATGTTTATTTTCCCAAAGCGTTTTTTTTCTTTCCCAGTCTCTCCCAGGTCCCAAGGTCGGAGCTGATGTCTGCACTCCGAGTGCATCCTGTTTGTCATAGAATCATTTAATTGCCATTTAAGAGAACTTATGCAACTGACCTTTAACATGGCAGAATCTCCCTGCTGCACTTAATTCTTTATGCTGACATATGAAAAGAAAGAAAAAAATCCTTCCTTTTGGCTAATGGGAAAGTCTTCCCACAGGGGAGATGAAAAAGGCAGGTGGGGTGAGGGAGCTGATGGAGTTCAGAGTGGTCAGTGGTTGCACAAAGGGCTTGGTTTGGATGCTGCCTGCTTCTAGGGGAAACTGCAGTACTCACTGTTCCACAGTAAAGAGGACAGGGTTTTAAAAAGGGGGGAAATTAATGACATTATGGGCAAATGGATCTTACTTTATTTCTAGGACATTGTAGAGAAGTTCCATAAATCCCTTTCTTTAAATTAACCACAAAAGATGTTTTGTTCAAAGAGAATCTTCAGATTTGGTAGGAAAAGGAGAGAGAAAGAGGGAGAGAGAGAGAAAAGGGGGAAAAGGAGAGCTGGATTGCTCTTCTCTGTCTGTTCTTGTTCCTTTTAACACATGATATTGATAAATAATCATCTGGCAATGCCTGATAGTGGCTGGCAGTGGATTGACTGGTTTGTGTCGGACCAAGAATTATAGGATGTTGCACCCCCTTCCTAACTGGATGGACACAGTTTTCAAAGCCAGAGAATAACCGATATGGAATAACAAGCAGTCTATAATGCACTTTCCAGATAAACAATGGACTGTATGATACGAAGACAGTCCTGAATACCTGACACTCATGCTCTTCCTCATGAATTAACTATGAAAATCAGCTCATAAATAACAGACTGGCCCCAAGGCAAATAGTAATATGTAAAATCTCACACAAAATAAAATCATGGCTCAAGAATTTCAACAGTGACCCAGCAATACCCCTCCATTATACTGCACCTTTTGTGTGTCACAGACACAGGAGCTGCTGAAGTCTCTGCCCTGAGGACTCTGTGGCTTCATTTTTCTTCTGTGAAGTTTTGAGATACTGACTGTGAATCAGAGCCAGAACTAATGGGTGTGGTGGAGAGTAAATGGGGGTAAATGGAGTTCAGCTACTTCTACGCGCCAAAGGCAAGGAGACAACTCACTGGGCAGAAAAAAACCACCTTTCCTTCCTTCCTTACATCCACTGAATGATGTGAAATGCAGCTCACTGATACCAGTGTCCCTTGTCATGAACTGGATCCCCCATAAGCATCCAGGTTACTTTCCCCTAAAACCAGCCCCATGTCAGACACCTTTTGTTTGCAATATGGAGGCCTGCTGCCACCTCTCTATATAAGGGCACGTAGAGTTCAGGGGGGAGAGAAGTACACCTTTTATTAGTTGAGAAAAGAATTTTTCTGCTGAGATTGCTGAAGACAAGGACATATGCAATGATATTTAGTTCATTTGTGATTTGGCCCCATACCCCTTGAGAGCAGGACCACGTGGTCCATTTATCATCGGTCACAAACAAACAATGCGTATTTTTAGCATCTTCTTTCAGGGAAGATTAAAAAATAATTTGAGTTAGCATGACATGACTTAGGTGGGGACCCTTTTATGCTTTTTTGTTTGTTTAGACAATTGGGTCACAGGAAAGCACTCCTGTGAGAACCATTCTCATTCCCAGAGATCCAGGGTGGTGGAAAGGAGGGAGGGAGTTGAGATTAAAGCTAAAATAAAACATCCTGTGCAAAAAGTCATTGTCCATGTAACACTAATTTTGAGGCAATTTAGAGGGACAGCAGAAAAGTTCAGCCTTAATTCTGCCCATTTTCATCATCTGCCTGTACCATAAAATACATCATCTGTAGAGCCTGCCTTCATCTTTGTCAGATAACAGAATATATATCACTCAGTGTGGTGTGTCTTGTACTTGCTACATCTACAGTTCATACAGGAAGTCTCCACTGTGCACTTGTGCACCTTCCAAATGGTCAGCATTTTACAACTGCTGGTTAAATTTTAATTTTTTTAATTGTACTAATCTTTACTTTTTCCAAAATTCAACTTTATACTTAGTTCCCCCTAATTTTTTGATAATATTTCTTTTAATCCACACTCTAACTGTACTGTGTTTCCATGCACAGTTTGTGGGATTTGAGCTAACAGCTTTAGATTCATGTAGCCAAGGAGAATTTCAGCAAAGAAACTCACCAGCCACATTGTAATTATCATCTTCCCTAATTATACCTGATTTAATTAGGAATCAATTCACATATCAAAAAAAAAAAATCGCTCTTCTGTTGTCTTTTGAATGTGGTGGTGGGACCTCTTTGTGTGTGGCAGCAATCTCAAACAATTAGTCTGGTACCAAGCAGAGACTGTTAAACCTCCATTGTCCTTAACATCTGACTGGATGAAGAAAAGGGATGTTTTGGGGGTGATATTTATCTTGACGTGTTGCAAAAATGGCTCCCAAAAATCAGTGTGGAGGTAAACTTGCTTGGGTTTCAGTATTGTTCACCAACAACCTGCTAGCACAATCCTGAAATTCACTAAATAGCACTTTGGTGTAGTCAAGCCTGTGCTGGGCAATGTGGTCCCTTTACCATGCTGTTAAAAGACTGGGGACATGATCCAGTTAGCAAATCTGCTTGTGGCAGCATATAAAAACTTTTATGGAGTTGCATTATTCTTCTGCTTTGGAAAAATGCCAGACAAGTAACCCCCCCTCCCCCCAACTTTTCAAACCTATAATGCAAGAGGTTTGAGTGAAATGTCCATTTAGCTCTTAGACAGCCATCACATCTACCCCAATAGCACATGGGGGGCACTACCTGGTATCAGAGCTCAGCTTAGGACAGTTCTTGTCCTTTCACCTCCCCTGTCATGGGCATGGCATAAACAGCTCCACCACTGTTTCCGTTCCAGCTGTTCAAGGTTATCCTTCCCAACTCCTTTCCTCTCTGCCTCCTCATCCATATTCTGTTGCCACACATCTGGCTTTGAGCATGGAGCCACTTCTTGGATCTAGTCCCTAGCAGCTGTCTGCTGCCAGCACTTCCCCACAGAGGACAGGGATGGGATCCAAAAGGCAAGGGGAAATGGAGGACAAGCTGGGAAAGTCCACAGCAGGTGGAGGCTAAGACAGAACTGAATCTCCACAGGAGCAAAGTCTTTTTCCCTCCCTGCCACTCGGCTCCAAGGGCTTCTGCCTCATCAGCATGTCTCTCCCTTCCACTTCTCTATTATTTCTCAAAATATAAACTGCCATCCCCACCTCCTTTACTTCTGAATGTGCTCTTTCTTGATGCAGCCCTCTACAGCAAGTTGTGTTGCCAAAGCAGATTGCTGAAAACATCCCAATTGTCACAGCAAAAAAGAAGTAAAGGTGAAACATGACATATCCTGGTCAAACAATTAGGAAAGAGACATTTCTTTCATTTGCCCAATGGCAGGTGCCAACTAGACACAACTGCAGATTTTAATCTGTGTGGACCCTCCTCCTTGTTTGAGCAGGAGTATTTCAAAAGTTATGAAGTGCCAACAACAGTGACTGAGCGCTGGAGAAGGGGAGATATGGAGCCTGCCAATGTGTTATCTATGGCATGTGCATAACAACTGAAGGTCACATTATGTCTCCAGGTTTGTCAGATGAAACCTCTCAATGTCATGAAGAAACTGGGATTGCCTTCAAAATCATCCCATGGTTTGTCTTTGTGCTAGAGTAAGAGGGAAAGGCAACAGAAAACTAGATTTGATCAAAACCCACCTGAAATCTTCAGAGCTTGTCTGTTGCCTTCCAAAGCTTTGGATCAGGTCTTCTCTCTGCCCTTTGACAGGTTTGGCCTCATGATAAATCCCAGAGCCAGAAAGCTCTGAGCAGAGACAGATTAGTATCTTGTTCTCAGAAGCCTAAGACTGGGATATATGGATCTGTTTATTTTGCAGATGCCAATAGCTAACACATCCATTGTGTTCAACATACACAGTGCTCTGAAACTGCTGCTAAAAGAGAACAGACTTTTTAGCTGGCTTATTATTAGCCTACATGCACTGGGGATAGGTCCCTGGCTTTTAGTTCACCCTTGCTCTCAGTTTTATTTCAGCACACTGTCCTATTAACGATCCAAGCACTCTTTGAGCTGCATTTTATTAAGTTGCCTGGAGGCTCTCTGGCATCAGCAATATAAATATACTTGTGGTGATATTATTATTATTAGATTCATGCTAATAAAAGGACAACAACACAGTAAAAGGCCTTTAATCAGTCTATGCTGTGTAGGCAAAACCAAAGCTTTTTACTGGGAATTTTTTCCTCTAGCTACATAGGGTCCTGTTCATGTGAGTGGGGGAAAAAAAAGACCATCAGCTGAGTGATTAATTTGCAAGGCTTTGCTTCTCTGATGAATTTTGCTCCTTTTCTCTGCTACATATTTGGTTTGGAATTTCCTTGTCCTTACTCAGAATTTCGCAGAATGAACCACTAACATCCAGTAATAAAACTTGCACCAGGAACCTGCAGACTCTTATCATCCACTGAAGAAAGATCCCAATCCTTGGTTAGTGCAAGCTGAAGGAGATGATCTGGTGGATCAAAGTAACCCAAGGGCCAGCCAGAAACAAATGTCATGTTGAAACACACGTGGGTAGTGACAAAGGAAATCCCCCAAGGTAATTACTGAATCTACTCATTGCTTTGTCTGGAAAAACACAGTAAATGCTTCCCTACTTCATTAGGGCATTGTGAGGATAACTTCCAGTAAAGAATAGGAAGTCCAATGCTCCTATGAGGATGGTGACACATGAACTCCCTCATGGACTGGACTCATTTCACTCCCTGCTTCTTACTGGCATGTCTGTGTCCCATTTCCTCCACAAAAGGACCTTAATCTTGTAGGTCTGAAGCAGAGCCATAAAGAGAAACTTTAGTACCCAAGCATACACACAACCATGTTCCTCCTTTCAGTCACCACCAAACTGAGTCTGCAGCTCCCTTTCTGGTACAGTCACAGCACCCTCCAGGGCTTGTGCATGTTTGCCTCCTTTTGGTATCCATCACACCTCACTCTTGCTGCAGCACTACTCAGGACTGCTTTGTACAGAGAACAAATATCTCTCCTTTTCCTAGCTCTTCTTTTGCTCTGGGAAACACATTTTTGCTGGTCCTGGGCTTCAGACATACCTTCCACCCCATCTCCCTTTTTATAAAACCATTCTACTCTGAGTAGTTTGTTTTCCTCTTGCACCATCCCCATTTTCTTTCTGTCTTTTTTAAAGTTTTTTTGCATGGCTTTTTGCTGGTGAAGCTCAAAGCCTGCACTGCTCACCTCAATAGAAATTATTTCAGTCTCACACCTTGATTTTATAACTCATATTAAAAAAAAATTATATGTGCTTCTGAATAGCTCAGTACTCCCTACAGCTGTCCTGAACTTGAAACAAAGTTCGAATATCTCTCTAGAAATTATTGTCTGTATTAACTACAAATGTATTTTAAACTCTCAGTATGCTAGTGGAGATAAATCCACCAACTTTCCCCATGGATTCTCGTATCGCATTGCAGGCCAAGACAAAAGAGAGGCACAGCTGTGGGCAGGCTTCTCCCCTGGTGCTCTAGGGGTGTCTGCGCTGTCATGCTTCCACCCTCTTGACTCTGCCCTGAAATACTTCCCAGGTGGCTTCCTTGGCAACACCAAGGAGGCACTGGTGTGACTTGTGTTTCAGCTTTCTCTGCTTTCTAGAGTCAATGGATGCTCTGCAAAGGAGACCTGAAACCTCCAGAGTGGTCTGGTTCAAGTCATGGGGATCAGAAGCTAAAGCACTTGTGCAGAGTTTTGCTACAAAACACAATGTAACCTAGAGGATGGTATGTTTGTAATGGCATGAATGCAACATAATATAAACTGCAGGCAAACCAGGTCCCTCAGATATGAGGAACCTGTCTAAGAGCCCTCTTGAAGGACATCTTTAAGGGCACAGTGACTGTGTTTATACTGAGGTGTAGGAGAGATCCTGAGGTCAAGTATGCAGTCTGTCCACATTACTTGTGTGTGGCAAGGCCTTGAAGCTAATAGTGGTGCAATCTAGCTGATACTCCCCGTATAGCAGTGTGGACACCCTTAACTTATCCCCCACAGATATCTGGAGGTACAACCAAATTATCTGTCAAGAAACTAGGCAGTAATAAAGGTCACTTCTAAAGACAACCAGTCATTGCTGCCCCAGAACTTAGGGGAAATTGAATTCTCTCTATATAGCTAATAAAATCCCTACCCTAAATCTGATTAATGTGAAGTCATTCCTCTCCCCACGTCAGACCATGCAAATTATCATGCACCCAGACAGGCTGTAAGCCCTGAAAAACTGCATTAGAATCCACATCTACAAAACCACAAAATTAGAGCAGGCATGCAGGGGCTGGAATAGTTGAATGAATCTTAAGCCTGATGTCCTTGGAAAGAAGTTTTGTTGGAAACTCCAAAGCATAGATAGCAATATATCAGACAAAACTCCAGAAAGTATGGCTCCTGGGGAATGGCATAAGGAACATAATCTGAGTGGTAAAGAAACCAGAATGATTAATTTCCACTCTTTGAAAACCCATTTGCTGTCTGTGTCAAACAAGAAGGGTTTTGACAGTGAAAGGAGCTTTCAAGACAATTTGACAATTATGCATTATTTTCTTTTATTTTATTTTGGTAGCATGTGATGCATATCATTGAACTGGGAGATAAGAAAGGCAGGGGGAAAGAAGCCCACCCTTGTTTTGAAATGGATGCTAGTGAAGAGATGAGTCTAGGTGAATGTTTTATACACATGCTGAAAAAGAAAAGAAGAAAAAATTCCCATCTACTCGTCTCACCTCAGTCCCCATCTCCATCTTTTTTGAGCTGGAACTTTTCTAAGCTACCCTTCAATACCATCTGCTCTACCATCTCAGAAAGCCAGAGAAATTCTAGGATTACTGACTTAAACTGATTTGTTAAAAATTACATTTTTAAAATCTTTTATTCATATTTCCTAAGAAGACTCACGGATTGTACAGCCAGAAATGAAAAAAAAACAAACAAACAAGCAAACAAAAAAGTGATCATCTAATTGTTCTGTTCCCTCTCATGGGCCAGAAAGCCTCACTCAGTAATTCCCACTTTTATGCTTGTAATTTTGTGGTTGAACCGGCATGCAAATTTTAAGACAACTCCTTGCCTTTATTTCACCAAGTGTTTGGTGAATGTCTTGCAGTGGTTAATTATCCTCAAACTGAAAGTCAGAGACTTACAGCTTATTTTCTAATTTACCTTCTGACTTCACCTTGCAACCACTAGAACTCCTGCCTTTGCTGACTAGCTCAGAAAGCTCTCCCCCACTAAATACATTCTCCTACAGTTTGTTTTAAAGTTGCTATAGGAAGTGAAGCCCATTGGGCATGTTCCAAAGACACAAGACAGATCTGTGCATTGCATAATAGTTTTGCAATGTGAAGAGAGAAGAAAGAGAAAACAAGCAAAGGAAATGGGTGAAAGAGAATGATGCACAGTCTTTTTCTTTATTGTGGCTCTTGTCTTCTCTTAGCTCAGTTCTGTCCTGTACTGAAGGGATTAAGGTTAGGCAGAGAAAGTCTTGGAATCTAAGTCTGAACCCAAACCTCATGAGCACTTTACCTCATCTCGAGTGAGCGAGGAGTTAAGCTCAGCCCTGTGTCTCCACTACACATTAAAGACTCTATCTGCCTACCTAATCTAGCGGCTGGGATAGTTCCCACCAGCTGGGTTTATTCCCTGGAGCTGAGATAACTTGGAAGACCGAATAAGGTCTCAGGGTAAGCCTGGAGCACCTAAACACTTTGTAACATAGGAGCAACATTTTGAGTAAAGAGTTGGTGAAATATTGCTTGCCAGGTGTTGCTGCCTCCCTCTGCAGCTCTGGCTAGAGGTGATGGAGGGAAGAAGGGAAGGATATTTAAATAGGGGGAAAATACATATATTTTTTGACTCTTGCCTGCTTCGCCTGGTCCACAAAGTTTGTCACAGACTGAGCAGCACCCTTCCTTTCTGTGAGTGAGATCTTTGCTATACTTTGGCTTTACTGCTATTGCTCACTTCCAGCTAAACACCAGCAATGTGTCCCTCTTTGGACAGTGTTAAATGGAGCCTTCTCGGCAGGTCAGCATGAGCCTCTTGAATAAAAAGGGCATGTACTGTCAGGCAGCTGAGTGGGACATGAAAATCATGGATGGGAAAAACTTGGAGCAACTCAGTTCGCTTAAAATATATACTTACATATATCTCCTTTCTTCACAAGCAACACATCCTTTAGGTGGCATCAGCAAATCAGCAGCTTGGCTGTCAGGAAAATAAAAGCTGTGTGTAGCCTGAGCTGTACATAGGTAGCAATAGGTCCAGTCAACTGGGAATGACTGGCACAACTCAGGTCCCAGGAGAGCAGGATGAGCAAAAGGCCAAGGCAGATCACAGACCAGGCCTGATATGCATTAGCAAAGCTGACTGATTTCCTGGGATGTGTCTGATCAGTGGTGGTATAGTCAATGCATATGGTGGTCAGCTCCAGCCAGGGAGATGAAAGCAGTCATTGCACAGTCTGGAAAGGAGCATGCTTTCACCGTTCTCATGTGCCAGGCATTCAGGCACTCAGCTCATTGTAATGAGCCACAGCTCCACATCTGTGCAGACAGGGACAAGAACAACTCAGAGGAAGCTAAGAGCAGTGATTTCCCCCCGGCCCCTCCACCCCGGTCCACCCTGGATCAGGGCCACAGCATGTTGTTGTGGTGGTGGGCCTAGATTTGTTTTGACTCTAGCCTGTTGTTTGTAGGGTGACCTGAAGCCTTAACGACCATTTCCTTTTGAACTATCTCAAAGTTTCCCAATTAAACTGGACAGCAGGTAAACAGGAGGAAGAAAGCTTTAACAGAGAGCCCTGCCAAAGCTCTGCTGGATCATCCAGTGAGCACTGGAGAACTTGGCAGGAGAAGAATCACAGGGTTGGATCAAGGCTATTCATTTTTAACTAACTACTCCTGACATTTCTCTTTTCACACAGATGCACAGCATTCAAAGATTTTGTCAGTGGTTCTTCTATGCAGGCTTGCATTTCACTCTTGAACCATTCATTGACACAAACCTTGAAAGGGAAAAATCTTTAACTTAAATGCTCTTGGGTGGAGGAGCGAGAGAAAAGAAAATACATAAAAACAACAACTGTGACCCGCAGAACCTACAGAGGCTGTGGAAGAGGGAAGGGTGTGCTTGAGCAAATGCTAGGATGTCATTTGGCCAGACACTTCCACCTCCAAGGTCACCCAAGTGTTTTGACTGAATAATAAAATGTTGTGTGTCTCATCCTGAAACCTGGGAGGACTGGGAAACAGCAGGGGTGGAGGAGTAACAGAGAGGGAGGGAAAGGGGGGGGGGGTTTAGGAGAGCAAATCAGTCCTTATTTCCTTATTGCTCTAAAATCTGTGGAGTCTGATCACACAAATATTTGCAGATCCTGGCAGTAGCATGTGTAACAGAGTATGTGATCATTCTAAGACTGACCCCACATCTATTTTTCTTTTTTAATTTTTGGATGTTGCTGCCTGTTCTCCCAGCCACTGCAGGGGAGAGAAATAAAAAGCCAGAATCACTAGTGTTGAACTCTGTTTCCCCCAAATTTTGTGGCTGTTTTCTCAGCTTAGAAGAGAAGATGTTCCAGGGAAAGAGAAGGAATTGTAAGAGGAAAACTTCCCATGGAGAACATCATTGTTCTTTCCTTGTGGGATCTGAAGAAACCAATCAGAAAGTGACAGGAATTTTGCTACTAGTATCTCAAAAGGAAAGAATCAAGTCTACATTCTTCTAAAATATTCTTTGCCTTAAAAACCAAACCAAACCAAACAAAAAGCCCCTTAAACTCTATGTGAGGTGGCATTGGGGCATTCTTATGTGCCACCAGCTCTCTGCCTCATAAAGATAGGCAGCAGTTCCTGAACTATAAAACAGGGAAATACATTTTCCTTTTGCAATGTTAGATATTCAGAATGCAGAGAACTTTTTTAACTTTCTGGTCCTACAGTATCCCCTAAAGGATGAAACTTTGATATGATGTATCCACTTTGCCTCTCTAATCATGGAGGAAGAAGTTGTCTTATTAAACTGGGACTGTTTATCCAAATTAAAAACCCAGTATGAAGCATCTGTGAAAGCAAGTGCTATTGCATGTTTAGATAGCAACTGCAACTAAAACCTATGGGAAGATCAAAGGTTCAACCCAGGCTGAAAAGTGGAGTAATATTCCTGTGGTTTCATCTTTTCTGCATTTCTTCCCTGTGCTAGTTGCCTCCTGTAACCATCTCTACCTCATATCCCCTCCAGAAAAGACATGTGGATCTACTCTTCAGTGCTCCTGTGGTACAAACAGAGCAATGAGGATATATGTTACTGCGGAAAGCTTGCTGAAATATTTGCTGACTCTGCTTTGTGCCCCTAGTACTGCCCAACAGTTTTTAATGCAGAAAAGGGGAGCATTGTTTCCAAGGAAAAAGAGAAGGAAATGGAAAAGGGGGTTGAAAGGTCAGTAGGCCATCCTTGCTCTAAATGAAATCAAGCTAGGATGACAAAGTTAGTCAATTTACTCTTGTGGAAAAGAAGGCAGGAGAGAATAAGGACTTTCTCCCCTCTTAATGTAATGAGGGCTTTCTGTATAAATACAGTCTCTAAATTATAGTATTAGTTATAACTTATTTATATTTTTGGTATACTTAATTTACATTTCTTTTCTGTGATCACGAGTATTACATAACCAAGAGCAGGAACTATGTAGTATTTCCCCAAAAGACAATATATTTGTTTTAACCACCACTGCATTATAAACAGATCAGATCAGCAAAGGGATTTATACTGAAGTCTGTGTCAGTAAATACTGATGATTGGCCCAGGCCAGCTGCTGCCTGTGAGATCTTTTGCTGTCCATGTGTGGGTCACAGCCTGAGGTATTATATCTCATCTGAGAGCAAAATCTGAACTGATGGCCTTGAATTGAGCGCCAGCAGAAGGCTTTTTAGGTATGATCCAAATCTGTTCAAGTCAGTAGAAAGTGCCCAAAGGGGAACCAAGTTAGACAGCAGAAGAGTTTGTGTAAGTCCAGGGCATAATGAGAATCGAGAATTTTACTCAAGCGAAAAGCTTTAACGTTTCACCTGAAGGCCGGTGATGCTTGTAAGAAGAACTACTGCAGACTGTCAGGGTAAGGCTTGGATGTGCCCGGCATCTTCAGAGACTGTGCTAGGCCATCTGTGGGGCCGAGCAGTTGTTTGGCAGCAAAATCTGAGCCCCATGTAGTCTGGTTTCCATGGAAACTGTCTGAGGGTTACACAACTCTACAGACTTTTTGATTTCCAAGTGTTGAAGCGTTCTTCTTGCCACCTCATTGTACCTGGGCAGGTCTAGTGACTAACAGTCCCTTTTCTCCAGCAAAAGCCAGTCTCGCGTTTGACTTCGAACCAGACCCCAATGCCTTCAGAGTGTCCCATCCCCTCTGGGAACTGGACACAACTGGGCAAAATCTTCAAGTCTTTATGGCTCTTTGGAAGATGTCCCAAGCAAGCAGCTGCACTGTTATCCCACCTTGACTCCAAAGACAAGATTTCTGAACTGAAAAGAGAAGGATCCTTACCCTGTAGAGGTGATTCCTCTGCTTGGAAAAATAGAGGCACTGACTAACCTTCTGTCACTGTTGTGCAGACTGTAGCTGCTCAGTTATTGTCTGGGTGAAAATCAGGTTGCTACTCAGTGCAGCATGCTTAAGGATAGTACAATGGCCTGGGGTGCTGGAAGTCCACACTGGGCTCTAGGTTTTGGGGACCTAGTTGTAGTAACAAGCCATAGCAATACAGTACCAGTTAGCATGGACTTGCATAAGAGGAAGGGTGAATACTCCCCTTTGCTCCTACTGGAAATGATTCTCAAAAGTAACAGATACACTGAGGAATGTGGGTATCATCCTCAGACTTCAAATAAGCTTGAGGTTTGATCCATATGCAACTGAGAACTATCAGCTATGGCGAATCTTCTTGAAATCATAACAGCTTCCAAAGATCATACACTTCATACTCTTCATCAGTCTGTCAGATCCCCACTTCCACTGGCTCCTTGGCCTGCTGGAAAAACTGAGGCCCATCTGAACTACATGCAGTTGAACAATATCAGAAGTAGATGCTGGGATTGGAAGAGGGACTGTCATTTTCTGCATCCATGTAAAGCACCAAGCACAACCTGAGGGCAACCTTTAAGAGCTCCAATGAAATAAATATTGTTGTTAGTTTAAGCTCCAGGCCACTGCACAGTGTTGTCTCTCTGTGTCTCTCTCTGCCTCTCTCTGGAGTCTGGTTCATACACCACATACATTTTTTGCATAGCCTGAACTTGCTTGCTAGAGGTCAAACACTGATGCTTTTATTTCTGCCTCAGCCCTCCTGACTGAAGAAAGAATAAATATTTGCTTAAATTTAAGCCCATTTTGGTCTGGAACTTGAGGCACAAAACTGTTTGGATGCTATGCAAAAGAGGAAAGGATCCAGAATGCCTTGCCCCGACTCTCCCTCCCCCCTCCCCTCCTATAACATCACCCTGGGATTCCAAAAAGACTCAAAGTATTTTGCACAATATTTGAAAATAAATATTGCTCATCCTTGAGCCGATAGTTTGGAGCCCAAATGGGTTCAGGATTTATAACGGAAAGAGTGATGCAAGCTTAACGCTATGTGAGCCATGTGCTGTTACCATCCAGCAACCAGCTCCCACCCAGTCTCCTTGTATGAATGGTCATTTTCTTCCAAAATATTCCAAGGACCCAAGACACTCCTGATTAACCCCTTCCTGAAGGGTTTAGACCCCAACAGGGATCATTATTGTGCCTAGACAGACTAGTGAGTAACAGGTAATACTTTATTATTATTCTTTAGATGCCGCCTTCTCTGGAAGGGCTTGCCTTTTTTCCTAGTGCAAAGATGTTTCTCTGAGATCAAGTGAAGGCTGGAATAAAGATCTGGGGAAGGGACGTGATGGGATACCATTATTAACTTAGAAGGGGGAGGAGACAGAAAAGTCATCCATCGCTCCCAGTCCCCTCTGAACCGAGCTATCATGGCTTACCCACAGGCCTAATAATCTTCATCATTTTGAAAAGGACACATCCCGCAAGGAAAAGAGTCAGAGAAGATGGAGGTATAGAACAAGCTGATCTATAAAGATAATTCGTTCCATGTTTCTGTACTTTTGACTTGTTCAGTGCTTTGACTCATGAGAGCAGAATAATGCCAAGGTGTTATGGACTGGAAATGCAGCTCCCTGCAGAGAGGGACTTGGCTGGGACTTGAGCAATTACCTAAGTAGCCTACACCTGAACATAAAGCTTCTGGAGAAGTCTCATCTGAGGCGCTCTAACCCTCGTGGCTGTGCCCCAGCTGGTATAAGGTGAAACTGTGTGCATACACACAAACCACACAGAGAAGAGGGTGATAAATGCCCCTGTGCAATCCTCTCCCTTTGCTCCCCTCTCTGCTCTACCCTGAGCCCAGCCAGCCCATTTCTCCTGACAAAGTTGACTGTGAAGACAAGGGAAAGGAAAGGAAAGAAAAGGCAACACCAGTTTCAGGCAGCAGTGTCGCGAGTGAAGCTCTGTGTCACGCCAGTCAGGCACATGACCATGACGATGTACCAATTATCTTTTATAAATAGCTGTGAGCAGATGTTCAGCCGGCAAGTGGCTGTGTCAGTTGAAGCCATTACAGCTCACAGATGCTTGGCGTAGCTTTCCAGCCAAAGATTACCTCTCCCGCAGCTCTGCTGGCAGTCAGCTCCGCTTCAAGCAAAAGTCAGCTGGATTAGCTCACACCACCTGGATCAGCTGCTTGCACAGAGCTGGCTGACTCTGCGCTGAAGCAGATTAGGGAGTGCTCATGTGATCCTTTCTGCCAGTAGCGATCAGGGGCCAGCCACCTCCAGGCAGTACAGCTAAGTCTGGAAGAGGGTGCCTGGCCTCACTCTGACCTACGTGTGCACATGGGAAGACATGTGTATGTTTTACGTGTTCAGAAAGAAGGCTGTGTTGTAAGAAGCTAGAACATACAGCCAGAAGCTTTTATTCAGCCACCAACTTTCTGATGATTTCAGGGCCTCCTACAACCTTCATTCTTCTTCTGTCTTCTTCCTCCTTCCCCTCCTCTTAGTCTGGATTGTAATTCTTGTGCAGGAATTGCCATTTTACTGTGACTTGTGCAGCACCTAACCCAATGGCAGACCACTTATGAAACTATAATGATAGACTAAAAAAAAAAAAGAGCACTTTCACAGGAAGACCATTTGGAGTTATTTATCCTGTGTCTGTAGAATGCATATCACAGTGGGCCCAAACCTTATTCAGTGCCTTTAACTGCTTCCATAGTGTACCAGATAGCAGTAGTTTGATCACATGCCTCCATTTCTTTTGTGCCCCACACATCCATTTTTTACACACATGTAAAGAAACAGTGGACCAATGATGTGAATATATGGCTTTTCTCCTGCTGTGCTGGCACATGTATGGTAAGACACACACAGATGTGGGGAAACATACGCTGATTTAAATAAAACTTGCAAAGTGCCAGAGCACACAGAGATCTGCTCCCCCCCAAATGGAACAGACAAGCTAGAAAAACTGCAAGTTGAGAGGGATTTTGTGTTTTCTTTCCCTCTCCACTTTTATCTCTTTCTTTTTTTATCTCCCTTTTTCTAGGCCTGTTGAAGCCTCTAGCAAAGTTGGTATCACTTGCCCCCTGGCTGGACTCAGATAACAGCTACATAATTCCTGCTTCCCAGCCTCGGCAGTGCATTTTTTGCTTTTGTTAAACCTGGAATCCAAATTTAATTAACGCAAAAATTATAATAAAAATAAATCTTGAGACAACTGAACTCTGGGTCACAAAAGAGGAGAGGTGATTGACAGCTGAAGAGGAGAGGGAAGTAAATGGTATGATTAGCTTCCTTCTGATTCATCCATTCACCTACTGGGGGTGGATTTGTGAAAAAAATCAAACATGATATCAGTATGGATGTTGGGTACAAAGCAAAATATAAACTTGCACGCACAAAGGAGAGAGATCCTATCTCTACTGATGAATTCCCTGGGAGACAACTTGGAAGCCTTAGCCAAGTCCCACAGAGCAGTGAGTGCCTGACATGCATCCAAGAGGCATGAGTATATTGACTTGCCCAGTGCTATGTTTGCAATCTGGAGCTCTTCTCCAAGATATTAGCTGCTACCCCAGCACTTTGGGGAAACCTAAAGTGACTCAAGCTGGCCTTGAAGATGAGTATATGTATAGAAGAATTGTTCCACTTTGACACGTGAAACAGCATTTTGTCAAGGCATGCGACAGAAGACGAACCAGGGTGTGATGAAACGAGTGAAGGAAATTGCTTTTAATAGATCCTGTGAGCCAGGGCCCTGCTGGCTAGCACACTCTGAGTTACAAGGCTTCTCTCCCAGTTTGGGACACTATGTTTTCAGTGCTCCGGTCACAGTCATGCCTGACCAGTGGTATGTGGACTAAAGGAATAGTACAGACAATTGCATCATATACAGACCGATGGGCTAAGCTATTGCCATGAGCACTATCCACTGGTGCACACATATTTTCCTGCTGTCACAACTGCATGATGTCTGGGGCTGCATGGGGCACCCTTGCATGTTTACAGGTTCCCTCCTGTTCAGGGCTTCTTTCATAAACAGGGCACTCAACAAGAAAGAAAGCAACTCAACACAGAGATTGTGCTGCAAATCTGCAGTCTCAGATGATCCTTGCTCCTGGGGGCTCTTCTGCTACTTGAAAATAAAATTAAAAAAATAAGAAATTCTAGGATCACTCTGAAGACACCTCCTAAAGCCAGTCAAATTAATGCAACTAGCTTTTCCATTGGGAACCTTCCTACACAGACACTCTCTGAAAAGGGGAGAGGATTGGGATTTGCATCCCAGTGAAGTCTTCTGGCTTTAGCCACAGGAAAAGAAATAATGCAATTAACAAGAGGACAGCCTTCCCCTGATGCACTTCCCTGGGAAATGTGTCCCCTATACTATTTGAGCCATGAGCCCCTTAAAAGAGAAAATGGGTTCAGATTGTGGACACGTGCTCTCTGTTAGATCCAGCCAACAGCAGAGCTGCTTGTGTGAAAGTTCCCCAACTGGACCAGGTTTTCAGAGACCTTGTTATTTAAGTAGTTAACTAATTCAGTTTATGGTGACTCAAATGGGTAAGGAAGCACACAATGGGAGACATTCTGTTGGCAGGAGAGGTGTGATAAGCATGAGGGGGAAATGATTTCTCCCATCAGCACAGTTGCTGGCAGAGGGCACATCTGTCTGCACCATTAATCTCTATGGAGATTGTCAGTGAGGTGCTGTGGGGAGGAAGCAGTTCACTTCTCTGAAAGCCAGGAGATTATCTACCATAGCTTCCGGCCCTGTGCAAGTTGTAGTTTTCAGTCTGCAGCGCTCTCTGAGAGAGCAGATTTACTCTGACTCTCCAGAGGAGGGAACAGAGAAGAACCTGGGAACTTGTGGTTGAAACCAAGCCCAGCTTTCAAGACAGTCTTGCCCTGACAGGCTCTTGGACTTCATTGATAGGGGTGATTTTGTGGTGGGGGCCACCTGCTTTCCAGGAACTGGGCTTAAAGTAGTGTTCATGTACATAAAGCAGCCTTTTCCGAAACCCCTGGTGATGACTGCAGGGGAGGTGATCCTGTATGCGCCATGGTGTGTAGCACTGACGCAACTGTCCCAGCCCAGCATGCCAGCTCAGAGGAGAACTGGGCTTATGATGGGGGTGCCACCTGCTGACTGCCTGCACAAGGCCTGGAACCCAGCCCCTCAGGATCAGCCAGTGCCTGTCTCTGCAGTTGCTCTTCTGCAAATAAAACTAAGCTGCTGGAGCTATCAATCTAGTCCCTTTCATGAGCAATCAATTCACAATAAAAGTAGTGGAAACAAAGCTTTTCTAAATCTGCTTTACTTTTCAACTTAAAAAAAAAAGAAGAAAAAAAAAAAAAAGAGGAAAAGAGGAGGCTTAGTTTAAGAAGACTTTTGGCTGGAATTTCACTGTACTGGTCGAAAATGCTCCAAAAACATGCTTTCTGGAGATGCAGAGCTTCAGGGCCACAGAAAGGCTGCAGGCTCCAAATAATAACCAGTGATATGATCAAATAACCAGTGATATGATCAAATAAACAGCTCATGGCTGTCATTAGCATAGCTTATGCCTGGAAGATCCTTCCAATACAAGATTTTCAGAGGTTTGCATCAAATCACCCTTCTTACCTCTGTTTAGGAGAGGAAACTGAAATACTGAATATGTATCGGAAGTGCACACAGCTAGTTTTTTGCATATAACAAATGGGTTACCAGACCTGCAGCAGAGTGCAGGTTTCTTGAATACCTGGTTTCTGACTTGCAACCTCTCCTTCTATCTGGTGCGAGCGCAGAAGAAATTCAGCTGCAATCATGCAGTACTGTGCCCAAGCCACTTCCGTTGTGACAGAATGACTGTGTTTTACACCTTGAGGTGCATGAATACAGTTGTGCTGCTCTCAGACCAGCCAGCCTGTCCCCCTGGTACTGCCTGTTGCTCTGTGGACTTGTTGCCTTAATTAGGACTTTTTCAGAGATTGCTGGCCTGCCTTTTTGTTGCTGGGTGGAGATGTGCTGTGAGCTAGAGCTTTTTGGGGATTTGAATTTTTTTTTCCTCTTTCTTTCCAGTGAAATTGCAACAATGACTATTTCATGTTGTTCCACAGGGCTTCCCTTTGTGAAGAAAACTCATCAGCCTTGCTAATATAATCACTCAGCAATGCCATGTCAAAATGGGAGTAAATGAATAACCACAGTCTTTTCAACACATCTTTCTGTGCAAACAGATGTTTAGAAAGAATGTAATATGCTGCAGGAAAAAGTGTCAGCAAGTGATAACGTCTGAGCAGTTGGGGCCTGGAGTCTACTAAGGGTATGACCACTGCGTCCTATGAGGAGAAACAGAGATGAACTTTATTCCTGAAAACTGAAATCCTAAATCTTTGACATCTTTAACTCTCAGATCCTGGACAATTTCCAGTTCACTGTACCACCTCACCATCCCTCCTACAGCAATGATGATAGTGACCTACAGTAGTGACAGCAGTGATTCAGTTTGTGTGTCCTCTTATGAGTTTTCGAACAAAGGCATTGACTCTGGTCAGAAATGTCACATGAATAGGTTGCACTATGGCAGAGATTAACTATTTTACTGTAGTCACCATTCATGGCCCTCTTAGGAATGATCCACAGATCCCAGGACTGAAAAACTGTACTTTCACACTGTGCTTCAGAGCTTCCGCATAGCCTTAGTGCTTGCTGTGAAATAGCCATAATGACCCACTCCAAAGGAAGCAATGAAGTGCTTCTATAACTGGTATCATACCTCTTGTGTATGAATTACTTAAGTCAAAAGCATCATGGAGAGAAAGGGGGAATGAACCACAATCCAATCCATCTAATGCAGTTATTTCTATGGCCTCTGTTTCTGAAGTATCTGAGCATTTCACAGTGATTGTAAGATATTTCTCCCCTTGGGATGCATTGCTGTTAAGTTCCCATTTTACAGAGGCCAATTAAAGTATTACTCACACCCTTCAGTGTTTCCCCCTGCCCTAATTTTAGATGTCTACAAGCCAGATATACTGTAAGCTAAACAAGTCACCCGAGCTTGTTTGTAAGAAGTGGAGAGAAGAGTTGCTTGCAGAAGGTGATTCCCATGTCTAAATATACATGTCTAACCAGTTCCAAAATCATTCCCTGGAGATCACTTCATTGGCCTCATTACATTTTTTTACACCTTCTTGTTAATGTGTCTTCCTGTTCAAAGAACTGATATTTGTTAAATGGGATGCGGAGCGCCTCTGTTCTAGCATTCACTGCTGCTAGTATAGGAACAGATGTATCCTATGTCCGGGACATAAGAATCCTTTGGGAAGATCAACATTCTAGATATGTAAGGTAATGGTGGGAATGTTTATTAATGAACCAAAAAAAGTTCTAAGAAAGAAAGTTAAGATGAAAGGATATTTGTTTATTCCTAACTAAGTTTTCACAGGGTTGAAGTATTACACCCATGAATCCCTGGTGTGTTCATATGCCTCTACGTTGGAGTCAGAAAAGATAAGGTGGTGCCAATATTTCCATTATGCTGCTTCATTTGCAAGTTTAAATTTAAGTTAAAATTTAAGTTAAAATTTAAAGTTTTCTATGTCAGCCATAAATAAAAGCACTCTGGAAGACACTTGGGCAGATGGCATGTGACTCGTGAGTGAGTTTGGTTGATTTTGTTTTCCATTTACATTTTTTGACTTTTTTTCTTAAAAAGAAGAAGAAAATGACTCCAGACAAACACAAGACCCAAAATGTTATGACACAAAAGCATTACTATGGGCTACAAGACCACTTAGCAGGAGAGAAAAATAATGATGTGTAAATACCTGAAGATCATCCAAGAGGAAAGATCAGTCATTCAGGGAGGTCCAGGGCGGAGAGGGGCTAACGCAAGATGTGGGGAGAATTAAGAGCAATGGGATGAAACTGAGCAAAGGAAAAATTAGCTCAAGTAAAACTTTCCTAAGAGTAGATTGGTCTCCTAAGGAAGGCAATGGAAACCTGACTGAGTCATTGAACCCTGGACTGGTCCAAGTTCTGAAGAACATGGTGCAATAAGCTATCCCACATGGGCAAAGAAAAGGCCTGTGTGCCTTGGAGATTTCCATTCCTCACTTGGATGATTCAGTTCAAAGTGCAGGATGAATTTTAAGTCATCGGGTATACTGCTTGAGTAACACATGCCAGGACACGTATCTCTTTCTGCTAAGAGGTGAAGACATCATTGTCTAGATAGAGCTTACATTTCGCCTGCTCCCCAAGCGTACAGAAATCATCAGTCTTCAAGCCACCTCTATCCACCAGCAGAAAAGCAATACAAAAAACATTACCTTCCATCCTTCTGGACCTGAGAGCCATTTATCAGAAAGTTTATTGTACAGAGGAGGCTGCTTGCATGAAGTCGGAACCTTTCTCAAAAGCTCCTTCATTTATCAGGCTAAGTCATGTGAATAGCTGATAGATCTACCTGTCTCTCTCCCTGCAATTGTCTCAGGTTTTGTTAAAGAGAAGAATCATCTCTACTTACCTAACCCAGATGAACCCTGTGTTTTGACTGACCCTTAAGTTACTAATTCACATAGATGCTCTTGACAGTTTATTCCAAGACTGATTCTATTCCTGGACTATGGCTTTTTCTAGATGGAAGGAAAAGTCTCCTTTTTTTTGAAGGCTCCACTCCACTTTAGCCGATATGAAAACTGGACCCACTATAGGGCCTTCAACTCCCTTCTCCCTTTTCATTTTTCATCCAACTTCTTGGAAGGCATCTCTCCAGCTGCTCTCTTCCTCCCACTGGTGCTGAGAACTGATGGAAAAAACTGCACATTTGCACCAGATGGACGTACTTATTAACCCCAGCACTAAACAAAGAAAGTCCAACCTCTTCAGGAGACGGATACAGGTCGCTATTGCACCTCTCACTTATTCTTCCATACCACAGCAACTCTTTGGGGCCTGAATTGGATCAGCATTCCACTAAAGATAGACACGACAAACACTATCTTTATTTTTCAGAGGAGGAACTTGGACACACAGAGCATGTTGTGCTATGAGGGGCTGCTTGGAGGCTTGGATGTCAAGACTAGATTTGCTGTCTGTACACAAAGCAAAACCAGGAATGTAACTTTAAATGAAGCTATAAGTAACAGCTCCAGAGAACATAAGACACTGTATGTTCCAGTATACTCAAGGGCTTAGGACCTTGCTGCTATAGTACTAAGCAACTTATTATGCTAGTGGCATCTCCAGAGAGGCTGCCATAGGTGTGGAAGACAGGTGAGTCACAGAGTATGTCATGATCATGCCCATCACCGTAGTCCAAGTCTGAAGGCTGAATCTCAAACATCCTAACTTTACAGAGAAACCAAAGTGATAAGTTAGGTTATCCCACAAGGAGGATTGAGTGCAAGGGCAACACAGCTCATGGAGCTTTCTCCAGACCTTCTCTGAAATCCAAGTTGAACTTGGCCTGTTTGTTTCCATGAGGAGAGCATCTGTATGCCTTTTTGCATATCTCCCAGCAACAACAATATAAATAAAATTCAACACAGCTCTAGACTACAAGCCTGTCCTGACAACTTGTCCTGCCCTTTCCTACAGGGGGGGCTTATTCCATGTAATACTACTTATATCAACATGGAAACTTTGGTTTTTTTTTTTCTTTTTGGTGTGTGTCTTTTTTTCTTTTTAAATCTTGGCAAGGAAGCAGGAAAAGCTCTACCAAGTTAATGATTAATGCAAGGAATCACATCCTCACATATTGAACAAATAAATATAAGCTAATATAAATAGGAAAATACTCTTGGAATTTGTCAGTCAGTGGTCTTATTATCTTGAGCTCCAAAGCCAAAATTGCAGACTATGGTTTACAGATGCTTCCCCCTGCTTCTTTTTCTTTTTCTTTTTCTTTTTTTCTTTTTCTTTTTCTTCTTCTTTTTCTTTTTTTTTCTTCTTCTTTTCTCCTTCTTTTATTTTACTCTTCTTTTTCTTTTTCTTCTTCTTCTCTCCTTCTTTTTACTTTTCTTTTTCTTTCTTTTTCTTTTTCTTTTTCTTTTTCTTTTTCTTCTTCTTTTCTCCTTCTTCTTCTTCTTCTTCTTCTTTCCTTCTTTATTCTTGTCAAGACAGCACAAAGGGGCTTGTGGCTTCCTTGCTGAGAATTGCTTGTCTAATAGAAAATTCATTCTTCTTTTCAAATGAGTTTGGCAAATGTTAGTGAAAAGGTTGCTAGTAAATATTCTTTGAAAACATTTATAGGTTTATGAGGGTGCATGAAAACTGCTGGGCTGCAGTTCACAGAACTTCCACCCCATCAGAGACCCAGAAAATTCTTGATCATGGTTTTCCCCAAACTACTCCTCCATTCCCATGACGTTTAAGGCACCACTTTCTCTTGAAAAGTACCCCATGAGAAAAAAAGAAAGAAGGAAAGTAAGTCAGGACACAGAGAAGAATGTAAAAGGGAACCCATGTTTTTATCTTCTTTTCATCTGATACTCTGAATTGGGAGGAAATTACAGCCCAGTCTTAGGTGCTCAGCTCTCAGTGACAAGGACATGAGGGCTTTTGTCTGGGATCATTCATATATCAGTACAAGAAGACTCTCTTCTCCATGCAATACTTCTTTTTAACTTTTTTTTTTGATGCAGCCCCCCCCCTCCCCCTAGATAAACCATTAATTTCTCTAAATCATCTTTTCGCTAGCTTTCAAATGACAGTGATCTTACTTAGGTCAGTTTGGGAATACTTTGAGTCTTCACTGAGGCTCTGAGTCAGAAGAGGTTCTGGATAGGTGGGCATATTTGTCAGTACATAGCTATTCAGCATGTGGGATCAGGCCTTCAGGTTTTGATCAGTGCTATAGAAACAGAAGGTACTGTGGCAGCCACCAGTAGTGAAAAACTTTAGACTTTCAATTTCCAGCTCTGTGGTCTTTCTTCTTTACTGTATGAGCATTAGGAAGGCAGAAGCTGGTGAACTTGTTCCTACTTTAGGGTTCACAAATGTGAATTTCTGTGCCAAAATCTGTGCTTTGCGTTACCAGAAAATCTCCTTCCAGATAATATTAATTCCCTCAGAATTACTCAAAAAAAAAAAACCCAAACAAACCCTCAGACTACTGATTGTTCAGCAGAGAAATATTATTGAAGAATTTGTCTACATGAGATGTTTTCATTGGGTTCTCCCCCCTTCACTGCCTTGAGTCTGGGAGCTGCAGTTCAGTAAGAAGAACCTCTGGTTGCAAATCCCTCCAGGATCCTGTACGAAAGAGCATGATAGGTCTCAGCTCCCTTCTTTCTGGGCCAATTGTCAAGGTCACAGAAAACTCACGGTATAGTTTGCAATCTCTTGTTAGAAATCTCAGCTGAGAGACCATGCGAACCATTGTCCAAAGCTGCAACAAAATTTGAGCCTGTTTCAAAGTTCAAAGGGGAAGAAAAACAAACAACCTTTGATGGTCCCCAATATTTCTGCTGACTCAGCATCCAAACAACTGGAAATTTCTCCTTGACTGGGAGAGATGTGTCCAAATATAAGGCCTGGATCTGGCCACACTTCTCTGTTGCAAGAAAGTTTGTAACCAGACCTCAAGCCTAAACTTGATCCTAAGCCAATATTCACAAAATGTAATGAAACCCCTCTTTGATTGTTTAATATAGCCCAGGAACTAGAGTAGAACTAAATGTAACCATGGCTTTGGAAAGAAGAGTGGGGATGGGAGTATCATGGGCCAAAGAGTACACACCACATTAGGTAATATTGCTGAGGGGGCAAGGAATAAGAATTCAGGGTCACAACAGTTCAGATTCAGGGAAAACCCAAAGATCTGCCTCAGCTAGAGGCTCACCCTTCTGTTCCTAACAGATGATTCAGGGTCTCACTGCAAGAGCCAAGTCTCCTCAAATTCTGGGTTGAATGGTGTGTATTCAGACCATCTCTGAGAACTTGACTCAGACTTTGAGCTCTGGGAGATTTCCACATCAGCAGTTTTACTTGTTCTGTGCTGTTTCTACGCTTCCCTCATACCCCTCTCCCAAAAGCTTTCCAACTGTTTTAAGAGGCTGTGCTGCTGGGGTTGGCCACATAATCAATTTAACATCTCCAAGCTTGGCTGATTTTGATAAAGAGGATTTAGGGGCTTAATTTGAGCCCTCATATTTTTGAGGGGACACTATACTTAGGAAACTCTCTGCATTGCACTTCAGCATGGATTAGTTGTTCTGCTTCCTATAAAACCTTATGTCTGCCAGCTAGCCTAGGATTAGAACTAAAATGGAGTGTGTAGATCCCATTGCCACAAATAGAGCTTCTGCAATAGGGCTGCTTTGTTTGGGATATGAGCCAAAGTTATAAATATTGAGGCCCTGAATTTTCAGTCCATTGCAGTTGCAGTGTATATATATACATACATATATATATATAATATATATAAAATGTATACATATATGTATGTGTTTGTATGTATATACTTTTTTAGATATGCACGTACACACACACACACACACACATACATGCTTCTGTGAGTGTGGTACTTCACACACATGGTCACCCTGAATGCACAGAAGTAAACTTTTCGTATTGTTCCTTGAAAACTTCAAATGTCAGCACAGAGCTATACTACTATTAGTGAAGTTTTGGGACAAAAATTAAATTAAATTTTTCTCCTCGATGAGACAGACTTGATGTTTTTAACTATCAAAGGACAGATCTCTCTATGGTACAGTTTTGTGACACATTCACAAGATAAGACCACCTGGAGACCTGCTTGAAAAACATTGCTTTCAGATTTTATGGTTTGAAATGGTACCTCCAGTACTGAGTAATTGTGCTTGTCTGCTTTCCTGAGGGGAGGGTCTTCCTTGGGAATACAGAAAGAAAATGTCAGAGTCAGATTAGTCAGCTTGTTACTCAAAGCCTGTTGTCTCTTCTCTGGCTTGTTTGTAGACCTGATTAAATCTTGAAAGGGGCACAGCTGTTCCTGGTACTAACTGCCAACCTCCTTTTTAAATGAGCAACATTAATTCTCTGTGTTGGTTATGTTATTGCTCATGAAAGATGGTGAATGGGCCATTTGCCAGTGGAGGTCCACAGACATGAAGACTAGTGGTGCAAAAACCCTGCAGCCTGTCTAGAAGAAGCAAGGAGACTTCTCCCTCTGTGAGGGATAAGAACCATCAGGTGTTGTTGGTCATGGACTGCCTGTGATGTGGCTAACTTAGCTGTAAAATGGTCCTGAGGGATTCAGCACTGAAAGTGGGAGAGGCAGGACCAGCAGAGAGAAGTGCAAACCCTCTGTTTCTGACAGTCTCCAAGCCTGGTTGCTGCTCTGAATCGCTGCAGGCACCTCTCAGACAAGCGGGTGCTGCTGAGAAGCAGAAGTAGTCTCCACACCTTTGCATTTCCACTGTCCAGAACAGAACTGAGGTAACAGCCTCCTACTCCTGCAGCCTTGGAAGGAAGGATGTGGAGACAATGCATGAGAAAAAATACCCAAAGCAGAAACCTCGGCAGTTGCGATCAAGAACTCTCCCTTCCCAGCCAAACCTCACCTTTTCTCATAGAGCATGAGAGTCCAAAAGTCCTGCTATTGAAAAATCTCAGCACAGGTGGAAGGGCACGAAGACAAATTGGTTTTCATTTTTAAATCCACGGGAATAACACGTAAGAACCCCAAGCCAAGCTCAGAACTCCACTGTGTCGAGTATTGTGTAGGCAGGTCGGAGCAATAACGGCTATGCCTGCCACAGAAGGTTTATGAATCTGAAAGAATATTCCATGCATCTGTCTTAAATCTGCCCGCTTCTTGCTGTGTGGGTCACCCTCATGCCAAGTTTTCCTTGTAAATCAGGAGCAAAAAATATACTCCAGGCTTGGTGCCATGCAGTGAAAACACATGTCTTGTCTGTACATAATTGTACAGAAACTGGAGCCTTTTATTTTCCGTGAGAACAGGCCCCTGACAATCAAATCCTGTCTTTCTGAGACACTTATCTGGCATCTTGTCACTTAGTTTCTGAGGATTTTGTAGGTCTGACTGCACTTACCTTCCCCAAACTCCTTCAAGGTTGTGAGGTTTGTTGGTTTTACACTGATGATTTCTTCTCAATGTGTATGCTATTTTATTAATTTCCTCCCAAAAAATGCTTATTAACTTCAACTAACACTGCTCGTGTTGAATTTTGTCAGATTATTTCCCCTGAGTTTGTCTGCTATTTTTTTTAATCAAGGAAAAAAAAAATTGGTCTGAAATCTCAAAAATGATTCCTGTTTTTTGTTTTGAAATGTTACACAGTTGTATTTATATTTAATTTTTATTAACTAGAGATAATACTTTTCTCTTCTACCCACCTTTTTCCAAACCTTAAATATTAAACAAAAAGGCTTCTTTTGGACTGGATGGAGTAATTATCTTTGATCTCAAAATACAACAAACTGTTTCATTGTTGTCAATCCTTTACTAGAAACATTTCAGCTGAATCCCAAACTACATATTTTTAATGTAGGTTTTTAAGTTTGGATAATGAACCAGGAACTTTTTCCATTCTGTTATCACCTGTTGTATAGATGAAGATTGTGGCAGAGATGCATTAAATTCCTTACCTAAGATCATGCAGGGCATTGGTAACAGAGAACTGAATGGAGATCTCCCAGTCCTAGGCTATTGTGTTAAGATGCACTAAGCAGGTCTCACCCTGCTCTTCAAAGCCTCTCTAATTACCTCCTCACTCCACAGCTGAGGTGAAATTCTTTTCAGAACTCACCCTATGAACTGGACTGTAAGAACTGGTGCCAAGATTTTTTTCATATTTAGAGATATTCTTTTTTTTTCTGGGAAATTATCTTTCACAGAGTTAGGATATGCTTTTTTTGTGCATATTTTCTGTTTCTGCTTTTTTCACTTTAACTCTGGAAGATCTCTGATTTGAAAAGCATATTTTCTCTTCTGTTAGAAATGGGTAGAGGTCTGGCAAGCTTGGCCTTGCCATCTGCCCTGTCAGTGAAAGCTCTTGCACTTCTAACTTAACCCACAAAGACAACCTTCTCCCTCTCTCCACTTCCCTAGAATGAAATTTGGAGTCTGTCACTGCACATCTATCAGAGATGCCTGACTCCAGCTCTGTCAGGACCAGATTCACAAAGGTGTAACCTGCAGAAGTCAGGACCCTAAGTACACACAGGGTGCCTAAATACCTTGGTGTAGCTGGACCCAACACAGCTGCTGCAGGCAGGAGACCCTGCCTCCACGTTGTAACTGCTCTGTTCAGTGTCCTGAGCAACTCCTTGCTGACTCTTCCCACCTGTGGAGGGAAATTAAATTCTCCATCAGAGCAGGGAAATCCCTGGAATGGCCTGAAACCTCATTCTTCAAAATGCAATCAACACTTCGCAGCGTGCTCTGTTCAGGCCCTTGTGTGCACATGCACACAGCAACTTGCTTCTCAGCCCTCCACTCCAGTCATCCCCAGGCACAGCCACAAGAGTTTATTCTGCAGTGACTCTCATTCATTGGTCAAAAAATGGCTCTCCCAGCCCCCCTCTGGCTTCTTATGCTCCCTCTGGGCTAATGCTGGCACCTTTGGGAAGCAGCCAGAGATACACAGTTCCTTGGTCATAACTGTTGCCTCTGTGTCATCTTCCACTCTGTTTTATTCACTGCAGCTCTAGGCTGGACACACGAGGTAGGCTTGGAGGGACAGGCAGATACAACACCTGCTCTCCCAGACATTTAATGAGAGATTTGCAAGCTTTTGTAAGCTTTTGCCAGAAAGCAAAGGCTCCCAAGTGGTCTACCCTTTTGACTCCACAGGCCATAACCTTCCGGTACTTTAGGGCTCTGGGTGACACAGGGGCCTGGGAGAATTCAGAGAGATGACCAGCTCCTCAAGAGTGCAAAGCTTGGTCCCAAGGACACCTGGTGCTCGTCCCCTCAGCCGGTCTCCCTGACTTGATTGCCCCTTGCAGGAAGGGTTGCGGACTGCCCAGCAGCTTCTGTCAAACACCATATCAGTGACCTTAGCCCCTCCTCTGGGCTCTGTCGAAGTGCAAGCGCAAGAGGTGGGAGCAGGCTGCAGTCAGTACTGTACTTCCAGCTGATGCAAGGGAGATGTCTGAGGAACATTAAATGAACTTTCTGGGCTGCGAAACAGATGTGGCCCATTCAGACATATGACACAGGGTGCTTTGAAGGCTGCTGCACAAATCTAGGATGGGACCCAATGCAGAACTGGTTCTGAGTGGCTAAAATATTCCAGATGCTCTGACAGGTTCCACCAGAAGCTCAGGCTCCCTAAAACACCTTTTGCTGTAAATTCCAGCCTTCTGTGATTTGGTGCAGGCTTCCCCTCACTAGCCAGCCACATTGCAGACCTCCTCAGGTTTTGCTCTGCATCTGTGTGTGTCCTGAAAAAAGGGTTTGGAGAGGCAGTTGTATAAATAGGACTGATTTAAGGAGGGACAGTAGAGAGGGAAGAGGGGTGTTGTCTTAGCAGAGACAAGGGATGCTAGCCCAGCAAAAGACATACTGGGAAGAAATGCCATATGCATCTTTGAGATGGATGAAAGTGCTTTCTCAGCCGTGCTCACCTGCATGTTGCCTAAAGATCCAGTTGAGATAAGAGCCAAGGTTTAATGAGAAGAGCACGTGGGCTGCTGGCTGGCTCAGGAACCATTTCCATGGTCACATGGAGTTTACAGGATACAGCAAGAGAGACATATTTGTTGCAAATGCCTGAGAACAGGAAACGAGTTGAAGTGGGAGGTCGGGGGAGGAGAAAAAAATGGCAGCCAGCTAAGAAATTTGGCTTCTGAGATAGGTACCAGCACCACCGAGAGATGTGCAGAGATCTGGGACTTGCATGACCATGAACAAACAGGGCTGCACTCCTCTGTCCAGCCTTGAGCAGGGAGAGAAAAGATGTGTGACAGTGCCTATGAGGCTAATGTTTGGGGTATTTAGGCTTCAAAACTCCCTCAGATTAGACTGAGGCATTTGGCAGCCTGTGCAGGCCTGAAGGAAGACTCTTCGATAACTCACCAAGTGCTGGCAGGAAATCATCCCTGTTCCAGTGACAAGGATATGGGAGCCCAGACCAGAGAGCAGTGAGTTTATCCGAAGGCATGCAATGAGTAGAGCTGCAATGAGAATCTCATGCTCTTCTGAATCCCCCCAAAAAAACCTTGTCTTAGTGGGGAGGTTGTGCTCTCCACTCCTTCAGGCAAGCCTCCCACAGCTCCTTCCTGTTTCACATCACTAAAGATGCTTGTACAAATCTGTTCTGGTTTGTACTTTGGCCTCTGTAGTCCTGGTCAGAGCTGGCTGCTGAGATATTCCAGGCACGTCATCCATGGATATTTCTTTTGTGTCCACATTGAAGTTTCAAAGATTCACTTGCCCTCTGGCATAAAGGTCTAGACACCTGCCTGCAATATTAACAGGACCTGGCTGGGATTTTCCTGGTAGCCTACACGAGTCAGGTGCCCAGACTGCCCACAAGGGAGGAGTGCTTCAGTTCCTCAGACTCCCTTCAGATTCCCTGGGAAGCTGCAAAAGGCTGCCTGGGCTGGATTGAACGCCCCTAAATCCTGTGGCAGGCACCAAGCCTCTGTCTCCTGAGGGGGTGCAGAAGCTGTCATATCTGCTTGCAGACAGCTGAAAACTGCAGAGTATCCCCAGCCTGCCTGCAGATGCGTCTTCCTTTCACTCCCTGACCTTTCCAGACTGGTTGAGTTTGTGGGGTTTTGGTGTGGTTTACACAGATTCTTTGGGAAAGTTTCTCACACCAACTTGCCCCTAAGTTCCCATATTAAAAAAAAAAAAAATTCCTGGCATTACACTTGCCAGAAACTTTTAGCTAAAATAAAAGTCAGTAGCTGCTGCTTTTTTTTTTAAGTGGTTCTTTTAATTTTAAAAAGATAAATAAATTCAAAGGCACCAGTCCAGGCACTGTTTTTAATTTCTGGGAGGAGAAAAAAGCATCTGAAATCACTACCAGTTTTCTTTTTTTCCCCAGACTTGTAACTTAAAGTGACCAAAATAATTGCATTTTTTGACAATGAGCAGAACAATGTCCTCCAGGCATTCAGAACAGGAAGCTTTCTGGACCATCTTGAAACCATGGAATTAAAATCCCTGCTTGCAGCTGTGAATTTTGTGCTGAGAAATAGCTATTGAATATATTTCATCTTCACCCCCCTCACCCCTGCCACCTTTTATTTTAACATCAGCTTTACTACAAAAGTAGGTAGATAATGGCATCCTGGACAAACAGACAGAGAAATTCTGCCTCCGATCACTCTTTGGGCTTTGAGAGAGAACAGATCTATAAAGAAACTCTTTGGGTGTATGTCTAAAATTAACATGGCAGAAATTACTTACGTGTCTGGAAGACTTTACATCCAAAAGTTTTGGTCCAGAATGTTTTCTTTTTCTATTTAATTATTACTATTCTATTTCACGATTTTTATCTGGCTTGTAGCTGATGCATTTCTGCCAGCAACTGAGTGCACCCTGAGTCACTGTTTTATATAGATCTGTCCATAAAGCCATGGAACTGACTTTCAAAATTTCTTGCCAAAGAGGAGAAAAGTTCAAAGGGTGAGTAGGAGGAGCTGATGATGGAGGAGATGGCAGAGGACCCTCCAGCATTTCTGATCCCTTTGCTGTGACTATGGGAGCCTGATTTTTAGAAGAGTGACTAGATGGATGATCTGACGGGGTGGGGGCTGTAACAAAACAGAGGCTTAAAATGGCCTAGATGGATGGAGAATCAGAATGAAAGCCTCATTCAGTTTTACATCGTCTAGTATGATTTTGTCTAGTGCTGGTTTGGGGGGAGAGAGGGTTGACTCTCGTGAGTGTACATGCTAATGCCTGTCCTTCACCTGCTTATTGTGCTCCAAATGCCTCCACTGAACATGATGTCCTGTCTCCAGTGATGAACAAGTATCTCGCTGTTCTTTAAAGCAGTGCTCTCAGACGTTTTCCTTCTCAGCAAGAGATTTCCTAGAGCAAGGATCTAGGAGGAAGCACTTCTGGGCTTTGCAGCTCTGACCACTCACAGCTGCTGCGTTTCATCCTGTGTTTCAGTGAAGAGCAAGCCCAGCCAAGGAGCACAGCTCTTCACCCATCTGTTGTCCCAGAGCAGAACATGTGCAGCTTCCAGAGTCAAATTCAGGTCCATTTCACAGGCATGTTTGTGCAATTGTTAGATCAAACTCCATGGAGGGGAAAAAAGCAAGGCAGAAATGCCAGTGACTCTGGTTTGGCCAGCAATGTTCTGCAGTCAAGAGAGTCCAAACCAGCACTGGATGAGACAGTTCTGATAATGACACATCTCTGGAGTTGTCATGTCATAACAGCTTCCTTTTTTTGTTTTTCCTTAGCTTTTCAAGGTGTGTTTAACTCACCAAGAGGAGTTTGAGCAGGCTGGTGGTGTGCTCGGGAAGGACTCTTTCCTCACTCTCTTCTTTTCCTGAATTATTTTGTAGGGTTGAGTGGAGGTGTTGTAGGGAGGACTTGATCAGCTCAGCACAAGGTGTTGTCAGAGAGGGGCACATCCACCAGGAGACAGGAGCAATGTGACATGGCAGCAGTCCTTATCTGCTCTGACAGCACAGCTTCTAATTTGTTGGGGACTGAGAAGCCCTTTGAAATCTTTTGTATTAGAGAAAAAGAGTAATGAAACTGCTGGGGAAACCACATGAGGATCAGGTCCCTGGGGCTGGCCTAAGTGACGTGGGCTCTGAGGGCTGGGAAAGCTGCAAACCTGCATGCTGCCGGCCCCTGATTGAATTCAGGAGGAGCCAGGCAGGTCTGCACACCAAGCCTGAGCTACCCAGCAAGCCACAGGCTTTGGAGACAGGCTTGACACAGGCTGTTGGCCTTTTGTCATCCTCCTCTTCCTACCGCTGCTGCTTGCTTGCAGACTTCTTTGCAAGACTAGCATGGGGGCATGGGGATAGATCTGAAACTGGACCTGTCTCCCTGTACTGAAAAGAGAGGGAAACTTTTGCTTGTGCGTTACCAAAGTAACCAAGAAAGCAACCTCCTGACACTGCCGTGTGAGTCCTCAGCTGGTTTAACAGCCTTTTGGCAAAGTCCTTCCCACCAAATGACATTACCAGAGCCCATGAGTGGAGCCGCTTTAATGAGGAAAACTCCTGCCTTCTGCAACTGCTAATGTCATAAGTGGCAATTTTATGGCTAAATCAGAAGACAAAAAAACAAGGAGAGAGAGGAAGAAGAAGAAAACCTCTCCATTTTAAAATGCAGCCAAAGAAATCTGCAGGAATCTACTGCTGCCAATTATTTTAACAGTTCCAACCTGTTTCCCCAGCAGAAAGAAAAAAATAAAAATATCCCCTCCAGCCCCTCCTTCCTTGTCCTTTGGGAGGAGAGGGGTTTGGATTAGCTCTTCAGAATGAAAACAAACACATCGGGGCTTTTATAGAGCCAAGCTGTTCCTGCGCCTTGAGAGCGAAGCGAGAAAAGATCTAACAGGTGCTGCATGATTTTATATGGCAGCGTCGCAAGAGGCGCTGGTTCTCGCTCATGAAAGGAGGCTTTCTTTGCCCTTCAGCTGGTGCTCTCCTCTATCCCTGGAGCCGATGGCTTTAGTTTAACGACCTGGGGTGGTTATTTAAGCTAGGAGCAGCGCCAGGATGCTAAGCTTGTGTCTGTCACGTTCCTTCCCTCTGCCAGAGGCTGCTTCTATGGTGCGAGACCCCGTGCGTTGGCTAGTGAGACTCCTGCTCTGTGCTGTGCCCCACCGCTGGCTCCCTGAGGCGACCCTGGGTACCTGCTCAAGTAGCACATGCTGGGGCGATGAGAGTGTGTTGGAGGGAGAAACGGAGGCAGAAAGATGAGGAATGCCATCGACTTCATTTCTATAGTGCTTTCCGGTTCTGCAAAGTGTAAAAGTTATATGATGTTACGATGTTTGTAAGAGCCTGGGACAGCAAATATTCCTCCATAGTAGCGCACTGGAGATGGAGATGGAGAGACACAGAGCAGCGGCAAAGAGGAAAAGTTTTCAAAATCCAGTGGCATATAAATGTAGTCACTGATATATTTTCCAGGAAGTCCCCAAATGAACCTCACAGGCCCTGGCCCTTCCTTGTGCTTTTCTAAGCTGGGAGCTACAGAGGTCGCCGCATCCTTTGGAGGAGAGGCGTAGCGCGTGATCGCATCCATGTGACACACGCAGCTACCAGGCAGAGGTGACGCAATGGGGATAGCAGAGGTCGAATCACAACTATTTTAGGGGGTCTGCTGGGACAAAGGCTTGAACTGAGCCACATTTGGGGCTGGCCTTTTATTGTCTTGTTGCTCTTGCCATAAAAATAACCTCCAAATTAGCCCCAGCTGTTAGCAGGTTTCATCATTAAAATTTTGTTTGGTATCTGAGAGGAAGGAAATAAGCCACTTAAAGAACAATATTATACTTTTTCTCTTTTCTCCCTCTCCTTCACCCCCCCCCCCACACACATATACCATGCAGTCTAGACCTGGGTTTCTACATTGGGGGCTGAGGAGCTACTTCAGGTAAGTCAGCAGAAACCGTTCTACAGACTTTTTTTTTCTTTTAGGAACCATTCCTTCCACCCTCGACATGCATTCTCATGCATGCAAGCAAAGGAACAAATGCACTGAGGGAAAATTTAAACTATAAACAAACATTTGCATTTTTACTTGTCTGGAAACGTGGCAATACCACGCAAGGCTGGCTATTGTTGTACAGATCCACTAAGCAGACTAATAGAGTGCAGATCAGCAACAGGGAACATATGTAAGCTGCTCAGTGATGTGTCCAGATAAATATGGAAGTCCTTTAATGCTTTGCTTTCCAGCAGCCCTTTCTTCAGCTGCGCATACTTGGGAGGGTACAGAAACTCTCAGCAGAGGCAGAACCATGTCTGTTTGATGAAGCTGGTAATCTGAAGTCTTCTGCTTTTTCCTTGTTTCTCTTGACAGCTGGGAGGAGAAATGGGGGGAGGTGAACGAACACAGAAGCAGGTTGTGCTGTGTTCTGCTGCAAGTTTGCCTCTTTCTAAAAAAAGATGCAAGTTTTGAGGGATTTTGAGGGAATCTCAAGGATTTCAAGATAAAACAGGAGATGGCGTGGGGCTGAGGGGGACATTTGAGTCTTAGAGCAATATGGTATGGCTGTGGATTTCCTGAATGTTTCCTGGAAGCATATTAGCATTAAAAATGGCTCTTTTATTGTTAGGCTGAGTTGCAGCTCAGTCCAGTTCTTTGTAACATGGCCGTGTTACTAACTAATCATCAGGGTGGGTATTTTTTGGCAGCATTAACTGCCAGGGAACTGATGGAACCATCTTGTCATGATTGACAGTGGAGTTTGTTCAAGGTCTTCTGACAATTTTGTTGTTGTTTGCTGTTATCAAAACAGAAAGTCTTCATGGAAATGTATTGGCTTCAGAGAAAAGTGTCTCTTACTCACAATGGCAGCTCTGGTCAAAAGAGGAAGGATGGTAGATGCTAATTTGAAGTGGGGAGGTTCAGCCTCAGATTCTGGCTGTGTTTCACCAGTTTTCTGTGTGCAAACCAGAGTCATCTCACCTTGCCGCTCTTTTAAGAGATCCCTGTTCACTGACTGCTAGTTCTCTGCTAGATGGCTCTGCCCCTTGGTTGGACAAGGCCACATAAAGAGCAAACTCAGTGTGTGGGGCAGCAGAGGAGGCAGGAGTCTGTGGCACAGGAATAAGATGAGTTTTAGGGGCTGGAGACAGCCAAAGCAGTTTAGCTGGTAACTTCTTTGGGGACAACTCCCTCATGCTCACCCCTGTTACCAAGGGGAGGTTGTGCTAGATGGTCACCCTGCTCATCCAGAGAGTGAAAACCTCTGTCCTGGGATGCAAGAAATTGGACTGTTTTTTAAACATTTTGCTTTTTAACCATTTACCCCCAAATCAAATCAATTTCTGGGTGTGCAGACTTTAACAGTGAGAGGCAACCAGCTCCAGAGCCATCCGAACTGGTGTTTCACACGCCACAGACCGGCACTCTCCAGGAGGAAGGTGGGGAATTCAGGGAGGGGCTGGAGGCGACGAGGGCACGCACTGTCTCTTGACAGCATTTAAAATGTCCCAGCTTCATTCCACATTGGAGTGAAACCTTGTTTCTGAAACCTCAGCACTTCTTTGTGAAATAACATTCTTGGTCCACAGCCAGCCCTAAAAGACAGTTTCTAAGGTTATCAGTTCAGCTTCAGCCCAGGAATGATCACGGAAAGGAAAAAAAAATCCATTACTGCTTGACAGCTGGTTTTGACTCTGTGCGAAAGGGGTTGGTGGGCTAAGGCCAAGTGGAGCAAAGTAAAAGGTTTTTTTTTTTTTTCTTCCCACTGATAGCTGGCAGAGGCCAAGGGCTGAGGAGAATGCACAACCCGCACCACCCCAGAAAAATGAGCCCTCCATGTACAAAAGGATTTGGCATATATGTCCATGCCCTTGTACCTGGGGACAAATCCCGTGCTGTACCCTGATACACAGGGATCCATATCAGATGGATATCTCTGACTATTAATGTAGTAGGCAAGGAAATTCCTTAGCTGGATTTGAACAAAGCAACAGTGGACTAGAAAAGGTTGTTGGGTCACTGCAGCCTAGTCCCCTGCTATTCCCAGTAATTATTGCATATCACCACTTTCACAGATGGATCTAGTTGCAGGAGCTATAGGTTCTCAGATATCACAGCAGTGCTGCATGCAAATACCAAGATAACAAAATCCCGCAGAAGGTCATGTTCATTTGGCTTTCTCCTAAGCCTAAATATAGCTATTTAGAAGAAAGAAAACTTTAACTTTCCGGTTTGAACTGGACAGCCCCCAGTTTGAACCACGCCTCTTCTGGGAGGACATTTCAAAGGGAAAAACAAGACATGTTTCACTTTTCCTCCCTGTTTCCCTCCAAATTGCAGAGAAAGTGGAGCTGGGAAAATCTTCATTAAATATCTGGCCCATGCAATTGAGCTACCAGCTTTGTAGTGCAGGTTCATTCCTGAAATGATATCCAGTCTGTTACTATTGGATAAGATAAGCCATGTCTCCCAGGTCCCTCTCTGTCAGCAGTGTCTCCAATGTGACCTGTAGTGGATGTATACAGGGACAGTATAAAACCAGAACAGGTACAGGGTGATCCTTTCCCCAAATGTCCTCTCAGCCACCAGTTGTTCAGAGACCCATTGAGCTGGAGCCTGGATCTAGACTATTGTATTTTTTAGTTACCAGTGGACCCATCTTCCATGAATTTTTCTTACCTGTTTTTTAACCCACTTCTTTCTTGGACTTCAAAGTATCCTGTGGATATGAGTCCTACCACTGTAGCTGTTCATTTTAAACATTTGGTTTTAGAAAGTCAGAAAACTGGAAAAGGCAGGAAAAAAAATATTTGTTCTGGTGGTGCCCACTGCTCATAAACAATCGGGTATTTCCATCTCCAGTAGTCTCATCCCCCAAACCCAAGAGCTTAGAGGAACCCAAGCTGTGGACTGGGATCCAGAAGCAGAACCAATGCCCAATTTTAGCATCCAGTATTTGGCAATTCTGTGAAATCCACAAAGAACAGAAGCAGCTGCAAAGCTGAGCTTCAGATGTGAACTTGCAAACCTTCTGAGACCTATGTCACTAGGATTTGAGTTGAACCCATGGCCCACCTCAAGTTTGCAGCGCTGCTTTCCTCCCTTTGCTGGCTGTTTCCTCACACTTCAGTAACTTTTACATTCGAGCATTCACAGATAGCAAAGGATATATTACAGTAAGAGCAGAATGGTTTAGACCTATGCACACTCATACTGTCCACCTAAAAAATAAATGCTCCGATAACGCATCTGCTAGCTGCCAGCTTCCCTGATGAACTCCAAAGTATCTTTTTGTGAATGAAGTCACAAATTTCCAAGTCTTAGGTGGATGCTAGATGTCTAAGGAAATTTGGGGGAGCTGGAGAAGGTAGTAGCTGGCTGCTTTAAATACACAGCAAAGCAATTTGTTTTTGATTTGGTTTTAGGTTATTTTTCTCCTTCTTATAGCAGTATTTCATCCCTAATGCTGATTCGCAGGCTGTGCCAGTGAGCCAGATGAAAATGAGTCAATAGGATGCAATTGTGGAAAATCTAGATGCCCCAAACTGCTGTCTTTCGCAGAGGCAATGGAAGTGTTTTTTCCCTTTTGTGTTACATTTTTCACTGTTCTTTTCAACCTTTTGAGGAGCCTGGGTGGGATGTGAATGAAACTTGGAGAGCAGAGCAGACCCATCCGACAGTTCATGTCAGACAGCTTGAGGTGACAAGCTGCTATTGAAAAAGCAGCATATGGAAGATCTTAATGTGTGGAGATTTATGACTTTGCCCTGAAACAATGCAAGAAACACATCCCCCTCATACACCTCCTCCTTTCAACAGTTTCACTCCTGCGTGGTCTGAAGGTCTCATCCAGCCAGGATACAAGTTCTTGGGAAGCAAGCTAACCGGGAGGGACTCAGTCCCTGCAGAGACCTCAGCACTTGTCAGGATGTGCTCACTGTCTTTCCCCAAATCTGGGAATAAGACAAATGACCCATTTTATGAGGCAACTTGAGATACTTGTTGCTTCCATGGGAAGTGCTTCATTTGTTTCTTTCTCCCCTAGGCCTCCAACTAAAAGCAAAGCAATTAATGAAGTATAATTAATGCAAGACAAAGACATATGGGACAGGTATAGAAAATGGTGCTTTAAAGCTTTAAAATATAAATCATCTATGGCCAGCTTTCCTGACCTTCTGAGCCATGTACCCAGTTCTTCACACATGCAGGAGCCACAAGACATGCACAGCCTGCATCAGAAAGCTGGAGAATGGGAAGCACCAGTAATGTCTTATTGGTAAGACATGACAAGAGCTCCACAGGGACCCCATCTGACCTTGGAGGAACTAGGCTATGCATCCAGAGAGATAAGATGGTGTGGCTCAGGATTAGCGGCTCATTTCCTTTAGCAGTTGGAGGTTCAGGTTACCCAACAGGCCCTGCACTAGCACAGTCATGCCATTGGTGGGAATACACTTCAGCTCTGGTGCAGGAGTTGCTCTCAAATGCTCAGATACTTTCCTGATAGTAGGGGATTTCCCCTTTCCCCCCATTTCAGAGAGTTTAGATAGCATTTAGCTTCGATTTTCCCCTTAGGTACCAGGAGTCCTTTTCAGTCCCTCCATTAGTATCTTTCCATGATGGGGGGGGGGGGGGCAGTGGGAAATCAAGGCAGACCATGTCTTTTCTGGAGCACTGGGCTCCAGTTGCAAAAGACACACTCCAGTCTCTAGCTTTCTCCACCATTTTTTGAAAGCACTGGTAAATAATGCTTTTCCTTTCTGCATACAGCAGATCTAACTCTCTAAAGACACTAATATTGAAGGAGACAAGCAGGCATTTTAGTTGTAGTGTTTTGCTATTCTGCTCTCATATCTGGTGATTCTTTTTGGAAAGAGGATTTGGCTTCTTTGTTCATTTAAAATCAGACTTATTCAGGTTGAAATTGTCTCTTCTGTCTGCAAGCAGAAAGATGGAAGCATTTGTATTCCACTTTGAAAGACAAAGACACTTCTCACATAAGCATGTCTGAGTGCTATATAATCTTAGCACTTGCTATTTTTCTGAAATATGATGTTTTTAACTTAGCCAAAAACATCTCTGACAGACTTTTTCTCTTTAAGAAGCTTCAGTATTTTCAGATTCTTCTGTGTTTACTCTTGTAGCCTGAACTGAGCCCTATCCACTGATTACCCACAGTGATTAAGGTTAAATTTCAGATGATTTGCACCCTGGGATGTGCACTGAATAACCTGGAGCTCTTTTAAAGTGCGGCCGCTGCTTCCATGCAGTACAAGTGGGATTTGAAGCTTGCAGGCCCTTTGTAGGTGTTTTTGGTTTGCAACAAAGAAACCTGGAACACTTATAGGGAAACAAAAGATATTGAAGCATAAGCCTACCTGTCCACTTCAGCTGTGCAGTCAGCCTTTAAACATCCATTTCTTCCATGTGTTTATTCTCTTACCCCCTTCCCGCCTCAGATTTCTGCTAGAGTCTGAATTAACCCCACCTGTCTGCAGGGGATGAATGAATTTCCAGCACACTCAAGTACCACTCCACACTAGTCACTCAAAAAGCCCTTGAGACTTGGTGACAAAACAGTCAATGTTATTAAACCATATTAAAATATCTGTAAAATATCTTTCTCTCAGGAGCTGACAAGGTGGGTTCTCCTCAACTTGCACCATTTGAGGTCATGTAGTGGTATCATACTAGCCTTGGGGAATGCATCTCTCTGTGGCACTTGAAACTGAACCTCTAATCCATTTGGGCTCAGGTACTGCTTGAGGTATATATATTCAAACACCCTGGGGCTGGGCCAGTACACAGCCCAACTGGAAAATGTGTTCTCTCTTTAGCTTCAGGATTTCGGTGGTCCCAGTTAACAGAGTTCTCAGCACTTTGTGACACTTAATGCATTTGCTTTCCCATTAACTGCGTTTTATGGGTGGGAAAATGATAGGCAGCTCCTTATACCTGCGGTTGGAGGCAGGATCCTTGCCTAGATGGACCTTTGATCTGGCCATTCTTTCTACAGGTTCAGGTGCTGAGATCTCACAGCATGTGGCAGGGGCTAGTGGTGCAACAGGCAGTGGGGTCAAACCATGGCTGTGGACACTGGGGAGCTGTGGGATACTTGCATGAGTCTGTCTCATGGGGCTGCAGGCCTCCTCATTTCTCCCGCAACCCACTAAGGTAGCAGTGCTTTCCTGATGTTGCTTTTTCAATGTCTCCAAAAGGCTATCTAGAGCCAGAGGGGAGCTAATTCCAGGTGCTGAGAAATAGAAAGAGAAATAAGCACAAGACAATGGTGTCTCTATTAAGAGGAGACTGGTGGGTGATAGGGAAACTTGAGTATGATGAGTGGTACTAGTGTACACTGGCATATCTCCATTGATTTCTACATATAATTTACATCAGGAGAGGACCAACTCAGAGACTGGGGGAAGAGGGAAGGAAGGAGTAGGCATGACTGAGTCCGTATTCATAGCTGAGAGGCAGAAATAGAACCCAGGGCTCCTGGTCATGACAGCCCCCTGCTGCCTTTCCTTGAATTATTGCCTTGATTAGCATGATGTCTTGCCCCTGGCAACCATGTGCCATTGAGTCTATGGAGGAAAATATATGAGTGCTGGGAATAATTGGTTCTTTGATAGTAGATTGCACAAAGGTCAAAGTTTACTGGGGAGAGCGAGACAGCTGAAAAGTCACATTCCCTGCAGGCGCTGTGGCACTGACCTCTTGTGCCTGCGAAAACTGGGAATCGCAGATAATCTGTTGCAATGGCATGGCTTCCTGCACTGGGGGACTGCAAGATCTCAGTGCGAACGCTGCGGTTTCTCAGCTGGAAACACTAGAGCTCTTTGTAGTACCAGCTCAGGTTGTGTATAAGGGGAGTTAGATAAGGTTTTCGTGTTACGTGATCTGTCTTGTTGCATTATTCTAACAAATGAGACACTAGAAAGCTACTCAGCTGTCTGTCTGTCTATGCACCACTCTGAGGATGTCTATGTCTTCTCCTGAACTCTAATATCTCTGATTTACTTGGGACAAACCTGGTTTCTGTAAAGGATTTTGCTGCCTGTGTTTGTGGGCTCTGTGGAAACTCTGTGGGTCATTGTCCTTCACTTGTGTCCCCATCAGGCATGATAGAATATCCTAAAAAGCTGAAGAGCTTTTCAAACTGCTGACCCCAACCCCTCAACATGGAGTTTCCAGCCATCATCCAACATGAAAAGATTTGCCCACATAAGCTTCCTTCTTTTAGTAGCACCTCATGCCCTCAAATGCTCCATGTGGGACCTCTTTTCTTGTCCTACGGGACAAATCATGGTAACAAAGCAACTAGAATTCAAACTCTTGTCCCTGTGTCCAGCAGACTCTGAACTTAGATAAAAGGCAGGCAGCAGAAATGTTCAGGATCCATCCAGAAGGATGTGCTACATATAGTACTTAACCTACTACAACCCATATCAGAGTGACGGATAACTGAGGTCCTTTGTGTTACCAGGACCCATTGGGGAAAGCCATACTGTGGGCTGCATGCAGACTCTGCTTTATTTTGCTGCCTCTCAACAGGTTTCTCCTGAGACATTGGGTAAGTCATTTAGCTTCTTAGTGCCTTTGCCCTACCCATGCAGTGGTGATGATGAAGTGGAAGACAAGCATTGTTCCTGCATCAAGGTGACAAGAGGAAGTGCTGTACAGGCACTCATATCCTACAGAGCAATGGCCAGAAAATCACCCAGAAGGTTTTCCAGTGAAAGAGAGAGTCTCTCCATTGCCCCTTCTCTTGTGCATACCTGTTATCTCCCAAAGCCTTCATTCAATTCCTGTAGCACTTTCTTTCACAGACAGGCCCAGAGCTCATGGTTTTGCAATGCTGTTTCACAGACCCTATCCATTGGCCCTCACTTACTGGCCTCAGTTTTAAGAAAAAAATCAGCACTGAATATCAGATGGGATCCTAAAGCAGGGGGGAGATTGGGCAATGTACTGACAGCTCTGCCTAGCTAGCCTAGCCTAGCCTAACCTAGCCTATCCTATCCTCATTGCTGATCATTTTACCCTCTAAATGTCTAAGTGAGTTAAAGCCAAGTTCTGCAGTGGGACCTGTCCTTATTCCCTTCCTCCTCTCCTTGACTCTCCTCTCACCCTACTGGAGTCCTGACCTCATCCCATCTCTTCTCAAGGTGCTGCAGGACATTTTTGCAGTGCTTTGGCTAAAGCTGAACTTGTCCAAAGAACTCTTTAGGGAAAAGACTGAGGTTTGGAAGGAAAATGCATTTCAATAAAAGAGATATCCTTGGTATGGCTGCATCTTTCAGTGGGGTTCAGGCTGATTTCTCAGTCACTCCCTGTGTTCAGATCACCATGGGTCATTATGAGGAGGTATCAAAGATATGCTTTCCTGTCAGTGTTTATAATTTCTTCACAAAAAAGACCACATAGATGAAAGCAAAGACATGCTGACTGTTCTTCTGATGCTTTCCATGTCACATCACATAACATCCCAGGGAACACTGGCTTGTAAGGTTTGCTTTCCAAGGCCATCAGCTGGATGATGGCTCACTCAGGATTGAAGGAGAAGCCTGGACATGAAGAACCTTTTCCTCCTGCTGCACTGATCTCTGTTCAGGTCTGCTGGCTACCGACTTATTAAAGCCAAGACCATGCAAAATTTCTCCCGGTGCAGTGTGAAATTTGCTCCAGAAGAGTAGAAACATCTGGTTAGAGCCAGGAAGTGGTTGCTGGCTGGGTTTGGCAACAAGGGAACATATAGTTAATACACTCTTACCTCATCAGTAGGTGTCACTGCAGCAAAAGACAGGGTCTAGTGGAAAGTTTCAGAGGGGAATAGAGAGGGGTATTTCAGCCAACCAACCAGATGCAGAGTCAGTTCAGTGCTTCCTGACTACAGCCGGCAAACAGCTATGGATCTGGGTTTATGAATTGCTTGTAATAAGGCTATAGGAAATGAGAGATTAAGGAAATGAGTCATTAAGTGATTACAAAGACATGTGGAGTGCACACTGTTGTGGCCGCCAGTAACAGAGCGTTAAGCAACCGTAAATTTCTTCTACGGGGGTTTTGGGAATGTTCCTGCTGAACTTGTATGTGGTAGTGAGTTACGGTTCGGTGGACGTAGCTGAAATGAGCCAGTAGCAAGTTTCAGTCACTCTTTGCACAAAACCAGCAAAGGAGTTTTCTCCAACTCAAAATCATCCTTTCAATGACAGGCCTGGTGACCAGTCCCAGGAGAAATATTTCAACAGTTAAGAAAACAGCCACCCTCTGGCACATTAGGATTTAGATCTAGGCTTCAGCGTGGACACAGAAGCTTTAACCAAGGCTTGGTTTCCCAAACTTCTTCATCAGGGCAAACAATATCTGAAAACTGAAAGTGCAGCCCTCTGCTAGAACCAGCCTCTCTCTGATTTAATTGTCACATCAGTGACAACAGAGCCCACAGCAGCTGCTCTTCCTGCTGCAAGGTGTTTCTCCTGTGTGCTAGGATTGGCATTTGGCAATGCCACTGGGGGAAGTGTGGATAACTAGGTCTTGGGTCTGCAGAAAGCAGAGGTAAGGAGGGGAATAGCGCCAGCTGCACTTGTTCAGCAGGTGCACTACCATCAGCTGGTGAGCAGATGCTCTCTGGTATGCCTGGAGGCCTTTGTTCACACCACCGTGAACCTGCTTCCGTTCCCAGACTCTTGGACAGAAACCTTTCTGGAGAGGCAGCCCCCCTCCTTCCTTCCCCACAACACCAGCTCTGAAGATCCGTAAATGAGCTCTGTTCGTTTTAAGAGTCCAGAGCTTCTGAGGCAATATGGGAAGCAGGATTCAGAAGTCATTGCTCCAGGCAGCTGGGATAAGTCACAGAACCCATTGAAATGGACCATCCACATGGTCTGTAATCAAAAAACATCTTTTTAATCCTGTTTTGGGGGAAGCACAATCAGGAAGAAAAAAAAAAAAAGGCCTGAAACCCGGGCAGGTTGACCCTGCTGCCTGTTAAAGTACCCAGACTTTCCTGTTCTGCATAACATTCTTGCAGGTTTTTGCTGAGGCACCCTGTTCCAGGGTTATGCAGCAGGTCCACGGCACTTGAGCAAACATGTCATCAAGCAGTATGGAGGAAAGAGATGGGGCAGTCAGGTATCTTTTGATGCAGTCCTAATAGCTTTGCTAAGGTTATACACAAAGTCCTATACGCCCAGATGCAGAAAGAAATTAAACTATTAGACAGGTTCTTAGAGTCCTTTCCAAGACTTTCTGCATAGCATTTTGCCTCCAATGTATGTTGATTCTCTACCAGCTCTTCAGCAGGCTGCAAATGCTGGCTCTCAAGATGGCTCTAATACTCCAGGCATTGTTTAATACTGTTTCCCTCTCATATATACCTCCCTCCCCAACCTACTTCCTAGGTAGGAGCATGGAGATAGACTCTGGTAAATCATGGAGGTGGTTCCTCCCTCCATACAATGATGTACTGTCATGTAATAAAGTCTCTCAAAATAGGCATTCTGGGGAATAAAGGCCCCATTTTCATTCCTGTTTTGTCAGTTTTATTTCTCATATTTGCATTCAGTATCCTCAGATCCTTGTTGGTCTTGCATGTGACAGGTATTTCGATGGAGATTCTGTTGTTGCAGCTATCTTATTCCACATACAAATTAATCACGCCTGAGCAAAGATTGGCTGCAATGCCCATAAGTCACAGTCCAGTTTCACTCACTCCTGATTCTAACAATGCAATCTTGGCATATACAGTACAAATAGAAACCTTTCCTATTTGATTTTGCTCCCTCAATACCCTTCTGAAGTGGAATGAGCTGTCTTAGGAGGCAGAGACACTTCCATGTTCTCTCTGATGGACTGAGGGCATAGAGCAGAAAATCCACCACTCATGATATTACAGCAGAAATAGTAATCCAGGCATCAGTGTAAAAATAACAGACTGAACATATAAGAGTTCCTGACCCTACTACTTTAAATCTAACTAGATAAGAGAGCCAAAGAGTGGGAAGTGAAACAGAAGCCCAGAGAGTGAAAAGATTTGTCATAGCAGATCTGGGACTGGTTCCCAAGCCTTCTAAGCACAGCTGGGTGATGATATTATTGTTGTTATTATCATTAATAATAACAGTGAATCTGCCAAAAGCTGGTGTTAAGGCAGGACTAAAGAGATCACCAAACTGGGCTAAGTGTGGTGAAAATTTTTGGCTGAAGAACCTATCAGTGTTCACACCTTTCAAAAGCTCTCAGACATTTTCAAAACAGAACTTCTAGAGATGTTTTGAAATGCCACTTTGCAAATAAAAATATGCATGTATTTAAAAGCATCAGAAGAAAACAACTGTTCAAAAGGTCTAAGTAACTCAAAAGTGTGAAAAGCCTTTCAGTTTCAGTGCAGTGAAAAATTTCATTCTGATACAGAATCAATCTTTTCTTTTCATCCAAAAACTCAAAAGATCATTGTTTTGGTTGAGCCCTTTTTTTCCCTCTTCTGATTTTCCATTTTGGTGACCAGACCAAAATTTGTATCACTCACCAAGCTCCACTCATAAATCCTAAGAAAAAAATGTGTCCCAGGAACTACATTAAACTTTATTATGTAGACTTTTCGACAATGAAAATCTCTCTCCCAGGCATTTTAACTACATTGCCACAGTAACTATCCTACCATGCTACAACTTCTACTACAATATTTCTTTGTTGCACAGATAACTGTGACCAAGCCCTTGCTAACGTAATTCATGAGAGGGAGCAGCACGATTGAAAAAATACTCACGCTTCAAGGTTGACCTCTTAACCTATCATAAGTCACAAGTGTCAAAATCAAGCAAGGTTATATGTGAGTGAGGGGTTATGAAATTTCATCACTTATACAGATGTTGCATTTTCTATGCTGTAATGAGAGTCAGGCAACTTACTTGATTGTGTATGTCCTGATGAAAAGAACAAATTGACTTCATTTTGTTTGTTTTCCATTTTTAGATGATGCTCACTATTTTGGCAGTAGGTTATTTTCTGTATTGTCTTTTACAGAAGTTCCTTTTTGTTTGCTTTGTTTGTATTGCTTGGTATGAGACAACGCATCAACACCTTTTATTCTGAGCAAATCCAGCCAAGAGGCGTATTGGGGAGATATTTGCTCCCTGATTGAAATTTAGGGAGGAGAAGAAGTAGCTGCATTATAGCATAGTGTTTACAAATACGCAGGAAAGGAAGAGGAGAAGGCTTCTGCCTGCAGTTGACGCTGAAAGCAGAAAATTAAAACATAAGGAAAGTAACTGGCCTAATGAGAATCCTATTCAGACACTGGTCTATCATCGCCTCCTCTTGCAGAAAATGCCAAGTGATCTTAAATGATCAGGAGCAATTAGGGCTGCGGTTATATCTTATCGAAAGAGCTCCCTCTGTGTCTCTGCTGCATCTCCCCTCCTGTCTTGGGAATACTTTCTGTTTTCACAAATGTGTCAAAATCCACAAGCAGGACAGTTTAAAGCCCGGTTGTGTCTGATGTTGTCTGAGAGAAAATTACTCCCCACTACTGACTAAGCCTCTCCTCTTGGCCTTTCCTTGCCCTCCAAATTCTTATTGTGCACGGAAACCTAGATCCACAGAATAGCAGGGTAGATAGGAATTATGCATTGTTTCTAGGTGATGTATCCAAGCCCAGGTTAGAAGACCATGCCTGGATAGCCCCAACAGACTTTTCTTGCTCCTTGGATTTTCCTGGTGTCTTTTAATTACTTCCAGGGATTTTCAGAAATATCTGGATTTTCCTAGACAGACTGGCCCTTGAGAAGATACTCTGTAACTCTGACAAGAGCCCTTTAACACTGCCCTATATGAAGTCATGTTGTCCAGAGAGTGATAACACACTGAAGAGAGAAATAAGTTTGGCAGAGCCCTGCCTTGAGCTTGCACACACAGCAATGTAAACCTGGGAGCCTGCAGAAAAACACATGTGCATATTGAAGGTGGGATTTATTATTTTTTTCCTCCAGGGAGAATTAAAATGAACATCAATAAATTTGAGTGTCAGAGACCAGAGAGAAAGAGAGAGTAATAATGCTAAAAACACAGCACCAGCAAAGAATAGATGGCTCAGGAGACCCAGCAGAGGAATAAAGATCAAGGGCTATATCCAGACTCCCTGCAATAGATGCCCTAACATACGTGAAGCAGCTGCCTTTCTCCACTGATTCCAGAGGGAGACAGACTCTGACAGTCAGTCATCATAATGCCCTAAATATGGTCCCAAACTGACTGATGATGAAGCTACCTGCAATGCTTGCCATCTGAGAGTGGCAGTGACATATACAAAATAAGATGGTGTATATTGCTGTACTTTGATCTTGAGATGTCAGTAAGACCTGTGAAGATTGACTTTCTCCTGCAGTGCATGCAGTTCCCATTGGGGTGGCGTGGGACCACACTGAGAAGGCTGGGGAACAGAATCAGGGTTCACCAGGTTTAATGGAATAAAACATCACACAAAGCACTTGATTTTCTATCTTCTGACACTTTCAAAAGAGGCTGCTTTTCTGGAATGAAATATTCAGGCTTAATAAAGAGGTAATAAGCTGACATTTGATGTCCCATGCTTGTCCAGGAAGCGAAATCCAGTATTCAGAAGTCTTTTTCTGGCTTTACAAAGCTGGATGATATGCAGAAGATTTCCATGCACCAGGTTAACATTCTAACAAACATCAAAAGTATTCTCTCCTCTACACAAAGAAATGTCATTCAAGGGTCAGTAGATGATGTGCTAGTCCTTATTCTTCACTCCTGGTACTACATACAGCACAAAACCTTGTGTCTAATCTCTGCCCCTGTTGTTTTAGTCCACCCATTTCTAGCTAAACATTGCTACTTTTCTGAATTTTGTAGCATAGCAGATATTATTGGTCTATTAAGATAATTCTGAAACCGTATATAAAATTAACATATTTGGGATTTGCAGCCTATGAAGGCTTCAGTTCAAATCCTTTTTTTATTTCCTTTTTCATATCCGTTCCAAGGCTCTACAAGAGCATTCAGGTGATATTTAAGGCCATCACTGAACAGTGATTGTTATTACCAATATTTATGTTCTGCTGGATTCAAGAAGCACCAGCTGAAATCAAGGGTCTATTTTATATATGTGAAATGGCCCCTGTCTTGGAAAAACACCAGGATGGTATCATGAGGCCACTGAGACATGACTTAACACACCACTCTTGGTGCAATGCATAGCCTGGGGAACCTCTGTACTCCTGAGGAAACAGCCTCATCACCATCCAGTAAAGAAGGGAATGTGTGGGCAGGGAAGGGGAATAAAAGTATCCTACCAGAAGTTTTCAGATGAGGAAACTAACTCCACCTCACTCTCATAATGGCTGCAGGGAAAATAAAGTTGAAGGGCACATAGTCATGTCCCTATACAAAGACAAGATCAGATATACCTGACAGATATTCATAAAACTATCCAGCAAGGAAGACTCCATACCCTCCTTACACAAATCTGTTCCAAGGCTTTGCTGTTCTTACTTCTTAGACCCTCTTTCCCTCCTTCTTATCTTGGGACAATCCATCATGGGCATGGAGAAGAGGTATTCTCCATCATGCTGTAGCAGCTCTCCCGGTGCTGGAAGACCCCATTGTGTTGCCATGCGATCCAAAGATATTCCATGGCATCCAGAAATTTTCTTTAAAAGTTACTGACTTTGGCACATCAGAAAAAATAAATAAATAAGCAAGTAACCCCATCGTGAAAGTGACTGGCTGTGTTTAGAGTCATTCATGCAAGAGGACACAGGGTTAGTGGCCAGTGGCATGAAGGAACAGAGAAGATCCTCTGGCCACTGCTAGGATTAACAAAAGGCCAGTCCTAGGAGTTTGCTCCAGCAGTTTCAGAAACAATAATAAGAGTCCTCCCTCTCCCAACATGCTAAATCTGATCCTTGCTAATGTGAATTAATACCAGGTTTCAGTGCAGCCACTGGGGTAATGTGATGCTCTGGAGTGCTGTAATCCTAAACAGAGCATTAGGAGAGCAGCTCCCACTGCAGCTGTGGCTCCTTGCAGGTGTTTCTTCCCCAGGCAGCCCCTCCAGCAACAAGTCTCTGATTCTGCTTGGGAGGCACGGGGGGACTCTGTCAGTGCTCAGACAATAGGCTTCCCTAGGAGAAATGGGCTGACCCAGTGCTGGTGGTACCAGGAGGATTGGGGAGGGGGAAGTTTGAAGTGATATGGGTCTCCATTTACTTTACACAAAAAGAGAGAGAGAGAAGCAGATGAATGAAAGAAACAGATATCTCTCTGTGACCCCCTTTCCATGTGGACTGGGCACAGACTGCCTGCACACACGTGTTCTTTGTTCATTTGAGTGGTGTTCCCATTGCCCCTGTCCCTGCCCCACCTCTTTCCCCTATCCTCCCCCTTAAACAAGCCCTGGCTCACACATTTCATCAACAATCCCCACTATTCATTTTTCAGGGGCACCACAGGGAAATAGAAGTCTCCTAAGCTAAGTTCTGCCTCCTTTGGGACTGCCACGCTTTCCCTTCACCCATCCTTCACCACTTTCCTCCCCCAAGCCTTGCATAGTGCCTGTCCACAGTCACAACTCGATATTGGGTTACAGCAGGCCTCCAGCTGACCCAGTGGGTTCATCCTGTAAAAACACTGTTTGTGCCATTTGTCTCTCTGATTACTCCTGGCTCATAACAGGTGGGGCTGCCAGCTCAAAGCAGGGAGGGCAGGACGGAAGAGCTGCTCTTTAGCTGTGTGCCCTCCTTGGAGGAGGGGACAAAAAAGCCCAATTTGTTCACTCTCCTGGCTTTGTCCCCAAGGTCTTGGGTTATTCAGTTTTGTGTAAGTCCATTTTTTTTAAGTTCGGCACCACTGAAGTCAATGGAGAGATACTAACAGCAATTGCCTGGCTTGGTTTCTGGGACAGCCTCTTTCTGTTTAGACATGGGTCCCTCTCAAATTCCCAGCTGACTTTTATGATCCTCTCACATTGCAGAAACAGGTTGGAAATTTAATAAGTCTCAGGACAATTCCAGTGTTTTCTGATTGTCATTTGGGCCAAGAACTGCCCTTTTTTCTCTTGGCTCTTGGGCTTTCAGCCTTGGTTGCACTGGGGGAATCAAGAAGGAGGACAGAAACAACTACAGACTAACAAAATGTTTTGAGTTCCAGAAATAGATACTGGAGGGAGGGACTTCTATTTAACTCAAAGTAGTAGGTCAGATCTGACCAATTTAATTTTACAGTTACATTGAAGTTACTCAACAGAAAACTAGATCTAAAAACCAATTTCCAAGTCCCATTCCCATCTACCAGAAGAAAAGGATTTGAAAACATGCATACAAAAAAATACTTTCAACATAGGGGTCTCCACCCCATCTAGTTAGGTTGGCCAAATAAGTCTCGCAGATGCAAGGGAGAGCTGTGGTGGCTCCTGTCATTCAGTGAAAACTACTGGGTGACAAAAGCAAGTGTTCCTGTGGGGGGATTCCACCTTCGTCAGTCTGTGAATCTCTACCAGCAGAGGAACAGGCAGTCTGCACAGCCGTTTATGCCAGCTGAAAACAGCCTGACAATAACTGCATTATTCCAGCTGAAACTTATCCAGTGCAGAAACTCTGGGTTCATTAAAATGATCAGAAATGACCAGGTACTTGGCTGGTGATTTCCAAACCCACCAGCCACCTGAATTATTTCTGATCTATGAAATGCAAGGAGACCTTTGACGGAGTCATTCAGGACTGTTTTTTCTCTTTCTTCCTTGCAAAGCTGTAATGAGAGATTATTTAAGGACGCTGCCACCAAGCTGGATGCATCCTTCACAACAGGGGAAGGTTGATGCTAAGCATTGGCTTTGTCACCTAGAATACAGACAATAATCCTTAAAGCCAGTGACTTAGAAAGGGGGAGAGGCCACTGCACCAGCCAGATTGAGGGAGGACTCCAGAGCAATTAGTTCAAAAGCAGACACTTTCATTTATCCCCATCAAACAACCTCAGTACTGATATTTTTACTTTTTAGCTATCAGTGTCTTTCCTTTTGCATTTTGCTCTGCTTTACAGTGGAAACAAGCAAACTGATTTCATTTCCCAGTTCTCATTTTTCTGCTCGAACAGATCTATTTGAGAACTGTGGGCAATAGGAATTCATGTATTTTTCAAAAAATGCAGAGTTGCTGATGATGTTTGAAACATAATCCTGGGTCATTTCTATACACAGATAGTTGCAGGATCTTCTGTAAGAGGAAACCTTTTCTTGTTTTAAAGCTATTCCATTTTCATCAGCGTACTTTAAGTTGCACTGTCCCTCACCTAAAAAATTGATCTGCAAATTAGAGAAGGACAATGGTTTGTCCATCTTTTACTTCTGTAGTGCCTAAATATGTTGTAGATATACAATCAATTATAAAGTACAAGTAAATATATTGTAAGTAAATTTATAAAATATATTGTATTGTATGATAATTGTTTCTGCCTTACAGACTTGAGAACACTGTGTCTCTATTTTTAGGTCTTTCTTCCCTGTATTTATTGGAAAAAGGAATTGGAGTTGTTGCTGAAAGTTTAATAGATTTCACATTTAAAATGGACACACGTTCACAAAATTTCATCAATCCAAAGAGATCTAAGCAGCTGAAAATAAATGTATTTTCCCTTCTCCACTAGGCATCACTTGCTTGATACTTTTGCTGATACCATCACTTGTTTAATACCTTCACAATCGTGCTAATTTTCTATTTGTGAGAGGAATGTAGACCAGAAAGAACATGCATTTATGAAGTATAAATATGTCAAGAAAAAAACCTTCTTCAAGAAGAAATAACTGAGTCTGCTCCTGTGTGTACCATAGAGACCCCAGAATGACCAAGCCCAGTGATGTTTTTCCTTTGCAAGTCATTTTTAAAGGGAAACTTGCCCCATTTCAATTAGAGGTGTCATCATCATGACTACCTTGAAATCATAAAGCAGGTGACATGCTTTATTGCATTTGTCCTTTGTTGTACTGCAGTGTCTGCTTGGCATAAGCTTCCTAAAAGCCTCAGGGCTTGCTCTGGGGATGAATTTGGCCTGCAGGGGTCTTCCATTTACTCTGATTTATTGTGATCATTCAAACTGTATTCTCATTTGGATGGTTAGGGATTTACACGCATAGCTTCTATTAACACTAAAGGGTGATATCATTAAGACAAATGTACAGTTAATCTCTGACACTGTGGAGATAAAAATATACCTTGGAGAGTGCTTTGGCTGGGCTGGAAACGTTCATTATTTGAGTTTCATTTTACAGCATGGTGCAGCTTTAAAAGAGAAACTGTTCATAATATTCTCTATAATTTTACCATCCCCACCTTGTATTTCTTGGGGAGAGGAGAGGAGAGAGAAGGGGGAGCTATTCATGGGAGAGCTGAACTAAAACAAAATTCCTTCCTTCAAGCCCTGGCATGTAGAGAGTGTTTCACATGCGCAGCAGGGAGGATCAGGTGATTTCTGATCTCTTCAGATCGTTGTCATTGCAGGATTCCTTCTGAACACCAGGGCGCTTGCTGTTGTTATTTTAGCAGTGCTACAGTAATACTTGGAGAAGGAGCTTCCTTCTCTTTCCCAGCTTCATGCCAGCCAAAGGACCTATGTGAATCAAGAGATGATCCATATCCAGAAGAGCTTCAATAGACAAAGGAATAGGATCAGCTGGGAATACAAATATTAAGAGGAAGGAACCATCTTTCCTCTTCACCTACCTACAGTCCAGCAGTGCTTAACATCACTGATGCTGCATGCTTGTGGTATGTTTTTCCCAAGTAAATGTCTAGATATAGAAAGAGTAGGAAGGTGGAATTTCCCCAGAAAAGCTCTGGTGGAGCATCCTAGAGAGTCAAACGAAGATCACTTTAAACCAAGTAAAAGAGGACTGAAAACTGCCAGCACCCTGGATTGTGACCACTGAGTAGTTATTTCATCACTAGCAAGCAGAAGTACGCCCAGCCCCATCCAGCAAACCGCGGACATGGAAGCTTTCAGAACCCAAGGGTCTATCTCACAGGTCTTTTCTCCAGTTTTTAAAATGAGCTGCTGCGTGGTGCAGTCTCTTTCCATGTTCTCCTAGGAGGATGGAGGTGGTCTCTGATCTCTGGACTATGCTGCCACAGAGTATCTGTAGCATGGTAAGATGCACAAAAGCACCTGTTGGGTGGACACTATCCTATTAAGCCATCACAAGGAGCAGAAAACAGATGGCCTGAGGCAGTGAGCCTCAGTGGACATAGCACTGAATAGTGACTTAATCCCTGACCCTGGGCAAGGTACTTCAGCTTTCTATACTTTTCTCTTTCTTCCCTCACCCTTTCTCTGCATCTCTTTTATAGACACTATAAGTCATTGAAGCTGAATAAGAGAAAACAGCTTGCATCTATCTACATTAGGGCTTGGCAGTAATTTATTTCTCAATTGCTTTAGTGAAGCCATTATATGTCTTTAGCACAGACTCAGAGATACTTTGATCAGGGCAGGGACTGTGCCTTTGGGTCTGTTCTATCTGCTACTTTATTATTATATTGGACAACATGACACTTTTTAAGTGGTTCCCTGTCTTCAGCTGCAGCTCAATATTGTTTTTAGATGGCCTATTAGGCTCTCCTGCTTTGGTAATATGGGTTCTATATTCCAAGCACCACTAAACAGTTTCCCACTCATGTAAGTGCATCCAAGTTTGTAAATTTTGCTCTGCTGTACAGTGTCATTCAACAGCCTGACCCAGCAAAACTCCTACAGATCTCAGAAGACCCCTGGCAAAATGCAGAAGAGAAAATGTTCTGTGTGAACAACAAATGCAAGCAGTAAGGGGCGGGGGGGGGGGGGGGGGAATGAATGCAGTTCTTTTTTTTTTTTTTTTTTTTTGCTTTTAAAGCTTTTTGTCTTCTTTTTCTCATTCCCCTCCCCCCGCCCAAGACCAGAATATCATGCATGTAACAGAATCTGTTCCGATTAGAAGGTTTTGTTACAGCTGTAATAAGCTTTCACACAGGGAGAGTCCCCTGAGACCTATATTTCATCTCAGCTTCCCCACTGCATTAAACAGAGGGTTTGATTCTGGAAAACAGAGATCAAAATTCTCTCCTCCTGCACTCAACACTGGGAAGTAATGAGAATTGACAATTCCAAGGCTTGATGTGAAACTAGCATCATCCGGACTGAAATTGCTTTTGTGATAACAGGTTTTGGGAATGTTTCCACATTCATCTGTTTATTTATTATTCTTATTAATTATTCTTAGGCTTGTGATTTGGGGGAGAGAGGGTGGGAGGAAGAAAAAGAGAAGAGAAAGGGGAGTCAGTAGCTTGGCAGCAGGCAGCCTAAATCTAAACACCACACACACTCACTATACCCTGGAAAAACCTGGATCTTTTACAACAATTTCTGTAACAGCATCATTTGGATAAACCAGCAACTTACTTGGAAGGAATCTTTGCTTTCCTAGAATTCATGTAACTAAGAGATAAAATGACCTTGAAGGGTGGCAGCTTTCCTTGTAAAAGACATTAACACTTTCAGAGCAGTCCCTGCGAAAGTTCTTCCTTGTTTCATACCATAATGAGTCAGGCAGCACACCAGTGCCTGGACAAAGTCTGCCAATGGGTCTCTTTGCACTAACATCATCAGGTTTCCCATCCGGCCTCAATTCTGATGATTTAGAAGAGAGACTTTAAAAATGCCCAATCAGCATCACCTTTAAGTGCTTGCAAACAAAGGACTTGACCCATCTTTGCTCCTCCCCATTCAAATGTCCTCAGAGTCGATGACTTTGACCCATTTCATTTTCCTTTGAAATGAACTGGCAGCCAGCTTAGCACAAGATTTCTCCCAAAATGGTAGTCTCTGGGATTGCTCTTTTGAACTGTTTCTGTTCCCTTTGTCCTGCAATGATGATTTTTAGGAGGAAGATGAGGAATGAGACAGGCAGGCAGCAACCAGTCAAATCTGCTGTGCAGCTGATCCAGAAACAATCCATCCTGAGCAGAGCAGGGCTGACTGAATGTGGACTCTGGTGCATAATGTTATTTGGCTGGATTGTCTGGTATTTAAAAATAGTTTTTTCCCTGCTGTAACTTTCCCTTCAGAGGGTTTCTCTTCCCTCTACCCTAGATGCCTATTTTCACAATACTTGTAAGAATACAGTATTTCTGAGGACTTTCCCCTCACTGTCAATTTGAAACAGCAGACAGGTTCAAGATTGTTCGTGGGTCACTGACAGACAGGATGAGTAGTAATTCCTGTTTGCTTAGAAAAGAAGAAGAAAGAAAATTCAAAGTAATCAAGGAAACAATTCACTCATTTAGAGTGAATAGTTAAAAGGGGCCACGCACAGGCAGGAGGGAGAAGGGGCAGGAGCTTAAGGGCTGGATACTTTTCACTGGTTACTCTATACCCAGCTGTTGTGTCTGTAAGGAACCCCATTTCATACTTCAGTATATTTCCACAAACAGAGCCCCTGACAGCTTCCACTCTTCTCTCATCTTTTAGATGATGCCCTAAGACCAGGTGCTGTGCACTTTTTGGAATTAAAGACCCCCCAGAAGCCCCTTTTCCAGAGCAGAGGTATCCCAGCTGTGCTCAGACAAGACTCACATTCACCTTCCCTTAAATTTGCCACTGGTTTTGCTCGGAGATGAGGAGTCTTCTCCCCTCCTTGTGCATAGTCCTGGGTTTCACCCCAGAGGTGACTGCACTCCACTGCCAGCTCAGATGATCCAGAGGGCTGAATACTCCGTTCTGCTTCATTAGGCAAGAGGGACTTAAGCAGTCAGAAGCAGGCTGTGGAGGAAGAGCTCTGTCTTTTATGTATTCTTCAGCTGTCATCACCTTGTGAAAGACCATTTAGCCAAGCTCCAGGAAGATGTTTAATATGACAGGAGGGGGCGGTCTACCTGTGCAGTCGTTGTCCCCTGCTGAGCTCATAGGCCGGGGTGAACAGTTCCCAAGTTGCTGCAGCTTCATGCATTGTCTATGGGGAGAGAACAGTGTTAAGAGCAGAACTGCTGATAGAAAGGCAGCAAAGAGCTAGCTGTGCCAGAAAAGGCAGACAGATGTGGCTCTCCCATCACTTCATCTTTGTCAGGGAGTTGCATGGCTGGGAAATGGGGAGAGAGACAGATGGAAAGTACACCCCTTTCCCCACCACCCCCAGTCGTAGCAGAACAGTGAAGGAAGCACAGCAGTGAAGCAAAGCAGCGAAGTGGTAATTTGGCTAGGCCAAAAGCTTCTTCAGCAACTCTGCAAGGGCTCATACAAACACACACACCTTTGGCTGCTGGAACTTGTTTGGCTGCCAGAAGGGACATGTGCCAGAAGACCAGGTCACCCAAAAAAACAAAAAAGAAAAAAGAAACCAAAAACAACAACAACAACAAAAAGGAAAGAAAAAGCACGCAACCCTCCTCCAAACTACCAAAAAAGACAGCCCCAATACAACCCCACTGAAGCTAAAGGAGCCTCCACCAGGGATGAATTCGGCCTGGTATAATTAGCTCCCCTTTGGAAGAGCTGCCAGCAGGGATCTCAGATTAAAATCTCTCTCTCTCCTCCAATAGGAAGCACCTCCAGGAGCTCAGCATCTCCCCTCCCTTCCCCACAGCATGAAGCACCAGTCCAAGTCCCAGTGTGAGATTTGAACCCACAGTGACCTCCTGAGCCCTGCAGTGAGGATGTGTTAGCCAGTGAGTCATGTTGACTCTGGCTTGAATCTAAATGGGCCTCTTCTCTTGTTGCAGAGAAACCATGTTCATACAGCTATGGCTATTGCTGGTGTTGGGTGGTGCATGTTGCTATCATCCCTGCCTGGAAAAAGGGGGTGAGAAATGGGGTGGGGACATCAAAATCTAGTTTCTCCAGAAGTTACATCCTTTCTGTAATTTAGGGTGCAGAAGAAACTGTTGTCCAGCTTAAACAGTAGAGGCTAAACTAGCCCTCTGATTAATGGAAGTGATGACTTCTGGCTCTCTGTGGGTGGCCTTCTTTTTGTGAACACAAGTGATTCTTTCTCATGCCAAACACTTTATCTTTTCAGTAGATCACTTTTTACTTCTTTACGTGCCTATCCTCCACAAGACCAACTCACCTCCTGGTCCTTTACATGACACTAGGCTGCTGAAGGTACCTTCCAAGAAGCCTTCTGCTGTGGGCTAGCTAGCAGAGTTGGCAGCCACTCTTACTTCAATTTCTTCATGTTCCGTACAGACAGACCAACCACGTGGGATCTTCCCAAATCGCCTCTGCTAGTATAGGCTGAGTGAAGTCAGAGCATGATGTGAGCAGAAAAGCAGGCATCCCTTCATGGAAAACCAAGGGAGTGAAAATAGGAGTTTATGACCAAATGAGCTGATAATGTTCCTGGACCACTGCTGAGAGGCAGCAGCTTTCAGACAAGAAGCAAAACCAAGTGAGCCTCCCAGCCATAAGTACTGCAAGAAGATCTGTGACTCACTCAGTAAAAAGAGGGATGGTTATCTTCTGCTTCTTGGCAGGATGCCAACTTGATATTACTTTGAAGGGATTTTACCCACTACTGAAAAGTAGCCTACTCTCAGCTGGATGGAGCAGCTGGTCAGCAGGACATTTAATCACACTTTCCTTGGGGTACTAAGGTGGTTGAGTGTTTAGTGCAAGATAACACTCTGTGTCAGGGTAGGGCATTCTGCATCCGCCTGTAAGTACAGGCTGATGAACTCTAGTTACTCAGGCTGATATCTGCCAGGACACTGACCATTTCAAACAGAGGTTATCCTCCACCTGATTCTCTCTCAATTAGCCTGATAACCAGCAGGATATTTGTGCTAGAATATTTTGCTTCTGCCTGCTTCTCTTTCTTTTGCAGCTGAACAAAGAGAGTATTGTTTCGAGGATATCAAAGCTGAGTTCACTTGGATGGGCTTAAATTACCAGCTATATATCAAGGGAAAGACATCAGCCAGACCAACACCTCCTTTCCCAGCTCCCGCATCCACCCATCTCTTTCCCCCAGAAATATGTCAACATCTACTCACAAGCCCTCATGCAATTTTGAACCTTCTCTGATGCTGTCTGTTGCCTATTGACATCACTAATTCTACAAGGTCCACAAGGAAATGCAAAGTGGCACTGATAGGAAACCTGAGAAGGCAACAGAGAGATTTACTGGTCAGGAAAACACTAGTTTTTCCCTTCCTTATTCATATTGTGGTTCACTGGGCTGTCATATAATGCAAATAACATTCATGGTATTAGCCTGTACTTAAAAATAAATGCTTCCTGTGGTTCTTACATATCTTCATTTCATCATACAGCACCTCAAAAAAATAGGAAGGAAAAAATTTGTGCATTGCCTTCAGTACTCTACCAATGCATGTTTTTCCTGCAGACATGAGTGTGTGGGCTGTGCAGTTATAATTCTGGTTTCTGTGTACTGCACCTTTAAATATGAGTAGGCAGCCTGCCTGTAGGGCTGGGAGGGTGTAAATCTGGAAAGGGATTTAAGAGAAAGAGGTACCTTTTGCAGTGTCATTCATGTAGGAAAGCACAAGACAGAACAAATACAATGGGAAACCAGTCACGCAGCCTGAAATCCAGGCCCAGTGGTTATCCAGAACAAGCAATATCAGATAAACTTCCCCAGCCAGGGTAGTTCTCTGAGGACACCTCTGCTCCAAGACCTGGCTGTGCTGAACAGCCAGCTGGATGACTGTGCCTGAGGCTAGCTGGTTTCTGTGGCCAGCAGCCCCACAGTGAAGCAGTGTGACTAATGCCACACATAGATCCTTTGGACTCCCAGGCTGGATGATCAGACAGTCACTGACAGCCTGACTGGTTGGTCCCCAACACACATTGCAGCCACATTCAGCCACATTGGCCTGAAGGAAACACTAGTCTGGTGAGGGTTGCACTGCAGCGCCCCAGCCACACACACACCTTGCATTGCAATTTCTTCAGCCCATCCATGCCTGGGAGTCCCCTGCAGATGCTCTGAGACAACCATCCCCAATGACATTAGGTCTATGTCACAGGGTGACAAATGAATTGAGAGCAGATCTAAGCAGCCTATAGTTTATGGTCCTTCATCAGTCTGTTGGCTGTACCTTAGACTCAAAAAGCCTGTGCTGGGTTTATGAAGGGCTAAACTCTTGATGGGATAGACTGTAGATTGAGTCATCTTCTCCAGTACCCATCTGGGCAGATTCATGTGGACAAGAACCTGTGCCCAGTTTAAGAGAACAAACAAGTTCCTTCACCAACAGTCAGCCTATGTCCATGTTCACACTGATGGGCTTGGACCTATGCAAACATACCACAGGGCTTCCATAGATACTGCTGTGTAGCAGCTACACTGCCCTTACATGTAGCTCCTTTCCCTTTATATCATTTCCAAGCTCTCCATAGCCATGCCATTATTGTCCTTTCTCTTCTTTCCAAATGGAGAAACAGAACTTGTCCAGAATCCAGCAGCATGCCAGCACCAGAGCTAGGAGAGCAAGCCAGCCCTTCTGACTCCAATGTCACAGGCTTTGTCTGCTGGTCATGTTTGAATAATGACATTATCTCTGCTAGACTAGCCAAAGTCCCAAAGTGAGTCATTTTGTTCCATCATCTCCTCCATGAGTTGCAATGGATTGCTGCATATGTCTTCACTTCCATACCAAATTCTTGGTACACCACTTCTGTCCTGGTAGGTGACTGGAGCAATTACCTACAACTTTTTTTTTTTTTTTTAAAAGAACAAGGTTAGAAAAAACATCTATCACACCCTCTAGGGCAGGAGATGGACTACACACATCTTGTCATCGCTGTACCCTATGTTTTTTGTTGCTTGTGCATATGGTCATTTTTAAAGTGGTACAGGATCATTTTCAATAAGGGCAGAGCATATGGGCCAGATGCTAATACCAGTTACAACTGGATTCTTCTGATGCTGTGCTCTGCATAAACCAGGAGGGACATCAAGAAACTGTTTGGTCAAATTGGTTATATGTGATTTGGGCATATATTTGGAATCAGTATTCACACAGTGAGAGAACATGCTAGCTAGTCTTCGTCACTCTAAAAATGGTCTATAAATATGGTTTAGGCCCATCCACAGGAGAAAATGCAGCCATACTGAGCTGACTCAGTCAAAGAACTAGCTAGAGTGTAACTCTCTCTGTTCCTTTCGGCTCAAGCAGAGGAAATCAGAGTTATGTGTTTGTCAACAGGGGACTGAAGTTGTGAGTCAGCATTCAGCAAATACTTTAAGTTCTGTACAGATGGTTACCTCGCCATTTGGCAGTTTTAGATACTCAACTCTGTAGATACCTGGAATTTAGTTTTCCTTGTGGCAAGGGGAAAAGAAATCACATTGAAAATTCTGCACTGTATGGCACCTGCTCTGGAAGGGAAGGCTGCTTAAAAAAGCAGTCCCAAAGAATTTCACCCAATGTTTTTCAAATGCATGAAAAGACATTTGCCAGACGGCAGTGAGGTGGATTGAATAAGATGAGATAAAAGAGAGAAATGACACATTCATTTCACTTGTTTTCACAGACAAGGACCTTGTTGATGAAAGGATTTGCCCCCAGGATAAATCCTGGAGAAAGGCAAAGCACCTAGGCATCCTTTTTGCTAGTCCCCTGTCAAATTCAGTGAGATAATCCAAGAACATGGCACTACTGGACTTGTCATGATTCTGAAATGGCCCCTTCTTGCATGTTGCCAGCTTGATCTCTCACTCTGGGTGGCACCTTTACTTACAGTTTAGGCTGTCAGCACAACCTATGCCCACACTCAATGCTGAAGCCTGGGAGGGGGTGAAACTTTCTAAGTGCCACCCCAACAAACCTTTACTAACCCCATTCCACCAGCACAGATGGCAGAAGCTACATTTCCCCTGCCAGTCCAAACAGTGCTGGAGCAGCTCTCCCAGAATACCCCTGTGTCCCAAACATTTTCAAGGTCTGATCACATCTCTAAATGTCTTGGAGCAGATGGGAGCCTAGACACATAGTTCTCACCCATGTAGAGCCTAATCCCAGGTCCCACTATGCATGCCTACGCTTCCTCAGCAAGGAAAGTATTTAGTGCAGCCCAGAGCAGAGCCTGGGTCCCAAGTAAAATCTTTGCATCATAGACAGACCTGGAGTGCCCCAGCATGACTATAGAAAAGCCTTCAAAGAGCCTGGGGCTGACAAGGTGATGGAGACAGAACTTCAGGCCAAGCCTGGGTAGGTGGAGAGCAGGGACTGCTAACAACCATACTGTCAGTTTGGTGAAAAAAGACAAGCCTTCTGTCTTTAACGTTCTTGTTAACGTATTGCCGGAGGCACTCACTGACACTGAAATTCAAGAACTATTTGCAAGCCATCAGAAACACCTTGTGCAAATTTAATCCCCTGTTGAGTTCACAGAAGCCATTTGTTTTAATTGCTTGTAGAACCTCGAAGTCCTGCATCTGCTAGAAGCTGAGGGAAAAAACTAGCCAAGGGACAGTCCTGCATTCCTCCCCTGCACCCCAGTGACAAAAATTACAACCGAGCAGAGGAAAGAGCAGTCTGCCAGAAGGCAATGATGCAGGGGCTCCAGGTCAGTGGGAAACTCTGTAAAGGGGAGAATAGAAACCCTCTTCCTGAGATACTGAAAACATGATCCAGCAATGTACAAGCATGCTTAATGAACAAGCTTTCATTGGGTCTCTATGGCTTAACTTGAGCTTCAGTTTTTATTGGATCTTTCTATCCTTTAAGGGATGACGTGTAAATGAGCAGGGCTGAAATTCACTTACCGCAAGATCTCCAAGACAAAGTGCAGCCCAAAAAGCCAACTTAGCAAATTAAAACTGAACTCTAAGAGGCCCCAGAGGCTCTTCATCTGGACAGCATCAGTCTTTCCTCTTAAACAAATGTCCTTGTATAGTCCTAAAAGCCCAGGTGAAGAAAGGAATCTCTCTATTTCTTAAAAAACACAACAATTCTTATGCTGTCCATCACACTGGAAGAAGTTATATTTCCATGAACACTCCCCACATCAGAAGATGGAATCTTGTGGCTGCAAATCCTCTTAGCAGTCTTTCATATTTCTGAGGGTTTTGCAGGTAGTTTTCCTATATTTTTCACTTTCCTCTAACTTTAAATATTCATTTATTCTCTTTTTTTTCCATCTTTTTCTCTGTTTTCTCATCTTCACTGCTATTACCGCATTTTGTTTCTGTAGCTTCTGTATGAGGTGGCAAAAGGTGGAAGCAAACGGGGTGGGTGAAATGTTCAGATTTCTGGGTAAAGAGACAATTTGTCTCACTGGTTTCATGCTTTCTCCTCTGCCTGGATCAGTCAAGATGCTTCCTCAGAGGTCTTACCATGGTATCAACCTTGTTTAAACATGCACATATGAGGTGGTTTCTTTAGTATGTGTGTGTGAGCACATGTGTATAACCGAACTTTAGAAGAGAGGCCATGAAGTGAGCACCATTTCAAAGGCCCCTGTTTGTTTTGGCATCTTTCTCCTTTCCGTTTTTGTTAATTATTTGATGAACTCTCGCTTTGCCTGATGTCCTTCCAAATAAGAAAAGCCCTCAGCCAACTGTGCACCATTATTCAAACCTTCAGTTATTGCTCTGCAAAACCCTCTTCAAAGCCCGGCCTGCTGCCCCTGTTTCTGTTTATCAAACAGCTGTGTTGAGGTTGGCTGCATTTGGTCAAGTTCAAGGAGAAGAGCTGCCAAAATTATGAGAGAGAGAGCAGGGGAGAGTGAAAATGCCTCTCACCTCACAGAGAGTTAGAGAAGGGAAAATGGCAGCCTCTGGTCCAGGATGCTATAAATAACCAGTTTGGCAGTGCTGCACAAGAAACAGCTTGGCTAACCCTCTCTTCTTTCTCCTTCCCCACTGGGTTTATTATGTATTTAACCCTCTGCAGCATTTACTGAGGGAGGAGGTTGTGTCAGCCAAGAGACCTCTCTCGAGGTAACCTTTTGTACTCCACACAGATCTCCACCAAAGGCATAAAGAGCATTGGACCTAGCCCAAGTCAAGCCTCCCAGGACTCAAACATGTACCTGTGGAACAAGCTCTCAAAGCAGAAATAAGTAGAGGTTGAAAAATCTTGTGTGTCAGTCCCCTGGTAGTTTTAAACCTACTGAGAGAGCTAGAACTTGGCGAGGAGGGGAGAACACATCATGTTTCTACTGAAGGATGCATGTATTGCCAAAGACGATGAGCAGGCCTACTGGCAAGAGGCGTGAAGGTATCTCCTCAGATTAGCTGCTGCCCAATAATGGTGCAAAACCCCCTAAGAGTCTTTTTCCAGAAACATGTGCGTTAGGAAGTGGCAGTAGTGCAGAGATACTCCAAGTAGGGGGAGTGGGATTAACATTTGGAAGAATGCAGGGAAAGGGTCCAGGAAAACACTTCAAGATCTGTGGAAGCTTTGGTTAAATAGAGATTGCCTGTTGTAGGGGGACACAATGTTTTTTCCAGTCTGTGGAGTGTTTCTCAGTTTTGACAAAATACACTCACCTCCTCCACAGTGTAAAGAATTTTAAATCAAAAGGGATTAATGTCAAATCCACCAGTCTCTCTGAGCACAGATCAATGCATTGTGTTTATTTTGCATTGACATCAAATTGGCCAAGGCAGAATGATTAATTCCTATCTGAGCCTGAGGGATAAACCCCTATCACAGTGTCTCTTTGCTCCATCCTCCAGTCTGTGCCTCAGCTGTGTGTTGGGGAACAGAGCCACAAAAAGTTTAAGAATATGAACAACATCATGGAGACACTGCTGGTTTGCAGAGAACTTCCTAGGCAGAATACATTTTATAAGAGTCTGGGAGAGATAAAATAGTCTTTGCAAATCTTTCTAAAAAGCAAGTTTGTCAAGAGGCCCATCTGACAAAACCACTTCTATTTTTCCTCCATTTTTCACATAAACCTTTTTCGCTGTTCTCTTCTCCCATCAGAACAGTTTTCTTGCCTCTCTTCAAATAACCTGGACATCATTTAGATTCCTCACTGCGGGGTCCAAGGCAAGGCTCCCAGCAGTGTCTCCATTTACTGACCTCTCTCCTTCCTTGTCAGCACTTTGGAGGGGTCTTCCCTGGGTCCCATTGTTCCAGGTCTCTCTGACCTTGGCAACCTTTTAACAAAGTCCTTGGATCATCAGTCGCACACTCTTTGTTACTTGATTTGGCCATCTGTCTTGTTTTCCATCCCCTCTGGTATCCTTGTCAGTCTCCCAGATAGCATTCTTCCCCACTCCATTTGTCTTCATTCGGAGCCTCTAGCGATACTTCTTCCCTAATCTCTCCAAAATTCCTTTCACTGTGTTATTCTGTTTTGTACAAGATCTAAGCTGCTATTGGAAATAATCATCTGCTCAGCTTACATTTGCATTGCTCTTAGAAAAGTCTCTGCACAAGTGATCATATTTATCCTGGATGTGAATCCTTTCCAGCAGAGGAAAATGTTTTGAAATTTAAGGCACTTCCTTGGGTTCAGGGTGGAGAGATCTTTCAGGGAATCTTTCCATTAATACCTATGTAAAAACATCTCAGTTTCAGACATATCCTCCCTGAAAGTAGCCCTAGATCAGAAATTGCAGCAGAGGGGTTGTCCTTCCCTGCCTTCCTCAACAGGAACTTGTCATTCATAAAAACGGCCAGGTTAAAGGTCTGAGATCCCTAGATCCCATCTCTGAAATTGACTGTAAGCTGAGGTTTACCAAAGGAGTGAAAGAGAGGTCGTATGGAGTGTTTCTGTCTTTGGATGTGCCCTTTCAGACATCAGTAGCATAGGGACTCATGAAATAGCAATCTGGACAAGCCAGCTGCAGTGGACTAGTAGTTTGTAAATTCGAATGCTAGGAAGCAACCAACCACCAAAAACAGTCTCAGAATAAATACTGCTCTCCTAAATTAACAATGTCCAGAGAACCTTTTATTTTTCTGCATCTTTCGGTAGTAGTGCTGGAAGATAAATTTATCTGAAAAATTGTTTGGTGGAAAAGGGCTCATATATCTCTACTTGGGAGAATCAAAGCTGACATATTTATCTAGTGCAGGAATGAGATATTCATGCTAGCTCAGGTGCCTGAGAAGAAGAGTGTAAATTATCATGCAGAGTTTCTTATATCGCCTGCTGTAATTCTCCCAGTATCTGATCAGGTTTCCTCAGAAACAGTTCAAGTTTGCTCCAGACGCAGAGACGATGAGAGCTGATCATTTGGGAGTATAAATCATACCAGCAAAATAGCTAAAGGACACTCTTTTGTGACTAAGCCACCTGATCTTTAGAGGTTTTTCATATCCTTAGTTTGGCCTAGCTGGAGTGAAGACAACTGCTAAACTCAATAATTAGGGACTGAAATTTACCCCAGAGCAGAAAGTCAGCACAAGGCCATGTGAAGGACAGACTTTGTGCTGTACTTCAAGCTGGAGACAGATTTTCAAACCAGAGCATCCAGTCTTTTCCTTGTGGGATATTCCCTCAGTTTCTGGTTTCATTGGGAGCTTTCAGTAGCAAACAGACTGTCTTATTTCAGATGTTTGTGGAATTGAATAGCAAAGAGAAAAACGCCAGGGCTCAGACCTTTCACTTTAGAAACGTGAAACTTCCTTTTGATATATTTCCCCTCAAAACATGGTATTTATTTAACAGGCTCCCTGACTGACTCTGGAAACCTGCTATTTTGACTCAAGAATTTTTCTCAGTGAATTATATTAGATAAATATAACCAAAGTGTGTGATTATGCTGGGTCGATTAACTCCTGATGTTGAAACAGAACCATTCCTTTGGCTCTGTTCTCACCAGCAATTTGTCACTGGTTTATGTTAGAAAAACCTCCTTATGACTGAGTGATGGAAACTTTTAGAAGCCATTAAATCTTTCCCCTGCAGTTAATTGTTCCTGATATTGCATATTGCACCTATTCACAGCCACATTTTTCCTTGCACAGTTGAGATGCCAGTGCTCTCTGTAAGGTCCAAAATTAACCTAGCACTGCACTTCCCTCAAAGCACTTTTCTTGCAACAGCAGAACATGTATTACAAATCTCAAATTCAAACTACTTTACTTTGCTGGAAGAGAGAGTCTGAGCTAAATCCTGCAACGTGCTGACTATCCTCAACTCCTGCTGTTGGCAGGAGATCCCACAGGAAGAGTGTATGTGTGGATCATGCCTTTTCCTATATTTCATGAGTTCTCACTGTGATTTTTAAGCCCTGTTTCAGACATCTTATATCACATTCCTGTCTTGTTTGTCCTTCTGTGAGATGAAAATAGCCTTTCTGTCTCTCTTTTTTTTCCCTAGCATGCCTATTAAGACAATCTCTTCTGCACAGGGATTGGTTTCTTACTGTGAATATATACAACAAGTGCCACACTGGGACAGTTTTCATACAGAGTCTTGGTTACACCAAGTTGTTTGCAAACACCAATAAGTACTGCTACTTCCAAAGCCCTGTAAAAGTGCCAAATACCACCGCACCCAAACTGATTAAAACTCATATCTGAAGGAGAAGCAAAATCCAAGTTTGTGCTTTCAAGACTTTTTTTTTTTTTTTTTTTTTAAATAAACTACAGGGCTAAAACATTTGCAACATGGTAAATGTAAGTGCTGGTAGGAAGGGTGGGAAGTCTCTTTCATTCAATATTGTGGCAACCAGAAAATGTCAAAGGATAGTGGAGCAGATTTAATAGCCATCCTGTCTTTGTTTATTTCTGATCATTAATGAGCTATGGTCCCTATACACTTGGCTTGATAATAGAAATTCACCTAAGTAAGAATTAATTTTATTTGAGGAAGGTTCCTGGAAAATGAACAGGACATGGGTTAGCTATTAGAGGTTTGCCAGGCGTGAAGCAACCAACCTGCAGTTTTGCATGCATTTTTTTTCTTAAAGAAACTGTCTCAAAATGTTTTAATAGAGGGGTGACAGCACTTATACAAGATTATTTCCAAAACCAAAAGAATTAAACTGACTTAAGCAAACAGGTCTGGGGGAAGCCAGTTGTTTACCCAAACTTCAGCAGCTTCTCATGGGCCATGGGGTCCCAGCAGCAGAGGGAAACAACCCTCCAGAGGGAAGCTCAGGATCTTTGCAGACAGTGTCACTTTTTGACACTGGCTGATGGAGACAGAGGAAGGAGGAAGAGAAAAGAGATCATGGCACAAAGGAGTCAGAAAGGAGTAATTCTTTACCTCAGTCCTTTGACCTCAGAGATTTCCATGTAGTTAAACCGGGAACATGGTTCCCAGGGATTTGGGGAAATGGATGGTTGTCAAAACAAATACCACCCCCATGACACCCTCCCTCCCTCATTGTAAACAATCTTTAATCACTTCTTAATAGGCTGCACCAATGGGAGATGGTGGTTAATACTGTTTACCACTAAGAAACTCCCATTGCTTTTTTACTAAGGAGTCATTAGAGCTGAGTCGCACTATGGACACAGGGCTACCTTCCTTTGAAATAATAACTCAGGGAATGGACTGCCCTGGGTTATTGCTCTATGATGGGATCAAGATGAATGAAATGAGGAAGAGGAGGTCTCCTGCTCACTTGGCCTTTCCCTGTGTAGTTCCACAAGCTCCTTAGAGATTAGTAAGCATTTATGGCCTCATTTGGAGGAGCAAAGGTACAGTATAACTACAGCTGTTTTGTTTTGCTCAGCACTCACCAGTTAAGAGTCCATCTCTTCTGTTGTCTGTTGAAAATACTGACCCAAAGCATTTCTTAAAGTGACATTATAAGTTGAGTAGCTGGGGCTAACATCCACTTCTTTGGGATTTTGTTTCCCCTCTTTTACATTCAAAATGTGAAATATTTGAATTTAAGGATTTAATGGCTGTATGGGTTTTTTTTCTCTCCTTTTTCTCTGGTGGGATTAAATCCAGGTCAACCAGGCACTTTAGAGGATGTGACTGGAGCCCTGTGGAACATAATCTCAGAGTCCTGAATAGATAAAGGTCACTGAGACACTCTACACTATGGCAGATTTATTCAAAGATGTCTTATAGAGCCAATGCTTCTCTAGGCATGCAAACTCCTGTTTCGATATGTCATATTGGCACTTATGAAACACTCCCAAGCTGGGCTGTTTGTTCTGGCTCATTTTTCCAGACCGCTAGGATTCAGGTTGAATTTCATGGAGAGAAACAAACAAATATGTTGTTGGAAACATCACCACAAACTCAAAGTGATTCCAGTTTGAGGCAGGAATTAGGAGCCCAAGCTTTGATTTTTGCCCAAGCAAATGTGAAGCCAATGGAAATTATCCATCTGCTGGGATCTGCTTAACTGTAGTTGCCTGCTCAGTGAAACTCCAATGTGTGAAACCTGCAAGCATGCTGAAATGTTTTTAAAGCTTTTAGGGACCACTAAGACTCATAGGGTCTTACTTCCTGCCCAACACAAGCCACAGAATTTCATTGGGAAATCCCCTCTTCAAGCCTATAGCTTCTGGCTGAGAATGAACAAATCTCATGATGGCAGCATTTCACCCTTGCAGCTAGGTGAAAATGGCTTACAATGGTGGTATCACAAGCCATGTCCTCTCTCTCTCTCTCTTTCTTTTTCTGTTTCTGTTTCTGTTTCTTTCTTTCTTTCTTTCTTTCTTTTTTTTTGGGGGGGGGGGGTGAGCTTGGACCAAAAATGGTTGTTTTCCCCACACCTTCCTTAGCACTTTTCTTACTGATGCAATTGACCTGAGCCACAATTGGGAACCAGTGGTGTGCAACTTGATGAAATATATACAAGATCAAAGCTGAGATGGTTCCGAGCCAGAGATTGGGAATGTGGGTCTGAACTTTCCCAGAGTTTGAAGGAGCTGGTTCAGCCCATTGTGAAAGTCCTGGGTAGATTCCAGGTACACATTTTCCTAAAATGTGGAGGTATTTAGATCATTATCTCTCATTTGAGCTTATTACAACAAATCGGCTTTTCTGTTCACTACCATTATAACTAGTTTGATGATTTTTTAAAGAAATTTTTATAGCAGTATGGTATTTGCTTGAATGTGAACAGGAACACCATGCTTAAAGATTGATGATGCGTAACGCAAGGTGAAAAGGGGTTCATAACCTTACATGGGATCTTACTCCTTTCTTGCAGTTCCAAACAACACAGCAGTGTCTGCCCAGCAGATAACGTTTCTTCCAGCAGCTGTTCTGAGAGAGTGAATTCCTAAGGGGCACTAAGTGCAGTACTGGCCAAATGCACCATTGTGAAAAACAACCCCTACCCATTTATTAATGCATTATGTAATTAACGTTGAGAACAACAATATGGGTGTTTAACTTTTCTTAACACTCTCCAGTGTAAGTAAGTTCTTCGTTTCGTGGATTTATAGCTTTGTCAAATTTTAATCATTTGGACTGAAACTTTCCATGTTCATGCTCTGCCTCAGGCTGGCTTTTTTTTTTTTTTTTTAATTAAGGTTTTAACAGTCTGGCCATTTCTGAAAAAGAGGGAGGAAAATAAATTGCTTTTCTAAACTAGGCATTTTTTTCCTAACATTTTTTTCTTGAAATATTCTGAAATATTAATGCTTTCAGGAAGGAACTTGAGAGGGAACAAACTGGGGAAGAGAAAGGTGCTGCTATGCTGGGGTAAATCCCTGGACATGGCAAAGTGCATGTGGTCATGAGAGCTTGTGAGAGTGCATGTGGTCCAGCCACTAAAATGCTTGCATATTGTGTCTGAAAATGTGGCAGGCAGATAAGTTGAAATCCTAAACAGAAGGGCATAACAGTAAATATCAGTGATATAGGTGGTCACAAAATAGGTGACTCACAGGAAAGTGCAGTAAGGTGGCAATTTAAGTGAAAGTCATGGGTTTTAGTCTCAAATCTTCATTTTTTCACTTTTCCACTAAAGGCAGCCTTATATCACTGCCTGAGGCGATAGATAAGGACCACTTTTATACATTTTACAAATAAGTTTGTGGAAAGGTTTTATCAGAGAAGTATGCAGAGCTAAGATCTTTTATGACAGTATGCTTTTTAGAAAGATTACATACTAAATCTAAGTGATTGATTGTGTTGAATGTACTGGCTTAGGCCACATTTCCTCACAGAATCAGGAAGACGAGCCAGGATTTTGAATATCTATATATTTTTGCTGGCTAGCAAAGAGACATATATGTATCACGTCTCTCTGTGACCATCTGTTCTTATACAGTAACAACACACTACCTCTGCCAGTTGCTCCTTTAGTTCACACAGCAGACATGTAACGTGTATTCAAAGGCAGTGGGGTCTCTGACTGACTCAGGAGATTCATGCCCCCCCTTCCCCTCACTAGCATGTACTTACCCAGAGGAATTAAAAACCTAAGTTTACGGCAGAATTTGTTCCAGTTTGTTAAGTCTGCCAGTCAGTATGGAAGAGAAGAGGATCTGAATGTGCTCTCACATCCCTCCTGGATTAGTTCCTCAGCATGTTATCCATGGGCTCCTCTATTTCAAGCTACTGCTTACCCACAGCCACCATCTGAAAACCATGAGGAAGCCACTCCCAATACAGGCTTGTTCCATCCAGTGTATTTTCTCACAGGGAGGCAGGAAACATGAGAGGGAAGGCGATAATCCAGACTACTTCAAGTGCACTTATATTAGGAAGAGGCTTATTTTATAAATATCTCTTCTTTTGAACTTCCTAAATTCTTCAGATCTTATCCTAAGTTGAAGCAAATGTTCAGATCAGCAGAAGTCAATAGCACTACGCAGAGTTTGAAGATCAGGGACTAGAAAAAAAGACACTGACTCTTCCCATATTTTTTGCTGCACTTCCCAGTTGTTGAAGCTGGAAACCTTGAAAGAGACCTTGTCCTCCCACAGATCTCCAGTGACAAATGAGCGTGGACAGCTCTGGAAATATCACCAAACATTCAAGGTGTTTACTTACCCCATGAACTTCAGGACCTCTCGTTGGTTCCACCTGAATCAAGGCATTTTACTGACCAGGATTTCATAGTCTCTAATTGGCATGTTCCACTCTCCAGATTCTGCTGTGAGCAAAACAGGTGCAGCCTTTTTTTTCAAAATTGATTACCCCAATTATTTCACTTTATTATATGAAACCTAAGAAAAAGATGAAGTACCCTAATTCCTGGCCATCTGCCAGTTCCAGCTCAATCATTAGAAATTACAAATTGACGCTGGCTGTTTTGTACTGTTCCATGGAAAGATTTATGTCTCTATGTAGCCATTGCTGATGGAATAAATTAAACTGGGCATGAAAAAGGAATAAAGATTAACTCAGCATTTGAAAGCCTGGCTTCAATGCCTCATGGTAGAAAATGGCAAATATTCCATAGGCAAGCAAATATATCACATATCCCTAACAAAGAAAACCTGGGTAACTTGCCATTAAAGCTGTGACATTTCACCCCAATGCCCCGTTATTCCCCAGTAAAGTCTTCTAAGCTGCTGGGAAAAATCATTGCATTCTCCCATTGCAGAAAAAGCATATTGAGCTTCCTAGTGACCACGAGATTTTAGAAGTGGATCTGAAAGGACACCCAGCCCCAGCCCTCACCATCCTGCAAGTTGAACTATGTTTCACATGTCACAGAGAGATTGTTTCCTTAAAATGAACTGAAAAGGAGAAACTGAGTGTGAATGGCTCCATACTTTGCTTGTTAGGGGAGAAATATGTTTGGCTGAAATCTAAACTGGAAGTTTTCAGACCATTAAGGACATTTCTACAGGAGCACAACAGTTTGCTGAGCTACAGAGTCCTCTGAAGGAGGAGTGTGTAAAGAGAATGTGATTCTGGAAAAGCCTGTCATGGCTTGCAGAGCAGAGACTCTAGCAGATGGTTTTCCCAGACAACTAGAAGAAAGGTGATGTGTTAAAACTATATTTTTCAGTGGAAGGATTCTACTCTTACAGGAGGTCACAGAAGACGATAGCAGATACGGGTCACAGGCAGGGGACAGCAAAGGGGATATGGTCCATGAGGCACTGAAGGAGTTGTTACTAAGTTCAAAAGGAAAGAAAATAACATTTGCAAGACTTTAGAATAAGTGAATTCTTCAAAGTCTGTGATGACAAATGTGACGGTCCTCTTACCTAAGCATTTATTTATTTATTTCTCTATTTACTCTATAGCAAAGTTTCTATTTTCCCACACAAGAAGCAGTAAGGTACCTGGCAAAGATATGGGGCTCCTTTGCCAGAATAGCAGGGGCAAGAGAACTGTTTGGAAGGCAGCACCAGGCTGCAAGAGCAACGGCAGTCTGCACTGAAGGTAGATAAGTGGTTTTAGACTAAGAACATGCCCTTTTGACTTCTCATCAGTCCAGACAAACTCTCAGTGTATGAGGTAGACTCAACTCAGGAACTGTATAGGGAAAGATAGAAAGGATGCACTTGCTAGGAACAGTCAGTCACCTGGAATGCACAGTGCTTGTGCCTAACTGCCATGCAGGGCTATTGAGTAAACGTATTGGCACTGCAATATTATTTTAGCTTTTATTTTGAACAAGGGACTGTCAAGGAAAGAGACCAGACTTAAAGAGATCATCTTTCCTCCCAGCTTGCCACGAGCAGGAACTAAGGTTGGTTTTCATTTGTGTCCTTTTGGCAAGCCAGCTGTGTACAGATTACTTGTTCAGAGCTAAGCACAGAATTTTAGTCATTCTGTTTCCAGTTCCTGGACCCCTTCAGCCACCACTGCCTGGGCATGCTGCTCTGCTTCCTGAAAGGAAGAAATGCCATTGACATGGCAAAAGTTGTTGATACTCCAAAAGCATTGCTGGACAGGTCAGGAAAGAAAGGAGTTAATACCCATGTCTTGTCACAAAAAATAACACAGCTAATGGTATAGGAGTATTTTCTATAATTCAGGTTTGGGGTCCATTCAGAAGCCTTGGTCCTATGTAAGATTTGGACCTAAAACACACTGCATCATGCAAGAATTTTGCTATTTGAGACTCCTTGTTTCAAATGCATTTCTTTGTCAATGATTCATAATAGGTTGTTTCTTGGATGACTTGTAGTTCATTTTTTGCTTTCGAATGTACATATTGTGTGAGTCCAGCTGTGAAGTCATTCAAATAAATAGTCCTTTTCCCTACTTTGTTCATGGGCAATTTGTTGCTTGGATTTATCCATTCTGATTGGGTGGCTTGGTCACACGGTTCATTTTAAATTCACTCTTCATAAGTGTTCTGTCTAAATTCACTTGTTTCTAGCCTGAAATGGGTTTCATCTTTTCACCATATAATAGAAAGCCAAAATTTGTGGGATTGGATAAGCATAGGACTGAACCCAAAGTCATTTGCTGGAACGTTTAATGAGGAGCGAACAGAGATAGAATGAGTCTAAGTAAAATTGCTGATTAATCCAAAAGTGTGTGCACAGAAATCCATGTGTATGACTCATCCAAGAGAGAGAGAGGCCCTGGATAAATCCAGCTTGCTCACTGTAAAGTGAAAATTAGGAGGAATCTCTTGGAAAAGAATCTGACAATCATCTCTCTCTTGAAGTGTCTAGAGCAACCTGGTTCTAGTCAGCTGCTGAGGCTTTGTGGGAAATGTTGGGACCACTCCTCCCTTACACTACTTAATTTTACAACTTTTCTGCTCACATAGCTACTTCTATTTAGCTATGTTGAAAGAATGCAACCTGCAAAGTGCTCAAAAACCAGGACTGCCCAATGTCCGGATTGCTTGTTCAGTGGTAGTTCTACCCTTGGTTTATCAATGTGATTCAAATCCTTGCTGAAACAATAAAAGGGACAAGCCAACATGAGATGGGTTTAGTCTCTCTGTATGACAAGTTTTCATGCACTGATGAAGACTGCAAGAACATAAGGGACACCAGCAGATACTACAGTATGGATAAACTAGAACCACTTGGCTTGTGGTAGTGAAAGGAGCTTGCCATTTGCAAACTTTTATATGAATAATAAAGAAGGGCTGTACTGGAAAAGGAGACAGAGACCTGGGCACTGGCTATGAGTAGCTAATCGCTGTTTTCTGGCTCATTTAAACAGCAAAGGTGCCCTTTGCAACACTGAAAATGATCTGCATTACCTAATCATTTCTCAGAACAACCCTTAGAGGATCTGAGGGTGGAAGAAGGGAGGAAGGCAGCTGATCTTGCTGGGCCCTTGACTGCTCAGTGAGTTTGAAAGTTTGGATTTAAATGGGCATTTCTCAACCTCCTGCTGGCAGCCACCTTACAACTGGAGAAATAGCAGCATTGGAGAGTGACATCAAAGGAGTATGAAAGGGAGGAAGAAGAAGGGGTGAAAGGGAACACATGATTTAAGCAAGGAACAAAGCCATCCTGTTTTTAACACTTTAGGATCTACGTTTGGCACAGTGTGTACGTCCTGTCCAAGGACCGAAATGTACACATTGCCTGGTGCTTGAAACAGCTCAAACTGCTTGCATGAACAGGCTATGTGCGGAAGAGGGGTCCTGTGGCCACAATGTCTTCAAGTTTTCTCCTCCTCCCTCCTCTCCAACAGCCTCTTGAGTGGAACTTTTCACCAAATCTGGATATAGGAACATAGTCTTGTTTTACACAAGAAGCGAATCCGAAATTTGGTGAGGAGCTGGAGTGTCCAAAGCTTTCTCAGAAAGACAACTATGGGCCTCAATAGAGCTAACCACCAGTTTTAATGCAGTGTTCACTTGAAGTGCCTAGAGTCTCTACCAAGTTTGTTTAAGTAAAATCCTCATTTCTGAGTTCCTCGGCATGGGTAGAATTTGTGTTCCTATCAAAAGAACTGATGCCTTGTTTGGCTCTCTCCTTTCATCAAAATTCTCTGTGAACTCACAGAACTGCAGTTTCTGTGGGTATTTGAACAGGTTTTACAGGGATGCTTGACCTGCTGTTATGGCTGAGTACAGAAAATCTTAGTCCAGTAGTTACTTATATCAGAACAAATTGAAGGAACAGCATGGCATATGTGGCAAAGGGCAGGTTCTGATATTTGTCTCCCAACACCACTAAGTGTCACTCTTTGTGTCATTTACTTAGTTTCGACTTATTCTATTTCCCCTTGAGCCATCCTTGATCTGACATTAAGGGGATGAACTCCATTAACTTCAATGATATGAGTCAAGACCTTCAAAGCTCTTAGTCTGACAGTATTTTCCTTTACTCTGGGGTGCAAATCAGCTTTAATAGAGCAGGATGCAGCCCCAGTAATCTAAACCTGGAAAGGCTAGAAGGGTGTTACACTCCATCTAAAATCCATATGAAATAGAAGGATGATTTTTTTCCCTTGAAAGAAAGAAACTGCTTTATTGGTTAAACAATCCACTGTTGCCTCAGAAAGGCAGTGATTTTTCCTCATTTTTTTTAAAGGAAAAAACAATTAAAAATTACTTCTGCTAGGAAATACCAGCCAATAACTGGTAGATGTAATTCTGCAAAGTGTTAGTGGCGAAATCTTGCTGTGAGAAGCACGAGGCCAGTTCTGAAGCCAATTCCCTCTGGGTAACTCAACCAAATCCCACAGCACAATGCTGCAAAGGATCCAGCCCAAGTTCTGACTCCTGCCTGAGAGGCTGACTTTCTTATGAAAGTGTTTTACTTTGCACACTGACCCCAGAAGTTCAGCTCTTGCCATTAAATAGCTGAAATGTTTTTGAGAAATTCTGATAAGGCCCCAAGCCACCAGCCTCAGTGATACCAAGTTTCAGGCAAGACTCCCCTTCTGGCATCACTTCTCTTGAGCGGCCTGAGGTCAGAGGCTGTAATTGTGGGTTATAAATACAGAAACAGAGAGAGCAAGAGCAGACCTTTGCAGAAAGGAGGCCATGGATGCAAAAGGAAGAGAAATGTCTGGATTCAACTGGATTTTATTTTTAAAAGCTGGCACCAGAGGATATTGGGACTCTTTTATTCTTTCCTTTTAAAGACTATTTGTCCACTGAGGAAAAAAAGAGAGTGATAATGAGTGATCTCGGGACATCTGCACTAGAAGGTGCAAAGAAATGGTGTCCAACCCTTTCTTAGAATGGCCTGCTCTGAAGGAACGCCACAATGCCTTGGCTTTGATAGTTCAGACTGCTAGGGAGGAAAACAAATTAGCATCAGAAAGGAAGACATGTGGGTTACCCCAAGCACAATTGAGGGGTTTAATGTTAACATTATGAGAGTCATGCCAGAGATTTTCACTGCCTCAGAAACCCAACGGTAAGGAGAGGTAGGATGCCCAGGGAAATGGCACTGAGAACATGAACTGATGTCCAAATGGCTCTTCTGAAAGGGACATCCTGCCTCTTTCCTGGCTTATTCCTGGCAAAAAAAACACTCTTTGTCTTAGCTGCCTCTTTGCAACATGGCCATGGTTGAAAATTAATGCAATTAGCTGGATGACCTGGAAAAAGGGAGAGAAAGTCTTTCTTTTCAGAGAGTTTCTTGTGGTTGGACCAAAGACCTATTCATGAGAAGAATCCAGCAAGAATTTCACAGCTTACTGAAAAGTGGTTCATTGCAATCTGGCTGAATTGAATGCAATGTTTCACATTAGTCCTGCACTTGATGTGAGCCAATCACATTTCCACCCAAGGACTCCAGGGAGTCCTCAACATAATAAGGTAGTGAATCTTGATTGGGTTCCTATGGGATGGTTAACTGCATAATAACTGCATAAAGTTTCATTCAACAGGCTAAATTTCTTAAGATCTGGGTCATGAATATTAATGCCATACTATGATAGAATAACTTTCCCCTACCTTTGGTCACAGAGAGCGGGACCTATGGCTCAGTCAGGTGTTTCCAGTGCCAACAGCATGCATGGGGTTAATGCACCAGTCATCCTTCAGTTACTTGTAGCCCTAATTTGTTTCCCTTTGAAGAACTCTTCTTTCTCTTCCATAGTCTGGCATAAAATGCCCAGTGTCTAGAGCCTGATCCCTGCTGCCCAGAATAAAACCTAGTTCCTTACCCTCAATTCCCTTCACAGCCTCATCTGCTCATGCCTTTCCCCCAGCCAGGAAGGCAGACAAATGAGTCATAAGGGAGACTACTGTAACAAGACCCCATGAATTTCTGAGCCCTGAAGAGCTTTACAGGCATTTTCCCTCCTCTAGGGACTCAAATGCAGCATCTCCAAACTCACTTACCCTCTGCCAGCCTAGGTCCTGGGAACTTGAGTTTATTCCCAAACTCAGATGTTCCAGTTGACAGCATTAAGCAGTGGCTGCCAAGCCAACAGGCCAGGGAGTGAATAAGTTTTATTAAAAGTAAATAATAATTTTTAAACAAAGCTGGATCAACCTTATCTTCACCTTCGATATAAAATGGATACCAAATATCTGCTGTGGATTTCAATCTTTACCTGTTGGCCCTTCCGCAGTCAACATAAATCACCCCTCTGCCCTGATTTCTTTTGTGTTTTTTTGATTTTTCTCTCCTAGTTGGTATGAAAGAGAAAAGTTTTTTTTCTTTCACATGAACTCTAGGGAATTAGTTAAGCTTGAGTACAGCAGTGCAGTCAGGGTTTTTAAGATGTGTGCATCCAGTAGGCATTCATATCCATATTTGAATGCTTATGGAAGTTGGCCTGACATGCAAAGATACAACATCTGCTGATATGAGTGCTGGATGTGTTTGATATGAATCTAGGAATCAAGCTGCAAGCACTTTGTTTTGAACATCTGGGCCAAAATGTAAAGACCTGATATTTATGTGCTAATGAAGCCTGTTTTCATTTAAGTCTTTTTTAATATTTCCTTTTATTAAGCCATTAAGAATATTCCAAAACTGATAATGAAAAAAAGATTAACTGAACTGATTTGGACTTGCAGAAATGCCGTAAGAATCCAAACCAAACTTCACCAGAAGAACAGGAAAGAGAATGGCTTTCTATTGAATGAAAATGTCTTGGTTACTTTTACATTCTAAATTAAAATGAAAAGGTCAGCTTTGTTTTTAAAAAAATCCTTAACAATTAACTATTACTATTAATGTTTGGAACATAGTTTAAGGGTGGTTTCTGGTCATTCAAAACATTTTGCTTAAAAAGCAGATGATCTATTTTGTTTTAATTTGGAAAAAGCAGGTACCTTATGAGAAAGCATATCTGTCTGACTTCACCAAACCCTGCATACCCTGAAAAATCTCTGTTTTTCCCTCCTATAAATTTCTAGCCCAGGCTTTCCTGGACTAGAGAGGGTTAATATCTGAGAAAGAGTGGTAACTCTTTAAAAGTTTCTGCAATTTTGTCTTGCTGACTTTCTAACACATAACAGAGTTTTAAAAGGGCTTTTAAAAGGGAGTCATTCAGCAGCTTCGCTGCGTCACTTTCCACTTCATGGGATTTACATAAACATCTGGGAACAACTCTGGAAAAAGTAGGAGTGAGCACTGTAGGATGTACAATGGACAACAGGAAGGAAACCCCTTTGCCATCCAGTTCTGAACTCAAAAATTACCTAATCTCATCCTGTCCAGCAGTTTCCAGGTGAGATATGAATGCAGCCAAGTTTCACCTGCAAAGCCCCTGAAAGGTCTGGGTCACAGTGATCACTGCAGCCTGTACCAGTACAAAAACTAAACACCTCTCACGCAGCTGGCATCCTGGCAAACCTCCCAAGAGGCTGGGAATAAGCATTACAGATGGGGAACCAGATCCCTGTAGATTAAACGTAGATTTGTCTGAGGTCTTTTGGCAAATCTGTGGTGGAGCTGGGATCTAGGATTTCTGGAATACCAAGGCTAAGCTTAAAAGGTAAAATCATCTGTGCTGGAAGGGAAGACATGCTTGAACTGGTGTTAGCGAGAAGGAAATGTGTTCTGTAGTTTAACCGCTAATCAAAGGTAACTGTATTGAGTATGTGCATGTTTGCAGCTACAAATTTAATAGTATGATGCACATAAATGCACTGTACTTTCTACCGACCAGCTTCTCCACTGACCTCAAATAGTCTGGGACTATTCACTGTGAGGAAGAGGGATAAATCTAGTATTTGGACTATTCCAGGATCATAATAGGTGTTTTTCTATATATATATATATATAGTCTCTCTAGATATCCTTCTATATATGCCAAGTATAGTGGAGTCTTTACCTTGTCCAGCACCAGTCTTTGGGATCAGTTCTAATAAAATGATTAATAAAAAATAATGGAGAGAAGTCACTGAGCGATGGACAGTAGAAGAACTTGTTTGAGCTATCTGAACAATATCCTCAATAGCTGTAAGTCTCTACAGGTACTTGAAGGCAATCAAAACAAGGATGCAGGATACTTGCCCCTCTGGCCCATGCCTCTATGAATAAAAGAAAATGTGAGAACTGAATATAAAGAGAGTTTAGACCTGGCCACGAGATGCTTTTGGCTATCAACTAGTTTCTCAGAGAACACAATAAACCCATTTACTTTGCACAACTCAAATCGCATTGCTTCCACTCTGCTCTCCAAGAATCCACCACACGCTGTAGCACCAGAAGGGACCTTGTAGCCTGTTCCCCTACCTAACATGGTCCATTTGGGTGGATCCCTCCATCTGCTTACCCCACATTTCTATGATCTTTCTGTCTCTGCCATATTTTGTCCACTGGAGTCCTTTAGACTCACAACATCAGCTTCCAAATCCCTTTTTTCTGTCGAATTTCCTCCGGCAATCCTCCCAGAGTTACCTCTTGAACTAAATATAATGTGTAGTGTCATAGACCTCCCTGAACTCTTTGAGGCTCAAAAGCACAGAGACAGAAAGATAGCTGAGGGACAATATGGACCTGAGACATCACCCTGCAGCCATAGCTTCCTGAGGCTTTTGGGTGGGAATGGTATACATGCCCTTTTCCACGAAAGAGACTGTTCAAGTCTCAAGAATTTCATCCACCCTGAAGTCAATGTTACAAAAGAAGAACGCAGAAGTTGCTTTCCTGGAAGTTTTTTTGACATGTCATAGCAGGGTGATATTCAATTAAATAATTCAAGCCCACATCAAGGAGGAAGGAACTTTGTTATACCCCAGAAGTCATTGCCTGAACTAGGACAAACCTTGGTAAGAATTATATCTGTTTGAAGCCAAGTTAAGGCTTCTGCTGCAAAAGCCAATAAGACTGTGGAAGGGTTTCTAGCTACAGAACTGGGGTAATACCCAGAAGTTACACAAACGGTGGTGAACCCAGTACAGGGGCCTTTACAAATGACTTTGTGGCAAAAAAGTATCTGGTAAGGAATAATACTGTCCAGGTGAAACTTAATTGATGTTTCTAATCTGTGTGTCACATAGATGCTATCTTAGCACTGGAGATCCTTTCCTCCATTTTTTGTTTTGGTGCAGAGGGGAGAAAGCATTATCTTTATGCAGGGAAGATCCTTTTGAAGGATGAACAAGGCATTGTGGAAAGGACTGATTTCTCTTTTGTTCTTTCCATTCCTCTTCACACACACACACCCCATGTGCATTTTTTCCTTCATCCATATTCAGTCCCTGTCTGTCTGCATAAGGCTCAGCCTATCCGTCATTGAACATGTTCTATACGTGTCCCCCTAGTATAACCAGAAAACGAGATGATCCAGCGACCCTGCGGAAGTATGAGATTTGTTGGAGAAAGATGATGATCAATGTCTTCCCTGATGAGCCAGAGAAGCCATAAGTCCCTTGTCAGAAAGGAGCTAGGGAACTAGAGAGGCTTTCAGCTGCATCAAATCAAACAACTCAGTTCTGAATATCTTCACATACACCTTGGCTTTCCAAGTAAATACTATCCAATATCTGAGGCTTCCGAGGACTGTCCATCTCAGATTTTGATCTAAGGTTACGTTCCCTTTGGTGACAACAGTCCCAATCCAAAATAATTCTGCTGATTTCAAGTGAACTGACTCTGGATTTCTGCCGCTTAGTGCAAAATAGGAATCTGTCCTCTCAGAGACTAGCTATCCCAGCTAAGCACATGTGGTGCTCATTCAAGTCACTAAGAATAAAGCACAGCAAGTTGGGGGTGCAGTGACCTCCTTTCCACCTTCCATGTGTCACCAAAACCAGGAGAGGTCCTGCAAAGTCAGCCATCCAAAGTACAGAGCTGGCTATAAACAATCCAAAGGGCCCTGTTTTCCCAACACAAGGGAAATAGCTCATTGGGTAGCTCTAAGATGTATGGATCATGTTTAGTCTACACAGTCAAAAATAATAATAATAATATTCAGGCCAGAAGGAATTTACAGGCTTAGTGCACCACAAAAGCAACTACCTTAGTCTGCAGAGTGAAAATATTCCAGAGAAACTCAAATAATCTCCTTCTCATCCTATTAATTCATCAAACTTGGCCATGTATCATTGGCCCAAAGCAGCACCCTTTCCTAGGCAATAATCGCCTTCTTCAGGGTCAGTCACAAGCCGTGCCAGATTCCTTCCAGCCTGTGTAAACTTGATTGGCATTGGCCCTCAGCCAAACAGCCAACTTTTCCTCATGGGATCCAAGTTCTCAAAGACCAAAGAGCCTCTTCCAGCAGCATTAGGCATAGGGCACAGCACTGTTATTTATTTGAGGCTCAGATCCTCAGTATCCTTTTTATGGGGAAGGGGATATGTCTGAGATCACACCCTTCAGAGGATCACATCACTCTGGAGCTAGGAATGTTGGCCTCAAGATAATTAGGCCAGACACATTTCAACAGCAAATCGTATTTTTCACAGTCCAAGAAGCCAGACATGTTTACTTCAATTCCCAGGATAAGCAAAAGTTAGAACATTGAGACACTCACCATCATTCAGCTTAGAGGCTTAACCTCTTTGCTGGGAGCTAATTTGGGAACGTTAAACAGCGTATCAAGGCTGTCTCAGCACTGCCATGTGCAGCTGCAAAAAGCCATTCAGAATCACAGCTGGATGCCTTTCACCTTATCTTAACAGCTGCTATAAATATTCCCATTCCACTTCCCTCATGTGGAGACTGGAGGCTGGAGATTTAACAACACTGATGGCAAGATGTGGTCTGGAGTGATGAGTAATTATTATAAGAATGATAACTTTGATTCTCTATTATTTATCTATTGAATCTTGGGTTTGTTTGGAAAAGGAAATTCCTCGATAGAAAATTCAATTTGTGATTCCAAATAACCTTACTGTTTGACAGTATCTGTTACTATTGTTACCAGGCAGACAGCATTGAGCTTTTGCAACATCTTTGGGTCCTTTGGGTGAAAAGAGCTAATTATTTGTTCTGGCCAGGGAAATGCACTGACTCCTCTAAGTTCACTTTACAAATGCTCATTTAAAAGTAATGAAAGTCAAGGTGAATTCAGGCAACTCTGGGGTTTGTAGCTGTATATGCATAGAAAAAGAAAGCCAAATTCACTGCTGAAGTAAGTGGGAAAAACTCCACTGAGGTCAACTATTCCACCATCACTGATGCTAGCATGGATTCTGGCTGAATATGTGCAAATAAATTGTCAGTCATTTCATCTTAGAAATACACACTCATTCCATAGCAAAAACAGTAAGGTAACTCAACCAAAGGCAATCCTGCACCTCAATGAGGGGGAGTTAAGCGATGCCAAAGAGGAAAGCACGGTTTATAGGACCAAGGGCATAATTTTTAATAATCACAGGGTTTCCATTTAAAAAGATATATGTCCATGAACAGTCCAGCTTCTTGAAGCACATGGGATGGGAACAAAGACCATTTAAATTAGAAGCCTTTTGTCAACTCACTGGTCACACATTGTCTACAGCCACCATGATAAACACCTTCTAGGGTGATGCTCTTCAGTCTAAAATGGCTTCCTGCTTCCCTGTCCCCAGTAGATTCCACCCAGAGGTAGAAGTAAGCAATACTGTTCCTCTGGGAAACATGCACATCCCATTAGTCACTGATGCCCTTTCTGAAAATCAGATGGGATCACAGTCAGCAGTGAAGTGACTCATGCAAGCAAACCAACCAGAACATCCACCTTGAACATGTAGGGAAGCAAGGTGGCACCCCATCTTTCCTGTGCACTCTCAGGTCAGCTCCATCAGCTGCTCAGCACTTTCCATTCCAGACCCACAGCTACGAACAGTGAACAGGGAAGTATTTGATTTCATTTTACCATGTCAAGTGTTTGACCAAGACACCAAAAAGAAGTTTCTAAGCTCCTTTACATCTGCTGCATAAGCTTGGGCTAAGCAAGGCAGGGATCATTTACATAGGAACGAGATTATTTTGCATTTTCCATGAAAACATGTGTCTGCTTTTAACTTATTTAGCAGAAGATGCCAGAACAATAAGCCTAAGGATTGAAATCCTCATAGCACATACAAACACAGTGCCAATTTCCATAACTGACTTTTGGCCTGCATCATACCAGGCCAACAGAAACCACATTTACAAGCAGTCAAAGATCCAGGGTGCATGTGGTCAGAGGGCTTTCAACTAGGAGTGCAATAGGGAGGGACAGCAGGATTAGAAATGTGTTCACCTGGGGACAGCAATGCTCACTATAAGGTTAGAAGCAGGAAGTGCTTCATATTTCACTCCCAAATCATGACTGATACAATGGTTCTAGCCCGCCCTTAGGTCTGGACATCATATCTTTTGCAAAAGTTTATTCCCCGCATTTTAGAGTTTAGAGATGCCCAGCTGAGATAAGTTCTCAGGCTGTATCCCATAAGCAGTCACTGCTCAGCACAGGACTTCTGACATCTAAAGGCAAGAGACTAGTTGTGTGCCTTTTCCTTTCCCACCTTCCTCATTTACTTTCCCTGTGGGTCTGTTTTTGCCACGGTATGATCCATGGCATGGGTGGTTTGTGATGGGTGACAGAGTCATGCCTACTAACAGAAATATCTGTGAGTCAGTCTGTGCACAAACTAGTAGGTGTTGAAGTTTCCATCTCTGGGTGGCTGCATGTTATCAAGTTATCAATACACCCCAGAGATGCTTATTCAAGTGTACAGACTTTCAAATACTCATATGCAAGACCACTCAATTTTACTAAGGTTTACTAAGTAATTTTACCAAGGGCTTCTGGCTAGCTTTATGGAGGATCACTCAGCAGGAAGTCCTGCAGCAGTACAGCTCCTCTCTCATCAAGTCAGGAACTGGAGCAGTTAGGAGCTGTCATGGAGCATCGCCACCGCTTCTCAGGGGAGTCAAACATTAGGAAGGCAAGGAACTGCTGGATTCTAGGAGACCTCACACACCTGTAATACTAGCAAGGTCATGGCAAAATTTTACACCAGTTATGCCCAGATCTGAGGTATATTTGCAGGTGGAAAGGTTGTATATAGACAAGTTCAGATGGGCTCCACAAATCTCTGCAAAACCATATTTCTATTGGCACCTCCTATTGCCTGAGTCAGGACTTCAAACGCAGGGACTTCAACCTGCTGCCCTTCATGGTGTTCTGGATTGTTACATAATAACTTTCCTTAGAAATGCAGAAGAATCTGAAGGTGTCTAATTGTCTATGCTGGGATAAAAATAATACCAACCACCCACCAAAGCCAATCTTCTCCCAGAAAACCTGTCTTATCTTGCCCCAGATTCTGCTCCTCATGAACTCAAACCCAAGATCATTTTCAAGGAAGGTGTGGGTGTGGTTGTAGTTGTCTGGGTGGAGTGAGGTAGCCATAACTCAGAGCTGTTATTTCAGCAACTAAGATACTGATGTTTTTGTTTACCATGAGACCTTGCATATACATATCAGAATTGGCTCAAGCCATTTAACTTCAGTACACAGAGCTGCCAGGAGACTTGATGTGACTAGACCCATAAGATTGTGCTCTAAGGACTTCTTCTGACCCCGAGATGATGGCAGAAGATTACTTTGGCCTCTTTGTTTGTCCCAACATTGATACTATAGAGTACATAAGATAATCCTTTGCCACAGATTATAGTTTCTAGACTCCTATTTGATAAACAGGAGTCTATTTTTAGGCAATAGATTTGCCTAGGGAAGTTGTGGAATCCTCATCTCTGAATGATTTCAATAGCAGGTTAGACAGATGATTTAGGTAAAACTAATCCTGCCTTGAGGCAGGAAAACCTTCTTGAAGATTCTCCCAGCTCTCTCTTCAATGACTCCGTGTATCACAAAGAGAGACAGAGAAGATACTTAAGTATAAATGGGCAATGCTTACATCTGTTTTGCAGCAGACAAGCAGCAGGAGTTTTGAGGGACAGACTGTGAGGAAGGAAATAGGAGAGGAGATGAAGAGGAAATGAGGCACCAGAGAAAGAGAAAAAAAATTGAGGAAAAGAAATGGGCAGAAATTAGATTCCTGACTAGGACTGGAAGCAAAGCAGGGGTGCCTCTTTCCATGACTAAGAGACTCAGCAAAGCCAGGATCTAATGAATGCTTAATTTTAACACACTTATTCAAGAAACTTTTTAGATTTCCCTTCTTTGAGCCAGCCACCTTCATGGAAGGGTGAGTGAATACCTAATGCTGGGTTAGCACAGATGGCTTCTCTTTAAAAGTTAATTCATACACACACACCCATCTATCCCTTACTGAGATTTATGTTCCCTCTTCCATCCTCAGTTCAGTTCACCTAGCATTTTTTCTAAAGTTTAATTTCAGTAAAACCATTGCTAATAGACCATCAGCAATCCTGTGTCCTATTTCTGCATACTCCTGTTTGCTATGTTTGATATTTAGTCTGTGAGCTCTTGGGAGGGGATCATCATTTTAGTGTTGTATCTGTGCAGCACATGGCACAATAGGAAAGAGGGGAGAACAGCAGAGAGCTGACCATGACAGCAACCCCAGATACTGATGCAATAAGAGTCATAATAATAGTTCTTCTTTTAGAAGGTGTCATTCACCATGATTTGCAGCTTTCTGTAAGCCAGTTTTGCAGCTTGCTCTAGAGAAGTACACACATTTTCCAGATCATGAGTGCAGCAAAAAAGAAGAGGTGGTTTGAAGCCAAGGATCTCTCAATCTGCTCTGAGTGTTGGGGGATGGGAAGATGGACCCTGTTTTTGCTGCTTTATTTTCCTCCAGTCTGGTAGCATTGTCTGAGCTGTCTTTGGTGAGGGCTTTACCACCAGCCTCCTATTCTGTCTCATTTTGTCAACAGACCCTGCTGCACTTAGTTAAGAGCTGGCTACTTCAGAGAGCAGCATAGCAGCCCCCAGCAGAATGACAAAGGAGCACATGTGTAAGGGAAAAGAAAGCGTTTCCCATGCAGACCAGGGTTTGCATGCTCTGCCAGGTCAATTACAAGCTTTTGCAGCCACAGAGGAAACGGTTCTTTCTCCCTTTTATTAAAATGGCTGCTCCATCCCATTGTGGATTGAAAGTGCTACTTGGCTGCCCTTGGATCCCAGCTGACCTCCAGCCACAAGCCTAGGCCTTTACCAGGAGGGGGGGAACCATCAATCTCTAAATGAAGACATTGTCCTCCTGATTATCTCTTTGTTGCCAGTGTTGTGTGAGGCTATAGAAAGAAAAAGAGAGTAGTTCCAAGATGGCTGAGGGCAAAGAAGCATATCCCAGCCTTGATGAGGCTTTTATTCTGTCTGGCACTGCACAAACTGCTCTGTCAGCAAGAGATGTTTCTATACATTAGGCATTAATTTTCTGGGAAAGACTATGACTGTTCTCCCCACCTCTTCATGCCAACACCACTCAGAGTAGCACAACATTCCAGCTGAAGTGTCAGGACACGATATTGTCTCTGGAGACTCTACCCTTTTCCTCCTTTGTCTGGCTCTTGGACGAACCTATATAGTTATATAGTTAGAGGGTCAGTTCCTATATAGTTAGAGAGTCAGTTCAGAGAAGGTTCTGGCTGATATAGGTAGGGAATGTGCATCAGTCACTGGGGCTCATTGGAGGAAGAAGAAGATAGGTCATTCATGGGTACCTGAGCCAGATGAATGAAGGGTTCCCCATAGGAAAGAGGCTATGAATGGCATGGGTTGGTCTTCTGCTTAGCTGCCAGCAATGGTCCAAAAAAGACTGGTGGAGTGGCTTGCATGGAAGAGCTTTGGGCTGGAGACCAGGAGGAACTGCCTGAAGCAAGATCCACAGCAAGAGTGAAAATCTTGTGCCAGTGAAGTATATGGCACAGCTCCAGCTAATTTCACTGAGGGCTGGGGTTTACATTTGGTCTTTCCTAGGTCATGGAAAAAAAGAAGTCTTAGATAAGTCGTGTTTTGACCCTCACCCACTGACTTACCTACCAGTTGGGGACTCAGTGTTAAACTTTTGGAGAATCAGCTCAGCCCATGGAAGTATCCTCTACCTTGCTGGAGCTCTTGATCTCTGTCTCTTGACAGATCTCTGTATAGGATCATCTCTGTATAAGCCTCATGTCTGTATAGGATCTCTGTCTGCAAAGGCTAGAGGACAGGCTTTGTGCAGCACGTTCTGAAAAGATAACACAAGTGGTTTCACTGATGTCAGAAACAAATGATGATCATTAAGGGCATGCAGCATGGAGTATCACAATCAAAGCTATCATTCAAGATAGCAGTTCCTGAGTTAGCAGATAACCTTGTCCTCATGAGTGCAGTGCAATGTTGAACTATATCCTTTTTTTTTATATTTATCACCAGTCTTCTGGCTTTCCAGCTCTGTCAGTTCTGACCTTCCTGAATTTGAGAATACTTGGGGGAAGATGTCATAGGCACAAATTCCTTTTTGCTGTCATATTGCATACATTCTACCAATGCATACTATCACTCACTCTCCAAGTACAGTGAATCATACTTTGCAAAATGCCCCTTCAGTTTCTAATTAGCAGGTCCTGGCTGAGCAGCCTCAAGATTTTCTATGTATCTACATATAAAACAAGATAGTGTTAATGCTGGAGACACCTTATGAAAAGGAACACCTTATAAAAAAGGTGCCTAGGGACAAAGTTGCAAGAAAAGACCTCCGCTTTGCCAACCACTGTTCATGACCTTAAGAACGGAAGAAACTATTGTTATAGGTTCTGTGGTGATTTGGCTAGCCCAGAAAATGTAATTTAAAATTTTACCTTGGATGTGATGTTTCTTGTTCCTCCCCTTCAGAAGTTTAACAGTTCAGGCCACCTTCTTTGCGCTAGTAATTTCCTACACCTGCTTCTACTGTCAGACCTGTTTCACTCACAGTGAAACATACGGGAGAATTCAGCAACAAACTATTTTGTCCCCAGCTGGGCTTCAGTTCCCGAGACACAAGCATCATTCCTCCTCTACATCCTGAAAACTTGGGTTACTGCAGTAATGTTTCACTACCCTAGCATGCCGGGGCATTCCTTGGCTCCTGTTGAAAATATTTAGGCATTGCTGAAGATGCTGCTGTGGTCCACTGAAATCTTACAGACTTTCACACTGGAACTGTCATTGAGAAAGCAAGTTACATGGCACAGACTCGGTCCAAGTTAGACTTACTGGGTGTGTGGCTGCATCTGCTGTCAGTGGTGGTTGAACACAATCACAAGCCAGGAATCTTCCCTCATAATATTGCCTCCTCATTCAGTGGCCTTTTTTCCTAAATCATCACTTTTGAGAAGAGTAGGACATTTAGGCAGTTATTGCATTCATTGCCTGTCTGTTCTTCCTCATGAGGAGCAGGAATGTTCCCTATTGCACCAAAACATAGGCTTGACTTCTAGGATATCAATCTAAGCCCCACATAATAGAGAGCCCTTTTCCCCTCCACTATTCCAGGCTTTTGTTGAAATGCACTTGGGTTGGAGAAAACTAGGAAGACAATATCTGAAACAAACAGTTCCCAGTGAGTATTTCCAAAGAGACTTGGATGTATTCCTTCAAAGACATCAGTGGTTGCCCTAGGGCCTTTCAGCCTCTGCACTGAATTGCTACACACATGCTACAACCAGCTCCAGGAACAGGGTTAATTTAACATATCGGTTTCCATATGTCTACAACATGAAGGGACCCCATGCCTGTCATATACATGATGCTGGAGAGACTGAGAGAGGGGAGAGCTTGCATGTGTTAAGCTCCTGTCACTACAAACACATCGCTTTTTATACCAGTATCACTCTGAGGCTCCAGGAGCCATTCAGTTTTCATTTGGGCTGGCCTGACTATTGCTTTCCACTGCTGTTTCTTCTCCAGTCTTGCCCTGGGAGGGATGAGTAAGTGATGGGGAGGAGGTAGGCAGTGACAGCTCTGACAGAGCCATGTTTATGCTGGATGCTCATGTCATTCTTCTGCATCCAATGGAGAACAGTCCATCCTCCGTGCGCAGTGAGGGATGCATAAAGTACTGTGTGTTCAGGGGAAAGGCTGAGTTGTGCTGACATTGCCACTGCCTTGTCAGGTGCCACTGGGTGCCTCTGATGTAGTCATTCCTCTCTACCACTCGCACTGACTCAGATCTCCTACTTCTCCGTGGTGGGAGTGAGCCATTTTGGCTCAGCTGTAACCCAGGAACCATCTGCTGGCCTGAAACTCCTTTGCTTTTGGTAGTAATTCAGCACCTCCATGGTATTGCCCATGTTATGACAGAGCACTGGCTCCAAATCTGAAGAAATTCCGCTGTTGGATTTATCTCCTCTCACCATGGCTAAGCAAATTGCTTCTTGTGGCATCCACTGGGACCCAGGAATGGAAAAAAAAAAATTCTAATACCCTCTTTTCCAGATGTACAAAGAAACATTAAAACACTCCATTCCCAACTTTTTAATTTTTAACTGTGGAAATGTTGTAGTTTTTTTCCCAGAGAAAAAAAGTGCCTTTTTTCTACATGGAAATCTTTTGCAAATTTACACATTTCTTTTTGACTTTTTGACATTTACCACATTTTTCACGTGTCTGTTGTGTATTAATGAAGATTCTGAGAAGATAAAAATTCTTTTAAACATCCATTCAAAAGAGCTCTTTGCTTTGAAATTTCCTGCTTTTCTTATGTTTTAAAGCATTCAAGAATGACACAAGCTGGCCTGTTTTGAAGAAGGTAAAATATTTTATTTGATACAAAGTATGTTTTTCACCATTTGCACAAAACCCTGTATATTGTTCTTTTTTTTTTTTTACTCTATTATCTCTCTGTTTCTCAGAACCTCCAAGAAACAAACCAAAAAATTCCCACAGTTCTTCAGAGCCTTGCCCCTTATGTTCACATTTACTAGATTACAGTGCATTTCAAGATCCGATAGAAAACTGCCTTGTTATTGAACACTTACTGGGTGCATTCAGCTCACATCATGACTTCTTCTCCATCTCTCTCACCCCAAACTCTCTTCAGCTGTCCTCTTCTCTGCTATTGTTGCCACTCTGAAAGGGAGCTGCTCAAATGGCAGATTTTCTGTCCTTTCTATCCATGTTGCTATGCTTGGAGCTATGCTCCGGCAGACCTGCCGTAGAGCGAGTTCCCAGTCCCTTTCATTTCTTGGCTTTACCCGCAATGAAGGGCGGAAAGTATCTTGTATTATGTTCAACAGGGTGTGGGGAATAAAGGGAAGAAACAAGTCACTTTTAGTCACACAGAAACTTCTGATTTGCCAAAAACAACCAGCCCACCCGAGATTCCCATCCAAGCTGGATGTCATGACTCAGAAAATTGGGTAGATAATGAGCTGTTTATGACCAGGTCCTGTTTGTTTACTTTGCTGCAAAGTTGTGAATGGCCTGTTCCTGAGAAGCATCCTGGACACTGACCCCATAGAGGGGACTTGCATGAGAGTAGAGGAGAGGCCAAGAACCTCCAGCTCTGCTGGGGCAAAGCAATCACCCTGTTTTCTGAAAAGCAAGGCCACCTCAGAGCTGATTCTCCGGCTAAGGACACTTTGCTGCACAAGGGACACTTGCTGCATGGCAGTCAAATAAGTATATATCTGTTGCTAGGCCTGTGCTCTCAGAGAACACTATAAGGAACACCACCAGCCCTAACACATCAACCTGCCCAGCATTGCACTTGATGAAAGGCAGAGCAGATATTTTCTTCAAAACCAGATTTCCAGCTAGAGTGGAAGACAAATAGCACACTTCTCCTTTCATCCTCTGTCCTGGCATCTAGCCGGACAACAGTCAAAGAAAGCAGAAGGTCATGATGCAGTTCTGAGAAGCAGGAATATTTCCTACCTGAGATGACTGTAAGAAGCTACTGTGCCCTAGCTCAGCCTAATGGACTCTTCATCTTATTCCATTTTAAAATACATCATCTCCTTAAGGCAACCATACAGTCTTGAATTAAACATTTCCAATGACACAGATTCCATCCCTGGCCCTTAACTGTTCCAGTGAGTAACTTCTTTTGCTGTGAAAAATGTTAATCTTCTCTTCTTTTTTAATTTGGTCACTACTGTCTCTATTATACTTGTTATACTTTTGGCTATTTGATTGAAAAGCCCTCTATTAACACATTAACATATGGAGTTTATTGCCACAAAATGCCAAAAAGGACAAGCATTCAGCAGGATTCCAACTTGAGAAGAATGATAAGGGTTCCTGAATTTCTTTGTCTCCAGTGGTACATTCCAAGGAGTTCTTTCCATGGAAGGGCACCGTTCATCTCTCTCAAAAGCTGAAGTCAGGGGAGTTCTGGCTTTTTTAGAGGCTTATTCTGCAAAATGAATGTTCATCATAGCTGGAAAGAGGGGAAGGGGATTTGTTTGTCTCTTAAACAAAGAAAAAAGAAATTTTGGCAGATCTCCGAATTTTGACATTGTGAGATTCTGCAGAAACATTCAGAGACTTTTGCTCTCTGATTGGGGTACTGGGGAAAATGGAGGGGAAGGAATCATCAATAAAAATGAAGGAGATAGGGAGGGAAGGAGGCAGGGAGAGAATAATTCTGGAGGAAATTCAAGTGGGGATGGTTTAGTGGCAAAGCAAGGGGGCTGGCTCTGAAAACTGAGGGTTCTGTTTTATACTTGCGAGACTGATGAAATGAAGCCCAATCCTGAGAGATTCTGGAACTGATTAAGGCACTTACATAATCAAAGAGTGGTTTAACAAGAAGTCTTTCATTAATTTACATGTTCATAGGTGACATCTGAATTTACACCCACAATTTCTTGCATGCAATGTTTTATGGTCCTTTCTTTTTGTTTATTTTTATTCTGCAAGATTTGCATGTGCAAAAAAAAAAAAGTTTGCTTGCTTTGTTTGCATAGGCAGTGTAGGGAATATACAAGCTAAGTGTCTCAATATTCTATTTTGCATGCGTGAAGGACTAATACCAGACACTCCAATCACTCAGGGGAGGCAGGAAAAACTTATTCCCACTGCATGGCCAACAGTTGGCATTTTTTAACTTGTTGAATTTTTCTCATTTATCATGACAGGGATGGCCTGTTCCTCTCTTTTTCCTATGAATGATCTCCAGGAAAAGAAAATATGGCACGATCAATGTATCAGAAAACATTCAAGACACATGGATGCTTCTACATTAAAGCATCCACAAAGCATCAGTTTTTGTTAAAATACAGATCCTCTGTTGGCTGCAGCTCACAATGGAATATGCCATGTTTTTGTCAACACTGCTTTTTAAATGAATTGATAGGTCCTTGGAGATGGACCAGAACTGAACAATCTGGACATTGGTTTGAACCCACCGATAGGAAGTTTTGAGATATTTATTCATTCTATTACAGAGAAGCAGCCCAAGTACAAACTGCAGCTCAGGGTATAGGCTCTGTAGTTTCTGTAGGCAGTGAATCACATACACGTACACACAGGCAGTGCTATGGGAACAAAACCTGGCAGCCATGACAACAAAAACACAAGCCCTTATTACATGCACTAAGCAGTAACTCCATTAGCTGTGCATAGAAGGCCCTTCTCTTCTCCAGGGCTGGCCGCAAGAGAAGAACACAGTGATATGCAGCAAATCAGAGCAGTACAAGAAAATCTCCAGGAATCAAAGTTTTGGAGCTTGCCTTTTATCTGAGAAGATGGCAAAGATGAGAAGCTGGAAAAGAAAACGATGACAGAATTGTGAGCAGTCAGGAGTGCCTCTCCTATAGAAAGCATTGGCACAAAAGCTGTTCTGGTATCTCTATGTAAGCCAAGGCAATTCTTACCTGATCCCAGGGCTCTTTCTGGTGGTAATAGTAGTGGAACAGAACAGATGACAGGAAAGGTGTAAAATTCATCACTTGAATTCTTTACATTTCAATTCTTTACATTTCCATCTTTCCAGAAGAGGTATTCTAGCTTGATCAGAAATACAGGTGTTCTTCAGTGTAGGAGATTCAGAAAGTCAATCTGGACAGTTCTATAATATAGGGGAAGTGAAATAAAACTTTAGCAAGAAGTGTCCAAATGCCAAAACTACTTTTTCTTAAGATTTATGTTCCAGTAACACCTACAGGATCAAACTGGATGCTGGTTATCAGCATGCTAAATGAAATACAAACACAACCTAGAACATAATCCTTACACCAAGTCAGGTACCATCTATGTAGGCTGTATTAGGACATAACCAAGTCCATGAGACATCAGCAGCTTCCTTAACACTCTGCCACATTCTGATCCAAATTTCTGGCCTGGGGTAATGCTTTTCAACAAAGGCAAATATCTTACCACAGATCACTGGGATCATAGATCAGTTACGACAACATTCCCCTATCAAAGCTCACAGGGTGCAAGAGACCTCAAAGCAACTCAGCTTTGACTCAGGAAGGACAAACAGACAAACAAACAAAAGGAAAAGATCATGAATATATACCACGATTTATTCTAAGCCTCTTAACTCTTGAAGGTTGTAACAGTAATTAAACCAGGCAGATAATCTGATATATACTGAGGAGCATATCAGAGAGTATTGCATTTGTTATTCACCAGAAGCTGCATGATTCTGTGGTTTTACAAGATGCAGTCAGAAAGGGCTCAGGGTGCAGTGCTGGTGTGGATCACTGACTCACAGATGTGGTCACACAACAACCATTTAACTTTGGAGTCTTTGTGCCACTGTCATACTTAGCTGGGGAGTCTACTGATAATACCAGGGACTTCAGTGAACAGAAAAAGGAAGAAAAGAACAAGAATGATCCACAAAATTCTACATCTGACTGGAGTTTTTCTCTGAGTTAGATACAATGGAAACAGTAGAAGTAAAAAAAAAAAAGAAGACAGAGAGAGAGAGGGAAAAAAGGATTAATAACTATTCTCAGTCAAGTGAGATCTGCTTGGTGTGACCAAGCTCCCCCAAGGGAGATAGGCAAGATTCTTACAGTGACACATAATGAATCACAGCTAATTTTACCCTAGTGCTGCTCAGAGCAACTTCCATGGCTTCAACAAAAAATATTGAGGGCAGAAAATAAAATGGTGCTTCAACTGTAGGATGCCTGGGGGGTCTGGTCTTGTTTGGATGGGATATTGTCTTTCAAAACCTACCCTGAAGTCTGATTTTAGCCTCCTTTCCTGGGGGAATAAGGACTGTACAAACATGTCATCTTGGTGTGTGCATGTGTTCAATCTGTCCTCCTCTGATGGCTATTTTCAGTCCCTTTTTGCAAGGACTTCCACTTTTCCACCAGGTTTGTGGCCACGTGGGGAACAGGACACTGTTAATCCAGGGAAAAATTTGTTTTATGAGACTTAGATCCCTGAAAATCACTGCAGGAGAACAGCACTGGAAAACAAGCTTCCTTGGTTCCTCTCCTCATTGAACTGCATGTCAAGATACTAAGCACAGTTTGATCTCTTCTCTAATGCATCTGTGTGGAGGACTGAGCAGCTGCTGCAGTTCAGGACTAGCTGATGTGAATTCCTTCCCGTGGCCTTGTTCCTATCCAGCCCTGGAGACTCCCTGGCGGAAGTGCCCCACTTACCGCAGAAGGCATGTGGCTTGCAGTGCAGATCTAACCTATGGGATATTTGCTAGGGAGAGTATTAGCCTTTTGAGACACAGCTGAATGGGAAAGTACAAAGAAAGACTCTTCTGCAAAGCTTTGAGGGCTCAAAGGAAGCCATGAGATAGGATCATTGTGGGAAGCCCTGCTGGAGCTCAAATAGCCTCCTCCTGGTGCACGCACACGTCACCCTGAGTTGTGTGAGAAGCTCATGCTAGCCATCTGGGACTGCATCACCTGTATTCATGCTCTGACATTCAAGAGTGATTAAATATATTCCACAAAAGGCAAAACCAAAAGGGAAGCCAGTGAAAGGGCAGGGATAAATAGATGCATTTCTGATCTAACCCAGCAGTGCTTCTATAAACTATCCCCCTTCTAATTTTTGTTTCAACTTTTTCACCTGCTGTTTCTTTTCTCTAGGACTTCTTTTAAAGCTGCTGTAGAAGGAAACATGTTTCATTAATGGTAAAATCAGTGGGATTTAAGGTAACTTAGTGATGAGAGAAAAAACCTTAGGATCACAATTTTCCCATGGAAATATTTTGCAGAATCTGAGCCCATCATGTTTGAAAATGGGATGTAGGTTTTCAAGTCACCTAAGTTTTGAAAAGTTTTCCCAAGCCACTAAGTCACCTTTGAAAATGCTACTTTCCAACTGGGGATTTGCCACCATTGTACAGAGCTGGCCCACTGGGATTTCTCCAATTTCACACCCACAGCATGCCCCAGGTTTAGGGAAATTGCTCCAATGCAAAGCTCGGCTGATGCTGGTCCTTGCACTCAGGGTTCAGACTGGTGCAGCTGCAGTGCTGGCTGGTCATGCTCTTTGAAATCCCCTGGGCCCTGAACTGCATTGTGCCCTGCAGCTGGTCCCTGCCTCAAGGCAGCAAGAAAAACATGTCCTTAGCTCAATTCCCCATACCTTGAACGCAAGCAATGTAAATCTTGGTGAGGCCTCGACCTTAATTTTTTTACATAAGCTCAGCTTGGCTGCTGACTTGTGCACCTCTCTCATCAACCCTGGGTGCACTCCAAGCGCACTGTGATGCCCTGTATTGGAAAAGGCCATGGCTCCGGCTGCTGGCAGCACACAGAGGAGATCATGGAAAATAAACAGAGAGCAAGCAGCTTGGTTTTCATAACCTCGGTTAAACACAGGGGGTGAAGGATCCGAAGCGGCAAAGTCAAGCAAGTTCAAGAGAGGCGGAGGGTAACCTCTGAGGGGCTCTTTTCTTTGGCAACTGGAGGAGAAAATGGTGCACAGAGGAGGGGGGAAGGAAAAATTACGGAAATTTTTGGTCCTCTCTGCAGAGCAAGTCTGTCTTTGTCTTTCTCTGTGGCTGTCATAACATAACTGAAGTCCCTCACCAATATGGACAAAATCACTTTCCTGGGTTCCTGTAACAAAAAGGTGTATCATAATTCACCCCTATTCACAGAGCAGAGGCAAAGAAAAATAGAATCAATCCCAAGGGCTAGCTCAATTCTCCTGATTGCCTGCAACCTCTCCATCCTCTCTTCACCTGAAGCACAATTTGATTTATTTCCATTTGTGGTGGCAGGGAGGATTTTTTCCCCCAAGTTAGGCTGAGATGTGGGAGGTTTGCCCTCCTCTGCAGCTTGTGGCAGAGTTGGGAGCAGCTGGTCATTGCAACCTGTGATAGAAAGTCTCCACATTTGCAGAATATGTTCCACTCAAAGGCAAGTGACTGGCTTGGATAGAGGTGGGACACAGCTAGGTCTTTCCATTGGGAACAGAAGGCCTCAGTAAGTCACAGGCAGGTGCTGGGAACCTCCAGAGGTTTGGGATGAGAGCAGACACTAGATTCATTGGGGGTGGGAAGAGCCTTCTCAGGGCCCTAAAGATTCCTGCAACCCAGCAAGTCATTGCATTAACTAAAACCATGCCTGTAAGCAGAAACCTGCCTGCAAGTCATACAGCGAGTGAGAACAGAATTGTTTTGGGCCCTTTTCATTTCTATTCTTGTCCAACATAGGGACTTTAAGTGTTCCATGGTTAAAAAAAATAAGTATTCTAGTTTACATTCTAATAAGATCTGGCTTTTCTAGTCCAAAGCTTTCCTGTCTTCTTTGGGAATATACTATAAAGACAAAATTTTAGCAGTTCAGCCTTAAAGCTTTGGCTGTCTCAGAATCCCTACCCATCACCTAACAAATTCCCTATGGCAAAGACCCAGGGCTCTGGTTTGTAGCCTGGGTCTTTCCTACCTCATCCTTCCACCTTTTCCTAGAGGCCTGAGTAACCTAAGGCCTTCAGTTTGCTCCGAAGATGACGAAATATTTTATAAGTTGTAGAGTATGTGGAGAGCTGCCCTGAGTGGCCCAAATATCTTTTGCATGGAGGAGGGAACAGGACACAGGGATCCCAGTTGTGCAGTCCAAGTTTATGTTGCTATGGAAATGTAAGTCCTCTGAGAAAGAGCAAATGCCTTTAGTGACAAGGTGGTGTCCCTTCTCTTCTGGGCATGTGTCAGCACTGTACTCCTGGATGGAATGAGGACTGAGCAAGGCTCTATAGGGCTGAGAAGGAAAAACTCCCTTTCACTCAAGAGGCTGGGGACTCCCGCACTGCTGGAGCATGAAGGTTGGGAGCTCTGATCCCACCTGTCCAAAACCTTCCAAGTGGCGACAGCCCAGAGATGGTTAGAGAAGCCAAACATTTGTCACCATGTGGATTTTGAAGAGCAATTCCAGGCTGACTTACAAGGATTTTATAGCAGTAGAGTCTTTTCTGACTGACTGCCTAGAACAAGACCAAATTCAGACCATGAGGTGATCAAAGCAGTAAGCTGCTGAGCTGGCATGTGCGACTTGGATTTAGCTATCTCATTAACACTCTGACTGGATTTGACAGCGGTAGTCCCCAAAAGAGTCCAGCTTGCATTGGAATGGTTCCTATGGAGTATATGTCATTACATGTAATATAGCAAAAGGATGGTTTTCATGGTGTAAATCATATAAATACCTAGACTGGAAGCCTAGACCAAGATTTTAGTAGCTCCCCTCCAACTTGTTGGATTTTTATGTTATCCCAGAGGTGAATGCAGGCTACCATAGCTATGGTCACTGTTGAGAACCTGCCCATCTTTTGGGTTCCCATCCACAGTCTGGTGACACTTAATGCTAATAACCTTAGGTAGGAACCTACGAAGAGGGTCTCTCACAGGATTTGGGGAATATAATTTTCCTCCTATAAACAGACTTATTTTCTGTACTGTTTCATTCTTTCTCTTGATTCCTGCTAGAACTTAGTAGCGTGAAAATACAGTAAAACTCTTTTCAGGCAGAAGAAATTCAGTTTGTATTGAGAAGTTATGGGCCAAGGTCCAGATAAATTTATTATTTTGCTTAATGCCTCATCTAACCAGGCACAGAGAGAAAACCCTTTGGCCACTCATATCTGACTTTACATATCTGTGGAATAAGTTTGGATACCTGCAGAAGTTTCTAAGCTTGGTGTTGCAACTATGATATTTGATTTTTTGTGCAGGAGGGCAAAATGTCGTTGCCCAGAAGCTTGATCCTTTGAATTTATATACCATGGTGCCTTCATACCTTAGTTAGAACTTTTAATAGGTAATCACCGGAGCAATCTCCAGAGATGTTACAGAAAACAGAGCTGGAAGTGACTTGCTTCAGGGCCATCAACTCTGCCTGCCTGCCTGCCCAAAGACAAAACCTGTCCTCCCCCTGTCGTTCCTCAGACATGCTGTGTCCAGCTTGTCCTTAAAAACTTCCAATAAAGTCCACATTTCAGGCTATTCCAGGACTTCATTATCTTTCTTATTAGAAAGGTTTTTCTTCATGATATCTAACCTACATGTCCCTTGCTATACTTTAAGCTTTGTCCTCTGCACCCTGGATATAAAGAACAAATCGTTCTCTTCCTCGTCATCTTTTATGTATTTAAAGACTGTTATCATATCCCTTCTCAGTCTGATCTTCTCTAGACTAAACAACCCCTCTCTTTCAATCTCTCCTCTTTAGTCATGTTCTCTAGACTTCTGATCAACCTTGCTGGTCTTCTCTGGACATTGTCCAACTGGTACCATGCTTCTTGAGCCATGGTGACCAAAATCGGACAGAAGAGAGTAGAGCAGAAAAAACACATCCCATGTCATGCAGATGGTACTTCAGTTTATATATCCCAGTATGGTGTTTGCTTTTCTCACGGCAATCCTAACTTTTGTGACTTCTGTTCAGCTTGTGATACACAATTACCCCAGATCCTTCTCTGCTGGTTATTTCGTCTCCCATATTTGTGCATCTGACTGTTCCTGCCTAAGTATAGAACAGCACATCTTGCATTTGTCCTTACTGAATTTCATCCTTTCCTTTCCCAAAACCCCAGGTCACTTCTCCACTTTTACTTGATACTTTTGGAGTTTAAAAGTCTGTCCTGTCCAGTCTTCCTTTGTCATCTGCTAATTTAATAAACCTATTCTCTATTCGTTTGATCTAGGTGATTAATAAAAATCCTGAAATGTAATAGATTCAGGGAAGATCACTGCAGAATCTTGCCAGGTATGTTCCTGCAATCTGATGATGATCTGAACCCAGTTTGTTGATATTTGGTTTTGGACATGAGCCTACAGCTACACAGTAACTTTCAGCACCTGAAGTTCCTGCTGACATTGGTGTGAACTGAGGAGGCTCAATCCATCAAGTCATAAGTACTATTGCCTATCAACCCATACATGTTCTATACTTGTAGATGAATGAATTTATACTGTGTCATTGTACTTTACCTCTGTAACACAGTAATGCAACAGAAGATAGACCACAGGTTGGGGCAGGTCCTATACATAAATTCAAATGCCATAAATAAACCCTGATAAAAACAAAGAATAAAATCATTAATCTTTGGGGAGGGTATAAACCAACTCCAAATAGCTAAAGCAGAACTCCTAAATTCAGTATGTCCTAATGCACTCAGCCCTTACTTTCTGCTCACGTAGCTCTTCTAGTTTCAGCAAATGTACCCTTTATTCACAACTATTTACTAAATAGCTTTGAAATCTCTCTGTATCTTTCAGTCTTAGTCCCTTTCTGTATGTCATTCCACCATCCTGTAAATAGGAAGGTTTCCTCCTCCCCATTTACACAGCATCTGGTCAAAAACCATTTTTTTCCCATTCGGGGAATGGAGAACGGCTTTTCCTAACATTTTTTCAAGACTCTCAGACTGAGACTTCACAAGCTAGACTTTTATACTGTGATTGATCACGATAGTGGAGTGCTTTTTAACTGACATTTCATTTATAAATGTTCACGTCACAACTTGCTGTCTAGGAACAGGCTTGGACATATGCTCCACCTGTTAAACAGGACAAGAAATAGTGACTCAGAGAGACCCTCGCTGGCAACATGGCCCATGTGTGTATTTTTGTTGAGAGAAAGCTTTTCTTAAGCCCTGGAGAGATCCAAGACCCATTTGTGTAAACATAGATGGAGAAAGCAGAGATGCTTGGGAAATGGACCCCTTCCAAATTCAAGCAAAACTTGATGAACTCCTGTTTTGCAGGATTTGGCCAGTAAACTCTGAGTCAGGATTAGGGTGAGACATCACCTTCCTCTTGTGTCTGTGAGTCCAGTGATGAACAGTCTCTGTGGCTTTTTCCCCAAGGCCAAAAGTCTTGCAATCTATCTCGATTTAAATTTTTTACTTTTCCTCCCACAACTCCTCCTTCTGGAAGTCACTTATCATTACCGTGGGATTGTTGCCAGATTCCCTTCTGGCATCACTTCTCTCTCTCTTCTCTGCAATCTTTGCTTATAAGGTACCTTAATCGTTTCCCATGTCAACTACCACAAAGCTCTTTTTTTATAGCCCTCGTAAATTCTTATGGGCTTTATACATATTTCCTCTCTTGAAGGGATGCAGATCATTGCTTAGAACTGCAGAGATGGAAGGGAGGGCAGCCTGATTCACATTTCCACATGACCCAGGAATGGCAAAGTTTCCTGAAAACTGAGCAGAGATTGGCTCTTGCATTAGGATGCAAAGAAGGATGGTTTGCAATCCTGGTTCAGTGTCACTCTGCACTCCCAGATACCTCATACTGCTCACCGACAATTCTTTCCCAAAGCATAAAGCCATCAAGTTGCCCAGAAGTTTGCATTGTTACTTTTCTTTTTAAATCTGAACATTCTGGTGATAGCTTTGTTACTCACTAAAGCAGAGGTTTTCAGCCTCTTTCAAACACTGGGCCCCTATATTTTTCCCTGGAGAGTGTATTTAATCCTCCTGACAATCAGATGTTTTGTCATCTTTTGTTTAAAAATAAAAAAATAAAAGAAATATAGTAAACAGACCTTGCACTGCAGGTTAAAACCGACCAGCCAGATTTCTAAAAGTGACATCTCTATTCCTTACCTCTTAAGAGATACAGGTTAGAGTCACAGGCTAGTGGGAAAGGAATTTCTTGTTCTCCTGGTTTGAAAAGCAGAACTGATTTTTCCTTTTTCTCCATCTTTGGGCTTTATATCAGCTGTCTGTAGGGTGTTTCAGAAGTAATTGTCTGTCTCAGCACAGTAAACTCACTAGCTAATTCCTGTAACACTGGCGATGCAAAGTAGTCAGGCCAGCCAAGATGTTTGTGCTTCAGAGTTCCAAATACACTATTGTCTGCCTTCAAGCAACAGCAATTTTATAGAGTTTTCCTTCCTGAAAAATTGTTCAGTGAAGACCTAGAAGTGAAAAGTTCCCTGTCCCATTACCATTTCCATCCAATTCCACATGTAATTTACTTAAAAATTTGGCTTTGACTAAGCCAAGAATCAAATACAAGAGCTACAAGGTCCTGATTAAGAAAGTACTTAATCACTTTCTGTGCTTTGAGTGGGACAGATGCTTTCCTCTGTCAAGGACCATATCAGTAGCTGGGGGAGGACTGGGGAAAAGAGCTTGGCTTAAAGCCTATGAGAATTCACAACCCAGAGATATGGCTGCAGGATCTTACTAAAAGTACCGGTATTCTAGGACTATCAGCTGTCTCCCATTTTGCTCAGGATTTTCCAGGATACTTGCTCAATAAAACTCAGTGACTTGGGCCCTGTCTGAAAACAGAAGCCACAGAAATCCTTGGGAACCGTCCAGTGAGCACCTACCTTTCATGCAATCCGGAGAGGGGCCCAGAACTTCTTCTTAGATTAGATTGCCCCTACTAAATATAGGAATCCCTTTAGTCCTCCATCTCTCTTGATAAAGCTTTATTTTTAAGCGTATGTTTTGTTTGACCTTGAGCTTTAAAAAAAAAGGTGGGGGTGGAGGAAGAAAGAAAGAAAGAAAGAAAGAAAAAGAAGAGGGAGCAAAAAAGCATCCTTGACACAAATCCAAGTAACACTGAAGATAAAGCTGTTCTGTGGTTAGTTGGGATGCAGTGAGTGAGAGGTTTTATACAGTCTCACAGTGTCCCATCTGCATTGTTCCAGTAATTATTTCTTGGCTCCAAAGGGAAGTTGAACAACACTTCATCCAGAATTTGTCTAGTTCTGGTCCACGAGGTATCCCTTCTCCTTTCTCTGGTTTCACAATGTATTTTTCCTGTTCTTCCTACCCCAATAGCTACAGCCAAGAAAAAAACAGAAGTGAAAATGATCATTAGCACCTTCAGCTGTCTGGCTGTATGCAGTAATGTCCCTCATAAAGACTTGGCATGTTCTCTCAATAGTTCATCAGCCAAAGCAGCCTAAATGGGCATAGAGTCCATGGCGCTGTTGGGGTGACAGGAAACAGAGCTTCTTTCTTAACCTGAAAGGAAGTGTCTTTGGGCCAGAGCTGAGGCACACTGTCATAAGAGTGTACTGGAGACTTGTATTCTCATTTGCAAGGTGTGAATTTCACTTCAGGTGTCAAGAAACCTTGTGAGCTGAAATTTGTAATGAAGCCTGAAGAAGCTGTTTTAGATGACATTCATCTAGAAAAATCACATGAGCAGTGCCGGACTAACCAAGCTTTTAGAAAAGACAAAAACCAGCTGAAGCAGAAAATACATCTCTGGCTGCAAAAATAATAGTTCCAGTTGAGTATCAATAGTTGCTCATTAAACAATGGAAAACATGCACAGACACAGCGACAGAAGCACAGGGTTAACATAGAGTTTCAGGACCAATAGGCAAGAAGGATGTGAGTGAACCTTGCATGACCTTGAGAAAAACAAACTCTCTAGTGACTCTGGGACTCCAGCTAATGTTTGTCGATGCAAAGCTGGTGAGAGCCATGCAACCCAATTTACCTTCCATCCCAGGGGGATGTTAATTTCCACTCCCTCCCCTCTGTACCAGCTGGGTCCTCATTGCTAGCACATTCAGGGTCCAGGAAACCCATGCAGATGTTTTCATGGACATAGCTAAAGCCCTCTCTCTCTCTGCCAGGACTCACACTGGGCTTTCCGTTGGAGCAAATGTATCTGTCGCTTCTAAAGCAATGTGGTTTTGGAGCAGCTCTAATTTAATCTGAAGTTGAGAAATAAAATCCTCCCGACCTAGTTGTTCTATTCTCCTTGCCCTAAACAATTCTGACAGTAAAATGGCTATTATTTGTCTATAAACTTGGAATCTCAACCTGAGGCAACCACCCTCTATGGTTAATTTAACTCTTCAATATGGTTTTGAACAGCTATTCTTTTTCTTTTCCAAACCAGAAAGGCACAGGCTCTTCTGATTGTTATTAAATATCTCAAGCTCAGGATACTTATAGTTCAAAATAAATAATTTCGGATTTCCAAACTTGTTGGCAGAAAGCACTTCACCACATACACACATCCTGGGGCTTTGGAATTTCCGACTCTGGACCACAACCAGTTAAATTCAATAGACACACTGAGATTTAAATGCCATGCTTTGAGGGGCATACAGATTCCTGCAAGTGAAAAGCTTATTGGGGTACGTAGACATGTTGGGATTTTTAGAGTTCAAATTTGCACAGCATTCATACATGGCTATGCATTCTGGCAGCTTTCCATCACGTCTGTGCAGGGCAGTGTTACATCACAGGCTCTGTGGGTGAAATTCATGACCCTCTGAATGCTTGCTTTTAACACTATAGAGCAAATCACCCCCCCCCCCAAAAAAAAAAAGGAACAGTTCTTCTGTGCAGAAGGGTTTTCTTAGGGTGAAAGGCCAACAGAGCACCTCCCAGACTGGCACCTGCCTTCCAGTCCTCAGGAGGGGAAGTTACCTGTGAGGGTGCGAAAATGTGACCAAGTCCTTCTGCACCCACCTGTGAGTATCAGCCGCTGCAGCAGCAAGCAGCAACCAGTAAAGAGCAGGGCACCTTAAAAGACATTCTCCAGAGGTGGAGGCAGAAGCTTGAGCTCTGTTTCAGGATCCACAAAGTTGATGAATGTCTCTTGCTCAGATTGGTCCTAGGATCAGATTAGCCAGTCCTGAGGATCCTTAGCTGATTTAAATTTCATTAGTGCCATTGATCTCTGTGGATGTGTCTGTGTTCTGCTCCATTCCTATTCTTCATCTGTGCAGTTGCATTAGGTTTTAAATGCTTTGGGGAAACACTGTCCTGTACTGTGTGTAACATCTTACGTAACAGGGCCCCGATTTCAATTGGAAAGTGTGAATCTTTCTAGTAAATACTACTAAAAGAGTCAGCAACATTTATTTCAGTGTTTAGTTCTGGATTTTGGTGCCAGGTCCTGGCCATACACCTTCTGAAAGCTTCAGCACAGTCCTCCTTTCTGAATGTACAAAGACTGCAGAAATTTAAAATTAATGGAACAAAAACTAGAGCAACACAGCCATGTATTCTTGCAACCCAAACCCCACATGCACTGTACACTATTGCAAATTTGTTTATCTTTGGAGTTCTAGATATAAAACCAGGAAATCTTTGTTCTATGTCTTCATGCTTAAAACCCAAAATGGGGGTGTGTGCTTGCTAGCTTTTTGCTCATATATTAAAAACAAAACAAAAAAAACCCCAGTCCCTTTAAAAGTGCTTTTTCTCCAGTCAAAAATTATCTTCAGTAGTCACATGGAGATTCCCCAACCTTGGAAACCACTGTATCATTTTGGTGGCTTTTGTTTTTCCCTTGTCAATGGTGATTTTCCTCTAAATTCCTGCTTTCACTTTCCTCAGTGCAGACTCATTCAGTCACATCACAGAGACAGGCCCAACACAGAAAGCTCAAATCCATGATTTCCTGCAGATGCAGAGCAGAGTTGGACCAGATGTTCCATTTGGATCTGCAATTATTCATGGAGTTGTCAAAAGGGCTGAGAGAAGGCACAAAAACTTCCCATCAGGAATTTCTGCATCCTGCTGATATGTGTCATGCATGAATCTTGACACTTACCAATGGATAGAGGAAGGTGCTTTTACTGTCATCTTTTCCATATCACATCTTCAACTACTCTTTAGTTTTCCAGCACTGCTAATTACACCTAAACAGTTTGACTAGCACAGTAGGTCCTCCCCTCTGTCTTGTGAAGAATTGCCAGTGAGCAGAATAGAAATGGTTAAACAGTGTGCCTATGTGCAAAGTTAGGAATAATGTGCAATCATGTAGAAAATACCTGACTAATAATTTACAGTATGTGTACAGCTCAGAACAGTTATAACAGAAACAATTCCTGTAACAGCTTTTGCTTAAAGGGAGCCTGTACTTTGCAAACGGCTCATTGAACAGATCATCTTAGCTATTCATTACGGAATGTGCCATCCTTACAAGAAAGGAATTTGCTGGGCTCAGCAACAGGCTAGTCTAACCATTCAGTCCTGTACAAAACCTATTTGCTAAACTATGAGGAAGACAATTCTGAAGAGAGCTCCTCAGTGGTTTTAGATAATAACTTGGGATGAAGGAGAACAGTGGTTAAGGTTAAAAGAGAATATAATAATATGTCTTTCCACCCCCTAGTTGCTATTACATTCATCACCACAATATGCTGAGGCCAGATCACCTATACAGCTCATACCTCTTGGCTCTATTAAGAGATCATACATTTATTCAGCTTCCAAAACAATCAGTTGGCTCCCTTCTCATGCATTTCTGAACCATCTGGTTTTGTCCCAGGCAGTCAAAGCAGGTCCTCTTTGCAGAAGTTGGATCAGTCTTTGACATGAACCTGAATTTCTCCAGAGATCAGGAGGCTTTGGATTCTTCGTTTTGTTTTGTTATGAAAAGAGGCTCAACATATGAAATTCTAGTCCTCTCCCTGACACACATGTGTTTAAACAAGATCAGAGCTAAGGTTCCTGTTCAGGTCTTTCACTCACTATCTTTGTTTCTGCAAACTGCACTGCATCCCTGCCCTGTACCCATTTCTTTCCACAGAACTTTTCTCACTAGTTTGAAAATATGCCTTAGTTGCCAGCCTTAAAGTGCAAGGTTATGGTCACCCTTCTCTTGACAGCACCTTTTATGTTTAAGAAGAGAAGGGGGCAATGTTGTAACGCAGGGCTGGATTCACAGAGGGTGTGACAGGACTGGAGAGTGTCAACCAAGTGACATGTGGGTGGGGGGAGATATCTCATGGCTGATAGATTCAAGTCAGCATAAGGTGTCTTCAGAGTGGAAACTGTGTGAAACGTGACCAGATCCTCTTCTAACGAGTAGTTATCTGTGATCAGCCCAGCAGAGACACCCACACAGAGATCCCACTCTTCTGTAATGTTTGCTAGTTTGCCTGCTATTAAATATTCATCATAATTACAGTTTCCAGCAGAGAACTTTTAACCTCAGTTTGCAGAGGACACTATAAATACTGTTTAAGTGTATATCAGACCAGTGTGAGCTCCAGGACAGCAGGATCCAGTTGTAGGTGTGTTGCTGGAGCAGGATGGTGAATCCACTAGGAAAGCATTTATGAGAACACACAACCCCATGCAAAGCTGGCACAGGATTGCTGAGAAGCAGAGCAAAGGTACTTTTGAAGTGTCCTTGGGAAAGTTGCCCAGCATTTGACTACACAACACTTGATTGCATCAAGTTCATTCCAAATATTTTACCAGATGCAAAAAAAGACTAAATTCCCCAGAAGGAGTGGATGGAAAGTCTTTTCACTCTTTTTAAATAAACTGCCATACTTTTCTTTCTAGAGCCTCCCCCCTGGCTTTTGGGAGGTGGTGGGAGGAGTATCCATCATTTCACATCCTTCTCTCACATTAAAGAAGCTGTTGCTGAGCTAAACTTTGGCAAGTGGAAATAAAAGTGGTAGCAAAAAAGACCAAGCCTTTCACCTCCCCCCAAAATGTTGGACACTGCAGACAACTTTAAAAGGTGCCTCCAGTGATCTCACTCCAGTGGTTCCCCCTTCTTCTCTCTGTTTTATTTACACAGATAAAATTTTACCTTTTGCTGTTTCCTTTCTGCCAGCGGAGGAGAATACCCTTCTTCTTCCATTCCACTCAAGTGCACTCCTGCGGTAGCCTGGAGGGCCTTAGTCTTTTCTACAGCATGTTTAAAGCATGTATCTGCCTTGCCAAAGTACATCAGCCTGAACTACTCCATAGGAACGATCAAACTGGATCCAGCTCAAGGTCCATTTTATCTCCTTCAGAGTGGAGCCAGCACCTGCTCCCAGCAGACAGCATCATCTTGCACAGTGAAAGAATTACCTAGCCCAAGAAATCCTTGACCTCTTGCAACCTTTGCACCTCTTTGGTGCAAATTAGTAAAAAAAATGCTCTAGAAACTGACACAAGAAAAAGGCAGGGGAATTTTGCAAAGCTGACTGTTTATAGGTAGTTTGCTCTCAAAGAGCACTCTCCCCCTGGGACAAGGAGGAGCGAAAGTGTCTAGGAAGTAGAGAGTGAGGTCTCCACTTCGCACTGTTGACGAGGAGGCATGCTCAGGTGATAGTCACACCTGGAGAGCCCGAACTGGTGGCTTCACTCCTTTCCTGGTTATCAAGAAAGGGTCGAGCCCTGCGCAGCTACACAGGCAGCTGGTCATAAGCTCGTTGAACAAAGCTGTAGTGTGGCTTGCTCCATGTCCTGTGAGCTCTGCAACCTCTGCACAGAAGGAGCATCAGGATTTGAGAAAGACTTGAGTGACTGCTCTTACTGGGAATGGCAGACTTCTCTCAGGAAACCCAGCATCTCCGTGGAAGGACTGTATGTTTTAGGAGCCCGAGGCACCTTTAGCCCAGCCACAGTGACTATGAAGTCACCCACAGGGCATCCTGGGCCCATTCGTAACTAAGGAGCCATGACCTTGAAAGCGGTTTCCTGACCACAAAGGTGCAGAAAGGAGAGGGAGATGAGCAAATTCATCTTTTGAGCTTCATCACAGCAGCCTCCCTGCAAGGGCCCTGATGTTATCACCAGCTAGTCCTTGTTAGTGGAGCATACATGGACTATGTAGCATCCTCAGCACACGGGCACAGTCGCATGGCATTTGCTGCTGGCTAGCCTGGAACCTGACGTGACAACTAAAGGGTTAAAGCACCTTTTCTGTGACTCTCATTAGGTGATTTACCTCTGGAGCAGCCTTGCTGGGTGCCCTCCTCCTGTTATTTTTGTCCCTTTAGTTTCAACAGCTGCTGTCACATTCATCATAAGTCATATATATAGGCCGGAACAGAGCATAAGGTCTCATTTCCAGCCTCCACAGTGGCATCATAACCCGTTTTCTTTTGTGAACAGATCAGTTTAAAATGCTTCAAAACCACAGAAAGGGACAAACTAAGAGATGAGCTTGCAGCACCCCTGGCTTTTTGGCTTGCTGCTGCAGGGGAGCCAGAGGTGTGGTTACAGTTCAAACCAGGACGGTCTCTTTTTTTTTTCCTTCTTTCTGGTCCTTTTAAAGCACTAACTGTACCCATAACACAAGGAGAAAGGGCCAGAGTCATCCATGCTGTGCCAGACCATCAGAGTTCAGGATGGTGTTGTGTCTTCTTTGCTTATGTCCCTAGCTAGACACAGAAAAATAAAAGTGTGTATGTGTTGGGGGGGGGGGGCGAGAGGGGCAGGCACTTGCACAGAAAGTGAGAAGATGAATTCAAACTCAAATTTCACTGCTGTAAAGGAAGGGAGACAATGAGAAGACTTTCAGCTTGGAAATGTTTACATTTTTTTTAATCAAAAGACTGTATTTGTGCCTGCTAGATACCCCTTAAGACAAGTCTATCTGCAAGGCTGAGCATTGATGAACCTTATGGCACAATCTTGTTGAACCTGTTTCTAAAAGTGTGCATCTGTGTTAGTAACAGGATCATATTCTAACCGATCACTAAAGATGACTAAAGTAAGTGCCAGACAATTATTGCATTGAAACTCAAGAGCAAGATGAGTGTTTCAGACCAAGGCCTCTATAGCACTGTTGGAAAGTGGTAGTTGTGACACCAAAACTAATCACCCATAGTAGGTGCTTAAGGGTGGCATTCAGAAGGCCACCTGGCTTGCACGGAGTACTCCTACCAATAGTCTCCAGACTATTGCAGAAGGATATTTTGGAAAGAGTTAAGTGAGGCAGGAAACGAGGAAGATTTGGGGTGGGAAAAGAATTGCAAAAAGCTTAATTACAAATTTTCCCCATGCTTTGGACCCAACCCAAAGGTCTGCTTCTTCCTCAGAACATTTGGTGCAGAATTTGGGTCTAAAATGAGTGTTCATAATGTCTTTGCAGGTGACCTTTCACTGTTACAGGCTACATGATTCTTTATTGGCAGTGTCTGAACCAAGATTTGGCTCTATTATTACTTGCCTTCTTGCAAAACTTGCTGTTGTCTAAAGCTTTTGGCAGGAGATATGAAAGATGCTTTACAAAATAAAGCACGAGGGGGTTCCCACTGCTACTAGAGAGGTTGTTGCTAGCTCAGCGTTAGCCTTTGTAATGTGCTTTCTCATGAAGTATGTTATCCTTCTAGCAACACCTCCAGGCCTGACTTTTCTCTTTTGTCCTCATGTGGGTCTGGGATAGGGGTTCCTCAGGGAAAGATTCTCACAGTCTCCAGCATGAAACTTGCCTCCACACTGTGACACTCCCATTCATGTTCATGTTTCTGGGGTTCAATCCCAAATGGGCCAGTACCTCCAAGTTTGGCAAACCCTGCTGCATGAATGTCACCAGAAATCATCATCTCTCTTTGCTGTTGCTGAATTACTGCATTGACTCCCTGACTCTGCTTTTTAATACATTTGTTGAGGGAACCTATAACTCTGTTCTTGCAGTTCTGCACAGAGAGGAATGCTCAAAATGTGGACGGCTTGTGAACCATGGCATCTTGGGGGGGCCTGGATGATGGAGCATAAGGCACAGACAGTGACAGAGCATGGAGGCATTCTTTGCCTCTAAAGCACAAATGTGCAGAATGACTAAAACTTCCGTCTTTAGAACCTTTTCTGAAAGCCAGTTTCGTGCTTAAAATGCAAGATCAGGAGCAAAGATTTTAAGGTAATGATTCCTGCTTTGCAGCTAATTTTCAGTCTATCAAATTTCATACTATCTAGTCCCTCCACCTGCAAAATGTGAAAATACCAATAGGTACATGGATCTGGCCTGGCTAGATCATCAAAATCCTATCCCCTTTATATCATCAACCACTGCCTCTCACCAAAAATTCTTACATATAGTCCAAAGATTTTTTTTAGGTCAGCTGTTTCAAACATTTAAAAAGCTGGGTGCCCTAGGAGGAAAACATAGAACAAAGGTTCCTCCAGAGCCTGGGACTCTGTGATAGCAGTGAGCAGACAAAGCAGAGTATGCCATGATGACCCTCGCTGGAGATCTACATCTCATGCCAAAAGGCAAAACCCTCCAGAGTCTCTGCTAGTGAGAGCTGGGGAAAAAATTATCCTAATTTGCTCCACATTTGGGAATTGCTACAGCCCTAAGAAAGCCATGTTTGCCAGGCAACCTGCAAAGATTTCCCATTTGCCACTTCCCTTTTCTTCTCCAATTCCTGGCTCTTTCTATTCCAAGGATCAATTTCCCTGTCCAAGGTGTCAAGTTCCTGGAATTTTTCCCTATCAAAATCTTTCTCAGACCAGCACAACCTTTGTGGCATCAGCACAATCTTCCTAGTACCAGTAAAACCAATAACAAACTCTCAGCCCAGCCCAACGCAGAAAATGAAAACAATGTCAGGCTACAACATAAATCCTTCCATTCCTAAAACAGGCTTAACTTCTTCTGAACTCGTCTGAGTTCCTTGTCATCTGCTGTCCAATTTTTGAACTAGAAACTGAGGTCAACAATGCCTCAAGCATTGTATCTTTTGGATCATATTGCACATGTTTAACAAATACTAATAAAAATTAGCAATCTAATTAATTAAGTAGCCGTGAACTCTTTGGACACAAGGGCAACAGAAAATTGCACTTACTGTTTTGTTCAGCAATATGATGTAATAAATATTTTAAAAACTCGCCCCAGATCTTTTTTTTTTTAGCATGAGATAGAATGATTTAAGGTTTTGTTTGTTTCAGAGTTATACAATTTCAATAGGTACATTCAGGACAGAATATGAATGGCTTGTATGTTCACCTAGACAGATTGTTGACTCGTGTGTCCAAGTTTCTCCAGCTTATAAATAGCATCTCCATAGTACTGTATTGCCTTACAGGTCTTACTTCACAAGCTGTGGCAATGGGAAGCATATACACCATCATAGTACACAACAGGCTGTCTCCTACCTGTGCAGACTTGTGTCATTCTCACCCCAGACTGGTCCTCAACTGCTCCAGGACCCCATCGGGAACCATGATGGTATTTTACTCCTTTGTCGTGAACTGCAGCTGGCAGCCAGTGAGCTGAGATACACCCAAGGCCTCGGGCACATGTTTCTCAGCAGTCTTTGGCTCTTCTCTAGCACCTATTCTCTGAGAAGCTCAGGGTGTTTGATGCATCAGGCTTCTCAATACCCATTTTGACACAAGTCATCAAATTTAGCCCCATTTTACAAATAAGGAGGATGAGTTAACAAGGAATGAGCCCAACCATGGTCACTTGGGATTGATCTCAGCTCTTCAGCATCTGGCACTGATTCAAAAACTGTTGTTCTTACAATATCCTTTTTTTTCCCCTATGTCAAAGCAAAGCCTCAGATTTCTGGATTAACCCTACCTATGACCCCAAAACTCTGTAGATGAGAGCTTCTGGGTGGGTAGTATCTCCTTCCCTGAAGGTTTCTAATAATGGCTTTCAGGACGTTTACCAAGCCTCTCTCTCACATGAGCCTGGTCCCTCACAAACAGCTCATAATTGTTGTTTCCATCTTCTCTTCTACACAAATCAAGGGTGGCAGACATTGAAACCAGGCAATAGAGGGAAACGAGTACACTGCTGGTTTTCTGATCACATTACTAGGCTACATCTTTTTGGAAGTTCTTCTGTCAACTATGACAACAGTTGATGTTCTTGTCCTTAATAAATAAGGGTTTTGAATCTTTGCAGAAAACACACGAACTGTGTGAGATGCAGAGACATCTGTGATATCCAAGATGGCTTGTACTGGGTAGAAAGGGTATTTGCAGTGCCTCCCTGCACACTTTTAGTAAAATTAAGGAAAATGCTGCACCTGATAATATTATTAAACTGCATCAGAATGGAGTCCTTCGGACAGAATTAGAAAGACACTCCTCCCATTCTTCCTGATCTGCACTTTGGAAAAAACAAGTGAAAGGAAGTTTATAAGCAATCTGCCCAAAATTCTCTATGGGAACCAGAGCACTCTGGGATGGCATACTTAGGATTACTTAGTTCTGTACCTTGCCAGCCTCCCTCTCAGATGGAAAGAAGTCTGTAAAAGCTGCTGCTTTTTTACCTTAAGGCCAAGTCTTGAAGTGTTAAAGCACAACTCCTAGTAACATGGATCACAATAAAATCTGAGTTTCTCTAGTTCACTTTCACTGCCAGTTTATAACATTGGGACCCCAAGGTTGTTTTGCAAAATTAAAGAGGATCAAGTGTCCAGTAAACTTTTTAATACCATGTGAAATTTGAAAGTCTTAACAGCAAAGACTTAGTTGTAATGTCTCACAACACTTGGGCATTAATGGGTTGCATTTTATGAGACTGTTTTCCTGGGGGCAATAAAAGGATATACAAAAGGGTCAAAATTAGGAGACTGTAGTGCAAAGTACCTTGCCAGCCTGTCTAGCACTTTCCCAAGGGAAGGCTGGGTTAAGTCTGCAGCCATGGAGTATCCTGGGTGATTTTTAAAAGGCCTCCAAATAAAGGAGGGCACTATAGACCTTTGTTCTGAAGTGGAGGTGGAGGGGAGGCAGACACTGGGTCTGCCGCCTGTGTGGTTCAACACACAAATGCAAGCCCAAAGAAACTCACACAGGCCTTGCTCTGGTGATGTAATCTCCATTCCTTTTATCTCATGAGTGGCAACTTTTTTGTTTGCCATTTTTTCCTGTCAAGGGTAAACGTGTGACATGAGATCAAAACTTATCTACTTGTTCTCCAGGCTGCCATATGAGCTTCCAGTTAGCTAATTATTGGCTGTTATTAGTATCATTGCCATTATCACAGCTGCTCTAAAGAGTTCATAGATAGATAGCCGACTTCCTGGGCAGAAGTGTCGCAGGAATCCAGGGCAGATGGATGGATTCTAAGTTAGTTTGGATCTGTCCCTCCTGAAGTTAAATTCATACAGTATTCATTTTCTTCAAGTCTCTGAACTTTCAGCTCAAAGCTGATATTGTTTTTCCTCAGCAAAGATGTTTCCAAAATGTATTTATACAGGGTTGGTAGATCAAAGAGTAAGGAACATGATAATAGCTTGTGGAAAACAACCTCTTTCTCGTGTACCGCTTGCCTGTGGGATATACTTCCTTAATATCTGAAAAGTTTTTGGTCACTTTTTCTTGTTCTTCTCCTTTGGGAAGCTTCTGATTTTGTATATTAAGTTAATATTCCACCAATGTGTTTTCAATATCTTTTATTATTATTAAAAATGAAATTCTTGGAAATATCTGGAATGCAGAGGTATGGCAAGCCATGTAAAAAATAATTGTGGACAACCATCCCAGACGCCTATTTCCTCTTGTCAACATACCACGCCTTTTGCACAGTAGTATACTGAAACGTGTATCTGGGTCCACATTACCCCTGTTATCTCCATCCCCAAAGACTTTAAATGTGCACTGAATCAACATCCTTACACTGCTCGGCTTATTCACTACCGGCTCTTGGCAGCAGCCTCCTGGCCTTGTGGGCAGTGGAGAATGTGGAGTTGAGTTTGAGTAGTGGCCCTCCACTCTTTGGGGAATAGCCCTTGCAGCTCTTGACCCGGGCTGTGCCTTGTCAAGGAGAGAGTGCTGCAAGAGTGCCTCCCAGCTACCAGTGGGTGGGTGATGACTAACAGGGATGTCTCGCTTTTTCCAGTCCCTCCTTGCCAGTGATGAACCCGCTGTGCTGGGGCCTGCTGCCCCCAGTGTTCCCTGCCTTTCCAGCTCGAAGCAGCAGGGCTTTGCCAAACCCCAGATTCATGCGGTTTGGCTCCCTCCATTCATCGGGAGCGGGAGCTCTATCCAACACATACTGCTGCATACAAGTCAAGCAACAGCCACAGTGAGGCCTATGCCAGAAGCTGGCCCGCAAGCTCCTCTTTAAGCTTCAGGAGGTGGGTTGGTAGCCGCAGGGACAGGGTGACGGGAATGCTGTGTGCTGGGAGTAATAGCAAGCCAAGGATTTGGCTGAAAAGGAAGGGAGGCAGCAGGAGTTTTACAAGCTGCAAGGGAGGTAAGGAAGAGGCCAATAGAACAAATATGATGCGTTTTAAACACTTATTTCTCCTAAAATACGTCCCCTCCCCCTTTCTGTGTTTGTAGTCCTGGTTTTCAAGGCTGGAAGGATACCCTCTGTGCCTGCTATTAAGAAGACAGTGCACAGGTTTTTGTTTAACCCTCAGCACGACCCAGATGCAAGTATGCATGGGAATGCAGAAGGAGAGGGCTGGGGGGAGAGGCAGACACCTGAATTGTCCTTCTGAGCCACTTTGCCAAGACATGGTGCAACTTCTTATTTTTATTATCATGACTGTCATCCGTCACAACAAGTCCACTTATATTCATTAAACACCTTCTGTGCTGCTTGAGGATGTGAGGGGGATAATATCTGATGGGAGTCAGTCCCCAGGGGTTTAGTTACTATGTGCCACCATAAGCTTCCTTGAACCCTGCAGCCCTTCTGGGAACCATAAACCCCCTCCAGCACCCGAGCAGCTGAGGCTGGGGTGGGGAAGGGGCAGGGGAGGGAAGTAGGTGTGGGAAGAAGTTAGTTGCAGCACTCACACCCCAAGCAAGCTGGGGCTTTCTCAGCCACAGAAAAAGCCAGCTCTCGCCTCCACCCTGGCCCAGGCAAGGCTATGGGAAGCACAGCCAGCGTGTTTCCTGTAAACAGGCTGCAGTTCCCAAAGCTGTGGCAGTAAGACAAGCCACTGAAACACGAGCGATTCCAAGATTGGGACAGGTGCCACTGTTGATGATGGGAGAAGAGATGTCACTTCTCCCCATCCTTCTCCAGCTCTTCTCCTTCTTCTCCTACACTCTTCTCTCCTTTGTCCTCCTCTTTAACTGTCCTCCTTTCTCTTCCCTTCCCACCTTCTCTTCGTCTGTCCCCAAGTCTCAGCACAAGAGGGATCTTTGCAGTGGCAACCTTATGGTAAAATCACAGGCATTGCCCCATCCTTTACACCACCAGTGGGCTGCCTCTGGCTGACTTCCAGGATCTTTGTGATGTGATAGCTAAGCCTGACTCGGCCTTTTCCTAGTACCTCTCCATTTTTGGAAAGGGGCTGGGGGTTATGTGGTTCTACATATTTCATTCTAGGCTGAAACTTGGCAGATAAATTCCCTTCTGAGGAATATTTTTAAAAACAAGCAAATATAGCATTACACAGGACTGACAAAACCCTTCTGCTCCTCCATCTCCTCTCCAGCTTCTCCCTGCTTTAGTCTGAAAATGAACTGAGGCTATATTATTGGAGGAAACGACAAGTCACACCACAGTGTGGTAATGATCCATCTAGTCCAATATCCTGCTTCTAAGTAGGTAGCAGCAAGTGGTTTGGGACCACTAGCTATTGTCAACTGTTAAAATTTCTCATAATCCATCACACTCTCTTATCTCACTTTCAGTTGAAAACACGAGCCAGGTGATAACGCCTTTGACACTAGCTGTGGATCACACTTTAGGCACTTCTGCTTTAAAGGAAAGGCAGATTGCCAATTCTGTAATAGTTGGTGTTTTCCTTAAAATCTCAGCTCCTGGACTTCTTACTGTTACCAGAAAATGTCTGTTTTCTTGTCTTTGTAAATTTGGCAAGCACACAGAACTCAAAATTGCTGAGAAAAGCCCGATGGTGTGAACAAAAATGATTCAAATATAAAAAGGAAATCAAATGTATCTTCTATAGGCTCATTTTAAAAACGGTGTTGTTTTTCTGTCCTATCTTGTGATTTTTTCTAGTCTGCCTCATGGCTGTTAATCACTTACTTACTATTTGACAATGTTAGGGGGATGATGGGCTGGCAAGATTACTGGTGAGCTCCCTAAAAGAAAGACATGAAACCTTCATGTCTTCCCACTGAAACATAAATTCAGGATAGTTGGTAACAATGCACATTGCAACTGTGTAATGCTGGACATACTGTATGAAGCCAGCCCATGTCAGGGTGTAGGAAAAGATAAAATATGTTCAGCCTCTTGGCTGCCTGAAAAGTGGGTAGATCTCTTTCTTTCTAAATTAATGAGAATTGGATTTTAACCTTGCACTGTTCACACATGGTCGATAAGGAAGAGGCAGGTCCTCCCTCCTTGCTTAGAAACTAGAAGGCAGCTGAGAAAATGAGCACAAGAAAAAAAATACATAGAATTATTTGTGTTAGTTTTATTGATTTTGGGGGTGGGTTTTTTGGGGGGGATTTTTTGCAACTCTAACTCCTGCTTCTGTTTATGGCTACCAATTCCTGAATGATGCTTTCTTTCTCTGGACTAGATGGATCTTCAGAGTCATGAAGAATATGTGCTTTCTCCAGAGCCACCAGGGCCATACTTGCCTTCTCTGGCTTCTGTACTCCCTGTTTTCTGTTGTTGAGGAGAATGAAAAAGAGCTCTGTCACTATGGCAATGCAGAGCTGTTCCTATTCTGGAAAATGTTTAAGAGCCTTCAACTAAACCTTTTCAAGCCAAAGCCCACCATGGCATGCTCAGCCCTCTCTCCTAGATAGCAGATGTTGCATCTGAAAGACATTTCAATATGACTAGTGTAGAGAAAACCTAATCAGAGCATGGTCATAAGGCCCTCCCTGCGGCCAGCTGAGTAGGAGCAACCAAAATACACCCTGACTCAGAAGAGGCCATGAAACTCATCCCATGGGTGTGGGTAGATCCTTGCAAGGTGCAGTGATTTTAAGATCAGGCCTGATTCCATCGGAGGTGAGAAGTACAGCCTTGAAAAATGAAGGCAGTGGGAAAATCCAAAGGTGCAGAGCCAGCCTGTTGTGAGGGGCTGATGCTACACAAGAAGGTGTAAAACTTTCCCCAAGAGCTGTGGAGCAGCCCTCCTAGGGAATAAACAGTGAGGACAGGGGCAAGGAAACACTTGGAAGCCTCCAGGGGAAAAAAAAAGTAAAAGAGGGGGAGAGGGCCATCCCTTGCTCTACCTGAGGAAAGAGTATAGCCAGGATGGCTTTCTCCTCCCACCCCATCCCTTCCACTGCTGCACTTGCTTCAAAGGAGCTCTAGAGAGGTATTTAGAAAGCTATTATTTCCTTCCTTCCTATCCTCTTGTTCCCACATGGCATGGATTTGGGGCCTTTCCTCAGCCTTGGCTGACCTTTGTTTGAAGGCATGCGCCTTATTCAGTGCCTTGGAGGTCCTCCAGGTAGCTCCTTGCTTTGCCTTTCAGCAGGGATTACACAGGATGCCACTGTTTGACCCGGCACCTGCACTGAATGTAGTAAATTTTGAGTGTCCCTTAAAAATATATGTTTTCTTCCAACTAGGAAACTGGGACTTGGACTCCCAGAGGAATTCCAGGGCTCTCACTGGCTGAGGAGCTTGGCATCTTACCATGCACATCTGCAAGGCTACATTTACCTCATACTCAGCTAGATAGTCTTGCTGGAAGGAGGCTGCTGTATTCTTCCCTGTGGGTTTTTTTTCTAGATTCATGATGAAGTTTTTATGTCTTTATTGCGTCTTTCTTTTTACCTCTAAGAAGAAACAACCCTTTACAGGAACAATAATGATTTTATTTATTTATCATTTTGAATGTCATGGTGCATCACTGGAAATTTTGGATGGTAAAAATAACCCTCCCCATACTTACTCACTGTGAATCCAAAACCAAAACCCAGGACTGGGCAAGATGCAGATGTGATACAGGCCTCTGAGACTAAAAATAAACAGCCAGAGTTGGCTGGAAGGAGAAGCACTCCCTCCTGCCTCCCATCCATTTGTTGCTAAGCCAAGCTGAGCTGGCTTAGCATGCAAAAGCTGCTGATTCTCAAACCAGTGCTGTCATGGCGGGCTGCTGAGGAGGGTGGACAATGTCTATTCATGTGCCAGCTTTTTAACTCTTTGGTGTTCCTTTCACACCTGTACTGCTTTCTGCCATGAGACAGAGCAGATCTCCTTTGCAGGATGCTCTACAGCTAACAAGCACATAATGAAAACTTAGTGTCTCTGGAGCAGCTCAATATAAGCTAATCACATAAACAAATAATTCAAATTTATCCCAACAACACCTCTGAAAAGTGCTATGAAGAAGCCTCACACTTTCTGCATCTCTGAAAGGCAATCAATAACATCATGAGAGCTATAATGTACAGACCATGAGAAAGCATGTGTCTGGATCATTATAGTTAAAAGCTGGAGTAAGAACTGAAAGCTTTGGCCTCTGAAAGGCAGACTGGCTCTGGTTTGGAATGGTTTCATCTCTAAATCAGAATTGCCCATGTCTGGCAGTATGTAGAAATACACTGTTCTGACTCAGGAGGCAGGCAAAATAGCAGGAAATGACTCTTTGAAAATTAGCCCATAAATTTAGATATAGCTGTTCTGATCCTGGCATGATTTGTTACAAATAAATCAATGTATTTTTGGCAGAGCCCATGAACCCAAAAAATAAGTAAGTAAGTAAGTAAATAAATAAATAAATAAATAAAATAAGAGAGAGAGAGAGAGAGAGAGAACAGAAACAGAGTTTTATACAGGAAACTAAACAGAGACATGGCAGTTTATGATGTTAACTGTATCATAAATTTCCGGTCACTGACACTCCAGCCTATTGACAGATGCCTCCTGATTTATTGAGTACCACCAGGTAGAAGGGGCTCAGCACAGAGACTCTGGAGACTTGAATCCTTTTTTTCACCTTTGGCTTGGGCTTGTCACTGACTCTCCAGCTGTCCCTGCCCTTGGTTCTTTTTCTGCCTTTTCTCTATTTAAAAGGCAATCTATAGAATGAAGGGGCAAGGGGCACAAAGTTACATCCAAGACTGGAAAGCTGCATGCCCAGAAAAGGTTTTGCCTCTGCTGCTAAAGCTCAGGGACTGGTGCAAACACAGAGGTGCATAGACCTAAAGCAGGGGTCGAAAGCCATCAGGATCTGGGAAAGGGTTAGGGGCTTACAAGGCAGAATAGCTAGCCTAGACTTGGTGTGGATGGGCAATCAGGGATTAAGTATCTGTAACAAAGTGGCCCAGGAACTAACCCCCTAACTAGCCATGGGCAAATCCCAATAGCACAAGGAATATCATGGTTCCAGCTCTGCACTACACCATTCTCTCTGCTCCCATTTCTAAAGCCCCCTCCTCACCCCATGGATACTTCTTAGCAGGAGACACTGTGGCAGGTTAGCACAGTGTGGACACGTCATGACAACTAGAAAGCAACTTCCTGAGAGAGTTTCTTCACTTGGCTGGACTTCATTGGACAAGCTGAGCTAAAGGAATCCTCATTTTTAATCTCTGCACCCCCAGGCTGAATCCCACAAGAGGAAAGCAAAGGACCACTTAAGAAAACGTCTCAGATCTGGGAGGAGACTTGGCAGAGGAAATGTTTCCTAAGGTCAGATTCCAGAAATCTGGTTAAAGGGAAGTCATGGAAAAATATCCAGGTCTGCTGATCTGCATCACAAAAAGGTGGCTGGTGTCACCCAGAGGGGTGGGGAAGGCAAAGGAAGAGCCCAAAACATGATTCACTTGGCACTATTCTCATTTCCTCTCTTGGAACCTCACTGAGCCCTGTGAAGCAGGCAGGGTTGTACACCTGCTTCTTGTCCTCTGTCACACATTCACTTCAGGAGCAGTACATACCTGGTCTGCTGTAATGCAGTTTGCTGTGGAAGATGATGGAGCTGTGCTGATTCACAGTAAGGGAAGATCTAGCCCAGCAACTGCTAAAAAGTGTAATTTTGACTCCAGTTTCTAAGAATTGACTTGCAAAGAAAAGTAATGAAACAGCAAAATTGCTGGGAGAATTTAGGTAGGCTGAATATTATTTTCTCCTTTCATATTTAATGATGATACCATTGTTAGACTCCGCTCAGTCAAAAAAAAATTAGCAGCCATATGCAGATAGTCCCATGTAGCTCTTTGGCTCTGTAGAAAGAGCCTCAAATATCAGATTAGACCCATATAAAGTGACTGTCTCAAATCTCCTTTAGACATTTACACCAGTGCAATGCAAATAGTACCAAATGAGCAATAATATTTGTAAGGCAACAGCCAAGAATTACAGCAGTGGAAAGAGCTTCACAATCCTATTGTAGCAAGAATCAAAGGATTTTACCCTCTTAGTGAGCCTGTCTTTCCTTATTGATGATCACGTCATAACCATCTTAAGTAGACCCAGCAATACCAGAGGAAAATAGGTAAAGAACATAGCATCAGAGCTGAGGTCAACATCTGGATGGACTTAGGCTTCACAAAGGAATTCACTGACTCATTGGCACATGTGAGGACTGTCATCTCCTCTGCAGCATTTAATCTTTAATCATGAGAGCCCATCAGAGAAAGGCTTGGTTTTCAGGAATATTAATGGAATAATAATGCTATAAAAAGGGAAAATAACAAGACAAGAAACTGAGCAGTTCCAGAAAACACCAGTATAACTCCCACCCTACACACACACACACACACACACACACACACACACACATGAGGAGGGAGTAGCCAAAAGAATGACACCGAAAACTGACAAAGTTACCAGCTGGATGTTTGAACAGGAATGGAATAGGAGTCCCATCTGTGCTCTGACCCTACCCGACCTTCATGGGCTCCCACACTGATGCCAAAGGTTTGTGGAGTGACTGAGGTCTCCTTGTGACCTTGGCAGGGTGTAACACGGACTTTCCCAGGCAGGATATCCGCACCAGCATGTCCCCAGGCAGTTGTGCCCAATCCGGGGAGAGAGAAAGAAGTGGAAATACAGTAAGAGATGCTGGGCAGGGCTTTCCTGTTGCAATTGTTTGGAGGAACATGGGCCATAGTGTCACTTCTGGACAAAGTGTGCTTCAGATGAGTTGCTGTGAGCAGAACCTCTTCCCTAGTATACCCAGTACATCCCTTTCCTGCCTCTTTGGAGAAGTAAGGATGGTTGTAGTCATGGTCTTTGATTTACAGCTCTCATGTTAGGTGGTCAGTGGTCTCTTCTGGGTCCTCAATGGGAGGGTTCACAAACTGTGGTTGGGGCAAACACTTTCATAGTCAGGCAATCACAGTAGACTTCTGGCTCCTTCTGGATGGTCAAAAGCTGCAGAGTCTGAAGCTCTGATTCTGCCCAGCACTTCTGCACTGCTAATCCTAATCCAGACCTCTGTGTTAACCACAGCCAACTGAGAACAACAGCCTGTAGAGTCATGCAGAGGCATTCTGTTCTGTGCAGCACGCTCGCTAACTTGGACTGCATCCTTGTCCTCCCTCTCCTGAGGCCTTTATCCACATATGGATCTTCCCTAGCCAAGGGAGCAGAGGAAGGGTGCAGAGTCAGCATGTTGTTCCATGCATCTGGGCCCACAGTCCTGCTCTCTAACAGATTATGAATTAATTTCTGAACCTCTTGAGGTTTATGGATCACAGGTGATGACAGAAAATGATGGGGATCTTATTTGCTCATGACTACTCAGCCGCTGTTCTCCCTCATTTAAACTATTGTTTTATTAAGTTCATTCCTCATGATCAGGAGCATTTGGAAACAAGCCTTGTTTGGTTGTCCTATTGCAGTGACTTCAGACCCCAAATCATATCCCTCAGAGAGCTAAGGAATTTCCAGTGGCAGTTCCTGCAAAGGGGAGAGGACAACAGCTGCTCAGGTGTTCCCTGCTCTACATGGGAAAGGCCTGGATAGAGGAAGGAATTTAGATTCTGACTTGCTTTTCCATGATCAGTTCTTCTACCCCCATTTCTGGCTTCCTGCCTCCCCCAGCTGTGGTTTCAATTTACCCGGAGGGTCATGCACTATCACTACCCTGCTCTACTCATATGTTGTAGCATCAACCTGAGAGTCACTCTGTAGACAGCTAACAATGGCCCTTCCTGGACAAGGACCACAAAGCAGCAGTGAATCTCAGGCACTTATACTGTGCACGATAATCAGCTGAGCAATGGATTGACAGCAAATAATTCCCAGCAACCTAGGAGGCCATTTTCTTCTCAGACTATGGTTGAACCACTACTTTAAGACAGGTCTTAACCATTTGCTTCCCCTTTTTTGATAAATCCTCCCAGTGCTGGATAACCCAGGACATCTTTGTGTGTACCCAACACAAAGGTCTCCAAGAGTACATTCTAGGGAACCACAAAAAAACAGAGCACAGAAGGCATCCAGCCCAGTTTATTGAGAGTAAGTTGTTATGTCAGGTTACTGTTATGCCAGGCTCTTCCCAGAAAGCAGAATTGTCATGCAAGTGTTGTGGGAGCTTTTTTCTACACTGTAATATATGGCAGAGAAGGCAGCCAGGGTCTCAGTATATCACTCGCCTCCTGTAATGGTAGTGCTGGCCCCCTGTGAAAGAGAATGTAGAAAAGCCAGGATGAGAAAGCCTTCTTGGTCAGAAAGTTGTTAAGGTCACTAATTGCAAGAGTTAATTGTCCAGTATGCTCATGGAACCTGTTAGGTTGATGGATTTTCATAACATAAAGCTCTCAGGTATCTCTGGAATTAAAGATGTAGTGGGGCATAGGGGGTTATTATGGGTTTATGTTTGCCTAAATGTGATCATCTAACAGCTTAACTGGGTAATCTAGGTTACCTCTTTGCGTATTTTCAGAAGAAGATCCGTTTGACCTATTTTGGGTCATCTTAGACATCTGCCTACAAACCCAGCCAGGACTTACCAAGCCCTATAAACCTCTGCTTCACCACCAGTTATGCTACGCAGGGTTATAGGAGTAAGCATGAATGTCTCCTGATTGCTCTTTTACGCTTAGAGGTAGTTCTCTGTCCTAACAACCTGGTATGACTTGGCAGCTAGTGATTAGAGGCTGTGATTTTGTGAGGCTGTTTTTTCTTATTCCTCCAAATTTCCTACCTGACTATGAGTAGCTATCATAAAAGGTTTAAATATGACAGCCTGCCAGCCTCCTGCCAGTTAAAATGGCCTGGATGCCATTGTGTCTGCAGACAATGTGATCATTTCATATTGGCTCCACAGACAAGATCTCAAACCCTCTTTCCCTCAAAGACGCATCATCCTTGAGTTAGAAAGAGGTTTTCAAGGCTGGTTACAGGATAAACCCAGCATCTCTATAATTCCACCAGGATTTTTCAGAAAGTCTCATCTTGTGACAATCCTTCCACTGCTCAGCCCTGAAAGACTGTACCTCCTGTCCTTCTCCTTCTCTTGCCTTGCTTCCTTCCTTGCCTCCTGCCTCGTCGCCTGCGCTGGGAGCTCTTCCTGCTGCGGTGCTGGCGATATTGCCTGTATCTCACCATTTCTGCTTTCAAGGTCTCTGTAACAGGATGGCAGAGCTGCTTGTTTCTCTACTGGATGGTCTTGCTCTATATCAGATGGTGCGCTGACACATATCTGACCTATTCTGAGAGGCGAGCAATTATGACATATAAGGCTTATCAGGTGTTTGTGATGCAAAAGTGTTAGGGCCACTTTTGCTATATATGGAAATAACCATATACGTCCATTTGTATTTCCATCACAATAGAAACTGCTTCATGACTGGCCTTTGACTGTGAAATAAGAGCTTTTCCTCCCATCTCAGAATCCATAAACTCAAACTCAAGGCTAAAAATTTATCTCTGGGTTTTCACTTCAGGGTTTTGATTGTGCTAGAGGGAAGACAAAGACACTGAAATTGAGGTACATGATCTTCACAACAGAGGTGAAACTCAGTAGGTCAAAGCCCACCTGTGTAACACTGTCTTCTACAAGGCTCTTTGCTCATATTCAGCTCTGACGTGACATGACAGAAGAATAAAAATTTTAGAGAAGAAAGAGAGAAAAAGGGAAATGTGTCAAGGAGAGAAAATAGAGATTTGTAATTGATTTCTATTAATGATTTTGCTTTCAGTCCAAAAATTTCTCCTATCAAAGCATTGATGTCTGCCTTGTAAGAATTAAATGTCAGGAAAACCAAGCCACCTGGTAGCTACATGTATATATAATTCTTCTGCTCTCTTGATGATGTGACACATGAATACTGTGAGGTTACTTCTGTTGCGCAACCAACATATTGTTATACCACACAGCAGGATGGAGCTGACCCTAGAAACTTCCAGCACAAAATAAATTGAGTTCCTCTCTTGGAAATGACGCTAGCAGTATGTATCACAGCCATGATAGCCTTTGGGCCTTGTTCTGGAGTTGTAGGGAGTTTATGGAATGTTATATTCTCCCATTTCCTCTCTGCTGAAACCTCCCTGGGAAGGTCTTTCAGCATCAGGATGTGTCACTTCCAAAAGGAAGTTTGGGCAGAGTCCATGGCAAAAAATCAGACTATTAATCTGGAACTAGATAGACAGAAGGATACAGTCTAGAGCTGTTGCTGTTCCCAGGCATGCTCTTCAGGTCTGATTTCCAGAACTATCTGCTTAAAAGATGTGAGTCCTTCAAACAGCTTCCATTATGTTAATCAGATTGGTTGACTATTTATGCATAGAATACATACATAATTTAATCACGCCATTTTGCATAGTAAAACATCATCCACCCTGCAAAAAGGTCTCAGAATCTAACCATGAAATATAAAAATAAATACTGAAAACAAACCCAACTTTTTCAAACAGTAGAAAGCTTCAAGTATTTAATGTCAAAGAAGTAGCAGGCATGGTTTGTTACAACCTAAAAGCCTACACCACAGCATGGATACCACAGAGATGACTTCATAATAACTGTAGATAAAGGGAGAGAAAGACTTTGTTTTTCTCTTATAGTGAGACCAGAAGATCACAGTTGCTTAATGCATATATCTTTATTAATTGTAGGTCAAATAAATGGTATGATTGTAACAGGTGCATTATTTCCAATATCTTTATCAATGAGATCATGATAATGATTCACAGCTAACAACTATCTACCAATTGTAAGTTTATAACAGTTAATGGTACTGAGTGATTACTAACTTCATATTTGCATTGCTGTTGCCAAAACAGACATTAAGTATAGACAAGGAATGAATTGTGGTAGGTCCTTTATTAGCAAAAAAAAAAAAAGGGGGGGGGATCCCAAAAAATAGTTGGGCATAGACATTCGGAAGAGCACAAGGCAGTAAGAGTATTCATGGAAGACTGATCACAATATATCAGTCACTAAATAAAGGAGTTTTATGTAGACAACAAAGCAAGAGCTTTAAGGCAGCGCAGAGATCACGAAGAAAGTCTGTAGAAGTTTGGGGGAAGTTTCTCCTGGGAAGGAGTTGGCAGAATGGGACAAAGAATGAAGGCACTTATTTGGAGATCTGTCAGGTAGAGGAGAGTGAAGGCAGCATTTCTGCTGATCACAGAGCTAGAAATGATGAGGCTGAATGTGAGTGCAAGATCATGTGATGAACATGCATTCATTGTGGTCACAAGGCTATTCTGTAGCAAGTATTAAAACTGATTGTGTATGATTAGATATCTTTTTTCACATTTTAAGAGTGGGTTCTGTTTTCTTTCCCTATGTGAAGATTGCTATTAAAAATACAAAAGCAGTCGGCTCATGTGATTCAGTCAGCATGAGGTGCAATTTTTTTTTTTTAATATATATAATTATGCCTACAATATTGCATGGTGTCCTACCTAAAAGCTTGTTTCACAGTACATGAACAATTAGTGGAATTAGACCAAGGGACCTCAGTTTAACACAACAACCCTAATACACTGGAGAATATCTACTGATACTGATCATCTCTTCTAAGGATGAGGAAAGATTAATCAGGAGTGAGAGCTTGATTGCTCCCCAAGTTGTACAGAGACAGGCTTATCTGGAATAGCAAAGCAGCTTGAGTCATCTGCAGATTCTTCACAGAATCCTTCCTTTGTTAGTGCAAATTTGAGAGGCTAGCAGAGAAGAGGGAACAGATGAACAATCCAAGCAGAGGCTGCACCAAACCTTGTTGTATTTTGTCCTTTAAACTGCAGAGCATAATGTGTGTTCCTGAGGTGTCCCACAGTTATTAAACAAGGGTAGTGAAACTTAAGTTCTCTATCTACGTGAAGCAAGTCACCTCCCTGCTAACACGCTTGTAAATCAAGAGCCACTTCCTTGCCGTCAACAGATTTCCAGCACACACAGCTGTAAAGCGGGCATGAAATCACAGGCAACTCACTAGCATCTGGGCTCTTTCACTTGCCTAACCCTTGTGATTTGTGCCATAAAATCACCCCTCTTGTACAATTGATCCAAAGGGCCAAACTCTTCACTTGCCTTTTCCCCTCTGAGCCAAAGAAATATATCGGGGTAAATTTATTCACCACCACCTTTTTTCTTTTTTTTCAGTTTATAATCTTAACAGCCATCATAAAAGAAGTGTAGTACAGTGTACACATTCTTACACTTCAACAAAAGATGGCAATGCAGTTCTCAGGCATTTTGTTCAAAGAGTGGCTCTAGGCAGAGATCCCCTTTGACTACAGTATAGATTCATTCTTTTAAAATCATGAGTTTATTAATTTTTTTTAGTGTGTTGCATTTTAGTATGTGTATGAAGGAGGCCTCTTCATGAAAGGAAGTGCCCTTGATGTGTTAAAAAGGATCTTTCATAGAAAGGGCAATCATGTTACAGCAAGGACGGAGGTTTACATTTTTGTGCAGAAAGTGGTTTCTCATTGCCTTTCATCCCACTGTTTCATTTTCAAGGCTACCCAAAAGGTACGCCTAATTAAGTGCAGCATGTTGGCCGAGATTGAGGAGGGAAAGCAGTAGAAGTCCATAAAATAGAAATACTTCCTCACTGTTTGCATATGGCAGGCTCAAAATGTACAGGAGAAAACTATGCACTGTGCAGGAAAATGAAGTCAGGAACTTGTAGTCACAGTTATTGGGGATGCTTACAGACATGGGTGCACAAACCAATTTGATGAATTAATGGAATGAAAAATCCATCAAAAATGCATAGATATCCTTCTGACCCAGAATTTCTGGCCAGGGAGAGTAATATAGGGATAGGAACACCATTTGTTCGGTCTGTTCTTATATCCTTCCCCAGACATCTGTTTGTTGCTGCTTAAAACAGGATGCTAAACAGACCTTGCTAAAATAGGCCAGACCTTTCTGTGGTCTAAGTGTGGCAGCCCTCACATTCTTAACAGATCATTTTTGTGGATATAGTCAAGTGCCCTGGCTGCAGAAGCCATGCTGAGAAAGGCTGCACCCAGCAGCAGTGCCAGGCTGGGATTCAGAAGTGCACCAACCCATTTTCTTGGTGTCCCTGTTGAGCGCATGTGCGCGCGCGTGCACACACATACACACACACACACAGAAAAAAAACACCTTTAACAAGTAAGCACACTCAAGAGCTGCATTTTCCAAGTGTATTGACAAATTGGTGGCTTTTTTTCTCACAGGAGGAGACTTACTGGGCCTTGAAGTGCATCACATATCTTGGTGGTTTGTTGCTTTCACTTCATTTTTACGTTGGTCACCTTTTTTTTCTTTTTCCTTCTATTTTTCCTTTTTTTTATTTGGAGTTTTTGGGGGTTTTTTTGTTTTTCCACACTCGGGAAGTGGATGGCATGATGATTAACAAGCTAATGCAGAGATGAATTTCTGAAGACAGGTCTTTAAGGGGAAGGTCACACAGATCATCTTGTCTTATAGTAGTAGGTGGTCATAACACGGACATATCCCGCAAAGGAAAGAGAAAGCAGCTCACCATCGACCACAAGTTCACAGACCAAGGAACTGCTTGGGACTTGACAAGACTTGTTTGGGAAATTATGACTAAGGAACTGAGGACTTCCACCTTGTACCCTCCACAGACTTTTCGTGATGCCCTTAGACATTACTGAACTCTTCAACTCCCCATCACTCCCCTCTCCTGTATTAGCCATGTCATAATATGCATTGAAAAGGAGAGAATTAAGTATTAAACAGATGTTGGTCACATTACCCTTCTTCTTCATTATAGGCGCCCTCCTCCAGCTGCACCTCCTTCTCCTCCTCCTAATTCTTCGGGTGGATTGTTGTCTCATTCTGCACCTTGCCATCTCAGCTTCCGTTCAGTTACTTTCAAGAGCCCAGGAGAAAAGCTTACATTTCTCAGTTGTGAAAAGCCAGCCTTCTGCTCTGATGGTGCCTGAGGTTGTGAAGAGGTGCAATGGGGCCAGCACTACTTAGGGCCCTGGCCATTATGCCATCATGAATTGCACTGGCTGTTGTGACCCAAGGTTGGTGACAGTGGCTGGTAAGCTTCGCTGGAAAACTTATCATCTACTTAACAGATCCTAGGTTTTGCAGCCATGATCATTTATAGTTGTCAAACAGCTGGGTTTGCTCTAGTTTCCAGTGCAGCTTGCTCGTATGTCCAGCATAGATTTGGGAATCTCATCTGAGTTACTCAACTCTCTTCTGTTAACAAAGCTTCCTACTATTTTCTGACAGATTTAGTCAAATCTCTTTTTTTCCCTTCTCAGGGAATTCTTGAAACGTAAGAGATTTTTTCCCCAGTGTGGTTAAATGCTCTAAGGCTTCCTCTTAAATATATGTTCTTAGCATCCTTTCAGAAGCAACCCTTCATTTCCCACTTCAGGCAGGCTAAAGCTTGGCTACAGCTATTACAGCTCAGCTGACAAGTGGTAATATGTTCATCCACAGCAGTAAGAGTGCTGTGGACCCTGTGAGAACATCATGAATCAAAGCTGCTTTTACCAGCATTCCTAAGCACAGGCACATTCCTGGCTGCATCAGTCTGGTCACTTCTTTGGACTTACAGAAAAGGTGAAACTCATTTTCCCGAAAGGAAAGCCAAGTTGGAGGACATTCAGTTTAAAGCCTCACCTCGATCTGAGATATGATTCACAGATGCCTTTATGCGGAAGCCTGAGCATTTAAAAATTGTACTGTAGGAAGGAATTAAGCTCTAGATGGGGAAAAATGGGTAAAAGTGAACTGTAAGCATGAGAGAGTGAAAAAACAAGGGAACACAGTCAGTGACTAAGAAAGAAGAGGCACTCTGACACAGTGTATGAAGTTGAACACTGGACTGTTCTGGCTGAGGTTCCCACTCTTAATGACACTCAAGTTGGCTCTTTAAGCTCCCTTTCATTTCCTTTGTCAGCTTTTTGGGACAAGTTCACATTCCAGAGACCTGAAATTTGAAAACTGAGAGTAATGGCTCATGATTTGTGTTCAGGTAGCAATATGAGTCACTGCCTGCACTGTAACACCATGTAAAAACATTCTTGCAAATGACTGTTGAATGAACCATTGTCAGACTGGCATTATACCCTAGGGGTAAGGACAGGGCAATATGAAAGTGTGACCATAGGGTTTGTATAGCAGAATTAGTATACAACATCTTCACTCAATCAGATGGGTCTTTAGGGGTATGTAGCGAGGGGTCATGGAGAACCCAGACGGGTTTTGGGAAGGGTTCCTGGAGCATTATACATGGAAGATGAGGCCTGGATGTGTGAAGTATGGGTTAGTACTCTCAGTCACCATTCTCACCTCTTCCACCTTCCCATAGAGAGACTGTGACATACAAAGTGTATCAGCCTGGGTCACCTTCTCTTCACTGTCTGTCACTCCTCTGAGTTTGTAACCTATAGCACAGGACTCCTTCTACCCACCCAAGACGCCAAGTTAAGATGGTAGTCACCATAGGCACCCTAGATGTTTGGTGGAGAAGGAGAGGGGTCCTTCCAGACAGTTCGGATCTTTGGAGGTGCTGAATCACTTCCAGAGGTACCTCTTTTTCTTCACGGGGCACTGAGGGAGCCCGGTGCTCCTGTGCTCGTCTCTTGCAAATGCCAAGGAATGGGCTGAACTGTTAGGCCCTCGTTCTGGAGGCAACCCTATTCCACACCTTTTCTTTAAAGCCTTTCAGTAAGACCAACAAAGACAGAGAGTGAAAGTGCCCCACTGACCTTCCCCTCAGTATACATCCTGCCAGAACAACAATTTTCTTCTTGAAGAAAAGTACAGGGAGAGTCAGAGTCCCTCTCATTAGGGGCTGGCATGAGCAGAAATGCACTCTGTGGTCTTGCAAAAAGCACCATGCTCGGTGTACCACCACCATGGAACTTTGACCAGGGCTGGCCCTCTTTCTTGGCTTCACCCATGGCCTTAAAGCCATTCCTTAGCCCTAAATATTTCCATTTGTTTTGTATTTAGACACATGCTTCTAGGAAACAGAGCATTCTGAAGGGGTCATATCTTATATTTTGTTGGTAGGGCAACTTTTCAGAGTCCCTGGTTGATTATCCCTGTTTACCTTCTGATAGCTATGTTTCCTGGATGGCTGCCATGTGTTTTTCCTTTCTAGTTAATCTTACGGCAATGATCCTGGCCTTCAACAGATATACAGTGTTTGTCCTCCTGGCATTCAATAGGATTCAAAAACATAAACACTTTTTCATGTGTTTCTGGGTATATCAGCATTCAGAAATCAAAGGCCTTTATGAATAGCAGTCACATCCAGGACTTGAGCATTTTCAGATCTCTACACACACAAGTTCATGCTCTCTCTGCCCTGCAAAGCAATAAAGTTTGCATATGTCTCTCCATGCTTCTGGGAAAGAAAGCTGAGAAATGAAAACTTTAAAAGCTCCCACGTCAGGAGCAAAAGCTAGTCGCATAAACAGGTAGCCTGGCATAGGCAACTAAGGCTGAGGTAAGACTTCATGGCAGGAAACCCCAGTCAGGAAACCCCCATAGGAGCACAGCAGACAGAATTAATCTTTTGTCTGTCTACTTCTTTCTCCAAGGAACAGTAACACAACTTGGGAACCCAGCTGACATTTTTTTAACTCTGCAGCTCCATCATCTTTTTCTTGTCTTCTGCTGTTGGGTTCAGTTTCTGTATCTCAGTGATTTTCTGTAGCTCCTTCAATCCCACAAAGTGCTCTAGGGACACTGTTAACTGAATAAGACTTTTCTTCAACATCAACACTCAGCAAAGTTGAGCTGAGAAAGCAACAGACCATGGCATCATATTGTATTTGTCTGAGATAGGATTCAATACGAAGAATTAAGTCATTGTTTCAATATCTACACACCAGTTAACTATTAATGAATTCACAGTCAAAAATATATACTCTCTGGGTAATATCCGGTGAACAGTTAACCTAGTAGTTATGTTTGGAAAAGAGTTTATGATCAATCCCCTGTTGCCACAACCTTATGTTCTGGAACATTCAGTTTTTGGCTTTAAACTTTCCAGCAATTTTAGGGGGGCAAAATCAACTCTTACATGAGTAGGAGAAAGACTACAGCTTTCCAAAAAAATCTGCTTCAATATTTTCAAGCCAGAGCTAAAAGAAATATGTACCAGTTTGGGATTAAAGTCTGCCAGAGCAGCCGTTTTCTGCAGAAATAATGACTGTTCTTGCTTGAGGAAAGAACATGTCTGGCTATCTCAAATTTAGTAGCACTGAAAAAAATCCCATGCTGAGAATTTAATTTTTTATTCTCTTTTTCTTACATGTACAGCTGTTGGGTCATCTCTGAAAGAAATTGTTCTATGCAAGCTAATTAGATGAACAGTTCTCATGATTGCTTTGTCAAACTCCACAGTTTACAAGTTTTATTTGGACAACTGTACTGCAAGTCTTCAAACTTGATTGCTTGTGAATCTCACCGGGACCTTAAAAAGAAGCCAGGTTTGAATAAACTTGGTAGAGTTATAAAGTAATTTCAAAGTTATCAATGAGACACACACACACACACACACACGTACACACATGTATGTATGTATTACTTAGCATTACTTACAGTCACTTGCAGTCTTCAAACACTTGCAGTCTTCAAACACTTGCAGTCTTCAAACACTTAAAATGTTAATAATATTGCAGTGGTTAGCATCACACTTCATGTCTAAATGCCCTTAAGATGCATAAAACCAGTCAAACCAATAAAAAACCCTTTAGTTCTTAGTTCAGTAGTTTTAAAATGACTCATGTTTTTAAATTCTGCAAAGGACCCGAAACTAGCTTAAAGTTAAATCATTTCACTCAGAATCTGGTCCATTTTTGACCTAGTACTGCCTTTCCACATCCGACTCTCTTACCCAGCAAAGTCACATATGCATATATCTATATGGGGCGGGGGGAGGAGGCACAGGAGTGGGTAGTAGTGAGCATAGATAGTAGTAGTGAGCAGTTTAATGGGCTGACTACAAAGCTGTGATAGGGAGGGTGTATAAACAGTTTCTCCTGTGTTGAAACTTTCCGTACACTAATATAGAGTGACTTGATTTTGTTTATGGTGTGGAACATGGATTGCCCACGAAGTTCTTTTTCACAGGATTCATTTGCTTGGTCCCTCCTCATTAAAGTATATCTGATTACATTTCAGACTCATTTTTTAAAGAGAGGGGAGCTAGCAGGGGGAGCTGGAACCACACACACAGATAATTCCCATTCAAATCCAGCCCAGTGGTCCTCTCAGCCAAGTCATACTTAGAGGACAGAGACAGCAGGAGAAAATTTGTGCCATTCTTTGATAGGCTTCATCAGCTGGATGAAGCATGACCAATCATCCATAACCTTGCAAGGCCCTGGAAAAGACAGAATCATGCCTACATCACATACATCTCCACTACCAAAACAATAGGGGATACTGTTGCTGGTTGCAGGGGTGGAAAGGAAGAGCATTTAAAGTTATAGTAACTAGGAGAAATGATTATCTTGGCAGGGAGGAAGGGGCTGTCTGGCAGAGGACATTAGAAGAGTTTAGGAGGTGAGATGTCTTGTCCCCTCCCTGCCCCCAGCCCCCATCTTCCTGGAGACATTTCATTATCCAAGCAGCAAGTTCTTTTCTATGATGGGGAAGAAAGAAATCAATTGTGTTTTTAAAAGCTACTTGGAGCCCACAAAAGGTGCATTGTTTCAAAATGGTTTGAGGGGGCTGGGTGCTTTGGGGGGAAAGGATTGAACTTACACCATCATTTTGTCTAATTATGCCTGATGTTATTCCTGTTGTCATGTGGGTTACTACAAAGCCAACTGCCAGCTTGTGTCCCTGAGAGTAAAGACTAAACTGTTACGCTTGCAAGGACACGAGGCTTGTTCCCCTCTGCCTCCTCCCCCTCCCACACTACTGTAGGCATTGGCTCCTCCTTGGGACACCCGTGGGTTGTGAAGAGATGTCGGGAAAAGAACATGGGAGCAGAAACCATCTAGGAGATACCAGCCATTTTTTCCAAATTATGACAGAACTGCCAGGCTTGTACTGCAAGACTCCAGGAACTCCTATTAGACATCCAATCAATGTCCTGGAACTGAAGCTTTCTTCTGTTTAGATGATGCATTTGCCGTGTCTGATTCTCAGTCCAGGCATACACTGGGGTTGTCCCTGGAGCAAAAAAACATCTTGTCATCTCATCCAAAGATGTTCATCCAAAGACAGCTGGTCTTTGACCAGAGGAAGACCAGAGGCCAGCTGGCAGTTGTGTATTGCCAACAAGGGAAGGCACAGGCCCCAGGGCAAAATGGAGCAGGCCACAAAACCAGAGCAGCTACAGCTATCACCTACTGAAAAACCTCAATCCATCTATAAGGTCCACCTGCTCAATTGAAGGCCAGCGCTGGCAGGTCCATGACTTAACTGTGCCCTGCTGGCACCAACTTTCATCTCTTCAAGGTTAGGGACCTTGCTGGCCTTCCAAGAGACTCTCTGGTGACGTTCAGAAAACAAGCAGAGCTTGGGCCCGCTCCGAGAGGCTCTTCAGACATGCATACATCCTCTTGCCAGTTTGGCTAAGCTTGGCCCAGTGAGGGTGTATCCCAACAGGGGCTTGAGGAGAGGGTGGAATTCCAGCTCTGCACCTAGATTTATGCCAGCTGAAGCCAAAATAAATATGGCTGGAATTTGACCCTTTGGCAGACCACCCCAATTCAGGAAGGGTACCTAATAGCTGGGAATGGGTGAATTTGAGTCACAGGACATAAACAACAGACCAAAAGTGTAACCCAATGTTCAAGACAGTTTAACAAATCCTTCTTTTGTTTGCTTTCATTTTAACTTTCGTAAGCTACACCCCCTGCCCTCTGCTTGGCCTAACAGGACATACCATTTCACCTCTGATTTGAAGCGGACATTCAAAACAGAGACTTATGTTTTGGATAAAAATCTCTCAGCCTAGAGTGCACTGTAAGCACAGCCAAGGACTTCGTAAGTCCCACAGGTCTGAGCAGGTTTTTACAATATTCTTCTCTCTTGTTTGCACATATCATAAAATACATATTTGAGACCGGGTGGAAAACCAGCTTCAGAAGATAAGCTCTTAGCTGTATAAGGAGGCTGCACAAGGGAATCTTTTCTTTTACCTTTCCTCTCAGAGGACGATGATCAGCTCTGGTTTATGAAGACATGTCACCTGACCCAGTCACAGTCTCATCTGAGCACCTTCTGCAGTACTGTAATGAACATCTTTCATGTGACTGTTCTCCAGCCTTCAAAGAGTGTTCTGCTTTGGTTTATTTTTAATATGCAGGGACACACATTGCTATACACTTATGCTAGTTACAGCAAAGTCAAAAACCAGATGCTTAACTCTAAAAGCTGTCCTTGTTTTAAGGTCACCAACCTCAAATTCTCCCCCCATACCCTTGCCCTTTATTTTTTACACTGAATTACAGTGAAGAACTTGGAAGAAAAAGTGGGTCTTGGAGTCAACTTGGAAGCTATCTGACCCAGTTTCTGTAGGTCAGACTTAGTGACTTTCAAAGCTAGACTGTAAAACTCACCTTTACACAGCAGTTTTCCCCACCCAAACAAATGACTGTTGGGACAGACATGCTGGAAGCTGTAACAATAGCTGTATTGATGGAAAGGAAGATTTTATTGTAAGCTGGATTTAGGAATGAGTAATTATGCAAGCAAGCAATTAACTAAAATAAATATGAATGGCTTCCTCTTCAGGGATGCTTTTAGTTTGACTTGTAGCAGGACCAGCAACAGGACATTTCTCAGGGCTGAATCAACCCTTTAAACAGAGATAAAGGAAGCATTGGCAATGAGAGAATAAATCCTGCTCTGCCTCTCCTATGCATCATTAAATACTATGTGCATATGTATGCAATGGGGCCACTTTAATTTACAGAATCAGGAAATACATTAAAATACCAAATATTTGAGCCCAGATAAGCCCACTTTATTGACCCACCATCTGCTGAGCAGCATCATTCTACTCATTCCTGTAAATTTCACTGACGCAAGACAGGACACTTTTTTCTTTTTTCTTTTGGTGGTGGCTGTTTTCTGATTTCTTTCCCCCCCGAGAAGGCAGACTGCAGGATGCTTGCAGGATAGTTTAGTACTATGGGATTGCTGTCTGCCTTATAGCTTCAGCTAGCTCAGCTCATCAGACCAGACACTTTGGAAATCCAAATGTTTCTGAGGTCAGCCTTCTCCTTCTGTAGTGTATCACCACCTTGTTTACAAGGCCTGTTCTGTCCCATACTCCTTTGCTGATGGAAGGCAGCTGCGCTGAGAAAGCAGTGCCAGATTCCAGGAATAAGGAGAGATCTTCATGCAAGAGAAAAGGCAGCCCTGCAAGTTTTTGAGTGGGAGAGAAGGTAGTGGCAGATTACATACATCATCTTTCCCTGCTCAGGAGCACTCCATCAGAAGGGACTGGATCTAGATTTCCCTTTGGGAACAACATGCTGATGAACCTTCAGAGAGGACTTTGCTGGAGATGCAATTGTAGGAATCACCAAAGTATTTTGTGAATTTCAAGTTAATTTGACAAGCAAGAAAAAAAATCAAGCCTACTGAAAGATTTTACTTTGACATTTTGGAAACAAAATGTTTTGACTTTGTGTTCCCAAATGATTCCTTTCATTTTGAAATTGACCTGCATTTTTGAAAGATAACATTAAAAAAAAAAAGTTAATCACAAAGCAAAATTTCACATTTAAGGAAAGAAATATGCTATATAGAATGGAAACAATTCTCTTCCATATTATTCAGATCAGATGCCAGACTGAAAAATTACTATTTACAAATCTTTTTGTTTTTAGCTGAGGTCTACAGCCCCATCTCCTGGAGTCAGGTGATTATGTTGGAAACTTAATTTGGTTGCTTTTGACATTTCTAGCCCTTGTGGCTTGGAAGGAGAACTTGAAAATGTGTTTTGTGCATAACCAACACTGTGACGTCTGCCCGAGCCTCCACACATCCGGAAACAAGTTTCCTGCCGAGTGATCTGTTTCAAGTTTATCAAGACGATGTTAACTCCAAAGCCCACTTGTGAGGCTCCACCAGCATCACCCACGGAGTGCTTGCATAGGACCAGATGCGGCCTCCCCTTATTCAAACCCAGTAGTACTTAGCTTGTTCCCTCAGTTGTCCCACTGGTATACCTCAGAAGGAAAAACCCACTCAACATGGGTAAGCCTGTTCCTTCATCCAGTTCTGTGGCCCTATTGGAACCAAGACCATCCATTCCCCTGTTCAGCTTTCAGTCCCAGTGATGCTATATCATTTTGCAAAGACTGTATTTTGCTGTTTCCTTCAAGGATTTGTATTCATGATTCTGATTCACAGGCAATGCCAAGACATTGGTTCCAGCTCAGTTCAGACCCCAGGAAAGGGGAAATGACAGTGAGCAAGAGCTCTCATGTTTTGGATGTCTCTGATGGCCCTGGAGACTGAGGAAAGGCCAGCCTGTCTACAGCTACAGCAGTGCAAGGGACTCTTTTACAGTATGGCCGTCCACAGTGGTAAACTCAGAAGAGAACCATGTTCAGCTTGAGCCAGAGTCTGGTCCAGTGCCAAGACCATTTCCTCTCTAGCCTTGGTATTGCCTTCAGCAATCTGGACGTTTATCAAGACTGCCACTGCCTATCTCAACTGATTTACAGTTATTCATGAAGCCATGGTAACTTGATTGTGAGTCTGAGTCCTTCACTGTCATTTGGTCAAACTGGGCAGCTTTCAGGCTATCAGCAGCAGCTCAGAAACCAAGCTAGCTCACCCACCCCTGGTCATTTTGCTCATCCTTCCTCTGAACTGTCTCCACTTTGTGTCTCTCTTCCTGGAAATGACAGCCTGAAACCAAGCTGTCTTCTCACCACTCTTTCACAACAGAACAAATCAGCTAGAAAAAGGTCTTTCCTCCCAAGGACAGAGGCTGCTGTTTAGGATTTCTGAGCTCCATGCTGTTCAGTTTCCTGCTCTCCCACAGACTCACTGTCAGGTCTTGCGCAATTAAAGTCCATGACTTGTCCCTCAGGATCCCCAACTGCAGAATGACAAGAGTAATCCTTCTTCCTTTATCTAACTTGCAGTGGGGCTAGAAGTTATAATTCAAATCCAAGTGAGCTCGTTATCAAAACAAGGGAAAGGAAAAAAAAATTGTGTCTGCTTCTCAATATGCCTTCTGAATAAAGCAGCCTGTCATAATTTGGGAATGAAGGGGTGCCATCCATCTGTCCTGCTCTTCACTGAAACTCTCTCCTACCAACAGCTGCATATATATTGCAACCAGCACTAGAGCGCTCTGCTTTTCATCTGGACCCCAGAAACCTCCCATGACAGGTCTCATCAGGCATTTGCCCCTCTTTGACTGAGTTTATTTAACCCTCTCCTAGATGCTCGGCTCTGCATCAGTTTGTCTCTCCTTTCAAGTCTATTCCTTTTTCCGTAGCAGTTCCTGTCATTCCCTGCAAGGCATTTCTGAAGACTGTTGTATTCGCACACTTTCTTCAAAACATCTCATTCAGTTCAGTCCAGGAACTAATCATTTCCTAGTGCAGTGCTGTGGACCTTTGCATCCTCTCTGCTGACAGAGCATCTCAAACCTTCCCTAGGAAAACCTGAAATTCCTCCCCTTTGCAAGAACATTGGTTCAGAAACCTTTCTGCTGTTCTTTTTTTGGTTTTTGTTTTGTTTTGTTTTGTTTTTTTAAGTATGTCACCTCCAGGGGTTCTGGAGGAGGCCGAAAGAAAGAAAGCCAGAGCATCTGCAGAGGAGAAGAACTAGTGCTGAACAAGGAGACGGAGGCTTGGCACACCCAGTGACAGCATCAGACACAAGGATAGCAACAGAAAGTCACTGGGGAGGTGGCACAAGAGAGGAGCAGGGGATTTAATGGCAGACAACATTAGACCTGATGGAAGGAGAGGAAGTAGAAGGTGGGAAGTGTTGGTAGGCTGGGAAGAAGAGGAGGAAAGAAGATGAAGGGGCTGCTGGAGGAAAAGTGGACCAGCTTTGGAAAAACGTGGCTATGCAGAAGGGCAACAGCAGTTCCTGAACATCTTTCCAAGGCTTGCAGGAGGGATGAGGTGGAAGAAAGCATTTCTCTGCTCTCTGACCTCTGAAATCACAGCCTTCAAGGATATCTTACACCCATTATACCTGAAGTGAAATGGGTGCCAACAGCTCCACGTGAGCAAAGAGGACAACCCAGAACACTCTCCCTGAAACCTGCTCTGGGAGGCCTCTCTCATTATCCTGTCCTCCTATATTAAAAGATTAAGGGAACTACCCTCCTATTTGCAGCACCTAAATTAGGAATTATAAACTCATCTACCTGCCTGCCCCATGCTCTTGTCTCAGACAAAATGAACTGGACACTGGGAATATCATTATTCCACACCCACAGTGTGATCAACAGTGAGAATTCATTTAACCACTTGCAAAGAACATCACAGTTGCAAAGAAAAGCATAAACATCTCTGGGAAATGACTTATAAACTGCATCATGTGTTTTTCCAACCCCTGAATGTCTAAAAAGGTGACAGCCTTCCAGGAGAATGCAAAAGAGAGCATTTTGTGGGTGATGTGTATGTTGTCTTTGGGTGAGGCAAGGCTGCTAACACGGCATGACAAAAAGTCACCAAATTCCACCCTGGACCTAGAGCACATCTTTCAACTGCCAGGCCCAGCTTTTACACAAACAGAAGAGCACTGTGCATTCAGGACTTGCAGCAAGCAGTTGCTTCAGGGCACCAGGTTAGAGACCCTGCCAAACAGCACCCTCACATCTGTGGTGAGCAGCTGGGCACAGGCGTCTACAGCAGAAGGTGCCAGAAGCAATGACACATGGTGTCTCCCAGACTGCCCCTCACTGAGCAACACGAAGGAGAAGACAAAGTGTGTGAGGAAAAGCAGTATCTAATTAAAACAGGCCTTATCTGACTTCATCACTGCACAATTCTTACTACCTCTGCCCCATGGAGCTTCTGCTTCGTGAAGTCAGGCAGATGATCTGCTGGGGGTGAGCAGCAGAAAGCTGCAATACTGACTTGCTAATTTTGTGCAAAATAAAGGGGGTTTAACTCCAGAGACTGAAACATCAGCGAAAGTGCAAGTGAATCCGGTTACTGGAAAGCCAGGACCCAATATGCATTTCTAGTGTTTCAGGGGATGATGCTGTGTTAAAGATGATAGGATAGCAAGCCAGCTGCTGGCTTTGCAGCACTTGGAAAGGAGCTGGGGACAAAGTTCCTGTTTATGCAGCAGTGACTGAGTAACCAGTAATTTTGGGAAGAGAGCATTACATACTCCTAAAGAGCAGTCTTCCACTAGGAGTTTTTCAGTTTGTGGTCAGTTATTGCAGTGTGAGATTCGCAAGCTGCTATCCAATATGCCTCAGGCCCGGGTCGTGGCTGAACAGCAGAGAAAGTCCCCCAGAAACAGCAGGGAATCTGGTTCCTAGCAAACAGGAAACAGATTTGGGACAGGGACGTGACATGCACGTGGAGTCACACAACAGACACATATACAAACACAGGAGAGGAATGGTACCTAGTGAGAAAGGCTGGACACACGTCACCGGGCGTGGATAGTGGGGGGAAGGACTTTTCCACCATAAGCTATGCCTGCACCTTTGGACTTCAGCCAGTTGCATATTACTACCCAGAATATTGTGCTTTCTCTGTCCTCCCCTTGGCTGCAAACTTTGGTCATTTGTCTATCATCCCCTAGCTTGCTTTTGTGGCTTTTGCTGTCTGCCCTAGGAGCTGAGGAAAGCAGAAGCAACCCATGTTCTGGAGCGAGAAGGGAAGGGACAAGCCCACATTTGCTTTGCCAAAGGATCCAGAGACTGTACAAGTCAGACATACCGTGAGCATGCGTTTGGAGGCTGGACTCATCCACAGACACATCAGAAGGAAGCGGTCCTGCCACACTGGACGGGCCAAGTGCTGCTCTGGTTGTCTCCGTGCTCAAAAAACTGCCTGTAATGAGCCTCGTTGAGTGTCACTGCAGCCCCCATACAAGCTGAGATCCTGCAAGAGAGCTGCTGTTTGAGCAGGCCTTGCCTGGAGGGTCTCCAAGGACACGGGGCTCTCTGCAAAGCCCGTTCAACCAGCGCTGAGCCCAGGTGAGGCAGCGTTAGGGGCAGAGGAAGGGGTGGGAAGGGAGGGTGCTTGCTGAAAGGGAGGGATGTTCACAGCCCTGGGGTCCTGGGCGGATGCCAGCACAGGCAATTAGGTTTGCTGAAACAAAACTACCCCCGCACACACATGAGGGACTCCTTCATCATTCCCGAATCCAACTCATTTTATTGTTTTGATAATGAGCCCCAGGCAGGGGATGCTGCTCCTTTCAGGAGCACCCCTGCCCCCAACTTATCAAAGCAAGAAAATGTTCGATGTGTTTCCGCTTGCTCCGAGGCAAAGCAGAGGGAATTCAGTGGTGCTGAGGGAGCACAAATCTCATTTTGTGAGTACCAGGCCGCATTCACCAGGTGATGCTGTGGCTGCAGTACTCTTTGGCCTCACTGTGGCCAGGATCTAATTCAGGTTTCTTCTCTTTTCTGAGGCCTTCAAGGTTAAAGCAGAAGTCTCAGTTCCCAGAGGGTCAAACCCCTGCTACCACCCCCCTCCAAATGTTAATAAATAAAAAATTAAAATTAAAAAATAAAAAATAAAATTAAAATTTTAAAATAAGTAAAATAAAAAGTAATTCAGCCAGGCACTCCATGTGCTAGAATTTGTTCAAAGGATAAACCCGCAAAAAGGTCTGTCTAGTTTTTAATAGGAAGGAGGCAATTTGCAGGGGGCTGTGCTACACTCAGGTGCTAGGAAGTCTGGGTGGGAACCCAAGTTCAGTGTCTTGGAAGTAACAGTCACTGGTACAGTGACTGCTTGAAGTCTAAATATCTAAGAAAAGAAATGAATACACCTCTCCATGCAGAAAAAAAGTTCTTCCGATATGTCCAACTCCACCAGTTTACTGCTTTCCTACATTTGTCCTGGAAACTCGCCAAGCAGTGTACACTGAATGTAAAACATTGCAGGCTTGTGACTGCTTTCCTTTGCTTTTTCAAGATCCAAAGTCAGAGATAAGACTTTTTTCCTTTTTTTACTTATTTCTCCCAAAGGAGAGAGACAGAGCTATTCCTCCTGTGAAGAAGATGAGAGCCTGAAAAAATTTTTGCCTTTGCATGCATGGCTTTACATTTCTTCCTTTCTCAGCTCTGAGAAGTGTTCTGCTTTAAAAGAATAACATGGCGTGCAGATGCCTATAAATGGAAGATGAAATTGTTACTATTAAGCCTGGGCCCTGCCAAGGCAAACAAGTGCAGGGCAAACTGTGTGTGCAAAGGAAGGGAGCTAAGAAAACTCGAAGTCAGCTGAATCATAACCTCACTTTAATTTTAACATCACTTAAAACTACATAAACACAGCCATCTTATTAATAACAAAACTAGCTCCTCGGCAGAGCTGTTGTTTGGAAAGCCAAGCCGGTGCACATGAGTGCAATGAGAAGAATCTTGCAGGAGAGACGTGCCTTCCAAAGCTGTGTTTTAAATTTAAAATAGTTGGGATGTCTGAAACACAGCAACTTTGCAGGAGCTACGAATAGCATTTGATGTCTCTGCTGCGGTTCTTCAGGGTCCTGACCTCCACGGGCCTATGAGTTTGTCACCGTCAGTGCAAGGAATAAGAGAGGCATTGGGCCAGCTGCTACCTGTTCACATGGGACACAACTCCCCTGAACTAGAAAATGTTTGCCAATCCTAGAGGCTACCTAGCCCTGCTTTCTGCTTTCTCAGTGGAGGCACAGGATGATGCATGAGGACTCGTGCATTCTCCTCCTCTCAGGCTTTGCAAGATCAGTATGACCTTGAATGAGTAAATCACATATGCCCACATTTTCAAGTACATACACCCCCATTGCATATGCAGAAGTCAACAAGGTGCAGCAGTATAAATCCCCAGTGCATTTCTCCACCTACAATTTTGACTTGCCATTGAGGGTATTCTGCGGGTTATTTGAACACTCACATGATGCAAAGGTGAGCAGGCTCTAGGGGTGCACCATCCTGAATGTTTATAGCTCAGTCTTACTTCTCTGTTTGCTGTTTAGTGAAATGGAGAAAATACTGCTTTACTAATTGGGGGGTGAAAGTGATGAAGATGCAGGAATGATCTGTAGGAGCTTTGAGATACTCCATAGCAGACAGCAGAGCAAAGCAAAAGATTTTTATTGTTGTCTTCCAGGAGTGATTTGGTATCTGCGGCAATCTGATAATCTTCGGGTGAGGAGTGAGAGAACACTGGTACAAGGCTCGTTCTTTATTACTTCTGAGATTTTATAATGACAAGCTGGCTCAGCAGCTCCTCTAATATATAGCCCCTAAAGCAAAGATGCAATTCCTAACACATTCTTAATGAAACTCCCCTGACTTCCATGGCCTTGTGTTAAAGCTGAATTTGGCCCCGTCAGTGAAGTACATTTAGATTTCCAAACTGAAAACTGCCTCTGGATTCCAGAGGGACTTAAAAAACTCCCAGAGTACTAGAGTACAGCAATGAGATTTATGTTTTTCTCTGACTTTTCACTACTCAGTAATACATTTGTAGGGCCAAAGTAAAGCCAGATCTGGCATTCTCTACTCCTGATTTCTCTACTACCCAGGGAACCAAATGACAGCGCGGACTGGACCTTTAATGCTTTAAGCCCCAGAAGAGCTTTTCTAGGCTATTTTCACAGCCTCTGGAAAGAATGTATATGTGGATGTTTGCAATATAAGGACTTGACACTTTATCTCTCCCGAGTCTGGAGAGCCACTAGTGACACAGGTTCCTGTGCAAAGACTGAGCAGTGAAGCCAAAAAAAGCTCCTTCTGTTATTTATTTGTAGGAAAGTTGCACCTCTGGGCTCCAAGTGGATGGAGGCTTGGTTGTATTGGGCACTCTTTACTCACTGCCAAAATCAGTCTCAGCTGTGGAAGAGAATGACAGCTGAACAGATAAGACAAGCAGGTGAAAGGAGGAAAGAGGCACAGAGAAGGTCATACAGAGCCAAAGCAATCTAGCATGGGCTCAAGGTTTCTCAGCAGCACAGGGCAAACTAAAAATCAGTAAATACAGGGCAGCACACCAGTCAGAGAGGCACAGAAGAACACAGGTCAGAAAGGATTTTCGTTATCATGAAGTCTGAGTCCTGCTGTTACCAGCAACCACATCCCCACAATACCTCTCATGAGTCAAGAACTATGGATAGTTTGGATGCTTGTGACAGGGCTTTGGAGCTGAGCATTGTAATAGAGCAGTATTTCTCCCCCAGTTGGGCATGAAGCACTGTCAGACAATGGGCTGTGAAATTACTGCAATTTTTTTATTTCATTATTTTGTGTTCTCACATGCAAACACACAGCCAAAATGAGGAAAATAATAAGAGGAACATGCAAGGGACTGTCTTCTTTTTACCAAACTGTGAATGAAAAGTATTGTGGCCACCCTGACAAAATGGTCCCTGGCTTTTCTCTTTTAGGAGTAGTAGTCATATTACCAAAGGCTGAGAAGCTCAAAATGAGAGGTCTCTGGAGGCCTTTCTCAGCTCCATTTCTATGACTTTATGATTTGAAAATGACTTGGGATTTTTTTATTACTTTGGTATTGCTGTTTTCCCTCTATTCCCATTGTCTAAATGTATTCACGGGTAGTCTGTACCAAACTGTTCTTGTGCCAACATTATACAATACTTTAGCTCTCCTTCCTCCCCAGTATTTAGGCCCCTGATATATCTGTGGAGACCAATCCTATCTTTTTCAGCCTTCATTTCAGTAAACCCAAGAAGCCAAGCTCTTCCAGTCTCTGTCCATAAGTGCGCTCTTCTCCTGACTGTTACAGGAACCCTTCTCCACACCTCCTATTTCGTTAACGTTGGTGGGATCATGGTAGTTCTACCAGGGTTTGCTGCCCAGAAAATATTGTCTAAGGGAAAGTTACCCAGGTGAAGCTGGACACAAAGTGAAAGGGAAGTTAATGGTAAGGGGAGCACCACTATAGCACCATTCTCTGGTAGCTGAGCTGGCTGTGAAGTGGGTTTTATTGTCGTCACAGTCCTCCTATGCTTTACACTGCTGCTCAATAGCTCAGATAGTCAAGACTACTAACCAATTGTTTTTTCTGTCTATTCCTGTCTTGGTACTTCTCACCATAGTTTGTCCAGACACCTGACTTCAAGCTGGATGACAGTGTCCACTCTACTGAGACTGATCAGCTGTCTGTGAACATTGCAGCCACTATAAACCAGCTCCCCCTGGACTCTGAAGGCTCCCCAGAGCCCTATTCTGAGGTCAAATCCATGTTTCCTGTCTTCCTCTTTAGGTCGCCCCTGGCCAGTGGCACAAGCTACTGAGGCACCCACCTTTCTCTCAGATGACGTTACTCCTTGGTATGCCATAAGTTTTAGCTCTCTTTGGGCCACCAAAGAAGAGTCAACATGTGGAGAAGGATTTACTTTGCACTGGGTCCTGAGCAGTAAAACCATATGGAGGACAAGGTGAGGATGGGCCACTGCTTTTAGAGCATAGAGAGCAAACATCTTGCTCCTATCCAGCTGGAGAACAGCAATAGCTGCAAAGGAAAAGAGAAGCAGACTGAATATTGAAAAGCCACCATGTACTAAAAAAAATGTAGCTGCATTTAAAGAGAAACGGGAGACTCACACTCCAGGAAGGATTTTATTGTTTGCATTTGTAAGACACTAAGCATTTTTAATGATGTGTTAATGACCATATTCTCTTCAGAAGGAATTCATCACACTGCCCTTTCTCTATTTAAAAATGAAGCATCTAGACTTAGCTGGTCATTTAGGATCTCTCTCTCTCCTGAAGGGATGGAGATCTGTCTCTTGAAGAAAGCTCTCTAAGACAGGTGGGATGAACTGCCATCCAAAGCTGTCAGTCTCTTTCCATGAACTGTAGCAGGATATCTAAGCTCCCCTGCAGCTGTGCCTTGCAATCCTACCTTAAACAATGGTCACCCTCTCCTGCCATGGCCAGGGATTTGAAAAGTCTAACTTGAATTGTCCCCTGATTACAGTATCACATATTATTCTCCCTCCCCTGCAAGACTCACATATTCACAACCATCATTCAGGTCAGGAAAATAACATCTGGTGCTTCTTTGCTCTATAAGTCACCTTTCCCTGCCCAAATAAAAATTGCTACTGACTGTATCCACCCACTGCTGTCATGGACCAGACTGAAGGGCTGATTTAAAAGCAAATGTCTGTGGCATTTGTTAATGTGTGAGTCAAGACTTCCCAAAGGGCCCAGTGGTGTATCCAGCTCGCTGGTGCTGAGAGAGGACCATCCTATGTGAAATCATCTCTTTTTACTCTCTGATACATTAGGCAAAACTGGAAACTCAAAATCCTGAGTGAACATTGACGATGACAATCTTTATTTTAAATACTTCAGGTAGGGACTGCAAGGTTGGCTGCTATGAACAATTGTCTCTATTTCTCGTTCTCTGGTTCCTCAGTAAACAGGACTACAGAAAGGTAGAGCTAAAACAGGAGGCCTGGCCCCTGCTTTCACCACCATTCATGTCAGACAACTGTATTCACTTGCTGATCCAGTGCATCTTAAAACTAGTTATCGTTTTTTTGCTGGTGTTGTACCCACAGTGGACATGTTTCAGACCTCCTCCCCTCTGCTGCTTAGAAACCCTCTTCTAGTTTCCAGTTTCTAATTTCATTCATGGCTGATTCTGAACCCTTTTTTTTTTAAATCTCTTTATAAAGTACCACCAACAGTCTGAATAGTTTGTTAGCAGGGCAAAAGTTGTTCCCCATTTAAGGCTTTGAGATCCCCAGACTTTGGCACAAATCAAGTCACAACTAATGGCATTTTCTGTTTTTCACAGTTAAGGAAAGTGGACTTTGTGGTTCAGATATTACTGTGACCTGAGTGTTGTGTTGGAAGACATGTTTTATATAACAGCCGTTTTATCTGCAGCATTAGTCAGAGCTGACTTTTCTCTGTCCTTTGTCCTGGGGCTCTGTTTTTTGGCACCACCTGACATTTGACTCAAGAATCAGTCAGTATTTCCGTAATGATTAACCCACTGATTGTGAGCATTCATAGCTCAGTGTTAAATATGGGAATACTTTGATTTCACAGATGCCGAGTGACCGTTGCTAACCAAATAAAAACGTGCCTTGAAAGCCACCCTCCAGGGCACCGTCAGTCCTTTGGGGAGGCCTCGCCAGACAATCAGGAGAGCTCTTTCTTTTGGCTGTGTTACACAGCACTTCTGATATAGCAATTACAGTTTAGAGAATAAGGGGTGATTGGATTCAATGGCAATTTCAAGGAAAGTGTTAAAAAGATAAGAAATGTTGGCACTGGAAAAAAATGAGGGAAATGACATTTTCAGGGGAATTTAACTTCTTGAAATATACAGTTGTGTTCAACTTTAAGCCATTTTCTGTCCCTTTTAAAGCCAATTTGCTTCTCCAGAAATGCCAGCAGTTTTCATTTTTAGCTTCTCTGAAAGGCTTGGGGATTTTTTTTAAATCTTCTGAATGTTTTCAAAAGAAAACGTGGAACCAGAAGGTCATTTCAAGCAAACAAACAAATGAGAAAATAACAAAATGCCTGATTATAAAATGAAACATTTCAGGTTTTATTCTCTTGCCATCCCCTCAAAAACTAGTAAGAATTTGGAGTTTTCTCCCTCTCTTCATTTTTCAGTAGAAAAACTGTTGTTTGGGAAATGTTGCTGGGAGCTACTTAGAGGCTCTGTGTGGGTTACTGGTGCAGCAGGGCAGCCAGCGGCTGCAGAAAGACAGTAAGTTGGGAAATCTTCTGTCCTTCTCCTTTTATCTAACTCAGGTCTCTTCCTTTGCATTTAGGCAGACAGCAAGAAGTGAAATGCCAGGAAAAGCCAAATTCTTCAAAATAAGAATTGCTAACGACATGAAAATTCCTTCTTATCTTTAGTGTCATGTATCCTGCAAGCAGGAAAAACAGCTCTTTTTTCCATAATTGTTGTTCGACATAGGCGAGTCATTGCACTGAGTCTGATGGAGCAAAACTTTCCTAGTGTCCTGCAAGTTGTGGAGAGACTCGGAGAAGAGGATGCAATGATAACCAGTGTAACCAGGAGTGGAAAGAACATTGTCTCTAGGCTCAGAGCACTCAAAGTAGGAATAGTCTGCTGGAAGAGAGAAAAAAGCAGGTCAGAATATGGACCTGCTACTCCAGTGATGCAACTCTGACCTGGAATGACCATATATATGGGTCCAGGAGATCACGAGATGTTTGTAAAATAGATCTTCTGTCTTGTGTAAGCAAGAGGATAAAATTATCCTGGCAGCAGCTGTTCTTTCCCAGAATGAGGATCAAGGCTGGCTGTTTTTCTTTCAGTATTCAAGACATCAGGGTTTCCTATCCTCATGATTCTGCAGCTCTCGTCCTATGCCAGTGGTCTCAAAAATGCACACATACACGTTCCTCCCTGACACAGTATCCACACTAGCATGGCATAAGGTTCATCTTAACATCTCACAGCACGTAAATCTGCTTCCTTACTAGTTTCTGCAAAATAAAAAGCAGTAGAGGGAAGAATGAGGAACACAGTAAAGAAGGGAATACAGAAGAGAAAAACAGAGTAAATCAAGTGACTTTGGCAATATAATATCATCTTGCAGCATCCCCAGGACTTAGGTGACAGACAGGTTGAAGCTCCTTTATAAAGCTAGAAATTAAATCCCATTTCCAGTTTTTAAAGAGGGGACAGACTTTTCCGAAGTCTTATTCAAATGTGCGCTCTGCTAGAGCTGTGGAGACAGATCCCATAACATAAGAATGGCAGACAGGTCATTCAGCCAGTCAGGAGAGGAAGCAGAGTGGTTGGAGGAACAGATGTCTCGCCACGTGACACCTGACAACCCGGCACCACCAGAGATGAGAGAGCCGGAGCCACGCAGGGTTCCCACTCCAGCAGGTTGTGGGCTTCTTTGGGGCTTGCTGCTTTGCTGGCTGGCTGCCATCCCACACAGCCCATTCAACATTGCTTTTGTAGGTCAGGTGTGAGCTCAGCAAAGATAAAGTGCCTTTCCACCACACCGTGAAACCTCACCGCTCCCGCTTTCCCCTCCAGAGAGTCCACATACTTCAGTTGTTATTTTCCTGGGCAAAGGGGAGGGTGAGGAGTAGATTAGCTTTGTTACTGGCAGCACTTACCACCAAAGTGTGGGCCTGCATCTGCTGCTGAGATAAATCAGAGGAGATGGCAGGGTGGTCAGGCGAGCATCTCACCAGAGTATAACAGCACATTTAATTTACAAGCAGGAGGAAGGTTTAATATTTCCGTCCTTGTGTAAATACACTCATGCAGCATTCCTCCACCTGTCTCCCGGGGAGCCAGGCTAATTGCCACAGGCTAAGGAACGGAGACCAGGCCGATTTTTCAGGGCACTGTAACCGAGTGGACAGAATTATTAGGCGCTCAGTAAAGGCCCAAGATATCATTGGCTGAGGGAGCAAGTGAACACCTGGCTGGCTAGATTTTATTTATTGCAATATAAAAGTATATTCAGACAATAAAGAGATGTGCAACCAGATACTGGCTGTGACAGGCAAGATGTAGCAAGCTTCCAGTTTCAGTCTGTCCTTCACAATCTGGCTCCCAGAGCTTGCAGTGTCCATCGCCCAGATCCAGTGATTCGTGGATGTGTCCCTTTAGTGTTTATCTTACTAAGAGCAGTCTCCTGACCCATGGCTTCTCCCTATGCCACAATTCTGGCTGGAGTTTTGCTTCGTCAGGCTCAGGGATAAGGGCATCACTTCCATCCAGTCAATAATTTCACTTTGTTGCAATTTGTGGATTTCTCGAGTGCCTGGGGCAGTGTCTCCTGAATTATGACTCACTCCTGGTGGGAACAGGAGAAAGCAAGGGTGTCTGTCAGCTGTGGGAAAGCTCTGCCTCCCTCGCCTCGCAATTGCTCACTGCGCTTATGGGAATAATGCCCCCAGAATACACTGCGGCTGGTCAGATTATCAAAGATCTTCAGCGGAGATCTTTTCACACGGTGCAAAGTGCCAGCCACTGAACAGCTAACCTGATATTGAAGGACACATTGCATTACAGCCTCTGAACTGTCTTTGTTTTAAAAGTGCTGTCTTTTGTGTGCAACTCTCTAACTTTCCGTCTCTTTTTACCTTCTCTGGGGCCATTCTCTGCATCCCTTTTTCAGCCCTTATTTTTCTTCTCCTGTTCAACTGCCAGACAGCTTCTCTCTCTGTGACATGACCATCAGGTTGTGGGTTCAGTTCACTGAATCTAAATTTTGGGCATCTGTTCTAAACTGGTCATCTAAACTCCCATGGCTGAAGGAGAAAGAGACACTCCAGAAGACAAATCTTCTCTGACCATTTTGATTTCTCAGTTAGTCTGGGAGAAATCCTCTCCTGCAATTACCAGTATCTCTCCAGCAACTATAGAGGAAGTCTTATTTATATAAGCCACCCACTTTTTAGGTAACCAGACTATGGTGAGATGAATCCTGCCACTACCTTCAGATAATTGAAACAGGAACTTTCTCCTGTAGCTTCCTTAGTCCTTTTTAAATGACCATAAACACATGGGAAGTTTGGGGCTTTTTCTTCTTGGAAAAGGAAGGTTTGATATGACTAGATCATTAGGAAAGATTAATGACAATACCCAAGTAGCACTTTCCACCTTCATTTCACGTCGAAGCTGTTGCTTGGTTTGTCTGTATCTAATGAATATGAGCTGCCATCACTAGATGTGACAGCTGCTGTCTTGCTTAGTTTACAGGGACTGGACAGGAAGCTCTGCAGTGAAAGCTGTGAATTCGCACCGCTTCTACTGGAAGTCAGGTGCTCTCTACCACCAGAGATCCTCAGCACAACCAGGAGCCTTGCACAAGGCCTCACCAGTGGGCTAGACTGGACCTTTTCATCACCAAGGCACCTTAAATGCTTTTAAAACATAGTACCCACAGGAGTCACTTCACTTAGGACTTGAATACAAATACTCCACAGCAGAATGAGACTCTTCTTCTGGCACAGATTTACTGCATGCTCTATGGATCATCTAAGGATGGACTATCAGTTCTATTCAGCATGGCACAAATGCCTTTCCTTTACCCTTCTAACATGCAGATGGGGGGGTATGGTTGTTTAACAGCACCCAGGAACATCACATAACCCTATAGGAAGGGAAGGGAAGAATGTTGCTTCCAGTTTAAGCCGGTATTCAATCTACATTGCCAATACCTAGCATTTGAAAGTCATGACTTCTGTTCCAGAAATCAGGAATTCAACTTTAAAATCATAAAGGTTTATTTAACATGAAAACATATGAAAGGGACAGTGTTTGATTTCAGGTTTTTCAGCCCTTAAAATAAAAGTTTCTAAGTGTATAGGCCAACTCCAAAAGTTAAGGAGTCCGTTATTATTCTTACCTAAAACTGAGAGGATATGCAATTATCTGACTCCAGGAGCAAAGGTTTTAGGCAAAACACCCCCATTTTGGGGGAAGGGACAATTTTAATGAAGGAGTTTGATAAAAGGCTACAATTCTTACATTCTTCCCCTCCACCCCAAACCTGGAGGTAGAAATGTGAATCCAGATCAATTTAAATCATGGCTTCAGGCTATGGGGTTTTGCCCCAGTCAGCGCTTACTGTTAATATCAAAGCATGAACAGTTTTACATGCAGAGCACTATTTTTTACCCAGAAAACACCCCCTTCTCTGACTGCAGCTAGATGAGCTGTTCAGATATGACAGAGCTGAGTAGAGGTGACCATCCCTGGACCCTTGCCGGTCTCCTCCTCACCACCACTGCTGACCATGTCCTGAGATTGGCTGGCACAGATGGCTGTGTAATCCCCATAACACAGCTTCGCCCAAACAGCCCAGGTTGCTTTCTGGAGTAGTTAGCATGCAGCTGAGCTGGTCGACGGGGAAGGGAATGGAGGCAACAGAGGTGAACAGCTGGAGAGTAATAACTTTCTGAGGGGATCGGCTGCCACTAGAACAGCACATCTGATCACAGCTTTGCTGCCAAGAATCTGTTTTCCTCCTACCTCCTGATGTGGTCCAGCTTCTTTGCTCTGACTCTGCTCTCTCCTTCATTTCAGAGACTGTGTATCTCAAATCCATATGCATCCTCTTGGGTGCAGAAATGGCTCAGCAATTCCACAGGCCCTGCCAGTGTGTTTGAGAATTGCCCCTCATCCCCTTGTGTGTTGTTCTGACTAACAATGTCATGCCAAACGGGCTTAATCAAGCTCCCTGAACAACTAAAATCTCCAGGGAGTCCAAATTTGTATATTTTCCTAGGCAGAGTAATATCACACTGAGTATTGAATGACAGCTAAAAACCACATCTGGATCTTGCTTTATTATAATACATCCACAGCCCTAAGGGGAAGCAGTGTGGTTTAGTGATTCATGAAACCTGAATTTTATTCCCAGCTCCTCCACTGCCTGCTTGGGTGACCTTAGCTAAGTTATTTTACTCCTCTGTGCTTCTATTTTGTCATCTGCGAAAATGTGGGGATCGATACTGTCTCCGGCCCAAAGTGTGTTGATATCTTCTGAAGGCAAATGCCAAGTGTTATTGCTGGGAATTCTGGCCCCACATACCATTTCCACATGGAGTTGCACACAGGTAGGCTGCATGCCTCACGCCTTTCCTCCCCCCACACACACAGTTTCCCCCACAGTTAGGTGTGCATCTGCAGGCTTCCTGAGGCTGTTCCTTTTCTTTCCTCCTGTGCTGCAACTGGCCAGGCCCAATGCAGCTGAGCAGCTGGAGCTGTGAGCCACAGATGTGCTGTCTCTGCTGCATGCAATCCATGAGCAGAAAGGATTCCAGAGCATGAAGCAGCATCTGGGGACCATGCCATCCAATATATACTGCTAGAAAGCACCATGCTCAGTGGCAGCCCTGTCATTCCACCTTCTGTGACAGGCATGTGTTTCATGGCCTGCTGTGCTAGTTTGTGCATGTTGGGAGAGACAGAAGCAAAGAGGTCTGTGCAGAGCTGGGGTAGGAGGGACTGAACCTCCCAATTTCCCTAGACTGAGAATAACCCCAAAAGAAAATCTCTGGAAAAAGAACAGTGCCTGTGACATAAAAAGTTCTGTCCTATGGAGAGGTGGTAAACACAGCCAACCCCTCTGTAGGTCAATATGAAGATGTGATTGCCTCTCTGTATGTTACCTATCTGTGACCTACTGAAACACAAACAGTTAAGCTTCCAAAGACCAGCGGGTGACAAGCCCTGCCTTTCCTTTGAGAAATATTCCCATATTCCCCAGGTTACAACCCAGTAGATAACAACCTTGAGCTGAATGTTATCACGACTGAGATTTCCCACCACAGCAACATACAGGATACTTTTTTGGTTTAGTACCCACTCCAAAAAAAAATGCATACAGCTAAATAAAGTGAAGGTTCACAGATCTGACAAAGCCTTTCAGTGGTAATCTGGGACGCTTTTCAAGTGTTACCGACTGCTTTATTTTCCCATGGCTCTTTCCAAGATAATAATTGCTCCGCAGATGTTTCCCTCAGGACAGTGAGATGTTCAGGTACTGGGGCGAAAGCTGAGGCTTTGGGCTATCGTTCACAAAGCTACTGTTACCTGCTGTGTTCTTACAGAGTGCAGCCTTTTCCCATCACAGAATTTCTTAGGCGTCTGGTTTATCAGAAACACTGTAAATTTGAGCCCGCTGGCTAATTGTGCCTGATTTATGTGAATGACGCGGTTGTGTCTGTATGCAACATGAATAAGAAAGGGAAGGCACTTTATTTCTGCCACACATGGTAACTCACACATGCTCAAATGCACGACTCTGAAATATGTTACTCAGCACTTCTGAAAGTCAAGGCACTTAGATGTCTGAAAAGGTTTGAACTTCCAACTTTTGACACATCACTAGCTTTTATATAGCTGCAAAGACAAAAATGCAATGCTTTGTGTTTACTCTGCCACCTCATGTGTGTATTTCTTCATCCTTAAATTGACAGAAGCAATGTGGAATCTCCCTGTGCTGAAGGCTGGGGAACCACCTTGGGAGGAAGGAACTTTGCTTCATGGCCCCAGTGTCACAGAGAAGATGGTAGTTACCTTCCTTCCTAGTAACACTGTGGCCTTGGCCTCTCTCTTTCAGAAATAGGGCCCATTAAACAAGTGACTCAGGCCTTGTGAACAACTATGATCTCATGTGATAGGTGTGAGGCTGTAAAACCCAGCTCCATGGGCAGTCACTGAGCCACATACCAGTCTGGACAAAGTTTGTGACTGCCTTTGATGTGTATGGTTATACAAACAAAGGTGATGGGAGGAGGAGCTTGTATTGGTGGTGTAACCACTGGGCATCTGCTGTTAGGCCCTGCCTTGGTGAGCTACCTGGGGAAGATGTTGGAGATGCTCGCTGCAGTCATGCTAAGTGATATATGGGCTGAACCTACTTCCAAGGAGCAGGGATGGTAGATTCAGGAAGCTCTGTGGCAGCCCACAACCAGCAGTGGGGATGGCTGTGTTGAGTGAGGGTTTCATTACACTGCCGAGTGTAGGGTCACCTGAACCTACTCCCCTTGAACTAACCTCCAAGCAATGCAACAGACACTGAGTCTGGCTGCTGCCAAGTTGCCTTAAGTCCAAAGCAGTGGAGCTAATCGAAGAGTGGGGCAGGCACAGACCTGAAGCAAATGAAAGGAAGTGGTGTTTCATAGCATCATCATACCCCATGAGACAGGAAAATCACCTGTGTCAAGGAAAATGGCACAAGGCTGCTTCCTTCTTGCTTCCGAGACCACTCACAAATTACTGCTTTTATCTGCCATGATATGGTCAAGGAGAAGAAAAGACCTAGCCCAGTGCTGCAAATTACCTGTGCTCCCCTGCAGGAGTGGGAAAGTGGAATATTGTCCCTTTCCCACCGCCCTCCCTCTCCAAAAAGGATGACCACCCATTAACTCCTCCTCAAGACCTGAACATGAAGTTGTTCTGATAACCGAGAACAGTTACTTTGGTGCACAGAAAAATCTCCTTTTCCTTCCCTTCACACATGGCAGCTTTTATGGAGGATCTACAAAATTAGAAGAAGCAACTTATTCTCTTTCCTCTGCTGCTTTAGGTCCAGACAACATGTGTGTCATGGGCCATACGCTTCGTGACACAACAGAGATTCTCTTTTCTCTGCATGTGCAGGGGAGAGGAAGGGGAGTGAGAAACCCTGAATGCAGCTGTGCAACTTGGCTTTAATTTGGTTGGGCAGAATGTTGAAAACTATGGAGGTCTGGCCAGGCAGGGATTTGTACGGAGTTAAAAGAAAAATATACTCCGCCTTACACTGCTCTTTTAAACTGGTCTTTCTTTGCCTCTCTCCCATACAACAATGGAAGGAATATTTTCTGCCTAGTCACATTCTCACACATGCACAAACCAGCCTGGAAAAGAAGCCAGATATATCACTTGGGATCTTATCCAACTGTCTCCTAGAAATAGAAAGCCAACAAGAGAAAACACTTGGTCACTGCCAGACTCCAGTGCCTCTGTCTGAGCTCAGCTCCTTGGAGCCAAAGCAGTCACTGTAATGTCAGGACATTGGATTTCATCAAAGCTGCGTTCACTGCAAGGAGCCCTGCTTGGGAAAGGCAGCCAGCCCCACAGCTGATCAGAGGGGGGTGATCTTTGATCTTCAAAGCACCCTGAGAGCATGCAGTGATGCCAAGAACCTGTACTGCCGCCTGGTTTTGGCCAAGAGAGGCAATGCTCTTGCACCATAGAAACTAGCAGGAGCTGTTTTCCATGAAAGTGTCTCTTCCCAGAAGTTCTGTCCATGTCTTCACTTGAGTATTGTTGCTGTAGCCTGAGTATACACAGGGGGCTGGGTGAAGCTGGCTTTGGCACCAGTTGTTTTTTGCAGGACAAACAGGCCAAAAACTAACGCTACCTTCCTCTCCCAGAGCATTAGGATTCAACTTAGACGAGTACCGTTTGAAGGATCTCTTTAAACATCATCAGCAGATTCATCTTCCCAGAGAAGCTGCCCAAACTTACCAGGCTGGGCTACCCCACAGTGGCATCTATTTTATGAGCAAGCCTAAAACCCTCTTTGCTTCTGCATTGCACAATCTTGTAGGAGAGGGAGAAGGCAAGAGGAATACCTCCCTCCAAACAATCAGCTGATTAATTAGCACATGTCTGGGTGTAATGCTTTCAACAAAGCCTTGTCTGTGTGCTAATTAGTATCATTAACTGGTGCCCCAAGGAACAAGCTTTGATTATCCTTCTCTTAGTGATTATACCGGAACAGCCAGACAAATGTTCTCATTGGTCATTAAATTATCTCAGCTCTTTTTAAAGCCCATCTACGGCCTTTAACTCTCTGACCTGCTGCGCTGATGAGTCATCCATGTACTGACTGAAAGAGATCGCTTCTTATTAGTTAACACCTGCCATTAGATGGCCTGACATACAGGCATAGAAAAAATACAGCCTTTTATGAGGTTAAGCTTTTCCTGTAGATTTACATTACTCTTTTAGCGCTAGCTGCAGTCTGACAGAGAAGGTATATTTGGCTGGATTGGGCTGCCAGAAGCAGCTCTCTAACCCAGATTCCTTGGTGATCCCTGAGCAGGCTGTGTAGGAAGAAATCAGGCTGATCTCTGTTGTTATTTTACTATCTCTGGATACATTTGACCTGGAATCCTCAGATCTCCCTTCTAACAGACAGCATACCCCACACACTTGGGTCCTCCAAGCTCCGTGCAGGGAAGGGAAAGAGCAGAGCATCTTGTCTAGCATGCCACAATCTCCCTGGTCTTTCCTCCGTTATGGAATACGTCCCAGTGGATCTGCCCTCTCTACTTCTCTCTGGATTATGGCCTGTAACGGACACTTAGGAAAAAACGTTTTTCCTAAGGCAGAACATGCTTCAGAGAGGTTCACTGGGTAGGCTGGGATGCCACTGCTCTTGGCATGCTCCTTCCCTCTGAGCCCAGAGGGGCTGAGCATGACAAAGGGCAATGGCAACCTCCATGGAGCTGGTCTGCTCCCCACAGGGCGGATGGGGAACCACATCCAGACAGTTAGGCCAGATCCAGGAAATAAAGCAACAAACCAGTTTGTGGTGTTAGAGTGGTTTGCCATACACTGGCCAGTGGAAGTGGGCTTTTGATAGAGCTGGACAGAAAAAGGGGGGAAAATACCAACAATAAGGTCCGTGTTTGAATTTCTCTCTGTAGTCACCCTGCCATGCTCATATGCATTTTTTCTGTTGACTGCCCACAGGTCTTCCAGGGATTTGAGTTTTACTAGCAGAAGTCACATCTCAAACCCATGTGCTCCCACATTTTGTGAAACCAAACATCTAGCTGTACGGATGAAGACACTGGTGTTTTATATACACACTCCTCTTCAGATGGGAGTATAAAACAAGCTTGAAGCTTGTGAAAACAGGTATAATTAGCCATGTCACTCAGCCTGAGATAAAACTTGATAAAACTTACATTCAGAAAAGCTGCCAATCAAATGGATGAGCAATAACAGCGAACCATCCTTTCTTCACAGCCAATTTAATAGGATGAATTAATAACTGCAAATTACTTTTAATTCAAGGGAACACTTCTCTAATAATTAATGTCACACTGAAACAGTCATGAACAACTTCTTCACTTCTCTATCAGCAGCCTTTTTTGAGTTGGAACACTGAGTGTGGTGGAGTGAGTGAAATGGTACTTGCAAGTGCAAGAAATCAGAAACTAACAATGTCATGGAGAGAAAAAGAAAAAAGAAAAAAGGAAAATGGAAAAAAGAAAAAAGGAAAAAAGAAAAAGGAAAAAGAAAAAAGGAAAAGGAAAAAAGAAAAAGGAGAAAAAGAAAAAGGAAAAGGAAAAGGAAAAAGAAGAAAAGAACTACAGCAATGTCCCAGTTCTGACAGATAAATGTGGCAGGGGCTGTGGTTAGTAGCTGAATGCCCTTTGGCTGCAAAATAGATGGGAAAATAGCTCATAGTGAGTATAGAAGAAAATGAAATGCAAGCAGACATGTTTTTAGTTCTCCTGGTTGAGGTCCACCATATGCATTTACAGTGTTCAGAAGGGACAAGAGCGGAGCAGGAAGGCCTGTGTAAAATCCTAGAAGTGCTTTTCAACCCACAGAAACAGGAACGTTGTCCAAGGAACGGAAGAAACAATAGATCAGTGTATTGCCAAACTGCACAAAATGGCTGACTCATGCAATTATCAGAGCCACTATCACCAAACAGAACAATATACCCAAACTGAAAAGGAATGTTAGAAAGACATGGGAAGACTCAACTGAACCAGTCATATGCCAGTTTCAAAAGCAGGGCTGGAAGGAAGCCGGGAGACAAAAATTTTTTTACAAATGTTCCCATTCATCTTCCTGTCAAGCTGAGCGGGCACCCAGCAGAAGAGCCCAGCTGCCTCTGGAGAGAGGAGCTCTTCAGACAAGCTGACCTATCACCCTACGTAGCTGAATGCGCAGTTGAGGTGTAAGCTGGAACGTCATCATATGCAGTTTCTCAAGAAAGTGTTGTGGAATAGGAGCCAGTATCCAGGAAGCCAGGACTGATGAAACTGCCTGGTCTTTTCACAGCACCCATCATAGACAAAACAATGAAGAACCTCAGCCAGCAATTACCAGGCAATGAAACCCCATTTAACGTGCTTTATGTTCATATTTAATCCAGGAATGGCTTTTGGGTCATATTCCATCAGAGTGGTGCTACCATCAGGCAAATGGTGAATTTCCTTATTTTAATTAAGTAAATTATACTAAATTAGATTTAAAAAATTATAATTCACTCTTACAAAAAACAACAAAAATATTTGACAGGCCATTGTCAAATTTCTGCATGTGGCCTTGATAGCAGCCACAACCACTGCCCTTAATACAAACACATATAATACACACATATGCTCCTCCATGCTACTGGTTTTAGCACTGTTAGAATGCACTTAGCACTCAGCCTGGAGCAACAGTGAAAAAGGAGAGTGAGGTTCTTAAAGGAGAAAACCTACTCTGACTGGGAATCTAAATCTTAACCTAGAACTACAGCACAGATTTCAGGTCAAAATCCAATTAGTTCATTAGAAGAAATCATGCGCCCAGGAGGAAGATACATTTGTGGAACTCATAAATCATTGTTTGTATAACAGGCTGGTTAATGGCCATGGATGTTCCCACAGTCAAACACCAAGAACAGGGTAAGAGCAGCAGCTACAAGCTCATCTGAAGAAATTCAAAGGAAGGTTCCCTGTGTAGACCCTGCTGCTTAGGCTCTCTCTTGTTCAACCCCTCTCAGGCATTTCTGGAAAGCAGATACTTGGCTAGGTGTCAGCTATTCTGCTCAGTAAATATCAGAATAGATGCCAGAAAATACCTTACCCATCAAAAAATCAAATGGAGAACAGACTCACGTGGTCACAAGACAGATGTTTATTTAATCACCAGCCCACCTGTATAGTATTAAGATGGGCAAAAGAGCCTTTGAAGTCCTGCTTCCTAAGAGCTCATGAGTTAACACTATCCTTCCTCTCTGATCTAAGCTGTAGTTCTGTAGTCTTTAAGATCATAGCTAGCACATTAACTACCTGAGCAGGTCATGGCATTACAGGTTCATTTTGCTATCTCTTATAAACAAGATTAAAAGGCTATTAAAGTGGATTGTGCTACAAACAGTGGGGCAATGTAATGCTGAAATATAGGAAGTGGAGAGCGCTTTATTTTCTGAACATGCTTATTGAGGAAGGATGGGTACCTGCATCCAGCAATGACTTGGTCCTCACTCTTCCTGTGCTGTAAGAAAATGTAATCAGTGTACTTGACCAAACCTGGTTCTCTTTAGCTGATGACTTTCTGGGATACCAGAGCAGAGCATGGTAATATAGCACAAAGTTTCACAACACAATAATGAGCCACTATTCTTGTCATCACCTGTCCTGGCTGACTTGCTCATGTGGCCTGCCCAATTTCTGAACAAAAGCTGATTTGTCTGGGATGCAGTTATTTATAAGAACACGTACCAACTGATTGCTCACAAAGCCTTCATTATTTAATTCTGCAGTGAGGGCTTTGCAGACGTGAAAATGTTTTTATATGTTGCACATAACTGTGAGCCTGTATATTTTCTCATTTTGTTTTCAGAGGAAAAATTGGAACAAAGATAGCAGGACTAAGCCAGAGCCCCTTTTTCTTGCTGGTAATCCTCTTGGGCCTAGTCCAGTGCTGTGTCTCTAAGTAACTCTTTCCTCTCTCGCAGTCTTTGCATCCATTTCCTCCCCCAAAATATTTCCTCGAAGAAACCCTGCATGCCCTGCTAGCAGCTGACCTGCAGACAGAAGCCTTGGTTAGCATCACCAACATCTTTTCCCACATTTGGGGCTTTTCTTACAATGATGTGAATCAAATATTTCATAAACCAGTTCATGCTCCACCCAGCCATAAGCTTCTAGGCCAATGAACATGTCATCATTTTCCTGTAATGGGGGAATCAGCAGCTGCTGTTTGAGTACTAAATAATGGTGTTGAGTACTAAATAATGGTGTTTATGCTGGGAATGGGCATTTTTTTCTTTGGGATTTTATAGAAAAAGGCAGGATCGGGAAATTTCCTCTGGAGAAGAAGATTCCACACTTTCTTCTTTACTTAGGAGCAGGACAAGAGCAGACAAAAATGAAATCTCCCAACAAGGAAAATTCTGAGGGAAGAGGCTCAAAATATTTTTCAGGACAGTTAAAGTATTTCACCTAATAAAATGGGACTCATTTTTTTGTAGTTTTGATGTTCATCTTATAACATCTATTCTAAAAATATAATGGCTACATTTTTAAAAAAATGGATGTCTAAAAATTCAGTTTCTAAACCAGAAAATGTTAGCCTTATTGAAAAATTATCTTGAAACAGACATTCATCAAAATCCATGTGTGTGCCTGTCTCTTACCATACACTGTTGTTTTATGAGAGAGAGGATAGTTCCTTGGGAAATTTCCAAACCAATTCTATTTCATGATGTTGTCTGTTTGTGTAGTCTCTGAATAGTGGTTCCCCTAAAATCAACAGCAATAAATACTGGTTTAGGTTTGACTATACAAATTCTCCAGTCACTTCAATCCTACATGCCTCTGAAGCAGCTGGTGGATCAATAAAGAATGACAATGAAGCCATGCAGAGTCTGCGTGGGCTCACAGTGATGTTCAGCATCTCAGGTCCAGATATGACCAGACCAATTTCTCTTTCATTGCTCTCTCATTGAAATGAGTTGAACCAAGAGCTCATGACTGATATAATACCAGACATTGGAATGTGGGATCCTGATCAAAACTTCATATCGTGGGCATACTTCTGAGGAAACAGACAATGCTCTTACCAAGAATTCTAGTATAGGCTATGTCTACACCAGGGTAGTGTGGCACAATAGGAGCAGATCTGTAATGTGCAACAGTTGTAGCTGAGAAGCCAATATCCACACTATATGCACTCTTGATGTTTTCCTTCAGACTACCTCTAGCTTGGCCCCATGGACAGAAATGTCCCAGAGTGGACTGAATACATTAGGTTCACTTCTGCTTAGTTTTATCGGAGACTGCTCTGTGATGCAAATGAAAGTTTTCATGTGGGCAAGTGGATAAGTGAACATGATCGTGAGCTTCACTTCATCAGAACATTCCTGATCCAGACTAATGCACGCACATAGATGCACGCAATATATGACACTGAAGCTTGTCCAAATCTTTAGGCATTTGAACAAAATTTGCTCCAACTCTCACTAAGAGTTAGGTGCAGTAATATGTTCTTTACATCTCTGGTGTTTATTTTATAGCAACTTTCAGACACGCATATGAAGGAGAACAAAACTATTGGGCATTTCACATCCACAAAACCAGCCCACCACATAAATTGTGATTTGATTTAGTCATGTCTTCTTTGTAATTTTTAAACATGAGCTTCAGCTGGGTTACATGGCAACAAAATGAAAGTGGATTCCTTGGATAGACCCAGTAAGTTTCACACTAGCTCACCTGGGCACTGTGGAGATACAAACAAGACATTCAGTATGCTTTACTACCTGAGGCCTCCTCCTAAATCTCTCTTGCTTGGCAGCCCTTCCTGAGCTTATGTTTCTCCACATAATATGTTAGCAACATTCACCTAGGTCTTACAAAGCCCAGGCAGGTGTCTCTACATGAGCTGTAGTTACACCTCTGACTGCAGTGAACTTAACCCTCAAGGGACTTGCCCCTGTATTGACTGTATCGACTGAGATGGCAGGAACTGCAGCACAAAAAGGACCTCATGGAGAGAGATCTTTCTAGTAAACGAGCAAGATGACCAGCACTGCATGTTATGATCACCAGTTGCCAAACATTGCTGTGATATCTCCTCTGTGAACCAGCAGCACCCATGGGACCACATATTTTGATGGTGGCCATATTCCATTGTCAATATAGGGAAGATTTCTTCATCAGAATTGCCAGGACCAATCATTGAGGCATCAGAGCTGGCCACCAAAGGCTCTTCTCAAAAAGTTAAACACTTCCCATACCACTGAAGCTTACCTGCCAAAAGGACATTTGAGAGCCAGCTGGTGTGTCAAAAGGAAGAAAAAAACCCTCCTGATCAGATGATTTCCCCTCACCTGTGCTGAACAGGCAAGGATCTGTAGGTCCTACCTATTTTTCATGGAAGCCAAGTTTTCTCTGAGGTTTTGTTTTTAAGAGCATGTACCAACCAACTGCTCACAAGGCACTTTCTTTAATTCTACAACAGAGGCTTTGCAGAAATGAAAATGCTTTTATATTTTGCACAAAGCCAAGAGCCCGTATATATCTCTCTTTGTTTTCAGAGGGAAACTTGGAACAGAGAGAGTAGGAGTAAATCAAAGCTTTTTTTTTTTTTTTTTTTTTTGCCAGCCCTCTTGGGTCTGCTCCAGCCTGTTGAGCAACTACTTCCATGCTTTCTGGACAGCCATGCAAAGCCATAGGGCTATGTTTGTACTGTTCATGGTGCTTCGACTGCTTTTGATGGTTGGGCACAGTGGCCCAACCATCACAATGGCAATCCAAGGAAGAATCATGCAGAGACAGAGGTTGTTCCACCCAACACAACTATCATGAACCGGGGCACCCAAACCTGCTTTCTTCTCTGAGGACTGCTGATAAACTGGAAAGAAATCCTATCAAGAATGAATGGAGGGAGACTGGTTTAAAGAGCAGATTGTGTCCATATTGCCAGTGGGATGACAAAGTCTACTTGGAACCTTGGGATAGTCTAAATGACAAATGTCGACTAATGCAGCTATGTAAACACCATGAGAAGCATGTCAGGAGATAACACTGCCCAACATTTCCATTTTTAAACATCTGCCTTTTTAATTTGTACATGATTATAGAAGCTATGAGGTGAAGGCAAAGGAATGCCTTCGAACTGAAGCACAAGGCTCCTAATGCCTCAGTCTCATGTATAAATATGTGAGTAATAAAATCCCTGCCAGCATAAGGCAGTACTCTGTTGAATCTGGAGCCTCTCTTTCCCCTTAGAGAAAGAAGTTCTTAATTGAGAACCCAGTTGTCTCATAGAGGATTTGCTCCAGACCCAGCCCCCATGCCCATTCAGTGACTCATTTGAAAACAATCATTTTCTGAGAGTCTTTGTTTATGGGTATTTGAGCAAATAAATGTCAGCTCCTCCTCTCTGGTTATTAATGATGCATTTGCTCAGCTTTGCATGCACAAATTCTGCATCCTTATCTGGTGTGTCATCTCAGACACAAATTGAATGACCGAGATAAGCCATGTGCATCTCCTGTACTTCAGCATCATCAGCAACAGCTAATCTCCTCTAGGATCATCAACTGAGCTCTACCTGCAGGGTGTCCATGAGGGCGGATATTGTAACAAGAGCTAGCATCTCGTCCAGATACCTTCTCTTGTAACCCATTGCGGGGAGGGCAAAGTCTTGACTAAGAAAAACAAGATTAAGGTGACCCCTGCAGGGTTGGCCTACACTACCAACTTGTTAGTCAACTGAAGAAATTAGGGACCTTCTGGTTCTCCTTTCCCATCACAGCATAATTTTTAAAGGGTTTGGGATACAGACCACTGAAGACTGGTACCAGAAGAATATAGCAAAGCATACTGGATTTTTTTTAATTAAAAAATGCCAATTCATGACAACTTAAACTGTTCAAAAGAAATAGATAATAGTATAGAATTTTGCTTCAAAAATAATAGTATTTTTTTAATTGCCAAAAATGTATGCTCCAGTTTTTTCTTTTATTCAAAATGCATTTCCATTTTAAACTGTTTACTGCAGATCAATTTTATTTTAAAGGTTAAAACCTAAACCTAGCATTCCAAAAATTTGATTTATCCATGCCACTTTTTACAGTTGGCCAATTAAAGAGAGGAAAAATAAACAAAATGTTCAAAATCTCAAAAATTTTCCTTAAGAAAAGAGTTTCTTGCATATATCTGTATTTGTCTATCAAAGGCAATTGAATATTTTTGACTCCACCAGAGAGGTGCAATGACAGTAATGGAATAATAGACTATAGTAACACTGTTACTTCTAAGCTATTCATCATTGTGATTTTTGTCTCCACCTCTTTTTCAGCCATTATAAGTTTTAAAAAAGGAGCATGACTGACGTCTGTCAGAAACTAATCCTTAATTTTGTTTATGCACTTGTGCAAACAAAAATTGAGACTTCCCAAATCTCATTGATTCAGCTGACTTAAAATATGGTCTGTACCAGTAGAAGCTGCCACCCATTTTCTCCCTTGCAGTCTTACAAGATAGAATCCAGCTGACCATTTTTCTAATGTAAGTCCCTGATTAGTTTCTTTCTACACTTGCAGTTACTGTAGCAAAGAAATAGGCATGAAAATTATTTTATTGTTTTTGGAGCCAGAAACCTGCATTGTTCTTTATTTCCTAGCTCTCTCAAGCTAGGAGACTGCAGCCTCAACATTCATTGGTCCCAAAATACTCATGAAACTTCCTATAGTCCCCATTTCCAGACAGAATTTAGGCCTCTTTCGTCTGAGATACTCATATAGCCTTATTGCCAAATTGCCTGAGTGTCTCACAGTCTTCTCTGTATTTATTTTCCCAACATCTCTGGGAAAACTCCATTAGTTAGGAATCAGACTAAGGCTCTCCCCAAAACCAGATCTTTCTTAGGTACCTGACATTTATTCAGGTGGAAAACTCCCACTGATTTCCATGATAGCAAAGCTGTTAAGTACACTGGAGGCCAACAGATATGAGCACATAATTATGGCAGCTTAGCAAGTTACCACCTCTTCCTCTGAGGTTTAAGGTAACCCATTTCACCTCGTGGTTCAGGCCAGGTCAAAAAGGGGTGCACTGACTGATCAGCAATAACTCCATTCCCTTAGCTTTTTGTGAGTTTATGAGCTTTTTTAAAGGAAGGGACATGTAACCTTTCTGAAAAAAAAAAAAACAACACAGGCTCTTTTGTGCAGTGTTACTATTTTGATTTTCATTTGCAGCTCATTAGAGATCAAGCAGAACTTCAAATGTTCATTTATTACCTTTATTTTCTCCCATTTTACTTCTTTGCTTGCATGTCTGGGAATGCACATGTAAGTTTGGGAGCAGGATGTTTGTTTTGGTTTTAATTTGCAGACATTTGGGGGGTAAAACTGATCTGATGGATCAGTTTTCAAGCGCTCTTCTAAGCGGCTTACCTGGGGTCACATACCTGCAGAACTTACATCTGCATCAGACTCTTGTGGAGGCTATACTAACATCTTCAAGTCTGAAACATCTTTCCTGTCGCTTCTCTGATGACCTTCATGTTGGCTATTCCCATCGATTTAAAAGCGTGGTGGTGCTTTAGAAAAAATCTGTGATAAAAGCTAAAAGCAGAAAAATAAAAGGAATCAGCTTTTGCTATTGCAAATAGCTTAGAAAAGGTGAGAGAAACACATGGTATCTCAGAGCTGATAGGTGTTTCCCTTTGTGCTAGCAGCTGATGGCTCTGACTCAGGTTCCTCATCAGACTGAGGTTGGTGATTGAAGGGCTTATGGACCCCTTCTGCCCACCTGTCCCTTGGCTACAGCAGCAATGCCCTTTGGCAAAGGAGCTGGCTGATCAGTTGTGGGCAGTAATTCCAAGGTATACACAAGGCAGGCAAATCTGCCCAATTTAATTAGCTCAACTCTTGCTCACAGTTTCAGGGTAGACCCACAATAAGATAAACTGATGTGTCTGTTTTAGTCAGTGATAGGTACTTAATTCTGTTCTTCTGCTATCTACAAAGGCAGGCAGATATTAGATAGATAGATAGATAGAACAGCCTGAAGTCATTATAGTGATAAATCTATTTATTTCACTGTATTTATATGGGATAATCTTCTTGGCTGAAAAATGCCCTCAAAAGAAGTCCCTGCGGCGTCAGTTTGCACAAACAAAGGCAAAGCAGCAACAAACAAATAATTCCATCTTGCATGCTGCATGGGACATGAAACACAAGGCAAGAGTTTTGGCCCTGGAATGTTTCCAGTAAAATATTACCAGAGGCAGTTTTGAAGGAGATGCTGTGTGTTTGTTTGGGGATCTGTGTGCACATGCCGTTATTCTGAGGGGAAAAGAAATGTATTTGTGAAACTACACCATGAAATGCAAAGAAGTTACTGTAAGATCAGTTCTGAAGCCATGTGCCTGGATTCATTTATTTGCAAAATCTGGGTAATTATATATATTTTTTAAGATTATGTTTATTTGGATGGAAAAAGAGAGAGTACATTTAGCCCTTTTTCTGAGGAATCTATTTTAATGTATTTACACAGAACAGCCTTTGTGGGATGAAGAAAGTTTTGGAAAAAGTCCCAACAGAAGATTAGGGCCAAGGGAAGGGTCACACTTTCCTGAATCATCTGTTATCATCAGAGACAAGATACTGATTGAGCTGAAACTTGGAATGTTCCTAGTCTGCCTGCTTTGATACTCCTGTCACTATAGTATTTTAAGTTACTGGCCAAAGGTATCTTTTCTAGCTTTTGCCTTCTCTCTGTTGTTCAGCAGGGCCTTACACAAGATAGTCAGCAGGGAGACACTGCCTTGAAACACGAGCAGGACCCAATTGCTTAAACATAGGCCATTTTAGAGCCTCTAGGGTATCCTCAGCATCCTCATGGGCCTGCCAGATCAGGGGCAGGAGCTACACAAGACCCTCCACTCTGCATACGCAAGGGGCCAGGTGGGGCACACCACCAGTCCTAAAATGGCACCACTTGCTTGGTGGCAGCCTAGTCCCACACAGAGAATGCATTGTTTTCAACAGCAGAAAGACAGCTTCATGGAAAACAAGGGTGCTCCCAGCTCCATGTCCCAGTCACTCCCTGGCATTTCTGGTATTATGCCATTTGCCCATTCCTCTTCTCTATCTAGAAAAGACTGGGAAAAATCAGCCCTCCCCACCAGTTGCAAGCAGTGCCATTGGAAAAGTCTGTTACATGTGATGGAGCACACATTGGCAAGTTAGCTCCCCACAAAGCGTGCTGAGAGAGGCTATCCACACAGTAGCCTTGTGAAGACAGGATCAAGGCAGGATCACGCTATGGACATCTGTGTACAAATGTAGCCACTGGGCCAGAGGAACAACACCCAGCCAAAGACATGGGCAGTTCGATGGAGACCACCTTTTCTTTTCACTGCTTTCCCACAGCCACAGAGCTGTCCAGGAAGCAAGGGTGAATTCCCTGGGCTACCTCATCTTCTAGGAGATCAGTTAATTCATCTGTCTTACAGTGTAGATTAGCTTGCATCAGACTCTGTCATCTTGTTTAAACACAAGGCTGGTAAAGCCTGTCTTCCTTTACACGTTATTCATTCTGCTCCTTTCCTCATTAAAATTCTTGCCCTGTGCTCAAACACGAGCAGTCACTGTCATTGTCAGACATGTCATTTAAGTCCCAGTAAATCATTATTAATGCCAGTGTTGTTTGGAAACACAGCTATTAATAGAGTTCTCCAATGGAAATGCAGAAAAGTAGCCAAGCCAGGGGTGATGGGTGAGCTGGTGTTACCTCCATTTTGCCAACAGGGGCTCCCCCTCCACCACTTGCAAAGGACAGCAGCTATGAAGACCTGCCAAAGAGAACATCCCATCTGCCTGGTAAAGGCATGCTTCTGCACTGGCCCATAGCAAGCTGAGCCTACCAAGAAAGATAAGCTATATCACAGGGAAAGACACAAAAAATGAACCTCTAAGAGTTGGAAGCGGTGGTTCACAAAAGCAAGGCAGTGCTGTTCCCAGCCACCTGTCATTATCAGCTGGCTCAGAGGGGTATTTTGACATCTACGGCAGACAGGACCTTTTCCCTTCCCTGGGTGGGAGCACTCACTCCTCCATGCACCTCAATGTTGTAGTGATGAGTCAGGGGAGGGTTGATGGATGAATGTTTGAACTAGCAAAGCACGTGGAGACTGAGTGTTTATTTTTCATGTACAATAGCATAAATCCTGAGCACTCAGCCCTCCCCAAAGGGGAGCAGTCTGGCTCTCAATGCACACTGCCACCCTCCGTCCCACCTGCTGCTGCCCCAAGCTGTCTGGAGAGTATTCATGGAGAGAGGCAGAGGTGCTGACTGGGGAGACACGGCAGGGAAGGGGAGAGAGTCTGCCGGCAGTCTGCATCCGTGAAGCTCACAGATCCAAAAGTACAGCTTTGCCTCTGAATTGTAAAGAGGCTGCTGCTGCTTTTGCCATCAAACACCTGGCTCATGAGAGTAAATCGTAGGAGTAGGTTGCCCAGGAATACAGTGTCTTCCCCCCTCTCTCCCTCACTTGTCTCTTCCTTGATAAAAAGAAGATGCTCACAGACCCAGCTCCCATCATACTCATTGTCCTCTGGAGAGTGAATGAGAGTCACTTCATTAAGAGATACCACTGAGGAGCCTGGACTACTTCAGGCTCCAATGCCTTTCACTCCCCAAAACACTGTCTTTTCAAATTGAATCCCTTGGAGAGAGTGACCTGAGGCAGACCAACCCTAAGGAGCTCCATCCAGGAGGCATTTGCTTCACACCTATGGAAGACAATAGCTTGTGTGTGGTCATGGGCCTAGCATGGGTGGCTTGGGAGAGGTGTGATTAGGACAATGGGAAATAAACCTCTGATCTTCTCCAAGCACAGTCTCAGTGAGTGTGTATGTATGTTTGTTTTGAGAGTGGGGGGAGGAAGGACAGAGGGCAGGTCCCACAGCCTCAGGGGCCCACCAACATGGTGAGATATCCCCCATCTTGCTCTTCTCCAACTCTATCACTGCAAATAGCTTGGCTTGCTTTTTTCTCCCCCTTTCTTTTTCGTGCTTTCTAAGACTCTACAACTCACATGAAAACATGCAACCTGAATTGGCACTGTCAATTCCAGCTGACAGATCTCCCATAAAACACACCCAGCAATAAAAAATGTAATTCCTTTTCCCTCCCCCACAAGAAAGTTCAATTAAAGTGAGACAAGGAAGACTCCAGTGGATGGCTGTAGGCAGACTGCAATTTGCTGGATTTATGAAAAAATGTAGTAATCTTGCCAATACTTTGATGAGGACCACTTTGTGCTAACAAAATGAAGTGGTATTTACTCACTGGAAGACATTAAATCCCACTGAACTAATGGGTGGGTTTTAAGACTGCCCTAGGTGCTTCACCATGAAACCTGGTGTGTTTTACCAGCAAACAATCAACTCCCACCCACTCTCCTGAGCCTTGTGCTTCTCCAGAAGCCCAGGGCACTTGCAAAGATTCCCAACTTTGCTTTCCTTCCCCTTCCCAGCACTGCTAGCTGCCACAGTGTTTGGAGCTCTGTGTGCATTTTCTCTCTCCCTCCTGTGCAGCTTCATGAAGACTTTCTGACGTTTTAATTGCAAAACCTGCTCAGATGCAGACTGAAGAAAGTAGGGGAAGTGAGAAGAGGCAGCCCCTCCACTCAAACTCCTCCATCATGTGATATGATGGGGATCTTCAAGGACTGGTTCAGATCAGAGCTGTGCCCCATGCCCTCACCCTATCCAGTGAGAGCCTCAAGTGGGAGGTGAAAAGGAAACCCAAGTAGTTCTCCTTACCACTTGACCCTATGATATTTTAACCCACCCAAGGTTCCTGCTTTGCAGGCCAAATTCACTCCAGGCAATAATATACCTTTAGGATGAATCTGCCTCCACCTTGGGGATCCAGGCATCTGCAAGGTCTGTCTGGCCCTAACACCTTTACATATGCATAAGCAAAGTGACTTTTGGGTTATCTGCTCCAGGTTTCTACCCTGGGAAGACACGTTGCCCAGTGGCTGGGAATGTTTTTCCCCTTCACATGCAATCACAGCTCCAGTACCCAGCACCTCCTCTGCCTCCACCCTGGCCACGAGCCACTGCTCTGCCAGTGTCCAGCGGTGGAGGGAACAGAGGGGATGAGTATTAATAATGCTGTGGCCACATGCAGGCAGGGAGGAGGGAAGCAGATGGAGGGGACAGGAATAGCTGTGTGAAGAAGGTGGAATGATAACGCAGCAGGTATCTGGAGCCTTTCAAGGGAAACCACAACCAGATGTGCTTGTGGTGTTGTAGCAGAACCTTGAGGAGACAGCTAATGGGGACCCTTTGATCCTCATCTCTGAGGCAGGCAGAATGAGGGGCCAGGTTTGCTCAGGGAATGGGAACTGAAAGAAGGAAGGGCAACATTTATCCTGAAGGCTGGTGGGAGTAAATTCCTCCTTTGCCCTCTAGAAGGACGTTGAGAAGTGTGGCAAGTGACCAAGGTGGCAAGAGTGTGAGGGGAGAGATAAGGAGAGCATGGAAATGGTCCCGAGTCTTTGGATTTGGGTTTCATCTACCAGCAATGCTTGCACAAAGAGATGAGGGCCCTGCCAGCGACAGAAGTGGGCCCAGAGGAGGCAGGGCCAGTGAACCCCACTCTCTTGGCACCCAAAGCCGGGGCTTCAGAAGCAGGCTACATGGGTAACAATTTTGGCAGGGCCAAGAGTGAGTGAGACACTCCTCCTGCTTCCCCACTGCCTTGCTTCTTGGGTGGCCATTTACCTGGGGCAGAAAGGGAGTGCAAAGTACTGCACGATCAGGAGGGGGAGAAAGGGTCAGGTAGGGGACAGGAGGAGAGGACAAGGAGGACAACAGGGTGGAAACTGGGCCCCAGATCCCTGCTGTCACTTCAGCTTCATGCTCTTTCCCAAGTGCCAGCTTCCTTCCCCCCCTCGCCAGCCAAGGCATCTCCCTGCTTCCTCTCCCATCTCTGCTCAGCCCTGCAGAGCTTGGCGCTTGCTGTCGCTGCTCTTTGGCACACTGTGTGGGGTGGGACATGGGTACAAGTCACAGGTTCAAGCCCACAAGTATGTATGTGTGCACATGCTCTGTTTTGCAAAAACAGCGGCAAGGGGAGAGAAAAGTCAATGCCAGCTTTTCCTAAGCTTTGCAATGTGCCTGTCTTCGCTGACAACTCTCCAGGGGAGGAGGAGAGGTAGGCAGCCAGGAACGCCGGCTATGAGCGGAGGGGGAGGCGGAGGAGGTGACTGTTCGGAACAGGGATGCTGGCTTGTGCTGTGGGTCTCGGTGGTGATAGATCAGTGTGGGATGCCAGAGCCAGAGTGCCTGTGGGGGAAGCTTGTACTGTCTGGCTCTGCTTGGATGTTCCCTCATCTTTGATAGAAACAACTGAATTTGCGAACTTGTTTCCCACAAGAAAGGCCCTCAGTGTTCACAAGGGAACAGATTAGGGATTGTCCTAAATCCTCACGGTGGCCAGGGCAGCAGAGAAAGCCAAGTACCAGATGATTTCCTTGGAATGTAACAAATCTCACAGTGCGATAAGAGCAACAATAGCTTTCCCTCCACCCTCCCTCCGACCTCAGACCCTGCCATTTCACAGGATATTCCTCTCTGGGCAAGCGCTTTGCAGCAATAGCAAAGCAAAGGTGAATCCTAATGAACTCCAGGGCAGACGGGTGCAGAGGAACAGGTGGAGGGCAATGGGCTGAGCTAAGAGAGCAAGAGACGCCTCTGTGCCATCTGTTCTCCCCCCTACACAATGCTGCTTTCCACATTTGGTGTCTCTGCATCAGTGAGACAGTGCTGAATGCCTCTGGGCATTGGGGAAATCTCCAAGCAAAATACTGAACTTTCTTTATCTGCCCCAACCATGAGTCTCTTTCTCATTCAGAGAACAAGACTAGATTCCCTGTTCAGCCCTAGCCCATGATGAATTTGGATGCCACATCCCTCCTACATATCTTCGGAGATTCATTAGTGCGCATAGACCATGGGGGCAAGAGAGCCTTTGTACATCTTCTTTCCTTCACTGCATGATTCTTCATCTCCGCCCGCTCTGTCCTTGAAAATGGTCAATGATGTCTCCGGGGTATGTAGACCTGCCACCACTGACATCCACAGGTGAATGGAAAATGTAGCCCTGTGACTTTCTTGCAGGCTTTCTGCAAACTCAGGTAAATACCCTGGCAAAACATTACACTCAGTTCCCAGTCTGGAAGTTAGGCTTGGACCCATAATAGCTAGAAATGTAGCTTTAAAAAAATGCAAGCATTGGTTTTACATGATTTGCATGATTATTGTAGCTTATGTATGTTTGACACCTTTTCTTTAGGTATAGAAGTCACATACATCATCAGAAGAGTATCACAAGAGATGGTGATGCTGATTTAGTGGAGGAAACTTCTATCCTAATTATTGCTCTGCAAATGAGTCAGCAAAGCCTGAGGGGTATTCTTTGTTAGAGAAACTACACAGCCTAAACTCTTGACTATGGAGGGTTAAAGAAAGATCCCCCTAGACTTGCCACGAGACATTCAAGCAGCCATTCTCCTTGTGGCCTTTAATTCTTACATCCCAGCTAGTCTCATGTTTACATCACCAAACATGCTGAGGATTATTACTTTATTGGCTTGCTTCAGCATCTAAAAAGTAGCAATAAATGAAGATTCTGTTGTCCTGGGCACTGCACAAGCACAGAACAAAAGGCTGATCCTTGTCCTGAAAAACTTAACAATTTAAGACTACAGGGTCCTGAAGGCATTAAGCAGATGAAGCAGCACAAAGTTGCCATGAACAATACAATACAGTGACCACCTCATAAACTCCCTGCTCTGCAATGGAGCTGGTGCACTGTACATACAGCCTGTGATCCGCCCCAGAAGCAGCTGCATTTCAGATGAAAGACAAAAGTTGCCTATGACACCAGTACACACAGCCCTCGGGTGAAACTTTCAGTGACCATAGCACAGCTATTATAGCCCATGATTCTCGATGGCAGTGATGGTGGGTTTTAGATTAATATGCCGTCATTTCATCATTTACACTAAATGCCATGGTTCTTTGATAAACATTTCAGGCCTTTTTCCAAACAATTTTTCCATTCAGAGCTGATGAAAACAGGCTGTCAGCACTCCTGGTAGAAACACCCTGCTCGTGGCAACAGTCACTGTCTGGCCTAGTGGTCTCCCTGGAGAAAGTCCAAGTGGGAAGGCAGTCTCAAGTCTTCATTCCTGGAGTTGTCAGGGCTGGGAGGAAGGTGACCACTGTTTCAAGAAGATGATGATGCTCCTCTGAAAGGCTTAGGGGACAACACAGTGCAGTTTCCATCAGCCTGGAGGCTGGACTGGCACCAGCCTGCCCAGACATGAGGCCTCTAACCACCACCACCATCCCCAGGATTTCATTGTGGGGACTGTCCTCCAAACACTCTTACTCTGAGCTCCATCACATGGAGCTGAATGCATACTGCTTCCCAGTCTGGGAGAAGTCTGAACCTGGAGCCAAAGATTACACCACTAGGGTCCATCCTATCTACATGAGATAATCAAATTCACAGTTGTTAGGCCCAAACCCTGCTTTTAGAGACTGTACTAAGCTAAGGCAGGGCCCATGGGGCCTGCTGGGTCCATGACTGGGACCACAGTTGGAAAGAGGTCCCTGATAGCCAGTTGCAGGCCTGGTGTGGCATCCCAAGCTTAACAAGACAAGTGCACCACTTCCCTTGACTTCTGCAAGGGTCCTGCACATAAAGATCCTGCAACATCTTTCTTTTGTGCCTCCAAAGTTTATGCTTAGGAGTTGAGTTCACTATGGTGATACTAAAAGACAAAGTGTAACCACAACACAAAGCAGGAGGGAAAGAATGACAGTCTGTACATTGAGTTATGACAGTCTGGCAATTATTTTGGGGGATTTATTAGGCTATTGTGCAAAGACTCCTTTACTGTTTATGACACACCATAAATACCATCTGGCGTCTCCCCCCTCCTCCCCAAACAGGGAGCTGTTCTTTGCCACAATGCTGTTTGCAGGTCATCTTGATAACCTGCCCCACAGGAGGAAGTGACAAAAATAGATCTCCCTGCTTAAAAATTTTCTTTATTTGCAGTAAGCACTGATATTTGGCCTCTATTGATGTAATCAAACACCACATTGATAGCGTGTGAAAAGTCTAAAATAAAGACTCCCTTAATCTGGAAATCAGCACCTGGAAGTGTGTGATCAAGGATAGCTGAAGCGGGGGGAGAGCAGCGTTTGTATCCAATATACTGAGGCATTGTTCAAGATACCTAGCTTTGCTGAGGGCCAGTGACATCAGTAGAAGATAGCTAAACAGCAGGTTGTTCCTAGTTACACTCCCTTTTTCCATCTGCACTTTACTCTAGGTTGATTTTGAGGACTTATGTTGCATCACTGTTACACCACAGAGGCTGCCATATCTCCAGAAATGTAAGAAGCATCCACAGTGAATGCTCAGACTAGACAATGTGTGAGGAGCTCTATATGGACTATGCATGCATGATACAGTCACAGAGGGATCTACAGAAGTCCTGAAGTTTCTGGGGAGCTATTGCACATGAGCATTATACTGAAAACTACTTGAATCTCATAGCTCTGTTTAATCTCACATCGTCTGCAAGGTGTGCTCATTCATACACAGCTCACAAGAACAACTTTGATTCTAAGGCTTTACTTTGATAGGCAGGAAAAAGTAGGCAGAGAATTCATAGGTAACAGCAGCTTCTAGGTGGAGGTTGAAGCTAGACACATCCAGGCCAGAAACTAAGTGCAAATGTACAGTCACAAGTATAACTAGTCCCTGAAGCAACCAAATTCCAGCTGATGGTGCAGCCTCCAGCACTGGATATATTTCAGCAAAGATAAGGTGGGTTTTTTTTCCCCTAACTGGTATACTGTGGTTAAAACAGGGCTGAATTCATGGGAATCCTCAAGTCTCAATGTTGCAGACAATTAGAGAGGTCTCTCCAACTTTATAATCAGTGAATCCAGGAGCCTCTGAAAACCTCTACCTGGGCTCATATGGAAGGTCAGTAGAAAATAGCCTAATTATCCAGCTAAGGGACATCAGCTTTTTAATGTTAACTAATCCCAGTGAACAGCTGACAAATGAGGCTATTTAAAGAACTATTTACTGTCATTATTCCAAATTGAAAAATAAATTGTTTTGAAAAATTCAGAATTGCTTCACAAATGATCAGAGCTGAGGAAAAAGACAGAAAGGGTCAGAGGACATATTGTGACTAGTTTCACTTCTCTGAAACTGGCTAATCAACTTGGCTTAATTACAGAACACAGCCTCCTCCTAGCAGAGAATGCAGCATAGAGAAATCTGTGGGCAATTTGGATACAACAAAAAAATAACATCTCACTGAAATCCCTGATGTCCCCATATTGTTTGCATAGGGACTAAGTTGTTCCATACACATGAGTTCTTGTTTATATTGTTTGCTGCCATCCTCAAGAGAAGATATTGTGGTAGAAGGGGAGAATGAACTAACACACTCTAAACCATTCCTTAGCCTCTTAGCTTCATGTCACGGTAAGTAATGAGTTTGGTACTACATCATGGCAATGTTATGACAGAAAGCAAAGCCCTTCTGACCTCGAATTAATCCTGTCTTCTCTGAGAGCTTTGTTTCAGGCTTCACTGGGGATATGTGTGTGTAACTTTAGATGATTTCTGAAGGCATTTCAGATGTTAGCCAAAAATGTGGTTTATATTTATGCTGTATTTTGTTGCTTCTTTCCATCCAACATAATTTGGGGGAAGAAGGGGAAATCTCAGGTGGAAAATCCCTTGAGATCCCCTGATCCCCGGAGTAGCAAACTTAAAAATAATTATCAAAAGTGTCACTACTGCATGACCTGTATCTGCTGAAATGCAGAGAGCTGTGTTCAGGGTTAGTGTAGCCACTTAAACTAGAGGCAGAAAGTCAAGACAATCACACATTGCAGGAAAGTGCTGGTTATCTCAGATTGGACAGAGGAGAACGAGCCAATTTATGCAACTAGACCATAGAAATTAGAAATTAAAAAAGACTGTGGGGTATTTAGACCAAGCCAATGTTGCATTGATGTCTATGGAAAAGCTCCTATTCTGTTTCAGAGAAAAAAAATCTGTCCCCGTTTGGTCTACAAAGTATCTCCAGTCCAGTCACTATTAGCCAGTTTCTGTCAGTCAGCCTTCCCTTCCAGCTGTGTTGTTCCTGTCTCTGTCAGGATGCCTGAAGCATTTGTCCACTTTCTGACCAGTGAGTAGTTTTTGTCTGGTTTATTTTAATTTTTATTTAATACATCTGGTTTTAACTTTGAAAGAAGATGGATACTAAGGGGAGAGTTTCTTTGCTTACTATAGTAAATTCATGCATTCAGTTTTCTAGGGTCAGAAAAAAATTAGAAAGGGACAAGAAACTCCTTGAGTTTCAACTCATAGGTTTCATACACCTATCCTCCCAGCTAGCAGAGAAGAGCTTAGCTTGACAAGGCTCTACACATTTTCTAAGTTTTTTGAGTTACAGTAGGCAGGAAGTGAGAATAACCTTATACCATGAGTTGAGTAGATCTCTGCTGGGAGTTGGGAGACAAGGAGTTAACACTGAGTGGTAGCAAGATCACAGCTGTATTCTGGAATGATTGGACTCTCCAGGGGCAGGGCTGGAGCAGCTGAAGTGAATAGGCAATTTCCCTGGCATCTCATGAAAGAGGTGGACTGGGCTGTTGATAAGTTTTATTGTTTGATTGGGGGGTAGGGAAGTTGGTCTTTGGGCTCTGCAAGACCATCTTTGCATTGGTGTGGAGGCTAGGCTGGAGGGAAACTTTCTGAACCTTTTGTGTCATGTGGCAACCCTTGAGTTTTTGTATTTCATAGTTCCAGTGAAGTGTGTCTCACCAGTGACAGTGAGGGAGCGATAGATGGAAATACAAGGAGCTGTAAAACAGCCAGAAAGTTGTATTTTTTTTCTTGTAGTAGAGATGAACAGGAAAGGAGAGGTTTGAGTCCCATGGCAATAGGTTCAGGGTTAGCAAAATCCCCAAAGCTTTGTCTGTTTCAGCTCTCCTGTCCTTGGGGAACCTCTACCTTTTATGGTCTTGGCTGTCTTCAGCTTCCTTGTGTAATTGCAAAGAAGAGAGCTTAAATTTCAGCAATGAGCAATTGATTGCCTGTGGGTTTTTTTTTCTCTCTTGTCTATGACTGTTTCATATGTCCTCTTCTTTGCTGCTTGCTTGAAAGAGTTGAATTCTTGTGAGCTGTTCAAATGTTGCTATTTTGAAGGGCTTGGCTGAAAGGCTCTAGTCCTGTCCATGTAATGGTCCAGCTTTATCTCACCCTAGGCAAATAAATCAGGATCCTGCTAGCTTTCAGCTCCCTCTGCAGTTAACAGAGAGAGAAACTGTCTGAGGGTTACACAGGTCATCTGAGACCTGAATTGCAGCCTGGAGGCCCTAGTCTCTCTCCACTGACTGAACAGGGAGCTCATGTTGTCTGTGCTCCTAACCTCAGCAGCTGAGCTACCAGCTGAAAGTCAGGGGGCTGATGTAAAGGGTGTAAATGAGCAGGGAGGAGATGAGAGGGAGTATTTCTGCCAAAGCAACAAGAGATATACTGAGAGAGTACTCTGGAAAAGGACTTGTGCCTGTGCTTAGTGCTTAAAAGGGGGGAGGACATCTGTCAAATACACTAGTTCTCTTTGCTGCAAGATGGGAGACAGAAAGAGGAGCTACCTGGGAATATGGTAGTTCTTCTGTGACAGAGGAGAGGGAACAGGATATGGAAAAAAGTAACAAAGGAGAGTCCTCAGCTTTAAAAAAATCAGTGGGGCTGTAACTTACCCCAGCAATGAGAACACAAAGGCCTACCAATGACCGTGTTGTTGTGTTTTTCATAAACTGTTAGGATCCCTGCCTGTGCAAAATTGCCCTCCTCCACAGACAGGCTGCATATCAGGCAACCAGGCTGCCTCTACCATTAACTTGCCCAGAATGTAACATTGCCTTCTTGCACCTCTGCCCTTTACTCTCCTGACTTGGACATCCCACCAAATGAGCCTGTGCTTTAGAGCAAGGCTCAACAAGAGGTACTGTTTCATGAGGGGAGGTATAAAGTTAAGGTCTTGGAACTTGTGGCCATTAACTTGTTTTTGGGGCAAGAAAATTAGTCTTTGTGCTTCTTGGCTCCTGCTTGTGTGCTGCCCTCTTAAATTCCCTCTGCAAATCCTATGGATTACAGTATTCCCCATCCAGAACCAGTTTGTACCATTGCTGTTTTCCACTAAATAGCTGTCAGGTGGCTGTGTTTCAGTAGCAATAGTTCCCTTGAGTCCATGAAGAGACTGATTGTCAGAAATATTAAGCACTTGTGACTTCTAATGATTTGATAATGAATGCTCTTTTCAGCACAAACCATCTTATTCTCTAATGTTCAAGCATTTGTCTCGCTTCCTTCATGGGGCTAGTCCATTTAAACTAGTAGATGGTGCAATTAAATGGACTTGGCTTAGTTTGCTTTCAGGGTTTTTTTTTTCCACTGTTGTCTCCAGGCTGCAATTTTTACTGTCTAGCTTTCAGAAGACCAGCCAGACTGATTTTCTTCCACTACTCTATTTGCATGCTTTCCTGAAGCATCTCTTCCCCGTGGTCCAAGAAGAAGGCACCGCGCAAACCAAGCAGCAGGTACATAGCCAGCTAATGGAAGGAAGGTGAGAAACTCCTGAGAGAGGAACAGGAAGCAGGAGTTGACCCAATCTGGCAAAAGTTTATCTGATGCCCTTATTGGAATATCTGAAGATGACAAATAAAAGCGATTGGCAAATTTGCAGCACCCCCACCCTCCCCCCCCCCAAAAAAAAGGGGGGGGGGAGTCTTCCTGAGCCAGTAGAGGGCACTTCTCCCAGCTGGGGGACAAAGAGCTTTGGTATGTCACAGGGAGGAGAGTTTTGTTCTCCAACCCATGCTTTTCTTCTGTGGTTATAATGGAGGATTTGAATCTGTGGCACTGTCATGCTTACATCCTCCATTAGGTATTAAACACACTAAAAAGTATTAATTTAGTTTCACTGGCAGAGCACTGATCCAAGAGCTTGTTGGCAGCTCACCTCACTGTGATGTTTCTGTGGTCAGAAGCAACAATCAACAGCAGTAACAGGCAAGCGGGTCTCACAGCATCCCAGAAATGGAGTTTCATTAAGGAGTGCCATGGTTCAGTGCATGGGTGTCTTTCACCTCCTTTCTATTTGAAGCAGAACGGTCAAGAGAAACAGCCAGCAAACTAGTCACCACCACAGCCTATTGGGAAGATAGGAATAATTATTTAAACCAGTCTTGAATTTCTCATTGGTGTGCATCTAATTAACAAATTCCGTTTATTCCTGTAACTATTGTGCAACAATTAGTGGGTGTTAGATTGAGCTGTTCTGCCGACAATTTCAATGGTGTAATTTTGCCAAGATGTCTCCATTTTGCCTGCAATGCCTGGTGCCACTGAGAACAGTCTGGAGGTGGTCAGAGCATTTTGACTAAATATGCTTTTGCTGAAACATACCATCAAAGCCAAGAGCATTTTGGGGGATGAGGGGAAAGGGATTTCAAGCAAGTTTTTCTCTGGCAGATTTCTGAACTCTGAGACCTGCTGGTCACTTTGGACAAGAGAATAGCAGACATCTGAATAAAGTACAAAGCTGAAAACAGATGTTCTGACACAATTTTGCTTCTCACATGTGTTTAAAAAAAAATGCTGATCCTGCTCCAGGGCAGAACAAAAAAAACAAATTTCAAAATCTTGAAAGATTTCGCAAAGCTGAATTGTCTTCCTCTGGCAGTGCAAGCGCGCCCGCTCTGCAGCACAGAAATGCTTCTCAAGCTTGGGAGAAGGCACAAACTCCATGGAAAGTGCAGGGCTCCTGTGCCTGGTGCCAAGGACATTGTGAGGTGTTGAAGCCATGGCACTCTGAGGGTGAAAAATGGGTCTCTTCTTCAAAGAAATCTTGCACCAGAGGGAAGACTTGGATTGCCATAACATGCTGCTCCTTCCCCACTGTGTTGTTTCCAGCATCCTCTTCCTTCTGCAGGGTCTAGGGGTGGGAGGTTGCCTCCTTGCCCAAGATTTGCTGGGCAAACATCTCTCTTCACTGTGATACCCAGACATGCTCCTGAAGCCCAAGGCAGCAGCTTAGGCCTAGAAAAAACCTCACCTACCAGAAAGGAGGTTCAGATAAGGTTTTTTGCCTTATGCTAGACCAAGGTTGTCCTCATTTACAATACAGAGCTATAGCTTCTCTTCCATTCAGGAGATCCCAGATGCCAGAAAGAGCTGGCTAGCCACAACTGTAACTATGTAAGCCTGGTCCCAGAGCAAGTATTGAGCTGTAGCTGCAGGCATTTCATTTCAGGAGTCCTCACAGGACCCCTGAAAGACTATACAGGCTGAAGATCAGGACATGGCCCTTCCCCAGTGGCTGAGCTCTCTAACACTGGGAGGTAAAAAGCACGAAGTCCTGGTAACAGTCGTACCTGGCACAAATCCAGCCAATATCCTGCCATTGGTGTCTGCCAACATTAGGCTGCTGCTGCCTTCTCTCCCGGCCTGGTTCTGCAGGTGGTGAGCTTAGCCCCTCCTGGCCAGGACAAGTACCACATCCACCATTCCTTGAGGTATTCCCCCTTACTCATTAGTCTCCATCTTGGCCAGGTTGAGTCTAACCCAATGTACAAGGGTTCATACTGCTCTTATGTCAATTAGTACTAAGAGACTTGGCTGCTCTCAGGCCCTTATTTTTTCCAGGGTGAAATGGTCCTATGATGTTTGTTAGCCATTTAGGACACTTGCTACTTCTCTGTTTGACCATCACCACTCTCTTCCTCTTGCTTTTTATGTGACTCCTATAAATAAAAAGCTGCCTGAGATATCCAAAGTGTTGCTTAAAAAAGAGGTGGGGGGAGTGTGCTGGGGGGAATGGGCCATTACAGAAAAGGCCAGGTGCTTGGCATGTCCCCAGCTTGCGAAGGTGGGAGCTGTCACGAGTCTGAAAAATATCAGTGTGGGAGATATAAATAAAAGCTTTAAAGCCAGGGTTTTAGAAAGTCATCTTTAAATGCTGCATAATTTATAGCCTGCTGCAAAGAGGGGAGTGCCTGAGCTCTGGAAGCCAAGCTAACCCATTTTTTGCTCCCGCCATAGTTGGGCTGTTCATATATATATGCAGTGAGGAGTATTCTGGGCACCTGAAATTTGGAATTTTAACCACCAGTGCTTCTACAGACTTCTCTGGGTGCCTTTCTTCTCCTGGTGCCTTGGTTCTCTTTTTGTGAACTGGAAATAAATATCATTGGCCTCATACTGTAAAAACTGGGCCATCAGTGGAGATGCTGAACTCAGGTGGGACAGTGTTGAGAGACAGTGAGAAAGTTAGCAATAAATAAGCAGGCTCTCCTGTGACTCTATACAAGTGATTTACTCTCTTGTTGATTCAATTCCTTCTCTGTAAAACAGGGATTATCCTAAAAGGTTGAGAAACTTCTTTCGATAGCAGCTACAAAATGCTTTGCTTTTCTCTTGCAGAACAAAGCTATAGGAAAGGGAGAGGGTAAGAGCCTGCCCCAAGGAGGGCCAAAATAGCTGCCAAGATGGCTTTTACAGCAATCATTTCATCCAGCCCTGGAACTGCATCCACCTCTAGGATGTAACATAGCAGCTGTGCTATCACCATCCAACAATAATAAACAACGGGAAGCAGAATGGGCTTTCAAGGTAGCTGAGTCTCCTGAGAGGATCTAGCCCACCACATTATAATGACACCCCCCACTCCAAGCTGAAAACAAGTCTGGAAAGCATGAGTCCTAAAACAAAAAGATAAAAAATGCATGATGTCAGAGCATTAGTATTAACGGCAAAACACTATGGTGCTGATGTCTTCCCCAAAAGGTGGTCCAGTGCAGGCTCCACTGCCCATTTCACCCCCTTGGAGGGCTGAATCCGTGGCAATGCAGAAGGACCGGTGCCACCTCTCCAGTCTCTGTTACCTTACTTCTCCCCAGACATCCTGCATCCAAGCCTCGACTTGTTCGGAGCCTGCTGAGCTGGTGAGATTTGACAGAATCTCACCGCCCAAAGTGCCATGGCTTGAGGCTATAGATTTAAGCAGAAGCATTAAGCACCCTGCTCTTTAACTCATTTCTAATCCATTTATTTAAACTTCAGAGTGGTTTTAAAGCACAAAAATCAAAGGCAAGAGCAATTTAGAATTTTCCAGCCTGACTCTGAGATCTAACCTCTGCACATATCCTGGCTGCCTTTAAAAGTGCTCCAGCATAAAAGCACAGTTTGTGACAAAGCATCTGGAAGGATTAAAAACTTTCTGGGATGGAATATGCTTCTGTCAAGGACCTCTTTCCTATCTCAACTCAGTTGCCAAAAAGGATCTTTCCTCAGGGGGCTTCTAACCCACCTGAGGGATTTAGAGAAGAATTGCTGAGAAGAGCATATAACAATTTGATTAAGGGATAAACGTAAGAGTGAGAGAGGCAGGGGGTAAGGGATAGGAGGGAGAAACAGGATTAAAAAGAAAATAAAAGAAGTGGGAAGTAACTGAGCTGAATGAATCAATGTAATATGAGGGTTCTGGAAGCATGTTGTGGATCCAGGGTTTGGGGCCTGTTTTGCTTCCTGGTGTGCATGACGTCCTTAAACACACCACAAAGCTACAACCAGGAGGGTATCAGGGAAGGTGGGCATGGGAAGGATAGAGTTGAAACAGAGCCTAGGAAAAGCAGAAGAGCAATGGGATTTTAAAGAAGGGAATCAAGCCCTAATGTGGGCTGTTCATGTTGCCTGCTTGTTTGTGCCTCCTCCTTGGACAATGCTTGGGAACTCACTACCTGATCCTTCCCACCTTTGTTTAAAAAGCCATTCTGGGTCAATTAATCCCTGCTTCATTTCTTCTCATTCTGTCTGGATAGTCTCTATGAAGTGAGTGGTAACCAATCTCCCAGCCCATGGAGTCAGTCTGGTTTCTTATTTCCTTATTCGTTAAAACATACACCTTAGAAAGGCTGGAAAATATTACCATAGCCCAGGAGACTTGATCTTCAGAATAAGGAACCAGTATTTCAGCCTCGGAGGCAACGTGAGTCTGGGACATGAGACAGAACTGGGTATGAAAACAGGCCCTTCAGCTGAGGAACAAGCAGTCTTTGGACACGCTGCTGTTTTGGGGGGTGTTGGGGGGGTGCTGGGAATTTATTTATTTATTTATTTATTTCCTTTTTACTTTCTGCTTCCTCCCCATCCCTGAGTTACAAACTGATGTGAAATGAAGAAGCTGCCTGCTAGGATGGTTTATTCACTCTTCATGATCTCTCCTGCATGCCAAGTCTCCTGCTGTGTTATTACAAGTGTATTTCTGTACACCACCATGCTAGGTGTTGTACAGATTTAGACCAAAAAAGAGAAAGAAAAAAAAAAAAGAGAAAGGAAGAAACACTGGAAAAACAAATTGTTCATTCACACAGTGCTAGTGATGCCTGGTTTCCCACTGATTTGTGTCTGGTGATTAATGAAAACCTCTGAAACTTTTCCTGTTCTCAGGACTCTAATAACACATGAACTTGTGCTACTACTTATCTCTCCGGATCTCTCTCTGGGTGTTTATTTTTGCTTGTATCTCAGAAAATCTCTGAGATCTCTATCACTTGGCCAACAGATCCAACAGTTGTTTGGAGAGGAACAGACTGGCACATACAAATACAGACAATACAGTTGCACAAGCCTAGTTTCCTTAGGAAATTGGGTGAGAAAGACCATTCCCAAGAATTAAGGATGGGTCCTCCTGAAGAAATGTTATTACCTCACAGCCAAACAAGTTGCAAGATTTTGGGACTCTTGTGGTCTGAGCTAAGAGACAACCAGTTGATGCAGATGGACAGGCAGAGGAGTTTAACTGAACAGACATTATTGAGCTTAGTCAGCTCAAGCAATGCCAACAGGAGCTTGAACTGCTATTTCTCCTATGTCTATGCTGCTTGCAACTAATGAGGCTCGGAAGGCATCTACCCCACATCTCTGCTGAGGTCAGAAAGTTTTAGGTCAGCTTGTTCAGGCATGAACTGGAATGGGGAGGACATTCCACTCCGTTGGATGGATGCCTCAGTTCAGCTTCCCTGTTTTGAGTTGCATTTCGGAGAGGACATCCCTGCTGCATTCTGGTGGTGGCTGTGGCTTTGGAAGACACACCTGAACTAGCTTTACTACTCAGTGGAATAGCAATGCAATATATGGAGCGGCATCCAGGGACTCAGGCTGTAAAAGTGGCTCAGAAAGTTTGATAGATACCCTGCAAAGCAATACAACAAAAAGAGCTTGATTCAGTCTGTCTCATGTCTGTTCAACTGCCTTTAGCTGGAAGGTAGTTGTATGCTAGGAGAGGGTGGATCCCAGCACTGTTTAGTGACAACTGGGCTGGATAAGGTGCCCCCACTAAACTGGAAGGTTTAGCCAAAGAAGAAAGAAGAGTTAAACTACTGTAAGTGCATAGAGCTAACAAAGGGAATGAGAAAGGCAATGGCCAAAAAAACATTCCTTATGGTGACAACTACTGCACTGAGGAGTTACCCCAAAGAAATAATAAGAACTCTACATTTTTTTTTAATGTGTTAGAGCACAATGGAGATGAGACCTGGAGTAGAGACCATACGGCACAACCTTCTACTTTCCTTCAAGAGCAGACTGGAGAAAGAGGTCTAATCAGTCTCCACTGTCTCATCTTTCTACAGTCATTGCTGGTAAGTCTGTCTCCAAAGCATGTGTGGTTGTCATACATGGTCACTTGTTGCAAACAGCACAGTGTTTTTAGGGTATCGTAGGAAGATATGAATAGACAAACTATGTCAAACTGGTCCTTGTGCTCCATGACACTGCTGCTGCTGCTGGTGGCTTATGGCAGATGCTAAGAAAAAAGATTATGAACAGGGTGAATACAGAGTGTTTCATTCCCCCACCAGTCTGCAGCTTCCAGACATCCAGAGCTGGAGCTAAGACCTTTCTGCTTAAATAACCGACAGTGCTTTTCTCTGGCTGCCCTTTACCTTTGAGATCCTGACTCAGTGCTATCAGATACCTCTGCAATGATTAACTGTCCTATGAATATTATATCAAAAATACTGAGATTTCATTGTCTCTGTTTATATCTAACATGGAATAAATTTGCCTATATGCTGATCATGTGAATCCCTCCCTTGCAGTAGGGTATCCATTACTAAAGAATCTCATCACCAAGCAGCAAATATACCAAACATTTGTAGGGGATAATGATGGCACAAGTATATATTTATTCTTACTTATGTTTTAGCTCCATTACCACCCTTCTCCCCAGCTTATCCTATGAAGGGCATAGTTTTTCTTTTTCTGACACTTTGTGTGGAAAACCTTTGGTCATGCATAACATTACCTCTCCATCTTCTCTTTTGTCAGTCATGAGGCTAAGTCCCTTGAGAACAGCCTTCTGAGAGATGCTTAACACATTTGTTTTGGGGAGGAAAGCTAAAGGGAACTTTGTCACTTTTTGGCATAACTCCTAAGTCTTAGAATCAGGCTTGAGCATAACACAACTTTTGGCAAAGTTCTGTGTTGTCAGAAGTGATGGGTTTTGGTAGGGACTCTTTTTTCTAGACATTAATGCTCAACACAAATCAATATGCTTATTTGTTTCATTTCTCCTCTGAATAGAAAGAGGGAGACAAGAGGGATAGAAGGAAAGACAGGTCGTTATTTACCTGTGCTGAAGGAAAATTCACTATGATACACACCCAGCCTAAGCAGACTGAAATGATAGAGTGCAGGTGTAATCATAAATGGCCATAGAAAATATAATCTCTTGTGAAGAATTCCCAAGGCACTGCCTTCATTTGTTGGTTCCCAAGCTTACCTGAAACACAGATAAGTAAACCAAGAAAAGATCACTTACTAGTAAAGCCTTCCTCCACCCTTCCCCTCCCTTCCATGGCCAGCTCGTTCCCATTCAACATGTTCACTGACTTAGCCAACTTGTCCCTATTGTTTGTCTATTGTTTGGCTAAGTCACCTATGGAAAATGAGAGGTATCAGATGCTGTTCAACCGAAACTTGAAACTGAGCATAAATGCAAGGTGGGTATTGTATCCCTTTGCCACTTACAGAAACAAATGCCTCTCACTCCTTTTCTCTCTTGGTCACTCTTGGCTTGTTGATGACTTGCAATGTTAACTGTTCACGCTCAAAGCCTGCTCAGCCCTTGAAATAGGTAATTTATTGTGGTGAACCCAGCGTTTAATGTTCTCTAGCCGCAAGAACTATACAAGACAATTTTCGTGCATTTCTCATCACCTTCTATTCTCACCCCATCCTCTCCCCTGACATTTAACAAGGACCTGCCAGGGTAAGAGACAGGAGAAAGTCCCTTGGAGTCAGCAGGAACTAAGAGGTTCCAACTCATTATGAGATATTCTAACACAGAGAGAGTCACCAGCTTTGCCAGAATCACCATGTATCTTTGCCTTGAGGACAAATATATTGACTTGTCCTCTCTAAGTCTTTGACTGCCCCTGCATTATGCGGTCTGAAGTTGCTTAATAATTACTAATCTGGTCTGAGCCTGAACTACACATGGATGGGCTTCCCTGACCTCTCCCGCGATACTAGTCCCATGGTCTGATTAATCTCGAGCAATATGAGGTTCCCACCCTCCATTTTTGTGGGTTCCTGGAAGAAGTCTCTTAATAGCAACTAAGTCCTTGGGTTTCTTAGATCCTGACTGGATAGAACTGGGCTGAATATTTGAATATTTTTCCTTTCTTTTTTATTATTGTGTTTTTGTTTTCTTTTCCCATGGAAAATGTTGAGATTTCACCAAACAATGAAAATGTTTGGCTGAGAGCCCTCCATTTCAGTTCATAAATGCTCCCCTGTGGGACTTGTAGCTGGTATGCTTTGTATCCCTGTCCTTCCCTGTGAGCTGACATTCCTGACTTGCCCACATCTCTCATGATGCAGCATCGTCCCCTCTCTTGCTGAGACAATGCAATGCACCATACAAGTCATATCACCATGGTGCTTTGTGAGAAACACAGTTCACATGGCAAGCCCAGCCATTAGAGCAGAATGGGGTCACAAAGCTTTTGAATGACAGCCTCTAGGAGATACTGTCCTAAGATTTCTCAGTTGAATATCCAGACCTCCTGCCACACTCTGAAACCTTGTTGAGAGACTGGTTGTAACTTGACACAAAACAATTTTGCTCTTATTGAACAGCAAATTTTCCACTGAAAAATGCTCTGATGGAAAATTTCAAGCAGTCCCAGAGGAAGTTCTTTCCAACACCCTTTGCATTATAGTCTACCAAATTACTCTCACTTTTGTTGGATTTCTTGTCTATCCTCTCTGCTTAATCTCTGATAAGGGAGGGAGATCTAGCTTTTACACAAATGTGAGACCAAGACAAGCTGACATGCATTACTAACAACATATGGAATGGTTTGTACCTTTCCAAAAAGACAGATTTACAAGGTAAGCTCTCATAACCCCCTGAAGAGAGGAAGATGTTTCCCTGTCTTTTTTATGTATTAACATGAAACAAAAATCCTTTCAGATCTAAAACCAGGGAATAAAGATCCCCTCTTTATATTTCTTTGCAAAGGGTTTTGAACCTCAGTAACCCACTCAACTTGTTGGAGGTTTTTTTTTTTTCTCTTAACTAATTTCAGGCTGGTGAAATGTGCCAAACTGCTTGAACTAGCAATCTCTCTCATTCTTTTTTTTCCTTTTTTTTCTTTTTTCTTTTTAAAGACAAGCAAGGGAAAAGCCGTGTGCTGTTATTTCTGACCCCCAAATGACTGGACATCTCAGTTGCTTTCAAACAGTTTACTTTTACACCCTTTACTGTGAAAGCCAATGTTCACACTGACTGCCTAGTGAAATAAGAAGTCTGTTCACCTAGGCTAGTAAGACCTTACTTCTTCCCAGACTACCAAACAGCTTTCAGTTTTCAGTATCCGATGTTTTTAAGCAGGGTGCGTTTGAAAGGGGGTGACCCACAGGTCACTGGGTATCCTTTACCAGGTCACTGCACCCTACAAACCTTTCTTTTTTTCTTTTCCTTTTTCTTTTTTCTTTTTTCCTTAACTTAAGGACTTGCACATATTCTTTTGTCTGAAGTGATGCGGCAGCAACTGCTAATTGCCCAGTGGCATTTTTGCTGTGGATGTGCTCTAGATCAGCTGCGTTTCAGCCTGAAAAGGGGGGTAGGGGGCATGTTTATATACTTGCAGGTGGGAAAATGCAGTAGACAGCATATTCTGTTCCAGGCTAGCTGTACAGTTCATCTCCAGATCCCAGGTTCCCGCATTAAATCCTACCCCCCGCCCCAGGGAACAGCCTGGCAAGCTCTTTTGACCCAACAGCACTGGCAGCTGTTTGGCAGCTTCTGAAGTGGATCCAATCTGGTATGAGTTTGCTACACTTTCATTTTGTCTACATCTTCCAAACAAATAACCGAGTCCAGAATCCCAAGCTGTGTTTTGCAATGGAAATGCTTCAACGTCTGGGAATTGCTTCTGCTGCAGGGAAGGTATAGAGCACTGTTAACTGTTTAAAGGGTCAGCAAAGGGAAAGCAGTCTCACATTTACGGGCTAAACATTTGCCTTCAGGGCTTCTTAGTGAATGCTCTGTGGTTAGAGAACCCGGTGAAACTGAGGGAGCCTGGAGATGTCTGTCTCTCTGGGTCAGGGCCCTCCAAATTCTTGGGCCAGCATTTTTTGTTAATTTGCAAGGTCTTCCATGAATCTTCTTTTACTATGAAACCTCTAATTGGAAATCCTATACCTTTCCTGTTCAATATAGCTCCACTGAATAACTGTAAATCCCATCCCACAGCCTTGCAGATGACCAACACGAATTGGGAATTATCTTAGTTTTCAGACAGACCTAACTTCTCATGTTTAACACCATTGTACTTGATGTGAAGAGCAGCAGAAAGGAGAACTTGGCAGTGTTCAGGCCCACACAGATGTCTTTCTGTACCTGGACCTTCCTATATATCCATATTCCTATAGTCCAACGCAGGAGAATGAATCAAATAGCAGCTGACCCAAAACCATCACTTAAAATCGGAAGACAATGTTTGGGGTAAATAAGGCTGTAGGAAGGCCAGTTTTTCATTCTTGTTTGTGCAGTGCTTGAGAGAAGAAAAAAGTCATTAGGAAATCTTCCAGCCAAAGGTCTCTAGAGCCTAGGTTTTGCTATGGTCTCAGACCTAGGTTTTGCTATGGTCTCAGAGTGTCCGCATGGTTGGACTTCATGGATTAGCTGGATTATACTTCAATGTAGATGTGAATGGACAGTCTCAAAACCTTTCCAAGCAAATATGTTTGCCTTATTTTACAGTTGGAGTACGGGAATGGGAAGAAAGTGGGCATCCTGCCCCACTCCATGTAAGAAATCAGTAATAAAACCAGAAGTGGAATCCCTGACCTTGCTTTATTCCCACTACTACTCCTCTAGGCCCATTCCCCCATTCCTTCTTAACAGACCATTCCTTTCTAAAACCTATTTTAAAAAAAAAGCTTACACTAATTTTTGCAACTTTCCTTTAGAATTTCTTATCTCTCCCTATGAGGAATCCTAACTGGATAGTTAAAGAGACAAATTCATCAAGATCTTCTGCTCTATTAGGTTACATATGTCTTGATCACAGAACTGATTGCAGTTCATTCCATCTCCCAGCCCTTCCCTAAGTTACTTCAGTGCAGCAACAGAGGGGCTGATCCAAACTTATATGATTCCCTGAGGAAGGCTGGTCAGTTAGGATGCATGTATCTTTAAACCAAAATTTGCCCAAATGACAGATCAGCTCAATGCAGAATCTCTACTTTTCCTGCCAGAATAAGTTTTATTCAACTTTCCAGCTGCTCTGACTCAGGTCAGTGACTTGCCAAAGGTCAAAAGCTGAGTCAGGAGCTTGTAAAACCCACAGTTCTGCTGGCTCTCTGCTCAACTGAGACCACATAACCCCTCTAAGTCAAACCCCTCCTCACTTCCATCCATATCTCCTAACCTGGACCAGAACAGCTTTCTTCTTGGAAGAAGTAACAGCCGTTCCAAACCCTTAACTGAGCAGAATGGGCGCAGCTGCAGTGGAACATACCTGTCCTTTTCCTAGTCCAGTACCTTGCAAGTATCTTGAGAATGGCTGATGTCAGCTAAGTTCAGAAGAAAAAGTTATTTTAACAAACTCACTTGCAAAATACCTAATCCCTAAGGCATAACCAGCTTGGTTCCCCTTCCATTCACTGCCTACCCCACAGCATGGCCCTACCCCAAGCTACATCCAGCCCCCAGAAATTCTTCCAGACTCAGAATTGCAACTCTCTTTCTCTGATGACAGCCCTGGCAGGCAGATACCTGGGTCATATTTACATCCTTTTTTGGGCATACCCCTCTCCTTCCATCCTTGCTGCAGCTCTGCCCTGATCACACTGCAGGGCATCCTGCAGCTCCATCATGGTTCTGCCCTAAGCTGCAATCCCAGCTGGTGGGGAGATGGCACTGGCTCTCAGCCCAAGGACTGACAGAATTTGGATGGGACTCATCTGATATGGTGCTGACAGCTCCATCTGAATTAATCACGTTAAATGTTCTCTACAGCCCACTGGGATGTAATCAGTATAGTCAGTGGAGCCTTGGGCATGGATCATCACATCCAAAAGTAACTGTCTGCATTCATACAGATGAACTGTACTCTGAAAGCACCCATTTCTCCTTCCTAAAAGGGAGCTAGAGAGACTAGCTCAGATGGTAACCTCCACATCACAGACAGCTAAAATGAAGTTGGGCAAGTCCTCTATTGTACCCAACCAAACAAATGGGGAAGGCAGATTTTCTTCCCATGCAAAATCCTCCTCTGTCTCCACTTCTTCAGTATTCACTTCTTCATTGCATCAGAGCAATGAACAGTCTAAGATTCTCTCCATCTTATGCTGTCTGGGAAAGCTCAGTCAACATCTATCCATTGCTAACTCTCATCTAGAAGCCACTATCATATTTTCTCACAGAACAACTACCATTTCATCATAGTTTTCTTGTCTTAGAAGACTGTTATTCCAGAATCGGTGTAAACCATTCCAAGTGCAGAGGTGGACGTTCACCTCTCAGCAGCAGCATTGTCATTAGATTGGCTTATCCCAAAGAGGAACCCCACCTAAGTAACTTAGGGTTCATTCACAGTTTCTTTGAGAACAAACCCTTAGAGGAATAAGGAAGGAAGAAGAACAAATGAAAGCACCAGCCAAGCTCAAAGGGTACTTTACGGTGGTGATCCATCAGGAGACACCAGGATATCAGGTGTCTTTTCTGCCAAATAGCTATTAATTGTTTTTGAAACAACTTGCTCATAGAGAAGCATGACAAATAAAAGCAGAGGAGAAAGGAGGGAAAACAAACCACAAACCATGTTGTAAAATTTGCTGGGTCAGTGTTGTGCCAAATCACTGGAGACCCTCGGGTTGGAGGGGGTTTTGCATTTTTTAAATAAATGCATAGAATCATCACTCCTCAGCAGGCACACTTGTACCCATGACTGACCGTCTTGTGGCTGTGCAAAGTCTTTGTGATGATCAGATGAGGGGATGGTGCCTCTTGAGCAAAGAATTTCATACAGGAAGATCTGAACACTAGCTAGCTATTTTAGCATATTCAAAGTGATATCTTTCCTACCTTTAAGTTTGCTTTCCCTGATGGGCTCTCAGAGCATCTGACAAAGTTGATCAGGAGCATTATTGTCATAGGAAAATAGTGATGCGGAAACTGAGGCACCAGTGTTCTTATTGGCTCTACACTCTACCCAGCACACTGGTGTCAGAGCTGCAGAGAGACTCCAGCTCCTCCCATCCTCGTGGGCAGTGATAGCCAATATTTCCTCAATGTTTCTTTCATGGCATGCCTCCAGATGAAGCCTTCATAGCAAAGCTGGACTAATATCTCAAAATAAGTACAGATACCTCAATGGAGTCTGTAATTATTCTCTTTGCTGCCTGGCTGCCCTCTTCCCTGCCTTCCCTTCGGGCCTGGACACCTGTGCTGAAGCATGATTGCCTCCTCATTTATGGCGAACAAGTCTGGATTCTCCTATTGTACTTTTTAAGACATTTTGAACAAATCTGGTTTCTTTTTTCTCTGTTTTTGCCTTGACGTGTGTTTTTAATTGGATCCATTACTGTTCTTTCCCTGCTTGCTAATGCTTTTCTTTGGGGAAGCACAAGTTTTTAACAGCCCTACAAATATTCACTCTTCCTTGCCAAGCCAAGTCCATTTCTTGGGGATAACCTGGCTCTGACCTACTTGTCAGTTATACAACAAATGCTCTGCTTTCAGATTAGTCTACTACTGTTCAAATCCATACCACTTAGCCATAATTTGTACACCTGCAGGAGAGCAGCAGAAAGTCACACTTGGCAGCTGTTTCTTCAGGAAAACTATCTGCTTCCCCTCAGGGAAATCGTCCACCAATCCCAACAGTACTGACATTTAGGAATGCTTTTCGTTGGTACTCCACTGTCCTTTCACACTCCCCCTGGAATGCTTTTTCTCCAGCGTCTCAAGTCTTAAATCATGCACCAGTGTCAAGAATTTCAACCTCTTCAGTTTCTCTCCAGTACCATTTGCTTCAAGGAACATTCCTGTGGTTCTCTGCCAGGCTCCCTTCCAGAAGAAAAGATTCAGGTGGCTTCATTCCCTTTGTCATTGCCAAACGTTTACATTCCTGCTGACACTGCCTGATAAAAGTGTCACACACAGGAGCACTGGCAAGAAAGCCTGGCCTGTACTCTCTGGCCATAGTTATATGGCACAGGGTATGGAGCAACTGAGAAATGACTGATTCAAGTGCCTTCGGCTAAGAGACCCAATGAACACATTTTGTACTGATGACTAAACGCTAATTAGCAACACTTCCCAGGCTACACTGGCAGCCCGAAAGCAAAGGATTCTTTGACTCTTTAACAATTGCAGTGATTAACTAAATTCTCTATCTATCCTCTGGGTGAGAGCTTCAGGATCCTTTCTTCACTGGAAAAATTGCACTCTGAAGACACTCATGAATACATTCAGTGGCTCTGTCTGCACTGCTCCAAGAAAGGGTTGCTAGAGCAGTACATGCAGCCTGTTCTACCTCACACCCATCCTCAGGAGAAAGGATAGACTCACTCAGCAGGTTTCCCTTTGCTAAGTTAATATTCTTACCATGGGAATGGAGTTGCAAATTTCTGTCCAGATCCCCTAATAAGATGGTTTTGGTCAGGTGAGCTGTGATGTCTTTGAACTCTGCAGCTTAGTGACAAAGGTCAAAGGTCAACATCTTTGAAGTTTCAAGAGGAGGTTTGATGGTCTCATCCAGACTTCTAAACTAATCTACTACCACAAGTACTGTGATTTAAGGCACAGTGGGATAGGAGATAGCAAGCCATAAAAAAAATCACAGGTTATATGTGTGATCAGTGGCCTCAGGAGCTTTCTATCCATTACAACCAGATCTGCAAGGAGCACTTCCAGGCCTCTGTAACCTTGCCTTGCCTGTCAGATCAAGAAAAAGTGGTTGCTATGACACCACAAACCATATTTCTCAGACTGAGCTGTGCCAAAATTTCAAACAGATGTGGCAGTGCAAACAAGAAGCCCCCTTGGGAGCATGCCAGGAGGCTCAGACAATGAAACAACATCCAAACATGGTTAGAAGACATTCAGAGCCAGCACAGAAAGAATGGCCTGTACATGTACTTTCTGGCCTGGCTTGCAGCTGAGCCCAGAGCAACTCAGCAAACAGTGGTCCTGGAGAGGTTTGAAAGAAAGTTGCTGAGTTGGGAACTCTGCTGAAATAGCACCTGCCTTTTTCTTTTTTTTAAATCTGCCTTCTTTTCTTTCTCTCACTTTTTTTTTTTTTTTTTTTTTTTTTTTTTAGGGCCACATTTATAGCTTTTTGCTGCTTGGAAAAGCTAACCCCAGGCCTGTTTGGCATTTGCTCTTGGCCTGAGCCTTCACATGAAGATCCTCTGTAAATAGGCTAATGTTGGTTTCATTTCCACTCTGAAAGCGAGAAGAGATCCTTCTGTTTCAGTAATGCTTTCTTCTCTGCTGTAACAGAGAGGGTTGGAACAGGGCAGGAGGGGGGTTTTGGCTGGAAACACCACCGGCCAGATTGGAAAGGTTCTGCAGGAACAGGTTGGCTTTGTCAAATTGTTTGCCTGAAAGCAAAGTTTCCCAGGGAAATATGCCAGCTCATCTTTCACATTGAAAGGTCAGAAACCCACTTCCAGGGAATTTGGACATTTTGAGGTTTCACTCAGAGGTGGAATGAATTATTTTTATTAGAAGTGGGTTTTTCAAAGAGAAAGAATATCTCTCCTTAGACTAACCAGGAGAGTTAGAAAAACAGATGCACTTTCAGGCTCACCAGTCCTTCTTCAGGTCTGAAACTGAAATGCACCATTTTCAGCTCCATACAGGTGGGAAACACTTGTTCCTGGTTTAACTTCTATATGTCAGCTGTTTAGACAATTTGAGCAAAGAGTAATTAGCATCTGGGGGAGCAGGGGAAGAGATATTAGCAAAAGGAGAGGGGCCATAGTTAATAGTGTAAGACAAAGAGAGGTACAGGTAGCTAGAGGCACAGGAAAGCTGTGTGTCACTGTTGAATACATATATTTTTTATATCCAGTTTTTGTATCCATTTTTTTCACAATTTGTTATTATTCTTTTTCTCTTGTGGCAATTCTGGAATATTCCTGGGAGCAGGAATTGTGGGCTTTAGCTCCTATCCTACACTGGGATTAAAGAGCAACCAGTCTGCTGTTCTGCTGTTCTGAGGGTAGGCAGGAAGAGGTTGGCATAAGAACAAACAGTCGGGAGAATTTTTGTCTCCTTTCTCTGAAGAGCAGGGAAGCCTGTGTGGCCCCCATGAGCAGTGTTAAAGCAACTAGAGTTACCCTCACTTTTCTTCCAGATGCTGTTTGCTATTGGTCATTGTGTTAAACTGAACTAGCTGGTATATGGAAATCCCTGACCCTGACTCTTCTCCATCTCCACCTCTTATCCTCATGGGTGTCCAGTAGCAGGATGAATTTAGCTCCATGGAAACATCACTTGAACAACCCACATGAGAAATTGAAAAGGAAGCATCTCTTGAATGGCCCAGTTCTGCTGGTGGTGGTGCAAAGGGGAAAAGGGCATTCCTGAAATTTGAATAGTGAGGGAGATTTTTGTGAGTGAGAATTTGAATGCCTTGGGAGAACAGGCAAAACGAGACCCTCTTTGCTGTAATACATTTGGGTCCCCAGGCAATTCTAGGCATGAAACTCTCACAAATTCCAGGGGAAAGGTGGGCTAATGCAATCAGTACATCTCTGCTTATTTTATTGAGAGATAACTTATGAGACCAAGTCATGGATCACAGCCCTGTTCTCTGCATTTTTGCAGGTGTGTGGGCAGCAGAGGACATGACAAAGGATGAAGGAATGATGCATGCATGTTGTTGGAGACCAACTCTCAAACAGGATGGTCAGTCTGGGGAAGCTCAAAGGATTATACTTGAAAGTGCAGTAGTATTTTTTCACATTATGTGCACTTCCTATGAGAAGCTCCTTTGCCACTGAATGCTGTGGAGGCCAGAAGCAGGAAACGGGAGAGTTCATTGAGGATGGTGCCTATTAAACACAAAGGTTTACACAAAGACAGCCTTCTTGGGAAGTCCTTAATGAGCTGATTAATAGGAGTTGGGAGGTCCTGGCTAGAGGATGGATAGTGCTGTACTCTCTCTCTTCCTTACGCTTTTTCCTTAGGCAATTCACTACTGGTCGCAGTAGTCTGGTCTGCTCAGCTGGGTGGACATTCAGCCTGACCCTGCAGAGGACATCCTTTCTTCAGTATAACACTTGGGGACTGGAGTGTCAGTTTATTGCCCATAGGTTGTATTCAGCCAAGGGACCATCTTTACCCAGTGAATCTGAAACCTTTTTAGCAACAAACTCACTAAAATTAAAGTAAAACATTTGGGAAACTCAAGCTGGACCCATCCAGTGCTGTCTGACCCCAGGAAGCTCACATAACAGAGATATTTCACTAGAGAGAACAAGAGACAGTGAGTGACAGGTCTCACAAAGAGCAGCCCAAAATTCTCTCCTAGGAAATTCATATCATGTTTACCAGTGCTGTCAGCACCCAATGCCCAGTTCGATGCCACAGCAATGCACCTGCAGATGACTTTCCACTGAACTTGATTCCAGTCCATCTCTGTCTCTCTTTAGCTAAGCAAGGTAGGAAGGTCCTTATATATTTATTTATTTGACTTACTGCACGTAAATCAATTCCTCCTTTGCTGTCCTGGCAGGGTTTCAGAAAGCAGGAGAATGCGTGGGAGCAGAGGCTTCTGAATGGTTGCACTGAACAATTCCCTGCCTCCTTCCTGGCACGGAAAAATGGTTCCCCAGCACTGGGATCCCATATTGTTCTGCTGGAAAAGACAGAGCCAGGCATGCTCTCCCTGGATCTGATCTTATCTAAAAATGCTCCCATCACTGTGCTGTATAGGTATGGGATGGCTGTGGAGAACCCTATTTTGGCAGTCTTAAGCAAGCTGTATGGGAGCTCTGATTTTCACATACCCTGCAGCACATTTTGTCTCCTTTACATCTCAACTTTTCTCTCCCTTTGATCTAAGAGAGACAGAGCTTCCTCCTTTAGTCCCTTGTTAGGTTTCAGGCCCTGGAAGATTTATGATCATTGAATCATGATCATACAAAGCCTGATTCAAAGTAGGAGAAACCTCTTCTTCTATCTGCCCTCTCTAAGCAATAAGTTTCCAACCTGAGCCTGACCCAGGAGAGAGAGGAAAAGTGACACGAGGAATATCAGGAAAGAATCTCAAATTGCACAGCAGGAAATAAGATATTTTGTGTGAGAATAATCCATTGGCATCTAACCCAAAAAGCAATTAGTCACCAGAGACTCACAGTGGGCAAAGGCCACAGAGTGTGGATTCAGAGCTGGATCAAAAGTCTCTTCCCCCTTCACCAAAGTTAAGTAAGTGATATTTTTTAAACCTGGGCTCCCACTTGCAATGGGCCTAATCAATTTTGCAGTGGTGTCCAACCTGGGAAACCTTTATCTAAAGTAACATACTTCTTCCTTTGGGATCAAGCAATTAGGGCATCTTGGTTAAAATGAATTTCCCCTAATTTCTCTTGTAGCCAGGTGCCAGTAACTTCACTCAGAGGAAAGCCAGTGGTCTGGGAGAAATGGAAGAGCAGAAAGAAGCTGCCTGAGATATATGATTTGCTGTGCTCCTTTTTTCCTTTCCTTCATCCAGATTTCTTACATTGCCTCCTGCCCCTGTGTGCCTTCCTCACTCTCAAGGTACATCACTGAACCCCCAAGCCTTTGGTCCTAGAGGCCTGGAGAAGAATCTGTGGGGCACACATCAGCAGGGCTTTCTTATCAGCTGGAAGAGTGCCATAAGATTTTTCCCCATATCGCCCAATATATTGTTCTACAGCAGCTGAGCTAAAGATTGGGGCTGTAAGTATCCAGCAAAGCAATACTGGCACAGCCATGCAATCACTGGTCATTTCTGAATAAGGGTCTTGTGGCTTAGCTGGGGACCTGAGGCTATGACAGGTTTCAGACATGATCCTGCCCCTTTCTAGCAAACGTACCTTCTGAATAGCAAATTGGCAGACACACCAAGTTGGCTGGACCCCAGGCCTTCCTGGATCCTTTCCCTGACTTCTCATCATGCGTGTTTTAAATTACTGTTTAAATCAAGGATGTAAGTGATTCAGGCCAAAGGGTTTTGCTGAAAGATAATCTCATACTTTTTCTCTGGCGTCCTTCCTTGTGCTGATCCCAGCACCAAAGGCTTGGGGATCATGAGGGGGCTGGAGCAGCTGCCTTTCCATGCAGCGTGGAGCATGGCCCACTTCTTTAGAGGACCAGAACATTTCAGCTAACATTTCCTGCTATAGGAGGGACATGGGACAAAAACTACATCCCAGATCTCTCCTGTTTATTGACACATTGGAAGTTGTAGCTTTTAGTTTTTTTGCTTTTTGTTTGTTTGTTCTTTTACAAAAGCGCTATGCTCATTCCAGGGGATTGAGAAGAGTTGGGGGCTGGTGGGATGTGATGGTGTGAATACTATGTGGACTGTTCTGAGAGCAAATTTAGTTTTGCTGAAATTTGGCTTCAGCGACCTAGTTGGTCTGGTGTTTCTCTCACAGGGAACGAGGTCACCTCCTGCTGACATGTGGCTGTATGGGGACACACTCCACAACCCCACCTGGCAGTCTAGCATGTGAGCTGGAAGATGCCTTTGGAATCACTGCACACTGGAAGAAGTGTTTTAGAGAACAGCCCAGCTCCTCTGAACTGGGACTGTGGGACCGAAAAATGAGGGTGAAGGAATCTAATATTTGTTGCCAAACTCTTTAGGAAAGGGGAAACTCTTCCTTAATCACAGTGCATACCCCAACTATGTGACAGTCTCTCAAACTAGTAACATTACCATTACCACCGGTAATATTCGAAAGCAGAGGAATAGCCTATCCTATTTTGGAACATGTTTTAGTAATTATCTGCAGTACTGAGCTCGCAGGTGGATAAGAAAGGGAAATGAATTTTCTTTCCTGTTACCTTTAATTTCATTGCACATACCCCTGGTTTCTGTGCCACAGCAATGCTGAAACCAAGATGCCACTGGTGGAATGGCTAGTATTGGTGAACTGGTATTACATCCCACTTCAGGTCCAAGCAGGAGCTGGTTGAATGGGATCTGAACGGGTTAAGCATGCTATATCTTTGCCTTTAGGCTGATGGATAAATTTGAAGTGTCCAGCTCAGATAATTGCTTTGACGTAGTTCTGCCTGGTCTTAGGCTTTGCCTAAGAGGTTTTGTATGAGGGCTTGTTACTGCTTCACCCTCAGCCTGCCTTTTTGCATTTACTTGTCTCTCAAGCTCTTTCTCTTTTCTCTCCCTTCTTGTGTGTTTCTTTATCTCAGCCTTTTCTGCTAAGCTTGAAGTTTGCTAGACCTAAGAGGCCTTGTTTAAAAAGCCCAATAAAATATGATAGTGGCTTTAAAAAACGCACAAACATGAACAAGTCAAAGCCATAAATGCATCCCCAGCTGAAAAGGCTCTGCACACAGACTAATGCTCTCAGGCAGGATTGAGGTTCCTGGAGTTAGTCTGAGGGACACAAACCACAGTTACGTCCACCCCTAGCTTCATGTTCAATCTCAGCACCTCAGCAGAGACCTCTGGATCCCTTCTGTAGGGGATGACTTACAGACCCTTCTAGACCTCAGCCCTGCCTCAGTTAATTACAGTGCAGCTCTGTTACTCTCAGGACTTGTATTCTCACCAGTCCTTACCAGAGATTTTTATCCAGACCAGTCTACTCATGCATTTTTTCCTGAGGCCTGAACAACTACACCTCACTCTAAAGAGCACAGAAGCCCTCAGTGGATGGGAGGATGCCTCCTCACTGTGGATCGTACCTACTTTTGGTTTTTCATACTTGATTGCTTCTCTTGTGCTCTCTACACACTGAATCCAAACTGACCTATCCCAGGTGGACATGCTGCCAGTCATGCCCTGTTCTTGTTTTATAGATTGGAGAACACAGACTTCTAACATTTGCCATCCAGCCTTTATAAAAAAAGTCTAAGTATAGATATGTCAGTATTGTTCTCAGTTTGATCCTAAACGCATGTTACTCTTTTTTAAAAAAATGCTGTCATACACTTGTCCTCTATCTGTTTTCTGTGGTCAGGCAATGCTTTCACTGGCATCTTAGGAATGCTCATGGAAATATTCTGGTAAACATTAAAACCATTTTGATTCTATGAGAACTCTGTGTATAGATATAGTCCAAGGTTTCTCACAGCCTTAATTTTTTATGACATCTACTCAGACATCCAGCTGGGACCTCAGCAACATTGAAAAACAGTCTCTGTCAGATTCTCTGTCTTTCAGCTAGAAGTGCAACAGGAAGGGATATTCACATCACCAGAGATATCTGCCTTTACCTAATTTCTAAATCAAGTTACTCTCACAGAAACAACATCACAGTCATCCCCACAGCTCAGCAAAGGTTTAGGAGCAATGAGCTATTAGACAGATGGATCATATTACTAAGGATTTATCTGTGTGACAAAATAGGCATTACCCATCATTCTCTGGAATCTATTACAACTAAGCATTAGACCTAACTTTACATAACTTCTGATGATTTCAAATTTAGAGCCAGAGAACTAGGCAAAACTAGAACACCAAGCCTCACCAGCTTGAGAGAAGGTTGGAAAGAGATATGAAACCACAATTCCAGATGATTTTTAATCAATTTGGCCTATGTAAGGATACATGGTGTCCTTTGTGAAGTAGAATCTGGGTGGTTTGGGAGGCCAGTTCATTCATTTATCCATTAATTTTCTTACTTAGTCTACAGTGTTTCTGAGATTATGTTGTTTGTACTTTCTTCCTTCTAGAACTAGAGTTTCCATGCAAAGCCCTCCTAGCACTTACATGTTAAAAAGAAGAGATTGTTGGTAGTTTTATGCTCAGGAGGAAGCCAGATTACCAGACCTAGATATGGAGAGAAAATGTTGTTCTTTGGATCTGGTGCCCTGATTCAAGTACACCATGACAACAGGGGGGTCTTGTTTCTCTTCCACCTCCTTTGTCCCATCAGTGTTTCTCAGTTTTACTGGAACAGGCAATTCTAATACTCAAGAGAGGAGCATACTCCACATTTAGTCCTTGTCTTCTCTATCAAGCTGGCCAACTAGTGCCAGTGGCCAAAGGGCCACATGCTCCATCTTCTGCTCCCTCGAGTTATCTATTCCCTGAGAGAAGAGACACAGCCAAGCATAAAGCACAAACACTCTGGGCTAGAAATTTATCTCCAGGGCTCACACCAATTCAGTCAGCCACATACAGGATTAACCCCATTGTGAAACCTGTCTGGGAGGATATCTCTAGAGAACATCTTTGTACAAGGAAAGTATTAAGGTCTAGAGTTTCTGCATGATGCTCCTTTCCCGCGGTGACCACATATGTGCAGTTCCCTGTGCTGCCAATCTTTGGACCCATTTCACATCTTCTCTGTGGCAACTAATGAAAGACAGAAATTAAATTTGTGTATGGAAGGGGCTATCTCCATGTAATGAATGGCTAAGGGAGGACTGGCTCCACGGTTCCAAAGGTGACCTCAGAGCTCCAGCACCAGCTTTTTGGGGAACCAGCAGGCTTGAGAAATACAGAAGCAGGGGGTTAGCTCCTGTTTTGAGGCATCTCCTTTCAAAAACATAAACACCCCGCACATCCATACCTTTATAAGTTGAGTTTGTGGAGGAGAAATTCAGGTTTTAGTTTGTACCATCTCTGTTTGAGGAGTTCAGCCATGGGCTAACTCCCATGCCCTGTAACATTTCAGAGCAATCAGGGAAGACAGACAGATGGAAACACAGGGGGATAGAGGGAAGCTGATTTATATGCAGCTGAAACACAGCCGTGGGGCTGCTGCCAAGCCATATAGATGTGGTGGCAACACAAACAGAGACATACAGAACAGCCTGTGCAAATATAAACACTGCCACACGTGATGAGGGTTCACCAAGTTCATGCAAACACCAGGGAAGGAGAAGAAAAAAGGGAGTTAACTGGGGAAGCAAGTGTAAAGATTATGTCAGGCACAGGAGCTCTGTTAAACAAGAAAACAAAAAGAAGGTGCCTCTTCTGCTGAAATGCATGCTTAGATAACATGAATTCACAACAGATTTAAAGGGCATAGGCGCATATTCTTGTGTCATCAGGAGATATTCTTAACACTTCTGTGTATAACAGTTGTTATTAGTGATCAGCTTTCCTATCCAGTTGAGGTCTGGTGGCTGGTAGTTTGTGAAATTGTATGTCTCAGATCGATTGTTGTGTTTCTCTGTCAGTTCAGGACTGCTTCCAATTTAGATGGCTCATTACAGAAAGCTGGCTGCTCCAGTAAAGTGGCATTTCTTCTATAGCTTTCCCATGTGAATCTAGATCAAGTTCAGCAGAGATTAGAAGTCATCATCATGTTAGAAGGGGCTTGCATGGAATGAATTTGTGCATCTGTTTATAGTCCCTAGAGGTTAAGAATTGCAGGGTAGAAACCACTGAAGCAATTATTGCTGACTGCCATCTTAGGACAGAAGCGACATGGAAATGAAACACTCAGTCATAGCTGAAGATGTCTCCTCCACCACCACGAAGTCCTACTGGCCACAGATGTAATAACAAACCGTACTCTTGCTTTGGAGTATCATGTTGCAGAGATGCCAGTGCAGCATTTTTTATCAGCACCAAACTGCAGAAAACACTGGATTCCACATAGTTGGTTTTCCAGGAAGCTATGCTTTTCTCTCACAGCAAAAGCAATTCCAGCATTTATCCCATTGCCCATACACCTTCTATCCACACCACGGTTTCCTTCTAACATTTGCCTCTTTGCTGCCATCCTTTGGCAGGCTCCAGGTAGAAATAGGGAAGACAGTCACCAACTGCCATCTGTGAAACCTTCAAAAATCCCCAGCAAAAGCTAAGCACTAAACAAACAAAGCTGTGGTGTCTTACCAAGGGCCCACAGGGACACCGCAGTTTCCTTTGGGCTGAGAGATTAGATGGTTAGAGCACAGGGTTATAAGCCAGAAGGCTCCCATCCAAGCCCAGCCACTGACTCAAAGTCCATAACCACCTACAGGCCTTAGCCAAATACAGCTGTAAGCAGAAAGTTATATCCATGAGACTGATGAGACACCGTGTCCTCTTGTTTATTGCTGCCCATGATACTGCCCTGAGCAGGCCACATTGGTTAGTTAAAATTGGTTGAGATATCCTTGAACAACAGGCTTTGCCATTTCAAAACCCTTAGCTATAGAGACACTCTTGGTTCTTGGCATATTGTCTGTCCACCCACAGAAGTCAGTGCCACAGATACTAAGAATATTCCGATTTTTTACTGTTCCAACCTACCTCTCTCACAGAGTTGTCCCCCCCTTCAGAAAAGGAGGGAGGATACTAGGAAGCTGAAATTCTGGCCTATTTTGTGTTGTATAGTTTCTCTATTTCTGTGGAACATTTTTATCCACTGTTAATTTGCATTTTCTATGCCAGTTGGATGAGGCTGTGCTGGAATCCCTCATGCACTAATCAACCTGCTTGCAATAATAAATACAAATCTGTGCTGTTTCAAAATCTCAGCCTATCATGGTGATCCCCTTCACACTCTTACTTTCTTGATAATTCTTTCCTTTTTTATAAGTGTCTTACTTTCCCTAAGTCTTCCCCAACAGTCGGTTAGGCACTGTTTTTATCTCATCTACTAGATGACTGTGCCTTTTGCTCTCCAGACAGATTGAGAAGTGAAAATGAAGTGACTATGGTTTTTTGCATCGTATTTTTGATAAGGAGACTGGAGTGAACTCTAAAATATAGTAACACAAAAGTCATTTGTCTTTTCAGAAATGCATCAAAATGTCTCCACATCTGTTTACATTCTCCAGTTCTACATCTCATCTCCACAGGGACTGAGCAGCTCTGCTTGGTCTCGAGTTGAAGTCTGGATATTTGTTCTGACTCCTTGGGAAGGCTGTACAACCATAAGCACAGTTCTTTTGGATATATCCCCATTCCAACAATATCACATTTCACTTTTTTTCCATTTATAAAACGCCGTCTGTAGTGTGAAGGAGGTTCAGTTGACAGCCCTGGAAGTGAAGGTCCTCTGCTTAGCCATAGTAGATGCAATATAAGTTTCACCACTCCACCCTCTGGCAACAAGACTTTAACTTGGAACATCGGCAAAAAGAAGAGCAAATAAAGTTCAGACTCCATGACCAACTTAGTTCCTCTGCTGTTACAGCCAATAAAACTGGCAGTTTGAAGCAAAGGCACATCAGGGCAAGTCTTGCTTGCCTTCTTTGGATTAAGTACAATCTGTTCTTCATCTATGATTAACAATCAGTTCCAAACATTCACATTTCACCAGCATTCACATTGATGAGCTACACCAGCCATTGCTAGCAATTATTCAGAGTTGCTCAAAAACCAATCACTGGTGCCAACCTCCATTCATGCAATACTTTTTGAAGATCCACAAGACTCAGGAGAATCCATATTTCTATTAGTTACTTTGTGCATACTACCCAGCTCTAGCCATTCTCCAGCTCAGCTAAAGTGCATGGCCAAGCTGACACTGCTATGATGTATCATGCACATGGGAGGACCAGCAGTGTGACTGACAGCAACCATGGCTTCAAATTAATGAATTAAAATGCAATACAATACAGTACAATACAATACAATACAATAAAGGATCAGCTTCTATGTAAAACTTTTCAGTTTGAGATTTCCTCTGCCAAGAAATATCTCTGCATTTTGAACTGACCCCACAGAGCAATTATGTCTAATTCAGAAAAAGAACTCCAGAGAAGAGAAAGGAGATGGATAGAACATTACTGTTTTTTTTTTTTAATGAAGTAGTGAAATTTTAAAATCTAAAAGTCAGCTGTTCAAGGCCAAACGTGGTCAATAACAATGGAAAGTTCTCTGGCAATTCTGTACTCCCTGACCTGTGTTAAAAAGTTATAATCATCTCAGACAAAATCTGAATGGGCTAATGTCTCCAACACAGCATCACTACCATAGATGATACCCTTGTGGGCATCTGAGACCAAGCAGATGACTCTGGACATATATTTGGAAAGCAGCAAATTGTTATTCGGATTCCACAGCCAGCTTCTTACATTTTCAGACAAAAAGGAACTCCCTGTGAATGTTTAGAAAATTACCATGATACCTTCCTTGTTTCTTTCTTGCTTCTTGCCAAGTCCATCACATACCTAGGGTCAACTAGACACTTCTGCAGATGGGTTGATGATGCTGCAAAACTGTCACTATGAGATATTCCTGTCTGGCCTACAGATGGGAGGCTCATAAACACTTGATACACCCAATCCCCCATTACTGGTTTAACTGCTTTTCTACTGGAAAGCCAAGAGCTTCCCCAGGCAATGAAAGGAATTGCCATATGTTCAGGATACTCATGTGTTTTCAAGCTAACAGAAAAAGTGAAATTCTTTTCTTGGTATGTTTTCAACAGTTGAGAAAGGACCCAGCTACATGGACTGCTCTGTGGGTACTGGCAGGCTTTGCCAATTGGATGCATGCGAGTGTGAATGATGCTTTTTGTCTTAGGTCACACAGGTTGGTCATATTTAAAACACTGTATATCAGTATCTTCTGTTCCTGATGATACCTCATCGCAGACAGACACCATCACTTAATCTGCCTCAGCCAGAGTACAGTGTTCTTGAAAGAGCTGTACATATCTCTATAAAACCTATGTGTTGGAAAAAGGCTGCTCCACACCTCCAGAGCTCTCCCTAACTCTATGCAGAGCAATGGACCTCTTCTAAGCCTGACTGCTCTGCAGTAGAAGACAATTAGGAGCCTTCATTTTGCCTTTGTTTTCCCAGTGGGATTCCAGCTGTGAGCTTAGGACATCTGCATCTGCCAGAAGAGAAAATCCCAGGGAGATTCCTCCATAAGTGGGGCGTAAAATTGTTCAAATATCCTACTGGAAGACTCAGTCTTCTTGAATCCCTTTGGCTAACCAGAACTGGAGAGGTTCAGTCAGTGACAAGGATCAGGTGCTGTAAGGAGCAGCAAACATGAAAAAACTTTTTCTTCTCCATTCTTCATTAAGTGCTGGGAACTGAACACCCTGCCTCTGTCTGATGGCCCCCTAAAGACAGAGGAATTGAGCAAAGGTCATGTCAATCCATAGCAGTTTAGGATTCCAGGCTACATTTAGTAGGAAACAAGCTCATCAGCCTTGGTTTTCTGGCTGAGTTACTGCAGAGAAATTGCATTCTTCTCCCCAAATTCCTTTTGTGGTTTGAGATTGACAGAGTATCCTTCTTTCTGCACCAGAAATACTTCAGTGGTGCTGTTGTGTGCCACCTTCAGTCCCAGCTATAGTCATATTTTTTTGTATATTATATATGTAAATCCCCAAGGAAACTGAAAAGTTCTGCAAAGCTCAGTGAAAGCAAATTGGCGTCTCGGTAATACAGAAATGAGATGTGTTGAGAAAAGAACACCTCTAAAGAGAAATTCAAAGTTGTTCCCTGCACCTTGTGCCAAATTACTTTGTAGCCTCAAGGTCTTGGTGGCCAGCAGAGACAACATTACTCTATTAGGAAGAGGTCAGAAAACATGACTGAAAATGCTAAAATGCCATTGTGTACACAGTGTCACCCCTAGACCTCAATCGTGGTTTGAATCATGAGCCCTCAGAAAACATAAAATATTAAAAAAAAAAGATCTGGAGAGACATGGAAAGACTTCCACATAGAAAAGACTTAAAAAGAAGCCCTCTGATTTAGGTTATTAATAAATAAAATAGAAGAGAGGAATATGAAGGGAATGATTGGAATGTGGCAGTCCCTAATGATTTCATCATACTCCCAGGATGAGAGACTTTCACTTCTTTCCATTGTTCATCCAGTTGCCTACTCTGAAGCACATTCCTAGTTTGAAATACATTGTGTTGTTCTAGTAATATCTTCATGGGAACTCCCTGAACTACTCATAAGGTTTAAATTTTGGCACTTGCCCCAGAATGTTGCTGAGTCAAAACCCTAATTTGAACAATAGCCAGCTGACAGGACTGACCCACTGACTGCAGCAGGGCTCACTGGACAACAAAGCAGCAGTTGTGAATCCCAGTCCCAGACTGGTGACTGACTCATCCTACCTTGCTTCTTGGAGTCTTAGTTTCCTCACATCAGATCCTCTTCTTGCTTCAGATTAATTCAGTCTCTGTGAAATTGGCTCCAACCTGTGTAACCTGGGGATGACTGTCTCTGCCCTTCCCTGAAGAGCATTCTAGACCCATGAATAAAGCTCTATCTATCATCTGGGCTAAATCAAGCAAACTAATAGTCCTCAATTGCTCCAGACCCCACAGTGCTCCCTGTCATTAATGTGAGATGAAGAACATTTCTTTAGCAAAAACGGGGATTTGTATCCAGAAGAGCCTAATGCACACTGTAGAAATTATACAAAAATTGTTTGTGGTGAGAAATTTATATAGGCAAGCTGCCTTTAAAATCTCAGCTTCATAAAAGGCTGTGTCATCTCCAAAAAAATTGTCGACACATTTACATTAAAAACCAGAATTCTTAGAAATCTGTTTCTTCATTCTGTTAGTTGCAAAGGAAAGAAGAAAATAATAGTCTGCATTGGTAAGTCTTTTGTCTACAATACAGCACAAAGGCCTTGGGGTCTTCTGCAGTCACATCAAGTATTTCTCCTTATTGTTACCTGCATGGGGAAAACAACTTTTGCATCTTCCTAAATGTAGTGCAGGAGGATGTTTATACAATAAGACAGATGGTGAAGGCAGGAAGGACTTATTTTTCTTGCTGAGGTTCCTCCCACTAGCTTTAGACATTTAAAAGTTAGGTGCCTAAACTAAGCAACTGCCTAGACTGTTCAGTTAATGAAAAGTAGGCACTTCCAAACAGGAATACCCTCCACATCTGGGACAGGTTGGAATATATATCCCCTAGAGATACACATCTTTCTCCATTGCCTAAATTGGGATCCATATAGCTTGCTGTGGTAAATGCCTAAACATTAGATAGCTTAAAATTAGGTGAGTTCAGACCCATCTTGAGACTGACTTCCCATACAACATCAGCCATAGGACTCCCTGGATGAATTCATTCATTTAAAACAGCTCTGTACTTAAAACCTTTTCCCGTATTTCTAGGGGCAAGAACTGTATGTGCATGTGTATGTGTGTGTGTGTGCATGTATGTGTGAAAAAGGAAGGGCTCACTGTGGCCTCCCTTAATCCTGTTTTATCTGAGATTGTATGCCATCAGGCACACAACACTTCTATGTCATTAAGCATGTGCTCCTTTTCTGGACAAGCAGACCTTGTTGCCAGGAGGTGTTACAGCCTTTATTCCCCACATTCACCTTCTTCCATTTCCCATTTTGATAAGCCTAAATAATTGGTTTTCCTCCTCTTGTTTTACATCTTATAGTGATATTCCTCCACTTCTGTCTTTAAGTCATGAAACCTGAAGACCTCAAAAAAAAATAAAAATAAAAGAGAGAGAGAGAAAGGACTGAATCCTAAGGAAACCACCTTGGAAGTCACAGGCGACAACTGCAACAACCCAGCAGTAGCTCCATTCTTCTTGGCATTTTACCTTGTTTCTCAAACCTGCTTGGTCGCTATCTTGGTAAAGCTGTGCCAGACCCCTCCTTGCAGCCTAACATAGGACTGGTGGATCTTCTTGTTTTATGCTACCACAACGGCAGGCTTCTCTCCCTCCTACATCTGTCCCTCTTGCTCTTGGTGGGAGTTCTGTGTACTTTCCCACCCTGTGTCACTTCATCTGGTTGCAAAGCCACAATCCCACCACAGTCTCATTTGCCAAATGTGTTGCGTAAGATTCAGCCTTGTGGGTTTACTCTAGAGCAAGGAGACAGAAAAGATCCTCTGTGGGAGCAGAAATACCAGCCTGCTCTCTCTTAGTGGACTAGAAGGGGGCTTTGGCCTCTTGATTTCTCAGTGATTCCAGAGTTAAACTTTAACAGGGCTTAAAGAAGAAGACGAAGAAGACAAAGATATTCAAAAATGCCTGAAAACACTGCAAGTACTAAAAGATCCTTTTGTACTAACTACTCCATCTGCCCAGCTAACGGCCAGGGTATAGCTGGGGGTACCGCCAGGAGGTATCTTGTGGCTACTGCTCAGCAATAATCACACATGAGTGGTTCCTAACCTTGCTTGGGGCTGGTCACTCTTCCCACTAACACCTAAAACCCCTGCAGTGTCCCGTGGCTGTTTTCCCCATACCAATTGACAGTCCCCACAGTACCTCTGCATAGCATTACCAGGTCCAGTTAATAAGCCCTGGTAAGCTTATTAACTTGTGTCCTTCTCCACACTTACCATGGAGCAGGAAGCTCTGGATTAGATGCAGGTGGCTGGAGCCTGAACACATCTATTGTTTGGTGGGAGGAAAATTCAGAAGGGGTGAGGAGTAAGAGAGTAAATATGGTCACCATGCTCCATTCAGCCTTCAGTCCGAAAGCAGGCTTTACTACACAATATTTGCACACGGGTAAACCAAAGGAGAGCATCTAGCTCTCATGGTTAATGTGGTAACTTCCCCCAGTGAGTTTAAGCAATGCTGTTTTGCGGACCAGCAACAATGTGTAAACATCTTGGCTCCTACTCAAGTAACATTTCTCGCCTCATTTGGTAATGACGACCAAGAGGGAAGTATTTGGGATCTTCTGTGAACATTCATGGCAGTTCCAGGAAGTGCATATTTAGGGTCTGTGGCCCATCCCAGGCAATGACCAGATTAAGACAGCTGCCAGGGAGCCTGAAGATTGCATAAGGGCATGAGAGCAGCTGAGCTGGGTCTGACCACATGTCCATCTAGCCCAGTAGCTTGGGGAAAGTAAGAACAGTATATATGGGGAATTTACTGTAAGAACAGTATATATGTTTCCCCCAGGACTGCCGAAACGTATTTAGTCTCTGCATACTGATTAATCCCTAGTGAATTTCTCTTTCATTAACTTGTCCAGTCTCCCCTTAAAACCACATAAACTTTTCTGCATCCATGACATCCTCTGGCAATGCATTCAACAGATACTGCCCACCACACGAGGAACTACCTCCTTTTGTTGGTTCTGAGCTGGCCTCCCACTGGCTCCATTTGATGCCCACCTCTTCTTGCTGCAGAAGAGTAAGTGCATGTTCAGTCCCAATACACCCTCATGATCCGCTCTGCATTCCTGTGCTGCCGTAGACTTCCACCACCAGTACGTCTGTCATGTTCATATGGCAGATATACGAAATAAGCAGGAACAGCTGCAGTGAAAGAGTTAAAGCTCAGCTCCTCAGCCAGCATACTCCACTGCTCTACTCCCTTTTTGCAGAGTTAATACTCCACACATGTTCTGTACTAGACAGGTATGTGAGACAAGATAGTGATCAGCTGATGCATTTCAGCATTACAAACAGGCTGGGAGTGATATTTTCTGAGACTTCCTCACACGCACCAGGAGAAAACCTGCAGAGTATTAAGGGAAGAGACAGCTCAACATGTAGGAGCATGACGCCTGGGCCGTGGTTCTTCTCTGCACGAGTGGGGAGGAAGTGAGAAAGTTTTCTTCAGGCTTTTCTAAATGAAAGTGTGTGAATAGCTGAGGTTGGGGAAGAAGCTGCCCCCTGCCAACACACACACACACACACACACACACACACACAATCCTTTCTTCCATCCATATCTTCTCGGGGCAACTAAGTTTCTGGTTAAGCCCAGTGCTGAGTCACTGAGGTATAAATTCAAACCAATATGAAAATCTCCTTCCTTGACAACAATCCAAAAAAGCACAGAGCAGTAGGAGAGATGGAAGGAAAAAAAGCTAAGAATGTGTCAGGGCTGACAGCCCCGGAAAAGGTCTTATGGAAGGTATTTCAGCCTCTTCTCTCTGCAATAGCCTTCCCTGGCAAAATCAGAACCATACCCTTCCTGACACCCCAGGCCCTGCAACAACAAATCCAAAAGAATTAATGCTTGTTCCTGAGAGATGCCAAGCAACCCTCTACTCCCACTTAAATCAGGAGACTTGCAGAGAACTTTGCATCTGGCAGGATGAGGCCTTTGGGGTCTTGGAAGGAATATCCCACTTTATGGCTGGAGATGAATGAAAGCCATCTGAGCCCTTGTCCCATGCTGTGACGGGTGTCAGGGCTGCTGTCAGAACTGCTCTGGCCGATTTTTACAATGGTGCCATTATCCATCAGCCATCTGGCAGGCGTAACCTCTATTTTTTCTGCATCCAGCCCTGTGTTGGCCGATGTTAGGTGGAAAGGGATGTTGGGGGGAGAATAGAGGTTTGACATCTCATCCCTTCTCTCCTTTGCTGACATTCCTCTGGCTTGTAAGTCTGACAAACCAATGATAGAAGATTTTTATCAGGTAAGTTCTTTGCAAGGACACAGGTCATGTGTTTTTAATTTGTTTCCTTTAATACTCCAATGACAACATACAAGTACATTTCCCAGGAGTCAGCAGGGAAGAGTCTGTTCAGTAAAACAGCTAGGGAAATTCTGGGTTTAGTTTTGTTGTTTGTGGGAAGGTGGAAAAGACACATCCTCCAAAATATCCTTGAGGGTCGCTGGTATCCTTGGTTATTAAAAAACCTCTCCTCAGTGTTGATGGCAATGCAGTGGGTGTCCTGCAAAGGGAAGGCAGAGAGGGGATGAAGAGCTTCAACAGATTATTGTCACACAGGTTTCACATTCTTATTGCCAGTGGGGGCTGAGCTGCCTCACAGGCCTGCTTCCTGGAAGGAAAAGGTGTGTCCTCCCCCCCAGATATGGACTGATTGCCTCAACAGATGATGCTTATTGCTGTTATTCGTTATTTTAGGACCCAAAGCAAGGATTAAGGTCTGATTGTTCTCGGCACTGCATTAACAGAACACAGACAAGCGCTGGTAACTAAACTCAGCATGAGAGGGGCTCCCTCCCACCCAGCCCCTCCGCTGGGTGGTCTCAGGGAGGCTTGTGCTCTTCTAGGGCACAAGGCTCAAGTGTCCAGCATTTTTCAGAGCAGCTGAGTCCTAAAAGCAAAGGAGAAAGGAAAATCAATCAAGCAAAGGAGCTGCTCCCAGCACTGGCCTGCGCTGCTGAGTCCTCGGGCGCTGCAGAACGGTGTTCCTCTCTGAACTGGCTCAGTGGCTTCTGCCAAGGGCAGACTCATCTAGAAGTTTGTCCAAAGACAGCATGTCTCACTCTCTGAGTTTAATGTGACGCCTTTTGGTCTCTGCAATTCCCCTAGCACTTCTCAAAGGCGCATGGATTTGATTTTGGCAGCTGTTCAGTGGACCACATGTTCGGCTGATCTGGATGATGTGATTGTTTTTGGGAGGACTTTCCAGGAACATTAAAACTGCCTGGAGGATGTGTGTAGCTGGCTGGAGCAGGCTGGTCTGAAAGCAGAAACCCATCCAACTGTGACTAGTTACGGTCCCAGGTGCAGTCCATTGGTTGTATCGTTTCTTCACAAGGGTGTGCCTCCATATCTGGCCAAGACAGATACACTTAACACAAACCAACTCTGGGAATGGCAGCTGAAAGGAGACACCATGGCCCTGCATGAGACTTGTGAGTCTTGATTTTGCTCCATATTGTCTGGCAAAAGAGAAAGAAGGGGAGGGAGACATGAAAGAGCAGCCTGAATCTGAATTACCAGCCTCAGAGTTGGCCTGTAGCGCATTTTTCAACTCACCTGAAGTGCTTGGGTGCATGGTAGTGGTGAGATGCTGGTCCCACTATCTATCGACTTTGCTTCCCTTCTCCAGCAGGTTTGACATTTGGACCCAGAAAATGAAGGCAGGGTGCATCCCCGCTGCAGCCATTTCAGAGGGGTGACATAGACAGCTGGTGAGCTGCACATCACAGTACTCGCGAGAGCTCAGAGGATGGAAATGCAAGAATTTTTTGCAATTAATTGGTGGTGAGAAAAATTAAGTGATGCTCTTTGGAGAGAGGTTCAGCGCTCTGTTCCAGCAAAAGGATCCTGAGACCAAGCCTCAGCCCATGAATTTGTCATGAGCAAGAGTGGTTAGACCCATGGGGACAGTGTAACAGCTGGGTGTCACACTGGCCACCAGTAACCAAAGGCACTGGATCCCTTGGTCTGGATGTAACATGCTCAGATCAGACTGCTCTGTAGAGGGGGGAAAAGCAGGTAATGAAACATATAGATTTCCACTGCCACACTTGGCTGGTGGCACTCCAGAAATACGTCTCAGTGTTGGGATAGATTTTCTGTCCTCATAAAAGCAGCAGACAGTGCTTTGCCAGCTTCTCTAGACATGATAAAAAGATGAATTAAAGAAACCTTACTTTTGACTAGCAAAATTTAAAATGACCAATGAGAGGAGTATTTCTAAGTGAGGCCACCAGAGTAAAATGAGCACAGTCCTTGTTCTGCCTCCCTGATCCTTCATGCCAGAATCAGTCCCTACTTCAGGAGTCACCTTCTCAGCCAGCTCACTCCTGTCCATCTCTCAGCATCCTCCTTTATGGACCTGTTCAACTAGTCACCTCCCAGGAGGGGCACAGACACCCCTTTCAGGGAGGGATCCTGAGCTGGGATCAGGATTCCTTTTTGCACAAATCTTTTGTAACGCAGACCTCCTCTCACAAGCACTCAAGGCACTCAGAACCCTCCTTTGAGGCTCATCACATTTCTTCCTTATTTGTAATGAACTTCAGCAAAACTCATTGTCCATCAAATCCATGTGTCCAAGATCATGTAGTGGGAATCCCAGAGTGTGTGTGAAAGCAATTGTGTTTTGCTGTTGGATGTGTGCTAGCTAAAATGCAAATCAGCTGTCACTCTCTGGTAACTTATGTGGTACTGAGCTTTATTGTGCTTCCCTCTTTTCCCTTGTGTTATATATAAACATGCAGGAAGGATGGCCTCTCCTACACGTCTAGAGATGCTGATAGCTCATTCAGGCAGCCAGATTTGGCTAGGCCATTATGTTTATAATAGCTTACAAATCTCATCACTTAAAAACTATGAACCACATGCACACAATGCTGAATCACTCAGCTCCGCGTGTTTGGGAGAATCTGTCAAGCCTAAGCCCAGTACAGAAACCCAACAGAAAATGGACATCAGAGTGGGGTACCAAAAATGGACTGACGATCTGGGGGTAGTCAGCCCCTGTACAGCTGGAAATCTCCATTTGAAATTGTCTCAGGCAGGAGCCCTGGCCCATTTCCTTTCAAGATTTTGGTACAGAGCTATCAGCTCCTCACTTTCTACATTCACATGCTGCTTCTGGCACCCTGGGCTCTAGCACCACCAAAATCGCTTCAAGTCTCATGGTTTGATACATGTCCTCAGGCATCAAGTCCTCCATCATTAGGCTACCATAACTGCACTGAGGAGTGCCTGCCTCTTGCATCAAGACCTTCTGATGGATGGAAGTATTGTTTTATTATTAGTGATTACAGCAAGACAAAATGAATTATTCGCAGCGAGTTTGGGTTACAATAAAGCATCTGATGCTGGGTCTCCCAAGAAAATTAATACAGCTAAGTTTGGAGAGCAACATGACTGTAAGAGCTAATAGCCAGCTGGAAGACTGCAAGCAGCCTAGTAAAATGGCAAAGTTGGCAGTTTCTACCTTTTCCTGGCTAGCTGAGTATCTCATGCTAAAGAGAGGTGACATCCTTTAGTCACTTTATGAGCCTTAATCCCGGGCAATGCACTCAGTAAGAGAATCAAACCTCCCCCAGCTTTGCACACTCTGTGCTGCAGTCCCACAAAGCACCCTGTTGCACCACATGCAGCTAAACATGAACTGCCTGCCAGCAGCTCAGTTGCACAAAATGGGATTATCAAATCAGCACAACAGTGTTTCTGTGCACAACTGGACATTTGTCCCCAGGATTCAGCCACCTCCACAGTTAGATCCAGCCTCTGAAAAACATGAGAGCATGGTATTATAGCCCAAGCCTGAGTGTGACTTCTGGCAGGAAGAGATCTGATCACTAGAAGGAAGATTTCAGAGCCAGCACCATGAGGTCAGTATGTGCAAAGATGGCTGGAATGGGCCTAAACTCCAGGCACTACTGGAAATGAAAAGCATCAGAACATGTGGGCTGTCTCATGCAATTACCCAGCACTTGATGCAGGAAACCACTGTTTCCCAAGGTTGCCACTCTTTCTCCGTCCCTCTGTCTAAGGGTGCAGCTTGTTGAGGAGCTCTGCTCTGCAGCACTAGGGTCAAAACCTGACAGATAATGAAAGACAGAAACATAATACACAAAACAACTCTCTACCAGGCACATCTGGATGCAGTGTAAACCTCACCTCTTCGTCAATATAATAGTATGCATTTATTTCTCCCGCTGGGAAAAGCAAAAAAAGTTCAGATCCATGCAACAACAAGAACAACAACAACAACAAAAAGCTGTGATTAGCAATGTGGAAACACTGCTACAAGAAGAGACCCTGCGAAACATGGACCAGTTTAGATAAAGCAGGTGTAACACCCACCCCTATCCAAAACAGAAGCCAAATCCCCTTTGGCCAGGTTTTCCCCTGAGATGAATCCAAGGGGGAGAAAAAGAGGAACACAAAACTGCAGGAATAATGCTCACAATGGAGATATCACCCCCATCTGCACCTTCCAGGATGTCACCCCAACAATTACTGTCTTCCATAGTTTCAATGGACTTCCTGTTCCCCACTCTCCTGTCATGTTCGCCTGCTTTGTGACAAATATAACAGCTTTTCCAGTTCTCAGCTGAGCAAATGTCCTGGCCACAATCATGACCAAATCAATATACCTCCTAAAAATCCCCACCACCTCCTTTCCTACCGCCCTTCCTGCTTTGCCTAATCCTGCCTGCCACCAGATCAGTTTGAAATGCCAGACATGCTTTAGCTAGCCAGTAGGAAATGCTGGAGTAGAGAACACATGAGACTGGCCATCCTTGTTCTGCCATGCATGGCCCACACGTTTTTCCTGCTGTCCTGCCATTGTGGTAGATTTCAAAATAAGCTGACACCAGCCTCTCCTCTCCTCAAATGGTCCACATCCAGTGGATTATATATAAGCACAGATGGCTCTGTACCATGTGCTAATTGGGGATTGTTCCTTTTTATCTGGTCACTGGGGCTTGTCTTGGGCAAGGGCTGCCTAATTTCTTCCTCTATGATTTCAGAGTTTTTGTATGAAGTTAGCTGGCAGAACTAAATGACTGGTTGATGAGCCCCTTATGAATGCACTGAATTGCATGACCTGCAAGGCAGTCTGTAGCTGTGCAGTCAAACATGCCTGTAGCTTTTCAAGGACATTATCCTATTTGTACTGGGCAGCAGAGTTACGCAGGATGTACAAAAATGTAACCCAGTGAGTCTCCTATCCCCAAGACAATGAGGAAAATGGATTTAAAGTAAGAAAGGCTATGTTTCTCCTACCAGGTCACGCTTCTGTCAAGTCCCCAAGCACTGGGATGATAGAAAGGGACCTGGCAGTGAGTAAGCCCAGCATGTGCTATAAGCACTTTTTATCACCCACTTCTTAGAGCTACATAACATCCATGCACCACACTGCCCTGCTGAGGGTGATACACAGGAAAGCTTCTGCTCAGAGCAGTTTATGACTCCCCATACATGTTTCTCAACCATTGCCTACGCATGGCTGTAAAGGATGGGCCAGTATATCACACACAGAGAAGTGACCCCTTTTGGGTGCCTTCAAATGGCCTTTACAGGCCACTACAACTCCTCTCTCCCTGCTTTCTTCCCCTCTCTTCCTAAACCATTTTAGCCCATTTAGCACACTACCAGAGAGCCAAAAAAGGCAAGTGTGGACCCTGGAGACATTACAGAAGAGCTTGCTTGGAAATGTAGGGAGAATGAAGAGAGGGGAGAGAGTCCCTAAAAAGGCAGCAATGTCACAAGCCCAATGATGGAGCAGTGCATCCCACAGCAAGGCAGCAGGGAGAAAAGAGGAAGATTTCAAAGCAATGACCAGGAGCTCTAGTTCTGCAGGATGATCAGTTATAGCAGTCACCTCACTCATGTTGAGCTCTCAGCAAGGAACAGGCTTCACAAACTCCTCAGCACACTTGGCAACATTCTTTAATCCAGCATGGCTCATCACACCAACTCCATTCCCCCTCACGGATGTAGTCTGCTGGCAGGTTCATGGGAAGGCTGAGCTGACTGTGTGATTCCTTTCCATGTCAGCCCTTAAGAGGGAAAGTAACCCTCAGCTAGGATATCCAACACCTAATAAAAAATTCCCTTAAAGAGGCTTCTGACAATCTTCCCTAGGACCTCACATTTCAGTTAGTTACACATAGAAACAAAACTTTCTGGTGGCAGGGGCAATTCTTATGCAGGTGAGGCTATTGGTGAGCATTTTCTAACACAGGAAGATCTTTGACAGAGAAATGAACTGTTCAGTTGCAAAATATCGTGCAGGCATTCCTTAGATGGCCGTGACCAAACCCACACCAATCTGGAATGAATGAGGCAAGCAAAGAGCCCTTCAACTCTGCTGCCTAGTAATATCTCAGCAGTGGAGCACTCCTTTGACCTTCCTCCAGAGTCAGGCATCATTAGCATCACTAGCGTGAGGAAGTCCTCATCAAGAACATGACCTCATTGTTTCAGGGGCTGTACAAACACAGCTAAAAGATGGTCTCTGCCCCCAAGGAGCCCATAATCATGTGTAAAACACTAGATGGGGAACACAGACTAATTGAAAGAGAGTGTACAGGAATAAAAGATAATATTGTAATATGTCCTTGGCCTGTCTCCCTTTCCTCAGTGTGTTACTCTCTTGACCCTGATGATGTGATATCTCACTCACAACACTGGAAATACAGGCCATATATATCCTTGTAACTAAGAGATCAGGGACCATAATCTGAGGTCCAACTGGTGCAACCCAGAGCAGCTACTCATAACTAAATTCTCTCCTCTTCCCTCCTCCAAACCGTGGTAACCACCTCCCTAATGCTTACTGGGAATGGCCCATGGCACATGCTGTTCCCCAGCCCTAGCCTATGAAACACAGGCGCTAGCTGGCAAACTAAAAGGAAGTATTTATTAACCCCACTGCATGAGGCTAAGAAGTTAAGATGACTTGCCCATGACCACAGGGAGAGTCAGTATCAGAAACATGGCTGTCCCTTCCAAGGGTCAGACAAAGAGGGAAAGACAAACATTTTTCAGGTTAGGATTTGCCCATTCTGGATGCCTGTTGCTTTTTAATGTATCATTCAGTATTAGTTATCACCTAAGGCTCGATTTCATAACAGGGTCTAGGCACCTAAATCCTAACTTCCAGACCTACAGGCCTTCGTGGGTGTCTGCCAAGCTGCGACAAATGCTGGCTGTATATGCAAACAACCACTGCCACGCACAGTGAAGTCTTTTCAGCAGACATCAGTGCCCTTTTTCAACTAGTATGTTGTTGGTGCTGCATACAGAGCCCTAGCAAAAACGGCCTGCAGCAAGTTATTGCAGTGTTCAGCGGAGGCCTTTTGGCATAGGGTGCTTCAGGAGGATCAAGTTAGCTCCGGCTGAGCCCCAGATGTTCAGTCACAGCTTCTGATTCTGCACAAACTACTGAACTGGAGAGCATTAATACCAAATCTTCATTTCAGCGGTATCTTTGGCCACATTCAGACTATGGCTGGAAGTTAAGCCACTGGAGGTGTTTATCTCCAGTGCCATGGCTTGCATTATAGGGAGTCCGGATCTGGTAATCCTGGATAGCAGGCAGTGCGCATGAATCACTACTCCTTTGAGTTAGGATGTGTTTGTCACACTTCCTTTAAGTAATTATAACTAGCAACTTTAAGCTACAAGATTACATCAGCTATGGGGGGACAGCTCCTGAAAGACCTGTAGCTCTCATAGGTAAGAACTGTCTTCCTGTGCCAGAGAAGTAATATCGTCAATGGATGCACCGATTTTCCATCCTGGGCAAGACTAAATCATCACATCAGCATTAGCAATTGTATTGTCCTCTAGAAAAAGAGCCAGTCAAACATAAACTTGAACTCTGCAGCCAGTCGAGCCCCTCTTGCAAATACTGTGCTTCTAATTACAGCCACTGCCTTGCCTAGACATGAGACTTTGCTGTGTATGGCTGCAACAGCAGATTTCTAACACTGACTGCTTGCACTTCCGTCATTTTTCTCTGCTGCTGTGCAGTATCTGCAGCAAGGGAGAGGGAATGGGATTTATTTTTTTGGGTGATATAAAGTGAGTGGGGAACAGTGAGAAAAGAACTGCTGATTTGACCTTGAGCACTGGGAGAAAGCATAACACACAGTCTGTATAAAGTTTCCTCTTGAAGAAAAATAATAACAATAAAAAAAATTTTTGTTCCTCTACCAGAGAAGACTATAAAAATCTGCTCCTGCAAAGCTCAAGTGGATTTCACAGCCAAAGCGAGGTCATTTAGAAACTGTTGCCAGGTCAAGTTTTCACTTTGAACATTTTCACAGTTAAAGAAGGATCCAGGACATGTAAGAAAACACAGCCCCAGACTTTCCACTTTAAACTGCTTCTTCCTTGAACTATAAGGTGCAAAAAAGAGAGAAGGATTGGGGGAGGGGAAGTGGCAGGGCTTGGGTGATTTGTTTATCTAGGAAATCTCAGCATCTGCTCTTTTCAGCAAAGTTCCCATTGCAATTTTTTTAAACTTCATTTTCCAGCTGTGTAGCACAAAGCACAGGCAGGTCAACAGCCTTACCAAAGATCACAGAATGAGTCAGTGGCTCTGGAGAGATCAGAGCCCAGACCCCACTGTGTGCCAGCTCTTTGTGCTTCCCTCTGGTTTTAAAATTCATTTCAACCCCAGGTGCTAAAACAAGGGGAAATAGGACCGAGTCAAGGCTGCAAACTTTGGTGGAGGCTTATGAGGAACACAAACATAATGCCACCAGGATGCTATGACACTAGACATCACGGACTGAAGAGTGTTTAGCTGATATTTATGCACAGGGGCATTTGTGTGTCTGTCAGCCCATTATTTTGCACCAATTTTTCAACCCATTGGTCCTTTTCAACCAAATCTGCCAGCATTGCAGGGTCCTTGAAGATGTAATATTCCTACAGTTTTCATGAAAATTGGCAGCCAGATAGAGAAACTGAAATTAAGTACCTACTGTAGGAAAGTGTGAGCTGAGCCACTGAGTGAGACACCAGCAAATCAGTACAAAATTGGGGTGCAGCAAACCAGACATTGTGGCTACACTCATACATGTAAACTGAACAGGACATGGGCTCAAGCACTAGCAGGTAACTGTGCTATTTGAGAGCAGCTGACTGCGCTATATTGCTGGCGCCCTCCTTTTCACAGCCATAGCAGCGTCTTCCAGGCCTGGGCCAGGTCGCACAGAGAGTGCACGCAGGACCTGTTTTTGGACAGGGGGACAGAATTAAGTGCAATGGATGTCATCTGGGCTTTGTCCAGGCCGGGTTATGCAGGTTCCCTGACAGCTTTCAGTGGGGCACATGGTCAAACAGCTACCGAGGAGGTGCCAGCGGTCACCCCCCGCAGGGCCTGCAGGGCCACCCCCGCCTCAGGGGGCTGCAGAGGCCTCGGAGTGTGTGTGGCCAAGCAGGATTGGTCAGCGGCAGGGACAGGTGGCGACGTGGGATTGGTCGGAAGCGCAGGCCCTTACGGGGTGAGAGCTGTGCTATTGGGCGTCCCCTCCGTCTCCTGATCGCGCACTTCGTTTGCTCGAGTGATCTCCGCGGTGTCCCCAAAGTAAAGTGTCCTTGTGCTCACGTTAATCAAAGTGCTGGCCGTAAATTTTAACTGCTGAAATGACTGGGGAAAAAATTATTTATAAAGCTGTTTCGAGGTATTCAGAAAAAAAAGTATCTGGTGATTTTGCCAGTGGTGGATCTTGGTTTGTTATTGTAGGGTCACTCAAAAGCAACAGCTGGCAAGGGGAAAAGCAATTTGTGAGCCCTGAGCCACATTGATTAATTGTGGCCGAGTTGCACAGAGATAGTGGGGTCTTTTATTAGGAGGTTGCTCAAGGGTACAGGGCTGAACAGAATAGAGTATTATTGAGGGCTGCTTGTTAACAGAAACTATAGAGCTGTTTATGAAGAGGGGGCTCTGCCGCTATGAACAGGATATTCATGAACACTGCAGTACAAAATGGTTCGTTGTTGTGGTCATGTGCTCTGGACTGCTAATATTCGTGGGCACACTTGTGTGGGCATGTTCAGTTTATTTAGAAAATAAAGTCATTGAAGCACTTGCTTTCTGAGGGGGGAAAAAAGCATAGAGCAAGAATGACTCCAACTGTGCAAATATTGAAGAGAAAGAAATGAGAACGTCTCGTTCTGCTTTTACAAGCTTTTAAATGACAAAGCGAAAGATGTGAAACTATGGGCAGTGCTGTGCTTGCCATTGCCTGGGGTCCCCAGTGCAGCAGAAGGCTGCTAAACCAATAATCTTGCTTTCCTGACCTTGCAGCCTTCTAACAAATCCTTTCTAGTTTAGCAGGATTTGTTTCAGAGACCTCGGCTGTGTAATCTGGTACTCTGGTAATGTCCTTATTTAACAGATCCAAGGCGAAATCCTGCACATAGCTCCACTCGTGCAGTCCCATCACTTTTGGTGCGGCTGCTCTGGCTGAGAGCAGAGTATGACGTTTTTCCCATTAATCTCATCCCCCCTTCCTATTGTATTTCATTTTACAGTGCCTTGGAAACCAGGAAACCTGTGTGTCTTCAGCCATTTGATGTACAGGAAATGTAGTCGCTTAACTAATCTGTTCCTTCAACAGAGGGCTTTTTTTTTTTTTGTGAGTTGGCCTCATGATGCTTATGGAAACTGCTTATGGTAGAGGGGAAAAAGATTAGGGATGGTAACTCTGCAGCCACATGCATCATGCTCAGTTACAACCATATCCAGGCAGCTCCAGGAACAGAAGTCCTGAGTCCAAACTTTGTCTAAGGCCACTCTCCAGCTACCCTTTCAGCTAAAAGAGCAGCCTTTCTGGCTCTTCCACTAGCTGGAACAGATGCAGACATGAGCAAGCCTAAGCTATCCTGTGCAGGCTACAGCCATACCAGGGTGACCGCAGCCATCCAGCCCTACCTGATTCTGGAAGCCAAGCAGCCATCAGTCAAAGGGCTCCAGAGCTTGCTGGAAAACCGGCGGGAGTCCAAGGCACAAAAGCTAGGCTGTTTCAGAGGAAAGACTGAAGGCACTCGCCTTGTGAGGACTGGAGCAGTCTCCAGTCAGTCCAAAAACCCTCAAAAAGGCAAGAGTGCAATTTCTGGACATCTGCCAAAACTCTCAGGCCTGTGGACTTCTCAGATCCCCCACACCTAATTTTAACCATGAAAAAGCTCAACAGCTACCTTAAACTAGAAAAGCAACTTGTAGATGTGTAAAGAGAGATGGGATGGAGTCTGCATGCATAGATAATTAAGGTGTACAGGCTACTACATTGATTTGGAAGGATGAGATGGTGGAAGGATGGAGATGAAGGTCCTACACGACCTTCACTGTGACCTCTCCAACATCCTTTACCACTCCAGTTGACATATGTTCAGGTTTAGGAAGGTTTCAGTGGACAGCAGGATATACAACACAAGATCTGAAAATTTCGCCCACTGTTTGCAAAGATGAGACTTCAAGAGACAGACAAAGAGGTCTTAAAGGAAGAGACAGGGAAATTAAGCAACATGTGCCATTCATAGACTTGGGGACCTCAAAAAAACTCAAGGATCTGACAGCAAGTAGTGGCTTGAGGCAGAGTTAGAGCAGAGAGAATAGCTACAGGAGCCAGTCACCTGGGAAAACTGCTGCAGTAGAGTTTACATTGGATCAGGCTATTCTGAGAGATTTCTGCAGGAAGATTGAAGAGGCTGCTGAAAACTCAGGAAAAAGAGTGCAAATGGGCCATAAAAATGAAGGCAAGTAGGAGGCATGAATTTATTCCTTTGGCCTAAATTCATGCACAGGCTTTTGCTCAGATATGAAGTTCTTGTTCTCCTGAGGAAGAATCCATCATTCTCTGGTATCTGAATGTCAGCAGGGTTAGTACCATTGCCAAGACGCTTGTTTACTGTGCAGTTTCCTAATGTGACATTTCAACACCAAGAAAGGGCTCTCCAGATCTTTCGTTTTGCAGGCAGGGAAAAGATCCCTGCTCCTCTTCCTAACTCTGTTGGAAACTGCTTGCTCTTCATGGCACTGTATTTCTAAGCCTACCCTGTCAAGTTGATCCACATTTCGCTTGAGCCCTGAACCCTCTGTCATCCATTTTGCACATACTATTTCATTCCCAGGCTCCCATCTGAAGTGCAAAAATTAGCTGCCCTAGAGGAAGCCCAGTGTCTTAGGGCACTGTTTATACCGGACTTTGCTCCAAACAGAGGGATGGCAGCCAAGTGTCCATGGGTCCCAGAGGGACGTGAGACCCACTGCTATAGAAAAGCTCTTTGGAATTCCTTTTCAAATGAGGGCTAACTTTCTTAGCCCTGTTCCCATTACCTTCCTCTCACCAAGCAGCAAGCAGCTAGCTGGTGTTTTCTTGAGATGCAGCAGAAGCTGCAGACCATTGCAAACAGTGCCATCAAAGACGCGACGTCACGTGTACCAGAGCATGCCTCTGGTCTGACTGAGTTCCTGTCAGCCTGACACATGGGGGGAATACTGAATTAATTCCTGATGCAGTTAGATGCATCATAACATGAGATGTCACCCACTAGCATGAGCGTGTTGAGTCACTACATTTCCCAAGGCTACAAAAGTGCAAGAACTGTAACTATTTCCCAGCACAAACTCATGAGGGTGCTGGCTCCAGCTGAGACACTTGTGTTTTCCGCTCACCCTCTCGCTAGCTTTTCCAAGGAGTCAGCACCAATGCTAGGCACAAATATGTCACCCTTTCTCCCTCTCTCTCTCTCTCTCTCTCTTTGGGTCTACCAGAGCATGGCTGTAAAAGGAAAATAAGAATAGTGCAGAGAAAGCTATGTGCCTGCCCCAGGTTGTGAAACTTAGTTCATATGGGTCTGTGGAGAATCAAAAAAAAGAAAAAAGAAAAAGAGGAAGGAAGAAAAAAAGAAATGATGGCTTGGACTAAGTTCAGGCCTTTGATGTGTGCTCTGAGTCTGGGAAACCCAAGACACAGTTGTATGTTTAATGCCCCACTGTTTCTGTACTGGGCACACACTCCATTTTCCCTCACTGCCTCCTGGATTGCATCTGATCTTATTTCATCTACCTTCTTTTTATATATATATTAGTACCTCTTTTTTATTATTTCTTTTAATATTGAGTGAAACAATAACAGATTTTGTGGGACAGTTTCAACTCTTTGGGCCAGTGTATCAAAGAAGCTGTTTGTCAGAGAGTGTCAAGAGGTGGGAAAGGTGGCAAGGACTCTTGCTGGGTCAACCATTAGTGATGCTCTGCTCCACTGGGAAGGCCAGCAGGATGTAAAGAAGAGTCAGGATGTTTCCTAGAGAAAACAAAGTGCAGGGGAAAGAATGTTTTGTTCACAGGCTGAACAAGTCTCCCCTCACCAGCCACAACCTTATGCACTTGGAGAATGGGCCAGATCTGGTCAGACCAGCTCTGACACAGAATTCACACACAGACACCAAAGTCCCTTGGTCCTGCAAGGTCTGAGTGGGCCATATTTCCTCTCACCCCTGTTACTGACTCCCCTACATAAAACTCTCCTGGATATTCAACTTTCCAAAGAGCTTTGCTCACTTTTCCAGCTGTCCTCCCTTATTTATGCATTCCACTGCATCAGGGACAAGCCTTTTGAGGCTGAGACCATGCGGCGTACAACTTCACTTCCAAGAAAGACCAAAGATGGTCCATCCACTCTGGGAGCAGTGAGTGTCTCTGCCAGATTTCCCAGGTCTCATGGCATCTTTACGGGAAAGAAAAACAGTGGCTGTAAATACTTCTACAAGTTGACATGACAGGCATCTGGCTGCTTGCTGAATATGTGCCCTACAAACCCATGGTGTGATCCCAAGAGCAAGCCACGCAAGTGTGGCTGCAGTGACAGGTATCTGAATCTCACCTTGGCCATACTACAGCTACCAACTGAGTTAGGTTAGCACCTGCTAGTGGGGCCCTACATCTCTTGGCCTATGTGCAGCGTGGCTACTGCTGTGTGATCAGGGAAACAAGGGGGGCCACCGCTGCAAGCGGTTTGTCAGGAATGCAAGAAAGATCTGTATTTCACTTACAAATACCACATACGGCTCTCTCTTTTGATTTCTATGGTTGTCTGCTAAGGGAGCCGGCAACAGTAGAACAGAGGAGGAAGCTAAAAAAGGGGAGGTGGGACAGCTGTTGGTCCTGGATGGACAGACATACAGATAATTATTGCCTTTATGATCCTGGGGGAAGGGTAAATCGTAGGGGAAGCTGTAATATGCCATAAAATGAATATCTCTTGTTGAGGCCATGATTTGTCACAGCCAGGAGAGTTATGAATTTTAGTTCAAGAGTCAGTATTGTTTTAGCTTACTCTTGAGGATCAGAATTCACAGGCTAGAGATGAAGCGGATGTTGTATAAAAATGTTCCCCCACTGGTAAGTGGGTGTTTCTGCTCTTCACTGAGTGGTCTGCATGATATGTAGTTTCTGGGAAGACATTTAGTGTAAGGGATAAAATATATCACATTCCAGGTGTGAATATGTGGGATCCAAGGCTTTTGATGGTCAGAGGTGGGACAGCTCTGAAAATGCGGATAACTGGGTCACTGACAAAACATGCTATTTTAATGCCTTTGAGGTTTTGCTTCTGGTGAGTATTTAGGTTCTCACACCTCTGGCTTGTGATAGGAGAAGGGGTTTTCAGATAGGGTGTGTCAAGCACAACCAATGAGAGGAGATAACTTGAGCTGTAGTACAAGGGAGAGACTTGTCAGGGAACTGAGCACACTGGCAAACCATAGGAGGCTCTGTGGGGAGGATGGGGGCCTCTGAAAGAGGTCTGGTCAGGTGAGAGCCATGCGCCTTTTGATGTTTCCACTCTCTCCGCTAATTGCTACACCTGTCTGGATAAATCAGTAATGCTCCGACTTGAAGGGGCTGCTCAGAGTTGCTGTGTTTATCTGTTAGACCTATCGATGCAAGGACACATTCCCAGAAGATCTGAATTAGACACAGTTCAGCCCATAAGTGGGAGAAGGAGTCTCCTAATTCTTCTGTGCCTTTCCTAACTGTTGTAGACAGTCACCCCTAGTTCTGCATCCTGCCTTCAGCCTCTGCCATGCTCTGGACTTGTTGCCCCTTGTCACAGGAATGAGTTAACAAAACACAGCACTGAAATTTGGCCTCAGAGGAGGAGGCAAATTGGCAAATCAAGCTAGGACCCATTCAGGGGAGCAAGCTCTGCCATTGCATGTGAGACCATCAGCCCTCTCTGCTCGTACATGTTGTTACCTCCAGTTCACTGGGGATGGAGGTGTCCCAGCATCAGCTGTGCGTCATGAAAGGCTTGTTCTCAAGGTAAGGAAAGGCCAAAACACATGCACAGGTTCCCCTGAAAGAGCTGATCTTCCTGCTTGTCAGCAGTGTAGCTGTCTGGAATGCTGTAATTATTGTAAATATAATTAATAGTGATCTGGGAAGATTATAACTTTCTCTCTCTCCTTCTTTTTTTTTCCCCCCCAAACTTTCTGTTTTTGCTTTTTTTGGCAACCCCAAAATAGTAATTCAATGCAAATTCTGGCCACAAATCCAATGGAGCTTGATAGGTTTTAAATGAGAGGAGGGGAGATAGGCGGGGGTGACTGCTTTAATAACTGTTCTTGGAAAAAGGCCATTGGTGTGTTTTCATTACTCGGAAGAAGAAGAAAGCCAGAAAGAAAACAAGTGGCAGGACAGCCATTAGAAAATAACTATGAATAATTACAGAGTGAGGGTAAGGGGAAGTCCAGGGAATTACTTAAGGGATATAATCATAAGCCCACATCCAGGCCAGTTATTGGCAGCTAAGAAGAGGAGGTATCCAAGCAGTGTTTGTGGGCCCTTCTGATTTGTGTCTGTCTCCATCCAGTCTTGCATGAGCCTGTGTCCCCATCACAGAAGCTCTTGTCTCCACTGTCTCAACAGGATCCTCAAAATGCTACACGTCTTCCTGGCCTTAGAGGACTCTGCAGACCTTCATGGATGAAGTTCCTTGTGTGTGTCTGGGACTGGATGGAGAAAAGACTTTTTTATTTTGCAACAGGGAAGCTGAAAGTCTAAGTTGCAATCTGAATTTGGCTGGTGAAGTTCTTAATTCTCCTTTGAACCAAACAACTGCTTTACTCATTGTGGATACTTATTAAAGGAGGGTATACACAGACATCCCACCACACAATAGAAAGCTCTGCAAGACGCAGAGGTCTAATAGTCAAAGGGAGGTGAAAGGAAGGAGTTTTCCCTAGCCCAGAGGGCTATCAAAGGGAGCGGCCAGTTGTTCCCATCTCCAAATTTCAGAGTATTTTGGGTGTCCCTGAGAACCTCTGCAACAACTCTGCAGAAGAGACAGCCTGCTTTGTGAGCTCTCTTCACTGTCAGGCTGTAGAGGTAATGCCTCCTCATCTCTAGAAAACCTCCAAACCACCCACACCCACTCCTGTCAATGGTGCAGACACCCATCCTGCAGGGCTCTCAATGGGCTACACCTCCACAGCTGTCCTGAAGAGGTGTTTTGGTGTGTTCTTGATGGTGATATTGATCTGACATGAATATTTCCAGACAAGTGGCGATGCAAAAGGAAATGAAAACCACAAATCTGCTTATGCACAGCTATTGATTCAGGAGGGAGTCCAGAGTGATACAAAGACAAAAAAAAATAAAAACTTCAACAGGGCCCAAGAGGTTATTTTCACGCCAACTCCTCGGATGCTTTGCAAAGGTTAAGGAACAAATGTGCACAGCAGGCTTGACAGCGAGCTCTTAGAGGGAGCTGGTGACCACAGTCAGCCTGAGCATCTCCTCCAGGCAAACTGCTGCTCCCTGCCAGTTCACAGGGCCAGGCAGTACATACATGTGATCACAGAGGCAGCCCACAAAGTGCATCCCCTGCATCACAGCCAGCACACCCTGTAAGGGACCTCTGGTTTCTCGGTCAAATCCAAGTATGGTTTCTCACCTAAATATTCATGTCAGATGCAAAGCCTGCAAAAACTTAAAGGGACAGAAAGGAACATCTTTCTGAGGACACCTGCTTCTTCTAGGAGGTGCCCTCCCTCCCACAGCAGTAACTATCTAATGTATTTCTGGGTCACCCATCACCATGGTATCCAGCTGCACAGCAAATTTTCTAAAGCTCCTTTCTGAGAGACGCAGCAATCCCCTGTATTTTAATGCACTACAAGGTAAATAATTACACAATACCTCCAGAAGACAGCAGGCTAGGGCATCTGTTCAAGTTTCCCAGAGAGCATCTGAATTTATACTCTTCCTTTTATTTATACCATTTTTTTCTTCTGGTTATTGATGATGTTTCTCATTTGTTTTTATTAGATGCAGGTGTCTTCTGCACTTCAGCTGGGAGCACTTTCCCTTTTCAGTCAGTTCCAGTTCTACTTAGTGTCTCGGTCACCTTTTGACTGTGATACTGGAGAGGCAGAGAGAGAGCGAGAAAAAAAAGAGAGCGAGAGATACTGATTTTTGCTGCCTCAGCAGATGTGTGTTAAAGTGTTTTAGTGATTCAGCCAGTGTGTCTGCCTGAGGCCAAAGGAGAGGCATTGTCTGAATCTAAAACAATTAATAACAAAAAAATAATGTGGGTAGCAAGGAGCGGAGGAAGGTGGAGGTGGAAAGTGAGAGAATCACAAGGGTATTTCAAGCTTGCAGAGTACTGACATGAAGATCTCCAACCGCTTTCCAAAACAGCCATTTAAACCTACCCAGTCGCCTTGGGGATGCAGAAGCTTCATTTGTTGAACAGATAGGGAAACTGAAGCGGCTTTTGCAACTTGTCCCGAGTCGTCCAGAGTCTCTGAAAGCATGCCAGCCTCCTCCCTGGAGCCAAAATGCGCTTCCCTGATGTCCCAGGGAAGCACATCCCCATACTCAGGCCCATGCCTGCTGTCTGCTTGGACAGGGAGCGTGTCACTGCGTGCCGCTCAGCACTGGGCCACGCACGTGTGCTGGGAGAGACGCCAAGCTGCTCGGCCCATGTTCAGGGACTGCATTCAGGTGGTTGGAGAATTGCAAGCAACACAAGGACCTCTGCTCTCAGTACCGGCCGTGGAGAAGCAAAGGGGAACCTCTGTTGTCCTTTCATGATGAAACATCTGTCTTTTCCTGTTAGCAGAAGAAAATAATTTCTTCTGTGCTCAGGCAAGAGGAATTTGTCCCAAGAGCAATTTCTGCCATTATCATTTAAACATCCACATTAGACTCCAACATAGACTTTATGCTTTGGTACTTCTGAAAGACTCAGGAGCTGATGTTTCTCACTTACTGAATCCCCCCCCCCTTAAGGTGACTCAGGTGGGCCACACAAGCATGGAAGCACTCCAGTCACCAGTTGTTGCTGGAAATCTTGGCCACCGAGCCTTGGTAATGTGAAACAGAGCCAACCCAACCATGCAGAACACCCAGACACTGATCTGGTGAGGGGAGACTCCATTTCTACATGCGGTTTAAAATTGATACCCCCAGGAGGCATGTTAGAAAGCAAAACATTGATGCTGTCTTCACTGGAAGCATCGGTTGCTTTGTTTTTTTAATGACACAGAAAGCTGCCTGCAAAGAGATAATTTCATTCAGCCTAGCCTTTGCTGGATGTGGGAGAAAGTCCTTGGAGGTGACTATCCAGTGTATCCAGTATGCCACCTAGCCCTCGCTAGCTCTACTACACTCACCACTGCAACGCTGCTCTGCTGCTCCGGCTAGCTGTACATGGCTGCTTGAAAGTTGCTTCCACCATCGCAAAGAAGGCTGCTCTCAAGGGGCACTGTCCAGAGAAACGACAAATACCTTGGGAAGAAATAACATTTTACCCCAACGCTAAGTGTCGATACCTGCTGTTCTCTGTCTTCCCTTTCTGCACTTCTGCCCAGGTGGCCTCTCAGATTTGCCCAGTCAGTTCCACTTTTGTTATGTGTCATTTTTCCCTCTGGGATTTTTACTCCAAAGATGAAATACTGGCGTTTTTCATAATGATGTTTCAGTCCCAGGCACTTGATTTCACCACCTGTTGGTGTTTTTTAATACTTGCACACAAATATATATATATGTATGTGTGTGTGTGCGTGTGTGTGTGTGTGTGTATTCTCCTGAATAAACATTATTTTCCTAACAAGTTTCAGATCTACACAAACTGGACAGTGGTTTTGGAGGGAGAAGAAAAAAATCTCATTCATGTATCTGTGATTCAGCTCTTAATCTTTCTAGATCGCCTGAACTTGTTTGATGTTCTAAGTGCCTCCAAAACACACAGATTAGTCCAAACTGATTAAAGCATATGTTCCATCCTCTTTATCATGCCCAGGAAAGTCAGTGCTTTTGCACATTACAGAGAGTATCATAATGAAGTGTGACGTATCTAAGATGCAAAGAACAGTAACTGCTTTCCAAATAATTACTTTTCTTTTTGCAACAAAGAACCATATGTAACACATGGAGTCTATAGAAATGAATTATATTAGAAGACTCTAATAGAAACCTTGGTTTCATCTGAATGCTCTCTATTCACTCCCCCAAAATAAGAAAGCATGTCTTATAGAAAATAAAACATTATTGTGATCTCCCCTGGAAGAGCAGAAGCCAAGAGAAATATGATCTTCGCTAGGTGCAGGTTCTCCTACAGCTCATGAGCAGCCGTATGCTACACACTACTCTGTTGCTGTTTCCCAGGGTAATGTTCTTCTGGAGCACTGGCAAAAGATGCCACCCAGGCAGCCCCTGTGAGGAGCATGGACAGCAGATGCCAGGCATTCATCTGCAACTCCATCCCAACTGCCAGGGAAGAAGTTCAGTACCTGCAGTAGCCCTGAGATCCTCATGGCAGAGGCTACTTTCATAATTTGGGAGAAAAACAAATTTGGGGAAAAAATGTGGGAGCTGCACAGAAGCAGCTCATGGGTAAAACTTGCACATCTGGCTGAAGATTTCAACCAGTTTCCAGGCACAGTTTCATGGATGAAAAGCGCAGCACAGTCCCACGACACAGCGCAACGGGGAAATGAGGATGGCTGCAACACACTCTCACACCACCTTGATTTTGGCCTTCTCTGAAAGACCTGGAAAAAGTTCCCAGACAAACCTAAGTTAGAGCAGCTTCCACAGGGATCCCTCACAGGATCTCTGCCCTGGGGCAACCCAGCCACGCCCAAGTCTCCTGTGCCAGGGCTTGCAGCTGGGCCCTATGGAGGCAGTTCTCTACATGCCTCACCATTTTGTGTCTCACAGACAGGTTGGAGTGGGAGTGAAACCTCCCCTCCACCCCTCTAGATACTCTTGCTGTCTTTGTACCAGTTATCAGTATTTTATGGGACACACTATTTCTTGACTTCTTAACTTCTCCCTCTCAGGAATTGCTTCCAGATCTCCAGATGAAAAGTGCCCAGTGCTATTTTATGCAAAGCACTCATTCAGACCAGTGGCAGATTCTCATAAAAACCAGAGGCAGGATGCAATTAATATGCTGTAAAAGTTGTAAGCATCGACTGGAGAAGCCATTTAAAAACACTTCTAGATAAAATCCTAGGGGGTTGCTTTTCTTACCTTCAGGTGCCTAATTTTTGGCAGTTAACTATGATCTAAGCAGATATTTAGGTGGTATTAAATAAAACCTCTGGAAAATCCTGGTAGAAAAAACAAAACCCAACAACTTAGAAATGTGGCTCTCTTTTTTGTAAAAAGAAGAAAAAAAAGATGGGGGAAGTTGAGTTCTACTACAGAATCCACATGGGGTAGGAAGGCAGTAAAACAAGGAACATTTGAAATGCATAAAAAAGCCTTAAGAGAAGAAATGTTGGCAAAGAAGGAGTTAATGCTTTTAAGCAACCACCCGTCCTCTTACCATAGATAAGGGTGCATTCTAGTGGCAAAATCCATGCAATGCAGCTGCATAGATGACTGATCTAAAAAGAAACCTGAGGAATATAAGGCTTTGGAGGAGTGTGTGCATGTGTGGAAGGGTGGGGGGGGTTGACTTGAATTGCATGTAAACCTCACCCAGAACTGTCTGATCCCTTTTAATTTCCCACTCCCCTAGTAGACAAGGCTTTGCTGCATTTGTGAGCAAACTCCCACCCTCTTCGTTTAGCCATTCCTCCCAGCCTGGTTGCTCGTCCTTTCTGCTCCAGGTGTAACATCCCTGTGCACAGCTGCCTGGGCAGGCCACAGGGCTGCACAATGCAATTTTGGAGATTCCCTTCTCCATGCTTCCAGCTTCCCTGCTCCTAGCAATGAATGAGCACTGAGGGAGGCAAGTGCGAAGGACCATGTCCTGGAGATCTGTAACACTTAGGAATGCAGCAGTGAAACAAAAGACAACAAACCCCAAACTGCCCAGGACAGAGGATGAACGCTGCAAAGTTTGTGGGTTTTTTTTTCTCCCCCACTTTGTGCACAGCAAGAGGCAGAGAAAGAATGAGCTAAAACGTGCAAATTGGACTTCACATGGCAAAATTCCCCTTGTTTTCTGGCATGCCCTAAGCAACAGCGAACTTTTCCAAACAGGAATCTAACAGAGTTCTTACAAGCAGCCTAGCCCTGCCTCCTGCACACTGTCCGGCTGCGTTAACCCTTGCTGTTTGGGGGTGGCAAGGGCACACCCTGGCACTGGTAAAAGCCCCAGTGCAATTTTCCCCCTAGCCCAGCTGCAGAGGGGCAGGAGAGGAGAGCTGGGCACAGTGCTGCACACACAGAGGATCTTTCTGGGTCCAGGGCATGCGAGAGTAGCTCACCTGGCCCGCTGCCAGCCATTGCCCGGCTGATCTCACCTTTAGCGCCGATGGGTAGGTGCACAAACCAGCTCTCCCTTCTCTGTGGAGGTCCCCAGCCTGCCAGCCGCCTGGGGAGGGGATGAGGGTCCCTGCACCACCAGGGGGACTGAGCTTGCAGGATCAGGCCCTGCTAAAGCAATCCCACCCCCAAACTCAGAGCCCTGACCTCTCCCTCCTAGACCCCCTGCAGCCCAAGCTGCCTTGCAACCCAATTGCAACCACTTTTCTTTTCTTTTTTCTTTTTTTAACCGTGAAGATCCGAACTTTTTTCTCTCTCTTCCCTCCCCATCCTCGGCTTCCCCTTCCCCCTCCTCCTCCCCTTGTCTCTCTTCATAATATTATCCTTGATCACTGCCCGGGGTTTGAAGCCCAGAAGTCAGAAGCTGCGCACCCCACCCCCACCGGCTCGAGTGTGCACTGATAGGGCCCTAGTTGCTGGCACCTAGTCAAGCTGAGGTGTCATTGGGATCTCAAATTGCAGCTAGGGGCTGGCAGGCAGCCAGAGGCAGTCTATTTAAAAGACAGCCTGTTCTGCAGTATTCAGTCTCTTTAGAAACTTCTCCAGGGGAAAAGTGTTGGGAGATCTACAAAGTGGATTTTTTTTTCCTCTCTTTTCCTTTTTTTTTCTCTTCCCCCTGTTTTTTACCGCTCCTCTGCAGACTTTGCAACAAAATACTCCAACTTTGCAGAAAACTTTTCTTTTTGCTTTTTTTTTTCTTTTTGCCTTTTTTGGCTTTTTTTTCGCTTTTTGCCTTTGCAAATCTTGGAAGAGGAAAGCGGGAGGGTTGAACAGAGCCGATCGAAACACAACTTTGCTTCATACCAAGCTTTCCAGCAGCTCGCTGCTTCGGGAGAGGCTTTTTCTCCTCCTGCAGAAGAAGGGAGCGGGAAGGGGGGCTTTGCATCCCCTCTTCCCTCTCCTGCGTTTTTTCCCCCGTCTTGACTGCTTTGATGCATTAAGAGCAGGACACTGGTTTTCAAGGAACTTTGCTCCCTCCTCAGCCTGCCTCCTCCCAGCCCTTTGGGAAGTGTGTGTGTGTTTGTGTGAGTGTGTGAAATCGCCATCCCTGCCCCCCAAACCTCACGCCTCCCCCTGCAACCTGTTGCAGGCTTTTCTCCCTCTCCCCCCTCCCCTTTGCCTCCCCCTCTCTTTTTGCGCTCCCGCGGATCGCGGTGGGATTTCCCCCCTTTTGAGGCAAAAAAAAAAAAAAAAAGGACCTGAAAGAAGGAAAAAAAAGACAAAAGCAAACCTAGACAACCCCCCCGCCCAAAGCCGAAAGAAAAGCAGGAGGGTCTCGCACACCGAGAATAAACCTGAGCGTGGGGCGCTCGCCAGCAGGGGCTCCGCTTTCCGCCTCCCCCTCCCCCCTTTTTTTGCTTTTTTGAATTTTTTCGAAGGAGAGAGCGAAAAAGAGCGAGCCGCCCGCCCCCGGCCCCCCCGCCCGCGCCCGTCCCGCAGCATCCCCGCCGCGATGCTGCTGCGGCTCCTGGTGCTGCTGGGCGCCTGCCCGGGGCTGTCGCGGTGCCTCGGCTCCTTCGTGCAGTGCGAGCCGTGCGACGGCAAGGCGCTGTCGCTGTGCCCGCCGCCGCCGCTGGGCTGCGAGCTGGTGAAGGAGCCGGGCTGCGGCTGCTGCCTCACCTGCGCCCTGCCCGCCGGGCAGCCCTGCGGCGTCTACACGGAGCGCTGCGCCCGCGGGCTCCGCTGCCTGCCGCGCCAGGGCGAGGAGAAGCCGCTGCACGCCCTGCTCCACGGCACCGCCGTCTGCCTCAGCGAGAAGAGCTACCGCGAGCAAGCCAAGACGGGTGAGTGGTGCCCCCCGCCCCGGGCTCCGCATGGCCCCGCGGCCGGTCCCACCTTCCCGGCTGCCCTTCCGTCCGCCCGGCTGCTCTTCCATCCCCCCCCACCCCCCCGCTGCTTTTCCGGCTCTCCGGGCGCTCTTCCATGGCCGCCGCTGCTTTTCCCTCTTTCCGGCTACTTTTCCATCTTTCGCCTGATTTTTCGCACACGCTCCGCTGTTGCTTTTCTCTCTTTCCAGCTGCTTCTCCATCTCTTCCCTCCCCCCCCCCCCGGCTGCTCTTCCCTGCCTCCGGTTGTTTTTCCATCTTTCCGGCCACCTTCCCGTCTTTCCGGCTGCTTTTCCACCCCCCACCGCCGGAGCCACTCTTCCATGCCCCCGGCTGATTTTCCATCTTTCCTGGTGCTCTTCCATGCCCCTGGCTGTTTCTCCAGTCCATCCCTCCATCCATGCCCTGGTCGTACCTCCTGTTGCATCAGTTAACAGCCCCTTTCCATCACCTCCCTTCCGATGTCTGGGTTGCCCCATCCCACACAGAAAGGTTTTCTCCCCCACTCCCCAGAAGAACCCTTTTAGTCCCTGCTGCATCCGAGTCCCATCCCCCCCTAGTTGCATCCTTTTAGTCCCTGCTGCATCCCCCCCCAACTGCATCCTTTTTGTCTCTCCTGTATCCCAGTCCCCACCCTGTCCCTGACCCCCTTTCTCTGCCCATACCCTCCACCTTGCTCTGGGGACCGAGCTGGACTCTGCAGCATGAGATAAAAGGCAGCTTTCTGTGCAGGGCCCCCCCTTTGCAACCTTCTACCCTGTCCCCCAGACCTCAGCCAGCCTCGGGATTTGCCACTGGCAAATTCAGCCTCCCTCTTTCTCCCTGTGGTTGTTGCATCCTGCTCTTCCCGGCTGGTTGCTGCTTGAGGTCTTTGTTGGGCAACGGATTTTAACCCTGGGAGGGGAAGAGAGCAGGTGCATTGGTGACAGGGAAGCCATGAATGCAAAAATAATGAAGATGATGATAATCCAAAAGAATATATTAAAAGCAAGAATGAAGGCTGGTGTGGTAGCACCGGGGCAAAGCAAAGTTTCTGAAATCTTTGCACCTTTCATGTAACAAAAGCATGAAAGAAAGCACTCCTTCACTTTGGCACTTGCTTAACTCCCATTTCTGAATCCCATAGGTTTTGCAAGGACATGTTCACTCTACTTCTTCAAATACTTCTGTATTTCTGTCACCACATGAAGGGGAGGCAGGGAGGATGTGTCTGTGTCCTGGGGAGCAGGGGAACTAATTTGCAAAAAAAACCCAGAAGTAAGCTCCCCACTTTTTTTTCTCAAGGAAGAAGTCATTTTTGCTTGTTAGCAAGCTTCTGCTTATACTGGCGCAATGGGAATCCGTTTCTCCTTTCTAGCACCTAATAAATCTTGCTGCTTTTATTATTTTTCCCCTTTGCTGCTTGCAGGCAGTGGTCATGTTGTTATGTTTCATGCCATAGAGCAAAACCAAATTCTGTGTCTGCATATATATGTATATGTATAACTTCTCTCCCCCCCCCCCCAAATGACAAAAAGTGTCCAACTTCTTTTAAAATTGTCCAGAAACAACAAAGCTGAGCTTGGTCTTCTGGAAGGGGTAAGGTTTAGGAGGGAAACCTGTGCAGGGTACCATGGTGTGCAGAGGGCAAGACAGGAACTGATTTCCTATCTTGGAGCCCAGGAAACTGTGCAATAACCCGCTCACAGCAGAACTATGCAAAGTATCCCCGAGCGCGTCATCTGCAGTGTTTATTTACTCTGCATGTGTGTGTGCGTTCGGGAGGCTGGCAGTGTGGTCGGGAAAGCAAGTTATGCAGCTAAAATGCAGCGGCTGCTGGGAGAGCACAGCTGATCCTTGGGCATGTAGTGAGGGTGCCCCTTGCAGACAGAGAAGCTTTGGTCTTGACTCCCAGCATGAATCTCCTTTCGTTCCACCTGCCTCTCTCGTCCCAAGGAATCTGGTCCTTTGGCAGGTGCTTTAGGTGAATCCTTCGGCTGGTCTCCTCATAACATAGTTGGCTTTTGGTTGCCTTGGGACCACGAGCATCCTTTGGATGACTAAGGAGAGGAATAGGAAAGAGACTGCAGGTTTGTTGCAAATGCAAACCCCCAGCACCACCTGCACTTCCAGTTTGGACTCCCCAAGTGCCGCAGGGGGCTCTTTTCAACGGGTTTGTCTGCAGCCAGGAAATGAATCTCAATTGGAAAGGCTTTTGCAGGAAGCCATGGGAGACCAGCAGGCTTCTCTGGAGATCTGTGAGATTGCAAAAAGAAATAAAAAATAAATCAGGAATTCCTGAGGATGGGAGAGGGAAAAACTCTCTCGGCATTTGACTGGTAGCATGTGAGAACAAAGTATATTTTCATAGGCATGTTACTAAGCAACAGGGCAAGGAAAGAAATGAAGTTTGACTTGAACTTTCTGGCCTCTGCCAGTTTGGCCAGCAATGCAGGGACTGTGTGCTGGGGAAGCTGGCCTGGCCGTACAATCTATCAGTGACCAAAATTGGCCCTAAGCTGGGAACTGCTGAGAAAGAATCAGCACTCTGCAAAATAAACTATGTGACAGTGGCAAGGACGAGATCAAACTGCATTTCTATCTATTTCTGCTCTTGCACTGGCTCAGTTTAAATCACAGATGCTTTCCTCCTTATAGTCGTGGTGGAGATGCAATAAGCAGTATTGCAAGAGAGTCCAAGGCTGGGAGGCAAGACTTGGCTTTTCCATAGACCAGCTGTTTTATGTGGTAGCAAGATGCTCCCAGGCACTGTGCCTCAGTTTCCCCATCTGTAAACTGGGCATAGTGGTATTGAGAAATGCTGGAGCTGCTGTGCAGGATGTGCTCCTGGTTTGTGAAGAGGTCAGAAATGAAAGCAAATTCAGGATTTAGAAGGCTTTGGTAATACTCATTTTAGGTAGACTGATGTGTAGGTATTGACAAGGTGGTCGCCTAATCCCTAAAGGACACAATAGACACACTGTCCTTCACCAAAAGCCAAACATCACTGCTGTAGTTGGCATTCCTGGTAAAAACCATGAATGAGCTTCATTTATGGCACAGGCTTCAGGATTCTGTTTTTTTTCTGTTTTGTTTAGGTTTTGTTTGAAATACGCCATGTCTTTCCATCTTTCTTCCCCATGCTCTGCCAGACTTCCTCCTGCTGAGACAGCAAGGTCAGGCTGAGCTCTGTGAGGAGAGGAGGGCACAAACTGGAGCCTGCTGCCCTAAAAAGGCTCATGGAAAAACAAAGGTTGTCAAATATTTCCTTCTTCCCTCTCATTCCTTCTCTCTTTCTAGAAAGCAAGCAAGACTTGGCAAGTTTCCTTGTGAAACCATGAGCCAATGATAACCAGAAGGGAAGGAGGGGGGACGCAGAATTAGTGCTATGAAAATCGTCTTTGCTGCGTCAGCTGGAAGTAGGCGGAGGAGAAGTGCTGAGGGAGCCCAAGTTTCCTGCTTCTCATGTTCGATGCAGTCCTTTATCATTGCCTGACATATCTTCCCCCCTCTCTTTCTCCTTATTGTGCTCTTTCCCTCCCTGTTTCGGCGCATGTGACACAGGGCTGGGTTTTACAGGCACACAGCAGTTGTGGGAGAGTGGCTGGGACATGGTGGGGCAGGTGGGCAGCTCTACGCCAAGGCTGGGGTGCGCGGGGTTAGAGCTGAGGGTGAGGGTTAGGGCAGGGGTCATGGGAGCAGGGCACTTTGTACACATCGGGCTACAAATGCGTGTTGTTCAGGGAAAGACCCATCTAGTGACGAGTGGCAAGTCCTTTGTGTGAAGCAGAGCCACTTACAGCTCTCAAGCTGTCCAGGTGAAAGCTAGTAGCAACAGGCCCGCAAAGCCTCGGATCCAAAACAGGAAAAACTCCATTTTTCTTTTGATCTGAAGTTTCAACAACAATAACAATAAAAAAAAAGATGGTGAAATCCATCAGGTGCCAGCAAGAAAGTTGGTTTTTTGTGGTGTGTGTCTACTGGGGAGGGAGGGATGGAGCAGTTCAAACAGGAAAGGAGGGGCCTTGGCTGGAAAGATTTTCAGCAGCCTGGTTTCTAAGGAAGGAGCAAGAATATTAAGTAGTTGATCCAAATGAAATTCTTGCCTGGTGCTAGCAGAGTTCACCGGAGAAAAGACGTGGCTCTGTGCATATGTGCATGTGTGATAGACCAGATCCTGACCACATGAGCACCGCTGTAAATCTGGACTGACTCCAGGTAAATCAAGGAAGCCCTTCCAGGTTTGAACCACTGTAACTGAGAACAGAGGCTGACCTTAAGTGGGAGTCTCAGCAAATCTGAGGGATGCTAGAGGAAGACTGTGCGCCTGCTCATGTCGATATTTAAGCACAAGCATCCTGTGCTCAGATGACTACTGTGGCTTTGGCATGTCAATCATGTGAATACAGTCATGTGTGACTGGAAGCATTTGCATGTCTGTGGTGTGAGTTGTCCCATCCCATCAGACTCAGAAGAAAGGGGTAGGAGAGCTCGGGTAGGTTCTTTACAAGGCAGCTTCAGGACACCCCTCCCAGTTTCTTTCCGTTGCCTAGTTTGGCACGTGTGTGTCAGTACAGCCAGGGAGGAAGGAGAGAAGGAGAGGCGGTGAACAGGCTGCATCCCAATTCCTGGCAGCCTGCGCACATAGCACAGTGCTCTGCTTCCTCCTAACGTCCACTGAAAGTTTTACTCACACTGGATCGAAAGGCTTCTCATGCTTTTCAGTTATGAGCACGCCTGACTGCATCCAAGACGTAGGAGCAGCTGCAGGAATTGTTATAGCAGTGGTGGTTCCAGTGTTCTTCATCCAAACTGGAAGGGCTGGAGCAATCTGGGAAGGGGAGGAAGAAGGCTCAGCCTCCTCTGAGCTTGTTCCTCCTCTGCTCAGTGGGGCAAGCCACTAAGAATAGTTGCAGCTTGTTTCACTTGTGCTACGTCACAGAGCAGATAACAGCCTGTGGCAAGACAAATCTGCTTTGTTTTCTACCAAGGACTTAGTAGTGCAAATTCAAGGTCAGACATAAATAAAAGTAGAATTTATATGGAACACACCTGTCCCTCAGTGTGGGCTGCAGAGCAGCAAGATTATTATGCACAGGAAAGATATGCATGTGAACATATGCACACATGTACTTATGTTCACACACCCACGCACACCTGCACAAACATTTCATGTGTGCAGACACACACATGGAGCATTTTTGTCTCTGGGGCAGAACGGTTTCCAGGCAGCACACACAAATCTCTCTTCCCATTCAATAGTTCTGCCTACAACTGGCACATAGGTATTTTGACATAAAGGTCAGATAATGTTGTAAAGACCAACCTACCCTATCCTCTCCTGCTGAGGGCTGAGAAATAAGATGCAGCAGCTGAGCATATCAAACAACAGGAAGGAAGAAAGAAGATAGAGGCAAGATACTCTTGACACCCCAGCCAGCTGCATGGATCTGAACTCACACAGTGTTTGGAGATGGGTTGTTTTTTCTGAATAGTCTAAGCCAGTAGCAGTTAAATACCCTGTTGGCCTTAGTAGCTAGAGATATCCCAGTGAAGGTTTAGACAGGTTACAGCTTACTGAGAGCAGTCAATCCACCTCAGATGAGGCAACATCACATGGCAGGGCTGGAGGATGTAGGCAGGGGGCCATGGTGCCTGGCGGCATTGGTGGAGGAGAAGATGCCAGGGTACAGAGGTGAGCAGGGAGCCTGGCAACTGCTCTTTGCTCAGCCAGCCACAGTCAGCATTTGGAAAAGCTGGGAACAAGAGCTGAAATGGGAAAAGATGGCAACTTGAGACATGGCAAGCCAAGGACAGGAGAAACAACCTCTGGCATTGAGGAGGAAGAATCATCAGGACCTGGACACATGATGCATGTAGAGGTCAAAGATGATCCAAAGAGTTTGGCCTGGGTGAACTTACTGGCAGCCTGAATAATGACCACATAGTCATTTGTAAGGAGATTTTTCACAGGTAGAAAGAACCATATTATCTCTTTATCTTCAGGACAGGTGTGGCAAAATGCATGAGGCAGCTCTGCCAGCGAAGGGGAGAGAGGATAAACTGCCCCCCTTGCACTGGGGTCTCCTAAGCCTGGGACCCACCAGGCCCATTTAATGAGGGCCTTCGTGCCAGGGTATCCAGTGGGTTGTGTGCAGAGCTGGCAGCAGTTTGCAGACCAAGCTGGCCAGTCCTGAGCCCTGGGCCTGCTCAGCGTGAATGCTTGAGATCACTGGACATGGGTCATGTCTGATGCATCAGCCCATCCAGGAAGGGTTGCACTGCATCTAGTGGTGAAGGAATGAAACGCCCCCCACCCTCTCCCCACTTCCCCCCCCCCCACAAGAGACTCTCTTTATTCCTTCAGCTCTGTAGCCAAGGCAACTCTCTACAAGATGTTGTTTTTGAAGTGGTTCTTTGATGCTAGTGATCTAAGGGGACCTCTTAGTGTTTATGTCAATCCACTGGCTCGCAGTTAATCCCAGCAGGAGCAGGCATAATGTGTCTGCAGAAATTTGGGACTCTTGATGGTCTGATGTGGGCAAATTTACTCTCAAGGAAGCCATTTCTCATCATGTTTTGGTGGATCTCCTGTCTGTTTACAATGTTTCTACAACAAGCGGGCTAACTATCCATCAGTCCTTGTCCTATGACCACCAGCTTCTGACTGGGGAACCACACCTGCCTAAAGCTAAATCTGCAGAAAGATCCAAGCCTCCCATGGGTGCAGAGAGACTCTGGTTGGCAGGCTAAACTTGAAGAGGCATCTTAAATTTATGCTTGTGGTGTCAGTGGGTATGTCTTGAGTGCCTTTGCATAAAGCCTTGCTTTCTCTATTGCCTTCATTGTCCAGACCCTGATGTGTGTCATCTTCACAGCACTTTTCCTCATGCCCGCACTCCCTGTGAAACTGCCTCTTTCACGCAAAATAGAAAACTGCCTTTTCAACACCCACCTCAGTGAACTGACAGGTCATTTCCTAATTCCTAGTAGCCTGATAGGGCTTCATCCTGCAAGATGCTGAGCACCTTTTCTGTAGGCCCTGAGGCCCAGAGCATCATAGGCCTTTGGACGCCTAATTCCCTCAGTGGGAGCCAGCTGCTTCAGTCCTCTAAAGACCATGAAGTCAAAAATCCAAAGATGCTGTTGACTCCAATAGAATTTGAAAGCTCTTAGCACCTGCCTGCCTTGAGGACTCTTATTGCAGAGTTTGGTTTGTTTTTTTGTTGGATGGACACAGCTGGTCCACTGATGGACATAATTGTTATGTTGATAGAGATAACTGGTCTGGTTGCTATTTAAGGGCAAGAAGGTAATCCTGACAGGTATTTAAGGAAATGATCCCCCAGCTAAACAAGAGAGTGAAAGCATCTTAAAGGAAACTTTGGGGGCAAAGTTGGCCAGTAGTTACAGTTCTTTTTTATAAAGCCAGTAGAAATATTTTCTGTTTCCAGGTTCAGGTGTGATTCATCCTCTGAAGACAATTAAATCAACAAGCCATTTTATTGTTCATGCTTAAGAAATTGCATGTTATGCATTTGGCTAATGATGAGGAACTAGTAATTAAATAATCCAGTGAATAAACAGAAAGGCATGGACCATGGTAGCTGTCTTTCATTTTCTAAGTTACAGGAGGTGCAGGAAAAAAAACAGACTTTTATTAGGGACAGATTATATGTCTTACCTGTCTAATGATCATAATAGACGTACATGTGGCTGGGGCAGTCCGTTTGCTTTCATATGTGACTCCTGCTTTCCTGAAGAAACAACAGAAATGAGTGAAATTTTACTTCTTCATTTTCTGGACATTTCAGCATTTGCTCTTTGGTTTTCTACCAGCAGGGGTGGTCTGAGGTTGCAGGAGAAACAGTGAAGCACAACAGGGAATTTATAATTCCAGAAAGGCTGAGGACTTACTACAAAGGGTGGTCAATTATTTCTTGGAGCTTCAGACCACAAAATGGAGGTCTGCACTCTTTGCTCCATCAAGAGACTCTTGTTTTTTTTTTTTTTTTAACATTGAAGAAGCAACTTTGCATCGTGTTGCGACAAAGGGAGTCAGATGGTGTATGCTGTGGTTCAGTGCAGGAAGAGGAAATGGCTAGGAGAGACAAGGATCAGAGGTTGAGATCCAGCTTGGGCAAGTTTCTGCCTAACAATATTGTCAGAGTGTGAACATCAGACTTGTACTTGTTTGTGGTACTACTTAAATGGACTTCTACTTACTTCCTGTCAGAAGGACTCATTGAGAAAGAAGAAGGGAGTCCCGAGGGCAGAGGTGGAAATCTCATCACTCGTAGCTCTTAAAAGTGAGGTTGGATGGTACCTGTAACAATGTGTCATCTGGTGCTGTCGAAGAGATGAGCAATGGATGATCTAACAGATCTTTTCCATCTGGTTTAAGGCAGAGCTTTGAAAGTCAGGCTGAAGGCATAGAAATTAATCCAGGCTAGGCTGGGAGTTGCAATCACAGTTGCACATGTGAAATATTTGCAGTATTTGATCAGTTCCTCTCCAGCACCTGACACAGGTGCATTTGCACACTCTGCCTGGTGTGCCTTCATCTCTTGCAGGGGGACAAGAGGATAAGCTTTCCTGGCTCTCTCAATTATTGGCTTCTCTGTTGAGAATAATGACACAGATCCCCAGTAACATAAGTGGGGATGGATCTTGTGATGGAAACCTCCAACCTCCAGTGGGAGCGACCTCTCTCAGATTCAGTTCTAGTAGGCCTGTTGTAAAGAGCTTCTGCTCTTTGGATTCAAAACCCTTACCAAAAGGCAAAGCCACCCTAACCCATAAGCAGTCCAGAAAGCTTAGTGTAAACTTTAGTAGCTGTCTCTTTGGTAGGACACCTTCTCCTCAAGATCATCTCCTTTAACACAGAGATTTCCCATTAGTAACATGTTGTTCTCAGGGTAAAATGCTGCAGCATCCACGGTGATATCCCAGCCTTTGATGGCCTTCAGGAACACTTCCTGGTTATGGTTGTATTTTTAAGGCCTTAGCACCTGGCTCTATTATGATTTGTCACGTTTGGGTTTCAATGATTAAAATACTGTCAGTTTTCTGGCAGCGTCCTGCTTTCAAGCTCAGGTTTCTTGAAATCTTATGTATAATGAAACCCACCTTCAGCTGAGTTTTAGAGAAAGGCTCCACATAAAGAATACAAAACTATCTACTCGTCTTCCCTGGTGACGTTTCCTCCATCACTGCTGTTGAACTACCTGCATCCTGAAGAGTCCTCCTTGTCCCCTTCTTTTCCATATAATAATGATACTTGTTAGATGTTTTAGGGTTCTCTTCCAACCCATCACACCTCCTTTTTAAGGACACAGCGGGACTTTTTTTCAGGTGATCTCTTCCCACCTGGTGGCCAGACACTGGGCAGTTCAAACCCTTTTGTTTTCATTCAGAGGACCTGAAGGCATGTTTCTTTTCCATGAAGGGTTTTCCTCTTTTTTTGCCACAAATAAGCCCTGTGGAGACACTGCCAGTACACGATTTTATGGTGTTTGTCAGGAGCTACTCCAAATTTTACTCATCTTTGCTTTCTGTTAGGCAGAGACAGTTGCACAATCTTTTTCCATGAGTCTTAGTTCTGTGGCAGTGTGGCGGGAATTTTGCCTTCTTTATTATAACTGATGGAAGCCACTAGAGTGCATTTGTTGAAAAAGGTGCAAGACTAAGAAAGACCGAATGATTTCATTCTTTCCAGGAAGGAAAAATATGTTTTGGTCACTATGATATTGCAAGATGATTTATTTAGATTTCTCCAGGTCATTTTTCAATTCAGCTCTCAGCTTCTTCTGCAGTTTCAGCATATGGAATGGGGAACAGCGGTAGTCTCCAGATGACGTGAAGGAAATATGTTTTATCTTCTTATCATCAGTGAATCAGCAACAGGAGCTTCTTGATGTAAATCTGATCTCAAAATACTTCCTTCCCCTCCACTTGCTAGCTCAGTTACCTGGAAGATAATTTTGTTCGGGAAATGTCAGGCTGATACAAGCAGCTATCCAGAGACAGAGTGCCTGCAATATTGCAAGATGATGTGCATCAGCATCAGTTCATTGAAATGGAAATCTACTTACAGGAGGGAGAGACTGTGAAAAGTGTCCTAAGTGTTTTACTGGTTGGATATTTTGGGTTCTCTCTTGCTCAGAAATGGTTATCATTGGGAACCCCAAGTCTCTGTCTACACTGCAGGTTGACCACAGCCCCAGTCCCTCTCCTGAGACTTAATGTGCCTGCAAACGCATTTCAAACCTTCAAGTCTGTGTTAAGAACTGACCTTAGCGAGATCTGGGAGTTCTCTGGAGAGAAAGAGCCAGCTCAAAGACAACACCTCTCTGCGAGCCCTAGTGCTTGTTTGTACACCCCAGATCATCAGGAGCAGCCCAGCCCACAAGCTGATGCTGATGGCTGGCTCTTCCAAGCCCAGTGTGGATGCTTGGAGCCTGCGGAGCAAACAGCTAGCAATGTGTAGAGAAAGAACCTGTGTCAAGGAGCTCCCCATATCTAAACTTGATTTGCTCTTTGCACTGGAGAGTCACTTTGGGGAGGGGGGGTGTTATTTTGCAGCTGCAGAAAGGAAAGGCAGCTCAGGAAAGTATCATTTGGCATGCAGCAGTGCAAGTCCTTTCTTATGCTTCCAGCTCCCATAGCCTTACCTCTCTCACCTCTGTGGCATTTGCTGGCACTGTGAAGAAGTGGCACTGATCCAGAGATCTGTTCCTACAGATAGGCCCTGTGCTTCCAGAGCAGACCGAAAGGTGCTAAATGAGCTTCTTCCCCTGAGAGCTCCTTTCCTATATGTTGGGCTGCATTTCTCCCCCATCTGGCTCTGTGTGAGGACGTGAAGGTCATCAGGACAATGATCTGCCTTTCCCATGAATCCTATGTGAATCTGGGGGCAGCCCAAATGCCTGATATTCACGTTCTACAAGTGAGCTCTGGCTGATGTGGCAGGATCTGCATTCATAGATTTCTGCTGTGGAGACATTAATCTCCTGAGAAAGAGTAGGTCTGCTAGGCTAGTTCAGCAAAACTCAAACAATAACTTAAGAGACAAAGGCCACAGCATAGCAAATCCCTCTGCCATCCTTCCCCACTTTCCAAGCCTCATGAGGCATTTCTGAGCTCTTCCCGAGTGTCCTGCTGGGTCTTCACTTTATAAAATGGAGATAAGTCTTAACCAAGGGTTCAGTCCTGCCAGTTCCCTGGCTGCTTTTCCATCTCTTCTCTGAGCCTGGTCCCATTGATCCATAACCTTCACTTAAAGCTCATCCCCGTGGGACAAGAGAGTGAGGTCTCAGTAACTTTTGCCCTGCTGTTGCAGGAATTTAAGGTATTGGTGATGCCCCAAGCTCTTTTTTGGGGACTCATGAGAGCTGGAGTGAGTTTTGGGCTATGGTCTATGGACTATTTGAACTCTGCTCTTACAGCCTTCGTAGGGGACTGTGCATGGTGGGGTGGAGTAGGCATTCTGTGGGCGCTTCATGATCCTTTGTCTGCTAAAGACTTCCTTGGGGCCACCCGCAAATTACAAAGGTTTCAGCCTTCGGCAACAAATGAGGTACCTAATTCCCAGTGAAGGAAATATTCCCAGGGGTTTTCTTACCACTGCTCCTGGTACCTGTGAAACTGGTTTTACACTGCCTCTCATGAGAGCTTTATCACAGACCGTGAGGAAACCAGTATGGAAAAGAGATGGTGGGATTTATCTTTCTCAGCGTCAGCCCTCCAAAGGTCTAAGTGAGACCACTAGAGTCACAGGAGGAGAAACTGGGACCTCCAGAGATATGTCATTCCACTGTAAAATCGGTGCCTAAGCCAAATGATGGGGTAGATCGCAATCTGGAGGGCACAGTTTTCTCTCCAGATGACTTAGAAATGTAGTTTAGCTATCTCGTGAAGCCCAAAAGCCTCTATTTTAGCAGATGGGTGTTAGTTACTTGACATTGATCTGTCATAAATGCCTGTTGCATATTACTGGAACTTAGGGGAGGTAGGGTTGCAGCCAACAGAGGTTGTCTCTTCCAAGCAGGGCTGCTGTTTTTCTGTCCTTCTTGGTGTGTGATGTCTCCTCCCAGTCTCTCATTGCCTATGAGCATCACCAGCATGCTCTCCTGCCAGTCCCCACCAGACCAACCTCTCTGGCCTACCGCTGAATCCCTACCAAAGCACAAAAGTTCGTCAAAAGTCCAAGGCACATTGCAGCTGACTCTCTCGGAGCCAACGCCCTGGGTTAGCAGAGGAACTGGCCACAGTCTGCATCCCAGGCCCTGGCTGCTCCTCCTTCAGCATGTGCCAAACAGCCTTGAACTGGACAGTCGCCACGGCCGCCTGACATCACTGCCTGATATCACCAGGGCGGTGGTGCAGAGCAGTGACACCCCCCCCCAGCCCCAAGCGTCATGCCTGAGCCGGCTCAGCAGCCCACCCCCAGCACCCTTGTTCCTCTGTCATCATGGCCAGGACACTGAGGGGACATTCTCCACTGTGCTGGGGGTTTGTGCCTGCCTGCTATGGAAATGTAAATGAGCTTTTCTTCATTAGGGCAGTAAAAGCTCCCTTCTGTCTGGGCTGATCCTCGCGACCCCTGGGGAGCCCAGGAATGTTTTTGCTCAGTTGTCCGCTCCAGCTGCCAAAGGGCGCAAGATGAGATGACCCTCCTCGCTCTGCATCCCTCCCCTGCCTGCATTATCTCTTCCCTGCCTGCATTTCAGGAATGCAAACACAGCATCTGTCCCTGTGTTCTGACAAGGCTGGAGGGGATTGGGGATGGGGGAGATTTTTATTTTGCCCTCGTGGTCACAGGTTCAAGTCCAGGCTGGGGAGAAACTTGCCTGCCCATCCCAGGAAGTTTCAGCATCAGTCAGGCATGTCCCCTCCGCCTGAGTGGGGCAAGTGGGGAGAGGAGCTAGGAGCTAGGGGTGATGTACAAAGTGGGCTCTTACTAGCCAGCGACCTGAGAACAGACTTCCTGGAGAAGACCCAGTCTTAAGAAAAATAGGGACATCTCTAAGACGATTTGCAAGGAGAAGACTGTTTTTGGGGATAGCATCAACATTCCTCCTCTTCCAGCCACAAGGAACCCAGAGAAGTTGCTTTCCAGTACCCACCAAGAACCAGTACCTTTAAGGATGGGTAAGGAAGGAGAAATGGGAGGAATCTGTCCCTCAGGCAGGTACAGAGCAGGAGAAAACAAACATTGCTTTTCAGTAATTATTCCCACTGCCCGCACGTGCATGTTCAGTCCATCAGGAAGATGTACAAAGCCAGCGTGAGGCTGGGCAGATAATGGAGCTGCCATAGGTAGGATTCTGCAGCTGTTTGTGCCAGGGAGTTGTTGTTATGGTGAAAATAGGAGAGAGCGTCTGGATCTGGCTTTGATTAGTGTTTTGGGGTCCCAGTTTCAATGGGAAGTCTTTCTTTCAGTCCACGTGGAAAAATTCCTCCCTGTCTCCCCCAGCCTTTCCCATAAATCCTTTCCCTTCCCTGGTGCCAACATTGGCTGCATATGTCTCCAATCCTGAAATGTTGTCCCTCCCCTCAAAAAGGTCAAGGTGTCAAAGATCACCCAACCAGGTTTGGAAAATGCAGCATTGTTGTAAGCAGTGATGGGACAGAAACTGGGATCCTCCAAAGACAGCTGCTGCCAGAGCCAAAAATCACAAGGAGCCTGTTGGAAAAGCAGGGTGGGGATCACTTGCAAAGTCCTGCACATAGGAATATTCCCTTTATGGGAGTACTGGGAGGTGACACTTTTTCCCAAGGGGTAAATCCTCCTCCACTGGAGGGCAGAGACATTGTACACTGTTACATTGCGCTGTTTAACAGGTGACACTTTCTGCTCTAGAAGTGGCTGTGTTTCAGCCCTAGGTAACGTAAGTCTTAATTTCCATCTTGCAATGAATACCTCAGAACAGAGATGGCCCAGTTTGAGGGCAGAGGAAGGGCTGGGCAGCTTCTCAAGGTCTCTGCTGGTGACATTTACAGTCACTTCTATGCTAGAAGTTTCACTGAGATTCCCATTACATCTTTCCAGAAACCATGCCCAGTGTTTCACCACTCTGTGTCCCTTTTATACTGGCAGGGTAAGTGGGGTGGAAATGGCTTCTGAAGAAGAGGCCCTGCTAGGGACCCTCTTCTGGCTAGCCCTGAGCTGAGAAAGGGCACTATGCTCTCAGCACCCAGGTCAGAGGACAGGACATACTACGCTAAGGGTATTTTTTGCCTCCCAGGGCCTATGGAAGCCTGTATGAATTAGGACATCATTAACAGCCCTTCTTGGGAGCAGCAAGTTCTGCGAGCTGGACTCCAGACACTCTCCACCCTTTCCCCAGGTACTGCAGCACCAGGATCAGACACAAGGCCATGGGGGTGGCTCTGAGTTGAGCTCAGTCCCATGCCTTGGCTATAGGGTTAACATCCCCTTGGGATGACTGCAGCCCCAAAACGCCAGGCTCATTGGACAGCTTTGACTTGGCCAACCCAAAGTCACTCCTCCCTGTGGCCAGCAAGCCTGGGACCTCCACTGAGAGGTCATCTCCTCCAGAGGAGTGGGGAGAAGGGATAGGTGAGATCCACCCATCTCCTGCTGCCCACAGTTTCCCTGGCTGGGGATAGATAGGGCAGCCTCTACCATGCGTAGTGTTTACCTGCCCCATACATTGTACCTGGAGCTAAAATATGGAGAAGATTTAGCATGCCCTGCCTCTGCAAACAGCTGCCTGCCAGTAACTGAATTGCTAGGGCTGGCAATGCTGATGGGAGTTGACCCTGGATACAGGCAGGAAGGGGTTATGAAGCAGGCCAGATCCTGACAGTGAGGGAGAAGGAACTCCAGCCTCCTTCCTGAGTTTCAGACAGGGACTATTAGGGCTCATTCAGGGAAACTGGGTGTTCCTCCCACAGGCATCTCCTCTGGAGCAGACACACAGCAGTGCCAATTCTGCCTGCCACGAGCCAGCATGGGGTGACAGATGGAGGTTAACAAACGAGCTGGCGGGTGAGGAGGGGCAGGGGAGTCCAGGGTTTTAGAGGTGCTGATGTGCTGCTGACATGGGTGTCTGGTCCTAGTTGCATTGGGTGGCTGTAGGTTGGTGTCAATGAGCAGGCCAGGAGGCAAAGAGAGGACTGGGGACAGTGTAAGCTGCACTGGTGCTGCATACCCCAGCTCAGAGGCATCGCACCCTGCCTTTCTCTGTGCTGTGGTAGCACCAGGAAGGTCTTTCACCAGCTGCCCCGAGCTTGTCAGGACTGTGTCTCAGAGACAACTGAGTTTGTCAAAATTGATTGGTTATTATCCTATTAGGGAACAGGTAGACAGGTGCATAGGCAGGGACTGCTTCAGCTTTGTTGCTGGAGGAAATTAAGCTAAAAGTTGTCAGTGGACGAAAGAGCTGAAGGGGACTATGAAGTTCTCACTGGAAAGTAAAGACCTAAACTAGACCCTACTGCTGCCTCCTTGGATTTCCAGATGAGTATTGACCCTGTCAGCAGTGGCATCTCAGTATAACAGCACCTGGGTCAATGATGCTGAAGAGCCAGCCCTTCTTCCTCTCTACACCAGCCTGTTCCTCAGTTCACCCAAATGGCAGACAGAAATGTCCCACCAGAGTTGTCTCTTATCGTATTGCTACTTGAGCAGGGACCTCGGCATGCCGAGAAGGGGGAAGGGAGACGATCTGTCCCAGATGCTTTCTGGCTCTGCCAGAAAGGAAGAGCTGGAGTCAGACTGGAGCTTGAGCAGCCTTTGATGCACACCAACCCTCTGGTCCCTCTGCAGAGTGCTGGGCTCCTCTGTCTCCCATCTCCCCTTGTCAAAAGGGCTCCACATTAGTCTCTGCTTCACAGCTTGCTCTAGTTTGCTGGCAGCTTGCAGGAAGCAGAGAAATAAGGTGTTTGCAGAGGCTCAAGTTGCCAACCATATAAGCAGATTGAGCCTCTGCAAATGCCGCTTACACCATGAGTCCAGGGGACTGGAGACACTATGCTGTTTTTCTGGCTGAATCTTTGCCACATTGTCCTGTCTGTTTCTTATTGTAGGCTTGCTCAGGTAACTGTACCTCGCTCATTTGTTATTGCACAGGTAATGAGGTGCACCCCTCTCATTTGTTATTGTAGGGTTGCCTGCACCAGTGTGAGTCCTCCCTGCTACTTGTTATTGTGAGGCAGCCCAGGGAGGTCTTCCTGGCTCTGCCTTATCGGGCCCCAGCAGTCACTGCCACAGGGAATTCCTGGGACAGAAATTGCAGTGAGTTTCATTGCCACAGAAGGTGGCAATTTACTGGGGATGCCTCCAATCTCTTTTTGGACCTTGGACTGCTGCAACACCTTGTGGCAAAGGGTGCACTTCTACTGCGCATTGCAGTGTCATTTCCTGGGGGACAAGAGCATTCCTGATTCCCTTCCCTATCCCTTGTCTATCATCCCCTTATAATAGAGAAGCCCCTTGCTGAGGGCACCTTTTCTCTCTTGATGCTCTTTTCTGGACCTAGTTTGCCTGCCTGTGCAGGTGGACTGCGCTCCATGAGCCTCACCTGCTTTGTGCTGTGTTCTCCAGTACGAGCCTAGGCTCATTCGTTACATGGTGCTAATTTGGAGCAGGGGGACCCTGGGCAAGTCTTTTCTTTGGTGACATAAGGTACTTCCCTCCTGGTGGCTTGAGTGATTTTGAGTCCTCTAGCAAGAAAAAACAGGTACATGAACATCATGAGGCAAAATTGCAAGAGAATCCCATACTGGGGAGACATGCAGGTCCCAGAGATGGTGCATGGGGTCATTTACATTGCTCTGGGCAGTTTGGACGGTGCTGAGTCTAGGATGCTCCTGGAAAGAGTACTAAAGGGCTGCTTCCCAAATGCACCTGCGGGAAACTTTCCAGTTTTGTGTGTGCATATTTGGGAGCTGGGAGAGGGCAGGTTTGCCTTGGGAAAGAAGGAGGGGAGACTGATAGCCATGGTGGGCTGGGGGGCCCCAAGACCAACCTCTCCTCTTGGCCACCTTCAAGGCAACCACACTGACTCTGTGTGACAGACCTGTGCTGCCATCTGCCACCAAGCAGCATGTCCCCCAGCCAGGCAGGACCCACTGGGCATCCCCAGCAGCTCCTTCAGGCATCCCTGAGCTGCCTGGCTGTGCAGAGCCTTCCTCTTCACCTCCCATCAGGCTGCAGAGCCCCCATGGGCTGCATCTGGGCTCTAGAAATCAGTCTGTAGGGAAACTCCTGATGGCCTTTGGGGGGATTTATCAGCTTTTACTTTCAGCCTGGAGCCTTTTCTTTTATCACCACGCAGTTTTACTTGCAGTGATGATTACAAGGAGGGGCAAAATTGCTGCCCTGTTATCTTCACTGGGGGTTCATAGGAGGGGATGGGCACAGGCTGGGTTCACTGGCATCAAGAGACACCATGGACATGCAGGGAGACATTCCAATCTGCAGGCTCAACCCACAGCTTCCACCATTTCTCTGGTGCTTTTCCTTCTACTGTCAAGGTGTTGTCCCTGTTCCTGCCTGCTGGCCCCAGCACCAACCTGGCATTATCACAGGCCAGCTGGGAACCAATGACTGGGAGACCAGGAGCCTTGAGAGCTTAAAACTGTATTCAAATTTAGTCCAGAAATAACTCTCTTTCACTCCAGTGGCTGTATTAAAGGTCACAAGTCAGCTAAGTTTAGACTGTCACCAGCTCTCTCCTATATATAACCGTGCAGAGCTCCTGATTGCATCCTGTTGGTACAGGTTATGCTGGGCTGATTGGGGGGAGGGGTATAAAAAGGCAACTGCAGTGGGTACAGCTTAAACACACTCCTCCCTTCCCTTTGGCACCAACAGTCACAGTCACAGTCAGACAGCACCGCTTTGCAGTGTTACCCTGGGCTTTGTCAGCTGTTCAGTATGTGCCAGTGGACCAGGACAGTTTTAGTCCCACAAGCATGGGTCACCCTAGCACAGGGGCTGCAAACTGAGGGCCCTGGAGATTGCAACATTTCTCAGTTGTGTCTTTGGCATCACTGTCAAAGCATCTGCCTAACCATGTGGTGGCTTTGCTATGTTGGTGGTTGACCTTGAATATGGAATCATCTCATCTTTGAGTGTCCCTAGCTTTTGCTTGCACACCTGCAAGTGGGTGTAGGATATGAATTTGCCACTTAATCCTCCTGCCATTGCTGAAGAGGGGCTTTTCCACTACATTTTGTATGTCCTCTGGTTCTTTCTGGGTGTAGAATAATCCTCCTACCAGTCCTTCTCCGTTAACACATTGTAAATGATAGTGGAAGTAGGAGCCCATCCCAGACTCCTGACTCCTCTGTGCTCCCAGAGGCCTTCCTCTTGCTTCGTTTGGGGTCACATGAAAGCCACACCACATCCCACACAGTGGGATAAAAGCCAGGACCGTAGGCAGCAGATGGGAAAAGTGCTTTCAAGGAGGGCATCTTTGGGCATGAGGGCTGTGTGTGGTGCACCTGCTGGCTGCCGCAGTCTCTCCCTGCCAGCTGATGGGTGGGCTGTAGCTCAGCTGGATCATTTTCTTCTTCCTGCTGGAGCCTTGCTGGTTTTTATCAGGAGTGACATCCTCGGCTTTCTGAGAAGGGAGCTGTAGGACAACGTGCTGAGTTAAATTTCTGTGGATCTTATTTCATCATTCTCTTCCTGCCTACTGCAAAGATGTTTTCTCAGATCAGGCAAGAGGGTCTCTGTGCAAATGCAAAGCTAGTCAGCTCTTGGAGAACTGATCGTTTGGTATCTCTTCCCCCCCAGAAAGGGAATCCCGAGAGCACGAGGAGCCAACCACATCAGAGATGACAGAAGAGACTTACCCACCCAAGGCCTACCGGCCCAAGCCTGGGCGCCTCTCCGAGCTCAAAGCTGAGGCCCTGAAGAAGGACCGTCGGAAGAAGCTGACCCTGGCTAAGTTTGTGGGCATGGCAGAGAACACAGCGCACCCCCGTGTTGTCATCCCTGAGCTTCGGCAAGAGTTTGAGCTGGTGAGCGTCCGTCCCTCTACTCCTTCGCAGTGGGCCAAGGGGCTCTCATGGAAAAGCGGGCTGCAGGAGGGCTTTTCCCCCTTGAAGAGTGGGTGCCAGGGGGAAGCCAGGGGCATTTGCAGCTTGGCACTTGTTCAGGGCCAGCTGGGCACCTCCCGACTCACTGCGCCTCACTCTCCTCGCTTGGCAGGGCCCTTGCCGCAGGCACATGGAGGCATCCCTGCAGGAGCTCAAAAGCAGCCAGAGAATGGTCCCTCGGGCTGTTCACCTCCCCAACTGCGATAGAAAGGGCTTCTACAAGCGGAAGCAGGTAAGAACACTGCGGGTCCCTCCCCAAAAGCAGGACGGAGAAGGGCAGGGGACGGAAGCTTCCCATGCATGGAGGTTTTTCACTGCCGCTGCCCTAGGTGGAAAGGATGGAGGTTTTCCTTTGCCGGGCTCATGGGGAGGTTGCTGCAAGCCTGACAGGGCACAGTTGATTGTGGGTGGCCCTGCTAACAGCTCCAAGCCCAGTCCTGCCTAAAAAGAGCATCATGAAGGACGTGGTGGGGGGGAAAGGAAAACTCAGAGAGCCTCAGGCTTGGGAAGCAGCAAGGATGGAAATGGTAAAAGCAGAGAGTAAGAGCTAGGCCCTTCCCCAGGGGATTACACTGCTAGGGTAAAAGAGGCAAACCTCAGGGCTGCTCCTTATCGCCAGCAGGAGAGTTACACAGAAGTTGTGGCAAGTTCTTGATCTCTCTCCTCGCGTTTCTCCTCAGTGCAAGCCATCCCGGGGCCGGAAGCGTGGCTTGTGTTGGTGTGTGGACAAATATGGCATGAAGCTGCCGGGGACTGATTACCTGAGCGGAGACCTGCAGTGTCACGCATTCGACAGCAGCAATGTGGAGTGAACTTGCACCCTCTCCCTCTGCCCCGCCACTACCCCAGGCTCCCTTCCACCCTCCCCTCCACACCTCCCTGTGCCCCAGGACTCCGATTCCTTTCATCTCATGTAAGAAGAAAAAAAGAAAAGAAAAGAAAAGAAAAGAAAAGAAAAGAAAAGAAAAGAAAAGAAAAGAAAAGAAAAGAAAAGAAAAGAAAAGAGAAAAAGAAGAGAAAAAAGAAAGAAAAGAGAAGAGAACAGAAAAGAGAAAAACAAACCCTGAAGAAACTGAGGACTCGGAATCTACAGCAGCGTCTTGACAACAAGGACTTAGCAAGGAAAGGACAGAGCCAGAGACAAACCAGCTTCGGCCACTCCGCCATCCTGCGACTGCCTGCACCTCTCCCCAGTGCCACCTGCACCCCTCTGCTGCAGAGCAGAGGCCACGCCCACGTAGGAAGCTCTCTGAGTTGATGATTTCCTAGTATGGGTTGTGGGCAGATTAATTTTTTTTTTTTTGATTAGCTAGTTATTTTATAAATGGTCTCGAGAGGAAACCTTGAGGCAAACAGCATTTCCCCTCCTAACTCCAGTCCTCTGGAGTTTCCTGCCCACATCACTGGGACTCACTCAAGTTGATGTGACTTCCATCTCAAACGATTGCCCCAGATCCAGGCAGATTCCGACAGCATCACAGACCGGGCAGCAGTGTAATGGGAGAAGGAGTCGAACAGTTCGCTTTGTGTCTGGAGATGAGCCGGGGAGGGAAAAACAGCTCCTGCAACAGCACGAATACCTGACACAAAATGTTCGTGGACTTTAAAAAGAAACAATCCAAAAAGGAAACATATACTTCTCGATCCAGTTCCTCTTGAATGGGAGGTCAGAAACCTTATTTGTGGACAAGTTGGACTCTGAAAGTTATCCATCCAGGTGTGGAAGCATTTGTTGCGTGCATGTGTTTGTGTGTGTGTGAGAGTGAGCGTGCACAGATGTGTCTTTGCCTCCTTGCAAAATTTGCCTCAAAACCTGCAATCTTGAGGGCTTAGCTGTAAGCAGGGGGAGAGCTGCCCCAGAAAAGAAATCTGCTGGACTAAGCACAGGAGCAGACTTAGGAGGTGCATCAGTGCCTGCGGGATCAGGGCCCTGTGAACGTCAAGGTGTACATCCGAGCCGGTTCCACAGATAGTCATCAATATCCATACTTAAGCATGCGTGTGTGGGGACGGGGGATCGGGGCCAAAAATCTTCACCACCCTTTGCCGCCACAAGGAAGACCAGCTATGGAGCTTTTTTTTTTATTAATTTTTTCACAGCCAAAAAAATCATTTGCTCCAAGGGAAAAAAAAACACTTTGTTTTGTCTTAGATTTTTTTTAAAGGCTGGTTTATAGCCTTCCTCATGGGTTGGAAAATGTCAGTGTCCATCCTTTTGTATTGAGATACTGTTTACACATTTGCCACAGCTGATTCCCCTCAGCCCCATCTCCCCACCCTGTAATCATATCCTTGCAACAGGGCCCTCAAGTTTAATCCAGGATCCAGATCCTTGTTTAGTGACAGCAGCAACCGCAACGCAGAGACCCACCGACTCGGGCCTGCTTAGACAGCCATTAGTTGCTTTCCTGCTTTTCGTTGTTTTTATTTTTTTATGTTCAATTTTGGGACTGTTTCCTCTCCTTTCCCCATGACAAGGGTCTCTGCTAAGTTTGTGTTCGGAGGAGATCCTGCAGCAAAAAAAAAGGAAAAAATGTAAACAGAGCAATGCCCTGCTTCGGAGATGTGTGGGATCTGTGCGACGCCATCTCGGGACGCAAACTCGCACACACCAGAAACTGTTGCTGACCTGACAAGGCTTGAGAGCAACGCCAGAAGAGATGGGCAGGACATCTCCTGAAGACCATGTCACCGAGGGATGCAAAGTGCAAGCTGGTTTTCCTCTGGCTGCCTCGCGCAGCTGCTATGGGAGGCCGCGCTGTGTGCTGTGCACTGGCAAGGGCAGGCAAGGTGGTGGGCAGTTGCCACAGGGCCAGAGCCAGTGTCCTCCGAGGTGTCAGAGAAGCCACAGGGCACTGGCGCAGAGCATGGCATCGTCTGCCTTTGCTCTGGATTGGAGGAAGGGTTTTCTGCTCTTTCCAAAGCCCTTTTTAGCCTCCTGGATTTGGGCAAAAAGGCAGGAGTTTCCCTAGTTAACTGAGTCTCCGCCAGCGGGGCCAGGACAAGGGGACTCAGGTGCTGAGGAGCTCTGGTGAAGGCTCACCTCCATTGCTTGGCTGGGTGCCCTCAGCAGCCTCCCAGGGGACGGTTTCGGCTCCCTTGAGCAGGGCACACTGAGCAGCCCTTCTGCCTCCTGCTCGCCAGGCTCCGGTTTGGGTGGGCCATGGACCACCAGCACCTCCCTGTGGGAGCGTGGTGCCAGCAAGATGCTTTCTCCAGGTTGGTTCTGTCCAAGGAAAGGCAGGACCAGAAGTTAAGGAAAACTTCTTATTTCCCGTGCTGATGTCTTCACCTCCTTGGCATGGAGCAACAGGACTTTGGGCGACTGCAGCTGGCCACATACATCTGCCCTTGCGGGTCCCCAGTTGCTTTCTCCAGAGTCACAGCAGGTGTTGAGTTTAGCCGAGAGACTTCCACGGAGCTCCCAGCCACAACACAGCGGGGGGCATTTGGAGCTGGGCCGAAGGCCTCCTCCCTTGCCAAAAAGAAGGGGGGTGCCACCAAATGCAGATCTGGCCCCCTCCAAAATGTAGGAGCAGGGCAGCCCCCACACACACCTTGCTAGAGGGGAGTATGACCAGTGCATTTGGGCAAGGGGAAGGACCCCGCCAGGCTTTGTAGGGCTGACGGAGCCAGGTCTATTCAACTGGGGTGGGGGGTGGGGGTTAATGATTTGGTGAAGGTGGGATGAAGAATGGGGGTGAAGAAGGCAGGTGGAGGAGCCCCTGAGAACCCCAAGGGAGCTGTGGGCCACAGAGCTACCATCGCAAACACTTCCTGTCTCTTCCGCTTGCTGATCCCATGCAAAACCTCCTGACTGTAATAGGCCAGTACCACCTTCCTCCAATACTCTTCCCTTCTTTCTTTCTCCCTCTCATTCTCTCTCTCTTGCTTTTTTTTTTTTGTTTGTTTGTTTTGTTGTTTGATTTCCCAAAACTTGAAAGCCTTTGGCTGCAGAGAAAGGAGACATACTGCCCGGGGACCGTGGGCTTGTGGGATGGGAGTGGAGCGGGGGGGAGACACAGCAGCTCCCCTTGGGCCTTGTATTTTGGGGCCAAAGCTTGGAGGGGAGGATTTCAGCTCATGGTGGCTTGCAGGCCAGCGCCAGTGGTCACACAGCCCAGCCGTGGGCCTGGCAGTGGTCTCCTGACATGGACCACTGCAACACCTGCGGCAACACGGGAAGTTGAAAGGAGGTGGATGCAGGATGACTCCCTGACTGTAGCAAGGCTACCCTGGGCATGGGGAGACTAGGGATCCTGCCTGTCACCCCCACCCTGCCACAGCTGCCTCCAAAGTCATCCTCACCACTCCCCCAGGTGAGCCTCCCACTGCTTTGCCTATAAAGCGGGTCTCGGCCACTGGCCCCCACGAGCCCAGAGCACTAACCTCTCCCTACAGACAGCCTCCACCCTGCAAATCCAGGGCTGGGACAGTACCTCTGATCCCATCCCCACCAACATGGCTGCGACAAGGCCTCCTGAGGAGGAGGAAGAGGAGGCAAGGAGGGGGCAGCGCTGCCCTCACCTCTGCCAGAGCCACCTCTGCTCCCGGACCATGGCACTGAGTGACCATGGCAGGAGCTTCCCAGCCACCTACTCTTAAGAGGCTTCCTGTAAAGACGAGGCTGTTTGAAGGCTGCACTAGTATTTGGGACAGGGGTTGGGCTGAGGGAGAGACTGGTTTTGGAAGTGGTTCGCCAGCTCCCCGGGGAAGCAGCAATGAAGCGCACCATTCTCAGCACTTCATGGTGGAGGGGCCTGCCGTATGTTTGCAGTGAGAAAAACACAAGGGGGAAGATTTGGGAGCCCGGGCGGGGTTGGGGGGGCCAAGGTGCACAGGGAGGTGCCAGTGACTCCTGAGTCAGTGGCCGCGCGGGAAGGCACAGGGCTTGGAGGTCTTCGGCCATGGCTGCCTCACTGCAGGCTCTGCACCAAGTCAGTGTTTGAGACCTGGACTGGGAAGGAGAGGAAAAGGATCAAGGAGAGTCAGGATGGCCTTTCAACCAGACCTCCCGGGGGAGCGGCATTAAGCAGCTGGGTTATTCCTCGTCTGTACTGCAGTGGACTTTGAAAACCACTAGTACAAGAGCATTTTGCACTATTTCTCCGCTCTCTCTCTCCCCCCCCCTTCTCTTTTTCTCTCCCCTTCCCTTTGAAAACTTTCTCTTTTTTGTTGTTGGTTTTTTGTTGTTGATTTTTTTTCCCGAACGGAGCATTGTATATTTAACAATTGACAATTCACCTTGCTTCCAGACCGCTGTCCTGGCCCTGGCTAGGAACCTTATGTACTGTGCTCCCTTCCCTAGCCCAGCCAACAACCCCATCACTGCCACCGGGACAGACGTCACCACGCAAGTTACCTACCATTATAACACAGTTGTTAACACACCAGATTCCGAGTTTCCTGCCTGGTTTTTATCTTTAAGCAATACTCACTACACATTTTACGGTAGCTTTTTATAGCTTTACATACATACGGTAGCTCTGTTGTTTCGTTTTGTTTTGTTTTTGTTGTTTTTTTTTCCAGTAAACAAGAAATACTCATAATCTTACTGGTGGGAAAAAAAAAAGCAGTTTGTGAAAAACTGACAATGGAAGAAGAGCTTAATGCTCTGTTTAGCATTTTGTACTTAAAAAAAAAAATCTCACATTTTATTAAAAAGTGAAGATTGCTGTATACTATTTATTCAACTTATAATTTATGTTACTCTTTGATCTTTGTCTTTTCTCATGACAAAGCATTTATTTAATAAAGTTATGCATTCAGTTAGCTTGTGCTTGACCCTCATGGAGTGTCTGTCTGCCGGGGGCCAGCAGTGAGCAGCACCAGCTAACGAACGTGTCCCAGCCGGCCAGTCAGCCCTCACGTTTTCCAGCCATCAGCATGTGTGCCCTTCAGATGCCCAGCCAGCCAGAGGTAGGATTATGGGAATGATGGAGGGAGGTACAGGCAGAGGTGTAACATGGTGGCAATGGTTTAGGAGAGCTTGCTACACTGGAGCGATCTGCTAAGGCAGCCATGCAATGATAAAAGTGCAAGCTGGAGTATACAGCATCCTAAAAGTGGAGAGCAGCCCTGTTTTCATTAGCACTTTCTTCTCAAGGATGTGGCACTGGCTTAGCTCAGCCTGGGTTTGCATCATCCTGGTCCTCGGAGGCAGGTGACGTGCAGAAGTCCAGCACCCTTGCTGCAGGCATGGCAGGGATGGCTGGCAGAGCATGTGGCCAGTGCCTCCCCACAGAGATGCCCCTGCTGTGGCAGGACCCACAGTAGGGCACCCTGAGGGTGCAGCACCTGCTTTTGGCCAGCTTATGGTGGGGAGGGAGGGGGAAGAGGAGTGGCTACAGGACAAGCTGAGCCCCTAGCTGCAACCACAAATTGAGTCCAAGATTTGGGCTCAGACTTGAAGTCTGAGGCTCAAAAATCTCTGGGCAGCCAGAAGACTTGCCCAAACATCTGGCTGTGCAGGAGCATCCCTGCCCGGGAGCCCAACCCAGCATGGCAGTTGTCAGCAAAGAGCTAGTCTCAGCCCTTGGGGACCTTCCCACTGACACTGGGTCCAATCTCCCCTCCTACCACACAGCCACCACCCTCCAGCCTCCCAAGAACCACAATCTTCTCACATTACAGCCTCACCCCTTTGTCTCCCCCCTTCCCCTGTACTGTCTCATCCCCTCCACCCACACCCTAGCTGTCAGCATTGCCCCATGCACCCAGAGGTTACGAGGGAGCAAAATCGGCCCCTTTGGCCGCCAGTGGGGACTATGGGTTGCTGGGGCATGAAGACATGCCTTCCCCACCCGATTTGCACTGCACTGGGACAGCTCGGCCCCCTCCCACCCCGTAGCACAGCTGGGGCTGAGCTCAGGAGAGCGAGGCAAGGGGTTTGCACCCTACCAGCACTGCCTTTTCCCCCCCGCAACATGAGGCCGGGCCTGCTTGGTGCTGTCGCTCCCCCCGGCACCTCCCAGTGGGCCTGGGAGCCGCACGGCGCTGCAGCTGGCACCAGGAGGCGTGCGGAGTCAGGCTGCACTGCCTGCACTGCCTGCACTGCCGCAAGACAAGGAGTCATGACTGCTGCAGCTTTCAGCCACGCAGGCATCAAACACAGGCTTATCAGCCCAAAAAGTCATTCCCCCGCCAGCTATTGGGCCAATAAATCATACTCCTAGCCACAAGCTATAGCTATATAGATGCATATAAATAGATAGAGCTATGTGTAGATATGGATGGAGTTTTATATTATAGAGTATATTTTATACTAGTGTATAATTTGTATGCTATACTAAAAGTGTAGTCTGCCAGTGTCTATAGTTGTGCACATGTACATCAAAGCTGCTGGGGTTTCTGCTGATGACTGGTTGCTGATGGCCCGATCACGCACCTGGTTACCTAGAGCACAGGGTGCATAAAGCAGACTCAGAAGAAAACCCAGCACCCAGGATCCAAGCTGTGACACCTTCACATACAGACACCGAGGCCATGCCACGACCCTGATGAAACATAACCAGAAGCTCTTTGCTCCTCCTCCCAAAATCTCTCTGCCCCTCTGCAGGGAGCCTGGCTGGCTGTGCTCCCCCTTGGCTGGGCCGAGGGCTCCTGTCCCCCCAGGTCTTGGCCCAAGTGCAAAGGCTCCTCCAGCCAGCTCTGCTTCTGCCCTTCCTCTCATGGGAGGGCAACACCAGGCATGGCCAGGCTCTGGGCTTGGGCACCTCTGCAGTCCTCCCTGAGCAGGACGCCCCTGTCATGGAGCTGCCGTCAACTCCTTCCACAGGCACAGTAACAGGGTGTTATTAAGTGTTAATTTTGCTCCTCTGCCCACCTTCTCCCTCTCCCATCCACCCCCACGCTTCCACCACTCTGTCCTACCTACCTCCTTTCCAGCCCAGCGCTCTCACTGCCTCCTTCTCTGATACATCTTCCCGCTGCCTTTTGGCCTCGTCCTCACCCCCAGGCTCACTCCCTGCCTTGCTACCTGCACCTGTCCTATTTCCTTCCCTCACGCAGTGACCATTTTTCTTGGGTACTCTCGCCTCTGCCTCATGAGACATCCTGGCATGGGGTAGAGAAACCAAATGGTGAAGTAGCCTGCTCTTTTTGCCTTCTTTGTGAAGGCCAAAGGAAAATAGCAGCCATCTAGATGTTGCAAGGCCAGGAGTCATACAGGCACTGAACGCCCAAAATGTTCAGCTGATAACATCACTGGACACCATTGGCATCAGCGTGCGATTTGGCTGCCAAAATACCTCTGGAGCCTAGGCATCACACTCCTTGTATCATGCACATCAGGGCCAACACTGGGTCTCTGCTACCTGTCATTCATCTTCTTCACCCACCATGCTTTCAGGACCCTCGAGGCTGCTCGCTCCCAGGCTTTCCCTTTGCTAGCAGCATGTTGCAGTCCCTGTGGGAAGGAGCACATACAGCTCCACCAGCCCAAGGACTCCAGCCCAGTGGTGCCTGCACAGTGCCAGCAAGGACATGGCTTGCACCCACGGTGCCTCACCACAGCCTGCACGTGCAGCCGACTGCCTGGCTGGAAGACAGGCTGTGCAAGAAAGGTGGGGAGCACACACAACCCCCCCAGAAGCCTCTCCAGCTGGACGAACACAGCCAGATGCAGTCGATCCTGCCGGTCGCTGCCACCGCCATGCCAGATGCTGCAGCTTCCCAGGCTCAGCATCCCTGGGGACACCATCCCAGCCCTGGTGCTGGCACTGGCATCTCTGAGCAAATGCAGGGGTCAGTCCCATCCACAGCATGTTCCTCACGAGGGTGCTGGTTAACCCCAAGCCACACAGGGCCTCTCCCTCAACGCTGCAATTTTAATTGAACGCAGCATGCTTTTCTTTTTTTTCTCTCTCTGCCTCCCCATTGTGTCCCAAGCCCTGAGTTGTGCTGTCATGCTCCCTTTGGCACTGCCCCTCACCCTGGGAGAAGGTGCGGGACCTTCAAGGACCTGTTTTCAAGGCCCATTGAGCTGAGCAGCTCAGCCACTGGTGCCACGGGCATCCTCGCCTGCACCACAGCCCAGGCCTCCCTCCAGCCAGCGCTGCAGCCCATGCTGGGTGAAGACATAACACAGAAACACTAAGGCTGGATTTTCAGCCAGCTCAAATTTTGCTTGCTTTCCACAAGCAAAGGGAGGGCCAGCTGGATTTCTCCGTGCAGCACACTGTTCAGCCAAAGCACTCTTTGCACAGGATGCAGAGGAGAGCAAAAGTGCTGCAAGACTCCTAGAAAAGCCTAGATGAAATCATGGAGAACAGGCCCATCTGCTGGCTGCTGAGGAGTATGATCGGACACAACCACTAAGTCAGAAAGCGCTCAAAATACTAAGCCCTGGAAGCTGGGAGAAGCCGAGCTCCCTTGTCCTCTGCCTAAGTATCTGCCAGCAGGCCCAGCTCTGGGCAGGGCAGACCTTTTTGTGGCCTAGCAAAGCTGCTCTCTCACTCACCTAAAAAAATGAAGGGCAGGAAACTGCTCACAGGGGCCTCTTGGTAGCTTAGGCAGCTCCCACCTCCATGAGCATCACACTGCCCTCCTCCCCACCAAGCGAAGTGCAAAGAAACCATCCTTTTCCACAAAACCTGTTTGCTGTCGGGCAGAGGGATGGTCTCAGCACACGTGCCATCCAGACACTGACTCAAGAGCATTCAAAGACACCAGTTGCAATTTACAGAGTCACAATATACCATGTGTGGAGCAGAAATATAGCAGGCCAGTGGGGTGAGTGATACCGTTTCTTCCCCGCTCATACAACTAGGACCAATAACGATAAAAGGACTAACTCCCACTGCTTCTTGTTGGGCCCAGTGTTTACAACACCCCTAGGACAAAAGCTGAACAGGCCAAATGTGTGTGATGCATCAGGCAAGAAAACATGTTCTATTAATAGAGGGGAGTGGGAAGGGGGGAAGATGACAGTTTTCTGGCATCCCCTTTAATTTATTCCAACTTTATGCAGCTCAGCTTTTCCAAAAGAGAAAAGAAAAACACAAAAGAAAACTTCCTGATTCCTAAACCAAACAAAAAGTACAAACTGCAGATGAGAGCCAGCATGTGCAAGGTTTACATGAAAAAAGCCTTGGATGTTAACAGAAAACAGGTAGCATCAATTTTTACAGTTACTTGGATTTGCATGCATGTGCATTTTCTTTCGCTTTCGCGCTTTCCCTCTCTTACACGCACGCACCCCCCCCCCATACTTCCCTACCCCAGCCCAAAGGAGATCCCATCCCTTTTTCCTCCACTGCCACTTCCAAACTCCTGCATGGACATGAGAAAGGGCTTCGTCTGCAGAGACTGTCTGCGGCGTTTGGATCTGAAATGTGGAGCCAAGAAGGGGAATGGGAAAAAAAAAAAAAAAAGCAAAACCCAGCACTCCCCTCCCTCCAAAACCCAAAACCTCCAAAACTTTTTGTTTTCCCGTGTTCGAATCAAAGGCCCCAGATGAGGTGTATAGCACAGGGATCCTGCTGTGCCTCTCCTCCTGCAGGGTTCAGTGCGAGTTTCTGTGTGCTTGCAGCTACCGGCAGCCGTTCCCACCACGGTTGGGCCCTAGGGTTCAGACCCGCACGGTTCGAGGCTGGCGAGCTCTCCCCCCTCACAAGTAGAAGTGCCCCATGGGCCCATGCCCCGCAAAGCAGCTCATGCACCAGCATGTCGGGGGCAGCTGCGTCCTCCCCACCCCGACATTACTGCAGGCAAGCGCTGGCCCACAGACAGCTCTGGGTCTCTCCCCTCTCGCCGCTGCAGGCCCCGGTGCCCTCCCTGCTGCCTCCTGGGTTGGCCCTGCTCCAGGTGACCTTGTCAAGCTGGGCAGTGGTTTCCCAAAGCATCCCCGTGGGCTGTGGGTTGCTGCCCCATGCACAGCCCCGTGAGCAGGCACTGGCGAGTGCAGCCCTCCCCAGGGCATCACCGCAGGTAGGAGCCCCCCCGCAGGTAGGAGTCCCCCTGCACCTCCCTGGGTGGGGAATTCACCCTGAGCCCCTGGAGCAGCCGAGCTTGGAGGCCACAGTCATTACTTGTTTGCCAAAAAGTAGGAGATGCTTCATTTTCACCTTTGGTTTCATCTAGGGAAAACCCATCCAAGGGTCTTATTGTAAGAACTCTTGCAATTGCTCTGCAAATGGTATCCATATTAAAAAAGAAAAAAAGAAAAAAGGAAGGAAGAAAATAATAAAATCTCCTTGCTTAGGCGACGGGGAAGTTATTTATTCTCAGCATCAGTGTGTTCTGTACAGAAACAAATCAACAGGTGAAATAACGGCAGAGACACATCTGTCCTTGGAGCGGCACATCCAGTGCGAAACCTCTCAGCGCACCTGGAATTGCTCAGATTAAACCTATACAAATGTGTGTGTGGGCAGAGGGGGTGCATGTGTGTCAGGGCCTTTACAAAGCATGATATATACTGTACTGTACTTACAAAAAAAAAAGAAAAAGAAAAAGAAAAAGAAAAAAAGTGTGTGCTGAATAGCAGATGCTCACTCTAGTCCCAAGCGAGAACGGAGGGACAAGGGCAGCTGCTTGGGAGTGCAGGTTTTAGATGGGTTTTATCCTATTTAGAAACAAAGAAAGAATGAAAGAGAAAGAGAGAGACACTCCCTGGCTTGTTATCCTAAATCTACACAGGCATCCTTCCACCCGGCCCCCGCAAGCTCACCACAGCTCCCTCAGCAAAAGCTGATCCTAAGAAATACTGGGCACTAGCCCTCCAAACCCCTCAAAACCCAGCCTTTAACCGCACCGTCGCCCCAGGCCCATCCTCATGGCCCAGCGGCGGGGAGCCGGCTCCGGCAGGGCCAACTGCACCTCAGTGCCGGCTGCAGACTCGAGGCGTTTCAGGGAGGAGGGGGCCGTCTCGTCCTGTCCCTTTCCCTTGCCACCGCTGCCTCTGGGGACATGGGCGCTATTGCACTGGTGGGGTCCAGCTGGGAAACCCAAGGGGCTTTCTCCTCCTTCTCTCCCTTCCACAGCGTATCCCGCGCCAGGATGAACACCACCAGCAGATGGGCTAACGCGGCAGGGCCGGCAGGACACGAGGAGCAGGCGACACAGTATTTACAGTCTTTGGTCTTGGGGAAGGCAGGGAGGGAGGGGGAAAGGGTGCATTTTTGTTTTTTCCCCCCTCCCGCCCATCAGGAGCAGTTTTGCCTCTTTGGAGGCATCACGGCAGTGGCAGCCTTATCCCCGCCAGCTGCCGCAGTGGGGGACAGAGCTGGGACGTGCCGCAAACGGGCAGGGAGGGCAGAGCTGCGGGGCAAGGGGCGAAAAAAAGACCGGTGCTCTGGTTTACGTTGGGTGAAAGACTATAGGAAAGCAGTCCCTTCTCCCAGCAATCCCCCCGCTGCCCTTCCCCTCCCGTCGCCCCATCCCTCCCCGGGAACCTGGCAGCAGGGGAAGGAGGGCAGCACGCGGGACCCAACCCCAGTCTCGTGCGGAGCCTAAAGAGCCATGCTGAAACCCATGTAAAATCCGGCATTGGGGCCACGGCGAGCTGCCTCCCACCAGCAGGATCACGTCCGGCTACTGGCTCCGCAGGGCGTGTGCTCCCCGGTCCTCCTGCTCGTGGGCTGTGTAGAAGAGATGGCACTCGGGGTCCCCGCGGATGGTGGGGGCGCCTTGGATCACCTTCCCATGGATGGGGTCCACACACCAGCACTCGCCGCGCTGCCCGTTCACCGACATCTTGCACTGCACCGAGGGACAGAGCAGGAGTGAGCCGGTGGCCGAAGAAACGAAAGAAGAAAACTACACCCCCCCCTTAACCCCCCCGCTGAAAGCCCGAGCAGGGCTGGGCTTCATTTTGGGATTCAGCAGGGCACAAGTTCAGATTTAGGCAAGACTGAGGGGTGCCAGACTCGGCCGCACCAGGTCTGTGCTGCGCCAGCATCACTGCACCAGGTCCAAGCTGAGGGCTGGACCTCTTCCCCCAGTGCCATGCTGGGACCAAGCAGCTGATTTTAACAAACCATGTAAACGATCATCTCCGAGACTCATCACCCTCTTTCAACCGTGGTTGAAAGCAATCCATAGGGTCAAAAATCCCTGGGGGGAGAGGGATGAGACACATGCTGACACAGGGCTTGTGTAAGCTTCATTTCATCTTCAAATTGGGCTAAACAAAACAAACATGAAAGCAGGGCCCAACAGACCCAAACATGTCTGAAACGGTCTCAGTGTGTCCCAGCCCAAAGCCAGGGACCATGGCGTGTCTGAACCTAGACCCCAAAACCCCCCCAAAGCCTGGCCTGGTTCGAGAGGAGTTTCTTGATCTAAGGGCTGTCATCCACCTCTCATCCCAGCAGAGCTGCAGGCACTTTGCTCCGCATGCTCACACCTCCATCCCCCGGAGCTACAGCCCTGAACAGGGCACAGCAAGAGCCAGCCCCCTCAGCAGTGGTTACTCCAGCGCACCGGGCTCTGCGTGCGCCTGCTAAAGCTGAATTCAGGCCATTTCCTGCAGCTGGACCAAGGTCAAAATGCAGGCTTGTTCGGGGCGATAAAAAGCAGGAAAAGAGGGGAAGAAAAAAACTCCCCAGCATGAGACTGCATCCAGGCACCCTCCACCCCAGCGCTGGCGCAAGGAAGGTGGGAGCAACTGGGAATGCTTTTGTTGGCACCCAATCTCAGGGCAGCAAACGAAAACGAGCTGACACTTGGCTTGGGAAACCCCAACGGAGGGAAAGTGGGTTTCAAGGTGGCCTTAGCTTGCCAGGCCAGATGCAGACGGGTTGCAGGGGGGAGCCACGAGCAAGGAGGGCCCCAGCCTGGGGGATGAAAGGCTCCCAGCTTCCCCAGTGGCCTTCAGCAAAGTGCCGCACAAAGAGGGATGGAGGAGCCTTGGGGACCTACGTCAGGGAGGTCTCATGCTGACAGGGAAACTGAGGCAGGGGGAGACCTGTCCAAGCCCACCAGGCAGCACTGAGCCCCAAACCGGCCCTGGGAGGCTGGGCCGGGCTCTCTGCGCTGCGGGGGTTTTGTGGAAGACGAAACTGTGTCCAGACTCAAACCTGCAATCAGGCAAACACGTAGATAAACCTGATCTAAAAAAGCCCATTGGCCCATGCAGCTCCTGGGCTGCAGCTCTCTGGAGGCAGACAGGGATAAGCAGGCCTGTATCGCGTTGCATTTGCCTTGTTTGGCCTTGGCCAGGGCAAGACAGGGAGGAGGGACAAGTAATTTTTTGGTCCCTTCTCCCTCTCTGCAGCTATGGCCAATGTGCAATCATGCAGCCCTTCCAAGTGCACTCGAGCACTGCTGGGTGAGGCAGGGAGTAAGTGCCCAGGTGGGACAGGGGAGGGAGGAAGATTATCTCAAAACAGCATGTGCTTTTTTTTTCTTTAGTGCATTTTTTTATGCTCCTGATCAACGAGTGGGAGTAGCTCTGAAAAAAGAAAAGGCTCAGCCCTGAAAACTACAGGAATTCCCGGGTCCCCTCCACAGGATCAGTTATACGTGGCCAGAGGGGGTGCTTGCATCCAGGTACCATTCGCTCATGGCTACAGGGCAACCCTGGACGAGCTGGTGTTTGGCTGTCTGTGAGCTTTCTCCCGGACGCAGGCTCTTTTGTGGCACCTGGTGCTTTCTGAGACCCCGTGACTACTCCTCGCATGCCAGGGGTAGCATTTGGCTCTGGCACAGGCTCCCCTGCGCTCTGCCCTCAGCACCTTGGATGCACTGCCGCGGAAGGAAGGATGTCGTGTGCTTCCCCTGACTCCCAGGTTTCCATAGGCTGGGAAGAGAAATTACTAGAGCATTTTTGGTTGTTGTGCTTAGGGAGGAGAAGTGAGAGAAAAGCAACAGATGGAGGAGCTTTCCACGGCAAGGAGAGAGAAGCCAGTTTTGTCTAGCTGCAAAGTTTTGTTGGGCAAAACACCTCAGGGAAGATGCGCCCAGGCACTGGGATGAACTGGAGAAGACAGGAGGCAGGCAGGGTGCAGGAGCAAGCTGCTCTCCTGGGCGACTCAGTTAAGAGCCTCCGCCCTGTGCCAGGAAAACCTGAGCATGCTCCAATTTTAAACCAGAGCAGGAGGTTCACCTCTCCCATCTCTAATGCCACGTCTCTCCCAAGGCCTGTCCAATGCTCCCAGCTCTCCCCGGCTCCCCTCTGCACACCTCCTGGCTGACCCACTAGCTTACAGCTGGCCTGCAACAGCCAAGGGTGGCTGCAAGGGGCTGGCAGGAGCACAGTGGTGATACAGAGTTCACCCTGGTCTCCCACCAGCTCATGAACGATGGGCCTGAAGCCAAGGAGTTCATCTGCAAAGCAGCAGACATTTAAACCCAGGACAAGAGTCGACTACAATGAGTGGACAATTATGCAGTAATACTCCTAACTCTTCTCATTATGAAACCTTCATTACACAATGATTTAATTTGCAGTGAAATCACCCAAATGTGTGTTACACTGCACAAGCAGTGGGGGTAGGTGGAGGCCCAGCTTCTGCCCAGGTAACAAAGGTGAGAAATGCAACTGCCCTGTGCTCTGGGCCAGGCAGACAGGCAGCTCCAGAGCCTGCATCAGACCCTAGGTGGGAAAAGCTGCACCCAGGGGTGACTCCCTGGTGACTACAGTCAGAGTGACTTGCTATCTTAAGCACTTCAGTAAAAGGCCTTGAGCTAGATGGGTAAACCTGGCCAAAGCAATGTTGCTCAGTGAGTGACGGTACTGGGTGATACCTACCTTCTCACTTCTGCATCTTCCCTCATCTCTTACATAGTTTCTTCTCCCCTCAACCTACCCACATTCCTGGCCAATGTCCTTCTGAGGACATGCCTGGAGGAGGTGTCTCCCCAGGACTGCTGTGACATCCTCTGCAGAAGGGACCGCCACAGCCATGAGTGTGACGTACAGCCTGTACTGACAGACAGGCCAGGGCTTGGGCTGCCAAGCAGCCACTCACAAGTTCCTCAGGGCAGAGGTGATACACCGGACCTGGACACCAGAAGCGCCCAGGAACAAGCCCTGAATGAGGGCCGAGGGCTGGAAAACTCCCAAAACAGGTCCAGAAAAAGCACACCTGAAGCCAAACCTGTGCCTAGCAGCCTGCCTCCACGAACAGCATTCATTCATAGAGGAGAAATCAGCAGGGCTCACTGGCTCCCAGGCAGCCCGGACTAACCCAGGCACTCACAACCATCACATGGGCACATGCCGCCACCTTGGCAAACTGGTGTACCCAGACCTCAAGCCACTGATGACACACAGCTAGCAGATGAAGCAGACCCTTAGACAAGAGAGGTGGCGCACTCAGCTCTGCACCTCCCCGTGGCCGAGTCCTTGCATCCTGCGCTGCAAGAGGTGCAGCGGTGTCTGAGCAGAAGGCTCGCAAAGCACCATGGTTTTGTAAGAGCTGGAGGCTGCTCTGACATCCCATGGCCCCGCAGGGGAAGACTGCGCAATAGCCTGGCAGACAAAATCCCTCCCTGGCCCTTATCTGGCTCTACATGAGTGGTTTGTGAAAGATGCTAAATGCTAAACATTAAAGCAGACACAAGGCATTTTTTCCCTATGCCTCAGTCACTGACACCTGCTGTTTACACATGAACAAAGCCAAGTCAGAATTCAGACACACATTACATAGAGAGTCATTTGAGTGGTTTTGGGGCCCATAATCATCTTCAGAAGGGTGCTGCATCCCAACCTCACCTCATGTGCAAGGAATCTCCCCAGAACCCCGGGGACTGGCCTCGTTTTGTGGAGGAAAATTAGTCAAGTGTGCTAGAAACCATTCTGACCTCTTTCTGCTTTGTCTGCGGGACTGGCCAGCATTCAGCCCCTCTCCACTTTTCCACTGTGGCGGGACCCAGCTAGGATAAGACTTGGCTTAAAGCTCAAGAAAATAGACCTGGACGGGTAAGTGGATCTCTAGGGGAAGAGTGAGCTGCAAACTAAATGGGTTTGTCATCTTCAGGGGGATTCGTGGCACCGCTGCACCTTGCAGAGCTGCCCCAGCCCAGCTTCATGGGCCAGCTGGGACTTGGGGACATCCAGCGGAGGGCTTCTGCACGTTGCCGAGTCGTGGTCCCCTCCCCACTCAGCTCCTGGGGAAGCTGCTGCTCCACCAAGCAGGCTGCGCGCACCACCTGAAGTTGTGTGCATGGCTGTGAAGGTCTCCTGCTGCTGTGAGCATGCATGTGTTTGCCCTGGAGCTCTCCACGCACGCACAAAACCTAGCGTGCCACTGCACACGGCCAACGCACCATTGTGTTTGTGTGGATGGGGTGCCTGCACACATCCCTGCTTGCAAGCCCATGGCTCCAGATCCATTTAGGCATCACTGCCTGTGCCACGTGTGATATTTGCTGTTTACCTCGTGCCTCACACCGAGTGTGCGACATTAGCCCAGCCCTGAACTTTGCGTGTGTCCTGAGGCTGCATGTGAGGGAATGTGTGCTGAGCCCACGGCTGCTGGTGGGAGCACAGCTGGCCTGGGGACTCCCCCACTTGCCTGTTTGAGATTGTACAAGCCGTGCTTGTCACAGTTGGGGATATGAAGGGAGTAGAGGTGTTCCAGGGGACCTCGCTCATCTGGCAGCCGCATAGTGGAGATGCGCTCCAAGACCTGATCCAACTCCTGCTGACAAGGAGTCTGAAAAAAGCCAAGAAAGCAGAAAACAACAACAAAAAATCAGGGCAATGGGAACATGGACAGTGTCAACGCCTCAGACAATGGAAATGCCAGTAAAGATGACCATGGGACACCCCGCACACTTCCCTGTTGGGGAGGCTGAGCCCAGTCCTCAGGACACAGGTTTGCCACGAGCCTTGCTGCTGGCACCTGCAGTTATGCCGGTGCTGGTGAGATGAGAATCCCACTGCTGTGCCTGCCCTTGCTCCCAAAGTCCTTACAAGCAGATGGACACACAGATGTATGCACGGAGATGTACACATCTCTGTGCACATGCACCCCGCTGAGCATATTTGCATGTGGACTCCCTGCCTCCACACACATTGCTTACACCACCATCTCCATGCACGTACACACATGTTCAACACCTTCATACCATGCACATACCCCACACACTGGTACACACATAGATCCCATCTGTTACACACACAATTATCTCACACCCGCAAACGCATCTCTCTTACACAGTATAAACAAAGCACAGCCTGGTCATGAAGCGACCGTGACAAAGGACAGTGCCAGGGAAGCTTCGTGGAGCAGAGGGCAACGTTGCCTCTGCTTATCAGCTACTTTCCTCTTTTGTCCAATTTTGCTTACAATTTGCCCACTATTTTCCTGTATTCCCAAGCACCAGGCTCTGGTACCTTCACTTTTCCTGAGAAACATGAAGAGGGAAGGGACAACGGGCCAGTTGCGAGCGGTTTTGCCCACCCTAAGGTCCTGCACTGTGGTGGAGAAGCAGTCCCAAAGAGACGGGGCTCCTGTGTGCCCCCACACCCCCAGATCACAGCCACCTGCACCCCCAATGCACAGCAGGATTTTGCTCTCCCCTCTGCCATGCACCCAAATCTTCACACTGCCAAGAGCCAACATGACACCAGATCGCAGGCCCTGGAGACACTGAGGAGGGGAAGCCTGAGCGATGCTCCCGTGGGTCTCACTGGCTAAGTGATAGGGTGATGCACAGTGATGTGAAGCAGGGTTCACTCCCCCCCCCTAACTTGGACTGACCAGAAGGGTCCCAATGGGCACAGCCCTGCTCCAAGACTCGTGACATGATTTTGGCCCAGAAGTGCGCCTTGAAATGCCTGAGACCTCACGGGAGTGGAGGGGAAGCCCCGGGGACCAGCAGCACCCAAAGAAGCGAGGCATCGCTCTTGCTCCTCTGATTCCCACAGCAGCCTCAAGCCAGGGCTCCCAGTCAAGGCAGCCTGGCTGAATTCGGCCTAATGTTAGCCGGCACGAGCCTGCCCCTCTGTGCTTTTGCATCGCTGGCCTTTCTTCCAGGGGAGCAGCAGCAGCAGCAGCACAGGGGCTCTCCAAGCCGGCAGTGCCTGCGCCATGCCATGGAGCTGGGTCTCCCACACACAGACCAGCCAGTTAGGCTGGATTTGACCCAAGCACTGCAGAAGCAAGGGGATCTGGGGTGACACAGCGAGTGCATGTTGTGGGGACAGGGCAGTGAACCTCTGCTTTGCCTGTTTCCCTTGGAGGAGGTGAGGGCTCTCCCTTAAAGCTCCTCTCTGTTCCCCTGCTCTCCCCCTCCACTACAGATTGCCCTCTCATTTGTAGAGATATGTATTATGGGCATTTTGGTGTGGCTTTGCATCCCTGTGCTATCCAGTTGCCTTGACCAAGCTGCCCACTAGAGGGAAACCATAGCCACAGACTGGAGGGCACAGAGATGGGGACAGGGAAGGGGACAAGGAGGACACTGGACACTCTCCCTGCTGCATGCCAAATCACAGCCCTTCCTAGAGGACTCTGGCTCCCCTTGAACCTGGACTGGGGCTGTCCTGCGATGGGCAGAGGCCCCTCATAAATCGCCTTGGGTTTTTCCTGGCAGTCACTTAGGGAAAAAGGGTGTGAGAAAGCCAGGCTGTGGGCAGAGGGCACGCTCGCTCCTGCTGCAGAGGTAAGTGTTGAGTCAGCAGGACCCCCCCCCCTCTTTTGTCGAGGTGTAGTTGCAATGAAAATAATGCCTCCTCGCTAGGAGATTAAAGTTCATCAGATGGTGCGTTCAGCCTCAGCTTCGGGCCAAAACAAATGTTTGCTTTGCTTTTCTTTTTTCTTTTTCCTTTTTTCTAAGACAGTTTGTTGCAAATGTCACTAAGGCTTTTGCATTCAGCATTTCCCAGGCGAGCCACAGCTGCCTCCATTAACTCCCTCTGCCCTTGTCTCCCTCTCGCACGCGCTCTGCCCACTGACCCTGCCTGTCGACATTCGCGACTTCTTCGAATCTTCATGGTTATGATGGGGCTTGCTGACTTTGCCCATTTGCCGCTGCTGCTCATTCACTTTCTCCCTCATAACTGCCAACTCCTTCATGCCTGTTTTCATGGGCTTCCTCCCTCCTGCTCCGCTGAGGATCCCTGTGGTGCCATCCACGTGGTTCTCGGCAAGGATTGCTTCTGACCGGTCATCACCACCATCTGCAAGAGAGAGGGGAGAAAAGGAAAGGGTCAAACTTGGCCAACTGCTCTCTCACGTGTTTATCCCGTCCTGGATCGCTTTCAAGCATGGCTTGTTACCAAGCCATAAAATCTTTGCATGCAAAAATTTTAAGTTGCATTAGCCCTTTCATCTGGAAGGTGAGAACAGATCCTTTCATTCTGGAGTTATTACCACACTAAAAGACAGTTTAGAGAGCAGGGGAAATCACTGCTGGAGAAGTTCTTTCTGGTTTTTCTTTGACCTTCTAAATTACTTCCCAAAGAATGTAATTTTCCCATCAGAAGTCCAGTTGGATTAGTGATGCCAAGTGTATTCGAGCTCCAAAACTTAAAACCACAGCGATTAGTACCAATACCTTGAATCCATCTATCATCCCCCAGAATATCTCCAGGAATACTTACTCAATATTAATGTGCTAAAATAAATTCTCAGGACCGCTTTCAGAAATACCAGCCTCTGTTTTATGGCCACCCTAATTTTCCTCAAAGATCCTGCCATTTCAGTGATCCTCCTTGCCATATCTTTTTTCACATCATTTGCCATATGGTGCATTACTCATTTAGCTTCTACCTACTTTTGCATTTGGCTACTTCTTTTGACTACAAGACAACTCCATGTGTCCTGGGGTCAACTCTGCCACTGCTGCAAGCCACAAGACCCCCAGGTAATTTGGCTGTTTCAAAACCAGTTAGCAAAAAACTCAGGATAAACACTGAGTTTTTTCAACCTCCTCCACCCTCTGCTTTGTGCATTTTCCCAGTTCACTGGGTGCTGTTTCTGTAATAAATCCTTGCCAAATTAGAACATGGTGGTCACTGTTGCAAACACCGGTCCTTTTGGACTTTGCGGTGAGAGCAAGGAGAGATCTCAAATCCTCCCACTTGCACCAGAAGCTCAGCAGGTGATAAGGCTGAGTCTCCTTGGTGCCTGGCAGTACAGGGCTCCTGCTCTGGTCTGGCCGATTTGCAGAGAAAGCTGCAAAACCACATCAAACACTGACATTGGAGCTAACAGTGAAGCCAGCCCTGCTTTAAGCAGGGGGTTGGACAAAGACCTCCAGAGGTCCTTAGCAACCCAAACTGTGATTCTGCACTTGCATGCACACATCACCTCTCACTACAATAACCCAGGCCATGCGAAGTACACCTCTGTATACAGGACTTCTTCAGCAGCATGACAGATACCACGTAAATGACAGACCAGGCCATTCTGGTCCTACAGTGGTGACAAAGTCTTTTTCAACATACAGAGGAGAAACTGTGGCACTCCAGCCTCCCAGCATCAGCAACACAACCAAGATTCGCTCTGGCAACTTTGATTTCAACTGCCCAGCACTCCAGACCTTAGACACTTGTATAAAAATAAAGAAATCACATTAGACTGTGCGTGATGGGGTGCAAGCAATGCTCACATAACGAGGCTTCATTTATGGGCCTGTCTTGCTTCTTGGAAGACTAAACATGCAGAACACTTAAAGATTTTAACATTTCCTTTCTGTTAGAAGCTGCATCGTGATGTTCTGTCAGGGCATAATTGTACTGTCATGACACAGAACGAAAACCGTAATAGCAAGCGTTTTATTTCTGTCACAGCTTTCCAAGCTCTTTTCAGGTATTACGACCCCAGGCTCACACATGAGGAAAACACCAGAAGAGCCTTGTCTAAAATCACTCAGTAAATGCATGGCTGCCTGCAAACGGATCACAGGCTGGTCCAAGTGGGCTGGACCAAAGCACCGCCCCAGCTCAGCATCCTGTTCACAGCTGCAACCAGGAGCAGGTGCTTAGGGACACATGTTGAGGGATCATTCTCACCCCTCCCCCAGACCAGCCATAAAAGCACTTTCACAACTAGAGACTTCATCTGATCAGCATTTAAAGGCCACCAGTAGACTCATCCTCCATGGATTCATCCAGTCATCTTTTGCATTTCTTCATGTTTTTGGCCCCAGATCTCTCAATACTGGGATCCTCCCACTTCCCAGCAATACTAAATGTGTTTGGTTTGTGGGTTTTTAGCTGCTTAGGTAGCAACTGAAAAGCAAACACAGGGCAAAATCAATGTGGTGAAGTCTAGGACTTTCCTCAAATACAGGTTCCAGACAAGAATTCAGATGGTCAGGCTTGACAGCCAGATGGGTAAACTCAAAGTCTGGGCTGCTGCCCGACGATTGCTGTCTAGCCATTGCCCTAAGGCTGGGTAAGGAATATTTTGAGCAGGAACCTTCTGTTTATTCATCAGTCTCCTCTTTAATTAGAAACACATAGTGAGGAGAGAGAAGGCCATGAGATTGCCCTACACACAGGATCAAACAAAAAATTACTGCGTGAAAGATAGGTAAGGCCCACCCAACACCAACTCCCGGCAAGCCACTTCAGAGGGTTTTAGCCTCTTGATGTCTTTTGTCCTCCTTTTCTTGGTGGTCCCTCCTCAACAGGAGGAAACGAGCATTGCGTGCCTGCCCCTTGCAACAGCAGGGCAGCACTTCAGACGCACTGCAGTGACATTACTTGGCCCAGTTTCTCACAGACTGTCCCCATTCAGAAAACTGATGGTACAAAGTGATGGAAAAGCAGCATATTGAAAGCAGGGCATTTCCTGATCAATTCTTGTTCCTTCCTGCCTCCAACTAAAATATGGAGACATTTGCCCAAATAAGCATTGCTCTAGTAAATCAAGGCAAGCTGGTAAGCCTCTTGTCGGCTGATTCATTCACAAAACCTGCTTCTGATAATATTTTTGCTCATTTTTCTTGCTTTCCAATGCTAACAAAGATCAGCCCAAAGAAAACCACTGATGGGAGCTGAGCGTGCAAGCCCATGTGTATGAACACACCCAGGGATTGGTCTTGGCTCCTTGGGCACCATCACAAGAGTGAACCTGGAACAGAGGCCAGAAAGAGCTTGCTGCTATCAACTGCAAGCTCTCCTCCCTGACGCAGAGCTAGCCATAGCGATCTGAGCCCTTGCCTTGCTGCTAAGCCCGATTGCTCCACCTGCAGCTGACTCCAGAGCCCCAGGAGAGGTTTTTCCTCTTCCAAATCCTAAGCTACTCCTTAGGAGAAAGCGCTCGGGACATGGTATAATCACAGCTACTACATGGGCAGGAGCCAGGAGCTGCCAGTTTGCTCTCTCCTCTTGCTCACTTTCATTCAAGCCAACAAACAGGATGCTCCAGCAAGCAGGGAAGGGAGACGGGACAAAAGAAGTTGGCCTGTTGTGGAAAGCGCTGGCATTTCTGTAACATCCAGGCTGTGTGCAAGGGAGGAGGCTGAGCGTCAGGTTTGACAGACCCCATTTCAAAGAGCAAGCAGGAGCCAGGCAGCAATGGCAAGAGCAGAGAGAGCAAGCCTCAAAGCGGGGAGAGCACGCTGAGAGCCAAATAATGCCTTTTACAGCCAAAAAACTCTTTAACACTGCCCAAGAGAAGTGAGCTGTGCTTACTCGCTTATGACTCTATCCATGAACCAATTATGCCACTCACTAACCCCACCGGCGTGGGATGGGCAGGTATGCGATTGCCTTAGATATACAACTCTAATCCATTCGTCATCCTGGCAAACGCCCTTTTGCTGACCAATTTCAATTCATGCTAAATATATCTGTGAACGGAATGGTGCCAAACTCCAAAACAATTATGTTTTATAGTTCTTCCATTTTCCTATGGCATGTGGAAAACATCTCCTGTGCTATTCTAGATCAAAAGGTAGAGCGCTTTGTGCAGGGTGGGACAACCATGGCAGGAATCAAAGCAGATAGCTGAAGTTCTCCTGAACACTGATGTGGAGCCCATGAAACACCTCACTCAATGCCAAGAAAATGATTTCTTTATGGCCTTTTTCAAGGAAAATTCCCATTGGCTTCAATGGGGCTAGGACTTGGCTGAGGTAAAAGCATATTCAAATGGCCATCAGCTAATGTTTGTAGTGAGCTGCACAGTCTCGCCAACATTTTCAAAAGCAGCTACCAATTTCCAGCATCAAAATTTGGGGGAATCTGATTTGAGACCTCTAGGCATCTCCGACAAGATGGCTGAGAAACAGAGAGCTTTAAAAAATGACCCGCCACTTCCACAGAAACAACAACAAAAAGTGCCATGCAAAAAAAGGCAGCTGCCTGAAGTTAAAAATACATCATTATCCTTTTCAAGAGTCCCAAAGTGTATCTGGGCTGCAGGACAGGGCTCTGGCCAGTAGCACTCACTTAGTGCAAGAGGGCTAGCCTGTATCACAGGGGTGCAATGCACCACGCCAGCAACCGCAGCCTCTCTCTCCAGTGCCACTCACTCCCTGGGCTTGTTTTCCTTTGACAACAGTTTGGCCAGTGTCAGATTCATTTGCTTATCTGTCCAGGGTGTTCACTAGTGTCTAAGTGCTGATTAAGGTCCCAGACCTGCAAAAAGTTACACCCAAGTGGCCTTCGACACGCTGTCTGGAGCGTCTTTATCCGCTGGCTCTGGTTTCGTGGCACAGCAGGCTGGTGGGGGCCGCCACGGCCGGCTTACGGCTCACTCCTGCAACCATCGCAGCCTCCTCGTGCCAGCATATTCCTGCTGGAGACATCAAAGCCTTTTACAGCTCATTAATTACCCTGGAGAAAGAGGTTTTCTTTCTCAGTTGCAAATAGTAAAGAAGGAAGGCAAGGAAAAATTCGAGAGCATTGCCCAAGGCCACGCAGTGAATCCATGTGTGAACCTGGGAGTTGGGAACCCGTGCTCCTGCCCCAATCCCTGGCAAGCACAGCACACAGAGGAATAGGTATGGCCGGGGCTGCAGGCAACATGACATCCAAAGAACCTTTTTTCACCCCAAGCAGAACTTTGTCTTGTCTGGCCCTTTTTCCAGCCCTATCTGTCCTTTCAGCCTGCAGTGGCAGCAACTTTCCAAATTTCAGGAAGAGTTGAGTGCCTGTTCTGTGTTTTGCTTGCCACTTTTTTGTTGCAAGAAGCAGGACTCCCCCTCCTGCTTGTACTCCCAGTACCCATCCTTTGCAGCCTGAGAGCAGCCAGGGCCTTTAAACCTGATACACATGCACCAGCAATGGCCCCAGACTTACTTGCAGAAAGGTGGGGAAAGTGCAGACACGGCCTGCAGCCCCTCGTGACCTCTGTCTGATCAGCCTGCAAAGTATTTCTAGGAGTGCCCTGGGCAAAGGTTCCTGTTCAATAGTCTGGTGTGGGTGTTGTTGACCTGGAGCTCAGATACCTCCGAAAACATTTGCCAGCAGGGATTGTATTAGCATTCCAATTTCCTCGCAGCAGGAGCTGCCAAGTACAAAGTCCCCCCCAGGCCCTCTGGCCCATCCTACCCCAAAAAGGACCAAGGGTTTGCCGACAACTGCTGCCAAACTGCAAAGCGCCGCGCTGGTGCACAGCATCTTTCAGCACTTGGTCGGCTGTGGAGGGGAAACGCGGGGGCACTGGGACACAGTACGACCCTGTGCATGATCCAGCTGGGCTGGGATGTGTCTCTCCGGAGGCAGAATAAACCAAAGCAGCTGCTCAAGTTTCACTCTCTGCTTTGCACCAAAAAAATAAAAATGCAACTGGAAAACGTCACAGAGAACAGAAAAGGGAGCACAAGTGATGGGCTATGTAGAAGATGGGTGCAGGAAGAAGGGATGCAGGAGCAGGAAAAAAAAAACCTTTACCCCAGAGCAACATCTCTCTCAGAGGCCAACTACGGCTGCTCAGGGAAGGTGAAGAAACAGCACAATTATACATCAGTCCAGTCCCAGTTTTCCTCCCTGCTTCTGGCAATCAAGAGCTTCCTGAGCCAAAGGCTGTATCTAGGCTGTGTTTAATAGTCACCTACAGGCCTATTACATGCATCTAATCTCTTCTGGGCCTCATTTGTACTTCTGGCTTCCACAGTGGGCCACAGCAAGACGTTCCCCATTAAAAGCTTGTGTAAGGTGAACAGGCCCTTCCTTTCCTTCTGCTCAGATCTGCCACATGGCTGTTTCACTGGGGAAAAGGGGTGTGTAAGGGGGGGAGGAATCACAAGCGATGCCTGTCTGGTTTCAGCCCCAGAGCCCTCCTCTCCCACCTCCAACTGGTGCTCTTCTTGCCCAACCTGTGCTGCTTAGTGGAGATGTGGCCGTTTCTGCACGTCACGTGTCTCACACAGGATACAAGGCTGGAGAGGAAGCTCTCCCAATGTACCCTATCCCCCTGCAGAGCCAATTTCCCTGGGCACCCCAGAGGTGTTCGTGCCGCCCAGCTTTGGGGGGGGGGCTGGCAGGGAAGGCTGGTATCCCCAGTGATGCTGGACAAGGGTGGATGCACATGAGACAGCTTTGGGAGCTGGGCGAGCTCAGGGTAGTTCAAAGCATCTCTCCACCTGCCAAGGAGTGCCTCAAGGCAGGTCCCCACTGCCCTCTCCCTGCCCACACACTCCTGGGGTTATTTCTCTGAGTCAATGCGCTCGGCTGTCAGGATGCGATTGCACACCATAGACTCTGCAGGCAGAAAATTCCCACTTTGGTCTCCAAGAGCTTGTTTTACCTCCATGATTAGTTGCCCACAAAGTGCTCCAATCTCTGCTTCGGCCAACCGGTCTTTCTATAAACACCCTTTATTTTTGCTGTCCGATCTTTTCAGCCCATCTCTACCAGCGAGGAGGGCAGGACTCGGCTGGGAACGGCATGTTCTGGCCCGCGGTTGCTTAGCAAGCTCTTCTCCTTGCCCTGAGCCACCGGCACCGAGGGGTGATCCAAGGGGCACCCAGTGCCTTCCTTTGGCTCGGGCATCTCCCAGAAAATGCTTTATGCTCCTCCAAGCGCAGGGGAAGTTCCAAGTCAACAGTCGTGGCACGGCACGGGGCAGCACAGCTCTCTGCAGTCCACTTCACTTCCTTTTCTCTGCCTGGGCTGCACAGTCCCTCTGCCCATTCCCAGTGGCTGGAAGAGAGCAGCTTTCCCTCCTCCAGCCACCTAGATCCAGAACTGAGAAAAACTCACAGCCCTCACAGAAAAAACACAGCATCCTGTTGGTGCATCTGTGCCCTCATAGCACCCAAACTCCCCTGGTAACCTGGAGCAAGCACACAAATGAGACTGAAATGGTTCTGATACAGTCAAGGGAAGAAGAGGGACTAAAATACCGCTTCCCCCGGGCTTTGCTTCAAAGTGCCCTTTTTTGTTTTGTTTTTAAATCATGTTTGTAGACTGGTTTCCCAAGGATACAGCACTTGTGCAATAACACTGCCCGCCTATATGTGTTTCTGCATGTGCATGTGTTTGCATGACTGCCTATTAGTCCTTTAGTCCTCCTCCCCCTCCACCTCCCAATATATCTACAAACACGTCAGCAAATGCCAACAAAATTTCAAATAAGAACAAAATTTTCAAAAATAGTAAGTTTCCACCATTTCATGGAAATGTGCGGCCAAGGTTGAATAGATAAAATAGCAGGGTTTGTTTTGTTAGCTTTCTGTCCAAACGATTCGACTGATGGGCCATGTAGCACATCACCAGCCCACTCTGTGTGGGCCCAGCAGAGCACAAACCACCGCTGGGGAAGGTCTGCTCCAGTCCTCCTCCAGCCAACAAGCCTGCAAATGTTGTTTGCAACATCCTGTTCCCTCCTGCGCCAGTCGTTTACTTTGTGCCAAGAACGATAAGGCAAAATGCTGTTTGGGTCCCTCGAAAACACAAGGCAACAATTCTCAAGTCCCCTCACTTACCCAGCTCCCACCTGCAATCGCTCTTCTTTTCCCCGCTCACCCGAGCCACACTAGCTTGTTTCACTCGACTGGGGAAGCGCAGAGCTGCAATAATCATCCCCAAGTGAATCTACAGCAGACACACGCCAGGCAGCTAAAAAGTGAGGCTGAGGAGCCAGTGGGTCTCAGCTCACAGCTGGTGACAGTGCTTTTGTTCTCACCTTGCTGTGCAGTGAGTGACCCTGGGCAAGCCCTACTCTGTCTCCACTTACCTTCTGCACCAGGGGGGATAACTCACCTCCTTATTTTCCAGACCAGTTTTTTTTAGCAGTGCCCTGAAAAGCAGCTTGTAAATGCTACGTTTAGATGCTTTTGCAGGCTCCTGCTCAGCAATGCATGTAAGCACATGCATAACTTTAAGCACGTGTGAAAGCAGCTTGCTCAGGGAAAAGATGTTAACGTGTTTGAAGGGTTGCGCCAAACGAGGCCCTCCGAGCTCCCTGCCACAATCAAAGCATTCCCCCTTGTTACTGAACCATATCTCAGCTCTTCTCAACACACTTCCCTGATTAGCCCTCCACAAAGCTGCAATCTTTCCAGCCAAACCAAACGAATTAACTTGAAAACACTTCCAAGCTTGTATTAATTGCACTGCAGCTTCCCTTTTTGACCTTGACCCCATCTGTAAAATCCCCAGTGCAGTAGCTACTTTTCAGTCATTAGAGGCTTCTGCCCAAATGAAACGAGCTGTTAACTTTTCCAGCGCAAGTCTCAGACCCTCCTTCCTCTGTCGTTCTCACACGTGTGGTCTTCAGTGTTCCAGCCACCCAAAATCCTGCACTGATTTCTAATACAAATTCAGTTCCTAAATCCTCAGTTCCTATGAATTTCCAAAATGAATCTGGACCACAAAACCACCTCCTTCATTTCCTATAGGTTTTACTGCTGTGTTAGAACTTCCTTAATTTCCCCAGCTTGCATTAGAAAATACAGGCTCGTCTCTGAGCCCAAGCCTGTCGAGGCTTTTCCATCCCACAGCCTTGACAATGTGAGCACAGAAGAGCTTTACGTACTGCAGCCTCCGTGACAGTGACCCAAGTTAATTACTAAAGTGACCTCTGTTTGGCATCGGGATGTTGCACCTCTCTTTCCTGTTGGAGAGCCAGAGGCCGGCAGAGTCAAGGGAGCTGTGAACCCACGTGAGGATGATTTTCAGATACGGTACTCTGCAGCCCATCAAGAAAGAAGAGAAGATGCTCTGGAGAATGGTAAGCCTTGACAAGAACTGATGAAGAAGTAATGATCCATTGGACACACAATCATGAATAAGAAATTACTCGCAAAATTCAAACTAAACTTTTCTGTCCTCCTTACACATTTTTGGAGAAAGTATAATATACAGGACCTATTTATACTCTTCTGTTTTTAGATGATTACCTCAAGGTTGAGGCAGCGATAAGCAAACAGCAACAGTTAGCTGGAGAAACACTGTTGAAATCAAATCAAATCTGCACCAAGGAAGGAGGTGCAACATGTCTCTTGGACTGCATCTTTTAGTCAAATACAAAGTATCTTGTTCCAAGCAGAACTGGCTGAAGGAAATTTTGTGGTCTTTATCATATAAGAAATTAGGCAAGATAGTTTAGCGGTCATTTCTGGCCCTAAAAGTTCTCCATCTGCAAAGTAATGCCCTCAGCCTGTTCTGGCTCCTTGAGGACAGCTTAGCTCACCAGAAAGGTCTTCCCTGGCTCTAGCTCCTGGAAACCCAGTTGCCCCCTTTGGTGCTCAATCACAACTCCCATTGAGATCAACAGCTGGTGAAGAAATGTCTTGGGACAGAACACAACCAGAGGAATCTATGACACGGTGTTCCTGCATGCCTTCTGGGAAGGTTGTGGTTGGTCAGAGCTGCCAACAGTCTGACCTTCTGCTCCACAGAAAGGTAGAAAAACTTAAAAGTTGGGAGGAAAAAATACTACAAGTAAAGTGAAAAAGAAATAAAAATCCCAAAAGGTCAGAGCAGTGCCCCACCCTGCCTGCGAGAGCCGTCTCTCGTCTATCTCCGATGTTGCTCCATTCCCTTCTCAGCCACACTGGCTTCTCCTGTTATTATGACTATTGCATGCAAATGGAATGGACTTCAGCCATTTGTATTACTAGTTTTTAAATAACATCTCACTTTTCCAGTCATTTTTCCAGACGGCAGTTCAGTCCAGGGCTCCCCTCACCACCCACCCAAATCACATTGCGCATTTCCTCAAAGTCTGCCTTTTCAAAAAGCACTATTATTATGGTAATTCCTTTCTACCTTCTCCTCAGAAACCCTGCCAGACCCCAAATGCAATTACCACCAGTGTCACCTTGAGGTCTGCTGGACCTACTGTCCCCATGCAACACCCTGGCTGGGCACCAGCTCTTGAAGCCAACATTGTGTCTGCTTTTTCCCCTGGAACCTGTGGTCCCTAGAGACATAGCACAACTCTCTCTGAATAAAAATCATGTAGCTAAATTGTAGGTGGGAAAAGGCAATAACTGCTGTACTTCAGTTGTGAGCTCTGTTCTGCCCACCAGCATCTCCCAACTGTGTTGGATTTTCACAGATACCATCCTTCCCTCCTCATGAGGGCTATTATAGAGTTGCCATATCCCACATTTAAGTCCTGAGTTGAGCTGTTCACAGACAGTGGCTTTTTCTCATTTGGTGACCAAATTAAAAAACTTCACAATTGTTTCAGGTTATGTCAAAACACTTTTTTCATCTCAAACGGAGCTCCTGGGGCAATATTTCACTCAGTTTTGGAGTCACTTTGATGGATTTCTTTAACCCTTGTTCTATCCTTCTCCCAGCTCAAGGAAGAGCTAAATTCTAATCCTCACATTAAAGTAGGCTGTGAGGAGGGATTGAACCTGGCCTCACATGTGCATTTACCATTTACTGAAATAACTGCCAGCCTCTGACCATGAGGTTCTTATCGATACAAAACTGCTATTGAAAAAAACCACAAGTTTTGCCCAAATTGAGACTTCAGGATTGTCCCACTGCTGCATGACATGTCCACATGCGCAATAATTTCATGAAGGGATCACATTCACAGACAGGCTACCAGAAGGCAGGAGTTTACTGCAGATCAGCTGATCTGTAGTAATGGTTTATGGTATACTACAGCCACACATTTCTGAGTGATATCAGCTAGTTACCTTTATGGTCCTTCAGTGATTTCCATTTGAGCTAAACCACAGCTCACCTGATGATTTCATACTATGCATTATAATGGCACGATTTAAAGCACAAGGATGGACCTTCTGTGGCCCTCCATCATGTTAGTAGCAAGAGTTGCTCGGGTTTGAGCTGTTGAGGAAATACTGCCAACGCGGTAAGAAAGCCCATCTTGCCAGGGGAAGTGCTTCGGCTCAGAGTGTCTCCGAGTACACCAGTGCCACACTGCTACTTTTACCCCATAGCTGTGAAACCTCCAAATCCCGCAGCATGTACAGATCAATGTCATTTGGCCTTCAAAAGAGGAAATTTCCTCCCACACAGGTGGGAGGGAGTAAGTGCAAGGCAGCCTGCTGTGTCATTCTGCTGTGTCATTACTTTGTTCTCTTCCTTTGTAGAGAAAGGGGCTGGATCTCACTGTTTCCAAACAGCTCTGTATTTTGGGCCACCCATGAAGTTGCCCAAGCTCCAGCCTCAGGAGTATGCAGACTCCCACTGAGTAAAAGGCAGGAAGAGAGAGTCATAAAACTGTGGTAGAGGAAGGAAGAAAAGAAAGGGGAAGATCGGTCAGCTGCATTCCCAGGGAGGAGGGAGGCATTGCAAAGCCTGAAAAACAGACCACCACAAAACACAGTGCAATGGAGACAGATATGATAAACCAGCTGAACCATCAGAAGGGAAGTTTCGACATGCAATGATCAGCTTTCCGTTCAAACGGCTCCAAAAACTATTTCACAGTCAGCATGCTCAGCATCAAGTGCCCTGGTGTGCTTGCTGTGCGCCTGATCTAGACAAAAACACCTTTCCTTGCTTTCTTATTCAGCTTCACATCAGTTTTCCCATCAGCTCTAGAGCTGATGCTGGGCAGATCTAGGTATCATCCAAAGGAAAAGAGGGTTGGAAGGTACCCAGGCCTGAGGCAAACATCCCTTTGGAGATGGAAACTGTTGTTATGTAGTAGTGGAGTAGTCACCAAGTTAGACTGAACCATCCATGACTGTGTTAAGAAGCCAAATAGTTAAAATACTGAGCTTCCACCAGAAAATGCCAAGGAATCCCCTGGCTTAAAGGGGGGTGGATATTCTTCTGGAGTTCACCCCAAAATGCAGGACAGCTTCAGCTGGCTTGTGGCATACCAACATTTAAGTCCCTCTCCAAATCAGCCCTGCACATTGTCTAACCGTGTCCCAGGTGAGCCTCCCCAACAAAAACCCAGGCAGCTGCTCAGAAGCGGGTGCTACTCACACCCTTATGTTGGACGTGTTGCACAGCACTTGAGTGATGGGAATCCAAGCAGCCTGGAGTGCCGTACTCCTTTAGGCTATAGGACACCCAAGTCTGAGCCTCAGCTCTTATCTGTTAGTCATACCAGGTAAGACGACTAGAGGCAGACACACGCCAATCACAATGCCTGCAGTGAAAGAGCAGCATGGTGCGAGTACCTGTGCTGATTCAGGTGGAGGAAGCCAGGTCTAACTCCAGTGCATGCTGGGCTCCAACACTTTTGTGGAAGGGGAAAACCATTTTCCAGCTCACTCCTGGTCTTATCTGATCTGCATCCACCATCTTGCAGCCCAAAGCATCTCACAGCTTTCTGCTACATTATTTCTTCTCCAGATTTGTGAAAATGTGGCAGTCATTTAAGGGCATGTAACCCCCCAGGCACAGGGCTTCAGGAAAGAGCACACCAAGGGGGCCACAGCAACCTCCTGGAAGAATGCAAGGTGGAAGGCTGTCATTAACTCAGTTGTCATAACTAGTCCACCCTCGCTGCTCTCAGAGAGACCACCTCAACTGAAAAGCGCTGTAACCACAGCCATCCCAAGGGCAAAAGGTCAGGAGGCAACCACTTGCCAGAGGGATGCGGACACCATCAGCCCCGAGCACCCGCTCCAAGAGCTTTCGAGCTTTCGTAAGTTCCCAAAATGCAAACACTGCACCATTCTCCATCACAAAGCGCATACACACACACCCGCCTCCACCACACTTAGTTCATAAAACCCCAGTTCATTAGAGCCACTGTTGCCACATCTGTTAGTGCTTTAAAGCATGTACATTTGGCTTAATTGAACGCTTGATTTTATTGCTGATTTATCTCCATTTTTCTGAATGGACTATGGGGAAAGGCTGGGGGGGGGGTCTTTTCTCTCTCTCTCTCTTCCCCCCTAGAGACCCCACCTGAAATGGGAACAACAGCCCCGTCACAGTTGTTCACATGTCGAGTCTACCATTAGGAAAGCCTCCCTTCTAGATGATGAACCCCATTCTAAATATTCTGGCAGCATGTGCTCCAAAGCCACAAAGACTCAACACGTATATTCCCCCCCCCCCCAAAACACACTCTCTCTCTCTCTCTGTCCCTCCCCAGAAAAAAATCAGTTATTGGTGGAAGGTATCACAGCACATGCCAGGGAAAAAAGAAAGAAAAGAAAAAGATCTTGCTGCCTCTGCAGTCTCTGAAAGTTTGCATCTGCCAAGTTACAACAAACAGGAAAAGCAGAATCAAAACACAGCCCCCACGTCACCTTCTATCCACCCTGTTCAGGCTGCGCTAGTGCCAGCTACAGCTCACAAGCACCCGCACTGCAAGCCTCCTCTGGCATATCCTTCCAGGTGGCCTGAACAACAAAAACGCCTGGCTCGGGAAGCCTGCATCTGATGCACAGGGTGCTTGAAATCCTTTCCAGGAAGCACAAAGATCCTTCATGCCCCCATTCAGAGAAAAGGTTACCCGCAAGCCCGCTTGCCAGTTCTTACAGTGGAAGATGCTCACGTTTTCCTGCAGGAAGGATGAACCAGGCATGCAGGAGCCAGGGATGGAGAGGAGGGCTGGCTGCAAAGCATGTTGCTCTCCCACTAAGCCATCCCAAATCCCTCCCAGCCACCAGGAGAATAACCTGGCCAGGCCCTCCTGTGGGAAGGGGTCGGGCTGCAGCATGCTCCCGCAGACCAGCACCCGCCTCCTCCCGCAACTCCTGGGCCACGTGTCTGGTACAGGTGGGTATCAGCAGCATCTCCAAGGACAGGCTCTAAAACACTGATCTAGCCAGTATTTCTCTCCCCTACAGCAGACGGAAGTGAGGTCTGCTCAGCAGGCAGCCGTTCCCAGACCGGCCTCGGCCCAGCACCGAATACACAGCATGGACATTAAGACAGGAGAGCAACCCATGCACACAGTCCCGTGACTTTATACCTGCCAACACCCGGACTCCCTGCTGGAACCGGGACTAACGCAGCTTCGATGCAACAAAAGCAACAGCTCACCACCACACATCATGGCTGTGATGCGGCTATTTCCCCGCAAATCATTCCCGACGCTTGGAAGCAAGCTCCTCAGTGACACAGCTCTCTTGCCATGCTTTTCAGGCACGTTCCTCTCCCCTGCTGGCCATCTCCCCGAACGTGCCTCTCAAACCGTCAGCAACGCACTCTCCAGCACAGCATGCCACACGCGCACGAGGGCGTCCTGTGAAGCTAGCGTCGCTCTGATCTCCTCGTGTAAGCTGCCTTCCAAGCCCTCCAGTGGGAGCAGAAGTAGGTGGCCTGTCTGTTCCCCTTCCGACGAGAGTAAGATATTCAAAACGCTGCCAGCTTTTCCAGTGCCATGTTCCAGTCTGATTTCATGCTGCAGCGCCAAGTTCAGCTATCTTTTATCCCTGCTGCCTGGTATCTTTTCTCAAATGTCTAAGCACAAAAGCCGCCCTCGAAGTGAGAAAAAGCAAGGCGTACTGGCAGCAGCTAAACTAACTCCATTGGTCCTTGCTGGGGCAAGGAGCCCCAGTCCAATAGACTTCAGGGATAGCAGAAAGAACACCTGAATCACAGTTAAAAAGGGGTCAAAATGTATTCAAGTCCTGCACTTCCTATCCCAAACTGTTAGTGTTGCTGTGGGCCTGAAAGTTACTACAGCACTGCTGTGTTGCTGGAAAGGAAAAGAGTCCTCTCTTTTTAAACACGACAAGCTCTTTTGAGTTCTTCATCAGGAGAGCAGTAAACAAACAACAAATTTTAAACCTCTCCCTGTCCTCTTCGCTTTCTCCAGCAAGGCTCACCTGCAAAAAGCAGGGACATATCTCCTGTTAAAAATTCCCGCTTAGCCTTCCCAGTGAATCCTGCTGGGCTCTACCCCACAGAAAGACAAACCCAAGTTATCCTTACAAGCCTGTCTTCCAAAGTTGAAAAAGAAAAAACATTTAGATACCAAATAGCACATCAAAAGCAAAACCTGGAGCTGGAGAGCCACAGCTCCTGCCTGCTGGTCTCCATCTCAGGGCATGAGCATCCCGTAGGCCATGACTGCAGTCAGCAGCATGCAGCAAGGGGAGGGTGAGGACTGATCCCTTCTCCATATACATCACTCTGCTTCTGACAACCAGTGGTTTAGGGACTTCCTGAGCCAGAGGTTGCACATGGATCTTTGTATTTCATAGCTGCCTATCCTTTAGGAATTTCTCCGCTTCCTTTCAGAAGCTATTTATACCAAGGGCACTTGCAACGTCCTACAGCAGTGAGTTTCACAGTTTAATTCTGCACCGTTCATTCCTGGATATGCTGCCTGATCTTTTCACAGAATGCTGAGAGATTACTCATTCTCTTTTCTTTCCTCCTGTTATTCACAATAATACACTTCTCTATCACAGCTCACAAAAACAAGTTAGCAGAAAGATCTAAACAGATAGGTCTAGCATAGGTTTTCATAATCAGTTGAAAGAGGTTTTGAAGGCTCTTTAATTGAGACATGATCTTTGGAAAGCAACCTGCACCTGCTGCATGTCATACAGGTCTCCATCATGCCTCTGAAATCAACTGCAACCCTCACGAGGGGCTGAGAGCCAGGACATCTCTTCTTTAAAGGCAAAGAAAAATGCCCGGCCTTTTCACAAATACAGCAGGCTTTGGCACAAGCCGAGGGCACAGGAACAAAGCCAAAGCACACGAAAAACAGCAGCAGCAGCCGCCCTTACTGCTGCCTAATTTGAGAGCTAGGACACCACCACAGACAGAGAAGTCGCAAGGGTTTCACTGCAAGCTCCTGACGAGGTTAGAGACCCCCTTCCAGCACCACCCCTATCGCTGGCCTGACAACCCCGACCCATCAGCACTCACTCCCATCATGTGCTGCTCTTTCTCAAAAGCCTGCAAAGCATGTTGGCCAGGCCCCAATGAAAGCACCTTCTAATGGGATTTTTCAGGTTTCAAGGATATCAGTGTCTGGCACAGGCTGAAGTAATTAAGAGGACATCCAACAGACGATCTGGCATTGATTAACCGGCTATTTACCACTGTGAACATTACAAATTCCACTCAAACTCAGCACCAAAACACTTGCTTTTTCCTAATTATTTTCACCCTTTCTCTACCCCTCCCCTTCGCAAAGCACAGCCCTGGCCTCTCTCACACCACTTCCTCTGCTTGGGCCATGCTTTGTATTGCCAAATAAACCACAACGATATCTGCCGGGCTGAAGCTGGAAGGCTTGCTGAGGGTTAAAGGGAAAATGTGTGTTGCTCTTGGCAAACAGATAAACCCAGTTTCATTGAACAGGCCTCAAGATGGACAGCCTCAGCCATATGCTCTTGCAAGCATGTTTACATTTTGGACTCTTCCTATTGAACACTGGAGTAAGAAAATCTCTGGCTGATCTCATTTCTACTGGCTTTACTGGGCTGGTCCCCAGGCAGCCGTGGATCTGTTCAGCATCAAGTTCTTTCACACCAGAGACATCCCTAAAGCTGCAATAGCTGAGTTAGAGACTTGCTTCATTATGTCTTCCTCCTGCATCATTTAGGAAATGTGCCTGGAGCAGTAGCAAACAGGTAGCCCTGGAGGGAAGGTTTTGTACTCAGCAGCGAACAGTTACAAGTGGTATTTAGCACTTTGCAGTAGCACTAATGCAAATTATGCCAGGAGAGAGAATTCAAAGATGCAATTTGTTACGATAACCGAGAGATAGCAGAAGGCACAGGTCTAGTTTTTATTTGAAACAGACTGCATCCTGCACCCTGTCTGCTGTGGAGGACAACCTTCAAGCTGTGGGCTGAGCAAGCCCTGCAGACTTCACTAGGCGGCTCTCTTCACGCAACAGCCTAGCGCAGTGAACAAAAGCTTGGCAGGTTGTTAAATGCAAGTCTTTGCTGTTTCCATGCATGCATTATATGGAGATCAGACTGGACAATGCACTGCATGGGTCACCTCTCCTGGACATATCAAGCAAATTATCAGAGTTACTTTCATTCTTTCCACACAAAATATCAGCAGTGCATATATCCTCTCCTCTAAAGAAGAAGAGAGGAGTGTCCATTCCTAACAAGCTCCAAAGAAGCAAAATGCACCCAGCACCTCTAATGCTTGGGTCTTGCCCGCAGAGCTGTAACATCTCAGCTCCTACTGTTCCACAGCAGCATGGGACATGCGTGGAAAGACTTGATCTACACAGGGGCAGGACTCTGCCTCTTTTGATCTCCACAAAATGCTACATAAATTGATGGTGCAACATAAATATTATTAATGGAGTGGAAGAGGAGAGGAGAATGGAAACTGTAAATTGGTAATGAAAAGCAGAAGTGATTAAAAGCCTGCAGAGAAAATTCCCAGAGAAAAGTCTTATTCATTCTTGAAATATAGCTGTAATGGGGTGCCACAGAAGGAAGCAGGATAAATTGGTCAAATAAGATAATAAAAAAAAAGCAGCCAGGGAAAATGTGACTTCACCTATAGTCAAGTATACGAGGAGGAAAAAGGAATTTATGACTCCTGCAAATACACAGCTCTGGGATGAAAACTATTTACTGGATGAGATAACAAAGAGACACGGACAGTCCAACTAATTATCCACTGGCACAGTTTATAAAGGGGTGGTGGTAGTTTCTCCCTTTGTAGGCAATTTTAAAGTCAAAAATGGGGTGGTTTTGTAATACTCTAGTCAAAACAGGAATTCACTCAAAAAGCTGGGGTCTGGACTAGACTAGAAGTGAGGCTTGAGGACTGCAAGCACTCATGACCTTAAAAGTGTGAAAAATAGACCTGAGAGCACCAGGGCTGGATGCACCCAGGAGAAGGCCTTATGCCGCACAGACTGATCCCTAAACTCAGTACACCTACCACAGGAAGGACAGTGCTCAAGTCAGACCTGCTACTGTGGAGCTGGTAAACGTGGGATGGAGGTCTCAAGGTGCTGATTTATTACAAAAGCGGCCTTGATCGCTTGCCATGACTGATGAGGTTAGCATAAATCTTTAAATCAGAGGCAGGAAACGAGGCATCGCTGATACAATGAAACAGCCCAGGAGACTGACAAAGGAACAAACTCTTAATAGAGCATCTGGTGGTGGAAAATGTGAGAAGTCATCGGAGAAGTCATCCAGACAAATTAACTGGAAAATGGCAGAAGGCTGATGAATATTTGGCGCTGAAATAGCCATCAACCTCCCTGGGATGTTCCCAGAACGAAACTTTAGAATGAGCCATAAATAGTCTGAAGTGCATCTTGCTCCTTTGCCCCAAAGGCAGCATAACCTCACTGGGGGAGTTTGGAGGTGGGAAGAAGCAAATGCCTGAATTCCAACCCTCCCTGAGTCACAGGAATAAATCACTGTGAAGCGATCTACAAAGGATTGCTAAAAGCTGGGGAAGAACCTTCTGGAGGACTTAAGACATGTGTCAGTTTTCAATTTTTTTCCTGACAGTTAAAGTTTCCTTTGCAATTAAAGCCTCAGAGATGCCAAGTATCCTTTTCCCTGTTTCCGTCAGGGTGCTGCGAGCCTCAGAGGACGTACCTGATACCTCCTGTTGTGCCACTGATTCTACAGCAAGAACTTCCTATCTTTACCACATTAACTAGTTATTGGCAGTGTACAAGGGCTTTGTTTAAAAGTCTTCTCTCATTTTGCCTTTGCAAATATTCACTTTCTGAACACTTGCCATTTCTCCATTTCCCAAATCCCCTTTCATTGAAAGTTTAAGGTCACAAAGCACAAATTTCCTCATTTCCACTTCTCCCAAAACTGGAGTAGTTCGGCTTGCCTGCAGGGCAAACTCTAGATCCTGCAGAAAATAAACATGTAGGACATTTCTGTTATCCTGAAATGCTGAGCAATAAAATCTCAGTAAATAAATAAATACCTTGAAATTTGCTTTAGGTCAGAGTATGTCATGCTGCTTTGTTTTCTACAATCAAAATAAAATTTAAAAAAAATTTTAATAAAGAAAATAGAGACAGGCAGACAGGGGTCTTGCACCTAGAAAACAGTATTTACAAAGTCAGCAAAAAAATCTCTACCTCTCCATTTCCATTGAAAATTGAGTGCAGTAAGTTACTGAGAAACAGAAATAGTGCTTTAGCATACATCCAACTGTACTTTGAACCAGTCCCTAAATTCTGAGGGCACAATTTTATTTTGAACTTGATGAATAAATATTGATCTTTAACCACTGCTCTCCCATGAGATTTCCTTTTTGTGAAGGCGAAGGGACCTTAGGATGGCTCGGTTGGTGCTATACTTCCCTGTGCACTGGGAATCTGCTGGGCCCGCGAAAATAATTAAAAAAAATAATTCCAGCTTAAGGAGGAAGAAAGAAAAAAAAATTCTCCCTTGTATTAGTGCCAGAGCATCCCAAGCCACTGAGTCTGCACTTTGCCATCAGCAGCACCATATAACCCTCCTTGGAAACAGCAGAGCAGCGCCTGCCCTCCTCTTTCCACCTGGCGAAGACATCCTCGAAGGACGTGCTCCAGCCAGCAGGAGACGTCGTGTTTTTCAGACTGGATATTTTTAGGGCCAGGCTATGGTGCGCTGTCCTCATGCCAGCACTTTTCTCTAGCTCAAAGAGCTCCTTCCCCTCCCTGGTCTTTGTTTCCCTCCTGCGTTTCACGGGAGCAGCCAAGTCCTCCCTCCGCCAAGTCCTCCCGTGGCACATGCTCCCCGCTCCCTCCTGGAGCTCTTTCCTGCACCTGTGCCTGCCCCAATTCAGCTTTTCCAGGCCCACAACAACAGACAGCAGCTCACCAGCTGCTTTCCATGGGGTTAATCCACAGGAAACTTCTCTCCAGACGTTCAGAGAGGCTCTGATTTTTCCATGACAGAAGGTGAGTGGCAGCTCACAGTCATCCTGTGACTGACCACAACATTCAGGTCTTACCTGTCTGTTCATGGGTCCTGCCAGCAAGCATCCACTCAAAGAAAGTCTCAGGTTTGGCCTTTCACCACCCATCCCAGGGCTCTGAACAATTACTTTTTATGTTCTCTCTCACTCCTCCAAGTCACTTATCCTGACGAGTTTTTCTGAGCTTCCTCTCTCCACAATGATGCTCCCAACTCAGTGCAGTCAGAAGTGCTCCAGACCTTCATTCCCACCGTCTGCACCAGGGCACCACTGCAAACCCACACCTGGGTCCCCCACACATCTAATGCCTGGGGTCCTCTACAGCCAGCTTCTCTCCAGCCAAAACTCACCTTCCCCGCACAAGCCTCTGTCACTCCCCCACCTAACACTTCTCAAACCAACACCCGTTTTCTCCATTTTAGGGAATAACTTATTGTGTGCCTTTGTCTCTACTGCTCCATAGGAGATCAAACAGCTCAGATCTGCTATACTTCCTCTGTCTGAAAAATCAGTTATCAGAAAAAAGTACCAGCTTAGTCTGGCAGGATTTGCCCTTGTTTAGCTCCCAGTGCACTTCACCTGCTTTGCATTTACCTTCTAGTCCTCATTACTCTTTCCTGCATATCTGTTACAATGCCATCTACTACTGAAGTCAGATTAATGGGTCTATATTTGTCTGAATCATTCCCTTTTGCTAATCTTAAGCACTGGGCCTCTGTTTGTTATTTACCACCTAAAAAGCTTTATTCATGACACAGCAATTTTGTGCGCTGGTCCTTTTCAGAAACAGGCTGGTGTTCCTGGCCTCTGCTCTCCTACTGGTTTCAATTAATTTAGCTCTTTAACTTTTGTTTTTTCCTCAGTTTTCAAGGTTTCCACATCCTTATCCCCTCCAACCATACTGAAAACTGAAGCAAAGTTTGGTTAATTCTGGAGCCATACCTAGATCATCTTTAATCTCCAGTCAGTCCTCACTGCACAGCGGCTTCAAGTCTCTTTTTATTTATATAGCTGAGAAACCTGTTGCTATTTGTTTTAATTTCCTTTGCCAGGCCTAACACAGCTTGACTTTTGGCAATTCTCATTTTATCCCTACCCTTCCTGACCTCTAAGACATTGCTTTTTTGCCGATTAGTCTTTTTTTCCATTCCTTACAGTCTCTCTGCTTAGTCCCAACTATCCTTTTTAAGGTGGTTATTCACCAACTTCAGTCTGGAAGCTTTTCCTACAGTATTTTTCCCCCTTGCTTGGAATCTGTGTTCCAGATAGTTTCTGCACCTCTGAATTAGAGGTAGGCTTTGCATCCTCTGTATTCAAGTTCTTATGCTTCTCGGCCCAGATGACTTCACCAACTCACTTTTTTCATTTTTCAAAGTTTGCCCTTTCAAAGACAAGTATCCTAGTACTTTTGTTTAGGCTTCCATTTAATTTAAATGGAATCTGTTTTATGAGCTTTTGGTCCAAGATTCTTTGTACAACCAGGCCCTCTGTAACATCAACACTAGTTACCAAAACAAAACCTAAAATAGCACCTCCATTTGCTGGTTCTGTTACTATTTAATGAAGAAATCTGGGCTATCACATCCAGGAACATCTGGGTATTACCTTATTAATATAATGTGTTTGCCAGTATGTATTCCTAGATATAAAATACATTCCTAAGCTCCCACAACAATATTATTTTTATAACATTTATCTCTCTAATAACATTAGAGAGAGATCTGTCCACACAACCTCTGCCCCCCTCCCCTCATTTCTTCATCTGCAGTTTTTCCTCTCTATGCTCTCATGGCTATTTCCTGAGGTACTTAAATGACTTGCAGTCTCCTGGACATTTTGCAAATGCCTTCGGGTGGTCCTACCACCAATAAGCCTCTCACAAAACAACCACTCCAACACAGGAGCTGCTGGACTGGCTCAGACCACAGGTCCACTTAGCCCTGTCTCCAACAGTGGCCAAAAGTGGGTGCAGAGTGAAGAGCATAAGGGCAGGAGGACTATTTATGCTGCTTCCCCACAGCACTCTCCCAGTCTTCAACCAATCTTAGTTCAAGGACTTCCTAAGCCAGATGTGGTTTCTGTGTATTTAGCAATCCTCAATAGATTTTTCTTCCATTAACTTCTCCAGTCTCCCCTTGAACACACAGCAACTTCAAGCATCCTCTGGAAAGGAGCTCGATGGCTCAGCTAGCAACTTGGAAAAACACACCTCCCTTTATTTGTTCAGCCTCTGACCTCCCAGATTCGGTCCTCAAGGGAGACCTATAAAACACCTCACAAGATGAGCTTGGAAACTAGCATTCATAACTCTAGTAGAAGTCCTGATTTCAGTACGGAGATTGACTTTACTGCACACTGTAGTTCTCTCCTGCCTCTCAGTTAACCCCTCTGTGTTCCACAGATGGTAAATTCTCTCTCTCCTTCCCTGGGAGGTAACTGCCTTAGCTTCACTTTCTTTACTAACACCTCCCTCTTAGGCAGGTATGAATTGCCTTTCTCTCCAACAACCTAACTGATGAACATATTTCATTAAACAGTACTTGCTCTCAAACTGAATACAACCTTGAAAATTACTGCCTCCGTTTCAGACTTGAGTTCATGTACCTGAAAGCTCATCCACAAGCTTTCCCACATAGCTTTCCTTACATATGTCTTCAGACTACTATGGCTATAACAACACTACCACTCCACATGGTCTACATGCTGGAGCTCCTGATGACACCAGCTCTAGAGCACTTGACTCCTGATCACAGACACCTGGACTAGCCTCCTTTCTGGGGAGGAAAAAGAACCTTCTTAAAGAACCTTCACCGCAAATCACTTTAGTTTTTCCTGCTGAAGCATCTTCTCTCCTCTGGTGTCATCATCTTTGTTCTGTTCAAGGAAGAATCAGGAGTGTCAGGACTGTCATGGTAGTCACAGGCTCTGGCACATTTCTTCATTAAAGTCAAAGTGATCAAAAAGGGGAAATACAGATGAAGAAGCGGGTAAATTAGACCAAGACAAAGATGGATCCTGGTAGACGGAAAAAAAATCCCAGCGTCCCTTCCGTTACAGACTACTACAAGGCCAAAGAGTTTTGCTTTCAGTAACGCCTTTGTTCCTGCTCCCACTCCCATTCTTGGGCACCCTCTGTTGCAGTATACAAGTCCTTGAAAGCAACTAACATGGCCCTGGTCATAATCTGCTTAAGATAGTTTACACTGATGCAGTATTGCTGACTTCAGGAAAGACATTCCTGACACCAGAAAAGTCCTACAAATAGTCTCAGGGCCAAGGTCATTAACTGGGATTCAAGAGAACTGGATTCAAGTTTTCCTACCCTCCTTCCACCCCCTTCAGAGACTTTGAGGAAGTCTTTTTATCACTTCATCCAGCAGTACATAGCTATAAAAGAACAGGGATCATAAGATTCCCCTCCTTGAGAGAATGATTGTCAGGATAAAGCCAGCAGATATGAGGAAGTCCTTGTAACATGGCAAGGACAGCCATATAGCCAGACTGAGCAGATATTTAGGTGCAAATCCCTTGCTCTGACACTGACCACACTTTTAGTGCCACATAAATAATTCCATTTCACTTTGGCATGCTATTATCTCTGTGCAGACAGGTTAAAGTGAAAAAAGCAGGTTTCTTTCTCTTCCCAGCCCTGCAAAGGCTGGAGCTGTTCAGTGAAATCTGAGAGGAAAAGGATTGTGGTAATTACCTCACCAGTCTCACTCCAAAGATCACCTCTTCACAAAAAAAACTCATGCACTGCAGCAACCCAAACTGAGACAACCTTGGGCATTAATCCTTAGCTGTGTGTCTGACTTGCTTTTTGCCTCGGGCTATGCAGACGAAGCAAAGCTGGCTCCACACAACCCCCCAGGAAAGACAGCTGCCTCTGCTTTCTTACCTTGACACAGCTCCCACCCCAGATCACCCAGTGGGGTGGGGAAATGCAGCTGTTTCCTATAAAACCAAAGGCTATCCACCCAACTGTATCACCTCATTACCTGCTAAACAGCTCTGAATCCTGCTTAGCACCAGGCATTGTGATAACTGAGTGTGGCAGAGGTCAGACACTCCTCAGCTCAGGATTTTCAGGAAAGATTTGGGTGTGCCTCCCCCCCCCCCAAATGCAATAAGAATCAGCAGTTTTGCAAAAGTGATTTGCATTTTCTCAACCCAGTCATTTTTCATATCAAAGAGGTCTACGTGCCAAAACATACGTGAGCCTAGGCACATAAGAGGCTAGAGTAGTCTCCAACTTGTCCTTAAGAAAAGTCAAGCAGTAATGAGCTGTTTACTCGTTGAGAGAAAGTTGTTCCCAGTTAGTGAATAGCTTCAGAGACCAAAGCTTGGCCCTGAAAGAACCTTAAGAACCTGGCAGCAAAGGTCAAACTTTGCCTCCTAGAAGAATATTTCCTAGAAGAAGTCTAATTCTACATTTCAACCACTATGTCAAATGCTGTTGTTATCACTTAAGAAGAATGCAATGACCTGAGATCCCTTTAGGACAATGGAGTCCAAACATACAATTTTCTGAACAAACCCATTTAGAGATAATCTTGTCTCTCAAAGACTTCTTGGTCAAAGAAGAAAAGCACTCAGGCCTGCAGGGATACTCAGCTCTTCCCTTATCTCACTGCTTCACAACTGGATTAGCTAATGTGGATCTGCAGGTTCAGGATCTGAAGCTGAGCTGCGTCAAGTCCATGTGCTCCAGCTGGACCTCCTGGGGCCTGGCTGACTCAAAGGCTGCAGTAACTGGCTGTACCATGAAGCCGCCCTCCAGCCCCAGTGCCTTTGCTCTCCTTGCTTTGCATTTCTTTCTTCAACTGTTTGACAAGAATTTCTAAGTGCTTTGAAATCAGCACTGCATCATTGCAACTCTTATATACATCAGATAAACAAGTCAGAGCAACTGAGGGTCATCTGTTCAAGATCAAGCAGGCATCAGTGGCAGAGCTGGAAACAGAGTCCTGGGCAACAGCCCTTGTTTTTTCCAAAGTGGATATAGCGCAATTCCAGGATTAGGCAATTTAACTTGCATAAGTCCAGCCCTGGCTGCTTCTCCCACCATAAAGAAGGCTCCTGTCTGCTCTCCATTGTATGGCCTTGATGGCCATGGGTTTGGAAGAAGGACAAGACAAAGGAATAACATAGTGGTATATGAAGGCAGCCTGGCCTCTTGTGTTGCCCTATCTCCTTAGCTGGTTATAATCTCTTCCACAAAACCAAGTAACAAAGGGATGACTAATAACTAGAAGACGAGAGCACCTTACTGAAGCAATGCAGTAGGGCAAAGGACTCTTGCCAGGTGCATGGTACCTCTTCAGTGAAGCATCTTATTTCATTGCTTCCATGAAGATAGCAGATCTCACCAGATCCCATCATGCCTTCAAAAGGCAGCCACAGTGGAAATGAACCCTTATCTTCCACTGAAGGCACTAATTAATGCTCCCAAATCGCCCTAGTTGCTCTAAACACATTTGCCCTTAATGAGCTAGGCCAGGTCTAAGCTCTTCCACCAAAGCAGTTCACAAGCACCTATCAGAGAGATCTCAAGCACCCAGGGGAAGGAGCATGAACAGGATCGCCCAGGAAATCCCTAGATACCCTACAGCAAGGGAAAAAAGTTGCAACCACATGATGCAACCCCATGTGCTGAAGTAAACCTGCCCTAACCAGTTCCCATCCAGGGTAATTTCTTCCCAGGGCAAGTGAATTTCTTCCTGAGACAGCTGTTTGTTCATGTACAGGTGTCCAGAGGCAACTACCCCTGTTTCTGCCACTTTGTCTCAGGGTGCCTTCACCACTTACACCACAGCACCAGTTACATCTAATATTATTTCACGCCCTGCTGAAAGCAATGGCAGTTCTCCTTTCTGGGGAGTACACTCCTCCCCCTTTTCTTTGTTTCTTCTCCATGTTCGCGTCTCCTCTGTGTTTTCATGTATTTGACCAGGCCTTTGCTGTTTCTTTTCTGGGAACATTATTAGTTTGTGGCCCTGTCCTTCCTTCTGCTCTGATGCCAAACAAGTACCAGTACAAACCCATTTCCTAATGAAGATTCCCTCCTGAAAGAACCTCTGGGCACTGCCTCATGGATGCTGCCTCGTTTCCGTAGCAGCTTACTCTAAACTTGAGGGCTGTGCTGTGCTGCTTTTTCAAGGGCTTGGAGAAAGTGAATTGGGGCCAGAGAACTGGGGAAGGAACCAGGAAGGCCTGATAGAAGTCAGCCAGCCATCAGCAGAGGAGAGGAAGCAGCTCTGAAGAGAAAGCAGAGAAGAGGAAAGGAAAGGTTTGAGAAGGCAGAAGGAAACAATTGAATTAAAATGGCTAGATCTCTCATGTAATACCTATGGGGAGAAAGAAGAATGACGCCAGTTTTGGCATCTCCTTTGCCAGAAAGGACAGTGAACTGGTGTGTCCTCCAGAGAGCAGAACCAAGGAAGCTGGCTGTCCCGGGAACGAGCATGGGGGAATGCTTCTCACCTAGGTTCTCTGATGTCAAAGTTTTAGAACAGTCTCTCATTTCTGCTGGTTTTCATAAAATGAATAGTAAGTAGTTCAAATGGCTTCAAAGATTACTATAGCAGGCATGCAGTGGAGTGACAAAGAGAAGCAAGGAGCACCTTACCACCTACATTTGCTAAAAACACACACACACAAAAACAAGCTGAATCTTTTCATTTTTACAGGACCCGACTCTTATGGTGAATCTAGAAAGAATGACAAGAGACTATACGTTCACTTACCGCCAAATCTTTCTTCATTGTGCATTACCCATCCCTGAAGCTCAACCCAGCATAGAAACACACACTGCCAAGGACCTGGAGTTAAAGTGGAGCCATAAAAAAACTCCTGGCACCAGCCAGTGGCTGTGGACCACTGTGCCTGAACAAGGCAGAGAAGGAAACAGGACTTGGCGTGTCCAGCTGATGGCATGAGACAAGTCAGTGAGTCTCCAATGAAGGTCTCCCCTCTAAGAGACCTATTTCCTATATAAAAGGGGTTAACACAAGCTGGTCCACGAGCCCTCCTTTTTTGCCCCCCTCTCTAGCTCATTCCTGCATTCACAGCAGAGCACATGACCTTCACTAGGGGCATGGAGACGGTCCTCTCCCCAGGATAAGCTCCAGAGAAGCACTGCAGATAGACATCCCTGCGACGGGAGTCTGAGGAAGTCATCTTCCAGAGCCAGAAATGCTGACTAATTAGAAACATCTTTAAATCCCCAACTGGGAAGGCGCCTGAAGAAAGCCAAATCATAATAATAACAATAATGATGATGATGATATTTGTAACGGCTGTTACTTATCTTCCTGAAATGTTGACAGCAGCTCTTAACAATCACACACCAGCAAATAGCTTACATGTACTAACCCTCTTTTAAAAAGCACGTTTAATGCTCATCAGAGAGAACACTTACTTCTCCATCCCACATGGGACCTCGGAGATCTCAGAAATGATTTAAAACCCTGGCAAACAAGAGCTCTTGGAGGTGATAATCAAACCCCTCCTGCCTACATGTGACTCATGAAGTCTACATTTCTCATGCTCTAATGTTTCCAGCTGGGACCCATCAGCAAGCTATCAATTACCCCTCATATGCAGATGTACAGAGAATTAGTAAAATGACCTAATTAATATTAATACACTGGAGTGATAGAACTAACAAAGCATGATTTATTTATTTATTTTTAATGTAGCTCTTTTCTGACACTGTACTTGAGATCATTGGTTCTCTGATGTCTAATACTGGCCAAGTTTCTGCTGTAACCCATCAGAGATGAAGTAAAGTCCCATCCACGCAGCAACTATTTTCACAAAAGCTGTAGGAAACCAGTATCTTTGAGAGCTCGATCCCTCCAGCAGTTTGCTGGTTGAAAAGTTTTAAAGGTAGCCATAGAGACAAAGATAATCCACACGTGCCCACACACACAGCTCATTTGGAAGAAAGCCAGGCTCAAAATGGGAGCAGCCAGTAGATTGCTTTAAAACAAGAAACAGAAGTCTTTACTGAGAGCAAGAGCTAAACAAGGACCACGTTTGCACTTTATCCCCTAGACGCTCTCATTAGACAGTTAACACGGTGCAGCAAACCACAGAAGAGTCACCACCACTGAGATGTTAAGGGGGGAGGATCTGCTCTTCAGCTGTAAGCAAATGCTTAGAGCGCTCTAGATGCACAAGGTGCATGTGTGCAGACAGCTTGGGATCAAAAATGCAAAATTCAAGGATTTTAAAGGGTCTGGGAGAGGAGGGAAACCCGACCTCACCAAACACATGCACTCGCCTGTACTAAGCAAAGCCCCCCAGAGCTGCGGCCCGGTCAGGTCCCGGAGCAGCACGGGGCAGTCCTGGCCCTCCCTGTCCCCGGGGGCTCGGGTGGAGGACAGAGCGAGAGGGGGCTGGCACGTTAGAGAGCAGCCTGCAGCGAAGCGAAAAGCCAGGTGCTCGCCACGCAGAGCCCGCGGCAAGGCTTGCTCACCGCCTGCCCCCAGCTGCTGCCTGCAGAAAGGCGACATTGTCCCCGCAGGCGCAGGTGCCAGCGCAGCAGCAGCCTGACAGACGGGCATCAGAGAAATGGGACGCTTCACCCTGAATACCAGCCAGGCTCGGAGGGGGGCAGTCATAACCCCCTACCTCACTTCCCCATGTCCTTTCCAGCCAGCTGACCGAGATTCCCAGCTAAACTGAGCTCCCCTCAACTCAGGCATTTCCACAGCACCAGGGCTCCAGCACGTCCCACGTGACAGAGATCCAGGGACAGGGCTGGATCACGCAGGGGGAATTAAGTTTGAATTCACTTAAAAGCAACTTTAGGAAACAAACAAAACAGAGCAGAGGGTCAGTGGGACCCCGCTGGCTGGCCAGTGTCCGGGCCAGCAGCGCTGCAAATGAGGAATTCAGGCGGCTTCCCCATGCGAGAGACCTCCTGACTCCAATTAGCCATGCCTGCAAGGGGCAATATTTGCCCCTGTGACGTTTCACCCAAGAGGCTATCAAACAAATCAGCAATTCAAATATTCTTGCAAGTTTCTCTTCAGGTTGGGGTAGTTTTCAAGGAACATCGCCAAGGCTGACAGGCCTAAAACCACGTCACATCCCCAGCCTGAACCCTTCAAAAAAGGGAGAGAGAGAGAGAGAGAGGGAGAGGAGAGAAAGGAAAAAGCTGCGTCAGGATGGAGGACAAACACAAAGGACGCAAGCACAGGCACGTCAACAGCCCCTGGGAAGGGGGGTGGGTTGAAACACAGCCCAGGCCTGCTGCTTAGCAGCTGGGATTTTAACACTTGTTGCAGCAAGAGAAATTAGTAACAGAAATCAGCATGGAGAAAGATGGGGGTGTCAGATGCCAGGCCTGCTCTGCACCAGGGGACAGCAGCAAAAGTGGGCTTTAAGGAAAGGTTGATTTGTTTTGCTCTGCTTTGATTTTTTTTTTTTTTTTCCTCCCCTCCCTTTGCAGTTACACAATGCTCCATGAACCCAAAGGCTGAAGTTTAGACCTTTGGGATCATTTCAACACTGTGCTCTTTCCACCTGGCTGGAAAGTTACACTCCTTCAGGCTGACTACAATACTGGGAGACACACACTGCTGTTAGATCTCCTATTGCACCATGTTTGTGCATCTCCAAGGCACAAACACCCAGAAACAAGAACAGCGAGCAAGTTCTTATTATTCTCTCTGCTGGAGCTTTCAAGGAATTGAAACATGTTTTAGATGGCAGAGCCTGTTGTTGCCATCCATTATAGAAAAAAATAAAAATATAAATATAAAAACCAACATACACACTTCCGTTACCTTTTCATCACTCTATTCCTTCCTCAAAGCACATCTCCTCCACTGATCTTTGCAAAGTATTGATTGAGAGGAGTAGGATGAAAAATCCATGTTACCCCCCCCCACCATGGTGGCTCAGCTGCAGCCCACACCCCGTGGACGTTTGCATCACTGCAGAGAATCAGAGCTCACATGCGTGGCAGCGCTGCCGATGCCGGCTCTGCTCAGCTGCCACACGCGGGCATCGCCCCGAGCACAGCTCCTCCAACACGAGGTCGTCCAGCAGTGCAGACACCCCTCTCCTCCAGGGCACACACAGAAAGGAAGGTGATGTGTGGGACATGCTCCTCTCAGCCCATGGTAATGTGACATGGCAGGGGGGTGGAGAGGAAGAGCAGGGAATTAAAAAAAAAAAATCAGTTTTTCAGGACAACTATCTCAGTTTACCCATTCCAGATACTCTGCAACCAGCAAGCCCAGCGGCAGGAGAAAGGTCATGGAATGAGCATTCCCCAGTGTAGCACTGCTGTGACAAGGTTTGGGACAGCAGCTTGGAAAGCGCAGGGTGTCAGCAAGCAATTCGAAGTGGCCTCCTTGGTTGCCGTTCATCAGCGGAGCCACAGTAATCACCCGCATGTGGCATTCTCAGACTCTGCCCTCTGCAGGATGAGGGAGTCATGCAAACCACCTCAGCAGATCCAACCCCTTGCTTCAATTTTAAGCAGTTTATATGATTAGTTCAAGCATGGGGGATGATTTAGGCTAAGCCACTTTGTTCTGTGACTGGAGCAGGCTTGACAAGGACAGGCTTGTCATCAATGATCCTTCCTCAGCTGACAGGAGGTAACCTCCTCAAAAAAGACAGGGTAACTTCTTTTTAAACTGTGACACTTTACTGTGAGATGACACATACATTCAAGCCTATCAAACCTCACGCAGCTTCCCTATCACCTGGAAGCAGAGGATTATTTTTACCTAGAACTAACCAGGAATAATAAGTGCCAGGCTATAATTTTAAACTGTTTAGTAAAGGTAGGCTCATATTTGAGATTTGACAAGCATCAGCAGTAGGTAAGGTCCCCAGTGCAGGCAGACTGAGGAGCAGAGGGCTTTTATACGTCAGCATGTGCAGAGAACTCCTTCCTGCATCTAAATCTATCTGAGCAAAGTAAAATGCAGAGCTCAGCCATCACCCATTCAAGCCAATATTAGTGAAGCAAAGCAAAGGCTCCTGAGCTTTTCCCCAATACCTTTGCTCTTGGATCATGTTTGATTTACCACTCCAAAGGATCACACAGTTCTCAGCTTCTGAGATTTCTTCCTGCAAGGAATGCGAATCACTTAGAAATGCTAGTGACTTTCCCACACAGATCCACAGAGAGAAGCAGAGACACCAGGCAACCACAGGCTTTCAGAAAAGAATTCATGATGAAAAATGATGTCTCTCCCTCCTAGCGGGGGTAACCTTAAACTGGGAGAGACTTTGGACCTGCATCTGCTCTGCAGCCACTTGCTCCAGGAAGAGATCCAGGTACGCAGAGGGTCACCGGATCTGGACAGTACACACAAAGACTGTTTCTAAAGCACGTCAGTCAATGAAGAGACTCAGTAGGAGCCCAGTTGGGCTGGTGGACAAAAGGGGGAGGGGGCACTGGAAAACTGTGACAAATTGAAAATTCAACATGGATTGCATAACTGCATGAATAATTCCTTTCAAGACCAAAGGGATTCCTGCAAAAGAGGTAGTTTGCCTCAGTCCCTCAGCTCTGCTTGATAAAAGAACCCCTAGATGGGTTGTGTGGGTTAAAAAAAAAAAAAAAAAAAAAGCTGCTTATAAGCCTGTTGCAGTCTGCAAGATGCAACTGAGCTTCCATTGTTTGGTTCCTGCAGCTCTCCTCTGCCAAACGGACAACGCTGGAGACAAAGATTTTCCTACCCTGGCTGGGTGAGGATTTCATACAAAATGGCTCAGATGCTCATCCCCTTTTGCTGGAAAAAATTTTTCATTAATGAAAACAATGCAAGAGATATTCCTGATGGGAGGGGGGAATGGGAAGTCTGCTGACAAATATTTTCTTTAAAACACTAAGTGAGATTTATTAGAATGTGGGATCATCTCTCAGCAGGGAAGAGGAATTGGTGAAATGAAGGAGGGAAGGCTGGGGGGCGGGGAGGAATCCTGACAGCAATATCTACTCAAGTTATTGGATGGCATTCACAGAGAAGTGGGTGAAACCACATCTCAAGCTACAGGACACAAACCTGAAGCATCTCTGGATGAGGAAGGGCCCCTTCCTCTGCATCTTCTGGCAGCCATAGGATGGCTACGCCTTTTCCATGTGCAAAAAATAACTTTGCAATAATCTTGTCTAGCCACATTGCCCCGGTGGGCCTAGGGGATACCGATGTTAATGCATTCCCAGACCAAAGGCCCATTTCACACTGCATCCCATCTCATACAGTGGAGAAGTGAGAAGTGGAAGAATCTCTCCTCAGGAAGAGGATCCGAGTAGTGCAAGCGAGACATGATCGCTCCCCAGCACCCGCTCTCAGGCATGCCTGCACCCATGCCTGGCTGGCCTCAGGACCCTACACCCAAACCTCCTCTCCTGGGAGGGAAGGCCGCTGACACAGGCTTTGGCAGAAGAGATGCCATCAACAACCTGCAGCACCAGTCACACCCCAAACAAGTGTGGCTGATAACATCCTCTCAGCAACAGTCAAAAAGACCCTTCCTCAGAGAGGAAGGGAGGACAGAGGGTGCCTGGTCACCAATGTTCACCAAACTTTCAGGGAGTGAATCTTCTGCACCACCCCAGCTGTGGGAAGCTGGCCAATGGATCCCAAAAGTATTGGGAAGGGGAAAACTTTTTTTTTTTTTTTTTTTTGAGAAATGAGGCTAAAAATGTGCATTTTCTTCAGAGGGATCTTTAGGAGCCAAGCTCACTGGCTTTTGAGCTCCTCTTTGAATTCCACATGTATTACCCTGTTTGCCTAAAACCAGATCCCCGACTCCCTGCCAAGCCCTCTTGGACAGTTGGCCTCAAGGCCAGCCCTGCAGCCACTCTGCAAGTCCCCTTCCTCTGCACAGCCACGCTCTCTCCTCCTCTCCCCTGACTACCAACCCCACAACTGCTTATTCACCAGTTTCCATCTCCATCCCTGCTCCAATTCCCTTTTCTGCCTTTTCCTGCTTCCCCCGTGAACATAACAAGCCCAAACTCCCATCCCGGCCAAGCCCAGATCTCATTTTGCTCAGGAGACCCTGGATGTTCACCATGAGCTCCAGGGTCAGGTGTGAAGACCAGTGGGAGGGATGGGATGGCAGGTCAGGCGGTTTGGGAGGCTGCTGCTCACTGGGATGCAATACACTGGCTGCGATAGCAAAACCGTTCTTCCCCGTCCTCCGTGGGTCTGCAGCCCCTGAAACCCATGGGCTGACCTCCAGTGCAGGAGCAGCCACACAGCAGAAGCGCTGACGCAGGCATGAGCAATACCCACGCGAGGGCATTGCCTGCCCTCGGCAGCCCGCAGCTCTCGCCGAGAACATGCTCTGCCCCAGTGAATCATAAACCAAACCCGGCAAGTCTTTTCAAGACCCATCAGTCACCAGAGGGGAGAGGAGGGGAAAAAAAAATTCACTAGCACACAAAGTAATTAGAGGTGTAACCCTCTCCCCTCCCTCTGTGCAGGCTTAATGCTCCCTTTGTCTGGGCATGTTTGCCTTGCTAAGTCGTGCCTCAGGACAGCTTTCTTGACGGAAAACAAAGGTTAATTAAAAAAACAAAACAAAACACACAAAAAAAACAAAAAAGAGAAACACAAAGAAATCCCTCATTAAAATGGCCACCCTCTCTGCACGGCTCCCTACCCAGACAGGTCCTTCCTGGAAACGGAGCGCTGATCCGTGGCCATGACCCCCGCAACAAAGCCAAGCTGCACACAGCCAATTGAGGGCTGTCTCCAGCGATGGAGGGGTAGGAAAGCAGCCAGGGCAGTGGACCCAGGATGTAACACGGTGCAAACATGATGGTTGTTATCTGCCTCTTCCACCAAAATCCCAGTCTTAGTGACTTTTTATTTTGGGTTAAATTAAAACCTTGCCCTAGTAGCTTGGTGGCACAGGTCCTGTGACCTACTGTAACTCTGCTGCCGCTCCGTGACCGAAGGCTCGGAGTCCGCAGTGGAGGACAGGGTATCAAATATCAAAGACGCTCTACTCCCATCCCTCCTCACCCAAGCAGCTGAAACTACAGCAAACCTCACTGCCAACTTACCACCTGCAGAACCAAGTGCTTCACCTCCTCTATAAAAGTCTCTAGTTACAGCACGGACACATCAAATGCAGGTAAAGTCTGCTGCAAACCTGCAGTCTGCAAGTGCAAGAGCATCGCTACCAGATACTCATCCAATTTACCTAGGACACATGAACACTTCTGACTCTGTCAGCTGGAGAGAAAGGGCAAAAGCACATACCTACCTGTGCGTGTACACCAGTCACCTCATTAAGTCTAATCAGAGAGGCTTCCACAAGGAATTTTGAAATGCATATCCAGCACTTTCTGTGCACTGCTCTTTCCTCAACCCTCTGGAGGCACGAGTGTAATTATTCACCACATGAAAAATAAAAACTAATATGAAACTTTAGGGAGCTGCCATACTTCCACATTAATGGAGGTAGACTGTGATTTAATCAGAGTCCTTCTGCTTAGAGGCAAATATGATGGCAGCAATACAGGGAAAGAAGAACAGCAGTGCTGAGTTCCAAGAAGTCCCATTTCCAGACAGTCTTCAAACTCACAAAGCCAGAGCTATGGCTGCTGGGTCCAAAACTCATGTACTGTTGTTTCAGGATGCCCACATTCCTTGCAAAACGTGTACAAGAGAGCAACCACTTCACCCCTAAAATCCTTGGAAAATCCAAAATACAGAGAACAGAAAGCACATGAAATGGGATTTTCATCTATCCTAATGCCATGACTCCTTACACACTAACTCTCATTCTGACAACCAAGGCTCAGATCTAGATCCAAGCCTCCACAGGAAATTCATTATCTAGAACACCGAAAGTTTACCTTGTTGACATTCTGGTGTGTAAGGTGCGGAGCAATAGCACATGTGTAAGCAACACCATCAGCATGAAAACAGCTAAAAGTACAAGGGACTGAACTCAGAGGGACTGGAGGAGGAAGAAAAAACAAACAAAAAATTCTTGAGCTTAAAAATATAAGAAAATTGTGGCTTCAGGCCTGATGCATACAATACACAAGGGCTGAGCACTGAAGTGGAGTGTCTAATGCACTCCCCAAAACTCACTCAGTCCCTGGCTCTGCCAGTGCGGCACTCAGGGCGGTTAATGCCAGCTCCAGGGGAATTCCTTGTGTGAGCACAGATGTCCTTTACAAACATCATTTCACTGCATCAATTCAGTACACAGCAAAATGTCTCAATTGCTTCTTTATACAGGGGAAGATTAATCCGAATTAACTTTTAAAGTAGATTAGCTAAACCATGTTAAACATGCCAGTGGAGCCCATCCAGTACAGAACATCTTCAAGTTGGCTTCCTTACTTGTAAGTAGAAGCACGCTTACTTTGAATGAGGGGCATTTCAATTTTCAATAAATGCATCTATAGCAGGTTTAATGCAGCACAATTAATCCAGGCTAAATACACATCATTAATTCCTAAGCATCCCTGGGCAACCACATTCAGCAGCTTCCCGTCATACCTCATCCAGCTGATCCTAGATGGATTTTGGAAGTTCCTGGCTTCCTTGCTGATGTCAAGGTATCCCAGTAGGTTTGACCAGGTGGTGCGATAAGTATTGTTTATCTACACCAGGCTGTGGAGAATACTTGGGAGACAAATGTGCACTTCCTCTGGAGCTCACCATTTTTTAAGCTATGTTCTTCGTCACAGTGATTGGTCACTTGAAACTTCTCTACTGAGAGCAAAGAAATGGTTTACACACATGTAAAATATTCAAAAATATTTCCCTTTTGCATTGCACAGGTCATCACCTGGTTTCTATGTGATCAACCAAGCCCAGCCAAGCAACAGCGCACCTGGAACACAAAGCTGGTACAAACCTCTGATCCCAGCCATGGTAGGAACCAGCTTTATCTCCAAGACATACCTTCTTCCAGGGGAGCTTCACAAACTTTAACATATAGGGGTTCCAAACAACTTTAAGTGGCCAGGAACTACTGAAAGTCCAAAAATATTTGCTATTTCATGCACCATATGGGCCTTCACTTGGCCATGCCATATTTCGCTTCTGCTAAAGGAAGTTTTCAGCTCCTCAGCAGGAGAGTTTTGTGTCAGTGCAAGGTCCTGGACCAGAGACCTCAACTGCTATTCCTGTTGAAACAAACTAAAAGTCTCCCCCTTGGCCCATCATATGTGCTATGCTGCCAGCTCTTCACTCCCTAGGGACATTGGATGAGGACAGCCCATGGGCTGAGAGCCCCTACACCATGTCACAGTATCCTGGTGCCCAAGCAGCAATATTTTGGAAAAAGCTGCTTCTGACAGTGTAGCATCCAACCCCGAGCTACAGCTGGGGAGGACTGCAGGAGCCAGGAGTGCTCAAGGTGACCATGCAGGGCAGACACAGCTCGAGGCAGAGCTGTCCACAGAGCCTGATGCAAAACTGCTTCTCCAAGGGAGCTCACCCACAACAACCCCACATACAGAATGGGCTCAGGAAGAGAAAGACGCGGATGAAGGCTGGCCCTGGGAGGCCACGGAGACACCTCGGTGCATGCAGGTGGCTGCGTGTCTGTCTGTGCACGTGCCACTTATAATTTCACAACACAGACACTCTGAAAACGTGAATGCAGATACAGTGGACATGAAAGCCACATACTGCGACTGTGTAATAGGAAATTTCCCTAATCCTTTGCAGATGCACTTTGAGCCACATCCAACTTTCTGGGAGTTGAATGTGATCTTCACATATATGTACTGAGGGGATAGCTAGTTAGGCATAAGGCTGATAAATTCAAAGAATTTGCAAGCTTGACTAGTGAAGCTGAAGGGCTGGTAATTTCCATAAATCAAGCAGCTCCCAATTTTTTCACCCTTGATGTTCCAGGTCTCTTAAAAGGGGGGGGGGGGAGAAGCACGCATCCACAAGGCTCCCACATTAAAGTAGGAAAAAATCATGAAATACAATGAATTAAAGCAACTGTCAGTCATTCATACTGATGACATATCTGCAGCATTTGCTGAGTTTTTTCACTTCTTCCTAGTTAAATGTCTAGCTTATGTTCCTACTGTTCACAGTATTAAATGCAAGTTCTAAAATAAGCAAGATGACAAGTATCAAGCTAAGGCTAGTGCACACGGCTGCACTGACTGTGCTTTTCAGATTCCATGATTATTTCACTGATGTAATTTTGATGTAAACACAATAGTTTCAATTTAAAAGACATCAGAAATTAACTATGAACTGCAGCATATAAAGCTAAAGAATAGCTAGATGTCAAAACAAGACAAAAAAATATTTTTACCAATTAGATCTTTCAGCCAAGTGATAGAGTCAGTAAATAACATATGGAAAGTTTAATTAAAAAAGTAAAGTTTCCTTAATTTTTTGTGACTGTACATTAGATGACTTTTCTGTGCTGCTTGTGGCCAGAGTCAACAGTGACACATTTTCAACTTCTTGCTGATTTTGGAAGCTTTTTGGTCTGAAAGCTTTAAACTGTAGTAAAAACTCTGAATAAGAAGAGAACCTGTAAAAATTGAGACAATGCAACCAAAGACTTAGCTGTATTACAGAGTTAACTTTGCGGAAGTACTGTTTCATCAAGAAAAAAAGATTTATTCTGACTACTGTAAAATACAGATGTTAATCCTAGATGATATCTGTTAAAAACAAAAGCTATGGGAGGGGAGAACTTAAAAAAAAATCTCTATATATTTATTTTTTGGAGTCACAACAGCTAGAGAGAGAGAGAGAGAGAGAGAGAGAGAGAGAGAGAGAGAAGCAACTTGAATATAAATAAGTGTCCAAAATAGGTCAGCACTCTTTTCTTGGCCACTGAAGTTTGATACTTTTCAGTTGAAATTAGCCTGGACAGTGGTGGCACACACATTGCACCAGCTCAGGCTGCAGGAGAGGAAAAGAGGTGACCAGCAGCCCCTGGCCTTTGCACATGACCCAACTCCTGTGCAAAAACCCCAGGAACAGCTCACAGCTAATGCACGGCACATTCCCAAGCCACAGGTACTTTTTCATAGTACAGAACTCATTTCCACAGCACCAAGAGGCAAGTCCACCGGTCCAGTCTTGGCACCACTGCCTGCCCAGCCCAGCTCATTTGACACCAATAAAAAGCCTATTAATTGCACAATGCGTCTGTTAAAAATAACTCCAGAAATCATCACTGGCAAATTAGTAAGACACCAGGATGTGCAGACACCTCAATCTGGTGTTATGGAAACCACAGAAGAGTCAGACTTCCCTTGGGAGCTTTTCCCAAGAAAGACTATGAGCTCTGAGATTTCTCTCCCTTTGAGTGAGCCCAATGAATTTCAAGGGCTTGATCCCAAAAATCCAGCAGTCGCCCAGAACAACAAGCCTGGCACATCCGATTAAGCCACTTCCAGGGAAAGTGGGCTTGCCAGGCTCAAATCGTGCTGGTTTGTGCCAGCATTAGCCGGAGTGCAAGGTCCCTGTCACGTAGCAGCAGCCAGGCGAGGCATGGGGACCTCACTGCCCTGCTCCGGGTCTGATATGGCAGCAGCGACTGCTGATTGCGCACATTCCCCTCCCTGGTCACCTAAGGGCCCTGTTTTAAAAGCATCTCCTGGTATAACCCCAAAAGGAAGCATGGGGTGAAGTGTAACCTGTCCTCTCCTAGGAAACGGTTCCCTTCATTCCCCACCAGACACCTACGGACACCGCTGGCACAAAGAGAAGGACTTGCCCTCCCCATGCATTTTAACAGAATTGCTGCAAGAAATACTTGGCTCTCAAAGGCCTTTACCAAAAGTTAGCCTAGCCATCTGCACACACAAGCCATTACTCTCCAGCTAAGCAGCCCACCACTGGATAGCTCAAGCCTTGCAGACAGACCTTGGAGCAGCTTTTCTGAACACTGTCTCCAAATCTGTGTAATGTAAGGGTCACTCCCAAGCTGATCCAGGGGTTCACTAGCCCACAGGCAGAGGGGAAACTGGAGGCACTGCCTTGATTCCTGCAGCCCTCCTTGAATGCACACAGAGCTGAGGGCACAAGGGGACAAATGGAGCAGGTTCAGGAGGAAAAGCAGAAAGGAACCACCCTGGTGGTTGCAGGCAGAAGAGCTGAGGATTTTACAGTATCGCTCCTCTCAGTGCCCCCCTCTAGACACTGAGCAATCCCATGAGCTGCTTTAGATTCAAAAGCAATGTTGCTTTTGCCCTTGAGCCCAGTCAACTTTTGTTGAGCCTGCATCAGTCGAGTGGCCCAAATTCCTAGCATTTTCTCCAACCCCACCATTAAGTAGTTAGGAAAACCTGAAGATATCATTTTGCAAGGAAGCAACCTAATTTTGTTTGCTGTCTTTCACCAAAATAGCAGGGTGCCTGCAACTCCTCTGCAATTAGGGTGTTTCTGCCTTTTCTTCATGTGAGCACTCTCAAAACACCTTCCATTAACACAGCTTTCCATCTCACCTAAGCTCTTTGAAAGGAAGCTCTTTCGGGAACATGGCAAACAAAGTTACACGCTGAGGACGCTGGATTCATAAAATAGGATGAGATCCCTCTCACTCACAAGGTGATAAGATGGGACTTTGAAAGCAGCTGCAAACATTTGAGGTGATGAGATTTAGACTGACCTTCTTGCAAAGGAAACTTTCTCTACTCATATCCACACAAGACAAAAAATATGTTTCTCAGACACATGCAGTACTCTCCTGATTTGTAAGAGCAAAAATGGGTTCACACAAGCAGGCCAACAGGCACTGTGTTACATCCTAAATGAAAACAAACTCTACATATAAGAAATACAAGCACTGATGAACAGAGAGTTTGCAATATCTGTACTCCTGCTATTACAAACAATTCCCCTACAGAGTCCTGCATACTGCAAATCCCCAAGCAGGAGCCAAATGCCATGTCAGAAATACTCATCATCATCCTCAGAATGGAGGAGAGCAGTTGGTAAAGCATACCTGGCAGATTTAACACAAACCACAGAGAAAGAAGAGAAGGAAAGCTCCTCTGCAACCCCTCACACCAGGGAAAGGAAACATCCCTACTAGTTGGTTAAGAGTTACAAACAATTTAAAAGTAACATAACACATTGAAGACAAAAGACAACAGGCTAGAGCCTGATCCTCCTTGTACCAGCATAAAGGCAGAATCACCCACTGATATCAGCAGAGTTAGGCCAAATAAACTACAGGAGCAGGGCAGAAAAACAGGGACCAAATTCCTTACCAAACACAATCTGTCATTTAAATTCAGGTGGGACTTGATGAAGACAGTGATAAAGGTTTAGGAGCTACTATTAAATTAGTATCTGGTGTTTGTGCCTGGATCACGAGGATGCTCAGCTGCTTAAACTGAGATTGTCTCCAGCTGGAGATGGATGAGAATAGCTTCCCTTGCAGGGTCTTTTGCTCTGGAATTGGAGTTACCATTTTAAAGCCACATCAAACTCGGCTCAGGAACAGTGTGCTCACTGTCAACAAACCCTTTCTACAAAGAGTAAAGTAGTGACATTGGTGCGGTTACACCAATGAAGAATTTGATCCGCTAAGGTCCCTACAAGATATGTGTTTTAACAAACAATAAAGATGTTTCTTTGGACTGAGTCATCAAAATGCAACATGCTTTGAACAGGGACTCGCCTCACTAGGGAAGGAGACAGATGCAGTTACACTGGAACAAGCTACTGAACCAGAGTTTTGCCAGACCATTCTCCACAGAGAGACCCTCGGCGGGCAGGCAAGGTGGCAGGGACTACTTGTTCTGGAGTGCTCTCATCTCCAGCTCCACCGGAGTTGGATATTCCTGCATTGTTCTAACTAAATAGCTTACATCAGGGCTTCTCAAGATGGTAGCTCCAACCTGAGGGTGCTTCAAATCAGATCAAAACCACGATGGGCAGTGACCCACTCTTACGCTCAGCCCTGCTACTCCTAACGTGTCCAAAACATTTTCGGGGGGAGGGCAGGAGGACTGACTCTGTTCCAGCAGATTTCACGCTGGATAGAGTATCATAGCGTCTGCGCCACTGTAACATGATGCCAGTAAGGTACTGTCAGTCCTGCCGGTGTAAGGCAGCGAGCCAGCATAAACACCGTATCGGATGCTCTGGCTATTTCAACAGCAATGCAACGGTGTCCTCAGGCCGGATCCAGACCGAGTGCTGCCTGTCAGCTGAGCTGGCCACGCACATCTCCGGCGCCGATGGCCATGGAAACACAAGCATCGATCCGCTCTAAGTGAAGCCGCCTCTGAGTGCGGAGTTGCCCTCCGAGCCAGCGGAGATAGGCGCAGGGGAGGCGGCTGTGCAAGCCTCGAGAGTTTGCAATAAAGGAGATCTGTGTGGCTGGCGAGTGCGAGTTCTCCTGGGAACGGCACTTTTACTGGGCTCCAGATGCTGTGGAGTGATTGCTTATATGAAGGCGGGGGAGGCCTCTTTACTGTTTCTCATTTCCTCCTTTTTTGCTTCCCCCCCCTCCCCGATTTCCTGGTTTTGTTCAGAAGCACAAGAGACTCATTCATCATTTTTTCTTCAAGCACAAGGAGCGCTCTCACCTCCCCCTCACCCCGAAATCCCTCCCCACCAGAAAAGGGCACGCGTTCGCCAGCCAAAAAGGCTCACAGCAGGGAAGGCAAAACTCCCCGGCTCCTGCAAACAGCTCCTGCACAAAGGGCCACATTCTCAGCTGGGTTCAGTGGGTGCCAGCCCCGAAAGGGTGAAGGCCAAAACTCAACCACAGCAGAAATGCTAAAAGTCAGAAAACTGATATCAATGGTGGAGGAAAGCAATTTGAAACGGTTTGAATTACGGGAGATGCAAAGCAGAGTGTAATTTGCATGCTGAAGAGACAGACAGCGCCTCAGGTAATAAGAAAAAAGAGCAAAGAGATGAAGGGCCGCTTCCTTCTCAGCCCTTGCGCACTGACAGTCACTCGACTTAACTGAAACCTGGGAAAACTTTCCTTGCAGGGTTTGCCCCCCTGGGAAACTGGATGGGCGCCAGCCCAAGTGCAGTCCAGGCACAGGACTTGAGCTGGTCTACGTGGCAACCCCTAGCTTCAGGATGGGTGTCTGGGAAAGCCCTGTTGAGTTTCTGGGAGGGGAAAAAAGCGGTGACTAGAGATGCAGACATTTAACCCATCCAGAGCACCAAAGAAACCCCAAGGAAAACCTCACTGTATAGCATTGCTCCGTTGTCTCCCAGGCCCACTTGTGTTCATAGTCACGCTGTTCCTTCCACAGCTTCTTAACGCCCTCCTCTTTGCCCTGGTCTTGGAGGGAGAGAGCTAGGACTAGCACATCTCAGTACAGCCGTAACAAAGAAGAGCAGCTCTCTCCAGATGCCCTTGAGAAAGCAAGAGAGAAGGAAAAACCCAACATGGTTCAAATTCTTGCACATATTTTTATGAAACAATTGTGCGTTTGCATGAAAGCTAGGACTGTGCAAATACCTAGGGTCTGTTTGGGGCTTTTTTGGTTTGGCTGATGATCTGGAAAAAAGGAAAAGAGGAAATAAGCCTGGACATATAGAAAATGTTCCAGGTTTTGGTCTTGTTTGGTTTTAATCACAGTGGCAACAGCAACCAAAAGCTAAAAAGGTCTGCTTATGGTCAAACACAATGCTTCTTTTTGGTGCATTCAGAAGGAAAGCAAAAGAAACAGAAGACCAGGTTCAGCAACCAGACTGGTGGGATGGAGGGGAACCTGAGTACTAGCAGCCCCACAGGGGCACAGGAGGCAAGCTTATAGCGCAATTTCAACAAGAACCAGAAAATCAATAAAAATAAAAGCCTCAAAGTGGCTATAGCATTCAGATGAGCAGTCGGACACCTGGGTTCAGCGTCCCACTGTGGTGAAGGTAGAGGAAACTTGAAGATGGGTTGCACCTCTCAGGTGTGTGTCCTGCCTGGCCAGCTCTGGGCAGCCCAGGCCCCTCCTGCTATAGCCCAGCCATTTGGGACCGAACACTTATATATCCCCTAAGCCGAGACCCAGGGACTCCTGCAGCTGAGGATGCTCACCAAGACCAGTGGGATCACCGCAGTCCTCCAGTCCCTCTGCCAGATACTGACAGCCTGCAACACACACTGAAATGACAACATTTGGGAAGACCCAAATGTTACAGTGTGGGAGCTAAGAGAGTCTGTATTCACATCTCTGGCAGATGAAGAGTTGGAGCCAGTTTACCCACATCCTGGATCGCAGGATAAACAGGTGGCAGGTTCTTCAAGGGCACTTTGGAGAATCTGTCTGTCTCTTCTCCTTTGCTTTTTCAAAAAATGCTCAAATGGGAACCCCTTTTTGCTGCTAGTCTCCCTCAACAGGAGACATCTTTGCAGACTTGTTCTGAGGTTCCTTTGTGCTCCCAAGGAAAAGTCCCAACATTTCAAAGTTGCCTGAATAAAATCTGGGGTTTGGCTTGCTGGGTTTTTTGGGTTGTTTTTTTTTTCAGTTTGACAGCCAAACCAAAATGATCGGTCACAGCCACTAGACCCAAGCAGGAACTGACATGTGGACTCCATCATACTCCAAACCTGGAGCGTGTCACCTCCCCAGCTCCCAAACGTGCTGGCACAGAGCTTCGCACCTGACCCTCCCATGCTGGCAGGATAGCCCCTGTCAGCTGCCCTCTCTGGAGCAACGGCAGGTTTGAGCAGGTCTTCACCAAGCCAGACAGGTCAAAATCAGCACGCCAGCAACTCAGCGAAAATATGCAAAGTAAACCCGAGAGCAGGCGCGGGGAGGGAAGGTGAGGCTGGCAGAAATATAGTGAAAGAAAATGAGAGGAAGAAAGAGAACATAGCACTTCAAAGTAGAAAGAAAATAAGCCTGGCCAAAGAAATGCAATGAGAAAAATGTACAGGGCTGGAGGGAAAAAAGGAGCAGCTAAGGAAGAAGGCAAGAGGGGCTATGATAACACACTGGTCTGAATGCACATGTCAGCATAGGTGTAATGGTGGGTATTTTCTTCTCGGCAACAGGGAGATCCCAGAGGCGCCCCAGAAACCTTCTTCAAATAGGAACCAAGTTCTTGACTTATCCTGTCTGCAGCAGCTGCTGTATCATTCCTTACCATGGGGCTTTCATCCCACAGAAATCCAGATTTCTACTGTTGGAAAGGACCAGAGTATTATAATAAACTCAAAAAAATCCTATAGAATTTTGCATTAGACTGTTTTCAGAAGTTTCCTCACCCTGGCATCTTCAAACTGTGTGACACACACTGCGTGGCACCATTGCGTTTTCTATAGAGTTCATCACCTGAGCACATAGCAGACTGTTTAGTCTAAGTAATTTGCTCTCCTGAGATACAACCCCGTCACTGGGTCTTCCAGGACCAAAGGATAAGCATCCCCAGGAACAACATCCTAGAGGTTCCTGTCTCAGTGTCCTCAACTTCCAGATGCGGCTTTTGATGGTGCAGCAGAAACCAAATGCTGGTAGCCCAGGGCCAGTCTGTGCCTGGGGTCAGCAGATCCACAGTCAGGGAGGGATGAGATTAAACATATGGACAACCAAGAGCTAAACACCAGCCTCCACCCAAAGTAGGGTCAGTGCCCACTTAGCCACACTGCAGCACAGATGATGTGGAAGGGAAGAGAGAGGCTTGAAACCTAGAAGAGCACCAAAACGAGGCCAGTCTTACCCTATCCCAGTAACATACCTGCATCTTGGCCTTCATAAAGGCTAGGAAGAGAGTCCTGCACATTTTTTTTGGAAAGGAGCTCAATAGTGAAAAGCCCCCAGTAGGAGAGTTTTCCTTTCAGCATGACCTGAACAGTCCAGTCTGTCCGCAGTGAAGGCACAGACGAGTGGAGCCAGCTTGCCTGCTCATGGAGTAGGAAGGGGAAGTTAACTTTCACAGCCAAAAGAAAATAGGGAGTTCTTTTCAGATGGCACGAATATAACTATGACACTTAGTCACTTGCTATTTCTGCTTCCCGGATATGTCTCTCTACAGGAAAGCCCCTGGACAGAAGTCCTCCAGGCAGTATTGCAAAATGTGTTTGTCCAAATTTTGGTGTCTAAACGTGCTCCAAGGACCCTGTGTGTGAGGGCCAAGCACTGGCTCCTCAGGGAGCTGCGGGATTTTTGGTGAGGTTCATTCTTCCCCACTCAGTGCCTTGGCAAAACAGGCTACCTCAAAACAGATGGATGTGTCTAGCTGGAAAAAGGGCAAACCTGCAACACCAGCCTAAGGCTGCTTAGGGACTGACTCACCCGCTGAAAAGAGCAACCCCCACCCCCTCTCCCAATGGTACTACAAGCCAGGACATGACAGCAGCACTGTAGTGCACTGGCTCCTGCGCTGCGCAAGACCCAGATTGCGAGCAGAGGGGAATTGTCTCCCGCTTGAAAGTGCAGGCTCTCACTGCTGCCACAAAGCGAAAATCTTTCTTTGCTTTGTTTTAATCTTGCGACAGCAATGACCCTACCTCACACACTACCATGGCACTGCTGTTGTGAGGAAGGTAACTCCCACATCTGGGAGGGTATCTGGTCCCCAGCGCCCAAATCCCTCTTTTGCCCTACCACCTTGGAGGCTGCTCGGTGGCTATCTGCCCCCAGGCACTATGCACGCTTCCACAACTGGAGAGACGAGACAGCAACCCAACTTAAGGCTATTCCAGTATGGGACAAACTGCCCATGGAGGCACCTCACACAACAGGCGACAGGTACTGGCATCAGGCAGTCAGCTCAGCTCACACTGCTGACACCACTTGGCCCACGTCTTCAGGGATTTCCACAGCACAGCACAGTCTGCAGGCTGCTCACAAAAGTGCCTACTTCGCTGTGCTACTGCACTAATTACAGTCTTGCATTGCCAATGCATTTTGCCACACAGCCTGAAGTCCTACCCATTAAAAACACTTTCATGAACAAAATTTTGGATACCCTCCCATTAAAAAACAGTTTCCCAAATCTGATGGGGGGGTGAGGGAGCACACAGTGGACTGCTTCAATAGAGCGGCTAAAAAAGCTTATTCCAGATGCTGCATAGCTTCTCAGGGTGTAATTTATATGGAAGTGGACAGTCCACAGTGGGTTGTAAACACTCCCATAGGAGTATTTACACTCTCAACACTTAGCTCAACATCAATCTTAAACATGGGTAATGATGATGGGAGACAAGCAAGATGCATAATTTAACTGCCAAAAATGCAGCTTTATCGCAGGATACCATGGAGGAGTTATACATTCAGTTGACTTTCTATCCCCACATAAGCAGGGGAAAATAAGAGAGAAGAACTGACAAAAAAAGAAAAGCAGACTCAGTTAAATATTTATAGGAGGGACTCTGCATTTCACCTGCAAGCAGGTTTTTAGGTCAGCTGGAACATTTCAGCTCTGCTAGAGCAGATCATTTCCAGGGGAGAGGATACCAGCGACAACCACAAACACACCAGGAAGCTGTGAAACCTGAACTCTCCTAGCCAGTAACTCAAGGAAAAAAACTTGAGTTACAGACCGGAGCAGGATTATATTTCCTCTGGGCACGGCCCAAGTGATGGGAATTTCCTTCTCACCACGGCTGCTGCTCCCAGCCACACAAGGTGACCAGAGATGAGAGCAGGTGGCAAACTGGATTCGTAAGAGCAACCCCACATCTGATCTTCTAGTCTTGATCTTCCTATGTTAAAGCCTCGAGACACAGCAGTGATAAATGTATAACCTGAGGGTCTGCTTGGCTCCTCCAGTGCTTGAAGCCCCCCTGCTAGAAGTTAGGAGGGTAGCTCCAGGCAAGACTCACTCCATACTCACCTTTTTCATATATTCCCAGTTTATAAACTACTAGCCACCAGCAAAAGCAGGACTATGGGCTTGGTGGACCTTTGGCCAGGTCAGTCTGCTGCCTAGTCATATCTGCACAAATGTTTTCAGCATGGTCTGAATTCCCAAAGGTCTGTCTCAGCACATGCAGGATCAGCCTAAAGGCCAGTGGCTTAAGGTAATAGATCCTTGAAATCAGCCTGAAGAAAAGAAAGAATAAAAAGAAAAACAGAGAAAAGCAGTAACTGAAATCAAAGACAATCATGACGAGAAAGGCAGAAATTTTCAGATTGACTGAGATTAGAAGAAATCTATGTCAACACTCTCATTTTTCATTCTTTTACCTCTTTTTACACTCTATTACATTTTGTTAATGCTGGAAAATTTGTGATTCAGCCCTTTGCCAGCCTAGCTGGCCTTAGTCCTTGTAGGATGAGGGTCATGGTGCCAAATACAGCTGAGTACAAACCAAGTCACATTCAGTGCTCTGGGATCTACAGGAGCTTTACCACCTCCCTAGTCAGCTCTGCCATGAAGTCAAGCCCTGGTCCACATAGTTGGGGTTGAGCAGAAAGGACGGGTTTGACACAAAAGCAGTACTCCCCTGCCTAAACACAACTATCTGAAGTAATATTAGTAAAGCAAACACTGGAATGACCGACAAGCTGTGCACATTTTGCACACCTGCCCCTTACCAGCAGGCAAATCTCAAAAGACAACACTGGTGCTTCTAAAAAGGGATTAAAATAAAATTGAGCACACTGAGTCCATGGAGAGCCTTTGTTTAAAAAGCCACGTGAGAGGCGATATGTCTCCACAGGCAGACTCCCTGCAAGTGTAAGAAAGCAAGAGAAAGTTATCAGCTCTGGGCTCCCGAAGTATTTACTCAGTCTAAAGTTATTCTGTCTACTCTCGAGCAGCTCTTTCCAAAGTCACATGCTGTCATTTTTATGGCATACCCTTGACTAAAACTCAAATGCAGAGCACCATTCCCTATAGGGATTTCCAAGCACTTTACTACCTTAAATACAAATAGTACCCTTGCAAGGTAGGAATGGCACTATGAAAACCCAACATCTGGGGAGAGAGGGGGCAGATGGCTGAAGCTATGCAACCTCCACTGCACAACACCAAGGGCCAGATCCAAATACTGCATCTAACTAAAACTGCAGGCATAATTTAGGGAGCCCAGATGAATGGCTTAAGCTGAGCAGGAGCCAAGAGGCTGAGAGAAGATACCTTTGTGGAGCAGGCTGGGGTGTTTTAATGGCTGCGATTGATCTAAAACTTGGGTTTAGATCTCATCTGGCCAAAAGCCACAGCTTTAGAAGCACGTCTGGTGGAGGATGTTGGTATACTCCGCATGTCTCCCTACAAAGGCCTGGGATACCAATTCTTATTTTTAGTACTATTTTCATTTCTTCATGTAATGAGTTCAGTGTTTCAGGCAGCCCTGGAGGAGCGGGAAGGACATGTCCTGTAATAAAACTAATTAATTTATGTGGAATTTCTAGCCAATATTATGAAAGTGGACAAATTCCTCACTCCTGAAAAGCTGCCAAAATAGCCATTAATCTGGCTGTGGTCACGAGCAGAATTCCTGTGGCCTCCTGCAACGCTCAAGCAGCCCCCGGGACAGAGACTGCATAAACCAAAGCGGATGTTGTTATTTCCTCACACCAACTCCCACAGCCTGAGTTTTACAAAATAAGGCAGTTGTCTTAGAGGGCTCCATGCCAAGTTCCTCCCGGTGCCCCCAGACCAAACATGCCCCAGGCCACAAGCACAGAGGTCTAGACCTGCCAGCCCTCCAAAACCAACCGAAATCTGTCAGTTTTACATTAGTCAAAGTTCTGCAGACCAACAAGTGGCTTCATTTTCACTTGCCCAGCCTTGGTCATGCTTTCAGCGGCAGGTGCCCTGAAGGGGAGAGGGTACCACATTTGTCCTGGAAACGCTGAAAGTTGTATTCCCACCACCCAACTGGGTGAGTCTGGGAGACTGATCTCTTTGGGTCCCATCTGCAGTCAGTGGGAAGTCAGCTCCTCCCCAGAGAAATTCCAAGCAAGAATCTCATCGACTAAAATCCCTCAATAATGCACAAGAATTAATGGAATCTGTCTCACTCCCTGTGAGCTGGGGGTGAGAGGGTCTGTGGGGTCTGGCAGGAAAAAAAGCATGGAATAAATTTATTTTAGTCACTAAAGTCAACAAGAACAACAAATGACTCAGATTACCCATAGGGAGCCGACCTATTGTGTAAGAATTTTGCCATAGTCTCTTTTTTTCCCCCAATTCTGGACTGCACTTTAAATTCAGTGGTGGGTTAGTGGATTAGCCTTAAAATAGGACCTCTGTTGCTGCTCCACCACCCTGGTCCAGGAATGGCTATGGTCCCTGAGCACCCCTAGAAATCCAGACCTTCTGACCCAAATGTCCTGACTAGCTGTAACAACCTGGATTTCTAACAGTCTAAACAAAATCCTTCCAAAACCACTTCTGCACAAGCTGTGGAGGTGACACTGCGCACTGTGGCCAAAGGAAAAGGTCCTCCACCATGGCCACCCATTGCTTTAGTCCTCCTCATCCCATTCCCAGCGCAGCAGATGATTTACCTGTCCATTTACACCCCAGTTGGATCAAGATGATGTAGTAATGAGTTTCCTGCCATTACATCAATCCTGCTCATATGATGTTCAAAAGAGGGAAAGAGCCCTCTACACATCAGGGATTGTATCAAATCCATGGCCAAACATGAGTTAGCAGTGGGTACCATGCTAGAAATAACAGGCTCTTGGAACTCAAAGTGCAGATAGGGAGAAGTTTTCCACCACAGGACCATGGTCCTTGACTAATCTGGACTAAGAGGCATCTTGCAAGAGCCTAGGATGGATCCTGGAGCAGTTCTTCCAACCTTTGCAGAGCAGTGATAAGATTAATTACAGTGTTATCACTCAGCATTTTCCTCTCGCTGTTTCAGCTGCAAACCTAGAAGAGCAAAGCAGCTATTGTGTGGAAGGTGAACTGCAGCATCTCCAACAAGTGTCCCCAAGAAACAAGACCTAATTCTCCAAAGCAACTGGAATTTGTATTTCACAAAGGCACTGCAGGGTGCATGGGAAGGACCGAGAGGAACAGAAAACAGTCAGGGAAAGGCCTGGGGCTTTTGGGTTAGCCTCCCCGCACACAGAAATGCCACAGTGGTCAACCACCCTGACCCTGCAAACCACATACCAAACTCTTCCTGTGGCCGAGAGCCAGAGGACCCCAACCATGCACCGCAGAGAGTCCACAGGCCATGCCCAGGTCCCCGGGGAGCCCTGCCTCCATGGTGGAGGGGCTGGCAGGCCACCAGCTGTCTTTCCTTCAGCAGGCCCTGCTGCCTCACTTCATCCCCCGCCAGCAATTCGGATTATCAGCAACCTCAGCAGCTCTGCAGTCCTGCCACGGGCTAGGGGCAAACCCCAGCACTAGCCCTTGGTCCAACAGCACAAGAGGACAAGAGCCCCAGCCTGACCACCCCCCTCCCTCCTCCTCCTCGTACCATTCCTGTTTGCTAAACCTGGGCTTCTCTCCCCATTTCTGCTTGCTTTTGAAGTGCCAGATGAAACGGCAGCAGATGGAGACAAAACACTCACTAGTTGAAAGCAACGAGAGGTGAGCACTTCCACATGGGCTGTGTGGGAGGGCTGCCATTTCTCCTGTTGCAAACCTTACGTCTCCCTCCAGCTCAGCTCAAAGTTAAACTGTGTATCTCACGCCGAGCTCTGCAGACAAGCCCTCCTGAATTCAAACAGAAAATAATCCCCAAGCAACTTTCCAGATGCAAGAAAAGGTCAAATTCTGGCCAGTTTCACTGCTTTCACTTCACCAGCTTCACTGAGACCGCTCAGGATCTGTCCTGCTCCGCTTTAGAGCAATATGGGGGACTTCTAAAACACAAGGCATTCCCTTGCAGGCTTTGGAGCAAAGGAGGAGTGTGCCCATTAAGGGCAGTGTAATCCCACTGGTGTTAACTCTGTGAGAGTAGGAGGAGGGCCAGTAAACCAGTGGCTAATCCCAGTTTTCCTGGCCCAGCCCCGCAGTGGCCTCCCATGGGGCAGAGGAGGGAAAGGCAGGGTCTCATGGCAGTCACCAGCTCTGCTGGGGAGAGGGAGGCTGCACTGCAAAATCAGTCATCGCCAGGATGGGAGGGAAGGAGGAGACAGGCCACACTGGGGGACACTCACACTTGGTCTTTACAGGTACCATAAAGGACTTGGAGGGCACCCAAAACCATAAAAATGACTTCAGCAGCTCACTTCATCTGCCTGCCCCCCTAGATGGAACAGCAAACATTTCTGGGACACAAACGTCAGGGGCCTGACCCTTCTAGTTTTAAAACAGCAAGAAGAAAAGGTGGGAAGGCTATCAGAAACCTCCTCACAGAGGTGAGAGAAACCCATTAGCCTGGACCAGATCATTTAAAACTGGCCAGAAGAGCTGAGATCATACTGCCCTGGCTGAAGTCTGCAAAGCAGTATCATACAGGGAAATCCCATCTTGATCCCTGCATTATAGGACTACAGGACTCTCCCATTGAAGATGTTGTGCAATTCACGGATAGCCAGCTTGTCCTAGACAGTCACTGGTGACAGCATGTCACTGTTCTAGGTATCCTGCGTCTCCCAGCTACACGGACAAGCTGTGATGAGGCACAAAAAATCCTCTAGAAAATAATCGCATGTTGGAGATATTCATAATTTTGAGGGTAGAGCACCTGAAATCCCCTCATCCCACCTGAGCTGTTTTATCTGCAGAAAACTGCAAGAAAAAGCAGAGATTCCAGCATGGTCCAATTCCCACCAGCGCTTTGTGTCACTCTCAATTACACTCCAGAATGAAATACCAGGAAAGCGTTCCTCGCAGCCGGCAGAATTAATGGGATCTTTGACTAGAGAGAGCAGCAGGCAGCGAACTTGTTCCCTTACCAACCAAGAGGCACAGTGCAGCTTTCTTCAGAACAAAAGCTGCAATGTCAAAAGATAGTTTAAGGCTTATAAGAGTGACCTGATGTTTCCCAGTATTCAATCTCATAAGAAAGCCACATGACTGCTGACCCTTTCCTTTCTAAAAGTTATTTCCATCATAAGCTAATGTAGAAAGAGATTTGATCTTCCCTCTGGAACCCAGCTAAATTGTGGATGGGGCAAAACACTAAATGCAATACAATGAATAATGCCGTTAGCTTGGGCCCCGCTGTTGTGTCTAACACAGAGCTGCAGCAGAGCTCCAATAACTGTTAACTAACCGCCTTCTCTCAGGTCTTTGCCCAGCATAACCACCACATCACTTCAGCCTGTAATTAGATGTCAACTCGCATGTTTAACCAGGTCACACTTGGCCAGTTCTTGAATGAGAAACACTTCCCAGCTTGCTGGCAGCAACGGCTAAAGGTGGGCAAAGACGTCTCAGTCAGAGATTCAGTTTGCTGAAGAGAGTTTGGGTCACTATGGAAATACTCACAAATAGGACTGGATTTGCAATCTGTTTCCCTGGCTGGAGGAAAAAAGCGGAGCTAGACTCACAAAACAGCACCTGCAGTTGTTATTCCATCCCCCAACCCAGTAAGTCCTTGGTTAGGGATCACTGTGGGAAAGCAGGGAAAGGTGGGGTCGAAACCCTCCTGCCTGGCAGGAGAACCAACCTGGTGTCCCACGCAGGCACGCGCACACTGCCTCTGCAGCGAGCGCCGTTGGCAGGCTGCCGTCTTGCCTGTGCTCTCAGCGAGCACGCAACTGCCTCGTGCCCCAGGGAATAGCTCCAGCAGGAAGGACACGGCTTTTCAACAGGAGAAGCAAGGGCCCGGCTTGGCCCCGCTCACAGCCGCCCCAACCCCAACACTGAGCTATGTCACCCAAGGGTGGCCCTGCTCCCCCTTCTCTGCACCCTGCTTGTGACCTTGCACTCCTGCACATCCCTTGCATTGCATACTCAGCCGATCCCATGCTGAGCTGATTCAGGGAGCTAAACCAGCAGAAAACTCATCCTTCAAAAAAAGCAAAGATTTTATTAGGTTAACTCCCTGGCATGGCTCACCTTGGGGTCAGGCAAGGGCCAGCATGTGCGCAAGGGGCATGAGGATGGGCATGAAGCCAGGCAGGGAGTGGGGCACAGCCACCCCCTTTTCATAGGAATTAGCCTGAAATCATCTCAGCAGGGATGAAAGAGTCACAAATATTCCTCGTGTAATCTGTACGGCAGCATGGTCTCCAAAGCAAGGATTTCTCCTTCTTTCCCAAGTCCATACCAGGAACGCACACTACATTTAGCCTCCAGATCACATCAGCACACTTGGCACACAGAAAACAGCGTGTTATTGCATGGCACACAGCAAAGGGACATGTAACACAGCCCTCCCCAGACAGACACCAGACACTAATGCAGCTTTCTCTGCAAGACTCACGCAATCTGGTAAAGCCTCACCCTTCCACTGAGGACAAACATGCCTCTTCTGGCAGATGCTAACAGTCAGCAATGACATGATGGGAAGCAGAGCCCGATGTATTCAATATGTGCTGCTAAAGGACACCCTCAAAAGCTGATAAACGTGCAGTGTTTCAGGCAGTGCCTCCCAAGGAAAAGCCAGGAAGACTGGGGGAAGCAAATAGCACTGTGCACGCAAAGACAACAGCTTTGCATCTTTGTGATAGGAAGGGGTTTGCTAAGCAGCCACTGCATCAGTTACATATTTCCCCCTGATTCAAGGCAAGAAACCAGGAATTTTTACATCTGGAAACTAGGTATACCACCAAGCTCAGCCCTCCTCATTTAACAGAAAAGCTTTGAAGCATGTTTGCACTTTACCTTGGCCTTCTGCTTATTCCGTCTGCCTAATGCGAAAGACCTTCCCCGAAAGAATCAGAGCCCCAGCAGGGAATTCAGATGCGACCAAGTCCAGACAGCTGTAATTGCCCAATCTAAACAGAAACGCATACAACCCACCAGAGAAACTGCTATTCTGTCTAGCTCCTTAGTGATGAATACAGGACTATGAAAAACAGGTACAGAGCTACTGCTGACAGTGGGGATGAAACACAATCTGCACAGATCCAGTTGTGTTTGTGGTGACACTGCACCAACGCATCGGTCGGATAAGTGAGCCCCAGCTAACACTGCAGCCAGGTCTAGTACAGCGCCATAAGCAAACACACCTCGCGCATTCCAGTCTTCACTGTTTTGCCTCCTGAATTGTTTATCTCGGCTCAATTCCTGGATGTGGATAAAACAAACGACATGGACTTTCTCACAGACGGCGCTTCTTGCTGTTCCCTTGACAAATACCATGCTCAGCGAGTATGAGCCTGAAACCCGGAGGAAAGGAAACAACTGCAAAGGGCAAGGAGGAAACAGGTCATTTGCCAAGGGACAGCATTAAAACACAACATTTCTCCTTTGGGCCAGAGCCTTGAAATTTTCCCAGAATTCCCCTGCCCTCCAAAATATATTGCACCCCTGCACCATAGCAAACTCTGGCAGGATGTGAGGAATTGATATTATTTTCAAGAAGCTGCTCCACAAGGTATTATTTATTATCTTAAAGATCACAGCCAGCCCAGGACCTGTTCTTGACTGGACACATTCCCCAAAAGAGCTTGGAAACCTCTGGCAAAGTCCCAGAAGCAGCAAAGACAGATCAAGCGAATGCCTTTCCAATCATGTATCATCCTTGGAGCTGTTATTAATTGCATTTCACTCATAATTCTTCCACGACAAGAAGCTCTGCAGCATTTGCAGTTTAGTCGGGCAGAGCCACTTTAGTGGCAGCAGATATAATAACACTCGTGTGGTTGGGTTTTTTTTGCTTCTTGTGGTTGGCTTCTCTGGTGTCTAATAACATCCAAGCTCTCCATCCCATGTGGTTCCACCTCGAAAGGTGTCTAGCACAGGGAGGGGGGGACACTGGTAGCCTGGCTCTACTCTACCCTCACCCATTGTTTAGCAGCACAGCACCTTCGAGACCTCCACCCCTGCGTTAGGTCCGGTCAAACAGACCGGCGGGGTTTGTCCAAAGTTGTGGGGGCGGAAGGACAGATCAACACATGCCCATGTAGATCATGATGGATGCTTTATTTCTTTATAAAAGCAGGAGAAAAGCAGAGGTCTTCCTGGCAATTCAGTGGATGTGAAAAATGCAGTCATAGCGTTACTGGCATGGTTTTCAAGTCGCTGTTAAAATTCCACTTACATTATGTTACCTCTAATCTCAGAGTCTTCTGTGTTTTGGAGCAATACATTAAACTGTCTTTTAGCAGCTGCCTGCCAAGGGGAAATGGAGGTTTTGACATTTGACCCATAAGGAAGGATGTGTGGCATTTGGGGCTACCCAAACAAGGATTTTAGCTGGATGTTAAAATGAGCTATGTTTTTAACAGTCAACTATTTTGACGCTGCTTTTGTATCGTGGGAGTTCAAAATGGAGTCCCTGACCAGGTGAAGGAGGCAACACCAGCCCTTCAAGTTCGCCTGCAGCTACAGTCTTTACACAGCTCTCTTTCCAATCAGAAGGATTTCTTTGCAGTAGCATGGACTAAAAAAGGCATTTGTTTTAATATAAAGGTGAGATTCTGAAGCAGAACTCAATAGCCCACGGCGGGTTCAGAGAGTGCTTCCACTCGATTAGCATCACAAAGTACAGATAACCCAACAGCAACTAAAACAATGCTACAAACCTAACTGAACTACACTGGCAAAGGGAAAAAAAACTTAACTGGACAGTTTTGGAAAGCTGCTTGAGCAAACTAGTTTTTCAGAGCAGAACTAGTTTCTTAGGACCCTGTCTCCATTGGGGAGAAAACAGATTTCTTTAGCTAGTTTCATAACCCAGGCAAGGCAATTTATGACTTCACCTATGTTAGCAGGTCAGGTTAAAATGTGGGTCCCTGCTCCGTGCAACTCCATGGTATATTTACTCCAGTCTCTGCCGACAATGCTAAGATCTGCCCTGCTCCACCTCCTAGGACAAGCTGCCACCTTCTGCCTTGCAGCAGCACTGGCACTCTGCTGAACCTTCAGCCAGTTCAGGTCACTGATCAGGCAGAAAATCGTTGGCTTGTTTCCTGGTGCTGCTTTTCTGCAGGATTAGCTCCTGAACCAGCTCTCTCCGACACACAGTGAGAGTCAAATCCAGCAGAAGGGAGGGAGAGGGAAGGTGCAGCTGAGAGACAGACAAGACCATGCAAGTCCCCTGTTTCAATTCACGATGGCCAAAGCAGAAGCCAGCACCCCCACTCTCTAGCTGAGATTGTGCCTCTACTTGGAGACCTCAGTGGTGCCTAAAACACCTCTCAAAGTAGATTCTGCCTTTGGGACTCATTCAGTCCTGGGCCACCCCAGACCTGCTTGGGGGGAAGGTGGCTATTTGGGACTGGGAAACAGACTGGACCCCCCAGTTCATTTCCCACAAGCTGCTAACATGAGTCTTTGCTCTGCTCCATGTATCCTGGCTGACCTTGGGCAAATCAAATTAGTTGAGCAAATCAAATTAGTCTGTCTTTAAAAGCAAGCACAGATCTCGCAGAGGTGCTGAAAGAATAAACACGCTCAAGACTGGCATGAACCCTCCGAGAGCTTTGCACACACAATAACAGCCCTCTGCCCTGAGCTCAGGTGGGTTCAGGAAGCAGTACATAAAGTCTGTTACACGATGACCTGAAATAAACTGTAAAACCATGCAGTCCAGTGGCATCGAAACTATTTCAGAGGCCCTGATCCCTGGAGGTGCCAAGCCTCCGTCTCGCTCCCACCATCAGTGGGAGTTCGTGCACTCGGGACCGCTGCAACATGCAGCTCCCCCGGGGGGGGGTAGAAGTTCTCAGCCTGATTTCCACAGACTGCTGCTATTTCGTTCCAACATTCCCAACATCTTCAAAATACCCAAAGCCTCTTGTGCAATGAGCAACATCCCCTGCTTCCTAGCTGCATGGTGGTTTATGTTACTTTCCGCCTACAACCATTTCAGGATTGGCTTTACAGACCTAAGTGGAAGACTAAACAATGCTGGAGCCACAGCAGGAGAATTTGCAGAGTTTTATTCCTTGTTTCATTTGGGCAATCCTTCTGCCTCTCATCAGGGACAAAAAAACCTGCCAACCTCTTAATTTAGGAATAGCACGAGCTTTGCATTCCAGTCCAAAATCAGCCAAAGGAGCCTTTTCAAGCTGGAAAGGGGAAAAAGGGCAAATACCTTTAAGCACATTAAAAAAAAAAAAAGAAGAAGAAGAAAAGGCTCAACACCTGCCTTTTGCAGGCAAAAACCTGCTCTCAGGGCACTCTTGAAACTAGCTTGACATCAGCATTTGAAAGGGAATTCCAATCCCTGCTCCTTGGGTGCCAGACTGCTTTTCCTGTCACTGCTTTAAATGAAAAGAAAACTCTCCCTCAATATATATTTTGTAGGCATGCTGCAGATGGAAGCTACGATAGGGATCTGAACAGAAGAGCATCAAGTGAAGCTGACAGATTTGGGTTTTAGTCTGTTTTTGTTTTTGTTTTTTTAATGGCTGCAACAACCTGTTAGAAGTTTTGTAATCTGAAGAGAGCAAAGCCTTCTCTGGATGTCCAAGCTGCTTTGCCAAGACATGCTCGACTGTGAATATTCCAGCTGCATGTTTCACATCACGCTGGTTTAAGATGTGCCAATATTTTTATTATTCACCCCCTATGGACATTACGGAGCACCACGTACATTAAAGTGTTCTTAAAATATTATTTATATATGTGTGTATGTGTGTGTGTTATACAGACACAGAGATATGTTCAAATAAATCACATGCATTGTAAAGGAATAAAGATAATAAAAATCAAGCAAAAGACCCAGTGAAGTAATTTGAAAATTCTGAAATAAGTCCATAAAACTAGAAAAACAGCTGTAACTCAAAAAAAAAAAAACATATTAACCCATCACTGCAATGTTTCCCACCATCACCACCACCACACTTCTCAAAGCATAAGCCTGGAAGTCAGCCCCAGATTCCTTAAATCTAAATGCCCTTGGCTTCTTCTGGAGAGTGTAAAATTCACTCCCTTGACACTCATATTCTGCAGTCAAGCAAGATTTCACATCAACGTGTTCTCCAGACTCCCGTCTTTCCACAGCCCCTCGTGGCTGGGCAAAGGAGGGGGGACAGGAGTGGGGACGGCACCGGTTACAGCCAGGGTGCACAGAAGCAGCAGGCTGCAACGTGCAAAGTTTTCTGTGCTGCGATTTTTTTTCGCCTCTCTCCCTGCTCCGACCGGAGCAGCAGTGCCCAGGTAGCCGGGAACGCTCCTGTTGTTCCCGCGAGCCAAGGCGAAAGGAATAGCCCGTTTCGGAGCTCTTTTAAATAAAGCCTCAACGCGAGGGAAAGGCAGGAATTCAAAGTCGTGCTGCTGAACTAGTTATGCAAACAAGGTCAAAGCCCCCGACTGAGCCAGGGGAGCAAAACCAGCCACGAGGCAGAAGTCAAGGAGTGGCGATTTCAGAGGAGAAAGTGCTGGTTTCAACTCCCAGTCCTGATTTGGCAATTTTAAACATCCCACAGAAAGGGAGAGAGGTTGTGACCGATCCCAGCGGAGACGAGGCATTAATAAAACCAAGCTCCGCTCTGTCGGCATCCCCAGGAGAGCTTCCTCCCGCACTGAGCGCAGCAACAGGTCGGGAGCCTGTGAACGTCCCCGTCCTCGGGGCCGTGTGATGGGGGATGCTCCTTCTCCCCCGGCACCGAGGAGCCCAGACCAGGGAGGGCCGGAGAGCGGGGTCAGGACCCTGACACCAGCTAGTCCCGTGGGACTGGCACCCAGCTCCCATGGCCTGCAGGTGGGAAGTACGGAAAGGGACCCCCACACGGCAGGGCCCCAGCCACCCCTTCCCACCAGGCAGCGAATGGTCCTCCAGCAGTGCTTTCTCCCGTATCTCTGGGGCATCCCTTACCCTTCAAGGTCTCCTTACCCCCCCCCCCAAACCCCACACCAGCACCTCCACCTTCCTCTGCTTTCCCAGAGACTCCCCCCCACCCGCACCCCCCAAACTTCACCCTTATCTTCCCCACGGGGTTTGCTTCCCCAGGGGACCCCAACCTCCCCCCTCCCCCCCGGTGGTCCCCGCCAACCCCCCCGGGGGGGCCCCCTCACCCTCAGATGCTCCCCATAAGTTGCCCCTCGTGAATCCCCTCCTCGATACTCCCCACTCCTGGGGATCCTATCCCCGCTGCCCCAGGGATAGCTGCACCCCCAAATACCTCTTTCCCCCCAACCTCTGCTCCCTATAGATAGCTGCACCCCCAAATACCCTTTTCTCCCCCTTCCTTTGCTTGAGGGATAGCAGCACCCAAAACACCCCTTTCTCCCCAGACCCCTGCCCCCAGAGATGTGCCCCCGCTCTCCTTCCCTCCCCGGCGAGCCCCCTTCTCCTGCCCCACAGGGGTCCCTCCCTGGACCCCCTCTCTCCTTGTCCCGGAGGATCTCCGGCAGGATCCCCCATCCCGCCCTCCCGAGCGGCCCCCGGGCAAGGACCCCTTTCGGAGACCGCTCCCCCAGGAGGATCCCCTTGTCCCCAGGAGGTGCCGGTCCGCCGCCGCCCCGTCGCGGGTGCCCGGTGCCCGGTGCCCATTGCCGGAACCCAGCGCCCGGTGCGCGGTGCGCGGTGCCTAGCGCGGGCTGCCGGCCCCGGGCGCGCGGTGCTCGGCGCTGCTCACCTGCGGGGCGCTCGGCGCTGGCGCCGTACTCGGCCGTGTCGCGGCGGCGGGCGCAGGTGCCCTGGCCCTGCACCAGGGCTTGCAGGGGCAGCTCGGCGCCGGGGTCGGGGTAGCAGCGCAAGCCGGCGGCGCAGCGCGGCGTGTAGACGCCGCACGCCTCGGCCTCGAGGCGGGCGCACACCGGGCAGCAGCCGCAGCCCGGCTCCCGCACCAGCTCGGGGCAGGGCGGCCGGGCGGCCGGGGGGCAGGCGGCCAGGCGCTCCGCCGTGCAGGGCGGGCAGCGGAACAGCACCTCGGGCAGCGCCGGCCCCGCCAGCGCCAGCGCCGCCGCCGCCGCCGCCACCAGCAGCCGCGGCCAGGCGGCCCGCGCCGCGCCGCCGCGACCGACCCCGCCGAGCGCCATGGCGGGACTGACGGGCGGCGGGGCCGGCAGGTGGACACGCCGCTCGGCCCCCCGGCGGCGCGGCGCGGCGCGGCGCGGCACGGCACGGCGCGGCACGGCGCGGCGCGGCGCGGCTCGGCTCGGCGCGGCGCGGAGCGGAGCGGGGCCGGGCGCGGCGCGGCGCCCGCCGGGTCCTAGAGCCGCCCGCCCCGCGCCCGCCGCGCCCCCCGCCCCGCGGGGCACCCGCAGCGCGGCCCCGCGGCGCTGTGCGGCCTGCCCCACAGCGCGCGGGCCGGGTCCGCTGCGGGGTCAGGGCCTGCCCCACAGCGGGTCCGGGCCTGCCCCACGGGGGGGATTGGGGTCAGCCCCACAGCATGCAGGCCAGATCGATTGCGGGATCTGGGCCTGTCCCACGGGGGGATTGGGGTCAGCCCCACATCATGCAGGCCAGATCGAATGCGGGGTCTGGGCCTGCCCCACGGGGGGATTGGGGTCAGCCCCACAGCATGCAGGCCAGATCGATTGCGGGGTCTGGGCCTGCCCCACGGGGGGATTGGGGTCAGCCCCACAGCATGCAGGCCAGATCGAATGCGGGGTCTGGGCCTGCCCCACGGGGGGGATTGGGGCCTGCCCCACAGCGCATGGGCTGGGTCCACTGCGGGGTCAGGGCCTGCCCCACGGGGGGATTGGGGCCTGCCACAAAGTGCACGTGCCAGATCGATTGCAGGGTCTGGGCCTGCCCCACGGGGGGATTGGGGCCTGCCCCACAGGGTGCGGACCAGATCCACTGCAGTGTCAGGGCCTGCCCCACAGCAGGTCTGGGCCTGCCACACACAGGTATGGGGGCCTGCCCCACAGGGTGTGGGCCTGACCCATTGGGAATCTGGGCCTGCCACACAGGGGGATTGGTGCCTGCCCCACAGGGAGTGGGCCTGACCTGCTAGGGGGTCGAGGTTTGCCCCACAGCGTGCAGGCCAGACCCATTGGGGGACTGGGACCTGCCCCACAGGGTGCGGGCTGGATCCACTGTGGCTCTGGGCCTGCCCCACAGCGGGACTGGGGCCTGCCCCACAGGGTGTGGGCCTGACCCGCTAGGGAGTTGCGCCTTGCCCCACAGCGTGCAGGCCAGACCCACCAGGGGATTAGGGCCTGCCCCATAGGCTGCAGGCCTGACCCATAGGGAGATTGGGGCCTGCTCCACAGGGTGCAGGCCAGACCCACCGGGGGATTAGGGCCTGCCCCATAGGCTGCAGGCCTGACCCATAGGGAGATTGGGGCCTGCTCCACAGGGTGCAGGCCGGACCCACTGGGGGATTAGGGCCTGCCCCATAGGCTGCAGGCCTGACCCATAGGGAGATTGGGGCCTGCTCCATAGGGTGCAGGCCAGACCCATCAGGAGTCTGGGCCTGCCCCACATGTGGATTGGGGCCTGCCAGACAGGGTATGGGCCTGCCCCATAGGGGGTTTGGGGCCTGCCCCACAAGGGGTATGGGCCAGCCCGACAGGGGCACTGAGGCCTGCCCACAGGGAGTTGTGGCTTGCCCCACAGGGGAATTAGGAATCTACCCCACAGCGCACTGGGGCCTGCCCCACAGGGCAGAGCAGGTGTGGTGCACAGGGGGCTGGGGCCTGCCCCACAGGGGGAATTGGGGGTTGTCCCACAGCGGGTCTGGGCCTCCCCAGCAGGGGCCATTGGGGCCTGCCCCACAGGGAGACGGTGTCTGCCTTGCCAAAGGCCTGCCCTGGGGGGATGGGGACCCGTCACACCAGGGACATGGCCCTGCCTTGCAGAGGCCTCGGGGCCTGCCCCACAGAGGAGATGTGTCCGGCCCACAGCGGGTCGCAGCCTGCCCCACAGCAGGGTCAGGGCCAGCCCTGGAGGGTTTGGGGGATCCACATCCCCACGGAGGCTCCTACCCGCTCCCAGCAGAGCTGGGAAGGGGTTGGGGGGCTGGCGGGGCCACCCCTGTCCCAGCCAGGCCCCACGGGGGTGAACCCCAAGCACAGCGGAGGCTCGCCCCAGAGATGCTGCCCCCGTCCCGTGGGTCCCACGAGCTATCAGGGCAGGTGGAGAGCAGGGACTAAACCCTGGCACTGGGCCTGCGAGTCTCCAGCGCGGCTGTGGGCAAAGGAAGTTTCTCTGGGTGTCGGGTTTTTTGACGCAGCTCTGATGCCCCATCCTTCTCCCCCTTGCCTCCCCGGGGCATTTATAAATCAGGATTTTCAACAGCATTTTAAACCAGCGTCGTCACTGCCCCATCAGCCAGAGCAAGGCTGGGCGCTGTGCTGGGCGCGCAGCCCTCGGACACAGGCTCAGCACCAGCCCCACGGCAGGCTCTGTGGGGTGCCCGAAAGCCGAGGTGCAGCCAAGGAAGCAGAGGGAGAGCTCTCCCAGGTTCGGGATTTGGGGTGAAATCTGCATTTTAAACCCTGTCATGCCCTCACACCCTCCCTAGTGCCTGAATGTCGCAGTTTACCTAGAGCTTTTTAAGCACTGAGGATATAAAGTCGAGGCAAGTGATTTGTTTTTTTTCATTAGTAAAAAAATAATAATAACAAAGCTAGGGAAATGCAACTGAACTAATAAAACTGGAAATCTCTGTTAATATCGTTGTGGGATTAGATGGTTCAAGTCGGACACTGGGAAAGTTTGTGTTCCCCCAGCCACGGGAATACTGGCTTTGTGGTGCTTAGTTAACACTTTCAGCTGTAGGTTTTGGGTTTTTTTAATTAAAAAATCAGTCAATGCAAAATGCTGCTGCTGTTTATGACTCTTATGCAGCACAACAACTTTCAGCACAGGATTACTCATGGCCATGGAGTTATACAACAACATGTTTGTTTGTGGGATCAGTGAGTCTAGGGTGGGTTGACGGTCTGTGGCATGCAGCATACCCTATAAAATGCACGTGGTGTGTCCTGGGACTAGGCAGGCGTTCTCATCCTGGTCCCTGGAGTAATACCAGGGACTAATTACCCAACCCCCCAAATAATAACTCTGTATATTATTTTTTACATGAGTTTGATCAAGCAAGATCCCTTCCTCTGGCTACCCATCACACTGCTGATACTTCATCATGAAAGAACTGCTGATCTGCTGTACTTTTTAAAATGTACTACTGCTTATTTGCTTTTGTTTGCACCTCACTCAAGCTGGACAATGTTCTTAACCTTCCCAGTTTCACTTCTGCAGTAATCCAATTAATTTTGGGGGTCCCAGTTGCATCTGGTTGAAGCATTGCTTCAGAGTGGAGGGGACTCCAAAACTCCAAGCCAAAAACAATGGTCCCCTGAAATTAGAAACAACGACGATATTTTTATTCCACTTCATATTACAAAATCCCCTTTTGCATTGCAGAACCAAAATTTTAGCCTGAGTGACTCAAGAAAGTCTCTTTAAGAAAACAAAAACAAAAAAAAGCCCAGCACAGACTTTGCATTTGTTATTTCTATACATCACAGAGCGGGAAAATGGGATGCACAACACATAGGCAGCACCTCGAAATCTCCCTTTAACACAGATTTGCAAGCAGATGTTCAATAGAAAACAGAGCAAATTATCTTCACTGCACACTCACGACTTCCCAGGCATGGGGGGGGGGGGGAAGGAGGTTCTTGGTACCTTTTTTATGATCTGCCATTGACTTCACTAATGACTCACATTTGGTTCCAATGAGATATTTTCATATGACTAATGAATCTATATTTAGAGGCATAAGAGGGTTTGGCTAATTATCTGTTGCAGTCAGTTAAATATTCCAAGTATTCAAAGCAGGTTTTCTTCCAGTGGCAAATGTTATACCCTAGTGGTCTGTGCGCTGCTGGTACTTTAAAAACAGCCTAGCACTTTGACTCGTACCAAGTTGACATCTGGGTTTTTTTGTGTGTGTAAGCATAAGAGATGGCCTGAACTTAATTATAAAGTGAACCAATCCCGCATTTTTTTGGTGGCCAATAGGTCATTCCCCGAGGGATGATTTAAAACCAATTTTTCAACACGCACTTGATGCTTGCAACGGCCCATTTTGCTGGGGGCTTTTACTACTGCGCCATTAATAACTCCTGGCAGGGGCAAATTCCTTATAAGCACCATTGTTTAGGTTGCTTGTGCACAAATCATTTTTTCCACAGAGAGGGCTTTAAGTCTGGTGAGAGGAGGCAAGGGAGAAGAGGAGGGGGAGGGAAGGGGCTGTGTCGGTTCAGCTGCCTGAATTGCAGGAGGACATTAAGCATAATGATTCTGGAGGGAAAGAAACAGTATACAGCTCAGATGTGGGAATGAGCCAGGATTTCCTGTTCATATGCCTCTTTAGTAGGTGCTTGGGCTGTTCTCCTTCTTTTATCGCTGTCATCCGCTTTGTCTCCAAGTGAAATAATAATATGGGTGCAAATACAATAGATCAGATGTTCCCTGTGCCCCTGCTGCTGCTGTGCATTCACCCAGCCGCGCAGACTGAAACTGGGAGACCTCTTTGTAAAACTCTTCAACTCTGAAAGAACAATAAAGAAGATTTTACAGCTGTTCTGCTGATGGGGGGAGGCGGGGAGGCAGAGAGAAAACAGCTTGAGTGCCCGTGGCCAGCTATAATTTCTCCAGTGGGTCTTTGCTGACAGTTTTAGGATTAACAAGTGAGCTCTGTTCCCAGGCATTTACCCTTCTGTATAAGTTGGCCTGTTTGTTCTCAAGGGTTTATTTTACCCTACAAAATATGGCATTGCCAAACAGATGTAGGCTTGTTCCTAGAAAGACAAGTTATAACTGAAGCCGCATCTCACAGAGGCATTAGCCCCTGGAATTGTTTGTAAATGCTACAGTATTCCTCGGACCCTTTTCAGGGCAGTTTTTTCCCACAGACGTGCTGGTCGATTCTTTTATGGCTCTGTCCTTTGTCAAGGATGAATTAAGAAAAATAAACTCGCAAACAAAAAGTAGAGGCCCAGCATGGAGATCTTCCTGCTCCCAATGATTAAGAAGTATTTTACAGCTCTGGGAGGGGGACAGGAAAACAATGTGTCCTCCTGCATTTTTCTTTCCTTCATTTTTAGCTCTATGGGTAAAAAACAAACAAAACCCCCTCCTCTTATTATTTTTACGGGCCTCTTGTTCAAGAGACACAAAGTACTTTACAGGGAGTGCTACAAAAAACCTCCCATGTCCCAGATCTGCTAGGGTGAGTGGCAGGTAATGAGGATGGGAAGGTTACAAGAAAGAAGGCTGCAAGGATGTATTTGGGCCCAAAGCAAGCATTTAACAGTGAGTGTCTCTCTTTCTCCAGGGAGAAAGTGAGTTTGATTTGGCAAACCATGGCCATGAGTACAGGGGGAGAGGTTTGCAGAGGAGCTGGGACCTGGGAATTGATGCTGACCCGAAGTGAGGAGCATCAGCGCAGGACCGCAAGGGGTCACTTCACCGTCACCCCAGTCTCTCCCGGCAGTGCATTGGAGGGACATGCCCAAGGTCAGGAGCGAGTCGGTAGCAGAGGCAGAAGGAGCACTGCCCCAATCCTGGCTCTCAGGCCTATCCTCTGCAGAGGGGAGCCCAGCTTCCCCCCCAAAAGGAACAGAATAGCCTTGAAATGCAATTATGGAGTTCATGAGACACGAAGGGGCCGATTCACAGAAAGTGGCTACTAAATGTGTGCTAAGTGCTCTCCATCCACAGCTAGAGTGCGTGGGAGGAAGGAGGCACAGCCTGCAAAAGCAGGGAGCAGTACATGTTCGCAGGCTCAGGTGATGCCCAGCTGTTGCCAGCAAGCACGTTTTTCCCCTCAGCAACAGTCTGAAAAAAACATGTTCCCGGGGCTCAGGGGGCCAGAGCAGATCCCTCCCTCATGTGCTCATGGAAGGAAAACCCACCTCACCCACAAGCCCAGCTCCTGTTTCCTACGCTTCTGCTCAGGAAACTGTTCCCTGCCCCCCCAGCGCTCCTTAGGCCCTCAGCTCCCTGCTGCTCCAGCCCACGCTGCCCCATCCCTCTGACCGCACAGCAGCCCCACGAGCAAGGAGGATGTAAAACTTAATCTGCTGGGAGCACCCACAGTCCAGCAGCTTCGCCCACCGAATCCAGTACATGGGCGTGAGCAGAATAGGGAGCTGCAAGGAGGAGGGAGGGAAAGGAAGAAGAGCATTGCAAGACCCAATTGAGCCAGTTTCACCATAGTGTTAGCAGCTCCCCAAAGTAGTCTTGGGCAGAGGGAGACTGTGGAGGCCAGTTCAACTGAAAATGGCAATGTTTTAAGGCTGTAAGAAAATAATAGTCCAGAAGTAAGCGGATACTTTGCCACAAGCTTCATCTGCTCGACCGTGGCATGTGGGAGGTCAGGAGGGAGCAAACTACCAAGTGGTGTGAGACCACAGTTCATCCACCCATTTCAGCAAGAGTGCAGGGGAGGCAAGGAGAGCGCTGGAAGTATGTCTGGCTTTGTGTTGCACACAGAGCAGAAGCTTGTGGATTTGGACTTCTCGCTAGCCAGACTTCTTGCTCATTCCTACATGTGCCTCAGAGATGCCTTCTTTAGTCACACCTGTAAGAAGCGGCTTGAAATCAAGCAGCTGGCAAGAAGGAAGTGATGCAAAATGGGTTTTAAATATTGACCTGGGCCAGCTGGGCACACTGACTCAGTTTGTAGAGATGATAAAAAGAGAACAAAGAGGATCTGTGTGAAGAATAGCCTTGATTTCAACAGGTATGAGGGCTTATTCCTGTTGGAAGAGGGCCCAGGTGAGGATGGAGAAGATGTAGCTGAGAGAGGAAAGGAAGAGACTTATCTCAGTCTAAGACTGCAGTGCATCTTTGCAAGGATATTCTACCTCAATCAAATCTCTGTTTGAAGTGGGCATTGGGTGGCTAAAGGACCTGGTCCTACCCCCAGCTTCTTTTCTACAGTTTACCAAACTCAATCCTCAGTATATCAGTAGAAGGGGACTTCTTTGCAAAGACCCAAAGACTTTAGTACCTTCCTAGACATCACAAAGTCCCAACACTAACCTAGAGGGAATAGGGATTAATACTCACCGGGCTTGGTGGCAAACAGCCCTGTCTTCTCACCTGAGGAACCTGCTCTTCTAGCCTTGGAGACCTTCCCCCTCCAGGCCACTCAGCTGAATACTGCACTGATTTCCTCTCAGTGTTAGGAGTGCTCCCACAAACTTACAGGCCTGGGAGCAAGAGCCACCAAGTTACTTGCACCTCCTCCCTACTGAGTCTCCCACCTGCTCCTTGGTTTCCATGGGAATTTTCCAGGTAAAAGTTAGATTTGAAATCCCTTTGTTTCAGTGAGCTCAGATACTAGAGGATCTGACTCCTAGCAGAGGGCTGGAAGAGTCTCCCAACCCCATGACACAGTGGGAATAGGAAACGGGCCAGATCCCCTTGACAAATACGAGAACCCAAAGCTCCCTTTGACACATACATTGACAGGCTTTCCCTCGGTGTCTGGTATCCCTCAAGCAGGGCAACAGGATGAAAACATTTCAAAGCACAAGTCGATACTCAAGAATTTTATTAGCAGCATCAGCCAACATTTCCACTTGATTCATATATGCTGTTGGAAAAGTAATAACAACTTCGGAGGATCTACTCAGGAGAGAAAACAGCTCTTTCCTAGGCACCATGCTGTGATACTGCTTTGAGTAACAACATTGCATGCAGGAACGGAGTGGAAAGGGGCTGCAGCCCCAGGAGGAAAAGGAATTGCTTACATGAGCCCATGGAAAGTGCTTCGATGGAACAGGATGAAGGCAAAGGAAAGCATAGTGTGACTACGTATCAAGAAAAGACTCCAGCTGCTGGGATCTAGCTGCCCGTGTTGAAGCCTCGTAGGGGAAGTAACTTTATTTGTCTCGTGGGACAAATAAAACAAGCACTGGAAAAAATACAGGGAACAGTCCGGTATTGGCAGGGCACAAGTCAGACCATTCAGATCTTTACCCAGAGCACAGAGCTCTCCAAGGGAAAGAGAGCTATTGGAAGGTACAGTGCACAAGTATTTACCTCTAACACAAAGAAAACCCCAGGCCCCTGCAATCTCCTGGCTGTAGAGAAATAGGAACGAGGAAGCACACATGGCTATGCTGCCTTTGACCCCTATCGACTCAGCAGACAAGAATTTCCCCAGCAGCGTTTCCCTGGTCCTGTGTCAGCTGCAGCTCCCCTGGGTCTGAGCCATTTCTGGAGGTGAGGTCAACGCACTGGGGAAAGTGAGCTGGGAGCAGGGGGATGCAGCATCCCGCAGAAACAGGCCCTCACCCCATTGCTCCCCTGGACACAGGCAAGCCCTGTCCCGTCCCTGCTCGGTGATAAAGGCAGATACCGCTTATAGGACATCCTGGGGAGACACCAACTCTGCTTTCCTGCCTCCAGACACACTCGCACTCCTCAGCAATGGCACAGGAGAAAGATTAAGGAACAAAAGCTGTATAAAACTGTCCTTTTCTGTTACTGGCTCAAGTCGAACATCCTCAGGTGAGCATTACAGCCATTCAATCGATATCAGTACTTAACTAAGAGCACAGCAGAAAACCACAAGGCCTCAACTCAGAATATTTAATCATATGCCTTAAAGCACCCTGCCTGTCACAGCAGGCGTGGGAGGAGGTGATCTGGATGATCTCACTTGAAGGTAACGCAGTAATCTCTCCTGTACTGGTACAGCTCTGCTGAGACCGCCCAGGAGCCCAGCCAGAGGATTTCCCCTGCAGGGTGCTCCCACGCAGCAAGGCTCTGTCTCTCGTTAGTACATCTGGATGCACTGGCCTGCGAACACACGCGATCACATGCAGCCCACAGGCAAGACCTCTTTCAGCACCTTCTGGCCAAGCATCACTGCTGGTTTCCAGCAGGCACCTCTGAACCCTTCTGATTCCTGTCACACACCAGGAATTGGGCTCACAAGCTCTCCCCTTTCTTGACGACATGGCCCCCTGCCAAAGCAAATGTGTCACAGAAGTAACAAAGACGAGCCCCACTGCCCGAGGCTGTATGCTCCCTCCATGCCAAGAGAGGGGCTTTGGTGACTCCACACACCAGCACCTTGGGGCCTCCCATCAGAGCCAGATGCTGTGCAAAGCAGGGGACTGGGCTGGAGACCTCCAGAGGTCCTCTCTGTAGCTGGAGAAGGTTGCTCAGGGCCTTGTCCAGGCCAGTGTTGAATACCTCTAAGGATGGAGATCCCACAGCCTCTCTGGTCTTACTCACTCTCACTGTAAACTTTTTTCCTTTTTACCTAGTCAGAATTTCCCTTGCAGCAACCTGTGCCTCTTGCTTCTTGCCCTTTTGCAGTGCCCCTCTGAGGAGACCAGCTCCATCTTCTCAAAACCCTCCCTTTAGAGTCAAATACAGCAATTAGCTCTTGCCTTCTCTTCTCCAGGCTCAACAAACCCAGCTTTCAGCCCCTCCTCATCACTTGCTATCACGTGCTAGTTATTAACTAGAAAGGTTTTCATCCTTTTATTAAAGATTCTGGTGTCTCACTCAGCAGTAAAGCGTGATTTCAGGTTTATAGCTCTGTGTTTATTCCTGAAGAAGTTTTACTGGCTCAATGTACAAAGCTACTTCAACCCTAAAATGAAGCCACCTCTACTGCAGAATACAGCTTGCTACTTGGCTCTTCACAGAAACACTACAGCTTAGGTCTCAAAGGAAGAGCAACAACATAGCCCAATGACAGAGCAAAGGGCTTTTGGTGAGATAACAGGAATGATCCAGAATGCAATTTTGCCTGGACATTAGGGCTACATAAGCCAAGTTCCATCATGTTGCTTTGAAAGTGAGTGGACATTAAAAAGAAGGCCACTCCCACTTGAATAAACTAAATTTGGATGTTAAGTGCAGCCCCACTCTGCAAAGCAACTCTATAAAAATGTCATTGCGAGACTTCCTGTTTATTGTCTCTCACAGACTCCAAATGAAACACGTTCCACTAAAAAAAGCCATTTTCTAATGAGCCGTCTACAAATGCAAGTTCTTTTCCTTCACCCACCAGCACAAAAATGGAGGGTCCAAATCTGCCTCCCCAAACTCTGTGCAAGACCCTGGCTCTTGGGCTAGTCACCCAGCCACAACCTGCTAATCAGTTTTCTGGCTTCATGCTGGCTCCACCCTCCTCCTCCAGCGCCCACCTCTCCCGTGGTCCGTCTGCCCCTGCAGGCATTGCTGGTGCTGGCTGCACAGGGGTATGGGCAGCAGCAGTGGAGTCAAGAGCAAACACAGCCCTTATTCTAGGCAATAAATGAGTTACTCACTATTTTACCTACCAGAAAAGCTGTGAGCTCTAGTAAAACCTACTTACCTTCATTCCAGGCACCAGGATTTTTCAGAAGAGCCCAAGTGAACCAGGAACTCAAACCCTACAGGCATTTGGTGGCAACTGAGTACATGATTTCTGCTGGCATTTTTGACTCTTCCAGCCTACAGCAAGCACAGCCCAATTCTGACCCTTTAAAGGAAGCAAACTGTGTAACAACTTGCAGTATTTTTCCACAGTGGCTTTTGAGAGCTGAATCACTTTGATGATATGCACACATTGATTTGTCCTGGGAACAAAGACAGAGCACCCCCAAAATGACAGAAATATCTGCTTCACTTCAAACGTTTTTTTTAATTCACTGCTTAAATCTGATGTATTCCCACAGCCAGGTGAGGGCCTAAATTAGCTAAACACTAGTTGAGACAGGTTTCCTTTCTCACAGTCTAAGGTAGATGGACGATGTACATCCCCATAAAGAAAGGAACGTGGCTATGAAAAGTCACCTGTCCTGCAGCGTGTGAGACTGTATGCCTATCAGCCAGAACAGTAAGGGGTAATGTGAAGATGCACTATAGCTTTAGAACAGCAGCAGGCACAATTTCAGCAATGTTTATGCACACCTTGGGCAGAACTTCTCCTTGCTTATATCAGGCAGGCTTGGGAAACAGCAACTTTTCCAAGGAATTGGCTTTCAAGATCCAAGAGCTTGTGCTCCATTTATATGAAACAACAAAAGGGGAGATGTCTTCTGAAAAAGCAGGAGACAGAGGAAATGAAAGCCACCCATAAAATACTTTTTTATCTAGCCACACTAGAACAAATGATGGTGTTAGTGGACAGGAGAAATGGCAAAATTCAGCCAAGTGGAGAGGGGAAAAAGAGGGTTGGATAAGGTGATCTTATCTGATGAGAACCCAAAATGATCCCGATGGGTCTTTCCTGGACAATTTGCTGGATTTGTTGTTCTGGGGCTGATGTAAACAATGCAAGAGGGATTGCAGGGACAGGAGTCCTCTCTTAGCTCGCTTGCCCTCTGCCGGATGCCAGGAGCTTGGCAAGCCCAGTCCAATACCTGGAGCACCTGGGTTTAAGCCAGCTCTTTTACAGTCTGCTGCCACATTTCCACAGGGCTGCATGCACCAGTAACTGCAAGGGGAGGACGTGGGGAATTTTATGAAGATATGAATTAATAGGTCCAGGGGAAAAATCTGCACATGTAAGTGTGGAAGAGCTAGAAACAGCAATGGCTATATAAAATGATAAGGAGGGTGAGTTAAAAAAAAAAAAAAGAAAGAAACACCCTACTCTTGCCACTTGTACCTCTCTGAATTGCACAGCGTCTCAATGAAACAAGCTTTTTCTAGCTCTAGTTCTCAAGATTCAGGTGTCTGTCTCCCTGAAGGAGTTTAACACTGCCTTCTAGTGCTGCATGTGAGCTGGGCAGAGAGGCTCCATGCAAACAGCACAAAGGAGCAAAGAGAAATGAGCCTCCCAGTGCTGGGCCTGAACTGGCAAGCAGGGGGTTGCTCACACCAGATTAACAGTGTAGCCGTATGAGCAAGGATGGGAAGCCCAGCACCAGCACAGGGCCACCCAAGCTCCCAGCCACTGAGGGTTTGACTGGAGCAGCGCTGCTGAGCTAAGGGCATGTCGGGGTGGCTTGGCACAGTGCTGCAGAGAGAGAGGAGGCAGCTCTTGGCAAGATCTGCCCTTCACCTAGTGTTTGGCCCTGCCTGGGGGTCTGTCCCATGCTGCACTGGGCTCTGCAGACATTCCTGTTCTGGGGGAGGCAAACGGAGAAGGCCACTGGATACCCTGCGTAAGTTTTTCCAATAAGATTGCAAACCACGAGGATGTCTTAGGTGCATGTCTAGAAGAGTGAGAGGGTGCATGTCAGGATGGGGCTGCTGTTCTTCTACCTGAGTGGGGCTGCCTGGCCCCACGCAGAGGATATGGGAAGGTGGCTGGCACTATGGGAAGATGTCCAGCCACTCAGTCACTGCTAAAACAACCCCCAGTCCAGTGGCTTTCTGGGGGCCAGCCCTACTCAGCACAGCAAAAACACAGATCTCCTAGGAAGCAGCTTCTACATCTCTTAATTTCAGGGGACAGACCAGGGCAGGGCCCAGCCGTTCCTAGCACCAAGCAGCCTGAGAACTACCAAGAATTCCTGTTACATATAACAGCAGTCTGCAGAAGAGCTCCCATGAGATTTAAATTATGGCCCTGTAGGAAAACATCAGCCTTTCTAGTCAAGCTATTCACAGTAAAACCAGCGGTGGTGGTAAGCACCCGGAGCAGTTTGATGGCAAGCTTAGTACGATCCATATGGCACTGTAACATCCATTCTTTTGCTGCACCTGCTCAGACAGGTAGAGCCTTTCTATTTCCCAAGACACCTTGCAGATCCCCCGCTGCTGGGAATTCACTGGAAAACCCATCCTGGTGAGGCAGATAGGACCCGATCATGCAACCTCTTATACCCAACACCACTGCTGCTTGCAGAATTGCCACAGTTGTCCCCTATACACACATTTCTCCCTTAAAAGCAAGAGATGCTCCCATTCTAGCACGACAGTAACCCCTCACATGGGGTAGAAAGGGAATCATCACATACATATTACCATTTTGCCAATAAACACAATAATTACTCAAAGAAGGGCAAAAGCGCAGCAGACATCGTGAAGTGTTTGGTAAACCAGTTTACCACATTAGTCTGAACTGGGAAGAGCTTTGGGAGATCAGCCTGGCAAATCCTCTGCTGGAGCCCTTCCAAATTACCCAAACCTGCTGGAACAGCGCCCCTTAGCTGGGAATCTGATGAGATGGGGTTTTGCAGGCAGCTGGACTTCCCCTGTGTCTAGACTGACTCTGGGTTGCACTCTGTGACTCACTCCCAGCACCTGGCAGCATGGCAACAGCCCGCAGTTCTCCTCTGCGAACCCTGATGGCAGGGGTGAAAGAGGTCTTGTGCATGCATGGGTCTGATCCCGATGGAGAACCACAGGGCGCACCTGGGCAAGGGTGCTGAGATGCTCAGGTTGGGGACCAGACAGGCTAGCTGTAACCACTGCATCTGGCTCAGGGAGCACAGGGGGACAAAACCCCCATGCACATCGCTTCTGTACATGCCCTGTTTTGCACCTGACCCATAGGATCATTGCATCTACCCTGAGCTGGTGGCCAAGACAGGACTTGCCTGCTAGCCACACTACTGATATATGAACACATACTCAGCATGAACCCTGGAGCCGCAACCAAGACCCAAGACTTGGTTCACACACTCTGAGTAGATCAGAGACACCGCTCTGGTCCTGGGCAGAGTTTGAGCTGTCCAGCAGGTCCTTTGAACCTGAGCAGGTCAGAGCTCTGGGCAGCTCAGCCTGCTTTCAAACCTATCCTTGAACTAGCAGCGTGGATGTCACAACTAGTCTGTAGCTGCCAAAATCTTGCTAGCGTGAGCCCAGATAGTCTAGCAGGGCTGCACTGCACTGGGACAGTAAAGCCACCTTCCCCTGGGACCGCAAAAAAACTGTCCCAAGAAAAGTACGACTCTGCTAGTGTAACTCCACTGGGGACTTCCGTCAGCCCAGCTAAAGCCACTCACGAATAACATCACCTCCCACCCCTGACCCACATAGCTCTGCAGGCAAAAGTCTGTAGCATTGCCCTGGCCAGAGACATTAGACACAACAAATGTATTTTTAAAACAAGCGGGAGGAACATTTTTCAGGCCTATGGGGTAGGGGATATTAGCTTAAAATGCAGGAGAAAGTTCAAGGTCAAATCCTCCTGCATGCAAACCAGCTCCTCCAGCAATGCCATACAGCAGTACCAAGTATCACCCCCTGTTCTAGCATCTTTGGCACAAGTATCTCTCTGTTTTGTGCACACATGTACCTCTGAAAGGTCACACTGTAAATCAGCTCTGCTCTTAGCTTGTAAAGTCCTCAAGGCAAGGACAGTCTCTAAATAATACCTGAAAAACATGCAACAGAGGTGGGTGATGCTGGCATTTTTCACACTGAGATCACTGGGCACATGTTGGCCCACAGCTTAGGTTCAGGACCTGAACTGGAGAACTGTGCTTCGTGACTTAATTTGTCACCTCACTTCCAAGACTGGGACAGATAGATAGACAGATAGATGGGCAGACTACACATCAATGAAATGGATCATATTTAGACTATCTCTGACTCTTCACTGTGAGCTCCTTCCCACTGGGAAGCCAGCCTAAAAGCCCCTTGACCATCCTTAAGGGAGCCTATCTGATCCCCTTTTCCCAGGCAGAGATTGCCTGAAGCCTTACCATTTTTAGGAAAGTCCTAACCAACCAAGTAGCTATCTTGCTGACTTGAGCTCCACTCAGTTGACAAAAACAAGAGCTAAAAAACAGACTGAAGTCCTATCCAGGGCCTAACTACCAAAAGCTGTGGTTTTACCACCTAGTTTTCTTGTTTAAAGTATTTTGCTCTCATTGCAAGAGAGGGGAGTGGTTGACCATAGGGAAGGAAGTGATGAAGCCCACCCCATTTAAAATGTTTTGTTGATCTCATTCATCTCCTCCAACTTGAGCCACAGCAGGTACTGCAGAAGTTAGATTTCTAAGATAAAGTAACCTCTTCAAATGTGTTTAGCCCAGCATTTTGGTAAGCAGTATTTCCTGCAGCAAATCCTCATTTTGTACATTTTCTCCCCTGAAGAAATGTCCTTGTGTCTAGCAGATTTATCAGTGTCCTCCTGGGCACAGTGTTCCTTCTCTTATAGTAAACTATTTACAGGAGAAATGCTACACCAGAAAATTAACTATGCTACAGATGCTAAAGAAATGAATCTTGTATTGTTTAAAGTGCTCTGCACGGTCATTTTTCTTCCCTACACATTTTCAGTTCTTTCTCAACTTCTTAAACTTCACAAGAGGGATAAAGATGCATAATAAAGATCCTGCAAGTTTGTTCCGAGGTCTCTACCAGCTCTTTAATTCAGCTGAATCCTCAACAGAATATTTCTGTTGTGTGCCTGTCCAAAAGCAGTCAGCAATTCAAGGGTTTACCCCAGCCACCTGTGACTGTAAAGTACTCTAACTTATTAACCACTTTCTTTATAGTGCTTCTCATCCCATAGGTGTCCCAAGCATTCCCAAAGGTTTCTGATACGCAGCCACCTCAGGAGTGGAAGATTGCAGCCCCTTCGCAGGGCTGAGCAAAGCCATGCCAACCGCCTTGCGCTGGGAGGGGAAGCTCGGCACATCCAACAGGCATACGCTGTCAGCACTGCAGCATGCCAGAGTCAACACTCCTGTTGACCTTAAAACTGTGAGCAAGAAAATCCTGTAACAGAGACCTTGCCACAAACATCTGTGCTCTCCTTGTGGCCAGGTGAAATTACTGTAATGGGCTGCTAATTGGCCTCTCTCTGAAACAGGTCCAGAGGCAGCAGCACGGCAGTGCAGTGGGAGCAACGGTTCCCCTCCACCACGCTCCTGTCCTCAGGACCAGCGTCACCCCTTTCCTGCAGTCGCCACCTAGCGCTTAGGGTGGGTCAGCTCCAGAGTCACCCCAGCTCCGATGAGGGCCTTACCAAGGATTCTCATGTGGAGGAGATCCAACAGCCAAACCAGCCCTCCCATCCTTTGCGTAGGACCCTGCACTGCCCTCTGTTTGGCCGCGGCCACCCCTTTCCTTTCACACTTTGGGTCTGGAGGGAGCAGGTCCCATTTGGGGCTGTCCACAGAGCGGATCCCTTTTGCCAGCATCTGCTTCTCCATAGGGAACAGATCCCTTCCTTCATGCTCATCTTGCCCTACAGACACAGATCTCCTTCTGCCAGTGCCGGGCCTGGCGCTTAGAGAGTTTCTCTTATTGCCAGGTTCTCCTCCGCTGCCTGGCTGTACACTGGGACACATTGGCTTCATGTCCAGATTTTTTAAATATTTTGCTTTGTGGTTTTTCATGCAGTGCTCAAGGTATTTTGCAAAAGGCACCTTATAAATTGACTCAATAAATACACATAAAACACTAGATTTAATCCTTCCTTTCACATTTTTCTTTTCATTACTAGAATGCCCCCAGCCTACCAACCCTCTCACCACCTTGTGTTCGGGCTTTTGGCTTCTACAGGAAGGCTGGAAAATGATTATTTTATTTCAAGGAAGCTTGGTTTGGACTAAAATCAGGGCTTGTAAATGATCGAAACAATGAATGGCTGTAAGGATTAACGCATCAGGTGCACTAAATAACAACAGCATGGTGGTGTTTTCATGCCGAGGGACCCAGTACTGTACTACAACATCTCTACTCAACAGCATTCCTCAATGGGGCACCCTGAATGTGAAAAAACACATACAAAAAAAGAACAACTTCTCAGGGATGGAAGAAGACACAGACATGAGTTGTGCAATGTGGGGTGCCGCCTTGGGGACAGGTAGAACCTGCCCACACCAATGGGTGGGACTATCTCCCTAGTGTGGGTAAAAAAGGCATTAGACTGCAGTGAATGACTCCTAAAAGCTGTGTTTGCCACCCAAAAAACAGGCCAAATGGGTACTGTAGAGGAGAGGGTCAATATGACTAAGGATTTCACTGTCTCTCCAACCATCTGAAGTACACTCAGATTTGGACCTTCCCCCACTGCAACTCTTTGGGTTAGAAACCAGGTGAGCACAGCCACATGATAGTGTGGGGCACTGACCAGAAAGCCCCCACTGCTGATCCTGAGAGGCCCTGAAGCCAAGAGGCCCCCATCCTTTGTCCCAGAAAACTACCACGACAGGAGGAGAAGATGAAAAGAAAAGATCTGGTTTGGAATAACTTTAGAGGAAGAGCCATTAAACCTGCTTTAGTTTTCTTACTGACACTGTATTATATCACAACCAGCACCAGGAATGCTCAGCCCTCCCAATCAACTGCTCTCACCAGCCTCGAGCACTCCCTCTTTTACCCTCTTCTTCTCTCTGCAGCTCCCATCTTCTCCTTGCAGTCCAGCAGTGACGGACCATCTCAAGACCCTGCATGCACTGAAGAAATAATCAATGGTACAGGCCACTGAGGAGAAGAAACAAAGGTCAAATCATGATGGTGGCATTTTAGCCTGCATTGGCCCATGCCCTGCACCCCATGGATCTCCTCCAACAGCTGAGAGATAGGCAGAGATGGGAAAGCACTAGGAAGCATTTTGTACATTGCTTCTGTGTGACAAGTAGCCAGGTAACACCTGAGCATTCAGGATTCCCATGCCATTGGATGAGCCAACATGGCCTCATCTAAAAAAAGGGAATTATGCTTCGGTACCAGCATACCAGCCTTACAGCACAGTGGAAGACTCCTGCCATCCATGGGGCACACACATCTGGCTGCACTCTGAGTGGTCCATGGATGTTAACCCTCAGAGGATAATATCCAGGCTTTTTAAGCAGTGCAAAACTCCCAAATAGGGTCTCATTGGCCAAAGGTCAGAGCAGCCGAGAGACCAAACTTTGTTCCTGGAGCCCTACGCCTGCGGTTTAACTTCTTTTAAAGCTTCCTTTAAGGATCACAATGTTCTGGACAAGAGACCTTTGGGACCTCTTGGGTAAACGTGGGCATTTCTTGTATTCATTACCAGCTTCTGGCTGCACTAATACCTTAGCTATTTCATCACAGGCCTCTCATGCCTGTTAATATGTCTTTTGGACTCATTTCAGCCCGCAAGCCTCCCAGTTCCACAGTTTTGCTGAACAGCTTTGTCCTTTTTGAGAAGGAGCTGAGTACTGCGGTCTGGAGGTTAAAGCCCTCGAGGCCCATGCATGGGATGGCTGGCCTCCATCCCTGGCTTGCTGCAGCCTGGGCACCCCTTTTACCCTTTCCATCCCTCTGAACACAACAGAGAAAACCCAGCTCCAGCAGGGTGAACTGGCTTGTAGTCTTTGCAGAAAGGGGGAATTACCTGCACGCAGGTGCACTTGTGTGTATCTGACTTTCTCGCTTCTTCACTGATAACCCAAATCATCATCACAGCAGGAGACCTTGCTCAACAGTGGCTCTGCCAGCACATCCAACACTTGCAAAACATTAGTGCAAGACCCTAAAGGCAGAGCGATCAGGCCATTTTGCCCCATAAATAAAGGGACAAACCTGGCTTTTGACACAAGTCTAATTAAAGATGGTTGTAGGCCCAAATGGAGCTTTGTCCTAAAGATCTGAAAGGGAGAAAGACTTATAGTGCTTCTTGTGATATTTGTTTGGATCCTCTCTTAGTGAGTCTACTCCATGAACTGAGATAGTTCACTCCACAGGTCAGGGAGAGCCTGAAAGAAGAGCCAGCAGTGGTGAACTCAAGCCCACATGCCCAGGGGAACCAAGCCCTGAGAAGCAGGCAGGGCGATGACCTTTGACGCTTTCTAGGGAAAGACAACATACAGAGCAGATGTAGACAAGGGTCCAGTCCCTGCTCCATGCATGCCTACCAGCCTCTCTGCCCATCTCCCAGGATGACCCTCTTCACCTCCTTTCCCTAGGAAGTGTGAAAAAAATGGGTTCCTCACCCCCATGCAAGTGGGACTATCTCCACCAGGGCCAGAACCCCAAGACTCCATCACGGCAGCTGGCAATTAAAGAAGTCAGGATGCCCAGCTTGGGCTGGTGAGGCTGTGGCACCATGGCCAGGCTATTTAAGTGGGACCTTCCAGACAGCTGGCTTCAGTGCCACTTAAGCATGGAGGGTTTTTTCCTCTCCAAAGCTTTTACCAGTGCTTTAATGAACAGTTAGCCAAGCTGGTCAGGAAGAAAAATTGTTAAAATGTTGTTGGTTTTCCCTGTTCAAAAAAGCTCATTATTATTCACCTCATTTTACTATTTTTTTCAGGTTTGGGATGAAGAAACAAAAGCTTCAAGGTTTTCACCAAAGGCCCATAATTTTTTTTTTTTTTTTAAGAACCTAAGCTCAAGGGTGTTTTTTTTTTGGTTTGCCATGAAAAATCTAGAAAGAAATCCTCAGAGAGAGATATGCCCTGTTGAAATGCTCAGTTTCACCCCCCCAAAAAAAAAAAGTTTTCATCATAGATAAACAATTCCTATGAGAAATTTAGAAGCATATGAAAAGAAACAGTTCATTTTGGTTTCATGCAGTAGGAGCTACGGGATCCAGTATTCTCACCCTGTCACACTCTTTTTGGACCAGATGATAAAAGGAACCTGTATCCTCTAACTAGGTAACTAAACAAGATGACACATCTTTGCTCTTTTCATTACAGACAAGGATTTGTTGTTGTTCTTGAAAGCCTTAATTTGCAGTATTCAACAGCTTAACAATTTCCCCACACCCTCTGCACACTAATTGCATCAATGAAAGGAATGCATTTGATTTATACCCATCTATGTCAAAAGCCATCATGAGTGACACTCTTTAACAGGAACAATGGATTCAGCAATAAGAGAAATGTCACAGTGCTTTCCAGGATGACAATAAACTGATAGACCTGAGAGTTTTTAAAGCAGGGATAGGTAAATTATTTCAGATTGTTCCTCTTGATGCCAAGTTTGAAGCTGATGCCTTGCCAAATCTACTTTAGAAGTGCAAATTATTCAGGAAAAGCAATGAATATGAATTTGTCACTTATTCACTTTCCTGTTGCTCCAGACCAGAACCCAAACTACCTTCTCCAGCACAGCTGGCTCTGTGGCATACACATCCTACCCAAGGAGAAGTCCTTGAGGCAAGTCTTCCCCTGTGATCCACCCAAAAGTCCCTTCTCTCCTCAGCTCAAGGAGACTTCAGGATCCTTACCCTTTGTGTAAGGAAGTGAGGAAGGAGAAACTGGAAAAGGAGATTGCCATTTCTGTGAGCCCAGTGAAAGCTTTCAGAAGGTCAGAGCTCTGCAAAGCTGTGATGTTATTGACGCAGATGAAGTGACTTACTGCTTTCCAAAAATGTCCTCTCCCCACCTCCACGTTTAAGGAAAGGGCTGGAGGTAGCAACAGGAAGAAAATGACTAGTTCAGATGAACTACCTGATCATGCTTTTATCTATCAGCAAGCCCTAAAGATGGCCATATTTGCTTGTCTTTCTTTCCATAAGTATCCTTGTGCAGGTCTGATCATTGCAAAAACTTCCACACTGATGGCTCTGGAAACTTCATCCATTTGTGCCTGGAGGAGTCAGCACAAGTTTCAGTCCAGCCAGGAATGGGGATAGAGGAGCCTGCTCTTTACCCTTGGAGCTGAGACTTGGAACTGGGACTGAAGTGTATGGGGAAAAAAATGATTGAGAACAAAAGATGAAGGCTGGGGGAAGGACAGGGGCAGGTTCACAGACATAACTTCAAATATGAAAGCATGACTTGATCCATTCAGCCTGTCAAAGAGCCAAGCCCAGGGCAACTCAGTTAAGGCAGTAAGTATGCACATGAAGAAGTGATATGACAGAGGGCTCTTTAGCCTTGTGGACAGACATAAAACATGATCCAAGATCTGGCAGCTGAAACTGGTCACATTCAGCCTACAAATAAGCTTTGAAGCAGCAGCAGGAATCGCTTATTGGCACAACCCACCAACCGCTGTGATGGCATCTCCATTGCTGGCATTTAAGAGCAGCGGTTGGATATTTCCCTATGAGATCTGCTCTTGCAGTCCTGGAACCTTTTAGCACTAGAACTGTTCAGGACACCAGATGATCAGTGTCCCCTTCATTTCACCTGAGTCACCACTCACTTAGCTGCTGTGTGGACAACTGGAGGTGACCAAGACCTCAGCCTTAAATGAACCGATGAACTACATATTGGTGAAGGACTCTGTACTTCAGCACCAGGCTCCTGAACAATGCAGCCTGCTGGCCAGATATTTCTCTCCTTCTGCCTAAGCCATCAGCTCAGAAACTAGCCAGAAGAGACAATAATGATCACTCACAGTCTGAACTCTGGCACAACACAGACCACAGAGCCCACCCCAGTAATTCCTGCATGAATACACTGCAGTTCCCCAGAGCCACTGGGAAGTAAGAGCTGGAAACAATAGCTTTGAAAGAACAAATCAAACTTGTTAATAAAGAAAAGAAAAGAAAAGAAAAGAAAAGAAAAGAAAAGAAAAGAAAAGAAAAGAAAAGAAAAGAAAAGAAAAGAAAAGAAAAGAAAAGAAAAAGAAGGGTGGTGATAAAAGCCTTGATGAGTCAAGGAGATAATTATGCATGATAGCAGGGTTTCTTTGGCTGAGGACCAGTAAGAGGCCTTGACAAGGCACTGTCTATATCCAACCCCCTGGGATGAGCATGACAGAGCAGTTTGTGCTGCAGAGAACTAAAAGTCTCCAAACAGGAGAGAAAGGTGAGGGAAAAGGCAGCAATTTGAGATAGGGCTGGGCCTAATTCAGACATGCACGAGTCATTATTGCACACACATAGACACATCCTGCAAGAATAGCCTGAGAAACAGCCTCATGGAACAGGCATTAAACAAATGCATTAACCAGGGGAACAGTAATCCCTTTTCTATCCCAGCAGGGTGTGAGGCATTTCTCATCTACAGGACTGCAGCCATTCAGTCACGCTCAGCCCACGGGACTCCCACAGAAGCAAAAAAGTGCAAGAAGCTACAGGCCCCCCATCACTGCTTCGTGTACAGAGGCTCAGGGCAAAGAGGAAGAGATCTGGTTGATGATAAGTGCGTGCTGTTAAATAGACCTTCCTAAGAAGGACTGTGAAGGTTTAGATTTAGTAATAAAATCTTGAAATGGGAGTGGAGGAAGGAGGCCAAGACTTCTGGGTGTTGTTTGCTGTTCTGCCCATGTTTGTTCAGTGATTCAACCCAGCATTACTGGGTCTTTCAGAAACAGGCCATGAGTCATCCAAACTGTTGGTTCCTTCCCTCTTTAGAAGACCCACAACCCAGGAGGATGAACATGAGTGAAGGGCATTTTTACTGATGAAGCTGTTTGGCCTCCCAGGATCCCTTACCTTATTTCATGCCAGGTCTCTGTATGGTTCAAGCTCCTCCGGGCAAAAGTGGCGTATGGATAGCCTGTTGCCTTCACAGCTCAATGCTTGAAAGGCAGGATCTGCTCTTCTTTGAAACTAAAGCCAGAAGGGACCTTAGAAGGACAGTCTGCTTTCCCTCTTCAGACAGCATCTGCTCTACCTGAGTCACTTCTGACAAGTGTTTGTCTAACCTTCAGCTTAAAAACTTCCAGAGATGACATTTCTACTACCTCATTTCACCACTACACAGCTGTACTTAATGCTGGGAAGTTGTTCCTAACAGAATCTAACTAATAGAATAGAACTAATAGAATAGAGGGGACCTCTGGAGGTCTCTGCCCCAACCCTGACTCAAAGCAAGGCAAACCAGATCTTCTTCGCCAGTGTTGGCCAACCAACATCTAACCTGAATCTCCCTTGCTGTAATTTCAGCCATCACTTCTTTTCATGTCTGGCATTGATACAGAAAGCTGATGAGACCTTTTATTTGTGCAGCAACTTTTTGTATATTTAAAGACAAAACACGTCTTCAGAAAGCTTTTCCTTCTCCAAATCTTTCAGGCTTTCCTCATAGGTCACGTTTTGAGAATGCTGGTAATTTTTGCATGCCTTCCCCTGGCAATTGCTAGTTCCCAACCACACAGATCATGGAGCTGCTGACCTCACAAAGAATACTGTGGCTGTAAATGGGAAGAGTCAGAAGCGTGTGCTTCCACAGGCTTCCTCCACAGGGAAGACAAGACAGAGGAAAGACAAGCAAAGCAAAAACAGTTCATCAGATGCTCCAAACACCGGCCTTCAGTTGGGCTGCTTCCCCTCATGTCTCTGACCACCTCCAGCACAAAGAAGCATAAAGAAATTCAAGTGCTCAGTTCAGTTGTTGATAGCTCTGGTACTTCTTGCTGTGCCAACAATGCTGCATGCCCCAGCTCTTCCCCAGGGCTAGCAGCATGAAAGAGTGGAAAACCTAACTCACCAGATATTACTGTTATTGTTTTCTAGTGAGAACATACTTAAAAATCCTCAACCTAAAGGAAAGCCCTTCCGTGCCATGAACAGGCCAAACACAGGCCCTCCCTCCAACGGCTGACAGGCAAACAGAGGGGGGTGTTTCCTGGTGAGATATTTTCCACAACATCTACAAAAGTTAGGACCTGGTCTCTTTTGATGGGTATGGCTGACTGTAAGCCCATGGTTGGATATCTGCTGCTCTGCAAATCCCTTAGCCATGTCCCCCCATCTGCTTTCTGACCCTGTCCTGTGAGCCATGCTTCACTGTCCATCAGATCTGCTCCTTCCCCACCTGACCCCATCCAGCAGAGTGTTTGTAACCTCTTCAAGCATGAGAAAAACTCTGATTTGACTCTTCAAACTTTCTTAGTCCAACATTCCCGTACATCCTCCTCCTCCTCAAATACACATGCATTTCAGGGATGAGAAACTCTAGTCAAACAGGAGATGCTTTAAGAAACCAGGGCTTTGAGCAGAAAGGGTCTTGGTATTTAAACTAGAGAGCCACCTGCCAGCAAACAGCACAGCCCTTGAACGCACAAGGAATTTTGACTTCACATAGTGAAATTTCCTAGAACTTTAAACCTTTGTTGTTGTTGTCGTAGTAGTCTCTCTGGCTCTCTCTGCTTTACAATTTTCTACTTGGCAACCATGTTGAAATGATGCAAAGAAGTAGCCACTGCTTAACTGCAAATTATTAATTAGATGCCAGGGCATCTGTGCATGACTGCACGCAGGGCAAGGGGGGTCTGTGTCCTACATTACAAAATCAACAAACCAGCCTGGCATTGTTTTTCTGCCCAGAGATATAATTTAGTGGCAAGTCTCCATTTGCTCCAGAACTGATTCCTAAAGAGAAGGTACTTGCACAGTCCATTAAGAAGGAGAAGAGACAAAAATAATAATAATAACAAAATAAAAATAAAAAGCCCTTGCTGACCAAGAGCTGTTCCTTTTGCTGTTGAAACTCTTTGCTAAGAGTCTCAGTCTCTTAAAACAAATGCTAATTGTTCTTAGCTAGGAGCTGGCTAGAAATAATCTGACTGGAGACATTCTACTGTAAAATAGCAATGTGATGAAACTGAGAAAGATTTCAGGCACTCAGGGCTACTCAGCTCTCCAGGTTTTCCTAAGACTTACTGCCACCCCAGTGGGAGTTGACACCCCTCCGCTGAGACAGCGTGTCTGGCCACACATGTCCTCCCAGACTACTGCAGCACAATTGAAAGTAGGTTTGCACAAGCCATGGCTGAAGGCACTGCGGTTTTTGGGGCTGTATGTACACTTTGCCCTATATACGTCTCTGCTCCAAGGATCTCATAGTTTAAATACTCAAGACCAACAAACATCCCAGGGGAATCTGTTCCAGTGGGTAATTACCCTCATTGTTAAAAATTAACAACAAAACAATAATCGTAGACAGCTGTGCCTTTCATGCCTTTTATAGCAACATTCCCACAGCACTGCAAGGGACATTGTTTGGGATTCACAAATAAATTTTCACCCCGATTCAGGATAAATCCTTAGTCAACTATTTCAGATGTTTTCCCAAGAGGTAATGACCACTTCCCAGCTGACTGTAGCCACAGTATATCTTCCCGACATTGCACATCCCAAGCATTGGGGGCTGGGGATGTTTGATGCTTCTAGGAGCCAAACTACAGACCATGCTTGTGCACCCAGAATTGCTGCCTCCCCTTGTTCTCCGCATGGTTTAACTCACAGCATTGGCTGGCCTTGGAGCTGACAGAAACTTGGGAGGTTCTGGTTGCCTCCTTCCCTCTGGCAGAATCTCACTAGGTGCCAGAGGGCCCAGGGCAAAGGAAGGCTCAAGGACAGGTGTAAGCATGTGAAACCTGCAATGAGCTCATCCTCAAGGGGGTAGGCAGAGGTGGCCAAAGGTGGACCTCAACTGAGCAGAGAAACAATCCCAGCCCCTCCAATCCAAGCAGATAACTTAGGAGAAGAATGACAGAGGCCTTATGGGAGAAGGGTGGAGGGAGGTTGACCAGTCGCAATGAGGTGAATCCTAAAAGGCTGAAACAGGGCACATGGTTTGGAGTGCTTCTGAGGTCCAGTTGGCCAAAGCCTGAGTGGTCTTGGGATTCACGTCTGGAGGCAGATCTTAGCCCCTTGCTTGTCTTGGCTATTAAAACCACTAACAGCACCTAGTGAGCCAGGAGCACATCTAGGGAGTACAGTTAATGCCATGGTATTACTACTTTCAGCAAACTGCCCCTTTGACTACTCTGTTCTCCCAGATTCCACTGCCTCCTACTTATTCAGATGCAATCACTTCTCCAGCAGAGGTTAGGTCACAGAGGAGTCAGAATGTCTTTCCTTGGCCTCACATCTTCCTGAGGCTGTCACTTCTGCTAATTGCTTGCTCTGCACCCTCAGAGGTCTTCTTTGCACAAGGGACATACAGCAAGGGGGGGTTCACTCTGCACAAAAAGCCCCTTGCAGGGCTTCCTGAGACTGAGCTTCAGAGCTCAGATTCAACCTCAGGCTTGAGTCTCCTCCACAACTCATAACAGTTCATATTTCCGCACTCCTGGAAGCGTTAGTGAAGATCAGGGGCAGAGGCTTGCAAGGGACAAGGAAAAGCTACCACAGTCCACTGAGAGACTGCAGTTGATTGCCACGATACCACAGCCTGTTATAAAACAGGAGCAGGCTGATGCAAACCATTGCATAGGCCTTGTCACAGCTACCAGGAACAGCCAGTGCTTGGTCCCTGGCCTGAGAATTAGAAACTCGCAGTAGTCAAGACTGAAAAAACATCCTGGGGGAATCCACTCCACTGGTTAATCATCATCACTCTTAAAAAATTAGTAACAAAACAATAATAGTAGACAGCTGTGCTTTTCATGCCTTTTATAGCAATATTCCCACAGCACAGTGAGGGACATTGTTTTGGGTTTATAAACAGCTTTTGGGCAACATTCATGATTTCATCTCTTTTTCCATGGCCTACCTCTCACCTGCTAGACTCCACTCATCAGAAAGTAGCCAGCCTGTCACTTCCATTGCAGTAAAATCAACCAGCCAGCAGAAACGCACATGCACATACAGAGCAAGCTTGATCCTAGCCTGTGTGAAGCTTAGCATTCCTTCGCATGTGATGTGGAAAGAGTTGTTCAAACCAGGCTCATAGCAACCTTTTAGACATCGTACTCAGAGTTATGTAAAATATTTTCCCTGCTTTGGTAGCTGGCAAACTTTGTTTTATAAGACAAATGGAATTTATTAATGCAAAATATTTATCAAGTCTTTGTAAATTTTTTTTTTCCAAGAGAGTGGAGAGGTTGACCAGGAGTCTTTCATCTTTGCTGGCTTCTGAATGTTAAAAACAGAGCTGATTTGGAGTGAGACCACAAGCTAGAGCCTCTCTCATTTCCATGCATCCCCTTTTTCTGCAAGTGGTGGCAAGTTCTCCCTTTGATAAATGTACCATCTTCCTGCAGTGACGACAGGAAATGCTTTCAAAACACATTCTCAGATAGGATGATCTCCATCCTACAGATGAACAACAGAGGCAAAAGGCAGTACTGTGCTCACCTCTTCACAGATGAGCAAAACAAAAAGATATTCTTTGCTTCAAGGATCTCACATCATCCAAGAGGTACAGGTAAGGTAGGTACACAGAAAAAGGGAGAGTAGCAGGAATGGGAAGAACAGTACCATTGGCCAATGAAGTAGTCTTATCCCCACTTAACACCACTCTGGACATTGATGTCTACTATTTAGAAATAAAAGAATGGGTAATGCAGCCAGCAACTCTACTGTCATTATATTCCAGGTGAGCAACATAAAATGTCTTATTACTGCCCAAGTCCTCACTGTAAAAGTCACCATCACCTTAAGCTGCTAGGCATTGCTTTTGCAAAAACAAACCAAAGCTCTTGGTCAGGTTGTTGATAGGCTCAGACCACTGACCAATTTCTTGAGGCTTCCATATCTGTCTATTTATCATCTTAGCTTATCCTTTGAGTATTTTCTTCTTTGTTTAGATAGCAGCATAGCCTTCATCTGAGGTTCATAAGAACTTATCATGGCATACACAACAGCTTAGTTAATGATATGGACCCACTTTGGAATAAGCACCTGCTTGTTACAGGAAGTTGCATTGATTTCTGTGTGATTCTTCATGCACTGAGAATGCATAGTTTCAGCTGGCTAGGGTTAAAAAATTAGTTTATGCATGGATTATTTGTGTTTCCCTTCTTCCCTTAAATGACCTGCATCTACTGTACAGTTAAAGTTGTTGGTTTTTTTTTTCAATACTTCTTTTACAGATTCTCCCTTTTATCTCAAATTCAGTCCATTACAGTAAAAACAATTTCACACCCAATGGCTTGAATGGAAACGGACATGGTTGATGGAGACCAAGCTTCCTTCTTTAGGCAGTCAGTTTGGCCTCACAGCCAGGATATCAGAGAATCTTGCTCTGCCTCAAATCTTCTCCCTTCAAAGGAGAAGCCCAGTAGTAAATGGTGAATTGGAAGAACTTTATTCAGTGAAAAAGCCAAGGGCTCTCTTGGTCCACCCCTTCACTCCTGTGAAATAACATTTATTTGGAATTATCAGGTCCTCTCTCTTAACATAGTGCCCCTTCCCACCTTCAAAGAACTGAAGCCTCCAGAACTGACTGAACTACAGAACAAAGCAGCAAATTGCAGGTCATTTGTCTCAGGATGGGCAAGGGCTGCAGAATACAATGTTCCTCTTATAATATTAGATTTTAATCAAAGGAATGGAGAGGGGTCACAGAGCAAATTCCTGAAACCAGACTCATGAGTTATAAATAAGTATTCCCTGGCATGGACAGAGGCCCCTTTGGAAAAGCCCAGTGAGTCAAGGCTGAAAATATTCCACTTTTTTTGACAAAGTATATTAAAAAAAAGTCATCATTAACAGGAGAGCTACAAGATCTGCGAGGAGCTGTTATCTGCTCTGCAGGTTAATGGGCCCATGTCATGGAAGTGGGACAATGTCATGAAGCTCTAAGCAGAAAATGTGAGAAAAATAAGCACCTTGGAGGAAAAGCAGGTAATCATCTTTTGGCCTGCACTCTTCTTCCAGTTGATGGCCTCTTTTATGTGAAGGTAAGTCCTTGCTTTACAGCCCTCTGCCCAACCCAGGCTGCACTGTGATGAACACAGGCTTTATGCCCCCAAAATTCAGTTTCATCTGCAGCAGCTTTCCCATATCCCCATAGATGGCTCTTTCCATGAATCACAGAAGGGTTGAGGTTGGAAGAGACCTCTGGAGATCATCTAGTCCAACTCCCCTGCTCAAGCAGGGTGACCTAGAGCATGAGAGCACATTTCCAAGGATTGTGTCCAGATGGCTTTTGAATATCTCCAAGGAAGGAGACTCTACAACCTCTCTTGGGTAACCTGTTCCCAGGGCTCAGTAACCCCCACAGTAAAGAAGTTTTTTCTCATGTTCAGATGGAACTCTTGTGTTGCAGTTTGTGCCTCTCATCCTATCGCTGGGCACCAGTGAAAAGAGTCCAGCGCCATCCTCTCTACATCCTCCTTTCAGATACTTACACGCATTGATAAGGTTATCCCCTCAGCCTTCTCTTCTCTAGGCTGAAAGGGCAGCTGAAAGGGTAAGACTGAACACACGGGAATCTAACATCACTATCCCGAACACACACAGAACAGGTCCTTCAGATTTCTGAAGGCTAGAAGAGTACACAGGAGTCAGAGCAAAGCCTGGAGAATCTTTTACAGAATCCATATTTCAAAAGCCTGGGTCAAAGCCTCGACTGGCATAACCCAGCAGTAATGCATCTGTAATTGCACAGAAATAAGAAACCCAGGCCAGCTCTCCCTCTTCTGCCACAGGGGCAAGGGGCAGCCATGACAGTGCACACAACAGCAGAGCTGCTGAGGGGAGCTCCAATTCATACTTCTTCCTGAAAATCAGGGGTATCCCTCAGGATCGAAGCATGCTTCCGGCAAAGCCCCAGACAATGCAAGCTGCACACAGGGGAGCTCAGATGGTTTCCCGCAGCAACACCCTTTGCCCTCTGGGTCAGGGGAAACACAGAGACAGGGCTACAAAGGGTAGCAGGAAGACCTGCACTCAAGAAAGAGGTGAGTTAAGAATGGACTATAGAAGAAACACAAGGTGGGTAAGATTGGAGTCAGCCATTCAGATCTCCAAACACTGCTACTGCTGCAAGATTGGCTCAGGTGGAGCTCAAGGGAAGTTTGGAGCCTGACACATTGATGGATGCCAGAGTCCTAGGAGGTGGTTTCTTTTAGGGAGACATTGGGCTTTCAGTCACACTGTGTTGGTTTCTCTCACCTTTACTTCTGCAATTTAAGATGTAACAGAGGCACTGCCCTTTGCCCGGGGCAGAGGGAGAGAAGCAGCCAGCACCTGAAGCTCTGAGCTGCAAAATCTGCATTTCACGGCCTGGCTGTAGGCCCCAGCTCCAGTGCCACTTCTAGACCAGTTAAAGTACTGGGGTAAAAACAAAAGGAGTATGGCAGCATCATTCACTTGCTAATTGGCTACTGAAAGGAAGACATCAAATCTGTGATTGCCATGAAAGGATACAGTCTAACTTGCTAAAAACAGAAGAAAAGGCAAGACAGGGCAAAGGAGGAGAGAAAATAGATTGAGTTTCTCAGAAGCACCCCAAAATCCACACTTCCAATTCAAGCAGGCTCAGCAGGGCAGTGAGGTAGGCCCTGCTGAACACCAAGCAATCACTTTTTTTTTTCTCTCTAGTTAGAGAAACCCTTTCTTGCAGAGCTGCCACAGTTCATATGCTCAGAGCAACACTGTGCAGAGAGAAGGTGGGAGCTTTTTGGGAAGGGGGGGGGGGGGAGAAGAAAAAAGAGCACATACCCTGCGCTGGGAAAGCCACATCGATGAGCTTGTTAACATTCGAAGAGACTGCTTGGCGTGATTCCTTACACAGTTTCCTGCCAAGAATTTGCAAGAGGAAAGTATATTTAGCAATCCAAGGCATGCCAAAGCCTTGTCAAGAGAAAAAAAAAAAAAACAAAAAAAAACCACACACACACTTTGAATATGTGGAATAGCAATTAGACATTTTCTAAGCAGCCATTTTCAAAATGCATCCAGGCATCTAATAAGGGCACGTGAGGCATATCCACAACTCTGCCACACTCCATGCCTCAAAAGACATCCATGAGGAATCGAATATGCAGAGGAAGAATATGTTACTGATGGCAACTGCCCATTTTCAAAGCACTGGGGCCAGTTTCAAGCATGTGACACTCTCCCTGAGAGCCATTGGAAATATACAGTCTCATACCACCACATGTCACTTTATAACATCATTTGAGGAATCATTTCTCTAAACAGAGCCATGAGCCATGCTGCAAAGCGGGGATACACAGAGATATGCCAGCCTCCCCACTTTGGTGGGAGCTGTACCACTAGCCCTGTGATGCTGTTTACCCATTCACCAGGACAGCATTCCTGGAGGGAGCTGGTAAACATTCAGGTGAGATGAGCAGCAGCTGGAAGCACACGAAATTTGATAGTGGGTTGTAGCCCATTAAACTGGCACTCACACCACACTGCAGTCCTGGTTGACTCTCCCACTGGCCAACACTCTGAGCTGCAGAGCCAGCAACTAACTGCATCCCCAAAGCTCCTTCCTCCCTAAGAAGAGACCTAGAAAATATTTTCAGGACAGAGTATATCTGCCTGAGGAATGCAACTCACCTGCATTGGTCATTCTTGTTTTTGAAGCACCGCTGTAAACCTCCCAGGGATGCAGCATAGGGGAAGAGGTAAGGAGCAGCTTGGGAAGGCAACTGGTGGCCCTGGATCTTGGACAAGGATGAAGGCAGCCAAGTAAGTGGCGAGGCTATGAGGCATTTGCTGTTCATTAAAGTTAGAAATTGCAGGAAGATCTGCTCCTTGGAACATGGTGTCCATCACTTATAACCATCAGGCTCCCTTATGGTAAACTCCCCAAGCAAAAAACAAAGCCAAAAGGAGGTCCTTGAACATGGCCTGAGTTTGCACCATCCTCAAGTCATGATGCACACAAGGGACAACCAATACCTGTGGATGAGGTGTCGCAGCCCAGTGAGCCCTAGGGCCCAACAGTCCTTTGCACTGAAGCATAACACAAATACAAATGGTGCTGCCCCCCACCCCTAGGGCTCCTGTATTCACTACAGGTCACTTGAGATTTCCTACAGACCAAAGAGGCTGCTAGGGAGCAGGAGAGAGCAGGAAGCTCAAACAGGGAAAAGTTCAGGCATTTCTTTTCCTTTCAGAAGCAGATAAATGCTTAACTGATGGACATCAGAATGAGGATAGCTGCCCTGAGGTGTTTCCACCTTTGGTTTCCAAGGGCCATTGGGCTGCCAAAGCACCTGCCTGTCACTTTGATAATACCCACCATCCCCCTTGATTGTATCCTTGATACTGCAAAAAACCCTATGAGATGGACAGATTGCTCCGAAAAAGCTGTCCCCTTCCCATCTGCTCTTCAAAAGCAACTGAGGTCTGACCTTTTCAGCCACATCTACAGAACAATAAGTCAGATTCAAAGCCTCCCTTTCCATCAAACCCTCCTCCAATTCCCAAAGCCATAGCAGTCCAGATGGATAAGATGCTGCCTTAAGCTCAAACCTTCAGGGCAGGCGCCAGCACTTTGTTCCATCCTTGTACAGCACCTAGCATGACTTTGTTCAAGTTCCTGACTAAGGCTCAGACTCAACTACAAGTGTACAGAAAGTAGTAAGTAAAGTTGCTGAGAATTTGTGTTTTCAGCCTAGATTTCCAAAGGAAACAACGAATTTTTGATGATCACCTGGCCAAATCATGCAGTTGATAGATCAAAATCTCCCAGGGTAAATACAGGGTTTTAACAGAACAAAGGCAACTACGACTCTTAAGAGGTGATCACAAAACCCCCAGCCCCAACCTCCCCATTACTATCTCCTGATGTCTTTTGGTACAGACCCCTGTTCCAGTGTAAAAGCACTGTCATGTTCTGTTGTGAGGGGTGAGGGAAGAGAGAGAAAGAAGTGAAATACCGAGCCAAGAAGCTAAGTAGTAGGTGTAGAGGTGAGCAGAGAAGGCAAAGAAAGTGAAGAACAGAAAAAAAAAAAACAGCCTTGCAATCCTGACTAACAGAGCGGCAGTGTCGCCCACTGGCTGCTTGCAGCATTGCCAGCAAACACTGCTCTAACCACAGCATCTTTCATCTTTCCTACCCCCCTCTATCTTGTACCCTGTACTATTGGCAGCCCTTAAGGCTGACTAGTACAAAAGCCCATGCTCAAGAGAAGGCTAGGGCACCACAGTGCTCAGGAGAACATGACAGCCCCAGGAGCACTGTAGGCACAGCCCATGAGACCAAACCCCACCCTGATCTTCTGTTCCTATTTCCACCCTGCCAGGCTTCCATCCTCTACAAATATTAATCTGAAAGAGAATTAATATCTTCATCAGCAGGAATAGAAGTCACCTTAAATAAAATACAACTTGTGCAATCACCCTAGGTTACTGAGGCAGTGAAGACATTCTCTGCACCAGCTAATGAGCTGCTACTTCATAGCAGTTGGATAGGCTTTAATGAGAAGTCCATACTGTAATCAGAACCACTGCATTAATGAAGACACCACAAAGGAGTGCAGAATCAGATCTCCACACTCAGGAAACTGGAAAGAGAAGGGCATGGAAGTGTGATCCAAGAACACTAATTCAAAAACAAGAGGCAAAATACAAAACAATGCTTCTCAGCTTGTAGAGGCACCCCGTTTGGGGAACAACGAGATCTGGTAACACACACCTCTGCACAACAGCCATTCATAGCCAGCTATAAGCCTTGGAGACAGCAGGTATATTTGAACTCTCCAGGAGCATGCTGACCAGCTTGCCACTTAAGGACTGATTTCAGTGGCCCTAGAACTCCAGAAGAGAATGGGACACACTTAAGCAGAAGATCTGCATCTATTCCAAGGACAGAGTAGCACTTTTCTCTGGCAGACCAGCAAGGCATAGCACTGACTTTCCTATGTCAGATGAATCACATCCATGACCCCCTTATCACTACAAATCCCTGCAAAGTTTTGCTCCAGTAGGAGCATCCGATCCAGATGGCCTTGGACTTCCCCTTCAGCTTTAATGAAAATGTAGTGTTTCCCCGTCCTGTCCTTAAGCCTCCTGTCCAGGAAACTGGGCTGCTATTTCAGAGCTGCCAGGTCTCCCCCTGCCTGGATTGGCTGCACATTACCTCCGCAGAGAAATGTAGCGCTTCCACAGAGTAAACATGCCAAGCCCTTCAGAGCCCCTTCTAGAGATAAAGAGCTGTAAAACCACAGCAACAGCATCGCTTCCCCCTAAACACAGCAGGTGATTTACCAATGAAGGCTTTCATATGATAAACTTAAAAACAGCAGTGCACATGAGCACAAAAGGGCTCACATTTCAATCAAAAATGTCCTTAATGTAACAAGAGTTGCCTTTATTTTGACTTGTGTTCCTAGCATGCAGTGTTGTCCTTGCTCAGAAACTTTCTGGACAGCACTCTCCCAATACGATGCACAGACATGTGGTCAAAATCCCCCAAGCTCCCTCATCTCCAGGTGAGCTGGCAACTGGTATCTCCACTCCACCCCTTTCCTGGGGTCCAAGCAGGACACGGAGCTGCTTCTTGGCATCCAGAGCCTACAGATCTGAGCACGAGCATCAGCTCTCATAGGGCTTCCAGGCCAATTCCCCAGCCCTTCTTTCTCTCAGAGGTCCCCCTAAAGGACGGTTTGGCTACTTGCAAAGCAGCTCCCAGACCACAGCACTTTACAACCTTGTATACATATGTAACCCAAAGTTAGGGACAGTGTCCCTTAACAAACTCACTGAGGGAGGTCAGCAGCTATTATTCAGAGAGCCAAGATACCCTCATAGTAGCTCTAAGACTGTGACAACCTCACACACCATTCGTCCTCTCTGCAGCAGGAGAAGCCAACAGGAGAAAAACCAGCTGCTTTAACTGTTCCAGCTATCCACATGCCAGTGCGCAAGCCACTCCCCAACAGAACAGAAACTTGTATCTGAAAAGAAAGTTCAAGACAGTTTGGAAGCAGCACCCCAAGAACCACGTATTTGTGTTGTGGTCAACACAAACCAGGACTAGCAACAGCAGCGCTCAGGACAGCTGGTCTGATTAAACTAGAATGCTGGACAAGCACCTAGAGAAAGCTGCTGCAGGGACGCCATGTAATAAAAGCAGCAGCAGCAAAGAGACAGACTTCAATTAAAGTTTCTTAAAACTACAGGTTTCTTTAGTAACCCTGCTAAAAGGACACATTGCGGACCATTTCCTGTCTGAAAGATTTTGCCAGGATGGTGTTCATTTGCATACATGTGTTCATTTACATATATGAAAAATGCCACACAACACCATCGCCCTGTGCTACAGGCAGAAATGAAGCGGGTCATGAGAAGAGTGCAGAGTGCTCTCTCCCCCAGGATTTACACCAGCTCCTAATGGAGGAGAACACCCTACCCCTGCACATAGGGCACCTCTTCTGGTGGAGCTGCTCCAGGATCCCCTCCAGCAGTGCCAGGGAGGAGCTGCCTTGGAGAGGGCAGCTGAGAACCCGCTAGTGCCCCCCAGCACCTCTCCCCACCCACCCTCCTTCCAGCCTTTCACCCCAGAGCACTCTGCCCAGTCTCCTGCTTCAAACCCACCAGTTAAATGCAAGACTACCATTTTCCCTCTCCAGCTCTTTACAAGCCACAATTCAGCTTTCCCCTTCAGGCACTGATTTAAAACACCTATGTTTTTTCCTATAGTTCAGAAATGTTTCAAATGTTAGAACAGTCAGTATCTCTAAAAACCTCCTGGAAAACACAACTGACAGATGTTGAAGGCCATATCTGAACATGAGAAAAAACTTGAGGCTTCCACCTGAACATTCACTGTGAGGGTGAAGAGCACTGGAACAGGTTGCCCAGAGAGGTTGTGGAGCCTCCTTCCCTGGAGATTTTCAAAACTCACCTGGACACGATCCTGTGCAACGTGCTCTAGGTGACCCTGCCTGAGCAGGGGGGTTGGACTAGATGACCTCCAGAGGTCCCTTCCAACCTCAACCATTCTGTGATTCTGTATGTAGGCTGCCCTTGCCGCATGCTCCTCCCTCCACCCCCTTGATATCCTGCCTCTAAGAGGAAGCTGGAGATGGAAGTCACCTAAGTACCAGCCTCTGCCTTTGGAAGGTAATGTGAAGGATATACAGCTTAGTATGAATGACACTGGACACCTGAATACCTGATTTTACTTTACTAAAAAAAAAAAAAAAAGTTTGCAGCACTGAATCAAAAAAATGTTTCACGAACAAGTTCAGGAACATGAAGTTAAACTTCTGAGCTGCAGACAGGCTTTTTCCAGCTTTGGGAGTAGTTTTCTATTCCGAAATATGTTCTGAATACATCTTTCAAAGATACCACGCTCATTAACAACATCATTGCTGTATCTCATCACCACCCCAAATCCATTTAAAGACAACACTGGAGCAAGGGTTAGCAGCCACTACGTTACCTGCTTACTGTTTTTCCTCCAGAAACCATCAAAGGTTATTATCAAGACCTGTACTGCTAAGGACAGGAAAGGTGCTGCAGTCACCAAAAAACCCAGACAAAAACAAACCCATAACCTCACACCAAATCCAAACTTACCTGACAAACAGACTGTAAAAAAATGTTTTGGTATCTTAAGCTTGATAGTCTAAAGAGATGATTTGCAGACAATTATTAACTCAAGACTGAATGTCCCAGTAGTCTGTTCAGCATGACCTTTTACTGTTTCAGTTCAAAATGGATTAGGGAACCTGAACACACAGACACGGGAGCCTCCTATCAGGAAGTAGAAAGAGCAAGCCAGAACGAGCAGGGAAGCAGTGACAGCAATGGAGGAAGATAGCTGCTCTTGTACCATTTCAGTCTCTCAAAGCCAGACACGGTGTTCTTTTTCTCTCCATCTTGCAGCACACACCCTGACCCCCAAGGACAAATAGGAAGAGGCAGATATATTCTCTCCTCTCACATCTGTCCATTCCTCCACTCATATTTGCTCTACTGTCCCTCAACGCACAGAAATGAAGGACGTATCAAGGTGTCCCAGGCTTCTTCACAGCTATTTAAGTTTTCCTCCAATTCACCTCACACATTTGGGCAACAGAACCAGAGCACACAATTAACTGAAAAGGAAAAGTGATTTTTTTAACAGCTTAATCCATAACAAGAGCTATTCAACCATCAGATAAAATTATCAGTGCCTCTATAATTATACCTACAAACACAGCGCAGCCAGAAAGATGGGAATTTGTGCAGAAAGATGAACACAATTCCAATCCATATTTTATTGGTGAAAGGACAGATCTTGACAGTGGTGAAAAACTACATTTCACAAGGAGAATAGGATGTAGCTTCTACTGGTCTTTTAATTCTTTCAGTCTTCTGATCGCAGATTTGACTGTCACTGCAGAGGTGGTACTGGAAGAAGAAGCAGAGTCATTCGCACACCGCAGTAGAAGCACATCCCGCCCCACCGTTGTTTTTTTAGACAAAACACTATTCATTTCAAATAGTTATTGCTTGATTGCATTGTCAACAGGGGGATAATTCCACTTTGATTTCCATGACAAAGAGTAGGCCCATGTCTAAGGAAGAATGCACAGTTTTACAAGCTGCATTTTAACCCCAATTATGGCATATGCATGGACTGCATGCACAGGGACATGGGCTCTGATTCCTAGCCACGACAAGGCATTTCAAACAGTGGCCACAGACAAGAAATCCAAAAACCTGTGATATTGATATACACACTCAAAAGGTGTGGGTAAAACAAAACTTATCTACAGTCAAAAGAATCAGAAGGAAAAATAATCGCCAGGTAAGAGGCTTAATTGTTTAGAAGCTGTTGGAGCTCTTTAAGAATAGGTTAGATAGGCATCTGATGACATCCACATAGCTTATTATGCCCCAAGATGGCTGGGCAGGCCAGCCATCCTTTCTGCTCCTTCTCTTCCAACATCATCAAAAAACTAGCTCTAGCATACTACCTTGTACAAGTGAGAGCTGTTGCATCACCAGTAAGAAATGCTACTATGACTGAGGCAGAAGAGAGACTGCTTAGGTATTAACATTTGTTTCACCATTTGCAGATGCTTGGATTTCTTTTGTTGAAGCTTTGGAGAAGATCCAGAACTTACGTTTTTTAAAAGTAGAAGAAATGCTCTGATAAAGCCCAGAATGGTGATGAAAGTTTGGAGGGACTCACCAAAAACAGAAGTAGTAATATCATAAGTGAAATGCAATGTTCACAGAAGCTGGGCAAAAGATATTGGCAAAAATTTGAAGTACTTAAAATTCCAATCAAATTTTAACAATGCAGGAGAAAAAAAAACAAAACCCTGCACATGTCACTAAGTCAGACAGACAGACAGATCTCCTTAATGGCTAGTGCCTTAAAAAAAAGAAAAGCAAATAAAATGTTGTATAACATATCAGCTATGTGAAAACAAAGAAGCTGCCACATTTCCTTACTTGTAAGTCCAGGCACCACCAGCAACTGTCTTCATGCAAGATCCACAGTGCCAGATACCCACAGCCTTCCTCTTCATTTTGGTCTGTAAAAAATAAAAATAAATTAAATTAAAAACCCAATAACCATGCACTCTCCATAAGCTAGAAAAAACAATATATACTCTAGAACTACTTCAAAAAACAAATTTCAGATGAAGATTTCAGCATCACACCACAGCACTAACTATAAGCCTAATATTTATTTAGATCACTTAGAACAGAAAAAAAGTCCTTCTGAAATATTTTTTCATTCAGGTACAAAACATAGCTTATTTCTAAACACACTATCAACAATTCAGCTCCTCCTGAGGAGAAAAAAATAGTGGAATTACACTGGAAATAATACCAGATGAGAATAGCAGTTATTACTACTAATTTGGCACCCATATTATTAGTTCTACCTGGACATCCTCAAACTGCTCTAAACTGGAATCCTTACAAAGAATATCAAAAGAGTGAGTGGTAGGTACCAGATTCCTTTCACCTATGGAAGACTATTATATCGCAAGGATGACAATGGGTTTGTCTGTAATAGATTTACACTACTGTTGAAAACAGGATTATCAAGCCAACACATTTCACATGAAAGATCTTCAATATAAAAAAACAGGTAGAAAGCTTTTTCAATTACCAGACACTTAAGAACACCGACATTAGTGATATCAATAGAAATTACTTGGAACAAGCTGATGGGCCTCTCAAACTGTCAAGACTCAAATTTCAAACTGAATTTTCATCATGTATAAGAGCAAATAAGACTACCTTCTTATCAGTCATTCCTCCCTATCCAGGGCTATACAGCACACAAATACTTTTATATAACAACTGCAATCAAAAATTTCAAGTGGAAAAAGCAAGCTCCCTACTTCCCATGAATAAGCTGTAAAGTTAACGGAGAAAAATCATGCATAACAACTGCATTATTTCGATTTTGTCAGGTCTTTTTATTAGATAACTAAAATGTATAGTCCGACATTTCTCACTCCTTTGTGCAATGAAAAATAATTTAAGTTTGCTTTCATTTAACTACCACAGACCATGAAACCTGAAACGTCTGTTAAGTGTTTTTATTTTAAAAAGCAAGAGGGATTTTGACAGTAGCCTAAATTTCACAATGAACCAGTTACTGTCTCAAAACCAGTCGAGCTATTACCTTTCCAAAAGAAAAATTTGAAACAAAATTTAACACTGAAACAAGAACTGCGTTTCTCATGTCAATAGCAAAAGGCTGATTTGGGGGAAGGAGGTCTCTCACCTTGCCACAGAAGGAGCAGGTATACTTGGCATGCTGGCTAATTTCAATCTTCTTCACCATTTTCCTAAGGGACGCACCATAACGGGTACCGTATTTACCCACAATCCCAACCTTCTTGGTGCGCTTAGCCTGGTGGGAGACAAACCGGCATCACCGAGACCGCCACCTCTTCGCAGCGCGCCGAGCGAAGCGCTCGGCCCGCGGCAGCGGGGCCCCGCCCGCCCCGGCCCCCGCGCCCCGCCGCCCACGGGGAGCTCCGCTCTGCCCCGCGCCGGGCCCCGCGACCGCAGCGCGGCGGCCCCAGGCTGATGGCGGCGGATGCGCCGCCGCGCCCCCGACACTACTCACCATCTTGCTAGCAGACCGCTGGGGGAAGAGGGAAAGCCGCAGTGCGCATGCGCAGTATGAGCCGTCGCCGCCGGAAGGGCGGGGAAGGCGGCGGAGCATAGAGAGGACGGGACTCCGAATGGGTCTCTCTATACTGTGGTGGGGCGCAGCTCTATGGTCGCCAGGGCTCTCCCTGCCCTTGCAGCGTTGCTGGTGCCGCGAGTAGGGGAAAAGCAGCAGCTTTTTCCCCCCCCCCCCCCTTAATTCTAAAAGTTTGTCCCCCGATAACGGGGATGTCTAAATCCTCCAAACTCACAAACCGGAATTTATCTGCTGCTTGGGTTGGAAGGAGCCGTCACTCAGAAAACACTGTGCATCCATGGGGGTATACTGCAAACCACCAAGCTGTAAAAGTGATCCATATCAGCCCTGGTTTTATTGGATGGGAGATTTAGCCAGAGAATACAGATTTCTGACTTTCTATCCAAGGATATTATAAAAGGAAAATAGATAGAGCAGTTTCTTTAAAAAAAAAAAAAAAGTAAAATCAGTAGTTGGTAGATGTTAGAATAAAAAAGGAACAGCAAACTAGTCTGGAGCTTTAGAAGGAAAGAGAAACCACTGAGGATAAATTCTCAATCTTAAGACACACCAGCCCTCAAAACAAAGATTTTAAACTACACAGATACATGGTAAGGTGCAACCGATCAGATTTCCTCGCTGGTCACTGAGTATCGAGCCAAACAGCCATAAAACCTCGTTGTGCCCCAGGCTCAGAAGTGGATTCCCAGGGCCCAGACAGTACCCCACAGACACCCAAGAAACACTGTCTGCCTTTATCATAAACACAGAAGCACAGGGCCAGACACTGAAGCAAAGCAGAGTCTGGGTGGCGCAACCCAGGGAGGGATTTCTCGGGCGCTCAGACCAAGTGGAGCGAACGCACACAAGTGAAACACACACTGACGCTGCTGAGTTGCAATGCTCGTAACAGGATTAACAACCCATTAACCTCCATTAAGAAATAATCTGGTTAGTCTGAGAGGTTTTTAATGATCAAAACTAGCCGTAATTCATCACTTTGCACAAAGATGGAGCAGAGGACTGCTGAGCCCACCTGGTGAAACCACCCCTAGGTATTTCTTGCGGAGTAGCAACACTCACCTCATTGCGCTGGAGGGTGGGGATGGAGACGCACATGCTGTGGCCTCCCTTCTGGGTCGTGGGGCCGACATCCCACTGTCACAGCCACCGTTCACGTGCCCATCCAGGTGAGCCGGGTCCTTCATCCCAGCAGTTCCCACAGGAAGTCTGCAGAACAATGCACCTTTCCTGGGTCCAACCCCCATCCTAATTTCCAGCCTCTGCTTATTTATGACTTATGACTGGTGTATACCCAGTGTCCTGGCACTACGTTAGCTTTTCTCTCTCTGGTGTTTGTACTTTTGAGGTGCTCATGGACAGACGTCATATCCCCTCTTGGCTCTTGTTTTGAGGGTTGGAATGCTTGCATTTCATTCCCTCTCACGTGATGGGCTCCCTGCTGCCCTGATGATGTCTGTAAGCCCTTCTCCAGTTTGAGCAAGTCTTTCTGGGAGAAAGGGCCAGGGCTGTGTTCCAGATGAGGGCTCAGCAGGGCTTTAGAAAATGGTATTTATATCTCCCTCTGTTGAGTGGAAATCTCTCTTTCAATACAACCTAGGAGCATATCTGCCCTTTTCAGATGCTCGTCATAATGATGACTCACAGGATACATCTTCAAATACCAACATATTAAAAAAAATAATAATAATCCTTTGGTTATTTGGTAAAGAAGTCTGTCAGCCAGCACATACAGGACAGAGAATCTACTACTATTCTCCAATCTGTATCTACAAAATTAGTGTTCTGTGCCAATACAGTGCCTTGTCATATCCTTTGTCTACCAGTATTAGAGACAGCTCTGCCTGTAACCAAATCCAACTCTCTCAGACTACAGCCATCTCCCAGCACTACCACAATAAAAACATGTTTCTAACTGACCGTGAAGATAGGATGAATGCAGACAGGCCAGCACAGCTCCAAAATCCTTGTCTTGTCAGTTTGTCGCCTTGAACTCTTCTGCATGTCCCAGACTGGCTGGCCATACATACTGCAGCAGTAGCTCAAACTGCTCCATTTCATTGCTGAGGTTCTGTTATCTGTTTTTTCTGGTTGGGCATCCCTCATAAAATGTGTCTTTCTATTAAGTGGATGAGAATACAGATACATGCATACAAGCAAGTAAATAGTCCTGGTAAGATACTCTGAGACCCAAGCTCAGTTCCAGTACTGTAATAAAATGACTGCAGTTCTGTGTTCCTCCAAATTCAAACACGCCCAGGATACACAGTGTTGTGGTTGCCCTAATAGTGTTTCTCATATAGTAGACTGATCAACGTATTTGTCTTTTTCATTTGTGTTGTGACAGCATCAAGATACCCTAATGCACTAGATCATGTAGGAGACAGCCTTGCCTCAAAGAGCTCCCAGAACACACAGAATAACAAAGTAAGATGAAAGAACTCCAAAAGGCACCCTCTTTAAGAGGTGAAGAATGGAGGCCCAGAGGAAACCACAGGTGTCCCAGAACTTTCCACAGGTCCTTCTATCAACTTCACTGGGCTTTAGACAATGCCAAAAAATTATGGCTGTCTTTGATGGGCAGGTATAGGAGGCCCCAAGAGCATTGCATGTTCCTGAGTATGCACGTGGGCTTTGCTGGCAACCTGCAGACTGCCATGTACAACTTCTCATCAGCAAGCCTTGCAGATCCTATGTGAGCCTGCTGGCTGCATCCCAACCACCTCCTCATCATACTAATGACAGACTAATAGTGTAATTGGGCTACGGAAAGCATGTAGAATCTTTCCAATCCCTTGATGTAATGACTAAAAGCACTTTTTTGTAAGAGATTCTTTCTCCCTTTTTAATCTAGCAAGGATAAGGGGAATCTCAAGTGTACTTGAAGATCCTTTGTAACCATGCAGCAGTCCAGCTGAGATTTCATGGGTCATTTCAAAGAGGCACACCTAGTATTATTCTAATGGGGCTAGGATTTATCAATATATGAATAAGACAAATTGAGTTTATGAGAAGCAGAATTCTCCAAGGGTACTTTCAGCAGAATTCAGAAAAAAATACTATTTCACTGTAGCTTTACAAGGAGGAAGAGAATTTTTCCTATAGGAGATGATAATATGGGTATACAAATAAGGTCTTCAATTTTTTTTTTTTTTCCAGTAGGCAGATGGCAACGTTTCTCACCCCTAGCTCAAAACAACCTTCCCTAAAAGAGGAAGGATCACGTGTCCTAGAAACAGATTAAATTCTTCATGCTCAAGGAAAAAGCCGTTTAGAAACACTTAAGAGTGTGCATTTATCTCCTGGCCAGTTGTTGGAGCGAGAGAAATGATGTTTAGCTTTAACTCTCAAATTGAGAAATAAAGCATTTCCCTCAATTGGCCAGTCACACATTTCTTGCTCCTACTCTTTCTTCACCTGTACACACATCAAAGCACCTTTTGTACAGTCATGAATGAACTGCAACAGTCTCTAGCCAGCACTACTGCATGCACAGCCTGTAGGGCATTTCCATGACTACACTTGCTGTAAATGGGATAATCAAATCCTTTAATGCAGGAAAAAAAAATCCCAGTTATTATCAGATTGATCTTGTAGCACAAACATTTTGCTCCACTACAGTGAAAGAGCAGGCTTTCTGTCAGTATCTGGTATCTGCCCACAATCAAGCAACCTACCTACCCAGCATGTTAGTTCCTGGCCTCCAGAAGCTAGATGCAAGCCTTGAGCTTTGCCTCCCCCTCCCTCCCTGCCCCCTCCACAGATTATGGCCATAAAATATAGATAACTGGAACCTCTATGAAATTACATCTTCTCCCCTACTCCCCAGTTCCATTTGCATGACACTAGCCCATTACCAAGTATCTTCCAGTACTAAGACCAGAAGGGGGAAAGACATGAATTTGGGATCATGTTACACTGCACTGGCAACAGTACACAAGAAATGAAAGATGACTGCGCAGACGATGCCTCAGAAGACTAGTCATGATACACAGACCCATTTGTCTTTACATCAATAGTGGCCTCCAGAAGTTTCACAGAGGCATCACTGCGGTAAGATGGAATCAGGCTACTCACAAGGGACAGGGATTTTGAAAGGAATGAAAGAGCAGGTTTGCTCAGGTGGCACAGAGGCTGAGAGTTCAGGTCTCCCAGTTCACAGCGCTGACAACACTGTGAACAATGAAAACTATTGCAAATCAAGTACAGGCATTTTAATCACTACATTAAGCAACAGCGCTGCTTCTAGCATTCTTAGTGTAGCCAGCACATATCTGTAAGGAGAGTGAATAACAGGTCCTAGGGTACCAGCCTAAATGTCATATGGAAGTAGGTGGTGATTCACCTATACGGAAATATCATTGGAGCTTCCCTTTTGAAGGCTGATGTACTTTAGAAATCCCAAAAGGAAATGTCCCTAGAGAGCCCAACCCTGTAGTCACTGTATATATTTAAGACAAACACTAGTATGTATTTCTCAAGCTTAAGGTCCAAAGGGGAGATGAAATTCTAAAATAGAAAAAGTACCCAAAGCTTGGGAGCTATGAGTTAAAACAACATTTTAAAGTAAGCAGCTTAGTTCAGAATCATTTTTTCTGCTCTTACAAAAAGAGAACAAAAGTCTGCATACATCCCCCTCTCCTCACTCATCTGCGGAAGTCTTGAATCTTAAAGAAAGAAAACACACTCCTGGGCAGCCAAGTTTAATCACTGGCAGTCAGCCCAGCTTTCATCTTCTCCAGAGGCAAGAAGCACGTGCCATAGAGCAGGTCCTTGGGGTAAGATTTAGCAGATGAGGCCAGAAGCCAGCATGCCCAGGAGCACGTGTGCCTAACTGGCAATACACACCTGCTGTTAGACAGTTCAGCAACTTGGCTTCAAGGTACTGACTGCTCTGCACACACAAAGGTCTGGGGCTCTCTCTCCTCCCCCCACCTTCACAGAACATCAAGATTTGTCAGGACCCAAATTTCTTTTCTCCTCACTACCAAAACAAACACCAGACAGTCAGTTTCTGAGTAACACAAATAAGGGCCAAATTTTGCCAGGGAACTGACTCCTATAAATAAAAATTAAACTTCTCTGAGGCTACAGCAGCCCTTTGCAGAGGACTTGGATTATTCATGCACTCTACAGCTGCTGAGACACTAGTCTTTGCAACAGCTCTGTCATGTGAATGACAGTTATCTATTTGCTTTTTAAACAAAACAACTGTGGAAGCTGAGGTGTTGAAACAAAGCAGTGTGCTACTTGCCCATGGCCACTCGGTCACCAGCAAAACCAGGACTGCAAAACCTGCAGGCTGCAAGCTGCACATTCATCTGTCAGGCTGCCTTCTCTCCTAATCCTTTGAGATGAAACACACTAGGGATACAGGAGAACTCACTCAAAGTCACTTTATTTCTGTAAACTCAAAAATAATACATTGATTCCTTTTGCTGTTTTTAAATAAAAATCTCTTAGCCACCTTTTCTTTTGTTGCCACCATTAAACTTTAAAAAACTCCTCAATACGCCGTTTTTTAGGGGGACTCACTGAGCATCTCTCTCCTTCCATATTCTGTAAGGCACTTTCAGGATCAAAGTCAAAGCAAGCATCAGCTGCCTCCAAAAGCAAAACTTCATCAGCGTCATCTCTGTTCTCAGAGAAGGTCCTCTGGAAAAGGTCATAGATGGTCTTCTGCTTTGGATCTGACTGAGAAATTAGAATAGACAGAATACGCATATGCATAGTCAAATAAAAACATATCAAGTGACAATAACATAGTATCCCCACTTTCCTACCCCCTTTCCATCTTCACTAGCCAACAGAGAATTCAAACCCAGAGGGGATATAGCTATGCTTGGGTGCTGGGATGCAGGAGGAATTCAGTCTCGGCTGAATCTGAACTCCATACAAAGTCACATGCCATTACCTTCCTGCCAGCAAAAGGTAGATATGCAAAATACCATAGTATCTTCAAAGAGAAGGAAAGATCCTGTACAAGGCACCTTCTCTATATAAACTTCTGCAACGATCCCCCTCATCAGAGATGGCCCTACACATGTGATTGCTGGCAACAAGGCTTACTCCCTCATGGTGCAGAGATCCTCCTTCCACCCAAAAGCATCCCTGAGAGAGCTGCAGGCAGCCAGAAATCCCTACAGGAAGGCCTCACTGCCAGGGATTGTATCTGGTTGTGCCCTGCTAGATCTTTCAGGAAGAAGAGTGGCTTTGACAGCAAAGATAATACAGTCTACAGTTAAGTTAACAGCATGAGATCTGCAGTTCCCGAGAGGGACACCATATTGCTCTAAATTGCCTGTTCCCACGCCATCTTTTCCTCCCATGATTCTTGTCTGTGCAGAGGAAATTCCACAGACTCTTATGAGGCAGCGAGCTGCTGCAGAGGCTATTTTATGTCTCCTTCCCCACAGCAGGGTTTGGAACAGTTTGGAGAGTCCAAGTCAAGGCATAGATCCAGGAAGGCATTGGAGAATCTGGTCTGTGGCATTTAAGGCAGAACAGGTGTCACGTCAGCCTGCAAATCACCTGACAATCTAGATGTACACAAGCCAAAGCCCATTCGCCTCTCCCAGGGAACGCTGATGTTCTTTCAGGAGTTTTTTCAATTACCTTAGGGTAGTAATCAGTGGGTTCAGCTGTTTCAGAGAAATTGGCTTCAGAAAGACCAGCTTCACCCAGCACTTTTATTTTCTCTTGAATCATTGGCCTAGGAGTGACAAATTGCAGGTATTACTAGAAGAATGTAAATATCATGCAAGATACCATTATCCAGGCAGAGGAACACAGTCATTTACTATGAGCAGATGAAGAAAGATATGACAGAGGTATAAAAGATAACTTTTCTGCAAGAGCTTGTTAGCTCCTTAACCTGTCCTGATCTTGTTTATGATGATTGTATTGCCCTAGGATATCGATCAATCCAATAAGTAACAAGTAAGAAGAGAATGTGATTTCAGGCTATAAACATTTGGAGGGGATACACATTCAGGCAGAAAAGCAGTTGACTGTGGCAACACTAATGACATGAAGTCAAAATAAGAGGAGGCAGTTAAAGGGAGTCTTCATGGGCTGTGTTCAGTCTCCAAGACAGGCAAAGGTAATCCGTATCAACAGCCACCTCAGCATTTCTAGGGTATCTCCGAATGTACTGTGGGAAGAATCCAGCTCCAAGCCAGTGAAGAGACAACACTGGCCCAAGAGGTCTAGAGAGGTCCCAACCGTATCTCCAGACTGGTCACTCTGAAAGAAGCAAAGGCCACAGCATAGCAGCACAATTAACACATTTACCAAATGGCCTTGTTTTCTTGTTCTCTCTCTCCTTTAAAAAGGATGCCACTGTCCTTCCTTGAAAAGCTACTTTCCTTCCAGTTAAACATTAACAACTGCACGGACAGCATTTCACAAATAAAGGCAGAATTACTGTCATTAACTTTTCGTGAAATGTGGGCAGTGCATCAGTTTCCAGATCCCTGCATTGTAGGGTTATAATTATTTGCAATCATGATATTCTGGGAACTGCACAAGTTCGCTCAGTTCGTTTGTTCTTTTAAATGAGGTAATAAAGATGTAATTTTGGACCTTAAATGAACCAGCCGGCGGATAATTTCTTTTCATCATTTGCAGGTCAGTTCCCTTGCAGCACTAAGGATTCCCCAGATCCTCCATTTCCCCAGGATGTCAGATTCCCTAGCCCCAATGACTGCTGCACCCTGACAGCCCTCATCACAGCCTGTGAAGCTCAGACCACATTTCCCCAGAGGCAGGTCAGCAGCACTTCTTGAATTCATCTGAAGGGCTCACCGAGGAGCAAGAGGAAAGCAGTAGTGCAGCCCTCCTCCGCAGCTCCCTGCCTAAGCACTTGGCAGCCAGATTGTTGCTCAGACTTGATCCACGATACATCAAATGATCCCCAGTCCCTTTTAACTTTGCTGGAAAGTACTCACAGTACCCCAGCATATGAATGCTCTGGGCTGTATCTAAGACACTTCCTGCTCTTTACTCAGAACCTGTGAAGGTTTTAGATACAGGAACTCTCCCAGAATTTCTCTCAACAGTGCTTTCTTTGTCCTTCTTGCCACCCACTTAGTTATGTCCATTGTGGCCAGGCCACGTTACCAGCTCACAGCAGCCCTAGGTGACAATTACCGCTCCTCCCCTCACAAAGTTGAAAAACAGTGCTGACATTAAGCAACCTAAGTCACATATGTGACAAACAGTGAAAACAAGTAGAGGGAGAAACAGAAGGGGCTCTCTCCACTTCCTACCATAAGAAGTCATCTGCTGTGCCTTTAGCCACCAAGTAGTGAACATTAACAGAGCTGGTCTGTCCAATTCGATGTGCCCGATCTTCTGCTTGGATCAAAACCTTTATGTAAAAACATGACAAAGAAAATGAAGTGAGAACTTCAACATTTAAGAAATAACATAAGAACCATAGAACAGGGAGCTCTCCTTTCTTGTGCTTAGTGACTATTTCTTTTCTGGATCCTGCTAACACCTGGAACCCCCAACACAGACCAAGCCAAGAAGTCACCCAGTGCAGCAGCACCCCTAAAAGGTACTGAGCATTTCTCACAAGCTGCTTTAAACCCTCTTCCTCACTACAGTCAGCGGGACTTAAGTAATTCAGGAGATGAGGCTCCTCATGTAGGACTCACTCCCAGGAGACTGCGGAGTAACATAACATTATGCAGAGATACTTAAACTCTCTCGAACACGGAGCGCTGCCTCCACTAGCTGACTCTGCCCAGGGCTCTCCATAAGCCGCATTCACTCACAGAGCCCTTGTCCCAAGGTGTTTGCTGCCAGATGCAAAGACAGACATACGCAGCTGCAATTAAGGCAAACTGCTAACTAAACTGGGAAAATCCATGCTCCCCTCTGCTTATGGAGGAAAGCAAAGGGTCAGTATTGATGATGGGCCTTTTCAGGTCTTGGCTAGGCAGGGGGAGCTGATGACAGCTCTGCCAAGTTAAGAAACAGGAATTTGTTTCCCTTTCAGGTCATCCTCTCCAGCCAGTGAGCTGTTTAACCAGCCGCACTGGTTCAAGTCCAGGCAGTTGGGTGTGCACAGACAAGCGTCAGGGGAAAAAAAGAGAAAACCCTAGAGGAAAACATCTGCCCGTTGCATCTCCTCCACAAGCTCCAACATTTCTGCTTGGCAAGCAGCATCCAGCCCATCTTCCCTCCAGGAGCCGTACCCCTGGATTCCAGAAGAGCTCTGCAAACACCACCAGGTCTGCAGCAGACAACGTCAGGCCCATGTTTGCAGCAGTGAGGGACAGGACAGCCACAATCTGTTTCTCTGAGAACTGGAACTTCTGGCACAGAGACTGCCGCTCAGCTGAAGGTGTGGAGCCATCAATGCGAATGTATTCAACACGCTGAGAAAAAGGCAGAGGAAGAAGACACTTAGCTGCCTTGTATCCCCTTCCCTGTCTCCCCGTTCCATGTTTTAGAGGAATTTTGCTTCCCTTCCCCATACCAGGGCTAGGAAAATTAAACAAAAAAACCCTCAATTTGTTGCCTTTTTAAGACCTTTCCCTATTTTTAAAGTACAGGCACTGTAGCTCAGCATGTACTGTACCTCCCCTCTGCTCACAATGTATGACATGCTTCTGTGCCCTACTGCTCCCCTACCAGACCGGAGTAACAAAAAGGATGGCAACAAGCTGGCAACTCAGTGAAAAGGGAACTGGTTTGACATGAGCTGAACATTGCCCACATACTGATGTTATAGCTGCCATAACCTCTCCAAGTCTTCTCCACTGTTTGCAGTGTGAAGACATGGGATCCTACATATCTTAGTTGCACCCTCAGGAGAGATGTGAAAACCCTGGATGATACAGGACCATCACTCTCCACTGTCCAACCTCTTTATGGCAGCATCCTCCAGCAGAGCAAAGGCAGCAGAATCACCAGTGCCACTGTGGTTTACAATTTGCAGTATTAACTTGAACCATCCTTCACAGTGTCCCAACACAATTCAGAGCTCTTTAGGGGCATCCAGAGAAATCTCTCATGAATCATTAGCCAAACCATTTTTGAAGTCACTTGTCTGCTCTAACCACTGCCAAGTCTCAGATGAACACACCAATTCCTACACAGTGATTTCAAAGGGGAAACAAATCAGATGAGATAAGCAGGGAAACTCCACAGAGACCTATAATCCCAGATAGATCATCTCTCAGATCTATGCAGTCCCCCTATAGTAGTCCAATTCAAAAATGTAAGAGCACGACAGAGTCAGAGGAAGGCAGCCATCACTAGGCTTGTGTTGCTGCCTTCTCCCTCTCTGAGGAAAGGTTGGAGAAAACCAGAGATGGCCACTCATGGTAACACTTTTCCAGACAAGCTGCCAAGCCAGATGATGCAGATCAGCAAAGAATATTAAATACAGCAAAAGCCCTTCAGGTAATACAAAGTGCATCCCGTGAGGTACTCCCACTCTAACAGCTCAGCTGCCTTGGTGAAGGGCACATTCAGAAGCACAGCAAGTAGAAATTATCTCTGCCACTAACTTTCATAAACTAACTGACCAGCCATAACCCTGGGAGCTCTTAAACAGCTTTGAAGTTGGAATAGTGATGAAGTTAATATAAGTCTCAGTCAAGCACTTACTTTCTTCTCCAGCTCTGCAACTATTGCATCCAGCACTATTTTGTGATGAGCAAACACGAGGAATTTATCTTTCCCACTTTCCAGTAACTCCAGGATGTATTCTCTACATTAAAGAGGAAAAAAACCCAAAGTTCTGAATTATGTGCTGAGAGAATACAGGCTTTGCTCACAACAAATTTAAAAGTTACTGTTCATCCATATACAGAAACCAGGAAACAGGTTAACATAAAAAGTTGCATTAATATGCAAGTAGCACATGAATCCCCTACAAATTAAAAGAACAAAAGTCTGTAGGAAAATTCACTCATTTTCTGGACCACAGATAGACAGTTGCCTGTGTTTATACTTGTGTATGACCAAGAACCACTTGATTGTACCCTACTTGAAAAATGACTTCGTAGACCAATCCACTGGAAGTCACCTATACTTACTTGACTATCCCATTCACTCTTCTATATTTCTAACTCCTGCACAGTAATCTGTAGGCAACTATCCTTCCTACGGTTACTTAGAATTGTGTTCATTTTAGAAGAAAAGGCCTCTAAACACATGGCATCAGGATATCCCTAAAGCTGCTTTTCTTCAAATTGACAATTTACCACAGCTTAACAAGCTATATACATCAGCTGTTTTTAGAAACTATGCATATGCATATTAGCCAATGACAAATGAGAGGTAGCAAGACTTCTTTTAAATCAAATTAAACAGGGTTAATTAAATCAAAACATTTGGCATTTGCCATGGACTAATAGCGTAATAGTGTACATATAAATGGGTTCTGCAGTTCAGCTGATATGTAGTAACTCATGAAGTAATCAGGTCAACTATAAACTGGAGCCTGAAAAACACCTAAAAGCCTAAAATTTGTAACTAAGTATAGCGACAGCCATCAGAGCAGATGATAAAAATGTTGTCTTCTCTTTAGAACAGCAAAGCTGTTGCCAAAATCAGCCTTACCAAGTTCTTTGCTAAATACAACACAGCTTAGGTCAGCAGCAACTGGCAGAAAACACCAAGTGGGATTTCCAGCACTATATTAAGATGGATCAGTGCTTTGCAGCCAACTCTCTGGGTTCTGTGATGTTCAGATCCCAGTTATGATAGTATCATTTAGCAAATAAATCCGGGAGAAGAGGGGGACTGCTGGGTTTGAACCAAAACAAATATCAAAATGAACATTCAGTGTAGCAACCAGATGCCAAGACATTACAATTATTTAATACCTCATCCTTATACATCCATTTAACAAATGGCCAGTCATTTCAGTGACTGTGCACAGCAACCCTGTAAAAAAACTGTCATTTAGTGCAAGGCATGGGAGGTGCTGCTGATTATAAGATAGTAGTGATAGCTAGATGGCATTGTACATGATCAGGTTATAACAAATGATATTTTAAATGCTACTAAAACCCCAGAAAATGAGTGGACTATCTCCTATCTCTCAGTGTCTACAGAGTCAAGTAAACACCACTTCACAGTTTTATATTCAGTTCACGCTTGCAACTGAATATAAAAGGAAGAAATTCTAACTGTTCACTAACATAAAAGGAAGAAACTCTTCTAAAGAAATGAGAGCTGGGACTCTGAAGTGCAGTTCTGTGCCAAACAGACGGATTCCGCAGCAAAGTCTGAGACTGTGAAATCACACAGTGCACATTAGCTGGTCCTAACATTCAGAGGGTCACAAGAAGTAAACTGTTGGCATGCTATTAGCATCCTTCTTATTAAAAAGTCATCCAAAATGACCTAACATGACTCCTTTACAGTCCCAGCAGAAAGGCTAAGGATGAAAGGGCATGAAAAGTCACAGAAGGAAATTATTCCCAGGGAGGACAGAGTTCACAGCACATCTATGGGAGAAAACTTTTGTTACTAAGGTCCCATGTAAGCTCTGCAGAGGAGCTAAGAGCTTCAGGAGGGGTTGTGACATCCTTAGAGCACACTAAGACTAAAGCTCAGTCTGTCTCATAAGCTTCTTGGATCAGGGTTTCTGCTGCAGCAGGACTGCAGTGTTTGTTTTCCTCAAATTCTGTTGATACTTTCGGTTTCATTATTTCATCCCTCCTTAAACTGAAATAGGGTCTGAACACCAGGGAACTTGATCCAAGTCCCAAACACCGAGTAATTTCAGATGGTTCAAATGACACTGTTTAGATCCACATCTGGAATGAAATCAGAAGACTCATTCAGTCTAGGAACTCTGAGTGAAGAAAACGTTTAGCGCATTGTAATTAAAATCAATTTTTTTCTTTTGAGCTGACTTGAGGCTATGCTTCATGTCCCTGCACTGTTATCTCTAAGGCACCATTTTCCTGTTCTCAGGGGAAAAATACATTTTACTAGGTAAGAATGAAGCACAGACATGCAGCTTACATGACTGAGTGGATTTTAGCTTCTGCCGTTCTGTTGTAGAAGAGGAGAAGAGCTTCCTTTTCTTGTTGTTTCTGCAGAGAGGAAGATAAATTTATGTGAGTCTCAGAATCGTCTTTTCTTCTTCTTGCTTACAAATCTGGAATGTCTGATGCTGCTAACAAACACTGTGCTAAGAAAAATCAGCCTAAATCACACAATGTGGGGAGTCTTCTATTACCACTCAGTATGGCTGATACACACTCATATTTCTTTGATCACCTCCCTCCCTACCCCCAACTCAATTCCTACAAGTTGGATGACAAGCATATTACAAATAGAGGTTTAGTTGGGAAAGCATTTCCCGACTAAAATGGCAAGAAACACTCTCAAGTCCTTGTAGATCTGCATTAGAAACATAGGAGCTTAGACATGCATTTGCCATCCATAGAAGAAAAACAAATGTAAGAATACATTCTTCCCATTTTGGGCTACATCTGTGTTCCACAGTGCAGCTCCAACAGGCTTTGTAAGGTGGATGGGATACAAGGCAAGATGGAAGAGTAAGTACAAAGACAAAAGAAGCATAAAAGACAATTACAAAGGGCTAATGAGAGAGAAAAAAAGAGAGAGCAAATAGTATTTGACACAAAGGGACAAAGCAAAGCACTTAAATCAAAAGGGGAGAAAAAAAAGCTGATCTGTTTTGATTGTGCTATATATTCATTTAAAATTGTGCTCTCAACAGCTTTTAGCTGCATGTTCATGTGGGTATAGCTCTGACTTTCCTTGGAACAGGGGATGCTGTTTTCCACTGATGTTTTTAATTCAATGTAAAAGAAAATAGCAAGTTCTCCCAGCCTGAAAAAATGAAGGCACCTGAAATACCAACAGCTCCCCATGAAAATATTTTCTGACTTACACTTGCATATCCTTTGGCTATCTTCTTTGCTGCAGCTGCCAAGACAGCTTTGGTTTTTGCGTTAATGCCTTCAGGAGCCACCACAACCATTTTGCGTTGCTTTGCAGGAAGCTGGGAAAGCACATCTGATTTCAGACGTCGGATCATAATGGACTCTTCCAGCAAAACTTTCAGTTCAGTTAAGTTGGATGATCCAGAGTAGTCCCAACCCCATGGCATCTGGCAAAGATCAAAGCACAATTATCAGCGTCAAACTTACAAAAGACTGAGTCTTCTCGTCTGGAGGCAGTCTGACAGTGGAATAAACTTCCAGGAAAGCTGGACAGGGCAAGAACCTGATTATCACTAGGAAATATAGGAAACACTTCCTCTTCAAAAAAACCTTTTCATTCTGAATGGACATGTGCTTAATACTGCCTTCAAAACAAAAACAATTGCCCTGTCTGAAAATAGATTTTAAAGGAAAAGGACTAGAGATGCTAAAAGGCCCAGGGTGGATTTCAATATTATTCTGGATTTACAAAAAGGTGCTCATGGACTATGGGATGGGGGATATGACTTTTGTCTAGCTGCTTCTCTGGAGTTTTATAATACAGCCTGGACAAAAATGGCAACAAGATAGAAGGATATAAATTAATCCCCCCAAAATGGGGAGGTAACGTGCAACTTCCCTTTCTCCTATCTACAGGTATTCAGGGAGGTGCAGAAAACAGAACTGGAGAGAAGGGGAGAAAGGTAGGGATCCCTACAGAGCACTGTGCCAGTGTCCATCCTCACATCACAGAAACATGTTTCTGCTCTCCACTTCTATATGCGGGCAGGCCTACAGAACTCAGTGCAGTTTTTTAAAAGAGATTTTAAGCAGAAAGAGACAAAAATCTTCTCTCACGCCACGAGGACAAACATCCTCAACCCAAATGCCTTCACAAAGACTTTATACTGGTCTGACATGCTCAGTAAATGCTGGATCAAAACTGACTGCTTTTCACTGCAACCTGTCTCTTGATCTGCTCCCTGACATACTCCATTTCTACTGCTATCGTGTTTGGCTCAGAGGTTTCCAACCCTTGCAAAACATAAATAATTTTTGGCTCCAAATATATCACTCAAAGCATTCTCTCTTCAAAGCATCATCACTTCAAAGCTCCTTCGAACAAACCCTTTATTTATTCCACCTTGAAGCACTCACTTCCATACCTGCCCTACACTCCAAGATTCTTTGCATAGACAGGATACATCTGTTCCATTAATCTTAGTTCATCACTTCTCCTTCTGGTAACCTCACAGCCTAAAACTTCTTCTCCAGGAAAGAATAACTAAGCTGACAACCAGCGGTACTAAAATTGTTACTTTCCCCAACCAAAACACCTCTCAACAACTTGTCTTTGGACAGGAGACCAATGAGGTCTTTTACACTGACTTAAAAGATAAAGGAATAGCTTCTTGCTGAAGTTTCACAAATAAGCATATAAAATAAAACTACAGTAAAACTGAAAAACAAGGATCAAAAAAAGATATCTTCCTCATAGTTCTAATTCTAAGCCTTATTTGCAGTGTCACCAAAAAAAGCCAAAAATACAAGCTTTGGTTTTGGAAATACAATCCAAAGTAACCCTTACACATGCATAAATACACATACATGCTCCTGAACTGCATAAAACAGAAATGTGAGGAGCCTCAGCACCAACTACTTTCATCTGCTGTTCCACTCCTATTACATCATATTAATTGCCAACACAGTTTTAACCTTAAAAATCCTTCATATATTTGTCTTCCCCAAGAGATACCTTCTACAACAGGTAGTTTGAAGTAAAATAGGGAAAAGCTCCAAAACATTCCTATGCCCTCCATCCTGCTGTAGAATGGAGAAGACAAAAAATAATTTATAACAACCAGGGGTTAGGAACATTACTGACTTTATTAACGGATAGTGCTTTGATGGAACAGGAAAGAGACCATGCTCTGAGACACAGAAAGAAGAGGAATCAAATGGGTCACAGACAATTGAGACCTCTCTGGTATTCAAAAGTGAATGTTCCTTCTTCTGACTGAGACATAACAGGAAAATCTGCAATGCTATTCCCATACTGTGCTGGTCGGAACCATGAACAACTTCAGATGCTGGCACCTAGAGCCACCACTGCAAGTCATTTGACTTAATCTATTCCTACACAATTATAGTACCTTCCAGTTATCTGTAGCTGGTTCATTCAAGCTAGAAACAATTCAAACCCTAGATACAAAGCTAGTCTGGGTCCTGCAGAGTTATGAATTTGGCTCTGGAAACAGCAGAATGGTATACAGCTAGAGGAAATAAGCCCATTCGGATCTAAGCCAAGCCCTTGAAAAGCCAGCATGGGTATTACTGCACTGCTTTTCTCTGATCCACGAAAAGCTGACTCAGAACTAGCTGGGCTTATTAGCTCTAGGTATGCTGCATGCAAGTTGACAGTGCTGAGCCACAGTCCCTGTGCCCTTTCTCTGCATTTCTTGAAACTCTGTAGAGTCAACAGATGCACAGAACCAGCTGGGATCTGGTGCTACACCCAGCCTAACAAGCCTTTGCCCACACTGCTCAGTGCTCCAGGTGCTAAGTAGCAGGGCCACTAGGCAGCCGAGCAAGACCTGCTATGGGGTCTGGACCACTCTCCCCGGTGTATCTCATTTTACTCATGCAGCCCACGTTTTTTCCACTTTCCAGTTGCATAATAGACAAATGATACATGTGTTTGTGTCCATGTAGTACAATTCATTTCAGAAGAGTAACATCATCATAACTGAAAGAACAGGGCACAGACAGAGCACATATACTACCTACTGTCATATTAAAAAGTATATAGAGGCACAATACCAACAGTATGTTCCAATTACCGTATTTCTTTTATGGTGACTGCATTGCTGAAGAATTTGCAAACAGGGAACATGCTCGTTCTGGGTTGTGCCTAGCTAGTGATTAAAAAAAGGTTGCTCTTGAAACTATTAAAATATATTTTAGTATATCCTACTGGGGGGGGGGAAGAGAAAAAAAGAGAGGGACGTTTATTTTGCCAAAATACACGTGACTTTGGTCCATAACATTCCAGAACAAATGGATCCAAATGTGATTTTCTTACCAAAGTGTTACAGCATCTTACATGAGTGAGTAAACTTATTACAGTGTTAGCAGAAGCTGCCAAATTCTTACAAATTCAGAGCATGTGCTCATACAGAAATTATTTAATATTTGCCAACATCAACCAGTTTGAAAAACAAATTCACAGCATGTATTTTGAGAAACAGACTCAAGCTATTTTGTAAATAACCAGGTGACATTTCAGTTGCTACATTTTTAAGAATAGAAATGCTGAGAGGTTGAACTGCAAACTGATAAACTTTTATTTTATATCTTTTCCAATCACATCTGCAAGATATTTGCAGTTTTCTGCCATGAAATCCATTCTTTTCAAATGGAAAGTTATCAGGATTTAGTTTTAAAATGAATGGTTCAGGTTTGTCAGTTTTTATTTAATCTTACAATGCAATCAGATTTATTAATACCAAAACATTTTTACATGGCACCTTTCATCCTGACAGATCTTCAAAAGCTTTACAAAACCTCTCTGATTCTGTGCAATACCGTTCCCTACAGCCACTTTCAGGACAGAGAGAAGAATCTATCTAAATAATGAAAGCAAAAGCACCACAACAGTTCCTCAGAGAGGAAGTAATTCTAACACCATCTCAGGTTAGAGCCATAAAAAGAAATATGAGGGAGATACTACAATCAAAATACCATTTTTATTCACTCTTAGCTGAGTGGATCTATGACAACCCAATATTCAGAAGTCCCTCTTTTTCTCCCCTCTAATCCTAGCCTCATCTCTGCATTTCCAGCAGTTCCTCTTCTCCAAATAACAAAATTACTTCTAAGTTCACTCTATCTTTTACTGACATTAACTGTAGCAAAATGTCCCAAGTGAGCACTGAGAAGACCAGTAACGTTCAACTGCCTGGTAGAGCTGGGTCAAACTGAGAAACAAAAATTGTACTAGCAACCCTGCAGAGGTTTTGAAGGGGAGCTGATACAGACCGTGACCTCCATGCTGACTTTCATTGTAGGCTGAAAACTCATTTATACAGAACACACTGCTACAACCTGGATTGTGCAGAACAATTTTATTTCTTTTATCCAATTCAACATCCTACCTGAGGTCCATATGCCTCGTAATTGAAGCAACAGCCAGTCATGCAGAACTTTACCCTCAAAGAGTTTATGAAACTCCAAACCTATTCAGACTCGCACATTGCAATTCAACCTTTCTTTTTACTGCAGAAAACCAGAGAGATTAAACTGCATCTCTTCATTTCCCTCTAGGAGGCATTCTGGACACTGCTCAGACAGGAATCTTTCAGCAAAGATAATGAAACTCAGTAGAACATGCAGCCCTCTCCCTCCTTCCCTCCCTCCCTCTGAGCTCTTCCTCCATATGATTCCTGCTACGAATGGAGACATAAGAAGTTTCTGTTTTCTGCTGGGAAAGCAGTGCTTTGCTAACATGAATGCTGTCACTTTCTAGAACTAAAGCTCTGTATCTGTGATTCTGCATGCTAAGTGACCTTACTTTGATCAATGGTATCAGTATATCAGTACTAAAGTCAATGAATTGCTCATGTATCTTGCACATCTGGATGTACATAGAATAGCACTAACCAGCTATGAAGGGAAAAGTGGGCACTTAGATGTAGGAAAAAGGGAACTTAGCAACTTCAGATGGGATTATTGTATAAATCTTCTTAATGGAAACTTGGCATGCATTAGCTACCATCAAAGAGGAAACTTGAGAAAATACAACACATAAAACCCCCACAAATAGACACAATTATTTTTTATAGAATACACTGATGATGATCAGGTTTTTTGTAAATATTTTTGAGTGTTTATGTGCTCCTTTGGCATTTCCAGCTATTATTGCAGTGAATTACTGCCTGATCTTATAGAAAACGAGGCACAAGAAGTGAAGTGGCTTACTCAAGAACAAAGTGGAGCAAGCCAAGTTTGTGCACTGAAGGCCCATGCTCACATTGCCAAGCCACTCTGTGCCACATGCTAATCACTACATGCTTGTCCTTGGCGGAGTTAGAGGGCAGGCCAGATTAGAGGGCTCTTGTTCCAAATCAGAACTCGGTTGTGACTTTGGTTCCCTTCTTTGTGTCTATGTAACCAACACAAAAGAACTCAGAGACTCAATGTACAACAGGCAGCAGCAAGAGCTCTGCTCCTAGCAGCATGTGTTCCAATGCACACAGCACTCTTAGAGATGGCAAATCCAACCACAGATGAACTACCCGTGTGTATAGAGCAAAGCAGAGATTTGCCATCATGGCTGCAACTTCTGGCTTCCTGCAAAGCTGAGATCTTGCAATGCCTGGACTCAGTGACTCTGCTAAAACTACAGCAGAGTAGCTGGCAGAGAGAAGAGAAGTTAATATATTTTAAAATTTTGTTGGGGACCATGTTCATGGCCTGAATTGGGAGAGGGTAGAATACAAAGATGGCCTAGAAGTCTTCAATTTTAACCTACCTGGAGGCATAAAATCCAAAATCCTAAGAGACAAAGGCCTTACATTGTTAAACAACTGCTCAAGCAGTCTAGAAACTGTTGTTTTAATCAATTAGCCCAATCCTGCAACTGCTCAAAGGGCCCACAGTGACTTTGCCCATTCAAAACACCCTAGAGGTAAGTTCTTCTTAGAACAGGCTCCTTCCCCCCAGCTATGACCAATTTGTCATGTAGCTTTTTACTTCAGTGTCCTTCCAGGGCAGATTTTGAAAAGAAGCTTAAGTGCCTCCATGTCTCAGGTCCACTGTTTGTTTGCAACACTAAGAGCTTCTCAGGTTGAGAGTTTTCAAAATGTTGTTGTGGAGTGAAAAGGAGACTTTTCACTTTTCTCAAAAAAGAACATGTAACATCAGACAGGGGAAGGAGAGGAAGGAATAGTCTCTGCTTCAGGGAAAACAAGCTGTTTGCAGAGCTGCAGTGTCCCTGACTGACACTTCCCCACCATCCCACTGAAGTACCTTCTTGGCATCACAGTAGCGGAGGCCAAAGGAATGGAACTGCGGGAAGAAGGCTGGCTGGACAGCCGCAATCTGTGTGTAGAGCTCAGCGGGCCGCGACATGGCAGGGGTTCCCGAAAGCAAGATCACTCTCCTAGCAGCCTGGGAAAGCAAAAATGGAACATCCTCATCATACAGCTTCTAACATAAGCAGCACCTGCTTAGAAGAAATCCCCTACCCCAAGAAAAAAAAAAAAAACAGAACCATTGCTCAAGCAGCCTAAAGGGAAGAATTTGTCACCTTCCAAAAACACTTCTGGCCTTCACTGTCTAAAGACACTCAAGGACAGTGCTTCAAACTTTTAAGAAGAGGGACAAACTATATTACTTCTTATTCATCATGCACATGCTGGAAGGGAAGGAGACATCTATTTTTATGACACTGCTTTGAGAATTTGTATTTACCCATCAGACATGTTAATATCTTATGCTTGGCTCAAGAATTCATTTGTCATCAAATGTCACTGGAATATGACACACACCCCTCTCAGGTACATCCTCACCTCCAGAATAAGTTCCCTTGTAATAAGCCTGCCACAGCAAGCCATGAACAAACCGTCTTGCTCACAAAAGCAGAAGGGATCTAGAAAAGCAGGATGTTTTTTCTTGCTTTTAGTTTTTTTTCTTTTCAAATTCTACTATCAAGGAAACAAAGACCATGCTGCCTGAAGCAGAGCCAGAAGATGCCCACCTGGCAGCCATGGTGGATGCTAGAACATGAGTTAATAAATAAGAATCGTGTAAGAAGATTGTAAACAATGCTTTGTATGGGAGATAGGAAGGAAGGCCGAAAAAAAAAAAAAAAAGAGAGAGAGATTATCTAAAGTAGGTGCTCCCAAAAATAAGTGGGAAAAGATTACATCATAGTACACAAAAAAGTCCAGGATGTATTTCTGCCCTCTTACCTCCAGTATTATATAATTCTATTATTAGAAGAGAGCTATGAATTTCTACTGCTGTAAATTCACATATAGTAGTTAAATTACACAAGCCTTGTAATTTCCTGCATGGTTTAATGCAGGATCATTAAAATAACAATGAGATTCTTGAGTGACATCTGTACCTACAGCTCATTCACGTTTAAATGAAAAAGAAAATGAAATTCTTTTATCATTTCACTGAGATCTACCAGTCACCCAAATCTATTCAGCTGATTCATTCACTCGCCAACCACATCTCATGGAAAAAAGAGTTCACAGATCAGCTACCGGAAATTAATTTCAGGATTCTTTATCAGATATTTATATATAGGCTGTAGTCAAAGTGGGACTTCCCTTCCCCCTCTGTCCAAGCAGATCAGAAGGAGATGTGGTCACCACCAGGATCAGGCAGTTCTCACAATTTTTTTTTTAAAAGCAGTATTTTTATTAAACCAAATAAGAAAAGAGGTCAAAACTTTCCAGGTGTGAGAAGGCAAGTGTTAGTTCACGCAAGACAAAGGTCCCTATGCTGATCAAAAAAGGGACAGGTCACAGAAGCTCAGAAGTTATCAGATCCCGTGAGAGAACAAAATGATAAAGCAGAAATAGGATCAGTTTTTAATATGAAGGTAACAGGAGTAAAACTGAGCAGAGCCTGGACAATATCCGGTGCTTTGCAGAAGTCTTTGAGAAGTTAACTGACACCACCCTGGAAAATCTTTTGAAAGGCAAGACAAGCCAGGTCCCCATTTGCAGAAAACCTCTGAATTAAACTTCTTCCTCCTGGACTAGCAGAAGGGCACTGCTAGGGGGAAGAAAAAAAAAAAAAAAAGTAAACATGGAGGTTACTTGACTACCTGCTCACACAGAAAGAGTAGACTAAGTTTAGGATGGAGTGATGGAGTAGGAGGGAACAGCACAGCTAGAATTTCAATTGGGAGAGCCAACAGAAAACAGCGACACTGGCATGAAGACAGGCACTGAGAGGCTGTGTATTGCCTCAGCTCCTGCCAGCATCCCCAGTCCTATGAACTGCTACCCCAAGAGTGGAGTGGAGACTCCTGAGAGTCACACCCCCATGAAGATTGATGGCTCTATTCACAGCACCATGCTCCTCACCATTCCCTGCCTCTGGTCCTAAAAGTCAGGGGGAATTCAGTCTCTGTGGCCCCAATGGGAAAAGCTCCACTTCAACTGAGGCTTTTAAGAGCAGTAAGACTAAAACTGGGCTGTGTTAGAGTCATGCAGTTAGAGGAAGACTGAATTCCCAAGGAAAAGAATTCAGTCTAACAACAACACAGACACCTGCTTAGTAGTAAGTGAACGAGTCAGCTCATTTCAAATAACCCTGGATCAAGCTAAAGCAAGCAACATTCACTCACAACTGACCAGGACACGCTAAATGCAATATAAAACTAATTGTGTTGAAATGTCTTATGCCATTTCCAAAGCTCCCCCACCCAGGAGCTACATGAGATCAGGTTGGAACACTGATTCCCCAGTAGTAAAAACAATTAGTCAGGGTCCTTGTTCTTTCCCCTATCCCTAAATAGGCACCGAAAGAGGGAATTATTTATACATTATTTGGATTCTAAACTTGTCCAGCTGCTGCTTCTCTATTCACAAATTATTTTTTTGAAGAGCTAGGGTAATTAACCACTGCAAGAATTTAACAAGGGTGTCTTCTATAATTAACCATTTTAAAAATCAAGATGTGAAGTTAAAACAAAAAACAAAACAAAACAAAAAATCTGACAGACACTAGCTCCACAAGAGCTGTGAATAACTCGAAAAAGAAACTAATTCCAGAAAAATCCTATGGAACATAGGTGGTCTGACTAGTTATTCCAGTGGTCCTTTTCAGTCTTAAAAATCCATGAAAGAAAGGAGCCCAAGAAAGTAAAACACTTCTAGGGAGACAAGGTTCCAAGTGTTGAAGACTTATTTGAATCCTGGATGAAAGAGACGGGTTTGGATCACATTCCTTTTGCTAGTGGCAACTCATTTTGAATAGATGCCAACAAAGATTTGCTCCTGCAGAGAAATCTCTGTTGATCACTGCTTATTCTTGTTTCCTCCTGAACCTTCTGTGGTGTCAGAAGTGACAGTTTACCCTCCTTCTTCCAAGGTTTGTAACAACAATATGGAACAGCAGCTGCAGAAAATAAGATCTCAGTGACCAGCAAGGACTTTCTAGCAAGAGCTGATCTGTCATCAACTGTTACATATTTCCACATAGAACCAACAGCAGCTCCCCGTTAGCATTTAGGCATGAAGTGTCATCTTCCCCAACAGCATACCTCTCCCTCATGTATCCCTGTGACTGTTCTTGCAGCTACTTTCTTGGGAGAGTACTTAAGAGAACTCAGACGATGATTTGATTACTGGAGACCTGTTTTGTAGCCCTCATTTACAGAGCAATGCAAGACAATTGTGGCATTGTAGCACTATATTTGCACACGCAATACATCAGCCAGACTTAATTCCCCAGCTGTGACAACATTTACAAAAGACACTTTTGAAAGTCAAAGAATAATTTATGAGGTGGTAACCCCCTAGTGACACTTACTTTAAGGTTAAAACCCAGCACCCAACTGATTCCAGGCGAGTGTGGGGGGGGGGAGTTATGCCACAAAGAAATAATTGAACATGCAAAGAGCCTCATTAACATACAATGACTCTCTCTGTTTTAAATGAATTTCACAGCATGAGCTCTGCCATATGCTAACAGACTGACACACTTATTTAAAAAAACATGGCTGGTTCAGGAGGAACAATTACTTGTGTCCCCAATTTTTGCTTACTCTGTCATTTTGAACTGCTTAGCATAAGAAGAACACACTATCCTGACAGATGAAAAATTTGAGAGTGACCGTTAAATAACAGAGAATCACTTGATGAAATGTAAGATTTGATAAAGGGAAGGGGTTGCAGCTGTTTTGGAAAGTCCATTTCTGCACTTGGGTGAGATAGTAACCTGCATTTCATAGCATGACCCTATAGTGGGCATGCCAAAAATATAAACATCTTTTTCACTTCTTAAGCAACACTCAAACACAGAATGTGTGTCCAGTGGTGATGATCACCTACAACTGGAGTAAGCTATATGACTTCCCTACTTCAAGAAGGAAGGGAAATTGGAAATTGAGAAGAGAGCTAAAGATGCAGCAGAGGCCTTGAGGGCCCACAGCTTCTCTGATTTCAGGACAAAGTTCCTTCTCTCAGTGGGTGACAATGAGCAAAGGCTTCTTTATCCAGTCCCTATGGAATTTTAATGCCTAAAGACAGCAGCTATTTGTTTTGCACTGGAAAGGGAGACATTTCTGTTTCCTCTTCACCTTCAGCATTGACCTATTTCCCTCTATTATTTTTGAGCATCTCTTTATTAAAACAAGCACGTTCAAAGAGTATCCAAGAAGGAATGCTTTAAATTTTTGTACTGTGTTGAAAATTCTTTTCCCCCGGGTTTATAAAACATTAATTTGTATTTTTTATTTTACTATTTTTTTTTTAATTTTAAATCAAAAAGTAATCTAGGACTAACATTTGTTTTGCTAGTCCTGGCATTGCTCTGTACGTAAGCTTCAAAGTTTCCTTTCCTTTTTTTATTTATTTTATATTTTGCAATGTTTTTCTCAATATTTAATAGTTTTTCCATGTTTAGATTTTTTTTTTCCAGTTACACAATGTATTTGGACTTCCATAATAGAAAGAGAGACCCTTAACCCTGCACACATCAGGACACGCATCATGCTATTTACCTGAACAGCAGCTCAAAAGGAATGCTCACATGAGTAATATTACCCAAATGCTGTGGAACAAAGCTCATACAGAGTACAATGGAAATAAGTCCATTTTATGCCACTGGAACCTTTGATTAGGTAATACTTTTATTTCTCAGTTTCTAACCCAGTTTTTCACTATAAACTTACTATAAGGCTTCCAAAATCTCATCCATGTTCCATTGGGACATTCCCCAGTTTCCATTGCCTTGTGATACTCCATGCAATTACAGAAGAACAAAGACCACGCAGCATTTTGGCTGGTCAAAGGATGTAGAATCCTTTTCACCCAAGTCCCCAGGATACCCCTCCACAGATCAGTGGAAAACTTAAACTTTGTTGTTTCTTCTTCATCTACTTCCCCTGGGGCTTTGCTGTTTTCTGAATACTGGTAGCACACATAATCCCTCTCCAATGCTCATGTCTGTGGGCCAGTCTAACCTTGGAGGAAAAAACAAAACTTGTACAAAAGCTGGAACACCACGACATCTTTTTGCCTCAGAGAGGGACGCGTAGGGCAGAGGCATAGGGAACAACTAGTACTGAGAGCAAGCCCAAGAGAACGTAGTTCCAATTATGAGACTGAAAAAAAACAGCAAGGTGACAAGTAGGTCCTATTATTGATTGTCACACCTCTGGATTAGGGATAGAGACAAGCCAGGCCTGACAATGGCAGCTCAGCTAAAGCCCAGCAACATGAGGCTATCCTCACTTTGACATGAATGAAAACAAGAAGAAAGGACCCCTCAACACAGTAACTTCTTTCCCCCTTGAGTACTATCAGAGATGCTGAAGCTGGGGACAGATCTCACACAGCTGTTGGCACAGACTGGTCGGCATGAAAGCTGGCTGAGTTTGAAAGCAGGATTTTTGCCACATGCCAAGACATCAAAGGACTGTTTTCTACTACAGCTTTCAATCCATCCACCTCCATATTTTTGGAGGGATGCACACAGGCTATGTACAAACTCCACCACCTGACTCGGCATAGGCAGATGAAGCATTCTCCTCCATATACAAGTCGGCACACCCACAAGTTTGCACATCCACAGGGAACTTGAAGGCAATAAGAAATCTTGCTGCTGCTATCTCAGATCACTCTACTGCACTGTTTGGGTAATGGTTAGTTCCTCCCCCCAAGTTTTGGTCAATAAAAATAATTGGGCACAACACATCTATATGCTTATTCTAAAGTGACGGTAATTTAGGGCAAGCTACCAAGTAGGGAACATGGCACCGCATACACACAGCCGTTATACAGACACATTAAAAAGTCTTTCTGATCACACTTCCCACTGTCCTCAGGCAAAACTTTCCCAAATCTCTGTCAGGTTAGCAGCAAAATCTGTCATAAAAAACATTGAGTGCTACGCAGAGAAAAAAAAGTTTGTTTTTTTGTTAAATATAAACAAAACGTCTAAGAGTTCCCAACTAACAGACTTAGACCACGTGTTTAACACGTGGCTCTGCTTGACAATGCCATACCGCACTTGCTCCACAATATACACAAGACAGCAGGAAAAGATGAATTATAACTGAGGGGTTAAAAATATCATTTCATTTTGAAAAATTATCAATGTCTTCAGATATTAAAGATTAAAGTTAGGCTTAAAATGCTGTAATCATGGGCTAAATATTTCAGTGATGGAAATTCAGCTTGGCTTTTTAGCAAGGCAGATTCAAAATTAATAAGCAAGTTAAGTCATCTTTATTATGAATTTATTGATTTAATCTGATAATTATGCAGTTCTGTCTAGACATCCATAACATTTCTTATATTTCAGTTAATATTCAAGTGGAGAAGCCACAGGAGCAGATTCTACCAAGATAAAAAGAGCCCATTAAGTACCAATGAAAGAGACACTATCAGGCTCAAACATTTCAATTTAGACCTGGCCAGTGTTGTTATGGACTCACAAGTCTTTGTAGCAACTAAGGACCAGAGATCACATTTCTTAGGGTTTTTTCTTTTGTTTCTCTCCCCATAAGCAGTTCAAGGCTAAGCTTTCATGCTCAGAAAACACATCACTACCTGCTATTCTAGAAAGCTACTGAAGCATCCCATGTGACATTTGGGTAGAGTTAAGGGGTGTCTCACAAAACTTGCATTACAGCAACCAAGGAGGCTTGAAGCCAGTAAGACCAGAGTCTTGAGTTGGCTCTGAATCTCCTAAGGCCTGGAGAGGATCAGGGCACAACAATGGCTTGATCAACCCCCCCCCCCCCCAAAGTCTTAATTTCACATGCATGGCTTTTATCAGTGAGGACCTGGAAAAATCAGAGCTCCTGTGACTTTAACCCCTTTAGGCACCTTACTTAACTTTCATTTCTTTAGGAGGTTGGGAACCTCACAGGAAGTACAACTAACTATGGCAATTTAAGAAAGTTTAAAGCAGATTAAGGCCAGCAACAGTTAAAAGTGGCAATGCCTGGAAGGTAGACACAGCTTCAGTCAGCTCTAGGGCACTGGTTACAGCATTGACATAGCTTCACATTGCAACCTTAAGGTAGGCACGTTGCTTCTGGCACATCAGGCCCTACTGAAGGGCTTGCCTTAGGACACAGCCTTATCTGGTATATTCTGAGCTCCTACCCTGTGCTCCTCTGTACTGCTCTAGTCCTTTTAATGAAAGAAAAGCAGAAGCAAGAATATTATCCTCAGGTCTCAAGCTTTTAGCAACAATTAACAGCAGCACATTTATCAATTGCTCTTATTCAACAATCTCAAAGTATCTTGTAAAATACTGAAATGCTCCCATTTTTACTATATTGACTATTTACTATACTGTCACACTGCCTTGCTAACTTGATACAGATGACACAGTACAGTTGTTAAATCTAACATTCAAGTAATGAAAACTCCTCATATCTTGGCTGTTCTTTCATATAAGAAAAGATTGCTGTGATGCCCTGTGCCAGTAGTGAGCACTACATCACTAGTAGTTGAGGACAAACCTGCCAAATGGCCTAGTTTCCTGGACATCTAATAGCAAATGCTCTTAAAAGGTTCCAGTCCTTTCCTACTGCATGCTTTTTACAGGTGAGAAAATGCATGGCGCAAACATGAAACTCTTAACACTTTCAAGAGACTGAAATTCAGTTTCAGAAGCATCAGCTGTCAATTCTGTATGACCAGTGATGTGACAGTAAAAAAACTGTAAATTCTCACTAGGTTCATAAAGGTGATTAACCTCCACTAAATAGGATCCCATCCTTTACTCTCTTATATCTTGTAGCCCGCAAATAATTTTGGCAAGATGATTCTTACAAAACTACACGTAGAAAACAATGAGGCCACTTTCTGAGTATTCTGCAGTGAGATGAAGTTGCTACTTTCCACTGTTTTAGGACATATATCCCCGGTATTGTACTTCAAATTGCTCATAAAATTGGGCCTCCTACTCAGTTTCCAAACATTAGAAGCCTGAAGCATTTCCAAAGCCAACAGAGGACAAGCATCAGGCCTTTAAATAGAATGATGAAGTTATCATTACAAAGACAACAACCTTTGGCTTACCATTAACAATCTCCCAAATAAAAGTTGGTTGTTATAAAGCCATCACAGATCTTCTCTTTTAAGCACACTTACTGTCATTTGCTGAAAAAGAACTGGATTTATCTTGTTCTAAGGTACAAAATCTGCTGTGTCTAGAAACTAGAGGTAACTTTAATCTGCCAGAGACTACCAAGGGGACAGTCTGATTCTTTGATCCTCAGATGTCAGGCAGATATTAAAATTTTTTACGTTTCTCCCACCATCACATACTTCAATATCACCTCCCTTCTGTGGGCCACTTGTCTTGCTGCCCCCACTTCCTCCCTCAGTGCTGTACATTTAGGCAGCAGGAGCACTCCTGAACCCCAGCCACACATGTACATTGGAAGCTTGCAGTAACACAGCAGAGCCCAAGCCCAAAGCCACAGAAGGAACCCAGGTACTTTGATATACAGCAGCAATTTGAGGGCCACGAAGTATTGCATATAATTGATGATGATTACTTACTTTAAATAAGCTGCACTGATACTACTATATTGTTTGTACTCTCCATGAATACATTCAGTGAGTTTTGGCATTTCCTTTTCCCCAGGGGAAACTGAATTCCCAGCACCATAAAACAAGTCAGTGGCAGTATCAGGATTAGATCAAAGGAGCTTCTGGATCTCTTTTGTTGGGCCTCACTATCAAACATTCGTATGGAAAGAGGCAGCTAAGCCAGAAACAAATTCTACTCTTTGATCAATAGTGCTACTTGGATTTTCAGTGGCACAACAGCAGATGTGAGCTGCTGACACCTAAACCTGGTGTACAGAGCCTTTAGAAATGAACTGCTGAAGGTCTGGCACACAGCACACGCACCTTGAGAAGAGGCATGGCAGCTCGGCATCGTGCAGTTTTTACGTTCTTTAGGAAATGAGATTCATCCTGAAACAAAACAGGCACAAAAATGAAGAGAATTCTGAGCCACAGTCCAGCTCCTGGATAAAGAACAAATTCCCAGCATCCTTGTCTATCTAATATTACAAGGCTATCATCATAGAGGAGGTTTCAAGCGCTGGGATGGTCACATCAAATTCTAAACATGAAGACAGCAAGGGGAGCAGCAGACTTCCTGCACTAAAATCCACAGCTGCGAGCAAATGGAATGGAAATCAAACCTTAAAGTCATGAATCTCAAACAATCACAGCAAGTGAGTAGAGGGGGGAGGAGAGGGGAGGAGAAAGAAAAACACTGTTTCCACCACTGATATTCATTTGCCACTATGTGACCTTTAAATGCAGCAAACACAGGAGGCCTACACACTGCCACTTCCCTAAATGAAAGGGTTAATGAAAAACACAAGGAAAAGAGAAATCTAATTAGGATCCAACTGTTTTGCTGATAGGGCTCACCAGGTGGATAATAGCCTCCTACTTGGGACATCACCCCCAAATAGGCTCCATTTCTACTGCTATAGCTAGGCAGAACTTAGACACAAAAGTAATCGGCACCCTCCAAGGGTACATTCTCATCTTGCCACGTGTGGATGAGCAAGCAACCATGCATGCAAGACAGTGCAACTGCTTAGCCTCCCAGGCACAGCTTTCTCCCTCCCACTTAACAAAGAAGCTACATTAATGGCCCCAGCAGCAAAAGAAGATTGGAAGAAAAAGCAAGGAAGCACAACACTCAGTAGGACTATTCTCATCTGTAAAAACTGGGTCCAAATCTGAACATACAAACACACGGAGGGAACATCTGTCAGCTCAGGGCTGGTTAAAGGTACCAGAGCAACAGTCCAAGAGCCCAAGCCTCTCCACCCCAAACAGCAGCACACACAAAGCAACAGTCTGCATTTCCACCCTCCTGACAGAGTGTCTTGGGAGTGGGTGGGGAAAACCAATCCCCTCATGAGAAGTTTGGTCTCCAGGGTCACCTCTATTCCCATCTTCCCAGTTGCTGCTGATAAACAAAAGGGCTATTAAGTTCCAGTTGTCATAATTTTGGGGACAGGTGCATCTGTTTGCTGAAAACCAGGCTGAGAACATTGAACGCTCACAAGCAACTATGTCGACACTTTTGGTCTCTATTGATCCAAGCTGGATTTGAAACACTAGATGTCTTGAATTTTTGCTGATATCCAGAAAAATGCCTATTGCCATGGCTCCTAAAAAAGGTTTTAAATGGATTTCGAAGTCATTTATAAAAGAAGTGATAGAAAAGATCAAAGAAAGTTTAATGCACATTTTCAGTGAAACACAAGCAAAAGGAGATTTTGATGCTTTACCCACACACACTTGGTGTTGAGGGGTTATCTGGTTTACTGGAAAAACACTGAAACCAGTCTGAAGTGTGATTCCCTCAAACAGATAAAACTCCAAGACTATTATACTGACACTCCACATGGAGCACCCTGTTCTCCAGCCAAAGGACATGCCCAGACACGAGGAAATTGGAAGCATCATATCCAATAAAAGAGAAAACAACCTCAGGAATCAAAAAGGCGAACAAACTCTACTGGCTATCTCAAAAGGTTTCAGAGTAATCTACTACTTTGCTCATGAACAGAGCTGTGATCACAGCCACAATTACAAGATAATTTCAGTCCTAAATAAGGCCTCCTAGCACTTCTCTGCTGTACAATGCAAAGGTTACCCCACTTGCAGCATGCAATTAACTTCAAAGATTCTAGTACAACACTTACAATAATAACTACTTGGAAAGTGCCTTTGAGTTGCTTGTCCATCTTGCTGAGGAGGTCAAAGCTGATAATGTTAATCAAGCTTGCCGTTAGGTTGTCTTTGCCAGTCACTATGACGTTGGTGCTGCCTGGACTCAAGGATGGAAGCCACCTGTGAAATGCCTGGAGGAGAAGAGAGTGATTAATTGCATTCTGGTTCTCATGTCCTCTACCAGGATCCCAAAATCCTTTACAAATTATAACTTGGCCCCCTGATGAATGCTTGGAACATGGGGCCACCCCACCCACAATTAAAGATCAGCCAGGAGCACAGAAGGGATAAGCAGCCTTCCCAAGCCAACACCACTAGTAGCAGGAAGTTCAAGCACAGAATCCAGGCTATAAGGCCAAATCCACCTTCCGCAACTAGGAAGACTTGAACAGTGTTTATTCTTACTTCTTACTGAAAAAGAAACTCTGATCTGCAGTAGAAATGTGCATAACCTCCTGACAGTTTTACTTGCTACACTCAGAACCACAACAGGAATGCAATGACCACTGCTGGCAGGGAAATTTACGGTTTTCCCATTCAACAGGAAACTTCAGGCTGTGAAATACAGACTTTTAGGCAGTAAATATTTCACGCTACAGCAGCGTTTACTCCACAGTGACAATGAAATACAACTCCTCCTGGTGTTAAAAAAAACAAAAAAAACCACACACAAACAAAAAAAACCCTCTTCCACTACCCCTCCCCGCTATAAATAAATAAATCAAAATCAAGCTATCAAGCTGACACCTCACCAGCTAGCTGCTCTATGACAGCAGCTGAAATACATATGGTGATAGTTATTCAAAACAACCTCTTGAAATGCTCCACACCCCCAAGGAGAATATCTTTCCCCAAACCCATCTGTTAGGTACTGAGCACCCACCATTTCCCTTGTAATTCTGTCCCCAGGGACACCAACCTCTCTGTAGAGAACTGACTGGGGATATAGCAACAAGGGTCTGGTCCCTACAGAAACATATCCAAGGACTGATGATGGGAAATGGCATCTCTGCTCCAGGTCCTTCACTTGTGGAAAGCCCCCAAGCACCATTCCTCTCCTCTGTTTAGCAACTACACACAGCAGCCAGATGAGTCAAATACCAACAGTACTTGAGGAACTAACAACTAGCCATCCTTCACCACTTATTGCAAGCACCACAACCGAAATGGGCCAACAAGTAGACAGGGTTAGATCCCAGGTGAAAAACATATGGCTGATGCTAAACTAAACTGAGACAAAGGTGACAGCAGTGGGAAAGAAAGTATTTGAAAGCTCCTAGGCGTACTGCCCTCCCCTTTTGTAAAGGGTACGTGCCTAGTCCACACTGTGGAAACGATCCCAGATTTTTCATTTGATGATGACCTTTGTCCAGAAGAAATGTTTTGAAACTCCCTGAGCAGAGGACCTGCCCTGACACAGCCTTAATTATTGAAGTTTCAGTGCTGAACTCCAAATGCATAGAGCTGCAGCACTTCTCACCTGAAAGCATCTCACACCTTCCTGCTAGCTTCCTATGGCACCCTGAATATACAGGCACTCAATGGCATAAGCCCAGAGTGCTAAAAAGAGCGAGCCTACAGCCCTGAGATGAAGAGAATTTCTGGGAACTCAGTTCCAGAGACACAAGAACTCCTACCTTTAGAGTAGGATATATCTATGCAAGAACTGAGAAGATTAGAGCCTATAACAAACTTCACCTTCTTCCACCTTGCTGTAACACATTTTTCTTAGACCTGCATCTTTCACATACCCACAGAGCAACATGAATAATTTTAAAGCAAATGTCCTAACATAGCATCTCCTACAACAGCCTCCTGGGGCAGGGGGGGTGGAGAGAAAATTGAGCATTCAAATAAAAAGCCTCAGACTACTTAAAATCTCTTTGAGCAGGATGTGGGAGTTAAGCTGCAAGTGTCTGGTATTTCAGGAAACCAGGTCCCAAGTTGTTCCCAGTAGGTATTCAATAGGAGCCACGATTTCTGGCTAGGTGTTGACCCATAGATCTAGAGGTCTTTGAAATACCTCCTTTTCCTTCACATCTCAAACATAATTAGCCTTACTGCCTTGTTCAGAAAACTGCAGGAATTTTCATATTTTTCCTCTGTCACCCAACACTTTGTTGCACTACTAGACATGAAAACACAAGCCAAGATACTCTAACAACCAGGTTACAGTATAAAAACAGCAACCCCCCAACCAATATACTTCTCATCAATGCAACATCCCAGGAAAAGATAATCTCCCATCCTCTCCTGCTCAGGCATGAAATTATTATCCTAAAACCTCCAGCTCACCTTTTTCTTCCAAAATGAACAACCCAGCAGCCTCAGTGTACAAACCACGTACATCTGCCACCAGTGTACAAACATGGTGATTTCTTTCAAGAACATACATTTCCCATCCTTATGAGCTTTCTCAGGTTTCTGATTAACAGTGATAAAGGACTCGGAGGACTTGGCACAAAGGACAGGCCAAAAGACATATCATGACTGACACTTACTGATGATAAGGAGGCCTCTTGAACAGAAGGGAAAATTCCAGCATTTGGGCTTCTATTCCAGCCAAGGGGCTGGCAAGGCCTGCTGTAAAGGGCTTGAATACAACCGATAATTGCTTGCATGCAACTACTGTCTTTGGCATTGATGAGTAAAATGCCTCCTTGAAGCCAGCTGACTGATAGGAACAAAACAAATCTCTTTGTTACACTGGGTCAGAGGAGACATTTGCTTCCATTTTCCCCCTTTCCAACTAATCAGCTGGACCACAAAAAGAGAATCGGCCAATACAAGAATTATATACATCACATGGTCAATGCCAAGGAATTCCCCCTCTCTCAAGGTTCTAAATGGGTAGAAATTTTATCTTCTCCCCATAAAATACATGCTTTTAAAAAATTTATTTAACCTGTAAACAGAGTGCAACACAGAATAACCATCATACATGGCCTCTCCTGGGCCATCCACACACAGTTCAGCTGACAGTACCTCTGCCCATGTAAACCTCACAGAGGAAGGAGTCACCACCAGCAAGGGCCATTCCTTTCGGTAATAAGCAGCAATGCAGATCGCCTGGATAGTCTTGCCCAAGCCCATGTCATCCGCAAGAAGTAAACGTCCATTTCTTAAAATTGCAAAACTGGGGAAAAGAGAGAGGAGAAATAAGTAAGAGTCAAGAAATGGTTTAAAGTCTGTCCCTGCAGCTAAGAAGAACACAACTCATCATCTGCCTAGAGCAGACAAGGAACTCTTTCTAGAAAAATTAGGGAAGAAACAGAACTATCCTTCTGCAAACCATGGATGACACCACAGTGAACAGTGTCAACTGTAGTAAATGTCTTCAGTCCACTCCATTGCACCTGAAAATTACAAATGCCTTTGCAGATTAAATCTACACAGTGGATCTCTTGGAAGTGATCCAGATTCTTCAGTAATCTTCTCACTCAGCCTTAACACAAGTGAGCAACACAGACATACACATGCAGACATGTGCGCGCGCACAAATCTTCACTCAGAGCTTGGAAGTTCCTAAACAGGATGGCTCAGCCTAGCTCTTAGAAACCTTGATCTCATAAAAGGAGTAGTCTCAAGACTTTAGCACATTCTTTCCATGATATTATTCATGTTCCTAGAGTTCATTCTGGTCAGGCTAAGAAAATACTATTAATAATAATGCTATTTTAATATCAGTAGGTACAGACTTTCCTGGACTGCCTCTTGATGTCAACAACTACTGACCACATATGGTGGGGATATTAAAAAGGTTTTCTTTATGTACAATTAAAGATTTTAGATCTTTCATGGCCTGGGTCCCACTTCCTGAAACCTTCCCACATGTAGCTAATATTAAAAAAAAAAAAAAAAAAAAAAAAGCGCAATTGGGTAAAACAAAAAATGACCTTACCAAAAACATCAAAAAGTCATAGGACACTTAGGCATATACTGAATCAACGCAGGGAGATCAAAGCATAATTTGAACAACTTTAATACTAGCAAAATGCTGTTTCGCACCTGACTCATAACGAAAATTTCTAGATAGAAACCAGGTAGAAATATGGACTAGGTATGCCACTCAAAAAAAAAAAAAAAAAACATTTTTTTTAATCCACCAAGAGCTTATCCAAGCCCCAGAGCGTAACCACCCAAGACATTGTAGAAATGTGGAGCCCTCCATGGAAGGGGATGAGAACAGAGCATCAATATAGAGCACCCAATTCTAGGCAAAGGACTAGCTCTGCATGAGCACAGGACCTACTTCACACCTTCCCGCTGAAAGGGCATGAGGCTCGTCACAATTTTGGAGTCCACTACTGAAAGGTCAGCATCAGGAAAGTCCACCATCTGCGACGTAAATCTCTCTATTTGAGTAGCGAAGGTCTGTATTACTGCCTTGGGCAGTGGCTCCACTTCTACTGACACAAGACTCTGTACCGCTTCCACTGCAAAGAACAGAGCAGCTTATTATCAGAAGGGGCAACATACACACAGCTTACATTACCGACATCATGGTGCATCTGTTGACCTCATCAACAGCATACTTCTTGTCCTGAAACAGCTCAAGAAAGCACTGCATCATGCGCAGATGTTGGTCTGGCCTCTTCCCTGAAGTCTATTTCAGCACCACATGATGAATCACATCCCCTCCCCTCGTATTTAGACTTGGCTATAAAGAACTAAAAATGTCTGATGTCTGATACCATCATTCAAAGATGACTGCTGCTAATACAGCTGGAGCTGGATTATTCACATTGCACACAGCTTAGAGCACACTTAGGAATAAAAGTAGGGATTTAAACAAAAAGCTCTCCAGTGCCTAGAAGGCAGGGGCATCTTGATCTTGGCCTTGGGATTTGCTTTAAACACCTCTGATGTCTCTACCAACCTTGAGCACGTGATCAGAAGCTATCTGAGACACAGTTACCTAAAGAAGGCCATATATATTCAGCTTTGCAACCCCTTTTCTCCTGTTCTTCCCTAAATTCACACAGGTTTCACTCTGTGTCCATTGCATCATCCCTCATTCACCCGCATTCAGATAAGAAAACAGGCAGCGCCTCAAGTCTCAGAAGACCTGCTCTTGTACCACCCTCAGTACCACCCAGCCATCCTTCAGGGATGTGGCACTGACAGCAACTCCTGGCTCAGCCAGCGTTTTCCCAGATGGAAGTGGTTCACAGGCCTAAACCAGCCCACAGGCAGCCACTTGAACCCCTCACCACTATTGATGTTTCACCCATGCAGCTCCTCACCGTCATCTGCAGCACAGAACTTTTCCAGTCAAATGCTCCGTCATGCACAGACATTGGGGCCTTCATCTTTTGTTTTGTTTTGTTTTCCATTTTGTCATAACAAGCAAAGCATCAGGGCAATTTTTCTCCTAGACAATCTTATTTCAGTTCCCTCTGGCAGCCTTCCTATCCCACCCCAGAAAGATAAAAGTATTTCTTATTTCAACAGTAAGTTTTTATGAAAACAAGTACCAGTTTAAAAGATGCAGTAAGTGAGCTGGGACCAGGAAATCATGTTTAGTAATCAATTTTTGGCCACTGAAGGAGAAAAAAAGACATCTCTACACTAGGCACACCAATGTATGTGCACAGAACCTTTACTGTGGGAAGTATCTTTTCTTTATTTAGTGCTCAGTTTGTATATGAAGCCAGGAGGATACAAAACAACTCCTTTTGCAAAAATAACCACAGCTATGCAAACTGAAAGAAGGACTCACTACATCACCAGTAAATGCACCTCCAGAATTCAGTTGGATATTTTAATTTTAGTCGTTATCTCCAAAAGGAAAGCAGCAGAATGGACCCCCTGCTATATGAAGGGGGAAAGCAATTCTAAGAAATATACATATGAAAAGATTTCCATTTGTGGCTGGGCAATAGCCCAAACTTTTTAAACTCTCCAGTTTAATTTATACTTCTTCAATAGCAGGAACTCTCTCCACCCAAAGTACAGCACTAACTTGTTATTACACTCACAGACTGAGCTATGTGTTAGCATAATTGCTACAATTTGCTCACTGATAATTCTGTTGCTATTGTTCCGTACATGAGCTGGGAGAGTGATTAAGATATATCTGCCACCAGCATGAATCATCCAACAGACATTTTTTACTGAAGTGACCTTTATACAAAGATGACTGAGCAACTAGGCAAAGAGACATTAACCTCTACAAACAGTTCCCAACTAACGAATATCACTGCAGGAAATGGCAACCAGCCTTTAAAAAAATGTTTTGAAGTAGGTAAACAAACAGGCACAAAGCTAGTGCTGTTCCTCAGAGGCACGTGCTAGAAGCCTCAAATGCCCTCACAATTAGATCCTGCAAGAGCATCTACAAAGAATTTTTTTTTTTTCATTCCTTAAACCTGTGGGATTCTGAATATTTCTTCTAATGTGAAAAACACTGCACTAATGTGACTGAGAGTTATACGCTCTGGGAGATGCTGAGTTTGCTCAGACTGCCTAGCATGTGCTACTGGATCAGGCCCATTGCATGTACAACAGATCCTTTCTTGCAAAGTGTACGAGATCATCAACTCTCACTGAAATCGGGGACTATCAACATCCTAATTCTGGAGTTTCCTAATGAAGTCTCCACCAAGACACACTCATTTGTCCTCATGATAAAGAGTTGCCTTTTCTACAGAGCCACACCAAGTGGCTTTCAGCCCTACAACTATTACTAGTGTTCCTGAGGCATGCATCATAGAAGCACGCAGATATTCAATTATTAAACATACTTTATTATCCTGTGGAAGCAGGAGCCAATGCTGGGGCAATACTACTCTAGCCACAGCATTTCAGCTCTCTAAGGACTAGTGCAGAGCATCTTGCCTATTATCTTTCTGAAGTTTATCCCAATCAAACTCCGCAGCCGCATACCCTCACACAAGTACTAAGACAAACACAGCAGGACAACTGGAATGGTAAATAATAATTATAATACTTAGTATTTATGTAATGCTTTTCATCTCAAAGCACAGTACTAACTTAACATACAAAACTAAGAAGCAGATGTGCTGGGAGCATGTTGCTGAGATTGGACTGCTCTGCAAAGTGGCATCCATCTTTTAAAATAACACAGTTCTATGTTTCACTTCAGTGAGTCACAATTTTGCCAGCACTGTACAGATGCAAAAAGGCAGGAGTCTACTAGTCTACTCCTACCCAGGAATGAACACTGTAGCAACACTAAGCACTTTGATTCTACTCAAAAAGGGAAAACAATGCTCTCTAAAGAGATTTTTTTGCAAAGTTTTTTTTAAGCACCTACCAACCTAGCACTGAACCATTTTAGAAGAACATGAAATTCTGTAGAGAGCATCTGCATTCTTCCATGAGACAAACAAGTAGTGTTTCTTGTTTGCCCCACAATCAACTCAGCTATGGGAAAGCAACCTCAATTCTAACCTGCCTCATACATCAACTAAAAACCTAACAGCTGTGTGCTGTCTGCAAAGCAATTATTACTAGCAGTAATATATGAGGCTGAACAAAACCAGCTAGGCAGTGAGCACCCAGACAGAGACTGTGGATGAACTGGTTGTTACAGAAATCATCAGTAGACTTGAAAACCTAGTGCCCTGACCTGAAAAAGAAAATTTGCTGGGTGTGAAATGAAACAGCATGACACCATACACACTACTTAAATCTTGTAGCAAACTAAAGGACGAGCTGGCAATAAAACAGCCTGACATGTGTTTGTTCTATGCTCTCTTCTGAGCAAGAAGTGGCTGTGCCAGATTCAGAATTGATGTATGCACAGAAGGGAGCAAAAAGCTGCGGGCAGGCTGGCAATGAGGAGACAGTAAGACAGAATTTCTATAAGGACGAGAAGGCCTGGCAGCCACTGTGCCTCCCTCTTCAAATCTGGCAAGTGGGAAGAGAGGAGCCCATTCTCCTGCAGCTCCTTAAGTTCAGGTTACGCTGCAGTACTTTATGGGCAACCAAAATTACTTTTTTTAAGGGTAAATCCATGCATGTGCTATAAGAAACTGAACAGAGATTTCCTGACACAAATCCTGTCTATAAATATTTGTGCAGAAACTGACACAGAGCCACCCTCCTGATGAGGCCCCTAATGGACTACCATTAATAACACACATCTATGAAGTTTTGAGTACAGGCAAACAGTGTAAACATTTGACAAAATGGGAAGACACCTGCTTTGTGGTTCATTAGCAGCTCATCTCCCCAGAGCAAAAAGGCCTAGCTCAAGAAATGAAGTTAGAATTCATTTCCCTACCCAGAAAGTAGCCCTTGATAGGAAAAAGCATCTACGCACTTAGTTTGGGATAGTCCTCCAGCAGGAAACTCCATTTTCTGGTCTTCATATCTGCAATAGTTACAACAAACATTGTCAAAAACTGTTTTTTAAAAGACTGAATTTTCTGTCCATAAGAATACAGCTATCCATCCATATCCTCTACATTTTAGAATTGCTTTAAAACAATTCTTATCTTGTCTAGCAGTCAATTCTCTTCCCTTTGCCTTCATGTGAAACAAATAGTGTGAAGAAGACTTAAAAGTATGGATATACATCTAGAAGTGATGGTATCACTGGAGCAAGCCAAGGTCAGTTCCCCAAATGAGCCACTGCAATTAACCCGTCTGCCAAAGATTTCAGCAACCGCTTTCTCTTCACTGTGGGAAGGCATGAAGAGTGCTCATGAAGGTTCCTATTCATTATTCAACAAACTCGGATTACAGTTAGTAACACAATCACTTTCAGTTTTTTCTCCGTACCCTATAAAGGATGTTCTCAACACTGTACAGAGGAAATTGCCCAAATCTTCAGTACCCAAAATGCAACATGAAGGCCAGATCTGGCTTCCAGGTTTACTTCAGGATAGCTCCTGCCTGCAATTTCCAGGGAAGGCAAAGTGAACCCAGAGTCAGCTGGAGGCACAGTTGGAACTGTGTAGCCCTGTAATAAGTATTGCCATTGCTAGTAACAGGCATAAGCTTTGTACTGAGTTTGTAAGGCCTCAGGACTGAGACTTGTCAGGCCTGCTCTGTCAGAAGTTTTCTTGAGCTGTCTGTAGCTTTGTTATACTTGGTCTAGCTGTGACTGCAATTTCTAACTGATCAGTTGTCCATGGCTAATTTGTTCTGTTTATCTTTGTGTGGTACAACCATAGCTTTATGCAGATAGCAGTAACAAGTAGTTATAGTTATTCTTTGTAGAATGAGATATTTACAACTAACACAATGCTGTAGTGTAGAGAAATACAGGTCTGGTATGACAGAAGAGGCCTTGAAAAGAGGAGACACAGAATGTAGCAGCATAGATGAGTACGGGCATGGGATAATAAGAGATGGGACACAGGAGACCCCATGGTCATAAACAATTCACTGCTGGTTAGTTAAAAAAAAACAACAAAAAAAACCCATGACCTGAAGCTGTACAAAACTGGTTTTAGGGGCAACAAAGATCAAAGAAATAGTATCTAACATACGTAAAGTAAATTTGGATGTAACCTGGAGCCGCAAACCAATGAAGAAAAAGAAGAGAGTTTAGATGTGTGTTAGTAAACATATAAAAATGACCCCAAGTGGATCTCAGGACAGGGGGAAAGAAGAAACCATCAACATGAACACCATATTCCTCCCAACAAAGGACTCGGATGGTGACAATTCACCATAACATCCCGCATACCCAACAACAGAGTGAAACCACCTATCTCAGGTCCCAGAGGAGCAGTGGAAGGGTGATCACAACACCAGGAAAAAGAGTTGAAATTAGGAAGTCTGTGTGTTACAATATTACTATTATTGCAACTTTTACTGTATGTAAATACCTTAACTGCCTTATTAATTCTTTCTTTTCCGTAATAATTAGATCTAGACTAATGACAATTCTTCACTTAGACTGTTAAGACTTCCGTTATAGCAACTATAAATTCTTGGCTTTACTTATATACGTGCGTGTGTGTGTGTATAGATAGATAGGTATAAAAAAGGTATGCTTCCTTTGCCCATAAACAAGATTTTGAGTGTAACACAGTGAACAGACAAGAATTTATTCATGGCCTTTGTACTGCTGGCCAGTTACCAACACATCCCATTTTTAAAGTAAATATAATCATGCTGAGTGCTGAAATATCATCTTGGCTAATGTGCTCAGAAGAGGACATGTCCTGGTATGAAGTAAAGCGCAAGACAGAGGTGCAGCACCATACCACAATTATGGGAGCTCCCAAAAATCTTCATCAGAGCACATGCTGTTATGCCTATTTCAAAGACAGATGTGCTCTCACAATCTTTCTCCCCTGTAGCTCTCACAGCACTCCAGCAGCACCCAAACAGCCTCCTTAAATTAAAAACAGAGACTCACCATAATTTCTGGAATTCATCTGTTTGAACACTCCAATCACTTCTGCAGAATACCCAATATCAACCTCAAACCGGAAGCGAGAGATCAGCACACATTTCCCTTTGACAAGGGCGGAGGGTTTCTTCCAGTTGTTGCACATCTTCAAGAGGGTTTTCACATCAGTCCCACTGCTGATGAAACGAGAGCCTGACACCAACTCCACAGCATTTTCTCCTTCTAGTGGTACCAGAATTACTGAGGAAAGTTGATTCGCTGCTTCGACTAGGGAGAAAAATACAGGACACAGAAAAAAGAATGAATAACTAAGAGCATGGACAGACTAAAGATGCACAGGATGCTTTGGGAAGAGAAGGGACAAGAGGACAACAGACAAACCATGTACCTCCAAGTTTAAATGGAATGATGATTCCCTGCTTTTGCTCTTAAGGACAAAGAATAGAGAGAGTGGTGGCCTGCAGCAGCAGGTTGGTGGGATTCATCACAGAGAACATAGCAGGAACAGGGGGAGCATGTGAGAGTAGGGGAACGAATGCCTGTCCAGGATCATCCCTGTGTTACGCTCCCTCTGTCAGCAATCCCAAATTGTGGCTCACTAGGCCAGGGCAGGTGATCTGCAGAACCACGTTCAGCAGTAAATCGCACACAGTCACTACAATGTTTTCAGTTAAAAGGCTGCCAGTACAGGGGCAAGCTGATCCATGGTATGCTGCCTGAAAAGGCTGGGAGATGCTTCTGCAAGCAGAAAAGGAGAAAGATCTAAAATATTTGCCTCTTGTCTCATGCCAATGTCTGACAAGCAATCTCTTCTAGGAGGAATGCCCTATAGTCACAGTGATGAGGGGACTATTTCAAGAAGGAAGCTAGTCCAAACCCTAAATTTTCTTTGCTACAATTTAAGTCCATCACCCTATATGTACCTACCTGGTGTATGTCACAGTTACAGGCTTATGCTTCCAAGAAGCCATCTGCATTCCTATCTTATTAATCACTAGCTACCACCTCTGTCATGATGCCAAGGCTTGCAGAGAGAAGGGACACAGCATTTTACAGCTGTTAGCCTAAGACCAAGGCTATCCACACTAACAAATGTTGTCTCATTTTTTTCTTTGCACCTCTCTGCTGTCACATATGTCACATATGTTGTCTTTATCCTTACAGCTAAACTGTGATAGCTTAGGAACAAAGACCATTTTTGTCTTGTATTTTTAGCACCAAAACAGTGATGCTCTGCCCCAAGACTCCAACTCACAGGTACTACAGTAACACAGATATTCGCTGGCATCATCAGACTCCATTAGACTTAGAACAGATGACCACTAAACTCATTTTACATCTGCAGATTTGTAGAGAGAGACAACCTCGCCTCCCCAGTAACTACGAGGGTAAACTCAGATGAATCCAGTCTTTTGTGGGCTGAATTGCATGTCAAGATCCACCCTGCTTCTCCTTCTTAAATACTCCAACTTACTGATATGCAACAAAAAACTTAAAAATTCATTTAAGTCCAGTGGTTAAGCCTTTAAGAGGGAAGAAAAGGGAGAGAGAGAGGAGAGAGGGAGAGAAAAAAAAAAAAAAGACAATTTCCTCAAAGCCGGTTAATGAACAAACAATTTGGATTTCATCAAACTTTAAAATAAGTTACTTCCAGATTGAACCAAGCCATTTGAAATTCCCACTCCAAAGATAAGTTTCAGAGCCTCAAGTGAAAGTCTTGTTTATAGCAGAGTCCTGGGAGACCACTGAAGTAGATTTTCTACTCCTACTGCACCAAACAGAAGATTTTGAATGTCATTGTTTTAGCAGTATGTAGTTAGATCTCACCTCTACAACTGTTATTACTGAAAGAAATTGGAAAATGCATGTTTTTAACTCTTTTAGTTCATTATCTGTTTCTAGGCTTGACTGCATGTTTCATCTGTAGTATAAGGAAAGACATTTAACATAGGAAGACATTATTCAGAAGAACAAAACTAACAGCCTAAAGTTTAAAAATAATTGCTTTTGCACTTAAAGACTGACAAGAACTTCAGACCAAGACCCTTTTAAATCAGTCCCTGTCCCTCAGGGTACTTTTTCCCCTGTTATAATGATAGCCAGTGCTGATCACATTGTCTTATGCTTGTCATCAGGGATTTTCTGTAGAGAACTCATACTTTTGATAGCTGTAAGGAAAAAGCGCCTCACATAATTCTAAAACCCATCCCCTTCATTTGCAAGCTCCTTGGTGCAGAGACTCTGCTCTCATCTGTACTTGATATGCTTCAAGCAAACCAGAAGCATTTAAATTATAAATGTGTGGCAACCCACATGGGAAGCTAAAATACCAGCACTCAACTGTGGGTTTTTCAAAGTGCTCAACGCAGGTCTAATTTTGTTCCCACTGAAATCAATAGTGATTTATCACAGGCTTCAATATGATGGGCTTTTGAAAAAGCTTACCTGAATTATTTGCCTTGTATTATCTCTCAATCTTTCCAGAACAAAATGACAGGAGAGAAAAATATAAAGCCACCCTTGTTATGCCAAACAAAGGCAACTTTGTTTTCAACCTCACCCAGGGCCCTACATACAGTTACCCTTTTTTCCTCTTCTGACACCCAAAATTAACAGTAAAAACTAAAAAAGCACTGTTTAAAAAGAAAATACTTGAACAGACCCACAAAGTAAGTATCAGCCACTGGAACACTCTTAGTTCTCTACATAAATTCATATGAAGCACCTGCACAGCAAAGATTTTTTCCTATGATCAAGCTTGTTGACCCCTGAAATATTCATTTAGTAAGTGGGGAAAAAATTAAATCTATGCTTGACATGTAGATTACATCAAAAAATTCAAGTTATTTTTAATCAACAGCCAAGTCTCAGAAAAATGGTATGAACCAGATGCCTAAAAGATAGGCATTCTGTTTTAACACAATGTTATCTCTTTTATTACTCCAGACAACAACAAAGCCAAATAATAATGGGGGGGAGAAGTAGGGAGCAAGGCTTGGATCCTTTTTTATCATTCAGCAATCTATTTACTTACTGAAACTGCTGTAATCTTCCAGGCTGAAATTCCATTTTTTCGTAGTAGGATCTAAAATAGGGCAAAACATGAATCATTTGGGGGTAGAAGAAAGTGGTCCTGTGAAATGTTTATGCCAGGCAAGACACACTTCATTCTTCCATTTAAACATTTCCACACGCAACTGAAAAACAGTAGGCCCAGGTTTACAGGTACATGGCCCCCCCAAAAAAAGCCAGAGAGCACATTGATACTAATACAAGAAGAATGCAGCAGCCATTCACAGAAAGCAGCAACATGTGGAGAGAAGAAAATTAATAATAATAATAACAACAACAACGGCAGGGAGAAAAGAACAGAAGCAACCAGAAAAGGTGCAGGCTTTACTACTGTCAGTAACCTACTTAACAGAATCAGCTCATCAACTCTGTACTACAGCTGAAGTCAAACTGACCCATTTTCCCACACCACTTTATGAATAACTTCTCTTTCATCATTCCCAAAAGACCCTGACCAGCTGGCACCACTAAACATCTCAGAACATGGTTCATAAAGCAGAACTTCCAAATTCTTGGCTAAATCCAAGCTCAAGCTATTTAGTCCCTGAATTTCTTTCCCATTTCAACTGCCTTTACTTTTCCAATCCCTCATTAATATCCCATACTCTCCCTCAGCAGCAGATGCACTGCTAAGAGCATATATCAACTATGGTCCAGCAGATGCTGAAACTTTGATCCAACGTAAAACAGAGATATGAGCAATCAATTCTTACCATAGCTTTTGCTTGGTACCTTCTTAAACACAGCAATGAGTTCAGCATTATACCCAATTTCAACCTGGAATCGGTCTTCCCCATATTTCACACACTTTCCTTTTGTAACACTGTGTGCTTTCTTGTGAGAGACAGCTTCAGATGTAGAGCCTGCACCAGCAAAGCTGGTCAGCTTCTGCATCTTACCACTGGCCTGAGAGGCACCACCTCCCCCCTCTCTTTCTGTTGATCTGCCTGTGTTTATCAGCATTCCTGAATCACTCGGGGTGGCGCTGCTTGGTGGTGAAACATATTTAATGGCAGATTTGCTCTGACTTTGTAAATCTTTAATATCATCAGGGTGCCAGTTATCAATTAATCGAGGCTGAGATGGTTCTGTAGGGCTTTTGAAAGCTGGGTAGTACTTGGACTGCTGGAATGTACCAAGATTAATTAAAGCTTGTTGACCGTGTTTCTGGCCATCAGCATCTGAGTTATGTTGATGAGAACAACTCAGAGAATTTGGGATCGTTGTAGGGAATTGCTTAATACCACTTGCTTGTTTTGAGTCCTCTGAACAATTCTTTTGTTGCTCTCCATGTGAACCAGCCATCTGTTGGTTTGCAGTGTAATGATTAAAATCTTTACGAAGACAGGTCTTCTGCTCCACAGGACTGTTCGGATTCCGTTGGTGCTGGCTAATGAACCTGACATGATCGTTTTCTTGCTTCAGGTTTCCCTGATTGCATAGACTGTGCTCTTTCAGCTGAGGTCCAGTGTTCCCCACCTGCCCACCTTTCTGGGCTGCTAGTCTCTCTGCTCTCCTAGCCAAGGCCTTCTGGCGGTTCTCTTCGATTCTTCTCTTTTGCTCCTCTGTAAGGCCTGATGACATCTTCAACAATTCAAACAATAATCCTGAATCAAAACTGCATCAGGAGTTAATCACAAGGCAGTTGCTTCTTTACAGCATTGGAGGCCAGCCTATAAAAATACAGAAAAAAGAAAAAGGAAGTTTCAATTCTGTCAATATTGTTAGTGATCAGGTATTACTGTAACTGATCCTACACAGTAAAGCTGTCAGATCATTGCTGAGCCATCATCAGCAAGTAGATGCCGACAACCCTGATGTGTTTTGCATGGCAGTCCTACGTAGATAAAGCATATGGGAAAAGGAGAACCCCCCTCATACCACTCCAATGTCAGCCTGGGGCACCATCCCTCCCCAATCCCGGCTGTTAACAGTTCAGGTAAAAAAGCCAAGCACAGGGACACCCTGCAGCGCAGACGCTGCCCCACAATGGCAAATGCAGACAAAGCAATTAATCTCCACACAGTTTTGCGTGGGATACATTCCATATTTTTGGTACCTAAGGAACAAGAAAGGACCACACCCCATCTTTCCCAAGTGTCTTCCAGCCCTCAGGCTGCTCATGGCATGGGGCAGATATATACTTTAACACAAAGGGCAGGGTCAGCTCCTGCCTTGAGGAAGCTCCACTCGCAGTTCAAGGACCTTATGATGGGCACGAGAACCCTGCTCCCACCACATCTCCCAGGAGCTGGCCTCACGTCACCGGCTCCCAGCCTCGCATCCTGGGGGCTGCCCTCCTCGCCCTGCACTGTGGGGCTCACTCCCTGCCCTGCTCCTCTCCCAGACACCAGGCTCCCTTGTCCCAGCTCCCCATCCCACAGCCCGTGCACCCCCCCTCGCCCCCCAGGGGCCCGGCGCCCCCCCCACAGCCCGGACCCCCCACCTCGCCCCCCAGGGGCCCGGCACCCACCCAACAGCCTAGGCTCCCCCTCGCCCCTCAGGGTCCCGGCACCCACCCCACAGCCCGCCCCCCCCCTCACGGGCCCGGCGCCCACCCCACAGCCCGGGCCCCCCACCTCGCCCCCCAGGGGCCCGGCGCCCACCCCACAGCCCGGGCCCCCCACCTCGCCCCCCAGGGCCCCGGCGCCCACCCCACAGCCCGGGCCCCCCACCTCGCCCCCCAGGGCCCCGGCGCCCACCTCACAGCCCGGGCCCCCCACCTCGCCCCCCAGGGCCCCGGCGCCCACCCCACAGCCCGGACCCCCACCTCGCCCCCCAGGGCCCCGGCGCCCACCTCACAGCCCGGCCGCCCCCCGCCCCACAGGGTCCCAGCGCCCAACCAACAGCTCTCCCCCCCCCCCGCCCCCCAGGGTCCCGGCACCCACCCCACAGCCTGGGCTCCCCCTCGCCCCTCAGGGTCCCGGCACCCACCCCACAGCCCGGCCTCCTCCCCTCACCCCACAGAGGCCCGGCGCCCACCCCACAGCCCGGGCCCCCCTCACTCCACAGGGGCCCAGCACCTACCCCACAGGCCGCGGTGTCCCACATCGCCCCAGGGCTCCCCTGCATCCCGCCTGGGTCCCGCCGCGGCCCGGGCCCCTCCCCAAACGCCCGCACACCCACCGGGTGGCAGAGGCCGGGTATCCCCGCCAAAGGGCGCGCAGCCGCGCGGACTACAACTCCCAACAGACCCCGCTCCGGAGGCCCAAGAGACCCGCCACGCGCGGCACGCCGGGAATTGGAATATCGCGCGGCCGCTCGGCATGCTGGGAAGCGTAGTCTTCCCCTCCCCGCGCCATCTCACGGGCGCGAAGCGCAGCGCGGCCCGGGGGCTCGAGCCGTGGGGCCGGGCGCAACTGCACCCTCCTCTCGCCTGGGCTTCGCTCGACGTGGGGGCGCAGAGACCCTCCTGCCCGCGATGGGCCGTGCCTTTGCCCCACCCTGGTGCCGCACAGCTGCGGCAGGGCTCCCTCGCCGCCCACCTCGAGCCTTTCAGGCCACCGCACGTGCAATGGCGCCCTCGCGCCCTGGGTTTGGTCAGCCTCTGAGGAAGGGTGTCGCTCTTAGATATGTTAGTGAGTGCATGAAATTAAAAATAGAGTTAATGCATGGAAAACAGTGGCAGTAAATTCACAATGAGGTAATTAATTGCATCCATTTTAAAATTCTGAATAAAAGGGCTTCTCAGGGTTTTAATTATACACAGGGCTTAAATATATAGAGCAAGCTGTCCCTCCTGGATGGTTCAAGGTCGTGATTCCCCTGTGAGCGACCAGAGCAAAGCAGCTGGAGTGAAAGTCTCTGGGTAGCACCTTAGTCCCTTCCCACCTTTTACTTCAACCGCTGCCCAGTGGCAGCCGTGGACCTGCCATCTCTGTCCCCAGATGCCGTTTTCTCCCACCTGACAGACCCCTCGGCTAGGGACAAAGCAGCCAGCTGGCTGCTTCACAGTTTATTTATTCATTCTTCTCTCCCCTGTTAATTAAAAAAGGTTATCCTTAAATTGCTTTCTGATTAAGAAGCAGTGACTGCCATTAGTCAGGAACGCGTCAGCATGAGAAAAACAAGGTAGGCAGTGAGGATGAGGTGCGACTTGACAAATAGCACAACCCTGGGAGTGCTGTTATTCACCCAGGAATCACACACAAACATGTGTGTGGCACATACACGCAGACACTCACAAACATAAAACTTTTAAAGAAAGCCACAGTGCTGAGGAGAGATCTGGACCAAGGGTTTGTCTTAGCCTCTCTTAGGAAGACAGGAAAAGAGTAAAAGTTGACCCTTCCCCCAGAAGTCAACCTCCCCTCTGCAGAGCAGGAGCGTAGTAGGAAAGGACGCTCAGTCCTGTGGTTTCCTTTCAGATCCTCCGCAATTGCCCTTTTTTTTCCCCCCTGTGAGACAGCAGACTCAAGCTGCCTAAATGGCAGAGAGAAGAAGGAAGGGATGAGAGGATTTTTTTTTTCTTTCTTTCTTTCTTTCTTGTCACACTTTGCACTGCTCAAAGCTAAACCAAATCCCAATGTCACATACAGGCAAGAGAGGGAGGAAGCACAGAGCATAACCATGCAAGTATTTCAGCCACTTTCTCTCTCCCCAGCGGCTATTCAGTTCCAGGGCTCTGGTGATGGCCCCTTATGCTTTGGGAGAGCTGGAAGAAAATAGACTTTGGAAAAGTGGAGAAAAGCCTCTATTGGGACTGTCCGCAGCTCATGAGGACAATGAGATTAGAGCATCATTGCAGAGAGGAGAAGAGCTCTTGGGTTGCACGGTCAGGCAGACACACAGACAGACGTTGAAGCATTTGCTCCATATGGCACAACTTCAGCAAGGCACAAGGAACAGCCCAACCATGCAGAGAACAGACCTACAAAATAAGAGGCCGTTTGCAAGCAGTTTGCTGGTAGCACTCCAGGTGTCCTTTCAATCAGGACATGCTTCCAGCAATGGCTTGGATTCACCCTCCACATACGAGGTCAGGGAGCAGAGATTCAGTAAGAAAATCCTGAGAGGATGGGTGGGTTAGCAGACCCCAGCTCTGCTGGGCAGGAGACGGTTCTCCCACTTCCTCAGAACTACTCCAGTTAGCAAAAAAGCTTAAGGAAACAGGCTTCTCAGTACTGTTCTCACCAGGATCTTTCCATCACTTGGATCATACTCAAAATGTAGTGGTCCTCTCATGGACTAGGCTGGCTGATCCTGACTGCTTGCTTCCAAAAGAAACCAAAACTGCCTGGCCATGTGTCATACATCTTGTACAAACAGCAGCTAATATCTGAAATATTAGCGACCAAGGATCCTGGAGCTGTTCTGGTATCTCATGGTTCTTCCTCTGGGGGTATCTTTTGGTCTGATCTTAGACTCTCCCACTTGCTGTCATGCTGAACGTGCTCCATCCCCTTTCAAACACACCTCTATGGTTCTCACCACTGCATGTCCCCAGGCTGGGGCCAGCCGGGAGACAACTGGAAACACAGAGCTCAGCATACAGTAACAGCCCTCAGGTGCCCCAACTTCTCAGAGGAGTTCAGAAGCCTGCACTGAGCTCAGCAACACCATTACCAGCTCCCAAACACACTAGCCTTCAACCAGCCAGGGTGTACTTGTAGTCACACCCTTTAAGAGAAATTAAGCCCAAGCCCATAGGCCTTATCAGCTCCTTCCCAGCTAAAACCAGTCAAGTGACCAGACTGAGAATGCACAGGTCAGATCTTCAAAGAAGGTCTTGGGACAGAGGAGGCAGGAAAAGGTCACTGAACTGGCACAGCCTCTTCTCCCTGGGAAAACCATGTCATCAGGGCTGCTAGGGTCTGAGCTGAATACTTTCTACAGCACCTGATCTGTGGGCTGAGGGGCCATGCTCCTTCCTCTCTGGTCTGGGGTCCTCAGCAGGGTCTCAGCTTCCTAATGGGGAGCCAGAGCCCCAGGCTCAGAGCTCCCATGGGTGCTTGGGTTCAGGGCTGGACCTGGGTGCAGTGGCTGACCCCATGTTCCCCCATGGCAGTTCTCCCTGGATTTCTTTTTTTTGTCATCTGTTAATCCCCTCTACTTTCTCCCTGTGTCGGCATATCAAGGACCCTGACCTGCTGGCCCATTTGACAGCCCAGCTACTACCACAACTCAACCCTGAATCAGGCCCTTTCTTTGAGCATCTTTGTATCACCAGAGACAAAATTTGAACTTTAGAGAGTCCAGTTGCCCTTAAAACCCTGATGAAAGGAAACCTGCAGAGTCTTTTCTGTGAGCATTTCTAGCATGTGAGGATTGCTCCCCTCCTCTGACAGCCAGTGCAAAGAAAATTACTCACCCTCCACTCTTGAAGCAGCTGCCTTTATCTACACAGCTTGCTCTTCCCTGGCATGTTGAAGCCTTCCTGCTCTTGTTTATTGTACAGCCCCTCCAACAGATTGCAGGGGCTCTTCTCTGCCGTCTGTCCTTCTTGGCTGGATTCCTCTCCACAACTCCAGTCCAGAGCAATGGCCTGCACAGCACATGGCCTCCACTTTGGTGCCAGGCCTCCACCACACTCACAAAGTTGCTGCAAGGCTGAGCCGACTCTTGGTCTTTTATGTGATGCAGCCCGGGTGTGCGGGACAGTTCTTTGGCACCTAGAACAAAGATTTAAAAGAGAAAAAAAATTCCTACATCAAGATGCAAACAGGGTTTCCAAAGCCTCTGTGTCACCAGCATTTAACACAAAGTGAAGTGTGATCCAGTTCTGGGAGGCACTAGCAATGTGGACTCCTCAATGTCTTATAAAATTTTTGAGTTCAGGCCAGCATACATCCCTCTGGTCTACACAACTGTTTTTTTTCACCCTGATACAGAACAGATCTTGGTGAAACGTGGTTGAACTGGCTGAAGGATGCAAAGTTAAAAAGGGAGGCCCACATATACACACAGAGAACTTAATTGCATAAGCTTTATTTCTTTAGGAAACCAGGCTAAAGAAACAAAAGTTATGCTCCCAGTTCTATTCTGGAGCTTAAATTACTGGCCTGATTTTCAGGCTTAGAATAAGCAGCTAATGCTATAGCTTTAGTATTGATGTGAAGCCAACTTCTGGGCTTTTGTTTGTTAAAACTACCCACTGTTCTCTGCCCTTTCTCTTCCTGGTGCACAAGAGACCCAGAGATACAGAAAAATCCTTAAAGCAGGAGCATCAGAGGTCACTAATGCTAAATAATTAACCACCAATGTAATATTAATGGTCCTTTGCCCTTGCACAGCAGCAATGTCTCTCCTTGGAGGACCTCAAAGCATGCTCCAGACCAAGAGGAGTTGGCAGAGCAGCTCTGGGCTTCTGTGGGATGTAAGGGCTGATGCCAAGGGCTTTTCCAAAAGACAGCCCCAGCAAGCCAGAGACAATCCTAAAAAACCCTGATCCTAGGATGGTTTCTGGTGTAACTGTGTGCCCTCATCTGCTATGATGTAGACAGGACCAGTGCAACACCACTGCTTTAATAAGGAACATGGACTCAGCACAGGGCTCTCCACCTCATCTTCACTCACCCAATAATGCAGGAGCTTGCTCTCATCTAAGAAACTTCCATGAGTGAAATGCATGGAAAGGGGGCCAGAATCTGGCCTTAGCAAGCAGCACACACTTAACTAAGTGTGTGCTTAAGCTTATTATTAAGCCTCCTCCTCCAATAGAGATGGTTTTCTTTTACTTTGGAGGTCTCACCTGCTACAAAAGGGGGATTCACAATGTGTTTTGTTTGTTAAATTTTGTATATTTTTGCAGCCAGATCTAGAAAAACACTTGCTGTCAGCTGCAGTATTTTGCTACCAGCTTGTCTCAGTGACTTCCACTGGGCTCCTTGGGATAGCAATTATTCCACAACAGAAAGTACACTTGAAGTGTCAGGACAATGTGCTCGCAAGGCACAGCAGGAGTCTGTGCCTGGGCATTGCTATACATCTGTTATTATAAATAGCAAGGAATGTGAGCAATAGGAACGCACATGTCTTTATTTAGGGGTGGGGTATTTCCCCATTTCATCTCAGATCCCAAGAAACAGCTATAAAGGTTCTGCTTAAAAAATGTGACTACAGAAAGCAGATGCTCATCAAGTTAAATAAGGAATTTAATTAGCCTGCATTTTATCTTGTTTTCAGCAATATGATGACAAATCACATCTTAATAAAATAACATTAGGGAGCAGCACAATTTCAGTGCTTCAGGAAATGAGAAGCAGTATAAGTTATAGGCCTGTTCCCACTGAAGAAGTCATTCTCATTCAGAAATCTGACATGATGTTAAGATGGATAATGTTTTAGCAAAAGGATCCTCTGGCATTTAGAAAGATTTACAGCCACTTTCAGCTTTAAAGGGCTGACTATAGGGTGATGGGGGAGAAGGAAGTGACATGAACAGCTCAAGGGACTGGTAGAGCAAATAGATGGTATATATTGTACAAAAAGCAACAGTTTCAACGTTTTTCATGTAGTCAAATATGTCCATTTTCAGTTAGAAGCTCCCATTTGACGTAGGAGCTCAATTTTATGCAACATCATGAGTGGAGGCCTCACCGTGAGAAACACCCTGAGATCCCAAGGGATCCACAGGAAGTTCACTCAAACTCAGTGTGACTTCTGGGACTCAACAGACTGGTGTTATCTGGAATATTTCTGTCCAGTTCTAGTAAGAAGGATTTCAAAAACACGAGAGTTACAACAATAAAAGATTATGAGATTTAGCTTCATTATACAAGAATGTAGGAACTACTGGTCCTCTTTAGCAAGATTGTCCACCGAGTCCTTTCTTCTCTCTCTACCAGGGAGCAGATCCACATTTTAGGTGACAGTGCATTTTATAGGAGACAGGTATATACTAACCCCATGAGCTATTTGATCTTGGGTATTATCTTGAGGCAACAGATTTCATTTGTTGAACATGTGTTATACAATAATTATTCTGGTGGTCTATTTTACATTTTCCATCTTTCAGATTCACTGGCTTCTCTATAGCTCTTGTATTAAGAAAGGAGATCAGTGCAAGAGTTGTCTCATTAGATCTGTTGCCATGCGAAGATGCACACACATACATAGACAATACACACATTGAGTTTATACATGTATACATATTTGTATGTATATAAATGCATATATGTATTTCCTGACAGAGTTGTTTTAGGATTTAATCTATTAATCTGAGATTATGTTGCTCTTCTTGAGGACAGAAATGCTTCAAAGGTCAGTAATGAATTGGTAGTTTTTTGCCAGTAAGTTCTTAACCTGCATGTGCTTTAAGTTTATGAGGGCTGAAAGCTGTTGCTCTCTGACAGTTCCTCACTGATATATGTGAAATGAGTTTGTGATTCTTGATCCAGTTCCTAGAAAATAGACATCCCTGTCACAAAATCCAGCTTTGCTATTTAGACCCTGACTTAGCAGCTCTAACATGGACTGGCAAGATAGTGAGGAAACTGTGCTCATTGCTATGGTGTTGCCTTGAATTGGAGGACAATGCAGAGGCATGGGATCAGAGTGGGTCTCCCAGTCACACCTCTTAACAAGCAATAAATTCCTTTTAAAAAGATTTTACAAGAGGTAGATTTAAGACTGAATGTGGAAGGGTGAGGTTTCCCCCTTCTCTCTATCTGTGAAAAAAAGATTTTGAAATGTATTGACCTAGAAAATCAAAGCTCGGAAGCAGCAGCTGGGTTTTCAGTAAGTCTCTTGCTTCTTTCCCTGTTGTCCATCTGGATTCACTGTAACACAGAGAAATCTAGCATTGCCTCTAAGGTCATGAAAAGTTTGGAAATAGCCGCCATTTCCATACAGTTTTGCTAGGGTGGATGGTGCTGCCCATGCTCTGAGAACGCTGCTTGCTGGATGTTAAGCACTCAAGTTCTGCAAGCAGTTGTGGAGCTGACTTTCCCCTTTTGCAGAATTGTTTGCAGAATTGGACCCTAAGCCCTCCTGGAGAGGATTGTGAAGCAATGCACAAATAAAATCAAGATGCTGACTGTGACTGCATCACAGCACAATATCATGCTGCTAAAATTTGAGGCTAAAAGCAGTGACATTCATGTTTAGCAATGTCTAATACATCATATGGTTGTGAAGTGACATCTGAGTCCTGGAGGACAAAGACTAACCCCCCATATGCCCTGCAAATATTTTCCAGTCCACAGACAAGTTAAAGATGAGGTCTTGAAAAATCATTCAGTGGAGCTAGAACTTGGATCTCTTAACAACAGAACCAGTAATTCCTTCTGAATTTCCACACGCTCTCAGGTTTTATTTATGGTCGTGGCACCATGTGGCATTAAAGATTCCCACGGATGCAAACAACTTTTTTGTAGATTTTCCAGACTTTCACTGACTCCTTAACTGGAGCACAGTAATATAAGAAATGGAGTATATCCCTATAGGACATAGCCATACTTCAGACAAGCACCAAACTATTTGCAAACAGAATTAAAAATGAACGAATGGGAGAAACATTTTCTGTTGTCCCTGCTTCATCCCTGATTTCGCCAGCAAAGCTGATATATTGCAATGTACTGATCCCACTGTCTGGGATTTGTCTAGGTTGAAAACTTATTAGTGCTCATTTGAGAGAAGAAAGAGAGAGAGAACACAGCTTGTGTAAATCAGATTAAAGTATTGACAACTCCTAAGTAATGCTCATTCCAGGAACAAGCTCACTACGTGATAACACCATTGCTATAAAAGAAGTGCATTTTGAATGCATGCCACTTTGCAAATACCTGGTGGGTCATGAGTTCTTGAGGCTTAGTTCCTAGAAGAGAAAAAGGGATTGCTGGAAAATATAAATACTCTATGGATGAATATTATCTGAATGATTTAATGGGTGAGAGATTTAACAGCCGCCAGAAATTGTTACAGCAGATACAGACTAAATCGAATAATCAAGGTCTCAGTCCAGGTCTTGCAAGCAGAGGACTCCACTGCATGCCATGATTAGTCTCAGCTAGCACATTCAGAGGGAAGGGCATGGTTAAATGTGAGCCTAGAAAAACAAACTCCTGTCTCTCATCTCACTGTGTTTGCTGGACATCAGGGCTATGAAATATTAATAGTCAGTGTATGTTAAGTGTCCCCCTCTATGCCTGCACCTCAGATGATGTGCATCTGTCTCTGCTTTCAGCCTGAGAGTCCAGCTCAGGCTGTGGATGCTGGTGCTTTTAGCTTGGGAAACCCCTGATGCAGCCAGCAGCAAGGCAGCCGTGCAGCTGGCTTTGCCACTGGTGCTCAGTCTGGGGTTAGCAGCTGGCTCCAGCTTCCTGACTGTCACCCTGGCATCTTGCACCAGCCCTAAAACTCCTTCATTATTTTTATTTGTTACCTTAGTCTCTTTTTTCTTTCCAGAGAGCAAAACACTAGCAAAAGGTTAGAGGCAGCATGAGACAGCTGGAGAAGGGATGGATAGCAGGGCTGTAGATAGGAGAGGGGAGACCTACGACTGGAAGCAATGAGATCTTCAGTGGCTCTACCAGTAACCCATCCCCTTTCCCCATCCCTCCACTTACATGCACGCAGGGAGTTGAGCAATGGCAGATGGGGAAAGAAACTAGCTAAATAAAAGTGTCAGCAGGATGGATGGGTTTGCACTTGGTCTCCGCTCATCTCTCCACATAAGTCTGTTGGTATGCAAAGATCACACAAGCAAGGGACTTAGCACTGACCCGGAAAATTTATAGCACTGAAAATAAAAATGAATCAAAGAGAAAAATGTAGAAAGGAGGTGGTCAGGGAAGAGTGCAGAAGGAGATTGATTTTCGTTTCCTGGCACATCAGGACTTGAGTTTTCATCAGGACAGCAATTTCATGGGAACATATGTTGTCAATGCCACCACAGCAAAAGCTCTGCCTCAGAGAAAAGAAACTGGGGGCTTTTAAGTGCTGAGATTCCCTGTATTTTTGATCCCTAGCTGGATAAATGAGGCACTGCACAGGGCAAGCACAGGGGTGACAGGGCTGTGCCTCGAGTCATGGAGCTTCTGCCGGCTTCAGAGTTTGCGAGGTTCAAATTTGGCCAGTGTCTTCCACATGGAATCCTTTAGTTTTAGAACATGCTGGAAACTCTTTTTGTACTAAGGCACTATCTATCCTCCAGGGCGTCCTTTCCTCCTTCTCATTGCCAGTTTCCACACAAACGCCAGCTCTTTGGCGCTTAGTCAGTCTATCATTTCTGCTGTTAATGTCCTCCGATGGACGTAATCCTCCACTCGGGAAGCCTTTGCGAGCTGCTGTGGAGGAGCTGTGGGCCATCGTCAGCCTGTTTCCAGGGGGCAATAAGCAACAACAGTCAAACTTCCATAGAACAAAGGTTCTTCTTCTTCTTCTTTGCTTCAGTCTTTACTGCTCAGGCCAGCCCTCAGAAACCCCAGATCCTGGAGGCAAGAGAGAAAGTCTGGAGAGAGGAAGACTTTCCCTTGGTGGAGGAGGAGTGGGTTAGAGATCATTTAAGCAAACTTGACACCCACAAATCCGTGGGCCCTGATGGGATGCACCCACGAGTGCTGAGGGAGCTGGCGGACATTATTGCTAAGCCACTCTCCATCATCTTTGAAAGGTCATGGAGGTCAGGAGAGGTGCCTGAGGACTGGAAGAAAGCCAATGTCACCCCAGTCTTCAAAAAGGGCAAGAAGGAGGACCCAGGGAACTACAGGCCAGTCAGCCTCACCTCCATCCCTGGAAAGGTGATGGAGCAGCTCATCCTGGAAGCCATCTCCAAGCATGTGGAGGAAAAGAAGGTGATCAGGAGTAGTCAGCATGGCTTCACCAAGGGGAAATCATGCCTAACCAATCTGATAGCCTTCTATGATGGAATGACTGGCTGGGTAGATGAGGGGAGAGCAGTGTATGTTGTCTACCTAGACTTCAGCAAGGCTTTTGACACTGTCTCCCATAGCATCCTCATAGACAAGCTCAGGAAGTGTGGGTTAGATGAGTGGACAGTGAGGTGGATTGAGAACTGGCTGAATGGCAGAGCTCAGAGAGTTGTGATCAGTGGCACAGAGTCTAGTTGGAGGCCTGTAGCTAGCGGTGTCCCCCAGGGGTCAGTACTGGGTCCAGTCTTGTTCAACTTCTTCATCAATGACCTGGATGAAGGCACAGAGTGCACCCTCAGCAAGTTTGCTGACGATACAAAACTGGGAGGAGTGGCTGATACGCCAGAGGGCTGTGCTGCCATTCAGAGAGACCTGGACAGGCTGGAGAGGTGGGCAGAGAGGAACCTCATGAAGTTCAACAACGGCAAGTGCAGGGTCCTGCACCTGGGGAGGAATAACCCCATGCAGCAGTACAGGTTGGGGGTTGACCTGCTGGAAAGCAGCTCTGCGGAGAAGGACCTGGGAGTGCTGGTGGACACCAAGTTAAGCATGAGGCAGCAATGTGTCCTTGTGGCCAAGAAGGCCAATGGTATCCTGGGGTGCATTAGGAAGAGTGTTGCCAGCAGGTCGAGGGAGGTGATTCTCCCCCTCTACTCAGCCCTGCTGAGGCCACATCTGGAGTGCTGCGTCCAGTTCTGGGCTCCCCAGTACAAGAGGGATGTGGCACTACTGGAGCAAGTCCAGCGAAGGGCTACAAAGACGATTAGGGGACTGGAGCATCTCTCTTATGAGGAAAGACTGAGAGAGCTTGGCCTGTTTAGCTTGGAGAAGAGAAGGCTGAGAGGAGATCTTATCAACGTGTACAAGTATCTGAAGGGAGGGTGTCGAGAGGATGGGACCAGACTCTTTTCAGTGGTGCCGAGTGACAGGACGCGAGGCAATGGGCACAAACTGAAACACAGACACTTCCATCTGAACATGAGGAAAAACTTTTTCACTGTGAGGGTGACAGAGCACTGGCACAGGTTGCCCCGAGAGGTGGTGGAGTCTCCTTCTCTGGAGATATTCAAAACCCGCCTGGATGCAATCCTGTGCAATGTGCTCTAGGTGACCCTGCTTGAGCAGGGGGGTTGGACTAGATGATCTCCAGAGGTCCCTTCCAACCTCAGCGATTCTGTGATTCTGTGATTCAGTCTTAAAGAGAGGGAAGAGAAATAGATTTTTGCTGTGTGTGTGTGTGTGTGTGTGTGTGTGCGCACGCTTATTTGCACATCACACAAGAATGTGCAAATTGCTCACAGAAGAGAGTCTTGCTATGAGGTGAAATACCTTCCCACCTAGTGCTTTGCTGCTGACTTGAATGGGGGGTTTCCTCTCCCAAATGAGAGGTGGCTTCTTCTCCCCGTGCCTCAGTTTCCCTATAGAAATCAAAGAATTTTTAGGTCTTCCCCACGTAGCTTAAGTGCTTTCAGGGCCAGGCCTTCATTCAAGCCCTTACTCGTGGTCAGGAAGGCTTGGATGTGTGGTAAGACATGCTGGAGGGGCCACAGCTGGGACCTGCTGTTGAGTCTTGGAGCAAAGATCCTGGTCTGGGGAGATGATGAGGAAGGAGGATGGTGGGGAGGTAAGGGCTCACAGGATGGGGGGGGGTCCTATTTTGGTAAAGACAAGGCAGGTAAAGAGGAGGTTAGGGAAACAGAGGGATGCTCAGATTTAGTGTCCTGGTTTGGGGAGAGGAGAGTCTCTAGTCAGCAGTGAGGCATGGGGAGGCTGGACAAGCTCAGGGTTTCTGTTGGGCTGGGACTTGTCATGGCCTTAGCCTCCAAGTCTTGCTATGGACTGCCAAGGCCAAGGCTTTAGCGATACTTGCAGGGCAGCTGCTGGCTCACATCCAGCCCAGGCGGACACTGATTGCAGCTCATCAGATCTCCCAGGAGCCAGATCCCAGGAAGGGAAGGTCATTTTTATGACCATTTTTCATAGGTTTGGGGATAACATAGGGAGGGAAATGCTTCCCAGAGTAATGTCTTGTGTTTTTCCCCTCTTCTTGAATGAGATCAAGTGTTTGTCTGGGAGGAAGATGCAGAGAAACCCCATTAATCTGAAGGGGAAAGGGCTTGTATTGGAGCCAGCCCATCACCACAGTGATTTGCATCTGACCTGAGGGCTAAAAGCCATCAACAGAGAGAGCTGAAGCCCAGTAGGAAGGAGAAGCCCCTTCAACAGCAGGGAAGAGCTGCCTGCATGCAAACTCTGGCTCTGAAACAAGCATTTTTGAGGGTTTCCATTTGGGGGACTGATCCTGTGAGATACCAAGTACCTCAGTCTAACAGGGCCAAGTCATTAACAGCTGTACGACCCCAGGGAACCAAGAGGATTTCCAACTCCTCAGCAGAGAGGTTTCAGCCCACTGGGAAACCCAGGCGCTCAGCACCTTCCAGGTGGTGTTCAGCACCTAACAGCATCCTTCTCTCCACCATAAAATGTAATTATAAAACCCCTTAACTACATAAATCTTATTCTAAATCAATTAATTATCTTGGCAGGAAAATGTATATGCTTTTGAAATCTCCCTTTAATTAACATGAAGTCTATTAGGAAGCGGTAAATCTAGGCCATCACTTTGAGGTAATAGAGTCTTTTGCTTCACATGTTCTTAAAGCTCTGGGAGAGTGTGTCACTACGGCGCTCAAGCTGCCTTTCAAATGCTGTGTCTGGGCCAGGTGCCAGGCTAAGACCTCTCTCTCGGGCCAAGGTTTACTGGCTGATATAGTGTTGGGGGACCCTCCTTAGAAGTGCAAGGGTCAAAAATGAACTCCCTTTTCCACTGGTGTAAATCCATTAACTTTCCCCACTCACTGCTCTTACATTTCTCTCTGCTTTCATCTCCAGCAACACTCTGTCTCTGACAGTCTTGCCTTTAAATCCACACTATCCTCTTATCCCTATCCGATTTCTTCCTGATGGAGCCCTCAGGCCTTTCATCAGCAGACACTGCACTTGTCCTTTGTGCAAAAGTGTGGAGAGAGATCACCAGGGAGAATGATACCTGCCAGTGAGATCATCTCACACTTATTAGCTTCTATGGTCTTCCGTATTTCTGATGTGCATTGGAGCATGTTCAAGGGGATAGAGACAACATGGTATCTTGACACACTGTGGGTTAGCTCAGTGTTTTGCAGCTGACATTTCCAAGCAGGTCTGGAAACCTACTGACCATTCCTGCTGTGAAAATGATGTGGAGCTGGTGTACATGCAATGGATGCTTCTTCAGCATGGGGAGAAACTAGGATGTCCTGCAATAGTCTCCACTGCATGCCTTTCTCTGACCTCCAGTATCTCCTTCCTTCTCAAGATCCCCTATACATAATAAGAGTCACTTAGGAGAGACCTAAAGTGGCCTTCTCCTCATGTCTGGACCTTAGCCTCTGCCAGCCTGGAGATTCATCTACTATTCAGATAAAACTAATAAGATTATCTAGCTTGTAAGTGACTTCTCTGCCTGCATTGTTTTTATGCAGCATGTGTATGTCTGCCTGCTGGTCCAGAAACAACCTGCTGTAGCTAAGGAAGTCATATGGTCACCCTAATATGTTAAATCCTAAGATATGAGTTTGCAAGACTTAGGGGAAACAGTCTATAATGTTCAAGCTGTTCACTGTACTGTAGCAGAGTTGTAACTCAAAAGTGACCTCAACTAAGCACTGGATTCACAGGTTCAGAATCTCTTGGGCATCCAAACACCATGTCACCACCCATGACCCCTTTGTGCCACAAGTGGATCCTTTGATCTGCCAACCTTATAGTGCCAAGCACACTTAGTTGCACTGTGGGAGAGAAGGTGAGGAGCTGGCTGCAACCAAGACCTTGTCACAAAGCATGATCCCCTGTTCCTCTCACAGTGGGAAGCTCCCGGCACAGCTTCTCCTTGTCGCAGCCCCCACTTGTGGCACCAGGCACAATCCTGCTGCAGTCCAGAGTTGTCACATGCAGCAGGGCAATAAGCTTTGAGATGTCAGCTCTGAGAGCTGGAAAGAGGTGAGGAGTGACTGTTTCTCATCTCAGTAGTGGTTCCTCAATATCCTGTCAGGGAGCAACAATGCAGCACCTTGCAAAGCAGTTCCCCTCTCTGAGGAAAGCTGGGGCATCAGCAGAGGTAGCCTGGATGAGGCCTCTCCACGTGGCCAAGAAGAGGACTAGATCAAGCTGCTTCCTCAAGGAGGAGGGTAGTGACCAGCAAAAATCCCTCAAGCCCCTATATTTTGCTGGGGGAGCTTTGAGATCACAGGATTAAACTTTGTTCTGTCCTTCCCATGCGCCCCAGTACCCTGGAGCTGTGGCTTCTTGGAGTTGTGAGGTGAAGATGGCCCAACAGCTTCTTCAGTTTAATAGTTAAAGCCCCTCTGAGATGGATGTTTTGTTGAAAGACCCTCCAGAGGACAGACATTCAGTCCTCCCATACAAAGTTCCTCCTGTTTCCTTAAGCTGAGTAAGGCAGAGTTGTACTACATTGTAGTCATGATGATCCTAAGGGGAATATCCTCAGTGTTACTATGCCTGATCATGAATCCTGCTAGCTAGCAAATGTCTGATGACATGCTAGATCTTCTCAGCTCACCTTGATTTGGAGCACAGTATATCTCTGAGCATCAGCCTCTAATGGGCTTGTATAACAGCATTGTTTTTTTTCTCTGAATCCCATGTCAGACAAGAGAGAGCAAGTTCTAGGACTGCTGCATGTCACTAAAATAACCAATACATCTGAGAATGCAATTAGAGACTTGAAACAAATTTGACTTGACTCAGGAGAACAGTGGAAATACCCAAGGGACCAGTGATTATATACTTTCTCTTTGTTTTTCAGTGTCTAAATTCCAGGTCCTTTTAGGTTTGGGATTTCATGACAATTACTGCATTCTTGGATAATTAAAAGCATTTGGCCAAATGCCTTCTGAAACTATCCTGAAATGCACCATCCATTGCATCTACTCTATTCAAGTCACAGTTCTGGCTAGTCACCCAAGGGTATAAGAAATTCCTATGGCAGGATTTTGTGTAGGGCTTGATAAAAGGAAAGCCCCATGCTCGTGGTTTTCTAGTCCTGAAGAGAAATGCTCTCATTTTGCAGGTTTGCATTTGACATCCTAAAGGAGGAAAGGTGCTTGCAGAGAAAGCTCAACAGGAGCCAAAACCCAAGGAAAAAGAGATGTGCAGTTGTGCTTCTCTGCTTAGGCTTCTATTGCACCTGAAAGGCCATGCACAGTTTTCCAAAAAAGAATAATTCCTTCTCTTTCCTCAGCAGCAAGCAAGCTGTGGTGGAAGTAGAAAAGCTGCTCTGCATCAGCCCAGATGCATACTATGATCCTTGCAGGAGCAGAACAAATGGCAGTTAGATCTCTTTTTGGGGAGAAGGGCAAGAGCACAGGGACTCTCTGAGAGTAAAGTACCTTGCTTTTTGCTGCAGCCCAAAGCAGCAGTGCACAGCACTCCAGAAATTATTTGTGGTCTCTTTTGAGAAGATCATTCCAATCAGTACACGGATTACTTCTAGATCCTCTGAGGATGTGCAACCCCCAACTGCTCAGTCCCTCTTCCCAGCAGCAGCATTCTTTGCATTGGCACATTTGCAACTGCCCAGAAAGGAAAAAAGACAGAAGAAAATGTGACAGACCCACCTCCAGCCCCCTGCTGTGTCTGCCCACAAGGTTTGTCAGCTGAGTTATGGTAATCGTATCGCTTGAGATTTATTTAGTATATCCATCCAGGAAAAAAAAAAAGGAAAGTCTGGCTGTGACAAGCAACCAGAGGGGTACTCAGCTGATGAGTAGCTCCCAATTGCTGAGAGAGCAGTAGGAACCTTCGATGGATTGGATTTAAATAATGGTTTGCCAGAGGGATGCGGCCCACGCCATGGCAATCAAAGTTCCTCTGCACCATTAAGGAGCCGTAAGTGGAGCAGAAAGCACAGTTCAGATATTGACCAAGTAGGTGGACATGAAAATGGGTTTAGGTAACTGTTTACTTCCTGAGAGATGGAAAACAAAGGGATGTTTCTCTGACAGCTTTCTGTCTCTCTGATCCTGGCTGTCCACATAAGCATTTATATCGTCTCTCTCACACATCCTCAAGCGCTATGACTGGTATGCTGCGTTCAAGCCATTAGGCTGATCCACACAAAAGTTCTCCTGCTTGCAATTGCCTTCTCTCTGTCCCTGCCATTTTCTTAATCTCTGGCCTGATTTCAAAGAAAGGGATTTTTTTGTATGATTCCTTTCCCCAAATGCATAGGCAGATCAAGTATCACTGCCTGCTCTAGCCACCCTCTTTCTTCCTTCCTCTGTCCCCTCTGCACCGAACTAGGGCTTGTACAGAGAGATGAAGAGCAAAGGAGAGGAGGCAGGTTAACAGCAATACTCCTTTCTTCCCTGTTGAGGTAGTAGCTAACAGTCAATGGGCCCGTGCTCTGCTCAAGAAGATCAGAGCTTGGATATCTGCTGTGGGACTCACCTGCAGCCAATCCATCCTGTCACAGGATCCGCAACAAATGTGCACACAGGTCTGCGCTGAGATGCCTGGGCAAGAGCACTCCCTTTCTGCAGGACATCAGATCTCCGTAGAGGTCCCCTCTTTCAATGGCCTTGAGAGCCCATGGTGTGGATGGCAGCAGACCTGGTGCTGAGGCCCAGCCTGGATGGGTGCTCTGTAGGGTGTGTGGCCCTTTCCCAAGCTCACTGCCTGTATGCAGCTTAGATGATGAGATATGCTATGCTGCTAATAAGGATTATTATTGCTATTACTGCTATTAACAATAATTAAGGGGGTGAGAGAGATTATCATGCCAGAATCCTGGCCTAATTTGAAGGGGAGGAAGAAAAGCACAAGAGCACTCTCATTAGAGGGAAGATCTGTCACATGGCACTGAGAGCTAAAGCTTTGCAAAGTCTCGAGTTGGACTGTGCTTCTCTGTGCTGTGCAACACCTTGATCCACTTGATCTAGCTTGGCTAGAGGGGGACTCTAACCCTGCCAGTCCCTGCTTGCTCACTCCTCTTCAACAAGCTGCAGAGAGAATGGTCATTTCTCCTTCCCAGACTTTGCAGAGCTCAGACTTCCCAGTCAGTAGGTCAAACATAACCAGAATCAAGAGGAACCCTTTCCCCACTCCCAGTTGAGGACTCCATAGTTTTTTCTCACTCCTTGTGTACCTGAGGGCAGCAGGGGTAGTCTGTGCCCAGAGCTGATGCCTCCAATATGTTTCATCCCTAGAATTCATCATAACTATCAGTGAGCTGAAGAGACACGGAGTCAAAACTCTCCAAGACAGGTTCTTCTGCAGGCAGAGAAGGTGTTACACATCATCTGCTCCACATTGCTTCCTGTGGAGCAAAGTTAAGCTGCCTGCATTGCCGTCCCGACAGGCCCCCTGCTCTCAGTGGGATCTTATTGAAGTGACTTGGGCCAGCTCTTTCCAGTGTGAGCATTTTAAGCAAGGCACCTTGATCCGTATCAAGGGACCTAAATGCAACATCCAAGTGTGAAAACATTGGCCACTCTCCCATTCACTGAAAGAGGAATAATAGTACCCACTCACCTCTGGGAAGCATATGGAGCACCTCCGATTTATTATTTGCTTTATTTATTTTGTCACATTTATCAGCCATTCAACTCTCTGGGCACACAGCCCATACATTAAAACCCAGAGTAAAATACAAAGATCTCCTCCACCCTGAGCACATCCTTTCTGAAAAGTCAGGCATGGGCAGGAAAGGAGAATGAAGGATGCTTTACACAAGCAAAGGATGACAACAATATATTTTTTTCCCAATTTTGTTATTGATGGAACCATTCTGAAAATGTTGGCGACATCAAGAAAATGAGATGAGGGCAATAAAAAGCAGGAGGATGGAAAACCATGCTGGAGGGTGGCACAGAGACTCAGCCTCTAGCCAGCCTGTCTCACGCTCAGGAAGCCCCTAAATTGCTCTTTCCATTATTATTTCTCTAATGACCCCATTAGACACATGTGAAATTCTGAGAAGCCTTAAATATGTTGTAGAGATCCATACTGGCAAATCTACCCAGCTTTTCTGAGAAATGGCAGGCTGCAATGATGAATGCTTTAACTTTGCAGTATCCTGATGTGTAATTTATTTGCTGGAAATTAATTGCATGTGCTGGTTTCATTTTCCTGTAGTGAATAATCAGTTTTGCTCTCTTTTTAATTAGGTAACAACATAGATTCCTTCGCTTATCATGGCACAGTGGTTATGCATGTCACGTTTTGTAACAAGGGAGACGATTTCAAATTGTTGTCTAGGGCCCAGAACAACCTTTGAGTGACATTAGATTCCCTCTCTCTTTTGGTCATAACTTCTAGGTCACTACCAGTGAAGACCCTATGCACAAACCAGCTAGAGAATCTGGCCTGGGAGTTGCTGCGTGTTACATCCTATCGAAGCAGGAATTTGAGGACAGCCTATGGAGAAACCAAATTAAGGAGTCTGAAATTTCAGTGATATTGACATCATGTCAGATCCAGACCCAGCTCTGTGTCACCGAAAGGTGCCTCTCTTCTGGAGGATTTTCACTGACCCCTGAGCCAAGTCAATTGACATAAGCCAGATTGCTTAGTTTGCAAGTCTTCGGATCATCCATATCATTAATACTTTTGATCCACATCAAATCAGGCTCCTTTGTCGGCTATTCCATCTGGGATGGTGAGGACAGTGGAGAACTAACTTTCCCCTTGCATTTATCTGGGGGGCAGGGACACACTTAACAGGACAGTGGGGAGAAAGCCACACTGTGCAGACGAAAGCCACAGGACTCCAGCAGCTGCTACTTAAAATTTTTAAATAGGCTGAAGAGAGTAAAAACTATCTGCTTTGGCTGCTATTGGTTACTTTTAGCAAATCTATAATTAAATGATAGTGTTCAGTCATATTTACCCTTCACTGGCCTACAAGAAACCCATATTTCTACTGAAATATATGCTCTTGAAACAAAACAAATCTATCAGTGAACAAACACTGCTGGAGTGAAATGAAAAATATTGATTATCATACCTATTAAACCATGAAATCCTCTGCAACTAATTAATCTGTTAGGGAAAAGTTTGTTAGGGGGATATCTGCATCCTGCTGAGAACCTGTAAAGCAGGCACCATTGCCTGAGAAATCACTGAACACTTGATTGCTGCCACCTGCCCCTGAAAGTTTCCTTATTTCATAGGTCCCTGCAACAGTCAATGGGAGGTGAAAACCAGGCTGAAAACATGCCGGAGCACGGAGGCTTCTTATTAAACGGGCCGCGATGCCACGCTGCCTTCCAGCTCCTTTCAGACCGAAGGGCTCAGTCCTGCCATCGCCGCTCTGCGGCCGGGGGCGGCCGCTTCCCGCGGGGGCTCCGTGCGGGGCGCGCCCGGGGGCTCCGGCCGCCCGCCCGCCCGCCCGCGCCGGGCCGGGTGCGCGCCCCGCGGGGCCGCGCGGAGCCGCCGCGCCCGCGCCCGCTCCCGCTCCCGCGCCGCGCCCGCCGGAGCTGTCCGCAGCTCGCGGTGCTGAAGCCGCAGCGGCCGCCCAGCCCCTTCCTCCCGCCCCCCCTCCTCCCCGGGGTGGGCTCTTGCAAGCAGCCGGCAGCCCGGGGCATCAGAGGTGGGGAGGGCCCCATTTCTCCCTCTGAGTCTTCCCCCCCCACACACACCGCCTTTTGCTTTTCTTTTGCTTTTCTTTTTTTTGCCTTTTTTATTTTTTTTTCGCAAGCTGGGGGAGGGAGGAGAGCGCGGCCACGTTACACCCCTCCCTTCCTGCAAATCCCCGTTTGCACTGCAAACAATCTGCCTTCCCCATTGCATCCAAGGGAGATAGCAACAGCAACATCATCACTGCAAGCCGGATGGGAGAGCGGAGAGGAGGCTGGTGAGAGAGAAAGGCACACACGCACACACCAGCTCGATGTTGCCAAAGCGGTAGGAGCTGCAAGAAAAATAAGCCATGCTTCCCTGTGTGTCTGGCGCATTGTGCTCCATCAGAGCCTTTTAGGAGGAAGAAGAGAATTATCTGATCCGATTTTTTTTTCTCCCTGCTAGAGAGAGTGCGACAGACTTGCGATGGTTGAATGTCAATGCCTGTGAGAGAGAACAACAGTCAGAGGAGGAGGACAGAAGGGGAGGAAAATGAAGGTGGGGACGGTGGTGGAGAGAAAGAAGGAGCCTCGTCCAATGCATCAAAAGGAGGTCCCTGCAGTTGCTGATAGAGCCCTGGCCACCTCGCCATCCACAATGGTCTGTACAAGCTGCCAATGCGTTTGATGACGTTCCTGTTTTGTGAAAGGAGGAAAGGAAACGTGACCATGTAAGATCCACGTTTCCCCGGTCAATTACATGCGAAGAATAGATCCGATTTCAACGGGTTTTTTGGTCCAGGATGGTAACAGTTTAGGGAATAATTCAGCCGCCTTCCCTCGCCAATTTTGGTCTGATTTTTTTGGTGTGGTCCAGACAGCTGCTGGAATAGAGAAGGTCAGAATATATAAATATATATTAAAATATATGATATATATAATATATATTATATATATATAAATATATCTATCTCAGTGCATCTGGGATTTAGCTCATTGAATGCTAATTATTTCTTTCAGGACTTTTAATATTTACAATGAAATCTTTTAAAGGCAACGGTGAAATCTGAAGCCACCTGGGAGTACAGTGTTGGAAATGTAGGGTGTTTTCCCACAAACAATGTGAAGGTCTTTTTGTCAAAGAGGCAATTTTGATAATAACAACAGCTACCAATTTTGCATTTTTTTAGCCCGATTCGCTGTTATTTTGTCTGGGTGCACACCGGGGCTGGTGTGGTTGGGTTTTATTTTTAACTGGAAAAAAAAATCAGAAGATAAAAGGAAGAATTACTTGAGATGCCAAATACTGTCGAGAGAACCATATTCTCCCTCTTCCCCACACCCACTGGCGACGTGGACCCGTTTTTTTTACAGGCTTAGGAGTTGCGAGAGCGGATCTGGGGTTTTCTCCCCAGAGCATTGCACCGATTCCGAAGGCCGCCCTGCTGCCCCGCGCCCCCCGGACCCTTGGGCGTGGGACACTGATTTTATGCCTCCCGCTCATTTCTAAACAAACTTGTGGAATTCGCCCCGTCGGGGGAGGGGGGCAATAAACCCCCCCCCAGGGGCGCCGAGCCGGGTTTTATTATTATTATTATTATTATTATTGCTGTCGTCGGCCTCGCTTGCCACCCCGCCGCCCTCCCGAGGTTCTTCGTCGGTCTCCGAGCCGCCAGCGCAGGCCCCCGCCGGAGCGCTGCGGGCCCGGCAGAGCCCCCCGGCCGCGGGGCGCCCGGCTCCTGCCCTCTCTTTCCCCCGCCGTCCCCGCCTGCCCAGGAAAGGCACATGTTAATACCACCCGGCGCGGTCATTTTCTGCTACTGCTGCTGCGGGCTCCTCCGTCCGAGACAGATGTTGCGAAACCAAGGCCTCCTCAAGTGCCGCTGCCGCATGCTCTTCAATGACCTGAAGGTCTTCCTGCTGCGGAGACCCCCCGCGCCGCCGCCGCCGCCGCCGCCCTCGCCGCCGCCGCCGCCGCCGCTCCCCATGCCCGGCGGCGCAGAGGCGGCGGCGGGCGGCCCGGCGGGGGCCGGCGGCGCCGCGGCGCCCGGGGGGCGCGGGCCCGGCTGGCGGGCGGCGGCGGGCGGCGGCGCGGGCAGCCCCGCCGCCGAGGAGTGGGGCAGCCCCGCCGGGGAGCCGCCCGCCTCGCTGCCCAGCAGCACCTCCTCGGACGACTTCGCCAAAGGCAAGGCCGAGGACCGCTACTCGCTGGGCAGCAGCGTCGACAGCGGCATCCGCACCCCGCTCTGCAGGATCTGCTTCCAGGGGCCCGAGCAGGTGAGGCGGCGCGGCGGGCGCGGCGGCGGCGCCCGGCGGGGGAGGCGCTCGGCCCCGGCCCGGAGGCTGCCGGGCACCGCGGCGCGGGCGGGGGGCGGGGGGCCGGGGGCCGGCTGCGGCCCCCTGTGCCGGCCTGGGGCCTCGCCCCGCCCCGTGGCCGTGCGGATGTGGCGCGGCAGCGGTTCGGGGAGCGCTCCGTGGAGCAGGGCATCTCTGGGTGTGGGGGCTTCGGGTGCCGGCAGGCAGCCGCGCACCGTGACCCCCGCTTGCAAGAAGTGGTGTGGGGGGAGTATTTCACATGCTGTTCGCTTTTAAAAATACAACACGTGGCAGGAGGCAACCGCACCTGATCCACCGTTCCTGGGGTACAGGAGCTCTGCAAGGTTTGCCGTTGGGCCCATGCTCCCGGTTGCACTCGCTGGAGGGAAGATTGCTGGGTGGAAGTGTACCTGCTACAGCCTTGCAGAAATGCTCCTTGGTACAGACTGAAGCTGGGCCAGTGAAGTTTCCCTCCACCACACAGGGGAACGAAACATACACAACCTCACTAAAACGTGAAGTGCCACCCCAGGGCATTTTTCTCCCCATTTACTGACAATTAAAAGTAGTTCATGTATTTTCAGGCTGGCAACTTCCATACAGTAATATATACAGCAACATTTGTATTTAACATGATACAGCTGCAGGCAGCAGGGAAGGCTGCAGACCTCTGCTTGTGGGATCAAAGTCTAATATGCAGATAACCTTATGGCCCAGGATAGTCCTGTTACCTGTGATCGTAAGGGATCCTTGCATGAGGGAGGTTTGCGAGGTTAGACTTGGTTGATACCCGTTTACATTTTTGGCACAGATCCTGTCACCTAAGTTGAAATCTTGAACAGAACAGCTTTTGCTCCATTTCTTCTTTCCCCTTCATGGGCTTGTGTGCTCTGCTAAGGAAAGCCAGTGCACTCATCTGAGAGCGGCCAGGCTCAGGCATGCATCCTGCCTGTCCCATGGATAATGCCAATATCTTCTCTGCAGCCATCCTCTCTTCCTGTGTGTCTGTCCAAGGTGGTGGTGACAGGGACAGGGAGGGGAGGAATGGGCTCACCTTCTCAGGGAGAAGCAGGGCCTGCCATCAAATCATTTGAATATCCACAGCCCTGCTGGGTGTGTCATACCCATAGGTTTCATGGATCAAAGCTAGGTGCTCAATGGGCTGTAGCCTTCTCTAATGGTTTATGCAGCTGACTGATAGCTGTGAGACACAATTTTCATGACAGGCTTTTAGATGGGGGTGGGGGAAATCATTCTTCTTTTTTCAGACATGCTTTATGCCTTCCTCACTTGACTGTCTCCTCCCTATCTCCTGTAAAAGTTGGAAGCCATGCAACTCCCTGCCTGGGAATCTGCATTATTTCACGTTTCTAGTACTCTTCCCTGGCTTACCATTCTGCCTGTGTACACCAGACATAGCGCCTGCAAGATTGGTTTACGTGTGTGAGCAAATAGATCCTAAGCAGAGTTAAAATAGAGGAAACTCGCTTCCTTGGAGAGTATAAGCTCTTGAAAATAATTGGATGCTAATTTTCACCCTTAAAACCTGTGTAGGTTGCATTGTAAAAGTGAGACTATTTGCTGACCATCTGCCAGCCTACCTGAGTGAGAAACTGAGCAGACGTGACCTGCATGTAATAGTTTCACCAGGATTTCTCTTTTTTGCTTCTCACAGTTTCTGACCAATATAATAAGACACTTACAGCTGGATTCTGCCACTTGTCCTCGAATAGTACCTTATTCTGCAAATGATTTTTTTCTTAACTAGCAAGTCTTGAGGAGTATCTGAAACCCTTCACCCTGGAACAGCTCAGAAGCACAAGTCACTATATAGGCCCAGATCCTGGGGTTTTAAAGCATGGTCAGATCCTGACTACAGCTTCAAAGTAATAAAGTTCAGAATAACTGTAAGAACTGAATCGGTGCAGCTGAGGTTGTACTGCACTTTGGTTATTTGGTCCTCGCTCCAGCAAAACTGTAACTGAGCTATATTCTGAAATCCTTGTTCCTTTTTATAATGGTGGTTATTGCTGCTTTAGCCTTTATTTCCCATTCATTTTCCAGCCTAACAGCTGAGCAAAGACCCTTCATGTTTTGGACCCTCACAACCCTAGAAGTGATAAATGCATGTTATTCTATAGCAGCCTTGCCGAGATGCTCATGAAAATTTATCTGCTTGGGCACAAAATGTAATCGCTAATTCTTTCCTGTGCAGATTAATGACAATGACAGAAATAAACAGTATTTTCTTTACCTGTCAAAAACATCTGAAACTGCTGCAGCTGTGGGCAAATTTGCAGGGCTGCATCGCACTGCTGAGAACAAAAGCCTTCATTATAAATTGACTGTTAGGCGCTCTAAGCTTATACACTCAGATAAAATGACAGCGAGTCTCGAAAAGATGTTTTAATCCTGTTTTGATTTTCTTAAAAAAATACAACAGCCCAAAAGGTTTCTTACTAATTTGGTTTCGCAAGTGGGTTTTATTTAATATCTAATGCAAAACAAAATCTGCAGGAATTTTCACTTTAAATTTATGATTGCCCAACATGCACAATACTTCAGGCTACTGAATTACTTATATCTTAAGCTCCTCATGTTTGTTTGTGGCTCTTATGGGTAAGCTGATTCTTTCATTTAAAAATGTGCTGAGGACTATAGGAAGGAGTAAAGCTCATTATTGTAAAACTGTTCTGATCATTGCATGTTACTCAAGAGCATTCAGTAATGCAGACAAAAAAGAGTGGATCTGATGACCAGGTGAACACAGCATCTGAGCTTCCAAGTCTAGGGCAGGAAGAGCAATGTCTGCTCAAGGCTGGCAGCTGAAAGAGGCAATTGCTTTTATTGAAAACCAGGACTTAACTTTATGAAATCTGATGGATGGGCTGGACTCTGCCCTCGGTAATGGCATTGCCTTTCAGGGACTTGCTCTGCATTTTCAAAGGTTTCACTGAGTAAACGTTCTGCACCATTGTGTCAGCTAATTCTGAGAACTGAAAGGCTGAGCTTTGGGGGGAAAGTGAGAAAGAAAGATCCTGGAGTATTTTCTTCTATTCTGGTTAATACTCTGCCTGGTTAATGCTCTGCATTTGCAGAATTTTGTCTGCTTTCCTGGATCTTTGACAATGTTCTTCAAGAGAAAAAAACTGAGATGAGCTCCACTCCCACAAATGTTTCATAGTGCTTGGTATGGAGCCAAGTTGAAAGCACGTTATGGAGAGCAGCAGGAAAAAGGCATAGGGTGAAAAGTCCCTTCACATCAGTTGATAAACTGTTTGTCCGTGTCACAAGGAGTTGGCAGTATGACAGGGTTTAGGATCTCAGAGTTGGTGCTAGTTGTGCTGAAAATAAATAGAAAAGCATTCTTAAATGAAATGGAGATCATTTAGAAATCGGTGTGTCTCAATGATTGCTTGTAAGATTGTCAGTTAGAGTGTGCATACATTTTTTTTTTTTACCTGTCAGTTTTTGTCTGTGTTTCTCTATTTCTCCTTTCTGAGAAAAAATACTGTAAAGATGGAAATTTGAAAAGTCAGTGCAGATAGGATTGGCTGGCTAAGGAGAATGAGAGAGAATAGACTGTGGACGCTTTTGCCTGCAGACTGCTGGTTTGGACTTAGCTCAGTACTCAGTAGCAATGTATGAAAATAGACACTGTATCTATCCTTTCCATTTCAAAGTCTCCTCCAGACTTTAGGGATACCAACTCATTAATATGAGAACATGAAGACCTTAAAGGAAATTGGAAGAGAAGGCAACTTATGAAGGGTAATAGGACATGCATTTCTATGTGATGTGTCATTAGGTGGTGGAACTCCTTGCTGCAGGAGGTTAGCAGGACAAAAAGGTTAACTAAGTTTAATAAAAGATTGTAAAAATACGTGGTAATTAAGGATACCTAGGGTCATTGGAGTTAATGGTAATACATCTGAAAGTAAGATTCATGTTTCAAATCTGAAGCCAATCTAGAAGACACAAGACAGGGGCAGAGCCCCAGGGCCAGGCTGTAGCCCCACAGCTCAACAGCCACTTGTGCATGCCAGTGAGATCTGCCTCTCTAGGTGCACAGGTCTGGATTTCATGCACATGTAGTGTCATGTCTTCAGCATGTGGGCACCTGCCATGCCCAGGACCTCTCTAAAGCTAAGATAGCCCTAAATGTGAAGAGAGATTCTCTCTGGAGTCTTACATGTTCCCCTGAAGCATCTGGCTCTGGCCACTCTCTGTGACAGAGCACTAGATTAGATGCATGGCAGCTCTGCCCCCACCTGACAGTTCCTACTTTGTTCCTGCTCCTAATGCCTCAGTCTGGAACAAAATGCCTTTCTTGGAGGCCCAACACAGGAGCAATGAATCATTAGTACCAGCTAATGGCTGGTCAGTATCATGGGTTGTTTGAAATAACAAGTGAGAATCTCAGCTCGATTCCTGTTACAAATACAGGCGCACACAGAAGCCATCGTTAGCTTCCTGCTGTGTAGTGTCTGCAGAGAAGTCATGAATGAAGCCGGGAAACATCCCCACTCTACAGACTGCTCTCAGCAATACTGAGGAGTGCAGGAACTTGCTGTGGTGCTTCTCCTGAGTACAAAAAGCATTCAAGGCCACTTTTCATTGATTTCTGATTTACACCTTTTTAAGAGAGAGCAGAATCAGGTACCTTGTTCGTAGAGTTAGCTGAAAAGGAAGAAGGTAGCCTATGGCAGAATTCAAGACAGGAGCATGATAGTGAATGAATGGAAGAAGAAACAATTGTAGAACCAACATTGCAAGCACGTAGGAAAGCCAGGGAAACTCAGGAAGAGAGAAGCTGATGTTTAGTGGGATCTGTCCAAACTGGCACACTGTTTTCAAACACATTCAGTCACGTAACAACAGTGCTTCTTGTGCAGGTGTCCCATCCGTGTCCTTTTTTCATATGCGTATTCCTACATGATTCATTTACTTGGTGTTAGGAGAATCATTCATTGGAAAACAGCCAGTCCTGCTAAAACAGAAGACTAAGAGATGCTGGGACACAGCCCCCTAGATTTCAGTCTGAATATTGCAACTTATGACAGAAAGACAAGGAAGAAGCTCCCTGTGACATTCAGTCTACCTCTCTGCCCTTCTGTCTTTGACTTTTAATACCTTTATATCTAATTCTCCTGTTTTACCCGTCCCAAGATCAAATCCAAACTGTACAGGAAGAACTAACTTTGGCTTCAGCAAAAGCCTTGTTTGAGCCATCAACTGAACATAGTCCTGGGTATCATCTATTTTAGATTTGGATTCTGTTGCCACAGAGTTGATTGGAAAAGTTCCTATTAATTTTAACAGCAAAAGGGTAGACAGGGACTTGACCCCTGTATTTTGATAATGTTGTGCACACAGCAGAGTTTCTATAAATAGTAGTGAAGGCTAGTAATCCCATTGACTTTTAATTGCTCCAGGAGATGGGGTTTTCACCTTTTGTGCCTGCTGAAACTCTGATGCCTGACCCATTTATTTCAGTGCCACTAGCTAGCCTGAGGAGCAGTTTTTCTTTTCTTTCACTTTTCCCCATATAAAAGGCTTCATGAAGGAACTTGTCTGTGTTTGTGTCACTGTTTCATAGATACACATTTCAGGCCATGATTAACAGTGGCTGATGTCAGCTAGTGACAGAACAAGCAATGCAAAAGCATGTAGTTCCATTGTTGCATCTGTAGAGTTACTGTTATTTCCACAAAGGCAACACTTGCTCCTGGAAGGAGCTCTGTTCATACAAAACTGAACTGCATTCAGGCTGTCTTTCAAGCAAATATTCATTCACAGCAAGGGCCTCCTCTGTGGCAGCCTTTTGCTCACGTTGGTGTTTTTCTGTTCAAGGATGGTCCAGGAGTCAGAAATATGGTTGTGCCGAAAGCTGGATGACTGATAGCGCTTGTGATGCTGTGTGTCCTATGTGTCTGCTGTGCATGCGGCTCCAAGGTGATGAAAGGTGAATAAGTGTGTGTACAGCTTCCAACCTTGACTACACTCCCTGGGCCAGGGCTTGGTCCAAGGCTTTTGGGTGAAAGCTGTCCTTGAATCACTTCATGAGGAGCCGAAAGTGCTGAGCAGCCCTTCAGATTATGCCTGCAGAGATCCACTACAAGTGCAAAGGAATAAATCAGTTGGAGAGCATGCTCTCTGAGTTTGTGCACTCACCACTTTAGACCAAATTTTTATGGTAGAGACAATTTAGCTACAGCTTAATTACCAATCCCACACCTAAAATCCTCCATTTGCTGGGGAGAGAGGGAGGACACAACAGGCTGCACTAAAGAGATGGTTCAGTCTGCATGGCTAGCTTATCTCACCTTAGCTCCCAGGAGAATACCAAACATGGGGCGGACTGATTTAATAATGTGGACTAGATTAAAATAATCTGTTTTCTTCAATCCTAGGCCTGGAGTAAGATAGTAAAATAGACTATAATTACTGGTCCATATCTGTGATCACCCCATCCCTTTTAGTAGCTGATTTCTACAAGAATAAAGCCACATGATTGTGCTAGCTATTAGACTTTACATTCAGCCCTCCTCTAAGCCTTTTGGCCATTTTCAGATTTGGCAGAGAGGGGAGAGGTATTAAATTCCTGCATGTTTCATGAAAATTGTGGCTGGATGAAGAAAAGGAAAACTAGTAATGTCCTGTTGAGGGAAAGATTACAGTGTTGGCTCGGCTACCCTGCACATGGAGAGTCCATGCAGGACAGAGCTTCAGCTGGAGCAAAAGCTTTAACAGGAGCTGGCATCCTATTAGACAAGAGAAAAAGCAACATGATATAGTTTCCATGGGAAACTAGACTGAAATAATACTTGCAGAATAGCTTGTTAACTTTTAATCTTTCTCATTTTTGTTTGTTAACTGGGGTTACTTGCATAAAATGAGTTTCTTGATGCTGAAGACTTAGCTCCCCCCATCCTTTCACACCCAACCCTTTATCCTTTTTTGCTTTATCACTGGTTACAGTAGAACAGATTATGTTGTCAGCAGCTGAGAGTGATGAGTGATGGCTTTTCCTCTGGTGAGGAAAAAAACAGCAAGAACTGGAAACTTATGTAGGTAATAAATCTGGTGTCCCCATGCCCCTCTGTGAAAAGTGGTGAGATAAGGCAAAATGCTTGTGGATAGACTGGTTCCAGTGACAGGGCCCAGATTCTGCAATCCTCGTGCCTCATTTCATCTGTCATGGTTTTAAACTCTTTGGCGGTCACCTCTCATCTCCTCTTCCTTCTCTCCTTCTTGGCTAGAATCAACAAACACATCAGGTCCTGATCCCACTCATCTCATTCGGCTCAGTTCTGCACAGGTTTTCCTATGTTATCGTTGTATCCAAGCACGTTCCATTTGCAGCTTGAACACTGGTGGTGCACGGAGTGGGATGACCCTCAGCAGTTACACAGGGTTTAACCTTCCCCTGGTTGGGAGTGAGGGAAGGAATGGTGCAGAATGGGAGAATGATGAGCCAAAAATGCTTTTTTTTTTTGTATTGTTTCCTATACCTGATGCTTTGCGTTTGCTGGAGAAACCGAACTATACTTGGGGGAAAATTGTGTAAACTGCATGAGGGATGGGGTAATTCAGTCCTGAGCTGGTTCCTGAGAAAGTTTTGTCTCCTCTGTAGATGAACTTTACAGTGGGAACTTCCACTATGGTTGGAGAATAGGATTGTCAGCTGTACTCTTTATCTTTGAACCCCAAATCCTTTTAGACCTGCAGGTCCTAGACACAGAGAGACTTTGCAGAATAGGAGAGAGATGATGAACTCGATATTCTGCCAGTTATTGTGGGGACCAAAGACTGCTACTGTCTTTGTGGTGTCCCATTGTGCCATGTTGTTCTGCATTAGGAGAAGTTTACCAAGAGCTGATTGTTTCATGCTGTAGTCCTGACAAAAAATGACAATGTGTTTAAGATGAGGACATGTGGTCACCTATCCCACGCAGAAAGTATGTGTCTCTACCTAAGACCTCTGTATAAGAAGGACTGCTAAAGTGTGTACTAGATTAAGCATTTGGGGATGTTTGCCTTAATCTGATGGAGATATCCCTGTGACTGCAGCCTCTTTGAAGTTATTTCCTGTGACTACTGTCATAACCTCTGATATTCTGTGTGTTTAGCTGCTGTTCCTTCTCCATGCACTGATCTTGTCCAAGCACTGAGCAGTGCCCAGCTCTCAAGTGATCAAATAGTTCACACATCCAAAATCTAAGCAACTAACTCCTGACCTGGCAGAGGCTGACCTAACCAGTTCTTAAAGGTCAGCATGGCTGGAGACTCTGCTCCTCCCTAGACATTCTGTTCTAGGACTTCATGATCCCTCTAGTTTGCAGGTTTCTTCTGATGTCTGGTCTGAATTTTTCCTGCTGCATTTGGAACCCATTTCTTCTTGCCCTATCCATCAGAAGGAGAACAGGTTATTCTTTCCTTTTTCTTTTCCTTTTTCCAAGCAATAAGTACTTGAGTGCATCATCCAGTAGTTGCATGTGAATATAGAGACAATTAGTCCTCTGAGAACTTCACAAGTTGAAGTGCTACTTGAAGCCATGACACCTCATTCTTCGCTAGGCCAAACAATCCAAATTCTATCAATCTTTCCTCTTATGACATGTTTTCTAGACCTCTAATCATCCTTAGTTTTCTCCTCTGGACTCTCACCAATTGGTCCATATTTTTCCTTAAATGCAATGTTTGAAGTTGGAAACAATACTCCAGCTGAGTCCTTGTCAGTGCTGAGCAGTGCAGAAAGATTATGATTCCTGTTTAACAGATAACAGATGCTGTCCATTCCTTTCTTTTCTTTCTTTTTTTTTGGGGGGGAGGACTCCAAGAGACTGCTGATTCATATTCAACCCGTGTTCCCATATGATCTCCATGTCCTTCAGAACTGCTCCTTGGCCAGTCCTCCTCTGTCCTGGATCTATGTAGTTGACATTACTGCCTTAATGGAGAACCTATACTTGACCCTACTGAACTGCATCCTTTTTTTCCCAGTTGTCCTCTTCACAGTAACAACCCCTTCCAGGTGGGTCTGCAATAAGTGTTACTCTATTCCATGTCATTAATGAACTGAGCTCTTCTGCCTTGACTCATGGGAAGAGGAGGGAGGAAAAGACTGGAGGAGTATGCCTTGCTTTTCTTTAAGGATCCCCAGGCTGCCAGAGATGAGGCTTATGGCATGGCTGGAGTTGTTCCTGCTACTGCTCACATGTAGCCACGGGGAGGAGGGGAAAACGGATCCTCATTACTTCAATTCTGGTGTCTGCTCTCTGACCCTAGTTTAAGCTGCTCTCAGCAAGGCTGAACATGACCTTTCCTGACATATCCCAGGCCTTCAGCTAATCCTGCTTGAAATCTTGTCCTCATCACCTCTTTCCCTCCTCCAGTCATACTGTCATTGACTGGGTGGCTCATGGTTCCTCCACCATCCCCTAATGGGGGTCTCACAAAGCTTCTTCCCCTTCGCCCTTCCTAACTATCTCATCCATTTCCTCCATTATATCAGTCTTTAAAGTCAGCTCTGCAGACTTGATTTGCTTCAGCCCTGCTCCAGATCTCTTTCTGTCTTGCAGACATCTACTGAATGCTCTGGCCTCAGGTCAGTCTTGTTTCCAGCATTTCCCTCCATGTCCATCTTTTTTCTGCCTTCCCTTGTGCCAGCACTATCACTTGGGGCATTAATCCTACTATCAGCTGGAACTTTTTTTACTCTTGCTTCCCACCTTTGTATTCATGCTGGGCCCAGAACTTCTCTGGCTTTCTTCTGGGCAGCACAAACACTTGCTCAGGTCTTCATGTCCTGCCTTCCTTTCTGTGATCCTTCCTTCTCCAGCCTTTCCTGCATGGATATTGCCCGGCTTCGGTTCAGTCAGAACCTAGATGTGAAGGTCACCTTCTTTGACTGGTATTTTGATGAAAGTGGTTCCCCTGAGAACTTCCACATCCATCTCCCCTGCTATGTGTGTTCCCTGCCCTTACCGAGATGGGTCCTGCCCAGTTTTTACTCCATTTCCCAGACTTTGTGAGAGTCAAGAAAGCCCTCTGGCTGAACCTGATGTAGGCATGACATACATACACTGTAAGATGCAGGAATCTTGGTAACACTTCACTTACATCACATCAGTATCTGCCCTCGCAACTTCACATGGGCGCTGAACTAAAGCTTTAAGGGTGGTGCTGCACTTTCCACAATTACAGGGCCATGGACTATAACTGTCCCACTGAACTCCCCAGCACTTTCAACTGTGTGGGTCTTAACCCATCTGGTATCTTGCATAACCTTGCCGTATCTGATGAATGAAGCACTTTTACTCTCCTTTTCTCCTTGTTAAGTGCTCTAGGACCTGTCAGGATTAAAGGTGCTGGAGAAGTACAAGCTGATTATTATCCCATTCCAGGTTATATTAAAAGAACATTAAGACGGATCAGCCAAGCATTCAAGAAAAGTAGGTGATAATAAAATATTGTATCAGCTGAGAAATAGCAGTTAAGTAATTAAAGAGACGGTTTGCACAAGAGGAAGAAGTAAAGTGATGGGTGCTTCTGGCCTCTTGACTATTCTTTATTTTAATGCTATGGTAACCTTTATAGGGTGTCAATATTTAAAGCACTGTACCAAGAAATGAAGCAAAGGCTTTTCCTGCCCCAAAGAGTTCACATTTTAGGACATAAAAAGCCCAACATTTCCTTAATGTTGAAGAAAGGTGTATTCTTACAAGATCTAAGGCTAGAGGGGGTTATTGGGCTAGTGCAGTTTGAATCTCTTTATAACAGCAGTGAAAGAAGTTCCTTCAATAAAATTCTTGCTTGAAGTTTAATAGCTGTGCAAGAACTAGAGAATACCCTATCTTGATTTTAAAATCTCCAACAATGGAAAACTATTGAAGTATTCAAGGGGAAAAGCTGGGGAAACTGAGAACTGAAACCATCTTTGCATATGAACCTTTGTCTTTACTGTCACAGTAAGGACCGTATAGCATGTGCATCCTTGGAAACCAACTTCAGTCACCCTTGGGTTGGCTGGCAAAAAAGATTTCCCTCTTGGAAAAAGTTCTGTGTTTGAAGACAGCTTTATTCCACATCAGATTAAAAGCAAGGAACTTTCAGTGTGGCAAAACAAGCACGGGATCCAGCTAGTTAGGAAAAAAGAGTAACATAGCTGTTAAAGCACTCTCTGGATTACAAATCAGGCAGAGCAGGGACTGGAACTGGTCTGTTACCCAAGTGATAGCCCAAAGGATGTGGCTGTCCTGGGTAAGGCTGCACTTGCTTCCTGCTTCTAAATCTCCAGTCTGTGCTAGCTATGTTTTGTTTAGAAAAGTGCATCTCCCCCCACTTCCAAAGCAGAGTTGAACCCTCAGTGGGATGTTAAATGACACAGCATGCTTCAAAGGGTTCCTGACCTGCTGTGCTTTTACCAACTTTTTCTAGTTCTCAGTGGCTTTGTCTGCTCCTTCAAACCTGCTTCCTAAACCTCTCTGTGTCAGGCCAAGACCCTCTTCTAGTCCAAGCCTTTCCTGTCTCCAGTGCCTGGTGCCTGCAGAATACCTGTACATTGCAGTGGTGGATACCAGGCATGGGGAAGCAGTGGTGCCAAGAGCACTGCCTGGGCTTGTGCATCCTTTGGAGTGGGACCAAGGTGGTGGCACACTACAGTGCTTAGCCTGGTCCAGCCACTGCACCACTGCACTCAGCCATGAAGCCATATAGTTTGCAATAGTTATGACATTTAAATAACCCTCATTATTTTTTTTAGTTGACATCCTCCTCTAACATATGAGAACTGACTCATCTTTTAGACCTATTGCCCCAGGCTGCCTGCAGACTCAGGAAGGCAGAAGTGTTGCCATCTACATTTAACCTACATTTGGAAAATTTTCTTCATAGACAGGATGGGTACACTGTGTCTAAGAAAAACATTTCTACAGGCCTATGGCCCACAGTGAGGGCTCATAGATAAAATCCAGCTTGCTAAACTACCATAACCCGGCCCCACATGATAACCCTGTTGCCTCCCCAGCTGCCATCAGCATTCTCTTTCCCAGTCCTCACATGTTTATTTCCTCTCTGACCTTTTCTTGGTGTTGCCGGACAAGAGCTGCTTCTCTTTGGAGGTGTGCTCAGGCATACGAACCAAATGTCAGAAGACGGTGATTCTGAGTGTTATAGCTCAGGTCAAACAAAATCACAGAACCACGGAATAATCTAGGATGGAAGGGACTTCTGGAGGTCATCTTGTCAGACCTGCTGCTCAAAGCAGATCCACCTAGCTCAGGTTGCCAGAGGGCCTTGTCCAGGTTCAATATCTCCAAGGGTGAATATTCCATTAGCCTCTCTGGGCCCCAGTCCAATATTTGACCACTCTCATGATGAAAAAGTTTTTCCTGATTTCTAATCAGAATTTCCCATGTCCCAACTTGTGTCTCTGGCCTCTTCGTTTATAACCATGCACCTTCGAGAAGAGTCTGGCCCCATCCGTACCTTTCCAGGAGGTGGCTGAAGACAGCAATAAGATCTCCCATTAGCCTTTACAGTATTTTTAGGAGGAACTGTACAAAAGATAGTATTGAATGTCTGCTCTAGCTCCCCAGGGTAGATTTGGACAGGGGTTGAGATTTTTTGTGGTGGTAGTCAGATAAATATCAAGGGAGACTAATCGCCCAGATACAGATTGAAGAATGAGAACAAACATTGCTAAAAATAGCAAAGGCTCAGATATTTCTGTTTGTTATAGCCAAGACACTTCTTGATCCAATAATCACTAAATCTCCAAGAGGTGATGCTATTTCAAATCTGAATCTTATAGAAAAACTAGCTGTAGAAAAGCTTGACAGAGTAGGAACTGTTTCTGTTTAAATTGAACAGAAGGATAATCTAAAAGAGGTCTGTAACTAAGGTTTTCAATTTTGCAAAAGCAGGCTTTGAAAAATTAGGAATCTTTAAAAATACATAATATAGAAGAAATTTATTACACATTGTCTAATGACTACCAAAACAGCCATTAGTCTCTTTATAACAAACAAAAGCATTCTCTTATAATTGCTGCTTTCTGGAAGCTCACAGTCATTCTCCCTTCTACAGGCTATTTCAGCTTTCTGCCTTCACTTAATTTGGTTGCAATGTTGTTCAAAGCCTGTCTCAAGATGTATTTTTATTAAAAATGAAAAATATTCTTCTCTTTCTAGCTTGCTTTCCTAAGCAGCAGTACTTGTCCATGTAGGTTCTGTCTGTAAGTCTGTGAGATGCACTGAATAAAATTGAAACCTTTTTGTCAAATTCAGCCATCTTTGACAAAAGTTTAAAAGCTGTATAATTCTTAAGTTCTTATGAGTTACATGAAAACAGGTGGTCAGTTGGGGCATATCCCCACATTAAATTAATGACCCCATGTAGAGGAACTGTCATGAGAGGCTCACCCTTATTAGACATCAAAGAAGCCACCCTCTAGACACAAAGGTGATGGAAACTACACTTCATTTAGCTCCATTGCTCTCAGAACCCTTTTTTCCCATCATCTTCCTGTTAAAAAAAGTGGCTGGGAAAAGATCCATCTTCAGCAGAAGCTGAGCCTAGCAAGTTTGAATGCAATATGTAAGGATTTCAGAAAATTACACATTTAGGAAAACCAAGGAAGCACATGGTAAGAGTTTTGGAGTATTCTCCACTGACCACACTCCAGGATGTGTTATTTCAGTCTGTCTCTTCCAAGGGCACTTCACAACAGGGTGATAGCACCCAGCCTAAGGATGACATTTGCCCTTCACGCAGCACAGGCATGGAGGAGGTTGAGAGATGGACACCTAGGAAGGCCTGAAAGACTGACTCAGCATCTTTTGCAGTTTGACTGATGGCGGCACCTCTTCCCCAAGCCTACAGAGCAGTCACTCGATCACTATAGCAAACCCAACTGGAGTAGAGAGCCAGGTGATTGAGGGAGAGATTGTAGATCAGTTTAAAGTGAGCACGCATTGCAGGGAGAATATCGGAAATAATTCTGCACAACTTAATGAGAGAACGAGCTCTAATTAGAGGCAGCCAAAGTACATCTGCAAGTGGGAGAGTGAACTAAGCTGCTGCAACTCTGCAGAGGGTATTATTGTTGTGGCAAACCAAGGGGAACGCAGACACCGTTACAGGCTTATAGATTCCCACAAAGCAGTCAGTGCGGTTCCACTTCAGAGATTATTTGCTAATGCAGGGAGTATGAGTGTGTGTGTGTGTGTGTAACCGAGCTGCTCTGTGTATGTTTAAGAGGATCAGAAACATACAGGGTGAATGTTGCCATTTCCTCTGGAAGCTCGCAGGAGGTTTGCTACCATATTATGGCTCTGTTTTCTGTTTGGGTTGGATCCAGTTATTTTTCCCTGTAATGGATTTGAGGAGGCCACTGAGATCAGGTTTCGCTGGTGAAACAGACAGTGCAGGCAGATGATCTTGGGAGAGGAGAAGCTGGAAAACACGTGCTATGCTTCTCTGATCAGCACGGTGCTGTGTTGCACCTGATTCAGCTTCCAATACTTCCCGCAGGCTATCCCATCGCCTCCACAAGAGCCCGGCAACATTCATCTCCCCTACCCCTGCTCCTCACTTCTTTGCATCACTCCCAGTTCTGCCCATCCCACATGTATAACTCCTTCTGTAGGATTTATACCTTCATCCCTTTGCAGATGATGTCTCTCAGACAAACCTGGGGAATGTTACCCTCTGTCTTTTCTCACCAGATAATCCTCTGCCCTTACACACTGGGATCACACCAGCAATATCAGTCCTCCCAGGCTACAAGAGAGGTTTTCAACTTCTCTAATGACATCCCAAATGTTCTCAGTTTTTCAGCGTGCTGTGCATTTTGGCCTGATTAGGCTATTTGTTCTGTTGTATTGCGGAGACAAGGAGTGGTCCTTAGGCACCAGAGAGTATGTTCTCACTGTATGCTGTAAAATAAGAGAAAATTTGCTCAGCTGGAAATGAAACAACCTGGAGTTCAAAACTCTCTTCCACTGACAGCTGTTTTGCATTTTCATATACTTCCCAGCCCTCAGTACTGGCCAAGGTCTCTTCCCCTAAGTCTGGAAGGCACTTAGCTATTTGTATGCTGGAGATACTGATGAGTCAAAGCGAGGCTGCACAAACACATGGAGATTGGCAAAACTGTGCGGATCTCTGCCATTCAGCCTGTCTTATCCATGTCTGGGACAAGTATGCACCCTTGGTTCCCTTGTCTCAGACTGTCCTGTTCTATTTGGTTCCCAGAGGTGAGATAAAACCCATGCATCCTCCTCGTTGACACTCTGTTGCTAGAGTCTGGTAACCCTCTGACACAGCTTCAGATGATGTGCCGTGGCCCTCAGTAATGAGTGGGCCACAGCATGAATAACAGCCCTTCCTAAGTTTTATATCATATTGAGGTGGGGGCCAATTTTTGCCAGATACATATCTACCTATAAATGTGTATGGCATAACTGCTGTGCAACAGTTGCACTCATGTGACTGTCTTTAATCTGTTTCCTTTTGAATTGGTATGTCTACATTGCCCTGAGCTGTTCTTCTGCTCCCCCTGTGATATGCATTGCTCCCCTCTCAGACTATATGCATGCTGGGGTTTCCATGTGATGCTCTGTGGGATAATGGAGGTTGGTGACTTGGGTTCCCACTAACACACTCCCTGACCCCTCTGTCTTTTGAGGGTCAGCATCATTTCCGAGCACCAGCCAGCCATCGTGAATTGTCACAGCGTGCACTGATCCCAGTGGTCATTATTAGACAGGGATTTGCTGTGTGCGTATTTGTGGCAGTGCAGTGGAAGGCAGATGCCACGTGTCTGAGCCAAATTGGATAGAGAAGGAGATTAAATGGTCACTTGTGGGTCAGCTTTTCCTGCAGAGGGTGACTTGGGGCCACAGTGCACAGCTGGGCTGTCTAGCAGATGCTGCAGGGTTTTGGGATGCTACAAGACGCTTTGCCAGCAGTCTCGTCTGAGCTCGCAATGGGACTGGAGCCACAGCACGCCAACACAAGAGCTCCCCCAGCCCAGGGAAGCGCTTGAGCAGAAAGTGGGTCTTTAGCAGGTGCCTACTCCTTGCTGTTACTAGTATGTTTGCACTGGTAGATCAACACTTGGGCTGTTTCTCCTGGTGATGTGTGCATGGCTCGTCCAGCACAGTTTGGTGATTTGCAGCTTATCACAACGGGGCTGAATCCCACTAGCCCACTGATCAGGCCTGCGTGCCTTTTTTTTGATCCCCATGCCAGTGTTCTGTGTCCGTCCACTGAAAAATACGTTTCCATCTGGCTGGTCATCTGGGACAGTCACCAGGTCATTAATGCAGGCTGACCTGGAAACATCCAAGACACAATGTTTGAGAACTTAGGCCTGTTTTCGTACTGATAAAGGGATTTTTGGCTCCTAGGACCCTCACAGTGGTAATTCCTACTTTACTTCTTTCAGATCCAGCTTTCCTGTCTTGTGAAACCTTTTCCCAAACACTTGCACAGGAGAAATATCTGTATCTGCAGAATAACGCAGTTGTTTGAGCTTGGAAAGCTAAAAGGGAAGAGGCTGCAGAGCCCTATTTGCCTTGTCTGTTATTTGCTTCCTGAACTTTGCTCCTGAACTGGCAGCACCTGCCAGTGGGAGGAGAGAGCTTTTTTTGGTGGTGGGAGGGAGGGAAAGAAGGTGCATAGCCATTCAACTGGGGCAGGGAAACTGCCTCTGCAAATGCCTGCAAATTGTCTGGGCAGGAGATGGAGGATGCCATGGACTCTGCCTTGGAGACTAGGAGCTAACAGGTTCAAATGAGCGTTTTGGGTACATGTGGTGCTCTGTGCAGAGATTTTAAACATGAGCACTTTCTGACACAGGAATGTCAGGGCTGTTACTCTGTGAAACAGTAGCAAACCCTCACTGAACAATACAAGTCATAAAGAAAACTTCCTGGTCAGGGCAGTTGTTAAGCCATGTAAGTAGACCTCCCAGCAAACAGCCCCACCATGATAAGGAGAAAAACCACACGGCTTGCTCTTGCAAGTGCTCGGAGAGGAGCACCTCCACTTTCTGAGGAATCAGGGTCTGCCTTTCTGCTAGAGAACAATAAGGTAGTCTGAAGGGTGGAGGGGAACTGAGCAGCGAACAGAGGCCACTCAGATGAGAGTTACCCTAGAGATCAGCATTGGCAAACCCCAGGTATTAGGGTCAAGGTAGCAGCTCAGTCACTGAGTAACAAGCAGGCAACAACTCAAGTCCTGGGTTGCTTGCTGGCTCTCAGAGGATACAAGTAGCTGTTCCCCATAGTGACAACTTGGCTAGAGGAGGTGCTCCTTCCAGTTCAAGGGGACAAAGGAGGATGAGCAGCAACCCAAGGGTCTCAGCTTCACCTCCAAGCATTGTAACCAAGCTGTGATCTTGGGCACATCATCAACGTGGCACTCAGCTCCGGCTTGCAGACACCTCAGTGCAAGTGCCGCAGCGTAGGTGTCTGCACGTGGACCGGGTGTCTAGGCAGTGAAAATCAAGAGCTTGACTCATGCACACGAGACAATTTCTTAGCTGAAAACATCGCAAGGTAGGTAATTGAGCTGCGCCCCTTGTTACAGTTAGTGGAGATGGAGAGCTAGACACCAACATTCACTCAGCTGACTCACCCTCCAGGCTCCCCTGACAGTATTGACTAGTCCTCCATCGATTATATGGGAACACAGATACCCCATGCACATATAGCTGCTGCATCTGAATACACTCTGTCGGGACCTGGTTTCCCCCTTAGTGGTACATTAGGGCCCTTTCGTCCTGCCATAAAGTGGGACTAGAAATCTTCACTTCCTCCTAGCAAAGTTGTAAGAGATCCTCACTTGACTGCAAAACACCTAAAACCCCTCCACAGCTAGCTGCTCTGTGAATGCTGAGCATTAGCATTATTGTAAGTAGAGTAATTTGGGAATATAGGCAGAACATGAGAGAGTAGTAAACAGATGGAAGAAGTTGCCAAGTAAAGCCACACTGAAGCAGTGAGCAAAAATGAGTGTAAGAGACAGTCTGACATTTTTATAGAGAGACAGATGCAGCCAGGATTTGAAGCGTATAGTAATGAAATGGGGTCAAGGAGGTGAGTTGCCTTTATTTGACCAAACTCTTTCCCTGTCCGGCAGTTCCTTATGTGCTCAGACTGGCAAGTGTTGCTGGCCTGATTGTGAATTTTCAAAATAATCACTGTGTAACATAGCTCCAGTGGACAAGCCAGGAAAAATGGTACTGTTTATGGTGAGCTGCTGTGTGGGAAAAAAAAGATTTTAAACACATCCTTGAAGTCACTGGGTTACACCAGCACTGGGCAGTGCTGAACTGACAAGTACTAATTACTGAGAGAAAAGTGACTCACTAAAAACCGATAATAATTGTCTTACACCTAATTAAAATGGATAATTTAAAGTCAAGTATGGTCTTGGCACGAGGGATGTGCAGGATGTGACAGAATGCCTGCAGCCCCACATATCTCAGATAGAAATAGGAGAGTTCAGAACTCATGTAAGACATACTCTGTTTTAGTTAAGCAAAACCCAGAAACACTGTTGTGCTAAGCTAGGCAGAAATGGCATGTGAAGTGCCCACTCTTCCTCAGGCATTCCCCCGGCACAGCTCTGCAAGTCCGGCCTCTTTGCTGCTAACGACAAGACTTCCCTGGCTCCCAGGGAGTCAGTATTTTCCTTCTCTGGTATCAGACTGGAATCTCTGGTGGAAACCATCAAGTGGGGAGGGAAGAGCATTGGCAGAGGGGCGCTCCGCAGAGAAGGAGAGGTGGGGGGGAGTGACATAGTAAGTGTGTGACAGGCACTTCTGAAAATTCTTATGTCTGTCCTTACCTTAAAACTATTTCCTGTTGGTGTGGTAAGAAAGTATGAAATATATGTAGGGATTTACGCATGCATGGATTATTATGAAAGCTCTTGTATTTTAAGGGATTACATACTTTTTAACAGTATATACTACGTAAGTCATACTGAGGGCAGTTCTTGTGTGTACATGCATTCCGAAGGAATAGTAAGCAAAAAGCAAATGGGTTATTAGTGGTCCTAGATGTAATTTGGATAAATTTGTTTGGTTTTGCTCTTTCTGGCATCCAGAACCATCTTCTTCCTCTCCATAAAGTGACCTGGAGTGTGTATGAAAAGCTGACCTGGCAGTGTTGAGCACTCTCCCAGGCTGGATATAAATGGCTCTACCACACTCTCAGGACATCAGAGGTCAGGGCATCTGGCTCTGATTCCCAACTCCCTATTTAACCTTGAGCAGGTTGTTTCCAACTGGGGAGCAAGACACACAGCATCACTGAAAACTGCACCACCACTTCAGGGTCATTTTTGTAAAAAGGTGGATTGGCCCTACAGTTACTGTTACCTTGGCATCAGCATGTTGCTAATTCCCTGTTATTGGGTCATTTTTGTTTGTAAAACACATTAAGATCCCACTGTACTGTTCAAGACCAGTGTGGGACATACTGTTCCCTAGGATAGTGGTGCCCTTCTGTTTGCCTCCCCTTTTCTCTCTCTCTCTCACAATTGCTTGAAAATTACCTTGAGCCCTTGCTCAGCTAGTTCACTCTGGACTCAAAATAGTAACAGTCTTAATCCAGGGGACTTCTCAAATCCTGGGGTCTGAGTGGGAGGCATGAGTGACTGCTCTGAGCAGCAAACCATTTATGCAAAGTGTTTCACTCTCTGAGCAGCATCGTTGAGGAAGTATGAGATTAGAAGGATATCACTGGCAAAGTGACTAAGAAATTTATCTTATTCATAGGCTTGGCTCGTACTTAAGGAATTTACATTATTGAGAATTTTCAAAATCTGAGCTGGCTGGCTCTATCCTTCTTTCAGCAGTGTCACAGATATGCAAAGCCTGTTGTACCATTTCTAGTTTGTACCTCCCAGCACAGGTGCATTGCTCCCATTGCTTTCTCTGTCATTTTGTCCACACTCACTTTCAGTCATCAAGAGTGGCACGGCCTGCCCCAAGCCCCGAAGAGGTTACTGTAAGGCAATTCAGTATCAAGACATTTTCCCAGATATTCAGCCTGGTTTTTCTTTTGCTTAATTAATTTCTTCCTGATTCCTAGTTAATACTGCTGGGAAGGATTAAGAGGGATGCCTCTCCCTCTGATGCTAACATGTCCAAATATTTGTAATACAGAAGAGTCAGATCTCCTTGAAATTGCTAGGTCACACCCACCTTAAAAAAGGGAGCTGAGCAAGATCATGAGCTGAAGATAGGTATTTCGGTGTGTCTGTCCTGAGATAAAACCCTATGAAATCCAGAGCTCAGGAAGCCCTTACCCCAGCTGAGGTAGGTGATGTCCATGCTAGGTCCCAGCTAGCAACACTGAGGGAAATCCTTGGAGTGCCTTGTCTCCACTAGGACAGTGTATTCAGCTTGAGAAAATTGTATCAGCCTAAAAACAGAGTCCTTTACTAATGAAGACTGGCATCTTCTTGGTTGCTTTGGAGAGGTGACAGAGGCTGGGTTGGATGAGCAGTGGGGATGGCTGGCCCCCTGCTCTGGGGGACAGACTGCATGGAAAAAGACACAATGCTGGAAGGCAAGACATCCATGGTGAACAAAGTCAGACTAAAGTCAGTTCAGAAACTCTGTGTCCTCCGAACATAGTGTCTCCCTGCTTGTAGCAATTGAACCATGAGCAGCAGAGAAGAAACAAAAAAAAGGTATCACTAAAGTTGAATAAGAGGAGTTGGGCGTCACTGAAAGATGGCAACACCTAATCCACAGACCTTGCCTCAGTATATCTGTGACTTTCTGGTCTCTTGGTGGTGCGTTCATGAGCAGGTAGAGTCAGTCTAAGCCCATGCTACCATAGTGAAGAGCAATCTCAGCTTTATATTTTTTACCCTTTCTGAGCTCTGGTACCAGTGACCATATAGCCAGGGACTTGATCTAACAAGTATCAACATTTTTTTATTTTGATTGGCTTTCAGCTGGATCATTTCTGCAGTCTGAGTGCCCACACAGTCATTGGCACCAACAGAAGAGGAGGGGCTGGGCAGCACACTGGGGGAGGCCGAGGGGAAGGGAGATGGCAGGATCACCCATTTTGATGGCAGCACAGACTTAGGCATCAGCCAGCTGTGGAACTGCATCCTGATAGCAAGAATTTAGCAACTCCTTTCTGGCGAAGGTGCAGTATAAGGCATTTGAAGATACATCACAGCAATATCAAGGGGATAATTCTAAATGCAGCCCAGTGAGATGAAGGATGCTTTGGGCACAGCTCTTCTAGAAACCAAATTCCCTGCCTGGCCTGACATCTGAATATCTGTCCCAGGATGGAGTCCCTTTCTCTCTACCTCTGTAAAAAGGAAAAGAAAAACCAGTGACACCTGTAGGCACGGAGCTATGCCCTTTTCATTCTCACATACTCTGTAGTTTCTCCCAAATGACAGTGAAGTTGTTTTCAGGGCAGGGGTGTAATGTCCTCTGGCGAAGCTGGGACCAAGTGGAAATCTTTACTCTACTAGGGCTGTATGAGGTGAGTACAGGCTGTAATTTCAGGGGCTTCTTTCTTTGCTCCCGAAGACTGCCCTCCAGTACAAGTGACAGATTGACAGTCTGGGGCCAGTCCAGTGGAGACCACTAAGATGGCCAAGGGGCAGAAGTACATGGTGTGTGAGGAGAGGAGGGGGGAGTTGGGCTTGTTCAGACTTGTGACAAGAACGTGAAAGGGGAGTTATAGCTGCTGTTTTCTACTACCTAAATTCAGATTATGGAGGATACAGAGACAGACTCTTCTTAGAGGGGTACAGCAGAGAACAGGAGGCAATGGCACAAGTTGCAGCAAGGGAAATGCTGACTGGATATACAGAAGCAAATTTTCACAATGAGAGAGGTGCAGCCCTGAGACAAGTGTCCAGAGATGTGGTGGGATCTCAGTCCTTGGAGATCCTCAAGGCGTGACAAAACAACCCTGAGCAACCTGATCTAACACTGAAGCTAGCTATGCTTTGAGCAGCAAGCTGAACTAAAGAGCTCCAAAGACCCTTCCCAACCTAAATTATTCTGTGACCCTACAAAAACCACAGGGTGCAAGGACTGAAAACGTTTTGCAAAGTCTCTGTTCAGGTTGAACACCTTGAAAGGAGGCAATGCAAGCAGGAGTGAGCAAGTGATGTACCAGTCTGTGCAAAAGCTGTAGTGGGTCTGATTCCAAGATTTCAGACATAGTCATTAGGACTTTGACATCTTTTTCGGAGCAGTGTGTGCATGAAGGGAGGAAGATTGTTAGGAAGAGATATGAGGAGGCTTTTAGTGGCCTCAGGCACATAGGCTTTCTTCCTTCCCTGAGCAACTTCCAGCTCTGGTTCAGCATCAGTAGCTCCACTATAAAACCACAGTAGCGCAGGGACTGAAGTGACCCTCACTTGAAGTGAGCTCAGCTCCAGCACTGAGCAGGTCGCCCGCCATCTGCACCCTCCTGCTTTTCCTCTGCACACCTCATGTGCAATGCAGTACAGCTATTCTCCCTCAGTCTGGCCCTACTGCACACAGCACCTTGATACAGAGACGTACAAAGTCTTGAGTTTTGTCTTTTGCAAGCATTTGGTCCCTTCCTACATCTCAGAGCTGTTGTAAGGGTTTCCAAGAGCACATCGGAAGCTGTAAAGCTGAGTCCAGAGCACACACGCGGACACGTGCACATGCATGCTTGCCTGACTTCAGAGGCTGATGTGCCTGCAGCTTTCTCAGTGGTGTCTCAACTTCAGTCTTATTGACCTTTAAATGCCTGAGCTATCCCAGCATGAGCACCTGCCATAATGAGCACAGCAAAGCAACGGCCTCGTGAACACTTTCTGCTCGGCGACCCGTGGTGCGTCGCTGGGGCACAGGGGTTGCTTGCCACGGGCGTCCCGCTCATGCCAAGCCACAAAAGCATGAGGGTTAGTGCTCCCATCCTTCACCTGCTGCCCTTTTAAGATGGAATTAATGCAGAACCGGTGAAAATGGGAGCTGGAAAGCCCATGGTTAGGCCTGCTCTTTGCCCCAAAGCTTGTTTCCACGTATGGCTCTCCTCCCTTTTCCAGCCTCCTCCCTCAGGCTGGGTGTCAGATCCCATCCATCCTCCTCAGGGCCAGCAGCAGAGGGGACCAGTGATGGGGCCTCGCTCTGAGGTGCCCTCAGCTCCTGGGGCAGGAGCACCTGCCTGTGAGGTGTGAGCCTGGGTTGGGTGTCCCTTTCCCACCACCACCTCCCTCCCCGCAGAGATCGGGATCACATCCTCCAAGCCCATCTCGCTCGTGGGACCCTGCAGAGCCTGGCCCAGCTGCGTCCCCATCCCCATCCCGACTCTGCCACTGCCCTTTCCCTACTAGGGAGCAAGGAGGGAAATACAGCCAGCAATGAGAAAACACTTCCTTGGCCAACTCAGTTTGCACCAGGTTATCCAGATCCCTCCTGTGTAACATCAGACCCTTCCTGCCCCGTTCCTCAAGCCCTTTTCCCTCAGTATGATTCCCAAACACCTCTCGCCAGGGTAGCCCAGTGCCCCCAGCTCCAGTGACTGTCACCTCAGAGCCCTGCTTAATAGCACCCTCCTACACCCACCTTTCCTGGAGCCCTTCCAAGCTCAGTACAGCCAACTCGTCACGCTTGTGGCTGTCCTCACAAAGGGCTCTTTCCCCTCTCGCACATCACCTCCCCATTTCCCTCCTCTCACAGTAACTCTCACAGCCCCGCTCTCCAAATCAGGCCAAGCTCCAGGAACGGTCCTCCCAGGTCCTGTTCCCTCCCCCCCCATCATCACCTTCTTCCCTGGCAGCAGTGTGGGAGGAAAAGGCAGGCAAAACCTCTCCCCGTGGAGTGGGCGTGCTTAATTTGGTGTTTGTTTTCAGTGCAGTCTGCTCAGTCACTGCTTAATGGAGTTCGTTTGTGACGTTTACAAAAAGAAAAAAAAAAAGATACATCCCTGCCTCACTGCAGTGCCGTCTTTCAAGGGAAAATAACTTCCCTATTTACCAGTGGGTGCTGGTTTCTACCTGTGAAGTGCAGCTACCAAAAGATTTGGGTGTGCTTTTCTGGAGCATGTTTTGAAATACCACTTTTTCCTCCCTTGAAGGAGTGGGCCAAGAATTTTTATATGTTCCTGTTCAGCCAAGGGAGGAAGTGATGCCATTCAAATTCAGACCGCCCCGCCAGACGAGATGCGTGAAGAGGATGGGTCTGGAAAGGCAGTGGGAGCTCACCCCGGCCAGATCCTGGCCGTCCCAGACACCACAGATTTCCTGACCTTACTCCACACCAGCGTCCGATGAGTTTTTTCCCCTTTTGCTCGCACTGGGGACTGACCTCAAACACCTCTGCTCTGATGGCCAGGAAAACTCAACTTACTTCTAGCCCACCCTTGAGTCCGGGCTATTTTAGACTCATTTGGTTTTGTGTCCTTTAGCTAACAAAACACAGGTCTTCAACCTCCCTGGTACACTCTCTGCCCTCCAGTATGAAAAAGTTAATTAATAAATCTTTCCTTTTTAAAATTTTTCTCCCATTCTCCTATACTTTCTGCACCTGGATCGGGTGCTACAACTAGCCTGCCTGTTTCTGGAGAGGGCTTGCTTTCTCTGCTTCAGGGTAAGGTTTGGTACCAGATCATTAAGTTTGTAGAGAAGCCATTTTTCTGATTTAGGCATGGGCTTTGATTTTTACTTAAGCTGCCTTGAAAAGAGAGGCACTAGGGAATGGATACAAGGTCTCCGGAGAGCTAGACCCAAGCAGAAGTGTGAAATGTCACTGTGCTAGTGTGTAAGAAGGAAGAAAGTCTGTTAATGCTTTCGAGAAGCACAGTCAGGCCACAGACTTCATTTCTCAGCCATCCACCTCACTGTGCTATTCAGCAAACCGCAAATAGTAACACCTCCCTCCCTCCCTCCCTCCCTCCCAAGAGCCGGGAAGCAAAATTAACTATTGCAAAGCCTGCTGGGCACATGAAACGAGCAGTCCAAAGGATATATGAAAGAGCCTTTCCACAAGGTAAATTTTCAATTATGACGTATGGCTTTTCATAAAAAAAAAAGAGAGACAAGACGCCTCCCAGCGCTCGGAGCTGGGCGGGTGTGCGAGGCGTATTTTGACTCAAAGCCGGCTCTGCTCTGTGCAGCGCAGGCGACTTGAAGAAGCAGGAGCAGCCTCGCATTGTTCTTTAGGAGACATAACACAAAAGGAAGTATTTTGAGGCCAGGCTTACTGCAAAGAAGTGGAGCTGCCTTTCTCTGCTGTCATTTTTCCACCGTCGTTATGGCAGAGAGCGCTGCCAGGGACAATTAGGCAGAACGAGTTTTGCTCTCCGAAAGCACGAGCTTTAATGCAGCGCTCTTGTGGAACGGTTGCTTTTCACTGTTAAACCTGTCCTAGCTCAGGAATTTTCCGTGCTTTTTTTATGGGATGCTGCCAGGAAGGGTAAGACCAGCGGATTTTGTTGATGAATGCAAATGCTGCCAATGCACTCTTGAAGCAAGCGGGGGAGTAGCGAGCTGGGTAAAAGGAGGCGTGGTGGGAAGGGAGGGTGGTGCCGAGGTGAAATCTCTAGCCTGGCACTTGGAAATCCACGTTTTAAGTCTCTGCTCTGCCAAAGACTTCCCAGGCGTCCTCCAGTGAGTCACTGCCCATGTGCTGGCTCCCACCAGGGTGCCAGGGACACAGTGCTGTCCCTCCTCCCTAGGGAGACCAGGAAGATAAAGGCGTCAACAATTATACGGCCTTCAGACAATATGAAAAAAGAGGACACACATGCCTGAGATAGCCGCTATTAACCTTGCCTTATTTTATATATTTTTACAGTTGCGGCAGATGTCTCTGTGTCTCCCTGGAGGGACGTTAGGTACTTATAGCCCTTTCAGCTCACACAGAGCTGCCTAGAGGAGCTGATCACTTAGGCCCCAGCTCTGCAAGACTCCCTGCTCACAGGCAGGCTGATTGAAGTCGGTCAAATTTTCCCTGCCCTGAAAGTGAATTGTTTGCGAGAGCGAGGCTGGATTTCAGCAGCCAGGTCAGTGCAGGCAGGCACTCGCCGAAATCTAATTGCAAGCTCAGGACATAAATAAAACAAAGGCTAAATAAGAAAGGATGTGCTGGGAAGCCCCACAAGAGGAGATAAGGATATTATTATTGATTAATAAAGATAATAATAATAGTTATTATTGACTCGCTGTTGCAGCGTCGGGCACGCCAGCCGTGTTGTGCTAATGCATGAGAATGGAGAGGTGCAGCAGCCACTGCAAGCCAATCACTCAGCTCATTTGCTCTCACCAAGCTGAACAGGGAGAGCACATTTGTAAAATGCAGCTTGAATATTATAAGCTCGAGCATCTTACAGGGTTTTCCCACTACAGTCAGCTGGAGAGCTGTTGGCAGCATTAGTCCCACAACGCATGGCCCTAGTGCTGGCTGCCCCAACTCTGGTCACGCCTCTCTGCTCGGGCTCTGGGTTTCTTCACTGGCTTGACTTACTGAACACCGGTAGCTAAATGGAGATCCCCTTCTGAGAGCAAAGGGGCATTTCGCAGCACTGGGAGTTGCATTGCAGGGCAGGTTTGGGTGGCAGAGAGCCAGAGTCCCTGGCACATCCCATCTCCCTGCCGTTTTCAGCTGCTCCCTTTGCCCTTTGTTTGCCTCATTTTCTGCTGTATATAAAGTACAAGTGAGAGTAGCCAGCTCTGATAGGTACAAGGTTGCTTAATGTATTAAAGATCGCAAGGCATCTGCATAGCCTTGAATGAAAGCAAATGGAAAAAGGCTCCATCTTTTATTAACATCTGCATTTCCTACCATTCATTCTGCACTGTCTCCCCAAAGCCACTGAGTCCCATGCAGAAAAGGTGGAAATTGAGTACCAAACAGTTGAGCTCCACGAAGGGACCTGCTCTCAGCAGAGCAGTTCCTCATTGCAGTATGTGTGTGTGTGTGTGTCTCCCAGTAGTTTCCCAGGCTCAGATTTGGAGCCACCTTCTGTGAAAATACCATATTACTCTGCCTGGTCCTAACACATCCTCAGAGCAGGACGTATCCCTCCTGCCGTGGCTCTCTGCCTAGCTCGAACTGCACTGGCCCTGCTCGGTGTGCAATGTGCTGGGGTAAACCGGCCCTGCCAGGTGCCCAGCGCTTGCGCCACGGCAGGGGACACGGTCCGCAGATGGCGCGGGGCTGCGGGTGCTGCTGCCCGGCTGCAGGCGGGAGTCAGCCTGTTCTGCGTGGGGGAGAGCACCCGGCTGCTTACGGAGCATCTCGGGAGCTAAACGCTCCCGCAGAAAATGTATTTGCTTTCCTCCGCTTCATTGCCCCCCTGGTCACCTCTCCACCTGGCCTATTTGCCAGGCAGGTAGCTTTTAATTGGGGAAAGCATTGCAGCAGCTGCAGGCTTGGAAAACAAGAAATGCCAACCCGTTGTAAACAGCCCACGTGAGCAAATGAGGAGCCCAGCTGGGCTGACAGGTAACCCCGACCCCCAGCAGTTGCAGGGCTGGACACAGCCGTAGGCTGCGTAAGAGGCTTATATGTCCACCCCACGCTGTGTGCTACGGCGAGCTTGTGTCACGCTGCACAGGAGCGATTCTGGTTTTCTTTGTCCTCCCACCCGCTAAATCTGTTTCAGGATGGCCTCATCTATGAGGAAAACCGCTTATTTCCCATTCCTCCAGTCTGTTTCAAATCATACCGCTGGCCACCCTGCTCGTGTGTGTATGTGTGTGTGCGCGGAGGGGTGTTAAGCCCTTTAGAGCATGAAATGCGATAGCTTTCCCTGCATGCAGTGAACTTGCACTGCAGAGGGAGGCTGAATTAATTGCACTAACAGGAGAAAGTGATTGACACTCAGCGTCACAGTGGTGGGGAGGTAAATCTGCAAATACATCTGAAGGCGTTAGTGCCTGATGTAGCCCCCCGGGTTTCAAGGCCTGCAGTGCACGGCAGTCACTCGGTTGCCCATCTCACTCAAGGTGGGGTCTGGAGCAGGGCTCGTGGGAGAGCAGCTGGGATATGCCGCCCGAGAAATGGCCCTGGTCCCCCCAGCTGTAGGGGCAGAGCCGAACTGGCTGCTGGCAGAGCCATTGTGCACTGGGGAGCCAGCAGAGCAGTGACCACGGGACATTTCTCTGCAGGCCTCCCCTTCCCATGCCAGCTCCTTACAGACTACAGGACCATGCGAGGAGAGATGATGCCACTGAGGCTAATAACATTTGCAAATGTATTTGATCCTGTTGCTGTCTGCAGGTTTCTCATGCAACCTACAGGTTTCTTAGGCACAGCTGGTCTGATGGGACCATCTAGGGAAAGGGTACCACAAAGAAATCCCTGAGGGTGCAAGCTGTAAGTTAGGGCTTGAGACTAATCTGAAATACAGTATTTAAAGCCAAATTTTTGAGGTAGAAGGATGAAAACTGATAACTCAGTTACCAGATACCAATTCAGCTATATGGTCAAAACCCTAGAAAACTCCTAATTTTCTGCCAACTCAGCTAACCTCTCTTTTGGGACGGGAATGTAACTATGGATGTAACTATTCCTCACAGAGATATGTGCATACTTGCTTAGATATAATAAGGAAGCAACTTGCCTAAAATCCTTGTTTTGTGCTAGCGCAATGGTATTTAACATGTGCAACTCCTTGCCTCAGGATACTGTGCATGCAGAAAGCTTCCTTGATTTCAAAGAAACAGTGGAGAATTTTATGAAAGAGAAATCTATTGAGGGCTACTAAATTCACAGAAACCACATCCGACTCATATTGTTGAATGCTGTCAGTATACACAGGGGAAATACTGCATATCCTTGCTCTGTTCTTTCCTCTTTCCCTTGCCAGCTCCTTCTGGCCATTGCTGGAGAGAGGATACTGAACCACATGAACCCTTGCCCCGACAAAGTGCAATTCCTTTTATGCTTCTTGATTCTTCCTTTTCCAGACTAACCCCTGAATGTAGCACGTGAAAAGTCTGCCAGAGCCTGGCTGGCCCATTGGACTGCCTTGATAAAAGCAGAGCAGTCTCTCTAGAAGGAATCTCTCTCTAGAAGAAGGATGTGGCCAGTATCGTGTCTGGCTGCCCCATGTTCCCCAACCCAGGTGACAAACTGGCCTCTGGTAGCTGGGTCAGTGGAGAAGGGGCCTTCGGCTGCTAACCCAGCATGAGATTCAGGCTGGCATTTCTGGTTCCGGAGCATGGAGCTACTGCAAACCTGCTGTGCCGGGGAAGCCTAAAACAGAGTGCTAATAGTTGTTTTTACCATGCCATAGGCAATGCTGCTCATCTGTCCTTCACCCCCCAGCTCACTGCAGGAGACTTTACCAAACGTCTCCATAATCCCCCAAACTCTTTGTAAAATGTACCAGCTTGGGGGCTCTGCCAGGGCCAGATTCTCAGTGACTCCAGCTTGGAGCCTTTCCCCCCTTGGTGACGGTTTGGTGCAGTGGAGAGGTTTTACTGCGTATCTCCAAGATGTGGCCACCCAGGCTCATCGGTCCAAGGCATACCGTAATGACAAATTATCCCGTGGCTCTGCCTTTTGTCACACGGCTATCGGCACCATGTCCGTGACATATACATGAATCATTCTGCCCAGCAGTAGCGTACAGCCTCCTCCAGAATTGCTGCTGGTTACTCATGCACAACAACACTACATGCTGGCTTAATGCTCCAGGAATGTCATGCTTAGCTGTAGCCTCAAAAGCAAGAGTGGGGTGATTTAAACCTATCCCATGCCATAGCTCATCAGAGCTAAGCCACTAGATGGGCAAAAAGAGGGGTAACATATTGTCCCTTTCCCTCTACAGAGTATAAAGATGCCCAGAGTCCTTACTGAGCACAAGGAAGAGCCAAAATTTCCATCCGTGATTAAAGTAATTTGAGCGAATCTCAGCAAGAGAGCAGGACGCAGGAGGCAGGACTGGGCAGCAGGGCCCCTGAGCCCAGTATTCAGCTCATAACTGATTCACGGCGTAACACAGGAAAACGAACTAGGGCTGGTCTTCAGTGGAGAATTTCCCCCCACACTAATCTGGTCTGGCAGGGGAGACAGAATGAGGTGCCAGAACGCTCTTTTTTCTTTTTTATCCTCTTTTTAAATAGCAGTTCAGCTGATGGGCAAAACACGGTCTAGAGTAGTGTTTCAGGCAGCAGAAAATTAGTTCAGCTTTTACCCTCATTAGCTGATTGCCAGTAATTAACATTTTGTCATTAACTACAGATGTTTATGGCCTGGAAGAGAAGTTTGGGTGTCTCCACGTTAGCTTTCACAAATGCACTGATTATCTCCATTTAATTGGCTGGCTGTGCCTCAGTTTCCCTGTATGCTAAAGGAAAAAATGATTTTAATGATTCACTCCCATCCTCCATCTTAGATCCCAGCCTATAAGGGCTATCAAAGGAGAATCTGCTGGTTTTAGATACGAGTCTTCTGAGGAAGGCTGTGTTAAATCAGAGCTGCACCCCAGGTGGGTTGTCTCCACTGCTTCTGGTCAGAAAGGAAGGGCATAACATAGCACTTGGGCCCCAAACCCAGCGGTCACCAAGGATGCCTAGCATATGATCCTTGTTGTAGACATGCCTTTGGGAGCCACTGTGGGAGCAGGAGCAAAACCAGCCCTGCTCCAAGAGCTGGTATCCACTTACCCCTAAGTTACAGCAATTTTATCCAGGATCGAGTTGGGGTTATCTGGTCTGATGTGCATTTCTCATGACTTCAGCTGCTTTGCACTTCTCAGAATATCAAGCATGGGCTCTCCATCTTTCCTGAGTACAAATATCTTTCAGCTGTGACTTTTGCATTTCCATTTTGACCACTGGCAAAAACCAAGTAACATACTGCAGTTTGACCATCAGTGTGAGGGGGCAATGCAAAACATGACCACTCTGTTTCTTTCTCCTACTTCGACAAGCTTCTCTAGCTTTCGGGGTTTCAGAACAAATCCTTTGATACTGCTTCTTTTCTCATTAAAATAAATACATTTATGCAGCAACCTCTTCTGGAGGAGTAACCCCACAGTAACAAATTCATGTGTGCAGCCTGGCATTTCAGAGCAACTGAATAATAAAAATAAAGCCAGCCAGAGTTTCCTTGGGAAAGCTAAGAGAGAGCCCCCTCTCCCCTAGCCCCACTCCCGCCCAGGGCACTGAGCACGGCCCCAGCAACGTGATCTGCTTGTGGCTCTCCTCCCCTCCTATTCACATTGCAGCTGCAGCTGCCCCTGAAAACATGCAAGATGACAGAGCTCAGTGCAAAAATATGTTTCCAGGAGGCTGTTGTAAGTGTCATTGGGCAAACAGGGAGCCTAGGTTGGTAGGAAGAGCTGGAGAATTATGCACAATACCCTGCCAGTTTCCCTTTGAAAGTCATTCCTGTTTATCTCACCAGCACACCCATCTTCCATTCCTCCCACTGTCGCTGCGAGCCCCAGCGCTATCTGCTTAAGAGTCTTTTCTCCGTAGCAATCGCCACCTTTTGATGCTCTTTCTCTGAGTGGGAAGGTACAAAGCAGGGATCGACAAGGGAGTTCAAAGGCCCTGGGGGTTAGCCGGCACCACTTTCTTAGCGCTACAGTGACTCCAAATCTCTTTCCAGCGCCTCTGTGTACAGGTTTTTATAGCAGTGCCTCTCCCAGGTACATGTACAGTGTTTGCAGGCTGAGGCGAAGGGGCTCTGTCTGCACCTGGAGTTAGTGGCAGTGCTAGATAGAATTGAATATAGGTTTTCAGCAGAGCTAAATGCAGCTCAGTGGTTTCTGGTTCACAGTGGGCCTGGAGCTCAGCCGCTCGCAGCGCGGGCAGAGAGAGTTTGCCTGTGCCAGCAAAATGGCACATCGATTCAGCCTCAGACCCCAACCCCCCCGCACGGCTGCTTTGACTGTCGATGCAGGCCCTGCAGCATTTATATCACAGCAGTGCCCAGCTGCACTGTTAATACGTGTCAGCATCAGGACAAGCAGATTTGTCAGTCACCAGGGAGAGCTTGTCTTAAGGATAGAGACATGAGGGCATCTGCAGTATCCAAGCTGGGGCTTTTCAAACACAGGATGGAAATATTGGTGTGGGAATCCAGGGACACGTTGTCTATGCTGAGGTCTGGAAGCAGGAGAAATGTGGGTCTTCCCGTAAAGCCTGGCACTTGTCTTTTCTCGCCCTCAGACCTACTTAATTTTCTCTCCTCCTCTGAGGATGTCACCTGCTGCATCTTTGGCCCTTCCTTTCCATGTGGCATGCCCCAGCTGTGCACAGGATTAAACCCAAAGCATGACCGAAAATCCCTGGGGTAGCACTAGGGAAAGCATGACCAGGCAGGTAGCAGAGTCCCAGGAAGTCCCCCTGTGTTGCCAGGGAAATTACTGGGCATCCAAATACATCTGAGGAGGAGTCCAGGGATCGGCTTCAAGCAGGGCCAGCACAAGGTCAGAAACCATGGTCACAGCCACGTGTAGCTCTGAATCATGACAAAGATGGGAGAATGGGGGAAACCGTGACAAAGGCTACCAGGTTTTCACGGGTAACTCGCTGCACGTTGCACACAGTGGAGGGATCAGCCAGGACTGCCCATCTCGGTAAGCCCGGTGCTCTCTGCACCCGGGCCAGACCAGGCGCATGGTACAGTCAAACCTGATCCAGCACCAAAGCAGTGGCCCTGTGAGGACAACTCGTAAGTCCCAGTGGCTGTATTAACTCTTGCTGAACGCATTGCTCAGTCTTTTAGCTCTGCCCTGTAAGCCCTGTCCCACTGGGGTGGCCATGCGCAAGGCAGGAATCCCCATTCCCTGCATTTCCCTCTGCTCTTGGCAGACGAGCTTTTCTCATGTAGTAAAACCTCTGCAACACCTACGATATCCCTGTGGAGGGAAAACGCCCAACTGCTCTTTTGGTGGATCTTCTGTCTTCTCTACTCTTTCACATACTATTCAGTCACCTGGGGGTGAAATAACTCCTTTGCAGACAGAGAGGGAGTTCCAGAGGAACCTGGAAATTGTGCTTTTCCTGCTAGTTAGATGTCTTCAAAATGACGGGATCCTCCACAAACAGCCTCAGTGAACACTGCCTCCAGTGCTGGTAACTTCGTCCTACTGCTGTCATATTAGGGCTCTGCAGACAGACTCACTGCTGTTTCCCAGCTGAACATATTTCTAAATCAATTAGATGTGAAATTCTAACCAACATTTGACCTTAGCCAAGGCTATCTTTGCCAGGAGGGTCTCTGTGCAAGGAAGAGGCCAATGAAGAAATAAAACCGAAAAGAGTCTATCGAAGAATTGAATCTCAGTGAACTCTGAATGCAGGATGCAATGTAAGTTACTCTTTCCTGCAAAAAAATAATAGCTATTTTCCTCCTCATGGAAGGACTTGGGGGAAGAGAGCAAACTGGTCAGCAGGAGAATGTGCTGTTGTCCCACAGTGCCTGTTCACTTTGCTTCAGGCAACTATTTTGCGGGATGAGGGACTGAATTTTCTAACAGAGCTCTGTTGCAATACCCAGAATATCAGGATATTTCTGACGCCTCTTTTTCTCCTCTCCACCCCATGTGGATTCTCCATAGTCTAATAAAGATTTTTAGCTTACTCCACAGATTTTATTTCATTGGAGGTTTCTAATAATGTTGCTCTTGTCTATACAGTCACATATTTTCAAGAAACATGATCAAATTTATTACCTTAGAACCCTCCACTCCTTTCCAAAGTTGGCTGAAATTGGCCAGTGACTTAAAAAGGAGGTATTGGTGGGATACACAGACCCATGTTACTAGCAATGTGATCTGTTAAACCCCATTTCCATGGAAAACCATGCTAAAAAGGGGAAGAGCAAAAATCCTGTGGGACTCTAATATCTGATGAGACAAGGAGAGTGGTGATAGAGGGAGATGGGACACACAGAGATGGCAGTGATAAGAGAGCAAGAGAGCCTTGGCTGCACAGGAGAGATGGAAAAAAGTGGAACTCAGCAGTGCATGAGGCTGCTGAAATGATGGGATATATCTGACATATATTGGCCAAGGCATGCGCTAGATTAATCAAAAAGACTCTGCAGTTCTGGACAAATGTTGATATTTCAAGTGTGACTGAGCACTTTTGAATGCCTTGATGCTAAAATCGTATGGATGTCCTGGAGTTTAAGCTAGAGAACTGGACAGACCTTTGGCAGTCGCTGGGAAAGCTGATGCAGGGGCAGGAATTTGTGCATGCATTTCTGCACACAAGCACATTGTGCCCTGGGGAAGGGCTTCAGGGCTGGACTGCCAAAGTTTCTCACAGAGTTTAGACAAGAAGTTCTCTGGCAGGTGCTCAGTGTGCCAAAGAGAATAGAAAATGCCTGTATGACATGCCATTGCCCAGGCTGCAGTTAATTATGAGAGAAATTCCTCGATTCTCTCGACAGCAGTCATGTGTCTCTTTGGTCAACAGACGGATACGAGCAAAACCATTTTGTTTGTGGGAACTTTGTCGTTCATTTGGAGTGTAGTGGCTTAGCCGGAACAACTGCTTTCAAGTGGGGGCTGGAGAGGCATCTGGGACTTCGTGAGCAGAGATCTTCCCCATGCCCCAGCAAGCAAGGTGGGAAAACAAGGAGAAACACGTTCCAGTCCAGGAGCTAGATGTTCTAGCTGGCTCAAAACACATTCGAGCTGAGCTGATCCAGGGGAGAGGCAGGGAATGAAAGCACTGAAGAGAATCAGAGAGAAAACAGTGCAGGAAGAGAACGTGAGAACTGTCTGCGCAAGGAAGCAGGTTATTCTGGTCGCGTACAAGTGGGGAGCTGAGGTCACCGTTACCATAGGGCCCTTGAAAACTGAAGCAGGAGAGGAGTATGTGCAAGTGATTAAGAGCCTGATTAACGTTCTCCCATGGAGAATGTGTGTAACCACACGATGCACAACACGTGGCTGGAAGGCAGCAGCTATTAAACAGCAATTCAGAAGCATTTAGGACAGGAAGCAAAGGTAAATTCATAGATTTTTAAGCGGTCTTTTATAAACCAGCTATTCTGGCCTCTCTGCTATGCTGGGTGTAAAATTTTAGCAGGCCATCTCAGTTCAGACCTGGTGACACCTATCATTTCAAATACAACCAGTTTTTTTTAAAGACTTCAGGCAATGGGGGACCCAATGCATCTCTCCATAGATTCTTAATGGATAATTGCTTTCACTGTTTCAAAAAAAAAAAAAAAAAAAAGGCGCTTAATTTCTAGACTGTATCTGCCTCCCTTCATCTTCCATCTACTCAGTCTCGTTCTGCCTACCAGATTAAAAAGCCCTCCACTGTTAAAAGCCTTCTCCCAGTGGTAGTACTTATGGATTGCAGTCATGTCACGTCTTCACTTCCTCTTCATCAAGCTAAGAAGATTAAGCTTCTTTCTCCACTCACAAAAAAGGCAGATTTTCCCAAACATGGACCCACAGTTCTTCTTTTCACCTCTGAAGTTGTAGGAGGGCCGTGAGGAGTCAGGCTGAACTCCACGTGTTCCAGATGACCACACTAACCTCAAGACATGAGGATAAGGCACAGGTTCCGTCTGAGAGGCCAAACACACTCTGTCTGAGAGGCTGATTTCCCAGAGCCTGGCATGTGGAGACGTAGTGCAGTGGAGTATGGTCTTGGAGACCTCCTACACCCTGTGTCCCCTTCCAGGATGTATTTACAGGAATTTGAGGTTCAAGAGCACTTCTTAACTTGCCCAATTTAAAGTGTCTCCTTTCTCTGTCTGGCAGTACTTGGGTTAATCTTGTACTTGGAAGTTTACTCATTTGCAGAAATCTCCTGTTTATTTCTTGTGTACACTTTGTTAACGAAAGGCCCATATGTCCTGTCTGCTCATCTAGCATGAAGAGGATTGACACAAACGAATGGTGCCATCCACAACCTGATCATACTTGGCATCCTTGCATTTGGCAGAGGCTGTGGAGCTAGTTTAAAAAGGAAGAAAGAAGAAAAGAAAAATGCAAGATGCTGTCAGCTTTGCTTTCCTAAAGGGCTTATTAGAAAGTATGTTTTAAGAATCTGCTCAACACTTTTGTGATTTGATCAAGAGAATCCATTACGGATGAGTGAAGCAATCTAGAAGGAATAAAAATTGATCCAAAGCTCAGCCTGAAACTTATTGAAAGTCTGTAAGTTTGAACAGATTCATGTAACTGTTCCCACCACTATTTTCATGAGCCTCTACCTTGCTACACTGGGACCAGAGCATGGAGTAACATGAGAACAGCTGTATAACAAGGGTGCTTCCTGCCTGACCAGGCATGCAAAGTCTAAAAAATCATCTCTACCTATGGGATTTCTGGCCAAGCCACACTCCTAAATCATACATTTCTCCCTCAGTGTAAATACACAGTTTCTCATCCTAGTAGTCTGAGAACATGCTGTCATTGCTGCCATGCGGAGCAGGAGGTGGGATAGGCCTTTGCGTTTTGGACCAGAAAGATGTCCAATCCCATATCTTTGCATGCTGTTGTAGTCTGTGAAACATGAATCCCTCACTAGCTGATTTGATTTATGCAGTCAAAGCCTTTTGTCCTGGGTCCCCGACACCTTTTTGCTCCTCCTCTCTCTGGTGTGTGTCAGGAGAGAGAGGTCCTAGTATCCAAACTCTGCCATTAACTGAAGGTCCTTCTCAGAAGGGATGACAGACAAATATTCAGTGAGGGAAAACACTAAAGAAGAAAACAATTTCAAGCTTCAGGGGGGGGAGAAAGGAGAGTTTGAGGTGGCTGGAAATGATCCTGATGCGACCAGAATAGGCCTGCCTGCTACCTGGGGACAAACACAAAGGACTGCCTAAAGCAATGTTACTGAGTCAAAGAGATACCTCCCACCTGCTTCCAGTCCCCAGTATGATGTTAGGGCTTGCGATTAACTCGAGAAGCCTGCTGTTGCTCAGAATGGCAATGTGGAAATGTCCAGTCCCACTGGTGGTCATGAAAATTCTCACGATGCTCTTTGAAAGGGCATCCAATGTCCTGGCCACATGCCAGGCTGGGGAAATCACTGCTCTTGCAGTCTGCCTAGATCTCACCTTACAGTTATTAAATTGTTGTAGACCTGCCAACACTAGTGGCACTGACAGTAAATTACTATTTTTAAAGGCACTCTACTGCCTTCCTGATTTGGACGCTAGTCTGCCACATTTCCAGATACTCATTGATGTATGGACACCTCCTACCCAGGTGTCACATAGGTGAACTGTACACTGAGCAGAAAATCTGATGCTTTCAGGTGGCCCTGGACTTTGCACAGCAAAAATCTTCTTTCTCAGGAGGTGATGGTTGGGTGGCAGCCCAGGAAATGCTTCCTATGTGTCACACCTTGTGATAGAGAAGTGGTTGCAGAATTTTATGCTTAGCACATAAAGTTCAGTAGATATAAGGGTACATGTTAATCATGGAGTTGGGCAGGACCACAAATACCACATGCATAACTGCAGCCAAATTCCCTTTCTGTCCTGTTAGCACTGCAGAAGTGAAAGGCCTTAGGTAGGTTACACACTGAGCTGGCATGCAGATATTCAGTTACAGACAATGTTCAGACTAAAAATAATTAATCCTTATGAATTCTAAGGAGTTTAATGAGCCCTCTGTCTGTTTGGTTATAAATCCCAGCTAAATGCATTTGCAACAGTCAATCAAACATACAACTTAACACTGGCTAAATTTCTCAATAAGCAGCAAGATTATTAGCTGTCTGGGCAGAGAGAGTGGATCAGAGTGCTTTAGAAGTCAACTTTCTTGTGGTGATTACAATCCTCACTTTGTGGCCCACCAGGCTTCCACAAAACACACAGGATAGGAAGTTTAACCTCTCTTAAGTCATGGATGATAACTTAAGGTCTTGGGGGACCCATGAGGACTGAATCATGAAGACTGTAGAAAGGACTATTTAAGTTAATCTTCTCCCACTGCCTTTTCCATACGAGATCGTGGGTGTCCACAGTATATACATGTTTGGATTCATGTTCCTTTTTGCATCTTAAAATGAAATAACATGAAAAGGCTGTGAAAACACAAGGTGTAAAAATACAAGAGAGGAAAAAAGGAAAAGAAAAAATATCATTTATGCATAATAGAGAGGGAGCTGCAAACTCTTCAGCTTTCTCCCTCTCTGGACACCTGCAGAAGAAGCACCAGAGCTAAAACCCCTGCACAGCCAGTGCAGCCCTAGCTGTGGCCACCAGCACTGTGGCTCTTGCTTTTCAGGTTTCCTGAGAGGCAGGGAAAGCCTGACTGAAGGCCAGAATGGGTTGACTGTTGATACAGGAGCATGCTAATGAAATCTGCTGATGATACGAGGTTCAGAGGTATTGGCAATGGAGAGAAGAATGAGACTATCAGCTTTGGATTACTCTAGGTAATAAAAATGGGATGAAACAAAGTAGCACTACAGGGAATAACAACCTGGACTTCCAGTGTTGCAACTGAAAAATGGCAATGTCAGATGTAGCAGGCAAGACATTTCCTGCAGAGGCAGGTAAATAATATTGGCCAAGGCATTAGCAAGCTCTCTGGGGGAGCCCTGGGCAGAGGCGAACTTCTGGGATGACCGCGGGCGTGGAGATCCTGTCAGAAGAGAGGAAGCCACATGTTCAGCCTAAGAAAGAAAAGTCTGGAGGAGACACTATTCTAGCTCTGCTGGGGGTGACAGAACACAGAAGGAATGAATGATGTAAGCTAGTGGACAGCACTGGTACTCAGTGAACAGGAGATACTGCCTGTGAGAAGAGAGTTTCTAACCAGCAAAATGGAGAGATTTCAGAACAGCCTTTCAACAGGAAAAATGAGGACAGGAAATCAACTTGTAAGAGGAGCCTGGCTCCTTTCTTTGAGTTTGAGGCCTGCCTTGGAGTCATGCAACTTGATCTATCCAAGTTCAAAGTCTCCCCTATAACAAAAGTCATTTCAGAAAAGTCCCAGGTAGATCAGCCACCATTTTATATTACTGTCTGTAATTATTAAATTTATATACTAAAATTTATACACTGTTTGTATTACAGTTCTTGACACCCACAGCACCCATTTCCCCAAAATATTAAATAAGGTGGCTACAGGTAGGAGGAAGCTGTCATCAAGTTTTACCTGAAAGAAGAGGATCTGAGATTCCAACATTCAGTATAAAATCCTATACATATAGCTGATGAATTCCTGCTGGAATTGTTTGTTTTAGTCATTCAAGACTCATGCGCTAGCAAAAATAAAAATAACTTCAAACTTATGACTATTTCATCATCTCTGGTTTCTTCTCTCTGATCAAAAACTAGAGCTGTAAATCAGACAGTTCATCTTTTCGAATATACATGTAGATAAAGAAACATTACCCTAAACCTTAATCAGAATAAAGCTCCCTTTGAATACATCATATTAAATATTGGAAAGGTCTAGATCTCCACAAATGGTCTTCATCACTCTAGAGTAGCTGGGCCTGCTGTCAGCAGGCACATAAAAGGAGCTGAGATTTGTTCTAGTCCAACCCCTGCTCTCATATACAAGGGGAAGCAGCAAGCACAGACACCAAGACCTTGTCTTGGCTTCGTCTCGGCTCTCATGGCTTTGCAGCCATGCAACCCTTTTCATCCCCCACTAAAAAAAAAAATAAAAAAATTGCTTCTTACAGCCATCACAATGGTTTGTGTTACATAAATGATACCTTTCCAGCAATTCTGGGAGGAGGATAGTCAGCTGAACCCTTGGTAGCACTGCCTGCGAACTTGCACCAAAAGAAGGCTCACTTGGTGCTTGCCCTGGTTTTGGTGCCCTCAGCACCCACATCTGGGTATGGTCAGAGGGCAGATACAGGACTGCACGGGCCTTTGCTTCAGCTGTTCCTCTGGCTGGTGTTTGCATGACTTACGGAGACTATTTTTCCACCAAGAAATTGTGAGGTCTCCTTTAGAGGGGTAGCATCAGCTTCCTAGAGACCTCCTGAAATCCTGGAAAGGGCAAGTTGAGACTGTTTCCAGGGTGGCATTGCAGTCTTGGGGCCGGTTGGTTTCTTTTGGAATCAGTCCCCTGTTGCCCTATGCTATGGGGCATACACCTCCATCTAGAATTATCTCCAGGCACCTCACGGCCCCACAGATCAGGGTCCAGCAAAGGTGGCAGGAGGAGAGCTGAGTGCAGGGGGAGGTGGCCAGGCTTGTCGGTACAGCCTGGAGCAACCGCTTTGCATTTGTCTGCCACTCAGAGGAGAACGCTGACCTCCACCAAGCCCAAAGCAAACTTCATATGCGATATTCCTTCATCCTCCAAGTGCTGTAGGAGATCACATGAACTCTTTGCACTTCAAAGCCCCCTCATTTGGTGTTCTCCTGTAAAACCCTGGCCATATTAAAATCCTATGCGTGCGACTCCCCACCCCTCTGCTTGGAGACCCTCACCCTCCTGCTGGGGTGGCCTGCTTTGATCCAGGCCTGCCAGCACAGCCTTTCCAGAGCATGGCAGACCTGTTGGAAAGGCAGCTTCGTTCACCATCAAAAAACGATTCCCAGCCTGCTCTGTCATGGCCACAACACAGGTAGGAAACCTCCCCTCCAGCCAAACATGGCCCCCGAGTGGGCCTGGGAAACAGCCTTTAGTTCTTCACAGCTGAAAACTTAATGGGCTTGAATACGCTCTCTCTGAGCGACCTGCCCTGAAACTGTGCTGTGGAGAGGCATAAATTACCCAGCTCCTGCCAGCTGCGCTGAGAGCATTAAATGACTCACTAGGCTTTTCTGCCAATTTGGGTTATTTTTATTAATCTTTTTTATTATTATTTAGCCTGAAAAAGTATTTTTCATATCCTCTTGTCTGCTTTTAATGGAATGCATTTAGATTTCTTTTTTTTCTTTTTACCCAAGATTAAGGCATGATTTTCTGGTTTTAAACCTGGGCTGGTCATTATCTCTGTCAAAGTTTTTGGTATGTCTGGGGTTGCTTTTCTGTGTGCTTTAGGGAGAGCAAGACTTGAAGCAAGAATAGACTTCTTCCATTTAGTCACTGTACCTGCAATGAAAACCATTCCTGTTTGTGATCAAGTCTTTTTATCTCAAAGGTGCCTCTTATTTCTGCTGTGGCAGCTGTCAGAGAAAATGCATTATCCTATCAATTTATGCGGGGTGGTTGTGGCCACACATGTGGGAAGGAAGGAGAATTTTTCCAGAAGGTCCCTTTGCCCAGATGCAAATGTCTTTCCAGGACAAAATTCTTGTTCCTGGGATGGGGGGCAACATGAGATGAATAGAAGGTGGAGGTTGCTCCTCAGGAAAAAATGGGAAGAGCCAGTCAGTATGAATGATGTTAATGTGTTGCATTTTTAGGAAGTCTCTACCTGCACTCGGCTCTGGCCTGGGGTTGATGTGCCTTTCCAGTGGAGCAGAGGGTCTCTCAGGTGTCTGCATGAGAAGCAGTACAGCCCTCACTGCCCACCTCCACAACTCACCGAGGTCTCATTCCCAGCTTTTACTGAAGCCTTTGCCAGCCTTGGTCATGGACACTGTGGATCCAATTAATTAACAGTGGCTTCCCACTTGTGACTGCTCCTAGCCCAGTAAGTGCATCAGCACTCACGCGACAGACGCTAATGTCGGTGTCACTGCTCCAGATAGCAGGGCCCCTGAGTGCCCTGCAGCAGGAGGATGGTGTCCGGGGCACTAACAAAAGGGCAGGAGGAGATGTGCAAAAGGTTCTTGTTGGTGGAAACATAAATTTTGTCACAGAGAAGAGCGGGATGACCTGTTGTGCCAGAAGGAATGATAGTGGAGGATGCTGAATAGCAAGTCCTCCAGTGGGACAGAGCAGAGGGCTTTGGGTACCCAAGTTATCCTTGTGCTGGGCCTTCATCCTCCTCACAGCCCTAGCTCCCTCTGGCCAGGCTGTAGGCTTTGAACTTCCTCCAAATCGAGGGCTCAGCGCTGTTTGGACAGGAGGGTTTGAGGCTGTTGCTCAGATCCTCTCCATCTCTCGTTTGATGTCAGTTGGTTTCTGTCCCCAATGAAATGCTTCAGCCTTGCCAGGGAAAAGGCACTACGGAAAGAGAGCATCCCCAGCATGTGTCCCCTCCGCACCCGCGGTCCACTCGGTCATCATCAGAAGCCTGTGTGTCTGCATGTCTTCTCTCCTGTGCTCAAAAGCTGTCTGTATTTGCTGCCCCTTGGCACTCACATGGCAAACAAAAGGACAGTGGTTGATTATTGTAGTGGTCAGTGTCTCTCCTCCATGGAGGACAGGCCTCCCTCTGCCTTCCCTCTTACCCAAGGGCAAAGTTACCCCTTTGACATCCCCCTTCTGTGCTGCCCCTCCTTCTCTTCTCTCTTTGTGATATCTTTTTTTTTTCCTGATGTTTTTTGATATCTGATAACCTGTTACCATGACAACTGGCCTCTGTTGTGACATCGGTCTTACAACAAGCCCAGTCCTAGGGTTTTCAAAGTTCCCGCATGTCTTAAGCAGTCCAAGGGCTGCGTTTGTGCCCTCCATTCATGCCCGGCATGCCTCTGAGGCAGAAAGGAAGAGGCTAAAGTTTCCCTTTAATGAGGGCAGGAGAGAGCAGTGGGTGCCTGGCTACGTTTTTATGTATTAGTGACTCAGAGAGAGATTAAAGGAAAGAGGCTCCACTGAAGGATTAGCAGATTTGGGTATTCAACTATCTCTTTAAATTATTATCCCCTAATTATGAATATGATGAAAGTCCACTTGGTGAGGGATTAGAAAAGAGTCAGATGCAGCACTTGGGGTTCTTGTGCTAGCGCCTGGCTCTGTGGAAGATTTCCATGTCATGCTTTTGTTTGCTTCACTCTGCTGTCTCTTGTACAGGGTGGAGAACAATCCACTTAATGGGGGCTGGGGTCTTGGTGCTGGCTTTTCTCCCCTCTGTATCCAGTTCATTTATAAGATTCCTCATGCAAAGGCAAGCAGGGAGAAAACATGGGTGAGCAGGACCCCTATCATCTTCCTGGATCCCCGTCATCTCACTTTGCTTCCATTTCTCTGATTGTACATGGTTTCTCTGTCTTCCCACATCAGAAAAAGATCAGAGCCCCAACATGACTTGCAAAACCCTTTGGGGTCCTCACATATGTTCTAGTCATGAAAATTATTAGCATTTAAAGCCCACTCAGTCTTTACCACATGTAAATCTTTTGCTTCTGCTGCATTATTTTCAGCCTGAAGGGCACTGAAATGGTTTGCAAAGACAGGACACAGGTTCTCTGCTGCTGACAGGACCTATGATGGGTGGGAAGAAGAAGGTGACTATTGCCAAGCACATAACAGCCCAGAGTCAGACACTGGATGTGCTCAGGAGATGGGTGAACTGAAGAACAGGGACTTGCTCTTAGGAAGAAAGTTGGAATCTGGACAGGAGATAGCACTAACACACCTGTGCCTGCAAACTGCATACCAAGAGGTTTCAGGTTGTTTTGGGAGTGCTGTACTCCCCTTCCCTGACAAGCTAGTGCACTTGTTCCTGGAAGTCTCTGGAATGAGTCTGGAATAAGAGTCAACCATGAGGCAGAGCTGAGAGTCGGGGATCAGAAATGGTTCTAAGCTCAGCGTTTGATCTAATTAAGCTGCCAGATACCTGCACTGAGGGCTTGTACACCCTCCAGGGAAGGGTAAGTGTGAGCATGACTGGGGAGGGAGAGAAGGGGCTAGGACTGATGAGCCTATGTTTTGTCAGAGCCTTAGCAGTACTAATCCTGCAGGAAGAGCAGACCTTGCCAGCAGCTGAGAGACGGACCTTACAACTCCCTATGAACTGTGTCGACCTCAGATGACTTGGGAGAGCAGATCAGGATGGCCAAAATGGGCTGCTGCAGGCTGGGCTCTCCTGTGGGAGAGAAAACAAAATAGTTTTTTTCTTTTTGGTGTTGGGTGTTTGGAGGTGGGGGAAGGGAAGGGAAATAAGTGGCAAGAATTGGAAACACAGCTATTAATAGGATTAAAGTGTCATGTTTTACAGGACTGTATACACAATTTTCAACAACCAGAATTCTAATTATAAGTACTCCCAGCTGACTAGGAAAACACAGCTTTGTGAGTTGGATCACCATGTCCTGCACACCACAAGCATCCCTTTAGGATGGGAAAGAAAGCAGCAGCGGGACTTGGGAGTGGGGTCGTTGTGGTGGAAGAACTGCTATATCAGCTCATAGAGGAAACCCGAGTAGTCCCAGGAGAGGAATGGAAAACACCTCCAAACTGACAAGGGCAGCAGGATGTCATCATCATTATCAGGGCTGCAGAGCTCCTAGTTATGTCCCTGAGCTCCTTAGACAGGGCTAAGGCCAGCGCCGCGTGCGCAGACATCTGCCCGCTCGTGTCACTGCTTGCTCTGCAGGGCAAGGTTGCTCCATGTGCCAGGTCTCAATGGGAAGGTCTTTGGGACACACTAGGGGTGGTTAATAAGTAATATGTTATAATCATGGGCCAGGAGGTGTTGACACTTGGACTCTCTTCTTGTCAAAAGATCCTAAAAAGATACTATTCTAATTAAAAATTATCCTAAAAAGATATTTTGTCCGCAGCATGTAGATTTTGGTCTCTTTGGCAAAGGGAGATTGTCAGCAAGCAGGGCTGGATTTTGGAGGGTTTCTGTGTCAGGGACTTCTCTGAGGTTTCCTGAGACATAAACTTGGGTTTTGTGGTGCTCCCCTGTGGCTGCAGGTTCGGGTCGCAGCTGGGCTAATTGAACCAGGTCCCCATGCTCCAGTGATTTAGACCTGCTCCAACATCAGCACTGTGAGAGCAAGCACATTTGGGTAGGATCTACCCCTTTTCTTTGGGTCTACTGGAGGGCAGTGGAGTTCCTCATAAGTTGTTCCCTCACAAAAGCATGGGTTCAGTCAAAAAAGGTCTTATTTTTCCAGGAAAGAAACCAGGATGAGGTTCTTCATAAAGACCAGCCTTTGCTTCACCAGACCTCCAGTGGAAAATAGGGTAAAGCCAGTCTCTACGTCATCTGGTACACCACAGCTGTGACCTCTGGACCAGTGGTTCCCAAATTAGGAGTCACCTTAGCCAGTGGGGTCACCAGCCCCTTGGAAATACATTCATAGGAATAGGGCTATGAAATGACCCCAGAAATTAATTAGGCCATGGATCCTTCATGAGAAAGTCCATGTCTGGATGCAACAGGACTAAAAACTGCCTCCGAAAAGAAAGCTGGGAAGTCAGTGAAAGGGAACAGGTGCCTGTCAGCAGGGGAGGCAGCACAAGATCTTTTTCCTTTAATTTCTGTGCCAGGCGCCCTCTTCAGAAAGGAGCAAAAAATGTCGCCTTCATCTGATACTAACCAGCAGTTAGCCGGATCTTAACACAAAGCTAAGGCACTGAAAGGTTTGGGGGATGCCAAGGGCAGAGGGTGGGCTAGGTTTCTCAAATCCAGTTTAGCAGACATTTTTATATGGATCAACTCTGAAATCCACAGAAAGGACAAAATCAAGCTCTTGTAATTCATAGGCCTCACAGAAAAAAGTGAAGAGCCAGCATGGGGGGTTAATTCCCTATAGACGAGGCAAGCTGGAGAGCGGACCTCCTCCGGTCTGTGATGTGCTGGAGGTCAGACATGCCAGGCAGGTCTGTAAAATCTCTGCCTGCAGCAGAGACTTCTAGTTCAGCGCAGTTGTTGCTACTGCCCCACCTCAACCTGGATCTTTTACATCATGTTTAAAAGGTGCTGATGGAAACCTGGTTCATAAGTCTCAGCTGAGGAATGGGGTCTGTGTCTAATAAAAGGTGAGAGCTAGAAGCAAATGTTGCCTTAGATAAGATCTCTTCTTGCAGTTTTACATTTTTCAGCTAGGTTTATATTCCTGTGCAGCCCTACGCAGTGTCTGGAGATTAGCATTAGAAATAATTAATAAATACATGAAAAGCAAGCCATAAATTTCTGCATTTAAACAGAAATCCATTCCCTTTGGGGTTAGTTTTCTGATGCAAAATACCAAACAGACCAATGCCAAACTCTCCCCTGTCTCTTTAGGTGAAGGTTTTTCCTGCATGCTTCAGTAACATTGTTCAAAGTCACCCTTCACAAGGATTTAAAGTCACCCTCTTGCTGATTTAAACATTTCACAGCTTGCAGGGCCTTAAATGAGTTGTGTATTATGAACAATAAATTACATCACAGCGTGTGCAATTGGGTTCAGCCTAAACATGAAACACCACTTTTCCTGAGTCAGCAAGTTTGCCTGGGAAACTTTTAAAGCCATTTGTGTTTAAATGTCATCTGCACAGTGGATTTGGGGCCTGTCTCTTCAAAAGCTGCGGTCATTACGACTGCCTACTCAACACCAGCAAGAGCAAAAAGGATTTTAGTTATCCACACTCTTTTTGCCAAGGGAGGCTACTGTCATGTTCATAGAAGTTTGCTGTGATTGTGGATGACATACAGGATTGCAAAATACTCCAGGAGGCGAGGATGCTCGATGAGCAGAGCTCTGCACTGGGTCTTGAGGCCTGGGTTTGACTCTTAAACCCATACTTAGTCCCCTGAGGGATCTGCCTTTCCCATGCCTCAGCTTCTCCATCTGTAAAATGGAGATAGCAGTACCCCCTTCCTATAAACTGCTTTGAAATAATTAATGGAAAACACCTTGCAGAGGATGAGCTATATCTTCTATACAGTGTTAATACATACTGCAATACAAATCGTTCAGTAGCCTTACATGTAATTATATACCCTCCTTAATTATTGAACAGATGTTTTAATAAAACATGCAACAAATAATTCAAAATCTATTCAAGGAAAAAGATGCACAAAACATCTTCCTGTAAATATGTAAAAAAAAATTGTGTATTATTTAAAAATGAGAGCAGTCCTTTGCTCTATCTATAGAGAATAATTGAACAGAAAAATACTGAAGTTAGTAAACAGCAAATTAATAATTCACATAGTATTTACAGTCACAGTACACCACATTTTCTACCAAGTGCATGTTCTCTTTTTGCCAGTAGACTGAAGAGATGCTGCAGTCTGAGGCACTTGTGGCTGGGTACTTTTGTGAGCCGTACTTTGTGGCAGGGGATGCTGTTGTGAGTGGCTTGTCAAGTTGTCCAGCTGTCATCGTGACCGATCAAAACCTGCCAAGAAGGGGAGCCAGCCCCTGACTAGAGGTCTGCGGTGTTTTAGCACTGACCTACTGAGTACTGTATAATTCTTGCTTCGTTTGAACTAACAGACATCTAACTAACAGACATCTAATCTAAGAACTAACAATCTCATTTGCATGCTCTGCATTCTGTCCCATTATCACAGACTGAATTCAGTTTATGGCACACAGAGAAACTAGCCCTGTAATGGTCAATTTTGGAGATGATCGTTCTATGTTAACATTTACTTTGCTCTTGACTTACCCAGAATACTGTTGCTTGGCCAATACCAAAATCTAGGCATTCCTTAGGAGAAATAAGAGGTAATTTAGGGTACTCATTTAAAGAAAAAATGATGAAGTGGGGTTAGAAACCTGGCTCTGGCACAGTCCTCCTGTGGGATCTTGGATGAATCCCTCAGAGACAAACTGAGGCCATTCACCACAGTGTGCAAATTCAAGAGAAAAAGCAACAATCCAGCTTGCCTGCCCTCCCAAGCCCCCACCTGGACCCCCACGGGTTCAGTGCTGGCAGATGCTCAGCCTTGGTTCCCGGATCCAAGGTGCTCATCTCTGGCTCCAGAAACACGGGACAGTGTCTCTGGAGTGGGACATCCCGGCTGGTATCCCTTGCTTTTAGCTTTCATCTCTACAACAGGCTGAAGTCAAAGCCTGAGATTCAGATAGATTCAATGTGGGCAACCCTCCAGGATGGGTTTCAGAGCTGAACTCAGCAGCCTTGGGCCACTTTTGTTACAATCAGCTCCAACTTTCCACTTTTTCTAACAACTCTGCCCACAGCAGGTCTCTGGAGTTTGGAGCACTTAAAAGCCAATTTTTTTTGGTGATAAATCTTAAGGGAGAAGGCCTTCTTAGAGACTCTCTGAAGAGTTTTTCTAAGATCTAGATTTCTACTGTGTCCCTTTTCTTTCTTCAGATCTGAAAATGAAATGCTGCCTTATTTTTCAGGGATTTATCCCAGAGCTGTCAGATTCTGCTTCCTTTCAAAAACCCAAGACAGTCACAGCGTCAGTGAGCTCCTCAGTCTGGAAACAGGAAAAACAAGAGTTTTTCCTTTCTCACTGGTCTAAATTCCAGTCAGTGACTGCCCACATGGACAGGGAGAAGACCTGAGCCTAGGAGACATCTGTTGCCCTGAGCCCTGGATGGGGCTATTTCAAAGGAGTGAGGTAGTGAGAAGCACCCAGAGCTTTCACATCAGTTGCATAAGGGGCTGGAATGGTGTCCAGGAGCTTTTGGGGGAATCGGGAGTTTGGGTGAAAGGGGAACCATTAGTAGGTGGCTCTCCAGCATGGGCTGGGTCCAAGGAGAGGAGCAAGGAAACAAGCCTTCAAGCGAGAGTTAGAAGAGGGATAAAACCAAAATGATGGAGGAGTCGCTGCTGAGCAGGGGGAGAAAGAGCCGTGGTCTCATCTGCACGACTCAAAGACATGAGCCCCCGGTGAGTGTGTCTGGATTTGTCAAGGAGGGTGGGAGGAGACTCAGTGGAGCTCTGAATCAGGGGTTATTTCTTCAATCAGGTTTCTCTCACGTTTCCTCCCAAGAGCCCCTGACTGACAGTCCTCCAGCAGGCATTCGCACAGCGCTGCCAGTCATTCGTTACTGCTGGAGACGTTACGTGCTGACGGCAGCCGCTAACAGCACTGCACAGGAGTGAGGGGTGTCTAAGGGACAGGAGGTAAATTCTACTCCATCTATCACTTTACTTCCTTGCTGGGGCTCATGTGACTTTGTATCTGCTTCACGAAGACAGGGATATTATCTTCAGTTCTGTGACGAGATTTTAACGAGGCAATTCTTTTATTTCTGCTTTACTTTTATTGAATGCCTGGGTGCAGAGAGGAGGCCTTGCGCAAGGATTAAACTATTATCAAATCTGCCAGAAGTGGCAAACCAGAGCTGTCACCTTCACTTCCCACCCCAAATCTCCCACAGAGGCTCTGACAGCTGTCTTGCTCCAAACCCTAGTCAGAGGGGTTTCAGCAAGCAATGGTCAGATAGCTTGAGGTGAAAGTTGCTTATGAAAGCCAACTTCTTGCTGTTCTGTTTTAAGAGCATAAGACCACAGGACATAAAAGGCAGTCATGGACTTCACTGATGTTGTTCTGCCATCCCTTCAGATGAAGAGTCTCGGTAAAGGTTATGACTGGAGACCCTACTCATACTCTTACATGGTGAGAGCTGGTGGGGCCAAGAGCGGAGATGAGACTGAGTGTCCACTGATGCCAGTGGGGACTGGCCTTTAGGCTGTTACAGAAAAGAGTGGGCAGCCTGTGTTATCATGAGGGTGGAACATGGACATACGTCAGGTATGTCCTGGTGAAAGCGGTCCCTTTGGTTCATCTCTTCTTATGCATTTCCTTGGACACCTAGAACCATAGCCTGGAAAGCAGAGGAAAGTCAAATGATGCAATCCACATGGAAACACCTGGTATTTTCATGTCTCCATGTTTTCCCACACTTTTTGCTAGCATTGCCTGTAACTGCTTGCTTGGGTGGGGTCCTCAGTCAAGGCCTTGCCTTGATCATGGAGCAGGGCCTGGAGTGAGATGCTGCAGGTTTTGTGTGGTTTTCCTCTCCGAGCAGCCCTGTAGCTGTCCACTCATGGGGACAGTCCTGGCATAGTCCCACTCTTTGGGTCCCACATTGGCAGGTGCCTAAAGTCAGGGGCTGGCTGTTCCTGGTATCAATGTCTTCTCTACCTTCCAGGTGGAACCTTCACATTTTTCAAGGGGATGCTCTATGCTGAAGTTTTATCACTGGAGATGGACCCCATTGTTATCATGACTAGGCACCCTTTTCTGGGAGTCTGGCATGTATTTAGTGTATTCAGCATGTATTTAATGCTAATGCTGCTGTTTTCTTTTGATCATGTATGCATACACCAAAAGAAGAACTGAAGTGAGATATACGTGATTTTCTTCTTTGTTCTGTCAAAAATATAAAGGGTATTATTCCCAACAAAGATATATTTAAATCACCTGAAACAGAAAGTCTATCTCTCCCCTCTATATACATGTAATATAGTTTCAACTGCAATTTAAAAATGAGGGAAGTTATCCCTATAAAAGCTCATTATATTCAAAGACGATTAGTATAGACAAGAAGTCAACTGATGAAAAATATGTTTGCATTTATAAAAAAATTAAGTTCTAGTCAGCATGGTTGTGCAGGAAAAAGCCTAAAAATAGCACATCTCAGATTTCTTGACAGAATTCCTGACATTGAAATTTGAGGAGAGAAATTTCCAGGTGCTCAGGGGAAAGTGAGCACACTGCACACCATATACCTTCAAAAGTATCCAGAAACCAGGCAGAGTTGGCCCAGGACACTATCACCATGGATTAACAATGGATATGGTACAGTAAGGTAGTGTGAAATCCAACCCATTAGCCATGGTTCCTTGCTGCTATACAAGGATGATTTCTTTTGTTTGACCATGCAATTATTGGATTAATATATCCAATAGCTGCCCTCACTCATTCAAGTGGTCTTGTTTGTTCAGGCTTCTCCATTACATTACAGAGAGGGATGAGGATTGCCTGTGGACATTTCCAGTTGAAACAGTGGATTATCCATAGTGATTTGGGAGTGTCCTAAAAAGCTTCATTGCCAAAGGCTGAGCCAGGTCCCTGCAGCCATGTCTGAAGTCTGTTGTCAGTTGTGGCACATGCTCACCTGGAAATCACAGTGATCCCCAGCAATACCAGCTCCTGGCCTCACTGGTTTGGTGACTCCCAGCCCAAGAACCTTGCTTACTGTCAGTGTCATCACATTAAAAAGCAGGTATCTACATCTCCCTCATCACCCATCATAGACAGTAGTCTGTAGAGCAGGATTTGTCTCACCCTAAATATGCCAAATAGATCCTTGCCTTCCCTCAGATCCCTTGAATAGTCCCAAAACCAGGAGCCCAGGGGGACAATCTCAGAGACATCTGCACATGAACACTGCACATTAGTTGTGATAAATCCCATCCTTGGCTCTCAGTTGAAGCATATATCTTGCTGTCAGTGACTTTCTCAATGTTTTTCTCAGTTTCAATTTTATATAAAGGTTGATGTTTCTGCTACACATAGGCCATGCAAATGAAACACCATTCCCCCCCCCCCCCCCCTCAAAAAAGCCCTACCTTTATATGCTGTGTTTCTACAAAGGAAGAAGCTAAATAACCAGCTCACTTTGGCTTGATGAAGGAATTGGTGGGGCGGGGGGGGGGGGGAATTATAGGCCAGAAATCAATAAATTCCAGGTTGAGTGGAAGAAAGGAACAGAGAACAATTGATTATTCACTCTTTCCTCCAATCCAAGAGCCAAAGGGTGCCCAGTTACCAGCTGACAGATGTGAGGGCAGCAACAGGAAGGTATTCCTGTACAGTGCATCAGCTGGGCAACTCATTTCCTCAAGATGTTGCTGGAGCAAAATGAATAAAACAGCTCAAAGAGGGATTAGGAATTATTAAACTCAGCGGTCCAGATGTGATCGCTCTAAATGAACTTTTGGTCTGACCCTTGTTCTTGTGAAGACTGCCAATGTAAAATGTTAACCCCAACCACTGCTGCAAAGGCAAGAGGAATGCTAATTAAAATCCAGCCAGCCAGTCCAGGTGATGGCCATACTGGTGATGGAAGGAGATTCAACAGACATTTGTGGCTTTAGAGGCAATATTGTCTTCTGTCTAAAAGCAAAGGAGCTTGGCAGATGAAGTCTGGGCAGGACTCTAGGAAATGGAGGCTGATCTCAGCTCAGTTGCTGATCTGCTGTACGGCCTCAGGCAAACCATTTCCTTGGTACGGCTCCTGACCCTAGTCTGTCCTATTAATGTGATGGTCACCCCTGTAGGGCAGGAGCAATCTTTTACTATTTGTCTGTTCAGTTCTTAGGAGAAAGCAGGCCATCTCTCAGGCAGGGCTTCTCATTGTGCCTGCAATAGAGACTCAAATTGGTGATAATTATGTCTATTATGGAAAAAATCCATTCCATTGTGTGTTTTACTCTGCATATTTGAAGCTGTTCCATTTACAGACACCCTCCATGTGTCATTCCACTTACTGACTCTGATGCAGATGGTCCAATTATTTATTAATCTGTTTTTAAAATATCCTTAGACTGTTTCAGCAGGAGACGTTTTCTTCAAGGTCCCACTTTCAACAGAGTCAATAAGAGTTTTGCTGTTGAATTTGATGGAAAGGAGGATTGAGGCTTCTTTTGTCCTTTCTGACCTTCCCTTTCACATACAACCAAAGTCTCTTATACCTGAGAGGGGTGATCAGTCTTCTGATGCATTCATATTTTTAAAATGTCTAAAATTACATCTTAAATCTTTGCCTCCATCCCAAGAGTGCCTTCATACTCTCACAAGCCATGCCAGCATGGATAAGAAAAAGCATGAAAAATTACATGGAATAAGTGTTGAAGAGCTGTTTTTCTTTCTACAATGTGCCTCAGAAGATTCAGGACATCTGGGATGCTGGATCCAGCCCTGAATGCACTGTTTTTTTGTGGCAGCTCCTTAGATTTTGCCCTGTCCTTTACTAGACATGAAGCCAGCCAGGTGATTCATCCAATGCAGACGCCTCCAGTGAATCAGATGTCCCCATGACTCAGTTTCCCCTTGCCATGACATGAAAGATGTCTCACTGCAGAATAGGCACAGAGGAGGCACACCACAAGCTGGCCAGCTGGCCACCAGCCACATTCATGGGCCATGACACATGGGCCGCACTGAAACTCAAAGACCAAATTCACCGAAATGATGGAGGACGTCAGACACCAGCTTGGGGGATCGTGCCTTTCTCTAGAAATGCAGAGGAAGAAAAGTGCCAGGGAACCCATACACTGCCTTGTTGCTTTTCCAGCATCAATAGTTGAGCACCTTTGGTGATGTACTCAGGAAAGAGATGCACCAAAGGGGTCCAGAAGGCACTCTGAGATCTGTGCCTGCAACCTCCCACTGACTTCACAGGATAAGGTCTGAAAATAACCATAGTCTTCAAAAGATCACAGCAGAAAATAACACACAGAAGATTTTTTTCTCTTATATCCTGTGAATCTGAGGTCATGGTATGACTCTGCTATTGCTAGAGCCAGCCTGAGTACAGCTGGGAGATGGACTGCCTGCTATTCAGTGGCGCTGAGTGTATTTTGGGGGTCCAAACTGCTGCAGTTTGGTGCTCTGCCCCATGTGCAGGATGGCTACGGAGAGGACTACTGGAACAGGGCAGCTCTGCACCCCAGGATGGGCATTTATTTCGCCTCTTATCCTGACCTGCCTCTCAAAAGTGCCCGTCATTCAAATTCAATCATAGCAAGGTTAAGCTCTCTTTTGTTGCACCAACTGAGTAAATTTAGAAGCATTTAGTTAGAGTGAATTGGTACATTTATCATGTGCCCATTAAATTACAGTGCAGCAAGAAAGGTTTCTCAGAAATAAAACAATTATTGTGGAAAATGAAAGGAGCTGTTTGTTTAATTCCCTTTTGTAATGAATTATTGTTTGGACAACATTACATTTGAACCGATGAGCAGAAAACAAAGGAATGCTGCCATTAGACAGAACTGGATGTTCTCAGCACTGCCATCGGCAGGGCAATTTTTCCCCTCTCCAGCTCCATGGCTCAGAGCACCACTGCATAAAAGCGCACGCTGCACCTTGTGTCTCAGAAGGAAATGCAGACAAGGGACACACTGAGGGCTTCTGCTTTACTGAAGGAAATGTTCAGTTCATCTGAGCATTTTCTGATGTGTCATTTACTGCTTTTCCTCCGTATCTTTTATCTTTTTGTAACTAGAGTTCACCATCATTTAAAAACCCTTTTGGCTTTAGGAATATCTCAGGTCCTTACCCTGCCTCTAAAGCAGGCAGGATCTGAAGAAGCCATGTGCGATTTAGTCCCAGATGACACTTGGAGCAGTCTGGAGCTGATCTAGTGTTCAGCAACGCTAAAGGTGTGGCATCCTCTTGTAAAATCTCAGTTGCTAATGCACAAATATTATGAGATTTGGTGAACATGTGGGTTTTCCACTGTCTCAGCTAATGCAGCACTCCTCAAATAGGCTGGTCTCACAAGGCTTCCATACACACAACCTGGTAAAAAGATTCCTACCCTTGCTGCTCTGAAGTCCTGCACATATCAGAAAAAAGAGAAAGATGTTTGTTTTGTTGTAGCTAAATTTCTGTCCCCAGAAAATTAAGAACAATAGAGAAAAGGTAATTGAACTCCTTGAGAAAGTCTGGTATCAACATGTTTGTAATATAGGGACAGACCTCAGCGTTGTGGTTGAATTTACTATCATTTTGAGTGACTGGCATGCTTCTGAGTTGAAAGAGACATATGTGATCCTGCAACACTGTGGTAAAGAGAGTATCCCTCATTGTAGGTGTGCAGTATTAATACTACCATGCCTAGCAGAGGGAAGGACTCACCTAGAATAGTGTGAGAGGCAGATCACCCGTGCCTAAGAAAAAGGACTTCAACCCAAGGGCAGAAACAGACTACATAGATAATGGCAGTGAGGTGATCTTATGAGAAGAAATCAGGGAGTTTAGGAGAAAACAGCTGACAGGAACTGATTCTTCCCCATAAATACAACAGATAAGGGGGGAACACCAGGAAGGGAAAAGAGCTGTTCAAGCTAAAATATTATTTTGTGGCAGGAATAAGGTGGGTATAAATTGACCACAAATTAATTTAGGGTGAAAATCACAAGCGAGTTTCTAAGTGACCGAATAGGGAGGTTTTGGAGGAGCTTTCCAGAAGGAGTTGGGGCATTAAATTGAACTGATTTTATAATGGAGCAGAGCATGTTTGTGAGCAAATTTATATGACATGCAATAACAGGAGGCTGGAGCTGGCTGCTAAAGCAGTCTCTTCAATCTTATATCTGTCTGTTCAAAGCAGCCTCCAATTTCTTAAAGTAGACAAGTGGGGTTTTATTGGTTAGCCAGGGAAGATATGTGACTTCCTGCCCAAAAAGGGCTTCTCCCTTTTGCTCAGACCAGTTTCCTCAGGTCTGGTTTCTCTGTGCACTGGGCTGGAGGCTTCTGCTTCTTGGTCCATGGAGTTACAGTCAAGCAACAGTGCAAAGGAACAAAAATCTCTGCACCAAAGACATTATTCGTTCCTCTACAGTCAAACCTGACCATGGTCCTCTTTCCAGAAGAGCCTCCCTTGAGTACTTCCAAACTTTTTTTTCTGGCTGTGAGAAGAAAAGTGTATTGATATTTCTAAAACAGAAGAAGGAGCTTCAGAAAAGGCATCCACAAAAATGGTAGAAGCATCATGGTTCATGGCACATGAAGAGCAGGTAGGAGTCAATGCAAGGGGAAGACCCTTTCCAGCCTAGCAAGCACCACCCAGGCTAAGATGACCCCATGTCACAGGGAGGATTTTTGATCACTTCTTCCTATTGCTTCTCCTTGTACCTTGCCAAATAACTACTCTCTCTCCCTTGTCTTGCACTCTTCAGCAGGCTGTATTCACAGTGGGGCTATTTGTCCCTCTCCATCCTTTTTGTAGTCTTTTAGCACAGATAGTCCCCTCCTTTTGCTCCCCCTCCAGGTTTTGTGAATCTAGAAGCTGGACAAGCAATCCTGAAATCAGCCACAATCACTGAAAGCAGCCAGCTAAAAGGCCTCTGAGCTCACACGTGAGGGAACAAGTAAACCTCAGATTGGCAAACAGTTCATTGCTCATTTAATATTATTGCTGAGCAATGTTCCCAGTTTGCTAATACACCTGGGTGATTTTGTTACAATTACTCTTGAATTGCAGAGAAGCATCCTCCAAAATAATTCCAGGTAGTTAGAGCTTGCCTGGCAGACAGCTTTGAGCATCTCCCGAGTGAAACGAGGACTATTTCCACCTAAATAGCATCTAATGAGCCATTCAAGAGAATAGGAAAAAAAAAAAATCATTGCCCCGAGGAAAAGCATCCCAAAGAATACAACAGCATATCTAGCCTGCTGCTGGCATTGCTCATTTCCTGGAGAGGACAGTCTAAGATATAGTTTTCTCAAAGTGTTAAAGGAAAACACAGAATTAGGTGGAAGAAGTGGGAGTCTTTGAGGTATATATTTTGTAATTTTCCTCAGGAGTTTCAAAACATTTTATGTTGCCATGCCTGCAGAAAAGCTATTAAAGATAGCCTGTGGTGGCCCCAGTGACTACTCCCTGACTTTGCAGAGAGCCTGAAACAACAGATCAGAGCACTGAACCACAGCTCATTTCAGAAAGTAGAGCAGTGCAGACATCAGGATCAGTGCTATTAAAGACTATTTCACAGCTCATGAAAGCAGACAATTAAGGCAAGATTATGGAAAAATAGTGAACATCTACCCTGAAAGGCTGCTCTGGCTGTGACGTGTGCACATTTGCAAAGCCCTGGGGGTAAGGCAAGGAAATGTCCCCAGTGAAGCAATGCAGTCTATGGCTAGGTTTGCAGAGAGCAGTAATGTCTTTTATCAGCTCAGCTAATACTGCCAGAAAAAGAGAGAAACTTTCTGGCTGCGTCTCTTCTTCTGAAACACACAGAAAAATGTATGCCAAGTACAGGTGAGACATGGGGGCTGTAGGATTAATCTGGTTGTGCTAGTTACAGGACTATGGGAGGGAGGAGAGGCTGGGCAGCCCCAGGAGGTAGCGAGGGGTTAGAGAGAACAGGAGGAAAAAGCTCAAAGCCCCTTCAAACAGAGAGAAAAGGGTGGTGAGCACCAGCTAGTTGGAGGGGTGAGCATGGGCCTTAAATCCGGGAAGACAGGGTTTCATTGACAGTAAAACTGTGATTTTAGCCTCAAGCTCATCTTAGAAGCTCTTGAGGATCAGGAAGAAAAAAAAGTCAGAGCTGGAATGGTCATCTGGTGAAAATTTCCTATTTCCTTACCATTAAGTTAATGTCTCCATTCATGTTCATGGGAAACAGGACAAGTCTGGGGCCTAAAACACAGCAAGGGTGGTATAGGCTAGATATTAGGGGACACTGGTAGCCATAAGGATAATGAAGCACAAGAGTATAGTTGAACCTGCCTGGAGCGAGAGGGGACTTCTTGAAATTTGTGTTAGTCCCATTTCCTAGGCCTGTGCCATGCAGAGCAGGAAGTATCTAAGGACTGGAGAAATGTGAGGGCTCCTGAACTACAAAACCTTAAAAACAAAAATTGCTTAGCATCAATTTAAAAAACTCACGCCTGCTGCCTGCTCACAACTAGTCATTCATCTGCTAACATTTCATATCCAACAAACATGCAGAGAGAGGCAGGAGATGTCCCAGACAACTTCAGAGCTCGCATCCCCATTTGAACCTGCTTGCATTGCAGACCAGAGCCACCAAATCTCTCCCTGAGGAGATCGTTCCACAGAGGTCCTCACAGCTGCCCAGCCAAGGGGAGGAAATTTCCCCCAAGCGCAGGTGGGCTTGGATGCACTCCGATGACTGTGAGCTGTTGGGTGGCTTTTTTTCTTCCCCAGGACAAGAGTTGGGATTTAATAATAAAGTTAGTTTGTATTTTTTTCAAAGCATTTGTCACTTTTAAATGGTGCACCTTGGAATCAGGTCTATGAAGCTTTGTGCATGCACTGTGAATACTGTATGCACATTAAGAGAAGAGACAACAAAAGCAGAGGCTGAGAAAAAGCAATAGCACCCTCTCTCTGAAGGATCTCAAGGCATTTATAACTTTGGTGAACTAATCCTCCTAGGAGAGAGGCGTACATTAGCATTTTCGCTCTACCAGGGAAACCAACACCATATGACTCAATTACATATCATGACCCAAAGCAGCTCCATCTACAACCATATTGCTGCCTAAATGAGAGCGCTGCCTCCCTTCCACCCTGCTCTGACCACAGGTTCCCTTCTATCAGGCCCGTCCCTTGTCCCACAGAAAAACTTACTTTTTTCCCCAGATTAGTTTTTAGCCAAATCAGCGAACAGAGCTGACCAACTGCAAAGCCATCCGGCAGCTAGCAACAGCACAAGGGAGCTGGCAGAAACTTATAGCAAAGGAGAGAGGGTGGGACTATACTTTGAAATGCTTAAAGCAAATCACAAACTCTACCTTTCCCCAGTTACCCTTAGGAACATCTGACTTTGAGGGGAGTGAGGGAGAAAATCCTGTTCACAAATACTTATTTAGTTTGTGATTTGCAAAATCATGCCAGGTTTAATTAAAGTGTTTCAGCTTAAAAAGCACTGTGTATAAATCTTAGCATTTAGTTTTCAGCATATTTTCATATGTAACTTTTATTTGTAGTTTTGAAGCTTTTGAAGTTTTGAAATCTGCCTAAGAGAAAACAATGCATTTCTTCCCACTCCAAATCTACCTAAAATTACTTCTTTTAGCTAACAAAAAAAACTCTACCTCAGCCACCTCTGGCTCCCCAGGAAATCAAGAGAGTAGCAGACATCTGTGGGACCCACAGTAAACCCTTGTTTCGAGTTTTTGCTAAAAAGGGACAATGGAGAAAAAAAACTGGATCAAAGTTAGTTTCAGGAGATAAACTCTCAGTGAGTGGTAGCTTGAGCTTTTTCCAAGGGGGCTATTTCCACCCTAAAGTTTGCCTCAAAGGCTTCTGATGAGCCCAATTCCTGGCAGCTGCCAAGCAGCAAGGCCCTAGCACAGGGAGGGAGGGAAACACAAGCTGCCCCAGCACTGCTCCCCGCTTCAGCCCAGACCGTGGCCACAAGCCAGCCCCAGCACCTTTCTGCCTTCATGGAGATCCAGAAAGCGTTTCCTCAGGCCTGCACAGGGCAGCTGTTCACCAACCAAGCCCCTGGGACTGACTCCCAGGCAGGCAGTCCAAGACGCCCCGAGGACAGATTTTGCTATTCTAAGCACTCAGTCCAAGTCAAAAATACCCAAAGCACACAAGCCCCACATGCATGATGCAGTGCTGCTGCAGGAGGTGGAAAACCCTTTTCTGTTCCTTCTCCCCCCATCCCTCTCCTGTTGTTAGGCAAGCCATCACTTGCAGAAGAAAGTTAGAGAAGACTAGCTGCACCCAGCTAGACCACCAGCAACTCTCTATCATCTTATCTCAGCACTAGAAAGCATAGCAGAGAAAAATAAAACAGAAACAGCCCACCAACCTAGACAACTACCTGCCTCACCCAAACTTGAAGCCAGCCTTGCTTTCTGCTTTTAAGGGGTGCACATAGGCACTCAGGTGTGTCTGCTAACGAGGGACAGACTGCAGAAATGAGCCCAATGACTTTCCCCAGGTGTCCTTAACAACCAAGTTAAGGAGAAGGCTTAGGCAAGAGAAGTTCTGGGATGCATTTAGGGGCTGTATAGTGCTACAGCAGCCTCAGGCAGGCCATGGGTTTATGTATTATATTAATACATTATAAAAAAAAAGAGGCTGTAATAGGACTGTTTCATATTCTATGGCTTTTTAGGATCCTTCCCCTGCTGCCCAGTGGAAATAGGGAAGCTTTTCTATGTGTAACAGTCTCTAGTAACTGAATATCAAAGTGCAAAAAGCCTGGGTACACCCGCACTGATGCCTGCTCTGGTAAATGCCCCCATCGGGTGGGTGACAGCGTTTCCCTTGCAGCCCCTCGCCCCACGTGTCTGCGCTGCCCTGGTTCAGGGCAATGGACATTGCCCCCAACAAGATTTCTCCTGAGAGAAAAGTGCTGATGGATGTGAAATAGCCATATGCAGCCATGTATTGCCGTCTACTTGTGACAGTCTGGGATGAAAAAAGAGACGGAGAAATCAGTGCATATAGAGAGGTCACGTACAGAGCAGACAGGGAGGAAATGAAGGGTTATGAAAGAGTCAGTGGGGCAGGTCTGAGCAATTGCCTGCATGTGGCTGAGCTTGCCCCGCAGTTAACACAGAGGAAATATCGTTTTTGCTTCTGCAAAGCAATGCGCACGGTGTTGCACAAAGCCAGGGAGGAAGACAAAGCCCTGCCCTAAACAGCTCGTGCCCAGGGCTGACGAGCGAGTGAGCAGCCTTGAACCCGCTGCCCTTCCTTCGGCTGAAACCGCCAGGCCCGAGGAGGATGAGCAGAGCATCACCCAGGCCGAGGCAGGACCAGGTCTGTTGGCAGTCACAAGGCAGCACGGCTTCAACACACTCAGTCCCAGCAGCGTTTTAGCCCTGCCTCATGGGGAAAACCAAATCATAAATCTCCCTGGGTTGCCGTCTCACTGTTTCGGCACAGACGACTGCTATCGAGCTGCGGCCGGCGTGCGGCCGGGACCAGGCAGGGCTCGGTGCAAGCTGACGGCGTGTGTTTACTCCTTGCACCACAGCTTTCCGCATTTCTGTTTCCTTTGCAGTTTCACACCTCGCTCCCTTTCATCACATTATGCCGAGGTGACCGCTTCCACTCTGCCTTCCCCTTGCTACGCTCCAGTCCAAACACAGGCTAGCGCCGCCAAGAATTGCCATCACATGCCCAAGTCACCCGCAGGCTGTGCAAATAAAATCATTCCCGCGGTGACAAACATGCCTGTGTCGCTGGCTCACCTTGGGGAAACTCTCACTCAGCTAATGTCCCTGGCTCCTTGCAATGCAATCAGCCAAGGGGGGAGAGAAGAGCTCCCCCCATAACAACAGGCAGATCTAATAGTTGCAGGCTTGGAATTTTTTTTTTTTTTTTTGGTCCCTATTAGCAATGAATATAACCAGAAAATAAGCTAGTCAGGAGAGACTGGGCATCCTGCATTCTTTTTGTAATATGCCCAGCCCCTGAAACAAGTGGCAGTGCAGCAAAGCACGTTTCAAGCTCTGAACCCTGTGTGACCATGTTCATCAGTGCTGTTACCAGGCAGTGTTTCTCTCCAGCATTCTCCCCCAACAAAAGAAATTAAAAAATTAAATTAAATTGAATTAAAATTTTGAAAAATGTTGTCATCCTCCCAGCAGCAGGTGGGCGAAATTGCGAAAGATCCTGGATGGTGAAGCACAGGACACAGGTCCTACCTGGCAATCCCACCCAGCTTCTCCGGCTGCTGGCAGAGCCCAGGGAAGGGGACCAAGTGTGGAAGGGGGGGGTTGAAGAATGCAGAAGGAGACTTTCTGCCAGTCAGGCCCTGGAGCTGTCAAAAATCCTCCAAGTTCTCAGGATGATTGCAAGCACCCTTGCCTGCAGATACCATAGGTTTTATTTCCCACCCTCTATCCCCCAAAAAATCTTCAAGCGAATTTACCGCCTGTGGAAATTTGTGAATACGAGAGGCAAAAGCAGATGTGGCTTGGGCAGGAGCCATGGAGGCAGGCGCCGTGTTTCTTCCGGCGCATCCCAGCCCTGGTCTGCAGACCCTGCTCTGCAGCTCCTGGTGCCGCAACCCTGCTGCAGTCCCCATGCCAGCGCACCCCTGGGCCCCTTCACCCGTGGCCATGGCTCCGTGACTTGTGCCCCAATCCGAGGACGGAGCAGGGGAGAGCCTGGGGAATGGGTGGAGAGGAAGGGGGCAAACAGCTGGCATCGTCCAAGCAAGGAAGGCACCGAGGTGCCAATCTGCAGGGAGAGACAGAGGGTGACGGGTCTCGAAGGAGAGGAGCGTTGGGTTGTAAGGGGGGTCTCTGGAGGAGAGAAGAACATAGTTCCAGGGTCCTGCGGAGGCAGGAGGTGGATGGCGCGGACCTGGGGAAGAGCTGCTCGCTTTGCCTCCATGGCAGCTTGGGACAACCTGGGGATTTCCCACGCTTCACTCCCTCACCCCTCCCCAGACCCGGTTCTTCTGCTCCCAGCAAGCACAGCATCCACCTGCTGCACCAAACCCTTCGGTGGCCTCAGTGGGGATTTATGAGGCTCTTCAAGCCTTCTCTGATGTGCCTGCCATTAAAATTTAACTGTAGCTTTGCAAGGGTGGAAACTACCATTTTGCACACTTTGGCCCAGCTCCATTTAGCAGAGATTGACATGGCCATTGCCACCCCAGACTGGGAGCGAGCAGGCCTGACCTGGCCACAGCCATCTCTCTGAGCCTGGGCACTTCATGCGGTTCCCCCTACCACAATTCGCCCACCTCGAGGTCACCGCGGTGCTCCCCTGAGCCCCAGTCCCTGGAGGCTTGCACAGCAGCCAGCGGAGGTACATGCTTTGGAAATGAGGTTAAAGAAGATCATCTCCCACTGCCCATTCCTCTAAACAAGGGCACAAAAGTAAAACTGAGGATTTGTGTGCAAATGTATTCAATAACAAAAGCCCTCCTGACCACATGGACAGGTAGTAGTAGAATAATTTTTTTTCCCTGAAAGGCTCAGTTCCCTTTCATGTAACATTGGCAAGAGGCCCTGAAGGACATCTTACAGATAAATACACCTGCAGGTAAACAAGGCTGCTGCAGGGGCAGGACCTTCCTCCTCAGCTGACATGGGCTGCCCCCAGCACTCAAGGCTGAGCACACGCTCTGATTGCTGGAGCAGCTAATTCATGTCAGCAAAACTCATTTTCCACCCTGACTTGTGGCTGGCCACGTTCAATCATTTGCATTTCAACAGTCTTGTTTATTCAAGATCTCAAAGCCCTCGACAAATGCTGATAAATGAAGTCTCCAGTCGGTTGTGTGCGATGGATAAGAGTCATTATCCCCAATACTTAGAGAGAGGATCCCAGCGTGGAGATTGCCCCAAATCCAACAGCGCATCATTGGCGGAGCTGCAGAAAGAAGAGTCAGGGCCACGACCCCCTCCCCCTGCCGCAGCACAGCCTGCCGTGGTGGATCCGGGCCCACGGGAAGCGATCGCAGCTGCTGCAGCTATTTCCCATTCCAGGAGCGTCTCCATGGAGGGTGATGGCTGGGTAATGAGTTTCTTTAGTCTTGCCTGAATGCTTTCAGCTCTGCAGACACAACTTCGCAGCGTTCAGCACCAAAGAGCAGATGAGTAGCTGATTACACACTACCCTGCTCTGAACACAAATCTTAGCAATTAGTGGGACTTCTTCCAGGTAATACGCATCTGTGAACAGTGATCATTTCTGTGCTCATCTCTCTACCAACTCCATTTCTGCGAAGGCTGGAAAAAAAGCAGGAACTTTCAAAGCCCAGGAGTGCCACACTAGAAGATCTCAGCTCCCAGGACTTCCAGCCCTGTCTTTCAAGGCTAACTGACTCAGAAAAAAGCAAGTTTTCTTTGAATCTCAGCGGTTCTTTATGCTCATCATTCCCAGCTGAGTTTCACCCCATGTCCATCATACACTGCTGACACCCTGGGCAAAACTATGAGACCAGCATCCCTCCTTCCTCTGCTCTTTCTGGTGCTCCAGCTGGTGACCCTCTTGCAGACCAGCAGCCTGAGATGCTGGTATCACTCGGGAAGCAGCCACAAATCCCACTGTAGCCTGTCTTCGGTGTCTAGTAGTTGAAAAGTGTCTTTTGAATAAGGGCATTAAATGCAAGAAGAAAGGAAAACTAGAAGGGACAGCTCTGCTTCTTGAGCTGCATTCCGATGACACGGATACATCTTAAAAACCAGAAACCAAAAGGATGGCTCTAATATCTTGCCTGTGTGGAAACGGCATGAGATATTTGTTCAAATATTCCTGACAACAGCATTGGGTGATCAGCAGGATAGTCACGATGATGAGCTGCCCAGCTCCTGTGTGTCCCCACGGGTAGGAGCTGGAAGAGCTGCTGGTTTTCTTTGAACATGTGAGGCCGCAGATATTGGGGAGGTTCTGGAATGGTGCCAGCTGTGGATTTAGGCAACTGATGCAAAAAGAGTCATGGTGCAGATATAGTCTGTCCCCAGGTAGCTCTAATGGGCAGATCTTCCCAGCTGCCAGGACTGCATGGGACGCAACCTGCCAGCTTTGCCCTCAGGTGCACAGTGAGATCATTTCCTCTAACACACAGAGTGCACCACCACTGCCCGGGTGCCACTGAGCTCTCTGGGTGGCTGCATGCTTTCAGACCATCTTTTCCTCTGGTTTCTTGAATGAAGCAGTTTCAGCAGCAAAGAGGTCTTGATTTAGTAGCACGTGACAGATGCTGAGCTGCATCTGACTGATGGGCTTGGAGGATGTTTGCCCTCCTAGAGAGATCTCCTGCTACCTGAATAACAGCAGAGGAGTAAATGGCCCTGCTAAAAGATGGAAGGTCATCTTTGGGGAAGCAGGCTGTCAGAAGGGCACATTTGCAGGTTGCTCTTAGCTTGGTGCACTTAGACGTGCAGTGCAGTGGGGTCAGTGGGTGTAAAGGACGATCCCTTACTAATAGCTGACTGCAGATTAGAAAGACAATAAAACTCGAATGCTGCTAAGTAACAGCTGCTGAGTCTCTAGTCTGAGTGGCAGAGGCCTGCGGTTTTCACTCAGTGAGTCCTCGATTTTATTTCCAAAGCTGACTGAGAGCAGTCTGAGCACCAGTTTTGTTGCTTGGGTCTTTGGCTTCATTACAAAGGCAAAAGAAATGCCCAGGCAGGAGCAGACGCTCAAGCCTTCCCTGAGCAGTGGGCACCACTTGCTAAGAGAGTTATAAGGTGTCGGGGAGGAGATGTGTTGTTTTAGAGGAAGGCAGGCTATTCTCTAGCTAAAGGAGGATGCAGGAAGACCCGTCACAGCCCGGTCTGACTGGATACAGTACATTCAATTAAACAAACTAATCCAGGTATGGTGGGAGATACCTCACATGACAGAAACAGTTGCTGTTATCTGACATAGCAAATCCTATGGGGAGGGAATAGGAGAAGCAATTTGATAATGCACAATAAAGACCGACTACAGAGAGGCTAATAATTCACATTTCAATAGAGCATCTTTCATGCTGAAGGATACAAATGAGTTTTTCCTTTTGGCCACAGTTTGAAATTCAGCCACCTCTGGAGTGGAACATAGCTGCGCATAACATTTGACATTGCCTCAATGTTGATATATCTGTTAATATGCAAATTGCCAATCAGTATATCTTCAAAAGGTTATTGCAGAGTCAGATAATAAATCAACCTTATGTAATGCTTAATATCTTTATGCTGACAGTGCCATAACCTCAGAGCCCTGGCACTGTTTATATATGCACATGCCTATGTGTGTGTGTATTTCACTCTTATGCACACAGTAAACCTGACATTATTCTTGCGCAAAAGGAAGACTAAAAAACAGAAATAGAAGTCAGCCTCTGTAGCCCACTTCACTGATGATACTACTATTCTTACATGCATTTCTACCTCCTGTCCTCACCGTTTCATACTCTGCTTGCAAAAGGGGCAGCTGACTGGATTCCCCAGCTGGAGCAGGAAAACACAACGGGGGTTTTCACCAGGAGGTATAGGCAGGCAGAATGAAACACATGGATCTGAGCAGTTTCATATACAGGAGGTCTTTGGCCAGGGCAGCATTGGAAAATCAGGATCAGTGTTGTGCAGCTTCCCCCAGGGGCAGTGCAGCCAGTGCCGATGGTAACTTCGGCTCCCTCCTCTCCGGCTTCACTCATCTGGAAAGTTGTCATGCTAGGCAAAGGGATTTGGGGTTTAAGCCGCCTCTTCTCCTTCTCTATGGTTTATTTTTGCTGCAGTTTGAATAAGCGGGCCTACGTTTTTATGAGATCTGGACCGTGGTCCCTGCTGGGGGGGAGGACATGGCCCGTCACTGAGAGCAGCAACGCAGCCCCTGGTGTGGAGAGTCGGCAGGAGCGCGCTCACCCCCTTCTTAATCCTTTCTTTTCCCCAGGGGGCTTCACCTACTTTTCCACCACTCAGGATACCTTGAAAGTCAAATGCAAGTGTAGAGGCAACGTGACTGCTCTCACCATTGCCAAACAGTTCAGGACTCCTTGTTTTCCTCCTGCCCCTTGGTCTGACTGCTCCATGCTGCCGCTGACTCCTCCAGGCGTGATCCTGCACTGCCAGTCCTGCAGGCGCCTCCCCTACCCCGGCCCCCAGACCCCTTCCCCAGACCCCCTTAGGGAGGTATTACGGGCTGCTGTTTGCTCTGCCCGTTCGGGTTCTTGTGCGGCATCTGTCATCATTATATGACTGCATCTTGCATACAGTTGTTCTGCTGCCACTTAACCAACTGGATCAGCAGATAACTGATGAAGAAAAACTTATTATTTATGGCTGGTTTTTAGCTCATTGCCGGTAAAGACTGTTCTGCCTCATTCTGTAACTGCATCATTTCCAAAGCAGGTGCCTCTGTCTCCAGTTTACATTTATGCCAGCAAACATTTTGACTTTACGCCAAACATTTAAGTGACCTTATGGCAGGATTTGAATGCAGGGCTCTAGAGCTCCATCACCCATGGTTCCTAAGGGTCTGTATTCTCCCCTTCACTACATCTTTGGCATATTTTTGCTCAGCAACTCTGCTTGCAGGGTTGCCTGGGACTTTAAAAAGAAATGACTTCCCCACTAAGACACTCTGTAGTAATAAGGAACTTGATCTCACATAAATTGGGATGTTCTGAGAACCATTTTAATTTCTGCTAATCAGCAGATGAAAAATGAATTACTTCAGATGTCATGTCCTACTGCATGAATCTCGTAATGTTTGGAAAAGCCGTAACAGAGTTACCTAGTAATTGAAGGGCTCTACATGAGTGAACTTTGTAATTGCATATTCTTCTCCTCAAGTCTGGGAGGCAGAAAGGGAAAACGGATCAGGCCAATTCTTAATGAAACAGTTCGGTCCTGCAGCATTACCAAAGCTAAAAATAAACAAACTGCTCTCATTATTTTATATTGTTGTTACCTAGCCAGCATGGCAACTCCATGTCAGAAGTGTGTTTTCCCACTTCATTGCCCCTCTGCTGCTTCCACTTTTAACCTTGCGCCACAGTGCCCTCGGGCACCAAGGGCCTCTGTTCCAGCCTGCACCAGGCACACCCAAGGCCAGTAATGGACTTCATCTCAATGCTATCCAAAGGAAAAGGAGACACAAATGGCTTTGGAGGTTTTTCATCTCCAGGTTGCCAATTCTGAACCAACTCAGATGGATGAGCAAAAGCTCCTTTGTAATAAACCCCATGCAGACCCCAGTGGGGCAGCCCTTCCTTCCAAACCATCATCTGAGCTGGGAGATGCTGGTTTCTCCCCGAAGGCTGTAGCTTTTGGGGCGCACTGTGAAGCTCAGCAGCTACAAAAAACAAGAGTTACCACTGCAGCTCCATGGCTGAAGGCTCTTCCCATGGCGCCTGTGGCTCAGCCACCCGGGTGCACCCTGCACGCTGAGCCCTGGCAGCAGGACAGGGCTTTCTCAAAAGCCTGCACTAACCCTTATCTTCAGACACAGAAACTAAACTTGTCAAGCTGCCACCGAATACAACTACACGTACAGCTCACAGCACAGCAGCGCAGATTTGAACAAACTTGGCTGGGCTCATTGACCTTCCAAATTAGCATTAACAAGAACATTTCTGTGTAGACCAACTTCTTTAAAACCTTTTGATTAATTCTGCCCTTCTGCCTGCTGTCTTTGAGTACTGGAAATCCACTCTGGGTTTTTGTCCTCATATTGCTATTGGATTCCACTTATTTCAGGTGCACTCAGCTCCCTTGGTTCCTACCCCCACTACCCTCTGCCCTGGCTAGTGGTCACTTGAGGTTACTATGACAAACAGGAACCCCAAAATCCTGGTGTACCATCAGTTTCCTGTCCCCTCGTCAGTGAAAACTGGTGGTACCTGCAAGAAGCAGCTCTTGAACAGCTGTTGCAGTTTTGGAAGCAGGCATTTTGCTGCTGTTATGCTGCCCGTGCTGCCCAGTCATTTTATCGGTCACAAATAAAGCAGGAAGACGAGGTAAACGTTACAGAATACAGATTCTCTCAGCTCTTGTACTGAAGGGTTTTTCAGCTTTCTCAGGAAAAAAAAAAAAAGAAAAAGCCTCTTGCTCTGTTTGTTTCACTATCTTTCAAAGCAGGATCTATCATCTGGAGAGTCTAACCATCATCCATTCTGTGGATTTTCCACAACTGCTTCTTAGCAGCTGATGGCATAATGTTTTCTGAAATGGCCATTAGCTGAGTATCTTTATGAACAGCTTCCCGGGGAAGTAGCTGCAAAGTTCAATTTGCTGAATTATGAGCACAGCTCTGATAAGAATTGCATTATATGGTACTTGCATGCTGAAAGCATTAACTTTATACTTTGAACTTTTAAAATACGCATTGATAGATCTGATGAGGATTGAAGATGCAGAAAGGTGGAGGTCCCCAAGGATTAAAGATAATCAGGAATAATTGGTATCTTTTTTCATGAAAAAGAAGCGGTATATTTAGAAGAATTCTATTTAGCTGAGACTTTTTCCACTAGAAAAAGCCATCCATATAAAAATTCTTAATGGAAAACCTCTTTAATTGGTTGAAAATTTATTACAACAAGCCATAAGTTAAGGGCACTTGATTTGTGCTGAAGAGCTGTTCAGCTCCATGGAGATGCATCAGATTTACCCCAGCATCTCAGGGAGCAGAATATGGCTCATTCTTGCATCTCACACAGAATAAATCTACATATTGTCTGAAATACTTTTATTTTTCAGTTAAGAAGAACCAGAGAGAAGCAACAACAGATTTCTCTTTCAGAACAGACTAGATCATTATGCCTTACAAAATGGATATGGTCTAGAGTAAACCTCCAGCAGACGTTTAAAGCTTCAGTACTTTGGGGTGAAAGTCCCAAGAGCTACAGACTAGGACACCTTTTACCCCCTTAGAAGCCGAGACAGCTCCCGCTCTGCATTCAGCACAATTCTGGAGCTGAATGGGCTCTAACACCCAAGCGCTCAGGGATATTCAGGTACCTTGATTTCACATGCACAGCACTCTGATTTCTATGCACTGAAGGCCCTTCATTTAATTGTTGCTATTATCACACCTGATGAGGCACAGCAGGTGATATTTGAGATGCTTGGCTTTTGATTCCTTGCAACTGAGCAGCATTTAGTAAGAATCACTTAAATCAGCTAATCAAAAACACGTTCAACAACATTAGGATGAAGTGGGTTCTAGAACACCTAAGCAAAGTTATTTTTCTTTTGTAAATCCTTCCTCAGAGAGAAAAGCAAATGATTCCCAATTTGATCTATATATTGTAATAAACACTATAGATACTACATATCTACTCTCTGCTTCTTGGACTATTGATAAGTAGATAAAGTTCCTGAGATGCTTTTGTTATTCAGTATTTCAGGCAAGGTTTGGGTTTCTTCTTGTGGAACAGATCTTCACAACCCTTTTCTCCTCGTGTTTTGGCAGGGTGGTTGAGACCAGCCAAGAGCCTGCATGCAATAGTGGCCGGAGTAAGGCTGCACAGTGGGGCAACAGCTGGGCTCTGCATTCACAACATGCATGTGTGCAGCTGGGAGAGGCTCGTGCCTGCCTCCGCCATGCCAGGGAAATGGGACAGGGGACTAGTCATGAGTTACGGACAAAGCAGGCGCGACTCTGGCAATGTTGCATGTAGTTGATGGTATGTTCCTTTGCAGTGTTTGCCTAGCTACACTAGAAACCATTGGTCCATCAGTTGTCATTTCTATTGAGTAGGCACTGATGTCCTTGAAAGCATGTTTTTATGCCCCAGGAAGGGTGTTTTCTGACTTTAGGAAATTAATTTGTTTGGAGTTTGGCTACTCGAGGGAGCTGACCCTGGAAGAACAAGATGGTGGAGCTGTGAAGGGGCTAAGTAGAAAGCTTGGTTCAGGGGGCGGAGGAGGGGAAACTCACCTCCAACCTCCAGTCACCTTGAAGTCAGGCAATCTTCTCCCATCTGTGCAAAGGGGACCCCAACACCTCATCTCACAGAGACGCGGGACTCTCTCCATGAGAGCCTGATCACAGGCTCATGTAATACAGTGGGGGTGATGCTCACCTAAATGCTTGATCATCCCCGTTTCCTTTCACAAGGTTCAGCAGTGGCAGCAAGCCGCTTTTGGCTGTCAGCAGCAGCATGGCAGGAGGCACCTCCTCTCCAGCCACAACTTTCTCCTTGGTGGGGAGCAGCCCCATGCCACTGCCCACTGAACACGCTGGCTTTGCCCGCCTTGGCACGGAGCCAGCAGGTCCCTCACTGCCCTGCTGCCAGGAGGGGACCTCTTGCTCCAAACTTCACATCTGGTTCCCATCCCCATCAAGGCCTTTTCTGGTCTTTTTTTTTGTTGTTGTTGGACTTATTTAATTACCCAGCTATTGTGATCCTGTGTGTAATTTGCTCTGAGGTTAACTGATGGGTCAGCACTCCTGCTCAGAGGAATCTCCTTGTCTATCAGTTGGCAAGAGCCGCATACAGAAATGGATCTCAGTTATCTTTAGCTCAGTTGCATGGATCCCTAGGGACACTCCTCCTTCTCATTCAGCTGGCAATGGCTGTCCCGGATGACTACCAGCCCGTAGCAACCCAGGGCATAAGAGCAGCTTTCCATGCGGTGCCCCTTTCATAGCTGAATGAGATTTACATCTCAGAGCTCTCTGCCCTTCACCTTTCACTGGCCTGAAACCAGGGTGTTAAAGTCCTCTGTAGCCTGTTGCACAAAAAATACCTATGATTCTCTGCTTCTTAAAAAATGTATGTTTCCTGCTCCTTTAAAGTACTTCTCCTTAAAGGGAATTGATGTTAACCCATGAGATACCTGGTCCTACCTGCACCAGCTCCCTTCGGCCTTTACCAGTGGTGGCAGGGATGTCCTCTGGACTGGTGAATTTTGCTTGCCTGCAGGCAAATGCATTGGCAAGTTACTGCCATTTGAATATTGAAATAGCCCTAGCTTAGATCAAGCTTTTTTTTTTTTTTTTTTTTTTTGCGGGAAATGGTAGGGGCACTTTCAAATATTTCACATTAAACTCCACAACATTTCTGCTTTGCTTTTCTGTTTCCGAGGCATTGCACAAACATGCCCCAGCTCCCTGACAGCTCACATTAAGCTCCAAGGAGTCGCATTCAATCACCTTCCCCTGAAAATCAGTGAAGGAGCCAGGGCAGAGCCACGCAGCAAAGCCACTGCTCCAGACTGCTCGGATGATGAGTCACTGCACCGCGGAGGCTCCTGTCTGATGGAGGCAAAACCGCTGCTCCCTAATGCACTGGGCTTTCCATGCCAAGGACTTCTTAGGCCTCTTCCCCTTTGTTTCTTTTCTTCCTGAGCTCTTATTCCTCATCTTTGTTTGCCTCTCTCCTGCCCTCCTGCCCTGCAGAGCTCCTTTAAGCTTTAGCAATTAAAAGAAAAAAAGGCCATCCTTTTTTCTGTTCCCTAACAGGGGCGAGTGCTGATCTGTATGCAGAGGAGTCTCGTACCTGCTCCTGCGCAGCTGAGTCCTTTGCACTGCGCTTACCCCGTGGGAAAGGCAGAGTAAGGCAGCTGCCATCAGGCTTTTTTGATGTGGCACCCATCACTGTCAGTAAGTGGAGGGGACCTTGCGGGCGCACGGGGCAGCCCTGCGGGAGTTACCCTTGAGCATCTCATTCAGAGGTGGCATAGGAGGAGCAGGACGATTTGTTTGAACAGGGCAGCAAACACTACGGCACAGCTCAGGGTCCCCCTGGGGCTTTCCGGGATGCAAACTGGTTGGATGCCTCTCCCCCAAATCACTGCAGTGGCCTTGGGCATGGCAGCACCGAGGTTTTGCCTGCTCTGTGCCTACGATAAAGCTGAGCCTCCAGAGTTATACACTTTCATCAAACTTACATCTTTTGGCTTATTTTTGGGCAAAACTCGTCGGTGCCCCGGAAATCCCAGAGTCGGGATCTACCAGGCTCAGAAAATGGAAGATCTCCCTTCCTCCTCCCTGCCCCCGCCAATCCTGCCCCCAAATTCTGAGCTGCTCCCCCGGCTTTGTCCGTCTGCCTGTCCCAGCTGTAGTGACAGGCTGCTTCACTGGGCTGACAGGCAGCAAAATGCTGGAGAAGGGAAGGGACAGAGATCACTTAAAATTCCCCTAGGCCGTCACGAAGCTGAGGGCCGTGAGCAGCAGCTGCTCAGCCGGAAAGTCAGGTCACTTGCGATACTGGTGGGATGAGTTTTCCTGAGAAAGGAGACTGCAGAGCTGGCCCCATCCTGCCCTGGCAGAAAAGGCTGCAGCCGTTCATGTTTTAAAATAACAGGGACACATCTGGGAGAAACTTTAGCCATAACCCCCCTCCATAGGTGCCTGCAGTATCCTAGGTGCGAGGGTATGTTTCTTTCTCTGGGCATCGGATAACACATCAGGGAAGCAAAAGCACTGAATTTTAGACATTAGCCAGATGTCGGGAGGGTAAGGGGTGTCAAGCACTATTTGAAAGGCCGTAAGTCCTAGCTGGTAAAGCAGAATTGATCTAAGTGTGCCCCAGTGCTGAGAAAGCCCTCGTGTTGCTGTGAACCGGTGATTTCTCGAGACAGTTCATCACAGGGATAGCGTCACAGCCTGCCTCCAGGCTCTTAAATGTCACCGAGCCACATCACTTGGTGGGGGGGGGAGCTGAGACATCTCCATGCCCTGATGCACCTTTGCCTTGCTGTGCTCACCAGCCGCAAACATGGGTTTCATCAGAGATGCAAAAAAAAAAAAAATTAATTAAAAAAAAAAAAGTCTGGCTGCCTCAGAGCTCCGATATCAACAGGGAAAGAGCCCCGCTCTTCACAGGTGTTGCAGAAGGCAGTTTCTGTGGGTGAAAAGGCAATTTGTGCTGCTTTCAGAGCACCAGGAGTTTTTCTGCAAATGTGATGGCTTTTCAGACAGGATTTGTTCCGGAGCAAACATTTGGTTTTAGCCCAGGACTTTGTGAAACATATCCCTCCCCGGCCCAGCGCTCACATTTCCAGACAGCCCCAAAATAAGACTGCCTGTCCATGTCCTGAGAAGCCCTAGTGGTTTTGCTGGGGAGGTTGAAGCTTTATCCCCCCTTTTCTGCTCAGACCGAGGCTGCAGGCGAGGGATGCCTGGGTGTTGTTGCTAGGTTAGTCATAGCCCTGCTGGAGATAAGTGCCGCACTCGCAGGGCTGCCGGAGCAGCTAATAGCCATCGAAAACTGCAGATAACCACAAAACAATAGATCTGTGCCCCCTTGCACCCATTTCAAAGCCCCCGGACTGCCATACCGGGTTGGGGTTGTTCACTTGTAACTGTTGTGGGGACCCCAAAAGGGACCCACACCTCACTGTGCCGGAGCCCTCCTGAGAGACAGTCCTGCTCCAGAGAGCTCCCAGGCCAAGATCCCAAGCCAGGAATTCTGGGCAGGCAGCTGCAGGCTGGAAACTCCTCTCTGCTGGGACTTTTAAGTAAGTAAGTCCTTATCTCCTCGCTAAAATGGATCACCTCCCCTAACCCACCGTCCGCCCCCAAGCAGGAGGGCGATGGTCATCCTTCAAAACACGGCTTTGAGGGATTACAACCCCAGCCGTGGGGTTCGGGGCCATTCAGAGCACACCAAATCCCACGACTGGTTTTATGCCAGCAGACGACGCAAGCAGCCTGGAGAGAAGAGCTATTTGCGTGCCTCGGTGTGTTTACAAAAGCCTACAAAACCCTCATTCGAATCCTCCTCACGAAGTCTCCCCTAAATGGTTTCTGCTGTTCTTACTCTTTGCTGCTGCCACTGAGCAACAGGAATAATTGTTTGGAGTTGGATTTTTCTCCTGTCCTGCACAGAGCTGCATGTCCCCATTGGGGCTGGGGCACTCGTTGCCATCTGAGGCTGAGTGCCACCAGGGTGCAGAGGTATCTCCTGGCCCTGGCCCTGGGCAGCACTGCCCCTGCCTACCAGGCAAACGCCCAGCTCGAGAAGGGAGCTGCAGGGTCAGCCCATCCCAACCACGGAGGCACTCGGGAGCAGGAGGGGAACTGCAAAGACACCAGGTGAATTCTTTCTATAATCACACAATTTCCCCACACTTTAGGGACCTGCCCGGCCAGGGGAGCCCACCCCACACAAGGATGTCTCTCACCTCCTGGTGGGTGTGTTTCAGGCTCGGTGTGGAGCAACACCTGGGACTGTCACAAGGCTGTGGCTGCCTGAATCAACTCCTTGCCCCCATCTCCTCTCTCAGATGTAATCACCTCCTCCTGCCACCTGGCTGAAATGTAGCTCCTTTCTTGATCCACCTGCTGGCACTTTGGGTGGTTGGGTTTTTTTCCTCCTTCCTTCAGGGTATTCTGGCTTCTTTGCTCCATCCCAAAAGCAGGCTGGCAATGAAGTCCAGCTGTCCCTGTAAGAGCTGGGACAAGCCTGCCTGCCATAACTCCTCTCTCCATGCTGAGATCCTCAGCCACCTGGGAGCAGGGTCTCACTCTTCCCCACCATCCTGCCAGCACAGTAGCTGGCACTGACCCCCGGCTCTGCTGGGTGCCCCTGACATGCCATTGCCATGTCTGCCCCAGGCTGCCCGCAGCCCTGCCACTTGCCCAGCTGCCATCGTGCTAGGGCCCTGCAGGAGGTTACGCAGGTCTCAGGAGGGCTCCCACCATGAGCAGCAGGATAAGCGTTCCCCGGCGCCATGGGAAATGTGAGCCCTCTTCTTGCTGGGTCTGCATACAATCTCCCACAATGCTGGAGTCTCATACGATATATATATATACTTTAAATGGCTCAGAGAGAAGGCAGAATGGAAATACATGACTTCAGGTTTTCAGAGGTACTTATTACATGTCTCCTGTTGTCTCTTGCTGGCTGGCGCACTGTTCATGCACAGGAGGGTACTCACTGGAAGCATTTGAGATGCTTATAGTAAAGTGTGTGTTTAGGCTTAAAAGGATGGAGGGGCAGCTCCTGTAAGCATGTGTAAAGACAGAGTGATCATTAGTACATATTTATTGAAGTTTACCAGCTATGTAACAATGGGTTTCTTCTTGCCATCAGAGTTAATTCCTCTGTAATTATGTTCTTAATATAGAAATCATTTGGCATTTATTTGCCATAATAAAACTTCCTATTGCATTTAAATTCAATGTGAAGTTAAGTGTATTTAGGAGACTCTGTTGAAGGCCTGAAATTAATATTTCCAGTTTCCTTTTTCCAAACAAGACAAACTCAGATTAATGCTAGCAGTCACAGCCATGTGTGTAGCTACTCTGTGATCAGTAGAAGCCTCATGCACATATCCAGAGAGAGGCTGTAGCCCTCATGGTGTGGGCAACTCTTCTAGCTTCTCACTGCCCTGCTCTGTCCCATGGCACTGATCCTGCTGATGATGCTAACAACTGATGCTACTTTCTGTGCCTGAGCAAGGAAAACACACAGTTGAGAAAAATCTGCAAGTGCTAAGATCACCACCAGCTGTCACAGTTTGTTGTACAGTTTGCGCTGGTTTTCAAAAGGCTCGCTTTAATAGTTGCAGTAGTAGGACGTTGGCTCTTTCCAGCTGAGCTGGTGTAAGGAGGGATCACAGAAGCAGATATAGGAGGCCAGAGAGCTCTGCAGTGGGTGCAGCTGGAGCTGGAAGAGCCTGGAAGACCATGGGCTGGCCAAGTGGCAGCTGCCATCTCCAGGCCTGGTGTGCTCAAAAGGAGACCAGGTAGGCTTGCACCTGCACATCCAAAGGCTGGGAGGTCTGGGACGTGCCCAGGACTCTGCTTGTTCTTCAGCTTTCTCTGTCAGACCAAGTATGAGGGAGGGCTAGGGGTTAAACCAAGTTAGACAGTCCTTTGTCTGAAAGGGACAGAAAAGGGGAAAATCTGTTATTGTTCATTTGTAGTTAAAAGAACAGGCCTGGAAAACACTTCCCATAACTGCCTGCTGGTGGGTGAGCAGTTTCAGCTTTGGTAGCAATGTGTGGATGGAGTCCCAGCACCACAGATGAGCCTGTTAAATAGCAAATAAAATGGCCGGGTAAAACACCGACATCAGTATGCTGATCCTGATCTAGCTATTTTCTCCCTGGGTATACCAAGCATCAGAAGCTCACATTAGCAATAATTTTTTCCATCCTTCCTCAGAACCCCTCCCAGAAGGCTTAAAATAGCAGGGCCCAGATAATCATTACCCACTTTGACATATTGCAATGGACACGGATTGGGATTTCATAAAGAGAGGACAGAGCTGGAACAAACCCAGACTCCCAGTTCGTCTCCAGCAATATCATCCCTGTTTCTCTGCAGCTATCCGAAAAGGCTGCTTTCTGAGGCAACTGCTTTTTCAGCTAATTTCAGGAAGCTGGCAGAATTAGGCCCACGCTCTGACTCGTGGCAAAGCCATAGAAACCCCTAAATCAGGACAGTTCTGCCCCAGCCAGTTCATCGAGGCAGTGGATGGGGATCCCAGGAGATCCCACACAAGTGCTAGGCAGGAGGCATGGCTGGGCTAAACATTAGTAGGGACAATATTCCCCCAGTGATGGGGCCCACGTGGCCTTTCAGAGCTCAGCATCTGAGCCACGAAGCAGTATTTTATCCATATGTTGGCAGGATAATAGCTGAATCTGGGGTCCCAATTCCCTTTCTGTTGACATTGGTTTTACCACCCTTGTTACCAACCCTGCTTTAGACCTGGATAACAAAACATGAAGGAGATGCCTCTGAGTCCAAAGCCCTCTTGGTTGTTTAAGAGGGAACGAGATGGTAGAGAGCAAGCTGAGGATCTACTGGAAGCTGCAGCCAGGGAGCATTTCTCCACTAGTTGCTGGCAAAGCAGAAATACTGCTTAGGTTGATCTGAACGACAAGATGTAATTGAACAAAAGAAAACTGCAAAAATAAGTGTTGGGAGTTATTCCCTCCCTTCAAGGGGCCTTTGGAGAACAGTTCCAAAGGGAATTGGTGGGAATGCTGCTGCTTGAAGCACTGGAGGATATGTTGTGCAGAACCATCTTCTACAAACCGACAGAAATGGACACTGGGGGTGTAATTTCCATCTCTAATTGCTGTGATCTGTGTCTCATTTAGTCTTGCTTTTGTGTGTGTGGTTTTTAGCAGAGGTCTCTGTAAAGTGAATCCTTCATGCGTTAATCACAGCTGACGGACTGTTCCTGAGCGCACTGTACAGTCAGCAGAGATTTTCTCCTTTGCTGTACTAAGAATTTATTCCTTTAATATGCCCTTGGTGTTTATTCTTCTTGTGGTACATAAGTGCATGTGTACGTGTGTGCATTTGGCACTTTTTATGAATGCCTGCTGTGTACAGAATTGGGCTTCACAGTATGCAAAAATAGCTGTGCACCACATGCAAAGATATAATATTTCACATGGCTGGAGAAAATGGTGATAAATCAGGCTTTTGCTGGATTTGCAAAATATCAAGAAATTGGGGGTTTCCAATCTCCACAATTCAGTCCTGAGTTCTTGCGGGAGACAGCAGGACTGTCTATGTTACAGACTCCTGATTAGGACAGGGGCACTGGGTCCCCACGGCGGTATGGGAAGCTTACGGACATCTTCTGCCTCTGAAGAAAAGAGCTCAGATGTTGTCGATTCATTTATTACAGAGCCAAAGAACCCACGGTGAGTCTCTCCCCTGCCCCTCTGCACAATGCAGGCTACTTTTATCCACTACTTTTGCCTGGAGGTTGTTGCTGTTTCTTTGCTCCATTCTGCCCCATTCTTGATCCTGCATCACCAGTGCTTTAGCTGCTCTTTAAGCAAAACCCAGGTCATTCACTTTTAAGCCCTGCAGGAGACACTGGTGTGTGGTGAGGCAGAAATGCAGGGATGCTGCAGAGCTGGGGATATTGTTGGTGCTGGGATCAAACTTGCGCACTGAGGAGTGAAGCTCATGAGAAAACAAGGCTGGCAAAGCAAGGAGGATTGAGAAAAGGAGGCTAGGCCAGAGCCACGAAGCAGCAACGCTTGTACCAGACTGGCCATGATATCTTACAAAGGGGAGCTGCTGGTGATGCCTGGAAAAATGACATGTGGGTTTGCCTCCCAGCTGGACTTCATTTGCCCTACTTCCCCCCGAGAGCTCAGAGCAGAGGGGGCATGCCACAGGCACAGATTTAGCTGGTGAGGGAGAGGGAATGCTGTGCTAAGTCCTGATCCCTCTCCGTTTGCCTCCTGGCTGGCAGCATGTGCTCATGTAGGTTTCTTACGGCACTTGTGCTTTTCCACCACCATTCCAGCAAGGGGCACAAACACACACGGCAGCATTCCAGCTCCTCCAACTACACCTTGCACAGACGGTTTGAATGTCAAACATCAGTGCTCCTCCATCCCACACACCTCCCTCCTATCTAATCTTTTCCCATTTTCCTTCTCCAGATAGACCTGTCTTTTTCTGTCGCACCTTTTCAGATGAAAAAAAATCCACAGATCCTAAAATCCTACTTGCTCCACTCCCCTCCCTTTGCATCCCCTCCAGTGTGTAATGAAAATCAGTGACAGGTAGAACGGAGTCTGGCTTTGTAATGTAAACAGTTATTTACAGTTTTGCTGAAATTTTATGAAAAATGACATTTTCAGGTCACCTAGCTGAAGTAAATGAAATGATTAACTTTTTTGCATTAGATTTCATATAAAAAGGTATCACTCTTGCCCAGTGTGGCTCTCTGTTCTTTGGGCCTTCAGACCTAACATGGATCCCTGAAATCTAAGGGTGAAATTTGAGGACCTTTTCCCTGCTGGGTTATGGGTACACAAAGACATGGATCTAAAGCACACGCTTGATACCTACGTTCAGATTCACTCCTCTTGATCCAGAAGCATTCAGAAAGAGATATCTGCATCTAGCACTGCAAACATTTACCACCTGGCAATTCCTGGGAGGTACTGCATGGCACTGGGCTCAGTCCAGCTCCAGGAGAGGAACAGCACCACCATGTCTGGCACGACTCAGTCGCGCAGAAAGACCAAAGGCCACAGTGGCCAGGCTCCTCCTTGGTGCCTGGTTCAGTTCAAGGAAGCTGCCCTGGGCTGAGCAGGACACCATTCTCCAGCAGAGTCTGTCTAGCACCTTTCCCCACCAGGAACTTTTTTTTATAAAAAAAAAATTTTTTATAAAAGGTTGCAGAGAGCCAGAAGTCTGAGCAGTGAAACAGCAGTGTCTGGTTTCTGACAGAGCTGTGTCTGCTTGTTGCAGTCCAGGGTGGATTCTCTGGGTCTAATAAGAGTTGTATTCATCTAGAGTTTTCTTCAGTAGTGATACTGGGTGTTTCTCATCTACCCACCCATCTCCTTCTGAAAAATTGTAGGACCTCAGTCTTTGAGACCTCTACATCTCTGTCAAACTCTGTTCAGACTGGCCAGGAATTATTACAGGGAAAACCGATGGACACAGCATGATTGCATAAGCCAGGTAAAAAGAAACGTAGAGCAAATGAGCAGATGATGGGAGCACTTAGGCCAGCACCAGCTTCTGCATGTGGTTGCCCAGCCGTGCCATGCCGTGCCATGCTCGGGTGCTGTGGGAGGAGGGGAGCCTTGCTGATGCTGTCTCTCTCTTTCAGGGGGAGTTGTTGAGCCCATGTCGATGCGATGGATCGGTGAAATGCACGCACCAGCCATGTCTGATCAAATGGATTAGCGAGAGAGGCTGCTGGAGCTGTGAGCTGTGTTACTACAAGTATCACGTCATTGCCATAAGCACAAAGAACCCTCTGCAGGTAAAGGTACTAGAGACATTTCAAAGTCTATTTATTCTTGTTTCTATTTTTGTTTCTGGGAGCAACTGGATTTTACCTGCGTGGTTTTTCATTCCCTGTGCAGAGGGATCTTTTCATCTGAGCCCTATAGAAAGGGTTGTCAGGGGCTGGTCCAGAGGGACCCCGTGTTCTGCTTGGGAGTAAGCAGGGGAATGTGTTGGGAGTCTGCTCTTCCTCTCCTTTGAAAATTTCTGCATTCATTTTCTTCCTGCATAAACAGCTGTGTGAATGTGGTAGTACTGTAACACCTCATAGCCTTTCAGATGCATTCATCCACTAAAGACTGCAGATGCATCTCCCCAAGGGCAGATGGGGAACAAGAATTCAAAGGAATTAAGGGATTTCCTACAGGGGACACAAAAAGTCTACAGCAAAACAGTGTCTTGAAAACCCACTTGTCTAGAGTTGTGCCATTAACCCCAATCTCCTCCTCCTGGGACTCTTCTGTGTTGGCATGAGGGATGGAGGAGGTGGATGGAGGGCTCTTCCAGCTTCTCTTCTGATCCTGCAAACCTCTTTGCTTTACTGCTCACCCACAAGCAAATACATCCTGGCATAGCAGTAAGGATGTTGGAGCTGATGCTCTGGTCTCTTTAAGCCTGATTCTCAGTGATCATTTGCAGGTGTGCACACAACAGATAAAGCACGTCTTTATGTAAGTGGCTGTAAAAGGCATCAGAAGACCTTCTTTTCTGAGTTCAGAAGCACTGGGGTTTATTAAGCCCCACACAGGCTAGCAATTGAAAGTCAAGATTCAGAATGGGGAGAATTGTATGACTGTTAAAAACTGGATAATTTGTCCTTAATAGCTATTGATTTATTGCTGGGGCAACACCTGAAGCTGGGCTAATTGCTGCATGCATTTGCTGAGCGCCATTAGTGCCTCAGAGGTAAGGAAGCCCATTAGATTCAGGCACTACTGCTTAATTAGCATCACCTGGACTGGAGAGATATTACAGCAGCATGCCATGGTTTAGACCATGTCTATAAGGATGTTGTTCTGTCCAGCACCTGGCTGAGAGGCTTTGGCTCTCTGCTGGTCTCACTGCTCTCTGACAGGAGGCAAAGACCTTGCCAGGGAGCTGCAAACCCATTTTATTGGGGGAAAGGGGGGAAGAGGGTAATGTAAATCCTTGCTCTCTCCTCCAAACTGCTGCCTCTGTTTGTCTTTTTTCAATCCTAAGGTCACTAAACACAGTAAGGAAAGAGAGACAGCTCTTTAGGAATCCATACTTAAATGAAGTAGCAAAATTAGTGGGATGTCGTGGGGAAGTTTTGCGGGGGGAAAGAAAAAAGACTCCCTGCTCTAAAGCTTCTGATTCAATTTTCCATGTGCTGTGGACTAAAGAGATCAGTGGTTTCATCCCAAAGCCCAGACCATGGTGTTTTAATTTCTTGGCTCTAGTAATTCAGACCAGACTGAAAAACAGGAGGGGAGATTTTGACAAAGCAGCATTTGTTTATCTCTGGAAAGCTGGTCTATGAGTGCCCTAATGCTTCATGTGTCTCAGATCAGGGGTGTGATGCCGAGCAGTGTCGAAGGCTCGTGGGTGCAGATTTGTGAGTGTGAATGTAACCAGCACTGCCTATACTAGATGGCCTCCAAATGCCCTACATCTTTATACAGCTCAGGGCAATGGGTCATTGACTTCCACCCTGCTCCTCACTTGGCCAAAATTTGCTAGAGCCATTCACAGACAAGCCCCCCTCCCACATGCACATTTCAAATGCTTGCACAAATGGTTGCTCTTTTTAGGCTCCTGTCTTAAAAAGTGGCCTAATCTATTGGCCTTTGCCACAAACATAAAAGCTGATGGGCAGAAGCAACTGAGTTACAGAGCTTAGCTCTGAGAGACAGATTTCCAGAGGACCATGCAAACCTTGAGCTCTGAGGGCTTCATGTTTCTGGCTTAGGCTTCACAGCATTTCTGAGAGAAATGCTAGGAGATTTGGCAAGGAGCAATTGGAGTGAAAAGCTACTTGGTCTGGAATAAATGCAGCGTGTGTAGAGTTATAGCTGCATGCCCAGGCGCCTGTGTAGTGTGAGCACAAAGCCACTTCTGGGAAGCAGATGCTACACAAGCACTAGCATGAGGAAATCCTCCAGGCAGTTGCTACTGTACAAGGCCTGGACTTTCCAAGAGGACTAAGGGGCTAGGGCCTCGGGTAACCCAGCACCAAGCATGTCCCCAGAGTTTCCTTCATTCCTCTGTGGTTCCCTCCATCCTCCAATGCTGGGAAAGGGACAGGGGACTGCAGTACTCTGGCACTCTGTGCCATAACAAAGTATTGCTGTTGTAATAGTGTGTAGCTGGAAAGGGCGTCCCTTTTGCTCATTCTTCATTCTGCATATGGATAACAGGCTACACCTAGACATACAAGCATGTCTCTAAGTAAAGCAGTAATCCCTGGCCTTTCTTCTCTGGGTCTGCTGGAATTTGTGCCCAGTTTTATTCTTACTAGAAAGCTCTGAATTTCTCAATCACACGTTTTGGAGGGCAAATGCTGTAGGAAACTAGTCATCTGTTTATTCCAGACCAACCATAATACAGGCAAGGACCACACAAACTCACCCCCCGCCTCCCCCTGCCCTCCCCCTGCCATGAAGTGAAACTGATTTGGGTGATGCTCTGAGCCTGTCTGGATTTTAATGAGCAACACAGCCTACATATCCCCTGCCACTGTTCCTGTGCCTTCTCCTGTGGCAGCCCACTGGAAAGCCAAACATAGGCAGCTGGCAGGCCCTGGGCTCCCTGGAGCTAGTCTAATTGATCTGACCGGATGCTGTACTTCAGCACACCTGATGCCCACATGTTCCCCAGGATTTGCACGTTTCTCTGCCCATTTTGACACATGCTGCACATTTTTTGGAGTGTTTAGGAGCATGGCATGGGCCAGATGTGTGTGGAGACTCATGATGTGGGCAGAGAAGTTACAGCCGGGGGAACACAGTTCATATATAATTAACACAGATTCCTTCCAACCTCCAGGCTGTTATGATGTCTCATACCAGAGAGAGGCCTCCGGCCTGGTATTCTGACAGAACAGAACGAATCTCTATAAATTAACCCCCAGCCCTGGACTGCTGGGATTTAATAGCAAAGGTCTTAAAGCAACAACATTGCAGACCTGCTGAGACAGGGGGATTAAGGTTGTCGGAGAACATTGAAAGCGTCCGCCAAGCAGCAGTCAGTCAGCAAATGAACAAAAATATCCCACAGGCTGTGACAAACCAGAGGGTACTGAGTCTTTTTCTCTACATCCATGTTCCTGCTGCCTAGTCTGCCAGTCCCAGAGAAAAGAGTAGTGGGCAGGGGGATTTTAAATCCTTCTCCTCATTGCAATATTTGTGCAAAAACTATGACTTTAAAAAGTTTTTAAACCCTGAAGACACAAGGTTGGAAGCATCTAATAACACTGCAGGCACTTTGGTGCTGATATGTGGTGGGGGAGTTATCCACCATGACAGGACTCTGCATTGGATCTCCTCTATCCTCCTCCTTAGTAACCACTGATGAGCCACATTCACTTTTTTTAAAAGCAGGATCAGATCCTCTGATTTTAGTGAAAACAAGATCAGCTTGAACCAGCCTTTCCAGACCTCCAGCTCTCTAAAGTCTGGGGAATTTCTGCTCTGGTTACACTTGCTGTCTCTGATTCTTTCTGTCTCATGGGTTGTTTCAGTTCCAAAGATCCTCAGTTAACCAGTCCTGGGGTTGGGATCTGTTACCAGTTCTCCTCTAGCTCTAGTTTGACTGTGGTGGTGGTCCGTTAAGAGCTGATGAATGTTTGTTTGTTGTGGCCTCTTCATCAGGACTCCCACATCCACAAGAAAAGCAGCTGAGGCACCAGAGTGCTTGAACTTCAGCCTGAACTCCCGAGCAAAAAGGCCAGAGACAAGTTCACTGGAGCCTCCTAGTTGTCCCTGTTTGCTGGATCTCTTGTCCTGAGTATGAGCCTTGGTTGGTTCCTGCTGAGCTCATCCCTTCAGCTCCAGTGTGCAAGCACTGTGAGCAGTCATAGCAACAGAGATATCACGGGATGGGCCTCGTAACAGGGGCTTTCTAGGACACAGATACCGTAGCCTGAGTTTTATTAGATGCTGTGGCACATGGGGGAGAGGGGGTTTCATCACTGCACATGTTTCATTACACAGCCCTGGTGCTTTGGGAACAGACCCTCCTTCCTCCCTGCTGCCTTTGCAGTATCTGAATAAGCAACATGATCTGTAAATGTACAGCAAGGGAGCTATTGTAGCTGTAGGATAAATTTGTTTGGTGAATTTGTAGAAAGAAAAGCCATCTTCCAAAAGGTGATTGGAGAGGATTCCCAGGGTCCTGGGACAGCAGCAAGGGGAGAGTCAGACCTAAGCAGTGCTGGGAATGGTCCACTTTATCCTTCTAGGAAAAAACGCTGCCTGCTTGTGATCGTGGGCCTGAAAATGAAATTGCTGACTAGCACAGCTCAGGATGTTAATGATACATACTAAGGGGACGTGTCAGATACAGCAATAAAAATAAACTGAACTGCCTGAGGCAGGGATGGGGGAGCTCTCAGAGGAGTGTAGGAAGGCTTTTCTAGCAAGCAAGTCTTCTTAGCAAGTTGCTGCAGTAAGACATAGATTTCTTCTGCAGGCAAATATATGCTTTGGATCTGCTCATGTTGGTGCTTGTGAATATCTGGAGACTGTAGGTGCCAGACAAAGGGAAATACAGATCAGGCCCTAAATATTATAATAATGACATTATTAATTAGCGTTACATTTCCAACAGGGGTTTTCAGTCACAAGTCTCTGAGCAGAAGCACTGAAGCAAACAGGGAAACAGCCTTGTCCCAAGTTTAAAACATAAATTACAAAATAGTGCAAAAGAACAAGTATGGCATGACCAGCAGGGACAGGCCCCAGCTTGACCCCTGGCTGAGATCTTCGCAAATGTCTGACCTGGGCTCCTAGCAAACCCATTCTGAGGCATTTGGGTCACAGAGCTTTGCAACTGGGGAAACTGGGGAAAATTGGGGGAAAACAGTCCAAGAGAGATTGGTGTTTTGCACATTCACATCTGGGTGTTGTGCCAAAGCAGTCAGCCAAGAAGCACGGTAGCAGAGAAGAGCCAGCCAGCTCCTAAGTGAAAGAGGACATTTTTTCAGAGTGTCTGGAGGGAAGGAGTCCTTTTTCCAGTGTGGGTGGCAAGCACAGAGAGCAAGCAGAGAGCTGCTTCAGCATGCTCTGAAGCCATTGTAAGCGCAGAGTTCACAAAGCTGCTCCTGCTATCCCATAGGAGCCTTTAAAGCTTTTTGGTACCACCAGCTCCTTAGTTCTGCCCTGTTCAGCAGTGGCAGATCATCTGTAGAGCTTTCTACCCGACTAGAAGTTATTCTCTTGATTGACAACTTGGGTGAGCTGCCACTTGTTAAAGGTGAACTTCTAATACAACTTAGCAGTTACCTGGGACTTGGCAGTCATTTTAAGCTGAGGATAGAAGGGCTCATTTTGAGGTCTCTCCTCTGCAAGGTGGGACTCCCTGACACTGTGACCTTGCTAGAACATGAATGTTTGAGTTGGAGATTTGGAGGGAGGAGTTTGTGTCTATAACCAGGCATTCAAGCAAAGAGCTCTGGGGGGGTTCAAAAGTGCCAGTAAAAGGATGCTGCAGTGCTGCTAAGACCTTTCTTTTTGCAGCTGTAGCAGTGACCTGAGGCCACTAGGGTCACCCACCAAATCCCTGGTCTGCTGGCCTTAAAGATCATAGAGATGGATTAGGAGAATGGGTGATTATCTAAGGGCTGTTATGAAATCTGAAAGGCACAGTACTGTGATAGAGATCAGCCCCTGAGACTGTCAGTGCAGGGATGCACCAGGCCCACCTCCTGCAGCTAAAATTCATCATCACATTCCACCTCTGAACAACTCTTGGACACTTCTGTCTATGTTTTCACTGGGTAACATGCTTTACCCTCTGTATGGCCCCTGTTTTTCTCTCTGTACATACCTCTTACCCGAGGATGTATAACAAAATGGAATTAAAAGATTAAAAAACCCTCCAACTCTTGATGGTTATTGGTGGTCCAGGCTAGGTGTGATGATAAATTGCAGTTCTCAGTGTTGCCAAAGAGGAAATAAAACTTTTTTTTTTTTTTGGAAAACATTAAGTTCTTTTGCAAGCAGTTATTTTGCCCAGTGTTCAGCTCTGACCCATTTACCTCCTTGCCAAAGGGTAATCACACCCCAGTGCCACTTCCTGAAGAGAGTCAGGACTGCTGCTGTGTGTGTCACAGTCACTTAGCGCAAGATGCTGGGGGAGAGTCTCCTACTACCCAGCATGGCTGAAGGACTCCAGGTTCATTCATTATCACCACAGTGAACTGCCTGGCAGCTGCTACCAGCAGAGCAGTGTCAGGCAGCAGTCCTGCCTGTGTTTCAGCCTCCCTGTTCCCAGCTGAAGAGAGCTGGGTTTGAAGTTTGCACTCAGGAGTGTAACTTCTCTATGCCCTGAGCCATGTCCTCTTTGATAGTATAACAATTTCAGTAATATACCTATCTCCCTGTCTTGGAAAAAGCAGTGACACTAGTTGTACATGGCTGTTAATTGTAGAAATCAGCTGCTGCTTCTTTTTCTTTAATTATTACCTTGGAAGAACCTGTTGCTGCCACAGGCCTTGCAGTTTGCCAGACAGACAGTGAGTGGCCAGTCCATTACCTCCTCTCAAGAGAGAAATGATGCAGAATGATTTGGCTGGCACAGAGGCACATGGGTCAGCATGAGTGACTAGCAGTAAAACCTTAGCACATAGCACTACGTACTGAAAGGCATTCCTGCTTCTTCAATATTTGCCAGAGCTAGTGGAAGGGGAGACAAGATCTGGAGAAAGCTTCAAAGGTGAAAGTACAAACCCACCCGCATACCCCCCCCACACACACACACCTGTAGTCCTGGAGCTCTGAGTTGATGATACCAGTAGCTGATTTGCCCTGCGTCTGCTTAGTCTTGTGAGGACGAAGCTGAAGAGCGCTGATGGGAGGACTGTGTAGCTGCTGGTCCCATCCTCAGAATCCTAATTTGAGAGAAACAGATGCTAGAAGGCCCATTGCCCCCTCTTAGCCCTGGAATGGCCTTTGCTCTGTCTCATGACAGGAGAGGAGCTGCATGGCTGTGCATCTCTTTTGGACTCCAGCATCTGGCCTTGATCCTCCGGTCATGAATGGCACCACCAAGCTCCCAGCCTTCGAAAGAGGGCTGTTCACTACCTCATGTTCTTCATGGCATGAAGGGGCCACTGGTGTGGTTGCCTTTGGTGGAGGTATGGAGCAGGCTGGGTCTTTGGGCAGAGTGGGAATGGGCTGTTTAAGAGATCATTGCATGTCTTCAGTGCTCTGTGTTTGTATTTGGCTGGGCCAGCCATTGCAGTGGATGGCAGGAAGGAGACTGCGGTTAGCTGAGCCCAGGCCTGGCTCAGCAGGATACAGTCTGTTTCTGTTCAGGAGCTTTATGGCTATATTATCTTGTGGCCAACTGAGAGATAAGCTGGTACCACCCACCTCACTGATACTGCACATCCCTGACAACTGATTTGAAGGCTGCCTGCCCTTGCAGGATATGAGCCAAGGACCAAGGCTGGCAGAGGCGGACACTTCAGCTCACCTCTGAGTCAAGCCAAGTAATCTCCTTCCAGATGCAACTGCACACCTCAGCAACAGTTTGAAGCTCTTGTCTGTTCCTCTCCAAAGGCAGCCCTTTGCAGGGGGCTGCATCCAGGTTAGGGTTCTGGTCTTTGGACTTGTAGCAATGTCATAGTGCCTGCCCCAGCATGTCTCCCATTATCCTTTTTGCCCTTCGAGCAGGGCTCAAAGTCACGTCCACAGTCCAAAAACACTGGTAGCTCCTGGCTGGCCTGGACTCTCCTGAGGCACCAACCATTCAAGAAGGACCCAGCAACTGAACTTCCTTCTTGCTCTCTGAAATGGTGGCACAAGGCTTGACAGGTGACCCTGCTGTCTCAGCGTGTGCCTGACAGATGGGCAGGCTGATCTGGGCTCTCCAGAGTTACCACTTCACAGGAACACTGAATGAGGGCTGAATTCAGGCTAAAGCTTTTCAGTTCCTTTGAATCCTCTATATCTGCAAGAGGCTGAATTCCACCTTTATTTATCCTTCTGCCAGTCCCACTGAGATTTCAAGGGCATGTGTCTCACAGCTACAGGTGGCCTATATACCTCAATGCCAAAAGAGACTACCTCTCCCCAGCCTGTTTAAGCATTTGATTTCTGATTTGCAGGAGCAGCCATGGACCACGTCCCCAAATCTTGTTAGAGAAAGCAATTTTAGCTCTTAGTTTTTACAGGGCCATTCTCTCAGCAGTGTAAATAAGAGTAGGGAGGGCTTATTCTGGATGACAGAGAGGAGTCCAGGCTCAGGATATTTATACTGTAGGTTATACAGAGCTATTTGACATAATGAATGGATTTAGGGGAGTTATTTCTACTTTTTTCTTGTTCTGAGGAAGAAGCATTGCTGTTTACCTTGGAACACAGCCTCAATGTGTCATCACCCTACAGGCAAGGAGTCCTGACCACAGCAACTCGTGTTGTTTGTAACATGTTTTATGGGATGTGCATTTCCTCAGCGAGATCCTACCTAGTGTTGTGATCCTGTCAGATCTCACAAAGTGGCACAGAAACCAGCTTATGGCTTACATGCAAGACCTCTAAAGGACAGCTCAACTCTCTAGGGCCCTTCCGGTCACAGCAATAGGATGCTGTGGCCCCAGGATGCTCCTTGGCCTCCATTTCAGGTAGCAACTGAATGTTCTGGCTTGTGATGGCCATCACAGACCCGCTGCTGTGGGGATGCTATTTTTGGTATCTTGCCCCCAGTCCATGCTGCCTGACTCAGCTTTCTGTGCCTTTTTTGGTGAGATGCAGGATTCTTCCCCATTTTTCTTCTGAAATGCTGTCAGGAAACGTGGGGCCATGCTGTCAGGAAACAACTGTCACGCTCCCTACCAGAGGTGTCTGCGTTTCAGCACTGCCTGAAAGGATCTACGTGTAGGGTGCACATATCACGTCACAGGTGCTCTCTGGGATCTCCAAACTACCACGATGTAAAACAGTGCTGTTCACCATCTAACTAATCTCTTTTTTTTTTCCCTCCTCCCTCCCGCTTGTCCCTTCTCCTCTCCCCCTGCCTCCCCTTGCAGTGGCAGGCCATCTCTCTGACAGTCATTGAGAAGGTTCAGATAGCAGCGGCCATCTTGGGTTCCCTCTTCCTCATCGCCAGTATCTCGTGGCTCATCTGGTCGACCTTCAGTCCTTCAGCCAAATGGCAGCGCCAGGACCTGCTCTTCCAGATCTGCTATGGAATGTATGGCTTCATGGACATTGTCTGTATAGGTGGGTGAATGCATCTCATGGCACGGTGGATGTCGCCCACCCACTCACGCCCAGAAAGGAGCGGGAGATGGCACATGGAGAGCCGGCCTGTACAGCTCTGCTCGGATTGAACCCCCTGCTTTTCTCCCTCTTTGCTTTCATGGCACCTTTTTTACAATGCTTTCTGCTCACCTCTGCAGCCCTGGGGTATCTCCTTGGCCAGGCTGGCAGAGGGACCTGCAGCAACTGCACAAACACACTGAAAGTCAAACCAGGGAAATGAATCTCTCTTCAGAGCAAGAAGAGGGCAGAGAGGACAGGGGGGTTAGGAAGTGTGAGGCCATTGATTAACACTGGGAAAGACACTCCTTTCCCTTCTGAAATAGGTAGTTTAAGGAGTGCCCCATATTTAGGTACAACAGGGCCTGGTTTGCACCCAGCAACCAGAAGCAAGTTGTCCACATGCAACAGCTCGGCTCCCCAGCCCAGTGTCTCTGACTGGCAGGGGTAGCTGCCCCTCCTGGAGCTGCAAGACCCAACCAGCCTGAGTCATGGCCCAGCCCAGGATCCTTGTCAGAGGGACAGAACCCCTGGCACTGAGCAGCTCTGAGCCAGCCATCTGTGCAGGGAGGTGTGGGAGGAGGTGGGGGTGAGGGCGAGATCTCTGCCCACAGACAGCCTGGGTGCAGCAGTGTCTCCCCAAGACCTCAAGCTGTAACCCCAGTGCAGACTTGCCAGAAGGGGGGATATAGCTGGTGATCCCTAATGGCAGAGGCACTCATCAAGCCAGGCCATTGAAAGAGTGACATTTACCAAAATAGTCCAGTAAACATCTCCATCTCCAAATGTGCTCCTGATCACTGTCCACCCAAGCACAGGCTACCAGGTAACATTGATTCAAGTGATCCTGCCAGGAAGCAAAGATGGTCCCAGAGAGTTCCTCGTGACAGGTTTCTTCCATCAGTGGTGTAAAGCAGAAGGTATAAATCCCAGAAATTCAGTGGGACAAGCCATTTCTCTTTTTTGGTAGATCTGTATTTGTGCGTAGAAGCACTCCTGAGGAAAAGAGCACAGCTCTCCGTTCAACCTTCAGGAGAAGCAGTACAGACTATATCACAGAGCAGTAGCTGGTGAAATGAGGGTACAGAAGTAAAACAAACCCAGTGCCAAGGAGAAAGATCTGGACAACACACCTCAGTGTCTGGGTTCAAATGGCTCTTGGCTTCAGCATCCTTCTAGAATAGGACTTGGGCCTGTCAAAACCCAGACCAATTCTTCCCACTGTTGCCAATACTGTGCTGGTAACCAGACATGAGCTTGACCCTCAGAGATCATCCTGCTTCTTCATGAGATGCTGTCACACATCTCCAGGAATAAGGAGTGGCAAAGGCGGGTGAGAGAGAGACAGGCAGCATCCATATTGGTACATATAGCCACTGCTGACATCCTCTTGTCAGTGAGATTGGGACTGGAAGCAAAATGACCCCTATGCTGGTGCAGTGTGCATGTGTGTTGCCTTGTTGGCTGATGATGGAAGTGGAGAGCCTTGGCCTGGACGGATGTCAGTAACATGATTAGCTGGCTTTGATAAAGCTTCAAGAGCTGAGGGGAACTGATTAGCTCATCATCTGTCAATAGAAGCTAAATCCTCCCACACCATTGGTGGAGAACAAAACATACCAGCCATGAACTGAAGGGGAACCAGGCAGACAGATTTGGATTTGAGGTTATTTGTTTTTTTCTTTTTTTCTTTTTTTTTTTTTAAGGATCTGGAATCTATTTATCCTCTCCAACTGCTCTGGGAGAAAGAAAGCTCCTTTGCATCCCACTGATGCAACCCCACCCTTAAGCTTAGTGCCCTAAACTGGAAACTTTGATTTTTACAGCCAAAGAGCAAGCCATCCCCTTGCCAGAAACGTTTCAGAGTCAGGGCTTAAGGCAGCCCTTTCCCTTACAGTCTTCCCTGCACAGCTGGGAGTCTCAGTGGGCCATATACTCAAAAGGAAATGGGAAGGGGTCCAGATGGACTGAGTTAACATGTCCATACGTGGCTTCTCTTGCCTGGCACCTCAGAGCAGTGTCCACCAGAGATGGCTCCGCTTGCTGTATGCAGCATGTTTGCTTGTACTGCCAGGCAGCCCACTCATGTTCAGCCAGGAAAGGTGATTTTTTGGGACCACCAGAGACATTGTATACATTTCACTAGAAATGTCAGTATATGCATGAAGCCAGGCCTCTGCGCCCTCCCCGTGTAAAACTTTCTTTTATCATGCATCAATATGCATTTATCATGCAATCCAGCCACAATCCATATTGGCTGATGCTGCTCGCTGCTCTGCAGTGGAGGGGAAGGGCAGCTCTGAGCAGTGGTAGGCTGAGACTGGTTGTTCACTCTCCTCCCTGCCTCTTCCTCCTCTTCCTCTTCTTCAAGGTTGAATGGAGTGACAAATGAGGTCCTCACAGAGAATTGTGACTCCCTGGCTGTTGATACAGTCAGGTCTTTCTTCTGAGTGACATCTCTACAGCCCTGCTGATTTCAGAGGGCTGCATCAGTACTAGTCAAAAGGCTGATTTGTCCTGCAGAGAGATCAGGTCAGGTCAGCAGATGGGGCTGATCAAGGGAACTCAACAACTGGGTTTAATTCCTTATTAATTATAGGTTTCCTTGACTGCAATGGATGCATCAATGCCAGCTCCAGAGAAGCCTCACAGTGAATTCCTCACTATGGAACAGCTATTTTCCCTCTGTTTATACTTCTCCCAAACCTTGCAGCCTCCTGCAATGTCTTTGATCACAGTCAGGCAAAGCTGGCTCCGGAGGTTCAGAATTCTGTTCCTGACTGCTAGCATGGCCCAAAGCCTGTTGTTATCCCTCCTTGGGCTTTAGTTCCACTTCTGCAACTTCAGGATAAAACCTCTCATGGATAATTGCAATGACAACAGCTCTTGAAATACTAGGGCACAGTCTGTGCATTTTGGTTTCCCCTCCTCCACTCTCCAGCCCCTTTTCCCCTTTTGCTTTCCAGCCTGTAGGTGGATAGGAAAGATTTAGGAACAAAGAAATGCTCAGTGATGGGGAAAGAGCAGGACAGTAAATACACTCAGTTCCGTTACACTTGCTGTGGTCAGCTAATGTAACATGCACTGGTGCCTTGTTTGGTAACAGGCTGGCCAGCCTTAGTATGCAGAATGTTATGCTGTAGGTCCTACATTAATTGTATGAATTCCAATTGTTCTTTCCCCCTGCACTTTGTTTTCCCTGGCAGAGGGGTAGAGGTTTGAAAAGCAAGGTATTTACTAAAATGCAGGTGTGCCAAGGCAGAGCTCCTCCACAGTTCCTGCTAGTTCCAACTTTGGTTGTTCTTAGATTTCTCATGTCCATTGAAGAGCTAGTGACATTTGTCCACGAGGCGGGTTTGCACACCCAGTCACTAGAGGTGCTCAGCAAGGCACAATCTGACACCTTAGAGTTTCAAAGCTGAAGAAGACACCAGATCTGCAGAGATCCTGACTATCGCCAAACAGGAAATGCACCTCCCCAGCTGCTTTGTGTGATCTCCTCTCTGCCAAGTCCCTGCCATTCATCAAGGGATTTATGTAGCAATTTGCCACAGCAGAGGTATCTATGGCAGTTTGCATGGGTAATGCCATGGCAACACTGTTTTTTCCAATGTGGAGTCAAAGGTGAGGGCACAAGTGCTCACTTGCACATACAGTTCCCTCGGGTGCATGTGCAAATGTGGGATTTGCACAGACCATTTGGTGCTCATGATCTTTACTTGAGCTGCACCTGATCTGAGACAGTCTGAGATCTGCTCCAAGATGAGCTCTCAAAATAGGGCTGTTAACTCAGAGACTATTGATCCATGCATTAAAATCCAGAGGTCTTAGGGCTGACCCTCAACCTCTAACATTCAGTAACAGACTAGTTTTCTTTGGGCTTCTCTAGATCCCAGCACACTTAGCAAAGACAGCTGTAAGGGATACCATTTGCTACCCCTTCATCCACCATGGAAACAGAACCACAATCAAAGTGAAATGAATCTGCTCACCACCATCAGGACAAAGAATTTGGCCTCAGGTGCCAGAAGCCGTATCCCTCTGAACAAGGTGTGCAAGCTGTTCTTTCAACACTGTTCTCCCCCTTGCTCTCGGATGTATAACAGGAGGGTAGAAATCACTGGAAAGAATTGCTTGGGAATTGTGGAAGTCTCCAATACCGGACTGTTTAAGAACTAGTGAGAAAAACAGCTGTCAAGAACTGTCAAGGTTGGGGAGGGTTGATCCCAGTTTGGGAAGGAGGACTAGCCATCTTGATATCCTGCCAGCCCAAACATTTTTGACTCTGATTTCTCTCTCTTTCATGTGTGCTATCTCTGGTCATGTCTATAGGGCAGATATGAGAACTGTATTAAACTAGAATCTGGTAACAGTGCCAGCACAGGTATTGTTCTGCTATAAAGGCATCTGCAACATAAATATTTGAGATCAATAACCAGGAAGCGAATGAAAAGGGAGATGTGGACAGTTCATTGGAATAACTGCTTTCCCCATGGGTCCATGAGAGGTAAATCCAGAAAGCTGGCATAGAGAGGGATTAGCAGAAATGCAGGTATCAAAATGTAAAAATAAGTGGAGTGAGTCATCACAGGCCTGAGGTACTGAATAGAGAAAGTAGCAGCTTAAAGCTGGGCTGTAAATCCTGAGAGATACCTGCCTGTTAATTAAATGGCAGTCCTTGGAGAGAGGAAGGAGGGGTTTGCCTCTCTCTCTGTCAAGGTGCAATTAGGGAAAGTCAGTGTTTGTAGTTTAAAGTGTCATTTGGGGTCAGGAGGACAGAAAACAATCTCCTGTTAAACAAGGAGGAACTCTGCCAGCTAATGAGAGCATGTCACAGTCTAGGCTAAGGAAATCACCAGATATGTTCTGAGGGGGAACTGCATCTCAGGAGGGCAATTAGCAGGCTATACACACAGGGTTGTAGCTGTTATGGTTTGTGTGGGCAGTCCTGTATGCGCTCACAAATGGGCATCCATCTGATTGGCATGCTGGGGGGAATTATCCCCAGTCATGCAAGCAGCAATCTGATCTGCCTTTCCTTGGATCACTGTGTGGTGGTAGCTGTTGATCTGTCCATGCCCATCCACTCCTTGTACTCTGACTCACCCCTGCCTTGGTGCTGTCAGTTGCTCACTTTTGTAAGCACTAAATCCTCATGTTCTTTGAAGCTTTCTTTGGCAGCCAGTCCCTGAGGTATTTGCCTTCACAACAGTAGCTGCACTGCAGCTCAATAGCACAAGAGACAAGCAAAGCAGGACCATTCATCCTGCCAACGATTTTCATTGGCACACCATGGCAATCCATTATAGATCAGGAAGTGTGTGCCCGCTGTTTTTAATTCCAGCTGCCAGGAAGAATAATCAAAAGCATCCAGTACATCTGATGGCATCTCAGCACAACCGTAGGTAATAACATAAGAAATCAATAGCCAATTAAAACTGATCCACAGCATTTGATCTTTCATAGTGCAATGGGAACAGTAATTAATGGAGCTTCCTTGAGACGGTCACAATTCAAGCTTCCTGCCAAGACTAATGTGGTTTCGTTTTAAATGGGTTTTGCTTCATCGAGGAGATGCCAGGCTGAGGTAGCCTCAGAGTGTTTTTTAGCCAGGTCACTTGGGCCCTAAGCATCCAAACAATTTAGAGGCCAAATTCCCAACAAAATCAAGAGAAACCATAAAGTTAAGTGTCTTCAGGGTCTTGGTCTTCATCTGTATTGATGATCTGACTTTCCAGAGGAAAGTGGATGTTGTCTCTCAGGTCTGTACTGTCCCCTGTGGTAGAAAGTAGGAAGAATTGCTACAGTAGTAGAGAACAATCTCTGGGGAGGCACCAAACCCATGTGTTGACTTGATGACACTCTAAATGAAGAGCACAAGGCAGACAAGTTGAGTGAATGCCTTTGGAGGAGAAGCCTGAGACCAACCCAGACAGTGAACATGAATGACTTCAACACACTTAGAAGAGATCCATGAGAGTAGGCAGATCCACCATGCTCTTCATCTTAATGCACTGCTTGCCACACTGCTCACACACTTCTTGTCCAGTCTGCCTGCAAACAGGGGCAGAAGGGTCTGGGAGCATGATGATCATGTTTGCTATGAGCCAATCCCAGAGTGTCTCTTTAAAAATAGACATAGCCAAGGTGTCCCTGCAGTCAGAGAGGCCTCTCTCAGATAACATCCAAAATGGAGCCAACAGGCCAGGAGAGAGAAAGACAGTCCCATGAGGGTGAGGATGGACAGCCCAGCTTCATGTATGTTAGTACGACTGAAAGAAAAGGTTCTTCTGTTAGCATCTGCTGACCATTGTATGGGCAGTAGTGAAGCTTCCGGTCATGCACCAGTTGTTCTGCAGAAGGGTGTTGTGGATAACACTGTGCTTTCCTGCTCACAACAACCTCATAACTGATATTTTCCTGCTTTTGTTCTTTCTCCTCCCTCTAAAATCACTCTTTGCATCTGAGCACTCTATTCTTCCTATGGAAACCATGGGGAAAAGGGGAGAGGCCTGTCATAACTGTTTCTCCCTTGGCAATGTGCTCTGAGAAACCCCATGCCCTAATTATTTTCCCTTGAGTCATGGGAATAGAGCAACTCACAGGGTCTAGCTGGCTGGAGAGTGAGGACAGGGATAAACAACAGGTGAGCTTGGGAAACATAGAGTGAAGTTGTCCCCCCTGTGTTAGAGTCTAGTACCTCTTCCTCACTACCATCTACCTCACTCTCTCTTCTTGCCCAGAGTTTAAGGTCCCTACAGTTTTCCATGGCTACCTGGAGCTAACTGAAGTGACTGGATCCAGGTGCTACCAGCAGAGCAGGCAGATATGATAAAGGCAGGCAGCTGATGCCTTTTTTTTGCATTGTGAATCTTGGATTGCATGCATCCAGCCACAGTGTGCATGTCCGGCAGATCACTGATTATCAGCTGCAAGGAGGGGGCGTGGAAACAGGAGCAGTGGGGGACAGGGCAAGTTGTGGGGCTCCCAACCTCGCTGGGCAGAAACTGTCCCTAGGAACCACTCATTAAGGGCTCTGTACCTGGGCCAGCAGCACAAGAAGCGAAGCTGCACAGTTGATCTGCCGACTGACTTCTTGGCCCTTAGGCAGGAATGTCGGATGCTCCACAAAGCCAAGACATGCAACCCCTCTGTTCCTGAAAGATGGGAACTATTTTTATCTAATGCTGCATTGATTATTCAATAAGAGAGAAGAGTGGGCCAGCTAGAGAGTGTGCATGTGTGCTGTTTTCACCAATGGGTATTTCTGCAGGGGCATAATGTGAGTACTGAGCTCCAATACAGTTCTGGCAGCTCTTTGTAAAAGGTGCACATCACTGCTGAGCAAAAAGCCACAGGGTTTGGACCCAGATCTGTACGTCTTTTTTCATGGTAGGGCCTTGGATTCCAGCACAGCCAGAAGAGCACCTGGCCTTTTACATGTGTCCCTTCAACTCCATGGTCTTTTGCCACAGCTATCTTCATAGCTTCCCACTGTTGCAACAGGGCTCCAGAGATGTATTTTGTCATGAATAACCATATGGTGCTCTCTGCTCCAGTGGATCAATGTGTTTAGCAATTAATGAGGGCAACATAATTAACATTTTCTGAGAGGGAAGAAAATCCTTCTGGCTTGTGAACTGTATCTTGTGCTTTAGAGGGAGATAAGGTATAACCAGAATGATGCTACCCTGTCACTAAATCCTGTGCTGGACGTACCTGATGTCTCTGGGTTAAGTTCCCATCCATGGGCAGAGGCAGTAACACTCACCTGCCTGTCAGCTTCTGTACCACAGCAGGATGTTCCTTCACAGGCAGCTGATAGCACCTCCTGCACCAGCTACATATATGATATTGTGCTGTACTGTAAGGGCAGTCATGTCCTTCCGCTGTGTGCCAGGCTGTGTTTCCCCAACTGCCTTCTGTCTCATCACTCTTTCTGCTAGAGCCTCTGTCCCAGCACACACATTACACCTGGAGTTGAGAGGCTGTGGTCTGTGGCAGGCCACTGTGGCTGTAGCAAGAGGAGGCAACTCTGTAATCAAAGTTGAAACCATGGGGAAGTCCTTCCCTGCTTGGAGTAGATGATGAGCTGCTTTTGCTCTATTCCCTACAGGGAACAGGAGCCAGAGGCAGAGGTAAGAGATTAACAAGAAGTCACATTAATCTGGCTCTGGGATCACTTTTTAAAGTAATGACTGATCGGTTCCTCCACTGTAGGGATGGCTACCTACCAACAGAGCCATGATTCAGATCCATATACAACAACTCGTAATCAAGAATACTGTAGATAGGCTCATGGGTGATCTCAGGCCAAGCAGTGCCTGTGTTCCCTCACTGATGAGAAAAAGTCTTGGCTTTGCTAAGTTTATTCTGCCTGGAAGTTACTTCCTAAAGCAGTGCTTTTCTTCCTGAATCAAGACTCACCAGTGACAGCCACAGCCTGAGTCCCTCTGCCCAGTGACAGAACTGGATGTACAATACCCATACGGACATGTAGTGTTTGATGAAGTTATTCAGTAAGATTAAATAAAGCCAGGGCTCCTGTGTCCAGTAGTCCAGCCAGCACTTACCTTCTTGGAAGAGGAAATGCAGAGACTTGCAGCCAGCAACAAACCCACAACAACAACTCTCAGGCAGGGCCAGCGTGGAGCGGCCTGTCGGATGTAGAGAAGCCTCCAGAAACAAAGGCCTGGGCATTTACTATGCCAGTGGGATACTTCACTCTGCTCAGCCACAGCCACATCACTGACCTGCAAGGCTCAGTCCATCCCCAGATCCACTGGGCTGGTCCAGTGCTCCCTTTGCTGCAGGCTCAGCCACTCTCAGTTTCTTTCACTGCTTTCATTCTTTTCAGTTCAGCATTGACTGACCCCATAAATGCATATGAATTCTTGCCTGCCCCCTTCAGTCTGAATCAGCATTCTCTCAGCTGGGCATTGTAACCCCAAAAGGTCGTCAGCTGCAGTGGAAGAAACTTGTATACCCAGAGCAGGAAGATGAAAATGTTGCCATTCCAGGGATCCTGCCTGGCAATGGATCAGTTGCAGTATATAAATACTCATGGACACAAAAACTATTAATGATACAACCCCCCCCCCCCAGTAACTCTGGCCCTTGTTCTCTTGGCTCCTATCTCTTTCCTTTGTTTTGAATAGTGCCCCTGTGTGTGAGGTGAAGACATCTGAATGGGAGAAGGTGAGGTAAGAGTTGCAGGGACATTGCGGGGAAGCAGAGAGGGGAGGGAGGCTGCAGCACCCGAGAGGAAAGACTCCTGAAAATCTTATGGAAATCCTGGGGACTGGAATGAAAGTTTCTGTCGTGGCTGTGGAGGACAAAGCAGCCAAACAAATACTGCACCGTGCTCTGGGGAGAAGAGCTGAAAGAGATGATGCAAATGACAGGAGGATGGTGGCAAGGAGGTTTTGCAGGGCTAGCTGCCACACCATGGTGAAAGGCAGGCAACAAACCGTCTGCCCAGTGCCATTTGTTGCTAGTTTAATGTAAGGCAGGGCCATACTATTTTACTTATCCATGAATCACCAGTTCCCCCCTCCCTGCGTGAGGGTAGGCTGTGTTTGCAAGCACTTTCCTCATGCCAGCAGGAGGTATTGAATGAACCCAAAAAGGGCACATGGGGATTGGTGGGGTTAGAACAGGCACTCCAGGTGAAACATGAAGGCCATGGGAAGACTGAGAGGCAAGTGGGCTCTTGGTGTCCCAGGGTCACATTTATCCGGAAGAAAGGCCTGGTCAAAGAGTGCCATGAGTCCTTTCTGCCTCATGTTCTTGGGCTACCATCCCACCAGGCAGAAGCAAAAGATGCTCACGTCTCACTCTAACAAAGAGGTAGAAGAAATCACAATGCACACTCGCACCTGCAACTTCAGAGGTGCTCCTAGGTACATTAGTTTAGTACAAGTGCCCTACATTACTCTGTGGATGTTCTGTTTAGGATAATCTGTACTGACCTTTCTGTCTTTCCCAACCAGTCCCTACTGATGTTAGTGGAGCAGTCTGGAGGGATCATGCTCAAACAGCCTGCAGCTCCTTGGAAAATGAAACACTATGAGACTAGATCCACTTTTTTCTTCCAGAATCTCATTTCCTAATAAAACCAGAGAAGGAGGCAGTCAACCTTCAACAACTAAATGTCATATTTTGATCGCTATCAAGCAAATCATTCTGATTTAGCATTTAGAAATGACTTTTCATGCTGAGTATTTTAAATTCAGCATCATAATTAGAATACAACATGAAAAAAATTCAAGTCAAAATGAAACATTCTGATTTGTCTGAAAACACATACGTATACTTCTGTTTTGTGGGACAACATAATTTTTTCAAGTTTCACTCCAAGCAGGTGTGAAGCTGTATTTCAAAGTCCTACACAAAACAGTGCTGTTGCCCAGCTTTGTCTTTAAATAAATGTCCCAGGAGTAGATGAGGACACAGCTTGACTGAAAAGGCAGCGCTTTGGACAAAGTAACATTACTAATAGAATAGGGAAGGTTCAGGACCCAGGCCTGGAGGACTGACTGCCATGGTGTAAGCATACTGAAATGGAAGCTTTATGCTTTTTCTCTCCTCCATCAAGAGCAACCACCTCCTTTAACTTCTGTCAGGAACTTCTGGAAATCTGAGGGCAGAGAAGACCCATAAAATCACAGGAAGACCAGGGTATGCATTTGGCCAGTGCTCTGTTCAATCAAGTTTGTAATGATTTTCTGCTCCCTTCTTTTAAACACCTATGAGTATCTAACATGCACACAACTGGTGTCTTTCATCTCTCATGCACAAAGCCCTTTCAAGGTGTGGGGTGTTGTTGTCATCTCCATTTTAAAACCGGGGAAAAAATCCTAGTTACACAGCAAGGAGGAGAAACTTTAAGAAAACAAGGGGATATATGGGAAATCCCTCTAATTCCTATCCTTCCTATACTGACACAGTTATGGGTAGACTCACAAGTGAAGAAGACTGCTGGAGATGTATGATTCAGAAGCAAGGCTGTTCCGCTAGTGGGGCTCCTGTCTTTATTTATTTGCTTTGTACAAGAGAGTCTCATTTATTGCTGCCTGCATAGCTAGACACTGCCCTTTAATCCTCTACTTTATCATGTGCTGTGAATTAAATACCAGAGGAGTATGAGAGCCCTTAAGGGCACGACATCCATTTTGTTGTAGCTGTTCACAGCCAGCTGGGTTTACAGGAGTGCTTTTGTTTATCATTTATCTATTTCCTGAGCGAGGCTTTTTCTTGGGTTTATTTTATCTTTTTTTGCTCTTATTTTCTGTTTTGTTTTCTTGTCCCAGATTTGAGGCAGGGAGTAAAAGCATGAGTCTGGGCAGGAAAGGAGAAAGTTGTGGTGGTTGGTACCTCATATGGTTAAAGCTGGAAATACTGTGTCATTTCTAAAGTGATGGTTTACTGTGTGCAGTTCCTGGGGTCATTCCTGCTCCTCTGTCACAGATGGCATCTTGCAGACAACTGATGCTGCTTTCCCATTTCAAACAAACCATGTGGGAGTGTTGAATGAGAAGGAATTTCCTGTCTCTTGGACACCTCCTATCAGCTCCTTAATTCTGCCACCCTTTCCTCATTTTGGGTCTTACCAGCTCAACACAATAGCGCCCAAATCGTGTAGAGGAATGCAGGGATAGACAGAGGACATGAGTGAGGATGGTGGCCTTAGGATGGAAGTACCAGCTCTCAGAGGAGCTTACATCTACCTGACAGCCACAAAGCTCCCCCACTGCTCCTACAACACATTGTCTTCAGCTCCCACGTATTCCACAAGCCCCATGGCAGGAAGTTCCTCTCTGTCCGCTCAGTAGACCCACTGGATAAAATGTTCCTCCTTCCCCAGCTATAAATGCTGTGTAGGTGGGGATGGATTGCTGCTGCCACTGAGGGCAACCTGTAGCATCCCATGTGTATAGAATCACTTCAGCGTACTTGCATCAGAAAGACGCTATATAAATGCATGACATGTTGCAGGGTCATGACCTGGAAATTGTCTCTTGCTATAATTCAGCAGCATCCTGCAAAATCACAGTGCTGCTTGGAGGAGAAATGCTCCCAGCTGTCAGGCCAAGCACTCCAATCAATGCCTCAGGAGGATTTAATGAAAGAGCTGCCTTCTTTCCCCAGCTCCTCCACACTCTGCCCCAGCAATGAATGGGGTGAGGGCAGTAACGATCACTCGATCACTCATCTGGTGAAACAGCAACTGCGGTAACCCTTTGCGATCCCAGCGTGCTGGAGCCATCTCTCATCCAGCAGGGCTCTTGATGAATCTGAGGGTAGGTGTTAATGACTGCACAGAACTTGGGGCATAGCCTAGGCACCCTCTCAGATGGGACCCACTGCTCCTGTAGCTCTGCCAGATGGAGCGGAGGAGGCAAGGAAAGAGAAGGGCTTTCACTGCCTTTGTGGGGGGTCCCGGTCCACCTGGTGTTGAGGAAGTTTTGAGGCACAGCCATCCTTGAACCCCAGCCTGTTTAAGAAGATCCAAGCCAAAATAAGCATCAGGTTTGCTAGTCAATCAGAAAATGAAGGCTTGGAGGCCAGCCTTCGCCAGCTGTTACTGATCCAAAAGGGAATAAATCATACCAGGCAGAATCTATACCTCCAGAAAATACCTAATCAAGACAGCTAGAAAAAACTTTTCTGCATATGTGGGTGAGGGCTCTGCCCAGCCAATGCTTCTGACCACAGAGGTCTCAACCCATGAGATACACATCAGTGTGAAAGCTGTGTATCAGTGGAGTCCCACTACAGTAAACAGATTGAAAAGACAATGAGTAGAAGAAGGAGGGTTTTGTCTTCCTTAAATTCATGGGCTCCATGAGGGCACACATCATTCAGCAATCAACAACAGTCAGCAGGGTCCAGCCATGCAGCCACCCCAGTTCAGCCAAGCCAAGACACAGCTTAAACCTGTACATATTTAGTCAGTTCCTTTTAGAAATAAAATATGTGCATGAAGAATGACTGATAGCAAAATCCATGATTATAATCAGTTAATTACTTTTTCCATATGCTAAGCATTCACTCAAGCTCAAATCACTATGAATACATGTGCAGTTTATGCTATATACATTTCAATGCTGGACATTTTGCGGTCTGCACATCCTCCTCCTACAGCTTCAGCGTTATCTAGAGCAGACTTCTGCTACACATCTTGTTGACTACAGGCTTTCTGCTCACTGGTCCAGTGTCTAGCAACTACCAGAAATGTCTAAAAGACAGCACCAGGAGTCCCAGGTCATCAACTACTTGAACATTTCCTGCATGTGGGATAAACTATCCACTAGGATCTTGAAACATGCTGGGGACAAAATTTATAATCTAGAAGGCAGAGGACCCAATTATGAAGGAGTTGATACTTCATATTTGAATTTGACTGAAAGTAAAGAACTCCCTGAAAATCTGAATTTACCAGTAGTTCGCATGAAAAGTGATTGTGCAAAGAAAGCATTCCTGAGCTGAAGAAAAGTATGATGTGAGGATAATGGTCTTGGAATGGAAAAGCAGGCAGCAGCAGCCTCAGGGGACCAGAGCAGGGAGTGTGTCTCTTGGGAAGAGAATCTGAAGGATAAAAGAGCCTCAAACAGCTTGCAGTTGCCAAAAGGAATGATACTAAAGGCATGACAGCAAAGTGTGCTTGTGCAGGGGAAAGTTCAGAAGCATGGGAAGAGAGCACTGAGGCTGCATCAGGAGCCCTTTGAGGACCCAAAATCAGAAGCAGGAATCAAATAAAAGGCAGAAAAAAGGGCATGCAGCTAATGACAAATCTCTAGGAATCACATAGGCATGGGGGAGCAGAGTTAGAGAGCTGAGCCCCAGAATGACCATCCAGAGATACAAAAGGCAATGAGAAACAGGTCCATAAATACATGTAAAGTAAAAGGGGAGAAAAGGCAAGTCTAAGAACTCAAATAATATTTGATGCAAAAGAGGGCCTTAAATGTTGCCTTTGTTTCAGTCTTCAAAACTTAACTAAAATAATTTTAATGAGGAGAAAGGAGCCCAGGGCAGAATCAGAAAAGAACAGACTCAAAAATATTCAGATGAGTTAGCTGTGTCCTTGTCAGCATGTCCTAATGAACTTCCAGAGGAAGTTGCAGGAGCAGTCTCTGACCCATGAGCTCTTTATCATGAGGAACTTGGGGAGGATGCAGGAGGCGCATGGCAGCTGGGAAAATGCAAGTTGGGTATCTAGCTTTAAATATAATCTCTGTCATTAAAGAAGGTGGGAGCTGAGGATCAAGGAGATGAAGGGCAAATCAGCTTAACCCTGAGTCATAGAAAGATATTAGAAGAAGTCATTAAATGACCAACTGATCAGCACTAGAGTATAACCATACTCTATGAGGGTAACTGTTCTCATGGCTAAAGAGGAAGCAGTCAGTCTGATACCTCATGACCTGAACAATGTTTCTGATGCTTTCACATAAGATTCTGCTAAACAAACCAGAGAAATGTGGTCTAGATTAAATAACTAGAAGGCAGGTGTACAACTGATTTAAAAACTGCTTTCATAGTAGTTGTCAGTGGTGTACAGTTAAATGGGGTACACGTTTCAAGCAGGACCATTTTGGACTCTGCTTTCTTCAATAATTTTTATTAATGGCTTAGATGATGAAATACAAAGTGCTGTTATAAAATCTGCAGATGACACCAAGCTTGGAAAGCACTCTGGAGGATCAGATCAGAATTTGAAATGATCTTGACAAAGTGGAGAAATCAACAAGATGAAATTCATTAGAGAGAAGTGCAAAGTGCTACACTTAGGAAGGAGAAATCAAGATCCCAAAGACAAGATGGCAATGCTGTGACAACACAGGTCAGTTTGGTCCATAAGAGTATTGAAAGGAAGGCTGGGTGTACAGCACTGATCCTTCCCCTCTGCACTGGACACTGCACCATTTTAGGGACCTCACTTGCAGATAAAGGGGGGCAAATTGAGGAGATTCTGGAGATGATGGACAGGAGTGAGGAGAATGAATGCTGGCTCCCCTCCCTCCCTGATTCAACCTGTTCCCCATTCCCTACTGAGTGTTGTTCTGCAGCCTTAAGTCTTGATCACTGGCAGATTTAAAGAACATGTTAGGTTGTTTAAAGAGTTTGTCAGGTTTGGCTGGAATTGACCCTGCTTCAATGTAGAGGGATGCCAGATACTAGATGCCCCTTTCCCAGCCCATGTTTCCATGAAAAGATCCCTCTGACTCTCTCATCCAGGTTTATCACCAAGGACTATCTTGCATTATTAATGATTGATAAAGTACAGGGAGTACAGTACTTTGCACTGAAAAGTAGTATGTATTGGAAGGGTCCACTGGGAGCTCAGTGACTCATCTCCCACATGACCAGCAAGGTACTTGCGAAGCTGGCATGAGACATAGATTCATGGTTATTTCTAAAGTACTTTGGAATGGAGCAATCTCATAGGGATTATGAGAATTTGGGATGTGGAGGGCAACATAACTTGAGCAAATGCAGAACACAGAGCAAAAGTCAGTGCAGTCTACTGTCCTGCACTAGAGACCTATAGTTAGGGAATACAACTGAGCCTAAAGGGACTGTCTGTGACTGGGGTCCTTTGTGGTATGCAGAGCCTACCAAAAAAACATTCTGCTGGCCTTGTTTTTATACCCTTCCTTGTACTATTAGCCACTGCTGGAGACAGGATGCTATGATAAACAGACTTTTGTCTGAACCAATACAACCATTTTTTTCTTCTTAGGTTAAGATAAAAATAGGGTGAGGACTGATCATATTGGATGAGATTAAGGCAAAGAGATAAGTGAGGGCTAAGCTGCAGGAGCTTTGGAAACAAAGGTGAGGGAACTGGAAATTGACACAAAAGATGAAAGAATCCAGGGAAAGGGAGAGAAGGTTGGTGTTCAGCCAGGATGACAATAAAGGGAAAGGCCAGCAATGAAAGCGTTATCTCCCAGGACTAGTTTGCCTTGGATTGAGCCACCACTGCTGTGGATGCAAATACTAAGCTTTGATCACAGTTGCTGTAATCTGCCCTTGAAACACAGCAATGAAAGTAGCAGAAATAGGCTGAAGCATGGCAGTCATCTGGCTGAGGTGAAACTGTATTTGGAAGGAAACAGAAAGGAGAAAGCACTGCTGAAGGTGGGAAATGAGAGACAATGGCTCAGATGGCAGGACAGGCTTTACAAGAAGCAGGACAGAGCACCTATCAAGAATTGTACTGATTTTTCTTCCTGTATATAATGTGACAGTGCAGGGGTACTGTACCACTCACAGTCATCAAGAACCTTATTTTGGCAGTTTTAGTGGCAAACAGAGAGAGACAGCTTCTGCTCCAAAGAATTTATCCATCTCTTTTAGGAAAATGTATTACAAGTGTTGGAACAACAGAATGGAAGGTTAAATAGAGGCTGAAGGTCCTGGTGAAAAGATCACTTGGTGGTAGGGGCTGACAATGTGCAGAAGCTGACTGCTTGTCATTTCTGGGAAGCTGCTGTTCCAAAACTGCTTTAAACTGAAGGCTCATAACCGCTCAGGTTAATCTCACAGGATGGCGGGATATAAACTGATCACCACAAATGCAGGTCTCCCTATTACATCTGGGTCTCGCCCATGCTTTACAACAGCCCTTTTAGCTAGAAGGCCTCTCCTTCAAACAGTCTTGGAGCAGGCCTGCTGATGGCAGCCCACCTCTGTCCTGACTAATCCCATCTCTAGTTCTAGCAAAGGGCCCCCCGCACATAGTCTATATGTGTCCTCCCTCAGCACCAAGAACATTTTCCTCACTGGCATGGAAACTGCCCACATGGATCATGGTGTGCTGTGGGCAGGTATTGCAAGGCTCAGCCTCATTTCTGGGTCTTAATACTCACTCTTAATTATGTTCCCATTCCCGACTCTCTTGTATTTCAAGTGTGCAGAAGCTCCAGATTAGCTGCGGCAATCAGTAGAACATGGACATTAAACTGCTTCCACCAGTGCTAGCTCTGTTGCAGACTGCATCTTGATCAGCTAGAAAAGAAATAGCCTGATTATTCCTGTTCTGGGATGAAAATGAAAGCAGGGTAGTTGGTAAATTGAAGAGACAAGTCTTTCCCCAGAGTCTGCAGTCTTATCAGCTTACTCTCTTCCAGATGCTGTGGGCATGCAGTGATCGTGTACACAACTGCACTGAAACAGCCCTTGCATAGCCAACCTGTACTGATGATCCTCACCTGCTGCTTTATATCCGATCTGGAACCAGCTCTGTGCTCACTGGGGCTGGGTCACTTACTGTGATGGTTCTGCAAAGGACAGTCTCTAGGTGTCCCACCAGAGGCTGAATCTCCATGCTGGGTGCTCTCCCATGTTTAATGTAAAAAGGGAAGAACAAGATACTAGCGTAAGGAGTGTGTACAGTGTGATATAATGTAGTTGGAGCATAACCTATTGCCAAGGCACCGTCATGTTTGCCTGTACTGGGAAGCACAAAGCAGCTTCTGGGCTCTGGGAAGTAATACCTTCATCCAGGATAACATCACCAGTTCAGACATGTATCTGCTCTCATGCCTGGACTCTACAGAGCTCCACAGAGCTGACCATGGGCTAAGCCTCTGCATGGACTCACGAATAATAAAGCTACATGAGAAGAGCAGAAAAGTCTGAGTCTAATATATACTGAGAATGAACTCAATGGAAAGACATCAATATGGTTTCCTGTGCATATAGGTGTTCCAGATTCAGCATATATTAATTCAGAGCACAGCACTGGGTTATCCTCTCCCTTCCCCCTACTCCCCCAGTTTTAGCTCAGAGATACTATCGCTTGTCCTGGAACAGTACAGCCACATAAATGTGGCAATGCAATCAGACTCGGACTGTTTTTGCAGACTTCACTGCAGGGCTAATGATCCCACCACATATATAGGCCACCTCCAGTTCCAGAGCCATCTGGGAAGTCTCTTAATGACACAGCCCTCTGCAAACAAAAAATCTAAAAACACAGGAATGGGCCAAGGATCCATCTTGCCTGCTACCCTGTCTCCATCAATGACCACAAACAGACTAAAGAGTAAAACAAGAACAAGGAAATTTTATGTGATGTTTCCCCTGAATACTCCCCCCAGCCTTCAACAATTTTCAGCTCAAGGAATCTCCTCTGATGCTGGTCCAGACAGGTCTCTGCATAGGAAAGGGCAAATGAAAACAGCACATCTTCACTGCCCACATTCTAAAGGCGCCTCAATTCATGAACATCACAAACAAGGATTTTTGAGGATGAGATAACAATCTGGACCAACATGGATTTGCATGAAATTCATAGAGATTTTCCTCCTCAAGAGGATGGCTTTCACAGAGAATCCATTGAGAATAGATTTTGTGAAGAAGAAGAGGGAAAGATGAACTTGGAAGGAGTGGAGAAGGATTAGGCCTCTACCAGAATCCATATGAAATTCTCATATAGACATTTCTGAAAAGAGAGAAGTTCACACCAACATGTTATCTTCCCCACATAAACAGGACTTGGCTTTTGGAATAGTTGCTTCTAGCTGGATGCTTCTAGCAGAATACAGTTATTCCTGAAGGATTTTCCACTTAAGTCTGGTCTTTAACTGAAAAGATTCACCTCAGTTAACAAGAATGATCCTCAACAGGGGATATTTCTGGAAGGGGGTGCACAAAGCTGAGCATAGGAATTCCAATCATACTTCCAACATACAATTTAACTCAGGCGGACAAAATTTGTTTTGATAGGAGCATTAAACTTCCTGTAGCTTGATATAAACTGATGGACTCTTGCTTACTCTTGGCATTCACTGTTGCAAATGAATCACTGTTAATTCTGCCTCCCTGCCCACCCCTCTGCTTGGTTTCTTTTTAATTTTACAGTTTCCTGAGCTTGACACTGGGAAATCGATAAGTAATTTAGAGCCCAACAAATATAGAAGAAAACAAGTTATTTTGTACTTTTATAAATATTTGGAAACCAAAATTATCTAAGAAAACAGGTGCTCAGTTGACTCAGCAACCCATCCATCAGCATCACACAGTTAATTGCATAAGATCATAAACATTTATAATTAGAAGGCAAACAAACAAGAATTTTATAAACAACCCTCTTGAATCAGGCTGTGCATTAAATATTTGTGATAAGGTAATTAAGAATAGATTTACATTCCTGGCTCAGTGTTTAATACTTGGGAGAATGGATCTGAGTCTATGGAGGATGTTGTACAGCCAAGGAGAAAATACTCAATTTGGGCTCTTTTATCCATTGCTTAAAGTGGTTTCAGAGAAACATCGGCTCTGTCATTGATCAGAGTGGAATTTCATTCATTACAGATCAGACAGTTCATTTAAATATATGTCTAATGTTCCTTGTCATGGACCAATCCACTTTAGACCTGCTTCAAAGGTCTGTATCCTTCCAGATTCTACTGGATCTGCAGATTGTCCCTAAAGTCCTGCTTTTTATGGTTGATCCTTTGATCAGAAAATGTTAGAATTTTCAACCACGTTTCAAAGTTGGGAGCAAAACCCCACATTTTTGTGTTACAACATCATCGTGTTTGGTTATGAAAAGCTGGCATCACTACAGGATTATATCTGTGCAATCTCAGTGGTCTATGGGATATCGTTCATATTCTAAGCTCATCTTTGCACCCAGCTCCATTTCCTGTCCCAAAATAGCCAGATTTGAATGTGATTACTTCTACAGCCATTAAGCAGGCTCAGCACCCCATTAAAATGTATGTGAGAGTTCCCCTAAAGCTAATTTGTGATCAAGTCAGCATTGCTTCTAGTTATGTTTAGAACCAGAAAGGCTAGAAACTCAATCTGTATTGAAGTTAGAGTTCAAACTCTGTAAAATCTGATGTAATCTCTAAGAAACTAGGTGTTTGTATCCCATAAGTGAGTACAGGGGAGCTCAGCCCAAGGGGCAGGATGACCTTCAGATATTTTGATTTTTTATATATTACAGGTTTGCTCCAATAATTAGCTGCTGTCAGAAACCAGAGGAGTCTGGAAAAGCTGGATGGAGGGTAAAACCCTAGCACTTGATTCATCAGGGATAGCAGTGAACACTTTGTTCAGTGGTGACCTTCTGCCCACACACTGCTGGTCAAGGAAACCTCCTGGTTTGGGCATGACTTGACTCTTAGATCCTGAGGGTATTTTGTTGTATGTTTTTATATTTATACACTTGCAACAGATAAGCAAGACAGCTGCTCCTCCCAGAAACATTTCTGATAATCTTGATCCTGACCAAGCCATCATTATTAAGAAAAATGAAGTTAACCATGTGCTATCTTGCCCAGCATATATCCAACCTGCTGGTTTGGTTGCAGTCACATGGGACACGAGGGTGCTTTCCTAATAGATGATTACTAACTACCCCAGAAGGTCTCACTTGGAGACTCAGATCTCCTCATTCTGCATAAACCCTACCCTTACATGAAATAGCTCAGCAAAGCCTATTAGTTGTATTGCAACATGTCAGCTAAGTCAGTCTACTTGAGATGCTCCAGTTTCCTCCAGTTTCAGTGAGTAAGAATAACACAGTGTTGCAGGCCATGCTGCTTCTCATGGATTCAAAGCATCTAGCCAGAGCCTGATAGCTTGAATAATAACTGTGCTTAATGCTCAGGTAATGTCATCTTCTAAACAACTTCTAACGTTATCTAATCCTTCCAACCCTCTTGCAAGGGTGGGGAGGATGCCAGAAACCACTGGGAGATGAACTAATTGACAGATGGAAGAGCCTGAGCTGCTCAGTGTCTTTGAAATGCAGACAGCATTGGAAGTCAGGTGTCCTAATGGCCAGCTATTGCCTCTGGATGTCAACTCTGGTATATGCAGATTGCTAACAGGATATGTATCATGTGCATACTCGGTGTTAGCACATGTACTGTGCAAGTCCATCTGCATTTTCTTTTAAGAGTGTTGTTTTCTCCCCTTGGAAGGGAGCAATGAGGTATCATTGTACCAGTTTGCAGATGAGCAAATGTTTGCCTAGGACAACAAAGAACAATTTACAGGTATAGATCCTTTTTTTGGTTCAATTCCCATCTCTGGCCTCCATACACGTCTGTTCTGCTGCTGTGTGTGTGGAAAGAGACTTGGTCTGTGCACACACATGACGTTGGTGCAGCAGACGTCACCAGCACGTCAGCTCCAGTGACACCCCCTCCCAACGCACACCGTTAGCTTGGTGAATCATGCCTATGCAGTATGCAAAAACAGTCCAGTGATGGATAAACCTCAGGCGTTTATTGGTAAACGGATATTGTTTTGCTGTAAGAGTATAACTTACCCTGCTACATTTAAGACCTGTTTATTGATTGCTAAGATAAAGTTGTAATGCATTTAATTCAGGGGAAAAGGGATCCAGCAGAGCAGGAGCACTGGTGCTCTGCCAGTCGGTAATTAAAAAACATGATTTATCATTGAATAACACTGGCTAAGGGAGAGCTGAGCTAACCAGCTAGCTAGAGGGAGTGATGCTGGGGTAGGTTTATGATACTTCCTAAAGTTTTGTTTCTGTTTTTATGTGTATTTTTTTCCCCCTTCCCTCCAGGTCTAATAATACACGAAGGGCCCTCGGTTTACCGGATTTTTAAACGGTGGCAGGCGGTCAATCAGCAGTGGAAAGTGCTGAACTATGACAAAACAAAGGACATGGAGGAACAAAAAACAGGGACCAGGACAAATCAGCGCCCCTCCTCCCAAACCACCCACTCGTCCTCCACTGGTGGTACAGCCACTAACTCCGCTCCAGCCGACAGCGGGGCCCGGGCTGCCGGCCATGCCACAGGCACCCTCTCTGACCACCACTGTGCTTATACCATCCTGCATATACTCAGCCACCTGAGGCCTCACGAACAGAGGAGCCAGTCTAGCAGTAACAGAGAGCTCGTCATGAGGGTCACGACGGTCTGAGCCTAGGAATTCAGGAGGCCTTAACACGAAGCGGAGGAGACAAAGAACTCATAAAGCAGAGGAGCATGGTGTGCCTTTTTCTTTCTTTCTTTTTTTTTTCTTCCTTCTTTTCTTTTTTGGTAACTGCACAAGATATAAGAGGCGGCACTTGGCCAGCTGAGGAAAAAACAGGTGGAGGGAGAGCTGCACACTCATGCTAAAGAGGTTAATGTTTTCCAGCCAGTAAAAAAAAACACAAATCACAAAAAAACCCCAACAAAACAAGTGCAATACAGACTAAAAACTGAGTAGGCAGAGTTCTGGGGAAGCAGAGGAACAGATGGTTTAGCATGTCTTTCAAATTCTATTACCTGGAATAGGTAATGCTGTATACACACACCCCATACACACACACATGCACACACACAAGTGTGAGATTTATAAAAACAATGAAGGGAATGAAATATTTTGGGTATTTTTTTCCAGACTGTGATTAACCAGGGCTATGAGTCGTTTTGTTTCATGAGTCATTCTGGAACCTTGTTCAATTTACCATAGGATATTTGAAGTGAAATAGCTGGGGATTTTTCAGTATTGATTTACCAAAAAAAAAAAAAAAAAAAAAAAGGGAAAAGAATTGAATCATCTCACCAAGAAAATCTAACAAAACCCAAGCCTACCCAGACTTCACCAAAACAAAAATTCTGATTTTTCATAATGTTCTTGACAAAGGGTTTGTGAGGGTGGAGTTGCAGGGGGTGGGGATGGGGGGTGGCATTCCGTGACCTTTATTTGACATATAGACATTTCTGGCAAATTTGTACAAACACTCTGCAGGTGTTTCAAGCACAAGTACTAGCGTGATTTATGCCTTCATAACCCCAAATCCAGCATCCAAATCTTCCCACTCACACACATCATTTTCCATGCATATGTTCCAGGTTAATTTCCTTCCATTTTCCTCCAGTCACAAGAAGGTGACCCACCTCAGTGGGTTGCTTCTATCTTGCTGATTCAGACATTCAAACATAAGAAATATACATCTTTTTGGTGTGTGTATCTCTGCTGCTCAATTTGCAACAGGGTCTCACTCACTCCTGTAGGCTGAGCCTTCCATATCTAGTTTGTTAATTTATTACAGAGTCTATTCCATTCAGTCATTCAACAGAGAGTTAGTCTGAAGAGGGAGCACAGTTGCTGACTGAATATATTACGCTTCTAGTAAGTCTCCTTTTCTGGGATATATCTACAAAGGTACTGGTTGCTCTTCAGGAACATTCTCTTTCAATGCACAACGGCTGAATCATTTGTGGATATTAAAGGGACACTGTCAAGTACTTTTTAAATAGTTTTTAGGATTTGGGCTTTTTTTACTCTCCATTGTTTGTAATATTCTTTACAAGCTTGAAAATAAAATTTCTTTCCCTACTGATTTTGTCCTTTTCCATTTGGGCATGTACTGTTCTCTCCACTCACCCCATTCCTTTCACCATCCCTACTGTTCTGCTGCAACAGGAAGTCAAGCGTGGTTCCATGTTGCTGATCTCATGCTCACTGTCCTCGTACCATGCAGGGTATGTTCCAGCTCTAAGGGGTTGAGCTTGCCAGAGTAACTGCCACAAAGGAAGCATACAAGTAGGAACATTAAAAATACAGAGATTAGTCAATTCAGGAGCAACAGCTCAGCAATTCCAAAACAATGAGCTTATAGTGATCAAGCCTGAACTCAGCCCCCCCCCCCCAAATTAATTTAAGGACTTCAGCCAAATGGTATCCGTTTTGCAGAAGTGCTGAGCAATGTTGCACAATGGCTGTGTCTGACTGCCCTTTTGTCACTATACCAGCACCCCTCACAGTTCTACTGGAGCCAGGGCAGATGTGAGTCACCAGCTCCTTTGGCAGCTAGGCCGTCGTTGGTCAGGCGTTTCTGGACTCGGGAAGATGTCAAACTTTAAGTCCCGAGTTTGAAAATATCAGCCATTCTGCAATGTAGAAGATGGAGGTTAGCATCTTGAGGCAGGTCATATTTTTCACCTCAATTACTTGACAGTGTCCCTTTGAATATCTGAATGCAACAGAACAGGTACTTCTCTGGCAGAGAATGTGGGAGATGAAACACCAGCCAAGAAAGCTGATTTACTGGGGATCCATGCAAACAGCATGGTTTCTGAGACCACTGTACCTTTATCTGACCAATCTTACTATCTACCAAAGAGTGCTTTTGGCTGAGGGGAGGAAAGGAATATTGGTGGGAGGAGGGAAAGGGAAGGGCAATTCCAATCGTCTCTAAAAGCAGCTACCCCCCCCCCCCGAACGAAGGTGTTGCAACGAACAGGTCTCTGGAAAAACTGCTTCTACTCCACAATAAGAGAGAAACCCAGTCAAGGCGAGCAAACACAGCAGCTTCTCACCTCCATGCCTGTCCTGGAAGGTGTCCTTGTTCCAAGAGATGGGTAATTGTGGTGGTTTTGGGAAGGGGGAGGCATACACAGCAGAAGGGATAGCTTTGAGATATAATGTTATTTCCCTCCCTGTCTTGTATTCATTTAATATGGAGAAGTCAAATTCCTTTAATTTGACTAAAGGCTAAAAGTTTATAAGGTCAGAAGCACAATTTGCCATCTAAGAGTGGCATGATCTAGTAATCTGAGCACACAGGACTCTGCATACTCTCACTCCAGCTCTGCCACCAACTCTGTAGCCTTGGGCTGTTTGGCTCAGTCCCCCATCCACACAAGGGGGGAATAACAATACATACCTACCTCACAGGGGTGTTGTGAGAATCCACATTTGTAAAGCCTGTTGAAGTGCTAAGTCTCATGCGTGCGTACCACAGGTGGTCACGAAGTGCGTGGTGGGGGTGAGCAGTGCTGCCCTTTTGCTGGTTATAGTCGGAATCACTCAGCGAGGGTTCCATGGGACCTCTCCTGCTCAGAGATCCTCCTTGACCCAAAGGGGAGGGTGTCATCTGAGTCCCCTCTCCTCCATTGCATGACATTTTAAGCAGCTGTGAGGTGCAGGGTAGTGACAGACATGAAGTCCTACTTGACCAGGGATTTGCTACAACATTTTCTATATCTGTGGGGTTTGTTGGTTTGTTTTTTCCATATATTGCGCTTAGAAATAAACTTTCCACTTAGGGCTGGTGGTTCGGGGTCTCTTCTGTTGCATGGCAATGTATACAAGTCTTATTGTCTGTCTTACTGTGCAAATGATCCCGCAGCCCAATTTCAGAGATGGGTATGGTCTGAGCCTTTTCATATAGGCATAAGACTCAAAAGCCTGTCTAGATTGTTTAATATTTAAACACTATGAACTTGTCAATTGTATGTGTTCTGTGCAATATGAAGCATGTCATTACCTGGCTTGATGGGCAGAGGGGCAAAACTTGTTCAAAGAGCTTCATACACATGCCAGCTTGGAGCCGAAAGGCTGCCACCAGCAAAGCAAACTCGGGGAAGCCATTGGAAACTGTTTTCAAATCAGTTTATTCCAGAACAAGGTGCTTCTGAGTTTATGAACTTCTAGGCTGCCAGCCTGAGAGAACAAGAGCAAATTTAGTGTCGGGTTTGGGATTTTCTTTCCCCTCCCCCCCCAGCATTGATGGCAGAAATACTGAGGAGGGTCTCTTCCTTCCATAGCACAGTTCTCTCATCTCCCCCCATCTCTTTGTGCCATCCCCTTTGTGCTACTATGCAGGACTTCAAAAGGTGCAAATAGAGACAGTATGCTCCTGAGACATGCAAAGTACATTGTGTATAGGAGGATTCCGGCAGACTGAAAAGATGAGGCACAGCTATGCTACAGAAGGTATCTCTTCTTACTGACATCTTTCCTCTGGTCTTGTCTGTTGGTTCCTAAAGAGACATTATTTTTATTTTGCTACAAAGAAGTCAGACCAGCTTCCACCAACAAACAAGGCTTGCAAAGAGTTTGGCAGCTGTTTCTCCCTGTGGAGAAAATTCCAGGTCCTATCACTGTGGAGACTCCTCAGTTCTTGGCCTTTGTCATCCTTCAACTCTGTTTGGGGGTGGTCAGTGTGGAGGACTGTGTTCAGCCATCATCAGAGATTATGTGTGTGTGTGGTCCTGCTCATTCTTGTGATTTCTCCTACAGTCTCCTGATTTTCTGTCAGTTTTGACGGGTCTTTCTGGTAATGTTCTTCAGAGGTGTTTTACTCTGTGTGAGTTGTCAATGCTGTTTTTGCCTACAGAAGCATCAGTGTTGGCCTCCAGCTTCCACGGCTCTTCCATTCTTGCCCTTCAGTCTCTTGCTAAATATCCTCTTCCTCTGTGCTTGCATTGGCTCAAGCACATGCACTAACCCCGAGGGTGACCGGAGAACACAGGGACCATGAAGACACTATATTACAGTCAGACTCTGCAACCCTCAGTCAGTTTTATTTGATATATATTCACTTTGCCACTCTCAGTGCCTGCTGCTAATTGGTTGCCACAGAAGACTGTAACACCAGAGAAACCCGTACATTGAACTAACACTTGGTTTCCAATTTCAAATGTCAGCAGTGATGGGCTGTCTTTCAAATAAATCAAGCATGTTCCCTTCTGATTGTGGTAATTCACATGAGGGCTGTGGTTTCCTAAGCAAGGTGCTGAAAAGGCTCATATCTCACCTTACTATGGTGAGCAGACCCAAGGAAAGAGCAAGTCAGCAACATAGGTTTGAGTCAAGAGAGGCATCAGTGGCCTGCTGCATTTTCACTCAGGGAGACAGGAAAGTACTGCTCATGTCTGCCAGTTCTCTGACATTGCTCAAAGCCCTTATCTGTCAGCAGTAAACATCAGAGCCAATGCCTGTAGATGGAGGACATCTGAAGATAACCCAGTTCTGAAGACCATCCTCTACCCACATCTGGTTGTCAGTCATCCAAACTTCTATTTTCTTCACAGGAAAAAAGAATTATTTTCTTTGCCAGACCTCTCCCATGTCTTACAGGCTCCTTGACATGCTCTAAACAGGCAAGTATAAAAGTGCATCAGGTCCTAATGCAGCAACTTTGACTAAGCAAAGCACTGAAGATGGGAACCATACCTGCCCTTTGATGTATGAGCAGGCTGCACCACTAGCACTTCCAACCTGACTCCTGCATGTCAAGACTGAGAGCACAAGGCCAGAGAACCTATTCCTTATTATCTGTCAGTCAAACCCTGAAGGGAAAAATCCCTGCAGTAATTGACTTGGTGGACAGCAGTGCACTTAGTGGCTAGTGGCTGGGGATTCTAACATCCTCTCTCCTCTTTACCTCACATGTGACGCCTCCTTTTCTTTCCTGAGTCACCAGATTCATCATCTTCTCCGTTGTACCTAACTCCAGCTCTGAAGATCTCCTGAGCAGACAGACACAGGATTCCTGAGAGACCATTTTACAGTCTTGCTACAGATCCTTCATGCATTCAGACAGACAAATTCATTTCACTGATGGCCAGTGGCATATTTGAATCCAGAGAGGAGAAACAAGTGTATGAGCTTATTGCATTGACCTTCATCTCCCGTCCACCTTGAGGGAGATATAGCAAAAACATCAATTGGTTTCTGTATGACAGCAATAAGCTGATGGCTCTAGGAACATTTCCCCCAGTAACGCAAGCCTGACATGTTACAGTTACTGAAGGCAGTCTTTGATCTCATATCTATCATGTTGGATACAAGGAGAACAGAATCTGACATTTCAGTGCTGTTTATACAAACATCAAAAACTATCTCAGTTCATTATTCAAATTACCTCCAGGTCAGTGGGTGAATTTCTCCTTTGAAGAATGATGTTTTCTTTTCCAGAATTGGAATTGCAAGATAAAATATATATACATATACACACACATATATATAACTTGTCCTGAAAATAGAAAGAAAAGAAAACAACAAATAAACCTGAAAGAATACCTAACTATATTCAATAAGTCTTGACAGGAGCTAGGAAGTTGCTATGTGGAAAATACTACATATGATTCAACTTCAGGCAAAGACAAGACAGAAGAAGGAAATGATTTTATGTGATTCTTGGTTCATACTCATTCTTGTATAGCATTTAATTAATGCATAAGTATGAGGAAAACAGACAGTCAGTTACAGCAGTGGGAAACAGACTGAAGACTCCTCAAACTTATCTGAGCGATACTCAAAGAAGCACAAAGATGCAAAAGCACAAACACCTGCCATCACAACTGTTTGACAAGAGGTGGATTTCTGAACAGGGAGAAGGACTGAGAGAGAAATTCTTTTCCAAGACACATTGACAGTATTGTTCCCAGCTTGTTTACTACCTATTATTAACAACCTTTTTTTCAAAGCATCTTAGGTTAAAAAAAAGGGGTGGGGGGTTATGTTACCCAGGACTTAATGAATTAAATAACAGTAGAGAAGAGGTACTAAGGGGAGATGTTTTGTTATGTGATGCATCAAGATGTGTTTTACCAAACAGAATCAGGATATGAAATTCTGCTCTGAGTAACTGAGTAACTGAGTCTGAGTAACTGAGTCTGCTCATAATCGAGGAGTCTGAGTCTTCACAGAGCTTAAGCTTCCACCGGGGACAACAGGTTTCCTCTGGATGGGACAGCCAGCATCAGCCAAAGGTGTTTTGCTTCCAGTTGCATCCCTCTACGGCAAGATGACACCCTGTCTGTTACTACATTACATCTGCACCATGTCAGCTGGTATACAGGAGCTCAAAGGTCTCATGAAGGTTCAAGCATATCATTTATGCAGGCACCAGTGTGGGTACTGATAACTAGTCAAGAAGAAAGATTTTTCCCAACAGGGAGAAGTTGTTGCTAGCAAGCCATTGCTGAGCAGTGGGAGCATCTATCAGTTTATATCAGTTTTGACATCAATAATCACAAGAATTGCAAATGCCCTGTATGCCCCAGGGAATGACCCTATCTCATCCTTTCACAGTCCAAGATGGTAGTAGAGCTACTCTGCCCTAGCTCTTCCTTAAAGACAGCTTTCCTTTAATAACCAGCCTGTCACACTTCCACAGAAGTTTTTCCACTGAACATTACAGAGGTTCAGTTTAGTCCTTTTCTTTAGCAGGACAAACACAGTTCTGCTTAACCCACCTGATCTCCTTTCCCTGCCGCAGAGAAAAAATTTATGTTCTCCAAACAGCTGATCTTGGGATCTTTGTTCTTATGAGATTATATTCCCCTTCCCTTTCACTCACTGCTCTATCATCTCTGCTTTCCCTTGCAAAGGGGTGATTCATTACTCACTGAATGGCAAAGTATCTCTCTGATACGAGAGTGTGGACAGCCCTTCTCCTCCTTGTTAACAGGTCCACAAACCTTCCTCCACATCCCTCTAGGCTGGTGTGTCCAGCAGAACCTTTATTCATGGAGTTTGTCTTCTTGTTCCAGAAGAGCAAACGCTTTCAGTCATTCCCTTCACTGCTATCAAGCTGTGGGACAACAGCATGGGAAATCTTTTGTTTGCTTCTTCACCTCAGGATAACTAGAGTGGATAATGAACGCAAGCCAAAAACACAGTGAAGACAAAGCATCTGAATTTCAGATGGTGGTAAATCTGGGTGAAGTCTGCCCAGGTGCGAGGGGAGCAAGAATCTGCTTTGTAAGGTTTATACAGTGGCAAAACAAAATGGCCTTGTCCCTAGTGTTTTTAGCTCATACACGTCAGTTCTCCATTATAAACAAACCCTCTGTAGGCAATGCAGGCCAGGCTTGAGGGGGAAATCTTCCTCACACCCCAAGCACAACCAGCCCATAGCTATGCATCAACCTTTTCAGGACTTCTGCCCCAGAGAGGCAGAGAGTAAGAGAGAGGTTGCTAGGGGGGATGGAAAGAACGCTTCCCTGAATCTGCATCCCCAGCAGGCAGAGTCCCCAGTAGGCTGATTCTGCATCTCCTCACATGGTATGAGTCCCCTTTGAAATCATTCCCAAGGACTAGACTGATCCTTCACTACTACAGGGTCTGCCCAGGAGAGATCAGTGGTGTCTCTGCATGGATCTCTGAGGCCTGTTAGTAGGGTCCTGAACAGGGCCTTGAACAATCACTATGTCCACTGAGGGATGAGATGAGACAGTGGTGTGTCCATGCAGAAATACTCTCTTTGAGACTTTCCACATAGATGTCTGTGGGGTTGGGGTGGGGGGGGGGATTGGTTTTGTTCAGGGCAGGAAGCATGGGGGGGAAGGGAAGGCTGTAATGTAAGTCAAACAATCAGCCATGAGGGAGGGATTGACTAAGAGGAATGACCATGTCGACTGTGTTACTGTCCCGTCATTCTCATGAACCCAGAATGGAAACTTCCAAGTGCTCTTCATGAGCTTACGTTTATTAGAAAACTATTCCTGGGTGTTTAAGGTTGTTTTCTAATGAAAATATACATAATAAAAAGCAAATTAAAGACTCTGTTAATCTTTTCCTCTCCTTCTCTGTTAACCTGTAACACACACTGTGAAATTTACCTCCTCCTTGTTTGTTTACTGCCATTCCTGGTCAATAAAAGTCTCTATCTTTCTGGTCATGATCCACACAGGGCCTTATATGCCAGAGGTCAAGATTTCACTTAGAGGATTTGGGGGAGAAAAAAAAAGGCCATGGCTTAGCATACACAGCACAATATATTAGCAATTTGACTTAGCATTTGTTTATACTACTAAACAGCAGAAAACATTTTCCAAACATAACTATAAGACTCATGCATAGTGCATTCCCTCTGTGCAAGGGAAAAGCATGGAAAGCTCAAAGCAACCATGGTAAAGTATGCGGCAAGCACTGAAAAATGCTGTATTTTCAGACTACCCAATATGGTGTGCTAGGTCCCTCTCAGGGAAACTACAGATGCCCTTGACACTTAGTATCTCCTGTCTAAGCAGCAGCAGACTCAGCCCTTACACCAGGGCCAGAGCAAGTATATACAGAGAAACTGAGAACGATGAAAGCAACTGCCAGCATCACAGTGTGAAGGGGTTGGTAAAGAGCTGGGAGAGAGCAGCAGCTCCTGTCTTGAATGCTGGGTACATCACAGCAAACCGTACCTAAGGATGTTTTTTGAGGCTGCCCCTTTTTTCCGTGGTGCCTGCTGAATGTTTAGAGAACATCGTTGTTTAGGTGATGTGTCCAGAATGCCAGTGCAACCAGCTGCACATCCTTCCTTTCTCAGGAGGAGCCTGGGGGCAGAGTTTCATCAGCCAGACACAGGGCTCACGAAGGAAACCACCTTGAGAAGCTCTGAAAACTCCTGCTGAAGGGGCACAGAACTTTCATATGGTTGCACATGTGAGGATCCTGCCCTGGAGAGGCAGTCATAGAGTCTCCTCCTCGTCCTTCCCCCAGGAAACCAGTGCCAGATAAGCTCTTTTCTTTTATATAGGTCTATTCCAGTAAGCCTACGGAAATGCACATAGAGATGGAGAAGGGAGCAAAGGTAGAAAAAGAAATGGGCAGGTCAAGTACCTGCTTGGAAAGAAACAGCTGTGCTAATCAGAAAAGAAACAGAAACATACAGAGGACAGAAAAGAGAAGTGGATGAAGGAGATAAGACAGTGGGAGCAGGGACTGGGTTGAGAAGGTGGTAGGAAGCAGGGATGGGGCTGGCAGAGAGAAGGGAGAAGCAACAGGGGACAGAGATGAGGTGTGAAAAGGCTGGTGGCAACTATTAATTACTGAAGCAATGACACTGATGGTTTGGAGAAAAGAGGGCAAGACAAGCCCTAGAAGGTTCCTCAAGGAGAGGATGAAGGGAGCTATGAAATGCTGGTGGACTGGACTTCCCAGGGTCCTGTCCAACCAGCCTTTCTACAAGTCCATGGCCAAAAATGGGTCCTTCACACATTACAGCCTGACAAATAACCTTCTTGTTAGATTATAACCCCCAACTAACACAAAGCTGCAAATGCAAATTACTACACGTATCATCTTACCTGTAACTCATTATTCTTGCCAAAAAGTATTATTCCTAATTTAAGAAGGCCTCCCAGGGTTTGTTTCTGTCCACACAGCTACATTGCTAAAACCATAATGTGGCGAGCACCTGCTCAGCCCCAAACTAAATTCCTATACCAGCCAGCCAGTGCTCTCCCAACTTGTAGCAGCTATAACACTGTGGTCCTTGCCAACTCACTGGATTTTGGAAGAACACAGATACTGAAATGCTGAGTTGCTATAAAGAGATAAAAGGTTGTCTGCAAAATGGGGAGGTTTGAGTGATATTGCAGCTTATATTTCCTCGCACACAAACAGGAGTATTGCCAAAACATTGGGGTCTGAGCTCAAGCTGCAAAATTCAGAGACTAACTTTACATATCGTTGGCTTGAGACTAAAATGATTTCCAGGCAGGATGGTTGCAGGAAGAGTTTTTAACTACCATGAACACAGGAGTATTTTGGTTTGGAAATGGGTGAAGATTTCAAAATCTAACCTACAATGAATGTAGGTATATCTGTGCAGGGGATATATTTACCTGGGCCCTAGAAAGAAAATAATCTGTTTTGAGAATTTCAAGCAGTGAACACCACTGTCATCCATACAGAAGTTGCTCTGGAGGAACCAGTTCCAGAAGTGATCCAACAGCGTTCTGTTCAACATCCTGAGGATGTCAATCCCTAAAGAACACAGCTGACAACTGTCTACAATTTCAGCGATAAAATTCCCGATAATATAGATCTGTAAGATGACCAGATTATTTTGAAAGAGATCATGTAAGGGCCTGACATAAACCTGACTGAAATCAGCGGGATTCTTTATCAGACAGTGGGCACCTAGGATCAGGCCTGCACCCTGGGTATTTTGTATTCCCAGCTCTTCAGTATTCACAGCTCCTGGTTTCACAACAAAGAGACAAAAGGACAGCAGAGTAGTATGCGGAATCTCCCTGTTAGGCCAAGTCAGTCTCATAGCATAGTTTGCAAAAGCTACTGTTTTTACCATCCACTACAAAAGCGCATTACAATGCATACAACGCACTAATATCCACTGATCTTAAAGCACCAGCTTTGCAACAAAGGACACGCGAATCTGCACACCTATGTCCAGTCATGCTTACAGGTGTAAATGCACACCTGTGTGAGTTGGCATTTAAGTTGCTAAGAGCACACAAAAAATTAGTACAAGGCAAACCCAAGGAATGAGCACCAGCTATGCTGTGATGACTCCTGACCTGACCTGGTGCGCATGGTCTTACTGCCCAGTTAACTAACAGTAGTTTATGCAGAAACATAGTTAGTTACCTTGCATCTGCCGGGGGAAAAGAGCCTGTTCATAGGCAGTTATGGTAGATTAGCTGAAACATTGTGAGTTCATTACCAGGGTCACTAACTTACCATATACCCATAACCTGCCAAAAATTAGCCAACATTAGCCCTATGCATCCAGGCAAGACGCAGTCACTGAGTTACACATCTTATAAAGAATAATTGAAGTTTTCCCCTCCCTCTCATTTTGAACTTAGCTGGGAGCTAGAAGTACAAATTACTTAATGTAAACAATATCTCAGTTATTTAATGCACTAAATAACAACAAACACGTACAAACTCATTCATTATTTTAAATGCCAGCAGCCTTCTCCAGTTTGTGAATGCTGTGAACTTTATTGTCATTGAAGTCTTGTCATCCTTTAGAGCAGTCTCAGGTTGGAGCATAATGAATCTTTTTCAAAGCTATAAGCAGAATAAAGGGATGCTAAATCAGTTCACTACATTCCCACTTTCACATACAATCCATGTGTTTGTCTTTTCCATTCAGATAACGTTTCTCGGTGGTAAAAAATACCAGATCTGGAGTTGACTCTCTTCACCAGCACATGAAGTGACTGAGGAAGCTACATCTGTCCTGCCTCAATCTCCAGTAACCACCTCTATGAGTTGAGTAATGCTTGGGCCTTATGCACAGGCCATATATTTCAACCTGCCTAAACAGGTATCTATCCTAGGTGTCTACAGCTACATCTAACCCAACTTTATATATCCAAAGGCCACTTGTCAAATTCTAAGCTAGTTATCCAGGCTGCCTTAGTAATCAGCAGAGAAAAATAGGAACTTCCCAGGAATTATTCATCCCAATTGTACTCAGCACCAAACTGCCCACACAGCTGTCTAGTGTAATTTGAGATGCTTGACTGGCCTCCAGTGTCTTAATTTCAAATTGACTCCCATTCCTAAAGTTTGAAAAAACACATCCACCTCTCCTATCCATGTATCGGGAAGTCAGCAGCCTGAATTAGTGATCTTTCCCTTGACTTTATTAATCACAGAAAGTAAGTTAGGCCCACCAGGCTGAACACAATACATGGTCCTTGGAGCACTGGTTTCTTCACTCATCCTACCAAAGGAAGGTGAAGGAAAGCCAAGGAATTTGTGAGATTCTCCTATAATCCACAGTCAGTACAAGAGTCCAAACACCAAACATCTGAGCCCTGCAGTGAACTGTGCTTGTGACCTACAGCTCATGATATCTGTTGCTTGCAGCCAGTCTCCTATTCACAAAATTTGTTCTGAAATTGCAGAAAGGATGACGTAATTCAAAATGTTCAATTCAGGTTTTTTGGTTTCGGATTTTTTTTAAAAAGAGGAAATCCCGAAAGGATATTGTTTAACTTTTCCTAAAAGTAAAAAAACCCTTTTTAGGCACAAGTTAGGGCCCCCAAGTCACAGCTACCTCCTGAAAATTCAAGCCTGAGTTTCTAAATACTAAGCGGAAAACAGTGTTTTTTTAACAGCTAACTCTGCAAGGCTGTGAATGAAATCTGGCAAAAAACTGTTTTCTAAACAGCAAGATAGCTAGTTCCATGACTGTCACAAATTTGTGGCTTGTGATACTGCAGAGAGCTCTAATCATTACAGCACAACCTGTATCAGAAGCATCTTTCAGAGCTTTGGGGAATTGTTTGTTTGCTTGTTTAAAGACTGCAGTAGGGGAAAAACAAAATCCTGCCACAATAGAGAAGGGAAGGCAGGGAGAGGCCATGTACCCAGACAGATTGGAGCAAGTACAGCCACCATATTCAACCCACTGGCTTGATGAAACGCATGGCCTTATGCTGAAGGATAGCCCCTGGATTAGAAATTACCCCTGGAAATGTTTAACTAAGGCATTTGCCTGCCAGTCAAAGCAAACAAGAAGCAGCATTCAGTGATGCGTTGATGCTTTACTATAGTATTTGGAAGGCTGAAGGAGATCAGGGCTCAACAAATCAAATGTTGGCATCCACTGCCTCTTCTGAAGTAACTGATCTATGAAAAGAAATCACCCATGACGCCATACAGCAAGCAACGGTTAGTTATCACACTGAGCTGGTAACCAGTGCCCTCCAAACCAAGAGAAAGGCCTTGATGTTTTACAGGGAGAGCCCCACACCAAAGCACATTTCTTGGGTTGACCTTCTCAGCTACCTGAACAGCAGCGCTCCTCTCCCATCGCTTGACCTGCACCCAGGACACGCCCTTGTCTCAGTCTCCCATCTTGGAAAGCTGAGAACTGCCCCTGCTCTGCAGAAGAAGCTATTCTTCTGCAGAGTGGGTGCAGATGTCACTGGCTTCCCATCACCACTCCATTGCCACCAGCAAGTGGGCCAAAGGGCCTCAGCACACAAGCACTGGCAACAGCCCTGGCATCACCCCTGTAATTCATATGAATACCATCAAAGTGGAGCAGCATCCTCTTTCTTGTTTCGGGCTAGATTTGAACATATCATGTTGGGGTAAAACTACAGCCCAGGAGTTGTTTGGACTATTCACAGTATGTTTCTGAGAACACAGTTTCTGAACATGTATAAAAAGTCCCATGACTTTACCTTTCCAGAAAGAATCCACTATTGCCTTTGGCATCCATCTCCACACTTCCACACTTTTCTCTTGGCTTGTGATGGTGGTATTTGCTGCTGTTACTGAGATGCATGAGATTATGCAACTGTCTAGCATTTTGATTTAATCAGCTAGGGGGAAAGACAAAAAAGAAAAAAAAATGTTCCAAATTCTATTAATAACTGGTGGTCTGCTCCCTCCCTCCCCAGATTCCAGCAGAAGAAGGATCACAGACAGATCCCTGCAAGCACAAACTGGCAGCCTAATTGGGTCAATACCATCCATGGATCCCAGAGATTTGTAATGAATTCTGGGTAATTGATCTGCTAGGGGAGGAAAATCTTAATTAAGAAAAAAAAAAAAAGTCAAACTGTTCCTTTCCCAAACCTTTTGATTAAGAAAGCCACAGTACTGGTTTGGCTGAGGACTTTGGTCTAAATTTTAATAGGTTTTGTGTTCCTACTAAATGGTTTTGAAAGCAACCATGAAACCAGTGGAAGAGAGTCTTCAAGCAGCAGTCAGAGACGCAAATTTTTTGCTTTGCCTCCTTGACACCACATTACAGGTGAACTTCATTATTTAGGATGGTGTCAGTGCTAAGGAAAAGCACTGGCTTCACAGCTTGGACAGTGTCATGAACAGGCTGCCCCCACCCTCATGTAAAAGGGCTCAGCTGGGGTAAGATCAGGAGCCTTCCTGCCTTTCTTCTTGGGAAAGACATCCAGGACAACAGGTTTCCTCAGAAGGCCAAAGCTCCTGTCTTTGCATCTCATCTGGACAATCCTGAAAATCTCTTCTGGAAGCAAAGGCAGCTTGCCAGAACTCACATTAGGTTGCAACCAGCCATTTGGATGCCAACTATTATGTATGTGATGTCTAAGCTCCTGAAGGAGTTACTGTCCTGAAGCAGTCAGCAGTCTTCCCAGGCATCACAAAAACTTGGGAGGAGTATGGTGTATACTGCAGAGGCATGGGACTTGAGGTTTTTGGTCTTTTCCCTTTTGGTTTTACATCAAACTCCTCATGTCATATTTGATGAGCGACTACAGCAACACCTATGAGAGTAAGCTAAACGCCCAGGACCTTTCTCTGGTGCTGAGGCCACGAGGCACAGACTCACCTGAGTCCAAATGCTTTTACCTCTCAAAAACAGGCTTTTACCCAGTGCACCATTACACCATGGAAACAAACTCCTGAACTGTGCTTGGGTACTGTTTGGGACACAGCCCGGGCCAAAAGCATGCCAAGAGGCATGCCAACAATTTACCAAAATAGCTCCAGTGCTTGGAAACATTCCCTGCTGGTATAGGCAGAGCCAGTATGTCTTAGCTTGATTGTTAAATGGGAATCCAATGTCTTCATCTCATGGTGATACTGAAAGATTACATCCATTCACAAGGGAGGACGTACCTCAAACCACTTTGGTAGAGCACATTCAGAAAGACCCCAGAAATCCCACCCAAACTGACCCCAGCAAGGACTTCATCAGCTGTGAGCAAAACACTCCTGCAGCAATTTGCACATCCAATTTTGAAGGTCTAAGAACGTGTGTTCTTTTTATCTCCCCAAGGTAAGAAGGCTCTATTGTGCTCTGTGGAAAATGGGACAGTTGATCACCTTTCCATCCTGATAGACTGAAGAGCCAGGAGATCAGACAGTTCAGGCACATGACCTGGAGGCACTAAGAGAGCTGGGTGTGAGTTGCAAAGAAATTCCAGACAGGCTCTTTCAGTGGGAACTTAACTCTCACCAGTCCCACTCATCTTTACAGGTCAAACTCTACTTGCCCATCTGAAGTCAAGGAGGCCCTCACATATTTATTGCCAAAACTTAACATTTTCCCTAATTATATCTGGGATACAGGGTAACTATGATAAAGAGTTATGAAAATCATTTAACTCCTGCTATGGGGACAGCATGATGGCAGCTAGATTAAAGATGCCCTTTATGAACCGTCATAGAGCAAGAGAACATGACAATGAATGAGTTAATTACACCAGTATTCAAGGCCGATACTACCCATCTGCCTCTCTGATTAATTAAAACTTTGATGGACGACAATGAGACCTTCTCAGGTCTGAAAGCAATTAGTTGTCAGAGTCCTCAATAAATCTACCAGAATCACTGACTGAGCTGGCAGAACAAACCACTTCAAACAGCTCCAGAACAGAGGCAGGAAAGCAGATATGGAGTTCAAAATATCCTCTACATGATGCACTAATGTTTTGGTGGAATATTGAGAGCTGAGGCCTATCAATTGTGACTTCTTGTTTAACCTCCTTCTTATTACCCTCTCAAGATCAGAGGAAGTAAAGTCTCAGTAAAGCGTATGAACTGCTGAGAGTATTGTTAAGAAGACATGGGTTCTGTTTCTCTTTTGTCCAAACTCTCTGCACTTTAGCGAATGGGTTCAAATTCGCTCTCTTGAATGTCTGTTCTCCTCAGATCAGTTGAAACCAGTCCTGACAGAGGAGGATGTTGGAAATGCAATGAGGAGTCGAACTCTTCCGATGTTTTCCCTGTTCATCGTTTAAAGAAAGACAAAAAGCAACAGCAGTTACCCAGGAACTGGTGGCAAATCAAATACACCCATGAACAGGTCAAGGAGAGACTAAGTGCTGAGCTGGAATCTGAGAAAACAGACACAGATCATGGGGGTCAGGAACAAAGGCAGGGCATGAGGAGCAGAAGATGAAGCTGATCAAAGGACTTTTTACTGTGAGAAATCCTGGACTCCGGAACTGCTTTGCTAGGCAGTGGGAAGGGGAAAGCCCTACTACATGATCACTTAAGAGCAAAAAATGTTGACAATCTACTGCAGGGAAAACCTGCCTCAAACAGTGGAGAGGGGAGGAATTAGTGCTTTCCACCTTAAAATCTGTAGATTACTCTGACAGTAAAGCTGCCAAGTGTGAAGAAACCCAGCCCCAGTGCACCATTACACCATGGAAACAAACTCCCAAGCTGCTAAATAGACAGCCCTTTCCTCCCTGAAAATTATCTCCTTTAGTTCTCCTGCTGTGGAGTCCAAAGCTCTCTTGGAAAGGTCATTGCTGTGGAAAAATCTTGAGAAATGAAGCATTCATCAGAATGGCACAGAAAAGCCACTTGGTCATGCACAGCGCAAGAATAAATATGTAAATATACATTCACAGGCACAGGGGAGGATGAAGACCAGCCCCTTGCAGATGAATGGCATTGCACACCACAAAGGAAGAGCAGTTGTTGAAGAGGCCTTGTGCATTGCCCTGGTGGTGTTGCAAACCAGCAAGGAAGGGTTCAGGCTTCGAGTAACACATGACAGAGCAGAGCTGTCAGTCAGGCCCATACTCTGGTCAACAAAACTGACTGCTCAGCCACAGTTCAACAAGTTTCCCCTATCAGCGGACCTGCAGTAACAACTGTGCGACCATTCTGCATACATTCCATAAACATTCGCTCAAACCATCTTCCTCATTTAAGTGCACTCATGTGATCACATTCCTGCAGTTGAGGAGACAGACAGAAACTTGGTATGATAACTCAGTCAGCTTCAGTCAGATGAGTCTGCCTCCCAAGTAGGCAATACAAGAGGTTAGAGGCTCAGAACAGGTACTGTAATAGCAAAGCATTGAGGCAGTTCTGACTGCAGCTAGACAATTCCTCTACCAAGATTCCCGTTTCAAGAATAAAACAAAACTACAGAGATCCTATCACAAAGAATATGACATAACAGTGAGATGGTAAACTGGTTTAAAAAAAAAACTGAGAAAAAGGCAAATGAATAATAATTTAAAAATTTCAATGATATACATTTCCTGCATTTTAGCTTGCAGGAAACTCAGGAGGAGTTAGGCAGATAAAATCTCTTTTATATCAGCAAAAAAAGTAAATGCAAATAAAATCGTCCATGCAGTGGTACATTTCATGGACTTTTCTGACGATTTACCTCCCAGATAAAATGATCCACAAAACTCTCCCTTGTTTTATACATATCAGTTACACTGCCTGCAAACTACATTCCCTCTCTGTCTGCACTGATCATCAGTCTTCCAAACTCAGCACTGCTGGGCCACAATTTTGATTTTGAGGAGACACCACCAAAGAGCACTTTCTTTTGCAGCAAACTGTCTAGAGGACACCAGACTTCAGAGCCCAGTGCAGCTCAAACATGAGGTTTGGCTTGCACTACAGGGTGCTGCTTTTTGACAGATTGAACAGCCTTTTCTTCAATTCTCATGCAACTTATGCATTGTTAATCAGCTCTTGCATTTCACCCCAAATAGTTACAACTGAGACACTAAAGCTTCTTTATACCACAGATCCAAGACAATGATTATTAACAATTATCAACAATGATTAGCTAATATGACCATAATACAACAATCCCACTGCCTGCCAGTCAATTGCAGGCATCAGCACATTGAAGCATGACAGTTGTTCTTACTAAACACTGCCTCATTCCTGACAACAAGAGGAGAATCCTGTTTGCCAGAGCAGCCCCAGGTGAAGGCAATGCAAGCTGCAGTTGTCCATGCTGGAATGGGACAGGGAAGAGTTTAGACTCGTTGTACTCAATAGAGATCACTGCTCAATAATCACCTTAGAGAGAAGGGGAAGGATATCCTGGGTTGGTGGGTCTCCTGCTTTATGTTTTATTCCTGGGTCTTTAGTTTAGTAATTGAGAAAGAAGCATGTATATAAAGGTAAACAGAAGTAACAGAGGACCAAAAAAATGGGCTTACTTACACTGCTTCTGTTTTAAGTTACAGAAGCTGGTTCTCTGACTGTCACAAAAGGGCTTACTAACTTTTTTGGAAGGGAAGGAACTTTCAATTTGCAAGTACAGTAAGCAACAGGCCACTTTTCCAGTTATAGGAAGAACAGGCAAGTAGTCAAGGAAAGAAATGGACCTGAAAGGGGGATGTTAGGAAGGCACTTTCCAACAGATGAAACGTTATTTGCAAATACTAATAACTCTTTGTCTCCATGTAAACTAAGGAGGGTGAGAGACAGATGCCACATACATACCTAGATTTCCCAGGAGAAGAATGGAAAAGAAATTAGGACAGACCAGATGTTACAGGAATTAAAATTTCTGAAGAGTAACCAAAACACACAAGGAACCCTTACTGCTCAGATAAGCTTCAGCTGTCTCATGGTATGTCTGTACCATGCAGTACAGAACCAGGCAAATGTGCCCTAGCCGTCCCAGAAAAAAAAGTCAGTGAGGTCACAGTCATGTAAGCATCTTCAGAGCACTGCATTCCCCGAGCCCAAAGGGCAAGAGGAGGCTAATGTTCTGCCAGGGCATTTTAAGCCATCTTTAGGAAGCGGATCAGAAAGGTCATCTCTGCAGATCATTTGATATGACAGATATGTACAGACGTGTAGCCACTGCAGAGTGAATCCATCATTCAACCTGAGATTTGGGTCAGATTTTCTGACTCCACCTGCAGCTCAACTGAAGACCACTCAAAAAGCCAAAAGGACAGTTAGAAGAAATAACTAGGTATTATTAGCATTAAAATCCCAACCTCTACAGCATACTCTAAGTAACACCATTATTCCAAGCTCCCTGTAGTATTTGGGCATTGCAAGGTAAGATGAGGACACGCATATAACTTTAGCTTTGAATTTCCTGCTTATCACTGTCAATTTGAGATAAGTCCTGATGTTATTTTTCTCCACTGTACAGACCAGGTATATCCACTGTAACCTGATACACTGCAAAACAAGTATCATATTAAATCAGCAATTTTCTCCCATGCTTCTGTCCTGTTCTTCCATACACAGGGATATAGTGGAAGTGTAATTCAAAGAACATACCACATTCTAGTTCCCGTTTTATAAGCTAACAAATATCCCCACTTACATAGCATTATTGTCATGGAGAGAGAAGAGAAGCACTAATTAGACTGGCACATTAGACACTTGTTAATTACATTCTCAGTTCCCAATGTCATGAGAGTCTCATTTGTACATTTAGAAGCTGTGAAAGGAGGAAGACTCTTTCTTTGGGGGAAAATAAAACAAACAACCCTTCTCTGATGCTGTGTAGTCTTTGAGTTGGCTAACCAGCTACTGTAGTGTAGCTATCTTATTTTTGTCACAGCCTACTGTATGCATGTGGATATGCACAAGGACTGATTTTATTCACAAGACAATAAGAAATAAGCATCTCTCTGCTGAAGTCAATGAAACTATTGGTATGTAAACCCGCAAAAACAGTATCAAAACACAACACTACTCCTAACATGCTGGATCAGTCCCAGGTTTGAGATCTGCATTTACAGATGAACTTTCAAAGTATTCATATATGTCTGGAGCTGAGCATTCAGTTCAGCCCATTATAACAGCTCAGTTCAAGAGACAAAGACTCAACCTAGGGTTTGAGAGTATTAAATCTGATTTTTGATTCAGACTCATTTCTGATTTGCAATGATTTTCCTTTCACCCACTTGTAATATGGTACAATTTTTAACACCTTCCTCTTCAACCAAATTATTACTCTCTTCCCCCTCAACCCTCTATCTCACATACTTGACACAATATACTGCATTTTCACAGCACTTTCACAGGTGGCATCTGAACCAAATATTTGCTCTGAAATGCAATGAAGCACAGAAAGGAGAAGGATCACTGCCCAAGAAAGTGCAAAAGGTGTGTTGAACATATCAAAGGACTCAGGAACTGGCCAGTAGGTTGCACTTAAACAAACAACAAGGGGGCACTGAAAGGAGGAAAAGTCTAGGAATAGAGTCAACATCTCTCTCACACAAAAAATGAACAAAGCAAAGGATGTATCAGCAATGGTGAGCAAGCTCATATACTGAACAGCACTGAGAACCGTGCAGCTAAAGTTCTGCTCAGTGCTTGGCTCACCCAATTGGCCTGAATCATTTGCCCCTGGGGTAGAGGGAGACCTACTACAAAACTAGAAATTGAATCCTAGTCATAATCCCAAATATTCCCCACTAACTACCAGCACAATAAGATCTGGCTACCAGTACATAAGATCTTTGATCTGCTTTTGTGTGCTTTGACTAGCCAGGCAGAGAGCAACACTGACTCCAGCGACACGTTCTCACACTGCCTTCTCTGTCAGCCAGGATGCAACAGACAGCAAAGTACAAAAACAACCTCTTGCATTGAAATGACTTGTGTCTGGAGCCCTCTTGCAAGCTCTCAAAGAATTAAGCATAAATGGATGATTAAATTCCTTTGATAGTTTTAGAAATGTTCTTTTAGATTTTTTAAAAAAGCAATCAAGGGAGCGCAAGCCTAGCTGAAAGGGAATGTGTTTGTTCCCTTTGGAGTCAGGATCATAGGCAGCTGCATGAGACAGCAAACCCCCACACAGTGGGCTTCAGCAGTCAAAATGCAGCATCATATTAAAACGTGCCAAGCAGACAGCAATAAAGGATTTCTGTACCTCTTGCTTTTTAATTGTTGCATTTTTCCAGAGAGAAAAGGGCCACACGTTCATTGGCTTCTGCTAACCCAACAATCCATTTAAGATGCTTTGCAAAGGACCAGTGAACCCACCTTTAATAAAAATGAGACGCTTTTTCTTTCTCCACTGATAGCATAGGGGAAAAGTTGCACTTTCCCCAAATTTAAGAGTTGGCACTAACCTCAGCCAATCCACATCACTGAAGGAGATGAAAACATTGCTCTGTCTTACATCAGCAATCTCTGAGGCAAAACAAACTGCTTGACACTTCCATCTTTGTTCTTCCATGCTCCAGCATGCTGGACAAAGTTTGTGCAGACTTCTAACCTGAGAAGCAACAATTGAATTATTTATTTTGACCTTCTCTCCTGAGCCTCTTAAGTCATTTGGCTAATAATGCATTTCCCAGAAAATCATCCATAAAATTGATCTGAAGACTTCAATACATGGAAAAAATCCATCAGTTTTCTCCATATTTTGATCTAAATTGTCAGAATCAAGTGTCTGCAGTTCTGCTGCCATTGCTGCTTTTAATTAATTATGAGATCTGAAGCAAATGACTTAACTACACATTACAGATCTGGAAACCAGAGCAGGTGAAGGTTACTACCAGTCCACCAAAGTGCAGTGAGTTCACCACAAGAAACATGCTGCCAGTGTAAAGCAGACTGTCTAGAATTCAAGCACTGTCTGCAAAGTGCATCAAAGATTAAAGGTGTTACTACAGAAAAACACATGCAGTTAAAATCAGCATTTCTCTGGTTACATCAACTGTCTCTCACAGTTGCATCCTATATTTAGCCAGACAGGCAAGCAAGACACGCTTACTTCCAAGGTGCATTTCATGAGAGACACTTTGCCATGTCATCTCCACTATAGGTGCTCAGATAGCAAAAAGAAGATGAGTCGGTAGAAAGTTTGGCTTATATTAAGCTCAATAAGATTAGATTAGAGAGTTATCAAAGGCTGGATTTTGATAGAAGATGACAGGAGAATGCTAGTCTCAACGTAGGCACATTTTGAGCTCACAGAGACACATTCTGCAATCAGAAACAGTAAGGGTATTTTTGGAGTCATTCAGAATCTGCCTTGCAGCATGTCTTGTCATCCTCCTCTTCACCCTCCCACGCTTTCTCCACACCTCTTCTCCATCTCTGCAGTGCAGTTTGGATTTTCGCATCATTTGCATCCTGCATAAGGTTTTCCAGTTGCCTCTTTCTGCAGCTGTCCACTGACAAATCAGCATCAAAAAGGATTTGCTGGTAGAGCAAACCCACTGATAGAGACTGTTATCCCAGAGAAAGTGTTCTGCACCACTGCAAAAGGAGTTGTACCAGTTGCTTACCTTTGATGGTTTAAATGAACGCCAAAAAGCCCATTAAGGCTTTTGCTGCCATATCTGATGTTGAGCCAGGTGTGACACTGCACCATTTGCACACAGGTACACACTAACATCACTTCCTACCTGTTTTGACTTTCCCAGTTCAGGTGCGCAGAGACTCACTTGCTTCAGGGCCAGCTTCTCAGCCAGTCCGTTGACTCCCACACAAGGATTTCTAGTTCCCTCCACGCTGTAGTTCCCTTCTCCCTAGACTTCTGTTCCTTCCACGCTACAAAATGTTTTAAATGCACTTCATTAAAGCAACAATATCCTCTCCCAAAATTTTTTTTAGATCAACACTAGAAAATAGCTCCTCTTTTTATTGTAATTTGTAATTCCTGGGTAGCTGAGAGTCCTGACTGGCCAAACAGCCTTGGTACAACCAAAGAAATGATCCTTGATTCAAAGAGGTTGTGATCTAAATGGAGAAGGCAGAATAGATGGGAAGAGAGTGATGAAGCAAAGTGACTCAACCGAGGTCCACAGAGCTCTGTGGCAGAGACATGCCTTCTCTTTGCCAGCCTACAGCCCTATCTGAGGACTGTACCTTCCTCCCTCTAAAAGGCCCAGCTGGAATAACAGTTGCACAGGATGACAGTGCTTAAGTTGCATCTAGACCTGGATTTTATAGATCCCCAATTTTTGCTTGTGCCACTGAGCTGTGCACAAGCCAATTTGGTGCCAAGGAGTAAGGAGGGTGCTACAGAAAGGTTTTTTGGGATCCCAGACCAGCAAAGGCAGTGCTCAGTGCCTGGTGTAGCACAGTCAGGTGCTGTCTTAGTTTCACTACATAAATCCAGACACAGCTGCTTGCAGGTAACACAGGGACCCCAAAAGCTTCAGTGGCATAGGCTCAGCTCGGTGCCATCAGCTTTTCAGAGTAGGTGGGAATCAGTCCAGGCGAGCTGCATGGAACTGTTGCTTAAACATCGAGATCCTAAGTTGGCTTGTCTGCAGCCTGCACTAGTTTTCGGACTCAAAAGCTCACAAAAGTGACACTCATTCCTTCCTCCTGCTGATCTACAGATCAATATGAACCTCTTTATTCATCTAATTATAGCTGCAAGGGGTTTTTGCAGCTCAAGTGTATTTGTCTCCCTGTGATGTTAATACAATCAGGTACAAAGACCACTTCACTAAAAGATCATCTATGCTGGATCTTATTTGAACTATAAAAATCACTGCTTTGCTGTACAAACTGTGTGGCAAAAAGTGCAAAGCTGGATGACTTGACTTAGCCCAGGAAGCAGAATTCAGTTCCAAAGAGCAGCTGGAAGAGGAATTGTCACCAAGTAAATGCAGCACTTCCACCATGATCCAGATGTAGCTATATGGGCACCACACTCCAAATCCTTGTTAGTCAGCCTTCCACTTCAGCCCCAACTCAGCCAGTATCTTGGCACTCTTTAACCACTTATTTAAGACACTGCTGCCTCCTTATGCTGGAACTGGTGAGACAGAACACGTGAGTGTCCCCCAAAGCCAATCAATCCAGTTCAAGTCACCAGCAGAGGTAACTGAACTAGCCTGGCTGACTTTGCAAAGCAGTGAATTAGGTTGTGTTTCTCCCTTCCTACCACAGGGCTGCTGGTGGGAATGAAAAGCTTCCAGCAAAGCAGCAGTGATGTCTTCAACCACCTCAGCCAGGCTCTGAAAAGGGCACCCATCCCCGCCCAAGAGGTTTCATCCATTGCATTGATAAACAGGCACTCTGCAAATCAGGAATGGAAGAAAACAAGTACATTGAACTGAAGGTGCACAGTTATCTGTGGCACGGCCCAGAATTGCATCTAGGTCTTCTGTGCTATAAACTGGTATCCTTTTTTCAGTTCACCCTTGCTCGTCCACCTTCCTAATATCCCTCCTGAAGTGCAAAATACAGGGTTCATTTATTTCTAGTATCATCTGACAGATGCTGTTCTTGGAGCAATGGGAGCTCTCTCCCAAGCAGTAGGTCGCCTAGACCCCTCTAAAAAGGGGTTGTTGTCTATAAAGGAGACTAAGAATACCCTAGCAAATACAGATCCAGGCTGGTACTTAATAGTCACCTGGCAGATATAACTCCCAGCTTGCTGCCCAGTGAATATTACACTTATACAAATGAGCACCTCTTCAGCAGGAAAGTCTAAGAGCCAAGATTAACAGCCAAAGGAAATCAGGTTGAGGAAGGATTTGAACCCGAGACTTCCGTATCTCTAGAAAATGCTTTAACCTCTTGGTTAGCAGAGGCAACAAGGGGCTAAGGGAGCAGCACAACCAGCCCACCTCTGCTGAATTTTGTTCCAGTCTAATCTATTTTAGAGACTACATCTGAGCACACTTACCCCTTAACGCCTGTGGGTGAAGAACACTTTCTGTATGAATTCTGCAAGGAAAGTGATGCACCCTTGGGACATGGGTAGGGCAGTATATGTACACAAAACACATGCAGAGCAGAGCATTTGCAGCTGAAGGTGTCCCAATCCAAAAGCAGCATCTTCAAAATCCTCCACAGAAGCCGTTTAGCTATGCCAACACTGTTATTTCTACTCATACTGACCCCATCTGTATGGATATTGCCTCTCTATGTTATAATTCACTCAGCTGAAAAATAGGAGCAACACTTAACCTTCTTTTGAAAACCTCGTGATGAAAATAAGCTATTATAGCACTCTGTGCCAGTGAGTTATTAATAATCACACAGAGAAAGTCCTGAAATCTTTTTAACAGATTCTTACTGAAAAGAAAATTATACAAGTTAGAAATTAAACAGCACAGAAAAACTTGAATCCTTGGTTGGTTATCTACAGAAATTTCCGGACATGAATTAAAAACACATGCTTGACACCGGAAGTGTTTATATAGCAGCAACATAATGAAAGTTCTTCTCATCTTATTGGCCAGAATGACATTCAGGAATTAGCACAAGAAAATTCAGGGAAAGGTAACTACAGGCCACCAGGTTGATGGTTGTTCCAGAGACCAAATTGTACAAGAGGAACGAGATGAAAAGCTGTAAAGGGAGCATCCTAACACTACAGACGACAAATTGGCAAGACATCTATCATGCAGTGCTGCAGAGAGACACACAGCCTTGAAGAATGGTGCTTTGGTGCCTCCTTTGTGCCCTCCTGGAGAGGTCAAGTTTGAAAACCCATTAAGGCAGAAGAATTTGAGGGGTCTCAATCCTGTCCCCAGAAGTCAGAAACACATGGCAATTTCCTGCAATCAGTGGCTTTGCCTCCCAAATCTGGAACTGCAGCAGACAAAGCTGACTTCAGCTGAAGGCGAGAGCTGGGAATGAAGCACAGCAGTGAGTGTAGGCTGCAGGGAACAGTCATACAGTTGCAGTTGCAAGTGCCCAAAGGGCAGAAGTGCGAACAAATGAGCAAAGCCAGATGGAGACCCAAGAACCTGCAGCAAAGTTCAGAGGTGCTTCATAGGCAGTTCACAAGGCAAGTGAGGAGACTGGGGAATACAGTGAGAAGGCACACTGTAAAGAGTTTAAAAAATTACCATATTTCCACATCACGTCACATTCACAGAAACCATCATGTCTTTGCTTCCTGCTGACCAGCAAGGCCGTGGTGTTTAAAACATGAGCCTTCAAACACAGCCTATAGCAGCTCATATACTACACATTGCTTCTCATTTCAAATTACAAAAGCAAGCCTGAGCCAGATTCTGCACTGTGTAAGGAGGAATGGTACAAACACAGAACAAAATGAAATCCCCTACCATACAGGACTTGCAGTCAAAGCCACCTAGATTTTTATATTGATATCTTCCACTGAACACTTACTCTGTCATTCCTCCTGTCTGACTTTTTTTCAGCATCTTTAAAAACGAGGGCTAACAATATTTACCTTCCACAGATTGGGGGTTGGTGGATCTTTGCATTCTCAAACACGTGTGTGCGAAAGCAGTGTGACAGCCATTGTACAAGGTGCCCATGGGCTAACAGTAACTGAAATGTAGCAGACCCATGGCAACAGTAAGGGAGAAAGAAGAAGACACTAGAGGCTCTCAGCACACCAAGCCGCTCCAAGTCACTCCCAAATCAGCTCTGTTAGTCTGGGATGGTGGTATTTTCTCTGTCTCCTCACATTAAGCCTGACCTACTGAGCATTAAAGTCCTGAGCTGTTCAAACACCAACTATCAAAAACACTGTCACTTAAAAGAAACAATGCACAGAGAAATATCATCCAGTCAAAGAGGTTGCTTTGCTGTCTGTTCTGTGCACAAGAGACAAACTACCTGAGCATATTTTGTGCTCAAAGGCCTGCTGAGCTTGTGATAAGTGAGACTGTATCTCCAAGTTCTGTTAGTAAATATAAATTACGTATTTCCTCCCAGGGTGTTAACAGCCAGCTGGCCAGCCAACAAGCCCCCATTGACGATCTCAGGGCACCGGTAAAAAAGTCATACACAGCTTACGGCAGCTCATAAACCACTCATTGCTTCTTATCCCAAATTACAGCAGCAAGCAAAGAGAGGGAAAAGGTATAATCCATCTATTTCACATCTTTAAAAATAAATTTTGGAGATGTCAGTGTTTCTGTTCTGTACTGCTATGGAGCTGCGTGCTCATACGGGAACATCTGTGACGTGCATGAGCATTCACATGACCAGACATCACAACCATCCTGTCCACAGAGGCAACATGTCCCAAAGGAAATGAAGAGGAAACTGGAGAACCTGACTCTGGGTCACCATACAGTTCCCATCCTGTTGAACTCAGAGAAACCAACTGCACAGAGCACCAGCACTGTGCACATCATCATTCTGATTTATTTTCTTCTCTACATTGTTCCTGCCTTGCTGTAGGTGTAGCTACCCAAGGATGGCTGCACAGGCAGGCTGGAAGAACAACCATGCTGAGGGCACCCAACCCTCAGCACTCTGACACAAAGCTACAGGACCACTCAGCCCTGATATCCCACCCTGATCCCCATAACTGCATCCTGGATGCAGACAGGCCAGATAAAACTTTTAAGGCTTCTATAGCAATATCAGCAGAAATGACAATCTTGCCTTGAATTAGTCAAGTGAATAAATGCAAAAGATTGGAGCTGTCTGGTCCAGAAAGCATGACTGCTTGTGAAAAGACTGAAGTATTGCAGAAATTGTGTAGCTATATGTTGTAACTTCTTTGCAAAATGCCTTTAATAAGCAATCCAAGCTGGATAATCATTGTTAAAAGCAACCTATTAAGGGCCTGCAGCTCTAGGACACATGGGTGTTATCTACAAACAGCTAATGTGCATTAACAGAAACTTTTACATATTACAAATATTGACAATCTCCATACATAGTAGCCATAAGAACTCTCTATCATTGGGTAGTATTTTGAGCTGATGACAAATGACTAAATCGTGAAAGCCATGCAAAGTCCAAGAAAGAATGCATCTTTGTTCTTCAGTACTGTGTTCCTTAGGGCCTGCCTCTGTTGAGTTAAATGAATCCTAAGGGAACGTGCTTGCTGATAGATATGAATTCCCCACTTTTCACAGTAAATATTATGCCCTCATTCATTGAAAATTTCCCCCCCTTCTTGTCTTGAAACACTATTTTTCAGTTAATCTCTGACCCCTAACTGCGCATTTTAAGCTATTTTTCCCTTCTCTTTCTCTCTCAGTTCCCTTGCTGCCCTTAATTCATGTAGGAGTGGGACTGTGCTCCACTGCTGGCTTGATGGGTACCCACAGATCCCCAAATGACTGCAAAGGAACAGCATTCACAGCAGCTGAGCAAGCTTCCCCGAACACTGCTGCCTGAAAGTTTGGGATCTGCTCAGGATTTGGGGCTAGGGAGGTGAGGGGGAAGACACTGCTCTTTAAGGCCAGGCAGAATACAGAATTGCACCCCAACAATTTTGGTCATTCTGCAGCTAGCAAGAGAATCACAACAGTTTATTCTCTTCAGTTTTAATCTTTCCATGTTTTTTGTACCACTCCTGAACCACTTGCAGCCTGACCTATAGCCATTTTCAGGAACACATATGGCAACCTAAAGGCCTGATCCTGTCACGGAAATTCCTGCACAACAGCATCAGTAGTGGAATGCAGAGAAGGACGCAATTTGCTTTGAATACCCAATGTGTGCTTCTCCATACAGCCAGAATCTGCCTTTCAATTCTCTTTACCCCACATTAAATCTCCGGAACTGTCCACAGCCCTTCCATAAAGAATTAGGTTCTCTAAAGTAATCTTCCCTTGAGAAATTTACAGCTGTCCAGGAGGTGATGCTGGTCCGGCTTTCCAGCACACACTCAGTCTGTGCAATTGCATATGCAATATTTATGCAGTGATTGGGTTCCCTAAATTTCCAGTGGTCCCCTTGGGTACATACCACACTCCTGTTGTTTCAAGTTACATTGACCTGTTTTAACAAATGGTCACTCCTGCACACTTATTTCTTCATGTTTGTCTTTTTCACAAGTCCTCTGTCTCATTGCAGTTCTGATATCTGAGTCATTATCAGCTTTGGGTTAATGGTGATTATACATAATCTCATGTGTAAACCTTGAGCTGCGAGTCATTGAAATGCTAAAGCCTCTGTTGCTTCCATCTCTTGAGGACTGCTGAGAAATCTTTCCTGGACAAGCTACAATCCAATTACATGATATTGTCTTGCTGGGCTAACCCTATTCCTTCTACATTGATTTTGTCACTGCCTGAAGGGATCTTTGTAACCATTTGCATTTTTAAATAGGTCAGTGTCCGTGTGTGTGTGTCTGGGAGAACCATAAGTAAACGTTGTTTAAAACAGCTCATTCTTTCCAGAGTGTGAAAGAGATGTAGAAAGCTTGTTCTTTCACATAATAAGCTTTGAAACCTTATCTGTTTCTTCTCCTTGCTTTTCAAAGTCATTATGTGGAATAACTGATTGTGCATTTTTCCAGAATATCTTGGTCTTGTCTTTCTAATACCTGCCTCTCAGATATTTTCCTGCTGCCTGTGAGACACATACTGGAATTCCCTCTGCTCCACTTCTCCTCAAGACTAATAATCATGTTCTCTAAAGGTCCCAGGTGGCATTACAGTAACTTGCTTTTTCTCTTCATTTACTTTTTTGACTAACTCCTTTACCACTAAACTTTCACACTTATATATCCTCTCTATAGAAAGTCGCATCCAATCCAAATCTCTCAAAACTCTTTCAACTGCTTTCTGTGTGAGACTCCATGCACAAAAAAAGTTTCACCATTTGCAAAGGAAGGATAATCAAGAGGCAGAGAGGTTGAGTAAGTGGCCCCAAATGGGTCTTTGGCAGTTAGGCATAAAATCCTATTGTTGCTGCCCTCCAAGACTGAATCAAAAGATTAGCTCTTTTACTTTCTCATGAAGCAAGGCAATGACATTTCTACAGTAAGTGCATGCCTTTAAAGGGGACGTTATTGTCTTCATGTACAGCCCATACCAGGAAAATAATGTTTTAATTTATAAAAAACACTGATAGTTTGCATACTTGCCACATCACCAAAAGTCTTTTCCTCCTCAAAATCCTTTGTTTCCTTTCCTCTTTTTCCTCAGGCAGAAGCATATACCTGCTGGCTGACATTCTCTTTGGTAATTTCCCTTTTCTAACTCTATTACTACTGATAACCTGTTGTCCCCCCACTTCCACTGAAGCAAATTAAATGAATTAGCAAGCTTAGCTTCTAGAGAATGACCAGAAACTTGGTCCAAGGTGAGATTCAGATGATATACAGATTTGTACACCATCCAGCATGGTTTTGTGAAATGTGGATCATTACTGCTTATGCTATATTTTTCTGGGGAACATACAGCCTTCTAAACCTTGGGGGCCAGGCTGAGACATGGAGATGTTTGCTAACTGCTGGAAATCCCTCCCTGAAAATTAGGTTCAAGGTGGACACCATGTAACAGAGACACTCCAAATCATGATTACTACTTCCACTGTGCTGCTATTTATACCAAGACACAAGTGAGCAAGCCAAGTAGGCCTGCACTGTACCGAAGGGACTGACAATGGGGAATACCAATTAGAAGTTCACAAGGAGTGCTAGAGGTCTCCAGCGTGAAGAACATACATCCCAAGGCACTAATAAAGAAGATGATCATGTTATTTCTGATCTTACCTTCGCTACATAAGTTTTATCTTTTGTAGACAGAAACATGTCATTCCCTGAACATTCAGGAAGGCTGAGGGCTGGAAGATGAACTTCATATGGAATTTATGCATGGTGTTTTGGGACCTGAGGGAGAAGTTGTTGGCTGATTCTCTCACTTGTTCAGCTCAGGGCTTTCCATGTTGGCCTGGCTGGACCTAAGAACTCCCCCTCACACACTTTATTTTCTTCCCTTCTTCTTTTTTTGGTAATGAAATAGTCCTAGGCATTCTGATGCAGTTGCTTTGTAACTCCTGTGAAAATCCAGCACAGTGCTACACGATGGGGCTACATGCTATCCCTTCACGTTGTAGATGTACCTCACTGTGGGGAGAGAAGACGTATCTGACTACTTACATTAGCAGGCAGGAGAAGGAATTCTCACATATCCAAGCAATATGAAACTCCAGTGATCAAGTACTACAGCTATTTTACCTAGCAATACTTCTGATTCACATGCTTCAGGCAAAAATACCTGCTTCACAGTCAGTCTCCTCAGAGGCTCGTGCTCCCTTTATGCCTCGTCTCAGCAGATAGAAAGTGTTTCTACTTATACACCACATTAGAGAAACTTCTGTTTTCTGTGATATCTTGAAAGCTGTAACATTCACTCCCTTCTGCAGAAAAGGGAAATGACAGTTATTACTGGATATTATTGCCCAACAAAATAGGAAGAAAGTGTGAGACAGGGTTGGAGCTAAGTAAGCAAGAAAAAATTCTCTGATTTGATGCACTGAAAGTAACATTAAAAATATTTCTATGGTCAACCTACCAATTCCATTGCAGTCTTCCAAAACCTTCTGCCATAGGAGCCCATATAACTGCTTGGCATATACAGAGGGATCCTACGAACTAGTACACCAGCAACATATGTGACCAAATTTAGGTACTTTTTAGTGCTGTGATGTGATTCCTAAGGTGGAGGACAATGAAAAGAGAAATGGAGAAAGAAAAAAAAAAAAAGGCAAAACAAGGCTAAAGGAAGTACTAAAGATGTTTCTGAAAAGAAGAAAGGCGATCCTCTGATCAGAGCTTAACAAAACTTAGTCATGATATATTGTGACATTGGCCCTATGACTACCAGTTGCCAAGGAGTCACTGAGTTCAGTGTAGCCCAGTGCTGATTTCAAATCCTAATTTGGTGCTTTTGGAAAAGTAGTTAGCAGTTATAACTGTTTGACGTGGGTTTAAATGCCCAACTCTAGAGAAACAAGCTTTGTAACTATTACGCTGCATGCGTAATTCCCCCAGTGCTCCTGTTTGAAGAGCGCTTTTGGCTAAAGTCACCTGCAATGTAACACTACTAATGCTTGCTGAGTCACAGCTCAAGATGGGTGGGAGCCTGCAGAACCAATTATTGCCTAGGACAACTACTGTTATACACGACTGACATTGCTAAAAATGATACAACAAAAAACAGTTTGATGTTTAACAGCTACCTTGCTCTTGTCACATACTTGTTTGTTTTGACCACTTGTGGAGCCAAGGCAGGAGCAGGTTCCTGTACCTCTTTGCACAGCACCCTGTGTACACCACTCCCTTGGCCCTTTGTGGGAGCTTTAGGCAATCTGGTAACAGCAAAAAGCAGACTCTCTTATTAGCTCTAGAGCACATGGGCTTAGATGACTAGGACAGGAGCTATTCCTTTTATTTTGTAAAGCTGCCTGTTTATCAGTGTACCTCTAAGCATAGAGCCAAACTTGTCTCCTCTCTATCTTGGGCAACATATCACAGGAAAGATTCTCCAGGAAAAAGGAGACCCTTTCTGACATATGCACAATCCTGTGAGTCCTTAAGGCTGCCAGTAAAAATGGTACTTATGATGTTTGATAGCAGAGAATTGTACCAGTGAGGTGCCAGAAGGAACAGGATTCAGTTCACTGTGTCTTAGTTATGTTGGCTTTGCAAAGTTACTGGGGAAAGGTAGCAAATTAATTTGTCTGCTTAAATCACCAAAATACAGCAGAAATGTGCTGAGAAAAAGTCAGATGAGTGAAGGGACTATTTTAAGGCACTTTTACCTCACAGATGCACTAAAATTATGTCTGGCCTGTAAACATTAGAGGAAGGGACAAGTTTTCTAGTTCTTGTTTAGTTTTTCTATCATAAATGCAAGTATTATTTCAAAACAGTAAAAGAAATGGCAGGGGAGGGATCTAATCATTCACTTTCAACTCATCAAAACTTGCTGCCTGTAAAAATACAGACAAACTTCAAGCTAGGATGTATTCACATGTTTTCTAAGTAATTTTCTTGTAGGTTAAAGATAGAGCATCTCTGCCTCTAGGTCAAATTTTTATGTAGAATTCAGTATGCTTTTTTTCCACCTTTGGTAAAGGTAACAGGTTAAAAAACACAGCCTTGGCTTTTTTTTTTTTAATGCATCTATCTTAGTTCTTCATTAAAGATTATAACAGCATTACAAAAGAAAAATTTCAGCTATTCTGATTTCCCCTATTTTCTTTAACATATAGCAGTCTATTCCTCTAAAATTTTCAGGTATGATAACTACAAGAAAAGAAGAGCCCAAACCTGTCCAGAGCTCCTCCCAAAACTGCTTGGCAGGATATTTAATGTAGCTCACCTGGTGGACCACTCTGCCTTCCAAACTGTGCACAGAAATGCATAAAAACATAAATTTCACCATCTAGAAAGACAAGTAGTCTCTTGCAGAACTCAATTCCGTCTTCACTGACTAGCACCTTTCTGGTGATGGGGTTTAAAGGCATGGCTATCCTTTCCTAGGCAGTGGTTCTTCAAAGAATTTAGAAACATGGGCCTGGGTTGGATCTGCCATTTCCCTGCTATTGCTAGGAACAACATTCCTTTATGGTCTTTTTAACCTGCATCTCAAAAGAGGAATGAACCTTGAAGTTTTCCATTTCTGATACTTATCCTTGTAAATGCTGCTATACACTGTTCCATTGTGCATCCTATGTTCTACTGCTACTCAAGAGAAGATGAGTGAGGAGAGGATGGAAAGGGAGGTGAAGCAGAAAGTTTGGTGTAAATGAGTTTTCCTCTGTCACAAACTAACAAAGTTATCTGCTTATTTTACTTGGAAACAAACCACCAAAAAAACCAAAAAACCCCAACACGTTGCTTATAAGCACAACAGGAATATCTGCAGGTATGTTTGACAGCTTAGTGAAATGTGAGCCAAAAATCTTCCTGTTTCTGGATTACCCTCAGTTCAACTGAGATCACAAAGCAACTGCTCTCTTACCATATATATTGTCTGAGTTGTGGTAGCAGCCAGCAGTCTCATCCAAAGAGCAGGACTCTACTATGCTAAGTCATTTACAAATACTAAAGATGGGCCCTGACAGAAGAGTTCACAGCCTAAATACCATCTCCAGTTTTTCAGAAAACTGCTAATTTCCTGATGCTCTCTAGGTGTACAGCACTTCAGACCAAAGACTCTGCCACAATTGCCAAACAGATCATTCTATCAGAAACAATAAAATCAGGAAAGTTATCAAGGAGAAAGCCTACCCCAACAAGAGCCCTCAGTGCAGCAAAATAAACTCACTATATTAGAAGTGTTTCTATGATATACGTTATACTTTTATGCCACATTATAAAGATAGGGACTGCACCTTGCTCCCAGAGCTCTCCAGGCAGGCTGACAGCATACTGTTGACTTGACAATCCATTTCAAACCAGTCCAGCACTACAGGAACCACAAAAGTCTTCAACCACGTAACATTTCGTAAACCATCTTTCACTACTTCCGTGACTCTACTTTTACAACTGTCTGAGAGCAGAAAATGGGGTTCTGGATACCTTCCACCACTCAAAGTCCACCCTGCAAAATATCCTCATCTGTTCTACATACCTCATCTAACTGGTGGAGGGAAGAAGATAGAGCACCTGCAAACTAGGACAAGGAAACATATGATATTGTTGGTGTGACATGCCAATTAGTTTGCTGGCTGCTACTCTCAGCTGCCAGTCCAGCCAAACAAAGGGGATAAAGACTGCGCTTTTTCTTGTTTCCCCCTTGTCCTCTTCCCAGCATCAACTTTCATAAAATCCTTTAAGAGCATAATGCTGAAATCACTACCCTTCCATCAAAGCTGACTGATACTGCCAAACGAGTTAGAGAGATATCAAAACAGTAGATTAACAGAAGACATAGACAACACAATCACAAGCTTTGATCTCTCAGCAAACAAGGCTAACCAGGGTTGCTGTCCTGTATTATTAGCAACAGAAGAACTTTCCAAAGAGGCATTCCTTCCAGACAACAATTCAATAGCAGACGTTACCTTTTCTTTTTTTAAACACACTGATAATTTCTCAAGCTATGAAGTACGGAACAGGGGATGTTATACTGCTTGCAAGAAAAGGAATTTGCAGGGTGTTTTCAGCAGGTTTGCTAAAGTGGACAACTAACCACTCTGTCGTTTCTGAAGACTGACCAGTATTGCAATTCAGAATGTTTATCCTCAAAGTAATTAGTGAGTAACTAGGTCAGACTTTATAACAGAGAATATGAGCTTAGACTAAGTGAAAAATCACTTCCAATCATTTAATAAGAACCTGAAAGCTGGCACTTTGGCAAAGAACAAGTATAAAATCAGTTTGCTATCTGACAGACTCTCAATGAGACATACCACAAGTTTCTGATGACTGATGCCCAGAAGGATAGGCAGAATGAAAGACACTCCATCTACCTTCTAAGAATGCACTTTCACCTAAGTCATAAATTCCCAATCCCCTCTTCAGTTCTAGCAACTCAGTTACCAGACTGAGCCTAAATGTGCTGTATAGGTTACAAGACCTATTAAATAATACTCTGTAGACTCCAAAGTGCTTATTGCTTGACAGATACAATACATCACTCTAAAAATGTGGTCAACTGGTTTAAAAGAAATGGAAAGCCCCAATCCTCATTTTGATTTGCAAAGTAATTTTATATCCTGACTGCTCTTGACCAAGATTTCTCAGCATCTCTGCAAAATGGTGAAAATGATTTCATAGGCATGTTGTGAAGTTTAGTGTTTGCAAAGAACAGAGATTTCTATGGCTCCAGAGAGCTAATTAGCTTCTGTAGAAGACTTCTGATATTCAGTGTTTGCACTGCGTGTGTTAAGAAAAGGGGTTTTTGGTAGTTCCTGTCAGGTACTGCATAGGCAGCTAATCATCCAATTTTAGGAGACAGAGTGCCAAAGAAAACAAAAGCAATACATTAAACATTTTATTAATCAAACTAATTAAGAAAACGTAGAAAACTCCAGCCAGTTATACGCCCAATAACTGGCCTCAAAAGACAGTGAAAACAATGGACTGACCAACTATTTCTTATTTACAATTCATCAAAATACCTTCCAGTGACACAAAAGCTCTAAAGGTCTGGAGAGATCACCTGCCCCCTGCCCATCGGTATTTGAGAAATCTCTTCCAAAGTCTGTATGAACTAAGTAAGGATGGAACATAAGAGAGGAAAGAGAGCAGGCTTCTGTGTAGGGAGGTACAGGCAAGATCAATCACTGTTTCTCATAGAGGAGCTGTTCAGTAGAAAATACAGATATTCCAAACCAAAGTACCTTTTAACTACAGCTCATGATTTTTATATTTTCTATGGTCTCAACACCATTTTGCACAGTATGTTTATACATTTGCAGTAACAAAAGAACAGCTTTTTAAAGGCGTGAATCAGCCTGTAACAAACAAGCATTTGTGAAGATTTTGTTAGCGTCTCTTTAGATCTGTAAATCACATGTCAGTATCTCTTTCTGAGCAGTATTTGACTATTTTGGATTGCTTTGTATGGATAGCCCACTCAGGCTACTGATGTTAATTATCATCAGTATCTACCACAGGTTTCACGTACAGCTTTTATGGATTCTTCTGCTTTGCGTTAGTAGTTATCTGCAGTGTACAAAATGGGGATATAAGTAACTGATTTATTCATTCTTTCAGCACCAGGAATATCTACAGTAATTGTACTAGTTAAAAGTCTGTGAAAAAAATAAAATCACAGGACACAGAACATGAAAGCCCATAACAGAAATGGGCAGAAACTTTGAGGACTGCTGCTGCTGCCAACCTGATGGAAAAAAGAATCTCTAGCACAGAGAAATGACTACCATTGCTGATTTGAGTACAGTGCAGGGGGTGGGGAGGGGAAGCAATCAACGCACTTTGCTATGTACTTTAAATTGTTTTATATTTCAAGTCATTATTTTGTGAACTCTATGGCCTAGTTTTTTTTTTTTAAATAAACCTTTTTCCTGCCTTTTTATAGGGGAAAAACATGAACATACAGTCTTTTTCCTTCTCTATCTATAATGTTACGGAGTTACCTCCATTAAAGGTTCTACATTACCTGGTAACCTCACCATGACATTTCTATCTTCCTTCCCAGGCAACATAACAAGGATGTCAGGTGCCAGTGCAGGCTCTCATTAAATTTAGTGGTGTCTAGCTGGAAGGAACACCAGGGATAAACTAGATTCAGTGTGCTAAAGAAAAAAAGAGATGCCTTAAAGATATCATTACTCCCAAAATACTTCAGATTATTTCAATCTTCTGTTCTAGTTTTGAAGAAACAGATGACATTTACACCAATTGGAAATGTCTCTGGGACTTCTGTTCTCACTTGAGAAAATAAAGATGGATATACTGTCTTCTCCTTGGCATCTTGTTTTGTGCCCCATCTCACAGGGAGATCTTTTCCAAACCTTCACCAGTATGGTCACCTTGTAGTGCCCAGTCACATCATGTCCAGCTGCAAATAGAAGTAACAAATTTGGAAAAAGAGGCACTGAATTCAGGTTCTTTATTTTGTGTGTTTAGCATTTAGAAACCAAAGTAAATTCAGAAATACTCATGGTAAAATATAAATGGCCTGTACTTAAACTTAATACTAAGCTGTTATAAAGTACAGAATCAAACCTAAGCCTTGGAGACAGATTTGTAATGACTCAGCAAGTAAAAAATGGCTAAAATATTTATTAAAAATCCTCTCAAAATCCTTGAATTCCAGCAAGCCTGTATAGAGGTTAATCGAGAAGTCTAAAACAACTTTTTAAAAATGATTTTTAGTTTCCCACATAAATAGCTGTTCTACATCTACAAGCTTTGTTAAATGCTATTACAGTAAGTTATAACAACCTGCTATCAAACAAGCAGCCTTATTGGATCTTTGGAAGAATGCTAGAGAACAGGATTAATCTATGTAAACATCAGCGTTACCACAGAACCCAGTGTTTATGCTTATTAAATTAGATATTTTGGTACATTTTAAAATAGCAATTAAGTAATTTTATGCGTCTCTTCCCTGCCTTAGTTCCTTGGTATTTTCTGAGTTGGGCACTCTAACCTACTGCTTTAAGAAGCTCTCTCTCACTGCACCTTTCAGTTACAATTTAATTCTAAAGCCACATCATGTCTTTATGGCACTCACCAAATCATCAACGTCACCACCTTCGTCTGTGGCAGGCGGAGTTTCATTTTGCTTTTCTTTCGGGGCCAAGAACTAAAAATAAAAATGTACTTAAATGATACTGAGAAAACTCAGACCCTTAATGTTAAATGTATGTATTTTCTTTTAACATCAAAACTAACACATCTATGATTAAAAATGAAAGGAAGAAAAGCCCAGTGATAATGAATCACAAAATGGTTGAGGTTTGAAGGAACCTCTTGAGATCATCTAGTCCAACCCCCCTGCTCAAGCAGCGTCACCTAGAGCATGTTGCCCAGGACCCTGTCCAGGTGGGTTTTGAATATCTCCAGAGAAGGAGACTCCACCAGCTCTCTGGACAACCTGTTCCAGTGCTCTGTCACCCTCACAGTAAAGAAGTTTTTCCTCATATTCAGATGGAACTTCCTGTGTTTCAGTTTATGCCCACTGCATCTTGTCCTGTTGCTGGGCACCACTGAAAATAGTCTGGCACCATCTTCTTGACACCCTCCCTTAAGATATTTGTACACATTAATAAGATCCCCTCTCAGTCTTCTCTTCTCCAGGCTGAACAGTCCCAACTCTCAGCCTTTCCTCATATAAGAGATGCTCCAGTCCCTTAATCATCTTAGTGGCCCTTTGCTGGACTAGCTCCAGTAGCTCCATCTCTCTCTTACACTGGGGGAAGCCCAGAACTGGGCACAGTACTCCAGGTGTGGCCTCACCAGGGCTGAGCAGAGGTGGAGAATCACCTCTCTCAACCTGCTGGCAATGCTCCTCCTAATGCAGGAATGAAGTTCATTGTGGTTTCCATCCTCCAAAACTATCTTAAAGCAGAGGATATTTCTTGAGACTTCCTTTTAAGGGATTGTATGGTAATGTGTGTTAAAAACTGACAACAGGAGGTGGTTCTTCAGACAACATGTAGTTAAGTTGTAGAACTACTTTTCAAAGGACACTGCAAATATTAGTCCATGGTCTCATGGGGAGATTGAACAAGTTCATGGAAGAGAAATACACTGAAGACTACTGAGGCTATAGAAACAACATCTAGCACAGGAAGTAACCGAGATGTCAATGGCTAGAGCCTGGGAAAGTACACTTTTCCCTATCTAACTATTATCAGCCACTGTCAAAGACAGGATTCTGGGCTAGATGGAAATTTGGTCCATTCTTAAAGACCATTCTTATATTCTGAAAAACGTATTTTTAAAAACAATACTGTGTGTGACTACAAAATGCTAAAGGACAGCAAAAAAAACCCCAAAAAACAAAAAAACCCCCACAACTTCCCTATTGCTATTAAGACATATGTAAGTTGACCAATGCCTTGTCTAGCAAAGATCTTAAGCACTGCATTCTGTTTCTGTGTGGAATTCAGTAAAAGTTTCCCGTTTAGTTCAATTAACATTTAACAAATGAACAAGGACATGAATTAAAAAACCTCTCAAACATGCAAGATGGTTAGAATGGTAGTCTTTAAAAATAGAACATTCATTATGTAAAGTTCTATTGCAGTGGCTGCTGATACAACTCACCATATGCCCTTCACTTAGTGTTTGGCATAATAAACAAAAGGTAAAGCTAACCAGTTCAGACATTGTAACAACAGAAATCAAATATATAGACAATATCTGGAGTACAATTACCTCTGAATTATTTTTGTCTTACTTTAACATAGTGCAAAAAATAGTAATTTATCCATAATGGTAGAAAAAAATACAAACACATGATTCAGCTGTCTAAAGTTTTAGTTATGGTCTTGTTAGCAATATCCTCACTAGTAAAATTATAAATCTTATTTTTCTCATTAAAACACACAGAACAACAAATATATAGAACTAGGAACAACCCTGCCCTGGCTAAAAAGATGGCAATGAAAAGGGAGAAGGAAGGAAAGCCATATTACGTGGCTTTTCAAGTTGCATTATGCTTAATTCAGAAACTATTTGGTTGTAGCTCTAGATGACAAAAAGAGAACGTCTGATTAGAAAAGAATCACATTAAACAATCTATAAATACCTGTTTAAAGTTTGGTAACATTTTTGTGCAAACATACCTGGCTTATAAAAGCAAACTACTGTTTACCTGAGGACTTCAATTACTACAGTCATGGAGGTCATGTCAAAGATAATCTAGATAGATAAGACCATGGTATCAACAGCACTAAAAACCTCCATGCTTCCTTCCTCAGAGGATGGGTAAATGAGGGTAATAACCATTGGTACGAACTGAAGAGAGAAAGTAGGGATTAGTAGCAAGGGATCCCTGTAAGAGCATTATCCATCTCTAAGACAATATACTTGGACGAGAAAAAGCTTAAATATCCTTTTATATAAACAAAATGTTCTGTTCCATCTCTAGGACAAGAGTGACAGCTTTAGAACATGGGCAAAACATTGAGAAGTTGCCTTCTGCATTCTCCCACCATATCAAGAGCGGATCTAATGCTTTAATGTTTGAGTCAGCAATTCTGAATCCCTGAAAAAGTCTCCCTTCTCTCACCCTCTTTCCCAGTCTCCCTCTCCCTCCCTTCCCTCTCCCCCTCCCAATTCCCTATATTAAATACAATAAGTTAATTTTGTGGAGAAGTACCAGATACCTCATCCACCAGGATTAAAAAGGAAGCATGTTGATTCCTATCAACCAAAACCAGATGTAAACAACCTCTGCCTATTTGTCTCGCTAGCCAAAGGTCAGACCTTTTCTACATCCTAAAGAGCAAAATCCAAGAGCAATGCTGAAGACCTCCTTTACAGAGAACACTCATGTTTAACATGCCGACTTCAATTTATCTTGTTGCTTTTGTAGCTGCAAAAAAATTGAGAAGGTGGCAAGGATGCAAGGAATTAGAATTTCAAGATGCCATATGTTTGTATATCTTTTTTTCCTGGAAAAAATCTCAATCTAGTAGTAATATAAAGCATATATTACAAAACTAAAAGCTAATGACATTGTCAGCTCTGAATGTTTTCTGTGCCAGAGCAAATTTCATTTTACACAGTTAATTAAGAGTCAAATGGTATTTCTGAAAGTAGCATATTTTTTCCAAAGTTTTCAAAACTAGCTTTCCCACACTAAATTAGCTAAAGAAAGCTAAAAGCTAAAGAAATTTAGGAAGAAGATTTACAATAAATTGAAAGTTGAAGTTTCCATAAAGTGCTGAATATTTCAAATTGTCTTTTAGAAAAAAAAAAAAGAAAAATCTGTTTTATGCAGTAGCAAATTACATATAATAGTTGTGCTGAAATCCCATTATCTTCCCTAAAGCAACCATAAAAAGCACTTGACAATTATGCTCTTTTAACCTATCATCCTAATGCTCTAAAAAGAGCATCTCCACTATTACAGGAAAAAAAAAATGGGTAAGGCCATTTTTTCCTCAATGATAAGTAGTAAAGAAAATATGCATGGGTTAACCTTGTTCAACTAAAAAGAAAAACTTTTGCATGTTACCTCCCTAATAAGCAGCCTTGTAAGTCTTACATTCTTCCTCAATAAACTTGAAATGTTATATCCAAAACAGTCCTGAAATTGCTATCAGCTAGTGACTTGCACATAAGAGAAAAGGCTTCTGTGTAACATAGGACCAACCAAACAGACAGCCAATTCCTTGCCCTACACACTTGCAATTATGAGCATGTGGCATATTACAGAGGTGAAGAAAACATGCACCTCACTGTATAGTGAGACATTAAAAAATACATATATATAATTCTTTGGTGAATTGTTTCAAAGTATAAATATTCTTCAGTATAAAAATCATATGAACCATTTTTGCAATCTGTTATAGACCTAGGAAAATGCTGGGGAAACCCGTGGCAGGTTTTAAGTCTGGACCAAGGAAAATTAGATTTTAGGTCAGGCCCATAAACTCAAGATAAAATTTTCTGTCCCTTCAGATCTCTACTCCATGTATATGTAGTCCTCCAGCTTCTTAAGTCATATAACCCCTCAACAGACAATAACAGAGCTCTGCAAATCAAGGCTCTGGTTTTGGATCTAGAGAGTGAGGGAGATTCATCTAGTGATTAACTGATATTGCCAACAGCCTGGCCAAACAAACAGATGTAACACATTTATTTTGAAAGGCAAGGTAACTGCCTTAAACAAACAAACAAAAAAACCCCCCCACACACTCTCATTGCTCTCTCAGCACTTCCAGGGCTAATTTCATGCCATCTCTGTTATTCCCCCGTTTTTAAAGGGAAGTTATGGTTATTACAGGAGCTTCAACAATTCACAAAACAGAATATCCTGTATCGCAACACCAGGGTTACTCCATAGCCGTGACTGTAGGATGACGTTAAACAAAAAGCCAATTTGAAGTCAGTCTACAAATGTTTCTATCCAGCTTTGCTAGGCAGCAGTAAACCTAAACCTTGCTACTCTTCATACCTTGTACTGCATTCCTACCAAGGCAGAGCATTTTTTAGCCACTGCAAGCTCACAGTTAAGACAATTATATGCTATAATGTCTTTATGGCTAGTAGAGATTTCCTTAAGGAATAGAGGCTATTTCACGCAGCATGGGCACATTTTGAGCACCAAGGGTAGTTTCAGTCTAGAAAGTGAAGTTCTCAAGAAAAATTAGCTTCTGAAGTTTCCAAGTATATTCATACTCTTTGGAATATACAGCAAAATACTGATACTCTTTAAAATGGCTGCTGGGGAAAGAATTGCTCTATACAATTATACATGATGAGAAACAGCCAGTAGGTCCTTCATGTCTACAAAAAGAATCCTGTTCTATCATCTGTAATTCATACGTGTCTTTAGCTTTTTGGATTCAGTTTTCATTTTCACTGTATTTCTGTGCCTTCTCCACCTTGAGGTCAATTGTCACAGGTGAAAAAAGTAGTTTCTAAAATACAACCTTTTACCTACTCATTGTTTCACTCTTGGAGAACTTACTTCAACTCCCTTCTGGTTAATGCTAATTTAAGGCCTGAAGTTGTAGTGATTAATGTGGCTTCTTTTAGAAAAGCTGCTTCTCTGCAAAGTACTTGGGAATTCAGCTACAGGTTTAACTTGTGGGTCTTTAATACAATGACCTTCTTTCTCCTAAACTATTTAAAATCATGGCTAGCAGCCTGATACAAGAACGTCTGTCACATCCTCTCCATGCAAAATGAATACAACTATGATTTTTGACAGCGATGTACCTATTAACTCTGAATACTGCCTTCTTTGAAACAAGAATGCACTATTCTGACTGTTATAATTCACTCTTTCATAACTGTGACATCAAGCACTATATTTCTGCATACCTGTAAATACCCCAAAACTTCTATTTCCAGAAGGATCTAATATGTTCACTAATAATAATAGCCATCATAGATTTATGCTGCTATCAATTCACAAGAGCTGCATAAAGTGGAAATTACTGATACTGTTGCATAAATGGCAAAAAAATAGCCACAACAACTTTATATTTCTGAACTGCATAAAAACTCTAGACCAAAAAATTCTTGCTTTCTGAACTCACATACCAACGAGATCACAGTTCTTTATCAACCACAAATAGTGACAGTGTTCTTGCATATATAAATAGTTTACTGCCATTCCACTAAACTGAGTTCTTTAAGTTCCTATTCTTTCTGGAGGATATTTTCAGATAATATCAGAATACGCTGCTTTCTAAAGGCCAATTAAAGCAAAATGCTGTAGTACAACCTAGGGAATTGTTTTTGCTCTGAATTGGGGCAATTTCACTTTTGTGGCAAAACAACTGTTCTTCCTTCATCTGGATCCTATTTCATTCGTCTAAAGATTTATCCACATAAGAAAGTGTTCCACAGCAAGGGCTTTACACAAAGAGATGCTCATTAAAAAATATATATATATACCTTTTCAGCTTCTTCACTAGTCACCAAACTTCCTTCTGCTTCATCTTTAGTGATCAAAGAAATTCTGTCTAAGAAAAAAAAAGAAAAAGAAGAAAAAAATCATTACAAGGCTTCCCAAAAATCCACTTAGTGTTAGAAATGAAAAAATCTTCCAAATTCCAACTTCTAAATGTGTCATCATCACTGGCAAAAAAAAAAAAAAATTGCTCAAAGGAAAACGTGACCTGCATAAATGAATCAACTATCATGATGCAAAAATAAATTAATGAGAATATTCATAAGCTTGTGGAAGTATCCATTTAGGAAACTGCTAATATTGTGACAATCAAACTAATGAGACACTGAAATCATAGATCACAGATGAAATGCTGAAAATCTATCAGAAATTACACTTTTAGTCACTGCTGGCATGCTCTTCAGCCTTAATAGCCTTAGAAAAGTTAACTCATACCATACATCCACTGACATTATGATTCCTTACAGTTTGACCACCAAAAGCAGTGGTCTTGCCTGCTCTGTTGTACCAGTGCCATCATCCCATGCAGTGACCCAGGGGAAAAAAAAATAATAATAATAATAATCTCAATTGCTTTTAACCCCAAATGTGTTCCCAGTCTAGCTCATCCCTGGCTGCAAAAAATGCTTGTGCCTGCACAAGGAAGCTGTGGGTATGAAAGGAAAGAACAGCAGGTTCAGCAGGACAAGTTTATGCCAACTTAATGTGCCCATGAAACTACATGGCACGGTTTCATGAAATTCAAACAACTTATGAAACAGATCTGCTTTGCTCCTGTTCCAAAAGCCACTTCAACTCATTTAATCTCATTCATCATCTTTTGTGGGCTTGGTGATTGAAACGGCTCATGAAAAGGTCCGGTGCATATCACACTGGGCAGAAGAGAAGGGATGGGAAGGGATGTGGCCAGAAATAGGGAAAGCAGGACTTCAGCTTTTGGTAGCAGGAAGCCAAAAGCAATCTCAGCTACTCAGTGAGACCAATTAGATTATGCATAATGCACCATGATTTTATCATCATCTTAGAACAGTCTTTTTTGTATGAAAATCTCAATTCTGCTTGTATTTGTGAATTCTTTTTTCAAAAATATTGTCCAGCTTGTTGGAAACTCTGGTCTGTACCAACCAAAGTTATAAACACGGAGCATACTAGCATTACTTTGGAAAATCTAGGTTTCCTATTTCCAAAGCTTTTTTTTTCCTCAGTTTCTTCAGATAAGTTCCCTACTGTACAATTGGATGTAGTATTCTTTGAGTGCTATCTTGCACTGTTTCTTTGGGTTGTTAAACAAATTCTGTATTTCTGAAATGGTTGAATAAAGCAGACACTAAAGAGTCTAGAGTCCTTCATTTTGAAATGTGCTATACAAAAGCATATGACTGCATTTTATAGCATGTACCATAAAGAGACACAGCTGAGCATTTAACATATTTTCCTAGCGCTGGTTCCAATCAAAGTTAGGGGTATGACGTAAAAGACTTTTTTTAGTGCATCATTTTTTTTAATTTGTGAAAATGTTCCTTTATTTACAACTTGTATAGTCTCTGAATGCCTTTTGGAATTGTACTGCCTGGTATCTCTCAGATTAATCACAAGTAGGTGTCATAATACCACATATTCTGTTTTCCAGGTTGCTTAAATACAAAATGATCAGTGACATGTTTCAATGCTATCCATGCCTTTTTTGAAGCTTAATATGGAAGAGTCTTTTTATATCTCTGCTGCATGAGTTTTTCAATTAATTTTAAAATTCATCTGAAATCATATCTTCTTCTCCTTACCCTGTAGCGTTTAACTTGTCTCTCTTCTCACACTATTAATTTACCATTTCAACAAGACTTGGCATGGCATTATGAAATATTGCTGGTATGAAATCATCAGTGCAAAAGAGTTGTGTGAAAAATTTTTTTCTTTGACATTGCAAGCTGCAGGAATGAACTACATCAGAAATGCTGCTCTGTGTTTAGTTTAAGTGTCCCACTGCTAACATAAGGTTTCCTCTCACATCATGGACAATTTATAGAAATACACTAAAAAAAAAAAAAAAAAAAAAAAAAAAAAAAGTATTGCCATCATACCCTGCATCACTATCTCCCAGAAATCAGCTAAGGCTTTATCTTCCACCTTTGACTTCAGCGCCTGCAGAAAATCATTAAAGCACTGCACCTTGGACAGCTGAAAAAAAAATAACAGCAATGATAACAGAGAAATATTGAAGTAGCCTACTAAAGAAAGCTGCTAACTTAATTCTTTATGAAGTCATCTAACGGAGTGAACACAAAAGCCATCTCAAAATTTACCAGTACAGCTTTATCTCATCACTACAGATTTAATTCTGCTAAAACCAAGATTTCTAAGGTAGGGTGAGTCACAAAAGAAACTGCATTTCAGAAAGTTGCAGACTCTCTTGTGACTAGCTTTATTTAAGAAGAAATTTGGAGAATGGCACACTTTTCTTCTCACAGGTCACAGGCCCTGTGTTTTCATGTTTAAAAGAAAACAAACAGCAGTAAATAACACCAGGGAATCTAGTCCCTCTTCCAGTGGGGATTAAAAAATAAACCAAAAAACCCCACATCACACACAAAGTGCAAGCTGTATTTCTAAACTTTCAAACAGTACAACGGATTCCAACCTATAAATCATCTCTTTTTGCTATAGCAATAATCTATCAAATTTTTCATACAGCAAGTAGGTCCACCAAGCCTTTAATTTGACAAAGATCAGACTTTCCATATATCATCATTACCTTTATGGCCTCCTCTCTGAAAACTTTGATACAATTGATGCCTTTCATGTAGTACTGCGAACCTTTATTTTCCAAAAACTGATCAATGCGGTTTGTCAACTGCTGACTCACTGAAAGAAAAGAAGAAAAGAAAAAAAAAAAAAAATCAAAGAATGCACATTTTCAAAGTGAGAAAACATTTTTACTTTATCTCTCATTATTCTATCCCACCTTGACAGGCACTAAAGGAGTTAAGCATACCCATACCTCCTCAAGCTACGCAACTCAATAATTGGCATCTAAGCTACTGAAAATTACTTCAGTCTCTATGAAAAAGCCAGGTAGGCTAGGAGGAGGGAATAGAAAAAAAATGGGGGGGGGGGGGGGGGGAGGGACACACATCTGTGGCCAAGGCAGGAAAGTTTTCTACCTGAAAGCCAAGAACAAAAGCGCTGACACTGACCTAGCTTGTTTGACAGAAAGTAAAACGGGAACAACTGGGTTCTTAAACGTGAGGGAAGTTATGTTCTATGACTCTAAATATATCCCCTAAACATCCTTTGAAATATATACATATTTCAATAGGAGAGTTAAATTTACAACAAGGATGCAACAATGTCAAAACAATAGCTGCAGGGTGATTGCAGTCAAGTCTACCTTGTTGCTACTGACATCAGAGTATACCCTGCCTTCCCCTAAGTTACCTTGATGATTCTTCAAATAGGGCAATGGTGCTCATAACCATGGAGGTAAGTGCTATAAACCGTGCATGCCTGGCAGGGAGAAGCAGAGGCAGACAACGAGACTTGTACTGACAAGAAGGGGAACAACAGCCTCACTACCAAGTGGCTCTTAAAAGGTAGGTAGCTGTAAAACACTGCAAGTGCGACAAGTGAAAATGTCAATATGAGCTATGGATGCACAAAAAAAAAAAAAATTCTGCTGTACTTTTGTCCTTTATTTTCTTCACATTTAATTATAGGTGAGGAACAGTCCAGTTTTATCCTCTGGCAGACACTTCAGTCTGGAAAAAAGACAAGTGTGATGAGGATACAAGAGTGATCTATAAAAATCACAAGCATCATGAAAAAGACGACTGTTCATTGCCTCTTCCAAAACAAGAGCAAGGAGGTGGGTTAAGAACAACCAGAAGAAAGTACCTCTCCAAACAAAAACAGTCAACCTGTGGAACTCTTTGCCACAGGTTGCTGCGGGATGCTAGAGTTTTAATGGCTTCAAAAAAATGCTTGAACAAATTCTTGGAAGAAGAAATCATCAAGGGAGATTAAACACAAAGACAACATTGCCATTCAGGAAGGAAATGTAGAAAAATATTTTGGACAAGTAACAGCACCTGCCTGCTCTGCTCTTGTATTCTTGGCAGCCAGCATTGAAGACAGGTTATTGGATTGGGAGGATCTTTAGTCTGACCTATATAGCCATTCTTACGTTCAGATGCTATGGACATGGATGTCATTACAACCGTTTCAGCTATGGAAGCATCATGACAGAAAATCATCAGAGACTAATGGAAAAGACAAGTATAAGTAAACGCCCCGAGAGGTGCACACCATTTAAGTACTTTATTCCACTCTGCTGACCATAAGCATATACAGAACTAGCTGTTACATCTATGTTCTATAAAATGCTTAAATGAATTGGGTCTGAAAAAAGAGAGTAAACCACAATGCGTTGGATGCTCTCCCACTAGCTGCTGATCTTAGCAAGTTTCTAGAAAAGGAGGCGGATGGTGATTCTGTCCAACAGCAACTGTAACACAAGAAAGTGTGCTGAAGTGCTTACTGTTCCAGAGGTGATCAACTCACTCTATTTATTTACCAGAAGCTGACAAACTAAATTGAAATCTCACTACTTAAGCTCCACAAGTTAAGTCAGTCCATTTTTTTCATGCTTAACGATTTTCTCATTAAATGTTCTAATTTCTTACAAATTGCACTAATAAAAGCAAGTCCTGCTGGTGTTTTTGGTGGTGGTGGTGTTATTTTATATGCTGCCTTTTCATTGATGTGTTAAATTAAAACCCCAGGCATTAAGAAGGTGTAATAAAAGTCTTCACTGTCAGAATGATTCCAACATGCTGTTTGGAATTATCAGATAGTTTACTTATTCTTTTGTATTTATTTATTTTTTTAATTCTCCTTCTATTTGGTTGCACTGGCAGCCATCAGAAGAACAGACTTTTTTGCTTGCTACAGACTGAGCTGTCTCTTTTTGAAGTCTATTGCAAGGAACTAAAAGAGCCCTGCATTATTTCACTATGTAATATTGCACTACAAGGTCGTAATATATGCAGGGGACAGGTTACACTGCAACAGTTATTTGAAGTGAGATTCTTCTAAAAGCTTGAAACAGCCTGGCTAAAAACAGGTCTGCTCACAGGGTCTCTCTCAAATGACAGAACAATGATTGACAAATCCAAAATAGATAAAATATCTGTGTTCTGATTAGACTATCAAATTACTTCAAGGGGTCCAAGGCAGTACCAGAGACAGTGGCAAAGATCATAGGGTTATCCAAAGCGGATTTTGTTTCTTTACAGTTAAAGGTTGAGAACCTTGCTTATTTCTTTCTTCCCTTTCTTCTACTACCTGTCATGTCCCCTTCTGTTAGTGTGAATCTTTGGTTTTGGGTGCTGTAAAAAGTAGATCTCCCTATTTTTGCAAAAAGGCAAGTTCTGCAAAGAGATCCATCTCCATCTAACTCATCTGTGAATACGAGGGCAAACTGATGCATCCCAGACAAATCTCGGATATTGGGGTTTTGAAGAGCAGGTCCTGGAGCTGTGAACTGATAGCCTGTTCAGACTACCACAGTGTGATAACCTTCTTTTCCTACCCCTCCCCATCTCCCCATCCCCCTTTTAAGGAAGTGAAATCATTAACTTCTTCATCGTGCATAAACTGGAATTCCATCAGTCCTAAAACCACCATTTTCTGCAGATCATCCCAGGAAATTTTAATCTCCTGCGTCCTTTTACTGGAGCTGATTGGTTAGATAATGTATTGAGAGATTATAGACTGGAAAATGACAAGTAAAAACCTTAGAATAGGAGAAGATCTATTAGTTCTAATAGAATTCTAATCTCTTCCCCACTGGCATTGTGAAACATTCCCTACCCTAAGATATATTAACTAGTGCCATTACTTTTTGTGAAATATGCCATTGACGATTATGTTCTCTTGTTATTCCTGAATTATTGTAGTACAAAATTGCAGTTATATTTTCATGTTTGTTCAGCTGGTTTTGATCACCATGCCAACCAGATTACAGCATAACAATAGATGAGGCTTTATTATGGTCCAAACCTAATTCCTTGTGGATAATTTTTTTTAATCCATCAGGTTAAAAAAAGTTCCTTTTGTAGACAAAAGACTCCTATTATTAACAATCTTTTGGATTATCCAGTGGTGGTGATGATAATGATTTGTATTAATGGACCGTGGCTAAAGTAAGAGTCACTGACAAGTCAGTTACAGTACCTGATAACGAATTTTAAACTACTGCTCTATTAGAATGATCATTTTGTAACCCACAGGAAGAAACTGATTCTAAACTGAAAATGGTCCTCAGCTGTGCAGACTTCCTTCATCTTTAAGCCAGCTAATCAGAAATTTAAGATCAAGAGCTGCTACTCCAGTGCACTATGAGGTGCTGTTCAATTTTGAAATGGTGTCTCTAAATGGCCTGGAAGCTGTGGATATAGATCCGAACAATTTAGGTCGGACCTCTGAAGGACATCTGCTCCCAACTCCCACTCAAACCAGGGTCACTACAGATCAGGTGGCTCAGTGCTTTATCCAACTGAATTCTGAGCATCACCAAAAATAAGAGTCTACAGTTCTCTGGGCCCCTGTTTCCATGTTAGACTACCCTCATTGTAAACAAACAAACAAACAAACAAAAAACACAAAAAACAACAACTCCCCCCCCACAACCACCAATATCTAATCCAAATTTTGTGTTGCCTCTCACCCTATTGCAATGCCCTTCTAAGAGAAGTCTGGCTTCATCTTTGTCTGCAAAGCAGACATACAGAAAACTTCAAAGTGTTTTTATAAACCCAGGTATTTGGTTTGCAAATATTCTTCTAATGACTGAATTGTTTTCATCAAATAAGTCACTGAATTCAGCCTACCTAGCAGCAGAACATGAAAATTGTCTGATATATACAAAGACATCCAATAAGACAAAAATGCTGATGACCTGCAAAGACATATGCCAACAATAAATGCAGTGAAAGTAAGTATTAAAGAAACCCCCCCCACCCCCGGTCTAGAAAGGCAGGTAATTACAGCTCTTTCTACAGAAAAACCCTGCAATAAAATATCATCCCTGTTGCAACTTCCTGATAAATTTCCAGTGCAAATCTGTCATACGCAATTCTCTTATGCATATGAAGCATCCAGTACAAAACAACCTTGTTATATATTTCACTTAAGTAGTGATTTACATGCCATGGCAAGAGTGTGACACCTCAGGCAAGACAGAATATTTGCTGAAATCTACATATGCAATTATTGACTGACTTTATTTTTCTGCAAATATCCAGGAATAAATAAAAAAAACACATACAAAAAAAGACAAAGTTGCTACTAACATTAAAAAAAAAAAAGGAAGTTTGGTACTATTTGTCACTGGACATTTTTTCTAATGCCCATAGACTGTGCAGTTGTCATTACGGATTTACCTCTTTGCTGACAATCAGCAAAATAAAAAAAAGAAAAACCTTTCGACCACAGGACTTCAGATATCATGATCCCAGACAGCAGCACTTTAAGATGTAATGAAATGTGGCCGAGAAACTTTCACAGAAAATTTTCAAACCAAAGGAAATACCATGTGTGTGTTGGTATCTTTTTTTTCCCCCTTCAATAAGCCATCTTAATTTCCACAGAATCCTACAGAAATACAGCAGCCAGCATCAGACACCGGCTCTCCAGCAACGCAGAGATGAACAGTAACTTGCAAAGAGTCCAACAAGGTGAAATGGTAGTCGCGTGGCTACTCCTTTGGCATTACAAAGATGGCAAGCACTCTGTGTTTTAGAGTCTTCTCTGCAGCCATAGCAATAAAGAAACTTGCTATATACCCTTGGGAGTAAAGATTACATTCTACTCAGGCAAACAGTAATCTATCTTATTTGCATTCATTGACAAAAATGTCAGAAGCCGTTATTAGAGAACTGCTTTTTGTGATGACTATGTACTTGTAACCTACTCAAAACAAGACCTGCATAAAATGACATCTCTGTGGCCCTGAATACAAACAGGAGTGTAAAGATATCTGGAAGGGAAATGCAATACTAGTTTCATCAGCAATAAACGTCAATGAGTAATTTGGCACCCTAGCACATAACTGATCATGTAAGCCGTAACTGGGTCCCTACAGTAATGAACCACACAGATGTCAATTAAAAGTGAAGTTGATTACTGTTTCAGGAGCTGAGCTGCCAGTCTCAGAAAACCTAGCGTTAAGATCTCCACCAATTTGAAATTTTTAGATTTTCAAAAGACTCTATTAACACATCAGTGATCAGATTCTCACTAACGGAGGACATGCCGTTTCTCCTGCTCTGGTCCGCTACGGGACTCAGTGCTCAGACATGGGTTGTCCAACCTGCACTTAGGTCTGTTCTATGAATGGCACAAAGGCAGAACCTTAATCATCAAAATCCCTGTGAAGCCACTGCAGGAGATGCACTGGTACGCCTTTTGGACGATAAATATCCTGTTAGGAGTTCCTAAAAGCTTTTTCTTTTCCCGTTGCCGTGATTTGGCTTTAATAATGGTAAAACAATAAAAATATTTTGCTGTGGGATGTGCTGTGCACTGAAAATGGTATGTGCTATTAAGTGGCACCTTAATTAAAAAGCCACTGTATTGTCAACCTTTGAAGCACAACTCTTCCTATCACTACAACTTCGCTGCCTAAAATTAAAAAAAAAATTAAAGAAGGCGATGACTACCAATCCTCAATCCTTCTTTCCTGTAAATACCAGAGAGTGGTGGAAAAGCCTTCCCCCTCTGAATAAATCTCTCTAATCTTGAAAAGTTAATGTTTTCCTGAATCTCCAAACTTCACTAGTTTCCTCTGTTTTATGTAGGAATTAGTTGTTTTGCAGAGAGGGGAGGAAGGAGAGGGATTTTCTGCCTTTTTTTTTTTGGTAATAAAAATGTAGCCTCTATTCAGTTTGGAAGACTGCACTGGATTCTCTTTTTACATCATAAAGCAGCAAAACAGGGCACAACCTCATTTTTCTCCTATCTGCATCCTGAAATGTAAAATTAATTTTTTTCAATAGACTGTTTGAATGCCATAGATTATCCTTTTCTGCAAAGGGACTTTACATTTTTCAGCAAGAAAAAAAAAAGTTTCCTCATCAAATATGATGTAAAATTATAAAAATCCCTCAGAACCACTGAAGAGTTTTAAGGCAGAATCTACCATTTACGTAACCAGAAAGCAATACAGTAAGGCATTAAAAACATGCCTGTAATGTTTTATGCATTAAGCTACTTAAAAGACTCTAAAGCAGAAAAAGGAATAAGCAGCAGCAGAAAAAAAAATATGCAGAGCTTGTTTTTATTTATAGTGGCTTCTATCTCTCTTTCAAATGGGTGACTGCACTACATTTTGGTAACCCCACCTTATAACAGAGCACATTATACAGTAAATGAAAGCAGATTTCTCAAAGTGCAAGGAACCTTGCAAACATGCACTCCAGAACAGCTACCAAGTGGACACATTTAAGCACTCTATTTATATGATCTTCAATGTAACCAGTATTCTTATTTCTGCCTTAAAGCTTTCTTACATGACAAAATTAATTACCATAACAAAGTAGTCAATTGTTTCAGAGTTTCTGTACTCTAGTATCTTGTATAATGCTTTTTACTGCATTTTAATATAGCTGAAATTTGAGAATACAATTCCAAACATTTTTTTCAATAAACAGAATTTCCTCCAGATCGAATGCAAAACTGGTATGAAAAGCTGGCACGCTAGCTTATAGTTCTGGAAATTCTGAAGCATAAATAGCTATCTCAGCTTTAACAGATTGTATTGCAAATCTACATACTTCAGCACATATCTCATACTATACCAAAAAGGAGCAAAGGCCAAGGATAAATGGCCACCAGCTCCCCCTTAAGCATATCTGCAATTTTTTTTCCCCCTTGAAAAGTAATGCTGTATTATTGGCTATCGAGTAGATGAGGTGTATTGTACCACAATCTTAAAAATCACCCTTTGGAGAAAAAAAAAAAAAAAAAAAAAAAAAAAAGAGAGAGAGAAGAAAAAAAGAAATCAGCCCGCGTACGTCTTGGGCATCCCTTTCAAGATACCTTTGGATTACATATATCTCTATAGAGCAATTCTAGTAGGTAAACATGATGCAAATAAATGAATCTGCACTTTCAGGCTTAGAACATGCACGACTGATCAGACAGTAGCTGATCTGTTGTTTGTATTCTTCCTCAGCTCTGCATCAAAACTCTGTCTTGTCTTCTCAGTGTGCTGAGTATTAGGTTCAGCACACAGAGCTAGCTCTTACCTCCTAATAGTCACACACTACCTGCTTGTTACACTCTTAGTACATCTTTTTCCCAAATTCACCCACCCTTTCCTTTGCTCAAAGGGAAGTCAGGAATGATCTTTGCATGTAAATATTTAAATCCCAGACACTAAATTCTCATTTCTTCATAGAACAGGGTAAGTAGACAGCAGAGAACAGCTTTCTTGCACAGTGCCCAGCCAGCAGACATCCACTGCAAGCCAGGAAGATCGCATATATCCAGAGGACAAGTCAATATACAGTCTAAACAAGGCAACCAGTTAGTGCCAAAGGGATCTTCTGCTGCAAAAACCTGAGGAGTTATTCAGATGCCTCAACATAGCTGTCTAGCGCCACCTTACAAAAACAACGGTATCTGAGGCTTTCACATAGGAAAGGTAAAATACAACACGGGAATTATGAGTAACACCTGTCTTTGCTGAGAGCCACTGGAAGCTACACAGTATACTCCGGAGCACCTCACAGAGCACTAGCCACCTATGTTTAGATAAATGGATCTCATTATTGAACCCTGAAGATGCAACTAAAAAATAATTAGGATAGATAAAAGTCATTTACCTTCTCTGAAGTCAGCATTTTTCTGCCTCACCAGAATTTGGAAGTCTTTTGTTGGATTAACACTGCCAACCTAAAGAAGGTCCAAAAATCTTAGAATTATCTGCCAACATCCATCTCTCTCTTCTTGTGAGGCAACAGGAATCTTAACGTATCTGTTTATTTTAATATTGAAGCAGAAGCTCTACACTTCTTTGGATACAGACTCATAAAACGCAAGTCTTAGATGTGCGTTAATGTGAGGTACTCCTAGCCAGGGTTAGTTACAACATGAACAAGATGAACTTACACTTACTATGCTGCACTCCTATGAGCCAACCATATCCTCTGGGGTTTAGAGGTCAGGAGCACAGTAATTCAAGCTACCTCCTTTGAGACTTTCTGTAGCACAGGCTTCTTACTAATCTTGATGGATACTTAATGAGGAATGGGAGCTCCTAAGCATGTGGGTATAGATTCACTGGCTTGCTACTCCAACAGGAAGCTCAAAATTAAAAGCTCATACTCAATTCATCTACTCTTTCTGGCCCAGTCTGACATTTTAGAGCTTCAGCTCTAAATAAGCATAAAAGTGCAGAGACCTTGCAGAGAGCAAAGGAACTAAAAGCAGGTCAAATGTAAATAAGTGTTTACTGACAAATGGATGCAGTAACTTCAGGAAAAAAAAAAAGTCATTGCTTAGCATTTCCTTTCAAGAATCAAAATTCTAAGTTTATGTGAAATTTTTATACTTTGCTGCCAAAATACTTCTTAAACAGATCTTGCAATAAACTTGCTTGATTTCTTGGTATATTTTCTTTAAATCTGGCAATGTCACTTTTCAGAAAATACTAGAAACTGATATTAGAAATGCAGAATATTGGGCACAGCTCCACGCCTTTAAGATCACTATCATGTATTTTAAAAAACAATCTTAAAGGACAGGATATTTGAAAACATATTGAGAGATCTCAATTTATATTAAATCATCCTTTTTCCTGTGGCATGAAAAAACAAATAAAGGAACATGCATAGTTATGATACAGGCTTCATCTGCCAACAAAAACGAAATTAAATGTTTAGCCTAGCAGCAAGATAAAACCAAATTTGTGATTTAGAACCCCAACCAATGCAGAGAACAGGCTCTGAAATCAAAGCAAGACCTTTGATTAAATATAGAGAGGTAACTTCTGTTTTTCAGAAGATACAAAAGAAAATAAAAACTAAATTCTACCACTGAATCCCAATTTTGGGATCCCATTTTCTTTGGACCCACAGACATGCCCTTTAGAGTTTCATGCACATGAGGAGAACTTTGTCCTAAGCACATGTGGGACTGATGTAAACCTGTGCTAGCATATACCTAAGAGCAGAGAAAAGTTCTCTTTACATGGTAGCAGACAGTCTCAAAATTCTGTAAGCAGACCATGTTTGAGTCGTTTTTCCCTAGAACCTTCCCTTTATCATGAATTCTGTATATCCACTAAATTACTTTTTGAGAAATAAATCTTCCCCTTCAACAAAAAAAGATTTGTAAAAATATGCTTACAGAGGTGACATTGCCTTCAGCAATGCTTATGATGCTAAAGCCACTTTCTTCATCTTCAGCTTTTGGCTTCTTAGGGTTGGGTCCATCTTCATTGCTGTAAATGAGAAGGCCAAAAAATAAATACAAGGAATTAATTCAAAGTAAACTGTCCTGGATCCTAAGTAGGGAATCAGTGAATTTGTGAAATATACACTGAAAAGGGAATATTGGACAAAACTTCATTATACAATTATTCCCAAATTAACAATAAACCATACCTTATTCTTCCCACAGCATCACAAAGCAAACAGCAGAAACAAAGATCAAATTTTATCTTACTAAAAATAAAGCAAAAATACCTCTTGTTGAAAGTATGAAATTATTCACGCTTATTTCTGGAGTGAACTTACTCAAACCCCTCTTTTCCACCATTCAGAATAGAAAATATCTCCAGTCACATTATTTGGAAGCTGTACATTGTGCTAATCTTACTATTTACTGTATATTCATGATATTTGATATTCTCAGATTCCTTTTAAACATGAAACGGTAATGAAAACTTAAAATTTAAGCAAGAAATCAATTTACTCTTCAAGAATTATTTGCTAGTTCCTGTCTTGGAATTGATAGCTATTACGTATCTGTTTACACAGAGACATGCAATTCTAATAACCCATATTCTCCATGAGTACACAAGAGCTTTACAAACTTCCACTTAGAGCAGTCAAAATGTGCTAGACAAATGCCAATTCAGTATGCAAGTTCTCTCTCAGGAAAATCTTGAACTACAGCTAAAAGTGCTTTCAAAAGACTACTTTAAATTTTTAAATAGGTAATTGTGGTTTAGGTTACCTCTAAGCTTTGCCCTCACAGTTAACATATACCCAGCTGCAGCTTCAAACTGAGAACCGAACTGCAACACCTAACATGCCAAACTTTAGACATGTCTTGGCAACAGGAGGGGTGGGGAAAAAAGAAAAAAAAAAAGACAGAGAAAAATCAAGCTAATCACAACAGGGGAAGAAAGTCAAAGACACTGTGTTCTGGGTTGCTTAATGTGACAGGCTACTGACACAGAAGAATCGATTTCACTCTAAGAATGACTGAAAGCTACTGAGTGATCTAAACTGCAGTATCTGTAAACCAGTGTTCATGGAAATTTAAAACAGGACAAAAGAAAACATTATTCTTAAAAGTTCTACTACTTCAGTGAAGAAAAGCAACTGCAAGAAGGGACAAAACGAGATCCTGGATTAGGTGCTGTTTTGCATATTTCAAGGTTGGAAGTGATATTAAAAATTGTACAGCATGTTACAGATCAACTATTAGAAAGAAATTGTATTTCCTTTTGTACTACAAGAAATTATCTTCCTTTTTACTTTATATAGCTTACTGCTCCCCTCCGTTAGACACAACGTCTCTCCCACTTTGTTTCAGTAGTCATCTTTGTTCTTTTACTTAATTTTGTCACCACTGAGATTAAATCCCTTCTCAGCAACTCCTGTCATCAGAGATGACCTTACTTATCACTCTAGGAGAAACAAAGACTTTGGTTCTGTCTCAGGACCAGGACAGGATACTTTGCTTCATTCCCAGCTCTGCTGACTTTCTGGCTGACCTAGGGCATGTTGCTCGATTATTTTGGACAGCCGATATCCTTGTCTGCAAAATGGAGAAACTGATACTTATCTAATACCAGAAGAGTTTAGAACTTGTGCTTAAACTAAAAGTCATGTATGTGTTGACATAGTTTGATGAAAGGCACAATGAACAGTCAAAATTCTCTTTTTAGAATCTTTTTAAAAGTTGTTCTGCAATTTCTTGCAATATCTTGAATTTTTTTTTCTTCCTGCATTACTTTTACTGATTCACAATGTTTTGCAATCGGACAAAGGAGGGAAACGTAAGTGATAATACTGCATTTAAGTGCCTAGGACCATATCTGTAGTCACCATTAATCCGTGCAGTACAACAGAAACTAATGAATCCATACCCATTTATACCAGCCAAGGATGTGACATTTAGAATCTGTTATGGTAATGCATATAATGCACAGATTAGCATTATTTTTAAAATGTGAAATGTACAACTACTATTTGAGAAAAATTATTAAAATATATATAAGATTAATTTAATACACCCACTTCTACATTTATATAGAAGCCTCTCACATACTGAAAAACTGGAGGTAAGAACCTCTCCAAAGCAAACCTAAGAAGGAAAAAGTAAAATGCTTTCAATTTTACTGTTGTTTTTTTGTTTTCTACTACACAGTGCATAGCAAAAGTGAAACAAATGAATATTGAATATTCAAACCTACTAGGATATCATGCATGCAGTTATGCTGCCTTAGTCCCATTAGATCTTAAAAATTAAGCAGAAAAGAATCAGGTCAATATCATGATGGGAGACATCAAATGAAAGACAGAAACAGTAACAATTAATTTTAAGAAAACAAAAACAACAGTCAAGAGAGCTTCTAGCCAGCTCTTTCAAAACAGTTTAGTGCAAATTGTCTAGATCTGGTATTTTAATAAGTTGAACGTTATCTGCTATTAACACTCTTAGTCACTGTTTTAGTGATGCCATTTTTCTTCATCAAATGATTTAACTGCATCACTCAGCTTTTCCCAAACACAGAGCAGAAACACATAGTTAACAATTTTGCTGTAGTGTTGACAACACTACTATTTTCATCCATTACTACACCAAAACCAGATTCCTTCCATTTATTATTTTTTAAAATCCTACTACCATTAATTTTTCTTCACACAGTTGAATCTTTGTACCCTTTCACCTAAAACCCTTAGGGATTTATTTATTTTTTTTGGACTATCTTAATGCCCCACACCACTTTCTAGCTCAATTATTTTTATAGCTGTTTCCACTTCCCCTCTAAAGCAAACCAGTTTTTAACCAAGGCAGGCAGGCTATTTTGGTTGCCACATTGAAGCCCGTGGGGTAAGGTGTTTTTAAGCAACTACCAATAATGTGTCACAGCTTTTTGTTTACATTTGCTCCCTAGCTTGCTTGACCCCAAGTTTTAGGGGTTTCTTGAACTGGTCCTAGAGCATCATTTTTCTACAAATATATATACACTCCCACAGAGACACACATGCACATACAGAGCAACTGGGGCACAGAGCAAGGGCAAGAGAATTTAATCAGTACGAATTCACAGACACACCAAGACAAGCCAGGAACACAATGTAGTGGAAAAATAAAAAGCAGGTATTTCTCAACCTGCATACAGAAAAGATGCAATCATTATCCCAGAGCAGTGGCATGAGAAGTCCTGACTCAGGTCTTCCCAAAGATAACATGCTGAGGAGGCTCTAGTCACCCAAAGGAAAAGGATATATGACAGCTCAGTTAAGCGGGGCCTGGAAGTGCCTCAAAGACACTGTTCCTAGTGATGAAAGCACTGAGCTGAAGAGGACCAAAGGAAAGGAGGAGTTAACTCAGAACTCTCCAACACCCCAGGGAACCAACTAGTTCTATTATAATCATCCAATAAATTAAGTTCTAAGAAGCAGATTTTGCTTGAGCAAAACTTGCTTGAGCAACTTGGCCGGGGAGTAAAATACAGTACCAATTAAACATTTATTCTTCACATTTGCAGCACAAATAATGTAAACACAGTATACATAAAAAGCAAGGATTTTTTAACTTAAAAATGTTGAGAAGACTAGATGTTCTAGGAAGAATCCATAACAGCTTGTTTTTTCAAGACATCCACATTATTGCACAGTACATAATATTCTGTAAATGAAATTGCTTTTCTTTTGACTTGGCATTCAAAACAAAAGCTACAGAACAACCAAAATAGAGCACACTGAGATGGAAGACTCATCTTTACAGCTAGTTTAAAGCTCCACAGTATTTATTCTAAACTGAATGAGACACACTGTTATTCAAACTATTTTATAACTAGCAGGAGGACAAACTTTTTAACCATTAGGCAGTCAAGCACTGCAACAGTTAGCACAGAGAAGTTCTGCAGTCTCCATCCTTGGATGTTTTCAAGACCAAACTGGATAAAGCCTCAAGTTACCCACGTAGATCTCATAGCTGGCTCTGCTTTGAGCAGCAGGCTGAACAAGAGACCTCCTGGGGGCCGTTCCAACCTGAAGGATTCTGTGCTTCTGTGACAACAAATACAGACACAAAGGAGCTGTAGAGTGGATATTAGCCTGACTTCCCTCATGGCAGCTGGAAGACCATTACTCACAATACCCCAAACTGTGGTACCACAGCAGTACTTTTTCAGTATGCAACTCATTGATTTTATGTTCAAAAGATTCTGAGCCTGCTACATTCAGCAAAAACAATTTGAAATGTTTTTAAAAAAAAAAAGTTTAAAAAAATCCATAATATATCTTTAACTTACTTGTCTTTGAAGATGTCTTGAGCAGTCTTGTCTTCTTTTTTCTTGCCAACATCCTTTAGGGGGAAGAGTGCTTTTACTTTTTCAAGAGGAGCCTGGCATCTTTCTTTTACCACACAGGGCATCTCCAGCATCTCTAAAAGGTGCGGTTCAATTGGTGGCAAAGGCTCATTGGGGTAAAAAGCCTTATGCTGCAAGCACTGTAAGAAATAGGTTAAGCAAAGACAGACTTTTAGGTTATATGCTTTTAACATAATATGCCTATGTATCTGGCCTCATATGCTATATTCAAAATGTCTTCCATAATAAACGAGTAACTACATTCAGATTGCTGAAATATTCTAGCTCTCAAGTGGATTGAAAGTCATACAATCAGCTGTTTAAAGAGATTAATAAAGATATTAAACAAGAAGATGGATAAAGAATGGCTGCACCTGCACTCACTGTAATAAGCTCTAAGAAAATTATGAAAAACCCGAGGAATGAAATAGTTGTTTCCGAGTATTCAGCTTTTTAACTTCATTTTACCTTTAAAATGCAGTCCTCTTATAAAATACAGTCACATGGTGGAGACTTCCAGGAATTCCACAATTAGTCAATGAGATATATACTCAACTTTGTATTCCAATTATTGGAACAGTTTACTGTTCCTCACAGAAAACATTTCTTCTTCATCAATAAAACTCAGTATGCATAACAAGAGAAATTATCACCAGTTTAGGAGCAAATGGCAAGAGAGAAATTAAATGTGCACAGGTGAGGCACAGAATATAGGTATGTTTGCAGATAAGCTTTGAAAAGAATGAGGGAATGGAGGGGACTGACAGATGTGCATGAAAGCTGGAACAGATGGCAGGAGCTACAGAGGAGAAGGCTCTTTCACCAAAGTGGTAAGATAGCGCACACGGTCAGGAGCCAAAGAGAGGAAGAGCAAGCAGGTTAATGAGGCTGGCTACAGAAATCCCAATGGGAGTTTTAAAAACCAAGTGGGTACCTTTTGAATGCTGTGAAGTGTGGGATAGCAGTGTGTCTGTGCATATATTATACACACACACACACACACTATATACATGTGTATACATTTATATGTTCACAGTCATGGGCACACACAGACACACATGCTGTACACTAAAGAATAATTTTTCCAAGCCCACTGCACCATGTGAATCAGATGGTGTGGAGGTAACTACTCAGTACCCCAGGAAAACAGGCTAGATCTGCTCCCCTGTTGGCTGTCAGACATGACCTTAATTTAAAAGAAGAAAAATAAAGCAGAAAAAAAAACCCAAACAACTCTATTCATGCTGAAGAGCTGCCAATAAAGAAAATCCAGACCATATGCTACACATCGATACTGATGGGCTTTCATGCTGCCATTAAGATTCCAATCCATATGAGCACATACTTTCAAAAGGAGGCAGTCATACAAGGCTACTGATTTGTAAGCACTTGTAATGATTTAAGGCATAATTATTTTGAAAGAAAGTAAAAATGTTGCTAGAAGCTGCAGTAATTGCTCTTGCAATACAGAAAAAAAGCAATATTTAAACAGCATTAGGGGATTGAATTAAACTCACGAAACGAAAAACTTAAGCCCCCTGTTGTGACTGCATTTCTTAAGGCTTTTGTATCTAAAGTCCCTAAGTGTGCAGCCGCAATGGTTGAACAGAATGAAAAGTAGCCACAGCCTCCACTTATTCCTGTTTTTCAAAGTAGAAGATGACCTCTGAAATCTGAGGTGGTTGATAAATGGAGATAAAGTGAACAGACTTAATCTGAAGTTTTTAATCCCAATCAGTCCCTTTTAACCTTGCTTCCCCTTTCTTCTAGCAAGAGCCCCCTCCCACTTTCACTGGGCAGCAAGTCAACCCACGCTGCCTCTGGCTTCCAGTCTAACTGTCCTATTCATGCACGTTGTCAGCAATGTACCGGCTCCTCCCTGTCCTGCCTAATATCCTTACATTTCTAGCCTAAGGGTGTTACCAGGTTTGCGTGGCAGGAGGAGGGACCACACTGAGACACGCAATGGAATAAATGGCTGAATAGACAGCAATTAACTGCAAGAAAGCATCCCACCTCATTCCCTTCTATTTAGCATCTAGGAACACACTTTCTGAAAAACATATCCTAGCAATTCTATAAAGCCTACAGGAACTGACTAGTATTTAAAGCCGTAGAACATGGGAGGTATATTAGTTTGTGTAAAAATTAAGCGTCTAGTCTAAGACAGTCACCTATTCACCCACCACAATCACAACTGTCTCGCATTTGTGATGTCTAAGGTAAGTAGGATGAATCATTTTTTCAAGGTTCCTTTTTCATGGATTATGGAATGGGCTGGGACAACTCTGCTTACACTAGTTAGCTAGCTTTCGGGCGGTTAAACATGTTTGAATTGCATCTCAACACAAGTGCCTTAGCGTTGAGTAGTTTGTGACAAGTTTAAAACCACCTTCCAACAGATCCACTGCATCCAGCTGAAGATGAGACTGCTTGATGCTAAAAACCTTTGCAGACTTCTGCAAGCTACCTCCGGTCCCTCTCCAGCCTGCTTTTGAAACCATATCCCACCATCACTGTACAGTACAACCACTTACAAACAAGCACAGTCCTCAAGGGTCATTTACATGTGGCCTAGCAACAGCCATTACAGCATATTTAGATGTGGATTCTGCAGCTGGATTCCATGAATTATGCAATGCTGCAGGCCACCTTCCCCACAAATCTTCCCCTCAGGTCTGCCTCACTACAGAACAGTCAGTGTTGAGCAACTTATTTGTCTGGATATCAAATAAAATGCATTGCATTCCATCCCCAAATATCTTATGCACTTCATATTCCTGTATTGAAGAGAAACAACTTTAACAATGAGGTTGGAAGCAAGTTTGCCACCATGAAAGCCATCGAAGTTAGTTTAGGCTTTTCTGGAAGCATGAAAAAAAAAAAAAAAGAAAAAAAAAAGAAACACTGAAACACTGGATATAGGATATTCCTCATCTCCCACCCCAGCAAGCATTAGCAACTCCTTTCCACCCACTCTGTCATTTCCTGATGCCTACCACTACTTCCAGAGAGATAATTTAGCTTGATCTTTCTGTTTAAATTCTGACTCTTGTTGCTTATCATTCCAAATATCTTCACGAGGCAACAGAACAAGGAAATAGAGGGAGAATTCATCTCTTCCTCAGAGTTTTTTTCCAAACCATCTATAGGTCCTGTTCAACCCAATCAATGTACTGGCTACACTGAAAAGATAATTTAAAGTTTGTCTTTGTAGCACCTAAGAAATAAGCAGTGCTACTTGTTTAAAAAACAAAGTAATAAGAACCTGGCACATATAAGCAGAAAATTAAAGAACAATCTTTCTGTAATTTATATGGATTAATAGTAGTATTATAACCAAGAATAAAAATAGAGGCTATGTGAGGGTAAAAGAAAGTGCTAATTGGACTGGTAATTTAGGGCTTTATAAAAAGTAAGCAGTATGGATAGAACTGCATATTACCTAATACATTGAAATAATAAATAAATACATTTTCCATCAGTAGCATTCACCCTTAAAAGTCCTATCATCCTCTAAGAAAACTGGCGAGTTAAGTAGTTACTCTCTTCTAGCAGCACTTGACTCTACTGCTGGGACAATGTCATCATTCTGTTTCAGAAGACAAATGCCACACCTAAAGAAAAATCTTTCATTAAGTATTCAATGATACAAAACTGGGAGGAGTGGCTGATACACCAGAGGGCTGTGCTGCCATTCAGAGAGACCTGGACAGGCTGGAGAGGTGGGCAGAGAGGAACCTCATGAAGTTCAACAAAGGCAAGTGCAGGGTCCTGCACCTGGGGAGGCATAACCCCATGCACCAGTACAGGGTGGGGGCTGACCTGCTGGAAAGCAGCTCTGCCGAGAAGGACCTGGGAGCGCTGGTGGACACCAAGTTAAGCATCAGCCACCAATGTGCCCTTGTGGCCAAGAAGGCCAATGGCATCCTGGGGTGCATTTAGGAAGAGTGTTGCCAGCAGGTCGAGGGAGGTGATCCTCCCCCTCTACTCAGCCCTGCTGAGGCCACATCTGGAGTACTGTGTCCAGTTCTGGGCTTCCCCCAGTGTAAGAGAGAGATGGCACTACTGAAGAGAGTCCAGCAGAGGGCTAAGATGATGATAAGGGGACTGGAGCATCTCTTATATGAGGAAAGGCTGAGAGAGCTGGGCCTGTTTAGCCTGGAGAAGAGAAGACTGAGGGGGGGATCTTATCAATGTATACAAATATCTTAAGGGAGGGTGTCAAGAGGATGGGGCCAGACTCTTTCCAGTGGTGCCCAGCAACAGGACAAGATGCAATGGGCATAAACTGAAACACAGGAAGTTCCATCTGAACATGAGGAAAAAATTCTTTACTGTGAGGGTGACTGAGCACAGGAACAGGTTGTCCAGAGAGGTTGTGGAGTCTCCTTCTCTGGAGATATTCAAAACCCACCTGGACAGGGTCCTGGGCAACGTGCTCTAGGTGACCCTGCTTGAGCAGGGGGGTTGGACTAGATGACCTCCAGAGGTCCTTTCCAACCTCAACCATTCTGTGATTAATAGGAGATATCCACTGAACAACAAACAAACAAAAAAGCAAAATTGTATCTAGCAATATAACAGAGAAATTCTGTGTGTTTCATTTATAAGTAAAACAATATTTGTTTTCTAATATCCAAGCTTTACAGTCCTTCCTAAAATACGAGCCATGCAGACATCAATCCATTTTAAGCTCTTCCCCAGCAAAATCTTCTGCTGACCAAATCTTGCATTCGGTTACACACTGTCTTGTCAGTATGACTGGCAGAATTTAAAGGGAACATTTAGTACCTCAGGTGTCAATCAGAGCAGGGTTTGAAGACCCTGGGCTTACTTGTGTTCCTGAAACCAAAATTTGACCTTCAAATCCTTTGCGATTTCTGATAATGCAATGAAAAGAAAGAGACACTGTGACTTCTGGAATCCAAGGTGAGTTTTCTTAACTTAAAATCACTCTACTTGCAGAATGAAAAAAATTCATTTGGAATTGTTAAGACTTGATAAACATAAATCCTATAATGCCACTTTTGGTCAATTTTCAGAGTGGAGTTACACACTCAATTTCTGTCCATGGCATTGTATACAACACAATTCTGCAGCTGCAAAAATTGCATCATAATTGTCTTTAATTTTGAATTTGCTGTGTCTTTTTTTTGAACACTTGAATTTCTATGCATAATTAAGTCTCTCATCCTCAGAACGCAAAGAAAAACTTCATGATGTGAAAGGAACGTAAAACAAAATGCAGACAGCATAAGTGCAAGAAGTGTGAACTGTTCCATTTGCCTGTAAAATGTGTCAACTCAGACTTCCAAATTGAATATGTTAAATGTCAACACTATTAACCATTTATTCCCAATCAAGTTTACCCTAGACTGATCTGTTTTGGAACCAGTGCTAGATGCAGTGACAAATAGAGAAGTGACTGTGCTCAAGATTTGCTGGGACACAGAATGAGAAGCTCGATTTTCCCCAAATTTCAATCAATTTCTCTCTTTGCCCAGAAGCTGAAGCCTATGTCTATGTCTGCATCATGGTCATTGCAACACAGTGTTGAGATACCCAGACAAGTTTTCACTTCTGTGTGCCAGTGAATTTCAATGATGCTGCGGCAGACATCTCAGCACAGGTGTAATTTTTCCTGCTTCTTGGAAGCCAGAAACATTAAGAATAAAACTTATGTCAGGAACAACATAGAAACCAGTGGCTACACGATATAACATGCTAAAGAATTTATATTATACTCTTCACAGTGCAGATCATTTCAATGATAATTGGAGAAAGATAGAAAGATGAAAAGTTTTAACAAGAGAAAAGTTTTTAAAATATGCCATATAGTTCATCATCTCACCTGGTACAATCTCTGAAAATGAGGGTTTGGGATTTTGCTGGGCTTAAACAGGTCCTCAAAACTTTCTCCATCATCATCTTCATAAACCAAATTCATAGAATCAATCAGCGAGTCAATTGCAGATAGCTGATCCTCTGAGACAGCAATTATATACAAAAAGAGATTAAATACATTTGTAGATGGATGCGTTTCTTGAAACAATTTACAAATGAAGATCCACTTCAGAACGTAAGATTTTAACAAAGGCATTAAATGCCACTGCAGTTATAGACATGCCAACAACAAATACGGATAATGGACACAGTAATAAAAATCCTGTTTTGTTTAAGAACTACAGTGTAAAGTTATAGGGCCTTTGGGGTTTTTTTGAAGACCTCAATTATTGCTGCCTTTCCACTTCCATTTTTCTTCTTTTTCAAGACGTTTTTATTTGCAACAGAAGGTTTATAAGCCACTTGGAAAATAAGAGCTGTTGGTTTGAAAAACTAAACTCAGGAATACAACTTTTAAAAGTTATGATTGTAAAATAACTCAGTTGATGATAGTCAATTATTGCTTTGGTAAGACAGGTTGTTAGATCTGTTCTCAAACTGCTGGTTATGGGCAAGAAACCAGAACCTGATTTAGAAACACCCACCATCCTTTATATACTCTGACCAGCATATGCCCATTCAATGGATCATCACACAACAAATTAAAGGAGTGGCAATGGATTTCAAACTACATCCGTCTATGCTTATTGCTATGAAAAATTCTTGGAACAGTGAGTCAAACTTGTGCGCCTGCATGTTCTGTGGCTCTCCAGAGGCCCTCCATCTGAATCTGGACACCAGTAAGTGCATGCTTTAAAAACAAGACAAAAAACAAACAAACAACCCCCCCCCCACAGGAAAATACAGAACAGCCTTCACCTTTCCATGTTACATTAACAGTCCACACAGCAAGTGGCTGCTGGATCAGCTTTGCATGAAAGGAGCTGATGCCTCTATTCTAATTCTAGATAGCTAAGCATATATTGTAGATCCCTATCATAAACTACAGCCAGTTAGGCTTACAAACGTGTTCAAAGATCAAGGGTTATGGAGGACTAAATATCAGATCTCTATCAGAGAGATCTTGTGAGACTAATAATCACATAACCCAAGCCAAAATTCATTCAATGAGACTGTTTTAAAAGACTGTCTGAAAACCTCAAATCTGTTCAGCCTGCAACTAAACTGCCAAAGTTTTGATACCAGCTTTACACTTCAGGATGACATCACCATAACATATTTGCAAAAGGCTGGTTTTTTCTAAGCCAAAATAACCACGAAGCTTGTGTTTTCATTGGAAAGCCAAACATTCTAACTATTTTAGAGTGTCTTAAAGAAAAAGCAGTAGGTTACTTTGTCCAGGAGTCCAGGAAGGGACTCTCTTACCTGTAGGAATATATTTTTTGTTGTTTTTCAAGGAGGAAAACATGTACTGTCTTAAGTCTTCCATGTAGGGTAGTTGCACATAGATGAGACACTAAATGAAATGAAGGGAAAAAGAAACATCTAAAAAGAAACAACTGAGCCTGACGTGAAAAATCTAAAGTACCCTAAAAGTGCCCCACCACAGCAATATAATATATCAAAAATCACATGATCTAATATTTGTATGTACCAAAATAATCAAACAAAATATTTATAGAGCAACACAGTTTTAAGCAAAATAAAACAAAGGATTATTTTAAAATACAGCAATGGCTAAACTGTTCAGCTTTGTACTGGCTGAATATAGCTCTCTCAGGTTATCCAGTCCATTTTTCTTGGTGGTTTCCTGTGCAAAGTTCCATCCAGCCAAGCTTTAATTACCCCATCCAGCGGAGCTCTGGGAGGTTTTATCATAGCTTACTGTGTTTCAAAGTCAAAAGTTGTTTTTTGACATTCTCAGCCTAATTTTTTTCTTTATTCAAATACCTCCTCCAGTTCATATCACCCTAAATAATTCCTTTCCATCCTTTATGTTTATACCCTTCAAAAGTCTGAAGACTGTTATGTCCGCCCCCACCTTAGTCATTGCTTAGCCACACTATACATATTTAGCTCTTTGAATAGTCTCTTATAAGCAAGATCAGTGGAAACATATGCTGCATAAATTCTGAAATATTGTGTTGCTTTTGGGTCTCCCAGAAAATTTTTAAATTTTTATTTCAGATATGATTCTGTTGTGCACAGAACTTTCCCTAAAAGGAAAAAAAAAAAAGCCTTAAAAAAAAAAAAAAGTAAAAGCTCCAGGATAACAAAATGAAATTATTACTACGTTATTGAAATAAAAATTATTATTTAAATCTTTAATATACAGGATACTAATATAAACATATTGCATTATTCTTCCATATATTTTTTTCTGGGGAATTTACTTAAAAGTATTTATTACCTCCCAGTTCTGAACTGTTATTATTTTGTAAAATCACTCAAAAAAATCCAAATGATTTCTTCTGCTATTCTACCACTCTGCAAATTCATACGGTTCAATTGCGATCATTTATTAATTGGTATTTGTAAAACATCAGTAAGGAGGGTCTCTAAAGAATGGTAAGAGTGAAATATTACCTCGTATGCATCCTTAATATACGGAAAGGCTACGCCAATCTGCGGGTTACATCTTCTATCAAAAGCATAACGCACTATGGCCACTACTTTCAACTCAGCCAATGCATGGATAAGGGCAGAAAAAGCAACTGCTGCATTCTGGGGGAGGGGAAGAAGAAAGGAGGGAAGGAAGAAGAAGAAAAAAAAAAGGTCTGCAAAATCATACAAGTTCACAATAAAGTCTGTTGAAATACACCTTTCACAGCGAATTTCCACTAAGCATGAAGAGGTCTTAGAAATATTGTAAGACAGAGAGAAAGGCAGGCAAGTTGGACCCCTGAAGGAATACAACAGAGCTCTGCTGGGAAGTTTTTACTTCTAATACTTAGAATAGACCTCTGAATTATTTTAAATATCACAGTGGTGCAGCGAACTGCTGTTCCATGTGAGAACGGACCTAAGTATCAATTCAACTTCTCTATGCCCTTGCACATACATAATATTTACCAGATTCTCATTATTCATGAGATGTGGTACTCCTTTGGAGTCTGATCCAACTCCTTTTGACCTTGATGGGAAATGGATCAAGACTTCTCTAAGCTGCATTAAGAATACTTCTGTTTTATTAACACTGAAAGAATTATCTCAAGCACCGCTACAATTTTTTTCTGTTCTATGGCAAAACACCTTCAGTATTAAACTTTTGTTCACCTTACCTCATCATCTTTTGCTGCAAAGACCTTGAGAACCTGGTTGCCCATGTAGTACTGCCTCCGGATCTACAGATTCAAATGGTCACATGTTAGCTTGATCTAAGACAAATGTCATTAATGTAACTGGAACCAATTAAATTATGAAACAATCAAGATATTATTCATGTGAAAAAGCTGCAGAATTTAATTCCTGCGCATAGAGGTTCAATTCCTGCATATTTTTCATGTTTGAATTTATCATACAATATAGATATTCAGTCATATTCTGCAGTATTGACGGGAGGGAGTGAGAGACAATGCTAATCACAGTCATTACCAGTCTGAGTAATACTGCAGTAATTCAAAAGTCATCATGGAAAGTCACCTAAACTTTACCAGCAAAGATGTGCCAAACAGATGCTGAAAAAAAAGTCATATCCCAAGTTAACAAAGTTATTTCAACAGCAACCTGAGTATACACAGCTGTGCTGGCAAAGGAGCACTTCTGTTAGCAGAGTTTTGTCAGCTGTGTTCATGGACAGCATAAAAAAAAAAAAAAAAACCAAAAAAACCCAACAGAAAACAAAAAAACCACCCCAGGTTCATTAAGGGGCCTTCCTGGAATAGCTGGAGCTAGAGGCTGAGACACACCCAAGAGCAACACTGCAATTGTGAAAAACCTGTCACAGAGAGTCTGCACACTGTTATGAACATTGGTTAAAATGTCACAGGAAAAGCAAGAAAAGTACTGATTTCTCTTTGTTAAAGAAAATCTCTTCACATTACTAAACAACGAAACTCCAGGTAGCCTGGAGATAGTGTACATTACTAAAATGCTGCTGAAGTCAGTGACAACTTGCCCCAGAGCAGATCTGTTTCATGGATTACAGTATGATTCTTGAACTCAGATTACTGTACCTGCAGTTATTCTTTACTGATCTTAAAGAACTCGGGCATTTTTATGTTCAGTATAGTATAAATATCTAAATGTGTGTATCACTGCACCTTTTTTTGTTTGCCAAAAATGGTTCCTTTATAGTACTTTCAAGTATTATTTCTTGATTTACATGGCATTGCTTATAAATTAAAAATCAAAGTTTAAGAGGCCTCTGATCTTCTTTCCTGAGGGATGTGAATAACTGAGCAAATAATACGAGGTGGTTCTATTCCTTCTTTAATTATGTATTTGGAGCTGCTCCAGTTTCTCTAGTTAATAATAAATAATCTTTTCTCCAAAGTTTTTACAAGAAACAATTTAATATAAAACATACATTTGAATAGTGTTAGGATTATGACTCCAAACAGTAAAATTCAGGAGCCAAAACATAAGGAAAGTATGGGTCTGGAAAATTCTAGTTGTAGTGGAAAACTTCTCGATACCATTATCTTTACAATATAGTTTTAATCCTGCAAACACACCTGAATAATTTCATTCCATCAAGATCTACACAACTATTATTGGGCATAATTGCTCACACTCCTGTTTACAGGACCAGAGCACACATTATTTAAGATGTAATTTTTATCATGAAATCCAAAGATAGGTGAAGTACATCATAAAAAATATCAAAAGCAACAATGTTTGGTACATTGCAAAGATTTTGCATTGCAAACAATTTGTTAATTCTTTAAGGGATATTTATGTGAATTAAAATGTATTCCTACAACTAGTTTTATGCAGACAGCTTGAACACAAATCACTGTACTACCTGGCCAACAGTGGAAAAAAATATCCCTAAGTGAAAAGACCGCTTACCTACAGGAACATGATGTCTCTCATCCATTTTCCTCTTAACTGTTTCTTATTTCAATGAAGGTCACACTTCAAGTTGAAATAAGAGCCAGCCTCCAGTGTAAGAGAACACAGCGCATGATGAAATACATCTTGCAGAATGCATCTTACTAGCCTGCAGGCTAGTAAGATGTGGGAAAACTGCAAAAATACGTCCCATTGAAACCCTAGGTTCAGACATACAAAGGTTGGATCGAGCTTCTGGTACAGAACTCGGCAGTCTCTGACATATCTCTGCCCTAATCAATTTATGGCATTATAAGCTCAAGAATGAAGCGGTTTCTTGATAGTCACTTTCAGTCCACAGGCTGCTGTGTTACTTAACAGCTTTAAATTCCGGATGTCCTCAAGGAGCAAACAGATTACAGGTCCCATTTAGGCTGGCTTCCCATTTAATAAAAAGAGCTTAAATTCCTGGCTCCTCGGTTACCAATGCGCTTAGGTCAACTGCGCATGAATAGTCTAAGGGCATATCTAGCCTAAGGGTCTCTGTGCCACATGTACAGCTGAGCAGAAAAATGTGGAGTTACATCCATTTGGGAGTCAGCTCCCATGGATATTTCCTTTTGCTATTATCTTTTTTTTTTCCTGGCAAAGGTAATGATTCCTCAAGCCTTTTAAGGTTTCTATTTTGCACAGCCAGTGAGTGAGACATTTCAAAGAAGAACAGGAGGGCTGGGAGCTCTCAGTACAGCAGGAGCAGAGCTGCCCTTTGATTTCCCTAGAGGCTTCAGTTTGCGTGGTGAAGGGGACTGGGTGCAATGAACTGCAGGATCAGTAAACTTTCAGTCACCCTGTGCAGTATCCTGCAGAAGGAAGAGCGGAGGCAGCTTAACATTTCCAGCAATTACTGGCACTCACATTCCTGTACTTCCTCCTCATATATCCCACTTGAAGAAAGGGTTGTTAGGCCTTTGCATTAGGTTTTCCTAATGTTTAAATACTAGCTTTCCAGCAAGAAATCACCGTGTGTTGGGTTGCTTTTATTAAGGTACTCCCTCAATTTAAGTTTCTTGCAACTTCCAGGTAAAAGGGTGCCAAAATTAATCCCACGGGTAAAGTGCATATGCTCACAAACACTAGACATCTGTTGAAATATGGATAGCTTTTGAATGATTTTACTTTCGTCTACACTCTGAACTCTTTGCTACATTTAATTTTTGTCACAGTAGAAACCAGAAGAAAGTCACTGTTTATATACTAATCCTTACGGAATCCTTATGGAAATGAGAATAATGCAAAGAAGAATGCAATAGTTTTCAGGCTTTCTTTAATGTTGATGGGTTTCTTCTGTAAGAAAATGAAAAGAACACACAAACGTGGCTGGACGAAGCCCAAGAAGGTTTCTGCGCAACCTGAACAGAAGATAGATCATCTTCAGCTGCAGATCTCGTGTCACTATTTGAGTTACTGAGATGAAATGATAGTAAAGTACATCTGCAGCCACTTTGTGGAGATCTGAGATCAGTGGCTCCATTTAAATCAAGGGCCCAACAGACATTTATGAACTTTTCTCTGTCACAAGAGTACACAGTGTTTATATCTACTAGAATCAGCAAGTAAAAATCATCCCTGATGGCAGGTGCCTCATTCCCAGTCACTGGAACCCAGTGCAACACCAGTACTTTAGTGAAGCTAAACCAAAATCAGTTTTCTGTAACTACCCAGTAAGTTGAGTGTGGAGAAGTTCAGTACCATACCTGACAGGACCTGCTGAATCCCAAAACAGAAAAACATTTTGCTTCAGTTTTGTATTTCATTTGCTCTTCATCTACTTTGGAAAAAGGAACTATATCACTCCCATAGCGAAACCCTGGAGAACAAGAGAAGAGTATCTGGTAAGCATATGCGCCTACAATTCTAACACTGAAATTAGCTCTCTGAATATTTTAACAATGCATGCATGCCCCACAGCTACACTCTACACACGCTTATCAAATTACTTTCCCTGTTAACAAAAAACCCCCACATACCTCAGATGCATTTTTTGCAGTTGCACTTCTTGTTCATCATTTTTTGCAACATAGTTACTCTTGCAGACAGCAGGAAAGAAAATAAGGGAATGGCGCACCTTACCTAAAGTTATGCTCACAGATTAAATTTAAGCAAACTAACAGAAAAACCCAACACAAACATACCACAAATCATGTACAGGAAATGACACCACAAGGGATTCAGAGAACAAAATGTGCTAACAATGTAAGTGAGATACCTCTTCACATACAATGGAAAACTAAAACGCTCTCGTATGCAGAAGTGGTCCTGCTGGCCTACTCTACATTTCTGTATTTCACTTCCCTTGCCTTACATCACAGGGATATTTTCACAGAATAGAAACCTGTTAGTTTCTCAGAGATATGATCTATTACACCTGCTTATTTCCCCACCTCAAGTTACAGTATCTTCCCTGTAACATCATACTTCATTATACTGTCACAGACTAAGGATTATATCTCCAGGTGAGAAGTAAGCAGAAGGAAGAGGTAAATCCCAGGATGAAGAACCCATATGTATACAAGTTTTCCTGAAAACCAAAAAGCAAATGAACAACGCAAATTTCAGAAAGGCTGCTACAAGCACAGAATATTATCTTACTATGACATTTCTGACAACGTCCATAAGAGTCCATGAGACATCAGCAGCTCTTTAACTACATTGAGTATCACACCATTGATAGACAAATCTTTGGTCTCGTTGGTTAACTTTGAACTGTTCACCACTTCTAAGAAATTTAATCCACTCAGAGAGAGGCTGAAGGTTATAAAAGATTATCTTAACCATGCTAAGTATTCTGCATACCACTACTTTAAATCAAATCTTTCACGGAATTTAAACAGTAAAGCTAATTGTCCCTTGAACACTAACACTTCCTTTAATGGTTTCATCTTCCCAACTGCAGACTAGAGTACTTGCTTACCTAGAAAAAAGCAATACTATGGAAGTATTCATGTATCAGCACAACTGAAGAGCTGAAAACAGCAAAGGTAACATCACTACTCACTAGAGAACTGAGGTAAGGTCCTCTAGAGAATACAGTTTAGGAAGCTGTAGTACCTTCAAGTTCCACCTGGTATTATTATTATTCCTATTACTGGCAAAAGCAAGAACTTTTAAAATTTAACAGTACAAGCCATTAAGCTTTGGTTTGTCTTCAAGGAGCATACAAAGTCATACCTTGAATAGTATCATCTCTCTGAATTTCAGTCTCGTCATCATCATTTAAGCAGTAAACAGTTTCTTTTTGCACATCGTCTTTTCTGAGGGTTTTAGCATCTACGACTGTCCAAGTTTTTTTCACCTTCTCTTCTGTAAGCTTTATGTCAGAATTTAAAAAAAAGAAACATTTAAAATTTCAGTTGGATCCAGAGTGCTTGCCACAACATGAAAAAAACAAAACAAACAAAAACAAACTTAGACCCAGTGCTGGGTTATTTTACAAAGAAGGGACTAATAACGACAGCCCCAAATTTGCATCTGACTGCTACCATAGTGCTTTCAGAACATTGTTTCATCTGTATGACAGCTGTCAAACACTCAAACTATGCCATAACAACTGCATACTTGTCTTAGTTATTCATTAAAATCATGGGCTAGATCATCTGTGTGAGTTTTTAGTCACAGGATAACATGCACTTGCTTGCTACGCATTTTACTTCCCCACCCTATATACTCACATTTTTGACAAAGCACTAAAACATACATTAAAGATTTGAGAAGACTCTGTGTTCATTCAGCTTGTTTGCCCAGTTTTGCATCAGGCTTACTATACTATGACATAAAAATATCCTGTTACTGCAACTTCCTCAAAAGGTAGATAAAGATACAAATTATATTATGGGACCCAGAAGAGAAAGAAGGAATAAATATCAGCAACAAGTGAATTTTGCCAGACTACAGGGAAAGACAAACACTTTCTTTTCTTCTCTACCTAAATGAGACTGATGGTGAACCTAGTAGATGAGAAGAAAAATGGAGAACTGTGCAGAAAACAGAGAAGACAGAACAGACAAGGGCAGTAGATACCACAAGTCTCTACTCCTAGGTCTAATCTCAACTGTCGTATGACCTCAGGCTAGTTGCTTGGTTCCTGTTTTTCATTCTCCCAAGTTTCATTGATTTAGTTTGCAAATACCTCTGGGAAGGGACTCTTACTGTGGCTTTGCACAGGCCTGGCAGAATATCCTTATCAAATAAAAAAAATATTTATGAATAAGTATAAACAGAAAGCTGGCATCAGAGAGCTCTTCCAGCACTAAGAAGCCTATCTTTCAGAAATCAGATGCATTTCAACTTTGTGATACATCTTCTTGAAACCTTGCACTGTTGGCTAGACTCCTACTTTGAGGTTCAAATAAGCCAAATAATCTCCATCTCACCAGATCCATCATTACCACCACACTATATGGTTGCCTCGTAATTATGCAGTAACTGAGATTTTGCACAACTTCTGTGTTTAAACACAGTTCCTTCCTCCTAGCACTGCGTGAAAGACCCATGCAAACTATAAGGGAAACGGATCGCATGCAAGCTCTGTCAAACAGTACAAAGCGAACAAGCTGAAAGGATGCATGTTTTTCCAAGTCTGAAATAACAACAGATGTGACTTGCAACAAAAGCTGGTAAAACATTTACAGCCAGTGTTTTACACACACGTAAGCATAATTCCTCCAATGCCTAGAAGTTAATAAAAACATTAAGTCTCATTCAACTGTGGGCATTTCACTGATGCCAAATGGAAAGCTTCACACAGGTGCAGCATTCTTAATTAGGCTCGTCAGCTTCAATACCATTAAGTGTCATATTGTGGATAGGAATTATTTCTATTTCTGTACATGATGAATTTTAGTTCTTTAACACATGTGTACAATATGGTAAAGTCAGAGTTGCTGTGGGAACCACAGCTTTAGATGTACTGACTTCTACACATATAAAATCTCTACCATAATTATTTTGGATGTTGTTTTATCTTTTATTTTCTGAGCTTTAAGAAAAAAAAAATGCTGCTGCATCTAACTTGCTGCCCAGGTACACTAAAACATATGATTTTATTAACTTACAGATTTGTAGGCCACAATCCTTATAGACAAATTAGAACCAATAGTTAACTGGCAGGGCCAAGCCACAGGTCTTCTTTCCATTTTCTTAAACATTGAAAGTCGCTCCAGGCTCTCTCTAAATGAAGGAATCGAGAAAACTGAAATGAACTCTTTGGTGAGCTGTAATAAAATATTACAGGCAATACACTCTCTCCTGGGAGATGTGGAAGCCCAACTGTTTCAGCTTAGACTGCATAAAGCATTAGAAAATAAACTGTATGAGTAATCTTGTCACTGTAAGAAAGAAGAGAATGAACAAAAGAGGTGGCACAGTAAATCATTCCCATTTCTAATCTTTATGATGCCGTGACATTAGGGCTTAAAAACAGTATGTCAGGTCTTGTGGGGAAATTACACAATTGCTTATTAAGCATTTTGCATTTATCTCTGCTCACCCAATTAGGATATGTCGCTGGCTGAACAACTCAAATTAGAAAAGGCTTCTCTAAATGGTGAGATGTTTTCTGCAGTGGAAGTGAAGAAATAAAGAATCTATTTTTAATTAACATTATTTTGTTTGTCTGATAATTAACTTCTGGCATTTTTTTTTAAAACGTGGTACTAACAAACTCATTATTTTCATAGCTCTGTTAGAATGAAACAAGTTATTTTGAATATTTCTAGTCCAAACAGTACATTTGCAACTTTATAAAACAGAAAAAAAGGGAATGTTAATGTTTTATTTTAAAAACTATTTACATAATTGCACAACTTTAAGCAACGGAGTCTGAAATTAAAAAGTTGGAAATAAAAATGATTTATAACATCTTATTGTGAAATCAAATAGGCTTAATCTTTGCAGCCCAGAACAGCTTCCGACTAATACAGAGTATGCTAGCTATTCTGCTATAAAATTTAGTGCAGACAAAGGACAAAGAAAATGTTGTCTTTACTGCATGATGAAGCAAAGGTAAAACAGTGCTGACCTCACCATCTTATATCAAGGTAAACAACAAAATGGACCTCTCTTGATTAGAAAGTACTTCTGGCAGAAATTAAGATCAACTCTTTACACATTAGTACAGAATTTAAACTTGCTCTAATTTTTCACTCTCTTCGGATGAGCAATTTTTTTTTTGAAAATTCTAACAGCACCATAATGAAAGGAGAAAATGCACTAGGATTTTATAAGGAGATAAATATTAAACTTCATTTTTTTTCTTGGGGTAAGGAAGGAAGGAAAAATTCCTTTTTCTGGTAAGAGAGACATCAATACAGAGTTTTTTTAAAATAACACCAAATAATTTAATATTTTAAATACTATTTTGTAAAGCTTAAGGTCATGCATTTAAGAACATGTATCTACACTGTTAGAACTACTGCAACATATACAGACAAGAAGAGATGTGAAAATCAAATCCCTAAAAATGTCAAATCCCTAGAAATGCCATACTAGCTCAATTCCTTAACTCTATCCTTTGTTCCTCTTATTTGCAGAAAAATGTTCCCTCTTACCAAACAGGACGAAGCCACTAAATGCCTAGCAAATACACACTTCAACTGGTGTTTTAAAAATATGTTTCTTCTCCTCTGCTCCCCAATCCCTTCCCCCCCAAAAGGTGAACTCAGCAGAAGTGTCTAATGCCTCTTGTCCAAATTTCAGAATACCAACTTCCTTGTTGGCAATACTTCTCCAGGTTCCTCCCCCCTGTACCTTGAAGGCATTATCAAACTCTAAAACAATACAAAAAATTATCACACTTACTTTCCTGGTATGACTCATTTATTTTCATGAGAGTTAAATCTTTTTTTCATTATTTCTTTATTACCAGCAGCAATAATGAAAAGAGGAAAACAGCGTGTCTGAGTTGGTAAATTATCATGACAGTTTTGCAAGGCTAACTTCTTAAAGCTGGATAAGCACCTTAACTACATCTAAAAACCTCACATATTCTTAAACAACTAAAGCTTTAATCTATTAGCCAAATGTCTATTTATCCAAAGATTTTGGATTTCCCCTGAAACCATGGCACAAAGATAGCTATACAGTAGCAGGAGTCTGTGATAGAAAACACAAAGAAGGGGCCAAACCACATAGTAGCTTCATGCATATGGATTATCCTGAAGGATAACTGGGCCCAGAAAGATACTGCTTTTCTGTGTCTTTTTTCTGTGTTTTTCTGTCTCTTGATGCAGTAACAAAGCTTTTTCTTTTTTTTTTTTTTAAACTGTTTTGCAAAAAGACTCAGGCTTCTCTGTTGGGTAGCACAGAATAAATAGACAGTGATGCTCACGTGTTTCTCCACCAATTCACACGAACGCTCAGATAACAGTAACTTGCCACTGAGACAAAGCAGATCAGTTTGGCAGGGTGAGGGAAGGAAACCCCACAAATAAAATGATGAATAACAATATGCAAACCTACAGGTACCACTCTCATCTAATGACCCCATACAACTAGAAATTACATGCGACAATCACATTACAGCTACAAACTAATAAGCTTCCTGAAAATATGTTGTCTAAAAACTCACTTCATAATTATAGATTGGAACTACTATGACTGTAAAAATCAGACTTTTGTAAGACATGATTTACTCCGGAGCACACATGCAGTTTTCTTGTTTCTCAACTGGTACATCTGTGTGGAAGAGTCTCATATATACCATTAGCAACAGTTTTCCAGAGACAAACATATTTTTATTGTTTCACTGGGGAGATATCAAGTGTAAAACAATCCTTCAATTCTCCCGTTAGGAATACAGCTAAAACAGTGTATTGTTTGGCACAATGACACAGTAGTCTCTGATTAAAGAGCAGGATTCAAGAAACAACATTAATCGAAATGTCTGTGGGAGTTTGATAAACCAGTGAGCTACAAGTGTGAAACCAAGAAACAAAGGTTACCATTAAATGCAAATGTTTTTACCTGCACCGTATCACATATTCCAACTCTTTCAAAAACATACTTTCAAAATCTCACTTATAAAAACATTCCCTCAAAAATGCTCCCACACTCAAGATACAAGGAAAATTCATTTTTTTCTTTAAATACAGATATACAAGTAAGAGAAAATTCATTTCCCACCAAAATCCGTAAGCTTACCTATTCTAAAGCTGCTGAAGAAGCTATTTGAAAGGTACTGAATATACAGTAAGTGATAAAATTCACTTGCTTCAGCGAAACTGAAAACCAAGTGACTGACTACTAAATTTAATCATTTGGGGGAAGAAATCAGAAAGTAAATTTACAGTGTGATAAAGAAGATTAGCCAACTTTACCTGAAAGTATAAATTTCTTCCAGCCCTCCTTCTTCATCCAAAGTATGCATCAATTTCTTTACCACATGGATGCCTTCCTTCTGCTGCTCAGTTATCCCCTTTCTTGCAAAAGAGTTTCTGTGCACATGAGAATGGGCACTAGCACTTGTACCTCCACCTCCATCATCAGCATCCACTGGAAATGGCAGGCTAAGATCACAAGAAGCCGCAGTTAGTTTATTTTTCTTCTTAACTAAAATAACCAACTAAAAACAAAGCCAAAACTGTATCAGGAGTCACTCTTTAGACATCTAGCTGCAGTCAGATGTATATACAGCTGTAGAGCTTGCAAAACACATGAAGTAATCCTTCAGGTGTACGTAGCTTTAGTAACATCTTGGCTAGTGCATTGCACAAGTTCCGAGTATCACACTTCAGTAAAAATGTGCACCTCCTGGAAGGGGTTAGGAAGCAAAGACAATGCTGATCAGAGAACAAGACCTACAAAGAAAGATGGAACAAAAAGCCTGCAGAGAAGGGAGTGAGAGGGCAGGACAGAGATGTGAGAGTCACTAACTACATAAAAGCTGTTGTGGAAAGGAAGGGAACAATCTGTTCTTCATATTAAGCCTGCGCTCAAATTACATCACGAAGGAGTCAGGTGAGATATTCAAAGAACTGATAAAGGCAGTTCAAACCATGATCTCTGGGACAGACTGCCTGAGGAGGTGGAAGAGTCTCCATCACTGGAAACATTTATAAAAAGATTAGACAAACCCTGTTCAGAAGTGATATACATAGAACCAACATGGGCTGCAGCAGAGGACTGGTTTAGATGACCTGTTAAAGGCCTTTCCAGGCCTGTGATTCTAGGTCAGCTCTAAATGCCAGCAAACAGGTCTTTCTCTGCAGTGGGGCTATTAGATATTTCTGGGATAAATGTTACTTTTTATGAGATTTTAATAGCTTACAACACTAAGTGAATTTCTGGCTGAAAATGACATTTTCCTGCATTTTAAGAATCAGAATTAAAAATTTAGCCAGGGTTTGTAGATAACATGATTTTACTGCTCCTCAAATTATAACATTGAGTTAACTAAGTACAATAACCACAGGAGAGGGAGATGCATATGACTCTACTCTGTTCCCCTGACAATGCCTGCAGATTTTCAACTCTTTTGCCTGATCCCGTTCTGAAAGAACCACATGATACCTTTTACCACATTTCAACAAAGTAAAAGAATTCTAGCATTGTACTATGTTGTCAAAAAAGCAACCTACATTTTATCTAGCTTACTTTCACCTCTTTAGTCCTTATTAAATTTTATCCGTGGAACAACATATAATAAGCAGAGTTAACAATGAGCACAATATAATATCACATACAGCAGAATCAGAGATCAAACTCCTGCAAAGTGTTTGGTCTCTTTTAGGAGGCAACATCCATTGACAGATAGGAAAACTGTATTTTAAAGCCACTATAGGAGCAAAAAGCTTCAGACTCCTGATTCACAGAAGTTAGATTACTTTCATCATACCAAAGCTACACAGTGCTCGGTATGCGCTCCACCCTTGGCAACAGGGAGGAAGACCAACTATCTGCCACAAGTTACAATCTAATCAATAATCAGGGCATGAGAGATGGAAGAACAGGTTGTAACAAAAGAACATGGTTTTGCAAGAAATTATTTTTAACCAGCATCCCAAGAATTATATATTTGTATAGGTATTTCTCAAAGCACCATTTGTTTATGCAGACTGGGAGACAGGGTGTAAATCCGTAGTTGACACTGTAACAACAACATTTCCCTAGTGCTTATATTAGCCATAGGGATTTTCCTTTGCTATGTTGCAGGCAAAGAAAATGAAAAAATGCATCAGAAGTCTCACAGGACAACTAAACTGCAATGTGAACATGTGATGGTAGTGCAAACCTGTATGGAGACGAGGCAGCAGGGGCTTTAAACTGCACTAGCTATCAGAGTAGATAACAGGTCTCTGAAAGACATGTACTCTGGCTGACAGCATGCGCTCAGGTTCATGGTGTTGTGTTTCTACTGCCGATGTTATCAACATAGCTCAAATAAACTAGAAGAGACATGCCAATGCATGTTTCAAGCATGCCTTCTTTTCGCTGTGTAGACAGAACATGAGAATAACCTGACATTTTACATTCGGCCTCTCCCAAGCACAGAAGATTTTCTGTGGAGGATCAAGAGGCATTAGACATTTCTGCTGAATTCACCTTTCAGGGGGGAAGGGATTTTCAGCCAGATTATTCCCATCTACCTTTTCCCTTACACAACCTCCTGTCTATGCCTATATATTAGTTTAACATGCTTTCTAAGAATGCCTCAGTCATCTTGCAGATGGATGCACAAATGGCTTTGATAAATTTATCAAGTTCACAATGTTGCTCCTTAGAGAATGTTGGACTCGGGCAATAAGTACTAAAAATGGTCAGAAGTAAAACAAAAGGTTTAACTTTCTCCAGCAACAAGCAATATAGATTCCAATACCACTATTGATTTTTTTGATCAATGCCTATACCAAGAAAACCAAGGGATTCTGGTCATAATGCTTAAGATACTGCTTCCATCTTCCAACCAAGCCCATCACTACGAACCTATTTTCCTTCTCTTCCCTCTCACTTCCCTCTTGACACCAGAATTATGGTATAAATATTTGCAATACCACTTCATTATTTCTTCCCAGTATCTCTCTTATCTAGAAAGGTCTAGACCGTTGCTGTGACAAGACCACTGTTTCCCAAGCTATTTCTGCCTCATTGTTTCCCACTTCTCTGCTTGTATACAACTTTTGTCTCCTGTTTTAAACTTTGGCTATAAGCTTAACTAGAGAAGAAACCATTATTTTAATGTGTATTTGTACATTACTTAAACAAGGAGACTTAGTTCCTAACTCGAACTCACACACTGTGTAATCCATATAATACCATACCATAATAATACCATATATCTGTATAATTACTTAGAACAATCATATTACATATAGTTAAACCTCTATAGAAACAATACATCAACCACAAAAGCAGGTCCATTAAGATGGCTATTAAAAAAAGAATAATAATTTCCCTATGAAAATGGCAGCGTTTAACAGCCACTTCCATACTTACAAAAATTGAAGCAAAATTCCAGTTTTCTTCAAATTAGCGATGATAATTTCCAGCTGATCCTCACTGACAGGACTGCTAAGGTCTGTAAACAGTTCAATGTGTCTCTTCTCGTACTTCTTTCCTCTTAAAATACCAAAAGAACATTTTATGTGTGTGTTTGTGTGTGCTTGTGTGCGCGTACGTATACATACACATATCTCAAAAATATTATCTAGAAGGCTTTTTTTATATATTCACAAAAATGAAGCTCAAAGTACTATACTTGTAACAAAAAATAAATAAAAGAAGAGGAGATGCCATTCTAAATATGATTGAAATAAACCTATTTGGCAAAAGTTGCTCTTTCTGCTATTGCTAATACTATTTAGGACAAATTAATTTCTTTTATAGGATTTCCTCTACATACACCTCTCCCCCAAAATTGAGGAATGTAGTCCTTTGATTGTATAAATTAACTACATCAAAGCAAGTGGCATTCTCTCAGTTTTCCCCAATGTAGATCTGATGCTACTGAAATACGTTAGGTTGCTATGTATGATATTGAATGTTTTCTTTCCAGCTGTAAACCTGTTCTTGTGAAAGTGTTAAATGTATTTTAAATAGGCGTTGCTGGGGATTTTCCATTCTAGGAAGCTAATTCAGTAGAATCATTGGATAAGAAGGACTTTAAAGCCTACTTAATATGCTAAGCTCTCTCTCAGAAATTAACGTTAAAAATAATGTTCCAACTTGATATGAAGACTTCATCCATGACTATCTTCAGAAGTTAATTTTGCTCTTTGCTCTTATCGAATCTAAACTTACTGACTGGAAAGGCCCACTGTAAAGTCAGTTTAGAATACAACAAGATTAGAAAGTTCTGCCAGCTACAGAACAAAAGCAAATGTCAAGCATAAGTGTGATTTTCTTGATTTTTTCCTCAACAGTATTACCTCAACTGAAAGTAAACCCCATACCAGAGGGTTTGTGCATACTTTACAGGTATTTAAGATTATACTGCTATAAATCCAGTGATTTTAATTCACAACTCAGTTTTAACAGTTAAACTGGTATAGTTTTCCATCCAGATTAGCTTTTATTCATAAAAATACAAACTTGCATCACTGAGTTCAGTCCTCTGTAATCACAATTAGATCATATAATCCTTTTCAAGAGTGTTCAATCTTCATCTTAAAAAAAATTAAGCTTCTCTCCCTTGCTCTGCACTCCTATTAGAGCACCAGTCCACTACCTGTTAGAAACCATCATTTTTATATTCTAAGTATATTCACAGACAACTTTATAATGCTTGTTCTTGTGCCAAAATTATCCTTCAGCTTGAACAGTTTTCTTCCTACTACATATTTTTCTCCCCCACCCTATATATTTACACACTACCACCTATCTCCAGCAGCCTTTATTTTGCGAAGCTGAAGAAACTCAGACTTTCTAGGCTTTTTTTTTAACTTGTAAGATACGCTATTACTCTGATAAATTTAGTATCCCTTTTCGACACCTCTTAACATCTGAATTAATGTTTCTTGAGAACAGATAACAAGAAATGTAACAGTATTTTAAGTGATATCTTCATGCCTTGTACAGTGGCATTAATATTCTCATGTATCTAGTGCAAAACCCTCAGTGGAATCAGAAAGCTCTTAAATTATCTGGAAAAGCTAGATTGCTCCTGGGGACTCTTCAGAGACAGAATCCTGTAGTGATTTTTTTTTTTCTTTTTAAAGCACCTTCCATATTTACACAATACTGCAGTACTGACAAGAAGGCAGATCAGCTCTGACGCTTGGGTTCGGAATTTTTTAAAAGACTGTAGGTTACATACTTACATTGTTTCCTTCTGAAGCAAGTCCATGCATACAATAATTGCATCCAGAACTGAGTAAATTAAAGAAAAATCTCATTTAAAACATGAATCATGTCACAAAGTGACATAAACTTCTGTTCTCACACCCTCAGACATAGGCATACATGTATTTAGGTTTAACAAACAAACCATTTTTGAACAGAGCATTCTTTAAATATCTACTGTGCAAGAAGTCCCTAAATAGTTTGCCTGTCTTAGGATCTTTTTCCCATTTATTCGATGGAAAAGTAAAAAGACTGTTTCAGGACCCGATCCTTTAACTGTCCATGACAGCCTTGAGGAAGCTGAAGCCCAATGAAAGAATAATCTAATTTTTACAGTTACAACCTTATTTGATATCCACAAATAAAATTTACTTGTATTTTTACTACAGAATATCATTTGCTCATGTTAATTTCCCTTTAAGATATCTGCACCTGACATCTCTTGATAATTTTTTTCTCAGAATAATTTTCAACGCGAACACATTTTTATCACTGTGCTCAAACTTGTTCACTCAAAGACAGAATGACTTTACTCCTGGTAAGATACAATTGACTGGCTGTAGGCTTCTCTGAAACAGCTCCCTCTGACAGAAGAGGCAGCAATTAACTTTTTTTTGGGGAAAAAAAAAAGTTGATTTCTTCCCAGAAAGAGGGAAGACAACAAGGTAAACCGGAACATTTTTTAAGTGAAACATGCAAAGGAACGCTCTTCAGATAGCCTTATTTTAACTCTTCATCCCAAATAGCTAACAACAGAATAAACAATTCAAATTAATAAGTGATACTTGACAATGTTAGAAATACTCCATAATGAAACCAATCTGATAAACCTCAAGTGTATTCTGCTTTGTCTGACTTCTAATACTTCTGCTGACACATGACATATTTTGTAAATAACATGTTTATTTAATGAAAAAGCATGCACTAAGTTCTGCAACACTGTATTTAACAGACATACCTTATTTGAGGCCTACAATTGTATTATTGCTATCTTTTTTCTCTTTAATTAATAGAACACTTCATAAGAGCAACAATTCCCTGAGGCCAAGACTCCATCTGCTACCTTATAAGAATGTCAAAAAGCAGCTAATCTGGTTTTGAACACAATTTACAACACCAAATTAGCTGAACTTTGACTGCAGTTACAACTTCAGTGGCGATTCTGGGCCCATTTCACAATGCTACTTCCTGTCTTCTCTGGAGCTGAATCAGTTTAAGAGGTGTTCTACAACAAAAAGGATACAGTCTGCTTGCTCAGAGCCTGGTTGAATCACATTTTGAATATCCTCCAGCAAATCAAAATCTGGCAGCATCAGCGATCTATGTACTGTAATGTTTTGATATTGATCCCCACTAGCAAGGTCATTCCTAGTACCATCTGTGCCAAACAAAACTACAGCGACTTCATCTTTACTCTCAGCAAAAACCTAGAAAAAAGGAAAATACAAAACAGGTAATAAAAACACAGGTAGATTCATACGTACCTATGTTAAGACAGCAAGCTGAACCAATTTTGCAATGGAGGGTGAGTTATAGTGGATTTACTTTTTCAGTGCTATCACAAATGTAATCCTACTGAAATGTAATCACACACGGAGTTTATTAATTTAGATATAACTAAACAGACTGACATGAGGATATCTGGGATACAACAAACAAAACCGGCTGACTTATTCCTCCAAATGAGTCTTCAGTACAGACAATCTTAAGAATGCTGAAAAGTTTTTGAGAAAAAATTACTTCTTTTTTTCCTAAAAACTTCTTTTGGTCTAAAGAAAAAGAGTGACCAATCGAAGCACCAGATCTCATCCACAAAGTACAGCTGAAACGAAGAGAACTGTTATTCCTGCATGAAAAGAAACTACTCCTTACTCATTTCTCATTTACTTCAATTATTAAGAAATGAGGAAAAAATACTTCACGAATGTAAATGTTTCCTTTTCATTTTTAACATTTTTTTAATCACATGTAAAGTCACAAGTACCTGTCGCTGCAAAAACTTTGTCATAACCTTCTTGGCTTGTTCAAGCGGAGACTCCTCACCAGGAGCAGCATTGCCCATTGCAAACCCCACATCCAGACACAGCACTATGGCTGCCTAAAAAGGAGACACAATATTGAATAAGAATGTAAAAGGGCCAATAGGTCACTGCTTGGTCTAACTCGGGAACGTAAGACTGGCTGTACTACTATGGCTTCCAGCGGCAAAGCCAGAACAACCACTGCTACCAGGGGCGCCTCTGCAGTGAGCCCCAGTGTCTGTAGAATGAGCTACGCTCTTAATGACTTGGAGCATGAAATCCCATTTTAATTTAGGGACTTAAACGCCACAAGCTAGCATAGGAATTTTCATTTCTGATCATTGCTTTAACTGATCTATAAACAACAACGCCTAAGTCTTTCCCTCGATTGATTTACAAACCAGGATGTGAATAAAAATCAAACTGTTTCCTCCGTTTTCTCTTATTCAGCATTTATTAATAATGAATATTATCTGCAATGTATTGTCCATTCAACTAGCTTTGTTAAGTTCCTCTAAATTTTTTCATAGACTCTGCTTATCTTGGTTAACCTCAATAATTGCATCATCCAGGCAGAAGGCAAAGTTTTGCCTTGCCACTGCAAGTGACAAAAAGCCAGTTCACATTTGTAGTCACTGACTAAACCAATTTTTAAAACACACATCAACATCTTTTCTTGTGGACAGCAAGTAACTTAAATTACACTGCCCACAAAAAAAAAAAAAAAAAAAAAAAAAAAAAGGTTTGCCAGAATAGAGGAAAGTTAGATATTTTTTAGTTTGGAGACAGTCACCTCGTTTTAAAATACAAAATATATCCAATTGTCTAAAAGCGAAGCTGCCAGAATGATGGGGGCATTAAAACAGAAGACTAAGAGAAACAAGCTTTATAGTCTGCTTTTCTGAGGACTTACTGCATTTGACTCAGCTACATTTCTCTTCCAGAATGCAGTAAAAATTTACTTTTTTTTAAAGTATTCTGAGATCCTCAACTGGAAATCAAAGTGATCTTTTGCTTTTCCATTCAAATAATACTGCAAAGCTATTTCAAGTAGTGCAAGTCTTCTAAAACCAATAGGAATAAAGGAAATAAATAGACATTAAATTACTGTTATGAGACAAACTTAATGGCAGAGCAGTACAGCATTTCACTGTCTGATGTGTTGTCAACATTTGTTAGGTAATGGAATGAGGAATGCACAAACAGTGCCTGGTCCCTGGATACCTTCAGGTGCTGCACATTAACTATTACTTAATCAACCTGAGTACAAAAAGTACTTTGCTTAACTCTTCTGCTACAATTTTTATGACAGTATGTCTTGATAGATGTTACCAAGATCTACTCTTTTTAGAGTAGCTCCTGAGCCATCACAACTGTTTAAGGCAGTCCCTCTATTGAAGATTTCCAGGTAGGATGAGAGTATCTTAGCCAACCCCTGCCAAACTCTTTTAAGAAGTCTCATTTAGGCTGGCTAAGGTGAACATTTTCTCCTTATATTTTTGGAGACTTCTGAGAAAGTGAGGTAAGAGAGATGAAATGGTCATTTTCCATAAGTGACTTTTTATGAAAAGAGTATACAAAAAAAAAAAAAATTGAAGAACAAATTTCCAACAGTTTAGTACCTGCAAAAAAACCCACACACAGTTGGCACATAAAATAAACATGAGTAAAGAGAAACTGCCTGTTTTGCCTTTTTACTCTGTGCACTTGGCAGCACCTACCATAGTCAGTAATGCTCCCTCTTTCACACAGTAACATGATGGTGAGGCAGATCCATACAGAATCTCACACACATGCTTTGCTCCAGGGCCTACATAAGGGCGCTTATCAGCACATGCCACAACAATGTACATCTTAAAGGCAGCAAAGGGATGAACACAAAGAAAAGATTATAAGATTTGGTCTAATCAATTTTGCATGGGCCCACAAATAGTTCCAAGCACATTTTTAAATACCTGTAAGCAAAAAACTCTGATTCTTTTGTCTCCAGATAGACAGGATTTTTTTTTTTTTTTTAAATATCAAGTAAGTAGGAACTGTTTGCCCAGGATAGATGTCTAATGCTCTGTATCAGCAGTTGCCAACCTATTTTCTCATCTTCCTCCTCTTTCCAGAATACATTTTGTACCTCTCCTAGGTACACAGGTACACCTAGCCATAGGTTTAACTGCCTTCCTCCACATACATAGTACATCCATTCCCAGAAAAGGGCAGGGGAAGAAGAGAGTGAGAAAAAGGGCTGTGTAAAAGAACTCCACAAGACATCCTTCACTCCCAGCGCTCTGCTCCTCATTCACCCTTCACTGGTGGATTGCCTGGGAGCTGGGAATTCATGTCTCTGAGGCAGCCAGGTCTGCACAGAGCCTTGGAGTGGAACAAGGCCAGTAACTGTGGCTGCATGAGGTTGTCACAAGAGCCTTGTTACCGCTCCCCTGCCAGCCCGAGGAATGGCAGTGACAAGGTTCTCCAAAAGCCTCAGTAACTGCAGGCCCTCCTCTGCTTGTCACCATCCTGCCTCAACACACACAATGGTTGGTAGCTGATTTAATCCTATTGCCCAAAAGGGGTAAAATGCTCTTTACAGTTGGCAGGATGAGCACAAAGAAACAGCAGGTGCAGGAATGAAGAGCAACCGTTGTGCTTGAGAGAAAATTATCAAGCATCAGCTGCTAACATGCTCTCCTGAAAGACAGCAAACTCGTAGTCCTGTGCCTGTTCAGCTGTGTAGAACCCTGCTTCAAGACAGGAGCAGGGCGCTTGGCCACAAAGGTTTCTGTGATCCTCCTCTATAGGTCTCTTCATCTGTTATTAACCTCTGTGCATCCCCTCTTTGAGCATCCACTACTGCCATTTTCAGGTGCTGTACACTAAGGTACATTTGTAAGACACCCAGCATGAGTGACTGTAGGACAACGTTGTCACACCTGAACTAACATTAACCTACTTTGTTCAAGTACTGATAAGGGTGATGCCTAAAAGCGCCTGTCCTTATCTCCAACCTCTCAGTGCTGAGGCTAGTTATAATAAAGCTAACTGGGATACAACTACAACAGCATTTTAGTCTGCAAAACAGACAAAACCAATGTTGAGCAGATATTAAACTACTCTGTATCAGAAGAGCTTTTAATACAGCTTTTGCCAGCAGGATTCCTTAAACATACCAAACTATGTTTGGTACAAAGCAAAACTATTTCTACCATGATTTCAGCAAGAGCAATGACTATATCTGCACTGCAGTCAAAAGTGCACCTAAGACAGAAAAACTGAAGTCACTTTGAGTTTGCTAGCTTTGTACCAGTAGGCAACTCAGAGATTAGGAGAGGTTAATGGCCAGGGAATTATTCAGTTTCTTAGATGGGTTTTGTGGCTATGGTTCTTGTGCTGTTTGTTACAAAAACCCACATTTGCTCACTTAAGGCAAGCCTGGGTGTTTCCAGACAAGCTGCAACCCCACGCTGACTGCAGTACAGACAAACTAACAGTGGTAAAACAGTTCCCTGAGGTGTACACCAGCGGACCGGCCACTTTCACCCTACGGAAACGCGCTAACAGAATAAACTCGAGGAGCGGCCGAAGCTCCTGGCGCAGGAGGGGCTGCGGAGACACCGAACTGCGCCACGCGGCCCCCAGAACCGGCGGCGGAACGAGGCCCGCGCGGCGGCCTGAGCCGCGCGTCGCCCCCCGCCCCGGGCGCTCTGCCGAGCCCGGGACAGACGGACGGACGGACACCCACCCGCGGCAGCCCGCCGCGAGGCGCCACCGCGGCCGTTACACGGGGGCTCTCCCCCCGTCCCCCGCCTCGCCGAGGCCCGTCGCAAAGGCCGCCCCTGCGGCAGCCCCTCCGCGCGGCGAGCGGAGGCGGCCCAGAGGCTGACGGGATGCTGGAAGACCCCGCCGGTCCTCCTGCCTCCCTCCCTCACCTTGCCGCCGCTCCGCGCCATCTCGCTCGTTCCGGAAGGCTGTGCGCCGCGCTCAAGGCTCCGGCCGGCAACCCGCCTTGCCGCGTCCCCCGGGTACTCGGCGGCGGCGCCGCGCGTTCCGCGGGAGAGGGGGCGCGGCTGGGGGGGGGGCAGCGCCACCTCGCGGCCGGCCGCGGCGCAGGCGGGGCGAGACAAAGGGACGGGGAGGGGCGGTGGGGGCGGGCGGCCTGGCGCGGGCCCCCTCCCCCGCGCGCGGGTCACGCGCGGCCTCATGACCGTTGGGGCTGCGCGGGCCGTAACCGCCGGGAAGGGGCCCCGGGCCCCACGGACGTGCCGGGTAAGCTGCCTTCAGCCCAGGGACACCCCCCCCCCCCAACCCAGATTTTTATTTATTTATTTTTAACGTATTGGCACAACAGCAGCTTTCTCACAGCATTAACCGAGAGACTCTCTCAGCCAAATCATATCCAGGCTCTTGGATAGAACTGAAGCCTGCTGATTTAAAAGTGTCCAAATATAGATTTTTTTTCACGTATTTCTTGGTAACTGTTGGATATTAAATCAGCAGCAGGGTGTTATAGAGACTAGCACATACTTCACTGCATGTACTGAATGCTACTTCTTGTTCTCTATTACCTTCCCTGTATCCTTTGACAATATCATTACTAGTGTTCCTTTTATTCTCAGTGTATTTCAAAAAACACATTATTATCTTTAATTGTTCTGAAAACGGGCTGGAAAGTGGTGATATTGGTATGCCTGGTTGGAGCAAAAGAGTAAATCTCATATAAACGCATCAAAAACCTTGTACCAGATCACTGACCTTACCAACACGCACACTTCTTTTTTTTTTTTTTTTTTTTTAAATCGAGCCGTGCCTGGAGACAAAATCCCATTTCCCCCCCATCCCACATCACCCTGCTTTGGGGATGTTGCTAATTGAGGGATTCTCTCTTCACAGCACTTTGCATATAAAGGAACAGAGCAGCTTGGCAATGTGAGGAACATGTTATGGGAATACGGGAAAAGCTGTCCGCAGCTCCAGGAGAGAGTTGTGCATTGGCTTGCTGAATCTGTCTCTAAGGCGATTTCAGATTAATCAACCAAGGCAATCAGGTCTGCCTATTATTACTATTATTATTATTACTGAGGTTATCTTAGTCCCTAGAAGAGCTTGTCACAGACTAAAAGCCCATTGGGCTAGCAGTCGTACAATCCTGCATCCCAACTGGTGCCTGACATAGAGAACTTGCAGTCTAGGTGTAAAACGAGATGTACACAGACACGTACCAGAAAGTAAGGAGTAACAAGAATTGATCAACTTCATCAGCAGTGGCCTTTCACACACCAGCAGCAAAGCATTTTTTTCAAAGCATCATAATCAATAAACATTTTATTTTTAACTATTTTATGCCAGAGTTAGGGAGTAAAAGCCCAGCCCTGACTGCTGGCACAAAGTATGGACACAAAACCTTTCACAGTCCTCCCAGAATTCTAGATTTGACACAAAAACTGAGTCCCAGGCTTTGGTCCAAGCTCTCATAGCTAGAGCCTTAATTGCAAATGTTACCCACAGAGACATAAATTGGGCATCGACTAGGAACCTCTGCTCTGCTTTGCGGGAAGGTTAGCATGCCTGGCCCAGGTACAGCATTCTGTTCCCTTATGAAGTCTGAGTGAAACTAATGAGACCATGAAACTCCATCTGTGATCTTCCTGTGCATTAGCTCTCAACCTGGCATAAGTGGGGTCTTATAACTCTCTTGCTGAAATACACAAACAATAAACCCAAACATTCCCCTGTCACACCCCCATGCTGCCAAATTCCCTCAGCTATTTCCAACACTCAAAGGAAAACTGGCTAATCATTTCTGAAACAAACTTTAATCGCCATTTCCTTTTCCCTTGCAAGTCTGCACAGAGCTCCCTTGTAGATAGTCATCAGATTTGATTAATGAACTCCATCTGGGGACACTGGGACTTTGTTAGCCTGGATTAAGACTTGAAGATCTTTGCTTATAAATGCTTGCCAAAAGATGCTTGTGATTAATCGGCTATTTTCATTTTACAGATTGCCAGTCTCTGGGTATAAATACTAAATATGTGAAATCTCCCTGGACTCAGCTACCCAGGGTGATCAGCTGCAACCCATCTGCAACAAAGTGAGTCAGACCTCAGCCCCAGTGAGTTTCTCACTCATTTCTCTGCCTACTCCTTTTTTATTTGCTTTTCTTCTCTACCTCAAAACTAAGCCTGGATTGAATGAGTACAGTCTCGGGACAATAGCTATGAGGGACCTGCCTTTTGTTTAACTTGACTTGATGCCTTTACAAGACAGCAGGGAAAATGGCTTCCCTGTTTTGTTACAAGGAGAAATGTATTATCCAGAGAGTTGCAGCTGGCACCCAGCTGCTTATGGCAGCTCTGAGCAAATGTGAATGGCTTCAGTGTAAAAGCAAAAAGACCACTTTACTTTTTTCCCTCTTGGAGCAATTGCCCACAGGGTAAAACTTTGTACAAATGTCTAGTGGAAAGGGGAATGGACACTGTGACACCAAACAGCTTTGTATTTATACTAATACAAGCTTGGCAGCAAGCTGAAAGACAAAGTAAACAGGGAATTGGCACCCAAAGCAAAGCAGGGCTTAGAAACGCATCTGTTAGCGTCTTCCTGCAGTGGGCTTCATACAGTAGCACGAGGTATGCACAGTTGTCTTTTCCCAAGAGAGCTTTCCAAACACCTGCTTGCAAGCACAAGCCAAAATTGTGCAGCAGACCAACCCAAGTATTTATTTTCTCTGTTTAGTGACTCCTGATGGTCCTCGCAGGAGATGCAAGTATAACACACTGTCTTTGCCTAGTTGCTTCTGTGGAATACACCTGGGGGAAAGATCTCAAACACTGATCTCTAAAGCAAAACTGGTTCTTGGCTTTGAGGATCAGCTGTAATCCTGCTGCAAGTCTGCTGGACTTGTCCTCTGGCTGAATATGACTCACGAATACTTGGTACATCACAAAACCGTGCCTTTAAAAAACTTTAAAAAAAGTGTGTGTGTGTATGTGTTTATATATTTCTTGGGATTTAACAATTCCCATCTGTTGGTGTACCTGCCCAGTCCATTCTCATTTCAGCTCATGCAATGAAAGCAAATGACTGTACTTGGAAACATATGGAAACTATTGTGCTAGGAGTATTTAGCAAAGCTAAGTAGGAAGGATTATACCACACTATCCAACCTCACCTGAAAATGTAGAAGAAAAACATAAAGAGGGATATTAAGTTAAGAGAATGTATTCATTCAGAGTGTGCCATGCCAGATACATTCGAGGGCCTCACAAGCTGTGGTGGATGGATGGATCACTGCTGATACACAAACTACTTCAAAGCAGCACACACACAACTCCTAGCCCCACATCACCACAGAGGAGATAGGGAATACTTCAGAAATAGTTCCACAAATCCTTCTGCATAAAGCTGAGAGACTCTGAGGTCCCCATGTTCGCAGTTCCTCTTTTCCTCCTCCCTGCCCTCATCCCAGCTGCTCAATTTACAACCTCCTTTTTCCCCCTCTGACCAGTCCCTTTCCTCTTCTCCAAACTATTCAGTTAAACAACATGTCTGAGGAGGAGAGAAAACCTCCACTAGGTATAATACTTCATCAGAGGTCTTACTAGGTGCCACAGAAAGGGAAAGGATGAAGTCACAAGTCAACTCCGCTTACAGTCCCATTCCCCAGTATAATACTTGCCTTTTCATACTGTCATGGACTCACAGTGAGAATCACGGTCTTCTGTAACACCCAGATACTGTTCTGCAGAATTGCTGATTGTCCAGTAGTTCTTCCACCTGATTTCAAAGAGTTAGTTATTCCTGATGAATAGAGCTATACATTGGTCTTTAACAAATTGTCTTATTTTTCTTTCAGACCATTTCTGAAATTTCTCAAGTTCGTTTCAATTTCTAGTCTTATCTACCATTGTGCTTACCATCCCTCTCAGTTTGGTGGTGCTTTCAGATTTCACAAGCATATCTTGTCTTCAGTCTAGTCACTAATGAATTGTGCGTGGCCCGAGATGGACACCTCTGGGAATAACCACTAAATACATGGTGACTATGGGCCATTACAAGCTGCTCTCTGCATACAGTGTTCTAACCACTTTTGCAGCCACTTCAAAATAGGTGGCAGTTTCCTAGACTGCTTATGAGAATGTCATTTCAAACAGCATCAAAGCCTTATTTAAATCAAGGTAGATAACATCATGCTCTTCTCACCAACCCCAAAAAACTGTTACACTATCACAAAAGAAAATTAGGTTGATTTGACACCATTTGTTTTTTTAAAAAATTCTTTACTTATTTCCTTATTATCTTCTGAGCATCTATAAAAGGTTTGATTTATTTGTTATGCTGTCCTCAAGGAACTGAAGGGAGCATAAGCGGTCAATAACTCCTTAACCATCTTTGCTTTCCTCTCTCCCATGCCTTTTTAAAAGTAGATGCTGTATTTGCTCTTTTCTGATTTCTGTAATCAGCTATCTTTTCAAGGAAAATCATTATTACTGCTGAGATTGCTTTAGCCAGTTTTCTATTTGTCTTGACTGAAGTTCACCTGGCTCAGGTGATTTGAAAACACCACCTTTAATTAAGCACACTCTTACTTACTCTTTTCCTATTTTACCTTGAATTGTTACCTTTTGCTGCTCGTGTTAACTTTGTTGCTTCCTGATCACAGCTGACCTCTATAAACAGAAAGTCTTATATAGCTGTCAATTATTTAATTAGCTCAAGTGGCAGAAGCCTATGCTGTAGGTCCAAATGTTTCAGTTCAGCTAATGACCCATGTGGCTGCCAGGATATAATGAAATGGGCTGTCTATATAATGGAATTTCAGCTGGTCAGCTTTTATTTCTTTATTGTCAAATTATTTTCTTAGAGAAGTAATGAGAAGATTAAAGTTTAAAGTCCAACTCCAAAAAGAAATTCTGTAGTTGTAGCTTCTCCTGTAACCTTAACCAAGCACTCTGTGTCTACATATAGATGTATACACATATCTACATATACTGTGTCTATTGTAATACAACTTTAATTATAGGAGCATGTACTTTCTTGTTCCATGATGCCCTTCTTTCAATACATACAATAGTCTGTGTTCTAGGACCAAATCAAGGCTGTACAATGAAGGAGTCGTAAGACTCTGAATTCCTTTGTTAGAGAAATTAGAAGGTGTAAAGGGAGCAAAGCCAGGAAAAATGAGGAAATTCTTATGATTACAATTATGGTAACTGAATGATTCTTGAATTAAATTCTCTCTTTTCATTCAGCAGATTGACAGTGTTATGATTTACACACTGCTTAAATCCAAGTCTCTTGCCACTGGGCACTAGTTATGTGGGCCACATTTTCTAGTGCTCGGTTTGAGATACTGGTCAGATCTGAAAAAATGCTGAACACTTACAGGTGCTCATGAAAGGAGCTTTGCTTTCAGCACAGAAAATACCTTATTATGCTAAATATTCTGAAAAATCAGCTGCAAGGCATTTCAAAGGGGCGCAGAGACTTAGTACATGTTTCTAGGTTTTAAAGTCCTTGTGCCTTTGTTGCCACATGTGAGCTCAGGGACATCAACATTATGTCACATGCTATTGCAAAAATAAATGCATTAGTATTTATGAAGCACTTAGGTAGATGCTACAGTGACATATGTTTTTGGGGGACTGCTTTGAATGATCTGTGGTAAAATCGCCTTTGGCCATATTTTGAATGATCTGTGCTAAAACAAAATACTAGATGGCCTGCTTATTAAATACTTTCCCGTGTCCCCACTACATAAGCTTGGCACACCAGAGAAAGAATAGCATGTACTCCCATGATTAAAGATTGCTTCAGAATGCATAACCATAAGGAATGGAGGAGGGGGGAGGTAATTTTATATGGGTATGTTTAAAATTGGCATGATGTAACTTCTTAGTATTTGCCATTGTACCTTCATGATGTTCAAACTGTTCTTTTGGATGCCTTTATAAGATGGAAAAAAACATTGCAGTGGGCTTTTTTCCCCAATTTTCAGTTCAGCCACTGGATGGCAACATGATCACAGTCACCTAGACAGATGAAGCACTACCGCCTGGGGAATTAGGCAGCGTGCACCCAGCAAGTACCAAGTTCAGCAAAGGGATTTCTGCATAAAGGTACAAAAGAAATCAGGCAATAGCAACAAATATTATTATTTTATTTGTATTTTTACATTGTTCTTTTTTGGAAGTTAAATTTTAAAAATTCTTTCTACATCTAAAATCTGTTAATCTGGGTTTCTGCTTAGGGTGATGTTTTCATGAGTTCTAAATCCCTGGATTAGCCAAAGGATTTCTGAAGGAAACTATGAGAGGCCCACTCGGCCTGGTATCATGAGAAGTGAAATATTTCCCATTGTTAAGTAACTGAAAACCTAACACGTTTCTACTCTTGAAATAACTCTAGCAGACTTTTCTGGATTAGCTGTTAAATACATTACAACATAGGATTTCTTTGCTACATTTTAGAGGACTATCAGCAGTTTAGCGTCTGATTCCTTTATAATTTATAGAAATGGTTTGGTCAGATTGAACTCCAGAGAACCTGGGTCCTGGAGAGCACCTGAGAGTTCATGTCAGAGCTGGTTGCATTTGGGAGAGCAAAAATCCAGCAGAAGTGTATCAGGTAGAGAGTATTTGAAAGAAGTTAAGTTTTAGGAAGAGGTAATAAAAACAGAGCTGACACCAAGCAAATGAAATGGCACCTTAGAACTCAGGGGAAAACACAGGCCACATTATAGGATATAACAAAACAGAACAACGTTTAGCCCAGAAGTCTCATACTGGCTACTACTATTTCAGACTGAATTATCTCAGAAGCAAAATCTCATCTATCTTGTTCTCCACATGCTCTTGGTTTCACAATCTTTATCTTACTTCACTCTCTGCAATAAGTTTTTGTTTGTTGCCATTAGCAATCCAGCTGCGTTTTCTGTGTCTCTGGAAAATGCTCTCATGCAGTGGGGTTGTTCTGGACAACACAGCAAAGATAACTCGTTCTGTGAAGCATTTGCTTTGTGGATGCATAAGTATAAGCCTTTAATATCCTTTCCAGCCTCCCCCCACCAGCAGCATGCGTGGATGAATGCACACACACACATGCTCTAGCTAGTGGTACAGTTTAATCCTCATAGCACAGGGATTTGTTTCTTATCCATCAAACTGGCCTGTGGGAAGGGACAGGGAGAGTCTGCATCTGATCGAACCTCAGCTGCTGACTGAGGCCTTTTCCCAGCAGGAAAAGAGGATCCCATTTTAAATCCCCATTTGTCTGCCTGCACCTGGAAGCAGACTGAAATAAAGCTGGAAAGGTGGAAGTTTGGATGTTTAAAGAAACATCTACATTAATGCACCTTTCAGTGAAGCATTGTGAGCGTGGAGGACAGGACATCACTTTTTAAATCTTCTAATTTGTGTGAGTTCCAAGTTTGTACAGCTTGGACTGTTGGGTTACAAAGCAGCAGTGTGAAGGAGGGAGCCCAGAGCTGCTGTTTGAGGAGGAAAGAAGAATGACTTAAGTTTGTTTTTATTTATGTGAACTGTTACTAAACCATGACACTAACAGGTATGTGACAGTGTCAAATGAAGGGGCAGGGGAAGAATAATTTTACATTTTCCTCGTCAGTTACTTTTTGCAGGAATTTCTTGGCAGAGGGAGGGAAGTAGGCAGGATGACAAATGCTGACTTTTTTTTTTTTCTACTAGACAAGGCAGATGTTCAGATTTGTATAATGTTCTATTGAAATAAATGGCAAATGTAGCCATCAAAAGAGACTTGATTTTAGAGTGAAACTGGAGCCTCAGAGCAATCCTGCTGTAATATCAAGGCTGGGTAAAGTTACAACCACCAAGTGAAACTCTTGTCTTAGAGGCTGTTTCAGTATTAGAATTCACTGCCTCAGCGGTGTGTAATTGCACTGTAGAGGAGTCACTACTATTATTTGCTTTTGGTCACTGAAGAGTAACTCTACTGACATATATTAGGTGAGACCTGAGATGTCATTTAGGAATGACACTACATGTGCCCTGGGATGATATGACCTGCTGCATTACATATTTCTAATTTTTTTTTTACTACATGGAGATACTAAGACTTACTTCTGCTCATTTCTGAAGTCACAGGGGAACTTGTTTGAATAAATTAGTGAAGGCTGTATAAAATTACTTGTGTTTATTAATTCTGTGCGCAATTTTTTACAGTTAAGATGTTAAGGAAAATCCCTGTTATGATGGAAGGATATACTAGTAATTGCCTGTAATTATACAGGCAGCTTACTACTTATGATGGAAGGATATACTAGTAATTGCCTGTAATTATACAGGCAGCTTACTACAAATATATTTTTAAAAATCAGAAGCTGACACTTTCATAGTCTAGGGCAAGTAATGGGCCTTAGAAAGACAGACTGCTGTCCTAGGCTGACTACCCCAGAAACTGCTGGATTTGTGCCCAGCATTGACACTGTAAAAAACATTCAGTTTACATATAATATTTGGGGTTGTTAGGATCACAACTGCAGGTGATTCAGACAACTGAGCTAGAATAAATTAAGCTACATTTGTGTTAAATCACAGTGAGTGAATTTGCTGTTATTTTGTAATAGAGATAATTGACTCACCCACCTCATCACTGTAGTAGCAGAAGGAATTTGGCAAACATATGAAGATAGTCAAAGGCGTCTCAAAATATATTGGTTTTAATATATATTACTGATGGAGAAACTTATAATAAACCAAACCCTGAGGGCTGTTTTTTTAGTGAAGGTTTTGTGTTTTATCTTACTAAAAGCAAGACCATTTATAACAGAGACAAACACATTGCTGGCCTGACTCAGACTTTCCCTTTATTTTAATGCATTCTGACAGACTTCAGCTACAATGTAATGGCAAGAAATTACGGAGACTGAAGGGTAATGGAACTGGGTGACCAAGGGGGATCCATGAGAGGCCCTCAAGCCTTGTTTCTCTGGACTGCCTGTTCAAATGCAATCGCACTTCACACAGCTATGTGAAAGGACACTTTCGGGGCTTTTTGAAACCCATGGCAAAATACCCTGTTACCAAACAAAATCACACCCATAAGCCCTCCCTCATCATTAAGTGGCTGCCTATTAGAACAGAGATCATGCTTTAGTGGTTAATGCAGGCAAGACTTCATCTAGGTCATGACCCTTCTAATTCACCAAATTAATTGAAAAGTTACCTTTCCAAGTGGATTAGCCCTCTTCTATGAGTACTCTTATTTGGGACAGGTCTGAATTTGCTTCAGCCTCTCTCACTTCTTTGTGAGTTCACATTCCCATTCAGGGAATAATTTCAAATGGACTATTTAACTTCAGAAGTGAATCTGGATTAATCTTCTGACTGCTCCCACATCAACAAATCTTTGGAAAGAAGCAGAAAGGACACTAGTGCCACAGACAATTCACTGCCTGGGACGAAAAGGGTTTGCATAAGCTTTGAGCAAAATGGTGTCCATCCTCATTGTCTCTCTTAAACATTGGTGTAAATACATGCTTCAGTGTGCAAAAGTGGCTTGGAGTGGCTGTGCTTACCTGCCGTACTGGTTGCAGTTTCCGAAAGGTATCTGTGGAGGTGACCACATAGGATCTATGGAGCAGCCCCTGCTGGTAGTCTCTGAATGAGGAATTGCAGGATCCCAGCCTCAGGATTCAAATCACAGGCCTGACAGTTTCGAAGGGTGAATTCAAGAGACTAACTGTGGTCAAAGGCACAGTTAATTCTGTGACTCTTTCATTTCTTAAAGAAATGGGATGGGTAAGTCAGCAGGCAGAATTAGCACCTTATCTCCTCCCTGGTGAAATACAGGGTGCAGTCATACAGGCACATTTTGCTTGGTGCAAAGGTCTTCAAGTCTATACGTCACCTTGCTGGAAACCATGATACTGTAAAATTGTGACCCTTTACCTCAAAGGTGAGAACCCCAAAGCCTAATGATTTAATTCTCTTGGTCCATTACCTCCATCCCATCCTGCCAGACTAAGAAGCTTAATGTCCTTAGCCAGGCTCTTAACTGGATGTAGGAATTCCACAATATACATCTGTCATGCAAGGAATCCTATTCTCTTGGTGGTGTTTTGCAGCAGGTATCACACCAAGAGCACTTTGCTAGTATTTCCAGCTGTTGTGTTGGATATGGCACTGCCAGTTTGATGAAATCATCTGAATCTATTTTAAGGCATTCAGGTAGCCTTTCAGCTCAAAGATCTGTTACACTGAGGCTGGGCTAGACCTCAGCTAGAGATTTCATATGGGGTTTTCCAAAGATTCATGTCTGCTGTTTAGAAGAAAGAAAAAGTCAAGTAAGTGTTTGGCCTATGCTAGCAGGAGGGTAGGACTGTAGAAAGTCTGCATGGGAGAGCACCAAGGGTGTCATTTAATATTTACATACCTCAAGGAGAGAACTTTATTGGCAGATTCTTCTTTTAAACGTTCACAATAGAGACAATTCTGGAGTACTTAGGGGCTGTAAGAAATTTTCCCAGCACAGCTGTGAATAGCAGAACCAAGCCAAAGACACACAGACCATATTTGTAGAGTTAAGTGCACTTCCTATTTTGGTATGGAATTGTATCCCTCTCTGCAGATTCAGATACCCAATGAGTGAAATTAAATCAAAAAGCATTCATTTGTGTGCTATAAAGTAAAAACAAAGAAGAACCCAGACCTCAGAGATAGGACAGTTCTGTATAGACACAGGTCAACAAGAGGTAAAACTGAGAACCATTTCATACGCACCGCAAACTGGGTCTCCAAAGAGAGATGATTTGTAATCAATTGTCAGCAGAGAATGACAGTATCTATCTCATGGCATTGTTTTTAACAAAAAGTCAAGCAGAAGCATGACAGCAATGCTCTTCTAAAGCCAGATACATCTTTATTCTCCACCCAGGCCAGCAAGGATGGAAAGAGGGAATGCAATTAAAAATAACAATCGGCAAACACACACTATCTTTACTTTAAAAAAACATCCAGACTAGAGCAGCCAGAAACACACTCGACAATCAGAATACTAGAATTTCCTGCAGTTTGACAGTGGCACATATGCAGAAATTATTTGTGAGTTTCTGAAAGTAAGGGTAGAACAAGACAAAAACTTGTGCTTTTTTCCTATTACAGCAAGTGATTATGATTATATATCTTGCAGCAGGCAAACAGCTGTGGGGAACAACAGGCAAGAGAGGAAGCTATCCAGAGTTGTTTGGAGAAAAGTTTGAATAAATTTTTTACAAATAGCACCAGAATTAACCTCAAGCTCAAATCTGCCCCAACCAAAATCAGTGGCAGAGCATCCTGACTTCAGCAGGAACAGAGGCAAGTTTGGTTAAGTGTAGAGAAGTAAAAAACACATGATGGATTTTTCCAGTATGTCCCCCAAAAGGTGGCCTCCAAGCAGTTTCAGTATACCCAGAAGCATAGCTGCCATGGCAGAGGGAGCGTAATACGATTTCTTTGACTTTCTTTATGTTTACATAGCTGTAAGAGGCACAGATTTGGTTTTGTCTCTGCTCTAGCAGGCTGTTTGCAATCCTGACAGCAAATCCTGCAGCTCAGCAGACATTTCACATGGCTGTATTCTGTAAATAGCTAGTATTTGTCATTCAAGCCCTCTGTAACCTGAAGGCTCTTTGTACTGCTGACTCCAGTCTTTCCTCTAGCCTTGGTCAGCTGCTGCTTGGCAATGACAACTGAATTGGGCTCTTCTCCCTCTGCAGTGATGCACACTTGCCAGCCATCCTTCCCCCAAACCCACTTGTTTGCCACATGTTGGGTCCAAGGTACACAGTCCCCTCCTTTCAGGCCTGCTGCCTCTAGGCAAAGAGTGAGAAGACTTGCCAATAGGCCTCCCTTCCCAGAGCTTTGTTAAACATCACTTCTTCCCACTCTCCAGCCCTTGTGGGCACCTACCTATTTCCCTGGGGAGGAGATTAAGCAGAGTTGCTGCACTGTGTCAGTATAGACTGCCAGAACTGGGATTACTTATCTTCAGCTTCTCTATTAATTCAGAGGCAAACCAAACTCCCTGATTGAAACAGCCTTGTGAAAGGCATTTCTTTGCTTGAATTGGTTCCAGTGGCACGTGTCAGCTTCTTTGAACCCCACTGAATTACCTGCTATTGCCTCAGAGGTTGGGGTGTGGTTTTCTTTCTCTTTACTGGAAGTGAACTATGGCCTTTAAAGACCCAGCCAGTAAAAACTGAGGCTGGTCCATCAGGAAGCAGCAAACACAGCCTGGCTGTACCTGTGCCCAGGGCCCATCTGCATTGTCAGTAAAGTGTAAGACCAAGCCTGCTCTCCATAGTTGACCTGCATACTGTTCACACTGTCAATTCTCAAACCAGTGCTAAGAGGCAGTTTTGGCTGGACTTCCCAGAAAGGGAGAGACCAAGCATGCAGCAGGGACTTTACTTATTTCTCAACATCAGGCCCAGAGCATCAGACAGACTTGTTTATACATCACAGGTTCCCAAACATCCTGGGACAGCTGGACAGCCAGTCAGTGTAACCTTGAGATCATCCTTGAAATGCAACACAAGGCTTGAGTTCCTGTGAAATACAGTTTCTGCATGTTTCTTTTTAACATCCTAAAACTAGGGCAGCTCCCCCTCTAGTAGGGAGCTTGGGGAAGTGAAACATCTATATAGACATGAATGACTGTGCAGCCTATACTGACTGCACACTATGAAATATCTACCTACACGCATGCAAATGGTGGGCCCTTCTGGGTCAGGGGCAGAGCCAGACTTTCTAGCAGCACCAGCTGAACTAGAGCACTCAAAATTATGGATGTTTCAGGCATTTGTAACTCAGTCACCATTACAGTCTATTATACGTCTCTCTAAATTTCCTCATGTGCCCTCCTTAGGCCCAAAACCCAACAGTCCAATGCCAATCCAGAAAAAGAACTTTTCTGCTAGTGATTTTTTAAATAGACAACTAAAATTTCTCCAGCCTATGGGGGCCATCTCAGCCTGGCTGGGATGCCATGCAAAGTTCCAAAATTGGAAAACCAATTATGAAAATGAGACATGAGTGGAGGAGGAAATATAATCCATTGCTCTTCCATATAGTTAACCAGGAAGTGAGGGAGGGGAGATTTCCAGAGCTGAGACACTAATGCAGTTTGTACTTGCAGTAACAGATGTGGGCTCAGGGACTTCCCCAATCTGAAAGAGCAATTCAGCATCTCTTCTGTAAGGGCAACTTGAAAAACAACCATTTCAGTGAGACTTTCCAGTTGCAAGCACTGTCAAATCTGCAACCCTAAATACACATGCCACCAGTCCACACATAAATGGCAGTGACATTCAGATTGACCATCCCTCCTCAGGGTAGATGTTTCTGACTTATATTGCAACTGTTCTGACTGCAGGCTCTCGGTTGTTCTCTTGCTGAAGACTCCTGAAGCCCATTCCTTCCTAGGAGTGCACTTATCAAGAGATCAAATGCAAGTGCATCCTAATCACATATATGTGCACCTGCTGTAACCTGAGGTTCTTGGTGACATGTCTGCCACACGATCGGATTACCACACATTGCATTACACAGCAAGCCCTAAACTTTGATCATGTGATGGATACATTTCAGGTCAGTGTATGTGTCATGTGCTTTTATCAGGAGCTATACAGTCTTCTCCCACTGAAAGCCTGGGCACAAGTATTGTAGTAGTCTATCTTTCAAACTCTGACACTGTCTCAGCAGTTAGCCTACCTGGAAGGTTTGTTCATTTGTCTGAATGGCTGAAAAAGTTTTGCCAGCTGTAACCCTTTCTAGGAAAACCCCTTCTAGGAAGAATTCCTTTCTAGGAATATCACACACATTGCAACTTAGCCTACACCTCTGAATGAGTTCCTGTCTCCTAAAATTCATCTCCTGAGTAGAGACTTATTCTCACTGGGTCTACAGTTCACTGTTATCTTCTATTTCCTAAGAGTAACTTTACAAAAGCAGGCTAGCAGGCTTTTCAGCATATATCCCTGCCATCCCACATACATCCCCAACCCCATGGACCTGGATTTTCTCACTATTCTACAAAGTTGTAATTAGCTAAAACAGATGACAAGTCATTGGAGAGCCATGCACCTCCCCACCCAGACCACAAACAGCTAGCACACTTGCATTCTGTGACATTTAAAGAGCACTCCAAGCCCAGTATTTTATTTTTTATATTTTTGTTTAAATATATTTATATATAAAAAATCAGTTATTTTCTAGGTGAAAACCACTTGCTTATGACCAAAAGAGTCAGCCAGGACAAAGGCTCAGACTGCTGAAGTCTCAACTCCCTGCGCAGAGCTCTTACCAGAGAGACTACCTGAGATATTGTCAGAATCTAGCAGCTCAACAATGCTGTAGGGAGAGCAATCTTCCAAACCTAGCTTGCTGCAGAGCCAGCCACAGAAGCCCTTCTCCATATCCCTGACAGCATGCCACCAGTCCCCAAAGGACCATGTTACCTGGGTCACAGCTGAGTACAGGCCTAGGGAAAAAGACACAACCATGATTATAATTGGATAGAAGATGATCAAAAAGGGGCAAAAGGTGATTTTGTGCCAGAAGGTCCTCTCTTCATTGTACACCAAGAAGATGTTGTACCATGTAATGGTTCCATAGTAGAATGAAACCACAAAGGACACTACAAAAATGATGGGGAGGCAGATAATGGTCCAGAGGATGATGTGAGGACCTCTGTCCAGCCCAACATCACATGTCTTTTTCTTCTCAGGTACGTCCTCTTTAGGAGGTTCCTTTGACTTAGCCAGTTCCTGCAGCTCTTTATCTGTTAGTGTTACATGGATGTCCACCATCTGACCCTTCTTCTTTCCCCTGGTGATTGTTCCAGTCAAGGTGACATATCGGCTGTCTAAAGGCATACTCCAGACACCTACAAACACAGATAAACTCATCAACATTAGATTTTTTTTTTAGTGCAGAATATTTTTTGTAAGTAAGTTCCCAAAGACCATGAACAGAATCAGATAGTACAGAGGGAGTTATATTGTATTTAGCAATACAAAAAAAGATGGGACACAAAAAACAATACAGTATAAAGAAGATGTCACAGAAGAAAATGGAAGAAAAGCTAATAAGGGGGAAGACAGGAATTGTAGATGGCAAAAAGCAAGACTCTAGCATCTGCACTGGGGACAGTATGTTAAGAGAAAGGGCTGAAGAAACTTACAGGAAAGAGATGAGACAGAAATGAAAGTGACCCAAAAAATGATGTGCCTATTTTCTCTCTGGTCAGATTACTTCCAGAATAGCATGGATGCTTGGGATGAATTAGCTAAATACAAAAAAGGCTTTTGTTATGGAATAAGCATATCCACCCATGGAGTTATCCTGGAATAGCTATTATTCCACTTTAAGTTTGCAATATATCTCAATCCAAATTAATTTTCAAAGCTTAGAAAACTCTAAAGAAGTCTCATACAATTACATTCTCATTCTAATGGGTCAAGAAAGGCACCAGACAGGAAAGTGTTGGGATGTGTGCTGAAGTCACAGACTGCCTTAGCTTCCAAGTGACATTGGCTTAGATGGCCCCTGCAGTGGTATTAAGCACAAGCTCAATGGGACTGAAATATGCTTCTTCCTGGACTTAATTCTGACTAGCCTGGAACGCAGTCTTCAGAGGCTTTTCAAGTGAGGCTGGGCAGTCTGAGGTGGCCCATAAAAACAGGAAGCCAGCAGAAAAGCATGAGGATAGGGCTTAGGATCCTAGACTGTGGCCTTAGATATTTTGTTGTGGCTGAAGGACCAGGAGCGTGCATTCACATTTATGCCCCTCTGAGGCTGCACTGCCTCACAAGAGGATCAGCCATCAGGCCTGCTTCCCATGCTTCTTCCCCACAAGGGTATCCGGAACAGACATCAGAGATGAAAATGGCTCTGAGAGGCCCCATGATGGCCTAGCCAAGTAATCACTCTTAAAAGGGAACTGTGCTGAGAATATGCAAACAGAAGGCAACAGTAAAAAGTCTCTGAGATAATGAGTAAAACTCTCTAGCAAAGGTAGAGCTGCTAAATCTACCTACTTCCATCCTTTCACTTAATGTGAAGCTGTTTTAGGAAGGGACAGGAGCTTGATCACAGCATCATTGATATAAAGCACGCACAGCATTTTTCTGGATCAGCCCTAACCTGCATGTACATTTAAAACCAACAGCAGGGCAACAACCGCCCTCTGCAAAGAACTACAGGAGACACCCCAAACCAGTCCATAGTGCTTTTTATTTCAGAGCATGTTCATGTATGAACTCAAACTCTGCTTGTCTAGTCTCAGGAAGACGTGGTCCCACACTCACTTCAATCTGATCTAAGTTCACACTGGCACCAAAAAGGGTGGCTCTGCCCTCACCTCCCCTCTGCCCAGTCCTGCATTCCTGCCCAAGGTCAGCAATGCAAGGCAGGAACAGACCAAGGAAGGAAACCCAGCGTTTCTGTGCCCTACCTCAGTAAAGCTGAAGCTTGCGAATCCAAGCAGAGGTTTAAAAAAGGACAAATTTCCCCAAATGCAGGTATTTCTGACCTTTATCTTTTCTGACCCTTTAAAATAGCAGCAAGAGCTCGAACCTTTTATTTTCCTGCACTCTGTCTTGGTGATCAGTGACTGGTCTATGGAAAGGGGATGTTCCCAGGCATACGTACCATCCGCCATGGAATGACCCAGGAACTTGGAGCCTTCCTCGGAGCTCCTCTCCCCTCCTTCTTCATCTGCCTGCTCTTCTTCCACCTTATTCTCGTTCTCTGACCGATATACTATTATTGACTCAGGACGGGACTCTTTCTTCTTCTTTTTCCTCCGGTCCATAGTAGCTTCTCCATCAAAGGTGACAGTCGTTGCCACAGCCCTCCTCACAGAGCCGCGGCGAGGGCTCTGGGTTCCAGGCTTGTTCTCTTTCTGCACTGTCTCCTCCATCCCACTGTTGCTCTCAAGCATCTCACTTGGCATCTTTTGGCACGTTTCCCACCTACCAGCACCTGCACCTAGAAATCATTGATATCTAATGGTTCCAGGGATGCTTTGTTTCATGAAGATGCCCCACTGCTGACATCCAAACTATGCACTCCATTCCCAGCCTAAAATGAGAAAGAAGGCTGAAAAAGACGGTGTCTATTTCATACCAAATAGAAAAAATTGCCAGAACAGAACTTTCCTGTAAAGGGTTACTTCCATCTGGTTTAAATGTCATGTAAAATCTTTATTACTGTCTTGTACATCAATTTTAATACACAGATACATGTTTTGTAGTATCACCTAATCCTGATTCCTAACTTCTAATTTTAAATATAAGAAAGAAAAGCCACTCTAAGAGGAAAGAATATTAACATTTACAAAAAGAGATTAAACAAGCACAGCTTATTGGTTGATTTTAACATTCCTCTGCAGTGCTGGAAGCAAAGGAGAAGACAATAGGTTTGGCCCAAACACAGGACAATGAAAAAAATGAAACCACAGATGAAGATTAAGTTGACTAATTAAGGGACTGGCCTAGATTAGAGACAATTGCAACAGAAACACTGTGTTCATATGGCATTACAATAGCTATATTGGTGCCAGCCTTTCTAATTTTGAGTGTGTTCTGATTTATTGTCCATTACAAGGATATTACAAATAGTAATCAAATGAGGCCAAAATGAATGACATTTCAAACCTCTCCAAATTAGCATTATGCAGGTCTTAAAGCTGAAATTGCTACCAAGATGACTTTACTGGGGAGGAAATTTGAAATCACAGCAAAATCATTTGACTTTGCAGGAAAAAAAAAACTTTACAAATCTATAAAACAAATTTAATGGCTCAGTTTTTACTCTTCATTCAAGCAAAACTACTAGTAAGTGACACTGGTATCTGTGGGAATGCTGCCTAAGTAAAGAAGATCTGACTGAACATGCATCGAGGCAAACAAGCCCTGCTCCACCAACCTGGATCATGCAATGATAATGGTTCTCAGATTTCACAACATTTAAAAAGCTGACTCTGCCAAGTATTCATGAAGTATTTAGGTACAAATATGAATACACTGAGCAACATTTTATCAACTCTGAAGAGCTCTGTTGAACATTTACATATTTAAAAGAACTCACATGACCAAGAATTAAATTTCTACCCAATGTCTGATTCATGTCTTTAACAGGAAATTAAGAAACATTGTTGTCATAATTTCTAGCCCAAGAAATGCTGGTGAAATTGTTTTACTTGAACAGATGCTGGAAAAAAATTTGAGCATTTTTAGATTTGGCACTGTGGTCCTGCTCTTCCCCCAGAAATACGGTTTTGCTGGTTTGTTTTGAAATTTGTGGTAGAACTTTAGATCAACTATTCATACGCCTCCCTCCAAAGTAATTTCATCACTTTAACACCTAAGACTGTGGTCAGCTGCCTCTGTGTGACTTTAAAGAAAAAAGAACTCAACAATTTAGATAATTTTTTGCATTATAGAAAACAAATCTTCACTGGTGATTAAAAGACAGATAAAATGAAATTTAAAAAACAAGCTACAGCATATCCAGAAAGTTAGACTACTTCCAAATCACTGGGCATGGGAATATCTTGGCCAGCTCTACAACATGGCTGGGAACAGATTGTTTAGATTGCCATCTGAGTTTACACCTGCCATGCCAAAAATGAATGCCTGAATTTGCAGACATACTGGAAAATTGCTCCACAAAATACTAAACTGACTACTCAGTCTTCTCACTGCAATGTCAAATGCTGTACTTCTTAGAACTACTTAGAAGAAACTTAGTTTAACTATTTTAATTTAACTACTTATTTGATTTTTTGATCAATAGAAGAAAGGAAGAAGAGGCATAATTATGATTAGTGTCCTAGACTGGTATATCAGTGTGGTTTAATTTGTGGGTTGTTCAAGATCACTGCCTTCACATTCTTCTCCCAGCCCAAATTCCGACCCCCAAAGAGAACGGAGCAAAAACAATACAGGGGTTTTGTCCCCTTTGGGTCTCTGAGAAATATGCCTCACATTAGAAAAAAAAATAGGAAACATAAATCAGCTAAGGAGAAGCAATTCCTTGCTATGACTGTTGCACCTTGTCTGCCTGAGGAATGGGGCCTTTACATCTGGAAGTAGCATGCAGATAGCTAGTTTTCCACTTACCATCATATAATGCTTAGCTTTCAACTTCCCCCTTTCAGCTCCAAAGCAAACCACCCATTGACTTCAAAGACAGCAAACTCTGGCTCTTAAATACTAACATTGGCAGGACTCTGAGATCCATTTACCTCAATTTTTCATTTAGTGTTTTTAAAAATGCCTTTGTGGGGCAAATGTCTATGAAATAAATTCACTCTTTTTAATAAACTTGTCTGGGAGGTACAAAGAGGCTCTAGCATTTTTCTTTGAGGATCAGCAGTAATACTTCATGTTTTACCTCTAGAAAATCCTAATATCACCTGACTGAGCCTAATGAGCCTCTGAGATAGCAGTGAGAGTATATCCTTTCCCAGAGGTGGTGAAAATAAGGTAGGCCCAGAGTCACTGAGAAGCCAAAAGCATCACTGCTAGGATGATCTACTACAGGTTTGGACACATGGATGTTCAGTTGGGATTAAATTCCAGAAGTTGCTGGCTGTAATCCCATGCTTAGTCCCTACTGCCTTGAAAAGGAGACAGATAAATCTGGCTAAACTAAACAGTGACTTGCCAATAACATTTAAAAATAACCCAAAGCTAGAGGCTTTTTTTGAAGTTTATCCAGCTCTGACCTTGGGTAAACTCACATGCAAATGAAAGCAAAATGGCCAGTGCAACCTGCCTCCCCGTGGCATGATGAGAGCCCAAGGGCCACGAGAGATGATAAGCTAATGTCAGTTCTCAGTATGATGCCAAAGGCTAAAGGACTAAAAGTGAACTGTGACTATTTGAGGAGCAGCAAGTTGATGTTATTTCTGAATTTGGCACAGATATGATTGCTACTGGAAATGTGTCCAGTTCTCATGCTCGCAGGTAAGGCAGGATGCGTATTGATGACCAGATGTCTGTGATCCCCGAGTTACCTTGCTGTGTCTGACATTCCCACCCCCACTCTAGCAGCTACTGCCACTGTGAGTTACCACCTGTATTTAGAAAGAAACACCTCAGCAGGAGGGCTGTCAACTCAGTTTCTTCTCTAGCAACTGAGCTGTCCCTACCACGAAGAGAGGGAAGGGAGTGGCCAGTGTGGGCCAAGACCCTGAGAACCATTGTTCCTGTTGATGAATCTTAGTCCTTCAGATAAGGAAGTGCTGGAGCCCAGATTCTTCTCTTTGAGAGGCAAGGAGGTAAAATCTGATGTCAGTCTACATCAGGAACAAAAATGCAGTGAAAAAGATCTAATCCAGCAGAGAAGGATGCAAAAAGATAAAAGGTGAAGGACACAAATACAGGGTAGATACCAGGTAGGCATTTTAACAAATGTGGTAGGTGTCCCTTGATATACATCACTGGGAGCTGTGGAGAATTATCCCATCACTGGAAACTTCCAAATCCAGACTAGGTATCTTTCTAAAAATTCACTCAGAGGTACTGGGCTGGAAGAGGTGTTAATGTAGAGAAGTCCTCTAACTTGTATTAGATGGGTGGTCAGATTAGAAGATCACAAGATCCCTCCTGATCATAAACCTGTTTTCACTCCAGACCACAAAGAGATGAACTGTGCCCCTGTGGTAGATGAGGTGTGAGTTTATTCTGTTCTCAGATGTTGGTCCCATCAACACAGCAGCCAGGATACTCTCTGCCACCCAGGCATAACCTTCTGAACACAACACCTTAGAAACACTACCCTCAGCCCTGTGTCCTATAGCTGTTGACCAGACTGCTCATGGACACTGGTGAATCAAACAGGTTCACACCCCAGCCTGATTTTTGCTGGGAATATTTTCTCAGTAGTTGTGAACAAAAAAGGGGCTCTTACAGAAATCACAGTAGTGTGAACAAAGCTTATTCCTTCTCTCTCCTTTTTCTTAATGTCTTGTGAGAATGAGACCAGCCTTCAGCATACTGCTGAGAGAGCCTGGAGAGCTCTGGCAGCCCTGCTCCACACAGCTGCTTATAGCACCAACTCTTTCCATGCATGCAGTGATATCTCCACTCCTTAAAAGCCTTGCTGTGAAGATGAAGCATGGCAATAGCTGTGCATCTAATATCAGTGATGACTGTCTCCCACATGGGAGCGCAGGGGCAGACAGGAATCTAATCATTGTCCATGGGAGGGAAAGAAAAGAAATGGTCAAATTTCAGAGATAGCAGGGAGCAATTTATTAGCCAAACAATTTTTTATTAATCTCCATGTGAAAACAGATGGAAAACCCTGGGGAGGCGGCTCTGCAAAAACACTCTGGAGAGGAATTTTTAGAAGCAGAGTCTTCTGTTACTATGCAGGAAAGCTACTGCTGCTTACGCTTCCCATGACAGCATTAGTCTCTGACACACAAAACAGGAGTCTCAAAGCTTGGACCGTTTAGGTCAAAGGAAGTTTTTCCGTTGGTTTTCAGGGTTTGATCCTGCTGCCAACAGAAGAGAAATTACTCCGTTTGCATGCAGAGAGGCAGGAAGAGCCTTCCAGCAAGCTAATAAAATCCTGGATCTTAAATCCCTGCTACAGCATAAGTAACCTTTTTATGACTGCTCAGAGCAGACATGAGGGGAAAAAATGTAGACTGTAAGCAGTGAGGAGCATCAATTTTTATTTTTATAGTCATATAAAATGTACAACATGTAAGAAGGACTGGCACCATGTCTTCACTCACATCATGCAGGGGTTATCTGCAGAAACAAAAAACAACCTGTGTTTTATAAGCACTGTGGGTTACCCATGGTGGGGAAGAGACAAGGGAAAGTTTACCCCAGAGATCCATCTCAAAAGAGAGCTCCCCAGCCACAGATCCTCCTTTGCCTGCTCCTTTTACCCTGGAACCCTTTGCCTCCCTACCCCCCCATTTCCAACCCCTAGTATTTTTAAAGGGGTTGTCTGCTGGCAGATTGTATGCATGAAAAAGGTGGTATCAGATACATCCAGCTGTCTGGAACGGCTCTGTCTGTTACCATCAATCACATTATGGCAGAACGCAAAGGCCCAAAGCAGGACATGCTGCCCCAGACTCTGTACAGACATGTGGCAAGACCTACATAAGCAACATACTTAATTCACATCTTGTGCTGGGAGAGGGCCAAACAGTAAGGCTCCCTAGACAGGCATGGCAGCTTTGGACCTATTTTAAACACCAAAATGACTCCACACAATCTTTCATATATTCATCCTCACCATACCCTGCTGAAACAGAGAAACACTACTGTTCTCTCTTCATTTCACAGTGAAATAGCTTAAACTATTTTACACAGTTGCTTGAATTTAGCAAGTACCAAAGGCTGTGATGAATGAGATGTTAGAAGGGAAGGTAAAAACACCCATTCCCTAACAGCATTAGTGTCTGTGCAGCTTGTGGTGAACTTGACAGGGAGATACCTGGCTGAAAATAATCCTTTGTATTTCAAAAGAAAATAAAAAATTATTTTCAGCCAGATGAATTCCCTCATCAGGTTCACCATGCTGCTACCAGTAAAGACGAATGAATGGCTAAAGAAGGGAAGGAAAACTACTCTCATGGCAGTGATCCATAGCGAGGCTGGATTAAGTGTCCGTTTAACTATAGTATGAGGCACAAGGAGAAACACCTGTCTGCTGCCTCCCAGCAAGGTAGGAAAAAGCAGGCAGCTAGGCTCATAGATCACATCTGTCTTTCTCTCCCTGCCTAGCCCAAGGGTTCCAAAACACTTTTATTCCTTGGAGAGAGAGAGAGGGAGAGAAGAAAAATGGCCATGCTCTAGCTATGCATCCGAGCAGCAGCTGACCTCAAGCAGGACTGCCGAAAGCACAAGATGGCATGGAGGACCAGACTGGAGAGGATAATGCAGTAAGATGACTCATGCCACCAAAAACTTTAAGGGTATGTGCTAATGGTGCCCCCCCACCCCATGCCTTCTCCTCAGGAGCAGAGGGTTCTGCCCCAAGCTGAAGCAAAGGGAAGAGCAGGTAAGTGACATAGTCCCTGCAGGCAGGCACCAACACACCCAAAGTTGCTCAGTCCTGATTTTTCTGGACCGCTGTGGCTGACGACATAAGCCAGCTCTGCGTCAGCCAGCACAGGTCCACCCGCACTGAGCCTGCAGTAGCACCAAGATTAGACTCATATGGGTTTGGAGTGACGGCTCCCGGGGTTATGCTACGTGGCTTGGGCCTGTTGCTCTCCCTGTCTTCCTTTATGCGAAAGACCCAATTGCTTGCTAATGATATTCAACAGATACAGCCAAAACAAACAAACAAGTAGCAATGAGGAGCTTTCCAAAGTATCACTAAATTGTTTCTGGATGACATTTTCAAAGAGTTTTTCTAAAAGCCAAGGGCATTTTACAGAGTATCTGTTTTATGAATCAGTTCTTTTTTTCTCCTCTGCTGTTTCGTAACTTTCCCAAATGTCACAGGATAATAACTGCTGTGCAGATCAGTATTACTGAAGTCTGGAAAACAGCATACAAGAATAGCTGTGCATTTTTATTTTATATTAAACAAAATGCCTAGTCATTTTTCTTGCATACCAACTAATTCAAAATCCCCAGACACTGCTGGTCTACCTTTTTTTAGAGCAAAAGCCTGAGGTGCTCTCTCCCTTGTCTCCACACTTCTTTGTCCAGACTGGTAAAAGAGAAATAAATTCTGACAAAGGACTCAAAGCTTCCACAGGCATGAGATCTGTTTCCTTACATGTATTATATTATGCCAAAGATTGCAATGAATGGCACATGTACATGAGCCTCCAAAGAGAACCAAGGCTTTAAAAGGAGAATGAATTGGAAATGGAGGATGGTTTGAAATTCTCAAAGCAATCCGAGTAGTTTAGATGTACATCTCGATGAAATTTAACAAATGTGCTTAAATCTTTCAGGAAAAAAAGCAGAGACATGCTCTTCCCTTCCCCTATTCCACCCATCATTTCTGCATTTGCCCAAAGCAAGCAGGTTGTCCTGCACCTTTAAATATAGCAGATGCCTATTGTAATTTCTGCCCCATTTACCAGGTCACTGCTGCATTACATAATACTACAGGAAGAGCAGAACCAAGTCAGTCACACCAGAAGTCTTTTGAACTCAACATCGTGTCTCCAACAGCAGAGCCTTAAGGCTGCAATCAGGTGTGGCATCTGTTTTTATTGGTATAATACCCGATATATCCTCAGTGTGAAGACTTTATATTAAATAGGACTGTGAGATGCACTAGGAGCTTGCTCCAAGCATCAAACTGGTGTTTTAACTTCAGAAATGGTGGATCAAACTCCCCCACCAAAAAAACCCCCAAATCCAGAAGCCATAAGCAGACGCCTAGTAAACAGTAACAACAGAGCAAGCATGTAGCGGTACATTAAAACAGAGTTTTAAGCCCCTCACTTCTCTCTGCCACCATCCCCTGTCCAGAGTGCACAGCGTATACTTTCTACAAAGCGTGTACCTAAACACATACACAAATAAGACACACTGGCAAGTTCCTATGACCAAAGCTTGCAGAGCCATGAAGCAGATGTGGTGGGTGTGAAGTGTTTCTGCTAACACAAGATAGCAGTCTTAGCTAGCTCAAGATCTGGCTGGCAGGTGGTTAAATCAGTGAAGGTTTGCAAGACCTCCATTTTCTTTTCTCAGGAAATCATGTAGCACTTTTGCCAGGATGTTTTAATGCATGTTGGACTCCTGCCAACCTTAAAATAACTAAAAACTAGGACCCAGCATTAGCACCTCAGGCTCTTTTTCCTTCCTTCTTCCTGCCTGGAAGATCCCTGAACATACCTCAGTCTCCTCTCCCTTCCTACCCTGCTCCATGCTGGTGAGAATACCAAGCAGTGCTTTACTCAGACAACATGAGAAACCACACATAGAAACACCTGCAAATTACAGAGCAAAAAGTTGCTGCCACACAGTCTAATAGAAAACACAATCATTCTAAATCCCAATGTGGAACAGATGATTATCTGAAAAATAGTGACACAAAGCTACATCTTGGAGTTCTTATTTGGGCAAGATATTCAGGGGCTTCAGATCAGAGTTTTCTCTGAGTAAGAACAGCAGGCTGTGGCCCAGGAGTTGCTGAAGATAGAAACTGTACACACAGAATTGGAAGATTCCCTTGAGAGTGATTCAGGATTGCTTAATGCATTACATAGTAAATATAATCTAAGATATTTAGATGGTATCTCTAGCAGCAGGCATTAGTTGGCTCAGGGGACTCTCAATTGAATACAAGTGCAGATAGAGGTCCATGATGCCAGGGTATTAAAAAAATATGGCACTTTCAATTGCAGACAAGTTAATGCTTCAGTATCATTAATATGGTATCACTGAGGTGTGTGATAATTTGGAAAATCTGCCAATTACAAACTGTTTGATACTGATATTCAACATCTTGTGAGACTACAAACTCTACTTTTGAGTGTGATATCTGTCTTTGGTGTCTCCTGTCTTTTTTTAATTGCTGGAATGAAATTCCTAGGGATAATGATGAAAGGTTGTAAAATCCTGATTATTCCTAATTAGGTTGAAATCCACTGAGATATCACTGAGAGTAAAGTATCTTCCTAGAGGGTAATAACCTAAACAGATCAATTGGCCAGAGAACCTGACCATCAGATGAGGCAGATTGGGAGGCATCATCTGACAGGGACACCAGAAGTCATGAAACAGAAGGCTCTCACTTGTCAGTGAGAGATGGTGGAAGGAAAACAGCCACAGAAGACAATACACAGACAGAAGGAGAAAGTACCAGGGACTTACAAAGAGGCTTCTTGCCTAAATCCCACAGGGTACTAGAGAGACGTAAGGAAACAGAAATTCATACAGCTTCTTAATCAACTTTGGTTCAATCCAGGTATTTCTTGTGATAAGTAAAGAAAAAAGGTGACTGCTGTCATACTTTGTGCAATCTCGGTGTCCCAGAAGAGGAGAGAGAAACCTGGAACATCCAAGAAAGCAGAGCTCTGAGAGAGCAGAGGCAGCCAGACTGCGAGCCTGATTTCTCTGGAGGTTAACTAATAGAAACCCCATGCTGCAAGTCTTCCTTGTCCTTAAGGTTTTATTCTGGCACTGAGATGCTTTTTCATTAAATCTCCTCAGCTTCCCCCTCCTTGAAAGGCTGCTGGTCCCAGGGATACCTCTCCTCATTTGGATCCCACTGAAGTTTCTCTCCTGTTCAGAGCAATCTGTTTTCTCACAACCGGTTGGTATTTAATAACCCCGAGACCTCCCTGCTTCGCTAGTATGGATTCAGAGCTATGGGAGGAGACAAAGGGCCTGAATGCACAAGCCTCCCTGAAGGACAGCAGGCTAAAAGGAAGATTCAAGCAGTACATACTGCTGCCAGCATTTTTAAAACATGGCAAACTACTGGAATGGCAGATATCATCAACTGAATAGCCAAACCATTGGCTGGCAAAGTAAAAAACTGGCTTTTGACAAAATTTCTGAAAATGTGGCATTTCTTTTTCATCTCAAAAAATTTAGCTGAAAAACCATGAGAGCTAGTTTTTCCCTCTCCAATCTATAAATAAAAAGGTAGACGCTAAAGAATGACATACGTTAATCTCTCAGTTTTTGAAGGAGCTGACACCCACTGGGAGCAGCAGGATGAGGAAAAAACTATTGATTAATTCTTTTGTTAAATAAGGCATTTTGATTTTTGAATGATAAATGTTTTAATTTTTTTCCTTGATGTATCTATCACTTTAAGATGGTTTTAACTTCAAAAAATGTAAATGAAGACTCTGAGGCTTTAAATGCAGATTTATTTTCTTCCAAATGCAAGCTGACACATACTGCAAGTTAAAAAAAAAAAAAAAAGCCCCCCCAAAAAGCTCCAACCCCCCTAAAACAGCTGCTGTCTAATCAGACACTCTTTCATAACACATAAAAATTAAGAATCATTACATTTACAGAATAACATAAACACATACAGAAAGAGCCCTCTTCTTACTGAATTTAGTGCCATGGCTATATGTAGTGATAGACCAAAATGTTTTAACCAATAAAAGAAAATGAACGTTCCTTTGGGAATAAGAAAGTATAAATGCAAGAGAAGATTAAAATTGATTTCAGTTAATAGGATTTTCTTCTTTTCAGCTTAAATCATTTTGATTTTCAACCACTGGAGTAAAATTGATTCACTCCAAGATGCATTTTGAATCCTTGGTTCAAAGACTATCCACACAACAGGCACTAGAAGTCACTGCCTTGCTGAAAATACCTGTGAAAGTTGGTTATCTCAGTTCAGTTCCAAGTGGATAGATTTGGTACCATGAGGGGCCATCTTCCATTTAATGCCAAGGAATGGATGTCTCCTTTTCTTGCCTCCTTACTCACCAATCTCTATGCCTTCTCCCACATCTCTCGCAGAATCTTGTATCTAAAGTGTTAAGCCTGTAACTTATGGCACTGCTGTGGTTATTGATAAATTCCAAAACTTCACAGAAAACAAGTAACTTATCTTTATAGGGAAGCAAAATCTTTTGACAGGGCTCTCCAGAAAGAGCACTGAAATCTAAGAAGCAAGTAATACGAACAGACTGGCACTCTGGGGTTTCCTTGGCGGCCTGTGGCTCACTAGGGATGGCAGACAGGTTGGGATATAAAGATCTAGTTCACTAGCACAGATGAATGTTTCTCCCTGGGATTAATTAAAGATCTCTCTGATATAGCCTGTCTAAGACATGTAGGACAGCCAGAGACAATTAATGGGGATCTGCAGAGTCTCCAGATTGTGGAAGATAAAGAAAAAAAATCTTGCAGTGTCACCTGTAGCGTTCCACGCTTTGCCCCCAGAAAGTAATGCAGCACTTTAAAATATCAAAGTAATCTGCAAACATTAACTCATCTGGAAGGCAACCCTGTCTAGCAGTTAGACCACACACAGGTCCAAGTCACCATACAAAAGCCTCTTTCTGTCTTGTCAGTGTGTGCTGAATGGGTCTGGACAGACAGTAACTTCTCCGTACCTTCCCCTCCCCGCATTTAAAAGGGTGTTTCCTTTGAAACACACTGAACTCGAGAAGAAAGGGGTTATCTTAGAGTTTTCTTTGATTTAAAGCCTTAAACCTCATAACATGTTTCAGGGAAAATAAATATTTTCCTGTTTTACAAATGAGAAAACTAAAACAGACTCTATGACTTTCCCACTTCACATGTGTACGTATCTTTTTCCATCACTATCCTCACACATTAGCCATCTAACCTAAGGGAAAAATAACAACAGAAATGATAGATAGACTTTCAAACATCTCTTCTGTTGAGATGGACAGAGAAGATGTTTGGAAAGATGTTCAACATGCATGCACTCCTGGGCACATCAAAGCTGGTTAAAATCATCTGCAATGGACAAAGATGATCTGTCACTTGCTCTACTGTGGGATAGAAAGGAAAGTAATGTTGACTATCCTCTGTACCAACTGAATAATCAGTACTGAGTTTATTGAGGGCAATCTTGAATTAAAACAACATAAAGGAATTTTAACACAAAAATGGCTATGTTAGGAACACATTAACTGCTGTTGAAAATGGGATCATCTGAGCCTTTACAGCATCTTCCCAACAAAGTCCATTTCCGAAGAGAAGGTTTTTCCATTAAGGCATAAGTACCTGGTAAGTGAACACCAGAAGCTTTCTGTGAAATTCATTAAGACATGCACGTTTACAGAATTAAACAAATTTCTCTTGGTGGGGGCTCCATTCCCCCTTGCTCTTGAGGGCTGTCTTTCCACATTTCTGTGGAAGATGACCTGAGACAGTACCTAAAAGTACGTATGGCTGAAAAAGGCATACCTCCTTGAAAAAAAATTTACTTTAAAGCAAATGAAACTATAGATGGGGGGGGGGGGGAGAAAGGGGGCAGGGTAGATCTAGACAGGTTTTGTTAAAACGATGCAGCAGGTAAAGAGGTACAAGAAATTATGAACCACCAGGATGCTATTTTAAGCACATCTGAACGCGAACAGGGACTTCTCTGGGGGGCAGAATATGCAACCTATGGTCGTTTTATTAAAAAAAAAAAAGGAACAACAAGACGCCCCCCAAAACAGAGGAGCGCGGCAGTAAGGGGGGCAGCCTGCGGGAACCGCGGCTCGCGCGCTGCGCGGTTTGGCTCGGTGCAGCCGCGGGACGCGCCCTCGGCGGCGGGGCGGCCCCGCGCCCCCTCCGCACCGCACCGCACCGCGCCGGGCGGCCGCCGCCGGCCCCGCTCCCCCGGCCTCCGGGGGACCTCGGCCCCCGCCGCGCCGCGCCGCGCCCGGGGCCGGTGGCTCCCCCCGGGAGATGCTCCCCGCGGGACCCCCGCAGCCGCCTTACCTGCCGCCCGCCCGCTCCGCCGCGGGGCGCGGCCGCGGCGCGGGGCGCGGAGCGCAGCGGGGAGCAGCACCGCTCCCCCCGCAGCGCAGCGCAGCGCAGCGCAGCGCGGCGCCACGGCCACCGCCTCGCCGTCCCCGGCGCTCCGCCGCGGCGCGGGCGGGCGGGCGGGCGGGGCCGCGGGTCACGTGGCAGCGCCGGGGGGGCGGGGGAACATGGCGGCGCCGCAGCGGCTGCTGGCGGCGGGGCTGTTCCGCGGGCGGGTGGCCGTCGTCACCGGCGGCGGCACCGGCATCGGCAAGGCTATCGCCGCCGACCTGCTGGCGCTCGGTGTGTGCGCGTGTATGTGTGTGGAGCAGGGGAGGCCGCAGGTGTGAGGGAGGCCGCAGGTGTGGGGTAGATGTGGTGTCTGGGGGAGCAGGGCAGGTGCGGGGTAAACGTGGTGTCTGGGGGAGCGGGCAGGTGTCGGGGAGCGGGGCAGGTGCGGGGTCGCTCGGGGGTGGGTGTCGGGGAGCGGGTAGGTGCGGGGTGGCCGTGGGGAACTGACTCAAGGGGGAGCTGGGGGGAGCTCAGCTCCCGGTGAGCGGGTGGTGATGAATTTGTGGGTTGTGCGTGTGAGGTTTTGCTGGCAGCAGTGAATAGCGGGTAGCGCTGGAAGGAGCTGGGGGAGCGGGGCGCAGTGAACCTCGGGAGCAAGCAGTGGGGTACGCTGAGGAGGCAGTGCGGGATGTATAGCAGGCCTTAAGGGGTTGAAGATGTGATCCTGAGGGAGTGAGGGATTAGCTGATGTATTGATATGAATGTGAAGGAATAGTATAAACTGAGGAGAACGAGCTCAAGTTGATGTGGGGCTACAGCTTTTGCTCCACCAACACTTAAAAGATGCCCTATTTTAAATAGGACATTCAGAGTGAGCCTGGGCAGTTTTTCTGATGCTCAGTCTTAAATTATGTTTCATCTCACTTAACTGCGTGATTTTCTGATACTGTTAAACTGAAACTGTCCTGTTGCTTCTGAGGTAGTAGGCTTTTGGACTGTTGTCTGCATGTTAATCTTAGAGAAATGGTGCTTGTCTATTGATGCTTGTGACAGAAATGTCTTGAAGTTAAAGTATGCCTCTAGCGTGGTGTACCTTGTAGGCTTTCTTTGTTAATCACTTATCTTTAATCAGTCCTTAACTCTGGAGCGAAAGGCAGCCTCGGAAACCTCTGACCAATCTGCCTTGCAAAACCTTGTCTGCAGGTTTCAAAATAAATGCTGGGGAACATTGACATCTTGACTGGTTTCAGATAACGTTTATCGTCATGATTAGGAGCTCTGCCTTCAAAAGAACGGTGCCCAGCCTTATGCCTCGCTGTGACATGCTCCCGGCGATTTGTGCTGTTTAAACGCGCACCTCACCAGTTCACTGCGTAGCGGAGGGCTTGCTTTGTTAGTACTGCGTGCGGGGAGGCGGGTCTGCCTCCCCTGGCCTTTCTTGCTCCAACTTCCCACTCGCTCTGTGAAGCTGAAACAAGGGCTGGCTCTGCTACCTTTGGGTGCCTGCAGAACTAAGCATTTTTTTATAAGGTGTCCTTACACCTTAAAAAAGTGCTTCTCGAGTGTCATCATGCTTTTAGTTGATGATGTTACCCAGTTATGTTAAAATGGCACTTACTTTGAGCTGCAGTATTTTGCTCAAGTAAAATACAAGTAAGAGAAATGCTTGTTTTTCATAACATCCTAAATAGAAAGCATATCTAAAAATCTCTACAAAAGACATGTGAGAAAACAAAGAAAGGGGCTATGTCTTAAATCTTTGTGCTGTAACCTCCTATAAAGTAGATGTCTTGCCTGCGGACTTACTGGCTACTCCTGACAAGACGGCCTAGGATCGTTTCCGTATATACCTTGCACTTCAGGCTGCACCTCTTTAGAGGAGGTCTGGTTGCAACACCTTTAGGAGCAGCCCCAGCTAATGCCAGTTGTGGTGAAAATTGTTCACTTTGCCAGCCAGTCCCTCCTTTGTGAGAAAAATAGGGACTTCATTAATGTAGCATCAGTTTGTACAGTAGGTACCAAGCCTGCCTCAGTGGGCTAGAATCTCCCACCTCCCAAATTAGTTTATTTAGTGAAAGTACAGTCTTTTACTGGCCTTATTCTGTATCAGTGTGTGTACTAATAGGCACTTAACCTGATGAATATTACTATGCTACTGTGAATTAGTATTTCCTGTTAATCAGTGATTGTGTGTGCTGTTGTATGAACTGTACTCCAGGTTAGTCAGGCTGTTGTGTAAGTGACTGGAATTCTTAACTTAAAAAGTCAAGAGACCTGAACTAACGTCTGTACATGTGCTATTTTAGAATGGTCACTGACTGAAGATGAAGCACCCATTCCTAGGGATATGTAGCTGCAGTATTTCCTTCTGGAAGAAATTTAGCTCCTCTTTGTAGTTTTATGTAGAGTTCCACAAGACAGCCTGAGCCAAATGAACAGCTTGCCACTGCTCCTTACTCCCAGTAGTTATCTGGAGTTGGTTCTGGTGTTTGTTTGATCACATGGGAGGCCAAATTACACACAGTAAAATAGTAATGGAAAAAAACACCTGGCAAAAAGTTAACTTTTTTTTTTTTTTGGCTGGTCTAGTGTGTTGAATTGGTTTATGTTTAAGCTGATGAGCATCGAGCTGGTATGAGCATGGAATAGCTTATGCTGGGATGCTAAGATTATGGAAGGAGGAAGGGGAAGCATGATCTCCCTCCCCAGCTAGGCAGTGGCAAGCTATTAATTTGCGCATCCATAATTTGAAATGGCATGCCTACTGGCTTTGTACGGGGAATTAATTTGCTGTGGTGTGTTTTAGTCTATGAAGAAGTAATTGTTGAAGACTTAAAGCTATCCTGAGTCCTCTGGTAACAGAAGAAGGTAGTCAGGTTCTAGTGTGAATGCTTGCCGTTGATTTTGTGCCTGCATCGTCATTCTCTGTAGAATGCCTCCAAATACTGACAGAAGCAGAAGGCTTGAGCTCCTGTTTAGTTTTTTTCCTCTCTTTTCCGAGCTAGGACTCTGAAGCATGTGGAGGTGCCATGGGGAAGTATCTGTTCCTGCTGTCTGTATTTTGCAGATATACGAGTTCATCTCCTAAGACTATCATCCTGTCCTGCAGATTGTGTAGGGTTACAGAGGAGAGCATTACATTTTGCTCACCACTAGTCAAAATTACAGCCTGAGTTACAGTAAGCTTTTTTTTGTGGTTTGAGGAGCAAGTGTTTTTTGTAATCAAGACCTGATGAAACATCTTTAAATCATATAATTATTAATTGAGGCAGCCTTGGGCAGAGGCAGCAAAAACAGTGTCTGAAAGCTACTTTGCTGACTCTGCAACTCACAGGCTATCTTCCCTTCTGCAGGAAGGAGAAAGAACCTTGTGGACATTTTTTCAATTGCTCTTCTCCTGGCACAGAGGGATCTTGTTGCTAAGAAGCTTCTGACATAAGTAATTTCTCTCTCTTGCAAGCACTTCATCACTGTATCTTCTAGGCAGTGACTAATAAACACACATCCTACAAGATATCTCTATGATGTTATTAAAAACCTAGTGTAACTGTAATTTTGAATATCCATTAGCTAAGGGATTTTTCATTTTTGTTTCAACAGGTTGCAGTGTTATTATTGCCTCTCGTAAATTTGACCGATTAAAAGCCACAGCAGAAGAACTGAATAATAAATTTTCTTCCATGAGTCCTGCCAAAGTGACTCCTATACAGTGCAACATCCGCAAAGAAGAGGAGGTAAACACAAGTGATCTCGTTCTGGGGCTTAACATGTCAGAAGTGTATAGTGTATACAGATTCTCAGATCTCCAGAGGTCTGGCCTTCTCAGGAGTGTCTTAGATCAGGAGACAGGTGCAGCGGAGCACTTCTAAATGGATCTAGGTAAGGTTAAGGTATACTTTCAAGGGGAAAACCATTTGTTAGCTAGCTAAGCAAGAAAGTATTTATCATTGGAATAGGTATGGGTGGTCATAAAGTATTAACAGAAATTACTAGGAGAAGTAGTACTTACTGGTATGTTCTAGGGCTGAGTCTGAGCCCTATGTATGGTTCCATGTTACATTTCTTGGCTGTAATGAGGGGGTGGTAGCTTGTGCTGATGGAGACCTCCAGAACTACTTTCTTCAAACAGGAAATCATAGCATGGGATCTCACCATTGTGACTTGACACATTTTAAGTTACTTATTGACATGTATCCTGCATTGTCAATTTTGTTTGTATTAAAGAAAAAAAATAGAGATTTTTTTTTAGCTGTGTTTTAACTGTTGCTTACAACTTGAGGTGTGCAAGACTTGCTCTCAGTCCTTAGTAAGAACTCCGCCTTACTGAGAGAGGTCTCCACCTGAGCTGAGACTTCTTTTCCTTCCTTAAATTACAAGTACTTGATCCACATTCTTCAGAAGTGTACATTCATCCTCCTGTTTTTTAACTGTTTAATTAAACAGTTAAAAAAAAATGCAGTGTCAGGTTGGACCTTTAACTTACTCAAGACTGCCAGAAAACATTCAATTGTTCATTGATTGCTACCTTTTTCTTAACCTTTCAAAGACTATTAAAATCTAGCAAAACTTAAAGGAACATTAGTGACCTTCAGGAGCTATGTGAATTCAAATCCTATTTTAATTTACTACCATAAAGCAAATAAAATTCTTCCCTCGTAGAACAGCTCATGCCGTAACATATTTATAATGATATCCTTAGACTTTCTCTCCTGAAAGAGATGAACCCTGGGGCTGTGCAGTATGTCACTTCGCCTACCAGTGAATTTTAGGATTGTATTTACTAGCATCAGCAGTGCAATATAATAGATTATGACAGATGTCAGAGGGCAACTTAAGTGATTAAAGATACATGAAAGAAAAAGGAAAAGAAATGGAAGAGGCTTAAGCCTTCTTTCATGCCAGTGTTCTTGCACAGAGTACTCTGGCATGCTTAATAACCTTCTGTAGGTGAATCATATTTTTGCATTCATCTGAAAATGAGTTAGTGGGAACTGCAATGTTCTATGACATGGTAGAGGGCTTGGATGGCAAAATGAGGTAGTCTCCACCAAACTATCATTCCTTCTTTGCCATCTGTTTATTTAAAGTCTCTTAAGTACAGATTTGGCAAAACAGCTTTAGCCTTTGAAAACTTCTAAGCTTTTTTTTGAAAGTGAAATTATAGGGTTGTGTAAAGTGTTCAAGCATTATTCTATTTTACAGGTAGCCATACTGATACTCAGAGAAACTAGGTGTCTCTCCTATTATTCCATTATTCCATAAGAACGTAAGTGTACCCACAAAACAAATGTTGTCTATTCCAGATGCCCATCTCCAAGAGCAGATATCATTATTGGGTAGACACAACCTGTGATCTTTGTTCTTTAACTCTTTTTTTTCCTGACTTCATCCTTGTCTGTTTGTTCTTTAATACTGAGGTTTTTGAAGATTGCTAAATTCTGGCCACTTGATACTTGCTTTCTAAAATTACTATATGACCAGAAATATGTGGATCTCATTTTCAGCTTTTAAATTTGTAGTGAAGGTAATACTTCCTAATGCTTAGGTGCTCAGTGTTTGGAAATTGAAGCTAAATAAATTAATAGTTGGTAACCTTCACTGCTAAAAACTGTCAGAACTTAGAACTGAGGAGTGCGGTCGATTTTCCACAACCCAGTGCTCACTACTGCTTATTTATAATATTTGCTGAGAGGAGTAATGGGAAGTACTTGTTTCTAATTTGTCCCTGTCTTGCAGGGACTAGAGGAAAAGTAACTTTGAGCTTTTACTTCTATTCAAAGATCATGGGTGCATCCACTTTCAAAACCTATTCCATTCTTAACCTAAAATTTAGTGGCCAAGATTTGGAGTCTTAGGAACAGAGATCAGTAGAAGATGTAGTTAACAGATTTTTTTAGCCTTGGGAATACATCTTGAGTAGAGGCAAGACAGCAACATAACTCTCTTGATCATTTTTGCAAATATACGAATAGCTTCCTATTACAGTTAAAGATGGGAGGAAGGCCCATATAAACCCTGTAGAACTTTTAGCCTTTTTATTTTATTTTTTTCCGGAAGGAAACAACTTGTACAACTGCATTGGCTCTGTATGCTTCTCATTAATGACTTTTAAACTCATTGGCTGGTTTCAATTCAGTATGACTGAGGAGTAGTTACCTCAGAAGTTCATGAAAGTACATTGTTGGATAGAGAGAACATACCCTACAAGTGCTCCCTGGTAGTTTTCATTACATCCTCTTTTTCAGCTCTTATACCGGGTACCAAAGAACGTGTGAGGGTGGAAGAGACTTTATAAATGTCAACAGTGGAAAACACTCTGGAGTTTAAGCCTCCTTAGATGTCCGAACTGATTGATCACAAGATAACAAAGTCCAGGAAGATGCTTGAAGATTTATTTAGTGTATCCTCTTTGACATCTCATTTAAACCTTTGGAAGAGTAAATCTTCCTATTAAATAAAGCCAGCCTAATCACCTGTAGGAACAAACCACCTGTTCTCACTGTGCCATGCCTTTTTTTCTCTTCCCTCCATCTCCATCACCTGTTCTTCATTTCTCTAAAGGCTCTTAAGAATGTCATCCTGGTTTTAATTTTATAATCGGACAAACTGGAGAGAGGAACTTTGAATAGAGAGGATCTAAGAAAGATGAAGGTGCTTTCAGAATTGTCAGAAGACTTTTTTGCATCCTATTCCAAATCTTAAAGTAACTCACCTGCTTTGAAGATGACACTGCTCTTTCCTCTTGTATGCACTAGTTGGATCTGTGAAACTGAGGCATTAAAAGATACATCTCCCTTCATATAGTGCATATGTGGCTGTTAGAGTTCTTTCTGGCCTACGAAGAGCCAAAAAAGGTGTACTGAATAAATTGCTGCAGAAGCTTCCTGGTAGGTATCATGGGAATAGCTTAATGAATTCACATTTTAAAGTCTCTTAATCTTTATCCTCAGAGGCTTTCTTGCTTTCTAGTAAAGCTTTCTTTTCATTTAATGTGCAAGAAATAATCCCGCTTGCTTGATGGAGGATTTTCAACCACTGCATAACCTGTCAGGCTTATTTCTGTCAAAACAGTCTGCTGCTTTTTGTTTTGGCTAGTTTTCCAGTGAGTGTTTTGTAAAGGATAGCAAGCCTGTTTCATTTTTAAAGATAGAAGAATAGAGTTCTGGAGTGCTGATCTGCAAAGAGCACCTGAGATTGTTGTATTTTGACTTCATGGGGCCTCCTCTGAAGCAGTGGTTGTGCACCTCTCCCTTATCCTGTGTTCTGGAGTGAATGCAGTGATCCGTATGCTTCTGAGTGATTATGAAGCTGTAGAGGTTTTAATTATTTGAATATTTTCCAGCACTATCACACATAACGTGTTGGATACAAGAAGAGCAGGTCAGATTGTTTCTGCTGAGATGCAGGCGTAATGACTGTCTGTGTATGTATGCAGCTCTTGTCAAATCAAGCTTTCTCCCAAAATCCAAAAATCTAATAAGTTAATTCTGGTACATCAATGTAAAGACTGTCAGAGCAGAGGAGAGAAACCACATCCTTTTTACATTATGGAAAGAGTTTTTTCTTTATCTGTTTGGATGTTGGGAAGGGGGAGCATGTATGTGTGTCTTAAATGTTGAGCTACAGAAACTGTCCAGTGGGGAAAAGAAAGGTACAAGGAACTTCTTGCCTTCATGTAGCCTTTGTGCTATATGCCCTGGAGACACATTTCTTTAACTCACATCTAGATGAGTGAAATATAAAGCCTTGTACTTTTAGTAGGCTACTGCTCTTCTTGAAATCAAACAAGTAAATCAGAATTTTCTGCACAGTGTCCCTTTTCCGTACCTCAGCTCCATTAACAACTGCTGCTGAAGGAGACCCTGAGGCTAAAACCTACCATTTGGACATCTGGCAAACAAGATTCCTTGAGAAGTACTCAACACAGTGATATTTAGCACTGTAACTTGTCTCTGAGTTCACTAGTGGCTTTTCTTTTCCAGTAAGCTTTATAGCTTAACATAGTCTCTGTTGGTATATAAATACTTAATGCCTATCTGTGTGAAACCTGTAGTGGAAGAGAATGGCTTGATGGAGCACTGTGGATAAGAGATTCCTGTTGTCTTATTTTAAAATAATACAGCAATAGCACAAAGTAAAAATACGTGGTATCACTGTGCAGGAATGGTCTCCAAATAGCAAACCTCCTAACACTCTGTACTGAGTAGCTTGCCTATTGAGTTTTACAAGCATTCATAGGTCACCTTGAACTTATCTGGACATTTGCCCCTTTTCTCTTGGTATGAATACTGTCACCTCAGTTTCTTAACATTATCTGCAGAAGTGTGCTATTGCACAGTATTTTTGAATTGCAGTCACACAGAAAAGGTCCATATTGAAGAGTTCCAGTCTTCTGGTTATGTGTCTGAACTGCTTGACTTTGTTTTTTTCAATCTTTGTCAGAATTGTGTCCTAAACTGTTAGCTAAACCTTTTACAGTTTGCTTTACTCCCAGGGACACCCTTCAGTAGCTGGGATCTTTTGAAATTCTTTCTGTGTGGATTTTGAATCTTTAGGAACTGTAAGAAACCTTCTTTAGTTCTTCACTGTGATTTAAATGTGTTCTACCAGTCTCTTATTCTCACTGTGCTGGTGGCTGCTGTCACCACGTTTACTTTAATCAGGAAAAGCACTGCGATGATGCTTTCTCTACAACAGAGAGGACATTTTGAAGATTGCTGCAGTTGGACCTATCTGAGCTAGATGTGTAGATTTCTACAGTTTGTCTATCAGGCTATAGAGCCTGCCAACCTTTGCTGTCTTTCAGAAAACAGAACTGATAGGTGTATTTTTTTATTGCTCTGACAATATGGCAAGGCAAGTAGGAAGAACAGCAGAGGTTCATACAACTTGAGAACCGTTTTGAAATGATAAGTTATAGCAGGTTCTGTGCACTTGATGAAAACTTGCTTGTAATGTCTCTTCTGAGTGGATTTTTTTTCTGTTAATTTGTCCCCCCCCTTTTTTTTTTCCGCTCAGGTAAGCTTCTAGCATTTGCGTTGTCCTGTGGCAAGAGGTTGCATAGATTATTGTGTGTGTATGTGAAGGGAAGTCTCCTCTTTTTTGTGAATCTACTGCCTTGTCATTTCACCTGATGGCCCCAAACTCTTCTAATGGAAGAGAGTGCATGATTTTTTCATTTGCTTTCTCCTCTCTTTTTTTTTGTTTTAATAGATTCTTAACGTTTCCCCTTGTCTCTTTTTTTCCAGTCTGAAGAGTCCTAGTCAGTTCAATCATTCCTCGTACAGAAGCTATTTTTCTTCTGTAAATGAGTCCATACTTCACTGACTTATGGACAATACTCAAAGCAAGACTGGCAGGCTGACAACGAGAAAAAAGTTTGATACTACCAAGCAAAGTATAATTTTTTGCTGCTTAACATGAGATCAGCTTACCTTTGCCTGGTTGTGAGCAAAGCTGGAAGTCTTGTGGCAAGGGTGTGGGACTGCTGCCACAGATGCTTTTTTCTCAGATCCTACAGCCTTCAGTGACTGCTGCAAGGAGTGAGATGCCAGTCAGAACTTAAAGATGGTGCTATAGATATTAAAATTATTTTATAGTGCATTTTTTTTAGTCTTTCAATCAGACTTCTGTCACTATACTAGTTTGTTTAAATTCTCTTCTCCAGAGAGGTGCATCCTTATAGGATTCACACCATCCCTTTAAAATATTCTGACCTGTTCGTTAGCAATAAAAGCTGGAGGACTGCTATTTATAAGACTGAGTCAGTGACACTCTTGGCAAAATACAGATCATTCATTGCTTATTCTTTTATTTCTGGTGTTTTATATTACTAACTCAGTACAGAGGAAGACTAAGTGGTGTTCTTCCACCAGTCAAATCCATTTCATCAGCAGTATTGCCCCAACTGACTTTTTTTGTCTGTGTTTTGTTTAACTGCAGGTGCTAGATTAATTCTTAACATCTGCTTGGCTAGGAATAACTGATCCGTGGTGTCCAGTTATGATAGCTAATGCAGATGCAGGAAACAGTTTGGGGGTCCCACTTCCCCTGTTTCTTGAGATAAAGGTTAAATTATTAAGTGATTGCTCTAAAGGTCTCTCATTATTATCTTTTAGTAGGGAAAAATACGTCAGCTTCAGTATCTGTAAAATCCTTGAATGCTTTGGAACACATTCCCCTTCAGAAGCTCCCTCATGTGCTTCGTGTAAATGTGTGGAGAAACTGTTGTTCTTCCAAAACACAAGACAGTGCAAAAGGTGTAGCTGACAACCTGTAGCTCAGATTAGGTCAGTGTTAGTGCTAGGTTTAGATTCTCAAATACCTGTTCTCCCAAGTGAACTTAAGCCACCCTTTTCTGTGCTGCAGATCTTTAAGTGAGTGAACAAAATGTCTTGCTATTTGCTCTTAATACCTTCTCAGAGTACCCAAAGGTAAACAGTGCCAGACAGTGCTCTTAATCATCAGTGTTCCTCCTGCTAACAGACAGAAGATTTCTGTTTAGTCAGTCACCTTTCTTTTTGCTAAAGAAGACTACTTGATAGCCTTGCTAGCACTTTATTTGGAGTTTCTGTTCTGTCAGATTATAATCTTTCTTGCTCTGCATCAGAAGATTGGCTGTTGCTAACTCATATGTCAGACCTTCAATGAATGCACAGAGCTTCTAGATAAGAAAGTTAAAATTTTACAAGATTACTTTCCTTTCTCCTGACATACAGCAGCCATTTTTAACAGTGCTATCACACTTTATGCTTTTTGAAAATAAGGAGGAAATTAAAATATTCTCTGTTCAAAACCCTCAGGAGTATGGGTTGGATGAAAAAAAACAGTAGTTACCTAACATGGAACTTTTCTAGCATCTGATGTGAACACCTCTGTTCTTGTGGAAAATACCAGGAGATTTTTAGTTGGTCTTAAACAGGATCCTTCCCCCTCCACCACCCCAGCTTCAAAAGCATAGATCTCCCTCTTATTTCAGTGCTGATGTTTTGTGTAGCACCTGCATTATATCAGGAAGATTTATCAAGTAAACATGGACTCAGCCCAATCCTTCGTGGTTGATTAAACCTGTCATACTGAGCTTCCAGCCAAGGAGACTGCTGACCAGCCTCTCTGAAGACTGGTATTTCCTCTTTATGTGTGAAAAGGATTTGAATGAGAAAACTTCATCTGAGAATGAAATTGGGTACATAACTTATTCAGCATACCACACTTAAAAAAAAAAAAATATATATATATATATATATATAATTTTAGGTAGAAGCTTTGGTGAAGTCTACACTGAATCTGCATGGGAAGATCGACTTCCTGGTGAACAACGGAGGGGGCCAGTTCATGAGTCTTACTGAAGCCATCCGTGCAAAAGGCTGGAACGCTGTGATAGACACTAATCTGACAGGAACCTTCTATTGCTGCAAAGCAGGTGAGGAATAAACATTATGCAGGGTTTTTTTATATTTCTTGTCTTCCTCCACCTTCTTTTTTCACATTCTTATCTGAGAATAGATACTTGTTTTCATGAATCTCATCCTAAGCTATACATTAAACTGTGCATTTTATTTGTTAATATACACAAACACATGTACCCATATGTACACATTCAGTGAAGGAATGACTTTCTGGTTAAGGCCAGGTTTGGGGAGTCAGTTGGTTTGGAGGTTGACTTAAAGGATGATAGGAAACTTCTCTGTCTTGTATTCCCTGTGTGTAACACAGGAGAAGACCTTTACATCAAGGATGTAGAGTTAAATTTGTTTGATATGTGATTCTCAGATAGCATTAGGAAAATGGAAATGAAAGCAGCTTACATGGAAGGCGCAAGACCTTGATTTCTGTCAAAGTCTTTTTTACAAACACTGAGCCTTACCTGGACTGCACCTGCTTTCTCACCAGTCCAGTGGTGAGGCTGTGGTACAAAGAGCAGATTGTTTGTCCAAATCTGCACAGGCAACTTGTAGCACAATTGGAATTAGACTCCAAATTTGGCTTCCAGTTGGCAATTTCATTCGTATGTATTTCTTCTAGTATTTATAGGTTATCTTCCTCCTTCATACAGTGTACAATGCCTGGATGCAGGAACATGGAGGAGTCATTGTCAACATTACTGCTGCCGTGAGAAATGGGTTTCCTGGAATGTCGTAATATTCTTTTTACATTTTCCTATATTTTTCCCCTAAAGTTCTAATTGCTCCTAAATACTTCATTTTCTTCTAGAAAGCTGTGCATTGGGCAACAGCAGAGTATAGAAATATAGTAGGTATGTTAAGAGAGCAATAGTATCACTTGGCTCTCTGTGTGGGGATCTCTTACTGATTCAATGGAGACTGCAAGAGTAAATTAAATCTCTGGTTTCTGCCAGCTAGTTTGTAAGAAGCTATGAAGCAAGACTTTTGCAGTGAAGCTTTCACTGGAAATAAGATGTGAGTGGGAACTATGTGCATTCAAGTGTAACTTTTGCCTGTTTTCTCTCCAAATCTCTGGAGGGTTTGCAGGAACTTGGCACCTGTTACTCTGCTCTTCTACTGTCAATTTTCAGGTCTTGCTGGTGTGTAATGAGTTAGGGGACTTGGATTGGGTGTAGGAGGAACATTTCTAACATGCTCTTGGGTTGCGGCTTTGCCCTTCACTTCACATAATGCCTGCCTGTTTGATTTTGCTTTCTACCCTCACTTTGTGGCTACCTTTTCTAGCTGCAGAGAATCTTTTTTTCTGTGATGCAGAGAATCAGTTCTATTTGTTCTGCCTCTTTCTTGACTGGGAGAAAGCTCCAGGGTACAAACATATTGCCATGTGTTTGCAGTTCTTTTTTTCCCTGGCAAAGATGATCAAGGCTTTCTGCATGCCAATGCAGCATCCTCTCCATATCTATACACTTACTGTATTTGTTCAGATGTCTTCACCCTCAAAAAGGAGGTGATCAGGAGTCTTTTGGTTGAAGTTTTCTGCCAAAAAGTGTCAATGTGTTAAATAACGTTCAGAAAATGGTTTGTTTCAGTTATTTTCTTTGCATGAGGAAACTCAGAAGTTGTCAAAATGCTGCATTTTGACAGCTTCCTAACTGAAAAATTCTGAGTTTTTCTTGGAAACTTTTTTTTTACTTTTTACTTTCTTCAACAGAAATTAAAAGTTCAAAAATTAATTTTGAACAAATGTTGTCTTATCTCTCTTTTTCCTAATTTGGGTTGAAAATTTTCAAAATCTCAAATTTTTAAGAAACAACAGCATATTTTCTCACTAGCTTGTTCTTGGCAGTGCAAAATAAATTTGGAGATCCACAGGGTGGTGCTGAAGCTACGGTTGTTTTAGTTTCACTGCTCTAGGTAAATCTAGTTGAACTGTCACTGTGAATAGGTTGATACATCGAGAAATAAAGAGCCTAATTCTGAAAAAGAATGGAAATAAGTTTTCCCAAATAACTGTTTTATGCTTTTGTGGATGGGTAGACAAAACTACTTTCAGATTGAATTCCTGTTGAAATGACGCTTGTTTCAGAAGTGTAGTATAGAGTAGTGTAGTATCCTTTTACACTGTTCATGCCAAAAATCGCCTCCTACAGTCTTTCATAAGATAATTGTTAAATAACAATTTTCAGCCTAAAACTACTCAAGTTTCTTTGCTCATGTTGTGTCAGGGGGTCATTAATTTCTGTCCTAAACATATGAATAAGTCAGGTTTTATCCAATTTTTCTTATTCCTCAATCGAAAAAGCTCTTCTTTCCTGGTACATTATCATCATGTTTGAGAACTTATTGCATCTCCTCTAAGTCTGTTTTGCTAGACTAAAGAAGCTAAACTTAGTCTTCTCTCAGTCCCACTGTCTGCTATTCATCTTTGCAGTAATTTTGTCTGCATTTGTTCAAGCATGTATTCATTCATACAGGTTTCCTGTAGCAGCAAGGTGTATGAGATCAGTATGCCTGTGTTCCTGTTTCCCTATCTGTAGTGATTTTTGAACATTGGCTGATTTTAAACACATTTGTCAGAAGAGCTTAACTATCCTTCAGACTATTGACCTTACAAGGTTTGCCTTACCAGTGCAGCCTATCTTTTATAGTTTCACACACCTGCAAGTTTATCTCCAGTTGTTTTTCATTCTGTTAGCCTGCTTCTGCAGTAAAACATAGCAGGCCTTGTCACCACCAAGTATGCTGGGGAAGAGACGATAGGTATTTGCAGAAATGACGGAAAATCTTAGCATAATTCAGCTAAACTGTGAAGCTGTGGTCAAGCTTGCGAACTAGAAAACCCCTCTGCATCTCTGATGGTTAGTCTAGCAATAGAGCACTACTCTGATTAGCTTAGTGAGACTGCAGTAGAATGGAGATTGGGCAGTATTATCTGAGGGAACAGATGCTTCTTTTGCTTTATTTTCTTAATAGGCATACAGGAGCTGCAAGAGCTGCAGTGAATAACCTCACGAAGACTTTAGCTTTAGAATGGGCCCACAGTGGAGTAAGAATCAACAGTGTTGCTCCTGTAAGTAATGGCAAATGACAGAATAACTTCAGACATCATACCTGCTCATGGTTAAAACGTTCAGACCAAAAGGCATTTAAAAATCTAGAGTCTGTGGTTTGTGGGTTTTGCTTTTTTAATTCCCTCATCTACATCCTTCAGGTCCTTTGAGAATGTTCTGTACTGTTTGGACGACAAGCGAGGAATGTAGGATAAAGTCACTTCTGCTTTCTGTTTTGACTTGGCATTCTGCCTTTTCTAGCTTAACCAAAGGACATCTCGGAGGAGTGACCTGTTTTACAAGAGCATGACATAAAATTACACGATTCTTTGTTTCAGTAATGATTATTTCTGAGTTTACAAAACTTTCTCTATATGACGATCAGGTATCCTGGCAGTTTCCAACTGTGTTCACAGTTACTCTGAAAATCTCTGAATGTGTCACATAACGTCTTTTACCTTCGTTTTCTGCATGTCAAGTTAGGTTAGTTATAGACATAAAAGGAATGTGTTTGGAGTGGACCCTCTTTCAAAGAGATTAGTTGTAAAAATGTGCGTTCTGCTTTTTGTTATCAAGTATATGTAGACAGGAAATGACTATACAGGTAGCTAAAATATGCTTGCCACATTTCTGAGAAAGTAGATAGCATGTAGCAATTGTCTTAAATAATCTTGTGGACAGACCAGCTCTATTTTCATAAGCACATGATGCTGCAGATACAGAGGTTTTAGTCCTAGCTTTGAAGTTTGAGATTCCATCTGTTGTGATTTGTGTAATCTTCACTCTTAACCACAACTTATTTTGCACATTTACTTCTGTTGACAAAAAAACGGGAAAGGAAAGCTGTCCAGTTATTTCTACATTCAGAATTTATCTTATCTTATAGTGTGGTGTCAGATTTGATTAACTGGTCCCTATGATGATCTTTCTGCTGTCTGTATAGAATGGCATATCCTGTTTTGTATTCCGTCCTAAAACAACTGCTTTGCTTTAATTGGAAACATACGATGATCATTCAGGTAATGGCTCTGTGTAGGCTCTCTAAGGCCCAGCTCATCTTGAGACCTGTTAAATATTAAGATCTATTGACTTGTTTTTCTGTTTGTTCATTTTTCCAATTTATCAAGTCTTGGGGAAATAAGTAATTAGGAGAGCACATTATGTGTGTGTATTTTTTAAGGCATACTAACTACCTAATGAATCATACTAATTATGTTTTATAGTATGTGTCAAATGAAATTTCTGACAAGCAAACAGTTCAGTGGTTTGGCTCTTTCAGCACTTGTACAGTAGCTAGTAAGTGTCATCTTGCCAGTACTTGTGTGACTCTCATTGGTGCACGATTCATAAATTCATATGTTCTGTAAGAAATATTTGATAGCTTTGTTATCATGCTGGTGACAAAACATTCATATTCTAGCTAAGGTGATACTATATATCTTTGTTTCACCTTTGTAGCCGCATCAGGGTGGCAGTAACTATACAAAAAACATACTGCCAAATATGCACGGAGTAACATGTAGGGAACATGTATGTAGAGAAGGAAACATACATTCTAAGAAAACAGCGTTTAAAAAATGAGTTACTTCCCTGGCTCTCGAAATACATTTGCTCACGCTTCACAGATATCTTAGAAGAAAAATCTTAATGTGAACTCCATGGATGAAGTAAAATTTTCTTACGTGTTTAAAGGGACTGACCACCTCAAGTCCTACAGGTTATGATGTAGCTAATCTATGTAACTCTATCTTCCTATTGCTGTAGCCTTCATTGTCCCTCTTGAATCTAAGTTGGACTGTATAATCATCAGGGCAAGGACAGTCTCCTTTCTCTATTTCTGTAGCAGCTAAGTAGGGAGAATCTGAAATCCAGCTGCATAGTCTGGCTGCTGCCATAAGTCACAGTAAAACTGATCTGGTGTTCTTACCGATTACAAGAAACTAATGAGAACTTTGTCCTTGGTTTTGTAGTTTTCTGCTGTAAACTAATTTGAAATGCTTGTAATTCTAGAATAGTCTCTGACTTTGTTCTCTGTAGTCTCTGCTTCATAGTTGTTGAAGTGACAGTGGAGAATTGGAATAATGAAAGCAAATCAGGACTTTGAATAATCTGGATAACTTCTTGAATAGAGATGTGGCTAGCAGTCAAGTTACCTTCTTTTATAAATAGTACTATCTAATCCAATTTAAAAACTTGCATTCAAGTGCTGTTTAGACTGTTTAATCCCACAAAAAATCCCACTAACAATAACTTTACAATTTTACAATGATCAGAATGTGAATGTATGTAAGATAATTTAATTTTCACTGTGTTCTGTTTTAATACAGGGAATAGTATTTTCAGAAACTGCTGTTGCAAACTATGGAGAGCAAGGTACAATAATGTGGTTAAAGAACATCCCAAAGGTTCCTGCCAAGAGGTCAGCAGTTCCTGAGGAGGTAATGTCTTTCAGAACATTTGTAATATTTCTACTTCTATTTCTGTTTCGAAGCTACTTTAGTATATGGAGAACAATAAAGACTTAATTTTGAACTGTGATGGAGTATTAAAAGAAAGCTTGCAGTAATATGTAGTAATGCCAACTGGGAGGCTTAACCAGTAGCTACTGTTAAACTGAAAATTTAATTTAGATACCTCTTACAGCTGTAGTGTTCCATAGTTGACATTAGTTTCTGAAGAGGTTGAGCTATTGCAGGGAGAATTGGAAAGTATTGAAGATCGATGTGAAAAAAGTGTAATTTCAGAGTACTTAGCTCTCTTCTACCAAGAATATGCATCTTTGATAAAATGCTCAACTTGAATATTTGTTTGGTTTTAGGCATCAGATGCTGATCTATAAAAGCTTGCTGTTTTTCAGCTGTTATGTACTTGATGTCTGTGGCTAGAAACTTAGCTTTAAGATTGTTAATTACTTTCATTGCTGAGTAGAAAATGTTGGTTGCTCTTGCCCATATCAGTTCTTACAAGCTATGTCTTGGACACAAATGATTCCAGCAATTTAAGAATGATTAAAATTGTCATTCCCTGTTAGATCTCTCCTGCAGTGTGTTTCCTGCTATCTCCAGCTGCTTCTTACATAACTGGGATAACCATGGTCGTGGATGGTGGCCAAAGTTTATATAGCAGTAACCTAGAAATACCAGGTAAAAATGGACTACAGAATAGTGCCCTTGAAGTGATTAAAGCTGGGCAATGGTAGGACACAAAAAATGTCTGAGATAACTAAGTACGTCGTTTTATTTGTTCTCCTCAGATCACAACAGATGGCCTCCACCACCAGAGGGAAGAAATTCTGAAATGCTTAAAAAGCTTCTTTCTGGCCAGTTCAAGCCAAAGCTGTAACAGAATGAGACTTCATCCTATCCCCAGTTGGATATTTGCTGATTTTCTTACTTTGTGGCTTGTGTTTATAATTCTCAGTAATCTGAATTTTTTGGTCATCTGTAACCACACTGAGTGCCTTGATTTTCATTGATTTATGTGTAAAAAATAAAAGGCTGTACACAATAAATTTTCTTCTCTGAAAACACTCTATCTTGGAAAGAAGGTGTGATAGATTCAACAATTTAACATGCAAAGTCTTGAAGCACAAGCTGTGGTGTAGCATGAATCAAACAGAGCTTCATATTTAAATCCTAGTTTCCCGTTTTGTCATGTTAACCCATAATCATTTTGTATGGAAGTTTAAGGCATGCTAGATAAAGCTGAGTTGCAAGTTTCTTTATGGAAAAAAAAAAAAAAGACAGTAATTCAAGTTCATGGTTGTGTGGTTTATCTTGTAACATTGTACAGCTCAAAAAAATATATATACTGCCTTGTTTTGTGCAGTGTCCTATATTATGGAGAATCCTCAGGATCCTTCATTTGCCAGTTAAAACACTTTCTATCCATACAGTTTTCTATTGAAATATTTTCTTTTGATTTTAACATGCTTTTATCAATGTCCCTAAAAAAGGCATGATCTTTGTGATCAGTGGAGAGCTGCCATTTGAAAATCAGAAATGTTTTAATATATCACTTGAAGATGATGTATTTGCTATATTATTCACTTTAAGGCAAATGTTCCCTGATGTTTGATACTTTTCATCAAAATTTAAAAAATAGGTTATGATTTTTGCTTGCTGTAACAAATGAAATTTGTGGAATCAAGTTGCTCTTATAGAAGCAACCTCATTAATACTTAAATTTGGAATGAATGTAAGAGTCTTTGCCAGCTGTTTGTTCTCTTCAAAGAAGTTCGACTTTTCTTTAGTTCAAATATTAGAGTTTACATAGGTACATGTAGATTGCTTTATGTTATGAAACTTTGAATGCCAGTTTTGTGAGCAAAGGGGAAGAGGGGTTTGAGCATAAAGCTGAAATGCTTTGTATAAGATTTATTCTGTTTCTGATATATCCTCTTTTCTTAGTAATTGGGTGATCATTTATGTGGTTGTGAGGAACTTGTACAGAGATGAAATCAGCTTCTTCAAACCTCTTGCGTGGGTATGTTTGGATTGGGTATGCAGCAGGAGAATTCCTGGAAGAAAATGTACCTATTAGGTAATGAAACTAGAGTAGCCTAGCCCTTTGCATTCAAGTGAAATTACTTGGTTTGTTAAGAGATTATTTCTACATTCTTCACATCTTTCTATAGAAGTTTAAACATAGTTAAACAGACTTAAGACTCAAGGAATTTACTTTCTCCTCCTGTTTGGCAGTCAGCTTCTATGATACATGTGGACTGTAGATTTGAGGTGAAACAGGAGTGATTTGATAAAACCAAATTACTTTTATTATATCCCAGAGCTGTTCTCTGCAGAAGTTGAACATAAAACTGGAAATAATTATTTAATACTGTTGCAAATCTCCTCTTTAACTTTGCTGGAGTTTGAACATTTGTAAAGAAGTTTATGCATAAGGATGATGAAATGTATCATTCAAGTCGGTGAAGCGGAACACTAGGAAGGTTAGCGTTCTCCCATGTGGGAGACGTGTTCAGTCTGCAATGAATAAACTCCTCCACAAGTAAGAACCGTAACAAATCTTTCTGCTTGCACTGAGTACAAGGCACGTTTATTTGACCTTTTATTCTTCAACTTCCAGGCAAAGCAATGGATGTCTTAAGAAGATCTAAGCTAGAAGAGGTACTTTCCTGCTTTTGCTTTTTATGGCAAGAAGGTGAAACACCCAGCATGTGTGGAGTCATAATGCACTGTGGCTTAGTGCATTAGTAGAGTATATTCAAAATACTCTAGGGGTAAGTACGGTGTAAGAATATAGAAAATGCATCCTTGAAAGGAGAAGGGGAAACATTAAAGTGTTCTCTCCATTCTCTGCAGTCATTTTTGAGTAATAATACTAATGTGTCCTGTGTGCTGAGGCTTACTGTGAATATTAAAACATACATCACATTATATTAGATATTAGGATAGTAACTGCCTTGCTGTAATGGTTTTGCAATGGCCTCAGCTTGCTTTTTTTTTCATCTTCTAGCATCAGCGAGAAGGAAATGCTTAATTCTCAGAACTGAGGTTTTATTTTGTTCCTCCCCTTCTTGGTCCCGCTGTAATGCAGATGAAAAACTTTTTTTTTTTTTTTTTTTTTAAGTTTTGCAGCACCTCACAAAGAACAGGTGTTGTGTCAGTTGTGGGGATGAACGCTTTAGTTTTCGGTTGTTAGTACTGCAGATAAAATCAGCTTTAGCAAATCTCTTTCCATGCCGTTGTAACAACAGCCCTTGAATGAAGGGCATTCAGAGGTTAAAAAAATGGGTGTGGTAACAAAAACATCCTTGACCTGTATAAACCTGGGTAGCTGAAGTTCAGAGAAGACCATTTGATTTTATTTAATTAATTAGTTTATTTTACAAAGGAGGTGAATGTGACCGTGGAAAAAGACAGAGGAACCTTATAAAGAATCAAGGAGGTTTATTGATCAAACGCTGAAACTTAAACATTTCCTGCACTGTGTAGTTGAAATGAGCAAAAAGCAGAACTGTTGGAATGACAATTACATTTACCATTCTGTTAGAAATCTCTCCTAAGTGGCTTTAATATTTACCTCTGGCTAAAGCTTTATTTATTCTGCCTACCCATTATCAGATATTTATGTGACTGATAAATGGATGCTTATCAACTACTACCTTGCTACACTGTCTACCGTTACATCTGAATTTGCATCATAGAACTTTACAGTTATGAAACCAATGTGGTTCCATGAAGGGGAATTTTTATAAACTGTACCTGCCATATATTTTACAGATACCCTTTGTCTTGGGCACAATATTGATTATTCAGGGTATTTATTTATTGTAATATGAAGTCTGTGTTGTAAAAAAAAAAAAAAAAAAAAAAAAAAAAAAAAAAAACCTTCAACATTTAAAGGTTGACAGTCGTTGTGTTTGCTAAAGAGAGTATAGTCTGTGCAGTGCCAGCCTGCAGTAAGGTGCATTGTGTGCCTCAACATGCAAATGAATAAATATGAGACAACAGTTGCTTGGTATAAGCTTTTATTGCTATGTTTATTCTGAATGGTTGTGTAGAATATCCTATATAATCTCCAAGAAACCATTGTATGTGCCAGAATAGTGTAATTTCATATACTTCTAATCAACATCTCCTAGTTTACTCTTGACATCTTGAATAGCTGACTTGTGTTAAATGGCTGAGTAATGTAGACATAAGGGTAATAATCTTATTAGCAAAGTCAACAGTGTTCATGTTCTGGACTACTGAATATGGCTGAGTCTTGAAGGTAAACAAGTTGCCTCATAAGCTTTGGTTGATGGGGTTGGAGCAGACAAACCTATCAGTGCTGCTGCCCATTCTCATCTGCAGTGTGCTTTTTCTAGAGAAGCAATTCAATACCTGAATGACTACTGTATTTTCTTTTTTCATACTTAGTTTTGTTTCAAGCATTACAGTCAAGTCAACAGCTGGCTGCTTTTTATTTTGTTCTGGTGCTAAACTTGCATGTCTTGGGCAACAGGAATGCATCCTGAAATGCAAAATACTATGTATGACAGGAGATTCCAGTCTGGGTAGGAAATTCAATTGCTGGGGGGGGGGGGGGAGCCTCTCATCAGAGAAATGAGATTGTTTAAAAGAGCTAGTATAACAAAAATGATTTTTTTCCTATATAGTTTCTTTTTACTATATGGCTCTTAATTTTAAAGTGGTTGTAGATAAAACTTCTCTAGGTGTTGTCTCTTAAAACAGTCTTCTTGGCTTCTTTCTTTTATATTCCTGTAGAGGTTCGTGTTTTTTCCTGCTTCATGCTAATAAAGGAATTGGTTGCTGTATCCCCTAACCAAAGGTTTATGCACTGTGTAGAATCCACTTTTCACTCCAGATCTGTAAGTTTAGGGCTCTAGCTGGAAAGCTGTGGTGAATCTTGCAGCAGTGGTTTAGGACTGTACTCCTTCAAGCTATTTGCTCTTTCTGTCTTTTGGCATCAGCCTCACAGTGATGGTGCATTTATATTAGGAGGAAGTGGAATTGCTGAGATGCAGGCACATGTTTGCTTCTGTCATGGAAAGGCAGAGGAGCACAGCAGCCAGCTAGAGCCAGTAAGAGCCTCAACTGATATTGTTGTTTGCTCAGTGCACATGAGCATGCGGTGTAAAATTTTTATGCAGAGTAATAGCTCTCCAGCCTGTGAGGAAGGTCTCTTGATCATGTTATAAGATCCTGGCATCACAAACACTTTTAACTTGAGAGCTCCCAAAAGAAGCAGTCTTGACTTTTCTCACTCATTCTATCTCTAGCAGTTTGTTCCTATGACAGTTCTTCCCCCTTTTGATTAAAAATACATGAAATTAATCCTTTATTTAACAAGATCTTTTTCTGGATATAGTTCAAAACATAACAGCATGAGGAAGCTAAAGGAAGGAATGGTGGGGAGGTGAGAAGGAGGCAAAGAGATTTGGGGGGAAGGGAGGAGAATGGCATGGCCACTAAAAAGAGCTGGTTTATGCCCATTTGAAGTGCTTGGAAGCTGTGGCTTTAGTGTTAACTAATACAGTCACTTGTTAGCCTCAAGCAATATCTCTAGAAGGTGAGAACCTCTTATTGCAATGAGGTATTGATTCTGGAATCCGGGGAGAGTCACACTGCCAAATCTCAGTCAATTACTTGAGTAGACTCTCCTAAGATGTGCTTACCCTATAATTTCTACCCCCACTCCTCCCAACTTCAATTGCCTGTGTAGGGCTTGTACCGAATGTATAAATAACTAGTGTGCTTTATTGCAGCTACAGTGTAATCTATTTTTATACTCTTCTGTATCAGCAATTATACAGTTCCTATAAGCACTATTTCACTCCAGTAGTGTGACACATGATCTGAGAGCCTTACCTCTGGGCTTGTGCTGAGCTCACTGTGAGCCAGAGTCATAAGTGCTGGTCCCTGGTGTTGATAGATTTTTGGGGGCTTTTTTTTTTTTTTTTCTTAAAGTCAATATTTAGCTGTTTATCCTGCTCCTGATACTGAAGAAACTCTGTTTTAGGGATTACGCCAGGGTAATGCTGATGCCTGTCAGGATGTACCTGACCTCAGCGAAGCACTCTGGGGATGGAGCTAATAATGCAGTCAGAGTGCTCTCTGCTATGAGGACTTTGTGCAGAAGTATAAAGGAACGTGTGGGCAGAGGAAAAGGGCAAGTGAGGATTTTCCAGAACCTTGCTGGCTTCTTCTGTAGTAAAGGAATTCTGTCTTCAAAACCTACTGCTCACTAACCCTTCCTCCATCAGGGAAATCCATTTGCAAGATGCTAAAACTGACAAATAGCCACAGACTGGAACATTAAGGCAAGGGAAACACTGGATGTGTTTTCAAAGCTGTGTAAGCAGCTGTGGCTCATTGATCTGCTTGATGGTGCAGGAGCATCATACAAAGTCAGCATTTCTGTTGGCTCTTTCCCTATCATTTAGCACAAAAGGTCACCTTCGTAACTCCCTAGTTAAGACTCTTGCTCACGACAAGCATCTCACGAACATGTCCAACAAAATTTTGCCTGCTGTGGAAAAAAGGGTCTTAACTTTGAGGGACTATTACATATTCCTCATGTTGGTACTTGAGTTCTTATTAATCAGTGTAATTCAGAGCCTTGTGCCTTTCTTCGATACACTTTATCAGGTGATCTTTCTTCAATACTGTCCTTTTTAATGTGTTTTTAGAAAGGATGACAGTATCTATTTTTATCATCTGTAGTGTATTTCAGTGGAGGATCTCAAAATATTCATGTTGTGGACCTTGATATATAATCTCTTAACTTCATATGGGGTTCCTTCTGAAAGTTTACTTGCCTGGATATGCACCTTGGGGTCCTGTCTATGACTTGTCTACTTCAGAGAGTTTACCAGCATAATTATATATGCCAATAATAATGATAAATTATAATACATAGTATAATAAAGTCTTAAAGGGACAGTCAAGTAGGTTCTCCTGTGTGTGTCTAAAGTGGCCAAAAACCCTTGTCTGGGTAGATTTTTAAGACCTGTCCACGTTTTACAAACCTTTGATTGACTTAAAGGATAAATACCTCAGAGTGGGATGCCTCATGGCAGAAACAGCATATGAGTGGTAGCTCATTTGGGACTACTGTGCTATATAATCATGTGCAATAACACAGACTACTGCTATCTTGGTAAGACTTTCTGAACACATATTGCCTATCAACATGTTTCAGAATAGCGTTTGCTAAGCATGCACAGGCCATCCGTATGTCTCATGCACAATGGATCATGCCTGTACGCTTATTTTTAAACATGGACAAAAATAGTTACATGGTCATAGCACTATTTCCTGTCATCTACTCCTTAGACTTTGAGTGTAGTAGTACTAGGTGTTCTGACAGGTTTTGGGAGGTATTTCTTAGACTGATTTAGGACAGCATCCTTCCTTCTAGCATAAATAAAGACGTTGGCTACTGTGGAGGACCAGTCTGTCCTTATGAGGGGAAACAGGCAAAGCGAGGGAGGCAGCACGGGGCAAGCCTCAGAGGCAGCAAGGCATTTTAAAGTCATAAAAAGTGTGTATTGCACTAGGCCTGCACTGAGAGCTTACTGGTGGAGTTTGTACGGCTTTTCCTACTACATTATTGCTGTTTTGGACTATAAAGGGCTGTCAGTGACTTTTTTTTTAAGCAGTCATGGAGGAGACATCACCAGACAAAACTTTTGAATGTAGCCTTCTGAATGCAAATCTAAAAACACATCAGGAAGGTGCCAAAAAGATAAAGCAGTAGCCTGGGCACAACTTAAAATTGTTTGACAAAAACACAGTGTAATAGGTGGAGCATAGCATGATCAACAAGCAATGAGATTAAGAATATAACTTTCACATCGTATGTTGTTCAAGATCTTATACAAACACAGCTCGTCGCTGCTTGGGGCGGTAACGGCAGCCTGTTTCTGCGAGGAAGCCGCGCCGGTAACAAAAGACTGTGCTCGGGCTCTTGCTGCGACCGTTACCGGCAGCGCAGCGGGTTGGGGGCGGGCGGTTAACGGCCTCGCAGGCCCCGCGCACCACCGCGCATGCGTGGGTCTCGGGCCCAACGGCCGGGGGCGCCTGCTGCGCATGCGCTCAGCACCCTCCCGGCGTGGGCCCGCGTTTCCACCCGCCCCTTCGCGCGCGTGCGCGGAGCCGGGCGCCGCTCGCCCGCCGCCCGTGCGCCGTGACGCCGAGCCGCGATGACGTGCGCGCGGCCTGCCCCCGCGGCGGCGCCGGGCGGCGCGGCCTGCGTCACGGGTTTCGGCGGAGCGGGAGGCGGAGCTCGCGGCGGGCAGCAGGAGCGGCGGCGGCCGCGGGCGCCTCACGCCTGCAGGGACCCCCGCGGCGGCGGCGCCAGGGGCGGAGAGCGCCCCCACCCCCCTCGCGGCGCCGCTCGGCGCTCGCCTCCCTCCGCTGCCGGCCTCGGAGCGCGCCGTCGCCCCCCGCCGTGCCCTCGCGCGGGCGGGCCCGGGCCCCTTCCCCCGCCGGCGGGTGGGCTGCTCTGCGGAATCCTGGCCGCTCCCTCCCGGGGCTGCGCCGGCCGCCGCCGGGCCCCGCGGCGACCCTCGCTGCCGCTGGCCTCCGCCGTGACACAGGTCGGTGCCGGGGCGGGGGGGCGGCTCGGGCCGGGCCGGGGGCCGCCGGGGCCGGCCGGGCGCGGGCGCTGGGGGGCGGCTCGAGGGGGAGCGGGCCCGGCGGCGCGACTCGCCGTGGGGAGGCCTCCGGGAGGCGGCTTCGGCGCCCGGGAGGTGCCCGGCGGGCTGGCGCAGGCCGCACCGAGGAGCGGGACCGGCGTCCCCGCCCGCGCAGGTGGAGGGACCGGCTACCGCTCCGAGGTGTGTGGGGGTGGACGCATTAGAGGTATTTACGCTACAGCTGCCGGATCTGAAGGGTTTTACGATCTCTATAAATATTTATACGTGACCATAAGTGTCCCTGTAATTGCGCGCTGATACTGTGGCTCTTTTCCTTAAATCGCTCTGCAGCGAGAGCGGTGCTGTGAATTGGGTATGTGGGTCAGGTGCTGCGAGATGTTTTTGCTGGGGGGAAAGTGAGCATTAGGTTCTTTTTCCCTTCCTGCTTGTGAGGTGGCCGCAGTACCCACGCGAGTCTTCTCTGGCTTCCTCTCTTTCCTCCTTAATATGGTTTTAATGGTTCACTGTGGAATTATTCAAGATGAATACATTAAATAAGCTGAGTACTTCTAAGCGGTGTTGTATCATTGAAGTATTCCTTGAAAGGATGGTGAGAGATAATGGAAGCCTGCCTTGAAAGAAGAGGGATTTTTATTGCATGCAGAAAACGTTTCTGAACTACGAGATTTCTTTCTTTAAACGATGCAGCATGTTGCAAATTGCAAGAGGCCTTCCAAAATGTGTTCTGTGTATGTGGCAAAGGCTTAGTATTTGTAGAATGAACGTCTACATGCTTGTCTTGCAAAACATCCTGGAGTCCCTTGTGGCGTAGCGCTTATTAGCAGAATACCCTAGAAAGTGTGCTTTCTCTTTCTTACAGGATTCCCTTATGGATAGTTTTAAGGCAAAAAGGAGTGATGAGTTAGTATTTATGCTACATTGCAAAACTGAAAAGAATTTTCTTGTAATTTTTTTTCCTGCTCTGTGACTAAATTCTTCACTGCCATTTAAAAACAACAGAAATACTGTATGAAAAACTTTAATGTATTATTGGTATTTGATGATGTTGCTTATGGTGGCTTTTTAAATACCTCTTTTTTCCAAAATACAGTTACATTCATAAAAGGGAGCTTCTTATAATTTTTACAATTTGTGTTATGTCATAGTTGCTATTGAAATGTATTGAACCTGGTTAATTCAGCTAATGATGCTGTATGTAATTCATTTAACTTTTTCAAAGGGTTTATTGTGTTTTGATAAAGCAAAATAGTAAACTAATATTTGTCAAACTGACTCTGCTGGAGAAAATCTGTGTGCAGTTTGTCTCGATAAACTCGGTGTCAGTGGTTTACATGGCACTAATGGAAGACTGTGGTGAAGAAAACACGTTTTTGAATAGCTTGTGTCAGCCTGCTGAGATTTCTAAACTGTCAGAGGAGATTTTTTCTAAGGTAGCTGTTACAGTTGAGAACCTTGAGAGCTTATATAGTATGTGTGAATAGGTAGATGTCTGGGACAGGTAGAGAGAAATATGTAAAGTTTTCCAACCTGTAGCATAACAGGAGTGTTGTTTTGTTGTATGATGTTTAATACCCTGGCAGGGGAGATCATACATAAACATATTTTTTCCACTTTATGTTGATAAACCTCTAGATACTTCATGGTAAAAGTAAATAACCTTTCACATTTGGTCATAGCATTATCACTGGTTCTTTTCTATGAGTCTCAGGAAAGCTGGAAAAGGTGTAGACTTAAAGAATTTAAAGCTGATTGAGGTTAGATACAAAAGCCTGTTTTGTTTTATTGTAAGGATACAGTTTTCTTCTGGAGAAGGCAAGCAAATTAGTCATGTTATGAATCTAATTCATATATGTAATCTTGGTTCTGTATCTTTTTCTTATTTTTTCCTCAATTATTGTTGGTATTTAGGTATAAATTAGATTTTAAAAACCTTTGTCATTATTAGTAAAGGTTTATAGAGAACTTCTTGAAAAAGCTTTATGTATTAGCAATGTAAGTTTCAGTTGTTAATTCTTTTTCATCTATATTATCTTCGCTGGAGGCTGACTTCTTATGTTAGCAAACTAAGTCAAAAGTAATGAATAACATGTAATCTATTGTTGTGACAGATTGTTCGGTGGTTTTCTAACTGAACAGTCTTTGGACTGAGAGTAACATCTACTTGAAAAATGCATCACGAGAGTGATAATGGAGTGATTTCTTCCATTAATTCCCCTTCTCCCACCAAACATGCAGCTAAAGGTATTCTGATCTGTCAAGATATACATAGTATGTGTGGAGTAAAGACCAGACTCTGTTACAATTTTTTTTCAGATCTTTGCAATTAATACTATCCTCTTTATGTAGACTAGTATTTGGAGAAAAATTAATAATGGCAATTGATGCAGCTGATCAGTGTAATTAATTACATTGTTACCTTTTGTAGAACTTGTTTTCATATGCATGATGAGCTAATGTAAATATGTATATAGACTAGTGACTCTGCCTGGATTTATCTAGTTAGCCAGTAGTTGTTTGCTGTCCTGAAAGTTTAATTTCTAAATTTTAACTTTTAATATTCTGAAAGAAGAACCCACAGAATTTTACAAAAAAATCTTGGTGGATTATACTGACAACACTAATTTCTCTGTGGGAAAGGAGAAATCTCTCTCTCTCTTTTTTTTTTTTTTAAGTGATAAACATTGCTGAATTTTCAGTTTTAAGATTCTGGTGTTTTGCAGTGTTACAGAATAGGTCAAAGTAGGTCATGTATGTTATAATTGCATATAACCTGCAACATAGCATTGCTATACATCATATAATTGGGCAGTGGGAACAGCATTCAGAATGCAGTATGCCAGTTGTGATTCTCACTTCTGGGTCTTAGCATGAGATCTTGACTTAGTAATATATTAATAAGGGCAGATGTAACTTATGGCTGTATGTTAACCCAGTTTCTTCATTAAGCATGCATTTTTCTGCATTTTTTTTTCTGCATTGTTTTTAATATATTCATCTTAAATATATATTTTTGAGAAGTTGCAGAAGTTCTGGTAAGACTGAATGAGGGAAAGATAGAGTTCTCTGTTCGGATATTGCAGTGACTTCCATCTGTGGGAATCACTGGTCTAGAGATGCTTGACCCACAGATACACATATGGCATAGTTTAGAGCCTAACTTAATGAGGTTGTTTGAAGTTGGACTTACTTGAACAAGGACAAAGCAGGGCTATTTGCAGAGTGCTTTTAAAACTGAGGATAAGGAATTGTTAGTGTAGGGAGGCTTGTGGAGTTGTGCCTTTTTCCTGTCCATTTGCAATGTCTTTTGTACCTTCTGTGTATCAAATCATTGCATATTTTTTAAATTATACTGGCAAGCAGTAACTTAGTTCTTCATAAGAGCAAATTCTTTTTACTTAGGCTAATCTTCAACTACACAGATTTTTTTTCTTTGCTCACTTGTTTTTCATTCTGCATTTCCTTTTGATCATTTGTCCACCTCTGTGGATTATCTGTAGTAGTAAAAGATGCTGTTTTTGTGTTCCTGAAGAGAAATGTTTTTTGGTAAGTACAGTGACAGTTTGACAACAGCAATGCTTTCAGTAATAAAATTCAGATGTTTCAGGTGTTGATGTTTGCAAAGGCAATACTTCTGAAGTACAAGTGTGATAACACTGATAAATAGTTTTTATTTGGATAATGAAGAAATCGTAGATATGCAAGAAGGGAGATGATTTCAAGAAGTTACTCCCTACTCTGAGGCAGAAGCAAATATACTGAAATTATATCTGACAGATGTTTGTCTGATCTGTTCTTAAAAACCTCTGAAAAGACTAATACCACACCTCCTCACTGAACTATTTATAGCTGGTGCATAACTATCATTATAGTTAGGAGGCTTTTCTTAATATTTAACTTATGTCTCTCTCTTGCTGCTAGTTAAGCCAATTACTTCTTGTCCCGCCATTATTACTCATGCAGGATAATGATTTCTGTACTGTTTATACCAACTGTTTGCATATGTGCAGGCTGTTCCTCTGTCTCCTTTTATTTCAGCCTTCTCTTTACTAAACTGTACAAACAGGCCTTTTCTTCTCAGGTCATGTTTTCTCAGGTTTTTTTCTTTGGGCATTAACTCCCACTCGACTCTTAATTTGTCTGCGTCTCTTTCAAAGATCCCCTGCCAAAATCTTACTGCAACAGAATAAGTTACAGTAGAAATAACATATGACAGCGCTATTAAAATGTCATTCAGGGTGGGGGGGGAGTTGTGTGGGGTGTTTTTGTTTTTGTTTTTTTTGTGAAAACGTCAGATTCTTGGCTATACAACTTAAAATACAGTGTGTCCCATATCCTCTTCTTTAGTGTTTGTTAAACCAGTTATCTCTTTCTTCCTCTTTCTGCATTGAGTTATCTTTCTGAATCACAGAACTTAATCCTGATCTCAGATTAGCTGCCTTCTTTTAGGTGTTTCTTGACTCTACAGGATCAGTGTTTGATAACTTATTCTGTAGCAGAGTATGCAGCTTCTGCCCTTCCCCATATCTTTCCCAGCACATGCAATCCCTGTGACTTTTAGATGCAAGTCTGCTCTGCAGTAGGAAACCATCATTGGTAGCAAGCTCTTGTAGGGTTGGTTGCAGCTTCTATTGGAAAAAACATGTCTTTAGCAGTTATATATGTTATATCTTTGAAGTAAGTTGTATTGGCAAAATAACTTCTGTCAGTGTAACTGTATCTGAACAAGCCTTTTGCCATTTTGAAATGTCATTAGAGTATCACTAGCCCAATGACATAGTAGAAAAAATTTTTATCCTGTAGGCTTGCTTTATTGGAAGATATGCAGAGTCAGCTACCAAACAGATGTGATCAACATGTCCTCTGGCTTTACTCCATTTTGTCTGACTTTTTACATAAAAAATTTTTTATCTATAACCTTAGAGGATGGATCACAGATGGGACATATTGTTAGATTCTTTTAGCAGTGCTGCCTTCACAAAAAAACAAAACAGACACCAAGAATGATCATTAAAGAAAGCCTTTAGTTTGTTGCAGGAAGAAATATTGAAGCACTCAGTGTTGATTACCTCTTATCTGGGCTCAAAATGATTTTACGATAGATTTAGATGAGCGAGTCCTACAAATGCCAACAACTTTGAGTGTTGTCAAAACTATGGCAGTGAGAACTATAGTCTTACCTTTGAGCAAAGATTTGAACACTGAAAAACATCTGGATCAGGCAGTTTTTCAGATAAAAAAAGAACTAAATTATTTGACAACCAGAGTAATCAAACTTCTGCAAGATCTAAAGAAAATAAGACATTTTCTATTGAGAATGTGAGAATTGCCACCCTAAATGTTTATTGGTAAAGGGTGTCTTACTACTGAAACATGGCTGATAAAGTTCAACCTGTATTCAGTTGTTATTTTGTCACACTATGTGCACTTCTAACAGTGCCACAGTTATTGCACCTCCAGCATGAGGACTTTGATGAAACAAGAATATAATTGGAATCGTAAAACCCCAAACCTTCAAGCACTGATTTGTTTTTTTGTGTGATGGTTTGATGAGAAATGGATGGATATAAAGAAATAGTTTGTAAACAGTTTCTTCTGCCGCTGGTACAGTAAGTGCAGTAACTTCTGGCGGGGATAAGGTGGATAGTGTAATGAATGACATTTTAATTTGCTGCAGCAAGTTTCATTAGAAAATATCTGTTAAGGCTCTGTGTCTGTGATATTGGCACTGTCATGAATACCAAATGAGGCTTTCAAATGTGAATTTAAATGTTATTGGTGAAGTGGCTGACAAGTCTTAGGTAAAATCTTAATCCATAATGAATTCAGACAAAAGATATTCCAGTATTCTGCTTCCAAGAGTAATAAGCATGAAAGGATGCTTAGGGAAGAGTAAGAAAAAACAGGGCAAGCATATATAATAATTTCCTGGAATATTCAATCTCTAGCTATTTTCAGCACAGGGCTGTTCTAAGTCTGATGTGGTTTCTGTGTAGTTAGTAACCTTTGGATTTCTTTTCCACAAACTTGTCCAGTCCTTTTTTGCACCCAGCTACATCTCTAGCCTCCAAATATCCTTTGACAAGAAATTCTACATATGTGCTACTTGTTAGGTTAAAATATGCTTTTTTTTTTTTTTTTTGCTTGTTTCAAACATGGGTTCTACTGATTTCTTCTGGTGCCACAATTTTTTTGTAGGAGAGGAGAGCAAACTACATCTACCCACTCTGTTCCTTATGCGATTTTTGTAGACCATTATCATTTCCCTCTCCCCCCCATTCCCATTCACCCCAGCACTTTTGAAGCTGAACAGTCCTAACTGGCCTATTTCTTCCCCACTGGAGAACCTGTTCTGTATCTCTGATCATACATTTTGCTGTTCTCTGAAACTATTCCAATTTTACTGAAGGCTCCAGCACAGCTAGTGATATTCAAGATATGGGCATGACGATCTCTGTTTTGTACTCAGTTTCTTTCTTAATAGTTCCTAACACTGGCTTGCTTTTATGACCATCAGTGAGTTGACATTTTCATGGGACTATCTGTAGTCCTAGAATTTCATTCCTGAGTTGTAGTAATCGGTGCAAAGCCCATTGTTTTCTATGTAAAGTTAGGGTTGCTTCCCTCCCCCAACTTGCATCACTTTTTCACCGGCATTGGCTATCACCTGCTTTATTGCTCAGTCATCTACACTGATAAGGTCCAGCTTGGCTTCTTCAGTTGTCCCTTTCCTTGCTATCTTGAAAAACATAGTATTGATGCAAACCATATTGTCAGCAAACTTTTCGCCTTACTCCTGTTTCCTGGATAATTTGGAATATGCTGAAAAGCTCAGGTTCTTGCTGAACCCCACTGGTATCCACCTTCCATTGTGGGAGCACCAATTAGGCCTATCCTCTATTTTCTATACTTAAGCCAATTTACTCATGCATTTAAGCCAATTTATTCATAGCCTTTTCTCTAATGCTGTGGCTGCAAAAAGCCTTTGGTGAGGCTTTTTCGGCTTTGGAAATCCAAGCAGTAGACTTTTTTTTTTTCTTTTCCCCCATTCAGAATGTATGAAGAGATTTGAAAGCGAGGAGCTCTTTTTGCCCCAGCCATATCTACTCTTCCCTACTGTATCATAATCATCCATATGTCCATTAATTCTAATTTATTTGCTACAGATCAGGCTTATTGCTCTGTGGTTCTCTGGAATCTCTTTTAAAAAACCCTTGGATTGCACATGCCATCTTTATGTCTTCAGGCATCAATGTGACTTTAGTGAGAGGTTATACACTGCTATTTGTAGCTCAGCTGTTTTCATCCTTCAGTTCTGTTAAAACTTTTTAGGCAAATGTCATTTAGATCTGATGATTTTTTGTTGTTTTTCTACTGTTCCTTTCTTTTTTTTTTTTTTTTGATGACCCCATCTACATTTGCTTCATTCTCAAGAAATTATTTGTCACTAGATTTGCTCTCTGTAGAGGAATCTTCCAAATTTCTGTTGCAAAGAATACTGATGCAGAGAATTCATTTAGCTTAGCTGCAATAGCCTTACATCCTGCAATGGTAAAGGAGGAGGACAGAAAATGCCCATTGCAGAAGTACCTGTGTATACCACTGTATGACCTGGCTTCTTTTCTCTAACACTGCCTTGTATCAGATGCTTAGCGGTTCCGTTTCATGGTAGTCTTAAGCCAGTCCGAATCCATGTGTTGGCTGAAGGGATGGTTCCAGCTTGAATTCTTGCACCCTTCTTTGTGTTGGTATTAGTGCTGTGGAAGTGTCAGATCAGGGAGGTGAGCTGGCTGATAGCAAACTCTCTTAAAATACATAAGAATAACTTTCCAGGTGGATCATCTGTTTGCTGTTGATTTCCTGCTCACCAGTGAGGGTCAGCTGGAAAGAAGCAGTTAGCAGATAGATATTAACACTAGCTGTAGAAATGGAGAGGGAGTTCTTTTTTCTGGCTTACTCCCCCCAGATGGTGGTCTTTCAACCCATCATGGTCACAGAGCTGAAAGATGAGCTGAAAAAGACAGAACTAAACTAATTACTGGAGTTTAAGGATGCACTTTCTTCTGTATGCTGTCAGAAGTGAAGCCTGGCTGATAAGTAGCATAACTGCTCTCATACTTAAGTTGAAGTGCTCTAATTGTTTACAATACTCAGTGGGCGCTGGAAGCCAGCTTTTCCTGTCGTGTTACTTTAATGGTTTTTGCTTAAAGAATGATGTTCATAGATTATAAGCAGATTGTGATAAGTTTACTTTTTTCAGAGAATGGGTACTCTTCTAAAATTCATTTGGTTGTTACTGGTTTCAGCAGAGTCTTCCATTTTTAGAGTAGTGAAGATTTCAGGAATCACTAATACCTGGTAAGAATAAGTAGGCTTACTCTGTACAGTTAATTCTTTGGCTTAACTGGTGATCTTGAATTCTCTTGTACCAAGGAGATATATGCCCTGTTTTTGTAAGGCACATATGTGAATAGTCTGTGACACTTGACAGTCTTACCTCTTGTAGCACTTTCAGTAGGGGACATGCAGCTGCATTTTTGTAATGGTTTTTGTGACATCTTTAGCCCTTTTTCAGAAATACTTTGACTCTTCAGTCATAAGTGAATGAAAACTGACATTGTTGCCATTCATCAGAGTTTCAGCAGAAGACCTCCAAATGGCAGCAGCAGGTACTGAGAGCCAAGAGCAGCACTGAGATTTTAGAAAAAGAAACAGCAGCACCAAAATCTGATTGTAACAGTCACTGTAGTACATGTCTCATTGACATGTATTGAATTCATTGACATGAACTGTAAGGATTAAAATTTTATGTACCTGTTTTCTTTGAGAAGCCTTTTATGGTTTGTTCAGTTCATTTAAGACTGTAAATTAGGAAAAAAGTTACAAACGCTGCAAGTATTTTGTTCTGTGTATTTGTGAGCATTATAATGTTATCTTAATATATTGAATAAGATTTAAACATTTTTGTGATGTAAATAGCATTAATCATTTTATGTAGCATATAGCTTAGTTAATGAGAAGGAATTTGTTCTTAATGCTGTGCTGCTCTGAGACTTTCCAGCCAGCGTGGTGGTGATGAATTTCCAAGATGCCAGAATGATTTGGAGGCAGTCATTCAGTCATTTGTAGCCCACTGAACTGTGTCCGTTGCTTTTTAGGATACTGTGCGAGAGAAGCTGGTCTCAGGTACAAGTAGAGCTAAACACAGTGAACAGGAATATGAGCAGAATCAATTTCTAACTAGTCTCTTCCATTGAAAAATTGGCAATGTTTTGCAAAGTATCAGTGTGGCCTCTGAATGTCCACAAGTTTCAGCTATAGCAGCCCTTCTTCAAATTAAAGCTGTTATGTTTGTTTCATAGTATTTTTTTCTTAAAATGGTGAACAGACCTCAACAAAACATGACTTCCTTAGGCAGGTAAAAGTTTTGATGTTTCAGCAAAGTCATTCTACAGGAAGATCAAGAAATTAGTTGTCGAAGGGGGTGCTTGGATTGCTGATAAAGCAATAATATTGTACAGCTATAAGAAATGGAGAAGGGAAGTAGATGATTTTCATTTTGAGACCAGTTACAGTCTTACCTTCTTGTTGTACTTGAGTGGGCTTATGAAAGGGTAGTCTATAGAGGCTCCTGATGCAGTTTGGAAGGCAGAGGTTGATTCAAAGCAGGAACTGAAATTGAAGTGTCCGGAAACTCTAAATATGCTTATCTCTCCCTATCAACTGTAAAGGAAGTGTAGGGAGATTAGCCTTCCTAGACTGCAGTTACTCTTTGTGAATACTGCTGTAACTATTAAGATATTTATCTCAAAAGCATAATTTTGCTATAAGCTCATCTTGAACTAAATTATCTACTACTTTGTGTTTTTATGAGAACATTCATTAAAAATTGTGTCTGCGTTCTCAAACCTTCCAGGGCTTTCTAACTTTTTGGAGTCAATATCATTGTTCTTTAGGCTGATATATGTTGTATGAATGTGTCAAATTACAGCTTATAGAACAGTTGGCATTAAAGATTTAATCTAAGTAGCATGAGGTTTTACTTTTCTCATTGGGCCTGCTGGATCTTACAGTTGATTCTGAAGTTTGTCTCTCAAAGCACTTTGAGAGATGGACTGCATATATGGTACTAAACCTGATGGTGTTGCTTTTTAAACTTATAGCCTTCCTGCAACTGGGAGGCTGCAGGCTGCCTGCACCATCCATAATTAGGAGTTGTATTTTATGCAAGTCTTTTTTTTTTTTCTTTTTTTGAAAATTGAACTCCAGGAGGAATAAATCTAGTAACTGCTCAGAAAATAAACTCCAAATCATGTCTACTGCTACTGCTGAGCATGTCTTGTGTGCTGAATTAGACATAAATTCACTCTTTTTAGGCTGGAAAAGAAAGATTTTAAGTCTTCAATTTCAAAAATTTAAGCTCTGTACGTTGTAGAGATCTGACACCTCTACAGTGTCAAAAAAGGTTTTAAATTCTTCGGCCATCCCATGCTTGCTGTCTGAAATTTTTCTGATATTCCCCTCTGAATAGTGAATCTATAGGTTGTGTAGAGAAGCAAGATGGCATCATCTGTGGTGCATTTCTATACACACAAGGATTGCATTAACCTTCTTTGCTGTTGTATTGCGCTTAGATGACTATGCATTTAGATGAGTATGCTTTATGATTTAATAACTCTTCTGAATTGTCACTTGCTACGACTGTCCGGTCTTGTAGCTGCAGCTTTGCAGTTTCCTGAATGATTGCAATTATGTGTTTGTATGCAAAAGCATTATTAAATAGTGATATAAAACTATTTTAAATGCAAAAATGAATAACATTAAATGAAAAAAAAATTCCCAGTAAGATGTTAAAAGGTATTTAAATTATTTAATTGTACTTAGACGCATTTTATTGGACTGTGACTGCTATAAACAGTTGATTTGGATCATTTTCTTGAGCCGTAATTTGCCTTTCTCGTTGTTTTGTGCCTGTCTTACCATTGGCAGTCTGTAGGAGGTTGTAGTAGGAACCATGCTTGTCAATTTTTTTTGCTAAATAGGAATATGGATCTCAAAATATCATATTTTAATCCATCAAATGAATTTTCTATTAGTTAATTAAGCCTTTTAAGTGAATAATTAAAACGTTGTATAATATTTAATCAAATGCATTGGCAAATCTAAGTATGCTAATTGCTGTAGTTATTTTTGTTAACTAATCTGTAATCCTTTCAAGAAGACATACTTTGCTTGGCAGTAATAACTGTCCTGGACATTAATGGATGTACTGTATTTTTGATTGTAATTCCATGATAAAAGCCAAATTAATTATTGTATTAGTTTACCCACAGTTGGTGTTGAGGCAAATAATCTATGGCTCTGGGGCCTTTCCTTTTATCCTTCTCAGTTAGTTATACAACATTTGCAGTCCACTGAATCTTCCAGATTTCCAAATATTTTGAAATTAGGCACTTATAAGTGCCTAATTAATTAATTTCAAATATTTGATCTGAAATACTTTATCATATACTGCCCCGTATCCTTTTGTTGTTGTGGATGGTGAAATTTCTATTCCAGTAACATTGTGCTGTGATTTGGATACATCTTCTTTATTTTTAAAAACTAGAACAGAAAATGGATGCTTACTGTTTCTTCCAGTTCTGTGTCACCATTGCAGCTTCATCATCTAAATTCAGTCAAATCAGATACCTGTATCTGATTACAAGTTTCTGTTTGTTTCTAATATTCTATTAAAAAAAAAGAAAGTGTTGACTTTGAGTGATTTGGGTGCTATTTTCGGAAGCCCATTGTGCTGATACCAATTTAAAAGTTGGTTCGGGATATTACGTGTTTACGTTGCTTGTCTCTGTGCAACAGGTTAAAATGGCTTGGGGTTTTGAATAAACTGATGACAAGACCCAATGAGAAATTTGGGGTAAAGTTTAGAAGTGTACTGACCAAGCTACGGGGAGAATCGGAACAAGACTTAAAATATTTTGAAAAACAAAATCAAGTTGTGCAGAAAATAAACCCTGAATATAAACATGATTCTCTTTCTGCAAAGGGGCATTTGATGTGTTTTAGGTTCCTTGTTTTGTCAAACAGTCATTGTAGTGGCCAGATGCTTTAGCTTGGCTGTTCAGGTCCAAATTGCGAATGGTGGCATCTCTGGAAAAGCAGGCAGTGAGAAGCAAAAATAAAGGGCAATGCAGCTTCTGTTTGATGCTCTCCGAGTCAAGGACAGCTTGTCAGTCCTGAATTGTTGCCCTGGACCAGCGAGTTGGTTGTGAGAGCTGCTAGTCTACACTGTCTCCTTTCCACGGTCTGAGGCATGGTCTGGCAGGCCTGGCTGGGAAGGACTGGCAAAACGGCAGAACCCAGCGCAGGGGAACTGGATGGACCCACTCAGTTTATCCTGTGCACTGCAGCTAATCTCAGGATCTGGGGAAATCAGAGGGGCAAGAAGATGCTTCAGAATAAAAAGGGCCGCGTGACAGAAGAAGAAATAGAGAGGAGGATATTACGGCTCTGTGGCTCGTGCCCTTCCCAGTGTGCTGTGGACAGGCAGGCATCCCTCCCTGCTGGCTTTCAAAGCTAAAGGCTCCTTGAGGTGAGCTAAGGAAGGTTGGAGTCCCTAGGGTGAAGGGAAGGCCTCAACAGCTTTTTCTTGTTTTCTAAGATTTTTATCTGGTCGTTCCCCTCCAATAGCTTTCCATTTTAAAAGATCCCATAAGAGTGTGACAGGAAGAACATTTCCATTATTGTCTTCCCTAGTTAAGCTCTAGTTTGTAATGTTCCAGATTTGACCTGTTAAGTCCTGTACTTTTTTAGTTTAGTAAATATGCCCTTAATTAATGTCATTGGCTTTTGATTTGGATTGATTTAATCTTTCTCTCCCTTTTGTGCTTGCCCTGTGAACACCTTTTCTCGTGGATTACTGGAATATATAAAGATCTGAGTTTTTCTAAAACAGAACTCACATCTGGCATGTTATTGTTCAGTTATCAGACCTTTCTTTTACCTGCTTAGATACTTTATTCATTACTGTTTTTTGCTTCTCTTTTTTTCTGTCCTTCATGATTTTCTGTTTTGCTGCTGCTTTCACATTCTCTGAAATTGCTTTTGCATTCTTTGGCTTTTTGTTCAAGGTACGTGTTACATCTATATAAAATGCTTTCCTTCCCCCTCTTTTCTGTGGGGTTGTCGTCTTTTAGGTATTCACTTGTATCTTAGAACAATTCTGAATTTTCTTTTACACCTCCCGCACTGTTTGTTGTTATCAGTTATGCCAGCAGTTGTTTTGAGCTATGAAAAATTTTACTTCAGAAGTTCAGATTTAGGTATTATTGCTTGCTGTCTTGTTTTGTTTAGTTAGGGTGTTTGGGTCGTGGTCAATAGAGCTTAAACAAACTAATCTTATTTTTGTTCAAATACTAATTCTTGTCTGTCAAGATGAAGTCCCGTTTCTTCATGTTGGAGGTAGGATTTAGTGTTAAGCAATTATCCTCTATTATTCTTAGGAAACTTTAAAGTCTTGTCACTGGCCTTTTAAACTTGTATTGTTGAGATAACTCAATTGTTCTTGATATATATATTAAGGATGAGTATTTTGAAAAAAGAAATATTTCTGTATGTCACTTTAGATGATCTATAACAGATGATTCCTTGAATATATGCTATTTTTAGTTTTGTTAGAATTTCGGTCCATACACTTGAGTTGAATGTATCAAGGCAGTTCATGGGGAGTGGTTTAGGTAGAGTTTTTGTCTTGGGCAAAGGGGTAAACCAGATCAGTGTTTCCTGACCTGAGGTCCTTGGTACTGGTGCTTGGTAACTGGTGCTATGTAGGCTGTTGGCATGTGGTTATCCAACTTTACAGAAAAGAAAAAAATTCAGCTACCTGCCCTGCCCCCTCATGCAAAAAAAAAAAAATCCCCAAATCCTTGAACATATTTCTCTACACACAGATAAGGAAACAAATGTGTTAAAAAAAATATTGAGCATTAAAAATTCACCCTTTTTAAAATTTGATTTGAAATAAAAAAGCTGCGCAGTGCTGCACAACAGGTTTGGGGGTTATTTTGGCTAAAGGTTAAGTAGGAGTATTTGACTCGGTGATCACTTGAGGTTCTTTCAGCCTTGCCTCCTGTGATTTACGGGAGGTTGTGCGAGCCTGAGCATCTGATCCTTTAGAAGTAGTATTTTTGAGATGAAAAGCATTTTGTCTGGCTCATTCTCCTCCCCAGGAAGCAAGTTGTAACAATCTTATTTCATATTCTGAATATCCATTTCTACAGTTAATAAAAATAGCTGTAAACCCCCACTGTTCATGTTTACCTGGCTCTTTATACTGTGTGTTTGTGTATAGATGAGCATGTGTCTGAATAGCAGTACTAGCAAAGTTTGATTTCTTGTCATGTTGGTTTAATTGGCTTATGCCTAATACTATATAATTTCCAATTAAACCTTTACCTGGGTTTGGAATAATTATTGCATGTTTTTCTTGTTGCATTCATACTGCATTATTTTACTTTGATGTGAGAGCAGGGAATTACGATTCTGTATCCTCTGGCTGATATATTTTAGTGAAAATTTGTAGGGAATTAATATCCTTGAGATCCTTGGTCCTCTGTTGAAATAGGTTAGTGGACTGCAGTATTGTAAGGCATCTTTCTGTGCAGTTAAGGGTAATAGCATAAATCTGGTTTCCTTATGAAATCGGGCTAAGACATTGCTTGTGTTTCTTTGTCTTTTTGCTTGTTTTTAACATTCAAGACACCATGAAAACTGGCTTATGTTCTTGTGTGCTTAGATACCACCTCTGCTGCTTTCATGATTTATTTAGGGCTCTTCTGGTTACTGTTGCTAATTTGGCTCTCTGAAATTTGCACTTCTGTTACGAAGCTGGATGTTGTAGGAACCATTTCATTTCTCCAGGTGAGATATTGCCGTATCCCATAGAAGTAAACCCACCCTTTCTAGCCCACTGAATTAACTGTTCAGCTCTTGGAGCATCTGCTTGCTTTCTTCCCTCACTGCGTAAGGCTAAAGGGTCTTAATGTTTTTTTTTCGTAACCTTCAGGGTTTTTTTGCGTGTGAACAAGTCACGAGAGACTATGTGGTATATCTGCCCATGTTTGTGCGCTCTTATCTCTCAGTAAATGAGGTAGCTTAAACCTGTTGCATTTATTATAGGGAAAGTACATGTGTATGGACAATTAGCACAGAGTTTGAACAGCTAGGTTACTGTCCAGACTTATTTGTCTACCAGCTTTGTTTCATTTGCTGTGAGAAAGTGAAAAATGATTTCCAAGAATCACCTGGATATTTTCTTCCTTCAGCAGCTTTCCCAGATCCTGAAAGACTTCCAGGCCCTGTGGAAGGTGGCTGACAGGAAGTGAATCATGAATATGAATCAGCATCTCCCCACCCTTATCCCCAAAATGCTGTTGCTAGGGTGTTCTTCTTTGTTTGCCACTCTTATCACATCAGCACCTTTTTGAAATTCACTCGCTGTCATCCTTTCTTTAATTGCATTCAAATTCAGGCTGCTTGTGTCTGTCTTCAAGACCTTGACAGAATTTTATTTTACTTCTTTTATCTGCTCCTGTTGTATTTTGCTGCCTCTGCTTCTCCTAGATTGAGTTCTTTTTTTCTTTTTTTTCCCCCCTTTTTTGCTTCCTTTTTATCCTGGATTGTAATCCACTCTGGGGTGTGTGTTAATACTGTCTATCCCTGGATTAGGGTTTTTTTTTTTTTCCTGTTGAATGTATCTTTTGAAATACATTGATTTTCGTCAGTGGGTTTTTTTTTCCAGTCGGTCTCCCCCCCGTCCATTCCTATAATAAACAGTTAAAAACAGAACTGATTTCTCAATTCATAAAGATGAAGCCTTCATAGAGTTGATGTGTCGCCTACTTAATTTAAATTTTTGATATTGATTTATTTTTAAGGTGAAATTAAATACTAACAAAAAGATTGATATGTTTAGTTTGTGATTGATTGTACTTCATCCTGGAAGAGAAAGAATTTTGGTTAAAAGAAATAATGAGGTGCAAAGTTCATAAATTATTCAGAGAAATACAATTTTTTTGAATTCCTTAAAAGAAGAAAATCAGAAGGTGTTTGGAAGGGAAAAGAAGTGAGTGCTCACTCATTTGCTTGTGTGCTTCTAATGAAAGATGCCACAGACTAATATTAAAGAATGAATTCTTGTAACTGGAGGAACTTGTGCTTCCTAAGATGTTTCTTCTTTTTTTGCTTGCACTATTTAAGCCCTGTAGCTCAAATAAGTTGAACTTCCAAATTTGGTTATCTCAGCCAGGTTGAGGAAGATATCTGGCGTATTTTTATTTGGAGATATAACTTGTTCTTGTTTTTTAAAGTGTGACGGAGGAGTAGAAATGTGTCATAGAATTTTTATATTTCTTTTGACTGCTTACAAAAAAATACTACAGAAGTACTCCGTCCAAAGTCATGGAACACGTTTTTATGTTTAATGTATTAGAGAACTAATTAGACATTTATGAAAATGACACTAGCTCCTATTTTAAGACAGTCAGATCAAATATAAAATTAGAAAATGTTTTGTGAGTACTTTAACTAGTGAATGATTCTGTGGAAGTTTCTCCCAATACCACTACTGGTACGGACACCACATAGCATGTAAAATAATTGAATATACATTCCATTTTGCTTTTTTATGCTTCAGGATATAACAAAGCAAAGAATAAGGTGTGAGGGAAAAGTTAATTATATTATTTAAGGCTCTAAAGGTAGAGCCAACTAGTTAGGCAAACCAGATCTCCTGGCATCTTGTGAGATCAACAACGAAAGATTTTGTCTTTATTTTGAATGACATTGGCTATCATCGTTTGGCAAATAAATGAAAATCCAGGCCCTCGTCTTCCTCTCTGAAGATCAGTACAAGCCTGTTTCTTTTGTATCCTCACAGTTCTCCAATGCTGTTTTGGAGCAACAGAAGCTTGAATAGATTTTCTGTCTCCTGCTGGGGACAGGTGGTGGCATCAAGAGGCTGCAGCCAGTGTTAGCAGTAAGTTTTTAAACTGAACAGATTTCTGATTGCAGAGCGAGACTAGAGGGGCTTCGGTGTCTATCGTGAGAGCCTGGTCTCTTCTTGGTTACTATAGAGCTTGAGACAAGCAGTAGTGGTTGAACTCAAATGTTGCGTAGGTAAAGGTTAGGCAGTATCCAGGGGAAAACTTTATATGACTCTAAAGTGCAATTTTCTTTCTGAAAAACATGAGCTTTGCAAGTCCTGCCATGAGTACTGGCAGCTTTCTAATTCCACGGGTGAAATGAAATCTGTTAAAAAGGCTGTTTTCAGGGAATGCATATGTAAAAGGCGTGATTCCAGAGACTCAACTTGGAAGAGCTATCTGCTTAAGTGAAATTACTTTCATGTGCAGAAATACAAACAGGTTTTCTGCACTGAATATTAAATACACTAGTCCATTTAAAAATTAAAGCCAAAACAAATGCAAAAATACTGTATAGGAGAATGGTAGATGGATAAAACCGTAAGATGTATCACTCTGGGAATTCCTGATTTTTCTTAAAACTACTTAATAGTTAAGAATGCTGTTCTATTGGAGAAATTACAGAATGTTTCTGCTTTGCTGTGGAAGGGATCTTTCTAGTGTGTTAGATTTTTATAAAGTAGCTATAATAATCAGATCAAGGGTCCACCTGCCCTTCATTATGAGAAAAATTCCTGCCCTGTTTTTGCTACCTCTTAAGTAGTTACTAATCCATGAAACATCCTGCCTTTATCCAGTGCAATTCAGTTTCTTTCAGAGACTGTTAGAGACATTTTTTCCAAAAGGCTTTTAATGTTGAAGAGTATCAAACTGTAAGTTGTGTCCTTGTACTCGGTACCCCCTTTGAAAATTGTAATTTGTCGTCAGCTAGAAAATTGATCGAATATTCAAGCAAGGAATTCTAGTGACTGGCTGGTGCTGAAGGTGGGCTCTCAGCCGGGCACTCCCACCCACTGCCCTGTGCTGGCTCTACGGCTCATTTGACACTCTGGTAAGGAACTAGACCAAGAGAAAATTTAATGCTAAGGAGAAGGGCAAAAAAGTGAGTTGTGTTCTGTTGGTTTAGCTCCTTGAATGGCCTTGCAGGGAAATGCATCCGTTTTACCCAAGAGGGGCAGAACTTCTAGCTTTGAGTCAGAAGAACGGATGATCCTGTGCAGCCAGGAAAAGGGCGGAAAGACTGGGCTCTCCCTGGTTGGTGGCAGTGGGCAGTTAGTGGCTTACCTGTGTAACAAAATAGGGAAGTCTTCTTCTATGTTCTTGTGTTATTAATCTGAATTCTTCTTGTGGTAGCCTGTCTTGCAAAGAAATCTCCATGTCTGCTTGGGGATATGTCTTTAGGTTTCTGCTGTTAAGCTCCATAGTAATATCCTATAGAAAGGTGATTTTAATTGGTTTTTAATTAGTGTTGTTTTTCAGTTGACTGGTGTTGAAGATACCCTGATAGACTGGGTTTCTTCATAACTGTGCCCCTTATATTTCTGCTTTTCTGGGAAACTTGTATGTAACTATGCTAATAAATTATAGTGTACATGTTAAAAATTGATTTAGCTTAATTCCTGCTGAGGCTTTTTTCCCCGGGGTGCTGGAACAGTTTTGTAATGTTCTTTATTGTGGTGAAAACTGCTAGAAATTGACCATTTCTCATTTGTATCAACAGCAAATGTTGAAGCCTCTAGATTTAGGTGGTGTTTCCCGAGTTTCTCATATATATTGTTCTGAACACAGAACTTTTAAATCCTAGACAAAGGAACCTGTGAAAATATAATTGCTTTTTAAATACCTGGAATAGTGCATATCCTGGGTAATAGAGCAATATGGCTAATAAAGCTACTAAGCATGATTTTGGGGGTGTAGATGGAGGCTAAAGTCAGCTTAAGTCTACCAGAACATTTACTTCAGGCTTTGTGTCTTCCGAAAGTGTGTGTGTGTGTATTTATATTTATATTTATATATATATATATATATATATATATATATATAAAAAAGTATATATGTGTGTGTGTGTATGTTGCACTGAGCCCAGAGAGACTTTGGGGACAATATCTGTTTTTTTTCCACATGTCATATCTGCGTATGCAATCTTATCTGTAGTTTATCTGATATGTACAGTATCAGATAAACTGCCTGTTGACAGTGAAGAGTTGACTGCCTTACATCATTCTGACAGCTTCAATAATTGTGTAATTTTGGTTTTGTGTTTTAGGATATAAAATAATGGTAACAGGGCAACCATTTCCCTGAAGTTCAGGTTTTCAGGCTCACTGCCGTTATGGGTGAGTTTTGTGCACATATCATATATAAAAATTTAATTCTGTTGCATTTCATTCCTAGTGAAGCACAAAAACATTTATGTAGTTCCTTTTTTTATACATCCTTAGGAAATGTGTACTCTGGCTGTGTAACTCAATGTAATGTCTACATGAAAAGCAGTGTGCAGCTGCTTTGTTAATATGCAAAATACTTCTGGTTTTCCCACTGGAGTATAACACTGTTCCCTAGGTATTTCCTAGTATGGAAAATTGAAATTCACAGTTAATATTGTGGGTATTAGGGTACTGAGCAATACTTACTATGATTGGAATTATAATGACCATTAAAACCCCCCCCCCAAATTTGTATATTAAAGAGCATTACTATATTGCCCTGTCATTGCTGTGCAAAAAACTGGAACTGTCTAGATGCTCTGACTGTACTTCTCTAAATCTGTAGCATGTTTCTTTAAATTTTATCTCAAGTTTTGGAATTGTACCTGCTTTTTAATGAGTTGAACATGTCAGTCTTGACTTCACTTACTGGTGCTCACTCTCAAAAAAAAGTTATGAAGTAAGTTTTGCTACAATACTTTGGTTGCCTTTGTAACAAGTGTGCTGCTAGTGAACGTTGGGGACTATACCTCCTCCAACCAGCTGCTAAAAAACCCAGTGTTCTTCTCACTGAGCACTAGAATACAATAAAATAAGTGAGCCTTTTCAACTGTGGCAAGTTTTGAAGTGTGTTTTATTGTGGGAAAGAAGTAACTCGGCTGCAAGAACGCTGTCAGTCTTCTAGTAAAACTTGCCTTTAGCAGTTTACATATCCTGGTAGAGTTATGAATTATGACAGCATGACTGATGATCAAAGTTATTTTCAGGCCAGCTTTCTGATCTGTTAGCAGTCTATTAAATTAGCAGACCGAATCCCACAAACTGTATTTCCTGATTTGATAAACATATTTGCTTATATTTGAATGGAGTGTGAAGGAATTCTCTCATCCTCACTGAGTACCTGGAGTGTTTGCTTGCTAATAATTATGCTGAGTTCTTCTCAGGTTCATGTTTGAGAAACACTGATCTTTGTAAGTCAGAGGATTTAGTTATTCTTCTACAATCCTATTAATTATCAAGTAGCATGAAGACATGCACTTAACAGCTTCGTAGATAAATTGTTACCCCGTGTTCTAGATATGTGTTGAATATAGTACTGCTGTTGTGACAAGGAATTAATACAAAGTAAGAGTGCCAAATAAATTCTGTTTACAGTGATGGCCATTCTGACTTTTGAGTACTTAAGTGCTGTACTGTTTAAGGAGTGGAGCTGCTCCTCTAAGAGTTGCTGTGATGAGGCTTCCTGTGTACATGACGCTGGCTGTTTAGGACAGAACAGAAATGATACTCAAAGTCTTTGCTTTTTTCCCTTATGTTATGAACTAAGGAGAAAAAAAAAGTATTATTGCTACTTTGGATCTCATCATTTTTCCTGCATATTGTTTGGACTTTATTTGAAACGGAGTACATAAAGCTTTTTTTTTTTTTTCCTTCTACATAATACAGCCTGCAGTTCTGTAGAGTTGAGGAAAAGTTGTCAATCTTTGTTACGACCTCATTTTTTTAAACTTACCTTTTAAGTATATTTGCTGTTTAAGTTGTTTATTTCCATAGGCCCTGCTTATGATAGCATATTTGATTGCAGCATGGCAGTAATTTTTTTTTAAATTGGCAGTTATGTTTTGAAGTCTAATATTGACTTTTAGATTTTAGAGTGATGACTACTTAATAGTAAAACAATACAATAATTACTTTAAGTGTAGCAGTCATTTAAAGTTGTCTTTTTTCTTTCTTTTTTCCCCTCCATTTTCTGAGCAGATGAGCAGCAAGCTTTGAATTCAATCATGCAGGATTTGGCTGTGCTTCATAAGGCCAGTCGTCCTGTATTGCCCCAGCAAGAATCAGGAAAACCAAAGTCATCGTCACCTAAAAAACAGGTAATCTTTTAATATTCTTACTAACCTATTGAACACTGTATGTCCTGCTGTGCCTTCTGTAATTATTCTTCTTACCAGACCAGTGAGCATACCAAAATGAGTTATTACACTCTCCCACATGTGCTGCCATTTTCTTTGTTCATGTTCTTAAATTAGCAGCAAAGTGAAACAGTGGAATTTCAGGACAGATCATAGTGTATGATTAACTGACTCTAATCCTGATAAAATACTCCTATGATCTTTAATTTTACATGTATGTAGAATTTTTTTTTAATTGATTGGTACTAGATTCTATATTAAAATACCAAGGTGTGCTAGCATCTTTCATTTGAAATGCTTCTTTAGAATAAATTTTATAGCTATATTAGATTGGTATATATATTAGGTTGTCAACTATGTCATATTATTTTCTGCTGCTGTGCTGATATCCTTTAATTAAAATTCCTTCACTGCGTCTTTGGGGTACATGGAGAAGGTCTTGTTTGTTTTTTCTTTGTTTGTTCGTATATTAGAAATTTGAGTTCTTTTCAGCTGTGATTTTATTTATTTATTTATTCCTGTAGATACTAAAGACAGCTGGAAGAGTAGTGAACACTTGCACTGATGGAGTTGAACTATGATAAGGAGAGTTTAGGAGAGGAGGGGAGCATGGATTTTTAGCCAGGTTGTTACAATAGCCTTATTGAATTCATATATGTCTATTCCATTGGACCCTTAATTGACAGTCTAATATTACATGAAACTTGAGTTTGTACAGTCTGTTTTTAACCTGTTAAGTAACAAATCATTCAAATATATTTAGCTCTTAAACAATCAAAAACTTATTGCTAAGTTGTATCTTGTTCATCTATGGTTTAAAAGCAGAAGAGTTCAGTATATTCAGTAACCAAATGGTGCTTTACTAGCATCACAGAATTCAGTTCTGAATTGCGACTTTAGGCATGGAAGTAATGTGCGTATATTATCCAGAATGATTTGCATATAGTAAGTGCTTAGAAAGTTGGAACAAAATCAATTGAACCATTCCTGAGTTTTAAAGTGGTAGTGGTGAGGGGCATATACATGTTTGTCATTCTGTTTAGATTTGTGAACTTTCTGTATAAATCAAGTACTTCCATTGGAAGATATAGCAGTTCATTATTTGGACATAATCTGTGGAGTTAAATGCCTTTTTCTTTTTTTTTGATAATAATTGATAATGCAATTTGAATTTTAAAATTACAATTTTGCCAAACAGTTTTATTTCCATGGAACTGCAAATGCTTACAGGAATCTTGATTATTGGGAAATTAATTGCACGAATGCTGCTTTAGTTTACATCTGTGGGCTTTTATGGAGGTGCTTATGAAATGAGGTATGTTTCTTGAGAAGCCTCTCACGTTTAACTCCAAAGTGTGATCTAAATCCTATTCTGACTAGGAAAGAAGTGCATGCTGTGCTTTTTCCTGTTCACTTTCCTTTTAATAAAGCAACAAGGAGGCAACCAACAGTAATCTAGTAGATGTCACAGATTTTGTTTCAAAGTATCATTACATTTTGAAGGCAGACATGTCCTATGTCAAGAAATGTGCAAATAGTCTTAAATTCAGCAGCTATTATTTTAGCCTGTTATGTTTGTGTATTACTACTCATTTATGTTGCTGTCTTGCAAAAATTGGGAACATACAAGTGAAACCATTCAGTAAGTAGTACCCAATATCTTGTCTCAGGAATGTTGGCTGGAGGGAACTACTGTATGAATATTTTAAAACATGTGCTTGAAAAAGATCCTTTCCTTGTATCTCAAAAAACATTTAACCTCTCTTCAGTTCATTTTCTAAATATAAATGATGATTAAAAAACATACGGTCAGGAAAAAAGCTCCTATGTACGTAGGGAATGCACCTATATTGTTCAGCTCCTAAAGTAAAAAGATTGGGTAGCGAACTAATGAAAAATATTAAAACTGCATGATTTAAGCTTAAAAGAATGAGAATAATTGTCTTCTGTTCCTGTGAAGTGAGATGTTTTGCTTATGCCTATGGTGTTACAGGGCACACAAAGGGGTGGTGGTGAACGGGTTATTTTAAAACATTCAATTTAACTATTTTTTTTGTTATTTCTCATAGCACTCAAGCGAGTGCCTATTCAAGATACAGGATTCTTTGGTAATCAATTTCATGCTGAATTTGAAATGAATCTGTTAAAATATACTGATTGTAACTAGTGTGTTTACTTACAGAAGCATTCATTGTGCTTCAAAATCTTTTTTTTTTTAATTTATTTTTTACACATTTAAGCTTCTATCTGATACCTCAGCAGAAATAGTTTGCCAAAATGTTTGGTATATCAGGAAAGGGATACTAAATTAATATGAACTGCCTAAAGATTATACTTATGGCCTAGGATTATTGAATGGAATTTCATGGCTTTGGTTAGAAGAGGTGGTAACAAACTAATAGTGGTTTCTATGTCTGTCTTGTTACAGAATGATGTTAGAGTCAAATTTGAACATCGAGGTGAAAAAAGGTAAGGTGGGAATACAGAAACAGTCTTCTCTTAATTATTTATAGATTTTTGTTGAGTTCTTGATCATAAAGTTTCAAATAAACTGTTCAAAATGTGGTTCAGATACTTGAGTGTGTTTGGTTTGAGTTTAATTTGGCAGAATTTAAGCAGAATTCAGCTGTTCAAAATGTGGGCTTTAAGTGTACATAATTCAGAAGTATCTTAACTTAGCCATGCCTCACGTGTCTCTCTTACTTTACCCTTCAGATAGATGTTTGTAGCCTAGAACAATCACTTAGATCACAAGCATAGACCTTAAAAATGAGTAGAACAGTAAATAAGATTTTTTTTCACTGCATTATTGCACGTAAGTGCATGGTAATATATTGTTATTATAACACTGGAGTAAGAAACCTAAGTCTTTAAACTCAATAGTGAATTATGCTTTGGAGGAACCAATCTGAGAACTGTAATGGAAAATCTATTAGAATTTGTAGCAAGATTCTTCTCATAGGTATTTTCTGAATAATCAGTTCAAATTTATTTTCATTTTGTGCATGAGAGGTGGACGTTGCATGTGCTTGAAGTGTACTAACATATCTGTATATATCTCTGCTCTGATGGCTGCTCAAAACTTTTCACCTTTACTTTCAATTCCATGCAGAGCTGGTTTGCAGACAGCTCATTTTGTCCATTTGCCTCTTTCTGAAAACATAAATCTTCATCTTGCCTACTGAGAAATGATTATGAATTAAAGTCTTTGAAAATACTTAATTAAAAGGGAAGTAACATCCTGATCATGTTATTTGTCAATTGAGATGGTAAACCCTTTAATCAAGAATTGCTTCACAATGAAACTTGTACTTCTCGTTGCAGTGCTTAAGGATGTGCAATAGATCAGTGTGCATTCGTGGTAGCTGCAATATGTGGCCTCTCTTTAGGGGAGTTGGAAAGGAGCAGCAAGTTCACTAGCTATTAACGTTCTTCAGCATCTTTCTGTCACTCTTCTGAACATCACATGTAACTGCATTATTAATGGTTGAGTGTTATAAATAATATGGAATAAATGAGTCTTTACAAAAGCTTTTAAACTTGAGGACTTCTCTACCTAGAGATTTATTGTGAAATAAGCAGAAGTATGAATTTAAAACAGAGAACTATTGTTCGCTCACTCTGAGTCTGCACTAGAAGAATATTTTTGAAGTATATCTTAATTCATTTTCACAGTGGGCTAAGCTAAACAATCCAGTATGAATACAAGCATGAAGTAAGTGCATTAAATAGCTATTATTGGATGCTGATAAGCCTAACTCTGTTTTGTATTGTCCAAAGTAACTTGAATCTTCTTGCCCAGGGATACTGGGCAGACCAGGCACATTGCTCAGCATGAGCTCTAATACTTTTGTTGCCTAAGCATGTAGATCTAAAGATAAAATAATGAAATGGTGCAAGAAAAAATAAGTTATGCAATTGCTTTCTCACTAATTTTTAAAAAAGGGAAGTGGAAAAGAGAAGTGATGCTGGAGTTGCTTTCAGTAGTGAACGTGGCACTCTGTACCAAGGAACGTGCACTCCAGTGGGCAAAGTTCCAGACCTGCTAAACAAATAGTTAACTACAGCGAAAACTGATATATTTTTTTTAATAATTGGAAGTGAATTAGCTTCCAGCCTCATTTCGATGAGAAAGTATTGTTCCCTAAGCAGTGTACTGATTAAAACACCGATAAAAGGGACAGTTAGCCTTTGCTAATTTTTCTGCTTCACAGAATTTGACTGTTGTTTCTTCCCTGAATGTGTGAATTGAATCTGCCTCACTAGCTTAGTAACTCTTTAACTTTTTTGTTTTAATGATGTTCTTTCTCAAATAATAGAATTGTTTCCTGTAGTGAGAAGTCAGTTATAGGCATTCCGGATCATTTGACTTGGAGAGACATTCAGTCAACAGAAAATCTGAGTCGTTGATCTACAGTTGCATCATTTTTATGGGAACATATTTAAAGAACCACAGTCAGTGTTGATGGACTCAGAAGTTTAACTGTGTAATTTATTGTAAAGATGATAGTATTTAGTTACCTTCTTCAGATATGAAGGTCTTCTGGACATGCAAAAAATGAGGACTGTAGGAGTAATTCCTTTCTGCTGCTTGTGCTTGTCAGCCTGTGGTACTCCAAAGTTTTACTTTAGTTTTCTGAAATAGAAAGTCTTAGAAGTTTCTAAGAATTTACCTGCAGAATGGAGGCATGCAAAGCATTAACTTGAGAAAGAAGCCAGAATGCAAGCAAGTAAAATACTCATAATGAGATTTGATTTTATGCTTGACCATCCTTTTTAATTCTTTCACTGCTTTTCTCTTTTTTTAATGACTGAAAATACAGAGGACAGTGAATAGAGCAGAGACTCTTCTTTGTTTTTTGTAATAAATTTAATTCTGAAAATATTCATAAGTAATGAGTTACCAACTTTTCTTAAGTAATGGACAAAAATTCTCTACAACTTGTATTCTCTTTCAGGATCCTGCAGTTTTCCAGACCTGTCAAGCTAGAAGATCTTGCAGCTAAAGCTAAAGTTGCTTTTGGACAGACTATGGATTTGCATTACAGCAATAATGAGGTAATATTCTGTATTTTCTAAATTCTCAATGTCTTTTATTTTGATTATTTCAGGATAGGTATCTGCTCTCATTAGCAGTGTGGACCAGTTCTGTCATGAAACTTAATTCTGTCATGAAAGCCCATATTTCTAATGTGTGTGCCCTCAAATATATGTTTGTCTAAATAAATACGGACAGGAGATGTATGGAGTGTTTTATGGGGAGAGTCATATGTTAATGGATCAAGTCTCAGACTTCATTGGGAGTGAATAAATTCTCTTCCTGCTTTGCCATGGTCTTATTGCATGGCTTTGGGAAAGTCTTTCACTCTTTGAGCTTTGTCTTGTTTGTAAATTGGAAATAACATTTCTCTCTTGTACGTTGATTTTTTTAAAAAGATTAATGTTACTAGGAAACTACAAAAATACTGTTTTGTAACATTACATTGGAGAACTAGACTCAACTATTCCTCTTAAAGTGTCTGGCTGGCAAAGATTTCTTGGCATCAAACCAGTTATGTCTGATCAAGATTACTTCCAGCTTTTCTTTTGAAGTATAGATGGGATTGTTAATAGAAAATGTGTTTAGGGATGTGGGATCAATTCTTAGGAGTTCATTCTGGTTTTGGCCTTGAGTCAGCAAAATGCTTGAAGGATTATTTGGACACTTAGGCGCAGTGTAATTACTTCACTTAATCTGTATCTCTGCTGAAGAAGATTCCTGTAATTGCTGTTTGTTGGTTACTAACTACCTTACCAGGCACTTCTGTGAAACCGATCCTCAAGATGCAGAATTCTTACAGAAGGCTTTTGGAGATTAGGAAGGTCAGAGGAAACAGGCATTTATGATGCTTAGCCTCAGCTCCTTTCCCTAATAGCTATTTAGGCATTTGAGCAGGTTTTCTGCTTGTCATCTTTTGCTCCAGTTGGAAAATCATTCCATCACATTTTGGAAGTGTGCTGGTGATAACCTGCTATTAACATTAAAACTGCAGCATAAATGAAGAGTATGCTCATTTCATAGTTACCAGGACCTTCCTCTCTTCTTCCCATCTGTTTGTTTCTAGCCATAAGGAAGATTTTGGGGGTAAATGTGGTCTACACAGTACCTGTTGTGATTACTTGACTGGTCCCTAAAATTCTCTATATGATTTGTTTTCTTTTTGCCTAAAAAGTATTGTACTTCATCTGTTGTTGTATCGGAGTTTCATTGAGACTACCTGTTTATGGATAGAATAGATTTTTAAAAATCCATATTATGCTGTTCCTTTTATTACAGACATAAGTTGTAATTTACACTAATCATTGTAGAACTCGGATCTCAAGTGCATTTTAACTGCATGTAATTACCCGTTCTAAAGAAACACGTATGCCTAAAGAAACATGTAGACCAAGTTAATTTTAATTAATTAGAGCCAAGTTAGTTCTAGTAAGGACTGTATTTGTTCCATGTGGTTCACATCATGCTTGATACCTTTCCTTAACAAATTCTGTTATTCAGTGGAGAAATTATGTAAATGATATTACTTCAAACAAATATAGTTGTAATATTTATTGTGAGATAGAAAAATGTGCTTTATGCTCTAGGAGATAGGACTTATTTTTATTCATACTTTTCATATACTTGCAATAACTTTGAGGATGGAAAATACCTTGATGCTGTTGCACGTTTTTCTGAAACTGTAGAAAATTAAGCTGTAATATGCAACACGGTTGTTTCCTCATTGTGAAGGCTTGTTCCACAATGCTGTACTCTTTGAAGGCAGAATTAAGGTTGTGCTTTAGACTTTTTTTCCTGGTACATTTTGGTGGTAACTTGACACATCGTTAATAAATTTTATTTTCAAGTTATTGGGAATGAAAGGAAAGATAGCATCAATTCATTTGTTCCCCCTGCTCTTGACTTCCTGTTTTCTTTCTTGTATCCCGTTTAAGATGTCTTTTTTCTCTCTCTCTGTTTCTTTTTGTAGCTTGTGATTCCATTAACCACACAGGATGACCTAGACAAAGCTGTTGAACTGCTTGACCGTAGTGTTCACATGAAGAGTCTCAAGATACTGCTTGTAATACATGGAAATGCACAGGTATGATTTGGCATTCTAAATGTGTCTCTTCTCAATTTTCAGATGAAAATTTAATTTGTGTCCTTTGTTAAAGATGACATTTTTCTGCCTGAAAATATTAGAGATTGCTTCTTCAGTTTTCCTTATGCATGTATTAGTATTTTATATTGAGTCAGATTTAACTTTTCCTAAATACCATTCTTCTCTTTGTGTATGCCCTCCCTACAGTGGAAGAAAAGTGTTCCTTACTAGAATGATGATGTGATACAAATTTGAGAAGTGCATGGGGAATTTTAAGCAATTATTGTTGTTTGAAACCTTTTTTTAAGTGAGATTTCAGGTGCCACTCCTCTGTGGAAAGGTAAATGTTGTAGAAAGCAGCAACGGTGGTCTGTAGCCTAAATAACATTATTTTGGTATTATCTAACACACCATAGTCATAGTACTGATAGGGTTCTGAATACTAGCACATAATGAACAATTGTCTTTAAACTTTATGAACGAGCTACTAAAATATATCAATTTTGGTATAAATTGTCTAGCTTTCTTTCAACTGCTTGAAAAAAAGGATGCTTTGCATGAAGCTTTTACAAATTTGTTAAGTATTTTTATTGTCAGGATCACAGTTTGTAATATATACTCATTTTTAGGCACCCAGTGTAAATAATGTGGAACCCTTGCCCTCACTGGAAGATTTAGATAATACAGTGTTTGGTGTGACAGAAAGGAAAAGGCGGCTTTCTGTAATAGGTAAGCTATATGTTCCAGTACCTTTAATTGTAAGAACTTCTCTTTTGTGATATTCTTTATGAAGATCTTGCTCTCAACACAGATTGTTTAAATTTCTCTTGCTCATTATTGACTCTTGATACTATAGAGTCTACGCTCTGAAATGCTGTTGCAGTGAATATCTACTTTTAAGAATCAAAAGTGGTTTAGATGTGTAGTATAAAAAACTAAACAAAGATCCACAGGAAATCTATGTAGAATTGTTTGAGTTAACTGACTGGTTAATTTTATATTCCCTACTGTTCATCTAAATTTTATGATTCTTTTCTAGCATATCTTCATATCCTAAAAAGTTAATGTTAATACTACCATTTGTTTTCAGATACAGGAATGAGTTACCAAACAAATCTGTTTGTTTATATGGCATTATGTTTTTGATAGGTATGAGACTTTCATTTTTTTTAATCTTGGTGTGCAAACTTTTATTTAAGATACTTTTTTGGTAGTGGTACAACCTTTTTTCATGTTCTCAAGTTGGCATAATGTTAACTTCCAAATTTAATTAAGAAACTAGAGAGTTTAACAAAAAATTTTTTCAGCCTATTTAATTTATTGTACATTTATAATAAATACAGGTATTCATGCTTTGGAGACATAGCATGCTACAAAGAAAAGTTGAAGTGTCTCAAGACTTGGAAAGAATTAGTTGACATGGGAAAAGAGTGGGTGTGTTTTTGTTTTGCTCTCAAGCTTTCATAATTCCTGGATTACAGGTGTTAAATGTTATATGTAAGTCTCGTATTGAACAGACATTTGGGAAATATCTAAAGGAAAAAGTGATCCAAGCAGGCTCAGGGCCTATGAAGCATTTGAATAAAGCCTCTACGTTTTGTGTTAGTGAAGGGATTCTTACTACCCCTTTTCTTTTAAAAGGCTCTAATACTCGCGATAGAAGTTCACCTCCCCCAGGATACATTCCAGATGAGCTGCATCAGGTCGCCCGAAATGGGTCCTTTACCAGTATCAACAGTGAGGGTGAATTCATTCCAGAAAGTATGGATCAGGTACGTGTATGACTTATCAAAATTAAAGTTCTTTGAGTGAGATTGATTGATGAAATACTAGCCGTCCTTCTGTTGGGAAGAGTTTGCAGAATGGCTAAGAAAGTGAAGTGTTAAAAATCTAGTATCGTTTTAGGATGACGCTGGTGTATTGGAAAGGTGATCTGAAATAAATATAATGCTATTGAAGGACAGTTTGGAAGTTCTGTGCATAGTTTTGAATAGTCATCTGAGCAAACAGAGCATGACACGCAGTGCACGTTTTAGGGGATCACAAACGGAATATGAATTGTTGATGTGATATTCCTTTTGGAAAAGGCAAACATCATATTGGACTGTATAAGCAGTAGTACTGTTTGTAAGACACTGATTTTTCTTGCACTGTGTGGCATTGATAAGATCTCTGCTGAATTACTTCGTCTGCTCTTCAGCACTGCTCTTCAAGAAGGATATGGAATTATTAGAAAGAGCAGAAGAAAAAAAGATGAGGTGCAGAAAACATGATCTATGAGAAGAGGTTAAAATAATTATGATTGTTTAGTCTCGTAGAACCTGGTTTGTCTCCTAGTCTTCAAATATTTAAATATGTTGCTACAAGAAGAAAGATAATATTGCTCTTCATTTTCATGATAGATGAGTTAGCTAGCAATAGGTATAAATTACAGCAAGAGATGTCTAGGTTAGAAAGCACAAAAAAGCTTTCTTCTAATGAGAGAAAAACAAAATTCGTTCCGCAACTTAGGTAATCTGTATCAAAGGAGGTTTTAAAAAATAGATGGGACAAGCATCTGTAAGAAGTTATTTGGACTCAGCTGACTGTGTTTTGGGGAAGAGGCAGGGGAGTGGAGATGGGCCTGGTCTAAATAACCTCTGAAGTCCTTTCCACAGTTATGATTTTTGTGTGAGGATCACAAATGCATGGTATTTTATTCCCCTTATCCATGTGCTATATTGGCAGCATATCAGCTTGCTTAGCATTATAAAAATCCTGCTCTCTGAATAGCGATATTCCCCTTAAAAACAGTCAGGAAAAGATGGAGGAATGTAGTGGGTCACAGAATTGGCAATGAAGAAAGAGAGATTTTAAGGAAAGAAAAAATAGCGGTGCTGCATACCCAAATCATTTCAAGTTCTTGTTGACTTTGGCACTTTGTTCACAAATGGCAACAGGCAGTGTTTTTTATGAGTTGAGTAAATGAGACACAGATGATAGAATAAAAATAGAGGCAAAGAGATTGTGCAACTTGTTGCACAATGTAAATGGCCAAGCTGGGAATAGAGCCTGAATCTCCTAACCTCCAGACTGATCACCACATGGTCACATCCAGCCCAGGTCGAGATTCATTCAGAGAAAATGATTCCTTTTGGCCTGGGCAAAGTTGGTTTTGGTCACTGAATGGTCAGACAGACAGATGAGCCCTGAGGCCCAGGATGTCATTCACTCCAGAGTATTTAGGAAATGTGTAATGTGTCATGTAAGCGTCACTGTGTGAGCTGTCAGCGGGGTTTAAACACAGGAATTTTACTTTCATAGGAAGTCAGATGAATTCAGCCTGAGCAGCCATGAGGGTGTTGGGACTCCACATCCTCTGTTCGTTCCCTCCCCCCTAAGTTGCCGCTGCACCTTGGCAAGAGCTGAGCGTGCTGCTTACATCTGTCGAGCCTCCCCGGCACAGCCCGGAAGGGAATTTGGGAGTGGAAGGAGAAGAAAAGAGAATGAATGATGAAGAGACCAAAAACTTCTGCCTGGCAGAGCGTGCCGTGCTGCGATGGCAGCGAGGGGGAGAGGATGGCCACTGCCTCCCGACGGAGCTTTGCTGCCTCTTGGGCCCTCTCGCGCTTGCTGCCGTGGCAAGGCCTCTCCTTGTGCCGCTCCCGGCGGCCTGTCGCAGCTCGGCCACTCGGTCTGTCCTTCCCGCTCTCGCAGCAGCCCCTGCTCCTTCCCGGGGAATGGACGACGGGTTAGACATGGAAGCCAGGGGCTGCCAGTTGGACCATACTGCATTAAGCTGTAGGGGTAATTCATCTGGCAGAACCTGTCAGCTTTTTTTGCCTTTTTGGACCCACTGCTCAACATGAGAAAAGAGAAATATAACTGCTGAACCTACGGTGAATGTTATCCTTCCCTGTATGGAGCTTATTCCATGTGTCTGAATTTGCAGAGTACAAACTTGCTTTCTGGACACTACTTATTAAATAAGTCCTTGATGGGTACTCAACAATGTGTGTTCCCAGAATTTTTAAGATGCAGCACAGACCACAAAAATTGGAGGGGTAAACAGTTAACAGCAACAAACTGTTGTTCAGTTCATGGAAAATAAATAGGTTATGTAATATATTATAAGAAGTTATATATCAGGAAGGAGCTTGTTCTAAGACAACAGATAAGCTTTTCAGTCTGTTTTTGAGAGGTTGGCTGGTTAAATTGACAGGTGTATGCTAGATTCAAGATACACATTCTGTTTCCAGTTCTTCTGAAAAATAACTCTTCAAAATATTTCAAATTCTTTTGCTGCAAATGGAGAGGGGAGTGATGTTTGCCTGTCATTACACTTCAGGCATTAAAGGTGGTAGCGTGCCGAAACAAAATGAATTCAGCCAGCACAAAGAGCTAGTAGTCCAGAGTATTCTCTTGACTACCTACCCGCCTTTTTTTTTTTTTTTAATATTAGAAATTGAGCAACAGAGAAAGTAGCATTGAGTATTATTTTCATTATTTAATGGATCTGGCCTAGAATTTCAGCTTTTATGACTCTTTCAGACTGATAAATGGGAGATTTCACACAGCTCATGAATATTGATTATTAAGTCATCAGAAGTGTTTTAGGAAAAAAATTTGGCTTCAGTGCTTTTTGTAAACTCCAGTTTCAGATGAAATTTTTATTTTAATTGAAATGGAGGATTTTAGTTTGGATGAAAAGGAAGAGCGTTTATAAATTTTATGCATTCTTTCTCTTTCTCCTTTCATTTTCTGTTCAGTTTTACTTCCTGCACAACTCGTTTGGAGTCTTAGAGATAATTGTTTAGAAGCTTCTCAGGGTATTCTATTTCTGATGTTTTCTGTAACTTAGTTGGCCAAACTTAAATCACTGCAGAGATGATATAAGTTGCCTCCATGACACTCTTTGTCATATTTGAAGTTCATTCTTCAGTGCTGACAACACTTTTTTTCAAAATACTGTCAAAATTTATCACTGTCAAAATATCCTTTAGAGGTCTTATTTTTGTTATTTTTTTAAGCTACTCTTATTCAGGTATTGCTACGTATTAAAAGAGACTACAGAGTATGCAGGAAGAATGTAGCAGTATAACTTAATTTCCAGAGCATGGTAAAGAATGAAATACCCTAATTATATTCTAGTTAGGTGAGAGAAAAGTGACAGAATCCGTTCAGCAAAAAGGACTGCATGTAACGCAGGTTCAATGACAGCAGCTAACTTTTTGTTGGCTCTTGTAACTGATATAGTTTTGTTGTATTAGCAGTTTTAAAGCAAGACCCTTAAAGCATTTCAAAAAACAAAAACTTGAACTTGGTGGTCTCTCTCTCTCTTTTTGTTATTTATTAGATGCTGGATCCATTGTCTTTGAGTAGTCCTGAAAATTCTGGTTCGGGAAGCTGTCCCTCACTTGACAGCCCTTTAGATGGGTAAGAATTACTTAGATTCATTATTTATTTTACTAGATTGCTTAATGTACCAATTGTAACATATAATAACTCTTCAGTGACAACTTTTACTGACCTTCTTCCAGAAATTCGTCTGTTACAGAACATTTAGAAAAGCGTATTGAAACTTAATTGCTTACTAATGCATGGAAAAGAGATGTAGCTTCGCTTCTCCCCCCCCCCCCCCCCAAAAAAAAAAAAAAAGATTTAAACTTGAAACACAGAACTTTAGACTTCAGGTCCTACAACAGCATACTAAAAATTTTTACTAAATTTGCCAGACTTGCTTTTATATTATGATCCCTAGCAGTGAGCAGCCTAATTAGATTTACATTTCATAGATACTGCTGTTTGGCTTCTGGTAGGTCAGGCAAATAACTGAGTGTTATGTTGTGCAGATTGACTACTTGTTTATTTAATACAGGTAAATGAATAATACTGCTAATCAAGTATTTGTATTTAATTAGTTGAGAGGTAAAAAGTTATATATCATTGCCTGTGGCGATTAGTCTGAGCTATAGGATTGCTATTAGTATACATTTTTTGAATGTTACAGGTTTTCTTGCCTACAAATATATTGCAGATACATTTGAACATCTTACAGATTGATTTTTTTTTTTTTTTTTTTGCTGTTTAAAGCAGGATACTCGCTGTCAGAGATGAATTTTGCAGAAGAAATAAACAGATAACTAGTTGTCATAAGCTTGCTTAGATTAGGTGTTCAGAATGGCAATCACTAAACTTGAGTTAAACTCTTTGTTCAAAACATGGTATGTACAAATATATACTTCTGAACTTTAACTCCACCAGTCTGGAGTTGGATGGTTGTTCCACATGTTGTATCAGTCATATATGCAGAACAGCCAGTTACAGTTGAGGTAAATTTTCCTTCTCCTAACTTTTGTGTTTGGAGGAGATCACTGTGGATGAATTTCTTCCAGACATGCTGCAAAGTTCATCTTTCCTAGCAAGCATTTAGAGATGGTTTAGGGTCCCTATATGGAGGGGCAGGAGACTGCAGGGTAGATTTGGTAGGCCCTTACAGTGTGTTTTGGGGAAGGTATTTCTCTTCTGTGGGACAGTATGTAAACTGGATTTGGAAACTTTAAATTAGAATATGGACACATTTTGTGATCTTTTAAAAGTATTTTTGTTTTGAGTGGTGAGGAGTATAGCTAAACATCAGACGAATCACCTCAAGACCTGTTGGTCTTCATCTGTTTGCGTGTGCAAAGAAGCAACAGCAACATTTCCCTAAACCAGAAACGGAGCTGAGCCAGAATAACCTTTTGCTGCAAGACACTGGTTTCCAGATGCTTTGTGACCGTAATGCTTGGGACTCCACATGTGTTAGAATTGCAAGCTTTCATGTCAAGGAATGCTTAGCTCTCTAGGAAGCCAGCATATTGGACACTGTGAAAAAAGAACGTGATATTATTGCATACTGGCTAGTGTTGTAGGAGTTTAGATACCTAATTTGTTATATTTTACAGACTGGAGTAGCTCCTTTTTGAGTAAAACATGCCAGATCTTTTTTTTTTTTAATGGAGTACATGGTTGATTAGAAACAAAACATTAAATGAAAAGTAGTTCTTAAAGTTTTGACCCAGAAGCTGATTTTACAGTAAAACTTGTCTTGCATATATCCATTTTTCTAGAATAAAGAGGTTTAGCAAGTGGCTTATTTTGATAATATATTATAAGTTTCGTAGAGATAATACACTAGGTACTTCTAGCTTCCATAGTACCTTTTCATTTGAGAATGTGTGATTTGAGGACACAAACACATTTGGTATTATTTATAAGTTTTTGAGTTAAATAATATATTTCCATTTCACAAACAAAAGAATAACAGGCATGAAAAATATTTTGCAGCTGGAGCATACTAGGTTATACATGGTAGTTAGATGGGATAAAAATTCTGCCACTTGCCAAATTTTGTTTTTTGTGAGGTTGTGGTGAGTAGAAAGGAAGAAGGGGAAGCAAAGCAATCCTAATTCAATTTATAATGTTTCCCCTTCAAAACCTTTTCTGTTCCCTCCTCCCCCTTAATTTGTCCCATCTACTTAGTCTGCATTATTCCCCCCCCCCCCCCCCCCGCAGCCCCTCCATTCAGATACTTCCTACAAGAGTGTAGGTTTTGTGTCTCTGTTTAACTTCTGTTACCTCGTAGAGAAATTCTTACCAGAAAAAGGAGGCTGCTGGTTTGGTGTGCTTATGGAAATACACTGTAATGGGTTGTTCTGTCTGACTGGCAAATCCCATCTATTCCTTTTGATAGTTGGGAGTTATGTAACAGCGACTGTAGGTAGGAGATAATGTGATCGCATAGGAAGACAAAAATTCTTCACCATTCACCATTCTGTGACTGAGTGAAATTGCTCTCTTAGTCCTATGAGTTTTATGAAGAGAAGAAGAAATACTTTGAGAAATGTTAAAAGGCTCTGCATTTCCTTGGTTAAGCTTTGTCAAGAATCTGTGTGCTGTGTAAGAGATTTTGCCAATATATAAATCTTGGTATTTAGCTATGAAGGTGTTAAACATAGCAATGCTCCTAAGTGGCTTTACCTGTGATAACACATTTTTATTAATACCATTGCTCAGTAACACAGTCTGCTCTATTAATATGTGTAGCTCAAAAAGCAAGCTTTTCCATTGTTACTGATCTTCAATTATTATTGATACCTACTAGATTTGATTTGATTTTTTTTTTTAAACTTAGGTTCTGTGTCTGTAAACAGGTGCGGCAACTTGTATAGCACTAAACTTTTATCAATCATAAGTAACTAGACAGTAAGACTAAATGTTTTGAATACTTCATTAGATTAACAGCAGTTTTTAGATGCTGTATGTTTTTACACTTCTAGAGACAACTACCCCAAATCTCGGATGCCAAGAGCACAGAGCTATCCAGATAATCATCAGGAGTTCTCAGGTAGGCAAAATCCCTGAACATACTAGCTTTCCAAAATACAATCTCTTGCAAGTAATAGGGCTTAGAGAGAGAGCTCACATGGAGAGGTAACATACTGCACAAACATAATATGGTAGTAAACAATCCAAATACCAGTTACATACAATAAAAGATGCCATGAAGGATAAGATCTTTCCTTGCAAACTCTTTCTTTTTAGCTCATCACATGTATAGCACTGCTGCTAGTATGTGTAATATAACATACTTGTCTCTCTGAAAACAACAAGTGATGCAGTGGGTAAAGGCACTCAACTGTGAGTCAGACTGGACTGTAACGTCTGTCCCTAAACTATTGCATAACCTTGGTTAATTTATTTAATGTTGGAGCCTCCATTTTCTCCTCTGTGAAATGAGAATCATTTTTAAGTGCTCATGATTGCTGTAATGGAAAGTACTGCAAAGTGAAAGGCTGAAGGAGGAGTGTGTGCTGGGCCTATAAATTAATCAATCGTCACCACTAATGTTGTTTTCATACCGTAATCTGGCATGAATCCAAATTGTTGTGCATGGTTCAGGATACCAACTGCAATGAATAACCTTGAAAGTGTTTTGAGGTGTCTTTTGTGGACATGCCTTGAAATAAAGTTATACTACTGAACAATAATTAGCTTCCAATGAATATAGGGTGTTTTGGGGGTATTTTTTTGGATTGCTCTATATTTTAAGGCTTCTTTTTATGTTGTTTATGAAACTTTATCCACATAATCATGCAACTGTAATGTTTTTCTTTCAAGGATTCTAGAGAACTAGGATTCTAGAGTCTTAACAGACTACATCACTCTTAAAAGAATAACTATGTTTAAATAACATTTACGTTGTAGGGATAAACACCAAAAATATGGGAAATGTCAGAAAACAGTTTGCCTTTGGTAATCTTAATTTAGCCTATTTGTGTTTATTCATCATGCTAACTTTTTAAATAAGATCATACAAGAGTGTTCTTCTGGATGCTGCTGCTGCTGCCTGGTGCAGGATGCCCTTGTTTGTTAATGATGGGATAGACAGCGATCACTTAATAAGTACATACTCAATGCCTGTCCTCATCAGTTGGTGTGTAACAAAAACAGAGCAGCATGTAGAATCAGAACAGATGTCCATCTGGCCTAATCTTCTTTCTGCTGCCGCAACCACTGTCAGGCTTCCTTACACAAGCCAGTAATACTCCTTCTTCAGAATGTATTCCTAGAGATGTTAGGCTTTAGGGCTTTGCCAAATGCAGGACGCTCCTTTGTGCTTTGATGGGTGTTTCTTCCATGAATTTGTCCAGTCCTCCTTTGAACCTGTATAAGTTTGGGGGTTTTGGGGGGGGGGGGTTTGTTTGCTTTTTTTTTTTTTTAAGCATCCCCAATGTCTTGTGGAAAGAAGCTGTACAGCTCATTGTGTGTTGTATGAAGTGTTATATCCCTCGTGATTTTTATAGACGTCTCATGTCACTCCTTAAGCTATTGCTCTTTTAGGCTATAGAGGCCTACATGCCTTACAGAGAAGCAATTTTGTATCTTTGATCATCTTTGCACTTTTTAATCTTTTCCAGTGTTACTAAATCCTTCTTTAAAATGGAGTAGACAAAAACTTTGTTCAGTATATCCTCATAATTTATAGTGTTTAATTTGCTTCTCAGCCAATGCTCAGCGTTGAGCTGATGTTTTCTTGGAATTCTTTATCACAACATTTAACACTAGTCTACCCTGGATTTCATCTGCCATTTTAACAGCCAATCACTTAGATTCTTCAGGTCTTTCTGGAATCCCTCTGTTGGCTTTATTGCTCTGAATAACATTGTCACCTCACTGTTCATTGTTCTGTCCAGAAAATTCAGGCTTAATTAGACTGTGTGAGTTGTTGCCCAGATCCTTGTGAAACTGTTGACCATTCACTCCTATCCTGTGTGCTTATCTTCTAACCAAATACTTATCTGTGAAGGACTTTCCCCTTTATCTTATGATTATTTTTCTTCTTTAATAGGTTTTTAAAGGAGGACCTATTGAGTGTGTTTTAGTAGTTCAGGCTGCATTGACTCTTTGCCAGTATATCATATTTATGTATCTTTTATTCTTTGTAATAGTTTCTGCCAATTTTCTTGCTAATGAACTGTAACTTCCCAGAATTTCCCTACAAATTATTTTTAAAATTGGAGTTATTAGCCATGCAGCAGTCCTCTGATACTCTTTTAAACAAAAGATTACAAATCACACTTGAGCTATTGAATTCTTGAGATTCTTTAGGACTTTTGTATGAATATCCCTTATTTCTTGTGATTTGTTAGCGTTCTGTGAATTTGCTCTATAATCTTTTTTGCTCTGACACTTCACTTTGAAATGTATCCTCTGATATGTTGCCCATGTTGAGACTTATAATACAAAACTGATTTATTCCATATTCTTTCATCATGTTTTTAATTTTGAAATATATTTTCTTTTTATTTTCTAGTAGAGTATGATATCCCAATATTTGAGAAATTTGGAAAGGGTGGGACTTATCCCCGAAGATACCATATTTCATACCATCAACAAGACTACAATGATGGTAAGAGTTCTTCTTAATTAACCTATTAAGCATCTGGTTGTAATTAATGTCTTTGAAGATCAATGTCCTTTTTTATTCTAGTGCTGTAGTCATCTTTGAATCATCTGTGGGGTTTTTTGTTGTATTTTGGTTTTTTTAAGTGGTCATTCTATTGATTCTAACTGTGGATATTTCTCTGCTTTCGATTCTTATTCCTTCACAGGGTGAAGATGCCAGCCTGGTTATCACTGGAATGTAAACATAACTCTTTCTCCCCTTTTTATCAGGAGTTTATACATTGTAATAGAGCAATAAGAATGGAAGCAGTTCTGAAGCCAGCAGTGCATCTTCCCTCTTCCTACCCCCCCAAAATTCGTGTGTCAGTTAAAAAAAAAAAAAAAAAAAAAAAGGGGGGGGGGGACAGTTCGTGGATTTGTTCTGAAATTTAATTGCTCCTAATTTTGGTCACTTAAGCCCGCTTATGATTCAGTCTAGTACTTAGATATATCTGTGATAAATGCCTGTTTTCTTCTAGTTGGAAATTATATCATATCATATGTTGTGGAAGATTTGAATTACGTGCAATTCATTAAGTGTATGCATACATATGTTTGCATAGTAGTTATTTTTCATGATGTTAACACCATGGTGTTGTATATCATTGAAGGTCGTAAAACTTTTCCAAGAGCCAGAAGGACTCAGGGAAACAGCTTCCGGTCACCAGTTAGTTTCAGTCCCACTGATCACTCACTGAGCACGAGTAGCGGGAGCAGCGTCTTTACACCAGAATATGAAGAGAACAGAATGAGGAGAAGGGGAAGCGATATAGACAATCCTACCTTGTCAGTCATGGACATCAGCCCACCCAGTCGCTGTAAGTTAAAGCATTTTGTGAACTCTGCAATAAAAACTCTTTTATCACCTTCCAAGTATCACAGAATTACAGAATGATTAAGGTTGGAAGAGACCTCTGGTGATCTAGTCCAACCCCCCTGCTCAAGCAGGGTCACCTAGAGCACGTTGCCCAGGACCCTGTCCAGGTGGGTTTTGAATATCTCCAGAGAAGGAGACTCCACCAGCTCTCTGGGCAACCTGTTCCAGTGCTCAGTCACCCTCACAGTAAAGAACTTTTTCCTCATGTTCAGATGGAACTTCCTGTGTTTCAGTTTGTGCCCATTGCCTCTTGTCTGTCCTGTTGCTGGGTACCACTGAAAAGAGTCTGGCCCCATCCTCTTGACACCCTCCCTTCAGATATCTGTATACATTGATAAGATCCCCCCTCAGTCTTCTCTTCTCCAGGCTAAACAGGCCCAGCTCTCTCAGCCTTTCCTCATATAAGAGATGCTCCAGTCCCCTAATCATCTTCGTAGCCCTCCTCTGGACTCTCTCCAGTAGCTCCATGTGTCTCTTGTACTGGGGAGCCCAAAACTGGACACAGTACTCCAGATGTGGCCTCAGCAGGGCTGAGTAGAGGGAAAGGATCACCTCCCTCGACCTGCTGGCAACACTCTTCCTAATGCACCCCAGGATGCCATTGGCCTTCTTGGCCACAAGGGCACATTGGTGGCTGATGCTTAACTTGGTGTCCACCAGCGCTCCCAGGTCCTTCTCGGCAGAGCTGCTTTCCAGCAGGTCAACCCCCACCCTGTACTGGTGCATGGGGTTATGCCTCCCTAGGTGAATCATGTCAAAACCAAACACATCATCAGAATACATGCAATTGAATAATATGTTTCATCTCTCTAATAGGAAAAGGTCAAGACTATATTTTCAAGCAATTTTTTTTGCTTATTGTGCCAACCTTCATGTAGATTTTCACATGGAATTTACATCTGTGATAACAAATCACTAAAAAGACAATTTCTGATGATATATTAGACTATTGAGAACCCAAGAATTGTCACATAGGATGCGATTAAAGTTTATTTTTGCTCATGTTAGTCAACTTTTCCAGTAAACTGTAGTCTCTAGTTGGTATTGTTTTATATTTATGGTGGTATTTCAGGAGCAAATATACTTTCTATGATGACTTTTATAATGATACATTTTAATCAGTCCTCAATTCTTAAAAAGTGTTACTAAATTTCCTTAACATACCATGTCTCTTTCAGACTATTACTTATTCCTTTAAGTGTGTGTCTGTGTACTGGAAATTATTTTGTGAATGAATTTGAAAACCAAAGCATACTTATATTTTCAGCACCACGAGCTCCAACTAACTGGAGACTTGGTAAACTGCTGGGTCAAGGTGCATTTGGCAGAGTATACCTATGCTACGATGCTGATACTGGAAGAGAACTTGCTGTTAAACAAGTTCAGTTTGATCCTGATAGTCCAGAAACCAGCAAGGTAAGTGATGTAAAACAGGGAGTTTGTAAAGGGTTTCTGCTAAAGTGGTCTGCTCTAGACTATAGACTCATGTTGTTCCTTTTCATGAATGTGATGAATCCTTTAAAATGTGTTTTGTTTTCATGACTTTTTAGGAATCCTGTTTTATTAATACCTTGATGATTAATTTGATTAACTCATTTTAGTGCTGCATCGTGTTTTTTCATTTTCAGATGTATCGTTACGCAGTGAACATGCATGACCTAACTTGGGGCAGTGTCTGTTCATAGAATTAAGCAATCTATCATGAAGTGTGTTCTGAAATAGATGATTATTTTACTTAAATTAGTATAGGAACTAGAACAAATTGCATTTACAAACAGAAATTCTGCCCTTATTTAAATGCTGTTCCTGAAAATAAATTCTCAAGGATATGTTTGGCATGAAGACAGTTTGAGATTCTTATCCTGCCAGTCCTGGCTGGTAGTTTCCACCTGCCCCTCCATAGTTTACAGTCATTTTAATTGTAACAGTACAACTGTTCAAGGTTGCTTGTTAAACCAGAATCTACAGATGTCTTTGGGGGGTAATTTAAATTTAAAAATATCACCAGAATGAGTCAGGTTAAAAAAGAAAAACTTTGTTTCTGAAAAGTCTCATGGAATCACACCCTGAGGCTGTTTGAGTGTTCAAGTTCTCACTGCACTTGGTAGTTCCTTGCATAAAGGTGTTTGGTTTGTTTTGGTTTGTTTTTTAAGGGGGGGGGTTAAGTGTAGAAAGCTACAGGGTTTTGGGTATGGATTGTTGGGCTTTTTTGGTAAAGCTCTGGGCATCAGGGCTAGTTACTGTTATTGGCAGTACTTCTCTCTGAGGAGCACTACTTTTGTTGACAGTTTCTCTCTTTGAAATTGAGTTTGTCCTTCAAATATTGGACATTTAAGAAGAGAAACAATGTAATTAGCACTAGTCTTCTGTTTCTTTTTTTCCAAATTGTATTTGCTGCTTTTTACAGGATGGAAAAAGAATTATTAATTTTCCTGCATTAGGACTGCATTCCACACTGTGGGGAGCATGCCCTGGGGAGCAATGGGTGTAAGCATTACTGCAGAATCAAGTGGCTACCAGTTATAGTTGCTGTTACTAGTGATGTCGGATCCAGAAAAGCCAAGAATCACTTGTGCTGTAGATTTCTAGTGTAGTTGTTGTTGCTATTTCTTTAAAAATATAACAAAACAACTGATTTTGCTTTGCAAATGGTAAATATAGAAAAACTGCAGGATCTCTCTTGTAGAAACAGTTCTGTAACCTCGCTTACCATAGCATTTTGTAATGTGCATCTGTCAGTGTCAAAAATCTGTTTTCCTTCTAACTTCAGAAATGTGGGGGGTATCATCAGTAGACTGTGATGGATTAAAAAGTAAATTTTGATGAAAGGCTTCTGGGTGAAATCTGGAATTCATCGAAATTTGAATTTGTGGGGCATTTTGAAAGATATTATGCAGTAAATTTTACAAATGGAAAGTAAAGCATTTCAGGTAACTCTAGTGGAAGCACCTTATTTGTTCATGTGGTTTGTTTACTGTATTTCACAGTTACAATATTAACCAGTCTTTTCTAAGCAAAAACCTTGATGTACTGGAAAAGTTAAGAATTAATGCTAGTTAATCCAGTTGAAAGACTTAAGCAAACAAACAAACAAAACTCTTTTTGCCCAGTTGGCAGTTTAGGATATGTTATGTAATGTGCATACACATCTTGATACCTGCTGTGTTCTGAAACAGATATAACTTCAAAATAAGAGAAATAATGAAATGAGAGCAAAATCATCCCAAAGCCAATTTACAGAAAACAAACACTTTTTTTTTCCTCCCTTCCCTCAGTCTAATTGTGGTATTTTCTTATTATAAAATGTGTAAACTTTACATAAACTACAAGAGTAGTAGTGTTATTTACTTTAAATATCCCTTAAATAGGTACATATTGTCCTGCTGAAAAAATCCCCAAACGTTATTTTAATGTTATTAGATCAAATGTGTAAATCTTGTTTTTTTCCTTTTAGGAAGTAAATGCACTTGAATGTGAGATTCAGCTGCTGAAAAATCTGCTTCATGAAAGAATTGTTCAGTATTATGGCTTCTTAAGAGATCCGCCAGAAAGAACACTCTCTATATTCATGGAATATATGCCTGGGGTAAGCAAGAAAACCAGCCCACTTCAATCATCATTTCTACACAATGTGACATGCACCCAAGTAGACAGCTTCTGCAGCAGTGCACGCAGATATTAAAGAAATGCCTAAGTAAAAACAATAGCCGAAGATAGATATTGGGGGTGTGCTTACAGCAGCCTGACTCTCTTCTCCATTGTTTGTTCATGTATTCAGAATTAGTGGTTTGTACAAAAATCATTTGCATTTGATTTTGGCATAAGAAGTACTGTCTTTGAAAAGACAGTATTATTAGCAGTAAAGTCTGGAATCTCCCTAAAGCGTAATATTTCTTTTTACTGCACTTCAGCTTATGCTGTTGTGTAGTCACCATGTCAGCTTTTGAGAAAAAGTAGTGAAGATAGTTGTGAGAATAAGTGCATTGAAAATAATCTTGGTGCTTGTCTTTTGTGTGGCACTTGGGTACATACTGAACTGTTCTGCTTTTACTATTTTGTCAAGATCTAGTCTGTGCTCTGAAAACTGTAGATTTTCATTTTCTCACCAAGTGGGACTAACAGAGCTGAAAAAAATGTGCCCTTATAAAAACATAGGATCAGTATTTCTGAATAGAGTTACTGCATTCTACTTTACTGTGAAACTCCACAGAAGAAAAGTGGTATTTTTAGGTGAGTTTTGGGCTTTGTTTTTGGAGGCGGCTTGAATTTTTCTGAGATTTGGAGGATAGTATCAAAGAAGTAATTTTAGCAGTTTGTATCTCTGCATAACAAAGCCATTTTATGTAAAGATATTTATAAAACCGTGAATGTTATTTTATACCAAGACCTGTCTAGCTTTTAATTTTTATGCAGATGTGAAGCACAGTCCTCCAGCTTTCAGGTTTTTCCATGCCAACTCTCCCCCCCCCCCCCCCCCAAGTAAACACCATCTGTTCTGTACAGGTCTAAATTGAGTATCATCATTTAATCATCAAAACACTTAAGAATGGTGTTGAATGCTGTTCTCTTTTTCTGTACAACAGGCTGGCACTATTAAGTTATTTGATAGTTTTGAAGTTAATAGTCTGGTATTTCAGTATATGACTTGCGTGTTCAGCCTCTTCCTAGTGAAAGTTTGAAGATTTTCTTAGTGGAGGTAGCGGAGAAATCCTGCAACTTCAAATATCTACATTTCAGGCATAAACTTCATGGGGTTTCAGCTATAATATTAAACCATTTATGAGTCTAGAAATGTTAGTGTTTCATACTCTTTCTTTGCCATAGGGTTCTATCAAAGACCAATTAAAATCATATGGAGCACTCACAGAGAATGTGACTCGTAAATACACGCGGCAGATATTGGAAGGAGTTCACTATTTGCACAGTAACATGATTGTCCATCGAGATATTAAAGGTAATGAGAAGGATAGTTCTGTACACAGTTCTGTGCTTTTAATACAAATTCAATTCTAGCATAAAATACTAAAAATTAAGTTTGAAATACCAAAATATTGAGAATCAACATGAAACTATCGTGAAAACATTGCCTTCCATCACTTATCTTTGTCACTGCTGTAAACTGAGGGGGGAAAAAAAAAAAAAAGCATCTTTATACTGTTTTAAGACTTTTAAAAATGTTTCCCTAGTCTGTCTCTGCAAAACAATCATAAATTTTAGTTCTGATTTTTTGTGTGTGTTAACAGTTTTTATTATATTAAAGGATTATGTCATTACAAATAGATGGAACATGCAAAGGAAAGCATCATGACTCTAAAGTACTTATTTGTACACAGTTTTGTTTGTTGGTTATATAGAAATTACCCAGCACTTCACTGTTAAAAGAATTTATTGGCAGAGGTGATTTGCATGATCCATATGATTCAGACTTCTTCCATTTGCCAGCCAGGAAAACTAATGGAACAGACATTTACCTTTTGCAAATAGATACAGGTGATTCTTAAGTGCTGCCTAAGCAAGCTATGAATGTGTAGTAAGATCAGTGATGTGCAAAATAGGTGTGTTGGACACCATGCCATTGTGTTCCCTAAAAATTTTACATTGTTTTCCTTTTGCTTTATATCAATAGTCTTTTTGGAAAAGATTGAGATACCACTGTCAATCTGTGCATGCTTATGCAAGATAATTGTTTTGAGCAAATCTATAACATAGCTTGTGACTTTAATACAGTATCAAGATAGTTTTAGTGCTGTGGAAACTTCTTTCCCATTTTTTTTATTTCCTTTATATTAAAACATATTTGGCACGTTGCTTATTTTGCCAGTATGAGTTTACAAAGGTGACTGAAGCTTCCTTGCAAAGGCCTAGGAGGCAAAACAGTATGAACAAGTGATTATTTTCTGAACCTCAGAAGTAGAGTGATAGGAATGAGTAGAGAAAGTAAATTCTCTGGCTTGAAATACTGGGCCCATCTTGTATTTTATCAGTGAAATCCAATATTTGTTACTGTTTTCCACACCAAAGCCTTAATGGGCCTTTCATGAATGTAATGCTATGTTCTCTTTCTTCCAGGAGCAAATATTCTGCGAGATTCAGCAGGCAATGTGAAGCTAGGTGATTTTGGTGCCAGCAAACGACTCCAGACTATCTGTCTCTCTGGTACAGGAATGAAGTCTGTCACAGGAACTCCGTACTGGATGAGTCCAGAAGTTATTAGTGGAGAAGGATATGGCAGAAAAGCAGATATCTGGTATGTCAAAAAAACTTTTCTGCTGAAAGGCACCATTTCAGAACAGGCTCTTTCTCACTGGTGTGCAGGCACTATCTGAAGTTGGAATGTTTTTTTTTCCTGGGGTTTAAGCTGAAATAAGGTGATAAGTGTGAGCAGTGACGGTCATATTTGGAGAAAATAACACAGATGAAATCTGGGAATTTTTGGTTTGTCAATTCCTGTGCCCATTGATTTAGAGATCCTATGAGAATCCTTTGAGCCAACCTTGCATGAAGTTAGGATTACCAGACTCTTTGTAAATCCTGGTGAGTTACTGGGTGAAAGCTGCACTGAAGCTTTGAAGTATCATTTAAATCAGTGTCCCATAAGTTAATACTTTGCTTACTGGAACTTCATTTATCACTAAATCATCTTTGATGCAGGGCACAAAATGAAATATTGGTCCCTTAAAACATGAGCGCATAAGAACGAATTTACCAAATTTTAACAGAAGAGTAGTAAAAAGTATTGGTGTGAGGAGTTATTAAACTTTCAAGAATGAAGATGGAAAGACAAATTTCAAAGATGAATGTTTGTGATACACTGTGTAATATCACACAGTCTAACATACCACAAGCCCAGCAGGCATGATTTCAGCCACTAGACTCCTTATATTGGAAGTGATTTGTGAGCAGAAAGAATATTCATTACTGCTCCTGATTATCTACTCTTGCCTAATGTTTTGTGTGCTTAAAAACAATAGTAGGAGCCATGTTATATCCAGCCAACAGCCATACTTTCATGTCAGGGGGAATTCATTTAGCCTAATAGAGATCACCTAGTAATTATCCTGCTGTACTTATGGAACAGCCTTATAGACTTGTGGTAGTTGGCTTGTTCAGCTTTGAAGTATTTGTATCAAGGTTAACACATGTTTTTCAATGGCTTAATATTAAGAAGTACTGAAGCTGGATTTCTGTTGTTGAATAAATCCTTAACTAGACAGTAGGGATTTAGAAAGAAATGAACCTCTGTCCTACCATAAAATTTCTTGAAAATTCAGAAATTATTCCAACCTATCAATTTGGCAGTATCGTTCACATATTTTTGACAGAGATTGAACTTGTAGTTCTTATGGAGCAAAGTTCTGGACATATGCACACCCTTCTGCCTTCAAAAATCATTTAAACGTAAGCTTCTTATCCAAGGATCATGTATGATCTTAAAACTGTCTGACAATCTGGACTGTATTAGTATCTTTAGCTAAAAGACGAAGATACCACCACTTAATAGCACGCAAAAATATAACATAGAAGTTAAAAAGCTTATACTCTTACTTCAGTGATAACTTATGCATTTCTTAATGAGCTACCAAAATATGCACTATATTCTGACTTATTTTAATGTAGAGCATTGCTGTTTGCTTTGCATTTCCCCTAGGACATAATGAGCAAGAAAGCTTTCAAGTGCATTCAAGTCCTGAAGATGTCTGAAGAGCTAGAGTACAAGGATTCTGTAATGCTCCTGGCTTGTATTGGCCTGCTGAGCACTAGATCTGAATCTGAATAGTGGCAGTGTCATAATCCAATCAGTATTGTCTAAATAAAAATGTAATTATTTCTTCACTGAGGTAGTTGCCTTTGGCCCAGTGAAGAAATAAAGTGAAGATGCAGGTAGTGATTTGTGTAACTTTGAGATAAAGAGTAGAGTTGTATGCACAAGTGTGTGAAATTCTATTTTCCCCTGAAGTTGCTCTGGAGCATTAAGTGGACAACACTTATTTGTGGTATTTTAGTAGCTATCTGATATTTCTTGTTTTCCTAGAAGAGCATGACTCTGTTGTAACCTGCTGTTTCACTTTTGCCTCTGTTTCAGGAGCGTAGGTTGTACAGTGGTAGAAATGCTCACTGAGAAGCCCCCTTGGGCAGAGTTCGAAGCAATGGCTGCCATCTTTAAAATTGCCACTCAGCCAACCAACCCCCAGTTACCACCTCATGTCTCAGACCATGCTCGGGATTTCTTGAAACGGATTTTTATCGAGGCCAAGTTGCGACCATTTGCAGATGAACTGCTAAGACACACGTTTGCACACTATCACTAACAGCCTGCCTCAACTCAGCTTGCATCTACTGCATTTATTTTCTATTTGACTGCACTTTTATTTTTTATTTTTTACAAAAAAGGAGAAAAAAGACAAGAGAGAGAACACATTCTCTTGAATCTTTGTTTCACTTAGATTGTAAACAATCTAAATTTTGTATGTAAAATGAGAATCTTCCCTCCCCCACTCCCACCAGGACTAGAACTTTTTGTTTCTATAATGTACTGATGTGGTTCATGTAGATAAAGCACTTTAGTACATACTTGTTCCTTATTTAAAGAGGAAAAAAAAAAAGACAAATGATTGGACAGTCAGTGACTGTGTGACTTTTTCTGACACTGCTGACTGACTCAGGGTGCAGGGAAAAACAGACATGCAGCTAGAGGACAAGAAAGTTACTTATCTGTGATTGTTCTTTGTATTTATAGGTACTTGCTGCAGAGAGTTCTAAGTTCTTATATTTTAGCATTTTAATCAGTTTCCAGATTTAACAGTTTAAGCTTAAACCCACAGTTTTGAGAATTATTTAGAAGCTGGAAGAACTTGGAACTCTTTGTGCAGCAGCGTGTCTACCTGGTACTTCCTCTGTGACCAAAAGAAAATAACAAAATAGAACTCGACATGGATTCAGTAAATAGAGGTTTTGGTATAGAACTATATCTTAATAGGAAAAGATTTACAGGTAAACAGATTATGGACGCAGACTCCTAGGAACTACTATACTGCAAGGTGAAAATTTCCAGAATAAACAGAAGAGTCAGCTGTTGGATGTAAATAGTTGGAGAATGCCTCCTGCTGTATCTGCCAAAGAGAATCCTCTAGTGCATAAGCTTGGAGGGAGACAGTTATCTTAGATAAGAAAAAATAACGATATTGAGGAGAATCTTCCTCTACAATCCTGTGAATGGTTGGGGGGAATGGGAGTGACTAATCCTTGTGCAGTATACGATTCAGAATGAGCTGTAAGAAATAATGTCTTCAAAGCTGTTGAGAGGCACTAGGGTGGAATGTATGTCAACATCAAGTGCCTGAATAATATAAAATTCTTCCCATTATGCACTAGAAAATTGTTTTAGTAACAGTTCAGTCATTTAGGATGTGTTGAAAATTTCTGTAATGAAGCCCAGCATCTTTTAGCACTAGGAATAAGTCACAGAAAAAGAGAAAACTCTGGTTATACTTTTCATAAGATAATGATGATGAATCCACCTAAACAAGAAGGCACAGCACAAAGGATTGTATGAAGAATAGGCCAAAAACACAAAGTGAGCCAGCAACTAAACATGAGCATGATTACTACAGCCTGATAATCCAGATGATCAGTGTTTATCAGGTTTCCAAATGTCATAAAACATAAATTAATCACTTTTTCCATTTCTGAAAGAGAATAATAAAAGAAAGGTAAAATCTGAAATACGAGTCCTCAATTGAGAAGCCTGGTGCTGATCAGGTATAGTTAATAACTGACTTTTTGCTACAGAAAAGTCAAACTCTCATATTTTTGTAGAAGTACACTATATAAATAATTGAAAAGGGAATTGGAACTACTGGACTACAGAACTGAAATAACGCATGCTGTTTGGGATGATTTCTTGCTTGCTTTTGTTGTTACGTAAAAACAGAGCGGGCCGATATTGTGAACCTTGTCCCCTCTGACAGGGTTACGCACTGTAATCCCCAGGCTCCTGTCTGTTTTGCATCCTTAGAGGACTATCAGAATTACGAAGAGCACGGACACAGAATAATAAATTTACCCATTCTCATGGCAGTTAACTCATGAGATTTCTGAATTTATTCTAGGAATTTCCAAATCTTCTACCGAGCATAAGCAGGAGTATGGATCTATTCTAATCGCTTTACCTGTAGTAGAGTAAGAATGATTTTCCTTCTGTTTTGAGCCACCTCTCCTGAGTCTGTGTGTGGTGGCCTTTTTCAGTTTCTGTGAGTGTTTTATTCAGCATATAGTTTGTTTTGGTCAGGGTACATAACTGCAGGATTTTATAAGCATGGAAAGAATTAACCCAACCAGGGAAAATTTAGAAGGCCAAAATGAAAGTCAACTTGTATTGATTTATTTTTAGTTTCTCTGTAACTAGACAAAAGGTACGAAAGCAGCCTTTAGAGAGAGTTGGTGTGTACTCTGCTGTAAAGGACCTTTGCTTTATAAGCAAAATTTAGTGGCAGCAGGGGAGGGAGGTTTAATGTAGAGCCTAATAATTTATGTAGCTATTTAAAGATTGTGTAATTGAAATGACTGATTCCAAACAGATCAAGAAGGTACCAAAACCAAGCTGGAAATGTATATAAAATCAGTAGTGGACAGTGATATCTGAAAAGGTAAGGAAATTTATTATTACCAAAAAAGGACATTAAAGGGAAAATGTAATCAGGTTTATCTGTAGCATTCATAAAAATTAAAGATACTATACTAAAAAGAAACTGCACTCTCTGAAGCTTGAAATTTTTCAGAATCTAGTTTTCTAATAAATACTGTGTCCTTTCTGTGAGGCAGTGCTGGCTCATGTATATTGCAATATCATTTCCTCATTGTGATTTTAATTACTGAAAGTAATTGAAATTGTTGCTTTTGTGCCTTTTCTAAAAATGGCATTCAGTCATGACAATGGTAAGCATTTTGGAATTGGAAAAAGAGAATTTGCAGAATGCATCTTCCTTAAACTTTGACATCAGAAAGCTGCTGAGTAAAGACAGTACTTCTTAAAAGAAGATGACTTTTGCCAGTTCAAGTGATTCTAGTAAAATTACATTAAATGAATCAAGATTAGGCCTGCACTATTTTTTTCCAGCCTAAGCTGACCTAAGCTACTTAGAGTAACTGTAGGTGGTTATTAACCATTCGTTAATATTTTGAGCTAGAAATATATACAAATTTAAATGAGACTGTTTTACCAAAAGGTTAGTTACTATTTATCCCCTTGCATGTTGCACTTCAACGTTGTTGTGTTGGGGTATGATAGAAAAACAATCTGTATTAAATTATGTAGTACTTCTGTATAGAGTGTCTGTAAGACACTTTGTGGACTACTGGCATGATAATTAACAAACCCCATCTCGAGAAGTTCAGAGGGTGCACGGAATTGCATGCGTAAAGTTCCATTAGAGAGAAGGGTTGTGGATTTGAGATCCCTGATGACACCTTTGAATATCTTATTAATGAAGATACCAGCATTTTAGAATCATCAGTTATGCTTGAGTACTAGGTCCAATTATTAGAAAATATCAGTGGAAAGAATACTGTTGCGGGGTTATGTTTTGCTTTTCTGTAAATGCCAAGATGAAGCTATACTCACAAAAAGAAAGGGTCAAGGTTGATAGTGAGTATGTGTATTTTCAAAGGACTTACTTATCTGCTAATGAATCTTATTCTGGCTGTTTGCACATATTAAGTAACAAAAGTTTAACTACTTGTGTACCTTGCTTTTAATGGTGATAACTTTCACAGCATTGTTTGCTCGTGGCTCTTTTTGGCACAAATAGGACTTTTATTACTGTTTCAGCCAATCTTATTAAACTTCTATGTATTTTTTTAATCAGCTTTTTTGTATGGCTAGAATGAGGAAAATTATGAATAACTGTAAATACAAGTTCCATTTGGTGGGAACGCAAATGGGTGAGCTTTGATCCAGCTCAGTCCCGTTTGAGGAGCAGATTGTTCATTTTTAATTTGGGTGATAAAAATATCCATGCAGGTACTGAAAAAAGATATGGATATAATTGACTCTTCTTGATTGATAAATCTGTTACTTTCTCAATTTTAATTTAAGTCTTAAAAACTCACTTGATTTGCAATTCCTATTGTAGCTAAGCAGTCCTTACAGTATACCAGAATGATGTTATTTAACAGCTGTTTTTAGCTAGTGCCTTTTTATCTGTATGCCTTAATTTTGTTCAAATTTGAACACCGTACTGAAATGCTATGGCTGTCGTACAATTCTATGTCACCAAAACAGTCTTTAAATACATTTTTAAAGTGCCCAAACCAAAATTCACTAACTGCATTGAAAAGTGTTCTTTATATGTAATCTGCTGTAGACTTTCAGTTTGAGGCTTTTAAAAAGTAATTTTTGAAGCATTTCTTGAGTACTACCTAGGCTAATACAGTTTTTGTATTTGCATTTTGGAGATTGTAAACTGATGTATACCAGAAAAATTACTTCTCGGCACTCATACAGGTACTGTTACAGCCAAGATAGTTACCTAGCTCTGGGTACTAGACTCTGGTTTTACTGTAGAGATCTTAAGAGTTTTTAATGGACTAGTAAGCGATAGTTGGTACACTTCTAAACATGGTACTGTACTCAGTTGTTTACTTTCAATATACAGGAATATTAGTTCTGTTTTAGCAAATCAACAGAATCCTCAGTGAAGCCAGCTTTGTTCCTGTTAAACTGTTTCCTGTTTCTTTTAGATAATCCTAATCCTGCCATTGTCTTGACTGAAAGCCTTCTTGCAGCACCAGGAGGTACAGTGCAGTACAGCAAGCCATTCTTTTAGACAACATAGAGCAATGTGTATGCAGCTTCAGAGACTTGAGCAAATTGGTCAGATCTATTGTAACTTAAATTTTGATTATTATTATTTTTTTATCTTGAAAGTTTGTCATGCATATGAAAAAGCATAACTTGTGTGCTTGAATGTAAGTCCATGTGGTGTTTCTGGAAAAGCAAAAGTATTACTGCCAGTATCTCTTCTTGCTGGTAACTTGCTGTCTTGTGTTCATGACAAGTATGCAGTGTAAAATCACATACAATTACCAAAGCTTTTCTATCCCCATCTACATATAGCCAAAAGTGATGTTTCATGGATTAGTACTGTTACTTACATATACATATATATCTATCAGTAAGCTATTGCTAACTGAAGAAAGCAGGTACTAGTAAAAAGTGATGGATACTGCCCATATTTAAAAGATTTGGGTGTTTATTGTTGCTGTTTTGATGTGCAAAATTCATGCCAGCATTAAAATGAAGAGTTTGGTTTTTTAAAACTCTTTTTAACTTAATCTTATTGATGTCATTCGAATAATAATGTACACGCTTGGTGACTAAATTTGGCAACTTACTTTGTAGCCAGGTTTGAGTTTTGGGACACTTAAGGAATGCCGTGAAGAAAAGTAATTTGTGATCTGCATTGCTCTGTGCGCCATAATAAGGACATTTCAAAGCTGCGATGAAGCAGTCTGTTTTACTTAAGAGCCAAATCTCACCCACAACTATAAGGGGTGTATGCTGCCTTCAAGAGGAGCCACAAACACACCAAAGGGGGCAGAACTGCTTCCAAACTGGGGTTTCTAACTCAAAGTTCTTGATCAGAAGCAAAGGAGCTTTTCTCTTTTTATTTTCTCTGCTTGGCCTACACACGGTTTATTTTTTCATTTTAATTGGCATTACTTAAATACTGTAGAGGTGGTGGCCGCTGATAGCTCCTGAATTGCACGGGAGCTAACACAGAGCTTAATACCAGGCTCCGTCACGTGAGTCGAGGGTCCTGGAGACTCCTGCTTGCTGGAGGGAGTTGGCTAGTGAGGGCTGCCGGGCCGAGGCTGTGGGGTGGGTGTGCTGGGGCAGAGGGCAACAGCCTGCCCCGCGCTCTCCTCCCCGTGGGGCCACGGCTGCTGCTGTCGCCGCGCGGGCCCCGTGCTCCAGGGATGTGACACGCATCCTGCAGCTCCTGGCCATACCAGGAGTTTGGCATGTGGCTCCTGTGGCCACACTCGGTGCCATACAAAGCAATGTTCGGTTTCACTCTAGCAATATTTACATCCATATATTTGAGGGGGAAGGTGAGATGGAGAAAAAACTTCTCGTGTATCAAACAACATTAGCAGTCATGCTTTGGCTAGGTCTTAGTTTTTCATGAACCTACTTTAAAGGGAGAGGAACTGGATTAAATGCATTAAAATCGTATCTTGTGATTCAGTCCTTACATTGAGTCCACTGATGAAGATTGGAGGTCAAGGTCTTTTGTGGGGAAATAAGGAAAAGGATATGGTAACTCCAGAGTGGATATTTGCAGGAAATATTTCAGATGTTTTTCATGTATTTTCCCCCAATAATAGATTATCCTTTTCCCCAAAGATTATATAATGTGGATTTAAAAACAAGGATTGCATTTTCTTTTCTGAACAGGCATTAGATTGTCAGTTTCCTAGTGTTCGTTTCTCATTAATACCAGTTTAAAAGATGGTGTCACCCTAAAATTGAAATGGTTTATTATAATAAAAAAAAAAGTGTCTGTCATCTCAGACCTCACACAAGTCATATAAAGGAATATCATTGTAAATACGTGGAGGGAGACTTAGATAAATTGGAACGTAGGCTTTTAGTTTTCATGAAGCTATGAATAAAAATTTGTAAATTTACTCTTGATCTAATGTACATTTTTTATGTAGCCATTAAATTCTCTATTTAATCTATCAGTTTCTCACTGTAAATGTTTTTACTCAGTTGAATGCTGGGCACAGTTTGTAATGTATGTACACAAAGGTGTTTTTTTCTATCAATGTTGACTTTTTTGCACATTTTTGGAAATATTTAATTTGTACACTGATTTAATACTCTGACCAATTGTTGATGGGTGTATGAGAATCATGTATGTGTGCAATGTACTACTGTCTGGATGTATGGTTTTTTATTACTTTTGAGATGTTGCTATCAGTAACTGCACTGCTGTTGCTGCTTTACATGGAATATCTTGTGTATATTAAAAAAAAATTAAAAAATTAGCCTATGGTTATCTTGGTTGAGGAACTCAGGAGTTGAGCATTGCTTACTAGTTCCATTTGTCTAACAACCTTCCAAACTTAGGAGTACTTGTAATTCTGTGTATGCATTGAATGTGTGTGTGTGTATATATATCCCAGTAATCTTATTCCACATTTCATTTCTACATTTTTATGAACTTGTTTTTTAAGGGTACTGTTTAGTTAGAATAATTAAATATATAAAAGCTTTGAGAGATAATTTACTAGATAAATATATTTTCAGCTGGCTGATGTTCAAAATATTTTTTTAATTTTTGTTTTTAACCATTCAAAATGTATTTGTATTTCCAAAATCAGACACGAATTGTACTTAAAGATATATTAAAACACTCTGTAGGGACAACAGTGTGATTTCTCTTTTAAGAATTTTGTAAAAAAAAAAAAAAAAACCAAAAAAAAGCTGAAGTATTTAATCAATGCAGAGAAAATACACTGTTCTGAAAAGTTGAAAAGCAATCTTTGAATTCTCAGAGTTGACTGGGGAATAAAAAAGTAGGAAGACAACACCAACTTGGGGAGGTCCCATTCTCCTATCTCCTGTCCTATGTCTGTCTCAGTGTTTCTTTGTAGACCCTCTCCCGTTCCGGTTTTCTGATGTTGGGAAAGGTTAAAGCATGTTTGTCCTCTTGCTGATAGGGAGTGTCTCACGTTTGGAACATGCTTTAAAGACTTGGCTGCTTCTTTTAAACTAGCAGGATGTCAATCTAATATCTGAATTTCCGATTTTTTTTAATGTGGGTTAAGAAAGCCTAATGTTTAAAATGGTACCAAGTAAAACTTCTCATGCTAGTTAGGCCGTGCACTGTTGACTTGTCCTTAAGTCCATAGTTTAGAAAGAGTCGATATACTCCGTCAAATTAATAATTGCCTGGTACGGTGTTTCCTTCACTTCTCATGCACATTTGACTTTGTTACATTTTTAAAATTGTGCTTGTAAAAAAAAAAAATGTATAAATTTTTTCATTTTTTTTTAAACAAATTTCTATGTATTTACCTGTTTTATTTCCTTGCTGGTACATGGCTTTCATTTCGCTCGGGGGTTTGTACCGCTGTAACGGGGCCCCGTTTCCCTCGGGCGCGGGGCCGCCGCCCGGCCGGGAGCTTTGCTGGCTGTAACCCGCGAGCTCTGGCGCGGCTGGCGAAAACGGCACTTTGAGTGTTAATAAACGAAATATTTATTTCCCGCTCTGCCTCCGCCTCTCTCTGCCTCCTCCCCGCCCCCCCCCCCCGCGCCGGGGCCGGCCGTGACGTCACGCCCCTCCCCGGCGGAAGTGACGCCGCGCGCGGCGTTGCCCCCTCCGCCGCTCCCGCCACGGCGGCGCGAGGCGGCCATGGGCAGGAAGGAGCGGGGTGAGCGCGGCGGGCGGCGGCGGCGGCGGGGGGGCCCGGCCGGGGGGGGCGGTGGCCCCGCTGCCCCCGCTCTCCCCCCTCCTCATCCCTCCCGCTCGGTTCCCAGATAAGAAGAAGTCCAAGAAGCGCCATTACGAGGAGGACGACGAGGAGGACGATGACGCGCCCGGCAAAGAGTCGCAGGAAGCGGTGCCCTCGGCGGCCGGGAAGCAGGTGGAGGAGAGCGGCGCGCGGGTGGACGAGTACGGCGCCAAGGATTACCGGCTGCAGATGCCGCTGAAGGCCGACCACGCCTCGCGGCCCCTCTGGGTGGTGCGTACGGGCCGCGGCCCTGCGGAGCGGCCTGCGGGGGGCCGGGGGGCCGGTAGGGGCACAAGCGCCTGCTTGCTGCGGCCTGCGCTCGCCTGGGACAGGACGCGCCGAGGCCTCGGTGAGGGGCCGCAGTGCCGTGAGCCTTCCCCCCGGCTAGGCAGGGCTTGGCAGAATGCCGGGGGCCGCCGCGTCCTCTCGCCAAGGAAGCTGGGAGCGCACCGCCGAGCTGGCAGAGCCCGCTCTGCTGTCTGGGATCGAGTAGTGACCTCGGGAAAGCAGGGGCGGTGGGGGAGAAGGCTCTTCTGCTAGCATTTTCCTTGTAAATCCGTCAGAATAAGATTTGCTCCAATTCTAGCAGAGCGGGTGAACGAGATGCACGCAGCGCGTGTGTTGGGATAGTCAGCTTGTGAGGCCTTCCACAAGAGCTGAACCGGCCCAAAGCTGGAAGTAGCTTAGAAAGTCCAGCTGAAAGCTCGCGTACTGGCAATCTCAGATGAAGCACGAGTACATTAGCTAGATGTTTCTGGGAGGAAGATGAAACGGATTCCAGAAGAAACTGAGTTAAAAAGGCAAGTAGGACGCATTATTGCAGTGACATGGTAACTGGGTTTGTATGTTGGAATGAAACAGTGTTAATCAGTGTGGCCTAATATCCTGTATCTGGTCCCATCTGTTTTCTCTACCTTAAAAGGGAAGTCAAGAAACCTGTCCAAGATTTGGCCTGTAGTGAAAGCATATTTAGAAGAGGCAGCTGCCTGCCAAGTTCTGCGGGGTGTCTGTTATTGAGTGCTGTGAAACACAATTGGCACCTTTCCTTCTCTGTTTTTTCCAGTAAAATGGGGAACAGGGAGGAAGGGAGGTTTGGAAACTTGCTCCTGCCTGGAGCAGGAAAACATTCCTTTTTTATTATTGTTAAAACAAAAAAGGAGAAAAAGCCTAAAATGTCAATCTAGAAAAGCTTAATCAATTGGGATGTGGTTTTTTTATTAGTGTCTTAGAAAGGCCACTGACAAATCAATGTCTGGTCCCTTGCAGAAGGTGAAAGTTTTGTATTCCTGTATCTCCTTCTATGTTTTGTGTTAGTTTTTGTAGTTCTGTATAAAGTTTTCTGGGGTTTTTTTGTTTTGTTTTTTTAAGTATCTCAACACCCTGTCGGGCAAAAACTGCTGCAGTGAAATTTATTAGATGTATATTAAATCATTATTAGTTTCTTGGTTTCTTTAATTTGGGTCTTTTTATAAAATTGTATTTCTTTTTTTTGTTGTTGTAATTTCATTGTTAGGGTCATCCCTTTTCTGATACATGGTGATGTATTACCACCTAAATAGTGGAGTCATTCTATGTTATAGCAGCTGTTTTACAGGAAAGTCCTTGTTTTTCTCAACTAACACTGGTGTGCTTTCAGCATGTTTTTTCTTCCATGTACAGGCTCCTGATGGCCATATCTTTCTGGAAGCCTTTTCTCCAGTTTACAAATACGCACAGGATTTTTTGGTTGCTATTGCTGAGCCAGTGTGCAGACCAACACACATTCATGAATACAAGCTGACTGCTTACTCGCTTTATGCTGCTGTTAGTGTTGGCTTACAAACAAGTGACATCACAGAATATTTACAAAAACTGAGCAAGACTGGTGTCCCGGATGGAATAATTCAGTTTATCAAGGTAAGCCCATTACTGGAATTTTGTCTGCTGCTACTTCTTCATTGGTTTTTACTCACTCATTGCTTTCACAGTCTTACTCTATCCTGTCGCTCTGTTTCAAGAGAAGGGAGACTTTATTTTATTTTTTGTCTTTATCTATAGTATACGCTTGCACAAATAATATTCTCATAACGTAGCCCGTGTGTGGTTTATAGCTTGAAATGAAAGTCCTAAAACAAAGTCTTAGTGTGCATGCTTTACGCCAGGGGAAATGCATGTGGAGTAAGTTTCCTCATATTTAAACAGTCCTTAGATTACGAATGTGGGGAGTTACCTGGAGTAGCTGGTGCACTATAAAACACAGCCTACGTTATCTTGCAAGTGTGTTTTTGCAGTCTTGGCAGTAGATTGGAATTTGATATAAAAACTGAACGTCTGTGACTGATCTCTGATGTGAGATGACATATGCATGTTCTGAAAATATTTGTTGAAGTAGGTTTGTTCCATAAGCATAATAACACTACAAGTAAACGTTTGACTATGTCACCCTTTCCCACAAAGAACAGAAACGTGTTGCAGCATCTGGTCCCAAACCTAGAAACGCTCCTTTGCATAGTCCTAATGATTGTTCTTATTTGTTTGTAGTTGTGTACTGTCAGCTATGGGAAGGTAAAGCTGGTACTGAAACATAACAGGTAAGCAGCTTCTTCCTTAATTAGCGTGGAAGAGGAAGTCTTCCAAACAAATGCACCGCTGTACGTAAATGACTCTGACTGTGGTCTCAGTAGCTGTTGAGTTGAAAACTGTTTTAGAGCTCCCAGTTGAGTGCAACATGTATTACTGCAAGATCATATTCTCAGTTTGCAAGCGTTTAATATATTAGTCAAAGCATTCAGTTTGACTGTCCTGAGCTGCTAGCAGTTATCATTACATTATTGTAAGTAGGATATTAATTTGATGATCTAGCTTGTTTCTTTATTGCTTGGACTTGCAATACCTCCCTAAGGTTTTCAGATAATTGTTTCATTCATTCCTTTCAAATTTACAAGAACCTCGGTTAGAAAGCTTTTCTGTAGCTGTCCTTCAGTCTCATGTGTTTTTATTTGTAATCCATTATTCAGGAAGGACAAGCCAATGCACTGACAAGAGCTGAGTGTTTGTGTGAAATCTGCTTGTTAGTGGATTGAATCTGATCTGTTTTATGTATGATAATGTTGGAAGGAATCTTGAGAGATCCACTGGTTTAGAGCTGACCAGTTTTATTTAAACCTATGATTTTTGGGGGAGAGGGAGGAGAGGGAAGGAGAGAGCAGAAAACTAAAACCTCCGTACACTTTCCTGTGTTTTTTCTACTTCCCTTTCTTTTCTTCATAAAGTTCTTTTCTGTCTGACAGCCATGATTGAACCCTAGGACTATAATCTAATGCTCTGCTGGTGCTGCTTCTTTTTTGAACCTAAAAGTAATGCTAGGATTGTTAGCAGGCTTTTATTGTCTTATTAGGTATCTCTAAGAAAAAATTTCCCCATGCTAGTTCAGACTTAAGTCTTCCTTGGCTCACATTTTAATTGTGCTCTCAAATGAGCATCATTATTGGTGAATCTTAAGGGAAAGAAAAATTTCAGGATACTCAAAGATAAATTTTTAGAGGGTTTGTGTTTTGACTTTTTTTTTTCCCTCTTTTGGTCTTGTGGCCAGGACACCACATCCAGAATTTTCACAGACTCAGTTCAGTCTCAAAAAAAATTTTCTCCTGTCGCAAATAAGACTGTAATGTGAGAGCACTATTCAGCTCTGTCTAGGCAGTTCTTTTGGAGTTTTCCTATTCACATTATATTAACAGCAGATAATCTGAACAAGATTGATAACAGTAAAATACATGTTGCTTTTGGTATGAAGCATCTTTTAAAACTTCTGATTACCGTAATTTCTTTGTTTTTAAATTACCACCCCCAAGATGGGAGGTACTTGAGAGTGCTTCTGGGAGAGCTATAAATTGAAACATCCACGCTATTCTTCCTGTGAGTTGCTCAGTTGATTAGTTCATAAGTATATCTTTTCCTTTGTTCTGTCTATTTAGGTATTTTGTGGAAAGTACCCATCCTGATGTCATTCAGCAGCTTCTGCAAGACCATGTTATTAGAGACTGTCGCCTGAGAAATGCTGAGGGTGAAGAAACAGAGCTCATTACAGAGACATTTACGAGTAAATCAGCGGTATGCTTCGCCATGTTTTAAAATGATTGAATTAACATTAGATAAGCTGTTAAGTAGTTTGGAATGGTTATTGTATGTTTGTCATGTCAGCAGTTGCATTCTGTTCTGTCAGCAATGCTCTGTGCCTCATTAATGAGCCCCATTTTAGTTGGGGAGGGGGAATCTCTAATGAAGACTTCAGTAAAGATTCCTGTACATCTATTTCAGATTTCCAAATCTAGTGAAGGAGGCTTGGGTCCATCAACATCACAAGGAACAGATGCTCAGAATAAGCCAGATGTCCCAGCTGATTTATTTGAGTTTTATGAACAGATGGACAAAGATGAGGAGGAGGAGGAAGAAACACAGACAGTATCTTTTGAAGTCAAGCAGGTATGATTATGTTAGTCTCCTAGCATTTGTACCTGTGGGGGGATATGCTCACGACTCGCAAATAAGTATGAGGACTAAATATAAAGTACCGTGGCTATTTGTTTGATGGAGGAGCTCACTGGGGTTATTAAAATGTCTTTCCTTTTTTGCTTTCCAAAATATTATCTTAGGATTTTCCTTTTCAGTACAGAGGGAGGTAAACTGGATATTGTTCCTTCCCTGCATGCAAGGTGCAGAGCTTAAAGGCTAGAGAAAGGCTCCATAGGCTAAGGAAGGTCCCCCTTCATATGGGACTGAACATTACTGTGTGCAAGATGAGTAAGAATTCAGTGGAGGGCAAATCTCCTGTTGGTTCCAGAGCTGTTTTTTTCTGCTTCTGTTTTGCAATTCGTACTTGCAGAAGGAACTTCTGGTGGTTCTGCTTTCATCCCTTGAGAAGGTTAGAGCACAGTCCTGGCTTGATCAGACCTTCGGAGAGCTTTCGTAAAATTTTTCCTCTTGTTTCTTGGACTCAGTGATTCTAATGTAGTTTTACTGGGGAAAACAAAAGTAAACAAGAAAGAACCTAGTAGCTATTTTGGTTATTAAAAAAAAAAAATCTTGGTGATTGAAGACAACTTGTAATTGTGGTAAAATAACTGCATTAGCAGGGTATGAAGATTTCCCAGATAACAGATGTGCAACTTTGTTAGATCTTTCTATGTAACATACAGAATCTTTTGTCTCTGTTACTAAGCTCTTTCTTGCAGGACTTCAGGGTGTAGTTTTGCTGCCAGATAAAGAACACATCCAAGGCTAATGTGTTATGTTCTTCCATCTGTCTAAAAAGCCCTTTTTAATATGGACTGTTATTTCAGATATTTGGGGGTAGGAGTGGTCATGACTAAAGTTCTTGGAATAAACTTTAACTCTTGCAGACCTAAGGAGTGTAAAAAAAATTAATATAGTTTTGCATGGTACTCTGTAATAAGTGGTTATTTAAAAGAAATAGTTCAGCTGTGGAGAGTTTGCCATCTGAAGGTTTGTCTCCTCTTTAGGAGATGATTGAAGAACTTCAGAAGCGTTGTATCCATTTGGAATACCCCTTGCTGGCAGAATATGATTTCAGAAATGATTCAGTGAATCCTGATATTAATATAGATCTGAAACCCACAGCTGTTCTCAGACCCTACCAAGAGAAAAGCCTAAGGAAGATGTTTGGAAATGGGCGAGCTAGATCTGGTGTTATTGTCTTGCCATGCGGTAAGTTGCTGACTTAATTTTGGGGGCTTTTGTTTTGTTCTTGGCTAAATGATTCAAGACATTCAATGCAAGACATGGTGCATCTTTGCCTGTAATAAAGTAACTTCTGAATATTACATCTACTTAGATTTCAAACAGTAGTAGGGAGTGTTCCAGGTACAAGCATGTAGAGTCCTGTCTATTTTTAATGAGTGGGCTGGGACACTCTGGTGAGGGAGAACCTGATTTGTAGAGCTATCAAGGATTTACTTAACAGGATTGTGTGGACTGAGACAACCCGTGGGAATGGTGGAAGAAGGAGAGAAAAGGAGACTGCATGGCAGTGCCCATGGTGTGGGTGGGAGGGCACACAGGAGATATGGGGAGTGCCTGAAAGAGTGTGTAAGGGATGTAAGAAGAAAGAAGTGTGAAGGAGGAATGGAAAAATGTAAGGAATTGCTACGTGGTGGAATGCACATAGCTGACAGGAGCAATGGAGTATGTGACCGCTGCTAAGAGCTTTCCGTAACTACCTAGAACTTACCTGGTTTTGAAATGAAGACAGCATTAAAATGATTGCTTCTAGCTGCCAAAAGCAATGTTTACAATGATTTTGCTGAGAACTTGCACAGTAATGTGGCTAGTAGACAATCAAGCTGGTTTTATATAATAGCTTGTCTGTTTCTTTAAGACTGTTATAAAAAAGAAACAAGGAAGAATTTGCCTTTCTTTGTTATGATTTCATATCCTCTCTCAGTCTTTTTGTTTTCTTTTACTCCCTCTTTTTTTTTTTTTTTTCCTCCTGATATTTATGGGATGACTAATGAATATCAGTCCTCTTCCTCTGCAGGTGCTGGCAAGTCTCTAGTTGGAGTGACAGCTGCGTGTACTGTCCGCAAGCGGTGTCTGGTACTTGGTAATTCCGCAGTGTCTGTGGAGCAGTGGAAGGCCCAGTTCAAGATGTGGTCCACCATCGATGACAGCCAAATATGTCGGTTCACTTCTGATGCCAAAGACAAACCCATTGGCTGTTCTATCGCTATTAGCACGTACTCCATGTTGGGACACACGACTAAAAGATCCTGGGAAGCAGAGAGAGTAATGGAATGGCTTAAAAGTCAAGAGTGGGGCCTTATGATTCTTGATGAAGTCCATACTATCCCTGGTAAGGAAGCAGTGTGCAACCCCCTCATGATATATACAATTGTTAATGTAACTCTGCTTTTTTAAAGTTTGTTTTCATGCTGTCTTTTTCATGTTTAATGTAGTATTAATCCAAAACTTCGAGTTTTGAGACTTAGATAAATGGCCATGTTCTAAAAATGCTTTTTTTCTGACGCTACAGTTTAGCTGTCCATTGTTTCCCTGAAACCTTCAAATTAGATAATTCTGTCTCAATAACGGCAGTGTAAAATATAAGCACCTTCCCCCTTTTTTTAGGTTAATAAACTGCTCTAAGATACCTTAATTATATTTAATTTCACTGTAGACAAGTCTGCTGCGTGGATGGTACTGCTCTCACCTGGAACAGGAGAGTTGGTCTGCCTTCTTTGCTCTTGAGACGTGGTCACATTGTAGGCTAGGTTTTCATATCTATTTCTACTCCGTAAAGTACTGTGATTAGCTATAGTCATTACCGTCCAGAAATAGCTGTTGTATTTGAAATTACTATGTAATTGAGATCCATACTATTGGAAAGGAATAATGTGGTATCAAAGTTTCAATGGAATAATCCTGGTTAAAAAGTACCATTCAGGATTCTGTTAGCTTTTGTACCTTATTGGTATGGTTTGACTTGAATATAATTTGGTCTCTACAGAAATGATAGGTTTCAGAAGTAGACTTTGCTGATAAACTACTTTGTTAAAATGGTAGTCATTCCTAAGAAGTACTGTGACCTAAGTCATAACAGCTGAGAACATTGGTTTGTTGTTGGGAAATGGGGAAATAACGCAGATGTCTGAAGGTTTACTGGGATTTGCAGAGTGCATTGAAGGTGTAAACTGAACCCGTGATTGGTGTGAAGTTTTGCTGTAACGCAGATCAGTTGGAATTGCGTGTGAAAGGGGGCAATACTTCCTAACGCTGTGCTTGCTTTGTGTTTAGGAGTTCATGAAACTTTTTTATTTTTTTTTAATTCCAGTATTTGCCTTCTAAATCCATTCATGACAGTAAACAGAAAATCTGTCTTGTCTTTCTTAGCAAAAATGTTCAGACGTGTGCTCACTATAGTACAAGCTCACTGTAAGCTGGGACTGACTGCTACCCTGGTCAGAGAAGATGATAAAATTGTTGACTTGAACTTCCTGATTGGACCAAAGCTCTATGAAGCCAACTGGATGGAGCTGCAAAACAGTGGCTACATTGCTAAAGTGCAGTGTGCTGAGGTGATGCTTTGTTTTTTATTACTATTAGTGTATATTTAGTTTGCTTATAATTTTTTTTTCTTTACAGGAAGAGCTATAAAACTGTGGGGGAAAAAAAGTACCCATATGACTTTATATTTACTGGAGCATAACATCAGGTGGTGTGCTCAAAGCTGATTTCTAAAGACTTCAGCTGGTAGACAGTCTTTAGTTTATTAAGGAAATTTTTTCCAATTATTGAAATAAAAATAGTCCAAAGCTAAAAAAAAATAAATAAAATAATAAGAAAACAAATACTTTGTTTCAAGCCCAAATGCATGAAAATGAAAATTGAAAACATGAAACTGGATCTCACTGTATTTGTCCAATGTGATGGCGTGTGACCTCTGTTCTCCCAAGAAAATGGGTAAGATTAAAATCTGATACCAGATAAGTGGAAATCTTGTCACAGAGGCACATTAGAACATTAAAGCAACCTTTCTGGGTCAGACTAAAGGTCTGTCTAACTTAACCTATTATCTCTGAGAATCATCAAGTAAGATGCTTAGGGAAGAGTATAAATACAGGGCAAGCATATCTGATACTTCTCCTGATTACTCTCCAAGCCTGCAGTCATCTGTGACTAGAGGACTTCCTGAGCTACATGCGATTTCTGTGTATTTAGTAATCCTCAGTGGGTTTATTTTTTCATGAACTTGTCCAGTCTGCTATTGAATGGAAGTGAAGTTTTAACAGCTACAGCTTCCTATGGCAGAGTTTCAGAAGATAAGGGTCTTATGCTTTTTACTTTTATTTTTTTTTAAACCTGTCTTTTGCTACTGTTTTTCATTTAATGCTCCCCAGCTCTGGTATTGGAAGAGAAGGTGCAGAATTAATTCCTGTTTATCCTCTTCTGGTCACCCCTGACAATTATCAAACACTTAATGGCTTATAACTGAAATATAGGCAAATCACCCCTTTCATTGGATGAATAAAATTCATTGTAAAGGGACGTATGGCTTTTGTTGTTCTATGGATACTGTGATCTGTTTGTTACTGCTGAATGGGTTGTCCCAGATTTTAAAAAGCCTTACTTTTACTTTGATTTCCTCTTGAATAACAAAACATGATTTGGTAGGAAACAGTCATCACAGTTGTTTCTTTTCATACCCATACTGTAGAGTCAGGGGAGTCTTCCTTATGAAATAAAATAGCTTTTCTTTAAAATCCACAAGTGGATTGAATTTCCAGTCTCCTGCCTATTAAAGTGTAGAGATTATTATGAGAATTGTCCTACTAGCTGTGATGCAAGTACTGCAGCTACAGTACATATTAGAGACAATTTATAAAAACAATTTTATTCTATACATATTTCTTAGAAATAATACCCAAGGTTAATACTATAACCAGTCAATCATAGTAATGGCAAAGTAAACCAAACTGACTTTTATTAATGTGTTTCTGCTGCTTTCTCTTGCATGAGTCAGTTGTTCTCCTTTGGAATTTTGTGCAAAACAGGGGTTGTAAAAAATACTTTTTTTAAGTAATAGAATGTAAATATAGAGCATCTGGAAAGTAACCAGGTTGAAGGGAGAGTAATCAGTCTGCGATTATGAATTTCACTGTGCTTAGGCACTTCAGATGATTCCATCTCAGAAGCATAATTCTTCTCAACCTCTAAAACCGCCTTGTAGACATTCAAAAGCTAAGCATGGAGTACCTTTCTTTTGAGTGATTTGCAGATTTTGTAAATTTATATTCTTTAGGACAATTTTTTTTTGTTGAAATAATATTCTGAGCTACTACTGAAAGCAAAGAAACCCAAAAAACCCCAATGTTGATGGCTGAGAAATGATAAGTCTAATATATGCACAGCTGCACTGCATATTTGTTTGGATTTTCTTGGCATGTTGTTGCGAAGTAGTGTCTTTTCTCAACTTGCCTTATTTATCATAGCCAAGTAAGACCTCAAGTTTACTCTTTAAGTGAAGTTCTTTCTGAGTAGCAAAAGAGGGCAGTGCTGCTGTGTGGTAAGTCAGGTGATGTTCATTGCAGGTACTACTCTTTCATTGCTCCAAAAGAGAACAAGCAGAAGAGTTATGTAAATAGCTGGTTAAAATAAATGCTAATTGATTTTTGCATGTCTAATGATTCTGGTGTTTTTCATTAGCTCTATTTTCAGAAGTTTGTAATTTACCCATAATCCCATTTGTAGATGCCATACTAAGTTCTTGACTTGGAGAGTGTCTTGCAGAATATAAAAATGAAAAAGATTGTTGGGGAGGGAAATATAATTGTATACATTTCCAAATCTGGAACAGAATGTAAAAACAAGGCAAAATGTATTCAATACCCAATATAGTCTGAGGCACTGAGCAACAGACAAATTATTTTTCTACCGTGACATGTTCAGTACTCATATCTCATTCTCACCTTGAAATATTCTCTCCTGATTTAAAAACTTTAAATCTTTCATATAGATAGCATACAATAACAGTGGACCCTATTCAATGCATAAATCTATTGTTACTGTAGTCAAGTGCTAAAAAAAAGCCTAAAAAAAAGTTCCTAACAGTACAGAACAAATCAGGTTGTTAAATAAACTCATGTAAATTGGTAAATCGTTAATTTCTGAACAGATCTTTTGTTAACTTCCTTAGCTGAACAATGGTTACGAAATAGGCATTTTGGTGCAGTATTCCATTAACTTGTAGTGTGTGATGGATATAATGGAAAACCTATGATCCGCAGAATAAATGTGTTCTAAATTGTGCGTTATAGATAGTGTCATTGCATTTGTGTAAACTTTTCTTCTACTTGCATGCTACAGTAGAAAAGTAAGATACCTCAGAAACAGACTTGTGCAGTACTGTGAAATTTATTTATATAATAAAATCATTATGTGTAGGGAAAGCCATTGAAAACTTCTAGTCAATTCTAATGTTTTAAAAGTTGTCGAGTCAATAAGGATTAAAATAAAGTTCACCCTGCTGCAGATGAAAAAAAGGATTGGTAAATAGGTTCAATAATGAAAACTAAATGTATCTCTGATTCGAATTTTCAGAATATGGCTGAAAATTAATTTTTATGGAAAAGGCCTTGTCTAGTGGGAGAGGGAGAATATATGGAAGAAAGCTTATGCCCTTAATTCTTGCTCTGTAAGAAATAATAGTATTCAGTGAAATTATTAGGCATGAAACATCAAGGAAAAATTTTCCAATCCTATTCCAGTCCCAGTGCTTATTCCTGTTGAGGATCTCTCTGCTACAGAATTTTGGAAGGGCAAAATATTAATGAGGTCAAAAAGAGTTTGACAGTGCTGGAGACTAGATTAATTAGTAGCCTTCACCTTAGTATAGCAAATACTGTCTTAAAATTTGTTGCCTGTGCTGTAGAGAAAGTTATAATGCATTATCATCCCCAGTGTCTTAATTTCTCACTGGAATAAAATTAATTAAATAACTGTGGGTCACTCTGTATGTGTGTGGGTTTTTTAATTCTAGGTTTGGTGCCCAATGTCACCTGAATTTTATAGAGAGTACGTAGCTATCAAAACAAAGAAGCGGATACTGCTGTATACCATGAACCCAAATAAATTCAGAGCCTGCCAGTTTCTGATTAAGTTTCATGAGCGACGGAATGACAAAATCATCGTATTTGCTGACAACGTGTTTGCACTGAAGGAGTATGCAATCAGGCTTGGGAAGTAAGTGTTAACAGCCAAAGATGGCACTATCCTTTTCCTCCTTCCTAGAAAATTACCGCGTAATTTCTCAGATTTCAGTATCCCTTAGAGATTTTTTACAATACACTGATTTAACTCCAATACTTCCTATATAAAAAAGAACTTGAGAGGATGTTTTTGGATCAATTTTACTGGCATTGCAACATTATTCTGTGTAAAACTGTTTCAGAAGAATCTTTGTTTAGTAGATGCCTCAGAGGGGTTTTAATCCAAGATTTCTGTGGAGGACTGTTAGTATTCCTCAGTCCATTTTGTTGTTATTAAAGGCCAGTGGTAAAACAAGTGGCAAACCTTTTAAAAAGGTTACCAGGACTATTCTTATAAGAGACTGTAGGCTCTCCTGTCTCTGTGAGGGGAAGATTTCTGAAATAAGAATCCTCTGGATCTTTCAAGATCTTTCCTGGGGAAAATGAGCAGAGAAGCTGGCCTTAGCCTTTCTGTGACAAGCCCAAATAATGTCTCCTGTGGGAAGCTGTGAGGCATTTTGACTGTATGATTTCATGTCCAGAAATTTCAGCAGAACTTCTGAGCAAAATCAGAAACAAATCTCCTTACACTTTCCAAAATTTGCAATGAGTTTTGAATGTAGTTTAGTAGCCATCTTGTGCTGGCTTGCTGTGACATCTAATAAGAAGCAGAATTAATAGTGCTGGATGAATTCCAGCACCTGTGGTCTCTTTCTTCATTTTTTAAATCTGTCTGGACAGAGATTAGCTGTAATGATGCTTCTGGAATGTAGTTAGTTTTGTTCAGTGCTCCACTGAAAAGGCCTTTGAATAAAGATAAATGCTGGGAGGGGATGCTTGCTTCCTAAGTAGCAGAACAGTTGTTAACTGGGGGAAGATACTGCAGAAATGCGTGGTAGGAAAACCAGTTGAAGAAGTATTTACTGTTTGCTTTTCATGTTCTTGAGTGAATTCTCCTTTCCTCACATCGTTTGTGGAGCAGGTTATACAACTGTCAGCGTTGGAAAGAAAGGAGGGTTACAGTGCTAGGTAAATGTAAGGGATTATTTCTTTTAAACAGAGAATTTTCTAATCATAGTTTGCTACGAGCATGTTCAAAGTTGGCTTTAGGCATAAACAAAGTGAACAGTTGGTTTGGGTGGGACAGGAATGATAAGTTTAAGCAGGAGAGAGCAGTCCTGTGGGTCTTGTGGTAGTACCCAAGCCTGTCTGCGTGGCCTGCACTAGCTCAGCGGAGGAGGGAGAAGTGTGTAGGGTAGGTGGGCTCCCCTCCCGAGGCGCAGGTGGCCATTGCCTGGCTGCCTTTGCACCTGCTTGTTCCTTAATCCCCCCCTTTGCCTTGGTACTGGAAGGGAAAGACCATGCACATGACAGGAATTACTTTAACTTCAGGGCCACGGAATTCAAGTTTGCTTAGCCAGCCCTTGCTCTTTGCCATGAGTCTGTCATCCAGGGTAATATAGCTCATGTGATGGCTGTTCTTTGCCTATTAGTGGTGTTATTAATGTATTTAAATCACTGTTTTGAAGGACTATGTCTTTGGCAGTTAATTTTGTCTGTTGTTGGGAGAGGGATCTTTGCAGATCCCTCCAACATCTTTTCACAGGGGTAATTTGAAAAAAAAAATGAAGCTAACATTGGATGTTCTAGGTTCTGGATCAGGAAAGTACTTGGATATGCGTTAATGAATCATTGTCAAGTAGGGCAATGGGGGTTAAAAGGGAGGATTGACAGCCAGGAGTTTTGGGTTATTCTGTGTTTAATTAAGAACGCATGTATTTGACAACCCTTCTTTGAGGCTTTAAGAAACAGCAGGCTCATAGATGCTTTAGTTTCAGTGGGATATCTTGCACTTCAGTCTTGATGGGGATTAAAGTCATCACAATTTAGATATGAAATGACAGGGCTTAAAAACCCTCATTGCTGAACGCCACTAATTGAACAGTAATGGTATTGTTTGGGAGTTGACTCATTTGCCACTTTTGCTTTTTTAGCTGTGGTTTGAAACAATCTGCTGGTTAAACGCACTAAATAAAAAAAATTAGATTAGTGGTGACTATGATTTCTTGGTAGTATAAAAACTACAATAAAGTTTTTTGTTAAAAAAAAAAAAAAAAAAAGCAGGAGCCAACACAGGAATCAAGCTGATGAATCCAAAAAATCTTAGTACTATGCACTGCATGTTTATGTTCAGTTACCACCCATGGTATGTGCAATGTTAAAATTTAAATGAAGCTTTTGAGGCTGTTCCTTGTGTTAGAAATAATAAACGGAAGTGTGAATAATTCTAATATAAATTGTAAAATTTTTTTCCTGTTATTTGGAGATGATTGTTAACAAGCATTTGGAAAAGAAATGTAACAGATTGAAAAGCAGTGGCTATGCACTCCTGCGTGCTTCTCTCATGTTTCAATGCAGGCTTTGCAGTTTGTAGCCTTCTTGAACTCTGCTAAAGCAGGGAGAAGATAGCTAGGCTCTAGAGTGTGTCTTGGAAAATGCATAGTAATCTAAGATACTCCTGAAGTCTGTGGGTGACTGAAAGTTTGTATGAATGAGCCTTCCTGATTGATATATTAAGTGGTCAGGATTATTCATTGTCAAAGGTTGTAAACTCTAGATGAAATGCTACCTTGGGCTGCTCATGGCCACAGAACATTTGGGACCTCATTCTCATTTCAGTAGGTCCAGAAGTTATAAGGAGGGGCAAGAGGTTAATTTCAAAAGCAGGAATAATTTTCCCAAAAGAATATTCAACAGCCAGCTTGTGACTCTCAATATCATTAATAGAGAAGCTTGGGTTTTTAAGTGCTTAAATAGGAAGCAAAGATTGCAGCTGTCAGTGCGCTAGGTCTGTAGATTTGAGGAAAAAAAAATTTATTTTAACAGCTGCCTTCAGTCTTTCATGTAGGATTATAGCAAATGTCTTCAGTCTGTTGATGTACAGCTTCATGGGTGCGCATTAATTGCAAAACGTTTATAACTGTCAGAATTTATTTCTGGCAGACTGGGTTGCTGCAAACGGCTCTGCAAGCAACTGGGTAGCTGCCATAAAGAGCTAAACAAGCTAAAGATAAACTGTAAGCTCTGTCAAAATCTATTCTGTTTTCATATCAGTTTAAGTGCACACTACATTCCCTTCCATGGCATCCTAGTACCTAACAAGAAATGATTGAGAAATCTTGAATTGATGTAATTTGAATATGTCCTGTTCTTTTAGACCTTACATATATGGTCCTACTGCACAAGGAGAGAGAATGCAAATTCTACAGAACTTCAAGCACAATCCAAAAATCAACACTATTTTTATTTCCAAGGTAAGTGAGGGCGTTCAGTGTCTCATTGTACCCACCTTCAGAGTGAACTTTATTGAAGAGCAGATTATATGTGCAAGTTGTGCATTTGGCATTTTTCTATTGCCGCTTTCAAAGGCATACATTTTATTAAATCTTTGTTTATGATACGCAGAAATAGTATATCGCTCAGAGGCTGCTCCTCTGTTGTAGGTAGGCGACACATCCTTTGATCTGCCGGAAGCCAATGTTCTGATTCAGATTTCGTCCCATGGTGGGTCTCGAAGACAGGAGGCTCAAAGGCTGGGACGAGTGCTGAGAGCCAAAAAAGGTAAATGAGGTGGTTGTTGGGCTCTGGGTCTTGTATCATCGTACAGCATTCAAATAATTACTCAATTTAAATTGTTGAATACTGAAACATAGATAAAAGAAACCGCATCATCTTAAATAAGCAGGCAAATTTGGTAACAGCATCTTGGCTGTTACCTTCTGAGGCAAAGAATTACCTGCACTGGGGATGGGATTATTTTCTTGCATGGGTACACACCATGGAGACTGAGAGGAGCTGCCGATAGCATGTCATGCTATTCTGGTAGCCCCATGTGCGCCTTTATTTCATCTGCACAGAGGATAGTACTGGTACATTCTGGTTATGGAACCAGTCCACACTTCCAAAAGCAAAGTATGCATGCACATGCATTTTGTGCTTCTCTGGATACTGAGGACACAGCATGTAACTACTCCAAACAGGAACTTGCAGGGAGAGAGAAGCCTTTGTTCATTCTCTGGCCAACTTTGACTTTCGGAGGCAATGACTAAGCTGCTTTGCTTTACTTATTAAAAGGGTTTGGGAATTCCATTTTGTTTTTTAATATTTCTTATAAGAGAAAAATCGTTTTTGTATCTCTGATTTCTCAGAGGAAAATGAAGGAAAATGAACCTTTAGGTCTTTCATTCATCTTTTTCTTTTTCATTCCTTGATAATTTCCTCCACATCAAATCCTTGTTTAAAAAAATTACAGTATTACTCTAGAAAGCATGTGTCTCTAGAAGGCACATTTTTGATACATGCAGATTATTTCCTTTTAAAAATGGGATTTGTTTTCACAAACTAGTTGCATTTTTGCAAAACATACCCAAGGATCCTTTTGTTTAGAAAAAAGATTCTTAAAATCCTTTCTACTTAAGATTTGCATATGCTTTTTCTGTGTGCAGTTTGTGCTTCTTACAGCTGAGGCTTTATTTGTGAATGCATACAAAACCTGCATTAGTGAACTAACAAACTCTTGGAGAGACCTTGGGTTCTAAAGGAGAACCCAGTGTTTTTTGAGTATTAGATATTGGGGACCATAAGTAGAAAATGATAGACAGCCTGGCATGTTCTTAGCTAAATACCTTTGTTTCACCTTTTTTAATGTAAAATCACTGCAAATTCTAGTCTACATTGATAAAACTGCCTTTGTATTTTTCTGTTGAACTTTTTTGACTTCTGTTACAATCCTTGCCCTATCTTTGTGTAACTTTCTTACATAATAGGCTTTTAAAGAGTTTTTTCTTTTACCTTGCTTAGCATAATAAAGAAGCAGGTTCTGCTCAGTGCAGTAGTGTAACTGAGTTAATCTACATTTCCTTTTCGAGTTCTTCCTCTCACCCACATTCAAGTAACTAAGAACAAGAGTAGGAATTTCCATGCTGCATGCTTTGTCAGTCAGTTTATGAAGGTGTGGGTGCAGCTCATCTTTAAAATAAACTATGCAAATTGATTTTGTAGAGACACAAGTTATCTGAACACCTGTTTTCACTGTTTATTTTTTTGGTTTTTTTTCTTGGTTTCAGGGTTCCAGATGGAACTAATCACTCAGTGTCTTTGTCTCCTAGGCATGGTTGCAGAGGAATACAATGCCTTTTTCTATTCTCTTGTATCCCAAGACACTCAGGAAATGGCATATTCAACCAAGCGACAACGATTTCTTGTAGATCAAGGTTATAGCTTCAAGGTAACTTGTCCTTTCTATTTGTTATGTTTATGCCCTATGCATATAATTCTGTATTTTCTTATTTTAGTAGTAGGTCAAATATTTGAGAATTCCAGCTGTGGAATGTATTAATGAGGCTTATGCTTGCAGGCAAGAACTGTTCTGACAGGACTGTTTTATCACCTATATTACTGTGAGAATAGATACAAATAGCAGTAGTACAGCTTCTAGGAAGGTAAGTATTCCAGCTTGAAACCAAGCAGCTGCTGGGGAGCAAAGCAGAAGTTTACTTGCATGGTTGGTTTATGTTCATATTCTTCAACTGTCTGTCCATGCAGGCCTCTTACTATATGTTCTCATACTGATTGTGCATAAAAGCGTTGTTGATAGCTGTTCACGTCTTTAGAGGCCTGCGGTGAGTCAGAAAACTTCCAAAACATCACAGGTCACAAATAGTTTCCAAAGAACTCCAGTCTCATACCCGTATTTCACTTTGGGAGAAAATCTATTTGCTTGTGACTAAAGAGAACATACAACAGGTAGGATTCATCCATCTTAAATTCATGCATCCAGCTCTGGAAATCAAAAAGTTAGGTGTCTGTTCCCAAAGAAATATCTACCTGGGATTGCCTTTGTCACACACTGATCTCGTGCACTGTTTTCACAGTGCTGTCCAAAGCCTGCAGTGCTGCAGAAAATTAGTCAGGATGCAGCCACATTGATACTGATGGCTGTGTTAGCTGAAGCTGTTCGGGCTAATGAAGCTCTTCAGACTATGCTTATTTAGCCTCCACTAAGAGTTTGACCTTGCTCTTGTAATTTTCTCTGCATGATACGAAACGCATCACCCAAATCCAGAATCACGAGATTGAATGTTAATTGGTTAAGAAATGACAGAATTTACTGTAGGAAAAGACTCTTACTGCAGAGTAGAAATCTTCCCACAAATAAAATGTAGTCATCAAAATAGAGATTATCATGACAGCATAAAGAGCTGTGACTTGTAACTTAGAAGTTTCTCCTAAAGTCCCTTTTGCAAAGGATTTAATGTTATCTCATCTGCTGTCTCCAGACATACGTAGTTTCCTCTTACTTGTTTTTTTAGAAAGTTTACACCTTGTAAACCAATTTGAAATTTCATTTTGCAGAAAGTTTCTTAGCATTGTTTCTTCACGTGCTATGACCTTTAAGAATGCTTTTCAAATCATCTGATTTCCAAGACTGTTGTCTTGATTGCCATTTTATTGGCTAGGAGAGTCAACAAACTCCATGGTGTCCTCTTGTGGATACAGTGATGCTGAGATCTCATACCAACCTGTAAATAAACTTTCATTTAACCAAAGTGATTGGTCTTTGCAGTTTTCTTTCCGAAAGAAAATTCACTGTTTAGTGCCTTTTGGGGCCTTGCTAAAACCTCTTTAGAGGACTGTCTGTCTTCTCCAAAACAAGCTGCTGCAACCAGGGGGCATTAGCGCTTTCTTTCAAGGAAACCTTGAAAGTTTATCACCCATTGTATATCATTCGCCTGTTATGTATCTCTGTATATGTCATCTTCCTCCAAACATAAAATCTCATTCCACTAAAGCAGTGCTCCTCTACTTTATAGATTTCAAGACTTACCTGATTTTTTTTTCTCTTAATCCATGGACAATCCTATATCTTCAACTGCTTGGTGGCTAGAGGCAAGGGAATGTCATCATAAACAAATCTTGCTTTTAGGTAAATCATTGTTTTACAAAACCGCAGTTTTACTGCTCTAGTTAGAAGCATTCTTGGTAAGAGATACTGTTAATAATAGGTGGGGTTAATAAAAGGTGGGGTGCTTATACCTGTCTGTAGGGAGTAAGCTTAATCTTATGGTATTGACAGAAGCCTGCTGTTTGCATGGGACTAAGTGTGTGTGTACACGTAGGCCTCATTTTTATGACAATTTTGAAGACCATCATATGATATCTAATAGATTACCAAAGCTTGGTGGGCCACATAAAGTACTTTCTTGCATGCTTTTTCAGTCACATATAACTTTTGTTCTGAGCTGGCAAATGAACTGCAGGGCTGGCAGTCACCATCTTCCTTCATTCGCAGAAGGGATAGAGCAAGAGGATATCAAAAAGGTGCAAGGACAAGTGGCTTCCAACTGAGCCTCGTTATTTAAGGGCTTTTGCTCCTGAGGCATACCTGCAACAGTGGCTGTCCCCAGGGATAAAATCTCTCTGAAGTAAATAACTGCTCTGTAAACAGTGGCACATTAAAGAGAGCTTTAGAGAGGAGGTTCTCACACTGAAACAGTCATGTCGTAGTGTTTATAGTTTTTAAAAGCCTTGTTTTTCTTTGTAGCAAATGTATTTTGACAACACTATAGATCAGTACTAATCTGCAGCTAACTACAACAAACACATCAATGTGGCTATAGCCAAAAAGATTAGAGAAATCCCTTTACTTATATTTGAGTGCTTTGGATTATAGAACTAATTAAGAGGTTAAAATAGAGCTGTTTGATTTTGCAAAGACCTAGTCCGAGGCATTTTGTCATTGTATTGAAACAAAAAGCAGTGCAAGTGACAGCTGAGTGTCTGGAGTAACACCTAAGCTGACCAGTCCTGGAATGTCCTTTACTTGAAGCTTAGGAACAAAATGTGAGAGTATCTATTTTCTTTTGTTTGCCAGTCTTTTAAGCCTTAGTCATAGCTGCCATCAAAGAAAAATAGGGCTGGAAGGAGCTTTTAAGAGACCATCTAGTGTGTTGCTTCATTCTAAGGCAGGATCAGCTATATGTATGTCATTCCTGACAGATGTTTGCCTTTTTATTCTTCCAAATATGGAGACTTGACTTCATCTTTAGGTAATTATTTCAGTGCTTATGTCCTCTCCTTCAGAATATTTGTTTCTAATGCCTAACTTTACTAAAAATTCAATACTCCCATATAAAGGTAACATTCTGCACTGTTCTTCTAGGGCTTGTTTTCTTCCTGTTATCTCTTAACTCCATTCTCTGCCTTTTAGCAAAAAAAAAAAAAAAAAGACTGAAGGACTGGAATAATACTTGTTTGCTACATCATGTATTTTGTCTTTGCTTCTTAAATAGGACCTTTGTCATCACAATTTACTGCTTGGAGTCTAATTATTTAATTTTTTTGGTTAGCTAACCAATGTTTAGTTATATACTGCTTTGTGTATTTATTTAGAGAATGAATGTGGGATATATTAAATCTTAAATAGCAGAAGAATTCACTAAAGGAATCGGGGGTCATTTTGAACTTGACATCTGTTGAACAGCTTAAAAAAATTATGAGGCAGTGGAAGTTCTTTCTGTTCCACGAATCATGTTAGCTTTTCTCTGCTGCCACACCTGACAGGCTAGTGCAATTTAAAATTGCATCCCATGATTCCTTTTTCTTTAGTTTTGAGATGATCATAGCACATGCTGTTCTTAATAAATTAGAAGAGGGGACCAACCGTACTGTTCATTTAGCCTATGTAATAGGACAGGTTGCTTCCCTGAATGGATTCTTAATGCTAGGACACTTCTCAGAAAGACGCCCATTTTTGTTTTTAAAATTGCCTTTGAGAACCACCCACAACATCACTAAGTTGCTCTAGTGTTTCATTGTCTGTCTGTTTTTCAAAAACTGTACTTTGTCTAGTGTACACTTGTGCTTTAAGTTGCATTTATATTTCTTCCTTAGTCTTTGTAATCAGACCCAGCCCCGATTGCTGAAATGACTAATTTCTAATTCTGTTGACTTGAAATAAACTGAAAAAGGAGGATGAGGAGAAGGAATGGTAAATAATCAAGGGAAATGGTTGAATTAGTCTATCTAAAAACCTCTTCTAGTTAGAAACATTGTGGGAAATCAAATTTCAGTTAAGATTCTCATGAATAAGCATATGTGCTCATTTTCTTTTTTTCTGACCAGCTGTAAGAATGGGAAGGGAAGGAGAAGAAAAGGAAGGCTGATATTTTGAAGAAAGGCATGATATTTCGATAAAAGGCAAAGAACTAAAAAATTTAGTGCTTTTCTGCCGGGATGATCCTCAAATTAATGCTTTGGATAGCCAAACACTGATGATGTTTTTGTTTGTTTGTTTGTTTTTTTCTTTTAAGGGTTTTAGTAGAATGTATTAAGTACAGGAAAACTTCTTGTGGAGTGTGTGGAATACCTGTAATTAAGAAAGCAAGTTGCCTGTTGCATTGTAACAGAAACATGAGAGCTTTTCAAGTCTTCAGGAAAGAACTTTCAACTAATGGAATATATAGCACTTTACTGCCAGTAGATGGCGTGTGCCATGCGTCCGTGGTTATCTAATGAATTACCAAGAGCTTGAAAGAGAAGTAAAATAACAGCTTAGTTATCTTTGTGTGCATAGGCACAAGATGAAGAGTCCTTTTGCTCTGTTGCTGATGCTTTGTTGCAGGTTGCTGCATTGTTACTCTTTCAACCACTGATCATACACCTCAGAATTTGTTAGGCTGCTTTGCCCATATTCATCAATGTTCATGCTAAAATTCCCAGTTTCTGGAAAGCTAATGGATCATTTTAATGGAATATAAAATAGTAGATCTTAAACTAGACACAAATTAGAGCCCACTGCACATTCAGCAATGTGTTATGCGCTGTATATCTGTGCTGTGTAGTGCTGAGCTGTTCAAACTGCTAATTAAAAGCTCAAGACAGTTACAAGAAGGTTGTGGGATCAGGAGTCCTTGTCTTGCTTTCGGACAGCTATGTAGAATGCTTAGAAGGGGGGGAAAAAAACCATTTTGTACTGCACTGTGTTTCCTAGGTGATAACAAAGCTTGCAGGCATGGAAGAAGAAGAACTTTCATTTTCATCCAAAGAAGAACAGCAGCAGCTTCTCCAGAAAGTCCTGCAAGCATCTGACCTAGATGCTGAGGAGGAAGTAGTAGCTGGAGAATATGGTTCAAAGTCAGCTCAGGTAATAAAGAATGCTTTGAAAAGGATGACTGTAAATGGTACAGAACTGGATCATTCCCCTCTCAATTCTGTCTAAGTGTCATGCCACCATTGATGCCATAGGATCTGTATGAAATACTGGAAGAGAGACTTTCACAAGCAAGGAAGATATTTAAAAACATTTTAAAGATACACATATGTCAGGGCACATGCTTTTTGGTGGTATTGTGCTCCTTGAATCATCTCATGCCCTGAGGGTAGAAGATGGCAGGCCACTTTTGTTCATATTCAAGAAAAGTAGCATTACTGCAGGTAGTGGTTCGATATTTTCAGCAACAGATTAAAAAAAAAAGCCTTAAATATTTGATAATACATAAGTTAAAAGAATGCTACAATGAAGTAAATCTTCTATAGTTGATTTTTAGCTAAATGGCATTGTGGTGAAATGCATTAGGAATTCCCAGTCCAAGATAACTTTTCATGTTAAAATTTACATAATTATGTATACTTAGGGTGAGTGGGAGGCAGTGAGTTTCTTTGCAGAAAATTTTAAGAAATGTCCAAAACTTCTGGCACTGAGGTCAGTAAGTGAATAGTGCTGCTCTCTAACTAGTGGGGTCAGTAGGTTGAAGTGTTATCTATTTAATCTTAAGTATGTGGGGGTTTTAGTCTTTTTTTTTTTTTTCCCCTTGCTACAGGTGTCCCGTCGTGTGGGCACAATGAGCTCTATGTCAGGAGCAGATGATACGGTTTACATGGAATACCACTCTTCCCGGAGTAAGGCATCAACAAATAAACATGTCCACCCATTATTTAAACGCTTCCGGAAATGATGTACTTCATGTGTGTGTTTTGTTAAAACTGGATCCATGTATCAGTTTCCATAACTAAAAATATGGAGCTGAGATTTCTGACAGGTCCTTTGAAAGACTTTTTTTGTATGCATCTATATAGCCACATATCTACCTAGCAATATATGTACTCTCATGGATGAGTCTGAAAGGAAGTTAGGAACTAAATCTCACCACAGGAAAGATGTTATCCAAGGACTGGATCCTGGTTACACCCATCTGGTTTCCAGGGCAATTAGTAGAATTTATTTTTATCAGCTGAAGACCACTTTTCAGAAGAATTCGGAAAAGGTTTTGTATATGAAGTTTGTACTGATGTTTGAAATTTTATTTATCTGATTACTGTGTCTGCTCAACTAAAATATTGATGTTTAAAATGCTTAAATAAAAATCATTCCTTGAGCTGAACAAATCCTGATAGGAGCACTTTACATAATATTTTTAAACTGGGAGCTAATTTATACTCATGATTTAATCTATCTTAAAATTCTAACAAATTGGTTGAAAGTATTTTGAAGTTTAAGACAAGAGACGGACTCCGTCTCCAAAGTTAAGGAAAGCATTCCTAAATAAAAATAAATTTCTGTGCTCCATTTTCTTCTTTTTTTTATGTTCTTGCTACTGATGAGAAACTGTTGAAATAAAGGCTGTTTTCCCTTGTCATTTATATTCTATTTATTGATCATGAAATAAAACCATCGTAACTGCTGAACAATATTATGTCACTACAAAAGTTATTGTTGAATCAGAAAGTGTTTTGACTTGCTGTAGGGTGAATTGGAAGCTGAGATGTGAAGGAGAAATTCTGAGTTGGGCTTTTTTTTTTTTAATTACATTTTGGTTAAATGACAATACTGACAAAATTTGTGGGGGGGGGAGGTTAACTATGCTAAAAATTTGATAAGACTACATTTGATCTTAATGCGGTAAGCTTCTAGAAAATGTGGAATGAGGTGGGGGTGGTTTGCAGCACGGGCATGGTTTTTTAAAAAGTTCTGCTTAATAATGTAACAGGTAAGCCGCTAATTTTTATTTTCTTTCTTTCCTAAACAAGTCAGCTAGTGTGATAAGTGAATACTTATTTCCACCATGCTTTAAAAATTGCCTTGAAACTATTCTCCACTCTTCATAAATTTGTAGGAAAAAAAAAAAAAAAACACTGGTAAATGTGGAGATGGCTTTAATAGCAATACTCATTTTTATAGTCAAGGCACTTGCAGTAGCTGGAGGTAGAGCACTGCTGTAGCTCTCCCTGTGCTGTAAATCTTGGCCAGGATGTCTAATGATTTTGCTCCTCTAAGTAATGGATCTGTGTGGGAGGCAGTGCTTTCAACACCAAGTGAAGTGCAACAATTGCAAGAGATAAGAATCACCCCATGTTTCAATAACTGTGTTGGTATTCCACATTTAGATTTAATTACTTTGATATGATTAATGCAGTAATTGCTGCCTGCCATTACTCTACACAGATGACTGTAGCTGAGAGTGGCAGACTGGTTTGCCGTGACTTGCTACAAAACAGTTGCTGCCGTGTGCTCACGGTGGGATCTGCACTGGAAGACAGGCAGTAAATTCTGCCTTCCGGACAGGGGTCAGCTGCTGAGAAATACCGGCTGCTTGTTCCTGGGGCTTTTGTTGTATCGGCCACTCAGTACTTCAATGATGAGCAGTGCTTGAAGGTACAACTAAACCCAAAGGCTGCAACAGACTGAGAATCAGTTTGTAGTCCCAGCCCTTTAGGGAACTAAATTGTTTTGTTCAAAGGCAAAACTCAGCACTGAATTTTGTCATGTGGGAATTTTTGTATTTGAAGCAGTACAGTACATAACAAATGTAACATTTCACAGTGACCAGACAGTGCACAGCAGCTCTAATGGTCCAGTAGCCAGAATTCAAAGAACCTGGGCCCCAGCTCTCCTGGTGTGCAGTTGGTTCCTCATTCACTTTATCAGACACTTGCTGGCTGATGCCTCTATTCTGTGAATTGATAGCAAGATTATTTGCTACGTAACCTGTAGTAACGACATGGTGAGAGCTGCAGGCTTCCCTGAAAAATGGAGCACATACTGCAAATCTTCCTGTTCTCTGCCACTGTGCTCCTGTGTGCATAACTTTCTGAAACGTGGCACTGATTCCTCCGGGAGCGTTCTGGCACAACACCGCATGTTTACTAGCAGCAGCAGGAGTGTGTGATGCAGTTTATAGATGTGGATGGCCTGCAAGTGAACAGTGATAGCACAAATCCCTTCTGGGTCATCATCTAGCCAAGACTCTTACTAAACTTGGGGGCAAAATAAAATGGATTGGTATGGTAAAATTGTTTCAGACTGTGAGGGACCACAGAGGCAAGTGAGCTTTGGGGTAAGTACATCATTCCTTGAAAGTCTGTGGACAGAGGGGAACTGCAGTTTTCTTGGATGTAATTCAGGTTTCTCAGCTGAAATAAAAGTTCTTACTCTCCTCTCTTGCCACTTCCTTAGTTAGGCTGAATCCCGTACTGAGGAAACTTAATCTTCTTTGTTTCTTGAGGAATTCTCATTTTTTTAATAGTTCCTTTTTCTGTTTCTGACAGGCTGCAATACTGAAAACTGTATTTTTGTGTTCATCCATGTGGCAAAACAGCAAGTGTCTGTCTGTGATGGGATTAATGTTGAAGGATATTGTTGTTTTTCATTAAAATGGCCTTCAAGACTGAAAGGGCACAGTGACTTTGGTGTGGCTATTTCCAGCAGCCTTATAGCTCTGCAAAGCACTAAACTACATGCAATTTCTGTTTCTCCATGTCTTCCTATGCCCTCATGATTGTCACTTTTTTTAGCAGTGCCCTGTGTTTAAAAACTTGGGACTTCAAGGTAACTAGTTCTCAGGATAACTTAACGTGGTACATGATAAGAAGCATAGAAAGGATAAGGATCTAAAACTGCTACAAAACCCACAAGTAGAGCTCAATTCTCTATCTGTTGCAGTTGATGAATGTGTTTTTTTTAAGTACTAAATAGCAAGTCATGCAGAGTGCTATCAGTACCCTAGATTGGCTAGCTTGTTTTAATTTAAATACCTTTTTTTTTGTACAATATTTGATTAGGGCTTTAATAGCTGTCATATGGTAGATGAAACCAAAGATTAAGAAAAGCAGTTTTAGTTCATGTTTCTTTTAAACTGAAGTTGCTTTGATAATAAGCTATCTGTAAGCTCTGTTCTCACCTCATACTCCATTAAAATTTGCCCCTCTTGCAGCAAAAACCATGGGAATTTGGAAACCATTCAGAATTCCACACAAGTGACTACACAGCTTGAAAAGATCCTTCAGAAGATGGGTTTGAAGGCAGTCAGAAAAGGCAAAAATCATGGCTAACCACATGGCTTTTTCAGTGAAGAGCTGTTTCAAATCAAACAGTGAATTTTTGCTGAATTTCTGCCATTCAACTGCTGTTTTCCAGCTTTTCTTCCTTTCAGAAGTTCTTAGGAGCCTAAGTACAGTCTTAGCTGAAAGGTGTTACTTAGGCAAAGTTTAACAGATCATATCTCTTTTACTTCTGTAAATTATATTTTGAGATACATCAGTTATTTAAACACTGTGATGTTTTACATGCAGTACAGTATTTATTATATTGTATTACATAAAATAATTTTTAAATAATTACAAGCCAGACATAATTGCAATTATTTCAAAGTGATAATAATAGCTAAGAAAATAAAATTCCTGATAAGATGATAATGTAACCACTGATTCTGAATAGCTGTGTTATTTAGGACACAAAGAAGGCTTCGACTGAACTTTGTCAGAGTTCATGCAAAGAGGAGGGCAAGTTTAAATTGGATTTAGAAATAACATACTGAAGGTAACAGTACAGTTAACATGACCCCATTATTTAGACTGAGAGAACAGTATGACTGTGGATTTGAAGACAAATGATCATCCAAAAATAATATATAATCTAAACTCTGAATGGTCAAGTTAGCTTATACTATGATCCGGTTACATATCAAAAGTTAAATAAAATTGAACCATTTCTATGAAGAGGCAAGTGGTTCAACTTGTTTTGAAAAAACAAAAGCTCAAACTGACTAGTTAAATAAAACAATTTTTCAGACTCAGCAAACTAACAGACTAGGACAAACATCATTGTTTAAATTTAAAAAATTGTGATTGTGTTTTCAAGGCACCACGAGGACTTCTAATAAATTCAAATGCTGAAAGATTTTGGAAATAGGACAAAATGTTTATATGTCAAGTCACACAAATGTGTTCTGGTTGGCTAGTGCAGATGGCATAAAGTTGCCCTTATTATTTGGTGGGCTTACCTGGACTGGAAGGAGCAGGTTTTACTGCCATGGCTGTTACACTCACCATTATTTCTGGGAACTTCAGAGCTCTCTGATACTACTGGACTTCCATCATCTAGATCCTGAAACAAATCCTTTATCAGATGTGGAAGGAAAAGGGGACCAGACAACACTCATCCATCCATCAACTTGGGTTTTACCCTAAACCACAGAAAAGATGTGAAACCCTCTGCAGTCTTCTCAAATGTACATTGTTATCTTTGCTTTGCTCTTCCTTCTAGTCTACTTTAGAAAAGTGATATTTCAGCTTAATCTATTTCTCATAGCATAAATTTTTGGTTTTACTGATAATGTGGATTATTTTACTTATTGAAATTTAACATACTATAGTTTGCAAGTTTGACCTCCATCTCAGATTCTGCAGTAGAAATTATCAGAGTAAGGATCCTAAGTGTGGCAGTGAAGCAGCTGCCGTAGTGGCACATACCTTAATAACTCTTATAAAAAATCAAGCAGAACCACACAATTATGATCTGGCAAGGGAAAGAGAAGCAAATAGTTTAATTATACAGTCCATGTTGTGGTAACCCACATGTATATATTCATATTCATAAGTATTCTTTTTTATATTTGACTAACCACTACATAGTCTGGTACTGTAGATTGGATTGTTCTTTTTCCAGTTTACCTGAAAAAACAAAACCTCTGCACTCATCTGTGATGGGTTACCACAGCATTATTATAATAGTGTAGCTGAGTCTGTATCTTTTAGCATCTCTGCATTTTTATTCCTTCATCTAACTAACCTTCTAGAAATATCTGTTGCTTATAAATGTTTGGAACATCATATTGTGATAGGGTCGTTTGATAAACTATTTTGTGATGTTACAGTCGTGTTATTCATTTACAGCAAACGATATGGTACATAGGCCTTTCAGGCACGCTTGTGCTAAGCCTTCCCTAATGTTCGTCATCAAACCTACTGGTTCACCACCTGCATGACATAAAATGTATGTTCCTACGGATGTCAATCCCCTCACATCTCCTTTTGTGCAAGGAAGGTGGTCTTTATGCAGATTTGTAGAACTGCATCCTTATTCTCTTTTAAATCCCTCCTAACAACTCTTTGCAATGAAAGACTGCAATGAAAGACAAGATGGCTCTGCTTTGTAATATTAAAATCACAATAAAGCACTCTGTGCCTTGTATTATTGTAGTATGTAAATTTTATGAATTAGTCTCCTTTCAAATGAATGAATACTGATGATTAGTGCTGACTGGCATTAGTTCTACTGGCATTTTATCTTCTGAGTGTTTACATGTGCACTTTAAATGGTATCTGTGTTTCTGATCATTTTAGTGTGAACAAGAAAAAAATTAACATGAACTAAGCTGCCTAGACGTCAAAGCAGAAGTGTGGACTTATCAACATAGTTCCTGTGCTGGGACTACTGCCACCTCCTGAAATTCCTCAGAGGGACAACAGGTACTGTTCTCGTGAAGTTGTTGAAAGACAAAACGTTCAGGCCTGAAACTTTTTTTCCAAATAGTTGGCTAGAAACCCTCTTTCCTAGAATGATTTTGATGAAAAAGAGGTAATTCACTGCGAGCAAGTGGAAAGCAGGGGAAGTGATGATCCCCATGTAGAATTTACTGCAAAAACCTAGAAGAAGGAAAGTTAGTGCGACTTGCAAAACTGTAGCTTTACCATATAAAATATCTATTTCACTAGCATATCAATGAGAGCAGATACATTCACCATATTTGGCTTCACACTATCTTAATGATATATGGATCTAAAAACTACCATACTGATAAGCTGTGAGCAGCAGTTTTTAGGAAGGGTGCATTTATTTCCTCTCTCAATAGGAATTACAATATGAAAACCATTTTTAAAACTGGAGAACTACAGCCTAAATTTGAAAACAAATTTCAGTTTGATCTGTTGCTCAGTAGTTTTAAATTTTTGTGGTAACTTCTTAGAATACACCAAATGTAAATTAGATATAGAAGGTCTTTCTTTGTTGCAGGATTTGTCTCCATCTTTCCTGTCTAATGAATAAATGTTCTCATGTATGACATGGAATTAGCGTACATTTACTTACACACCTACATACACTTGCACTGAATTTCACATTCATCAGCTGTTTTCAATTTCTTTCCAGAAATATTTATTTTGTTTATGAATAATTGTGTGTGAAGCATCTTTAGATAAATATTAAATAATGTAGCTACACCATGCAGAAATGTAGGAGGAAAGGGAAACTTCGGAAGTAATTTAGACTGTAATATACCCAGACCTTGCCTGACATATTTATCAAACCTGTTCTTAGAAGGCTTCAGTGAGAGCAATTACATAATCTCTTGAGATAGCTTGTTCTGATTAAAGGCTATGTGAATATCTAACCAAGATCTCTTGTACTGGCAAACTAAGCCTATTATTGTTTTGTCTTCTGTCTCTAACCTGCATCCCTACTAGTCTTCACTCCTAGGTGAAATAAATTCTCTCAATCTCCTCCACATTTTTTAAAAACTTTCTTGTCGATGCTCTCTGTACCTTTTCAAGTATGACGATGCTTATTTTAAAGACATTGTTTTAGCTTAAACCAATATGTACTTTGTAGATATTAAGACCATTTTATTGTGTGCCCTTTACAAATGTATTATTTACTGCTGTATCTACAAAGACTGATGCATGTGTCTAGCTTTATTATTACAGGTAAATTTATTTCAGCGGAGTTATTCCCAGTGATCAAATTAAGCATGTGCACAAATCCTAACTGGATTTTGGCCCAAGAAAATATAAATGTAGAAAAATAAACAGAGGAGAAGGAAAAGAAAGACAAATAACTTTGAAGCTCACTAGATTTAGTTATGACTAACTTGCTGGAAAAGTAAGTTCCGGAAATGGGGCTCTTGCTTGAGACTTCCCTCTGTCCTGAAGTTTTACATGAGCCTTTGATTCAATTATAACAGAGGTGGTTATCTGACACATAATTTCTGAAACTAATCAAGTTTTTATGGATTATCACTACTACCTTCAGAAATATCCAGAAATAAGTATGAAGACAGCAGGAAGGCTTTTCAAATATTGTACAAAACAAACTGATATGTAGACTGGAACTCAAATTCTCCGTGTATGATTATAGATCTGTGCTGTCGAACTGGGAAAAATGGTGTGGTGGAACAACGCATGCAGTTAAGAAGCATTGCTTATTTTCTACAGAAGTCACAATCTACTCAAGTATAGCATATCTAAAAGATGAACATTCTGTAGTACAAAGAACATCCCTGGATACCATATTTTACAGTAACTGTTTGTAATGTTACCCTGGAAAATCATTTGTGTATGGATGCAAAAATGTATGTTACTGGATGATGAATGGTACTAAGAAAACTTCACACAGACGATATATTTTCTAACATATAGGAATGAATTAATGCTACAGAAAAAAATAGCCCTAAACCCACCTTTTTAATGAAGAAAAAAGCATAATCCGTATGTGAGATTTCTGCCAAACCAATGGGGGAAAGGGGAAAACTAAACTTTGGCTGTATGCTTAATGAATAAATTTATCTGATTTGAATTATACAAAATAATAGGTTCATTCTATTCAAGTCTCATCGCAGACCCACCCCCCTTTTCCAGCCCTAGGGGAGGGAGCGTTAAATAATGGTCTGTGTAAACTGATGCTCATGCAGCGAGAGTTTGGAGAAGTGCTGCTTGTACAAGTTAAAGCAGGAAGGGAAGAAAGAGCAACCAAATAAAAAGCAGCTGCAGGGACAAAGTGGACCTTTCTGAAATTAAAAAAAAAAAATGTCTTTCTTCACGAGGGTTTTGAAAATGAAATGCAAGCGGGCACTTGAATCTGAGAGAAGGACTTACTTCCACCACGCGATTTTTGTCAGCAGGTTTCACCAGCTGCCCAAGCTTTCCAGCAGCCCGTCTCTGGAGGTGCAAAATAACTCGCCAGGGAACAAAGAGGGGGAGGTGATGGCAGGCTCGGAGAGCGCAGGAGCGCTGCTGAAGCCCACCGCCACCCGCCCGCTCCGCCGGGTGAAGAGCCTGCAAGAAATGCCGGGACCCAACACGCTCTGCAATCTGTACGAGTTCTTCTGGAAGGACGGCTTCGGCCGCATTCATGAAATCCAGGTACAGCTGAGCGGGCTATTTAATAAGTTATTCACGCCGAGATTACTTAAACCTTTCCTCCCCCCCCCCCCCCATAAAACACTGCTTAATCATCGAGTTAGCAGCACCGCAGCGAGTCATCGCCGCGCCGTGTTCCTGCCGTTACGAAAGAGTCGGGATTAAGAGGATCCCCATTCAATCTCCGCGTCCCTTAGCGCTTGGAGGTTTAGCGTTTTTGTATTTCAGGGAAAAGCCTACGAGTAAGTTGCTTTCCAGCCATACAAATACCGTTCATAAAATGCGTGCTAACAGGGGTTATTCCCCGTGTTTGTGGGGTGACCGTCTAGCTGGCACCCCTGAGCTGTCCCCCCTCTCTTCATGTTCATGCGCATTTTGAACTTTTAGGTAGGTGCCTTACACTTGGAAAAGAGAGAAAATACCCCATCTTCTTGAACTCGGTTGTTTCACAAGCTTGCAGCGGACTTATTTTTGGCGGGTGAAGCTGGGAAGTGCGGGCTCTCCTCCAATCTCGGAGCGAAACGCCCAGCCTCCCGCAGCCGCCCTCTAGGTGAGGCCGAGCCGGCACCCAGAGCTGTGTTTACACGGGGGACGGCCCCGGTCGTGCCGCGGCTTGCGGCTGAGGCGCTGCTTGGAGGGGGGACGCGCAGGCGTCCGCGGGGAGCGCTCCCTCAGACACCGCGCGGGGGGCAGCGGGGCTCCCCCCGCTTTCCCTCCTTCGGCTCGGCCAGAGACCATTTTGTCTCTTCCACTTCGACCCTCTCCCCCTTCATTAAATATCCTTCGCATATATAGGTCCCCTGAGGGGGCGGTAGATGTGCCTGGCCCCGCTGCCGTAAGCGCCGGCCGGCCCGCCCACAGCGGAGCTGTTTGCACGACCCTCCCCTCAGCGGGAGGCGGGCGGTTTGAACCCGTCCCGGGCGGGGCCAACGGCCGCGGCTCGCGCTGCCCCCCCGCGCTGGAGGCGAGGCCGGGGAGCCCCCGCGCCGCCGCCTCCCGCCGCCTCCCCTGGCGCCCCCATTGGCTCGCGCGGAGGCGGCGCGGCGCGGGGGGAGGGGAGGCGGCTGCCGCGGGGAGGAGGGAGGGGGCGGCGGGAAGCGGGGCCTGGCGGCGGCGGGAGGCCCCGAGCGGGGTGCGAGGAGCCCCCCGGCCGCCCCTGGCGGCGTGACCCCGAGGTGCTTCGCGAGCGGCTCGGCCAGACCCCCCCAAGCCCCCATCACGTGGTGTGCGACGGCTCTGCCTCTTCAGTGCGCGATGCGGTGGGCGGCGGGCACAGTCAAATACATGTGGACCGGGGTGGGGCGCGTGGGGGTTGAGAACGGCCCCCCTCGGTTTTGGCATCTCAGCTTCTGTGGCGGCTGATGAGCCGCTGTGTGTCTCCTTGCTCCATCACGCTGGAAGGAGATGGGTGAAGCGCCGTTTCCCAGGCTTGCCGTTGAAGAAGCAGTTGGGTGAAGGGGTATCCTGCTTTTGTACGGTGTTTCTCAGATGCTGGCGCGCGTAACTGTTATCGTAAGGCTGCCTCATTCTGAAGAAGTTGTTTTTGGTTGCTTGGCCAAACATGTGGGTTTCGTTCCTGAAAAGTCCCATTGCATCTCCTGAGGCCCTTTCCCCGCGGTCCAAGTGATGGTAAAGTAAGCATTTGCGTTTCAAGAGAGTAAAGCAATGGTTTTCACCCTTTTTTGGTTGTGGGTCCATGAGTTTTCAGCTGGAGGTGCAGACCTATTTGGAAGTTATACATGTATGGCATTTATTAATTTTGCTTTTCTTAGTCACCTTTTCCAGACTGCATAGACTCACAGACCACCTCAAGAGGTCCATTGGCTGAAAACCACTGAAATAAACTGGAAGGAGAGATGAGAAGTAAAAAAAAAAGGAAAGAAAAGAGAAACCAAACAGAACAGGACAGAATTATAAAAAGCTTGACAATCAAAACTGAAAATTAGGGTTTACATACAAGACTAAAAACACCAGAAGGAGGAGGAAACGGGGCAAAAAGAAAATGTCTGGCTTTGTTGTAATTTTCATTTAGATTTCTACAAAGAAGTTAGGCTCTTCCGTCTGTGCTGAGTTTGATGGCAGCCAAACTAGATTTCTTTTGGTGAATTACTTAATTGCTTGCTAACCAAGACACATGCAGATGAAACTCTTATAACAGCTAAAGCTTTTAGTTACGATATAGTTCTTATTTTCTCTGTGTCTGTGGTGCAGGACAGAATTGGAGAGGTACTCGCAATATTGTCATCACACTAATAATGTACATTGAATTAAAGTTTTCACTGCTCTAAGTATGAAACTCAAAGCTTTGAAAATTATTCAAAATATTAAGTCTCTTAATACTTTTTAAGTTGTGCATCCTTTTCACAACCACTAGCTGATACAGATTTTTTCCTTTTTAATGAATGTTATTTATAGAAAGGAAAGCAGGAGGAAGGATAAGGAGGAGTTGAAATATGACACTAGTTTTTATTCTGTTAAGAGTCTCAAAAAACACTTACAAATCATAGATGGCCTCTTCGCATACATGCTGGATGCAAACAGGCATTAACTGGATTAATAACAGTCTGTTAAATTTAACAATACAGTGAACATCAGGAATGAATTAATCTGAAACCCTCTGGTAACCAGCACAGCTACTTAAACGATGTCCTCTGACACGCACAAATATTCATAGACTATATGCAGAAGGGGTGGGGAAGCTGAGCATTTTTTCACAAAGGAGGTTTTGTTCTCAGTAACATGATTCCGGTTAGTTCTGGCCAAAGCAGTGATGCCTACAGCCATTATGACAAAGAGAAAGTATTTTTAATTTGATGAAGTTAGATCTCTTGTGTCTCATCAGTACTATACAAGTATAAAAAAGAAGAGATGAAGGGGTAGGGTTTGGATGCTGACAGTCTGAATTTATGACGTGAAGGAATGCATGGTGTGCGAGTGGTATGTGAGACACTAAAGTGTAATATTTTTAAGGTCTGGAACAAGGGGTAGAAAACCTATGTTGTGACAGAAAATATCTAACAGAAATAATGGGCATTTCTTTAAACATGAGATTGATACACAGAACACCATTCTGCTGAAAGCAAAAGAAGTATAAATACCTTGTCTTTGTCCGTTTCTGTTTTAAAATTAGTATGTCATTTATTTGATGGAATGGATATACATTTGATTTATTTTTATTGTTGAAGTTACTCCTACCATGTAAACCTCATGATAACTGAAAAAAGCAAGCTGTTCCAGGAATAGCAAAATTAGTTGAACCTGTTTTTCTATGATCTGTGACTTGGATCCCCCTCACCCCGCTGCCTTTTCCTTACAGCATTTGTCTCCCAACTCTTACCTTCCTTAAAAGACTTTCATGCTCTCCCTTCTTTCCCTGTTCAGTTTCATATCCCCTAAGATACGTCTGGGGCAAGAGAGATTTTGGGCTCTGGAAGTGCTCATTCATTGATTGGTTTGCATATGGTGGCTGGTTAGCAGGAGACCAAACAGAGATGGTAACTGTTGAGTTCCTACTGTAGCATTTCCCTCATCAGAATGACAAATACACATCTCTCATTTGAATCCAGATGCTGACTTTTGAAAATAATAGGAATATAATTGTAGGAGGCCTTTATGTCTGTGTTAAATTTGACTGAAAGTGGCCTGTGTATTCCAAAAGTAATTATGAGGAGACTGTCAGCACAATTGTACAACTCTGTTTTATTTGGAAATGAGGCAAAAACAGTTATGTGTCTGTAAGTGTTTGGTAACATATGCTAAACAATGGTTCATGTGTCTCGAATATACTGTTGACAATTAAACCTTTCATCTCTGTAACCAAGACTAATTAAAACATCTCTCATAAATTAAACTTGGGTCAACAGTAGACTTTTACTAGCATAGTCGTATCAGATGTTTGATTTGTAATCAACATGCTTCTGCAAGCAGATGTCTCTAGATCAAATGCAAGTGAAGTATCAAAGTTAAACTTGCCAGTTTAACTTATTTTGCTACTTTAAACTGTAATCCTTTCAAATTTAAAACTGACCCAAATCCACAGTTCTATGAGCTATAGATTTTTTTCCTGCAATGTCTCTACTGTTAATTTTTTTTTATTAGTTAAGCCTCATTTTTTTCCTGAAATGATTTTGTGGCTATATGCCAAGTGAATTCCTGAAAGCTGAGTGTTTCATTTCATGACCAGCTCAGAATGAAATTTGTTTAAAATAATCAGTAAGATTTTATGGGACAATGATATAATTTCATGAGAAAACTTTTTTGTTTCTTTTTTTTACATCGCTTAATGTTTTCCAATCCTCTTTCTTAATTGCCTGTTGCTTGCCTCCAGCCTGAATCATACAACTTGCAGATCAGCCACTAAATAAACCTCGTTGCAGGAGTAAGACTTTAGTTTTTCCTTCTTTTTGCAGAATTAATGTATGTCTTTCTAAAATTCCATCCTGATGAATCCACCTCAAAATGTAGAGTTTATCACTAGACTGTTATGCTGTCATAGTCCTGGGTTTAGTTTAAGACTGAGTAAGTTTTTTTTTTCTTTTGTAAAGAATAAACTGATAGACTAAATGGTTTGTTTACAAAAGACCTTAAAAGGTAAATTACTGTATCTCTGTATTACACTTTTGATTTCACCTTTTTTACCTCCATGGTTTTAATTTTTTCAGACATTCTTTCTAACTTACTTTTCTGGAGATACATATTTTTCAATTCTCCAAGTCCTTTCATCTTCTCAGTATTTGGTTTCACTAACCCTTCGTGCCTTAGATGTTTGGGTCTTTTCAGTCAGAGGTCCTGAATGGTGTGACCTCTCTGTTTTTCCTGTGAATATTTCAGAGTAATACTTAGGTGTTTTCTGGTGACACTTCAAACCATTTCTTTACTGGAGAGGTGGGGATCAAGTTCTAGATGCAGTGTGTTGATTTACTGCATGACAAATTGTCAGTTTCCTTTTCTGCTAATCTTTAATAATATTTTACTTCTGTTTATCTTTGTTGGTGATACTGTAGCGAAAGCACACTCAGGAATATGGGAAGATCTTCAAGTCTCACTTTGGTCCCCAGTTTGTTGTATCCATTGCAGATCGAGATATGGTTGCTCAAGTCCTCCGGGCAGAAGGTAGAGCACCGCAAAGAGCTAACATGGAATCATGGCAGGAATACAGGGACTTACGAGGAAGAGCTACAGGACTTATTTCTGCGTAAGTTGTTACTCCTTCGTTTTCCGAGTTTTGTTATAAAAGTATGTTAATTTTCTGAAGGACTATACAAATCATCTGGGAGTTCAGGCTTGTCTGTGTGGGGAAATTTGTATGTTTAGCAGAGGGGAAGGAGGTTAGGAATTTATGGTGAGTTGTTTATTCTGCTATAAATTTTCTAAGGGACCCTAATGATGCATAGTTTGAATGTGGAGTAAGCTACCTCATGTGAAAACATTCCTGGAAAATGCGTCTATCAGGTAGAGATGTCTGAGCTGCCTCAAGTATCTGGAAGCAGTATCGCAGAGTAGGACTTACTAGCTTTGGCATAGCACTGCGCAAACATGGTTTTGCTGCTTCAGATCTAAGCTGATACGTCCGCTTGGCAGTGTGTTGTGTGGACTTACCAGCTCAAGCTGACGTTAGCTCTGTTGTTCACCAAAGTGCCCACTCAGTGGAGCAATGCAGAGAAGTCACTCCATGGTAAATTCCCACTGTAGTGCATTCCCATGCAGATATATCTTTGTATGTGACCGATTCTAGAAGAGCTGTCTGTGTTTTAAAGCTTGCGTAAATGCTCTGTGCATGTGGGTGTGCTTAACTGCCAGTGGGAACTACTCACAGTCACCACTGACATAAGATGTTTTTTAGAGGGAAACTAATTTTCTGAGTCATGCCCAGTCTCTTTCTTTCGCAGTGGCAAAAGGCTTTGTGTATTAGACCTCAGACTGGAATCTTAAATTGCAGTCCAGGCTAACAGTTCTTTGATATTTTGTGAAACGAAATCTTAAATCAAGAGATACTCAGAAAATGTCTGTTAAAGGAAATGAATTCTGCTGTTGGCCAGTAAGTTTCTAGACCTTGCAGGATCATTATTTCAACTGAAAGAATTTCATCGGAAATGAATTGCTTACATAGCAATTTAAAATAAATGTATAAAATACAATTGAAAGATATTCCTGTCGCCACTGTTCTGGACTACTCTGCTTATATGAAGCATGCAGAGGCTACAGCTCAGAATTTTAGCCTTTGACACAAAGATTTCAATACATAACTCAGCAAAAGGAGAATCTAGCTCTAAATAGTTTCTCTATAGATACCAAGTTTGTTTGTTTTTGTGTCTGAATCTGAAAAACACTTCAGACAAGCTCATTGCAGCTGGAGGTAGTGATATGCATAATGTGATATTGTGAATACAGCTGAAGTGTGTCTTTTCAGCTCCACAACTTTTCACTTCCACATTGTTTATGTAATTTTTAGTATATTATCATCTGTACTGAAAACTGACTGTAGCCTCTCAGGAGTTGGAGTAACATTTGTCACAAAAAGCATATTATTTTGTAGATTTAGAATTAGCATACCTCAAAGTGATATATCAGTAACTGAATTTACAGTACTAGCTCGAATCATTGACTTCTCAGATCTGGATGAGATACTTGCCTTTGGCAATTATGCACCAATTCTAGTTAAAAACAAATTTGCAGAATATCCATTCAAATATTTAAATTAATTTTAATAAAAAATTACAAATGCAAATTTCTTGTGTCAGTACTACTAGAATACTCATATGGAGACACTTGTCAAATTCAGAATACTGAGTGGACAAGTTCATCACTCACATCAGAGATTAATTTATAGATGTACATATTGTGACATTGTGAAATTAATAAAATATGGAATAAAAACATAGGAGTGTAAAACCAAATACATGTTACCCCCCCCCCATTATTCTTATTTCACCACTTGATTTTTCATCTCCTAATAAAAGTGTAAACAGCTTTCATTGGGGAGCTGCTACCCAGCTAGTGATTGTCAAGGAGAATTGTGTATAGACATTATTAATAATTTCTTCTAGGGAGGGGGAACAATGGCTAAAAATGAGAAGTGTACTGAGGCAAAAAATTCTGAAACCCAAAGATGTGGCTGTTTTCTCTGGAGGAGTCAATGAAGTTATTACAGATTTAATTAAAAGAATCCACACCCTCAGAAGTCAAGAGGACGACAGGGAAACAGTGACCAATGTTAACAACCTTTTCTTCAAGTATTCAATGGAAGGTGAGCCCAGACTCTATAATATCCATATAGAAATTGGATGTAAAGTTGTGTGCTTATGGTTAGGCATTTTTGTCATAAACAACTACTGCCTCATTGTGATTAATTTGAAGAGGGAAGCTTGATATTCTGCATTCAGGGATCTTCTTACCCAGGGCAACGGATATCAGTAGAAATCCTTCATAGAGTCCAAGCAGGTGATACCTTTTAGTAAGGGATAATTCCTGTGGAAATGCTGATATATAAGCAAAATATAAAATCAGGGCCCTAACCAGTTTCAGTACTCTCTATTTCTATATTAATTTCTCAAGAATAAGGGTGTTAGCCTAGGAGTCTAGCTTATCAGCCATGTTAACACAACAGTCTATTGGCGAAATTGCAAGTCAGGGTGTCAGTATGGTGTGTCTAAATTCTGTTCATAGTTTCATGTAGGAAAAGATACTGGTTTCCACTGCCTATATATGTGCTTACTGTGGGATTGCTGTGCTTTTCTTTAAATTATCTGGCTCTGGCTACCATTAATGAGAGAATATTGTGCTAGATGGAACCCCAGCCTGAGTTAGTATGGCATTTCCTGTATTCTTATAGAAATTTAATGGTGATTCGCATTTCATGCATTCCTTTAACTGACTTCATACAGCCTGTTCTTGTTGTATGTGCGTGCCTTTTAAAAACATTGACACTCTTTGATGAGAGACAGCTGAATAGTTTGAGATTTGCAAACACTTCAGAATTGCTGACCTATACTGTATCAATTGACTGTCTGGTAAACTAATCTGAGTCTGTTCTACATGAATAATGTCTAAAAGTGGCACTGAGCTAAGAGTTACAAATTTTAAGGAATTTTAAACTCTGAGCTTACAGATTCAGTTTAACTGATGGGTTGGTTTAAATTCTTCACATTCTTTTAGCATTTATAACTTGTGCCTGGCACACACCTATTTCATATATGAAATCCACTTTCAGTTAACTTTTACTGGTTACTCAGTGACCCAATGTGTAAGATTTCTTGAAAAGACTATCTAAAAGGTTAAAAAAAAAAAAAGGGGGGGGCATGAGAACTGGCAGTTGTTTGAAGGGGCATAACAGAAATTAAAGGCACAGAAAAATATCTCTGCAAGGAGGAAAATTAGGGAAGGCAGAGTGAATTGAAAATAGCTAGATTTTAACAACTCTTTGTAAGTAAAGAAGAAACATGCAGGAGAGAGAAAGGAGAAAAGTTTCAAAAAAAAAGTAAATATTCTAGAGAATTTATGGAGAGTTTGAGGGAAGACTGGACAAGATCAAGGTTAAACATCATATCTATTGTACTTGTTTTTAATAGAAAAACAGAGAAAGAAAGGGAGAAAAGAGAGACTAGAGAGTTAATAGACCAGTTGTCCTAACTACAGTTCCTGAAAAGGTACGAACAAACTATTGATACAGACAAAGCAGTAAACTTAAAAGCACAAAATTTATTTTAAAACATGCAATTTGATGCAAAGGTCTTGGAGAAATTATCTGACTGCTTCTTCAGATTGCCTGATTGCCCCACCCAATAAAAAGAATCACTAAATAAGATTATTTGGATTATAGCAATGCTTTTTATACTGTTCAACGTGGTGTTTTCATTAAAAAATGGGAAATATGTTCTAGATTATACTGTTAAAAGTTGGGAGCAAAAGTATTTAGAAATCTGTGCTCAGAAAGCAATTAAAAATGGTTTGCTGTCATACTGAGAGGGCACTTTGACTAAATTCAGTAGGTCAGTTTATGGCCCACTTCTGTCTAGTACTTTCATTAATAATTAAGGTACATTTATAAAACTGAAGAGAAAGACTTCAGGCACACTAGAGGACAGGATTTCAGTTCAGAATCAACTTGATAATTTGAAGAAATGGTCCAGAGATGGGAAGAAGAATTTAATAAAAATATATACAAAATACCATTCTTTGGAAAAAAAAGGGATTCACCGTGGGGAACACTGCAATACTGCAGAAAATCAGCTGAGGAAATCATAATGAATCACAAAGAAGAGAAAAATCAATAATGGCATTTCCAGCAGTGTCACACGTGTCCTTTTTCAAGGCCACATGGACTCTGTCATGTGCGGTGTGTCTAGAGCATGATGCATACTCAGTATCCATGTACTGCTGGCTTACCCTGACAAAGAAGGGCATAGCCACTGCTAGGAACTCCTGCATTATCACCAGCTATCAGAAATACCTTTGGCCTTAAACCCTCTGCCCACTCTCTCAAAGGCTGCTATAACAGGTTCAGGATTCGTGGTGCAATGCACAACACAGTAAACATGTTGGAGGGTTGCTGTACTTCTTTTGGAATTCCTGGATATCATCTCGAGCTGAATGTTATTGACATAGTAGTCACTGCCTCTCTAAAATGTTTACCTGGGATTTAAGTGTGTGTTTTAAACTTCAATTTTATTTACCCCAGTTACAATTATAATAATTAAACATTTTTGAAAGGCAGTTCTATAACTTTAGTATTTTAATTCTTTAAAGGACTAGTATATATATCTGTATGTGTATAGCAAATTCTTTGATCTCTCATGTGCAGGTGTGGCAACTATTCTTTATGAATGCCGGTTGGGCTGCCTGGAAAACAACGTCCCACTGCAGACTGTTGAATATATTGAGGCTCTGGAGTTGATGTTTAGTATGTTTAAGACCACTATGTATGCAGGTGCTATTCCCAAATGGCTTCGTCCACTTATTCCAAAACCCTGGAGAGAGTTCTGCAGATCCTGGGATGGACTCTTCAAATTTAGTAAGATGTAGTAGTAGAAAAGTTCAGCTGTGTTTCTGCAGATTGTGTGTGTGTGTGTTTGAACAGGACTTCCTGCATTTTTCTTCTAGAATTATAAGAAGACATTGTGGCAGAAGAGGTGTCACAAGAATGGAATAAAATATTATGTGAAATATTAATTATTTAGAGTAATAAATCAGGAGAAGTTAGATGAGCATGTAGGTTATGTATCAAAAAATTTCTTTATTTTTTTCATTGGATCTGCAATAGAATGCAATAGTAAAATTTTCATATTAAAATTAGACTGACCAAGGGAACAGTTTTAAAAAATACTTTATTTTTAAACAATTTTGCCAGCACAATTTAAATATTCACTTATTTTATACTGCTATTTCATTATTTCTTTCACTGGCTAGTTGTCACTTGAAGTTCAGGTTCTATGCCAGGGCTTTATTTTCAGCCACTCAAATTTTAATGAGGGTGGTTTTGTTGGTGAGTTTTCAGTAAGGCACTGTGATAAAATAATCTCCCCTGCAACTGACTAGGAAGTTAAAAAATGAGCTCTAGCATTTAATTAACAGAGCTCTTAATGGAGTTTATATATACATACAAGCATATAAGCTGATGAAGAAATACACTGTTACACTGCAATATGTTTTTTGTAAACAAAACATTTCAGGCTATTTTATGAATCAGTTTTCAGTCATCTAAGTAAAGAGGAGGAGTCTTGTTTGTAGTATTTTTATTTAAGATTCTGGAGTGTTTAAAAGAAAACTGAACTCTCCCTCTGTGATGTTAGGAAGCTGCATGCATCTCTGCATTTATTTTATTTTTGTCTTCCTGGAGCAGAGACTTTAGTTTCATAATTTTTAATCTGCCCCAGTATACTGAACAACATTAGTCATTAGGGAATCTATTTAATGGTGGTGGTGCAGTGGTTTCTTTGAGACACATTGTATTCTTTTTACATTGCCACTTTTAAATGATTTCCCATGATAAAGTGTTATTGTTCCCTTTTGTGGGTTAAAAACAACAATAGACCCCAGATATATTTGAAAAACGGTTCTTGAGGAATTTCTTCCACTTGAAACTTTTTTGTCATACTATTTCTTTGTTTAATCTCTTTATGAAAAAAGGAATTAAATAGATTAAAATTACATATTTTAACCAGGCCATCGCTGTATATGGTGTGTGTGTCTGTGTGGACTTCATAAAGGAATATGTTGATTCTAGTTCTTTTTAAGTTCATCATGTAGGGCACTAGCCTTCTGAGAAGTTTCATCTTGCACTTGCAATCACTTGCTTCACTGAAGATGCTGTTTGTAGTAACTCAAGGATAAAAGGGACCTGTGGGTGAAGCGATTCAAAAGAAGTATCATTTGCTGCAGTTTTTCAGTTGTTATTACTTGATGCTCCTCATCTTTGTCTTCAGTGTGATTCACTTCTGTGGCATCCACCTCCAGTTGCTGCCACCATCTTGTAGCAGCTGCTGCGTGCTGACTTACAGCATGCTCTGCAGAGTTTACCCCTTTTTGCAGAGTCATCAGAAAAAACAGCCAGCTGGCTATAAAACTTGACCCTGAGCTTCCTTCACTCCCAATCAGAAACTACAGCATCTACTGTCCTCTCCTGATCCTCAGCTCTTTCATGCTGTGAGTGTCCCAAGGATCTCATCAGCTCAGTCTTTCCTTATCATGAATACCAAAGGACCTCCACCACCACTCTTTTACCTTTCTTCCCGATAAAATTGTTTAAAATACCTTATTTTTTTTTATGGCTGTGTAGTATATCATAAGGAGAAGTGTCATTACTGAATGGAACCACCAGAGAAATAAAAATGGAGGCTTAAGCAATTGTTTTTAAATCCCAAAGGTCAAATCCATGTTGACAACAAATTAAAGGCTATTCAGTCTCAACTGGACCAGGGAAAAGAAGTGAATGGTGGGCTACTCACATTCCTCCTAGTGAGTAAAGAACTTACTTTGGAAGAGATCTATGCCAATATGACGGAAATGCTCCTGGCAGGAGTGGACACAGTAAGCTTATTATTATCATTTTTCTTGTAAACAGTTGTCTTTGTAAAGCAGTACTATTTGCAGCTATCTTTAGGGGAGTTTAAATTGTTTTTAAGGACATAATTTCTGACACATTTGAATCTTGGAATCTTTACAGTGATCGAAAATACTTGGCACACCGGGTAATCTCTCTACTGGAATGAAGTCAGTGGTGTTCTGTTCTAGCTGTGATTTATGTATGAACTACCTAAGGAGTAGCAGGAACCCATCACTTAGGAGTTGTTCCACAGTTCATTAAATTAAGGAAATAGCAATTGTCTTTACATTCAGCTTCAATTTTCATACATTTTCTTTCTTTAGTTTGAATATCAGATCAGTATTTATTGCTTTTTTAGACAGACCATAATAGAAAGCACTGCTGAAAATTAGTGTGAAAAAAAATCGATCAATAATCTCATATGCAGAATTTGGTAAATGACTTTAACATATGGATAATTAATCAACTGATACACACATTATAGATCAGATGTTTGATTTCTGCTGAAGTCTGTTAGAAGGGGGATGCTAGGCCAGCACTGAAATGATGTAGGTAAGGCATGAGTTCACTTTACTCCTTCTCGTGCTGGCAGCATGGAGTCAATCTGAGGCAGAAAGCTTTCATCATGGAGCCCAGTGGGAATGAGGCTAGAATATGAGGCATGTAACACCTACAGAACCGTTTTAAGGGGACCAAGTTAGACCAAGTAATGGATTGGTCATCCCTAGCATTTGAAATAACATTAAGGTCATGTACATCTTTCCCTCCTCTCATTCCTACTGTGTGAAATCAGCGTAGCTTAGTGTGATCTGCAGCACGACAATCAGAAGCATTAGAAAAGATAAAAATGAGTTGTTTTACTACATGTACAGTGTATACTGAGTTACTTAGAATGTCAATGAACACTGTTATTCTAAATGACTGTAACTGAATGTTATTTTTATAAAGAAGCTATATAACTTAGTGCTATGTAAGATTGTGTTTACTAGACTTAAAGTGAAAAAGATAAAAAAGTAAAAATGTAAAGTAGCCTTATAGTAAAAATGCTCTCCTGATAATTAAATTCAGATTTTTTTTGATTTAAAAGAAGTTTTGATCTAAGAGAAGCAATTCTTTTTGACCTCCAGAATAAGGAGCATATGTTTATTTATACGCTGAAGGTTATTCCATTGGTTAAATATGCCAAAGGTTTATGAGACTGGAGAGTTTTTTGAAGTTTTGGTCCTACGTAAAGCACAATCATTCATCCCATTCATTTTCTAGTCTTTCAGACACTTAATTTTCCACTTTTAGTGTGTGAGAGAGTTTTCATTAAACTAAAAGGACAGTGTTCAAGTTCAAGCCAATGAGTCTGTTTTTCCATTTGACTCAGCATCCTCAGCTGGCAACATTTTGTGAGAGGACTGTACTTCTGATTTCCTCATTCCCAAGTACAAGACAGAAACTGAGGGAGCCTTTTTTTCCCTACTGCTGTCATTTCAGATCTCATTTCATCATAGAAACTGAAGGAGGTTTACAGGATTATAAAAGCTTTCAACAAAATTGTAAGGCTGTTTTGGGCTACAAAGCATTTTGGCTGTCCCTGGAACAGTGCTAATTTTTAAGAGGTTGTGAAGGAGCTGGGAACCTGAGAAGAAACAGTGTTTATATCACAGGAAGTTCTGTATGCAGTTGGCACAACTGCCAGCTCCTCTGAGGAATAGTGCGGGGTTGTATTTTAGCAAGGGACAGCCACTCAGTATTATGAGAAGAAGAAAAGAAGGCTCTGAGAATGATACTTCTAGCATTGTACCCCAGTTTGAAGACAAGATATAAAAGGTCACTGTCATGTCAAATTTACTTTCTAATTTAGTCTTAAATGTAAGCCCCAAATAAAACATTTCCAGAAGTTGTTGGATGTTTTACCCATACATTGTTTGCGACCTTAAGGTTTGTTGTGCCAATGAGTGCGAAGCTGAAAATGAGACTCTTTAGTGCTTAAAAAATGAGACTGGTAATCTATCTATCTTCATTATACAGGTTAAAAAAAAATGCAATTAACATCAATTAAATAAAATTAGGTTAGAGGTTACAATTTCTCTCTCTTAAATGCTGTAAGATATTAAAAACAATATAAGTAAGGAACAATATGTTTACAGTGTCATTTTCCCTGCCATACTTACTCAGGAACACTGAAAATAGATTATTTATTATAAGCTTTCTGTCTTCAGTGATGATTGCAAGGGAAGCAGGCTCAAATAAGGCCCTTTGCTTGACCTTCATATCTGAATGCACCTGATAGTAGAAGCAAAAAGTCCTGAGTCTAGTATTTGGATGGAACAGTCCCTGAAATCCAGGTAGTATAAACACAAGGAGTCATGATTGAATGAATGGTAAATATTGAACCACAAAAACTTAATGAGTTGAAAAACTCCATTTGGTTGCATATTAGTGCAGATGGAGGGAATCCATGCTCTCATAGTGTATTCTAAACCACAAATATGCATGGAAGTGCAATTTTTCCAGCTGATGTGCAAAAGGATTAGGTAGTGGGTTCCTTTAAATCATCTTGTGCTCAAAGCTGAACTGTCTTCTGCCTTGTATCCTATTTCTTCCTTTGTACAAAATTTTTTAAAAATTATTTTCCACAGAGTAACTCTTTTTTTTCTGCAGTCTTGATGATCATTAGAATCATGAATTATTTGGAGGGGGGGCAGGAAAGAGGGGATTATTTTACCTACTTACATTAAAATTTTACATTAGAAAAATGAAGTATATGTGGTCATTTTAAATACCTAAACTCATCTTTAAGATTTCTTAAGAAAACTTTCAATAGTTTTCATAAGCAAACTTAAAGTCAAATGGCTTAATGGTGTCATTTCATTCAAGTGGGAATTTTAAGAGATAAAAGGTGCGTACTGTGATGTAGCATCACTTACCAAAAGATGAAATATAATCTTAGCAGTATTAATATCAATTCTGTTGTTGTGCAGATGCTGTGAAGAGAGACTGCCATATACTTAAAATGAATCGCTAATGTTCTGAGTACCATTCTTTTATTTAGTTCCCTGTAAAATGTTTCTGTTGGGAGGAAAGATAAAGAATGTACTGAAAACTAATAGTTAATTTAATCCATTACTGTTTATAGTGTTTATGTTTCAGTATTACTTATGCAATTTTGTTTGCATTTGTCCTTTCTGTTGCTTTTTGATATTTCACTGGGAAAACACCAACATGGATTGTTTTTGTATGTAGGAGATTTTTAGGTAGAAAAGGGCTGAAGTAGGGGATGGTGACATCTGACAACATCCCATTGAGTTCAGATGTTAATCATTGCCAGTCTGTTTTATAACAGCACACACATGAAACAGTTAAAAACTGATTGTTTTTCTTGTCTTGAAACTATTTTTAATCTACTCTTGTTGGAGTTGATGATGATGGTAGTGGTTTCTTCCTTAGACTTCTTTTACCTTGTCCTGGGCAACATATTTGTTGGCAAAGCACCCCGAGGTTCAACAACGTGTTTATGAGGAAATAGTCAATAAGCTGGGGAGGGACCAAGTTCCTGTTGCTGACGATGTCCCCAAGATGCCTTTGATTAGAGCTGTGCTCAAAGAAACCTTGAGGTAAGTAGCAGACAACTGCAAATCATTAGTTAAAATATTTAATTTCATGTGGCTGTAATGACTTTTGAGTTGAAGCTAACATTTGTATTTAATTGTTGTTATTTGTTGCTTCTACTTTTATTTATTGTAGCAGTAATGTGTACAGGGATTCTCAAGCAATTAAATATGATAGTTTATGTAATGTTTGATGTTTTTTAAGTATGGTAGAAATAGTATCACATATTTATGACATGCCTGGTAAGGCAGGTAACCAAAAGCTTATTTTTGCCTTTAAAGCATTAGTCTATGTGATGGACTGTAAACCCCCCAGTGCCTTGCCAGTAGATCTGGAGTGCCAGGGTGCCAGCAAGAGTGGGGCTTGCTCCAGGAGGGAGAACGAGATGGGAGCCAAGAGTGACCACAGCACAGGCAGGGCAGTGACCTCACTGACCAGCGTGCCCATCCCACAGGATCTAGGCACGGCTTGGCTGGTGATCACTGCCTCTGTCTTTGAGAATGCACTAGTCAAGGGTAGTGCTTGTGCTTGCGGTGTTACTCTAGACAAAGTTGTGATTGACCTCTCAGGCAGGGATATCGTGTATGGCGGTCAGCAGCAGGCTCCTGTTCTTACTCTTTTTCCACAGATAAAGAGACTGAGTCAGATATAGACTAGTTAATCTGCTTAAGGCCATGTAAGAGATACTTGTCAGAGCCTGAATTGAATCTTTTTCAAATGGTTTGTATGTCTGCATAGTAATACTGTGTATGTGTGCAGTCACTCAAGCTGTAAACCTTTTAGTTCAAGCAGTTTTGATAAAGTAGTCTCAGATTTTTCTGTCCACATTTCTCTCACCCCTCTGCTTGTGCAGGGTGTGTCTAGTACAGGTAGGTGAAATGATCCATCACTCATTTTCTTTCAGCTCAGGGTTGGACCACAGTTTCTTTCTGTTTTGATGAGATCTTTCAATTGTGTCACCCTAGCTTTAACATGTCTTCATAAGTTCCTCTTGGCTTTTTTCCTTGTCCTTTACTTGGAGAAGCAGTTTTTGTTTATTTCAGTGACTTTTGTGACAAAGGTGTCTGGATTTAAGCCTTGTTTAACTTGTAAAAACTAAGTCCTTTTCTCTGGTGGATACATTTATTGTCTTGGTTTGGCCAAGGACCGCAATCTATCTAAGCTTCAACCTCAGGGCAAGTAAAGAGGGTCAGATGAAACTTAAAGTCGCCTCCTTGGCAGATCTTTCTTCTGTCTCAAATCTTATTGTAGAGACTCCCCATCTGGATGTGCCTACCAAAGTGATGGTCCTGTGTCTTGCTGTAGATCCCCTCTCTTTACTGTTTATGCTTCCATTTTCTAAGACAGTGGAGATTGTGATAGACAGCAGTTCTGCGCCTTGTTAAGAATCTAACATAAGCTTCATACCCCTCCTGTACAACCCAAGAAATAGAATTGTCTTTTACATCTGGGTACAGTGTCAAAAATCTTGGTGCCTGATTTTTTTAAGGATCAGATGTTAGAGTTTTTGTTCTCCTGCTGAGATCTCCAGCCTCCTCCTTTTCACAGAGGATGATATCTGAGTCATGAAGTCTTTGGCCAAAAAAAGGGTTAGCAAAGGGGCAGTCAGAAAAGGGAAGAGACATTCTTATCTCCATAATTTTATTCCCAGGGGAGTGGGCTCTCAGCCCCTTGTTTTTCAGATGGTCCTACAGGACCAGACCACCTGCAATATGTTAGCTGTGTAACATTGACTCCAGGCTGTTTCATATACTGTGGGGCTGTTATGGACACCGCTGTACCTTACAACTTCAATGAAGAAAATGTGAAACCTTGCTCTCATGCCACCTTTTTCAGCATCTACTTGTGTTTCAAATAATCAATCTCCTTCCATCTTATCTCTACAGAATAATTTTCTTTACATCTGCCTCAGTGCTTTCTGGGAAGTCAACTTTCTTTTGTTCCTAAAGTGTGTCTCAGTGAGTACAGATTCCAGGTCATGTTTCTCATGAAAAAGTTTTGAGTCTAACCTGCTCAAGCCTGGATTGCTATCAATGGGGTTATCTGTTACAAGCTAGTATGGTCTGGCAGGCCCTTGCATCACACGCAGCTACCACCCAGTGTTACTGTCTGTCTTCTAGCAGGTGATTCAGAATGCTTTCTCCTACTTGTGCAGAGCTCTTTGACTGCCCAAGCAATTGCTGAGCATAATTTAAAAAAACATGTTCATCTCTCCCTGGCAAGGATTCCAGGCATAATGCACTAATGCCCAAAAAGCTTATTTCTCACATGAACCCTGAAAGTACATATAAATCACCAGGCTTTATTACCCTGTTATTTTTGTGTCATACTCTAGTTTCTAAGAGATTTCATTTTTTCCAGTAGAACAGGACTTCACTACTCTAATAACAGAAGATGTAAAATAATAACACTTCCTGTTGTTTTTCATATTCCTTTCTAACTTATTACTGTAAGCTGCTCTGAGTGCAGGTAACAAAACAGCAAGAACTGTTGTTTTGTCGGTTCTTGTGTAAGAATCTCTGCATTTTTTTGGGAGGCAGATTGGTGTTGAAAAACTTCTATTTGAGGGCAAAGATATCTTTCAATTCCAAACTCATTAACTCAGAAGTTATACTGAGGTTCCTCAGAATTTGAGCTATAATTCTAAGAAGATACTTTTCTATTGGAACTTCTCCCCATCCTCAAAATCCTTGAGTTCCACAGAGCTGAATAACTTTTCTGTGTTTATTCCTCTCAAGATCCCAAGGAAAGAAGCATCTTTGACTTAGACTGTCTGTACTGCAGTCTCAGTTGTTCAGATAACAGCTGAATCTTCTCCAAGAAACATGAACCTATAGCACTACGCATCCCTCCCCCCGCCCTGTTTTTTTTTTTTGAGACAAATTGTCCACTTCCATTGGAAACTGCATTGCCCCAGAGCGGTGAGTGGTATATACTAACTTCAAACCTTACATCATTCAGTTTACTTCTTTGCAGTCCCTATCTTGCCCTTCTCCTTTTTTTTTTTCCAAGGTGACAAAGGCCTTCTTGGCAAAGAGTTACTTTTTTAGTCAAAGGGTCATAGAGTAAGTTCCTTTTCACCCCAGAAAAAAGGGTTCTACAGAACTTTATCTTAATGCCAAAGAAGAATGAAAGATGACAGACCATATTCCATTATTTGGAGACTGAAATGCCTGTTGGTGACACTGGTTACATTAATTCTGTTGCTTTTATGAGAAGATTAATGATGGTTATTGTTGTACGTATATTTCCATGAATGTTTTTACAACTCAAGTCAGCCATCTCTTCTAATGTATATTTGCTCTTTACAGAGCAATATAAGGATAAAGTCCTACCCTTTATACTCTCTAGGGTCCCAGAGACTTCATGAAGTTCCTGGCAATGGTAGCAGAGTATTGTATCTTCATTTTTTCATCAATAACTGCACATTGAGGGGAAGATGTCCAAATAAGTTTCAGGTTCTCAAAAGGAATAAAATAATCTAAAGATCCTTGCAGCTCATAGAGTATACAAACTTAGCTTAACTCCTGTTCAAACATAGACATTCATAGGAATTATCGTAGACTTGCTTAGTGGTAGGGCCTTTCACTCACCACAGCCTGGAAGCTTGCTCAGCCACTGTTGTGAAGTCCTGTCTGGTGACTGTTTATATAAAACTCTTTATGCCAGATTCTGCATACAGGCTTGGCCTCAGACTCTCTTCTGTTAGACTTCTCAGAACAGTGATCAGTTTCAGATTCTCTTCAATGATGGAAAGTTTATTCCCATGCATGACCTTTTATTTTCAGTCCCTGTTCAGGTCTGTGGTAACAGATGCTTAGCTACAGAGCTTCCTCAAACAATCTCCATAGAACGATCCTTATAGAAAAATAGTTATACATCAACGTGCTGAAGCTGTTGGAAATGCAATCAAAGCATTCCTCCATCACCTTGGTAAAATTGGCCCCTCTTGGAGATACTATTTTGCATAGAAATATAGAGAGGATTTAAGCTGTAATGTGTCATCAGCCTCTTTCAGTCTTCTTCTGGGATACAGTCAGTCTCCAAATCCATCCTGGGTTCTTCCCACTTGACCTTGTTTTTGCTAGTTTTTCTCAAAAAAAAATTATGCTTCTTTTAGATTATGGGAGCTCATATGCATTATATTTCATTTAGACCAGACAAAACTTTTCTTCTTGCTTCATTTCTCTGTCTCTGAGGCAGAGAAATCTGTTTATGCAGTTATATTTATTTGAGTGCTATCATGTTGTTTCACTGTGTTTTTCATCAGTTTGCTATCATTTCTGATATGGACACATCTTACCAGTGAACAAGCAACCAGATAGCATCTCTAAAGAACATTCTAATTTCAGGATGTGCTGAATTCTATCCCCATCTTGGCCAACCTTTATGCCAGTGTGGGCTCTACACTGTGAAGCTGATGGCAGAGTGGTTCATCTAAGGACCCTAAGGTTAAGGGCATATTTCTGCAAGTTGGCCACATGTAAATACGCATATAAAGAATCAATCTGAAGAAAGGTTATCTACCTTTAATTGGAGGTTCTTCAAGATGTTTCGTGCATATGCTTATTCAAAATCTCTTTGCCTTCTCTTTTACTTTGCAATGCCCCTATGATCATTTTAAGCTGCTTGACTTAGAAAAAAGAAGGCATGTGACATGCTTTTTTTTATATGTTTATGTCAAGTATTCATGGTAAGGTAAGGGGATTTAAGAGAAGGCATTGGCAAGCCTTCTTCAGCTCCCTGTACTGCTAAAGAGCCTCCAGCTTGAGTGATTGATTGCATGTTAGTAAGTGTATAAAGCAAATACATAAACAGACCAAATAGCTCAATCTGCAGTTAGTGGTAAATAACTTTTCCCAGGTATTAATCATTTTCTCACAGATGCTTCATGATCTTTTAATTTCCAAGATGATTTGTACTTCTAAAATCCTTTTTGCTGTGAATGTATATTAGAATGGAATCTAAACTTTTAAAGTTGTATTAGTTGTTACTGTTTAACTTCTCATAAATATTTGTCTCTAGATTATATCCAGTATTGCCAGGAAATGGAAGAGTGACCCAAAAAGACTTGATTGTTGGAGGATACTTGATACCTAAAGGGGTAAGTTCTATTGCAGTCCTCTAGAGAGAACAAAATTTAAATTGTTTTGTGTATGAGACGTGACCTGTTACAACATACATACACTTGATTAATTTCAAAAGCTGTCACCAAACTAGAGCATTAAGAAGAAAGCATTATAATAATACCTATTTATATGGCAAAAAAAGAATTTTATAATTGACTTTTTGCTGGTTTTTTTTTTTAACATTTAACATGTCTTGACAAAAATGCAAGACCTTCCTCCTTAATAGAAGCAGTATTTCTCACCCTCTAATCAAATTTACAATCTTGGCTTCTTCTTAATGTTCTTGATACAGAACTCAGTTGATAATATCTCCGTGCAATGTTATTATTTGATTAAAAAAAGAAAAAGCATGAATTTTGTTATTTTTGTCAGTTTTCTAATTCTTGGCTGTTAATCTCCTTTGTAGAAAGAGTTTAATTTCCTTTTTAAATTATGGATCTTTCCTTTGTACTATTCAAAGATTACACAGAGATCAGGAAAGAGCTGTACAGCTCTATTTAAATTGTCAGGTTCCCTTTTACTTTTGTCTTAGAGCAATGTAGCTTTAAAACAGTCAGGATCCTTAAATTCGTAATATATATGTATATTTATTTGGAAACATCATCATATCTATTATTGCTGCTTTTTTCCTGAGATTTTTTTACCTCCTCATCCTTCATTTTTTCACTTTTCCCTTGTTTTGTATCTCTCTTCTCTTTCTCTGAGACAGTCCCAATTCTTACGACTTTTGTTTCCATCTCCTTCCCCATTACATCTTCTCTAATATATCCAACAACATTTGAAGATTATTTTGCTTGACCAGCTGAGAAAGGGATCTATCTTTTTAGGTATCTTTTTTCCTCTAGAATTCACAAAAGATACTTAAATTTTACATGCTGTTTTATCACCTCATAATATAATAATTGCAAATACTTTTTTTTTTTTTTTTAACCTGTATTGGATTTAACTAAATATAAATGTCATTTATTTCCTCAGACACAGCTGGCACTCTGTCATTATACTACTTCATACAGTGAAGAAAATTTCCCAATGGCAGATGAGTTCCGACCTGAACGCTGGCTGAGGAAAGATACTTTGGACAGAGTAGACAATTTTGGTTCAATCCCATTTGGCTATGGCATTCGAAGTTGTATAGGAAAAAGAATTGCAGAGCTGGAAATTCATCTTGCACTGATTCAGGTTAGAAATCTGTGACAGCATTACAGGAAGAAAAATACATTGGTATGATTCTTTTCTCTGCATACCATTTCTGGGTATCTTATTGCGCACAAAATTTTTTTTTTTTTTGAAGTGTTGTCTAGCATGCTCATCCTGGAAAGGCTTAAAAAAATGAAAATAATCATGCTTGAAATGTAACATATTAGTTAAATTGCACTGCAAAAGAATAATCCTTTACAGTATGAATGAAGTAAAACCAAAAATAAGATTGTTAAGAAAGTATTTGGAGATTTAGTACAGAAGGTTTTTGTAAGCAAATTGCAGGTCTTCCTTAATACATATTAGCGTGGTTGCCTGCTCACTTAGGGGTTCTTATTTACAAACAATTCAGTACTTACAAAGAGGTAAAATTAGTTTTCATATCCTTGTACTGACTGATATTGTGATAAGTAGTTTTCATATCCTCTTATCGACAATTGTATTAGGACAAGTATTAAAATCAAATGCTTGATTTTTAAATGTTCTTTGGTTATTCTGTCACTAATTATTCTTTCTTCTCTCTTTAACTCTATTGTCATTTTATAAATACATAATATATAGATATAAATAATTAGTATTTGTAGTACATATTAACACATACTGTTCTGCACTGCTTCATTAAGTAAAGAAGGCTCTCTCAAGAGCTGTTACATTTTGTATCACTTACAAGACTTCCTCTAGCTCAAACATTCAGATCAGATTGTGCCATCAAACCTCAAGATTTGGAAACTTTTTATAGTTACTTAACTATAAAAATATTTAGACACATTATACGTATTCAAAGCAAAGCTTGATTAAATTTGCCTTAGAGTACTTAAGGAATAAACAAATTACCACACAATCCATTTATAAACACCTAGATGATATTTAACTGATTTAAAAATAGAAATCCTTGAAGCATGGAGTTGATCAATGAGAAGTTTTGTCAAATCTGTCTGATTTCTTTTTCTGACTTGATTACTGATCTAATGTGGTAGAAACAGAAGAAATCAGGTATTTTGTCTTTGGGAAGTATTTTCATGTGTTTTATGTTAACATGTTGTTCTCATGATTAAATTGATTAAAATTTGTTTCAAGTGGAAGTACCTATAAAATGTGTGGTTGAAAAAGAAATATCCAGAGGCAGTAGCTATCAAATATTTGCTGTTGAACTGGGAAAACATTTAAGTAAAATTCTATAGGAGTCTGTCCTGGGTTTGGTTTCAGTTGGTATTTTGATTAACAGTGTAAATGACAGATTAGAGAATACTTTTAGGGTTTGCACAGGATATCCAACTGACATGAACTAGGTTAAAATCAGAGGATGTGAAAAAAGTATTATGAAAAAATGGAAAAATGGTCCAGAATCAACAGGAATTTTTTCCACTAAGGACAGGTGCAAATCACTGCTCTTAAGAATAAATCAAATGCATAAATACAAATCGCTAAATAGCTAGGCAATAGTACTGTAGAAATAGATTGGGGGATGTAGTAAAAATCAGTCAACAATATGATGATAATTCTGAAAAGGCACTGTCATTCTTAGCAGGTTCTTGGCATTAACAGGCAGGTCATAAGTCAGAAAGAGCAGGTAATTTCTCTGTTTTACCAAATACTGGTGAAGCCTCAGCGAGGCAATGGTCTACAACTGACTCTGCATTTTAAGGACAGTACAGTCAAATTGGAGGAAATTCAGGAGAAGGTAAGAATTAGAGGTGTGAAAAAGAGAATGAGATGAAAATTTGATCAGTCTTCTAATACTTAAAAGGTACTTAGGTAGAGAAAAACAATGAATTGTTCACCATGCTCACTAGGAGAAGGCTAAGAGAAGATGGTCTAATTTATAGGAAGAAAAAGGTTTGAGACTAGATATTAAGAAAAGCTTTCTATTATAAATACAGGGAACTATCAGGGCTGAGGAGGTGCTGATATTTCCTTCTTCAAAGTTTGAGAAGAGATGGCTGTGTTCAGTCTCAAAACAAAGGGGTGTGCTAAATCTCTTGGATTTTTTTTTTAGCCCATGATTTCTGATTTATGTTTGCAAGTGGTCCCCTCAGTTTTGCTAAAGTGTAAGTGTATGGAAATAGAAGTTTAATGTATGGAGAACATGTGTGACAGAATTATAGTGGCTGGACATTGGACAGTTGCTGTGTCATGTTTGTTTTATTTTCCCCTGCCCAGGAAGAGAAATGTGCAATGGAATTTGGGCTTTATATTGCTTTGTTTTATTAAAGCACACATTGATTAATTATAAAGAAAATTAAGTCAAAAACATGTAGAGAAAAAGCTCATGAGGTTTGAAAGAGAATTTCTTTGATACTTCAGACCATTTAGGCTAGTCCTGGGGAAATTCGTTAGAAACAACAAGCTCTGGTTTTGTTGTGTGTTTTAGAAAATCCCCCTCAATCAAAGGAAGAAGATTTTTAACAATAATCTTCACCTTGCAGTAACTTTGTTTTTCTGTGTGGGAATCACAGCAGTCAGACTCAGTGGAATTGACAACAGAAATGATGTTTGTGACAAACTGAGGCTGTTCTGTTTTCTTATCAAACGTCTACTCTTCATCTGTAATTGTGCAACTTTTCTAATATTTGTCATATTTGTCTTCGCAGTTGCTACAGAATTTTGAGATCAAAATTTCTCCCAAAACTGAACCAGTTCATGCCAAAACTCATGGACTTTTGACTCCTGGAAACTCCATCAATGTGAGATTTTCTGACAGAAAGTGAGACTCAAAAGCTTTGGAAATACTTGTATAATTTTCATGGAAGCAGACACATCTCATGGATGTTTGATCGTATTTGTTCTCTGGTTTGTAGTTATATGGCAAAATGATCAAGTCTTACATTCTATCTTAGTTCTAGCAGTACAATAGAGAAGTTACCTCTCTCATAAAAGATATTTACATATTTGGAACTATATCCTGAAGCAATTCCTTTTTGCACTGGGAATCTCCCTTTCCCTGGAAAGATTTCTAGTAGTAACAGCACATGCACTGAAAAGAGCAAGTGAAATTCTGACATTTTTGTATCATCCAGTGGTTTTGTTACACTGCTTAGTCATAAAAGTCAGTTATTCATGTGAGTCTGTTTGAGAACATGTAGAATTATTATATAATAGATGTAAATTAGCTGCATGTATGAGTTGGTGTTTTCCTGTTTCTTGTCTTCCAGTGTGTTTTTTTTTAAGTTTCCACCTAACAGTGAAATTATGAGATCATTCTCCTCTCATCTGTAAAAGCATTTACGCTACATGTTAAAAAAAAATGAATGCAGTAATGTGAAATGTAAAGATACAAAAAAGTACAAATTATATCTGTTTGTTTAGACTCAAAATTCAGGGCAATTAAAAAATATCCAAGCATAACCCCCATAAAATATTTCTATATCATTAGAAAATTTAAAAAAATTAAAATCTTAAAAATAAAAATTTAAACCTTGCATTGCAGAATTACAAACCCAGACAGTGTCCTCCTTACCAAAGCATAAGCTGGGTGGAATAGCACAAGCCACTTTCATTGTTCTAACTAATATGCCAAAACCAAACATCAAGGTAAACAATAAAAATGAAATAGTTGTTATATTTTGTCATTTAATTTAATTAAAATACTACTGCTACAACAATAATAAAATTATCTTTACAGTTCTTTAACAGTAAGAACTGGAAGCTTCCCACTGTAATGTGCTGAACCATAGACAGGCGCATAGCTGCCTTCTGTAGGATGGAAATGTGACTACTAAGTGTTTTGAGATTTTTTACATCTAGTGGCTAACACAGAGTGTACACTTGAAAGTTTTTTGTTGTTGTTTTCTTTTTCCTAGAATAACTAACAGGTAAGTCTCTCCTGCATGAGACTTTGATAACTTAATTTCACTGAGCACTAACCTTACCTTCTCATTCTTGAGAGAAACCTTACACCTTGGGACCATGTTATCCCTTGAGCAAAGAGCTCAAACCTGTATATCCTAATATGAAATTAACTATGTAATAATGTATAGTTAACTGTAGAAGTGTCAAGTTTTGATTGTTGTTTGTGAGGTAGTTTACATACTGATAATCATAAACTTTCAGACATATGCACAGTTAGAAAAAAGTTGTGCAACTCAGTTTTTAAAATCACATTAATCTGCTTTGCTCATCTAGCTATGAAAAGTCAAGGGTAGGTTATGAATTAAATAATATACTTGAGTTTTAAAGGTGAACAGGAAATTATGCATAGCTGAGTTTTACAGACACATAGTATTTTGGTTACTTTTTTGTAGTGCCTTTTGAAGGTCTTGACAAGAGGAAGAAAAAAGTTCCATTCTTCCTATGGATCTCCTATGTAAAATAATAACACTAAATTAAAATGGATCTGATCTGTGAGAAGATTAAATGTTTACATGTTGACTTTAAAACGTTAATCCTGTATTAAGCATATATATATGTACTATAAGAACAGAGGATAATCTGTGGAAGGATTTTTTTTCTTGAATGAGCTTTCCTTCTTATATTGTTTGCTAAGATTTCACTTCATTCCCTTTTATTTTCTTTTCCATTGTTATTTCTAATGGTCCCATCTTAAGGCTGAACAGAGTTTTATTCGCTAGAGCCAGCTGACATCCTGAAGGAGATGTTTTGCAAAGGTCTGTTTAAAAATCTGTGGATTGAGTGCTTGACTCCATAACTCTGTCAGTTTATGTGGACCTGGGGACCAAAGGCTCGAGCCCTGAATCCAGATTTGGATTCTCCATGGGGCCCTCCTTCTGCATTGTCATAGCATCATTAGAAACACCAGGCATTGGTATGCTCAGTACCTTTGTTACTTTCTACCAATTCCAAACTAATACGTCACTCTACAAGAAGGAAGAGGCATTCTAAAAATGCTGTTTAAAGCATTTAAATCTTTTCATGAAAACAGAAAATCTGTGATTTTTTTAAATAGAGCATCTATACATGTAATTTTTCGTTTATACATAATAAAGTATTTATACAGAATTTGCAAGTCCCGGTTCTCATTTTAATTGTTATTTATAATCGCATTTTTCTTTAGTGTTTTAAAGTTTTTCACTTGTTGGATAGGACTGGAAGATTCACTACTACATAAGAAATTACTAGTTCAGCTAGAAAAGATGGGGATTAATACAAGAATGTAAGGTGCGTAATGACCTGCCTGAAGGAGAGATGATAATGTGTTATATTAAAAGAGAGCTGTCATTCTGGAGGAAAGTTACTAGCAAAGTTACTCAAGAAATAGCCTGGGACTGATTTTAATGTAATATTTTGATTAATGATAAATTGCTTAATATGTAAAAAAGTATTAATGATATAAAAACTGAAGGTATGGAATATAGAAACAACAGATCCAGAATGTGAGTAGTTGAAAATGACATGAGAAGGAAGACCTAGATAATCACAGATGACTATAAACTGCAAGTGTGCAGCAATAATGAAAAACACAGTTGTGAACCTGGAATGTATCAGATAAAGCATTTCTGGTAGAGATCAGGAGAAAAATAGGTGAGACTGCATCTGAAGTACAGTTTGGTTATGTGTTCAAGAAAGACGGAGACCAGTTTGAACAGGTAAGGGGACTATTAAGATTATCAGGTTAATAAAGAATGTTTCTGTGAGTAGAGACAGGGTTATATCTACTGTGCTTTCTACTCTGCCTCCATGTGGTAGAGACCACAAGCTTGCAGATTGGGCTCTGGTGCCTCTGGAAGCTGTGTAGCCATGGGATTGGTAGAACTTGCTTCTTTGGACACAAAACCATGCTAGCCTGACTATGCACTTTCCGGATGGATTAGATAGCAGGTAGAGCAGACATGGATGTCTGCAAGAGACTAAATGTATCCTCAAAAATATCCATGTGGTTAGTCTAGAAAAGTGAATATTGAGAGAGGAGAGAGTTGCTGTCTTTAAATACCTTCAAGTTAAGGTATTTATTCCTTAAGATGAAGGACAAAGCTTGCCCAAAACAAATATCACCAGCTAGCCATGGATAAATTTAGACAAGCATAGAAAGTATCTAGCCACCAGGAGAGTGAGAATCTAGAATAAATTTCCAGTGATGAATGGTGAGGACAAAAAACCTCCCTGCCCAGACATGAAAAAATAGTTAAAGATGGAGTATGGTCCAGTTACAAGAAGAATTATATAAAGTGGTTGATTGGTTATATGAGAGTTGACCAGAATTCATGACACAAGACCTCTTCTAGTTCTCTGTTCAGACCTTTGGCTTGAATGATAATTGCAGTTGTTTGAGTTTTTTGAAATCAATACAAGCAAGTATTGCTAGTTTACAAAGCAGTAGCGACTATAGGTATTTCAAAGAACATAGCCTACCTGAGGCTGCAGTATATACCAACAGTCACAGAATTTGAAAAGAAATCACCCCAAAGCATCCAAATTCAGAAATTGGTAGATTACCTTGCATTTTTAATACTTTGCTCAATGTGCACTATGGAATGTAAGAAGGAAAATACAGGCCTATTTAGCAAGTGAGGAAGAAAAGTTTAAGGGGCAAGTTCATGAAAGCGTTGCAATTGGATGTTTAGGAACACAGAATTACTCTTAGGTTTTATTTTTTCATGATAATTCATACATTCAAAACTAGAATCACTGTATTCAGTCAGTCTATTCTCTGTTTTTTCTTACTCTGTTGTAGGTACATAGGCCTGGAGGCCTATGAGGCCAGTGTGAAGTAGTCACAGCTCCAGGAAAATTGCTCGCCAGTGGTGAATGAAACGTATGAGCTCCGTAAGTACCCCCATGATGAGCATGCCTCACAGCTGTGAACATAAGAGAAGGCGGCGCTGGGGGTGGGTAGATGAGTTGTGCTGTCATGTTTAGGATTGAGGCTGAGAAGCAGGAGAGCTACACAGGATGAAGAGAGTTAGGCTTTGGTGCTCTACCAAATACATAGTCTGTGGGACTGTACATGAGATCTACATTAAGGAACTGGAGAGGTGAGGTGTCGGACGTGGGTAGGATGGGGGAGGAAGAGAGAAATGGGAAGAGGTTAGAGAGCAATTCAGGCATACTGCTGTGTGTGCTATTTGCACCATATGTCAAAAAAAATTGGCACTACTGTACTTGATCATTGAGTTTGTGCCTTCCTATGTCACGTTGTCACATTACATTCATAAAGATAAAAAAAGCTGTTATGTAACTATTAAAGGTTCACGTTCTAGGTAATGCCAAACTTACCCAGTGCATGGCCAGAGAAAGACTCCTGATGGATATAACAAACCATTAATTCCCAGGGTTCCAGAGCAACTGTGCTTTGCACTGGCAGGCTCCCATGGAGGCTGATAGGTTGCAGGCTTTTTCACCGCCTGAAGCGTCAATAGAGGATTTTCAGAGTCCTGTGAAAAGCAGATGCTAAGATGATGTAAAATGCTACCGAATTATAGTCATAGCACTGTACAGCTACTCAGAACAGATAAGCTAAATCAATCACTATGGAAAGACAGTCCAACTGCTATTAGATACGGGACCCTTCTGATTCCTGCAAATAAAAGGAAGGTATTAAAAGGAGGAGGGAAGGAAGGAAGGAGGAAAGGAAGGAAGGAAAAAATAGATTTTCTACCCACTGTGTTTAACACATCAATAAATTCTTGCATCTTTTTCCCTTCCAGGGGGTATTCACTAAAAAAACAAAATAAGTAATATGTATACCCAGAGATTGCAGGTGTGTGATTGTTTCCCATGGTTTATGCATTTTCATTCTGACTTAAAAATGAGTAAATGTAAATGTCATGTGGGTATTTTAAAAAGAATTTCATCTGAGAATTTCTCTTATGGTCTTCAAAGTGTAATTTTCCTCTCAGAAACCAAAACCACGTTTTGGGGTTTTTTTGGTGAATCAATGAAAAATACTACTCTGGTTTTAGTACCACTAGATGGTGCTGCCTTGTAGTATACCTTAGTACAAGTCAGATTATGTATCTAAGAAAAAAAAAAGATACAAATAGCTAAAAGCAATGTATTTACTAAAACTTCCTAACGATATAGGAATTTTGTTATATTTGGTTGATAAAGACTCTCAGCTCCTGTATATTCTTGTGTGTGTGTGTCAGTGTGCTCAGTTTGTATCTGTCTTTTGCATATGTTTACTTAAAATAGGAATTTGCATATAACAAATAGTATGATATGACCAAAGTTTCATGTACGCCTGGTTAGACAAAATTCAGCCTTTGCTGTCCTGTATGCCCTCTGCTGAGGTATATCTTTAACAGAATCTGTTAATCATTAAGGTTCAACAATGTACCTACTATCATGCAAAATTCAAAATAAAGACAATTCCTACCTGAAAAGACTACAGTCTAGTTGAGATAAGAGCAAAGAAGACAGGAAATAGTTTAGAGGGATATTTTGTTTGTTGCAGGCTCCATTGTTAATTACGATCCTGCACTGCAGTAAACAGCGGCTCTTTTGACACCAATTGAAAGGGTATTGTACTAGTCTTGGCAATGTTTGCCTGAAATTTGCTGCTTGCTGCCAAGTGTTTATCTAGTTGGGAAACAGCGAAATGGGAGTGTTAACTCACTGAAGCAGATTGCTCTCCTCAGATAAAAGGAAGGCTGCAGTCAGTGATTTTGGAAGAAAGTATCTAAAGTGTAAGCAATTCCACGAGAATACTGGGCATTGTTAAGTTTCAGGATAAGATCTACTTTTACCATTTTAATGTTTAAAATCAGTGAACTACAGAATTGGGGTTTAAACCAGAAGCTGAAACGGGTGAACACCTTGTTCAGGTTGTATTATTTCTATACTTTTGAGGGAAAAGATGTAAAAAATTGAAAATATAAATGAAATGTTTTCCTTAAAGGCAAAAAAAATTCTTTGTGCTTTCCTGTGTACAGAACATAAGCTATGAAACTGCCCAGCTTTGCTCAAATTTATCCTTATTTTTCCAAAAGCAAGTTGCTCAGTCCATGCTCTTGACGAACCAGTAAGCAATAGTAGCTGTTTGGGATACATTTAATGTAGGGTAAATTCCTTCATCTGCAAAATGCAGCTAAGGGTTTGCATTCAAGCTGCCACTTGTGAGCTGAACTGCAGAAACTTTATGATGATACATCAACACTGGCACATCCACAACTGTGGCAATCTAGTCTTAAAATCAGTTTGCTTTGGATGAAGAACTTGTAACATGGAAAACCTAGGATGCAATTAAGTATAACACCTATAATGTATGTTAAAGATGCTAATTTATGCAAGGAGAGAGATCTTTAGCCCAAGTTTAAGGAGAGCCAGTAAGAAGGGAGGCATAAGTACTTTCCTCAGCTAAGTTCTTAAGTAACATCATAAGATTTCAGCCATGTTTACATCAGCAGCTAGGTTCCTTTTCGCAATTGGTTATCAGCTGTTTTTCTAATTGAATTAGTGCTTACCTTGGTTTACAGCTGCAGGTGTAGACAAAGAGAAGATTGAAAACCATCATTTAAACAAGTCTCTTTCTCTCCTTAGCTCAACTTGTGACCCGTCTTCCTGTCTCCTTTATGCAGACAGGAGTATCCACTTGAATTTGCATGAAGATTCCCAAATACTGCAAAATAGTCTGGTCCCGGACTGAAAAAGGAAGCAGTAATTCTCAATGGCTAGAGAATTAAAGAGGTATGTGGAGAATTATTTACACACATCTGGAAGGGCTTGGTTAAAAATATCCATCTTGGATATCACTGAAAAGGCAATCAATATTTCACTGTCACATTTACAGATAGTTCTTTTATGTTATTGTCACAAATTCTTAGCCACTAAAATGCATGGTAATCATGGTAACACTATAAAACATCAGTCATTTTCAGATGAAGTGGTTTGAAATAACACCTTTTCTCACAGAACATCAGCACCAAATTTGTCCGAAGAATAATCATTTACTAGTTGCTAGTCAGCTTACTTTTGTGATATATATATATAGGTATCAGAGTTAGAAACTGTGGGCAGCCATTCGTCTAAGTTCTACCCCACCCTGTATTTTAAATATGATTACAAATATCACAAAGGATGCAGATTGCTGAGACACTAATCTCAGCTGGCACAGCTTTCTTATTCATGTCATAATGCAGTCAGTTAATCAACTTCTCATCAGCTAAGACTGCATGGAATGTCTGTTTGTCCATTCGTTGGCTATGTGAGGTTGATTTGAAACAGGAAAGATGTAATTCAGCCATGCTACTCCAAGAAAGCAAATGTCTCTAATTATGTTTGCAGGATTGTGGGGTTTAGGCCTACGGTGAACAATTTCAGTATTTTGAATTCCACTTTCTGCATCTTTTGATGTTGTCTGATTTGGTATTACATACATTTATAATCATTTTCACACATGGTTAACTCACATGGTGTTGGCATGTCACCACTCAATACTAAGGGAGAGAGCAGATGAAATTTATGCAATTATTTGGCTAGGAAAAGAATAAAAATAACACACTATGCTCATTCTACTGGCACAGAAAATAGTCATCTACTACTAAGTTTCTGCCAGAGAAGTGATAAAATATTGCCAGAATCAGGTAAAATAATACTGAATTGAAGTACAGAAAAATACATGGTAGGAACAATCTTACAGTGTTTCCCAGGTGAGGGGTTAGGTGAGGGTCTTAAGGCTTTTCCACTGTATGGGCTCAATCTCAATGGAAAAACCCTTTCCTAGGCCACTTCATCTCACTTTTATGACTAGTATTTGCAACTGCATAGTGTTAGAAAAAAGTTAGAAGAAAAGGGTTAATTAATTTTTAGGTGTCTTTAAGATAATGCAACAAGTGGAGCCATCACACAGATCTCTACAGATGATTACCATATGCTTTGCATCTATAGTTAGGAAGGCTAACGTTGGACAAATTGACTGGAAGAGCAGTTTTCAGCCTAAGGACCAGGGAACATTAGAGAGTCCATTATTTGTTTCTAAGTGGTCTGTGAAGGACAAAGACGAGGAAGCCTATTGTCTCATGCATTAATTTTGTTATGTAGTATTTTTTTAAGGGGGGACTCAGTAGTGACTGAGAGAAACAGCTACCAAAGGCAGTATCTACCTGCACTACCAGAGGTCTGGTTCAAAAGGTCATGAGTTTGGAAGGAGAAAAAAGGCTGGAAAAGTAAAACAGACTTTTATTCCCTGGATGGGAGCTTAGCATGATTGTAACCACTTGGCATGCTCTAATTCTTGATCAGAGATGACTTCCTGTCTCCAGTTGTCCAGTGCCATGTCTACTGCAGATGCAACACAGCTCCTTGTACAGCAGCTGCTGACTATTGCAAATGGAAGTTTGGTGCGTTAAAGAAAAACAAAATTGGTTACAATTTACCTGAGCATAGCAGGCTGCAAATTGCAATGGTTCTGCATATTCTTCATGATCAGCTGGCCATTCCCGCAGAAGGGGTAGGAATCTCTAAAGTCAGGACAGCTGGGGACTAGTATTTGTTTTGTCCAAAGAACTCTGTCTACCCTTCCACATCAATGAACAGGAGCCTTTAAAACATTAAATAAATGAGCATAGCTGTTCTGGTTTAGCTTTATCAAAACATGTTTAGGGTAGAGTTCCATCCCATATGGTATATAAACAAAAATCTTGTGTGTTTATTTATCTTTTTTATATTTATATAAGAAGATGAAGACTTGTTTGCTGTGAGTTTTGTGGATAGGATAATTAATTATCTCCTAGAAAATGCTGCATTAATGGCAAGGTCAAATCTTCCTGTTTTCCCCTGTAAAAAAAGCTTCCTATATAGGATAGGAATATATAATTTCAGTAGGAAAGAATTGTGTGACTTCTAGGATTATCACATCCCTATGAGGCTATGAATAGAGGAAGTATTGATAGGATTTGCAGCTGACTCCTACTTATTTGTAGCTCTATCTAGGGAATGTAGAATTGGTTGCCTTGCTAAATGTTTACCATGTAAGACTTGATAAATCTGGAGCATATTGGCATGCCAGGAAGGGATGCCCTATTTGTATCTACGATCTCCAAAGACCTGTTAGCATATATGCGTCCCGAGGATAATGCTATGGAAAATTATTCTTGTCCAGACAGTTTGCTTTGTCTTCCTGTGATGGAGCTTATGTAGGCCAAATATACCATTCTTTTATTTTAGCTGCCTTTTGGGTTTATGTTTTGCTACCAGTCTCTGGAAGTTGCATATGAGCAGCTACAATATGCAGTGGGTTTTTTTCTCATATTTATTTGTGGGTATGAAGTCTACTGCTGCTAACAATAGAGCAATGATATTGGAGGTAGAAAGAAACTATCTACTGCTTTCAATAAAGTAGATGTCATGTTTGCTAGTGACTTCAGTGAAGCAGGAGCAGATGAGGAACATTCTCTTCCAAATCCCTGGAGCTGGAATATAGAAGAAATAAATCCTTTGGGTATGAAAAGAACATGATAACTGAGATTTTAGTTCCATTTTTTTGGAATAAAATTTTTGGAGCATTGTAAACCATGAAACTTTCTTCCTGTATACAGAATGGTCTTTGAGAAGCTCTTCAAACTTCCAACTAGTCAAACTTTCTCCTTTTGGCTAAAGTGTTACAGGCTCAAGCTTTTAGCACAGATGATTCCAGGTGCTTCCAGTTCAGAACATATATTCAGCCTATGGCTATGCAGAAGACAGTTTGATCTGTTTTATCAGAATTAGCCAGAAAAATCATTTTACCATTAGTTTGGCAGCATGCACCTGTCTTGCACCAGGCAACTTCAGTTCAGTGGAACATCTGCTTAGACACAGGTTGTCTTCTTGATTTGTGCTGCTCCTTTTCAGCTTTCCCATCACTGTGCTGTGGCTGGTTTTTGCCAGACATCACGCAAGGTGATGCTGATTGTGGCCGCATCCCCCTGTCACTCCTAGGCAGGAAAGTTATAGTGATCCCCTCTCCCCCTAAGCTGTCAGAGCTGTACCTGCTAGAGCTATAAGCAGCCTCTGTGAAGGGATATAAATGGGGTGAGGGAAGGGGGGACAAAGCATTTCAGAACTTCATTTGGTGAAGGGACCAGTGTTTGATATGCGCAAGCGAGGGGAGGAGGTTACTACTCCTGTTCAATATAGCGGGAGTGGTGAGGGGTGTGTGTGTGTGGGGGGGGTTCTGGTTGTTTTCTCAGTAGTACATTTTTGCAATGTAGAAACTAAATTTCTCTTTCTCTCCATATCCAAGAAAAAAACAGTCTCATGTCTTCCCTTAGCTTATGACTCAATGCCAGTATCATCAAAGTAACCAAGGAGAGAACAATCATGGGTGCCTTAAAATAAAAATGGAAACATTTAAGTGATGGCTTGATTTTCTGTCCTTCCCTCCCCTCTCCCCCTTTCTTCTTGATTTCTAGGATTCAGACATCAAAGTTTTTCTTCTGGGCCAGAAACATATTCATGTGATTCCAAAAGTGGGGTTTTGAGAGAACATCCTGTATTGCAAAACTCCTACTAAGGCTGTTCAGGTGCTGCAACGTTTCCAGACTCAACCTTTGGCTTTCAGAGTAGAGAAGAAGAAATAGCATGTGCTCCTGTCACTTGCAGTGACCTGTTAAAAAAAGCTTTAAAAAAATTAAGACATTTAATTGATTTATCTGATAGAGTTGCTTTGCTTCAGTTAAATAGAATTTGGGACAGAAATTTAGCTTGACATTTATGTTTATTCCGTCTAGCATGCTGATGACCCTGATATCTGTATACACAAGGCTATGACTCATTAAACCATCAAGGATGCTTACTTAAGACTCAGTAAATATTTTCTGTTAAATTTGGCAGGGACACTTCAAGATGTCCGAGCATTTAATGACATGTCGAAATTTTCAGATTATCTGTTTGTGAAGAGAAATATGTCAATGCTGACTAGGTGAATCTTAATTCTAAGTTTGCTTTGTAATTGGGTAAATATCTGTAATACTCCATAGTCAGTCATGGATCAAATATATGTCTATGAATAAAAAAAAAAAGGTAATTTACCAAAGTTGGAAACAGCTAAGTACGTGCAGCAATCAAGAACAGTATTTAGAATTTAGGTTAGAACCATGTTGGAACAGCAAAGAGAAGTTCACATTAGAAACCATCTTGATGGAATCATGTGCTCTTTTCTTTCAGAATGGGCTAGACTTCACTTCTGTTTTTCTAAGCATGTAGTATCAATCACAATGCACCGAAAGACCCACATTATTTTTAAGACGGAATATTTAGGTGATGCAGCTTGCGTCCTGATAATGTAAGTGATTCCAATGCATATAGGCTTACATACAGTATCCATCTATTTCAGTTCTCCTGGGCTTGTCCTTTTCTTTCCATTACAGTTAACTTTTGGGTTTGCACTGGTAACAATACAAAGAATGAAGGCACATGCACAGTTTGAAAAATTACTTGAAATCCCCATATTATCTAGCAGCATTGTTTTTTTCTACCAAATTATTTTTGATTATAAAGACTTGTATTGATTTGCCTTTAATAAAAAATAATGACTCTGAACAGTGCTTGTTGTAAAACTGGACAGTAAACTTTGAAATTACTTACTGTGGATCTTTGATTCTTTTGAGGTCTTCAGTGTATTTCCCTGAATCTTTATGAAAGTTTTTGACAGAGTTGGTAAAAGCCATCTGGTGGAAATGGCTGAGTGGTTACAGGTAAGAATCATTTCTTGCATCTATCTGTCCTGTATTTTCTGCAGTTTGGTCCTGGTCCAGGACTATGGAAACACTATGGTAAGTTTCAGTAATTATTAATTAGAATAGTGTGGATAGTAATGAGGCATCGTGAATATGTGCAGAAAACTGCACAAGCCCAAACCAGAAAGTTATCGTACTCACTTTCTGAAAAAATCAAATCACAAACACTAGAAGTAAAGGGTTGGGTAATTTTGAAAAAGGAACAAATCTGAAGTGATAGTGAGTATAGTAAATGAAGGTGAGATAGCTCTCATAAATAATTCGTAGCGAATGAGTCACTTGGTTTTGTTACCAAGGAAAAGAAATGAGGCTATCAGTAGAGGCAAGCAAAGAGGAAGAAATTACAACTGGGCTAACTGTTATCATTACATAACTCTTTACCTGGCATGGTCATCACCAGTGTGAAACCTTGCAGAGGTATGTTTTATATAAAATATTTTCTGGATTTCACTGACATATTGTGCTGGTGTTATGTTTGAAAAAAAACAAAAGGTTATTTGAGTCCTAATGTCAAGTCTGTCAGCTTTGGATATTGATCTGGCTCTTGATCTCCTTTGTGTGATTCCAGTCTGGCTTCCAGATGGCTATGTATTCTCCCATAGCTAAAGATTGGGATACACTGCCCCACTCATCAGAGTATATAATTAATTTCCATTTAGAAAATATTTTAATAAATAGTAGAAGGCTTCCAGAATTCTCACAATAATTTCCAAAGCAAGCATAGGATTTGCTTACTTGCCCCCTTGTTGATTGATCATAATGAAAAACTAACAAAATTTATTTCATCTGTCCCAAACCATTCTTTTCCTGCAAGATAGAGCACAGAGATTTTTTGCTAAGCTTTTTGGAAGTATATTTGTGCAAAGCTTATGAATCATTCCTACTCTTCCAAAGATTCACCACTTTATTCATTAGTGAAGCATACTAATCTGTCACAGATTCAGGGTCTAAGCTGACTTTGTGGTGGCAAGTCCTCACGGACAGAAATTAGAAAATAACTACGTGCAGCTGAATGAAGTATCCAAAATGACAAATGGATGGAAGAGACATTTGATCTGAATTTTGAAATTCAGTGAAAAATCTTTCAAACGTTTGAGGTCTCAGCAAGATATATCACGAGCACCACATAATTCCCAGGAATTCAAGCAAGCTTGCAACGAAGGGACTGTCTTCATTGAGATAAGAAACAAAGCTTTACTGTTACTTTACTTCCTAGTTCTCCCCCTTTCTGAGGGGAGAAGCCTTTCTGAGCTAAACTGGCAAAGTTGAGTAGAACTGGAGCCCTCCCGATGCTGGTGCTGTAGTAGTAGATACTTAGTAGATGCTTGTTTGTGTCTGGGAGGCAAGAAGAGTTACTCTTACATATCTTCTGTTTCTCATAACAAAAGAGTGAAGAGATTCAACAGAAGTTGTAACTTGGAGAGATGTGAGAGAGAACAGCTTCTGGATGCTGTTTTTAAATTAAATTTGTTTCATCTCCTTATTGTTTTAAAGGACAGAACACACAATCAGTGAGCTCTTATCTATTATTATTATGGCAGAAACTTCCCAGTCCTTCCCAACACCTTTCTATGAGAGAACAAAGGGAGAATATAGTCAGTCAGAAAGGAATGCTAAAACAAACTAGATAACGGTGAAATAGATGTCTGACTTACTTACTCTTAATAAATAATCTTATCAAGTTAAATGGAAAGATAGAAGTCACCTTAGGCTCTTCCCAAATGTTGTCCCAGAAGAATGCATGATCTGAAATGGAAAGAAAAAAGCAAACGGTCTGTTTAAAGCAAGCAAGGTTGAAGTCAGAGCTTCATTAGATTTTGGTACATAATACATTTTGTGTAATTTGTTGTTTTCAAGGTGTTAGACTTGCTGTCTTAAATTGGTGTTTCTCAGGTGAGACCACTGAAGGGAGTGATGCTGGCAATGAGTTAGGCCCACTGACTTTTAGTGTTATGGCTAAAGTTAGAGCAGAAGCAAGACTATGGTCCAAACAACCAAAGGCTTTGGGATTGTTTAAAATCTGAGCCTCAGCTTTGAATACAAACAAGAAACCGTGATTCATCAGATTCATCTTCTGTTATATTAGTAGTCGGGCAGGGGGGCTTTAGTGCTGTCTGAATAATTCATTGCAAATAATATTATCCATTATGAATATTTCAAAATTCAATAATGATATATTTACCATAAATATCTCTTTTATTTAACCCAGCTCTGCTAACTATTTTAAAAACACAATAATTATAAACTTAAAACCAGAATTTTTAAATGAAAGGAAACAAAAATTGGTGCTACTAGGTTTTAATCTTCCCTGTAACTGGAACAGAGAATATATACTTCCAGTTGCGTGAACATTAAAAACCACAGCCATTGTCGTTTTAAAATTCTTCTATTTAAATGAAATGTTTTATACATTAAAGCTTTTGCCACCAGCAGCAGGGAAACAGTTATATTTTGATTATCACAGCATGTAGTTCTAAATGCACAAGCTATAATCAAAAGGTTCAAGTCAGAAAAGATAAAGATGTATTAATGGGCACATTGCTGAAATCACTCTTTCAAAAATAGTTTTGTACCAATTTAAATTGGGAATCATGAAAACAACATCCTGCTCACAGATGGACAAACTTGGCAAAAACAGGAGGGGGGAAAAAAAGATGTAACAACAATTTGTGCAATGAAGGGAATAAATTGTATCTAAACTGCAAAATAATAGACTCCAACACAGCAAAGCACTTAAGCATATGCTTCACTGTAAACATGTGAGCAGTTCATCTCTCTTTAATGAGATGACTGAGAAGTAAAATGCTTTTATGGGGCTGAGACCTAAAGGAAGCATCATTGACTAGAATATTAATCAATTAAGAAAACAATAAAAAAGCAATGTTAGGTATGCCCTGCAAATAAGTGCATTTGTGCTATCTATCCTATTTGTCAGATTTGTTTCTTCCCTATGAATTTTGTAAATGAGTCATACAGTCACCAGCGAGATTGACTACAGGTGGGTTTCTTAACTTTAGCTATCTAAGCTATTCATCTAACCTCCTTTTGTAGTTAAGGAGGAGGGGAGATGTTTCCAGAAGCTGTTCTGTCTGTTTAATGATCCTTTGGAGGGACTGATTTCTCTCTTGACCATAGAAGGAGCCTAGGTGACCTCAATTTAGATTAGACTAGACACATTTAGCTGGGTACAGTTAGGCGAAATAAAGAGTGTCCTAGGATCCACCGTTACAATAAATTTGACAAATATTCACATATTAAACTTAATGAATCTTATTCCAGGAGCTGGATGTAAGTATCAAATTCTCTTTCTTTTAATTCCATTTGTGCAGAATCTGTCACTAAGGGTTTCTAAAAGGTTAAATAGCCCAGCCTTATACAAGGCATATATGGATATATGGCATCCTTCGCTTGCTAGCCTGTATGTTTATCTCTTTTACTATGTGCAGTCCTGCTGACATGTGAAATGATTTACACCTGTAAAATTGTAAAAGCAAAAGTAAGTAAGATTAAGGTTAGAATGATGGTGGATAGGCCTGAGACTGAAGCCTCTTCTGTTCATATAGCAGGAGTCTTCAGCACTCGTCGGCTGGCTAAAACAGCTTATGTGAAGTTAATTCAAAAAAGTAGCATGTCATTGTATGTGATGTTCACTGGGTCTCATCTAAGGAAAGAAAACCTTTTGCTGCTACACCTGGAAGTCTGCAAGTGCTTTGTAGTTTTGATGCTGATCCAATCAAGCACAGAAGTAACTGGGAAATGACTCATGCTGAGATGTGGATGCTTTTTGTTAATCCCAGCTTTTCATATGTACACAGTTTGTCATCATTTTTCATTGTGGTGAATGTGGGTGTCTGGCCATCTTTGTTTCACAGTTGTCTGATGTTTGCCATGGACTCTCTTTTCAGCTCATGTGCTGCAGTCTCTTGAAAGGATGTAATCAGACAAAAATCTTTTCAAAACCAGTTTACTGAAGAAGGACCTAGGCAGGAGAAACAAATATGTGAGGTAGGATGCAGAGGAATGTGTTCAGCTCCTGAAATGTCTGCTGTTTTATACTTGACATTGCAAATGTTTAACCACATGTGCATTTTTCACTCTTAAAAGCTCAGCTAAGAAGGAGGAGATGGGGAGTAAGAGACAAAAAAAAAAAAAAAAAAGGCATGATAATTATGTTCACAGATGATACGAAACAGTGAGATGCTGCAAAATTATAGATGATACAGGACAAAGAGAAGTAATGGAAATACCTAGTACGGTTCAAATCGTGGGCAAAATAAGATGCATTTGGGACAAATACACAGTTGCATAGCTACAGAAAAATACACTGAAATATGGATGCTAAATGCAAAGCCAAAAAGGAATTGAGTAAAACTGCAGCTCAGTTTGCAATGCACTGTGGCATCACAGGTATGCACATAAGCTTGAGTCTGAATTTGTCTTTTATCACCGCATCATTGTTATATACAATGGAAGAACATACCTAAGTATTTTATCAAATATGAATGATATGTCTACTAACATAATGCAAGTGTAGCATGGCTTTAAGCATGTTTCTGAATCAGGGCTTTTGTCATCTAAAAAAAGTCATTGTCATTATAGGAAACAAATGCAGAGGCACTCTGTCATGAAGCCTCACAAGGAGGCGTTGACAGGTTCTCTGCTCCCAGTTTCTAAGGGCTCTGTCAAGAGAACTTTTTTTATTTCAAGTTCTGAATGAAAGAAATAGTACTGAAGCAGAAAAAGGAAACAATATATGAAATATAAGAGGAAAAACCTGGACTAGCTCTCCCAAGTAATCTCCTTTAACATTTTTCTGTTGCTTTAGATCGCGATAGTGAATGCTACACTGTTCCCTATGTGTACGAAACTCCAGAGGTAATGGTGTTCATCTGGCAAAATAAAGGCTCCTGGGACACAGGTAGGTTTTGCTACCACCTTTCAATTAAAGTAGGTTTAAGAGATGCAAGTCTCCATCCTAAACAAAGGCAAATGCAAGTTCCTTAAGTATGTAAATTCTCTGTGCAACACGGCTTAGGTTGATACTTTCCTGGGTACTGTGTGTGCACAGAGCAGATGCAAACTCAGACGAAGAAGTAGTAAGATAAATGTGCAGAAGCAGAGAAGAAAGGAAGCTCCCCACCGCCTGACTAAGCCCTGGTTTGTGGAACTGAACGAAGTTTTGGGGCTGAGCACTGGGTTTGAATGTCGGTGCTGAAGGGGCTTCCTACATTCCAGGAAGAAGAGCTTTGTCCCTTCTTGTAAAGGAACAGGATTTCATGAAAGGTGTGTTTGCTCTGTGGGTGTAGCAGAGTGAGATGAAACCCTGTGGGGATGAACGTTGTGGCACAGTTGTAGTTTATGCAGTCAGAGGTCCACAGGCTCACTGAAGAGGGACAAGTACAGGCAACTGGCAGGATGCAACCTGCTGCATTGCTTCTACTTGGGCTGGGGGCAACCATACTGAAAAAGTTTAGTCGCCGCTGAAGAGTAATTCCATACAGGCTAAGGTACTGAGGAAGCAGGGTAAGTTAGGCCTATCCAGGATTCTGTGCTGTCATGGCTGGTTTTCTTCTGGTACTTGATGCAATTTTCGTGACATTTAAACATCACTCAGTGCCCCTTTGCTACACTGTCTTCTGCAGTGGAGACACACCAAGCACCGCACTGCACCATCAGCAGCACCATCCAACTGGAACAACCTTCAGGTGCAGCCATGCTGAATCTGTAGGCAAATCCAAAACTGGGTAAAAAGCTACTAGCTTAACACATTCCAGGTTCTGTACAAACAGTAACTAATTAGCCATGCTAATGCTCCTGTGAGACAAGCTACTCATTTGATTATTGCCAGTTTTCAGAGACAAGACTGAGGTGAAGGTACTTATCCGGGGTCCCATAGTAAGTTGTTACGTGAGCCAGAATTAAAGGATGAAATCTTCTGAACTTCTAGCTCACTTTTTAAAAACAGGCTGTTGATTCACTTATATTCTTGTGGGATTCTTTTGTTTTTATAAACTCAGTTTGTTAAAGGACCGGAAATAATTTGAAAAGTATTTTTGCGGTATTTTTTATGAGTATTGACAATCAGTGATAGCAATTGGTGGTGCAAATCTTTTCAGACAAGCAAGAATGGCATTTTGTTACACCAGCAAAATCATATCAGCCACCTAAGATTAATCATTTGTTACCATTTAGCATCCTCATTGCAGTGAAGACTAATATGGCCATCAGTCAGCATCTTTAAGTAAAATTCCTCATTTAGCTATTTTTACATATTGGTGGCCCACTGGTCGGTGGGGGAAGCGCGTCTCCCTTTCCGTGGGCGGCAGCAGCCGCACCGCCTTCCCCCGGCGGACTTCGGAGCACCGCGACTGCCAGGCGCGATCTGCGAGGAGGAGAGAAGGCTGCAGTTCATCCTCGAATAACGCCTGCGGGCCAAACCCTTCTGTTTCCCCCTCGCCAGCCCCCCGACTCTCCCCTTGCCTGTCGGGGTGCAGCTGCGCAAGGGACGGAGCTTGCCGCGGGTGGGAGCTCTCCGCGGTAGCGCTGCCCGGCGCAACACGCGCCTCTGCGGCGGCTGCTGCCCCCTCCCGGGGCGGCGCGCGGCCCCTTTAAGGCGGCGCGGCGCGCTGTCCCTTTAAAAGGCGGCGCCGGGGCGGCTCGCCGCGGGCGGCCGCGGCCATTGTGCGCCGGGTTTTGCCCCCCTTCCCGCCGGCCCGGCGCTCGCAGCCGCGCCGTTAAAAGAGCAGGCAAGATGGCTGAGCTGGGCGGCAAGGGCGTCACGGCGGGCAAGATCGCCAGCAACGTGCAGAAGAAGCTCACCCGCGCGCAGGAGAAGGTAGAGGCGGGGGCCGCCCGGCGGGCTGCGGGCGGCGGGGGCGCGCAGCCCCCGCGTGCGGGGCGGCCCCTGCGCGCTCCCGGCCGCTGCGGGGCGGCTGCTCCCGGCGGCCCCGGCCGGGCACGGCGGCCCCCGCCGCGCAGCGCTGCCCCGCGGGGGGAGCCGCCTCCTGCCGGCGCGGCGCTGCGGGAGCGGAGCGGGAGAGGGGGGCTCGTGCTGTGTTTGTTCAGCCTCCTCTCGCCGCCTCCTGAGCGCGTGAATCGGGGATCGCTGCGGCGCTCAGGGGCGTTTGCCGGGGGGATCCCGAGAACGCGAGATGCTGCGAGCGCCAAGGATTTTCCGTCCGTCTGCGCGCTCTGGGGGAGGAGGATGAGCAGAAGCGGCATCGCAGCCAGCTCGGAGAGGGGAGGGGGCCCGAGGACTGCCTATTGGTTTTAAATTTGCAAATATGGATTGTTTCAGCAGAAAGGACCTTTTTGTAATGCCTGTGTTGCGTTTCACGCAGCGATTTCAGGAGCTGCACTGCATAGGTAGCTGTGCTACGTAGCTAACCTTAAGGACAGTGAGGAAAAAGAGGTGGGCACCCTCTTCCCGTGCTTATCTTCTCCTCAAAACGCAGGATGGTATTTACTGCTTGCGTTGCTGCCCTTGAGCTCCAGGTTTCGCGCTGGCTGCAAAGCAGAGCCGTGGCCTCTTCGCCCGTTGCGCTGTTGCCTGGCAGGGGGAGGGATGGGCTCTGAATCCCGGGGCCCCTCTCCCTGCGCTGCACCCTGTGCCGGAGGAGGGTGCCAGGAATAGGCAGTGGATAGTTTTCACGTTCCTCTCTCTGGCATGCTGCTTCTGACGCCAGATCCCCTCTCTGCGTAGGGATTATTAGACATTTTACGCGGGGACATTGATCAGCTGCTTTTATCTCAAGCACGCTCATCTCGGTTTTCAGTGATTTGCTGCGAGATGACATTGACTCAATAAGGACTGGTGTAGCTTGGAGGGAGGGAGGGTGGAACAGATCGGCCCCATTGCTGCTGCTGCTGCTGCTGTTCCCTGGGAGTTATCTTTAGCAGATTTAATCTGCAAGGTTTGGGATTGGATGCAGTACTGGCCTGAGCCTTGTACCAGTCACTGGCACTGTTTCAAAACGCTGCTGGGTCAGAATGGTAATGCAAACCTATTGGGCCTAATTCTGTCCGTACTGCTTCCACCAGCTTAAGTTCAATTACTGAAACCAGAAGCAGGCTTTGAACTTGCTTTACTGGTCTGGAAGAAAATAAGTGAATAGCAGATCCAGCGTAGAACTGGCTGCAGCAACAAATTCCTGGCTTCCCTCCTTACACTGCACACTAATACTTGGCCTTTTTTTTTAGAGGACCTTTTTCTGTGGTTGAACATGGCTAAATCTGTGGCTTTTTCCCTTATTGGAATCCCAGGAGGTGACAGGACAGGAAATCTGTCTCCTGATATCTGATGCACCCTGAAGTCGTCATAGATGCTAAATTCATTCTTCATTAGCCACCAGATGGCAACCATATTTTTAGCTAATATTAAGGTAGATGATAAGGGCTGAGTTACTGGCCTGCTGATGAAATTACTACATTTACTGGTGCAGCTTGGAGCCAAATGTAGCCTGCCAGGCCCTTCCCCTGCTTCTTATTTGAACACCTGCACGGTCTTTTCCTAGGGAGAGATTTTCCCGTAAAGTCATCACAACTTGATATCCTCTTCACTTACTTGCTTATTCCCCTATGGTGACTGATGATATAGTGGTGTCTGGGGACAGGGGATATAGGAGGAACAATAATAATAATAATAATGATGGAGTGCTTAGCTGTGTATTTCAAGGCATTTATGTGATCTGAGATCACTTGTTTGTGTCTTTACATAGACAAAGCACAGCTAGTTTCCCTATAAGGAAAAAAAGAAAACAAAGCCCAAAGCACTTGCTTATAAGTTAACACAAATCCTAGGCGCTTTGGCTGTTATAATCCTGATATAGACAAAACAACTTTGTTTTCTGGGCTTTAAAAAAGGGGGGGTGGGGAAAAAGGCTTTGCGTGCTTTATCATCTGACTGGCTTTTAAATGCTATTTTAACTTTCTCTGTACTGGTACCTCTGTTGTGGGGTGTTAGGGACTTAGCCCTTGTCTCTAAAGGATGGACTATTCACTGAGGCAGACTTGTGTATGTGAACTTCCGAGCGAGGAATAATACAGCTGAATATGGTGTGAAGAGACGGCATTGGTGATTATGGTACTGTGCTGGTGTTAATCATACTGTATATTCTTTCAAACTGTAGATATGTGTTAATGTGTGTTTAGCAGGAAGGATAAGTTACCAGGCTGTATGCTTGGAGGTGAGAACCAGGTGGGTTGTTTTATTTTGTTTGGTGGTGGTGGTGGGTTTTTTTTTTTTTTTTTTGAGAGGAAGTGAAGCAAAAGTGTGCAGAGGTGAATCTGGGTGCACAACAGACCAAGCACTTAAATGTATTAGAAGAATAATCTGAAGGGATAGTGAATGAGGTTTAACTTTCCTTTTTGAGGCAAATGTATTTTGAGGCTTAAACAAGCTGACTGTTCCTTTTACGTATCCTCTTTCAATTTGGATTTAGGATAAAAATTCTTCCCTTCAGTGTGAGTCTCTCCCCCCCACCCCCACCTAGCTTGAGCCCTGAGACTTTGACTTCAGCAACTTCCCTCATGGTGAATTTAAGCCTTGTGTTAAGCAAAGAATGATGTCTTGTTGTTCAGTGCAGAATTTGCACTGAAACACTGTACACATCCTTTTCTCCCTTCTGAGATGGCTATTATGTAAAGTATGTAAAAGATATTCCTTCAGAAGTACTGTTTGTTTTGAGCCTTTCAGCAAAACTGTTGGCTGTTTTTGGAAGATACTTTCTCAATTCAACAGGAAATATAGGGCAGAATAGTTGACTATGCTGTGTGCAAATGGGCTGTGCTCCCTTTTAACCTCTCTCTCAATTGAAATGTGGCCTCAAGTACGATACTTTGCAATAATTTGATCATTGTCCAGAGATCTGTATTATGTAAGTTGTTGCCTCTGTCAAGAGGAACGTACCTAGCAAAAAGGACCCATGCAACCAGTGCTAACTCATCATCCTTTGCAGCTAGTGATTAGGAGATTCAGGCTGGAAGTCATGTGTATTGGTTCTTTCTCCTCCGTGCTGAGCTATACCAGCAAGAGAGTTGTTCACTGTGGTTGTTCATCCTGTAGAGGGCTGCAGGATTTTCAGACTGAGACTTTAAGCTCTGAATCTTTCATAGGTTCTAAATTACTTCAAAGGGAGGGAAGGTTTGATGCCTCAAATGTATCTTGGAGAGAACCTAGAGTTTGCATGCTCTTAAAACTTCCTCAATAAACACTTGACAGGGTTGGGAGGCTTTTTCTTTACATCTAATAATCCAGCCTCTGAACAAAAATATGCAACTATGTGGTCTGTTTTTATCTTAAATTTTGGAAAATTTTAAAAATATCCCAAACTTATGTGGTCCTCATTCTGTTTGAAGAGTGTCCTGTTCCTGTTTCTACAAACCTTCCTATTTTGTACAAATTAAAAGAGAGGCTCAGTGACATGACATAAGCCTGGTGTCACAGTAACTACTCTGCGAGGTTCCAGGAGGGGCTGAATTCATGGAGCACATAAAGTGTGAGGGTTTTTTTGTTGCTCAGATGGCAGTGAGAGGCCGTGTCACAGGATCAACCTGTTTGCTTTCCTCCAGCATCTCCTTATGGTTAGGAAGAGATTCAGAATGGAGAGAAGGAGTTGGGTGTGAGCACACTGATTGAGGATATACATTTTCTAGAGATTAATAGATATTGCTGAGGAGACAAATAGTGAGGTTGATGTAGGAAGGAGAGATTTTTCCTCAGGAGCTTTTTTTTATGTTGAGAGGAGTAGAAATGGATGAACTTCTTTTACTAGATATAGTCTGAGCATGGGAAGTTTCTATGCTGATAGGAGCAAGAGGTCTCTTGCTCTGTTTTCATCATTACAAAGCTGGGTCAAATTAGAAGTCTGAAACCTGGTCTCTGTGGGGCATGTTCTTCTGTGACATTAATAGACTATCATTCTCTTTCATTCTTTAAATCTGACATACCAACAAACCTTTACCAACAAATCATGCCCATTTCTCTTTCTCCATGCCTAGCCACAGGGGAAGGATTCATTCTAGGACCCAGTGAAGTTCAGTTTGGTGGACAACCCTTGTGTTAGAGAGGGAGTGTGACTTAGGTTGTATACTCTGCTACTGACTTGTTGTGTTTCCATGAGATGTCACTTCTGCTTTCTGTGCTTGACTTACTTCATTTATCCCACCAATATTTACCTATCTCCCTCTTTGCAAAGTTTCCCTGATTAAACTGTCTGTCAGAGAAAAGTCCTGGTCACCTCTGGCTATGCGCTCCAAGGAGGTTGGGCTGTATTCCTCATCTCACAGGGCTAGTATGACCATAGCTGCTTGTAGCCAGGCTTGCTGATGCTTATTCCCAATCCACTACAGTGCAGAAGGATTTGTATGCCAGTAAACCAAAGGCTTCTCTGAAGAATTTGCACCCCAGCCATGCAAAATAACCGAGGACATTGGCCTTGAGAAGGAGGGCAGAGGACTGCTCTTGGCAGGCCACTATGGCCTGATGTCCCAATTCTTTCTCCGATTAACTTATCTCATATAACAATTGTAGTAGTGCAAACTCTGTCAAGAAAGGATCTTTTTCCCAGAATCTTAGGCTTTCTTTCTTTCCCTTCCTTATCCTTTGCTGTACATGAGAAGGTTGTGGTTTGGGTGGAACAGGGTTTGCAGAAGGCACGGCCTGCATTTTGAGCTTGCCCTGATATATTTTTTTTTTTCTGTGTCTTTTAAACAACCTGTAGGTGGAACATGGCAGCTGAGAAACCTGGAATGCAATCTCAGCCCTGTTGAAGCAGGTGGGAGTCTATACCAAGGAACAGCACCCAAAAACCTTAAACCAAATTTAAATGCAGCAATCTTCAGGATTCAGTTGGCAGAAGCTGCCTGATATGTAGAACTTCAGCAGATAGGGAAGGAGGCTTTAAATGAAACATAATAGATCCAAAAAGCTCTTTTATTGAGAAGGAAGCATCACGTGTATCTGTGTGAGAGGGGGGAAATTCCATTATTGATTTTTGCTTCAGGATCCTTCTGTCTCTTCGAAGCCTATATGGTTTCTGCTTGGCTTTGCATAGGGTTGGATGGTGTGGAGTAGTATGCCTTGTTCTGTCAGGGAGGTAGAAAAAACTGATAGAGCCTGAAGAGCCAGAAAAGTTGTTCTCTTGCCAATCCAGCAAGAAATGGATTCTTTTTTTCCTGGAAAACTTCCCAGAAGATAAGGAAAGGGCTTCTTACTTTATTTCTATTAGCTTGGCTTCTCAAGAAGGCAAGGTTTAGGTGAGAGGGGTAGAATCTCAAAGATGCTATTGGTCTAAAGAGTGCTTGAAAGCAGGTGCTGGGTAGAGGAGAGTGATCTGAATTAATGCTCCTAATGTACAGATGATTTCAGTATGAGCTCAGACTATATTACTGGGTATCAGATAATCTGCACGGGAAGGGGAGGCAGGTGGGGTGGGGGAATGAAATAGGAAACCAGGCTTTACGTGTTCCCCTGCCCATGGAACACTTTGGTTTGCAGGGCATTTATGGTATCCTGGTGAAGGCACCTCTGTACCTGTGGGTTGGCAATGGACCTCTGAGAAGCAGAATCTCAGTGGAAAAGGTCCAGAGCTATTCCTGGTCACTGTCTCTTACCTGCGAGTTCTAGTCCTACAGCAAACTCTCTTCAGTGCTGTTCATGTGAGATCATGGACTTGCAGCTGTTCATTAAAGCAGCTGTAAGAACTGTATTGAATGAAGAGTTTTGGTGAGACTCTAGGCAGGATGGGATTAGTGTTACAAAACTCATCAGTCAGGAGGTGACATCAAAACAGTCAGTCCTGTCCCCCCCATTGTGCATGCTGATTGTTAAGCAAGGTTTTGTTTTTCCTGCCACAAATGTTACTTATTTCAGCATCACAAACACTCCTGGCATATGACTAGCCAAACTGTTCAGGAAAGCCTGAGGTGTTCAGCATCTTACAGGATTGGGCTCTTTGGGAAGAAGATAGTAACAACAAATAATGCAAGTTTTCTCTCCTTCCTGACTCTTTGGACAGAGAAGCAAGAAGCTTGTTTTAAATGTCTTAAAGCTCTGGTTCTAGAAACTTTCTGAGTGATGAGAGGATAGCCTAGATTGGCAGGTGTTAAGGTACCTATTTTCACTGTCATTGTGACAGGATGTGCAAGCTGCAAATGGTGAGACTTTCTGTCTGACAGTCTTGACTGTCTACCTACAGATGGAGAGATCAAACCTTCTTCCCCCAAAGTGCTGTACTGGCAACCTGACATTATCATGAAGATGCACCTGATTTTCCCTGGTAGAACAGACTTGCAGCCCTGTCTTCTGGTGGCCAGAGCTGAGGGCTCAGTGTGCAGGGCTCCCTAAGTGGACTGGCAAAACCAGGATGTGCAGACCAGCTGCTTCTGCTTTGGGATAAGACTGGATTATTGTGTGCTGGTTTTGACAAGAACAACTGTGCACTCTCCACTCCAGAGCAATGGGATGCGATCAAATAGTAAAATAAGAATAAGGCTTCCTAGGAGAGCTGCTGCTATCTGTTGAATAGCAATGAGGTCCATTTTGACATTGTCAGCCTCTATTTTAGCTTTTGCTTGAGGGACTAGATATTTACTTTTCTCTAACACCCGTAATATTGAATGCGTGAGTGCTGGCAAACCTGTATTGTTTTGGCATTTGTACTGCTAAGCCAAAAGGGAGCCTCTCTCAGGGGAAGGGATTGGAGGGAGAAGGAAGTCATCTACTTTGACCTGCAAGTTTAAATCTATTTTCCCTATGATATTAATTCACTATTTAATATTGCCAGGACATGAGTGGGGACCTCTTTGGAAACACATGAACTTCTGGCATCAGGACAAGGGATGAATAAATCTTGGCAGGTGTTTTTTCAGTAAGTGTATGTGAGTGACTGGATCTCAAAAGGTTCAGGTATCCCTTGGAATATCTCCTAACCTTGCTGTCCTCTGAAATTGCTCGATCTTTACTGGTAAGTATTGCAGGATAGGTCCAGCCCCTCATTCCTAGAGGAAAAACTGGAAGTATCATTATTAGCAGAAAATAGGATTTAGGATTTTTTTCATTTAGGTTACAGTTTTATTTTGCTGACTGGCTTGCTTAGTTTTGATTCTTAGCTAGTACTCTGAAAGCACATCTCTCTTGATTGGTCCTTCTGTGATCTGAAGGAACAGCCCTGGGAAATGGGACTCGAAGTAGCCCACCCTGATAGGTGTATGTACAGGTTATATGGATAAACTCTGTGAAGATCTAGTTGCTGACATGTTGATTGGTATAAGCATGGATGTTATCACCTACAGTCAGTTTAGAAAATAAATTTTCTTATATAGTGTTTAACTCTTTTTCTTTTTTCTAAAGTTTCTGCTAAATTTATTGTGTTGGGAGCTTGCATTCAGGAAAGGTCCGGTTGCTACGTGCGTGTTTGAGGAAAGCCTTGGAAGCCAGAGTTCAGTGTGTTACACAGACCCGGACAGAGAGGTCTTGGAGAATCAGTGTGAAGCAGCTGTGGAAAATCTTGAACTGAGGAGAAGATGGTGTGTTTGCACACACCTCTGCAAATACACAGGTGTAACATAGATATTTCCACTACTTAAACTGTGCTGGGGTAAACTTTGTTTAGACCTGTGACTGGCAGGTTAAAGTCTTTGAGTAATTAAGCTCAGTAAGCATTTCCAGAGAGGCCCAGGAATTGAGAAACAGTTAGGAGAGACTGGGCATAAAAGCCAGACAGTGCTGACTTTCTTTTTGTCTCCTTTCTTCTAAGAAAGGAGAAGTCTGGGTGGCAGCTTGTTCTTAATATAGGCTGCCAGGCAGGATGGAGAGTGCAGACTTCATCTGTTTTGGACGAAAGCAGTACTTAAGAGCAATTAATCCCTCTGTGAAAACCATTGGCCATTGTTAATCTCTTAATACAGGTATCAAAGTCTGAAATACTGCCTTTTGCAAAGATTTGGCATTAAAGTTCAGAAAGCTGGTAGCCTGTTTTGAAATTATTTATTTCTTGGTAATTCTTCATTGATCATAATGTTTGTTTTCTGTATTTTAAGTAGGCTTATGACTTCTTGTTAAAATTGCCTAAGAACCATGCTAGTTTCTCTGTTTACTTGAAAGTTATCTTTCTAGTAGGGTGATTACAGATTCGACTAGCTAAATTACAAATGTTTTTCACTGGGTACTTGCTAACACTCCCGTTTGAAACTGAATAAAACAGAACTGCAATGCTTGCTTGCTAGTAGGGATGGAAAGGGAACCTCAGTGTTACAGAGACTACAGTGTTTGAAAACAGCTGAAAGTTGTGTGTCTTTTTTGTTTTGTTTTTTACTTCATGCTGCTTGACTCGACTGCATGTTTTATCAGGCCAAAGACAATGATGTGTGATTTAACCAATCCAGAGATGAATCTGAAAGTATTTGCAAAATGGATAAGTGATTATATCCCATTGGACTTATCTGGAAAGGTGCCAGTGACAGTTGTGATTATATACAGAATTAGGTGTAAAGACTGAGATTTGAAGAAATGCAGATCTCTGCATCTTTTTCCGTATCAAAAAAGCTGGTCCTGAAGCTCTCTAGTATCCTTCCAGGTAATGTTGTGCATTCCTATAAGTTACAGTAAGCCTTGTGATAGTACCAGCTCCAGGAGTCTGTGAGTAGAAGGACCAACCTTATCTCCCATCCTCCTCCCTTGGCCCTTATGGAAAAAAGTGGGGCAAAAACTCGGAAAAGAAATAAAAAAAAAAAACTAGTATATTTAAAAAATATATGGAATTCCTTTCCTGTAACTTGAATGGAAAAGGCCAAGCCAAGCTGTACATAAATAAACTTGAGCCTTTCAAATAATGGATTGACTCTGATAATACTTCCTTCATCATGATACATGGTGAGTATGATTATTTGTTAGTGACAACAGTGTGTTCATATTATATACTACTGAAAAAGGCCACTTCCTATCCTGAAGCAATTCCAATGTAAATATTGGACAGTCTCAATTAAGATACTACTGTTTTATGTAAAGTTCCATGTTCCAGTACACTGTAAAGAGTTTTTTGAATGGTTTTACAGAGGCTGAGGAAGGATGGTTTTATAGACAAGGGCGCAAGGCTATTTTTGAATAGAGAAAAATTTCATGGGAATACGTAAGTTTAAGAAATTGGAAAAGAGACTGGCTTTCTTTGGAGACAAAGTGCTGCTCTATGTGCAGGGTCTGGGGGGTGAGAATTAGAAGACTGGCCATGATGTGGTAGGAGGGGGGAGGTCAGGGAGAGTCAAAGGGGTGACATGATCTGTTGGTCAGAGAGTCCAGTACTGGTATGCTACATCCGGATTGCTCATAATCTAGTACTTGTCTGTAAATGGGTGATCAGAGTCAGTTGCTAGGCTAGAACCTTTTGCCAAGCTGGAGACCTGTGCTCTTTTTTTCTGTGACCCTTGGTGAACGTAAATAGTTTAGGGAGGAAAGAGAAGTGTGCGTATCAAGGCTGGATGTCACTATGATTGGCTGTGGATATAGTGGGTGATAAGAGCTACATTGCTGTGCTGGTGATCTTGTTAGGTCTGGGGTGTATTTAACGGGGTGTCTTCTTGGCTGTCAGTTCCAAATCTGCAGCTCGGATCTGAATTTTTGAGGAGGCTGTTTGGGGAGAGCATAGTGGTGCTTTCCCTATCCAAAGACAATATGGCCCAGATTCTCAGCAAGTAAATTGGCAAAGAGGCCGGTACGCTTACCCCCATTCGTAGCAGGAGAACTTGGCTCATCAAACAGTTCTCAAATTTGCTGTTACTCATCTGTTAACTCCTCCGGAGTCAGAGGTGGTCTTCTCAGGTGGAAAGAAAGAAGGGCTGTTCAAAAGCTGCTTCCTTCTGACTTTGTTAATTTTTTTAAAGTCAGATCAACTGATTTAAAATTTTCCCTGGAAAAACACAGTAGGGGAGAATCTTTGACTTGTTTGGGAAGACCCAACAAGAGCTGATCACCTGTGTTGCTCTGTATGTTCCCACTTCACTGGGACAAGCCACACTCCGTAACCCAACTTGGCCATGGAAGGCAGCATTCCTAAATCTTCTCCCATGTCTGGTCCCTTGCTTCTGTCTGCCTCTGGCTCCAGGAGTCTCAGCAGCTTATCCAAAGTCCAATGTGTCTTTTCCCTTCACCCTGTCCTGCGCGTTACATGTTCCAGATCTGTCCTGTATTTGAGAAACTCCCATCCTTGTTCAGCAAGGCAATCGTGAACCCTTACAGGAGCTCTTCAAGCCTCTTAAGGGCTCTGCATCCAGTCTGTCACTTCTGGAATCCCTCTCTCTCATGGTTCTGCTTCACAAGAGCTCCTCTGTCCCCTCCTTCCCAAAACACACCTGCTCCTTCATCTCTTTCTCCAGCTCAGGCATGGCCCCAAATGCCTTTTACATTTTGTCCTGATTTGGTAGTTTCATTTTGCATTAGTGTCTGCATAGAAATAAAAATACTTCTTGCAAATGTATCAGCATTTAAAATGAGTGTTGCAGGGGAGGAGGAGGAGGAGATGAGAAGGGGGATTTATGCAAACAGCACTATTTATGCTATCTGTTCCTCTTACTAGTGTTACCATTAGCTATAGATAGGGTTTAATTAAGCTATGTTAAATGCCTACCCAAATAACAGACATTGATGTTGTGAAGTCCTGTTGCCTGGAATGTCACATTGATGCCAGCTGAATTAAGAGATGCCATTTGGCCTTACTACAGTTACTGTGTAGCTAATACCCAGCTCCATAGCTGAGTGCCCAATTTTTATTGGTCTCTGATTTGATGTCTACTTAAAGCTGAGGCAGACAGAAGGCAGGGTGGAAACTTACCTGCTTTCCTGGAGACTTGCCTGCTTTTTTTATATTTAGAGTAATGATAGATAAATATTCTCTCCAATCTGTGGTTTGCTGAAAAGCTGGGATTCTGGGGAATTGAGTGTTTTACCTGCCTGGTTTGAGTAAGAACAAGCCAAACAAGAAGAAAAGAAATTGCCTAGAGTTATGAGTTAGGCATGCAATTGGATATGGCCAAGGTGGCTTTGTTGTGCAAGCACATCTAACAGCTGTGTGTTCAGTGGGCAGTTTCTTGTTCGGTTTTCTGGCACGTCCCACGTGCAACTTGTGCATCCCGCGTTCGATAACCCAAAGCTGAATGCTTAAGGGGATGTAATAGAGTTTATGTGTCTTCTGGTGAAGTTTTAGGTTTTTTGCACTTCCGGAATCGATTGCCTGCTTAGGCATCAAGGTTGATGCAGAGTTTGAAAACGCTCAAAGCTCTTTAAATTCTTTATCTCCCGCAGTCCTTGAATCAGGTGCCCTTTTCTATGTGCAGATTTGTTCTGGTGGGAGAAGTCACCACCTCGAATGGTTATCACTGTGTACATTTGCTGCTCCATGCATCTGCTTCTGGAGCATATTGTGCAAGCCTTCATCAGCTCTTCCTCTGACCAACAATTTGAACCGACCCAGCTAATCTAGCTGGGGCTGCAGTTCCTCAGTACTCTTAAACCACATCCACCACTAAGATAAGTCATCCCCAGCTGCTGCTTTTCTCCTCCTTTCTCTGTGCTGCTGCCCAAATATTGTCCCTTCAGTTGTGCTGCTTCACCTGTTTTTCTTTCAAGCTGGTCTCACAAATAGGTGCATTGGATAGTAAGTTGTGGGTGGGGGATCTAGAGAGGCAGCAACAAGCACAAAGACTAGCAGTCTAGGGTGCTGAAGAAGAAATCTGCTGCTGAGGTAAGGGTAAAGTGGAAGTAAGCCCTAGCTTAGCCTGAAACAAGTATGGCTGAATGAGCAGAGTTGTGGAAGCAGGACCACAGAGCACTGGATGCACAGGATGATGAAAGGTAGGAGAGAGAGAAATATCTTTGCTTTTCTTTCTAACTGTTGAAATCTGTAAAGCAAAAGAAAAGATAAATAAATACAAATAAAAATAAAGCAATATGTTTTCCTAGTAACTTTCATAAAACAAGGCAAGCTTGTGCATTTATAGAGGGGAAAAATCTGCTAATAACAGAGAGTGAAAACTTAAGGCAAGATGATTTATCAGTCATCTGTTTGGGAGGGTGTGTGTGTACGTGAGTGGGTGGAGCTATAGGTATAGCTGAGGGAGAAAGAGGCAAGAAATAATTCTTGTTTCAGGTTTTTGTACTGTTGGTCCTAGCCAAGGACAGTCCTTCATTCTTCATTCTTGAATTTATGCTAAAGTACAAGCTTAGGATAAGTGTCGTAGCTATTGTTCAGGGTAGGCATAATGTAAAAGGCCCTAAGGAGATTAGAGAGAGATGCACAGAGGTAACGTAACGAGACCAAAGCTGGGTTAATGCAACAAGAGCCCTTACAGGAACCTGGAGTCAAAGGTGGTTGAATGGCCTGGAAATAGACAGACACTGAATTGCAGGCAGGTGTGGGAGTGCAGCACAACATGACTGCAAGGACCGAGCTAAGATGTAATGCCAGGTAGAAGAGAAATAGCTTTTCCATACTATCTGTCACAGCACTGCTCCTGCTGTATTGTGACTTAATTTAGACTTGGATGATGCTAGAAGCAAATCTGCAGAACTACATGTGGTAGGGTGGAGAAACAGAATGCTGGAAAAAAGTTAAGGGGCTAAAAGCATCATGTAAACATCTATTGGAACTGCAGGATTTGGATCTGCAGCACAATGTGCTCCAGAAGCAGGTACATGGAACAGTGCCATATGTGCACCAGGGACCCCAGTCAGTCCATCAGTTCAAGACTTGTCCCTCTTCTAAATTCTGTCTGAGAGGAGGAGATAGTTGATGTGAACCTGTGGTTACGCTTGTAAGAGCATCTCTGCTTAACCAGTTGGTCTTGTGCAAAGGTGGTGAGAACTAATGCCAGTAAAACATCCTGAGAACTGATGATTTATGTGTGTGTTTTTTTGTAAACATGCTTGGTGTAAAACTGCCTTGAGGAAAATAGCTCTTGCATCCTGGGGATGTGCTGTGTATTGTTCTGAACTGCCAGCATGACTGTTTCTTTCTGGAAAACAGAGTCCCTCTAAAGGCTGATATTAAAAGATAGAAGGTGCATTGTTTTTTCTTGCAACAGCAGATACAGATTTTTAAGTTAGTCTTTGGTTCTACTCATACTGCAGGGTTTGGACGACTAATACTCTCATATCCGTAGCTGGGTTTTTGTTGTTCTGCTTTCTGGCAGGGTCTCCCACTTGCACTTGTATATTTTTGTGAGAGCAGTTTCAAAGAAGTTCTTGCCACATCTTGGTCATTTTTGAAAGTCCCTTGTGGGATTTTATCATCTACAGTTAAACACATCCTTAATGTTAGTACCATGTCTTTGTAGGTAAGGCTCTCCCAACACCCCAATTTTTAAAGCAAGTGTCAGCAAAAATCAGTTGTTACTGTCAGATGACAAAATTTTGTTTTTATCCTTGACTGCCATATTCCTGGCTGAATTTGTCTGCAACCTATGTCTGCATAGGTTAATGAAATCTAACTGATTCTTGTTCTGGGATGAGGGAAAGAAAAATTGTGTTGTAATTCCTTGCCACCTTAATTTCATGATATTTGATGTGTGCTAACAGCATGTTTCCTTTTCTGCTGGTTTGTGTTGCACCAATGCATTTTCTCCTGCAATGGGTGCCAAAGACTGTGTCTCCAAGGCCTCTTTTTCAGTTCTTGTTAAAATGTGAGTGTTATCAGGGAGTGGTTAATGTTTGGAAATGCAGCTGTTGTACATTAATATTAATGTAGTGATGGTAAAGGGTCTTAACATCCTCTGAATGGCTTCTGCTTCACTCTCCAGAAGTATTGATTTTTGACAACTACAGTACAGTTTGGATGCTGATAATATAAACAGCTTACCAGTGGGTGCGGGGGAGGAGGAATGATGCTACTAGCACTTCTCAAGATTTTTCCACCCAGGGAGAGATGATCCATCCAAAGTAACTCTCCAATTAGGTGAGAAAACGTACAGAGAGGATGGGGTAGGGGAGGGAGCACAGTGCAGGACTGCAATAAGTTGTTATCCAGCCAGGTATCACTGAGTGTGCCAGGAACCTTTCTTAAAGCAAAAGTGTTCTTTCCGCTGTGCTCCGGTCCTGTTGTGGGAGGCTGATTCCATAAATGGACTGTTTGGAGGTTCTGGAGCATAGTTTTTCCCAATTACATTACCTGCAGGGTCACCATGCCCTCTAACACAGCTTGCAGCCAGAAAGTGGCTTTGCCCTGTCATAGCTATATACTTAAAGAGCATTACTCTGATTATCCAGAAGGGTGGATTAATGGCAGCTGATGGATAGTTGGAGGAAGGGAGAGGTGCTCGTGAGGTGAATTTGAGTTGGCAGACTTGTTATGCAGAACAGTGCAGTCTCCTTGTTGAAGAGTAAACCAAAGAGATGGGACAAGTAGATATATCCTGCCTTGAAGAACTTGAGGAGGCAGATGGCAAGGTGCATGGCAAGTTGGGTCATTAAAACTGTCATGAGTGAGCGATGGTGCTGTTTGAAGTATGATGGGAAACTCTTTTTGTAATAAAATGTGGATAAAATATAAGATCCTTCTATCCCTCTAGATCTTGGCAGCTAAATATGAGCTGCTCGAAAAGACCTATGTTTTCTAGCTCCAGCCCTCTCCTATCTTTTATGATTAGAGGAGTCCTGCAAAATGGGACACTGGAATCACAAATAGGAGGCTAAGAAATTGTACAGAAGCCTGATCTCTATACAAACTGCGTGTGGGTAGGATTGATGAGGGAATTGCCAGTCTCCATCATGAACAGACGAGATTGTGTGGGTGAAGGGGAATGAGGGAATGACCTAGCTGTAAGAAACATTTTGATATCCCAGTGGGAGAGAATAGCAATGTGCTGGGAATTGTGCAAACTAATTGCTGAGGAACAAAATAGAAATGTTCTCCCAGTCACAGGAGAATATCTGATTGTATTAAAGGAACAGACATGGTGTTTTACAGAGCTGAGTGGAATCCAACTATATTAAAGGTAATGAAGAAAGGGAGAGGGGGAGAGAGAGAGAGAATGGGGCATCCAGTGGGGAAGAAGTTCCACTGTCTGCAGTGGAAATGACGCTAGTACTAGTGCTTACCTGAAAGAGCTACTTTAGAAGGACAGGAAAGAAAGGCATTGCCAAAGTGATGGTCTCTCTTGTCTTTCTGTAGCACGAATTTGTGGGGACTGAGTCCTGCCCTTGAACAGGCTCTTACACCACTGCTGACATTGGCAGGAGCTGTAAATGCAATGCTAACTGCATATGTCCTCAAAGCCCTCTGTAAACACAAATACATGTGCTTCCTGGCCCAGCAAAGTAACAGTAACACAAGTTTATTTCCTGGGTGAATTAAAGTTCATCATCGTGAATGGGCTGTGAATGAAAACCAGGATGGGGCTGTGGAGGGGGGCTGGACAGTGGCAGGCCCTGGAAGTAAAGTGTTTCTTTAGAGCCTTCAGTACCTGCCTGCCAGCCTTTGCTGATGGACAGCACAAGGCAAAGGGACAGCTGATGGCTATGTTGGGAGAGACACCTTGCAGCACATTCTTCAAGCCTGGGGGGTGGCACAGGTCCAGGGCCAACCATACTGCATGCATGGAAGGGTATCAAAAGCCTTGACAGATATTTTTAGACAGAGTCAATAGGGACAAGGGATAAAGAGGCCTGGAAAAAAAACCTAGGGCTTCTTGCATTTTTCGGTCTCATGATTCGGGTGAATGAGAGGTGGTCTTCAAGGAATGATTAATTCCTTGTTTCATGGAGTGAAAAGCAGAAAATAAAATGTTTTTTCCTCCTCATCAGTTGAAACAAGTATTTTTTGGAGATAAATCTGTCATCCTCATTATCTGCTGCCATCACAACTTCCTTCTCTGTTCCCCCATGAGCTGGCTCTGGATCTGTGGCATTGAGAAGGTCTTTTTAACCTAAACCTCAGACAGCTCCTTGGCACACTAAAAATCAAAGGCTTAACTCCAAATGCATCTTGCCCTTTAAAAAACAAACAAAAAAATGTTGGGGTGGGGGAACCCTGTTCAAGAAGAGTGTATTGTTTAATTGCCGTGGTTTGTTATTGTAGTATTGTAGGGTTGCTTATCAGAGCTGGGCTCTGAGTACTTCTCTGAGCCCTTCCTGTACATCTGTTCCACCCCCCACACACCTCCCTCAAGATATTTTCTGTGGTGAAGCAAAAATTCAAAAAATGAGAAGCTTGGACGAACTATTGTCTATTTACCTGGGCTACTATATTTTGGGACTAAAACTTACGCATCCTGCATGCTTCAATCCTGCGTGTCTTAACTGAGTTACCGTGTGGGGATGTTCTTTTGAACTCCTTGCACTGGCTTTCACTGTGCATGCAGTTAGTGTTCTGGCTTTTTGGAAGGAAAAGACCCTGTGCAGATGGGATTCAGCCTGTACAAGAGTGACTCAAGGTTGGAAAAGTAAACTGTTTTTCATCCTGCCTTTCCCATCACCCAACTCTTGGAAACTGAAAGCCTGAAAGAGCCAGGAACACAATCAACATCTTAATTTTCTCCAGCAGTAGTTGGGCTTGCCTCTGTGTCAGAAGCCTTATCTTGCAAGTGTGTACTGATAACATGATGGTCTTTGAAAGGTATGGAACATTGTTCAGGAGCTGTGAGATCATGCACCTGACTTTTATCACACCTCTTCAGGGGCGATGTGAAAATAATAGCCCCACTGTGATAGGAAGGAAAATGAATGCTATGGAGAGGCATCGTGATTTGTTCAAGCCCAAACCGCATATATGACAAAGACAGTTCTCTAGTGCAGCTTTCCCAGTTCTGAAGGGAACTGTGACAGTTTCTCCATTCCTTCTGTAAGGAGGAAAGGGTTATGGTTAATGTTTAATATTGACCCACATATAATTTGGAGTTGCTTCTTGCCACTGTTGCAGACTCCCTGTATCACCATGGGCAAGTTACCTGTTCTCAAGATGTCTCATTCTGACACCTGCAAAAGACAAAGGAAGTAATTCTGTGTTGAGGTGGAAGAATCTCTGAATATATGAATGCTGTCTAGTGCAACAGGCCATTGTGCGTTGCTCTACTCCTGACATCGCTGTTTTAATGCAGATAGGACGGCCCTGCTCTATAGTAGAAATTTATTAGGCCTGTGTTGTGATGTTGAAGATTGGCAGAAAGACTGCCTGCCCTCACCTAGCATCTCTGGTTTATTTGTGTCCTATCTCTGGAGTAGGGGATGAGAAAGAAGGTATCTTGTTCTGACAGCGCACGGGGGGGTGGTGTGTGTGTGTGTGTGTGTAAGTAATACCAGTGCTGTTCTGTGATGCGTTTGTTTCTCGTGATGTATGGAAGGAAGTTCTGTGTCCTTTTTCAGAGAAAGGTGTCCCTGTACTTCATGCACACTGGTGGGTTCATGTTTGTGCAGCTGGATGCTTGCACTCCACAAGATCTTGATGATCAACTCTGATTCTGCTTACGTTGCTCTCCCTTCATCTGCTTAGCTAACGCTGAAGCTTTTCTTGATAATGATGCACTGCCTAAAAGCAGCTGACGTTAAAGTTCCTCCTTTCAATCTCCTCTTCCCTTCCATCCCCACACTGCAATCTCCAGTCATCACAGCACTTGGTAGGAAGCCAAGTGCTTAAAGGCCTGGATGCCCTCATCAGGCAGCTACAAAGGAGGGCTTCCCCCCTGAGATATCCAGGGGAAGCCCTAGGAGCCTGTTACTGTTGCTGAGCATCTAACTCCTTTTTACTGTAGGAGAAAGTGCCCTTGCTTTGGCCATTTTCTCCTGCTTTTAGAAAAAGACTTCAGCTGTCACATCCAACATCTCACTCTAGTTTTTTTCCTCTGATTCTGGTCCTGACAAAACAAAGACAACCCTTCCTCTTCTAAGTTAATACTTGTTTCTCAGCATCCCTGTTGTTCCACAGTAATGTTTATGTAGTCCTTGTTCTTGATCCTTCTTGCAGTAATTTTTCTTTCTCCTCCCATCGTCTTTAATCTTTGCCTATGGCAGCTGTGCAACCAGACCAGAATCCAAAAGAAGCTGCCTCTTTGATCCTAGTCTACATTTAATAATAGGGCTCTGGTTATTACTGAGGAAATAACACATCAAGGTGCACTGGCTCATCTCTCATCTAAAAGTTTAATCGAAGATCTGGGCAATATACAATAATCTCTGTGCACTGGAGTGGTTGTATGGCGTTAGGGATCTTGAATCCTCAGATGTCGCAGCTGTTATGATCCTTAATGTGATGGGACCAGACTGTCCTGGGAATTGATTTGGATTGTTCCCCCTTGCCCTGTTCCTACTCACTGGCCTGCTTCCATGTGGCTATTCACTGGTAAAGCCAATGGAAAGCAAATGTCAAAATGTTCCTCGGTTCAGTGTCTATACAGAAGGGGTTGGTTTCTTTATAACACCTCAGTGAATATCAGGACTTCAGTGACCTAAATAAAACCTAGGAAGAAAATGCAGTAGTGGCAGCATGAATAAGTGTTGTGCATGTTTAAGACAGGTGGTGCAATCCCATGTAATGGGATGGATCCTCTGCCCCTCTTGGTCTGTCCATGAGCCACTGACTCTGTGCAGGAACCTGCAACAATCTTCCCTGGGCAAGGTCCAGTCATCATGTTGCCCTGGTTGTCAGTCTTTAGACAAGGTCTGTTCTTGTTAGGGCAGGGTCAGCAGAGGGTTTTCATTTTGAGGAATAAAATATGCTGAGTTCAAGTCTGGACTTGTGTTGCTGTCCGTATATGCATGGGCACATATACTGATTTGGTGACTGACTTGTTGGAAGTATTTTTCCTGCATTTATAGCATTAGAAAATACTGATTTATCTTATAATGACAATGATCCAGAAGTCAAGGCTTAGTAAGAATACACTGAATCTTTCCATTGTAGTAAGGTATAGGTACATCATTTTGTAAAGTCAGCTGAAGTGGAGGATGGTAATCCGTGTACGTCCTTCCTAGGGCCCATTTACCTGTTCTTCATGTTAGTCTTTGACTGGTCACCCTGACAAGAAGGACTTCAACTTTGCATGTAAACTATTCAGTATCTGTTATGGCTTATAGTATTTGTCATGTTACCTCTGTTGTCTGTTTGCTTAAAAGTGAAGGATCCTCATCTCCAACAGTAAATGTTGTCCTCTTATAAGTTACATGGGGTCTAGTCCCTGAGGTGAACTGAGGATGGGTAGTCTTGTCCCATGCTGTCTTCTCTGGCTGCCAAACTTGGTTAAGGAGTGCACTTCCTTTCCAGTAGTATTTGTTGTTGCTGGTACTTTGCCTAAATGAAAGGCATACACTCGTTGTGGCACTGAATTCATAATGCCTGTAAAGCCTGAGTTTCTGAGTTTTGGCTACCCACAAATATCTTTTCCCTGGCAGCATTTGATGCCTTTTGGTAGACAACTCGCTCAGTTTTGTTTGCCCCTGAGTTGCATAGTGTTGCTGCAGAATGGATAGATGGAAGCTAGGCATACAGGTCCAAGAAAGAAGTGCTCTGGAGGTTTGCCATTATGGGTTTATCTCCATAATTTTGGGTTTACTGTATGTGGCTTAGCACAGGAGATTTCCACCTCTTTTTCTGCTTAAATCTTACTGAAGCCTTGAAGCATTATAGAAAGGGTGAAGAAACTGAGGTTTGGAAAAGGTTCTTGGTGAGTGAAGCCAAAGTTTTGTGTAATTAAGCTTTGAATTTGGGTGAGTTTAGCTGAAACTGTTGCTGACTGATTTCTGTGTCTCACTTGAATAACTAAGAATTAAAAAAAAAAAAATTGAAAGACCAGGACTAGAATTCACCAGCTCATCTTTGAATAGAAAAAGATTTGGCTGTGATTCTCCTTCTTTAGAAATGGGAGTGAATTTTTAGTTCTGATGAAATACACATTTGGCAACTCTAAATCTTGATGTTTTCCAGGGACTTCATGAACAGAGACAGGACATGTTCTGTTCAAACTGTCCAGCCACTGAATCTAGTCTTTTAGCCAAAGATCCACCCTTGTAGGCAGTGTTGCTTAGTGAAAACAATGATCCAACACTTTGTTAGAAGGTGTAAGTAGATGCTGCTGCTGAGAAAATCTGTCCCACCCCTTCTGAGCCAGGTTGGGAAATCGGAAACCATTGGTTACTCTTAACCCAGATCTACATTGCTACTTTAACTGAGGTTGGTTTTTCAATCCTGTTCACCACATGGCTGCTCAAATGCTTGGTTTAGCACAAGGGGGAGGTGGTGATGTAGAGGCAGGAAGGAGAGTGGGAACAAGAAGACTTTCAGTTGCCTTGTGGGATGTGGAAGCTTTAAGTACTCATGAAACTGTGGCCTCTGCAGAAGCTCGCTTGTACTTTGGACGCTTCTCCAATCCAGGGCAAAATTTCCTTTGGTCCCCTCAACAGAATAGTCCTATTCTGGAAATGGGTGTGAAGAAAAAGCTGTATCCATCTATGCTGGAGAATGTACTTCAAGGGAAGGTCCTGTTGTCTCTTACAGGAGGTGAATTTAGAGCAGAGCTTTCAACTTGGAAACTGAGGCCAATCAGATCTTTCCCCTAAGAGTGATTAGATGGCAGCAGCTTTGAATGCTTTATATAAATGAATGGTCTACAGAGAATGGTTTCCATATCTCCTTCCTAGTGTCTGAAGATTTTTAGGATGCTACCCTTCTTAAGAGCCTGAGTCCCTTTGACATGCAGCCACTGTCAGTGCAAGCCAGAGGTGCACAGAAGTTAGAAGCAGCACAGCATATTCTTTCCTCCCCCTTCGCCATCCTGTTTCCTAGAACTGCTGGAATCAATCCCTGTTGATTCTGGCGTGGCTGTGCTGAAAGCCACCCAAAGACAAAGGCTCCTTTTGTTGAGAGCTGCAGTCAGGCACATGGACATGCTTCTTGGCACTTGCCTCTTCCCAGGGTATCGTGCCGTGATGGTACTGCTTCTTGGGATGTGCGTCCCTCAGCTTAACATTGCTGCACTAGTCAGGGAGCATTTGATTGTCATATTCTGGAAGAGGGAGGAGAGGAAAGACTTGAATAAAGTGACACTGGATGGTTGCAAGAGAGGAAGCTAAGTGTTGGGTGAACATGCCCCTCTGTAGCCAGATGCCAATAACAAACGTCACACAGTGAATCAACAGAGACTAACAGATCTTGTCCCTCATTCTCTTCTTTCTTCACTGTTAAAAATACTTTGTATTCATACAGCTAAATCTCAATATTTTTGTTTAAACCTGTCTTTATTCAAGCAGTACTAACATTTAATACAGCTTTTAAAACTTTTCAAGCTCTGCAGGCTGCACAACACTAATACTGAAGTGCAGCTGTTGCTGGAGTGGAGAGTTTGAGGAGGGAGCTGGGAGCAGAGGCACAAGCTGGGGAACACCCACCTGATGGAAGTTCTCCTCCCTTCTCAGTTTTCTGTTCTCCTCAGTGGGAGCACTCTAGTTCCTGTCCTTGTATGGCTGTTTAAGGAGGGAGAAGTGAAACCTGTGGTAGGGTAGGGTCCAGGAGGAAGGTTGTCTTATGTGACCATGACTGGTGGAGAAGGAGAGGTGGCAGAGCGTGCCTTTTGCTAATGAGATATCAAAAGCTTATGTTTAGTCCGCAAACAACTAATGCCAAGCAATCTCTGCAGCATCATTCAGTGTGGCTGGGGAACGAGGCAGCTGCTGTGTCAGCTATTGACAATAGCCTCAGTGCCTACAACTTTTTCTCACAGGTGATAGAAGTATTTAGCTGATGGTGTTTACCTCATGGAGAGGAGAAGGCATGGAGCAGCGTGCAGATGCCTTGTTCGTTTTCCTGAGCCGTTAGTGTGGATAGCGGCAGCCATGGAACACTTGCCGGTTACTCTCATGATTCATTTTTATTAAAATCACGCCAAGCCAAAATTAGTATGTGGAAGCTGCCCAGGAGGCTGATGTGATGATATTGGAAAAGACAGCTGCGTGGGTTAGCACGCATCATGCTGACGCCCTCTGTACCGAGGAGGGAGCTATGTCTTTGCCTGCTCACAGTGGTTTACTGCAGCCACGTGTGTGTTGCTGAATGTGAAGGTTACTGACTGGGTTAAGAGCATTACTGGATGTGTAACCTGGGATGTGCCATGTCTGGACAGCCTTACTGGCAGCCCTAGAATGGCTCTGTTTGGGGATCAAGAAGGGGATGTTGCTCAATTTCCTCCCTGCCCTTCTGCTCAGGAACTGTAAGAAAATAGAACTTTACAGGGCTTTGGAAAGAAAACTTCTTACCACTTTTGGTTCTTTTGCTTTCTCCTTCCCACTTTCTCCAGGTTTAAGTCACAATCTTTATTAATAATTCAAATAGGTTGTCTTCTGTTAGACTAATGCAGTGCTTGTTCTTTTGTCAGAAGCATCAGCTGCTGGCTGCTGTTGAAGGGGTTAGACCTGAGGGACTGAGTTGGATCTAGGGTGAAGTTTGTTTTCCCATCCCCTTAACTAGGTGTTCTGTGAACGTGTCGGTGGGATTGTAGGCGGCTCCCTTAAAACCCTGATGAGGAATATGTCTCATGAAAAAGTCTCATCCCTGCTCTTGAGAGACTAGAGTAGGGTTTCAAACTTCTTCTTGATTCATGGGCCTTAATTTTTCTTTTCCCCACAGACGTTTGGCCTCTCTGTAAATGCTAGTCATACAGATTGCTTTCTATAGTTCTTTTTCATGGACCTTGAAGTCTGCAGACCACATGCTGAAAATCAGGCAATGTTCTCATGTTTATTGCCAGATCTGTAATTTCAACTCCACTATCTTCTTTTTGGCCTTGGTTTCTGAGTAACTGCCTATGTTTTTTACACTTTGTGATTTTGAGCAAATAATTACATGTGGGCAGGCACCTATAGACCTTCCACATGTGCTTGAATTGTCCTCAATCTGTTTCTGTGAGGGGCAAGTTTTCAACTTTCCTTTTCTAAAAGGGAATTTAATTTAAAAGTCCATGTCTGTGCATTGGGCTCTGATTCTGTGCATCTTCATTTAAGTTCCCTTTCCCCTACTCCGATCCTGGAATTCATGATCAGCCCTTAGTGCCCAAGACTGCTCTTCAGATAAGCACAGGTTGGCTGGTAAATACAAGCTTTTCCTTCCCTTCACCCTGCTGCCACTCCTACCTCTGTTCGAGATAGCTCTTGTTACCTTATGATTAGGGGCAGTAACCTACCTCCCTTTGGTTGCTGTTAGGGATGATTCTTTGAACATTACCAGACTGGGAGTTGTGGCTCTTGGTGGCTTCTGTAGCACATATAGTATTGGTTACTCTATATTATGCAAAGGAATCTGAAGGACAGGTATCCTTTCCTTCAACTGCTGCTTTCACTCCCCCCCCCCCCCATGATGTGCTTCTCCACTCCCTCCCCTTAGCTGAACTAAAAGAAAGGAATCTAAAAGGAAGAAGAGAGCAATGAAAGTGTCAGCTCCACCGTTCCCTCATTGGCAGGAAGTTTTGGGATGTAGAGCTGGGCATGGATTGGACTGTCAACAAAAAGAGCTCTGCGGAATAGCCTGCTCTCTGCACAAAGCCTTCTCTGGATTGGAGAAAGAAGCTGACAGGGCTTCTTTGGCTTATAGTCTTATGTTGTCCTAATGGAGCTGCAGGTGCTGAGCTGGCCAGGGATCAGGGTGAAGGCAGGCATGGAGCAGGATGCGAAGACAGCATGTGCCTGTCCTGAGGATGGTACATGGGGCTCTGCTTTTGGCCTCCTTCTCAAACTGCCATTTGCGATGGTCTGCTCGGTCCAGGGAATAAAGCTTGTTGGTGCTATGTGTGCCATACTGAGACCAGGACTCAAAATGCCATGTGGAGTTGTGTAAAGAGCAGTTAGGATGGAGGGATAAGGTATTTTCCTATCTTTACTATTTGTCTTTGTTTTTGCTGTAATGCTGTGGTCCAGAAGGGATGCTGTTGAAGGTAGCTCCAGAGTTTGCCCCCAGAACCCACCTTCTCTGAAGTATAGGATTTGATTAATGTTATCTGTAGCTTGAACTTTGTGCCATGAGATGTGCAGGGTGAGAAGCAGTCCTGTGTGTGGAGTGAGGCTGGGTCGCTTGTGAAGCGATGACAGAATCTCTCTCTGGAGGTTCTTGGGAGATTCCTGTTCAAAAAAAACCAAAACAAAAGTGTGATTTCAGGAGAATCTGTCTGTTTTCTGTTCCCTACTCCCTGCTTTGCTCTTCACTGGCTTCTGAGGGGAAAGGATGGCCTGTTATTTCCCAGGCAGTTCTGTAATTTTTTGACCAGCGTTGATGTCGGGGTGAATGCTAAAGAAGTCCTCGTGTTTTGAAAGTCTCTCCCTGTTGTGCTGGAGAGGCTGGAGGTGTGTTCTCCTAGATTCCTCTATTTCTTCTATCATGTCTTTGTACCTTAATGCTAATTCATTGTCCGTGTGTTTTCCTCCCTCCTTCCTCTTACCCCCACATAAAGCCATATGAAAAGGGAATCCAGTTTTCCCAGGCATGTGAAGAATGCAAACTAAGGCACTTGTGTCTGAGGGGATTATCCCTATCCATCAACTTAGTGCAGCCCTTACCTGCTAACTTACTGGCATCATAGCAGAGACACCAATGAATGGAAGGACTGCAGTTTGCAGAGGTCCTTGGTGTATAATAGATTATTTTTATTTTTTTAAAGGGGTTTATGAAATGTCACTCAAGAGAACTTGTTTTTCTTTGTCAAACATATCTATTTATTGGAAACTTCTGGAGAGTCTGTGTTTCCATGGGAAAATGTTTTTAGGGGGTTGCAGACTGAAAAACAGCTGAACCTCCACCCCAAACTTAGCATGACTGTTGCAGAGTGAGCTCGGACCCTTATTTGGTTCCTCTCTAACACCCTCCATCTCCTCCATCTGTTACCCTCTTGTCCCAGTGCTGTTGTGCTCAGCACCTGATGTAGCAGATTTGTTTGGGCTGATGTTTTAAAACTTTAGTGAGGTTTTTGCTCCACTCCAAAGGTGTTAGATGAGCACTAACAGTGTGCCTTTCACGTCCTCTGTATGTTCAAAGGTAATCTGTTTATTACCCCCATCCCACCCTTTCAAATCTGGCGACCCCCTCGCCCCACCCAGGCAGTGTTGAACCACTAGAAGCACAGTATGTTGGTGAGGGTTTGTCATTATGCACGTTGAAACCTGGGTGAAGCTGAACTGCCTGCTCAGATCTGGGTGCCAGTGTTGTGAATTGGAGGTTGCTTAGCTGATGCCTGTGTTTTCCTGGCTGTCTTAGCCCATCTCACCTCCTGATTGATAACTAATTTCGGGGATAATCAGAGAAGCAGTAACTAATTTTTGCAGCAACTCCCATGTGTCAACTGTGACAACTTTCTGCTTCCTCCAATGCCAGATCATGTTACTGTTTATGCCTTATTTGATCTGTTCATCACTGCACTCCCTGTTGCCCATTTAGTATAGGTTTGGGCTCTGTTCTGTGTGATTCCTTCTTAGAAAACTAAATTACCAGAGAAGCTGAACAAAACCTTAAGTCACTCCAGTCATTGAAAGCTTAGTTCCCTTCTTTTGCTGGTTCTGCCTCTTTCCTGACTTCAGCAGCAGCAAGAATAGGAACTGCATTGGGAACCACCAGGATAAGGTTGACTGTCAAAATGAAATGAAAAGGCCTCAAATTAACAATGGAGGAAATTCACTGGAAGGAACTTGGCAAGAGGAAAAGGCCCCAGTTGTTTGTCCTGTTTTGTCCCACAAATTAAATTCAGACTTGCATGTAATAATGTGGAATAATAAATGCTTAAAATGTTGACATTCTGTTGTAAAGATTCAAATATGATTCTCCCCCTTGTGAAGGCAGAAGCTTTTCAAAAAGCTGTATAGGAGACTGATGATTACCCAAAGTTGACCATGACTGTCTGGAGACGTTTCATGTTTAAATGAGGTTGGTTTTTAAAATAGATAACTTGCCCAGTTAATTTTAACAAAGTGTTTAAATGCATCCTGTTGGATAGCACAAAAGCTTGTCTCTTCTTTTCTTGCTCTTTGGATTTCACATAAAGCTTTGTGCTGATCATGGTGCATGCCTCCCAAAGGTACAATAGAGCTGTTTGAATGGGGTACTGGCATTTTAAACGCTCCACCACTGAGTCTACCTCAAGGCCACAACTCTTTTTCTGGTGCTTTTGTCACTGCGGTGGTGAAGTGGCTTTTCTTTTGCAGTGCAGAAGATGAGCTAGTCTGAGGGCACAGCCTGGCTGGTTAGCCGATACTGTTGTAATATCATATCAAATACAAGATAAAAAGCATACTGCTCTCAATATGCTCTTGTTCCAGTGTGCATAGTCATGTCTGTGTTCTCCCTATGCTGAACAAAAAAGGAGTCTGGCTAACTTCCTAGGAGGGCTAGCTTGCTGCAAGGCATTGTGGGTGGCTGAAACATTAGTGTCCATATTGCTGCAGAGTAAGTCAGGGACCAGAGGGATGCGTTAGCAGGTTCCTAGGTCTCACTTCTTAAGTAGATTTCATATTCGAATCCTTCTTGGTCATCCAGTGTAGTGCAGGGAGTCTGTCTTGTGTCACATTTAGCATGTTTGATTTGAAGGAAATGTAAGAGCCTGTGAATGCTATGGAGTGGGCTTCTCTGGTTCGAGTGCCACTTTTGTGCTCGAGAGTTTTGGGTGGTATTTTATGGAGTCAGCTCCTGGAATCTGTGCTCTAGGCAGGATGCCTTCTCAAACCATAGCTCTTGGCTAGACTGACAAGTTGGTTCATCTGCACTGGGTCAGCTTTGGAGCAGTCAATGGGACAGATGAAGTTGTACAGTGACCTGTTTGTCATGGCAAATTCCAAAGGTCTGTAATCAGGAAAATGTCCTGTCCTCCCCTAGGTAAGAGCAAAGGGGTTTTACAGCCTATGTAGCCTGAGATAGTTGGGCGGAGGCACTTAAATCCGCCTTGGGTCTCTTGTTTTGGTCTGCTATGCACATGTACAATTGAAACGTGGATTAAGCTATGTAAGGTGGAATTTTGAGGCACTGGTTCTTAATACTGCAAGGGAATCTAAAAACAAGATTGTGAAATACTGAGAGCTTGGCATGGAAGACAGATTTAGCCACTGCAGATACGGATATTCTTCTGATGGTGCTCTCGCTGACCACGTCTGGACTCGGTGCTTACAAGGACCTCCACATAGCTCTACAGACGGTGGTGATATGACTGAGTGGGATGTGACTTCGATTAAGAGCTAGTGGGGTGGTTAAAATGCCTTTCTGTAGTCTGGAGAGATGAGCTTGAGTTTTACCTGGACTTGCTCTTGAGGCTGATTCCTGGTAACCTGCAAACAAACCTTTAAGCAAGGGGGAATAAAAGCAGCTAGATGCAGTTCCAGCCTTTGCTTTCCCGTATACAGTTCCAGCTTTTGCTTTCCCTTAAGTGCTACTGGCTATAGAAACAAGCATGCTTTAATCACAGAAGGTCAGCAAGGCCTCTAGGCTCTGGATGGACATTTGATTTTATTGTTAGCCTGTATAACTTAGCACCAAATGACTCACAGGACAAGATAGGTGGTGTTCTTTAATCTTGTGTTAAGTGGGTTTGTATGAAAACGTTTTCATTATCATGACAGAATGTGGCTGAAAGCTTTGACAAAATCAGGTCTTCAGTGGCACAAAAAAGTTTTCTGTAGGAACTCTCAATTTTTAATTAAAACTGAACACTGAAAATCTCTTTAATTTTTTTTTTATTTTATTTTAAGAGATGAAAATTCCCTTAGAGAACCCATGAAAAGGATTTTGTTGTTCAAGTTTTTGGTTGGAGAGAAAGTGAGGCTTTCTACTCAGCTCTGCAATGAATGCAGAGGTGGTGAAGCATTGTGGCCTGAGCTTCAGATACGAGAGGGCAGTGGATATGACGGTTGAAGGTCCAAGTTCTACCACATTTTCTTCTGGAATTAGTTTCTTTCTGGCTCCTTGGCTTCTTTCACCTGTGAGTGCTTGTAGGTTGCAGGTTGCTCAGGCTTGCTTCAGCATGAGGACTTAATGTTCACAGTGTTAGTAAATAGATGAATTCCTGTAATAAATGAAGTCTGTGATAAAAAATATATGTTGCAACATAGACATTCCCTCTTACCTTAATTGCCTGTGATGATGGGCTGGCCTTTATGCCCCAAGTGTGGAGTACACAGCAGAGTGTGTTCCCATTGTAGGAGTAGGCTAGGATTCAGACTAAATACCTTTATTTTGTCTCTGTTTCAAGTTTCCTATAAATAATGCAACCAGCACATTCGAAGAAATAATATCAGAGCCACCCTGCAAATATCAATGCTTGAAAATGTTCTGGAGTTTTCCCTATGTTGATGTGAAGCTAATCCCATATTTTAATTTAATGGGAAACAATCATCTATGTAAATACCTCGAGTCACTCTGGCTTATCAAGTATTGTGATGAAATAGGAAAAGGGGTTGTATTTTAAAAGTGAAGATTCTGGCTTTTTAATGAGAATGAGTGGGATTTAATAATTCCTGGCAAGGTAACAGCTTCCTTGTAACTTTTATTTCTCCCCTGTTTATTATCTGGCTAAAATAAATTTATGGTTCTGCTTCATAACAGCTCCAGAGGCTTAAAAAGGACTTTGACTTGGACAGCTAACTGCTGCAGGAGAGAACAAAGAAGCCCAAACTCTGATCCCTTGAACTTCCAAAAGGCCCTTTGAAAACCTTCTGAAAACATACTGAGAGCTGCTAGGACCAGTCAGCTGCGTGGGAGAACCATGTAGCGAGAACTGTGTGCTTGACTCCTTTTGCAGGAGCTAGGACCACCTACAGCATGGCACTGTGGCTTTTCTTTCCCTGCCCCCGTGCACCGGGGTGTGTGTGTGTGTGTGTGTGTGTACATGTGGATGTTGAATAGAGAGATCGCAGAGGCAGAGAGAGGCTGAGAGGGGGTGCTGCAGCTGAGTGGCATCACTTGGAGCAAGTGGCTGTCTTAACCTTTGTGATTCTGGCTGATATTTGTCTTGCATGATGACAGAAAAGGATTAGAGAAATGACTGTGCTGTGGGTACACATGAGGGTGCTTTTTAGTGGATGATCTTCAAGTACTGGAAAAAGCAAGATGATTATTAATAGGGTGGGCAAGGAATGCTCAGGCACTGATGAGCTGCTGTAGTTCCAGTGATACACACGTTTGGAGGCCAGAGTGTGGGATATACCTCTTCTCCTCAGCCGCTTTACAACTTTCGTCCATGAAGAAAGCCAGAATCAGAAAGTCTGGTTCTTGGTTACCCTATTTTTTTTCCTTAGGAACCATTTCTGCTTTACCATAAAAGATTTGTACTGGAAATCTGAAGTCCACAATGTAAAACAAGACCTCGCCTTCCCTGTACCCTTCTATCCCTGAAATGAAGACAAAGCGAGTAGGCCGCGGTTTGTCCCCAAGCACTGTCATAAACCTGGAATCATTCAGCCAAAGGCAATGGAGTTTATTTCCAAGTCGCTGAAAATCCATCTGTTTTCCAAAGAATCATTTAATCTCTGGGAGAGAGAATCTTGCAAGGTTAAAGACTGCAGGTGCAAGGCTGCCTTTCTCCCACTTTGTAATAGGATACAGTTGGGGTGGCGGGCTTAAAAACAAATGTTAGTTCTTTGTGGCACACATCTGAGTGGGTGATGCGAGTGAGCTGAATTCAGGCTCAGTTTAGTCTGCTCTTGTGTAGTATTCTGCAGACCAAGTGAGGCTGTAACATGAAGTGGTGGTGTGTGGAACAGGGCCTGGGGGAGCTGCAGGTTGCTGACAGTTCCTCTGGTTATTAATGGCCATAGCAGAGGCTCACAGGTTCTGAGAATAGACTCTGCATTTGCTTTAAAGGAGACAGCTGACAATGGTGTTTGATATAGCAATATATCTCTGCCTGTCTTTTGATTGACAGTGACACAAACTCGCTCTCCTCCCAGCCATGGCTTAAACCCACTGACATTTACAGCAGAGCTAACTTCTCCAGTCTAAGTTTAGATGATGATTTTTGTGTTTGTCTAATAAGATAAAAAGCAGGAGAAGACATCTGCAAGTAAAAATGGAACAGGAATTCCAATTCGTGATCAGAATCTGGAAGAGGGAGGCACGCAAGTGTTTACATGGTCTGTTTGCTGTGGATCCTTGTTTAAGATATTCAGGTGGTGAAGAATTATTACCCTCTTTGACACTTTTGTTTTCCTCTCTGGAAATACGCGGTAAATATCCATAACTTGGGGGCTATTTGTTTGGGTTGTCTTTTAGGGGGAAGGGTGTGGGGGGCAAGCTGCACTTGGAGCTGGCTGGTAGCCTTAGCCCCACCTTTGCACAGCTGATGACACATTTGTGGGTGTATGTCCATAAGCCATCTGGAGATAGCATGTGATCTTAGCTGACTGCTGAGATTTCAGTTTCCGTGCATCCGTGTTACATGTTACCCTTTAAAAGGCTTATCCTGTTGGTGAAACCCCCCAGAGGGAGAACCCCTTCCCTCCCTCCCTCCCCTCCCACAGCAGCCAAGCCCAGCAGAACAGAGCTGGCAGTGCGATTCTCAGCCCTGCCTTAAAGAGTCAGCACTGTCGGCCGAGTCTGTCCCATTTGGTCCCGAGCATGTAGTGCCAAAGCACTGCGTGAGTGAGAAAGCAGGTCCTTGTCCAGTGGTGGCTGAGCAAGGGGTGTCCTGAGCCTTTCCGTAACTTTAGGCTTTTGAATGGTGGTTGAGTGGGAATGGCTTTCAGTCACTATCACTTTGAAGCCTATTTCAGATGAACAACCTAAAAGGGAATGGTTTGTTTTGTCTCCTGCTATGTTGTTGGGTCTGTAGAAGCATGACTTTCTTCTGATGCTGTCTTTGCCAAAACCTGATCAGGCAACCGGTCGTATAACCCAGATAGAAATAACTGCTTTTTAGCCGTATCCCTCAGGGTTAGACACTGTATATCCTCCACTAGATGCATGAGGGATTTGCACCTGTGTTCTCCTGGCATCGTGATGAAAAATGGACTCTGAAAGCTGGCAGAGCTCAATCTTCCATGAAAATCATGAGCATATTGGCCACATGTTTCAGGAGAGCCCACCTGTGACTTCAGACAGCACTCACAGAGTTACTTAGGCAGAGAGATTTGATGGCAAATACTGTCTGGAGAGGCCATCCGCACAAGCCAGATAAACCTATTTCAGAATAACTCTAGCATATTTAGAAAAGTGATTTCGGCCATCCATTGTAGGGAGGGAAGCTTCTGGTTTTGGCCCCTTTCCCTTCTGAATGAAGGGCAAAAGTATTGCCAGGGCAGAGGGGCTTGATTGCATCAGCTTCTTCAGGACCCTCTGTGTCAGCAGTCCACACGTCGGCGTATTTACCTTAGCTCGCTTTCAAGTTCCTTGTCAGGAACAATTGAATACTTGCGATAGGTGGGAAAAGATTGGCTGGAAAGGGTTTTCTTTTTCCATTCTTTTTCCTCTGTTTCTACTTCCCTCCTTCCTTTCAAGCTTGCAAAGCTACGCTTATATAAGCAGTGCTAGGAATGTTTTAAACTATCACTTGATATCTGTCAAGTGAGCTGCATCTTTTGTCTCCAGGAGACCTGGGGATTTTCAATTCTGTGTGCTTTGCAATCCTTTTGCCCTTTGCTATGCCAGACACATGGTCCAGACTCATTCTTGTTAGTATGATTATGTACTGCAGCAGTTCCTCAAGGCAAAACCCCAGAGTGAAGATCCCACTGTAATCAAGTGACTCTGGAACAAGAAAGACCTCTTGCCTTGAGGTTGCATGCAGTGAGCTGTGATGCAAGCAGACTGGGCGTGCAGCCTCATTGATGCGGTAATCATGACTCCTGGCTGCCTGGATTTGGGATTTTCTGGGATGTGGTATACTGGTGTCCCATCTGATTAAAGAGATTTTTCTGAGCCACGTCATAACGTGCCTTCCTGTTGCTCTCTGTGCAATATTCTACGGCACTGTTTTAAATGATTACCTTTGCATTGTTTCCTAGCCCTGTTTTTAATGCTGATGTATGGTGCATAGCAGGAGTAGAAGCAGGACTGAAGGTCTTTTAACAGACCCCCTATTGAGTTACAGTGACAGTGTTTCCTCAGTGTGCCTCTCCTTTGGGAATGACAGCTCATGTCCACTTGTCTGTAATATATTCAGCATCTGTCGCCACCCTTCCAGCCAGGAGCTGAGCGGAGAGCCTTCCTGTCCAAGACTGGTAACTGAACTCTGAGACTGCTGTCAAAAATAAAAGCTGCTGAGCTCAAATCAGATCTGGTTATCTGAGAACTGGGAACTGTGTGAAGGGCAGAAGTGACTGAGTTGATAAGTAGGAGCACTTAATGTTTTGCCTTGGTTGGAAGATCTTGATGTGAAGGTTTGGGAGGGAAGGGTGAACATGAAAAACTACTGTCCTTGAATTGCTGTGGCTTGTACCTTGCTTCCCTGGGGGTGCTGAGAGATTCTATCATTAATGAGAAGTGTTTTGGAAGGGTGTTCCAGGTTTGAGGATACAGCAAACTTAATGCTGCTGCTCTAGCATATGAAGAACCCTCTCTCCTGCACCCTGTTCTGAAAAAGGAGGGGGGGGGGGAAAAGAGAGAGACTTCTTTAATTTGAAGCTCCTCTTTCATTCTCTGGGTTTGTGTGCTGGATTTGCAGCTACAAATGCTCAGCAAACTCTTCTGTCTGGTGCAAGTGTGAGAGCTCTTTGGCACAGCACTCTTTCTGCCCTGTAGTGATGATGTCAGCTGAGGGACTCCCCAAGATCAGAGCTGTGGTAGATGAGGTAGGCTCTTTAGGCTGGCCTTTCCCATCATGACCCAGAGTATCAGATGTATCTTCTGCCACATAAGAAAATGATGAGAAGTCTGCGCAGTACCATCAGATGGGAAGAGGGGGGCAGCTGAACTTGTCATGCCGTCACCTGCTACAGGAGCACATGCGTGACTGGTGACATGGCAATAGCATCGCCTTTCACGCTGTCAGTAAATCCGTGCCTGATGTAGGGAGGACAGTGAAGTGTGAAAGCCCTGTTCTCCACAAGTGTGGCATCAGGCACTATGTAATTTGTATGTACCTGATAATTATGTTAGGCATCCTTGTGTCCCTTGCCTTTAGATTGTGCTTTGGGGAGGAGAGTCTGAAGAGTTCTGGATCTGACCTTTGGAGCAAAGGAATTGTTTGCAGCCAAGCAGTCCTGACTTAGTCTTTCCATGGTGCCTTTCCACTGAAGATTTCAAAGCTTAGCATCCATCTTGCTGATAGCTAGTGAGAGCAGAGCAAACATATCTGATGTGGATGTACTCACAGTAGATGTTGTAGGGAAGAGAGGACTTGTGCTTAGCAACCTTTTCTTAAACTCTGAAGAAAATCTGGGGGCTGGCCCTATGACTTAAAGTATCTGTTGACTTTTTCAAATGTCTTTCAATGGTTGGCCACCTAGAGAGCGTTATTGTAGGGTCTTTCATAAAATAAGCCTTCCAAGTTTAACACTCCTTGCAAGGTAGTTTAGTTTTTTCTTTTCCCAGGACAGCTAATAAAAAATACTGGCCATCCTACTGTTTGGGGGAGCAATTCTATCTGTGATTTTGTTCCACTTAAAATGTTACATAAAATAATTAAAAAAAAAAATAGTAGTGTGTTTGTGGTGTAGTTCTTAAATATATCCCAGGGATATTTGGAAGGTCTGAGTTTTTTCCTTTAAAACTTAAATGGATCCATTTAAAAGCACTATGAGCAAGTTTTTTCCTTAAAGCACTATCAGGCATAAAAGTGAGGGAGCACATATAGAACTTGCCTGTTTCCCCAAAGAGTTTGTTATTTATGGGCTTTTTGCCAAAGCAGATGCCATGCAGAATTGGCTGAGCCTCTGGGTTTTACTTCCACTTGAATGTCATCTTTATCTCCTTCTTTAGTGAGACTGTATGAGGCTGGAATTAGTGCACATTAGCTGCACTGTACTTCCTGTGCCTTTTGGTTTCAGAACTCAGATTCCATGCCTCAGAGAAAGGATGGTTCTCAGCTTTCCACAAAACGGCAATGTGAATCCATCAGCCTTGCTGAGATGTAGATGTTGTGGCCTAGTTTCATGAGAATTAGAGTGCTGAGCCTTAGGAATGAAGTGAATGACTATGAACTGTTTTTAAAGCATCTCTGTACTGGCTGGGTATCTGTACAATGCTCATGAAACTGTCTGGATGTCAATATGCTGTGAGTCCTATGTAAGAGGTGGAATAAATCATCTGTTAATTCTGGTTCCTGATGATATCCTCTGGGAGCTTGGAGAAAGTACCAAAAAGAAGAGGTTTAAATCAGTAGATGATCTTTCCTTCTCAAAGCAAAAAATACCAAACTCTCTACAGTCCTTTTGGCTCGTATTCCCTGTAGTAAAGGCAAATTTCGGAAACCTCTGTGCATTCATTCACGTTTTCACTGATCAGATGCTTCTCATGTGGAATGCAAAACTGTTTGCAAAGTAGCTGTAGGAAACTGCAGAAGTGTTACAGGGAGTGTTTGGTGGAGGCAGGACGGGCAGCTGATAGGTTTAACCTTGGCTTCCTCCCTATTCAAGTGGTGTGGGTTTAACCTTGGCTTCCTCCCTATTCAAGTGGTGTTTGCCAAACAGTGTTGAATGTGTGAGGTACTTATATGGTCAAAGATGGGAGGATAAAAGGACTCTCTCATAGTAGCTTGAGAGATATTGCTCCTGTAACTGTAAGCATAAAGTTCAGAGAACGAAGAGATGGCAAATGTTGGCTTGTTATTCTCGGAGTGCTCCATACGGTGTGGTAGATTAAGGAAACAAAGGAGTGCTCCATGCCTAGGAGAGAAGAGGATGGACCATGGAAATCAGTGAGCAGACAGCCACTTTGGAGCCACCCTGCTTCTTGACCAAAACCCCAGTTCCCTAGTGGGTACTAGCTAAAATGCAAGCTGCAACCATATCTTGTTTTGTATTTATTAGATGTGCCAACTGACAGTGGAATCCCAGTGCTTAGACCTCTATGCAAGTGTGCTTCCAGGTTTCCCATAAAAAATATGCCCATAGTTAGATGCAAAGAGAGGAAAGCAATTTATTAGTTCCTTAGAGACTGGAGATTTCAGTCTTCTCAGTGGGTTTTTAACTTACTGTTTTCAAGATATGATTGTATACTTAATCTCTTTGAATATGAAAATTTCACCTTTTGGAGGAAAACGTTTTGCTCAGGAGATGGTGGAGCAGGAATGAGTTAAACGGAACATATTCACCTTCATGCTTGGTCCTAAACAGACAGAAACTTGTGCCAGCCAGGTATGAAGCCCTTAGTCTATCCTGTTGTGCTGCCCCTTTTCCTTCCTTCCTACTCTTTCTTTAGGTTATTTGTTGACAATACGCTATAGTTAGACAGTGTTAGCAGATCCTGGTAACCCAGGCTTCCCAGAGAGAGTGGTGTTAAGGCAGGGAAATGTCAAAGCCCAATTTAGAAAAGAGATTTGATCACAGAATGGAAATTGAAAGCAAAGCACTGAGCACTTCCCTCAAACAGTTGAGTACTGTAGGTAAGACAGGAATGGGATGGGGGGAACCTACAGCAGGAAAACCAGAAACAAAGGGGTCCTGTTTGTACTGATCCTTGGAGATGTCTTGCTGAGATGAGGAATGGACTCAGCAGATATTATTGCAGTTGCTGAGGGAGTAGTAGAGATGGAGGAAGAGGTAATTTCGGTGATGAAAATCATTCTGGCCCTTGCCCTAGTGCAGGAGATTGACTAGGGATTCTGATCCTGTGTACCCAGTTCCAAGAGGGCTCTTCAGGTTGGACATAGAGCTGCCTGCTGTCATGGAAATTTCAGCTCACAAAGCAGGACAGCAGTTCTCCTGGCATAGCATGTAAGCTAACCTCTTGGGCTCCAGGTGCAGGTATAGTCTGAGATCTGCTAGACTCACAGAGTGACTGTTGGGGGGAAGGAGAGTCTCTGGATGCTGTGCACACTTGGTAATTTCGCTACCCTATGTTGTGCCCCAGCACCATTCCTTATCGTTAGGCTGTGGGGTGGGCATGGGAGACCAACCAATGTGGGGAGCTAAAGTACCCAGATCTTTCTCCCTCCCCTTATTTGCTGTCCCGTATGTGGGCTGAACATGTCTGAGAGTAGGCCTGATTCTATGGTCTTAGAATGCTGAATAATGATGTGAATAGCTGTGCTATAAGTAATGAGAATCCCTTGGTCAACAGCCTGTAGCTTGAGAAGAGCCCCCAGAGTGATCCAAGCACTGGAGGAAGCACCTTAAGAGTGAGGGATTTAAAGAATTTGCTTGAATTAGTTGTCTTCATAATGAAGATCATGAAGTAATTTTAAGTACCTTCACAGAGTACAGAATGAAAGTATGAAATATTTTTTGTGATGCTGCTATTGTAAGAAAGCAGAATGATATCCTCCCTGTAATATTACTGATTTACATGTTTCTGACCTTGGTTTTGAGCATTTGGAGATGTTTTAGTGTAGCAGCTAGCTCACTTTTGACTTAGCCTTGAGGACTGGCTGACCATCATTCCAAGTTACCAGACTTGGAAAAAGTCCTGTACCTGCTGTGCTTATTTCTACATCTTTCTTGTTTTTCACTTGCCTTGCAGAGATCAGAAACAGGTATATTCATAAGAGATTAGCTTTAGCCTGGTGAAGCTTGTTGCCTTGAAGTCCTTCTGAGGCTGTTACAGAGAAGGTTTCTCCAGAGAATGATTCAGAACAGCAAAATGGGCTCCTGCTTTTTCCTACTGACTATAAAGTGAGTGAGGAGGATGAACCTTATGAAGTCACCCGATATGACCATCCTTAGTCATATTAAACTCAAGAAGCGTGTCCTAAAGGTGCAGTTCATGGTGAGACTGCTCTTTTGTAGCTATCAGAGACAGTCATTTGGGATGAGCTTTCAAGGCAATGCAGTGGGACTCTTGCTCCTAAAGATATTTTGCAGAATAGTGCCACTCAGGAAAGGTAGCAGTGACATGTGTTTCTTTGATAAGCTGTACTTGCTATTATGACTTAGTCATGCTTGGATATATGTTGCACTTTGACAGTGATGTGGAGGAAGGAATGAGGTCTTTTGGGGGAGGTTATTTGTTCAGGGGCCAGGAGATTGAGCTTCTGTTGCTGTCACCTTCAGGATTTGGGAATACCAGCTTTGGAAGGACCTTACAAGATCCATCCCCTGGAAGAGTGGAATCAGTCCCGCTTAAATCACTCCTGAGGTGCTTGTATAAATTCTGTCCGAAGTCATTCAGTAGTGAAGGATCTCCATCTCTTTTAATGCTTTAAATTCTTCACTGTTACCATGTCTGTATTTTTGTGGTGTTGAAATCTCAGAACATCCAATATGGCCACAGAAATTTTTTTTTAGGTGTTGGGTTTCTTTTCTTAAATTTGGTTTTAGAGTATGGCCAAGCAGGCACACTCTCACAGACTTTTCTTGGAGAAACACCTTTGAAAATCAGAAACAAGGTACCTTGAGCTGAGCACGGAAAAGAGAACAATGTGGTCATCTCATTTCTTAGTACCTCTGTTTCCCATTTGCCAGCTGGAGATGCCAGGGATAAATCTGTTCACTCTGTGACATGCTGAAGAAACACTCCTCTTCATAGCTGGATTGATATGACACTTGGACACAGATTCTCCAGGTCACACAGGAAGTCTCTAACAAAACCCTGATTTCCCAACTCATGGTCCTATGACTGAGGCAATGTCCTGTCTTTGCAGGCTTTATTGAATCTTGTTCAACAGATAAGAGAACAAGTAGTGCTCTGTCTGCACTAAGTGAGGAGCTGCCCTTTCCCCATCTCTGTGATCCAAGGGTCTTGCTGATTGCTCAGCCCCAGGAATAATTTTCTCAATTTAAAATGCAGTGTTAAGACATTTGGAGTTTCTTCCTCTCAACCCCCATCTGCCTTTGTCCGCTTGTTTCAAAGAAAGACTTAATTGTGCTACGCTTAGATGAGGAGAACCAGGCTGTCTTCCAAATGGACCTAGAGGCAGGAAAAAGGGCAGCAGAACATGCCCTATTCCTGGGGAGAGTCAAAGGGGAAGTAAGCCTGCCACTTCCATTCTTGTTTCTCTCCCTGAGTCCGAGTGGAAAAAACAAATTGTTCCATGAGCACAAATCTACTTCATTGAGTAAGTCACATTTCATTTGGGCAGAGAAGAAACCAGGCTTAAACAGCTTATGAAATTTTCTTTGTTTTTATTTTTTTAAGCTGTGTTGCTTTGTGCTTTCCATCTGATTTAGGTACTGTTCTCTTCTCCCTCTCTTCCCAGTGTAATGTTCTCCATGGAAGAATGAGTTGCAGTATGAGATCAAAGATTTGTTTGTTCTGTTCAGCTTGCTAATTGACCCATTGACATATGCCACTCTGGCAATTCAAAATTAGTCACAGTATTTACTGCCTCTTTGCCCAGTTGGTAGTTGGAGGCTCCGGAGAGAGCTGGAGATACTGCCCTGGGATTAGCAGATACAGTAGGAGTCAGAGGCATTTGTGAAGGGAGCAGAGATGAGGGGATGGAGGGGTTTAGGAGCATAAGGCCCATATCCATAGGGTGTGACCGCAGCTCCTCTGATACAGTGGAGAGTAAGCTGTGGACCTTCAGGACTCATTCTTTCTGGTTGTGGGCTTAACTCCCACTTCCTCAGGACTGAACCACCCTAAATTCAGGTGTTTTGGATCCAAATTTAGCTCCATTTGGGATCTGAAAGTCAGATTGACTTCTTGCTCATCACCAGCATTTTCTAAACTGACCTATGGCCTGGATGACCCTTATGCCATGAAAACTGGAGTTTTATTAGGTTACTGGTTCATGTAGCGTGCCTGTGTGGGGCACGCTGAGAATATTCAGGTTTTCAGGGCTCTTACTGTGGGCTGCATTATACAGTTGGAGTATATTTTCCTATTAGAAAGCAATAAATATGAATCCCTTAAAGCTGCTTTTTAGAACAGAGCAGGGCTGAATTTTAGTTTGTCTGATGCTGCTGCTTGGCACTAGCTGTTACTATGTTGTCAAAGTTTTTGCTCTTAATGGTGATGGCTGTTGTGCGTCAGAGAGGTTGTTGGTCACAGAACTAATATCCTGTCTGTGTGTCAGGTGCGCAAAACAGAGCACAGGAAACTGCGCTGTGCTAAGCAGTGCAGGGGTTTGCCTCTTGGGAATGCTTCCTGCTACCAGGATAAAAGAGGTTAAACTGCAGACAGATGAGATCACTCCTTTTGAATCCTCCTACAAAATAATGTTTTTCAAATAACACCCAGTCATCTTGTGAATTGTACCCTCTTGATTCTGGGGATTACCTGTAGCTCAGATTTCCTTAGACAAATTTTCTGTGTTGCTGAGAGAACTTATAGTTTTCAAAGGCTATTGCATGCCTTTACGTCTAGCAGAATGCCAGATTTCTGTTAAAGAAGAATTTCCAGATTCCTCTGTCATTTTATCTGTGGTATCTCACTTCCCTAAACATATCAATTCAAATCTTATTGCAAATAGTCCTACCTGCAACAACAGGATTACAAATACATTCCTGATGTGAAAAGAGTGTGGGTTCTCTTTTGGTTTTGTTTGTTTTGTTTTAATAACAGTTAACATTAATGCTTTTAACATTTCTGTCAAACTCTGAATCTCCTTGTTCATTGTTGCTTTTATTTAAACAAAGGGAAAACTGAACGGAGTTTTGGCTGTGTTTGGAGACACTGGAGTGCTTAGTCAGGTGCCTGTGGTCCTAGTTTGCCAGAAACACGGAGCACCTGTAGGTCTAGTTGATAGTCAGGACAGATCTGGGTTCTGAGCAACACTGCAAACCAGTGTTTAAGTGCTTAAATACATGTTAGGTCCCTGAAGCAAAAAATGTTGGCTGGGGTGACATCCCCATCATGTCATAGTGAATCTTTGGGTGAGCCAAGATTAGAACCCACAGCAATGCTGGAGTCTTAAGCTGAAATCCATCCCATAATGTGTTTTGTTAAACTGCCTCATTGGTACAAAGTATTCCTTCCTTCATCCTAGCTTGCACCTTCTGCTTTCTTGAAATGGTCACTTTCCTTGTGCAGGGCTAGGACTTCTCAGGTCAAGGGCAAACCAAAGAGCCTAGCCATGGCTGCTTCTTAATCCTTTAAATGCCAGATCCATACCCACTGCCTGGTGTGGTTTGCCTCCAGACAGCAGCTGACAGATCACACCCTTTCCAATCTGCCCTGAGATCTGGGAGCTGTGGTGGGGTCCTGACTCCTACCCGGATAAATCTGCTCCATTAATAGCTATCAAAGAGCCTGAAGTTTCCATCCGAACTTTATCTGGCTTTGCAATGAGCTGGGGGATTAAAGACTGTCACAGGGGGAAGGGAGGGGAGCAGCCGTGGCTCACCCGGAATAGCCTGACCTATGACGGCACTTGCCCAGCCTGGGGAGAGGAGTTGTCCTGTGAGCTCATGGGTTATTAGCAGAGTGAATGGACATGCCTGCAGTCAACAGCACACCCAGGGCCATCTGCTCCATCCCCATATGGTTTTTGGGGTCTGGAGGGACCCATTAGTACAACTTGCCTGTGTGGGAGCAGGGAGCAGGTTTGAGGGCCAGCCTTGTGGAGCTATGACTTTAAACTGCTCAAATGACTTTTGGATTAGACCTATGGGCTGGTTCCATGGGGCAGAGTTGTGTTTTGGGGAGAGCTGTATGCAAAGATAACCCGCTGCCAAGCTGCAGCGCGGAGCTGCGGTCTCTCCACTGTGTCATGGGAAGGAATGAGGGGGATGATGGGCTGTGTGGCTGGGACTTGCATATAATAGGGCCTGTGTGTGTGTGGCGGAGGGGGCACAAGCTCTCACATAGGAGATGAAGAAAATAGAGGGAAGTCAGAGCATTTCTCATAGTCTCTCTCTCTTTCTCTTGTTACGTGTTTTGTTTTCCTTGCCTTGTTTCTCTGCTAGCGTCCCCCTACTCCTCTGTTTTACCTGCCCCATCTCCCCACTGTGGGAAATGTGCAAGGTTTCTTTATCAATTCCTTCCCACCTCATTGAGCTCCTCAGCTGAGTGTAGCTGTTCCCGCAGAAGTTTTTTTTCCTAGAGCTGGGCAGTGAATTCCCAGAGCTCTTGGGAATGCCAGGTGTTTTGCAGGACTTGTGCAGAGCCCCTCAGCATAGGGGAACAAGATTTTTCCAGCTGGCTGGATGATCCCAAACTCTGTCTGTTTGTCCCCATTAGAAGCTGTGGAACTGCAAATCGGCTTCCTGGCCACATGGGAAGCAGGCGTGCGGGCCATCCCAATGAACAGTCTGTGGGTACTGATCAGTGTTTTATACCCAGAGTCTGTTCTAAACCTTTGACCTCTAGCAACATACTCCAGATTCCTTTTGAGTTAAATGGTCTCCTTTCCTTCCCTCCAGGCCTCAAAGCATCATGTTGTCTCCTGATTAGCCAGACAGATGTATCACCCCATAAAAAGCTCCTTTTTATCTGCAACAATTCCATTGATCTTCGTATTGGGAACTTCATTCCTCCTTGGAATTTGCAACTTCCATTCTTGCTGAGTATCGCTGATGCGTGCTTCTGTTGTGTTGGTTGTCGTCTTGTGCCCAACATGTAGAAAAACCATCCTTTAGACGGCAAATCCTTGCTCCATAGGTCTGGTAGTCTCAGGGAGTACAGTTGAACATCTGACCTTTGAGCAACATCTTTTCTGGCAGTGATTCACCATACCACCTGAGAAAGATGAAGTTGGGCTGAATCCTTTTCACCTCTTGGAATGGTAGAGAAACGTGTAGCCCCATCAACAGCAGTGGACCTGTGGCAGGCACTTTCCTTCACTGGAGCAGAGGCACCACTGGCTGTTGTACAGGGCTTTGCCTGTCCAACCAACGTTGCTTTTCCTCTGCTCTCCAACAAGCTCCTGTGTGCCAGGAGTTGAAGAGAAAGAAGTGAATGTTCATGCTGTATGCATCCAGCTACCGCCTGCCAACCAAGCACGTGAGGGACTTGTAGCTACAGTGTTTATTGCTATCATTTGAACTGCAGAGAGTTGTGCCTCTAACTTTGGAGGTTTTTGGATCAGTCCTTGATTACGAGCAGGGCAGCGTTCATCTGTATGTGTCAGTTTTTTCCTCCCCATTTTGCTGATCTTGAAAACCTCAAAGATTCCTGGAAGTGAAGGGAGGATGTTGAACAGAGGGAGAATGAAAATGAGTGGCTCCGTCCTCAGTGCCCAATCCCAGCCTAAATCCTAAATAAATAGACTCATGAGCCAGGTGCTAAATGTCTGCACTGATTTATCATGCCTAGCTCTAGGGTGAGTTACTGCAGCCAGGAATGAGCCAGGAAATGTGTTTGCTTATATGGGGGAGAGGAGAGTTCAGATTGGCTACAGAGAGATAGCACAAATATCCTTAGCCCTGGCCATGTGATAAAATGAGAGTGTGGCAATAGATGAATGACATCCTGTTGACTGGACCTTCTCAATGCCCTTTTGGGAACAAAAAAAACAAAAAACAAACCCAAACTGATTCTCACCCTGCAGAGAGAAAATCCTCCTTACATCTTCTGAAGAGATCCACTTGTGGCAATGGGAGTTGGCAGAAGTTGCTTTGGGTGACTGTTGTGGCTGCCTGGTAGTCCCTTGGAGTGGCTGGTCTGGGGACAGTTACTAGTGGCCTTCTTGTAGATCTGATGGTGATAACCTACGCCAGCTTCTCCACCTTGGTAGTCCTCTCATTAAGAGGGACTGAGCGTGATGCTTGAGACATCTGTGGATGAAGGCCTGCTGCTGAAAATGACTTCTGTTTTTGCAGTGCTATCTGCCCCTCTGGCAGCCATGTGCTTCCTTTTCAAGGTTTTCCCTCAGCACCCTTTTTAGCTCCCTCTAGCTCTCCAGAACCTCTTGCAAGTGAGGACTGAGTGGATTTTTCTATATTTTTACTGGCCTTGGGAGACGAGGCTTTATTTTGAGCACGGTCAGCTTTTATTTTTGCTTAACAAAGATGTTGTTCATCAAGCATAACCAGCTACAGTTTGCATCCTTGTGTCCCTGCTGCTAGAGTTGCTTGGGGCACAGCAAATAACTGCTGCCCTCCTCTGCAGCTGTACTTTGCCTCACTCTCTTATGATGGACCTGCCTTCCTGTCCAGAAAATGAAGGGCTTTGTTCAAAGCCCTTGAGCTGCCCACTTAGCTGTACAGAGAGATCATTAAAAGAGAGCTGTGATTAGGAAAGTAGCCTGATAAGGATTTTATGCGGGCTGTGGGGAGCTGTGCTGTGCAGAGAGGCTGTGAGAGGGACAGGGCTGGCTGCCCTGACACTCTCGAATGTGACACTCGGAGTGGGATAGACTCATGGCGTAAGATCCCAAATTGCTTTCAACAGCCAGCTTGTGCCAAGCCTGTGCATAGTAGGAAAAGGAAGAAAGAAGGTGGGACTTTCCCTGCTTCAGCCACCTTCTCTTTCTTAAGAAATCGCTGAATGGCTTTCCATGTTTGAGGCTAAACAGTCGAGCTGTTCCAAGACCAAAAAATAAAAATAAATAAATACTGTCTGGACCAGAGTCTAGCATTAAACCAGGATGAGTGTAACCACACAACAAAAGGCATTAGGAATGTGGTTTGTTTCTTGTTAGTCCAGGAGATGAACAACTGTGTCAGTATTGCCTTGCTTGCAGGCTGTGTTAGTGTTAGTGTTAGACCAGTGAAGGGCAAATATGGGTCATGCTCTTCTGTACCGCGAAATACAACAGGTCTGAGTTCATCCTGACTCATCTCTGAGCCCTTTTTTCAAACTGTGACTCGGTGGAGAAATATTCCAGAAATTCTGAGTGCAGGAATAAGGGAAACTTTTTAACCTTTCTTCTTTCTGCCTCATGAGCAAAAAGCTGCAACTTTTCACAACTTCATTTCTGCTTTGTAATATCTGTTTTTTGAAATCTCCTGTCTTTTTCCTCTCTTTCTGCAGGTCCTTCAGAAGCTTGGGAAAGCAGATGAAACAAAAGATGAACAGTTTGAACAGTGTGTGCAGAACTTCAACAAACAGCTGGTAAGATAATTGGAGATATGTAATTACACACTGTTTCAATATTAGTTCCCAGTTGTCTGCTGTAGTATGCAATTAAAACCCATTAAGTTAAATGAGGCCATAGTCATATAGAAGTGACCTACTACTCTTAACTCACTTATGTTCACTTATGAGAGATCACACTGATGTCTCTTTCAATGTGCCTATCACAGAGTGAGTGAGAGTGTATGTTAGAAAATAATACTTGTTCTAGACCCAAGGTTAGCAAAAAGAAATATTTCAACCAGAACACTTTCTTCAGTTAACAAATGCTTTGTAATGTGAATTCTTCCTGCTGGGCTGGAAGTGGAGACACAAGAGCAACATTGTGTCTCTGAAAGATGGATAGGAGGAGAAACTGATTAGAAATGGAAAATAAAATGGAGCAGGACAGATTCACTTTCCTAAACATAATGAAAGGCAAAAGAGAAACAAACAAAGCAAATGATGAAAAGGGAACGTACTTTCAGGGCTGATCAAGCTCTAAAACTAACTTACTCTTCCATCCTTGCACGACCACAGTGTCAAGCCTGAGCCATTATTCTTTTGCATGTGTGCTTCATCCCTATATTTTGGCACACAAGTATTTTTACAGTGTAGCCTGTATTTTTTTTCTTTTGCTTAGACAGGGGTAGGATTATATCTTGAACTGAGTGTGTTCTGTACCTGGAACTTTCAGCCACTGAAATGAGGGGAAAAGGTTACTTACTGTAGGGGATTTTCAGAGCTGGCTGTGGCTAAGGTGGTGTTTGATGTTAGGGGAAGTGTTGCTTGTCTGTTTCCTGGCAGGGAGTGCACACCAAAACTCAGGTGGTGCTAGGAGTGGGAAAGGCAGGGAAAAGAAATCCTTCAGACCCTTTGTACCCTGACATATTTTGGGCCTTTTTCTGGAGCTGTTAATGGCAGCTGCTTCTCATCTGTTAAGACTCAGCAGATGTGATTCTGCTGTGTCCCAAAACCAGCTGAGAAGGGATTTACCACAGCTGAATGCAATGAAAACCTTTCAGTCTAACTTTGAGATATGACTAACTGGAGCTGACTATAGGTTCCTGGAGACTAATGCTCATTCTCTTGGCAGTAGTAGTAGCTGTTGTTTCAGAAGTGCGTGCAATGTCTCTATAGCATGTCTACCAATGATGTCCCCTTGCACATGGAGGAGTGCAGTTTGGCTTCTTTCTGGAGACATGACGTTACCAGGTGTGTCTTTTCCATATCATTATGCAGGCTAAGCATCAGCAATCAGGAAATGGGCAGCCATTTTAAGAACAAAAACTGAAAAAAATCAAATCCAAACCTCTTGATCTGGCTGTCAGCAATGATTTCCCCCTCCCCCCCCCCCCCCAATTTCAAAAGCCGGGAGTTCCATGGTGCATTGAGAAGCCTAGTAAAGAAGCACTGTCTCTGTACCCCCCTACAGCTGAATTTCTGTTCTTATCTTGCGGGGTAGTCCATGAAATAAAATCTGCAAATGACTTATCAAAGGAACCAGAAGCTACTGTGCAATTGCTGCATGTGGTCTGTTGGTTTTGCTTTGGCCCTCAGTTCTCTTATTGCTAACAAAAATTTAACAATGTCTATTACACAGGGAAGGTCATAAGTGCGAGTTGGTTGGATTGTTAAAATGTCCAGGGCTGAGGAGTTGTTATGATGCTAAACAGGCTTGGAAAGGAACTTGAGCTGTGTGTGTGTGTATATGCACATACATGCTCTTTTTTATTTTTTATATATATATATATATAAATAAAATGTGTGTATGGTAAGGAAAGGCCACAGAAATCTCTCACACAGCTATATGAAGTGTACTGTAGTTGGAAACATAAGTCTGGAGGAAAGCTGATCTTTTGCTGTAGACTTCTTACAGAGTAGTTGTTCTCTGGTATTGGCTGGGATGTGACTGGAGGGTTATTACAACAGGAGGAAAGCTTTGAAAAGTATCCCAGGGGCATTGGCCTTGTTTGTTCAGTTGATTAGGGTCTCCTCTGACTCTGATGACTGTGTTGGGCTGCTTTGACAAATGTTCATGTGTGGGCTGTTGGCGAACGGAGGGCAGGCCTAAAAATGGTTCATTCATCTTCAACCAAGGCATCTTGTGGTTCTCCCAAATGGTGGTTGAGTGGACACAAGGGAAGGCATTGCACTTTCCAGATCTTCATTTGTTCAGGTGGGTATGAGAGCACCAATCTGAGGTTTCTGAATGGTAGAAACATTTTAGCTCAGACAGATGGATTTACTACATGACACATGAGCTTGATGTAGCCATGCTTCTGCAGGGTTACAGGGCTCCCCCACATCTCTCGAAGGCTTGACAAGCAGCACAACTGGTTCATGTGCCCCTCCCTCATGACAAGCTATCTTTGGCTGTTAACCACCAAACAAGCTCTTTGGAAGGTTCCCCCTCTCCTTCCCCACCCTCTGTGTCACTTGCTGTCAGGCACCAGTGTGAAGGTCTGTCCTAGAAACTGTCCTCACAGAACTGGGGGCAAGAGGCCTGCTGCAAAGGTGCAGGGCAGCCCCTGCCCAAGTTGCACCAGGCTTCAGCTTCTCTTCCCCAGCGTTTGAAATATACTTCACTGGGGAGAGAGTAGGAGGCTGGTGGCAGCCCTTACACCTGGCACCGCTTCATGTTTCTGCCTGGCAGAACTGCTGAGTTTTGATATGCTCAGGAGCTGTCGCTCACATGGAAGTACTGGGTTGGTTTACACTGTTTCACACCAAGCATGTGAGAGACAAGCTGCTACTGGCGCAGGCTGCATCCTCTGCCCGTCTACCAGTGTTTGGCACAGCCTTGGCCTGCAGGGTAGGCAGCGTAGCTCTGCATGCCCCTCCTGGGTTGTGGGTTTAATCTTTGCTCTTGGAGTGTAGATTTGGACAATTAAACTCAATCCTGTTTATGAGCAAAGAGGAAACGGGTTATATGTAATTAAAGCTGGGGTTATATGTATACGGGTTATATGTAATTATTGTTAGTGTAATAAAAATCGTAAGAGTCAAACCTCTGTTCATCCAGATCTCATTGTTACTGAAAAAGAAGGAATAAAAATGCAGTTGAAATTCTTTCATACCACATTTTTTAGTTTCTACCTCTTTTTCTGCTATTACACTCACCCTTCCACTGCTCCTCTGAGTCCTAACTTTGGGGGTTTCATTGTGACTGGTGGGAGTGTTGAAGTGAGTTGTCAGCATCTGGAGTCCTCTGCTGGGAGGAATGTGATGTTTGTGTTGATGGTTTCTTCTTCCTCCCTCTTGGATCCACTGGGGGTCATTTTTACATGCTTGCTAACACACTTTTTACGCCTTTCTTCATTGGTCTACAGCTCCACAAAACATCCGGATTTGCTATATATGGTGCCCTTTACATATGTTAGATACTATTTCTTTGTACTCTTTGCTACCCCTAAAAGCAACAGTTTTGTCTGGCTCCAGGTCTGCCTTTTTTAACTGACCACCAGCATTTGTAGCCATGGGGTTTCCAGCACCAAGTCTGTGCCCCATCTCTTAATCATCCCCTCTGTATGCTGCATCCTGTGTCTCCACTTTTCAAGGCCTCTTCTATCATACCAGGCCTGTATTTTTCTACACTATGTCATTATGTTAGTCATAAATATCTCATTCCACATAGAATAACTGTTTGTTACTGCTATCTGTATAAAGCTCTGGTTGTACCACACAAAGCTGAACAAAAGTAAAACAAATTAGCCTTAGATGCCTAGTCAATTAGAGAAATTGTTATCACAGCTGGGGCAAGTAAAACAAAGCTATAGCTCAAGAAAAGTTTGGGCAGAGCAAGCCTGATATGTCTCAGTCCTAAGGCCTTGCAAATTCAGTACGAAGTTTATTGTGCGTTACTGAGAACAGCAATAGTGTATGACAGGGATAGAGGACCAACGTGGTTACAGAATCTCCTGTGCAAATGCCTGAAACTGCTAATTATGTAAAAAGAGGGGTCAAGATCAGCTTCTTTCGAGTATGGAAAGCTGTGACACTTGCCCATTTTGCCCTGTGATAACAGGCCTTGTCAGTCTGTGGGGCCCTCTCAGCTCATCTCCTAGTGCAAGAGAGTGGTGAAAAGTGTTATCTGCTGTTCTAAAAATACTTGGCTCTAAATCTGTGGATCTGACCTACACGTTGCTGTTCTACCTCTCACTTAAGGGACTAGGACGAGGAAGGCCTGGATTTTGGGAGTTTACCTATACCCAGAGCAGTTTTTTTTAAGAGTCCTCAGAAGCAGCCCCTTAGCAGAGGGAGAATGTCTATGCAGGCAAGACCCCTGCTAACCCAGCAGTTTCCAGTTCAGCCCTGGATAGCAAAACAAATTTAACAGCTTGCCTAGTACCATGAGATGGGTGCTTCTCATGAGTAGTTCAGGCTTTGTGTCTTAACAGCTCTTAATTGTTTGCTGGGTGGGGGCTAACTTGGAGCTGTTGTTTTTCTTTTTTTTTCTTTTTTCCTTTATAATCCCACACCTTGTTCTTCTATCCCAACATTCATCTAATCCGGAACAAGATGTTCCCTGTACCTCTCAGGTGTGAAACATCCCTACTGATTAAAAATACCTCCCATCCTAACTACAAAACCAGTGAGGACGTGTAAGGAAGGGGTTACAATCTAATGTTAGGGTGAAAGCAGGTGAAAGCTTTTCTTTTAAAGAGGAGCAGGGGAAGGTTATAGGAAGCCTGTTGGCTATCAAGAAACCACTCTTTACTGGAAAGCACATGTTTAGCTAGTGTTCAGTGCATTTACAATAAGGTATTGTAAATGATAATAAAAAACAAATCAAAACAAGAAAGCAAACAGACAAACCTCACATCTTTCTTTCCCAGCACTGTAAATAGTAGGTGATTCATTAGGACTTTGGAGAAAGAACTCTTCCAGCCTCCTAAGCGTAGCACTTCTGTTTTTAAATATGCATCTTCCTGCATGTACTGTCCTTCACATTATACCTGGTTGTGTGGGTTAGATGAGTGGACAGTGAGGTGGATTGAGAACTGGCTGAATGGCAGAGCTCAGAGAGTTGTGATCAGTGGCACAGAGTCTAGTTGGAGGCCTGTAGCTAGCGGTGTCCCCCAGGGGTCAGTACTGGGTCCAGTCTTGTTCAGCTTCTTCATCAATGACCTGGATGAAGGGACAGAGTGCACCCTCAGCAAGTTTGCTGACGATACAAAACTGGGAGGAGTGGCTGATACGCCAGAGGGCTGTGCTGCCATTCAGAGAGACCTGGACAGGCTGGAGAGGTGGGCGGAGAGGAACCTCCTGAAGTTCAACAAAGGCAAGTGCAGGGTCCTGCACCTGGGGAGGAATAACCCCATGCACCAGTACAGGGTGGGGGCTGACCTGCTGGAAAGCAGCTCTGCCGAGAAGGACCTGGGAGCGCTGGTGGACACCAAGTTAAGCATCAGCCACCAATGTGCCCTTGTGGCCAAGAAGGCCAATGGTATCCTGGGGTGCATCAGGAAGAGTGTTGCCAGCAGGTCGAGGGAGGTGATCCTCCCCCTCTACTCAGCCCTGCTGAGGCCCCATCTGGAGTACTGCGTCCAGTTCTGGGCTCCCCAGTACAAGAGGGATGTGGCACTACTGGAGCAAGTCCAGCGAAGGGCCACAAAGATGATTAGGGGACTGGAGCATCTCTCTTATGAGGAAAGACTGAGAGAGCTTGGCCTGTTTAGCTTGGAGAAGAGAAGGCTGAGAGGAGATCTTATCAACGTGTACAAGTATCTGAAGGGAGGGTGTCGAGAGGATGGGACCAGACTCTTTTCAGTGGTGCCGAGTGACAGGACGCGAGGCAATGGGCACAAACTGAAACACAGACACTTCCATCTGAACATGAGGAAAAACTTTTTCACTGTGAGGGTGACAGAGCACTGGCACAAGTTGCCCCGAGAGGTGGTGGAGTCTCCTTCTCTGGAGATATTCAAAACGCGCCTGGATGCAATCCTGTGCAATGTGCTCTAGGTGACCCATCTTGAGCAGGGGGGTTGGACTAGATGGTCTCCAGAGGTCCCTTCCAACCTCAGCGATTCTGTGATTCTGTGTTATAGGTTCACAGAGTCAGATTACACTGTGACTGCAGACAGGGCAATATCTGCTTAAACAAGATGACGCTTGTGTGTTGAAGCATGTTGCACTTGTCTTGCTGCAATGTAAACTTTTGTGACGATTCCTCTCCGAGTAGAACAACTTCCTGCGGAGGGTTGCTCCTACATCAAGAGACAATGTGCTTTGAGTAGAACAACTTATTGTGGTCCGCTCCTACATCAAGAGACAATGTCATTGTTCCTGTGCCGAGGTTTTAAGTTAGTTCCTTAGATGGTGCAGGGGTGAGAAATGAAGAAGGGATTCAGAATTAGCCCTGGGTCTTCTATTTCTATACTAGTTTTACTTTCCTTTTGTGGAGTTATGTTATTCTGGTACACACGCTCGTTATTTCTTTCCTCTTTGTTTATATGCTTGCAATTTAATTTAATTTACTGAGCTACGAGATTTTCTTTCTGAAGATATTTAGGTTCAACCATACCTCTTTGATTCCTCTCTGCACTCCCTCAAACCTCCTGCTCTCTGATAACTGGGAAGAGGATTCATTTCCCAGATTCCAGTTTCACTGTCTTCCCTTTCTTTTTACCTCTGGGTTTAGGAAGCATCTTCTAAATGTGCACTCGAGTTGTTGAGAGTTTCTGTTCTGTATAGTACTTGACAATGTCTGTCTGCTTCTTGAGAGGTGTTTGTGCAAAATCAAGGGTATGCCTGACAGCTCCCTATAGACTGTAAAGAGTAAGTGGTACACGCACAGAGAGAAAGCAGTTGCCAAAGTTTTGGGGAAAGCATTAATGCTCAAAATAATAATAATAATAAAAAGAAACCCTTGCAGCAAGTGAGAGAGTTGCTCCACTGGTAGGCAAGGAATAAAACAAAGGAAATGCCAAAGAGGGGGCTGGATGGGGACCCCAGATACAAACCATCTAGGTGACTAGGAGAGCTGGGGGAAGAGGGTTTATGGCCAAACTGAAAAGTGGGCCTCTCTGGAAATTTATCTGCCTGCAGACCTCACAGGCTGCAAAGTCTATTCAGTCTCCTAGGTAGGCTAGGTACCTTTAAAAGGCTCAGGTAACCCTGTACGAGGTAACCAGTGTATGAGGGTGGTTGGGGGGGGGGGCAGGGTTGTGCGCTTCTAGCTTGTATGCTGTAGATAATATGCTCCTCTATTGGAAGCAAAGCCCATCGAACTATACACCTTTCTCAAGCATAATTTCTGTTCAGCTTGTTCCAGTTTGTTTTAATCAGAACAAACTGTTCTTGTGTCCCTGTAATGACTACTTGGTCACTGCGTTGTTTTGGGTAGTTTGGACGAGGGCTGAAGTAGTTTTCCTTTATTTAGAAATGCTTGACTCCTCCCTCTTATGCCTTTTTTGTATGAGAGAATAACTGTTAGTTTTCTCCTTATCTTCACAGTCAGAAGGCACAAGGCTGCAGAAGGACCTGCGAACTTACTTGGCTTCCGTGAAAGGTAAGGTCTGCGTAAACAGAGCATTTTCCCCTTTAGTGCTTACATATGCAGTGAGGTTTTCTGTAACCCATGCACTTCCTGGTGTTCCCTATCTCAGGGATGAGTTTTGGGAACGAAAAACCTCATTTTGGCAGGGGATCTCAGAATTCTTTGGGACCAGGTGGGATGGGGTTGTGCTTTCATGCCAAAAGTGGTGGTGCCATCTTAGCAGAAAAACTCATTTCCTCTGCTAGTGAAGGATGAACGTGGACAGTTTGATGTGACTACATTCTTGAGTTCCTTTCTCCTTCTGGTTACCATCCATCTCTGTGTCTTCATTAGGCATTCAGTAGGGAACAGCTTAGCGTTTGTCGTAACCCATTCAACACCTCTGAGTCCCCATCCTTCAGGAGAAGGGATAAAATGGGGGGAACACACTAATTCTCAGTTTCTAAGGCGGTTCCCTGTTCTTTCCTAGCCATGCACGAGGCCTCCAAGAAGCTGACGGAGTGTTTGCAGGAAGTTTATGAGCCAGATTGGCCTGGGAGAGATGACACAAATAAAATAGCAGAGGTAAGACTGTACAGGATTTGGGGTCCCTAGGCTTGGCCTGTCAGAGGAAATGAGCTTTGGAAGCTCTGTGAGCTGTATTCCTTCAGACATGTAGCTTTGCAGTGAGACTCCTCCCAAGCTTAGTATTGGGAGGAGGGGAAAGCTGAAGGGAGGGTGGCCTGTGTTTTCATCCATATTTGTGAAGGCAAAAATGGGACATACTGTCCCCAGATGCTTGAATGCTACAGAGAGCCCTGCGCTTATGTGCAGAAGCAGTTTTGTTGCCCCAACAGTGGCTGAACAGAGACGGTAGATGCCAAAAGAGGGTTAAGAGGCTCAACTGAATGTATTGCTTACACTCTGTGCAAAAGAAAGTGCTCTGTCTGTGGGGGCCATGGTCCTTGAAGGAAGAGATCGTTCTGGCCTTGGGCTCTGTTATAGTTATAGGCAGTACCCACTAATCTTTCCTGATTAGCTTCTAAAATGGATTTTGTAGACCTTGTTCCATGGGCTTTTCCCAGGCCTTGAGAGAAGATCTGTCTCATCAAACCATCCTCCGCTGCTTTAAGCCTTGGTCTGTCTTTGACCTCTCTAGGTCTCTGTTTTCCCTTCTCCTATGTCTGTCGCTTCCTAATTGCCATGGTATTCCTACAGTATTGCAAGCCTCAGATTCCCTCTTGTATAACGTGTCAAGCTGCTCTTTTATGTGCTTTTCTTGCTCTTCCATCAGTACATCAACACTATGTGCCTTCACTCTCCAGAAGAAAACTGTGTTGCTCTTTTTGATAGCCAGCTTGTGCCATTACAGAGCTGTTAACATTAATGCTGCCAGCCTCCCAGTATTGTTCATGTGTGTTGTCACTGCTAGCTGTGCTCTTCGTTTCGTCTTAAAGCAATCCCTTGACAATATGCAATGCTGGAGATGTTTTCCTAGATCCCTTTAGCTCTTCAATGCTACTCTCTCTGGAGATTGTTCTGTAGGAGAGATACTAGCCCAAGGAGCTGGCACGCAATGCTGCTAGAGATCTGTGGGCAGATTATAAATGAGAACTTGGAGATTTTTTACATATGGAGCAGGGAAGAACTCAAGCCTGGTTCTGGCAGCCTGCAAAGTCCAAGGCTGGCTGTGAGCTGTGCATTGCCATTGATAAATGCAGAAAGCATTTCAAATGCAATTATTTACATCATGGTATAAATCCAGAATTGCATGTCTTGTACCACTACTTTGTGCTGTGTCTGTGTTGGTGCAAGCTATGCCAGCAGCAAGGCAGATCTTCAGGCCTCCTTGCTGTAAGTGAGAGGAAATAACCTGTGCTGTGTAGACCTTCACTGAGCCCATCAGCCTCTCTGTCCACATGAGGGAAATGGAGGGAAATGAGGCAGGGAACCTAAATCTGTACCCAAAGCATCACCAGAGCAGCTATTGTGTAGCTGCAAAAACCTCCCTCTCACAGTAGCACCAGCAGCTGCTATATATTTGTTGCCATCTTGTTTGGCTGAGCCATACGTCACCCCAACCTGCTGTTCTCCTCATCCCTTGGTGAGGTGATGCCTGTCCAAATTGCCCAGTTGCTTTCTGTGGAGCTTGGGGCACAGCCTGTCGTTTGGCAGCTTGGTTCCTCCTTGGCATGTGTGTGGTATGTCCAGCTGGAGGCAGACACCCTCAGGTCCCTGGCTGAGCTGGTCTGCTGAGCAGCAGCTGTGGTAGTTCAGCTCCATGGCTCCATCTGCCTTGAGACTGCAGGATGGGGCCACAGCAGTTGTAGTGTTGGAGCAGTGGGGAAGAATTAGGGAGGGAAGCAGAAGAAAGATTGTTTGCTTCCCGCAGTTTCCCCTGCAGAAAACCTTACCTGAAGTAATGTCTGCATTTTTTCCTAGGAAATACTGACTTCAAAGCAGATAAAGCAAACAAAACCTGAACATTTCCAGGTCAATTCTTGCATTAACATGGAAACTTTCCATTAGGAAGTGTTGTTGCAGTGAATAATGGAGTTGTAATTCAGCTGGTTTGGCTTCACATTTTCTTTTGGCCTTGTTTCTTCTTAAGCCACTGAGATGCCTCCTGGGAGACTGTCCCTTCAGATAATTTGAGTCAGAGAGGTCAAAGGGAGTATGAGGCCTGAGAACTAACTGAAGCTGCTCTGAGGGTCTGCAGGAGTTTTTCCAGCCCCCCTTCATCTTTTAATGCCTTTGTTTATTCATGTTTCTCTCTTTTGGTGAAAGGCAGGCAGGAGAAAAGTGCTATTCCTGCCGAAAAATTTTTTTCCATGTAAAGTGGGCATTTTTCTTTAATATTTTAACCAAAACCATTTTTTCAAGCAGAAAAAACAGAAGAGAGGGACAATTTCCACCTAACACAAGCTGTTGATGGAAACTTAGCATGGTTAAGATGAGATCAAGAGTAAATTGTGCTCAGGTTGGGGTGCAAGCTTTGAATGTGACCTCCACGGGGCTCTTGAGGCAGGTTGTGTGAGGGCTAAAGACTGCTAACATAGCTTTCTCTCATTGTTCATTGTCCTTCAGAAAGGTATGTTGTAGTGAAAAGCAGAAAATAGTGCTTAGTGGTGTCAAGTGTCCTGTTCTTGTGGCTGCTGGAGGGAGGGGACTGAGAGGAGGAGGTAAAGTGCACCTAACCTTCATCTTCCCTTCTGTTGCATGGATTTGGGCTAGCACTGTAGGGGAAAAGAAAGGTTCTCAAAGGTTCATGAAGGGTGCTGTGTCCTTGTAGAGGTTGCCTGAATTAGCTGCATCAAGCCCTATCTGTTTCTACATTTCTGGTGTGAGCTATGTTTTCAAGTCACTTCTCTGTTCCTTAGTTTTTTTAAACAAATAACTATTTTTCAAGAGCACTGGGGAATGGAAACTGTTGATTGTAGCATTCATTGACACAAACAGAAATGCAAAGCTCTGTGCTCTTCTCACCATTAGTTAGCTCACTGCTTTTGTTTTTCAGAACAATGACCTCCTCTGGACAGATTTCCATCAGAAGCTGGTGGATCAGGCCCTTCTGACCATGGATACATACCTTGGCCAATTCCCAGACATTAAAGTAAGATTCTCTTTATACCTTTTGATCTAGGGTGTTATAGCAGATGAGACTTTATAAGAATCCATTTCTGGCATCTTCATCTTCTTTAGCAGGATGTGTGTGGGGGAAAATACACTGTAATGTAAGAGATGTGCCTGTGGATTAACACTGGTCTGGGTTGGGGAAGTTATAGAGGTGGTGCTGTGGACTCCTTTCCTCTTTAGCAGTCAGAAGGTAAGGAGCTGTGAAGTGTGGTAGAGTGGGAACCTCATCTTGTGCTCTTGAGAATTGATTGTCTGGAACTGCCCTGCCATCACAGATGACTGCAGCTCAGGGTTGCCTTTTCTTGCTGGGGGGGGGGGGTCCCTGGGGAGTCAGCCCTCTTCTGCTAGTTGGAGCTCCCTCCATAGTCCTCACGGATGCAGTGTGTTTGGAATGGCAGTGGCATACGCAGAAACTTTGACGTCACAAAAGGAGCAAATGAAAAGGAGCAGAGCTTCTGAGATGCACTGAAGTGTGTGAGCAATCTTTGTCTATGCCTTTCCAAAGCCAAAGAGGTTACCATAAGCAACCTGTTTGACTCTGCCCTGAAGCAGAGGAGGAGTGCCCACGCAGTGTCTCTGCTGGTAATAGATAGCTGAGAGGTGGTAGGATGTTTCCTATGGACTCTTGCATGGGACCTCCTAGCTGAGATGCAGAGCCTGAATGTGTGGGCTGATTAAGACACAGCAACAGCAGAGTAGGAGGTTTTCCAGGCCAAAGCTGACGAACTTGTCATGCCCACGTTCTGGAGAGTCACCATGAGCAGGACCACAAGCATTGTGGAGGCAGCATGTATGCATGTTGTACAAGAACCTGCAGTGACTGCCTGTCATATATCACTTGCACTGATTCTTGTGATTGTACTTAGCCCTGGATATCTCCTTTACAAATGGTGGCTGTGCTGCTGCAAACTCTACTTTTCCAACAGCCAAGATCTTTGTAGCTCTGGGTCCTATGAAAACTCTGTGTTCTCCTTTGGGCTTAAAAATGACACAGAGCGAAGAAGCCAGGGGAAGGATGCTAAAGAGAAAACATTACTACAAAACAAGAGGCTGCATATTGCCAGTTCTTTGTGGGGGAGGGGGACAATGCTGGATAGGATCTTTGGGGGAAGCCCTATGTTCACCAACCTGGGCTAGAATGTCCTGTGAACTTCCCTTCCCCTACTGTCCTCTCCATTCATTTTGAGAAGGTTATGCAGGAAATGTCTTCACCATATGGAAGCACTAGTAATGATATCACCATATGGGAAGTATCAGCTTGGCTTCCTCCCAGTGAAAACAACCCTTTCCCTACCACATGTCTCTTAAAACATTTGTCAACATTTGTTGCTTCAGGAGGAGCATGCTGTACCAATGTGGGGCAGGTCACAGGCGTGTAAAACCGCTGCAGAAGGGCAGTGTCCTTGCCTCCTGGGGATCCTTGTTTTTGCCTCAATTTCCAGCCTCTTCTGTCCCTGGAAATATGAAATGGGGAAGAAGGAAGAGATTTGCTGCCACTTTCCACCTACATGAGGCTTTAATGCTGGTCAGTCCCTGTAGTGTGATTCAATGTGCCTCAGTCAGCAGTGTGGTGACTCTTGCACTGCTTCCATAGCAGAAGGTTTTGTTTCAGGCTTCCTGCAGACTGACTTCTGCACTGCTTCTGTCCAAATTGCATTTTACCAGCCTTCTTGGCTGTGCCCTAGGTCACCTCAGCATGCCACATTTCTTCAGTGTTTAGCATCTTTGGGATTTCTTAATTCTGCTGGGATTTTAGACTGGGTTTTTCAAAGGATGATGAGAGTGGGACCACCCAAATTCCACCAAAAAACTCAAGGGGTCAGGCACCAAACTAACAAAGATCTTTCCTGACTTCCAGATGGGACGCTAAAGTGTTTATTACTAATGTCACTTTTTCCTAGTCTTCAGATTTTGCTCTAGAAAATGGAAGTTAAAGCAGCTTTGTGCAGAATTTAAGCTTTTCTTTAAAAAGAATGCTAGTCACATTTGGCTCCCTTCTTCAGACGAGCGAGATGTTACCTTTCTTTTGGTACCTACAATAAGACATGGATACATTTCACTGGTTTGGCCATTTCTTTAAAATGGACTTTCAGTGGTATGAATTTAAAAAGGTCAATATGTTTTTTTCTGGAAAAGTCCTGTTCAACTGTATGCATCATTACTGTTACCCCAGAGCACCGAGAAGTGGCTCAGATAAGTTTGGTGTCTTGGACTGTTAAAAACTATTATAAGAACTGTTATTGCAAGTTTCTGCAATTTTACAAAAGTATAGCCTGATTTCATGTAAGGAAGTAGAGTTCTTGAGGGTGCCATGCAAAAAACAAGTTGCATATAATTTACAGAATATTTTGGTTTGTTTTCTGTTGTTGTCGTGGTAATAGTTTTCTGGTTTGTGTTTTCCACAAGAGCAAATTTTCTGCTCTTCCTGGAATTCTGGCATTACTATGATAATGAAAGCTGATTTATGGAGAGAAGATAATTTTAATTTAGTTACGTAAAGGCCTAGCTTTTGTTAACAGCCCAGTAATTCAAATGTGTGATCAGTTAGATCATGCATGCATTGCTTATTTGTTAAATACTAAAGTAAAAGTATTCCAAATCTTTCTTCGCTTGAGCTGGAAAAATTCCCTTGAATTTTCTGGACTCCCAACAGGACTTACAGCAGGGTTATGAAGACATGGTATTCCTTTAGCAAGGAATTTTTATAAGTTAAAAGGAATCATTTTTAAAGTTTGGAGGAGAAAAAAGCGAACAAAAATCTCTCTTCTTCTCCAACTCAGAAGGAAAGAAAAGGAAAACAAATAACACTTTATGCCTTCTTTACAGGTCATTATTTATAGCTTCCGGGAGTAACACTCTTGCATACTCTAATATTTCTGAGTGAGTTTTTGATTGGGATTGCAGAGTATGCAAGGAGCACAGTTGTCCAAAGGCTGCAGTGAGCCCGGAAAGATGAACCATAACCCCGGCTCTGAATAGGTGTGGAATTTGGGGAATATCTGTCTTGCACTGACACTGGTGGTCTGTTTCTGCTAGGTTTAAAACCAAACATCAATAAGGGGGGAAAAAAAATTAAATGCAGACTCAAATTAAGATGGGAAAGGTGTTTACTCCTTATTACAAAGGAGTAAACACATCTGTTGGAATTCATGTTTTACCATCAGATGGTGATGGGGTCGCCACAGCTATCCTAGAGTAGGACAAATAAGCTACCTTGCAGGCTTCCAGGGCTAGGCTAAATCCTGTTTTTGCCATCACAGGCAACTGTGTGATCAGTGTTTACTCCAGAAGGACTCACAGTATATCCATGCCATGCAACACTTCTGTGTACTCTAGAACAAATGTGAGGCCTGTAGTTAGAAGATCAAAGACCCCAAGAATGGGGCAGCAGTGACTGAAGATATTGTTGAGAGGCTGGTGACATGATATCAAACTTTTTGTGGGGTGGCAGGGGAGCCTGGAAGTGACTGTTTGCCACATCACAGAGCTGGGCAAAACCCCTCTAAACCCAAGCTCTCTCTTCCAGTCTGACCTGAGGGAAAAATTCCTTCCATTAGATCCCAAACCTGGCTATGCATTTCATGTGGAGTGTGTGGAAGATGCATTAACTGGCACCTCAGAGATTTTAATGCTGCTGGAAGCCCCCTCCTTCATCCTGTCGCTGTGTCCAACTGGCAGTGTTTCCCGAGATGGCAAACTGCCACAATGGTCCCCCCTACTGTCAGGAGCCTGGAGGAGAATCTGATGTCGGGGAGGTGTTTTCTAGTAACCTCAACTGAGGAATGGCTCAACTTCTTTGTGATTCCTCTCTTGGAGCAGAGGGCTTTGAAATCAGTTTGGGTGTGCATGTGGCTGAGCTTCTGCAGATCTGCTGTGACTCGCACAGAGCTGCACCGACGTTTGCTGAAAGAACAGACAAATGTGTGTGGTGGACGTGTGAACTGGTCCCAGCTGGTCTGGCAGAAAGATCAGCCTTGAATGTGGTTTGTAATTTATCTGCAGCAGTCTAGAGATGAGACCACAACTTCCTGCTGAGTGCAGTGGGGGGATTTTGGTTTTGCAAGTAGATCTCAGTGCTGATTCTTCCTCCTGCACTTTTGATTTCTCTGGGTGGTGTGACTAAATAAAAACCCTCCTGGCTTTTTGCTGTGGCTTCCCACACAGCTTCTCCAGTCTGTCTCTAGCCTGCTGATCACTGTCACTGGACCTGGCTCTCTCCGAGCTGCAGTGATGCGAGGGTTAGGCTGGGAAGACCTGAGCTCTAACCTAGAAAGCCTGGGGTGTTTGTGGTGAGTGTAGAGGCAAGAGGTGCGAGGTGTTTGGTTCTTAAAACAAGGCAGCCAAATGGTCCTGAGCCTCGCAGAGGTGAAACTCGAAGGGGAGAGAAAGCCTGAGGCACCTCTGATTAACAGAGGTATCTCGGAATAACAGGCCACAGACCTGACTCTTCCTCTACTCTGGATTCTCAGTCATGGACTTGTCAGGGCTCTTGCCCTGCATGCGAGTCTGGTACACAATTGACTCCCTCCTTGTGCATGTCACAGCTTTGCTGTATCTTGTATATTTGTGGTACAGTGCTACAGCTTCTCCCTCACACTTCTCTTGAGTAATAGCTAGTTATAACGGACCACTGGTTGTGGCTGTGGTCACAACGTCTGGTATGCACTTGTGCCTAAACCTCCTGTGGCAGAGTCTGAAATGCTGGCTCCTAGGCATATCCTGAGCATGGGGAAGGGGCTTGGGCTGTGCTGGCAACATGAGAAATGCCTTCTTATGTTGACCTTCAAAAGATTTTTGAGCTACCAGATGAACTTGGGCTGAGAGCTGGTTAGCTAGAGGCTGGCTGCAGCCCTCAGGAGGCTCTGAAAATGAAGAAGCAAGTGCCCATAGAACCTGGGCACCTGGGGAGACTTAGTAAGCTATATGCCTTTGGTCTCCCCGGCTGAGTCTGTTCTTCTAAAGAGCTGACTCCAGAGTAGTTGCTGGCCACAGGCAATTCCCAGGCCCACCTCTCTGGGCAGCCTGTGTGGAGTATCTGGCAGTGCTACCTAGTGTTTTCTGGTGTGGACAGTGCATGGGGTACTTTAGAAGCTAGCTGGGTTAAGCGGAGAAGGGTTTTCGTGAGAGGCTTTGTGGTCCTGGCTGGTGGGAAAGATTGTCACGACTCTTTTCTCCATCTCTCTTAGTCTCGTATAGCGAAGCGAGGAAGGAAGCTTGTGGATTATGACAGCGCCAGACACCATTTTGAAGCCCTGCAAACCGCAAAGAAGAAGGATGAAACCAAAATTGCAAAGGTAAAGCAAGCAGAAGGGTGTGCAGCCATCCTTTCATTTCGGGGAGGTCTGGTTTTGCCTACTGAACAGGTTTAAAGTGCACCTGTACCTCTTCACTGGGTGTGTTTTGTTCAGAGAGGTGTTGCGCGCTGTTGAGGTTTGGCTAGGTATTTCCTTCTCATCTTTTTAGTCCTCCTAAAAGCAGGATGTACTCTGGTGTCTTAGTTCAGACCCACCATCATCAGTGAGCGTTGCTTGCTGTCCAAGGCCTAGGCGTGCGTTTCCTTAGTGGCTGCAGGACCAGTAAGCTCTGTTGGAAAAGCACATGTGCCTCTGTGGGAAGCAAAGCCTTGCAGTGCCACAGCAAAATTTGCTGCTTTGTCTGCTGCTCTGGGCTCTCTGTTTCCCTATGTTAGAGCAGTGGTGAGAGTAAGTGTTTGAGCATTGCAAGCGTGAGGTTAGTGGTGTTTGCAAAGTCAGACATGATGTCCTAGGATAGAGACTCTTAGTGTGTGAGTTGCCAGTTCATCAGTACAAATGCACCCTGTGCACACATGAAGCCTGTGTTCTGTCTTCTGTTGACCAGAATTACTGGAAACTGAATATACCTGAAAGCAGGAAGATAAGAGTTTTCTCTCATCAGGGCATCCTGCAATGACTTAGTCTTTGTTAACCTTTATGCCTAAAGTCTTAGTCTAACACGTTTGATGTGCCTAAAGGCCTACATGTTCAGGTTGGTGTTGCCTCTTACATATGATGAAGCTTGTCAAGAAGGTGACTGATGAGCTTTAAAAGGTTATAGATGTCTAAACCTTAATTTAGGGACATTTAGATGCCTTAAGTCCAAATCAATGGTCCTAAAACTCACCTCAGTGACTGTCTGGGTCCAGATTATCTGACCTCACAGGCAGTAGCGCTGTTTAATCTGGAAATTCCCTTGAATATTTAGTTCTTTCTTGTATACCTGCCAGGACAACCCTGTCTGAGCCAGGTACCCCCTGTCTCTCAGTCCTTTCTGGAAGATAGCAAAACACCACCAATGTCCTATGAACAGCTTGATTCAGATTTAGCCCCAAAGCATGCCTGGTGTACAAGTGCAGGATTTTATTTTTAATAAAAATAAATTTTAATAAAATTTGTATTTTCTATTTTAAATATAGCTAAAGAAAGGTGAGGGTGCCAATCTTGTTCTACAGGAGTCTCATGGCTAGAATACTTGCCCAGAAAATGGGCTGTGGTGTACTCTCTCAGCCTGAGGGGATTCAAACCCACATGCCCTGCTCTGCAGGACAGGTCTTGACACAACAGTCTGGAGGTGGGGAGACACCTTTCATTTCTCTTGAGTGTGGACCATGGCACATCAGGATTCTTCAGGCCAGAGGAGAGCAGGAAAATAAGAGCTTTGAGTCTGTATCTTGTAACCAAGCTGAGAGAGGGGTTCTCATTCTTTCCTTTACAGTTATTTCTGGTGTACGGAGATATGAACGATAATGGTGTTTCTCCTGTATGGAAGACATAAAGCCAATTCTCTCCTGCAGGCAAACGGACTACATTTAATGCTCAATTGACAGTACTTTAAGCTGCTGGTCATCAGTCATCTGCTCGTCAGTGCATGCACTATGATTAACTCTGACAAACAAAGGGAAGAAAGATTGATGGCTCAGGTGTCGCTGCATCATTTGCGGAGCAAAGAAATTGCTCGTTCTGTATTCAAGGCATGAGGACCAGCCAGTTGTGTCTTCTGTTGAAAGCGATACTTCAGCTTGTTCAGGAATAGGAGTAGAATTTCCCTGAGGCATGGTATTATTCTTGGTGTGTGTCTGTGAGATCTTTGCCATGGTGGCAGCACTCTTTGTAGGAATTCAACTACTCCAGTTGATACCTGGTGATCTGCACCTCCCTTGTCCTTGCTGCACTTGCTGGTGTTAACCAAAATGCTTGCATGATAAATTTTTTTTTAATGACGGGTGGTCTATTTTTCTCCTGTTAAAGTATGAAGAACAGTACAATTTGAAGATTGAAGTGTTGTGATTTAAGAGACAGTGCTCTGTTACTGACTGAGCCTGTGCAAATGCCTTTTAGTACTTGATGGGACTCTTCTTATTAGCCAAAATGGGCAGTGAATCAGATGTTTCCCCTCTCTGTGCTTTAGGCCATAAGCTCATGCACAGGATAATCTATGACAAGTCGCGCTATCCTGATCCCGTAAAATTGTGAACAGTGAGAGTCCCTCAAAGCGATGTATGCTCATCTCAAACAGGCAGGTTTCGTGGCCCAGCATCTCAATCTCACACTTGCAGTCACACAGCCCTGTAGGGTTGTGGGCAGGGGCCAGGGCTCAGAGTGCACTAGGCAAATGTAGGAAGTTCACCTCTCCATTCCTGTGACTGTTGTTTTGCTGATCTGATCTGTGAAGTAGGGATGTTTCAGTGTAAGGTATTTTGAAATGTGATGACAGCCCCCTAGGAAAGAGAAATCTTGTTTATAACACAGCATACAAATGGGAACCAACTTGAATGATGTCTCATGACATTATGGTAACACGAACAGCAATGTGAATACTTTTGGGAGCTATGTGATCTCTTTTTCTCCCCTCCTCTAATACATGGACATTCTTCTCCCACCCAGGACTCCTGCCACATATCACTAAACTCGCAACCTGCCATTAAAATAAAATACTGTGAACTTTCAGCTGTTGCATGCAGATAATGAGTGTTTAATCCTGACCTCTCTTTAAGGAGCTCCCCCTTCACAGTCGTGACTCGGAGTGGGGTTGTCTGTGTGCTAGGACACTAACAACTCATCTGTTGCTCTTTGCAGCTGGCCGGCTGGTCAACAGTATCCCAGCCCACACTGGAGCATTAATTACCGCTAAACTTGGCATGCTTCAAAGGATTCTTAACTGATCGGCACCAGGATGTTTGTGTTTTCTCTCGCCTTGGTGATATTGGTTTGGCCCAGCCTGTAAATACTCTCTCTGTGATTTTAATTTTTTTTTTAATCCTAAAAAATATGTTTGTGTCTTTCTTGTTCTCTGTTTACTTTTTTCTCTTTTCACTCAAACATGCTCCCTCCCCTCCCAGCCTGTTTCACTGCTTGAGAAAGCTGCGCCTCAGTGGTGTCAAGGGAAGCTACAAGCTCACCTCGTTGCGCAAACTAATCTGCTCCGAAATCAGGTGACTGCTGATCTACCTGGCTCTAACCCTGCATGCGCTATTTTGGGTTCTGGATTGTACTGTGCAACTAATCTCTAGGCAACGTTCACTCTAGTCCCCTCTGTTAAGTTTGTCCTTGATACTCCTGAGCCATAGTGGACACGTGGAAGTTGTTGACCAGTGAATGAATCTGTTCTGAAATGAATAGCCGATGCTATTGATTTCTAACCAGGTGTGTTCATACTAGACTATTGTTATATAGACTAGAACACTAAGGGAGAGGGGAGTGGACTGTAGTTCCTCCAGTTGTTCCTTTTTCTTTCTTTTCTTCTAAGTGAGAAGCATTCAGTTTTTATTGTTGCTGTTTAAAAAGAAAAGATGGAAACATTGAAAAATTGATTTCTGTGTTTCTGCTGTTCAGTAAAGCTGGAAGCAAAACATTGCTTCAAAAGCAATTTCTGTGGCTGCTGAGTTTGTTTGCAAAACTCACCCAGGGTAAGATCTAGGTTTCCAAAATAGACATTGTCTGGCTCTTGTGCCTAAAAGAGCCATTTCCAGAGATACAGAGGTTCAGTCTGCAGAGGAGAAGAGATGGGCCCAGACCAGAGAATTTACACCTCACATAAGAGATTTGAGCACTTCCAAGTTGGAGTTATGATTGCTTAATGTGGCAGAACTTGGCTAAATATTTAGGTTATAGCATCCTGAAGGAAATAAGAGCTCAGAGAAACTACATTGACTAAGGCTTTCAATCCTACTTGCACAGGAGGAGCCTGGCTTCCTAATGAAATCTTCCTTGGTATTTACATTGGAGCCCCTTAAGGGATAACAGAGAACTGACCAAAAAAAAAAAAAAAGAGGATGGTTTAGTCAGTGAGGGGAAGAAAACACTTTTAATGGATGAGGGATAGTAAATCCATTACCCAGACTGGGAGAGAACCAGTTACCTACTCACAAGTTCCTGGTGAGCTCATCTGTTCTCATTCAAATGCTCGTACTTTTTCAGATTCCTCATCAGTGAATGAATTGCATTTTAGAAACACATAATTGCTCTCACCTTATGAAGCACCTGATTTTTTCATGGCCAGTTTATGACAGACAGGGAAAATACTAGATTGCCACATAAATAAAGTCTGGGAGCAGAACAACTGTTAGCAGTCCTGCTTAAGATACATTGCAAAGTGAGGAAATATGCATTCATCCTTGACTGAAGGGAGAAGGAAATTTGGCAGGCTTCTGGAGGTGTTTTCTGTACCTCAGAAATACTGGGAATAATCTGTTTGGCTGGTGGTATCTTTAGAGAGAGCAGGTTTGGGAAGTTTCTCAAGCCACAGCTAAATAAATCAGTTCGTGGGTATCCTTCCTCTTCTCAAGCTGGCTGGAGTGATTGGGAGCAATGCCGCCTCCCACAGATTACCCAGAGAAACGGTACGTATCCTCCTTCACACTGCCATCTTAGATGGACTACTGTGAGTTAGTAACTTGACTGTACTGGGTGACTTTGCCCTCAAGTGGGTGACAAGGATTTATGTAATCCTTCCACTGCCGTGTTGCGGGGGTATCAACCTCTGCTAAGTGATGTCAATGTTTTCAGTCGCCTCAGATTTTTTGAAATCAATTTAAGTCCTCTTTTAAGTTTTTCCTCTTTAATTCTGGAATTAAATAACGGTATTGCCCATCTCCACTTTGTGTTTCTAATTGTGTGGGCTTTTGACTCCTTTTTTTTTGTTGTTGCTTTAATTGGGACTAACCTAAAAATCTCAAGAAGAAAAAAGAATAGTTTGTATTCTGAACCTGCAAGTTTTCCAGCTTTTCTCCGCAGCACAAGCAGGCAGAGGTTTTTGTATTCGCATGATTCCAAGACTGGAGGTGCTAATGACAACCCTAAATCTCATTAAACTCAAGATAGAAGTGGGAAAATTGATGACACTGCATTTATCTAAGAGCCTCAGAATGTTAAGGCTAACAAAAAAATTCCTTCTCCTTGCCAGCAGCCATGTTGCTGTCTCTTGTTGTCTGATAAATCCCTTTACTTTACAACCTTCGAGCAAAAATGGGATCAGCAAGATCTATTATTTCTACTGTAAAGCCAAGTTCCTCCCTCCAGGATTCAAACCACTAGCTTTTTAGGCCTTTAGTAGATACTAACAACAAGAAAAACAAATTAGGTGTTTTATTTGAAGTCTCCTGGGAGGTTTGCTCTCATAGGCTCCCATTTATGAATTCTGGTGACTCTGCTTTTTGGAACAAAGAAGGAAAGGGCCTAGACCAGCAAATTCTTGCCTTTTTCCTAATCTCCACTGAAATGCTGACTTTGGATTTAAAAGCAATATCCTTGGTGCTGTAGCAAAAGCAGAAGAATGTCTCTGTCTATCTGTAGTGGAAAGCCTGCAAGCAGAACCCTGGGCCCTGCTGCCCTCCCAGGGAGAGGCAGTTCAGGCTGGGACTGATGGGGGGCCTGGGCCTAGGATGGGGTTGCTGCCCAGCTGTCCTCCTTACACCTGCTTCATGGATGTCTTAAACTATTTACTGAGTGATGCACAGCTTACAGCATGGTCACCAATTTACCTGAAAGCACCAGGCTTGGCATTGCAGGACATTCATGAATACTGAGATGTGCTGTGGTAGAAAACAATCTCACCATCCAAGCTGAACAAGCTCTGCTTGATGCTCAGTGCCTTGGCTAGGGTGCCGGTTAGGAGAATGTTTGTGTTGTTCAGCTCTTGCTCAGACCTTCCCCCTTTCAGGCAGAGAGAGAAGAGTGAAAGTTTTCTGAGGTTATGTTTCATGGACCTGGGCCTTACCTCTTCTGCCTTCTCCGTCAGGATAACAAAGATAAAAGCGTGAAGGTGTTCAGATACTATAGCAATGGGCACTGTCCCTAAAATTTGTACCTTTCCTCCTTTCCCCACAAGTCAGCGTTGTTGCCGAATAAGCTGGCTTTTCCTCTAGCAGGGCTCATGACTAAGTTGATGTCGGTCTCCAGCTCTGGCTGGAAGCAGTCTGCTAGCCCATGTGTCAGGACCACTGCATCTAAGCAAAATAATTTCAATCATAAGATTCATGGGCTGGCAAAGAAGTAAAGAATTAATTCAGTGCTGCAACTGAGAACAACAGCACTAGCTGAGCCACGGGCACTTGCTAGATTGCTGATTCCTACTGCTTTTCTAGAGTGAACGTTGCCTGTGGCTGGTTTTGCTTTTGCCTGGGGATGTCACGATATTCACATGTTGCTTTCTAGGTTCTTGACCTTCTGAACAGGTAAACAAGAGAGGGAAGGACTGTTTTTAATATACACCGTGTCTGAAAAACTAACAGCATTTAATGGTGTCTTATCTCCCAGTTATCCTATCTCCTGGGCTGATTCCCAGCCTAGTGTGGAAATTAGAATAAGATAAAGCGAAGGTTGGACTGGGATTTTTTTTCTCCCTTTAAAATGGTTGCATTAGAAACATTCTTGGAGACAGTTTAAGGCAGAATGAGTCTTTGTGATCATTCTCTCTGATTCAGCATAAACTATTTATTCTGCTAAATGGGATTTTTGTTTGTTTTGTGCAAACCTATAAATGTTGGGTTTTTCAGTGAATATAGCAGCCAAATACAGGAGGTTTGGGGTGGAAACATCCTGATCTGTTCTTCCCCTGCCTGTTTCTCACTGGGTCAGCTTAATTTTTGGATACCTGCAAGTTGTGGTATCTTCTTCTGGGATCATCACAATCTCCTCCAATCTTGAGCTCAAAGAGTCTTAGTTCTGCTTTTGGCAGTGATGGGTGACCCTCTGAAAGGTGGAGCTAGTTAGAAAGTAGGAGCTTCTGTTCCTTGTTTGTAAAAGTCAGGAGAGATGGAGAGTGTAAGGATCCTACACAACACTGTGAGGAACAGGACTCTAAATTGCACAATATATTTTAAGTCCTTTCTCCCATCAATCCTGTCTTTGTATATGCCTTTCATTAAACAGTGCTAAGCTGCATTTCTTTAATGAGGCTGGCATAAAGAAGACAAAATCTCATTTTGTAGAAGGGGCAAGAAGCTAAGTTTCCTGTGAGTGCAGGCATGCAGAGAGATCAGGTTTCCCCTGAGAACGCAGTGGCTTGCTGGCTCTTCGAAGAGTCCTGTGACATTGTCACATTCCTGCTGTTGTCGCACATACAAGTAGGCGCTCGTGCTGACCTTCCTGTTCAGATGTGTTGCTGAGTTGCTCACATGGGGATTCACTGTCCTGCATCCCACTGTGCTGGGCTGTGGAAGAATGCTGTGCTGTTGCTAATTAGTAAATGGAGACATTTTATTTAGGAAGCTCTGGATTTTAAGCCAGGGCATTCAAAAGAGGAAGAGACCATCCAGGACAAATGTGGGAAGGGGAACGTGCTTGTTGCTGGTGCTTGCTGTCAGCAGTAGAAACCAGGATCATCCTTTGCTTCTGAAGTGTGTCAGAATTCATGCGTCAGTGTGGGAGTCAGTGAATCAAATTTAAACTCTTGTTTGGGGAAAAAGTGGTCCTGTATGAGGCATATTTCCTCTCTGTATTGGTAGCCTACGGCCAGCCAGGGATTGCCCTTATATTAGGTCCTTACCAGTGTCTCTGGAGAGTGTGTGAGGCTGCTAAAACCTAATCTTGCTGCTCAAGCACTTCAGCCTGGCCTCCTGTTGGGACATTTCATGCTTTCCACATCCTTCCTTGCTTCTGCACTGCTTTGCAGGAGAGCTGTATGAGCCAAGGGTACAGACCTGCTCCCTTCCTCAGAGAAGAGAGTGCTTTGGCATGACCTTGCCTGAGCAGAGCAGGTCCCCACAAGGAACTCTTCTTCAGTGCCATTTGGGATGGGTTTCACCTCTTTCGAGACCTTAGCAAGGGGCAGGGGCCACTATATCTTCATCTGTACTCAAGCTGAAGGCTGAGGTAGGTAACTAGCCCTATTCAGTCTTTGGAGCCAGGGGAACTTACAGTGCACTGGAGAATGGATGTCTGAATTCCCTTCTGAGTAGCCAAACAGGGAAATCCATTTAGAGGAACCTTGAGGGTAACACATGCAAGCTGGAGGGGTATCAGGTCACTTGTGGTGTAGCCCTCTTAGGTTCTTAGGAGACTTATTTGGGATTGGGATTATCCCATGCTAGAATTTTGCCTGGTCTCTCAAGGAAGTGAAACGAGTCACAGTTGCCTCAGCCATGCAGAGTACTTGTCTGTGCTGGAACTGACACACTCCCATGTCTGTTAAGGCTGAAGAAGAGTTAGTAAAGGCTCAGAAGGTGTTCGAAGAGATGAACGTTGATCTGCAGGAGGAGCTGCCTTCTCTGTGGAATAGGTAAGTGCTGGAGGTTTGCCCAAAGGCTGATTTGATGAGGTGAAGACCTAAGTTCTTGTATCACTGTACCCATTTCCCTGGGTTGGGTTTCTGCTCTTGTTTTCTGGATCATCTCAGAGCCTGTCCCCTGACTCAGGTTGACCCTGGGCTTTCTAATTTTGTAATTCATAGTTTTACTACAAGCAGAAGCTGTGTTTCTATGCTTGGTCTGATTACTCCCTTTGTACCCCACTCTTCCCAGAAACTCTGCCAGCTCTGCTAGGCATTGACCCAGCTTCTACTGTAGACAGCAGATCAGAGAGCAGACAGGCAGGAGGGCTTGAAAGCCAAGTGCTGATTTCTGCCCTTGCTCCTTTTTTTCTCAACCTGGGTTATGCCTCTGCACACAAAAGACCAGTGTGTAGGCCTGGCTGAGGATGCTGCTGCAGGAGTTGGGAGGGATGTGGGCATCTGGGTGGTTACATGTGCAGAATGGTGATGCTGCTGGCCTTGGAGAGAGCCTCCCTCCTGCCATGGCTCCTCTGGCTGAGTACTGTGCTCTCTCTGTTGGCAGCTGGCAGACTGGCTAGAGGAAGGAGGGAGGCAGGCAGGCAGGCGGCTGCTGGGTTTTTAAGGATGCTGCAGGTGGTTCATAAGTTATGATTATCCAGCCAACCATTTTGCTTTCCTCTTAGTCTCTGTGCCTATCCTATGCTCTCTCACTCTTCTGCCCTTGAAGCAAACAGTTCACACTTATGTGCTTTTCCCTGGTGCTGAGGAGTGAATTAATTTCTGCCCTCCTGTCCCTCCCCGCCACCCAAATTTCCCCTGGCTCTCCCCACACCCCATCTGCATCACAGCCTCCATCCTTTTCCTTTCCATCACCCTCCCCCCCCCCACACACTCTCTGTATCTTTTTTTTTTTCTGTCTTTTTCTTTGCACCTCCCTTTTCCTTTTGCCAGCAGAAAGTCAGATTCTGCCATACCTGCCCTCAGCTAGGAAATGTTTGCCCCATACCTGGCCTTTGCTGCATCACTCCCTCCACCCTTCTCTGCCACCCTTCCATTCCAGCATGCATCAGACCTGACAGAGTTGAGTTCAAATGGGAATGGTGGGTGGGAGGTAACAGAAGAGGCAGAATTGAAAGCTCTTGGGAGAGCACTGTGTTCATTGCATTCTTTTTTCTTGTTTTTCATTTGGCAGTCGTGTTGGTTTCTACGTCAACACATTCCAGAGTATAGCGGGCCTAGAAGAGAACTTCCATAAAGAAATGAGCAAGGTACAGCAACTGCCCATCCTGCTAGCCCTCACTGTTAATAAAAACTGATCACCAAACTAACCAATACGGCTAGAGAAAACAGAACATTTTCCCCACATCAGAGCAAAATGTTAACCTTCATTCTTTCTGAACCATGTGGGAGCAAAGTGGTCTAAGATGGTAGTGTAAAGGAATGGAGCACAGGGAACAGACCAGAAGGTCATGCTGCAGTGGGGAGTTTGTGTCACCTGGCAGGGCTCATTTGGGTACAGGACCTTGTTAGATCCACAGGGGGAGATGTCAGTTCAGGCCATCATCAGAGATGCCTGACATCTGTTTGCTAGCTTTGCCTGTCAGTAGGTTGCTATGAGCCCTTATCTAGCTCTGGGGGACAAGAACAGCGGGGAACAAATATGCCAGTCTACAACTGACAGATTGAGATGGGCCTTGCTTTGACCCCCATGAAGGCACTTGCCAGTAGTAACTTACTGCTTTGGCTTCTTTCCTACCCTGTGACCCAAAAGAAAGTTTTAAGTGCTTAATATGGCCTTTACATGGGCTACCAGTTGGCCATGGGTTGGGAATCACAGCAATAAGCAGTGTTTTTATCTGGTAGTAGGCTGGATTCTGGTGCTGGATGCCAGCACCCAACAGAGATCTCAGCACTAGTCTGTGGGAAAACCCCTCATTATAGCTTTAATTTACAAGTGTTTTCTTGTCGTCATTTTGCTTAAAAGTCAGAGAAGTGTGAGTCCCTTAGGTCTGTACACTGCCCCTAAGAATTACGTGTCCTCTGTATATGGTGCACCAGTCTTGATGGGCAGCTGGGAACCAAGCTGGAAAACTCCTTCATTCTCCGCCCCCTGGCAACAAGACAGCTGTTAAGCAAAGAGCAACATTATAGTCATTTAATTCCCAACAGTCAGGGGTCTGCTGCCTTGGTGTAATGCATCAATTTTGAGCCTTGCTGACATTTCATGGGGACCTTTCCAATTAATAGCCTGCTCTTCTCCGCTGAGGGACAAACTGATTGTTAAGGGCGGGGAGGATTATTATAATTATCATTTTTTTGCTGTTAACTTATATTTACCAAAAATTAGGAAAGGTGTCTGTTAGACAGGAATTCTCTGCTTGTGTGTGTCTTGGATTTTTATTTCTCTAGGGTTTTTGTATAAGAGCAGGGCTTTTGCTTTGTTCCATAAGAACCATCTGTTTCTTATTACTGCTGCAGCATCCAGTTAACTTCTGGTGTTGCCAGCAGGATGCCTCTGACAGTGACTACATTGGATCCCTCCTCCTACCAGTGATAAATCTGGCATCTCATCTTGTTGGTGACGCGGCTGTTTCAGAATAGGAGTATCTGGAGTGAATGTTCCAACCTTTGGTGCCAGCGAGAGTTTAATCCCTAATCTTGCATTTCTGCAAAGAGATCCAGATTCTGCCCATACCTAGATAGCCCAGGCAGCCCATGGAGTCAAGGCTTGCTGATGACTGAAACTGCAGCTGCCTTTAGTTCCACAGTCCAAATGGCCATATCCCAGCTTTATGAGCAGGTCTGAGGAGCAGCTTTGGCTACAAATCCAGAGTCAAGCTTCAATTCCAGCATGTAGACCATCAGGAAAATGCTCTGCCTGCTTTGCAATGGTATCTGGTGGGGGGCAGGTGATAGAAAGTCAAAGAGGATGGCTCATAAATGAGAGCATTCCCAAGAAATGCCAGCAACTCTTAACTATTTGAGTGCAGTAGCATTTTTTTTTCCCCCCCCAAAGGAAGAGTGGAAATGGATGGGGGCTGTCCTCTCTTGGGATAGCTGAGTGTGTGCACGTGTTTGGGCACAAGTCTGTGTTTGGCCAGCCTGTGCAGGCCAGCTCAGGGTTTCTTTTGGCACTTGGAGCTCTTTTCTCAATCTTTTTCTCTCTTGTTTTTGCATTTTGCAGTTGAACCAAAACCTCCATGATGTCCTGCTGGGCCTAGACAAGCAGTACTCAAGCAATGCCTTCCCTATTAAAGCACAGCCCAGGTCAGTAACTGTGGGAGCAGTATCTTTCCTTGACAGGGGAGGAGGGACAGGCTGAGGCTGTGGTACAGGGAGGTCTCTTCTAGGTGCATTGAAACCACCATGTTGTCATTTGGGAAGCTATTTGATTGCCTGCATATAGTCAGCCGGTGCCATTCTGAGACTCCCTAAGGCATGTCCAAGGTTGCACCTGGGGCTGGCAGAGACAGCACAAGACTACTTCCCTTTCTGTAATAGCAGCCGGAGGCCTAAACTTTCACTACATACCAATGTTTAGGCAACTAACTCTTGCCACTGCTGTTTTTAAAGTTGAATTCCGTGCACCAACACTGTAATTCTGTGCAGCCCTTTCTTGGTCCAGTTGCCCTGCACTCACCCCATTCTTTCCTTCAGAGCTTCCTCCACACACCTGCAACTTGTGATCTCTAAAGAGTCAAGATCCTATTTGTTTCCCCAGCCTCCTCTTTGGCCCTCCAAACTTGGAGCCTCCTGTTTGCCAAAGTCTTATGCTCCCCTGTGTATTGAAATGGGATGTGTTGCCTCCATGTGTGTTGTGCAGCCTCACTAATACGAGGCTTTCTAATCTCAGAACACCTCTGATCTGCCTGAGTGCAAGGAATGAGTGTCCTCCAGGCCTTTAGTTTCCTTTCCTTGGTTAGGTCACATCCTTTTTGGTTAACTGCAGATCTGCACATTCTCTCACACTGAGAAGGGAGGGAGAGGTCAGGCACTGGATGAGGCAGCGTCTGGCTTCCGTCCAAATGCGTGAGTGATGAAACAATGCGGTGCTCTGGCTTCCAGCTGCCGCTAATCCCACATGCCGGGTGAGCAGGAACGCAGCCCACGTCCTCAATTGATATATTGATGGAGGGGGGAGGTGAAGTCAGCATGAAGTAAGGGCAAGCTACAGTTTCAGCGCATTGATTTGGAAAGGCTAGATCAGCTGTTGAGACCTCTGTGCTCCCTTGTCTCACCTCCCTGTTTAACCCTGTTACAGTCGTGCATAGATGACTTGCGTGTCTTGTTCCAGTGTGGTGTTGGCTGACTTTAAAAGAGGACGCTCAAGTGAAATTTGGCCCCTGAATTTTGGATTGCTAACATCAGATTTCCAAGATGTTAGTAGAAATGCTTCTTGTGAAAATAATACCCTTTTCCAAAATTAGCACAAGGTGCCTGTTAGTCATCACAGCCCAAAGACTTGAAGACTTGCGAGGGGGCCATAGTGCACAGCCTTTTACTGCCGTGTGCCACCTTGTCTCCGATAGCAGCATCCACCAGAAAAGGATGAGGTAACGGGAAGGGTGAAGGTTGTAGCCATTGCTTTGTCCAGCTGCTTCCTCCTCCTTCCTTCCTCAAGGAAGTGATTGCAGGCTGTAGTGACAGCTTGGCCAAGACATGTTTATTATTGTTGTGGCATGAAGTTTCTGGCCTGAAAGAGCTTCCAAGAAAATAAATTACCTGTTGTCACAATTCCTGCCCACACAAACTGCTAGCTTCACCTGGGGATATAATGGGTGTCTCAGCTGCAGCTCTGCTCTCTTTGGCTGCCTGGGAGGCCACATGGCCATAAAAACAAAAATGAGCACACAGAGAGGAGCCTGGGCAAGTAGCAATTCAGCTGCTGCTGCTTCATCACTTCGTCCCCTGCTCAGGCCTCAGCTGAGATGTCAGACTCGCCCTAAAGCAGCTCTGTTCCCCTGAGCACAGTGGAGCAGAGGGTTTTAGGAGTATGTATCAAACATTTGCTAGGACAGTAGATGTTTTAGGCAGACCAGGAAATGTAGTGAGGCACTTCTGTCATCCACCACATCTGGCCCCCCATTGTGGTGATGTTTTAAGGCTGTTTGTAGGGCTGGAGCAGCACCATGCAGGAGGAAATACCCATTACTGTTCTGATGGCCCATTGTGGCATGCATTAAGAGCAGATGCTTCCCTAACTCTTCTCTACTGGGAAGGGGTTTGGGGATGGATACAATAACAGGAAATGAATTAGGAAGTGTGAGAAGAGAGGCATTTATCCTTTTACATGACCACAGCATCCTTACTACAGAAACCTTACTGTGGCTGACGAAATCAGCCTGGCTACATAGTACAGTAGCACAAACTAGCTGCTGTGTTTCTAGGGACCTCAGACATGTATCTGAGATATGTTTTTGAAAGTCTTTGAACATTCAGGGCTGTCAGATGTCTGGAAGACCTAGGAGATCTGTAACATTATAATATGATCAGACAAAATTGGAAAGACATACTAGAAAAACTCTTGGTTTGGTTCCATGTTTAGGACTGTGTACACAGAGAGCATAAATGAAGGGGGCTTGTTCCCTATATACTAGTTATATACAGGGGAGAGTGGGGAACTGATTATCTGTGAAAAAGGACATTTACAGTTCCCTGATGGTCTACACAGCTACCTTTTGCTGTTTGTCCATATGCATCCTGGCCCCATGTTCCAAAGAGCAGGGAAAGCTCTTTAATTTGCTCATATATATGCAAATCTTTGACAGGCACAAAGAACTTTTTCCCACCCTCTCCAAACCAGGACAAAAGTGTCTACAAACCACAAGGAAATGTGTGTTTGTGTGTGTGTGTGCGTGCACGTGTGCACACATGTATGTGAGAGAGGAGAGCTTGTCATCTCAATAACAGGGAGTTTTGTGGCACCAAGTGAATGGGTGCTTGGAAGCTTAACTTTTCCTCCCTGGTTTGACTGTGCCATCCTGTAACGGAAATGATTTGCGTGCCATCTTCAACAGAAAGAAAACTAAACTGTTCGCCAGGCTGAGGAAAAAGATGAGCAGGTACCGGTACGAAGAGCAGCATTTCGATATGTGTTTGATTTAGTTTCTAAAACTGGAGGGGCTGTTGCTGGATTCTAACAGCCTGGCACGTGTTAACTCTGTGATGGGAGAGGGGTCTGTTGCATGATACAATGTGTTCATGGCCTGTTGGGTCCTGCTGAGATCTCTCTGTATCTGGATAATCCCATTAACTGCTTGTGTGCCTGGTTCAAATCCTTGCTCCCTTTCCTATCCAAGAAGGCAGTCTGAAAGCACGGACATTGTGTCTGTTCAGCTGTTTCTGTGTGACTAAAAGTGTGGTAGTGTTTTTTCCATGGGGATTGGGGGCAGCTTTGGTATTAACAAGATCTTATTTTACCTAGTGGGGTCTGCCCGTTTGTCTGAACAGTCTGAAATGCTCTGTTCTCATTCCCTGCCTGGCCAGCGAGGACCAGTGGGCAGGCCTTTCTTACTGAAAAGGTCCTGTCCTAGCTGCCTGTTGTGCTGGGGGGATTATGAGCTGGGAGAAAGACACTTGCAGCTTTGCTCCTTACTTGCTCCATTCTTGGGGATCCCCACAGTCTTCCTCCATCCATTTAAAAATTATGTAGAGCCAAAGGAAAGGGAAAACCTTTTGTCTTGTGTAAAGTGAAGTATCAGCATCTTGCCTTTCAAGACAGTGATGGCATTGATTTACTGGATAGCTCCAATGCCTAGAGTTACAATAGTCAAGGCCAAGGACTCTGACAAGTACATGCTCTGGAGCAAAGTGGGAATTGCTGCATAATTGTATAGCAGCTTCCCCTGTTTCTTGGTTTCCTTCATCTTGGTGTTGATATTCCTTCCATGAGGTCCTCACAGGAAGAAAAAAATCATTATAATTCTCAAGGTGATGTCCTGCCTAGTGATGAAAACAAGCGCTGGTGAACTGGAATCCTTGCTTTCTTGTCCCAGCTTCCCATTCACTGGTGCAAGTCACACAACCCTTCTTTTTGTCTCTACTGTGCATCCTTTGTAAAATGGGGGATTGGATGGAAGAGAATGATAATTTTACAGGGAAGCTGGTAGGCAAAACTTGATTATATCCTAAAATAGAAAGCAGTGAATGAATGTCATGTGTTGTTAACACTCTGAAGTCTTCTACTATAGGAAAATGACTGTTCACACAAATACCTCTCTGGATGTCTGTCTCTCAATTTGGTCAGATGAGACCAGGCACGGAGGTGCAGCATTTCCAGTCATTGTTGCTAGCCCAGGCAGAGGCTACAGCAGAGGGAGAGCTAGTAAATCCCATCTGGATAAGCTCTAACCACAACTTGCTCTCGCTTTGCCCAGAGAAAGTCTGACTGGCCCAGGAGTAAAGATATCTGACCTGGGCTGTGCTGGGATCCCTGCTGGCAGAGCAGCTGCTAGGGTGACAGGGAAATGTGCAGCTCCTGGCACAGGGAAGGAAGGTGCTCTGGGTCTTGGTCACTGTTTGATCTGCAGCATGAATGTATGTTTGTGCCACTGTACATCTGGATGTGTAGGTGCTATTTTATTTATTTATTTATAATTATTCAGTGCTCAGTCCACTTTGGTGCTAAAAAATAAATTACTTCTGGCTAAAAGGTCCTGTCTGAGCCTCTAGCTGAGATGCCAACCTTTCCCTCCGCCCTCCCCCCCTTCTCCTTTTTAACTTGGCAGGAGGTGACTAGTCTGTTTTTACCATGTTGGAAAGTAGGTTCCATCCTCTAAAGCAGGATTGTTACAAGCACAGGGGAACCCCTTCTGCAGATGTTAGTCTGATCTTCCAGAACAGATGAAGCAGGCCAAGGAGGGGTCTGGAAACTCAACACTAAAAGAGACTGTGGGATTTTGGCTTTTCCTTCAACTGTAGTAACTAACTGCATTAGACTCTATTCCTAGCTCTTGATTTGTAGATGAAAGGTGACACCTCTCTCCCTTCCCTGCCTGATATTCCTGGATTTGGCAATGCTTGCCAGTCAGTCATGGGAAGGGAAAAAATAGAGCAGTCATCTTGTTTTGGCTTTCCTTTTACTCGTGTTCAGTCTGTGAGGGGACAGTCCCACATTCCTGCTTTCCCTGTGTGTCCCGGAGGAGGTAATCAGTTTGGAGACAGAGTTTTGCACTGCGTGGGGCAGTGTGTGTTCCCCTGGGAACTGTGAAGCCCACAGGATCCTAGTGACAGGCTCAGTTGGTGCTGGTCTGACTAGCTAAGTGTGTGCAAAGCAGCAAGTGCAGGAATGAAGGTGCCACTCGGGGGGCTGCAAAAGGCTCAGTCAAAATTAGCACTGGCATTTTCCTAGGGGGATCAGCCAACACATCAAACAAGCTGTAAATAGCAGTGACTTAATGAGGGCTTTAGCGTGGGGCCCTCTCAGCCCTTGTAGGATGAGTGAAAGAAACTGGGCTGCCTCTCATGTGGGAGCCTTTCACCGTTATACCTCCAAGTAACGTCACTGCCAAGCACCAGAAATAACAGTCACCTAAAAGCTGTTTTTATGGAAATGAGTGTGAACTCCTCCCTCACCTGAAGAAATGGTAGGTGGAGAAGTCTACCTTTGTGTTGTTTGGCCAGCCTGACCAGTTGATAGCTAATCCTCCCAGTGTTGTTTGAGCATTTGAGAAGTCCTGGCAAGCCAGCTGTAGGTCACTGTGTTCCCCATCTCCCCCAAAGTGCTTTCTATTCTAGGGAGAGTGATATGTATTTTTTTTTTCCTGGTTCCAGCACCAAGGGACATTTTTTTCCCATCTGTCCAAACAAAATAGTTAGCTTGATGAAAATCTTCCTCATCCCATCCTGGGTTTTTCCTAGGTTAATGCATTGGCTTTTCCCACATTTGAATCCTTGCACATGCACTTACCTCCTACCTTGAGGCATCTCCCTGCCCTGATTGTTTTTCTGTCATAGGCAGTCCCAGATGATCCATCTCCATCCTTTGGATCCTTTTGCAGCAACCCTTATCAGGGCAGGGTGCTGTTGTGGGTCTCACTCTGAGAATCCAAAAGGTGGTGCAGTGGGATTCAGACCTGCGTCTTCTATGAGCCTGGGCTCGGCAAGTTCATTGCTTCAGCCTCAGACAATGCTATAATGATGTTGCCGTGGGAATGGTAGCAAGACATGCTTCTCCTGAAATCATTTCTGGGCTTGTGTGCTGCAAATGAGTTGTATGGAGCCTGCTGTTTCATGGTGACTCTCATTTAGAGCAGGATTTCCCTACCTTCACCCTCTGACCATTACTTCTTTTAATCTGTAGCACAACCCTGGCATTGTCCCAGTACCCTTCACACAACCCATCGTGTTGAAGTGATTTCTGGGATCTGTGAGGAAGGACACCGCAGGCATATCCAGTCACACTGAAGAGCTATGGGGGTTGGCATTCAAGTTCGTCACTCCTCTTCCCTTTTCCCCCTTCATTGCCCCTTCTCTCCTCAGCCCGTATGTCCCCTGGATGAGAGCTGCTGGCATAGAATGTCTTTGGGTTTGCTGCATCGTGTTGGTGTGCTGCTGGCATCAGCATCATCAGGAACATCTGACCTGCATGTGGACATGAGAGCAAGTGCTTTGTGGGGGAATGTGTGTGGTGTGTGTATATGGGGGGGAAATGGGTAAGGAAGAAGTGAATGAAGAGGGCACAGGGAAGCTTGAAGACTGCAGTGCCAAGCAGGGGAAGACGCTTGCTTGGAAGGGGAGGTTTGTTGAATTTTCTTGCTGTCCCTTTCTCCTCTTGCTGCCCCCTACTCATGAGTGTTTAGGAATGAGGCCTTCATGCATGTTAGCCAATGACTGCCAGACTTCAGGCATCCTAGTGTGAATGGATGTACATCTTGGGAGCTCTGAGCTCTCTTGGGACACGGTGAAGAGGTAATCTTTGTGGTGTCTCCTCACAGTCAGGTCTACAGTGCTCCAGTCTGGCTCCATGCCAGGATTTATTGTCTCAAGTTGTAGAAAGGTTCTGTTTCTTTCAGCCTGATCCCAAGGCCTTTAACCTTGCAAGAGCTGCAGCTTCATCTTTATGAGTGGAGGCAAACATCACTCCCGGTAGTTGAGGTTGCCCAGTCCTTTTGCAATATTCTGTAATATTCCATTTTCAGCTGTGTATAGTTTTGCCAAACTGTAACCACTTGTGCTAAAGTATCCCCTGCCAGTGTCTGTGCACTGCATGACTTGAGATAAGTTCATTAGTTGCTTTTTGGGGAGCTGAATTTCACCCAAAATGAATCAGCTATTCCTGAGAATAAGGCCAGAAAATGGCTTTACTTTTATCCCTTTTGAAATTCTCTGGTAACCAGCTTTTTATTAAATCTCTAATGTTGCTGTACTTTGAAACAGGCTCGACATTTGGCTGGAGCATGCCCTTACGGCAAGGCGTATGCCTCTTGCCGTTCCTGTGAAAAATCTGTCCAAATCTGGCCAAGTTATGAACCAACAAATGCCATTGGCACGTGCTCCTTACATCTTAATTCCCTGAAAAAACCTTCTGACTATGTGTCAGAAACAGTCCTGGGAGAATGACCAATTGGGAAGGCAGGAGCAGAAGGGGTTCATCACTGGGAAAAACAGGCTGAGGAGCTTTTCCATACTAGAGAACTCTCTTTTAGTTTCTACTGTCTAGAGGAATATGATGTTCTACTATTAATGTGTTAGCTCTGCATGGTTTATCTATTGATCACAACCCATGTGGGTGGCAGTGCAGCACCTCACGAAGACATCTTTGGCTGTACATTTTTTAAAAATAAATGAGCTGTGCAAAATTCCTTTCCCCCTCTGCTTTCCCAGTATTAAAAGTCCATCATGTAACATCAGGCACTTAAGTTAGGATCTACCAGAATTAAGGATGGCCTGGGTTATTTTCTGTATCTGAGGCAAGGTGTATCCATGCAGTTGGAATTTAGTGGCTTAGCCTGCTGCGCAGTAATCCTGCTGCAGGGTGTTGGGCTGCAAGTGACTCAGCAAAGACGCTTCTCAGAAGCTTATAGAGGCGTCAGTTTTCTTGATCACGCATCTGGGCAGTGAAGCAAAGAGATAACAGAGGCTACTGATCTGTGCTGGTTAGCACAACTCCTCAGTTGAGGCCTGTCTCAAACTTTTTTTCTCTCTCTTCCCTTCAGTGATAGCACCCCAGGGAAAGCAAATAAAAGCCCCTCACCTCCGCCAGATGGATCCCCCATCACCAGCCCTGAGACCAAGACTGTCAACCATGAGCTGGAGCCGTCCTCTTTGGAAGCACCTGGGGCAAGCATCCCAAAGTCACCATCTCAGGTAGTGTCCCCTTGACATTGACCACACCTCTGCAGTTTGACCACTGATGGCACAGGCTCCATGAGTCAAAGACCTCCATCCCTTGCTTGTTTTGACGTCTCTTGCTACTGAGCACAGAGAATATGAGATGACAGTTGTTCCCCATCAGTGGGGGCAAGCATGATGTTTCTGAGAATACAAGTTGCTCCTAGGTCTTCTCTATATCATATAGGAAAGAACTAAGCTGTCTCTGAATTCCTCTGTAGGGGTTGGAATATGACATGGGAGACCCAGTAATAATATATTTTGCCGTCTAGTAGGATGGCTAGGAGGAGTTAGGGAGGATGAAGTTATACTAGGCTAGGAAATTTGTTCTTTACATTCGAATTAACTTGTGTAATTCAGTGGTCCAGGTTCTTCCTGAAAACTTCCCTGATTCAGGAGGGTATGAAAAAAAAAGTTTAATATTGATATGGATAAGGAGAACAACTGTGTTTTATATAGTATCATACTTTAATCCCAAGATAAAATATCATGTAAAAGATAAAGTCATTCAGTTCTTATGCTATGAAGAAATCAAGTGAATACCTGGAAGCAGATTGTCCGTTACTGGGTTCTCATACCTTCTATGTGACCTTTGTTAATCCTTTTCTTACACTGGAGACACCCAGTGGCATGTTTAATATAGAAAATGTAGCTGTTGCTACTCAGCACATCACATTACATGTTTTACTTTGGGATTTAAGGAAAATAAAACTTTTGCTTCCTTTTCCCATTCCCCTATTTCCCCAAGTAGGGGAAAACACAAGCAGGGGCACAATAGTAACTAGGCCAAATTCATGTCTGGTGCCAATCCTTGCATTTCAGTAAGTGGGACGCCAGGAAGGAGTCTCCAGGAAGAATTAAAGCTGTGAGGGGTTCTGGCCAAACTGGTAAGAAAAGGCCTAGCACTCCCAAAAAGTCATGGATGCAACCCAGAACTTCCTTCTTGTTGTCGCAGATAGCAGTGTGATTCCAAATCCAGGCCTGTGGTGTAGGCACTTTCCTTTTTCTGGGTAGTCTCTCATGATATTTTCTCTCAGCTGTATTTTTGATTTTTACCAGGATCTGGGGGGAAAAAAAAGGATGCTTGTACATTGGCAAAAATGTCTTTCACAGCCTTGTGAGATGTGTGGATGCCTGGCAGTGTCTTTCCAGGACTTTTCTAGGGTCTCTGCACTGCTCAGCATTGCACGGTGTGGAGTAGCTTCCCCATAGCTCTGGCTAGGACCTTTGGAATAGGGTATGGGAGAGGATAGTATGCACACTCATATCTTCCCGGGACTGCCTTCCTGTTTTTTCAGACATCTCCACATCTTGATAGAAATTTGGAGCAAGAAGTTGTACGGATTTATTGAACCTTTCACTGAAGACTTCACTCACCCTGTCTGTGGACTTGTCTTGCTGAGTTTGGCTTCTTCTCTTTCCTTTAAATAGCACACATTAGCCTTGTTTTTTGCCAGGCTGCAAGTGCTTGCTTACTGACTTGCTGGCCACAGGAATGGAGGCTGGAGGCACCCCCTTGTTAAGCAAGCAGAATACTCAAAGCCCTATCTGTAACATTAGATGGGCCAAAGGCAAGATTTAAATGGTATTTGTAGCTTATGCTGCCACCGTCTGGCAGCTCTTTCCCTATCTATATTAATTAACTTTCCTAGGCCTTGCTACAGTGAAGAACAAGAGATCCACTCCATATCTCACTAGGTGCTGAGAGATGAAGCTGGCTCCAGAGGGAGGGTTGGTAAGAAAGGGGTTTTATACTCAAAGCTAAGCCTGGAGCCTATATGGACCAAGACTTGAAACTCAGTGCGTGTCAGCTTGCCAGCCAGCTGGAAAGCCCAAGGGTCTACTCTGTCAACAGTGCTCAACTTGAAGACGGAAAGCTTAATGGATAGCATTACTTTTGAACTGTAAGTGACTTGTTCTAGGGTGGTGAGGATGGAGCAAAAACCAAAGAGCAAGTGCAGTTCTCTGGCTATTTCCTTTCTGTCTCATATACCAATGCAAACACTAAGCAGAGGCTGTGGAGAGAAAGGCAGCAAAACAAGAGAGACCAAATAAGTGTTAACTAGATTTTTAACTGTTCCCTGTGCCAACTGTATCTCTTACACTCCTGCTGTCCTTTAATTCTCGAAAACAGCTTATTTCTGTCTTTTGGAAGAAGCAACTGCTAGCAGCTCTTTGCACTGAGTAATCTGATGATGGTACAGGACTTCCTGGGTCTATGAAATTTCAAAGGTCAGACTTTTGCTCTCAATTACACCACTGAAACACTGTGATGACACTTCTGAAATCAATTTAACTGTGTTGAGTTTAGACTGATAAAGCTCTGTGGGGTCCAAGAACAGCAGAAAGAATTTAGGGGATTCATTTTATTCTAGGCAACAAAGTTGTTCTTGATGCTTAGTCTGTTTCTGGATGTAACTTAATGGCCAATATGCAGTCCTGTTATCTTTGAGAGGTGGTATTAGACTGCTGTTGGAAATGTGCTGGACACTATGGAAGTGGTGGCCTCCAAGACACTAGTGCATATGAGAGCACAGAGGACTGAGTATTTTAGTGAAGTAAATAGCGGAAGAATCAGAATCTTTTTGGCTTAGAGTTTGTAATTGGAGCTTCCCTTTTCTGCAGATGGTGGCACTGTTCTGAGAACAGCTTTTCCTTGAAATTTCTGGTCCCTCCTGCAACTGACAGGCAGGGGATATTTTGGGAAGGGATTGTTCTTAGGGAATATGGACACACTACTTCCTGGAAACAGTAAAAAGCTGGAAGTGAAAACACTGCTGTCATTATTTCCCCTAGCCAGTTATTCAGTAGAAAATGTGTGTTTTCAATCCCATTGGCACTCTCTGAAGGAGGTTAACACATGAGAAAACTGGGTATATTTGTAGCAATCTAAAATAAATGCCTTGTGGAGGTCAGTTACATGCTGGAGGAATGTAAACACAGGACTAGGAGTTGGGGACTGCTGTGTTGGAATTCGGCCTGATGCTGATGTACTGGGTGTCCATTGTCAGGTCACTATGTCTTTCTGATTTGGGATCCCAGGTACAATGAGAAGATCAAGTAATTGTAAAAAACATTGCAGGCTGCAAGCTTTATCATTCCTGAGTGCTGCTATGGTGCTGGAACTTGTATGGCTGTTTGTTCCAACACAGTAGCAGCTTCTTGAAGGTTGGTTTGATCTAGAAATGAGTGATGAGCCTTGCACATAGCAAAGTGTGAAGAGGGTGTGGATGGGTTGGCCTGACCTTCAGGGGGGATCTACCACAGCTTCCCACGGTGGGTGAACACACTGTCAGGCTGAGTCCTTTCAGCGTTATAGGAGGTATTAGGATGGATTAGAGTCATAGGGTCAGACTTTGCTATTCCTTCTCTGGGCTCTCCATTTGGGAAACACTTGTGACTTCATTAGTGTCAGTGCTGTCCCTTGTTGGTGAAACTGAGAGCAGAGTTGGGCCCACAGCAGCCATGGCTTCTCAGGAGTTTGGATTGTTCTTACCCAAAACTAAGATGGGATAAAGCTCCATTAGGAGCTCCTTCTGACCTTTCTTACAGTACATTGATACCTGACAACCAGTGCTGGGCAGATCAGAATCTGGCCACATGGGCATCTATCCATAATAGGACAAATTAAGTCTTGTCTCTCATTCCCTTGGATCTGGTAAGTATGGCAAAGGAAGGCAGTGCTGGTCTGGTCTATTGAATTGCATTCCCAGTAACTGATGTGCTCCCTTCCCAGTGTTTCTTTGGAAGGTTGCACATGCTCTAATTATGTATGCATGTCCTGTCAATGCATATTAATTTTGTTACGCTTCTCCTCTGCAGAGAGAGACTGGCCCACAGCTGAAGTGTAACTAATGATGCCAAACCTTCTCTGGAGGCGTGTGGTTGTTTTTGTTTTGTTTTGTTCTGACCTTCACCTTCCCTCCTTTCTCCAGATGGAGTTGAGTGGACCCTTCTCTATGTCTGTGTTTGTGATTTCCCCCACCTTCAGTTTTGGTGGCTAACCTGGTTCCTGTCTTTGGTTTTTTTGGGTGTCACCATCTGTGCTGTGGCCGTGTGCTCACTTGCATGCAGCTGAGGAAAGGGCCTCCGGTGCCTCCGCCTCCAAAAGTCACCCCCTCCAAGGAGATCAAGCAGGAGAACATCATCAGTCTGTTTGATGACAATTTTGTCCCCGAGATAAGTGTGACAACCCCCTCGCAGGTTAGCTGCTATGCCCTGCCTTATATTTGTCTGCCTCTGAACTTCTTCCTTTGACCTTTCTTGTCTTTGGAGGTGTCATGCCATGAAACCTGGTCAGGCAAAGGGGGAAGGGAAGGGAAGGTCAATATTGGACATCAGATGACAGAGGGATAGGAAGTCATCTTAGAGGGGAGGGTGGCTAGAAAGCAGCTTTAACCAGTATGCTGCCCCTTGAGAGCTTTCATGTGTAGAAGAAACAGGAGGAATGCAACTGGTGAAGAAGCCACCAAATTATCACTGCATTTGTTCAGCAAGCAGGTTTAAAGAGTACAAAGTTTATGGCTCCCCTTGTATCCCTTATCTCCAGCCTTTCTGATCCTGGGTGCGGATGAAGGATATGTTTTCTGCTTTTGTACATCCACAAATGCTGATATGGCATCTCTCCCAGTTTCAGGAGAAGGCAGCTCTGCACTCTCAATGCATTTATACATGAGCTTTGTGGCAACTTATAAAGCCCAAACCTGTGCAGGAAAGGCCAACAGGAATTGCATGAATTTCCCTTTGCAGAGAATAAGTGGCCCCAGTTTAGGTAGGCAGGGCTGCACCTGTTGTAAATTCAGGACTCCTGACATCTCAGTCTGTTGCTCTTCGTCAACCAACAGTTCCCATCAGAATGTTTCTTTCCAGTGATGTGGCACATTTTGAAGCCCTGAAAATGGAATAACAATTTCAGGTAATAGGTTTTCCTCTTCTCTTTCCTTTTGATTTATATCACTGTAGGAGAGGGTATCCAGGTGGGGAATTCTGTGTTGGATCCATGAGAATGACAGTCCTTATATATATAGGAGCCTGACCAGTTTTCTGGCTGCATCATGAGATACCTGCATCTTTTTTATTTTTTTAATACATACATACATACATATATATATATATATTTCTGAAATGCTTAAAGCACAAGTAATGCCTCTAGCAATGCTCATCTGTGATTCATTCCAGAACTTTTCCATGTGTCATGCTGTTCCATTGCCTCTGGTTTGCCACCTTCCACCCAGCTGCCGAGGAGCAGAGACAGAGTAGGGAGGGAAGGAAATCTGTGTCAAAGTTTGCATGGCAATAAACAAAGCTGGCAGAGCAGACAGATAATTTGACAGCAGTGTTGGAAGAGGGGAAAACCACAGGCAGTGGAGCAACTCTACCGTTCTCTCCTATACTTCTTTCTCCTGTATCATAATGGATAGCTCTGTCTGCCCCATGGTTTGTATCATGTGTTTCCATGTGACTGCCTGCCCTTAGCCAGATGTCCTCTTCTGCATCTGATCAGTGCCATGACCCCGAATGGGATCTGCTATGACATTCAAACAGATGAGATTTCTGAGGGAGAACCACGCTTGCCAAAACAACCTTCACTGGAGCACCCAACAGCCATTAGCATTCAGTGCATTGGTCAGGGCCGTTCCTGTCAGATGTCTTTGCTCCAATGAGCTGTCTTGTGGGAGAGCTGGGTAAAAGTAAGGGGTGCTAGCCCTTGCATATAAGTCTTAAATGGCAGGTAAGAGTCTTCCATGACTAGAAGCTTTGGTGTCCTACCACCAAGAAAGGTAAGGATTGGGATTGAACCTCTCTGGAGGCCTGGATGGAGGAGTGTACTGGAATACCAGTGGGTTTTAGATTACTGGTCAGTGTTTATTATTCTGAGATGGAAGAGCTTGGTTCCTTGTCTTCGTGCCTGTGGATATCAAAAAGAGCAGAAGATATTCATAAGGGAAGGAAAATCTATCAAGAGATCAGGATAAGAGGAAGTTAGAGGAAGTGAAGATGATAGCGGTGTGGGTTGTATGCAGAAGACTTTCTCTTAAATTGAATCTCTTGGTACCTTCCAGGAATTTTTCCATGGTGAGACTGTGAAATAACTGCAGGAAACGACCCGACAAACTTGGTGTGTTGTTGGAAAGATGGTTGAAGCAGTAGGGCCAGCAAGCTTGGAAGGTTAGTGGAAAGGGGGCAAATCTGCTTTTGGACTGAACAACTTCCTCTGAAGCTAAGTAGAAAGGAATGTCTCACAGTGATTAGGTTAAATCTAAAAATGAGAAATGATAGTTCAGTTTTGAATACTGATGATTCACTCACTTGTTGTGACTGTTCTATTAATGGTAGTTAGCAAATGTGCCATCAGTGTCTGTCTAGTGTGTTATTCAAAGGAACTTATTCTGCTGACTTTGAAGAGAGTAGCAAAGCCTCTCAAATTTATGCTGTGTTAGACTAGTGTGTGAGTGATTCTTGAATGTCCTGAAATGGAAAAGCTTTGGAAAAAGCATTTTTGAATTGGGGAGTGATTTGAATTCCTTAGCTAGAGTAGCAGTGAGTTGTCATATTCTGTGTCTCTGGGTGTTAGAGGGAGGTAGGAGCTTTGGGGGTTATCTCTGAGGTCCCTCAGACTTTATTCCAGAAACCTGAATGTTTTTTTGCCTGGATCTGTGTTCCTGAGATAAGTGGTGTGGGTGGTGGTTCTTCAGTAAGTGACTGGGGGAGTCCGTCCTGAGCCATAAACACTTAAGTAGCTGCATGAGCTATGGAGCATAGCTGTAAATAGAAGAGAGACCTTTCTGATCTGGCAGTGGCAGTGATTCTTTTGACCATAGCAGGTCAGGTGCTTACACTGTGTGAGCTCATTTGGGCAGGTGAGAAATTGAACAAGGGTTGAGTCCCGAGGAAGAGACAAGTTTGATTTGCAGTGGTTCCCATTCTGTACTGCCTGTGACTACAGGTACTAAACAGTCAGGAGTCACATCAGGTTTTTGCGTTCTCACCATGTCTTCTGCGCTCGCAGCCTTAGCTTCTGGATGTCACATACCCTCTCTCTCCTGCGTGTGTGTGTGTGTGTGTGTGTCTAATGCTCGTACTGCTTTTCTTCCTCACTGCTGCCAAGTTTGATGCCCCTGGGCCCATCCAGGAGGGAGCCAGCCTGTTGGATCTGGATTTTGATCCCATTAAACCAGATGCCACTGTGGGGAAGACCCCCACGTCCACCTCCCAGGTTGGTTCATATCACTGTTCCTTCTCACTTCATAACTGACTTGTTGCCAAGTGTGGCAGGACCTGCACCCATGTGAGTGTTAATGTGGACCTGAGCTTCTGGGTGACTGGGCTGGATGCCCAGGCCTGTGCTCTGCAGATTGGCACCTTTTGGCCATCTCTGCTGGATGTGTAAGTCCAATGAGGATCAATTGACTATAAGCCAGGTCACAGCCTAGCAGTGGGTATGTGTAGGATGCTTGTGCTTTCAACTGATAGTCTGTCGATTGATAATTTAACTTTTAATGTATGTCCATCCCTAGATTAGCATCCTCTGTATGCTATATGGATTTAAACCCTTCCTCTGTGGATGGGGATTCAGCCTCTGCTCCATGCTCCTGCCACAAATTACTCTCAAAGGGATTTTTAAGAAACGAAGTCTTGGATAATCTGCAGTTACTTAAGTTGGATAAATCTGTAGAGAGATATTCAAGTGATATGAAGCCCTTCTTTTTCTGGGTATAGCATAGCCTCAGTTTGTAGTTAAGAAGTGGCTTCTTCCCTGAGCATGTTGCTGCATGGTTCAGTATCACATCCAGCCTGTGCCTAGTCTTGCCCACTATCAGAGGCAGATGGACCTACAAAGACTCTGCTTCATTTTCCTGTCTAAATGGATGGAGGCTTTGAAATGCATCCTGAATTTGGCTATTGTTATTCACCCAGACTTTCCATTTCATACTCAAAGAAAGGAGTATTTTTTGCTAATTTGAACCTGTGGTTGCCATATATTTGTAATAATAATTTGTAATAAACATAATTGGGGTATTAACAGTATTTCTTCAGTATCATAATGTCAAGTAGGCCTGCAGACTTCAGTAGTAGACAGAATTTTGTAGCAGTAGAAAGCTGTCTATTAGGTGTGCGATTATTCTAAATAGAAGTACTATATTTTCAAGATGCTAGTTCTCAGTACAGGTCAATACAAATCAATTTGCCAAAGTACTGCTTTTTGGAACTTTAAATGAGCAGATTGGCACTTTTTGTCTGTTTGCATGATAGAATGAGCTACATGCCAGAAGATGTTTTTGGTTTTTTTTCTGTACTGGGATCTTCTTTCATCTGAATCACCAGTTATAACTTGGATAATGGGTATATTGCTATTGGATGAGTATAAATTTTCCTTAAAATGAAACAATTTGTTACCCTTCCAGCAAGCAACAAATATTACATTGAGTGGGGTTTTCAAAACTGCTCAGCAGTAGCTGATTTTTGGTACTAATGTATTCACTATTAAGTTAAGAAATCACTAAAAAGAGTGTGAAATCAATGCTTTCTAATAACAAGCACAGCTACACACCTATCACAAACCACACAGTTTTCAAAGGAGTCAAATTTGCTTTGTATGGAGCACTATAGCAGAGAGGTTAAGACATCTCACTACTGAGCCAAAGTTACAAGTGGAAGTCTTGTTCTGAAATCATGCCAAATCTGTGGGCTATGAAGGCATAGGAGCATATTTAACCTTGATAGACCACAAACTTGTGATTTTTTTTTTTCTGTCTGTGTGGTCTACCACTGATAACTGAATGTGGCCTGGCTGTTTCCCTTCCATATCAGAGGTAGGAGTTATCCTTACTCAAATGCCTGGGTGCTTAAATTTGACTGTGCCATGGGAAGGGGTGTATAAATTCAAGTACTAAAAAAAATTAAAAAATACTACAGAAGTAAGTGCTGTTGAATGTGTACATCTGCCTCAGTCTGATCAGCATGTATAACGTTTGTACTCACTGAAATAATCACGTATAAATATGTTTTTATTTTTGTTGCTCTTTGACATGCTTAGTCTTTACCTTGGGATTTATGGGAGGTAAGAACTTCATATGGCTTTCTTCTCTCACCATATACTGTGAATGTGCCAGCACCATCTCTGTGTGCATCATCTGTTTTCCTTTCCCTCTCTGCTCTTCCTCTCTGCAACCCAACCCAGAATTGCTCCATGTGCTGCTGAACCCACTTTTGCATCTTCCATAAAGCCCCAGGACTGACTTGTTTGCAAGTCAGGTCTGGCACTCTCCCTCCACCAACAAATAACCGCATTGCCTTTCCCTACTGGCTTGCTTGTCTTTCCCTTGGCATGATGCTGTGAGCTTCTCCTCAAACCTAATCCCACTGTGGCATCGTGTTCTTTTGCCCCTACCCCACTGGCTCGTAAACGCTGTACATCCTGTTGGCCTCGATTGCATGTAATGCATATACCTGTCAACTGCCCTTATATTCATCTGCCTCTGGTCCTTACTGCCCGTACCATTGCACATACACATCTGGGGTTATCTGCAGTGCTTGCTGCTTATTGATCATCATTGCCAGAAAGGCTGAGTGAAATAGCTCAGCCTGTGTCTCCATTGTAAGCTAAGTGCAGGCCCAAGACTTACCTGGCATCTGCCTCAACCCCAGCTTTGGAGCTTGCTGAGAAGAGCGAGCCTGCACATGCTCTGCATGTGTGTGCGCCCAAGCCAGACACTCATTTACATGCTCTAAATGGATCAGGCCTGGTAGGGTCTTACAGTGCTGCAGACTACCCCATTGGGAGATATTTCAAGCACAGCTACTTTGAGCCCATCTGGACAAGCAGCCAGCAGCCTGGACAGAAAGTGCTTGGTCTGGATCTCCAGCCTGATTTTGTGCTGCCTGTATCCCATGGTGTAGATGTAAGCACATGACCTTGGCTTGTGCTGGGGAATTGAATCCCCACCAATGTTTTCATTCTCAAGGACCAGATCATCACCTAGAGTCAATACTAGGCAGGCCACAACTTTACCCTTGCTGAGAGTCTGGCCCAAAGACTCACTGTGGCCAGTGCTCCTTCACATGGGCCTGGGGGTTGCTGAGAAAGATGTTTCTCATGTGCATTTTATCAGTCATCAGTGTTTAACGTCTGTCATTTCCATTTATGTCTACTGTCAGTCTGTCTTAAAAAGAAAGGAAAAAGTCTGTTTTCGCAAGAAATATCTCATGCCTTACAAGTGGATGGGCAGGGCTGAGGTATGGCTATAACCTGCTAGCAGGGCAGTGCAACAGAGTTGGGCCCCTGAGAAGCGTTGGATATTATGGACCTTTAGAAGGTTTCTCCTGCATTAGTTGAGCACTCAAATCACAAGCTAGAAAGCAAGCTCTGGTCTTGCTGTCTTTACTAGCTCTAAGTATCCCTGTGGTGGCAGGAGGAAGCACCAATGTGTCCTTAAGGATCACAAAATGACAGCTTATCTCTTTCTCTCCTCAAAGGCAAGTAAAGATTAGGAGAAAATCAAATAGTCCAACTCAGTTCTGGCTATTAGACAGAATGTGAATGGAGAGAAGCTGTTTGAACAAAATAAGGATCTACACAAACCTGCTGCCTTCTGTCTGTCATTTGTGGGAAGCAGAGGGAGTTTTAGTCATTAAATAAAACCAGATATTTTTTATTAATTGCTACCTTTGCTTTCCTGCTTAATATTGGAAGCAAGGAAGCTTGAAATACCTAAGAGCATTGGTGTTTCTGGCTAGACTCTGAGCAGGAGTTTCTGATGATGAGTTGTATGCATGAAACCACCAGGGAACCTCAAGTGGAGGTTTGGGTGTGATGGTCCTAGGTGGTATGCATGGGTAAATATAAGTACACCTAGCAGATGTATTCAGAGACCCCTAACTCCTCTAGGTGTTAACAGGATTTAGATACCTGACAGTCACTTGTCCTAGAGAGCTCGAAGCCTTGGTTATGTGGCAGATCTTGGATGAGACCCTATATCCATGAAGTTTTCTGAACAGTTTTGCAGATTCTAGAGTTTTGGAATTATGTCATTGGAAACCGAATGGTGGGAAACAGATCCTTGGATCTGACTGAGCTATGCTTAATCTACAATCTAGGGAGTAAAAGATATTTTGAGCCATTTTTACCCTTCCTCTCATGCAGGAAACTGATTTGACCCAAAGGACAATTTTATCAACAGAGGAGAGCTACTAGACAAGATGCCCTCACTATGCCAATTTTCATCTTGACGATACCATATATTGTTTGAAAAACAGAGCTCCCAATGCCTGGGGAATCCTTCTCTTGCTCTCCAGAAAAGCTCTCTGAAGTGTTTGCTCTAGCCGTTGATAAGAGCAGAAGTGTTGCGTGGTTACGTAGTCCCATGTGCCATGAGGTTAACCAACTGCATAGAATCTTGGATGCAGGAGAACTTACTTAGTTCTGCAGACTAGTAAACTTGCATCTGGTGTGTATGATGATGCTCTTGGAGTAAATAAAGCTTTCAAAGCTAGGAACAGCAGTGAGCAGTTCTCCCTCTATTATCTCCTCATGACTATAAATGCTTGTATAGGCCTTGAGATGCCCGCAGGTACCTAAAATAGAATAATAAGTAGTTGACATGAAAATGCCTTTATTGAAATCCAGCAAATTAATTTGGATTCCATTCCTCTGGTTATTAAATACTGTTTTTGCAAATTAGCTGCCTTTAAAAATCTGTAGCTCAACATGAGCTTCTTTTCACTCGTCCAAATAAAAAACCATGCTGGGCCAGATAGACTTGGGCTGGCACCTCTCCCAATTCCAGTCTCACTGAATCTAAATACAAAGCAACCTGGGAGTGAATCTAATTAAACAGGAGAAGCCTTTGTAGCATTTCACGTGCATGCATTTATGTTACCACTACTAAGGCTTCCATGGATATCATCTGCAGGATGGGCAGCCACAGCTCTACTATTTATAATATCCCCCAGCAGTATAGGCCTGTGGACATGGTGATGGGGAGACATGAGGAAGGAGGTGAGAAGAGAGAAAAACCGTGTTAAATGGCACCACTGGGTCAACTGAAGGTTAAATAAAGGGTTTTTGTTAAACCAAGGTATTTATTTCTTGCTTATTGCTGCTGTTATTAGAAACCTACTTAGAACATTGTGCCAATATGTTGCTAGCAGCCAGATGGGTATTGATTTATGGGATACCATGGTTGTTGCCTTACACAGTGCTGGGCCTCCTCTGGCCAGGCTCACGATTAATGTTGTGTTGAAGTTTGCTGGCCTGACTGGTGCTTTGAGTCTGCTCAAGCACAGGTGCAAACTCATATCTTGGCTTGGGGTCAACCCAGACATGTTGAAAGAAGTAAGATGGAAAGAAAGAAGTTGTGAAGGAAGGAAATGCTAATGCAGAATCTGATTTGCAACATGGTCAATCCATGTGTCATCTTGCCAGAGAGTGTTCTCATGGGAGCGAGGGTAAGTGGCTGGGGGAGAGGTTTGGGATCAGTCCAGAGACTGTGTGCCTGGGCTCCAGTCACCCCATGGGGCTGGGCAGGAGCACCTGCAGAACTCAGGTTCAAAAAAGCATCTAGGTTTATAGTAAAATTGGTGGAAGGCAAGGGTTTCACTGGTCAGTTGAACCTGGGCGAAAGTGCTTCATAGGATTGGGACTGTGGAAATTACGTTATTAAGAAATTTGGACAGTGCCTTATTTTGAACATGTCTGTATTCAGGGGCATGTGTGTGCACCAAATGTATAAGGTGGGTAGGCATGCCAAGACTTGTGTATTCACGTGTATTAAAAATGGGAAATCTGGATATAGCAGCAGATATTTTGCAGGTATAAAGTAGATCTCTGACTAGATTCTACAAAGAAGCTCACACACTATACAGTGTAGAGAACAAATGGCTATGGACTGGCCATGAAGACACTCAGGTCACAAATTAGAAGATGGTTCCCAGTACAAGAGAGAGATGAAGCTACTGGAGCGAGTCCAGCAAAGGACTACTAAGATGATTAAGGGGCTAGAGCATCTCTCGTATGAAGAAAGACTGAGAGACTGTTAAGCCTGGAGAAAAGAAGACTGAGGGGGGAATCTTAACAATGCATTAAAATATCTGAAAAGAGGGTGTAAAGAGGATTGGGTTGGACTTTTCAGTGGTATTCCAGTGATAGGACAAGAGGCAATAAGCACAAACTGAAACACAAGAAGTTCTGTCTGAACGCAAGGAAAAACTTTTTAACTGTGAGGGTGACAGAGTACTGGGACAGGTTGCCAAGAGAGGTGATGGAGTCTCCATCCTTGGAGATATTCAGAAGCTGTCTGGATAGGGTCCTGGGCAACGTGTTCTAGGTGACACTGCTTGAGCAGGGAGGTTGACTAGATGATCTCCAGAGGTCCCTTCCAACCTCAACCATTCTGTGATTCTGTGAACCAGACCCCCGAGGTTCTTGTTGGGAGTCTTCCCAGATGCTGCCTGGTGAATCTCCGAAGAGGCCAATCAGCAGCATTAGTGCTACCAGATATAACTAAGTTCCTGCATCTGCAATTTCTGTTAGTAGATGGGAAGAGATTAAAGAAACTGAAGAGATTAAAACTGTTAGCTATGCCTATTGAATCATCTCTTACTAAGCGACTGCCTTCCTTACTGTTGTAGGGGACAGCTGATAGGATCCTTATTTCAGCTATTCACCGAAGAGAAAGTGTCTAGAAATAGTGTAGAAGTGGAGATGTGGTGGGAGGTGATTCCATCATATGATTCAACATGAGTTGGTTTATCACCATTTGAGAACTTACTGCTCCTCAGCTGAGTCCAGTTGAATGCAACATCTTGAATAGGTTTAGTTAGTGTCTTCTGGGAGGCTAAGGGAGGGGCAAGTGAACCTGTTTAATTTTGTGTTGGAACAGAGTTAACACAACCTCAGTTGAGAGAGAATAAAAGCTTGAACAGCCAGAAGTATATCATAGGTGTTTATCTGGTTTGTCCTTTGTTGTATATAGAAACCATAATCCTCAGGGTTCCTAGAACAACTTCTGCCAGGCAGTGCTTTTTAGGTGATACTGAATATTTCTCCATGGTCATGGTAGCTTTTGCATGTCAGAATCTCCTCACCTACACAAATGCATGTGTGTGTGTGCACACTGTGCAGAATATTCCTAGCAAATTCTTTTGAACAGAATATTAAGAGCAAAATCCAAATTCATGACTGTGTGGGCCCATCCCAAATCAAGTTGGGGGAAAATTAACATACTTTTCAATTTAGTCTGATTCAGTGATGAGGTCATGAGGACACTGGGTCCAGAGAATGTTCCATACCTGGACATGTTATTACTAGGCTCTTCTGTTTCCAAAATTATGCAAAGGCTTAAATATTCCTTGATTACTGATCCTTGAAACTAGCCTATTATAGACATTTGTTCCTTGGCATGTAAGTAGGCTTGTGTATTCACATATTTTATAAGTGGGAAATCTAGATGTGGTAATAGATACTGTGCATCTATAAAGTAGGCCTGTAAGTTAGTTTCTACAAAGAAAGAGTCATGCATAATTTTCGAGGTAGCAGTGATTTTTCTCTGGAGTATTGTCTGCTGTGTGGCTGGAGTGAGGGAATGCAGGCTTTACTGTTTCACTAGGTTACAGGGAAACAGGGTGGAGGGGGCCTAGAAAGAACCTGAAGTTCCTCGCCTATTTGTCAGCAGATGGCAGCAGTCAACAGCATACAACTGTTGGGCAGAATAAGCTGCAGTTTCTGCACACACAGCTGTAATGAGTATAACTCTACCTGGTTGGCTTTTGTATTGCAGCCTGCAGAAGCAGCTCATGCAGGTGCCGAAGCAGCTGGATCAGAAGCAGCAGCTGGAGCCGAAGCATCTAAAACTGAAGCTGATTCAGGATCTGCCTCAGTAAGGCACCATGAAGGAGTGCGGTTCCTTCTCTCTGTCACATCCCTTTGTGGTACATCAGACATGTGGGAGACTGGGCTGGAAAGAGAGACGTGCGAGTTCTTGGAAAAACACATCCTTGCCACTGCAGCAGTTTCAGTCCTTTTATTCAGAGGCCGGACTCGGCCCTTGTGTTTTATTGTGCACGTTGAAGCCAGGATCTGTTTGATGCTTAGGGAGAAGCTCTGCAGGAAGATCTAATAAAGAAACTGTCCCTTCACCCATATCCCAAAGCCAGCCCATAGGTGCTGTGTTAGGCTTATGCTGTCTGCTGGGTTCCTCTTTGCCTGCCGTTTACTTTATCTACCCTGTCCTCTGGGCTCTGCTGGCACCCTCTGAATCTCCAGGTTTCTTCTCTTTTTTTGAGAGAAAACTGCCACCCTTTTAGAAGGGCTGGAATAAGTTCCATCTTGTTGCTGCTTGGTTTCTCCAGGCTGTCACAGGTGACTTGTCTGTTCTACAGAAGCCCTATGAGAACTGCGTGGTGACAGCTGTGAATGGGAAATGCTGGGCAGTATGGTCCCAGGAAAACCCTTAAAATCTTCTCTGCTCTACTGCAGCCTAAAGCAAAGAAAGACACCAGTCACCAATCTAGCCTTTTCTCACTGCCACCTCTGCTGTCATTTGGGGTGTTTTGTCACTGACTAGTGTGCTGGGAAAACCCACTGACACCTTTAATGAGCTTGGGGTCCAGAATAGTCTTTAGTGTGGATCCTTCAGGGTGGGAGTAGGAGCTGCCATTTTGGAGTTTCCTTTCTCAGCTATGCTTTTTTCCTTCCCTGGCTGCTGCCCAATACCAGAGCTCTCTGCCTGCTGTTGTTGTGGAAACTTTCCCTGCTACTGTCAATGGCACCGTGGAAGGAGGTGCTTCCTCTGAAAGAGCTGACATGCCCCCAGGGTTTCTTTTCAAGGTGAGTGTGTGCTGGTGGGGCCAGTGATCCTTCCCTGTAACGAATTAACCGTTTTTGCTCAGCACAGTCATGGGGGCCACATTGAAGGGGCGAAAGGAAGTTGAAGGAGAGGTGTACCATCCTCAGCAACATGCCCCTAGCTTTATTCAGTTCCGGATGTTTCAAAGGACAGTGTAAAAGCATCGTAATATAAATGTCTAGCTGTGATGTAAAACACAGCCCTTCCTCTCTTCTGCAGCTATTTCTGATCTCCAGAGTGGTGGTATCAGTCACAGACTCTGGGTGGTAGATGGGAAGTTGGGCTTCGAACTGGAAAGGTTAAGCTCTTTGACGCAAGTAGCAAATGAAACTTTGCCAGCAGGAATACATGAGTAGCTGGAAACACCAGTAAGGACAGGATTTCATGTTGGGGGGGATTAGAAAGTCAGGATGAAAAGGGAAAAATATAAGATTAAACAGGGAAGCGTGGTGGTGATTCTGAATATGCAGTAGACCACTTGCAACTTGTTTTGAAGATGTGGAGGAAGAAGTGATTCTGAGTGAGGGTAAGCCACAAATTTAACATGAGTTATGAAATATGACAGCAAGACAATAAAGAGTCATTGTGTCCTGGAAATGGGAGATGACAGTCTTATTTTCAGTTTGTTTAAACTGCTGTAGGAATGCTTTTATTCTGTTTCAGTTATGTCCACGCATCGCTTTTTCAGGGAGATGCTACCAAAAGTAAAAGAGTGGGCAAAACTATGGGGAACAATAGGAGGCTGAGCACACTCAGTTTGGTTACAGGCAGCATTATAGACTGTAGATCTTAAAGTGGAGAGCTGTGGTTTGAAGTAGAAAAGCTGTAACATAGATGTTGATACAAATTAGGCTGAATACCAAAAAGAAAACATGGCAGGATATGATCACTTGAGGAATCTTCCCCCAGGAGATTCCTTTGATGTGAGACCTTTGAAACAAGACTGCAGAGAACAGTCCTTTCCAAACTGATACTCTTACTTAATGTTTCCTCTCCCTGCTTGCTGTGACTGGGCTGGGAGGCTATAATCCCTAATACTCTTGCAGTCCAGCTGCAAAAACAATACAGGGCAGCTTTTGGGTAAATACAGGCTTTCCACCCCATGAGGTTTTAGGCCCATAGCATGGGAACTCAACCCATCGGAGGAAGGACCTTGGAGGGTAGATAAGAAGTTGAATGAGAGAGTCACCAGGATGCCCTTGTGGCAAAGGCTAACTGCATACTGGGCTGTATTAACAAGCGTGTAGCCATTAATTCGAGGGAAGTGATTATTCCCCTCTAAAATGGCATTTGTGATCTAAGCTTGCCCTGCCTTGAGCAGCAGGTTGGATCAGAGGACCTCCAAGGTGCCTTCCAACCTGAATTATCCTGTGAATCAAGTAAGTGCAGAGCTGTGTTGCACATTATAGACCTGGGGGGGAGAGGGCTGGCCTTACTGGAGCGCTCCTCTCCTTTTCTCCTAGGTCCAGGCCATGCATGATTACACAGCCACCGACAGTGATGAGCTGCAGCTGAAGGCTGGGGATGTTGTGCTTGTGATTCCATTTGAGAACCCGGAGGACCAGGTGAGTGGGAGACACCTGGGCCGAGGTGAGCTGGGGGAGGGGGATTTCCAGAGCTGCTTCTTCCTCCACTAACAGTCTGCTGGCTGGGTGCAGAGCCATCAGTTTGTGGCTGGGAGCTGGCTGGAGAGGCGGGTTGTCCTTGAGCTTGGGGTTGGCTTCCTGCAACAACGGAGCACTCTGCTTGTGACTGGAAAATGGAGACATTATCTTGTGTAAGCATTGAATTAGCCAGGGCTTCCTGTCCTTATCACGGCATTTGAGCCAAGTTAATGGTTTCACTGATCAGGGAGCCCAGCAGAGTCCCTACTCAGCCTCCTTGGCACTCCTAAACTTGATGAACATCCTCTGTGACCACTGCAGTGTGGACTGTGGCATTGGTAGGAGTGACCCCCCTTTGATGTGATGTTTTCTCCCCCTTTGAGAAATGCTGGAGCTCTAAGAAAGCAGCTTGCCGTGGGCGTTGTCTTACACTTGGTGTAGCAGTGTCTATTTCCAAAAGAGAGTGTTGGGCCAGGAGATGGCAGCAGAACCAAAGGCTGGAGGAGGATGCTCAGCTCCAAAGAACCATCTCCCTTTCCAGCTCTAACCTGAATTTATCTGGCAATGATTTTCTTTAATCTGAGCTCTTTGTAAAAGCCTTGAGTAAATCCTCCCTACTTGCTGTGTTTGAGGGCTTCCAGCTGATAGATGCTGCAGCAATTTCATTGTTTTAGCTGAGGGAGGTGGTAGTTTTGTAAAAATTCAGGCTCAAGTCCCCAGGCTTTTGTTTGGAAAAGGAAAGAAATTCTCCAAATTGATTCAGAAGACACTAGATCTGTGGGCTTGGCTGAGCCCAGACGAGATCTGGTTTCTGAAAGGGGTAAAGGGAAGGTGATGTAGTTCACTGACCACAGAAGATGTGGATCTTCTTTGTGGCTTAACTGTTGACTTTGTGAATTATGTTGCTGCTGCTTGTGAAATGGGAGCTGTAATGTGCTGACTACTCCCATGGAGCTAGATGTTCTAGGGGGAAGGGTTGTATGGGGTAGAAGCAGTGATTCCTTCTAGATGCAGGACTCTTCACTGAGTGGGACTGCCCTGGCCAAGAATTTGTGAGCGCTTCCTTCACAGAAATCTTCCTGGATGGGAAATGAGTGGGAGCTCCCCTAGTTCCAGTGGTAGGAGATAGCATTTATTGAGCAGAATTTTTTCAATGCCCTATGTTTGCACTCTAGCTGGATGTGGGTGCAACAGCCATGAACTCGAGACTCTCCAAGCTGCAGAGGGTGAGCTCTGAGTGTTGCTAACACGATGCTGTAGCTGTACAGAAGCCCTCTAACCCTCCTACAGTGTATCCTGTGCTCCAGCTCATTTCCCTAACCCTGACCATATTCAGCCGGAAAATGTTGGCTGTTAACAGGTGCATGAACTGTGCACGTGAGTGGAGGAAGCTTAGGGTAATAGACTGTGACCATGTCTCCGTCTTGCAGCTTAGGTGCCGGTTTGTGGGTGCATCAGCGAGGCCTAGATTCATCTCTCTTGTTGGGAGGAGTTGAGGGCAGCAATGCTTCTAACTTGATGCTTCAAGTGAGGCCGTTCAAGATTGGCAAGGGTGAATCTGGGTCCTGGTCTCTAATTCCTAGAGCTGAGGAGGACCTTTGTAGCTGGATGTTGCAGGAGGGATGCATGCTCTATCGCACAGATTCTACATGTAGATAGATGATCTCCTGCACTTGCTGTGCTGTGAGCTGGAAGCTCCCTTTCAGACACTTGGGCCCCATGTCCTCCACCCAGTTGTTTGTCTTCCTGATTGATGGTGTGTCAGTCCTACCACAGCCCCTGCAGTTGTCTGCTGCAGATGGGCTCCCGTTTCACACCATTCCCATGATGTCCCCTGAATGCTCAAATCTCAGGCAGCAGCAAGGGCTAACTCAGCCTGCAGGCACCCAGCACTGCCTGCATGAGCAGGGAACTCAGACTGCAGTGGCTGATCTGAGCTGCTGCCCCATCAAATGCGCAGAAAACAGGACAAGAGGACAGAAGCTGTAAAATGGCAATGAGAAGCCATACATGCCTCATGGATTATCCCCTAACGAGGGCTGCATTGCTCCGAATGCTCTGCAGGCATGTTTTTCAAGAACATGTTTGAAGTGAGGCATTTCTTGGCCTTGGGTAAATTCACAGATAACTCCTGCCAGCTCCAGGAAAGGAGAAGTGTCAGAGCAATTGTGTGAATTGCACACATGCATGTCCCATTTCCCACAGCTTAGAGCATCTGGTTGTCTGAGCATTTCTGTCCTGGCAAGTTATGTAGCTGAATGTGATGACATATCTCTAAATGAGCCTAATGCATGCTTTGCCCAGAGGGGTGGATGCAGAGCAAGCTGCAATGTTTGGAGGCAGTGATCCTCCATGTAGCTCTGTGTTGCAAGGTACCTTGTGCTGCAATGTTAACCCATAGGTTGCCCCACTGCAAATGACTCACATGAGTGGGCACTTTTGCATGCTAATGGGATGCTTCCTTGGTGGCAGCTCCAAGGTACACAGAGAATAGAGAAGATGCACACCTGAGCTAGAAACAGTGCAGCCTTCCCACCTTGAGTATCTTTTGTCCCTCATGTGCTTCAGATGGAGCAGAAATGCCAGTGCTGAACAAACTGCAGAGAATAGGGAGAGGGTGGGAAGTCTGACTCTCCTCTGAGGCAGGTTCTACCAGGCAGGACTCTGTTCGCCTCAGTGAAAATTCATTGTGATTTATAGATCCATAGGTTTGGTGGCTAGGGAGGACCTTGTGAGAGACCTTGAGTCTGACATTGTGCGTAACACAGACCGGCAGACTGTAGTTTGCCTACTACATCCTGCGTCAAGCCAAACAGCGTACAGGGTTTTGGGGAGATTGGGGAGCTGAGGAGCCCAACCTTTCTCATAGACAGGTTTTTAGCATTGCAAGCAAGACTCATTTTGCCTCTTTCAGCTGTCTAAAATCTAGTCATCCAGATGCCCTGACTGGAGCAGGGAATGAGCACTTCCAGGAAATGATTCACCCATTTCAAAGAACCATGCCCAAGATGAAAGGGATGAATTGCACTGTGGAGTTGCCCATCTGTTTTCTGACTATGGAGAATGTTAGACTCTCACAGTTTAGTTAGTGATAGGTAGGGTAGGCGATTCCCATGCCATAGCTCCAGGGACTTTCTTTAGCAGAATTTCTCCTGCTTCAGCGGGTATAAATTATGACATGTGTCTTGCTAATTATTTGCAATATTTTACTGTCTCCAGACACTCTGCATCAGATAGAAGTTTCAGTACTGACTCCTATGGGATTTGGCCTTCTCCCTGTTTAAAAGTGAAATGAAATCTCTAGAGGCTCCCCCACCCCATCCTTCCTGGATCATCTCCAAGCCAACTATAAGCATGGCTTTGATATGCCTTGACATCTCCTTGGCCTGCACTCCCTAAGAAAAATCCCTGCTCTCATCTGTCCCTCAGTATCTGATCTCTTTCTTCTCTTCCCAGGATGAAGGATGGCTGATGGGCGTGAAGGAGTCTGACTGGATCCAGCATAAGGAACTTGACCAATGCCGAGGGGTTTTCCCAGAGAATTTCACAGAGCGGGTGCAGTGAAAGCCTGAGCCCACCAGCCGCGTTTTCTGCTGGAAAAGAGCAAGTTTTATGGTAGATGTTTGAAAAAGAACAGCAAAATGAAAAGAAGAGAATTTTAAAGGAACAGAAGCCTAAAAAAGTGTCAAAGGGTGTGTTCTTCTCAAAGGGCAAGGTTTTAGAAGTAAATTGAAATTCAAAGCGTTATTAAAATATATACATATTAATAATAAGAATAAGGCAAGTCAAATACCCTCTTCCACCTTTGATTTAACAGCATTTGAATTCAGAGGACTGATACAGAAGCAACTCAGTGTGGTTCTGTAAATACTGCATTGCCTAAATTGGTGAGAAGTCAGTCTGATCCCTGGAAAGGCAATATTTGTCTAATGACTTGAAAGTAGAAGCTCTATTTGCTCTTGGGTGGGTTCATCTGTTTTGTCTTGAAGGTGGCTTGCATGGCAACCATAAAAATTCAGCCTTCCCCATGTGTTCAATTTACAGTAGGCCAAAATATCTGTTATGCTGTTGAAAAGAAATATTTAGTGTATAGTGTTCACCAATACAATGTATGTGTGTGTGGGTGCGTGTGTGTGTGTTTTATTTTCTTTCTTTAAAACAATGTTACACAAACTGTGATTTTATACATTTAAAGATAAAAGAAGCTATGTGGGAAGGGCATGGAGGAGATGAAATACCTGAAGCTATGCTAAGTCCAGAGTTTTTCCAAATGCAGAAACTGAAAATTTCAAACTAGTGTTGGCCTGTGAAATGCTAAGAGGAACTGACAAATTGAAGAGGAGAAACAAGACAAAACAAGTAGATGCTGAAGCTTCAGATGGTTCTGAAATTTAGGAGAGGGAATCCCCTGCCCCCAAACCCTATAAACAGATTCAGAAAAGCTTAGATTCATGTAGACGGAGGATAGCGATCAAATCTGGCTGTTAGACAGTGTGCTTTTAAGGAAAGAGATAATGGAAGAAATTTTTTTTTCCAAAAGGCTGTGTTAGAAAAAACACTGAGAAAAAACAATCTGCTTTCTGTGTTTTTAATTGGAATTGTTATTTGTGCAATTGTATTTCTTATTTTCCTTTGAAGAATTCTTTAAGTGAAGTTATCATTAGATGAGATTTCTCCAGTGTTGTGCTGGTGATCAAGTTAACCTCCAAGAAAACTGGACTCTTAAAATACTCATTTGAAATGACTGCATGACTTCATGGTATTTTTTAATGCATTAGAAGTGGAAGGCAAGAATATCAAAGTCAGGAAGACACTCCACAGTCTAATACTGATGCTGAGAATTTTCCTAGACCTTTCCTTTGCTCCTGTTTGTTTTTGAGTTTTGGTTTTTTTTAGTTTAAACAAGCAGATATTTCAAAGTGCATATTACACTTGTTAAAATAAGCTGGTTCTGACCCTCCAAGACTCTGACGTCCCACAAAGGTACTTTAAACTTTACTTGAATACTGATGCAGCTGGCAAGCAGGTCAGGCTATTATCATTTTTTATGGCTTTTTTATCCCAATGATCTTTTTGCCTTGAAGGGATTTTTAACAATGAGGTTACCTCCTGCTGCAGAGGGACAGGATCACTCTATGAAATACTCTTCCTAACTGTTAGGAGCTGGCTTTTGTCAAAGATGCAGAGAATGCTGACACACACTACTGAAAATCCCACCTTTTCTGATCTGTTTTCATTACTTGTAGGACAACAGAAAAAAAAACATTGTAGGGCAATAGTAGACTTTTTTTTTTTAATTTTCGTTCAAAGGGAAGTGTCAGATTTTGATCCAAAGCTATATTCTTGTAAATGCAAGGATTGCTGGAGTTCCTCTTGCTTTCAACTTGGGAAATGATCTGTAGTAGGTATTTACAGCAATATAACAGGTATCAAAATCTGTCCAGTATGCCCAAATTCCACCCACCCCCCTTATTTTTTTAAATAGACTTGCAGGAATTTATAGTTTACACCACTGTTACAAAGCCAGATAGTATTTAGGAGTAATTGCTCACAATACAGAAGGACTGGACTCCAAAGTTTATAGTATGGTGAGCCATTGCTTTCAAATACTGCCTTGTTTAATTTTTTTTTTTTTTGACAAGGTTGTCTTTATTATTGCTCTTTCTTTCCAAAATATCTATTTTTATGCATTTGTGACCCCCATTACTCCTTTAAAGAATAATCTTAGAAAAAATATACATTTAAATATACATAGAAATATATATATATTAAAAAGCGGGTTGATCTAATTAACATAATGCTCTCAGCTTAAAATGTTTATTTTTATGCAAAATCTGTGGATTATTGTTTTTTTAAAAAAAGACAAGATTCTAAGTACCAGAGCTGTGATTTTTGTCTTGCAAGTAATTGTTCTAGAGCATTTAGAAAGCTGTGCTGATTTCTAATTTATTGTGGGTTTTTTGCTGTTGTTGTTGTTGTCTTCTGCTGTGTTTGAACCAGATGACTATCCCAAAAGAAATCCTTATAAGGCCTTTTCATTTTATTGAGCTTGCAAAACAGCTATCCAGTACTGTATTGTCCCTGCAGGTGTGGTAACATTCTGCACAAAAGGGATGTTGTTTTCAGGTCACATGAATGATGCTCAAATATTACTAGTGTGAGGGATATTGCACCTCTCCTCATTTGCTCATGCCCATCCCACAAAAACGCTTGCTTGGAGCAGGTAGGATGGGTTACCTAGATCTCGCATTGCTTGCAAATAAGTGGTTGCAAGTGTATCTCAGATTCTGAAAGTGCAGGACTGGCCTCAGAGTTTATAAATTGCCTTATATGAGAGTAAGATGGCTCAGCTGGAAACTTGTAGGTGATGATGTTTATTTGGAGCCAGGAGATCTGTCGTCTCCTGGGCCATGGTCAGCCCGTTGTAAACAGGCACAACTCCTCTGATTTTCAGTATTTTTACATCAGCTAAATATCTTGACTCTGGTTGATATTACCTGGTGAAACAAACTTCCCATTTACTTTGGCTTAGGATTGATTCATATAGACAGAGGGACAGTAAACTTTCAAGTAGGCTGTGCCCACAGTGTTTTTTCAGTTTGCGGGCTAAACTGAAAAATCTGGAGGAAAAAAAGTTGTAAGGGTGACCTGAAATTGTAAGGGTGACCCGAAACAATTTTTTTCTCATTTTTTTTAGGGGAAATGAAAAAGGGAAAAATCAAAACATAAAAAAATAGGTTCAATCAAAAATGAAACATTTCATTTTTACAGTTGCTTTTTCACTTTTTTAAAAACATTATGACTTTAAGAATACTTGGGCTATAAAAAGTTGTTTTGAAGCAAAAATGTGAAACCTTTTGTTTTGAAAATGCTGAAAGAAAATGTTTTAATTTTAATAGTGGTTTTGCCTTTTTTTTTTTTTTTCTTCTTTAATGTGACAGATAGTTTCAGTTAACCCAAAACTGCATTTTTTGGTGAATACATTTTATATTTAAGAGAACCCAAAGAAGCCTGTTGCCCAGTTGTGCTCCACTGAGTGTTACACTGCACATCTCAAGGATTGCAGGGTATCTGGCCCAGCAAAGCTGGCATTTGTCCATCTAATAATCTCCTGTTTGATTGTTTTACTGGGTGAACCGTAAAAGCATTTGTCAGCCCTTGCCCTTGACTGGTTTTGTAGCCTGGCTTAGAAAGACATTCTTGCTCTATCAGTCTCAGTTTGGTCATAGATTTATGACCATGAATTTATGACAATTCTCCAGTTTGAGCCTAATCCTGTTGTTCAGTGGGAATTATCATTTGCCCTATTGATAAGAAGGAAATAAGGCGTTGTTCTTTCTCCCTTTTTCTCTCTATCTTAACAATGTCAGTAATACATCTTTATTACATAGAATTAGGGGAAGAGGTCCCAGCTTAAAGATGAGGGCATTGTTCCAGGTGGGACTCCTGCCTGCTCTGTGTTGCTTTGTACGGGCATTCCTCAACCATCTGCTTTTACGACCTTTGCTCTTGGCTGTGAAGGTCATGTAGCAAAAAGGATTGTGCACGCTTCATTGCAGGTGTTCAGACTGTGGCAAACAGCTCGCAAAGTTGGACTAGCTCCTTGAAGCCACTGGCTCCAGTTTTCCAGTTCACAAATGCAGTACCCTTTCCTATCCTTCTCCCTAAAGAGTGTAGCCAAGGCAAAGACCCCCAAGTCGGGGGGGGGGGGTCTCTCTTTTATGACCTGGAGCAGGTTGTAAGGGCTCCGTACTTCACCCAAAATCGGGGTATCTGCTTTGTTTAGCTTCGCAGCAGCCTCTTGAAGGGAAAGGCCCAAGTTTAAGTAGATGCTGTGGGAGGATGGAAGGATGGTAAATTACTTTTTTCATTTTAGGATGATACCTTGATCGCCCCATCTCTTGGTTCAAGGGAGATCCGGAACCTCTTTATTTAGGACTGACAATAAAATATGAGCGATCAAGATGTACATGGCCAGTAATGTAGGCATCCCTGTTCTGTGCAGAGCATCTTTCCTGCTCTGTGCCAGAGGGATTGAGTGCTCTTGGCCTCTATCATGGATGTTTTGGGCACTGTGCAGTCCATTCCCCCAAATGATGAATGTCCTCTGATGCTAGAGGAAGCAGAGGCATCTCAGCCCTTTCTAGGAAAAGCTAACCATCCCCCAGAGGCAGGGCCTGTGTACTTCTATCACAGTGCCCTTTCTCTAGGACCTAGTTTGTCACCGCCCTCTCCTGTCAGAGTGCAGCTTCCCTGATCTCCTCTGAGCAGATCGTTGGGCCATTCTGCACTATCCTGTACAGTGTGGTGAGGACTGGATCCAGTGTGTGTGTCCACAGCTGTCCTCAGAGCAAGGGCAGGTCTTCAGCATCACTTTGGTTCCTGTCATTTTAACTGCAGTTGTACAATATAAAGAAGCAGGTGCTCTAAGTGCCGTATAAGTCAGTGAGGCTTTTGCACATGTACTTTCTTGAATGGTGCCTGCTGGCCATAACAAGCATTGGCCCCTCCTTTATCACTACTTTTGTTGAATCTGGAAGAATTTTACCTGCTCTTGTAGCACGCAAAAGGAAGGTCACTCCTTTTGTGTGCTACAAATGACCCATCTTCAGAAGTGACCAGACATTGGAAAATGGGAGTGGATAAAAGATGGGAAGTTGCTTCAAGGCTTCTAGATCATAGGGTAGAAACTGAGCTGAGTCAAAAGCTCCAAAGCTGGGAGGATCCCTGCTAGTGTAGAAGCGCGAATGGTCAGGCTGTTACGTCCCTTAAGCCCTGTCTGTGCAGGGAAGTAAATACAATATTGCTTAGTTGAGGCAAGAAAGAACAGTATGACACTGAGGCCTTGCGCCCACAAGGGGCTAGAGATTGTGTTTCAGTGTAGCACTTAAATTTTCATCCATTCCCTGGATGGTCTGGGTCAGTAGTGGGCCCAGTGCTGCATTCCCTTAACTTCCTTTGTTGCTCCACTTTTTGGCTCCTGTGGCATTTGTGGCCTGCTTTGGGGATGCAGGAGCAGGCTCCTATATCTCTTGCCCCATGTTCTCTAGCCTGAGCTGAGGGGAGCTAAGATCTTCTAGTTAAGCTCACAGGAGCATCTTCTACTCCCTTTATGTGGCTGTTGACCCCACTCAGAGTCTGACCTTGAGGTGCAGTTGGCAGAGGATGCCCTAAATCTGATGCCATAAAATAGATGAGAGCAAAATCCCTATAGATATTAGGGTGCCTAAAGTCCTCTTGACTTCAGTAGCCTCCATGTCTTTCTGAATCTGGCCCTGCTCTCCAGCTCCTCCTGCTTCCCAGCTGCTCCATGCTCTCTGAGGATGATGGTGACATAGCGCACTTCCCACCAGCCTAAAATGTGAAACTAGAAGATGCACAAACCTGTGTTGAACACTGAATAATGTGCATTGCAGCTTGATAATGCTGATGTCAGGAAAATAAGCAAAAGCTTCCCCTCTTTGGGCTGCCAAAGGGAGGCTGTTTCTTGCCACGCAGATACCTCAGTGCGTTCACACCTGGGGCTGGTGCAAAGACACCTCACTGCTTGCATCGTTTGGTTTAGGCATTTCTGAGCAGCAAACTCCTGCCAAGGAGGGGTGTCCTCCCATGGTGCCCAGGGGTGGATTGTGCCCATCAGCCCTTGTGAAGGTTGGGGTCTGTAGCTGGCACAGGGGTTGGCACATGGAGGCTGAAAATTGGAGGTTTTCTCCTTATTCAAAGGTCATTTCAGAAACTTTATTTATGAAACTAAATGGAGAAACTACATCTGTTAATACTGGTCTGTATGAGCTTATATTTTGATGCATTTTATGGCTATAATTCCTTCACCTGTTTTTACAGTGTATTCTGCTAACCTTGTTCCCTAGTTTGCATTGCACGTGGACGGTCACTACGTGAAACTTGCCAGATGCAGTCCTGGGCTTATTGCTTCTCTTTAACTGAATCAAATCGAGATGATTTTGGCAATGTATTGGCAATCTCTTTTCCTTCTGTTAGTTCAGTCTCTGAGTTTAATGACAATGACCTGAGAAATGTTTGCTTTTTGGGTGTTTTTTAAATATTTTAATTTTTGTTTTGTTTAAACAAAGCTGAACAATTCCCACTGTATTCAGAGCTGTGACGCCCAGTTCCAGTGACAAGTACTAGATGGATTTGTCCCATTTTGTTTCTTGGCAATGTTCAGAAATATAATTTGTGTCATCCTAAGTCCTGTGTCAGTTTTTCTCTTTCTCTCTCCCTCCCTTTTTTTCCCCCGCCTTTCCTTCCTTTATTTTAGGAAGCTGAAACAATTCAGGACTTCTCTCTCCTCAAAGAGTTGAGTAGAGAGGCTTGGTTTGTCCAGGTGCCATTAAAGCTGGGGGTTAATACAACAGATGGGATGGAAAGGGCAATGCTGGATCTCTTGGTCTTTCCCTTAATGAGTACAATGGCAAAATAAACTTTTTTTTTACAGCTATCTCTGGGCCTGCCTGTTGTAAGGACCTGGCAACAAATGAGTGCAATGTATTGATGGAATTGAGACCTTTGCTTTTAATAGCTACTGACCCTAGGGTGATGTGATTTTCATTATTTAAGGTAAGTTTGTAGATGGGAGTATGCAACCAAATTGGTTGCCTTACCCCATCTGCCAGGACATCTCCTAGCTCCCTTCTGCCTTGCCATACTGAAGTGAGCTCTTGCCTGGAAGTCTTAGGTGGAAAGCTCCAGGTTTTGCTGCCATGCTGTCTTTGTAGGTGATGGCTCTAGTTTCTGGGTTGGCTTTGGGGTCTGCCTTTTAATGAGGCAGTTTCTTCACTTGTAGAAAGGGTGTTTCTGCCCTTCAACCAGAGTGTTCAGGATCCTGAGATGGAAGGGATTAGAGGGATTCACAATTCATGGCAGACCATCCTTGGGGCATTCCCTCAGAAGCCTGATTCCAAACACGCTCGTGCAGGAGCATGCAGGACACAATGTGTAAATAGAAAATGCCAGCCAAAGGTTGGAATATGATCTGATGCAAATCAGTGCCAATTAGCACTTTGATGAATGGACTGCCAGACTCTGCTTTAACATGCGTGTGTGCAAGCCTCAGTGCCGGAGCGGGGAGCTGGCCAGACCATGTTTGCATGGTTCCTTCATTTCCAGACGGTGTGGAGGATTTAGTGCCTTTTAGCCTTTCACCTCTGTGGCACTTGGATGGACCTGAATCAAATCCTGCAGCGGTTGGAGTGGAAGAGTCAGGCTGTGCCCCAAAACAATTGCTGCAGTTGGTGACTTGGGCTCTGCCTTATCTTGGCCTAATGGCTCATACCAGGCTGAGCCAGGCCTGCTCTGCAGGGGCTGGGAGCTTAGCTTGTAGGGCAGGAGAGAAACCCTGGGGCAGGAGGGCTCTGCACATGCCTTGAGTTTGCCCTACCTCATAAGGATTTGCTCCCATCACCCACAAATGTAAAGAAAACAGGGGCGGGGAGAAGGTGGCTGAGGGGGAGCACTGCACATAATTCGTTGTCAGCCACCTCTGCTCAGCTGTATAATTCATTCCCAGTGATGCCTGCTCACTCCAAATGAGTGGCGCTTGAGCTCGCTGGCAATGTGCAGGCTGTGGCAAGGTGAGGCCTGACAGCGCATGCTTGGAGCAGGAACAGGCTCGCAGGCCCCCAGGGCCAGCTTTGAGGAGCTCTGATCACGCTGATGGGAGAGCTGGGCCTCACCCTGGGAACACACTGGAGAAGGAAGCCTCTACAGATGGAGGAGGCACAGGGCTAGGCCGTGGTGCCTGGAGGCTGGCAAGGCTGAGGCCATGGTGTTGTACGCCTAGAACATTAAATGCCCACGTGGACTGGCATTGCTAGTTGCTTGGTCATGGCCAGTGCCTGTGCACCAGGGACCACCTCAGAATAACCTGTGCCTGAGCACAAGTGGGCAAATATCTGTGCATTGGCATGGCTGAAATGATTGCGTCTCATCCTGCCACGGTGCTCTTCCAAACTTGTTGTACCCAGCAACTGATCTGGCATCCCTGGGCTCCGGAAGCCCAGCTGCCCAGGGAAAACTTGGATGTTGGGGGGTGCAGTGTCCTAGGCAGGCATAGCCCATGGGCTGGCCATGCCACCACAGCTGGGGGCCTAGCGGGCGCATGCAGCAGCATGCAAATACGAGCCTCGGCGCTGTTTTTCTGGGCCCAGCATTACTGCCTGTGAGTGCTTGGAGGATTTATCTGAAGTGAGGAAATCAGCCCCCTGCAAAGGTCCCTGCTGAGTTACAGAAGCACCTGGAGGCTGCGCTTTAATATCAAAGCAGCCAGGGCAATTTTTGCTGCCTCGTGCAGTTATTGGGGGTGTGTGTGTGTGTGTGTGTGTGTGTGTGTGTGTGTGTGTGTAAGAGATGCATACAGAGATAGAATGCCTGGTGGGAGACGCTGAGTCTCCTACAGTGTGCCTAGCTCTATTTGTCAGGGCCCAAAGTAGTGGCCTTCAAAAGGGGACTTTCCCCTTTTCATGGGATGTTAATTTACCCGGACAATCTACCCAGCTCTGGAGAGAGAATATACCACAGGATGCAGTCAAAATGTTACGCTTCAAGTTTGATACCACTGGTACAATGAGAATCTAAACTTCTGAATGGAATTTGAGGTTTTAAAGGGGTTGTTGCCCAAATGGTTGCAGTGGTCTGCAATATCAACCCTAAAAGTTGAAACAGAAAAAGAATCTAAGATCTAAAATGGCTAACTTATTTTTGTTAAAATTTGTTTGTTTGTTTTGGCTGCTGCCTCTTGAGTTTTGAAGCCTGGGGGTTAGTGACCCAGCGGTACACATGCAAAGCTGCAGATGCGATTTCACCCTGCTGGAATTTTAATAGCATCTCCTCAGGAGTGAAATAGTGGAGGCAAGGTCAACCGGAGTGATAAATACATGGCCTGCCGGAGCTGGGAGAGAGCTGTCCCTTAACTGTCTTGTTAATAAGCAACAAATCCTGGCCCAGGCTGGTTGAATGCGTCGGAGATATGCGCCAAGCTAGGGTTTTGCTCAGGATGGAGGGGACTGTATTACCTTGCTTTCCCTGTCTGGTCATGTGTTTCTGGATGAGCGCAGACTTGCAGGCAGGTAATGGGTGCCTTTAGCCTTGTCACCCCACTGTGAGATGAGGCTGTGCTAGTCCTTGGGGATGGGGTCACATAGGCACCGGAAAAGACTTGGTCATCTGAAGCAGGATTTAGGCACTACAGCCAGATCCCTAATATCTGCTCTTTGACTTGGAGTTTCCCTCCAGTGCCTTTGCCCATGCCTAGGCCACCCCAGTGCAGACAAGGCCATGCAGCTCAGCACCAAAAGCCACTGGGATCCAGGCAGTGAGGTGCTGGACTCTCTAGGGAGGCCCTTGTTGCGGGAGTAATGCTGTTTCTCCTCTCCTGTTACCTCTTTTCTGCCTGGGTGACGCAGGCACCTTTTGCAGAGCAGCACTGCTGCTTCCACAGGTGGGGCAGCCGCTGCCTCCCTCCTGCTGCACGGCCCAATCCACAGAGCCATTAATAATGGTGCAGGAGCAGGAATTCAGCAAGTGCCCATGATTAATTAGCTCATCACTGGCAGTTAATGGCCAGCCTGCTCTCCTTGGCCTGGCAGTGCAAGTAATGGAGTAGGCATCACTTATCACTGGGTTGGGAGGCAACGAGCTGTGTGCAAGGCACAGCTGTCCGCCAGAAGCAGCGGACAGAATTTGCAAGATATTTTGATACGCTGATGATAGGTACTTGGTGAGATTTTTCTCAGATGCCAAGGGGCTAGATCTGTAAGGGGGCTTACTAGCTATCGGACCTAACTGTCTTTGGCTCTCTGCGGTTTTCTTTTCCTGGAAGTGGCTTTATCCCATGTCTGCCTGCATTTGGAAACACAGCCTGTTACTGAGATTGAGCAACTTATTCGTATGTACTCTGCTTGCCTGGGCACTTTCTCATGAATTAATTTACAGAAATTCAGGTGCCGGCTACATCAGGCACATGGGAGTGGCAGAGCCGTGCATTAACAAGGACATTCAAGTGAAGCTAGTTTTTGAAATCTAAGCAGGATAAATCAATCCGCTCTACAGGTGACCCTGCCAGGCAGGGGATCTGGGCTGTCTCGCAGAGCTGCTCGGATCAGAAGGGAAGTCATTTCTTGCCTATGTCCTGCCAGCAGAATTTGGCTGTTGCCGTTTTTATCCTTGGCCTGTTCAGGCCATTTGGCATTGATGGGACCAAGTGCAGGTTATCGCCTTGGTCCCAGCTGCTTTGCAGTAAGACAGGAGAAGAGCTCCAGCAGGAATGCAAGGTATTAAAATTAAACTGCCCCCACTCATGTCCTTTGATCAGCATGACACAGTCCAAGGTGTGAAATGACTGTGACATGAGCAGTGCTACTTCTGCTCCAGTAAAAGGAACAGTGCAACCCTGTTGGCCTCAGAAGGCTTTGATCCTGTGTCCTGTGCTGGCAAATCGTGTTCCCCTTTAGGGCACCTTCTGTGACTGCCACGATGCCAGCTATTACGATGGAGCCTGCATATGTGTGGTAACTACACAATGTTCAGAAATCCCTGTGCCTGAGACTTTGTTCCTGCTGTCTTCAACCAGCGCTGTGTGCGCCTCTGAGATCTGTTTACCTGCAGGCTTCCTGGAGTGACCTGCCCTCTCATATCCAGGATTACCACTGTACGTTTTTATTGGAGGCTGTTAGGAAAGACCTGACTATTGATTTTGCAGAAGACATTGTACTTGCTGTTGAGGGCAATGATGTGGTTAGGTATGCATCAATCCAGCCTCATGGAGGCTCTCCTGAAAGCTGCGAGTGCCTTACCTCAGTGCAAAACATCCCAAATGTTTGATGAACACCTTACATAAATCTCACCAACTAACATCTCTTCTTGGGAGAACAGGTATAGCAGAGCACCAAACAAATGCTAGAAGAAAGAGATCTTTTTCTTCATGGACATATAATTCCCATCATATGAACTGCAAGATTTCAGGCTCCTCTTGAGAAATCTGAGGAAAGCCCAAGTACAGTGTCTGTGAGGGGAGCAGCCAGGGTGTTTTAGGGGCCAGGCAGTGGCTTAGCTCTTGCTGATCACATGAAGAATCACATTCTCCAGGTATGCCTTCAGCCCCTGACAACTTTTCCCCATAACCCACACTGGAGATTGGTTTGCCCCTCTGCAACGAGTAGCTGTCTTCCTGCTGCGTTCAGGCGAGACCCAACACTTGCTCTTTCACGTATGATACAGACACTGTTTCTTTGCAAGGGTGTAAATTACTCCCATCTAGTGACTCTTTTATGAAACACTTTCCTCCACACAGGGAAGAAGAATGCAACTAAAGTTGCTAATTAAATGTTTACCATTAAGTACTTTATATATTATATACTATAGATCATTCCATCCATTAAACAAACAATTTAACTCCCTATAACAGCATTACTGTCTATTATTAGGATAACCAGCATTCATATCCTATAACTCTGCATTTCTATCTAATTAGCCTTTCTTTTTTACTTCATATTCCTATTTAATTAATCTCCGCATCAGAGCAGAATTCCCCGTATTCAGCACTAGGAGAGGACTTGACTGTTTCTATACACAGGAGGGCTGAGGGGCTCAAGCTCCAAGCAATTGTCTTGGACATCTGCTAAGATTTCCTCCCCTGAGTCATTGTTTAACTCCGGAGAAATCTGTGTCTGGGTAAGAATCTGTAGCTTTGACACCCTCCTGATTATTTCAGATTATCAAAGGGCTCCTCTACATGTGATGGCTACAGCTGGTGTAATGACACTGATGTGGCTGTGTAGAGCATCTAACCACAGCTCCAGCAGTGCGAGGCCACGGTGGGGCCCAGAGCACTTGGGACAGCCCATATATATAAATAACGTGTGTGTCTCCGTCTGTGTGTGTGTATATATATACGTGCATATGCATACATATATATTCTTATTTAGCAACATATCCTCATGTCCCAAGAAAAGTAAAAATCTAATTTGAGTGCACATTAAATCTGGATCCAGCACTGCCCTGATCTCAGTTGTCCAAATCAGCTGTTATGTGCAATGAGGGAGGGGGCTGGGTTGCTGTGGGGTCTCCACAGGGCAGTGGGACCATGATTATTGTCAAGGGGAGTTGGGATTGCTGTTCTAACCCTTGCCCCCAAAGCCCTTCTGACCCCAGGGACATGCTGGGGTCACCAGCAAATGTCACCAGCAAACCTGGTGTCATGCACATGCCTCTGCATGGGATCCCTGGGAGAGACACCTAGAGTTAGCAGTGCTGGGAATCTCACAAATGCCCACTGAGAGCTTTCCTGTCCTGACACTGAACTAGTTGAACCTGCTTCTTGCCATTTCCTACTATTCATGTTGGCATTTGGATGAAATCTTTGTATCCAAAGCAAGAGAGAAAGCCAAGACAACACAGGTAATTGACCCAACATTGCCTTGGAAGAAGACCCCACCCTGAACAGGCTCACGTTATCACTTAGGGCAACACTGTGCCATTTTTTTTTTCCCTCAAGAAGAAAAGTTTATTTGCCAAAAAAGAAGAAATACTCAAAATAAGTCAAAAGGAGGTACACAGATTTTTAAATACAGATCATCTCATCTCTCCAGGAATTTCATTCAGGTACATCTGACATAAGGTGTTTATCTTCCTCCTGGCTAGAAAGGCAAGGAGTTTGGGTTGTGAGGGGCTCACTCTTCGCTCTGGATCTTGGGATATGGACAAGAAGCTGGGAACAGCTGGTTGTTTCTTACCTAACCATGGCGAAAGAGTGGATGCAGGTGATCTTTTGCTTGCTTCTGGCCTCTAGCTATGGCTGAGACCTTGAGCTAACTGGGAAGATTGTAACACCAGCCTGCTAGCTGGGTTTTGTGTGCAACTCTGCAGGCTCAATTTGACAAAAGTTTGTAGATTTGCCCAGGCTTAGATCTTCTGATGGACATACTTTTAACTTAGGTTGTTGGCTAGTTAGCTGATGAGGCTGACCTGTGAAATGGATGGGTACAGAAGAGACCATGCGAAAGATTCTTTGGCTCTTAATGTCCATGATGCTATATACAAAACTGAATGAGGTTAGCCCGTGTTTTGAGTGCTGCTGTGACACTGAAGCTTGGATCAAGCCTGCAAATAGTGCACTCTTTTGGCATAAATGCCCTGTTCTCTTAAACCCCAAACCATGGAGTTTGCTGTGGGAGGCTGCCAATTTTTCTCTCTTCTCCTCAAACATTTACTGGGGATACCTAAGATACCCAACACAATAGCATCCTTGGTAAGCAGATTAAATAGCAGGCAGGGAACACCTTGGTTGTCACCACTTAGCATCCAAGCTGCAATGGCTTTGAGGGATTGTGTGGGCCCCTTCAGAGACCCTGAGCAGCTCTTTTAGCTAGTACAGAGTCCAGAACAATCAGGAAATTGAGTTCTTTTTATTAACTTTAAAAGAAGACATTAGCCTCAGCCAGGAGAATAAAACCAATTTATGAGGCAATTAGCTCTGTGAAAACATTTCATTCTCCCTAGAGCAGCCATCTGAGGAGCATCTTATTCCATCTGCACAGCCTCTTCCAGCCTTGGGTTTACAACACACTTCATTTATCATAAATAATAATAATGTATAAACAAATAGCTTCCCAATGTGCATGTGGGACAGCTGGGAAGGTCTTCTTCGCCTGCAACTAGACTGAGCTGTTGGATTCCTCCCAACACATACAATTACAAAAATGGTCTGATCACTTGATCGTGATTCATGTTGATGCTCAAGATCTTTGTAAGTGTTATTTTACATGGGCATTTTGTAGGATCTGCAAGGAGGGTCAGCTGCAAGTGAAAGAGTCTGAGCTACATGAAGAAGCCGTAGGAGCAGACTCAGAACTTTGTGTGTGTTTTCCAAGTCCCTTTGCAATAACTGCACCTTTCTCAATTCATAGGAATTATCTGTTAAGGCTGCAAGTCTGGACAAAAGCTGAAATGGGGGGTCTTCCACTGCCATTATTGTTCTGACCAAAAATGCCTTCTGAATGAAGAAGCAGATGCAGGGATGAATGTGGACTGGAGCTGACAGAAAAGCTCCATTTTCTACTTGTGGGCTAGTTTGAGACTTCCAAATTTGGCTTAAAAGCAAATTGGGACGAAAAAATCAAAGTTCAGTTTCAATGAACTGATTCAGAATATCATTCTGCCAAACTCCTGTTTTCTTTATTTTCCTGTTTCAACATTTCCATTTTATTATAAACACCTGTTTTCTGAAATTAACTACATGATGTTATTGTGCAAGTAAAAACTGTGTATTGGCAAAACCTCCAAAACTAGCCATAACATTTTTACTATAAAAATTCTGAGTGAAGTTAGTGAAGTTCCACAGAACTTTATGATTCTGTTAAATCAACATTTTTTGACATAAGGTTACCCAGCTGGAGAAGTGCTGACCAGCTTTGCTTGGCTTATAAATGAAGCACTCCCTAGGAGAAGGGCCCCAGGCTTACACTATTTTTACTTCCATCAGCAGGAGGGAATCCAGTAGGACTTAGTGAGAGTTAAGAAACCAAAGGGGAGAGAAAGTGCAATTGTCTGCTCAATTAGATGTGGTCATATTAAAATAGCCAGGAAAAAAAGAACCAAACGCAGAATTCTTTAATATCAGTCAGGATGCCTGAAAGACAAAGATTAAGTTTCCTACAGAAAATTTCCAGGTGTTAAAATTGGGGCTTGAATCTCAAGCAGGATGTACCCAGGCCTCCAAGACAATAGTCTTTATATTTACTAGGCTATATTTACTAGGCTAAATAGATGAAAGGGCAGTGAAAAACTGATGAAAGCCAACATTCGGAGTCACAACTAGCACCAGTCCTGTTGATCCCTGGCATCTTGGATCCAGTGATGGATACAGCATAGGAAGCATGAATCCCAGTTAGGCCTCCTCATCCTTGAATGTTCACTGCTGCCTTTCGTCCCTGGATTAAAGAAGAGATCCAAATCAAATAAGATTAATTTGATTCTAGCTGGTTTTGGGTTAAGCCTGTTTGTGGTTTTAAATGCTGGAGTAATTTGAACATGATTTTCTTGTTAAGAGCCAAACACAAAAAGATAGTGTATTATTTTTAACACTCCGTTATCCTGATCTGCAGATACATAGTGGGAACATGGAAACTTCTGGTTAGCAGGGGTTTGGTCAGAGACATGCTTTTCCTCTGAAAAAAGCCCATTTTTTTATGAAAGATAGGGCTAGAACCAAGGGTGAATTTACAGACAAACACTAACAAGACACACAGGGACTGAGTAGGCAAGTGTTGAAAGAACTGTGTAAGAGATGTTGGAGAAGAAAGAAAGGGATGTTTGGTGGGAAGAAAACATATGTTCATCTTAATTAACAGGCCTTTGCAGATGTGACAATCTCACCTATCAAAATGTAGCTGGAGATGCTCCCGTGGCTTCTGTGCACACCCCTGCCAAGGCACCATCCCTAGGTAGGCCATCACCGTTTGGGAATCAGGGCCCCATATCATGCATTGCTCTTACCCCCTCTGAGATGGGGCACACCAGCTGTTGTGCAATGCTGCAAAGCAATTTAATGTGGGAAACACAGAAAAATTGTGGAAAACTGCATTTTCCCAGAAGTGGAGAAGGAATGTGGGTAGGCAGACAGTGACTGGAGTGGAAGGAGGCTAGATCATTGGGACCTGCCTCCTACAAGGAGAGATCCTTGGCAGCCAGCTCCCTCCTTTATGGGGTTGCTCAGTGGCTTTTAATCTTTTCTAGCTTCAATTTATGGGACCCTCGAGATGTTCCAGTGCCAGGATAGAGCCCTGCAGGTCAAACTGCAGCCTGCTAGCAATATGCTTGGTTTTACTAGTTACTTTTTGTAGATGTCTCAGCCTTCATCCATAGAGGACTGGTGAAACTTCATTCACTCAGCTCCTCATAAACCTTTAACAGAGCACATACAGTCTCAGGAAAGTGCGTAATATCCTTTCCCACCCAAATGCATATCCAAGCCTTGACAGACCTTGCAGGACCACAGCCTCTGGCACTGTGGCTGCAAACCCTAGAGATACAAGCTGCTCAGAAGGGGACAGTCTGTGTGAGTGACCCAGCTCATTCAAGGTTTTGGGAAAAATGTCCCACGCAATTTCCAGTTGCACATTTTCCTAGTAATCCACACTGCAGATTAAGTGCAGGATTTACATTGACTCAGAAGTGCTGTTATCAATAACTCAACCAGCCCAAGTCTATCAGTAGCTTCCAAGGGATTTATTTATTTTTTTTTAATCTTCTGCCCCACTTCTTCCTCCATTATTGAGTTAAAGGTCTGGTTAACATCTCCTTTGAAATAATTCTGCCTTTAAATTTTGATGACTCAATGTGTCTAGCTAAGGCTTTTTAAAAGCTTTTAATTCTAAGCTTTGGGAGGTTTACAGTTGGTTAAATCTGTAATGCCTTTTCTCTTTCCTGCTTGAACTTTCTACTGTTTTGGCACTCTTCAGCTCCTGCGAGGTCTAATTTAGGCTCCATCAAAGCACTTGAACAAGAAGAGAGGAATAATTCTTCCCCTTACCCCATCTACTAATGCATGTATAAATGACACTGTCAGTAAAGAGATTGATTATAGCTTGAGGAGGACATAGTCCTCTAAGATATCAGCTGTCATAGCAGCATCATTCTCTATGGAGGCTGTAGCAATTGAAACGCATCCTGCACGTGTGTGTTTTCAATACACCATGCACATCTGACACTAAAGTTATTCCTGCCTGTGTCTTTCCTAGTCCTGTGCATAGAACTGTTAATTTTATATCTAAGCAACTTTGATGTCTTGGTCCCTATGACCAGGGACATAGACATTTAAACAAGCCAGAGGAGCCTTGCTAGCCTGTGGCCTTAGAGGAAGGATGTGGACTTAGCCTAGTTTTTAAAGCTGAGGCGTTGTTTTATGGCTAGAGCTGCTGCCCACCATCACACTTGCTCAACAAAAAGATCTTGAGCTGAACAAGACAGAATTACTCTCTCTGTGGCTAAAGGTGAACGATTACATTGGCACAGGGGTAGTAGCAAAGACACCAGCTTTTCACCAGCCCTAGATGCTACCCTGGTCTGCAGGACAGCCAGCCAGGGGAAGCCTTTGCAATGTGACACTGCTGCTTGGGGCCATGCTGTGTTTCATAGCAATGACAATTCTAGAGTGCTTCTGCTTTGCCAGCCTTCAGGTGTAAGATAAGCTCTAATCAGTTGTTTGGAGGGGGAGGGGAGGGGGAGGAATGAAAAAAAGGGTGAACAGATATGCTGTGTCATACCTGGAAACCATCTTTTGCTACCTGTGTTGTTACATGCATCAGCTTTGATAGGTTGCTTAGTTGTCTTCTGGCCAAATATTCCTGTGCTGATGTACAAAAGCTGTCCCACTTTGATACTTATTCATACAAATGTTAGTACTGCTATTTAGGAAGCAGCTGTCAGCTGGATAATTGCACAGAGGCTGCTAGGTTTTTGTGCCGATTAAGAAACGATTCAGACATCCTTGTGGGAGGCTACAGCGTAATGTTTGGGCTGGATTTTCAAAGGTGTTTAGGTGCTGGAAGATTCAGATAAGTGCCTGGGGGGATTGACAGCATCTAATGCTTACTGCAGTCAATGGGTGTTTTGGTGCCTGAGCTGCCTTGATGCTTTTGGAACTCCTGTTTGCAAGATGTTGGTAATTCGCCTTGTATCACGGAGAGCTGGCAACTACAAAAATTCCTGATGCCAAGGTACAGCAAACACAATAAATCTACAATCTGATGGGTCTGCTGCTATTGAAAAATGATTTGGATCAGAGGCCTTTGAAATCTTAGAGATCATCTATGAGGAAGGACTGGATCAGGAGACAGTTCAGCTAGATGGGGCTTCAGGAGAGCTGACTTCAGTCTTTACCCTCACCCAGACTTACTGTGGGATCTCAGGAGGTCATGAAAGCCCAGGCCCTTGAGAAAGTAAAAGTTACAGCTGGTTTAGAGGTCTCTTACCCCAAGTCCTATTTAATCCCTAAATAGGTTTTGATTGCCACTATGTGCAATTTCCATCAAGAGCTACTAACACATTGCTCCTCTTCAGATATTTGGATAAAACATGGTTTTCTACGTGCAGAAGATTTTATATTCCTCCTGCTCCCCTAGTCTGCAGGGAGAAGCCCAGCCCCATGCCTGGGCTTAGCTTGAATGGGCAGGCAGTATTCTTTGGAGGCATTTTGTACATGCAAAACTTGTCCTCCAAGGCCTCGTACCTGCATAATGGACCCTTATGGGAAGTCATCACTTGTGGCATTTCTTACGTGCACAGGTCTGCATCAAAGTGGATGGGAATGTTATCTGTTCTGGCACCCTTCTGCCATGAGTGCCTGTCGCAGGCTGGGGTCACGGTTATTTTCTCCTTGCTGGCTGGCATTGGGTGGTAACCAGGGGCTTCCTGTGAGATTAGCTGGGCTCCTTCTCATCTCCTTAAGTGATGCTGTCCACATTGTCACAGCAGGAAATCTGTCACAGAAGGCTCAGTATCATGCTAGGCTGATGTATATCTCCTACTGGTTCGTCTTCCTCTCAGGACAGGCTGGAAAAAAACATATCTCTCTTATAAGTGTCATTCCAGAAGGGATAAAGTGTCTTTCACCAATACGAGAGGCAGCATTATAAGACTTTACACCTTCAGATACCAGGAAGGATAGGACAGCAGGCCATCTTCAGCTGTCAGACACACAGAACCAAGGGCATCCTCCTCTTTGGGTGCTGTCAAACTTGATGCTTTCTTACAACATTCAGATCTTGCTCGCTACTTGGTACAACCTGGGATGCAGCTGGTTTTGGAGCTGGGCTTGGACAAAGGTAAGCCCTTGCTTACAAGCAGTTCCTTTACAGATCACATAGGACTTACCACTATTGCATACAGGGCTTTTGCTATGGTCCTTCTGCTGCTGCCATGTCATGGTTGCTATCCTTCAGCACAGATGTCCTGTGCAGCTCTCATCTCTTCAATGTGTCTCAGCCCAGCTTTGGGTTTGGGGAAAAAATGTGGGGCATGCTCCCCACATTCAGCCTCCTACTGGGGCTTGAAATTGGCCTGCAGGTGACATTGGTCAGTGTGATGGGATGGAGGAAAGCTAATGGGTCTTATCTCAGCTGGGGAAACAGGCTCTGTAATTAGGCTAAAGCCATGGAGCTGCCAGTTTTGTAACAACTTCTTTTCTGCTTTACTTAGTATGTGGAAGCAAGTTGTATTGCCTGTTCCTCAGAGGATAAAAGCTGTGCTATCTGAGGCTGGGTCAGGCCCAGGTGTGTGGTCCAGCCATCAAATGGAAAAAGGCAGAGGATAATGACTGCTGCGCTGGCTTTTCAGCCAAAAAAAAAGAAGATGAGGCTACCCTCTCCAATGAAAAGGAGGGAGACGAGGAGCTGGGGAGAGAGCGTGTTACAGTCATTAGCACAGAGTTTAAAAGAACCAGCAGTGGCCTGTATTTTAAAGTCCCGTCAGTAGCACTTAATAGCCTTGGCTTCCCACAGAATTCCCTTAGCCTGTTTGCAATCCCTCCTGGCTGTTAGACTAGTAGATTTATATGATTTTACAGGGGTATGAAAGAGTTGCTTTGTTGCACAGCACCATTTCCCTGTAATGGATTCTGTGACAAAACAAATTTCAGTGGTGTAAAAGTGCCCAGGCTGCAGGTCCAAAATAGTCCATTTGCAACATCCCGTGGTGAGTGAAAGCCACAGAATTGGTTATACCCACACTGTAAAAGATAGCAAAAGAAATAGGATCAAGCCAGGTGCTTATAAAGGGACAGATTTATGGCAATGACCCATGAATTACAAGGAGCACGATTCTTTTTGCTCTTGAACTCAGCCCAATGTTAAAGAGCCAGTGTGCTGAACACTTCATGGGCTTTGCAGACAAGATATTCTTGGTGGCTCCCTGGACCACCTTTGGGGGAACCTGTATGTGTTACTGACACGCTTGCGCAAGGGCATATTTCTTCTTTCCAAAGAAAGGTCAGCCCATGTGGGTCAGCATGCAAAATGGACCTGGGGAGGTGGCCAGCTGCCTCGGGAGTAGTGTGGTATGGAAACCCCTCTCCATGTCAGGGTCTGCCAGGCATGTGGAGGTTGCAGGAGGAAGCTGTGAGCAGGGAAGGATGCCTGAAGGGTGGCCCTGGAGGAAAGGGAGCAGCATGTTGCAGGGAGGGAGAAGGGGTCTTATAGTCAAGGCTGAGACAGAACTGCAGCTTGTGGTTAAAAATCCAGAGGACATTTATATCACGATATCAAGCAAAGATTCTTTCCCTTCAACATTTCACATCGCGTCTGTTTTGAAAGCACAGATTTTCATTCCTTGAGGAAGGTTGGGAAGTTCAGCCATAGCAAATACCACATCAGATCACCTCACAGTGTTGTGTCCATCGCTGCATGACAGCTTCAAATATCAGGGCAAGACTAAATCTATGGTCACTGCTGGGCAGCAGACACAGGATGCAGCTGATCCATGTGCGCAGCCATTTTGTGTTTAAAGAACTACTGGGAAGTCTGCAAAACTGGTGCTTCTCCTGACTGAATGGCCACTGACTGAAGGACTACATTTGTGAAGATGGCTGGAGAATGAATCCATCCACTGCCCTTGAAAAATGACTCTTTTTTTCTGCTGCTGTCTTGTTGTGGATGAGAACCTCTTCCTAGCAGAGTCCAGAGTCCAGATCTACCACTGCCTCCATAAAAACTTCTAAAATTGGCTCCTGATGGTGATTGGTTTCTAGGGGCTACCACATAGAAGTAAGCATGAATATTGTTTGAGTAGACGGATTGCCTGTCCATACCTCATTCAACCGTGAGACAGCAACATTCCCTCTGCCAATGGGGCAGGTTTCCTTCATCACAGCTAGAGTTAAGGCAAATTTCAAATTAAGTTAGTCAATTTTCCAATTCTTCTTCACCTTCTGCCTATGCAGAACAACCAGGGAATCTGGATTGACAGATTGGTGTTAGAGCTGCCACCTGCCAGGTTTTTATCTAGACAGTGCAGATATTGGTGCGATGTCCAGTTGATGTATTACCTGGACTTTAGGACTGGGATACATCTAAGCCACCATAAATACTTACAGTAGAAGATGTCTACAGCTAAGCTAGCAGTTCAGGGCTCAGGAGGGGGACAAAAGGCACTTACTGGTTTTAATACATTTTATCTGGCGGTAGATGCCGGACATAGGCCAGATGAAGTTGTCTCCATTGGCTGTAGAGGAAATTGAGTCTGTTAGCTCAGATACGGATAGAGCTAGAAAGGTGGGCTGGAGTAGGTGTGTTAGCTAAATTTCACCATGCCTCGACAGAAGCAGCTTGAGCTGGCCCATGAGCCTAAAGGAGGATTGGAGTTTCCCATGTTTGTACCCCACCCCCAACAAGTACATGCATTCACATAGAGCAGAAAAGCAGTCATGCTACCTTGTTGGACACATGACTTAAAGTGGGAATTAGGCTTGCCAGGTCTGTCCTGTTTTCTAAGCCAATTTTAGCCCTGTTCCTCTCTAGCCCTGTGGATATCATTGGAGAAAGGTGACTTTTAATAGTCCAGATTACATTCCAGTTCAACCACCTGATGTAAGACCCAGACTGAGAATATTCAGCCCAAATCTCAAGTAAGTCCCTGTGCATGGCTCACCAGTCATATGCATGTACTCTCAGAGGGCAGAAGATCACCCCTGTGAGGGCTGAATGTGTGGGGCTAGGATGACTTTGAATGATGGGATATATGCAGAGGGATGTGCTCCCCGGTCAGGCCTCCAAAACAAGCCAATCTGCAGATGCAGCGCTCTGTGAGTCTGCAAATTATGAGTGGCTGGCCTGGGAGTAGCGAATACATTCACACTGCTGTAAGCTCATGGTGAATGGAGTATCGTTCCTGGGGTCACCCACCATCTGTGGCTTCTCTGGTGTAATCCCAAATGTGATTCAGGGACAAAAGTGTCTTCCTGAAGCCAGGAGAACTTTGAGAGCTTTCTTCATTGCTATGGAGCTGCTGCCTAAACCAGGAAACACCAAAGATCCTGTTGCCTTATGCTGCTAAATCTCTTGCTCTCAGCATGGCAGCTCTGCCTTGCTACTCTGCAGAAGAGCTCAGGGTGGCAGTGCTGCTATGTGGTTTGAACCATTCCCTGGGTCGATTTCTTTTTCTTGCTGATGCGCAGGGAGTTGTATCCCCACAGGGAGCATCAGGGGTTTCACATGAAAAAGACACAGGCTAAAACTGCAGAAAGCAGTGCCTTGCCATGCTGGGCTTAATTAAGGGTGTGCTGAAAGAGTTCCTGTTTGGTTACACCTCTTTGCAGACAAACTGTGTTGGAATTCAATTGGTTTTACAGCAAGGCTGTGTTCGGGCTCACATCTGGCAGTATTAAATCACTGCCCTGTAGGAAGAGATGGTTGTTTCCATTTTCTGCATTTGGTGTGGCTACATGTGTCAAACACAGTTTCTGCTACAACTGATAGTAAAAACGTGCAGCTGTTGTAGGAAACATTGGAAAGGAGCAGTCTAAAAGGCTAAAATCTAAAAGGCCATTAACTGTTAGCACTGCACAATCCAAAGGAAACTATAGCTTGAGAATGACAGCAATTTGTCTCCCCATCAAGACTGTCAGTGGACCTTTGCTGTGGCTGGGAGATGGCGGTGGCACATTTGTTTGATACGGACACAGTCCTGTGGTGCACTGATTGCTGTTTCACTTGTGTTCTTGGCACTGACCCGTCTCCTGGAGATGACTGCCAGTGCTTCACACATCTGAGAAGCTTCAAGCAACTGATACACAGAAGCAAAATCTGCCTACGTTTCATTTATTTTCCTGTGTAATTTGTAATCTATGAAATCTATTTTTCTACATAATCTAATCTACCCACCTAATTAGATACATCTGTATAAATAGAGATTAAGGCAATGACGCCTCATGTTTTTTTCTAGGCATGTCCTCTTTAACCACTCCAAAACATTGTCCACATTGATCTTAAGGATTTCCCATGTTTCTTCTTATAGTCTGGCCTAAGCTACCTATGCTGTATAGTTACTGTTTCCCTGAGCAGCAGATCCGTTGTGTGGATGCTGTGTGCAGTTTATGTGGAACCTGTGGCCTGTGTGCTTACAAGCACGTATGTTTGTCCAGGGACTCCCAGACGGAAATAAGGCAGCCGTCAAGACGTGTAAATAGATATAGAAATATATCTGTGTATCTATCTATGAAAACACACACCCATACACAGTGGCTGAAACAGAGCTGTTGGTGTTACAGTGGGGAATTTCAGGAGTCCTGGTAGGAATGTGACCCTTATATGTTGTGTAACGTGGCGTATAAGCAAGTATGTATATAAAGCTGTGTGTTTCCTCTCTGTAATATGTCACTCAGGGTAATTCCAGCCCTACAAGTAGAATTGTAGATAGTCTATCCTGGAATAGTGACAGATTTAAGGCCTGAAATATCCTTGAAGCTATGTTGATTTGGGAAGAAAAGCATCTCCATTTGTTCTTGGTCGAATCAGGGCTTCCCCTGAGCTTTGGCAAAGCCCAAGACAGTTGGCTTTTGTATGCTGACTTCTGTTCCTGGCCCATCCAGAGGCTTCCCTTGCCAGCTCCTTTCTCCTTGCTGTGCTTTGGATCTTCTGTTTGTACAGCAGGGTAATATCCCTGAGCCATAAGGGGGATTAATTATCATGCTTATAAAGCACAGTGTCAGCAGTGCTTTAGGTAGAGCTGATTGTGGTGGCGGGTGACCATTTGCACTCTTTTCCAAATCTGTTTTCTACAACCCTGCTACTATGTGGAGTCAAACTGAATGTTGCCAAAGGGGAAATGGCTCCATCAGTGAAAGGGCATTCACTTTCTATTCCTGTGCTCCCTTTCCCAGCCATAAGCCAACAGGGTTATTTTGCCAATGCTTTAGAGACTCTTTGGATTGAAAAGAAAAAGGGCAAAGCGTAAGGAATAAGGAAAAGTAACAATGTGTAAAATGGAGCCAAATGCAGTTTTCTGGGATTTGCAAACCTTGCAAAATCCAGGCAGGGTGTTTTATTCCTTGGAGCAGAGAAAGCACTTGCTTTTTTGGAGGATGAGGGATTCCACCGACTTTCTGCAGCACGAGTCTCCACTGCTGTGCTGTTTCTGCTGCCGAGAGAAAGGAGGTGCGAAGGCTCCTGTTTATTTGGCACGGCCAAGAATGTCTCCAAAGCATCAGATTTCAAATCAACAGTTTCAATCTTTTCTATCTGCCTGCGTTGCTTTTCCTTCATGTTTCTTTTTCTGCTTTTCTCCTTCTAAATCCTCCCCTCCTTTTCCCAGATCAAACTCTTTCTCTCATGGCAAACATCATTACTACAGCAGGCAAAATGAAATACGCCTCAGTCCCAGGGAAGACAGAAACCCAAGAGGGAAGGGCAAAGAACAGCAAATAAAGAGGTTTGCAGAATGCCAACACAGCAATGGCAGCAAGAAATACAAGACAGAGCTGTTAACCACACAAGGAAATAAATGCTCCTGTGGGAAAAATCATACACTAATGCCTATTAGCTTAATAGCCCTGTGGTTTAGGCAGAGGGCTAAGAGACAGGGGGTCTGGGCTCCACATGCTGCTCTGCCGCAGACAGGCTGTCGCTTGAGATGCTTGCTATACCCTTGAATGTCTTTGATTTTAGCTTTGCCACCTTCCAGTGTAAAACGGAAACCTTTTTCTTCTGGGGCTGTCAGATGCAGGCAGAGGCCAGCGAAGTCAGGATGAGCCCACGCTGTTATCGGGTGTAAAAGTCCACCGTGTGCGTGTGCAGAGTCTGATCTCTCCCCAGATGCCCATATTGTGGCTTCTCCCCTCCTGTATTACTGTCTGGAAGTTGGAGCTGAATGAAGAACTGCAGGACTCCTTTTCAGAAAGACATTGCACACAGTGTGCCCACTTAAAAAACAAAGTACTGCACAGTTATTTGTTGGTTGCTGGGAGTGCTGGGACTGAATCTCAGAGCAAAATGGCCATAGCAAAAAAAGAATGACAGGGAAGCAAATGATAGAAACACTCCAATGGAGACCTTCAACAGTACCACTATACCAGGAAGTTTTATGAAGGAAGGAAAGGAAAGATTCCCTTGGAGAAAGGATAAAGAGGCAGATTATGACACACTTTACTTTGTAACATTTCCTGAAAAAGAGCCAAGGGCATTGTTTTCTTCTTTAATATTTTATGTTAAACTTTAAACAGATGAAGGCGAGAAGGCTGACTAGCCATGAGTTAATCCTAAAAGCAGAGATTTTTTAGGATGAGGAGTAGAGGGACTTTATTGGTTATTATTAGACTTTTCTGCTCACAACAGACATGTTAATATATTTTTCTTTTGGCTGCTGCTGTTTTCTTCTTCGATTGTTAAAACCCCTCTCTGGATAGAAATGCCTTACTTTGGACAGAGTCTGCTCGTATTTAGCAAATGGCCTGAAGATGCTGAAGACTGAGACACTCAGTCTGCAGCACGTAAGTAACTCTAAGCACTGTGGAGGCTAGATTTGGAGAGGTGCAGGATTAGTAGGAGAAAAGTCCTCTGCTTAGCTACTTACACCAGGCTTTCAGGGCAGGAATGTATCAGCTCCAGGCATCATTTTGCTGTGGAAAGGGTGAGATCTTAGGGAGGAGAAATAGCAGGGATGAAATTTTGTACTATGGTTTATGAATGTTCTGAGCAAGAAAATTTTAAAGGAGAGTGGTTGATTTGGGGGCCAACTTGTAGCCAAAGGCATGGGACCTTTCTCCAGTTCAGATTTAGCCTCCTACCTGTGCCAGGGCTTAACACAAAGGTAATAGCAAATAGGTAGATGGTGATGAGATGAACAGGTTTAAGCACCATAGTGGAAAGACCTGTCTGTAATAGTGGGGGTGTTGCGAAACACTGCAAATGCTTCATCAGGCTGAATATTAATTAAACTGCTGTTCAGCAGTGCTCTTTATATTGCTTAAAAAGGAAGGACAAGGTTCCCTACACCTGGAAATTTCTGCAAGCTTTAGGGTGAATTTTGAACAGACATTACAAAAGAGTGAAGTTTAATATTTTTCCTTTTATGAATGTGTCATGTCAGATTTACTGCCTTGTAGTGGCTGGTGAGAAACTTATTAGGAAATAATACTTGTACCTCAGAGCTGGGGTATTAATTTTTAATCAGTTACTTATCTGAGATGATGATGGAAGTGGAATATCAAAGATGGGCAAATAGTGTCCCACATTTTCTTTCTTCAGGCTTCATTTCTTTTCCAACTTGCCAAAATAACCCTGGGACAGCCTTCTGCATCCTGATAGTGTGTGAACATCTCCCAGTCTCTAATGCATTCATTACCACAGTGCCACTACAGGGTTACAGATGAGGAGGTGAAGGCAGAAGAGAGACTTAAATCCTTTGATTTCGATGGGAATGAATTACCAAAAGATGGTTTATGAAGTTTGATGTAAATAAACAGAAGAAAGAGGCAGAGAAAGGGGGCTCTATCTTGATCTATAAAGGACAACCAAAGCAATTGTGCAGCCACGTCACAGGATACTCAGGGTATATTGGGATGTGCTGGGAGAGCGCTGCAGTATGTGACTACTTCCAGTGAGGCATGTGCATGCAGCCCTGGCTCCTGGGAACGTCTTGAAATTACTACTGTGCTGAGAGTCTGTACTGCAGCCCAGTGCCATTCACTTGTGTGTTGCACCTGGATTCAGCTGTGCCACGTGGGTCTCTCCGGGCTTTCCAATAAGGTGGCTACCTGTGGCTCCAGCCTGTCCCAAACGCTCCCATCGAGCTCTGGTTGGAAAGGAGCTGCTGCTTTTCCCCCGGCTGCCCTCTCTACCCGGCCAAGCATATTCTTCCCCCCTGAAGTGAAGCATCTGTTGCCTACACGTGGTAAGATTGAAAAGTCAGCATCTGAGGATAAAAAATGAAGAGAAAAACTTGCTCCAGTTGCAGCTACAGGCAGGGAACAATATAACCAGCTAGGCTGAGAGCTGGTCAGAGGAACGCCGACCCTCAGGCCCTGACTGCGTGAAGTCCTTAGCAAACTGGCATTACCACAAATGGCCAAATGATCTTGCTTTTTAATATCTCATCTGAGGAAATGGCCTCTCCACCCTCCCTCCCCTGTCCCCAGGCTGAAGTAATGTTGCCACTGCTGTGAATCATAAATGCCATTTTCCTGCAGCAAGTCAAGTTTCTCCTTGAAAACTTCCCATGCAGTTATGAAGCAGCAAACATTGGCTTTCAGAGAGCAGGTAAGGTGAGAGCCTTTGGTGGTAGGACTTTGAAGGAAGACATTCATATGCATACATACATGAACAGATGTTACATACATGTGCACTCCTGCTGAGTGCTCCACGAGTGCTGTCCATTTTAGGTACTGAATGAGACTGGGGTCCCATGGGGAAAAGACCTTTATTTGATCCTGGAATTAGAATGTGTGTCCTTATTCCCAATGTGAAGGCAAACTAGGATTTGTTTTCAAAAAAAGTCTTAACGCTTCATTTGGCTTTGTAATCTCTCTCTCTCTCTCTCTTTTTTTTTAATGTAGCTTTCTATTGTGATATATTCACAAAAAGGTTGTGAGTCACCCTTATTCGGAATCTCTGTATCTCAGCTACACTGCTGTGTTTACTACTGTGTGGGTTGGAGGAACATAGTCCCCAGCTTTCTTCAAAAAATGCATAACAAAAGAGCCTGCTGCAGTTGACAAGTGCAGTGGAGTGAAACTTTTTGTGTGTGTGTCTGTGCCTATGTGCACTTCATCCTCAGAAAACACAGATCTGCAGCCCGCTATTTGATGAAAGAACTTTGGAGCTCAAATAGCAAAGCAAGCAAACAACAATGGGACGTGTAAAACAGACTTTTTCCTCTTTTCCTTTTTGGCCTTCCTGATTCGTAAAGAAATTCTCCCGCCAGTCAATACTGGTGCAGTTGTATAAACCTAAGCTGTCAGGTGACTAAGAAGAGAAAAGTGGAAGTAAAAGCAATGCAGCGAGTCTGAAGTTTGTTTCGTTCATAATGATTATTTGCAATGTACTGGATTATAAGAACACAGGCTGTTTTCACAGAAGGTCACTCTGTGGCCATTGCCCTTTGAGGGCAAGTCTTGGAGCTCAAAGAAATCACAAAGCCAACTTCATTCCCTGCTCCCTCCTTGCAGATGTGCTTTTCGTGCTCATAGGTGGAGGGAAGACTTTATGTGTGATGTAAAGGCCTACAGGGGTTAGAGGTAAGTTTACTTTCATTTTGTCCTTCCGCAGTGCTTGTAGCTAGCACAAACCAAGGTTGCTGGTCCCTGCCTGTTATGCAAAGCAAGTATTAGTGCATCTTAAAGTAAGTTTTATGCAATCACAGACTTCAGCTTGTGACTTAGCACAAGCAGAAGGCCAGAGCTGGCAAATGCAAGGGGACAGTCCTCCAGGAAAGGGCTGTGAGATTTTGTTCCACCTGAAAAGAGATTTTCTGAGAAGAAGAGGTGCCTTGTTGCTTTCTGTTTCCAAGAAGTTTAAATGGGGAGATGGAAAACACTTCCTAGTTCTTACCAGTCCGACCTCCTTGTCCGACTACTTGGACACTTTTTGTGGGGCTGAAACCAGTGAGTGTAGTGCCTGACTCCAATGGGAGCTGGATTTGACAACTCTGCTTTACCCAAATTAGCATTTGTCTCCTAGAAACTAGCCAAGGGGGTCTTCTGTTACTGTCACATTCAGTTTTAGGCGGATGAGTGTTGCCTCCTCTACCTGGAGAGGCTTGAAGGAATAAAATCGAGCTCTGAAATCCTTGGAGTCTGTTGAAGATGCTTTACAGATCAGGAGACTTCCTAGCCTGTTTAAGTAAGACACAGATGTCTGAAGCCACATTGCTACTTGTTGCTGTGTCCAGTTACTTACACAGGCCATAGGGACAAAGCTGTCACCAGTCCATCTGGCCTGGAAGAGAAGGGAGAAATCTTCTCGGATTTCAGAAGGACAAATGTCTATTGGCTGGACTGTAGGTGTGTTGGGCTCCTCAAAAAGTGGTCTCTTTTTAACAGCTCTCCTTTCTCTGAAAGATCAAAAGAGATTCAAGAAATATGGAAAAGCTGGAAAATAAAGCTGGGATTTATAAGCAAAAAGCTTATTGCATATCAGGTCTGAACCCATCCTCTGGTTTACATTTCACTGCTCATCTTGGGAGAAAATTCAGTCCTGAAGTTTGCTTTCTCCTTTGCACTGAACACAGCAATTATGTTCATCCTATTCAGATTCCAGACTCAATTTTTCATTCTAAGGCCTGTGCTGTTATTTTCCATCCAGACAATCTTATAGTTAGAAAAGGTATATTTGAGAGGCTGACCTGATTTGCTCTTTCCCTCTTGGGAATAATATGTGTGATGGTATTTAGAAAAATGAAAGGAAAAAAAGCCTTTCCATATACCAATGGGCAGGGGGAGAAAACATGTTTTTTTTTTAAAAAAACATATCCTAAACTCTGTAATCTGGTGCTGACAAAGAATATTCACAGACTTATTTTCTTCTGTTTCAGCCTTCCTTTAGCCAGTACAAAAATTACCCATGACTCTTTTCTCCCCAGCAAGTTTGACAAGCCTTGTCTCAAGCTGTGCACTTTCCTCACTACTAATATGTACCATTTATGGAAGTTTTGACTTTTTTTTGAATATTCTAACACAAGAGATTTTTCCAAACAATCATAACTTTTTTGTCTATTTCAGTCCCATCTGATACCCCCTTGTAGGTCTCCATGAAAGGAAAATAAACATATATAGAGCATGAAGAGGGGACCAGGCAATTTTACACAGCTTCCCCTCCCCTCCCCAATTGCCTGCCTGAGCAATCTGACAATAAAATTGGATTTTTGGTATCTCTTTAACACTCCAAAAAGTAAACCCCTTTCATAACATGTATCATTTTCTAAGGTAATTTAAAGAGAATACCTTTCACTTTTAAATTGCCCTTTGGCAGATTTGAAACTGCTGTTGTTTTCTGAAAGCTCTTGGCATTTAAAACTGCTTTATATGAAGGAGGAGGGGGAATAAAAAAAAAAAAAAGCTCACAACCTCAGCTACTTCGCTTTCCTTCTGATCTGTCCAGAGCTTTTCAAGTGAATGGGAACACGCAGACAAATGCATTCTGAAGAAAATCTCATTTCGACCCTAAATGGTGCTTCACAATTTCCAATTCATGCTGTTGCCATTTTTACAGGAATTGATGGCTGCCATTGTTATCAAAGCTGACAGGCCTCTAGTAGGTTGCACAATCAGCGCAACCTGCTTGAGCCTTTCATTATTCCCGAGTGGCAGATTCTCATGATATCTCTCTTTTATAGGCATTGCTCATTTTTATTTCGCATTTGACACGACTCCTCCACTCTCTCGCTGCTGGGGTGCTGAGATTAAATGACTCCTCTAAAGTTAAAGGAACAACAGCTCCAATACATGGTGAATGTGCTTGGCGGCTTCTGTGCGATTTGTGCGTTTCAAATCAAATGCTGGTCAGTTTATCAAAATTAACAGTTGGGTAATTGCCCAACATGTGGATTCATTCTTCCCAGCCCTGGCTTTCAGACAGTGTTTTCTGGTTGGACAACATGAAGGAGAATATAACATTCTCTATTACAGAAATGCAAGTGAACTCTGAAAGCAAATCCAAATCAAAGGTTTGGGGACTTTTGTTTTTGTGCTTGAAAAAATAAAGAGGGCAGTGTTTCGGCTGGGTCAGTTTTGTCTAAAAATCTCTCTCGTCTCAGCTGGCAGGACCCGAAAGGGTGCTGAAGAATTCTGGAATGACCAAACTAGTGATCAGATTAAAAAAATGGGATGAGTAGAAGTGGGATGAATGGGGAGTGCCAGCAGCCCAACTCTGCAGGAACTCAAAAGAGCTGAATAGAAGATAAAACTCCCTGCAGTGAAGAAGAATTTACCTGCCCTGAGCATAGTTTAGGCAATCTGAAAAAAAAAATTTTTTTCTCCAAATTTTCATCACAAAGGCTCCAGCCAGAAGGCTCTGCTCTGGCCTGAGTAGGAACTGTGAATGCCCCAATGAGTTCCTTGTATGACACAGATGGCACTAAGGGGTGAAGGAGGAAGGCCTTTGACTATCCTTCATAAACCTTATTTCCCACTATTCTGCTGTACAAGATTTGGCTAATGTCAAATGGGAGATTCCTGGCAGATTTGGGAAGAGATCTGCCAAATCCTCTGATGTCATCCCAAAGACCTTGTATCTGGGATCACTGGATTCCCACAAGATTCTCACTTTGCTTTTGTCTTTAGCCGCAGCTATGCTTTCAGCATAATTGCTCTTTCACCTAGTCTGAAATTGCTTTAAAGTTTTTTTCGTTTGTTTTTTTTAATATGAAGAGAACTTCTCTATAAGGAACTGGCAGGTGACCAGTATTGTAGGCTGTGTCTGTCCTTCTGCTCAGTGGTTGAACTGCAGTGCGAGTCTTCCAGCCTTTGGACTTGGGGACAACTTTCTGAAGGTATTAAAGCCAAAAGGCATCAACTGGGACATGAGCCCAGCTGTGTAAATGCAATTTGGTAGCTATTAGGTTCTTACACATGGGGAGTGGGGGGGGAATCTGGGTTTCTCCACCAAACCTGGCTTTTCTTGACTTAATTCAAGTGTAACCAGCTTCTGCTGAATGCTGCAAGTTCAAATCTCACTCAGCTGGGACTGAATCCATTGGTATGTGTGTACCCCTTTTGGCTGCAATGTTTCCAGTGTACTGTCCCTCAGTTTTCAGTATGGAGCCTCAGGAATCACAAGTGGTTCCCAGACATTGGCAGTGATCTCGCCACTCATGGGCCAAAGATGAGAAGAGCCACTGAAACCATCACCAGGCTATGATGCCACATGGGCTACATGAACACTGAGGAAGGTGGATTTCCCCGTAGGGGAGTGCCCACTGGATGATATGGGTGAGTGCAGCAGTCAATGAATGCCAGTTGTACAGGGATGCAGGAGAAAGCAGGGCACAAGAACTAATGTACTCGAACAGGCAAAGGAGGTGTCTCCCCCAGCTTCCTGTCTTGCTTAGTGAGGGCATCCAAAAACCAGGGCTTGCACAGTGTGAGCCTTCCTTCCTGCTTCTGATGCTTGGGATCATGGCCATAAGGGAAGATCTACTGCATAACAGAAGTGAAGAAAGAGAAAAACAACCTGCAGGTAAATTAAGAAAAACATTGTGAACAAATAAATTAGTGAGGAGATATTGACAAATAAGTAACTCTGCAGCCCCTAGTAGCACGATCACCATAAATACTCAAGACAAGATTGGCAGGGAAGGATAATAACTTTCATTATTAGATCCAGGGCTATACTGAGGGGAAAAAAAAGAAAAAATGAGCTTGTGGGCATAACAGCCTTTCTTTGGGTCTGAAACAGAAGTAGCAAACTCCCAGTAAATAAACATTAGGGACAATTGCCCTAGTTTTATTTAATTACATGAATCAGTTAAACAATTAGAGAGGAAGTGGTTGTTAAAATCTCAGAAGCAGGTGGGAACATTCAGGTCTGATTTCCCAAGACATGTTTTCATGATGATAGTGAGTGAGGTATTCAACCCCTGCCCTTCCCTTTGCTGTTTATTTCTGGTTTTATTGTAGCTACAGTGACACCACTGCTTGTGCAAAGGTGCTGTGACCAAGGTCAGGGAAATGAATGGTTTCAAAAATAACTTGTGAAAAAATTCTAAGTTTTTTCCTCTAAGTCACAGCACAACAGTGGGAGTAGTAAGAGAGGGAAGTCACTTCTGAAAATTTCACTTCATGACCCCACTGCTCTAGGAGAACTAGTGCTGTGAAAAGCTGATGCCCTTTCTGGTTAGGTGGACCTGGCATCACTAGAAATCAGCAGAGAGGAAAAGGGTGGGCTGGCCATTTTTGTGCCATGTAGGACAAGCAGTGTTGTAACAAGGGCCTGCTGTCCAAAAACTGTCTGTATCACATAAGCTGGAGGCGAAGATGTGACACAGAAAGACCCTAAGGGCAGAAGGATGTTTCATGATGGAGACAGAGAAATAGATACATGAAAAAATATATGTTTAAGAGGCCCAGAGCTCAGGGGAGTGTGTTTTTCTGGGTAGAGAATTTGGGATGGACTGTTATTATTTGCTTTGTTTTTCTGGGGGAGGTTTTAGGTAAAACCACAATAGAATTTTTAATTGAAATAATCTGGGAGGAGGTAGAGTGATCAAATTGTGCCCATAATTACCACATGGGACACCCTAAGCCCAGGTGTGATGGCACTGCTCTACCGCTCCCCTGGTAATGCTGCGTTGGGTTGCAGTGAGATCACAAGGACTCCGGACTTGTGAGGAAATAGGACTCGCCAGATTCAGGGCTGATACTTGCTTTCTAATTGCATCTCCCTTGGATCCAAGGGCTCCTGAAGGGAGCCCCAAGATGTCATCTCTTTACAATTAATAATAATGGGTAAGCAAATCAATCATTTAGATCCAGCAATAGAGTTTGAGCATGTGTATTTACTGGATAATGACCATCATAACTGTATGTATCTGTACTAAAAAAAAAAAAAAAAGCATCAGATTTGAAGAATGATGGCCTTAGGAACAGATGCAGCTTCTGTTCTCAGGGCTGCTGCAGATTTCCTGCATCTCAGAATAGTCACCTCAATTCTGTGTATCTGGTTCTCCCACAAAATTAGGTTAACGAGGTCTCGCAAGTAATGGTGTGAAACTTGATTTCCTGAAATGGCTTTGATGTCACTGGAGGCCAGATGCTCTTCAAGGAGAATGTTTTCTTACCGTTATGGTGCCTTGCAGCTGCTTTGATAAACCAGAAACTGCTCTCCTGACAAAACTCAGGCGAAAATGTGTTCCTGACCAAATAAGACATTGAGTACTTTCCCTTCCTAAGCACAGATGAAAGGCCCAGCACGAGAGATGTCACTCATATTACTTCCTACCTGATAGGATGGCACTTAGATACTGGTAACAGACGAAGAACCTATAAACATGCTGGGTGAGCAAACAATCCTATACATGTACCCCCTGCCTGTGTCTGATGTAAGGCAAATCTTGCCTCTAAGCCTCTAAAGGAGGTGCAGGAGCCTCACAGCCTGAGAGAAAGCCAGTGGAGGACCCTGGTTTGCAGACTCCCGCTACCCAGGGCCTCCTGCTCATGTCTGTACTCCCTGCAGTTCCTGCTGGGAGGCATCACAAGAGATGAATTTCACACCGTTCACCATCACAGAGAAAAGTGGCAGCTTCTTATTTGATGTATAAATTATCCTCTTTCATTATGTTTGATGTTTAAACGTGCTATTTTAGGATGCATTCTTTGTAATAAGATATGAGAGGTTTGGCTATTTTTAATGTGACAGAGGAGCTCGCTTGGAGGATAAATCCCCAGCAGCGCACACTTGCCTGGGAACAAGACTGAAAATGTTTTTTCACGTTAAGTTATCTCAAAGCAAGGCCCCAAAGGCTTAGGATGCAAATCCAACAAGTGGTTCCAGTCTGCACAATGCAAACAAAACACAACAGCCAGAAATCTGTTGATTTCACGGATATCTTACAGCAGTGGCAGCGGTCACACAGGTGCTACTTACTGCAGACATTTTGGGGGAAGAACAACCCGCCTGCCTGCTGCGGGTTATGGAGTGCCTGGGTGGGCTGTGGCGGGGCCAGGTGGCCGCACAGGATTGGCTGGGAGCAGCGGCTCTTACCTGGGATTGGTCAGGAGCCCACTGCTGGCACTGTGTGATTGGCTGGGAGCGCAGGGCTGGGCGGGGGGTGGTTTGGCCCTGTGGCCCAGCTCTGGTGGTTTCCTCACTGCGCTGGGAGTGAGGCCTGGCCCTGCTGATGGGAGAAAGCTGTGTTAAAATAACTGATTTTTCATATGGTTTCCCCTTTCCTATGTTAGGGGAAGAAATCCACCATCTGTGCTAATGATGCCGGTGAAACACCATTATCTGGAAGGGAGAGAAAATCCCTGGTAACAGTCCTTACCACAGCCTGGCTGAAAATGACCCGAGTTTTATCTTTAATCCATTTTGCCATGCTGCTTAAATGGAGAAAATCTTTAAAATTAGAGCTTAGTTCATCCCCTCTACTGAATTACAGTGTACTGAAGCCTCCTGCTTAATGGGAAGCATTATTTAGCTTAGTGACCAAAAGCTGGTTCAACAGCAGGAGTTTACCAGGTGTTCAAAGTAAGACTAAAACAAGCTGATGGTGGGTAGTCCTGCTCTCCTGTTTCTGACCCTTGCCTTAGCCTCTGAGATACATTGTCATTATTCCTTGTCTTTTCTGCTTACTTTCTCACCTGTTAAGGTGAACATTGGACCATATATGGAACCTGTTATCTCTTCCTGGAGACCTTGTGGTTTAGGCAACATAACATCCAAGTTGAAATTGCTGTTAGGTAACTTTTGAGGGAGGGCAGTGTACAGTAGGATGGATGAAGATCGTGCTGTGCCCAGCTGCCTGCCCTGTCCCTGCTTCATACAACAGCTCCTGAACTGAAATGATTGCTGATTTACCCTCAAATATCAGGCCGTCAATGGCATCTGTTGAAAAGAGGCTTTTAAAAGTATGGGATGAAGCAGACAGTGCTGGAAGGCAATCTCACCTACCTTCTCATCATGTGTTGTCCCCATGAGTCTGAATCTTTTGAGACCGACCTTGAATCCATTTGAATCGTTTCCAGTGTGACTCTGTGATGTCTCTTCCCTTGTGGTGACTTGTAGCTCTCTGGGATTTTTACCTTTCTTATCTCCTAGAACTGAAAGCTCCCTCTGCTGATTTTAGCTAAACAACAAGACTTGCCAAGCCATGTTCAGGTCTGATTGCAGATCTTACTGAGATGATGCTAAATGCCTTTGACATCTTGCTTTTAAGATTAGAAGGTACTGTTTTTTGTTTTTTGTTTTTGTTTTGTTTACAGTGTTTCCTATCATTAACAATAAAAAAAAATAAAATGGTAAAATAAAACATCCATCCATTTCCTCAGCACCCTTTAATTTCCAGCTGATGCCTACTGGGCCATAAACCTCCATAAGTCTGGGGAAGGCACATTAATATTTTTGGCCTTGCATGCAGCTCTTAACGCTATATCCCTTTGATCTTGCTGCCAGTCATACTGAGAAGAGGGTTGTACTTCACTTTGTACGTGGAATCCAAGATAGGAGATATGAACTTGTGTGAGTCTGTTCTACACCCTGCCTGATTCACTGTTTTGAGGTCTAAATGGGAGGGGGCTTTAAGCGTCCTTCAGATTTGACTTTTGGACAAATGAAGATGACAAAAGTCATCTTCAGAGATGACTTTTGGACAAACTTAGGAGATGTTTTTGGAAGATGCCAGATAACATCATTTAGCAGTACTACTGTGTCTGCAGATTACAAATATTAGCCCTTTGTAGTTGCTGCTTTCAAAGTGACAAAAAAAGATCCAGATCAGCGCATCTACAAGCTATTTGCATTTTGTGTTATTTTCATACAATTACGTGTTTGAAGAGAGAATGCATTTTTCTTTTCTTTTTTTTTCCCCCTCTAAAGCTCCCCTAATTACTTTCAGTTCAGGTTGACTTGTCATCTTATTCTAGGTAATGAAAGTCAGATGGGAAATAGTGAAACTTAGTCTGAAGTCAATCAGCCTGTTAAGTTGAATACAAAAAGCACTCGTGTTTCATTCACTCCTGGTAGGGAAACAGAGATGCAGATGATTCCCACTGAACACCCAGAGAAGAAATGAAAGAAGATCATTAAAGCAAATATTAACGCTGCAGATAGGAGAGGGAGTGAACACAATGCATGCTCTGTCTCTGAAGTGCTGCTGTGTTACAAAAGCACAGGAAGTAGTTCACATGAATTTCAGAAGTTTTTCTCTTCTCTTTCTTTCCTGCCTCTCTCCCCAAAAGCTTCATCAGCTCAGGTTATGGATGATGGAGTGACACAAAGGAACTGTAGTGTTATAGTATTTTACATATTCATTGTGGGCCAGACTGAAATGAAGTCCCAATGAGTTAATATTTGCAGAGCTGTCTGGGGAACACCTTGGGAAGGGAAATGGCTATGTGGAGGGTAATGAACTCTATCCCTTCAGAGATTGGTGCAGAACTGGGAGAGGCTGTTATCTTATGGGCTGTTGCAAATAACCTGTGTACTTGTACGCTTTCAGGGTCTCTTCCCTACCCAAAAAGCTGTAGTTGATCAACAGAGGTCTTGAGCAGAAGTCAGCAGCTGCAGTAGGACCTCAGCATATTGTCAGGCTGTTCTCACCACTAGCACGTGCCTGCTCTCGGCAGCCAGGTTCCTTTCTCCTAGCTCCCTGCTGGGGCAGCGTGGCCTAGTGGGAATGTACACGCTGCCCATTTGCTCCAAGCCTGATCAGGTCAATTCCTGTGCGTGTGCTCTTCCTCAAGCTGGGACTCAAAAGAGCCTGCTTCTAGTGCCATCATCCCTTTCCTTCTGTGCCTCACTTTCCCTGGCTGTAAAACGAGGGAAGACATTTCAACCACTACCAGTCAGGTGCTTCAGGAGCATCTCATGCACTGTGCCGTAGAGAGGTTAACTGAACACTGGCTCCTCTAGTCTCATTGCTTACTTAGGTGGGAAGACCTGTCTGAGCAGAGAAAACTTACTTTTAGTGCACATCCTTGTACGTTAAAGCTCCAGCAAAATTTCCAGTGTGGGGTGGGATCAGTAACTACTGATTCTTCCCTGGCTTGCTGGTGCTGGGTTTGTTTTAGGCTTACTGCCATTAGTTGGAATGAATTTTAATGACTTTATGTGGCTTAGATGGGAGGCAGTTATAATTGATTCCATGTATACGTGCCAGATATATATATATGAGAAATCCCCTTGATCAAAGAATTGTTTCAGGGCAGGGACAAAAGCTGACAGTGCCAGTAGCTACCCAGCATCAAACCCAACTATCCAACCTAAAAAAACAACTCCAAATAAACCTTCAGGTGTTCCTAATCTCTGAAGAGAGACCACAGCTAAGCCCCCCTCACCATGATATTCCTCAATTTCCCCTCTCTGCAAGTAGGTCAGGTCTAGCATCAACTTTGTAGGAGTTTTTGAGGTCATCTGACAGAACACTCAAAGTGATCAAAACCAGCCATGTAGCCAAGCTAATTGGAAATCACTCCAGAGAAAGGATGGCAACTTAGTGCTTCATTACTATCATTTAGTTGGCATCCATGTTACAAATGGATCATCAGCCAAGAGGCTCCTTGGACTCGCAGACCCTGAGGCATATAGAAAGGAAGGAAGGAAGCTAGAAAGGAAGTACCAGTACAGTTTATGTGCTCTGAGAGCTCTGTAGGAGGAAAAGCGTTACGAAAGTAAGGATGACTGTCTGATGGTAAGGCCAGTGAAGCACACTGGAATGGACTAAATAAGGTGGCTCACTCAACATCTCTTAAAGAAGGGAGGTTCCCTTTAGAATCTTGATCAGAGTATCCTTTCCTCATACCATGTGATGGTGCTGTGTTAGTATTGTCAGGCTTCCCTTGTCCTTTCCCAGTGTTTGATTTTTCCCTTTCAGATACAGGGCTCTGTGCTAATGAAGATTAAGGACAATATGTTTGTCTGGACTTTCTCAGACAGACTTAGGCACAGAGCAATCCATTCAGTGTCAATACATCACTCGCTTTTCTCTCCCCTTGCTCAGGCAGCCTATAGTGCCCCAGGGAAGAAGGCGGTGGGCAGGCCGGGCTGGCGGAAATGACCCATTTGTTTCTAAAGGCAGAAGGTGTGTGAGTGACTCCTGGATGGCTACAGCACACATGTAATCTTTTAGGAGCTTAGAGTTAAATGTCCCTTTTAATAAGGATGAGATGCTTACATTTGCATATGTGTCAGCCTTAATGGGACTTTAAAATGGATAAAATGGCATAGGGACCACTCCTGTACAATTGGAGAGGTTGGCAAGATGGCCTGAGAGGAACAGTGCGTGTCTTCCTGGCGTGGAGGTTAATGCATGTGATCCTCCCCAGTACCCACAAAAGGTGCTGTCAAGAAACTTAATAAACTGTGCTCCGTAAGAGACCACAGAAGAGCCCTAAGCTACATAGCCTAACATCAGAAATAGCCTCCAGCATGCATATCTAAAAAGATACTATGGAATGTGGGCCATAAGCAATTTTTCAAATTAAAGCGGCTTAGTCTGTTTCTGGGAGGTAGCTGGGCAGTGGCGACTGCCCGTTTGCAATGTTTTTAATCTATGACAACATCAGCACGATGTAACTTCTTTTCTTTTTACTGAAGATAAGACATGCTGATTATCTGGGATGTTATCACGGGGTAAGAATGAGCATGTGGGCAGTTACCATGGCACAGCTGCTGTGTTGTAATGTGGTGATCAGCAACTTGATCTGCTCCAATCTGATTTTGAGTCTGAGCTTTGAGTGTGATTTGGAAATGTCCCTTGGGTGTGTTCACAGCTTGCTGTGTATTAGTTAAGCCTATGGAGGACTTTCCAAGTAGTATCTTTCTCCTTGCTGCTCTGACTCTGTGCTGTTCTTTTTCAAATTGGAGGATGTGAGAGCCTGCAGCAGAGCCAGAGTAACTCTGACATAATGAGCCAAGACAGGTGTCTGCGGGGACACTATAGCAGAACACAGTTTCCTGTGGAAATCCAGTACAGAAGCTTCTTTGAGAAGATGAGAAAGTGAATATCCACTGCTGGTCAAGATGAAAAGATCTTAATTCAGCTACCCCCCCCCCCCCCCCCACACACACACACTTTGTAACTATTTACTTCCAATTGCAATTGACAGCATCCTTGAACAGGAACTCAATCAGCCTTAGAGGCATGACATCATTACCTAGCTTTTTTTTTTTTTTTTTTTTTTAGCAAAAGGATCCCACAGAGCAGCCATAATAGCTCTGACAGAGCACTGATAGAAACCTGCCATTTTATCCCCATGGCTACTGTTGCCCTGACCTACTCCTGCCGTAATTTTGGGATCTCAGTAGGGCTTGGTAACTATGGCACATCTCTGCTAAAGCAGAGATGCAGTTTCTAAAAGCTACTGGTAAATCCAGAGGGTGGCTAGGGGGCTTGGATCTATCCCAGTTCTCAGTGTAGACACAGCAAGTAATACACTGACTGAACTTGTCTGTGTCCCCTTGCAGGGATCAGATCCTGCTTCCTGCTTCACAGCAACTAAGGCTGCTCTGACAGGAGTGATTGATGCTTTTAGATCCAGGAGTCACAGTTCAGTTTGCGTGCATGACCCAGCCAATGGACTGTAGCATGATTTTTCAGAAATCCATTTCTTCACAGTCTAGATTTGGTTTCAGGCTATGCTACATGGGAATGCTAGTGCCTCAGAAAGGTTATTTTGCAGTTGCCTTTATTTCGGTCAGAACAACTCTATTTTTTAATTGGAGCTGCTCTGTAATAGCTATGATTATAAATCATTTTTGATATAACTCTCTGATGGTTTAAAATTCCATTCATCTGGCCCTTGGTTTAGAAAGGACTGATCCCACAACACCCCTTACTGCTTTTTCTGATGTCAGCAGCAGCTCCATTAGGACTGGAGTCTGAAGAGGTAATTGGCAAAACCAAAATTAGTGAGAACTTCAATTTCCTGGTGCAAGTTGGGGATACACCATGCTAGTGATGAGAACAAACCAGTGGGTCCTCAGAAAAGAAAACTGGATATCAACAAGACAGATTACTCATCAGCCTACTACCCCCACGTTAATTAAAAATTAAATTTCCTGGTTCTTAAATACACTTTTTCATTCTGCAGCCTGCTCAGGTGCTACATACAGTCAAATCCAGTCATGCCCAAGATCTAGTGGCCTGCACACAACTTGGTCTAGCAAACAAGCTTATTTCTCCTGCAAACCCATGAGAAACATGATGTCAATACCTAGTGGGAGAATGAGTCCAGAGCTGATGAGTCCTTGAGCCAGCAGAAATTATTTGAATGAGAATATCCTGAAAAAGACTGCCAAAGAGTAAAGCTGCACCCTTGTTCAAAGTAATTGCTTGTGCCAGGGATTCTAACATGTGAACAGACTCCTGACAGAAGAAATCCAGGAGAATCAAGATAAATGTAACACCCACAGCATCTGAGGCCTCACCTGGCCTCAGACAGGACTTGGAAGGGCTATCTATACCAGGACTGCAGATACTTGCTCTGCTCACTTAAGCCTAGGCGTTATTCTGGAGTGTTTTTGCAATAACGTGTGGTTGTGGTAGTTCGAAGATGTATGGTTTAGGAGCCAAACCACCATACTTTTTCAGATAGGTTTCCAAAGAGTCGATAGCAGCCAGTCTTGACACACGATAGACTTGAACCTGTGACCTTGAAAGCAAAGTACCTTCTGAGTCACTCTTTCTCCAGTGACAAATAACAGCATGGTAAGATGCTACACTGGGATTTGACCTGAGTTAGTGCAGAGAAACAGAGAAATCAGCAGCCTTTCCCTGAGGAACAGTGAGGCTTTGAGACTGCTGGCAGTGGGGGAGACACTGCTGTTGTCCTTTGTGCAGGGAAACTTTAGTCAGAAGTGGAAACAGACATGACTTTTTAAAGGAGAGTTTGTAGGGTGGAAAAAAGGACTTTTTTTTTCTGTTTTTTTTTTTTTAAGAAGGGAAAAACAGCTTTCCCAGCCCAGTGGGGAATGTTTGAAACGGTTTTGAAAGGCATTGTGAGGAGCTGGACTCCTCTTTAACCATTTTCTGCAGCTAAATAAACTCAACAAAAACGAAACAACAATGAAGAGGTGTACAGGCCTCTGACGAAGTTTTCTTCTAAACGACAAGCTTTCTCTGTGACTTAAAAGGGTAGCTGCTGACCAGGAAAATCTTCCAAGCATTTGAGCAAAAGATAAGTGAAATAAGCAAATGGGATGGAGGGGGGAGGGGGGCTCCTTTGACTCTCTGAAAAGGCAGTGAAGGAGTTAATATCTTCAGTGCTACCCCTACCCCGCTTGCTTTGAAAAATCCCACCTGGTTGCGTATTTCTTTCTCATTAATGGATTAGAATTCATAGTTCCTAATAAATCCAGCAGGTGGTGAAGGAAGCATTTTATATAAATACATATATATATACCTTTATATATATGTACAGAGTGACTTTACATTTATATATATGTATGAAACTTTTTGCAATTGTTTTAGCAACTTTCCTTTGATCATATTTTTCCCTCTGCTTCTTTATGCTCTTTTATAATTTTCTTGGCCACTGACACAATTTCCATCTTTTCCCCTGCATCAGAGCCTGTGTGTCCAGGCCCTGTATTTCTGTACCCAGCCAGCTCATAGCCAGAAGAAAAGAAATAAAGGGTTTTGTGAGTGTGAAAGATTTTCCCTTTTCCCTGGATATCTGAAAAAAAATGGTGATTAGATTAAAACAAGCAACAATGTGCTCCTACACCCTGCTACTGAGACCGGACTTGAGAAATGGAAGAGGTTGCTGGTATGGGGCTGTAGTAATCATAGCTTGGAGTGATGGAGCACCCTTCAGGCAGAGGAAATAGACCCCCAGCTTGCTCTGTGTTTTATTGGTCTGATCCTGTGGAGCTGTGTTGATTTACCTCAGCAGAAAAACAGTGTTTGTAGGCATGTGTTTGTGAAATCAATTCACCCGCTCCTAAACACAGGCTTGTGGAGACTGAGCTTCACAGGTATTCTGGGCCAGCAGCAGCAGACAAGCATTTAGGATGGGAAGTGAAGGCTAAAGAGCCAAACAGCATGCAGGCAGCAGGGCTCTGGATGTAACTGGGCACAGCTGAAACTGCTGTTGTTATTCAGAGCGACAGCCATTGCCCCTGGCACCTGCCCTCTGCACATACCTCTGTCCACGAGATCACTGCAGACGCCACAGGTGGGAAGTTTCCAAGCCTGAGTCTCTGTGATGTCAAGCAGGCAGCGCTCGCTACAACACCACCAGAGTTGGGGCATGAAGTGATTTATGCCCACCTGGATCTACTTTGTCCTGCCATATCAAAGAGTTAAATGAATTCATGATTTCCATGACTTCATTCTGTGCCCTTTAATTTCCAGGAACCTCTTCCAGGCTGGGGTGCTGGGTGGTATGGGCTTCCTACTGAAGGGAGGGCTTGAAGTTTGATGATTTTTCAGACCTGGTTTCTTCTAGGACACAGTGTTAAAATCCTCCACACTGCTCACCCAGCTGTGGTTAGGGGCACAGTTCAAGGCCAGGGCCATACCTTTTGCTTGAGCTTTCCATCTGTTGTTGGTAAGACTGGTGGCTCTTTGCCTTTGCTCACGCTCTTCCGCCCCTGATGAAAATTGAGAGCTGCCTTCTGCGTGGCCATTTGTGTCCCTTATTGAGCAGCCTGTCATGACAGACTTCCTGGGGAGCTTAGTACAGCCTTGTAGACACAACCTTTGTGGATCCTAATGTTGTAATGACAGTTCCTCATTAGTGAACTCATTCAGAGACACTTGATTTTAATGGCCCCCAGTTCCTCTCTCACAAAGGAGTGGCAGAAAAGGCATCAGAAAGCAAGCTGATCAGTGGAAGCTGGAAGTGGAAAATCTGAATAAAAAAGCAATTCTGTGACCAATGGGTTGACTGAAATGCTCTCTATCATCTCCTCCCCCCCAGCCTTGTAACATCTGCAGCCTGGGTAGTATTTGAAATATCTCCTTCCACAGAACAGTGCAATGGAGTAAGGAAAAACTTGGTATATCACTAGAAGCCTTAGCAAGAGCAGAGAGAAAGGTTTCTTGAGATGGGGCCGGTGGAGTCTGCCAGTTAGCTGAAAGCTCAGAGAAAATGCACCACTTACCAAATATATAAATAATTCCATACATTATTCTATAGCATATCAAAACACAGAGCCAGCTTCACACGCTTCAGCAGTCTTTGCTTCTGAGTGTTTTAAATGAGTTTGAAACACTCTCAGATGCTTTCCTTCATAGGTGAATGCCTATCCAATGTACCAAAAGCAAAAATGTAATTAAACTTTAAACTCTTAAAATGGCAAGTACCGCTGGGATAGCACATGGGTAAAACACAGTAATTGTTCGTATTTACTCTATGTCTAGTTAGCACTGCTTTTCAGGTACCTGCTGCAAATGCTAGCTTGTGAAAGGCAAAAACTGTAAGAATTGGACTGTCTTTGTGAATTCAGGGCTTCCAGGTGTTAGTTGACTTTTGATGTGGTGTTAGCTCATTATCTGCATGCTGTGAAAAGTGCTCTACTGGATGCTGGTGATACAGTGGGGACCCTTATGGTTTCATTTCCATATATTTTAAAGCCTTCCCCATAAACACACAGTTTTTATCCTGAGCTGTGGTAGTGGTACATCCCATCTCAGGGGAGCTAAGCATGCCACATATGAGGACTTGATTCCTCTGGGCTGCACCTTTAAAATGAAAGATTGTTTCTCCAGTCTCTTTCTCTCGGGTCCTTTCCTCATCTCCCTCCTGGCCATAGGGCTTGCATTTGTGTGCTGTGATGTCTTCTTAGTAGGAAATAGGGCAGAATCACATCCTGCCCCAGGAAGAATAAGGACAGTGGAAAGGGTGTCTAAATTGCCATAGAAAGACTATATCCAGAAAATTTTTTGCTGCCGGGTCATATAGCAAATCATGTTAAACCTGTTATATGTCAGAGTGAGGCCCTGTGTCTCAATCATGCTGACACATATGCACATGCAACAACTAAATAATCCCACTAAAAATAAAGGGGTTTTTCAAATATATTTGCAGATTTTGACAGTTCTCAGATCTCTGCTCTGGCTGAAAAGAAATGTTTGGTTCTGTGTTCTATTTCCTTCTGATTTTAACATGGTAAGAGTAAAAAAGGCTCTGGGAAGGAAAAGCAATGTGAACTAAACCCCATCTTTCTTGAGTGTTTAAGAAGATTCACAGGAGAATCATCTAAACCTGTTCTTTAATCTTTGAAGGGATTCCTGTGTGTGTAACTGGAACGGACTGAGCAGGGACTCTGAGGTTAGTAAACACCACAGGAATTCTTTCTTTTTTTTACAGTTCCTGCCTTTTGCAAAAGGGACTTTCCACAAAATGTTTTCCACTACAGATAAACTGTGGTTTCCAAGTAGAGGTATTATGCACAGGATACCTTTCTAACTTGGCTCCAGCTTGCTTTTGTGCAGATGTGAGTGAGTCCAATTTTCATACTAATGGGTGTGTTGAATTTATAAAACATTTAAAAGAAAACTGTGATAAAGTGTCTTAGTAGCTTTGTGAATTTGTGTTTTGCCAGAGTGCTCCAGGTTACTGATGGTTCAGATGGTTCCATGAATTCCGGAAAGGAGCAATTTCTTCTGCTAATGCTCAGATATATTGCACTGAGTATATTGTGAACTGTTACAGAACTGTATCTTTGGTTTAGGCCACTGAAATGGTTGTATACCAATTCACTCTGAAGATTAGACTTTCAGTTAACATCTGCTGCAGGAGGGATCTAGGATCTGCCTTGTAAACAAGATCTCTGGAGTGGATAAAAAAATGGAAAAAGCTTTTGAAAAGTTTCTAAACTTCTGTGGAGGTTTGATTAGTTCTCAAAGCAGGAGATTTTCTTCTGCATCTAGATACACCCTCCCCTTGACATTAACACCATTTCATCTCAAACAGCTTGTCACCTGGGTAAGGCAATTAAAGCAACAAGAAAAAATAACCTGTCTACTCCTCTCCCCCCTTTTCAAAATGCTGTGTTGTAAAGCCTTGCAGTAATGAACAGTGGTATCAAAATTATAATAGTAATGAGGGATTAGGTGCCAAGGTGGTAATTCTTTTTGCATTTTGCAGTCTCTAGAATTAATCTGGCCAATTTAGTCACCTGCAATGCAGGTCTCTCCATCAGAACTAGCTGTGTGGACTACTTTAAAGGTCGGGGTGGGGGGGGGGGGAGAGGTGTATCTATCTAAGGCGTGATTCGTGCTACAGGGAGTGCTGCCTGCTGTGATGGATTCAAACAGCCTCAGCAGCTTCTGTAGGAAATTTAAATGATAAGGTCACAAGACCACGGGTTTCCAGCTGTGTGGTATGGGGACCTTAGTTTCAAGCTGCATTAAAATGCTATTTGATAGCTCCTGAAGCCTGTCTCAAAAGTAGGGCAGTTTAGCTCTAGACCAAATCTATCTGTACTGCATAGCCTGGAGAATGGGAATTACCAAGGGAAATGCCTTTACTTGATCATAACAAACTTGTAGCAGTTACTCAGCCTATCTCAGGAGCAATCTCAGGCTATCCATGGGAGATACGAATGGCTTAAAGCAAACCAATCCCTTTAGACACGTTAGCTGAATGCTGTGGCCCAGTCTTTTATTTCCACCTTGACTAGATAACTGATGAAAGGCTTAGATGCAAGAGCAGTTTTGTCCATCTCCTTTAGCACCATGGTCCAATGTAGCAGAGAAGTCGATTGAAAACCAACCTTCAGAAAGGAGGTCAGACAAGCCATAGGGAACTATCTTTCCTTTCAGCATCAGGGAGTCTGCAGGCTTCCCATCCATTGGCATTTTGTTACTACAGCCAAGCAACAAGACAGAGGGAGTCTCTGCCCTCTCACCAGGCTGGGAGGTGTTAATGGATGGGTGTGAAAGGCTGCTGTCAGAATGGAGCTGAAAGACAAACAATCTGAACACATCTATCAGGCTTATTCCTGCCAGCTGCTCTGAGCCAAGTAGAGTGACATAATCAAAAGGCAAACCAAGCAGATTCAAGGAGCAGTAGGTTTAGTAGCTATCTATCTCTGTGCATCTCTTATAACAAGGAACTACTAGGGCTGTGGGGTTTGGTCCATATGGACAGAGAAGGTGCCTGTCCCAGTCAGAGGTCACTACCGCATTTTCCCTGGGAAAAAGGTTTCTTTTGTTTTGCCCCAGAGAAAATAAGTGTGGAAAAGGTGTCAAATCTTTAACAAGTATTTGACTTTTTCTCTAGGGTTATAGATGAGGCAAAAGAGGATTCTTCTGTCAGAAGTCAGAACCAGACATGAACAAGGCTGTGAGTGCTTTGGTGTGTGTCAATTCAGCAAAGTTCCCAAAGGATCACATCTTTTGGATTTTAGTATCTCTTCATTTCTTTGCATATATTTCTGTTTTTTTTCCCCCCAGTTTTTCTCTGCCTTTCTACTGCGATTTCATTTCCCTGTCTCCTTTTAACTCAAATTTCTCAATCCTGCTTCTTCTCTTCTTTGCCCCATATTTACTCTCTCAGGTGTCCTCCAATGAATCTCTCCACTGAAATCGGTCTTATCCATTTTTTTTGAATACCTGCCCTCCCCCAACTCTTCTCTGTTCTTCTCTAGCTTCAGTCAGCATTTTTGAACTCCTCCCTCTGCTCCCCACATCCTGGTTGCCCTTGTGCCCTCATATTCTGTTTTCTCCACTTCTCAGATGGTGACTCTTCTCCTTATTCCTCTTGAATTTCTGGATTTCCTGCCTACACCTCTTTCTGATTTGATCATATCCTGTATTCACCTCTCCCCTGTTGCTTCATTGCAGGGAGGATTTGCAGGCACTGTATTGATCGGCTAAGCCTTTTCTTCTCAAATGCTCTTTGACAGGGACTATGGATATTCTACATGTAATGCAGGCTGGGCCTTCTGTTCCAAGGCCACTAAACCATCAAAGGGTCTGTGTGAAGGTATATGCCATTATACTGTTCAGACATTATACCCTTACAAAGTAATCATGTTACCCAGTAAAAAAGCTGGAAAAATCCAAGATTACACTTCTTCCTATTAGGTGGTGAATTGCAATTAGAGAACTCAATGGAAAAATTGGGCTGCTTCATTTATTTCTGTTCTCAATTCATCAGCCTGAGAGTTAATCTCTTGCCTGCAGCCACAGCAGACTGAAATAGCACCATTTGTTCTAGCAAGTGGGCAGAGAGGACATGGCTAACCTGCTGATTTTCTCTCTGCTGACTGGATGTTATTTGGGGATGTGGGCTGAAGTGAAGATCTGCTTGTGTGTGGTTTGGATCTAATTAGTTTTGCTGACCTTCTGATTCTTTTTGTTATATATCAGATGTAAAATTGGAAGCAACATGCTATTTTAATCCTCACACAAAGAAGGCTACTTAGGTCCCACTTGTATCTTTGTTTATGTGTCCAGAAATATTGCTGAGCACTTTATTTTCCTGAGAAAATCACAAAATTAGCCCAACAGAGGTTCTAAAAACTTAAAAAAAAGCCTGAAAGCAGAAGGCATAATATTTTGATTTTTAATTACTTAAGATGTTTTTGTGAGGTTTCTGTAATGCTAGGCAGGATGGATGGATGTGCAGAATTGCTGCCATTATAGTCCCTTTCATGAGGTGAAAAGGAGAGTGTCTCATTTTCACTGTTTCTCCAACAACCTCAGATTTAAAGAAAATTAGTTTGGTTTCTTTCCATGCTGTATAGTCTCTTATTGAAAGAGCTAGTAGGGTTATTATCTGGATTCTAAAAATCTTCTTGGATACATCAGCATCCCATCAAGCAACAAATATTAAAAGATGGTATTTGGATACCCAAAGTCTCAATAGCTCTTGTCCTTTTTGTCGTAGTTGAAAGGCTTTCAATGGTTACATCATTAACTTTAATGGATGAGATTCTAATTCTCTGAGGACCTGGATTGTGTCGCTCTTTAACTGGCATGCACGGTTTCTCTCTCTCTCTCTCTCTCTCTCTCTCTCGCTTCCTATTAGTTCTGAGTGAAGTAACTTTGGAATAGTGCTATGACATACTTTTAAAATTTCAAGTATTCCTTTAAATCTATGACAAAACTTCTATTGGGCTAAGTGAAAAAGGTTCAGACCCTTTAACTACTCCATATTTATGCCTGTCTCTAATCTCTCTGGTCGAAGTCCTGTTTCTAGGTTCCTTTTTCCATCATAGATTAATGGGAAATACCCCAAACTGACTGTTACTCCATATTTTTAAAACTATTACTAGTAAGAGACTATGATATGTTATGTCCAATTCCCATGAACTATGTTTGAGGGATGAATAAAGAACTTAGCACTACCAAATGAAGAGATACAAATGTACCCATACGAATAAATATGTAAATGCAAATATGTGTAAGTACCTATACAAAGGCACATATACGCAAAATGATATTTCCTACCTTCTGTTCCTAATGGCTCTGTTATAAAGGACACTGTTTCTATCACATGGTTGAAAGTACAGTGGTTATTTCTACAGTTTTTTTCCCATCCTTGAATATTTTTTTCCTTGTTTCCTAATTGGTCTTCATAGTTCAAGTTCATTTTTTGTTAACAGTCAGTTTCACTTTCCATTAGCACAGCCCCTCCTATTTTTCCAACACTGCAGCATGAGATAATAAAAGAATAACTATTCCCACTTGGGAGTTCATTTCCTGCAGTGCTGTGGACAGAATGGTAATTAAACACCACTCACTGGTTCAGGAAATGGAACACAAAGTATTGCTATTTGTATAAGTCGCTAGGCAGTTGGTCAAGGCAATATCTGAACACTTCATAGCGTTAAGGTGTTCATCTTCAAGACAACTTCTGCCAGGAGGTGGGAATAATAATATCTGTTTTGCTGCTGATAAACTGATGCACAGAACTATTAATTGACTTCCTAAGTTCATGTAGGAGGTCTTTGGAAGAGTCACAAGTCAAATGTAGGTCTTTTGATTGCTGAATTTTTACTGTAAGACCAAATTTCTTTATGTAACTCATGTATGGTATGTTTGCATTTAACAGATCCTATGTCTTTCTGTTTGTGTGTCCATCTGATACCACTGTCTATAAATTGTTTTTTTTTTTTTTTTTTTTGGTAATAGTAAGTAGAAGGAAACTTAACTTCTGAGGGTCCTGCCTGGTTGGGAACTTTGGTGTTTGGCATTACAGAAATAGGAATCAGTTACTTCTATCCAATCACTTTTACCCAACAAATACAAATAATTTCTTGCATGTCAAAGGCATTAGGTCCATGTGTTGTGTTAATTTGTTCAACTGGAATGTGTTTAGAGGCTAATGAGGCTGCTTTCATATTAGGTGATGAGAAAATATTGATAAGATGACAGTGAGGCTAGCTGTTCAGACATTGAAGGTTTTGATAAGATATAAATAGTCCCTGTAGCCATAAAAAATTTGAGAAAATATTCAAAACAATATTGTGACCTTAATGATACTAAAAAGTGTAGAAATGCTGTTAATGTAAATTAATTCTTAATGAGTGGATGAAGAACCCTCAGATATATATAATGAAATAGAGGTATATGAAAACTAGGTAGTTTAACTATAAAAGGACGTGTGTAAGAAGTGGTTCTTTCAGGTTTTCTCTAGTATTAGACTTTCTAAACAACTGGCCTTCTTGTTATGCTAGCCTAGGATTTCTGCGAGTATGATGAGAATAACAAACTAATTGCAAGTCTTTCGCTTTGTAAGACTATTTAAAAAATTTTAATAATAAAGATTGTTAACTTGGCTCCACTCAGTTTGTGTTTCACTGTCTGGGACTTTCTGCAGTGAGCTGGCAGAATCAAACCTAGCCAAAGTAACAAGTGTTAATTAAGTTCTACCTAATGTCAGTGTAATATGACTGTTAATGCCCTGTTTTACTCTCTCCTCATCCATCTACTCATCCAGCCCCAGCTGCAGCATTTCAGCATATTAGACTCTTCTTCATAAGCCCCACCTAAGCTCAGAAAATGAGATCATCTCTATTTTACAGGGGAAATTTAGGCACAGAGAAACTAAGTGATTTGCAAGAGATCTAAGAAGCAGAGTGGAGAAGTGAACAGCTCTGGCTATGAATATCAAACCCCAGGCTGGATATAAACATGAATATTTTGATGTTGTTTCTTTATTTCTTTAAATTTTGAGCTGTTTCATTCACTGAGCACCAAAAGGATTCAGGGCTGCAGTCTCCCAAATGTCCCTCATCCTTTATTAGTCTAATCTGCAATTCAACACTGTCTTACCCCAAAAACCTAAACAAATCTAAATTCCATGGTGAACTGACAGTCTGGAGCACTCCCTTCCCTTTTTGCTTGATTGTATTACAGATTAGTAGCTCTCAGCTGATGATGAGCTTTCTGACATCAGTTTTCTGGAAGGACTCATCTCCATTTTGGAGTGTCCTACTTTCTTCTACCAGTTTTGTAAGGAAGGGGCAGTGCACAAGCGGGGTATGTTTTTCTTGAGCTGCATCCACATGTGAAGAACAGGCCCAGGTGATCACCATAATAGACCTACTGCAGCTCAGCAAGTTACCATATATCAGCTGGCTTGCAGTAAAGGACTGTGAGTCCCAATCTCAGTATAACTGCAAACCAACCTATAGGTGCATTAACACATTTAACTATGTCAGTGCAGGAAGCTTACAAATGGGTTCATGATCAGGGATGGCAGCTTGGAGGAGAGGCAGGGTGCTCATGGAGGGGCTGTAACACAGTTTCAGGTAATCTCCTCATGAGGGAAGTCTCCCTTTACAAAACTAGATGGGTTCACCAGGTTGAGTACATCTGCTTGCAATTGCCCTTGGAGGACAGCATGCTCACCTGTGCACTTTGTTCTTTCCTTATGAGAAAGGCTGAAAGCAGTCACCTGGTTCAGCCCTTACCAAAATCAGGGCTGGGTGCCCAGTTGTAGTTCACATTGCCATATTCCCAGGAACCAGCTATTTCCTGAGTAGCAGAAAGGCTTAAGAAAGTATTGACTGAGAAATGCTGTGCAAGACCCTTGAACAGCTTGAGCAATGTGCTGCTTCTGCAATCCTCTGCCTAAGACCACCTCATTGTTTTGCTAACACACCTTCCTGGTCCAGCCACAAGAAGTGAGCTTTATCATAATGCATAGCAACCTGCCCAAGGAGCTCACTGCATCTACTAGCTAGCTACATACAACTGGGACAAGGTTTCTTTAGCTATAGTATGTGATTCTGCTCATTGCAAAACCAAATAGGACAAGTTGGTACCACCATATTGGTATGGTACTGTTCTATGGTACCAACATATCTCTGGTTCATTCCTAAAATATTTCCTATTGTCATATCAGTGGAGATTTCTACAAATGTCGTAGAGCATCTGGTGTCATGCTGCACTGAGACTTGTGTCTAAAAGGGCCTTAATTTCACACCAAAGGAGTACTGTGACTCCATGTTGTTCTGTCCTTTTGTGTCTGTAGCAATATTTTGTGCAAACAGTGGCCCAGACACACTCATTATTTTAGCCAGCAGCTGCTGTGAATAATAACTAGTGGACAGCATAGGGATAGAGCAATACGGAAGGAGACATCAGGAAAACAATAGATAAATGGACTCTGGCAGTGGTTGTGTATGGAGGGCCTTTGTATTCATGCCAACCTGCTCATTTGCAAGGAGCACAGAAAATCAATCAAAATCAAATGCAAGCAAATGATAAATTAATCAATAAAGCCATGGGCTAATCACATGGTACGCTCCTCACTTACTTTAATAAAAAAGAACAGTTGCTGGCTATGGGTCCTGCTCTATAGTGGCAGTCTTTGCAATCAAGCACTGATTCAGATGCTAGTTAATTAAGTCAAGTGAGCTGTATGGAACAGGCTTCCACTTTATTTTTTGGGGGTTAATGGGATAACTGGATTCAATTTCCCAATTTCACACTCCTTCCCCAAAGACTGTGAAGGTAAGCCACGTACGTGGTTAATATTTGCATATAGCATCATAGATATATTTTGTAAAAGCAGAACTACAGGACTTAGAGGAGCTCTTCAATCACTACAGAAACCTGTGATTTTTCACAGAATCACAGAATGGTTGCGGTTGGAAGGGACCTCTGGAGATCATCTAGTCCAACCCCCCTGCTCAAGCAGGGTCACCTAGAGCACGTTGCACAGGATTGCGTCCAGGCGCGTTTTGAATATCTCCAGAGAAGGAGACTTCACAGCCTCTCTGGGCAACCTGTTCCAGTGCTCAGTCACCCTCACAGTGAAGAAGTTTTTCCTCATGTTCAGATGGAACTGTCTGTGTTTCAGTTTGTGCCCGTTGCCTCGCGTCCTGTCGCTCGGCACCACTTGAAACGAGTCTGGCTCCATCCTCTTGACACCCTCCCTTCAGATACTTGTACATGTTAATAAGATCTCCTCTCAGCCTTCTCTTCTCCAGGCTAAACAGGCCTAGCTCTCTCAGTCTTTCCTCATAAGAGAGATGTTCCACTCCCCTAATCATCTTAGTAGCCCTTCGCTGGACTCACTCCAGTAGTGCCACATCCCTCTTGTACTGGACTGGATGCAGTACTCCAGATGTGGCCTCACCAGGGCTGAGTAGAGGGGGAGAATCACCTCCCTGGACCTGCTGGCAACACTCTTCCTGATGCACCCCAGGATACCATTGGCCTTGGCCACAAGGGCACATTGGTGGCTCATGGTCAACTTGTTGTCCACCAGCACTCCCAGGTTCTTCTCGGCAGAGCTGCTTTCCAGCAGGTCAGCCCCCACCCTATACTGGTGCATGGGGTTATTCCTCCCTAGGTGCAGGACCCTGCACTTCCCTTTGTTGAACTTCATGAGGTTCCTCTCTGCCCACCTCTCCAGCCTGTCCAGGTCTCTCTGAATGGCAGCACAGCCCTCTGGTGTATTGGCCACTCCTCCCAGTTTTGTATCGTCAGCAAACTTGCTGAGGTTGCACTCTGTCCCTTCATCCAGGTCATTGATGAAGAAGTTGAACAAGACTGGACCCACTACTGACCCCTGGGGGACACCGCTAGCTACAGGCCTCCAACTAGACTGCGCCGCTGATCACAACTCTCTGAGCTCTGCCATTCAGCCAGTTCTCAATCCACCTCACTGTCCACTCATCTAACCCACACTTCCTGAGCTTGTCTATGAGGATGTTACGGGAGACAGTGTCAAAAGCCTTGCTGAAGTCAAGGTAGACAACATACACTGCTCTCCCCTCATCTACCCATCCAATCATTCCATCATAGAAGGCTATCAGATTGGTTAAGCATGATTTCCCCTTGGTGAAGCCATGCTGACTACTCCTGATCACCTTCTTTTCCTCCACATGCTTGGAGATGGCCTCCAGGATGAGCTGCTCCATCACCTTTCCAGGGATGGAGGTGAGGCTGACTGGCCTGTAGTTCCCTGGGTCCTCCTTCCTGCCCTTTTTGAAGACTGGGGTGACATTGGCTTTCTTCCAGTCTTCAGGCACCTCTCCGGTTCTTCATGACCTTTCAAAGATGATGGAGAGTGGCTTAGCAATAACGTCCGCCAGCTCCCTCAGCACTCGTGGGTGCATCCCATCAGGACCCACGGATTTGTGGGTGTCAAGTTTGCTTAAATGATCTCTAACCCAATCCTCCTCGACCAAGGGAAAGTCTTCACCATGTAATCCCTGTCATATAATCAAGCTCCAGCTTCAAACCCACTAATCTCTACTCTTATTGTTCTAGAAACTTTCTCCAGTTACTAGAAATCATTTCCTGGATTCCATATTAAGTATGTCTAAACTGTTTTGTATTTATTTCTTTCAAAAACTGAGTATCCAGGGTTGGGTTATCTTCCCTTTTGTCTGATGATTACTTAGGTAGGCAAAGGTGGGTATTTGTATCATGGATAGAATCCACCTTGTTTTTCAGAGAGTAGGCTCTGGTTGCTTTCTGGACTAAATCTTTCTGAATTTGCACCTGTGATACTCAGAAAAATACAATACTTCAGTTGCCAGAGTATAATCCCCTGTGAATTGTTTGCCTTCTCATACAAAAGCAAAGGAAAATTCTGTCGTGCTTATTTCAGTTGATTTGGGGTGAAAGGGAGACAGTTGTATAAAGAAGATTCTTTCAGCCACACAATGGTTGACCTTACAAGGGTAGTCATCACTGATGGGTGCCACACACTTACGAAGGTTATAGTCTTGCCAGGATAATAGTACCATGTCCCTGGTACTGGAGTATATAAACCATTGATGGAAAATCTGCAGGTTAATGAAGGTTCTTTCCACCTCTCTGCAATACTTGACTAATCAGAAGTTCTTTCTATTGTTTGCCCTCATGCAGGAATAGTCCAGGCCTGGGAAACCAACAGCAACATTTGCACAGAAGACAGCTGTTTCCCATCTTGTGCAGAAACTTTGCTCCCAGAAACTTTTCCCTGAGTATTTTTGTCTTAAAAAAAATTCTCTGTGAGAGTGAACCTTATGTCAAGATAATGAGCTTCAAGAATTCAAATCAGAGCTTGAGTGTTAATTAGGTCACTCTTTCTGGAATGATTTATTGACCTATATTCACTATTAGCGGCCCTAAGTCTTCCTCCATAGAGAGTCAGTGAAAATCACCTTCATCAATCTTCAGGACACTGATAATCTTAATTTTTTTTCTCTATTTTAAGTTTGCAGAGCAGATTAATAAATAATCTACTCTGAGACTGATCAAGTAGTTCTTCAAGATGTTGAGAAGCCTCAAAAGAAAAGATCTTGATTTTAGATTTTCAAAGCAAATTAATAAATATCAGCTTTGGGGGCCTGATTAACTATTTTGAGCTGAACTGGAGGGCTTTTATTGATTCCAGTGGTCATTGGATGATACTCCTGTTTAATATATCACACACAGAGAAGATGGCCCAGCTGATTTATGTAGGAAAAGGACTCTCGTAAGTCTCCAAAGCCAGAATCAAATATCTGATGTTTCAAAATGTGCTGCGTAGCTTGTAGAAAGAAAGGTTGTTCAGACTGAGAACTTTTATTCCCTTCTTCACTTTTGGGTCTCAGAAGCTTTTCAGAGCTCTTGACATGTCTGGTTTTCCAGGCAACCAAGGCCTGCAGATTAACCTGCAGATTAGTGGGTACCTGAACATCTAACACACCCTATTCAGGCTGGTCTGTCTTGAGTGCTCTGGGATGAGGCACCTTCTGGCACTGACTGGGTTTCCATGGATTACTTTAAAACTGTTTTTTTTTAAATCTAATGAAGTACAGCCCCATGCCTCTTTCAATGCAGGAGCATGAAACTCAGGATGCAGGCTTTGAGCAAACAAAAGGAAGTCACCTTCACAAAACATACAGTTAAGCTGAGGAACTCCTTGCTGCAGAATGCTGTAGATGCTAAAAGTGCATATGGATTTAAAACGTGAGTGGAAAAATTCACGGAAAAAATATCCTTTGAAGGGTATCAAATACAAGGACATGCCCTTTGTTTTGGAAAACCCTGAACAGGATTTCCTGGAGGCCAGAAAAATACTTGAAGAAGTATTGTTAGATGCTTGCTCTGTTCTAATACTTTTCCTAAAGTATCTGGTATTGATCAGCATTGGAGAAAAGATCCTGAATCAGACAATCCTATTGCAGACCTGTTGTTGATAGGTCATTAGGCTGATCTGGGAAGGCTGCTCTTAATCCTATGGGAGTTACTGGTTTGTACCTTCTTTTTCTCCTAGTGATCAAGCAACATCTGTCTATCACAGACCTAACTATATAGCCTGACACTTTAAGAAGAGTCATAAGGGCTCATTTTTAACAGGTTCAGTTCCTATGAGATTGTGTCTGCTGTGCAATCACTCACACATCTCAGTATCCCTGCTGGAATAGGGAGGACTTTTCCAAGGAAAAAAAGTGTAAGAAAGCCATTCATAACCTCAGGGTCTAAAGCATCTCAGAGTGCCTCCCCTTTTGCTCGTGGCTCAAAACACCTCTGTCTTGTTTGTCCAAGTAATAAGCCTCTTCCAACAAGCACTGATTCCTCCAGAGCCTGTTATACTTGTGTTTCTTGGTTGTTTTTATCCTGCTTTTTTGTGATCTTGGCTTGTGTGACCATGCTTCCTGTGTGTGCTTAGGCATGTGTGTCCATCTTATGCCTACATGATTTGAATAATCACCAGATTTGGCAGAGGGGCATAAATCTGAAATACAGTATGTTCCCACACATTTTGTAAAAAGAACTGGCCTGAAAAAGACCAGGGAGACCTCATCTGTATTCTTATTGCATGATCACAGCTTTTACTAGACAGTAGAGAATCCACATAAGAGTGTGCTGTTATTAAGATCCAGGCTTGGGAAAAGCTTCAGAGCTCTCACTTTATTGGACATCAGAAAACCCAGCCAAAAACCCAGCCAGACAAACAACTCATTTCAATTACCTCTCATCTCAATGTTTTTTTTAGCAGAATCAGACCTGTAGAAATTTCCCTGGAAGAAAATTACCATCTTTTTCTTTGGACCTGATTCCACACAGTGAAAATGGGCTTCTGGGGAAAAAAAAGGCCCTGTCTCCTCCTCATGGATTCAAGGATCATTAACATTCTTAGAAATGATCCAAAATTGGTCTCTGCAGAGCCTCTATGCCATGATTTTATATAGTTCAGTTTTTTATTTAGGTCTATAGGAAAGTCTTGCAGCAAATAGTCAAGCCCTCAAATCCTTGCATTACAATACTTGAATCAATAGGAAGAAAGAAAGGCTTGTTCCAGCCTGTGGATAGGAATTATAAAAACACACAAGGCCAGATTCTGCATCCTTTACTTCTTCTAAGTTAGCAAGTTGCTCTGGCCAGAGTCCTGCTGAGTGCAGTGAAAGAAGTCAGTGCTTGAGAAGGAGGGGCAGAAGCAATCCCAAAACTAACTGGCTGTAAGGAAGCAAATTGGCTGCTGTGCTGGGACTGTGTCTTGATGGCGTTTCTGACCATTAGCAAACCCAGGCTGGGAGGAGATTCCTAGCTAACAGCCCCTCGTGGAATTTGTGCTGCTAGATTAATACAGCACTCTGTGTTAGCAGGAGTTTAAAGGCCACACAGGATTTCCCAGGTGGGAACAGGAACTTGGCAATGTACATACATTTCCTGGTCGTCCCCCGTCCCCGTCCCCCACCTCCCCCGCAAAAAAAAAAAAAAAAGAAAACATCAAACCAACCCCTGCCAGCTCTCCCTTAATTCCCTTCCCTTTCTATGCCTATGGTTTCCTTTCCATTAAGATCAAACAGCACCTAAGAGTAGTAAAAAGACTTTCTTCTCCCCTAGTGAGCTTTCTACCCCAGCATTTGAGGCTCCTGATAACTGACCCTGCCTTCATATTTATTTGTGACAGTGATTCTACCCTACAAATCCATTAGGTTGATAGCGAGCAGATCAGTCTGGAGACATAACCAGACAAGAACAACTAATTAGTACACAGGGTTATGAGAACATTTACAGTGGAAACGCTTCTCAGGAGAGCACTGGAAACGGTGAGAAATGTTTCCTGCTTGACATCTCTGTATATGCAAGTCTGGCCCTCCAGAGAGCCTCAATGACCATCCATCTGTGATCAGAAATGCTCCACTGCACATGGTGCTTGTGAAACAGGATGGCTCAGGCTTTTCACGTGGGCTTTTTTCATTTCTAGGGTTTTATGTGATTCTCAAAGGAACCTTGTCAAGCTTGGCAGGCTTCAAATGTCTGTTTTTTTGTGTGGATGGTTTGACTGCAAAATGAAGCAGGTAACCCAGCACTAGATGTCCCACCTCCCTGGATAGCCAGCTGAAATAATGGCAGGTCTTGTTTCTCACATGCTGTCCTTCGACCTCTCAGCTGAATCTCCAGCTCTTACCACTGGATTAACCAGTGACTTGATGCAAGTCCAAGGCAAGGCTTGAATTCTTGCCTGGGACAGGATAGTGAGACTCTGACCACCTTTCCCTGGGCAAAGACATGAATGCTTTGGTTTCTTTTGCAGATCCCAGCCACTGAGTAACAAACCAGGATCCAAAGCCCAGGATTTACTCAAGGTCTGAGAAGAGTTACAACCACTTGAGTTTAATCCAGGTCTGTTTTGCATTCTGAGCTTCTTCCCTTGCTTCTTCTTAGTCTGTAACTCTTTAGTACAAATGCTGCTGTAAAAACGTGCCGTGGTGGTTAGAGTCAGAAGTCCCCCTTACATTAGGCATAGTGCAAATGCTGTTTCAACTCTGCAAAATAGACTGGATGTGCAAATGTGAAAATGCTTTTAGGTGCACATGAATTGGCATTCAGGCAAATGGGAAAAAGGAAAGGAATACTTTACCTGGCTCTTTCAACATCGGTGTAGATTAATACCAGCTAGTTAGCATCAGGTAACACTGAATTTGAGCTGCATGGCCTACACGTATTTAGTTATTATTAAGCAGTCCCCTAAAATGATACCAGTAACATGGCATCCATCACAGCTTAGCACACCAACAAAGCAAAGCTATAGGACTACCCATGGCCTTATTTTTCAAGAGCTGCTGATGAGAAACTACTCCGGGGACTAAGAACCAAGCAAGCAGTGATTTTCCTGAGACCGTACAGTGTCCCCGGTCTCTTCTCATGGTGTCTGATGGATCTGTGGAACTCACTGCAGAAGGGCACAATGAGTGCTGAAAGTTATGTGAGTTCAAGGTGTGATCGGACAAGTTCTTGGAAGAGAAGTCAAGTGAGGGTTAATAAACACAAAGAAAATGCTTATGGCTCTATGGATCAAAGGAATGCTTGGAGGAAGTATTGTATATGCTTGCTTGAGCTTCACTGAGCATCACTTATGTGCTGTGGACAGGATACTTGGCTAGACACTTGATCAAACCCAGACTGGCCATTCTTAAGTTCTCTTATAACATAGTAACTAATAACCTACTGTGACTAGAAAATCTGTTTTCCTCTCATTTATTTGGGTAGCAAAGAATGGGGAAGAATGAGATGGACTGGAAAATGATCGTGTACAAATAAACAGCAACATGTGGGAGAGTTCTTCTGACTCTTTGTCAGAATTAGAGGTGGAGTTGCATGATTTTTTTGATGTATCTCTAGCTTTCTGGCCTTTAAAAAAGTTTCTAATAAAAATCAAATCCCAGAAAGAGAGAAGCAATTTCTCAGAGGTGGAAAATAACATCATAGTAGAAATGATTTTTAGAGCTGGCATTTCTAGGATGTTTAATGATAAGTCAAAGTTGCCAGAGCAGAGAAAAGCTGAGCTAATGCACAACGATCAGAGATTCTTCCCTTGACTATCACGTCTAATACTATCAACAGGCATGCATATTCCCTACAAAGAACAGATGGGAAAGCATCAGCTAATGACCGTATGTACAAGCTTGGTCAAGCTTTGCCTTTGCAAAAAGGCAGATACTCCAGATAAAAGTTTCTGTTTATATTTGTATATATCTATATCTATATCTATTTATTAAGAACTGTTAAATGAAGATGAAATTCACTGGGCAGAATCCTTGGAAAGCCTCTCCTATTTACTGCCTAGAGTTACTTCACTGCTGTTGGAGGAAACCTTCCCTCCTTTCCAATTTGGAAGTACTCAAACATATGAGGCAAGACAGATATACAAAATTTGGTGCTGCTATGGGACATCAGCAGTGCCTTCTGCAGGAGGAAAAGATATGAATCAAGAGATGTAGGGTTACCTGGGAAAGGTCTAGTTTGCTGATGGATAGCAGAGGAGAAATTGCTGTTGAACTTGGTAGTGCTCATACTCTGCAGACTGACTGAGCATGCAAGTGCATTAGCAGATCAGAGAAAGATCCATGGTTAAAGCCCTGCAGATCCCTTTTTTGCTGCTTACATGTTTCCCTTTTTACAGGAGTGAGCAGCCAGTAGTGTTTAGCCCCTGACTGAGTTTAAATGAGGTGCTGAATGAGAAGCAGCACAGCAAGAAAGAGGGAAGTGTGAACAGAAGGAAGTACAGAAGGACTGCACTGAACACAGTTTTTTAACCCAAGGTAGGAGCTGGTCCTGGTAGCTGGGAGAGGTGTCTGATTCAGACGCCTCGCTACCAAAGAGGGGAAAGCTTGTGCCCAGAGACGATTTACTGTTAGTTAGTTATGACATTTGCAGCCAAAGACTAGCTGAGACCCACCCCCAGACCCCTTTACAAAAGTCCATTCCCACTCTCCCACATATGTTCTCTGTGGTAATGAAATAAAATCTTTTAATAGAGAAACCTATCCATTGAAAGTTTTTACTTACAATACAAGGATAAGGGAAGGTCATTTATAAAAATTATCTTTAAGAACAGACTTGAGGAAGGCAACCATTATTTTTGCTCTTGTCATGAACAGTGGTTGTAAGATTTCCTGTCAGTATTGGGATATGGTATATATTAAATTAGCAAGTGTTTCTGGTTTGTGTGGAGCAGATACTGCTGGGTTAAGAAGCTAATTAGAGATATTTGCTGAAGTCACATTTATTCCCAGAATCAATACTCATAATATACTAATTAGATCAACTGTTTAGGACAGTGCCATGCTGTAGCAGGAGTCTGTCCCCATTATGACACATGCAATACAGCATTTAGCTCCCATTATTATTAGTAAGCACTGCAGGCTTAATTCCTGGTGAGAGTCTCCAAACAGGCATGTACAGTCTCATACTCCTTCTGAAAATTTTAAGCAGTGCCTTTTCCAGCACTCAGGATGCATTAACCCTTCCAGTGCCTCTGCTTTGGGGTTGTATGTGTGCTTCAGCAGCAGTTCCAAAACTATTGAAGGGCTCTTAAGTAGCTCGGTGGACTTTGGAAGAGGGCCCAGAGACATTTACAGGGAAATCCAAAGGAATGATTTGGATATGACAGACCTGTGGAACTGCACAGAAGAGTGAGAGAATCCAGATTTCCCTCCATTCCTGGAGTCTGAATCATTTCAAGAGGGAACTAGCAGTGCCTGCTATAGGTCGTATCTTGCCCATAAGTAGAAATAATAATAATTTTAATAATTTCCTGTTCTCAGGATTCTTTATTGTATCACAAAACATTTTATGACTTGAATTCCTTGTATGAGGGTACAACCCCCTGCCCTGGAATTTGGCTGCTGAACTCAGCCTTTTCTCAAGGCTACCATGGACTCTTGCTGTCAGAAGAAGAAATACTCTGGTATCTGCAAGTCACAGCTTCTAGCTGCAGCTCCCCCTCTAAGAAGTGGATTTCTGCAACTGGCAGAAACTGCCTGACTGGCAGCTACAAGGACCAGGTTCAATTATTAGAGGTTATTAAATCATCTGCTCCAGTTGCCCCCTTGCAGAAGTCCAGGCAAAATGCCAAGATTCTCAGTGAGCTAATTGCTCACAAATGGTGGACCAAACCAGTTTCCCAGTAAGGTTTTCTTTACTGAAAGGGAAAGGGGAAAATATACACCATAATATACAATAACCAGCTTCTCCTTTCCCCAGGTTTAACCATAAAACCCTCAAGTCCCCTGCTCTAATAGGCAGGGATGGGGTGTGCAGGGAAGCAGCCATTGAGCTGGTGTTCCCCTCCCATTGCAACACTTGTCAAGCCCCAAAACCCATCCCCAGGCCAGGGGGACAATCCTGGACAGCAAGGCCTGCTCTGAGTTGTAGTGGAACCTGCAGCTCTCATTGGACCTGTCTTTGCTTGCTGCTGCTCATCTTTCTCAGTGGTTGTTCTCCATAGTGGGAGTATCATGGCACAGAGGTCACATGCAGTCCTTCTGCCCAAGGGAGGGCAGAATCTCTCCTCTACTCTCTGAGTTTTGCATTTCATGGCTGCAAAGCATTGCAGCAGGGGTGAGCAGCCCCTTGCTCCAGGACATGTGGCTACTGAAGGCTTTCATTTGTTTTACAGTAGGATAAATTCCTCCGCGTGACTAGGTTTTATCCTACACTGAGGCATTTCTGTTATAAAAGAAAATGTATGTGGTGGGCATTTGGCCCATTAGTCCCTCTTTTGCAGTTCTCTTTGTTTCTCCCACATGCTGAGACAACCTTTTGGGGGCCTCCCTTGCTCTGGGACTTTCTGGAAATGGCTGTTCGTCTCTGAGGCTCTGTATGCATCTGGCAGATACTTTCTTCTGGACTCAAGAGACACCATATAGTGCTGCAGATGCCTTTGCCCAGGCAGAGATTCTGAGCTGAACAGCCAAGGGAAGGCACCTCTGCAGTCGCAATAGCTCTAAGAAATACTGACCAGCTCTGTTGAGCATGTGGGGCCTCAGCAGGAGGGGAAGGTGGTGGTGCTGCACTGCATACATGGGAGATGGGAAATGGTGGGACTGGCTGGAGGAGGTGATGTGTGGCTTGCGGGGTCTGTGAAATGGTGGGTTTCCACTTACATGAAGCATGATGCAGGTGAGGTTATCCCAGGCACACAATTCCTTTGCTGAGGGACCAGAGTACTCCAGAAATGGATTAGTTTTGACATGGAAGCTGTGGGCAGTGTGGAACTGATTGGTATCAAGATAATCATGACATGTATAGGTCAATTTAGGGTCCCAGTTAGCCCAATTTAAATCTAGAGTAACTTTCAGGGCCCTAGTACAGGCTCCTGGCCTAGCAATGGCAAAATCCACGACTTTTCCATGATGGGGAGCCTCATCATGCCATAGTCTCACTTGCTCCTCAGTCAAACTGGGATTTCCATGAAGTTTATCTTGAACATCCCAATTGACTATGCCTTATAGAAGTGATGGGTATAGTTTAGTCATTTATTTACCTTATTTCACCCATTGCTTTTTCTTATTCTACCCTATTTTCCCTCCCCCTTCCCTTTCAGGTAATTCTTAATATTAAAAAAAAAAACAAAAAAACTGCCTGATGCGATTTGAGGTATGACTGGCACATTTTATTAAGGGCTGCAAAACACTTAGTGGCATGAGGGTTTTTCATGTGTAATCAGATGCAGCAATTGGCTTGATTGCAATTGCTTCTGGGTCTGTTGTGCACAAGCACCTGATTAAATTTTAGCAGTGATGCCAATTCTGGAGGAGTTTTCAGCTTCGCGACCTGAACAGGCCTGGGGGAAATCATGTGCCTTGTTCTTAGTGCCGCCACCTGGAGAAGGGAGAAATGGGACAGGCAAATGTGTTAGCCAGAACTCTCCCTCTAAAGAAACTGTTGTCTGAGGGGGAAAAGTGGATGAATTCCCTATTCCTCTGCCTCACAGTGATGGCTATGGTGCAGCTTGGCATTGTGGCATGCTTTCTTATTCTTCCTTTAATTCCCCAGTGGTATAGGACCCACTTACACCAGACACCCCTCTCCTAGACCACAGGGCTCTGTGGACTGTCTGTGGAGCAGCTCTGCTGTCCCAACCACATTTTGGGGAGGGGGATGAACATTGCCAGACAGGGAAGGACCCTTTTCCTGGCCCTCTGCCTTCACATGGGTGGGTAGCAGTAGCAGTGCTCACCTCGATGGAGCCGAAGGGAGCTGAGGCTGCAGCATAGAGGGGTCAGACATCAGACAAGGCTGATTCCACAGTAACATCCACTCCTAATCATCCCGGGCCTCTTAGCGTCACAGTACCAACTTGACTTGTACCCATCACCAGGGCTTTGCTGTCTATTCTGTCTACTTATAGTCCTCTGAAATGCAGCGGATGTTGCACATCCCTCCCTCTGCCCGCTCAAAGCAAGTCTCATACAGCTCTCAGCAGATCTGGCTCTTCAGCTCAAATAAGGGAGATTTGCACTTGGGAGGCTGGGGGGTTATTTCCAGGGGTGGTGGAGCTGCATGCTGATGCAGCTGCGTTGTGCAAGAGTCAAGGAGTGGAAACGCAGCGGGTTCTCAGCCACCCCGGCTATTCTGGGTACTCCTCAGGCACACCGCTGCCGGTGGCTGCAGACATTTCAAGAAGGGACTGGCGGAGCTTTTTGAAAAGGGGATTTTCATCCTGTGGGGAAAACTGAGGCTCTACTGAATGTTTTTTGCTCTGGAAAATCCCAGTTCTGAAGTATTGGATTGACAAATGGTGACATGTTTGATCTAAACAAATGCTGATGTTCTTGGCATTTTTGAAATGTCAATGCAAAGCTAAAATCCTTTTTTTTGAATCTCCTCCACTAAAAAAAAAAGAGAGTTCATCAAGCTGAAATAAAGTTTCCCTGTGAAAAATATCATTTGTAATTAAAAGAAAAATCCCTACTCTTCTCTTTCATCAAGGAAATGTTTTGTCAAAAAACCCCTGAACCCACAGTAGGGTGGCATTTTAATAAGCGTTCTTCATATCAGCCACCACCCCAAGTGGGGTGCAAAGAGGGAGCACAGTTTCAATGTCATCCTTTCCATTGCCCTGGTTGAAGTACCTTAAGGAGACCAGACTTTCAGAGGTGAAATGCTCTGAAAATCACCCACCTTCCAGCTGTTTCAAGTTTGATGTTCAGAAATGCCCTGTAGCTCTGGAAATTCTTGATGATTTTCAGCCACTCAGTCCCGCTCTGGGAACTCATGCATGCCCCTGTCAGTGAAACTGATGACAATTTTGCCTGAAGAAGGTTTGCAGAATTGGGCTCTACTCCAATTTGTTTTTCATCATGTATAACAAACTGCTTATTTACTTTTTTGCACTTTGCCCAGCTTGGACAATTAAACCCTGAGTCATTTTGCTTTTATTTCAAATCAGTTGCGTTCCCTGGTTCACTGACTTGCCCGGAGTTTTATAATGCTCAGATACCAGAAGGGAAAAATGGCATTAAACCCCCTGAAGATGTTAAAAGTCATATGTTTGGATTTACAGTGCTTCAGGGGCTATCCATTAATTTGATGAATTTCTTGATTTTTCTGTATGCGTAGAAGTGTGTGTTCTTATTAAGTTTTTGAGCAGCACTGAGATATGTTAATAGCCATTCACCTCTTGAGAATAGAGTGCTACAATACGGCAGAGTGAGAAGGTGGTCTCAGCTCAGGGGACATCTGTGAAGACCCTGCAGCTGGGCAATATGGACAGCCCCAAGCCTGGGACAGCAGGTGAACCATAGGGCAGTCCTAACTAAGATGTAGTGGCAGAGCTGTATTTGGGTAATAGTTGTCCGCATCTAGTGCTGGAGATCTGTTTCAAGCAGATGATATATGCACCTTGCTCTCATTAGCAGAAATAAAAATTAAAGCTTCTGTTGGCTGGGAGCACTTTCCTGGAAGGGATTTAGCACCTGATGATAAGCATGGCAAAGCTTTGTGCTTTTCCCCGCTGAGCTGGCTGCATCTGGGGAGGGCTTCAGCACTCAGCACAGGACATATTGCCTCTTTCTTCCCTTGGCTGGCAACACTTTCAGCACAATTTGGTTTTGTTACACCCAATCAGTAAGATTTGGGAACTTTTAACCTAAGAAGAGTTTGCCAAAAACATGCACACAGATGGATGCTGGAATATAAGGATGAATTAGGTGCTTGCAGCTTTATAAATCAAAAACATTTCCAAACAGTTGCAATTTGTTGGCTCCTAAACACTTCCCATGGAATGAAAAGACCCTCTGGAATTCTGCATCTGTGGATTACTGTACAGCATATATGACCTTCCGTTGCTTAGTCTCCTTTCACAGACGCTTAAGGAATAGTTTAACCGTGGACCTTGGGAGTGACCATGATTAGCTCTTCCCTTTCATAGGTGGAGATAAGACTTAAAAATGGACTCTTCCCAATGAGGATGAGAAATCCATGAAAATTCCTCAGTCTTCATATATTTAATTTTGAAGCCATATGTTTGATGGCTTTGCTTACTCTGCTTGCATGCCTGGATCTGACAATGCTGTTTGAGGCAGGGCCCTTTCAACTCTTCCTTTAGAAAGTGGAGACAGCTGGGATAGCAATGTTAGCCAGCTTTGGTCTTCTAAAGAGATGAGGTGTTAACAAAAATTTATTGCCACATTTTGCTCTCTGGAGCATCTCTCTCCTGGAGGGCCAGTATTGGCTTTGTTTCTGTTTAGATTAATTAGTTATGTCTTTAAAGGCATATTATAATTCAGGCAATGCAATGCCCTGGGCCCAGATGTTGTACAAACTCTGAACTTGCATAGGTGACACAGTCAATGACAAACAGACTTGGATAGGCAGAGACACACAAGAACCCTATGAGCCAGCATTGGTTGTGGTAGTAGGTGGCAGTCATGACTTAGCAGAAGTTTATTCATTCATATACACATTTCCCCTGTCTCTCAAGAAGAAAAACACCCACACTGTATACACATGATTTGCCTTTTGGCAAATGCTGAAGAGCCAAGTCTTGGACAAGGGCCTTGCTCTTCTATGTCAGGGACAAACAAAACAAATGTTCGGTGGCTCAGGGACCCTACACATAACATCTGAAGCCTAGGCAATACAGTTATCACCAGCTAACTGGAGTTATTTGTTGCCCACTGACTACCTAGGTTACAAAAGAGTGGAGAGTTTTTCATTATTTTGATTTTTAGAAGGCTTTGGTTCAAATTCCTTGCTGTGAACACAGCATTGTAAGTGTCTTGGTGAAAGCTGGACTTAGAAACTACTCCTTTCTCAGTGTGAGACACTTCATTAACTTCAGGGAAAAGACACGAATGGTACAGTACAGATGAAGGACAGGACTGTGTTTCAGTGGATGAGATTGTAAATAGCAGTTTCAACTGCATGAATGAAGAAAACTTGGCAAGTCAGGGTATTTTCAGGGTGTAGCATTAAGAGGAAAAAAGCAAAAGAGAAAGAAAAAAGGAAGAAAAGGGAGAAGTCCAGGTCACAAATATAATAGAAGAGAACATGAAGTCCACGTTTCCTGTCTTCTTGTTATACAAGTCTTTTTCTGTGTCTGACAGGTAGCTGCTTCACAGCAAAAGTGACCCATATTATTTCTTTATTGCTTAAACAAAGAAAGTTGCCAATTAAAATGACTAGAGTTTATTTCAGCACTTCATGCTCTGGGAGCCTCATCGATTGGAAGTGAAGGCACAGGTTTGTCTGTTATGCTGTGAAGTAGTAGTCTTTTCAAGTACATCCTCCTCATCCAACTTTGTCAGAAAGTGTATCAAATCATGGATATCAGAGGTATGGGGGAGACTCAAGAGATTATCTAACCCATCTCTCCACCCCAGAGACTGTTCCAGGGAGCTGTTTGTCTATGCTGTTCATAAAACTGCTTAGTCAGTGATGGAACCACCACACTTTCCTGGGCTACATAGTCCCTAATTCTCCTAATGTCCTATCTAAATCTCCTTTGCTGCAGTTAAGTGTTTACACTCATTATTTCTGCTCTATCCCTAATGAACACAAGGAGATGCATTACCCCGGAATCGTGCAAATGTTGGATGAATGGGACTTCTGGATGTCTTGAGTTCAGCCTTCTGTTCAAAGCAGGGCTAACTTCAAAGTCAGGTGGCTTCCTTTCTTTCTGTGACAGCTGTTAACTTATTTGAATACCTTTATCAGATCTTCTCCCCTCTGCTCTGAGCAGCTTGGCATGAGTTCTTTTCTTTGTAGATCACGTTTACTAGACCATGTTTATTAGTCATTGCAGTATGTCTGATGGATCCTGTCATACATATATGTGTGCATGCACTCACAGACACATGTACACACAACAGATTTTGATGACTAGAGCAACAGGAACAGAAGCCTTTCCTTAGCAAAATGATTCTTTAAAGTGAACTTAATTCCACATGCTGGGAGTAACAGATCGAGTTGTGCAATATGAAGGGCAATGAAACATTAAATGGCAATATGCTATCTGGCCATTAGATGCATTTACATCCTATAGCATGATGGATGTATCATGGTCATTGGTATGGCAACAGAGCATATGCTTGGCTTTAACTGTTTGAGCAGTTCCTGCTTAAGGCAATAGTCTTTCAGATCTCTTTTTAGAATATATTTACCTACGTGTCTGGCTGGTATTGCTGTAGCTTTGACCATCAGCATGATACAAATCTGCTATCCCAGCCAGCTCTCCAGCATCCCTATACTCACTGATAATGTGATTTTGAAGGAATGGACTGTAAGCAGGAGCAGGTGCCATTTGCAGGCTCACTGATAGGGTTGCATTCTGGAGCCTGGCCCATGAGTAACAGGACTCAATTCTGTATGTTGATTGGCATGGCAGTGTGGGGAACTCCACACTACGGACTGGAGAACTGGCCCATAGTAATCTGGCTGAACAGAGCTCTGAAAAGCCACGGAGTAACGAAGCAGCCAAACTGCAGTGCTAGTTTGTTTAACTGGGAGCCACCTTATCTGTAAGAGCATCCTTGCACTAGCTTGGCCCAGGAGCCATGCTGCAGTGCGATGCTTCTAAGAGACAATTTGCTATTTACTATTTACATATTTATAGTGTTGAGGAAATCCAGATACGCATAGGACTCCGTTGTGTCAGGTGCTGTACACATACAGAGCAAGGAAGCCAATGCTCACAACCTAAGCCTAAAATAAAGGCTAATAGAATGATACAGAGGGAGTGGTTACAACGAGGATATGTATCTTGCAAAACAGTGACAACTGCTTATGTTTGCCTAGATTTTGGGAGGTGCTGGGGCACAGGGTTGTTATAAGAGGGACTCAAGGAAGGAAAATGAATTAGCTTTCATAAATTAAGCCAATTCATTAGGTAAAAACTTCAAAAGCAGAACAGTCCTTAGCAGGAAGGGAGATCCCTCTTTTCTTCTGCCTATATGTTGGCCTCTGCACTGTAAGGAACATATCTGTCCTTGTTAAAGCTTGGATTTTAAACAAGCTCAGACACAACTGATTACAACTGAGTTACTATGCTGACGATAAGGGGGCTAGTGTTGGAATGTTTTTAAGAGATAGGGCTTTCTCTTTATATCTTATTTGTTATATTATTATTATAAAGTCTGGATCAGGACAGTGATTTTGTACCTGTGACCAGTCTTAGGTTTGCGAGTACTTCTAAGAGACACCTGAAAAGGGACTTAAAGTTTATTGCCAGTTGGCTCAAATCTCTGTAGGGTGATCACATGCTCCCACTGTTAGACCCCTTAGACCCCTGCAAATTGAAAAATGTTGAAAAATTACGAGCGTAGAATGAATAAACAGGAAAGGGATGAACTCCTTGTTTTCATTTTCCTCAGCAGATGTTCAGCTGTTGAGGCACCAGAGTCACTGAATGCTGGAAGAGGCATTTATTAATGACCTGCTATTCCTTATCATTGCCTCTGTGGGTGCCATCAAGATGGGCTGGAGGGTGCAGCAGCTGGTATGTCTCGGTGGGAACCTTGGAGTAATGACTGTCTTTTGCTGGATGGCTGGAAATCATGGTGGTCTTCTGCACAGTCACCACCTGGTCTCTGTCACATGCCACTGAGATTGGTATAAATCAAAACCTCTCTCTGGTGGAGGCCTCAAGAAAACAAATAGGTGTTTTAAAGCACAAGAAAGGAAGTGTCAAAGACGCATCTGTAACAGTTAGTCTTCCAGTGAGTGGGAAGGTGGTTGTGCTGCTCAGGGAGACACTGGCTGAATGCTGAAGGGAGTCATCAGCAAGTGAAGTAATCTCTGGGAGTGTAACTGAAAGTGTAAAGTTCAAGTCAAAGGCAAGGGCAAGGTGGAGGACATGTCTTCTGATGTAACACTAGAGTGTCAATATGGATAGTAGCAGTGAGCTCTGAGCTGAAATAACAGACAGGGGAAGGAACGGACTCTGCCTCTGAAGAGATGCAGGTCAGATAACACCTAAGAAAGCAGCACGTGGGGAACAACCATTTACAGGCATCCAGGAGATATGAGACCTTTGAGCTCAGAGGTCCCATATCATGTCTCATTTCAAATTGGTAAACCTTGACAAGCAGGCATTCAAGTGATATCTCCCTCCTCTTTGCCCATGGCCTAGATTTGCTCCTTCCCTTGTTTGCTAAGAACCAGCCACCAAAGGTGTCTGCATTTGTAAGGTTAGTCTCTTGGAGGCGGCCTAAGCAGTGGGAGAGCAGAGAGCCATCAGAGATTGGCACTAAGATGGATGGTTGCACACCTCGGCCAGGACTGGGCAGGTGATGGGTCTTCTTGTGCCCAATATCAATCAGATAATCTAGAAGTCCTTTCTTCAAACTAAAAATAAAGCTGCTACGGAAGCATATTGTATGGAGTACATTTTCCAGGACTGTCATTTTACTGTGTGACACCTGCTAGCTGGAAACAAGATGGAAAGATTGTTTGATCCCATCCCTGGAAGGAAATTAGCCAGAGTAGTCAGTAACTCTATTTAGGACTTTTTCTGCAACCACTAATGAAAGGGAAGGGTACAGATGATTCAGCAGTGACTAGGTCTACATTCCTTCCTATCCCCTCTACGAAAAATCAAAAGGAAGTGGGGAAAAAAATAATATCTATCTTGATTGATCTGGATTATTCAAACTCTGCAGTGTAAATCATTCATGGAGCATTTATTTTTATGCCAGTGAGAGAAAATTAATTGGCCTAATCACATTACATGTTCACCATTACAGGATCTGCAGAGCTTTTCCTGTATTTGGTTGGAGGCTATTCCATTTGGCTGGACTCTTTTGATACTGCTTTGCCTGTATATGCAATTAAAAGACTTTTTTTTATTAACCAGTTTTTACATTACACTCAATGGCCCCGTCACACGACTAAATGACCCGTTTAACAAGCATGATAAAATCCTCATTAGGGCCTATTATAGGATTTAGTGGAATCTTCCTGCTTCACTACAGCACAGGCCTAATCTAATTAACTCTGCCACTTAATTCTCTCCCTCCGCCTTCTTGCTGTTTATTGGGCCTTTTGTGGAAAACATATCCAAGGAACACAATTAACGTAATTTATCCTGGAAAATCCCCAAACATTAGCAAGCTACAAATGTAATTGGAAAAGGCCTCACAGAGTTCAAGCATAGTAGGCAATTACTCCAGAACTGCAGCACTGCATATTATCGTGTTACTTCTTATTATACTTTCCCAAGACGAACAAGGACGTAATTCTAACCAAGTGCATCTAAAGCAATAATTAAAGGTCATCTTTGTGTTTGAACAGCTTTCATATTTAATTGAGGAAAAATGGGTGGTTTCAAGACTGAAGTGGTTTTCCATGATGTGCAATATAGAAAGGAATTGAATGTTATGTTCTTGGACTCATAGGTATAAATCTAGAGCAATTCCCAGTGACAAAGTCTTGTGCACTACCTTGGAGAAAGAGACTTACACCAGTCGCCAGAAAGCAGAATTCAGCCACAAGAGGTAACTGTTCTGTGTGCTCTTTTCATGCCAACAAGGTGTAGAACGTGTAAAACACAACATATGCTGCAATAAGGGCAGCTGGCCACCAAAGCTAGGAAGGGTACTGGGAAGTCAACAGCATGCTATCCTGCTCTTTTCACAGGCTGAAACCTTGAATTGCAGCATTGCATAGTCCTTTTCCTAAAGGTGGTGAACTCCTATATGATCCCAAAATATCCCAGCCTAGCTATGCAACACCTGCGACAGCCGACTTGTCCCAGAAGTGCCTTCAGAAACTAGGGGCTGACCCTGGTATTCTGAACATCTAGCCACTGGCTGAATTAGCTTGCAGTCTGATACCCACAAAGTGAGGCTGCTGTCTGGGTGGAAGACTGCTGAAACTTCTCAGCATTACCATCACCTAGTAGTTAAGATAGGTGTAAAAGGTGACTAAGCACCTATAAGAATTGAGAGTATACTCCACCCAGTGCAGGAGCATAGCACAGTGTGAGTGTGGCAGTGCTCCAGAGATGGGTGGTGATGCACAGAGGTGCAGATCTTTTTAGTTCTTCATTTTAGCAGGGGTGTGTGTGTGTGTGTGTGTGTGTGTGTGTTTGTGTGTACAAGTGCATGAGAATGAGAAAGAAGCCAAGGAAATACTTCAGAAATGGACAAGAGGAAAATAAGATGTGACACACAGGCCCAGAATTCAGTGAGGCAAAAGCTGAGAGGCTGAGTGAACACTTTTGGGTCAAAAGTGGCTAAAAGAAGGTCAGAGATAGGCACAAATGGTTGTCCAAGTCATCCTGCTTTCAGGGAAAGTCAACTCTATGCATATTTGGAAGTAAACAGTGTGATCTCTGCGGATCTTGACTTCATCCTCCTGGAAGAAATTAGCTGAATGCTAAGCTGGAAAGCAACTAAGAGGGACAAGCAAATAATTGATGCACAGGCTGAAGCAAAGTTCACTCCACATCTCCCACTTTTCTCTGAAATGACATAGGAGGATCCTTTAACCTTGTATGAATTTGGCTTCTTTTGAAGTTTTCAAATCAAGACAGGCTGCCACCAAGTACAAGATAGAATTATCCCACTTGAATTATGCAGATGTTGGACAAGGCGACACAACATTCCCTTGGGGTCTGCAGTGTTTGAGGCTATTAATCTTATTAACTTGGGTCCAGGGTTTTGAAAGCTTGACTCCCAGTGAAGTTCAAACCTGATTTCCTTGAATGTGACAATCTTTTGAAAATCTAACACAGTCTGCTGCTGCTGTTCCTTTTGAAAACTCCAGCTTTGGTCCATCTTCTGTAGCCAAGCTCCCTCTGTGGGCAAGAAATGAAGGAGGCAACTCAGGAACAATCAGGCAGACATTGAAACTTTAGTGGAAGGGACAAGAAGCCAAGGGTGAGCCGTATGAAAGCCTCCTTACACAGGAGCAATGGAGCTATTGATTCTGAGCCTAATCCATTCATGAATCAATGCATTTGGAATAATAATAATTAGGAAAATAACATTTTTGGTTGTCAGTGTAGAGAAGGAAACCCTTAATTAGTTTGCAATGAATCTGAGTGGCATGGTGAGTCCACCTACAGCTGCTCTGGCAGGTGTGGCTGAGCTCAACAAGAGTCTCTCAGGCACTTCTTTGATTCCTCAGAGGAGCTGGTGTCTAAAAAATGCAATTAGCAGCAGGATAGAAGCTCTGCACGTTGCCCAGCTTTGTTGAGTCTTTGCTGAGATGGAAGAGGGTTGTTTCCAACTGGTTCTCACAAACTGTCTCATCAAGGTAACTGAGGTTTTACAGGCTGGTAGAGATGAGGCTGGCATACTGGGGCAGCTTATAGGTGCTTTGTATTGCCTAGAGCTCTGTCCTCTCCACTAATCTTCCTCCTGGGCAGGGACATTGAGTTTGCCCTGGCCTGCTTTGTGTAGGTGTGCACCAGAATCAGAGCAGGCATATTTGGGCCAAAAAAAGCCACAGCTTATGTGCTCTAGAGTTGGCAACAGCCTGACTTCCAGCAGGAGGTAGGAGTAGGTGACCTCTAGAAGTCCCTTCCCACCAACATTTCTATGATTCTGTGTCTGGATTGTTTTGCTAAGTAGGCACCATAGTAATAAACTTTGTTATGTGCCAATTTATTGTGGTTGGAATGGATTTAAATAAGTTGAAAGAAAATTTGCTTTGATATTTATAGTAGCTAATGCATTCCAAGACACTGACTTTTTTGACTTCCAACTATTTGTTTTGTGTGTAAGGTTAAGCAAGGTAATGGTATGCTTTAATGTTACTGTGAGGTAAATGCAAACAGAATTGTGGTAAGCCAGTAGAATGTGATACCCTGAGTTTTTTCTGGGGCCATACATGCCATATTTAGCTAATTAATTATTATGTAAATTAGCCTATTTGAAGACAAAAATAATAGCTTTTTGGAGTGGTTTCTTAAGGTAGTTTTGGAGGAGCTGCTGTTCATCTTATTTCTGCTGTACTGGGGCTGTAAATATGATAAAGCTCGTCTGTTGTTACTGCTAACTTTGGTTTTAGCAATAAAGACAGTTGGCTCATATTTTGTTTGTTTTTTCATGCAAACACAACTCCCTATGATAACTTAGTGTGAGACTAACAAACAAACAGCTTAATAAAGAAAAATAATTAGAAGTCTCCCTCAACAGTGTAATGGATCTGTCTTCACAACCATTATGGGATGGGGCATCATGGAGGAAAAACACCACAAAGGATGTTCAAGAAATAAACTTATGGCAGCTTAATGCTTACAGTATGGTGCTGTTTGTTACCAGCAAGCAGGTGTGCTCACAATGTGACAATAACCTGGCTGATGCTAGGCCAAAAACATCACAGTAATTCTTGTTGGAGTGTCATCTTTGGAGTGGGAAGGGAGCATGCCCTATTCTGTAATGGATATGACTGTAGAAGAGAGTCCCAAACAACACTGTCTCCGCAGCTGGACTCAGCAGGTGTGGGCTTTGCTGGGCTATTCCCTCTCTCTCCTAAGTGTGTCATGTCTGTGATAACTATAACTCAGCTTTTGAGTTGGAGGGGCATGTCTCCAAGATAGTGTGTTCCTAATGGTTGGGCAGGGAAGCTTCCCGTCTAGGAATAAAACTACCGTGCCAAATCAGTAAGAGAAAATGTGGAAGCTACAAGTAAAATGGACTTCTTATCCACTGCTCATTGACAAAAATCATCCAGCCACCCCAAGCAAGCCCCCACCATGCTGCAGGTATTGCTATAGACACCAAATATGTTATTATCAATAATAGTGTCAGATGGATTAATCTTCAGAAGGGGCTGCCTCTGGACTTTCTGGGATCTCATCTGGAGTCAGCTTCAGACTCTCCCAGAGCAATCAGAACAGGAAGTCTCTGAAATGACTCCAAAAGATGAATGAGGCAGCAAGCTCACAGACAGCTCCCATCAACGATAATCTACTTTCAGATGAGAAAAGCCACAAAACCACTGACAAAGCAGATGATAATGCCCTGGGCAGAATTCCATGTTTTCCTCCAAACTTTCTTCTTTGCACTGGGTACCCCGAGGCATTTGGGTTTCAAATACGCACTGAGTGTATTTGCTGCAAACCGACTTGGCATTTGCTTCTAGATGCACCCACACGGTAGGGTCTACCCCTGATGGGAACATCTTGTCAAACATCCATTCTGCAGTGAATGCTCTGGCTCCAGGCTAAGCTGGCCTGCGGTTTGCAGATCTAGTTGAGTCCAGCTTGGATAGGTTTGCCATTAACATGGGCACATGGAAACTATGTCTGCACAGGGAGTAACATTGCCTTCAGCTTGGAAGACCAAACAGATGGAAACACTTGGAGCTAATGTTGTCAGAGCATGTGCACTCAGTTTTTTATGCCTTTTAGTCTTCTATTCTGGTTGTTTCTTAACTCAGAAAGTCAAAAAATACCACTGTGACTGCCTGGCCTGATACCTTCTGTTCCACAGACCAGACTGCTTCACTGCATTAACTCTTGTTTCATCAACAGCTTGACTAGAAAAACTGTCCAGCCTTGATTCCAAATTTCCCAGTGATACAAAATCACCAGAAGTGCAGGCAGTTCTAGTTCTTAACTACCAGAACTGTAAAGCGTTTCCTTCTTGTCGTCTCACTTCAGTGTCTATTTTTGGGATCATTTTCATACCAGTCTTCTGGTTCAATGAGTCACTTAGCCCAGTATTGTTCCCCACGTAAGCATCGAAAGGCAGAGAGCAGCTCTTGCCTTGACCATCTCAGCTCTGAAGTCTGACAGCTTGGCTCTCAGGTGGGAAGTCAGAGGGAGAGCAGTTTAGCTGCATGCCTGAAACTAAAGAAGGAACCGGAAACAAATCTGTTAAAATCATGCTTGACCTTAGAAGGCAGGAACCTGTGGTCAGGTCTTAATTTTTGCAACTGTGCTGACAGCCATTTGATGAAAATGGGTCATGATTTGTCAATGTGACTGGAGGCTAAATAAGCATGCTCTTGTTCATACACACTAAATTCTGCCACACCAACTTGCCTTGGTCTGCAGGTCTGCTTGTGTCTGTGTGGTACCTGGGGCTTGGCAGGCTTTGTAGACTGCACTGCTGTGTAGGGCTCAGTGAGAATATTTGAGGGAGGGCAACTGTCTGTGGAGGCACTTGAGGTAAACATTTTCTCTGTGAAGAAAATCAGGAGTGGTCTCTGATAACCTGTTTGATGAGAGCACAGTGCTTTCTTGCCACTGCAGACTCAATATGGTAAGAAATTCCTACACCATGGAATCTCTTTGTTCTTTTTCTATTTCATTTTATAATAAGAAAACTGAAGTAATAAGGAATTCCATTTTAACTCCTCAACCTTACTTTGAGTTGACTAACGTTGATTCAAGCCCTGAGACTGTTTGTCTTTTCCTGATGGCTTTTTGGTTTGTTATTTGCCAGCGTTATGCTGGGAAATGACTCATATTCTTAGCACTGTGAAGGATAGGAAGGAGGAAGTGCATAAGGTTTTGTCCCCATCAGCTTACTGTGAAACATGCAGTAATTTGAAGATCTGTCTCCCAGGGCAAGAACGGACTCAGGCTCTGGAAAATTATGGCCAGTCAGGTTTTTTGCTGAAACATTAGGTTTTAAAAAATAAATGTACCAGTTTTCTAGGGAAAAAATAGGTTTTGATAAAAATGTTAATATTGTGAAGACTAATTCCTTTTCTAAGTCAGCAATACCTCTGTGGCACCTCATGGCAGCTCTACTTCATAACCTGTTTTCTTCTAGGAGGGAAGAGTTCCCATTATAAATGCTGGTAGAACAGCAAGGGCTCTGAAAAAACTTGCAAAGAAGTGCTCAGCTTGCCTTTTTTTGAAGAGTTTGATCTTCATAACTCAGTTTCCCTGTATGTCAAAATAGGTTTAGCCTCTGTGCCACTGGGGTACTCCATGCAACGTGATGCACTAAAACTGGTAGATCACTTTGGAGCTGAAAAATGCTGTTTCCTGGCCAGTGGTAAGGACCATCTGTGAGGCACTTCAGACTCCTCAGGTTCAAGTTTCTTTATCACAGTAATCAGTGGCTTATTTTATTTTTTGTTGACAACCGCCCTTGTAATACCCCTATTAGCTGCCTAAGATACACTATTTTTGAAAGCCAAAGTGTGACTTTAGCTCAAGGAGGGACACCTCTGTTAGTTTTAAGCAAGCTACCTAGAGTATCAGTAACGCTGTGGCAGCATGAACTTCCTCCAGCCATTTGCTCCTTCTCAGCATGGTGGACAGAACTGACCAATGCTGGAAGGTGAGTCCTTGCATGGGCTGTTTCTAACAAGCAGGAGGCCATCTGGGGCAGGATGTGGGAGTGCTGAGGCGATGGCTGCCTGGCGGTGAGGCTGTGCCTGGGTGCTATTGCTCCTCAGGAGTGTGTCGCCCAAGGGACCTGCTCTTTGCGGCAGCCCAGAAGCATGGCTGCTGCATCTTTTCATCACCTCAGGATGTGATTTTCCTGCTCCTCTCAGTTTGCTGTCCTGGGCAGCCACTAATTTTGCTGTACTGATGCTCAGGGTCAACTCTTCCTAGGATTCAGCCTGGGCTCCAAAAAGCTAAGTGCCTGAGAGTGTTGCAGTTATTAGATGGACATTCAGACTGACCAGGAAAATGCCACCCACCCTTCACTCTACAACCCTGCAATAGAGATGTATCCTTAGTGAGCTTGCAAATCAAACTGAATTTCCTTCTGCCCTTCAAGTAATAAGGAGATTTTGTTGTTAACTGGCAGGTGCCACTTTGAATTTCAGTGGTGAAACTCAAAATGGTTTGTATGTAGGTCAAGCATGGATTATTCCACTTACAAACGTGATTTGGAAGAATCTCTTCTCGGAAAGTTTTTCTGCATTTTTAGGTATATGTAGGCACTGCCAAGAGCTAAAAGGAACAGAAATGCTGCCAGAAACAGTGTGAATGAGGTCTCTAGTCCCTGTTTCATAACTGCAAATAGTTTTTAGATTAAAAAGAAGAAAGAAGCTTAAATGTCTCCCTGCTGCTTATATTCTTCCACAATCCCTGTAAAGCTTCTTCAGTATAGTGGGCCTCTGTGAATTTTAACTCCCTCAGAAAGAAAAGAGCAGCAGCTTTTTAATCTATCCATGCATGAGAAAAACATATGGAAGACAGCAGCCATTTTAGATGAAGGAGCATCATTTACTGAGTGCTGTTACGGAGACAGCTCCTGGAATGGGAAGGTGATGAGAGAAGAGGAAAACTGTGATTTCACTTCACATAAAGGGTGAATGTGTTCGTAAAAGGAAGGGTTTTTAGAAGCACCCAAGAGATTTAGGTGTCTGAATCTCACTGGTCTCCTGTTGGAGTTAGGTGTTGAAGTTGCACAGACGTTTTTGAAGGTCTAAGCACAGATGGTGAATAACAACACAAAAGGATCTGAGGGGCTTTGTATGCATGAAGGGTTGTCTCTTTTTTCAGCTTTATCAGTTGGTCAAATAACCTGTATATGGATCGGGTCTTCCTGAAAACTGTTCCTTACTGAGGTACAGCATCATGTTACTAAAACTATTGCAACTATTTCCAGTATACGCGATATGCTAGCTTCTTGTCCTGGAATGGATACTACCATCTTACTTGAAGCACATATGAATACTGGGATGGGTAATGTGAGAAGGTTGTAGGATCTTGGACCCAATAATGTTTAGGAAACAGTGAGAAAAACCTCTCACAGGAGTTGAACTATGTCCTCTTGGACTACTTAGTTTAGGGGTGGAGTAAATCCTATTGAGCTCCTTTCAGCCATGAATTTCTTGGATCCTACCTGAATGCTCTTCAGTTGTGTGTGAAATGCTGTAACATCTGCTTTGTGTGGTTCACTCTTTCCTTCTCCTTTTTACTATAGGAAAGGGTGATATGAGAAGGGATATGCTTTTTTGGAAGGAGTTTTGCCTTGCTTTTAACGCTTCTATTGCCCTCTGCCTCTTTGGGGGAAGGCAGGCTGAAAACACATACCTGGCACTCTGCAAAAAAACTTTGCAATTGTTCTTGGTCTTGTGGGAGTCAGTTTTAGCACTTGCATGCCAGGGATAATTCCAGTTTGTAGCACAGACTAGGTTTACAGGAGAGACACAAAAGACTGTGGCAGGGGAAAACTGCTGAGATGTCTCCTCTCAGCTGAGAGTGTATTCTTTAGATGGGATGCTGTTCAGGACTTTTTGTGCTTAGTATCTTGAGGACCAACTGAAAGAATGGCAACCGTGCTCTGTGGCACTTGTGAAGTGTGAGATTTGTGAAGCTAATGCTGGGTGGGAGAAGTCCCACTCTAAAACAATAGGTTTGATTTTCTGAGTGCACAAGATATGCAGTATCAGGATCCCGGGCCTCACAGAATATGAGAATTTAGGAAACTGGGGTCCAGTTATTGTTTCAATTTTATATTAGTACTAAGCAACTTTACAATAAGCCTCTCTGGATCCAACTTGAAAGTATGGAGAAAAACAGTAATGAAAAAAAAAGTTAACTCTGAATATATGATTTTTTTAGCCTTATTAAAGTTTGTTTATTGTTCTGGAAAAAAGTGCTTTTTTTTTCATTCTTAAATAGCTATCTAATAGCATCGAAAATTTATTAGACTAGAGTGGATCACTGTTGTCATTCACTCAGACTTCCCATACACCAGAATCAAAGTACTATAGCCAGTTTGCCTCTTTTGAATTCCAGATGTGAAACATACTGAGAAACACAGCCAATTTTCAAAGCTCTTCTTCCCATGGTAGAGCTGTAGTTTCACTGCCAATTTATCAGTGGCAATAAACAAAAATGCACATCAATTTGAAGAGCTCAGTTTCATATCAGATTAGTCAGAAGCTCTGGATTTTACTTATTAAGGCAGTGAAGGGAAGATAACATCAGAGAAGCAGATGTGAATGCTTGCAAAACCAGACTATAAAAACAAGCAGTTGTGCAAATTGCAAGAGGCCTCTGACAAAACTCCTTAAGTAAGAAAGGTTTTTTGTGTCTGTGTGTGGGGAAAGTAACTTGAGATTCAGGAGTTTTGATTCAGCCAAAATGCAGTAGGTTGGAATCCAATGTCTTGTTTCAGTATTTGATGACACTGAGCAGAGTAAGGAGTATAATTAAGAAGGAATCATGACAATTAAAATGAAGGAAGGGCTCGCTCTGTGTTTGCAGAGACAGTGGCAAATGGTAGGTGATGATTAGGATGTTTTTAAAGATTTTTTTTTTTTTTTTGATAAGCAAAGGAAGATCTGTTCTTGAAAAAGCCTTGCTGTGATTTCTAATTTTTAGCAGTTCTTCTCATTTCTTCCACTCTGTCTTTTGTTGTTGTCATTATGAAAAAGGCTTTGATTAGAGGACAGTAAAAGAGATGGGAATAGATATGGAAGCCAGCAGGCCATGTTTAAATCTCCTCTGTTATCTAAAAAAATAAAAAATAAAATAAAATCAGTACCTCCAATAAAGATGATTAACCCTCTCCAAATTAAAATGTAGATTTCCAAAGGTCTAATTTCTGCTGAGCTTGCAGGTGAATATCTGATGGAGAAAGGTCCAAATTCTATAATAAGAAGCATTTTTCAAAACATCTACTTATTCTACATCTCTTTCCATGAGAAGAACTTAAAGTGCTTTGTAGAAAAAAAATCAGTTTCATTATTTCCATTTTGCAGGTGGACAAAAGTGTGAAATGACTTGACCAAGGTCATTCAGCAAGAAGTGAATCCAAATTTCAAGGCTTTATGCAAATACACAAACCATCAGAACCTTAAGCAGTTCTACTGCACTCAGTAAGAGGCACTGATTCTCACTTTATCCAACTGTAGTGTTGGTTCAGCGAATAAGGATGGGGGATTTTGCCCAGGACAACAAAGATGCCTGGGCAGTTTGATGAGATATAGGCTGAAATGTAACAGCAGTAGCCCAGTGTTGGAATGAAGGGGACAACCAAGTTGCAATGTGTCACATCCAATCCCAGTTTCACTTTAGATATATATTTACTGGGTCAATAGCAACAAGTTTAGAAATAGTCTTACAATAAAGCTTAGGAAATTAGAGGTTTTTCATGCGGGCTAATTAATAGACAGATGGATTTTTAAGTCCACTAGATCATTTTTTCCCGCATTCTGTTCAACTCAGGCTACAGAACTTTATCTCCTTGCTCCTCAACCATGCTAACATAAATTAAAGCTTTTTAAGGCCTACAGCACTAGGACAAGCAAAAGAATTCCCTGTTCAAATGTGATCTCAAATGTAAAGTGTTTCTGTGAGATATGGGGAACTGCCAAAGTGACAGACAGGAAAAAACAGACACCTTGGAGAACAAAAGCCTATGAAGGATTCTTGCCGCTTCCCACCAACAGAGAGATCTGGAAATATCCCCCTGCAGTTGCTCATTTTCACCTGAATCAAAAGGGAATGACATAGCTGGAACCAGCTATGCATGGCAATGGCCAGACATGCACATAAAGGAACTGCATGAAATCAAAGGATAGGAAGATAGGAGGTTACCCAGAAGATATCTTCAGAAGAATCAGTAATAGGCAGAATAGGTAGGAATAGCAGTAAATAACTGTCAGAAGTAGAAGAGTCTAGTTTCTGCCCTGGAAACATATATCAAGGAAAGAAAAAAATGAAGTGAATCAAATAACTCTCTGACCAAGTCACATCTTCCAGAAATAAACGCCTCTAGTTTTGGTTTGAAGACAGAAAGAGATGGAGAATCCATCACCTCCTTTGATTTGTTAGTGCTTCATTGGTCATAAAAATGGTTTAAAGTGTACACTTCATATCTAGTTGGAATTTGCCTGTCTTCAGGTTCCTGGCACTGGTCCTTGTTATCCCTTTGTCTGAAGTTACTGGTATAAGATAATTGAGTTACTACTCAATCTTTGCAGTAAAAACAGACTGCACGTTACTGGGCAATTTTCAGTATAGACTCGTGGGCCATGGGCAGGCACACCTGAGTCTGTTTCTCAGCCATGTAATAAAATATTGATAAAATGACTTTGTTCCTGAAAAGCGTCAATGGGACAGACATGACAACGGGGAGAGTTAAAAAGCAGCAGTTATTGTTTTTTCAGCCCATGTCATTCTGAGACAGTTACATCCTCTTTTTTCCACAAGGAGTCTGATTTTTGACTTAATCAAATGTAAGGTGATCTGAGCATGACAGTGATGAATGGACATGGCAGGTTGTTGGGGGTGAGTGGAAAAGAGAGTGTCTGTGAATATACAGCTTCTGTATAAGCTGTATATTGAGCTTATGTAAAAGTTTGGGATGTAAATCACTTGGATGGAGTTGGCCTAGATATAAGATCACATTGCCTTACATAGAGGTTGCTCCAGTTTGCATCAGAAGGAAATAATATTTTCTTGACACCATCTGTAAATCAATGCAGAGCTGACTGTCAGAATTTTAATATACACAGATGTAATATTTATTAGCAGTAATTACTTACTTTTGTTGGTACAGTTATTTTAACTAATTTGCTAATTACCTGTGGCATGGTAATTAATTGTCTACTGAACTCCCAGAGCATCTATGGAGATACCATATGCAAAACTCGGATGGGTATTTATTTTTCACTGTTATTCCATAAGTTGCTTTAAGCATTTATAAATTATCACTGGGTTATGTTTCTGATCCTGTCATCATGGCTTGCCAGCTGCATTTCACACGAATATCTAACATTGCAATGAGTCTCCAGGAAAGTACCTGGATTTGTTAAGGTCTCCCCATAGAAAGCAGAAGAAGCGTCCTCAGAGCTGCTTGCCACTCACTAGAGAGGCTCTTATGTGAATGCTATCCATGCCTTTTGTACTGTAGAGCCCAACAGGAAGAAAAATCTCTATGTGGAAAGAAAGAAGGTCCCTTGAGCTTTTGTTGATGGACTGGTTTTGCCTTTCTCCGCTGCATGAAGCATGAGTTGATTGTCTAATAGGAAATGTCTTGTGTTTTGTGAGGTGTGTAGAGGAGATATTGTGTGAAATGTTCTGGACTAGATCCCTACTCCATGGTTGCCTGTAGTTTGGGGAGACTGGTCTCCTTCAGTACCATGTTCCTCTTTTCTAATGATTTGTCCAGACAGTTTTAAATATTTTGATATTAGATTTAAATTATCCTCCACTGTTTAGTGGGCTTTGCACATAGAAAGTATTTCCCCAAATGGCCCCAAACTAAGAATCCCACCCATTCTGCTCCATTCCAAACTTAAGCTGACCAGACTGAGCCAGGAGTCAGACAAGCTATCAATAAGTGATTGCCCATGCATCTCCTGTCACAGCCTGTAAAATCCAAAGCCCGAGAAAAAGAGACAGAACTGTATTGAATGGAAAATTCACATCAGAGGCAAGCAGTGACACCAAACCTTTATGTAATGCCATGCCAGAGGCAGAACAGTGGAAAGAAATCTTCAATTACACAGGACTCACAAACACATATAGAGGAAAAATACCTTAATACAGGAAGAGCCGTTGCCTCTCAAATAGGGCAGGCTGAGTCACGAGAGCAAAACTTCGTGGGATGCATTATAATCATCAGCTGATACGAGAAGCTGTGCATCAACCACTGCTGAGAGTAAAGGCAAATGAAGCGATGAAGATCAAACTGGCAGGGAAAGTTGTGGAAGTTGTAAGGAGGTCTCCAAGCCTGCAAGGCAGAACAGTGGGGTGGCAAGGCTTGGGGGCTGCTGGGGACATTGAGACAAGTAAGTTGAGCTGTGGGAAAGGGAAATGGAGGAGAATCATGCTGTCTTCCTAACAACAAGCCAGCAAATGTGAGTGGATGCTTCAGAGAGCACACAGACAGATATGAGATGTACATTTGGGTATTTGTACCAAAGGGGAAAGAGGAATGATTCACAAAAACAATCAGCTGAGCAGAGCTGCCTTCAGCTGCTTTGACATGGAAAGCTTCAGGGACTGAGAACTCAGGAAACTAATTAGAAAGTTCTGAAGTCTGAAGGTCTAAGACGGTGCCAGTATTCCTGACCTCACCTTGACCAAGCAGTCTGTGCCTCGCAGATTCTAGCCTGGTCTTCAGATTGCAACAGTTCATATAATTTGCGCTGCTCTGATGGAGATGTTCTGCTGTCTACTCTGAAGCCAGTCTGGTATCTCTATACTATGATTTCCAGTGACATTTAGATAAGTTGTTTGGCACTAGACTCTGAAACAGCCCAGGAGTTACAGAGGGAGCCCACAGCAATTGCACTTGGGTACCTTCACACACTAATTTGGGTACCTTCAGTAAATGTCAAAAGTTAGGTGGAACTGAGTCTAGGCCTTTATATCCCACCTGGAGTACAACTATTTCTTCTTTGGAAAAAGTTTTCCTTTTCAGGTACGCAACATTTCTCTGAATTTGTTTCATTTCCAGGCTGCTCCCTGTCTGTGCATTGTCTCTTAACACCTCTGAAGTGTTTACCAAAGAGTGTTGTGCATTGACACATTTTTACCTGCTTGTTTGTTCTTTCTGGACAGCCCCTATTAAATTAAACCATATATTCATTCATATAGACAACATCCCAGTAACCAGGTCAATACACACTAGTCATAAATTATTACAGAACAGTTCCAAATCCATCACTGAGGCATCCATTGATTATCCATACAGCTACTCTCTGTAAGTGAACACTTTGTATGCAAGGTCACTGTAGAATTCAGCTATTTTTAAAAGGCCATTAATAGCAACACGGAAGCAGGCTTTGATTGAACTGGAAGTGTAATTTTCAATTAAGAGCCTTCACTCAGTCTTCCTTCCATTAGGGTCTAATTAGATTTCAGGAAGACGCGAAGTTTCAGAGGCTTCAGCCCTACAGCCTCACCATTAGTTGACACCATATGCTTCACGGTTTCCATTGTGAAGTCCCAATTAATTTGCTAACATTAATTTTATCTCTAGCTGAGATGCTTCACCAGGGACCTGATTAATGGACTAGCTATAACCAGCCCTTCCCTGCTTCTTTCTGCCATCAGTTATATAGTAACAAGGTTAGTGAACATCAAACTGCTGTGTTTTTTTCCCTGCTATGTTGGGAAATACATATATTTCATTCGGACCATGTAAGCAAAGGAACAGTCCCTCCAGTCTGTTACCTGAATTATCTTGCTAGGATACAGACCCTCTCTGCCTATCTACATCTTACTGCTTTACTTCTGTCTGTGATACCTATACTATACATACAAATCATGGTAATGTAAAGATCCTTGCAGAGTCATTTTTTCATAAATTTTCCTTCCTTCTGTTCCACCCTCTTCCATGCACCAAATCCTTTGCTTAAACCAGAGTCTGAAGGCTTGATAGAGCACATCTAGTGTGAAACAACTTTACTTCAGACTTTGTTATGCACTTTCCACAGGAACTAAAGCTTCTGGGACTGTAGTCACTGATATGAATTGAGCAAGTTCCTGTGGGTATTCCCAACAAATGCAGTTAATTTAACTAAAAGTGGTAAGAAACGAACATCAGTGGCCCAAGATGCATCAGCTGGAGATCCTCTGATGTTAGTGGTGAGAGGTGCAAGACTGGAGCTCACTGGAAGGACTTTGCAGCACAGAGAAAATACTGCAGCATCAGAAGTCAGTCTTGAGTGAGGACCAACTGCATTGCTTGGGCATGAGGAGGTAGAAAGGCTTTCCTATTTACACATCTACAAGAAAATGTCCCCCAAAGGAAGGGTGGTGCATTATGCCCATGCTCAGATAACAGGAGTGAGGGGTCATAGAAAGATATGGTGAAATCTCTGTATATGTAACATATGTGGCAGTGCATAGCTGAAGCAGTTAAGATTTTAATTTGCTGGGCTTACACCAAATGTCACAAATTAGATCTTTGGGTGACAAGGGTGGTCACAATTGCCAAGATGTATGGATTTACATTGATGGAAGGCTGCTCTGTATTCAGTAGACATTCAGATACATTAAGACATGGATGAAGAATGTGACATAGACAGCTGGGTAATGGGATATCTGCCAAGCAGGTAATGAGATCCCGTTGGACAGATTTTGTAGGAAGTTGCCTTCTGTACTTCAGCTGTAGAGTACATGTAACACTTTTCTTGTAGCTCTGCCTGCCCTTTATCTGGACTTCAGCCCACAAAGCACTAGGTATACGCAGGTTAGTCTCTTCAGCATAGGTCTCAATGCTCTGCAGTAAATGCAGGATCAAGTTAGGTCACTTTTGGCTTGGAAATAATTGATTCTATCACTGAAGAATAATCTAGTCCAGTGATTTTCAGTCTAGTCTTCTCTATGGCTCTATTTAGAGGAGCTGCAGCAAAGTGCTAGCTGGGAGGGACAGTTGCGCTTTCCTGGCTAGTGCTGCTGTGAAAAACCATAAGACCATCTAGGTTCTGCATCAAGTTCATCTTGAGGCATTCAGTACACCTTAGATGCTGAACTGCTGCCTTGGACAGTGGATAAACACAGAACTTCTGTATTTAGGGGATTCTTCCCAGTTCCCTTCTTATTTCTTTGTGCAGTTGTTACTGCCAGACTTTCTTTTAAAACAGGCCACTGCAATAATACCTTATTGGCATAGTTTTATAGGAAAAGAAAGAGTTATAATAACTTTTTATTGATATAGCTCTTCCAGAGAGACTTAGAGATAAATAACCAGCTTGCAGAAGTCAGAATGCTCTTGTGTGTTCTGGGAATGCAGTCCCCAGGTTTCTCACACTGGCAGGAGCTACCCAGCTCATGTGATTACATCAGGGAAACCTGCAGCTGTGTCTGTGGTGGGACATGCTAAGCAGGCCTGAGAACAGATACAAGGAGTCCAAGGCCCTTGTCACCCTGCTTGTTGTTGTTTGGGCTCCGAGGATGGTACTCAGGTCCAGATCAAGACACCTGTGTTTAGGTATCTACATGTGTGCTAGATGTCCAAGCTGGAGAACTAGTCAATATAGCCAGTGGAGCTTAGAGACAGTCAGTTGACCAAACACAGGTATGTAGGGTCTGCTCATCTTATCACCTAGGGGGCCTGATTCAGTTGCCGACACAGGTGATTCGTGCATTTGAGATACCCTAGGATATTCTGTCTGGCCTTCAGTGCAGCACCAGAATGAAATGGGTCTCCTCAAGGTCCAGGGTCAGATATGGCAGTGGTTTTAGAGTTAGAAAATGACCTGGGATCTTCAGAGGATTTGGGTTTAGCATTTGTGTTTTAAGCTTGTCTCTTCAAGAGCCAGGACCAGAGCTAGGAACAGAACAGAGTCTTCAGGCTCTAATGGTGGGAGCTCTAACAATGGACCTGGTCTGATGATAATGGAGCGCTCAGTCATTTGGCAGAATGTGGAAGTCAGATCAAGTATTGTCTGAAGTTGACATGACTGAAAGTGAGGTCTGGGAATAATCAGGGAATGATGCTTTCACCACAGGCACTGTGACTGCAGTATCTGACATCAGCTGAAGCATCACGACAAAGGTTCATGCCTATCACCAAACAGGTGCTGATGTGCAACAGGTCTCACTTTTGACACCTGGGATGGTGGCTAAATAGATGCCAGGAGGTGCCCTGGAGAATTTCCTTTCCCAGCAGAAGCAGCTGAATGAGAAGCTAAATGTGGAAAGTTTGGCAGTGTCTGCAGATCCTGATGCTGAGTCCCTCAGAGGGCTTTCTGTTTCTTCTGTGTTGCACATGTCAAAACCAGTATGATCCCTCAGCCCAGCACGAAGGCGGAGGTAATGCTGATCTCTGCTGTGTTGCCAGAGGGTGAGGTGCTGGCTTCACAGCCTGCAGAGGCAAAGCCCAGCAGGCAGAACTTACATAACTAGTGCTCTGCGTGTGACATTGATGTATTGAGACTCTGAGACTGATGTTGTCAGGTTGCATTTGGAATTAAAATGACTTCCTCCGCCATTTGGGGCCATTTGGGACACCCCTGTATAATGCCACCCACTCTGTTTCTCCCGCACTGAATGGACATAAAGTATCCTAGTATATCAATGTAGGCAAGCATGGTAAATGTGGATTCTCTCATGTCTGATAAAGGGATGAGCTCATTTTGCAGTCCACATCTCCTTGGGAACATTTAAAGGCTTTCTCTTTCTGTTTCTGGCTCTTGCTGTCACAAAACTCATCTATGAATGTGGCTGAAAGGAGCCAAAGGGAAGGAAAGTTACTGGGATTGTGAATGACAATGGGACAGACCAATAGTGCTTGGGAATCCAGGCCAAACATATATTGCAACCAAGAAGCTAAGAAAGGGTTAACTCAGCACATTGCTGCAGTGAGGTAACTAGTACAGATAACCCAAATACAATGCGAAACTTCATCAATGTTTTTTTACAGTTGATCTTAGCCCTTTGGAATGTGAATCCTGGAGGGAATAAAAGAATTGAGGGAGGGAAGAGCAGTTTATATCTTTTGGGTATAAATCAGATAAAGAGAATGATTAAGAAAGTGTAGGTTTTTGCTACAGTTTTTTAAGAACTCTGCCAATAACCTCCCTCCTCCCTTTTCCAGTCTAGATGCAAAGACCTAAAATTAGATAGCTGATTCAGGAGAGCTGCAGGGTGATCTAAACACATCAGTCTTGCCTGTAAGGAGGAACACGGCTACATTTCTGCAGTGATGATGAACCTCAGGGCTAGGGGTCCTGGATACTGAATGTTCTCTGTATTAAACCTTCCATGCAGCTGCTACTTCTCAGCATTTCCAAATGCCTGAATCTGATTAGGTGAGCTCTCTGGGAAAGGAAAGAATTGGGGACTGGACTGGGCAAGTGTTTCCCGGAGTGAAAGAGGCTGAGCAGCTTTCTAGCCTCTTTAATTTGTTTGCCAGTGAAAAGTCAGGAGTTTTGTTTTATATTGCCGCATGCCCATTTCCCTTTCTACCCCTGCCAAGAAATTTGTAGCAAAACCACACTGAAAGGCTTGCCTTGCCCTAATAAAGCCTTAACTAGAGTCTTTTACACTTAAAGGCACATCTCTTCTTCCCCCTTTTTTTTTTTTCCTTTAAGGCTAATGGTCCATTTCGTATGTCAAATTAAGAGCTTTTATTGGGCAGGGGAATAAGACTGTGTCCTGTATGGGAGGAGAAGAAATCCACCAGAGAGAGAAAAAACCCAAACCTCCCACAACAACAAGAGGAAATAAAGTTCTCCTAAAGAATTTGAGGTTTATTTTATAAGATTATTGCATATTGCAGACAAACTAAACCTCTTTTTTGGTCTCTATGTCAGCTCTAGAACTGCCCTTTCTCCTCATGTTGACCAAAGCTCTTTTTACACCCTTGAGTCAGTTCAATCACATCTGGCACCTCACTTTAGGAAAGGCCTCTCAACTAGGACTCTCCAGGGATTTAGGTACCTAAAGGATGATTGAGGGGACAGCTAAGCATCAAATGCAGAGCTGCAATCCCTAGAAGCATCCACATGCCACTCCACAGACACTTTTGCTTAGAGGTTACAGTCCCTGAGAGAGCTGTCATGCCCAAACTGCTCCAGTCCTGAACTGACTCCATATTCACCTAAGCATAACAGAAGCCAAAAAATTAACCTTCATCTGCCCATGTTCCTGGGTGTGACGGGTAGCCTTTCCAAAACATACAGCTGATGGATGACAAGGCCTGCGATAGCCTGAGTGATGCTTAAGGAGGGAGCTGTAGGGTTCTGCCACCTGTGTGCTCAGCCCAAATTTGCTCTGCTCCCAGAATTAGACCCAAAGTGTCTATCTTGCCTATTATAACTTTTGTTCTGCTTTTTCAGGGAGGAGCTGTTCCAACAGCAGCAGCACAGGGCTAAAGCAAAAGCCTCTCAGAGACTTTTCTGAGGGCTGAGGACGCTGTGAGACTGAAAAGGCTTCTAAAAAGGGCAAGGCATGGCCTTTTTTGGGGGGGTTGCTGCTACTCAGTTGCTGAACCTTTCCGCTGTGCTTGTGACCTGCAGCAGGGAAAGCTAAGAGAGAGCTTCTCTTGATCATGAGTCGGACACATCCAAATATCACATCTCAGACAGCAGACTGAAAGGCAGAAGGTAGCAGAGAACATCTGCACTGAGAAACATCCTCTTTCTGCTGCTGGCCCTTGCCATCTCTTGGAGGATGTTCATGGTCACCTCAAATACAACGTCCCAAACCATTTAAAACTCCCCTTTCTCCTAGAGAAATGTCAGTTATTTGCTGATTGAATGAGCAGTGCTTTCAGACTCTAGATGGCAGAAACATATTTCCCCTTTTCTCTTGCTTCCTGTCACACCAGACTCTTCTAGTTTAATCGGTGTTTCAGGGACGAAATGGGGAGATGTTCTGTGAACTTAAAGGGCTCTGAAAAGAGTAGCATGGAAAATAAATACTGCTTCAGTTTAGTAGCTAGTGGGTTCTGTCCTTTGCATGCTGCTGCTACCAAAGGGAAGAGAAGGAAAAAAGGAAAAAGCCAGAAAAGAAGAAAGCCCACAGGTCCTTCAGTTCAGACTTTTAAAGCCTTAAGAAGGAATTTAGTATTCTGCACAATTGTTTCCTACTTATTTCTTCTTGCTGCGGTCGCTTCTCCACTTGCTAATTCATCTTAATTATAGAACATTTGGACAGCGCAGAGCAAAGTTCTTGTTGACAGTGCTTTAGCAGGAAAAGGTATTCAGGCTCATGAATAGACTCTGTGCTGAGAAAGTCTAATTGGCATGTTATGGCCAGCAATGGTACAGATCACACAAGCGAAGCTGGTGTTGTACCTGTATTTTGCATGAGGTTCCCCAATTTTTCTGTTCTCTCTCTGGCTCTCCTACCCTTCCTGCCCCCCCTGCATCTTGCTTTCCCTCACGGTGTGAAGTAGCAGGCTGGGGAAAAAAGGAGGAGTTTCAATAATGTGGAGGGTTTCAGTGGGATGTTTAGAAACCCACTGAGGGTCTCTTGTCTCTGAACAAATGCAGAGATCCTGAAACCCTTGGAAGGGTTTATGATGTTGTTTGATAGGTTGGGGCTTTAAATTGGGTACCACCAAAATAACAACAAGGATAATATATTGCACATTGCAGTTTTCCAAATTAATTGGTTTGTAGCCATGTAAACCACTGTAAAAACAGGGATCCCTTGATCCTGAAAGCAGAGTTTAACAGTATTAGTGGCTTCACAGCAACATAAATGTGGTCCCAAGTAAGGTGAATCTAATGATTGGATAATGAAGTGATTTTCATGTTGGAGCCATGGAAAACCCTGGAGGGACAAACAGGGGGTCAGTCTGCAATCACTGCGGGGCAGAACCAGCTGGTACAAGACCAAGAAGCAGCACACACCAACTCCACATGAGTGTGAGGGAGAGCCCTACACAGTTTCTCTGCATTTTGGTGAATTTGTGCCCCCTTGCTGGTGAAGCTCCTCTCTGCACAGAGTAGAGATGCCCTGTGCTCTGGGCTTGCCCATTTTCCTTGGAGTCATGCAGTTACCCTACAGAGGAGTGTAAAATACTCTATTTTAAGGCAGTTATTATCTCCCGGGACAACCGAAGGGAAATTGCCACTCTCCTTGGAAATAAGTGGTGCTGCTTGAATACCAGGCTATTCTAATGCACCTGTGTCCTGCTGGGAGTGACCTTCTAGAAACTTATTTTCGCTGCAAGAAATCTCACCCCTAAAGCCATCCCATTTTCTGCTGTCTATCTATGCAGACCCGGAAGGAGGCTTTATTTAGGTAGCTCTTCTATTTCCACTTAAAGCCAATTACTTTTTTTGTGCAGAGAGCACAGGGTGGTCTATTTCAGCGTAGGAGGATGTATCTGGATGGGTTTGAATGCCAGAAAACAAATGACACAGTTTACTAAAGAGGAGACAATTTCAGGGATAAGTGGTCTAAAACAAAGCCTGCTGCTTTACATGGTAATGTTGAAAAGTTTGTATCATATTCTGCATACCACTCTCCGACCCTTTCCCAGGACATCTTCTGCTTGTGATGAGTTTAAAAGTTTGCATTTTTTGGTCATGCTGAAGCCTGGAGTCAGTCACGTAGCAAAGACCACTCTTTTGAGTGTCTAAGTCTATTGCTTCCCCTGTTTTTACAGTGGTTTACATGGCTACAAACCAATTAATTTGGAAAACTGCTATGTGCAGTATATTATCCTTGTTGTTATTTTGGTGGTACCCAATTTAAAGCCCCAACCTATCAAACAACATCATAAACCCTTCCAAGTCAGAGCTAGCTGGCTCTGCTGGGTGAACAGAGAGCAGCTCACCTAGGGTTCTGCTGCTTTGATAAGATACTTTTAATATTAATGCTTTTATCACTACAAGTAAATTGCCACTTTATTTTGACAAACACAAAACCAACAGTAGTCAAAGCTCTGAACCTCACAGAAAGCCTGAGAAAGTTGAACATCTTTAGGATCCCCTCAAAAACTCAGTCTATGAAAGGGGGAAGCACCTCTATAAAATTGCCAGCCTCATTCAGCACAACCAAAGAGTACTGTTCCTTCCCATGTCCAGTCCTTGCCACGCAGAGAGAGTTTGGCCATTAGTTTCACTGGGAGCAGAAGCACCGGTAGGAAGATGAACTGGAAAATACTTCAGGCCACACAGAACAGTGTTTTAGGTTAGGACTGGTGTTACCTGCAATCAGGAGGGACGAAGTATATTGCAAAAGGCTGAAAATTTTGAGAAGTAGTCTTAACATTGAACATTTTCTTAGACTTTTAATGTGTACAAAACAGTTTCTTTATAAATAGTTTTTAAGCGATGCCAAGGAGTACTGAAGGAGAACTGATGTATCAAAGATAGGAACTTGAAACATCTTTGTGTGCTGTTGTCCTATGCAGCAATGCCGACCTCTCAAGAGAGCCAACAGAGAGCTGAAATACTCTATTTCTTCCTCAGTCTTTTCTGTAGCACCACCACACAACTGGGAGTGAAAGCTGCTCCCACAGGTGTGAGATGTGTGTCCTGTATGAGCGTGGCTGGAAAAACATGCATTTAGGAGATAACTTCCTCCAAAGGGTGCCTCCTTTTGTAGTAAAAAATACAAGAGGAGGGGACAGTGACAAGCCACCTCACCCAGCTCCTTCCTTGAGGCAGAACCAGCTCTACCTGTACTGTTCCTGACAGATGTTGGTCTTTCTCATCCGCCCTTAACCACCAAAGTTTCCACACATCTTCCCCCAGCAATATATTCCAGAGCCTTGCCAGCCTTTTCCTAATGTCTCACTTAAATTCTTCCTGCTTGCTTTTAATCCAATACCTTCTTTTATCCACAGTGGACACGCATTTATATATTTATGACTCACTCTGCAGCCATATTTGGTGTATTTGAAATCTGCTATTCTCCTCTGTTTTTTAATCTTTAGACTTAAACCAGTCCATTTCTTTCAGTCTTTCCATATTAAGTCAGGCTTTCTAGATACCTGATCATTCTTCTTGTTCTCCTACAAATTACTTTTAAATTGGTTTACATCTTTCTCCAAGAACAGTTACCAAACCTGGGTGCAGCACTGCAGCTGAGCAGAGAAGGAACATTTCACAGATCTGTCCTACAGCAATCCTGTTAATGCTCCCAGACTGCTGTTTGCTTTTTTATAACACCACGACAGGATCCTAAGGCTCCACAGAACTCTAAAATGTTGGGAACTGGGAATATACACAAGATGTGGTATTTTGTTCATATTTAATTGTATCAGTATTTTGCACTGGCTTTTTAAAATCTCAGAGTGAACAAAAGGAGGGCATACCTACTTAGCTTGTAATGCTCATATTCCCATAGGAGACTGTGCGAGAGGCAAATCTTTACCTCTGGTTCAAGCATATTCTTAACTCTAGACCCAGCAATAGTCCCACAGAAGTCAATGAGGCTTCTAAAGACTGAGCATGTGTCTAAACGCTTTGTTGAACTGTGACTTTCATGAAGAGGATACAAAGCGATGCCCCTAATACATTTTAGCTGGTGGCATCGCAACAGAAAATTTTGTAGTAGGGTTTTTTTGTGTGCGTGTGTGTGTGTGTGTGTGTGTGCGCGTGCGCGCGCGCACGTGCATGCACATATGCACGCACAATGCAAAGGAGGTTTAAGAGAACAATATTGTACAAAACAAGAACAGTATAGATTATTAAGCATCAAGATAATACCTAACAAGATTTGAATACTTGTAAAGATTATCGTGAGCTGTAAATGGACATTACCTTGTAAAGGACCTTGAACTTTCCCTTATGCACCCCTTTCCATGCTCAGCCCAAGTTGCCACACGCCTGTGTCCGCAAGCTCATGGGTAGCTGGCAACATCCCCCCATCAAATACAAGGCACACAAATGCATGGGATATCTGTAGCATGTTCAAGAGTTAGTAAAAGAAATGTATCTATACCCATCTGCGATATATTCTTATATGTAGTAACAAGTTTCCACAGATTTTTCTTTTCACTAATGTTTAAACATGCTACAGGGCAGCAACTGGGCTGAGTACGAAAAGGTGTGAGTAGGAGAGTTACAAGGTCCTTATAAGGTAATGGTCATTTTTTCTGTTTTCCATTGTATAATAACTAAATATGTTTGTCCTGTTAGTGTGTAAGTGATACTGTTTGTATGATACTGTTTCTTACATCCTGCTTGCGTGATACCAAAACTGCAGGTCGCTATTAGGGCAGACCAGCAAAGAAAGATTTTAGTGAGGCTTATAAAGTTCTGGTGGGACTCAGGCATTCCCGAGATAAGAGCCACCCTTGAGTTTACAACTATTTTGACCAGGTTGAGATGAACAGATGAAAAGAGGTAAGGAAGGAAATTGTCCACAAGAGAAATATATATATTATCAGGTTTTGCTGAGACAGGTGGGGAGCCCAATAAGGACGGTGTTATTTGAACCACAGTTGGTGTATGGGAGACTGGGGAAAGAGAAACAAAAAAAATGACCTTTGGAAAAAATTTGATGAATGTAGCAGCTCAGTAGAGGCTCCCTTTCACCAAATTGCCTCAAGAACATTTTTCTAACCTGCCTTTTCTTTTCTGTGAAGCGAGGCACTGTCAGGATCGCTTGTACTTTTTTGTTTTCAGCTGTCACCTAGTCCCGCTGCAGCCAGAATTGCATTTATCAGCCCTGTCGTGGAGGTGCAGCAACTGAAATAACTGCAAATAGAAAAGGCTTTGAGTGCCGAGGCAAACAGCAACAGGCCGGACAGGCCCTCCCAAGGAACAGCATTCAGCTAACAACCAGAAGGAATTATAAAGCTACAGAGTAGGATGAGCTAAACCTCCCTAATCTCAGAAAAATACATCCTCCTTTTTTTTTTTTTTTGATTTGGGGTGGGGGTGGCAGTGGCATGTGAAAGGATGCTTTTGAAGGAAGCCAACGAACATGGTCTGCAGACAGATTGACTAGTTCCACAGGGATCAGGGACAGGGTTTGCTGACACTGAGCCTGCCCTGCCTGCGTCCGGCCGTGAGACGTGGCTCAGGCAGCTGTCGCTGTTGTGGGGGGTTGTCCCCTGCAACAGCTATGCCACCGTTGCATGTCACTGGGACAGGCCACACCAGGCAGTGGTCACCTTTTAGACCCCTGGGAAAATGTGCCTCCAAGTCCATGCTGTAAGACTGGAAGGAGTGTTCAAGCCTTGTGGCCTCCTTGTTCCAGGGTCTCACGGGGGAAATTTCTACAAAAGATGCCCACTTAGGTTAAGATGTAATAAAATCTATAACTTACTATGAGCGAATTAGGGTGGATGGAGATTTCAGCATGCTAGTAACTCTTTGCTAACAGCTTTGGGGCATGTTCTCATGCTGCAGCGAATGCAGGGTAGCTGATACGTGTTGGAAGCATGCCTCCAGCTGGCTCAGAAGGCCTCTAGCTGTTCTTTCCAGCCCTATTTTTTTTGCTGCAAAATTTTCAGAAGTGCTGAGTACTCAAGCTGGGGTCATGGCTAATTATCCTGCTGCCTGCCTACAGCAATGTGGTTTCTCTTACTGCCCAGGGAGGTGAGACCGCAGTTATTGGGCAGTATGTGAAGGATGGGGTGAGGAGCAGAATGATGTCCCACCACAGAAACACCAACAAGAAACTTTGGATTCTCCACCAGGGAGATAATGTTTCAGCCTAAAGGAAATGTTCAATACCAGCAGCCAGACCCTCTGGCCAGGCTTTCAAGGGAGATGGACTCAATAGCTGAAGAGGCCTTCTCCACCTCAAGCCTCCCTATTAGGTATGATGAGTGTTAATTATTTCTTTGATTTGACTTTAGCTCTGGCATTTCTGGAGGCTGGAAGCTCAGCAGAAGCCTAGCAACCAGCCTTTCCTCTTTGGAAACTCCCACAGGGCCAAATAGCAGCCCTGACAATGCTCAGCAGGAGAGCAAAATGCAGGGAGGAAGACAGACACCTCCCGTGCTTCCCTTCAGTCTGTGCTTCTGCATCAATACTTAGTAACGCTGCCATTTATCGGCAGCAAAGCTTGGGGAGGTATTTATAGCTTTTTGTGGAGGAATGGCAAAGTTGTTTTGAATGTCACTGCTGGAGGTAAAGAAATGGGAACGTGAGGCAAACAACCCCCAGATATATTTATGACATGGCTTGGCTAGGAAAGAGCATCCCCCTCTTTATAGCTCTTGGAGGAGCAACAGGCAGCTGCGGCTGGCTGGGGGGAGAGTCACCTTCTCGCAGGGACCCAGCCAGCCACCTTTTCTAAGTCACTTCTATCAGCAACTTGCTCTGAAACAGGGGCTCTGATGGCTCCTGTGACCTGGGGGTTTTCTCCTAAAGGGCACCTGCTTAAACCTGCAGGTAAAGGAGCAGTAACGTAAAGGAGGTAAAGGAGAAGTGCTCAGGCAGGTCTGTGTGAAGGAGAGGGCATTCTTCCTCATCCTTTGCCATCACTCCTTCAGTGCCTTGCATCTGGGGCCCAGGCAGTACATTACAAAATACAAATAAGTAGCTATGAAGGGATGCAAGCACAGTTCAGCCATTCCTTAAATACTTTCCTGCATCAGGGTTTTAACTTTAAGATTTTTGGGGATGAGACTGTCCTTTGCTGGCAGGTAGGCACAGGTACAGCACTGGTTAAACCTTCCACATGCACAGGAATGGTTCTGGTTACCTCCTCCTAAAGTAATTTAACAAGATGCAAAAATATTTAATAATCTGGGGTGTGTGTGTGTGTGTGTGTGTGTGTGTGTGTGTGTATTGTGTGTGAAAGAGGGAGAGGAAAAAAAGAGAAGTTTTCCAGGACCTATTTGATGAAAGCAGGGCACTTGAGCTGTATCTCACAGATTATAAACCTATTTTACATTCACTGTGTTCCCCTTGGAATGAGCACAGCTCTGTGAACCACACGCTGTGCTGAGTGTCCCATTATGAACTGTGTGAAACCAGCAAAACAAAAGTATCTCCAAGTCTTTTTTTAATTTTTTATACCTTTCTGAATCTTGTTAGCCATGAAATGCCTCACATTTGCTGCATACTGTGGCAATAAATAGAAAATGAAGTGAAAGAGGATGCGGATTATTAAACTGCTCTCCTTAATAGATTTGATTGCATCTAATGTCTAAATCATGCAGCATTGCTGAGACATGAACAGCACTTCTTGATACAGCAGAGCCCTTTAAATTGATGGCCTGATGAAGGAGAAGTCCCTCTATGGGAATACATATTCAGTGTATGATAGCATGATGTCCTATTATAATGGTAGGACACATGTCTTCTTTCCCACTATGGAACCGTGATTATCATCTTGGACTGAACTACAGTGGACTTCATAATTTGGACATCACTTGTTCCTGCTGTTTTTTTCTGCTTTTAGATTGGAGGCATTTGTGGCAAATCTCTTCCATTCTTGCTGTCAAAATCTTCACATCAGAAGAGTGGCTAATTGACGGTAGAGCTGGTCTAAAAAATAAAAATAAAAACAGTCACTGAGGAAGCTAGCAAATATTTACTTTTCATGTTTAGATACAAAATATTAATGGTATTGAAAAAAGATGGCTTGTATTTGAGTCGACTTCCTAACATTTTGATGAAATCTTTCTGATTTGAATGTGCAGGGGTGTGGGTAACTAGATGAATAATTGTCTTTCGAACTAACACAGGTGGTGTCTTAGTACTCTAGGGTGAAAATAAAATGGTGAAGGAGTGCCAGGGCTATGGGTCATATGCCTGAGCTGTTAGCTCCAAGGAGTGTCCAGGTGAGTCAGGCAGCTTGTATGCAAGGGACATAGATGCGGCGGGACAGCAAGCTCTCTGTAAGCCCTGGAGAACTTCTCCTTGCAGCTCCCACCCTGAGCATAGAAGGAGCAACTCCAGACTGCGCTAGCCCAGAACGAGGTGCAGCACCTGGTCTAATGACTGTGCGCAATGCCAACCCGGTCATTTTATTGAGTCCTGCTTACTTCCCCCGTCTCAGAGCAAACAGCCAGGTGGCCTCTGACCTGACGCCGCATCAAACTCTTTCCTGGCTACCTCTTCCCTCTTCTTCAAGGCAGACTTGTGCTTCCTTGCGGCATCCTTCCTCCCCTTCTCCTCCTGCTTTAGCTACACCCACCTTGTGCCATGGCCACCTTTCCTGGGGCAATGGATCGCTGAGCTGGCTGCTGTTACAATCACATGGTCTAGCGCAACTTCATGTTAGCATGGTGCTGTGGTCAACCTGACAGGCCTGGCTGCTCACTGCCACTAGCTCCAGGGTCTCTCTGGGTTGTACCCCATGCTGTGGTGCAAACTTGCCCTCAAGATAAAAACAGAGAGTCTTGGGGTTCCAGTTGTAAATCCCATGTGATCACTGAATGCTTCATTTTTATTTACTCGTCTTCGTCTCTCCCATTGGCATTTTTATGGCTATTTATATATTTTCTGGAGCAAAAAGAGGAAACTCGATAATATATTTTTGTTATACTTTTTTATTAGGCCACTATTGAATTAAGCTATATTTATTTTTATTAACAGCTATTTTCACTGTTCATTTCCAGAACACAAGAGACACCAGTAGCTAAGGCCATAAATCAGCCCATGACTGTATGTGCAATCATCATTGCTGTATTGGGCTCCTTCTCTTGCTCTCTTCCTTGCTGCATGTCACCTTCACACCAGTGCCACCAGCTCTCAATCACTCCCTGTGACAGAGTTCAGAGAGCACTTGCAGAGTCTTAAGTCTTCCTGGTGACAGTCCAAAGGGCTGCTGGAGCACTTGAGACAGACTTCCTTTTCCTTTCTCAGCTTTCATAATGAAAACTGCTTTTTTTCTGACCTCCAGGCCCTTAATATTTCTTTAGTGCTCTCCTAGCAATGGTGTCAGCTGGCAAACTGTTATGGCTCTGTTAGCCTGAAATTGTATGGGCTTATTTCTTCACAGACTTTCATCATAGCAAAATCTAAATGTAATTTATTATGTGATTCCCTCAACTCTACCAAATATTCAATGAGGGTAAAATGGAATAGCTCCACTAAATTTGGCACACCTACTGTTACTAAGGTCTGGCTCACAGAGATGGACTTCTTGTTAATATATATACTAGATTAACAGTTAAAATGCTCCAGCACATACTTACAAAAAGACCTTGCGTAACTCATTTAATCTGTTTGCTTCCACTTGCCTCACATAAAGTGGACATCATAATCTTTTCTTTCTTCTTGAGTGATTCATGATCGAGTCTACGATTCTTCTCTGCACTATTTAGATGTAGACGTCTTCAGAGGAAGGCTTGGAGTTTTATATTTCACTAGAACATCAAGGTCCTATCCCAGCAAGTATTTAGTTTCTGCTATGCTACACACACGAACTGACGTTTTAGCAGAAGCCCCTCTCTTTCATTCCGAGTATTCCAGAGAAAATGTAGCCACAAGGTACAAAGTGCTGAGATTCAAAGCTCTTTGGTTCAGAGCTGTACGGTTATTTACAGAGTAAGCTGTGTTTTTAGGGAAGAATTTATAGAATAGAAACAAAAAATACAGTTGCTGCTACTGGAATAAGAACCAAGCCTCATATACTGGATCGGCTTTGATTATGGTTTAAAGTCTGTCATAACCATCTCTTTCACATGTGAGCATTCTACATAGTCATGTTTACACATTGTTCACTTTGCACTTAATTTGCAAATTCTTTGGGAGAGGTAGCACATGAGGGTTTCTCATATTGTATCTTTCTACAAATAAAATGGCAAACTGTCTCCTTTAATATCTGGACAGCACTCCAGGATGTATCCTTCTGATAAAGGGAAAAAAAATCATTTGACCATGTTAACAAGAACAGTTTTCAAGAACTGGAGTTTATGTGTCATCAAAACAATCTCCTTCCCCGAGTCATGAAGTCCCACCAGGAATGGCGAGTTTAGAGAAAGCAGTGCAGCTCACCCTGTCCTCTGTGTCAGACAGGTACTGGTCCAGCTGAGCAGCCTGCTTAGACCATGCAATTTAATGGCTTTGTTTGGAAAACTGACCTTTGGCCTTTTGAAAGACAGTGAGTGAGTTATGGCCTTCCCATCTTTCAGCCACATGGCTGTCTCTTGCAAAGCCTGATCTGGACAGTGTATTCCAGCCAAATTTCAGGCCTTGCTTTCCAGTCTATGTGGCTGGCCAGTCTGACCCTGAGGCTTGCCTCAGAACTACCTTCAGCGTGTAGTGAGGACAACCCAATAGGTGTACAACACAGTACCACAGGGCTCCTTGAGGACTGCTGCATGGCAGCTGTCTCCAGCTCGCTCCATTTCTATGAATCCTATCCACAGCCCTTCTGAAAGATGCACTGTCCCTCCATCAAACGGTTATTTCTCAATAATTTGGGTGGTGCTTGCCTTGGCATGAAGAGACACATTCACATTTCATCTGGGCAGGAAATCTATATTCTGTATTATTCTTGTGTTAATAATACAGAGGGCTAAATCAAAGGTGAATTGATTTCCTGAAGCTGAACAGGCTTTTGGCGTTAGCACAGATACAGCCACAGTCAAAGAGCAGACCTTTCAATTTAGTTCTGCTGCTGTCAATGTAAATAAAATTGCTCATGAAGCAAATTGCAGCCAGTTATTGTCTGCACTCAGAACCATTATGTTCTTTGGAAATGATCATTTATGTTAGACAGAGGATTACGTTCCTGTGAAAGTGTGTAAGGCAAATGCAAAGCACAATTTACCTTGAAGGTCAGTTGAATATTACAATTGGCACTTACAGGTCATTATTATGCAGCTAAAATGATCCCAGGGAAGAAGCGATATTTGCGAAATGATACAAAAACAGAGATCATTGATTAGCTGATAAGGACCAAGAGAAAAAGCCACACTGGCCGTTAAGCCATATGACAGTGGAGGGCTGGAGGTTCAGTTTCAGCATAATTATCTGGCTTGCGTGGGCAGCACAAGGGTGTGGGGAAGCATTCCTGAGAGGACCTTGTGAGGAAGGGGGCAGATCCTCCTTGTGGTACCTCATATCAAGAGAAGGACTTAACTCCAATTTACATTTCATTAAAAGGTGGGGACTTGGTAGAGATGAGCAGTAATGAATGCAGGCAAGTAACAGTGCAGAGAAATGGCCATGCTGAGGACCCATCTGAATATCTGTGTGCATGTTTTTGTGAGCAAAGTTACTCTAACCTTAAGAGAATGATTGGCTGTCCATCCTGGGGCATGGCCTGCTCTTCTGCCTCCCGGGGAGAAGATCCAGTTATAGCTACCCACAGCCACAGGGCAGGCAGCTACACTGCTGTTAAATACTACTATTCTATTCGGGTACTATCTTTATACTGGTGCCTGTGACTGCATAAAGTTCAGTCACAGAAGTGCTGTTTAGCACTGAGCACACAGCACCTGAGCAGCGAGAGTTGGGGTACTGTGCCTCCAAATTTCTGTTGGAGACAGCCTGAGCTCAGCCTGGGTTCAGGATGCCAAATGATCCTATCCACCTGGGGAGCAAGCAGCACGGGTGTCCTTGCAGGAAGGGTCTTGAGCTGTATAGCCTGCGTGATGTGAATTGCATAACACTGCTGCAGAGGCAGAAGGGAGAGGTGGAGGTTGCTGAGCAAGCAACCCATAGAGAGACAGGTCCTATCCACATGGCAGTTCAGTTGTACTGGGTACCCTGAGGTCTTCCTCTTGGGTTCACTATCCGGGTTGCCCAAAGCTGAACCTCATCATCCCTTTGATGTAGGGTATGCAGAAGGGAAGCAGAAGTGGCCACAGTCCTGGCCATGAAGCTGTCCAGCAGTGTACAAGCAACCAGGCAGCTGCTGTGCTAGGTGCCGGGTCTCCAACTTGTGTTGGAGCTTTTAGATTCCAGTTTGGGGAGAAGTTTACATGGCCATGCCAGATTATCAATATGTGCAATGGTGTTTCAAGGAAGAGAGAGATTTAGATGTCACAAAAAAATTGTGTATGTGTTTAAAACAAACAAATGGCAATGGGGAATGAAAGCCTTGTTTTAGTATTACTTTCAGGAAACAATGTGTTGGACTGCAGCCATCCAGGTTCTTACTTTCTCTGCTTCATATTTCTTAAAATTTCTTTGAAAACATGAATTCCTGGCCTTTGTACCCATTAATATGGCTTGATAACAATAACAATGCATTTTGTGTATGTATGGTGGCACGGAATGGACTTTTGCTGGTTGGATTGCTGTCTTCAACACATTTTACATATGTCAGAAAAATACCATCAGGAAAATAATTGATTTCCATCACTGGCCCAGATCTATGGACTAGGTTTACTACGGAAACATGCTCTTCTTCCTCAGGTGTGTTTCATCATTTGTAGGCATTGGTAAAGGATTTTTCAGGGTCCTACAGACAAAGTAGTTAGTGTGTGCTGTGCTAGATCTGGAAGGGCTTGTTTTGAGCTCATGCTGGAGGCTATTCCCATTCAGCCTACCTGCAAATAACTGAAAAATCAATGGTAGTTTAATGCAATAATCCTATCATAGTTTTATGAGTGTTGGCTTAAAGACCATTGTAACCCATTGGATTGCTGTGGATTGAGCAGGTCTCTCACCTTCAGATAACACATTCTTCACCAGGGTACCTGCTATTTATTGTTGTCATGGCCCTCAAAGCTGAGAGCATGGTTCAGTGGTTAGCTAGCACTGAGAATGGAGCGGAGACTCACAGCCTTGGGATGAGCTCCCAGGCAGCTGGTGTCTGAGCAAGGAGGGTTCCAGAAGAAAGGACGTCACTCCCATCGAGAGCGAACGGTTGCAGAGAAGGGTGTATGCAGGGAGCTCTGCCAAGAGCTGTCTCTAAGCATGGTCCTCAGGGAGCAATTCCTTGCTGCTGGCTGGCACATGAGAATGGCACTTGCTGGATGTGCTTCTCCTGCCATAAGAGCCGGGGCTCAAAAGTTTCAAAGATGATCTGAAGCTTTTACTGGAGATCAACAGTGGCATTCTGTACAGTGATAATAGCTCTCTTAAAAGTGCCATACTACTTCAGAGTGAAAATAAAACTCCCAATGTCCCATCTTTATTGTCATCAGCTAATTACAAACCATCTTGTCCAACCATTTCAAAATCCTATGCTCAGCTGCTTTGTGCCTTCTGCAGTCATTTACAGCACAGCAAGGAGAGTCCGGGGGGCTCTGAATTGGTAACTGTTAACCTTGGTGTAGGCACCTCCAGAAAATGGGGGATGATGGACCTGGCTGTCAGTAGGAACCATCTAGAAGGCATGTCCTGGTGTCTTTTCCAGACTAATCAGATGAGATACTTCTATAACCACAGAGACTCCAGGAAGAGGCCCAATGTTTAATGGAAGTAGCACAGCTATGGCCTGCGCATATCAGTGGTCCCATGCTAATGGTTCATGAGAGAGAGAAGGGACTATATGTGGAGCTCTGAAGTATAAAACTGGTTTCTTTGCCTTCCAAGCTTACAGTGGGAGTCAAGATGGGAATTACTTAAAACACTGCTGGATACAGAAATACTAAAAAAAATCTGAGTAGATTATAAGTGAATGTCCTTTTTAATGGTGTTGTCTCTAATGAAATATAGCTCCCCCACCCCTGTCAAAAGCCTCCTTTTTCTGCCTGTTAACATCAGACAATCAATCTTGGCCCATCAGTTTCAGCAGCGTGCAACTCTCTCAGCTCGCTGGGAAAGACTTCCCTTTTTATTTCCTCTTTAATTAAACTCTGCTGCATGCTGCTTCACTTGCAAGGCTCAAAGATATATGGACATTGCTTCAAACAAACCTTTGGAGAGAAGAACATTAAAGACAGCCCTCTCTAGCGCTAATTTAAGTGGCCCAAAGCCACAGGTGAACCAGTGCACAGGCAACAGCAACAGCAATAAAAGAAGGAAATGATATGCAATTACTGGATTTGCAAATACTCCAGTGGGAATGAGCCATCTTAACACACAGTGCCACACTGCAAAAATTAACAAAACATTTTTTACAATTGCTAAGCAAGAGGGCACTTTGGAAAGAAGGGCCTGACAGCACATACATTTCAGTAGCTTCTTGTATTGGTATGAATGACTCAGTCAAGTTAGTAAGAGACAGAAAAAGACAAATGTTTTCCATCCAGTTTTGCTGTTGCCTACATCATAGTTCCTATAAGAACTGTGTTCCAAATGTCGTCAGAGGTGACTTTAAACAACTATTAACAGGAAGTGGTTGGACCATTCAGGTACACATTCAGGCACCTGCCTGATGATAATGCAGGTCTCTAGAGCATGTGAACAGGTCCCTAACCATTGTCTGCTTTACTTGCCATATGTGCCTAACCCACTAGCTTGCTCTTGTTCAAAAGATGCTGGTCCCCAAAATGGCCTGTTTATGAAAGTACACTGAACAGAAGTGGCTGGTTGTCCTCTGTCAAACACTTAAGGGTATCCTTGAAATGCTTCCACTTTCTCTGCTCTGTTTTGTTTTGTAGGCACCGCTTGGGTATTCAGCTGTTGACCATATAAACTATGCCTTCTGCCTTGCATCTGCACCATCATTAGGAAAGCTGGTAGACATAACCGCCCACCAAGATTTCACAGCATTACCTATTTTTAGAACTTGAATATTTGCTGGTATGGTAGGTAAGGCTGAATAATTATAAATTTAAGCAGAGGGTAAACCTACGCTACAGTGTTTTCTGGCTCCCTGACCCAATGCCCTGGATCACGGATTGTTTCTCCCATGGCACTGCCTAAAGACTCTCACGATACATGACATGCTGTACATCAACACAGAAAGACAGACACTGCCACAGAGAATTTGTCATCTAAATAGACAAGCAAATAATCCTATGAGTGGTAGTGCTTAGGAGATGGGTCCTTGGCTGTTTCCTGTGCAGATTCTTCCCTGTTAATAATATATTTGAGCTGGTGCTACTATATTTTCCTGAGGGGAACACTTGGGGTTTTCCATCCAGCTGCCTATTTTCATTACACTGGGAACTCAGTGTCCCTGAGACCTTTGTCCTTCAACAAATTTGGTTGAAACAGGTGAAGAGATTACAAAATCTGCTGCAGAAAGGCTAACAGACACATGGTGCGACTGCAATGATATTATTTCCTTAGGAGATCAGGCTGAACAACATGTAAGAAATTACTGTTGTAATCCTTACTGTTAGATGGGGTATGGAAGCAAAGAGCAATGCAATGACTACTTTGAAAGGGTTTGAAATACAAAAAAACCCAGCTTGCACTGTGAATTCTCATGTTACAGCTGTGTTCCTCAGAAATGCTGCATTTTTTCTGGGCTGCTTATGAAAATCCTTTTGCTCTAGAAAGTATCTGGTGATTCAGATTATGTTATATCTACCTGTTAGGAATAAAGCAGAAGGGGATTCTAAGAAAAAGACCAAAGGCACAATCCATAAATCAAGAAGTGAAACAAAAATGGAACCTGCTGCTGATAGAATTTCTATTGATTTATTTGAACAGTCCCAGTATGAATAATAACTTAATCTGTCTCAAGACTCTCTCCCCACAGCACACTGATTTACAGCGGCCATCCATCTCTCTTCATAATTAGCAGACTCTGACAGTATTTATTCTTCTCTGCTCACCTTCATTACCATTAAAATTTAGACTTCCTCCCTGCTCTGCAGCAGCCAATGTTCACACTGCCTGGTGTGCTGGGATTACCCAGCAGCTTGATTTGTGGAGGTGTCTTCTCATACCCCACTTCAGTTTCACTGGCAGTTAGAGTCAGTGGCTTGCAGGAGAAGACTTTTCTAGGAATACAGCAGCAATCAGCACTGCTTTCGTACTGAGTGGCAAAAGCAATCGGGCTATAATGCTGAAAGTTAAGACATGCAGCAGCCAGTTCTCATCTGCCCCCTCAATGTACCATGGAGAAAAAGAAACAAAGGGAACCTAGCTGGCCAGTTGATCAATTAGTGGAGTAAGTCAGGATCCTAAACCTCCCATGCAGCTAGGGGCATGGATTGGCCCTGGACTGGTATTCCTGGCAGAGTAGGTCAAGGAGTGTATGGGCTGCGGGGAACTAGGCTGCTAGCCCTCTTCTAGAGTACTAAATGCTTAGGGAAACTGGAAATCCATGCTATCTGTGTCACATTTATTTGGTGGCACTGATCCCTAGTTGTCAGAAACATGCAGCTGAGTGGGACTGTGGGACACAAGTGTGAAAGAGACCCAAAATAAGAGACACAATCACTTTAGGAATATGTAATGCTACTGTAGGATCTCAGCTTCCCTTGTTATAAGTGACTTTCTTTGACTTCAGGTTCATTTCCAGTCTAAACTTTAGGGAACTCAGGTCTACTACATCACAGAAGGGTATGCCAAATTTATTTGAAGCATAAGAAGCAAAAATGAGAATACGTCCTTTAAATTCAGAGATATTTCTTAAACATCTGAATCCAAGATCAGAAAATCATCTTCTACGTCAGCATAATTGTACTGATGACAGAGTAATACCATCAGATAATTTGATCCTAGAGTCAATTTGATAAAGAGATAAAGCAGCTAGAAAGAAATCCAGTATCTGCCTCTTCTTGGAGAGATGACTTTCCAGAATCTTAGATGGGCTTGAAGTTTCATAGCCAACCTACTTACACATATATTGCTTATTAATATGGTAAATCAAGAGACAATGTTAGGCATTTAACTGATGTGCAAGATATTTGCTGAAGTGAAATTAATTAAATAGCAATTGGCAGATATATTTATGTCACCATTTTTGGTTATTAGCTGAAATTTAATTAGGTTGCTTATGGCAACATGTTAAGAAATTTCTGAACAGGTTTATTGGACATACAAATGCAGTCTTTCATTTAAACTAAAATTTTTGGGGTCCAGAGCTACCTCTTTCTGTCTGTGGAATGCTATTGGTTCAAGATGGTCTTAGTGGTAGACAGACAAATCTGACTTTAGGTGCTCCGAAACATTTTGCTCACTTTTCTTTACCTTAGTAGGAACTGTTAGAAGGTGGCAGGGAAGTATCTCAGAGGATACACACTAAATCCATTCAAAACTGCAAACTATAGTCTCTTCACAAGCATTTTCTAAGTCAGAAGAAGGACCAAAGTCAAATGCATCATTTATTGCAAATTCTTCTTTCTGCCTGAATGCCTGTGTCCATTTTTTGGATATGGAGACAGAATAGAGAGGCAAAAATGAAGTGCCTGGCTCACCCTGTCAGCACGCAGCTGACATGATGATGAAATTTCACTTTCTTTTCCCTGAGTGTCCACCTTAATCACAGGCCCATTTGTCCCAGCTTCATTGAGAAGCTGATTGCTCATGAATGTCACCCAGCCCGAGTGTCCTATTGAGCAGCTCATCACATGTGCTTATTTAGATAAACAAAAATAACTGAGAGCAGCAGAATGAATGAAATCTCATTTGCAGAGCTTTGCAACTTGTGACTGAGCTCTCCGGTGCTGAGGAAAGGGCATGCTTATCCTGCAGTGCTTTCCTCAGTGAGGACACCCATAGGCTCTTCCTCTTTTACATGGCTGTGTTTTTTCCTGGAACTTGTAGTTTTAAGTGGGGCACGTCTGCAGCACAATTTGGAGACCAGTTATTTATGGGTCTAAATACGGCTGCTGCTTTGTCCAGGCCTTCAGCACAAGAGTCATTTACAGAATCAGTGCTCTTTATCTTTGTATCTGAACAAGTTTAACACCATGGGTCCTCTCTTAAACATCAGTTAGATTCCTTGCCTCATTATTCTAACATGCTTCTCTCTTTAGTTGTGTTTACCAGGAGAACTGAAATAGAAGATGGACCCCTTACTGATTTGTGGTTGTACCTAAAGACCTTTGCTATTTGGCGTATAGTCTTGATAAGGGAACTCACAGAAAGCTATTATGGAGTAGTTTATATCAAGGGTCAATGTCCTTTATAGTACCACCTCTGAAAAACCTCTTCATTCAATTGCCCTGTCAGCCAGCAATAACTGCCTCCACTGATTTGTGGCAAAGCCAACAGAAAGAATAAGTACTTCCTCTCTGTTGGTGCATGTGAGGAGAATTTTTAATGGCTGCAGGGAACACCTTTTCTAGTGAATGTGTTATTTTGCCCAGCAGGAACTGCAGAAAAGGTGTGTGTGTAAAGAAAAGTCCCTCCTTGAAGACTGCCCTTTGCAAACATGGCCCTTACAACAGCAAACAAAAAGAAAAAAAAGCCTGGGGGAGGATGGGCTTTTGCAGTGGCACACAGACCAGCTGAAAGGAGAGGTGATAAATGCAGGATATAAAAGGACACAATGCGACAACAGCACACTGACGTACCATCACCCACTGTTCGGAAAGTCTCAGCAACATCTGGATCTAAAGTGGACTGTGCATTTGCCTTACCTTTGAACTCCCTGGCTTTTTTGCAGCTTCAATATTTCTTGAGCAGTAAATGAACAAGTTTAAGAGGGCTTTTTATAGAACCCCTCAAGAAGTGAGCAAGAGTCTGCGGAAGAAGACTGAAAGCATGGTGCAGATTTTAAGGTGTAGAATAAAACCATATGCTCCTTTTCAGTAGACACGGAGAATGCTGTAGTCAGGTCTCTTGGGAAGATTTATTTTTGTGTTCCTTTGTGACAGACACGTTAGTGGGAGGAAGAAAAATAAAAGGAAATTCAGATATATTATGAATTCTGACATCTCAGTTGTGAGGGGGCCTTTAGATAATTCAGATCCAGACCCCTGTTTGTGTGAGTGGATAACCTCTGCCAATTGCTTGTGGTGCAATGATAATATATTTTTTGTAGTTCATCGTGGACACAACCAGACATGACTATAGCATTTTGCATGTGGTTTTATGCCTCCCAAGCAGTCACAGAGGACACTAAAGAAAGCTGCCTGAGTTAAAATCCTCCCCACCGCCAAGTCCCCCTTACTACTCACATCACACTCATCTGAATACCTGTTCAGGGTTACAGCTGTCTGTTCAAAACTTTTCAGAGGAAAGAAATAAATACCCTTATCTTAGAGCACTGCAAATTTTTGAGTTATTATCCAAAGAGAAAAACGCAAACAACCTCCCCGCAAAACACATACAAAACAAAATGTATTTCAATTCTAAGTGGATTAAAAAAAGAAAAAATTCTGCCAGAAACAAACACTTAATAAAACAACTATATATTAGCCTAGAATATATTTCAGGGCTTGATATTCTTTTCTTTAAACCTATTTTGAAGTTTTTTATTAAGAGAAATCTGGAATAACAAACTTGCTTTGAAATGGAGCATAGAAATTCCCCATGAAAAAAGCCACTGAAATGCTTTGACCTTTTATGAATTAGAAACAATGATAAGGCAAAAACCCTACAAATCCACAAAATCTTTCAGTCAACCCAAATGTGCATTTTCTTCATCAAAAACCCCATTGCCCTGCTCTCTTGCTTCAGTGAAGGGGCTGTACCACTGGCTTCTCCTGACCTCTCCATTAAAACTGCTTGACTAATGCAAAAGGAAGACAAGTAAAGACTTTAACTACACATAGCGCTTCTCCTCTCACAGTGGCAGTGTCCCTCTTTTTCTTTAGGCACAGTGACCTTTTCCACTTCGGGAATAAAGGAAATAAATAGATTCATTTCAGAGAACTGCATTCAGGCTCTTTCAGCATTTAACAGCCGGTGTTGTATTGGCCATCATTTTCTTCTTGTGCTTATACTTGCTGGCACTGGCTTACAGCATCCTCATGTTTGTCAAATTTGCTCATCTACCCCAGTTTGCTCCCAAATATAGCCAGAGCCTAGAAGGAAATTACTAAGTGATTCTTTAAGTGCTGCTTGTCTCTATGCATTCAGGGATCTGTCACAAAAGCAGTCCCATAAATCTGACATTCAGAAATCAGTGCGCTAAAGGAGATTTTGCAAGAAACAGGCTTGCTTTCTGCCAGGAACAAGCTGATGGGAACTAGAAGCATCCTATGCATTTCAGAGGATTCTGGTTTTTTCTTAATTATTTGAGGCCCAAACTTTGCTGCTACATTGCTAGCTTAGTTTTCCCAAGTTACTGGCACTACCCCCTACTTACCTATGTCTTGCCAGCAAGTCATTTCTTAAGTATTTTGAAGTGAGAGGCTTAGAAAATGGTGATAGGAGATAGTTGATAGAAATAATGACTAAGAACAGTTGAGAGATCAGACAGGGTTCCTCAAAGTATTAAAATCCAAGATAGCAGCTGTACATTAGAAGAAGCCAGTGAAGATGTTTCCAGCTGAATAAGGAATGTATGACAGAGCTTCGAGTCTGTGCGTGAAGGAAGTATTCATCAGATCTCTAACAATCTTTTAATAATTTCCAATTGTTTTGTTTTTTCTGCCTGAAGTATTTTTTAGCCAAGCTGATTTTCCTTTTCAAGAAAGGATCACAGCAAAGAAAGAACAAACAGAAAGAAGGTTCGTATGAAAGACAGATAGAAAACAATTCCACCTAGGAATATAAGAGAAAAATGCACAAAATGACACTGTTCTCCCTTGCAAATGATTCAGTACAAAGCATTTGAAGCCCTTGAGGTGCTGGAAGATGGGAGAGTCCTTGGAGGAAGTATTATTACATATCCTCTCCCTTAGAAATCTGCTTTTGGTCTGAGGCAAGGAGGCAGGATATGGGGCTAGATAGACTCGATTCATCACTGTGTGCAGCAATTTTCTGTGTCAATTGCTCTTCAGCAGACAGGGATATTTAGAAGCACAGTGAGAAAGGGAAAAAAGCCATATTAATGCTGCAAAATAGCACTATAAGTATTTTGAATGTAAAAAAAAAAGGAAGGAAAAAAGCAAAACTTTATTTGTGCATTTGCACTTCAAAATAACAGGTTAGGGAATGGACTTGAAAGATAGATATTAGTTTAAGGATAAAGCCAAGTCATTGATTTGACTCATTTAGCTACAAAAACTAAATATCCACATGTTCTATATTACACTGAAAAGAAATTTTATCGCTGCATATGAGTCTCTCACTTGCTACTAACCTAGATGCCCAACCACATAGCCCTGAGATGGGTTTGTATACTCCTCTCACCCCTCAGTTCATGACTAGCTTGGTTCCAACCGCTGTAAATATTTGAAAGGTGAGACCCTCTCCTCTTGCTGCATTTGCATCATAAAATCAAGGCGGCCTTGGCAGGAGCAATGTATCTCCTTTGGCTTATAAGGGGCATGGACGGGCATAAAAGAGATTATCACCATAAAAGCATTATTACCATATTGCTTTTCAAGGCCATTTCAAAGGGTGCCACGCAGAAGTGAACCCACTATGAAAGACTGGATGAGTTATTGGTACAGCCACCACATCTGAGAAAAGCAGAGTAGTGGCAGCACACAAGGGAAAATTACAGTGCAATGGTCAAAATATTCACGGAGGCAGAGAGGTTGTAGGATAATTTACAGGCCAGGCTGGGCTTTCTGTACTCTCTCTTAATGGACGAGACATCATCGACAGCAGGCAGTACAGATGGACCAGTACTCGTGGTGATCTGTTGTTAGACGCCATGACCTGCGTGCAATGTCTGGTTACAAGAGCAAATCCAGGGAGATGGAGGAGCATCACCGTTGCACTCATCAAAAGCCAACGGGAAGACACAGTCCTTGGGCAGTGGATCACTGCCCTTGACCTTCCCCATCACATGCCTGAGGCCACGTCTGCTGCATGCTCTGGCCCCCCCATCATAGTTTAAAGGAAGCCAGTTCACGATGCACAGAAATTTCCTCAGTATCCTATGAATCCCCTATGGTTACTCATGCCAGAAACATGAAAACTTGCTACAGATTTTTACTATCCAAATGTTACCACAATGGCTTTTTAGTTTTGGTTTCAGACCTGAAAAGTTTTGGAAAGCACTGAGTTACCATCAAGTAGGAGGGTCGGCTGAGAAAAGTGAAAACAGTGAGCGAGGGAAGGGAAACCACCCATCACATAAAACCTATTCTGGTGTTTTACTCTGGGTTATTTTACTTGTTTTATTTCATGTTGAGAATCATAAAACTGTAAGGCGGAAACCTGAAATCCCATTTGTCTCCCAAATAAATCCTGCTCTGCTATAGTGGCTGATCTAGCAGCTAATTAAGTGGTTATGATAGTCTCCCCAGCTCCTTTTCCTTTTTTGTACTGTGATCTCCAGCCCACAGCATGGCAAAGATTAGAGCTTCTCTGTCTTAAAAATCAAAACACGGAGACTGTATTTCTGATTGAAACATTAAATATACACAAGATCTAGATGCCTTTTCAGTCTCAGCCACTACTTCAGCCAATCTAGGCACTTTTCCTCTCAACATTTCATACCAGGGTTACTAAATAATAGTTTAGAAATAGAGTTGCTTGAGGGATTTTACACACAAACTGGCCAGTGAACAAACAGCAGAAAATTAAGTCACTTCTCTGCAGAGACAGAGGTGGGCACACGGTGAATGTTTGGATCTTGATGCAATGGCCTCTAAAGCTTTTATTCTGATTTCCCTGTTTGTTCCTTGAGAAACATTCGCTGCATCCACAAAAGGTGGAGTTTAAGTTGTAGGGGGCAGTGCAAGGTTTATTATTCACCACAGACAGCCTCTGAGGGGTGGCACAGAGGTGAACTTCTGCCATTTCCATTCCTTGATTTGCTTCAGGGATGCAACTCCTGATTTCCATCCATGTGAGATCGAAACTGCTCCCTCAATGGCAAGCAGGAGCAGGTCAGCCAGCAGGATTGCTACGAGGTGCCAAATAACGCCCCAGGAACCCCTGGCCGTGCATGTTATGAGGCTTCTGGCAATGAGAGGGAAATGAAACAGTATGTTCGTTTTTAAGAAAATATGTTGGCCTCTCTGCTGAGAAGCTGAAGTAAGGTTAAAAAAAAAAAAAGCTTAGCGGTACCTGCTGAAACTAAGGTAAAACACAAGAAATCCTGTAACCACAATGGTCTCATTTAAACAAACACTGTGGTGTTTTTTTAGACAAAAGGGGAAAGAAAAGAAAAGCAATCTCTCTGAAAAGCAAACCTTTCCTAGGTTGAATTCCAGAGAAGCCATCTCAAAAATCTTGTACTAAGATAAAAAAAGAAAGAAAATCAAAAAGCCTGAATATTCCTGCTAACTTAGGAGACAGATAAACCAGTAGCATTTTGCCTGCTTTAGAGAGAACCAAGCACCACCCACATCACCCTCCAAAGTTTGCTCTGAGAAGAAGTGGCTTTTGGTCCTACCACTTTTTCTAGGTTCCTGGAATGAAGGAGGAGGGTGGGGCTGGGTCATGCCCATCCTCAGTCACAATTTACTGGTCTCTACCCCTGGTTATACTGAGAAGCCTTTGTGCTTTTCAGGGCATACTCAGGTGCCTCAAAACTATTTACTGTTCCTCAGATACTGATTTTTTTAGTGCTGAGACTGAAAAGCTACATTTTCAGAAAAGGCCTGTGCCACAATTCTGAATTTCTTGCTTGGCCACTGAATTTCACTCCAAAATAATGTTTGGCTGTGCAAAATAAACACACCTGGAGGTCTTTCGCTGTTTTTGTCCCCTTCTTACCCACTTTGAAGAGAACATTCTTTATGCTCTCAAACAAAATAATAATCAGTAATGACAGTGTTTTGAGTGTCAGCTGATTGGCACTCTCATTTGGGGGAAAAAAGGTATCTAGGATTGTTCAGGAACTACGCTCCAAGCTCAACAAGGCTCTGATCTGCAGGCTGCTGCAGCAATCACACCAATTGAATTGAATTTGACCTTTGTTTACTGGCGTGGCAGGATCCCCTGCATCTCTGCCGTATTTTGCACAGCAGGAGGTCAGTGTGGACTTTCCACGGTCAATCTTGCTGCTGAAGACCAATGGCTCTCCCGCTGGGAGGTGTCACAAGTCATCTAGTCAACTTTGTAGCAATGCAAACTTGTCAACTGTTGAGGGGGCTCTAGCAGTTTAAATGCATTTTACCAGTGAAGACCCTCACTGCCTCAAATTCATTTACTTCTCTGCAGGGGGTAATGAGGAGAAAGAGGCTGAGACAGATGGAGGTGAAAGAATCTGTGAAAATGTCAATCCTCCTATCAAAAAGGCAACAGGAGTGCAAAATATCTCCTGGAAGTACATAGCAGTGGGCTAAACCTGCAGTCTCAGATCTCAGCACACCAGGCTGCTAGGGAAATTGGAATCTGACCTGAATTAATCTCTAAAGCAGAGGAAAAGGCTGTGCAAGGCATTTAGGGCTTGTCTTTGCACCCTCTAGAGTTCACCGCTGATTAACTTAATAGCAGTAGAAAAAGGCTCACAGTTCATTAGAGCTCAGTTTTAAAAGTAGATCTAAAAATACGGTCAGCACTGATATATTGAGGAAAAATGTTGGGGAGTGAGGACTGATGGACCAGGAAGGGCTGTCATTATGGGACATGTACGAATGTGGGGCACGGCATAAGGAGCTTGCAGCCATGTGAACCCAGGTCACCTGGAACTGGCTGTCTGAAAGAAGGAGAGCTGCGTAAGAGTAGCATTTCGCTGGCATCAGCAAGCCCTGCCTTGTGGCTTATTGGTGGTAAATAGCTTCACCCAATCAGCCTATTAATTAATAATGCTAGTCTGGTCATGGGACAAGCTTAGATATCTTTGCATTGACCTCCACTGCACAGCAGACAAATTGAGAGGAGATCAGCTGTGCTCCTGACTGAGTTCATACATATCAAAAGGGCTTTACCAATGAGATCAGTATTTTACAGATGGGGAAACTGAGGCATAGAGCAATAAGGTACTTTCCAGCGGAGCAGTGTCAAAGCCAAGACTTGAATGGAGGTTCCTATGTCCTGGCCCAACTTTCTAAGAATGACTCTGCTCCCTAAAATGAGCGTGCATTAGAACATGAGGTTCTTTCCAGATCATGCTCTGGGGTAGGAGGAGTTGAATTCTTCCCTGAGGTGGCTGGGATATTTGAGATAGCCACACAAAACAGCTGAGAAGTGAAAGACCTTGGTGTCTAGGGACAACATTGCTAGACAGATAGGCAGTCCCCTGGGTTCTGTGGCCCCAGTTAAGTATTTCACAATATGTTTCAATTTGGCATAGCAATAACTAGTGGGTTTTTTTGCTATTATTGTTATTCTTATTATTTGCTCCACTACACTTACATTTTCTGCATGTTTTGGTTTCAGGTTGTTTTATGGCCTTAGCAAAATACTATATCACATTTTCAATTTTAAGCATGTGCTCTGGATATACGACAACCTTAAAAGCATTAAACTTTGTCTTTAAAGTTAAGCAGGTGCCTAACTAAACAGAGATAGACTCACATGCGTGCAAAATGTTTAGCAAGTGTTTAACTGCTTTGCCAAAGCAAGACCTACAGAAATGAGAATAAAGATGTGAAACCTTAGGTATCAGTTCAATACGAATCATTCCACTGTGCAGAGGAATGTACCAAGAGCTGTGTTTCATCATGAGCATTTATTAGACATGCCCAGTCTCAAGCACCAAGTAGGAGATTTACTCCCTCACTGTCCCCTGCAGCCAAGTCTGGATCATGTGCCTCACTCCGCGCAGTTCGGCAGCCAGCCCCTGGCTCTTTGTGGCTTGAGAGTCATCTTGTGGTCCACTGGGTTTGGCTTTTGTGGTCCTGAAGTGGGGGAGGTCACGATGCCTGTTAAACAGGGCATCCTCTTCAAAGAAACTGTTAGAAGTTGATCTCAATTCACCCTAGGCCTTCTGCTCTCACAGGATGCAGCAAGGACTATGTTTTGGGAAAGGCAGAAGTCCATTAAAGAACCAAATTCTTTAGGAAAAGCTGAGTTACACCAACCAAGGATAGCATCCTGAGTTTGAAATCAAGCTGTAACCAGGGACTAATTGACTCAAGTTGTACTGGCTTCAGCTTGGGGCCCTGCAGCCCAGTTGGGTGAATCTGCTCTGGAGGAGCCTTTTCCTGAAAAAAAGGCCTCATTTGAGGCTTTATTCAATAAATGGTTGAAATATTTCTCCATTTAATGATGGCGAAAATTGAAGGTGTCCAGTACATCAGTTGTAACTGCGTTTGGTGCTGAGACAATGAACCTAGTTACGATTCAATTTGCACTTCCCCTTTGTTCCCCCTTTCCAGTAATAAATAGTTTAATTACCAGTTTCAAAGACTCAGTGGAATTTGTCAGCTTGCAGAAATTGTAGTGATGCCAGAAAGAAGCGCAGCTCCGTTTTTTTTTTTCCACATGAAAGTATTTATTCTTTTACAGCAAGCGCTAAGCAATCTCCCGGCTTGGACTATCGCACTGTGGCCTTTCCACCCCTCACTGGAGGGGGCAGGAGCTGATAGGAGCGGGCGCATCTGCTGAGTGTTGTGAACACGAGCTTCCCACAGTGAAGCCTAATACGTATCTGTGGCTGTGTGCCAGCTTCTCCTCTGCCCCCCGACCTCACAGGCGAATGCAGCTCAGCACCCAACCTGTCCGATCCACCGTGAGGGCGAGGAGCTGAGGAGAGGTTGCCCTTTCCCACCACAGCTGGAGCTTTGCCACTTAACAGGGTCCCACATTTGAGCCCTCCCCAGCTGACTAGTACCAGAATTTACTCTATAAACTGCCCATTGCCAAAAGCTGCAAACCCTACACCCCGAACCCACTCAGCCACAGCCGGATCCAGACTTGTTGGCCTTAGCAGAGGGGCCGATGGCCCCATGTGTGATGGAGCTGAGATGGCCCCTTCACTCCTAGCGCGGATCTCTACAGCACAGAGATGAGGTCTGCTAGGATGTCAGGACAAAACACTCATTTGTTACCTGCGTTTAAAGTGTTGAGTCGATTGTGAGGGAACATCAGCTTCGAAATTTTCACAGCTTGGAGCAGAAGCTGTCAAACAAGCTAGCTGCATATATGGTTGTTGACTGGAGTATATATTTCAGTCCCAATTAACATGAACATTGGTGTTAGGATTTCTTTGTTTATTTATTAAGGATGCTGAAATGAACCGGATTGGTACAGGATATCAGTGTTGTGCTCCTGTTGCCACTATGTTATTCATCAAGATTTCCTGTAAACAGCAGTGACTGCTGGTTCTCTGAGTCAAAGATACTGGAAGCACAAACCCAAATGGCACCTTGCTGTGTAAATGATGAGTGCATTATAAATAGATAGTAGTGCCCATCTATTCAATTGTACTGTATGCCACTCCAAAACTGCAAGTGCCTTAAAAATATGGGTAGAGAGTGTGGTGATTTTTAAAAAATAAAACATGAGGAGATGTTGCAGAGTATGGAATGAACACAGCACAGTTTCTGTTTTGTAGCTTTTAAACTCCTGCTCCTCTTCTCGGAGCAGGAATTACACAGTCCCCATTTCCTCAAGGAAGTAATGTGCTGACTGGGATTATTACTCAAGATAGCTCACTCAAATTTAACAACCTCATCACTGAAGGACAAAGAAAGGGCAGGACTTATCCCAGTCACCTGGGAAATCTGTGGCAGAATCAGAGCAGATCCTCATCCCTTGAGCCCTGCACTTTACTGCACAAAAACTACTTGTGTTTGAAAGGCATTTGCATCCTTTTTCTGTCCCTGCCAAGTCCTGCTCACAAAACAATTAAAATTACACCTCCTCCTTTGAAACTCAAGAAGAAACAAACCAAAGCAATCCCCTTCTCTTTACAAACATTTTCCCTGCTTCCAGGAAGGCTTACAAGCAGCATTCAGTTGAAACAACTTTGGGAAGACTCATAATTAGGATGCAGTGTCATCGTGCTACACGTTGGAGGCTGAGCTCTGTGTTTAACAAGACAGATCACAGCTTAACAAGCGCAGTTCTTGTGAGTTGCTGATAACAGTGAACACTAGGGTTACTCACTTTCTCTCAGTCTTTTTCTCATTCCTTTCATCCCTTCAACCACCCATCTACCTATTCCTTGTTCAGCAGAATATTTGAAGCTGGCATAACAGAATTAATGTATTTGGCCCAGATGGGAAGTAAAGAATGTTTCCTAATGGAATACAATGGATTTGTAACCATTTTTCATAATTAAAAATCCTAAAGGGCCTTAATGTGCATGCCAAATGCATTTTCTCATAACCTTCCAGTCCCTCCTTGCTCTGCAGAGACTCTATTCTGGCTTGTCACTCCTCTGTAAAGCAAAATGCTTCCATAAGCTTTTATTCATTACCAAAATAATAGCTGAAAAGCAAAACAAGAGGTATCATTACAATCTTCACAGCAGAGTGCAGAAGCTCTCTGCAGTCTAATGGCTCCTGCAATTACATTTAGACTGAACCCACTAATGAAGCCGCAGCCCCTTTCTCGAGTGCTGTGTTGTGGGCACTTACTGACAGGCACAGAGGGACTCATCAATGTGCTGTGACCCAGGCTCGACTGAAGATTATAGTTTGCACAAGTGAGAAAAGTAAAGCCTAAATGGAGGAGCGTTTGCCCATATTTTGCTCATGATGTTTGAAAAGCATCTTCACTGGACTGGTAGCCAGCTGGTGGGGAGTGACACAAGTTACCCAACATTTCTCCTTAACTGAACATTACCATTGTAACTTGCTATTTGTGTTACAATAGTGCCTAGAAACCTTTGCTAGGACTTGGTCCCAAGCACAAAGTGCTTTCTATATTTCAAAGTAAGAAGCAGATTCTGTTCTAATGAGCTGCCAGTCTCAAGGGACCTGACAGGGAAACATATTGGAAAGGTCCTCTTCATTATACAGGAGAATTGGAGCCCAGGAGCTCAAATGTCACACACAAGATGCTATGGCGGATCTGGGAGGAGAACCCATTTCTTCTGATTTTAGATGAACCCCTTCACTGCAGTCAGCATTACTCTGTCAAACAGGTGGAAACATTGTCCTTTAAAGAATAAATAGTGCTTAGGGAAATAAAGTATGAGTGAAACCCAAGTTATCAGTTTGGAGAGATGGAGAAAGGATTCATAGACATGAAGATGCTGCATAACAAATCAGTCCTTCCCTTTGGGCTTGTGTGTTTGAGATCTGGATGGTACCTGAGCATCTTAGACACTGGAGACAAAGATAAGGGAAAAAAGCTGTCAGCCCCTCAGTTCAACAGCCTGTTAATCAAGGTGCAGAGTGGGGAGTGGCTGCACAGAGGAGGGTGTCTATTACCTTGTTGCTACATCTGGCTTCCCACTGAAGCCTGCTGCATGCCTGCTGCTTCAGTAAAGGTTAACTCATGCTGGGGAGTTTTAATTGTCTATTATCTACCCAGAGGAAATTAACTACCTTAAATAGACCAAAGCTAAAAGCTTAATTTCCTGGCTTTTCTTAGAATGTTTTTGAAGGAAATTTGCACATTAGTCAAACCTGGCAACGAAGAAAAGAAACATGATGTCAGTGATATACTCTTTGACAAAGGAGACCCTCGGTTACACTGCAATGAATCTAAATAAAGTCAGGTAGAGTATCACTGACTACTACACTTCAATTATTATTATAGTGATTGATAATGTGGTTGCTCAGCTAACGTGGTGGTGTGCGTGGTCCAAAGGTCAGCAGCACAGCTGGTGAGATGGAAAACCATGCTGTTGTGATGTGATGGGCTGATGCCTCATGGTCTGATCTGCAGCTCTTGTAAATCAAGATTGATGTACACTACAGTGCTCGGTGCCTGGGCTGTTCTGCATGCAGCAGCTTTGCAGGATTAGTCTGCAGTTTGCCCAGCTTCAGCCTTTTCAACAGAGGTTGCTAACTTGTACTGACATGGCCACTTCAGTTTGGTGGTACAGCTAACCCCACTCACATCTGATTCCTTCTCTTAGTTTTAAGTGGAATTTAAATTTCAGAAGAGAAATAGGATACATTTATTCATTTCTGTAAGAAAACTAGTAATGTAAGAAATCCTTTTGTAGAGATATGAACAGTTTTACCCACTCCGGAGGAATACAAAGTGATTTAATAAGTCATTTGGAGAGGTGAACGGTGTGGTGATGTTTCTTATAGTTCACTCACTGAAGTATCATGGGCAGAACAGAATGAGATGGAGGACCTGAGATGAACGTCAGATAGCCTGTAGCCGTGAAGGAAACAAACGGTATATTAAAACAGCTGGTGCTAAACACACCTTTCAGTGCTGATGAACTTCTCTGGCTGTTTTATTCCAACAGTTCAGCACCCTTATATTTACAGATTTAGCCAGTGACCAAAAGCATGAAGTTGGAGTAATGAGTGTGCAGCATAATGGAAGAACAGCAAATGGGTGTTTGCTGTCAAAAGAAAATAAAGGAGCTCTGTTTTCTTCTATTCCCACAACTATGGCTATCATATCAAAGTGTAACCATGTGCTTGGGCTGCGGGAATTGATTTCATCCAAGCTGAGAAGAGAAGCAGAAGAGACACATGGATTTTGCTGAAATTGCTGAATGCAGGGCAGAACAAGGCACTTTGAAAGAATGGAGGACTGGAAACTTTTGCCTCAGTAACAGGTGTAATTATCACCTTCCTATTTATCATACCATAGCCAGTAACAGAAATATGAATTAAGATTTGTCCCTGAGTTTGATCTGCCTTGTGGTAAAACGTCTAGATGTGTCATGTGTAGTTACATTACACAGATGAACCTTTTCTTTTGCTTCTCAAATTTCCCCTCTGGCTGTTTTGAGACCTCATACGTTTGGGGCAAGCTTTCTTCTGGTACTAAATTATTCAGACTGAAATCACATAAAAATAGAAGATTAGACAGTTTTAAAGGCAACTAGAAATCTGAATTCCATTTTTATTTATTATCAAATAGGGAACAAATTTGAAGCTGCTTTACGGCATTGTCCTATAAATATTGACTAAAGTATTGCTGTACAAGGAAGCATGTAAATTATTATTCAGTCCTCTAAAGACAAAAAGGGAGAATCTTTCATTCATTTCTTCGTATTACTAGTATCCTAGAAGTCATTCATTCTAGGAAGAAGAGACATCTTACAGGTAATTTACTGTATTTGTGCCTTCTGTCCCATGGGCTATAATGCAAGAATAAGTGTCAGCTACTGCTTTCAGTCTTCATTTCTCTTAGATTACTCCATCTTCCTTCTCTGAGGTACTCTTCAATGATCGTTATACCAGTTTGGCTCCCTGCAGAAAGCTTGAATGCTATCACTTGCAATAAAGGCCTTGGCTGGCTCCTTCACTTGAGAGTCTTTTCTGATCCTGGAAGTGAAAGGAGAAGCCAAGAGGAGAAGTTTTGCCTCTACTGCATCTTCTTAAAATGGAGACACACAGCTGACACCCATCTGGATTCTCAAGCAGGAGAGGGACACTGTGACAAAGAAACAGGCCTTGGTTATCATGGACAGTTGCAGCACACAGAGATGGGCTGATGGAAGAAAGACCTGATTTCTGAATTTTGGCTGTGGAGGAGTAGTTATTCCTCTAATCCTCTTTCTATAAAAAGACAAGGAGTGAGTCTCTTCAGATGCTTCCATTTATATGCAGCCCACATATCCTCTCTAAACATATCATAAATACGTAACATACAATACATATCATATCACTGGGCTCCCAGGCACTAAAAAGCCTAAAATTTGGCATCAGTATTAGGTCAGGAAATGCCCTTCACTTCCTGGGTGAGGTATTGTGGTTGTTCCCATTCACATTGAATTCATCAGGTGGGCAGTGACTTCTGTTAATAAACTGGACACAAAACCATTTGCAAGGTCATGGCAGTAAAAAATCATGGGTGTCAGCTGTTCTTCCTGAACCAAAGAGGAATATCTTGGTGGAAACAGGAAAGTGGTACCTTGAACCCTCTTCAGGACCTGCCACTTACAGTGCTTAAGTGTTGCAAATTGTACTGACATTCAGCATTTAATGTACTGTTAATATAAAGTTCCTGGAATGACAGTCCTCCAATACCCTGAAACACAGACACCTGGTGGCTGTTTAAAACAGTGACACTGAGTTAGAAGAGAGGTAAAAAAAGTTAGCTCTCCTTAATGAAAATTATAGGGAGGATTTTAAGCTGTTAGAAAGCAGTGATGACTCTAGCTGGAATAGGTCAGGACATAATAAAAATATAGCACTTATGGGAAATGGAGGCCCAAGCTTTCCTGGTGAATATAGAAATGAGAGGAACTCTGTATTATCTTCAATTAAAGCACTGAGAACCTTTGGCCTGAGAGAGAAAAATCCCATTCACGGACAGGATTCACAAGTGAGGGTGTGAAACCCAGCTGACAAACCACAGAAGTCTCCCCTCAGTGAACATGTCAGCAGGACAGATGGTGCAAGCTCCCATTAGATTAAAAAAAATCATTAAAGCAGCCCCCTCACACTCCTTTCATGGATGGATGTTATTTCATGACTGAATGCTCAAAAACGTGCCAGGCGCTGGCCTGTAGCTAAAGGTCCTTGTCTCCTGAGGCTGTTAATATGGAAACCAAACGTGTGTGACATTTCTAACCGTGTCTGTGGCAAAGTGGGGATGTCTCTTCACAGACCAGGCAGAGCCAATACTTTTCTTCTTAACAGTCAGAAGCATGACTGAAAAGATGCTGTTCAAGGGAGTCTTTCGGTCCCCAGAAAACAATGTTTTCAACAGTGCTGGGCACTGCTGTGGGATGGGCCCTGCCTCAGACCTTGCAAGACTCAAAGAGCTGCTGCCGCCTTGCAATTCCTGCAGCTGGAGTTGCACTTTCATGCAAAGGGGCCTCTTCCACTCCATGGCTTAGCCCTGCTGCTCATAGATGGCTGCTGGTTTTCTTCTGCTTTGAATAGGAAAGAAGAGAGGGAACTTGTGCTCAAAAGTTTCTCCTTAACACTCTCCTGTGTCTCTTTTTCCTATGTAAAAAGAAGAGCTTATAGTCATGTTGTACCTATTTGGAGTAAGGATCTATCTGTCTTTGGGGTCTGCACAGCATATAGCACAAGAGGAACCCACTATTGGTCCAAGCTCCTTGGTTCTTCTGTCACAGTAGTAGAGATGCAATGCTTACCACAGCCATGACCTTCACCTCAAAAGAAATGTAAGATTTGTCTGTGTGTATGGGAAAAAAGCATCTTTTGGACCAAAGTGAGAGGGCAGAGAAAGAGAGACAGAGAAAGAAGGCAAAGAAAAAGCAAAAAGATACTTCTGTGGGCTGTGATAGATGTGATCTGATGGAATCAATAATACATTCTGAGACTGAACAAGGATCAAATGCCAGGATAAAAGCAGCACATATTTGAGTGCTAATGCACCCTTTGTGCATATGAGAGCAACCTGGTTGTGCGCGGTTGTTACTGAATCCGATGCCAGGAGACCCTTATTCTGCTTTAGAGTCCTGGTGCTGGGAAAACATCGTTAGCAAAATCCTTCTCATGCAGTCTTTTTCCCAGGAACCCTTCCCATCCTGCAAAGTTGCAAACAGCTTATGCTGAGAAGAGTACCTGATGAAGGGATTCAGTCAACCTAGAGGAATGTAAGATCAAAGAGTGTAGAGAATGATCCCCTTTAATAACTGAGTGCCTGGTGTCATGGTTTGGAATGAGGAGATTCTGATTCTTGCAGTGCAATTAACAGGTCTCTCTCTTCTCTTTCAGCTGCTGTGAGGAAAATAGGGGACACAGGAGCAAAAGATATTGCAGGTCCTTTCTGGCTGGAGGGGGAGATGGTGAGGTGCATTATGCTGAGCAGGAGAACAGAGTTCGGGGTGTAGGACACTTAGTTTGGGAAGTGGAGGAGTTGCCCCATTGCTGCTGAGAGGTGTGGAGCCCTGGAGACTGAACTCACAGTTAAAAAGGGCTTTGTTCTCAAGAGCTGTCAGTGTGAGATCATGCCATAATAGGTAATACAGCAAGAGGGTCCATGATGCCACACTACCAGGAGAAAACAAGGTAGCCCTAAGCTGTGTTTCAGAGAATAAAAGTACTGAAACAACCAGGGGAAAATCCATCAAATAAGATGAAAAGAAGAAGAAGATATTCTGCTCCCCCCCAAAAAAACCTAACAAAGAAAGAAAAGCTGTGATGTACTAGTCTATAAAGCACAGAAGTAACAATGAAAGTAGTAGGTTTGGAGACCTTTATACCATGTTCAAGCCTGCCTTTCACCTTTCCCTTTGATTTCCAAAAGGGTGTCTCCACAGCCCTGGGATATGGAATTTCTGGTACTGAGTCACCTGCCATGTGATGGCCAGGATGGACCAACCTTCCCGTATGATCTAATTCTGCTATGGCATGCCTGCATCATGCAGCCCCTGAGCTAGGCCCAGTCCCTATCACACGGTAGAGAGTGCAGGCACCAGCTGGGTTTCAGAAAGAGCAGAGCCACATTTGCACAGATGAACTGCTCCAAAGCTGAGACAGTTTATGAACCATTCCCTCCTCCCTGCTCCTGGGCCCACAGGGTGATCTCAGTGTCTATTCAGCAACTCCTGGGTTTCATTATCCAGGGCAAGCTTGTGTGTCTTCACTGACCTCCCCAGTACTCCTTGTATTGGAGTTCCCTTGGGAGCATCTCCACCTACCATGTAGACAGGCCAGGATTTCCCTTCTCTTAGAGAAACAACCTTTTGGACTCTCTTTCCTATATTGCTTTAGACAGGAAAGGAGAAATCAGAATAATTCTCAGTACCTAAAACCTAACAGTGCTCATGGCTACTGTTTTGTCTCCCTTGCTTGCCATTTACTGATGAGTAGGACTTGGGAGGTTAGCTTTCCCAGACTGTGAAATTAAGCCACCCTGCTGTGTTAGGAAACTGAGCACTTCTGTATCATGACACCAGTGCATGAGGGACTCTGGTGATCTGAGCATCTGCTATGTTGAGCAGAGGGGCAGGTGATGCACAGTCCTGTGAGGCCTAGAGACGATGGCAAGGACTTTATAAGCCATCCTGAAGAATTTCAGCCTTAAGTACCAGTGTTGAAGCCAACTCTCTGTGTTCCTTTCCCTGTCTCATACATGATTCCATTATTGCATATTCCATATTTGTCTTCTTTCCTATAGTTTCCTGGGATTTCAATACTCCTGCCATTCGAGCTGGCACCTGCCCAGGTCTGACAATGTAAGATCTCCTTTGCTGTAATTGTCAGTGCATTTTAAGACCCTGCCATGAACCAGCTGTGCTTGCTCACAGTGTTTCTTCAGAGTCATGCCACATCTCACAGACACTGCCAAATGGGAGTCTTTTACACAGCAGCTTGTCTCTTGGCTGAAAGTATAAAAATCTGGTCATTTGTCTCATGGCATCCTCTGAATCCAGCCCACGAGCTCTTTCAAGCTGCTCTGAGGTTACTCACTGGCCACAGCCATAGGGCTTGTAGTGCTGCTCAAAAAACTTCTTCCAGTAGGAAGCATATCTCAACAAATGATAAATATCTGGGCTTTTCTCATGTCACTCTGTGCTGACTTTTAGATTCAAACAGTTCTGCTGAGCCATTTTGTCTGTCATTCATTTAACAGTCTGCAAAGGAGAGCATCTGAACAACCAGTTGAGCTTTGCTCTGAGAAAGCAAGGAAGTTAAAGCAGAACCAGGAGCATCCCTGCAAAGCCAGTCTTTGATTAATTTCAGACAGCTTTAATTAAAAAGTATTCCCTCTTTAGTTAATTATGTGTTTTATGAGAAGTGGATGCGGTTATCTGAAATCGAGCAAGGGATGGTGTTTCTGTCATGTTATCAATTCAGGGTGTATCAGTTCTGGAAGCACAACAAGATTAATAAATAACTGGATACAGAAACACGCCCCACCAGACTCTAATGGGATCTGCCTTTAAATTAATACATGAATTTATCACATATCATCATGTACCATCTTCCATATTACATGCTGCCTTCCTTTCTTTTGATTGCATTTTATTGTGATGCTCTGTTTGGCAGAGGATTATTCTGAAGTTAGGTAAGGAACATGTTTGAAATGTCTGAAACAGGCATGTACTTTTAGATGCATCATTTTCAAAGCATTAAAGCATTAACCTTGTGCCCTCTAAAAGGAGTCTCTTTTTGTTTTTCTTACCCAAGATGTGCTGAGTCTTCCCTTCCTTTTGTGATCAGGGTCCTTTAAAATGGCTCACATTGGCACTCAAATATCAGGCACTCTGGATCAACAGTAATTACTGAAAGTTTAAACCATGTTTCAGAAAAGGTAATAATATATATGCTCTTCATCTGAAGCAAATGTGTATGCATATGCAGCTGATGCTGCAAATAACCTGATTATGAGACAAACCTTAGTCTCTCTACCATGGTTACAGCTATCCTTGTACAGCTTTAATATTCCCATTGCAGAGGCCTCTAGGAACCTGTCTCAAAGATAACGATTCTGCATACATGGATCTGTACAACAAATGACAAAAACATTTTTGGCCCCATAAGTTTTCAATCTGTCTGACAAATGGGATGCTACAGGTTAATGACACAAACAGTACAGGATGGAACAGGACAGCAAACAAAATGCGATCACCAGGAGAGCAGAAATCACATGGATCACTGCCTGTTTATTCTCCCCGGAGTCTCTAAATACATCTTTCTACAACACATGCGGATTATAGAAAACTACAATCTCTGCCTTTATGGTTTTGAATCTTAGCTGTGAATTGAATAATTTACAGTACTGAACAGTGAAATGGCACAAGGCAGTTTGAGCACAGAGGTAAACGCAGGTCTCTTGTGAGAGACCTTGCAAAGGAGGGGTATAGGGAAGTCAAGATGTGTAAGCAAGATATAGAATAACCTCAGTGATGATGTGTTTAAGCTTCACTGAATAAACAACAGAATGATTTGATATCCTTCCCAATAAGCGTTACAAATATTACTGCACTATCTGAAGGTATTTCATGCTAGCAAGCAAACAGGGTGTCAGGAATGGCAGCGTCAGCTCCAGGCCTCCCTTTTGCCTTGCTCCTGAGCAGTAAATTTCACAGCATCTTTAATCTTTCTCTCAAATGTAAATAACACCTCATGGACCTTTAAAAAAAATTTAAAAATAAAGTTCTTGCCTTCTCATTGCAGGTTTAATGTCAGTGCTGATGCCTGCTGATGGATCAAACCCTCAGTCCCCAATTTTTAAATCATTTAACTGGTTTAATAGCTGTCTTATCCTTTTGCTTTTATAGTTAAATCAATTCTTCGGAGAGAGAAAATAAGTCTGTCAGTGAATCATACCCATGCTAGTCTGTCCTTCCTTAGAGCCAGTTGCAAATGATATAAAATAAATCAACTTTGAACTTCCTTAGAGATGGGAGGGGGTGAAGAGAGGAAATGCAGAAGCTTTTACCAAGCAGAAGCAACGAGGTGTGGATATGTTGCTGTCATGGTACCATGGAGAAGTTCACCATGGGTAGTCATCTGTCTTTCATTTACAATGAGCAGTTGGCATTGTCATGCCCATTCATTTCAGTCTCTTCATAAGTAAAGGGCAAAAATATGAAGTAACTCATTACAGCTGTTGTGCGAAGTTAAAATGCTTGTAGATTCCTTAGGCCTAAGCTGAAAATTTTTCCTCAGGAGAAACATCCATGGAGTTTGCCTCCACAGGTGGACACCGACACTGGGGAATGAGTCAGTGGCCTGAGCAACACTGCAATGGACATCAAGTTACACTGGGGTCCACTTCATAACAAAGTGGCATGGCCTTTACTGCTCTCTCCTTCCTAGAATGCTCATATAGTTGTGGCTTTTGGTCTTTTCCTAAAAGTCTAAAGTCTGTCATAAGATGCCAGGGAGTGACTTATGGAGGGATGCCTGTAACAGATGACCTGTGGACATGTCTGGACTAAATATCTATTGCATTGCTCCTTGGAATTGCAAGGGATCGGATTTGGTGACCTAAGTTATAGGGACAAGCAAATGGCTGTTCTGGGTCACTCAGAGGTCCCTCTTGCTCAATAGGCTGTCTTCCACAATGGCCAAAAGCAGAAATCTAGGGAAGAATATGAGAACTTGACAAGCAAAAATGGTATTTCCTTAGAATATTCTGCCAGTGATTTGTTGACCCAGGGACTTCTTGAACCAGACACAGTATCTTTCTATTTAACAGCACAGTATGGATTTTTCTCTTTGTCTGGTTGGAAGAGAGCTGTTATCTCCTCCAGGCTTGAGTTGTTCTTGGGAAGGAAAGTGAAACCCAGTCTTCCTGAGTCATTCACTACTATTGAATGCCAATAGGACACCCTCTAGGTTCGCCTGCAGGGCCATAGTCCCCGGTCCCTGAGAGGCTATGTACAGTCCTTATGCATTCAGTGACCTTTACAGCTTCTGGGCAAGATCACCCACCTCAAGATTCAGCATACAGAGAAATGGTCCTATGTCCTCTAAAACAAGACTAGTCAGCCACATCATTCCAGGATGAGGTCAACACACCCAGAATAAGATTAAGAGCTGCTCCTTTCAGTTGTCCCCTGTGCTGCCAGCTACTTAATCTCCTTGTTCATCAGTTTTTCAGTAGCAAAATAAGAGGTTTCCCCTCATAGCTTTAAATTTTCCTAGAAAACTTTCCAGTTTTCCTTTCTTTTGAGGGATAGGGGTTGAACTATTTTGAACATTTATTTATTTCCTTCCCAACTGAATGCACTACAATGATTTATCTCTATGGTTGTCTTTCTGGGTTTCTCCAAATTTTTGCAGACTAGCAAAAAGAAACTTTTTGACTTTGTCAGGTTGGTAAATTTTATAAAGTTACACAGTGGAGAAGGAAAAAAAATACATAGAATAGAACAATAAAATGAAAACACACGAAGACAGTCTTAACATTCACCTTGCCAAATGTGTGACTGTGAAAATTAAGGCACTAAGATGTTACCTTTCCAGGACTAAGGAGAAAAGTTTAATTCTGTCATAGGAAATTATTTTTTCCTGCTTTCTGCTAGAAATATATTCAAATTTGATGTCAGAATTTGGGCCATCATGCTCTTCTTACTGGAACACCCTTCACTGATCTGAGTCCTGCACTGCCTTCAATGGCTGTCTCCAGTACTGTATTATACCCATGCTTGCAAACAGACCACTGGAATAAACATAAGCATTCCCAGAAAAATCCCCAAGAGTTATGTATACACCTTAAGCATTTGAGCAGCATTATTTGATTTTAAATGAAGATGGATTTTAACTTGCTACTTCTAATTAGAATAATAATAAACATTTTCCCTAATGATAACAACGGGCAATAGTGTTAAATTGGAATTGCAAAAGCATTTTCTGTTCATACAGTGTAAGTTACAATATCATTAAATATATAATCAGCCATTTATTGCTTGTGTTATTTTTGAGCACTTAAATGAAAAGTTGATTTGTCTCTTATTAGACCTCAATAAATGTTCCCTTAATAGTCATAGGGTGTTTTAATGCTTTACAGAATCATTCTCATTAAGTTGAATGCAAGACATTGGACTTAAATAAAGCAGAAATGGAAAAACTTAATAAATCAGGTTAATAAAAGCTTTTTTTTTTCTTTTTTCTTTTTGGTTCTGTTTGAATTTCACTGAAAAGGATCTATCTCTTAAAGTGCCTTACAAAGGCCAAAGTAGCTTAATTGCCTTAGGGCTGATTATGCCTTTATGACTCAGCTGGGAGACTGGCAGTGAAAAGACACACTTCTCCAGGGAAACTCAGGACATGTTTTGCTACTGCACAGGGCTTCCCCCTTAAACCATAGCCAGGTAAGGATAACATGCTGTGATGACATTTGCATCATGGCAATCTTTCTTCTGTATCGAGGCAGTCAGAGAAGGCACAAAACTTGGAGCTACCAATTCCTTGCCCTTCTCCATTCATTTTCTCCATCTCTTAGGATTTCCTTCTCCCATCCCCCAATACACACCAAAAAAGTGATATTCAGACACTTCATCAGAAGTGACAGGTATATCCTAAAATGTAATGAATTTGGAAAAGTCTCAGAAGCTATCATTTATAATTAGTAGGAGAGAAAATGGTGGTGAGGATGCAGGTTAGAGTTTTGGGTGCCACTGTAGCTGTATGAGCAAGGCATGGTCCAAGAGTAGGAAGACAGTTTCTTCTCTGCAAGAACATTAGTAAAGGTATTAAAAGAAGGTTTTAAAAAAAAAAATTGGACAGGATTCAGAAAAGATAGAAAAAAATAAATGCTGTATGGTAAGATTTAAAGTTTGATATTATTGGTCTACAGCAAAAACTATGGCTGGTTTATCTCAGGCTATCTAACTTTCAGCATACAGAGGTTGGATGCAATTTCAGTATCATATCTGTGGGCCAACAGAGGATGGATATTGTTTAAAAAAAAATTGGCTGTGCAACAGGAGAGGAAGGAGAGTCCTTCTTCCTCCTCCCACAGAACATCTCTGCACATCTACCCCTCCTAGGCTACAGAGCACCTCCTAATGTGCCAAAACACCAGAATATATTGCAGGAGCATCATTCAACCCTAAAACAAAGGTTCTGATCCAAAACCAAACTGACTGGTACAACTTTGTCCTGGGAGAATGCTTGAAAGATTTTGTTTTTGTTCTGGAGTGGAAAGGAACAAGGTAGCAGGGACAAAGGACACCTCCCTGGGATCCACAGGTTGCTGCTGGCTTTCTTCAGAAAACACAGATCCTGATCCCATCAAGCATGCAGGTGCAGACCAGGATGTGTCTGGGAAGTGCTCACCAGTCTGCTAGCTCTGCCTGTGCAGTTAAAGTAGCTTTAGCTGCACTGCCTTTTCCTTGAATGCCCCAGAGAAATGGCAGAGCTAAGTGTGAGTGCGGGGGCCATAAATGTTGATTCTGGTGCTTTGGGGATCCTTGGATTTATGTCTGGAGGCACTGCAGTGCTCAAGGAGATCTAGTATTACCTCATTGCATCTGTCCCGCTGCACATGCCCTTCTTAGACAGGCCTATGGAGGCATATGTGTACAATCTGCACTGTCACCTCTTTTTGATAAGGGCTGGATCTGCTCTGGGTCATAGCAGCTTTAGCAGCTGACTGATGCCTGTTGGTCCATTCAGTCATCAGTATCATTCTGAAAAGCACATTGATGCTAATAGGTGTGTCTTAAACAAGTCAGCAGTGTTCCCTTTGAATTAACTAATTTGGCATAAATTTTGTACTGAACTTGTCCATATATTTGAGCAAAAAAATGCCCATTCTTGTAAATGGTACATTTTTGACCTGTTCAGTTCCTCAGGTGAATGACTGTTTGCTTTGGCTGTGAAACTGCAAAACATTAATGCTCAGTCATGGCTGGGTTCAATAGCCAGTGACTCAGCTAACCAAGGATACAGAGGCCTAATCCATCTTGAAGGGAGCTTATTTACATAATGAGCTTTGGTCAGAGACTAGGGGATAGTGAACAGAATCTGTGATCATCTGAATGCAACAATTAAAACCTGATTGGAATTGCTATGTGGCTCCAGGTACTTTGTTGGCTGCCTCAGATAGTATCATGCATCAACAAGCCCTGCACGCATCCTGCTGCTTTGAAGTCTCTGTGGTTTCTTTTATTAGTTCAGTTAGAAACCTCTGAACTTGAAAGTCCTCTTTCTCTTGGTAGCCACTCAGCATTCAAATGAACTGCAGATGAGGACGCAAATGAAACCCTTGTGTTCCTACTTTCCCTTGTATTATTTGGTATTTAATTGGTTAGCAGGTGTTGCTGCTTGTGGAAGCAAAAGAAGGGAAAAAAAATAAAAAAAAGGGACCAGTAGCTATGGCAACAAAAAATATTCTATTTAGTTACAGAATGTGTATGCAGAGATGGGCAACAGAAGCCTTCCTAGAATGGCTGCCAAGGCATTTACCCTGTAAATAGGGCAATAAATACAGAGGCATAAAAATCCCTGAGCAGTGACATGCCCCTTTACTGGTTGGCAGTTTAGCTTCAGATCAGAATTGCCTACCATGTCTGACTATTGTTGACGTTCTTTAGACTGTAAATATTGCTCTTACAGATGTGTTTTCTCCCTGTTTCATGATTGGCCTGATATTGAGAGCTTCATCCCCTAGACATAGGACAGATTTCTATATTGCTGCATAGACTAAAATACTGTTTGCAGATAACTGCTGATGTCATGCCCTAGAGAGTTTTCCAAGCCAAGACTCTGACACAGAGACTGGTGATTGCTTGGAAAACTGTCTCAGGTTCAGATAAATCCAGTGCATGTCTGTCCACAAAGTGGTCCATTGCCTGTGACTTCTTGTGCAGAAGAGTCTGCTTCAATAAAGCCTGGAGTTGTTACACACTTTGAAGCTCATGGCACTGTGGTGCACAGCCACAAGTATACAGAAAGCCACACAGCTTAGACAGTACTAAAGCCTGAGCCACTAGAGTAGTGAATTTTGCAGAATGAAGAGAGTCATAAGGGACTCTAAAGGTGATCCTATTCATTCACCTGCTCACAGTGAGGGAATTTCTTACTTAAGCATTATTCCCCACCAATGACTGTCTTGTCTCTTGTTAAAGAAGACATCCAATACTGCAAGCCACAGGTCCCTTTCCTGTCTTCTATACTTTAGTCTAAAGAACACAAACTTATTTAGTCTGTCCCCATAGGTTATTGCATCAAGACATTGACCATCATCATGGCTTTGCTGTGTGCTCTTTCACACACGTCAATGTCTTTCTTGACATTCAGTGCTCAAAACTGGACACGATTCAGTAGTCAGGGACTTGTCAGCACTGAGTAAGACTGACAATTTTCCGAAGAAGGTTCTGTTTACATCCCACTATGGCGTTTTACTTTTTGACAACTACCTGAAATTATTCACTTGTGCTAGCATGGGTTGTGTTCACCTGCTTTCACAGCATGTTTGATTTGTGGGGCCCAGTGAACTTACTCACCCCATGCACTTTATAAACAGGCCCCTAGTAACTCTCCCTGCGATACAGAACTTCACTGGAGCACAATCTCCATTTTGTATTTGTACAAGTAGCCTGGATTTTTTATTTTCTAATCCCATTTGAATGGACTACAAGGAGAGCTGAGGAACAGGGCTATCAGATGGTATCTAATCAGTGCTACAGGGAAATAAGTTTTGATCTCAGTTATATCAGTATAAAAATAACTCATTTTTATAGACTTATCATGGTGCAAGAATGGGATTAAATTAATATAATTAAAATTAAACAGGCACAATGTGAGCTAATACTTGTACTATCCTACCGGTTTCAGGGGGACTACAGAGGTATCCAGTGAAATAAAATGTTTCTGGGATAACAGAGCAATTTTTCCCTAGCCATCTGCATCCAATTATTTATTTGTATTATACTTCTTTTTTTTTTCCTTCTTTTTATTTTATTTGAGCAATTTTTTTTGGTTTGGGTAGCAGTGATCAATCTCTTCTGAAACTAAAAAAACAACAAAAACAAAACACAAAAAAGAAATGAAACTAACGACATGATAGTTTGGAAGATCCTTCTCATGTTGGATGCTGAGGATTCATCAACATTCAAAACTAGAAATTTGCAGAATATCTTATCATCTCTGCTTGTCAATGGCAAATGCGATATGCAAGTTAAAACAGAATTCCTGTGCTTTATGAATTTTCAGTTTTAAGCACAGAAAAGACATGATAAAAGGAGTAATGAACTAAGGAAGAGCTGGGAAGAATTTAGATTAAAAGATAAGTAGCTCTTCTGCTTCTGCTAAATTATGTCTGACTCCCAGGGAAGAAAAGTTTGTTGCTTCATAAATGATTACACGGCACTGAACAAAACTTTCATGAAGGCATTTTACCTAAATAATTACTTGTTACCAAATAGTGTGGCAGTTGGTGACTGGAGGACTTAATGAGATGTTTTTCTGTGACTCTCCTTAACTGTATGTGGCAATCAGGTTGTACAAATCATTTCAGTAATATACATTGTAGGTTAATAACAGACAGTGCTACTCCCAATTAAGGTCACAATTTCTGCTTAGCTAGCAGGTAATACCAAGGTTGAAAGTCTGATGAGATAAAATTCTGGAGGGGAATGATCTTATATGTGGATATTGTGAACTGCCAATGGATATATGCAAGTCTGACCTTGTCCCCAAGATTCATTAGACTCATTAACCATCCATAGTGAACGATCACACCCACATCCAGACACGAACACAAGACTGACAGGACAGCTCATCACATTAGCTTTGCCCATGCTCTCATGTATGCAGTCTGGACAGATCAGGCATGGACACCGTCTACTTCACCCAGCAAATATTGGGATCCTGTTTGTTCCTAAACACTTTGAAGACATTCTCATTGGGATCGTTTCACCTAACTGTAGAGCTGTCCATTCAAGCAAACCTTTTTATAGTGAACAGAGGGAAATAGAAGTTTTTTAGGGTTTTGCTTTAGAGGTCTATTTTAGGATCAAATGAATAGCTTTTTCTTAGGTGCTTAGTTCAGATGGAGATATTCACAATGTGGATATCTACATTTGAACATTAACTTTGAGCATAAGTGAGCCATAATCAAGAATGCAGGTGAACAGCATGTGGGTCACAAAGTCTTTCTGTACACCTTGCCTTGTAGATGTTGTCTTAGTGGCTGTAGGTGTGATGGGTAGGGCATGACTCAAATCCCTGCTAGGGAAAAGTGCAGACTGTGGAGTCCATGGTTATGGAAATTGAACTGTTTTTTCACCAGGATTGCTAACAAACACTTGCTGTCTGAGACTGTTGGTCCTGTCTCTTGTACGGACTTGCTATTACATAGCAAAATTTGAGTAACTGGCAACTCAGTATTACTTTTTATTGCTGGGTGATGCAGCTACTTCCTAACAGAGCACCTTATTTGCTGGCCCATTCACATCTACAGAGAGATCCACAGAGAGGGCCTGCAACAAACTAGCAGTGTTTTGAAAATGAAAAATGAATACATGCCTGGAAAGTTTTGGTCCTTCTTCCATCAAGTGTTGGACATGCCATTAATGCTCCTTAACCTCCCTCTCTTTGGGCGTGCAGCACCTACCATCTCCAAGCTACAGCTCCTGCCTCCAAGACACACCACACACATGTTGTTCAGTCTGGTGGTATTAGCTAGATACCACCACTTGAGTTTGCATGCCCAAGCAAGAAATCTGCTGATCTGGAAAATATTCACTTTGACATTTATTTAAATTACAGTCTGATTTTTTTCTCTTTTTAGAGGTTCAGTGATTACATTTGCTGTCAGATTAGGTGTTAAAAATAGTGCTTCAAGTGAATGCTTTTCAAGTCTCCCTGTAATGATTATGTTACACATTTGTACACTGTACTCACTAGAAGTCAATGGAAGCTGAATTGAGCTGTAGCCCTGGCAGAAGTCATTCAGAGTTTTGCTGGAGTAAAACTAATAGAAAATTGAAGAACTGGCCCCAGGTTAATAATCGAAGGACTAAACTAGTCATCAGTGGACTTGAATGTAACTTTTTTCAGTAGAAACTCTTCAAAATGAATTACTATCTACAGTCTTCAGTCATTTGGAAAGACTTCTTTCTTGAGGTATTTTAAACTAGAATAGGAGTAATTTAAATTATTAAGGAAATGGGTATTTACTACTTTCCTGTGGACAGGAGTTCCCCAGGTCTAGTACCCTCCATGTGAAAAACAATATTCTTTCCAGTTGTATACTATACCTTCTTTGAGGTGAGGGGACTAGAACTGCACACAGTATTCACGGAGTGGTCGAACCATGTATTAATAGATAGGCATAGTCACCTTTTCTGTTTTGTTCTTTATTCTTTTCCTAGTAATGCCCAACATTTGATTTGCTTTTTCAATGACTACCAAGCACTGAGCTGATGTTTTCATGGAACCATTTATTATAACCTTAAGGTATTGCTCCTGAATGATGATGGTCAGCTCAGAGTTCATTTTTTTTTATGTGAAGTGAGGATACTTTTTCCCCACGTGCACCATTTTATATTTATTTACATTGACTTTCACCTGTCATTTTATTATTCAAACACTATTTCCTACAAAAACTGAGAAAAGAGATAAAAGAGGTAAACAAAGAAAAAGGTAACTTTACAGTGTGATGACTCCTATCAGAGTTGTACTTTGTCTCAAGATAAATTCACCCTGAATTGTACCTTTCCTTCTCCTTTGATTCTAGCAGGATCCTTGATGACCGACCATGTAGAGATGCTGAATATTCAGGGAGCTGTGATGAACCACATCCTAATCACTGAAAGTCAATGGAAAAACATCTTATTGGCTTTAGATGGAGAAAAAGTATAAATTCTAGGAATGGCAAAGGCCATCTCTCTCCAGATCCTGTTGAAATATGAGGGAATATTTGATGCCAGGAAGTACTAAACAAGGACAAAATATTTTTATAGTAATTCTTTTGACAGCAAGTTGTTTTTTTTTAACGGTGAAATGAACACAACTGCTTTCAGGGAAAATTTAGATGTTATTCTCATTCTTGTGCTTTGGCCAATATTTGTAATCCTAGCTTGCAGCTGAAAAACTTGGGTGTTTTAGTCTTTTGACCAGAAATGAAGCTTTTCCTTTTAAATTATTACGGATATAATTTCCAGAAGATGGCAAGGAGGTTTCATATACACTTTTTGGAGGACGGGAAAGCTAGAAAGAGTTTCCCCAAACCTGTAAGCTAAGGGATTTATCTTTGTCTCAAAGTTCTATTCATATAACACTGATCTCGTACTGATTGCACTGGCCTGTATCCTCATGGCTTCCTGGCATCTTTTATAAGATCCAAGGACATATGTTGGCCATTTGTGATATCAGATAAAATACCTGTCCAAATACAAAAATGATTTTGAAAGGAAAATTTTAAAATTCACTGAAGTAGATAGGTTTCTGTGTACGTAGAAATTTTCTGTATCAACTGGAGAGCATTTTGTGGTACATGGACACATGTTGCATGACACATGTTGCATGACTTCCACTTGCTTGAGATGACAACTAACACACAGAAAAAGGAAAACAACAGGGAAGTCTCTGAAGTTAATGGACTCCAGTGATAAGCTGTAAAGTTCTCTGGGGTACTGGGATAATTGATTTCCATTAACAGTAATAGATACTGGTCATCCAGCTCCAAGAGGCAGTCTGGGAAGTCTCAGCCCTGCTGTAGAGTAAATACATCGTAAATATTTGCCTGAATATATCAGTAGCTCTTTATATTCAGAGACTGGAGAAAGCCCCTGAAGACAGTTTAAAATGCTGGAGGATTTAGAGCCTTGTAGCAGTATCAAGAGACATCAAAGCATCTCTGAGAGTTCTGTGTGGGAAAGCAGATATGTTCTGTCAGACCATCTCTACCTCTGGGAGGGAGGTTGGTCAAATCTCTTTGTAGAAAAGGGGAGCACAGGCTCTGTTTGGATTATACCCAGCAGGAGATAGTTTATCTCCTTTCTAAAGAGATGGCTTTAAAAGATTTCAGCTGGGAATCACTTAGCTCAGAAAACATCATATTACGCTTGAGGACAATTAACATATAAGGAGAAGCGTGTGGAGTTTATGCTTAGTTTATGCTTCTCCATCCAGGGGGTCTCTTCTCTGCTCTCTCTGCCAGTTCCCATTAGTTAGGATTACACTGAGCTTAAAGCACCCATGCTGGCAAATGGTTTTTGCTTGAAGAGCAGAAAAAAGAAGGGAGTTTTCCAAGCATTCTTTCATTCTTCATCTGGTGCACCAGATGCTTTGCCTGTGTCCATTACAGAGACACTTGAACAGAGTCAAACTGCATTAAGAACTTTAAATGGGTATAGAGATTTTTCAGGCAAGATGAGCACTTTTACAAGGCATGTGTTTGGACGCTAGTGTGATTGCTGTAACAGAGTAGAAAGCCAGGCTAGGACCATTGCAAGTTACTTCTGAGATCTCAGGGCTCTACCCCTTCAAAATGAGTCCTCCTCCCATTCTCAAGCCCAGTTAACCTGCCTTCAAGAAAAAAACACTTAAGAGCAGTATAAGCAGATGAAAATGACATGAAGTCCACTTCACAGAATCTTCTTCCATTTCTCTAGTCCTGGGAGGGGTATTTGGCTCTTGAGGGGATTCCATCTAGGGATCTTCAGTCTTATGAAAAGCGGTGCATCTCTTGTCTTTGAGGAATACATCTGGATTTCAAGTTAGGACCAAGGTACAAGGCTCCATAGCTGCTCTATGGTCCTAAACTTTTCTCAGTTAGAACCAGACCATGCTCACCAGATACATACAAGTTCAATGTCTTAGTTTCATAGTCAAGCTCTTCATGGAAGAAAGATGCTCAGAATGAAGTCACTACCCCCCCCCCCCAAGTCTGTCCTCCTGAAGTTATCTCTGTTGTATGCCACTGGCTGCTGCCTCTCACCAACTGGGCCAGCCAATTGAGGGAAGACTTTTGGCCCACTCACCGCTTGGTTTTTAATGAGGCGGGCAGGACAATTCCTATGCTAATGGCAAATAGCTAATATGAATCACCACAGCAAAGCATAGAGTCACACATGATATCAGCAGTCACTAAATATGTGACTTCATTATCAATAACTAAAGGATATGTGGAATTAAGTCAACATCTGCTGCAAATACGCATGCTACAGTTAAATGAGATTTGTTTAGATAGATGGCACCTCTGTAAGGAAGACTGCGTTCCTGTATTGTTTCTCAGGTCCTTCTGTTGTAGCTTGCTGTTGTGCTATTCCTTGATGTTGCTAGGACAGGATCATCTTTCTTTTATTCTCTCTCTGCTTCCTTACCCCCATAGTCGCTCCTTATAGGCTCCTAGGCACTATGCAAAAGAATTTTTTCCATTCAGTCAGAAACTTTATTAAGTCCATGTTTCCACCTATTTGCTGCAGTCTTCAAAATGCCTAAGCCTACTTCAATATTCAGTTAACACAATCTGACTTAGATTGCATGCAAGTAGTGCAGTCTTTATTTGAAGATCAGCTTTTTCTCAGTTCCTTGCCTGGCAACTACCTGGCTGGGCTGTTTTGGGGCCTACAATATTGTCTGGTAACAATGCCTCCCACTGGTTAGCTAAAGTGCATTTGCAGCTTTTGACATGCTGCTAAAGGCCTTTAGGAATCTCTTTCTTACAGTATCCACGCCTGAAAACCTCTATACTCTTCGCCTGCCCTCCAAGGTCTGGGGTTAGCTGGAACATTATGATAGTTGGAGCAGATGCTATTCCTTCCTCACAACTGAAGGGAGAGGTCCTTTACACTCTGTCTTCCACATCCAGAAGATAACAGATGTTGCTCTGAGTCCCAGTTCTTATTCTTTCTTGAGATGCCAGTGCCATGCTGCCTTTCTTTCATTTCCCATCCTTCAGAATGGCAGACCTGTGCTCCAAGCCTGGAATTTCTCCAGAGCCCAGAAGACCCAGTTCTTGATAAGAAACGGCTGATAAAAAAGGATATTACTGAGATTACTCATAAATAGTAAAAGGCATTAAATAAAACTGTTTGGGAATATGAGATTTTAGCATGTAAAAGGTTGAATGGAAAAGATTTTTAAATGTTCTTTCAAGTTCTTAATTTTTCTGAATTGAGAACTTGAAAATTCTTCACTTTTGGCAATCAGAAAGAAAGTATTTATTGCCTAAACAAAGTTTTGTAGTTTGCAATACCTGGAAAACTGAAGACATTTTTAATGAAAAAGGTTTCTAAAGGAAAATAATATTTTTCAAAAAGGCCAAATATTTAATTGAAAACAAAATCTTGCTGGATTTTAATTTTGCTGATTCTATTCTGAACATAAGACTGATCACACTTTCCAATCTATTGTAGAGGCTCGCTGAAAAATTAAAACCTATTTAGGAGAGAGATTTGAAAATGTATGTATTTGTTGTGAGGTGTTGTCCCATATCAATATAATCACTTATGCAGGATTCTATTATTTAGAGGCATTAGTGGAGCTGATTCTTTGAACGTAAAAATATGTCCTATAAGAATTATCTGGAACTGTCTCTTTTCCTTACTCTGTCTCCTCCTGGGAAAATGAAGACGATGAAATGACAACAGAGAGAAAGAGATGTGCAGCTGCTGTTAATGACTGATGACTAATTATTACTCTTGGAAATGGAGCGGCACAGATATACTTAGAAGTGTATTCTCTTCTGACTTGTTTGCCTGACAGATCCCTTCTTCCTGAGATTCATGTTGTGTTTTTTTTTTTTAATTGGAAGGACCTAATTAACGCAAAAGTTACTAAAATGACTTTCTGGTTGCTGTATTAGTAGTTCTTGGATTAAGCTCCCTAGAATCACAGAATCACAGAATAGTTGAGGTTGGAAGGTACCTCTGGAGATGATCTAGTCCAATCCCTCCTAGCATCTATACCCTGCACAGTCATTTGGGACAGGAGCTAAGCTATATTGTTTAATCCTTTCTTCACTATAAACGTAAGTAATAGAATAGAATAAGACTTTTTGAACTTTTTTTTTAAATTCATTAGGATATTTATTAACTGCTCATAAATTTAAGTGTAGCTTTTGAACTGAATTTTATCCTTCTAAATAAGCATGAGGGGACAGAACAGTTCAGTGGTGGGAGTTCTTAGCGTTTCTCCCTTGAAATCTGATCTGATGAGTAATTTTTGAACCTGAACTGATTCAAGGCAGTGACACAGAACTGAATTTTGCTTCCTTGAAGAATAGGGGAATGTGTTTAAGCTGCTCATGAGAAAGGGAAGTGTCAAGGCTGGGGCAGAGTGATGGGAGGAAGCCTTAAAAACCTGGGTTTACATCTCCTCTTGCCACTGGGTGGGCTCAGGATAGTACTTTGTACATCCCAGACCTCCAGGAGCCCAGCAGCACCTGCGTGCCTCCCCAGAACTGTGGCACAGGCCAAGCAAGTCTCAGGGCTAAGTCTGTTTCACTGTGGTGAGCTGTGAGTGTTTGCTGTGAGCTGCACCAAGCACTGACTGTATGATGCACTGGTTTCTGTGAAATGAGTTGATGTTAGCCCAGTTCTCAGTGCAAGGGTATCCTCCTCACCATGCAGGACCTTTCTAAGGTCTCTCTTGTTATCTCACTGTCTGTCTTCTGAGTTCAGAGATGGGGAGGCAGGTGTGAGGGAACTAAACCTTTGATTTCCAGAGGATGGAAATATTGTCTGGCTGTGTTACAGCAGTTGTGTTCCCAGTCCCAGAACAGCTGGGGGAATTAAATCTGAGAAACAACTGCACAGCTCTTTCCAGAAGCTCAAAAGAGCATTTGGTTTAGACTACTCCAGTTCTAAGTGAAATCCCAAAGAATGTCCTCAGATAAGGATGAGGCAAAAACATAGATCTCTTTGGAAAGAGAAGAAGAAATAATGTCCTCCTCATGCAAAGAACTTGCTTTCTAGGAATCTGTTCATGGGACAGAAACTTTGAAGATGCAAAGAAAGCAGGTTCTTTGTCAACTCACTTTTTTTCCCTCCCTGCAAACTGTGCCCTGGTGCTAATTATATTGATAAGAAGAAAAATAGCAGACTAACTGAATACTGAATGTCCAATCTATTAGAGTATACATTAAAAATGTAATAACACTGCAGGTGAAACCAGTCAAGGGATGCACAAGGAAAATAGCCCAGAACTGGAACAGGATGTTGGGGGATAAGTGCTAGCAGTGGTGGTAGTGATGGAAAGGAAGCACGTCAATCAGCTAAACACAGCATGACATCTTAAGCAGTCTATTGATCTCCTATTCAGAATTCATGCAGGGCGACTCCTTGTCATAAAACATGCAGCAGCCAAAATCAATAAGAGATGAGAAGCACTGAATCTTGCCACTTCAAAGTCGTACTTGAAAACAAACAAAAAAATCACTGCTACTCAAATGTCACCAGGGCACCAGCTTGATTTGGACTCAGCTCAGCAATTTCAATGTTTGCTTCCTGTTCTTCCAAGGGGAAGTCTAGCTGGAAAGTGACAGGAACTGGATTCAGCTGTTTGACAGAGAATCTATATTCTGTTCCTCTCTGTTTACATAGGAGGTTCAGGAAGAAAGATAAACCTAGATTACAAGAAACATTTGCTGAGGTAGAGATTTCTTGTGCTGTGAATTTGCCCACATTTAGTGATTCCCTGGTTACATACCCCCACCTGCATGGCAAAATGCAAAAGGATTAAGAAACACATCACAAAACACTTGATGATATTCGCTTTAGAGATATACCTTCCCCTTTATGATATATACCAAACTCTTCCTCAATTTCTTTGTCACCATGTTCAAGTCTAATACATGACATTGGGTTGCAAAGTTAACCTATGTGCAAGTCAGTGAAGTTTGGCTGTGGTTTCTTTCTCAGATCTACACTTAACCTGTCTCCAGCAAGAGGAATCACAAGTAGGTGCATGTGCACAGCCTCAGCCTTCTCCACAGGAAAACCTGCATATGGGTTTCACATGGATACCAACATGTTACAGATCTTCCATCCTCTCCTTCCCCCCACTTGGACCATGTGATCCTATCAATCTGGAAAATTTCCATTGGTCATTCAGTCCCTTCTGCTGCCCCTGGACAGAAGTGTCCAGACCCAAACAATTTTTGAGAAATGCTTATCCAACAGAGGTTGGACAGGCATCTTCCACAACAAATGTTCTCCAGCCTCCTAGTGCTTCCCTAGCCTCACATTGAGGAAAATTTTCCTAATATCCAATCTAAATCTCCCTTGCTGCCATTTAAGCTCATTACTTCCTCTCCTCTCTAAAGTGGCTAGGGAGACCAGATTACTCATTGAAGCTACCTTTTATATATTTGTATGCTGTTGTCATGTATCTCATTGCTCTCTTCTAGACTAAACAATGCAAATTCTTTCAATCTTTCCTCTGAGGTCATATTTCCCATATGTTTATACTTCAGTAAAGGTCAGTAGCATCTGACCTGAACCCAAGGCACAAAAGATTAATTCTGCTCTTACCTGGATCTGAGCCCAATGGTTGCCATCACTTCATTCAGTGGGAAGGGGAGGATTGCTCTTAAAAGTCAACAGAAAATCTGGGTATTTGTTCCATTTTTAATCATTTCCAGAGTAACTGATGCTGCTATAAATGAATGCCTTAGAAATGCACGAATCAGACAGCCAGACGGAGAGACAACGAGGGATCCAAGTGGGAATATGCAGCACTAACTGATGAGCTCAGAAAGCATCTGTTGTCATAACACTGTATGTCTGTGGCAGATAAAGAAGCACAGGAAATCTGGAAGCAAAAGCAATAAACCTAAACATCAATGAAAATTTTGCATTCGACTTCACCAGGGCAAGAATGGGATTTTGGCTGTCCTGTAGATGTGTCTTGGGATGGCACCATGAAGCAACTTGTTCTATATCTGTGTCTGCAAAGCACCGTATTATTCCAAAAAGCCTGTTTCTAATACCAAAACTAACCTTTTAAAGCTTTGGTGGTCCATTTATTACTTACATTTCAATTTTAGTTTGTGTTTATTAGGTTAAAGGGCTAGTACTGTCTGGACAAGCAATGAGCCAGACTTTGATGCTTTACTAGTTAGGCTTGGAGCTTGGATAAACATCTTGACAAACCATAGTTTCACTAACTATTTTTGCAGTTCATTAAATTGTTGATTCACATTATTATTTATAGCAAAGATAGATGAGGCTTGTATTGAGTTTTTTTTTTGATTTTCTTTTTCAAGAATGCTGACTCTGTTTCCGACTGTTTCTGAAGGAAAGTTTCTGAGTGTTCTTGTCAATGATATTCTAATTTATGCCTCTGAAGAAGGCAGGCAGGAATTAAGTAACATGATGGAAAGTTTGTTAAGTGTAATCAACAGTGAGGATAAATGCTCTTAGTGATTTCTGCATATTAATCTGGCTTTACTTTGAACTGAAGCAGCACGTGGGACAAAACCAGAGGTTATGGATTTGGAATCATAAGCTTTGCTTCTCTGATTTAGTATAATATTATAGATCTTCAATCAATAAACTGATTGAGCTTAACTGGATGGATCTCCTGGACACTTAATAGCTAGTGTGGATATTTCTGCTCTGCATTGCACAGCATAGTGTAATGCTATGCATAACCTGCCTGACTTTCAGCTATGCTCCAGAATGGTACGACTCTCCTATAGGTCCCATGTCATGTCTGGAAGCCCTATGTGGAATCTCAAATGGCGCTAGAGATCATTGCTTGGACAAGTGAATCTTGCCTGTATGGGATTCAGCTCCAGGTTAAGACCTCTAGATGCGTGTGTTTACATGTAGGTGTTTGCATGTGAGCTATAGCCTCAGTTCAGTTGCTTAAGGCAGGAACCTAGAGCCATTTGCAACATGCTGCGATGTCCGAGATTTCTACTCGGAGCAGGCAGCTGTGACACAAAAAATATAGGAGATCTGGGCCTGTCTTGCCACCACGAAGTGTGGTTAGAAAGGAGTCACAGCAATAATTAAGCACATGTGCCTTGAACTTTTGACAAAAGATGGCTTTTCAGTCTAGCAGGAAAAGGGTGGCATTTGAAGACTCTTAAACCCAGGAAATGAGTGCTAGATTCTGGTGACCAGGGACATCTTAATTTACAGGATCATAATCTTTTTAGTAATAACTTTTACATTTGTCCTGCTTCTTTGCTTTCATGTAAATAATTCCAATCTTTTCCCTTTTTTAGATCTAGTTATTCTCTGTTTCAAACTATTTATCTTGCCTACCACTTCTGTAAACCACTCATTAAAATTCTGCTTTATAAATCTTAAGTTATCAAGAACATGAAAAAATATCTTGCCTTCATGAAAAAATGTATTTGCGAATAATAAATTGTCACTGTGTTAAAATGTCCCTGACTGTATACATGCAGGCCTGGTTTACCCTTAAATAGGCAAGTTCAAACTGGAAATAAATTGTTTTTCTAATTGTTAGGATAAGTAGTTATGAAACTAAACTACCAAGTCGACGATGGATTCTTCAGTGCAGGACATGCTTTTATTAAGATTGACCATATTTTTGAAAGAAATCTTCATCATATGCAAGTGAATCTACAAAACTACAAAGGACTATGACTAGGTAACGTGCAAGTCAGATTCAGTTTGGAATGAGCACTTAGAGAAACCAGGTCTTTCACTGTGATGTAAAAGAGGCATATAATCATCAAATTGCCCATATCTAAGGAAGGTACAGTTTTCTGCCAGCTGGCTATTTGGTCTTTCCTCTATCTCCTCCTCCTATCTGTGGGAATGACTTCTGTGCTTACAATGCTACCAGTAAGTTCAGGAGAGCACAAGGTAATTTTTACTCCTCACCAATCTGCCTTTTGTCACTGCCCCTAAAGTATTGTCATCCCTCTGCAGAGGATGCACAGAACTTCAGCAAGTGTAAATGGATGCTACCCCATTGCCTAGACTCCAATTGATGTCTCCTGACACAGGCATTGTTATTGTGGCCTTCCCCTCTGTGCACGGAGTCTTGTGTGTTGGGCACCTACATAAATGGAAAGACACAGTTCAAGCCTCTTCATGGTGAAAGTATTTTGTCACCATATAAGAAGAGCTCTTGTTTTCAGAGAGAAGATCCTGTTCTGCTACCGCAGAAGTTATCAGAATCATTTGCTCCATGCGCTGGGTTCACCAGACATGTCAAACAACGCATCCCTTTCGTTCTTCCATCAGTCCCCAATGGATGAATAATGACTGAGAAAAGAGACTCTGATGCTATTACAAACTTTTCCACTCCGTCTTATAGTCTTACAGGAAACACTGGTGTTATTTTTGGAAAGTATCGACTCTTTTACAGAATAGAGGGCTCATTAAATCAGAACAACAGCAACATTTTCAGCTGCTTTGTTGTTATCATTGCTATTGTTGCAAGCGGCTGCTGGAAGCTCAAAAAAAAAAAAGAAAAAAATGAAAAAAAAGAAAGGAATAAAACCAATAGATATCCCAACACATCTTGAACTTGAGAAGAAGTGCAACATATCTCTTTTATTGCTTTTAAGTAGTTCCTAACCTACCACTGAGTTCGTAATCATCCTGAAGAGGCAGTAGTGCCACTGAGGACCCAGGAGCTAGGATTTATATAGTGGATGATAAACTGGAAATGACACAGTCACAAAAAAGGGAAATTCTATATTGAAATTGCTTTAATAAAAGTACCATGTATTACAAGTGAAAGGGGGAATTTATTCCACTGCCATCACAAACTTATCCAAAGTCCAGTTTGGGGGAAAAAATGTGTTTTTTAAAAGAGAGGGGTCAAACTGTAACAAGTGAGAGGGAAATCAAGCAAAACAGTAAAAGGGCTGGAAAATGAGTCATGCAGAAAGAAGAGTGTCTGGTGACCAGAACAGATGGAGCTGAAGGGTGACCAAATACAAAGCACAGCAGGGAGCTCTTCTTCTGTGTTTGCTGAGAATGCAGGAAGAAAACATGAAAGTGGGAAGCTTTCTCAGTAGTATGGAAATCCATTCTGGGAAGCAAGTGGTGTGAACAAGAAACTGGAGTTTGTTAAGTGTATGAACTTATAATTTTAGGACATGCAGGAGGGAGTGAATGTAGTGATCCCAGAAATCCCTTTTAATGTCTTTAAATAGTAGAAATCTATGATTCTATTATTCCTGATATTTGGAATACTAACAGCCATCTCAGAGCCACAGACAACATAAACAAGGAAAACAAAGTAAACAGGAGTTTCAGGGAAGGATTGATTTTTGGGTGCCCATCTGCTACATCCTAGAAAGAGTTGATTTTTAAGGCAGGGTCCTAAGAACTTGCAAAAAATCTCAAGCTGGGCACCCAAAATTTTTGCAACTGGCCTTTGAATCTTTTGGTCAAGGGAGTCTGCTTCAGAGAACAAACAGCCTGCAGATGACAATTTTTGTCCCTAGCCAGTGTCACAAACAGGCAGATAGGAGCCGGGGTGGGGTGGGGGGAGGTATGGTTGACACAAGAAAAAATGTCGCCTTCATTATATTCACTTTTTCAAGAGAGCTCCACAAGTGTGAGGCCTATGTAGACATTACAGAGCATGTCATATAGACATGTAGGGAGCATGGCAGGTAAGCAGTATTCAGGGAAAGTCAGTATGGTAGAGGCCCACTTCCATGATCTCTTTCTAGAGCTTGTTAGCACACATTGTAATGATTCTCTTTTTTTTGTTTTGTTTTCGTTGTTCACTTTCCTCTCATTTTATATATTTGGAGGCTCAGTGGTGGTGGTTTGAGAGAAGAACCAAAAATTGGAAAAAAAATTTACTTGGGTTTTTCTTTGCTTTTTACTAGCATTCTGGAAAATATTACTAGATAGTAGATGCCTTAAAGAGACTTCATAAAGCGAGAAGCCAGTTATTAGAGAAACACTAGTTGTGTTTTGCCAGGGCTGACCTATCCGTTATTAGTTCTGGAGTGACCATCTGAGCTTTTCCAGCTACAGACCTGACTCAGCGACACTGCTAACTTCAGTTACCTTGCTTGCCCTCCACACTAGACCTCAAGCAAGAACTTTGGTGTGGAGTTTCCTTTTGGATGGGATTTATACCTGCAGTAAAAAGGTGCCAAGCAAGCGCATTGCCTGTGTTCCTTGGGGGTTAGCCAGCAGTCAGGATGTTGTGACACCTGTCAAATGGATTTTCACTTTCTGGATGACTAAAAAGCAAAACCTCTCTTATCCATTTTCAGTTGTATTGGGGATCTCTCAGGTTTCAAGGTCATGCAAAGTGATGTTTATCCCCTCCAAGGTTTTAGGATAGTTTGACTGCTCTTGCACTTTGCATAGATCTGATGTCCTCTTCTTTCTTATCTCTCAAGAGATTAATTGAGGTGATTCATGCTTCAGTGGGAGCCTACTGGAACCATCACAAGCATGACATGCTGAAATGTAGGGCTGGATAAGACTTCCTGGGTCATCAAGGCCAGCTTCAATAATGGCAGGCATCATACTATTAAACACTGAAACGGAACATACTGAAAAAAAAAGGGTATCATGGAAAGACTCGCAGAATCTTAAGAGGATTCCCAGATTTCCACTGGCAAACTTTTACAGGACATTGGGAAGCTCAGGTTAGTAAATTGGTCCTAGTGTATAGGCTCTGTCCTGCCTTGCAAAAGGCATTAGACGGCTGCTCACTGGAACCAGGTATACAAGGAAAGAAGAGCAAGAAGCATAGGGGAAACCTGCTCCTTTACTCATGAGAGTGGAAAAGAGGGGTAAAAATGACCCTCTTTGTAGCTGGGAACTCAAAAACAGTTTTGAAGGCTTCCTATTTTGCAAATACTGCATATTTTTCTGTGCCTGTGCATTCTTTTCTCCTACTAGTGACCTATGGACGCAGATTTATTATCTTGTAGTAATGAGACTCCTTCTCCTAGCCACTGTGAATACCCAGTACAAAAAAAGAGAGTCCTCACTCCATAAACACCTCTGTCTTCTACTGTTTGCAAAATATTGCTTTCCCAACAGAGAAAATTAGATACGGTCAATTAATAATGCAGTTTAGAATTTTCTAGATGACTTTTCCTGCACTGCCCACTTGCATGATTTTATTTTGACCTTAGAAATTTAATAACCATCAAGAATTGCTTTGCAATATGAGCCTTTCATACCAACTGCACTCAGCCAGCATCCAGGTCACTAACGATGGTCTTTTAAAGAGGTTTCAAGCTTGTTCTTGTGATCTGCTCCTGTACCTGCTCTGATTTAATGCCTTTGGAGCACATGAAGAAGAGAGTCTTGCTGGCTGCATTCCACCAGCAATACAAATTCCTTTGTCAAATAGTGATGATCCTTGAAGGATTTGGGAGGCACAAGCATGGAACAAATTCTCACCAGCTGCAACGTGCACTGCCTTTTACATAAGCTCAAGGTGTCTTAGTGCATGGGAAGATTTGTATAACATAACCTTCAAAGATGAAAATGGAATAAGATCTTTTACCCTCATCCTTCTGGTGGCCTAGTTCAATGTTTAAGGCTGCAACACAATGGCTCCCTGAGAAATCGGCCTTCTCAAGACGTGAAGAGGCTGTAACTGAGTGACATCCTTGGCCCTCGTAACAGAGGGTCAAGGCCTTTCTACAGCTGTGCCTGGCCCCATTGTGTACTAGCACTAAGTACATCTGCCAGACCCACCCCAGGCAATGCAGGATTGGGAGCTCGAGGAAGAGAAGTTGCGGGGGGACAGGAAACTTCACCTTCCTTGGAAGTGGTAGAGGCAGGTGGAAACAGACTTCAGTAAGACCGCGTCACCTGCTATTACAGATAGACTCTTGGTAGTCTAGCAATCCTGAGTTTCTTAAGGAAGATGAAGCCTGGGGAATCCACCATAGCACAGCTGCTGCTGGGAGTCTCACATGGTCTCCTTCCTTCACGCTTGCTTAAGGCTCTGATCTTCCTATTATTAATAATCTGCTGTTGTAGACCGCTGCCTACTCTGCCTCTATGTAAAGTAGGTCCTGTTGTACAAATTGGGTTTAATAAGTCATTCTAATTCAATGACTCACTATCCTGGTAGACATAAATGGTGCCATGAGCTGTGAGAGCATGGAGGATCAAGATTCTAGTCTTAAATATAATGCCTGAAAAAAACAATAAATACAAGAGGCAGAAACAGCGTGACCAAAACTAGAGAAGTATAAATCATGCTGTGGAATGAAGTGCAGTGATTCACCTGCTAGGCTGGGTGCTGCTGCCCTACAGAGAATCTGACAGCACAGCAGAAAAAAAAATGCAACACACCAGAAATAAATACTCACCCTCAACTGACACAATGCTATTCATTTTGAGTTAATATATTTCTTCTTGAAATTCAGCAGAAACCCCGGGCACACAAATCATCCAAGCATCAATACAAGGTAAATGGGTGTGGTTAAGAAAGGAGAAAGGAACATTACCACAGCTGCAACCCATAAAAGTTAACCATTATTGGGTCTCCTCTGCATGGGCACAGGGATCCTCTGTGAGAGTCCACATATGCTGATTTGTCTTTCATTCACCCTTAGGCCTTCTCTCCACACTACTGGTCACTTTTAAATCTCTGGTTCCATTATACAATATTGACTTCAGCATGACCAGTAAAAAGGTATAGTGAAGACCAAGAAGCCATGATAAAGTGACAAAGATAAATTTAGGGGAGTGCAGTTTGACTATAATAAGGTTGGGAATGAAGAGTCCAGGCACCTTGAGAGATAACCTCTGAAGGATGGAGGTTCCCAGCTCTTATTCTCAGAGTTGAAAACAAAAGCAAGGCAGAGTAGGTCAGCTAATATCTGGAAAAAAGGATTCTTGGCTTCGCTTGTTTTCATGGTATGTGTCAGTGGATTCTCAAGATACCTCAGTAGCTACTCAGTGCATCTCAGGATCAGGCTCTTAATCAGCAGAGACAGAAAAGCAGCATTGTGAATGCAATGGTAATCACCTGCTGCCAAACTGAGTACTTTCCGAAGATGACACCCAGCATTTCCTGCGAGTCTCCCTGAACCATGTGCTACTCAAAGAAAGCCACGAGCTGCTCTGAGGAATGGCTGAAGAAAAATTTCACAGCAAGAGTAGGAAGTTAGTCCCTTGCTTAGAGCAAGAAAATCAGGATTCCTGGGTTGTACCTGTCTCTGGAAAGCAGTGTGGCCTAATGCTTAGGGCCAAGAAGTCTAATGGTTATGGCCAAGTAGCAGGGCTCTTAGGTTTTGTTTTTCAATCATTGAAAGTTAATGGAGATGTAAAGGATAGAACACCTGGATTTTACTTCAGAAAGAGGGTGTCAGAAGTAGAAGCAAAAGAGTACATCATGGAGCGATGAGCTGCTTTTTATAATCCTATTACTAACTTGCTGAGAGAATCCAAGTTAATTTCAATGGCATTCAGTATCTCATGTATCCACATGATAAACATGGAGAACACTATTTACCCACATGGAAGATTGTGAGGGCTGATTAATACCTTGTAAAAAAAGCTATGAGATTTTTTGAAGAAAGCAGTTGGTACCTATCCAGCCAGCTGCTGCTGGCAGCAAAGACGGGAAGAGATTCGTCTCCTTTAGCCTCCTTGTTCTTCCTTCCTGGTAGCTGCTCTCAGAATATGCTTTCTTGCTCTTGCTTTTCACCGATGGAAAATGGACTTGTGAGAGCTGGAGGCCAACAAGTACTTATCTCCCATTTACTGAATGACCCTCTATCACGGCCTCTCACAAGGACACAGCACTAGAAAAGCCTGTTTTTTTGGTCTTCCACATTCCCACAACAGGATGCTGTTTGACTCATACTTTACATAGTGTTCTTTTACTGTTTGCAGAAAAATATTAGCACTTTGAATTCCTAGCTGAAATAGCTATATTTTTACTAATCTTTTTATAACTATCTTAAAAAAAAAAAAAAAAATCATGATCCAGCAGCATCATGAGCATACTAGGGTAATACCAGGGGAAATTTACCTCAGAGACCTCTCTCCTCTGACAGTCTCTTTGGTCTTTCAGATCCTGTGCTATTTTTCCAAAAAAAGCCTCTGCCCTTGATTTTGTGTAGATTATCTGAGATGTACTTATTTAAAGATTTATTTTCAAGGAGAAATGCTTTTAGAAGGGTGCAGGTTGTCTAATGTGTGAATTTATGAGTGCAAATACGGTGCAGGTTTCCTTGTACAGCAATAACATCTCTGCGTTTCAATTAAGGGCCAGGGCTTCATTGATCTTGGAGCAGTGGAAGCACGCTGCTAACGTGTAATCCCTGCCCCAAGGATTTTACTGTCCAGTCACATGGTAAGAGATACAGTAAAGAAGATAACCCAAAGCTGATAAAAAGCCAAGGTCCCAGCATATTGAGCAAACAAGATGTATCGCCCCATATTTTGTGGGCATCAAAGGTAAACTGCAAGGAGACATGTAGAGATAGACAGTCTGAGGATGCTATAGAATTTTACAGAGAATTTGTTGCAGCAGCTGAGAACGTGATAGAGCCAGACCAAAAACTGCACAGATGGAGCTGAAACCTCTTCAATAAGTAAACACAGAAGAAGGTGAGGCCATATTTAAAACCCTACTTGAATATGGCTTTTGCAACTGAGAGTCAAACATCTCTGACCCAGCGGAGGCCTGTTGCAGGGGGGAGCTTTGCTTTTGGGGTTTGGGACATTGTGGAACAGGCCATGAAAAGGAAGAGTGTGAACTGGCTGTGTGAAGGTATCTGTGTTGCTTCAGAGCGGGGGCAGGGGACATACATTGCACTGCCGTCTGTGACTTATCACGGTAGATGCCTCAGATGAAAAGATTTCATGAGAGATCTCCTGAAGTTTAATCCAGGCAGATGTTTTCCGTGCAGTAGAAAGATCCCTGCAGTGCTTTGTCAGTGCTCAGCTAATGAGGGAGAGAAAGTGTGTTTTATCTTTGTTACCACGGAAAGTTAACCACAATCCAACCAGCGATTTATAGATAATGAGTCCTGTCACATTCACAATTCGTGCCTCACATGAAAGTCATCAACATACCTACCGCTGATCAGAAATTCAGGTATCTATTTCCATGTTTTATTCACAGTCTAATGATCTGCCAGGGCAAAGGCTGGATTTAAAGCTGATTGCTACCAACATTTACATTTGGGAATACATCTGAATGTCAAGGAGTGTTTGGGAAATTGGTTGCCAGATGACTGCAGTGAAGGATATCTAGATAGGGTGAAGGGGGGAGAAATTTTGGGGGTTCAGAGATCACTTGGAAAGAGTCGGAGAAGGGGAGCTGTGAGCTTTGAGCTTAGCTTCAGAGGGAAGAAGAAAGCTAAAGAGCGGCCTGCACTGCTACCAGGCAGGGCCGTAACAGAGCTGCCCCACCATGGCAGAGATCCCTGACCCCATCCCACCATTACGGCATCTCTCAGGGATAGCTTGCACCCTAGGCATGCTGGCTGCTGGTCCCCCATCATGAGCTTCCTGAAGACTCAATATTAGTGATGGACATGGGGAAAGGGCTACGTTGTGTGCATACATTCAATTAGTTTCTATTATCTCTGCTTCTCTGCAGATCTTCCTTGGAGAATGCCCTTTCCTAGGAGCATGCATTCTGCTAGAGAAGCAGGCGACTGAAACCCCAAGAACTAGCTCACATTTATTTATTTAGGGCCTTATCAGAACCTATCAAAGTCACTGAGAGTTCTGATGTTTCAACAGAAGCAAAAACAAGTTTTGCTTTATTTTATTTATTTTTTACTGTGTGAGAAAGAGGACAGGTTATGAATTTATCAGCAGAACTGCGCTAACATTTACTTTAGTTTTGTATCTGGGGAAAAAAGACAGAGTAAAGCAGTATGTAGCCAAACACATGAGATGTGTCACCTTCCCTTATACTTTTGCTGGACATATGTGGTGAATAATGTAAATTAAATTTTTTGAACTTTAAGTGACAAACTGCCTCACATGGTAAGTTATTTTTCACCTGCATAAATCATTTGTTTAATAGAGAAAAACACATGGGTATTTACAAAATACAGTAAACTTTGCATAAAGTAAAACAAAAAAGAAAAATATCATCGTGCAACGAGAAATTGCACCAAAAAGAAAGTGGGATTTCCTTATTTTTCTGAATCTGTATTTACTTTTGTGTTTAATTTTATGCTCATTTTTAAAATCCCTTATAATTTAAAAAATAATATATTATTGTAAAAAGTGCTTTTCCCTACTTGTCTGCTGAGATATGCGCTATATTCTCAAGAAAGTTATCTAAACCTAAATGCAGTCTGCAGTGAAGAGACTCAAGTATTTTCCAAATGAGATAAATAACTTGAAAGGCAAAAAGTCAAAATTTCTTCACTAGGATTTGCTGAAATATGTCCCATCTGAACTATTTTGACACAAATATGGATTGTAAATATTTGTAATGCTACGTATGCCAGCATTTTGCACAAATCTGAACTTGTCATGGGAAAGAAAAGCCCAAATCTAAGCAGAACTCAGAAAATTTTTGATTTTCCTTTTTTTTGAAATAATAAATTAAAATGTCCCATGGAAAATCCCAATGATTTCTTTATTTGCATTTTCCATGGAAAAAAATCAAGTCTATCTCTGACTTGTCATACCCATGTTTCGTGCAGCATACAATTTCCCTAACAGAAAATATTAGCTCTCCTTCAGCAATGAAAACACATTCACACAAAATTATATTTAATTAAAGGCCTTCAAGCTGTCTGATTTAAAACTGACATAGCTATTGCATTCTAAATAACTAAGGTCCTTTTTGAGGGGAAATAATATTCTTCTTTTACGGAGCATGTCATCCTCAAAAGTCCTCTAAAGCTTTCTTTAAATGATACATGCCTAACCCTATTTTGTTTGAAGGTAACAAAAAAAATCACTAAAAAAATGGGGAATGCTTCACTGTGGGAATCATTAGCCATTTCCAGAGTGAGAGATGACAGCAGTGTAGCTCTGCTGAGACTTTAAGGATTTTTTTGTTGTTAATGTTTTATTGGACAGGAAATAATAGTATATTTAATGGATAATTTCCACGGGAAAATGGAGACTGTTTTTTTCAGGGGAAAAAAATGTCAGAAAATCAGGATGAAATGCTGTTTCAGATTGCATAAAGGTCACTTTGTGCTTGCCTGAGCTGCCACAATGCCCAATGTGAGTTTTTCGTCAAGCACCTCAAGTTGCCACTTTCCATCGCCAGAGGAGCGTGGCTGATGGCTATGGGGGCATGGCCCACACAAGCTACAGTTCTCTGGTGGCATAAACAGACATAACTTAAAGTCAGACTAACATGAAATGTTGCAAATGACATTTTTTTTTGAGATTTTTGCTTCAGAAAAATTGCAACTTTCAACTTCTTACCTTAACACTGAAAGCACTGATGGAATATCCAGTTTTCCCTCATCTCTCATCATGCAGAGGAGTTCAGGAGGTGAGTGAGGCGATGAACAACACATGATATAGCTGGGACTCTGTGAGAAATTCAGGCTTACGGAATGTAATTGGCCAAACTATAATTTAGCTAATTACATGTACTAGAACTAACTCATGAAAGTCAGAGATTGGCAGAAGCTAATCCTGACCAGCTTTTGATTTTATAAATATCCTCTTTGAAAGAGGACGCGAGGTGTGTGAAAACTTTTTAGATTCTTTAGGAATGAACAGTCCATAATGCCCTGAAGAAAAGTAGAAATTATTTATCTAAGCGCACAGTGCTTTGCAGTTTCATCCACTCTAGAGCGTATTTCGGTGGGTAATTCTGATTATTTAAGCTTACAATTCAGAAGAAAATATGTTTAAATTCAAAACACCAAAGGAAACCAGATGAGTCAGAAGTCTGCAATGTGAAATACTTAAGTCTAAATTGACAGAAGACTCGCTTTTTGGCTGGTTTTGCTACTGCTTTGTTGTTGTTGCTGTTGTTTCTTAGCTGAGGAAATTAGTTAAAAGAAATCAATCAGCATTTATTTAGTAGGCAGAGGTAACATCTTTTCAAACAAACAGGAAAGGGAAATTTTTGACTGAGCTGCCCAGAAAGTGTTATCCAGCTTGCCCAAATGAAGGAAGGCAGCTGAATTTCTAAATAATTTTTTGGCATTTTGTTAGCCTGCAGAAGGATGATTTCTTGGAAACCCACCTATATTTTGTGCCTTGTCTACAGTACTTCTCCCTGGTATGTGTGGCAGGGGTAGAACAAGGAGGGGTGAGAGCAGCTGGGCTGCGGTTGGAGGATGGATTGAAGTTTTCTGACGTTTTCTGAAGTTTCTGAAGTTTTCTTTCACCCTCTCTTCTGGTACCCTGTGAGACCTGCTAAGACCTCGGTGGACTTTGGGGAGCAAAGAAGAGCCACAGTGGGGGATGCTACCACAAAACAGTACTAAATTTACCCACTCTCACACAGGTTGACTGCAGGGCTACTGACCCCTCTGGGCCAGTCAGAGAGTTTTTGTAGGAGTTTCTCTAGGAGGGAACTAGCTGAAATGTGGGAGCTGGAAGTTGTTCCCCAAATCCCAATCCCTTTTGTTTTGAAGCCCAAAGGAAACCCTCCTACACCAGGCTTTCCAGCATGCTGCTGGAACTAGGCTGCAGCCTGTGCACTGGATCTCAGAAAAGACCTAACACAAAGGCTTATCTTTGAGCTGGGTCCCATGTTTTGGGGCTGCTAGAGAGTCCCAGATATGCTGGAAGCGTAATTCTAATCTAGCTGGATGTGGGACTGGAGGAGCACACAGATGAATGACCAGCCTTCCTGTCCTGTACATTTTGAGGCATATTGGACCTTTTGCAATGCTAAAAAAAATAGCTGACAGTTCAATTCACTGTTCTTAATTAGGAATGGAAAAATGATAGTATTAAAAAGAGAAACTGAGAGTTTTAATTACGGCTCTACAGGAACCAGGGTGTTTAAATGAGCCATATTAAGGCAAGGCCACAGTGTTGGAAATGTGACTGGATTACTGGTCCTGATATAGGTGAATGTACTAAGCTGGGCAGTATAAAGTACAATAGGACCTTGTAGCAACATTAAGCACAGGATGTTCTGCAACAAACATGACCTATAATTAAGAGAAACATTTAAGAACCACACATTAGATAAAGTTGAAAAAGTAAGACTGTAAAACTATGATGATCTTTTTCTGGTGTTTTTTTGGTGGATGCTTTTCTTGGAATATATGCCGGAAGACATGCTATTTTATAGAAAAAAGAAGGAAGAGTGTCCTATGGTGGAATTCATCCTTGCATTCAGTGATGAAATTTGATTGAAAAGCCAAAATGAGTGTGGCAGTACCTGAAGGAAATCTGGAACACAAAATCATTTGCAGCACATTGGGATCCCAGGAGGGCAGAGGACCAGAGGAAATATTAAAACAGCATGGTGTCAATTGGAAATTAGTTTTATTGTGGGATATGGATCCTTCCAAAAGCAGCATTAATGGCTACCTCTAAAATCCTGAACAGGGTGATAACATTCAAACATGATGCTTTAGTTCCAGTTTGGATCTGGGGTAGCAGGAAATAATAACAGTAATAATGATCAAAGTAATAACAGTAATTGCAATAAATATAACCATGTACCATTCTCGCTATTTTTGTTTATGCTCCTCAGAAAGTTTTATGGCTAACAAGAAAAGGAAGATTTTCAGGCTTTGATTAATAGGACTATTATAGCCCAGCAATTGGAGCAAACAACTTCACAAATCTGAAGCCTTGAAAATAGCTTGAGTATGCTGCAGAACACCCTGTACTTTAGGCCTCTGCTGTCCCCTGCACTATGAATTTGCATTGTACTCAACAGATAAACACCGTTATTAGGCTGAACATTTAGGCAATGAGATGCAGTCAGTTTTGCTTCATGCCAAGTTTCAGTCGGCTTCTCACTGTTTTGGTAAATAGCTTCTTAATGTGATGCTAAATCCCTGCTTTTCTCAAAATCTCTGCTCTCTGGAATGCAACTGGCTTGGCAGCCCTGAATGAGACCATGAAAAACAACAGTGAGTGAGCAACGTGGGTAATCACTGCACTACATTTGAACCTTTCGTCAGCGGGCTGTGTTAGCCTTGGATAAAAAGGCTTCTTCCAGCTCCATAGCACTAGGTAGTTCACTGAGTTTCTTGGAGCTGCAAACTTTGCTCCTTGTCACTCTCTGTTGGTAGTGAGGTACTATGTTTTGCCAGCCATGCCATGGGAGTTGTTTTCTGTGGTTCAGATAGTGGCATGTGATTGAGGAGATCTGGACTTTGCTCTCACACACTGTCCTGCTATCATCCAGGGCAGGTTCGTTAAACTGTATCTATACTCTTGCCATGCCACCCCAGTTTCTTGCTCCTCCAGTTGCCCAGGCTGGCTCTGTGATGGCTCCTGTATGGGCTCTGCTCTGCAGTGTGTCAGTGATGCTCCCACCAACAACAGTAGAGGGAGAGCCATCATCTCACTGTGACTCCCTTCCTTGGCAGAAGAATGGAGACAGAAGTTTCCCTTCGCTGTCATGTCAGTTAAAAGCATGTGCTCTGGGGTTGCATTTCAACCAGGTATACTTTATTAACATCAGCTTCACCTTCTACGTCTTCTCACTCAGAATCTGTCACTTGAACCGTACAGCAAATGGTCACTCAAACACTATCCCATCAGAAAAAGCTGATGTTGAGCATCTTAGAAATTTTGAGGAATATTTCTGATGAACACCACACTCTCTCTCTCTGAGGCTGTTTTGAACAAGTGGTGATCTCTCATTACATTTTATTTCCTTAAAATGATTAATAAGAGATGAAGTGCTAATGAAATATATTAAGAATTCAGATTGTGGGTGGAGGACCAATTGAACATTAAAGAAAAGCATTATAGATAATAAGCTGGTGAATACCCCCCACAGAAAGGCCCAAGCATGCATATTAAACATAGATCATGAGATTAGCACACCATCATGAGATTAAATAACACCATCTTTTTCAGTCTTCAAAGATAGGGCTTGCAGATCTTTTGGTAATTTATCATCCTTCTTGATCTCATGTCATGCTTTGCCCCTGAATGCTTTGTGGGATAAGACAAATTGCACATTAACACACATTCATAGGAAGGAGATGAGAATCAAAACCAGGCCTGAAACACCATCCTGTTCTTCTGGCTTTATGCTGCTGTGATTTCAGTAGGCACTGAAGTCTAACTGTCTCAGTGGTAGCAAACCAGGCCCTCCAGATGCAGAGGGTTAATCTGTTTATGGATCTATATTGATGTAAGTCCTCCATCAACGATCCGGCACAGATTTATCCATTTATCTAACTTTATCCATTTAGCAAAGCATATCTTTGCAAGTCTTTGCAGGATTCAGGCCACTTACTCATGGTCGGTGGTACTTCTGAACTCTGTTTCTACCCCAACAAACACATGCAGGAACAATGAAGAGGTAGGTAGCCTTCTGTGCCACATCATACAATTTCATAATTTGAAATTGTTTGGAAGGGAGAGAGGTTCAACTATCATTTTATTGTCAAAATTCTGTTAGGAGTTATCATGGAAAAACCCAAAACTTCAAAACCCCAAATCTCTTCAACAGGGGGTAGGTTTTGCGAGGGTTGAAATGGTGGGACACCCTGCAAACTTCCTACTAAAAATGCATTCCCTGGCTGATCAAACATTTCAGTTCTGTGATCCCCATGCTGGAAACAGACTCTGAGAGCTGAACAAGAACTTTCTCTAGCCTCCTTATTGTTAATATCTGCCAATTTTAGAATTTGCAACTTGTTTACATTTCTCAGGGAGTTAGCCAGGATGCCTTACCATATATATTAAATTACACATATATTAAGTATTGCAGGAGATTTGAAGGAAATTATGCTTCTCATATTATTTATTCACTATTTGCTGAAGTAAGCACCAGTTTTCTGCAAAAATGCAAGAAACATTCTATCTTTATTTTGTGGGGAGGGATTGTAAATGTCCCTCAGCAAATGAATTCACAGCCTTGCCTTTTGTTCCCAGTCTGTACATAAAGAGAACTTACAATTCCATTACATTTCATCAGAACTTTGCTGTACATCAAGGCTGAATTATGGGTTTCCTTATAGTGACTGTAAAGCAGAAAACAGAAGGGTTATTCTCTCATCTGCTTAGTAGAGATGGGCTGGGACCAAAATACCCTGCTATTGGTATGTGAAAAATACCTGTGTACGTTTTGTGGAATCAACTAGTGCTGAATGGAAGAGAAAAAATGAAGGGAAAAGAATGTGGTATTTGTACTTGTCCCTTTAATCAAAGATGTTTGTAGGAGTTTGCTCTCTGGCTTAGATTTCCTAATACCTTCCATGACAACACGCCATTTCCAGATGTGTGTATTTTTGGCCAAAAATAAGCAGGGCTCATTTTTTCCAAACAACTGCCTGGTCTGAATTTAAATTGCAGCATTTCTACAAAACAAATTCGATGCTTTCCAAGGATGCTGTCCTGGCTATGTGAGGCATGTGGCCACAGCCAGACCGTTCTTGCAGGTGTGATGCAGAGATGCCGCACCTGGCAGGTGGGCAGGGGGCTGTAAGCAGATCATGGCTCAGCTGCACACCCTGTCCAGTTCGGATGCAGCCTGCTGGAGCTTGGCAGAAGCACTGTGCTTTGTACAAAGCAGTGGAGCCACCTTGGGAAGCTGGGCAGTGGAGTAGGGGCTGTGGGTGGCACTCGGCAGTGGAGTGTGAGGGCTGGCGAAAGAGGTGCAGTCCTGTGGCTGGCTTTGCCCAGAGCTGGCAGCTGCCATGGTGGTCCCAGGAGAGGCTGAGATACATAGAGACACAGCTGCTGCTGAGGGAGTCCTGGCGGAAGGGTATCCCTCTGTATCCTCACCTGGCTGGGCGGCTTGTTTTCCAATGTGTGCTTCCAAGCTTACTGTGATCTTTAGGCTTCAAGGCTGAATTCTGCTCTTTCACTGAAAGAACTTCCTTCCCTCATGAAATCAGCAGGTTTTCTGAGCTCTGTCTCCATCCTCGCTTCATCACCTTCCTCCAACCAGCAGTAGAAGCACCCTGGTCCCTTTAGGCAGCAAAATCCTGCCTCTGCTCTGCTGAGGAGTCTTATCTCCTATTTCTGCTGAACACCAAGCCCAGAGTGCTGACAGGATGCAAGGTAGCTGCCCTGGCTATGTCTGCCTGAGCAGCAGGCATGTCAGCAACCGCTTTGCACATGCATGTTGTACTGCAATGAGCTGCAGAGCCCTGTGGATCTGCCTGCAGCCTGTTATGCTGTAATTCATAAGCATCTGACTTCACAAGTGTAGTTTTATTTCATCCTGTTACTGTTCTAGATTTTTCTTTTTGTGGCAGTGTATTCTTTTGCATCCCATGTTTGCTGAAATGGGGTCACAAGGGAAAACTTTCCCTTCTAATGCTGGGAAGAGACTTCTGTTGCCTTAACTTCCTCCTCTTAGAGCTACTGAGAGGATGGCTAGGCCTTTTTCTGGTCTCATGGAGCATGAGGGACTTCAGTGCAGATTTTCTGGCAGTGATTAGGTGTGTGCTAGGCTTGGATGGGACCCAGGATATGTTTTCAACAAGCTAAGGGTCCCCTTCACAAATATGTCTTGCCAGCTTGCATGGGATACCCAGTATGTAAATTCATATGGTTTGCCAGTCCCAAATGTTCAGAAATCACAAACTGCCTCTTTTCCAGTCCAAAATAATCAGACTAGTTTTAAAATAATATTTTTGCTTTCTTAATTATAACTTTGGGGTCCCTTTTTTTTTGTCTTCTCCTTTGCAAGGCTCAAGGGTACAAGTGTTTCACAATTTCTAGTTTTTATTTTTCTGGCTGCCTTTGCAAAAGCAAAAAGTGTATTCCTACAACTCCAGAATCTCTAGCCACCAACCACAGATTTGACAATACAACCTCTAACTCCTGTTTTAAAGAAATGATTTTGTCTTCAGTCCTACCTTTGCCTCATTCCTCTCTTTCCCCCCCAAACCAGATTCTATAAGAAGAAAATCTAAGGGCCCACAACATGCTTGAAAGCATTAATCCTTTATCTAAAAGAAGCATGCCTTGCTAAGGGGGAACTGAGTCCTTTCTGGCTGCCGCAATGCTTGCAGTGAGCGCACATGAGACAGCCTGCAGTGGTGGGGAACCACGCTTTGGGGAGTGTCTGTCTTCACTGCAGCTCCCTAAAAGCCTCTTCTGATCTCTGGGGGGCTCAGGGTATTTGAAGAGAGCAGAGATGGAAAACAGGCCTGTTCTCTTTACAGAACTGATGGAGGCAAATAACAGAACTTAACATGGCTGGAGGTCCTTCTTTTCCAGTGTTCTCCAGGTCTACCATGACCTTTAGACTCTGGGGTTGAATTCTGCTCTTCCACTGGAATAAACTCTTCTTCCCTGTGAGAAAACTCCTCCACTAGGTACTGCTTATTTCCCTACTGGGAAGAGCCAGACCCTTCCCAAGCATCTGAGGCTGAAATGAAGAATCAAAATGTGGAAGAGATGCGATAGAGTTGGGCTTTTGACAGAGGCCTTTAAAATCATGAGACACCTGAAGAATAGGGAATTCACCATGACACAAGAGCACCCAGTGGGGTGGTCAAGCAATAGGAGTAAAACAAAGCTACAGAAATGCATAGCTCAGCTGTGGAACTGTAATTGCATCTGCTAAAAGTATTGATATGTTAAAAACCCTGAACAGTTGTACCTATTCATCCATCCAAGGCTATTAACACAGAGATATGCATACAACCCCGGCTCACAAAATTCCTATGCAGACTGCAAAACCTGGGGCTGTACCTCAGGGAAGGGATTGTTTGCTTTAACCACCAGATCTTTTTTATTTTCCCTATGCATCTGTGAGCTGATTTCACTCCCACAAAGCATGTGTGCAGTATGAGAAGCTCCTCTCTTCACACGTGCACAGTACACAGGGTCCCCAAGCACAGGTTAACAAACATATGCAGGAGATAACTAGGCTTGTCCTCATATTACCTGGGTCCTGGGCAATTTACTTCTAAAACCAGCAGTACATCATGCCATGGAACATTTAAGAAGAAATGAAACAATAACAAAAAAATTCCCAGGTTAACAACTTCCCTGTAGTGGATCTCCTCTTTTCTTCAGATTTGCAAATGACACCATGAGAAGCAACCAGTGTAACTACCCTGTGTCCTTGGCAGGAGTCATGTGGAGACAAGCTGCACAACATAACTCAAAGCTACTTTCCCACCCCGGCCTTATTTTCAGTTGTCTTGGAATGAGCGAGTACTAAATTTGACTGACAAAGACAACTTTAAGTCAGAGCCAGGAGCAAAAGATGTGGGCAGGTATCTGTCAGCTAGGGGGGAAGGGCCAAGAAGCTACCCTTGGTGCTCAAGATGGCATCATAAATTTGCAACAAAACATCTTTGGCTGAGTTGAGGATAGCCAAAAGTTGTAGCCTGTGTCCTGAGTATTTATGTTGCTGGAAAGCATGGATGTTTTCTTCCTACAGAGCATCTCCTTGCTGCAGTTTTTCCCTGTGTCCTGCAGAGTGCAGAGTGGTGTTTTGAAACTGAGGATCTATTAGTCTGGAAAGAGGAAAAAGTCTAAACCTGCTTGAAATTCTCTTTGGTAATAGCAAGGAGGGCAGGCTGCTCTGAGTTATGAAGGTGGCCTTTTAAAAATGGAAATAGACAGAGAGAGCAGACAACTTTAATGAAGAACTACCTGTGTCTTTTTTGCTCTCTGGTTCCATTAGCAAAAGGAGACTGAAAAAACAGGGCAGTTGTGTGAGGAACAACTGGCGACCACTCTGTGCCTGAGCTTTCCTGAAAAACATGTGCCTGTCACTGCATGAAATCCTGAAATGTCAAGGGGCATCTGCAGCGCTCAGCCTAGCAACAGCCTCATTTAAGACCATGAAAACATCTGAGAGCTTCAAGCTGAACTGAAGGGGGATTTGGGAGGGATCAAGTCCAGATGCCTGCCTATATCCATCTTTGATTTTGTTTTTGGTTTTCAGTTCCAGGGGTCTTCAGACATCCCCAAACCCCAGTCTGGATGCTTCATGTGGCGTACTAAACACCATCTGCTTGCTTGGTGACACTAAGAGCACTGTTGCCTGGGTCAGACATCTAACCCCACAATATGAACTGCACCAATCTGAGGGACAGCTCAGGGCAAAGTTGGTGAGTAGCCCTAAAATGTGCAGTAGGGTAGTGGCAGGGGCTCCAGCTGTGGGGCAGTGCTGCTGTTAATGATTCCCTACATGGCAGTAATGCTCAAGGAGCCATGCAGGGTACAGACCTAACCACACTAGCTTGAAAACAGGGAGAAGAGCAGGGATAAGGATCCCAGGGTAAAAGCTGAGACTGTGACTCCTAATAAGAGGTTGTGTCAATATGCAACAATCTGGAGCCTTTTCTAACCTCTCAGAACAGGGTGTTTGGCAGAAGCTGACCTGTTTTTCAGTCTACACCAAACCCGTGCCATCCCGCTTCCAAAAAGTGCTGGTTATAGCTCACCCCACCCTCACATAATCCTTTGCTGTTATAAACATCAGAGCAAAGGAAAACCTGAAGGAGGGATTTGGGATGAGGGGTTCTTTAGGTGTTCAGAAAATTCATGAGGTCTGGCACCAGGCGCAGAGCAGTGCAGGACTTGAGCAGGATGCTATATGCCACTGCTGACCTAGGCAGGCAGTTCTGATGTTTCTCCGCTACAACCTTCAAATGCTGCAGCACACAGTAGTTTAGAAAATACAGCCCATAAATAACCAGGGAGGATTGGGGAAAAGGGCAGCCTGGCTCCTACTAAGTAGCAATTCTTTCCTAGTTCTGAAATGCCTGGCAATGTAGATGGAGTTAATTCACACTCAGCTGCCAGTTGCAGGAGGCTTGGGAACCTCTTGCTTCTGCAAAGCTGTGTGTGCAGAGCTGTACTTGTCACAGACACTGGATGAGACAGATCTTGTATTATTCTTATAGCTTTAGGGCAACTGGAGGGAGGAGAAGGGGAGAAAATCAAATCAAACACAAAAATAAAAAACCCAGAAACTTCCCAGTAGTCTTCAAGTTGATGGGGGCCAATGATGACATTGTCTATTCTGGGAACCACTGTCAGTTATTTATTAGCACCTTGAACATAGCAGAGTAGCTGAACATGCTGTGTTTTGGGGTTTCCTCTGTGTGTATGTGTATAGTGTGTGTGTGTGTGTGTGTGTGTGTGTGTGTGTGAGATACTGAGTTTTTGCAAAGCAGGGCAGAGAGCAGAAGAGAGGCTTTTTGCTCTTGGAGTGAAGGCAGGTGCCTTTACAGTTAGGTGTGTGGCACAGTGAAGGCAAATTTCTTTTCCTACCTCTCTTCACCCTGCAATGAACTGCCTCTGAAAGGCCATACCAGATGTTCCTATTCCCTTTTGGCTGCTGGAGGGAAGAGCCACCCACTCCACCAGCAGCATCCTTCCAGCAAGTTCATACCTCATGGATGGCATCATATCATGTGTTGGGGGGGGCAAGGCCTGTGTCCGTGGCTTCCAGAAAGGCTCCTCTTTGGGAGCCCTATGCTATGTCCTCCCATCCCTTTACTTTAGTGTCAGCAAAGCATCTCTCCTACTCTGTTACTCCTTGTCCTAGACAGAGCCAACTGGGGGATCTCAGACAGGTTGTTGAAATGAGCCAGGCAGCCAGGATCATGAATCAAGAGAGGGCCCATGGGGCTGTGCCGCAGATGCACAAGACCCTGGCTCAGCTGTGGAAGAATGAATTTTAGGGACAGCTGAAGCTGGAATGAACTGTGGGAATCTCAGGCGTATCTGGGACATAGGACAGGCCTGCTTGGCTTAGCAGAGGAGCGGCATAAATCAGTCAGTGCACAGAGAGAAAAGAGGAGGACTCTGATTTCCTTTTTGTATTACTGTCCCTGGGTGCAAGACAGTCCCTAACTTTCGTGTATTTGAAGGCTTCCAGTGCACTTTGATGTTGTCTGACCATGCTTCCAGGCCAGCATTCCTTGTGTGCTCCTTGTGGGCTTGTTGTCCTCAGACCACAAATCAACTCTCTCACCGAGTCACTTCTGACCTCTCCTGCTAATAATGCACCCTTTGTACTCCAGTCTCACCTGGCAACTGGGCAGCAGGTAGGGGGGAATGGCACTGAAACAGGACTCCTCCAGCTTCAGGCCAGGAGGAATTCTTTGTGGTTCCACAGCTGACTTTTGATGGGTGCAGACACATCCCTTTCTCTCCCTGCCTTCTAGGTCCTTCAAGGCCAGCTGCCTTTCTGATTTCTAGCTTGACAACCCATCAGCAGTTGGATGTAGTGATCCTGACCTCTGTTAGTGGTAGTCTGGGCAGTCCTGTGGCTTGACAGCCAGTGTAAGGCACCGATCATCACAGTGCTGTCGTTTACTTCGGTTCTGTGTCCTTTTTAATCTCTGCAGCGCCTGACAATGATTGACACATTTCTGTATGCTCACTGAGCTCTTGATAACTTCTGTGCTGCTTTCCATCACAAATCTTTTGGCCTCCTCTTCTCTTGCTTTTAAAGCATGCTGTTGCCTTCATTATTATCTGATGATTGACAAACTCAGCAGGAGCAATGGAAGGTTGTTTGCAGATCTTGACCTGTCATTAAGACCTACTATGGGAAATTTGCTTCCACACCCTTCCAAAAATACCTTTCTCTGGGTATCTCCTCCCTGTTCCGCTCCCTCTATAAATCTTGGAGTGAAATGCTAAGTATCTGTGTATGGATCATTGATTTTAATGCTCATTTCATTGCAGGAATTCTGACAGAGGAAATACATGGTTATGACTGCCTGGAGTTGGGTGGATCTCTTACATCTTTAATTCTCCAGGATTGTTTTTGTTCTTTTCTCTGCTTTACTAAGCAGAGGAGGAGTCTGTAACAGCAACATTGAACTACACCCCAAAGTCATGAGGCTATGACATGCAGTAAAGAATATGAAACCTCTTTGCATTATGTGGGTGCATGTTAGAACACTGATCACTAAGATAGTTTTTGAAGACTACAGTTAAACATGGTGAAACATTTTTCCAGTGTCAAAGTCATTCTTGCAAGTGGGACTTAATCATTCATATTGCTTAGATCTCGTAACACAAAGCAGAACACGCAAATATGTCTACAAACAGTCATTGGAACTCCCAATATCATTGGAAAGCAATTGGTATTCAGCTCCTAAGTGCCTAAGTCACTTTTAAAAAATGAGTCTCTTAGTAACTTGTGGAAACTCCATTTAATGCAGTGCTGCTTACTGCAGAAGCTACAGCATCAGCTTTACAAACTCTCTTTTCTAATTTTGCTGCTGGTGATTGCACATTGTACTGCTCTTCTAGTCAAAGCTGCTTGTCTGCATTCCCTTTGTAGTCAAATAAGAGATGTCAGTACTTGCAGGAGGGTGATTTCTCTCAGTCTACCTTACAAACACCTTAAGGTGGGTGAATTGCCTATGGGAGCTTCCTTTCTCTCCAGATGAACTTATCATCTAGGCAGCCTAGATGATAAGTTTAAACTGGATGCTAACTCATAGGTAGCAGTAAATTCAGTGAATCCTTGCATTTAGGCTTCTAAGGTTTCCAAAGTGGCTCTAATTATTTGAGTGGGAGAAAATGTTTAATGCTTTGGAGAACATGGGCCTCAGTGCCTAAATATTTTTGAAAATGACACTTAAGTTCTCTGCTGCTTCCCTGCATTTGAAAATGCTGCTTAAAACATGCTTAGAAACAAAGGGCAAAATGTCATATGTCCCTAAAGAATGGAGATTTTAAGTAAATCTAACATAAAAAGATATACTTCCAAGCTCGGCAACATTAAATATCTGCTAGAATTAGTAGCAGGTTGTGAAGTCTTTAATTTCTGAAGCTTCTGCTTGGAGGCAATCCAGATCATCAGGAAAGGAAAGCTGATACCATGTAGTGGGGTCAGAGAGTTCCATGTGAAATACTGAGGACTGAATAGTAATTTTGATCAGTCCCTAAAAATCTATCACAGTTGAAATGGATTGGGAACCAAGGGACATCTTAATTGATGATTCCCCAAGAGGTTGGGATGGGTGCTGAACATCATAGTAGCTTTTAGAACCCATAAATTACCAAGACAGTGATATATTAGTGAATGAATGAATAATGTAGAGATCAACATGGCTTATTTAAATTTAGCTTAACCTTTTCTTCCATGGGAGAGCAGGAGAAGAATAATTGAGTCAATTAAATTTTAATCTTGGAAATGTTGATCTGTAGCTGGGTTTGCCACAGACCAGGTTTCCCTTTCCCACTTAGATGAGGCAAGACTTCTAAAAATGAAGTCTCCACACAAATATTAACTGCAATATGGCGAGAAATAATGCAAGGCAGACAATTATGTGTGGCAAGATTCTCAGCTAATCCTGAGGGATCAGTTTTATGATCTTATTTTCTCAAGAGCTGTATTTGTAAGATGGAGAGTATTTCTTTTTTCAATACAGCACATTAATAAAAATGAAGAAAAAAAACAAAAGATGAAGAAAGTTCTACTTGCAAAGCATTTTGGATCAGGTCCCTGATGTACGTGATAAAGGGAAAGTAGTTGACTTAACTTTAATTAAAAAAGAAATTAATATAAATAAATGTACATGTTGCAATCGACTGGAAGAACTGAAGTGTTTCATGAGGTCACCTGAATTTTCAGATTCCCCTGGCTAATTGAGCTGTTCGTGAGCATTATAATTCCTTGCTTGTTATTTTGTACAAGTGTAAAACAGACAAAAAAGAGCTCACAGTTTTCATATTTTTAATTCATTATTTTCTGTTTTAAGGGTGTGTAGCACTTACCTATTGGACAACTCAGGCACTGCCTTAAACCTGCAGAGCCAAATGCTCAAAGTTTCTGTGCTGTGACTTATGCTCAGAGCCTCATACTCAGCACTGCAAGCAGTGAGGTCCCCGAACAGCAAATACTTTTTGTCTGAGAGGGGTTTTGGTGTGCTTGATCCTACTCTACTCTGTAATCAGAGATAAAATGCAAGTCCTTTAAGCTACAGAGGGGTAAAAGCCTGAAAAGACAACTACAAGAGCTTTAGGACCCAAATGGTAATGAAAAGATAACGACTGTTCTGAGATGACAGAGGTGGAGACTGATGGGATGTCATATGGCTGTGCAGAGCTCTGACTGGGGCAGTGGAAAAGGAAAGAGGATTACCTGTCACACAGGTTTGAAAAGTGATGGACAACAGCTATCCAGAGAAGCAAAGGAGCAGCTGACCATAGCAATGATTCAGATCCATCTAGGAGTTCATAGTCCTGTATCAGGGATGACACAGACTCTGAGAGAGGGCTGAGTTGTTTTGCCCATCATTTTATAAACAGGGGAACTGAAGCATGGAGCACCAACGACTTCTGCATTTAAAAGTACTTGAGCAAAAAGCTTGTGTATGCTTTTGGTTAGGGCTCAGTCTACTTGTGCAAAATGCCATCTGTCTCTGGGCAGGGGCTGGTTGCCTGGAAAAGGAGGTGCACATGTCAGCAAGCACTTTTTGCACAGATTTTGAAGCTGGAGTGTAAGTGTTGTGCATGGCATGAACCAGGGAGCCCATGGCAGGACCAAGAGAACCAAGTGACATTTCAGTTATTCTGCACAGAGCACAAAACCTCACCTGAATATTGAATGGAAATAATAATGTGGTGTCAATAGAGACACTCTAGGTGTGTATCTTCAGAGGACTTTGTCAAAATACAATCCTAGTCCTCTAATCATTCTTCTAGTACAGAATAATAATTTGCTTTTCCTTTTTGGGACCTCACTGCATTAACTAGACTTTAAGAGATACAGCCTTCCTTTAAGGAAGGCAAATTTTATTAGCACCAATAGCACAGGCAATGTAAATGATAGGACAGATAGATAAATGTATTTAGACTGGGGCAGAGATGAACCTTTATGGTATTCCATATCATACATCTCTGCTCTTGGCTGGGACTGCAATATGACCAGAAAATTGCTAATAAAGCAGAGACCCTTGGCTGAAGATATAACCAGTAAGAAAACCTAAGGTGTCCTTATCCTTAGACCTCTGCCTTAATTACAAGGTCAGCCTTCCGGCCTAAGAATATTCTATCTCATTTTAAAGGTGTCAGGTAATTCTGTTCAAAGGAAGATAAAGAAAAAATACTGTAGGGGAGAGAGGAAAGCATGGGAGGGAAGCAGACCTAAGTGGAAATTATAAATGAAGCATTATTATGTAAGGCCAGTAACAGGTTTTCACTATAATTAAGATGGATTACTTTAATAATCCTTAAGGGCTTGATTCAGAACTGCATTACAAACCATTTACGTGGGGCTTCTGCACTCACTGCCTCTATAAGGAAATGGCAGGTGTTTAAATAAGAAAAGGAAAGTTCAGAGTTTTTGTATTTCTTCAAGCAGCCTCCTCAGGTTTGGAGAGATGCGTGGCTGCCTTAGATTTATGCACTGAGGAGAGTGTGCAAGCCTTGATAGCACTCTTTGAAAGTAATTACCTTTCACAGATTTTACACCTGAACATATATACAGGGCATGGCTAGGGAAAAAAAAAATTACAATTTGACTAGGGAAAAAAAAAACCAACAAAACCTTTTGCACACAGAAGAGCTGCTGTTTGGATTAATGAACTGCAGAACAAACTTTCTCCCCTCTGCAGACGTCAGGTGTATCTTAAAAATACACTCTTTTCCTTTGTAAATACAAATAGATTGAAAAGATACTGTGCTTCACAAGTGAGGTCTGGACTATCTGGAAAATCAAAAGGCAATGCTGTTCTCAGTTTCGTAAGCATATCTTAGTGTTAGAATGAATAACATGCTGCTAAAATACAGGAGGAGAGTTTAAGGTTATGATCTCTTAGTTTAAGGTTATAATTTTTTGCACTTTTGTCTGAGTCCCGTGACTGAGCTCACAAGTATCCATGGACATGCAGACTTTGATTTTTTGTGAGTGGAGAATAGTGGGAAGATCACACCAGCTGTAAATTTGTGGGATAACTGCTGGCAATGCAGTATAGACTAATTTCCAAATACTTGGCATCTGGAGCTTTTGTCAGCTTGACGACAAGGACCTCACCGGTGTATATATAGGCCTTGTGAATGTGAAAGATGACATCCACTTCCCACCCAGGGAATGTATTGAGGTTATTCCCATGGAGAAGCGGATGTGGGGAGTACTCCACACTGCTATTGGCCAAAGTCCTCCTGAGATATCCCCCTGTTGGGAGAATCTGAGAAAACTGTGTCCTTGGAAGGGCTGATTAGTGCCCAGCTCATCGATCTGGGATAGCAGAGACCATCTGTGGAACCTTCTGTTCTGAAAGGACTGGTAGCTCCTCGGGCTGGGATTTGGCAGAAGCTACAATGCCTCCAACGTGGAGCTGAGCTTGGCAACGCAGAACCTCACAGGGAATTACAGCAACTCTGTATCTTTCAGGCACTAGGCCCAAGGGATCTGCCCCTTTTCCCTGGAAAGCCCAGGATGGAAGTTTAACCACGGATACAAGAATGACTGGCTCCCTGTTTTCTTTTGCTCGTGTTGTTTCTCAATAGCAGTGATGCATCACAAGTATTCAGTGGCCTCCTTCATGCTGTGCTGCCTCACTCGTTGGAGACGTTGGGTGGGAGGAGAACCAGAGCATCATTTGTCAATCCTGAGCTTTTGCAGGTTCACTTGCTTTTTGTTCCTGGAACACGCACAATGAAATCACCACTTAGTATCATCTGCCTGAGTCTGACAGAACAGAATTGATCGTTCCCAGGCAGGTATATTTATTACTGTTGCCATTTACCAGTCCACTTTCTTTTCCTTCTGGTTGGCCATAGCATGTGCTGCAGAGATGGAACCATATCATCTGCTGCAGACAAGTGGAGCCAAAGTAACTCCTAGATAAATAGCACAGGGAAAAATCGCTGACTAGGAAATTCCCAGCTTGCTGTGCTTACTTAATACTGCAATATTTATTTATTGTTCCCACTCTGCCTGTTCATCTAGATTTTTTTCTTCATCAACACTGTCAGGCCGTCACGTACACAGGCATTTAGGATCCAAACTCTTACTGAGGTCAAGGACAGTTAGGATCTTCTATGGATCTGACCCTAAGCAGCATGGAGAAGATATTCATTTCACTGCTTGCCTTAACAATGTCTGGGATTCCTATAAATTATCATATCTATCATTCTCTAGAGTGCAACTTCTTTTACTTCTATGGTCACAAGCTCTGCAGCATCTGAGTATCACATTTCATAGAAGGATTTCTTCCCTACTCCACTTAGTGGCAAAGTGCAGTTTCATCCTGTATGCAGAGAGGGGGATGCGCATATAGACTCTGGTGACATGAAGAACTAAATCCAGCTCTATTTAATTCCATTCAATATCCAATCCAACAACCCCTGTCACTCATTGCACTGCAAACCCACAGCAACTCCTAGGGTAAGAACAGATGTAAGAGCAGCTATATGGGGTCAAATTATATAGAGCCTGTCTCCAGTAGTGATGCTAGCAAGAGTGTATAAGAACAGAGCAAGCTGATGTGATACTTCCATTGAATATTATTCTTCAAGCATTTACAGATCAGTGGCTTCCTAACAGTAACCTTCAGTGGATTTGCCTTCCATTAGTTTTTCTGGTCTCCCCTTGAACCCATTTAAATTGTTTGCATTTGTAAAACCCTAAGTTCCACAGCTTGATGATACATTCCTTGAGTAATAACCAAACTTGTCTCCTTCCAGTTTCATCTGAGGATCCTTAGTTCTTGTACTGGAATAGATAAGCCTTCCTCTGATACATCTATTCAGCACCCACAAAAAAAGCAGTATAAGCCTTTTTGGGCTGGAGAATTCAGATCGTTAGGATGGATAACTCCTGATCGGCCTCTCCTCCCTGCATTTGTCTAATCTCTTTTTGAACATATTTGCATATTTGACCTCAGAGATATCCCCACTGCAAATATGTACTGAATGAGAAAGCTCTTCCTTCTGTTTGCTTTGAAACTGCTGCCTGATTGTTTCCTTGCTTCTCATGTTCTGGAAAATACCAAATACAATATTCTGTATTTGCCTTCTCTGTGCCACTCGTGATTTTATAGACCTCTGCCACATGCTCATGAGTCATCTTTTTTCCAAGCCGAAGAGTTTGGGATTATTTAATTTTGCTTCTTGCAGAAGCTGTTCCAAACCTCTGATTATCTGTGTGGCCCTCCACTCTTCCTCTCTGTACCTTTCCAGTGGCCTTTCAAACAGGCAACTAGAATTGCATGCTGCATTCAAGAGATGGGCCAGAGAACTGACACATTCACATCAATCTGTTTCTGTCTCTGAAGTCATAGCAGCACAATACAAGCTTAAGTGAGTTAAAATCCAAACCCTGAAAGCACTGGAGATGTAATACTTTCATAAAATCACTCCATTTCATACATATATATGTATGTTTTCCTTTTCTTTTGCATGTTGTTTTCTTATTTTTGACATAAAAATATGTGTACTGTCTAGATGTACTTTTCTGAACTGTACAAGTTTTTAATTGCATTTCAGTTTAACGTGGCCTAGGGAAGTTAAAGAGAGCATAAAGGATTTAGATGCTTGGTTCAAAGGCACCTCAGTCTGGAAAAATCAATTTTTGACTACTTGGTGGATTGAAAATGGGATCCGATGCATTTCCCTACCATGATTCAGCTACACCTCAGCTGGCAGTAAAGGAAAGTTATTACCTGCTAGTTCCTCTGAGGCCTCCTTGGGTTTCAGTTCCTTTTCCACCAGATGAATATTCACATTACAACATCAGTATAAATTGTTCTTGCTACTCGGAGTCTATTGTCATTCTGATCTGGATCGTCTTTAAGGAGAGAAACTTCAGTGCATATTCCCGGCACCTTGAGGTGGCATTTAAAACTTTAATACATATTGTGCAATGTCCACAACTTGCCATTATTCTCCTTGAGGTCCACAGATTATGTCCCAGTGAGAAGAGTCTGTGATTTACCCAATAAATTACAATGACAAATCTACAGCCCTATGAATAATGCATAAGAAGGAAGGGACAGGGAAGGAACAGACAGTATCTGTTGCCATTTCTGTGGATGTTACTAATAACTCGTAAAGTCACTCCTCTGGGGATGCTGTTTTAAAAGAGCATGATGCTAAGGCTACGGAGCATCTTGCTTGGCACGCAGAGTTGCTGTTTGTAATGCAGGTTGAATTTGCCAGCACCCCCCCAAAAAAAAAAAAAAGTACGGAGAGACAGCAGATCTGTGATTGCTGAGAAGCAGAAACAGCCTTTGTGCTGGGAGGCAGAAGGAAAAATGAACGTCCCATAATATGCTTCTTGGCAAACAATCATTTAGGAGACATTAGAGAAATAAGTACAGTATGAAATGGAAGTGGCATTTTTTTGGCCTAACAGGGATATCTCTTATTCAGCAATGTTGTTGAATAAAATATGAGCCACCCAGAGTTTTGTTTTGTACTTTTGTATTTTTATTAAAATGTTCAGGGTTTACAGCTTAATAAATTGCTGAAAGAGAAAAAAAAATGAATCTGGAGATGATATTGTTTCCCTCCAATCTGTACTACAGCAAGTATAATGTCAGGACTGCAGAAATAAATTCATTTAAGCTCATGTTACTATGACAGAAAAGCCCCACTCAAAAAGTCTATGACTACTCCCCCTCCACAGGCAATCAGTTCTCCCAAATTTACTGCACATCTTTGCTTCAGTATTGGACATATCTTGTTGCTCAGGATCTTTGTTTTATTCAAATGGGGCTGCCTGCTAAAATGAGTGCCGTTACTGTAACTATAGGGACCTCTTAATTCTTGAAAAGACTGAGAGGAACATTCCCTCCCAGAGCTGGTTAAAGTTGCTTGTTTTTACTCTCTTTAATAAAACAGTGTTAGGCACAGGGGAAAGAGGGGTCAGCTCAACCCTTCTGTTACCTCTGGGAACCTGGAACCAGCCTAGCGCAATACTGGGTTTAATCTTTTCTCTCTCTGGTGTTTCCACACCGATCACTTCACAGTTCCAGATTCTGAGCAAGTTATCAGAATGCCAGCTCATTTATTTGATACACACTGTGCAAAGTCAGTTTTCAGAAAATGGGTTTTAATTTAAAAAGCCTTCCAGGTTCCCAGTTATGTTGTCCCAGGCAACTTCAGCTGATATACTGCATTTCAGTCAGTTCTCCTTCATCTTCAGTCCCTACACCATCCATGGGGAAGACTGAAAATTAGAAGGCACAGTTTATATTTCCCTAGGACAAAGTAGCCAGCTTCTGGCTGGGCTGATGGGGCCGGATGCCTCCACCCTCCCCATGTCCCACATCCCACCACCCTCCCAGTTACCTGTCATGGGACATCCCGCAACCAAGGTGGGCCCTCTCTGGACACACAACGTGCACACATCCCGCGACTGAAAAGATAAGGAGCCTTCAGTCATATGGTCACACACACACATCTCATCACTCCTCTCATCACGCCTTGTATCAGGGCATTTTAGTTATGTAATCCCCCACCCATCCCATCACAGACAGGCCAGAGAAGGGCTGATAGCTCAGCGGTGCTGAGGGCACCCTTTCACTGGCGTGCCTCATGCCCCAGACCTAAGCCGCTGGTGTTACTAGCATTGCGAAAACATTGGTTCTGCCCCACCATTCAGATATTACACCTCAGGGATGCTTTTTAGGGGGAATATAAATTTTATGAAGAATGAGGATTTTTTCTCTAACTCCAAATTTTGATTTCTTAATCATAGAAAACGAGAAGACAGTCTGGTATCATCTCTCAGTTCAGGATCACCCTATGTATATCCTTCCAGACAAACAGACGTCTAGTTTGTCCTTAAAAACGTCTATTGATGGTCAGTCCACCGCCTCCCAAGACAGTCCAGCCTAATGCTTCCTATGCCTTATAACTAGAAAGTTTTCCTAGAGTCATGCAGTAGTATCCAGATTAATTTCATTAAGCCAGCTTGGGTACCAGAAGAGAAATAGTCCAAATAGCACTGCATTAAGCCTACGTTAATTAGACCTGTTTTAGCACTTGCTCAGAGTGAGCTTAACACTACGGCTTTTCAACAGGCCTTTCTTTGTTTACTATTTTCTGACACTGGAAGGATTTTAGCAGAGCATTAAATAATATTGACAGAAATTTTCTTCCCCTTTGAAGAAAGTTTTTGTCAATATCCGAACGTTCCTGTTCATGTGTGTGTGTGTGTGGGTGCACGTAATATCTCAGTGCACTAGATTAATCTTCACATTAATGGATGCATTTTTTGCATCTTATGTCTCTTTATTATTTAGATTAGCCCAAGGCCGGGGCATTCCAAGCTGTTCCTAGTTTGCTAATGGATTTGGTAAAGAAATTCGTAATACTTTTGGGTTAGGTCAGAACAGAAGCTTTACTAGTAAGTATTAGCTAGCTGCGTGGCAGCAGTGGTGACAAAAAGCCTCACGGCTCTGGTCTCTGCACACCAGGCAGGAACCAGGCTTTTTTCTTACCTTCCAGAAGCTTCTCAACCAATCAAAGGTCACAATCAGAAACCTTTCCTTTTATGGAGCGCTGTCCACCCCTGCGCCTCGAAACCGGTCAGATCCGGTTGTGACCGGTCACTCTGATCCACCTGGGGAAACTGCCAGAACAGTTAAGAAACATCCGTAACAGGCCTCAGCCAAGATTACTTTTTAAGTCCCTAAACAGCGAATAAACCCTTGAAATGCATTACATAGTCTGCGTTTACACACAAACAGCCACAGATTTTATTCTCCAGCGTCAATCTTTTCTTACCTTTCCTACAGCGGTTTAAAAATTTTTTTGCTCACTGATTTATTTCACTTATATACAGACCAAAAGACTGGGACAGGCACTGGTAAAAAACTGGCAAAGCTGGGCACACCGCAGTGTCCTGGCCGGTACCCTGATCGGGCCGAACGTGGATGAAGCCAATTCACACTGCGCTGGAAAAATATGCCTCAGACAACAATGGAGACGACGGCCTTGCAGCTCTTCGCGCTTGAAACCACTTTATCCGGACGTATATTCCCTGTCAGTCTAAACAAAGGCAGGGAAGCGAAAGGCTGACAAAAACCCTTAACATCAAATGAAAGGTCCTTGGCAAACCTGAGTGTAGATCACAAATCCAGACAAGAAGAAATGAATTCTCAAGAGGTCACAGCAAATTTTGTTTCATTTCCAAAGCCATGAATTTAAAAGTGCCTGTGCAGGACAGATTTTCCTGTAATCAGAAAAGAGAAAGATGACCTTTTTCGGACAAAAATTCATAGCAGAAGAGAAGCTATAAGAAGAGAAGTTCTGGAGCACTAATATACTTAAATTGACATGTTAACATCTCGATTACACAGAGTCATTTATGTTGCTCCAGCCCATATGGGCACAAAATAATCCTTGATTTTCACCTATTGCAACCTCTTCCCTAATTTCTCCTCCTTGCATACCTGCCACTTGTGAAGCAAGAATCCCAAATGCTTTGCCACAGCCTCCCTTTCACAGACGTTTCACTTTATCTTTTTTTCCCTTATATGCTGTTATGCTTGAGCACTTGAAAAGTTTCATTCTAGCTATTTGCTGTGACAGCACTGATTAGAAGATGTCCTGTATGTGTGCATATGTCTATAAATATAATATAAAAAAGATATATATACAGAATTAAGAAAGGATTCCAGAGCTGTCAAAATGTAAGTGCTCAGAAGTCATTAGCTAATTCCTTCCCTGTCTCTTTCCTGCCAAAAGTAATGAGATTGGCTTTAATATTATAGGACAATTCACGTTGGAAGGACCTCAGTAAGTCATCTAGTCCAACCTGCTGCTCAAAGTGGGATCAGCTATGTAGCCATGAAACTACCCCCTCCTGATGCATATTTATTTGTGCTGTGTTCTGAGTCTACAGGCTGAACTTAAGAAAAGCAGTCCTGATGCCTTGTCTGGTATCCCATGACTGCCAGCCATGCTCTGCTCCAAAATGGATCCGCAGATTCACAACCTAGGCTAGGCTGGCACCACAGAGCTCATAGATGCTGTGCATCAAGTTTGAATAGCTAAAAGTGGCCTGTGCAAATGTCTCTGAAAGACACCTTGAAAAGTAGTTCTCAGGTGGCCCTGCTATTTTCAGAAAAAATTTATTTTGATGAGAGCTCGAACCTCCTCCAACTATAGAATAAACATAAAATAACAAAAAAACAAAAAAACCCCCAAAACTTTGGACAATCTCAGCATCTCTCCAGGTTGTTTTGTAGGGAAGAGGGGCAAATTGTTGAACCTTTGACATCAGGTGGCCTGACAAAACCTAAGAGAATAATTAGCCTGAGCAAAACTGTGGGAGACCCTGCTTTCTAAAGGGTGTGGGCAAGCTCATGATCAGGTTAAATCAAAACAGTAAGTGGACCCATCCCAATAGCCACATTTCTGCCTTTTGCCCAACAGCAACTGCTGAAAACAGCTTAATTATATTTTCAGTCTAATCACCAGTATGTTTACTAATGGAGGGGAGTATTTTTAAGTATCTGGAGAACAAATTTGTCAAAGACACACATAAGTCCAAAACATAATCTGCTCACGCCCAGGTTGAAGAGGTAGGGTCAGGTGCATTAAAGGTATTAGAATGATTAAATGTGCAAGCAGACAGAAAGCCTACTGGAGTTTTATTAAGATTGAGAGAGATGAATATTATTAAGCTTGGTGATCATACATGTCATTTTGGGAGAGAGGGTATTAGAAATGGAAGCAAACATCATTAACAGCAACTAGAAGAACAGTTTCATCTGCATACATAAATATTTTAGCCCTAGCTCTTACTCTGGCTAGGTCATTAAAGAAATGCTGGAGAAAAAATAATAATAAAAGAAGAGGATGAAGCATTCACCCTGAAGGCATTCAACTGAAAAAATGAATACGAGGTTAAGGAATATAGGGAGAAATAAGAATAAAGGGCTAGACTATGAGCACTTTGAAACTATTGTAAAATTAATGATATTTGTACAAACAAGACCAGACTCTGGCTCTGCCATGCCAAGGTTGAACTTTTGGAATAGCAACATGTAGATGGGATGTATTACTGCCTTGTGAACTTGGAGGACTGGAAACCTACTTGCATTTGCAGCTGAGCAGCTGGGTGGCTCAGACCTAATCTCTGAGGATGTGATTTTCAAAGCTAATTGTCCAGAGATCTCCTCACCAGGGCCTTTGGCTTTGAGAGGCACCAAGCAGCTATTTAAAGTGAGTGGAGATACAATGTGGAAAGTTTGAGCTTCATATTACTAACACATGAGAACAACAGTTCAGGTATATATGGACTGTGTCATAACATAGCATAGTATTGTTCATACCCAAATCCACTCTTCTCCCAAGTTATTGTAATGTTCAGGTGCTTTCCAGAGCTACTAATGGAGATGTCTTGCATTAGTCTCCTTGATGTGCTAGTATCATGTAAGGTTAGATGAATCAGAGTTTTCAATGTATAAAACAAATTTCCCATTGACTCCTCTGTGCCTCCTGAACACACAAATGTCTCACACTTTCCTACTGCCAGTCTGCTGCCTTTTTAGTGCCACTGAATCCATGAAAAAATGGCATCTCCCACATTGAGGGCAGGAGGCTTTGGCCAGCCAGTCCACTGCTCTGGACACTCTGTGGGGAGTCCCAAGGACCAGCCCAAAAGCCAAAGACTGAGTGTTTCATTTGCTTTGCCTCTAGTTCCAAGTTTAGGAAAAGGGGTTAACATTACATATACAGGCAGAACCCTACAGAAGAGTTTTTGCACATTTTAAAAGCACTTGCCACAGGGAAATGTTGTGCATTATAGAGGCAAAACACATGCATACCTGTTCTTGGGGGTCCAAGCCTCCCCTCCTTAACCTATCCCCTGTAAATCATCATCTCCAAAATTTTCCATGGAGGCTTTCACTGTGGGGTGGGAATTTTAGGGCCTAAAGTATCCTCCAAATCCCTTCTTTTCTATGACAAGAACATCAAACTCTGTTTTGTCACTGTTCCAAAACTTGATGTCACGCTATGAAGGAAGGTTGTTTTGATATAGCAAAATGCAAATCAGCTTTCCTGGGTTTATACACAATGCAATGTCTCTTTTGGAAGTGGCAATAAAATGTTTCCTAGGAAGAACAAATTTCTCTCTTCCCTGTCATGAATGAATATCAGTTCAGAGTGATGCAGCTCTACCTGTAAGAGTCAAAGCTGGCAGGCAATTCATCATCCTGTGCCAAGTTGACTCATTAGAAACCCAGGAAACTAGATATTAACTAGCTCCTTAATATCTTTCCTGTTATTCTCATTTCACAAAGTCTCCTGTCCCTCTACTTTGTCCTTTGTTGCTAAATTGCAATTATCATGGATATTTGATCTCTTCACCTGTGGGTGGTCCACTCATCCATCACCACAGAGATTTCTGAGACACTAAAACCCAAGACTTTTTGCAGAATGAAATAGCCTTTAAAAGTATCACTTGCCTGTAAAACTGCAGTGCAGACCCCCTCAACTTAGAGTGTTTGTGGGGGCATTGCCAACTCAAAGCAGTAAAAGACCATCAGTGACTTAAAAATCACTAGATTTTATTTCAATAAGAAATATATGTTGGTGCCTCTTTTATTTTCCTTTCCCTTTCAAGCTTTTGTTTACACCCATTTTTTTTAAATTCTGATAAATGGCAGGAACACCATGTCCAGAAACTAGAGTTCTACAGAAAATGCCAAATATCACAAATAACCTCTACCGTAAGTTGGCTAGAATTAAAGATGCTAGTGGAGAATTTCCATCATTTTGTCCTGGTTAGCTGGAGCATGTGCAATCAATCCAGAGCTTTCAGCTGGCATTACTGTGTGTGAACTGACTAGCTGGACAGCGTGAATACAGTATGTCTGTTCAGCATTTCACAACGGCATGATACTTATTACAGATATGGGGTTCTGCTGATTTGAAAGGATATTATGAACCTGCATGTTTTTTTCTGGATGTGGATCAGACCTGTTAAAGTACTGTGCAGGCTGCATATACAGAAATCCCAGGGAAAAATAGAAAATATTCAAAATCTGCTTGGACTCATTTCTAAAATGAAAATATAGAACTTGCCTAGAAGAATGGCTCAACACTCAATTCCCTCAATACCAGCTTCATCACTTCTACTTCCAGACCACTATCATTTTTCAGAGCTCACTTTTACCTGCAGTGAGTTCTGTTTGGATCTACATTTTCTAAAAGATTTGGTCTTATAAAGAAGAATAACATAAAAACCAACACTGAATTCTGCTCTCTTCAAAATATTAAAATGAGTGGAGGATGCATTTCTATCCTTTTGAAAGTCTTTTAATTTATTTTTTTCTTCATATTTCTTACTTTTTAACTAAAACCTCATTTTTGCACCAGTAATACCCAATGGTATCTCTTTAAATTTTTAATCAAACATGAGAGTTGCTTTTCATTCACACTTTACTATCCAAAGGGGCAAAAGGGAGAGAGATTAGAAATTACCATATTTATGACACATTCCTAATGAATGTGAAATGCCATCTTCTAACAATTCTCTACAGCTTTATGCTCTGCCTTTGCCATTTGTTTATTGTTCCATGGGATTAGTCCTGCGCTGCAGCATTGCCAAAGCCAGCCAGATTCCTTCTGTGGTGTACCCTAGGATATTCCAGACATTTGGAAACTCAGATTTACCAACTGGAAATATTTTGTTCCTTGTTTTGTTATGTGTAACATTCATATTTGGTGAGGAGACGGGGGAAACATTACACTGAGAGCATAAATTGCCTTGTGCTAATTGTATGGGAGTCTGTACCCAAAGTTGTGCATTGGTTTTTAATGAGAGAAATTCTGCTCTGATGCATCTTAGAAAAGCTCACTGAATCTAATGGGGGATGATTTGACCCAAGGACATACAAGCTGTTCTTATTATTGGGGAGAAGCAACAGCACTGGCATCTGTAGCAGTTTTCTAAAGCAGTATGTTTGGGAGAGGCTACTTTTAAAGTAACAGTCAGTGGAGATCTAGGCTCAGTAATAAAGGCTCCAGTGAGTCCTTTAAACACCCCAGCTGTCCTTTAAAGCCCTTAAAACTGAGGAGCTTATAATATTTCTGAAGAGATATGCTTGGAGTAGGGTAGCTTCACAAAGGATGTGGTGCCATGGCAGCTGATCCCTGTTATGTAGACCCCCGTCTACGTCCAAACCGTTGTGTTGCTCACCTTGGCCTTGCATGCATGGTCCAGCCTCCTCTCCCTTTAGCTGTCATCAATTCTCATGGGACTAGGCAGTTACCAGCAAAAACAGAACTTTTTTTTTTTTGCTTAGTTTTCCTTCAGATCAGCTCCTTGAACTGTCTCACTGCACAAGTGTGTATATGAGTACCAGTGGCAGCGCTGTGTTGGGTACAGGACAGGGCGGCCTTAGATAGAGGACAGAAAAAGGCAACTTTCCTCTTCTGGATTTGTCCCAGGCTTGCTGGTCCTCCCGTTACATTGCTGAGTTTGGAGCCAGGCTAGCACTCCTGATCCACACAATCCAGAGAGATATCAACTGTCCCAGCTCTGGAAACATGCATGGATACAGAAGGGAACTCAAAGACGGATGGTTTGGTTCACTGAGTCACCTGCAAATGCTGATCAAGAGGACAAATCTATGAGGTTTCTGTGATAGGTATCTACCAAAGGGGACAATGAAAGTTTCAGGCTTTATTTGGGAACACAGCTTATATCTACTATCCTTTTGGAAATGTGGACAGGTACAAGAATAAAGCAGGTTTTATTGTTCTAAGGTGGGTATTGTAAGGTACCCACTATCACCCCTACTATTTAGGCATTTTTGCTGAGTCGCACTATCTGCACAATAACACCAATCTATGCTTAATGACTTTGTGCAGCCTCATGCAGTAAGGGCTGTAATAAGGTGTGAAATAAAGATTTAGTAGCACAGCATTGCAAATGCAGTCTACCAAAGGAGTTCATTACAGTTCGATTAAGATTGCACAGTTAACATTAAAAACAGCCAAGAAATGTAAAAAATTAAGGTTCCTGCAGCAGCACTAAGTCAGTCCCATTGTACAACCAACATGTCCTGTTTCTTGCTCTGGGGCACATTACACAACTCTCACTGTTATCACAGTTGCCTGATTATAGTCGTAGGATCTGGAGGTCTCAGAAACCATCAGCTCATAGAATTAGGAGCTCTATGTAAGTGGAAGAGTCTTTGTTCACACTGGTGAACACCATCCATCTTTTACAGTCCCATGGCTCACAGCACATCTGGAAGGTGCTGAGCAGAAGGAACTTAATTGGGTCAAACATTTAAATTTGCATCATTTAAATCCATTTAAAAAAGAAAAGGCTGCTCGTACATCTCTGAGGGCAATCACTTTGCTCCCATCAGTGCTAGCTACCACACTCATTTCTAAGTGGTTAAGGGCTTAGCCTCCAACAGAGCTGAAGGGGAGTTTTTTCAAGGAATCATGATTTTATTTTCCACACAAACATCTTGATTTGTCTGAAACTGGTGTATGTGTGTGTGTGTGGGGGGGGGAGGTTAATAATTTTTCCTCCTTGAAATATCTTAGTGTTTTGAAATGGTGAGTATTTTGTTTGTATATTTTCTGAGCTGAGAAACATTTTCAGAGTCAAAATGGCTTTTTGTTTTGAAATGTAATCAGTTTAGTGTAAACATAGGTTGAAAAAAACCCTGATGAAATAAAAATAAAAAGTTTTATGAAAGCCTTCACAGATTTCTCTTCTGGCTTTCCATTTGCAGATAATTTGAAATGTTTTGAAATTTCATCTGAATCTGGAATGGAAAACATTTTTCCATTTACAACAGATATCATAGGCTGGGAAAGTTGTTTGCAGCTCATCACATTTTTCTAGGAAAAAAAAAAATCTATCAAATTTCAGGAAACACCCTGAAATTTAGCTGTGTTAAGTTGCGTGTCACTACTTTTCTGTTTTCTTCTCCTTTCTACCTTTCTTCCATTTGTCCTTGCCATCCCAGTAAATAAATAAATCTAAAGGATGAGGTCATGCAAACATTCAAATAAGTAACTAGAGTCACCGAGTTTAGACAATTTCATGCACTTAGGTGGCAAACTTTTCAATATCAGTCTTCTTGTCCTAATGCAACACGTCTCACAGGAGTAATGAGAAGGCTAATCCCCAAATATGAGAGACTAAAGGCATTTGCAGCAATGCTTCTCTTGCGGGGAAGGCATGGGCATATTGCTCAGGAGAGTTCAGCTTGATTTCTGGTTCTGTCATAGATCCTCTCTTTGTCTTTGGGCAAGTTATTTGACCTCTGCTCCCTGCTGTTTAGGTAAGAGACACAACAGCTTTTGTGTTGGCTACTGAGGTTTTTGATCTGGGTCACAGGAGCTATGTAAACACTGTGGTTTTACTCTCTGATTTTAAGGAGCTAGAGGTGTTTCTAAGTCCCATGTGGATATGAGCAGTAGTATTGCTTGTTAAGAGAATTAGCAGAGAAATATGTGCAACCTTCACTCTGAAGTGAAGGCTACCAAACTGAGGCTATAGAAATTTAATGTATTCAAACATTGCAGTGCTGCATGTAAGAGGATATGATTTAAGGTAATGAATTTTAACACAGCATTATACACTTGCCAGAATGATTTTCCTTATAGTTATAGTCCTGGTTTTAAATGACAGTACGTCAAGACACATCTTGAATTAACTTGGCCGAAAGCTTTTTGTGATAAATAGCTGGCATGGTGGTACAAGGTAGAGCTGACTGAGGCTCTGCAGGGACAGTTTGCCAGCCTTATATTTTGGGACGTTACTGTGGACTGGTAAAGATGATGGCTCAAGTCATGAATAATGTTTTGGGCTGGACATTGCTTCTCTGTGCACAAGCCCACAAGCAGGGAGAAAGCATCCAGCCCCCCCAGCCGCAATGGTAGTACTTGGGGGTAAACTGAGGAGTGAGGTGGTGACTGTGGACTCAGAGACTTTGTAAAGGAAAGCAAAGGGCAAAAAGAATCACAGCTGTCCTCTGCCATGCCGGTTGCCCCAGAAATGCAAAAAAGGTGGATAAAAGCATATCCCTGAGCCACCGCCAGCCACTGCAGCCTTCCTGCTCCTCTGGCTACGGGGTGGCACCGGCACTCGGCTGTGTTGCCCCTGCAGATGGCGGGGCAGCTGTGGGAAGGCTGCTGTGTGCCCCCACACCCCACATCTAAGCTCTGGGCTGGCCGTGGCCCACCACAGACCCCTCTGCAGGACACACAACGTGGGCACCTGGCCCCCGTCACCACCTCCCGCCCTCTGAGTCAGGAGGGACTGATGCTGGGGCAGGGGATGGAACAAGAGGCTTCCCCAGAGTCTTCCTCTTAGTGGGTCCCAAAGGGCAGCATCAGGATTGGGACGCAGACATCTGAATCCCATCTCCTGACAGCTAGAAAAGATGGCTTTTTGCAAATAGCATGACAACCCTAAGGAAAACCACAGTCCTTTTCAAATCAACCATCCTCACAGCTTGCATCCAAATCCAAGGGAATATTAGTTATGACCAAAAGTACAAATGTAGCAGACAACTCTTTTGGAAAAAATGATTTATCTGGCTAAGCAGCATTATTAATTATCAGTTTATCGGTAGCTTGACATAAAACACATAATTATATCAGTGAATCATTTAATAATTAGGGCACAAGTTAATTGCACCGTTCAGCAGCTGAATTAAATCTCCATAAGGCAAACAACAGGACCCCAGTGCAGTAGAGGTAATTTTAACACACTTCTTCAATTAATAAAGTTGAAACTATAAAACTAACATAATTACAGTGGTCGAAAGGAGTATGCATTTGGGAATGGGAAATAAGTTTTGACAAACTAATGGCAATAGATTAGCAAGATTTAATGATTTCCTAAAATACTTGTGTTTTGAGGAAAACCATAATCTAAAAAAAAAGAAAAGAAAAGAGAAAATCAAAATTGGAATGGAATAGAAGTGAAGGTCTGTCACTTAGCTATTCTGAGAATATCTGTGGAGAAATGGATACCTAGTATACCTAGTATTTATGGGATTTTCGTAGGAACAAAAAGAATTTATGTGTGATCAAAGCAGGGGCGAAACAACAAAAGAAACATATTTATACCTGCTTTTTTGAAGCCTTTTTTCTTGACTGATGCTATTGCAACACATTGCCTGGATGGAGAGTTTGGGCACTGAACAAAGAAGTGCATCACTCCACCGACTGATGGTACTGACAGCAACAAGTATTCTGAAATCATGAATTAACTGTTCTCTGGCACTCAGCACTATCTTCAGATATGAAGGTTTCTAAAAACTGAATGCCTAGATGATTCTTTTCCTTCTATGTTTTGAATCTTAAACTGTTTTTGGATCATGGCTGCCAGAATATTTTTTATTCATTCGGTCTAGAACTATACTTTAAAAAATGATAGCTGAGATCCTAAATATTCATAGGACTCCAGGAGCCGGGATTAAGGAAGCAACCAGCAAATGTTGCCAGTTTCGCAAGAGCTGCAAGGACTGGCAGCTCAAAGTAGCGCCAGGAAGCAGTGTTCCTCTACGCTGCCTCTCTGTGTCACAGCTAATTCTCTGCATCCCCTTTGCCCTTGGTTTTAACTGACATTATGTGATGACACAGCCAGGTAAGCTCAGCTGAACTGGCTATTCAGAAAAGATTATCCCAGCATTCAGCTTATTTTCTTTCCACTGGTTGCTTGCCCATTCTGAACAGGCAGCAAACAGGCAAACTTGATCTCGATTTATCCATTTGTCTTTCAGTATTTAACATCAGAGTGAGATCATCTTCTCGTCTATACTCAATGGGTAAGAAGCAGGCAACTGCAGAGAACCCAGGCAGGCTCTGGATAGCCCTTTGGAGGTGTCTCTGCTTGCAGAATGTGACTAGGTTGCTCATATTTCTCAGTCAAGTGTCAGGTTATGTGGGCTGAAGGCAGGCAGCAGAATCTAGATCTGGTGAAATGGGATGGTTTTGCCAGGGCATGGTCCTGTTGGCACCAGTTCAGAAAGGGAGGAGTTGTATGCTCATCAGTGACCTAGAGTTGTTTTGCACTACTCTGCTGAATCACAGGCATCTTATTTGTGTTTCCTTCTCCTGTTTATTATTTTCACTTAATCCAGGCTGGGGCTCACTGTGTCAGATGCTGTACAAACACAGAGTGAGAGCCAATACAGAGAGACAAACGAGAAGAAAGGAGCACCCACTTTTGAAATGTTTTGTTTGGGATACTCTGTCACGACGCTAGGACTAGTACACCCCTCTGTCGTGTCCAAAGTGCATTCAGGTACTTAGGCAATGTGAAGGGCTTCTCAGTGTGAGTGAAGGAAGCAGAATCCATCACTGTTAATTGGACTGTCTCTGGAAAATCTGCTAATTTTCCTCTGCTTTCTGCAAAGGTATAGAAAGGGAGACACGGAAGGAGACGACAGCAATACAAGTTATAGAGGTTGGGTCCAATTAGGCCATTATTTCCTGATATTTTAGGTAACAGAGATAAATGTGAAGTGTAGACAGAATATTAATCATCTAAAATTGGCCTTAACATTTAAATCAGAGAACTAAAAGGCAGGCTGGGTCAACCTGTTTCAGACAAGAACTTCCTTATAAAAATCCTAAGCCATTTACAAAACAGACCCTTTGCAGAGATGATGGTATATATTTAGTTGTGAGAACTGGAAGTCAAAGAACCACAGGTGCTAGCTGGCTAGTAGTTGTTAAATCATGCACTCCCCAGGCAGAATTTGTCTTTTTTGGCATTAACTATACTATCAATAATAATGATGCTAATGGCAATGCTTAATTAGCACCTAGAATGTCCAAAAAGTTGTTATTGAAAGATATCTCCATTTTGTGATGACACGGAAAGTGTAAAGATCAGCCTGACCAGGCTGGATTGCTGGCTTAGGAATGAGATGGGCGAAGAGTGATTATACTACAGCACATCCATGGGAGTCGTGAATTGAAGTGTTAGGTTCCCTTGGCTCACTTGGAAAGCTTGAGCACAGCATGGATAAACAAATTAGGAAAGAGTAGTCTAGGTGAAACTGTTATATTATGAATGAGAAATGGCTGGAAACCCATATCTGGAGAATAACTATCTGTAGTTAAACTGGAAGGATGTATTGAGTGGGATCTCACAAGCCTCTGTCCTGATACTATTCAATATTCTTAACAGCTTGGATGATGGAATAAAGATATGCTTATTAAGCTGCAGCTAACACTGAATGGGAAGAGACTGCAAATGTGCTGGAGAACCAAAATGGAGACATAATTTGGAAAAGGAAATAGCATGCAATTCAATAAGGTGAGTGTAAGGTGCTCTGCCTGGCAGGAATCATCTGCAGTGCAAACATAAAAGAGAAACCAGTTATCCAGGTAGTATTTCTAGAGAGAAGATGGAGAGGATAACAAAGAAAGCAGTGTCAGACAGCTGCAAATAATGCAGATCTCATTCTTGGATATAGAATAGGAAGGTTTCGTGTAGGGTGTTGAGGTAACCACCCATGGGACTCAGCAGAGCCTCGCTGGGAGTCCAGTCACCACATTTCAGGTCATACAGATGCTGAAAGCCTAAAAAGCACTGAAAACTTGAAAGGAAGGTTTGAAGAAACTGCTTGTGTTTAGTCTAGAGAAGAGATAACCAAACAGAGGCATGATACATAACAGGATACTACACAGAAGAAGGGAGAAAATTGTTTTCCCCATTCATTGTGAAAAGGACAAGAAGTAGTGGGTTTAAATTATAGTGAAAGGTATTTGTGCTAGACACTATGAAAAGCTTTCTGATAGTGAGGTAGTTATGCACAGGGAACAATTGCCTGGGGAGGGTAATGATTTTTCATCACTGAGATCTCTGAGAACTGGGTAAGTGCACACATATCTAATGGGCAGGAGGTGAGACTGATCTGCATGTCACGGGGGTGAAATTTTGATGCTCTCTCAGGCTACCTCTGTTCCTATTCCTCTGCGATTCAGTGATCAAGCACAAATGCGAATAATGTAAATGGGGGGAGAAACGTTTTCCCCACAAAATTTGTGGTCTTTGTTTTGCATGTGTAAAGGCTACAGCTCAACTCTTGGATGTTTATTCCAAATAGAGTTAAACTCCTGAAGCTTTCTTAGCCTGGCAAAACTTCATCAAGCACCCATGCATGTAGGTGGGAAAATTAGCTAGCTAATTAATTAGCTCACAATCTTAAACTGGATGAAGGGAGCAAAGAAATCAGCCACCTTAGAAAGCACAGACATTCAGCCTCATACATTAAAACCTCCACTGGGACCACTGCATCAGCAGCACAGGGCAGAGCTAGCCAGTCGGAGGCATCCTGTGTGGTGCACCTGGATTTGCTTCTCCAAAGCAGGAAAACCTGGTGACCGCCCAGAAAAGCCATAATTGTCTGAGTCAAATATGCAGAAGATTAAACCCCCCTTGTCTGCGAACTAAATACAGATACATTCTCTTGGAGAACAGTATCCACACCCTACCGAGCCCTCATTCAACCAGGAGTGATTTCCCTGGGAGGGGCGACATGGGAAGCAGGCAAAACTACCGAACTGGTGTCATCAGATCAACTCCTTGTCTATCTGAAATATAATCACTGTTATTCCTAGAGGCATGCTCATCTGTCATGCAGGTTTTTGTGTTTAGAGGATGATAATTTAGTACTATTAATATGAGAAACTCATTGATCCGGTCACTGCTTGCGCATGATTTGCACAGACATTAACCTAGTCTGGCTTGGTCTGTGAGCATGATTCAGTTATGCATATAATAATAATGATGATAATGACCATAAAAATAATATAGTGAGCATTTATTTCTCATATATCTATTTATGAATGCATATAGCACTATGTCAGAAATGTTTGAGGAATTAAATTTTTTTTTTTTTGGAATTCTGAATTAGTTTTCATTTCACAGAGATCAGCAAGTCACTTTTAATTTTTTATCTTGTTTTCAGTACTGTTCTCAATTCTTCCATATTCTTTTTCCACTTCTGCAGGCTTAAAAAAAATCATTTTTCATTTATTTCTGGTTTCCAAGGTTCTTCTTCACCAGCTACTTCTTTAGGGAAAATGATTTTGACAAATATTATGATTAAAAAGAGACAAAACAGTACAAAAAAGTGAGAAAAGAAAAAATGAAAGCAATATAAGCAAATTATTTTTAAAGGGAAGGCAAAAAACAAAGAAGACATGATTAAAAAAAAGGCTTGTGTTAGAAGGGCCAATTTAAAAAAGAATCCTAGGAAAAATATGACTAGTTCTATAACTTCCAGACTCCAGTTTTCCTTTATATACTTAGGGATGGAAAGAACCCCAAACTCTACCTTATTGCACTGGAAAGCAGCTGCTTCTGGAGTGGAACTTGTTAGCAGTCTGCAACTGTTTGTTTTTCTGCCCTAATTTAGGATTAGATGATGATATCAAACCAAGCTGAAATTGCAAGACTAAGTAGGAAGCAAACTAAAGAGCTATTTGGTGATATAAGAACACCTGATTTATAAACATAACAAACTAAGGACCCACCCTGAAAGAACCAATTCAATCACTGTTTAAATGTGGACCTCCTTTCACCTGCCACCCCTCAAAAACACTTGCTACAAAACAATAACCAGGGATTACCCCCAGGTTTAAAATTTTGCAGGTGCTTCTGTGCTTTATTGAACGGAAGCCAAAAATTTGCATTTGACATCTAGGATTATTTCTACTAGCATATGTAATATGCTATAAAAACATTCATATCCATCTTGCTTGCATAGAAGACAAAGCAAGCTCAGGGGAGAAAAGTCTTAATGCAGTAATATCTTAGGCAGTGGTAGAGAAAAGCAGTGAAAAATACTGGCACAGCTTATGCCTCTTTGTGCAATTATTCCCACTTTTATAAGTTTGCCCCAGTGTGAAAGTTTTCTCCTTTAAAATGGGCTGGCAAAGATAATCCATTAATTCAACAGCACTGGAAAGTTAACATTTTTTCCCTTCATTAGCAAGTTCAAAATTGCATTTTATTTCCATTTTGATGAGATTTTTATGAGTTAGAAGAGATGAAGTTGAACCCTAGGAGCTTAATGGACCCAGAAAGATCACAGATACAGGATTGAATTCAATGAACCATGAGGAGTTTAGTAAATTAATTAAATTTAAGAAAATAATTATTTTTTTGTCTGCTGGATTAAAAATGCTAAAATGCAATGAAAAGTTAATTTAATGCTAAAACTTTTTCCCCTAAATTTATTTTTCATTGGTATTAAATAACTTCTGTAAAGCTTAAAGTGCAGTGACAAGAAGAGGTGAGAAGATCTAAATGCTTTTTCATAGAAAAAATAATTATTAAACTGTTTCCTTCTTCCCTACTGTATTCCGAAATAATTTCTAACTAATGACTGCCATTCAGAAATATGTATAGTCTACTTTAGCGTGGCTGTAGAGTTTCTGAGACCCAGGTCTCCTTCCTACCCGCTTCTTTGCTTGGTCTTGTTGTGGGAACAGCTCAGCTGTTGTGAAGTGGCTGCTGATCTCCTGATGTTTGTATCCCAATATATTCATGTGTGTCTGTGATGCAAAGCCCTGAGGTTGCAAGCTGCAAGATATTCCAGGGAAAAAACTCTGGTCTCCCCTTCCAGATAAAAAGGCTGAAAGATTTAAATTTGCTTGTTGAATTCTTCGTGTCTCAACCAGGCTGTTTTGTTAACATCAGATATCAGTCTCTCCTCTGTTTGGTTCCACCCAAAGTTAACCCTTTGCAGGATCTCTTAAACTGTGTTGTGGACAAATGAAAGATCCAGTCTCCAGGACTGACCCTTTTTTTGTGATGGAAGTTGAAGATACAAGAAGCAGCTCCCTAAAATAAACAACAAATTGTCAAATGAAGCTTACCTGCCACCTTCCCTAACCCACCAGATGTGAGATATTGAGCCTAGCAGATCACTGAAAATGTTGGAGCAAGAGCTATTTTAATTCTCAGTTGTTTGGTGCTTTTCTTTCCATCCTCTATTTCACGTATGATGTCAGATATTGCAGAGCCAGTTCTTCCCATGTTAGCTGGCTGTACTGTACAGAAGCAAACCATGCCAATCATTTCAGCAATTAGCAAGGGGTGTTAGTGTCACTGTGGAAACAGGGATGAGAGAACCTGCTGGAGAGAAAGGTAAAAAAATATCTTGATTAGAAAAGCAGAGTTAAGTCAACTTCCTTTCTTCCTTTTCTTCCTCAAGGGAATACCATTGCAAAGAGTGACAGTTCAAAAGCCTGTCATTACTTATGATGCGACAGCTTCAAATGTGACCATTGGAGGGATATGACTTTATCCTGCATCCAAAAACAATGCATGAGTTTCCTTTAAAAGAGCAATTGCCTTTGTACTGTGATTAATGACCTGCCACTCAAGGCAGCTAACCAATCTTCAAGGCATGGCATCCAACAGCAAATTAATCAGTGACTGAGAGCTGGCATGAGCAAAACCAGAGAAGAAACTTCCTAAAGCCTATCAGCAGAGTTATGAGTTGAAATCAGTCAAATGGTATCTTCAGCTCTGATTGACAGTCTCCACACAGCACTGCTCTTTGATAGGATTCAAGTAGATATATGAGCTCCAAGGTCTTTCAGTGTTACCAAAGTCCTATGGCAACCACCTAGGGATTGTAGTATTTGACCGTGAACACAAGGTAACACTGAAACATAATACTCAAGGACTGTGTGCTCATATGGCATGAGCTGCTGATGACTGAAGCTTGTGCTCATGCTTCATGTATGGATAAAATGATTGATCAATTTAAAATGCACGCCAGAGATGTGGTAGAAGATAACAGCCTATAGTAAAATACGTGATGCAGAGCATAAGGAAGGAACTGATTATATATACAGAAAAGGGGGGCAATAATGGGATCCGTTGGATGTGGACTTCTGAATGCCTGGATCCCACCCTGTGTTGTTGGTCACTGGTGCGCAACATTCAGCTCAGTTCCTGCCATTCTGCCTGTGTAAAAGCACCAGAGTGACAAATCTAGGCTTGAACCATTCTGTGGGTTTGGGGTTTCAATCTGTAGGAAGGGCAGATTTTGTAGCCATCACTTCTGGTTAAGTACATCATGGAATATCTGTAATGAATCAAAGCCATTGGGTTTCTCTCTGTAGCCAGTGGCAGAGAGAGAATCGGGAAGGAGAAGGTGCCAACAATTATAAATTAGTTGTCCTTGGTGATAAAAAAAAAATCTTTTCCTCGGTTCTTTTTTTCTCCATTAAACAAAAAAGCCATTTGATATCTACCATTTTCTCTCTATAAAGTGATTTTCAGATAATGGTCAAGGCATCTCTTGACTCTTTGCATGCAGCCAGACACTTATTCCTGTCAGACCCCCTCAGTCCACAGATGAGAGAGGATGAAGAAGAAGGCCCACTGTGTTCTACAGCTGGGTGACTCTGGCCAGAAGATGAAAATGTCCCTTTGTCTAACTGCAGTCAGTGCACTGTCCTCTGCCAGATGCCAGCCGGCTTACTCTGAATTCACTGTTGGCAGCCAAGTACATTAAGACTGTTTTCTCACTGACTCCTACCTCTAGGGATTTAAAGCTCATGCTTTCACCACCCAAAAACTTTATTTCACATGTAGCTGTTCTTTTGTTCAGAAAGAGCTGCAAAAGTGACAGATAGATAAGTAAGGTGTTTGGAAAAGACAATGCTAGTTTTTGATTGTTTTCCACCTCAGTCTGTTGCACTGCATCAAATTAAGCTCAGTAATGTGGGTTGTCTGAGCAGCACAGTGTTGGGCTGCAGCAAAGATCAGGTTGGAGCTGGGCATGTCTAAGATACTTGTGGTGGTCCTTGTGGTTTCTCCTAAGTGAAAATCACTTGTTTGCGATTCACTGTCCTTTACTGAATGTCCTGTTGCAATAAAATGTATTCCAGTAAAACATCCCAAAGTGGGCAGAGCTTTATTCCAAGGTCTGGGATCTGAGACTGACCCTTCCCTCTATGGTTACAAAGGGGGCCGTTCTCAGTGCTGTCTTTGGAGAAGGAATGATCAGAAAGTTCACAGAACCAGATTCCTGATCTTACTCAACCTCACAGAAACAACAGGCTTCTTTCTCTGCTTTTGTCATTTCTCACAAACACATGGTTGTAACAACCCCCAACAAGAAGGCACTGAAGATCTCAGGAACACAGGTGACTTATGAATTCTTGTGTGGGAGTGCGTTCTTTGAAACTACTAGAGCAATGATACAAAAAACAGAACCTCCAAGAACAGCATCTTTTCAAGCCTTATCAGATAATAATAGCTCGGATGATCCTGTTCATGGAGCTATTCCCCAGAATAAGCATATTAAAGTAAATCATCTAATATCTTACATCTAATCCGTTCTTTAATTGCTGCAAAGAGCTTTGATGCATTGTGTGGCAATTTGGAGAATGTTTCCTGACTCAATTTATTCTCTTTGACAGTGGCACTCACTAGGTCAATCCCTGTTCTTTTGCAAACTCTGTAAGGAATGTAAAGCTTTTGCTTTTTTTTATTTTCAGTTGCCTCCCAGTTAAGCCAAAACCAAAGAGAAAGGAGACATTTTTACATTGCTAGCACAAGGCTAGCACTGAGGATGATAAACTTTGATAGTCATTCATTAAAATGGAGCCTGCTTGACAACAAAATAAGCAAAGAAACAAAAAAACCAAATCACATAATGAAAGATTTTGATGACTTGTTAAGGCTCTTCAGGGAATACCATGACTATAGAGGCTGGAGGTTAAAAATGCTCTCTCACCGGCCATGTCTGAGGAGGTTTGGGAAGGAGAGGTTAGTAGTTGGAGGAGCAGTCGTACTCTCTTGTTTAGAATAGAGTGGGTTCCTTGATCCCTCATAGGAATCTAATATAAAATTAAAAAAAAAAATGCTTATGGCACTCCTTGTGATGGCAAGGAAAGCCAGAAAGTGAAAATCATTGAAACACTCGTTATTCTGCCTATAGGTCTATTTTTTCTTGTACTAGTTAAAGTAAAGAGATTTTGGGATGTCTGTATGCTTCCACTAACGTGTTATCCAAATAGGTCAACTCAGAACCAGCATGAATACAGTCTGGAAAAGGATTGCCTTACATGGGGGAGTCCAATAGAGGCAATTTGCTGTCAGGTCCCATTTACATGGGGGGGGGTAACAAATTCCAGAAAATGCAGCAAAGGAGCCAGGGAAAGAGCCAGAGTTACTTTCTTCTCAGGATAAAGGAAGCTTAAAAGATCTTGGGATCATCTGTATGCCACTCAAACATCAGATCCTTGGCTGTGGAGCATTACTAGGGCTGCAACTCATTGCTGGGAGTCTACTCTAAGCACAGTGAGTCATGCTATCACTTTTTCCCATAGACATGGTCTGAAGTCATCTCACAAAATGAACAGGAGTGCTCCCTTCCTGCTGTAATGCTGCCCTGGCTTCCTCAATCTTTACAGGTTAAACTGATCTGCCTACTTGGTATTTAAAGACTTCCAATCAGTGTTCCCTCAACAGCAATATTACCGGAAGACATTTGTTACTTATCAAGCGACAGCCCCATGACAAATTGCATTCATTCCCATTCAGGTTAAACTGGAAAAGGGGCTGGGATATAGGTTTCATGTACCACTTTAATTTACCCTGCCCTGCCTTCTGAATATTTACTTACACTCCTGATGTACTGCATTCATGCAGGCTGTGCTCTGTTTCTTGTTCTGCTTTTATTTTCCAGGTGCAGTATAGGAAAGAAGGATTTTGAAGCCATTTATTTATTTTCAAATGCACCACTATCTTCCTGCAGAGTGAGAAGTAATGAATAGAAACTCCAATGGGCTATTATCAGACTGATGCTGAGAATAAAATGGGTTGGATAAAGCTTTGATGGAGTCCTGAAAGCAGCTATAACTATTTCTAGCTAGGAATTATACTGTAGATTATCCAGATCTCTCTGAATATGTTACAATATCTACTTTGACCCCGTCACTTGTTGCATCAGGCTCCCTTACCAGTGAGCAAGATTTTGGAGTGAAGAAATGAGCCTGGCTCTCATTAGAGTCACTAGGAGTTTGACTAGTCTCAGGCCAGTGGGATTTGGTTTAAAGTCTCCGTGTGCAGAAAACAGTGGACCCAGCATCCTCTAATTGTGCTGGTGCCACCTGGGGTGAGGGAAGAAGCACAAAGAACCCTGTAGCACAACACAAATCATCTGAGACATGATCAGTAGGGACAAGCTATAGCCAGAGCTCAAGAGCTTGCCCTCATTTTCTTGTTATGGATTTTCTTCTTATTGGGTTAATCACTCACAAGCAGACAGCTGCCATGCTCTGGGATTAGGCCCTTGCAGCCTCATCTTCTTCTGCAAGGGACAGAGATTCACAAAGCAGATGCTCTGTGTGGGCCGGGGCTCCTGAGCCTGAGGTTTGTCTTGGGACAGAGCCGAGGGTGGTGGGTACAGAGAAACCCTTGTGATGGAGAGCCAGAGCGGGTCACAAGCAGTTTAATCACCCACACAGAGCCAAAAAGGGGCATAACATGTTTGCAGACCACCCTCCTAGGCTCTCTCCTACTCCATCTCCTTGAGAACAGGGATACCAGTGACACGACTCTCCATGTTGTTTGCCACACACAATAACCAGTGTTGGGGTAAGAAGACATTTGAGAGAGGTGAATCAGCAGGACACAGCCCATCTCTCTCCCTCAGCCTCCCCTTGCTTGCAGCCCCATGGCTGTTTCAGGGAATAGCACAAAGCTGGAAACTCTTGTCCTTCTGCCAGAGGGACTGTGCCTGTCCTTGGGCAGTGAGGAACTAGGCCCCTAGGAGAGGGAAATGAGCTGTTAAGTTACATGCAGCACACTTGCGGCTGCTCTTTATATTCCATACCCCAGTGCTTTATCCAAAGTAATTTAAACATCTCAAGCTCTAGTGCCTGCATCACTTTCCCTGGCACATTATTTTGCAGACTAACTCATCACACCATTTGCATTTTTCCACATGATATTCAGGAACAATTCCCCCTCCCGCCCAATCTCTTAATTTCACTGAATCTTTTGTTATATACTCCCCTTTCCTTCCCATACCTCCTGCCTCTCACCTCAGCTCCTCTCCTTTCCCATTGTACATCTCAAACAAGGCATAGCACCTAGAGTTTTCAAAATGCATAAGCAAAGGGAAAGTTCACTTGGTTAAAATTAAATCCTGGTTAATATCTCCATGGTTTGGGCACTAATATAGTCTAGAAAATTACAGAACGCTCTGCCCCTGGCTTCCTCTATCCCTCTGTTTCCTTCACTGTTCCTTGCCTCCTTTACGATCTGTAAAATATTTTAGGTGGGAATTAAGAAGAAAATTTAGAGGGTGCTGAAGCCCCATGTGGCTGTGGGGAACTGTGTAACTAGGAGGACCCTATTCACACTGTTTAGCACTTGGTATAGGAGCAAGAAACCCTCTTCGCTTTTTGTCTAGAAAGATATCCTAGAGACTACCATTTTATGCACATAATACAAGCATATGAAAGGTTTTTGGGTCTGATTCAATCACCAGAGAGACTGCTGTTTCCATAGGATTTGGAAGAGGCTTTAAAAAAAAAAAAGGAAGCATGTCCATGTAGTTTTGGCATGCAGATTTTTAAAAGACTAAAGGAAATAATCAGAGCAGTTCCTGGAAATTATGAAAATGATGTTGGGCAGCAGGGACTATTGATTCCAATATTGTTGTACGGAAATGAGAAAGGCCTATAGGCAGCCTGCGACAACCAAACAGATTACTATTATTTACAAACCCTAATGGAATCCAAATTCTTTTTTTTATTAGGATCCCTTGAAACAGAGATTGCAGTGGGTTTGGGACTACGCGCATTTTAGACATGCTATAACCTATGGGTTTAATAACAATAAGTCGTTTTCTTCTGGTTGATTTAAAATGTAGTTGTGCCATAAAAGTATGGTGGATGGTTTTAATTAACACCTCAATAAAAGCAATTTTTCAGGTGGGGGGACTGAATGGGCTGCATTTAAAGTTATATCTGGCAAAAGGAAATCTTTCTGTATTTGTTCTTCTCTCAGAAAATACTTTGTCACTGGAACACATTGATACTAGACATCACCCAAGAGAAGAATCTGGTGGGAAGAATAGCAATATTCTGATTACTTATCAACCCTCCATTGCACATCTATAGGGTGGAAAAAGAAAGTGTTAGTGTATAAGTCCTCATGCTTTAGGACATAGCATCTCTCATTAGTGAGAGCTTGGCCAGAAGTTGTCCCTATATTTCTGTTTTTCTTTTGGGAGCTCCAGAAACCTTCCTTTGAAGCTGCTACTGTTTCTGAGAGGGGAAAACAGATGACAAGGAGCCCTCTTCTGAGGGCAGCAATTTGCATTTGGTGGAATCTTCATTTCCTTTAGGAAAAAAGTAAAGAAAGGAATCAGGACTTTTGTGGCGCTCGGTACAAATGCAACCTCATCTATCTTAGTCAGTGCTGCAGCATCCATGGGTTTTGCAAATCCTTCAAGAAATTCCTACTGCGAGACATAGCCTTGGGAAATAAGTGTTTGAAGTAAATGACTTGCCCTGAAACGGCTTGAGGAAAGCATGCCCCACACATAGGCCTGGAAAAAACACATCTGAAAGAAGTAACATGCTGTGCTAAAGAACAAAACAAAAGATTTTCTCTGATACATTTTCCCATCTCCATCCCCAAACTAGTTAGGAGCTTCTGCTCTGCTTGTTCCTGTGAAAAAGTATTGCAGAACCTGACCAATGGTTAAACCTTCAATATAGTTTCTTGCTTAAATTCATTCTTGGCAGTTAATAAGATTTGTTTCCTATGACCCACGTTGTGCTTCATCTCAAGCTCTTTTCTTTGCAATGCTAACCCCACTGAAGGATCTGTTATGAGCAAGCATTTGCTCCTTGGCCTTCACATTGCTCAGCCAAAAGAGCCGAATTTATCTGAAGATAAGGACTTTACAGCTCTTATCATCTCAGGAAACTGTGTGATTTTAGACATGTTTCTGAGTCATTGATGCTAACATGCTCAGGGGACATAGTAACCCTTCCTTTTTCAGTTGTCTCCCTGTTATTTCTGGCTATTAAAGTCCAACTCTAACTGAACTGTATTTGGAAGTCATATGGAAATGGTATCTAATTACCGAATGGTGAGGAAAATGATGTTAAAGCACCTTGTTTTGGCTGTGAGGCCCTCCTGGGCCTGTGAAAATATGTATGCCAGGTTGAAGAGAGAAGTGAACCAAATGCAAGACAGCTGCCTAGAGAGTTTATAAGTGGTTACTGCTCTTGATAAATCAAACAAACAAAATTATTCTCTATATCATCATCTTAAAGAGAAGATGAGGGATTTTGCTCATAAGAATCTCTACAGCTAGAAGCTTGAAAAGCCTGGGAATACTGTTATGATATCCAGAAACAAGACAGACACAAATGGGATCACTGAAGGACACAAAGGAAAGGGAATATTGGTCCTATTTGTGTCTACCCTCTTTCTTGGCATCTGATTTAACTACTACCATACTCAAATGGTTGTATCATCTGAGTGATGGAAGCCAGTTATGGTGAATACAGGAAATAATGAGGGCAAAGCTCATGAGGAAACCGTCATGGGGAAAACAGTGGATGCTCTGCATGATTTTGAGGGTGCATCTCTGGGTTACGAACAGCAGGAGCTAGCGCCCGCTGCTGAATACCCATGGTTCCCCTAAGAAATAAACCTCCATGTGTAGTTGTGATCTACACAGAGACTTTGAGGTACAGAAGAGGGTGATGTGGTCATATCTGTGAGGAACCTCTCCTTCAGTCAGGAAAGAGGCTTCCCATCTCAAGGAGGCTATGAAGGTGGGGCAGCACATTTTGGTTTAGATCTGTAACGCTGTGAGACACTTTCACACAGAGGCCAGTTTCTGGGGTCAGAATCCCTTCGTTAAGTCTGACTGATATTTTTAGGCCATTGTGGTTACAATAACCTTATTGCTGAAAGAGACCTATTGTGACAGTCACAGTAGTAGTAACCCCAGCCTTGTGTGTTCCATTTGGATAAGCAATAACATATACATTTACAGCACCAGACTAAAGGCTTAATTAGCACTGGTCTCTCATTGGCCTAGGCACAAAACTAACACGCAGCTGGGGAAGTTCTTGCCCCAGATAGTGTAGGTTCAGGCACTGAAATCTTTGTCAGTGGATACTAGTGTCTGAATCCTTTTCTGCAGCAGGATAATCTCTGTTCACGGGAGGGGAGGCACTTCAGTATCTTAAAAAAGCTGGCCTGGACAATCTACGTGAAGACAATGTGTAAAAGATGGCTGCAACAGGAAATCAGAGGGGAAGAGAAAATCTGATGAAGTTACTCAGATTCATAAATCAGCAGTCCCAGAAAGAACCCAGGCATCCCATTCCCCCTCTTTAGCCACGACTTTTCACTGATGGACACAACCTAATGAGAGAATAAAGGTGTAATGCAGACCCTCACAAATGGGCTCTGCTGCCAGAGATGTGATTAAGTGCAGCTCAGGCTTAAATTAGCCAAGGACCACACTGGATGGAGTTCACTGTAGTAGCTAACACACAGGGATGAGGTGACTCTCTTGAACCTGGAAGTCCAGGTGGCAAAGACCAGCACATACTGCTGTCAGTGCTGGGATGAGACAACACCTCCTCAGAAGGAAGAGCCATAGCAAGCATTTCAACTCACTTCCTGAGCACTTAATTAAGCCTTGAAATGAAATTGTTTAAGGTAGAAGCGTCCTGTAAATGTGCTTGGATTATCAGGACAGTGCTGGGGAGTCATATTTTCATATTAATCCAAAATCTTCCTGAAAGGCCTTTTGAAATTTCTAGTAATACCACACAGGGTGTGTGGCAAAGGAACAAAGGAGGAGAAATACATGCACTTACAACCATGCTAACATTTTCAAATGCAAAACAAACAGGAAACTCTCATTACTTTTAAAAAAAACAAGGGACTCCATTCATCTGAAATCAGAATTTCTTTCTTTGCTCTTTCATCCTGCTTATTGCAAGCTTCCCATCAGAGAGTAGTTCGAGTGTTACTCTGGCACTCAGAAGAGTTTAGTTCATAGTGCTGACTCTGACTTCTGTGATTTCGGCAATTTACTTGTTCTTTTCTTGTTATGGAGATAATATTCGTGCTTCCTTTGTCCTTCCCATTTAGATGGTAACTCTTTGGGTGCATTATATATCTTATTGTTTCTCTGCTTAGAGCTTAGAGCTGGGCACAAGGGGAGTCTGACCTTGATTAGGACATTTATTCTCTCCTTTATCAGTTTCTTACACCAGTATTTCTTTCAAAATTTCTCAAGATTTTAGTACTCTCTTCCTATTAAAAACAGTGTTATCACATTGTTTTTATATTTATTTAATACAGCTTCATGTTTATCAATGAAATTTTTCTGCATATCTGTATGTCTCCATTCAAAAGATGTTTATTTTAAATTACAGTTGGATCATGTCAAGGAAGTCAATGGGATTTCTCTTCAGGGGAAATAATTAGACCCACTTGTTTTATATAGCATTTTTACACATTTATAGAGATGATGGAAATGTAGCTGTGTCAAGATCGAAATGGAGCAACTATTTCAAGGTGCGCTGCCATATCCAGACAGAAGTGAAGGAAAACTTTACTCAGTGGAAACTGCTGAGAGAATTTATATAGGAATGCATGAGATATACATATCTAGACTTTCAAAATGACTCTGCAGGAGTTGTAATGACCACCAGCCATCAAGACCATAGGTTTATGAGCCATATCACCATTTTATTTTAGCGTGAACTGTCATTCAACTTGTACCTGATTACAAGTTGCTGTTTTCAGATATTGCCAACAGAAAACAATGTGGTATATATTGTATGTGCATGCCAATAAAACCTATTTAGAATATGGTTTCATTTCCTTAATGCCACCTACTAGGAAATAACAGACCAAGGATGAAGTTTAACAGCTGTCCCCATGATCAGAAAGTGATTTTCTTAAGGTTTTGAAGAGACACCCAGAGAAAACATTGATTCATGTTCAGCCTTGTAGCAAGCATACAGGGAGCCTAGATTGATAAGGAGCTAAGACTGGTAAATCATAATGTAAATAAAAGCACTATTTTTCATGCAGCTTATTTACAATGGCTTTAGTATGCTACATTTCCAGGGAAATATATGTTCTTGTCAGGAAACTTCAGGGGAAATAAATGAGTTTGAATCACATGAATAGGTTTAAATGCCACGGCTGAAATTTAGTAAACTATTTTGCACTATCTCTTCTTCTTCATTAAAAGTGGAACATTTTTCTCTGTCTCTTGATGTACTTAATAATAAGGTTGGATTACGCAGTGGGACACTGGGTAGGAGCAGCTTCCTTTAGCTTTTCTGAAAAATCTCACACTTTAGCTTTAATTCCTCATCACGAGTCAGAATCTGACTCTGAATCAATATGTAATAGAGTCTGGATCCATGAATATTCTTGCTGCTTTCTATTTATCCATTTAACTCATGGTTTAGAACCCAGCTATCATTGCAGTATCTGAGCAATTTCCACAAAAAATTAAAAGCATGAATACATTCAGCATTCATAAGTATCCTAACTTCTCTTGGTTTATGTCTGTCGTTGGGGTCAAAATATTGCTTTTGGGAGAAAAGTATCAGTAAGAATTTGGGAATGACAACAGATGTTTGCCTTATGGTCCGAAAAGATTACTGTTCAGGTTGTATGGGTCTAAGGTGTTTTTACATTCCTGATTTCTAGTGTCATCCTGAGGTGACAGGATTATAGGATGGCATGGGAGACATGACTATAATTGTGCATTTCTATCTTTTCATAGAATCATAGACATGTACAAGTGGATGTGACCCGCAGAGGTCACCATGTTCTGGCTGCAAGGAGCAGGATGACTTAACATTTAGATCATCATCTGACAGGTATTTGTGCAGCTTCTTAAATGTCCACAAAGAAAGGGATCTCACAACTTTCCTAAGGGAAAGAGAACAGCTTCCCTAGTATCCACATCGAAGCTTCTTCCTCTTTTGTGTTTTTGCAGATATCTTTTGGTGTAATGCAGCTCTCTCATTAGGCCTTGCATTTCACACATGAGTTTTAGCAATTAGGATCTTGTGAGCTATCAGAGTCTGAAAACCACAGGATGTTAGTCAGTGCCAGAATCTGTACTGCAAATGTTTTCTTTGTTTTTTTGCAGGTGTTCTGGGTATTTGTGCTCCAGAGATGTCCAAATTAACACTCAGCATTGGAGTCCTCTTTTACTAAGCTAGGAAGACACACAGTGAGCAAAGGTCCATGCTGAAACATCTCAGTCTGAAAGATATGAGAATAGACAGAAGCTATGGATTGAGATCAGATAAACAAGGCAATACTTTGTGCAGTTTAGACAATTTTGGACTTTGCTTCTGTTTGTTTTTTGGTTTCTTTTTTTTTAGTAGGGCCAAATTAAAAAACAGCTATAGATCTTGGGATGAAAAAGGTGAGAACTAGAAATGATTTTTGAGCTTTCATATGAGATAAGCCTGTGATGTCCTTACCAAGCTGTGTGGATCAGCTGAATGCAGTAAATGTGGAAATCTTTATTTTTTGATACAACCTTTCTGCTCAGACAGGAGTGGTTCTCATACTCTTTTAGCTACAAAATTGTCTCAGATAAACTAAAGACCTGAAACTAGCAATGATATGAAGCAACAAAAACCCATGTGAAGCATTCTTACTTGAATGTGAAAGTTTATATAGTACATGTATCAAGGAATTCGTGATTGCTAATTAACTTTATGTAGAAGGTACTAAGATCTTATGAAGATCAATGTCATAAAATCCTTACTTTAACTTAGGATGGTTGGATGGGTTTTGAGTCTAGAATGGATATAACTGAGTCTGACCAGCTGTACAATTAGCAACCAAAGAAGCTCACCAAAAAACTGTAGTGAGGAATCAGTGTGGTTTTTATGATGTTGCGACTTTGCTTTACTCGATAGTACTTGCACAGTCCTTTCTTCTTCCAGGCTGTTCTCTTTTCCTAAAACTTGTGGACAGCACAGAGAGGATTTCCTGTTGGGGATTCATTGTCACTTATAGAAGACGGAAGAGGGACAGAGATATGAGAAGGGAGCAACAGTCAGGGAGAGCAGAAAAAATCTGAGACAGAAGTTCAGGGGTGCAATGACCTCCCTTTTCGTAAAATGAATACCTTTTAAGACCTCTATTTGTTTGTCAAGATGGGTTTAAATTGGCCAATGGAGTGAAAAGTTCTTGGGAAAATAGGAAACTGATGGACAGACATGGGCGTGCCTGCGTGCCATGCCCACCCCCACCCATTACCATGTAAGTCTTTTTCCTTGGGAAACTATCCTGATAAGGAAGAAGGAAAAAGGAAGAAGGGAAAGAAAGACATTCCTGAATTGTCACTGTTTGTGGCAACCACTAGATTCACTCTTTGAAACTGCAGTTATATCGGTTATATATTTAGTTTCTCTCCCAGAGAAATCCTTTTCCACAAGAACCCACTTACCCCTGTGGATTAATAAGCACTTCACTACACAGGAACCCAAGAAATGTGTATATATTCATTAGCTAGAGCTCAAAAAAGAGACAGTATTTTCCGGTGAGTGATTGGAAGGTCCAGGAGGTAATGGCTATCTGCAGTACTAGTCCCTTTCTGCCTCAGTTGAAAATCATCGCTTTCAGTTGTATATGATAAAAATTAATAACTTTTTCTATCGGCTCGAGGGTGAAGCAGACGCTAGAGAATTCAAATAATCTTTCCCAGGGTGATCATTCTGCAGGAACAGGCACAAATTAAAATATAAAATGCAGGTTAAAAATGGTCTTGCTTTAAATGATCAAAAGCATAGACATGTAGGATGGGATGAGCCATGGCTCACCTAGCTTTGCTCCCATTTTGGTTGATCTGAGTTTCAAAAATGACTGTGAAATCCATACTGAGGGTTCTGAAAAAAGCAAATAAAACTCCTACATTATAAAACCAGGTAAATAAGAAGGACTCTTGTCTTAGAACCAAAAAGAAGGAGACACATCTGAGGAAGGTGATATAGCAAAGTAAAATGAAAGAAGGTCTTTGTAACAGGATAAGGACTGTTTATTCTGATATGTATAGGTCTGAGTATAATGAGCTGCTGACTAATGCCTGAGATGTCTTGGTTATCCCCCCAAAAAACAAACAAACAAACAAAAGAACTCACTTCAAAGAGAAAAAAAGATCTATTATTTACACTGTGCATAATGAAGCTATAGAACTTATTGCATCAAGATCTTAGCTTCCGGAATGAATGAAGAACAGGTTCTTTACATAGTGTGTGAGAATATTAAAAATTACATAAATTAATGCATAAAAATGAATAAATAAAAAAGTTTATGAATCATTATGTAAGCCAGAATTTAACTGGTAGAAGTTAGACAAGTTAACGTATAATTGTCAACTGTGAATTCTCATACACTTTCTTCCTGAGAATATGGTACCAGAGATTGTGCCAGGGACAGGATACTGTACTAAATGGTCCATAATTTCCTCCAGCAAGATGATTTCTATGTTTCCAGAGAAGTTATCTATCAGTGAACAAAAAGCATGTCTCTCTCAATCTCACATGAAGTGGGAACCAGCCGTTTGCTGAAATACAATGTAACTGCAGCACAAAATAGTAGTTTCCAAAATGCACAATATTTAATAAGCAATGTGATGCAGAATGTAATAACTATTAATAAAGCCACTCCACTGAATTGATTTTAGCACGATTAAACTTTTCTTTACCTTATTTCACAGTCCATTTAAAATGTTCTATTTTTCCTTTAATGGCAAAGGAAAATCTGAACTTTAATAAAGCACAGCAGCATAAATTCGAGGCAGCATATGGCACAAATGAACAGAAACCATTGTCAGGAAAGAAACAAGAGCACCAAAATCAGAAATCAAGGCTGTAAAGTCATATAATTGATTCAGGTAGAAGGGCATCCATACACAGTGAGCAATGAGAAACTGTCAGCAATGGGCCAAGTTACAGTTTTCCAAAGCTTTTCATAATATGACTATGCAATTAAATGCATCTTAGTGGGAGGTGGGGAGAAGAGGAGAGACTTTGCAAGAGTTTTGCAGTAGCTGGAGATGTAAATGGTATGTTCAGCTTTGGTCTCTTTCTTTCTGGGATAAAGCTTCTCAGACCAGTCCAACAACATCCCTTCTCCACTAGCTACCGAAAGCCCCTTCTTTCAGGAATAGGACCCCACCAATTGCAGCCCAAAGTTTATAGTACTGCTCAGGGCAGGAAAGTGGGTCAAGGTGAGGGGTTGCCCATTTGCTGAAAATACCTTCAGGAACAGAACTGCATAGCTGTATTTCTCAGGACAGCAATGTAAACTTTGTTTCTCATAGAAAACCATGTTGACAGGGAAGGGACAGTGAATAACAACTATCTGTGGGGGGAAGAACAACTCCAGCTTTTCAATATAAGGTTCAATTTCGAGAACAGCCTTCCTGGATCGAGGAGTCTTCTTCCTTCCTTTCATTTGATCTGATGGGTTAGAGCACTTTCCAGGGAAATGGGAGCTGTGGGCATGAATTTCCTCAGTATGAGCTCTCTAAACCTTGAACTTTTATATGAGGTAAGTTCTTCTCTGATTGACTTCTGAAGACAAGGCTGATGGAAAGGCTCTGAGCATGTCTATTGGCTCAAGTCCACCATGTGGAAAGGTGGAGGAATGATTAATTTGTGGTTCCTGACAAAGGTTAGGTATGAAATAGGCCTGTCAAGACTGAGATGCAGCTGGAGACAAGTGAATCAGGACCTCTGGTATCTGCTACAGCTTAGTGTCAGAAACATCTCCAGGGTTAGTGACCACAGACTCATCCTTAGATTCCCAACCTCCATTTTGTACATCTAAGTAGATATAACTACAGAAGACTAAAATGAGCCAGTGTAGTTGAAGAACATAAAACTACCAGTGATGGGCCTGAGTATAGTTAAGATAGCTCTCCTGGGCTGAGCACATGCTTTTCTGGCATCACTGCTGTCTGTACATGGGAAAACTAGTTTGAAGTTAGTACAGGTATATCTTGAGGAGCTGCAGCTGTACTTTGTCTTACAGACCTGCCATAATTCAATGGCGTCCATTTTTCAGCCAGGCCAGGTCATATAGTCTTTTACAGAGGCTCTCAAGGACCACGTGTAATCTGACATGCACACATTATGTGCCAAGATAATGACCATCTCCCATATGTAATGGACACCTGCTCCTTTCCAGAGGGCCCCATAACCTCTCTGCTGACATTTGACTGATGTATGTCCATTACATAGCTGAAATGGTGCCACCTCTCATTAGAAAGGCACGTGTTCACTCCTATGATGAGACTGCGTCCGTGTCAGGTCATGTGACTGAAGGCCGTCTGCATAGGATGCAACTAAACCCCCCTGCCATTTGTCTTCATGATGAATGCACATCCAGTCATGTGGTAACTGTGGTAATGTAATTAGCTTCTGCCCTCATGCCTCTGGTTGAAGCTATGCAGGCAGTCCCATCTGAAATCTTAAATATTAATGAATTAATAGTCCTCAGACTGCAATGCAAGGTGAATGCGTATGATACACAGGCCTACTTCTGTCCCTGAAGAGGAGTGATTTTGTAGGTATTAGATACTACCTGTTTTGGAAACAAAAAGTGCTAAATGCAGGGCATGATAACTTTAAAAAATGATAGATGGACTGAAACTGAGGATAGAAGCACATGACTGAAAGCATTTACAGCTCTGCCACATATCAAGTCATTGCTCGTCAGCTGAGCCGGCGTGACTGACTGAGTGCACATTCATAGCTTGCTCTGACTGTAAAATAAAATGTATTAACTTAAACCACCATGGTTTATGTTCCGTTTTCTTTCTTAATGAGAGTAGGTTAGGAGCCTTCGCAAGGTCATTCCTGGAGCCTCAGCGTCTTCACTGACAGATGGCAATGAGATGAGCTGTGGTAACACCATCATTTCCAATCATATGCCTGTATCCTGAGGAGTCCTGAGCATTTGCAGCTCAATAAAATCCAGACTCTTATTGTGCCTCAAGAGAAACAATTATAAAGGACACAGCTTTCCACTCCATGGGACCACAGGAAGCAGGCTACAGAAGTTGCCTGAATTTTCCATGGCACTGGAGTCTCTTTTGCAATTCATTGCCATTGGTGTTTTCAAACCTGTCTGTCTGACAGCCCCTGTTACAGCAGACAGACTGTCTGGGAGATGACAGCTTGATCTGTATCTCTTTCACAACTCTTCAGGGAAAATTTTTGATGTGAGGTAGGTTTTGATCAACTGCTTTCTATCTTATATGCTCAGCTAAACAAGCTATTTGATTTTTTTTTATTGTGATGGGTAAATATGTCACTCGTCGTTGAACATGCTGGTGACAGAAGATGTAAATATGTCATAGCTGATGGTTACAAGCCTCAGTGATCTTACTGGGCTTGAATTAAGGGCTATTTTTGCATTACCTTTGGAGACATTGGCAGATAGTTCTGCCTCCTTTGAAATCAGAGACAAAACTTTGGGGCCCATGAAATGAACCACTTTCCATAAATATAAGATACACTGGTATTTTTCACATTTGTGTGTACTTGTAGTCCATGGAAATAACTAAGGCCAAAAAATAAAAAAAACACAGTGAGAAAGGGTCTTCCATTAAATTTGTGAATCACCCGAGAGAAAAGGAGTTACAGAAACTTGGCCAGGAGTTTCTCTCTGTAAGACCTCCCCTGCCATCACCTTGGGCACCCAAAATTGCCCTACAGGAGTGAGCAGCAGAACAGATTTTCAAAAGGCTGGTATTTAATGAGTCAACATTTCTTATGTTCCTCTCACAGAATCGTGGAATGGTTGAGGTTGGAAGGGACCTCTGGAGATCATCTAGTCCAACCCCCCTGCTCAAGCAGCGTCACCTAGAGCACGTTGCACAGGATCGCGTCCACAGCCTCTCTGGGCAACCTGTTCCAGTGCTCTGTCACCCTCATAGTAAAGAAGTTTTTCCTCATATTCGGATGGAAGCGTCTGTGTTTCAGTTTGTGCCCGTTGCTTCTTGTCCTATCGCTGGGCACCACTGAAAAGAGTCTGGTCCCATCCTCTTGACACCCTCCCTTCAGATATTTGTATACATTGATAAGATCCCCCCTCAGTCTTCTCCTCTCCAGGCTAAACAGGCCCAGCTCTCTCAGTCTTTCCTCATAAGAGAGATGCTCCAGTCCCTTAATCATCTTTGTAGCCCTCCGCTGGACTCGCTCCAGTAGCTCCATGTCTCTTTTATATTGGGGAGCCCAGAACTGGACACAGTACTCCAGATGTGGCCTCAGCAGGGCTGAGTAGAGGGGGAGAATCACCTCCCTCGACCTGCTGGCAACACTCTTCCTGATGCACCCCAGGATACCATTGGCCTTCTTGGCCACAAGGGCACATTGCTGCCTCATGCTTAACTTGGTGTCCACCAGCACTCCCAGGTCCTTCTCGGCAGAGCTGCTTTCCAGCAGGTCAGCCCCCACCCTGTACTGGTGCATGGGGTTATTCCTCCCCAGGTGCAGGACCCTGCACTTGCCTTTGTTGAACTTCATGAGGTTCCTCTCCGCCCACCTCTCCAGCCTGTCCAGGTCTCTCTGAACGGCAGCACAGCCCTCTGGTGTATCAGCCACTCCTCCCAGTTTTGTATCGTCGGCAAACTTGCTGGGGGTGCACTCTGTCCCTTCATCCAGGTCATTGATGAAGAAGTTGAACAAGACTGGACCCAGTACTGACCCGTCTTCTTCGTCCACAGGGGTATATGTGTAGACAGCACATTCACGGATCTTCACCCTTAAATGTCAGGGTGGCTAGTGAAAAGTAGGACTGTCAAGTTGAAGGAGATCAGATTTTCTTTCAGGGAAGGATTTCATGCAGCCTGCAGCCTGCAGGGTCTCACTGTCTGTAATGGGCAGAGGTCAGAAGACCTGTGTTTCACCTTGCTTCACCTCTCCATCACCATCCTAGAATATGAGCCCTGTGCAGTGAGTCCTTCCTGACAAGGCCTGTCCTTTCTGTGTTGCACAGTCCTGACTGAGCTCAGCCATTACTATAAATCTACTGCGAACATTAATCTGTCCTTATCTCACTCCAGTGAACCTTTTATTTTACTACAAGATCAAAACTGGGGGAGTTAGCCTGAATCTTTAGCCCTTTCTCCACTTAAGTGATTCTGAGAACCATTTCTATAGGGTTTTATGTTCTGCTGTATTTTTTTTGTTGCTTTTTTGCATTCTCTTTTGATTTTAAAAGTCTTTTTAGTATTAAAACAATGATCAAAAATCTGCATGCAAGAGAATGTCAAGAATCAATATTTACAGTCTGTTAATGTTCCCCTAACTGTCTTCTGATGTGAGAAATGGAAGAACAACTCTATCTTTTCAAGCTAATCACCATCCTTTGTTCTGGCCAGACACTTTCCTTGCTGATAGGGTTATGTTTTGTGGCCATGTAAACTCCATATGCATGTGTTTTTGACAAGGCGTCAGGACTAACCATCTGGAGTGATATCTCGGCATATTTTTTTTCACACTTAAAACACCAACCAGAGACAAACAATTTAATGATCATCTTGTAAAGTGATGTTTTAGAATCATATCAGCAGGGAAATGAATGTGCTAAGAATGCTGTTAAGCATGTTTCCCAGGCGGTAGAATAATTGAAGGTGTTTATTAGGTATTTGTCATGAGAACATTAACTGACTTAAGAGGGTGTTACCCTGGGGAAAAAAAAGGTTTTGAACTTCATTAGGACAGCATTTTTGGACCTGGTGTAATTAGTTAGATGTTCTTCCAAAATCAAAAACTAAGATGGCCTTTCTGTGGCCATGAAATATTCATGAGAACACCAAATGTAAATTTCTTCTAAATGAGTGCAAATGTACTCACTAACAGCTTCCGAGTTCAGGGAGACACAAGTGCAGTTCTCAGAGAGAAGGGATTTCCCCCCCTACTCCTCTCTGCAAGAATGTAATAGTCTTAATCTTTTTCTCTTAAATACCGGTTAGCACCACACTGGAGACGCTCTCCTCAGAATAAAACCACAGCCTTGGGTGCCTTTGGGGACTGTTACTAGGAAGTGCTCAGTAAGCAATGGCAGAAAGGAATACCCATTTTCATCTGAGGCTGTCCAAGGATCCATGTTTTGTCAATTAATGCATTTTAATTAATGGGTGCTACTGCACTAATTGGCCGTTGTGCTACCAGGACCTAGATCAGTGAATCTGTGTCTTCAGTAAAGAATAAATACATTTTTCACAGCAGGGACTCAGTGTTCTCACCCAGTGTTTGGACAGCATCTATCACAACAAGGTCTTGATTTCACGTTTTGGTCTATTACTGAGCTGCAAATATTACAATAAAAATTAGACCACTATAATAATTTTCCCATGCCATAATTTTGCTCAGGTACTGGAGTGAAGGCCTTTGTTATGTTTACAAAATACATTTTATACTATGCATTAAGAAGTAAGGCAACAAAATATATTTCTCCACAGCTCTTTCCACAGCTCTCCACAGCTAAAATGTCCCTTAATCTACATCTATCCAGCATCTGTCAGTTCTGGGTCTGTTTAACCTGAGAAAGCCTATCAGGGTGGAGTGATTAAGACATGCCAAACCAAAGGCACTTTGAGCATTGCTTTGCTTTGTGGCTGACTCCTATCCTAGAGCCAGAATGAAGAGTTAGCCATTCGGGTTGGGTATGCTAGCAGCTGGGGAATTCAGCTACTTAGGATGAATCCAGACTGGGTTCAAATTCACCCAGTTGGGTTAAAAGTGCAACACAAGCAGGGGCCCTGAGAGCAGAGAAGTGCAGAAGCCTGCAGTCTTGTGGCAGACCTCTGTCTGCATCCCTGAAGGGCAAAGGCAGGTGAAACCCGGGGACTGGTCAGGAGCCCAGAGACTGGGATGCGGGATTGACTGGATGCTCAAGTCCTTCACAGTATTTTTTCTGCTCCCACTCACCTGCTGACCACAGGAGGGTCTGACTGAGTTGTGATCAGTACGTGCTACTGAAGGGAGAGATATTATAGCTCCTACTGTGGGGATTATATGCAGTTATAGCAATACTGAGAATGCATTTCCGGTGACATTGTAATCCCTCAAGCCCTTCAGTGGATCAGAATAAAGAACTGTGCAGCCCTTTGAGAGTTTAGGTTGCAGTCCACAGGAATAATTAATTGAATATTTTTCAGACAAATTTTGCAGCAAAGAACTCTCTGCCTTAGTATCTACAGCACCACTGTTGGCTATTTTGTTTATGTATTGTGCATCTTATTTAAACAGTCTTCTTATTTTTACGGCACATTTTCTTCATCCCTGCAAACTATTTATTCCGTATTTATATTGTGTTTTACTGGTGGATCTGAACTTTGATATTGTCGAAATTAAAGCCCTTTCACTATAGTTTGTATTTCCAATTTCTTGTATTTGTTTTCATTAATCATGACTTCCTTCACAGGTGGTTTCTTTTATTACCTTGTTATTGATGCGACCAAAACACAATTTTTTTCCCTCTAGTACATTTACTTTTTTCTATTTGAGTTATGCCTGTTGCATTTATAAATGACCATGCCTGCAAGGCATTTGGGCACTTAGATGAGAAATGCTGATGCTGAAATCAGAGCTTTGAGACAGTTGTGTCCATTTGTGATTAATTTAGGCAGCCTCCACAGCTCATGGATTTCTATCTATCTGCATCCTCAGAATCTCTGGACAGTTGCATTCTGCTTCTTGCATTGCATATAGGAAAAAAAAAAGAGGAATATACAGGAATATAATAAGAAAACAAGTGGAAGGTCAAAATAGTCCTGATGTAGAGTTTTTTTCTCCACACACTGAAAGAATGATGACTACTCAACTTTGGGAGAAGACAGATAACAAGGATTTAGTGAATGGGAAGAGAATAATGTATAGTATATAGAAGGCAAAATTGGCAATAATCTTAATCTTTTCTACTGGTAGGGAGGAGTCAGTCTACATTAGGGAGTGGAGGAGGACTTAAAAACATATTTTTCTTTGGCCCTCAGGTTGTAAATAGTATTAAATGGCGATTGACTTCCAGATCTCAGGCATACTTGAAACTTTGAAAAGTGCCTGTTTACTTCTCGCTCTAATGAGAGTTATAACACTAATACATTATGTAACCCCTCCCACCCCAGCCCAGAATACCCCTGTGCAGTGCTTGTACTCCTACTCTGTCCTCTTGATATTGAACAAAAGGTCTAGAGAAATACAAGTGGATGATGGTGGGTCTTACTGTACTGTCATGGAGTTCATCTAGAAGGACTCTTTCCATCAGCTTTGGTGATGGGGTGAAAAGGGGACATGCCAGATCAGAAGGGAGAATGAAAGGACTGTGTTTGCAGCAGCAGGACAAACTGCAGAGCTGACAGCCTGAATACTAGCTCATGTGGGTGCTAGAAGTGGTTTCTGCAAATCACCAGGAACCTTTTGACTAAGCTTGCTGGGAGCTGACAAGACAGGGCTGAGCCACAGACTTTTTTCATTAATAATCCTCTTGTAGTGCCTTGAACATATAGGAGTCAAAATATAAGTGAAGCCAACTCACAATCCAAACCCAAGTGGTTTTAGATCTGGTTCTCTGGAAAGGGAATGGGAGTTTAAAGTTTTGGACTGGGGAAGAGAAAGAAAAGAAAAACACAACTGCCAATAAACCTGTACTTTCTAAAATGATGGCTATTGTGGGAGTGTACATTGGGGCCCTTGCTGTCACAGATCACTTAAGACTTTTCCTCCTTGCTTCTTCCTTTTTGGTCTCATTTGAGAAAAGCAGATATTTTTTTCTCAGTGCAAGAAGTGGCACATTTTTCATCTTTCAGCAGCATACAAAGCAAAGCCATTAAAACAGCAAAAGACCATAAAAAGGCAGCATGGCAGGACTGTAAAAATGAGTCCACCTCTGCCCCGGAAATGGCCCAATTTTATTTTCTACCTGCCATGTTGCCGTAATAAATAGGAACACCTTTGACCATTTCTGCAGACTGTGGGGAGAGCATTCCTTATATCTCTACCCTGGTTCAGCAAAAAAATTGAGCTCAGCCTCTGTGCAGTGAAGCTCTTTTATTTTTTCTCCCGTTCAGCCTTCTTTGTTCATTATTAATCAGGAGATTTGTTATTGCTTGGGCTGGCTTTTTATTGCATTAGCTAGCCAGGGTCAGATCCTGCCTGGAGGCAGAGTCTGTAGTAAAGCACCTGGATAAAGCACCTGCCCACTCCATTAGGAGTAAAATCTGATCCTAAATGAAAAATCTGGAGTAAACACATTTGCTCTTCTCCTAATTCTTATTGTATTTATCCCAGAACAATTGCATTCCGTGAGTGCTGCAGGACCTAAAGTCTGCTTGAGGGCAGTCAGACACAGGCTTTTGATAGGTACAAATTCCAACTGCAAATGAAATTTTCTTCAAACTTTCTTCAGTCAAAGCAAGTTATGGATTTTAGGACACCATTAAACTGCAAGATCCCATGTGCAAGGCACAGTGTAACAGAACGTTTTACTCAGGTATATCAATTAGAAAATGTATCCACAGGTATCGAAAGAAGAACATTCAATAAGAACAATGCAAATGCCAGTCTCATGGTTCAGGGAGCCTTGATTTGTGATTTTACTGAAACTACAGTCCAGGGGAGCTGGAGTGAAAACCATTTTTAGTTTAGTACAAAGAAGCCTAACCTATATAGGGAAGACAAGGACAGACACCTCTCTATCCACTTCTGCAAAGCTTGGAGAGACAAGAACTTGGCTTTGTACTACCCTCTCTGTCTTGGAGAAACGTCTTTTCTGCTCAGCAAAACATTAAAAACCCACTTGGGAAGGGTGTATCTCCATCAGTCATCAACCAGACCGTCACTGTCGGCCTCACCAGAGCTGGCAATTTGCAGAAGTGGAACTTTTGCGGCATTGATCTCCATGGTGAAGCTGCACTGATCTACATCAATTGAAAAGCTTGCTTCCCAGATGCCTGTGGTGCAATGCTGATTTACACCAGTGGGACATCTGGGCCTCATGTAAAGGAACAACACCTCCAGGCTATCTCTTAGCACTTCAAAGAGCGCAGACATATGCTGCAATTATATAACATTGGTGAGAACTAGTAGCACGTAGGTTAATTTTTATTGCTAAAGAGGCAAGTGTTGTGTTTCAGACACATGAACCATGCAAGCCTTGCTGCAAACAGCTGCTTCTGCCCTTCTTGTCCCTCGGCCCAGTGGAGGCTGGCCATAGATTAGAGATTGTTCACCAGCCAGTCTGGAAAGGCCTGGCATAACACAGTCGTCAGCCAGATTGGCCCTGACAAGTATCATATGCTTTACTGCACCCATTGACTACCTGCATCGCTTACCAGCCCTGCTGTCATTCATTCTGAAGAGCGGGTGCATTAGCATCTTTGTATATTTAAGTGGCAATAAATAGTCAGATTGCCAGGTATAATTGTTATTCAGTAAGGTGAGGGATAGACAGTATTCCCTTTACACGGCTGAAGATCATCTCTGCCCCCTTTTTTCTTCTCACAGCCTGTCCTGAATGTGTCACACAATGGCAACTGAGCGCTTGTAAATAATTTCCTCCTAGGGCCCTGCAGTTGGAAGATGCCCCAGTGTTCCCATTACTCATACTTGTCAAAACCCAGCAAAGATAGTAAAATACCCCTCAGGTGTTCTGAGGCCTTGGGCTGGTTTTCCTCACACTGTAGTCAGCTAAAAGCACTGTCTGACACTGGGTTTAGGATGAAGAAGATGTTTACATAGTCCAGGAAGAATCTCCAGACAGGACTCCTGAGCTGTATTCTTGCTCCTCCAAGCTGCAAGGGACTTGTAGGGTGGATCAAATGAGCTATTCAGCTACCACACAGTTTTGTATCAGTTAAGACCAGCCCATAATCCTTATTTCATAGTAATGAGCCAGTGGACCCAAGAGCTCACCTTGGGATCTGCTCTCTGGTTCCATATCCCTCCATGGGATAACATTCTATTTCTTCAGTTTATTAATGAACAGATTTAAAAAAAACTTGGAACCTTAATTCATGCATATGGAAGCCAAAGGCAGTTACGAGCCTATGTTGAGTTAGGTGCCTAAATAATTTGTGGGGATCATTCAGGTTAAAACATGTCCCTAACTACATAGTTATACAGCAGCAAATACAATATAGCCCTGATCACAAATAGCCTGTGAGAGAAATCATGTGTAGCACCTCCTGCTATTGTCTGGCAATAATACTATATAATTAATAAATACATTTCCTTTCACAAGGTTTTTAAGTAGCTATTTCCTCTGAGTCTGATCCTGAGTCAGGGCATGCAACTTAAGGGCAAAGTGCTATTATTGCTAAACATTAGTGTGGAGATTACCTTTCTAAAAAGTAATCTCACCTCTGCCCTGAGTAAAGAATCTCAGTAAAGCATTGTACATTGCTCATCAAACTTGCCATCCAAGCACTTCTAGCCAACCCAAAGCGAGATGCTTTGCTTACTCTGGTGTCCTTGCACACTTGCCTTTTTTTATTTTGAAGTAACAGTTCAGACTTATCTCTGATGACATTCGAGTTTCATTTAATGCACTGCTGAAGCATGGGTTCAGTTTGACTCCTTTAAGCTCATCTTGCTACTGCCATTTTCAGACAGCACGTAACAGCACTTCTTGTGGGAGCAGAAGTCAGACCTCCACAGCTATTGAACAGAGATCTGAGAGCCCTGTGTGAGTCTTGGATTACTCTGATGAATCAAAAGCCCTGTTTTGCTAGCTAGGATCCTGTTACTCAAATGCAAAACATTTCTTAGCATAAAATCTGTGCTCTCTGTCAAGAGGTCATAGTTTGAACTGTTTATATGTATGTTAGAGAAATTAACACTTTATTACTACTTTCTTTCTGTACTATGAGACATAATATCCCCACAGGGGCTTTCCCACCTTCCCGCATCAGGACAGTGATTTTTACAGCTCATGCAGTTTCACTCTTCAGTGTAAGAGGAGTGTTGCTGCTTTGTTGTGAGTCTTAATGACTGACAAGACCGAGTTCTTTTGCTGTGTAGCCCTGCCACAGTGTCAAGAAAAAAGCATGGACTTTTTTACTGTTACATGAGCTGGAACAGACCTGCTGCTTACTCAGGGTTTCCACAATTGTTAATCCTGCTGTGATCCTGGGGGAAGCACTAGCTAAATCCAAATTAATGCTATTAAGCAGGGAAGACTAGGAAGTTTCAGAGTTATTTTGTTATATATCATAGTAACCTTCCCCATATTGCGAGGTATCATTTTCAGTAATTAGATATTCAGGATTGAAGAACACAGGATTCCCACCAATTTACAGTCAGTGGGATATCACTGAGAAGGGCAGACATCCCTGGGACTGGATGTCCTTAGAGAATGCCATAACACATACTGTAGGGAGCTTTGGCTGAGATGGTGGCATTGGCATATACAGCTTGGGCATGCAGGTTAATTTGGTGGAAGACTGAAACATTGCTAGTATTGGGGTTACTTTATGAAAGGAGACACTGGGAGGATGTCCAAGGGTTTGTGATAAGGCATGGGCAGCACCCCTGGGTCACTGGCAGGATCTTCTCAGGCAGGAGAGGTTGGTTGATGGAGGCGGTGCTGGCTGCCAGTCTGTGGGCACATCTGTTTCCTTTGCATTGCTCCATGGCACACACCACAATGGGCCCCATGGCTGATGTTTCAGGGTTTCCCAACAACCATTTGTTTCTCTACAGAGCGATGCTAATGTTCTGATGCTAGTTCAAAGCAGACGGTGCATTTTTTTCCCATTCATTTACAGGCACTTGTATATACAGCAACTAACTCCTCACAGCAGATGTCCACAGCACAGGCTGATGCTAAGCAGAGACAAGTGAGCCAGCAAGATCCTCTTTAGCACTGAGGACAGGAATGCGGTGAGAAAATGAATCTGGAAAAATGAGGCTATTATTTTCTTCTAAATGCAGGCAGGTGAATATCCAGCAATAAGGAAAAGAGCACTGGAGTTGGTGAATATCAGAGATCGAGATGGAATTTCATCAGTGCCTGTCACTTTTCAGTGTGTGTGGAGCCTGTGGGAGGTCAGGAAAATCGTCATTTACTAAGACAGCTTGGAGCTTTGTGGGCTGATTGCTGGAGTAATGATCCTGGGAATCTACCCATTGATGTCAACAGGCTCCAGATTTTGCTATCTGGCTTACAGTACTGTCCCCTTTCTTAAAGCTCTGGTCATGAACTCTTCTAGAAACTGCCATCCAAACTTGTAGCCTCCTTGTGTGTTACCCCAGACCCCCCTGTCTCCTACCCATGTATCTCCAGCAGACTGCTGTTGAGGCAGTAAGGGCAATGGAGGAGAGAAACACTCTGCAGTGACTCAGAGAGAAATAGGAGGAGCATAAGGGTGAGGGGTGATTTGCACAAATGTACCTAGGAAGATTCCAAGGGAAAACTGCATGCAGAGACAAGCCAGGGTTTGGATGCGGGAGGTCAAGGAAGCAAATGAGTGAAGTAAGACAAGGATCTAAAGCAAAGACAGACTGGACTCTGCTAGAGTGTGCTTCTTTCCCATCCCTAGTACCTAGAATAGCTCTTGAGAGGAGAAGCTGGACTTCCGTTATGCTCTTGGCCTTTTGTTACACTCTTGCTGCCTAAAACAGGCTATTTCAGTGATCACAGATGAGATTTCTAGGCATTGCCACAGTATAAATGATAACAACAGGTAGGGTGACACTTCAGATCTGATGGGCTTAAAGCTGCTAGTGCCTAGGACTGGGTAAGAAAAAACCCAAATCCCAAACAGGATTTGTTTGGGTGGGTAATCCACCTGCAGTGCTTCACTATGGCTGCCTTGTTTTGGCTTTGTGTACATCCAACTAAGAAGCTCTAAATTATTTACCAAGGCAGCAAATTAATGCCAAGCAGCACCAGCACCTTAGTGCTCAGTGAGTCATACATAAAACATGCTTCCTTTTGTGAGGGCATGGTGTGCTGGCGGAAAGCAGGCTGAGGAGGGAAAGACTGTAGGAGATGAGGAGTTTGGGGTGGCAGGGGCGGGAATCTTCAAGAGAGCTGAATAATGAGGGGAATAATTCAAAGTCAAGTTTCTCAGGTGACCTATGAATTAGCATGATGGGAGGGAAAAAGAGAAAGTGAAAGAAGAGAAGCGGCATCACTTTTAAGGCTCTGCAGCAAGTATTGGAAGTGAGACTGGAGAGAATGGTTGCCTTTATTGCTCCCTCCCAGGTATGTTTTCTATGCATATGGAATATGGTTATAAAAGCCTTTGGCTTTCTGAAAAAAACGGCAGGAGTATTAAGCAGCCCTCACCATCTGCAGGGGAGTGAAATATTCTTTCAGCTCCACATCCCCCATGCTGCACTCTCCTCTCCCTGAAGACTCTGATTTCAAGTGTACTGAGCTCTAAACTTTTGCTCCAAAGGCAGTCACCTCCCCAGCGTGAGCAACCCTACTAGTCCTTGAAGCTTTCACACATCTCCTAGTGAATCTTCCTTCAGGGCCAATAACAGGAAGATTTTAGCCTCCTCAGGTTGATGAAGTCCTAACAAGATGCTGAGTTTTTAAAATCCTATATCCTGGGAGAGGTCACTGCATCTTTGGCTGAGTCTGGAGATGGAACTAACTCATGAATTTATCTCTTGAAATAAGAAATGAAACATCCTTTCATCTGGACAAGGTTGGTTCTCAGGCTTTCTAGAAAAATATTTTAATGAAAGATCTTTCAGGTGACAAGTCTGTCTGGGTGCCAGGCAGATTTTGGGGCAAACCATGCAAGCCATTTTGCAAGACAGTAAAGAATTTCTACCAATGATCTAGCAGGTTTTGGATGAGTGCGAATGATATTTAACAGTGCATGGGGGGCACCTGTTTAGCTGTGCCATTAATTGAATGCCTTGCAGCTAGTGCAATATTGCCCAAGGGTTTATCTTCTCTTTGCTCAGGAAGGACTTCCTGTAGCAGGGAGCAGAAGCAGAACAGCATTTAAGGGGCATTTAAGTGGGCATTTAAGAGTACAGACTTTGCACTGTTGTCACCAAGTCCAGGTGTCAGTCACCGATTAGGGCAGCTGTGCCCCTTTCACCACCTAAGTCCTCACTGAAATAATTGGAATAATTTCAAAATATCTGCATGACATTGGCTGGAGAAGGCACTTCCCTGCAGTGTATGCACGTTGTGTAGGAGTGTGCAGACAGTAATGTAAAGAGCTTTCTAACTGTCTGGAGGCTTCAGCATGCAAATCACACAGATGTTTTTGGCTGGGAAAGGATTTCACAGAAAGGAAAAGACTAGAGAATCATCTCCATTTTCAAAACAAGAAGAGAAAGGAGACTTTTACCAAACCTGGCATTTCTAAAGCAATTCAGAGGTAGATTTTCTATTAACGATGGCCAATTCTGAAATAATAAGTGCAGCTCAGACAGATTTTTGGTCCCATTTGTCTTTGCCTCTGAACCAAGTTTTTGCAGGAATACTTGAGCATTGAGCAGTTAATTAAATGTGACTGTATCCTCACAAATACTGTTAGCAGGAAAATACTCTTCAGAGTCCTAGTTTGCAGCTGGGGTTTGTGTGGGTAATTAACTCCTCTTCCCCTGCTGCCATATGATTTTCAACAAGTTCTTTCTAGATTGTAATGAGGTTGATGATTGCCAATGCCTGTGTCTCTTTAATAAATTAATAGTAATAACAAATGTCTATGCATTCTTCATTAGGTGATATGGAAATGACTTTACTCTGAAGCTGAGATTGTTGGAGCTTGGCAGCATTTGCTGGAGGGGTGGACATGGGGATTAGTTACTCAATTTATTATGTGTGCAGCACAGATATTCTCCTACCACCTCCTGGAGCACTCAGCCTTGTGAATATTCAGTGCTTATTTTCCCAGCAATAAAAAAAAAGGAAAATTCCAGTGGAATAAAAGTAAATTTGGCATTGGAAGAGCTTGAAATAATACACTCAGCTTCACCCTGCCAGGATCAAGGAGAAGGCAGAAACCTGTTCACCATCATTTATGCCTCCCCCTTTTAGGAATGCAATTTGTTATCTCCAGTAAAAGCATTTGGTGGGGTGATGTCTGGAGACCTCCTTCATCTAGCAACTAGCTAAGAAAATCTCAGAGGATTTGTAAGACCTTCATTATTCAAATCCAGCAAAATGGTACAGTCCTGATTTCTTCTGAAAGGAATCAGAGGAAAGGGAATATGAAACTAATGAGAATTTTGAACTCACTTCTATCGATAATTCTGAACCAGGCTTCTTTGAGCAGTTCAGAACACTCCGTGCTCCATAATTAGAGAGGATCTGCCTTCAGCTGCCTTTCCCTGTAGCTTCAAGTATCCCAGCGATCTCTATCAATAGGCATTGATACCTCTCAATCTCAAAAGGCATATATAGCATACGGGCTCTGGCTGATTTTGCTCTTGGTGTGCACTGACCACTATCAACATCAATAATACCCAATATCGATGCCTGTTGATTTCCATACCTATTGATAGGGATCGATATCGATATCAACATTGACCATTATTGATATCAAGAGGCCTTGATGAGTATTGATTTCCATACATATCGCTACGGAATGATATCTATAGCTATCAATCCCTATTGATAGCCATCAAAAACTCTCGCTCTTGCAAAAAAATTATAGCTTTTGGTCTTGGGCCAATTTTGCTCATGGGAGGCATTAACCAATACTGACATCAATCCCTTCAGATATTGGGAGGCATCGATGCCTGTTGATTTCCGTACCTATCAATAGAGATCTATTTCGATAGCTATTGATAGTTGAAGGCACAGTTTTCAGTTGAATATTGTGTTAAAAATAACCTCCTAAGAGAAGTAGGTACTTTGTACCATCATGTTTTATGACTGTTACATATTTCCCTTATTCCACGTATCTCCAAATCCACAATGTTTGAAAGAAAAGTAGAGTGATAATTTAAATACTTCTATATATTCCTACCCCATTTTCACTAACACCTTTTCTTTTCTGTACTGTGTGCAGTGTATGCCACCTTGAGACCTTAGCTTGGGTTATCCCCAGTGGCTACCTAATTCCTGCTCTGACACAGAACTATCAAGTAACATCCCAGTCCTCTCCAGAAGTTCATTTCTTTTGTACTTAAACAAGAAATCCCCTAAAATATTTTGGTTTCGCTAGGATTATTCCAGACTTAAACAGCTGAGACTATAAGCAAATGTTGGCTTCTGGTTGTCTTCAGAATGGGTGGTGCCATTTGACTGCAGAAATGCCGGGCAAGTGTAGTCTATAAAAGATTACTCAGTGTAAAATACCTTGTTTCACCTCCTACTTCAGTTTTGTCCCTTTCTGAAGTTGAACCCAAGTTGCTCTGCCCCACAGTAAAACTCAGATGCAAGTTCACCTGACTAGTTTGAATAGATAAAATACACAGAACGGATCAAACAGGACACCTTTTTAATCCATCATAACTGTCGTGTTATCCATGCTGCAACTCATGAATTTCTCTTTGGGAATAGTTTTTGACAGTCAGTCCAATGACATCCCACTCACTACAACTCTTTATACTATAGCAAAAGAAGAATCTTAAATAAGATATGGTACTGAGGTTTGCCCATTGTCATTAAAGTCACACTAATTGTATTGGCTGTTGTGTTATTTTCTTTGTTTACTGTTTAGTTACTTGGGCACTGAGCTGTCTTCTTTTTCTCTCTTCTTCATTTTTGAGACAAAAGTGTACAGAAGAAAGTTATGAAATACTTTGAGGAAGGCAGAGAAAGGGGCTCCTGGAGCTGCATTGCTTTCTTTCTCCTGCTATAAATGTGCCCTGTTGTAATCTTAATGGTTGTCCAGTCCAGGAGGTCTTCTGTTGTGCTTTTATGAGCCAGCAGAATTATAGCTTGGTTTATAGGCCATTATTCCTGATGGCTCCTTCCATTTTCAAGGCAATATATATGCTCTGTAAATGCAGCTGCTGACCAAATGGCTGGGTATAAAGCTCTGAGCTGGTTGTTTGCTAATAGGAAGCAGATTTTTAAGAAAATGTGAAACCAAACTGGTTGTTTCTTCTCCTTGTCCTTATCTTAGGAAATTATTTGTGGAATATGGAGAAGCAAAAGAAGGACAGGGGAAGTGTTCTGCCTTAAAGAATGTCCTTATTTCTTATTTGTCAGAAAGCCTGAGGTCTAACCAGGAAGGGAATGTAAAAGCTGAATCATCAATCTACTCTCTTTATATCTTATTTTCACCAGACTGCTTTCAATCACACAAGCCCTCAGCAATGTCGTTTTATAATACCCAGTTAGAAAACACACAGGAAGGAAGAGCTGACCATGGCTGCAACACTGATGGGGTTCACATGGATGGATGTGTCATTTTTCCTTCCTAGCCGAGAAATTAAAATGGTCTTTTCTCTTTGCTCTGAATTTTATGGTGTGTTGCTCCCTCATTGAAAAACAAAAAAAATGCGCAACTGAATTGCTGCTGATAGAAGGTGTCCCAGAGAGAGGTCTCCATTTGGCTCATCCCAGGCAGGTACTGACAGCAGTGCCAAAATACAGGAGCTCAGCCAGCTCACAAGTGAGATATTCTGCCATGAGAACCCAGTCTACCACATGCCTGCAGCTATCCTTTCCTTGGGGAGCTCTTATGACTGTGGCTCTGCTGTTTCCTAATTAGCACTGCAGGATTATCTGGCTTTGTTATCTCCAGGAGTGACCACCGCATTTTATGTGGCTGCTGTTCTGCTGCAAGACAGAAATAGTATAAGCATCAACAGCTATGACTGAGAGAGCACCCAGTTCTCTGTGGATTTTAACAGTATCAGTCACTCTCTAAGGCTGAGAAACCTGAGGCAGATAAGGGAGCGAACAGTTTGCCCTGCTCTCCCACTGTGTCAGTGGCATAAATTAACCACTTATTCTTTGATTTTTGTACTAGCTGCCTGATACTGTGGCTTCCCTTTTTATAAGTCTATATTATTCCTTAAAGAATAAGAAATAATATAGACTTAAAGAGAAGTGGCAATATGATTTGTTTTAAACAAACTACCCTGGGAGTCATTTCCTTCTATTAAAAATATTTTCTGCACTTTTAGAATGAAATATTTGTAGGTATACTTCATTGCCCCATTATTTATTTTCTTGAGAATTCCTGGAAATCCTTTCAAATTTGGGCTGGGATATTGCATGAATAAAAGAGAAATGTTAAGGAGAAGATAATATGTGATGCATAAGATATAATAGAACTTAGCACATCCTTTCCAAGACTCTTGGCTACTTTTGCATTAGCAAGCTCTAAGTACCATGAGCTAGACTTAGCATGACAGAGAAACAGGATCCCAGTGAACGATTTATGCTCATGTGGTTGTTGTGAAGCTATTGACATATTCATATAATATATCCTTTTAGGCTTTTTGAGAACATTTCTTGTCCAGTGTTCTCATTAGCTCATGCCCCCACATTACATTTAATAGAATACTTTGTTCAGACAACAGGGCCTCTTAAAACGGATGAACTCTATTCTGAAGAAGTAATGCCTTTCTTTGCTACAGCAACATTAGTTTGCTTGCCATCAGGCTCTTCAGGTTTTATGATACGTGTATTGCCATGGTATTTGTGCTTTCAACACTAGCATTGGGTTTAAAGATTAACATTAGAAGTCTAGCTATTCAGTCAGGGCATTTTCTGAACCTAACCCATTGGAGGTGATAGTCAGTTCAGGTGTTAACCGTTCTCTGAACCATTCCTCAAGTATGTTGTATGCTGCCCTTACAATCTCTTCTCAGTCCCTTCAAATCTTCCCCAAAGTTGCTGGTCAGCAAAAGAATCCATCCAGGCCTTATCTAAAGAAGTCTTTAATGCCATCCTTGACATGTATCTTTGACAGCACTTCCGTTACAACTTCATAATTCATTTACCTCAGCACACTTGAAGCTGAGCCTTCCAATACTTTTAGTTCCCTTTCATTTTGGGGATAGAAGTGTAATCTGGTAGGTAAGACACTTATTTGACACAAAGAGATCAAGAAAATCCCAGTCTTAATTCCTTCTCCAGTAAGTATTTAATTATTTAGACTCAATCTTTTTCCTCTGAACCATGTCTGTCTCTTTTTGGGAAGCCAGGACTCTATGAATTTCCTTTGCTTTAATTTAAATACTGGTTAATAAGGCACAACAAGAAAAATAACTCAATTGTTCAATTTTTTTTTCAGAGCTGTTAATGAATTAAAAAATCAGCTCTACGTGGAGATCTACAGAGCAGAGCAGAGGACACATAAGAAACTCTGACTTCAACATCTTGCTGTATAATCTTGAGCACATCCCTTAGAGTGAGATTTATGAAGCTGCTTAAATGCTTACAGATAAAGATTTTCTAAAGAGTTTTGTTGCCTAATACTCATAAATTTCATCCCACATGTCTGGACCACCAGTGTCCTTAGGAGCTAGACCTCTCATTTGTGAATCCTAGACTAGTCTGGAAAGGAGACCTGCATGATTCATTTAATTCCATCGAGATGGCCCCATAGTGGCCATACCCACTTGTGGACTTTAGGAGTGGACATAAAGTGGATATATCTGCCTGAGGGTTCTTAGGTACCTAAATGGATTAGGCATTTTTTAATGGATTGCTGTCTTGAATGCAGGTGCCTGAATTTCAAAACCACCTAAAGGCAAGATTTAAATTAGAACTAGACACATCTACATCATTAGTTGTCTGAATGCCTTTACAAATATGGCCCTTAACCTCTCTGCACCTTGATTTTCATTACTCTGAAACTGATATGGGTAATTATGTAAATCTCTTTTACAAGAGTTCTAAGTAGTTAATTGGTCTCATTCTCCTCTCACATGAACTGACTTCATACCCCTGTGGTACCATCAGTTCAGAAAGAACTTGCTACTCACAGGGCCAGTGCCGGTGAGTGAAATGTGAATATGTGATACTTGGAATAAAATCTAGTAGTTCTTGATCTCATATTGAGTGGCTGATCTCTCCAAAGTGAAGATTTTATTTCTTGCTGCTTTCTTTAACAGTGACATGAGTACTTAAACCAGTTTAAATGACTTCTATGGAGAAGAAGGTAATGATTTATTAAATAAGGTCATGCTGTTCATGAGTAAATCTTCTAGGAGACTGCTTTTCTATGTCTCCACATATTTCAAGTCACGGTTTTACAATACCCTCAGTTCAGAGACGAAGCTGGCCTAAGAAAAAATAAAGGACTGTTTTTAAGCTTAATAATATAAATTACCCTGTGGTCCCACAAGTCACTAAGTCAGCAAACTCAGAGAGTGCTGTACTGAGGGAGCAGGGGCAGAAACTAGGAGGGAGGAAAAGAACAGGATAGGAATGCCTCGTATTCCTCACTAAAGCTGGTATCTTGTGAAACTACTGGCTGGTGAACTTGTGCAGGATAAATCAGACAGCTTCTGGGGTATAAACTGACCTGGCTGCTTTGAGACCTGTGATACTTTTGAGCTGACACTTTTTCCTACCAGAAATTGGGCATATCTGAAGATGAAAGAAGATAAAGAACTTGCAGTGGGCCCCGTACACATATGCAGAGCACTAGAGTGATGTTACAACAATATTAGCTCTGCTGCTACTTCTGATTTTGCTTTCTTCCCTCATTAGAAGCAACAATAGAGACAATGTACCTGCTGTAAACAGAAATAAATCAGAAAAGGATATTTTAGGTCACTTTCATCTATTCCAAATGTTCTTGGCATCTTGAATAGTTGCAGAAAAGTTGACATCGCAAGCTATCTTTCTTCTTGCTGATAATAATTGAATTAGTCTTAAGTAGTTTGAGTTAACATTGATTAAAAAAATCAAAACTGTTTTAGATATTGATCCTTCACATTTTCCAGATGGGAGGTAAGAAAAGCTTTGCTGTAGAGGCTTAGAAATATTCTTGTTTTTTCTTCTAACTCAGCTAGCAACAAAATCCATATTTGTGAACAAAGAAAGCAAAGTTAAAAAAAAAAACACAGAAGAAATTCTATAGTGTCTGTATTATACTGATTTTAGTTATCCACTCCATGCTTCTGCAATTGCTTTGACACTTCCATTTTAATTCCCAGGGAAAAAAAGAAAGATGATAGGGAGACTGTGGGTTGGACAGTACAATGAGGCATCTTGTTGCTGATAAAGAAGTGACATTTTTACTATTAGTAGTAGTAGTATCAACAGAATATGCCCAAATCCCAGCTCACCAGGATTCCTCTGTGACAGATACTGTATATACGTTGGTAGAAACCCCTTTTTCCAGTCAGTTTGCAATTAAAATAGCCAAGATGGACAAAATAGACATCTTCAGCCTGATTTTTAGGCGTGACAAACTTAGGGAGAGAATAATTGAGCTGATGGAGACAGGGTTTTCCCACTTCACAAGGAACTAAAGATTTTGGGTGCTAGTCATGCTTCCCACTCACCTTTCTCATCTGGAAATGGCTAAGCTGGGTGTAATTCTGCACAATGCAGAGCTCTGCATCAGAGTCTAAAAACTGCATGGTGCCACCGATGCAGCTGAGCCAGCAAGAAACACATCTACTATGTGGGGGAAGGGCCAAGAGGCTGTAAGCTCCCTGACCAGAACTATCCTACGAGGCTGCTCTTTTTCCAGTGTGGTAATTGTGTCTAAAAAGTTCAGCAATTTGTCCTGGGTTTCCAGACCTCAACCAGCTCACCCAAAGTAGGAACTCTAACCAGTCTGTTTGGTGCAACTAGTCCATTTTCTGCAGAGGCAGAAAGAATTCAATGCCTTTAGGAGGCAATGGATTGACACTATCTGAGATCATTTTCTTAGCCATGGGCTGCAGTTTGGCTACTATTGAACTAAACTGAGGTAACTTAGGCATTTGTGATCATCTGAAAATATCCATAAGCACCATCATGCTGTGATAGCACAGCTATTCTCTCACCTCACCCCTTTTCGTTTACAAAAGAAGGAAAGATTGGGCCCTCAGGAAAGTTAATGGCAGGTTGCTACCATAAGAACAATTCATCCATCCTGCATGTCCCCTGTCTCTGTGTGCTAAGAAACCCTTACGAAAGGACTAAAGCCTGGAAGAATTGTCCTTGAATGTTGCATGAAATTTGCAGGTTAGAGGCTGAGCATCTGGCCTTTGCAGAATAGTCTTGAGTTCTCTGCTTTCTGCTCCATGTGCAGAAAATTTCCCAAACTATTTTGCTTGAGCTGTAAAGCCAAGAGCATCTTCCCAGCTTATTTTTCTATTTCTGTAGTATTATTCCAAGAGAATGGATGGCATTTGCTTTAGGAGTAGTTTGGTACATACTGTTTCAAAAGCCCCAGAACTGGAGAGCAACTTACACTGCAGCATTTTTGATTGGAGCTAGCAGGCTACACCAGCAGAATTAATTAGAGGCATTAATTTTCTATTTAGTGCTTGGCTTCTGTTGCTTCTCTTCACCTGTGCTAACTGTAGTTTGTGCAACTTCCTTTAGATTTTCTTTAAAAGCTATTTAAATCCTGAGTGTCTCAGGTATCTGCTGTAGAATATAGATATACTTTGTTGAATTGTTATCCTGTTTCCCAGTAAGAGGGCTTTGTGCTGTTAACTACAGCCTGAAGCCGTTGAATACTACTGCCGTGTTAAAGTAAGTGGAAGGAATGCTCTATGTCTCTGAACATAGGCCACTGTGCATCATGGGTTCTTTATAATCTTGGGGGGGGTTTTGGGGGGGGGAATAATTTCACAATTCTTAGGAAACATTTTGTCATATTAAATGATGTGGTTGAAAGACCTGCTTAATTATTGATGTGCTGAGAGCAACAGGATGGATCTAACCTACTATCTGATGGTGACTTTTCTCCTGTACAATGAATGTTTAAGCCTCAGGAATGGTGCACTGATGAATTGATGCAGAGTTCATTGCCAGCACTCTCTTGCGTATTTTGTGAAGCAAGCAAATGATGGGAAAGAAGGCTGATTTTCCTTTTGGAAATACCACCTTTTAGCAAAGACTGAGGCTAAAGATGAACTCTCTTATCCATGAGACAAAGTTCTCATGTAAAGAACAGCTATTTCTTTCTCTCTATTCTGTGTGACCTTTAGCACTGGGAGAGTGAATCTGTCCTTTTCAAAGAATATGCCTGACTTTTCCTAATTTTGTGAAAGGTGTGATGACTGACAGCCTTGATCCCTACTCTCCTTTGTGTTGGCATATAGGAAGAATTGCAGATACTTTTCTAAAGCATTTCACAGCATACCCGCCTGCTGCACAAAGTCATGCTGAAGATAATCTGACATCAGTATAAATGAGGCTCATGGAGAGATAAATGGATGGATGTCCAATGTGATCAGCTGTCAGTTCTCTGCACAGAAAGATAATTTCAGGGCTCTGGAACACAATCCTTCCCTGGGCCAGTGAAACTTTAAGACAGTGAAGAAGATTGGAAAAACTGAGTTGCCAAGGAGCTTCTCAAACAAGGTACTCTGTGTCTCAGTGGTCACAATATCCTTTTCCTGGGGAGATGATGGAATTTGAATCATCTCAAGAAGAAGATGGAACCAGTCTCGTGTTTCTTTGATCTTGCAGAAGACCCCATCCTCTGAACTGTTCCAGTTTATCCAGGCAGGGCTGATCTCACCTCCAGCTATTTTGAAAGAAAGTGAACCTGAATCCCAGCAAAGGTGCCAAGGCATGTACTTCCAGAGGAGACTTCTGGGTTCTCAATCTGATGTCAAGGGCAGCATCAAAGCCCCACAGAGAGCAAGATTTAGGCCCCCAGCTTGTTAGCACAGTTTCTTTGGCAGATGCTCTTCTGGCTTTTCTGGGTGCCATTCTGGGTTGCCTGACTTTCCCCTTTGGAAAAGAACTAAAGCTCAAAGTAATGGATTCTGCAGTTGGGAACATCCACTAAAAAAATGAGTGTTAAAAGACTCATTGCTGCAAGAACTAAGTTCTTTTTGTAGACTTTGTCTCTCAGTTCCCTTTCCGTGTAGGAGAGACAATGGACCTGGCCTACCTGGCAAAGTGCTATCTTTTCTTTCCATAAGGCAATTTAGAAATGATACTATTCTGCAGGCTAGCAACAATAAAAATGTTTCCTTTCACAGGAGGCAATTAGAAGTCAGACATTCAGCAGCTGAACCATGGCTCAGATGGTTCTCAACAACCTCATCTAAGGCTGCCCTCAGCTTGACACTGCATCATGCAGTGATAGCAGTGATCATATGTCATCACTGCAAGGTCAGAGATCTGAACTTGTTCCAACAAATGTAGAGATTAGAATCATGGAAAAAATAGTTATCGGCAAGCTATCTGAGAAATGCCTCTGCATGCTAAATCATACAGCATCATGGCAAAAATTCTATCATAACGAAAAACATAAAAAAAAAAGCCCAGCCTTTTAAATGATATTATTCTACACTTCAGAGCCAAGAAATTCCTTTCATTATCTACCCCCTCTTCTCTGTACCCCCTGTGCAGAGACTAGCTGGAAATGTGAAAGAACAAAACAGCTAAGAGATTACAGTAAGCATATGCCAGTGGTTGTTTAAGGCTGTTCACAGTCAAATTGGTTAACAAGCTTTGCATTACATCTTTTTATTTTAACCTGTTCCATATATCAAATTTTATAATGTACCATTCAAGTCCAATTCTCAGTCAGAATGACTACAGATTTTCATTTTGCTTTAAACTTCGCTATGATTGCTATACATTCACAACCCTGCCTTATTGGATTTATACATAAATATTGCTGTATCTTTTGTTCATAATTTATCTTGATTCCTTCTGGTTGCTATGCCTTTGGAGAGACAATAATGCATTCCTCCACACTTACCATTGTGCCAAACATGATTTAGAAACCAAGAAAGGAAATACTTGCAGGAGTTTTATTCTGTTACAGAGGAGATGCATAGATCTGCTTCTCCATGGCTATTTTAACATTTTCTTTCTACCAAGCAGGCCAAATTTGTGTTTGGACCTAGCATGAAAATGACTTTGAGCACCCACACTTTAAAGTCCTGTATAGTTTAATAATGGTAATTATTCAGAGACAAGTCGATCTCCCCTGAATATACCTTCTGGAGTTCAGTTTGCCAACCCTGCTCTAGAAGCTAAGAACAGGATGCAATGAACAGCAAAGTATTTCAAAGTTTTTTTTCCCTCTAGTCAGTAGGCAATGGATCAGGTTTGAAAGAAAAGCCTATAAACCTTAATGGAAGAGAAGACATTCTTAAACTAAACAACCTACATATCTTTCTTCACTCAAAGAGCTCACTCCTTGGGAAGTTAGGTAACTTGAAGAGCATAAGAAATGTTAAGAAACTCGTGCCTGATTTCTCTTTATGAGTTTTCCAGTTTTGCCAGCTTGTGTGGCCCTAAAAGAGCATGTGCAAGGCAAAAAGGCCCTTCTATACCATCACCCTCATGATGTCAGACCCTGATGACCTGCAGGTAGAATTGGAGAAGGCTACATGGAGATATTTAGGGTGGCTCAGTAGGGAGGAGGAAGAACTGCAGCTGGAGTGGATCTCTTCATTGCCACCTGCACAACCCCTCATCCCTGCGCAGAGGCATAGCTGTAGCTTTATTTTGTGAATGCTGGGTTCTGGTGCTTAATGGTAAGTACATTTGAGAGGAAAGGGAAAAGAAATATAGATAAATTTCACTATCATAGATAACAAGTAATAGATTCTATATTCTATAACCTGTTCTTCATCCACCACCCTCTTTAAAGCCAGGCAATGCCAAGCCTGGCGTGTTTTGAAAACCAAACCTGAAAAACTCTCGCTTGAACCTTGTTATATATATATATATGTCTATAAAAATTTAAGCAAGAAAAATGAGTGCTTCAAAGCAACATGTTTGATTATATTTAAATTCAATCTGTGTCTGAGAGAGATGAATTTTAAGCCTGCCCTTTTGAAGAGAAACAAACAAACAAACATCCTTGCAGAATAACTACAGGAAGCTGAGAGTCTGAGACTCATAACAGTTTAAATGCTTTTGTGATTTGACAGATCTGTTCTGGAATTGTCCCTCTTCAGGAGCTGGACTGAAGCTGGAATTTTCCAGTGCCTCTGATCTGGAAGACATGCTCAGGAACATCTGACACTTTGATGAGGGCCTAAAAAGGTTGGATAGAGATAAACTGCAAGTGTATAAAACAGCCTTAACCTGATGGCTGTAGGAGTGGAGGCTTTGTGTGCATGGTTCAAGCAAGGGCATCAGAGCTGACCTGAGGATGGGACTCAGGGAAATCGCTGCTGTTGCATCTGCCTGGAGCCACCTCAATTTCTGAAGGCTGCTTCTTTGGGGCATGGGTATTTTAGGGGAAGAATGGGACTGTTTGTTCAAACTAGCTTGCCTAATGATGTGCTACAGCTTGGCACACCACATGGTGAGAGCTCCATGAACCAAATAATAGCTTTCAGCTGACAGTGGCCTTTCTCTCCCCCTGTCATTCATGGAATATCAACAAGTGAATATTGACCTTTCTAGCATTAGCTTAATGCTGGCACACAAAACTCTTCAAAATGTGTCACCAGTCATACTTGCTTTCATCTGTCTCCCTGAGCTGCTGTGTCAGAGTTGAGATGAACAAAAGAAAATAACTCATATATATATATATATATATATGCATATATATATGTATATGTATATATTCATATAAAGTAGATTTGGGTCAAGCATTCTGTGTTAACGTGTCTTAGTTTGGGAGTTTGTTCTTCTGATTGGTTCCCAAAAGTCTGAACATCATCGTCCTTATGGCACAGTGTTAATCAGATTGATTTAAAATAGGGGAAAAAAAGAAAGAAAAGGTAAAATGAACTTTGATTGACTTGTTTTGCTGTTAAGGGACTACACTGACTTGTATTTCTACTAGTTAGTCCAGGCACTCAGTTTTTTTTATTATTATTCTTAAGTCATACTAAAGATGCCTAGAATATATGGATATGTTTTCCTTTTTTTCTGAGTATATGTATAAATCTAAATAAATTATATACTTAAACTGTCAACAGTATAACTGTATATTAATCTAGATGGAAAGGCATCGTGAGTATATTTCAAAGAATGGAGTTGAAGTTGTTATTGGAATGTATATAGTGAAGTATCATATGTCAATATTGTCTGTAACTGAATGCATGAAATATAAAGGCAATAGAATATTTATGTAAAGTGCTTAAACTGCTTATATCCATTCTTTTTCATGTTTAAGCTTTTTTTAACTGCTGTGTCTTTGTCATGTATTTTGTATAAGGATGATATTACTTACAACCTTAGCTAACTGTAGGTTAGAAATGCTGGTTTTGTGGGAATTTAGATAAATCACACAAAGTCTGAAGGCTTAGCTGATACTTTTTGGTTTAGAAACTGGGCTGGATATCTGGAGTGATTGTTTTTTTTTAAAGAGATATCTAGGAAGAAGTCTTTCTGGGAAGAAAGCTGAAATTGTTAGATGCAGAGATGAATGTTTATTGCCTACTTTTTGTGTTTTCAGCACATGATAATGAAATATAGCAGAAGTTTAAGATAAAGAGCTTCATTTATTATTCAGAATGAAAATTATTTATGGTCAAATCTCATTTTAGCTAAAAGTATTTCTCTTTCCCATCCCAAATTTTACTTGGAGATGTCACAGTTTTCCTCATATTAACTCCCTGCCACAAGCCTCTGTATGTTTTTAAAAGTCCTGTTCTGCTTCAAGCTGTTTCAACTCTTTCTTTCTTTTCTTTTTTTTTTTTATTTCATTATTGTGATCACAGAATCACAGAATCGCTGAGGTTGGAAGGGACCTCTGGAGATCATCTAGTCCAACCCCCCTGCTCAAGCAAGGTCACCTAGAGCACATTGCACAGGATTGCATCCAGGCGCGTTTTGAATATCTCCAGAGAAGGAGACTCCACCACCTCTCGGGGCAACCTGTTCCAGTGCTCTGTCACCCTCACAGTGAAGAAGTTTTTCCTCATGTTCAGATGGAACTGTCTGTGTTTCAGTTTGTGCCCGTTGCCTCGCGTCCTGTCGCTCGGCACCACTGAAAAGAGTCTGGTCCCATCCTCTCTACACCCTCCCTTCAGATACTTGTACACGTTGATAAGATCTCCTCTCAGCCTTCTCTTCTCCAAGCTAAACAGGCCCAGCTCTCTCAGCCTTTCCTCATAAGAGAGATGTTCCACTCCCCTAATCATCTTAGTAGCCCTTCGCTGGACTCGCTCCAGTAGTGCCACATCCCTCTTGTACTGGGGAGCCCAGGACTGGACGCAGTACTCCAGATGTGGCCTCAGCAGGGCTGAGTAGAGGGGGAGAATCACCTCCCTCGACCTGCTGGCAACACTCTTCCTGATGCACCCCAGGATACCATTGGCCTTCTTGGCCACAAGGGCACATTGCTGCCTCATGCTTAACTTGGTGTCCACCAGCACTCCCAGGTCCTTCTCCGCAGAGCTGCTTTCCAGCAGGTCAACCCCCAACCTGTACTGCTGCATGGGGTTATTCCTCCCCAGGTGCAGGACCCTGCACTTCCCTTTGTTGAACTTCATGAGGTTCCTCTCCGCCCACCTCTCCAGCCTGTCCAGGTCTCTCTGAATGGCAGCACAGCCCTCTGGCGTATCAGCCACTCCTCCCAGTTTTGTATCGTCAGCAAACTTGCTGAGGTTGCACTCTGTGCCTTCATCCAGGTCATTGATGAAGAAGTTGAACAAGACTGGACCCACTACTGACCCCTGGGGGACAGCGCTAGCTCCCAGCCTCCAACTAGACTCTGTGCCACTGATCACAACTCTCTGAGCTCTGCCATTCAGCCAGTTCTCAATCCACCTCACTGTCCACTCATCTAACCCACACTTCCTGAGCTTGTCTATGAGGATGTTATGGGAGACAGTGTCGAAAGCCTTGCTGAAGTCTAGGTAGACAACGTCCACTGCTCTCCCCTCATCTACCCAGCCAGTCATTCCATCATAGAAGGCTATCAGATTGGTTAGGCATGATTTCCCCTTGGTGAAGCCATGCTGACTACTCCTGATCACCTTCTTTTCCTCCACATGCTTGGAGATGGCCTCCAGGATGAGCTGCTCCATCACCTTTCCAGGGATGGAGGTGAGGCTGACTGGCCTGTAGTTCCCTGGGTCCTCCTTCTTGCCCTTTTTGAAGACTGAGGTGACACTGGCTTTCTTCCAGTCCTCAGGCACCTCTCCTGACCTCCATGACCTTTCAAAGATGATGGAGAGTGGCTTAGCAATAACATCTGCCAGCTCCCTCAGCACTTGTGGGTGCATCCCATCGGGGCCCATGGATTTGTAGGTGTCAAGTTTGCTTAAATGATCTCTAACCCACTCCTCCTCCACCAAGGGAAAGTCTTGCTTCCTCCAGACTTTCTCTCTTGCCTCCAGGATCTGGGGTTCCTGAGGGCTGGCCTGAGCAGTAAAGACTGAAGCAAAGAAGGCATTCAGTAACTCTGCCTTCTCTGTATCCTTCGTCACCAGGGCACCCACCCCATTCAGCAAAGGGCCCACATTTTCCCTAGTCTTCCTCTTGCTACTGATGTATTTGAAGAAGCCCTTCTTGCTGTCCTTGACATCTCTTGCCAGATTTAATTCCAAACGGGCCTTAGCCTTCCTCGTCGCATCCCTGCATACTCTGACAACGTTCCTATATTCCTCCCAAGTGGCCTGTCCCCTTTTCCACTTTCTGTATACTTCCTTCTTCTGGTTGAGTTTTGCCAGGAGCTCCTTGCTCATCCATGCAGGTCTCCTGCCTCCTTTGCTTGACTTCCTACTCATAGGGATGCACCGCTCTTGAGCCTGGAGGAAGTGATGTTTGAATATTAACCAGCTCTCTTGAACACTCCTTCCTTCTAGGGCCCTCACCCATGGGATTCCTCCAAGTAGGTCCCTGAAGAGGCCAAAGTTTGCTCTCCTGAAGTCCAGGGTCGCGATCCTACTTGGTGCCCTGCTGCCTCCTCGCAGGATACTGAACTCCACCATCTCATGGTCACTGCAGCCAAGGCAGCCCCCGACCTTCACATCTTCCACCAGTCCTTCTTTGTTTGTTAGTACGAGGTCCAGCAGCACACCTCTCCTTGTTGGCTCCTCCACCACCTGTGTCAAGAAGTTGTCACCAATGCTCTGCAGGAACCTCCAGGACTGTTTGTGCCTAGCTGTGTTGTCTTTCCAGCAGATATCGGGGTGGTTGAAGTCCCCCATGAGAACCAGGGCCTGGGATCGTGAGGCTACTTCCAGCTGTCTGTAGAAGGCCTCATCGACTTCCTCTTCCTGATCAGGTGGCCTGTAGTAAACACCCACAACAGTGTCACCTCTGTTAGCCTGCCCTTTGATCCTTACCCATAAGCTCTCGACTCGCTCTTCATCCACCCCTAGGCACAGCTCAATACATTCCAGTTGCTCTCTCACATAAAGAGCAACTCCACCACCTCGCTTTCCTGGCCTGTCTTTCCTAAAAAGCACGTAGCCATCCATGACAGCACTCCAGTCATGCGAACTATCCCACCATGTCTCTGTAACGGCAATGAGATCATGGCCCTGCGACCGCACACAGATCTCTAGTTCTTCCTGTTTGTTCCCCAAGCTGCGTGCATTGGTGTACAGGCATTTCAGGGAGGTGATCAAGCATGCAGGTTTCCCAGAAGGGATACCAGAGGATCCTCCATAGCCACATCCCATGCACACTTCCCTGGCTGCATTCACCTGTTGGAGGCATCCCGACTTGAGCAGTCTTTTGCCAGCTACCCTGGCACTATAACTCTCCCCTTCCCCCATCTTTCCTAGTTTAAAGCCCTCCTTACCAGGTTGGCCAACCTGTTGGCAAAGACCCGCGTGCCCCGCCTCGTGAGGTGGATCCCATCTCTTGCCATCAGTTGTCGATCTTCAAACAGGGTCCCAGGGTCGTAGAAACCAAAACCCTGTTGCCAACACCAGCGGCGCAGCCAGTCGTTAACCTGGAAAGTCCGTCTCCTCCTCCTCTCATCCATCCCCCTCACTGGCAGGATTGAGGAGAAGATGACCTGGGCTCCCAGACCCTTGACCACCATCCCCAGAGCTCTGAAATCCTGCCTGATGGTCTCCAGTTTGCCCTTGGTGTCATTGGCACCCACATGGAAGAGCAGCAATGGGTAATAGTCCGAAGAATGGACGAGCCTAGGCAGTCTTTGCATGACATCTCTCACACGAGCCCCCGGCAGGGGGGTGAATTTTATCACTTTGTGATTCTAGCACCTGGCTGTGGATGAAAACATTTTTTGGCCAGAAAGTACATGCAACATTAGGACATTGCAGCTGAAGTTGTATCACTCCTTGTCTTTCCTTATTGGCTGCTTTCCTTTTAATTTTAATCTACTCATAACAATAACACCAAGAGACAGATTCTTAGCAGAATAAAACCACCAGATTTTCAGTGAAGTAGGGGAAGAATATCAGCCAAGAAAAGGGCCTGATCTTTCATCATTAGTAGGGAAGATTGGTGTCTAAAGTCAATTTAGGTCCAAACCTTAGTCTGCAGAAAAGAAAATTATAAACCACCTGTCAATAGTAATAGCTGTGTGTCTTTTAATTTCAAATAAATACTGTTTAAAATTAAAATATTCTCCTGAAAGTTTAGAAACCCAAGCATTATAGCAATGATTTAGAGTAAGCCATTAAGTAAAAAAGTGATGAGAAACAATCACTTAATATGATCACTTTTATCATTCCAGTGCCTAGTCTGACTGTTGGAAACTGGTGAAATCCAAGTTGCAGTCAAATGGAATGGAGGGAAGAAAAAAACTGGGGCTTTTCATGTGTTTTATTCCCCTCTGGTTAATGACAGAAGCAGTGAGTCCTTATTTGGGGCAGTGAATTCACGTATTGAGCTGCCCTGCTTACTTCTCATTTACTTGTCTGAAGTAACATCTCTGAGCCTTGCAGGCCTGGAGATCTGGGATGTAGGCATCTGGTGCACAGTGTGTTCATCTTCTCTCAGGAACACACACCCAAAGGCTACGTTTACACCTTCTGGATTGAAACTTGGGAGTGAAAAAACATATATGCAGTGTGAAAGATAAGGCGACCCAGGCCCTGGGTGAGCCAACCAAATTGCCAGTATCAGCACTCCCAGTACAGCAATGGCTTCTCTGGTCCCAAAATGAAATGCCATTGACTTTGGAAAGGGTCTTGAGATTTTGTTCAGTGGGAGGGTCTGTGAATCGCTTGCATCCCTTCATGTCTGCACCTACCTACAGAGTGTGGAGACCTCTTGGACCCCTGAGATCAGTCTGTGATTTTTGAAGACTGCTGAAAATACACTCTTAGGCGAGTGGCTTCACCTCTGAGCCTTGGACTGTCTGCTGAAATACAAAGAGATGTTGCAAGACTAAAGCAGCAACTGTGATGTTGCAACCAGAGAGCACTTTGAGATGCACAGAGGATAACTGCACCAGTAACACAAAGTGTTGCACAGCCTATGAAACTCAGCTTCTCTCTTTGTTGTAGCTTTCTCCAGGTGTAGCTTTCTTTCAGGTAGCTTTCTCCAGCTTGATCCCGGACTGGAATAGTCAGTTTGGGGTTTTGGTTTTTTAAATGTGGTTTTCCACCTCACATCTAGAATTTGATAACTTAGCTGGTAAATTTCACCTTTTCTTTTCTGCATTCTACTAAGGAACCTGACTGTCTTTGGGGGACTGTGACATGTTGAGTTAAAAATTACTATAATTATTGTGATTGCTCTGGAATTTGAAGTGTGTGCAGTTTATGCCTCAAGGGGCTTGAATCCTTGGAGAGTCTATTTTCTGGGACAGCAAGAGCTGTGAAATATACAACTCTTGGTTTGCACTCAAGATCAGAATCTGATTTGTATAGTTAAATAAAAAAATGCTGATTTATACAATTTGTTCCTGGGTCATAATTATGGTCTGGAATTAATTGAATAGCCTGGAGGTTTCTCTACTGTACATGGTAATGATTACTAAAAATTGATTCTCTCCTATATTTCTTTATTAACTTATCTGAAAATGACATATCATGAAGAGCAGCTTTAAATACTGCTGTGCTGAGCAACTTTGTAAATTGCAATTCAAGCTGTTTGCATTGTTTTTTTCTTTCTTTCCTGACTTGTTTAGGTAATTTATTATTTTATAAGTGCCCGAGGTGTAAGCCTAACCAGAAACACAGTGGGTTTTTCTATTTTTCTGACTAAGAACATTGCTCTTTTAGCCTTCAGGACCAGATATACATGCCTTACAGACAGACACAGCTGGATCACACTCTACATACATCAGGACTTTGTATGCCCAATGGGTTATTGTGCCACCAAGCACGCCTAGGCCAGCTAACCATGGGCTGTGTGTACAGGAGAGCGGGTGAAGTTCAACCTACTTCCAGCTGCTTTGGAAACTTTTTTTAAGATATTCAGACACAGGATGGGGTCAGTTTAATGCACAGCTATAGAATGAGACCTTTGTTACTTTTTTACTTTCATTACTTTTCATTATTTTGATTTCAATGGGCTTCTCTAGCCAGTCTCCTAAATCTGGGCTCTATATTAATTCTTAATAACCAGTTGTCTGTTGCAAACACGGAACAGGCAGTACTGCAGATACTAGCTCCTGTTTCTCATCTGAGCAGTCTCATTGGGGAAGCATGGACTGCAAGGGTTTGAGTCCCCTTGACCAAGTCTTGGGAAGTCTTTGAAAGCTTCCAGAGAGGTAAAACCACTCTGAGATTGAGGCAAGATATAGACTGGTTACATGGACATGACCTGGGAGAAGAAAGAGATGGCTGAGGACAAGATCAGTTCCTCTAAAATTAGAAGGCAAACCAGAATGGTGGTATGTTGGTGAATGTGCTTAGAGTCTGCCCAGCAAGGATTGCACAGGATGCGATTACTATTTCAGGTGTAGATTGTGAATTACACTGAATATTTAATCCTTGGGGAGAAGGAAATCCCCATCAAGACATAGCTGTTTGGAGGAAAATCTCCACTGAAACTTTGATTTGGCAGCAAGCAGCAGGAGGATGGGAAAAAGAGACAGAGAGTTAATTGCGTACGTTGATTTTTGTTTTGTGACTGGCAGTCAGCTCCCTTGTAAAGCTTTCATCCTATAGTGGGACATAAACTCAAACATTTAATGTAGCCAGTTAGCAGAGCTAGTATTTCAAGAATTAGAACCAAATGGACAGTGGTGTATGTTCCTTGTCTGACAACAATGGTCTGTCCCATTTGTCCTTGAGACAGACAAATAGGTTCTAAGACCGAAGTAATGTTACTGCTATCCTTTTGTTACTATTATCATATATGTTAAAGTTTTGTGATTGACATTACAGATATTTCTTCTCATGCTCTGAAAAGCACATTCTGGGAAGGTTTCACTTCAAGCTTGTCCAAATGTTTAATTTAGATAAAAGTTGACCATGACGAAAAGAAAAGAAATCCATTATCTTCAATAGTATTATTTCAAATACTACTATTACATAGAAAACCAAATGAGAAACTTTCAGACAAACTGAAATTTAGACATTTGACCTTATCTAGGCAAAATTTTTCCAGTGAAACTTTCCAGCCAGTTACTGTGAAACTTTGCATTTCACTATGTCAGCATTTTCTGACAGACTATTATTTTACTGGGAAGTTTTCATCCAGTTCCTTCATTTGCATTGAATATTCCAAGTATAATTCCTAAGAAAATAAAAACATTTAAAATGTATGCATTTCAAACCTATGACAATATCCTAGGAAAGAATAAGAAATGAAGGAAATACTCTGTGTTTTCAGTTGCTCTGGAATAACAATTATAATTTATAGATTTAAGTGAATTTCAACTGAGTTCTCTTGGTATCAGTTTGACAAGAGAAGAAATGCCCTGTTTGTGACCTCAGTGGGATTTGCTTTGGCTGCCTCTCAAAAGTGATGAACTTCTTATATCCTTCACCTCCAAAATTCATATAAGACCTGGCAATCCCTGGTGACTGCTAGCAGCAGCAGGCCAGACATGCTGCTCTCAGGTCTGTCATCACTAAGAGGGCAGACATGAGGCCGGAGCACACAGTCTCCTTATCAGTCGGCAAGATAATGAGCTGCTGCTAACAGCCATTTCTCGCTCTTTCCCAGAGCGGGGAGAGCAAGGCTCCTGAGAAGACCTTGCCTTTTGAAGGACCTTCTCCTTTGTGACAGCTGAGCCCTCCCTGGTATGCCTAGTGTTCACCACAATGTCTCACCATCTGAGGGGCTGGAGGGGTTTCTCATCCCTTTACACCACTGCATGTTCACATATTCCAGCTCCAGTCAGAGGATCTGATTTTACTTAATGTCTTGATGGCAGTCTCGCTGTCTGTGCTTTGTTCACTGTGTATGACTTGCATACTGGCGTTTCCTTGGCTCCACCAGTTGGATCTGCTCATGGTCCACCCTCCTCGTTAGTGTAGTAGGTTGCTCTGAGTAGAAAAGGACTGGGGCAAAGTTAGAGCAGCTGCTCATCCCTATTACTAGTGTTGACTTTTACCAAAGTCATTTCAAATCGCATTGGAGAGAAAGGGCTAAACGTGAAGAGTCATGGATGCAGAGAATTTGGATGTCTTTGCCAGCAGCTGAAGAGACTTGGCAAAGTTTTGCCTACTGCTTGGGACAGAGACAGAGGAAAGAGTATGCCATATGTTCTTGTAAAGCTGAGCCTTCCTCCTGCATTTTCAGCCTAGGGAAATGGCTTGGTGGGATGTGAGAAACTTTCCTTCTGTTTTACACCAGAGAAGTTCAAAATTCTCAGAATGTTCTGCTCTTTTTTCATAGCTGAACAAGCAGAAATAAAATGAGACTCAATTCCTCTCTGGGATGTTCATAGAAAATTAGCCCAGTTTGTCTTTCTGACATGAAGTGAATCTAAACAGTATTTAGGCTCTCCCCCCCTCCCCCCTAATGTCATCTCTTTCCTCTTATTAGCTCCTCTTATCTCTGCTGCAGATTTCCTGGCTCTAGAGATACACACAAGCAGCACAGCAATAGCACCTTTTTTTTTCCCTTTTGTTATTGCTACTGTTTTGTTCTGTATAAACGTAGAGGGATGTCTTTAGTTGTTTATCAGATTTAATGCTCTGGGCAATGTTAGCACTGAGGCTATCAAACTATTAAGGATCTGATTCTACAGAATGTCTTCAAAGAGGTGCCAAGATATTTGTGTGCCTTTTGATAGACTTGGATAGCTGTGGAGGACATTCATCCCTTCAGGCAGAACTGAGGATCAGGCCCTAATTGGTGTTAAATTTAGGACAAACAGCCACCAGTGTTTAGCAAGGATATGTTTTTGCTGGAGAAGAAGGAGCTTCATGCTGTGTTGATTGATGCTGATTTCCATTACATTATTTCAGGATGTGCACTACATGCTACGGAGAGGCCAGTTATCAAAGGTTGTTTAAAAGACACATCTCTGAGTGCTGGGATTTATTATTAATTCAGGGGTTTATGCTTCTGCCTTTCCTGTGTTCTCTATTCTACCTACAACCAGAAGCCACTTGTTTTATGTATATTTCCGAGTTTCCACCTTTGGATATTTTGCTTGCCTTCCTGTGGAACTGGGTTTTGTGCTTCATAAAGAATTACGCCATATTTGGAAGAGTTTTCCCCTAAGCAACATCACTGATCCCAGAATCTCAGACCTGGCAAAAGAGTAGCAGCAAGAAGACACCCCAGAATAGTAGCTTATGTAGTAGGGGATGGTCCTGAAGAAAATACAGGAAATACAAACATTTGGTTCAGTTCAAATGGAGCTAATCAGCACAGAATTGTAAATATTCTCTACTGGCAAAAAAACCCAAACCAAAATAAAACAAAAAACAACCAACCACTACCAATAAAAAACCCAACCATCCTGAAAGAGGGAGAGAAAGCTTGTGATGGGCACTGTTCCACTCATGGCATTCCTCTCACTCCCATTACTTGGCATAGAAGAGATACTAGCCCTCTAATTTAACATTTTTTCAAAATACTGGGTGAAACTGAAAGCCAGTTTCTGTCCCTGGGAACATAAGGCAGCAAGAAATTTTCTGAGGTTGTGGGGACAACAAGAGTAGTTGGTGAAGGCTGCTTCAAATTGAACACTTCCTAGTGGAAGAAGTGTGGAGCAGCTCTTTGCCAGAGGTGAGTCACATTAGCTAGGGTGCCTGGAGGTGTCCCGAATCAGCCAGCCAAACAACCAGGGTCACGCCACTGAGGGCTACAGTTGCCATCCAAAAGGGATTGTCATGAGGCAATGTCATCTGCATCATCCTGCACCAGGCAGATTGGATCAGTACGTCTCACTCTTCCACCCTCTGCTCAGACCTTGCTGCATTCCCCAAGCTCATCAAGTCCTGATTAAAACTTAGCATTTATCCAGGTCTCTGCACATGCTAATTAATTAATAGGCACAACATCATGGTGAGGATGATCAAAGCAATATTATTATCCTAATTTAACACATGGGGGCAGAGAAGCAGAGGGGGATGTTGAACTAGTGTTATAGTGCCAGGCTCCCACTCGCACAGGGAGCCTGCCCCATCTGTATTCTTTAACTTGGGGTCTGGATGTATATATATTAAAGTAGTTAGCACAGGAGCTATCCTCTGGGTTTTCAAGATGCTGACCTTGCTCTAAGCCTCTGCTGCAGTCCACAAATGTGGAACTGTTCAGTCATTCTGAGGATCACTCAGTCTTTCCAAATTTCAGTCCATACCTAGTGCATCATGTTTCATCTTATCCAGTTGACTTCATTATGTTTATAAATGCAATCCTATCAGTGCACAGCCAAACTATATTCAGATTGCTTTTGGTAAAGTCCCAGGTTCTGAACTGCCTCTACAGGGAAGACTTTTGTGGTATGGAGGAGAAATGAAATGAGTCAAAGTAAATTCCCTTTAAAGATACTAAAGACTGAGAAAGGGGGATTTTAAAGCCTATTTTATAAAATATCATCAGAAAGAAATTCATTCTGTTCTACTCAGCATGACTGTCTAAAGCAAACTGTAAAAAATATCATGTCTAACAACTCTTCTTAATAGAGGAATTTGGATCAATCTCTCTTTGCCATTGTCACTGGCCTCTCTGGATGGGGTTTGCCCTGTTTCCTTTACAGATAGTGGACAGAAACAGGCATTTTCAGAGCACAAATTATTCCATCCAAAAATAAGTCAGGAGAATTGCACCTTAAAGAGAGTCCTGTTTCTTTCCAGGGACCATAAGAAGAACAAATGGGAAATAGTTCAGATATAGCTGTCTATATTGCAGATCTTAAAAATTAGATGAGATGAAATTTACGCTGTATTAAACTGTTTTGTTGATTTCCTGTGTAATGTCAGGGGTTGATCCAGTCAGTGTCAATACTTCCGTGGACTCTGTATCAGGCCTTTAGTATTAGCCCCAGAAAGCCCTTCACACACCTTAACTCTAGGCTTGTTCCTTCCGATTTCAAAAGACCTGTTCCCCTGCAGGAATATTCCATTTCCAACCCCAATGCCTGTATTGCTACGTTTATAAATTGCTTAGGCATCCTTGGAATCTCAGATCTCACAACATGGCTGTGATCCTTGTGATGGCACGACTGCAATGTTTTGGCTAGCTAATGGTCACATCCTGCAGTAACCAATAGATTGTAGGCTCACCTGGACTTCCTGGTGGCGCTTTATGAGTCCCTAGCTATCCCCTCGTACTCAAGTAAATAAGTATCCTCTAAACACTGGAAGTACAGAGGGCATTGCCATAACAGGTCTCCAGGGCTTTACAATGCAGTTTTATTTTGTTACTAAATATAGCTGCTTGCTTCTTATTTGCCCAAGAGAACTGAACATATTGTTTAAGGGCTATTTTCTTCTTTGCTTTGCCAGGCAGAATATATGTGTGTATGTGAGCGTGTGTTTGTGTGTATACAATATATTGAGCAATTTTGGTGGCCATTTGCCAAAGCAGATAATAATGTTGTAGCTTCAGTGTCTGTTTATTTCTCCTCTCTCTTCCCCAACCCCATCTCTTGCCTCCCTATTGATTTAGTGCAGCCAGTGAAGTTTTACAGCCTGCATTTAAGGAGGCCGCTGTTTGAAATCCATGAGGGGCTGCTAATCAGAACTAACTGCAAGCATCAGGTGAAGCAACCATCCCCGTCCTGGCCTATTGGCTTAAAAGAGCATGAAGGGCTAATTTCATGGCTGATAAAGCTTTCTGTCAAGGAGGCCTCCCAAACAAATGAACATTGACTTTTCTTTACAAGGGGTATAAAAATGGTCTTTTATCACAGCTGCCTGCTTATGCAAGGTAAGGAGTCACATCCCTGCTGGGCTACCACTAGCCACCTTGGACTATTTGGGAGCTTGCTCAGTTGCCCAGGAAAGATTTCCAAAATTATTTAGGAATCTAATTTCTCCTTAAGCGCTCACTTTCCCCTTGATTTCCTGAGTATTTATAGTTTTTGATCCAGAGGTGATAAAAAACAATCACAAAAAAAAAAAATAGAGTCAAACAGTGCAACTGTCTCTGTAACAGTTCCTTAGGCATTTCCTAAGCAACCAAAAGGATTTTAGATACTTAAATAGGAACTGGGTGCCTAAATCCCTTTGAGAATCTGTATCTTTATTGCTTCTCCTCTTTTGGTTTACCAATTTAACTACCTCCCTCCCTGTTTTGTCTGACTGACCTCATGCTTGCCCTCTTAGCACTACTACTCTTCTCTTTCCTTGCTTTACCAGGGAGATGGTCTTTGACTTCTGCTTGGAGAGAGCACCCATCTTCCCGCTCTTCTGACAAAAATGACACTGATTATTTCAAAGTACATGGCTTCAGGGCCTTTCTGTGAGAGGGAATTAAGCCAGCTTGATATCATTCAGATGTCCTTCTTCCATCCATTAAAAGTCTTCACCAGCGGAAGCAGATGCCATTTCTTAGAAGTATCATGTAGCAAGTAGTTGAGTGTGTGGTTAAATACTGATGCTTTCAAGAAAATCATTTACTTGCATAAAATTAAGCAAGTGCTCGCATACTTCACAGAACATGGTCTATGAAGCTTTCAAAACTGGTATCATTTTTCTTTTATTCCTTTGTGTTTTGATGAAATGTGATTTCAGCCAGCAATACAGACATTTCAAGGACATGCTCCCTGCTTTTAATACTGAGCTCACTGCATTTCCCTTTAAGTTCTTCAAAGATAAAAGTCCCCTCCAAATCTGATCCTGATCTCTGCTAATCGTAAATCCATCATTTTTTATGAGTGTTTTTTTAAAGATCCTCCTAGGGCTGGTTTGCACTACAACGGTCACACTGGGAGAGACATGTCGGCTAAGGCCTCTAGTGGAGGTCTGATTTATTCTGGCAAAGGACTTTTGCATTTATAGATAAATTACCTGTTTGAAGGACAGACACTTTTCCATCAAAATGTTTATTTTACCAGTGTAACTTCATTTGCACAGAGGGGGTTTGCCAATAGAATGTCTATATGTGATGCCATTTTCTTTCTCCTGCAATTTATCAGCAAATGAATGTTATAGTATGGACATGGCTTTCAAATTAGACTATTGAACAATTTCAGGAGCCAGTAGTAAAACAGTGTAAGCTTTTCACTACAGATCCACAGGGCTTACTCTGGTCTTGCACTCAGGGCAGTCTCCCTGTTAGACCCAGCTGCACACCAGCTTGTTCAGGAACAGGAATCAAAGGCAGCTGGATGTATTGCAGATGACTGTATATCACTGGTGTAGAAACTGGTTTGCCTTAACCCTGCCAACCTCTGAGTCACCTGGCTTCAAGGGAACCTTGAATCTAAATTGTCTACCAAGTCATTTTTCTTGCCATACTTCTTGAATGGTAAGTTTGAATCAGGAATTTTTCCCAGCTCTTTCTGCCTATTGGTGGTGTTGTGTATATATACTTGTTCCTCAATACAGAATCAGAAAAATACATGTCATAGAGGCAGACAGTTCTCACAGGACTAGACGCAAGTTTCGCTAAGACCTTTGGGATATTTTGAAACGAGAGGCAACAATGCATATAAAATATCATATACTCAAAAACTTTTTATAATCTTATCTCTATATAAGAAAAACTGTGTCCCAAAACAGGCTTGGATTTCTACTGCAATAAATGCTATTGTTAATAAGGGACACAGTCACAGGGAGTAATTATATTTAGGGCTGTTAAACAGCATTTACTTTAAGCAGAATTTTGCCCCGGGGTTTTAACTGTTCCCCTTATGGGCTGTCTGAAGATGCTGCTTGTTGGCCTCTTCCATTAGAGCAGAACTCTCTTTTCTTTGTGGTAGACATTGCTTTCCAGTTAAATTAACACACCATTTTTAGGTAAAAGACATTCTTGTGTTTGTGGGCTGTTTACTGCCTCCCTTGCTTCATGTTACAGCTGAGAATTGAAGGGATCCCTGCAGCCAGTGCAGATCAGCATAGCTCCATTGAAACAAATGAGTCTCTGGAGTACAATCAGTGGTCATTATGGGCCTGGATAAGTACAGTGACACTTCTAAGAATGTCAGATAGAAATACTGGTCCTGACATTACCTGCAGAACAGACAGACATACCGGGACTTCTGCATTTCCTGTGGTTAAAATCCACTAGGTTCAAACATATTTCCGATTCTCCTCACCTTTAGGACTTTTCTTTATTTTTAGCCTTTGCAAAATCACAAAACTGATTGAAACTTAATACACTTCATGGTGAGAAGACAGATATGATTACAAATGAGAACATACCACCCCCCAAGGAAGCCCGAGTTTCCCCTTTCATCATGATTAAAGAATGCTACATATGAGAATATTTATGGTGGAGTTTATGTCATCATATATTGCTTATGATTATGTAGTATATACTTACATTCTCTGGAGAAATACACACTCTCCTCTTTGCTTCTTCTCTTTCTGCTCTATTATGTCTCCGGTAATATGTTAGTACAAGGTGACTCTTAAGGCTTGCTTTGAACCAAGAATACCTGGGAGGTAGGGCTAACATATCGCTTTGGGAAAATAAACTTGCCTTTGACTTTTAAAGAGCTGAGAGGGAAAGTAATAGCAAGATTAATTAGTTCTAACTGATTTTTTTTGTTTATTGTGGGTTCATCTATCCTTCTTGGAAAGAATGTTCTGTGAGTTGGAGGCAGTACAGCTTACACAGTATTACTTTACAGATTTTGTTTTCTCACTTGAATACCATTCTGCGTGTGCTGTAATCATTCTTATTTCCGGTTATTTGTGTTGGAAGCAGAGCTGGAAGCTGCAGAGACAATGTAGAACTTGCAGCATGTTTCCTTCCTGGGCTGATGAATATGTGCTAGAGAGGGATGGAAAAGTGTGATAGTTCCTATGGCTCCCAGGCCATATGTGTGCCTAGGGTGGATATCAGACTAACGTTTGCATTCAGGAGAGTCACAAGTGATTTAGACCGCATGGGCTGCAGGACAGCCAGACACTTACTCCTAAGGCAGTCAACAGAGAGAAGTTGACATCACTTCTCAGGCACCTAGGAGGAGGATCTGAATATGGCACTGAACAGGAGCTGAGCTGCAACCTTAGCAAAGGGAAACCTGACTTGCTCATCACTTCCACTAATGCAAGTGCCTTAGTGTCTCTTAAGTGCTGTAATAGATGGTAATGTGGTGTGAATAGGGCCCTTGTTCCAGGAAGCTGCTGCTTCTGCTCAATGTTTCTCCCAGCCTTGATCAAACGGGCAGCAGATACTGTGTCCAGTGCTTCCAGAAAGCAGACAGAATCACCTCGACATGCCACCGCTGATTTTGGTGCACCATTATGACATTTTGTGCAATGAGCAAGAAAATTATATCAAAGGACTCACTTGGATTTCTTGACAATGGCCACTTGCCATAAGCCAAAGTTAAAAATACCTTTTCATGGGTTATATACACTGATTCTTCTTTTTGGCAATCATGGTAACTTTTATCCTTTGAGCTCTGCCCATTTTCCACCTTGCTGATTTACCCAGTTCCCAGTGAAATCCCTGGTTTGCTGAGTGTGAAAGCTTCTGCAGTTTGCCTGTGCAGTTTGGAGGCCAGCAGGAGAAAGGAGTGATCCTTGACAACACCTCAAGGTCCTCTGTTTCCGAGGTAAAAATACAAAGCAATCTCAGTCCAGCCCTTTCTCAGGAAGGTGCATGAACTGCAAATAAGCTCAGTCCAGTCTATTTCCAATTACCCTTTGAGAATACCCAGCTTTTACATTGCTCGTGTTTGAGTTAGATGTGACTGGAATAAAGGAAACCACTCAGTAATACCTATAGATTTATATTGCAGCACATGACAGCAGCCAGCCAGGTGCACTTGGAGAGGAATATTTTATTCTCCTTCCTTCTGACTGCTGGGGTACCCTGACTGGGACATGGTTGAATTGTTTAAATGCAAAAGCCCAAGTTTTGTTTTTAAAAAAATTTAGTAAAGCCTAAAGTGAGTTAGTGGCCTATTTGTCATCCTGGCATCGAATGCATTTTCCATCTCTCCTCCTGAAGCTATTCCACTTAGTATAAATAATGAAATATTCAGTAAGCCACAGAAAGAGACTGGATTTATAGCCTGGGGGGCTCCACTGGGTATGAGACAGCCCAGGTAAGTAGCTTTATCACAAGGGTATTGGCTATTCTGAGTATGGTCTGAGAAAATTGCCATAAAGCATTTTGGTTTTGATCTAGTTGGCCTTTTGCAACAAAAAAAGAAATATCATGGAAAATTTTTCATCAGCCCTATTATAGGCATGCAATACATGTGACATTTTGTAAGGAAATGGGGGTTAGAAGAAACAGCACTGTGATTGCTATCACGTTGTATAGCATGCCTCTCACTGAGCTGGGCATTTCTAGAGCAAAAAGAACAAGGCTTTAGTTTGAATTGTAACAGACTCAAATCTTCGTGAATTGGAAGGAGGTCCAGGACACTCCCAAGCCTGTGAGCTATTTATACCAGAGCAGCTTACACCAATAAGAACCAGTAAGTGAAACTAAGTAATAACAGAAACTGAGATGGACTAGTTTGATTCTACTCTTCTGAGCCACAGGAAGTGCAAAATAGAAGCCAACAGAGGTGATGGGAACTGTTTATTTAAAATACATATTGTATATCTAAAGATTATTCATATCTAAATATCATTTTTATTAACAGATAATCAAACTTTTTGAGAGAACAGAGTATCTACAAAATAAATAACAGTCCTAAAACTGCATAAATCACATAATCATTGCTGCCTTAAGAGATGCTAGGCAGAACAATATCTAGGACTATATCTTCAACTGTAATAAATATTAAATAAAAGTGGAATTGAGGATTCTGAAATAAAAGAGAGGAAGGTGAAGAATTTTCTGTTAGTCTGGGTTTAATATGAAATGCATCACATCTCCAAAGTTAAGGCATGTGTACTTTCCTTGCAATTATCATTACAGCTAATTAACTGCAAATGCTCACATACACCAGCCATATTTAAGAGGTGATAATGCCAAGGAGGCATGGGGAGGAAGAGAGATGTAAATTTTTAATACCCTTTTTGCCTTAAGTCCACATGGGAACCATGAATAATTGATAGTAATGATGGTTAACCCTGAGCCCATCCAAAGGGATCTTTACATGTTATCTGTTCCCCAGTGCTTCCAAGCCTTCCCCATAACAGCTTTTCCTGACATAGAAGGTGGCTCTTTGAGGCACCAGGCTGTGATGAGATTTGTTACTACCAATTAAGGATGTAACTTGACAGCTACTCTCTAAACAGAGGCTTTTGGAAAGCATTATGGCTTCCCACCCCATCTCCAGCTGCTGATCATGGTGGCTGGAGGCTACTGTCCCCTCAGATTTGCCACCTGAGCTGCTCAGGGGAACACTGTAACCTGATTCAGTTGCAGCCAACCACTTTAATTGGTTTCAGTAGCAAGTCTTCATTGACCCAGTTCATTGTAACCAAAGTGGATTAGGGGTTTATGGCATAGGCTGCTCAGCTGGCTGATCTCAGCAGCTGGTGACCTTCTTCACAGGAATGGTGACCAGGAGATGGCTGAGGCCAGGCATTTCTTCCAATTGGAGAAATACATGTGAAGGAAGACATTATCCAGAGTCTAGCGAAACCAGCTGGACTCACAGGCTACATTTATACAAAAAAAAAAAAAAAAAAAAAAAAAAAGGACCTATTCTTTAGCCCTAGGGGCAAAATGCCATTGCATTATGGTCAAACTTTCTTCTCTCCCCGCCCCCTGCCAAATGGTCAGGTTCACAGTACTTAACAGGAACAGTTTCCGGCCCATGTTGTTTCCTGAGCTACAGCAAGAGCTTGCTGGCATGTGCTGAAACTCTGATAGAGGTCATGGTAAAAATGAAACAGAATGGGCAATCATGAGTCCTGTTCAATCTACTAGTATTGTCATAATCACATAGTCACCAGAGCTTGTTAACACCTTTCTGGCAGAAGTTGTCCTGTAGACTCTATCAGAGGGCATATAACAAGGGCTGACCTCCAGTCATGTAGTTTAACAACCTAGCTCCATGTTTTCTGAACATCATGGGGTGCCCTGTAATTGCAAGGGAGCTCCCAGAGTTTGAGATCAGAGCTAGAAGAGATTTGCTTCCTTCTCCTCCACTCACATAAGTTGCTGAGCTGTGGGCCTGTGATGACCTTGTAGTCAAGGAAAGAGGAAGGCTGGAATATTGACTTTTTTGGATTGCTTTCTTAACTGGAAGTGAGGACAGCACGCTCTGTATGGTTGAACTGACTCAAGAAGATGCCTGCTTTTGATGCCAGCTTGCTTTTAATAGAAGTATTAAAGATATCTATTAAAAAGGCTCTATCCTGGTCCTGAAATTCCATAAAACTGTGACTATCTCCTGCTCCTAATGCTCTTCAGCAACAAAAGCTTGAGATCTGGATGAACCCCTCTCTCCACCTACAAAGCAATTCTTCTCTGAGGGGCTTGGTACATCAGTCTGGCTCTTACACAAGTGTGTGGAGAGGTGGAGAATCCTAGAGTCCACCTTTGACTGATTTGGTTAAGTCTGTGGAGCTGGCATTTAGTGCATTTTTCAAAAAGCTTGTGTACTAAATCATCCCATGCAGATGAAGTGCAAATTCAGGAGATGCTGAACATGCAAGGAACTGACTGGCTTTCTACTGCGGGCTGGTAGAAACTCAAGGTCTGACTCCACATGGCCAGCAAGGTGCCTCAGCTCCTAGTGAAAGGAAGGGTGGCATGTGTCCCTAGGGCAGGCCAGGAGCTGGGAGCGTGCTGACCTTTTCAGCCCTGGTACAGCCGATGCACCTTTGATTCACTCTTCTGGATAAACACTGAATTATTCCTGTGTTGTGTGTTGTATTTCAACTGCTTGTGATTTGGGACTGATTGGGAGCCTCTAGTGAAACATTTTCTCTTGAAACTTTTAGTCCAGTCTGGCTTTATAGAGCAGTTTTTCTTGTCACCACAGATGAGCTGCAGGCCCATGCAGCATCAATCAGCTGGACGTGGTGCCAGTGAAATGGTGAGGCACAGATTTACCCCGTGGGGCTGATGAAGCATCTCTCTACCAGCTACTGGGGACAATGAGCACCGAAAAATGGTAGGTAAACTGCACTGCCACATTTACTATTCTTTCTGGGAAGATGGGGAAAAGAGATATGACTCTCACTACCAGTGTTTGCTCCCAGGAAATTGATATATGGGTTGCTCTTGGATCAGGTAACCCTGCTCAATTTTAATCCCATCCTGGCCTTTGAAAGCTCCTAGAAGTAAGGGTTTATGCCCCAGCTCTTCATCCATGAACCTTTTGCCCTCTGAAAAACTGTCAGAGTTTGCAGTCACTGACTTGTATTCTGAAATCAATGGAAGCTACAGCCCAGCACTCTGAAAAAGCTCAGTGCTTTTGAACAGGAGACATGAATGGAGAGGCCTGAGTAGAAGCAGCCCATGGGATAAATCTCTTTCCTGCATCCCCAGAGAAGTTAAGCAGCATCCCAGGGAGATGAGCAGGCAAAGAGGGACAGACAATGACAAACTGAATTAAATCACACGCTGGTTCTGTACTCCAGCACTGGGCTGTCCTGTACAAACAGTTTATCTTTTCTTTCTGCTGCCTGGAGTTGGGAAGGGTTTTCTCAGCATGTTGCTGAGATAGTGCACAACAATCATTTTCCTTTTTTTTTTTTTTTGGTGTGTGTTTTTTTTCCCTGCAGGGCTTCTTGCCAAGCTGCAAAAGCCTATATACGCATATAATATAGCAAGCCAGGAAAAAGGATGTGGAATCAACAGTATTTGCTCAGCCCCAAATCCTGGATACAGAAATTTGAGCGTTCAAGGCTAATCTGGGCGAAACACATTTCTTCTGCGTGAGAGCTCCTGGTCTGGATCCCCTTGCTGGGATGGCGCCGTTACAAATCCTTCCTTACGTGACAGCACTGCTCACGGCAGGGACCTGCCCTGGATGGACGGACGGTGGTGGGGGAAACAGGCAGGCAGGGTGGGTGTGGGGTCTCTCTGGTGGTTCCAGGGTGCTGATTTACTTCCTTCTGTGTTTTGTGAAAAATAACACTGCTTCCCAGAAAGAAGGCACAGGGTTGCAGAAGGGCCAGCAGGGAAGAGCGGCTCGGGAAAAACCAGCCGCTGGGCGCACACCGCCTGCTAGCTTTCGTCTCATTTAATCAGTTTTGCCCTGCTTCGAGTCTGCGTCTGCATCAGTGCAGCTGTCGGGGGAGAGTTCAGCCGCCGGGGGAAGCGATTCCTGCCGGACGTTACTTGGGAAAGGAGCATTCACTGCATGGGAAGATGGGTGAGGCCTCCGGTGGGGACGCAGCCTCCTCGCAGCCCCTGGCTTGGCACGGGGCCGGAAAAGCAGGGGCTCTCCCGCCTCTTCTGGGGGCTCTGAGGTGCTGGGGGCTGCGCGAAGGGCCGGCGAGGCAGGCGGGGATCACGCGGGGGAAGGCAAGGAGAAGGTTTCCCCTCCTGCCCCGCGCGCTCGCACGGTTGTGCCGGCAGGGGCCCAAAAGGGGCTTTGGCCTTGCTGTCCCGCTGCGGCTGCACCGGAGGCTGGGAGAAATCTCCATGTCTGGAGATGTTTCCTGGCAGACAAAACATCAGGTGGGAGAAAACAAGAGAGACCGAAGGAAACGAATCCCGCGTTCTCCGCAGCTCGGTGACGACGAACCTTTCTTTTGCTTGGCCTCAGTTCTGCTGTGACCGGTGGTCGCTTCCCAAGTGGCTGGTTTTTATTTCCCCCTTCGTTCAGTGAGGGCTGGGTCTCGTGGTGGCGTTATTTTGCGCGAGGGGACCGGTGTGCCCGTGCGGCCCGCGGCAGTGCCGTCGGTGCGGCGCGCAGCGGCAGCCCGGCCCTGGGCTGCGTCGGGTCGGGCTGGTCAGGGGAAAAGGCAGCAGTCGCTTTCTGCCGTCGAGCCTGGCGTGAATCGCTCCCCGTGGCTAGAAACTTCCTCTCCCGCAGGTCGCCGTTGCAGCGCTCTCCCCGGTACGTCCCGCGGAGACGCTGTGGCCGGACACCTGGGAACAGAGGAAGGCTGGCCAGAACAGGCGACAGCCCCTGCCCTGCCATGGGGCAGGCAGCAAAACACAAAGCCTGACTTTATATTCTTATTTCCTGCCTGGCCAGATGCCTCCACGGCAGCCAGGTTTTCACCAGGGGTGACCTGGTACAGAGAGAGGCTTTGCAGAGGGCAGAAATGGCATCCTACAGCATATATATGTATAAATATTGCGTTGCCTTTCCCTTTCTTCTCTCTCTCTCTGCCATGCAGTCGTGCTCTGCTCATCTGCCTCAGACCCTTGAGACTTATTATATTTCTGAGAAATTCAGGTCAAGGGAACTCAGCTGAGAATATGCCACCCAAGGTTAACTTCTAGTCCAGGCAAATGTGACATTCTCACACACTGCAAAAAATGATGCTGGAGAGACAGAAAGAGGGTAAAGCTTGGGGACAAGGACACAGAGATGGGGGCCAAAGAGGGTCCTTCAGCATCCTGCAAACCTTTTGGAGGCATGTCCAGAAAAGAACAAAATATTCCTAACTTGCATGAAGGCAACAGGGCTCTCGTTACGTACTTTGATAGGGTTAGGGTGGATATTAAACCATCAGGTCTGTCTGCTGCTGGGCTGGGACCTGGATGGTCCCTGCATTGACAGCAGAAGTGAAGAAATGGACCCTGCTCCCTCCTAACAGAGTCCCACGAGTAAGTAAACAATTAACCTTACCTTCTCCTTCTGCTAAGACCTCCACTTGATTAGTAATGCCCTGAGAAGATTGGTGTCCATGTATGCCTTGGTGAATGCTTTGCTCATTTTCCTTTTCAGCTGCAGAAAGTATAAATGACCTGATAAAGCGAGAGCATATCAAGTTGTTAGGGTGACAGAGTGAGAGTGTGGCAAATAGCCAGAGACAGCTGCCAATCATAAAGGGAAAGATTTGGACCAGTTGGAAGGAGGATTTATTTTGGACTGATCTGCTGACCTGGAGTTAGAGTTTGGCTTGGCTGCAGGATATATGCAGTGCTTGCAGTAATTTCTGCCATTACTGGTACAAATATATGCAGGAAAATAAGCTCAGGGGAAGAATTAGATTTACCTAGAAATGGCCAATGACTTCAAAGGTTATCTTTTCTTAGTGATCATGGGCATTAGAGTCAGGCGTCGAGAACTCATCAGAGGCCTTTTTCAAGTAACTTACCATTGCTCAAGCACCTTGGATTTAAGTTGGATGTTTTCTACCTGTCACCTCCATCTCTCTGGTAGAAGTAGCTGGCAGAGGTGGGGTCGACACTGTTCCCTTTGCAGAAAAGTCTTGCTGGAAGTCATCTTATTTAGTGGAAAGTTAACTCCATCTCTAGTGTATCTGGAACCATATGGAGAACACACAGGCTGCAATTTATGGTGAGATGCCTGAGTTAGCTTTAAACTAACTTGACTGGGTGCTGCAAAAAGCTCATACTAATTATAAACTCTAGGTAGGGATTTATCAGGCCCTTTTTCATTATCCTCTCTTAAGTGGATTAGACCACGCTAGCAGAAAGAGAGCAGACATGGGATGAGTGTTAAACCCACACCACATCTGAATGTATTTGTCAAGCTATTATACATACAACAATAAGAGGCAGCAGGATTCCAGCAACAGTCAGCTTAACGTGCTGTTAGTTTCAAGTGATTGTACAGCTTTTCTCTGCAGAAGAATTGTTTGTTACACAAGCACATTACATTTAGGAATAAATAAAAAACCCACTCTAAATCATAGCATTAGTGTGGCCTCATTTTCTGTCTCCTGGGACAACAGGGCTCCAGCAAATTGATTCTGGATGAATTCTGTTTCACTAGGACACTGGATGCAGTCCGTGAGCATCTGTACACCTATCATAATGCATTAAACATAGTTAATAAAGACGTGTCCATAGTATATGTCCAATGGTACCATGGGTAATACTTTTTCTCCAGAAGGATGGTGAATTTCTTGCTAACTTTCCACTTTAAATCTACATCTTCTGCTTCCTGTTTCATGACATACACTTAAAACAAATCACAGTGATGTCCTGTCTAAAGGAAGTAGCTCATGTTGAGCAGTGCATCACTTGCCAAAACCTGAACTGATTTGTGTCTGCCATTTTTGAGATACGAATCCTAGGAATAAAATTAAGATGAAAGCTAAAAAAAAAGAGGGCATTAATGTCTCTGAGCAGTTTTGGAATGCCTTGCCCACCTTCATGTTTGATCTCCAAAGTAAATTGCCCTAGAAACTCCAAGTGAAGTTCATCATAAGACGCCCTAGGTTCACTAGGAAGTGAATAGACTTGCTAATCAGTACATGGTTTGTACTGTCCTAGCAGGGAAAGGAGCATTTGACAAGTTGTTTTCCAGTGATCTGGGGCCCCTAAAGGATGCATCATGGAGTATGAGAGATGTGTAAGTGTCTCAACAATTTAAAGCCTTCTTTTTATTTAAAAAATAATACATTTTTAGCCCTTTTCCTTGTGGCAATTGCCTTTAAAATGTTACCCTATTGCTGGAACTGACAAGTGAGTTTTTAAAATAAATAGGTAAAATCACAGCTTGCCTGCAACCTTACCAGCTGTGCTGCTGCCTGATGTCTCCCCAGCTACCACAAAAGAGCTCCTAAGTCAGGTATGCTCCTGGCAGAGCTGTGTGTGCCTCTACTGGGAGCTGCCACACTTTGGGAAGTTTTGGAGGGGAGGAGGGGGTTTGCATATTAACCTTCACGCTGAATTTCCTTTGGCTCTGATGGATGTTTTTAAAAATAGCCACATGTTCTCCTTAATGGTATTATTTGTAATGAAGGGAGGAAAAGGTCTACAGACTTTCTCAACTTGAACAGAGTTCTCTACCCAGGTTTAGATATTTACTTGTGTGTCTTTCTTCTTGCCTCTCCTTAGACCCATAGGCTGGAGTTGGCAGCTTCCTGGATGTTTATACACCTACTTTTCTACTATGAAAGTATGTATGTTCATTATGAGAAGACACAAGGAAAGGGCTGGACATCAGTGAGTGAATAACAATGACCTTTATTAAATAGAAATAAATCTGAAATACTACATCTTTCTACTTCTGGCATTATTTAGCAGATATTGCTTTGTCTTTAAACCAGTGAGTTCCCACTAAATTGTTGACATCTGTGTTAAATATCTCAGCAAATATATATTTACCATTAAAAAATGAAAACACAACTCTTATTTTACAAGCATGTTTCACTCTGTTTAATCATTTAGTTCCACTGATTTAGACACTTTCCTTTGTTTTTCATGATTAGCTCTGCAGATGAGGAGCATGACAATTTGTGCAAAGGCTTGTTAATTATTGGTAATAATTATCAGCAGCAGAATCACAGATGCGTTTACCAAACTGTGTGGAGGTTAGGAGGAGGGAAGGGTTGCCTGATATGAATGTATTGCACTTTCCTTTTTTCTTCTCCCTTCTGGTTCATTTTCTACTGGTCCTTGCTAGCTTTCTTATGTAAAATCTCCCTCTCTCCTAAAGGTTGCTGGATCACATCTCTATTACCTTTGCATCAAAATGCCTATGACTGAATTTTGTTGCACCTGCTGATATTGTGGAAAATTCCATACCCTTCCCTGCACAGCCATGTTAGCATAATTCCTAAAAGGTAATAACTCTTCTGGGTTCACTGTAAAATAACTGAAACAAAGCAATCTATAAGGTTTTTCATTTTCATAATTCTGCTTAGAACCATGTAATAAATAATTGTTTGGTGCCCTATGATAATTCAAACTAAGTGAATATTAGTTTCAGTTCAACCAGAAAAAAAGCATTTTGGAAATTTTCAGTGTTTGGAAATTTGAAAGGCAAAAAACCCCCAAGCAACTCCAATCTGGGCTAAAGAGAATGTTTTTTCTGGCCCCACCAAAAATGGGGTTTGTTTTGTTGAAATATTGTTTATGTTTTGGGCTGATTGCATGCCTTTAATGAACAAGATGTAACATCTGACATCAGCTGTTGAAAAAGTTTCATTTAGAAAATATGTTTATTTTTCTGATTTTTTTTAATGATTATTATTTTCTGATGCATTTTTAAGCTTTTAACATATATTCCTAATGCACTTCCATCACCTTAGATCTGCTTCTCCTTGGGATAAACAAAAAATAATAAAACAAACCTCCCTACCATTTGCCTAGAACATCTGACTCTCTCTGCCATCTCTGCCTCTTGTAATTTAATTCATTTCTCTACCGATTATCCTGTTTTTCTTTATTAACTGCAAATCCGATCACTGTCTTTCATTTTGGCTTAGGCTTGCTGCAGATGTAATTTTCCACTGTACTTAAGAAATCTTGCTCTTCTGACCGTACTTTTCATTACACTACATAGGTATTAACAACTATAGATTCTGAGTTTGTTCCTAACCTGGCCTAAGCTTGCTACATGACATATGCACATGTCCATACCCAAATAACTTTGCATTAACTCCCTCATAGGTGGAAATGTTCCTGGTGCCAGGACAAGCAAGGACAAGTGATATCAGGGTTTATGCTTTCATTCACAATAGATTTCATCTGCTTCTCTGGATCTTTTACACTATTTGTTCTTGCCTGCTATTTCTCTGTATTAATGTTAAGCATAGCTCAATATGGTAATTTCTAGTTTACATTTACTGTTCTTTCCTTGCTCTTTCATTTTGACCTCCCCCTTTTTTTTAGGTTCCACTTCTCAGTTTGATTTTTCCCTTCTTTTCCATATTTATTTGATTCAGAAGTCTTCCTGATGACACGGGCAATTCCAGTTCCTTAAACATGGAAAGGTAGCTGGGAGGTGAAAGAGCTAATGAGAAACAGATAGTTTTCCTTCTTTGGCTATTAAAAAGAGTTGCCTATGATCTGCCATATCTCAAGATCTCAAAGCCACCACTGACTTTCTGACCAGCACCCTGGGTAGGGTGACAGCTTAGCTGAGCTGCTTTTGCTTGCCCTTGCTTTGTTGTGTGCCTGAGATGTGCAGCCCAGATTTCCCATGAAATGTTAATGGCAGTGTGGCTGTGCTGGGTTATCTGAACCCAGACAGTGCAATTGGGAAACAAACAAGCGAAAGCGAGTAAGGGTGATATTGCTGATTTGCGTTCCCCCTCCCCATGGCTGTCTGGGTTTTGTGGGACATGCCTTGTTGCCCCCAGTCATTTGATGGCTAGCTGTAGGGGGTTTGCAAAGTCAGGAGTCTGGGCTGCTCTACTGTGGAGCTTGAAAGAGTTCACCCCAAGGTGGGACTTCTCTGAACCTCAAGGACCAAATTTAAAGCTTTCATTTGAATGAGAAGTGGAACTACCTTAAATTGCTTCCACAGCCATTGCTTTATCCTGATGACATCTGCAGCTGTAGCTTTTTGCCACCTGCCTTGCCCTAGAAAGCAGTCCCCTTTCCTAATTAACTCGGAGAGCACAGTGTTACTGCAAAGCTAACAAACCGTTATCTGTGCAGAGAGCAGAGCAGGAAGGTGCCAGTAGGGCAGGCAGCTCTGTTAATTGCAAACTACCAGATCTCCTAATAGCAAGACAAGCTGCTCCCTTGCTCCAGATCACTTTTATTTTCTCTCTCTCCCTTTCACAATCTGATTTTTTCTGTCATCTGAGATGTTTATTGACAACTTGGTTGTTTTCACCAGAACCCTTAGCATGCTCTCCTTTAGTTTAATCTCCCACTAATGTTTAGCCAGCTGCAATCTGATGCCTCCTCCTGGAATCCTAGTACTTTGCTTCCTTTCTGAGATCTTCATTTTCTTATGGCAATTTGGCCCCCTCCACAAGCCTTGTTGTTCCCTCAGACTCCTTTTTTACTGTTCCCTCTTCATCATGCAGAGGGTTAAGATCTTATTATTGTCTTTTCTAAGACCAAGAACTCCAGCAAGAGACCTTTGTTTCAGTGGTAGGTCAAATAAAGTCACTGATAGACCTCTCAAGCAAGGGAGCAGGAGGTCAGAGGAGCCTGTACTGTCCATATTGGGAGTCACTGGGGAGGGCTGATGTGTTCACCTGGAGAGACGTGAGGCCTGTTAAGTCTTCAGGAAGCTCTGGACTCTGATCCTAATTCCTCTCCTTCATTCTCTGCTCCAGAAAATTTAAGCCTCAGTGGGGTGTACAGAGTCACAGGGCAATAAACAAGATATTGGCCAATCTTCTGGGCAAGATATGCCCTGTAGGTAAGCTAAGCATCTCTTCTCACTTCAAATGCATTTTTCATTTTTGCCCCAAATTTCTTCTTGAAAAAAACCTGCACCCATATTTCTGCTTCACTTTCAGTCACTTCCTCACCTGTGTTAGGAGTCCTCCTGGGCTTGGAGGAGTATATTCATGTCCATTCCCGGATATTTTATCAAAAACAATGCAAAGGGGGCAGGGAGGAACCTTATAGCACATGTCATATAGCCCTCAGAAGTAAAGTGAATGTTCATTTCACAAGAAACAAAAAACTTCATGCTTGCAGAGAAAGAAAAAAAAGTACTTCAGACTCCCTTTATCCCTTTGAGATAAATGCAGTCAGAGATAATATATGCCAAGAACTGAGGTAAAGAACAGCCAGAGGAAGCCATTTGTCATGCAGAACAATGATGCCCTATTTTAACTGGTGTGACAAAACCTAGTAACTAGGCCACATGTTCTTGACATCCATCTACTGACACCCTCTTAATCAGTCAGTTATTTGCATATGTGCAGATATCTTTCTCGAACAATGGGAACTCTACGGCCTTTTTGGAAGGTGTACCAGTAGGTGTTATTTTAAGAGGGAAAAGCCACTTTCCTTTGGTGTAAAGGGTGTGGGAATGGGGTTGCTAAAAAGGTGCCAGCTCTTTAACGCAAACAGAAGCTAATTTTACAGAGAATAGTGTCAGTGAAATTAGGGACCTTGTTTAGTGTGAGGACAGCAGTGAAAGGATGGGAAAGGAAAATACTTCGTATTTGCTGAAGTAATGGCCACATTTATTCTTCCGTTTCCAGCCCCTCATACACATATGCACTAACATACACACATTTTCTCCTGAAAAGCAGTGATTCAGCCGTTGTACAAGTGAATTCTTGTTGGTGGTGTGGTTTGTGAGCTGAGGTGACACACTTTAGCCTGGGACTACTGGAACACTTGGCACCAGCCATGTCTCTACAGGCTTTTTATGTGTTATTCCCTTTCTGACTACTAAGAGGTTTGGGTGACACTTTTTCTCAAGGGGTTGCCATTATTTGGATTCTTGAGAGGTTCGTATTTATTGAGTTTTCCTTTCCTCTAAACACTTGGGGACAAAATGTAGCCTTAGGCTGTTATATCCCAGGACTAATGCCAAAGATCATCTTTGTATTAATTTCTTCTTAGGAAGCCTTGCTGAGAAAATAGAGTACATAAAATATCAACAGCCATTTGACATCCCTTTGGAGGTTCATCCAGAAATAACTGTTAGTACTTATGTCTGATCACTAAAATCTACAACTATGCTGCCACGTTAGTGTCTATTGGCTATTGAAGTGAGACACTGAGGCTGAAGCAAACTGGGGAATGTGAAAGGTGGAACAGTAGCAATGGAAGTGAAGGGTTTGGAAGATGCCTGAGAAAATGCTCTATGAGCACATGGCTAGAGAGCTCTCCTGACTAGCAGTACATGGAATAAGAGTTGGGAAAGAGGATGCAATGTTGACTAAACTCCTATTTAAAGAAGCTATTACAGTATGTGCCTCATTTTAAGTATCTAAATAGATCCCACAGAGATTTGGAACTGAGGTGTTCAAAGGTCAACCAGGAATTTTGGCTGTCAAAATTAGAGAGATCCATTTGGTCATCTGAGGAGTAGATTTTTGAAAATCTGTCTATTGGCTTCAGTAGATTAAGTCCTTCTCTTAAAGTCATATATATGCTTAATTACCTTGAAAAATCAGGGCCTCAAAAAGAAATACAGTGATAAGAATGGAAAGGACCACTGATATTACTGTGTCCAGCTCCCTGGTACTGTAGACAACTATTTCATATCATTTCTTTCACAAACTGAATTGTCTTTCCTCTTAACTCCAGTTAGAAATTTATCCCTCCCTATAGCAGGCTGTTCTTTCTAGCTTCACTGCTCTGACAGACAGGAAAGGTTTTCTGTTTTTCAGCCTAAATTTTTTCCTGGAGAGGCCACAACTTTTACATGTTACTAAGGTCAGATTCAGAGGCTTGAAACTGCCCAGATCACTTTTTACTTCTCCTCTTAACCCTGTTTCCTCAATACAGGTATTACATTTGCTGTTGTCCAGGCACATAGTCCCATTCATAAAAACTTGATAGATTTATTAAAAATCCTTTTACCAGCAATTTCGAAATGGTGGAGTGAAGACAGCCTGATTTCCTCAGCTTTAGCTCACTCAGCTCTGAATTTTCCTTCTGTCTCAGATGTGGTCATGCTTTCTCTGCTCTCTTGTCCCCATCCTGCCTTTGTCCCTATATCTGACATCACTGCTGTTACTGAAAACTAAGACAAAGCAGGGCCATGCTGAGACCATCTTTCATCTCTACTCTAGCCTCCCTGCTTAGTGGCCTAGTCTGTTGCCTGTCACCTGAAGGATTATCTGGGCTTTAGGATTATTGGTTGCATTTATTTTTCAGTATATGTCTGGGAGCTAGTCTACCTTAATGACACAGTTCTCACTAGTCTCTCTCTCCCTCTAATAACATTAGAGAAATTGCTATTCATATCCAAAGATGAACCTGGAGGGGGGAGGATCTATAACAAACTTCCAGTGCTACTCAATAGAATCTCTTATTATCCTTCCTGAAAGCAATTTTACACGAATGTAGTCTATTTTATCCATCCTACCCCATCTTGTTTCTCTACTCTATTGCATCAAGCAAGGCCACTCACCCATCTTTACCTTTATTTCTGTTTCCAAAACCACTGTAACTACGGTCATCATTTCTATATGTTTCTGCTATCCCAGTAATGTCCAGTTTCACATGTAGCATCAGTTGTTCCAGGTCCCATGCTTTGTGGCCCAGGTACCTTGGATGTTAATCCACATTTAATACATTTCAGGTGTGTCTCACTGGTCCTCCTCAATTTCTTAATTAGGCCAGGCACAGTCATTTTAATGACTGTATTACTGTCATGATGATGGGAAGCCTCACTATGTGCTTGTTTGGTAACAGGCCTTGGTTATTAAACATGGATGGACTCAGTGTCTGCCACTGGGCAGTGTGGACCTTTGGTTTGTTCCAGTATGATCATTACAATATGATCATTACAGTATGCTGATCTCAGCAGTACTAGGCTTTCTTAGTCTTTAGTGGCCATTTTTCTTTTCACTTCTATTTTCTTAACTTCTATTTTCTTGTATATTTGATTTTTCTTCTACTCTGCAATAAATGCAGGGGTGGACACTACACAACTCTTCCCATTATTTAGTTTAAAGCTTATCTACTTGGTCTTGTCTGCCTTGACCCCATCATGCCTTGACAGAAGTCAGTAAAATCTTGACTTGGATGGAGAACAGGAATAAAGAAATATTACATACATTTTGCATGATACAGGAAATGAGGAGGCAGCTCATGAAATTGTGAGGCACCAGACGGAAAGCAAATCCAAAGAAATGCTTTATTCCCCACACAGTGCACAATTAAACTATTGGACTCAGAATGTATTCAAACAGATGAGTTCAAGAAGAGATTCAAGAAATTCTAGGAAGGAAATCCTAAAAATGTATTTTATGCACAAAGAGAAAACCTGAGGCCCAGGAATAGTCTCTGAGCCTTGGACTGCAGGGAGCACCACCCTAGGGGTATGCTGCCCTGTCCCTTTAATCCACGTTTAATCTTCGAATCATGATCACTAGCAGGGGTAGGACCCTGGACTAGATGGCATTCAGGTCATTCAGATACTCTTGTGCCAGAACCCTGGAGCACATAGAGAGCATTAATTCTACTGTGTGGCCCCAATTTGTTGGCATTTTTCTGGTTATACTAGTTTAGTTCAGGGTGAATGGAAAGCATTTGAAAGCTTCTAGGTGGTCTTATATTAGCAGGCCTATTAATGGTCTGACTACTTACTGGTTAATTACAGAACTCCTTTATGGTAGTACTTTCTAATATGCCTTGCAAGGGTCACATCAGCCCCAAGACAGTCGGCTGGTTTGGCACCAGCTTTTGCTCAGGTCTCTTCCCTGCTTTACTGAGGATGGTCCTGTGGCTAGAGGTTGAACCCTTGATGCTGGAAAGCAGAGTTACATTTGCAGCTGTACTGCAGGCGCCCTTTACGATACTTTGCAGTCACTCAAACTCTCTGTGCTCAGCCTCCTGAGTGCAAAATGGTAAACTCTTCACCTCCAGCGGGGGCTGTGAAAATAAACAGCTGAATTTCTGAAAAGTACGATGACACTACTGAGATGGGGACTGATGAGACAACTGGGCATTCAGTGCTGATGACGTGGGTTTTGTTGATTTTTTTCTCCTCTTTTGATTATCAGACTTTTTTTTTTTTTTAATGAGGTGAACTGAGTTGAAAAAATCCCATCTTGCTCTTGCTGAACATGTTGACTCTGTATTCTGCAGCCAGATCCATAGTGCTGGCATTACACAACATTATAAAATGATTTTTGAGACAGAGAGAGGTTTCATTTCCCATCTGGCCACTTCCATTTGTTTGGGTAGTCTAATGCATTCTGCAAAGGGGAGAGAAAGAGCGACTGCTTCTGCCCTCTGAAAAGTAGAAAGCATTATGAAAAATAATGAAATACAGTAGAGTCCTGATTATCCAGATGCCATGGGGAAAGCTGAATAAGCCCGGATAACAGAGGTTTCACACATTCAAAGGAATTGTCAGTGTAATTAATAGATATCGGGGGACACGGCCATGTTTTGGATAATAGCGAGTTTCAGACAATTGAGGGGCAGATAAATCAAGGTTATATTGTAATAACAAAGCTGCATTGTACCTTCCATAGCTCTCATTTTAAAAGTCTTTCCTAATAAAATGTCTGGTAACCATCAGAAAATACACTTCGTTTGAAAGAGAAAGAGAGAGAGGGAAAGAGAGAAATCATCATACACACTGCTTACAGAATAATAGTACCAAGAATGCTGAGGTTACTTAAGAGAACAATAACTAATGTTGTTTATATATTTTCCCCAAAAGTGATTAATTTAACCAAAGTGAAATTGCACAAACAGTCTACTCAGGGGAGAAGCTCCTGCTTGGTTTAATTCCCTAGAACTTTCCCTGTTTTGTGGCATCCATTCATGCAGCGAACATTTGTCAAGTTACAGAAGCTGACATCGCACATGCCATTTTAGGTACCATCCACAGACCATTGTAGGGTAACAGTTGGCAGAAGCTGATATTCAAATGGAAACATTTTAATGGCAATTAGAATAATTTATTCACATTCCATTTGCAAAGCTAAGCTACGTTCTGCTCTAAGCGTAAGGCGTACAAATAGACAAATGGATAGCTGTACACTGTCAAAACTAACACTGATTGACCACAAGGCAAGATTACATTTTTACTCTAATCTCTACCTAGAGCTTCTGATTCTGCAAATATTGCTTCTCCAGGTGTATCTGAAATATTTTTCTACAGCCTCAGTGGAATTTTCCTTAGTCTGCAAGACAATTTTCATAAGGAATAGCTCTATTTGCCACACATGGGATCTGAAAAATCAATGTGGGCTACTTTTAAACTTTGAGACACTGAGATAAAGATTCTTTTATTGTGGTTGCCCATGAAGCTGAATAGAGACCACCTCTCTCTGACAGAGCAAACAGCAGGTTTGAAAATCAACATCCGAATGTTATTTGAAAATGTTTAACAATTACTATGTATGGAAATATATGCCTATATCTGTCAGTTCCATGTTTTAACAAAAAATCCCAATTTAGAGAATGAAAACTGATTTCTTTTTCCTCTAAAAATATGCACTCAATCAAAATGCTATTTTGACAGAAAACTTTTGACCAGATCTTTTCCACTGTTATACTCTGAGGCTGAGTATTTAATCCACTGAAGAGTAATGCTGTGTTTAATGTCCCGTTTTCAAAATTGCACCCACTGAAGAAAATAAAGACCCTTGTTTTGGTCTGAACAATATTGCTGTACATCAGCTTTGTCTCCTTTGCAGTGGTATGGTTCCTCTTGTGCAAGGTAACTTCAGAGAGTATGGCCCCTTATTTCCACTCTTTGGTTAAATCAGCTTTGTTATTCTCACTGAGTCACGAGAGGAGAACTACTCTGTTTTCTCCCATCCTCCTAAAACCACTTTTTAGCTTTTGCATAGCTATTAATGAACTTCATGGGGAAACAAGTGCAGGCTAAAATTAACTTTTTGGGGGAGGTGGGAGGGACTAGCTGAGAGAAAGCTGCAGGGATACTTCTTTCTGGAGATAAGACCGAACTTCTGCTGGCATAAAGTGCTGGTGGAACCACAGCATCAGATTCACCTGGTTTGTTATTCTGGCCCGTGAGCTCCTGAAGCCATACCACATTACAGTTGTCAGCCTTTGGACTTCAGAGTACTTGTGCAATGCTTCATTGCCATCTCCTGATTAATACAATGGGAATTATAATGGGGATCTGTAATGAGGGTATTAATACTTACTTTACTCCAAGGCATGCTCTGAAGATAATTGATATATAAAATCTCCTTTGAAAATTCAAAATGCTGGTGAACTACTAAGTATTTTTATTGTGATTATCGTTAGATGCTTCATCAGCAGTGATTCATTATCTCTATTATTAACAAATTAGGACAAAAGCATGGAAAACGCAAGGTTAACACCTTGGTAGGGATCATTTTGTACAAACGTAAGATTGAGTAAGCTTTGCATTCTGTGAGAAAGGTGCAGAAGGGATAAATTATTGGAACTACTCACATCTGTTCTTGAAATTAAAATATGAAGAAAGTGTAAGGATGTACAATGCAGAACTGGATGTTGAACATCCAGGCTTCACAAGGCAGTCAGTTCAGGACCCAGAGCATTTTATTTGCTATATTCATTTTTCAAGTGATTCACAGTGAATTTCAGTGGCGAGAACTCATATTTCTCTTTTAATTTAGCTCAGCAAAGTGTTCTTACAGTAAATCTACATGGTTAAGTCTTTTTTCTTCAATCATCAGTATATTGCTTACATCAACCAGTTTATGACACATGAACCCATGAAACCATTTCCTGGACTGCATAAAATGAAAAATTATGGGAGAAAAACCCTATATTGACACCCCGTTGCCTAATACACTTAGCCTACTAGAACAACCTGAACAATGAGAGAAAGAAGCTGACCTTAGTTTGAGGGTTTTACCAGACCAGGAAGTACTTGGAAAAGGAAATATTTGCAGTGTAAGGTTTGGTACACATGTATTCTTGAACCGGTAGATGGCTCTGTGTGATATCTGGAGCTGGGGATGGCTCTGGGCTCTGCTAAGCAAACAGGGCAAAACCTGGAGCTGAAAGTGCTTAGTGGAAACTATGCGTTATAGTAGTGTTTTCTTAAGAGTGAGAAAATACATGACTTTAGGGAGGAAGAAAAAAAGGCAACAAAAAACAAATGCATCCTAGGAATATCTCTTATTACATTACCATATATATATATATATATATATATATATATATATATACTGGAAAGAATAGTCATGAAAAAATCCAAGTGATTAACTGACAGACAAAAACAAAAAAACTCCAACCCCCCCAAATCAGTAATTATGAAAGGAACATTTTGTTTCCTTGTCCAAGAAATTCAAAACAGATGAAGTTGAAAATACCTTTTCTGCAAGTGGCCATTTAAAATTTATCAAGTTGGCAGAATTTTTCTGCGCATATTTTAACTGTTAACTAATATGAATGCCTGACAGGATGACACAAATCCTCAGGTACCTCGAATGACAAGACTGTGCTAGGTGACCCTCTCCTCCTTCCAGCATGCTTGTCACTAACACCACAGACACACACAAACCTCAGTACTTGAGAGACATATGAATATTCAGTTGTATATTTTTTCTGGAGGTCATTATACATGTTGATACATATACTATTAATACATAACACAGAGATTCAGGACTAGGAAGGAGTTTCATTATCTTCTATTCCTGTTTTCTGGATAACTATAACTTCACACAAAACTACAGCTTATCTGTTATGAATATATCCAGTATTGATTTAATAACAGCAAATACCAAAGAAGTCACTACATAGTAATGTTCCAACAGTTAATTAACTTGATTATTTCAAAGTATCTCCTCATTTATGAATTATGCTTTAGAATTGAACTTTGACCTTGTCATGCCTTTTCTTCCCAGACTAGATTATCTTCACTAGCAGAAAACTCTTCTAGCAAGCAAGGGGAAACAGTGAAGAATCCCACTTCTTGGTATTCTTTTGACTGAAGCAGACTTATTCCTTCTCCTCTCTTCTCTTCTCTTCCTTTTCCTTTTCCTTTTTTCCTTTTCCTTTTCCTTTTTTCTGTCTATCTGTCTGTCTGTCTGTCTTTCTACATGAGGGTAAAACATATTTTGCAGATCTTGTCCAGACTCTCCCATCTTGTGACTTTTTTTTTTTGTGGTGAGAATGTCAGAGCTTGAATTGGTGTTTTTGTATATTCTAGCCTCTATCCTCTTGCTTAGTTATACATAAAAGGACCATAATCACCTTTGTAATTCTTGCATCATGTGTTCAGTTGACATTGTGGTTCTAAGATGGGATTTGAGGACAAAAGTCCAGTCTAAACATGTGTGGGAGAAGGCTGGTACACAACAGCCAGCTAAGAATAGTCGGAGCGGAGCAGAATGGTGACAGAGTGGGTCGACAGGTTAGGTGAAGGCTGAAATGGGAGAATGAATGGATGTAGGAGGAGGTGACCATGAGATCAGCAAGGAGACTGAAAGGGCAGGGTGAGTAAGCAGGGGAAGAAAGGTAATGAGATTTCAGGATCAGAGAGTTCAGGTAAAAACTAGCTAGGCAGGTAGGTGTGAGAGAAAGTTCAACAAGGTCAACGCGCTCTTGTTGGAGAAAGCGGTGATGCACAGCAGGGGAGGAGGAATTCTTCCAGGACTTCAGTAGCCAGGGAGGCTACTCTAAGGTGGCCTCAGAAACAGATACTAAGCTGGTGAGCTTAATTGCTGAACTATTTGAGCAAATTAATTGTGTAAAATGTCGCATGTTCCTCATTTAACAAATGGAAAGTTAAAGAGCCTTAAATTGCAAAGCAAACAGCAATTAAACCTGCTGCATCTGCACATATGTGTATGCACCTGGATATCAAATCACTGTTATCCAAGGCCAGGATAGTCTGTTTCAGTGATAACATTTGGGGAGTAAAAAAGAGTGAGGATCTGACACACTGGTGAGAAAACCAGTAAGTGCTGCAATGCTTTTAGGGGATACACTTTTAACTAAAATATGTATATTTTTTATTAAGTTACTTTCCATAAATCTTTCTAATGTAAATTTATGCAGCAGTACACAGGAAATCAAAGTTAAATTCTGTGATACATAAATCTCTGTCGTCTATGTTTTGGGAAATAAATTTGATCTAGAATTGACTTGTTAAGGCTCTGTACTTTTTAATTAAAACAGAAAAGTCAGAAGGCTGACTGCAATACACTGTACAAAATGAACAGAAAAGGATCAGGCAGGGTATCAGCCTTGAAATTCAGATTAAGCCAATTATTCAAACCAAAGGCACAAACAAGAAAGCCAGATGTAGTGAACACAAACAAATACCCCCTTCAGAGGAGAGCAAGCATGGTGAGGAGCTGCCATTCACCCCAAGTGTGAATCCCTAAGGCTGAAATTTAACAGCTACAGAATGCACTGCAAAATTTTGACTGAAATGCAGATCAGCTCGGTAGTGTGCTTCTGTGCATTGCTTGTGGAACTGGGTGCAGTGCTTCCTGAGAGTGGAGATAAGGCAGGATCTTCGCTTGACGGAGGTTTCTTCCGTGCCAGGGTGTTGCTTAGGCAGGGTCAAAAGGCACGGATGCACAACTACATAAACACAAAGGAAACTCAACAGATACATTGATTTTATGTCTTGTGACAAATTCCTTCTCACCTTGCCCTCCGCTAACCTCTCTCTGTTTCACAGATGCTAACTGCTTGTCTCTCTTTCTCATGCTCCTGTAATCTTTTCCCCCTTGTTCATAGCCTTTCTACTCCTCTTGGGTACCAACTTCCCTTTCCTCTAAAATGCCTAATTGATTAACATAATTAGGCTAACCTAAGGGCATTGTTTCTAACCTGTGACAGAGCGTGACATTGCTGCTTCTTTGTTAGGGCTGATGAAGGAACTGCATGCCTAAAGGCTTGCCTGCTTTTTCTGCCCCTAAGGGATACCGCCTATCCCTACAGATCATGCCTTGCTAAACACAATGGCAGCGTTTTTGGCCCAATAGAATAACTTGGAAATTCACCAGGATTTTGACCAGACCATAGAGGAAGAGGAAAAAAATAAGAGGAATGTGTCAAAGTTATATACTTTCCAACCTGCTTTGCATCCTCTATGTGGCAATTCTCTCTTTTTTGACCAAGGGATTTACCAAAGCCCACACAAATATCCACTCCAGTCCAGAAATGAGAGTCTGGCCATGGAAGCATCTGCAGTTCCCCTGGGTAGCAGTGATAAAGCTTCACTGGTTGCCTTTTTGTCAGCTTCCAGGCATGAGCACAACTGCCTGTTCTCACAGCACTGAGCAGCAGCTCCACAGATGGATCCACAGTGATACCCACGAATCAGGCACTGCCCTGTTCATCCTCCTGGGAAAGCCTGGCCCAACTGGCAACTCTCTCATACTGGTCAAAACACAGACTGTCTCTGCAGCTGATCAGTGACTGAAACACAGGCAAATGTTTAGGTTTTACCTCTCTTACAGTATTGGAACCCACAGATTTAGATCTGTGCAATATACAGTTTCGAAAACACATCTGTGCTCTTTCTAGCCACAGACTTTCTTCATTACCCTTGGGAAATGAAGTAGGAACAGTTCAAAGACTGTGAGAAGCCGCAAGCTGAGGGGCTATGCCCTGGCATAAGTGCCTATGTCAGAGGTGCACCAGGAGCAGATGGGTAACTGGCCCCTGAGAGAGCTGGAAGAGCATCTTCATAGAAACAAATCTGAACCTGAGCTCTGGAGATGGAGCCCACAGCTCATGGCAGGGAAATTTCTCCAAATGTTTCCAAACCTAGCTTCTGGTTCAGATCTGGACCTTGCTGATTTGATCTGGGATCTCTAATTAAGTAGTTTAAGGGATACTGAGAATCCATCTTGCTCCTCCCAGTGATATGTTTTTAGACCTTAGGCTTAGGCACAACTGCTCGTCTTTGTGAGTGTTTCACCCCAGGGCCTTTGTACTCCTCAGGACAGGAGTCATCTGAAAATGTAGCTGGGCATCTGTGGAAACTATTGGGACTGCTGTCCGATTTGTTATTTGCTATATGGCCTTGCAAACCTCAGACTGCTTCTGACCAAGGGTTATATGAATCTCTGCCAGTGTTATGAGGTACTGAGTGTTATCACAAGGATGCTGTAAGCCTCAGTTCCCAAGGAATCCAGGATCCGTCCCCACAGTGTGCTCAGAAAATGTCTTTCAGTCAAAACATTAACAGTCACAGGTTATCTGCAATTCTCTTAAATGTGAGGACTTTAAATGTATCTTTTTCCTTTTGTTCTCTCTCATCCTCAGGGCTTTTTATTCCAGATCTGCTGCAGTTCTTCCTTTTGTTTACTCAACTGTGTAATATACTCAAAGAGTTTCCTTTTCAGAACCAAAGGCAGAAAAAGTCCTAGTGCGACTGCTCAAGTGAACAGCGTTCTTGTTCTGCACTAAATCAAGGGAAAGTCAAATAGTTTTTCTTAACCCAAATTTGAGCTTACATGGGGTTTGTAAAGACAGCAAAATCTCCACTTCTAACAAAACCTCAAAGCACTAAGTTGATTATAGCATTCATCACAAGGTGTCCCATGAATATGCATGCCTGTTTTCTTCCAGAAGGCTATATTCCTTCAACTGCACAGGGAGAGAGACAGAGAGAGACAGAGAGGGCACGCTAACCCAGTTAATGGATAACAATCTGATAAAAGAAATGCTAAGGTCAGTCTTCCACGATTCCTGCTTTTCCCAGCATGGCTATCTGTATGAGTGAGATCTGAAAATCTGCAAAGGATAGAAATGACCTGCTATTCCTGCCTGCTGCCATTTTACCATAAGAGTGAAAAATCAGCATCTTCCTCTTAATACTAGCTTCTGGAGAAGGCAGTCCCAGAATAGGAAATTGCAGCAGTCCCCTAGGCAAAAGTTCAAGCTAGGTTATGCCCGCTGCTTTTTATCTCTCATGTCTGATGGAGTCATATGGTGTTCAAGGTTGGGAATCAGGAAAACTGGATTCCTCTCTGATGGGTCATCATGCCTCTGTTTCCCCATATATCTTCCTGAGAAAAAAAAACCTGAGCTGTCTAGAGAAGCAGCTGTCTCTCTGTCTCTTTAACGGCTAGCACAGATGGTGACTTCTCTCACCTGGGAGGCCTGGGGGTACTGCTATAACATAAATAGACCCCATAAATAGACCCAGCAGACTGAAGTCTGCTTTCCACAAATCACATGGTAAAAACACAATTTTTTGCAGACTGCTTTAACATTTTGCTCCAAGTCTGAACTGACAGCCATCTTTCTAGATTAGAGAGAGCAGTGCCATTTTAAGGCCCACATTCTAGGAAAGTTTTACCAAAATCAGAAACAGACTCCCTCACTTTGTCCACACTTTTAACTTAGGAGGAGTTGTAATTCACCCTAGAGCTTTTGAAAGCAAGGTTAGGGAATTCAAGCTATGAGATGTGTGCTGTAAATGGGAAGGAAACCAAACCTGATGCGTGAATGTAGGTGAGCCTGAATCAAAAACTGCAGTTCAAAACACTTCTAGGGAAATTCAAAAGGCCATTGTGAGGATATAGATCCAAATCCTTCAGGTCGCTTTTCTTTTTCTGATAAACTCAACCAAATCCCTAGATCTAAAGTTCTCACATCTTTCAAATTCCCTAAGTCTGGGTACAGATCTGAATTCTGTGGTGAGAGCTGGGATCCAGCCAAAGATACATGAATATTTTGCTTCTCTACAAAGACCGCATTTGACTGTGCTGCCTGAACTTGGGATTGTGTCCTGTGTAACTGCTGGACATGCTTATGTGAAAAGGTGCACATCATTGCCCTGTGAGCTCATCTAGCAGACCATGAGTTATAAGATCAATTCCCCTTTAAGCTTTTGAACAAGCTGAGACTAATGTCACTGATTTGAGGATAGTGGGGAGAGCAGGCTGTAAATAATGTGTTATTCTAGCCACAGAATACCTAAGCTTAGATCCAAACACATATTTCTGACTTAGACTGTCAAACTTGGAGCAAAGGACTGATCCACAGCCCAGGGGAGAAGTTCCACAGGCACCAGTAGCTTTAAATCAGGACTTTTGCCATAGAGCTATGCAAAGTTCAAGGGTATGTAGATATAAATGCCTTACCAGTGACAACTTCATAGGTCTTCGTAGATTTGGAAAGAGGAATACAAGTTGCAGCAAGGAAGAATTGAAAGGACCTGCCAAGAAACCAGTCAAAACACACACAGTTCAAACATCAGCTGCTGTTGAAGCATCTCAATTAACCACTTTCTTAACTGAGAGGCAGGGTATCCTCATATTATCACTCAAAAAAGGACATTTGAAACAAAACTGTTTTATAAGTTTCTATTTGTTAAAGAAAGGGGTTCCAGTGGAAGCTGTTGATTAACTTACTTTTTGTTTTTAATTTGGATTTTCTCAGAAAAGGGCAATTTTTCTAAACAAAAGTATCAGAAAAAGTTCTTACATTTTCAGTTGTCTGGCAAAAAAGAAAAAAAAAAGACTTTTTTTGAGGGAAGCTGACACTTTCTGTGTCATCCCAACCTCTTTTTAACTTTTGATGAAAAATTATGGCTTGGCTGGTGATCTCTCACTGAAGACCCTGTCAAGTACAAGAGTAGCGAAAAATTACCAGCCTCAAGTGCAGGAAGAAAAAAAATTAAATGACAGCAGTATGTCCAGTGATTACCTGCAATCATTTTTCTTTCTGTCTCTCTGTCTTTCTCTCTAGTAGCCAGGCCATGCTTAATTAATTTAATTACAGCTCTCTAACCTCCTTAGGTGGCCTGCAACGTCTGAGTCTGAGACTGGTGAAAGGAACAGAGTGGCAGAGAGATTCCTCCAACCCTTCATTTTAGTGATTCAAAGCATGTCACCTTATTAAATAACATCTTAATTGCCAGCGGCTCCAGTGCTTTTGTAGATCAGAGGTTAATTTTTATTTTCTCTTCTGTGCAGCAGAACTGCGGTTCTTCAGTTAAGTGTCTCCCTTTGGACACCATGAGGTGGTGAACCTGGCTGGGGGGAAGTTGTGTCTCAGAGGTTTGGGGAATGCGTCCTCTATTTTCAATTTCAGTGACCTGGTAATTATAAAACTCTACGCCCACCCACATTGTTCATTTTCATTAAAACCAGACAAGTGTAATCAATCCTCAAGCTTGCGTTTGGGGATCTTTTACAAACTGCCCCGACCAAAGTGCTCCAAAATGCTGCAGCTTCTATTAATATTGGAAAAACTGAGGGCCCAGCTGGAAAGGTACTGAGCCTTCCTGAGTCCTCAGCACTGTACAGGAATTGGCCTTTTAATAAGAAAATAAAAGGCACCCTTTTCATTCTGTCTTCCTCAGCCTAAACAACTGATGTCATATCATCCATCAGGATGCTGGAAATTATATAAGCCCATCATTTACCATCAGTAAAAACAGATTGAGGCTGGCTATGCAGCCTGAATTTGGTTCAATATTTAATGACTCATGCGTTGCATTTTATTTCATCTGCAGCAGTTTTCTGCCTCCTTATTTATTACAATCAGCTTTATCCCCAGTAGTAGCACCTTGCAGTCAGACTGTATTCCCAGCTGCTTCAGGGGGTTAAAGAAGCTGGCTACAGAGCTAAGAATAAAGAGACAGAGGAAATGAGAAGGTGAGGGAAAGACAAGATAGATACAGAGCCAAGGAAGGGAAAAAGTTCTGTTTGCCAACCTTTTTGTCTTAGATAATGAATCAGAGAATTTTTCAAGGTCCTTTTTAGTCCTATTTACTATGGCTCTACTTTCTGTAGGAAACTAATATATCGAGGTCTCATAATCTTCATTACACTTTACCTTACTTCACCTGTGAGGTAAAGAAGGACTATTATCCCCGTTTTACAGATGGGCATTTGTGGTACTGCTCCCCATCTAACCTGGGCACCTCAGCAAGGAGTTTAGCTCTCTTTGGCTTCTTTCACAGCTGGCAGAGGAAATCTGATGCTTCCAAGGAGTCAGTCAGACTTTAGTTGGGGCCAGAGCCATGGAGTGATGTAGATTTGATAACAGTTTACATGCCTACTCCAAAGGGCAAGACCTCAAAAACTGATGTGTACCCCCCGAGGCAAAGCCAGGGCTTTGAGTATATCCTCCAAGGGAGCATGTTCAGGCATAAAGCCCTGCCACTTGGTACAGAAACGCGCAACATGCACAACTGGGCTTTCCGGCTTCTTCTGATAAATAAGGTCACATATCTGGCATGTGGAGGGGAAGGTATAATCTAGGCAAGCCAAAGTCAGAAAACTGAAAGTGCTGGGGGATGTGTTGGTCCAGAAACCAAAGAGAGAGAGAATGGCCGGTGGCCAGGCCAGGGTGAGAAAGATAGAAAAGGCTGAGCCCCAAGCATGTCCAGTGTTACAAACGCAAACATACCAGAGACAAAACCAGGGCAGGGAGACTGAGGAAAGCAAATTCTTTAGAACATAGGAATTCTTCAGAAAGAAATACCTAGTGTGATCATATAAAATGTTCTCAGCGTAGGCTGTGGTTACAGTGAAATAGACTATTGTTCTCATCCATTCAAAAGGGTTAATTGTCTCAGCTTCTGCAATTACACCCTAATTGCTTTCCCCATTTCTTAAGGAACAACTTTCAAAGTAGGTTAATATTAATGTACTTGTTAGATAATTGATTATATTTAAACTTCTCTGACTTAGGGGTAGGACTGAGTTTAAAAAAAATCCAGCTGAAATTAGAATTTTTCTCTATCAGCCTTTTCCGTCCTCCCTGGAAAACTTTTGTCTTGACTGTCAAATGTCACTTGATGTTACATTTTCATACTCTTTTCTTCCATCTCCTCCCAAACTCTTTAATTAAGAGAAGCCAGATGGAGTTATTAGTAGTCATGGATAGTCACAAGATATAAATGTATCTGTGTTCACGTACATGCACTTGTGTGTATGAAGGGAGGCAGGAGGTAAAGGTGAAGCTAGCAAGGATTTTACAATGTAATCCTTAAATGTATAAGTTGCATTTCTTTAGGGAAGAGAGTAAGGGGATCTGTTTATAGCATCTCAAGTGTGCCCTATTTCTGGTGTTGAAGCCGTGTCCAGTGTACAGGTTTGTGAGAAGAGGTGCCCTTTCAATCCTTATGGTACACTGAAGGGCAGAAGCAGGAATTAGCTGAGATGGCAGGAAAAGAGGTACCAAGGACCACTGCTGAAGGCTCAGGAGCACAGATGAAAACCAAGGGCATATGGGACAGTTACAGCATTGGTAAAAGACCCTGGAGACTAATGTCTCCAGCTGGCGACCTTATCCTGCCCTTGGTCCCAGTGGGAAATGATTACGGCAAAACGCAGGCCTGACAGAGTCTGCTCAAAACCACGTGGAGAGCTATAAGCGAAGGCATAGAAGCTGAGCTGCATGGGAACAGGGTGGCAGGCAAGCAGGACGCAGCAGTGGAAGTACCTGGGGTGAACTGGCAGGTCTGGTGATGCCGCAGCAGTGAGGGTGGCAGGGCTATGGGCAGGGAGAATGTGCTTCCAGGATCTGTAGGTCTTGAGTTTTGCCTTGTGATTTTGCTAGTCATTCAGTGAAGGTCTTTGCTGGAAGATGGGGTGGGTGGCCCCAACCTGAGCTGGTAGGAAGCAGCGCTGCCCTGTTGGCTTCAGCAGAACTACCCTGGTCTTTGGCAGGGGACAATCCTTCCCTGAATCTATTGTACTGAAAATCGAGCTCTAATTTAGAGTCTGACCTGTCATATTGTGTTTTATTGCAACATTAAATAGTCTACTAAAAGAGCACAATCAATGGTAATTACCGAATTGCTTTACACGCTCTGGCATAGGGATACATTGCTAATCCAACATTATGTGCCCAGGTAATGCCAAAGGGGTTAGCATATTAACTTCTGTTATTGCATATTGTCAAGGCTGTTTTTTTTGTTTGTTTTGTTTTGGTTTGTTTTTTTTCCTGTTATACAGCTTCACTCATCATAGGAAAGCAGTATTGTCAGACATGAATTAGACCTTTTAAAGAAAAAAACCCTACTGTGCTATTCAGCACCAGATTAAGCCCAAGGTGCAATAGAAAAAACAGTGTAGGAAAACAGTACCACTGGATACTGCACCCAGCACTGAGGGGAACAAAGAGGGTGAGAGTTTTAGGGTATTATTAGCCTTGGATTGCAAGGTGGCTTCAAGAAAGGGCTTAAATCTTCTGCCTCCTCATATTGCTAATTTGGATCCCATCTTATTCATTACTCCATGTTGTACTCATCTCAGGGATGTGCAGAGCATGTGAGGGAAGGCAGGGAGGGGAAGTTAGCATCTGGAGTTGCCATGCGCTGCCTGTCTCAAACTATTGCTACACTTGGCTGTACCTTCCGCAGGACAGAAGCATCTTTCAGAAGCATTGAAATATTTTGTTTAGTTACTAAGGCAAAATGCTAGTCAAATTCAGTTAGTGTCCAGGTCTCGCAGTTAACACATTAAACCACTTAGCCAGCTTTAAAAAAGAACTCCCTTCTGCCTCAGAATGGGAGACTGGGATTGATCTCAGAGTCTGCTAGAGTGATTTCTGATGAGAGAGGCTCATGGCAGAAATAAAGCCTTCCACAGTCCTGTGCAAGGTTATCAATCAGAAATGAGGCATGATAAGCCCATCCAGAGCCTGAGCCTGCCCCATCCAGCTCTGTGGTTTCAGCCTGGTTGCTGCTGCCTCCCAAGAGGGGGAAGGGCTATCACACTAGCCTGGTACAGAAGGAGACACAGTGCAGCAGTGGAAGGGGCAGAATATATGAGAAAGTCAAGCGAATCATCCCCTGTGAGGATGGGCAAGAGATCAGAAACCCGCCCTTGGGGAGCATTTGGAAAGGCTTCATGAAGGATATTGCAAGGACTTGGAAAGTTTGTTTGATGCTGATCCAAGCTCTTTTTTGTTTTTTTTTGTTTTTTTTGGGGGGGGGGGGTACAAACAGTCCAAACTTGCTATGACGTTGATGTGCTTGTCTGTGTCACCAGGGATCCTGGTTGGGAACTACTGAGATAAACAAGACTGTAGAACAGTTTTTGCTGCATTTGGAAGCACTGTTTTCATTCTGGTTTGTTTATCTCTGTGTATTACTTGTAGTTCATCAGTGTCATAGGTTTAGCCAAGGAAAGAAAACAATGCTAGGTAACTTAGGTGACCTGTCTGAAAACCTGGGACACCAAGACAAGATTATCATGGTCTGATGTGTTACTGCACATCAGCCGAGCTATGATCAACATCCAAAGGTAGGAGGAGGCTCACGTCTTGGGAAAATTGTATTAACATAAGTCTTTCATTAAGACTGCTGTTACATGGTACCCTTCCCCAATGTAATCGCTGATCACCTCATCCTTCCCCCTGTCCCAGGCACACATCTCTTCCTCCTGTTAATTCTGTCTCCCCTCCGGGCTATTGCTGAGACATTTCAACACATTAAGCTAGTGGGAAAACAATTAACTGCTTTCACTTTTTTGCTGGATTAACTTTCTGCTGGTTTAACATGCAGTTAATTCGCCTCAGGCTGCTGTAGATCTGTCGCTGGAGACTGCGGCACCATGGATATTTCCTCCGGCAGAGCTAGCTGGGGTCCCTGTGTGCGAGTTCACCAGGTGGCCCCACACACAGCTCTCCGCTGACGAGGGGTGAAGCGGGGTGGGAAGACCCTGCCCTGGGGCTGGAGGGAGTAGAGAGATGCTGCTGGACCCAGCTCTGTTGCTGAGAGGACACTGTTTACCACACATTTGACATGAGATAGCAAAACTTACGTGATCATTTACTGTAGGTTAGCTGATGTGCAGTAACTCGTTGCACCTGAAAAAACACCTTGTTTTTCCCTGGATCACCCAATGATAAATGCTAAATAAATTGTGGTGGAAAACCAAATGAAGGCTTCCTGTCACTTGCTGAAATCATCCATCCTAGGCACATATGTCGGCGCTATGGGAAGAAAATATACCACAAAATGTTTAAATAGTGATTGCTTTTCAAAAATCTGTGATCTGCTCACTGTCTTGAGAATGGAAAATACAGAGAAATCAAGTCCAAGTAAATCCTTTTAAATTGGTCACATATGATAAAGAATTTGACCACTTCTACTGATAAATGTGAGTAGCTATGAGCCATTGATTTTATCTCTGCTGCAGACTAGAGTGATCCTAACTTCAGTGTCATCTATTGCAGTCAGGCTTGCAGAATCCTCAGTGGGTAATAGACAGTTTTATTCAGAGCAGAAGTGTGGCAGATCTCCAGTGTCTGCATGCTCCTGGTTCTCCTAGAGACTCTTATGGGGGTGTCCCTGTATGTGTGTGTGTGTGCACACATACACACATTTGTGTGACGGAGGTGATTTTTCTTTTCTTTTGCTTTTTCTGATTGACTGCATTGCCAGAGGGAAGAAGAAATACTCTGGGAAAACATGCTTCTATAACAGAGGATTAATTAATTTTAGCAAGAAGGTTATATTATTTAGATCAAGACAATTTGTATAGTCCTTAAGGGATCAGAAAATAAATATGCTTCTTTCTAACTCCCCCCCTAAAAAGACCCCAAATTGAACCATCTCCTCCATCAGAAGATGGAATATTTTACTTTATTAATTTTAAAAGGCCCTGCTGAGTTTCAAAGACCAATATTAAGGAGATTCAACCTTGGGCAAGTGCAATTAAAGTACCATCACCAAGGTTTATTTTCTGCAGTGAAAAGTGGTTTGTGTGTACAGGTCTACTTCAGAAGATGATTTAATAGCTTGAAACCTAGAGATTCAGATGATATCTGGTATAAAGACTTTTCAAGTAGCATTAATTAGGATATGACATTACAGGAACTATATCAGTTTGTCCTAGATGAGGATCTGATTTAGGGACCATATTGTTGTGTATGATTCCTGTGCAAAAAGAGAAAAGGATGAGATCTAGCAGGGACTGACCTGCCATATGTCAATGCCTGCAGTTACTATTTTACCCTCATGCTGTCTGAACCTGCTTGGGGAGGACTGTCCCAATGTAAAAAGGGTCAGCACAGAACAGCCAGACAACGTCTGTGGCACGAGTGGTGCTGTGGTACAGAAGAAGCAGTGTGACCACAAGCGTGAGGCAGACCTTGAAAGTCTCTTCGTTGCACCTTTAACCAATGTAATTGCAACTGGTCATGACTGCTGTCCTGAAAAAATCAGGGCAGCCTTTGGGTCCTCCAACTCGCTGAGGTCAGTGCTGCACAGCGTTATGGCACAAAGCTCTAAGTCACCCAGAGGCACCTGTGCTTTGTGGCAGCAGCATAAGCTGTAGCTTTGTATTTCACAGTGCTCTCACGAAACAAGCAAACAAAAAAACACCCGACAAGACTGATGTAAGGTAAAAATCAAAACCTAACAAATTGGTTAAGTGTTGCTATGTGACACAGGTTAAGCCTTCTGAATTTTTCAAAAAGAACAAGTCTTTTAACACTAGCTTTGGAATATAGAAGAGACGAAATAAAAAACATTTATGTGATGTAGAAACAAATAACTTGATGTGACTAAATGACAGCTCAGTCACCAGGACTTCAAGGTCAAGAGTACTCTACAGATCTGGACTTTTGTCTTGAGCAAAGAGTTGGCCTGGTTAAGCTATAAATATGCAGATAGACTGACTAGGTTGTTCCCTCTGGAAGCAGCAAGAGATGGATATAGTTCTCCATTTAATACCTTTTGAGAGTTATTGGCAGCCTTCAAACTGTAGTAGCATTAGAATGTTCCCAAGCACCCAGTGAAGATAGGATGCAACAAAAAAGCTAAATGAATTGTTTATTTTGGTGTTCATTCTGGGGGAAATCAGCAGATTCCCAAACAGGGAATGAGTCTGGAAAAAAAGGTCTAAAATCGAAGTGTCAGTGGAAGAGAAAGTTATACATATTAGAGCTCTCTGAAGAAGTCAAAGCACACGTTGAAAAGGATGACTTAGGCTGATAAAATGTGCTTAGATTTTCAGGAAGTTTTGGGAAGGTTCCTTAGTAAATGGGCTTAAAACTTAAGTCACTGTGAGATAAGATAGAAAATCTTCTCATAAATTAACACGTGATTATTAAAAGTGACAAAAGGTCACTTTACAGAATGCAGAAGGGTGAGCTGTAAAGTTAAAAAACAAACAAACAAACGAACAAACCTCCTATCCATGGAACTTAAGCTGTTAAAGATATTCATGAATGATCTGGAAAAAGTAGGGAGTAGTGAAGTGACAGAGTTTGCAGTAACACAAACTTATTTAGGTTTGACAGTCCTGAAGTTGATGGTGCAGATAAATAGTTGCAGATGGATGAAACACAGTGGCTGAGTAATAAAATGGCAAATGAAGTTCAGTGTTGCTAGGTGCAAAGTAAGACACAAGAGGAAAAATAACTCCAGCTCTCAATGCAGTATAGGCTCTAAATTAATCATTACAGATTTCCCTGACAACGTTGTCCCTATGCTCAACAAGGGTCAAAAATATCAGTCAAATGAGAGTAAAAAAACATCAGTCCAATCAGAGAATCAAAAATGTCCATAAGAAATTATCAGGAAGGTAATAAGAACAAGGCAGAAAACACCATTAATGCCATTAGGGCAGATAACAACATAAGTCCGGGCTGTGCCCATATCTCCAATACAATGTGAACACAGGGATCACAATTTTGGTATGTGGATAGGAACAGGATCAGCCTGCTCAAGTATTGTGCTGGAATAACAGAGACCTGTAGGAAATGGGCTGAAAGATGATTTCAGGAAGGTCAGGAGAGAAGGATCAGCAACGACTACCTCTCACAAGCCTAGACTGATCCCAAGGAGAGGATGGTGAATGTCAGAGGATGGTGATGGCATCTCACCGCTTGCTGCTGACCTCCTAATGGGGCCAACTCAGTGGGGATGTTTACATGTTTTACACATTTTCATATTCTTAGCTGCATTACTTGCATAGTAGCTTTCTGCTATGTAGCTTTCGTAGATTCTTGACGTTGTGGTATTCAGATTATCCACCCAACTGCATTATAGACTATTAGGCCAAAACTACTTCTCACTTGCTGTAGTTCTGCTGCAATAAATATTCATAACTTCATTACAGGCTGTGGTTTCCTGACCTATGTACTAAGGGATTATTTTGGGGCTTTGCTTTAATGATGCACAAAAACTGTAATAGTCCTCTCAGAGCCTTATGCAACAATATGCTTTGCTTCTTCTAAAAGCTAAATAACTCTTGTTTTGAATGATTTAGTAGCAAACTCACTTAGTCTCTCTGCTGTGGTTCAATGGTCTGCAAAATTTTCTTTTTAGAAATACAAACCCATTATGTAAATACTAAAGAGCATCTTCAGGAAAAATAACTTCAATATGTTTTTGTCTTTTTTTCTTTTGTTTTAAACTTTTCAGGCTTGAGATGACTCACCAGACTTTTTTTCTTAAAGTATGTAAAACAAAATTGCTTTCTGACTAAAAGCACAAGTGTAAGTTTTTGCCTAGAAGCAATGTTCCTACCGAGTTTGATGTCTCCTGAAAATTAAGGGTTGTTGAAGAGGGATTTACAGAGTACATCCTTGAGAAAGAATGTTTGTGTGGTTAGAAACTCTGATTTCAAAACTAGGCAACCTGTAGTCCCTCCATCTTCTTGCTCCTGAGTTTCCCATGTCCTGAATGGAGCTGAACTTCCTTGCTGCTCATTTGTAGCATAGACTAGCAGAACTATCCCAAAGCACTACCAGCTCATAGCAGATAATGGTCTAAACCTTGCACTGTCATTTGGACTATTGTTTAAGTTATGGAAATGGATTTTTCTATAGGTCCAGCTTCTTCCACAGAGGGCTTCTGATTCTCACTAAGGCGTTTATATACTTCTGAAATATAGTTCTTGGAACACAAATTTTAATGCCAGAAAAAATTTCTGCAAGAAGATTCTGGACAGTTTAAAGGCTATAGAAGCTAAAGGTGAACGAATTCTGAGCCCTAACAACTCCTGTCATTAGGAAGCCTCTGCTAGAAATAAGATTTTGACCTTATACACATGAGCAGCGGAGGTATCTTCTAGCTTGTGCTAAGTCTAGGACTCATATTTCTGTAAAACAGAGTTCTAAATGCCAACAAAACATTTTTTAAACAGTTGGTGTGAGACTGAAAAACTAACTGAACATATTTGTCACACAGTGGTATTTATTGAGCCATTAAGTCTATATGTTATGAAAGGCAGGTCATTAGCAGAGCAGGTGCCTTGCTGATAAAAAGAAAATGTGTGAGAGGTGGTGATGGTAGGGGAAGAAAGTCACATTTTGGCTTATTTTCCTTTTCTAAGCAGCACGAAAATAAAGTGTTTAATTAATTGTTTGCTCTGTGTTTAGCAACTTTCAATTAGTTCATTTGCTTAAGTGCAGCAGCAATCAAGAACACATTAGCTGATGTCACAACTCAGCAAGGAAACAGGCTAGAGGCAGGTGCTGGGGGTCAGTGTGTGCAGAATCAAGGGACCGTCAGTTTCCTCCTGCTCTAATTTGTCTGCAGGAGGCTTCCCAGAGTCACAGCAGCATATACCTGCACAGTCGGAGTCACCACCCATTTCCAGCCGGAGCTTTGAGGATGTCTCTGAAAAGCTCCAGCTGGAAAAGATCTGTAGTCAAAGAAGTGGATATTGAGGACTGGCACATTGCACCATCCTTCTGCAAGTCTGTATTACCTCTGCTGGGTGCTTCATGTCCAGCCAAGAAGCATGGCAAAGAGATGAGAGCACCAACCAGGAGCCATGGAAAATGAGTTCAATTACTTCTCCTCCCCAGACTCCCTTGAACAAATCATTCACGGCCAGATTTGAAAAAGAACACGGTCTGTCAGAACAGAGGTCTGTCAGCTGAATTGCAAACTAAGTTTACAAGGACTCACAAGAAGGAACCTTTATTGAGCGACCAGAAAACTTTATTTGTCAAGGGATTTTCTCAGAGATTTTCTTTTGATTTATTTTGCTTTCATCAGAATAGCAAAGAAGATTTTGGATTTCTTGGATGGCACGTATTCAAGATACATCCACACCAGAGAGGGCAGCTAGTGGAGAAACTGATGTCTGTCCAAGGCTTTAACATGCTGTCTTCCAGACCATGAGTTGTGGTGAAAATTCAAACTCCTGTGTAAAAGTGATGAGACAGGACATACTGTGTCACTACCCATAAGCTGAACGTCAGTAACCAGCCACATATATACTTTTAGTTCATTGTAAATATGAGGTAAAGTGCCTTGGCTTAAAGCACTTCAGTGGGGATTTTCCTATTGAACATCACATTTGCTGTGGACTGGAAGCAGGCAACTAGTCAGTGTAGTAACAGTAGGATGAAGTTAGATCTCTATATTTTGGTCCTGCTCTCTCCTCTCTTTCATGGAGCTTCATGTCAAATACCAACCACCTGACTTTTTATCGCTTTCCATTTAGGGACTAAGTCACCCTTGGTTTGGGTCAAAAGGAACCCAGGGCGGCATCCGAAGTCTGTAAAGGGGAACCAGTGGGAATGCAGGAAAATGGTCTCAGACTAAACTACTGAGACACAGGAGCAGAATGATTTGGTGATACTGCTTACTGTGTCTCAATACATAAAACAGACCTCATAGGTAGAAACTGCTTTTTTTTTTCTTTCTCTCCCTTCTGGGTAGTTGTTACATTTCTATAAAAGCATGTTTAATCTCGGCCAATTAAACTGGCTAACATTCAGCACTTAACAGTTTCTTTTTTTTTTTAAAGAAAGCCACTTGTTGATGATAATAGCCTTTTCAACTGAAGAAGCTCTCTTTGAATTAAAAGGGATGATAGAAGGAATCATTAAAATGAATGTGAGTTTGATTTTTGATTTTCAGATATTTTAACCTTAATTGATTTTCTTGTATTCCCTACTGTGTTTTAAATCAATTTGCAAAGTTATCTTTTTTCACCTGCTCACAGTGGCAAGCACAAGTCACTCCGCAAGAAGAGCGAACATGAAAGATAGCTGTCCGGTGATGCAGGAGAAAATAATGGGTATACAGCATCTTAAAAATGTCCCCCTTTAAGGGCACAATAAGAGCCCAGGAACAGCTACTGAATTCAAACCATGACAAAATGACTACTTGTTCTTGCAGACTACAGCAGAGCTGGTGGGACACACTGTATTTGCAATCATCTATGCTGTTCCCTTACCCCACAGCAGGAACCACTATTCCTGAAAGCTTAATGGCTCTTGCAGGAGTGCTTTTGGGTAAATCTACTGCAGATTGCTGTATGCTTGGGGGCTGTAGTACCAGCCCTTAGAGGAAGCCCATGGCAAATCTTGGAGCACCAGCTGGCTGCTGCTGCCATCTCTGAGGAAGAAGAAGGAGCATCTGAAGATATAGTGATGGCTCACCACCTCCATGCCACTCTTTGTACCCCTTGTCTCCACTCTTTCCCCCTTGTCCCCTTCCCCTTTCCACAGCAAGAATGGCTCAGCTGTAGTTGTCTACTGGTGTGAAAATATTCAGTTTTGCTCATATTTCAGAAAAGAGGCCTTGCCCAGGTTCCACAGCCTAGCAGAAACACAGGCTTCCCTCCTACCTCTCTGCTCTTAGAAAAGAGCAGCAGAAAAGTCTCATTAGTGACAATGATCCCTCCAGGGTGCCTGACTGCCTGCTGCCTGGTCCAGCTCTCTCCGCAGCAAAGCAGGCAGGGCACCCTGGCAGATATCCAACTGCATACAAATCTACCTTTTGAAAAATCTATTTTGGGAGCTAGAGCTCAAGATGTAAAGCTTCTGCCCCATTATTTATTTAAAAAAGTCCTACTGAAATCTTTTAAAATGTATAAACACCTGCCATTCTCAAATCAGAAGTTAAAAAAAAAGAAAAAAAACCACAATTATTTATTAACTATACCACTGCAGAGGTGAGATTTGCAAAAGTGTGTAGACTGGGCAGTTGTGAAATTCTCTTTGATTTCAAAGGAAGCAAGAGATTTATAGAACTTCACTCTTTAGTTGTATTGCTGATATGCTCCTGTGCCAGGAGGCCTTAATATTTTTTCTAGTTTCTCACAAAGAAACTCCACCTGCAGTTTCTGCATCAAATATGACTGGGAGAGGTAAGCTGGGGTGAGATCCTGTCTCCAGTGTTGCCGATAGCTGATGCCAAGATAGGATGCTATAACATACAGTGACAGAGGATGTTCTCCCAACCTCCATGGCTGTTACTTTCAAATTTAGCATCCCCAGTGGCTTCTTTTTCCATCTATTATTCAAATCTCTTTTTAAATCCATGCCAAATTTTGAAATCACCAGCTAGGAAAAAATACAAATCAAAACTGTGTATAGCAGGGCTGCCTGGTGTCATTCTCTTAGCCTAAGGTTTCTTTATTTGTTTGTTTGTGATAGACCAATAAAGTTGCAAGATGCAATAGAGCTGTTTGAAAGCTTCTGGGAACTGTTGGGAAGTGCAGGTTCTTGTCTTTCCTTCCAGTACTGCTGCTGGCAAAAAACTGCAGCTTTCCCAAAGTGACATTGGTAAAAACAGAGCCAGTAAATGCAGTGCTTACCAGCCTGGAGGGAATCTCCTGCTCACTGGCCTAAAAAGTGCATTAAGAGCTTTAACACTTTATGTAAAGTTTAGTCCTGGAGTAAGATGCATGAGCTGGGCTCTGTCTGGATCATCCTTCTACATGAGAGTCACTGGCATGCAGAGGGTAAGTAGCTAAGGAGGATATATGTCTCCTAAAGGACTGTACAGCCCCATTCCTGATTCAGTTCAGTGTTTAAACTGCTTTGATTCCAGCTCAGGCACCCTTCTCCAGCCTGGGACTAACCAGGGGTTCACCAGGTCATCAGAATTTACCTTATTTGTCTCCAGGCTGGCAAGAACCTGTCTTTATAGCAACACTAAGGATAGCAAACTAATAAAGATGGCATTTTTACAATGAAATTTAGAGCCTCAGTCAAAAATGATGGCCTTAATGTGCCAAACTGGCCATTGGTTCAAATGGAGGGTTGACAGTAAAGATGCTTTCCACCATCCTGTGCACATCAGACCTCCACACTAATAATCCCATAAAAAAGAAACATTTAATCCTGAACATTCATAAAGTAGCTGAATAAAGGTCTTAGCCAGCTCCCAGGGAAGTCAATGGAAAAAATCCCCTTGATTCGGTTTTGGATCTTCAGCTGCATCCCGTGTTATCACGAGGATGGCACACAGTATTTGATTCCAGTGATGGATGCCATTTTTAGAAAGGGTAACAACCATTCCTCTGTTGCCTCAAAGATGCCAGACCATAAAAATAAACAACTTACACCAAAGCTGTAACACTGTTTAAAGTGAAAGGACTTCTCTGTTTGAATTATAAAAAGGTGGCAAATAAATGGGTTATATCCTGCTAGAAGAGGAGAATGTGAAAACTGAGGACTCCCAGCTTCTTCCCCTGACTGTGCCTCATTATCTTTACATGGCTCAGAGGAAGCCAGTTATGCTCTCTGCTCCAGGTCGCCCAATGCTTATGTCATGCACCAGGGCTGGGATAAATGGGGTCAACAAATACCATGTTTTAATTCCTTCCTTCAGGAATCTCTGCTGAGAAATCCTATACCTGCTCCCTATGGGCAATTCCTTGTCTGGATTTTATTCTGTCAAAGGCTGTGATGGAGAACTGACTCCTCTGCAGTTCTTAATGCTCTGTCTACTGTATGTTATAAACTAAATAATGATGGCACATCTTCCGAAGCCTGAGCATTTGTTCTCATTTTGCAAGGATCTCAGATAACTGTGAGTAACTGCATCATGTCATGACAACAGCAGCTGTATTCTTAATTAATGCATAAGTGTCAGGGGCTTTGACCAAGCATACACACAGTATAGCGCCTAAAATCTGTAGGTCTGTTACAGAATATTGCTGCTTTTAGTAGTGAATAAATTGCTTGATGCAGCAGGTCCCAACAAGTGCATTAGAAAAGCCTTCCAATGTAGCTGGTGAGGACAGCCCTGTGCATCATGCATCTAAAATTTCACTCTTCAGCAAGAGCTGAACTTTTCATTTCATCCATCGTCAGAAGACAGAAGCAAGTCACTTCACAGCAGCACAGTTTATTGCTCTCTAATGCAAACCTCTGGAAACTCCTGGGGGCATGGATTGCCTTTAACGTACTATTACTGCCTGTGACCTGAGTTAGCCTTAGATATCCAGATCTTCTGGGGGGCATGAGGGGGGAGAAAATCCACAATGGAGCCAATTCTTTTTGTAATGGAGTTTACAGAATATGGCAACCTGTCCAGCCCATAATGAGGGGTTATCTCTGCATCCATCTGTAATGGCAGCTGGATCCTCAATGGTGCTTCTGAGTATTTTTGTAGTCTAAATCACTGATGAAAAGAGGATTTCCCAAAGGGAATGTTCCAGGTTGTGTATCAAAGCAGAGAGCTGATACAGCTTAAATGGCTTTTGCCCACTTCGCTCACACGATGCTGCCTGTTCAGGTAATGACAAAGTCTTGCTGTAGGTTTGACAGGTCATCTAGGTCACCTGCTAAGGACACTGTAAAACTCAGGGTGCCCCCTACTCCCCATGGGGCAACTGCTGGCCCTACCAGAGGCAGTAAAAATGCTTTCCAGTGTCCTGTGTACATCAGACCTACACACCGCAGTATTGCTGCCCAAGCTGGCATCTTGAAGATGGTCCTCAGGGGTCCCTCAGAGGACACACTAGATCAGTGGCAGTAAAGCAATGGTACTGGTCCCCAGTCTGGCATAAGAGATTTGGGTTGGCACAGTGACAATGATAGGATACTAATTATAGCCACCAAAAATGTTCTTCATCAATCATCTAGTGGTGCCTATAAGCTCTATTCAGTGTTTGCAGCCATTTTGTTGTACAAGACGATTCCATCTCTATGCTTCTTTAGGTCCAGAGGGTGTAAGCCTCACATGTAGTGCAAGCTTCTCTGATATTTGTGGTGTAATCTGAGGATGAATTGTACAGGCTAACTGCAACATTATTTTTATTGTTGTAGGGAGAACATTGCTTGGATGACATAATGCTGGTAAAGATGGTTAGATCTGACTTTCTCGATCCTGCAAAAGCCATTTTTTTTTTCTTTTTATTATTTGGCTTTGAAACACCCACATGAATTTTATTCAGTGTTTCATAGAAAACAGGAGCTCTCCAGGGAGGAAAACCCCAGCGTGCTTTGTACGTATTTCAGACACAGATGGCAGCTTTATAGCGGAGGGTTTGTGTGTAAAAATATTGAAGAGACAATCAAAACATCCCATGAACTCAAACACACTTAAACAAAACCAGATGAAAATCAAAGCAACAATTTCTTGGGAATGTGCAGGCTACTAATGAATATTATAGATCAAAGAGCCAAAGGTATAGTCTCCCTGTGTTTGACAGAGTCTGCCTGCTTGACTTACAGGTCTTATTCATGGTAGCTAAGGGAGTATTCCCAAGAAACAGCAGCACAAGTTTCAAAGGTTCTAATACTGAGTTGTGTCCATATATTGTAATTATAGGGGCTAAATAGTGCTGCATTACTAAACTTTTCAGTTTCAGCTACATTTATCTAATTCTAATGCAGAGCAAATGGTAAAGGCTAAAAATAGCTTGCAAAATTCAATAGAATAACTCCTCTGCCTGCAGAGATGTGTATCATGGGGATGGCATGAGTTGCTACCTTAGTGGAATGATGGAGATGAAATCATGCTATGACACTCTGCACTAGATGAGAGGACAGAGGCCTGACACAAAATAATTATTTTCCTCCACAAGCACCACAGTGGTATTTCAAAGCCATTTTTAATGGAAAGGGGTAAAATTGGCATTTGGGATTTTTTTTTGTCAAAAAAACCCAAATTTATATTTAAGAAAAAACACTATTTTCCTTCTGATAGATTTTTGAATGGAACATTTTTGCTGTACTGGTTATGCTTCATCCCAGATAAGAGAACTAAAATTAGTCTCCCCTTTCCTGAGCCCCTCCTGCTTTGATTTATAGTAAAGCTCAAAGTCCGAGAGTCAAAGAGTTATGACCAGCTCCTTGTGTGTTCATTCTGGACATACCCACCCAGAGCTTAGATGCTGTGAGCAAAAAGAGCCACCTCTGTAGAGAATACCAAGAGGTAGGAAGTAGTTATTTGCAGGATAGGATAAGGTACAATAGTATAGGATAGTGGTATATTTTTCTCCCTTCTCCGGTAGAATAGGAGGGTATCTTCAGATAGGTATTTTAGGACAGGATGGGGAGAGGCCCTGTTGTATATCTCTGCTAGCTTTCACTTTGTTAAAACTTCACCCTCCCCTAACATCTCCTTTTTTGTTTGTTTTGCTGGGAAGGATAATTAGCCTTCAAATGATAACAACCCCATTACAGAAACAGCAAGCCTACTTAAGGGAGGCAAGAACAGCTCAAGCCCTGCCAGGCAGGGAAGACTAAATCTCAAGGTTTCTTTCCAGATTTCCCCTCCCACCATGTGGCATCCTGCTGCTACCTCCAGCTTTATCTTCTCTGCCTTTCCCTCAAGAGGTTCAAATGCTTTCATCTTTGTGTTTACGGATCTTGCAATGACCTGTCACAACATGAGCTCCCAGCAGCAATAGGAGAGATGCTGATTTAGGCTGGGGGTGTCTGAAAGCTCACTCCTTTTATTCTTCTTTCCACATGCTATTGAAAAGACAGAGTAAGAGTTTTCAGGGAGAGAGGTAAGACCTCCCAGGCCTTTCCAAAATCCAGCTGTTTGCAGGTGCCTACTGCAGAGCAGAACAGTTCATCTGTATTTTACCAAGCACGCCATGTGCACCAGGGCTTTATGCAGAATAAATGGAAGGAATGCTGCTGTCCTTGACCAAACCTTGTGATCAAATATCAGAGAACTGTATTTAACTCCCTTGCAACTATGTATGGCTTCAAATACAGATGTCCCCAAGTTTTGCAAGTCTTAAAATGGGTTAGTTTGATATACATGGCCTGTGCTTTTTCTATCGCTTATCATTCATTCAGACTCTTAGTAGCCCAATATTCAGAAAACCACACAAAGATGCTGGGTGGTGAGGGGGATGCTGCAAAAATCACCCCAGACTCTGTGGCCTTCTGTTTGTGTTCACAGTTAGCATTAAACAAAAGCCCCTGCACAGCTACCTAAGGGAGGCATCAAAATCCCTTTTCTTGACTTATATATATCAGAGTCTCAGTATGTGGGTTCCTAGTAGTGTTACACACCTCACAAAGGAAGTGTGCCAGAAAGCATGCCATTTAGTGCCCATCAGACTGGGCTCGGAGCCCAGCAGCCGTTAAGGTTAGGGTTGCAAATTGCTTGGCGTGCTTTGTGCCTGATGCATTGTCCATATTTAGAACAGAGTCCCCAGCGCTGCAGGGAGCACTTCATTCAAGAAAAGGGCAGGGATCGATTGCAGTGTTCCTCTAAGCAACATCGATCTAGGATGTGTAAGAAGGCTGCTTGGCTAAAGGATTTAAAAATGCAGCAGTCTGCACAGACACAAACAAAATAACAGAAGGTGTCAGTGATGAGCTGCTAACACGAAGGGTGAAAAACCAGTTTTCCTAATCCCAGCAAACTGGGCAGGGCGTGGGGAGGAAGGGATAATCTTGTCTTATTTTCAGAGCACAAATCAAGAGGGAGAGGCAAAATCTTGAAATGTATTCGTAGCAATAATTATGATAAAGAGAAATGGTGTGAGCAAAAAATGTAACTATGATCATTTCAAAGTATTTGGTGGTGATTTCAATTTTATTTATTTTGCTAACATGAATTTGTGAATCAGGAATGATGGAGTGAAAAATACAATTTCTTGTCATGACACATCAAAACAGGCCGTTTCAGCATTTTTTTATTTTTTCACCCCAAATGCTTTTCATATAAGAGATTCATCTAGATGGACAAATTCTTGCTAAAAGTTTTGTTTCCAAAGAAAACAGTGTATTTTTTTTTTGAAAAGGAAAAATGCTTGGTTAATAGAATTTTCAACTCTCTTTAAATCAGCAAAAAGCTTAAGGAGATAAGTGTCACAGCAGTATTGTTAGTAGTGAAATGCAAGAGGGGAGGCAATGTACATAAAAAGTGTTACCATGCCTGTTCTATCATCACTACTTATGCTGAGTCCCATAAAAGGTGCTATGAATTAATCTTTGCAAAAATGTCAACATGTCAGTAAAACCACACAGTATTGACTGTGTTCTGAGCTCTTGGGCTTCAGCTCCAGCTCTCTAGACTTTGTGGGACGCATTCATTTCCATCAAACCACTTCCAAATTCTACACAAATGTACCTTGACTAATTTGGCATGAAGAAAAGTTTCAAAAGACCAACGTATACACTATGTCTATTTACTTCCTTCCTACTCCAAAGCCTGCTGAAACTAATGAGAGGTTTTCCATTGACTTCAATGGCCTCTGGATTTGTCCCATAGAGAAGTGGCATACTTACTAAGGGTGAAGTTAGAAAGACTGTCAGAAGAAAAACAACTTTTGCTAGAGGTATGCATGATTGGAGGTAATTTCATTGCATAACTGAGTTATGAGACAGCGATACAGAGGTCTCACTGATTTATAAAATAGATAAGTGCCATTCCAACTGTAAATCTATGTACTTTGCCGTAGGGGCCCAGTCTTCTGCTGCTTATTAGCTTACATACTTCAATTTGCAAATAGACAGACAAACATGTAACTTATTTTGGGCATGCCCCTGTCCAATTTGCATAGCAAATAGAATCTGAGATGTGCATAAATAATTCCCTTGACAACTGTATGCAAGTTTTTTAAAACTTTGGTTCTTCCTTGACACATACAGGTGACTGAGTGTTGTCTCAAGGAATGGATGAGATTTACAACATTCATTTTAGAGGTGTTTTCTCGGAAAATAACATCCTAAGCTTGCTTTGGAGCTTGCAAATCACTTTCTCACCTTTGAGAATTTATGACCCAAAATGTGTATGAGTTCAGTGCATATTTTGGGGAGAAGCACTTCAAGTCCAAGACTGTAGAAATCATCTTTTTCATCTATCTACAGAGGCTGTGCAAATCTTTGCTTGTACAAAATCATTTCTTCAGTGTCCCAGATCATGTTCTTCTGTCTTTACACATTTTAGATGATCATGCTGTGTGAATAAATGCAAGCTGGAGGGAAGGGTATACTCCCATGGAAGTGCTGTCCTTTGCTTGAGGAGTTCGTTCAGATTCGCCTTGGTTAGTTAGTGACAGTAGGGGTGACATTCCCCACATCCTTGCCAAGATCCCCTTATTACATTCTGTCTGTCTAAATCCCTTGAAATTGGATGGGAGTCTCAGTTTTCCAAAGTGTGGACCACACCTGAGGGAGAGGAACTCCCTTCTAGTACACTCTAAGGTGGACCATCTTCCCTCCTACTGTCAATCAAGTACTATCCCCATGGCAGCCTGTATGGCTGCTCAACTGGAAAAAAACTCTGGGAAAATATTTATTCTTTAGGTGTATTAAAGCAAAATAAGCTTCCAGCATAACAAGTCAGGCTATCAGAACTAAGCATCCTCAGAAGATCCCAGCCACAGGGAAGCGAAATGCTGTTCCTGGAACCAAAGTGAGCATGGTAAAGAACCATGTTATTCCTAGTAAATATGTCTTATCTGTGTGTCAGAGAGACAGCACAAGCAAGACAGAAGGCAAGTGCGAGTGTATCACATAGTGCAGATGAAAGGACTACAATGCCAGTAATGATTACAGAATTTTGGGAAAAAGAAACTTATTTCAGACCCCTGTGTCACTTCCTTTTCAGAATTAATCAGGACTATTCTCTTTATTCTTCAGGTGTGAAATGAAGTCCACTCTGCTTCCTTTTGGGCATTCTGCTACTTAGTACAGTGTCACACTGTCAGCAAATTTTCATTAAGAGAGCCTAAATTTTCCTTTGCTCTGCTTGATCTTAATAGCCTGTTCTGTCAATTCCCTCTCCAACAGTTAGAATGGTCTGCACTTGTCAGTTTTACTAATCCTTCCTTACAGAGGCTTATAATAATAATAATATTCTTTCATGCATATTATTTTTCCCTATTTTAGATACATTTACCATCTGGAAATCTTGTGTAGGCAGAGTTTGAGGATTTTGGACCAGAATTTCTAGCTCTTCCAGGCATATGCACATATAAAAATGGTCCAACATAGCCTGTGTGTCAAAGTACCCTCCTGTTTTTGCCTATTTATGGCCTGGAAATCTTTGTTTGAAATTTGGGAGTCCCTTTTATCAGGCATCATCTCCCACACTTAATCTGCCTTTGTGTTGAACCTCTTGCTTGAATAAGCAGTCTGGCTCAGGTTAAGCAGCATTTTCCAGGAGGGGGATGGACCTCAAATGTGATCAATAAAGGTCCTTATGGCATGGCTCTAGAAGAAGCCGTTGTGTTGGCAACATGGGAATGTGGCCCTTTGCAGGGAGGAAAAAGGGATGTAAGTGATGGAGTTCATTTGGAAGGGAAAAGTGTGAAGTAAATTGTCTAGGAGAGACTAAGGGAAAGTTTATCGACATCAAACTCTGCATCTCTGCTTTTGGTGAGTTCTCAGCAATATGATTTTTTACTAACACATCTCTTTCTTCCCACAATTAATCAGTTCCAATTTTCCTTCTCTACTGATTTGATTCAAGCAAACAGCAGCATCCGAAGTGCGTGTGTGGGAAATTCACAGCATCTGTCTTTAAAGTGACCTGCTTTTCTTTCTAAGCAATTTCTGTGCCCTATCCAGGCTTTGGAGGTTCTCTGCTGGATAATGTAAAATGACACTAACTGGGCTATTTATATCACTGCAGACTGACTACATGATGGGATAATTAGCAGCACTATATCTGCTGGAGTGAACGATAACATTGAACACATTTTTGTATAAAGCAACACAAACAACAATGCCTGCAGGTTAAACAGTACCTGAGCAGCTGATAGGCCTGCTGCACCATTATTTGCAGGAGGCAGAATCTACTGGCTTTAGTCATGCGGGAGTCAGAGTTGTAATGGTGGTTTTATTACCTCTGGCAGTGCTTGCCCTCTATGCAGGTAAACGATTTTTGCAAGCAAGTTTGCTTTGGGCAAATAAGGATATTCAAGATATTTTGCAAACTAGTTGTGTAGATTTGTAGATCTGCTGACTAAAATGGGACCCTTAGATGAAAAAGTCCAAGTTCTTGGCCATTCAGTCTCACACTGTTACTCCTGGATGGAGCCCCAAAATTTGCATTGTGTTTTGGCTTAGATGTCACTTCAGAAAACGCATGCAGTTTTGACCTGAAGCCATGAAAGTGTATCATCCATTTGGCCCACATTTAGGAAGAGAGGAAAGATTCTAGCTTTGCAGATAAGAGCCTTGGCTTCTTTTATGTATTAGTACAGACATAGCCGTGGAGAACAAGAACTTGTTATGTTGTGTTTCAGTATATTTCAATGGTTAATCACACTCCTTAAAAAATGTTTAATATGAATTTGCCCAATTTCAATTTCCATAAATTGTCTGTTATGCTTTTCTCTGCAAGATTAAAGGACCATTTTGTATATGCTATTTTCTCCCCAGGAAGGTTACTAATGCACTAATCATGGCTGTTTCAGTCTTCTTTGAGATAAGATCAAATTCTCTCCCTGTAAATATTTTTCTCCATCCCTTGAGCTATGTTTGTGTCTCCTCCCTGCACACCCTGTAGCTTTTCAACATCCTCTTTAAAATGTCAACACCAGAACTGGACATGCCATTCCAGTATGCAGGAAGCATTCCAGTATCAGGTGAACAGTGCCAGATGGGGAACTAAAATCATCTCTATCCTTCTCTGCAGTGCTTGCCTGCTGGATTATTCAAGGACTGAGTTTGTTCAGTCATCATATCACTCTGGTGAAGTATGCTGAGTTGTTCTTTTGTTGTGAACTATAAATATGACTCACTGGTTACCAGGGTTCAGTTCCTCCCTTTTTATCTTTATATCAGAAATACTGCATTTCCCTTAGCTAAGACACATTTTGTTTGGATGGATTAAACTTTCAAAGCAAAACCTGTGACTGTCCTTACTGACTTCTGTTCTCCATGCCACCTCTGATGAGGAACAATTCTATATTTACCTCCAGCTCACTAGTGATAACCCATAGCAAGATGGGCTAGGTACTCTACAGCTTAGGCTTGTAATTCCCTAGTTCTAATGCAGAGCTGTTTCATGTTTCAAGAAAAGACAAATGAAGTCTTATTTAACCTTGGTAAAGAATACCATTATGATTGCGAAAAGAAACAGGAGTGATGTGTAGGTGAAACATCCTGATAACGTTCCATGCTGTCAGCTAGTGTGAAATATGCCACCTCCACAACTAGAATTTATCCCATCTCCCAGCTTGCAGCTGCTTTATGTTAGCAAAGAGTCCTTCCACCAATTTATCTGGGTTCCATAAGCAAGTCCTTCTAAGATAAGACAAACTTTGACCTCAACTCTGTGAAGTGTCCATCAGGATACTGCCTTGCAAATTAGTCCTAGTTCAGTCCAATGAGTTTTGGCACAACAGTTCATTATCGATAGAAGAGAATAGATTTTTCAGAAAGTGGAAGCCAAATATCTATTTTTTTTTAATATCAAAGCTGCGCATGAGGGCAGTACTGAAAATCCTCTAGTGGCCTATAATAGCATGAAGATTAAAACGCTTTCTCTCACATGAAGCCATGGATTGCAAAGTGTTATCTTCTTGAACAAAGCTGCTGCCACAAAGGTAATGTCTTGCTGACTGTATTATGCAGAGCATAGGTGTCAAGCTTTAAGAGAGTCATTTAACAGAAGTTTTAGAGCACAAAGAAAAATATCTAAAGGATGCCATTTTCCAGCTAATTTACTCTCACTTTATGTGAAAGTGCTGCTGCAGTTTCCCTCCCCTAGGACAGGTCATGTCACTTTTGCTGCCTCAAGTAGCTGCTCAGGAAGTGAACTGGGCTTCCAGGTGGCATGGGGACGACCAAGGAAGTTCATCAGCTGTTCTAATATGAAGACTAGCAGACTATCCCAAGAAAACATCAGGGGCAGGTTCAGAGCAAAGAAAGGGAAGTATTGGTTTAAGTGTGCTGCTGAGCTATGCACCTCCTTGCTTCAGGATGTCTTAGACATGAAAAGGTTTCTATGAACTCAGAACATTACCCTATAAGTTATCAAAAGAAAAATCCATTGCAATCTGAGAAATACAAAGACCTTCCTCTGATACAGGAAATCCCTGTACCATGTGTTTGGAGAATAATCCAGGAAAATTGCATTGTAAATTTGCTCTGATCTTGAATTCTCCCCTTATGTATCTACAATTGGTAAGAACTGGAGGCAAGGTACAAGGTTACATGGGCCTTTTGCTGACCCAGTAAAGTTTATGTTATGTTTACCTTTTTACAGAGCTACGCTCATTCCCTAGGATACCAGAGCCAGTCTCTAATTGCATCTGCACAGTTTACTGGGATATCAGTATGAGGAAGGTGAAAGATTTGTTGGCCTGAATCAGCTAGAGACAAAATAAGCTCAAAGAAAAGCTCACTACACAGGAAACCAGACTTAGTATTGGCTGGTGGGAAGCAAGTGCTCTAGTAGCAAAGAAATAAGGGCTAGATGCAGTCATGATTTGGGATAGCAAAGGGGCAGCAGGAGAACAGGGCAGAGCAGTGCCACATGGAAGTGGTCCTCATCCCTAAGATATGACAGAGAGCACAAGCTGTGCTGGTTGTAGCTCCTGACAGGTTAGATGTAGCTCATGTCCGAATGAGGGAGTGGTGCAATGCTGACATCTGACTGAAAAGCACAAGCCATACCAAGTGGAAGGTGGGAGGGGGGAAAGTGGAAGAAAATTACATCACCCTAAAGGTTCTGCTCCCCCAGAAAATCAGCCTTAGATGGAATAGCATCATACAGAATAGCATCATACAGAAATATAGACCCACTTCCCTAGTTCAGAATGTCCTATTCTTGGCAGAAAAGAGAATTTCTGTATTTTTAGGTACCCTTCACTGAAGATTGTTGCATTTTCTTACTGCGATAACAAATGCCCACTTCCCCCCTTCAAAATTCCTTCCATCTATGCCTACGAATACATTCTGAAATGCCAAGCAAAAAAACCACCCTATTTTGCACCCCTCGAGGCAAAAGGAGGTTGACTGAAAAACTTCCCTATGAAAGCTTCTCCCCAGCTGTGGCCATTTACTAAATAGGAGAGTATTTGCAACTTAAGAGGCCACCAGGCAGGAAGATTAGCTTCTCAGTGGAAGACAGCACAACAGGTTAACTACACCCAGTTGTTCTGTTTGATTGCAAACCCTAGGTGATTGGTAGGATTCATGCTTCCTGGATAATACCAGTATTCTTGGGAATGAAACCCAGGTGTGCTGAGATTGAGTCAATGTTAAAAAGCAAGACATGTTGGGAGTTTAGAGTCTCTGATAAAAAGCTCCTGGTTATTGAATTCCAAAATAGCTTTGGTAGAATATAGGTTTAGGCCAAAATGAATTTGTATCACTTAATGCTGAAGTGCTATTGTGAGTCTTAGTAGCAATGCATAAATAAAGTCTTTGTTATTGACCTTATTAGGTAGTAAATATAGGCTTTCTGGCATGCCTCAGATGCATAGGTCTGCCTCTTGAAGGCATCTCTGTTCAATTTTTTTGCTAGGTCTAAAAGATCTGACTGTGTAACTCTATTTCTTGCTATGAAGCATTTACTGATAGGAAGGCTGCTTTTGAAGATAGGGTTCAATTCTGACTTTAAAAACCCTAATCAATCCAGGGGTCTTCAGGCTGATTCTGTTCTCAGTTATCTCTGTGGAAATTGAGTAGCTTTATCAAAACCAGCTGATAGTATAAGAGCAGAACTGTAGGCAGTGTATGCTCTGTGTAACTTTGTCTTCTAAATAACCTTCCTTGTGTTGCTATTAAATCACAATATTCCTTTTCAAAGAGTATCTGAAATCACTTTCCAAAGGAGTAGCCTAATTTAGAGTATTCTTCTTCTGATTTCTATTTTATTCAGTCTTGCAAATAAGTAAAAAATGGGAAAAATAACCTAAACATTCAGAAAGAAGGAAAACTAATTTTGTGAACATCAGACCTTCTCTCACCAATTCACAGATGGAAGAGGTGGGAGAAGAACATTTGTTCAGACTCTTAGTTTATGTTTTAGATTTGAAAGTCATGCCTTTACTCTGCAAAGTACTTGGGTTATGGATGATGGTAGAACAAATTCTGTTTTCTATTTCTAATCTTCTTGTCTGTGACTAACTTCACATTTTACCCTCTTTACCTGCCTGCCATAATTTCTGTCTGCCATATGAATGGGATTACAGATTCTAAACATTAAAGATCCAGCAGGATCGGGTTCTGAGATGTTTGGGAATTCTGAGCCAGTGAACTGTTTTACATGTGGCCTTTTAACATTAAAGAAATAAATTTAATTTTGAGGGTCTTTAATAGTGTTTGTTTTTTGAAATCAATTACTTTTCAGGAGTTTGGATTCAGAACAAGTAGACTTCTGAAATCTGGATTTTTTTTCTCTGTTGTTCAGGTTTCCTGCCATTGCTTTAAGCTGTTGCTTTCTGCAGAAAATGTGAGCAAAACTGCACAGTGCACCTTCTTAAGAGAGACTTTCCAGCTCAAACCCCTGCGCTAGGTCTTGGGGCCTCTGTTGTGCAAGAGATAAGAATCAATTAGAAGTTATTTCTTTAGTTCTTTAAGACATTATATGTTTGTGACGTAGAACTTCCAAATTTTTGTCCTTGATCTGAATACTCCTGTGAATTAACTAACTTTGGACAGGCTGTTAATAGTAAAACATTGTCAGTAATTCTTCCATTTCAAATGGGCAGAAAAACTTGCTTAAAGTACCTCCTATCTTGGAAAGCGTTTTCCCCTTCATAAACCTTGAAGTGCTACAGCAATGCTGGAGCTGTCTGCATACAGAAGCCTTCCTATCACTTATGTAAAACTCAGATTTCATATATCAAGGGCTTGTGTGAAAATTGCTTTGAGTGTTAATTGCCCAAATGATTCAGCTTTATAAGAGCCTCTCTTATGTACTCAAGTATGTCTCATAGCTCTCTGCTTGCCAAGCTCCAATATGGAGCCAGCTGTGCTCTGCTCCCAGATGTTTGAAGAAGATAATTTTGCCCATCATTTCAGCCCCCCTCCCAAAATCCTGAGAAATTTGTTTAATGAAGTCATTAACGCACAATAGCAGATTTTTTCATTTTTTCTGCTAAAAAAATACTCTCCCTAGAATGCCTGCAAGTTTGCCTTGGCTCATAATTACAGTAGCACATTGTCAGATTAACTGTGCTGCGGAGATAAAACAAAAGCCATCAGTTCTGCAAAATTAAGTCTCTGCCAATATAATTTAGAGAGGATCAGCTCCCTCTACTTTCAAAGATGCTGTTTGTTTGCTGTCTTTGAGGTCAATTTAATCCTCCAATTTACCTATTGCAACATGAATTGCTGTTGGAAACATAACTAAAATCATACCCAACCATACATCTTGGATACAGCTTTTTCAGAACTATTTCTTATCTGGAGCTAAGTTTGCAATCAGTTCATGGATCAGATCCTTGACCAATTTACATTACTCAGTTCTTTTAAAGTCAAAGTAGCTACACGGAAGTCAAGGGATCTTTGTTAACTTCTATCACCTGCCTGTGGGCTGAGCTAAAACCCTGAATCCAAACAACAAGAAACCATAGTCTCTTGCAGGGAGACACTGCCTGGACTTTGCCTGTCAATGTGCAAGTATAGAGAATTTCAAGGAGAGGTTTTCTTTGCTATATGGTGATAAAATATTTCTGAGCTCCACAGCTTGATCTTCACAGTGAGTGACTACAGTCAATTCCTGCTCCCATCTGACTCAGCTGTCAGAATTGATTCCTCTCAGACTATGTTGTAATTGAGTTCGAACAACCACAAATAGGTGCTGGGTTAATTAAGCCTGTCTTTGTGGCTAAGCTGTTCTTGAATCAGAAATATATAGCTGTATTTTCATAGTGCAGGTGCTAGGATTTATGGGCTCACTTTCCAAAGTTCCCAAGGTACTGTGGAAGAGCTCATCTGGCTTCCTGGGTCTGCATGTTTGTGCGTTAGCCCACCAGCACAGCACTTCTACCCCACAGATTGCTCTGGTCTTACAGCATCTGATCCAGCTGCTGTTCCAAGTTACAGACTCTGCTCAGCATCTGTAGCCTCTTTCAGATGCTGTTAAAGTTATTGAGAAGTCCATTTTCACTGGTGCAATCAGAGGTTATAAGACCCTCTGGAAAGTATTTTGTCTGTAGCTGATGGCCCTCACAAGCCGGCGGCAGATGTTGATGCGGAGATTATTGAGGTTGCATGCAGATCAGAGAGACCTGTGATAACAGAGCTGCTTGTAATAACTGTGGAATGAAGCAGCTGTTCTGAAACAGAGCCACAGTCACAGAAATGACTTACAGCCATGTAGGTCTGAGGTGACCAGAGTGACTTGAGATGCTTTTCCTCTTTTATGAAGCTAAGCAAGGCATTTGCTTGCATCTCTGTCAAATGATCCATCCAAAATTAGGACATACACATCTGGGGATACAAATCGTTCCCTGATCTTGTTCGCACTCAGGTTAATAGGTACAGTGGGGAGAAGTGTAACATTCATTGTACAGGTTTAGCAAAAGACATTATTGGTATTGGTATCTTGTCCTGTTAGCTGGAAGATAAAATTCTACAGTTTGCACGGTCATTTCAATCAGGTGATATGCAGTCAGGGTGTTGTTTTTAGTAAACATGTGAAATATATTGCTGTTTTCCTGAGCATCAATAGGAACCTAGAAAGCATAGGCAGAAACACACAGGCTGAAAGACTGGCCCTCTCCCAAGATATGGAGGTCTTTTTATTTCTGCTTTTTTTGCATTCAGGTCTTGCCTGTATGTAGAAAATTTGCTGTTTGGATTAAACTAGTTTAGTAAATTGGTCCAGCCACAGCAATCATGACATGACAATTCAATAGTCATGTAAATGCTATGCACCCAAACAGCTGCATATACCTTCTGGAGCAGAGGGCTATACATCTTTGGAAGGATTATTTTATCTTACCCCATGAGGAATTTCACCAACTAAGCTATATGGATGTGGGGGAAAAAAAAACAAAAAACAAACAAGTGCACTTTATTAAAGTTTCAGTGCAAATCTGGGCACAGTCAGAGGCCTTGCTTGTAGAACGAATGGAGTCTCTCATTTCTGTGTGTGCAGTTCCTCATAAACCCTATTACCTTCTTTGGCTGGGAATGCCAACTTGGCCAAGTCATCTGGGATCACTCACTTCATAGACTTCTTGGGCTGGCTACTTGTTTTTGTCTGGGATTTCTTTATAGATTTCCCTCATTCCACTGTCCTTAATTGGAAGGACATGAGGTCTCCTAACAATCCCACTTTGCTGAAAAATCAGTAGGTTTTATGGCCCTAAGCATTTAACAAGTGATGCCTTTAGAAAGTTGTTCACCTTGGCAAGGTTTCTTTTCTCCTTAGCTTTGCAATACTGACAGTGTATGTCACCTACTTTTAACTAACAGTGTTTTTTTCGTATGGGAAATATTTTTAATAGGAGTTCTGGCTCCCTGGTACTCCAGAAAACAGTAGAAAATTGACCCAAGGCTTAATTATTTAATTGTTAACTGTAAAGGGCAAAGCTTACTGCTCTGCTGGGGCATTGTTTTCGTGCTCCTTAACTCATGGAAGGCTTTGGCGCCCCTATGTTGTCTATATGATATTGTGCAGCTGAATGGAATCTTCTCAAAAATGATTTTCAAGCTGCTGTGGGACAAAATATTTATGCTAATTTCTTGTTGGGACAAATGGAACTAAAATTTGTGTTTTAACATAGGCTATTGAAAATGAATACTTGCTCAGTGTGTATTGTGCTCTGGTGGACAGAGACTTGCAGGAAGCCATTTGTATTTTTTACTTGCTATCTCACTGCATTCTTATATCAAAACTCTTGGTGTGTTAAGTGTTCCTGACCATCTAAGGATGTGAGAGGGGCACCAGTCTTTCTGGAACAATTTAGTTGCTTAGATAAATCTGGAGAAGCTTCTGCTTTTAGCTATAACAGTCAAACTCATTTCTCATGATGACCAATGGATTTTAAGGTACCAGCATGCATAACTGCAAAAGACATCTTCACTTTGTGTGGTAGTCAATAGAACACTAAATGCTATTGTTATGAATTGTTCAGCTTTACTTGAGATACAGTAGATTTTGGTTTACTTGCAGAATCCAAAGGGTTTTCTGGTTCTCTTCAGAACAGACTTTAGAAATTTTTAGGAAATCCAAAAGGAAATCTGAACTCAGCTTTGACTATGCCATAAAAATGATGCGAAGGTCTTACCAACATCACAGAAACCTAGTAGTAGCAATAGAATGTGTCATTACCCAAATGCATCCTCCTGCAGTGATGCTTTGATAGATGATGCTATAACTCTCTCAGGCTTTCTGGAAGAATATTGCCTGAGAGTTTAGGACGGACTAAAGAAATTCAGTCTTAAACTTGCATTCCCAGCAACAGGATGGAGAAGCCTATGCTGAAAAATGTGCCCATGTTTTTATGAAATAAAAATCAATGATATCTTCTTGCAAATACTCTGGATAGTAACCACAGAGATATATGTAAAATGTATAATTTTAAGAAACTATATGGTATTTTCTCAGAGATTTAATTTTCCCTAATAATACTAATAAAATGAAACAGATCCCTTGGAAGGTGTGAACTCCTGCCTAGACTCAGAGCTAGGCAGGGGAGGGAAATGAATGATTATATATATTTTCCCAGCTCCGCCTTAACCCATTGCATGTAGAGAGTAAGGGCAAGACCTGGGCAGGTATTGAACAAGAAAAATGACTATTAGATGAAATGACACAAACACATTCCACAAATGTTACTGCAGAGGAAAGATGAAACAAAAATACTACTTTAGTCTTTGTGCAATCTTAACAAGTTTTACTATACAGCACAGAACTGCTGGAAACAAAATAGTCTTAATGAATAATGACCTCTTAGTCATTTGTTTGGTTAAAAAAATTTTTTTCCTCAGACTGATTATTTATTTACTCTTGATTGCAGGGAGGAGAGAAATGTGAGGAGCATTAAGGGGTGAAATTCTGTCAGAAACAATTCAACTCTGGTCAGGAAATGGGTTTTTAGAAAATGTATTGTTGGCCCATGTTAAAACAATATTCTGGTAATGTTTTCTTTTAAATCTTCAATGTTTCCTTGCTTTGGGTAGGGGGTTCTGTGGGAATGTGACCTTCATTTCAGGACTATACCATGCTCTTCCTTACTGAAAAATCATAATTTGAGGGGTTTGACAAAACTGTTTTTTCAAGTTACAAGTTTTTTCGGAGGACACTCCCCCCCCCCCCCCCCCCCGAAGACTGGATCTATGCAAAGGTCAGTCAGAATATAGGAAGAAACTTCCTGATCTGACAACAGGAAAGGACAAGAACTGGACTGGGAGGGCTGGGACAAAATGAACAAATTGGAACAGGCTTTCAAAACCCATGTAATTTACACCTTGGAGTGGGACGATGAGTAAGTTGACCTGAACAGTCAGATAAAAAATTTAAAGTAATCTGGTACTGAAGTATTTGCTCTTCTACTTGGGCCTGTAATTCATTTTTCATTGTAGTCAATGGAGCTGCAAAGATGAGAAGTCTGGTTAAACTTAAAGGCAGCTGCCAGATGTTTTCTGGGGGTAGAAGGGAGGAGAGGAACTGAATGGGAAGACTGAGAAAAATAATTCTTAGGGTGGTGGGTAGAAGTCTGTATGACTAATTCTTGTGGCTTAACTTTTGGCATATGTCCAGCACTTTGCTGTTCAGGGGAATCAGCTTGTTCCTGATTCTATGTGGTGCCTTTCATTTTTCATTAGGGAAACTGCTTTCTTACGTCTCTGTGTCAGAAGCATCACTCATGTCATGAAAGAAGAAAGACTGTGAGAGTCCTGAGCTCCCTTCATGGAACAATGGTCTTTATCCCTTTCCCAGATAACTGAGAGATGTAATAATCTGTCCGATTCTTCCACTTCTGTATTGGTAGGTAAGTTGTGCTGCTGCTGAACAAAAGGGAATGGAGACATGTCAGCACAGTAGAAGAATTTCTGAGCACAAGGCTGTATTTATGCATAACATTACGGGGATATTAGAGAAGGTATGGAGAGCCCTGCGGGTCACACGTGCTTTCATGAAACAAAAATTTATGAATGGAAAGGAAAGCAGAAATTCACACTAAAGAATGGCAGAAAGTGTAATTTAATAGAAATGCAATACAAAATCTTACTTGAGTTAAATATGACTTACAGCAAGCTTTATTAAAATGCTATTGATCACTCTATTAGGTGTTAGAACGGATAAAGATGATTGTTCCCAGTAACTGAGAATATGGTGTTGAGTTGCATTTTATCCGCGTATCCATATGTCAAATTGAGAAGGACTTTCAAGTGAATCTGCTAGCAATCCTCCTGGGAGATTATATACTTTCTTTCCGAGATACTGGAAACTGAGAGACCACTCAAGACTTCCTGGTTGTTAACCAAACATCAGGAACTAGAAAACCTCTCTGCGTACAGCCCTAGCAAGACTGGCTGCAGAAGATTTGGGTGTTACTCCTTTCTTTTTTTTTAGCTGAAATAAAATGTTAATTGAAAGCCTTGCTGGGAAGCAGGTTCATCATTGCAAGGTTTGGACCTTTTTCTTAGCTGGTGCCGTCAGAGCATTCTGTACTGAGGTTCTCATTCCAGCACAGATGATAGAAGAGGTGTGAAGCGAATCATATATATGTGTAAGTTGTTGCTTCTGAATTAGCCATGGGCTGGTGGAAAATCCTGATGGGTGCACTTTAATTCTGTGACTTATATAATTTTTGAGAGTTGAATTATATAGTTATGTGGTGGCACATATTGCTGAACACTGTTATTTTCATGTATTTCCCTTTTCTGGTATTTTTTCTTTGCTCATTTCTTTGTTTCTGCTGTAAGCTTGTTGAACTAGTGGTCATCCATAAAGGATGAATTTGATCCCAACACTCTTTCATTAATTCATTTCATTAAATGCTGCAAATGACAACTTTAATTATAAAGTTATTTGCTTCTTCATATTTTAGCTTTTTTCCCAGTTCAAAATGTAGTAGATTTATTCCAGCAGTATATTAATAGCTTTGGTAAATAAAAACATCATAGTCAGCTTTAACATGCAATATCAGTAAGCTTTGAATACTCTGTGTTCTCTCTTCTGGTCATAGCAGTGCTGCCATTCAACCCATTCAAATAGACTTTAATACAGTATCTCAGATACTTCCCGTAATACGTACAGTTTGAAACAAAAGAAAAGGGTGTGAAAACATGAGACTGTGCTGAAAGATTAGCCCTTATAAAGACTTCTACCTTGATTAGAGTGTTTCTTTCTGAAATGGATGGGACTGTAATCTTTGCAGGAAGGATAAATACAGTCAATGAAATACATGTCCCACTGAATTTAGTGGGATTTTATCCCAGCTGCACAGGGAACAGTTGCATAGAATAAGGATTCCTTATTTCCAGGCACTGACAGTATTACCATCCTGAACTAGTGAAGGACCTCTACTACTACAAAGATTTCATTTCTTTCTAGTATAGTCAGAATTTTTACTCACCATCGATCCTTTTTCTTTGATACCTTTAGCTGCCTTTATCCACTACCTGAATTTCTAGACCTCAGATGTGTGTTCACTGCTTGTTCAGGAGTTCTTTATTTTTCTGTCTTATTTAAACTGTTGCTGTGATGCTTGTGCATTTTCTAAGCACACAAAGCTTTTTTATGTGCAGAACTGAGATTTTAGGAAATGTTATAAACAGCTCTTAATTCATTTAACATGGGTACTCTTTTGGTGTGTATTTACCAGCATTTTTTGATTGGACTGGCATATGCAAGGAATTCAAACATCTCATATAATTCAAAGAAATTTGATGTCAGCAGTTACCTTCAGCAAATACACTTTGATTTCTCCAAGCAGAAATATCTGTTTTGCTTGACACAAAACTGCTCTCCATCTCTATTGACATTTAACTGCCTTCTCTCCTTCTTTATCTTTTTACTGATTTACATCTTGTCTCAGCCTTTCCAGTATTCTGTGAGAAACCTTGCAGTCTTGGCAGTCCCTAGCTAGCATTTTTTTCCTACTTATCCTTCTATAAATGTTTCAGCACCTTTTCTGCATTCCCTGCTGAAAGCGAAGAGCCCTTTTTTTCTCCCTTCCTGCTGTTCCCCCAGTGATCCCTAGACTTGATTTAAATGAAAAATCAACATTGATGGTTCTGAGAGATCCTATGGTATTATTTTTAATAGTCCCTGGAAGTGATTTGGTCCTGTTTTTCTAAAAAGAAAATACATACATAGCTACTTTGACTAATAGCTGTTTAAATCCTTCCCAGGACTACATTAATGTGCAATGGCAGATTGGCCCCCAGGAACATCTGGAATGATATCGGCCAAGCCCTAGAAATAAAGGAGTACCAGATCCAAAAACGGGTAGTCAGATACGCTGTTGGGACTGACTGCTTCTGGACAGGATTACTCTGCTGAGCTGTACTGCTGCCACAGGAGCTGGCACTGGTAAGGCACCAGTTTTTATGTGCAGAGGAGGATAGCACAGGACTCCTCCAAAAATTAGAAGAAATACAGTTCCTGAGGTTAAGGCACAATGGTAGAATATTAAGTATTTGTAATCTGTTTTCAAGGCTTACTCAATGCTGACTAGAAGAGACAGTTTAAAAGCAGATTAATTTCCCTTTGCAATTTTTTTGAGTGAGAGAATCTGAAAGCTCCAAGGCCCCACTCTTAAAGCTCACCAACATCATCAGAAATATTACATTTAACTGTCATCATTTCCACAAATATTTTTAAAAATGTCCTGTGTTCCTACAATACCATATTAATCCTCTCCCTTCCAAGCCCAGCAAATATTGGTCAATTTGACGCAAAGTTTTCCTGTACATCTTTGAAAAATGACTTGGGCACAGAGGCCTGTGGTTCTCTATGCAAAGTGGTATTCAACAGGCATTCACAGAGCATTAGGGCATCAGGACAAAACTGATTTGCTTGAGAGATTGTCATTCTGCTCCCTTGTTTACTGAACACTAGGGGTTTATAGCACTAAGTTTAACTAGCTAGAGAGCTTGCAGTACTACTTTTAGCCCTGTTTTCCATGAAAACATGGCATATGTGATCGCTCTATAAATCAGTCTCCTCTGTTCAACTCACTGGTCAGTTTTGATCAAATCTGGCACAGAACTGGAGGTCTGAACCTCTTCTGTGAAAATTAGATCTTGACTGATGGAGAGGGACAAAGTTAGTGCCTCCACTGATTCAAAAAAAACCTGACCAAGCTTATCTTTTTATCCTGGATGCATTGCACTGCAGAGATACCGATTGACTGGACAGTCAGTGTATGCATCAGTCCAACTGCAGCACGTGTCCAGCTACCGGATGAAAAAAGTAAGGTGGCAAAGGAGGAGTGTGGGAGCAGCTGAAGACATCACGGTGGTGATGGGAGTGTGGTGATAGGGAGTGTGTGTGCAGGAGGCGTGGGGGCCCTGTGAAGGAAGTGCAACGGGGATGCCATGCAAAGGCATCTGAGGAGCCTGCCCAGGTAGCGGGGCAGGTGCTGTCGGGGAGACGGGTCACCTGAAAGCCGCAGGAGGACTGGGGATACAGCACTGGAGGCACCGAGATTAAAAGTCTGGTGGGGGGGGAAGAAACAGTTTCCTTAATCCTCCTGTTTGGGAAGGAAATTGTTAAAAATCAATTAATCATTGTTGATTTAAAAACTATGGCTGCCACCCAAGACATCTCAGTGTTGCACATAGTGTTTGTTTTAGCACAGCATGTGGCTTGCAGAAGGAGGTTTTGCTTATTAGCCGTAAAAGTTATAGGAAGTTTATAGTGCACTCTTTTACAGCTAAATTGAATGACTCGACACTAGAGTTATTGTATGAGTAAAAAATAGCAGGATCAGGCCATTAGAGCTCTGCCAGTCATTAGATGTCATGAGTTCTCTCCATTACAAAGCAAAATTTGTCCTGAAAAAGACAAATAAACAAAAAATCCTCATAAACCAGCTCTTCTCTCTGTTCAGTGTGCTTTAGTCATTTCTAAATTCGCAAAGTCCTGGAACCCAATGGGACACTGGAAAAAATAAACTAACTGAAACCATCGTTCTTTCCAGAGTCACCGCTCCTCAAACATTCAAAGTGGCTCATTACTAATTGGGAAGCTGTTGCTGCATGCTTGGACAGTTTGTTTGCCTAGATGAATAGGGAAAATGGGATAAAGAGATTTAATTAAGCTACTTAGAAGGGAAATAGTCAAAGCCCAGTAGCTGCATTCAGTTCAGATTTAGGGGAGGCAATAACACAAAGTCTGGGGCTGACTGAACTGGTAAGAATTGGCTGAGCTCCACTGAATTTATTTTATATCACCAGAAAATCTGGCCTCTATAGTTCAGATGTCATTAGTGAACATGACTTGTTTGGCTCTGGCCACACTATAATTAAAAAAAACCAATCAACCAAAAAAAAAAAAGAAAAGAGACATAGACGCAGGTTCTTCTGCCTCTGTTTAGGTATCTCATAGTTCTCTAATTCTAATCAGCAGGCTCATGTTGTAAAAACCAGAGAATTTCATGACTGAGGTGAGAGGAAGAAATTTATTGCCAATGTCCCTCACACATTGCTGTAAGTTGCCTTAGGACAACTTAGAAGGAAACTTGTTCCAGCCTGTCACCTGGATGGTATCAAATAAAACTCAATTAAGTAAATATTCTTCAACAGCCAAGCCTAGATCATGTGGGTCTGGTTATATGAAAGGGGACAGAAGATGTTGAAAGGCTAGCAGTCCTCTGTAGGTCCTACTAGCATTCAAGGAAAGTTTTTGGGTGTTCCTGTGCCTTGTGTGAGAGATATAACAGAGCTCAAGTCACCCCATTTACCCTCTAATCAGGGGAAATATTTATTTTTTTTATTCAACTGGAAGGTCAGGGATGAATCTTCAGTTTTACAAACTCAGTCTTACAGCTAAGATTAGTAAATTTCTGCCAAAACTTGTCTCAGAAAAATAAAGCCAGATTCCTTTTTCAAAAGTAGTAAAAACATTAAAATAGTAATGTATTTTAGAAGGAAATAATCAAGTGCATAATATCAAAATATATGAGCTCTGCTAGTGCTGGGTTATGTGCATTTTATACTTTACTAGACACAAAATATAATGTGCTTGTGCAACAATATATTATGAAAAAATACCTTAAGCATTTAGTAAATTTGGCACGATTTTGTTATTCTTTGGCTAAAATGCAAACACGCAGGATTAGCCAAAATTTAAGCTGTTGGGATTCTAAGGATAGTTCAGAGTCCACCTCCTGCAGGTACTGAGAAAAGACAGAGATTGTGATTGAACAGGCAAAAATATCCCATCTCTTCACCAACTCCACTTGGGTCCTCAGTGTCTTTTCTTGTTCAGATCTGTCTTCCCTGTAGCATTTATGTGGCCAGCATTGAATGGGATATGTTGGAGTCCAGGAGCTTTCCAAGTTTTTGGTGCCAAGAAGTGAGTATGCATGATCAGCAACAATGTCTTGAAAGCACAGTTGTAGGTGACTTTATATATATATATATATATATGTGTGTGTGTGTGTATATATATATATACACACACATATATAGATCAAAACACAGGAAAAAGCATATCAAGTTGAGCAGAGCTCATCAGTGTCCTATTTGTTATCACGTATTCCTCCTCTTCTATTTTCAGTAGTCCAGGGCACCATCACAGCTGGGGATGAACAGGTGCAGAGAACAATTATCCTATTTCCGGAGCTAATTGTGGGCTTAAATTAGGAAGACAGCTTACTGGGGTAAAGAAACTCATCTCCGTTGATTCTTAGGCAAGGAACAAAATCTTTTCATGTGACCCACCATGACTAATTTGTTTATTTATTTATATTAAAGCATTGGTAGTCGGTGTAATTCTCATATCTAGCACAATGCAAAGGATATATAGAGGCCATACAGAGGGAGATATCAATACAATCCAGTGGGATTCAGATGACCCTTAGAGTGGCATTTTGTGGTTGAATTTGTAAAAGATTTATTGGTATCTGCACCAGAACTGAATCCCCCCCCCACAAAAAAAAATTCAAAATCCTATTGGCAGATGTTCAAAAGAATTTTCCAATGCAAAATAAATAAATAAATACTCAGGCAAAAATATCTTACTTGAAAAAATCTAGCTGAGCTCCATTGTTTCAAAAGGCCTGTTCAAAACAAGATGCTTTACCTTTTAATATCTATCTATTTATACACGCATGCAGGGAACCTAACAACTAATTGGAATCAAATTTGTAAGTCTACTGACTATTATATCCTACACTATAAATTCCAACATTTTGCAATTCACAAGTTGCTGTGCAGAGCAAGTTAGAAATAAATCCTTCATTCTTAGATTTTCCATGTTTTTCAATAGTTTTATTTCTTTGAAGTGTCTTTGACTTTTATATATATAAAATTCAAAAAAATTCAAAAAGAAATGCCAATCTAAATCCCTCAAAAAACAAAACAAACTCCCCTGTGCCCATAAAATTGCACATTTAAGGGGAGGGGGGAGATATCTGGACTACAAAGTTGTTTTTCTTCCAGCTACCTCAGCTTTATCTAGTTTAATGTTTGTTCTGTGACCATTTGAAATTCAATTTCAGGTAGTTCTGTATAATATCAGCATAGGATGCATCATTAACTCTAAGAGGATGTTTTCCATTGGCATCTGCTATTTTCACCAAATGTCAAGGCTTGACATTTGCTATCATTATCTGGTTTTGGTGTATCACTCATACTGAGATTTTGTTTCTTCTTATCTGATATTGATTTCAACTGAGACCAGCTGTGTTGCTAATAAAATCAACGGGCAAGTATCTGGCATTCAGTTCTTCATGGGTGGAGAAAAAGAAACAACCCAATGTCAAAGAAAGAAAAGAGGTACTTTTCAATTAGGATGCTTGCCTCTGTCCTCATATTATCCCTCTCAGCACTTCTGTTGATGTAGTATTTCTGACTGATTCCCTTGGGGAAATCTTCATGGAAATCCTTGCCTCTCAGATGAAATATTCCTTTTTGCTCTCATCCACTGCTTCCTGGAGAGCAGGGTCATTTTTCAAAGCGGCATCTGCGCTTTCGGCAAACTCAGTTCCTTTTGCCTCATTGGTGTGGTAGGTGCCCTTATGTCTGTACATGTATCGGAGCATCACAACCAACAGGCAAATGAGGACAAACACCACTGCAGCAATCACACCTAGAGGAAAGGAACCAGTTTAATGCCTTGTCAGGAATAACACACTGCCTGTGTTTTACAGACAGGCAGCACAGCTTGAGCTATTCAATAGGTAAAAGTCCATGTACCATAAAATATTCACATGTTGTGAATTTCAGGGTCAGAACAGATTCCTGAAGAAACAGACTGCTGAGTTGATGCTGCCAAAACCAAGACTGGGTACAGATACTGCAGAAATGCAGGACAAATTCTTGCAAGCTTTCTTTCAATTAATGTCTGGATTCGGTTGAACTCATTGAAGCTACAAGTTCATTCCAAAATGAGGAGAAATAAGAGGACATAAAATAAAACCTGACACCTTTTTTTGCATCCTTCTGGTAATGTATACCCAGGGGAGTCTGCAGGTGACCTGATCCTGTCCCACAGAGTACACTCAATTTCAAGAGGAGGAGAGGGCACTGAATATTTCTTAGGAGACTTTCAACAAGTAGCAGGAGCCCTGCCATCTGCCTACAGCACTGCTCTGTATTTCCAAGCTGCCATATCATGCTGTGCTCTAATTAAGAAAGCCTAATTGTAATGAATGTGGAAGTGACACCTGGGAGGAGGAAGGGATTCTGGGTAGATCTTCTCTGTCTCCTGGCCTAAGCTAATTACAAGCAATGCGTTGACTGGACAAAATTTTTTGCAGGTAACCCAAATGTGCATACGACCAAACTGTGAATGGCAGCAGTCCTACCGAAGCAATGTAAAGCCAAGCTCTGGGGAAGGCTGTGCAGCAAACATTGTATATCCTCACTTCTCAGAGCCCGTTTCTTTCTTTCCTTTTCTACAGTGGAATGTGGAATTAAAGAAAAGACAGCTATCACTGACAAGTCCATATTTCAAAAATTAAGAGCTGTATCTCCTTTCTCTCAGATCAAATAGTTCATTTAGGAACCCTGAAAATGAAACATTTTGAATTTTAGTTATTCAACTTGTGTGATTTTTTTTTACACTTTTTGGATACAATGTGCTTATAAGCTTTCCTCTTTAACTGTGATTCTGTACATGTATATGAAATTGAGCTGCCTATATATTCACATGACTCCAGGAGCAAGGGGTTAAGGGAGCAAACCAAACATTAAAGAAATACACAATAAGAAGCACCAGAACAGCCAACACTGGGAAAGAGGACATTCCTGGGAAAATGCCATATGTGGAGCGTGAAGCTACTGTGAAGCTGCAATAGGTAGAAATTCATTTGACTAACTGTAGGCTTCTACCATACAGAAGGCTCCATCAGAGTTAGTTGCCCTGGGCTGCCTCAGTATTCAGTGGACTAGAGAGGGGATTCCTTTTATCCTGGAACTGAATGACTACATCTGGTCCGATGAATCGCTTCCTGGAAATGCCTACTGTTCTGCAGTGACAATGAGGGGAGTGTAGAGAATATTTTTCTTCTGTTCAAGACGTGGGGCAGGAGTGGATATCTCCAAAGCTTTAGATTTATCATCGGTAAACTGAGTGGGGATAAAATATTGGCATGAAAACAGGGACTTGGGCCCCTGTTAATCATCAGTAGGGTTAATAGAAATTATAACTCTATCTTATAAAATATGCCTGTAATGCTATCCCACAGATTTTATGGTGCCTGATTCTGGAAAGTGAAGTTACTGCTGGCAGAAATAAAATTGCTTATATAAAGAACTTGAGGTTTACAATAATAACATAGCTGTGATGGGGGCTTCATCAATTTTTAGGACCTCACTGGCATCCCTTGACACAAGAGGCTTTAATAGGCTTTAGATGTAGCACAATATTAATAAGCCTAAGGGACTAAGTACAAATCAATTTACCTGCTACTTGTTCATAGAAAGCTGAAATTAAAGTTACGGGAGATGGGACCTGAGGGAAATATAGCAGAACCTCACCAATTTGCACTAATGATTGGTATACCCCCTTGTGAATGACTGAAATTAGTGCGTTAGCATGGAAATGAACAAACACAATAAAAATAAAAAGACAGGGTTCTCTCCATGAACATAGCTTCGCTCATTTATTCTGACAACTGTATTTAGTTTAAATGCATGAGAGAACTTTAATAGAACACCAGGAAATGCACTGTGGTATATTCTGTAAAAATAAAGGGCCAGCTGGTATGAGCTAGCATAGTTCAAAACAATAAAGTTTTGCATTAGATGACAATCTTGGCCTAGTGAATGATAAGGAATATAAGAGGTTGACTTAGGTGTTCGGCCCTTAGATATTTTGCCCTAAAAGGGGGACTAGATAGGAGTGGTACTGCTCACGACATGGTTTATGCTCATTATCTCATCTTGTTATCTTGCCAATAGCCCCTCTGGGAGCAGATTTCCCACTGGCCTAATTAACTCTAATTGTGCTGCTCCTGTTGTCTTGTCAGCAAAGCAGGGGTTTTGTAAAATGCAAGCAACCAACCTGCTGTTTTAATTCTAATGGTGCATCTAAGTACGATCTGCTACTTACCTCCAATAACAGTCACATCTGCTCCAGCCGAAGAGCTCTCGATATCTCCATCTATAAATAGATCAGAACATACAAAAGTTAATTAAACAAAAAGGAGTTGGATCATATGTAGCAGCAGTGACTGTACTGATGGTGCTGTATTATTTTAACCTCTGAAACTCAGAACTTAAACAAGATCTCTCGTTAGCAAAAGACATTTATAAAACATCTCATTAGAATTGGCTGTACTGTAGCAGTTTTCTGTCACCATAACACTGGAAAATAAATAGCTAGCACATTATGCAAACTATCTTGGCCCTCAGGGAAACACCTACTATTTATTAGGAGCACTTACCTGTAACATCCTTCAGTGAATGATTAAATTAAGAGTGTTTGGGTAGTGTGATTATTCTCAGAAAGGCAGTTTTGGGGGGAAAAAATATTGGTGCCCATTTATATTCCTGTTTATGGCTCTTCAGAGTACTTTGGATCCTGATTTGACGCAAATTAATCTGGTTCCATTGATTTCAATTAGTATTTATTTATCTGCAATATCCATTTTTTAATCTTAGTATTTATTTTCTTTTAAATCCACATTTGGAATCAAGACAAGCCTGTTATGTGTGTGGTGTAAAACACAGCCCTTGCTTGGAGGAAGTCTGAATTTGCCCCTGATAAGTCAAATAACATTTTCCACTGGATTATAACTTCTAAAAAGAGATAATTTTGCAATTTAAAAGCAAAAGAGACCTACCTGACCAAGACCTTGTAAGAGATAAGAAATTGGTCTGAAAAGTTATGAGCTGCTGAAAGAGCAGTTAGAATAGAAATTACATTTTGACATTATTTATGGCACTTAAAAATATCCAAAACAACTAATGAAGAGCCAGAGCATTTTAGAGGTGCGGAGCAAAGAAAAAACCCCCAAACAGTGAGGATTTTTCTCTTCTGATTATCTGATATAGACCCTAAATGAAAGTAAATTTATATAGAACAACTTTCTTTACTAGCTTCTCTGTAGTTTATCAGGGTACAATTCTGATCTGGTTTCCAGCTCTGCATCTAATGCCATTGGCATCAGCCCACTTACTCCTGAATTATGTGGATGTCTGAGAAGGTGGTGAACTCTTGAAGTTTTCCATGTTGGGTTTATGACAGGAGACTCTCCTCACCTTGTTTATTATTGCACTGTTTATACAATTATAAGACCTACTGGTATCCTAATAAGGCAAATAGTTTTACGTAAGGTAATTTTTTCTGTTGATAAATACAGTGGATAGAAAAATTCTCTGGAAAAGGTATAAGGCTAATTCCAAGTCCTCCTATAAATTCTACGGTGGCACTATGGCTGATATCTGGCTCTTCACTTACTATATCAGTGATGGACGAGGCAAGGGCAAGACACTATCAGTAGCTTTCTCCTTACTCATGGCTGGTCTCTTATATCAGACTGCAATAACCTGACGAGAGCTGAGATTCAAAGGACCCCTCTCTTCCTGATCATGGGTGATACTTTTACTGAAGAGCAGAATTCCTTCCCCTCTCCCCCAGAGATCCTTCCTACATCTTCTTCCAGCTATACACTGATGGAAAGATTGAGCACGCCCTGTGCAATTTAAAAAATCTAATTATGTCTAGGTCCATTCAAAACCCATGTGCCTCAGAAAAGATTAATTCCTTCAAGGTCAAACTGTTCTATATTTCTTTATACACCAAATATACACTGCATGCCAAAAAAGAAAGCTCCTTTACAGCAATCAAAAACTTAAAGGTGTGAATTCTAAAGTGCTTCCCTAGCCACACAGCTTGCTTCCAAATATTAATTCCAGATCAAATCATCATCCCTTTAATTATAAAAAGGTATGTGAGTATCTCTCTACTCTTTTCTGTCACTCCCTGGTGCCTTTCAGATTCAGATAACAAGCAGGTGCTTTATCTCTAGTACTTGCCACAGAAATGCTTTTTAATGGTGGATTACAGTATCATCACTTTGCAGAAAAGTTTAATTTCAATACTGTACTTTCTAAGTTTTCAGAAGAATGATGCCCCAATCTTGAGCTATCCTGTAGTTGGCACTGTCCTGTTAAGTTGATAACGCTCTGCCATTCAGCAACCAGTTAGCACCATAATGTGGTATCAGTCACCACAGTTCTCATCTTACTGCAAGCAGGAGAGTCCAACTACTCCTTTGTGTCCACGTTTTACCATAGAATGGGCCTGTTATCTCTCTAGCTGGGGGTTGTTTCCTTTTGTTGTATCCTCTGGAGGCAACTAATAAGGAACTAGAATTCAGTAGGGAATTAGAAACTGGAGTTGCAGAGCTCTGCTCCTGTTTTACTCCTTGCACACACAAGGGTACGTCAAGACCAAGTCTAGTAAATTTGCAGCATGTTGAGAAAATGGCCTGAAAAGTGACTGAAGCAGCGTGCACAGGGAGAAGTACCAGGTGTCCTTTTTTGACAGAACGGACACTGCGTAATGGTACAGGGATCAATGAGAGGTAGTATCATTGCTCTAAGGGTACATTATTCTAATTAATATTTGAAATGATCAAGTGTTGGGGCTCCTGCAATATAACAGCACTGCACAGCTTTCTGTGCTGTCTGCCATGGGGTGGCCCAACCCCACTCACAGAAACTTTTTGCCCTGTTTTGTGCCTCTACAGGTCCCAGCCCCAAGATACGGTGCTGCTGGCCTGGCCTCTCTACTCCAGCCCTGGCGAGGAGGAAGAGCGTAAGGAAGGCTGCTTTCCAGCTGGCTGTGCTCCTCCCTCTTTCAAGCTGAGTAGGGTTGGTGCCTGCAGTGGGTGGATTGGTGGGGCTGAGGGGTGCTGGTGGAGCCAATGGAGGAGGGGGATCTGCTAGGAGAACATGTGTATTTGGGGTTAGAGATGGAGAGAGTGGAGAAGGTGGAGGGTGCCAGGACAGGGCAGTTACCACCAATGGTCAGAATTTCCCAATGATGTACTCCCCAGATCAGTTAAGGAGCAAGGATGATGGAAGGGAGAGAGACCCTCACTGCCTGTCTCCCACAGTCCTTGAAATTTCACTTTGTCCAAAAATAGCTGTGTGATACATAGGAATATCATGATATTTTGAGGTGGGGGAAAGGTATCAGTGGCATTCAAGATTTAAGCAGTATCACCCTTCATTAAACATAACTGAGGAAAATGTAAGGCATACACTCATGAAATGAGGCCATCTCCCTGGAATACGGATGAGAGATAACAGCCACCATCCAGCCAGGAACACACTTGGCCAAGAACCTCAGCATCTAGTCTCAAAACTTCAGCTGAGTCTGCATGAGAAATACATTGCATTATTGTAGGACGGAATTGTAATGTCCCCAGGTAGAAAAAGGCATCCATCGTATTGGAGGAATTTTTAGTTGAGCAATAGCTGTAAGCTTTGACCCTTCTTCATACCTTCTTCATTCTATTCATCTTAGTGTGCGGAGTACTCAAAGGACTGTGTTTCATTAATTGTCATTGCACCTGTTTTGGTTGTTTTCCTTTGTTTCAAGGACATCTTTTCTATTAATGTCTGCTAAATTATCCTGGCAAAACTTCCCCTCACTGTTAAACTGGCCCTTGTCCATAGCCACAATCTGGTCCTGAATGTGTTTAGGCAGTGTTGTTATTTAGTGCCATTGGTTACTATGACGTATAGAAATCAAAAATTGTGGGAACACTCTTGTTTTTCATGAAATCCCTGGCCATCCAAATGGGTTGACTAAATCAAGAATAGAACATACAAACCAAATCACCTGTCATTGAAAATTATGTTTCTAAAAGCCACAATTAAGGGGGGAAAAAATGTGCCTTTGTGTCATGACCTGAAATTCATCACGTTCCGGCTCTGCCCATTAACTTACAGATAAGGAATTTTGCAATAGAACAACAATTGCTACCTGTCTCATTCTCATCAATCAAATAATGTAGAGAAGATATTAGTCTCTGAAAGTCCCAGGAATGTTCCTGACTCTTAAATACTGCAGGCAAATCTCCTGAGTAGTTTTTCAAAGGTGAAAAGCCAGTAAAACTAGCTTCCATGTTAATGTAGCCAGTGGGGAGTTTTTCCTGCTAAATTTGTCAGTAAATTTTGTTCAACTGTCTCCTCCAGGCATGATTTTCCAATAAATCTTGACTTTTACTTATTTTGATAGTTTTTCTTTTTTAAACTGATCCCATTCCATTTTGGCTGAGGAACACTTCTTTGAAGAAAGAAGATCCAGCAGTGAAATGTTTATTTGAGGTTCAGAGAGCTTGTTTTGCTATACACTTCCCATGTGAGTTGTGACAGTTTCACTTGTTCATCTTTTGAATTTCAAATATAAACTGCTGAAACCCATGAGTCACTTCCCCCGGAAAATCATGACACTGGCTTTAAAATAAATAATATTAAAATTTTTTAATTTGCCATTTCTCTCACCCTTCAGATGCACTCAAGTCTCACTTTCCAGCTCTTCTCTACAGTACCAAAGAGAAAAATGTGCTTTGTAAATGAAAACTGAGGGTTTGGCATAATTTCATGACTGTAGGAAACAGATTTTATGACTCCAGGAAACACGCTTTTAAGGAAAATGCAAAGTATTATGAGAACCTTCATAAAGCTGCAAGACTTATCCGTGATCTACTTTAGAAGCATAACCATGTTAAGACATCCAAATTCATGAACCATTCAACTTATATGATGATGGGAAGGAGCGGTTTATTTTTGGGATATGTAGGTAGTCTCTCCCACCTAGCATAGAAAGCACAGATTTACGTTCCCGCCGTTTGTGGAAAACAATAACTCAATTTGCTTTGGGGGCTGCTGTCAGTGAAACAGGATAAATTTACAGAAAGGCTCAAGCTTGACCTCCTAATTTTCCAGGAATCATTTTTGCCTGCTAAATGAGCTTCCAGCACAAATCTAGTGCTTGCACACTTGGTAGTTTTGCAGTCAACACTATAATTAGCAATGTAAGTACCTATCTGTTTGCTTATTATGGATTTGCCTATGGAAAAGGTTAGAAAGAAAAGCTGTACCTTCCAAGGGGTCACCGTCTGGAACATTTGATGAGGAACACGTGAAAATCATCCTACAGGATAGATCTAACCTACTTGTCTGAACTACCAGATCTCTGCTGTGGACATCCACAGGGAGAACCTGATGGGATAATACAAACCTTACCTCAAGACTTCTCAGTGTATCTCTCTCATTTCTTAAGATAAAGCCCCAAAATAAAGTTGGAAAAGTGTTTACTGATAAGCAGTGTCAAATACAGAAATAAAAGACTGGGCTTACAGCTTATATAGTCATCAACCTCTTGCAGTTGTGGGTGATACTGCTGTTTTGGAGTGGGTGAGTCAAGCTGAGCGAGCATACAGATAACTATGTGTGATAAGCAGGTTTTACTACACAATTCGCAAGCCACTCAACACCAGTCAGGCAGTGCTGCTCCTGCTCCTGCCTTTCAGGATTTTCCTACCCACAAGTTTGCACTTTTCATTCATAGCAACTTAAGCCAACTCTTATCATGATGCTCCATTGCTGCCTGCTTGTGCTTATGATCTCAGAGGACTTGGCTGCTAAATTAAACTCAAGTGTGTCTCTAAGTGCTTTCTTGGGCAACCCATTTTCTCTCTTCATATGTCTGTTCATTGCATAAGTGCTTGAAATTCATAGATTACCCATCTGCGTGATGAGCTGAGCTCCTTAGAGCAGTGCTTTCCTTATTAGGGCTTTCCTAGGCATGCAAACTAGGAAACACACTGCAAGGTTTCACCTTTAATCAGCTCACCTAACCACCCCTTATGAAAAATAATGCCACTGGTGGCACTTCTCCAGGTGAGGAACTACCCAGTCTGAGTTAAGTGTCCACCGACACTCTGCTGAACCACTACAAATACTGACTATGTTATTGCAGCAAGTGGTGTGTAAGCAGTCCTCAGGCTGAAATGTGTCCTTAGAATGCATCTATTGCATGTTTTACTACCATCTATCCGTGGGCCTCCTGTGGACAAGGGACATATTCAAACTGAACTACATCCAGTTCATAATTCAGGCCAGAAACAAATGTAATTCAGAGAGGGATTGTGCTTCTTTTTTATTTTGCTTTCACACATTCATAGATTTGAAAGAGAGTTTCAGGTGTAACTTGAAGACTAACGATACACACTTTACTTAGCAATACTTCCAAAAAGTCTAGTAGATTATTGTCTATCTTCTTGGCTGTATCAATTGACCTAATACAAGATATTTTACAAACTTGGCTTTATTTAATAATGTCTTAATTTTAAAGGAAGACTCCCTCTTGATGTAAAGAATTTGAGTAGGGTTTAAAAAACATTCATCATTAATCTAATTGCTTCCACTGAAGACAATAGTAAGGTATTTGACTGAATTCAGTGCAACACTACAGATTTCTGAAAGTATTGAGATATATTCAGAGTCCTTTAGGAAATTTATGCAATTGTTAAAAACCCTTACTATAGTTTTTACTTAATTTTTTAATATTATATATACACTTTAATAAAATTATATATAATTTTAATATATTATAATTGTTCCTTTCCCAGGGGCTCTTTTTATTCTTCATATGCTTTTCTGCAGTCAGAAATTCAGCATTCCTTTTCATTCCAAAAGCAGGTCTTAATGTGTCCCTGTTGCCGACATTGATGCAAGACTTTCTTACCACATATTTAGTATTGAAGGACTAATGAAGTCTCAACATCTCCATTGTTTATGCAACTGTGGTATGTCCTGCTTGCCCTTTGGTTTATGTTTGTGCCTTGCCAACACATCGCATTCATGAGAAAATCATTAATCTATTAACCTTAGCATACTGATTTAATTTACAAGCTATAGTTAGAACTGATTCACTGCAGCTGCACGTGAAAAAATGAGTTGAACAAACTTGAAAACTTCATGTTAAAAATGTGTTAATTGTTTAAGCTGCTCTCTGGCCTGTGGTAGAGTATCTGTTGCATTGCACTGAGGTCTTTCTGGAGTTAAAAAAATGTCATTATCTATTTCAATATTTGGCAGTAAGTGGTAGCGCTCCACCAGAGCTGGCATCTCTTATCTTGAAGGGTCATCAGCCTGAACCCATCAATCTGACACATTCTGCTGAAAAACCCATCACTATCTCCCATTAGATACTGAAACACATCAAGGTTGCTCTTCCAAAATTAAGGGACAGTTTCTCATCTGTCAATCTGGACAAGAGACAGAATAATTTGGCTTCCATTTATATACTAAATTATCATAATGACAATAATGGTGGGATACAACACCAAACCACATGATCTTTTGAGTAAGTAAATGGCTGGTACTCCAAGTGTAAGGTAATTCATGTAGGTTAAAAATATCTACAAAATTAAAATACACTGGGCCCAATCCCCTTGCTATGCTAGCTAGTAAGTACTTTGTCATTAATTCTGAGAAGACAAAAATCCTCTCTGATGCAATTAAAATAAAGGTCTATGGAAGACTTTGGACACTTCTGCAATACAATATGGATAACAGGGCATTATCAAATTAGTTTAATTAGATCAAGGTTGCCACATAATTTCAGCAATTCACATTTGATTCTGGTTTATGCTGTCAGACTCTTACCCCTTTTGGACCATTCTGGAATGTTATAAAACAAATAAGACAAAATAAAATTTGCCAACATTTCAGGGAGTAATGACATCATCTATTTGGCTTCTCTTTCTTTTGTGAAGCTGAAATGCACTTGGTTCTTCATGGAAATCAGAGATGGAGAGATATGCTAAAAGTCAGTTTCCCCCAAAATAATGATATGCAGCTCCAAGAGGAAGAAAGGGGAAAATGTTCATGAAATTTGGGAAATTATTTTAGGTGAAAACTACAAAGGATTTTTTTTAAAACTGAACAGATACTGTTTTAAAGGTTATATAATCCAAACAAAAACATTTGAGTTAAATCAAACATTTCTGTTTATCCTGAAAAAGAATGTGCCCCCCCAACCATTCCTCTTTCAATTTGAACCAAATATTCTTTTTTTTTTTTTCCACTTGTATTTTCTAAAGACACACATTAAAGTAATTTAGCTCTGTAGTTTAGGTTGGCTGAATATCAACCACTGATTTTGATAGCAATTAAACTAAGTGCATCCAGTAAGAACATTAAAATGGCACTCCCTCTTTAGAAATACCACATATACTATAACCTTAAAGTGCCCATAGAGCAAAGTACTTGAGACAGTACTAATTCTAGGCACGCATGTCCCCTGCAGTGAAACATATTTAATGTGGCACAGGTATGTGAGTATGTACACTGAAAAATTAACAGAGAAATTCAGATGGGCTCTCTGCTGCTTGCAATACTGGGAAGAATGACAAGATTTCAGGCCAGGTAGAAGAAGCCCAGAGCAGGGGAGAAGTTGTGAAAGTAGCTGCCTCCGATGGCACTGGAGCTCTTTCACGAGCGGGCAATGAAGCTTGAAAAAGGATGCTATGGAAAACTTGTCTGTAGAGATGGAATGTAGGAAGCCACCAAGGTCCACCCAGTGGTTGTCTGGCTGCCCATGTATTGTGATAGGGTTTTCCTGTGTGCTCCTATGGGAAAGCTGCTTGAGGTCTGCAGAGCAAACACTGCCTTCTTACCACACAGAGGGTGTGTAAGACGTGTGGAACTGGAAGAGGGTCTAATCTCTTTCAAAAAATGCTGCATGTGGCAACTTGCTAGTTGCACCCTGTTTTGTCTGCCTGATGTTTAAACTCATATCTGTGCAAAGAGAGTTCCTCACATTTCCATGGAGATATGTTAATGTAACGAGGCCATCATTTACATCTTTCCCCCACAACTGTCAAAGTCGGCTCACACTCCAAATGTACAACATCTTGCTGGGGAAGATAAATTGACCTGTTATTGCTTCATTAAAGCAGGAGTGACAAATGGGTTATGAATCAATCCAGAAGGTACAGTCCATCATCAGGCAATCTTCCTGCATATGTCCTTCCTCCTCCCACCTTTTCCCTCTTCATCAGAAACAGAGCACTCCTTTTGAAGCCTTCTTAATATGGAAGGTTTTGAAAGAAATACTAAATATCCAGAGAATCTGCCAAACAATTTCTACCTGACTTTCCTCCAAAGGCAACAATTTGAAGCTCTTGTCATTCTTGCTGAGTCAAATCAGGATCAAAACAGCCATTTGCTTATCCATGGAGATCAAAGCAATCCACTGAATGGAAGAGTCACTGACTTAATTGATTAACCATTGCAAATGTTGCAAATGATCATAGGTAATCAAAGTAGCTGACTACAGAAATAGAAAAAGCCCATCTGATAATCTGTAACAGTACTTAACTTGTAAAATTCTTGAGAAACAATCCATGAAAAAGCACACCTCAGTGACCTAAACTTCTCATGTTAGAAACAGAAGCATAAAAATTTGAGCCAGAACCTTTCAGTGGAAAGTCAGAGGCCAAGAGGTCTTAGACAACATGTGGTGTATTGATAACTCCTTCCCAAACCCTGTCTAAATTGTTATATGCTCTAGCGAGATCATTTAACTGTTTAACTGCTTGTAATTATTCAACATGTTCTTTCAATTTGTACATAACAGTCTAAAAGCCTGAGTCCCAAATCTCAGTCTTTTAGACCACGCTAGCAGAAGATAAGATGATCTCTGCATTTCTTAATGTTGCTGTGCTTGATTTTATAACGTTAACAACTTCTTAACATTCAGGTTTCAGTTTTTGTTTGAAATACACCCTTTTCTGGATGTGGCATGATTCAAGACAAATACTGGTTAAAATTAGTCCCTCTGACTAAGACAGATTGAAATGTTTGTTAATTTCTCAGATACTCCCATCAAATATATTTGACAGCATTTTTAGGCTGATTTTCTACAGGAAGTTTAGGTGTCCCTGCTGTGTGCCTGACTGTCTATCCTTCTAACCTTTATAAGTTTTCACTCTATTATTCAGCTCCAACTGTGTTTAAAGGCAGAACAGGCAAAGATAAGCACTTCGCCTCAATTTTCATGAAAACTGTAGGCTGAAGAGAAAAGGGAGACCAGATTATTTCAGCAGTGAAGAAAAGGCAGCAAGAACTCAGCAATTATATGTTGTGTTGAGCAGCAGCCAGATCTCCAGTCATCATGTGCTTTCCGGTCATCATGCACATAGATCCAGAGGAGCTGCAGCAACTCACTGTTTCTTGCCCAGTAGTGAAGGTGCTGTGGGAGGGAGCCAGTGTTTGGTGGTAGCAGGATTTAGAGACATAAGTCCAAAAGAGTGTTTCAATGGTTCTGTTGCTTGCAGACAATTTGTTTTAATGAACATTGCCATGCAAGGAAAGAAACATGGCAGGTTTTTTTATTAAAGCTGATAAATATCTGTTTATAGTTCTGAGATGAAAAGGCTTGACCTTGTGCTTTAATTATAGGTGATGTAACCTAGAAATCCCCTGGAACCTAGTGAAAGCATGCAGTTACGTATAAGGATATTTTCCTGACAATTTGAAGAATTTAGTGCCAGCTTGCTCTCTTTAGAAAAGTATAACAACTTTTCTAACATAGGCAGGTTTCTTCCTTTTTCTCTCTTCCCCAACAGTGACATTTTTTAGCAAAGCAGTCCTACAGGTGATAACTCTTGGAAATAAGAGCTTTCTCTTCTCCGTCCCCTTCCTTATTTGATATGAATTGTATCCAACTACATCCAGCTCATATATCGGTTCTTGCCTAAGGCCCTGTCTACTAAGCGTTGCAAGTGGAAATGTCAGGATGTTTAGCATATGATCTTTAGGGACACGGAGTTCTTTCCCAGAGCAGTGATGAGGTTAATATTATTAATGGAGATATCTATAGTGGAAGCAATCTTCCAAATGTTTTAAATATTGAGCATATTAAGCAAAGAAAATAAGACATATTGAAACACCTTAGAAACTTGCAAGACAAATAATACCTTAGAGTAACAACCCTTCTCATTTTCCAAGGCTTCTGCAATAAATATGTGATTTCTTTTACATATCTTCTCCATTTAAAAATACAAAACAAAGCTTGCTTTATTATCTGAAAAGCATTCGCATATCAGTCCAAGCTGTCTGAATTGAGTTGAGCAATTTTAGCAAAACTTCTTTACCATCTATCATTCATCTGAACAATTCTAGTCAGATTGTGCAATAATTGTTAAAGAAAAAAAAGTCTTGCTTGTCTCTTATTTTTGGACAGTTATCTGGCATTATTTGACAAATAGCATATTGAACACATTAACAAAGCTGAACATAAAAATCCTGCATTGATGCCATATACTGAATGTTTTTTAGTGAGGTAATTTTATTGTTATGAGATTCATTAATAAGTCATTAGTAATGTTACTCTCTCATAATGAAAAGTGAACAGTACCATGTTGCTGGGGAGCTAACAACCATCTTGGTGAGATGTCTGACCACTAGAAGGGAGCCTAAGCGATCTACGCTGCCTCTGCAGATGCTGCAGAGAGGATACCCCTACTTGAAAGGAGATCCATTCAGCTCCACGAAGGTGTGATGAATCTTCGGGGAGGGGGTGGGAATTTCTTTTCCCGTCAACCAGATAGCAAATCTGGACTAGCTTAGATTAAAGGCCTAGGTTTCAGGAGTCTATAATTAAGGAAAATGAACACCGACCATAACTGTTGGTATTACGCAACCATCCTCTTTCAAAGATTGTGCTGAGGGCTTGGCCTTTCTGAAAGGTAGTCAGAGCCTTTTCACAGAGATCAATGTGCACTGATCAGTAGGGTTAGATCTCTCCAGCAGGTGCCAAAACTGTGTTTTACTTCTCTGCATTTGGCCTATGAAGTTACAGTCATGTTCATGGAAGAAACCTTATCTTGCCAAAATTAGATGCTAGTATATTCCTAACTAGAAAAGAACTCCCCTTAGTTTAGTCTCTTAATAATGAGTCCTTTTTGTGCTACTGCTCACATGCATATTTGCAGGTCTTGTACACTGGAGCGAATCAGTGGATACATATGCACTGACGTTGAAGAACAATGAACTAACTGTTTAAGGCTAGTATCCTTAAGGATTTGCATCCTTTGTCATTTAGCAATCCCAATCTACCCATGCAACAATAACCCCAGCTTGGATCAACAGTCCGTGATACCTCAGCTTTACATGATGCTCCAAGCACTGTGGCTACTCTAGCGCTTGGCACGTGTGCAATGCTGCTGCCAGACAGGAGAGGCTCCATGTGCCCTTCCTTGAATGGCTCTCTGTATCCAGATATTGACTTTCATACAACTTGCAGGACCACAATCACCTCTGAGGCTTCTGCTTCTCTTTCAAATTTGGTGGACATTGGTCAGTGGATCCAAAAATTATTGATGGGAATTGACAGATGGATGAACAGATGATGAAGCAGGCACATAGACACAAGGAATACGTAAGCTTCATTTCATTAGAAAACTGGTCTGAAAACAGAAGGAGCAGTGGGTGGAAGAACTTAGATAATATTCATATTTTGGTCACCAATTAAAAATGCCAGTTTTTGGGACCATTTCAAAACATGTAGACCATGTTTTTAGTGTTTTGAACAGCAAAACAAAGGCCAAAAGGACATTGTTGAGATTTTTTTTGCTCCTTTTTGGTCAAAATGCTGCATTTTAATAGTTTGGACTATATTTTAAACCTTTAAAGCCAGATTCAGCTTGGACAGCCCTGGCAATTTCAATGGAGGATTAATTTGCGTCATTAAGCAAAGAAATATGGTCTAATACTTTTCAATAGCAACAAACGCTTGCTCAGGCACTTCTCTGATCCGCATATTTTTGGCTTACTGTATTTAAAGCCTTTAGGCTGCTTCTTTCCTAAATGCACAAAACATGCATGCAGGAAGGATGAGAGTGAATTGTTGTGATTTGACCTGGCTGCCACATTACAGCTGAAAAGGGAAGTCTTGTTCCTAGCCCTTTTCCACTCAAGCTGATCCAGCAGAAAACCAGCCCACCAAAAAAAAAAGTGTGGGGGGGTATTTATTTATTGGCAGACTGATCCAAGTCACCATATGGTTTCACTGTCAGTCTATCTGTTAACAGGGAGGGGGCTGGCAAGGTGCAGACAGAGATGGTAAAAAGCAGGAATGCTCTTTTGGGGGGGGATGAATTACATTATAAATCTGCACCTGGAATAAACAGGTCTACACAAAGAGAAACAGAAGGGGGAACACAGCTGGATAATTTCTCACTAGGTCTCTCTGAACAGAAAGGAAAACTTTAGCTTTTCATATCCAAGTGACTCCTTTGAAATACAGAGGCTCCAGAAGGCCAGGGCAAAAGTTGAGAGTGTGGTATTCTCTGCATAAGCATATACATTGTAATGCACTAAGAAGTAAGGCCTCTCTCTCAGCTGTCTAAATAGGGACCCTAGGGCAGAGCTGTTACTCTGTGCCTCCCTCCCTGCCTGGAGGAATGTTGCTCTTCCACAGCTGAATCAGCCGTAATCATGCTTCGCAGCTGAATAGCTGCAATAATCATTGCTGTCCCATTTATACTAATATCAAAGCAGAACACCATTCCAACAGACAAAGTGAAATACCAAGTGGTATACATGCAAGGTGGGATTTGCAAAAGCACTCTTTGTTAGGCTGCCTCTCTTCCCTTTGAAGTCGGTGGCAAATCTCCCATGGATTCCAAGTGCACAGTTGGGCCAGTGGTGAAAGCTTTTAAATTCCCGCTTTTACAAATATTAGAAACAGGACAGAACCAAGGATTCATTGTCAAGATCATCAGATACAGCCTCTGTCTGCCCTCTCTTACTGCTTCTCAGATTAATGCACCAGTTGATGCTGCCTATCAGGACTGCAAAAATCTGCCTTCTCAAACAATCATGAGAGAGCTTACATATTTCTCAAAGCTCTTTCGTAACATTCCCAAACTATTTACCATTGCCTGCAGAGAAGTCTGCTTTGGAACAGTATCACGAGGTCAAGTTATCCCACTGAAACACCTATTAGTAAAAAGAGAACAAAAAAAAAAAAAAAAAAGAGCAAACCAATAGCACCAGCACAGCCCTGGAAAATATGAAGTCATAAGCAGAGTTCAGCCAGAGCAGACTCCCGTTAAACCTTGTTTAAGAGCCAAGTTCCACCCTGAGATATGTGTGAACCGCAGTTTATTTCAGAGGGAGCTGTGCTGTACTTCATGTTAGGGCAAGGTTCGGACACAAGTATGTATCTGTTACAAGTCAGAGACGAGTAAAGCCCACATCCCTTTTACATTTTTTGGTTCCCTCTGCGTAGAAAGAACAGAAACCTGAAGGAAGTGGATAAAACAGCCGATACTTTCACAGGGCTTCTCTGTCAACTTTAATTCCCTCCTCCATCAGACCTGAATGCCTGTGTTTCTAAATCCACTAAACTACTTTCATGATATTCAGTAGACTTTCCCTGTCCCCCAGCACCACCCCATGAGAGTTAAGCACACAGACAGACGCTAATAAGGCTTGTCTTTCTAATTGCTTTGCTCTTGGGAGTCCCTTTATGAGAGAGTTAGCAAGAACTGGGGATATGTGCATGCTTTGTAAAGCAAGGGACATATGCAGTAGCCTGGCATTACTGCCCTGAAGCTTTCCACCAAACATTTTTTTGTGACAGCTAGGAGCTCCACTGAATGACAAGGGAGGAAGGAGTGGCAGAGACTTTCCCCATTCTTCTCACCCTCTTGCATTCCCAGACAGGGGCTAGGCATGACGGCAACCTTTGTGCTGTGCTGAACTGCATGGATTGCTTCAGGCAACAGCCTTTTGCGTTGCTGGGGCTGGCTACTGCTGCACAGTTGGCTGTTACAGAGGAGGAGTGGATAAAGTAATGGCCACATTTCTGTATGGCTCCTGGAGGCACTGTGGTTACCTGAGGGAACAAGGCAGAGGGGATGCCTTGCTCCCTGACACAAGCTCCTTGTCACAGGCTGTGCCTTCAGCAATGCTCCGCTCCCAAGGCTGAATTCCTTCAATTTTAAGTTAAAAGAGCTCATTCAAGAGGAGGGCAGAGGGGGAGGTAAGGCTCAGTCCTGCCAAATATTGAGTCTGGATGTGAGCAGAAGCTTAAGTTATATCATATAAGGAATTCTGGTAAATGCAAAGGCCTTTATATCTGAAGGACCCCCTTAGGCACTAACTACTGCTAAAATACTAACTCTGGCTCAAGTAATTCCTGTGCCTCAGATCCCCAGATGCTTGCCCTGTGCTTCTCCTTTCCCTTAGGCATCTGCTTCTGGCTCTAATGTGGAAGATGGACCTATAGCTCCATGCTTATGTTCTAACACCACTTTCATGGGTAGAGCTGAACAGGTATTTAAGTCCTGGTCAGGTAAGAATGACCAGGACCATCAGGATCAAACCTGTCTTGGAAAGCACTTTTCACAGATATTGTAGTAGACCTGAAGAAATGGCAGTGTCCCTGAGAAAGAGAGTACCTTTTCCTCAATGCTGGTGTGACCTAACAGCCAGCTGATGAGGGCCAAGGGAAATACAGGTGCAGGTTTGGTAATGGCAGAAAATGGCTTGATGGGCAATGGCAGTGAAACAAAGGAGCTGGACAGGAGAAATAGGTGTCAAATCACATTACATAGAAGACAGATTGGAAACAACACAGAAAGGATGGGGAATGTGAAAGAGGAGGAATTCTTTTCCCCGATTTCCTGAGGTCTGTAGCAAGGCAGAGTAGAGGCTGAGGGACCTATTTTTTCTCCCCTTGTTGCCTTAAGATAGTGGGTGATTCCATCCCTCACAGGCAGCAGGCCCCAAAGGGAGTTGATCCAGCAAGACCTTTGAGGGCTGCATGATGTTGTATCAAGGATGAAGTCATTGGCTCCTTTGAAAGGCATCTCCACAGCCCAGACAGATCAAGGCCACCCTACTTACAGAAAGAGGACGTGGATAAGCTGCCCTCCCTGTCTTTCACTGTGGATGCTTTGGAGAGCTGTATTCATCCTGATTCCTTTGAGATATTCTGCTTGGCACTGGGAAGAGACCTCAGACACAGCCAAGCAGAGCACCTGGGCAAGGGGCTGGGGGGAGAGGGGGGCCTGGACATGATAGAGAGATGGGAACATCCAGTCAGGGATGAGAGGATATGCAGGCAGACTTCCCTCTCATCCCTGATCTGCAAAGGCACCCTGGCATGTATAACCATCTGTGATTGCGGAGCTGTTATGTACCACGGCAACTATTGCAGCCCTGAGGCCTCCTACATCTCTTGTTAGAAGAACTGATCAAAAGCCTTTCCTTCAAGAGCAGCAGGATGCATGCTGTAGGTGCCCAGAGAGACGATGCATCCTCAGCCACAGCTGGAGTGCCGTGGTTCTGTGCCTGCCATGGGACTAATTTTGCATCCCTCTCTGTATCTCTCCCCAAAAGGATTGTGCTAGTCTTTAGTACGAGTTACAGTCTTTATTCTATGATCACCTGATCATTTTTATGAAAGAAATTCCTTGTTGTTGCAGGACATGGGGGCATTACTGACAGTCTTGATCTCTCTTGCTTTCTTCCAGTGGCACACAATTGCTTCCGCTGCTTTTGTTTGCTTGTGCTAAAAGTGTTGGAGGTAGAGAAGGCAAAGAGAGAAGGGAGGCCAGTGTATTGTGGATAACAGCACTTTCTTCTAGCAAATGGACACTTGCTTGCAGCTTGTGAAGACAAAACCTGAGCTAGGTCCTTTGGCTACTGTTAATGATGCACCCACAACAACGTAGTTTCATCTCCTGATCACACAGCAGACATCTTCAAAGCAGACAAATGGGATAAGAAAAGATGTCACAGCAGTGGGGTCTCAGCCTCTGCTGAATATGGGAATTTCTCCTTTCCCATTTCATTGCTACAAGTTTTTATTCCTTAGGTCTCATGGCCTTGAAGGGCATCCCTGAATATGACTGCCTCCTCTTTATGCTTTGGTGTTCCAGTTTCCAAAAATTGTATTTGATGAGGAAAATATGCCCCTCTCCTCTGTAATGAATAACAGACGTGATTTTAATTACAGGACATGTACTCCTCCCTGCCATTTATTGCTGCAATTTCACATCTGACAAAAATAGGTACCCAGTCCTTCAAAAGGCAGCAGCTTGCACTTCCCCCGTGTGCCTTTACAGTTGGTCACCTCCAGCAGCTGCTGGCCTCTGCAAGGACCCAGGGCTCAGCTGCACCACATTTGAAAAGAAGGGAGATCTACTCAGTGATTCAGTAGTACACAGATCACTTAAAAATGGCACAGTGAAAGCAGGAATGTGGAGTTCATGCTCCCATCTGCTTTGCTACCAGACTCTGGAGAAAACAGGACACAGGATACACTTCCTGCCTAGGGAGCACTCTTAACAGGACAGAAGGCATGACCTTTTCCTTAACGGAAATGCAAGTCATGAAGAAGAGTAGGGGGAAAACATCCACTGCCTTAGGCTGCATTTTATCTTAAAAGCAGTGCCATGCAGTGGTACTTCCTCTTGCTTTCTCACCCAGTGTTTAAAGCTGTTGTTTACTTTTTTAGGAAAGACACTTTTAAAACAAGCAGCTTCATCTATTTCTACCACACTATTCTTGCTCCAGTCAGTCATGAACCTTCTGACACAAGTCAGATGTTATTGAAATGAAAGGTTTCATTCATCCCAAGTGAAGGCAATCAGCAGAGGTAACCCAAGAGAAGGGCTTGGCTCATGCTGTTTCCAGCTCACAAACAGTTATGTCCTCAAGATGCAGAGATTAAGCATCTCACAAAGAGCGTAGGAGGAGGAAGAAGAGTCTTTGTCTGAGATTCACAGATTTTAATGGATTCCAGAAGGGGAAATATTTTACCAAAGAGTGATAGCAAAGTTCAGGAGAAATGCAAAAGCATTTATCTCCATAGTCGCATTCCTGCCTGCCAAAGGCGGGAGGGGTGATTTACTCCCCCTTGGTACAAGGAGTCCCTTATGGATCATTAATCCACAGGGAGAATAAGCTCAGGAGCCACAGACATCTTTTCTTAATGTGCAAGCACCTTGAATATGCTGGAAGTATTCTTCTTCGGGAGCATACAGAATCAGTTTATCTTTGTTTGCTCCCCTCCTCCTCCCCTTCCCCCCCGCCTTCAATGCTGGCTCCCACAAGAGCTCTAGTTACCACTGATAAATCATTTTGCCTTCATTAAAATCTGTGCTGGTAGAAGATGAGCCTGCCTCAAGATAAATCAAGGCATTCGAAGTAGACTAATATTAAAAAGTGAAGATCTGCAATCAGCAAATTCTGATCCAAAGTCCAATGAAATCAATACGAGTAATCTCAGATTCCAGGGTATAATTATCTCAGTGCCATTGGTTTCGGCAATGCAATGATAACTTGTGAGTAAGGTTGTGAGAATCTCTGCACAAACCTGAAGGAGACAGAAACAGACAAATATTTATTTACATGCCAGGCCCTCAGGTGATGAAACTGTATGTTTTCAGCAAGACCTGATCAGAGAACATGTACCAAAAGTTATGGTAGGAAACAGGGCACATGTGATGGACACCTCTTGTTATCATCCTCTGATTTCTTGACAGGTAAGAAAAAGAAAAATGGGTCATCCAGTTTTTTATACATGCACTGGTCAAAATGGAACTTCTGAAATATCATTAAGAACTCATACAAGAAAAGGAAACAAAAAAGGCTTAGTATTTTGCTGTTCTACCTTACTTCCTATTTCTTGTCTCCTTTGGACTTTCCGAAACCACCTGAAAATAGTTCTACAATGCATCAGTTGCTAAGAGGAACCTTAAGGTCTGGTTATCTCCATTCACAGTATGCAGACATTTACAAAACGCCACTAGTCTGTAATGGACGGCATTTCATCCTCCACTTTGGCAAAATTTACCTGCAAAAAACGTAAGGCAGCAGAGAGCTTTGTTGCTGTATTCAAATCTCCCAAGAACCCCTCACTCTATGCCCAGGTTTACTAGGTTCCACATAAGTCTGGTAAAGCCACATCCTCATTGCTGAAAATGACTTACAAGATAGGAAATGCGGTTTAGAAAAAAATCTGAAGCTGAGTGGTTTCCTTGGGTTTTATGTTCCCTTATGTGAGCGTGTGCATGTGTGCACAGCATCCCTTATTCTGGCTCTTTGTCACACATTGTGCCACAGAGTTAGGTTTTGGCAAGTTGAAAATTGTGAAGATTAGAACAATCATGTTTACATGTATTATCACCTGCTACTTCATTTCTTTCATGGTGCTTAAATGTTCAGACCAGTGATTTTGAAACATGCTACCTTTAATGCACTTAAAAACTCTGCTGGATATCCAGTTTGCTTTGATCTCCACAGTCTAGAGACTATCTCAGAGAATACAAATGAGTATGTTTAGGGGAAAAACATTTTCAAGGAGAAAACCCTAAAATGCTTCCAGCTCAACATGCTTTGCCAGATGATGTCATACTGAAGGTTGTTTTTACATTTTATCTTTATACTTCAGGAGGCCTCAATCTCTGTCTAGAATGAGCAACCTGATGAGGTGACTTGTGAAGATGAAAGTGGTCAGTGCTACCTGTAATGAGCACTGAACTGGCAAGTAATTTGTTGGTGATTTTTGTTTAGAGAGGAGATAGAAGGTGAGATGATTTCTGTCCTGAGAAATTTACAGAATAATCTCAGCAAAACAAAAAAGGTACATTTCTACAAGGGAGAAGATGATTGGATTTTGTTGAGAGGGAATGGGAAGGATGTCGGTGGAAGAATGGTGAGAGCTTGTTATTAATGAGAAGGAAGGAGACATTCAGTGGAAAGCTCGTAACACAGAAAGACAGAGCGAGCCCAGGCTATGAGCAAACCAGCTCCCTTCTGGGCAAGCCTGTCTGTCTCATCTCTCACCACAGGAAGTCACCATAGATCACTGGCTTTGTGGTTATGACTTGGGGTGGGAGGTGGGGAGACTTTTATCTCATGGTGTGTGTATATCACTGGAAAGCTCACTTTCTTAAAGGGTGAAATAACTTCAAATTCTCCCATTCACTCCACTGTTCTTCATTACTGGGGCAGGGATAGGACGAGTAACGGGAGAAAGTGACTCAGTGCTCAGAGCATAGTGAGTGATTATGAAAAGGAACGTGAAAAACATGACTCCCTTTTTTCCCAAAGCAAAGGGAAAGTTGGAAAGGAAGTATGGCTCTGAATGAAAGATTTTTTTTTCCTCGGTCTGCTCTGCTCAACTCTTTATGCAGGTTTTCCTGTAAAGTTCCTGTGCATCCTCCTTGTTACCACCAAGGGCTGAATTACTACTAGGAACTGTAGATCAGGCTTGGTTTGTTCTTTAAAATAAAAAAAAATCCTGCTGAGTTCACTGAAGGGAAAATTAGCTTTGTGTGCAACAGAGACTCCAAAAAAGCAAACTCTGATGACGTTATCATGGAAATTCAAGGGAGATGGACAATAATAAACTCTCCCAATCATGGGATCCAGAATGTAAAAAAAGTGTCCCAGGTTGTAAATAAAAATTCCTGTGTGATGACAGGAAAGATCTGGAGAGGGGGAGGTGCTGTTTCATAGCAATCTGCAAAGATGAGAGAGCAAAGAGAAACCAATGGAGAACAGAACAGGGATGGAGACAGAAGAGGGGGCAACCTCCAGAGGAAACAAGGCTCCAGCTAGAGGCTGACAAGGGAAGATTTATGTCTTCCTTGCCTGTGGTTACAGCTTCTCTTCCTTCCCCCTGCCAGGACCTGTGGAACATCCTTGAAAGAAGGGAGGAAATGGCATTTAATAACTGGGACCAGCCCATCTTTCCTTTGCTGAGATACAAGCACTTACCTGCAGCCTGAGAAAGGGACTGGCACTAAAGAATAGGAGCTGCAGAGGATATCTGCGAGCTGAGCTGACCAGACAACCTTAGAGGGCAGGTGTGCAAAGGAAATAATGATCAGAGACTGGTCCACCCTGTGACAGAATCTTTGCATCAGGGATACATCAAGAAATTCATGCTCAATGGCACTTGAATGAGCTATCTTATAGTCAGAACAAAATCTCTGCTAGCTAGTGAGCTCTGGTTTGTAAAGTGCTTCCTTAATGCCTCAGGAAGTAACAGAAACCCCTGAAAACATTTAGATTTCATTAGAAATTGCTAAATTTCTGAGCCTAATAGATGCTAAGAAAAGCTTGAAAAATGGAATTCAGTGATATACACATACAGACCCCAGAAGACAGAAATAAAATATAAAAATCATTTCAAAGCTACTCAGTATTTTCAAAAACTTACACATGATGCCTGAATTCTTGGATGACATAACTTTTATGTTAACTCTTCACAATTCACTAGAAATACTTTTTTTCTACTTATTCACACACATGCCTCTTTAATCACCTGTTACAAAGCGATTTGTGGGCTGTTTGCTTTAACTGAGGAGTATTTGCTTTAGCTGAAGTTGGTCACCAGGATCTGCTTTTTCATCCCATTTTAAATGACTGAAATTTTTGAAATATCCAATTAGCAGATGAGGAATCTCTCATTTTCATGTAAATAAGGATGCTTGTTTATAGAAAACAAACTTATCTGTGTTGGGTACAGAGAATAAATCTCGCTTACATAGAAGGATCCTGTAGTAACAATTCTGTGAAAGCTGTTCCAATATAAATTCATTTTTCCAATATCTCTTTGAGGTTTTCACAGAACTACAGAATAAAGCTAAACTGATTCTTCAGTGAGTATTCCACTTCCAAAGTAGGGTAGTTATTTTGTAAAGAAGCTCCTTTTATTTTGGCATGAGCATGTTAAAATTATCAGTTTTTCTAGAAAACTGTCCAGGAAGGGGTATTCTGAAGAGATACACCTGTCAAATTCTCCCAGCACAGCGAGGCTCCTGAAGGAATGCACTCCTCACTGAAACACCGGGCTGCCTGAAGTTTAAACCTGCACCATTCACACCCCCAAGAACTGTACAGCCTTGGCCTTTTCTAAACCATGGTTCTGCCCTTTTAAATTGCTTGGTCCATATGGAACCTGTATTTCCTCTTCATTTCTTAAATCATTTTCATTGCTTTTCTCTGAATCTTTGCCTACTGGGACATGGGCCCTATAATAGTGGCCAAGATGGATTTAGGCACTATTGTGATGGTTAAATTAAAAACAGGGAGTGATTCAGTGTCTATACCATCTAGAGCTGCCAGGCCCTGGCCTTATCTAGTCAATGGACAGACACCTGAATTTGGTGTCTGCAAGAGATACTTTGAAGATAGGCCCTCTAGCTGAGGTTTTACTGTATCGTATAAAAAGGATATTTTGTAATATTTTCCAGCTCCTTATATATAGCCCAAGCTATCTTCTTGCTTTCTTTCTTGTTACTGAGTTTATGCCTCTGCTAAGCCTTCAAAAACTTGGTCATTTTGTGCTATTTTTGAAGGCATCTATAATATAAAAGGGGAAAGATGAGTTTATGGGTATTGGTCTCTGAATAGAGATGCAGTCAGGGTAATAACATTCTCCACCAACAGAAGTCTGAGTAGTGAAGAAGTATATACATAGGGAAAAGGGGTGTATGTGTGCATATATACCTGTGTGTATATATGTATGTATGTATGTATCTATCTATCTATACACACTATATATAATATGCATTTATATATATATAAGTAATCAAATGTATTTGGTAGGTTTGCTGTTACAAAAACTCCCTCTGTTTCCAAATCTAAACACCCACACTTATGTATAGACTTTGTGTCTGATTCTGCACTGCTTGTCACACATGCTCTTCATAATGTGAACCGCTTCATAAAACAAGACATTTTAAACATGCAGTCCCCAGTAAAACAGTCATTTATCACTCATGATGACATGGAGCTGTCTCAGGGTGTGTTCAAAAGCCCCCCTGCAACTTACTGATAAAAAGCTTAACTCCATTTCAGGGCTTATCTGAAGAAGAAAGGTACGCCCTGATGAAATAACTGAGTTTTTTTTTTTTTTCCTAACATAAAAAAAGAGAGGGAGAGAGAAGGGAAAAATCACTTTAAAACTTAAATGCAGCAGAACAAGTTTAACCCATTGAGATTTTAAGTGAAGTTTTCTGCTTCATCAGGAAGAACCCTGTGGTGAAACATATGTCAGAAGAGAAGAAGGTATGAGAAGCTGGCCTCCTCTGCAGATGAGAAGATTAATTAAGAGGAAAATCACTTAGCCAGATGTCTCATTGGTGAAACTACACGTGCAAGGTACATCTGCAGTAAGAGAGCAGCCTAGTATAGATAGTGTGCTTGATTTCCATGCCAACATGGGAGAGAGAAATCTGAAGTGAATTAGATCATGCTGACTCTTGGAGAAACTGAGGAGTAGGGATCTTATTTCAGCTACAAATTATGAGCTGCATGCCTGTTGTTATTATGTTGCAGTATCGTTACTGGATGTAGTTGAGTTATGGGTTAGAAATAAATTATCCAGAAAATACAGTTCTTTTTTCTTTTCTTATTCATAAATTGTTGGCAAACCAAACCTGATTTCTCCAAGTGCCACTTTTATTCACTTGCCAAGTAGTTTTTCAGAACACTTAGCAGTTGGTGTTTTTTTCATGAGCTCATTACTGGGGATAATACTGTCAAATTCATTTGACTTAGGAACTTAAGTCTTTCAAAAGCGAGTAGAACACAGTCAGTTTGCTGTCCAAATACCTGCCCAACTAAGGTGCTTATGTATTCTTATTGCTGCAGCATCTGGGCATCTCGCAATTTTTCATGTACTTCCTATCACAACTCAGATATGAAGCAAAAAATTTAAATCAAGATCCTACTAGTGCCAAACACCATACTTAAAAGTTTGCTGATCTTTCCATGAGAAGCAAGTAAGCCAGTTGCTCAATGACCTCTCAGTTATTTTTTTACAAAGCATACCTTAAAAAAATTAAACAGTGGGAGGCAAAGAGCCGTTGTCTCACTGGATCTACTGGAATCGATACTAATTCTTACCTCCTGGCTGCTATAAGCAACTTCCTATAGCCAAAAGCTGCCTCTCCAGCTGGGGCTCTGGAAATCAGTCATTTCTCTCCTACCTGTAATCTGTCCTATGAGTCTATTGGCCTTTTGAAGAAAGGATATCTGTACAGCACCTAGCACAATCAGATCACTACATTGGCTTGAATTTCTCTATGCTCTAGGAATACTAATCCCTCACTAACAATAGAGGCAGGCACTCCACAGAGCAGACACACAAACAGACTTTCATTAGAGAATGCAGTCCCAAAAGCCTGTTTTTCAAAAGGCTTTGCTGATTGGACTCAGTCATTTGAACAGTGATGGATACACAGTATATTCCACAAGAGCCTAGAAAGAAAGGTGCACCAGCATCAGCAAGGAGATGCAGGCACTGAACAATTCAGTAATACTAGTAGGCTTAAGCATGTAACCAGCTATAACCTGAATCTTTAACATCTACTTTGTAAATTGTTTGCTTTTTTTGTGAGAAGCAGTCCCTGGAAATGCTGAGAACTATGTATTTTAAAAAAGCAGACTCCTATTTGGACAGACACTCCGCCCTCTCCCCCCAGCTTAGCAGTTTGCCAAAATTTCTGCTGCTAATTACTGAAATTTCAGGTGTATTCTTAGCCTTTCAATTTGCAAACTTTCACATCCACATCTCAGGCAATGAGGGTGTCTGGGCCCTGGGGTAAAAAGCTGATTTTTCCAATTCATATGCACAGTGGTGAGAGACATATATACAAGCAGAGGTATTCAATTTACATAAATGCTTGTGAGACATATTTAGAGCTTTCTGTGCTAAAAATGAGAGGTTATTAAAATCCACAGAATTCCTCACTTATAAATGCTCACAGTTTTGACAGTGAAAACCAACATTTCCATAATCAGTAGCCCCCATTTTTGTTTATTAGTTACTGTCACAGACAAGCACTTCCATTAATTAAAGGCAGTAAAATCAAATTTCTTTCCAAGGGAGCGAATAACATGGTTAAAAGTCTGTGGGGATCATTTGTGGCTTTTCACAGGCTCTGAGTGAATGGTAGTGATATTGCTCCAGGAACATGCAAAGCACATGCGATGTATCTTGTCATGAATTAAAGACAGGGTTAAGCCTGCACTCAGAACCAGACTCGTGCCATTCACAGCTATAAGTCATTTTGCCCTTATAGAGGGACACCTTTGCCAAGCTCTCAACCTCTCTGGAAGGGACAGCACACACCTACTTGGCTCTTTTCAACAGAAGTCCTAGCTGTCATTCGTGCAGGCTGGAGAAGCTGGGCAGCGGTGACATCAAGACCTGCTGCCCTGGGGCACAGGCAGCGCGGGGGCTCTGCTCCCCCTCAGCAGCACAGTGCAGGGGCTTTGCTTCTGGGCTGCTGCTGCTGAGCTACAGCCAGCAATGCAGAGGGAAACCATGCAGGTCACAAGGCTTCCTTTGCTCCACTGTACTCCTGTCCCTCCTCTTCTCTTTGCAGCTGAGACATGGCCTGAGATTCATTCTGGCCTCCTGTCTTCTTTTTGGTCCAATTCCTTTATGCAGCACAAGACTACACTGCTTCCCTGCCAGCCCAGAAGGAAGACTGTATCTGTCACTAGGTGATGTGGAATAGCAGCCTCTAGAAACTGCTCTCCTCACCCCAAAATTCCTTTGACAGCTGGCTCATGGAGCATAAGAAGCCCCAAATAAAATGGTCCCAGCATGCCTCATAAAGATTAATTCCTGTAGGGTGCAGAGCACCTTCTCCAAAGGGATGAACACCTTTGACCCCCAAAGATGGCTTTGCATAGCTCAGTGCATCCCCAGACTGAATCTTTGCTCCAGTCACGTTTAGCAAGGTGCGTTATTCACCTCAGCTGAGCTGTCCCATTGCCTTGGAACTGGATTCTGAAATGACTCAGAAACCAAGACCACTGCAGTCAAAAAGTAAGAGGGCAAAAACTGCTGTCCAGATAGAGTCTGCAGTCTGCTCAGATTTTTTAATAATACAGGCAACTACTGCCTGTGCATCCTGGCAAATAGGAGTGGAATAACACCAGCAGGAGATGCATTTAAAAGTAGCACTCCGGGAAGTTCCCATTCCTGCAATGAAGATAGGTCCCTTTTGTATCATCATCATAATAATAATACAAAGTGAAAGTGGAGGGTTATTCACAATATTGTATTGAATCCCAGCCAATGAAACTGAAGCTGAAATTCCATTTTTGGCTTTGGTAGCAGACTTCTTACTTAGGTATTCCACTTTATTCCAGCCACATACAAACATCCAGTAACAGTGAATGACGGAATAAACATACCGCACATGGCCTGACACAGGCAGGCTGAATTACTGACTAGCCTTCCTCTATATCGAGTATATTGAGAGCCCATTGACTGAGACAGGATATCTGAGCTGGACATGAAAACTGCCTGAGGTTAGATGGTGCAGCACCCCCACAGAGGCAGAACACATTTGAGGGTTCACAGATGTGAACACTTCAAATCTGAAACGGCAGTCTTTCTACTCTGCTCTCACCTGGATTGTATCATACTGTATTTATAGAATGAATAAAAATCCCTTATCAGCTGTGAGTGAATACAAGAAGATAAGCAAAGAACATGAGCAATTAGGTAACTTAACACTGTTCTGTTTACATCAGTAGGCAGCTGCTCTGTGGTCTCACCTGCAGGTACTCAGCAAAGAATTAATATGGACAATATAGTCAAAGGCTTTGCTGACACTTCATGTATTTTCACACCCATTTCAAAGATTTGCACTATGGTTATGAACAAATTTGTCTTCCCAAATACTCTCCTTCTCTGCCAAACATCTGCTGTCCATGCTGTGCAGTGCCTGTCAATACACTGATCTTTTAATATCTTCTAACTCACCAAAACTGCTGGAATTTTACAACAAAAATGAGACTTTTCCCCAAACCCTACCCCTCAAAACCTTAACCCTTACAAAAACAATGCATCAAACTTGCATTATGTAGGCATACAGTGTTATCAAACTTGCCTTTAATTTAGTTTTGTTCTTGATCTGTAAATTTGATCTGTGTGATTTAAAAAACAAAGAGATGCAGACTGAAACAAGATACAGGAACATCCTGTCTGAAACAGTAAGGGAAATTATGAGAGCAAGCAGAGAATGGATAGTGACTTTACTTCAATCAGAATTCTAGCTAGATTGCAAACCACTTATTTTTACTGGCAATCATATGATCTTGAAATGGTTCAAGCTCAAAATTCCTACCCAGATTTTGGAAATTATAAGAAAGCTTGACTCATCAGCTGTTTTGCACTCTGAACAAAGACAAAAACTACAGTGATAGTCTCCCATGAGAAGTAACACTTCACCTAGATACACCTTAGGGCCTTCTTTAGGGTTCTCTGACAACCTGAGTCTATCTGAGAGGTGTAATATACTCAGGACTATTGAGCCAGGCCTGAGCTCTTCAGCTGGCCAAACCTGTCACTAAAGGATACAAGCCCAGGTCTGGGCCCTTGCTAATATGGCCCAATGAGCAAAATGTACCCCAATGAGCCACTACCACCCTCCTGCACATGGATTTTCAGAGGACCAATGGCAGTAATTTACACATCTAAACCCAAACTCTCAGAATCCTGAACTACCCTGGATGTTTCTTTTCTGCTAATAATAGAAAACAAGCTTTAATCTGTTAAACTGCTGAATAAAACAAAGCAAAGTAAGAGATAACACTAGCATCTAATCTTTCAGGTTTGTTTGAACTTGCAAAAAAGACCAAAGGGAAAATAGAAATTGCTGGCTAGGATTGCAGAGATCCTGTTCGCTGTACCATTTCTGCTGGATCAGCCTGCCTCATTCAAAGCTTGGAAAACAGCGTCAGTGTCAACATCCATACAGACCAAATATTCTTACAGCAATCATTGGATCAAACTCTGAACCGCAGGCAGCTCCCAGCAATCCTCTCTGTACTTTGTGCCTTCATTACTGATACCATGGTATGATAAACAATTCTGCTATTGGCAGTTTGTTTACTAAAACTACTGTCTTTGAATTAAAACAGGAAAGATTATATACCCAAGTCATAAAATAGATACAGAGCCACATCCTGCTATTGCAGCACTGAAAACCCAGAGTTTTTCCACTGACTTTTCTCAGTTTATCAAATCAGAATCCATTCCCTCCCCCCACCCCCCTTCTTTTTATGACTATACCAAAATAAATGGTACTGTGGCACAGCTAAGTGTCTGTGATCACTTGAACTGTTCAGGCCAAATTCTCTCTTCCCAAATTTATTGAAATATGCAGAGTTACGCCAACAGAGGACTTGCCCTCCTGTACCCTCTCTTGCTGAGAAACTAATTTGCTTGTCCTTAAGCCCACGTTTCTAAATTTTCAGGAGCAGAAAGGCATTGTGACTTTAAATATAGACTGTCAGTTTGTGGCTTGTGTCTCATATTACACACGGACAGCTCGAGACTCTAAACACAAGCTGGGCAGCACCATTAATAACTTAGAAAAGAGGCAGTAAGCTTTCGAAACGCTCTATATTTTCATTCCTGAAGGCGGAGGGGAGGGAAAAACATTTAAACGAAACTTTTTCTAAGCCAGGATTTAGACGGAAATGTTACCAACTTTGCTCTGTTCTAGAGTTTGCACAGTCTGTTTCAGTTCTGCACACACGCACGCACACACACAAGAATAAAAGAGGAAAGCAGTTTCATCACAACATTTTTTCTTTGGGACAGGTCTCAGTCCGTTTTTTCTTTCTCTCTTTTTTTCCCCCACTGCACATGAAATGCATTTGACAATCTTTTGCTTAAGCGACAGACTCGTAAATCTACTCTTACTGCAAGGGGGGGGGGGGGAAGGGGAAGGGTACTCACGTGGTAGAGATGTCGTATTGTTTTGGTAACTCATAATTTACGCCTTTGAAAAATGCCTTATTTGTGTTGACAGTCTCTCTTCCGTGCTCAGAACCGACGGCGGGATTGAACAGAACAGCTGGAAGAGCCCGGGAAAATGCTGCTCTTGTTCAGACTCGCCTTGCCGGGCTCCTGACCCTTTACAACTGGAAAAGGAAACAGCACATGTGTCATTCTCTTTTGCCTGTGCAGCTCACATGAGCGGGGAGGGGCACCCATTTGCAGATAGCACTAACTGTATTCAAGTTTTGCGAGTTGGATGTTTTCCACCCCTTTGCTTTTACTAGCCAGCAACCAGTGGAAAGAAAATACTCTTTTCACTCTTAGCCAAATCCAGATGCACCTCTTAGATTCGCCGCCCAAGCCAGGACTCAGGACTGTTGATATTACTTCTTTTCAGTGCAAAACTCAATGCTGAGTAAGTCCCTTCCAAAAATGCCTGGCATCAGCACAGAATGGATGAGCTGAAAAGCAGCACTTTCAATTTTCATTGACCAGAAGCATCTGCACGGTCAGTCTAACCGGTTCTGTCCTTTAATGGGTGTAAATTGAGAATGACACTGGGTCAGAGCAGTTTTGCCAGCGTATAGCACGAATCTGAACTGCATTTAGAGAAGGAGGCACTTGTGGCTAAGGCACTGGCTGATGTGCAGGTAACTCCAGTCCTGGCTCCCACACAGGCTTCCTGTGGTATCTTGGGCAAGGCATTTAATCTTTTTCTACCTCAGCTTGCCATCTGTGGAATAAAGATGATACAACTGCTTTCCTCCTAGCCTTGGTATTTTTATTTTTATTTTTAATCCGCAAGCAGGCGTTGTTTATAGGTAGGATATATTTATCTGGAGCTTGGCATGGGATAATTTATTCATATTCTTGGGCAAGCTTTCCAGCGTGGACCGGGCTCCCGGTTTCGTCTGCATTGCTATCTGTGGGCTGCCAGCACGCTACGCTGCCATGAGCAGCGCGTAGCTGGAAACGTGCCCACGCAGTCCGGCCGCGGCTGACACGCGTTAGGACTTGCAGGTCCTACCGAAATACAAGTAGTTTATAACAAGCGCATCTCGGGGACTACGAAGAGTGACCGAGGTTTTTGTTTTCCTGGTCTGGGGGGGGGGTCAGGATGAATTAACCACCGCAGCCGTCAGAATGGAAGCGGAAAAAACCATGAAATTCGGGCCGAGGCTCATCCTGTTTTGCAGAACTGTCGCAAGATATTTCTGCGAAATCATCCCAGTGACCTCCCGCCAGAAATCCATGCGGCGGCCTTGGCTCGCAGCAGGTATTTAGCAGCCGAAGGATGGGAAGAGCGGCGGCTCGCCCGCCCGCGCAGGCCAAGCGGTGGCTCGTGGCTGCGTGCAGAGGCGGCGCGCGACCCGGCCCAGCACTTTCCACGCTCCGGGCTCCCGCACAGCGCGACAGAGCAGAGCAAGGCACAAAAACAAAGAGGAAAAAAAATAACAATAACCCCCCCTGACACCGCTCCGCTGGCTTCAGTTCTGCAGGGCAACACTGCTTTAGGGCAGACAGATTCGTCGTGGCCAGGCTGCCCGGGATGCCGCGCGGCCTGGACGGCCGAGGACGGCGCGCGCAGCCCAGTGGGCCGCCTGCCTGCGAGCTCCCGGCGCGCAGCCCCTTCCCGCTGTGCCACGTGCGCGCAGGCCGCCCCCCGCGTTTTATCAGCAACGAGCAAAACCCGACGGCTGGGAGCCCACAGGTACGAGCGTGAAGGCCAAAAAAAAAAAAACCCACTGGCTGTAATTTAGTTACCTCTGAGTAAGTGAGTGCTCACACAAAGCCTTGCCTAACGACAAAACCCATGGTGAGGCCACGGGCATGCAGATTTTAAGGTGAGGATACATTCCCTTGCCTAAAATCCTGCTTCTGTGCAAGCCCAGAGGAGCTGCCTTCCTGGCTGAGGTGGGCAGCCGGGTACCTCAGGCCGCTTGAACTAGATAGCCTCGGTCTTAGGGTTTTTCAGGGGGGTTATCTGGCAAGGATGCTCTGAACACATGTAACAAAGCTATCCACAGCCTAAGGTCAGAAAACAAATCTAGGGTGAAAACAAACAGTTTATTTAAGAAATGGCTGTTGCTGAAATGGCCCCTGCCTACTTGCTGGGATACTCACTGTGGTTACAAGACTTCCTAAACTGAGAAGCTTCAAATCCATGCTTAGGTGAGGATCTGCCACGCTAAAGAAAATGCTGGGAGGGCAGTCAACGTCCTCCTGTGAAACTGGGTCACCATGCAGCAAATATCCTCTCCTGCGAGACTTACAGAGCTACAGAGGCTTAGCAAGAGGGAATATGGCCCTGCGACCGGCAAGGAGGGCTGTCCTAAGCACCCTGGCTCTTAAAACTCCCCTTGTTTGGGGGGAGGGTGAAGCGCCAAAGTTTGTCTTGGCAACATTTAGCATCACAATGTTTTTTAATGTTTCTGCACCTGTCTTCTTTGTTCTTCTGTGGGCCACTTTCCTAGCACTAAAATTAATGGGAGTGATATACCAAGGTTACATAGGAGATTTAATGCTCGGGCAGAACAGAGCACAGACTGCAACCCCTCCTTTAACATCTTGATATCTTTACTTTTCTTAAGACTTTTCTCCTTGTTTATTCAATAGTCTGGAAACCCCAAGAATTCGGAGAGCCTGGGACCCATTTCCCAAGGTTTGTGCTTGCCCTCCAGCAGGCCCTCAAAGAGACCCTCACTGACCTTTCCCACTCATCATTAATGGGAAATATGTGAGGTTTGAAAGGGAAGAGAGCATGTCTAGCTCCACATAGTCCAGAACGCTTCCTGAAAAGCCTGAGATGAGGGCACTAAACAAAGAGCAGCACAGTGCTCTCTGCCTCCCCTTGACCCCTCATCCCACCATCCGGAGGGGAGAAGAGGCAGCAAAGGAACTGGGAGCGAAAGATGGGAGCAGGGAGGAACAAAAAATGTGATTAATCATTAATTTCCAGCTTGTGTGAACTCTCTCCTAACCTCTAGATACAGCGTTTTCTTCTGTCAAAAACAAAAACAAAAAAACCCCCAAAAAACAAAAAAGGCCAAATGGTGAAGGCAACAAGAGAGTAACTGAAAGTATTTTTTATCTATAGCCTGTGGTATTTATACACGTTCCTCCAGATTTGTGGGGTAATGCAGGTATGCTGGGAAGTCTGTGTGTCAGCCTTGTGGCTTTCATCAGCCAATTACTTGGTCTTCTGGGGCCACCATGTCCCATTAACCTACAGAAGAAGTATCAGTTTCTTGCCCTGGTGAATACTTTTGTATCTGCAACCTTTGAAAGCTCAGAGCGCTTTTCTGAGCAAGGAAACGAACTTTCCCTTTTTGTCTCAGTAATGCTTTCAGATGTGACAGTCCTTTCAGGTCCCAAAGTGTTAGCTTAAAAGTGGTACCGCTTTTGCCTCTGATACTGCAACTTATCCCCCTCCTCTTAAGCACAGCTATGTAATGAATTCATAGTCAGGCCCACATGGTTGTTCTTTTTGATACCATCTTGCTCCAAGGTAAATGATATTTAACAGTCTCTCAGGCTTGGCAAGCTGATGCTGTATGCTGCAGCTGTTGTTCCCAACAGGAAGGGAGGGTTTAGGCTGCACTTGAAGGAAAATAAATAAATAAGCTGAAGTAAAAAGTCCCTATCCAGGAAGTTTTCCCTGACAACAATAGGAAATAGGACTAGAAATCCCTGTCTTTGCTAGGTTTTTATGACAAGACATATTGCTAAATCTGTAATCTCAGGCTGCAGAAATCATGATGAGATTGAGACAGGCTGAGGGGAAAGTTCCCAGGAATATCTCACTGTCTGCCCAACCCAGCCTCTGCTGTCCTCAGAGAGGATGTTTGAATCCACCACATGGACCTTTGAGGAGAACGAGATGCTGCTTCAGCATTGCTTCGCCTGAGTTGCTGCTCAGGGTGTAACAGTTCTTGAAGTGGTTCGGATGGTTCTTCCCCAGCCATGAGTTCAAGATGTGCTTCATGCCTCTACCAAAGGCTGTGCTTGTGTGAACCAGCTGTGCATCCCACCTGGTCCATGTGGTGTGGTCACCAAGGGCTGCTGGTGAGAGTGACGGCGTCTGCTTTCTCCAGTCCCCTGCTGGCTACACACTTTAGGGTGTCTTAAACACCCTAGGCTGGTGAGTGTTGTGCAGCTGGGGTGGTTCCCAAATGTTGAAGACATACTGCAGGTCAAGGAGAGCTACAGCTGTGGTGCAGCAGGAGCTATGCTGAATCATGAATGAAGGATACTTCATATGAGAGATGCTTCAGGAAAGCACTTGACTCTGCATACCCTGTGAAGCACTATTTCCTACTGATTATCTTCTCCCATCTCTGGGAGGAACAGTAGTCTATTTATTCATTACCTCATATTGTAGGGTCTTCCCCTTGACTTCAGCAGTCTTGTTTCCTTCCTATTTCCAACTCATTTTTGTGCTAGGAGGGTTGGGAGTATTGGCCATAGACTCCTGATCCCCTGCGTAGGCCAAACTCAGGTCTGATGTAATGTCACAGAGAATGAAACCTCTGTGACCATGCAAAAGGAACAAATTGGATCTATTTCCCAGAATGGACTAGGGTGCAGGCATAATCCATTTTATGTGGTGCCTAAGCTGCCAGTGATTGTAAGTGCAATTAGGCTGTGAAATCCTTGGGGTACAGAACAGGATTTTCCCTCTGCAGTCATAACAGTAATTATTACTGAACAAGCTCTTGACCCTCACATAAGGCCAATATATAAGGATTTACTCTGGAGATAGGAAATCAACTGTCCTTTCTATTTTGCATCTCAGGCATACAGCTTGCTTTTTACCACCCTCTGACTTCTACTTGAACCTTCAGGATTTATTCATATCCTTCGAGCATAGCATACCCCCTACTTTGCAATTATTTTGCTGTTAAAGGATTTAGTGTTTAGTGCACCCCCACTTAGGCTGTAAAGCTTATTTGGGGCAAATTCTTATTTGGGGCAAATTCTTTTATAGTGTCTGTAAAACATCTGTTTTTTGAGTAAACTTTCCAGTGTGACTAGAATATGTATCCTTCTGAACACATGCCATCACTCTGTGTGAAATCATAGTCAGTGAAATGGGTATGTAAGTAGACCCTGTCTTCTGTATAGCACTGTGCTTGGCTTTCTATGAACAATAGTTCATTTAATGACACCATGGAGGGAAAATAGGTAGAGTTATGAGCTCAGTGGACAAAGTGTCACAGATTCTTTGTGATCATCTATTATGTCCAAAGATCAGAAACAGTGCCTCAAAGCCACCGAATTCCTGCCTCTATTTCCCTGAAAAGCACCCAGCCTGAAAAGCCCATCATCTGCTTGTACTATATGAACAGGATGTTGACAGGTTGTTTGATAGTGCATAGTACAGCAGGGCAAGTTGGATAGATGTGGAGGTGGTACATCATAATATCAACATTTACTGACTTCAAAATATCTGAGAGCAAATTTTGGTACATGGATTTCTCATAACAGAAGAACTGAAAGGTAAATAAAATAAAGTTATCACACTGAACTTTTAAGCAAACAAGAGGGAGGACATTCTCACACAATACAGAATTAAACAGTGAAAGTCATTGTTCCTAGAGGTTCTGAATGCCAAAAGGATAAATGGATTCCAAAGACAAATTTATAACAGAAATGTCTGTCAGGAGCATTCCTACCTCTTTGGTACGAAGACACACAGTCTCTGAGAAAAGAGATTAAACTTCAGTAACTGGAAGCATGTACCAGGAGAAGTTTCACTGTAAAATCTTCTGTGCCTTGTAAACTTTACTAAAGCATCTATTACTGGCCCCTGGATACTGACTTGGTTAGACCTTCAGTTTGACAGAATACTGCCATTCCTATTTACATAGTTTGAACTGTATTATCAGTATGATAATATCAACAAGTTGTTTCTTTCTAGGTCATTGCAAAACTAAAAAATGGCTGAAAGAGTGAAAGTCTGGCATCCTGACTCTTGTGGAGTCTGACATGTTTTGTTATCCAAGTCTTAAATTATATCTTCACTGCTAGTTAAATCCAGTCAGATGGCAGATGATATTTCCTGAAGTATAGTAGCACTGAGGCATTTGCAGTCATTTTTAGCTTGCCAGATAAATTTTTGCCAATTTTGTTTCTGGAGAAAAGGACACCAAATTATGACTCCTTTCTTCTGTAAGTGCAAGAGCAAAAGGCTCTTGCTTCCCTTCCCTTTTCTTGTGTACCTCAGGTGAATTCCACAAGTGAGTGTGTCTATGCAGGTTTGCAGGCTGAATTTACTCAAAGATAATTATCCTACCAAATTAATGCTGTCCTTATAATTTTTGAAAGTACACATTATAATAACTGTGCTTGATATAATCCTCATCATATTGATGTTGAAATTCTCTGACTTTGGTGTTGTCATCGGACTGCTTTCCATAGCTTTGGATTAGTTATAAAAGCAGAGATACTTCAGTGTCTCAACCCACTATCTGAGCATAAGGCTGGCATGTGATAAAGACATAGTTACACTGAATGAAAATACAGCACCATGAGGATGTGTGTGATGACCCCAAGACCCTGTCGCTGAGCACTGCTCCTATCACTGTTTTAAAAATAGCTCCACAGAATTCCTGGAACAAGGGAGGCTTGAACTTTTTTCTCATGACTCACGTGATTTTAGCTGTTTTTGTTTTAGAAGAACCTTAAACTTGGACAGTTTTTTCCTTCATTCTGCTACGTGCCTGAGCAATCATGAAGATGTTTGGGTTTGCTGACTTTGGTCAAGTCGCTTCCTTTGTTAGGTGATTAATTAAGTAACTAGGAAATGTATTCAGCAATCCTAATGGAGTTCATTAGAATTGCACCAATAACTGTAGTGGGAAGAAAAGGCTTATAAACTATTAGCACAGATCTGGGTCTTCTCAGGCTTCCTCAGGCTGCATTTGCCTGTGATCACTGGCTATAATGTTCATAAATCCATAGACTCTCAGAGACCACTCCCAAAGGGGTGAGTGGTTACCATACCCTGCAGGCAGAGCAATCCTTTAGGACCACAAACATGAAGTTTGGGAGCTCCCAAAACAATGAACACTTCTATGCTGATAGTGTTTTTTTTTTTTTTTATCTTGTTCTGAACAAGTGCTAAATCAATAGACATAGGATTGTGAGAGCGCTGGTTAAAATCTTGGTCTAAACTTAAAGTTACAGCACAGAAATACTTTTTCCTAATCTGGTCCTGATGTATGTTCAGGAAAAAAACATATGTTTTCTGACCATTGCCAAATGAACCTGCATGTCTTCCCATCTCAGTCATGTGACTAGACTTCCTAACATCCTGCAAACAGTTGATCCCATTGCTTTCAAACGACTATTCGCATGAACAAAATGCAAGCAAATGAGAAAGCAACTGTAAAACCAGAGCTCAGGGGGGATCTTAAATGCCAAAACCAAGCATTAGACATGATCCTCACTGCCTTTTACAGACAAGTGGGTGCCTTATTGTCCTTTGAATTTTAAAAGGCCCCCACCCACCCCTGCTTAACTGATTTCCTGTAGTTTTGCTCAAATAGTAAAGTGTTCATCTCACTTAAGTGAGGTTGCTAAGCCACTGATGATAAATTGGTTCTAAAATTTTTGTATAGGGAGAGAGAAAGAGTTCCCAAAAGTATAATGAATGCACTGGATGTGGCTGTCCTTGGGTCCAGCTAAAGGAGTATATGGTTTTAAAACCAGCTAATCTGCTGGTCTTGTGCCTTTTACTTGTGCAAGAGTTAAATAAGCTTTTATATAAAAATGGGTATAACTCTGCTGTGATGTGAGTAAAGATTTAGAATGATCTATTCTAATAATAAATTGCATGCTGATCATATTTTTACTGCTGCAAAGGCAGTTCAGCTGTATCAGATTGGCTCTACTTCAAGATTTTTGATGTTCAGCAGGAGCATATACAGCTGCAAAAACCAAAACAAAGCGAAAAACTCCCAAAACACACATGCTAGAACTGCAACAAGCCCAACTGCAACAACTTACCAGACCCAATCACAACTAATCAGGCCCTGGGAAACACAGTGAATGCTTTTGCTGACCAAATTATGCTCTAACCGAGTTTTGTTTTGTTTTTAATGCAGAGTCCAAATGTTTCACTCTATATATAATGTCATGGGCTTCCTTGAAACTCATTTAAATAACACGTGTGAATGGGGTTGCAAATTTTAGTGACTGTCTCTGCATCATGTTCATATTAAACTCCCACAGATCTATTTTTACTATCTTTACATTCCTATTGGACATGGAAGGCATTAAACTTCAAGGAAAACGGTAGATGCTGAAAGAGAATATGATGTAGAGATTACTTCTGCTGGCACACTGAGTTTCTGTCAGCTTCCTTTCTTCTTGTGAGTTACAGCAAACTCTACTGATACATACATGCTTCACTGTAAAATCTGCAATGCTTTATGTAGAAATAGCTTTCCTCCTTATTAAATCAAAAAGCTGCTCAGGAAGTTATAAGTCAGATCAATAAACATAACTGCAGGAAAAAATATCTGAATAATCTAAACATATCTTTTCTCTACCAAGAAGATTAATATGAATTTCTGCTTGTGAAGTCAGGCTGAAAAATGATCTGGCTGTGACAGGGAGCGTTTAGGAGTGGAATTGGTTTAGATCAGGATGTTTTGGGAAAGATCTTAGTTCAGAAATCTCTTAGATCACTGGGTCCTGTCAGTTTTTTTCAAACACTCAAATGAAAACTAGAGAAATTCTATGTAGCACCAGAGCTCCACAGCCGGTTCGTCTCTGGGAGTTCAAACCAGTTTTAGGAAAGCATTTGTGTGTCCTTATGGCTACCTTGATTTAAGAAAACACAAAGCACATTCTTAATTTAAGCACATGCTTAGGTCTCTTTCCAAGATGAAAGCATGCTTAAGGATTTTCCTGATTATTTAATGCTTCATATAAATATTCATATATGAACACTTCCTCAACCACATCACCCAAATTAAATTTCCTGATTATAGTCAGACTCCACAATGAGTGAGTCTATTGAAGAAGCTGTTTTAAAAGTAAGGAGTTAGTCTCATCTTACGTAAATTCAGTCACTGAAATATTAGTCATGTAGTCTATTCTAGTCCTCTGCATTCCCTCTAGAGTTAAAGGAGAAGATAGAGATTTCCAGAAGATGATTCATTCTATAGCTAAAATTAGGTATGATGAACTACATCACACTCAACAATTTTGTCTTCCCCCAAGGAAAAAAAAAATTTTGCTGAGATCCAGACATAAAGGGTGCTGCTGCATTTCGAGTAATATTTACATTTTCTGTATGTATTCTGATAACTTTTCAAACTCCTCACAGAGGACATCCCTCTTGTACTTAGCAAATACAAGTAGACAGAGTCCCTGCCTTTACCATGTAAGAATGCTGATTTGCTTTGGAATACTGGATAGTCAAATCCTTATTTATTAACATAATGAATTATATGCACCATATAGTATGAATAAACACTCTATCCTAAGGGACACTTCAGTATTCCATCATTTGAAATTTCTCCTGCCATCATCTTCAGTTGTTCTTTTTGACCTCAGAGATTGTCAGAAATCTTCTGAAATGTCCTGCCTGTAGTTCAATTGATGTGGTGTTACTGCATATTATACATAATGACTTAAAATTTTGATTACTTGAAGACTATAGTAATTACAGCTGAATATATTTTGATTTATTTTATTTCTTTTACTGTCTCTTAAGTTTTTGACATTAATTTAAATCCTGACCTTTCTCTGAAAACATCTGCTGACTTCTATTCACTGTAGTCCTTGGTAATATTCACATGAGTGCAACTCGTTTCTTTCAGCTCTAATGTGTTCAGAAATTTGCTCCGCAATATTTTATTAGTATTGCCTTAGTAGAGTGTTTAGAATATGACTTCAGATATGCTTTTTGATAGTGAAATGAAGATATATGAGTTCTAGTCTAAAGACTAGAAATATTTCAAATGAAGTAGTTAGTTAACTTCAACTAAAGAAGAGTAATTGCAAATACTTAATAAGTTATCCCTCTGTTTATCGTGTATCAGATATCAGACCATCTTCTTTCAAGCTTAGAACTGGGAAAAAACCCTAGGTAACTGAATTTCACTAGCTACCATTAAGTAATACTTTTTTTTCTGTAGTATCTTCAAAGTTGCAGGATTTTGCTGTACCTAACCTAAAATAATTAACCTTTGGGCTGAGAGATCACACATTTGATATCTGAGCAAATATTGCTGTATACTTTTTGCAGATGCGGAAATAAAGGAGAGAAAAAAGCACTCAAAGATAGCTAGGGGACCTGAACACAATTCCCCTGTGAATGATCTAGCTTAGAATATCTCAGTTAAAATTTAAAAAGGAAAAGAAAATGGTAGCATCCTGCTGATATCTGATCTTGCTGAATAATGTACCTGGATATTGTCTATTCATAAAATCATTCTGCTTTGCACTCATTATAGGGGCTGATGTTTTGTCCTCCTAAAACATTCAAAACTCACAACTCACGCCTGAAAATATCAGAAACATCTCCACCAGCTAACATTATCCTTTTTCTCTCTCATGTTACCCAATACTTCTTTTGCTGCTAGCCCAAGCTCAGTATTACCTGACCTCTTAATCTTCCCATTCAGTTTCTCTTAAATCTCTGAGCATTCAGCATGACTATCGTGCTGTCACTCTGGCTTAGAAATTGAGTGTGTTAACAGCTGCATCCAGTTAGCTGTACCTCATAACAAATTAGCTGTGCATTTATACGAACAACTAACCCCGTTGTTATCAATTAACATGTATGTATTGTCCAATAAATTCACTATTGACTTACTTCTAGTGAATTCAATGGTGAATTCAATGGACAATATATACATATTAATTCCACACACATCTGTTACAAAAAATATATATATTTATGTGCAACTTTGTAACAGTGTCAGGTCAGTGTCTTTCAAGTTTTGGGAGGTTTGTGGGGAGACTCAGTAATTCTATTCATGGGCTTGTCCTAATAGCAGAAGAAAGACCGAATATTTCAAGCAATTCTCCATACTCTGCTAGTGAGCTGATATTGCAAAATTGCATAATTTCCTGGCAGAGAGCTAACAATTATTTGAATTCCGTAGAGGAATGGAAGAGCACCTACAGTGTACTGACAGAGAAAGTTGGAGGTTTTGAGATTTTTGTTTACTAGGGAAAAAAAGATTTAAAAGCATCCTGCATTGTAAATATTATATAGAAGCATACCCATAATATTGAGATATGAAGGGCTTTTCTCCATATAGGAGTTGCCCTAGTTTAACCTAAATTAGCTAAAAATCTGATGTCATTACATTTCTGAAAGTAAAACTGTGCACACAACTGTGTCAGACTAAAAATAATATCAGCATAGTCTTCTTGTAAAATTTGTGCAAGCATAATTAGATGTCACTGCATGTCCTCTTAATTCTTTACTGATATCTTTTCCACAGATAGACATTGATAAGCCTTTAGTTTTTAACCTTCAGCTCTTCATAGTGCTCTTCTGTTTGGGTTATGGCATAGTGGGGTGGTTAGACCTCTCTGCTGGACCAGATGATCTCCAGAGGTCCCTTCCAACCCCAACTATTCTGTGATAACTGAGATTACTGACTGCACACTCTCAGGATGTAAAAAAGGGCCTAGAAGCACTCCAGGTTTCTAGGTATGTGCTCTGGCCACTAAATGATTATGCCTCTTCCTTGCTTTTTCACTATCGGGTGCCTGTTTTCAAAAGAGGATTTGACGTGAATCCAGAACGCTTGCTATACGGGCCTTATTCGGGTTCCTGTTTGGACTTCCCCTGTGTACCCTGTTTCTATTATGTGAGGTCAACATGGGATCCCATGCAGTGTGGAGACAGTCTGACCACCCTACAGGTGAATGTAGATTATCTGTTGATGGAGGGAGGCAGAGTGCCTCTCTTTGGCATGCTAACTTGCCTTTTGGTGTCATTTAATTTTCCTCCATTGACTGTACAGGGATTTTTGCCACCTTACTCAGACTGTCTGAATTCCCTGGGAAGGCCAGATGACTACTTAAAACTAAATGTGTCCTTTTGCTTAAAAAAAAAAAAAAGAAATCTCATCAACTACAGATCTTTGTAAAAAGTCTGAAATGAACCCCCACTGGCTGAATTCACCTCTCCTGAGAATTGTGGTGGCTTGAGCTAATTTTGTCATCATTTCAAGAAAAGCAAACTCCATTGACCTTCCCTATCTCCAGCTATTTTTTTTTTTTTTCCCATTTCCTCTGGGAAAAGAAGTAGGCACTCTGTTTCCTCTATGCCCCACAAGACAGTGTATCTTCTTTTGCTCTGTGATAAGAGTGTGAGGAGAGAAATCTGCTGCCTGTGTTCACCTCCCTATGGAGAAAACCTAAAGCTTCACAGAATGGAACCACCAAATCTAAAGTGATGGCTTTGGTGATTACTGTCTTCTCTACCGTATCTCACAGTGTTGTAACTAAAATTCAGTGTTTCTGGCATTGGTCATCCCTAATGGAGATCGCAGCAAAAACAAAGAGTCCACACTGACTAAAATTGAACTTTACATTACACCACATGTAACGGGTGGGCCATTCCCTGTTATAGATCTTTGTAGCTAAATTACGTGTCTTGACTGACCTGAGGACAGCCTCAGAGGATGATGTGAATCAGGGAAATTCCAACTGTTGATTCAAGAAGCATCATCATGAAAGAGCTTTTTCTTTTCCATTTTGATAACATGGAAGATAGTTATCTTTGAATATATTGGGTTTATGATTAATACAAGGCCAAGGCCTTGCTGAAGAAATACATGTTTAGCCTATCAAAAAGAAGATCAAAAGGTACTATGATTATTGCTTGCAAATATCTCCATGGAAAGAGAAAAAAAAGTGCTAAAAAGGGTTTTGAATCTAGTGAAGTAAAATGTAATGAGAATTAACAACTGTGCATTTAAGCAAGAACAGCGCAAATGAGAAGTAAGACACAATTTCTTAACAATCAAGATTTGCAACAGAGCACTGAGAAAAAGTATGAATTTTCTATTTCTTGAAATCTTCCAACCAAAAGTAGACAACTTGCTGGAAGATTTATGAGTCAAACACGAGTTATTAGTTCAATATCATTCTGTGGCCTGAGTGGCCTCGAAGATATTAATCTATGAATCACCAGATGAAAATCTATGGCCTGTATAGTGCAGAGTATCAAACTACATGATCATGATATTTCTTCTGTCCCTACAGGCCATGGGCCGATGAAACCATCTATATTAGCTCACTCTGGAGTTCTGTGTTGTAGCACTGCCCAGGAAATAGCTGCTGGTCCAATAGTCACTGTAAAGTACCTTTCTGGTTTTGCCTCTGTATGTATATAAGTAGAGTTGAGACTTTAAATTAAGTTCACAAGCACAGAGGGTGGGAAGTGTCACAAGGCAAGCTATCAAAGTGACAATTTTAAAGCTGCTGACTGACTCCAGAGTGATATGCTAGCATATACACAAAGCATATGGGGAGGTAGGGGGCATATATCAGAGACAGCAGCTGGTATAACAGGTCTGGGACAGCTTCTACAGGGAGAAGAAAATAGATTGCAATTCCAGGCAGAGTGTCTTAACTCTTCTCTCCTTGTCTACAGAGATTTTTATTTCCCTTATTTTTTCAATTCCAATAATTCATTTACAAGATTAGTCCTTTTGCTGTGTATTAGTTTGGGGCCTTAAGTCCTGAGATGCAGCATGTTTTCTTTTATCTCCCTGTAAAACTAGGATCAATCTATTGTATTTGCATTCAGTAGTTTCAGCTCAAAAGAACAGAGTAACTTCATATTTATCACTGACGTAACTGAGAGTGACATTTGGTGTTCCTAAGAGAGAAGGTCAAATTCTCTGCTGATGTAAATTGATAAGAGCTTTGTTGGAAATAGAAGTGATTCTGACCTGGGGTTCATAATACTTAAAAACTACCCAGAGAGAACAATTGAGTAGGAGGATATACTGTTTTCTACTTTATTCCATGACTTCAGCACAACTACTTTTCTCAGTATGAGCCCAAGTCATCAAAGTTTCTTGCTGTAGAGTCATTCACTACAGGCTTTCTCTAATATCCTGCTGTGGACGTCAGTGTGATGCCATGAGTTCTCTCGCACCTGCAGTTATGGCTTCTAAGCAGATTGGTGTACCCTGGAAATCATGACACATTTGTCCTTGCAATGTAACCTCTTCTTCCCTGATGTGACAAAATGTGCTATACCAAAAATAATCACCTTGTTCTTACTTTCCCAACATGTTCTCAGAAGGATATGGCATTTCCAATAAATCAATGCTGACAAAACATATGGCAAACAAAGTGGTCAAGGATGGTTTGGTGTATAAAAGTGAGAAGCAGGAGGTAATCATATGATCTGGTAAAAGATAAGATAACAAATAACAGTAATACTATTGTAGTAACAATAGAAATCAAAAGAGGAGTAGTGATCAGTGGTAAGATTAGGTAATATTGCAGTGCTGCTCGCTGAAAAAAGATATAACAAGGAAGAACTCCCCAAAAAGGAGTGGGAGAGGAATTCTCACAATCCATTGTTTCAGAAACAAGTAATGGAGAAACAGAGAAAGACTATGACTACTTTTTCCAGATTAGGGATGTGATAAAGTAATCCAAGCTGCCTCTGAATGAGATGATCTGTCTGTCTGTCTGTGTCATTCAGGGTGTCAGCAAGCAGGGTAGCTGTGTTAATATTGTGTTGAGCTCTGCTAAAAAGGAAAGCAGCCATGGCAAAGCACTGTAATTCCACAGCTGTATTGCTTCTGTACATAATGTTACTACATAAACTAGCTTTACATGGCACATCCTCAAATGGTGTAGGCATTTTCTATGTCACTGGTAAAAGGTCACCCATGAGGTTCAAACTGGTCAATCCTGAGCACTATTCAAGTAGCTGCACCACAAATGCAGCTATCCTCTTGTTTAATGTAATCAGAAAGCCAGTTTTGGCTTGGGTTCCCTGGAGTGAAACGTTACAGATGTTCATGAACTGAACTGACTGCCCACTATTTCAAATACATCTCAGCAATGAGAATTGGGATCCTGCTTCTCTGGTCCAGCTCCAAGGAGTGCAAAATATACACATTTTCTCTCCTTCATTTTATTTGTAACTTGTGCTGTTCACACTCTGTGTCTGGTCTGTCTTGCAAATAGTTGTCACCTCAAGTTTCACCCCTGGCGGAAATGTTTATCTCATTAGAAGGGCTGGACAAGCAGCGCAATAAAGTAAAATTACATTACTACGGTAGCTTGGGTACTAGTGACAATATAGGAAAGTTATAGCAATGAGAATGGCTGAGAAAGTTTTATAGCTCCCCAATGCCTAACGCTGTAGCAATTATTCAAAAAAACTGTTATTTCTTTTTGATGTTTCCTTTTAATATCTGCTCTTTTTTTGTCATTGGATTCCTCCAAATCCTATATTAATGTTCCTTCCTTTTATACTTCGTGAAGTCCTCAGTTTTTCTAATGCCTGGATGATATTTATGAGGCCACTGTTTTGAAAGCTGAGGGCACCTGTTTCTAAATTCACTCAGTCTGGTTTATACAATCTGTAATTTTACTAAGTTTCTGGAAAGAGCTTGTATCAAAGCAATGCCACGTGTCCAAGAACTAGGCTACAGACTCTGGAACCAAACTGCTCTTAGAAAACTCTTCTTTCTAGTGTACTGCAGGTGCTGTTTTGGCATTAGGCTTCAAAAGTCTGAGCTGTATACAGAATAACTTTCCTCCACAGGATAGACCCTGAAAACGAATGAGGTAACCAAGTAGACCTGGTGGCAGAGCCTTTGAAAAGAAGATGACTCCATGAGCCAGCAAGCATGACAAAAGCAATAAACAGGTTTATGGGAGATGGAATAGGTAAGGGAAATAGTCTGGAAGACCAAAGACACGGCTTCTCTTCATCACTCTGACATGGCTGTCATAGATGCCTAAGGACATGGGCAAATACTAAGACCCTCAACCCTCATAACATGTCTTGATTTGTGAAACTGTTTTTCTTCATGTCACCAGCAGTTACATATATCTTTGGGAAGCAGTGAAGAAAAAGGTGGAGACCAAACCAGATGAACATGTCATTGAGAGCGTTCTGACAGAAAGGAGGCAACTAAGGACAATACCAGTGATGAAGCTGGGTAGTAGTTCTCCAGACACAGCTGCTGGTGGATGCCTTCCTTAGAGAAAGGTTTCTTTGTTGAGGTCAGGGCAGATATTTTATTCTTCCTTTATGTAGATGATCTCATTATATTTCTTCATATATACTTATGCCATTGCTTATCTAAATCCACCAATAAAAGCTGTCCTGGTAACATATAACCTTTGAAACATATATATGGTAGCATATGACTTGTCTTTTGAAATGTCATTGATTCCTCTTTTTTTCATGATAGATAAGTATTTTTAATGTTTTTAAAACACTTGGGCCTTGATGATTCTGTACCAGACAATCAGAAATTCCTGGCTATGCACCATTATCTGAAATAAATAGCAAGACCCAATTGAAAACAAAATATGGCAAAAAATGGCAAAATATGCAAATATTGCATATTGAATATTGCATATTCAATATTGCATCTATATGGCAAAAAATCACTATCTGATCTATGAAATTTGCTGATAAATTAGTCAACTAGAATGCAACTCATGCGCAGATGAAGTAACTGGAATTACACACTTTATGCAAGCAAAAGAGTAATTCTATATGCAAATTAGTCACCCAACTGTTCCTCCTATTTTTCTGCAAATATAGGTCCAGCATTTATCTAATTCACTGTAGGACCCAGTTCCATTTCTGGGAAACTTGTTCTTTCTTGTGATACTATAGAGGCTAGAAGAGCAGCCAGCATCTCTTAGGATGTATTATGTGGTTCCATTCCCCTAAGTGCTCCTCTACTGTGAAGATTGACATGAATTCTGTCCGCTTATACTTCAGCTGATTAGCTGCAAATCAGTCAGATCCAAAGTCATAGTTTCACTGTGGTAGCTTAGCACCAGGCTAATAGAAAGCTGTTAAAATTTACAAAAGCTGAAGGCTCTGCTTAGTGCCTTAGTGCCTTAGTGGAGTATGCTGCCACTTCATATGGAACAACTTAAGTGTCTGGTCAGAAAGATACACAAAGGAAATGTTCCCAAACAAAAGGAGTGCTGAAGCTTTTTTTACACTTCTCCTGGATGTGTTAAACATTTGGTGGAGCAAGATATATGGCTGCTGCCCGCTTTCAAGGTGTCCTCGGAAATGAGAGACCATCTTGTTGCTTTTTCCTGTTGAAGTAGACAAACTTCAAAAAAGTAGATCTTTGCTTCCGGTGCTTTTTTGGAGAAGATCCATCGAAGGAAGGAGCAATATTCAAGTGGATTCCCAGAGAGAAAATAGCTGGGTCAATCTAAAGAGCTGCACTTTTCCCTTAAAGTATCTGAAAACGGCAGTGAGGTCACCTAGCAGTTTCCTTCCTAAGTCCAAGATGTTTATCCCCCTGAGTTTTTTGAAACCCTTCCCCCTCTCAGACCATAAGCCAGGTCTTCCTCTGAAACTTCTGCACTCATCGGTCATTGTCTGTTAGTTACTGAGGGCTGGCTCTGTGTTGGGTGCTGTTAATGGTTTTGTGTATATATGACACAAAAATATCCAGTAGGATGTAGTCACAATATTGCTTGTTCACAGCCTCACCGGTTCCCTCTGCTCCCCCCGCCCTTGTCAAACTTAAATTCATTTTAAAAGAAGTTGAGAGGTTTTTGTTTGTATGTTTATTTGTTTGCTGTTTTACTATGTCTTTCTTCTGATGTATTGCTATATGCTTTCTGAAACTCTGGAAATCTGTTTGTTCATCATCTGGTCTGACAGCTAGCCAGTACCCTTTGTAATTATCTGCTGTTTTAATTGTTTCAACTAATCCTCTTAAGGTTTGGCCCTTTCAAACTGAGGGTCTGATTCAGCATATCCTGACCAAATCCTGTCTTTTCCGAACAGCTCCCATTAATTGCACTGATTCAGAATCAAGCCTAAGAAAACCATGGATGACAGGCCCCTTGCTTTTGGTAGATCCTCATGCTTTGTTTACCAGGACTGATTTCTGGGTACCTGCAATACTTAAGTAATAACTCTTTGGATTGTCTCTGCAAGCTAAACCCCTGGTCCTTTTCCCTGCCTTCATTTATCTCATTCACTGCCTGCCTATGCATAGTGACTTATCAAAGATCCTGCTGAAATCCATGTAAGTCATATCCACTCACCTACACTTCCAAGGATTTTTTATTATGCCTTCAAAGACATTAATCAGGTTTGTTTGAAATGATGTATTCCTAAAGATCCCTGCCTGATAATTGCCTTCACTTTCCTGGTGACATATCATTTCGACTTCAGTTAACAACTCAAAGGTTGCTTCTTGGAGAGAAGTTCGACTTACGAACTTATAATTAATGTTTTGTCCTCTGTGACCCAGTTTTGAAAGTTGGAATAGTTCTGATATCCTGCAGGGTCAGCAGGGCCTTCTGCTGACATTCAGTACAAAGGGAAAAGGCGTAAGTGTTTAATATAGCCTCCGAGTCCCAGGGAATGGTGGTGCTTCCAGGGCCTATGTTTATCCAGAGCTGCCCCATTCCCATTCCCACTCTCATCAGGTCAGCAAAGAAAAGTAGTACTTGACAGTCCAATAACCTGGACACAACCTTTGCTTCTGTCTGTTGGCCACATGGAATATATCAGCTCTGAGCTCTTGGCTGAGATTCCTTTTTTCCAAGTTTGGATATCTGAAATATTAACAGATATATCAATAATTTTGATTTTTTTTATGACCAAGGGAAAGCAATAGGTATTTGCAGGCTATGATTCATCTAATTCATTTTAAATATCTAATTTAGGATGTGTCAAATTGCAACTGAGGAATTCCTATTTCTGTCCATTCTCCATAAAGGGAATCTAGATACTTTATATGTGGATGTTAACCCTGAAGACTTTACAAGTTAGGTGATGTGAATCTCACCATCTGTGACGTGAATTTCACCATCTGTGCCTTTATTGCTCATTGCTTTTTGGCAATAAATATAATAATATGGACTAAATCTTAATTAGGTGGAATAATAGGTGGTTTGAACATGGTCTGGAAGTGTTAGCTAGGATTCTCAAGCAAATATATTAGGTACAATAAAACCACAGTGATTGGCACATTACAATGAAAAAGGATTTTACTGGATTAGGTGTCTTTAAATAGTCTAGGCTTTGGTTCCTTTTATTAATTTATCAAGGCTAGATTTTTGTTTTGTTTTGTTTTCCTCCAAGTTACTACCCATAATTTGTGCCTATAAAATGTTAATAATAGGAGAGGGGGGCAATCCGGCCTGGCTGGAGAAACATCTTTATACATTCCAGAAGAAGGAAGTGAGTGGGTTCATCATTGGTGGGACAATAGTAGGAAGCTATTTAAAGTCTAAAGCAAGCTAAAGCTAAAGCAAGTCTTTTATAGCAATGTTTTTCCAGGCTCCAGGAAAAATGAGGTGATGCTTTAAGCCCTTTGTATCAGCCTAACAGTAAAGTAAAGAGGCAGAAGAAATTGAGCCTAACAGGCTTGTGGGCAGGCACTGAAGAACACTGAAAAGTGGGACCTGGTAGGGCTTTTCCTAATCCTGCTCTTCTGTCCTCAGTTGTGAAGGGACCACACTAGTGGGGAAGGGATACATGGGGATTTCCTGAGAGAACAAAGGAAAATAGAGGGAGGGAAGGAGGGAGGATGATACGATGAAACTGATATCCAATAGGTACCAACCCAGTGAAGGAATAGTTATCAGTGGTTTACTCTCCAAACAGAAAAATATATTGCATGTAATTATGCAAGGTTGTAGCTTGAATCTCATTCTTTGCATCTTTTTCATTAATAATTGCCTCAGAATTAATTAAGAAATAATGTTTATTAAAATTGCCAAGTGCAATCTGGGAGGGACTTGAAAGGACATTGAAGGCCAAAATTAGAATTCAAACTAATCCTGGTATGTTGGAGGTATGGCTGGAAAAAATCTAGGATGACATTTAAAATAGGAAATAGGAGACACTAGAGTGAGACAGGAAAAATCAAGTGAACAAACAGAGGATGGGGAATAGATAGTAGTTCTTCAGACAGTTGGAGAGTTACAACAGATTGCAAGCTGAACAAGTCAAGTCATGGTCATGATGTCATAGCAAAAGCAAACATACAAGCAGGAGTATCACCTAAAATATATAGCAAGTTATCTGAGCATTGACAAGGCTTTAGATGAACCATGGTGTACAGCTCTCTACACTGCAGAAAAGATGTGAAGCAATTGAGGAAAGTTCAGGGATGACCAAGTGAATGACGTATGTTCTAGAAAACCTGACTTGTGATAAAAGGTTGAGAGAAAAGAATGGAGGTTATTCATTTAGCCTAAAGAGAAGATGAGTGGAGAAAAGATAACAAATATGTATATATGTATAAAGCTGTTGTTTTCCATGGCTGTGGTGCCAATACAAGAAGTAACAGGACCAAAATACAGTTTCAGTCCAAATACAGGGGTACATAGTCACTTGATAATGACAATACTATGTGATAAGAGAGCCCACATCACCCCAGCCAGTGTTAATGGGGAAGAAAGGGACTCCTTAGTCCCCCAGGAAATATATACCTGGATTCTATGCTAAATATTTTATTGCCTTGGCCTAATTTGGGCCTGAACTAATGATCATGTTCTATCCTAAGATCCTGAATGCTACAGAGAAAAGCTAGTAGCAATAGGAAAAATGACAAACTGAGGAGGAAGCCTAAATAATCTTAGATCAAGATAGAAAATTTTTTTTTTCTGTGTGAACATTTTTCCATTTGCATACTTGTTTAAAAGAAATCATTTCTCCATGCTGCCAGTCTGAAGGTTAAAAGAAAAACACCTCAGTTCTCAAACTGGTTAGTGTCAAAGGAATTAATTAATTCCAATTAATTTGAAATTTCCAGGGTCTGGTGGACTTCAACATTGCAAGGCAGGGTAGCATATTGTATCAGATCCTCTGGGAATCTGTTAAATAATAACGGTAATAAAAAAAAATAAAGTAGTGTTTCTTTTTAACTGCTTGTAGAGAGTAATTTTACAGCCTTAATTTAGGAATGGGTGTTTCTACTTCCAGGCTGTAACTTCATTAGTTTTTTCTGGGGTTAGGAGGGTGAAACTGAGCTCTCTTCTAGTTTGGCTCTGCCAAAATGTTCAAAACAAAACAAAAACCTGTCCCTAGGAGGTGAAGTAGATCATATTAACATTTATTTTGAATATTCTCTTCGTATCAGCAACTCTGGATTTGGGATTTGCATTCAGAGGCTTTTAAGAAAAATACAATGCAACCAAATTAGAAGGATAGCAAAAAACCTTGGGAAAAGGCCTGGCTAACTTAGGCCTTGATTTTTAAAAGAACATCAGAATATTTTCCTTCCTTTTCTTCATCTCCAGCTCTCTTCTTTCTGACTCACTCTGTAGCATATTAAACATCTTACAGATTTTTTATCGCTTTTTTTTTTTGTCCTTTTTCTCTTCTGTGAACTTGAACTCAAAGCCCAGCTTTTGTCTTAGTGAGGCCCAAATACAAGGAGCCTGAAATTAAAACAGAATAAAAACAGCAGCTGGAATCATCTCCATGGGAACGGAAGGAGGGGGAGACTGAAGGTCCGGCGGATGTCCTGGCTGCTCTGCCGCTTGCACTAGCTTCCTTCTCTAACACTCCTCTGAGAGGGTCTTTGCAATTGCAGACGCAGAAAAGAGGACTCAGTGTCCGCATGGCTCCTTCCACCTGCTCCTCTGATTTCCAGGAAGACTTCAAGGAAGGAGACAGCAGCCACTGAGCAACCAGCTAGATGGAAAGCCAAAAATGCCCTCAGCACTTTGTCATTGCCTATCATACCTGGTTCCCCCTTTCCTTTTCACACAATTCCTCCCCTTTTTCTTCCTGTCTTTTTATCCTTGCCTGTGTGAGCATTCTCTTCCTGTTCCTTCTGGCCTCATCATTTCTCTTTTCAACTTTTTCAGTCCCTCCCAAAGCCTAGATTTTTCTTCACAAGAGAAAACAAAAGGTCGAGCATCCTTTTCCTTATCTCTAAGCTAAGGCATCCTCAAAGAGGCAGGCTCAGATAAACATGCATTCATCTCCAGCACTCCCAGATGCATCTCAGACATTCTCCTTTTGGTGACCAAGATAAGACAGTTCTGTGCAAGAGATGAATATCTGTAAGTGGCATTAAGAACAAGAGCTCTGGTCACCAGCAGGGAAAAAGAGATTGCTTAAGCCCTCAGCTTCTGTCGCAAAGGCTGTCCTCTCATGAATCAGAAGTGCTCTGGGAGAAGTATGTCTCTCTGACACTGTATTGTAGCACAAGATACATTTCAGGAGCCAAAAGGCCAGGAACAGAAAGATAAAGTAGCCTCTGTCTTACCTAGGGGACTTTTGGGCAGCCTTCAATGCACATCTTAGCTCTAGGTGGGTAGGTGACTCACTGCAAAGGATTGCAAGAGGAGATTTTAGTTTACTTGTCTATGCTGGCTGAGTGAGTGCTGCATAAACACAGCTCAGGAAGAGCATGCCACACTTGTCGCACACCCACAAACCCTGGTCTCGGGGATTGTGTTACAGGAAGGAAAACACATTCCAGCAAGGGCCTGATCCTGACACCTTCGCTCTCTCCTTTGCTTGGGAGCATTTACTATCACAGGTAATCAAGGCCACAGCACTCCTAGTCTGCTAATGCTGCTTCAGCAAAAGGGCTGAAAACCCATATTTTGTGACAGAAGGTAGTGGCCATGGCTAAAAGGAGCTGGCAGAGGTGCAGGAAAAAGAAGTCCAGGGAGGAATGTGAGCATAAATGTCTCAGTGGGTGACAAAAGGAGAGGTCCTGGGGTCTGAATGAGATTCAGCTGCTTGCAAGTGGCCACTTGGTCTGAAAGACTGTTACCAAAATTGTGTTTTCTTTTCTTTTTGGGGGAAAAAATAAAATAAATTTGACTCATATGAAAAGCAGCAGAAATACATACAAAATCTCCAGGGCTCAAGCGTGCCTAGGAAGGGTGAGGAGGATGTTTTTCTGAGGGCAGAGAGAAGTAAATAAAGTGGGTTTTGTGGTATGATTTGAACAGAGAAATTTCAGCAGTAAATTCCTTTTTCAGAAGGTTCAGGTTGTTTACTTTCATGTAAGGCTACCTCTCCTCTCACGTTATCATTTTCAGAGGTCAAATCTTGAGCAGTGAAAAATAATGGGTTTTTTTAAGCTATTTATATGTCTAAGAAGGATTGTAAGGCAGGATTGGCTAGCTCACAGAAGAATCAGTGAAGTGCAAACTCTTTCATATCTAGGAAATGAGACTGGTCAGGTAGGAATCAAGCATTATCAGTGCCTGGCAGCTGATGGCCAGTCTATGTGCAATGATTTCCTAGCTCCAGTTGCTCTCTCATGTGAATTAATTTTGGCAGTTTCAGCTAAGAGAAGGAGTGAATAGGTCAAGTTACCTGAGTTGTGTTGCCTGTGACTCTCTGACACTTACCTGAGGGACTGGCCCCTGGTCCCAATACATTTGTGCTGCTGTTTCCATGATTCAAAAAAGACAACGTATCTTACAGCTCATAGTGGCTGCCCTTACTGACATTGTGGTCTGTCTCCCCTTCTGGATGATTTTGACCTTGAGATTTATTGCCCCATTCTTATTTGCCTATAGTTTGCGCTAGGTAATGAGTTGATTTCCAGATCCTGTGGCCCCACCTTTCTTTGGCAGGCTGGCATGGGAGGGAGGAAACAATCAGGATCTTTCTGCTCTGGTCAGTTCTACCCAGGAATCCTAATCATCAGGTAGTCCTGCATCTCTCATCTCCTGTGAGAGCAGGGTTTGTCTCTGGTTCTGTCCCCCTACCAGGGACACACTTGGTTACTTCACTTCCATTTTGTTTTGTTTTCTTCTTGTTTCTCAGCATTTAGTTGAATGCTGAGTTTTTGCTGGTGCCTCAATTCCACTCAGGTGGACCCTTCTAGCTAAAAAGGCTTTCTTTATGCCCAAGCTGGACCACCCAAGCTAGAATTTGTGGCCATCACTCCTTGTTTTACCATCTGCCACTACCAGCAAGCCTCTTAAGTCTCTTCTTTGCTAGACTGAAAAAAACCACATTCTTCAACCGCTCTTTGCAAATCATGTGCCACTGACAGTTCTGCTGGCCAAGAGGGGCTTACTTTTAGATACCACTTCATACAGTACAAGAGATCACTTTTGATAGGTAGCTTGATGGTAAAAGACTTTGATTTCAGCCTTGGAAAGTACTGCAGAAAGTTATCACAGAATTTTGCTGCTCTGGACTCTTTGGAACATCAGTTGAGGATGGATGGACTTTTTACTGAGTCAGTGATCTGCAAATTCTCTAAGTGAACAAAGATGCTGCAGCATTTATATTATATGCATGTTGTTCTACATGATATTCAGGTTTTCAGATATAAGAAGGAAGGAACTGAACATAACATTTCTTCTTTAAACTGTGAAGGTCCTGTTGTTTACAATTCATTCATTATGCCATTTAAAGTCAATTTACTTCAACAGCTTAGTTGTGAAACCATTTATTCAGGGCAAAGCCATAACACAAAGCACTGAGGACAAGGCAACTGAAAGGATCCTCCCACTCTCTCTCTATTAGCAAGGTTATTGGCTTCTCATACATGCTGCAGGCTTGGAATCTTTGCAGACAGTGTTAGTATTCTGGCTCTTGGGGTGGAAATTTGATTTTTTTTTAAGACTTTTATTAAATATCTTTGAATTTTCTGCTTTAGAAGTGCCACGAATCAGACCACTTCACAACGTTGTTTTGTGTGTTTTTTTTTTAAACCAAGGTTCAATCTTAGATTCCTTTCTGAATGAATGATTTATGATTTGTTTGGCTTTTCTAACAAATATGTTTCTTCATTATTTTCCTCTTTTCCTAAATAACTGCCAAGTCATCTTATGAACTCATTACTTGATCATGTGTTTGTCCATTGAGAAATGAGGAAAATGGGAGAAGGGAAAACAATTTTCCCTGCTAACATTCAACTTCAAATATTTATTTTTCTATAAAGTAAATCATAAAAAGACATAAGTGATTTTAAAATAATGCCAAAAAAGTCTTTTAAAAAAATCTGCTTTCCATTTTAAACTCTCCAAAACCTGAAAAGTGTCCAGCAATGTGTCACAGTGTATAGCACTGGTTGAATGCGTGAAACTAAAATAAAGCAAGCTCCTCATCAACAGCAAAGCAGATTTCAGTAAATTCCCTATCCACAGAGTTATGCTGTTCTTTCTATTGACATTGTGGATACTCTGAGAGAAATTACTCAATAAATTAGTATTTGAGGAAGGGAGAAAAAAGACAAGAGAGAGTAAAACAAGCAAATAACCTGTATGAGCAAACAAAAAAGTACCCTAATGGGAAAACAAAATATTATTTGACTGACCAAATTTGGCTTCTTTGTGAGGTAGCAGCTCTGGGCTCCCTCTGACTTTACAACTCAGGTGTCACCTTGAGTCATGGAAAGCAGCAGCTCTGCCTCTGGTGACACCTTGGAAGGTTCCGGGAGCTTGTGGCTCTCACAGAGGCACACATCAAGCCACCTTGCACTGCCCAGAGTCACCTGAAGATTTTGTTTCCACACAGAATTGCTGCCATCAGTCAACCTTGGAAAAAATATATGACATTTTGACAAGTATCATGGCTTTCAGGCTGTTTCATCACCTTCCACCACCTCATTTTGAGCACTCTTTTTCTGAGGATCTGATTTGTGTTCATGTTAATGCTGTTTCTGGTCTGAGCCCTTTCATTACACAAGGGAGAGCTGGCAGCAGTGCAATGGTTAACAGGTAGGGGTTTCATGAAATAAGAGAGTGAGGGCTTTGAACTCCTGTTTTCAGGAATAGCCTGCACTTCCTGATGAAGCAAATATGCTTGTTCCTGATAACACTTTTCTAACCAGCCCCCCTTCAGTGCTTGTATAGGAGGGAAAAAAACAAACATCCAGGGAGTCACCATCTCCTGAAAAAAGAATCACTTCAGTGCTAATTAAGCTCACAGATCAGGGGGAGATGTTCAGATGGAGGCCTGTTTAGAGTGCATGCTCCAATGCCTGGTGAGATTGGAGAAGAAACAGAACTGCTATGAGGCAGAAGAAAGGATAAAAAATAGTAATCACCAAAAAAACCCAGCCCCCAAACCCATTTTCAAGGACTCCTAGTAGAAATATTCCAATAGATTTTGATGGACCTGGTTAGTTAATATTTATGAAGCCAGGCAAGACCTCCAGATGGAAGCTGCTCTATAAGTGCAAAGCTTTACTATTAATATTTATTAACCTGAAAGTGCTTATTTAGATTTTAGGCAATTTTTGCTCCATCTTTTTCCCAAGCAAACTAACATAAAATCTGTGGGATCTGTGAGTTCTCAGCTTCCCACTGCTGCCTGTGATGTAAATTGTGCTTCAAAGAAAAATGAAGGGAAACACAGAAGAAAGGTCAGAAAGTCAGAATGTGAAGACTCAAGAGCTGTTTGCAGAGAACATTCCTGGCAAGCCCTGAACATTTGGACTACACATCGAGTGACATAAATAAAGTTTTCAGACCTGATCCTGTGGCCTCTATGAAGTGTAAAGTCAGAGGGAAAGGATCGTGCCCACAGGAACATCTTCCCAAGATCATGGCTATCTTCGCTAGGGCCAAGATCATGGCCCTAGCACGTTCATACTGATGGATGTTAATAGACCTTGTTTCATGACAGCAGGGATGTACACCACCTTCTCTCCCAGAGCCAGACAACGATGCTAGAATGGTGCTAATATAAGAGAGGACAGTTACGTGGGCACTGTGGCTATTTCTATACTGCAGCTCAGGTAATCAGGTAATTCCCCGATCATGCAGACTAGCCCGCCATGGTTCCCTCTATGCCCATGCCAGGATTTCCTTCCAAAGGAATTCAGGGAATGAAACACATCAGTTTTTTTCATCACATGCAGCCAGGATACAGCCAAGCTGTGCATCCAGCAACCAGGACCACAGTGTAATTAGCAGAGCATAATGTGTCTTGGTTGCCCTAACTCAGAGACCTAACTTGTGATTGCAGAGCTTAAAAAAATGATGAAAACCTTGTTGAGATCCAAAAAAGGAATGAAGAGAACCAGAAGTTCTTGCAAAGCCTATGCAGGCAAGTAAAAGTTGCCTTTGCACTCATTTTAATCAGCTTTGGATCAGGCCCTAAGCCAGATGCCTGCAAGGAATCAATGAAGTTTGCTGCCCATACTCTCTCTGATTTGAAAGAAATCACTCTTAAGTATGACTTAGGGATGGCTCATTTTTTAATGAAGTTTAACAAAAGAAAACAGAAACTCTACTCTCATCAAAAAATTGTTCTATAAATGGCCAACCTCATTTTAGCCAGTGGGTTCGCATCAATTCTTTATTCCTTTTGGAGAAAAGGAAACGTGGAACATTGTTAGCTCTTTTTCATCTGTCAGTCATACATCTTATAGTGAAATGTTGGCTCTGGAAAAAATAATTAAATGATTATAGTGAAATGTAAGCTGATAGCTTTTTTCCCCCTTGACATGAATATGCTTCCTAATATAGTTTTATATGCAAATATTTTGAATAATTGCCCTTGCTTATTGGAGAGCTAAGATTCTGACTTTTTGCAAATACAATTAAAGTCTAATTTTCCCACAAAAAAGGCAAATCACTTTTTCCCCTCTAATGAAATAGAAAAATTAAAATAAATCATTCTCAAAGCAAAACAAATAAACAAAAATCTCCTCCCCAGCCCTAGAGTCTCCATGTTGGCATAATTATTAATAGAGAGATGAAAAAGCTACTAGCAGTGTATGTCTCCTAACCTAGTTTGCCTTTTGTAGTTAGATGTCTAAATGTTCTAATGTGGGCTGAAGGGAACTCATTTTTCTCAGACTCTTGGTGGGACACAAGCTGGCTCAAATCCACTATCACATTATGGCATACCATTAGCATCATTATTATTATCACACCAGACTGAAGCTCATACAGTAAACTACTCAGCAAAGAGTACTTCTTGGGCTTGGCAATAGCACAGCTAGAGGCCATTGGTTGACTCAAATGGGTCTTTGTGAGATTTCTAGTCTAGTCAAATCAGAACTTCAGCCTATGCTTCATCCTTTAATTCTTTCCAAGTCTTCTGACAATTTGGAAAAATGCAACAAGCCAGACTGAGGTTTCTGGTCTCAGCCAACACTGTAGCCATTTCTGTCTCCTAAAATCAGACTTCTACAAGTTTGTATTCCAATTTTAGTACTGTCCCAAACTTTTATATGGCAGGTCTGAAGGGATTGGGCAGGAATGGGCAGAGCTGTATGTGCTATACCCCAGTCAGTCCTCCAGCCGGCACTCAGTTCTTCCCAGGGTAGTAACAATGCTCTGAACATGAGCTATGCACACATTTGGATGGGAAATGCTAGAGTGCAGGAGGACTTGCTGTGCTTATGCCTGTGGTTGAGCCTGTGCCTCACCTCCCAGGATATGTGGCCCTTCAGGTGACTGCTCCCTCTCCAGCCTGAATGGTGTTTAAGTACAGACCTGCCAAGTACTCTCTTTTCCCTGCTGCACATCACACTTTCTTTAAAATAGGCCTTCCTGGATATATCTTAACTCTTATGGGGTGTCTAATATTGAATGGCAGCTGTGGTATTATCCTTCCCCTGCCAGTTGGTTTGGCTTTTACTGTACATCTTAAAGATGTCTGTATAAATAAACCTTGAAGCTTTCCTCATTTTAAGAAGACACATCTGCTGTTGCTAGTAGCAGTGCGCCTCCAATGTATTCCCCTGCTCCCATTTTTATCAGAAAAGTAGAGAATGAATGGAACTTAACATCCAGTGGTTATTTCTCCCCTCCATTTTATCAGGTCATTGTTTTTGTTGTTTTCCTCTCACCTCTTGCTCTTTGCCTTGTATTTTTATAAATGTGGCTTCTCACATGTGCATCTTTACATCAAAAATAATAGGAACAGGCAACAGCACAGGAGGAAGAAAATCTCTCTCTGCTGAAGTTGTTGCTCATAACTGAATCCTCAGAGCTCCTCAATGTTCTCTGCTCCCTCAAGGCAAAGCTGTTCTCAGTGTAAGCTTTGCTGAGCTTACAAAGACATACCCTGAATATAATACAGTCTGGCTTTTGAAATCTTTTCTCTCCCCTCCTTCATGTAAGGCATCATGCTCCTCGAAGTGCATGCTCCTCGTGAGATGAGGACAAACACCTCACATACACATATACAGAAACACAATTCACAAGATTTTTGTCATAGATTCTCTCCACATTGCTTCCAAGGTTTAACTTCAGGAGAAGTATCAGTTCAAGGGAACTGTTGCCCTTCCAGTGCAGCACTGTCTGCAAATGTATATGTCTGCAAATAAGTTTATTCTTTATTCCATCATTCAAGCTCATAATAACTCAGGCCGTGAGACTCCTGGGGAACCCCACTTAGTATAGTCTTCTCTTTTAGCAAGAAAACATTGATATTTGCTTTATCGTATAGTTTTGTCACATTTTCATTGATTTCAAAGTCCAAGTTTCCCTAAATTGTTAGTGAGAATTTTATAGTAGACATTATCAAAATCATTATTAAAGTTAAGCTATTGGAGACCTACTGCTTCTCTCCTATCTCAAAGTCATGTATCTTACGTATTCTGTGCAGAATACATTACCCAGTTTATATATTGTCTTAATAGGATATTGAATCCAGTCTTACTCTCTGAGTACCTAATGTTGGAGTTCAATAAGCCTATTACTAACTCCAAGACTTTCTGCTTTCTCAGCACAGTGTACTCACTGCCATGTTTAGCAACTTTTGAAATTATGATGGCCTACAAAGGACAAAATGGTTTTCATGTTACAGCCTCAGGTACCCAGGGAGTTAGAGGGTTAATGACTCACAATTACTACTGTGTTGATCACTAGAGGCTTTTGGGTTCTGGTTCTTTAATCTGTCTGTTCCTATTAACTTCTTCCCCCTGCCACCCAAAGTGTCTGATATTGTTGTGAGTCCTTAAAGTGACTCCCCTGGCAGGTGCAGATAAGTTCTAGTTCAAGCTGAAGAGATATCTCCTCTCCTTTATACTAAAAGAGTCTATATGCCTCATGACAAAGATCCCTGCGCTTCAGCCCCTGCCTGTCTCTCTAATCTCCACTTCTATCTTCCCCAGGCATGTTTCTTCTAGCCATGACTTTCTTCTGACCCAATTGCATGCTTCACATCTCAATTTTTTATGAGGTGGCTCCCCATGCAAACAATACTTTTCCAGAGATGCTGGACCTGAGGCTTCTCTGTCCTCACTGTGTGTGTACACTTTGGTCCTTGTTATCTAAGCTTTTCAAGGTGGGAAATGGTCATTCTGATTCCCTGGAAATACAATTTACCGTCCTGATAATAAATACTGTTGGGGAAAAACATTCAATGAATTTAGTGATGATTTCACTTTTATTCCACCAGTCTCTTTAGACATTGGGAAAATTCATAGACACCTTGGGATCACCAAGAGCAATTCTTCCAGCTCTAATGTAGTTATGGCTAAGACCTAGCTTGTCCTGAAATGATTTCTTTCTCTACTTATTTACTGGAATTCAAACAGTAGAAGCACCCAAGCAGACAGCAAAGGAGGCCCCCAACCACTTTCAGGTTATCGTCAACTGGTGGAGAGCTGTTGCCACCCAGTAATAAACCAATGAAGCCAGAAAATATATCTCCATTCTTTCTTTTTCTCATACCTCCCCCTGCCCACCCCCTGCATCCACTCACTGCACAAACCCTTTGCAGCATCACTGGATGTTTGTTTTACCACACACATAGATGGGAAGCAAATTTCAGATCTTGTCCCTTCTGCAAAGAATAATTTTAAGGTGGTCACCCTCCTTTTGTGATAAGGGGAAACCAGAATGTCCCTGAAACTATGACACTGAGAGAGGTGGGCATCTCAGGCAGATAGGTCACTTCTACATCTAGATTGTCGCATTTTTAAATCTTTTCATTTTCTTTAAAACCAGGCCCCTTCTGTTCCCCTCCTCTGCAAACCACACACGTACACACACTCTTCCCTCCCTCCCTCCCTCCCTCCCTTCCTTCCTTCTTTCCTTCCTTCCTTCCTAGCTACCTACCTTCCACCACTTGATTTCATCATCCCATGGCTTAGATGTGGTTATTTTTGTGCTGCTCTGATGGTCTTGGAAGGTACTGGCTCAATTAAACAAAACTAAAATACAGTGGAGGGGTGAAAGGAGCTGTGAAGTTACTGGCATGGAATGCTGATTGTTTCCAAAGGCTTGTTTCCATGAATAAAGAAGGGTCGGTGATGTGAACTTCAGGAATGAGATATCTGTGTCTTACAGAGAAACTGATTCATGCCCTTTGCTGTAGGGACATTTCTTTCATATTTTTAAGAAAGTGAAATGAGGAGGTGGCAAGGTTTCTGCCCGAAGTGCAGTTTTATAGGACATATGGCTTTGCCTGTGCATCCTCAGTTATGTTTTTCCCTACTCAGTTTATTGTGCAGTTACATTTATGACTGCTTCCAGCCACCCCAAACTTATTTCACATCTACACTGTGCAGGTAAAAAATTGTGTTCAGGCACAAGTTTAAGCATATCTTCAGGCAGGACAGCACAAACCTAAGCACAGCTCTACAGTGCAATGTGAACATGAAAGTATAACCTCTCTGTTTTCGTTTGCTGTATGCCTACCATGATGTAGCCTGTCCGCTTTTGCAATGCCCAAACATTGCCAATGATGTCAAGCAGTCCAGTCAGTTCTGGGGCCCTTTCCAGTCAGATCTTTATAAAAGATGCCGTAAGAGCAAATGGGGTGTAGGGGACCTGGAGCTTAAATTGGTCTGAATACAGGCCGGATGCACTGTGTTGTATCTCACATGCAGAGCTGGATCAAAGCTTACATCAGACTTGCTTCTTGGCCTGTTACCAAGGCCTGATGTGTGCATGGGCCATGAGTTTGCTGTATGACAGTGATAAATCAGTCTTCAAAGTGTGAATCCCCTTCCAGTACAAGATTCCCTTTCCCATATTCTAAGGATATTCAACTCAGGAGTTAGGATTCAGGTCGGTCTCTCTCATTTAACTCAAGTATTTTGAAAACTTCTGCTTCTGAATGGGAATGAGGACTGTTGTCCCTTCTGCCCGAACACCCAGTCCTGCAGTTGATGTAATCGTTTGGTCTGCCTGGGTGAAGGAGTGACGCACTCTGCCATGCATGCTACATAATCCTCTTTGCAAAGTTTTTTGAAGGTTTCAGTACCTTACACAGTATCACAGTGATATACACTATCACAGATGAATTTGTTGCCAGCTTTTACTGAGATTATGAGAGTGAATACAAGTCTACCCATTCCAGGAGACAAATACTAATATCTTTATTATTCTGAAAGGCTGTCCTTTGACAAGCATAGACTTACACAGAGGGAGAGAGATGCTCTTTCTTCCTCCCTTGCACCCAGAAGCAGGAAAACATTTGGCTGAAAAGAAGCTGGTTTCAATTATTGCTTCTTTTACAACAGTGGGTCTTTAACATCTGTAAAACCAGGTCAATCCATTGAACAACACCCTATTCTGTTTAAAAAGAAGAGTCCCTGTGTTCTCAAAGAATATGTAAGGGCTGCATCTGAAAAAGGTGCAGGCCTATAGAAGGGACCATTGTGTAATATGACCTCTGCTATAACACAGGCCATTGAAATGCCTGGAAATAAGTCCTGGTTAGATGTTGAGAAGAACAACCTCCCTTGATTTTAGAAAGGCAAGTTATTGGAAGTCTGCCTCAGTTCTCGACAGTGTTGCAAGGGTCAATTACTCTCAGGAGGACCTCTACCAAATAGAGGACATTATCTTTCTCTAGCTCTATTTCCTTAACTGTTACTAAGATACATATCAATATTCTGAATTGGTATCAATGTACATGAGATAATAATCTTTGAATTTGATAATTAGACTGATCAGATTCTTAGAGGCTGGAAATAATTGCAATGTGGGAGATGCCTCTGATGGATCGGTTCTGGAAATATCCATCATTTTGAGGTAGTTCTTTAAGGTCTTTTGTTCTTTTTAACTCTTTCTAATCTCATGCTTAAGAGGTGTTAATTTCCTTCAACACTCTTGCCAAATAATGCTGCAGATGCAAAAAGTTTGTATGAGTTCAAGTGAGACTAAAAAAGAGTTTTGAAGAGAGAACCTTTGGAGAAGTTGGAATGCCCCAGCAGGCTCAGCAAATTCCCTTAGCTAAAATAACTGAAGCTTGGGGGAGTATTAGGGAGGAAGTATCATATATCCTTGCCTTGTTCTTATTCTTATATTCACTTGAGGCTACTGCTATATTCTGGGCTATGGAGACCCTGGAGCTGAACCAGTATGACTGTTCTTATATCTCTTCTACAGCAAGTGTTCATCCTAGGGACAAGAATCACCCTGATACCTTTTTTGGGAGAGGACATACAGCTGTAGCCATACTCTCTTGAATCAGTAAGGTGCCCATTTTCTTCTGGTCTCTTTTGCTCTATTCAATACAAGATGAAGTGTACAAGGATCTTCATATTATCACATCTTCTTATAACCAGATCTCTGGGTGGATGTTTTTGGTTATTCTAGTTCCAGTAAAGAGCCTGATGGCTCTCTCTTTTCCTTTATACACATTTTGCCAATAAACAAGTGGTGTTAGAGTCTAGTCTGTTACATGTAACATGTTACATCTTCTGCATTCGTCTGTGGTTTCACCAACTGACAAACCTGATATTTTAGTGTGAAGGTGTGAATAAATAGTTAAACAAGTGGGACTGGGAAGACAGTGATATAATTAATTACCTTTGCTGAATTATCTGGGATGAAATCACTTGCCAAAATTCATGACACAATCGGTGATAGAATCTGGAATTTTGCCTAATTTCAGGTGAACATCTCTGACCCAGGATAGCTCCTGCTCTTTGTATGATGACTTGATTAAAAGTCCTGTGGCAGTAGAATGTTTTCACTTCAACAGTTTTGCATCAGAACCTTATAAGACTCTTTCCCTCTGAAAAAGGTATTTTCACTAAGTGTGATTATTGTACTCACCGGATATTAAAATGTATTCCATACAGACTATTTCATTTTCATTTCTAGCATGTGTGTGCCTATGCCCAGAACAGGTCTGTAGCACAGTCTGTCCATTCAGCTTGCATTCTTGCATGACTTGTTTACATTACCTTAAAAACTTCAGTGCTGTCTTGGCACACACACAGTTATTAGAAAGGTGATACAATGGGAGATGGATAGTTAAATGATGCGTAGAGGCAAGAACAGACAGAAAAAAAGATACATGGCTTGTTGGTTAGCTGATGCACAAATAATGTGCATATGATTATTTGCTAAGTGTAGGTAGGTCACAGATATCTACTGGTATTAAAACTGTTTTTTTTTCTTAAACAGACCAGTTTATGAGTTACTGAGAAGCTCTTCTTTCTTGTACTGAACAAGTGACTGGCAAAGGTAATTATCACAAACCAAAAAACCACTGAAAATAGTCTGTGTGAAGCTGGTGTCTCTGGGAGGAAATGAAAAACCTGGATATTAGTTGAGAAAACAGTGAGCCCTGCCAGTCCTATCACTTTGGAGACATAGCCAAGTACAAATACTGAACACTGTGAGGATTGCGGGCTTGTTTAGAAACTTGGCTTGACTTGTTTTTTTCTTTCTTCTTTTTTCTTTTCCTTTTTTCTTTTTTCTTTTTTCCTTTTTCCTTTTTTATTTTTTCATAAACACATGAAATGCATGAAAATACAGAAATGTTTAAATGGAGTGTGTTACAAATGTCTTTCATGGCATCATCAGATCAGATGAGAAAAAGCACATGAATAATTATTTCTTTGCATTCCCATTCTAAGGAAGAGTAGACTGGCAATGACAGGTCTTTAGAATTCATTTGCTGTAGCAAATGACTAAAAATATTTAAAATCACTATATTTTTTCCTTTTTACAAAGCACCTGTTTCTGAACCAATCATGGAGAAAAGGGTCTCCAAGGAAAAGATCAGCATGTAATCTGTGTCTTAACAATGCCAAGAAGTGCCAAAAATCATGGAGACCTCTTTGTGCTGTGTGCCTTACCAAAAACAAAGTGAAAGATAGCTCTAGGCTCCAGATGTGTGTTCACTGGAACAGTAGAAAAATGGAAAATATGAATTATTGCTATACTCATTTTACAGATGTGGGAACAGTAGCACAAAGCAATCATGTAATTTCACTGGGTCACAGAAAGGAAACAGAGAGAGAGTCAGGAAGTAAATCCAAACTGTTAAGATCTCCTCACCTTGACATCCCTCAGCTTCAGGAAGATCTTGAACATCCTGACAAGGTCATGACTGGACTTGTCACTTTCAGTGCGTGGCATGGGATACCCATGGGTTACCTCACTTGAAAAAGGCTTCTAGTGACAACTCTTCTATGCCACTGCATTTCCAGGTTACTTTTTCCTTTATTTTTTTTAAAAGTCTTTTTTCCCTCCAGTCGTAAGAACTAGTCAATGCCTCTTTTGTTGGAAACATGGGCTTATGGCAGAATCTTTGGCACAAACTATTGCCAAGACTGTTAGCCAAAAGTTTTAATCAACAGAGATTTTCCTGTAGAAACATAGCTGCTTCCAGGATAATCAACTTGCAGTAATGATTGAACCTACTAATCATCTACAGAAGTACTTAGACTAGAAATTTTGGCCAACAGTAACCTTTTAGCTTTTTAATACCAATATTTATCTGGATTGTGTTTACTGAAAAAGCAATGAAATGGCAGATAACATTTTACTGGAGGGAATGATTACAGCCTGAATATTTCTCAATTAAATGCCTATTTTAAATGTTAATTGGTGAGAAGTACTGGATCCTCACAATTTGCCAAGACAAAGTTAATAGGTGACACATAAACATATTCTCAGCAGAGAAAGGATTTTTTTAAAGCAAATCAGATGGTAACTACATCCCAACTCTTCAAACCAGGTTTTTAATTCAAAAGAATCTCTTTGCCAAAGACCAGTTATGAATATGTTATTTGCATGTTCCTGAATAGTGTAGTTTGCATGAGAAAATAGTATAGAGTTATGAAAATCATGGCTTCATAACACTGAGCTGTACATGTATGGAGAGGATAAGGGGTTTCCTTCAGCTCTGACAACTAAGCAAAACTTTGCTGTGCAAAGTTTGTTCTGTCCATATTGTATATTCCTGACTTCCTTCTTTGCATCTGCTCAGAACCTCGAGGTCTGCAAAATGCAGTCACTCAGAATTGAATTCTCACATATGGAGTATTCCATAATGTATGGTGGGAGGCCTCTTTGTTAGTCACCAAAAGCAAAATGATTACTTGTTCATTTATCACATGTAATTCTTGATGAGAAAAACTATTACTTCTAAAGAAGAAGGGGAGAGCCAGGACTGAATGTCTTTGTAGCAGATCAAGAATTTTCCATGAAGGCACTGTAGATCAGAACTTCATGTACGTTGTGTTTTAAATGGTCACTATGAGGAAACTAGAATTTCAGTGTTGCAGGAAATTGTGATTTAGAAATTCCACTTTTGCTACAAGTGAAACACTCAGATGCTGAAATTTCTCATAGATGAAAGTATTATTTCAGGATCAACTAAAACTTTTCAAACCCATATTTAGCTCTGTTCAGCATTTTAAGTACATTAGGTTTTGGGAGGGATTTCGTTTGTTTTTGCTTTGTTTTGCTTTGAGTTGTTCATTTTTTTTGGAAGAAATTCCTGTCAACATGGATGCATGTTGACCTAATGTTTCTATTTGGATGAATTAACATTCCTGAAGGAAAACACATTATGCAAGATTTTTTTTTGATTGGTTCTGTTTTTGAAGCTTGTTTTGTTTCTTCCTTCATCTATAAAAGATGAACTAATGTAGCTTGTGAATGTGCTCTGAATATAGGGCAGCAAGTAGCTACCATATCTTAGAGGAAGAAAAAGGAAAAAAAAAATCTCAGAAAGTCACTGTGCCTCTCCTGGTTATGACTGGCACCATTTGCTGAAGTTCTTTCCAGACACCCAGTCCAAAGTGTCATGGGGTAAGTCAGTTGTGTGATCTTTCTCACAGTGTGAATCATATGAGTAATCCCACTCTCTAGAAGAGTATGTACCATGTTCCTCTTTACTGCTAATATAAAAATATGTAACATATTGGAAGGTGAAAATGTGTCACCAGATAAAATGAATAGCATTGAAACAAACAATGCAGAAAAGAGGAGACTGGGCTGCACTATTTATTTTCTTTCGAGTTAATTAAAAACTTCCAAGGTAGAACTTTGTGGACTGTGGATTAGAATTTCACACAATTTAAGGAGATCATGGACAAATTTAGATCTAGTTTGCCACAGAATACATGAGCCATAGATCTCCTACAAACTTGTTTGTTCCTTGGTTCAGAGAACCCTTTTGCTGACTCCTGTGGAAGTTTTCTGCATTTAAAAGCATTATATTAACCAAAAGTGATATTCAGTGTTCAACAGATGGTCCAGTTTTCCAAATGCCTAGACTGAATTACTCGCTGAAGCACTGTAGTGTTAATAACTAAGCAAGTCCCATAGTAATGCAATTCCATTCATTACTGCTTTAACAAGAACATAAGACATGGGACTGGAAAAGACATCCTCTATCACTGAACCCAGCCTATGCTACTATAGACAGCAGTGTCATGTTATTCTTTTAACAAATATATTAGGGTCTGTCTTAAAGCTGTTTACCTGCTGTACTCTTGGAAGCCAATTCTACAATCTTACTAAGCTATTGGATAGAAAATGTCTCCTAATTTACAATTTTAATTTGTTCAAGGCAAGTTTATGTCAATGTATTAATGGTCCCAAATTATTGCTTAATTTAAATAGCTCTTTTAACTCTTCTTTCTCCCTGGAGACTACCCATGATATATTTATATGGAACAATGCTATAATCTCACAGATTGTTTTATGTTAGAACAAAAAGGGCAAACTTTTTTATTCACATGTGATAAGGTAAGCTCTCCATGCCTGCAGGCAACCCATCAGTGTTCTCTACAACTGCTTCCGTTAGATTTTATCTTTCTTGAATGAGGGTGACCAGAACAGTACAGTGTTCCAAATTAAGTCCCCCATACAATGCTGTTAATATTTCTCTGTCCATAATAGAAATATTTTGCCTGATTACCAGTCAGGATTGCGTCTGAAGTTTTCATGTCTGCATTGCAGTTCCAAGTCCACTACACCTAAGTCTGTCTCATTCCCTGTCATTTCCAGTTTCTAAGTTCATGGCCTATAGCCTGTTAATAGCCTCTAAGTCTGTGACGTTGTGGTTTACACTTGAGTTTCATCCCATTTCTGTGACGTATTCAAGGTCATCCATTTCTTCCTGTCTGGTATTCGAATCATGCTCTATTAATGATGTTTTTAAATTTAATTAGAGCACTCCTACTTTTGTGTCACGTTTCTTAATGAAAATAACTAATGCTGGAGGAATTCCACTAGTAATGTTTCTAGAACAATAGTTCTGATTTTAAGACAATCTGCTGTTGTATAGCCTTTGGGTAGCTACTTGCTCACATCAATTAACTGAAAAATGTCCAATTTTTTTTTGTGTAAAGAAAGCTTCCTGATGGAACTGTCTTTTAGTTGATGTCAATAGATTGTGAGGGCCATTAGTAGAAGGATATTTTCTTTCAACATGTAAAGCTAAGCTTGAAAAACATGACCCACTGTCAATATACAATACGGAAGAATCTTGCAATGTTAGTGGGCTACACTTGATGGCCTAGCAAATCAAAATTTCCACATTTTGTGGCTGCCTAAGGGAAAAAAAAGAATTTGTAATAGAGATTGCAACCAAAATAAATGTCTGCAGCCTCTGTAATGCAACACATCAGTCGATATCAATATAACTATTAGACAAAAGAACGTTCTACTGTGTCTTGTTATCCTGTCAAGCTAATCCATGCAAATAGTCTTTATGCATAACTGTCTTATTCAGATACTTGGCTGTAATCCATCAAACACTTCTCATCCATTAAATATAATTATATGCTTTGTTGGAATAACCAGATGTTTAGTGCTGAGCTGAGCAGATGTCTGTGCTTCATACCGGAAGGTTATAAACCTATTTACACCAGCAATAAACTACAAGCATTAAAATGATGGAGGAAGTGAGTAGTTCTCACTTCATTTTGGCAAATTGCCAGTAATTCATTCTCTTTGGATCAGCTTAAAAAAGTTACTAAGTTTGCTGCAGGGTAAATTTGACATAGGAGTTCGTAAAACTTGGCTGACCTTTTGTAATGAGCGTAATGATGACCACTTTGGGTCCCTTGAATAGACTTAATTTGTCTTGCACTGAGTTTGTTTTCAAAGACTTTGGACCAGATTTTAGACAGGGATGAAGAAAAAGGCATTGTTATAACAGTCCCTTTTATACCAGAGAGGGTCTTGAGGGTGAGGACTACAGCCCATGTTCTCAGAATGGTCCTTTGAAATATAAGACTGGGCTTACACAAACTTTTCACTTTGTTTGATGTACTTCTTCCTTCTCTTCCCTGAAATTTGAGTTCCAGATGCAAAGCTTTCAGGGAATAGTCATCTGAAACGTCAGAAATGTATTTACTTTGAGAGAAAAAAATAGGTGATGTCCTAGAATTCTTTGGTTTTCACCCAAATAATACATTCCTCACCCCTTGCCTGAAGTTTAATCTTGTTCCACTGTTTTATCTGACAGAAGGGTTGTATCCTAAATTTAAGTCCAAAATTTCAAAGTAGAAGTTTGTTGAAAACATTCATATTGGTATTTTTTAAGGTCTTAAATGGATCTGCAGGGCTAATTTGCCACAAGAGTGCGTCTACTGTGTTATGCCCTCAGTCCAGTAAAGCACTTAAGCACTTAGCCCCATAAATACTTTTACAGAATCCACTTCACAGAAATTTCCGAGGGACATACAATAGAAATGTTTTCTCCAGAATTTTGATGATTTAGAGAATTTTCTTCCTTTTCTGTTTGTGGGATTCCCGTAATTGCTTAGGATGTCAGCAATATCAGATAATCCTGAAATATATATATATTTTTTTAACTGAAGAAGTTAAGTAGAACGTGTAAATAATTAGTGCATCTGGCTTCTTGAGTCAAGCCAATTTAGAATAAACTGTGGAAGGAAGAGTGACTCATAAAGGAAGGATTTGAGAGCAGGAAGAAGGTCATGGAAGCTCAAAGAGGAAGAGCTGACTTGGGAGTCTTTTTCTGCAGAAAAGCAAGAAGAGATCCTCAGGAAAAGCTAGTAAATGGGGGAGACACAAGGGAGCCAATAATTCTGGTGGCTTTCAGAAGAAAAGTTTCAGGGAGGTAAACTGTGCCAGCATTTTGAATAATGCACAGGTAATGTGAGGCAGAAAGAGAAGTAATCCAATGTCAAGGGTCATGAACGGGAGTGGTGGAAATAGTTGCCATTGAATGAACATCTATATGCCTGCTCAGGTTTTAGCTATTGGTCAGAATAGGATTACTTCTGGGGATTAGTAATGAACAGGAAGAAATTACAACATAGAATTATTCAGAAGCAGAGAAAGATGGTAATATGACATTGGTCAAAATCACATTTATTATGTGCAAAGAATTAGACAGGAGTCTGAATGAAAAGATCATAGCTGCTTGTGAAAAGTCTCTCAACTGAACTTGAAGCCCAGTACCCTACAGGCCATGGGTAATGCGAAAGCCTTGGTTCAAGAAGAAAAAACTATTGAGAACAGTGAAAAAAAGCTTCATTTACCTTTATTGATTACAATGAATTGGTCTGAAAAATCGCATGACATTATTTCTGTTTTCTGATTTGATGAGCTTTGCAACATTTCTGGAATGAAATTTTTTCTTATATTCACCCATGCAGCTTTGAAGAAAAAATTCCCTTAACGTTCATGTTCATGAACTATGATGGCTTACAGAGTTATATGCCCTGAAAAAGTAGTTACAATTGCACAGGGCAACTAAGCTAAGATTGGAATGCAGGGCCTTTACATCCATTTCTCCTCCATAAAACACATTCTGTCCTTCCACAGAGTCTGAAGAATAAATAGATCCATTTTAAACATTATCAAGTAGACAGGTTGTCATTGCATGTTAGCTGACTCATTGAGATTTCTATATTGAAGATCATCTAGGCAGATGGAGGGCAGTTGAGATGTTAAAATAACTTCATTCTCATGTTTGCAAATACAAGTTCTTGTTTTAAAGTTTTCATGCAGTTTGTTGTTATTTATTCATATTTTTAACTGTTCTGAATGTGGTCTTTATAAACTGGTTGTCCTAATTCTTTCTCTGAAAGGCAGCTGTAATTTCAATTATAGTTTTTGAAATATAATAGCTGAACCATTAATTCATTAAAGGCAAAATTGTTTGGGATTAAATTATTGAAAAGCAACTATTACAACTCTGTATTTGTCTTCAGCTTTTAGCCATACTTTTTGAGAGGATCTGATCTGAGCCCTTCTTTGGCTGTTGGAATCCTAACCTTTTGATAAACTCTATTAGTTTACATTACTCAGCACTAGGTAATGTTGATCTACAAAGGAGGACAGTCTTGTGACAAAGAAGTTGCATTTATTTCTGGTCTGTGACACAGAGTTTCTGTGAGACATTAGATAAATGACTTAATTTTTTCTGAGTCCTCATTTATTATCAGAAATGCAGAGACAGTGCTACTTTATTTCTATTACGATTTTTTCCATTTCATTTATAACTTCATGGCAGTGGAAAGTAAAAGAATACTAATACAAGTGCTCAACAATTAGGATTTGCCTTCACCATCCTTAAATCCTAAAATTTCATTTCTTATTTTTCTTTGGTATTGAATACCTCAGGTTGACATTTTAAAAGTAACTGAAGTTATGAGGACTAAGAATGTATTTTCTCTTTTTTAATAAAACTTGAGATTCTCTGATAACAATGTGATTCCTGCAAATGAGTTCTAAAAATATTGCTGCGGGTTGTAAATCCCATGATAAAAGTCAGAAGAGATGACAACTGTGGGAGCATTTTGTGTCATGTTATTGGTACAGTGCCTAGAACAGTGAGAACATTTTATTATGAAAAAATAAAATATTCAAATCTCAATATCCTATTTTATTAGCCAGGGCCAAAAGTCATTCCTGATCTAAATGCATTGTCACCTGAATTGAAATAGGTGAAATATTGCTGAGAGGTTTATTTTTGTATTTTTAATCGTGCAAGGAGATCAATTAACAATCATGATTCACAGGGATCCTCTGCCAGAGTAATGGTATTAACTAAGGGATTCAATTATCACTTCTGTTCAATTTGAATTCATATGGCATCATGATAAATGGCTCCTACTGCTTGTAATAACAATGCTTTGCACACATTTATTTTCTCTTGTTTACTTAATAATTAATATGCCACCCACAGTGACAATATGTGGGCTTGTTTACAAAACCTTCAACAATCAATAATTATTGCCCATGTGACAGCAAAAAAAAAAAAAAAAGATATAAATATCTATGCATATATATTGCCATAACAACTTTATTCTAATGCTGTCACAGTAAAGCTCTGCCTGGCTTTTGGCACAGATCTGCCAAAAGCCACAGAATATGGATATTGAGTAGGTGGGACAATTTCCACTCTGTATCTAGAAATGTTGCTTGAAGATAGCCAAGTTGGCATGCTTAGGGCAATTTAGTAGTGGTAAGAGAGTACCATTGAGCAAATCACCCGGGAAATAGCTTTTTAAGGGTAGTTTGGGCATCTCAACGCTATTTTGTGCTATGCAAGATAGAAACACCCTTCTCCCTTCCTTAATGGGACAATCAAAATACTTGCTCACTTTTGCCAAAATAGATGCAGAGTCCTCTGTCAAGTAGAATAAAAGGATGGGCAGCAGTAGCAGTGAAGGTGTTTTCCCACACAGTGCTTCAACTCTGTGGTCAAATAGTTAATTCTGTCTCCGGAGGCTAATTTAATCTTCCTCTTGCTTTTTGTAAAGACCCAAAACACCAGAGGACAAAATGAATTTACTGAAGTACTTAAGCATTAATATAATCAGTCAAATCAGTCACTGAAATTGCTAGGTTATAAGGTAGGAAATGAAAAAGAAAAAACATTTCAGCCCCATATGTCTGCACTTTCCCATGCAGTAATGAATGCAAAATCCCCATTTTGCTGATGCATCACACATATGTATAAATGAATGACATAAGGAGAATAGGGATCTACAAAGTGAATGACTCTGTTCTTTTCTAAGTGCTCGTCACATCCCACTCTAGCTGGATATCTGACAAGCATTCACACCATGGAGGGTATTGGGTTCCTGTAATGAGGCTGGCTGAGACATAAAGATTTTTAATTGATTTTCAAGATGTCTGTTAAGAATTATTCACTTTAAGTGGCCCTGTACTCACAACAAGCCAATCCGAGTCCTGTTGTCTTTTGGCCTAGAATAACATTCTTTTTAAGGAAAAACATTAACTTCGCAGAGTGGGAACTCTTTAGCAAGAGTCTAACCCTTGCTAAAGAATGGTGCAATCTCTAATGATGCTGAGTCCTACTATGCCACCACTAAACTGAAACCCTCAGTGCTCTCCAGACTGGAAATGTCTGAACTGCTCAGCTAGGTGCATGCCTAGCTGGATGTATTCATTGGCAATGCGCTCATGGACTCATTTCTTACATCAAAAACCTTTGTGTATTTCTAGGAAACATGGTCTCTCAGCTTGCTGTTTCCTCTGATGCCTGTGACAGTCCAGACACCATTGCTTTGGGCTTTACAAGGATTTCAGGGTGAAGCAGGAGCACGCATGGCTGCAGATAAATAAATAAAGAAAAGTTCACATGCCTAGACGGACTACATATAAGCCTCAGGGTGTCTAACCAGAACATTCACTGTCTCTCCAGTGTTTGGTTAGGGTGGGAGTACAGTGGTGGAGGTTTTGCTCTCTGAGCCTCTGCATCGCAGAACCCGGTCTTGACTTTTTTACAATCCACTTCAGCACTATTTATTGCACTCAGTGCCGTGCACAATTGGGAATGGTTTATGCATCTTTCCCCGAGGAACAAATGGTCCACAGTTCTTAACAGGAATTCTGCATTGCACACTGCCTCTCTGGACAGGGGGGGTAACGCTGAACTAGGAGACATGTTGGGTTCTGCTTTACTGCAGTATACATATAATAGCCAAATGTTAAAATTCAGATCTTTGAACCTCAGAGCTTTTCCGCCTTTGAAACTAGTTTTCAGCTGGGCACATTTTTTCTAAGTCCTGCACATATATCCATTGAAAAATGCTTTCAAATACAGCAAGGTTAAGTCTTTGGGACTTCCTCAATTCTTAATCCAATCCATACTATTCTAGAGGTAGGGAAAAAAAAAGTAATATGAGCATCCTCCTAAACAACTATACAGCTGGGACATAAACTCAATTTTATTAGAGGTCACTTTTATACCAGAGGCAGCCAGAAAAATTTGATCGCTCCATAAAAGTCCAGACCTTTTTGGCTGCATTTCAAGAAGAATCTTGTTTCACAGACACCTTCTGTGAAATGGTATTTGCTATAAGAACTGCACCAAATGGGCACTGATCAGTTTGTTCAGGTGGAGGAGATTAAAGACTAGACAGTGTCTTATCTGCAGAACAGGTCATTTTATTCATCCAGTTTGCTTGGCAAAAATTTGTTCTAACACTGAAGTAATTTGGGGTAACTGTCTCTCTCTCCCTCTCCCTCTCCTTCTTTCTCTCTCTTTTTCTTCTACTAGCAAGCCTGGACTGATCATATTATTGAGACCTAAAGGCAGATCTTATTTCAAATTCTTCATGTTTCCTTCTTTTTCTCTCTCTCTCCTCCTCCCCCTGCTACCAGTCAAGCAGTTTAGTAAGTAAATTTAGATCCATTTAATACTTAGGAAACCTGGTATGCTGTAGAAAATGATGTGAGTAGCTGGCAGCTCAGTTGTCTGCGTTGGTTCTGCTTATTGTTGCTGGGTGGTGTCCAGAGCTGCCATGGCACCAGCTTGTTCCCTTTCCAGGAAACATGAAACCAGCCCAGGGCCATGAAACATAAAACGAGGTTATGTCCCCCTTCCTTCTGCCTTTAGCCATGCTAGCTGGTAGTAGTGCACACCCTGTAAAAAACCCTCTTAGTCCTAGTGGTACCCACCATATGTTAAGGCACCATTGAGTATAAGCAAAAATGACACACTGGTCCGGAAAATGAACTCTGTGGAAACTGAACAGTTGCACTAGTAATTCTAGAGATGTCAGTACGATTTGAGCTGGAAGTAACTGCTTATTGATGCTTTTATGAATTTCCCTACCTAACTGCTGGCTTGTAGAATAGAAATCAGAACTGCAATTGTCCCTGTCCAGATGCAGTGCTGCTGTTGTGGCAGGTCTGGCTGAACTTGAAACATGAAAAACTGAAATTTCACCTCTGTCAAAGGAGGGGACCCTCCCTGTGATTGGGATTGTCAGTATAAAATGATAGTTCCTACCTCGGAGAGCTTCCAGTCTAAACTGAGAAGTGGCAGTTCTGCAGCTCAAGGGCAGTACTGGTTTCAAAAAGGGCTGCTGGTTGAAAAGGTGGGGTGGAAGGAAACTGGTTTAGAATAACTGGAAAATATGTTAAGGGGGTAATTTCTGGCAAAACAAAAATACTTCAATTTGGGTCTATCAGAAACATTTCATTTAACTTGACAGAAGGTTCTGTTCCATCTTTTTAACTCAGTTCTGTCCTCATAATCTTTTTGTTTGTTTGTTTTAGTAATTAAAAAGCTTAATTTTGGAATTGTTGAAACATTTTGACCTCTCTCCTTCCCCTTTTAAAATAGAACATAAGAAAAAAATCTGTGAATATTTTCTCCAAAACTTCATTTTCCTTTAGCAAACTTGCTCTTCAACTTTAAAAAAAAACGCAAGAGAGAAAGGAAGTCTTGCTCTAGGTTAGTAGAATGGAATTAAATAAAATGAGTGCCATCTACTGGCTGTGAATCCTAACCTGTAGCTTCCTTAACCTCCTATGCACTTTGGCATTGCAGTGCTTGCCTTTTATTAGAACTCATCTTTATTCAAGAAAGATAGTAAAATACTCCTTCTCTCCACTGTCTCATGCTTCTGGATGAGCGAAAGACATTCTGTCATACTCTTAAATTATAAGTAAAGACACTTTATAATTAAGAAGGTGCCATTAATCAAATCAACCAGCAGTAGCTCAGTGTTTTAATTATACACAAATATTGTATTTAGTCTCTTCCTTTTGGTTATTCATCACCTCCATCCACTAGACTGCTCTCTGTTTATTATTTATTAAATACTACTGAAGACTTGCTATATTTTTATGAGCATAAAAAAGGTGCTTCAGAATTGATACCAACATTGCTTTTTTAACCATAAAGCAGAAAGACATATTTATATTTATAACTGGATTCTGTACACTATGCTCTTAGCTGTATATGCATTTGCCTGTAGCAGTAATTTCCATTTATTTTAGCTAGTGACTTTCAATAATTCCCCTTCCTCACATGTACACACTCTAAATGGAATTTCTAATGGATTATTCACCTCTCTCTTAGGTAACAAAGTTAACTTTCAAGACGAAAGGAACAGACGGTGATAGACTTTAAAATTATCAAATCAACAAGGTGCATATTTAGGTCTAGAAACTTGGTTTCCTGCATCAGATGAAGTTGTCAAATAATTTTGAAATCAGCATGAATCAATGACTCAGTGCTGGTTTAAAATAACTGATAATTCTGGTTTTGTTACTAAGAAAATATAACAGAAAATAAGAATTTCAAGTTTCCAAATATTTTCAGGGTTTCAAAGTTAGCTTTAGTTTTAATTGCTATAAAACTTTGACTTTTCCAAGCATGTAGTTTGGGGTGGGTGGGTGGAGAGGCAAACCCCCAAATACAAGATTGCTGGGATTTGAGAGATACAGGATCTAATCCTCACCAAGAGGAATGAGATTTCAACTTGGATATGCTAGGGTGGCAGCTTGAAGTAACGGGTTATTGAATTTACTAAGGTTGGCCTTACAGATTCTGCTTTGGGTTGACAGCTGCATTCTGGGAAGCCAGTGAGGTCCACCTTAAAACGTCTAAATTTCACCTCAATTCCTGTGTCTAACAGTTCTTTCCTATAGGCTAGTACAAGCCTTTCAGATGTGCCCAGCCATAAAGAAGTATGACTTCATATTTAGTAAAGAGGAATAGAGAAAGAGAGAGAGGAATCTCTGGAAAAATAAGTTGTCCCTGAAGATATTTCGCTTTGAGAGGAGACTTCCGAGTCTCTTCTCAATGACTGGGTCTCAGATACAGACAATTTCTACCAGCACATCTAATAGCTGGGAAGAATGCTAGGCTGCGAATGGTGTTTTAAATTTGTGAAAGGAAAAAGGAAAGGGTGTGGGAAATGGGACAGGAGAAGGCAGAGTTCCTTTGGCTCATGGGTGACACAATTCCCTGACCTGGGCCTTCTGATAGTGACTGCTACCACAGTTGAACAGAAAGAGAACAACTTGTTTGCAGCAATTCTCTTGTGACTTAGTGGACTGATTGACAGCCTTATTTACAAATTGTGCCATTTGGCCCTGGCCTTTTGACAACTCCTTTCATGAAGGGTAGCTCATGCCTGAAGGAAAGTCATTGAAATACTTCTTTTGATGGCAAAATAATGATTCAGTCATTTTTTGTGTGTGAAGGGTACTGTTGGGTAGATCAATGCAAAGTGGAGATTTTAAATGCCATGGACATTGTGTGGAGTCACAGCAGCATTGTCATAATAAATCTCAGATTTTAACATAAATATAATGAACTGGACATCTATTAACTGAAATCTATCATGGAAATGTGTTTTAATGAAGTAGCATGCCCTTTTTCCTCCTCATTTTATCTCATCACTATGAACAGTAGCTTATACTATCTGAGGGTTGGTAGCATACACACGTTGGTTTAATTACAGCTGCTTCTAGCCTTCTGAAAATTAGGTATTTAGTTTAAGCTAGTTAATCTCTGTAGTCAAAGGAGATGGATATTCCCCTCCAAAAGATTCCTCCCAACTATCTTATAACTGGATAAACAGTAGTTTGTACCCATCTCATCCAGAAGAGGACTGGACCTGCTAGGAAGTTAGTGCGTCCTGCCCAATTTCCAACTGCTCTGGTCTACACAGGCTGTTTTATCTCTTTTCTCCCAGCTTGTGGATGGTGATACAAAGACAAAGCAATAGGAACTAATTTGCACAATCACTGCTGAGACCTCAGATTCCAGTGAATGACTTCTGTCTCCAGAGTCTGTCAGTCTTTTACCTTTGGAAGATGTAGTCACAGTGGAAATAAAGAAATTTAGAAAGTTTTCCATTTTAGAAAGTACTTTGTCTTTTTCTATCTTTTATAATCTACATAATAGTTATCCCATCATTTATAGTCCTCTAACTCTCCAGGTCTTTTCTTGGCTTGTTGTTTATGTCAGTAGCCAGTAGTGAAAGAAGAAAGGGAATATGTACAAAAAACAATATGAATCCCTTCACTTAGAGTGTAGTTGATCTGAGTTTTCTGGAAAAAGGTAGGCAATGGCCACAATACAAAGTGAAGCACTTCGTCTAGGCTGTGCAAATAAAAATTTAAAAATGTGTGGTCGCAGCTTTCCAAAAGCCTCATCTTCAATTCAAAATGAGTTGATATGCTCTTGAATGATTGACTTGGGGTGTGTGTAATGTTACTCTGAAAACATTTGTGTAATTTAACACAGATCAGGAGGTCCTGCCTTCAAAGACTAGCAATCACTAAGTGTACAGGACTTGGAAATCTCTGTGTGGGGCAGTCTACATTACACGGTGGAATATGATGAAGAGTCACCTAAGTTAGCAGACACCCAGCTGGCTAAAGACCTAAAAAACCCCCAGCTAGTGAGCATAGTACACTACTAATACTGCTACACTGCTTTGGGGACGGGGCTCATATTTCTCTTCAGTTCTATACAATGGATTTTGGTCACATCAGTTTGGTTAAGTGGGAGTTTGAAAGCCTTGTGCTACACTCATTTGCCATGCATCTACTAGAAGGAACAGAAACAACACTGTACTGTCCTAGAGGTGGTCACATACACTAGCCAGGGCAGTCAGTTCTGAAGTTCACTTCAACTCTCCAAAGAAAACAGCTAATATATAAAAAACTGAAATATTAACATGCATGATCATATGTAACAGCTTGCAGTAGCCAATAAATTGATAAAGTTCCTTTAGGAGACTAGAATTCTTAACAATTTAATTCATTTATTTAATGTATTTCACTCCCCTTTTCTGCCTGCAAACCATACAAAGAGAAATCTAGACTTTCTCATATTATACATGTAACAGTTTCTGCAAGCAATTTCCAGTCTCTAGATTGTATGGGAGACACACTCATTGTGCATTTCCAACACACAATTAAAACCAGTTTTGAATTTAAGAAGGTTTTGTGTCCATTCCCTGTGAGGGAAGGATGGGTGAGCTATTGCCTCTAGTTGTCTGTGTGAATACAAAATAGGAAATTTGCCTGCTGTGAGTGTTCAAAAGCATGTACATGTAGTTTATCAGCTTCATGAATGTTTTCCCCCAGCATCTGTGAAGTGATTTATAGTGATGACTCTTATTAAATACTATCTTCATATTCAAGGGTAATCCTTCTCCCAAAACAGGATATAATATGGCTGCTCTCCATATAAGAAACACACTTGATATGTGAAAGCTATATTTAATGGTGACACTAATCCGAATCTGGGAAGGTTAGCACTCCTGATTGTTAGACTTTTCACCTCAGGGATAGATTATGTCATCTTTATTGAGAAGAAGAGAGTGCTCATGAATAAGATTTGTGGATAGGATGCATCTCACATAACTTTAACCCTGTAAGAATGAGACATTTAGTCTAAACTAGACTGGGTTTAGGTTTTCTGTTTTGTCAAAGAATAAAGAGAGGTATATCTAGAGGGTGATCCGATCCATTCTTGTGGGATCCCATCTGTCTTTGTTTAAGATAGCCAAAAGACACCGCTGTTGTGATCTAAAATACATATAGCCTAGATGATCAGCTTAGACTAGGCATCTGGCTTTTCAGCAACAAAGAATGGGAGGTGAATTAAGCTGTAATTATGAGTTTTGGGATGGATAAAGTAGTAGAACAAATAACAAGTGGAAGAAATAAAATTAAACTAAATATATATTTTACTTTTTCTGTTAAGGTCTCTATTTAGTGGTATCTTCAATCTGTTTTCTTCTATTCTATAATTATCCTTTTCATTCAGTCAAAATCTATTATCCTGCTGTGCAACATCTCTCATTACAAATCAGCACCTGCTGAATAAAAACTATTTTCATTTTTGCTGCCTTTAATTTTCACGTCTGAAGATTCCTGAAGATACTGTGGAGTTTGTTAAGGCTAGATTTGAGGTTTGGGTGCCACTCATATAGAATTCAATTATCCCTTTCTCTTACAAGATTTTATGATACCTGTTCAGGTTGGAAATCTGACTACTATATCAGAATCACCAATAGGAAGGAGTTGTCAGCATTATGATCTAAGGGTTTAACTCTGAAGTCTGAAATCCTCTGTTGGGAGAGGAGAATGAATGAATAGTAGATGAAATAAATAGGGAGGGAAGAAAAGTTATTATTGTGAAGGTCAAAGCTCTGACTGATGATATCTGTAAATCTAGATCAAGGTCATTATTTGCTTCCATTGCTATTGCCAAGATTGCGCTTTTCTTTCAAAGTTCAGTCTTTTTAGCTCAATGCTTGTTGACTGCAGGTGAGCTTTGTCTGCTGCGCTCTAGGTATGACTGTCTGCCTGTGTGATCCTGGGCTGCGTTAATAGGCCTCTGTCATGTGGAACAATGATCCGAAGAACAAACCTCAAATAAAACAAGATTGCATGTAAAGTGTCTACCAAACTTGTATCTGGAGAGAAACAAATTTTTCTTGATTTTGGGCTAAGGCGGGCAGTGTGGGGAGGAACAGGCATTTTTCAGTATTTGTCCACAGCAAAGCCACTGTGGCTTAGCCCGTGCACATGGTCAATGACTTCTCTTAGAGCTTTATTTATTCCTTTATTTTTTCTTATTGAAAGGGAGATTTTTTTAGTCTTTTACTCTGTACGTTTCTATACATTTATGGGAGCACTGGGCTGTTCGATTATCATCTTGGTGAATATGGAGAAACTGTATTTTCTCAAGACCTGAATCTCTGTAGTTAAATTTTCATGGAAGGATTATTTGGACACTGGTATTTCCTGGTAAATGGAAAAAGCTGGTGCCAAATGATATCCTGGTGGTGACAGGCCATGATGTTCTACAAGAACCCCAGTAGATATAGAAATATGACCTCTTCAAAAGGTAAGGCTTTAAACAGAAAAACTCAGTGTAAGTTCTCTCTTTTGCTCTGCTCTTGACTTTCAGAGAATTTTCTTATTAAAAAATAAATAAAAGAAAAAGAATCAGTAAAACCTTACCAGTATTTACATCCCTCCTTTCCAAGCTACATGCTCATCATTATGTCCCACCACCCTTCTCCTAAACACCCCATTTAACTGTCTTTACACAGATAAATCAAGAAATGTCCATACCTTCACTCTGAATAGGAGCTAGCTACCCCTAAACATGTCAGACCACTGTACTGTGGTGAGCTGAGCTGATGCTAAATATAATTCCTGCAGGGTTTTGATTTCATTTCTAGAGGATCTTATTGAGAGAAGCATATCAGCACTGCACTTCCAACACAAGGAAACTGATGATAAATAAAAGAATTATTACTAGTTGTGAAGTATTTTATGCTGGCAGTTTGTTCTTCCTAAGAATAGTGCAATGCCAATTAAGAAAAAGTCTGAATAAAAATGCATTTATATTTATATATATATATATATAACTATACGTATATACATGCATGCACACCTGCCTGGACTTTTTTTTCCTTGGGACCATGTCTACACTATTCCAGTAGAGCCTTATCAGAGCTCAATGAGCTAATTTAAGGACTGGAAGAAGCAGAGCTGAATGAGTGCAGTGATATGCTTGTCCTAATTGTACCTGCTGAGAGGAAATACCTCCAGTGAAAGCTAATTAGTCCTATAATAACTTATTATCTCTGTATGGTGTAGCACTATGGTGTGGACATGCCAGGGTCACCCAGGGCTAGGTCATACTCCTCTAACATGAATTGCAATGAGTCATGGAGATGCATCTCAGGTAATTAGTGACTGTTAAATCATGTTTCCTCAGTGGATGTCAGGGTGAATGGTATCCTGAACTGTCCTGCCACTGTGTTCATGCCTCAGAAAGTATCTGTTCTCACTGGAAAAGAAGAATCCATGTTCCATCTTACACTGTCACTTCCAGCAAAAGTGATACTTAATGTCACTTGTGCTGCTTATTTTATGCCCACCTGTTAAGAACTACTGTGCACAATTCACAAAGAGGCTGGTATAAAATGGATGGTGTACCTTAATGGCATTTCTGAATTAAAATTTTTAAAATTAAAATTAAAATTAAAAATTTTGAGATATTCCAAAAAAACCAAGTTCCTACACAACAGACATTTTTGGAAGAAGCATGGTGTAACACCAACCTGAATTTTCTAATAACAATGAGTTTTGTGGACAACTAAGAATCATAGAATCACAGAATCGTTTATTATGAAAAAGACCTCGGAAGGGGATCTGATCCAATGTCCACCACCCCTGCTCAATCTTGACCATTATATTCGTATGATACTTAAGTACTATATGGATTATAACCCAGTCAAAGAATCTACACTTTGAAACAGTTTTCAAAACAAGTATATGTTTTGCTTTGAGATCAATATCTCTCCAGGGTTCAGGGAGATTTTTTCAGCATAATAGGTCTCAATATCTTAATACTTGCATAATAGAATTTAATAACTTAGGTCTTGTAGATACAAGACTTAAGACTACTTTCTCATTATCATCTCTTAGAAACTCACATACAAATATCATATTTGTTTGATTTCACCAACACTCTGAGCTATATTTCTAGAAACTATCTAGGGAGTGAGTTGTTATTTTTAAAAATCCAGTAAGGTATAGCTAAGACCACAGAATGTCATTTATCTCAATTCTATGAATTAGATTATTGATGTTCTTCCTCACCAATTCCAATAACATCAATAGAAACCAACGAATCCCTGGGAGACTATCACCTAACTAACATACTGAATCAACTTATGCCTATTTTTTGTGGCATGTAACTGGAATAGCACCTGTGAAATCAATGGAACAGCATCAGTTTATATTAGCAGAAAATTTGGTGCATTAATTTTGGGATGCTTTACAACCTTCCACACTCATGATACTCCCTTTGAACTCAAAGAGGATTTCAGCTTTACAGGGATACAAATCAGGCCTTGTATGTAAGATTTGTATAACTTGGAAATGATTGAAACTTCTGGAGAATGAGAATTAAAAACTTGAGGAGCTGCTTAATGAGATGCCTTCTCCTTTCCCTATGAGTTGGCAGGTGTTGATGGATCACCACATGCCTTCAAGTTTTCGGTATTTTTTCTTATTAGAGAGATGGCTAACGAGCTCCAGCAAGGACAGGAGGAAAGAAATGATTCCTCCTAAGAACTAAGCATTAAGACTTTCCATTAAAGATGCCTTCAAAAGCATTCTTACATCACAACAGACCACAACAAGCTCACAGGTACTGCATAAGATTCACATCAATGATAAACTGCCTGGAAAGGAAAGTAGAAATAACGTTGTTGCAGAAAGGGAAGGAAAGGATTTAGGCAAAGCAAGCAAAATAAGGATAAAAAAGAAGTGAAGAGGAGAAGGAAGGGAGAAGGCAGGTTCAGCACTGTCAAGAATTAACAGCCTTAATTACTTCTCTGTAATGGTTCCTATACTGAGGCACAGCAACAGAAACTTGTGGGAATCCCCTGGCATGTATTTGTTTATATCCCAAAATATTGCATGCAATTACACAGAACAAAGCAATCTGGTAATCTTAGAGGGATAGAGCTGGCACATATACAGCCTTTTATCCTCAAAGTGCTTTAAAAAAGCTCTTACATTTTGTGGGGTAATAGATACTGGCAGTTAGGGAATTTATTCAGAGAAGTTGAGTGACTTGACCAAGGTGAGAGTATGAACTAGAAGATATAAGTTCCTAGCTTCTGGTGTCTGCTTAGGTATTACCATTCTTGGAGAAAAAAAAACAAAACATGATCTGGTGATCTTGATATAATCATCCAGTGATGGTAGCATCAAAATGACTTGGTGATACAGAAGATGAAAGGCTAGTGAGAGAGAAACAGGTCATAAAGACATGGCCTACTCTTAGAGTTGACTTTCACAGAAAAAATACTGATTACCTGAAATAGGCACCGGGATGAGGCATACTATTTTACGTCAATGTGAATTCTATATGGCTATCATTTGACTATCCCAACACACCAACAAAATGACTAATGCCTAAAATGCATTGTGCTTTGAATATCCAGCTGTGGCTGTAGAATGTCAGGCTTTCTGCTGACTTCACTTTCATGGTGAACAAACCAATTTTGTCTTGTCATTTACCAGTAGAAAGACTTTACCATGCAACAACCTGCAGTCCCAGTTTTGCTGTCTTGTAAGAGAGATTCTGAGATTGGATTCAGTTTTCCATTTTTTGATTTGTAAACTTAGCTTGAAACTATTGTAACTGTTGATTAAAAATAGCATGAATATTTTCACCTACTCAGCACATTCTCAACACACTGTTGTCTTCTATTTTCACTGTAGTGAGCACAATGATCTTATTGAACCTCTATGTATTCTGAGGCCTCTCTTGTTATTTCAGAAATTCAGCATGTCATGGAATGCCTGCCTTGTCATGATCACCTATTCATTTTCAGCAGCAGAACAGTGAAACCTGACTCTGTAGCTTAAATTGGCCAGTCACGAAATTCTTCCTGAAAAAGCAGGTGATGAGTTCAAGTTTCTTTGGGACCACAAAAAAAAAAAAAAAAAAAAAAAAGCAGAAAAAAAAGAGTACGAGGTAGGCTAATGACATCCCTGAATGTTGAAATCATAAATGGAAAAAATCCTAAGATAACAGGTGAGATGTGATTCTCAGTGATAAATGTGCCACGTTGTTCCAGCATAGGCTTCCAGATGAGAATAGAAAGGTGGTGTCAGTTAAGAACACTAATTGGAGTATCAGACTTATTTCACTGACTTTTTCATCAGTTTAGGTTTTCATAACTCTGTCTTTTCATGAAATCCAGAGTTTGTTAAACTGCATTTGTAATGATATCAGTTTTAGGAGACATTCTCATCCAAATCTGATGATCTGGCTACTGTAAATATCTCCTGTCCTCTCCCAGTTTTTCAGAATTAATCCCTGGCTTTCAGCCACTGAAAGAGTGTATCAGCACAAGAATGGGGAGTATTCTGTTTCCTGAGGTATCATTTTAAGTCACTGGTGATGTAAATGAGAACACCTACACCAAGAAAAGAAACCAGATTATTTTGGATGAAATGGATTTGCACAGCTCACTGATGTTCTTACAATGATCTCGTGCTTTTGGAGTTGTAAAAATACTAATACTTACATCCCAATCAGTCTCCATTAAACATATGTTATTTTCTGCCATATACCAAAACAATATTGATTATGCTTATTTCACCTCATGATTTCATTCCATTCTGAATGGAAATAAGACACTGGATTTATAACATTATTTAAGTCAGTTATTTAAATGCCAAAGTCCATGAAGTTCCTATGATCATAAACTTATACATGATCTTTTTTGTTTCTTTAATTTCCTTCTCTCTGATTCAACACCTTAATCCTGTAGGAAACTTAGGGAATTCATCTTTGTTAACAAATGAGGCTTTGTGAGAAATATTTATGGCGTCTCATTTCAAACAGTCTTCTTTAGTCATAAATGAGTACAAAGGAAGCATGACAAGCAATTTGCTGCACAGTAGATGATATTAATGACCTGACACGCTCATACCTACTTTTGTGATCTGTGACTTTTATTTTTTCAAGTGACAGATTACAACAGAGAATGTTTGGTGTCAGCTGTGTCCTGTTCCCTACTCCCTGTTAAAAAGCAATGAGGAAAATGTGTCAAACCCAGGTACTGTCATCACTACCAGTATATCCCTCACAGGGCCAGTAGTGGATGCTTAGGGAAAGAATATAATAAACTGGGCAACCACAATGTTCTCCTGTCCATTAAGCTGGGGGATCCATTTTTCCTGATAGTGGTAGCTGGCCAATCTGTTGATTGCAAACACTCTATTCATCATATTTGGCTCTGTATTCACTTTGTGAATTCCCTCTGAAACAATCACGACAGTCATCTGCAATCATTCAGCAAAGAGTCCGAACATATGAAGGCCTTTAAATTCTCTTTATCAAGATTGATTCGAAGTTGGCAAAGTTGATGGATACGCTTTAGCACTGAGAATGTGTTTGGCAGAATAGCATCTCATCCTGAGAGACCTGAAGATGTTGGCAACAGACTGAAAGGACTGAAAGACAGCTGTGCCTAATATTTAGGTGTTGCTGCAATGGTGTCCAAGGCCACAGTTAGGTACCTGGGCTCTTGGCACCAAGCCCTGGGCAAGCTAGGCACCTCGGAGAACGGTCCATAACACCAGTGTGTTGTGTGGCGAGAGAGCCAGCGCAGGCCAGTGGAATTTGCTGGGTGCGCTGTGGGTGTCTGGAAGTGCACCTTTCTGCTGGTTATTGTAATGTTGCACATATAAGGCTGGAATTCTGCTTCCATTTCGACATAATGTGCTTTGCCTCTTCCCAAACTGGCCTTCAAGCACTGGGTGTTTACACCAGGGGAAATCAGATGTTGAAATGGATAAAAAAATTGCCAGCGCTTTAGATATTCCCAGTGATTTCCTGTACTCCTGGATGGATTTTGCTGTCTGAGTTCCCATGAAAACAAAACAAAACAAAACAAAACAAAACAAAACAAAACAAGACTGCCTAACAGCACATTAAAAGAGTTTTTGAAATCCTATGGATTTCAGGATTGTTCCTTAAAATACCTGCTTTCTGAGAGACTCTTTTGTGTCTTGAACTATCTTCTGCTTGATAGCTTTAACAACAGCTTTTAAACTGGTGATGGATAAAGAAAAATACAGTGTAGTGTAGTGTGTCATGAGAACTGAAACTCTTAATATTGGCAGCAATAGGAAAGGATTGCTTATGAAGATCTCCTTCCATTTGCAGCTCACCTGTGCTTCCTACAGGCATAGCGTGTGGTAGTCAAGCTCTGTGTCTGTGTTTTGCCTTTGGACGGTTACTTTTCTTCTTACTATTTTATTTCCACAGCCATAGCTTAATCATTCTAATCACTCTGAGATATTAGATACGATATTTTTAATATTGTGAGTGTGGTGGGAGTGTTAATGAAAACAGCAGGGACAAGTCCAGATTTTGCCATGGTGGATGTGATTCCATTAAAGTTGCTACAGAAACTATCCAGTTGTATTTATTCCAGAACTGCTTAAATTTCTCTCCATTTTCAACTTCTCAACCTCAAAGTACCAGTAATTTTGAAGCCTGGAAAAAAAACCTGATATCAAAGTTATGTTGGTGGAAAAATAATTCCTATAAGAAGTAAAAATGATTTTAGTTTTCATGTGTGTCAGAACAAAACAACAAAATATTAGGGTTTTGGCAAAACATAAACCAGGGCTGTGCATTTTCATGCACATTGCTGATAATAAGGGATGCATGGTTTGTTACTGGCACTGAATTTTGTAGTGCAAAATCATTTAATAGTTTCTTTTTCATCATTCTCCAATGCAGCATCAGTGAATGTAAATGCTCTACATGTATTGCAGTGTTTTGAAACAATCAGAAACTTCAAAGATGTATTTCCACTACTGTTTTCACTGTTCTTGATCCTCTCCAATTTCTGCTATGTGACAACCAATAGCTAATCCGAAGGGTCTAATTGGGCTGTTTGGAGAACAAGCTGATCTTCACTTAAGAGTCTCAGCAGTCTCAGTTTGTTTCATTTTTTTAAAGGAAATACAGCCACATTCCTCTTTGATGAGTGTTATTAAAATCAACAAACATAAATTAAGTAATTGGTACATTCAATTCATAGGGAGTCCATGACTATGGGAACTGCTGACCTAAATTCAGAGTAAGCAATGCAGTGAGCATGCCAACATCAAACCAATAATTCATTAATTTTATAATGCATCGCCAATAAACTACAAACCTGTCAAAATATCAGATTATAGAATATGATCAACCCTTACAAATCATGGAATAAGAGAATCTGCAAAAGTGGAAATCCATTTGGTTGTAAGCGCCAGCTGAAAAACTCCGTTGCTTACAGCTTTCAGTCTGTTGCCTTACACTGGTACCTCACCATCCTGTCACACGATCCACTGCAGAAATGATCTGAAAATGGTATAATGCAATTGTGTTCACACACAACCATGCTGATCCCACAGTCACCTCCCAGCTGTATCAAGATTTGATGTTACTCTTTTCAGTGGCAGGATGTGAGCTCTCTAGAGTGAGAAGTTAAGAGCTGAAAGTCTACAGTCCTGTACCATAGGAAAAAGAAGATATTAAACTGGTGAAAAATGGAACAATGCAGCCAAAGTATTGCATCATTTTGCATCAAAGCTCATCCTGTGTATTTTTCATTGATAACACCCTAAATGATTAACTTAATGTTGCCAACTGAGACAGCTACCATAAAGAAGGTACATAAATGAGACTAGGAGCTGAAGAAGGAATGTACCCATATGAAGACTGTGATCTGTAATATGAAAAGTTTTGAGCTCTGCTATATAGGATGTTGGAGAGTTTGATTTTAAGATTTATTCACTTGAAGGTTATTTCTTGTCTTTGGAGAACAGATTTATGAAAAAAAAAGCCTATGTAGTATACAGATATGCAGCAAATAAAAGCACATACTTAATCATTATGAATGCACCTACAGGGCTCAGCCCAAGAGACATCTGCATAAAATTGCCCAGATTCTTTTAGCTGAGTGATAGGTACAAAGCAGGGGATATATCTGAGAAGTATATTAAGCTAGACTGTTATATATGGAAGGGGCTTACAGTTCAGCTAATGTTACACTTGAGGCTGTTCTGCAAAATATGCCAGCACAATTAATGTCAACACCAGATAACCAGTCACTGTAAACATCCTTGGAGGGTTTCTTATATCTTTAAGTAGAAATCCCATTTAAGAAGTAAAGTTTCCAAATGTATCCCTGAAAATCAGAGGTCAATTCAATAACCTACAAACCAGCAGGCAAATTTCATCTCCAGTTAAAGGCGAGTGTTATCTCTTTTGACAGGAATGGGCTAGCAGGAAATAAATAAATGGATGTCTTTTTTTTCCTAGAAGAGGCTCTGTATTAAGCACTCAGTGTCCCTTATGCCTGTGTTGTGTTCAGCCATTGTTAGGCTGGACTGTGCTATACACAATAAGGAAGGCCTATTTTTATACCACAGCATTTCATCTCCCCCTCCCCAGGCCTCACGCCACCCTGTAACCCTACTGACTCCATTCCCTTGGCAATACTTCTGTCTGGGTAGGCCTGCGTCTCTGCTGCTTTACATAGGTTTATTCTCATTGTTAATGAATTAATTGTACAGTAATATTTAGAGGACTAGGTGAAGGCAGAGACTTATATAGTATCAGTTATTATAGAAATGTGTCAGAAGACATGCTAACTGTTTAGAGTGTTGAACGATAAGGAGACCAACAGAAGCAGAGACTTGCCTTAGACAGCAAGTGAATGGCACCACAGTGGCAGGGCTTAGCTCACTGATGTTCTCCCTATTGGGCAATGCTGTCCTGCATGATGTAGCCCTCAATAGCATTGAATAGCATGACTTGTTGTAGATACAGAACTTTTTTCTCCTTATATGGACCACATCACAAAAGTCTCATTTTCTCAAAAGGAATCTATATTGGAGGCCTATGGAAGGCTTCTCAGCCTTTTTTAAATGCTGTTGCATCTAAGTAACTGGTGAGTCATAGCCAGATCTCCTCAGTCTCCATCCTCTTTCTTCCAGATGCTGGTGCCCAAAAGCTCTTTTTTAGGGTCATAGGACCCCTTTTAACCAAGTAAAAGCAGAAGAGAGAAGTCCTTTCTCTTTGGTTTATCAGGTTGCATTGATTTTATGCTGGGCTGATTCCCTGGATTCCCCAGAGTGCATCACAATTCTCTGCAGCACTTTTTCCTGCAGCCCTGTCAAAGAACTGATTGACCCCAAGCTGATGCCTTTCCTTCCAGCCACAGCTGATGGAGAGGACTGATTATCTAGAAGATTTAGGGGAAAAAATGAGAACTTGCTATTGATTTTGTTTGTATTACGTCAACCTTTGAAATTGGTTTTACTTTGCAATCCCACTTACATAAGTTAGTAAAAGCCCCTCTAGAAGCTGGCACTTGCCACAAACCCACACCAGATGCTCAGGGAACATACCATGACCTGTTATGGGCAAGGCAAACAAAGGGACCTGAACTAAACCTGTTCAAGCCAGTGAAAATTCTCACCTGCACTGCACATTTCTTTTCAGTATCTAAGACCCCTGTTTCTATAGCCATGATATAACCAAATTTTGCCTACTGTGTAATAACCCAAAGGCCATGGTAATCACAGCCCACCTCCCAAATGAGCGAAGTGTCTGGAAGTACAGATTGTCTCTGCACTTTCTGTTTCTTGCATTGTTTGTTCTTATCAGACCTATTTCAGTGCAAGATAGAGGCAATTCCAGTTTCCACCAAAAACTGCAATCTGATTGAATTCTGAGAAACTCAAAGAGATATAAGATGATGCTAAAAATTATCTCTATCCATGGTTCATGAAAAAGGCAGTTGAGATTTGAGCAAGTTTTGGATTGCCATTAATTACTAAAATATAGCAGAAAAGTGATTTTTTTCAAATAGAGTAGCACTTTAATAAATTGCAGTTCAAATAAGGTGAAGTATCTTCTAGGGCTTTCCTTCCAGAATATGTCTGTGTTAGAAAGTTAGAGTACAGCCTTAGACAGGAATGAGTGAGAGGTAAAATGTGTCTAAGCCATGCAATAAGCAAAGCTGAAGGCTTCTTCTTCTTCTTCTACTTGTCTTTTGAAGCATTTTCATTTTTCATGGTTTTAAAGATCATTTAGGAACTGTCTTTGTGTTTAATTGATAATTAAATGCTTCTTTAATGCACAATCTCTAAAGCAATGTCTGCCTCCCGACCTCTGACAGCCACTCAGAAGGTTTAATCTCTGAAAGAAGATCTTAAAATGTGTCCTACCTACTTTATAAGAGTCAGCTTAAACAGTAATTTTCTAAAAAGTCACTTTTGTTTTACAGCAGCAATAGCTGATTAGGAAATTATCTGTTGTAAGAAAAAAAAAGAAAGGTAGAAAATTAAGTGTGGCTCTTTTTTTTGAATTCTTATCTTTTCAGTTAATGTGGATATCATCTAAATTAGCTTTGAGAGAAACAATAAGATCTTCTCTTTCACTGAGGAATCATTTCAGCTCACCTATAGCAGGAAGCTATGAGGAGCAGAGCTAGCAAAGGCCTGACGAGTCCACTTTGTGACAAACTTCAAATTTGTTCTTATTCTGCCCTGGAACAGAAACAAACCTCTCTCTCCTGTCCCTCTCTCTCTCTCTCGTTTTTTTTTTTTAATGAAATTGTGTCAAAAGAGCCAAGTTTTAGTCATATAGATGTTTCAGTCTGAATCTTTCTCTCATCAGAAGTACCCCAAATACTTACCTACAATATGCCACCCTCCTGTGCAAAGCTGGTGTGACCAGACATGGTCCACGGGAAGGCAGCCTGTCAGACAACAGTGCTTTGGGCATGGCAGAAAGCAATACTGGAGAAAGGCTCAGGCATTCCTAGGACTGGCTTTAAGACTGATACGTTTACAATCTTGTACCTGCGTGTAGTATCCTGAAATCAAAAGTGCTGCTTTATGGCAAAATTGCAACAGTTAAAGCTGGTTTATGGCAGACGACTCTGCTTGTTTAATTTAGAAGTGGGTGGTCAGAGACAGCAGGACCACCAAGCTAGGTCACACTAGACAGGAAATATGATATTTCCAAGTCTATTGTCATTGTCCAGGTTATCATTTCTTTAGTCATCTTGACAAGCCTCTGAAAATATGAAACTAAGGAGAGTGAACAGAGACAACTTTTGCAAGTTTTAAAAAATATTAAAATTCTCCTAGAGCTCAAATTATTCTTTCTTTATAAAAAACATTTCTGATTGTTTACACAAACTAATTATCAATGTGACAATAATAACACTGCAATGAAATGTACTATCCCGTTCCAGGGATTTTGCACTCTATTACTCCTGATGTTTTAAATCCATTTCAATCATTTAGGTAAAATGTGTGGATCTAATTTATAAAGTGTCATTGAACTATAAGTCAATGGTTTGTTGCTTAGTTGCAAATCTACTGAAAAACAATGAAAATCTTTTAAATAAAAGACCTCCCTTTCTCTCACTGAAGTGAATATTAAGGCTAAACACCTGTTTACCAGTTGATTCCACAGAGTTATTATCTTGGCATTGGATTAAGTATGTGAAATGACATTTGTTTATTTATCTTTTATGCAGCAGTATTTTGCTTTGTTATTTTTTTGCCTTATGAGCCATGTCACATTTATCCTCATAATTGAATGTGCTTTCTAGGTGGTGCCTTTACAGCCCATGCACTACTCATGATCAGTGAATGATGGAGTGTTTTATCTGTTTTATCTGGCCCTTCATGAAGTAATGATAAGGGTAATTGGCACTCCAGATTTCTAGGCAGTTAAGAAGCAAGTGAGTGATGGAAAACAGCTATTTTCTGAATCACAGATTGCCATCCAAATCCTGAAAGGAGTTCTGTAAATTTTAACTGTCAAACTTTAATGTTTCTGATTAACATATTTTTGTCTTTAAAAACAAATTATCTTCTTTTCTCTGATTTTCTTTTCACTTATTTTTGCCATACATATAATTCATTGGTACAGTCCTCCCAGCTGTAAATCAGGACAACTCACTTTATTTCAGCAGGGTTATACTGTTTTATATTCACAGTGGACCTGCCACAAGATCTTTGTTTTTCATTTATTTTTGTCACTTCTAAAATTCAAAAAAAGCATCCAAAAAGGATAGCAGACACTCCATTCCATTCTTATGTTGTGGACACCTGGACCGTTTAGGAGTAAAGCCATAAAACAAAACTGCTTGTCATGTTTTCCACAACACCTCCGATGGAATTTTTCCTTTTTTTCCTTACTTTGTCAAGATGAATACTGCTACTGATCAATATAGTAGGTGTTGCTACTCTGTTATTTCTGTGAATCTTATATTCACTCTACTACCAATTATATGCTTCTTCAGAGTGGGATGGAAAAAGATTTTTATTTGATTACATTAGAGACAGTCTTAAATCTCATATTAATTTGGATCATGTTTTCTGAGCAATTCCACATCTTCTGTCTGATTTTACACAAGAACCCCCCCAAAAGAATTAAACTATTTTTAATAAATGAAAGTATAATTTATTAATATAAAAACCTCAGCAGCAGTATGTAACTATTGAGAAAGGCATGCACAGAAGGAGAATACTTGGGTTTTTTAATGTTTTATTTTCTGAGTTTTTATATTAAAGAATTGACATCAGATGCAGAACAAGATTGAAGTGAAAAAAAATCATATTTTTAAGCCATTGTATGGACTCTGCCTTCTTGTACCTTTCATCCCTGAAGCAGATGGGAAGAGTAAAGAATAAAGCTGTTCTGAAGGAGCATGCGAGTCAGTTATATATTCATGCATATTTATTTTAAGCATACAGATACTTTCATAGTCCTCAGCCAAAACTGCACATAATTAGGGCTGGCAATAACAGAAGGAGAAAAAAAATTAAACAAAATTTTGAATTTTAAAACTCTTTCCATATATTGGTATTCTTTTATTGCAAAGCTTTTTTGCTTGATATTTTAACTGATAATTTTATGGAAATTACAGAAATCATTAATTTTTGTTTTTAGAGGGAATGTATATCATATTTACAATTGGTTCAAATATTGTTTCTGAAACTAAACGATACTTCACCAAAATTGAAATTTACCATATAAATGCATTTACAGAAATAAAATGGGGATGAACAGGAGAAGGGAAATGCAAAATAAACCATTTTAGTAAGTTCTCCACATTCTCTTTCTGATATTTTTCAGAATAAAATGTTTGCATTTTATATTGTGAAATGACTTTGCATTTAAAATATATATCTATTTTTACATCGTATATTACTGCTAGACAGGTACTTTAATTATTCCTTTCTCTGGAATCTGGGCAGTAACATTCCAGCTCTTTATATTTTACAAAAGTCAGTTCTGATTTACCTAGCTGATAGCAACTGTTGATTATGAAGCCAATTATTGTTTTAGGAGTATGTTAGCACAGTTTTGGTTATCTGTGGACCATCTACTTGAGATCTTTTCTCTACTGAGTTTTGGTAGGATGATCTGGATCGGACTCCCTCATTGCAAAAAAGGCATTTTTTTTAATATCTTGTTTGCTAGGCAAACTCCTGAGTTTGTCTGGTTCCATACAAATCTACAAAATCCTCCTTGGCATCCCAGAACTGTACCCAGCTTTGATAAAAAACATATCCGCATTCATTAAATAATATTGCTCTGTTCCAGTGAACCTTTCAGTGACGATGGGAGGGCAGCAGATTTCTGGGAAGTCACTTGAACTCTGAGGCTGGGCCTTGGTGCAAGAGGATAGTTAGAGACAAAGAGCATCAAGCACTAGAAGACTGAAGTGGCCAGAACTTGGGAAAATGGGGGGGGGGGGGCGCGCTGGTGCACGCATATCTGTGTAGTTGGGAAGCTCACTCAGACTGGGTTAGGGCCTAAAAGGAAGGAAGGAAGAGTGGGACATGATGAGTGAGGGCAGATATACTTCAAACTGAACACCAGTTTATTACGTTTGCCTTTGTACTTGTTCTCTGATAGGGATTTTGAGGCAGAATTAATGATATGACTATATGGTCTGTCCTTGGGGAGTAGGTAAAGGGTCTGCCAGGACTCAGGAGACCTGGGCATACCGAGGGCCAGCCTGCTGGAGGGGGAGCCTCCTCTGGGAATGAGCGTTATTCATATTTAGCCCAGACAGTGATTTTTCCAGTCCTCAGCTAGTCTTTCCTATAATCACTAATTAAGGCCTGTCACAGTAGACTTCACAGGCAGTTGATGAGGACTGAGCTCTGGCAGGTTGGAGATTGGACGCGGGCTCTCCAGCTAATAACTGTGACATTCAGAGCAGAACTAATGGCTCACACTTGGAACAGGCTCCTTCCTTTATGTAACCTGATCACCCAGGAACTTTAGGACTGGATTTTTCTCAGTGCAAGCATTTTAATAAGCCAGAAAACCTCTAGAATGACTCCTGAGCACAGAACAATGCAGTTCATCATAGAACATGTCAACTGGTTTATTTCAATTTTAGCAGTGTTTCCAAAAGAACAATTTTCTTTTTTCCTCCTTATGTGATTCTCCCAGTATGGTCTCAACCTCAGTATAAACTCTATTTTTTCTAGGTTACAGTTGGACCAGGACAGTATTCATGAGTTTGAATTTAAGTACATGAACAGATTTATTGAATTCTGCAGAATGGTATTAACCACACATTTAGTCAGATTATTGAATCAGCACCCTCACTGGCTTTACATCACCACTGAAGAAAGGAATATTTAGACAAACTCATGGCTGACCTGATCTGGTTGAGGATACTTCTGCTTCAGGGGAGAGGTTAGACTAGATGCCCTCCAGAGATCCCCTCCAGCCAACTTTTCTATGGTTCTGTGAAGCAGTAGGTGAAAATATCAGTACAGAAGGTTTGATGGAAATTATGATTCACGCAGTGTTAGCTACAGCTGAATCTGGGAATGAAGATCATTCATGTTACATGATGGCACTTGTTGAATGAGATGCCATGAATAGTAGGTTAATGAATATTATTTAAATGAACTTAATATAGGTCCATGGTTATATTAACAGTTGATCCATCTATCCAAATTTTGGGTAATGTTGGGAGATGCTAGAGTATGGGCATGTGACAGAATGAAATTATGTTAAGAGGGTTTAAATTACCACTCATGTCTTGAGCCTCAGTAAATGGCCATTTACATGACCAGCATTTTGTAACTAAAATGTAGCTGCTTAAACCATCTGAACCAGTAAGTGAATGAACATCTGGTGAACATCTGGATGGTTGAATGAAGCTGGTTGAAGAGATTCTGAGCTAGTATAAACCAGCGCTCAGAAATGTTCGTGTTTTCTGCAGCTTCAAATTGGGGCACAGTGTGTCTGCTATAAAGAGATGAACTATAAATGGAGAAAGAAGGGTACAGACTCAAAATATTTATTTTTACAGCTCCCCAAATACTGCCAATGTTATTTGTGTGATGCTACGAAGACATTAGCTCTAACACTGTGTCCAGTTTTAGACACTGCACTTCCACAAAGATATGGACCACTTGAAGAATGTCTGAAAACATGGCTTATTAATACACTGCAAAGGCATTGGGGTTGTTAAAAAAAATGATAAGGAGCATGATAGCAATCTTCAAACACATAAAAAGTCGTTGCAAAAAGAATAATAAAAAAGCGAATAATATTTCCTTCATGTCCACTGTGAATAGTACAAAAAGTAAAGGGCTTTTTAATAGTGGCAAGGGAAATTTAACTTAGGCATTAAAAAAAAAATCTAACAATAAGAATAATTAGATACTGGAATAAATTGCCTGGGGAGGCTGTGGAGACTTTATCATCATTAAAGTCTTTTAAGATCAGGTTGGACAAATACTCATTTGGAATAACAAAGATCTGGTTAATATATGGTGGGCAAAAGATGAACAATATGATCCACTGAAGGCCATTATAGAACTGTTTTCTCCTATTCGGTGATAATTGCTTAGCGGTACAATGCTATATAATTAAGGGGATAATATACATTTGTCAAATATAAATCAGTTAGACCTAACAGTAGCAAAAATATACCATTTTTTGATGGAAAAATACCAAAATAAATAAAATAATATGGAAGACTGGTCACATTTGAACAACAAATTTTCCCAGTTAAAAGTCAAAAGTTCTTACACTCTGAAGATAAGCTACATCTAAAAATTATATTTTAAAAATAAATGGACATTTGCAAGGTTAGGGAAAAGTATGTCAATCCTTTTGGAAATTTTAAACATATCATTTTATTTGGCAGTAGTAACAGGGATAAAGAAGATTAAAGGATCTGATTATGATCAGGACTTTAGAGACAGTAAATGAAAGCCTGTTCCATAATACAATGCTGCATTTGCTTATTCCAGATTTCCAGAGCTATAACTGAGATCAAACCTCATATCCTAATCCTTTATGCACACTGTAGCCAAGTTCAATTAAATCTTTTTCAAGGGGCTGCTGAGTACATCAACCGAAGAACAGGAAATAGACTTATGACTGAGGGACTTACATGGAAGGGAAGAGATAGATAAAGATGTACAATTATTTCTTTGGTCTCACCTGGGTAACTTTCTCATGACTCTTGAAGTACAAGCCTGCTGTAATCATTAGGGCACGTTAATGAAAACAGCTCATTATTGTCTTGGAGATACTGTCCTCTAATGATGCCCTTTGGACTGAAATGTATGTAAATGAGGTTTATTTAATTTAGAACTTTTACTACATGGACTTTGTAAATATGAAAATTTAATTACTAAGTGCAATATTTATCATGAGGAGCACTAACTCATTTTCACCCAACAAAGCAAATAAAAAAAATATTACTTTTGACGTAGATGCTTGTTTAACAGACGTTTCTGTCCAGAGTGTTCACAAACCTGTACAGATACGCACCAGACCAAATATGCACAGATTTATCCCCTTATTCTGCTGAACATTATGTTACATCCTTCACACCTGGAGATACTGTCCTCTAATGCTGCCCTTTGGACTGAAAGGTATGTAAATGAGCATTTCTTGGCTTCTGTAAGAGAATTTGCACATCGATCCAGAAGGAAGTAAATTACTGGGAGAAAAAGTATAGTGCAACAAACCTGCTGTCTGACAGTGTGAGAACAGTGAAGTGCTTTCATAAGTAAATGGTGCATATCTCATGATATGTTCTTGGGAGGGGATCATGTGAGGCAGGACCATACACAGAAGAAATGTTTCAGACAGGAATATTATCCTGCCCATATGAAGTAGAATTTGAGTTGTTCCAATAATTCATCTTCCACCACTTCTGCGGTTCTGATAAATAAATGCAGAAATACAGAAATTGCTTTGGATGGCTCAAACCCAATTTTTTGTTTGTGAAGATCTTGGTTGAACTGAACAGTTAAAAGAACCCAAGAACTAAACTGTATTTTGATTTTTAGGCATATTAAATAGTTTTGTAAAATGTAAGGGTGTCTTGAAAGTGGGAAAAGGCTGACCTCCATCACCCCTAGGAATTGGCTGATCCTCAATCAAATGCCATGTTCTTATTCTTGCCCCCCCGCCTTTTTTTCCTTAGGGAGTTACAGCTTTTCTTGTCAATAATTTTCCTCTTGAATCCTTGAGCTCTTAACTATGAGCATCTCAACAAATACAGTCTGTCTGTGTTTTTGCTTCTTTATCTCTCATGACTTCAGCTCATGGGCTTTCTCACACCTTAACAACATTTTTCTTAGTGAAGCTTAGCCAAGGTCACAGAGCTGTGCTGAACCAAATTAGGCCTTGGGTTACAGGGAGCTGATCCCCAGGGCTGAAGGTTACAAGATGACAGTGCATCCACCTTGCACATGAGCAATGGAATATATTCCACACTTGTGTGCATTGCTCTGAAGTCAAAAGACAGATAGTTTGTCTCTTAAGATCCTCTTTTTTTAGGATTCTGAGGCAGCCAGAAAAAAAAAACAAGGAATTTTCATAAAAGCTTCCAGACATCATCTCTTTCCCTTACTTCTCAGGTCACTGCAAAGAGTATCTTAAAAGGGAAAAACCCAAAGATAACTGTGTAATGACTCACATTTATCTAGTGATTTTAATCTCTGAAGGCACTTAAAGAAATGTCATAACCACATGTCTCCATGTTGTGGGTTGTCCTTCAGTTCATATTACAAATGTCAGACATGATCCTGGTATTAATCAATCTAATTACTACAGCACTTAATTATTCTTTCATACTCAACCTTACCATCCATTGAAATTTGGAAAATAATAGCAAAAATTATGGGCCAATTTTGTTTTTACGGTAACTATGTGTAACCTTTGCTAGGAGAAGAGAAATCTCATTGTAGTCACTGGGTTATGTCAAAGGTCTGACAGTCTTTCCCCTACAATTTTTGTCCTTTATTACCAGCAATGAAAGGATCATGACCCTTGCACATACTCCTCGGGGTTCATTTACTACTATTTATTCCACTTAAATCAGCAAGTCAATATCCTGCAATCTGTGGTGGACAGAGACATCCGGAGCAATCCTATTCCTTTATCATCCAGGAAGTGCTGTCTTCAGGAGCAAATGCCAGCTTGGCTAGGGGTTATGAACTGATTCATCTGTGAGTAACTCACATCCTGAAAAAGATTATGCTGCACTGAATTTTCATAGCTGGGATCCTTCAGAAACTACCGTCAGCTCTCTGCTGCTTCTCTAAGCATCCTCCTGTTGTAGATGTTTTCTTGTAAACTTGGCATGAGATGCATCTTAAATCCACACAGTACCCAGTAAAACTGGTCAATGAAAGCAATGCCAAACTGTTTTGGAATGAAAGCCTCATATGGCTGACTTGCTGCTTTAGCCCTATAATAGACCCTTTACAGGCAACTGCCATTCTCTGAAAGTCCCTCTACATCATTCATGTCCCACAGTGAGACTTCTCAACCAAAGCCAACTCAGGAGTTCCTGGTCTCCGTCTCTGAATCTGAGTACCAGCCCTATAATCTGCTACTCTGAACCCCTCCTTGCTTCAGAGTCTGATCTAGTAACATCAGAGAGAGACACAGTGTGGGCTGAGGGCTTCCTTTCTCTGATTCTGGCTCAATAAAAGCACCATCAATATAAAGATCCGGGATTCTTCTTAATGTCATTTTCCACTACTCTGTCAGGAGGGTAATAGTAAATTGAATAATTAAGCTTATTTGTGCCCATGCTGATCACAGCAGCTCTGATCACCCTGCTGTGCCCTGCAAGAGAACCCACAGGCTCAGCGCATAAGGATGACGCTCTTCGCAGACCTCTGCTGAACCCATCATCTGTGTTTACAGATAAACAATCTGTAACACGGGTCACACATGAGCAATTTGTTACTACTTGACTAAGGAAACTGGGAAATGACATGTGAATGATGTACCTCATTTTGGACAAGCAAAATTTTTCTTTGTTAGGCTTTTACATCTGCTGGGGATTTTTTTTTTTTTTATTCACTGCACTTTTGGCCTTTACATTTGAGAGATGTAGGCTGGAACATGTGTATGATTGATAAACAAGAATCCTAAAGCAACAATGGTACACAAAACAGCAGATATGAGAATGCATTTGGTGGAGACCAAGCCATCCCCCAAATGTGAATGTCTTTAAAATGAAATTTTACACAGAAATGAATGAAAATATTCAATTAAAAATGACACTGAAATTAGGAAAACTGCCTAAAGAGTCTTACTTGGGAAACAACCAAGAAATAAAATAATTCTGTTCCCAGGAATGTTCTGAGGAAGTGAGTGACAACCAATAAAAGACCAAATACTTGAATATCAGCTTGCCTGCTTTCTTTTTAAGAAGTGCTGCTCTTTGCGATCCATTCATTTCACGGAATGGTACTTGGTAATTTGTTCAGAGAACATTTTTGAAGGAGAGTATCCAACATTTCCAATTACATCTCGAAGGCTTGGCACAAGGAGGGAAGAGATGAAAAAGATCTTAAAAATGGGGAAATGAATAAATACCAGGCTGTTTTTTTTCTCTCATTTAACTTGTGAATAATCTGATCTGCTGGAGGGATTAAGAGGCTTTATTTAGTAGCTATGATAATCAGATAACGGGTTATAAAAAAATACAGGAATGAGAATCTACTGTTTGGTGCCTAGTATCCAAATGAGCTCTCAGATGCATGTATATCTCAGCTGAACAGAATAATTTTTAGCAAGTGATAAAGGTGGGCAAGAAAGACATTCACTGCTATCATAATCAAGCACTTCATAAAGTAATTAATTAGATAAAGCCATAATACACCATAGGCAAATACTGATGTTAAATATGTATTCACACATTATTCGTTCAGACAGAACCCTAGGTATTGTATCCTGATATGCTGTCATTCAAGTCCCTTGCAATCTATATAATTGATTCCTTGATTGCAGTAGCAAATGCAATACACTGTGAAAGGACAAATGTATTTGTGGATTATCTAATCTAGAAGAGCAGAGGAGGGAAGACATGAGGAGAGTCTTCAAATATGTAGGAAACAGTGGCACAAGACAAGGGAATAATTTACCCTCTAAGGGCCCTGTAGAGGAAACAAATACTGATTTTAAATTACAGCAAGGGAGATTTAGTTTAGATATTTAGAAAACAGCTTTCTAAGAGAAAGGAATCTCATGGGAGCTGTTTTGTCTATGATGCTCTGGAGTCTCCATCATTGTAACCAGTCCTTGCCAGGAATGGTTTAAGACTAGCCCATCCTGACATGGGACAAGGACTAGCCAAGTCCTTAAGGACTCTGCCGGTGTAATTTTCTCTCTAAATTAGCTCTGGTGCAACACTTTATACTTTCCCTGTAGTCTCTCTCTCCTCACTCCAGAATGATATTACTGAAATGAAAAATGCACCAAGAGAGCTGAAGAATGTGGCTTCTCACTGCAGCTCACCTATGGGTGGATAACATCTTCTAACATTGCATGTAGGAATTTGGGGTTAGCCTAGGTCCCCCTACGTGATGCAGTTATAGCAAACACAAGGTGAATGTTGTGGAGTGTAGGGTCTCTAACTCTCAGATATGCAAGAGAACTGAAGCTCACACCCTTCAGTGGCACATTACTTGAAGCTTACTTCATAAGTGGTATGTTATTCGATAAGCTTTACCGAGTTCTAAGAGAACCTTATATTTTAAGAAATGTACTGAAAACTCCTTTTTGAAACATGCATTAAACAAAGCTCTCAGAAAGAAGGTGTACCATGTATGGGTACCATGAAACCTGCAATCTGAAGAAGCCTCAATAACAAATCAAATTCTCCTTGGCATGCTTTTCTCTGCTGGCATGTATTCAGTCTCCCTGGGAGATCTCTTCTTCAGCACTTTGTGTCCTGAATGCATAAGTGGATGGAATTTTCTTTTCTGAAGTGAGGGGAGTTTTGCTGGAACTCTTTTTTTTTTTTTCAGAGTTAAAAGGTTTAGATTTTTTTCCCTTGAAAGACTGTTTTCTTGAAAGCCTCAGTGTGAAAGTACTGTCACAGTACTTCATGGAATTTAAAGTCTGTATCAGTCTGAATACAGTCTGAATCCTGTATTTTCCTTTCATCTTTATTGCCTGGGCTTCCCACTTGGATCATTTATTCTATGTTGCTTGCTAGGAAGGACTCCCATAATACATATGGCAAGCAAACAGCAGAGAACATGGTGGTGAATCATGGGAAATATAAACCCACAGAGAAACCTGGGATGATGAGACCTCAAAGGGACAAAACATGTCTTGGCCATGCATGGAATACCACAGGATGAAGCAGATGCCACAGAGGCTACAGATCTGGAAATGCTGAATTTAAATCAGTGTAACACTCTGCCTGAGCAAATTCAGTCCTGGCTAATATGTCTAGTGGTTGTGCAGGAAGACCAAGGTAGCCGTTCCTTGAGGAACTTTTCTGTGCAGCCTAAACAGCAAATCAGGTTGGTGTTTCCATAGGAGTGCTCTCCAACCTACAAGTTAGACCTAGCTCATATCTCGTCCAGGCTGTTGCAGAGAATGGACAAAATGTTCAAGTTCTAAAACATTTTCAAATGAAATTTTCAAGTTAAGAAAAATAAAATGTTTCCATGGAGAATGTTGACAAAAAATGACTCCCAAAATGTTTTCTTATGAGCATTGGTATAGTGGTTACCCAGAGTACTTCATTAACATGGAGTATAGGCAGGATTTTGCATGAGAATGGATCTAAAATCAATTATGGAGACTTCTATACTCAGGCAAACTTTTACTTTTATATAACTTTCTGGTTTCTCAACTAAGGATCTTCCTTCCTTTCACTGAAGTCATCTGTCACACTCCCACTGAGTTCAGCAGAACTCAGCAGGTCAGATGCAAAGGGAGTGACTCAGGTGCCTGAATAAAGATAAACTCCTAGTGACAGTGTAGATTCCCTAGAATAACAAAGTTGTCCTTATATAGTGCCAGATATAAACCTTGGAAGATATATGTCTTTTTGGAGTAGAAGGTGGATGCCATGCAGGATGTCCAAGGGCATCTAAAATCCTGCCTAAACATCTGTTTAGGCTGAATCCCATTTGACACAGTTTCCAACACCTCAGATTGCCACAGAGAAACATATTTGATCTTGAGAAGGCTTGGAAAGGAGCATTTATATCCACCCTGTTGAAACATGCTAAAGAAAAAGCCATAAAACCCATCCACTTAATTCTTAAACCTGACTGAAAGCCACCTGTGTATTTCACAAGCCATCCTCTGAAAATGACTTCTGGTCTCCTTAAGTTTGATCTGGACATAAGCAAATAAATTAGAGTAAAAAAAAAAAAAGAAAAAAGAATAAAGAGTAAAGCCTGTTGGGTTTTGCCTGTATTTAAAACATAAGCAAGCTTCCCTAGTAGAGTCACTTTACTTTTCAACACTGAAAAACTACCTAGCCCACTGAACTTTTGGTTCTATTTCAAAAGAATATTGATTACATTCCTTGAGTAACTAAAAATAAGTGAGAACAGAAGAATGGTTATACTCAGACCAAGAGAACTGCTAGCCTAATACACTACTCCCAAAGTGGCCAGTTTGGGATGTTTAGGGGAAAAAAAAAAGTACAATCAGTTCAATATAGCTTGAGTCTTTCCCTGGTTATGTAGCCATTATGCCTTATTCTTCTCTGATCTTCAGACGAACAGAGGTTTAGAGATTTTCTGAGACATCTATTGCATTCAAAAATTGATAGTTGCTAATAGGCCTAATCTGGTGGCTGATAACCTAATTAAGATAATAACTAAATAACAGGGAAACAGAAAATAACTAAATAACAGGGAAAATCAAATCCGTGAGTTTGAATTTGGAATATGATCAGGTATTCTGATAAGATAGGTAGATTAAATAATTTTTCAGTTTGCTTCTGTGTAAAAGATGCCATATTCACTGTCTGGGAACACTTGGGCAGCAGAGTATTGCTAGACAAAAATACTCCTAAATAGCAAATATTAAGCTCAAATGCTTGAATATTCCCTGAAGATGAGTTTCAGGTTGTCTATTCCATTTTGTTATTTGCAGTTCCTTCTCTAGCAGTCCGTTATATAAATCAGTCAAAAAGGGAAGTAGTCAGTGGTAAGAAAATTGAAACAGACCCATGCTGTACCACAATTCACACTGCAACACATCATTCACTAAATGATCTAAAACCAAGAATAGGGTCTAGAGTTAAAATTTACACAGCTCAAACTGAGAAACTGGTGTACAAACAGAGTTTATAAACAGGAAAACAAAAAGGGTAATTTTTGGTTTGGTGATCATTTGTCTGTGATCAAAATGTTAGCTTCCATTTTATGATTTTCCTGGAAGGAGGGCAAATTTAAATATTGTCATTACTTTAACTTTAAGAGTTAGCTTGTCAAAATCAGGCCTGACTAGTAACAAACCTTCACATTGTTTCCAAAGAGCATTTAGCTCTGGCCAGTTCAGTAAACATTCTTACCTGACCAGTGAGTGTGCCCATGCTAACTTGACTATTCAGATTCACGTGTATGCATGGTGACTGTATCTTTGTAGATACATCTTTTGTGCTCTGCTTTGGAAAGGTGTTTTTTGCAGCTAATTTCTTAATAACATTTAGATTTCCTGAGACAGAAGACAGGTACAAATTATAATGCTAACACTTAGCACAAAACACTTGACACAATTCAATGAATAGAATTCAATAAGGATCTTAGAGGTAGGAAATTGAAGCATGTGGAAGTGACTGATTGATAGACACAGATCAGTTAAGGAACAGTTGAGAAATCTGACTTAACTTTTCAAGCTTCAATCCCATGCAATGTCAGCCTAAAACTGAGATCTTTCCCTGAACGCAGTCTCTGAAAAGCCACTCCTGAGAATTTTGAGTTGTCTTCTTCATGTTAGTAAACTTCACTCTAGTTGCCAAAAGCACATATATGAATTATACATACTATATAAAATTTTCCGAATCAAGTTTGATTACTTGGCAGTTAGCTACTAGCATGGTAAACAATACATGAGAATTAAAGCAGGTTATGGATAAAAATTGAATTTTAAATTCCCATCTCTTTTTATAATGTTACACTTTTATCACTCATTGCAGAAATTAAACTGTGTTTTGGAGGATAAGCCCACTCCTTCCCTTTGAAATATCCTTTGGTTCACACAAGCACTCTTGTCAGCATGTCTTTCTTCAGATGTAGATTAATCGGTGAAGTGCAAAATCAAGAACCTGTAATAATTGGCATTTTCTTATCCCTTCTCTTCTCTAGTATTGAGCCGATCCTGCCAGAGAATATCAGTTGAAGGGAAAGAAACAGAAAAGGAATGAATGAGCATTAGGTTAAACAAAATGAGTTCTAAAGTACTACTGATGCCTGGGAAATGTTGAATAGACAATATTTTCCCCATGAGTTTAAAAGACACACCATGCTTTTCTTTAGTAAGATACCAGGAAATGGTAAGTTAACAGCATTGATTATTTCAGCTGTGGCTCAGGATATAAGGATACAACAAAATGTTTTAAAGACCAAATGATTATAGTGCCAAATTATTAAGGCCATGCCAGCAAAAATAATTAAAGGCAATTACAGAGAAAATATCACTTAAGGTCATCAGGGGAAGTATTATTTTATTTAAACAAATTAAATTATGTCAACAAAGAGTTTTTCAATTCCATCAATGTTATAAATTTTATCATCTTAAATTCATCCAAGTTACTGCATTCTGCCAGTGGAATGAAATATTAGCAATAGAATCCACATTCTAGTTAGTCTCCATTCAACCCAAAACTTTAATAGAAATAACCTGTCGGATTTGACTAAGTGTGATATCACTAGAGAAGCCTTGAATTTAAACTGGGTGGATAAGGAAAATTGCATGATTGTGAAGGCAGCTTTGAATAAAATGGAAATTTTGCTTCAATCCCATTTAGCTGTCAAAAGGCCACTTCTAATATTTTCATAAAGCTATTTGCCTATAGAGCAAAAATAAAGACCTGGAAAAAAATAACAACGTAATCCCAAAGCAAACAACCACAAGATAAAAAACAATAACAAAAAATGAGCCCCAGTTTCTAATTTCCTTTGCTTTGAGTTTATTTTTTTAAATTATTTCTTGATGGAGCTTCCAAATGTTAAAAAAAAACAAACAAACAACTGATGAAGATTTATTCCAATTGATTATTAGATTGCAGCAAGGTTATTAAACACATTCATTTTAGTTAACATTTTAATCTTGGAAATGGTGGAGAAACACAAAAGCCAGAGTGACATGTAAATTAATGATAAGATAAGCAATTAAAAAACCTACTTTTGAAGTTGCAGGGAAACTTAGATCAAAATTGAAAAAAAATATATAATCAGAAGCTTTAGGCAAATCTGAAACAGGGTTTGGAAATTTTAAAAGATGAAGGAAAAAGATATGTCTCCTTACAACCAAAAATGTTGCTTCTTACACTGATGCTTGCAGAACATAATGATCATACATACTGCCTCAGTCTGTACTGCCTGATTACTCAGAATAAACTTGGTGAGACTAAAAAGAAATGCCATATTTGTGGTAGATAAGAAAAGGTGGTCAGTAGTTACACTACGAGAGAAGGATTTCATGTTAAAGACACAGGTGACGTTAGCTCAGTGACTAGAAGAACTGGGGAAACTTTGGTTTTTTTTCCCTGCAGTCCTGCACAGGATCCAAGCTATTACCTGCCTGTCCTTCATCTAATTGGCCTATAGAAAGAATGAGTGTCCAAATGTATATTTTCAAAGATTTTAAGCCTAGAGTACCCTACAGTTATCACCTGACCTCATATTTAATACAGGCAAGTGTTCACCCAGTGATTTTTGAATTATAAGGTTCTTTTCCCTCATTATAATACTGTCTTTTTGCCTGTCATGATTCTATTCTAGCCACTACAGTAACTGTGACAGAAAGACAGAGAGGGATATAAGAGTGTCTGAAAATGATGGCAATACTCATTCTTGTGAGAACTGAAAATGTTTCTTGTTCCAAATATGAGAACATTCTGAATGTCAGATATTCGCTTAGCTCATTGCCCCATTAAACATGCTCCCTCAAGAGATTTCCCGTTTCTCACATCTTGCTGGAGTGTGGGCACTGGAGAAGATGGTGGTGCCACCATCTTTCTCTTCCTACTGCTTTAGCTCAGTATCACAGGACACAGGGTAAAAATAATCAGTACACTAAAACAAATTATTCCGTTGAACTTGGCTTGTACCCTTTTTCAAACAGTTGCACTACCACATGCCTGAGAAACAATTACGAATGGCAGATATGATGATCTGCTACATACTTCTCACCAGGACATATATATGCATATTTTTAGCCTATATAGACATATAGACATTAGACATATATGCATATTTCCATTGTGCTCTGGGCTTCAGAAAAAAGAGGTTGTTTATGATAAGAAAATAAAAGAGAGAACCTCAATGAAGGAAAAGCAAGGGTTTCACTGCATAAAGGAAGGGTCCTGTCTTTGCCAGAATGCTGATTAACTCTGTTTTCTGGAAGGGAGGAACTTCATTGTCCAGGGGTCTGGGGACAATATTTGGAGGGAGAGAAGACTATCCACAGTTCCAGGCCTTCTCATGCACCAGTGTTAACCTAGTTGCTGACTCACTAAGCTGTACGATAACATCTTCAGAAGAATGAGAGCCACAGGACATGTAATAGTCCAGGGTTCATTAGTGGAGCATCACTTCTGATGTGACATTCAGTCACAGCTATCCTTGTATGTGGAGGCTGTCTGCTGCAAGTTCTCACACAGGAGCCTCAGGACTTGGGGTCACCTTTGGAATCCGTATCCTTCACCAGGGGCATGATTCAGTACCCCTTTCTTGTAGGGAGGGGAGTAGGTACCTACTGAAAGAATTGCCTGTTAGTCCAGCCTGGGTACACTGCCTACAGGTTCTTGAAAACTGCAATTTTACAGCAGGTTTGCTATAAATATGGTCTGATTGCATCACCTCTCCTACCCTGAATATCACATCTCATATAGTTACAAGAAAAGAAATGGTCATGCTGGGATTTCAGATGCAGGTCTCCAGCACCACCACCAGCCAGCCTGTTATGAATATGGCTTGTGTACAAATTGGGTAAAGAACAATATCAAAGAGAAACAGATATTCAAAACACATCTCAGTATTCTATTGAGATGGAGTGTGATTTACTTGCATGGATTATTCCCTGTTTCAGCAGGTAATGATAAGAATGTCCAAGTAAACTAATTCATTATTCCTGTTTCACTGCAATGGATGCAGTATCAACTTAGAGGTGAAGAACTGGTATCATTAGAAATTAGAGAAGAATTAGCAGAAAATAGTGGGACACATTATTATCAGCAACACTAAAAAACAAGAAAAACAATTACTTAACCCTTTTTCAGCAAAGTGCTCAATCTGTTTGCATTAGTCTAACTGTGTGCATAGACCTACTGATGTCAGTGAAGTCAGTAATACTTCTGTTTTAGTGTTTCGCTGAATAGGAACCCAAAAGGACAGTGTGCAACAAAGTGTGGCTCATGATGTTGTGGAGAGAAGGTAACATTGCGTTTAAAACCTACAATAATTAGCACCAAAAATAGATTTTGCTTTCCATGGTAAACATTGTTCCTAATCCAACAACGGATTAATAACAGCATTCTTTTGCTGTCATCTTTCTACCAGGTCCTTTTGCTTCCGGTTGACAACCAACATAACAGACAAGGAGAATATCAGCCTGATGTACAGTTTTTCTTTAGAATGATCTGTGACAGCTTACATTCATGACAGGCAGGTTGAGTTAAAGCAGCCTTTGCTCCTCAAATTCTGCTACAGAATAGGCATGCTTCTGTTTCCTTGACCTGCATTATTTTAGAGAACACTTCTGAGACCTATGAGAGAAAGAAAATTCAGCTCACCTCCCCAGACTGAAAAGAACACACACGCAGAATACATACAGGAGAGAAACCACTGAGAAGCAGTGGGCTGAGAAGAAAACAAACAAAAACCCTAGGCCAAAGAAGCAGCAGCCTCAGCAGGGCACTAAGAAGGGAGGTTTTGCTTGCTGAAGCAGTCAAGTCTCAGAGCAGTTCTGAGTGTCCCAATTAAATTGCAGACAGCTAGTTACTTCACTGAAAAGAGAGGATGTAGTTTCTCTGAGAGAAGGAGAAAAGCAGAATTTGAAGTATGAAAGTGGCAATATGCTCTACTGCTGATCTTTTAGGGATTGTTTCGTGATGGGCAGGAGGCACTGGAAAACCTCCACCCGGAATTTATTCTCTTTTGGCAAGGATGATCCAACACTGGTGGTTTTAATACCTTAACAGATATGGGAGAAAATATCATGGTAAGGGGTTGTTAAAGAGGTTGCAATCTTATGAGATCGTAATTGCGTTTGTCAAAATATACACTTTGTCAGAGCAGGTCCAGGTCAGCACATTCATCCTTTGTGTTGCTAAGGACCGCCTGGATGCCACAGTGCAGAACAATGCGTGTTGAACTCAAGGGACCTACAGGCGTAAATAAAGCTATGCTTTTACTTTTGTGCACATGCTGCTAGGCCCTGGCCTCTGCAGTTTCGAATCCTAGGATGAGTTCATTTTTCATGGGGAGCTGCTAACAGCAAATGTCTAGTATAAATTGACCAGAGTTTCATAATGTTCCTCACATTTTAACCTGTTTCAGATTTAAGGACCAACAGTGATGTTTGATTTTATTCTTCTGAATGGGGTTTTGATTTATCATCCAAATTCATTCCGACTAAGAGTCCCTGTGCTGGAAGACTATAGTCCCAGACTCCTGTAGAGTCGGTGGGAAGTAGCAAAAGGTCATTTTCCCACCTAAACTCTGCGTTTCTTTCTAGAGGGAATTGTCTCTCCCCCATAGGTGGAACCTGGGTGGAGATACGAACCCATGCCTTTGACATGCCCAGATTCTATTTCCATTCAGTGCCTGCTCTACTGGTTGCATAATTTTTTATTTGCAGATGTACACTACAGAGCAAATAAAAGATGTTTTTGTGCTAGAGACTGTTGCAGGCATGCTATGAAAAAAGAGTTGTGTCTCAGGGAGAAAGTATTACCAGCCTTGGTATTTTCATAGAGGCCTAAAGAGGTCAGTTTCCTAACTCAAAAATGTTTGTATATTGAGCTTGAAATTAAATATAGTGGGTGACCTCCAAAAGGTCTAAGCAGTCGCATGCCAAGTGTGGAAGGTGATAGCAAAAGCGAAAATTATTAGCTTAATTTCTAAATTAAATTTCAGAAGTGAGAGCTAGTTGGACTGCATCTCTTAATTAGCTGCAGGTCACTTTAGAGAATGGGTTCCTAATTTTCTTGAAGTTTAACCCAGCTTACCCACTTGCTTATCAGACTGCCTGAATAACTAGACTATCAAGCATGTTGTGGGCAAGCTCTCCTCCTTTCTTCTGTTGCACATGTTTCACTTTACCTCAGTAATTAAATATTCATTGGACAAGAAAGAGGTTAAGGAAGTCATGTGTGACAGAGGAAAGCCAGGTTACTGCTCCAGTGGTTATTTAATTAGCTAAACAAAGTTGGACAGTTTCAGAGGACACAGCTGAGGAGATCTAATAAGCTGTTGACTCGGATACTCTGCTGGAATGACAGAAAACTTGTGTTGGAGTCTCTTGTCCATATTAAGCAGCATGAGGACAGAGAGTGGGTCTTTCGCAAATGAATGTCCTAACCACTGTGTGTTATGGAGACATAACTTGTGAGAAAAGGATTTCAATTGATTTATAAAATCAGATCTACTTGGAGGGTTGGTCTGGAAGTGAAAGATATGTCAAATGCAATTGCCAACAACTAAATTTTGTATTTTCTTGTTAGGTGAAGATGAGATCCTCATGTGGATGAAAATGGAGCCTATCAGCAGCATTTCACTTCAAATGCTAATTTGTAAATCATATTGAAATTCAGCAGAGTAGTTATTTGGAATGCATTGATAAAATGCCTTGGGAAGACTATATAGGAGTAATCTGATGAGGATTCTATTAGAAAGGAAAGAAAAGGATATCCTGTTGCTCTATATAGCACATAATACTGTTTTTTTATGGATTTAAAACTGCCTAATGGCTTTTTCCTCTAAGGGATTCATCACCTGTTCGATCATTTACACTCTGGTTAACAGTGCTGCAGTATTATCTACATGCTATAAAAATTGCTCTAGTTCAGTAAAGTCTATCACACTTTGATTTATCCTTCCAAATATCTTCTTGCTCATATTTTTCCAGCCTACCAAGAAGGTGTGCAGAGAGGTTCTCAGAGTTGTTTCCAAGCACTAAATCACCAGAGCTGAGTATTCTGAGGAAATGGGCAAAAAATCTGTTACATTTAAACTATGGCATCTCTGTGTTCGTGAAAGTGAATGACATACAGAAGTGAGAAATGAGATTTTCTGCTGATGCAAAGATGAGACATGGGACTATCAGACGAAATGGTACTCATATTACTGTATGTAACCTCATAAAAACTAGGTCATATTTTATCCAATGCAAGAGACAATAGTTTAAAGCAGGAAGTGACCCAGTGCTCCAGAAATGTCTTAGACTCCCATCAGCCAGAACATTGTATTTCTTTAGCAATCAGCAGTTTTATTACGAGACCTTTTTCTCATTGCTCTGATCTTAAATATCTACCAGACTGAGGAGGATGCTGAAAAGTGAATGACTGAAGTGATGAGAGAATAAAGCAATGCAGGAGGGCTCAACAATCACCATGGATTTGTAAGTTTTCACCCTTCTAGAACATTGATTCTGTTGTAGCTTGGAAGAGACAAAAAATTGTTACAGGACGACATTAAGTTGCATTTGGGAGATGTCATGAGCATTTTCAGTCTATTTCCTATCTATTAGGAAAGACATGTCCCCATGTCAAAACCAACATTGCAGCTTGCACCATCTGCAGAAACACAAACTCAGCAGAACTGATTTCCAGCCCTAGAGAAGAGGTTTTTGGAAGACTGGGAAAGCAGCAGTAAGAAAGCCTGAGGGTACTGGTTCTGTTAATGTGGGTAGTGTAATGCTGTGCTCTATCTGGGAGCTGTTGTGGAAAAAAAAAGAAACCAAAAAACCAAATCAAATGTATCTTTAAAAAATGGTGTAAATGAAATCAGGGCTGATAAAAATGATCATGATGACCTAGGAGAAGTTTGGATTACTCAGCTATTTTCCCCACACATTTCCATTTCTTAGTGTGCTTGTTTTAAGAATAATATTTCTTTTTTTAATGAGATAAAACCACAAAAGGTGGTTGACATGGGGAAGTATAGTCTGCGACAGAGTAAGTTCCTCATATATAATGCAGAGGGTGGATCTTTGAGGTAAGGGCCAAACTGTGTAGTGATGACTATGAACATTTATACAGTGTGGATGAAATCAGATAATTTCAGTGATATTCATACCAGCCATCTCAGAGCATTAGACAAGTAGGCCAGCACTTTTCAACCAAAGTAACTCTGGACAAGTAGCTTTCATTTCAGTGGGTTTACATCTCCACTTCCAGCACTGTGCATTAATGCATAAATATGTATAGCCTGGGAGACTGGTGTTGCATGTATCTAGCCGCTCTGATCCTATTGCTTTCTGCTGTTTGACAGCACAAACCCGTGCCCTCTGCCCTCTGCTGAATCCAGCCACCATTTGCTGCTGACAGCTCCTTGTGCGCCACGTACGCTTTGCAGGACGGCTGGAGAGACAGCTGAGACAGCAAGACACTGAACAAATCACTGGAATTTAAGCAATGGCCACGCATTAAGAAAACAGTATCACAAATCGCTGAGCTTTTCGCATTGCCAGAAAAACTGCTAAACATTTTAATGGTCATTGCTTGACCGCCGTTGATTTCCTCTGCAGATTCATTCAGGCTTTTCTACACTTTGTCCTGGAAATCAATCTGCTTTTTAAATTCATTGTTCTTCCTTACTTCAGTGGTCACCTGAATGACTTATCACTTGTTTGTTGTTCTTTGTGAAATGCCCATTTGTTTTCTTTTTCCCTGTGTTTCACATTTTTCAGGTCCAGGTGTATATTTTGTTCTAAGTCTTCCTTAAAATAATGTATATATTTATTGATTCATCACCATCCTCATGATCCTTATTATTATTATTATTATTATTATTATTATGTGTTGTGGATTAGCTAATTTTATCCAGTGTTGATAAGAGTGAAGAACATGAATTTTCAGTCCCTTTCATTTTGTTTGAATGAAAAATCTATATCTGGTATTTATTATTTCTCTATATAGCAGACACAACTGTTAGGCATTTTATTTTTTCTCTCTTTTTCTCCCCTAGAGGAAAACTTAGCAAAGCCAGCATCTGTGAACCTCATTTCAGTCTTTGAAGGGCCTTCAGGACCAGAAACCCTAAGGATAAAGAAGAAATTCTGCACTGAGGGCCTATTATGAAATTCCTTCCTTATGGTACTCCCTTCCTGACTCCAGAGAAAAAGAGATGCTTATTATTGCTCTCAGCTAATGGGATTACAGCTAGATTTTAAAAGGATTTGAAGGCCAAATTTAAAATTTTAGGAAGCTGAGTGAGATGTCTGTGTGAAATCAGAATGGATTCCCTCCGCCATCCTTGGGAAGGGAAGCGACAGTTGGAGGACGATCAGGGCTGGGACAGGTGAGAGGTCTCCTCTGCTCTCAGCTGTCCCCAAATGGGTCCGAATGCTGCTCAGATCTGGCATACTGCATGGGCACTTTGGAAGGGGGTTTCTGGAGGAAACCCTGGTACATTATAGAGCTAAGGAGCTCTGCTATACTGTGGAGGAGTCATGTTTAAGTATGGTCTTAATCTGATTTTGAACAGACTGGAAAGATTTTTTCTGTATCTCAGGAAGAGTATTAATTACTGATTTACAGAGTCCCTCTCTCTTGTTAGACTTGTGCCATCACATACAAAAAGGGGCCAACTTTTTAGCTGTCAGAGCCTCACTCCAGACCTGGCTTAAGGATTTGTTCTTGACTGGGGACTGCCCAAGTTCAGTATCTTGCTCTCCAGGATATGCCCAGGCAGGTTAGCCTGCTGCAAGTCTTTCTGTGGCAGGGGTGCCCGAGTTTTCTGCCAGTGATGGACAGTAAAAAAACAACCCCCCTCCCCCCAACACACACCCCACCACCACCTTTTTTCCAAACCCTGGTTTAGTTTTTATTTTACTTCTGATTTTGTTTTGTTAAAAAGAGAATGGACATTTTCCAGTCAGCACCATGAAAAACCTTTCAAGATTTCTCTCTTTATGCTTTTTGCTCAGGTACTCAAGCTTTGAGCTGTATTGCAAAGTATCAGAGTTTCATGGGAGGAATTTGGGGAAGAAGATACCTGCTACAGAGGGGAATGGAGAACCCCAAGGATGCAGCTTTAGGCACAGTAAGAAATGGATAGTGGTAAAACTAGGAAGTGTACTTAGTTAACTGGTCTGTAAGAAACCATCTTCTCTTGCTTCTTAAAGGGCAATCAATTGCACCTGTGGCAAGAGATTTACTTCCTCTTCATGCAGGTGTGGGTTATAAGTACTCTTCCCATGATTCCTACCTTTTTGGATAAGCTTCTGGGGAGTCACAATACTGGAGAAGACTTGATGTTTCCTGTGAGCTAAAAGTTTTTTTGATTCTTGTAAGTACAGTTTACGGGAAAAGATAAGTGGATTGTTAGCCTAGCTGTTTTAAGCTTTATGCCTGCTTAGGTGTCTGAGGAGGAGATAGAGACCGATAGAGTGAAATAATAATGGGAAGAAGTTTAGTTCTGTGCAAGGTAATGGTATGGAGATTTGGAAAAGCTAGGAATGAAGTACAGGGTAGAAAACTGAGGAGGAAGATAGATATTTGGAGTTGGTTGTTGATGTAAAAGTGTTTTTTTACATGGTAAAATTTCAAACTCTTTAAAATGTTTCAATCCTTCTATGAAACATTATCAAGAAGTTTTGAAACTTAAGAGGAAGGAGAGGAAAAAGGCCTAAGAAGCTCTAAAAATGACTTCTGAGGAAAATAAATTGTATCTTTTGAAAGCGAATGATTCTGGAATGTCATCTGGAGGAGCTAAGAGGTTTTTAAAATGAAGTCTGCATTCATGCACTTCTAGCTATTATCTTATAAATGTAAAGAGGAGACTCAACCCAGCTCCTATTGTATCTTTAATTCTCAAAAGCTTTTGTGCCTTGCTGATTAGCATGGCATCTTTGTATGCATTTGGAATACAGTGCTTAATGAGCAGATCATATGAGCAGCTGCCTTTTATTTAAGGTATGTGATCACAGATCAGATCTTAATTATGTTCCTATATGAAAGAACACACTACAAACAAGGTTATCCTTAATTGACTTCTATGAAAAAGGGGAAAAATCCCTTTGAACAAAACACTTGCTTTTTTTAATGGAATTCCAGGTGATGTTGCTAATTCTCTAAAAACGGTAATAAAAAAATATATATATGCATGTTTTCCTAAGGCCTAAGCTCCTGGAATCAGGTGAGAATATCCACTTTATCATTTCTAAATATATAATGTAGCTCTCAGGGTTATGTAAGCAAACTTCTAAGCTGTGATGTCTAAAAGCTCAAGTCTTTTTACCTCTTTCTGTTTAGTGGGGGTGAGTGGTGAGGGGAGAGGAGTTAGGGCTTTTATCAGTGAGTTTTGAATGTTTGGAAGTGGAAATCCTGTTCCTTGATTGTGTTTCCTGATGTAACACTGTGTGGTGTGGGGGGTTGTTTTTTTTATTTTTTGTTTGTTTGGTGTGGGTTTTTTTTGTGCTCAGCTGAAGATTCTCTGCCTGATGCTCACCTCTGTGGGAAGGCTATGACTCTAGAGTCCCCCCAAAATGATGCTGACCACTTTCAAAAATTTTAAATTTAAAGGGCCCTAAATTTTCAGGGGCAAATGCTCTATCTTTAGTGATAAAAGTCAAATTAGCTTTTCCCTTGCCACTTCAGCCTGAGGTAAGCACAGTGTTTTGAAGCCCCTGTCTCTGGGTTATCATCATGCTGGGTGCATGCATCAGGCAGTGCTGCAGGAAAAGCTGGTTGTGTCAGAGCTCAGACAGATAAGGCAGTAAGAAGTGAATGCCTTCCGAAATAACATCCACTGAGCATCCTGTGAGCAATGCCTTGCTTGGCTTTAACTGGCAGGTGCAGTTTTTGCTTGCTGTGAAAGATCTTTGTCCTCTTTTTTGATTATATTTCTTAAATGAAATTTCAATTTTAATTGGTTTATAGGAGGCTAATAAAATGTATAAGCATGTTGTGGGATATAAGCAGCAAGTGTTGGATGTTTATAATCAGTTAGGCTGCCTATCAGCAACTGTTTAGACTATGGTAACTATTAAAATACCTATTACTTGTTCAGTATCCCTCACTAATCACTGACTTAGTAAAATGTGTGATTGTTTTTATGTCTTTTTTTTTAATAAATGAAGTTGGTGTTTTTCAGTAGCTTTAAAAAATTTGCCATTTAGAAATAAAAACTGAGAACTGGATCCACAAAGGAGAGGAAAAATGGCTGAGTGAAAATCAGCTGGCAAATAAATAGTTGTCTCCCCTCCCCCTCCCCCCCCCCAGCAACTCTGATCTACATGAAGGTCTTTGACTCTCAAATATGTGCAAAACTTTGTTCATTTCAGCATACACGTCCATTCCTATATCAGCTCTTAAATGTATCTTAACTGAAATATCTCAGTATCCTAAACTTACTGTGATGCCTCATTTCTATTAGCAGTTAAGCTTACCTAAATCACTTTTAGTTAGTTTGGCTTTAAAACACTTTCCCTTACAAACCTTAATGTTCCTCAGGCATTTTGCAGTTGTTCAAGTCAAAAGACAGGCAGTGTGGCTTTAACAGCCACAGCAGATATAATTCTGTTCTCATCTTTGCAGGTAGACTTTTTCCATCTTTCCTACTTCACTTTTGTGTTGTCTGTTGAGATGCTATGTTTTTAGGATAAAAGTTCTTTGTGGTATGGGCACCACTCCCATACAGTGAATTTACTAGATGCTAGAAAGTGAAAGGTGCAGTAGGTCCAGTTTAGAGAGGTATTTTTTCCACCCCCCTCCCCCCCTTGCACACATGCACATTTTTTTCTATAATCTTGTTCTCAGAGCCAGATCTCAGCTGCTTTCCTCAAACTGGGAGAGCTATGTCAAATTACATCAGCTGAGGACTGGACGCTTTCTTCAGTGTCTCTGTTCAGAGATGATGCCTTTATTGTGCCTCTGAAGTGGGAGGTACTGCTGGAAGCAGCTTTCTGTGATGCAATGTCAAATTCTCAAAATGTCAGATTTATTTGTGCATGTGATGGTGTAATTTGGCTTCCTGCTGTGCAAATGAGGGGATTAATTTCCATAATATACAAATTAGCAGTGCAGTTGATATTTCTCCATCTCTCAGCACAAATTAGCAGCTGTGGGTGACAGCAGCCAGCTTAGTCTCCTTTTGTCTTCCCTCCAGATAGCCATTGATAAAGATACTTCCCCCAATTAACACCAATTTGGCATCTAATGTTATTTATCTCTTCCTGCTCCATTCCCTTCCTTGTTTGTTTGGCCTACAGGGGTCAATTGAGGCTTAAAGTGTTTCCTAAAAGTCGTGGCTATGACTGTCACTCACTGAGCAGATAGCAGGGATGGGTCATGGGTGCTCCACTCCAGCCTGTGAATCCTGAATGATATATACTGTGCTATGCTGAACAATGAAATAAATAGCTGAAGCAGAGATGTGTGGTCCCCTCTGCAAACTCCACTGTGGAGACAATACTTCCTTTCTGAGGAACATGGCAAACAACTGGGGGCAGTCATATTTTAAACCACCTGGAGAAAGTATTGCAGAACCTGCCTGTCAGAGCCCTTGATATTCCTCAGGTGGGTTTACAGGTAACCCCTGGACCTAGCTGAAGACAACAAACATGGAGTTCCCATAGGCCCTGAGGTGAGAGCCTCTTGTTATTGGGCACCAGGTCTTAGGTTCACATCTAGAGTCTCATGCAAAGTCAACAGTTTTTTTTTTTTTAATAGAAAAGTCTGTTATCTTGGTTGTAAGCTGTCAAAAGTAGAGAGCTTGTAACTAGGGCTGGGCAAAGAATGTGTAGTTCAGTTTGGTAGTTCAAACACTGGAGGGCTGTGGAAAGAAAGGAGACTTCTCTCCATTTTGTTCCTTTAGCCAGATCCACTGTGGAATTTTACTCAGCTGGGAAACTCTGAAGGCTTTTGCTGAAGTCAGCTGTAGTTGCAAGTACATGTATTTACTTGCATAAAGCAAACTACAGGATCAGGACCATGTTTTTTCAAGCTAGGCAAAGGTGTACAATTGTGTTACAGAAGCTATACCTGACAGTAATTCCTCAAGAATGTGGATAATCAATAGTATGTTTTCAGAACATGAGGCTGTGTTTGGGGGTAATACCCTGGGGTGAATTTAAGTTATTCCACTGAACTTGAGACTTCCGAAAGTTTCATTAGTGCAAGGGAGATCTGCATTTGGCCTTTTATCTCTTAATTGTTCCATAAAGCACCATAGGCTCTGCTCTATGTCCATCTATAAATAATCAGACCCAAAAGAGGGATGAGAAATAAAATGCTGATCTCTGTTATGGTGTCACCTACCCTGATGGTGAAACTGCCTAGGATTCAGTGCTATTTGATGAAATACTAACTGAATGCACCACTTTAAAGGAAATGCCCTTGTGATTCTGATTTCTTCCTTGGTTAAACATGTCTATGATAATGCATAAATAAAAAGAACAGTGCAATTTCAAGCTTGTCTCTGATACAGAATAACACAGTTGTAGGCAAGCTGTCATGTTGATCTGCCAGACTTTCTTTTCCAAGTGAGAGTTCAAACGAGGTGTTACAAACTTGGTAGGAGAAGGTAGATGTCAGCTCTTAGGGAGGACAAAGATCCCAGGGCTTATTGACTTCATAACTCAGTGGAGGCAGGAATTGAGGGCTGCATCCTTTTATAGATGCTCTCTTCCTCCAAACTGTGATTCCAGCTTCCATCTGTCCTTTGTGATATTACAAATCTGCACAAGTGCCACTGTAGGCACTTCTCCAATGAGCTGCTGTCTCCTGCAATAAAAAAATTGTTTGTTTAAAATCTGGGAAATGCATTCTCATAGCATGCACAGTTCACCAGTGGAGCGTATTGCCCATTTATGCCAAGAGCTAAACTGTGGTGTAGGGGGTATTTTGTTTTAATAGGATTGAAAATCTATATGGTGTCCTGACTACTCTGTAACCAATGATAAGGAGTCACCAAGGGTTACTATACTTTTGTGGATAGAAAGAAATTTACCAGTGGGAGCTGGGACATTAAACTGCCCTTTAACTGTATTTTCCAAGGCTTTTTACAACTTACTCTAAAGCCTCTGGTGCTGGTCACTCTGAAAAGCTATAGGACTATATTGACTATGGGTCTGACTCAGGTGGGTGATGACAGTTCCTCTGATATCATAGTTTTCCCTGGCACTTGGCAGAGCTGGCAGGGACTAATTGCTAACAATACCAGGTTCAGTATCATTTCTGATGCTGATGGGTGACAACACCCACTTGGGCCTGGGAGCTCCCTAATTCCTCCTGCTGGCCTGCACTGAAGTGTGGGAGCAAAGGAGGGCAGGACAAGAACACATGTAGAGTAGATCATAACACATGCTTCTTGTGTGTAGGTTTTTCTATGTTTAGCAATTTTAATGTGTCACTCTTCCCTATCTTGGAATACAGTTTTTCAATACACATACTTTGCTACAGAGTGCTTTCCTTGGGCTCTTGTATCTGCAACTGCAGGACGTTGAGTTTGGCTCTTCCAGCCGAATTTTTTTTTAAACAGGCAAACATTGTGAATAATTTATCATTAACTACAGAAAACGTCATTTTCATGCTTGATATAATGACATTGCATGTGATTTCTGTCTTTTTATAAACTCATTCTGGACTTGTTGCAAGGAAGAAAAACAAATGTGATTACATTTGCCTCTTTATATGGGTATGATATTTCTACTGTAATGGCTTCAGGAGCTACAGCCTCAAAGTGTCACTGCTGTGCTTGAGACTGCTATTACCGAATTCTTTAGCATGTGGTGGTTCTTGATGGATGGAACTAGTGGAATAATTCAGTAAGATTCAGAAGTGTTTTCGTGAATGAGAAAGACAGGTTTACTGTTATTCACTGGGGTCTTTATTGTCTTGGCAACTGTCAGTTTCTCAGTTAAAACATCCTCAACATGAGAAGTTAGGTGACTCCAAACAGCCATGCTGAAATCGTGATACCTGTTGATAACCACTCCTTATCTATTTGTTTTAAAACTGTGGATCATCTGCAGAAGGATTCACCTGGGCTGTCTTAAACAGCTGTCTAGTCTAAACTGCCTGATTGGACTCCCTGTGCCATTGGTGGAAAGAAGTAAGCATTTTCAGAAGTCAATCCATCCTAAAATGTCTCTAACATTAATCTGTCTCTAGAGGCTCCTATTTCTCTCTATCAATTGTGAACCAATAAACCACCACTCTTCTTAAGACTGCTAAATTTAACTAAGACAAATCTAACTCCCTGTGAAAGAGCAGTCCTAACAAGTGGCTGGGGTGGGGGGGAAGGGGAGAGAGAGCATTACTAATTGTGAGTAGTGAAGCTGTAGTGAATGGGTTGCAAATAACCCATTGCAAGAAAATGGTTCATAAAACTAAGGTGGGCAATACTTCTGAATAAGGAGTTACTGTACCCAAAAGTCCTGTACTCCAAAATCTGTTCATAAGCAGTTTTCTAAGTAAGTATATGTGTATATATCCACGGCTGTTCTTGTTCAGAGTCCTGCTGTGATTACTGTGTGTATTGGTCACTCTTTTTTAGTGTCTGATCGTGACTTTGTACAATAACAGGGAAATGTTGCATGTAGCTTGGAAATAAACCAGGACAGTGCTGCTGTAAGAGAATATTACTGGTGTGTAGCTAGGTCTTGTGTCTCTGCACAGCTCTGTATTGCACAGTGTGCCTCTGTGTACTCCTGTGACTTGGGATGAGGCATGCTGTGGCTTCTCCTTTCTGGTCCCAATATAGTATTAAGGAAAAACAATTATGTGAAAGAACTATTTCAACTGACTTTTTCCCTTTTTCTCCTTCACAACAGTGTAAGTATGGTTCTAAAAGGCATATGTATACCACATTTCCATCAATGTCAGAGGCAGTACTCACTGTAGAGTCATTACTGACACTGGAGGAAAAAAACAGAAGGCTTATCCAAGACAGCTGTGCTTGGCATCCCCTAGGGATACATGGTGAGAGAAGCCTTAGCTACCTCATCTGCACTGGCTGTACAGCTTCTGGGCTTGATTTCTGCTCATGTTTTGCCATTCTGAAGTGGTGACAATACAAGATTGGTGATTCTACACCTGCCTGTGTTGATGTGGCCAGACAGTTCTTTCCATAAAGAATTTACAGTTCACATAAACACATAAACATCTGTGGAACAAGACTGCAACATGAAGAGATTACATGGACTTGCCCAAAGTTTCAGTAAGAAGCTTAACCAGCCCTTGCTGGTTGCCCTCTTTTCCACAGGGCAGGGTGGACTCTCAAAATGGCTCTGTATATCTTGTCTCTGCACTTGACATGGTATGAAAAAACAGAGGCAGAAGACCTGATTCCAGAGCAAGGTCTTTCACTTCAAAGTGAAGTCCTGAGCAATGCAACTGGATGTTTTTCCCCTTACACAGCAACAGAGATGAACAGACACTATCTCTTTAACTGTATCAGTCTAACCACAGACATGCTCATCAGAAGTCCTGCTCCTTTCCTTCCCAATGCACAATTCTCTAATACTTGTGCTAAATAAGATCTTCAAAAGGTGTGGCTCTAGTAAGCACACATCTTGCCCTTAACAAAGCCAAGCTAGAAAAGGGAAGTGAAACTCCAGCTGGTAAGCAAAAACAGATGTTTAGCTCACATTGCAGTAGGGATGGAATATTTATCTAGTGATCTTTCATTGTCATGGTTTACATCTTCAGTTCTGTGCCAATGTTCTCCAAATTACAATCTAATTAGTGAAGTGTCTGAGATTTTCTTCTAATGTCAAAAGTTTTCTACTCAAAGAAAAAACTTCTGATGTCTTCTGCAATTTCATGTGAGTTCTGATAACTTTTTTTTTTGGGGGGGGGGGACTCTTAAAACAGAAAAAGACGGTCTGAACTGAAGAAAATATTTTGAAAATATTGTTTTAGTTGAAGTATTTTTTTTACTTGTGTTTATTTTGACACAGTTGTGACTTTTTTCACATGTTATATCAAGGTTTGCTATAATTGTTGATGAAAGTATGACTCGTTTACCAAAAGGTCAAGAACTCTCACTAGCAGAAGTTGTAGGAAACAGTCTCACATGCATGTATGTGCATGCACGCATTTTCTGACTGGTTCTGACTAAAGTGAGAAACTTTGACAATATGTGGTAGAGAATGAGATCTGTCTCTTTCAATTTCTCTGCCTGAGAGGACCTGTGTGTTTTTTTTTTTTTTTTTGGAAGACTTTCCTGTTAAGGATAGTGTATTAGAGGAGAAAAAACACAGCTCAGCACCTTTTTGTTTTAGCCTGAAAGGCATGAGAAATGCTATTGTTGTTCTATAGAGATATCAGTATACTCCCTTTCAATCCACAGTAGTCTGTGGTTCTAGTATCAAAAATCAATTTCCTCTGAAGGCCTGGCTTGGACAGTCCTTGGCATCACTGCTTTAAGACTAGGGGGTTTGGTCTCTTTGCTCCTCAGATTAGCGTTTTAAATATCAGACGCACTGTTATTCTTCTTGAAAATGAAAAATGAATAAGGAGGTGGTGATGCTTTTGCTATTCTATCTATGAATATGATAATCTAGTGTTTAGAATTTATTTTAATAAGTGTTCAACAATTTCCTGTGGGATGTAGATACTTCCTACTATCCTACCCAACCTGTCATATGTATTCTGTGGGAGGGATTGGTACTACTTCCAAATACAGAAATATTTTTAGTCTGAAATGCAATCTATAGGTCAAGTCAAAGAAACACTAACAACAAAGCATAGGGATTATTATATGCAGAATTATGCTGCTTATGTTACAAATTAGGCCTTTGTATTACAGCTCTGCTCCCCTATTTCTTGTAAGAGACAGCTTTAAGCCTGCCTATATCATGTTGAGAATCACCAGGTGGAGTTATTGCACATGTTTTAGAGATTATTTTTCTAAGTACATAAGCACTGTTAAAGGCGTAGTTACATTAGTTTTCATTTTGTGATATAATTTCTAACTGCAGGGCATATTGTAATATGTGAGGGAGACTATTTTCCTTTTTAAACTCTCTAGCTAGTCTTCTCTGTTAGTCCCTGGGAAGTAGACGGTGATATTTGATTGTGTCTTAAGACAATTGTCTATGTGTTGCTTGTGATCACCTCTGTTCTACGATTGTGTATATAGTGTAAGTAAACACCTTGCATAATATATAAACCTGGTCTGCACGTCAGAGAAGCTCAAAGGGTAGGTTGGGTAACTGTCAAGCATGGAAGAGGAGAGAACCAGGAGTCAAAATCAATAGGGAACACAGGAAGGGGGAAACGAATGGATGGAAGATGCTAGCAGCCTGAAGGAGGAAAGACAGGAGTATCATGCAGGGTGATTGTACAGAAGAGAATAAGGGTAGGTGGAAGTGGGGCATGCAGGCAAATTCTGTAGGGAACATTGAGGTGAGTGTAAAAAAGGATGAAGAAAAGGCATGAGAAAGACAGATGATGTAATGCAGAAGAGAAACATGCTGAGGGCCCTGAGGTCTGTGGCAGACAGGCAGGTACAAAGTAAATCTGGAAAATGCTGCAGGGAAAATAGTCATCCTGCCAGAGCTCACTTCAGCAACTAGCAGCAGAGAACAGGCGAGAACATGACAGGTGTCTGTCACCAGAAGGGTCCCCACCATGGGGATGCTGGAACAGTATCTATCAGAATCTAATGAAGGGCATATTGATTAATTAGGAATCTGCATGCACAGTTATAGCTATTCTGTCTGAATGTCAGTGACATGATGTGAATGTTGTCTTTAAATGTTAAAATATTCCTTATATTGTAATCACACATGTTTCCTTCGCTCTCTGGAGTCAATCCAGTGAGATCTCTGACTCATAGAGTGATTTTTCAAAGTCAAGCTGATATTTAAACAGCACTTAATATCAGACCTGCAAAATCTAGAATAAATACCTGTTAAATGAAGGCACTCACATCACACTCTAAAATGGATGAACACTTACAAATACTTAATTTAATAATTAAGGAATAATTAATAGGAATTAACTGCTTATTCTTTGAAAACATAGCGGGTGGGTGAGGGAATTCTGATGTCTGTCCACCTTGCAGATAAAGGCAGGCACAAGAAGTTAACAAAGGCAGAAATTAAAGCAAGAAAATGTTCAAACTCTGAATAAGTAAATAATCGTCACTGGAGAGCTTATTGTAGGATATGTGTTCTCTGTAACTTCTAGGCACCCTATCCTCAACAAGTATTTTGGGCTTTATACAGATTTGCTCAGAGATACTGTGCTATGTGACATGCAAGAGGTCAGTCCTGAGGATTGTATCGATCTTCTCTTTAAATTTATAAACCTTTAAAATGCCCCATGGGACAAACAAACTATTTCTAAAAGAAAACCTCACAGTTTGGAAAGGGTGGTTCAAGCAAAAGTACTTTCCTGGATTAAGATCCTGGACTTTATCTCTGTGGTAAACTGAATCAGTGTTCTGCATAGAAATTTCCTAGAGATGCAGAGATTTCCAGACCAGTTTGGAGAATTATGGCAAAAATGGAGGTGCTTATCCTATGTAACATGCAATTGTGTAGTCCATAGAGTAAGTTGGCTTAACACGGTGAGTGGTGGAGGCAGAAGCTTGAATTGTTAGTGGGTCAGCCACCCCAAATTTATAAACTGTCACTTGATAATAGATGTGAAATGCTGCTTTAATATTAATCTGTGCTTTGGTCAAACCGGACTGAATGCCCCGTATCTCACTGAAATGGTAAGGTAAGAAGTGCTGTTCTTCCCTATAGCGTAAGAGACCTCCTAGATGCTCCCATTTTGTAGTCACAAGCCCCATTTTTGAACCTCAAACTGCAGAACATAAGAGGGGAGAAATTCCACATAGCACTATTATACTACTGGGTTGATGGACACAAAAGCGGAAGAACAGCACCCTAGGAAATGCATAAAGACTTGGGCTTTCCCCCCAGCTTTTAGCTCTGAGACAGAATAAATTCTGTTTGTGGGTATTCTCTCCTCTCTTGTGCTTTTCTCAGATGACACTTTATTGTCCTCCTGTTGCTAAACTGATATTGCAAGAGATTACCTATTGTGAAGCTGGAGAAGGAAATATTGCCACTGGCTCCTGTCACTTACCTTTCTAGGAATTAAGGTCACTGAAATGAAGATTAAGGAGAGGGAAAAATTCAGGACAGAGGAAAGGGCTAAGTGGAAAAAAATGACAGCCCTCTGTCTAGGAAGATTCTCTGTGAATCCAAGCAAAGGTGCTAATCAAAGGAGTGATTATCTTGTCTTGCAACATGAGTATCTGTACATAATCAGCTGTGCAAGCTGGCAAATCTTTCTGAGAAGACATGCCGTGGGGTCTGAATCATGACTAATGATCTTTTCACATTATTGGTATGAATGCAAGGAATGTTAATATCCCTGCCTCTTTACCATCCAGTAGATAGATGTACATTTCCTAGCAGCATCTCATCATAGGAAGATGTGGAGAAGAGCAGAAATCTCTTAATTCCATTAACGGCTTCACTGTGCTGATATAATTTAGCTAGGAAATTCTAATTTCTCACTGGTGTGTAGAAATGCAATACAATGTCCTGATTTTTATTATAATTTTTCCTTTTTTAAGGGAGAAAAAGGTTGTGCTTCAGCCACCAAACTGCTTAATCCACATGCCTGTAATCTGGTTGCAAAAATCCCCTAGGTATGAGAGATGCCTTTTCAAACAGTAAAGAGGGACTTGTGATTTCTATATATTTGCATTTTTAGAACGCTTTTCACACCAGGCTGTCCAAAAGATTTATATTTAAACCATTCAGTTGTCTCTGACGCTAATTATCTGAATTGTACCCAGTGAGGTCACTTATTTACCCTTTGGGTTGCTAGTTGTTATTACAAGCACATTCTGTGCAATCTCCATATGGGAGAGTAAAGTATTGTCAGACTAGATCAGACTCAAGGTCTCCAGCATCTATACTCTGTATTTGACAGTGATGGGTGACACTATTTTCAGAAGAAGGTATGATAACTTCCACCATGAGAGAGATTCCTCAATCTGCCTATTGAATATTCCACTTAATCCCCAGGTAAAGGAGGACTGCTTTTGGCCTTGATGTTTAAGATTTTCTATTTCTCCTAATATCTAAGTCTTGCATCTTCATGAATGTGCAGTCTCTCTGTGAATCTTTCTAACCTCTTGTCCTCACTGATATTCAGTGGAAGTGAGGTCCACAGCCTAGTAGAAATGTTTAACTGCATCTCAACCACTGTGATCATACCTATCCTCATATTATGAGAAAAGGAGAATAGAATTCCAAATGTAAGTTACTGAAATGACAGATTATTACTTCATATTTCTTGATTATATCTTGCCTTATTTGTCTCCTTTCTAAAATAAACTTCCTCAGCCTTAAAATCTCTATTCATCAAAGAGTGTTTCACAGGCTGCTCTTGTCTTCCTTTTTTAAATCCTTTTTAATGCTGCCATATCACTTAGGAATGGAGTGAGTAGAACAGTGAACACATAATAAATGAGGCTATACAATTTATTTATTCAATTGTTCCATATTCTCCATCACATCTGACATACAACCTAATATTGTATTTGCTGCTTTGGCTACAGTTGATCAGAGGTTGTATGTGAGCTGTCATTGACAGAGAGCTAGTGCCTAGGGGTGTGGAGTTAGGACATCATGAATAAAGGCAGAGAGGGGCAAATTAGGTAGACTTGGAATTTCGGGGTGATGATTTCAACTGATAAGAGGCATGCCTAACATCTGTCTATAGTTTTAATCTCTGAATAGTTTTGAGGTCTGCAGTTATTTTCAAAGCTTGAAGGGTTCTGTCCAAATGCAATTCATGCTCATGTATATCAAGTAAGAATGAGTAATCATGGGAGATTCAGTACAGTGAGCACAACAGATGATTTCTGAGATCATTCTGATCTCAGAAAAGTGTCACAAGTTGACACAAACCTTGGTATGAAAAACTGTCACTTCTGACCTATTTCACCTGAGCTCAGGCATCAAACATTAGGCCAACTGAATGTTGTTAGTTTGTTTTACTGAGAGCAATATGAGGTAACCTGCTTCCTTCCTCCCAGCCTGACCTCTCCAAACCCTTTTTTTTTTCTTTTTTTAGTATTATGAGAAATAGTATTGCAGTGAGGCACTGTTCTCTCCCTGTGATCCAGTGGCTAGTTCTAAGGAGTTTGTGAATAGTAACAAAAACTAAGCCTGTTGCTAGTAAGGCTAAACTTGCAATGCAGTAATCTGTATAGAAGTTGTAGATTTAAAAACTGTTCAAAACCAGTTAAGTCTAGTCAACAGCTACAGCCAAACTCCACACCTGGTTTTGTGATGTGAATGTAATCGTCACACAAACTACTTTTAGTTTCCCTGAATAGTCTGAGGACGTTTTCTTTTGTCTTTTAATTGTTGAGTGAAACAACATTGGATGACTATGGAGAACATTAAAACATAATGAAATGCCTTTAATTTTGTACAGTGCCGTGCTGTCATGTCTTAGTTGGATACTGTCTGCTGGAGAGGGGGGGAAATCAATAGATGATTAAACTTGAGGCCAAAATGAGAAGTCAGTGAATTTGGGCTGCCATTTCATAACTGTATGCTGATCCATATGGGTATGTGGTCTGCAGCGAGCAAAGGATTTCAACCTGGATTCTTGAAGTGTGTGGCAGGTAGTTGGCCTGCTTTGCAGCAGCTACTTGTGACAGCTTAAAAGACAGTAGCTGAGGAAATAGTTATAGGCTTGGGAGAAAAGCCCCAAGGATTCCGGGGGGGAGGGGGATCATTTTTTTTCCTTCCCTCCTTCTGAGGAAAAGAAAAGGTTGGCACCTTAACAAAATATTAATGACCAAAAACTAGCACAGTGTTTAAGTAAAAATAATATGAGGATAGGTAAGTGAGCAATTTGTGACATTTGGAAGTGGGTGCATCATTGAGCACTGGGACAAAGTAGTATTTGGCATAGGGATATGATAAGATGTACTAGATTCATCCTTTCTTAACATACCAGAGCAGAACGCATCTGGCTGCTGAAAGCCCAAATATGATGGAAGTATTGAATCCCTCTATGGGACAGAGGAGTGGGAAGTGGAACAGCTATAGGAAGGCTGTAGGATATGGTGCCTCCTGGGACACGATGGGAAGGAAGATTAGAAAAGTTGACATAAGTGTAATGCTCCTTTGAGACAGATCCTCTCTGGGGTCATCTGTCAGGCTGCTGCTGTTTGCAACTATAAAAGCATTCACTGACTCCCTCTTCCTCACAAATACTCCATTTTGAGCTCAGTGACACTACACTGACTTCCTGTTTATAGGGCTGTGAAAACGGGGCAGAGTTTGGAGAGCAGGGTGTTGGGGCAACTGAATGCCCTATCATTATTACTTTGACTAAAAGGACCAGTCCTTTCTGTAATGTGCTGCTTTTCTTCTCCTCTTGCCCTGCAGAATAAAGTCTAATTTCTTTTACAATGCAAACTGAATCATCTTGGACAGGTAACTGGAGACTAGCAGCTGAGAAAGTGAGACAGAGCAGAGAAACTATTATGATGTTAATCTTTTCTCTGAAGAGAAACTGCAGTTCCAAACAGCCCTTAATCTGGAAGAATGTATTGCCCAGAATGACAGTGGCATTCACAGCCTGTGCTATTTATGGGGCACTTGTCAACCTAAGGAATGCTGACTAGCTCTGAGAAATACGTGGCTCATTCTGCAAACAGTAATGTAGTTTTCCATACCTGACTTGTCCCTTAGTTTGACTGGACCTATTGTACCTAAGAATCTGCCAGGTCAGGTCTATAAACTGAATTCTGATTTGGGACATCTTGTGCATTTCTAATATGATAGACTCCAGTCTGGTGTCAGTTAACCACCTATCTGGACAGGGGAAATTATGCATCATCATACACTTGAGCTGTGTTCCTACAGGCTATGTGGATGCATCAGATTCAGGTCCCTTGACTCTGCAAACTCAACCCTGAATCACTGAAATCAATGATACAGAGGGGGGGAGGGATAGCACTAGTAGAAACAATAATGGCAAATGAAAATGTACTCAAGAGAAAGCTTAAATGTCTCTTTTCTGAATTAATGCTTTGTCACTAAATAAACAATAAATGCCAAACCAACTTGACCCATTTAACCCTCCCCTCCTCCCTGCCCCAAACTGGAATCACTAAGGCACGTGGTTGACAGACAGCCAAGTTAATTGCCTCAGATTCAATTCAGATTCTGCAAGTTCTGTTTGTGGAGTGCTTGCCTCAAGCTGTTTAGGCCTGGGCCAAAATGCCCTACATTCATCATAAATCTGAATCTCTGCACTTTGTAGTAGATTCAAGGTTTGTCAGGTTGGGGCTGTGTGACACTCCACTGCACAGTGTAGATGGATATCTGTACCCCAGTCCAACACATTTCCCCTCTGTTATCCAGTTCCTATCTTGAACCTAGACAGACCCTCACTGATGAAACCAATGCAACTCCAGGGACAACTATTCACAGATGCTATGGCAGTGGCCTCAGCATGCAAAGTATACTGCAAATACATTAAAAAGTGTGTGGCCTCCAAAAGCCACTGTCCAAATGGAAAGTGCTCCCTTCAGATTTATTTCATTATTTACTAGGTGAAGACAAAGCTGTCAACAGTGATATCTCCTTCCCAATTAAGCTCACTATTGCAGTCCATAAATCACAGCATGTCTTCCCTGTGGGGAAACTTCACCTAAACACCTGATTTCTAGAGGGTTAAAACTGATCTGTCCTTTTTTGCAATCTTGTTGTCTAAGTATCTGTGTTCTTCTGATTCGGAAGGCTGAGAAGTCACTAATCAATAAGCAGTTCAGCACAACTATCTCTGTTTATGGTATGCCTGCCTCGCTGTCTGGAGAGAACAGTAGTTCCTGTGTCTCATGGTCTGTTGAACAATAAGACTTGGTCAGTCATATCACATACCGAGCAGTGTACTTTCTATGAGACTGATTGAACAGGAGCTGAAAAGTCTGTACAGTGTTGTGTTTTAGCTGTAATTCTACGACCCTATAAAAATATCTTGTAATAATTAATCCAAATAGCTGATGAATGTGTTGTGGATATCCACTACTTACCTGTATTCTGACTGACATAGTACTGAAAACAACTGCGCACATTTCCCAGCTATTAACTGGCACATTTGTTTTAGTGGCTACACACATGCACACACAAAACTCACCATTTGTGTTGCTAAAGGCTTTACCACTTAGAAGGGAGATATGAGATAGAATAGATGGATGTAATGATCGACACGGAGACTAGAAGGGTTGGGAGAGAAAGGACAAAGTACTCGGTTTGTCAGCTGGAGCTACTGTTCTGTGTCCCTACTGCTGCTGAAGGATGTCCTGTGGGACCCAGCTGCTAGAGGGATGATGAAGAGTCAGCACAGCTCCTGCTGGAAAAGGTCCTGCCTCCTTGCTTTCTGACAAAGCCCAGACTAGACGTCCTGCTTAAGCAGGGAATTTTGTGTGGGAGACTTCTGTCATCCTCCTTCTTCTCTTCCCTTTCGTAGAGGGGCTAAAGGGTCTCCCATACCCAGAGCCTATTTGTGGGATGGTGTGGAGCTGAGTTCAGGAAACCTGTCTGCAGAAATGGAAAGTCTGCACCTCACTGAGTGCTGCTCAACCTCTCTATAGACTCAGGTATGTGTAACTGAACCAGCACTGATCAAACAGTGTCTTCAAGTTTACTTCCTGACCACAAAATATAGAAACAAAAAAACTATAATGACCTTCTAGGTTTTCAGTGATGAGGCTAGTAGTTTCTGTGCCTTATCTTCAAAGGGAACCATGAAAGTTTGCTCAGAAAGAGGGGGGGGGGGGATGAGATTTTTAAATTTGTTGTGCCAGCTAGAATAAAAATGCCTAATCGGCTGGAAATGTCTAGAAACTGAACTAGAAGCATGAGATTTTGAAACTCATAAGGGATTGCACAATCCCCTTAAATTAACTAAAAGGATTTCCTCCAGTCCTGTGTACCCCTGACATTAAGAATATTTCCTGGGTCATCAAGTACAGTCTTATGTACAGTGCCATTCATAAACCAATCAAATTCAGTCTTAAAAATAGGATAAACACCTTTGCCTTCACAACTAGGAGAATATTCCAGAATTTAAGTGCTGTAAGCATTGTAGATCTCATTCTGCTTTCCAGTATGAAAGTATGGCCTGTTTGCTCTACTGTGGGATGCTTTGCTTGTATGCCTTTTATACAGTTATTGTTTCTGATAACATTACAGGCTGTCCTTGTTCAGCTAAGCAGGTACTGTACTCATCAGTGGAGTCTGGATACTTGGCACAAGAAGTGTAGTGCTTGCACTAATGAAACTAATACTGAGATAAGGGTAGCTGCAGCCACTACAGAGAGACAAGCTCACACTTGCTAGGCTCGAGAACTGCAAAGAATATAAATAAATTCCTTAAACTTGTTCTACAGGCATTTTGTGAACATGTCTTTTTGTCCCTGCAGTTCTGAATCATCTAAGTTGCTTACGCAGGATGTGGCTATGTCTGTGTATGGGGAGGGTCACCAAGTGTAATGGCATACTCTAGTCTCAGCACTTGCTTGAGCAGGTGTCAGCATTTCCATTCAGAATATGACGACTGGATTGAGCATTTGAGATACTACGGCATTTATGACTTGGTCAAGGGATAATGCATATTTCATTATTTATACTGCAGACCTACTCAGAGCTTTCAAATCTGAACTGGAAACAACATTTAAAAAATAGTCTCTTCTGAAAGAGAAGCTGCTGTCCTTAGGCCTCTTCTGAAGTAAAAGTATATAAAATAGCCATTGTGGAGTTGGAGGCATAATAGCAGCAATAGAAAGAAGATATTAATAGAGAAAAATCATTGCAGTAATAAGTCAGAAAGCACACAGATTGCTTGAGGTGATTATCTTGTATAAAAAACAAAACATGCTGTTATTTCTATAACTGGAATGTGGAGAGACCAGGAAAAACTCAGAGAACATGCTGTGCAAGGTGTTGTACAGTCATGTTATTTTATCTTGTGTCCATTAGGGCTCCCAAAACCATAATTCCAAATTACATTAAACTTTTTTTTTTCCCTTGTATGAAAACCCAAGTTGTTGTTTTGCATTTTAAATGACTCATTCAGTGTGCTACAGACAAACACTAGAAGCCTTCACTGGAACCTGATCTGGTGAAACCCACAGGCTGACCCATACCACAAAGGCAATTTAGACATGATAAGTAGCAGTGCTTCCATTTTCTGTACTTGTGTGCATCTTTGCACACACATTCCTGTAGCAAGCTTTTCATATGTGCTCAAAAGCTGGATACACTGCTTGATGTCTGTTGTTCATAGGCTGCAATGTAGTTTCAAAGTGAGAGCGAGGATCTCCGCACTAGGTGCGGAATGGATGAAGTTCAGGTTAGCCTCCCTGTCCCTAGGAAGTGTGGCATGGCTAGCTCAAATAAAATACTGAGAGAAAGCATGTGAGGAAGTATTTTGACAAAGATTTAAAATAACAGATGTCATTTGGCAGTATAAAGAGTATCCTTAGCCATGGTTAGTGAAAGTCTCAGTAGAATCATGAGTGTCCTGGCTGAGCATGACTTTGTTCTGGTCTCCTAATAAAAACAGTGAAGTCTCAAGCTTCACTGAATATCTGCTAGCAACCATAGCCCAGTTGTGTGTCAATTCCAGCAGCTTTGCGGGGAACATGGTTGAGAGCTGCTAATTGCTGCAGCTCTCCTAGATCCCTTGAGGATCCTGAAAGAGTTGTGCACTCCTGGAGATGATTTAAAGCCAACAAAGAAAAACCCAATTAAACAAATTAAATGCAACAAACTAAAAACAATTAAAGTGGTGTAGAGAGATGCTGTTCAGTAGGGCATCTTGATGTGTGTGTGTTACTGGTTGGTGTCCTAATTATCTATATGCCTTAACCTTGTTCTGAACTGGAAAAAATTTCAATAGATACTAGAATATTGCTAGCTCCAAAAAGGATTGACATTTTACAGCAAAAATTTCTGTTTAAAAAAAAAGGCATTCTAGGCAAAGGATGAAAACATTTTCTTCCTCCGGGTGGGAAGAGGCTATATGTGTGTACAGCAGTAATTTTCAACTCCTGATTGGATAATTTTGAGTAGAACATAACACAAATTTTTAGCAAAAAGCCAAGCATTTTGCCGTGGCTCATACTGCAAATCTGTTACTACTGTGCTGCACAAAGGATGCTGAGACAGGTTCACGTGCACAAAGATTTATTAGCCAGGACTGTAGCTGATGGCACACATCAGCTCTAATGGCCAAATTACTTTGGGGCAGGGGAACTAAAGCAGAAGGGGAGACAGGGTGAAGAAAAGGAGAGGGGACCCTCTCCCATGTGGCTTGGCAGGAAGAGAGGGAAAGCAGCGAGGTCCCCAGCAAGGGCCCTTCTGGGACGCTGGTGTCCCCACCCTGTCCTGCTCCTCCCACAGGTGCCCATCTGTCAGGGATGGGCAGGTGGCAGGCGTGAGGAGGGAGGCTCTCGGCAATGTGAAGGCGCTGAGCCATGCTGGCATGAGTGACCAAGTGAGAATGGCGAAAGATTATCTAGTACTCTCCTGCCATGTGCTGTTGCTATCAGCAGCTGTAAGATCAATCCTTTTCAACTTTTAATGAAACGAGCAGGATTTGATGCTTTCGTTCTTCATCTTGGAGGTTGGAGGATGTTCTGACCGATGGGAGGAGAGATGATCGGATTTGTAATTTTAAACCTAGTCTTTAAACATAGCCATTCATAAACAGAGCTCTAAGCTTCTGAAAAGCTATTTGTGAGATGACTTTAAACAACTTCTGTGGCCATGATAAAGTTATTGGAGGGATTTGTTTGACATCTTTGCTATTGAGTGAAATATTAAATTGAATAGATTTAATATGTGCTCTTTGTGGAATAACCCTTCAATATTGTGAGGGATAGGAAGAGTTGGATGCTTTTGTTTGTGAAGCAATAAATTTTGTTTGCTTTCCAAACTGAAAGGAAATTCAGTGAGAGGTACTGATCCTCTGAGAAGCAAAAAAGGTTCTTAAGAATAGGGGCAACAAATACAGTGCTTTGGAAGTAGCCTTGAAAGCAATGTTTGAAACAAAGAACCACATTATTTGCACACCTGTATCAGCACTGTAGAAAGGTCATAAGCTGTAAATGCAATGAGGACTTCTGTACTTTAACAACAATAACTCTGAGTAGTTTAAAATGATAGTTGTCTTGGAGTATTCTACAACTAAAAGTGTGTGAAACACAGCCGTCTTTCAAAAGAAAGAGGGAGCTGAGCAAATGAACTGCTGCTCAGCAGACAAGGAGAGAGGAATGTTCGCCAGAAGGGTGAGGTTGCACCAAAATTCAAGCCAGTTTCTCAGAAGAGATTGTTGTACAAAAGCCTACTGAGCAGCACGTATGTACTGTGCAAAACCAAGGAACAGGAAGGACCTGCCAAGGACCCACATGACACTTTAGAATTAGTGTAGGGGCTGAATAAGCAGTAGTTGGCTAGGGTCCCAATAGAATGGGGAAGACCTGGTAGAAACCGGTTTCAGTTTGGGCCTTCTGCATACCTGAAAGGTGGATAAATGATCCTGAGCCTGAAATGTGTTCATGTAAGCTGTTCATAATAAAAAAATAAAAAATAAAAAAAGCTTTCTAAGTAATGAATTAATTCCTAGCTATTAGGACCATATTGGAAACTGGGACACATTTTCCATAAATATCACAGACTACAAATATTCTGATCAGCTCTGTTAGAAGCTAAGAAAATAAAACCCCATTAAATCTCTTTATTAGTCATTGAAAATGAAGCCGTATGTTAGCAACAATGCAATTTCCCCAGGATTTGCAATGAAAGCATTTGATCAGTGATTTGGAGATGGGCTCTCTTAGTATACTTCTTCCTCAATTATCTGGAGCAGTATATAACTTTTGATGCAGTACATGCCTACTTAATGACTAGCCAGACTGTTAATTGCTGTTACTTATTACCAAAGGCTGATAACTCTGTGCTAGGTTGTGAGATTATAGATATATAGAACTTACCTTTCTATTGCCTCCCACTACTTTCACCAGCACAAAGTAACCATAAAATGAAACCATTCTAAGGTCACATTGTCTTGGTCCCATTTTCTCCTGAGAACAGAGAAATGATCCAAAACAAGGCAAAATAGAAAAATATATTGAGGGGAATCACAGAGCCCAGTGTAGTAACTAAAAGGGTCATGTTGAACCGAAGAGTGATAAATAGAAGAATATTGTCTAAAAGTAGGGAAGAGATCTTTTCTCTGTTTCTAGTCTTTATAAGGCTGCTCTGATCTGGTATCTATGCTTCAGGAAAGATGCAGAAATAGTATAGGAATACAATATACTTTATAAATGCACCCATATGCGTGCATTCTTGAATGCACCCAATCCTGAGGCTTTCATACTTCAATAGAATTTCCTAACCTGCTTGCTGGAGGAATTGACACTCTGCGGCATAGTGATATAATGTGCTGTTTGGCAAGAGGAGGAAAAATCTCAGATAAGATCAATTTTGCAAAAGACCAAAAAAAAAAAAAAAAAAGCTGTGGAGCATGGTTCACAGAAACAAAATAACAATGAAAAATCAAACCCAAGAACAGAGTCCTAGAGGCTGTGTCATGGGTGCAAATGACTAGAAGATCCAAGGCTAAAGGAAATTAAAATGTCATGCTTCAGTTCAGTTGTAGTGCTTAAAGTTATGTTTATTTCCTGCTATTTATTCATACAATCTTTAATATGCTTGCAAATGTCAAAGTAAGTGCTATTCATGTTCATTAAAACATTATGTGGATCAGTGCTTTCATGATATGCAAGGAAAAAACAACCTTCTCCATTATTTTGTATTTTTGACTGACAAATTAACCTGCCTGCGCCTTCAGAGACCTGGTGATAACAGAAACATACCTCCTTTGCTATATACTATAAATATGTATTAGAAGACCTGAGGTTGTTCATGAAGCAAACCCTTAACAGAGCAATGTGTGCAGGGAGAAATATCAGCTCTGCCATCCCTTAGTTTACCTCATCTGTCTCATCCTCCTGTTACACTTGCACCTTGATAGCTCTATGGCAGAACCTCTTCATTATTTGCTTTTGCTGTACTAGCTGAGTGAAGACCATGTCCTTCACAGGATAAATCATTGTGTTCATGTTTTCCTTCCAAGTTACAAAGGCCATGTGAAAGTCATTTCTTTCAGCTAGGTCTTGGTTTTGTTAGCTAGAATTATGTTTTGGTGGAGGCAAAAAACAAAGGAAAAAAACCTCCAACTCCCTCCTCCTCATACAAAATAATTTATTTTACTGATTTGTGTAAAGTTTTTTGAAACCAATTGTGTGTGTATGAAGATTTGCTACACTCGATGCTACAGTACAGAGTTTTGTTTAACAGCCTCAACTTTATCACCTAACTTCAGATACACATATTTCACGTTTAGGACAGACACACAGATGCACATGCATGTTACTGACTGATACCAGTGTGCCATCTCTGTGTTCCTTACCAAGCCCATCAAACTATCTCTGCTTCTCCTCAGTGTCACTCATCAGGTGTGCCTGAACTTACAGCATAGTTAGCAAGCTAGCCACTGTAACTGCTCAATCATGTCTGTTCTCCAGCTACATCATTCATTTTCCTGAACTCTTAGCACTGAGAAGCACTAAAATTCCTCAGTGAAATGAGTAAAACTAACATTTTAGGTACATTTGAGAAAGGATTTGCTAACATGGTTTTGGGTGTGTTTAGCGCATTGGATTTGGGGAGCTTTTGGGCACTTAGCAGACCTGATTAATAATGCTGCTACCAGTTTTTGAACCTTTCCACAAAAGCTTTATTGAAATCACGTTTGTATGTAATCAGGATTTTTGCATCGTTCTTCTAGTAGTCATCTGAGCTACCTATGGAATGCTGTGTTGTCATTTTATATGTCACTGTTGCCAGAAGAATTATCATAACTGCTATAACAAAGCTTTGTACCTTCATAGTACATGCCAGTCAACATTAACGAATGAATCTTCACGACAGCCTTGAAGTAGAGGCTTTTTTATGATGCTGGGAAATTGAGGTACAGGGCTATAGCTTTGCCTGAGGCCAGATATATAATCTGTGGCATGCTGGAGTCAGAATTTTTGTCTGTAGTGTCTCCAACCACTGACTTATCCGCAAGAGGATCCTTCCTTTCGTGTCTCTCCAAGAGTGCAATCAAAGCACCATGATGCTCTGGTCAGCAGCTTCTGTGATAGATATTGCATTCAAGGGGAAGAAGAAAATCCAAAGATAAGATGAAGCTAATTCTAGAAGAGATGTCTCCTCAGATGCAATATCCCCTTAGAAGTGTTAGAATGGCTCAGCTGCTCCAAAGTCAAAGCAGCTAAAAAGCGAGTGAAGGAATGAGGTCTGTGACTCATGACCTGATTCTTGACTTTCTCCTGGGGAAAAATTTCAGTGATTGATAAGTCTTAGTTGGATAGGGGATACACTTCCTAAATGCTGAACTCTTCTCTTCTAAAGGTCATGCTGGAGTATGAGATGAAATAGAAGTCAAATAATCAAAGGGAGCTATTTTTAATTAAATTGATGTTAATGTTTAAGGATATGTTAAAGCTACTAAATTCCATGAAATCCATTGGCTTCTCTGGGCTTTGGCTCAGAGTATTATTGTGGTTAGAAGAAAATTTTCATGAGAAGTCTCTAAGTTCTTCCTTAAGTTCTCATTGACCAAGACTATCCTTGTCTGTAAAGGCTTGATCTGACTGCAATGTTTGTTACTTAAGACAGAAGAGCTTACTTAGTCTCAGAGTTCATTACTTAAAGTTGGGAAAATAAATGATAAGCTGATAAAACAAAGGCAGCCTGAAGGAAGCTTCTGGCAAAGCTACAGTGTTGATTTAGATAGGGACCAGAGCACACAAGGTTGGTATATTGAATCTGGTATAATCCTGAAAGCATTGTTACTGCACAAAACAGCACTTTTTTTTCCCATTTCTGTCTATATACGTGTGTATGTGTATTTAGCCCAGTGTGCTACTTAATACTACCATAATTTCTCTAATAATATGGTGCCAAATTTTGCAGCAACTGTCTTCTAAACCTTCTGGCATCCTTTAGAGGAAAAGGAACCTACAGGTAGAAAATTAAGTTCAAGCATGATAAGTATCAGACAGGTGTATTTTGGAAACTAGAGATTTATTTAAACAAATCTAAAAGATTTGAAGTGGCCAAGTATGATGGCCATCATCTCAAACTACTCTTGTTTTTCAATTAACTAGTTACTTTAACATCTCCCACATCCTGTTGTCTTTTCTAAGTCTTCCCTAAAATTCTTTTTTTTTCAAATTTTTTATTGACTTGGTGTATGTAATATATTTGAATATATATATATATAAAATAGATATATAAAAAATAAATAAAAACACATTTTTTCCTTCTTGACATTTGTATCTCTAGTTCATCTCCCTCCACTCTGGACCAGTGAGATATTTCATTATTTCTCTTGTTTCAGTGCTGGGGTTTTTAAAGTCCTTCCATGGATAAGGATATTGAGCTCTATTGAGATATAGTAGCAATTATCAATAGGTTGTTGTGAAATTTTAGCTCTAATCTATAGCAATCTGAGCTGAGTATTGTTTTATTATAGTATGGAGAAATCTATTTTGTTTTTCTTAGATATATTGCATTCATCATGTATAATTCATTAAAAACCTCAGATCTTGAAGTCTAACAAATTAGCAAATTAAATATTGCAAGTTATTAGGAAAGGATTAGATAACAAAACACAATGTCATTGTGCCATTGTATAAATCTACAGCATGCATCCTGAATACTGAAAACTGTTCTGGCCACCTCATCTCAGAAAGGATTTAGCAGAATGAGAAGAGGTTCAGAGAAGGGCAAAAAGGTAGACCAGAAAGATGGAATGGCTTACATATGTAGACAGACTGAGCAAACATTGAATAGAATAAGCAGAAAAGAATTATAGGGGACACAGAAAAAAATCTATAAAATGCATTGGAAAAGGTGAATGATTATTCACTTCCTTACAACACAATAACTAGGGGGAACCAATGCAATCATAAGGTGACCAGGCTTAATCAAACAAAAAGAAATACCTTTTCAACAGAGAGACTAATTCAGTTGTGGAGCTCATTGACTCGGTATGTCTGGAGGACAAAGTAAAAATGGATTTCAAAGGAGACAGAAGTGGCGCAGAGCAAAAATGGAGCAGAGGCCCACCAGAAGCAATGGGGGTCCAGGTGCAATTGTTGGCTTGAAAAGCCTGGATCCCTGGCTCCTGACAACTTGAAGCATAAACCTTGGGAAACATCACTGTGTATGCCACATCTCATATGATTGCAGTAAACTGCTACTGGCCACTGCTAGAGACAGGGTATTGACCCAGCTGGACCTTTTGTTCTTTTCTAGCTAAGTATATCTCATGTTTTTATTTCTTTGTGTGACTTTATTTCTGCGATTATGGCACAGATTTGGGACCCGTCACTTGGGAATCTCTGGTGTAGAGTATGATGTTTAGAGATACTGATTTTTCAGAGTGCTTTGTCTCTTAACTGTTGTGACACTGGATAAGGGTTGATTCCCAAAACATGCCCTACCTCTAATAGGGAAACACTTTCTGTAGTATTTTGAATTTTTATTCCTGGTCCCCACTGTTACAAACCAGAGACAAGCTTGTGGAATCCAATAAGGTCACTGGCAAAGTTAATGAGACTGCAGTGATACAGGAAAAAAAATAAAAATAACTTTTAAAAGTTTTTTTTTAATTAAATTTTTACCACAGGTCAACAATTTTTAAAGAACCAAATTTCTGAAGCATGAGCTCAGTTAATCTTCAAAATAAAATCTGCCACTGAGTTTTTTAACATGACTTTATCTGCTTTCTCAGATCACCAAACTGACCACTGTTTTTCAGTACTGCAACTTGTATTGATTTTTTTCTCCATTTTTAATAAAGTCACTAAAAGTGAATATCACTATCATAGCCTCCATGCATAATTCCACATTTGTGGATACTGAAGGCAGCTAACTAAAGGAAACTTGATTGCTTTTAGAAGAAATTCCTAGAGAGCTTATTTATGGAGTTGGTGGATAAAACTCCCCTTCTGTTTGCCTTAGATAAACATGGAAGATTCTTCTTAGCCACCTTATTTACTTGAACTGTCACACTTGCACCATATAGTCTCTCCTTTATGTTTTTTCCCAAAGTTCTGCTCAAAGATGATCATTTTTTAAGTCAAGGCTCTCTCTCCTACACAAAAATACTTTAATATTCCTTAATCTAGTGCAAAAAAAGACATTATGATCTCTCTCTCTACATATATATATATGTTTTTTTAATTAAAGGTGGGCTTCTTGGCTGTTGAGGAGTTTTCTTCCTTAAAAGCTACTGTGAGTGAGGAGAACCTGAAAAAATAATGATGATCTGTCAAAACCCAAGAAATAACTTGAGAACCTGCTAGTTATCCAGGGCAATTTCTCCATGGTGTAAATCAGATCATGAAACTCTGATTTACAGTCTTCAGTAATTCGGACCTCTAAGGCTGTCTCTACCCCTAAATAACACATTTCAGTTGGGCACTGAAGCCCTTTTAGTGCAGAACTGTCTTTTTCTGTGCTAAGCACATTAGCCTCTCAAACTGGGGGCTTCGTACAAACTGCCTGTTGAGGATGATTCTCAAAAACCTCTGACTGCCAGAGCGTGCTGAGGAATTGCTTGCAACACATTGGTTACAAGAAGCCAAACACACAGGAATATTCTAACCCTTTAGTAGCATCAACAATTACATTCCAGTACCTAGGAGCTTTCCTGAGCATGCTTGTTGTTTACTGTTTATTTATAGAAGCAACTTACTACAGAAGCAGCTTAGAGGAAGATGTGGTAACAGAAGCATGCTACAGTTAACGTTTGATTGGAGATTCATTAAGCTTTCAGGGTTAGCACCATAGAGAGAGTTCTAAATAGTCTATAATTTGGGCAATAGTCAGGTTTGGACTGGAGAGCTTAATCGTAAATCATTTACGGCCTGAACCTGTTGTGCAGTAAGGTATTGTGGTGCTGGAGGAAATTGCTGTAAAAGGGCCATAAGATTGCAAGATATGAAGACATGATGGAAAACTGTGCTCTGACTTTCCATGTTCTCTCCCACAGAAATTTTCAGTGTCTCTTTTTGCTTTCTAATACTAAGCCTTTAGTAGAGTAGTACTGTTGCTGTAGTTTTCCTTCAAATCTGGGTGTTCCCCTCGTGCTTTGAAGTCTGGCTAAAAGAAATATAAAGAATTTATGGATCCAGTATCCTGGGGTATGGGTGCAGGGAAATGGCTTTTATTTCCGAGATCCATGAAATAGACAATTTTTGGCACACTCTAGAAGGGAAAGTGGGAGCCCTGGTCCTCATTATTTATATTTTTTTTCTTTGTATTTCTTTCTAACCAATATTATTAATTAGTGATTGCATGATGCCCTTGGGACTTCCGATTAAACTAACCATTTGTGCAAAAATCAATCTTTCAATGGCAAGCTTTGTTAATCTTCCAAATCCAATTTCCATTCCTCACATTCCAGGTTTATTGATTATACTTCAAGATTTTCGGATCATCTGTCAGGCTTATTGAATTAATCTGTATCTAATAACTTAATTGTCTTGAAAAACAGATGTGCTGCTTCCACTGAACACTGAAATTTGGTTACAGACATCCAAGGAAATGACAGCACATACACGCATAGTTATTTAAAATCATTTAGTTGCCTAAACTTTCACACTTAACTCTAGTGAGATTGAGTGTAAAGGGACAAAAGGGCAAGGAGAGTACGCTGTGTAAATGAGCTGAATAAGGGCCTGGGTTTTTTTTTTTTTGTCTTTTTTTTTTTTGTCACTGGAAACTTTCAATTTCAATCAGATTTGGGGGTGAGTAGCAGATACTTTCTTATGAGGAAATTTTGCCATAGCCCCAAGTGAAATTGGGATGCTGTTGTACTTGGCACTGTGCAGCCATAGCCTAGGCTAATTTCTTCTCTAAAAAGCCTTAATATTGAAATGGATAGGAATGACAAAACTACAGAGGGAAAGCAGTCTATTGGCTGAAACAAAGATGCACTGTTTTATTAGAACCCAGTTACTTCATGAAAGCCTGTCAATCAGCTGCTGAAAAAGCAGCTACTGCTCCTCCTGGCTGGAAGCTCTGGGAGTTGAACCACTGGGGGGTGAACATATGGTTAGAAATTTAGCTGAGCAGAGTAGTCTAATTATTCGGCCAAGTATGTGATTGCAAAGTTCATGGTGGATCCCATATTTTTCAGTAAGGGATGAAAAGACTTGTGGGCTAGTCTATCATATGTCAAAACTAACCATAAACTAATAAAGAGGAAAAGAGTGGGCCTGGAATTCCTTATATGTGACAAAAAAATTTAATTGACATATCTGAGACTCGTTGGAATAATTGAAGTCACTGGCATAGTATAAGTGAGTACAGCTTATTCAGAAAGGACAAGAGGAAGAATAAGGAGGATATACACCTGTGTGTATCAAGCAAGTGAAAAGACTTGCTCTACTGTCCACTTTCTGGTGATAGGCAGATGTAGGGAAAATCTTCAGGCAGTAAGTAACCAGAAAAACACCATGAGTGCTATCATGGTGGCTATTTGCTTTGAACTACCAAAACCAGGAGATCAGGTAGAAGATATCTTTGTGAATACTGGGAAAAATATAGCAGAGTCCAGGATGTGGTGTTGACAAAGGACTTTAACTATCTAGACTTCTGTTTGGAAAGGAATTCCTCAACAGACAGATAATCCAGCTAGTTATTTGAATACTTTGGAAGACAATTTTTATATAGCAGGTGAAGAAACTGTTAAAGAAAGACTGTGTGTCATTCTAATGAAGTGGTAATAACTCACTGAGAATGGCAGGGCAGAAGACAGTCTGACTGAGTAACCCTAAATAGACAGGGTTCACAATGTTGAGGATGGGGAAGAATAGCAAGGCCCAGTTTCAGTAAACTCAATTACTTGGTAGGTAAGATTTCCTGGGAAAAAAAACACGGTATGCTGCTTATCTTAACCACAGGAAAACTTTTGATATTCCCTCACATTATTTTCTCAAATACAAGAATGGTTTTCTGATGGAAGTACTGCAAGGAAGATGCAAAAAATGGTTGAAAAATTTTTCCTTATTTTTTGAATAGCTATCAAGGACTCTCTGTTGTTCTCTTTAGAAGTATAGGAATTAAATTGCAGGAGACGGAAAAAGCAGTCTGGAAAAATATGTGCAAGTAAGAACAGTGAAGCACTAGAATAGCTTAAGGAGGGAGAATACAGAGTGTTTACTGTTAGAGGTCTTTAAGAATTGTTTAGACCAACATGTCAGGAATGACCTGGGTAAGGCTAGTCCTGGCTTTGCTTACAGGAGGGGGCAGAATGATCACTTGAGGTGCTTTCCTGGCCTGTAGTTTAATGAGCCAATGATTTTCAGGGGTATACAGCAGTCTTATTAGGTGCTTTTCCCATGTGCTGCAAAATCTGGGGGTTTTGTACCTAAGCATGTTTTCATGTTCACATTTCACATAAATTGATCTTAACGGTAATGTTATATTCCTGTTTCAAGATATCTTTCAAATGACTGTGTACAAGCAGGAGCATGTGAGACTAAAATATACAAAATAACAAACACAGAATGCGTAATCAATTCTTCCAGTCAGAAAGGGGTTGGTATTAGTAACCCTGTTCAATAATTCACCAATCAATTAAAATAACATTATTAGTCTCTCTTACCACTTAGCAGTAACAATATGTAAAGGTCACTTGCCATCTAGTTAGGGAGAAGACAGCAATTAGCACCAGAGGAAAAATGGAATATTCATTTTCTGTTACACAATGTAAGCGTGACATGTTTTTCTACTGAGATTGTCATCAGTAATAGCAGGATTGAGTTTTCACCTAAGATAAATTAAGGAAGAATTTTAAAAATTGTGACCCTGGAACTCTCATAACTCTTTGTATATAGAGTGGGAGGAATCTAAGATGTTAAATGTTGTTCGAAACCTAATTTCTGTTGTCTTAAATGGCAGCCAGAATACTTTTAGGAATGGTTCTGAAGTATGAAAGGAAATATTTTCTCCTGGATTCTCTTAGGAATCTGTATGTTAACATTCATGTCAACACTTTGGTCACGTCTGAAAATCCTACCAGTGCTTTTCTTCTGAAAGGGGGAATCTCTCTTCCTATTGTACTTTTTTTTTTTTTTTTTTCCCCCTTTTCACTGGTAAGGCTCTGCTAGCGAAACTTCTGACTGTTTTCTTGCTGGCCTCACAACAAGGGGGCAGTGAGAAAAGAGAAAGCTTGGCAGACTGCGTACAAGCCATCTCTTGCCTTGGTGCTTGGAGCTGCCTCTAAATTCATAAATCCTCGCACCAGACTTGGGACAGCCCTGGGCTAACATGACTGCACGGCATTCGGACGCAAGCCGGTAAGTCAAGACAGCGTTGGACTGCACCTTTGGTGCTCGCTGGCTTGGATTCTTGACACCTCTGTGTTATGCTGCCTCTAACCATGTTACTCTGCTCCGCTTCCTGGCGTTCAGTTCTAATTCTCCAGCCGTGAGTTTGACAAGCTTATGCCAAACATTCAATGGCTTTCTGTGACTCTAGCTACATCTCAAATAATAATGAGAGAAATAGCAAATTTGCTTTTTCTAGCTCTAAGTTCTTTTGAACAAACCATAATACTTGTGTTTATGTTTTGAAGCATAATGAAATTATCAGAGCAAGGGATAAATTTGATCCCTATTTCCTAAGACTATGACATTTATGTAGTTGTGTGTTTCAGTTTTCCATTTTTCCTAGGCTATGTTTACTACCACAAAAGTGTCAAAAGGTGTTAGCCAGTCTGTATTGACATATTTGCCTTCAAAGATCTTAACTTCATTCAGATTTTAAGAAAATAGGTGACAAGAGGGAAAAGGAAGGGTAATATTTATTAGTGCTCTAGCAAGGAAAACACCAAGGCATGAGCTCCACTGTATTAACAGGTGCCAGGGAAACCACATGGGTAAATCCATATAAAAGGGCACTGAAAACTTGGGTCCCTGAGTTGTACTAGAAATACTTTAGATTATAGACCTTGTGGAACTACTTACTGTTGTTTTCTTTCAATCCTTATTGATTATCTCCTGGCCATAAACCACACTTAGACTTTTTCTCTCCATAAGAAAGCAGACCTGCAAAGAATTGTATGTTCAAGATCCTGCCATCTTTGACAAGATTTTTTTCAAAAGCAAACCATTTTTTTCTGTGTGAACTCCATCATTCCCTGAATACAATAGGATGCAGAGCATCTTTGTGAAGTTGTCATTTCACTGAAAACGGGCAGAGCTTTGATACACCAAACTGCTGAAAATCTAGTATCACATTTATCTGTCTCTCCACTGACAGATTTAACAAATGTTAAACATTTCTGTCATTCTCATGTTAGCATATGAAGTGTAAAAATTAATTTTTACTTGCTAATTGAAAGATAATTCGTTTGGGGGTAGAAATTATCACTCCATTGGCCAGGGGGGAAACCATGAAAAGTATAAGTCTATTGCAAGCCTGCAGGAGAGGTAGCATGGAGCTTGTTTGAAAAAGTCCATCCATAAATTAGAGGAAAATGAGATGTAAGATGAATTGTACGAACTTAGTCCCAACCAATTGAAGTCAATGGAGCTTGCAGATTTATGCAGAGGAACATATACTTTATTCTAAAAAAAAAATTCCACTTCTAGAAAGACAGATTAATGAGGCTACTAATGTATATTGTTATAGCAGAAAATAACCTTTACAACTAACTAGTACTCCGGAATGGATAGGACATTCACAAACAGAACAGTGCTCCTAAACCAAGACCTGCCTTTCTTCCACCTACCACTTAAACAGATGTATGGATAAAATACAAGGAAGAATTAAAGTATCAAGAATAATAGATTGCAAAAAGCTGTATATCTCCAAAATTGCTATTGTACTTTTTTCATTACTGAACTGTCATCTCTTTCTTCTAATTAGTTCATTGCATTAACCTCAATTGTGCACTACTAACTTTTTGGAAAATAAACAAAAAAACCCAAACCTTGGGCTTTCTGCTGTGCTGCTTTGCACACTGAGATGGGGAGAGCTACCTTCCTGTTCTTTTCCAGACTGATCTTTATAGCCTTAATTTGCCGCTCTGCTTGCGAAAACATAATCATCAGAGTCATAGGTGGACTAAAATTATTTTCTAGCACAATGCCTTGTACTCTTTTACTGTTTCCTTGCTGCTGCTTTATCTCTCTGTCTCATACTGTAAACTATGTGGGGCAAAGATCACCTTTCTCTTCTATATTTTTCATAGCACCTAGTACAATGGCAGACTGGACCAAAAGGAGGAGTGAGTTGAAAAGTCATAACAAACCATTTATTGTATGTGCAACAGAAATACACTCCACTGTCACAGTCATTCGAAGTCCATCTCTTAGTAGATTATGTGGAAGAAAACAGCAAGGTGAGAGGGATGAGTGAGGCAAAGATGGAAAGAATATGATAAATTTTTAGGTAGTCTCCTCTCATCTTTAGAGACTAAATGATAAAAATTCATAAGAAAGGACATGTGTGGCTAGGTTATTTAGGCTGATCAACATATAGTGATGATGGACGTAGCCCAACTTTCATTAAGGGCACTAGGGCATCTTTCTGTTATCTTTGCCTGGATCTAGGTCTAAATCTACACAGCTCCAACAAAGAACAGCTAAATATGTTTCATCATATGTATCACTGGTAAACTGAGTACCTGTGACTAAAGGATGTATTATTTTCCTGAAACAAAATCCTGAGGAGGAATCCTATTCTCACTGTAATCTATGGTGGTTTTATCATTTATTTCAGTGGGGCCCAGATTTCCCCTCTTGGATCTTCATAACTCCACCAATCCAGGTTTTTGTTCTTCAGGGCCACCAGCAAAGGTTAACCCAACATTCCTATTAAATGGGAGCTCCTCTCCAGAATATTTTTTAAAGGGTCTGTTTTTTTCAAAGTGACTACAGCTTTGACTGACTTCAATGGTAATTCTAGCTGCTCAGCAGCACTGAAAATCATCTCAATGGCTTTTATCCCCTTTTTATATCTTTACAAATAAAACTTAAGTATTTGGGTGTGAATAACAATATGGTAGTAAGAATAAGAACTTTATTGATCATTTTAAGAGCATTAAAAAAAAGCTTTGCAGAGTTACTGAGTTCAGTTATAATGTCTGAAGCTAAACAACAATGAACATCTTTGAACCAAATATTAAGAGCATTACTGCAATACAGAACTTCTTGGTTAGTTAGCTTTGTCTGGTCATGAAAAACAGAGGAAAACCTGGGAGAGCTGTCAGTGATCATATAGGAAAACCTTAAAAATACATAACCATATGTGTATATATAGTATATATTGCATAAAAGCTACTGGAGCTGGCTATAACAGTGCTGAAAATCAGTTTGCTTAGAAAATATTATACTGGGCTGATTATGCATCCCTTGGTTCCATTAACAGTGTTTTAGGTGAAATATTGGTTCACATGCCTATGGACTATGTTTGAGGAGGGGGAGAAATAAATACACAAAAATACAATGCCTTGCGGACAGCGATCAGCACAATAAATTCCCCACTTTTAACATTTCTCTTCACATACAAATCCTTGTTGTTCTATGATGTTCACTAGAAGGGATATGACAAAAATCCTTATTCATCCCTACCAATGCCCCCCTCCAGTGTGCTGTCTGCTAGATTGCATTAGTACACTCGCACAATAGTCAGGTCTTGAACTTCATGTTATTTCAGTTCTGTGTCCAGTAAAACAGGCACAGCCTTTTCTCAAGGTACAAGAAGTCTAAACACGGTTCACCTGGGCTTTTTTATAGAATGGGAGCTAGCTGTTCAAAAAAATTAGAGCATGTGGATAAGTAAGAGGAGCAGATCGGACCCAAATACCTTAATAAATGGGAGGAACACCTACCAAAATGACATTTTTGCCAGCCTGATAAAATATACTCATCTTACACAACTTTTTTTTTTTTTTTTAAACAATAATGAAGATGTGTGTGTGAGTCCAAGTAGCTTTCCTGAGGTATATTCAAGGTGCATTACAGTTGTCATGTTCAAGCCCCTAATGGACTTGGAAATCTCAAGATAAATTTCAACATGCAGAGGTTTGTTTGAGGACATTGGGAATAATCTGATCTACTATTTCAAATTTAATTTAGTCTTAAGAAGTGCTTTTACTCTTACTTTGTATCCCTGCCACAGTTGCATGCTGAGTGTATTGCACATCACGTTACATTAAGGTCAATTAACAATGTTATAAGGGCTTTATTTTTTTTCCCTCCTCTCTCTCTTGCTCTCTCCTTTTTAAATGAGGCAGCATTGCAATTTTGTGATTAAAAGCCTGTGTCTTGAAGCATATCAGATGAAAGACCTTGGCTGTGTTCCAATTGTGATGAAGGCTATGATTTTTGGCCTAAAGGGTCATGTGGAATCAGAACTTCACTGACCCTTTAATCAGAACTGATTAAGAAGCGGTGGCCCGCTCTGTCTGATAGTCCATTATTTACCATGTGGAGCTTATAATAACTAGATATTACTCTGTCTGCAGCCCTAGGAAATATCAAACTGTGAATGGCTCTGTGGCAGGATTTTTCAAACTGGGAGATCTTGAGTGCTTTATTTTTCAGGTCAGCAATTTGGGAAGAGGCCAAGTTTTAGAAAGTGCTTAGAATCCTTTTGATGGAAAGATGAATATTTTCTAGATATCTTTAAGACATATAGACTTAAGACTTTTTGAAGTCTTGAGCTGTGTTTGGTGTGGTTCATCACTCCTCTATGCACTTCGCTCTAACATATTTCATAGGCAGAAGAAGGGCATGAGAGAAGAGAAATGGCAACAAGACTCATTTCACTGTTCCACAGGTAGTTTTAAGAGGAGATGCAAAGAATGAAAACCAAAGACAAACAAGTGATGACGAAGTGATAAGTGACCAGTCTGTCACACATACTTTCTGATGTCTCCTGCACGTGAAATGAAATATAATCTTAGCTGGAGAGCCCACTCCTCTAATTGGTGAGCAGATTTATGGACATTGTTGATAGTTCAGCCAGGATGCCAGTTATCATGGACTGCAGAGCTGACAGGAGGAGTTTAATAGTATCTGAAGAGGGAATGACTCCACTGAAACAGGAAAATCCCCCCATCATTTCTTCAGCTTCAGTGCAAGCTTTATCTTCTAGTTATTGAAGACTTCTATGATTTTTTTTCTCTAGATCCTAGCTGCAGCAGGAACACCAAAGTTTGGACACTTCTTTCTCAGAAAACCATTTCACTTGCTTTCCTGTCACTTTAGCCTGGGAACTAGGAGGGTGCACACTGTGAGCAAGTCACGTCTTTTAAGATGTTAACATACATCTGTGTGTGCGTGTATGTATATATTAATACCAGTGATCTGAAGTCTGACCTTGCTCTGTGGAATATTACAGCCCAGAATGCCAAATGTGAAAATGAGCGAGATTTGTCCTTTCCTTTGGTCAAATCAGTGACCATCATTAGCTAAATAAACTTAGAAGAAAGATTCCCATCAGGTCTATTTGGGGTAGGCCGATGGTAATCTAATGGCATGTCAAAAGAACCAAAGAAATATGCCCTTTTAATGGACTTTACAGTCTTCTATTGGACAAACATTACAGGACAATTTTCATAATATGCATACTCCAGGGCTATCTCAACTTGCTTTAAATGTCCTACAGACTTGGGTATGTATTAGTATGCTTAATAATGTATATTATAGCCAGTGATGTTAATATCCTTAATGTACTGGGCAATGTTTCTACAGATTAGTGAGTCTATGACTTAGGAGCTTACATTTTAAATAGGACAGACAATGAGCCAGAAAGAGTAAATATTCTATGAAAACACTAGGAGAATAGTAAGCAAACTAAAGAATGACTTTGCTGGCTATTCTGTGTAGCAATATATTGGCACTCCCAACAAGGCCTGGAAGATAGGAAATAGTATCTGTGCAGCTGAAATAATGCAAAGCTGGAGAGCGTGGCTGGAATATGGCAATGTGGCAAGATAATAGATTATCAAGCAGGATGTCTGTAGACCATTAACGGACTAATGACAGTCCATGCAAGGGACTTTTGGTCTTGTAAGTAGGACAACATACAGGTTGGAAATGTCATCATTTGAAGAAGTACAAGAGGACCTGAACGCATCACAGATAATGGCTGGAGCTTGCCTGCGTGGTCAGTGTACAGATAAAGTAACTACTCAAGCAAAAAGGGCACATTAAGAATCAGGGTAGAAGATGACAATCAACAGATGAATATAGTGGCTTACACATTGTGTAAGAAAGATTCTAGAAATTAAGAGAGAAGCTTCCACCTTTTGGTTTTGTACTAGTGGACGGCTTAACCCCACTGTCACCTTTGTCATCCCTGTCTGATAGTCTCCATATAACGCTGGGCCTGCTGGGCACTGTAGAGTCCTAAATAGAGAAACTGGGAAACAACTGGAACAAATTCAGTGGTGCATAGACTGATTTCTTGAGACAAGGCTGAGTGACCCTTAGTTGATTCAAAATAAAGTCCAGAAAATCAACAATGACCAGTGGGTGAGCAACTATAGGGATTCTTAGACCTCTGGTTTAACATTCAATACCTTGGGAGGTGAGGGGGGAACCCTAAACTAAACTAAAACATGTATTCAGACAAACAATTTATAAAGATCTAAAATCTAACAAGGAGATGAGCAACAGTTGACATGGATATATCAGGAACAAATCATGTCAGATAAATCTAAATTTATTTTATGACAGACCTCAAGAACAGAGGAGAGTAGTAAATGCCATATGCTTTGACTTCAGTAAGATTTCTGAGCGTCTTACATGATAGTCTAATATCCAAACCAGAGAAACATAGACTATATAAAATTATTCTTAGGTTCATGAGTGTCATACAATTGGAATGCCATACATAAAGAATAGGTACCAACAGTTAATCCTCAATGGTTATATGGGTTGTGCAGAGGTCAGCTCTGGATACAGGATTATTCAGTATTATAGTCTCAGATGATGCCTAATGGAAATGACATTCAAATATGTTGAACCCCCCCCCCCAAAAGTATTCAAATACATTTAAACATTTTCAGACTGATCCAAATAAATGGGATTAGATGACCAAATGGATTAAATAGTCTCTTGAGTCTCTGTTTCCTTTTATCTCCTGAAAAAGGTGCAATATTATGGCTCTTTTGTACCTAGAAAAATAATGAAGCTTACACTGCTGAAATCAGTGGGAGCCTTATCACTAGCTGTCAAGCCCATGCGGACTTTGCATGGGCTATATATGAAGACAGGGTCAAAGTTAAAAGTCAAGCCAACAGCCATCAAATTCACATCCCATAATTTAGTCACAATTCCACATCTCTTTTCACAGGTGCAGCACGATTTTTCTTCTGTGGACAACTTTACCGTACTTTGATAACTTTCCCATCAAAAAAATTCCCCTTAGAGTAGTCTTAGGTTATTCAGTTTTTTGCTCATTGTTCTTCCTTATTGGGGCTAACTGAGCACTAGGACTGGTTTCCCATGAAGGTCATGGGATGTTCCAGTGACAATTTTGGACAGTAGCAAGGTAAGAGAGTTTCTATGCTGTTTTTTAAATTCCCTTCTTTGGGTAATGCCAGGAAGAATATTTATAGTGTTTAATGCTGACATCAGGATGTTTCCAACAGATTCAGCTTTTCTCCAGCATTACTTTCAAAGCTTTTGCTATTACATGATGAAGTACATTATGCTAAAGCTGACTTAACTGGCAAGTCTACTTATGACAAAAGTAAAGTTTAACAAATAAAAAAGCAAATAACAGAAAAATCTGTGTGTTTAAAAGCCAGAAATTAACTCCATAAAATGAGTCCAATCACATGTGGAATGCAGACCATCTGTAATGGTATTCATTTTTTTCTTAAATGCATTTTGGGAAAAGGACAAGTATGACATGTCTCTTAAAGTTCTTCAGAATAACTTCCAGATAATGGTGTTGAATCTTTTCTTATTTACAGCTGCCTTTACCCCAGTGTAATTCCATTACCTTCATCTGAATTAATGGCAGAGACCCAACACTTTTCCCCTTTGCTGGGGTGGATATTTTCTCAGATATTCTTTTCCTTCTGTATGCAGAAGACCACTGTGAATAATCTTACCTTTAGAAGGTGATAAAGGGAACTTTAACTGCAAACAGGTATTACTTGAGCTTATTTTTCTGGAGCTTAACTGAATGAATGGATTTCATAAATTCTAGAGGTAGGCTGAAATACATTGAGCTTTCTGATGCATCTTCATCAAAAGAAATTTGTCTACTGGATGAACGGTCTTAATGTATGCTACTATATGCTGCTAGTATTCTCAGATTATTTTCAGTGTCCTAGTTCTTTTAGTAGTTACCTAAACCTTGTAATGCCTTGGATACATTTGAATAGAAAGTGCAAATGAATCTCATGAGGTGTGATAGCCCAAAGCTCACTATAAATGAGCCAACTAGTTATCTCTGAGCTTGTCTGTGGGGTGGGATGGTTGTTTTTGTTTGTCTGTCTCTGAGCCCTTTCATGTTTTTACATAAGACAAGCCTCAAGAAGCCATGGAGGCAATGTTACCTTTTTTGCTTTTACATGCTGTTTTTATGGGTATTTTGTTTAACATCAGACACATGGTGTAAATATTTGTGACTATCTGAACAGAAACAATTTTCTGTTTTTTATTATGTTATCTTTATAACATTTCAGGCATGGCAAGGTTGACAAAATGGCATTCAACTGACTTATCTTCAGTATTTGTTTTGTATTACTGTGCCTGCTAAGAATACAGCAAAATCCACAGCAAGAACCCTGGTTAAATCAACATTATTTAATATTATTGTTGCAATCAAGGAACATGTTGAATTGATAGTGCCAGCTTCCTTCAGGACATTCAGGGGGGCTCACTGTATTTGTGAAAAATATTAATAGAGTTTCTTACACCAAAATGGAATAATATCCGGGTAGCTGTCCCTATTTCATCATACAATAAAACCACAAAAAAAATTCCTGGTACGTACGACTAGAATTACTATAGACTAACTATGCTAACATGAATAAGTTTCTCACCCTGACTATTCTCTCAGTGGGTACTCGGTATAGTAGGTATTTTATAAAATTCCAGGATCCCAGCAGCAGTGACCTGCTCATTAGTGAGGAAGAGAAGCTCACATGTCACTTCAAATTCAACTTCAGCCTCTCCTTTGCAGATCAGTGTATACCCACAGTCTAGCGACCACCAGAACTGGAGCTAAATGGGAGTTTACAATTTCTGATTTGTTCAGTATTTACGTCCTTACTGACTGCTCCTAAAATACTGGGATGTAATAATGCTATTGCCAGTGACGTGTCACATAGAAGAACAAAGTTTAAAATCTCTACTCTGTATGTTTTCTTTTGACTCAAAATATGCTTAATTCCAGTGGATAAACCATTTGATAAATTCTTCATCTGAGAACTTACTATAAATTGAAATGTCTGACCAGGGTCCATGCTAGCTTATTTTCCAATATTCTAAGTTCATCTGTTGTTATAATTTATTATCATTATTATTGATAATATTCTAACAATGTGGCTTCATGCAAATATGGCAGAATTTCAGCCATGAAAACATTTTTGAATTTCCAGCTGTTTCACTTCAAATTAGGACAGGATTTTCATTTTTAATATAAGTATTTTCTGACTTTAGAAATCATTTTCTTTCTTTTGTAGAATGATTATCGTAATATACAGGGTCTTGTTCTCACTCTCTTGGAAAACCTCTTTTGACAATAATTGATGCAAAATTTCTTCAGCCCTATATTGGCTGAACAGACAAACTACTTGAAGGAGAAAATATTACTCTATAACCTAACTTCTGAAATGCTTGGTATAAACTTGTTTTCTATGACAGTTCATATTTAAAGTGTGTATATGGTAGGAAAAGTTTCCTTATGAAATGATCTCTCCTTACTGTAGCTCATCAAACCCAAATGTATTACTAAAACAAACACTAAATTAAAAAACAAAAGAAAGACTTGAAAATCTTTCCTGGATTTGAAATCATTATCAAATTTGAAGTTCTATGTTTTCATTTAATTTTTTCAGTCAAACTCACTAAATTGTTTAACATAAGTTTTTCACTAAAGAAAAATTCTGAAGTTATGGCAAGTTTTGTTGTTGTTATTTTCATTCAATAAATGAATGGAAGAAATATGGAAATAATGAGGGAAAACCAAACAGTTTTAGAGGCAGAACTTTCTGACTTCTTAAGAACATTCAGGAAATTGTTTTATGCTATGACAAGGAGTGTGTTTTAACTAGGATGTTTTAAATGGATTCTTACAGGTAAGGTGGTTTTACCACTTTAGTGGTATAGAGGATGCTGTCCAGTGTGATTCAATTGCTTTCTATGTGGTAAAAATTAATTTTGGTTCTAAAGATTGTCCAGAGAATGACCACTCATTTCTTCCTGCAAACACTCAGCCTGTAAAGAACATCAGTTCTACTGAATTAAAGGTAAAACTAATAGAAGGTTGACAGAAAAGTATTTTGAGAACTTGAAGACCTTGGTGTCTACAGTTTTAGGATAACAATGGAAGAACCTTTCCAAACACATAAGAAGCAGAAGCAACTACCAGAGCCCTGAGAAAACCACTAAACAGTCAAAGGTTAAAGGAGATATCAAAAATGTGAGGCCGCAGTTGAGTAGCTGAATGAATTCGTTGCATTGCTGTTCACTATGCAAGATAGTTGGGAAAAGGAATACCTAAGGGTAGAAGAGACTGAGGACTTTTAGAAAACTGATTTTTTACCTGAAGAGATCTTAGAATAATTGAACACTAACAAGCTGCCAAGGTGAGGTTCCTGCCATCATCACCTTATCTCCCTTATGAGATTTCTGAACTTAACTATGGTTTGTAATCTCTCACTGAAATGGCCTCACAGTAAGGGGGAATGGAAAGTGATGCCTCATTTCTAGGAACGGCTCCAGGAAATTGTTCTGGGCTAAGTGGTAGAACCTATAAGAAATAATAGAATTATTAGAGACATGGATTAACCTGATATACTGGGAAGGAGTAAAAGCAATTTTTATGAAGGCAATTTATTCCTTAAAAATTTATGAAGTTTTTCAGAGAGACAGCAAAGAATGAATACAAGTGGTACACTCAAGGAGTCTAAATAAGGGGTAAAACTAATCTGTTGTGATGAAACTAATCTGTCGTGAAATAAAAGAGAAGGTCCTATCATAACTTAATAACAGATTAAAACATAAAGAAGAATGTGAATGTAGAAAAAAAAAATCGCACTGAATGGAAGGTCTCACTGGGTTGCCCCAATGATCCATGCTAAATCCTGAGCTGTTTGCCATTTTCTTAATATAACGAAGGGATAAATAAAGATAAAGATATAGCTAAGGTGACACAAACACATTCATGGTGATCGATTTTAAGGAAGAGATGACAGGGAAGATTTTACTATCTATTTTCCCTGACTCTGCTAGGCAACCAGGGTAGGAGTTTGTCATGCTCCAGCCCTCATTAGTAAATAGCTATTTAACTGCCTCGAGTCTTCACGCTAATCACTGCAGTTGTCCTTTAAAGCTTCTGCTAATGTTATTCCAGTTTGTTGGTGTTCAGCTGATCGCACATTAAGGACAGCTGGCTGGCAATCTATCACGTTGCTTTACACGCCACAACACAGTCTGACTGACACAAGCTGACATGATCCCACACTTGGCACCACAACATGACAGCTTAAAACATGGGAGTGGGTCGTACCAGCCCTCTTAGCACTTCTTACTCATTTCAGACCTAAATTCACTTCTTTTCCTCTTTAAACCAAAATCACCCTCCTCAACACCCACTTTCCAACCCTTGTGTTGAAAAGCCCTTGATGTGTTACAGCAGCTGCTTTGCTTCAGGAATGGAGAATTATGAATCTGACTATTCACATGGAAATTCAGTATTACTTTTTTTTTTTTTTCTGCTAATCTTGATTCTGTGTTGGAGCTCTGGCAGGTTGGGAGCTTTCAAGAAGGGATAACACAGGTGGGAATTGCTCTGAAGACAAAATACAAATGACTGAATCCTGGTTTAATTTTTTGTTTTGCCGCAGTCACTGTATGACTCAAGGCTAGTCACTTACAGCTAAATTATTAAAGACACTTGGATGCCAAACACTCATTTGAATAAATAAAAGCTTAATCTTTAATGCCTTTAAATACTTTTAGTCTCTAAATAAGTTTATTTTTTCTTTGTCTGAGTTTTCCTTTTGGGAAACTCACTATCTTCTCGCACTGTATGAGAAACTAAGAGGTTTTGAAGTATAACAGACACATTTAAGGAAGATAGACTGAAAGTATTACTTTTTTTCCCTATTTTATTGGAGACTGCAGACTAGTAATGCACTGGGAACATTCTGTAAAATGCCTTCCAAAATCCCTTATTTTTTTAAAGAGTGCCGTTTTGGCATTCTGACACTATTCTTTTGACATCTGGCACTTACTCTTCTTCTGAAGATACCTTTAGATACCTTTACTCAGAGAGTATTAAGTAGCTACAAGATGCCTGTGCTTTGTCTTCGTTGCAGGCATGGTCTAGTCACTGGGTAAGGGAGAAACAAAGCTGAATCTGTATGGCAGCCTGCAGTGCAAAGGAAGCTGCTTTTTTTAACAAGAGTCTGGTACTTTAGTGATATCTATGGATAGAAAATCTCCTTTTTTTGCAGATGGTATTTCAGTCCCACTTTTTCAGTTTTTGGCCACCATAAACTTCAGTTATTTAAGTACCAGCCCCTCTTTCAAAGCTAAGAATAGTTATTCAACCCTCCCCATCTCTAATCACCCACCCACTTTTTCCTCATTTTTGCAACCTCCCGAATGCAGTGTCATGGATATTTAAGAGAAGAAAAAGATTTCTGTGCTGACAGCTGTGACAAATGTTCACCCATAACTTTTATGCATAATTAAATTATTATTTTAATTGTATCTAATTAATTTTAAACCCTTTTAAATTCAAATTAACACACTTAATTTGCAATGAGAGAAGTTTTTCAGAGTTATGAAGGAATTCAACCACATTTCCTGTGTCTCATATTGAAACAAAAAGAGAAAGTACAGAAGGATATACCTAAAATGAAACCATAAGGAAAATACCCTTTGGCTTTGGTATTCAAAGCTCTCTTACAGCTGAAGTCCAGCCACCTTTTAAATTTATGCAGAAACAGATATCTAGATGGAGCTATTGATAAGAAGAACACAAATCATACTTAATTGAAAGTAGCTTTCATCCATCTAAAATTTGGGGTCTCATCTGCATGACTTGCTACATCTGGCAGAGTGTAATAATTAGGTTCTCATAAAAATGAGATTTACAGAAAAAAGTCTTAGCAGACACTATTATCCCTTCAAGAAATTTCGGATTCATTTTTAATTGATATAAACAGCTCTACTGAAGGCAGTTAAACGCTGCTTATCCATGCTTGCAGAAAATCTGCCTTTCCATTCCCAGTTCAGGCTTTGACTAGAGTTGTGTGACCCACTGTTTTTTTCTTGCTTTGACAGTTCCCAAAATATTTGTAATAATTTTCACTTGAACAGTAGGTCTCCGGTCTACTTTATTTTCAAAAATTTTAAATAAATAAAGTAAAAAGAAAATTTAAAATACACTTGTTTTTGTAAACACCAAAATGATTTGGTTTTAGTCTGAAATATTTCACTACATTAAGCACTGCCTGTGTTCCAAGGGACAAGACTCCCATCTACATATAATGTATTTACACTGGAGGAGAGTGCATGCTATTATCTGTTGGAGAAGAACCACAATTCTTTCATTACTGATAAGCCAAAAGCTAAAAGAAAAAGCAATGATATATCTTATTGTGGCCTTTGCACATAGATACATTTCATCTCAAAAGGAAAGTTGCACGCAGCATAGCTGCTGTTTGTTCCTTTCCTTTCTTCACCCTGTGGTACCTTGTCAGAGGACTTGATGCTCTGTGAGGAAATCAGATACAATAGATTGAATAAGGGAAGGATTTTGCCCTGATTCATCTGGGTTTTTCTGATTTTTTGGTTTTTTGAGTGGCATCCAGGATGGAAAATGAACATATACAAATGTAGGGTAGACAGTCAAGGAAAGGTTTCTGTTTACTTCAGTTAAATCAAGCCTAGAAATGCCTTTGTACAAATCTGTTGTGCCAAATCCATCTCTGTAATACTAAAGTTGGTCAGGGAAAGAGAAAAAATCCTGACGGGATTCAAATTTGCAATGTTATCTTATGGGAGAAAATGTCTTTTTCACCCGAGTTTATGTCCTGAAGAATGAAACCTGATAGAAACTGTCAATTTTATCTTAAGCTGCAGAGCTGTAGGGATTATTTCAGCTGAGGATCTTAATATTGGTCTCTGCCTTTGCACAAGAAAAGGCACTTACTTAAGGAGACAGGGAAAGCTTTAAGAATTGAAATGAACTTAAACTGCAGGCTCTGTAGGGTATGGATGTGCTTTCTGTCTGAATTCACACAGACACTAGCACAAACGAGTTCTCTGCTGCCAAATTTGCCACTACTTTTTTAACTTTGCCAGAAAAAAACCCCCACAAAGCCAAAGGTCAAAGGCCTGATTTGAATGGAGCTGTCTGGGAGGTTAGTTTGCTGCAGTCTTTGGTGGGAATGGGGTAGTGGGGAAGTGACAATTGTGACTTTTGAGAAAACCTCCCTGTTCCCTTTAGCAGGATTTGTCACCCTGCACCCCCAACAGTGCTCTCAGTGGCTGTGGTTTTCCAAGGTTTTTGGAGCAGATGAAGTAAACAGCAGGGCCGCGGCAGTTTTCATCTCTCGGCCGTCTTTGTCTTGTTCGCAGCCGTAGGCTGATGTCCTGCTACCTGTAGCAGATTCCTGTCCTCTTTGAGTTGGCAGAGGGAGACAAGCGGATGTACTAGGATGCGTGTTAGAGCAGAGCTACAGTTTGGGTCAATTGTTCTTCCTTTGTCAAATCAGGTTGGAAGTGACCAGTGGGTTTACGACTTATTGGTGAGATAGCTGGATGGGTGCTGTGGTCATGCAGGTTTTATTTCTTTGCGAGAGGGAGCAGGGGAACCCCAAAACATTAAAGAAAGAAACCTAACTGCTTCTATCTCAGTACAATAAAATGTCTCTGAGCTATTATAGATAAACAATATCTGGATAGGGATACAGGTGTGAGAGCAGTTAGGTGACGGATGCCCCATCTGCAATTTATGTACGAATGCAGGAAATGTCAACTATAGTCTTTCTCCCCTCAGTGAAAAGGGAGGGATGAGGATGGGGGAAGCAGAGGTGATATTTGACTAAGAAATACACTGCTTAAAGCATCAGTCCACTGTGATAGTTCTTGTCACCTGGGAACACGTATGTCAATTCCTCTACTTTGCTCCTGGGATGAAAATCCAGGGAGAGATCCCCATTGCTTGCCAGGTACTTGTTGAGCTGAAAGCATCTCTTTTGTCAGGAAATGTTCTGGTGGCCTGTGTTTGGATGGCAGGCTGAAGAGAGAAGCAAGGTGGGGCTTTCAAGCCTTCAAAGGACATGTGGAGGAGGCAGCCATGCTGTCCCAGAGAGTCAGGCATATTGTTTTGTCCAAATCAATCCCAATGGAGTCCTGTTTTTTAATCAAAACTTGGGTGTCAAGTCAGGAGATGAGCACAGCACGCAGAAGAGATACTAGAAAGTGTCCAAAAAGGTGGGTGGAAGGAAGGGGAAAGGAATGATGTCAGACGAGAGGGTGAGTCCTTCAGTCCAGTCACATGGTCAGGGTATGAGCTGGCCAAGCCTTTTTCTCTTTGAGTGGTTCCTGAAAGGGCTTTTGTGAGAGAGTAATGAAGAGACACAGTATCTCTTTTCCAAGACAGCCATGCATTACGATTCCTCTGTTTCAAAAATGAGGGAGTCCAGAGGCTTGGTTTCACAGGAAGAGTTGTATAGCAAGTGGTTTGAAAAACCATTTGCTATTTATCTGTCTTCAGTAAGGTCTCTGGAAAAAAACAAAGGAGGCCACATGCTATCTTGCTGGGAGAGACTAAAGCTAAAGAACAAAGAACGAAAAAGAAAAGTCAGCCAAGGTCAGGTTGACTCTGTGGCAATAATAAACCAATGTACTGCCCTTTCACACCCCCCACAACTTGCTGTGTGTGAAAATGAATGGTTGCAACTATTGACAGTGCCGTGCAGATCAGATTTATTGATCCATAAAATTGTTACCTTGGGAAATGGGGGCTGGAGGCTGAAGACCGGCACCATGCCTCCATCTTAGCATGACTCAGGGAAGAGGTAGCACTAGCCAGGAGAGGGAAACAGCAACATGCTACAATTGGGCTGTGTTGGAGGTGAATGGAGTAAAAGAGAACTTGAACCTAAGTGAGGGAGGACACTCCCTGTAGCTTTCTGCCAGCGACCTAGGGAGTGGCTCTAATTTATCAGAAAAACTTGGATTGTGGGGGAAGATGGAAAATTGCCTTGGGTAGGAGACAAACAGGGCAAGTGACGGGCTGACTAAAGAGCTCTCAGGCTTCTTTTCATTTGTTCTTATACATTTTCTACTGAGAATTAGGGAACAGGAGGGATTTTTTGAAAAATAACTGAAAGGCCTAAGGAAAGAAAAAAAGTAGTGTTGGCTAAGATCTCTCTAGGCAGTCTTAGGTACCTGTGATAAAATACATTCCCAAACACAGACACTCACAGCTGCTTGCTTGACTAGATGGAACTTTTTTATCAATCCAAACCACCAGTTTTAACAATTATTTCAGTTTGTTATGACTGTGAAATTTCTTTCTGATACATTTTTTAGCAGCCTTAGAGATTCCTGCCTTTCCAAAGCTAGGCTTTTCAAATGAAATGAATGATTTTTGTTCAACTTTGAGGAGTCCAACATGAGACATCTTACAGTGGCCTGTTGCCCGGAAATACTGTGCTCGCTTAAAAGTTCCTAATGAAGGGTCTCAGCAGGCCCCAGAAAATCTTTGTGGTTAGCCTTTTATCTCCTGATGATAGCATGGAGTATGTGTGCAGACTGAACTGCAATGTTCACAGTTTCCTCTTTCTACTACCAGGATCTTTAAACCTGAATCTAAGAGTCTCTATGCAGCTAGGAATGTTGCCTTTCCCATCAGTACGAGCTCCTCATTAAATACTGGCCTAAATGAATTAACCTTCCTTTTTAATTACAAATCAGTGCTATTCACACTCACAGTATCTTCTACCACGACTTAATTTAGATGTATTGAAAAAAGTATTTTATGGTAATGAAATATCAGCTGAAGAGTAAAATTATATTTTTGGGGGGTTTACGATAATGTAGGAATCATTTAATAGTAGTTGTGGGGTAATCAGTTTAAAATTATGTAAGCAGTTCATGTGTAATTAGATTTTTCTTTTAAGTGGATTAATTTTGTATGGAATATTAAAGCACTCAGCTGTCACACACTGTAAGAAAATAACATGGCTAGTCACACAACGAAACAGAGTTCTTAGTAAACACTCATTAGCATATTTTAAAATGATCCAATATTTAGAAAGTCTGGTGACAGGAACACTCAGAAGTCATGAATTGTAAACAAATGTATTCATTACATTTTTGACAACTTAGATGCAAAAATTCCCAAGGACTGCAGATCCCGGAATAGCAGTAGGATTTTGCTCACTCTGTGATATCTAAATAGAATCTTACAAAGTTGGAAAGATTGTAGGAGCACTCCAGTGTAATAATAAGAAAATTCAACAGGGAAATATATGTTATAGATAAATATCATCCTGTTTGTACATTATAAGCAAGCATGTCATTATGTCATTTATGGATCACAGATAAAACAGAGAAAAATAGCTTTCCTCTTTAAATATTCTACTTATCCCTCCCCAAACCCCCCTCCACAAAAAAAAAAAAAAAAAAAAACAGAGAAAAGGACCCCAGTAGGAAGGAAGAACTAATATACAAGGGGTTTTGTTTCTTTTTTAACAGGCTAAACTTTGCTCACAGAAACAAAATAAGAAGCTCCTGGAAATTACAAATAAATGAAGAAGCATTTTGAAACATGATTTATCTCTAATTAATCATGTAACATTAAGAACAAAGATGAAATTTCTTCAAAGTTCCCAGCTTTCCCTTTCATGCAAAACCAAATCTTTTCTGGGTTCACTGGTTCAAATTGTATTCAATTTATAATTGGATTTTTCTCCCGCCTGCCCCCATCCCAAATAATTATTTCAGCAGCTCTGGCCTATCTTTATGGAAGTTTCTTGAGAGAATTTATGTTTCTGTTGTTTCATCAACTACATAGTAGAATTGTTAGTCCAGTAACCATGATTTCACATTTCAGGACCATAGTCATCCGAACCCTGCCACTACCATTTTTTTATGTAAAAGGAACCCTGAAATTGCTAGTGGGCAGCTGTATGTAAGCAGTGTCAGTATCCATGTGTCCAAGTAGACACATAGTCAATAAACAAGTCCTGCTTCTGGACTAGCAAGAATAAAAAAGGAGATTATAGGAATCACAGAAATTGTCCCTTGTCAGAGCCAAAGAAGTAGCGTTCCTGCCTGTCTCCTGCCGGCATGCTCTGGAGCGCGGGTGAGGTCTCCCACTTCGCTGGCAAGTGTCAGCCCTGCTCGGTGCTCTGCTCTCCTCCCCAGATGACTCCTGTGCTTCCCGTGGCTCCAGGGTGCTCGCTACATCCAGCTTTGGGCACCTCAGTATGGTGTCTGTTTTCTTGGCCAGGCTCTTAAAGTCAGTGGTAAGCTCCCTCAAAGAGCAAGTCATGGAAGGGGAGTATTTTAAGGGCTTTATTCATTCTCTAGAGGAATTTAGCTCTCTCTGTTGGCTCTATGAAATTAGTAGCATCTCTCTCCTCACTATGTTTAGATAGGTGACTATCCACAATAATCAGCAGAAACTGGGGAGATGGCTGTGGCATCACTTTTCTCTCTGCTCTAAAATAATATGCAGTTCTGTTAATTTCCAAAAAGAGTGGCTGGATTTCAGGATTTAGATGGTAGTGTCAGGTTATTATAGTTAGCCAGCTACGGTCCGTTACTAGAGCTGCAATAGCCATGCTGGGATGTGTTGTTACATTTTATTAGTGGAGCCCCATGCATGGAAGTAATTTCTTGAGAAAGTCTCATCTTTCTCTGAGAGCTAGAAATTAGGACCTGACTAGCAATCTTCACTGAACAGAGCATGTCTAATATTTTGTATTACATGCCCTTATTTTGTCAACAAGTAATGCATTGTCTGGCATATCACATCAGAGAGCTTCCTCAGCTGATGAGGAAGGCTACTATGAGCTTCTTTTAATGCAAATCTCTCCTCCAGTATCCCCTCTGCTATAAAATCAGGCATCAAATGAGAGTTGATGCATAGCAGATTAAGTTTATTATAAGTGAAGCAGTTACATTTATTTTTCTATCACTGATACAGAACATGATGTATCAATATATCAGCTTTTATGTATGTGACTGTAGCCATATTTTTCCAGCCTGAGCACAGTTCTTGTATTCTTATAAGCTGTGTGGGAAAAGGCCCTCTGAGTGTGTCTGAATAGCTCTTAGCACGATAGAGCCTAAAGGATGATTTGTGCCTTTGGGCACTACAATCATGTAAGTATGGAGCATCTGAAATATGTTCTGGAATATGGAACTGAAAATTAGATGGGAAATACTTGTTATGTTGCATATGTTATGACTAGTCTAATTTGTGAGTAGTGATGTGTTTTTTTTCTTCAAAAGAACGTTAGGAAATTACTGGACAAACTCACAATAGCTGTGATGCAGATTTACAAAGTTATTCTGGCACTTCCCTCCCATTGAATTCCAAAAGCATAGGGCACAGACTGACAAAACTGTAGTGACAACCACCACATATTCTTTGTGTCAAGGGCCTGCTTTGGGGCAGATAGGTGGCAGATCATCTGACTGCTCAAATGGGATGATGAACCTGGGGAAACATAAATATTTCTTATAATGAGCAGATGCCAAACTGAGAGAGTTCTGGCAAATTCCAAATTAAAATCTGTATCTGGACACTGCCTGCAGAGTTGAGGGTAGGGGAACTGTCAGTGCTCTTAACAGTTGGATCTTTGGACTCAGACACCTTTGGATTTAGATCTTAATATAGGGGAGATTGTGCTTGTGTGGGTGGAGCAGGTTATGGGGGGTAAGGTCAGGTGGTGGGAATTGTGCACCTGAGCTTAGCAGTCAGGGAGGCAGGTGGATTAGGTGCTACTGCCCCAAGTATAGGCAGCTCTGGAAAGCAGGCACCAGCAGTAGTTTGTGGAGCTTGTTGGAGGCATTTTTAATGGCCTAGTTTAAAAATGGAACTGAACTACCTGTATGTACCGAAGTATATAATTCACTATGTGGAGCTTTTCTTCTGCATATCTTTTGAACACTTAAGAGATCTTTGCACACTATAAATAATTATTGATATTTCACATACGACACACTAAACATACTCCAGGACCTAGGTGTTATTGATTTAGCCATTACTTTTCACATTTCTTCCTTCCCATTAGAAGATTTGCTGCTCACTGCATGTTATAATAATTGCACTCTTGAATTTTAAATACTCCCAGAATCACCTCTGTATTTCAACTAATAAAACAAGCAAGACCAGAGTATTAGGTAGGTTCTTTGTTATTGTTTTTTAATCCTGGGTTTATGTTTTCAATGATCATCTCTGGATAGATAACAAAGTAAATCATGATATATAAATTCAGTCTTACTGACTGTATGTCTATATGGAAGAAAACCCTAGCCTGATCAGAACCTCGTGCTAGGTTATACTTTGCAATTCTGACCTAGGAAGTTCTATATGAGCATGCTAACATCAGCTGTGATATATGAAATCACCACCTTTCTCCTGCAATACTCCCACACAGTTTGAATTTCAGTGTTTTCTCTTTAGTTTATAAGTGAACACATCCTGTCTGGAAATGCATACACAACACCTTGATGCTGAGTGCCTGAGAAAGCATAACTGCAAGCACTTAATATAAACAGCATCTTCAGTCAATGAAAAACAATAAGCTTTAAGAAGGGTTTCTGAACAACATGGAGTGGCTCTTACTTTCTGTAGGAAATATACATAGCAAATGTATGGGTCTCTCCATATACCCACTGTATATGTATATACATGCTTACTATGAAGATGGAGAAAAAGTCAACATCAGATGGACACCTCTTCACTCTGGTCTACAAATTCACTCTATTACCCTGCCTAAACATTTTTTCTTCACTCTGACTACATTTTTCGACCTGTAAATTGGGAATACTAATATTTACCTGTTTATGGTGATTATTTGGAAATATAATTAGTCAGTAGAAGATCTCCTGAAAACAACAGAACAAGGAGCTTATACTGGGTTTGTGCTCCTTGACTGTATGTTGCTGTGAACAGAGAGTGCTCAGTGCTTTGGTTGGTAGCATGTACTCCCGCATGATAAACTTGTAGAGTGATATAGCAAATGATGGAGTTGAAGTGCTATGTGACCTTGGGCTTTTTTTTTTTCCCCCCCTATGCTTTACTTTTTCTGTCTTCCAAAAGGAAGTCATGGCATTTCCACCAAATTTTAAGTGGGCCTCAAGATCCTAGAAGAAAGATGCATTCTCACAAATGAAAGGGAGGTTAAAAAGTATACCTTTGTGCTAATTTTGGGGACATTTAAGGTTATCTTCCTTTGTGTTCTTTTAAAGAATAAGAACTCCGCTTCAGTTTTGGAGCCATAAATTGTCAAATCCTGGTGTTTTTATACCAGTCTGTATTTGTAATGTTGATAAAATACTGTAGTTTGGAGCAGCACAGGACAACAATGAATCTGTATGGGCTAGAGAGGAATATATCTGCCACGTGTAACAAGGAGTAGTTGATAGGCAGACAATAGAATTGCTTGTATGTTTTATTTCCTCCGTTTGTTCTTTCATTCTTTGCTTTTTTGTTCAATTTTGAGCAATTTGTGGGATCTCTGATTTGAGGCAGGCAGAGAAAAATGAGTTTTTTCCACTAGTCACTAAGATAAAGGTCCAGGTGATGCAAAGAAACATCAAAATATTGATCTCATTTAGCTACAAGTGTTGTTCTCCCCTTCTCCCTGCCAGCCCCATGATTCTTCAGAGGAAGTGAGACTGAAAAGTGCTCAGTGCTAATTTAACTGGATCACAAGATGACCTGTACTGCACAGATCTTTTCCGTTAAGGGCTTGCATGGTTCATTCCATTAACTCTGCTATAGTTGGCTCAGAGGAGAAAGGAAAGGAAACATATGCCATAATTGTCTAACTTGTTTGCATGAATAGTGTTCTTTTAATCAAAAGGAAAATTTGGTACTTTTTCCTTTAAAAAAATATTAACAAAGGACTCACAAGCCAAAAATCAAGTTTCCTTCAGTTTCCATAATTAAAAGCCATACGTTTTTTCCCAGCTCTCTGGCAGAAGCATAAGAAATTCCTGGAAGAATACAGCTACAAGTAGATTTTTAACATTAATATGAAATGTGTTTATCAAGCAGATATAATTATTCACAGCAGTTTAAATCGGCATGTCAACACTGAAGTCAGGGGAACTGTGACAGTTGTCAGCAGCTGAAAACTTGCCTTGGAAAATATGGGTATAAGATATTTAAGCAAGTTAATTGTTTGGCTTACTCTTCCCTTCAGTGTTACAGTCTCTTCTCTGAGTCCATTTATTCAAGTTGGGATCAGCAGATAATTCCTTCTGAGCAGCTAAACTTTTCTGCCATATGGCTAACATTAGTGGAATTATTTTAATAACCTAATGATTAATTCATTCCAGTTCTTAATCTGTTCCATATGCAACAGGTTAGTTCCATTTCAGTTTTGAGAAAACATGATTTAAACTCAAGTTTCCAAATTTCAGTTTTAGTTCTCACTAATCAATATCAGTTCTAATCCTACTCATTATTAAAGAGTAGCATAGTCATGTTCTCTACTCAGATTTGTTGTCCATGACTAAGAAATGGTTTGTATGCTTGTAAGTACATACACAAATGCACTTGGATTCTGTATATGATGGAATACAGTAAACCACAAACTCATGATGGCCCATTTAATTTGACAATTGGCTAGATTTCCAAAGTTGAGTCGTTCAGTTGCTGTTTTATTCTAGTACTGCCACAGTGTTGTTGCTCCCATTCTAGTTTCCATGAATGAAATACATCATTTACCTGGATGGGAGAAATTTAGGGGCTTTTTCATTCCATGCTCATTTTTGCTTATGTATATTGGTCTGTGGCCACACAGACCCTAATTTTCTGAGCTGGGATGAAGATGAGACACAGTGAGAAGTCTCTTCTCATTCTTTCACAACATCTAAAACAGGTTTAAACATTTAAAGCAAATATTTGCCCTAAATGACCTATGCCAGGTCACACAAGCACTCTGTGGAGGAACTGAGAAATGAACCCAGATTTTTCAGTTGAGGTCCAGTGCCTTAACTATAAAAGTGTCTTTTTTCAAAGGGCGTTATGAGAAATATACTTGGAAATCTAAAATCATCTACGCAAACCTATGAGAAAGAATACTTCTTCACCTTCCAGGAAAAGCAGGTCATAAGAGCTTTCTCAGTGTCCCCTAACCATCACAGATTCAGTTTGCTGTTTTGAGAGCAAGAAGCATGAGATAAGACAAATGTGTAATTACTTCTTGACCCACTCTTCTGGGTTATACATTTTCATGAGGTGCCACGATTCATTATTTGCATTGATATGTACAGAATGATGGGACTGCTTAGTTGATATTCATTTATTCAACAGTCTGTAATCTATATTTAATGGAGTACCAGACTGTGGCATAATAAACCGTTTAAAAAGATAGCTGCTGCTTACACAGGGGTTATTGCTTGCATAACCTGTACTTATTTTTCATTACAAAACTAAAAGAGCAAAGCATAATTCACACAAGAAAATGAAGTTAACATTTAATGGCTTGAAAAATGATAGTGTACCATAATGCTGTGCAGTACTCTGAACACTTATAAAATAAGCAAGGGAGCAAAAAAATAAATACAAATAAAAAGGCATTAACTCTGCACTGTAAAATATGGGTACCAAAACAAAACAATGCGTTCTAGTTTGCTGCCTGCTTAGCAGGACCACTCAGATATTGCTAATTAGTCTGAAACCAGTAGATTTTGTAAGCTACCGAGCACGCACAAACAGCTATCTTTAACAGCATCACAAATCCTCAAACCCTCTTTTTCTTTGCTTTGCCCCACCCAAGTTTTTCCCCATAGAAATACAAGTTTTCACTTCATGTATAGAAATGCTGTGCACATCTCTGCGTGTAACTGAGGCATCTGTTGACAAATCTGATGACTGTTTCCACAAAGACATCTCACCACAGGGCAGATACCATCAAGGCTTTGACTGAATAGTTTTTTTGAGCTACTAGCAGAATGAGAGAGGTGTGTTTTGGTAATCAAGTATTTTTGGTAGTCAGGTAATTTGTTAATCAGCAAGGAAAAATCCAAGACGGTTGATAGGATATTGGAGGGAAGCTCTAAATGTTGAGGTTCCAGACACATGCTTAGAAGTCTGAGACCTTTGACTATGCCTGCAGGATTCTCCAGGTCATCTCACATAGAAATACAGGACTGGTCCAAGCTGTTTAGCTTCTAAAAGCAAATGCATTCAGCCATGTTAGTCAACACCTATTAACACTATGGATTTTTAAGGTGCCTCTAATTGGGAAATATGAGCTTTGTTCATAGTGGAAGTTTCACACTGCCATGTCTTTGAGTATGGTTGAAGTTAACAAGTAAGATCAGCAATGTAGCATGGATTCAGTGTTCAGTTCCTAATTCTTTGGAGTAGTATAGCATCCACAGCATCACCCTCGACTGGGAGACCAGTGGGGGGCATAGAAACCAAACTAGCAGATTGAAATCTCAGTTGAGAATCAAATCTGTGGCCAAATTCCCTGCTGGCATAAATGGGTGAGTGCACCTACAGTAATTTGAAAGGAAACTTTTCCCTTCCAATGAGCAGAAAATTGTTTCTTGCACTGCACGCAACCTCTGTTTCAGGCAAACAGCACATAGACTTGTTAGAAGAACGTTGAGGGTGAGAAAAATAAAATAAAATAATTAAATAATTAAAACAAAACACAACATAACAGTCAAGGGCTATAGGAATATAATGTAATTGGTGGCTAAAGGGTTTCAAGTACCAATTAGGGGGCATAGTGGTGTTGCAGTAATTGGAGGAATTTTTTTAATCCTTGTCTTTAAGAAGTTTCTTCAGCTTTAATGGTACCATGTCATATAATTCAGTGAGTGAATGTGATATACATAAAAGATAAAGATCATCTTGCCTTGTTAGCTTTTTAAGCTTGAATTTTACATACATATGTGCTGAAGAATTTTTCTGTTATAGTTTCTTTTCTTGTTTCCTTTTGGTAATTGCATAAACACCACAGAAAGCTGAAACCTGGGAATCAGTGGAGTTGCCTTAAGGGCAATTAGCTATAAAAGATAGAGCTAAAAGCTAATTGCACTTCTTTAGTCCTCAAAGCCCAGGTGAAGCTTGCTGAGAAATGCAGAGTCAGGTAAGAGAAAGACCATTTAAAAATTCTCTCTTGAGTTTAACTGGAGTTTTTTAGGTACTGAAAACTCCTGACTGTTTTAAAAATCTTATATTCTACTTTTTGCTAGGATGAGGTGCTGGATTTTTGCTTTGAGGTTAGACGTTTGGGATATTTTGTGCCTTTCCTCCACCTGTTGGGGGGAAAAAGATTGATAAGGCTTTCATTTGAGCTCTGAGAAAAACTACTTCTTGCTTTCTTAGCACAAGAAAGGTTACTTGAAAACCCTGTGACATACCCCTAGTCTAAACTGAGGATCAACACCAAAAATGTGGTGGGACTGGGAAGAAGAAAAAATCTGCAGTGCTTTGGGGTCTGAGTAGGTGTAAAGTGCACTGTGATTGAACGCTGGGTGTATGATACTATTCAGAGGATTTTGGCAAAAGGAGTATTTGATGTTATTTATCTGGCTTGGTAAGTAAAGTGAACACACTATCTTCCCAGCTGCTCTTTGCATGACATATGTGGTAAAAATGGACATTGAGGAAAGATTTGAAGCTGGTTCTGTTTACTTGTTTTTGGGTGTGAGAGGAATACGATGGAGAAGTGTGAAGTAGCTTCTCTATTTTGAACAGCTGACTCGGTGGAAAAAGGAAATTGCTTTGCCATCCCCAAACCTTTGAGTCCTCAGTTATTTTTCCTGTCCTGACTTAAGGTATTTAAAATGTTCAGTTTGCAACAAACACACAAAAAAAATGCTTGTTCCAACAACTCCAGAATATCCCGTTTCTTCCCTTTTATTTTTATCATTTGGTTCTACTATTTCAACGCAAAGTTGTTTGAGACAAAAAGCACACCCCCTTTTCATTTTAAAATGTCAAGAAAGGATGTGTGAATAATGGGTGGGGAAAGAAAATCACAAATTTTGGATTCAGAAATCTGCTGGAACAACCTGTTTCTACAGAAAGCAGTGAAAATGCATTACATTTCATCAAAAAGCTCCCCCCTCGCTCTGTTTCCATGTAGCATTTTAGGACTGGATTCACTAGCATTGTTGAGCAAGCTGTGTTTTGCTCCCCCATGCTTCAAAAACGTGTTTTGGTGTAACATATATTTCTCAGAAATGGCAGGGTGCCTGTGCTGGCCATCTTCCTCCACATCCTCAGGATGGTTATGCTTTCTCGTCTTATATTTGTTCAGCTGCAGAAAGCCAGCTGAAAACAGCCTCCTCCATGTACATTTTTGTCTCACATAGGTTCTTACCTTCTAGCTGAGAGCAGCTATTGGACCACTCTCACTACCATGTCCTTTGAGGGACAAAGTGAAATAGTGCTTAGCAGTTTGGGGGAGAGAGGAAAATTAACAAATCAGGAATGGAAAATTAGCAAGAGAAGAGGTCAGGCCTCATGTCATGACCTAACCAGGTCTGTTACATTTCCTGTGCTATGAAAGAGGCAATCTAGATGTTGGAAGGACCCAATACTTTCAACCTTCACAGAAGTTCTGTACTTGCGGTACTGGAAGAGGAGAGGAGTTTAGTGGTAAGGTTACCCAAGAATGATTAATCAGTCTGGGGGCTTGCACCCAGACATGGTAAATTGGCTTGATGGGTGATCTGTGAACTTTTCCTTTTCCTGAATAAGGAAGAGAGGTCACCCCTGATATACCTTAGAGAAGGATGACCTGAGGCATGCGGAGATATCACTTGCTGGAAAAAGAAGGAACTTGGGGGATTCGTTATACATGGTGTGGAAGGATATATAATACATCTTGTATGTACATATGAAAACGTGTGTGAGTATAACTGAGGGAACATTGTAACACAGCAGGAATGGAAACACAGAAATAGTTTGCCCAAATTTCAGTGCTCGCTATTGAGACAGGTAAATTGTTAATCCAAACCTTCCCAAAAAAGGCAAGTGGAGTTTAGCTTTGAGATATCTTTTTATCTTCAGCTTAATGCAAAAATCTTCTTTCTGCCTGTTAACATCTTCATAGTTCCAAGCATATCAACATCACTTTGATAAGCAAGGGTAAGAAAACTTTTAACTGAAATGTGCTTTAGGATAGCGGTTAGAGCACATATGTAGGTAACATGGATTCGAACCCTTACAAACAAAGGGTAGGCTGGAGTCTGGGGCTCCCCACTCTGCACAACAGCTCTAGTCACCACGCTAATAGTTGGAGAAGCACCACCACTGTCTCCCTTCTTATTTGTACAAGATGGTAACTGTAATCTGAAGATGGTTCCCAAAGACCAGCTAGAAGAAGCAAAGCTGACAACATACATTTAGATATAGGGTTAACTTTGCAGCTCCTCATGGTAGATACTTGGGTAATTCCTGCCATTGCTAGAAACAGACACTGACACATTGAAGGCATTCGGCCCCCACAAAGGTAAGTACTTCAAGGCTCGGTAGTCACAGAAGTTTGATAGACCTCCGTTCCAGACTTGGGTGTTTTACTGACATTTCAGGTGTCTGAGACCCTTTTTTCAGTCAGTGTGCAATTTTCTAAGACAAAGCTGAACAAGGCTGGTAAAATCTGCCCCCTGTGTTCAGCACCGGAACAGATCATTTCTCTGCAGTAGCAGAGTGAGGCAGCAGGAATAGGACCCAAGTTTTCTAGCTTGTCATGCTGATCCTAAAGCCTTACTGACTAAATCTATCTGCTGCTCCAGTGGCAGGTGGGGGCTGAAAATGAACCAAAGAAACAAATAGCAGGAGAAAAAGCATCTGAGCATGAAAATGAAACACTTGCTATTTTGAAAATGCCATTTCAATAAATAATTGAGTTCCCCCTCCACATGCACACTTGTTCCATATGCTCAGAGTTTAAGCTAAGCGTTTCCTTCTTTTTATTACTTCTCTGTTATCACTACAAACATGCAATCTTGAGCTTACTGCTAAGTGTGTATCTGTCTTCAGGTTTTATGCTCTGTAATTCCCAAGCAAATCAGTTCCTGATATCTTGCATTGAAAAACTATGCTCACTCAGCAGGCTAGAGGAATTTTAAAAATGTAGGCAATGATAGTAATCCTTTGCTTAGTTACACTGATGTAAAACCTGGGTAATTTTATTGTAAGAAAGAGAGAAATCAGACCCACTGTTCTCAGGAGGACATTCACTAATTATTTCTAGATAAGGTAGTGGTAGTAATTAGTGCTAGATATTGGAATCAGCTCTCAATGTAATTCGTGTCCACATAATAATACCAGCAGCTACCTCTGTTCAACTTCTATTATAACTTTTTTTTTAATTGAGAAGGAAAAAAAAGCCTACTAAAACCACATGAAGACAATTGTACATGTGTCTTTTTGGACACTGCAGATTAGTATCAGCCAATGACTTTTATAATATGAATGGATGTGTGCTGCAGACAGTCACTGGTAATTGGAGCACCGTGTAGTTACTGCGGCAGAGTGGATATGTGCTCGGTTTGAACCGAAATCCGCAGTAGGCGTTCAGCAGCTCAGGTAGAGACTGCAGAATAGACTGACCCAGGAGACACAGTTTGAGCAGAGAGGTGGGGGAAGACCCCATGTTGGTCTGAGCATATATTTAAGCTCTGACTGGTAAGAATTACATCCAGGACTGTTTAAGAAACTGTTTTCTGCCCTGAAAGAAACTGCTGTGTTTCCAGACTGGTTTCCTTCCCACAAGGAGGACTTTGGAGCCTGGGATATTTTACCCTTTCTTGGAGCAAAGCATTCTGAGATAATTAGGACCTGAAGGTCCCAGAAATACATTTCCCATGACATTCACAGAAGGAAGTGCAGATTAATGTTGCCCTAGATCTAAACATTTTATTCTGAGTTTTCTTCACAAATTATTAGCTTTTCTTTTCTGAGGAAATTTTCTAAACCTGTTCTCTTTTCTCAGAAACTCCTGATTTCAAGCAATACCTCAGACACTAAAGTGTCTTTTATTTTTTTGATCTGAGTGTTATTTTGTCTGACCAGTTATTTGCTTTGGGGACTCACCCTGGCAGGAGCACCTAAATTGTGCTTTTTCCTCTGTAAACCAGGCTTTCAGTACAGATTCAGGCTTTGTCAACCAGACCCCATAATATATGGTTTCAGCTGGCAGTATTATACACTTTTGAAGATAGTTAGGTGCCCACACTAAGGAACATCCTGGTATTACTGCGTATTAGGATTCAAAGTTGTTATTATACTAGCATTTCACCTGTAATTTCATTTGTTGAATCCCTGATATCCCCAAGTGTAATCAATGTTTAATTTTGTCTGGCCTTCATATGATGCTCTCACTTACCCATCAGGAATCATCTGGAGACCTACCTTTGCACTTCCTGCAATCACCATGAGATGGCAGTTGTCAATTGCTGGACTTGCTTCACCCCATTTGAACCAAAAACACTCAAAGCTTATTGATCCTTGGAGACACCCAGCTTTCCAGCTTCCCTGTTCGCAGCATGCAAGTGTGAAACTTTACAAGTGACTTTTAAAGGCAGCCAAGGAATGTGTGAGACAGATTGTTAGAAAAAAAATAAAATAACATTATTTAATTTGATGGTGCAGAGCTTTATGCCAAAGTAAGGCATGTGTTTGCTGTTAGCGATCAAAGTGGCTTAGCGAATGAAAACTGACATTTTGTTTATGGGATTTTACAAGCTGGGGCTCCCTAGGGAAATTAATTTGGCCCTCTGGATTGCTGTCCTCCTCTGCGTCACTTCAGCGGCAGCCCCAGCATTATTTACCACAAAGCTCAATATTAGTTTTGGGGTAGATGGACCCCAGCAGAAGGGACGTGGGTGCAGCAGGTAACTCCACGCTGTATTGCAAACCCATGGCAGGTCTCCAGCATTTTTCTGGTGATCTCTAATAAATCATCAGGTCCCAGGTAATGGCCCAGATCCTGGGCTGAGCTAATGAGCTACAAGCCAGGGAACTGGTTTTTATATTGTCCTTTCAATAAAGTCCCAGAACAGAAACTCAAGCCTTTTTGACTAGTGCTCCCCATACGTAGCCTGGAGGCGGTCTAAATAATTTATATTCTTCTTCACCTCTGTTATTCTGTGGAAAAAAAACCCTGAAAAATCTCAATTTATTTCTTAATAATGCATTACTCCAATTTGGGTCTCCATTCTCTCTGGCTATATTCCCCCTCCATTTTCAGCTAGACATGTTATTCTTTTATGCTCTGAGTTCTTTCTAACCTTTTTCCATGTCAGTTGTTAAACAGCTGCTTGCTTCCACCCTGTAGGTGGCCATGTTATAGTCATTTAAAGGAACTGAATCACTTTTCACTGATTTTGGCTTTTGTGTAAATCAGTAGTGCCTTACATTCATACCTTACAAATTTTGCCATCTAATTTTCAAAGTAGTTCTTATGTCTGAAAACATGAAAGGGTGCTCTAGTTAGATCACATTGTCACCGTGAATACTTTAAAAAATCAATAAGTGACATCTTGGTTGATTATATCCTGGGGGTTCAAGGAATGGGAAGTGATATATGCTGGTAAAGCTGCTGTGTTTTCAGCCATGTCCTCACAAGGCCAAGGCCTTGGGCAATGGAACTGATCTCCACAACATCAGCTGTCCCAGTCCACAGGATTGATAATGCATGGTGAAATTGTGTTTTCCAGTGCTTAGTTTACTCCTCTTTGAAATGAGTCCTAGATTTGTCTAGGATAGAAGAGACTAGGAGATGTGTATATCTGGGCTCTTGTATCACAGGGTATTAAATTCCACCCAATTTTCCTTGCACAGATGATTTCAGAGCAATACCAGAGATTTGGTTAAGGAAAGACATTAAATTGTGACTTTGAAGGGAAGAGGCGATGAAAATTCTACCCTTTTGCTCAAGAGTTTCTTAGTCATTTTCCTTGTAAAGGATGCATGTAGCAAATTTCTCACTTTTACTTATCTGATTTCAGCTTCCAGGCTCTGGTTGTGCCTTTCACTGAAAGATTAAAGTGCCCTTTATGCATCATACTTCTTCTCTGTGAAGATACTTACATATTTCAACCAAGCCACCTCTCACTCTTTCTTTCTGATCAGTTAAGCAGATTGAGCTCTTTGAATCCCACAGCTGTATATTTTTTTCCACCTTTAGAAGAATTATTTTATTATTTTTCTACCTTTTTAGTATGGTAAAACTCTTTTACATTGATTGTGCCCTATCCTCTCACCTTCCCCCCCCCAAAAAAAAGAAAGCCTGTAGAGGTATTCTGCCACTGCTTGGTATCTGGAAATCTATAAAGCCAGGAAAGGAACTCTAGAGCTTAAAATGAATGCTTAAAATGAACCTTCAGTTACCAAACTTCTCCAACCACAACCAGTTGCGAGGGAGAATTCATTTCATTCTCCCTTAGAGTTCATGCAGGAAGGTGATAAAAAATGAACTTCTTACAGCAACAAAGTCACTCACTTTAGAAGGGGATGACTTTTTTTTCTTTCCCCTCACTCCAATTAACATTATGGAATGTATCTATATAAAGCAGAACAACTTTAATGGAAAAAGAAAAGTCCATTCCAGCATAGCCTATTACCTGCTGTTTCTCAGCAGACAAGACGTGTTTGTCTGTGTGTTTCTAGTGAATGCCCCAGCATGTAGGGGATGGGGTAATCTTATTTTTTTTAATGGCTATTTCATGTGAAAGGAAAAATTAACCCGACTGACATGCAGAATCCTCATTCATGGCTCTGAATCCTGAAAGATGATAAGGTACTGCCTTTCTTTCCTGGACCTATGTCCCTCATTCCCTCAAAGGGAATGTCTTCAATAACTCTCTTCTTAGCTGTTCCCATGGGCTAGCTGAGGTTGTGTCCTGTTCAGCATTCCTACAGGACTTTAGGACTCTTACAGTCCATGGCCTCATTTTTCCCAGACATTGTACATGGAAAAATAGTGTGTGTTTTGGGGTAGTGTTTTCCACTGGGCCTCAAGTCTGAGATGCATGTTGGGGCTTTGAATTGCCATCCTCCTCCCCTTTCTAAGGGCTTCATGCTACCTGTGCACTCTGCAGGGCAGGTACAACCCATGAGGGTGGCACTACCGTCCCAAAATGATATCACCTGTCCATTCCTCTCTGTTCTGAGGGAGAATCTGCCTTTCTCAAGATCATAATCCTCTGTGAGCATCCCCAGTCCACTGATGTTTCCTTACAGCTCCAGAGAAATGAGTGGAAAAAGCAGTACAGAGAAGGACAAAACTGAGGTTTGTGTCTCTACAGTAGTATAGACTGATTACCAAAATGTACGCTAGGGAAGCACTGTGTACAGTTTTGAGATTTTGGAAGCTTATACAAAAGATTTCAGAAAACATACCGGAGGACAAAGGAAATAAAAAAGGGGAATATGAAATTGTGGAAGAAAACAAAGGTCCAATAAACCAAAAAGGGGAAACATTTCGTATTTTATTAATTCCTTATGTTCATTATATATTATATTTTGAAACACAGCTTGTTTCAGTCTATAAAAAGCAATGTGTTTGTTTTTAAAAAGAACAGGCTTTTTTTCTTTTCAAAAAGAGGCTATCCATCAAAACCGACATTTCGGTACTTCAACTGAAAAGATGCTGATTAGGTCTAGAACCCTTGTTGGCTGGATAGTTTAATGGAAAGATGAAAGAAACTGTCATTTGGCTGAAGGAAGGCAGAGCTGTGGCCAACCCAGCCCACAGAATTGGACATAATCAAAGCTTTGTGAAGTGCCTCTGTGGCAAGACCGGCTGCACAGGGCAATCGCATTCATGGGCCTGCCAGAATGAAAGGTCTGGGCAAGCATCCTCTGGCAAGTCTTGCTCAGAGTGTTAACGATGTGTCTGCTTCATCCTCCTCCGGGACACTACCATCTCAGGGACTACAGAGACAAGGTGGGTCTGAGCTAGTACCCAGGGCAGTTACCTGGGTAGTCTGAGGTGTGGACATGTTTTCCGTCCTGTTTTCCATGCTTGGAGGAAAGTGACTCCAATTATTTCTTCAGGCAACTCCTATAGTCTTTGGACAGGCCCCTCCAGATGGTGACTTCCAGGAAGAGAGATGGGTGTTGTAACATCTTCAAACACTCTGACAAATTCAATAGAAGATGTCTGTAACACCCTGGTGAAACAGCAGCAGCGTAGGGGGCAGTATCAGAATTTGGGTCCTAAAGAAAAGAAGGTGGACTTTTACTGACAAGTTTATTTTTTTAAAAATCTGTCTTTGGCAACACAAAATTTTGGTACAGCCGTGGGCTTTATATTATATTTATATTATATTTATATTCACACTTTATATGCATGTATATGTATGTATATATATGTATTTTTGATATAGCTTTGACAACATTTAAAGACATTTAGTCTTTTTCTCCCTCCCTTCTCTCTTTCCAGCTCTTTTCCACCTGTTTGGTTTAGCAGTTCTATTTCACTTCCAGCAGCTATATATTATGCATGCACACTTCAGTAAAGCTAATAGTTCTGCAGTGTACTAGCATAGTAGCTTTGTACATAAGTACTTCTCTTGAAAGCACAAAATCAGATTGAAATTGTTTAATAACAATTGCTTTTGTCATAACAAAATAAATTAGACTCTCTGAAACATACTTTTTATGGGGACATAAGCCCTGTAGACGCTCTGCTGTTGTTTTATTAATCTGATGATTTCTCAGATATATGCAGAAAAACATTTAAAGAAATTATTTGTTTTGCCTAGAAGTTGTCCTTTCTTGTGTATTCAGTGAAACACCGTTGAGCACAAGTTTCTGGTTTGATTAATGTTATACTTACTTGATTTATACTACTGGGGCTGCTTATATACGTAGGCATATTTCTTAAAAAACACAAATCAAACTCTTAAAATACTAGAGCGTTGCTAACATTTTTAATCCAATGAAAATGTCTTGTCTTTTTGAGAGGATATTTTTTAGAACTTGTAGCAGGAATTAGATGGCTTGGATTTTGTTTTTAAGTCCTGCGTCTTTGACATTGGTATTCTAATTGCACAGGAAATGCAATCATTCCCTTGAAATGAAGAACTTTTGGAAATCTGTGATTGCTGAGCCCAAAATAGGATTGATATTAAAATAATAAAAATAAAATCTGACTTGTGATGAGCAGTTATCTACCAATAGAGCATTTACAGGGGATTGCCAGTGTTAGTTGCTGGTAACTAGGAATTTCATTGATGGATGGAGGAACTATATATTCTGCCTGTCTCCAAGATGTGTGAAGTTACCTCTGTCTTTCAAGAGGCATTTCTGACTTACAGGACTATTCTTGTGTTTGGGAAAAAAGTCTTTCACTTCCTGCTGGGTTGACTGTTTGAGCTTTAAATTTGGAAGGGGAGAAGAGCAGATCTAGACAGATAGTAACAGTTATCAGTCAGAAAACTCTGACCACATCCCTACACGAAATGGAAACCAACTAGTGAGATGCGAGAGGATGATTTCAAGTTTAAATATAATTCTATCCTATTAACAGCTACTGCAACTAGCAATGCAGACAAGGCATAAAGGCTTTTACAGAATCTTACAATGGAACTCTTCACTTCTACAGATTTTTTTCCCTTCTTAAAAACCTGACTGACTTGGTAAAAAATGAAATAATTTTGCTAAATATGTCCAAGATGCAGAATCTGCACTTTTATTTGATTAATTTCTTCATTTTTTCCAACTAAAAAATATGTTTCATCTGGAAATGTTTGCCCAATTCTTACAGTATCAGCAAAGCAAGGGGAAAAGACCTGAATATTACTTTGACAGCGTCTCTGTTTCTTCATACTTGCATTCAAAACAGCTCCGATCTGCGAATAGGCTTTGACTTTGAGGAGTGAAGATGGGACCTGGGGTAACATACTCTCTATTTCTGTACTGGCTGATGACAGGATAGCTTGGTAAATGACAGAACTGGAGCCGGGAGGGTATCAAACACACGGCAGCAGCTGTCACGGGCTCCTTGCTGTGAGTGCTTGCAAGGGACTTCAAAAGCTGGAGTTCTCCAGGGATTCCTTGAACTCGTCTTTGTTTTTCTTTTCATTGTTGTTGTTGCTTTTTCCCCAATCATGGCTCTTTGCCTAGCTTTTCGGCATTGCTATATGTTGTTCTCGTCCCTTCTGAGTCAAATTGGGAAGCTCTGGCTATCTCCTGATCTAGTGTCTAGAGGGGACATGAATTTTTAATCATAACTATCATCCATTATCATCATTTTTTTATTGTATTTATGTAGTGCTGCTGGTCTAGCTGATGTTTTTATGAAGAGTTGGAAAGGAAGGTCCTAACCTAAAGAATTTTACAGTCTATTTATGAGATGAACAACATTGCAGTCACAGCAGGATCTGGGAGCTGATGAGGATCACTGGGATAATGAAACCAGAGGAAAAGGAGATGTCATTTAGGGCTTATCTTAATCTTAATTCGTTGTCTGTTGATTGCCTTGCCTTGCCTTGCCTTGCAGCAAAAAATGTCTGTTGGTTTGTCTGATCAGGCGTGAAATTGGCAGCAGAAAGGTGGAAAGGCAAACAAACACAGACCAAAAAAACCTCCAAAACTTCACACAATTAGAGTCAACTCAGGCTGACACAGTCAGATCCACCAGCCTTTTTTGGGAGCTATTCTCCTCTGGATTTGTAAACTTAGGAAAGCAGAAATCAGCATGCAGGTTTAGACATGAGTCCTTCTTGGCCAGCAACATATCATAGACCATTTGGTTTAGAGGTAAAATCTCAGTAGAGGACAGATTTTGGATTACCTGCCCCAAGCACTGGTCTTGTCTCTAAGAGCCTCAGACACACAAGTCACTGCAAACTTTTAAATTGTATCACATGTATTTACCACAGTATCCATCTATACCTTCCCTCTTGTGAGGCAAGGTGAATCTAGTCTGCTTAGGTCACCATGAAAGGGTATTAAACCAGTTAGAATGGCTACCATTTGCCTCAGCTGATTCACAGAAATGTGTTACAACATATGTGAACCAGTTATGATAGGCTGACAAAATTTGCATGGTAAAATGGAGTCATTAGAATAAATGCAGTCATCCAGAGGTTGCTGTAAAACAGCTGGAATGGAGAAGACATTGAATATATGGACCTAAGGGCTGGTCAGCAACCAGAATAATGACTACTTTTGTTGCTAGCCTGGCCTACAGGCCATGCTGCCTATCTGTCTGCTCTTGTTGCCAGTCATTGCTAAGCAGAAGTATGGCCCATCATGTTACACTTTGCTCTGTAGATCTGTGCTAGCAGTCTGTAATTCACAAGCCTGAGCATCCTTCCTAAAGTACTGATGTCATAACAGTATTCTTGTGATCTATATGAATATTAAATTCTTTTTTGGTATCTAATATAACAAGAAGGAATTAACATTTTATTTCCTAGTTAGATCCAGACCTACAGCAACATATGCAAAAGCCCACCCCTGGCAGCCTCAGATCGGAAAGATCTCTGAGCAGTGTGTAAAAATCTTTTGGCTTTGACTGACTATAACATATGGTCAGGACAAGAGATCAAAAATATATGTATTTTTTCTATTGGACATAGAAAGCAGCGGGAAAAATGATATTCTGGCATCATGCTGTTCTATGTACATAGAACAAAACATGGGGACCTCCTGATTTTAACAAAGGGACAGCCTGATCTTGACAGGGACTACTGCTGCCATAATATACATACTAGCAGAAACAAAATGCAAGCCAAGAGCAAGATAAGGCAGCTCCTTTCCTAATTTGTGGTTCAGCAAGTTGGGGACAGCTGATTTTTTGGATCCTGTCTGAAGACCATTTGCAAATTTCAGCTGAGGAGGAAGATGGTGGCTTTGGCTGCTTAATGAAGCTGGATGCAATGAACAGATTGAATGGGCGTCACTAGCTTTCCATCTGCTTCTGGGTGCAATTCAACATAAATTAAACCTCAGTTTATCCTGGCTATGTTTGAAAGTACTTCTTTCCTTTTGTCTTGTTTCAACACTTGCTGCTGAAGACAGCCCTGAAATTGGAAGACCGGAGGCAAGGAGAGAGGGAATGGAATTGCCTGTTAGTGCAGATGGGCAGGGCTCCACTGAAGCCCGAGGTGCAGCGCTTGTTCCTCGGCATGTCCTAAGGAAAATAGCTAGATGTCAAGCAGCTGGCTCTTAGCTGATATAACTTTATTGACTTAGATTCCATCGTATGATGACAGCACCTCTCCTTTTTGCTCCCACTCCCTGCTAGCTCCTTGCACCTGCTTTAGTGCATAATCACTTTCTTAAAGAGATGTCAGGGCTGCTGTTGGCTGGTGAGACCCACCACCACTTCTCCATGGGCCTCTTCTCTAGAGCTGCTTTGCCCTTTTGTTCTGTGGAGAGGATGAATTCTGTCACGCTACTCAGGCCTCAAAATTTAAAATGGATTTCAGTCAAAATAATCAAAACTCTTAAGGTGTCAGTGTGGGCAGCAAAATTCATTCAGAACACAATCTGCTTTCTTATTCTCCCCTCACCACCATGTGTGTGCATGCACACACATACACTGAGCACAGGGATGTGCAAAGATTTTGATTTCTTAGAATTTGTGATGTGACTTAGACATCCTTCTAAATAACAAATTATTTGACCCACGCTTCAGGGTTGCAGCAACTTAAAATTCTAAAATGCTGAGCCCCTTCAGAAGAGATATTTCTGATGATCCTTTTTCCTTTATGTGGAAGGCAAAGTCCATGTATGCCAAGGCAAAACAGTTTCCAGAGCATTCATGTAAAAAATTATTCTGATTCTCTCCACAAAAGCTTTGAAAAATGTTCCTTTTTAAAGGAATGCTAGGAGAAGAAGGTTTATCTCTTGGTTTAAAAAGAAGTTTCTGTGTTTGCTGAGTTATCAAGATGCCCTCTGTGTTCATGTTTTCATTCTTTAAATTATATTTCTCCTGACAAACTCATTTTCAGTCACAGTAATGAGCAGATAAACAAGGGGTAGCAGTGGATAGCTGCAGAGTGAATAGAATAATTCAGAGGGGGAACTTTTTTTTTTTGTTCCCTGAAGAGCATGTCAGCTCTTAAAAATTTATGCATCTAGCCTTGAGATATGCAAGCCATATGCATAAATAAATAAGCTCTTGAATGCATGCCATACATTTTGGCAGTGCTGGAGATATCAGGGGAAAAAAAACAGAAGAGAAATTCAATTGTTCCTGACTATTAAAGATGTACAATTATTGGGTGTTGTAATTAGATAATGAAGAAACTGTCCCTAATAAATCTATCTGATGGCTTTTGGAACTTCATGTAGCCAAGAGCATGAGTATATCACTGAACGCAAATCTGGATACCCAGATATTTTGCTGAGTGTATTTCAAGTTTTCGAAGGAGGAACATGTCCATCCCAAAATGTCACCATCAGAGGCAAAAGAGGTTTAAATTAATGATAAGGCATTTAGTTGATATAGTGCTTTTCCTATAAACTGTTTAACAAACCAAAACTTCATGCAGTGGTGCTGACCCATCCACCTGACAACAGCTGCTAGCAAATGCAAAGCAACCTCATGCCTTAATTGGCAAAGCCAATCTTAGCCACCCCACTCACTGCAAGAGACTATCTTGATGCTTTAAAGGTGTGTTTACATATTTTGCTGAACAGGAATCTTAAAGTATTCTGCAATAGTTCTGGGGCGTGATGAGAAGAATGCCTTCATGGGGTTTTGTATAGAGAAAAGGTAGTGAGCTTTTCAAAGACAACGTCATTTCCATCCTGTGGATGAGGAATTATGGACCTCTGGCAGCTGAGCTGGGGCAGGATGGGGGAGGGTCCCCTCTTGCAACTGTTGAAGACGTTACCCTGCTTTTGGTACCAGCTGTCCTTGAGTGCTAGAGGACACTGTCCCTGTAGCAAGCTAAAGAAGGGAGTGGATCTCTGGGCCTTACTTAACTGTAGTATAAACTTTTGGTCTCAACTTAATGCATCCCTGAAGGCAGGACATCCCTGAAGGCAGGACACTAGGCAGAGCTGGGAGAGGATGGCTCTGTGACTAAATTTGTATTTGTTGCCAGGAGTCCAGCCTGGGAGCCTTCTCCGCCCTTGTGCTGCTTCTTGGGCTAACCTACGCTACCCATCCTGTGCCCAGAGCCTCCTTCTGGGACTCAGGAGTCGTGGGGCTAATCTTCCGAGCCCACATCTCACGTTCCCTAGCAAAGGCTTTAACCATTGGAAAACAGTCATGAGAGGAGTCGCCTTCCATGTTATCGAAGGAAATTGAGTGTTGGATGCTGATGAAGATGTTTGCACACTAGCACGTACTGTAGTATTTACTAGCTGCTGGTCGAGTGAGGCACTCATTGAGAAGAACAGTGACCTCCCTAGCTCGGTTTCCCCTCCTCCGTGTCTAAACCTTACGGAATAATTCTTTTACAGTTACTTCTAGTTTCTAACGGCAGGATGTCGTGGTTTGCCAGGCATCTCCAATGGGAACCCAGAGCATGCACTTAATGCCAGTGATCCTCAGGGTCTCTTGAAAGTGCATTTTGGAGAAATCCAAGCAAGGATCGATTTGTGTTTCTGGTTCATTTGTCACAATACAATGTTCTCTTTTGAAAATAGAAAGAACAGAAGGGAACCTGACAGGAAGAAAACACCCAGCTCTTCAGAACTGGCATAGTCCTTATTTGGGTACTACTGGTGCCAGTGACATGCTTAAATACTGTTCATGGTAACACTAGAAATAAGTTTTGCTGTGACTTCTTTCCTTTAAAAGGCAATCTGTAAGAACAAGGTCTTTTACTGAATTTTTTTAGTCATTGATGTGACATGTAACGGTATGTTAATTCCATAGTACTTTTAATATTACAATGTTTTCAAGACTTGAATGAAAAAATGCTTTTTTTCCTGAGAGAATCATGTAGCTTTTGATTTTGTGTTTCATTTTTTGAGGTTTTTATTCAAAGTTCGATAAATTGAAAGTACCTTGCTTCTTAATAACCCAGCAGGTAAGCTATTCTGTTTAGGATTCTGTTGTCAACTGCAAGGTTATTTTAAAGTAAAAGGATTTTTTTTTCATTTGAAATTCCATTTAGTTTAATAAAACTAAACCTTCTGAAACCATCACCTCTAACCATTACCTCTTACAAAAGCTTTCATTTACTGTTTGCAGAATGTATAGCCAACAGGTTAGATGTCAGAATATGACTTAGAAAACCTACAGTTTTCTTTCCCCGTTTCTGCTCGTAGCCTACACCTTGACAGTAGATGACTTCATAGCTCTGCCAATAACTTGAGCCTTACTGGTCTGCATGTCAGCCTGGGCATATACCTTCATTCTCTAGCTCTGAAATGCATGGAAAAAAATTGCTTTACATTAGGTTGCCAGAGTAGCCTGTCTGAAGTCAGTGTTAGTATGTAGAGCTGAATATAGACATCAGGCTGTCCTCTGTGAAGAAAAGGGCATGGGCAATATTTGAGGTCTAATATTTCATTTTCTAAAACTTTCTTTGTATTGAATGTTTTAAAACAATGAAGGATTAATTCGTTCCAACTTTGGCAAAAATATTTTGATCCGAAAAACAAACCTGATATTTAGCAGTTGAAAAGGATTTTTGTACGCTCTCCAGACATGATATTTTTGTTTACTTTGCTTTGAAATGCTGAAATTAATTTAATGACTATACCTTTTATTTTTCAGGTAGGCATTTATTGTTGTTTGCTTTTTCATTTTAAAGATCTAGAAAAAAAAAGAGCCTTTTTATTTATTAGATCAAAATTATAATTCCCTCCATTTCTCCCTTTTGCCCCTCACTCACCCATTTTTTTTCCTTTATCGGCAAGAGAAAACAGTTTATTAGTCATCTAGCTGGGGTAGGTAACTGGTCACATGCGATAGCTGTTTGGTAGTGGATTATTCACATACGTGTTTTGCATCAGCCAGTTCTTTGTCACCCTGAATTCTTGCACCTGTTATGTTTTATCTTTCAGCGTGAAAGCTCTTTGGAACTGTCTGCTTACATGATTCCTGGTGCAACATACCCCTGTTCTGGTTGAGGTTCACAAAGCATTACTCTGACAGAAGCCTTAGGTTGTCTTAATAATTTAATGGGTTATGAACGATCTAATGATTGTTCATCCCTTCTCACGGCAACAGTGGCAGCATTAGGTGTTTTTTTTACCCCATCTCAGAAAAGCAGCACCCTGTGGGGACCCACAGGGTTCATTATTTGGTACATTTTTGATTCTTACTGAAATCTCTTTTGACTTGGAGCTGAGAGTTTATAAAATTGTTCCCTCATATTTTCATTCCTATCCTCCATCTTCCACACTCACCTCTTTCTGCTTATGCTTTATCCACTTCAGAATAAGCATTTTCAAACATTATTCATCACCTTTCTAATTCTTTGTCTTTTACCTGTGCAAATGTCCATATTCTTTATATGTAAGATGGAAACTCTCTTTAATACCTTGGTTATGATTTCCTTATTCTATTGCTATCTTCACACTCTGATACTTGAGACAACCAGTCTTCTTCTAAGTGTTTCTTCTTAGCTGTGATACATTCAAGCTATTTTTTCTGAATGATGAATTGTTCCCTTTTGATATTCTCTTCCAATTCATATATACTTCCCCCATGCTTATCTCGGAATCAAATGACTTTACTTTTTGCATCTCACCAATAACTTCAGTGTGGCACTGGTCATTCGTACAAGCAAGGAACAGAGCTATAATATTTTACTAATCGTGCACTCTCCTAATTACTCCCCTAGTTTTAATCCCCCTTGGGTATATCACTAACTCAGTTTTATCCCCACAGACCTGGGCCATTGTCCCAGTCATCAAAGACTACATGCTGAATGCACCCAGAATAAACTCCAAATTTCTTCTCTCAACATGTGGGACCCCAAACGTTGCACTCATGCAATGGGAGGGGAAATGAAGTGGGAGAGTGGCAGGTTGCATCACGTGCGTGAGGCCATAGTACAAAGCCAAACAATACTATTCAAAGCTATGACTGAAGAGTGAATGGCTTTGAAGAGCTCTTCAGAGCATTGGGTGCTTACCTCCAGCGCTGGCATCCCTCCTGTCCTGCCTGTTTGATGCCCAGTACAGTGGAGGGACTAGGTCTGTTGTGGGATGTAAAGCATGTGTTACCCATGTTCATACACACATAAAGTCTGCTGTTTGGCAGAAATGTTGCAAAAGTACCTGTTTGCCAGTTTGAACCTAATGAACCTCGATGAATCGGTGATTTATTACTATTAAGATCTTGTTCAGTAGTACCGAACTTCCCATTTTAGGTTGTATGTAGGTCTTTGGGCACCTATTTAGGTAGAGAACTCAAGAACTTCCATTGATTTTACTGGGACATCTTCCATACCTACAAGCTGGTACCTTGATGTATCAGAATCTGTATTTGAAAGGAAAATTAATTTCATACTTAATCTGGACTCCATTTCCTCATCAGCTTTTGGGTGCGATATCTGAAGGTTAGGTATAAAAATCCAAGGAATTTAGACTTGATACTAGGACACTCGGGACTGAAGGGAAGACAGGGAAAAATAAAAAAGAAATTCATGAATCATGCTTCATTACAATTCTGCTGGATCCCAGCAAGCAAGAGCATATAAACTTTTAAATGCTAAAGTAAGGATTTTAAAATCAATGGAGTATTTGAAAGAATTCAGTACAGCGCGTGCAAAATGGGGGAAATGTGGCAATAGGTGAATTTGGAATGAATGAAAACTTATATGTGGCCTGGTTACATAATTAAAACTAGACAAGCAAAGGAAAATGTCAATAATCTGACCAAGAAGTCACACAAATATAGATCAGTGTCTCACTATCAGGGAAAAAGAATCATTAACAAACCAAAGCAAACCCACAATTTGGAAAGCAGATGGCATTCTGGGAACCACTAATAAAAAGACGTTTAAAATAGGAGTAATATATGAGTTTCTCAGGATATTCCCTGAACTCCACAGTATATCAATCAGCTAATGGGGAGCCTGGGGTTACAACCCCTGATACAAATATACGCTTTGTAAATACCTATGCTTAGAGGAATCCCAGTTTCACTGTCTAATACTAAATTTGTTCCAGATAACATGTCATCCCTCCTAAGAGATTGGGAGAAGCAGGTAAGAAATGCAGAGCTCTTCTCTAAGCAGGCAGTTATGGCATATCAGATCTTTTTTTGGATGACCTTTTCTACAACAAGGTCTGAAACTGAGAAGTTGGCAAAGATGTCTTCATACAAGACCTTTATATTTTGACAAACAAATACAAGCCTCAGCAGCAGACATGTTGGTAATAGATAAATCCTTCTTATCATGGAACTTGTTTTCCATCTAGAAAGAAATGTTCTTTATTCCTTTTCAGTAGCTGATGCCCTGATATGCCTTTCCTGTATTCTCAGCTCTGTTCACAACAGGTTGCTTTACCTCTGTGCTCTGTCTGGTCCCTCCAACAGCAGGAATTGTGAACCTTGAATTTATCACTGTCAATAAGGTCCAGCTGAGGGACTGTCTTGTTACGCAGACACTGACTCTGTTCCTGATTTGGCTTCTGTCTTTATGGGATCGTGGCTAATGATCCCATTACCCTCCACCTGCCCTTCATCCGTGACTTGGCAGAGGTTTGTTCTCACTATGATTCAGCAGCACCCTCATCCAGGCTGGGGCATCTTGTCACAGCAGCAATTAGATCCCAAAGCTGCTCTATGGTTACAGAGCCAGAAACATGGATAATCTTAAGGGTTTTCTGAATTAAAACATGCTCTGCAAATAAGAGATTTGAAGAATAGCTGTTTTCATAGATAACGGGGTACTTAAAAAGAAGTACTTGGATTAAAGGAGTCTTCATTTTATTTTAGAAGTCAGTGAATGATGTGTCATGCCTTTTTTAGCAAAATGTGATTAATTCAAAATCTTACAGTCATTTTCCAATACTAATATGACAAAACAGGCAGAAGTGGAAAAAAAAGTTAGCTGTTTACTTCATCGCTCATTAATCCCTCTCTGAATGAGGGACATCACATTTAATTTCAGGACACCACAAGAGCTAGTAATGCAGGCTGGTCCATTCCCTGTTTAAAATGGCAATAGGTCTGCTAAAGTTTAGTCCAATAGGTTCATTTCACCAAAAGAGTCCTGGCTCCAGCAACTGGCTCCCAGGAATAGGAGGGCAGCTAAAGGAGCCTGGTTTTGTCTGAATTTTGGATCTCACAGTTTGGCTCTGCATGAAGGCCTTCCCCTCTGCAAGGCCACCAACAGCATCTCTGTTTTCATAGCTGTTTTCGTAGCTCTTTCTGAATAGTGATATTTTGAGATTTTTAACATTCTCCCAAATTTGTGGGAAACTGTCTAACAGGTTTTGAAGAAGTTGGGAGAGGGACTTACACCCCCTTTCCCACCCCGGCCCACCGCCAAACACTTGCACTGGAAGCAATTGCATATGCACTGCTTCCATTAACCAGGCTAAAAGGTCACTGTTCACTATGCACACTCATAAATTCCTTTCATGTAAGTAGTTTAAAATCCTAAAACAAACCAATTTTCTCTCCTTTCTAAAAATAATTTTGTTATATAGCGTGGCCAGCACTTCTTTTTTCTCAAACTGGAAAATAATTAAAACCTTCATCCTCTCCCTCCCTAGCTCTACAGTATCTCCATCCATTTTTACATTGTTATTACCTATTTTAATCCATCCATATTAATCCTGTGGTGACCTTCAATGATTTCTGTGCAGTGAGTCCGTGAGATGAGCCTGTAAGTCTAGGATGATTTGTAGGATTGTCTTTTTTTTATCATCACTGATGTTCTTAAAGGAAAATAGTATTTTGCCCATGGAAGGATGAAAATACATTTACCTGACAGGCAGAGAGGAAACATTTTTGTTATGATTGACAAAAGTCTCAAAGGTTGTGAGGATAAAAATGATAAAATTGGGATGGAAAAATCCTGAAAAGAAGCTAGGTCTTTTCACTGCACAAATGAAAACACAAACACTCTGGGCCTATTTCTGCCAGCATGGATATTTAACAGAAACTTTGCATGGCATGTATTCCTGATCTGACTCACATAGCATTAACACATCAAAGTTTATCCTTTAAAGTCCATGAATTGCCCTGGCATGACTACACTGTATGTAAGAACAGAAATGAACTCCAGTATGGGGGAACCCTATATATCTTAGGGAATTCACCACTGACAGCTGTGGGTAAGGCTCCCTGAGTGGGAATCCATAGGACAAGCTAATATGGATTTACAGTGAAAAGGGACTAAACTACAGCGCAGTTACTGAGGGATAAAAGCATGCAGTTATGATGGCTGTAGATCCACACTCACTCCTGCTGTAGAAACATGTTTGTGTAGTTCTGAGCTACAAAGTATTTCCCACCCACACACATTTACACCTTAATTTGATTTGTCTCCTCATCTGGGAATGAATCAGGGACCTCCAAAGACTGAGTAAACAGGTGCATATAATTTAACTTGAAAAACATCTTTTGCACCCTGTCTTCCCTGGGTAAAGGGCAAGGATCTGGCTGAATACCTAACCAGCATTTCCTCTAACCTTGTATTTCGATTGTCCTGGGCCAGTTCCAGTTGTCCAGTTGACCTGTGCTTTCTTCCTGGAGACAAGAAAGGCAGAAGTGTGAAAACAGAACTGGGGGATTCTGCTTGCTTTTTCCCCATCGTAGTTGCCCTGTAGCATTGCTCCAGTGGAGACAGTCAGGCTGCACTCAGGGCAAAGTCCCTTAACATTGCTCACATACCTGTTGTATGTGTGGCATCACCAACTACGGTGAGTTACTCTTAGATCCAGGTAATATTTAACCTGCGGGGATGCCAAAATCTGGCTGTTTATTACTGACTTTCTATTCATGTTTGATTAAACTCCCCTGATGCATCTATCAGACTCACTGCTAACTTAATCCCCACCGCTCGCATTTTAAGTGACTGATTCGTTTACCCCTGTTGTGTTCAGCCCACTGTAGACACCAGCAATTTCCGTAAGTCTGTTTCTTCACCCTTCTGTTAAGTAATCTCCCCAGCCTTTTTCCAGGACAAATGTGTTCATATTTCTGGAAAGCTTCATGCTTATTGCTTTTGTCATTTAAGCCCTCCTAGCAATGCTGCCCTCTATTATCTTCTATGCTGCTTAGTTGTACCAAAATGATTTGTACAAATGCTCATCTATCTGGATTTTCATGCTTCCTTTTCATATGTCTTTCTAGCTGATTTCCCACAATTTACAAATTGGTATTGTTAGCAGATTATTAGGTGTAATGATCATCTGTGATGAATTTGGCCATTTCTCAGGTTAAAGAACAATCTCTCCATTGCATGAACATTTGTTCTCTTTTGTTCATAATGCACTGAATAATCTGACTGGATCGTAGTTCAATGCAAAAGTATCTATGTCCATAGGCCAACTTTGAGGTGAAACATGACAGACAAATCCTTTCCAGAGCTGTCTGACAGATTCTCAGGCAAAAATCTGCTTAGAGCTTTTCAAACTCTTGAGTCTTCCTGCAAAATGTGAATGTAGCCCCTTAATCCTCCTCGTTTTACTTGTTATTTATTTATTGTTGTGCAATAATTGTTATGTTATAAAACTGACTAGAACTGGGCAAAAACTTTTTGCTGAACAGCTAAGTTCACGAAAATGCAGTGTTCAGGAAAGCCTGTTTGTAAAATGGGGACTGCTTGCAAAATCAGCTCTAGTGCCTCCAGATAGGAGAGCAGACAAAATAAAAACTAGCATATATGCCAGTAGAGTGAAAGAACTTGTCATGACACCTTTTGAAAGAGAATATTTTATCATTGAAGATGCTGACACACGATTCTGCAAATGCTCAAAAGGAGAATAGAACAGATAAATAAAATGTAGTGGTTTATTCCGAACAAAATGAAAGATTTTTAGTTCCACATGTGCCAGTATTCCCCTTCTTCCCCCAGCAGCTTTAGATCAGCCACTAATCTCCTCAAAACAGGTATATTTGATGAGTCCTATAGACAACAAAATTTCGTGAGATTGGAGGTTCCGTTATGGAGATGTGTTATAATTATTTTCATTATTATTTTAGGGAAGCAAGTGATTAATCAACATATATTTGGGGGGAATATATATAACCTCTCTATTAATAGTGATTGGGCTTGAAAACAATTTTAAAAGCCAGGAAATAAAAGCTCACATTATGACAATTGGAATTTGGGACAAATCGTGATTTATTTACTTATTTATTTATTTGTATTTACAATGGCCAGAATGAAAGTTCTGATGATCGATTTGAGGTTATAGTTCTATGACTTGTGTCAGCTTGTGTCACCACATTTGACTGATGTATGAGTGTACTGCTTTTTTTTTATTCACTGATGTGTGACAACATCATTCTGAAATCAGTATGGAAGCAAGGCAACGCATCAGCTTGATTTGCTTATTTGTTTTACTGCTACCACCTCTCATCATGTTGGTAGGATGACCAGATAGCTGGCGCTAATGTCATCATGCAAGGGGCATTTTAATCATTCAATAGATCTGTATAATATTTCAAAGAAAAATGTTTTCTCCATACTTAGGAAAGCGTGTTTGTCAGAAGTTATCCAGGACCCACAATGAATCATCAAGACAGTTGATATTACACCTCCAGGCTCTGTCTTAAGCTCTTCTCTTTCCTTTACAGACCAGATGGGATGAATCAGCCTGACCAATTCAATATAAAACAGATAATTTGCAAACTGCTGAGTCACAAGGAGAAGCTGATTTCAATAATAACCTTTTGTAAGAAGTGAGTCCTCATTAGTCTCCTGCAGCAGACAGAGAGCCAGTACATGTGGACTACTAATTTGCACTGCATTTCTGGCAGTTTTATTTCCTTCTACATCATAGTATCTGGAATAGAAATTAGTTACTGACATTACTCAGTAATTTAAATCATGCAAATAAAGTAGCACTTATACTTGTTGTCCCCAGTTTGTTATCAAATTTTGGAGTAGCTGGGTCTGGTTTGCATTGGTAGTTTAGATAACCACTGGCAGGCTTATGCTTGAGTCTTCTCACTAGACCATTTGGTATCTTTTTTTTTTTTTTTTTTTTTTAATCCATGAAAAGAAAATGCCTGAGCGAGTCCAATCTTATGGAAGTATTCCTTAACCTTGTCATATCTAAATAGCTATATATAGGATGGTTCAGACTGAAAGAGGAAGGGAACAACTTTTCCACTGATTTCATTGGGAATATCCCATGTGCCATTGCAAGATGAACCGTCATCGAGCGTAAATTAAACATTAGTTCTTGAGATTAACTTACACAGGTGGCACCAATATGTTTGTTTGATTTCAATAAGTTTCCCCCAGCACAACAAAATAGGTTTTGTGTTTTGGGAAATGAGTTACCACCTAGATATAAGAGGCGGATAAATGCCATTGCCCAGTCTTGGCAATCTCCACTGATTTTACGGGCTTCATTGTGAGACAGTCAATGCTACTTATCCAAGAAGAACACAATTTCTGTAAACCTTTCACTTCCAGACTTCCATGAATCAGCCGCCACTTGCTCCTATTTGGCTAGAATTAGCACACAGAGTTTCATTCCCAGCTGCAGGTACACAACCCACTGTTTGCAATGCCAAAGGGGATGGGTGGAGGTGTCAGTTGTAAAGCATGCGTGTAAACAGCTTGACCCACTGACAAAAGTGATCCACAGTCCTGAGCCTGAGATTAGACTACTATTATAATTTTATTGCCTAGCATGAATGAAGATTTCCTAAGCTTTTAAAATGCATGGCAGAACTTGAATAGAAAATGCTCTTCATCTTGTTGTTTTCTCCTATAATTGTGTTGCTTCGATGCTTCAAAATGTTTATTAATGTTATGCTGGTGAAACCTGAGGGAAAACTATTTTTGTCATCCTCTGTTAGAATTCATCCCTGTCATGGTGTTGATCAAGGATTAGAATTTTTTTTTAATTTTAATATAAACTTTCCATTTTCCTCCATTTTTTTTCTTTTTATGTTTGAGCGTGAATGGGGTCTCCTGCAGGATATGCAAATAACTCCCAGAGGAGAGAGAAGCATCAGGCTTCACCTGTTTATTTTGATCATTTCAGCAATCGTGTGATACCCTTGAGTAAACATTTCCTTTAAAGTGTTTCATTACTACTATTCTTTTCACGCTCTCTGCAATGTGAGTGTTTTTCAGCCCTCCTGTGTAACCTCCATATATATTCATCTCAAAGAAGCCCACACTACACCATTGATCCTTGGTTTGCTCTCGCCTATAATTCTTTCATGCTTAATAGATTTCATCCATGGATAAGTATTGTTTTAGGCTTTTTGCCAATGTCTAATCCTATGATCCAATTTTCTACACGAGGTAGTTGCAGCAGCTCTCTGTGAAGAATGCTCTGGCCTTCATTTATATCAAGAGACCTAAACTAGTGAACCTTCATAGATTAATATGCAGTGCTAAGAGGAAAGAAATCACTCTTGGCCTCAAACCACATCTGAAATGCTTTAATTTTTGCAAAATAACTTTCAAAGTTACAAATTACTGAGTTTTTACTTTGCTTTATCTTATCACATCCAAGTTCAGAGATTCTCAATGATTTTTGATAAGCTTTACTGATAATATCTTGTTCTTCACTTACTCCTCTTTTACACCTTGCAAGTCCCTCCCCAACCAATGCCATGCACTTCTTGGATGGGAATTGGTTGCCTTAATCATATAACAATTTTGCTAGTCTTTTTTTTTTTTTTTTTTTTTTTTTCCCCTGAGGTCCTAAAGCTGTTCTGGAGCGAACTGTGGACCCTGTTGTACCCTAGTCTTCAGAGAGTTGGCATAATGCATCAGCTGCTGTCAATTTCCTTAAATGGAGAGGGGGGAAAAAAGGGGGTAGAATGTCAGAAATATAGTTAAAGAAAGAGGAAAAAATTATCATTTGAGTCTGTATAAGGCTAGATGCAAGTTCCTCCAAGACACCTTTCCATTAGTTTTGAGAGATTTTGGATGAGGCTCAAAATAAAAATGTTCTATCCATTTATCTGCTATTCTTGTTTTCTCTTAGGAGTCACCCCTCTATCATATCTAAAGTTGGCATCCTAGAAAATAGGAACATATTGTTCCAAAGTGTTCATCACTTCCCACATTAATTTAAGAGACCCTGCAAAAACACTTTTTTTAGAAGGAAAAAAAATCTAGTCCCTAGAATAACCCTAACAACATTTTAATAGACAATGTAATTAACAGAGGTTTTAAATAGATTTGGGAAAGTAAAACTGTAAGTCAAAAGAGCATTCATTTTAGAAAGAAGCAATAAGAGAACAATATGTGTCTTTGTATTGAGTGGGGGGTTATCAAATCAATTTTTGACATTGTTACTTGACTTTTTATTATTAGCTTGTGACAAAGCAAATCAGTATGGCAGGACAGTGGGGAAAAGAGGGAACTTCTTAGGTGTCTGATCAGAATGCAGAAGATCTGATATTTCTGGAGATGGTTTTCTCTGCGGCTTGTTGAGAGAAGGTAGAGGTGTCAGCCAGAACTCCAGACTCCAAATTGCTTTGAGACATAATGGTCAAAACTTTTTGGATTTCTTTAAAGTGTTCTTGTCCTTGGCTCTGCAGCTTTTCATATTTTTAGCAACTCTTTTCACATTAAGTGCTTAGCCAAATGATGTGCAAATGATTCATATGGGAGCTTTATCACTGTCAGGCAACTGTTTTGATCTGAAGAGCTTAAAATCTCCAGGAAAGTCTCAGAAGCTCACAGGTAAATGGTGAGGCCATATTCAACCCTGATCTAAAAAGGGCAGCTCTGCAGCAGCTCAGCCTCCCTCTGCTACTTGATGGAGTGACATGATGCCAGACAGTGCTGTTGTCCCCTTTTTCCTCTTCTTCACCCTGATAGATAAGTATTGCATTACACTGTGCTCACTGTTTTCACTGTTCCAGTCTGTATAAATATTAGATAAAAATCCACAGTGACTTCCCCAATTACTTATAAAACGTTTTGCAAAATGCCACTTTTACTTTTGTCCTTTGCAGACAGGCTTGGTGCTAGTCAAACTGAAAGAAAAAAAAAAAGTACTGTAATGAGGTGACTAATAAGGCTGTGAGTACTCTGATACTTCTAACAAAGATCTCAAAAAGGCAGTGCTTCCTAGTGGTAAAAGAAGAGGACAGGAACAAAAAGACTGAGTTGTATACCTCTCTCTGCGCATTAAGTTCTCTTGCAAATTGTTACATATCTGAATCTCTTTCCCTAACTATAAAATGACACATCTATCCTTTGTTTGCAAAATACTTTGAGGGGAAAAGCATCAGCAAATGCAAGCTATAAGCTATTAAAACTTTTGTTTTTTACTGAGCTTTACAAATGTTATGTGGTGATTGTTCATTCTGTTTTCAGGCTGGGTATAGAAAGGCTCAGTAACTGTAGAGAGATTGTCCAAAAATATGCAGCGTTTGCGTGGCAAATGTCAAAAGAAACAGAAGCTGATTCTCTGAAGTTTTACTCAGTCGCCTCTAAAATACTGTTTTTGAGAGAGACAGTAGTAATGTGTATTTGTTTATGTCCGTGTATAAGAATATTTTGAATCTTATCAATTACTAGTAATATATTATAAGACTATTTGGTGCCTAATCGATTTATGGCAAACATTATTGATTTCAATGAACTTTTAGCAGGATATACTTGTGTTAATCGTTTGTTCATTCTTTTTATTTGTGGCATTTCTAAGATCTCATAGAAAAAAAAAAGATTGGTCTTACTGTTACAAAAAATGTTTTTATTTTGAACATTTTAACTGAAAAAAGGAAGACTATGTATTTAAACATGCAAATAACTTTTTCAACAGAATGTTAAAAATACTTCATTTCAGCAAGATTAAGTATTTCAGTTTTGTGGAGATTTTCTTTTGGGACAAAAAGAAGCTTTTAAAACAGCAGGGTGTTGCAAAATGTCAGTACATCTGATGTTTTCCCAAAAAAGGAGGCAAAAGTGAAAAATGGGTGAAAAACATTATTCCCTACTAGTTTTCAAGCAACGTTGTTTTCTAGCGTAGTCATGCTGTCGGAGTCTGAATCCCCAGAAACATGATGAATAGCAGTTTGCTTTCACACCACATACGATAGGATATTCACTCCATATGACTCCTTATGATATAAGAAACTACATTAAAGCCCTGAGCAAAATCACAATGCAGCTAGTAAGTGATTTTCTCTTGTCTTCATTGGAGGTGCTAACTGATAACTAGGTGGGAAAGATTGGCTGTTATTCACAAACAAGAATGAGCAGAAAGTTAAGGAAATCAGTAATTACATTTTTTTTCAAAGAAAAAGTACATCCACCTGGTGGAGGCTCTTGCAAAGCACTATGGGAGAGAGGCAAAGCTTTTGGGAGGGTATGCAGCAGGGTTAGGGCTCTGTACCTTCAGGACTCTGCCTCTGCTCCAGCCTCAGGATGCTTTTGGATCCTGAACATTTCTTCCTCAGGAATTCTTAGTGAGGTGAGCACTAGGGGTTGATCTGGGACTTATGTGCATGAAGGAAAATGTGTTGGGTGGATGCAGAGGGCTAGTGGCTTTGGTGGTCAAACCGGGAGTGACAGATTACATATGGTTGTGAATTCAGCAAGGCCGTTGACAGGGTTGGGGGCCAAGGTGAAGTATTGTATGCTTGAGGGGAGGAAGAGTTTTAAAATCTCAGCCTGATTTATTTTTACCATTTTCTATTCTTCATGTTCACCATTTTGGCCAGGATTAGTCCAGCTCCAGTTACTGGCCCAAATGAACCATTATAGCTTCAGTAGGGTTTGAGTAAAACTCTTCAGAATCAGAGCCTCTCTTTGAGAAGGGATTTCTTTTGCTTACTGTGTCACAAGCAGAGGAAGAAATGGGGATGAGCATTTTGTTGCTTGCTTCCTACCAGCTGGATTATTTCTAGTTGGCTGATCACGTCTCCTATACCTAGTGATATAAATGATGGGCTTAGTTAAAATGGCATGTGCTTTTTAATTTATTTTCCTTTTTTTACCAATACATCCCAGCAGATTGCTTTATTTTTCTTAATTGTACCAAAAAGAGCATGAGTGAATGCTTGTGGACTACTGGTCCCTGGAGAACAATCATGCATTTATGCAGACGTGCTCCTTCACCCTCCCTTCCTCTCCCTTTCAATACAGGGCTTACCAGGAGGTACGCTGCTAGCTGTGATTGCTATGCAAGGGATGCTAATGATGGGAGGTCATGGCACATACAGGACAGATGGAGAGACTGGAGGAAATTTGGTCGCTGACAAACAGCGCCATCACTATCGTCGAAATAATGGGATTGATAAAGAAAAGCTAGGAACCTCACTAAGTGCTGTGAGGGCCCAACTGATTCAAAGTGTGTTTGTTTATATGCTAAGGGGCTCAGCCTCGTAAGAGTAGAGCAGCGGGGATTTTCACTTGCCTGTGTGTTGCATTATACACTACCTGTTCAAGCCAAACAGCTCCCTATTGGCTTTTAGCAACATCATTACTAAGCTGAAGCAGGATATAGACCTGCGGGACCTGAGGTGGCTGCACAGCGTCTTTCAGCTGCTACTAAAGTGTCATCAGGACAACCCTGCACAATACAACAGAGGCTAGTGCTGGTGTCCCCACACTTGCTCTGAGTGGCAAATGCTCCTACCCACTACGGGACTATCTATAGTACTACTGTGTCCCGTCCCTGCTCCGTGTCCCCAAAGTGGTGTGAGCAGGCTGCTCTCTCAGGAGGGTTCATTAATGCAAGACAGTGCAGCTCTGTTCAGGCTATTATGCTTATCTTCCTGGAGCTGTTTCTGCTGTGGGTGAGTCGAGTTTCTCTGCCACACTTCTTGGTGCGGCCGGGCCATCCACTTTGGGTTTTGGAGCCTATGATCTAGTTGAAATTTGTTGGATGCTGAGCTTTTCCAGTGGAGTTCGGTAAAAAGATTGTTTTCTTTTTTTATTTTCCCTTTCTAGATCCCTCAATCTCCCCTTCCTTCTTGACACTATCTTCCAAAATGCTTGTGTAAAATAGAAATAAAAATAATGCTGATAAAGCTGGGGGAGAGCTCCTAAACACTATGTCAGATAAGAGTCAGCAAGTTGGAAAATAATTGTTGTCATGTTGTGTTTTAGTAGTAAAGATTTTTGCCTGGGAGCAGGAAATATAAATCCTGTGTGTGTGTGTTTGTTTGGTTTTTATGGTTAGCCTGTTTTACTTAGAAAACAAAGTTTATGATTTAATACTATTTATTTGTGTGTATGCCTGTCAGTTCTGTCTAACGACTTGTGAACTCATTGCCCAGTTTCAACTAAATTAAATGGATTTAAGGTTTAAAAGTAATAATAGAAGACTCCTCCTACTTGCAGGAGTGTCCTAGCTACAGCAAGGTTATTATGTAAAGGTGGTTACCTTCACAGCCACCAGCACCTCCTGCCTCTCCAAGGGAAGGAGAGGGCCAAACACCCACATCTGAGGATGACCTAGTCAGCGATCTCATGCAACGAATTGCCATATCCCGAGGGTGTTCATCTTTTTTCTCTAATCATACACTTAAGTCCAGAAAAAAGACATCCCTGATTCTAGTTTTTCCTATCGGAAAGACCTCAAGACATTCAGGCACTTGTTAAATCTTGAAGTGTTTTTTCTACATGTGACAATAAGGGTTGGAAGTAACTGAGAACAGAGATTTATGTAAGGAGAAGACAACAGAATTGCTCGTTCCTTCTGGGGCCATGCAGTAGTAATGCAACACATTTCCTATGTGCTTTTGGGTAGAGAATGTTCTATATTAGGCTGGATAAACCTTTCTCCCTGTCCTCCCAGCTCCTATTAATTAGCAATTCATGCTTATATCCTGTTCATACATGTGGCAAGAATTAATCCTTTCTTTGCAGGCGTTTCTAAGTGCTCCCTGCACTATCTTCTGCCATTTGCTCCTGCTGGTTCACATACAAGTAAACTTCAAATCAGTAGACTTCAATGATATGGAAACTGTCAAGTTAAAATTATTCTTTAGCTGTGCCATGAGGGAGAGATTGATGTACAACATGCCTCATGAAAGGCTAGTGTTGGCCTTAACTCAGGATAGCTGAGCTTTGTTCTTGCCAGTTATATTGACCCTCCTAGATCCTTAATGGGATCTATGACCTCCAGCCGATGTGGCAAAAGATTACACTTCGTAATTACCCATTGATTTATTCATTTAATTGAAGTTCTTATAGTACTTCACATGCTTCATCTCCTTATATTGTCCTTTCCATCTGGCGTCTGATGTAGCTGCGCCACATGCTTCAGGTCTCTTCATTCTTTCTGCAACATGTTTGTTGATAGCACTTTGATTTGGCTGTTGGCTGTTATCATGAAAATCCACTCTCATTTTAATTACTTTTCGTTTGGGCAGGCCACTTCACCATCATTCAGGCAGCAAAGGCAAACCTTGTATTGTTGGGGTTTTTTGGGGGGAGGGGGCGTGCTCGTGGGGAGTATGCTAATACTCTTTTTCATTGTTCATAGAGCACCTTCTGAAGTTCTTTTCAAGGCATTTAGACAAGGTGCAATAAAACTTAATTCACGTTTTCCCCATCTTGTCCTGATGACCTCTGAACAGAGACGAAAAGTGCCTACCCAGACAACCTGCACAGGGGAACGCGACTGGTTAACTACAGCACTAATGCATTAAAATTATTTCTAAGACAGAGCAGGAGGGAGAAAGAAGAGGATTTTGTAACAAAATCGCTCATGAATGTAGGAGATTGACATTGATCATATAGGGAATACATCATGGTTTATAGACTGGGACTGAAGTGTCCAGAGGTGGACACTTGAGTTAACACTTTAAGCAGGGGCTGTAATTCCTCATCTCTGCAGAGAAGGGCTTCCCATACACGTTCACTAACAGGTTAGATTTGTTATAATGATCTTCACTGGCATGCTGCCTTCCATTCTGCATACTGGGACTTTGGGCATCAGTAAAGCAAGGGACCAGGAACATTCATTAGCATTTAATCTCAGCTGAGGTGCTTTGCCATCCTCTTTGGTTGGCTGATTTCTTAGTTTGACTGGAAGATTAAGGAAAAAAAAATGCCCAAACGCTACAGACATGTGCTACAGACTTCTGTAAATTAAAAAAAGAAAAAGTGGGTAACTATTAAAATGTCATTTCCTAGTCAATGAAATGTCATCTTACAAATTCAAACACATACTAAGGTGGACTTTTCTAAAAAAACTTTGGAAGAAGTATCAAAACAATGAATTGTCTTCAGATAAAAATGAAATGGCACAACAGGAAATGGATGATTTCTCTCTTGCTGGTGGGGATATGGAGAAAGTCAGTTTGAGGAAAAGTAAAACCATTTGATTTCCCTTATTTTCTTTTTTTTTTTTTTTGCTGAAGAAGTTCAGCCTGACCAGAGAGCTAGGCTTCAACTGGATGGACTCAATTTCTTAGTCAAAATCCCTTCATTGCTCATGTACTGCCCTGAAGGAGCTGATGGTTACTTGAAACATTGTCTAGAAAAAGGATCAGTAAGTGGTAAGGCTTGGGAGTTGGAAGCAGTTGGGACACCAGGCTTTGTGCAGTGAATTTACAAGGCTGATATCCGTGGAAGAAAAGCTGCTGCTCTGGGTTGCCTGTCTCACTGAGTCCGGAACATATCTGGAGAGACTAACAGGTTAACCTGGCTGGCTAAGGTAAATGCTTATAGTTGAGGTGTGTGAACACCGCCCTCAGTATATTGACTGTGACAGGCTGGCATATGGTGTAAGGACATCTCCCATGACTTTCAACACTGTACTCTCCAGAAAAGGCCCTTAATAGGACTTGCTTTGCTGTTTTATACTACTGGCATGTTTAAATCTACTCTTGGATACGTTGGTGTATCATTGCTAGCATGGCTCATGGAGAATGCTGCAAGCACCAGGGCTAGAAATGAAAGGGTTTTATCTCTCTCACTCTTTAGCTGGCATGCTGCCTGCCTTTGACAACCAGCAAAGCAGGGACATCCTCCCCAGCAGCTCAGATCTAAATCCCAGATATTCAGATTGATTTCCAGCACAGCCTGTGCTGTGTATAAATCCTGGATCAAACAGGCTAATCACTGTTAATCACTGCTAATCAGCATGATGGGGCCTGTAGACCTTTGCAGTCCTACTTACTGGCTAGAGGGGACAAACTGCCAGTAGGTGCTAAATCATTAATGGCTGCTGTTGAATTTAAATAGCTGGTGGTGCTGAATTTAAGTGACTAGTGCTGCAGTCATACGCTGCTATAGAATGACATTTTCCAGAACTACAGCATCGCTGTATATTTTTCCCAGCATGGCTATGATTCAAGATGAGCAAGTATTAATCTGCCTTAGCACAGGAGAAAACTGAGTGAAAGAATTCATTTCAAATACCATGGTGGTTGCTGTACTGCTTTTTCCCCTCCCTCCCCCACACCCCACAACTCCATCAGAGGTTATACTACTGCAGTCTGGCACTTAGCTGTCCTTTAACTAGAGAAGTTGAGTCTAACACTGGATCTTAAGGCTCATTATTTGTCCTCATTGTTTACCATATGGTTTACTGTTGGATGGCTGTGGAATTTGGGGCACTTCTTGAGTTACACCGTAAATGCATTCACAATGCACAGGTTTGATTGTCTTACCTTTTTGTCTTTTTTTCTTTCCTTTCTTTTTAATTTACAAATTGCATTTCAAAATAGCCATGAAATGTGGCAGGTTGCACATCTGGAGAGAGTTACGGCCCTTTTCTGGTAGTTAATGTACCCTGAGCTTTTGGCTTTGGTGCCTCATAATGCCACATGAGGCATGCAGTAACTGCCCAGAAACACATTTGTTAGCTGTCATGTCATTGCTTAATTATAATCTTACTTCTCTTTTAGTGCATCATGCATAAGTTTGCTAAATGTTCTATGTGACTCCAAACCTGATTTATTGCCTCAAAGATGCCTTAGAGAATTCTGGTGGAATAAAAGAGCTCCCTTTAATGTGCTTTCCTATCTGCAGAGCTCCAATTTAGTGTAACTTTGTTAATCTTTGAATCAGTAAACAATATTGCATGCAATGAGCAGCTTTAATTTAAGCAGATTGCTTACTTATGTACTTGTTCTCAGGTGTGTTGTGAAAATTAGTTTTTCTTTCTTTGCTGGATCATATCAAGAGGTGAAAACATAGTGTAGTGGGTGTGCTGATAGATTCTCCACCAGTGTAATTCAGGACAGTTTTGTTGAAGCCCTGACAGTACTGCTGATTTATACCAGCCAAGGATCAGATTTTCATGCTATTGGTGATGGGAAGTTATTAAAAATCCATTCTGAGGCAACACCTTTCTTCCTGAAAGTTCCCATGCTAAAGGCAAAGGAGAGAGAAGAGGCTGCATGAGGAAGTTGTCTTGGAGGTGTGTGCTAGCTGTGTTCTTCTCAATAAATTACTTTCCCTCAATAGCAGCAGCTTCAAGATGCCAAAAGTGCTTTTTCTCTGAAATGAGATTTACTGAGTGTACATGAGACTAGAATCTGTGAGCATTTGACAGCTGCTGAGCTATTGCTCTCTGTGAACAAATTGACCTGGGGCGAAGTAGCTTCGTAGCATTTGGGATGTGACTTTTTCTCCTCTACGATGCAAAAGGTGTTTACCTGCTGCTTCCAAGTAAAGATCATGCAGCTTCCCAATACCTAACCAAATATTTGAAGGACCACTGGAAGAAGCCGTTAGCCCTTTTCAAAACGCTGAAGACTGGTAGGTGTCGTGAAGTTACTTCGAGTGTTTATTGTACAGTCTTGCTAAGTGGAGTTTTTCCTGTGTTGTTGCTACCTGAAGCCTGTATCTTCTTACTTTCTTGTTTAGGTGATTTAAAGCACATAAATGGGTATTAGTCCTGGAACTTGCCCAAAGACCACTGGGAGCCATGAAATAAACTTCTCGGGGCGGGGGGGGCAAAAAACTCATAACTTCTTGGTAGAAGACAATATTTTTAAAAATTTTAAGGACCAGGAGAAATTGTAGAAAGAGAAATAGGTGGTTTTATAGAAGTTATCATCTGCAAAGTTCCAGGCCAGTGTTTTGATTAGAAGATACTTAGGAACTGGTTATGGAAAAAACAACAGAAATGAGAATTAGTTTCTTGGATGACTCACAGCATAGACAAAATGTGTCAAAGTTGTAGAGGTCCCACCATAGTTGCTGCTTTGATCAGACTGTTCTGAAGTTCCTAGGTTGGAGAGTAGCAAAGGCTAGAAGGGAAGGAAGTCTCACTTGTTTATGCCAGACTTCTTATTGTGTCTCAATATATCCTTTTTATTTATTTTTTCTTGTTTTTGACTCCTTCCTAAGCAGGCTACAACAAGAAGCTCAAGCACTGAAGAGAGAACGCAATGCCATTCTTGGTGTGTGGATTCAAGCACAGGGTTTCTATTTCTGTAATCATTTCTGTAACCATTCTATGAAGGCAGATGAGACAGATGAAAGCAGATGAGACAGTATTTATAGCCAAGACAGCTGTGAAGTGGGATTTGTATCCCACACCCTTCAAGTACCCATGAAACTGGATAGCCATGAAAATCTCTTGGGATTAGTGTGAAAGAAATCATGAGTCAGTAGTTCCTACTGGAGCAGAATGGATAAGTGAGGAAATAAAACTAGATCAAGTTTGGAGGCTGGGTTGGATGAATGCAGACCATAAAAGAAGAGAGCAAGATGTCTTGCATGCTACAAAAGGGAAGCCAGCAAAGAGCCTTAGCAGTAGTAGGAGCACTGGCAAACCAAGAAAATTCCTTTGACTATGAATGAAACTTTGCTTGTTTTTAAATCAGTAAGTTTTTATAATAGCTCCATTAAGCCAAAAGTTTATCCTACATCTCTTATGGCTATCAACAAACCTAATAAGAGCTAGTGGGAATAATGAAAGTCAAAAGTGAGCTTTTAAATATTTGAATACAAGATAACAGTGAGGAAGAAGCCAGATATTGCAGTTGCTTACAACTAAGTTCGAAAACTCAAGATTATGATTGCACAGGCTCTTTTTGGAGGAGAGATCAAATGTCTTAAAAATACTTTTATGCACATAACATAAGGTTATAAAGCTCCTTTTTCTTTTTTCTCCCCCCTTTCTTCATGGTTGCTTACTGCAGGCATTTCCCTTTTTATACTTCATAGTATAAAACTTGGTGCAACTGCATTGTTGTTAACCTTAGCAAAAGATAAAGCAGGCAAGATTTGCATAACTACAGTTGCTTATCTTTCTTTGTACTATTTTCTCACCATGCCCAGCAAGCATGGCTGGAATTCATCATTTATAGTTATTTTATATAATCCATGAAACCCAGAAATTTCACTAGGGGAGGAAGCAGACGAAGTCAGTTATTCTGTATTGTTTGCAACTGAATTGCTCAAAGATAAATACTGTGAATAGCTTGCAATTTTTTTAATGAATTATCCAAATGATGCCCTTTATCTTGGTAATTATCATATTCAGTTTCAGTGTCTTGAACTAAGGAGTGAAATCCCATTTAATTATTTAAGGATGACCTATCTCTGCAGATTAGCTGACTTAAATTTTAGGGCAGCTGAGGACATCAGCACTTCTGTGTAAGCCCTCATCTTTTAAAGTCACAATTTGATTCTCTGTCTTTTCAAGCTGTTATGAGTAGATATGGGTAATTATGAAGAGGGAATACAAAATGACTTCTGTAGTATGTCAGCTAATGAAGTCAGCCCTTGACTGAGAGACAGACTTTTGATGCTGAATCCCATGTGCCTGAATTGTGCGTAGGCCCCCAGAGGTTCCAGCTGTTTCAGCAAATCTTCAGTTTGGGAAGCAAAAATTTGTACTTATGGGCTCATCTTTATAGAAGTGTGCTCTGTTTATAACAGTTTTGAAGACCCACCATGAATATTTATAACAGGGGAAGCAAATTAAGGTCAAAAAGATTTTGGCACTCTAAATCCCAGTGTTTGAGCATGCTGAAGACCCTTGATTCGCATGACTGGGATGAGGAGTTCTGTTTAAATTGTTAGCATAGTGTCACCTATATAAATTAACTCAACTTAAGGCACTAGAATTATTTTGGTAGCAAAACAAAGTTCATTGGGTACAAAGAATGCTGATGAGAGTAAATATTGTCTGTGTAGCTAGGGAATGCCAGGATTTGATTTTTGTGGTTAAAATACATTACTGCTTTAAAATCTATTATTTTTGAGATCAGTGTGAGACCAAAGAGAAGATGAGTCTCACATTTAGTCTTTGTTGTGCTTTGAGGTAGCTGGACATTTAGGGATATGGTGAAATTTGAATCTGACCTTACTGCAAAAGACGATCCACTGCTCTGCTTTAAGTCTAACCTTAATAGAAAGAATTCTTTTATTTACAGTTTAAGTCCAAAAAACAACATTAGGTCATTTGTACTAACTGATGATGAACTACTCAGACATCTGAACGGCAAATTTTTCTACTGGAAATCTTAAACTTAGATTTCAGTGTCTGTATTGAAAGAAGGTCAAGTTTTTCTGCAGACAGAATGTTTCAGTGAAGGAATGAGCATGGCATAGTCTGTGTTGTTCAGGAGGTCTCCCGTTAGTCCAAAAATTTGCATCCCCTATTAATCTCTGATCAGTGTGTTTTAGTGAGATCAGTTTGGATCCTTGCTGTCCATAAAGAAAAGGTCGTGGGAGCTCATTTCTAATACACTTGGATTTTGGAATATGGGAGAAAGGTAAAGAGTGACTTTGGTGGGACACAGTTTCTACTCCTTGAAGAACTGTATTGAGGAATTCTTTTCTGGATGATTTTGATGCGGCATGTTGGAGCGTTCACTGTTAGTTATGTAAATCTGAAGCTGAGGCTCACGTGAGCAAATATACAATAAATTCAGCCATTTAATGAAGCGGAACAAGATATTCCCCGGATGGAGTACTCTGTCTGATTCTCATTTGGAAGAGAGAGGAAATTTTTTTTACATTTACGGAATGGTCAGCCCCTGCTGACAGCTGAAATAAGAGAATTAAAACCAAGCCACACAAATATATTTTGTTCCTTTCTCCCCTAAAAGGAAGCATGTGTTTTGGGGAGGATTTTTTTGGGAGGGTGGCAGGGAGGGAGAGGAAAGAGAGAAGACAAAGAGACATCACTGGCAAGTAAAATTTGCTTTTCTTCTAAAATAAGCCTATGAGTTATTTACATCACCTCTTGAGTTGGGACACTAACAATATAGACGTCTCTAGTACTCCACACAGGAATACATTCGACACTTGCTGCTTGGAGATCATTCTATTTATTGACCATCTCTTTAGGGGTATGTTGGATTTCTTTATTTAAACAAGAAAAGTGTTTTGACAGTGAGATACTTTTAGATTTAAGAAGCTTTTTAATCCCTTTTCTTGTCAGCATGAGAACAGAGCCAAAACTACAACAGCTCAGTATAGTCTCTGAGTTTTGATGGGGGGACCTTGCAATGCTAGTTGGAATGTAATGAAGTTTGCCTGGGAAAGGATGAATTAATCCCGTCCCGTGAGGGACCATTGGAAAAAACAAGTCTAGCCATGTAAGCGAGTTTTAAATAAATGGGTACATTTGCCAGTCTCTGAACACAGGATTCATTTTTTTGCCTGCTTGATATGTATGGTATCTAAAAAAACATGAGCTTATAAAAATGTAAGAAATATACAGGAAAATCGTCACTGGATCATAATTCACCTTGACATATGTGATGGGGAATTCATATGGATAGGTGAAACCTTTGAGGGCATGAACCATAGTTATTAAACCAAGCCTTTCTATGAATTAAGATTTCATGAGATTGAGCTTGCAAAGTGCAGCCTTTCTATTCAGGATGGCTGTGGGGAAGGAGCTGAAGGCATTCTGTGAACATTCATGTGGATCTGAGATGACTCATCCATTCAGCCAGACTTACTTGTGTCCTTTTGCTTGCTCTGTTCTGAGTATGCCCACAAACTGAATTTTGTTGGCTAGTACTTGGACAGGGTTTTCTCATTTTCCGTTGTTGTTCCAGAATGTCTCCTAAACACACATGTACAGGTGTGCTAATATCAGAATGGAAGTTTTGTCATCAGTATTGTCCTTTCTTGACTGTCAAGTTGCTGTTCCTCTGCAGTAAGAAAAGGATCTAAGCAGAAACAATAGGACTTTTTTTTTTAAATGACCTGCTGCACCTTTGAGACAAAACAAGTTATTGGAATGAACCTGCCTACAAAAACAAAGGCTGATTATTATTCATCTAGAGAAGTTCTGGATGAAACAGATGTTTGCAGAGATTTGCAAATGATTTCATGGGAGACTTGCACCTTATTTGAGCATAGAAGCTTGGTTCTGAGAAAACTTCCTCTGTGACCCAAATGCCTGTTTCATTGTATCTTGGATAAATTTGTTCTACAGTTTCATGCCCCAAGTCTTTATCTAATTGTTATAAGCCATAGAAGTGGAATCAGTTAGCTACAGCTCAGATTTCTGAGCATTAGCATTTTGCTGTGTGGTTTGTTAATATAGGAAGTTTGTTCTTTGCAGTACTCTTCTACAGATGATTTAAAGATGATCCCTTAGTTTTGAAGGGTTCATTTTGCTATTGCAATGTACAGTGTTCTTTCTGGTTTTCCTAGTGTATGATTTTGGGATGGGAAAAGGAATAATGCTTTCTTGAACTTCTGTCCCTAAACCAAACTTTCTCAATGTACAAGAAATTATTCACCCTGTATCCAGAATTCATTGTTTTTGTAATTGGTTGTAATGGATAATATGGAAGGGGTAGGGAAATGGAACCATGACCATTACTTGCAGAGGGTTAAAAGACATTCAGCTGAAGCTTAGCCCACTGAAAATTGGGTGTCTAGCCTGATTTAGCTTATAAACATTGCCTGTTTTCTTTGGAGAACAATTAGTACATCCAGAAGATGGTTCATTTGTCTACTATGGGTCTTTAGCAGGAGAGAATATCCAGAGGATTAGTTTAAGTAGACATCTAAATTTTAGATGGCTAAAGATAAATAAGTTTCAGAAGTGTATTCCCTAATTGGACTTCCAATGGCTTTTTGTAGTCTGTATTCAATCAACTATTTCTAAACTCTGCTCTGTTCTTCCCCCCTGCCCCCTCTCCTATTTGGGATAAAAATTCAGTGACCAACTGGGGTGTTACATTGTTTTCACTCATCTTAGTCCACTACTGCTTACATAAACAGTCCTTTGCTGATGTACTTTGGAGCTCCAGTGGTTACGTTGATTTATATCAGCTATGAATCTGGCCCAGCAGCTGTGACCCAACTATTGATAAAAACTAGAAACTCAATTAATGCAAAGAAATGGATTTTTTTTTAAATAAATTTCAAATTGAAGGGTGGTCCACAGAGTCATTCTTTGACTCCAAGTTGTAATCATATTCGTGTTGTTCAGATGAAATACTATACCTAGGGCTGCAATGCATCATGAAAACAGTACTGTGTTGGATACAAATACAATCTGCAGTTGTATAGGACTCTTTATTTCACTGTTGTCTATCAAAATTTCTATTACTGGTTCAGTCATTCATTAACAAAAATACAAAGCACACGTTCTGAGTTCTGTTCAGGACCATCCATTATACCAGTCTTGGAAAGAAGAATAGACACTTTCCTTTAAATGGACAGCAATTTATTTATTTATTTATTTATTTATTTATTTTGTAGGTGGGTTTTTCATTCTTCTGTTTGAACTGGAAAGAAACACCTTGACTCATCTTCAAATGATATGTCCATGATGTGGGATATGGAATGACTCTCCTTTGTAAAGGAGATGCAGTGATTTCAAAGCTGCACTCAGATTCAGCATTTGCAAATTTCCTTTCCTATAAACTGTGGTCCCAACCTAACAGTTTTTGAGAGAAATGGAAAGGCTGCTGTACTATCCCAAAATAGCAAAGAAATCTGGATAAAAAAGCCTCTCAATGCAACTTCAGTTTTCTCTGGTAAAATTCAGATCCTGCAGATAATTCTATTTGTCTTTAAGCATCATGGTATTGGAGAGATCGCAGAGGAAGATGTCCTGTCCTATCAGTGGCTGTTCTTGGCAGACAATGACACATTAGGATAATTCTTGAGAAACAGAAAGAATTTTTCTTGTTATTCTTAGAACCTGTCTATAGAGATGTCTATTGTTACTATTAATTATTGTTAATATTGTTTGTAGGAGATTCTGATTGAACCATTATCATTTGAGGGGGGAAAACTATCCAAGACCTTTATCTACAAAGGCTAGTTAGCACCTAAATCCCTAAATATGTGGAAACATTCCTCCTTAAAAGTATGAAAAAAGAATGAAACATCCAATTACAGCAAAGATAAATGGAAAAGAAAGCATGTTACATTGCTTAGCTTTCTACTGTCTTGAACTTTTACCAAATATCATGACATACCTTTCAAAAAAGGAAGCATCTGTAAGAGGTTTATGTAGAACTATTATGGCTGGAGATTAGGCACGGTCATGCCTAATTCAAGACATTAACAGGCTCTTTATTTAAAAGCTAGGCATAGGGACTGACTGTAAAAGCACCCAGGGTTCTTGTTGGTTTTTTTTTGTTGGGGGGGGGGGGGAAGGGAGGGAACTTCAAAACTCTAGAAACTTGTTCCTCAAAAACTTCTAGAGGGTTCTTTATCCACTTTGGAAAAGGCTGCTTCTCAGAAAAGGCCACTTCTCAGATCATTTGTGGAGCTGGAACTTAAAACTGGGTCTCTCCTCTGAGCCAGATTCATGGATTTGACAGAACTTGTCCCTGAAACAATAATAAAAAATTTGGTCATCTGGGGGAAGGATTTTTTGTATGTCTAAAGGACAAGAACATGAATTAGTATCTTAATAGCTAGACTATAGGTTTTTTATTTTTATTCCTTGTTCATGCAATACTTTCTAATGTAAACTAGAGTTTTAACAGGACAGGCAGAGTGTGGGAAGGTCAACTTTTTTGTTGTTGTCAAAATTCACGTATTTTTAATTTAATTGATGAAGTGATATGTTTTGATAGCTGAAGTCTAGTTTAAAAACATTTTGACCAGCCATTTGAGAAGCCAGAGAGACTGGGACAGAAAAGTAAAGAAAACTATTTCACAGGAAGGTAGACTGAGAGAAGAAATAGAAATAATAAGAAAACAAATTTCCTATGGTTGTAGTCCTGTCCCTATTAAAAATGACAATGCACCATTGTGAATGGAATGGCTTACCACATTAATATTGTATTTTGAGCTCTGCTAGAAGCCTTTTAATGCTGTATTAAAATAAATGTATGGGGATTCTAAATCAGCTATACAAATCTCTATTTCATATGCTTGACCCTAATGTCACAGAACGCGGCAGGAGCACTAAATTTATATGCTTACTAGCTGTTAGCAACACCATCACTTGCATTTGTGTCTGTCTTACAGTTTGGTGTGTCTTATTGTTTATGATCCCTGCTCTGCATTGCTATCCCATAATTCTTCCCATCAATAATAATCACAGACGTGTGCTTGCTTAGAAATATGGAGAATGAATATGCTTTACTCCAACCTAAGGGAACCTTCATAAATAAGCACCTATGAGGAAAATAATAAACCTGTTCATAATATATGTTTTTGCTAACCACTCATACATTTAATGGTATGTCTTCTGTAACACCAAGTGAGGAAGCAAAAGTTCATGGGAATTCTTGTCTGGCAGCGACAGTGCTAATACATACTCTACACCCTTTCTTTCCCATAAATGTTTTCCCATAAATAACGAGACAAAACTGAATTTAGTGCAGTAAGTATTTTTTTTTCTTTCTTTCTTTTTTTCTTTTTTTTTTTTTTATTGTATAGCATAACTTAGACAGGATTTGTGGTCAGCCAAGCACCCTACTCTGCCATTTTCTTGCTCTTACAATGCAGCTGGGGGGAAAAACAATCTATTACACTTCATTAATCCTTTTAATATCCATTGTCTGCATTATTTGCTCTTCACTTTGCAATTACAATTAATATTTAACTTCCACTATGCAAAGTCCACTTATCTGTGTTAAATTCTATTTGCTAGGCTTCAGTGTCAAAGTGCTGCCGGGACAGCATTTGGAACCCAATTTCTCTTCTTACGCTAATGTTTAGGCAAATTTGTGATTCATAGTTTCTTATTCCTTCATCTAAGTAATTGATAGAGAACAAGAAGGATCTCCCCTATCTTGTTTGCTTCTTTCATAAACCATTACCCCTCGCAATTTGATTTCCAATTTCTAACCAATTTTTTACTCAGCTTGCTGCTTCTCTTTGCTGCTTAATTCTATTGGTACAATTGACTGCAGGCAGTTTTTTGGGTTTTTTTTTCTTCTGTTATACGCTTGGTTGTAACTATCTGAAGTATAGTAGTTCTAAACCTTAATGCAGTTTTGAAGACATTATTGTACATGTGAATTGTCTCTTAATATGTATTAATGATACTATTTAACATTTTGTTTTTAAGTTTGACCCTAAGCACAGTAGGGTGGTGTCTTATGATGTGAAATCTCCAGTGGCATATCAAGTACCAGACTCAATTTAGGGTGGTATGCTTAGCTAGGATCTTCACCTTGCCATTCAGACAGGACTTTATCATATGTCAGATCTATGCCACTGAAATACTCCTGCAGTCACTGGTACTCTTTCTATTCACTTCAGAGAGAATACTTTATAAATGGTGATTTCAGCTCTATGAAAATTTATATTCATTTCTTATACTCAGTCACTCATGGACTATTTGTCTACAGAGTTTATGGATGGTCATAATATAGCTGAGCAAAGACTTAACCCTGGACATAAGAGAGATTCTGGTTGAATGAAGAAAATTCTCATTCAGACTGTCCTAGTCTCGCCAAGATGCTTCAATCTTTTAAGTTCAATGATTTCCAAATGAATTATTTGACCTCCTCGTAAGTGTCTCACAGTTCAGTTCCAGTCCTGTTCTGGTTTTGAAATGAAACAATAAGACTGAGAAATCTGGACAGGGCATACTTATTTTAGTTTGCATGAAACACCTTCTTAGGGTGAAAACAATGCTTTCAACTTTACGAAAATGCCAGGGTAGTATGAAAGGGGGGAAAAATATCTCTTTACCATCTGCTAATTCTGGATCATGCCTTACTCCTAAAAGCTTATGATTTTAAGAAAGTTGACTTTTTTCTATGCCAGGAAAAATGGGGATTTGGATGGAAGAGGAATCACTAGATGGGACTGTAATATTAATTCTGCTTCATCATGGATGCATATGGAACAAAATTAGAGGTTATGACAAAATGGTTGTAGACAAGTGTTTGAAGATGAGAAACAGGAACATTCTGGAGGAAAAAGCCTGGAACCTGATTCCAATGAAATCAATAGCAGCTTCAGTGGTGCATCATGAGATCTGAAAAAGATGGTTTTTTTTTAATTAAAAAAAAAAAAGGCAAGAGTTGGGAGTAGCTTTTAACTACTCTTTAATTATTTTTAAGCTATCTGGAAGCAGAAAAAGGGGCTTGTGTTGCCTAGAATAGCTGGGTAATAAAAGGAAGTAGGTGTCTCTAATTCTGTCATCATAAAGACAATAATGAGTGAAGCAAGAAAGCACAGCCCAGAGCGAACTGGAGCTGCTGTTTGCAGAGGCAGCCCAGTGCTGGGGCTGTCCAGAGTTCTGAGACTGACCCAAGAATCTACTTCTCAGAGTAATCCAGTCCTTCAAATTAAAAAGAGGAGGAAACTGGGTTATTAAAAACCAAGCTTTGCAAAGTCAGCTCCAGCCTGCTGTCTCAAGTTTTTCTTTTGTCAGCAGAAGCTGTTGAGAGGCAGCTTGGTAGCCCACCTGTGTTTCTTCTTCACATTATTAAATACCAACCCTGAGACAAACTAAGTGGAAGTGAGAAAACAGGTTAGAAATGATGAAATAAATCTTAAAGGATGAATTCTCACAAGGAACAAGACACACTGGGAGCAGGATATGTTAAACAACCTTGTTGTACAGTAACATCTCTCCTGTGGCTGGTCTAGGTGTGGTTATGCTTCAAGTTTTTCAAGTAATAATTGGCTTGACAATGCTTTACTTAAAGCAAAGAGGCCCTCTAGACAGGCATGCTCTTATACTGGTAGAAAGCTGCTTCTACTAGTGTAGTGTTTCTCTTTAAATACAAGAGAATAAGCTCTACTGGAATCTTCTTCCTCTGTAACTATGGAAATATGTCTTCGTTTGTGTTTTACTGATTTAAGTGCATTGTCTTGGAAATCAATCAAACTTTACCAAAACAATATGTTTCCTAAATTGTCAGTCTCTTTCATTCATATGATTAGATCTTCAGCTGTTGTAGATTAGGGAATTATGCTATTCTTCGCACCAACCATTTGTTTCTGGACTTTGCATTATCAAAATTTATATGGTGTACTACTTCTTTCAAGAGTACTAGGTATAAGGGGCTTGCACTTCCTCAATAGGTGCTCTAGTGTGAAGCTTTGGTTTGCCTGAGCTCTATTTCCATCTATCAGAATTTGTTCCCCAGGTGGCGCTTGTATTAGCACTAGTAAACAGCCATATGCTGAACAAGGACTTGGAAATCAAGGCACGTAATTAAATGGAATTTGCAGTGTAGGACCCCTAACTTCTTTTTATTTTTTTGTTTAGTGGCACAGGCCAAACATGATGAATATTATTTTTATGGGCTGCTTTTTTTTGCCTTTTTTCTTGATTTGTTTCAAATGTAACACAAGTAACACTCTTAAGACCACAGGTTGAAAACCACTGCTACACAGAAAATGTAGATCCTCTATGTTCTTTCCTGGGGCATAAACAGGGGAAGTCAAGGTGGACTTTGTACTTGAGCTGTTTTTTTTGTTGGTTTTTTTTTTGGAGGGGGGGGTTAGTTTTTTTTTTTTTTTGTGCAAAAGCTGCATTTCTTAGTAAAGTATCACACTGTACAGACTTTTCAGCTGAATTCTGTGTGTTTCAGAAACTTGTATTTTAATCAAAGAGTTGTAGAATTGCTTAGGAAGGGTTTGGCATGCCTAGAAGAAGAAAGGATGCCACTTTCAATGTGCTCTGCTCCTGCACCTTCTTTGTGTAGCATATCATTAGTTTAAATTCTTACCCAGGATCAAGGGGATAGTTTCCATTGTGCAGCCTGAGGAACTTCTCCAGACTTGTGTTCAGGCTTACCAACAAAAAAGATGAGCCGGCTGAGTAGGTTTGCTAGATCACTCGCGTGGTGGGTTTTTGAGCCTTTGCACACCAGTCTGCAAGCGGAGTGCTTCCTCCTCTGCAATTCCATCATGGAAATGTAACCCCAGTTCTTGTCTCAATGCATCTGAGACATGCATTACTACTTGCAAATCCAGGCTAATCAGGATGCAAATTGGGTACTACAGCCCAGTAAAACCTCAGCCCACATTCATATGAACAACAATTCTGACAGAAATAATGATCTTAAACTAAAGTTCTGCTCTCCTGTGTGCCTGTGAAAATCTAGAAGGCAATGGATTTATTCTGGCTCCCTGAGAGTAGAATTTGGTCATGGTCTCATTACTGTATTTTTCTTTGCAATTACTGTTTTAAGCAGAGGTATAGAAATGTGCTCTTGCACTCAAAATAAAGATAGTGGGTTCAGTATTTACCACATTTTCTGATATGTTGATATTTCCAATAGGTACCTTTAATAGGAAGCTGTAAGAAATCCCAGTGTGAGAATTGCTCTTCCTGTAGGTAGCACATGGAAGGTGTACCAAGACAGCAGTCAGGTGAATAAAGCATGAGGGGGGAGGTCACTTTTTAGCTTTTGACTTTCCTACTGACTACTTGTGTAATCTGCGGCAAGTCACTTCTGGCCTCCATTCCCTTTCCAGCTGTAGCTTGAGTTTACTGCCACATATGTTGTACAGGATTTTCCCCTCATTACTTGTGGTAACACATGGTGAGAGGAGCCTTACCCCCAATCTGGAGCTCAGCATTTAACTAATAAATGTGACTCACTGAAAACTCCTCATCAGGCCAGAGCTCTGAATATTATGACTCAGGGGAGCAAAGAGAAGAGCAAGAATATTTTGGCTGTGGCCCATTTCTAGCAGTTATGTTTTTGTTCCTCCTGCCCCTCAAGGACTTGTATGTTTGCCAGTCTCTCTGCATTGTGCCAGCAGTATGGGGGATGGCTTGGCCCACCAGCTGCTCCTGAAGTGTATTGCTCTACATCCTGTGCTGTTGATGCTCATCTTAGAGACTACAAACAGCAGAAATAAGAGCATCAGACAACTTAGTTGCAGTCAGGCTCCTTCGTCAGAAGAGTACTCTGCTTAGCCTTCATCTGTGTCTGCTTGCTGCTGCCCATGAGAGCATCAGTGGTAAGGGAAAAGCACAGCTGTATCCATCAAATTCCTCTGCTGCCATTAGTCAGTGAAAAGGTGACGGTGGGAGGCGACATTGAAAATTCATCCTGAGGGTCTCCTTGCAGCCCTACCTTAATTGCCTCCTTCAGCTCAAAGCAGCATTCCTTCCTTCCTTGCTGTGCAGGAGAATCTCTTACACTGCATTATTTAGTACCTCAGGAGTGGGCGTTGTGACTTGAAATGCTCTGAAGCCTCCAAGATGACTTCTCCTTGGATTATTTGAGGGAAACAGTAACTTCTCTGTAGTTCTGAGCAACCAGGTTGTAAGTTAGGGACAGATTTTTGGTGAAGGGGGGGAGGAGTGCAAATTCAGGGTTTGTTAAAAGTTATGGCAACTGTAGACACAGAACACCCCCATTTTATCTATACAGCCAATTCAGCTTAATGAACAGCAAAAGAAAATCCTCCTCCTCTCTGCCTGACTGTGATTCACCCCCTCCTGGGTAGTCCCAGTAGGCTTGTGTAAGCAACTCCTCCTTGTCTGTTCAGTTCTTGTTTTAATCTGTTGAAATTATCAGCTAAGGTATTAATTAGTGCCAGTGTTGCTTCAGACAGAGGCGGGAGGCTATGTAACTCACTAGGCATACCCTAACAGCCTGTCTTTGCACCTTGCTGCCATTATGAGCAGGCATGGGTAAGGCAATGACTTTTATTTGGAGATTTATCCCCAAAAATCCATGCCACACTTGACCGAGACCTGTGCACCAGTGGGACATGGTTTTGTCTCAGCGAGAGACCAGGCAGACAAAGAAGGAACACCAGAGGAGAGATGAAATCACAGGATAATCCTCTCATTGCATGTCATCAGGGGAGCTGGAAACAAGTGCTTGGGCTCAAGGTCAAGTCAAGTGTCCAGGCAGCTTGTCTTCATGCTATTTCCATCCTATTAAGAGTTCTGGTTAAACCCTGAGACCTGCAAGGCAGACCAAGAAAATCTTCCTACCTACCGGAGGAGCCTCCTATGGAGTATCAGCTTCTTTGGGGGTAGATATCAGTTCAGGTGTCAAGAGGTTATTCAGACCTCTTCTTTAGAAAGACTTGGCTGGAAATGTAATGAATTTCTTGTTAGTTTTCATTGGCTTCCAATTTTTTGCTGAGTTAGCAATCCAATGAAATATCCAATGGGAATAGTACTGATGGGGAAAAATTAAGCTTGGAAAACAAAAATATTTTTCTTTTGTTTTTAAAGTGTGAACACTTCTGAAGATCCTTGTTTCATTTGGTATTAAATTGGAAAGTGTGATTTGTATCACTGATTCCTGAACATAATTAGAAAAAAGGTATTCAGCTTTATGTGTTGTGAGCTTAATAGCTATGAAGGCTATGGAGGACCCTCTTTTACCCCTCCTGGGAAACCTGCATGCTCGATCACCTCCCTGAAATGCCTGTACACCAATGCACGCAGCTTGGGGAACAAACAGGAAGAACTAGAGATATCTGTGCGGTCGCAGGGCCATGATCTCATTGCCATTACAGAGACATGGTGGGATAGCTCGCATGACTGGAGTGCTGTCATGGATGGCTACGTGCTTTTTAGGAAAGACAGGCCAGGAAAGCGAGGTGGTGGAGTTGCTCTTTATGTGAGAGAGCAACTGGAATGTATTGAGCTGTGCCTAGGGGTGGATGAAGAGTGAGTCGAGAGCTTATGGGTAAGGATCAAAGGGCAGGCTAATAGAGGTGACACTGTTGTGGGTGTTTACTACAGGCCACCTGATCAGGAAGAGGAAGTCGATGAGGCCTTCTACAGACAGCTGGAAGTAGCCTCACGATCCCAGGCCCTGGTTCTCATGGGGGACTTCAACCACCCCGATATCTGCTGGAAAGACAACACAGCTAGGCACAAACAGTCCTGGAGATTCCTGCAGAGCATTGGTGACAACTTCTTGACCCAGGTGGTGGAGGAGCCAACAAGGAGAGGTGTGCTGCTGGACCTCGTACTAACAAACAAAGAAGGACTGGTGGAAGATGTGAAGGTTGGGGGCTGCCTTGGCTGCAGTGACCATGAGATGGTGGAGTTCAGGATCCTGCGAGGAGGCAGCAGGGCACCAAGTAGGATCGCAACCCTGGACTTCAGGAGAGCAAACTTTGTCCTCTTCAGGGACCTACTTGGAGGAATCCCATGGGTGAGGGCCCTGGAAGGAAGGAGTGTTCAAGAGAGTTGGTTAATATTCAAACATCACTTCCTCCAGGCTCAAGAGCGGTGCATCCCTATGAGTAGGAAGTCAAGCAAAGGAGGTAGGAGACCTGCATGGATGAGCAAGGAGCTCCTGGCAAAACTCAACCAGAAGAAGGAAGTCTACAGAAAGTGGAAAGGGGGACAGGCCACTTGGGAGGAATATAGGAATGTTGTCAGAGTATGCAGGGATGCGACGAGGAAGGCTAAGGCCCGTTTGGAATTAAATCTGGCTAGAGATGTCAAGGACAACAAGAAGGGCTTCTTCAAATACATCAGCAGCAAGAGGAAGACTAGGGAAAATGTGGGCCCTTTGCTGAATGGGGTGGGTGCCCTGGTGACGAAGGATGCAGAGAAGGCAGAGTTACTGAATGCCTTCTTTGCTTCAGTCTTTACTGGTCAGGCCAGCCCTCAGGAACCCCAGACCCTGGAGGCAAGAGAGAAAGTCTGGAGAGAGGAAGACTTTCCCTTGGTGGAGGAGGAGTGGGTTAGAGATCATTTAAGCAAACTTGACACCCACAAATCCATGGACCCTGATGGGATGCACCCACGAGTGCTGAGGGAGCTGGCGGACATTATTGCTAAGCCACTCTCCATCATCTTTGAAAGGTCATGGAGAACAGGAGAGGTGCCCGAGGACTGGAAGAAAGCCAATGTCACCCCAGTCTTTAAAAAGGGCAAGAAGGAGGACCCAGGGAACTAAAGGCCAGTCAGCCTCACCTCCATCCCTGGAAAGGTGATGGAGCAGCTCATCCTGGAAGCCATCTCCACGCATGTGGAGGAAAAGAAGGTGATCAGGAGTAGTCAGCATGGCTTCACCAAGGGGAAATCATGCCTAACCAATCTGATAGCCTTCTATGATGGAATGACTGGCTGGGTAGATGAGGGGAGAGCAGTGGATGTTGTCTACCTAGACTTCAGCAAGGCTTTTGACACTGTCTCCCATAGCATCCTCATAGACAAGCTCAGGAAGTGTGGGTTAGATGAGTGGACAGTGAGGTGGATTGAGAACTGGCTGAATGGCAGAGCTCAGAGAGTTGTGCTCAGTGGCACAGAGTCTAGTTGGAGGCCTGTAGCTAGCGGTGTCCCCCAGGGGTCAGTCCTGGGTCCAGTCTTGTTCAACTTCTTCATCAATGACCTGGATGAAGGCACAGAGTGCACCCTCAGCAAGTTTGCTGACGATACAAAACTGGGAGGAGTGGCCGATACGCCAGAGGGCTGTGCTGCCATTCAGAGAGACCTGGACAGGCTGGAGAGGTGGGCAGAGAGGAACCTCATGAAGTTCAACAAAGGCAAGTGCAGGGTCCTGCACCTGGGGAGGAATAACCCCAGTCACCAGTACAGGTTGGGGGTTGACCTGCTGGAAAGCAGCTCTGCGGAGAAGGACCTGGGAGTGCTGGTGGACACCAAGTTAAGCATGAGGCAGCAATGTGCCCTTGTGGCCAAGAAGGCCAATGGTGTCCTGGGGTGCATCAGGAAGAGTGTTGCCAGCAGGTCGAGGGAGGTGATTCTCCCCCTCTACTCAGCCCTGCTGAGACCACATCTGGAGTACTGCGTCCAGTTCTGGGCTCCCCAGTACAAGAGGGATGTGGCACTACTGGAGCGAGTCCAGCGAAGGGCTACAAAGATGATTAGGGGACTGGAGCATCTCTCTTATGAGGAAAGACTGAGAGAGCTAGGCCTGTTTAGCCTGGAGAAGAGAAGGCTGAGAAGAGATCTTATCAACATGTACAAGTATCTGAAGGGAGGGTGTCGAGAGGATGGGACCAGACTCTTTTCAGTGGTGCCGAGCGACAGGACGCGAGGCAACGGGCACAAACTGAAACACAGACACTTCCATCTGAACATGAGGAAAAACTTTTTCACTGTGAGGGTGACAGAGCACTGGCACAGGTTGCCCCGAGAGGTGGTGGAGTCTCCTTCTCTGGAGATATTCAAAATGCGCCTGGATGCAATCCTGTGCAATGTGCTCTAGGTGACCCTGCTTGAGCAGGGGGGTTGGACTAGATGATCTCCAGAGGTCCCTTCCAACCTCAGTGATTCTGTGATTCTGTGATTCTGTGAATGTTTTTTTGTTAGAAACCAGCCACTTACACCCTGACTTTTGGAATGAGGAGGTCCTAATTTTCACTGGGAGCTCCTGGAAATTTCAAAGCACCTATATTTGGTTGGATATAAAAACTGATAGTCTCCATAGTATCCAGGATTCACTATATTCATCCTTCATTTACTCTGCAGACAGGAAAATCTGCTCCCTTAATATTAACCAGGTGAGAAAATCTTTATGGGACACAATGTGATCATCCTGTTCATGTCATTGAAAAGAAAACACTCTCCCAGTTTATTGATTAAAAATTGTGAATTTTTTTACTGAGCTTTAAGGATGTTTTGCAGTGTATCATACAGTGTACTAAGGGTGTGAGATTGAAAACTTGAGTTCAAGAATAGTTCAGGATGATTTGTTTAGCAAAGAATCTTTAGATACAAAGGGTCATAAATAACATGTTTATCTCTAGAACTTGAAGCAGTTTGCAAAACCAGTAAGTCTTGTTAAGGCTGTTCAGAAACACCCCAAACCTTTCAGTCTATTACTTTTTTTGTCAACAAAAATTGTGGTTTTGACCTTTCCTCTTGTATTAAATGGATCTGATTTCCTTGGGAAAAGGGCTTTTTTACTGGAAATCATATATATATATATATATATATATATATATTTTTTTTTACCCCAGCCCTAACATTTCCCATGCAATGATATACTGCATGTCTAGGCAACTCTAACACTCACATACAAATGAAGGGTGATTTGCCAGGGTAAACATGTAGACAAGTCTTTTATATCTGGCACATTACTGGTATTAAAATACCTAGTAAATTTTCATACATTCATCAACATAACTTACCAAAGCTTGTAGCACTAAGGGAAGTGCTGAGCCTGCTTGCTTGTTTGTTTTTTGTTTTGTTTTATTTTTCTCTCCTCTCTAGAGATACAGAGGGTGTGAAAAACCTAAAGGTAGGATTTGGGAAAGTAATTAGATACCCAGCTCTTTCTGCCCTTCACTGTTTTGCCAGAGGGCACTCGAGGAGTGAGGATATGGGATACAAACACAAAAATGTATCTCCTTGCTTTGAGACTAACTGGTACCTCTGTTGTGGTGAAAGACCTTCAAATGAAAGTCTGCTCCCCAGAGACCAGTGCCTCCCCATTACTTCATTTTCTTAGTTATTACAAAGAACAGGAAAGGTTCAAGCATTCTCATCGCTTGAGGTTAAGATATAAAGTTGAGGATATTTGTAGCTGTGACTATGATGCTTTGCCAGGCACAGCTCTGTGTACCCCCCTGTATCACAGGGCCGCAGTGTGCCTGAGCTTATTTCAGTCAGCATCACTCAGTCCCCTTAGACAGATGTCAGTATTTGTCTAGTGCTACTTTACAACCGTTTCCTCTATCCATTTCAGAAAAATGAAGGCAGGCCTGTGGGAAACTCCTACTAGCTTAGCCTGTTGAGATATTTATTTTGTTGGTTTTCATTTTGTCTTTTTTATTTTTATTTTATTTTATTTTATTTTATTTTATTTCCCTGCACTGGTCAGAGTGCCAGAAGAGAACTGGGTAACCGATGGTTATGCTTCAGAGTACAGTTAGCCAGCTGTGTGTTGAGATGTTCACAGTTGCTACCACCAAGCTGAGACTGAGTGTAGGATTCTTGTCTGTGAGGACTTTGCACTTGTATATCAGGCACTAACTTCCTTTTTTCCTCCCTTTAATTCATTTATATTACTGTAACATCTGGAAAGTGCTTGGAGATTGCCAAGTGCAAACTATGGCAGACACTTGCCAGAGAGAGCTTACATTAAGTCTGCCTAAAATCATTAGATGTCACTTAAGCATTGTATTTGTGGAAGGAAATGGAAAAGATGAGAAATCCGCCATGAGATACCAGTCCCACCCAGAAATCTACTTTGTACCCCAGTACGCAAGAATGAGATGAAAGACAAGACTTGCAATATATCCCCAGAACACTTAAAAAAAAAAGGGGAGGTGGGGGGCGAAGAAAAAAAAAAACGCTTTGGGAGATCAAGAATGAGAAATGTGGGGAGGGGGGCATTGGGGGGTGATATGAGCAGGATGATGGATGAACGCTTTGCATCAGGATGGGTCCATCTGCACAGGAGGAGGCTGATGTCCGGGCACAGCACTAGGCTTTGCCAGTGGGAGCTCTACCCAGGACATCTCACCACCCCGTGACCTCCCTCTGGGTCACTGAGGGGAGCTGTCAGGGTGCTGGTGGAGGAGCAAGCTTGAGGTCTGCCACGTGTTGTGGAGCTGGAGTTTGGGTGTGCTCTAGCATTGCTTCGCCAGCAAGGGTGTTATGCCAGAAGAAACACTGTAGGCAGGATATCCTGATCTTACATTTTGTGTGTGTGAAGAAATGATACATCACAAAGCCGTAATTCTTGGGCTTGCCTGTCACAGCCAACAGCCCTTGGCTCTCTGTGATGATGTTTGCTGCCTTCAGCTCCATGAGGTATGCAGCCTGCCTTGCTGGTCCCTAAGGAGGACAGAATCGGGGTAGTTTGTAAGCAAAGTGTGCGGACATTGTTTCCCAGTGCCACGAACAGTCCAGGTGTAGGTGGCTTCTCTTGTGCATTTTAGTCTTTTATGAAAAACACAGCGATTCTGTAAGAGGACCTCACCATGCTCTGGTTTTCCACAGAGGCCAGGTGTGCATGCATGAGTTCTGCAGACCCACAGGCTTCTTACTGAGTCAGGGGCAGGATTAAAAATGTGTTGTGATTTCAAGGAACAAAAATGAAACTTCTTGAATGATGTTTGATTAAAAGGACAGAAACATTTCCAAAAAGTTCATCTGCTTTGCCTGGCTCTCAGACACTATTGCTTTAACTGTAGCTCTCATTTTATTGGCATAGGAACTAGTTGCTAGAGACATGATTTTGGGGATATTTCTGACATATCTTATCAACCTTGGAATAAATATTTCTTACCTATAACACTAGAAGAATAAGCCTTACTGCTTCTTGGTGCCTTTCAGAGGCTTGTTGCTCTGAAGTTAGTGACATTTAGTGACATTGCTTCCTCCTCCTGGCCAGCAGTTTTCAGGCTCAAAAGTGTTCTCACCATGCATATAGACTGCATAGGGTTTGATGCAGTCTGACCTCTGTAATGGTGAAAAAGGCACAAAGGAAACTTGAGAGGTATCCAGGTTTTTAGTTTCACCATGAAGAAATCATTAGTCTTTGAAAGACTCGAAGTAATGTTGGTAAATTGCTCAGTTTTATATATTAGCAGAAGCAGAAAGAAAAGGTCTCAAAATTATTAATTTTCTCAACACGTTATCTTGCCAAAGACCTGCACAGCTAGGTGATTATGCTGAACAGCTGAGAGTATGCTCTTAAGGCAGCTGCAACTTTGTATGTTTTGCTTGCAGGCTGAAAAAAATACCCATGACAAATGCAGATGTCTCTTTATTTGGAACAGCATAATAGCAATGCCAAGATATAATGTGGAAGAAAAATCTGAAAACAGCTTACAGTTTTGTTAAATGAAATACAATTTTATTCTTGCAGTCTGAGGACAATTATGTGAATGTTCCTGAAAAGTTCATTGGGGTGTACAGTGTAATTTCTACATCACTAGACAATCATATCTGTAATTAAAAATGTATTACTACATCTAAATATGAAAATCAACAACCCCAACTGACAGAGCTATTGTGCTGCTAAAATGGCAATGGCTGGCCTACTATAAGTGACCATTATCCAGACTTATCTGTGAGCTACATATTCTCCTTCAGCATGCTTTGACTATAGCTTGCTTACAGCTAAGAAGCTAAGAAAAGCAATTTTTCCCCCAGAGACACTCCAGAAACCATTTAGAGAATCTTATAAACCCTCAGGTTTGAGTGTTTCAGCAATTTGAAAATGCATCATTCACATCGGACTGTTTGATTAAATGAAGTCTAAGTTGGATGCTGGATATAGAATACCTGGGAGCCTGAGGATTAGAAATGTTCCCAAGCAACTGGAATGAGGAAAAAATTGTGCCAGGTTCCCCCAGCTCAGTGGAATTTTATAAGTACACTTATATCTAGACAATTGATTTTATGTTTTTCATTATTCCTTTGAGGTTTGAATGGCAGCTACAACATTATTAGAATAATGAAACGCCACAAAGGTAGTGGAAATACAAATTCAAGAGTGGTTACAGGTGTATGGCTCAAAGAATGCTCTTACCCTTGAAAACGAACTTCATTCATTTTCAGTGCAGTGAGGAAAAAAACCTTCATTTCAGAACTCGGTGTTTTGCTTATTAATTTCAGTGGTGTTATTTTTTTTATTTTATGGAAGGTAGAGGTCCCAAACCCTCCAGTTGTCTGTGTTTCTGATTATTTCCCTGATAAGATGTGATTTCAGCTGGAATGTAGGCAGTCGGGAATACCCAGCTTGATGAGACTCTTTCTTGAAGAGAGCGGGGAGCCTGGGTTTGGATACAGCTCAAATTCGCATCCTCCTTCTCATCACCCACAAACCTTTATGTTCAATAGCAAGGCTTCTTTCCATTGCTAAATAACGATTCCTGGATATGAATGAACCATATTGAAGGAGTTTTCCATGTAAGGTGGTGGTAAATCAAGGAAAGGGATTCTGTGCTTGGTTTTAGCTAACGTTTGAAGCCTGTCACTGCCTACCTGTTCCTGTGAAGTAGCACCCTGGTTTTTTTGAGAGAGAAAACTGTGAATTTGCTCCCACATGCAGGTAAGAAGCGGGATGCAGAATTGCTAGCCCAGGGCTTCCTTAGGAAGCTTGTAATTACAAGCTTGTAATTCAAGATGAATCTGTGCCCTGACTCCCCCACAACTCAGGGTAAAAATAAGGCCCCATCTTTTTCTGGTACTTGTTCCTTTCTTCCTCGGTTTTGCTGTTATGGCTGATATCCTGATAAAACAGAAAGACTGGAGAAAAGCCTCTACTTTCTCCCTAATTTTATTCATTCCTTACTTACAGAAGTAGTGACTCTACAGTACCATTGGCCTTTGTACCAAAGGCAGATCATAGCTGCACATGGTTATTAATAGTTGAGATCTGAAGCAGTCTATAGATTCCACGGAACTGTTAGATGCTGAAGTTGCAAGAAAAAAATCCCACCTACTTTATACTGGGCAGAGCATGAACAGGGTAGCAGAATCTAACCCTAGAAACAGTTTTTGTTTTTGTTTTTTTAATATTGAGGACTTTTATTGGAAAAACCCTGTTGCAGAAACAATTTAAAAGTAACAGCTAAAATTATCAGAAAGCAATAAAGGAACAAGATTGTTCAATATTCTAGAAATTTAAATTAGATTATTTGGCTGGAAGATTCACTTTAGGATTCAAAATTTGCTAGAGAACACTGAAAAACTCATAACAGCAAATTTGTTTCTTTTTGTCTATGGTTTGCCTCAGAGGGCCGTGCTCTTATGTTGTTTGACCAATTTTAGAGACATCTCAGTTGTTTAGTATGTGGAAAATGGAAAAATAGAGGATACGGTGGGTGGGAGAAGAGGCACAGGTTAACATGTGGGGCTAGACATTTTTCAGTCAGGTTAGTTTTTATAAGCAATACAAACTGAAATGCAATATTGAGATTCTTATATTCATACTTCCACAGACTCTATTGCAGGTTTGATCTTATTCATAGTGAGCTTTTTAGCTGCAAGACTGAGGGAGAGAGAGAGGGGGGAGGAGAGGAGACGCACGAGATTGTATTCAGGGATGACTTTCCTGCTTATGAAGTGACGAAGGGGGAAGGAGCTCAACTAAATCACGTCTGAGAGCAGAGACTCCCCCGTGCACGGCACGGGGAGTTGGATGAAGCTGAGGCTCCCTGATTTGAGTTACTCGTGGGCTAAGACGCATCAGTTCCCCAACTTCCAACACACAACACTGGCACCGGTGTGTGTGAACAGCATCCTGCACAGCTGTGGTCAGAGCATCTCTGCAGAAAAGACTGTGATGGGTGAAGACGTGATTCCTTCCTCCCCCTTCTCACACCTGTGCGTTGGGACTGTTCGGCTGTCAGCCGCTGCCCACGCAGCCAGGCTGACGGAAGAGATTACGGGAGTGCTCCCTCTGCTCGTGTGGGCAAGGTCAGCCAGCTTGTCTGAAACTGCTGCAGCGATGCCTGCTAGTGCCTGAGGACTGCCTGCGTTTTTTGGGTGTTTTTTTTTTTTCTCCCCTCCTTTTTTCTGAAGCAGTGGCATTCCTTCCCGTCAGGTCACCTGCAGGTGGGGAAACGTCTATCAAATTGGTAACACTTTGAAGCCCAGAAGCCATAGCTGAGTGACTGCACCTATGGTAGAAATTAGGACTCTTGGAAATGGGGTTTAATACATTTTTGCCACAAATATACACTGACCTTTAGTGAAGGTGATGGAAGAACATCCTGTTCATCCACGGCGGTGGACAAATAGCGGTGGGCAGTCCTTCGTAGTGCCTGCGAGTTGTGCACATGCTGTCACCTGGTACGCGGTCCACCAAGGAGCTTGTCTGTGTTACAGTTTGTAGAATGACCTTCAGGACTTATTGATTCCAGCAAAGTTTGGATTGAGTACTTTTCCATTGCCTTTCTTTGGATTTAGTCCAAGAGCTCAGATAGGAGCTGGAAAAGGTGAAGACAAACAGTTTTTTCCTGAGCCCAGCAAAGTGGAGTTGTCCAATCCCTGGTACCCTTATCACAGGAAAACAATTACCTGGAAAAATTCTGTAGCAGAAATAATAGCTTTAAAGGTGTTCTGAAGTCATGGCCTCAGTAAAAGTGGCTGGGTACAATAGGAACTTCCCATTTATTGCTTGTGAGGCCATGACAGCAGGTCATAGCAGGAAAACATTGATGGCATGTCTCTACTTCACATCTGCAGCAAGTCCACACCTGCTCAATTCCTTTACCTTCTTATCTCTGCCATCTCTGACGCATTTTTACATGCTTTCTAGGGTTCCCAGGTGCCCAGGCTCTCCCTTGGAGTTATGGGCAGCTGAAGGATACTCAATGCAACTGCCATGTATCAAGTCCCCTCCCCGAAACATGGGGGCACTGAAGTTTCTTAAAGAATCAATGCCAGGTAGTTTTATATTACTTTAATTTTAAAAAATCCTTTTTTTAAATTGTATGTTCTTAGAAATCACAGAAATGTTTTCACAAAGGTTTCTCAATATGTTTTGCCTGAGGTAGATGTGAAGGCTGAGAGATTACAGCCCAAGAGTTTGTTTGGCAAAGTCAGAAACAATCACAGTTTGCTGTGATATATCAGGCAAAGTCTGGTATTAGGCACTGTTGTCACTTCTGATAACAGGCAAACTGTTTAAAAAATAATAATTAAAAAAAAAAAAGTTTATAAATTGCATGGAGGTTTCTCATGTTGCCATTGAATCACAAAGCAGAAGCTTTCACACCACAGCTCTCTGGCTATTGCATTGAATCCACTTTTTTTTTTTGCATTGTGTCTTGTATGATCATTTAGTTGAGTCTTTTTAAAGTATTTAACATTAAAATTCAGGCTTTTTTCCAAAGGTTTGTAGAGCTGAGCAAGGAGAATGTCTCTGGCAACCTGCAATGTATACCATTCATGGGATGTATGAGACTGATACTCCCTTCTGAAATTCAGTTGAAACCTAACCAGGCTTTCGAGAAAGTCTGAGCTTATTATAATAAAACTTCTCGAAAATTAATTCATTTCATTTCTAAGTCCACCTGTCACAAGCAGCTTTATGAGAGGGCTTGCTGTGTGTTGATGCTCCTCCAGATGGGCAGAGCGCTCAGTACAGCAGCATGGACCTCTCTTGAGAGAGGTTGAAACTCCCTACCTAGAGCAAACAAAGCTTCATGAAAAATTGCCCCTGGACATTTGTTCCTCTCACACCCCTTGTGCTGGTTCTGCTGTGATCACCCCATAAGCCAGATCATGTGACTGATCTGGCTGAAAATTCATTAAAAAAAAAAAAAAAAAAGATTAGTTTTCAAATGGCTTGATTCTCTAATCCAGTTCCTAATATGGCTGCACATGAACTAGCTATGCAAGCAGACAGCAGAGACATGTAGCCTGTGGCTCAGAGAGAAAGCAGTAATGTAATGTAAATTGCAGCAAGTGTAACCACACTTTCAATTTCTCTCCACCCCAGGTGAATATGCTAGCCACAACTACTTCTTCTATAGCTCTGATTATAAATTCTTTCCCAGGCCTCAAAAAAAAAAAAAAAAAAAAAATTTCTTATGCTTCTGAACAACTTCAGTTCTAAGGAAATATTGTTATCTCCTGATCAAAACAAAAAAAAGGAAAAAAAAAAGTGGAAAAGTCCTTCCCAGCTTTAGCTGTAAAGATGGATGAGTTTTTCTTTCTGCAGGTTTCTTCTTGGCCTCTCAAAACGTTAACTTTCATCAGCTGAGATGCTGCATTAGGACTTAAAATTGCTCCAACCAAAGGGCTGGTTCTATTTTCTTTCCTTCAAAGATATTACTTGTAGCTTTGTTCATGACAAACCCAAGGAAACTCATTCAAGGTTATATTTGCCTCCCAGAGGTATAGCTTAACCCCACAATAAACACTGGATGATATAAACTATGTTTATGGTTCTAAATGAAGGAGGAATTGATGTCAAATTATTCTGAAGAAATGTTGTTAAATAGTGAAGGAGAGGGAGCTACAATAACCAATACATGGAGGAATATGATGGTGTGAGAGGTGATTGGCAGCTTTGAATACTATTTATCTACATATCCAAGACTTATGATACCCGTGCATGCTGTTTTGTAATTTTGTGCCTCTTGGGTTTAATTAGTGAAGTTGTCAGAGTTACGCTGGGGTTAAAAGTTGGCGAGGGTAGCTGAATCTTTCACAAGAGCAAAACCAAACATGGTATATTTTTCTTCTGTCTTTTCAAAAACAGTGGTGAGACTCTTCAATGAAATAAACTTTTGGGCTTTTTTTTTTTTTGAAAAGTATTGAACCAATATTGTATTCAGACCTGTGTGTTAGGGATTATTATGGATCAGATTTCAACAAAAATTGGAATTTACGACAGCTTCATGTTTGTCCTAACCAAATAACTAAAATGGTTTGCCCTCTACTGCAGCAAGTCCCAGAATTATCAGAAGGGTTGATAATTAGGTGGAGTCCTTTTGATTTTTGCATTCAGCAGGGCTATTCGTTCCTGCAGTTTATTATTCAGGCCAGGACTGAAAAGTAGGCAGTACTCTGAAAAGAGACATTGCTCTTGCATACCATGTTCTCTTATACCCCCGAACGGAGATCTTCATCTCCCAAGGGTGTTTCTCTGGCAGATTTTCCCAAGAGCATAGCCCTGTTCCTGCATCCCATTATAATCCTTAGATGGACCATTGAGGAGAGTGACAGTTGGGATCTAATACGAAAGGCTAAGTGAAAGCAGAGGCAGGAGCATGACGTGACAGCTGAACAGCCCTTTTCCAGTGAGATTCAGAGAACTCCCTACAATAAGTTTAGTTCTTGGAGTATAAGGCTAAGTATGAGAGAGGTAAAAAATCCACTAGATAATAACCTTTTACTCAGAGACACAGTCATCCCAGACAAATTTTAGTCAAGCACTGGCTAAACTAATCTGGCTTGACACCAATAATAAATTGCGCAAATTCATGCGACCTTCATCATTCTTATTTTGTATTAAATGTCATCTTGTTAGATGATGCATGAATGAACGGTACAATATGATAGATAGTGTGAATTATTGTCTGCTAATACATTTTGTTAAAACATGTCTCCTCTCTGGGTTGGTCCTTGAGAAATATGCCCCAAATTATTTCTTAGCAGGTCTTAAAAAGCATAGGAATATAGGAACTTTCTAGGAGAGGGCAAAAATAGCATCCCTCTCTGCTCCTTGCTGCCGCCTTGCTCCTCAGCGTGAGACACTGAGTTATTCCATGCTTTCATTACTTCATATATGTGGCCCCTTGGTGTGATGGGAACAAGTATCTGTTCCTTGGCTTGGACTTGACTCTATGGGTCATGGTCATTGGGAAAGAAATCTTTGGAAACAAAGGTAGTCTGTTTCCTGGAAAATATAAGGAATCCTCTGGACTGGTGCTTCTGCTAAGAGGAAGTGAAATCAGATTTCTACCTATGACCCATCAGGGCCTTCACTTCCCAGCAGGGTGTTTCTGTACTCCCTGCTCCATGGAGACTGCAGGCCTTGGCCATATAAAAGACTAAATCACTTCTTTTGCCCTCCTCAACAAGCCAAGCAGTTCATCACTAACCTTTAAACCTGCTCTAAAAAACAAATGCTCTGAAAGAGGTGTGTTTGTCTCTGAAATAACAGGCTTAGTGTTACTGAAGAATAAAGATGATTGCTAATAGTTCGTAATAATTAGAGTGATATTTAGGATGAGCTGATAATTTTGTCTATGAAATGTTGTTGTCCCTAAACACTTCCATCTTGCTTCCTCTGTGTCAATTGTCTGTTGGCATACACTTTTTTCATTTACTATTTGGTGGATGCTATTGAAGTGCATTTTTAATATGCTTCCAGAGACTGTAAAGTAGTGGGAATATTATTTTAATCATTCTAGTGTCAGCATTTTTCTTGAAAACAAAAAATATCATGAAGGTTTCAGGGTTTATATGGGATTAAATGTGTGAACCATTATTAATCCAGATCCTTCTCCTGTGCACAGCTAAACTTTATCTTTCTACATCTACATAAATAAATACCTAACCACACTCCAGCCAGCCACAAAAGCACCTCCTTACCAATTTGAGCACCTCCTTACCAATTTGAATGTGGGTGGGTGTTGGTTTTTTTTTTTGGGGGGGAGGGACATAATCATAAATCTCAGGATGTGGCTTTCGTATGTGTCCTTTTCCTTCATATACTCAAGGCATCTCTGATGCACGTAGCACCACTCTGAACGGGTATTAGGATATGAAGAGTGACATAAGAAGTCGAATTTTCTGAAACCTGGCTCTCTCCCCCCTGGGGTTATTGTCAACCGGCGTAACTCAAAGCAACCTCCAGGCTGCTCTAAAAATACTGGTGGTCAGAACAGATGAATGTAGTTCAGGTTGAAGAAAATCTGCCCAATATCGAAGAGCTCTTGATTTGGGGACCACATTCTCAGTTTCTGCCACTGAGTACAATGCACACCTAAATGTTTCTGCAGATCTAGATCCAATTTCTTTTGATGTATTTAAAAGGCCCTGCACTTTTTTTTTTTAAGTCCTAAATATATAACACATGATCATTCCAGCAGTTACGTTTCTATAAAACCCTATTGATGTGCCATTAAATAGTATCTTGTGTCACATAGGGACTGATGCTTCTTTCTCATCCTATTGCATTAGGGAATTGTCTTTACCACCTTTTTCCATAAAACTACACTTTAACTGGATGTCACAGAAGGCAGATGGAAGGAGTGAGCATATGCCATCTAAGAAACCTGCAGAAATTTTGCTAAGTGCTGAAATCAGTGAAGGAACAAAGTGTTAGGCTCTGCAGCGACACCAGCTTGTCTGGGACAACAGTATAAAACCAGGTATGTTTTGCTACACATGTACCACTACCTTGGAGAAATGACCATGTAATATGATAGACTGTTTTCACTGCTTCAGTGTTATTCTTTATCTTCCTTCATTTTTTTTTCCAGCTCCCTGTACCATTCTTTTTTAAAACACCAAAAATGATTATTTGAGGCACTTCAAGAAACTACTGAGGTGATGTGTTTATTTCTGAAGTGTATTTTTTCAGCCACCCACCTCTTGGCTGATCTGAAACTAGTGCTGAGACCTGGAAGAGAGTGATAAGATAGAACAGAAAAGGCAATTATAATATGACAACTGGAAACCATAGAGTGCCGTGCTGGTACTGTCAGCATTAAATTTTACTCATCAGACTCTACAATGAGCACCATTGCTATATGTTTTTGATCGATAGGTATATGACAGCACAGATGATTTCTTTTTTTTTCTCCCCAGAAACTTTTGTGTATTGATTATGATAGGTGATACGCTACCAGTCTGATTCAAGTACTTCTAACATTAGACTAAAATGTGGACTAGTAAAGTCTACCATCCCAGTTCACTGAGTGGTACCTGGGACAATGCCAACCCTAAACAAGGTCCAGCATCTCCTTTTCACTGAAGATAATAACTTCTTGTTTGACCTTTTCTACACAGAATACGAACCCTAAACCCTAAAAAGGGCTTTTTTAATTTTGTCTGCTTCTGAAAGGACCAACATTTAGCAGGACTGCGACAGGTATAAAGTGTTTTCTGAGTGTGGCACACCTGGCTTTGGGCATTCAGATGCCAGACAGAACCTGCAGGGGATTTTTCCCCCCCCATAGAGTTCAGCAAATCTGAGCCAGAGAGATTCAAGTTCAAGGTATCCTGTAGCCCATCTTGTACAGTGACTCATTCAGTAAGTGCCTCTCCCTGAAGAAAACTTTGTAGACCCTTACTTTATTCCATCATATAAACAAGACTAGACTCCTGTTGAAGTCAGTGGAAGTTTGATTCAAATAACCTTGCAAAGATGAAAAACATCTTACAATCAAATAGAAATTCACTTGCTATCCAAGTCTAGCAATAATTCCAATCATATCAACACGTAGGATTTTGAAAAACGTGTCATGCTGAAGTATGGGAAGTAAACTGCATCCTGACATTTTGCAAAATTTAGGATTCCCTTGCCTTAGAAATAGAATAGCGTAGTTTTAATTGAAATACTGGAGATATAAAGGGTATATTGAAAAACTTTTTGCACTCTTTCACAATTAAAGAACATGAGGTCCCATGAAGCTAATAATGGATAAATTTCAAACAAATAAAATGAAATATTTCTTCACAGAACACTTAGATTATGCTGGAGGTCAGAATCAAACAGTGTAGCTGCACTTTTAAAAGGTGCTGGCTAACTTTATGATCATCCATAAAATTTTTAGCTTTACCTTCTAGATTTGGTTAGTCTACCTTCATGCCTCAGGACATTAGCTGATCACCAAATGACCAAAAAGAATTTTTATTTTCCCCATTCAGAGCACTGAAAATTACTCAAATACTACTTTTTGCCCTTTGCTGTCTTCTAAATAACAGATGTAAGCTGGTGTGAGAAACAAAGCTTTGCTGTGATGGATAACTGGTAAAAATCTGATATAGTAGTTTCTTTATTTTTTTGACTGTGGCAGAAGTTTGCATTTATTTTTAGCAACTGTTTGTAGTAACAATACAAAGAGGAAAAAATATTACTTGTAATGAGATAAAATGATGCATGTAAGCAGGTGCAATTTGAATCTATTTTGCTTCAAACTATTTTCAGAGTATATATATATATTTTTTAAATAACATTAAATATGTACCTGGTGATATTTTATTTTAATTCAAAAATTATGTCTATTCAACTGACATGGTGTTTTGCATTTGACTGGTGTCATGTACTTCTGATCTCATAAAATCATATTTGAATGTGTGTTGCTGGAACTTAGTGAACAATTTTAAGCTAATACTTGTGTACTTTTTTCAGCTTTTTAATACTCTTTTCCTTGCCTTTATTGGGGTAAACTTCTACTGGCCTAACAGAAATGCACCACAATGCTCTTTGGTCACAGCAGTAAAGAATGTGTAAACATCTCTCTAATTTTAACTTAGACATCCTAAAACCTTTAATTGTTCCAAAACTATTGTCCTTTTGTAAAGGAGTTTAACTCTTCTACTTATTTCCTCACACCCTGTGATGCCACTATGTCCATAGGGATATTGTATATAGGCATCAAAGATATTTTTTGTTCATTAGGGCAGTTGAAGTTCATTAACTGGATATTAATTCTGGTTTGGAATGGCATGAAACTGGAGGAATAGGAACTAGCCTATTTCACCAGGAAAGCATCATCCTTTGAAATCTTGATAGGTTCACTAAAAGTCAGGTTGTATCATGCTACATGTTTCTACCAAGCTAAAGTCAAAGAAGTTTCTTGGAGCAAGAGAAATGCAGTGGTGAAACTCTGGATGTCTGCAAGATGTGAGACTGTGGAACAGGAGACAGGTGCCCAAATCTTGTACTCAGCAATGCAGGAGATGATTGTGATCAGAATTATCAGAACCAATTTCCGATAATACTTACAGCCTTATGGTAGTTTGAAGAGGGGAGGGAAAAAAAAGAAAAGGACCATAAAAAGACTATGGGATCATTGTCAAGTGGTAAGAGCCATCAGCAGTGAATGGAGCAACTGTGGGTGAAATTGGAGTTGCCTCAACCGCAAGGATGTAGCAATAAACATCTCTAGGACACCTTCGTTGTTGTAAATCTGTAACCAGGAAAAGAAGAAATGTTTTCAATGTTAAGACACTTAAGCAATATTTGGTTAATCTGGGTTTAGCTCCTGGTGTACAACAACAATCTGCAACAATTCCAGTGGGGCCTGAGCCAGCTCCACCAGAGAGGGCCAAAGTCCTTCCAACAAGCTTATTATTATGCCCCTACTTGCCATTTATACTTCATTTTCCATCTGTGAAATAAATACACTGTTTCCTGACTGTGCTGTCTTCAAATGCCTGCTTTGAGTGAGGACTGGGTTAGGACCTTTCCCATCACAGTGGCGGCTTGTGTTTGTTCCTGTAGCGTAAGCAATAATGAATGTTGAAAAGGAGGAGAAAGGAAAGTAGTGAGGAAAGAGGAGACCTGTAGATGAGGAAGGGGGGGGGGGGGAAGAGAGGGTGGGGAGAGCTTGTGTGTTTCACTGCTTTAATTCTCAGTTAACAGGAGTACTGAGTTTTTCTGAGAAATGAGGCCCATAAATTCTAACCTGAATGGTAGCCAGTTTTGGAGAAGTCATTTAAACACTTACAGTAAAATGTAATGCTGCAAGTTCCTCATATCTAATTCTGCAGAGAACTGGGAAACCGGGAAGAGAGGATCTTAACAGCATGAAAAGAGCCTGGTATTTTTTTTTTTCCTTCTGTAGGCATATTTGTTTGATCATACAGGAGCTTTGAGACCAAATAGCCTGCAAATTGCTTTCTCATTTCGGATGCTTCCATTGCTACAAAACAAATAGCTTTATTTTACAGCTTTTAAATGATCCTCCCAAGAATTTCTCCCACTTATCTTGTATCTCTTCCTTGCTCCAGCTTTTTCACTGTTGCTGCCATTCATCTGCATTTCTTTCTGCTTTGATATTTATGAACTCAGCTCCAGCAGCAGAGTTCACAGAAAACATCCCTTCCTTCTCTATGCAACTCAAGCCACGTAAAAAGTGGTTTACTCAAAGGGAAGGAAGGAGATTAAAAATAAAGTCTCCTTTGTAAATTAAGCCCCCAGGCCGAATTCAGTTGCGGTATAAGGAGCATTACGAAGGATCGGTGCATCTGGAATTGACCTACCTTCCTTTTGAGATGTAAAAAGATGTCTAAACTTAATTTAAACTCTTCCCAGGAGAAGCATAGTCCTATAGGAATCTCATGGATGAGGCATGATATAACAGACTATGGCAGAGGTAGGGTTGTTTAATGGGTGAAGAGTTTCAACACTTGGGCTCTGGGCCCAGTCCTTCCCCAGTCTCTTGTGTTACCTTAGGCAAGTTCTTCCATCGTGGCGTGCCTGTTTCTGCTCCCACACATATTTTAACCAATTTAAATAGTAAATGATTGGAAAAAGGTTTGCATGTGTGTGACAGCATCTTCTTTCTATCTCAAATGCAGCCTTTAGTTCCTTTGTAACTTTTACTGTTATTATTTTCATTATCGATGCACCTAAGAGACCCCCAGCCTCCATGTTTGTTTGATGTATGCGTAGAGATTTACTTCAATCTTTTCTGGTGTCCTTTCTTTTTAAACAAGAGATAATTTTCCAGTCCCTAATGAAAATTGGCAAGAAAGTCTCCTAAAATTGTGTGGGGAAGCATCCATGTGAGAACTGGTGTTAGGAGGAAGAAAGAGAAAGAAGGTGGTAGTGTCAGAAATCAGAGCAGGGAAATTTTACTTAGTTTTGTCATCATCTGGTGTTATGTTATTTAAATGAACATTCACAGTGAACAGGCAAAGTTCCCTGAAGACTGAGAGTGTGACAAACATTCAGATCTGTAGGTAATAAAGTCGTTTTCACTGAAACATCCCTCCTCTAGCTCTGGGCTGTAGGCATCTGAGGCACAAAGGGAAATTGGCATTTACTGGTAATTCTTCACTGACTTTGATTCTTTCTTGCTTTCTGGCCAGTTGACTTATTTTAAATATTCTAGGTACCAAATTTCTGAGTCTGTATATGTGTGTGTATGTACGTGTGTGTGTGTATATATATATATATATATGAGTATATAAACATATGTGTGCATGTGGGGGTGGGGAATAGGGAATCTCAGAGCACTTTATATATGAGAAGGGTTTTTTTTCCCCCTCCACCGCTGGAACTACTGCATAAAATCCAGGCTAGTGATTGTGTTATATGAGACATTAAAATAAATAGTCTGAACAATCTCTTGCAGCTTTAAACATCTATGAATCAAAGTCTATTTGCTCTTTTCATTGTTATGTTTCTACATTTCGATTAATGAGATCTCTCAACAAGAGCCTGGGAGTTAAGGGATTTTAATACAGTAGATAGTCTGAAAATGTTGAAGGGAAAAACTTGATAAGGGAGGAAAAGGGGACTGTCTCCATCTCCTAGACTGCCAATGCCTTTTCTCTCCAATAACTGATCTCAACCAGAATGTCTGAAGAAGTTAAGTTTCATTTTAAAGCTCTTAAAGCACAGGTTTCCTCACATTTTGCTTTTCATTGTCATGGTTAGTACTGCTAAAATGCTTTTGATGTGCCTCCACGCTCAGGCTCTTCACCTTCTGTTAACTCATCAGCCATATCCTGAGTGTCCTCTTATTAGTCAATCTATGTCATGAAAAGCATGTAAGACCAATTTTCTATAAGGTATTAACTCTAGAAATTATGCCAATCTTAGGGTGTCCTGCAAGATCAAAGACACTGGAGAAGTCCAGCTGGGCTCCTTCCCTAGCAGCATGGGAGTAAAGTGGGAGGAATGGCACCCCCATCTACCAGCAATAGGTTGGAAATGAAGATTACAGGTAGCACCAGGAAACGTGGATAAACGTGGAAGTCAGTAATACAGCTTACATGGATGGTCTTGGAGATACATGGGGGTGCCCTTCTTTCCAGTTTAACCTGACGTTTTGCTTTCATGTGCAAATGTGCCATAGAAACCCTGACTTCTTCCTCAGTCTCCCTAATGTTGGAACGAAGGACTCTAGCAGCCTACGCGCTGTATCATCCCGTGTTACTACTCTGTGTGAGGAAAGGTGTTTCGCTCGCTGAAAAGGTCATCACTGCTTTTCCTGTGGTAGGGTTTATTGATTCAAGCCAAGAGAGAGCTGCCACTTAATTCCGTTAATGTAACATCTTTCCTTTCTCTCTTTGGAAAGTCCACAATACAAATGTGAGGTGTGCATGAGTTAAAATGGTTTTAAAATCGTTCTATGTATTTCTGAGGTGTGGAGTGACTGGGGGAGCCTTCTTTCCCTAAGAAGCATTATGTGACCAAGCTGCATGGCTGACAGTTCCCCTGAGCCCTTTAATAACTCTAGAATTTACTGACCAATTTCAATAAAATAGGGCAGAGGTCTAAAATATAGTAAGTTTGTATGAGTTTGGTGAAAATCAGGTACTAGGTAGACAAGGGAGAACCTGAAAGAAGGGTGCAGAATAGTTCACTCTTAGTGATTTTTGGTTGGTTTACCCAATGGGGGTGGCCAATGGACCAGTCAAAATCTCCACACAAGCCACAGCAAATTCCCTTTATTGCTCAGCTAAGAATGTGGCAGGAGGTGAAGATATGGGGTATTGTCAGGGGATGTTTAGAGACAGATGTATGAGAAGGAAACTGCAGTGTGCAAAAACCTGAGGATTAGCAAGTGAGTGGGTGCAAAATACAAAGATTTAGGAAAAAAGCAGCTTCCCTGTGGGCAATGTGGCAAATTATATTTCCTGTTTATCATTTTCAATCCAAGCCATGAGATTTACCTCTGATGGGTCAATCTGAATCACATTGCTTTTACTTTCAGATTGTTTTTCAGTAGACACTTAGAGACAATATGGGAAAACAATAATAAAAAATAGAGAAAATTGCAAGCACAGAAAATTTGGGGGTATTGCATATTTAATTCATGTAGATGTATTTTTATGACAAAAGTTGTCCATATCTTTTAATGTTTTCTGATGCTCAGTGGCTTACAACAAGGAAAGTTTTTAATTAAGATTTCTATCTAATGTTTCCATTGTAAACTCCCTTAGTTTGCAGCTTCTGTGTATAGTGTTATTAAATTTCAGAAACAATGTGGTAAGTTGATGTGACCACCATATCTAGGACTGAAATAATGAGAGACTGCTTATGAAATGCCATGATGTTTTCAAATCTGTTAGAGATGTGCTGAAAATGAAAACAATAGATCCCAAGGCTTTTTTTTTTTTTTTTAACATATTAAAGAGCTATAATTTCAGATTGTTACTGTGTATCTGGAAGAAAAGAGAAATGTGGCTTCAGATTTTAGTACTACCTGAAACAAGGACAGGCTAAATGTTATTGCAGCTTACCAATGTTGAGCCCATCCAAAAAACCTCATGAGGACCAGGTCTCTCCCAAGTGATCTGTGTTCTGAGACTGCTTTGCTTGGTACCTATTTGTTTTATTCACTTGGTTTTCCCTATGTATTTTGTATTTCCCTGTGCATTTTTATTTAACTGTCTGTGTGGTTATTTCTTTGTCCATTTTCATATCTTCCTTAGGTCTCATTTCACCTTTGTCTGTCTGTCCTTTTTTTGGCTCCTCCCATCCAGTAAATTTTAGATTTGGATGAAGATTTGAATGCCTAGCACCACAAATCAAGTTTAAAAAATTACTGCAAGCCCACCTAAGTAAAGCTAAGAAATAGGCTGAATAGTGTTGTTTTGTTGGCTTGAAGATATTTTGTTTCTATGAAATTTTCGGCAAGATTTCTAAAGCACCAGATAGAATTTTTGATCAAAAATAAAAGAGCAAGTACATAAATTATGGGAATTGTTTGTCCACTCACCTGCTTTGATCAGGGGTGTGATTCTGGCTGTATACAGTTGCAAGTAAGCACACAGCTGAGCTCTTGGCTTTTGTGGAGTTTTCTTTCTATATCTTTCTTGCTCTGTATAATATTCAAATAATTTTTAGCTTGTTCAAAATTTGTTGAAAACAAATGTCAAAAATTTAGAGCTTCCTCATGAGATGGAACTGGTTTCCAGGTAAGCCTAGCTGGAACTAGCTACTTCCCTAGTTCAAAAGGAAAATCTTCTTTTACTCACAGTATCTTGCTGTTAGCATATAATACTGGTAGCAACTAACGTAATCACAGATTTTTCACTCAAGAAATCAATAAAGATCTTTTTAATCAGCTGTTGTGTAGTAACAAGCAGATAGCCTCAGCAACGTGTTACCACCCATTGGAATCTATGTTTAAGAGGAATACACACTTTCTGAGCATTTCCCTGGGAGTAGCTGTGTCTAGATTCTCCTGAAAGGCATGCAATAAATCCTTCTAATTAGCAGTCCACAAGCATTTGATTTCTGCATACTCAGCCCAACCCTGCCCACTCTTTGCTCACAGAAGGTGAATGCAAAATTGTGTGCTAATGAATCAAACACACGTTCAGCTCTAGTAAAAATTTGCATAGCAGTGGTGCTGGAATAAGTGATAAATTCCAAATGAGATTCAATGTGACTGAATCAGCCTTCCTGAGACTTATTTATGTTTCTTTTTCTCCTTGGGAAGTATCCTAAAGCAAACTGTTTATTCTTTTTTCCATTACATTTTTTTGGATTTAATGCAGGAATCAGCAGGCTGGATCATGTCCAAGTTCCATACTGGCCAATATCTTGTCTTCAGCATTGACCAGTAACATATGATTCAGAATAAAGTGAAAGAGGCCTGTACTGGCAGATGTGCGAGTCTTTCTCCCCCAAAACACTTTTCTCTTGACTTCTGGAAGAGATTAGCTCAAATTCTGGATCGCTGAGATTAATACTGTTACCCCTAACTATGTATTTTGTGATGTTCTTCGTATCCATAAGCAGATGAGTTATACAAATCCCTACCTAAATGTGACATTTACAAGGTAGGTGTTGACTGCGGAGCTTGTAATGAAGGCTCACTTTCTAGCTGATGGAGATAGATGGGCACTTCTAGGATGCAATTCATCTTGCTTTAAAGTAGACATCCAAAAGATCTTTCTGACATCTAGGAGAGGTGTTCCGGTGAATTGTACCCTAGCTGTGTCCACTTCTTTTCTATTAATTGCAAAGGGAACCTGGAAAACTAGCTCAGAGGTAGGCATCTATAGTTATGTGAGATAAATCTCACTTGTGTTGTCTTGTTAGCCTGAAATATGTAAAGAGGAGATATCAGAGATGGGGCATATTGCTGTTTCTTCCAACCTTAAAACATATTTCATCCTCTTCAGATTTTATAGAAAAATTTTAGGTCTATATTGAAGAGTCCCTCCTCCCTCTTCTTCATAGGAGGAACGTGGGAGATCTCTGGGGTTCACGGCAGTGGTGCTATAGAAATGAGACAGGTGTATCCATGAGTGGAAAGATTTCCAGCTACTGCTGAACACAGGTGTTCAGCTGTGCTCCTGTTGGCTCAGCACGTGCTCTGTATGCACTGTGATGTCCCAAGCTAAGCTAAAGCCGGAAGAGATATGAGAGGCAAGAACACAAACCATGAAATATCATCAAAAATCATGAAAATACGGTGAGGAAAACCTATACCTAACTGTTGGGGAGGAGAAAGGATATCTGAAGGTAGTGGAAAAAGCAACTGCTAAATAGTGTCTGGAGGAAGACACCAAGGAACAGAACTCAAATATATCAAATGTACAGATTTGTGAAGAAAGACCAGCCTGGCTTCTGATGAGGAGGTAGATGTCAATCTCCTTTATGTAATACATACAGCTTAGCCTGTCTTCAAATTCTACAGAGAGTAATTCATGGCAAGTAACCAGACTACAGCTGATTTCTAGGACTGCAAGAGTCACACGTCTACTCGCTCAGAATCAGAGGGAAGACTATTCCTCCGTTTCCCCTTATTTCTTTAGTTTCAAAGCTTGGATAAAGCATATAGCAGGCAGGTATGTCTCTAAAGAAGATATTTAGGTAATTGTTTCAATGCCTTTCTATTTTTACTTGTCAGCTTTATTCAAAATCCGTGTTCTGGAAACTTGGAAAAGAAATTTACTCCGTCCTAGATGATACCTAAACATTTATTTAAAATACTCTTAGGATTCTTTTTTTTTTTCTCTCTCTCTCTCTTTTTTGAAGTGGACAATGCTGCCAATATGAAGCTATTGCAAGAGAAAAAGATACTGCAGGCTTTGTATAGTGAAAAACAAACTGCATACTTTGTGTAATGCTTCATCTCCGCCTGTACACAAAGAAATTCAACCAACTCTAGGTAGCAGCATTTTGGTATCATTTCTAACAGGAGATGTCTAAATAAGAAAATCATTTATCTTTTCTATCTCTTTCTCTCTCTCTCATGTATTTTCCATTTTGGTTTAGTTTTCCATTCATCATGTGGCACTGGTGCATATTGTATTAGGGCATTAGATCAAACTGTCAAAAAGCTGACAGGTTTTTTTTTTCTTTTTTTTCCCCTAAGCATATGCATTTTTGGAATAGTAATTAATTCAGCCAACTGGAAGTAAGTAATTAGTAGTTTTTTTCTTGTGCTCAGTGCAGGTTTTGATATGAAGTATTTTTAGAAGGTTGCAGATTTAACATCTAAAAATCTTTTATTTTCGGGTACCTTGGTTACATAAGAAGAAAGCATGATCTTAGAAAGTATATTCACACGCATGATGCTGGACCTGATTTTGGAGTGGGAAATTCCTGAGTGTCTAGTGACTTAGAAAAGACTTCCTGAAGACAAGTGGCTGTCTGCATAGGTGCTTTGAATACCTAAGATTTCATGTTTCATAATTGCAGCCAACCACTTTGACTATATCAGACTAGTGTGTTCCATTCTTTAAGTGCTGTTTGCTTTAATTAATACTATAAGGTATATGAAAAGAGCAGCCGGTATGGCCCCATATCTGTAGCAGAAGGTTGTTCGATATTTCTAACTATCTCAGTAAGAAGGATGAAAGTTATGACATCTCTCTATAAAGTTCATCTTGTTTATATCCTTTGTGCATTCAGACACCGCAAAGTAACAACTGTTGTAAACATGTACACCTTGTTTGGGTTGGTCGGTGCTTCTTGGAGCATCTATCACCTGAACTGGAGAGAAGTTCAGTTTCTAGTACTGTGGTAAAGGTGCTGCAACCCTTTTCATCTTCCCATACAGATGAGGGAGGTCTTACTATGAGATGAATTTGTTCGGGTCACAGCCTTACTTGTCTTCCATTTCCTTTTTGCATGTGTTCATGTAATGAAGACTTTCTGGAGCAGTTGTTTGCAGAAAGTGGATGTCAAAACTGAACACTACATGTATTTGCAGAAGCAGGACTTTTTTAATGTGTGATTATTGTTAGAAGTTGCTACATATAGGTTGGTTGTTTAATAAAATTATTTTGAAAAATCTTCCTAGATTTCAGTTTTTCTCTCTTCCATTCTTCAGTAAACCCTGATCTTGGTTTATTAATGTAGGAAGTATCATCTACCCATCCAATAGGGAATTTGCCCCAAGTAGACTTTTCCCTGACCTATAACAGATTATCCAGTCTGTGAGATTGAATATTAAGAAACTGTCATTAAATTTTAAGAAGAATAATATTAAAACTATCAGTTAATTTTGGATACACAATAAATGATAAGAAAAGACAAAAATTTGGGGAAAGGAAAAGAAGCTGTATTAATCAGAAAAGCTATTTGTTCTGACTTAGCTGCAGTATTTGCTCCTGATAATTGTGTTGTCTTTCAACATTAAAATTCAAGATTATTTTCAAGTTGAAACATGCCCCCAATAAGAAAATAAATCTTTGTTCAGTTGCATTGAATTAACATTAGATCATTTTTTAATTGCATATGCAGCCTAAGCTGACCTTTAAAAGGCTGGGGAGAAACATAGCAGCTCAGTGAAACATTCAGACTGAACATTTCTATTTTGTGTCAAAGGGCATTAGAAGCCAATATTTTTTTTGTCCTGATGTTGCACTACTACTGTGATGAGCAAGAATGCTTTGGCTGGTGCTCTTAAAGCAGCAGTAGTAGAGAGAGAAAAAAGGAAAAATCTAAATTGTCTTTAGACTGTGACATAAAAGAATTGGGCAGCTCTTCACTGTGAGGATGAAGCATGGCTTGATGGCTGAAATTTAAATAAATGATGATCACAAAGCTGGAAAAATTGTTCTCCATTTCATGAGTGAATGTTGCAAATGTGGTGTGATCTATTGTAGGTTCAATGGTCTACTGAAGAACCTGAAAAGCAACAGAACAACCTGTGCCTTAGATCTACGGTGACGACAGCCCGTTATGATCCTGAATCACAAGGACATCAGGTAAGCATGAGGCAAAATCATAGGACTCTTTTCTAAATATTTTTAAAAACAAGCATATGGGCTAATGTACAGCTAGGATACCTGCAAAACATGAGCATCTGTTTATCAACTCATTATTGTTGCTGTGAAATTGAATCAAAGGGGAGATTCAGATTATGACTGATAAGCAGTGAGATAATAGAATCAAAAGCAGAATTCCTGTACTCTTTGAAAGGGCTAGAAATCTGTGCACGGGGAGGCAATGATGACAGAGTAATGTACAAATATAGGAGATACAGATATGTGGCATAAACTGAGCCCCCAGTGACTGTAAGGATGGACTTGAAAATGTGAAAATTGTATGCATAAAGTCATTGACCTATTTGAAATGCATGATAGATGTATGATAGAGAATGATGACTGGAAGGAGAATGACTAATACACTGCAGAAGAGCCTCATTAAAGGTATTTAGGAAAAGAGTTGTGCTTTGGATTCAGGCTGCTGGACTGATGAACTCCCACTGTGGGCTGTTTAGCCCTACCTATGCAGTGTTAAGCTTGCTATCTGCTGGCCTGGATGGAGACAGCTGTGCCACAAATACAGCATCCAATATCATTGAGTGAAGCTGGTCCCTGGGAGGGATACAAGAGGGAAATATTGGAAACAACTTCCACAGCTAATGAGTGACCTCCCAGCCTGGAGTGCTCAGACTGGGTGAGGTTACTGGGAATATCTGGAGGACCAAATGGAGATCAGGATAGCTAATACAGACTATTGCTAAATTGTTCAAATAACACAGTAAAAAAAAGGATTCAGATCCTTCTATCTCCCCTGAAACCTTTCTTTCTCGTGAGTAGACCTTCCATTCTGATGTATAACTTTATTAAAAGCCTTTAATTTATCACTGTCTGGGGTGAGATCTGTTCTTTTCATAGGCTGTCTACAAGAATGCAATACAGCAACAAGTACTTGTGTTAGTTATTCAGCTCTGCTCACCAGCAGGCAAAACAACACGTCCTCACCAGGAAGCATCTAAACTGAAACCCAAAATGGCTTGAATTTTCTTAGTAGCTTTGGTTAATGCAGTTGCATCAGAAGATAAGGCTGTGCAGTTCCTTGTAGTCATACCAGTGATGCATCTATCTCTGCTTTACAATTCAACTGTAAGATGTCTTTGATTTGATTTGGTTTCAATGCATTCAGTAATGATGAAAAAAGGGTCTTGAATTTTCTGTTTTGCCATCTTACCTTTCCCTAGACAAATCAGCCAGAGATTCCCATGGCCAATGTGAATGAGTGAATCTCACCTATCTTTTATGCTGTCACCTGTGACCTCCCTGTATTCACAGTGTGGAGGGGAGAAATAAATTTGAGCATAGTGAAGATGTGTCATTAACTATTCTCAGGGTGGGGAACTTGCAGGCCAGATAGGACCTGTGACTTCATTTCGTGTGGCCTAGGGCTACTTCATTTTATTTAGCGTAGCCAAGGCAACAGGGGAAGGGCAAGGCTTTAATGGCTTTTCGGCTCCTCTATTACTCCTAGCCAAGTGATACATGCTTTCACATCAGGTGATGTGGTCCCAAAACTCAAAAACTTTCTGCTCCCTTCACAATATTTATTCCTTGGAAGAGGATTTTTACTTGGTGTTAATCTATAATGTGCTGGAAGGATTTCGAAGATTTGTTTGGCATTCAGTGTGGGGAGAACTATTAGAAAGGCCTTTAACTGGCCTGATTTCTCCTGGCCACAGACCATTAGAGACCTGCAGCTTTCACTCTCCTCTGTGCAAGGCGCTCTCCGACGTAGAAGAGTGCAGGGGCCTTACAATCTGTTTTACCAGTCCAGGGACTTTACAGATCCACTTGTATAAATCGAACTGATCCTAGTGGAGATCTGAGAGAAACTACTGAAAGAATAAAAGGTCAAATGTGTTGTTTCTTTTTACACGGAGGTAATTTAAAAAGAGTTTGAGTGTGATACTTGAGATTCAATGGGCTAGATCTTCTAGCTGCCTACCTCCCAGGAAGGGGATGAGCTGTAGTGGTTTATGTACAACAGAGTTAACCTAAGGTGTGATGCAGCACTATATCCCTCCTGTTTTACATCAGTGTGAATTGTTTTATAGCAGTGGGGTTGAGAAATCAGGGCTATCCTTGTTTTTATAAGTCAATGTGCTGTTAAACTTTTTTTTTTTTTCTCCCTATGTATAAGGAGGTATATCTTTGGTATGAATAATGCATGCATATATACATATGTGTGTATATATATATATAGTTGTCTGTGTGCATGTCTGTCTGCATACCTGTGTGTGTATATATACAATGTAATATGTAGTAATAGATACATGTGGCAGTGCGGCCCTGAAATTCATTCGATCATTTCCAATGCAGATGTAGGCAATGCAATGAGCCTAGTAAATGGTTTATAATAAGTATTTTGTACTTGGTCACACTTTAGGTGCCTCTAGTTCAAGTTCTTCTCTCCAACAACAGCCAGTAGAGGATGCCTTGGGGAAGAACATATAAATAAGGCAATCACATAATGATGCTTTACGGATATGCTAGTTTATTCTCCCAGTTAGTCTTACAGACTTTTGAGTGAGAGATTTTTAGTAATACTTGATTTTTCTCTAATTAGTTTTGAGCCCATGCAAATTTTCAGCCTTGCCAGAACTGTCCTCCTAAATGCATTTCAGTCACTTTCATTTTTATGTTGTTTTTAGTAGTAAAAAAGTGAATCAAATCTTTTTTTGCATTTTTTCTCTGAGAATCTTCTTTAGTCATTACAATAGCATCTGACTGTTTTTGTTCAAACTGCATCTGGCTGGTTCTCTCTGAGGCTGCTTGCTGACAAGATTCCAGAAGTCTTATACAGATTATCTTAGAAATATCGATGTGGCTAGAGGGTTTTTTATTGCCTTTTTTTTTTTTTTAAGAACATAGGAACTGCTGGGGGGGGGGTTGGGTTTTTTTTCCCCCCCCTTGCTTGTTATCATTTTCTCTCCAAATGTAATGATTTTCATTGTGTTCTTGGTCCAAAATAGTCCATCTCTGGTGGCTATGGAATACCTCACTGTCTGGGGGTGGTTTTGGTGTAGGCTGATATTTCTGAGGTAGAAAATGTATTCAGGTTTTTATCTCCAAGGTGCGTTTCTCTGATAAATACAATAAAATGCTCCTCTACCTGCCAGCTACTCAGGGGTTAAGACATTGGTCTTTGGCTTGTGAAATTTAGGTTTCATTCCTGGCTTCTGCATGGTCTCCCTATTTGTATCAGAAGAGCTAATGGCTCTTTTTTAACCTGCAAGGATATTGCAAGGGTAAATTTGCTAAAGCATTAAAGGAGCTTGAATAGCAGATTACTGAGGACTGTAGGAATAGCTAAGAAGAGTGATAGACATCAGCTTCCCCGAGGCTTTGTCAGCATCATATAATAGTTAAAAAATATAAACATGGAACACTTTTACCATGTAGTGTAAGTGTGTTGATGCTGCTGCATCATCCATTCCTGCAGATCTTACCTACAAGGTAATCATTTCCAACATGGAAAGGCACAGAAAACTCCTGCCTTTCAGGGCTGTAGCTTCCAGCCATGTTAACTTAATGTTTTGCAGGTCTTTCTCTTGGGATGTCTCTGTTCTGCATTGCTGGCAAGGTGTCAGATCCTGCATGCTCATTTGGACCTGCTGTATTCTTTGACACATCCACTGGTCCCAGCAGAAGAATCTCAAGGACTCCTCTTTTTTCTTTTTCTTTTTTCCTTCCCCCCTCCCTTTTTTTTTTTTTTAACAAGTTTGAGACGTACTGCATTAATCAGCTAAAACTGCACTCTTTGGGGGCTCCTGCATGTGTGCAAATTTTCTTTTGATGACAGAGTTATAACAGTTTGAGGCAATATGTATCCATGGGTTCCTTACCAGCTATAGCAGCCAATTACCAGGGAAAATCATTGCTGAAACAATCATCCAGGTGTTGAACTAAAGCTGTTCCTCTCATTTATTCCATTTAAGAAGGCATGGATTTCTTCTCCCTTTTTCTGCTGTTGACTGGAGCTCTCACCTGCAGTTCTAGAGGAATGGTGTGATGTAAGAATGGGCTGGGAGTTTTATTCTTGGACAGTTCACTGACCTCTTTGGAGAAACAGGGGAACCTGTATTTTGTGGGGCAAGGGAGCCCCACAAATCGTTTCTTTGATCTAGAATTTTACTATTTTGAGCTCACTTGATCTCTAAAAATCCTCTCCTGCATGATGTAGATAGGGGCTTTGTTGCAGATGTGGACTGGGATATTCATGAGTCAAATGAAAAACAAAATGGCATTTCATGATTAGCTGCTGTATCTTTTCTTTTTTTTTAACAGAAATCCAAAATTTCTCTCAACTAATTTTCATTAAAGGAAATTATAGATGTTAACACTGAAATAGCAAAATAGACTTTTCCCTCATGATTTGCAGGCCACTTTGCAAATTCAAATGGTTTGGGATAGTTCACATAAACTTTGGATTATCATCAGTCTGAGTGAAATAGGCAGTCAGCAGGATTAAACTAGTTACCTTATTCAAAGTAGTTTATGCTAAATAAACAGCTCTGTCATCACCATCCCCTTTGCCTGGCATCCTGCCAGATTTCCTGCAGCCTTGTCTAATAATATATACTCTTTCAATTAACATTAGATACGTTGCTTAGGCAAACTAAAACTAAATTGCAAGTCACCCGGTCTCTTCTTTCTAGAATCAAAAGACTGCAATTTAACAACACTCTTCGGGCAGAAAATGATCTGTATCTGTGAAAGTATACCTGTGTTTTACAGACTAGCTGTAAAGATAAAACACATTTGCTTTTCTTTATTCCGTCGGTGGATTTCTTAGGATGTTGTACAAGCTGGAAACTAGGTATGGGGCCTGGTAAATAAAGATGACACGGCTGGAACACAAGCTGTCTAGAATGCTATTTATTGTAGTTCTCTTTCTTTTCTTTAATAGATTTCCTGTTTGAAGACTAGCTGTAATCCCAGATATACTGATGCTTAAGAGTAAGTTTTTTAGTTGCACTTGTTAGTGATAAAGCAGATCTATTTTATTTATGTGTGTTCAAAACAGATACTTATCATAAAGCATTGCTACTGTGAATTTGATTTTGCAGATGAAAATCCTGCTTGCTCCACGCAAACAAGGTGGAGACCTATTGTGGAAAAAATGGGCTTCACTGCCCTTACAAAGAAAAAATACTGTTAAGGAAATCTGAATTTGTTGTCGGCTTCTTGGCCAGAACCACTTAGAAAATCTCCAGCGATGTACATATTCACTTAGAAGCTCAGTATGTAAAGGGCAAAGTTGCAGAGTTGGCAGGCTGGATGTTTTGAGATGTGTTTTGCTGGTGAAAAGCATAGAGTGTTACTGCTTAGTACATTTTTTTAAAGAACGATTAGTGACACACTCTAAGGTCAACACGTAATATCTTCTTCATGCTCTTCTGAAAAGCCAGATTAGTCCTTTCAGCAGTAACCTTTCTCACATTGAGTATGTTCGCTTTCCTGTCATAAAATTCATCCTCCCTATTTGTGATTCTGACAGCTTGTAGGATTATATTTTCCATATATCGATTTGGATATGCTCCCTTTGTCATGTTTTGATTAAAAGAAGTATAGTTTTACTTATGCTGATATAATGCAGAGTGTATAGTAGATATGTAAGCTTTTAGGAAAATCTTTTTGTTTTTTGTTTTTTTAAGAACCTTTGGACACCATTTTACCATTCAAGCTCAACTTAGTAATAATCAAACATAGCTGTCTTTAAGCAAAGGATGGCAGTTTAGTGAACTGAAGAAAAGACTATTATTTTGTCATCTTTAGGTAGACATAAAATCTACTGAGGAGACGAGGGAAACATCTCTAGCGGGGGAAATAGAAAAGTCCTTTGAACAATAATAAATATAAATATAAACCAAGTTATTTCCCATGTGCATTTTGGAAACTATTAAATAAGAATGAGCACATTATACACATTATGACTTACTTTATAGTAGATAGCACTTTTAATTCAAAGGGATTTAATATCACAGCACAAAACTCATGTTGCCAGACATGCACTTGCTTCTTGGAATATGAATCTGGAAGAGACCTCTTGGGTCACTGAATCCAGTATGTTTACTATTTTAGGCAGCTGTAACATCTAACAACCTCTTTTGTGAATGTATGTCTTTATGAGCATGGTTACTTTTTAAGCTATCATCGGAAGACAGAAGAATTAAAAAACCCTTTCTTCTCCTAAGAAAGCTAACTTAATTGCATTACTAAGTTGCAACTTAGTTGCATAATATATTGCTAATTTAGTGCACAATTCTATACAATGCATTTTTAGAACATATGGTAATATACTCAGTTAATTCTATTTTTAAATACATAATTAAGTGAAGCATGGCTTAATTATCATGACTCTGGCAATATTAATTTATCCAATTTTTGAACACTTACCACCCTCCCCCCCCCCACAGTGCAAATTTAAGCCCTCTTTACAAGAAGATTTTTGTGGGGGAACCAGAAAAAAAAAAATTGTTCTAAGGTCAGCTAATAAAATACATCCTAGTTCTTACATATCACTGTTTGTTATCACTCTTACCAGGGTTAAATGTTATTATCTGATGTTATTGTTTTTTAAATAGGTGTTGAAACACAGAGAAGAAAAGTGATTTCTCCAATTATATCTAGCAATGTGATAAGAGACCTTAGTGGAATCCAGCCATTCTGATTAATCATGTTGGGCAAACAGTCTCCGTTCCATTAACTTTGCCCTATACTGAGCTCTGTGGAAAGATTTTCAAGAATCACATAATTGCTTTTTAACCTGGATTCTTAGGGAATCGAGTCTGATACTTCATGTCATTCTGCAACTTCTTTAATGATTTTGATAGGAAGAAGCCAGAACCATATAAAGCTTCATGGTAGTGTAAGACTGGATGGGATCTATCCCCCATATCATGATCTCACAGCTTCATGTGATACCTTTTACTGACTATGTTCCACCTTGAAATGAGTGAGTTTTTCCCTTGATGCTTTTTCAAGGAGTCTGTTCCAGAACCTCATTCCTCTGGTGGATACAGGCTTTTTCCTAATTTTCCATCTGGTTTTCATTAAGGCCAGGCTGTGCTGGATTATTCCCTGGCCAGCAGCAACCCTGATCTTTCAAAGTTCTTTTACCTTTCAGTCCTTTGGTGTATCTGAGGAGAGCTGTACTGTCTCTGCTTTCCTAACTATTCAAGGTGAGCTCTTTCAGTCACTACTCATACAATGGTTTCTACTTTCCCCGTGTATCGTGGTAGCTGAACTTTTCATCTGTTACCATTTGAACAAATTTCTTTCGAATACACGTGGTCAGAATTATGTGCAATATTCTGGCTGAGGCCTTGTACTATGCCTTTAGTACCACTGTATCACTTCTGGAAATACCTCATCTTATACATCCTAGGAGTGCATTTGCCTTTTTCATAGTCACACCAGATTAATGGCCCACTGTCATCCTCTGATTGACAATACACATAGGGTCTTTCCCCTCTGTTTTTTCCAATTGATGAGACACTGGCATAGATCAGAAAGTCCTGTTATTAATCCCTATGAGTATGACCTTGCACTTTATGGTATTATATTTCACTCAGAGTGTATTAATGCCTCTCAGTTTCGGATCATGAGAACATTCAGTCAGCATATGCAGGCCTAGCTTTACTGGGGAGCTGGAAAGGAAAAGTGTCTGTCTGTCACCTCCGCCTCCAGCTGTACCATTTTATGCCACATATACTTTCACACCATGTGATGCAGATTGGCCATGTAGCTATACAATCCCCCCAGATAGGTTGGGGCTGTGTTAGCACATCACTCCTACTTGCTATAAGAACCTGTATCTCTCATTGTCATAAGATGGGGAGTCATTTTTTCTTTAATTGCCCCCTTTCCTGTGTCACAACTCTCCTCTTCTTCATCTTATCTAGAAATATATTTACTGCACCAAATAAAATGTCTCATCAGAATCTAGACAGAAAAAAGCATTGGTGGATTCTAGATGGAAAAAAGAAGCAGTAGATTTATCCTACCCAGAAAAATCAAGGACTTTATCAGGTAAAAGTGTATGTTATTTTGACATAATTTACCTTAAAATCCACAGGGCTTTTTATCATGTTTTTCATTTCTCTCTCTCTTTTTTCAAGATATTCTCTCTTTCAATATCTATTCTAAAGCCATGCATGTTTCTGAGAGAGGTCTGATGAGTTGATAGTTCCTCTCAGTACTATGTTACTACAGTTAATTTTCTGTAGGTATTGTATTGCCATTAACTCAGTTGATTCCATGAAAAGCATGCGGGATTTGCAATTTGAAATACTACTTCCTTCAGAATACTTGATGGGAAATTCTGGCCCTTTCAGTCTGAACGTGTAGATCAAGATTCATCCTCTCAAACTAGGGAGTGTAAGGTAAGAGCTGAATCACCTGTGGCTCCATAGATGGTTATTAATGAAAGATAGCCACCTTTAAACTGGCTGTTTGGATCTGAGGCAGCTGATTCCCTTTCTAGAGGTACAAGTCATCTTCTATATAGAGAGTATAGGAAAGCTACACTACTAACTAAAGTTGGGTGGAATCAATCAGGGTCACAGACCTGGGAGCTCAATGGCTCTCTTGAGTCACTTCAGGAAAGAGACACCCTCCAAAGTGTGATAATTTTGCCATTGCGTGGAGCGTAGGAAGGGGGCATGGGAAAAATGTTGTCTCCAGGCAGAAAAGCAAAGGAAAATTCCTGGTAGACAGCAGCACACTCTCTCTCCTATTGCCACCAATGAAACAGTCATTTTCTCCTGACAAAACATAGCCTGTTAATGGACACCAAAGTGTATTCAATTGCACTGGATTCTAGCATTTGTTGAGCTTTCCCTGAGTGTTCATTAATCTAATTGTGAGGCAAATGCCAACTTCAGACGAAAGGTGACCTAAATGTCGCACCACCCTGTAAGCATTAAAATAAAGTGTGTTCAGGAATTAATGAGTGCAGTGGCCACATTTCTTATGCATAGCAACTGGTAAATCTCACCTCATGCCTCCTAGACACAAAATCCTTCCCAGTCAGCTATGTATTGCCTAGGCAAGTCACTTGTCTTGCAATTGTCAGATAACTGCCTTTTATCAGTTTACAACAAACTGCAGTGGAAATGCAGAACCCAAAAGTTAGGACTTCTCATTTGCTCTGTACAGCATGAGAAGTTTCCTTTCCTTTAACACAACTGGTTCAGTGTTTCTTCCAATGTTTTCTCCAAAACAATAAGATAAACTTGACTTTTCTCTGACATACTTGGGAAATAGCTAGCTGGCTCCTTCTTTTATCTCCTCTTTTCAGGTACTGTATTTCTAATTTCTTTTCTCTTTAATCTTGCTGACTACTTGATTTTTACCCTTGGTGGAATGGCAAAGGACAGTATTGTGACTGACAAGGTAGCAAGAAAAGAGGAGGAAAGGACCTTGTGAAGGGTGATCTGATTTGCCCAATTAACAGATCACAGATTTGCCAAAGTTTATGTTAAAATAATAAGTGTTTTTTGCTTTTTTTTGTGGGGGGGGGAGGTTAAGCACAGAGATGATATACCTGAGAACAAAGAATTTGGGCTGTACTTACATTTACAGGAGAACAATAGATAAACTTCGGAAATAATAAATCAGGGAGGGAGGGATACATTGTAGGTTCTGCTACAGAACTTAAAGGCTAATGCAATCTTCAAAGTAAAAAAGATAGTATTCTGTAGAAAAAAGGAATTGATCTCGTCTCTGAGGACAGAACTGTGAAGCTGCATCTAGATTACCATTCACGGTTCTAGTCTACAGTGTGAAGACCAAAAGAAGGGGCTGACAGGGACTTCAGCAGTTAACAAGGCAGTTTGCTGTTTGCAGAGAAAGCCAGGCTTCTGCTCTGTTAACTGCTTCCAGACTAGGGACCTTTCAACTTTAACTGATTGCCCAGGTGAACAGCTGTTACTCAGCTGGTGCTGGTCATTTCGGAGCCTATTATTTTATAAGTGAAGATAGGACTGTTTTACCCTCACTTTACACTGATAAACACTAAGTTTCAGCTGTCACTTCATGGCATAATCATAAGGTCCTTCATCAGTTCCACACAGTTTCCCCTCTTCTTCATTATCCCCCCCAAAATTTTTATCAGCAGCAAACTTTGACATATATCGCTCAGTCAACTCCAGACTACTACAGTGGCTTTGGGCGTGATTTAAATTTTTGGTTTCTGACTATGAAATACAGGAATTTAGTCCTCAGTGGACTGCAATGCTGTAATAATATTTAAGTTATTAGACTCATCAGTAAGTGTTTGGATAACATTTAAAGTCTAGTAATAATCATGAAGAAGTACTCAGTTGTTGGATAGTCCTTCTGACCTTAAACTTTGTGAAGCTCTAAACACACTGAGCTCCTATTTCTGTACTAAGACCCCAAAACACAACAGTGGACATCTGAACAAATGAAGCCTTTTTTCCTACATATTTTTTTCCTATGTCCTCTCTCTCTGCATCATAGTCATTCCAGCTTCCCACATGTTCTGCAGTCCCCATCGTTAAAGTATCTTTGAGGTTCTCCCATATCCTTTACATATTTGGTTTAAAACAGGTCACCATGAGGCTGGCTCAGAACAACGTATGGATAAATTGGGCAGCCAGTTTGCATGTCCTTATGGGCCAGCTGGCTCATGCCTTCTAAATACTTAAAGACTGAGGTCAACCTGTCTTTTCTTTAATGAGAACAGTAGACTAGAACACTCTTCTTTCTTGTTTAGTCATCTGACAGTTTGACAAAAGTGTAGAAAACTACTATCCTGTGTATTGCTATTCCCTGATAGCTTAGGAAACAAGATTCATACAAGGGGCATCCTGGTGCTGTCCCAGCACACAGGAGTTGTTAAGATGTCTGTGGAGAAAGTCTAGAAGATCCCAAATGTTACAGGTTTGGGGATTCAGTCGTGATGGCAAAGACCAAAGGGAGTGATCCGGGCATCTCACTTTGAGAGCACGAGAGAGGGAGCGATGGCTCATTGGAGAGAGGAGGAGATGAACAGGAATGAATGATCTGCTCTGGAAATGTCAGGGCTTCTGAGCTTGTGGACACCAGTAGGCCTTGAACAACTTCAGCTGTCTTTCACAGTTATAGCATGCCCATGCCATTTGTAGTCCTTCTTTTCTGGCCTTCATGCTACCTGTGTGACAGTGACTTAACAATGGATTATGCTGATTTGCTAAAGTTTTCTCACCCCCCTGTTCTTCAGTGTGATTCAAACATTCCAACTTTGCCTTTTGGCAGCCTCTGGCTATGGTTTCAGTAATTCTCCAATGTTCTTTTTTCAGCCTTGAAGAAAGCACAGTTGAACTCTTGGGGCTTATTAAGGGCATTTTTCCATTGAAATTCTGTATGCAGTACAGCTGGCTGTCCCTGCTTTAGAAGAAACTTTGATAGGCAGCCATATTTGACAGCTGTATGGCTTAATATGGATAATACTCTTAATAACTGACTTAAGCCATGAACCTTTAAGATTGCTGAGTGATGTCAAATAAAAAAGCAATTTTCTACTTGTCATGCTGAATAATTGTTGACATTGTACTACCATTTTCTTCCATGTTCAGCCTAACAGTGAAGAACTGTGGGGGAATTCTAGCCTTCCTGTTTTAACATTACTATTAATATAATCCATCTGTTTAATTTTCTGTCAAATGCATTTGCTAATTATATCAGCACAATACTCCAAGATTGCAATTAAAATTTTTAAATTCTTTTTTTTTGTCTGTATGGCCTTTCATGTGGGAGAAGAGGGTTGATGACGGTGAATCATCATGACCCAATGAAAAGTTAATCTAAGAAAACATTCCTTCTCAATCTATTAAAAATCTTAACTTCTCTAAATCTTTGAGACTTGTTTAGTAACCTACAGGATCACATTATAACATAAACATTAAAACACCTGTCGGAAATCCAGGAGTATGTGGATTCTGTGCTATTGAGCTATTGAAATATCTCAGTTTTCATTATATATATACCTCTCTGTCAAGAAATACAGTCTCTTCAATCTACAGTCATGCTCTAACTTTGAAATTTAGAGGAATCAGACAAGGTCTTGTGCTTTCATAAAATTTGGATACTACTTTCCTTTAAGTGTTTATCTTAATTACCGTATCACTGAAATGACTGCTTTTTCAAGGACTTTTTTTTTTTTTAACGTGCTTTTCTGGTGGCTGGTCATTTAAATTCATCAGGGATGAGCTGTGGTGCAGTGTGGTGAGTGGTTACTGCATTTTCTCCCTCACATCTAACTGATACGTTCCTCTTACAGCGCACATGAGATAGAACAGGATGCCTCAGCAATGACAAATGAAATAACAGTGACAGAAGGATTTTCAATTTATCAGAGCAAGGCATAATGAAATCCAATAGCTGGAAGAGAAGGCAGAGACATTCTTATTAGAAATAGGGTGTGCTGTTTCACAATGAGAGATAGCTGTCTATTGGAAAAGCATACCTAAAAATGCAGTGAGCTCTATGTTATCTGAAATCTTTATATATAAAAATGGATGGCTTTCTAAAATGTGTATTCTAACTTCAGGGGAAAATATGAACTGCTTGTAGATTTTTTTTTTCCAATTAAATTCCATAGTCTGTTCTGTTCAGCAGATCAAAAAGTAGATCACAGTAGTCATTTTTTCATTTCCAAATTAATGAATATGTTCTACTGGTCCTCAAAACTTTCAGTTTTGACCAAAATGAAGAGAAAAAAATAAAAAATGACTGTGATGTGATACACCTTGACATTTTTTTTTTCTATCCTGTCTTTCTTTGACCCTTTTCTTTCCTGCTGAGGAGGAGTCCTACAGATTTCTGCACATGCAAGAAATGTTTTTGTTTTGAAAAAAAAAAAAAGGCAGAAAAGTGCTAAGTCTTAAAAATCAATTTCCATCTAAAAACAAGCAAGGAAAAAACAGCAACCCAACCTAGTGAGCAGAATTGTTTGAATTATTATTCTTTTCTTATGATAAACTATCCAATGACACAGAACAAACTAATCTTTATGCATGGCGGCTGACTGCGACCTATTCAGTATCTAGTCCGGAAATTTCAGAGAGGAGTGATAAATGTGCGATCATATCTACATCTGATCAAAAGAAAGGCATTTGGTAAATACTCAAACATCTTTTACTGAGGGATGGAGATGGTCTTTCCTACCACTAGTTTCAAATTTTTGTTTCAATAGTATTCCTGGAAGGAAGGAGGAGTAAGGAGACAGGTCTGGTTCTGTGGGTGGTATCTTGTTGAATTTTTTTCATCATCTGACACACAAGGTTGCTGCAGTTGAGCACAGCTGTTTGAACAATTTCTTTGTATGTATAAAATGAGTTAATTGTGCTGTGCTGCAGTCTCCCTTTGTGTCTAGAGATCTAGTCATGTCAGCCACGTTTACAGGGGCTCCCACTGTTGTTCAGCCACAGTCCCTGGAGGAAGGGAGTGCCGTAGCTTTAGTGAAGACTTTTCAGGACAAGATTTTTAATGGCAAATTTGGAGTTTACATCCTATAAGTTGTGTGTCCTAAAGCTGTAGATGAATGTCTCCATGATCTTAACCCCAGAGATCTTCAATAGATAGGCTTATCCATCAGATAGATCAGAGAGACCAGCATTGCAGATATACACCTTCAACACATGCCTTATTACTTAATGGGTTCATACGCTGGACACACAAGGATATTTTTTGGCATTTCTCTTTGTCCCTGTTATATGTAGTGTTCCCATTAATACGTATATGCACTCCTATAAAAGGAAATACCTATGTTCAAATTACACATTTATTGATAGAAATGCAAATGACTGATAGGTGAGTTTTTTCCTCATTGAAGTGCTAACGCAAAATTTACAAAGTGTTCCTGTAAAAAGAAGCATTTTGGAATTTGGAGTGGTGCTTTATGCCCTTCTCTCTCCTGTAAAGGGACTGCAGTCAAAGGACATCTCTTTAATTGCAGTTTGAGATAGCATTCTCCCAGTGCTTAGGTACAGGGCAGTCAAGCTAACATGAAGCTATTAGCAGGTGGCTAGAGCAGCTGGAATAGGATTGCCACCTGCTACAACATTCACCATTAATTAACTAACTCATCATTAATTGCATGGCCTTCCAGCTAATATCATGTGCAATATCTGTATATTATCTAGCAAAATATCTGGCTCAGAATGATAAATCTGAACTCTCAGGGAAACTGGTTGTGACCTAATGCTACAGACATCAGTAGCATGTTCAGAAAGAAGGATATGTCCCAGAAATGTTGAGTTCATAGAGCCAGATCTCCAGGTGCTGTGGATGGGCACAGCACCAAGCCAGCTGCCCTTTGGAGTCAATGGGGGCAGCATCAGTCTTCACTTGCTGAGAATCCCAGTCTGGAGGGTTATAATGAGTGCAGCTTCATCCAGTCATGGATGACCTGCTTCTCTTGAGACCAAAGGTGATTATGAACAAGAGAAGGACCTCCACACTCTGTAGGAGTTCTGTAATGTAATACTAATCAAGAGCAGCTTTGTTGTTAGAAACCCAGGAGGTTCTGCTCTTCCAGCTTCTGTCATGTGGTCAGGTTTCTGTTTTTTCATCTGCAACCCAGAGACTAGATACTCAGAGTTGTCCTTCTTTTGTAAGGGGTGCTAGTCATTTTGCAAAAGAACATGACTTGAAGAAGTAGGAGTTAAAGCATGAACAACAGGCATGGCTTCTAATTTCAAAATAGTTTAGGTTGTTTGGGGAATTCTTACTAGTTTCTAGTACAGCTTCTTAAATTTCAGCTAAAAATAGGCTGACTGCTTCTTAAATATTTGTTGGCAGAAGGAATGAGAAGATCTTCTGAAATCCAGCCACTGAAGCAACATTGGTAATGTCTGAAGATAGAACATGCAATGCTTTTATGTTGTCAAAAAGAAATGTTTTTTTAACTTCAGCTTCTATTAAAATGTCCAGACAGTGTTATAGTCTAGGTAGCTGAAACTCTGCTTCTGTGCAGTGCCCTTAAAAGAGAAATCCAAGGGAAGGCAAGTTTGTCCTTTGTACATTTATACATATTGAAATCACCACTAGCAGATACTGTTGAAGACAAGAATCTCTGCTAGAATAAATCATCAGTGTAACCCATTATGGTTTGTATGTTTTTAAAACCGTATTTCTTTTACACTGGGTCTATATGATGTAATGTCAGCATTTTCAGATCCAGTTCTATTACCCTTGAAAACCAAGTTCAACTGCAAATGGGAAGTTATCGTTAGGGATACATTATACATGTTTTCTGTCCTTTCTCCTGGAGAATTTTAGCTTGGCACTTTACTTGACTTCATTTGTCTCACTGTAAGAAGATATTGCTCACTGCAGGACTAGTTTGCAGGGAACAGGAAAACAACTGTTTTGACCGGCAGCATTTTAATGTATGTTTCTCTACCTTTAGGTTCTGCTTTCAGTTTAGTTCACAAGCTTCCTCTTGCTAACTGTGGAGGTGAATCAAAGACCCTGAGCACAGGACCAAGGGAACAAGATAATTATTCTGATTCAGAAAGAGAATAGCTTCTTGGAGAAAAAAGCAGTGCTTTATAAAACATGAACCCTTTTCTTTTTCATTAAAAATTAAGGGTTTTTTCTGTCTCAGTAATGTGCACCTTTCACGGAAACAGCAGCACTAGCAATGCAGGGAACATGTTTAACAGGCAGGAAGCCCCACAGCTGCATATGATTTATTTATTTTTTTAATTCAGTGCATTTTTCATAAAAGAAAAAAATGTTGAAAGTATGGAATGTCATTAGATTGTTTTCTCTGATCAAGCTAGAAAGTAGCTTGGTATGTCAAATCCTGGCTTGGTCACATATTGGAGGTAGTGGAGATACTTTCTACAGAAAAGATTTTTAGTATTACACTACCATGCTTTGGTGTTTCCAGAGTGAAATCTTGGTGGTGGGGGGTGGGTGTTTCATTTCAAATAACATCAATAATTAAAAAAAAAAAAAACTTTTAATCCCAAATCCCAGTTCAGAACTCTCTTTTTTCTGCATGTCATGTCAGAGTTACTGCAGAACAGGAAATCCTATTTCCTAACCACCTCTCACAAGTCTTTTCCCACTCAGAAATATGTATTAATCTCAGGGGGGAAAAAAGTCAAGAGCCTTTAATTATCTGGTGATCTTTGCCTTTGCATAGACTCTGGACAGGCCCAAGCTTGCCTCGTGTTCTCACCAGGGCGACTCTTGCTATTTTGCTATAAGCTATATTGTATGCTATGTCTTTTCCCGTAGTTGTAGTTCATGATATAGTGACTATGTTATGGCTTCTCTCACCTTTCACAGGGAAGTAATTTATTTCATTTAAAATAAAGTATCCTCAACTTCCATGGTGGTAAAATTTTGACCCTGATAGTTCTTAAAATCGGGAAGTGAATATCCTGGGTAAAATTTGAAGCTTTGCATGGCTGAGGCTTTCCTCATCTAAAAGAATGTACCTCTTCTGTCCCCCAAGATCCCCACAGTGCCAGGAAGGTGCTATTCTTAGAGTGCATTGTATTATCTAGCGAAGTGCTGCGCCTATACAAAGTGCTTCCTCATGTCATCATTCAGACTTGACAGTTCCTCCTCTCCTTTAACACTGTTTCAGCTTTTTACTTCTCCTCAGCAATATGATTAAGCCTATAAATTATAAGACAAAATGTTAATAGAAAAATAAAGGTTGTATAGACAACATAGGACTAATTTATTCCAGTAATTAGAGTGATATTTTATGCAATTATTCAAAATAAGTAGACATGCAAGTTATTCTATCACTTCATAAATTACCATAAAGTCTACTCTAAATCTAATATCTTTCAATTCTTCTAAGAAGATGAATATTCTGATATCAATGACTTAATCCTCTAATAACTTCCATACAGCAAACTCCACTTTGGCACAGGCACAAACAGTAATAGAATTAATGGGAAATGCTTTCCTATAGCAATTAAATTTGACCTTGAGGGCCAGACAGTCAGCTAGTATAACATGGTGTATACTTTTCAGGATATTGTATAGGATTAAATCCTATATTGATGTAAATGGAGTCCCAAGAGGAATAATGTTTTTATCATATTTAAAGACAGACTGGTATACAAGTATTTTTACGAACACTTCATAAAATACATTTAAGAATTTTCATTCAGGACTTTTGTTTTGAATGAGAGAATCATTGAAATGTACTTTGGTTAGCTATTGTTCACCAAATAATTTTCTATTAAAAACAAAACTTTGGTAATAAGTCTTCTCAAAAAAATCTCCACAATTATGACATTCTTCAGGAGAATAAATCACTTCATTGCCACAGGAATGACTTATTTTGATGTCTAAATTAGAAAAAGATGTTTCATTCTGTACTATGAAGCAGCTTCGTTTAATAGTTTTAAATACAATAATAGAGCAATTCAACTACTGTAGTCATTAAATATCTATTACTGTATCATGTCTTGAAATGGTATGTCAGTAATATATAATATTATAAGTTATGAAATAAAAGGAAAAATAATCCTGCATGAGAGGTATTTTAAAATGAATTCCTTTTTGAAATGTCAAATCTTTGCAGACTGGTTTTATCAAATCATTTTTTTCCCACATTCCTGAGTTGTACTGGCCTTCTTGCCAATTTGGCATGAAAATATAACTTTGAAACAGTAAGATTTTCAGGAGAAGACAGATTTGATTATTTTTTTTTTATTATTCAACTAAGCGTTCTGTAAAGGTGTATAACCTCACAAACGCAGCTCAGTGGTCAGTGTGAGGGTGGGGGGGAACAATAAAGGTCAAATATAGTCTTTTATAGTGATTATATCTTACTCATAATTGCAAAATTGGGTCCTGGGTCTAGGGTGACTTCTGTTCTTTGTGAGAACGCTCCCTTTTCATTTTATGCCCAAGAAGCAAGTCCTGGTTAGCACCACGGCTGGCCTCATCCCAGCTACACAGGACTCAAGGACCTTGGTCTTCCCGGGTCCCCCCCTGAACGTAGGCTTTCTCAGCACCCTCCATCTCCCAGCCAGCCACAAACACCCGCCCGGTCTCTGCAGACTGCTGTCCAAGGTTGAGCAACTGGCTCAAAAAGGACATGAAAAGGCCTTCAGTATGTTACTGAAACATAAGTAAATGAACCTGTGATTCATCGACATTGTTTGGGGTCAAATGCTGGCCCAGTTATTTAGTAATTTAAGGTACTTTAACCCATGTCAGCTGGCAGCTTTATTAATGCAAAACACATAACTATTCAACCAGGCAAGCTAGGACTGCTGTAACTGTTGGATTTAAGCCCACACTCTGCAGTGTAGACTTTATTTTTATGCTGTGTGCCTTCATAGCAGTACGAAGACAATCACTAATAATGACAGTTAATGTACATGGTTCTCAAAGCTCTGAAATACATTTTAATAATCAACAATATCTCGATATTTTCACACAATATTTTTTGTGATAATAACATCATTTTTCCCCGCGTGTCAAACTGAGTTGTCCTTGTAAGATTTATGAATGTGGCATCATATTTAAGGTGCATAATCAGCATTTTGAAATACTTTTATACAGTACTTTCTCTTGCGCTAGTTTAATCAACCAAACTGTTTCTGACCAAATCAGTATTTCAGAATGAGCACTTCACAGAAAATAAGGTTTCCCCCCAAAAATTGGATTCAGCTATTGGTATCACCTATATTGCTGTTAATACTTCACTGGACTAAATATTGCATGTAAAGTAGTAAGGATGTGTCTGTGAAGGAATACTGAGGACAGTTCCTTTGAGATCATGTAAAACTTAATTTTAAAGTGGATTACTAGCTTATATTAAGCCTGTAAATAATACTCTGAAAGAGGATTAAAGCCATTTTAACTTGGTTTAACATAATTTACTTTGGAAGCCAAAGAAATTAAGTTTTGTTGAATTTGGATATATATTTTTTTAATCTGAATGGCCCTGTAAAGACAAGGCCTTCGGGGACAACACCTCACTAAATGCTCTGTGATTTAAACAAATAAATGAAATGGAAGTGTGAGTTAGATGAGTGGACAGTGAGGTGGATTGAGAACTGGCTGAATGGCAGAGCTCAGAGAGTTGTGATCAGCGGTGCAGAGTCTAGTTGGAGGCCTGTAGCTAGCGGTGTCCCCCAGGGGTCAGTACTGGGTCCAGTCTTGTTCAACTTCTTCATCAATGACCTGGATGAAGGCACAGAGTGCACCCCCAGCAAGTTTGCTGACGATACAAAACTGGGAGGAGTGGCCGATACACCAGAGGGCTGTGCTGCCATTCAGAGAGACCTGGACAGGCTGGAGAGGTGGGCAGAGAGGAACCTCATGAAGTTCAACAAAGGGAAGTGCAGGGTCCTGCACCTGGGGAGGAATAACCCCAGTCACCAGTACAGGTTGGGGGTTGACCTGCTGGAAAGCAGCTCTGCGGAGAAGGACCTGGGAGTGCTGGTGGACACCAAGTTAAGCATGAGGCAGCAATGTGCCCTTGTGGCCAAGAAGGCCAATGGTGTCCTGGGGTGCATGAGGAAGAGTGTTGCCAGCAGGTCGAGGGAGGTGATCCTCCCCCTCTACTCAGCCCTGGTGAGGCCACATCTGGAGTACTGCGTCCAGTTCTGGGCTCCCCAGTACAAGAGGGATGTGGCACTACTGGAGCGAGTCCAGCGAAGGGCTACTAAGATGATTAGGGGACTGGAGCATCTCTCTTATGAGGAAAGACTGAGAGAGCTTGGCCTGTTTAGCCTGGAGAAGAGAAGGCTGAGAAGAGATCTTATCAACATGTACAAGTATCTGAAGGGAGGGTGTCGAGAGGATGGGACCAGACTCTTTTCAGTGGTGCCGAGCGACAGGACGCGAGGCAACGGGCACAAACTGAAACACAGACACTTCCATCTGAACATGAGGAAAAACTTCTTCACTGTGAGGGTGACAGAGCACTGGAACAGGTTGCCCAGAGAGGTTGTGGAGTCTCCTTCTCTGGAGATATTCAAAACGTGCCTGGATGCAATCCTGTGCAATGTGCTCTAGGTGACCCTGCTTGAGCAGGGGGGTTGGACTAGATGATCTCCAGAGGTCCCTTCCAGCCTCAGCGATTCTGTGATTCTGTGATTCTGCGAAAATAAAATACAGAGATGAAGCAAGCTTTCCTGTCTGTGCTAGAGCTCAGGGTCCTTTTGTGTCTTCTCCAGTCCCAAGATAGTGATGTCCATCCTCGTTGGTGCGATATTATGGTCCAGCATGGCATCAACTAAGGAAAATGTTTTTGAGGGAGGTGACCTTCCTGGCGAGACTGTAAAACATTCCCTTTGCTGTGTGCTTGGATGACAACTGTCTACCTAACTGTTCCCATAAATTGTGAGAGCGGTGGATTTAGGTACTACCTCTAATTCACTTAATAAATTAATGCAACAAGCTTCCGGAGACGCAAGCCTTCCACTTTCAAAACAGACTGAACACCAGCCGAGGAGTCAAGTCAAGAGGCCCTGTGTGAAAGGGAGATGGGAACAAAATGCATGGTATGGGGGGAGCTGCCGAGTGGGGTCCGAGGCTGCTCTAAGGCGATAGGATAAGGAAGGAAAACAGATAGGAAGCAGCAGAACTGTAAGTGTTTTTGCTGACCAGTGTAAGTAATTTGGGAATTGTGTATTGAGGGCAGCCAGAGGAGATTCAGGTAGGAGTGCTGAATGATATATGGCTGTGCAACTAATAGCACTGAAATGGTAGTAGTAATTTCACAAGGTCCCAGAAGTAATGCCAAAAGATTTTTCAACACATTTTTTTCCTTAGAAAAGAGAAATTTTCGAAAAATATTTTTTATGAAAATTCTGAGTTGATCTCAAACATGAATATTATACTTCAGTTTTTTATTTTCTCCATTTTTTGTTTTTCCCTCAGCTTTCCTTTCCCACTTTTTTCTCACAGGAAAAATGAGGGAGAAGGAAGATACTGAAACTATGAGGGACAAAGGAGAGAAAGGGAATCCTTCTTCTTTCCCCAACATAATTTATTAAAAATTGAAAAAGTTCTAATAGTGTCCACGTGAACTTCTCATATCATCAGGAGTTTTATACTTATTCTAGAAAAGAAAAGACTAATAAGAACTGATAAGAATAACAGGGAATTTATTCCAGTCCAGTTCAAATAAAAATACAGAAATAAATACTTAACAGTGACAGAGATTAAGCCATTGGAAGCTACCAGAGGAAATCGCAGATTTCGCAGATTTTGGTGTCTGCAGACTAGGGTTATTAACAGGGGCTGTGTTTGTCTGTTTTATAAACTTTTATTGTTTGAAAACAATTAAGCGAGTATCACATTTTTCTCAAAATAGAAAGGTTTGGAAGGGGACCTGTTAGATGCAATCGAAAGCACCCTGGAATTAGAAGGCAGAATGGTCAGATCCTAATGCAGCCCTCTTCTTTCCCAGCCCTGGTGCTGTCAGATCCCAGCCTCCTTTTGGGAATGTCTTGGGCAGGAAAGGAAAAGGGCAGAGGTGGAGGAGGGCAGATACAGGGGCAGAGGGGCAGGTGGAGGAGAGGAAGGCTCAGCTATGTGCAGAGGGGGCAAGGTCCGGGGGAAGAGTTTGTGCATGCGTACCCACAGGAACGGAGCGGGGCTGGGAACAGGAACTGGAAATGAAGCAGGTCTGGAGTATTGTGCATGGGGTATGCTGCAATGTCACTGTTAATTGTTTTTTGTTTTGTTTCTCAGCAAAGCTAGTGACCCTCCTTCAAATAAAGACTGGGTGCCTCTTTGTAAAAATGTGTTTTAGTTAAACATTAGGGTTCTTTTTTCCTTTTTTGGCTCAATGTAGCAGGAAGAGGTGATGTTTTCTGGCATGTTAGATGGGAAGGCAAGCCTGATGAACTAATGATCCCTCCTAGCCTCAAATCTATGAATCTATTACTGGCTCGACTTATCAAGATTAAATGTTTGTTTGTCTTCCTCTTTTCTTGCACAGCAAGAATAAAAAGAAGAATTCTCTTTGTTTTCAAGCTGCTGAGACAGAATGGTATAGAACTGCAGGATTAATTATCTTTTAATTTCCTTTATCCTAGCTCTTCAGGAGCAGTGTTGTAATATTATTACAATTAATACTGTCCTGCATAAGAGAGGCATAGCTACAACTAGAATTCAGCAAACTGTGACAGCAGAAGCTTGGCAAGTGATTAATATATGTGTGGCATTTAGACTGGCACATTTTTATAACCTGTCTAAGTGGCACTGACACTGGTGGATAGCAAGCTTTCAAAGAGTCATAGAAGATGATTATAGATAGGGTCGTCACTGGCTACGATGATGGAAGTAACTGATTAATGACTTGTAACGGTAGAGAAGGACCAGAGATTAAAGCTGGCAAGGTAGTCGGCCTGTAATGATGGAAGACAGATGGTTTCAGAACTGGAGAGATTTTCATAACCTGAAGAAATATGTATGTGAATATGTGCAGTAGCAAAGCCACATAGATTTAGGTTTTCAGTGTTATCAAATGGTCTGTATCACCACTACGGATCTAATGAAAGATCGATGAATTTAATATGAACAAATGCTTCTTATTTAGGAAATTGCACTTTCTGAAAGTTCAGCTAGTACTCCGTATGAATCAGATGTTCACCTGCTGGAAATCTGTATAGTTCAATGGAATAATGTTAGTTCATAGCACTGCAGAATTTGCTCCAAAACTTTGGGAGAGGTAAATCATCTTTTTATGTGTTCACATCCCACTTTGTTACCCTCCAGTTGAAGCAGGGCTCCAGTAACCTGGGCTGCTGCCTGAGGGGACACTCACTACTCACCAATCAGACTAGCCAGTGGAGAAACTGCTTTTGATCCGCTCACCAAATGGTGCTTAGAGAAGGTTGGCACGGGAATCCCCAGAATGAGGGTAAATAGCTATTCCAGCTTATTATGAGGCTATAAAACATGAATAATGTAATACCGCATCACTGGTTACCTGGTGTGTGACTTTATCTTCAAAGACTGCAGGGTTCACTATATTTGCTTAGCATCTACTGTAAGTAAGCAAAACTGCAGTTCAGCGAGATGTGTCTGCTCTTGTGCGTTGCTGCAGCAGAGTGTGGGTTCTTATGTTGTCTATTAGTATTATTAGGACAGGCCCTTTCTCCTTCTATTTTCCTCTACACCCTCCTATCCCCTTACTTCCCCCCACTTCTCAAACTGCCTTCCTCTGGTGTATGTCCATAATGTGTTAGACTGAATACAGGTTTACATTTTTTTTGTAGAATCAGCTTTTATCCTAGTTCATTGTCTGGTAGCTATCTGGTTGGGTTATTCTGGAGAAAACAGTTATGTAACTTAGTGGTGTCAAGGGGCTACAGAGCCCTGTACTGACGGGAACGGAAGCCAGTCTTCTACTGGGGTCGAACAACAGAGCCAGCTAATTTCAGCCACTTTTGGCAAATGTGTGATGTGTTGTCAGAGGCTCATTGGTGAGGTGTTAACGCTGTGACAGGATAACTCCCAACTGGCCACAAGTCCATCAATTACTTACACAGATGTCTTGCAGGACACCGGACCTTAGCATATTTTTACTTTGCTGATGTTTGGATCTGGGGGAACTACTTGCTCTCAGCTGAGCTTATTTGAGTATACAGACTGTATGAGTGTTGGCCTGTATCCTCTTTTTCCATCTTTTAAGGACCTAAGAGCTGCTACAAAGTGAAGCCTAAAGCTTTTTGTTAATAGTACAGGTCCGTGCATGAGAGGGGTCTAACAGACTTCCCTCTGCTTGTCACTCACTGAAGAAAGCTCAAGTCTTGTCTTCGTGCCAATAAGTGTTAACATGCTTCCCTGGCTAATATCAAAAGGGTAGTTTCAAGAACTTCCCTGCCCTGAGGAGTTTTCGATCCATTACAAGTAACGGATTTCTTAGACTAACCATGTTTGTTATTTTCATGATATCTAGCTGGGAACTATGTGTCTATAGAAAACAAATGTGCAAAGTCGCTCTGCTCCAACTTACCTCAAGGTTGCTTACCAGTACTCTTTGTGATTGCTGAAAGGTTAGAGGAGGTGATAAAGATAGTTAAGCTACATTCATCTTTGAAAAGGTAGCTTCTGTGCATTTCGGTGAAAGTGCTGTAATGAAATGATTCCTTTGTTAAGAAAGTATGGCAGGAGATGAAAATCAAGACTGTGATTGTCTCTCATGCCTTCATCCCTTTGCAGTGGCACCAAAGCTGTCTATGTCATTGGGACATGTGAAACAAATCCGTTTTGTCTGTGAATCTTAAAGTCTCTAGAAGCTCATTTAGTTAGGAAGCAAAGATCAACATGATTAAGAAGTTTTATGGAATTCAAAAGGAGCATGACTTTTAAGATATATAAATATATTTCTCTTTTCTAACGTATTACCATTTGCTCTGTGGGATCATTATTACTTTGCTGCACCTAAGCAGTTTGGTATATCAGACCTTGATATTAGCTCTGGTTATCTCTTGCTGAATGCATGCATGGTTGATATCTGTTTATAACCTCTGGTATTTGAATAAGGGTTATTTGGTTGTCTGTATGATCTAAGAATTTATTGCTTTTCCAAATGTCTTTCATATATATGGACAGAAATAGTTAACTAATAAAACTTCTATCAGGGTTGTAATAATGCCAGGCCCGAAGAGGAAGAAAGAAAAAAAACAAAACATAGGCCTAAGGCAGACCTAACATAATCAGTGACAATTCCAAGACAAAATCCAGGAGCTTACATCTGAAGGATGTTATAAAACAATCTTTCTTGTATGCTTCAGATACTGAATTGCTCACCAGTACATGAATTTTCTATTTACCAGAGCCCACATCTTGAACACCAAAACCGTGGCTGAGTGAGTTAAGAGATGGGACAAAACCTACAAGTATGAAGAGTTTTTACCTCTCTTTAAGTGACAGAACTAAAATTACAGTAGGTGCACATCTAAGACTGAATTTCTTTTGGGGAGAGAGGTAGGGAGGCACTGCAGGAGAGAGGAATGGTGACCCGTATGATTTTTAAAGTTAAATTGTGTGGATTCAACTGATTCAGAGAATGAGTAAAAGAAGAAATATATTGGCCCATGTTAAAAGAAGTGGTCACATTCTGCTTCTGAAAATGCGCTGATATTTCTGTGCTTTGGAGCAAAACAGTGATATTTGTCAGGGATGTGCTCTTAGCCCTCTCTGTGAAATTGGTTCATACATGCTCCATAATTTCTTGGGTTTTTAGCAATTAAATAACAAAGAATCCATATTCCAGTCTAAGCTGTGCCAAGGGCTTCAGTTACATCTCCTGGGGATGCTGCAGACCATGGTGGTTATGGGTCTGGGCATGCTAAACTTAAGTGCACAATCTCTTCAGCACGCTGGTGCATATTTTAGATGGTGGGGAAGCAGGCAGAAGGTGTTCAGTGCAGAGGATCTGAGAAAGTGAGGGGGTCAAGGTTTGGGGTTTAGAGTACGGGGTTGAAGAAGGGGTACTATATATCTGAGATCCATTATCATCATCATTTTCCACAGTGGAGCTTCATCCAAGACAGTTTGTCATTTGTCCAATGTGCCTGGATACCTAGCAGTGCATCATCTGCCTCCAGTATGTCTGTAGTATGTTGACACTTCTCTAAGCACATGCAGATTAGTTGTGTACAAGTCTGGCAATTCGTGGAAATGTGGGATTGCCTTCACATGAACTCTCCAGTTGATTTACACAGGCATAATAAATCTGATGGTTCCCAAAGGCACTGGCATTATTGTGTTTGCGTATGTGTATAGATCGTATTTCTATCTGGGAAATTCAGAGAAAACACCATTTCCCAGGAAGAGAACATTTCACAACTTACCTGGTCCTAACCTTTTTAAGAGTGTTCAGGCTCCAGCAAACGTCACGCTCAAAATCCAACCCAGAGATGAATGACGGTTCTAGCATGCCATAAATCACAAAAGCAATGAAGCCACTGCTTTCTGACAGAACGGAACTTACAGGATCTGCCAGCAGAAAGGGTTTCCTGCATGTAACTACATTTGGTTGTGCCTCAGAGGGGAAAACGATTTCTTTGTTCCAACCCAGCGCTCCTTCTAGTCAGTGATTCTACAGGGTTCCTCCAACCTAACTATGAAACAAATGTTTAAATGAGACATCAAAGGAGATGATTTCTTAAAGCGTTGCTAATATAACAATTGCTTGTAGTACAGATTATAATGCATGTCAGAGCCTACAGATTTCTACTTTTAGAGGTTCTTTGTCTACCCTGAGATCTAAGGTGGGCTGTACGTACTGTCCCAGTTTAGGTCATTCCCCCATAGTTGCCATTTCATCAGCAGTTTTTGTGATGAAACTTTTGCAGGTCTTTCACACTCCTCCTCCTCCTTTCTTTCTTGTTTCTCAGACCAGGGAAGGATTGACAGGTTATTCTGTAGGGCAACAGCCTCACACACCAATCAGTTACTTTTATCTAAATAAGAACAATACCAAAAACACAGCGGATAAAAACAGGTCTGGAACACTTACAGCAGAATCCTTTGAATTCTGTTTGTGTATCAGTCTCTCTTATAGCTGTTCTTCCTCATTTGAAGGATTTACAAGATGATACTGTAAAATATAACAAAGAAACAAGTCTGCTCTGATTAGAATATTGGACAGAGTTAGAATGAAATGTACTGTCCTTCCTACTGAGTTAACAAACAATTGAAGCAATGTGGCCAGTCTAACCTGTCTTTTTCCCCCCCTCCCCCAAATTATGTTAGTTGATCTCTTCAAGATATTCTGGAGACAAAGAGTTGCACTCATTCACTCTAGTGCCTACCTCTGAAAATTTCTATAATGAGAATTTAAAATCATCCAGACAGAGATGAGAACAACCATCACTGCAATCTTTAGATGTATGATTTTAGCTGTCACAAACTCAAGGTTTTTGATCCTTTGCCAGCTAACATATTAGCACAAACTTATACATTAGGTGTTGGCAGAAAAACAGTTCAAGCCTGAAATGTATAGATCTTCCAGGAGGAAGTTGGTTCATTATTTATGTAACTAACCTTCGCAATTTTACTTTACTTTTTTATTGTTAGAGAGAGCATGGTCTCCATAAATAACATGGAAGTTCTAGGATTGTAATCAATCAGCTGTTGTATAAAGGAAATGAAAAGTCATTGTTTCAAATTCAGACCCCAAATAAGTATCAAAGAATGACAAACATTCAAATTTTCATTCAAAGCAAGATTTATTGCCTTTCTTTAATATAGTAAATTCTGGAAAATTCTAAACAAAACTGAACTCAAAAGACCCCAGTGAATTTGTCATTGAGTTGCAATATTCTCATGGTCTTGGTTCCCTTATGGCCGTGACTGCACTGGGTCATGCTTGCAGCAACTTTAAAACAACGTCATTGACATGAATTAAGTGCTGATTTGACCTTTTATTTTATTAACAGTATTTCTGACTTACAAAATATGAGGGAAAAGTGAATAAGCTTCTTCAGTTTGATACAGATATAGATTCCTACAGCTGGGATGCCAGCCAAGGCCAAAGCAAAGCATTAGCAGATAGCTTATCACAGAAGACCCTAGCATCAAAGTACAGAAATACATTACTTCTAGTGAATCAAATCAGACTTGATCAACTTAACTTTTTTTTTTTTTTTTTTTTGATGAATGAATCAGGAGAAACTACAAATGGAGATTCTACAGAGATTTTCTTTTCCTCTTTCCTAAACTAAAAAGGAATGGCTGTTTAAATGTCTCAGAAGAGGGTTTCTGTATGCACCAGCTGCTGTATCATTCTTATCAAAATGCTGTTCTTTCCAACCAAAAAGCTTCTCCTTTTGAAGCAGCCAGAGAGGTAGCCAGAAACAGTCATAATCAGACAATTTGGTATCTTTTATACCCTTGACACCCTCTGCGTTCCTTTCTTTGGGTATTCCATCAAATCCAGGAAGCATCTTTTTGTGGGAAGATGGGGACATGTGGTACATTTAGGACAAAATGCAGGTGCAGAATTTTTGAGGAGGTTTACAGGATTAGGGAATGATTTAGGAGGTGGGAGGGTGCCTATGGAGGTCATCCAGTCCATCTTGTGTCAGCTTAGAGCAGGTCCCACTCGGTCAGGTTGCTCAGAGTTTTGTCCAATTGAGTTTTGAATATCTCCAAGAATGGAGATTCTACAGGCTCTCTGGGCCCCGGTCCAATATTTGACCGCCTTCATGGTGGAAAAAAAAAAAAAAATAACTTCCTTATCCTACTGAAATTTGCCTTGTTGCAATCTGTTTTTATTTCTCTCCCTCTTTAAGGATGGTTTGTGCAAAATCAGTTCTGCTGCTGCTGTGAGCTGACCCATCAGTGCAGTTACACAGATCTGCACCAAAATGTGGACTGTTTTCAACTACAGACTTTGGTTTGATTCTCCCTGTCCTTTTGCCTCCTGTAAGTCTTATCACCTGTGCAAAGCTATCTACGAAATGCTTCAGGTCTGAAAGGCATTTTGTACATATACTTTGCAGAGGCCTAAGAAGCTGTGCTTAATAATCAAATCCTCAGATCTTCCCTTAGCCTTGGAGTCTGTTTACTTAAAGTTTAGACACATCTACAGCATTTGAGCAGTGTAAGCTCCTCAGGGGAAACATGGACTGATGACTGAGTGTATTCATTTTGAAAAATGCCTCTTCTTCCCCCCCCCCCCCCAAAATTCTTCTCTGTGGAGTTGGTGGTGGCCTCTGACCTAAAATAGCTTCCACCTCCATTTTGAGGCCTATAATCTCTCTTCTAAGAATTCCAGTTGCAAGACATCTGCTTTCTCTGATAAAGGATCTGACATTTATTTCATTCCACTGCTTCTCTGTCCTAAAGTTTTCTAATTATCCTAGAGATGTCAATGCAAATTCCCTCTGAAACTCTCAAATTTTAGAGATTTACAGTAAGCAGAGACAGCATGAAATGGAGATCTCACTAAAACAGGGCATATTGTGCCATGGTTCAGTCTTATCAGAAAGCCCTTCTGAAATTTTTTAGAGCAATACTGTAAGATGCTTAATCCATTGGGAAGGTGCTGTTCTTCTCTTTGATATCATTTTGAGGCCTCTGCAGTAGCCGAAGTAGGACTCTGACAGAGCAGTATAAAGCTGTGAAATGAGAGGGACAAAGTGCTTCCTGCTGCTATGGGGAACTGTGCTCCTTCCCAAGGCTGACTTGTATATGTTTAGAGATGGTTTGGTTCTCATAGCTTTGCTATAAATTAATGTATCACAGTTACACCTGCAACACTCATCCTCAAAGGAATATCAGGGAGGTAGCATGTGTATTTTAGAGCGATTGGAGTGAGAGGGACTCCAAGCTTTAAAGACAAGAAGGAAATGATGTTTACTGGGTAGCTTTCATTTGTTTCCATCAGTTATAATGTACATCCAAGCAGGAGGGAAGCCTTGGCAGCAGAATGAATACATACTGCTGAGACAACACTGGAGTTGTTGGGATCCAGGTTCCCTCTTCTATGTGCGACCTGGAAGTCTGGCCCCTCCGACAGCTCTGCTTTATGGAGATACTGGCTTGCTTTAGCCCTGGTGGGCAGAAATGATACAGACAGCTCTGGCTGTACACATGGGTTCCCATGTTGCCTCTCCTCCATGTACTCAAATATGCTTGACCTTACTTAGCAAACATAATCTGGTAAAAGTTGTGAGGATAATGTTGCAGACTGAAAAATGCACATGTGCAGTAACTCATGCTGTCATTTTGTAGAATCTCAAATGTCAAGTCCATTTTCTTTAGATGTAAGACCGAACACATCCCTCTTTCCATCTTGGTGGCAATTTCTCCTAGTCCCCTCTTTGTTGTATGTTTTTCTATCCCTTTCCTCACCTCATGATCAGAACGTGGTTCTCAGCAGCTCTCAGCCTAGTTATTGTGGTGATATCCCCTCAATTTTGGGCACCTGCTATCTCTTAGATTTGTTGTACGTGGTAAACCGTTTTATGTGGTTTTGCAGGGCAAAAGTCTGATCCACAGCTCCTAGCTTTTAAAGATGTAGTAAGGCTCAGGTGTGACCCATGGCTGAGCTTCCTGTTGTAGGGATGAAAGTTTATAACTGAATCTGAACTTGCCTTGTGCTGAGGAGTAGAAGGTCACACTCTGTTGAAATTAATAGGAGCTATGCCCTTGTTTTCACTGGAGTCAGAATTCTACCTTAGGAGAAGAACAGGTTTGGAATTCAGATTCTCTTTGAGATAGACGAGAAAACATCTTTCTAGAACTGGAGGCGGGAGGAATGGACATACAAAGTATGTTTGCTTGTAGACCGTCCCCAGTCTTTATAAGACTTGCTGCAGAAACATGGTTTGGAGATCACATTTTTCAGGAGGCAAGTGACTGGGGTGTTGTCTTTATAATATATTACCAGGAGTTAATAGCACATTAAAAGTTAACAGTACAATGTATTTCTGTGCTGAAGAAGTGAAGAGAGCAAATGTTATGGAGGCTGAGTGTCAATGGAGGAGACCCTTTTATTTTTGTCAGCTTATAATTTTTCTTTTGTTTATTCATGAGATTAATTGGGTTTTATTGTGCTTGAACATCTGTCTGTACTTCAGTGTTGACTCTGGAAGTTCTAAGATATTATTTCTAGCAAAGATGACTCAAACACAGATTTTTCTCTTCAGTTCTTCCAGTTTGACTTGCCTCTGATGACTCATCCTAAATAGGTACAAGGGTGCCACTTTCACTTCAACAGTTTCTCTACATTGATTTTTCAAGTTATTGGATCCTATATTTCAGTAATTATTTCCTCCAGTTTATTCTCTTATATTTTATTGGTATCTCCAGTCTTCTAAGTGCTTTGGGACGCATAAAGCAATTTACAAATGCAATTAGATAGAGATAAAACATACACAATGAAATAAAGACATCATAAAATGTTAAAGAAAAACTTAGTGGTCTGGTGACTGGAGTCACGAAACAAGATGAGGAGTTTGTTTCCTCTTCAAACACTAGCTTGGGCAGATTGCTACAAAACCATTTCAGTGAGGATGAATGCTTCTGTGCTAAAATGCTGAACTGAAGCTCAGGACAGCTGGGTTCACTTTCCATCTTTATCAGGAATTAGGGGCATGACAGTGCCCCTAATCACAGAGTGATTTTCCCTCTCCCTTAAGCTCCCACATGAACAATGGGAAGAATAACTTTTTTTCCAAAAGCGTCTCTCTTTGTTTAGACCCAGATTCTTTTGGTGCAGGAATTCTTTCTTAATTACTGACAAGAAGGGAGACTGTGAGTAGTTGGGGTCACCAAATGAAGCTCTAGGTCTAGGCTGGATTATGGAACAGTGGGAATTATCTTTGGAATTGCAGCAAAACAGCTCAGGAGATAGTCTGTGCTAACAAGGTCTCCTACAAGGTCCTGGGACAACAACAGTGACCTCTCCTACTGTTGTCCTGGGCCTGCTATAGGCTCTTTGGCTTAAAGTTATTCTGTTTTGTAATAAACCAGGTGGTGGGAAGTATTTCTATAGGCTACAGCTATATGAAGGTAAGCAGTGGAAGGTATTTCTATAGGCTGCAGCTATATGAAGGTAACTTATTTTGCCAGTTCCTCGTGAGGAGGTACTTCAGCGGGACCCTCCAGATTTGTGTTTCTAGTATAGGCATAGAAAACCCCTAGCCTGACATGTTCATTTATTCAGCCTGCTTCCTGACACCTGCCTCCTGCAGTCCTTTCCGTCCTGCTGCCACTTTATTGGAAGCCTGTCTATTTAAATATATGAGAGAACCGCAGCCTTGTCACATGTTGGATAAACTTCAGTTTCCAAAATAAAGGAATACTGCTCTCCCATGCCTTAGTGTGAAGGCATCTTGTCCTAATGAGTGGTTTCAGCGAAAGCCCATACCTGAAGAATATGACCTGAGAATCTAATTCTTTTTAGTTGCTCAGTATTTCAGGTTTATCATGAACTGTTTGAGAATCCAAAGCAACCATTTTCAATATCACAGGATATTGCCAGTGACTCTCTGGGTAGAAGGAATTCTTGTGTTTTCCTAGTAGGGAATATGCAGTTGATTCTTTTCATAGAGCTGCATAACTATAATCATGCCCTTCAATTAATGTGCCCAGTTCATTTTTCTCATGCTATACTACAGGAGAAAACAGAGAGTGTGTTTTTTTTTGGGGGGGAGGGAAAGGGGGGATAGCCTGATCAATAAAAGATCATTTCCTGGATTTAAACCGTTTTGAGGAGCAAGGAAGCTAGTTATTGTTCTACTCCCAGTCATTCTTTCTGCAGTCCAGCTGAACCAGATATCATCTCAGAACGGATTATCTCAATAAAGATAAATGGAGGTGTATGTATTGATTTACTGAAACCACACTATTATGACATAGTCAGTCTGCTTATGGACTGACACTACTGTGAAGTTAAAAAAAGAAAAAAAGCAGTAGAAACAATTCCTGCTTACTCATTGGATTCTTAAGAAAAAATAAAACCTGGAAGTCACTTCCACATGACACAATGCCTGGGCCTTTTAAAATACTCACTTTTATGTTTTCCATGGTTACTGGTTCAGATTTTCATCATGCCTCAATGTGCATCATATACCTAGAGTCCCTTGACCCTGGTCCAAAAAAGCACTTAAATACCTGCTGAACATTTATGGTTGCTACTTTTTTGACACTCAATTCTCACATTTTATTCAGGTTATTAGACAATTTCCTAACAGCAGCATGACACTAATGCATCTATTGGCATGTTCTGAGGTGCCACCTAACTCAAAGGGCCAGTGTAACCTGTGTTAGAGAGGAGTCCTCTGTGAGATGAACTATATTTCACCCCCGTCTATACTGTCCCCTTACACTTTAACATGGTAAAAGAAAAGACAACTCCAAACTTTGACTCTCTTCTCCTGAGCGCACCGTGATTAAATTCCTGATTCCACTATGATTGCAGTCTTCATGTGAGCAAATAATTTGCTTCCTTGTCATCCTACTTCAAGAGTAGCTAATCTGTTTAATAGCTGGTCTACCTCTTGCTAAGAGGATATACCCAGAGTAGGGTAAATCTAGGGAAAATACAGAGTGAGGACTCTAGGGGCTCTTACAGTCTAGATGCAGTATGGCTTTTCTTAGCAAGTATAAGGATTTGGAGGGGTGAATTTGGGGGAGGGGGGGAGGGGCGGGGAATTGATTCAGTCATTCACCTCTGTAAAATGACTGCTATCTGCCATAAGAGCTGAAGGCCTCAAGATGATCCCTACTCCTTATTTGCATAAAGAAATGAGGTTGGCCTTAATACAGATGACTGTCACCTCGTTTGGTTTCAGTAAGAAAACTATGCATTTGTGGAAGATAATTGCCACCCTGTGGCTCAGGGTTGCAGAGACTGAAGGCTGGGGAGACACCAGAAGTTCAGCTTGGTACCTCAGCACGATCAGACAGCTTGGGGAACAGAAGAGAGAATTGCAGGTGGATGTTCAGAGTGGAAAGAGACAAAAGGAAAGAAATGTTGGAGATCAGGGCAAAATAATGTGGTATAAAGCACAGGAATAAAAGAGAAAGAAGCCAAGAAGCCAGTACCTCTCCTACTGGCATGTACTGGCATTTAAGGCTGGATTTAGTTCTTTTACAAGCCCTGTGGTGGCAGTTTTTAGGTAGTTTTTAGGTAGTTGCTCTTTAAAGCTTCAGATACCAAATAGTAAATAATATTCCCTTTTTGCCTCTGCACAGGGATCTAATGTTTAAGCCACTGCAAATCTGGAAGCCGGAAGCTTGAGGGAGAGATTCTGACTCATGATTTTTACACTTACATGGCTGGCAATAAAGTGTTGTCCTGCTTGACTTCCCAAAGACATTACAGGGAATTTGTGTCAGAGGCGGGTTAAAGCCATGGTTTTGAATTTAGAGCTCAGGCGTTGTTCCCAAGAAACCGTTCAGTCCAGTTGTTGTCTTTTGAAATTTTGAACTAGTCTCAAAAATTATCTCAGACATTGATGTTTCTCAACTGTGAACCTCGAAACCTTCTGAGGTTTGCCCATAACTAGTATAATTTCTTTGCTGTTGCACACAATTGTTAGGCAGCACACTGAGAAGTGTTTTAATAAAGACATCGCTTTAAAGTAAGCTGCTACCATCTGTTCTGCCCTCTAATTACAAATAGGAAAAAAGAGAAAAAGGGAGGGAGCATAATACACAATTGCATCCCAAAGACAGCTAGGAGAAAGAAGTGACATAAAGGTATGCATGCCTCCAGATGTGACCTGCATCACTTATGTTGCTTTCATGTTCCATATACAAATGCAAGATGGAACCGTTCCCTTGAGAGAGGAAGAATTCCCTATGATAGTGATTTGTTTTCAGGATATCAGAAACCTAATCTGAAATGGCATGTCTGTAACAATGCATGCCAGATCATTCTTTTTGGGTGTCAGTTATTTAGCAGACAGTCTGGAGAAAGCCATAGATGTCCTCAGTTGCATCTGTCTGAGACAGAATAAAAGATGTTAAGAAAGATGATCTGGTAGACAGTGGGTTGAGGCTCAGAAGATTTGAGTTCAATTTCAGTTCCCACTTACCTGAAACCAAAATAACAAAGACAATTGGGTGTCTCAATTTGATGCTCTGTGTGGCTTACATAGTACTTGATTGTACTTGTAAAATAGGAATAACAACTCTATATTGCAGAGAAGTGTTGAGAGGATGCAGCCAATTTAGCGTTTGAGAGACACTAGGGCTCTTGACTGACAGGAAGCATATACAACGCACTTAGATATGAGGACTTTGATTTGATTCCCTGCAGCCTTTTCTGCCATGCTTATTGCACCACTATGTGCTACTTGCTCTGTACCACTTGTACCTTTGCAATAGATACGGAGTAAGCTGGCACTGAAAGTTGCTCTGTTATCCCTCTATTGCGGTAAAACCACATATCCTTGTTCCCAAAGGTGTTGCCCGCTGTAGTTCATGCTGCTGCAGTGGAATCTGCCAAATCTCCCATGGCTGTAATGCTAATTATAATCCAGCCATGGGATGCCTGGCCAAGGAAGGAAAAAACAGCTGCTTGAAGAGACTTTTTCTGCACCTCCGATTATCTTGGAGGCATGCAAGCTTTGAGTCTCAATCTCTCTCTTTCAAGGCAGCTATGCTGCTGCTTCTTATTGGCAGTTATACACTACCTTAAGCTGGCCTCTGACCTCCTGCAACAAATTCCTGAAGGTCCTGCAATATGTTTATGCATTTAATCAAATTATTAGAGGATTTATCTGAAAGCATCTGAGTGCACTGCACAAACTGAGCCAGGAAAAATTCTGATTTGATGCAGGAAAACAAATTCAAAAGCGTGTGGCAAAAAGGAAACCTGAATGATAGTCAGGTAATGAATCCTTCCAGTCAGGGAGAATCAATTGGTATCTGATCAGCGTGGATGAGCCAGCCATTGTCTATTCCAGGAGCCTGTCTTAAATATACAGTTGTATTTAAGTGGTATCAAATGTGATACTAAAAGTAGAAGAAGCAGCCGTATCGCTCTTCCTTTTTTCCCCCCATTTCTCCAGTTAGAGTCTGAAGATTTGGTGATGTATGTTTTGTTTCCTCTCTGTGAGTGGGTTCATTATCTAATTTTCTTTACCAAAAGATAACCAATGAGAAACAGAGCAGAATTCTTCCTCTTTCCATCCTTCCTTTCCCCTCAAATGCTAAAAGTCATTGAGTATTAAGTTGTCCCAAGGCAATGCCAAACACCAGCGTGCAACTGTAATCAAGATATTTCCCACACCAAGGACTCTGAGAAAATCCCTTCTATGCTTTTGAGTAAAAGAAGGGATAAAACCCAGACCTGCTTTAACTAGCAATAATTTTCTTCAGTCACATGATGCAAGGGGATTTGAGCCATGATGAACGATCTCACATGATTGTTTCTGTTAATGTTTCAAGCTCAAAAGGCTTTGCAAGCCTGAATTTAATCATGTCTCTAAAACTATTTGAATCCTTAAGCACTACAGGAATGCAAATTACTATTAAGTTTGAATTATAAACCTCTGAGGGTTGTGTATCTCTTTTCCAATGTATTTCTCTAAACTATATGTAACCGCTTCTGTGCACAAAAAAGAGTGTCCATAAAACCTTCTCAGCCAGGGCACAAAAATATCTTTTAGCCTTTCTTTTAAATGCAAAAAAAAACAAGCTCCAGGCCCAACCCTCCCTGAATACACTTATTATGAAGTACTGGAAATCTACCTACACTCATAGGTATGACTTGATATCAGTTTGTGATGACTAAGAGGCCATCCTAGGACAGGGTTGCCAAGGCAATTGTGTGAGCTGTGGCAAGTAAGGTCCTCCATGGTCCCAGAGAACATGCCAAAAGATAGTTGCATGGCCATGAAACCCACTCCTCTCCGAGAGGTCGCTGCTGCATGGAGAATCACAGAATCACAGAATCACAGAATCACAGAATCGCTGAGGCTGGAAGGGACCTCTGGAGATCATCTAGTCCAACCCCCCTGCTCAAGCAGGGTCACCTAGAGCACGTTGCACAGGATTGCATCCAGGCACGTTTTGAATATCTCCAGAGAAGGAGACTCCACAACCTCTCTGGGCAACCTGTTCCAGTGCTCTGTCACCCTCACAGTGAAAAAGTTTTTCCTCATGTTCAGATGGAAGTGTCTGTGTTTCGGTTTGTGCCCGTTGCCTTGCGTCCTGTCGCTCGGCACCACTGAAAAGAGTCTGGTCCCATCCTCTCGACACCCTCCCTTCAGATACTTGTACACGTTGATAAGATCTCTTCTCAGCCTTCTCCAGGCTAAACAGGCCAAGCTCTCTCAGTCTTTCCTCATAAGAGAGATGCTCCAGTCCCCTAATCATCTTAGTAGCCCTTCGCTGGACTCGCTCCAGTAGTGCCACATCCCTCTTGTACTGGGGAGCCCAGAACTGGATGCAGCACTCCAGATGTGGCCTCAGCAGGGCTGAGTAGAGGGGGAGAATCACCTCCCTCGACCTGCTGGCAACACTCTTCCTGATGCACCCCAGGATACCATTGGCCTTCTTGGCCACAAGGGCACATTGCTGCCTCATGCTTAACTTGGTGTCCACCAGCACTCCCAGGTCCTTCTCCGCAGAGCTGCTTTCCAGCAGGTCAACCCCCAACCTGTACTGGTGACTGGGGTTATTCCTCCCCAGGTGCAGGACCCTGCACTTCCCTTTGTTGAACTTCATGAGGTTCCTCTCTGCCCACCTCTCCAGCCTGTCCAGGTCTCTCTGAACGGCAGCACGGCCCTCTGGTTTATCAGCCACTCCTCCCAGTTTTGTATCGTCAGCAAAAAGCAACAGACATGGTTTAGTCTCACTGTGTTAGTGTCAGCCTGAAGTAGCTATACCAAGTTCTCTAGCTTTGTGTTGTGTGGAAGAGATCAAATTTTGGCATGAATTACGTGAAAGGAGAAAGGCTCTGTAACAATTCTGAGATCACCTTGCGGCTGGATGTGCCCTAATTCTGCGCGGTAGCTCCCCTGAGACAATGTGCCATTTCCCAGAAGGGAGTTGGCCTAATTTGAGTATTTATGTAATTTTATAATGATGTTCTTGATTGACCTGTGTGAGAAATATTCCTTTTCATAGCTGAGAAATCATCTCAGTTTTCTACTTCCCCCAAATGGAGGTCTCAAGTCAACCTATTTCAACCAAAAGATTAGTATTTAAAGTGGTATCTAAAACAAACACAAACGATAAAGGATCTTTTTATTTCTATGTTGTTATGTTTTTCTTCACTCAGCACACCATACTGAAAAAATCACCTTCATTCTAGCTTCCATTTCACTGAAAACATAGAAATTAGTTTGTGAGACAATCGCTTTCAAGAATCTCTATTGCATAATTAATGTGTGTCTAATCTAAAATAATTTCCTATATCTGCTGCTCTCTTATAAAAGAGAGATTTTTTATACCTTTCTATGTAAATTTGATGGTCAGTAATAGCACTGATACTTTAAAACTGTTTCAACAGTCTAGGTAGTAGTATTAGCAGCTTTGTTAGTTATAAATGCTACATTAAATAGAATAGAAAAACACTTTTCAAAATGCTCAAGATTCACACTTTTTGGATTAATTATTTGGACCTATAAATTATATAAAGGAATTTAGGTTCCACAGTTGACAGGACAGCATTATTATTATTGCTGCTATTTGCCTATATATTTGCAGAAACATAAGAATTATTTCCAATAAATTATTTCAAGATTGCTTTGTGTTCTCTTGAATTTGCTCAGAAAATACCTGGAATTTTACAGTGGACTGTGTCAATAAAATTTTTTATATTCTTTTACTAAGGAATGAAACTCCAGCTCTTTTGTTCTGATGTATTTATGTGTGTATTGGTTGCTTTACATTTCTTAGCACTGGAGAAAAATTATTCCAAGGATAAAAGCTAAATAAATTTTATTTTTGTCAAATAAGCATAAATGTTAATATAATCAATATAGTTGCACATGGGTTGGATATTCAAAGATTATTAGATTGAAAATTATTGCAGGGAAAAAAAGGCAATTCATTACTTAACAGAGCTGATCCATGTGTATATTCAAAGTCGTAATATATTTTCACAAGGGAAAAAGAAATAACATTTCATTTATTATTTAATTTTCTATTAGCTCTGCAGTTCCAACTCATTGTATATAAACTAAGTTGTCCTCTATTTCTATTTGTGTAACAGCAAAATAATTCCTCAAATATCAACTTCAGTATGTCTTTACTTTCTACGCCACTTTAAGGCTGCATGGAAACCACACGGACAAACTTGATACACAGACAGTTTATTGACTGCTATTAAAATATAAAGCTTTTTGTAAATATAACTTTCTGTGCCTTATGCAGTCACTTTTGATTCTGTTATGTATAGGGGTTTGAATTCTTTGTTGTCATGAATTGGCGCTTAGGGCTTGCCTTCCTCACTGCCCAGTACTCAGAAATGTAAAAAGAAGGTGGTGTATGGACAGGGGAAAAAGGAAAATGGACAGAGAATAAAAAAAATGAAAACTTTAGACTTGTGAAAGAATGTATTCTGGAGATGAGCATATTTGCAAGAATGACAAAATGAGTTCCTCCTCAAATATTTCTGTGAATGCTTAACTGAAAGTAATGGTAGTTGAAAAAATATCATTAAAATTGAAAACAAAGTAAAATGGTGAGTGTTTTCTAAAAAATCCTGACTTTTCTGAGTGAAAAAATGTTTTCCTTACAAACTCTATAACTGCTTGGCAAACAGAAGGCTGTGAATGTTTATGTTTCAGCCTTTTCCTGGTATTTTTCTAACCCTTGGAATTTGACACAAATAATTGCTTTTTAAATGTGGAAAGCCTCATGGATTTAGTGCAGTTCCCTCAACTGTAATGAGGAAATAAGCAGATTTTTAAGGCAAGGAAAGAATCTTAACTGGTGTGTATTGTCCAGTCTGACCTGCCGCATAGCACTGCCATAACATTTCATCACGTTCCAGGAGGGAATTTAACACAGCGATCCCAGTTCTTGGGTGAGTCTCTAGCAGCTGAATTATTGTCTTAAAATACCATTGGCAATACCAATACTATTCCTTCTCCTCTGCTTGTGCAATTCAGGAAGAAAGGAGTAATTTGTTCTCAGATCCTTTTTAATTAAGGGCTCTGCACTCTCAAGAAAGATCCATGATTATTAATCACACATGGAAGATGGCGTGTAGGCTTTGAACAGTGGGCAAAGCTCATTGTTTAGACACCTTGTTATGGGGACGATCTCCCGCATTCCTTTCCTGGACTCCTAACTCTCCCCGTGTGTCTCTGAATGTCACAACAAATCAGGGCCTGGGGACTGAGGGTGATAGAGCACTGGAACAGGTTGCTCAGAGAAGTTGTGGAGTCTCCTTCTCTGGAGATATTCAAAACCTGCCTGGACGTGATCCTGCACAACGTGCTCTAGGTGACCCTGCTTGAGCAGGGGGTTGGAGTTAGACGATCTCCAGAGGTCCCTTCCAACCCCAATTATTCTGTGATTCTGTGACTGAGCCCTCTGTTTAGACACTCAACATTTCTTCATAAAACCCAAGAGCCTTTTTCTCAGAGCTGACATCTCAACATGATAATGAGAACCTCTTGTATTTCATCTGAGAAAGTCCAACAAGGAACTAAGACATCAAACAAATAGAAGAAGCTTTTATGTTTGCAAAGTTGACTGTTCTTCTAACACACATCCTCACCTTTTTTTTTTTTTCCTAGAAAAGAAAGAACCTTTGTCTTTACAAGAGGGTTAATTATATGAATGAAGCACTTCTGAGATGCAGGCTTAATGAAATGAAATCTTGGGACATCTTAAAGCCTGATCCAGGGGGAAATAAAGCCAAACACAACACGGACCAGTTGGCTAAATGTGTTAAATAAAGGAAGAATACAGAGAGAAAAATTTCACCAGGCACAGCAGTTTGAATAGAGAGGCAAAAAAAGGAAAAATAGCCAGCAAGAAGACTGAACATTCATATTGCCAGGATGCTTCCAATGCAGAATGCAGCCATTATTTAGGGTGGAAAGAGTCTGTGAAGAGTTGACAGGCTGAATTGATTTAAGGTGCTCAGAATGAAACAATTATCTGGCAGAAGAAAAGCATAAAGATGGGCAAAGGTTTTCTGAAGTCTTGAACAAAAAATGACACAATCTCTTTCCTGAGGTGAGGTAAATGCCTTTTCTCAAACTAATTATCAGTGTTGCAGGGAAGCAGGATACAGAGTTTAGAATCAGGTAACCTGTGTATGAACATTTCCAATACTTCCTTCATTCTCATTCAAAGGCTACATAGTGGCAATTATTCTGATCAAGTGTTTATTTGGATCTTTCCTCCTTCATCAGGAAAGGATGAATAGGCAACAGTGATTTTTCTGGTAGAGGAAGCCATGGTCATAGGAAAGGCATTTTGGGACAAAAAAATCCAACGGGTTCACCCTAAGTCTCACTGGATCTTCTTTAAATACTCATAAAGAAATCCTCCTTCAAATTCATGAACATTTTTCTTAACTTCTGTTACGAAGTTATACGTGTACATCAAAACCATATTGGTTTTCCTAAAAAAAAGAGAGCTTGAGAGTATTGTGGTTGTGGAGAAGTGCTAGAAAACACAAATCCTGAAGGTGTATAAACCAGGAGAGATATCAAAAGAATGTTAAATACATTTTATATCTTCTGAGCACTAACTGATGTGTTTTGAACTCTTGCGTTACATTTCATGAAAGCCTGATCCCGTCAGCGTGCATTAAATGTGCTCTGATTGGATCAGAGCACAGTATGCCTCTGCCTACATGACTGAGATCCAGGGGGATTTAGGCCAACAAATTTCTGGGATCCCTTCAGTAGTTTGGGACTGCTCTGCTGAGGTCTGTAAAATCTTCCGTGACTGTGCCGAGGCAGAAGTTTCACCCAAGGGGGTAACTTCTGAGGTCATAAACTGCCGCAGCAACAGGATTAAATTCCTTTAGGATTAGGAGTTTTCCGGATTTTAACTTTCAATTGGAGGACTTCATGCCCAGATTAATCCCCTTTTGGATTCATCCCAAGATCTCCAGTATGAAATCAAGCAAAATTCCCCTTTCAGGAGTTTTTGCTGACTCCTGTCATCCTTGAATACCTGTCATTCTTTCCCTCCATTCTGGGAGTGGCTTAGGTAAATCAGGCTTTTCTTCTACTTCTTCCTCTTTTATTTCTCTCTTTTTTTTTTCACTTTTTCTTTTTTTGCAGAGGGGAATAGACTAGTGAATCCAGTGTGCTTGACTGCATAGTTGCCTTCCCAGCTAAAAATAAATTTGAAAGACGTTAAGTGACTAAACACTGAGAACACTTTTCAGTATTGCGATTTGTTTGGTTATTTTTTATTTTTTTTTTGGCTAAGTCTGGCTGGTAATACTATAATCACCAATTTTTTACCTTTACTGAGCAGTTTTAAAGCCTTTTTTCGTTCTGAAGTCTATCTTAAGCCTCTTGAGAGCAGTGGAACAAAACCAGGAGTCAACATATTCTCTCTTTCCACATCCAGTGCCTCTGTTTCCTCTGAGAGCAGGTCAGAATAAGTGTCTCCAGCTGGCTTAATGCTGTGGAGGATTTTTCACCCTGAGTTGTGATTGGCAGTGTATTTCAGCCTGGTTTATGTGAACAAAGCCAGCGAGCAAGAAGCAATAGGGCAAGGATCCTCTGAGGCTTCAAAGCCAAGCTTTTCCCACTTAAATGTCAATCTACTACTGTTTGTCAGCAGCACTGAAAGCCCTGACAGAAGGAAACTGAGTCTTTTCTGCCTGTTTAACATTTTCACGGCTGCAGGATGTGCTTGGTGCCACGCTGGGGAAGGATGTGTGCCCGGAATGAGCACAGCAATAGGAGGCTCCTGCGCTCCAATCTCATCCCGCACACAGATATTGCAGCGGGCTCGAGGCACCCCAGGGCTCTGTCTGCAACACTTTCAAAGACCCACCTCAGGAGCAGGGGAAGTTTCCCAATCCGTCTGCATTTTGCCTAAACGAGGGTCTTGCAGACAGCCCGTCCACTCCCTGCAGGCAGCCGATGGACAACCTGTGCTGGCTTTTTTGATGCTTTCAGACCTCATGATGCATACAGAGCCCCGGATATACAGGTTCTCCTCATATCCATGTGGGACAGCCTCTGACCCCATTTATGTGTTCTCTCAGCTGACACTGAGTTGGGCCTTGAAAGAAATATCACCAAGACTATCCCAGCACTGGGGAATGAGAAGAGGGGTCTTCTCGCATATTAGGGCAGTGGGGTCCAGATTTTAAGTTTGCAAGTCTGCATTCCTTGCTTGCGTCACTGACTTTCAAGGACATTCTCTGGAAAATCAAGGCTGTTAATGTGAATAAGGTGTTTGGGAGTAAACAGACCCTGAAGGACGACCTCTGCTTGTCTCTAATTGTGGTGAAATCAGCAAAAGTGTTTCTATTGTAAAAAATAAACATTACCGTCAGTAGGGTTACTGTGATGAAAATTAATATTTCATCTGGTTGTTCATAAGCCAAATGCTGCAGATGACTCACTACTGAAGTGAGGTTCATACTGCAGATATTGCTCCCTGAGTAAATAATGTTATTAGTTGTTTGCAGGTAGTTTTCATTGTTAATCTCGTTTGGATATTTTATTTGCATTTGTCATCAAGATAAATGTACACCTTGCCAAACTGCAAACAATGATTGTACCCCCACTGGTTTAATCACACCAGTGGCTTCAATTAGCTTAACTCTGACTTACATTTGCCTTAGTAAGAGGAGAACCATACCTAACAAGTTGTTTTTTCTCTGTGTGTCAAAATAGCAATATCACAATGAAGACCTGATCTCAATGACTGGAGCAGAACTATGAATAATACTATTTAATCAAGATATTAATTAAAACTTGTAATATCATCTTAATGGGAACATGTTGCAAAGTTAAATTGGATTTTTTTCCCCTTTTAAATTAACACAGTTGATTAACAGGTGTTCTCCATATGTAATTATTTTCAGTGGAATGAAAAGCTGAGTTAAATATTAGACCTGTATATAGGTAGATTACTGTCTGGCTCTGTGAGAGGATGAAGACAAAGAGGAGTGGAAGGTGTGGACCAGGATGCCCTGGCTAAGTTCCAGTTTGCTAATCACAGCCTACTTAGTCAAAGCTGCCTGCTAGTTTCAATTAGTTGTTGTGTTCTCTCCATATTTCTGTGGAGGGCTGGGTGCTTTACAACAAGCTGCTTCCCCCCATCTACGCCTGTGTTTGACTCTCAGATGAAACAAATCTAAATAATAGATCTATTTCAGCTTCTTTTTTGTGTGCAGAAAAGGCTTGCCACTGATGGCAAGCCTTCATATACACACGCATATATGTGTATATGTATATATATGTATATGTATATGTACATGTATGTTTTTATACACACACACACATATATATGTATGTATGTATGTATGTTTTCTTTAAAGTGTGCCTACAAACTGAATATTCCTATGAGTAAAATGGTACTTTTTGCTTTTCTTATGCAACATCCCTGAAAGAAAACAGTCATATTGATTTTGCTGAAAAATATAGTTGCATATTTTCTAGCTTTCTAGTTGCACAACTGACGGCCTCATAGATTAATTCGGCTCAATACCCGCAATGATTTTAAATGTTTTGAGAATGCTGTTCTCCACCTAGTTTTGAGCTTCCACAGCAAGAAGACTTCATAATCAGCCCCTTTTGATGGGCTGGTGACGACAGGGATTAAAACAGGGACATCTGGGCCTGAAAGTGAGGAGGAGAATAATAAAGACAAAGCTGTGTTAGTCCAACCAAAACAGACATTTTGTTGTCTCGGTATTCAACAAGTAGGTCATCGAGTGGCTGTGATTACCCAGATGTAGAGGTCACTGGTGTGACTTGATTATGGGATTTATGTCCCCTAATGCTAAAGGGATGGATCCACTCTTCAAGTAAAGAACGGGGGGGGGACTTCAGGATTAACTCTTTTCACCCACTTGCAAACAGACTATTCAATATATAAATTAATGAAATCTGCTTCATTCAGAATCTGAAGCCTGCAAAAATCACCAAAAGACTCTCCGTGAACTTCAGTGAGCTTTGGTTATGAGTGAAAAGAATGAATTTTGCAGGAATAAGGACCTTTGAGCAGCCTTTACAAGTGAATAGGAAATCATGGGAATAGTTTGCAATTACACAGAAACCTTCCCCCAAAGATTTCATTTTACTTTGAAAATAGACTCCTTGAACAAGATTTAACTCCATTTAAATATGCATATATAGAGAAAGAGATTGTTTTAAGAGCTTTTGTTCCCCCATTGAGCATAACTTCTTAAACATGCATTTTTTTCCTCTGTCTGATTTCTCAGTATTTTTCATCACCTCTAGCCAGACATTAGATTTCCTGAGACATCCAGATCCCTGTCTTGACAGGTTATTAATTATCACAGCTGGAGGTGGGGTGTTGTGGCTGTTTCTTGCTGTTTGTCATTTGACAGTAAAACTGGATGAAAGCTAGGGTTTTGGAAGAAAATAGGAATAAACTCCAACATTTGTATACAGCGCACATTGGCTGAACAGCTGCTGGGTTGTTTTTCAGACCGTCTTCTATGTCTCTTATCCTTCTTTCATGAACTTCTCTTTTCTGAACTCTGATATTTTAAAATAGACAATAAATGTGATAGCAGCCAAGTACAGAAGATAGCAAAATATTGCTGAAAATCTCTTGCCTTGTTCAGCAAGATTTCGCAGAAATCTGCAGAGCAAGGCTGAAGTGGGTCAGTGATGAGAGAATACATTCAAAACAAACAGAAGACCCCTGCCAACAACAAGCCTAGCTACCAGGAATCATTGGGGAATCCTAAATTCCCCATGTTAAGCTGTTGCTTGAAATCTCTCATCTGGGTGTGATTCATTTGTTTTTGAGTGATGACTTGGTCATCGATTTTATGAATGTTTGCCATGGTGAGTATGACTGGAGGGGTAAGGGTGGTGAAGGATATAGCGTAGGCCAGCAAAAAGCTTTCCGCTAGCATCTACAGCATATGCAGAAAAGCAAAGTGCTCCCAGGTACATGCATGTGCCAAAGGACAGTCTGGCATCAGGGACAGGAGGTGCAGAAGGCAACCAAAGGGCAAACCTGAAAGCAAGAGCCTACAGAAATTGTCCTTTTGTTAGCTTCTCAGAGGGAATTTCTGGGACCAATCTTGAGCAGGGGCACAGAGAGATTTGGAGCATCTTGCACAGCCCACTCCAGGACCAGACGTCTGCTGAGAAAGTAGCTCATACTTAGGTAAAACCAGTTTTTCCTCCTGGTACTCCTAAGGTTGTGCTGGTTGCTGTGAGGGAGTGAAGAGCAGGCAGCACCCAGGAGAGGGCAGTGCTGTACTCGCACATCAGCTAGATCAGGTTACTAATGCCAGGAACATTATGGAAGGGTTACAAGTGACAAGAAATTGTTCTTATCATGGAATCAGTTCACTTAATTAATGGCAGTTTCTTATGCCAGATCTACATTAATTTTATTTTTGTATCTGGTCACTCTCTATCATGGGATGCACTAGATGTTGTCAAAGTAAATTGTGACAACAGCACTGCTTCACAGTCTCAGTTTCGTTTCTCTTTCTAGTTGGAATGAGATCTTGGAGGAGGGAAGGGGATTGCAGGTGATGCTAAGCTGGAAGTTAAGAATATTGCTGAAACGGAAAGACTTTATCACCTGAGGAACATTTTGCAATGCTTCCTGAAGGCGTGCAAGCTCTGTCGCTTTTTCACTTCCTCTAGAGGTTTTGCTGTGCTCGTCTCCCTCAGCTAGGAATCCATCACCCATAACGCACTTGCAATCTGTTCCAGGCTTTCCCATTTGTTTTGTCCCAAAGGACACCAGCAGCTTTGGCTACACTCAAATGTAGTCTCTAAATCAGCTGAGATCCAATCTTTTCATTGCTTTGCAACTTGGTACCAAGTCCCTGAATCGGCAGTGGAGGAAGGTAGAGAGTGAGCTGATAACGAAGCATGCCCTAAACTGCGGCAGAGACAGACCGTACGTTCTGAACTAACTGGAGATGGTGAACTACGGTGATCCATCCTGGCCATGACAAATGCATAGATCATTCTGGTCTCCACCTGGGAAGAAAGGAAGAATGGCAGACACACTTCAGCTCGCAGGGAATGACGTCTAAGGCTCAGCGAGAGCCACAAGGAGTGTCTGGCACTTCGTGCTGGTGAAGGGGATGTTTTATGCCCAGCTGACTGAAAGACTAGGATATCAACTTGTAAAAAGGTTTCTGGCAGTACTTGTCATTTGTCTCTTCTGCACTTGTTTTCAGAAATATCTATTTCCTGCCTGAGCTTCTCCTGCAAAGTGTGCAGCGCTACAGTTTCTCCTCCCTTGAACTGGAGTCCTGCATGCTCAGCTCCTGCCTCCCATTTCACTGCACCTTGGGCTACATCTCAGAGGCTCACAGGGCACACAAGAGCCTCTCTCCTGCTCCCAGACCAGTCACCGCTACGAGCATCACCACCATTGCCCTGGGGATGCACATCAGCTGTATGACTGTCACTTGTCATACTTCATGAAGCTTAAAATTCAGAGCTCAAGTAATTGGAAGGGCTGGAAGAGGCAAATTTCCCAGGTGCAGCATTGTAATGTCTCTTCTTGTGTTACTCAGCCCAAAAATTCATCCCCCTCTTGCATGGCTATGTCATGTATTGTAGACAGATTTTCTTGAGAAACAGGTATAGGGAGGAAAAGGAGTAAGGAACAGCAAATGAAAACAGTGAAGGCCAAGTTCAAAGCAAAGAAGGGTGTGATTCTTCACACAAGGGATAACTAAGCTGTGGAGCTCCCTGCTGATGGATACTGTGGAAATCATTCCTTTATCTGACTTCAAACAGACTGGACAAATTCTTGAAAGAGAAACCCATACCTCCTTTACCACTGCAAATGCTGTATTTTAGAAGCAGCATCCAGTTTGGGAGGTGAAGTTTTGAGCAGTCTCCATTTATCAGCCTCTGAAAGTCTACTAACGTCTGGGCAAAAAAGAATGGAGAAAGTTGCCAGCTAGATGAACGTGCATTTTTACATTACCCAAACCTGTTAGTGCTAGTTAGTTGTGCTGCATATTTTCATCAACATTCATCAACATTCAGAAAGAGTTTATTTGCAAATTTGTCTTGAGGATAACTTAGAGAAGATGCTCAGTGATCTTTTTTCAAATCACCTTCCCCCCTGCAGACATTTTAGAGTCAAAAGAAGCCTGAAGCCATGCTACTTAATGATCTCAGGTTTTGCAAACTAGGCAGGGTCAAGACTGGGACATATTTGACGGGAGAAACCTTTCAGACAAATCCAGCAGCCCTCAGGAAGTGACATGAGAATTTCAGGACTGAACCAATGTCAGTGGATATGGGTATTGCTGATCTGCTGCTTTTTTACACGAAAGGTAGGAGAACTTCTCCTTTAGGTAACGCACTCACCTGCATATGTGGGTATTCAATGATGTATTTGTAACGGGGACTCACTCCACCTAATGGGAAAGCTCTCAGACTTCTCTTAGGTCATTAGTCAGAAAGTTCCCATCTAACCCAGCAAGGGGACCAGATTATTTAAATGTTAATATGAAGAGAGGTGAACATAAAGGAACTATTCACAGCCAGTACATTCTATTTGCTTGAAACCGCTGCAGGGTTTGAAGTGAAATTATCCCCACACATATCTACAGTGCAAATAGCTGGGATAGAAGAATGGCAGAGTATTTCTTATGCCAGTGACAGACCCTTTCAAAGGAAAGGACTTATCAGAGGCCCTATCATCATTCTGGTTCATGCTTCCTGAAGAGACAGAGTGTCATTTGGGGGTTGTTGAATTGTTGCTATTTTGAACACTTCAAAAGAAGGAAAGCTGAAATCTGAGCAGTCACAGTCTGATTACACTAGTTCCTCCTGAAATGTTAAGTATATATAATAATGCCTTTTCCTTATGGAGCCTAAACTGATAATAGTCTTGCTGTTTAAATGCTGCCATACTGTGCAAGGGAAGCAGCAGATGCTTTCTGCTAGGTGATGTAATTTTTGTCAGTTCAATTTCTGTAAAGGTGATGGGCTCTTCAAAGTGTTATATCCAGGAAGCACTGTCCCTAGTTTGAATATTTTCTGCTGATGAAAAAATGGCAATGCCTTTTGGGATTCAAGCACAGAAAGGCGCTTGTATGGTGGAGAATAAAATTTCCCCTCCATGTTGCCTTGCTGATCTGGTTATCTTTGAGGGGAAACATGTCACTGCCAATCTCCAGCTTACATGAGAGAAAGTCAGTCAGTGCTCTACCACTTTCCATTCTCCCTCCATAATTATCTCTGGCATGAAAGGGCACATTATTTATTACTCTCTGCCAGTGTGTGTTCAACACTTGGCTCCTCCCATGAATCTATTTTCTCCTCTAGCTTGTTGGCATGTTCACTTCTTAGTTCATCATCTATTTTCTTTCTACAAGGAAAGGCTTCCTATATGTGTGTGTGTGTGTGTGTGTGTGTAAAGTGGATGCAGACTTCAGTTTTACAATCATTCCTTGCTGCTATGCCCTCAAGTTCAGCCGCTAAAGTCTTGAAAGTACTCTGGAGTTGGGCTGATATGAAAGACATAAGGCAAATTAACCTGGTTTGTATTTCACGTTTTGGAGATTACCGAGCAGCAGCATATTTGAGTGGATTGCATTTACCACTTTATATTGCCTTGCATGAGCAAAATATGCCTGTGAAAATTCATTAAGAAAAGAATACCCTGGGTAAATACTTGAAATTTTGTTCCTCTGTTCATGTGGCAAAGTTGAAAAGATGTCCTTCAGCAGAAAATCAAAATTTTTTCATAACAATTGGATTTCCTCCAACAAAGAAGCAAGATTTTCTGGGAAAATGTTAATGAAAACATTGTTACTATATAACAGGAACATCCGGTAGTATATTATATGAGAAGTAACATATGTTCAGATGATTAAAATCTGGGATCTGTATTCTCAGTGCACCATTTTAATTCTAATGAAGGCCCTCAAGATTGGGCCTTACAATGCATATGTATGGGCAGAGTTAAGGTTACTCAAGCAACCTTTACTGCCATACTTCCACTTTTTCTTCCTCCATGCACACAGCACAATGTATGATCAAATATATACCAAATTTTTGTGCTGTCCCAGTGAGCTTGCACACCAAGTCAAGACAGCTACATGTACAAACTGAATAGGTGCACAGATATAAAATTAAATTAGACATAAAAATCAAGCTGGACTCTCTTGTTGGAAAATATGGCCCTAACACCTCTGATTTCTGTGCACTGAAGCAAACCAGTGCAGCACTGACCTTATATGTGCTCTGTGCCCACCTGCTTCCCACCCTCCGTTGGTGGAAGTAGCAGAAGTGAGTGCATACGTGCATTTTGAACACTTCATTGTGGCACATTAGCATAAGTCCAGCTTCAAGAGTGGCTTAAGCTAATACGCTGTCCCCTGAACTGGGTAGTGGAGCTATAGGTACACCTTCCCTTATGCTGTCTGTATCTGAGGTGACGACCTGTGGCTGAAAGCGGAGCAGACAGTGGATGGGTAACACCTTGCGCTCCAGAGCTAGAACTGAAATGCCTTTAGTCTCCCAGAGCTTCTGTCTTCCCCCTGCAAAGGGGTTAGGAAGGTAAATGTCTTAAGCCTTCCAGAGTGTGCCATATTGGGGATCACAGGTGTAACAAAACCAGATTAAATAGATGATATGGAAATCCAAGCCAGCCTGGTTCTCTCAGCATTAAAAAAAGGTAGGAGAATCTGGGTTTGTTATGCATTTCCTGGCTGTCCTTCCAAAGCTGTTGTACCAGATATGCAAGTTTGTTAGCGCATCAGTAATTTATTCCACCATTCCTAGTGATGAAATCCCTTGCTGACATGTTGATGAAACTCTACTCAGCTAGAGAGTCTAATTAAGTGCACAGCAGTTTATAAAGCTGGCTAAATTCAGATACAATCCACTCCAAAGCAGGGAAGTCTATGACCAGTGCAGAAAAACTTTCTTTCAGTGAGACAGTCAAGAAATGAATTTCTTGGATTAGAAAATGAAAATGAAAAAAAATGAGAAAAAGACTAGTTAAGTACGTATTTTTTTATGTTTATATATGTAAATACATATAGGTACATAACAAGAACAAAACTGGAATTGTGTGATTGTCAGATTGAGTGATAGTAAATCTCTTGGCATTTGCTTGAACAATAAGGATTAAATAGCACAGTTGTTTTCCAGAAAGTCCAGTCTTGTTTGGCAAACTTCTAAACCATGAAAGAATAGCCTTGAATGCTAGCCAAATCCTTTCTGTATTGAGTTCATGGAGGCCCCTATTTCTGAATCAGTGCATAACATTATCGTGTGTGCTTATGGTAATAGCTTCACAACCCCTTTTGGCTGAAAAATTAGTGAAATTGCCTATGTCTTGATTAACTGATGAATAATCAAATATCATCTAATATCCAGTTGCCTCATACAGACTCCTCATTAGGACTGAATTACAGAGCTGAGGGATATAGTTTTCTTTTCTCAGCTATCACAGACCTGACGTTTTACTGTTGGCCACATCCATTTCCCTGCTGCCTTTGTCTGTATTGCTGGTTTTGATTATTTGGGGGGCAGACACAATGGCTGCAGTTTTGCAATCAATTTAACACAGTTTAAATCCAAGCTGCTCTTGAAAAAAGGTGGTGCTGCTTTTTCTCCCACCCCAGGCTGTTTGTTCCCTCTGCCCCTTTTTGCCAGAGCTAATGCCAGTGTGGATGAGTCAGATCCGGGAGCGGGTCTGGCTGAAAACTAACTTAAAAAAACCAGTCTGCACGTTCATGAGTCCCCTGATCCATATGATGACATAGGAAGGGCTGGGCCAAAGGAAGAGGCAGGAATACACAGCCAGGTGCAGTAAAACAATCTTTGCCAGCAGCTGTGCTGATTTAGATGAGGCTTCATAGCAATTTCAAGCCATCCTACCACTTACTAGAAATATATGCAGTACCTAGCACAGCTTTATGCTAGTCTTCTATGCACTGTCATAACAAAAAAACAGGAAAGATGAAGTATTCTCTGCTGCAAAGAGCATAGTTTCAAAAGTCCTTCTGCATCTAAAATTCATATTGATACAGTAATGGCTCACTTTGGTAGTATCTATATTGAGATGCTCACTGTTAGAAGTAGCTTTCATGGGAACCAGTGCTCGGAAATGTTTCATGAACAGAATAAATTCCTAAAGCTGGAGATGACACTGGTCCTTTCCTGAAAATCTTGGTTGTGGATAATTAAATCTCACCTGTCAGTTTTGCAAATCCTCCAGAGATAAGCAAAACTTTTTACTATTAAATCTTACTAAATTAATTAGGTTATTTTAATGTATTAAATTTGGTTCATTTCTGTAAATTCACAGTAGCATTCTGGGGCCATAATTATTTCTTTGATAACATATCCCTTTCAAGCAAAATTTTCTAGCCAAAATCTAGAGCTAAGAGAAAAGCATTTTTTTGTTGAGAAGTGAAGTTTTGTAGGGGTTTTTTTTAGCATAAACCATTTCTAATTCTTGCATTATACTTTGCGTAAGCAAGCTGGAATGAATGATTGACAATATAATCATTTGGTTCTAGTTATTATAGAATGATAAAGATTTTGCTTTCTTTTTAGTTCTCAGTTTGCAAAATGGGGATACAGTTTCTGTCTCAGAGGAGAGTTATGAAGATTTTCTGGTTAATCCTTGCACTGTATTTTGTCTGTGCTAAGTATGATATAATTATTAAATGTCCCAATTATGGACAGTTGACATTGTGCCACATCCTTGGAGTACTGTTCACATTTTTCTTCTAGATTCTGAAAATCTGAATGATACAATTACTTTGAGTGTAAGGTGCCAAACATCAAGCACAAATATTATATTTTGATAGCACAAAGACTGAAACTCCAGTCCTCAAGCAGTCCTCAAGTCTCCTGCCTCAGATATTGTGTGTATATACCATGTAATGTTTTATTTGTTTGCTCCTAATACACAATATGCCTTTATCATTTTATCCAAAAAAAATGACAAAAAAAATCAACCATCTAAAAACATCCTACTATACTTGTTTTTAATCTCAGAAAGACTCTTGGATGTTTTTTCTTCTTTCTGTGCCTAGATTGTGACTTCATGTTACTGCCTATCACCTTTAGAGCTTAGAGCTATTTATATAATTAAATTTCAGGTGTGCTTTAAAAACGTGTTTCCAGTGTTGAAGTGTCTAATAAAAGCTCATCGCTTATTAATTGGAAACTAGTTTTAGTATGTGCACCCGACCACAGAACAGAGCAAAACTGAGTCATTGGAAGTTCTAGTACGAGAAAGGCTGTCTCATTTTTTATAATGGTACAATGGCTTCAGGCCACAATGCTTCACGCTTTCTGGTTGTAACAACCACTCTTAATGAGCACTGTCTTTTTGAGTGGGTTGCATTGATGTGATTTCACTTGCCTAGGTCTCTAAGCAAAATACGCATCAGCCCAAGACCAAGCAGCCCCATCTCTGGTAGATGGAGAGAAAATGAGGAAGACTCAGTGGTCTAGAAATTGCTAATGCACTTCACATTAAGTTTTGTTGGATATGAACAGAAATAATGCTGAAAATGCCCTGTGTGACTCAGTCCCCTCCAGTACCCTCTCCTACTTGTTGTGTTCTGATTTTTGCTCCACAGTGTCACATTCTCCCCTCAGTACGTTGCTGCTTTGGCCTTATGTATCTTGATGAATTTGCCCCTTTTTGTCCATTCCTACAGCTGGTGAGGACACCCTCCAGGTGAGGGGAGCTGACTTCTTGCTATGTCAGAGAGATCATCTAAAGAGATCATCTAAAGAGATCAGATGCTGCTGAACTAGATTGCTAGTTATTGGTATGTCATAGCTTAGCACTTAGAAAGCTAGAAAGCATTCAAGTCCTCTTTTAGATGCCAAAATTTTTTTTTAGACCAGATCTATGTGTTTTGAAAAGATCTGCCTCCCTCAGCAGTTCAATTCCAGCTGTTACTGCATTATCATGGCTTCCTGTAGCCACTCCTTGGACTTCCTGTCTCCAAAACTAGGCCACTTTGGCTTGTATTTCTGAAACTAAATTTGACTATCAGAAATAGCACCTGTAGGCATTGATCTGATAGGTCTCTAAAAGACATGCTTAAAGTATAAATCTTATGATGTGAGTCATTCCAGCCTGTCATTTTACATGTATTTACTAAGATGCTTTGGAATATAGAGTCTAAGTTTCATGGATGGCCAAACTTCCCAACTCCACCATGCAGGAAAATCTTCACTTGGCTGAGACCCTCATTTCGCCTTCTCTCCTATCCCACATCCTACATCCCCAAAACCAACACCCCAGACTTCTAACTCCCCCACTGTACACTTGTGACCTGTAAATCAGGACCATCACTGCATTTTTCACACCTTTCTCACTCTTCAGTGATACACCTTCACCTCTCCAAAATATATCCTTACCCTGCCTCTATTTTTCTTATCCTATCAGAAGATATGATTGCTTCTGGATGTATTCTAGGACTCCAGTCTTATGTCTATTATCTCATTCAGCTTATCAGTTCTCTGCTGCCCACCTTGGAAGTTTGCCCAGCTTTCTAGTCCTTAGGTCACAGGCTCGACAAAGTTCATTTGCACTGTGCAGCAGGAGAAATGCAAGAGACAGAAGCTTGTGCCTCCCTTGGGAGCAAGTTGCCACAAACCGGCTGACATGCAGTATCTTGTTCCTGCTTGAGGCGGTGGCTCCCAGCTCCTGAACTTTTCACTTTATTTATTTCCATACATATTGCTGTCGAGAATTAATGCCTCTCACACTCCAGAATACTAAAATGTGCAGCCAGAAAATCAGCACATTTGATACGTAAGTAAATCACGAACTGTTCATGAGCCACATCTTGACCATGACTATTATAGTCAGTAAAGAGAATCTACAGAAAGATCATCAATATTATCTAAATATGAAAGTTTCAAGAAAGGTTTTAATGTTTTGTTTATTTCTCGAAGACACAAAGGGATGTCTTTCTCTCTCTTTAAATTCTACCAGAAGTACAGCAGGAATGAATCTGTTCCATAAAAACAAAATTACACAAAAGAAAATTAAACTGATAAAAAGAGAGAGACCTTACAATATAAATAGAAAACAACTGGCAAAAGAGAAAACAACTCCCCCTCCTTATTGCTATGCATCCAGAATCAGTGTCTTATTCATTTTTTAAACTTTTACGGCACTGAGAATCTCAAATGCTAGTTTTTTTCAGAATGAAAGTGCACTTTCTAACAGGATGAATAAGATGCTCTGGGTGTGGACAGGAGCAAGCAACTGTGTCTGGGGAGATGGTAATGTTATATCCTAGTCTGCTGGAGGTCTGTGGGCAAGACATCTTTGCCTTATTGTTTCTCCTACTTTTTTTTGGTCGGGTTTACTGGCATGGAAGGAACATCTGGTCAAAAAACATCTATTGAAACCAGCGTGACAGAATTTTGATGCTGCTATGTCATGATTTTCTTTGGCAGTGAGGTGAAAAATCTTTTTTCCCAGGAAACAAAATCTTTTGCCTCAGAGACGGAATAGTGTCCATGTGGAAACAAGAGCTGAGTACCTCGTGGGAAGTGCAGTTGCATGCTGTGCTATTGTGCTTCCCCATGAGCCAGCAGACTTCATTTCCCAGGGGGCACCATGACCTGGTGGTACCCTCAGGGTACCACTCTCATCCTGCTTTCCTCTGGATCTGATGATCTGATGAATCACAGGAGATGTTGTCCACCCAGAGAGATACTGGTGGAAGAGGTAGTGCAGCAACATTATTTATTTGCAATATTAGGAACTTCTGTTGAAAAAAAGAATGTCCTTCATGTTTCTATGAAAAACGTAGAGTTAAAGTTTTACAAGTGACAGACAGAAAGACCTGTGAACTGTGATGAAAGGCCTTGCTTCAAGGTCTTGATATGGGTAAGTATACAGCTGAGCCCAATATGACTGCAATTTCAACACCCATAATAGAAATAATTAGCTATAGTGGGTTTTTTGCAGAAGTTTTCTTTAGCTGCTGAGCTCTTTATTTAGTGCCACGGTATGCATACGAACAACACACACAGCTCTCCAGGCCTTTTGAAAAAGTAGGCCATTTAAGCAGGCAAATATCACAGGGTAACTTTAACTATTGGTAAGAAGATGGACCAGAAATTATGTTCATGGCCATACTTGCAAGACTCTCTGATGATAATAATAATAATAATAATAAAGGAAGATATCATGCCATTGACAAATAGAAACAATTTTATATCTAATAGGATTTAAGTAATAAAGGCTGAAGGGCTGCAACAGCTGCAAAGAGATTAGATATGTTATGTTTTCTCAGTGTAATAAAACTTGTCAAATAAAGCTGAATAAAATCTCCTTATCTGTGTCTCTGGCTTATTTTTCCTGCAGCCTCTTTCCTTTAGCTGATTGCAAGAATCACCATTTCTCTAGAATGGTTACACACACGACAGTTCAATTAGAGTCAAGTTAGTGAAAGTTATTGCTGGATTTGTTTTTGGTTGGCCCTCTTCTTTTTCTTTTTCTTTTTCTTTTTCTTTTTCTTTTTCTTTTTCTTTTTCTTTTTTCTTTTTTCTTTTTATTTTTCTTAGCAAAGAACAGCTGCAGCATTTGGAAGGTATGAGGTAGACCAGAAATAAACACACAGCCAATCTGTTACTAACTTCTGCTGGTACTTACTGGACAACTGGCCTGGCATGTGTATATCACCATCATGCCATTAAATTTAGTGCTGATTTACACCAGTTCAGGATCTGATTCAAAAATAAAACCCAACAAAATAACAAGACAGCCTATCCATCCTTCTCCAGTAGTGCTTGGCTCTGCCTGGGCCGCTCCAGCATGTTCCTCTGGGGGGTTCCCTGTTCTCTCTCCTCGCGCCTCTGGTGTCGCTCCCGAGCACTGTCTGGAGTCCTCCTCCATTTCTCTGCTCCTCCTGCCTCCGTTTCTCCCTAGCTAAAAAGGAAAGCATTGCCTTTCTCAGGCTGGTGTGCGAATGTTTGCTGAGAACTTTAAGAGCCGTAGATGGCATTTGCTTTCACAAGTGTTAGTTGTTATTATTACTGTTAATAAGATGTGACAGGTTGACATTTTGCTAACCTTTCCATGAAATCCAAGGCCAAAATTTTGTCTAGGCTACAAACACACCGGGTCTGCCATGTGTTCCATCCTTCTATCCAGGCCAGTTTTTTTGAACTTGTGTGCATGTCAGATTTAAATTATATGAGTGTCTAAAGCAGAGAGATTGTCTTAAATACTGAGTGGGAAGAGCAAGTGATGGTGCATGTTAAAGCAGCATTGTTGTTGCCTTCAGCACATATTTGAACAAAACATATTATCTTTCAAGGTACACTAGTGTAGCTAGTAAGAAAAGCCAAGAGATCAGTCCAAGCTGATGTTGTACATAAAGACACAAACATCATCCATAAATCAATAGGCATTGATTTAGGTAAATGATAGATTAGCCCTCAGGTAAAAAAAAAAAAAAAAAAAAAACACCGTAATTATTTATTTGTATGTATTCAAAATGCTGCATGCCAGATTTATGCAGACACATATCCAATATTAGTTAAAATTTAAGTTTGTTGAGTGAGTGCCCACAAACCCACAATTTAAGATCTTTTCAGATTAATGCTTTTATCATACATTTTTCTCCTCCAGAGCGAAAACTAAGGAAACCAATGCCTGATGACAATACGGTAACTGGTTGGGGAAAAAATACTGAAACCAATTGGTGGTGCTAAAACCACTGTCAAAATCTACTGTATATCTGTATCTGAAATAATGTCTGGCTATTGATTTAAACACAACTGTTCTTCAGGGTGGGGCAGTGAAAAGAAATTTCAATATGAATTTAATTTAATAATTTAATTTAGTCTCAGTCCTAATTGCGTGGAACTGTGAAGACACTGGGAAAATGAGGGTGGGTATACACCCTCCATCATCCTGCTGAGAAGTGCCACAATCAGCTCTGAGTTGCTAAAGTCCTATAGGCAGTAAACTACATTAGCCAGACTGCTTCCAGCATCTGAGCTTGTATCACAGGAGGCTGTATGTGCAGGTTTATGGAAAGGAGGTGTAAATCAGCACTAAATTTAATGGCACTATGGTGATATACACATGCCAGCCCAGTTGTCCAGTAAGTACCAGCAGAGGTTAGTAACATTGGCTGTGATGCCAAGCGCAACATGCTTACCAGCACCTACTGAGAGCTGGCTTGGCCTAGCCGCTTTAGACTCCCCAAATTCAGAGTAAGGCATCTTTCAGAACAGCAGATTTCCCACACTGCGTCTGGGGCAGGCAACTTCAACATCACTATTAATCCAGTCTGGGTATACCTGCAATGAGCCAAAAGAAGGACTTCTTGGTAGACTAATTCAAGCAATGTCCAGGGGAAAAAAAAAAAAAAGGAAAACTAGTATTAACTTTTTCTGCAAGTACAGAGCAAGCTTTTTCTTTCCAGGAATATGAACAGGAGTCAAGAGAGCATAAAAAATGGAGAATTAGATCCTCTAGTTAAATTTCTCCACCTTCCTCTCTGTCTGCATGATTCTGAAAAAATCCTATGTGCAAGTAGATACTTGCTTTCACACTTGTCAGAAGTTCATATTTTAATATTATTTTCTTTCTATTTTGTTTGGGTTCTTTCTTCTTCTTTTGCTGGTAAAGGTTTAATGAAAGTTAGCATGACAGGAAATGCTAGGATTCAGTCTGTGGATGGTTTGCTGCCACCAAAGTCCTTTGAGCCTTAAAGTTCATCCTTATCACTGTTATTGAATATAATGTTGTCAGATTACTTTCTGGCATCAGTTTTCACACATGATTGACAGACATAACAAGCAGGTAGGTAAGAAACTTAACTTGTTGCAGGACAATGGATGTGCACATTAGAAGATTTCTGAAATGCAGAATGTTACTAAAGGCCATAACCTGATATTAACGGTGGAGCTGGCTGCAAACCACTCAGTGCAAAGAACTTGTCTTAAAATGCATTTATTTATTTATTTGATTTGCTTACTGTTTGTGTTAGATCAGTATGCATTTCCTCAAGGTATTCCTTGCACACCAGGAGCCCCCGGGATACTGGAACCAATTAAAAGCATTGATATTCTTGCTTCAGCATTAAGCTAGGGAAAGAATTGATAGGAATTTTAAGTTCATTGTGCATGCGGGAAACAGTTACTGTTTCCATACAACTTTCAGACTAGCCCCACTCCCGATGAAGTTCCCAGGCCTGGGGAAGATCCAGCAGGGCCTGAGACACGATTCACTCTAAGCTCTGCTTTTGATTCCCACTAGCATATTTTACTGAAAACATTCTGCTTTTGCTGGAAACATTCACAGCCAGCCTGGGAGCTATTGAAATGTGTCCCTAGCATGTCAAACAGTTGGGATTTTGAATGACAAAGCTCAATGTAGCTATGGCTGTTGGTTGGACAAAGTGCCTTGTGACTGTCCTTGCACCAGGTCCTAGCTCATATGTACACTCATGCTTCAGTCACTCATTGTGCCTTTTTGTGTTGTACATCCAGAAGTCCCACTGCCAGACCTTGATGAAGTCTCAGTATCCCTGCTTTGCACAAGCAGTGTGGGGCTTTCGGATTTCACCAAACTGAACAGATGTGGCTCGTATTCCCTGTCTGGACCTGTATGAAATGCTGTATGATGGTGGTTGGGGAGAAGGGGAAGGAAGCAGAATCATATGGCTCACCTCTTTAGACCCATGATCTGCCTTAGCTCCTGCTCAACATGCTTTGCAGCGTGGCCTTTTCATGGGCTCTCTTCAGGAGCATGACACTAGTTCTAATGTGGTGTTGTGAATAGCTTTTTCCTGACTTAAAGAGGCCAGAGGCATTGTGCTATAAATACATTGTGCTATGGGCTTTCTGGGCCTCAGCTTGGCATTTCTGATTTTGATCTGCCTCTTTTGTTCTCCCCAGTGGATCACCAGTTCTTAAGTGGATGGACATAGGTAAATATCAGCGCTGCATCCTTTAGGATTACTCCCATGAACTCACGAAGCACAAATGATTTATAAACATCTACGCCTTCATCTGCTGTGTGTGCAAGGTCCAAAAACCATATTATAGATGACAACCACATGATAATTACACTGCTGTCTTACCTGCTCTCATCCCGGTGATGAATCTCATTCCCAACCACTTTTGACTGAACAAAGAGGATCGTTCAGATTACTTTCAAGGTGAGCTTTTAGTTTGAGTCACCCTGTTTTTCCAGTGTTGTTTCAATCTCTGTCTCTTCCCATTGCAGCTTTAAGCAAGTAAAGAGTTCTGACTTGCTTCTATTTCACCGGCTGTTTCCAAACACAGTTAAATAGCTGCAGTGTTTCTCTGCAAAAGTCATTGCGTTTCAGAGATAGGTGAAATGGTGCTGGTTATACTGCAGGTTGTATTTCACAGTTTCCCAGATATATGCTCCAGATAAAGGACTAGCAATGTTTTTGATTAATATTACTGGTGTTTGCCATCTGTGCTATGATAGAGGCTGAATTCCACTATGCTAAATGCAATAGGTGCATCTAATGAGAGACCACCTCCATAAAGAGTCAGCTGGCAAGCATTTATCTCACCTAACTTTAGTTATCTACATGATACATACCTAATTTGACCTTCTTGTCCAAGTTTCCTCTATAGTTAGGGAAGAGAGAGAGTGTGATAATGTCCTAGATAGATGTCCTAGACATCTCTTTCAGGCTAGGATTAATCATCTTCAGAATATAATCTCTATGTCTTGACTCTAGTAGAAGCTGAGGTGACTAATATGGATTAGATACCTACATTTTAGACTGCTGATTTCCTTATTTCACTGTGTTTGGTGGATTCAGGTCTTCTTTTCTAGACAAATGGGAAAGAAATGGATAAGCCATCATTCCGTGCTTCATTATGCCAGGTAGCATGACTGTGAGATACCCACATCTATCTTCATTTCGTATGCACCCACCTTGGGTGCAAGAACAAGAAACCAGATTATGATTCTTACTCCCCTGTCATTCCTTCAAGTAGCAGATTGACAAATCACCACAAATTAGATATTCATCTATAATAAAAGAATATAATTAATTCATTATATAAGAAACAATATTGAATTGGTTCTTTTGGTTCGGGTTTTCTAATACTTACACACAAATAAATATATAATGTCTGATTGTAATTGTCACGTTGAAAGAACATCAATGTTGACTTGCCTTTTAATTGCACTGAAAATCCTCCAACAGCACTGTAATATTATCACTTCTTTCTGACCCTGTGGAAGAATAATCAGAAAAGCAACAATACTCAGAGGCTCAAGGTGAGATTATCTACCTTTCGCCCAGGCAGCAGGAGCTGCTCAGAATGTTAATCAATGCTGTTTCCAAGTGAGAAGCCATCCACTTCAAGCAGCAAGCATTTAAACTCTTCAGTCCTGAATAAAGTTGCCCCAAAGGCACATCCACACTTCATTCTCTACTTCTTGTACCTCCTACACTGCTCAGTAATATAACTGTCATGGGCTTTATAGCCCTTCCGCCCTCTGACTTTATAGCCCTTCTTCCCTCCTATCCTTCTCACGGACAGTTGTCCTGCTCAAGATCAACAGGGTTGAAATGAGAAACACAGAAGGGACATTGCACTCTTTTGGCTGGGGAGGTGCTATCGCATGTAGATACTGGGTTGGATGCCTCCATGCTGCAGGGCCCAAGTACTTAATATTAAAGATGCTGCCACATTACAGGTGATGTTAGTCCATATTCCTACAAGTAACCACTAAGAGGACTAGACTGAGATCCGCAGTCTGCAAGCAGGAGAGGCTCAACAAGTTAAATTTGACACCATACTGTGGAATTTGGTTTTCATCAGCATCTGAGGTGTCCCCTTCCTGCACTGTGTGTTCAGAGATAGCAGCAGTTGCAAAGATCCCCATGCTTCTGTTGTGAGGTTTTGATGTTCCTATCACAGGGTCTGCTGTGTTATCTCGTTGAGAGAGCACAGGGTGGCTCCCTTCCCCAAAGAGCTTTGCCTTGCATTGGGAAGAGCCGTGGCACAGCAGAAAGAGCCAACGTGCTCCATGCAAGGAGCAACAGTTTGAAACCAGGAGCTGCCATTTGCTGGCAGGCTGGTTTCTTTTTGTAGCAGAGCATTTGAAAGAGGGATTTGACGGTGAAGCACTTCACTCGCAGGAAAGAACCGAAATATAACTCTTTCCCTAGCTTTTAGTATTAAAGTCTGGTTTAAAGAACTGTAAAGAGGATTAAATGAGAGATGCCTCTCTGGTGTGAAATGGTGCAGCTTCTCAGTGACCAATGGAGACAAATTTGTCTCCATCATCTATGGAAGCAGTCAAGCAGAAGGACCATGGAAAACCAGAATGAGAAAATCTCCAAGTAGAGCATTTTCCAATATAATTATATATTTTATGAAAAGTGAACAACTCATTTTTTTAGACTGCAGTAAGAATTTTGCATATTTTCCTTGTAAACAGTCCTCTGGGCACCTTATCTCTGTTTACAAAGGATAGATTCCTTCCAAGTATCTGCTATGTTTGTTGAACACATGATAAACACAGGTCAGAGGGCACTGAGACTCCAACACTGCACGTGCTATTTTTCTTCCCCCCACACCCCTTCTTGTTTTGTTTGTTTTGGATTCTTTGACCTTCTAGTTTCTTTGCTCCCTGACCCAGAACATCAAGAAACAAATCAAATCTCCACAGGGGAAAGGTGCTCGTTTTAAAACTTACTTTGTTTTTTAATGCAACAGCAGCACAAAGTCAAAGCATTTTTGACACAAATAACCTTAGTCTTTAACCTACAGTATTGCTTTATGTAATATTCAGTAGTCTTGCTGACCCAGCAGGGAAAAAAATGTATTCCTAGATTTTTCTTCTTTGGTGTAAATAAGAAAATGCTTGTCAAAAAAAAATATTTTAATGTCAAAGTTATGTGTTTTTTCCTTCTTCTTCATCTCTTCTAGTTCATTTACTTTAGGAAGACGTTTGGTTCTAGGTTATGGAGTATAAAACCACAGTATTCTGAAGTTATTTTATTTAAAAAAAAATTGGGTATCAATAGCTGGAAATGAGTTTCTGGGGGACTACATTTAGCAACTGTATAAGTCATGCTGATCCCCAGAATATGTATTAATGAGCACCACTTTTTGGCATCTGCCATAGTAACTCTGTCAAGGCAAGCAAAAGTTGCTCTTGAAGCAACTTGGGGATGTGTCAGAGCAGGGCTATGGTGGGGCCCAGGCTAGTGCGGGAGCTGTGCTGACTGGGGAACCCTGCCTGTCTGTAACAAATCCCCTGTGTCATCTTGGGCAAGTTATTCAGGAGTGGCCCAAAGCCAGGGAATTTCATAGGTTTGTAAGTCTGGAGAGAGACTGTCGTGATCAGTTAGTGTTTCCTGCTGCTACAGGATTTCCCTGATTGAATTTGTGTTTAAGATAAGCTATGTCTTTAAGTAAAAATCTCATAAACCTGTCTTAACTTTAACATGCCCAGTCCTTGGTGGTCATTCCCCTGGTTAATTACTATTCGTATTAAAGGAACAGCAGTGTTTTTGAGAAAGCACTAAATCTGGAGTTTACATATTTATTTTCTCTTTACTGTATGATCGCATAAAGAATACAACAGAGGAAACCAGATTTAATTTCTGACTCATGATTGCATCTACCTCAGCAATGAAGAAGTACCTGAGCTAGTTGGATGTGAGAGAGCCCAGATCCCAATGCAGTTTAATTGAATTTGCTCATTATTAGCTCAGGCACAGATCTAGACTGGGGCAGTTCAGTTTTATCCAGCCTGAGTGATAAGTCAGAGTGGAGCTGTGCTGAATGGGACATACTGACCAGCTTGGTCATCTCTGTCCTGGAAACCTGGGCACCACTTCATGTTTCCTGTTAGTTCATGTAATGCTCACAAGGCAGGACTCTGGGCTAAAAGACATTTTAGATAGTGCTGGCAAGTATTGGGACAGACCAGCTCTCTGAACAACCTGTGTGGGATCAAGGTGCCTAAGCATAGGCATCTAGCGAATGTGTTAGGGGACCCTACACGGTCTCCAGCTGCTGTTTTAAAAGAGCATGGCTCTCCTTTTGTTCCTGCTGCACAGCTGGCAGCCCTGTTTGGGCTCAGGTACCCAGGACATCTAAAATGGCAGTAGACTCCTGTGTACAGATATTTGAATCATGGAACCAATAAAGGAAGCAAAACTCCTAAATCAACTTGGATTTGAGGAAGAAGTGTAGTTTGCAAGCCCCACTGATCCATTAAAGCAGCTTTCACAAAGATAGTCCCATTAAGCCCAAATTAATCTACCCTAAATTTAGTCATTTAGGACAGGGTAAATTAATTCCTTAATTCCTTCTGTAGTCTGTAGAAGAAGAAGTATATCTAATAATTTATCTAAAATCTAGCATGTTCTACATGGGATTATTTCAGCGTTTTCCAGCTGGCTAATTGTTGGCCAGGGATTCTCTTCCCACACTTGATTTTGATTGACATTGGATGTATTTTGCCTTTGTGACAGCTGTTGTCTGAAAGTAGAAGGTCTGGATGAATCCAGGCTAGCAAGTAGCTACTGCAGCCAGTGGAGCTACATCTGTGCTTGAAAATGTGTGGGAAAAGAACCATGTTCCCTCCATTGTATTTAGAGAAGCAACCTGGGTATCAGTTAGCATCCAGCATTTGTCTCGCGGAAGGTCCCTGCTGCAGCTGATGAAAAGTACACTCCATTTAAGTCTTGTTACCCTTTTGTTATATAGATCAGGACTATCTAGATTCAAAACAGCTCTGTTAGTGAAAGGGAGAGGGCAGGGGAGAAGAGAAAACTTAGCAGTGCGTGAAATGACATTTCAATGAGAAGCTTACCATTCAGCTGACAGCTGAAATCTAAATTTTGGGAAGATCAGGAATGCAGAGTCGCATGGACAGACCTTATGTAGTGCATGGGCTCGAGTCTTTGAGAGGTGACGTGATGTGGACATTTCAAAGTGACAGCTTGCGAGGCATCGGAGCCAAGCAGTGAGGGGAACGGCCAGAGTAGGTGAACTTCCATGGGATGCTGGCATACTGTGTTGTATGATATGAAGGCTCTTGAATGCATTCATGTAAAGTAAATATATAAATAAATAAATGCATCACTGTCACCAAGGGCCTTTTCTGATATTTATCAGAGGGACGTGCTGTGTTTTCCTTTTGAATAGCAATGCTTTTCACCACTGACAGATTCTTGTGGGAGAATCTCAAAATCTTAAAGGAGAATTGAATAGATTTTCCAGCAGAATTAAAACACAGGGAGTGAAATATTACACTGGTTTTGCTGACTTACTAGCTCCAATAACTATGAAAGTCAGATATAGAAAGTTCCAGTGTGTCTCTGAAAGTCTTGGTACAGGTCTCATTTTTATATCATAAGAATCAAGAAACACTACACCATCATCTGTATTTTAATTAAAAAGGCTATTGAAGAATTACTGAAATTGCTTTGGCTTTTACAACACTTTTTATGCTGTTCTACTGGGTCTTAGTATTGATCACTTTAAATTGCAGAGAATGTTAAAGGTCATCATGTTCTTTACCTGGAACATGGTCCAATCTCTAGTTTCAACTGATATTCTTTTAAGAACCAGATCCTGAGCAATTGAAAATTTCCTCTGACTTGTGTTATGGTAATTTCCAACAACTGAGAATCTGTTTCTTGGTGTTGCCCCCTGACATAGCAATGACTTTTCTCTTGCCTAGGTGAGGAGTAACAGATCAGCTTGGACTAGGCTGTGGAAACTGGAGGGACAGACAATCTGAAATGGGCACCCAAGGAAAGTGGCATCTTCTCTGTGTTTTGGTGTCTTGCATTCTGGATGCCTTTCTGACAAATATGCATTAGATGGCAGTTATTGAGCTTAAAATTGTAGGAATTATATGCAATTAAATGTTCTCTATTGCACATGTGAGAACCTAATATACCTTCTCATCCTATTGTCTGCCATTCTTTTATAATGTCAGCGTAGTGTTATAATTGGGTCTTTTTATATTTGTGAGGTAGCAATTAGATTACACCAATGTTAGCTACTCATATGCTTTATATTTCTTTTTAATAAATACATTAGGTATTACTGTTTTTCCTGGGTGCAGCGCCAAAACTGACAATAGCCTGCTTTGCCTATAGATATTTAAATAGATAGGCAGTGGAGGGTGCTCAAGACTGTGTAGCATTGTTGAAAAACTAGCAGCGACAGTAAAGTTAGTCACTGTTAGTTATTTCACATAGTTGTTCAGCACAACTCTCTACACCAGCTTTTCACAGGCAGTCAGCCTGTACCCCTTAGCTTTGTAGCTTTTCTTGTCCCTTGTAAATGCCCCCCCAAAAAGTTGGTTTTGTTCTGCACAGTTATGCTTTCTGCCATATAACAGCACTTTCATTTCAAAGAAACGCTTCTCAGCCATTTAAGTGTCTTAGGGAATGTGGGTTTTGGATATGTTTTTTTTCCCCCCACTATTTCATTTCTTAACTTTCCAATGTGGGCTTAACCTCTGACAAGACATTTGAATAGTTCTACCAGTACAGGAAAATCATGCTGAGGATTTCATAATTGAAACTGAAGTGTAACGCAGGGGAAAGAAAAAGAAGAGGTGAGGGAGTTAAGCTGTTCAAGCATAAGTGAAAGGAGGGAAGTTAAAAGATGGGACTTGTGTTGAGCATTTTCTGACCAGCCAGAATTTTTTTCTTTCAGGAGAGAGAATGAAAACAGATGGGAATATTCAACGTAAAAGACTTTGGAGAAGAGATCCTTAACCTGCCTCCTCACTTCTTTGGAAACTGATGTACAGCTCTGGGCAAGTTGTTCTTTCTCTCCTTTGTCTCTTTCTTTGATCTCTTGTTTGTTCTGTTTTGGCACCATGACTTGCAAGCTCTTACAAGAGATTTTAAAAAGTAGAATTTCCCATAGCATGGTTATAACAACTGTTAAATAAATTATCTGATCTGCAAGAAGCCAAGGAATTATGACATGAAAGTCTCAGATACTCAGATCTAGTCTCAGGGCTCTAAGTCTCCTTCATTAAGACCATGATAGAACTGGGTGTAAGATGCTATCAGCTGCTTCCAGCATCAACATAGGGTGGGAAAGAAAGTGAAGTATGCATCTCTGAATTAAGTTTCAAGTGCCTGTGAGGCTGAAGAAATGATTTAGCTTCACTTGCTTCTGTTTCAGCTTGCACCAATGATCTGTTTAGGGTAATTCTAGTCTTTGCATCTTGGTCAAAGCCTACCTCCTGCTATGCTACAAGTTTGTGCAGCACATAGGATGACTAGGTCCCAATCTTCTGCTGTCATTGTAATGCTAGTAATAATAAAAATAAATCATATTAAGAACAACTCATAGCAAAAATAAGATGGATTTTTTGTAAACCACAATACCATTTTCCAGGTTACTGATACTAAACTGAATCTTGACAGATAGAAATCAAAATAGTGCTATTGGTTCTGACAAAGCTGCATCAGTTTACATTACATAATAGATGAGCTTACTCAGTTAAAAAATCTTGAGTGTACAGCTTTTTCAGCTATGAATTTTTTTCTCATTTTTCCCCCAAAGAACTGGAAGAAAATTTACTGTCTACCAAGATGAGATCTAAGAAATTAAATTAGATCATGAACCAAATATATTAGATCAACATCTGTGCTCCCAGAAGAGGCTTGCTTACTGGCAATAATACAATCTGACAGCTTTAAGATCAATCATCTTTTAAAAACTTTCTTCTTCTCTTTCTTTCTCTCTGTCTCTCTCTCCTTCTTTGAAGGAACTTGGCAAAGTTTGTTTATTTGTTTGTTTGTTTGCTTGTTTTTTTCTACTTCAGAATTTTCCTCACTAATACTTCCACAAGAAATAGATTTGCCTCAAGTAGCTTACATCATTAATCTGGAACACAATAATGAATAAATATTTGGAATAAATAATGCATAGTGTATAAGTCTGATAATTATACTAATGATGACTGACAACCTTCTAGCATCTTTCACCCCAAATCCCAAGGCACTCCATTGAATGACTGCAAATTTGGGGGCCAGGGGAGGAGATGGGGAAAGATCCTGAGCCGGAGTAAGCTATGAAAGCTTCTCTGAGGTTACTTGTGCCTGTTTACAGTGACTGAAGCGTACTTTCGCTCATACAGCACCCTGATTATTAGCTATAAAATAGGGTGCTTTCCAGTATATGGCATGAAAAAGTGGCTCCCTGAGACTATTTTCTATACTGGTGGCTGACATGGTAAAGAGATGCAAAGGGCAAATACTTGGGGCAGTTAGTGGGGTGGTGGGAGGGTGCACAACTCTCTGGGCAGTCTCCACCACAGTGGTTTCCTGTCTGCTGCTAGGGCCGGGGTGCATAAGGGACTCACGGCAAGAAGCCAGGGAGGGCAGCGACTTGCACCAGGGTGCAGCTGAGGATGGGGTACTGCCCCGCTGCTTCTGTCTCACTTTGCTTCAGTACTAGCGAACAGGAGGATTGCAAACAAAAAGCAGCTGTCTTGGATGGGAACAGGCAAATGCATCTTAAAGGATGGTGCAGAGCAGTCAGGCCTTGGTGGGAAGGAGGCCATGTGCTGGGAGAGCCCACCACCTGTGCTGGCACATTAACGGAGAGGTCCTGCACTGTTAATGCCTGAGTTCCTTCACAAACAGGGAGTGTTTTTTCCCATTGATTTCAGCAGTCATGGGATACAGGATTCAAACCTGGGTCTTTTCAAGTCAGCTTTTCTTGGACCTGATGTTCTCCAAATTCAAAGTGAAGGCGAGGGAAAAAGGCATGAGGGAGCTACAAACTCAGGCCTGCCTGCAGAGGAGGAAATGTTGTAGAAGTCAATGTTGGGAAGAAGCTGCTTGGCTTTTGGTGAGTATGTCTGGGGTGATCTGGAGGACATTTCCAAAACTAGTGGTCCATCCTTCTGCCAGAACATCATCGCTTTGAGCTTTGACAGAGAGGGGACAGTGGCTTCATTTTCCTTTTGAGGAATGCCACTTTCCAGATCACTTCACTCAGAATTCACTCACCCTTGAAAATTCAGCATACCAGAACTTCTGTGTGCCAGCTCTTGATGTTATGCTCCTTCACTGTGTTTTTTAGTTCTAGCAGCCCTCACAAGTAGTCAAACACATTCTGTATAAAGCTGATAGGTGTTACAGTGAGTGATGGTCAGACTAACACCTGGACATCTCTTTTGTGGTGGTCAGTTTAATGCTGTAAAGTTTGTGGAGCTCTTGCAAGTACTGTGGAAGGGATTGTCAACTATTTTAAAAGTCTGCTTTGTCCCAGACTGAATTCTAATGGAGTTGAAAAGCTTCCAGATATTACAGGGTTGACATTGAACCCATGTGCTCTGGAGCAGATCCATACAAGACAAGCACAACAGGGACTTTTTCAGAGAGGTACACAGATTTATCCACAGGGTCATAGCCTTTGACAAGCCATATACATCCCCTATTTCATAAACGCTTCAGTGGGACTATTCACAAGAGGAAAGATAATACATTGATTTGCCTATATAAGCATGGCAGACAGATATGCAATGTGCAGCTAGAGAGCGATAAGGGAGATTGATTTCTGTTTCCTATTCCTTTTCCCTTTATTTCTCATGGATGGCAGCGTCAGTTCTGTTCATCAGTACAGACCCTCCTTCTCCTATATGGGGGCAAATTTTCCAACAAGCCTGGACCTGCTGATGAAGGTGGACATATTTAATCTTCTCCCTGTTTAAAAGAGGACTGCTTTTTCACGAAAATCTGTTCCATGTTGGTCAAGTTATTCCAGTGTTTCTGTCTTTCTTTATATTCTTCACCAAGATGAGACTAAGAACATTGCTCTGCGATACAACTTTCCTAATCAGCCGGTGAGTTTGGGAGATATGTGTCACTCAAAACAGGTTGCTTTTCCAGCCGGCTTTTATTACTGTGCTAGATATGGTGCTAAACACTTAACTACCCAGAAGATTTCTTTGCCATCTCTGCTTGCGTTCAGGCTGCAGATGAAGCAATGTCAACAAAAGCACGATAAATTGGAGGTTTCTTCCACCGAGGACTTGCACACACGCACAAACACTTCATTAGCAGGAAGATAAACAAAACAAACCACACAGCAGTTCCAGGGAACGTGTCAGGAAATTGCTTCAGGGTGAGAAAACACCCTCCGCATCAACTCCGGGAGGGTGCTGCCTAGCGGGTCCCCCCTCGCCTTCCTCCCCCTGCCAATTTTTGCTGTTGAACACAACAGAAGGAAAGTTAGCTGGGAGTTTCGGTTGGTTTGGTTTGGGGTTTTTCTTGTTTGTTTGTTTCCTCCAGTTTTATATTTATTCAGGTATTTTTCTCTTTGCTGCTGAGGTGAGCTAAGATGAATCTTCATTAACATGTATTTTTATATTAGTTTTCTCTGTGGGTGCAAATCCATTGATTCAAAGGTTGTGAATCAGAAACACAGGAAAAGAGAGTAAGAACAGCTATGCGGCTCCTTCATAAAGCAAAATATGTGGGCTCAAAGTGGTGGAGGGAAATAAATATTGAGAGAAGCACACATTAGGAAAAAAGGAAAAGGGGAAGAAACAACTGATATGTTAAACCTGATGAGATAAAAATAACACCATATTGCTAGGTCTTAAGTGTATTTCTTTGGGGAGTTTTTGGAAGGATTGAGGCTGGAATGAATAATTCCATGATTTTCAATGAATAATTTTCCATATGGATTATCAGATAACTATTTTGCATGTAGACCTTGGACAACATAATGTTTGTGTCCTCTACAATCTTCACTTATCCTTGTCACCTGCAGTTTCAAGGGATTGTATAAAGTGAGCTCACTGAAACCACATACAATTTTTGTTCATAAAATCTTTAATAAATGAGTCACTACTAACAAGTTAAAATGTTATTACAAATTACTTATGAACCAATACAGCAAGGTAGGAACACTGTCTTTTCTGAAAAGATCATCCATATGTAAGATTGTATTTGTACACAAACTTTCCTGCTCCTTTTTTCCTTTTCTTTTCTTTCCTTCCCCTCCCTCCCCCCACCCCAGCATGCCATAGTGGGGCTGGCTCTTTAAATTGGGCAGAGTAACAACAGGTTTTTTTTTTCTTCTTCTTCCTTTTTTTTTTTTTTTTGGCCATATCACAGTTACCTCTTCCTTTCTGTCCTCTTCTACCTAGTAAGTACTCTATTTTATTTTATGGGTTTTTTTCCCCATTATTTCTTGGGAGTTCCTGTACAAATGTATGAATATTTGATTGTGGTTGTTATGTGATGAGATGAGCAAGTATTTGATGTATTTTAACTTACATAAGAAGCCTAACTTTCGTTTAGGGTGAGAAAACTTTGTTTGTTCTTTAAGTTTTAAAGACAACTAGTATTTAAATGTCATGTATAGTGTGGTTTCTTTAAACAAAACAGTGAAACAAAAAGTATGGATTTAAGGAAATGTACGTTGAACTTTTAAAATAACCTTGCGAAATTCTTGAGTTGTTTGGTGGTTTGATAGGTATTTTTAGATATATCTACCCTTATTAGGTAGGCTTTTATACAGCTATATATATATATATATATATATACGCTTTCAAAGGCTTTCTTTGTCTTTATTTTTAAACTTCAGTTGCTTTGAAGATGTTTCTTGACTCTGCCTTTTTACATTTCCCTTTAATTTAGGCTCACAAAAGCTTATGCCTCATATTGCTCAAGTCTCTTTCTCTTCCTTTGTAATTGTTCCCCTAAGCCTATACATAGTCCTGTGTCATGAGTAGGACTCATCTCAACTTAATAGCCTGAAAACCTGAGATCTTAGTTATAGATTTTTTTTGTTTTTTCCTGAGTAGGGTCAAATATGACTGGGAAGTGATTCGACTTTTCTTTCCTGTAAAAATATCTGGAAGTGTTATGTAACCTTCTCATAGGTTAAAAAATTACATAATTAAAATGAGCTAAAAAGCAAAGAAATGGTCAAATCAAAGAGTCTATTATTATAATCTCGTAACGCAGATAGATAGCACTTAGTAAACAAGAAATCTGTGGTACACTATTATTTGTTTTAAATCCAAAAATTTTCAGGTATGTAATTAGTCTCCACGATTGAGATAATTCCTGTTTCTCCAGTTCTATGTTTTAAAATAAATACCACCAAGATTTATTTTCGCCTGAGAATTAACCCTGTTCATGTAAGTTTGATGCTTTCTGACTCTTACTGCTGCAAATGTATCTACATCACAAATAAAGAATTATAAATTGAGGGTCTAGACAGAGCTATTTATGCCAGAGGAGTCAGTTCAGCAATGTTTTATGTTACCTGTATGGTAATATTTCAGAGCCATTCAGTGTGAGTCTTCGTCAAGCATTATATTTTGTGTTTGCATTTGGCGGGGTGTCAGATGTTTTACACTGCCGCCCTTTTCTTCCCACTCCTCCCTCCCCGCAAAAAGGTGGGATTTACGCTGTGATTTATTTAGCTTTTATTTAGATCTACACTGTGATTTAGTTAGTTACTTAGTTCACTGGGAGGCTACCTCTTCAATTTTATCACCTGCTTTTCCTTCCAGTTTTGTAAACTTAGTATTGCCTGAATACTGAAAGAGTTTTTGGCATTTAAAGTACAGAAAACTGTGCTTAAAATGCTATTACCATTGTAACAAACCAATAAACCTTGAAGAATTAGCTTGAAAGGCTGAAATTATGCCCGTAATTTACACACGTTTTCTTTCTCTTTGTTAATAACAGTGGTGATGAAGTGTCATCCTTAACTTTGAATTGCCCAGCATCTGTTGGTTTGTGGCACAGCCCAACCTTAATGTTATTTAAATGTATTTTTGTGCATCTGAATATTAAATCATGCCCTGGGGATTCAATTCAGCAGCCAGGACTATGGTCGTTGTGAGGTTATAATTCCTCTTCTGCTCATTTTGTGCTCGAACACCTATCTAACCAGTTTAAGTTTTAAAAAAAGAGAGAGAGAGAGATAGAGGGAGGAAGGGAATCCAGAGGATATTTGAGGAAATATTATGGAGGCAGGCTTACCAATAAGTTTTTTTTTTTTTCTTTAAACTTTTTAGTTAATTCTCCAGAGCAAGGATATTCTGAATTTCTTGCAGCACTTTATGTCAGGGCTGCAAGTGGCAGGGGTTTAATTTGTTTTTGGATTTGTTTTGTTTTTCTTTACAACGTGAACAGCAAAAATATATGCATGTATATAAGGTTTGTCAGCTGAGGAATACTGACAGCTGAAATCAGTTTTTATCACAAGAAAAGGGTGGCACTAATGCAAAAAGAAACCCACTACAAATCTTCTAAGCCTTCAAATACTTGCAGATTGCCACCAAATCAAGATTTGCCATTCTCAGTCACTGCTATGACTTTATAGGGTATTTACGCAGGTTGAAACAATGATAAATTCAGTAACTCTATTTTAAATGGACAAGTTGGATTGCTAAAAATTGGATTAAAAGTAATATTAAAAAGTAGTATTTGGGGGGAATATGTCTTTTTTGATTGTTTTTTAGGATTCAGAGAGGACATTTTTCAAAAGAACTGAGATAGCTTATTTTTTGAGAAATGGTTTGTGCTCAAAACTATCCTGTTTGCAGCTATATGAGCTGAAATTAATTTTTTCTTTAAAAGAAAGCAAAAGGTCTTATAACACTCCAGGACTTAGGCCTTCTGGGGAAAAAGGAATGATGATACAATGTTGAAGGCAGTAACAAATTGGAGTTTTTCACTCCAAGGATAGTTTCTTTTGAATGTTTTTTCAGTCTCGCTCACCAAAATGGGTAACATCAGCTGGCTTCTTCTCAAGGCAGGTTTTGATTTTGTCAAGGGGAAGAATATGCCTTGCTGAGGTTAAGAAATATGAGCAATCACACTCTTTCTTCACATCCTCTGTACTTATTCATGTCTCTTCCTCCTAATTTTTCATCTTTCATACATGGCCTGGAGCAGAATCTCATCTATTTACACTAATGGGAAAAATATTGAAAAATAGTAGATCCTTTCCAAGCTCTATTAGCTAAGCAATATGATGCATGTTGATGAAAGGTGCTGACAGCCTCTCCTAACTCAGGTCTGGGGAATGGTTCCCCAATCAGTGTCAGCCCTTTTGCTCAAAGTTCATGCTTAAAGTAACTGCTTAGGAAGGACAAGTAAGTGGGCACGTCCCTGACCAGGCTGAACATCTGCACGCAAGGAGCTTGATTGCACATTGCCTCCTTCTCTTGCACTGAAGTTCCTGTGCGAGTGATGACTGCAGCTGTGCAGTCAGAGAGAGCCCCTTGGGACCCCCAAGTACTGAATTATCTGTAGGTCTCCTTAATATTTCTCAGCAGCCAGGACACGAGAGTAAATCATAGCAGCTGGTAGAACTGCTTCAGGGTGATACCTGCAGTCTCCTGAGGCATCACTGGTCTAGTCCTGTAGTTACAGATACCATTGTTTCACTGCATGTTGGTTCAGTAGACTCAATTTCCTTATGATTGATGCTTTTGCTGGTCTTGAAAAACCTCTTAGTGAGACCCAGCTGAGGCCTGTTGATCTCTGAAGGTGTCCAAGGCTATACCACTCATTTGCACATAGAAATGTACTTGGTTGAAAACTATCACTCCATCTTCAGATGAATCAAAAGAGCAGCAAAGGGAGCATATTTGCCTAGATTTATATAAGAGAAAGTCAGAAAGGCCAGTATGACACACAAAAATATACACAAAAACAGATGTGAAAATAAGTCCTGGTTTCTAACACATTTGCAGCCAGAAGAAATAGAGAAATAGACTTGAATGACTGTGTTTTTCATCCTGCTTATGCTTTTGCTTTCCAAGGTGTTATTCTATTAAGTATGATGTGCATAGCATAGATGTCCAAAAAAAAAAAAAATCCAGGCTGTTGCTGAACATCTGCAATTCCCACTGAAGTTGGTGGGAATTGCAGCTGCTAAACAGTAGCTCAGCTCCTTGAAGGGACTGACTACATAGTGAATAATAATAAAAGCCATTAAAAATTGCAGCTACCTTGTGATGTCTGTATTAGGGAAGTAGGTTAAGATTTGTAGAAAATCAAGCTCCATTTCTTTACAGTCAGTAAAATGAGACTAGTAACTGTTGCACCCCAATGACTGTTCTGCTTGATGTCCAAAGCCTGTCATTTTTCTGCATTAGCTAACTTATGGGACTTTGGTATTGTTGCCTCAGGTGGCGTTATATTAAGTTTTAAGAGCCTGGTTGAAAATCTAATAAGCACTTTTGTTTTAAAGGGCTGGGAATGATCACGTGCAACTGTTAAATGAAAACTAGGATTACTGAAAGAAATTGCCATACCTGTTGTCAACAGGGTACTACAGTCACTGTTGACTCTCAGAACCTGGGACCTAATCTGGGCCACTGCATTCTCAGGAGATTAACAAGTAGGCAACAAATTAAGACAATAAATTATGATAAAATAAGCCCTTCCCTCAAAAATGAATTGCATGAGGGCCTTGAAGAACCCAGGGAAAGGCAAAGTGTGCACAGCCTTCTAAGGTCTCACTGATGATTTCTGCTTTTGTTGTACCTCAGTGTCTTATTAGAGGGACATGTATTTATAATATTTAGCTTACTGCTGACAGACTGCTCTTTCTCCAAGATCAAGTAGAGAAAATGATTCTGCAGTCTTCCATTTCTGTTTCATTAAAATAATTTGCTTACAGAGGAAGAGGCTGCTCGATTCTTCATAATTGCTTTATGTATAGATATGTTGATCAATTGATAGATTGTTTACTTCAGATCTCATTCATTTATTCTTCATTAAGCAAATACCTTGTGGTTTTAGTCATTTTTCAGTCCTTTGGAGAGATGCAACTGCTGCTTTTGAAAAAGCTGAAAAGTGTTTGTGACTCTGATCACTTTGCAAGCCTTTCTCCTGTGGGGCAAGGGCGGGCTGAATGAGCCATATTCTAGCTTGATTCATGAAGTTCTCCACAGAATTTCAATTTTACAGTAGCTTTGCATGGCTCTCAATGTGATCTCTTATGATGTTTTATTCTGCTAGTTTTAAGACCACACTGCACAGAACAAGAAATACTGCATCAGTTATTTCATTGATAGATGCTGTGAACCTGCTGAGAAGTTGGAAAATAGAATTGATCTGTTGACTAACTTTCCCTTTGTATCTGTCTTTGAGGCTGGCCTCATAAAGTAGGCAACCTCAGTACCATCACATAAGCTTCAAACAGCTGGAATCATCTTTGTATCACATTTTGTCTGAAACTGTCACTATGTCTTCATCTCCTTGATTGGTTCCCCCCTCCTTGATTCACCCCACCCTGGTCTTTGGCTTTTCATTTTCTCCCACGTTGGGTTGGAATGACCTGTGTGCATTTTGCAATGTGAACACAATTTCATTTATGCTTGGCACTTAATCCAATGTCAAATTAACACTACTTTTCTGTAGAACACCATGGCAAAAGACAAACTGTATTTTCTTTGCATCTAGATGTGATTTTTCTGCTGAGATGTGCCTGAAATTGGGTGCAGGTAGAGGGAGGAGGGGAGGGTGGCATTTTTGGTATTTTAAAAACACTTATTTTCATATGAACTTCTTGTCAACTTCTGTTTTATTACAAATATTCATTCCTTAAAGGAACATCAAGGGCTAGGAGCATCACTCTCAGAACAAGTAAAAGAGTCAGTGTTTGCTGGTTAGTTTAGCATCCTCTTTCCAATACGGCCCAAGCCTGCATAACCCAAAACTCCCAGACTCAGTGTTGCCTTCCATTGAGGATGCACATAAAACAAGTAGGACTACTGTTGTTAGCAGGCTGCTGGGAACCTTTCCGATGTCTTGTGTTCAACACCCAGCATGTGCGTACACACAGCATGGGTTTGCGTGATGCTCATGCAGTTTGGAGTGTTGCCATGGGGATACAGCTGTTTCCCACAGTTTCTGTGTACGGAGCATTTGGATGCGGTCTTTTGGCAGCGCAGTAGTCCAGGAGGAGCGGAGTTTTCTGCCGTGTCAGCTGGTCTGTAGCATTTGTCTGGAGGAGGCAGAGTTTGGATTTGTAAAGTCCATGAAAGCCAGCATCAGCCCTGTAGTTCTCTATGACTGCGTTTTGGGTCCCCAGGAGCAGGTAGTCCCGTGAGCGAGATCTGTGTGCAAGAAGGAAACAGAGCTTTGTACAGTACTTCATGCAGTACTGTAGTTCATTATTTTATTACTTATTATTATTTGTTTTGAAAGAGCTTTCAAAGATCATAATTTTCAGTAACGGATATTTGAAAACAACAACACCGTGACTGATTTGACAGAAAACTAAGTTGAAGCCGAATACAAAAATTATTGTTATACAAAAATTGAAAACCTAAAGTTTTTCTTTCTGTGTGTGTGCACATGAGTTTTCACTTTGACTGCTTTATCTCCTGACTGTGTAATTAAACTGGGGAAAAAAGAGTTTGTATCTTGTTCAGTTGCAGGTGACTTACCTCATACTCTTTCTTTGGGAAAAAAAAATGCTTATGATTTTTACTTGGATTTTCACTTTTGACTGGGAAGGGGAGTCAAAAAAAACCTGCTTGAAAGCACAAATGTTTACTCTGTTCTTCAAAAAAACCAACATCTTACTGCAAGCCTTCATGGCTACCATAGATGAAGACTAAGGGAAGCCTGCTTGATGTCCTAGAAATCTACACTGTAAGAAAAGAAACAAAACACTAAAGGCAGCAGGACAGAACCGAGTGTATTCAGTTGCTAAAAACCTATAGGCATCATGGGTGGAGAATCTGCCTTTTAAAAAGAAATGGCATTATGCATCTAATTTCATATATGCTTTGGAAAAATATGTTTGTTAATATTTATTAGCAAATATATTTTCATTGGATGGGCCAGGTTAGGATCTTATGTTCTTATTCCTTTCCTAGAGCACTGATATATCGCAAAGTTCAGGCACTGATTAAACAAGATATTAACCATTTAAAAGCTAAAAAGTGTTCTTTTTTAAAGAAGCCAAACTGTTCAGAACCAGAAGGGTACTAATAAGGGCTTGCCTAGCATTAATAAATTTGAGGAAATAATGTTGTTTTCACTGACATTCAAGTTTGGAGGGCATCTTTATTGCTGCCAAATTTGATCTGTGGTTTAATACATACCATGTGTTTTTACCCTATAACTTCTATTTGAGTTATGTAATATGTTTTAGAGAGCTTTTAGCCTTGATTCAACAGTCATGGGCAATGAAGAATTTACCACATCTCTTAGTAGTTTCTCTTAATGGCTAATCAGTTTGCTGTTAACAGTGTACTTTGTAATTTTACTATGATTTTTGTCTGTAGTTTCCAGACATTGGTCCCTCTATCTAAAAGCTCAAATTATAGATAGTTGTCAGCTTGGGAAGTTGCTTTATAGCATTAGCTTCGTTAAGTGATATTGAGAGACTTTATTTTTCTGCTGCTTTTGCCTGTCCTCAGAACACTCTTGTAGCTCTTCTTTGGATCTTCTCCAGCTTTGAGGACTCAGTTGCTGCCCAACCAGGCTGATATAATAGGCTGCAATAGCCCTAGGCAGGAGTAAAGGCCCTTCCTTCCCTCCCCAGCGTATTTGTCAGGGGTTCATGCCAACCCGTTCACCTCCTGCATCATGCTGTGGGTCCATTTTCTTGACCAAACCTTGCTTAGGCACCTGGCTACCTCTGGAATTGTGATAGATGAAAATGTTGTGCTACTTTTGGATTCACCCAGGTGCTTTAAGCAGTCATGAGAAAATAAATACACATTTAAACAAGCAAAACAATTGTGAAGAGAGGTCCTTTCTTCCCAGATGTAAAATGGGGATTAAATGGAACTGCTGAAATACACTGATTTCTGCATAAATACTAAGTTATCCTAACACTTTGTAACTGTCTCCCTCCTTGAGCCTCCCACCAGAAGTAACTTTCTTCAGATACAATTGTTTAGCAATATAATTACCACCCGGTATATAAACACCCACCTTAGGGTGAGTTGACCCAGTGTTTCTGTGCATTTAGATCTACTAAATCTCTCCTAACATATGCATTAGAAACACATTAAATAATGATGTGGATGAAGCTAAACCAAAGCACACAATTAATTAGATTTCATTTTCTATTGTGATGGATTCCTGGAGCTTTGTGGGCACTGACCAAAGATACATTTGCTTTTCTCATGTAGGATAATTGGATTACTAGATAGTATGAGTCTTTAATCTTTGCCGATAGAGTGAGATAAATGTCTGCTAAATACACTGAGCAAACAAGAGTAGCTTAAGAAAAGAAGTGACAAGAAGCGGTATCCTGAAAATGGAGGTTTAAACAATATTAACCTGCTGAAGAAAAGGGAAATGCTGTTCTCTTATCACTTGCCTGGTTAAATATACTGTGACAATGGAGGTAGCCACATCTGCATGTTTTAACTAAAAAGTTCTTGTACTCACTGAATTTTGAAATGGCATCTCATTTACATGTCTGCAAAAGTGCCTGTACTTTTGGGGTAATGGGTGTCTAAAAATATTTGGCAATCATTTTCTGTGAGGAACTCTTAAATGGAGCTTGGAAAACAGGCGGCAATAGCCTTTTGTAAGGTAGGAAATGGACATCAGCTTTTCAACCTGTTTTCAGGAGCATAAATAGTGTGTGCATAGTGGTTTGTTTGTTTGTTTGGTTGGTTTTTTTTGCTGTTGTTGTTTTTTTGTAGTTGTTTGTTTGGTACTAAAATGTAAAAAGAAGTATGACGAAAAATTAAATGACTGTACAATGGTGGTATTATGACTTGCCACAATGAGTGCTGACTCATTCTACCAACTGCCACCCTAAAAACCATGCCAGCCATCCATGCCTAGTCATAGACCTGCACTCAAGCAGAAACAAAGCACAAAGACAGAGAAAAGACGGGCTTTGCCGTGTTTAGCGAGGGACAAATAATAAGCAGGGGTTGTGCTGTTTTGAGACTGCAAGCAATTTCCTGTTGAAGACCTTTTTCTGCTGACTTATAATGTCTGCTGAGCTTGGATGCTAAGGCAGAACCCAACGATGTTGATTCACTTTTGAATACCTGAGAAGCACATGAGTGATGCCAGGCTGCAGGAAATACCTGTGCAGACCCAAGTGCCTCAGCGTTTACCTCTGCAGAGCTATGCGGACTTCCTAGGTAGCCAGAAAGGAGGATTTTCCAAAGAGACAAGATGTTGCTGTCACTTGTCCAACTTCCCTTAAAAGCCATCCGAGTTGAGTGTCGAAAACGTTTCCCTTTAAAGAACAGGTCTGTAGGACAAAACAAACAGCTTGAACTCAGCACAAAGTGAGTAGGCAACCTTCTGGAGTATCGATATCCCATATTTCTCATCAGAGCAGCTTTGGGCTGTGAATAAGCTCAAGGGGTCATTCCCATGCAGGGGGTCAGACCAGTGCTGATTACGGGTTCAATGCAGATAGTCGAGGCTGTGAATCCAAAGACTTGTGCTTGTTTGAATACACATCCTGGATTTGCTCTGTTATTGGCAAGTCAGTAATAAGGAGCTGACATCTGCCCTCGAGGCCAACTTGCCCTCTTTCTGGGTCATCTTGTGGCTGTAGGATTCTGGGAAACATGTAAATGTACCCTGATCTGCTTCAGAAATGCCAGAGGTCAGTCCTCTTCCCTTGCTGTTGCACTACAAAATGATTGATGCTTGGCACTTCTGTATAATAATACAATATTTCCAAAGTTTGTAGTCAATACATTTTTGTAATTAAAAATGCTTCCTAATGCTGTTATAGTTCATACTTCCACTTTAACAATTTCTCATGCTAAGATAATGTAAGTTTTTGTGGTTCTTTTTCCTTTTAAAGAACAAAGGCTTTGAAATCTCTTTTAAGCTAGTACATGTTAAGGATATTGTCTCCTTCAATTAGTGGTATCTGCTGGAGTCAAAAGTGATTTTATGTGAATATTCTATGATTGACTCTGCTAAATAGTAGAGTCTGTGATTTTAAGTTGGGGGCAAATAGCTATCCTCAGTTTTATTTAATTATTTTCTTCTGAGCACTTCTATTATTTAGGCACATACATTTTTTTTTTAGTGAGGTATACCACAAAGCTGGCTTTCTGAGCATGCATTTTTCATGAAAGGTCTTGACATCTATGATCTAAGTCAAAATCCAGTGCAGACTGGATAAGTCTTCACTGCCTATACAGAAGTTAGAATAAAAGCTTCAGATAAAGAGATGCTGTAAAAGCTGTCATGTTTCTCCAAAACATAGTATTTGTAAGGTTGTTGGGGGGTTCTTTTTTTTCTTCATCTTTCATTTTTGCTGGTGGTATATCTTTTTTCTGACCTAGGATTCAGACCACTGCTTTAAAATTACTGATAGAGGACTCCATGCCTGTTTCCACTGAAGTGATGACACGGGTTCATCTCATGAACTCTGCAGACTTCTAACAGTTGCTGTAAGGAATGGAAGTAGAGGTCAGAGACCAGAATAATGTGATTTCCAGTAGTAGTGATCCCTAAATATTCCAAAACCACAGCTCAGGCCTCCAAAAATAAGCTTTAGAAGTTTTAAAGAGCTTTTGTTTTCCTTTTCAACTTCCTAGTAGGCTTTTGAGACTTTTGGATACGTTTAGGAAAAGTTCTGTCTACAGGTTTTTCCACGCAACTATGAGAATTAGCAGTCAATTCTGTTAAATAAGCAAAACTACCAGGACAGTGGGATAACTGGTCTCCAAATATCACTCCTGAAAAGGGGTAGGTATTCTGTAGGTCCTGTGCTGTATTTGCTAGCCCCATATGAGTATATAAGACACCTCAGAGGTCTGAAATGACATTATATCTGCCTGTGTATAGACAGCTGAATTAAGGTCTTAACATCTGTCTGCACTAAAAGAAGCCTGAAATTTCCCTTAGTTATTCACTTAAAAATGGAAATTTTTTTTTTGTTTTTTTCCCTCATTTTTCCCAAAAGTAAAATCTTTGATTAAGAAAATGTTTAGAAGAAAAGCTAATGAAGGTCAGAAGCTCCCCCTTCTTTTTTTTCTTTTTTTTCCTCCCAAATCTATCTTTTTAGGAACTATTCTCTAAAAATTTGCTCTGAAAGGCAATTTTAAGCAACTTGCTCCCTACAGTGAATAATGGGTATATACTATTCCTGGGAACAGTGTTCCTGCCTGTTCAGGAATGCTTGGTCTCTGCTAAGTTTGGTGGTGATGGACTGATGGTGGAGAGGCACAGAAAAACTAAATAGAGAATCTAGAGCTAAGACAGGAGGAACATGCCAGTGATCAGGATATCAGACTTTGTTTGACAAGGGATTTATCTTGCCTCACTTTGGCCATCTAAAAGACAGGTAACAAGTATAACCTAATTATCTAGGGTTTTTCTGAGAGTCTCCAGAAAGCAATTTCTCCTGTCCTAAGAAAGGAGTCTACAAAATTGAAGGACCTGTGAGCATGTGGGGCCGATCCTAACCTATCTCTTTGCCTTCCTCACTAGTTGACTCTGCAAAACTAAAATTATTACTGAACAATCATCTTTGCTAAATGTTTTTGATAAAGCTTTCAACATTTTCCTTCAGTCTTGCCAAGAGATGACACAGGCCCTCTGCTATATCCTGCGGCCTTGCATCTCATTTCTGTTATCCCCATGCATGCTGATGGCCCTCAATGTAGCTTTTCCTCACAGAAGAATGTGGACTCAGCTTTCTAGACCTGTCTAGTCCTATGCAAGAGTTCAAGTCTTGGACTTCCCACTTTTCTTTCACCTTCTGTAATGGCCAGAACCATATGTAGTGCATTTAGGCAGTGCTTCAAGCCTCACTGCTGTTCTGGCACCCCGTGCTTATAACCTATTACCAGCTGCCATCCCGCTTATGAACTGACATGCAACAGTCTCCTATAGGGAAAAATGATGTTTCCAAACTCCTGAATGCCAGGGATTAATTTAGGCACAGAAAGCTAGTTCATAAGGTGTCCTCAGTGTTAGTGTATAAAAATACTCTGGCAGATTTGCAGCTTTTGAGGAGTTAGTTTTAAAGGAGGGAAACATGGCAATTGATGGCCAAAAGGAGACTGCATGGGGGAAATACACGGTCACTTGTAAGTTGCAATCTGCTGAAACCCAGAGGGTTTTTTTAAGTTTGTCTTTTCTCTGATCTGTGTGTGTTTATTCCAACAGAACATGTTTTTGTCCAGAAGATATTTTGTGTCTTGAATAAAACATACAGCTTTGCACAAAGAGCTCTCTATTTTAAACTGATCTCAGTCATTTATGGACTCGTTGTGGAAACTGCCCAAATAGAAATGTGAAGATTCTAGCTTTTAAGGACAGGCTTTTCTTTCTGACTGAGGAGGTCGTAGTATATTTCTTCTTTTTCCTTGCAAAACTTGCATGTTAGTACTAAAAGAATTAGGGGCCTCTTTCTGGCTGATGGCAAAGACAGGACAATTTTACAACCCTAGACCTAAAGCTACTCACAACCTTGTTGAACGAACTGTTGCTTTTAGGTGAAGAACTTGGGCTTAGACAAGACTTATTTTCCTTTGTACAGGTCCTCTCTTTGCATCATTTATTCTATTATAGTAAAACTGAATATCCTTACAGAAACAGAGCCACACTGTGTGAGACGCTGCAAACACAAAATAAGCTACGTTTTTTGTGCTGAAGAGAAAGTAGGCCAAATAGATGAGAGGACAAAGAGGAAAAGCAAAGAAGTAGCAGTCCCATTATAAGTGCTGGGCACCCGAAATTCAATCCTTGTTCAAGGTCATTCAGGAACTCTGCAGAAGACAAGAATTAGCCAGGCTTGAATCTCCAGCCAGTGTCTTAACCATGAGAACATCTCTTCTTCCAGAAGCTTGCAGTCACTTGACATTGGTGTTAACTCCTGGTACTTCAGTGTTTCAGTTTTGCTGAGGCCACACTGCAGTGAATCTGCACCAGACAGGAGCTGACTGACCCCATACTAAAAGAATAGAGCCTCAACTGATTGATACCACCGGTGATTGCTTATGCTGCTGATTGAGGTGAGGGAGGTCTCTTGTCTTTTCCAAATGAATAGCATAAGGAAATATTTGCCAACATAAATGTTTATATGCTTCTTCTGGATTTATTTGTTTAAGGTAGAAATCAGCTGGCCTCATGCCAATACCTGGAACGTGATAAGCCTGGAGAGCATTGGATGAGGCAGATATTAAGAGAAAGCAACAAATCTAGGTGGGCTCATACAACCAGGCTATTATTATTATTATTATTATTATTATTATTATTACTGGTATAGTAGGGGCTGAGTGTTTTCAGAGGGTCTGGGGATCAGCCTCCCGATTATGAAGGTTCCTTGTGGTTTGATCTGTGGGATATGCTTTAGCGCTTTTTAGAGGAGCACTTTCTTTTTGTGATCTTAATGTCTTTCTCACCCACTGCCTGCTCCTTTGGAGGAGGGAAAGGGAAAAACAGAAATAAAATTGCGCCTGCAAGCCATATGGCTTTGTGCAGACACTGAATTACCGCTGGATAAAGTTACTGGAAGAGGCCACCTTGTGGAAGCCAATAGCACAACTGCACACTTCTGCTAACCGCTGGGTCTTGAGCAAAGGGACTTTTGTTGTTGCGACTGATTATTAGCTATTGCTGAGCAAGGGAAAAAGCCCCTTGTTTTGGAGACCTCTGTCAGTGTAGCTTCATAGGCGTGCACCTGTACATGGTGCTTAATTTGTTACATTTAACCTAAAGGATGTAAATAGTCTCTTTTGCAATATTTTCTAGACTATCTCCTTCCCTCTCTTTCTCCCTTCCTCTTCCCTTTTCTTGTACCCCAACTGCAAATTTCCCAGTAAGTTTTGGGAGCCTATTTATTTGGACTAGGTTTTAGAGCAGCAGATTGTCACGACATCAGCAATGACTCCTGAGGTTTCTGATTGCTGTTTCTGTTTTCCAATACTGCTCGCCTTTGCTTCTGGGTCCTCTTTTCCCATGTTCTCATTGCTGCTAATTGTCTAATTCAGTTCTTATTCAGTAAAATGACTTTTGTTTTGCTGTGTACTCAAAGTCACTTTCCTGCTTTGATCGGGGGGGGGGGGGGGGGAATTCAGAACAAGCACCCATAAATACAGAGTTGCTGCCATGTAACCGGAGTAACATTAAGAGGGAAGTCAATAGCGAGTCACACAGCTCTTGTCAGGGTACGTATGCAGCCACACAGGGGGAGAGCCACAACGCGGAGTGGGGTATGGGGTACAGTGACAATCTGGGATGTACTTAGAGACATTACATGTTTCTACTCACTCTTTTTCAGAGGGAGCGGGTTTCTTGCACCTCTTGTTTTCCCAGGGAGCTGTGCTTTACCGTTTTGACACGTCCTGTGTGTGAGCATGACTAGTGGTCAGGGCTTGGCTTGAGTAGACTGAGAGGAGGCAAATAGTTCATAGGTCATAGTGTTGCCTTTAGGACAATGTTTTAACAGGCCGGTAGAGAACAAATTGCAATGTTTGTGTTTGATGTTTTCTTTATCAAAATTGAAATGTAAAACACCTGCAATTGGATTAGTGCAAGACTATGTTCAGAACCTAAAAAACAAAAACATGCGGCACAAGGTAGTCAGTGTTCTTATGTGTTTTTTTCCACCTGAAAAGAAGGATTAGAAAGAGAAATCCGGTTAGAAATACATAATCCTGTGCAAAAAGGTTAAAATGAATGTGTGGTTTTTGATGTTGTGGTATGTTTTTTGTTTGTGTGTTTTTTTTCATATTTGAAGCAATCAAATAGAATAGCAGAGAGGGACTTGAATTTAACTTGAGAGGAAACAGATGTCACATGAGCTGTGAATAAGCTTGGTGGATTTCCATTTGGGGAGGCAGATTCGAATTGCTTTTAGTGTACTGAAACGAGGGTAGAGTGATTATATGACATCTAATAAATTAAAGGAGTAGTAGTCTGTCTCCTGAGTGATTCCTTACAGTCATCCCTGTTAGGATGTCAGGAGAAAAAAAGTTTTCACTGATTCTTTCTCTTACTTGGCATAGCAGGAAAGTATTGCAACAGAACACAGAAAAAACAGGCCAGTAATGTGGCAGAGCCTCCAAAAGAGGGAAAGCAAACAAAAGATCTGCTCAGTCAAGGAAGCTGACATGTAAAGGTTATTGATGCCTCATCACTGGGGGAGGACCAAGGGTTGTTAGTCTGAAAGTGTCCTGTGTTAACACAACCTGTAAATCACTGTTTTCTCAATTAAAGGAGTAGCAGGCAAGCTAGTGTTAATGTCAGATTTATGTTAACATGCGCCCAGAAATCCAATACAAGGTAACACTGTTTGCATAGGGTAAACAGATTTCTGGCATGCTTGCTGCTTTTGATTATCCAAAATCATGTATGCAGAGCTGTGAGTTTATATTTCATTGTACCAATCAGAGGGTAGCTCTCTTGTGCTGAGAAACCAACACATTTCAATAAAGCATCAGAAAGCGCTTAGAGCCAATTTTTCCTGTTGCTCGGCACAGGGGTAGGGGCTGCCCTTTGCAACAGCTTGTTTCTTTGGTCTGAATCTTATTCGCTTACATGTCTGCTCATTCTCAGGGCAATCTGCTTAACTCTGCTAGGAAAGTGTAAACTTAACTTTTAGTATGGGGAAGGGAATGTGTGTGAGAAATCTTAGATGCAACCATGAAGGACCTGCAAGAACCTGTTTTCAGAGAAAGAAGGTGCATGTAGGAATGCTCAAAATGTTCCTTTCCTTGGCATGCAGTTAAATCGGAGGGGCCACATGTAAATTTAGTCAGAAATAGTATTTGATCCCTACTGATTTCAAATGCTTTTTGAAATCCTAATCTGTTCTCTCATCAGTGGCTGAAACTTTCATCAGCTGCAAGCTCCAACATGTTTAATATAAAGCTGGGAGAATTTGCATCTCGACAACTCTGATCTTTTGTCCCATACTGTGACACTACCTGTTCTTTACCTTTAATATCCAGTTCTTGGTTTAGTGCAACTTTCTTTCCTTTTTATTATTATTTTATTTATTTATTTATTTATTTTTAAAGAGGGCTGATGAAGCTCAGAGCTGCCCACTTTTAATCTGAGGCTAATTTTCATGTGCTCAGCCAAAACCTGTGTTGCCGTAAAGACTATAAGTGGGGTCTGACTGAGAGCCTGAGGTTGTTCTGTCCTTGATTTCCTCTTGTGCCCTCCCATTGCTAGAAGATATTTCTTTTCATAATGAACTGAGAAGTGAAGTGCCTGGCAGGACAGGGCCATGTGGAGGCTCTGGGTTTCTATTCAGCTGCTGCTGCCGCTGCGCCAGGTGTGATTCAGGCTCTTGGCATGTCCCAGAGGTAGGGCAAATCAAACTTCATATACCAGTTCTCATTTTCCAAGAGTGCAGGCTTATTTTCCCAAATCCCCAGGTGTGGAGATTTCTCCAGTTTGGGAACTGCTCTATTGCATCAGATCCTGCTGAAACCCTTCTGACCCATTTGGGACCAGCTTCATTAAAGCAAAGGCTTTCTCAGAAAGAAAGATACAGAATCACTTCACCAAAAAGCATATTTCTTTCTAGCCCTCACCTACCCTGAAATAGCATTGTTTCATAGAGTGAACCGTTAGGACATATTTCCCCTTAGAAGGATCCATCTTCCAGATCCTGAGGGTACACAATGTCTTTTCATGGCAGGTAACACAAGTTCCTCCTTAGGTAAGGAAAGTAAGCAAAAGAATAAGAAATTGTTCTTTGCCTCAACTTCACTTGAGACACAACAGCATCTGTAATGTTTATTTCTAGATCATCTGATATTCAGTTTCTGCACCGCAGGATGGAAGACAGATTTCCTCCCTGCTTCTCCCCAGACCATCAGTATTAATAGTCCAAATGATAAATCTGAAAAGGACTCCTTAACACCCCTCCCCTCCATGAATAGCCTGTGCGCGCCGTGTTTTGGTTGATATAATATCTCTGCTTTGTCTAATTCAGAAGCATTTATTTTTCCTTCCATCATTCATTTTACTGCATTAGGTTAGTGGTTCAGTGGAATTCAGTTGATTAATGACTAATTTCCATCCTATGCATGCTCAAGAGGAACCTGCCCTCACAGTACTTCTCCAAAACAAGCAGGATATATTAATATTGTTTGTATTACAGTAGTTTCCTGGGGCAGAGGGAGAACCTGCTGGAGGAACATTTGGAGGTTAAACCTTTACTGGCTTAACTGGTCATCTAAATTCCTGTCAGCTTATTTTGGTTTCCTTGTTAGAGGGCTAGAAAAGGATGGGTAAGCACAGCTTTGCTATCTTTAAACACAGCTTTACTGCCTTTACTGCCTTGAAAGGGAACCGAAGCAAGAAAGGGAAGTGCATTTCTCTAGATCACACTGCAGATTGGTGGTAGAGTCAAGAATAGATCCCAAATCCAGCTGTTTGCTTAGTTGTTCAGAGTCACACTGTGGCACATGTATCCCATCTTGCTCCCGGTCTGAGCTGCTCCAAAATAGTCCATGAATGCTTCCTCTTAAACATCCAGACCAAAATCAAAAAAAAAAAAAGAACAACCAGCTCCCCAAAATGACCAAAGAACTCCAAAACCCTACCCAGTGCTCGGAAATGTGCATCTCTTCCTAAGACTCCTGGGTTTGCAGGGAAGGAGATCTGTTCCTAGTAAATGAACTGAGTCTGAAAGTTCGCGGTAAAGTTTAGCCGGGTTATGGTAACAGCTGATCAGTGAAAGTGCTTTTGTCTGAGGGAAAGCCTTTCTCTGCAGAATCACCACATTTCTTTTACTCGCAATATTTTAAGCATTTTCATGATGCTAATGTACCTATAATAACAACACAGCATTCAACTAAATACTGCAGGTATTTTGGTAAATGTCCTTTACGAAGGATTAACCGTTTAAATGGGTATGTCGGCAATTTAATTTCAATGCAGGCAGCTATTGCAGACACAAGGTCTGAATTTCATTGTTTCACTCATCACAAGAGCCATCGGCATTTGACAAAGGACACTGACAAACTGACCTTCCCAGGTTATCTCCTCAGGCACCCTCCGAGGATCTCACGCCCTGTTAACAGATATTTCAGTGCAATCATGGATTCTTTTTTTTTTCTTTCTTTCTTTCTTGCTGGAGAAGAACCAGAGTTAGGATTCCATTGTTAAATCAACTGGAAATAAAACTACAGGTGCTACTGTAATGCTATTTGCAGGAAGACAGATTTCCTGATAAGTCAGTCCTCCTGACGCACTGTTAATGTGAAATTAACTGAGTTGTACTGTGTGCCCAGGCCTGACTGACTTAAAACTTTTTTTCTTTCTTTTCTGTTTTTGAGTGTAAAATAAGTTGGCAGGAAAAAAAAAGGAAGAGCAAATCCTAGCACAAAATAAATACATAGAATTTCTTTCTCATGCATGCATTTATGTATCTGTCTAGACACAGATAGATCGTAAATATGCTGATAGGACTTAATACTTTCCTTTGCCAACTTCGATGAAGCACAAAAAAATTCCTCTAATTATCAGTAATTAAAGCATCTTGTCAAATTTTTGCAAACTAAAATTATGAAAGGAGATGACAGAAATGATTATACAGCATGTTGCCAACAAGTCAGGAGCAGACAAAGGAGCTGTGGTATGAGCTTGAACCCCAAATATAGCATACTTAGGATTGTCACCTTCTGCTAGCTTCTTCTACCTTAAGCTTTGACTATGTGTGTGAGTTGCTGCGTCAATGAAGTTTTAGTCAACTGCGTTGGATGGGGTGATGTATGAGTATGTAGCTTTTGATCCTGTAGAGTTATTAAAAGCCTTGCAAGAGCTGAGGAGTGTCCAGGGTTGGCTGTGATGGTTGCTGGAGATGTTCAAATTTTGTGTTCTCTCTGTTTGTGACTGTAGAGTACATTTAGGCTATCAAAATGGTTCTGTTGTGCTTTTATGGGATCACATCAAACTGAAAATAGTCTCGGCCTCCAAAAACAAAAGGCATGCGCTTGCCTGGTAACTGGCAAGTTACCATTCATAGTAGGACTGGAAAAGGAGAAGACAGGATCTATCCCTCAGCTGTCACAGTTCACAATCCCAGTGCAAACTCGCCTTCCCCAGCACTGTGATGTGAAATGCCAGGCTGTGAAATACAGCAGCTGAGAAGCCAGCGTCCATTCCCTGTGGTTGTGCCTGTGCCACAGAGGGCAACCTCCACATGGAAGCTGAAGTTTGCAGCTGGAACTTATCAACTGTTCAGCTACTCCAGCAAAAATGTCTAGACTTTGTCAGCGGCTCAGGGATTTTTGCTGTGATAGTGGCTGGGGTTTTTTTTCTTTTCTTTTCTTTTTTTTTCTTAAATTCTTTCTTTCTTCACCAAAGGTAGTGAGCAGGTTGTGCAGGCCCTGGCCATCTAGAATCTCTCAGTAAATGATGGACTCCACACTGAGGTATCTCCTGTTATCTATTTATCATAACTTTATGATATCAGCTAGAATATAGCTGCATATAGGCACACTGGTCTCACAAGACCATTTTTGCTCTACAGATAATGACTTTTTTCCCTTGAGATTTCACAAAGGCAAACACACACACATATATTCTATTAAAAACAAATCATTTATTTGCTATTGCATTAGGATGTGGATGGATAATTTGCATGTCCCTAGTGATATACTCTGGCTTTCTGTTCAAAGCCTGTTGGTCTCATGTTTTGCTAGATGGATTGTTTGCTGTCAGTCCTTCCTTTTCTTAATACATCTCTTTGAAAAGGTGTTCTTTGTGTTCAACGCAGAGTGGAAATGGGATTTTTTTGGATGCAGTAGGAGTCTCTGGTATTGAAGAAATGGTCCCTAACAGAAGCAGAGTTGGTCAGTGCTTAAAGGATTTCATGTTTTGCTGATGTAAATTGAAAGAGTGCTGCTGAAGCCAGCACAGCTGAATCAGTTTGCATTGGATGGGGATGTGGTCAGTGTATCTGAGGATGCAGTGAATGCTTTCAAAATATAAGTCAATTGGACTTTTTCTGGTGACTCTTTCACTCAGTTACACCTCATTGTTATTAACATTATTCATGGTGGACTAAACCACACTCTGTTACCACTCATATCTGTATGGACCTGACTTTACAGGAATGCCAAGCTTATGAATATTAAACAGTCTTTTGCTTCTATTTTTGAGGTCAAAGATGGGAGCTGAGTTGCTAGATAAATTGACTGTTCTCTAAATATGTGCCAAACCCTGGCCCGTCAACACAAAGTAATTGACCAGTCAACACAACCTGGACTCCACTGGAAATTATGTTCTTCACTTCATGATTAATTTATATAAGTTCAAGATTGTCTGTCTGACCTTTGCTAATTAGTTATGAGGCAAAATCTCAGACAAGTGGGCCTCTGTCCAGACAATAGCTGGAAGCCTCTAAGGCTCATCTGGGGGCAGATCGGTTTGTGCTGTGCTAAAGGGATTCAAGTTGTGTTCTTGGATGCTCAGGAGGGGAAGAAAATGCCCATCTGCTCTGCCACTCCTTCTGCATTCCCCCAAATACATGCAATTCACAGTGTTTAAAGGCCTGGCCGCCATCTCATTAGTGAAATCTCTACAGACCTTAGTGGTATCAGGTAAAGCCCCCAAATAGTTTTCTCCTTAATAACATTGCATTTCTACCTTTTACAGTAAATCTGCCAAGCGCTGTTGCCTCAGGCTGCTTGAGGAAGGCATTCCCTAATGGCAAAGCAATGAGGTGCTAGCTGTCCATACATCTCCAACTAACAGCCCAGTGGCTTGTGGTCCTTATAAAATGTCTGCTCCCCATGGTCACATGCACCCCACCATGGTGAACATTTTGCAGAAAAACTCACATCATTTTCTTCCAGCGGGAAAGTTAGATAGTAATCTCTCATCTCTTTTCCTTTTTCATCTCCTGACATACATCCTTCCTCACAAATGAACAGCTTTGTGGAATAGCAAGGCACTGTTTACAATAAAGTAATTTCCTTGCAAGCCATCAGAAATGCTGTATGGTCACAAAAAGCATAATGTTACATAAAGCAAAACAGCAGAGAAAAATATCATATCAAAGAGAAAGCAAAGCGAAGAAAATCAGAATGTGTGTTAAAGATAAATCTTATGTCATGACCTTAAAAAAATTCCAGCTGGGATTCTAATATTCAGAATAGCCTCCAGAAATGATTGTCAAAGGTTAGCTGCATGTGAAAAAGGAACAAAATAAAGTTTGATCACCCAGAGATTTGCAAACATGTTTGTGGGAGCTACCAGAAGGCCCTGTATAGATGACCTGAAAGGAGGAAAAAATAGTTTAGCTTTTCAACCAAGCAAGCAGGAGTGAATGTTCTGTAAACTTCTGAATATCAAAGGAGGCCTTTTAAAACTAAAGCCCTACTTCACAGGATGCCAATTTAATGAACACACACTAGGAAAAAAAAATACAGGGCTGGAATACATTACTTTAGTGAGACCACTCCATTTTGAGGCTTCCATTTTTCAAAGACTTCTGTGCAGATTAAGGAACAACCTCAGATTCAAACCTCATAGTATGATTAGTGGGACTGGAGAAAGCAACTTAGGTTCATAAAGGACCTGGGCTAATGTGTAACATTGGAGAATGCACCTGGAGCCAGCTGCTGCTAGAAAAACAGTAGATGCTTGGCATGTAATAATCCTTCAGCAGGTTTAATGAAGCTTTGTCTCATAGATACTCGCTTCTGGCTTATAATTTCTTATTACTCTGCTTGCTTGCTGAGTTGCTTATTGCTGGTTAAACAGAATTACTACTAATCTTAAAAACAATGATGGAGTTTGGGCCTGTTTTCTGATGTGTCTTTTCAGATGGACAATGATATAGGGAAGCCTTAAAAAGCAGCCTTAGGGACAGGTACCCAGAGTACAACATTTCTGTTTGGTGAGAGGAAATTACATTCCCATCAGTTCTGCACAGTACCGTCCTATGCACCAACAATTTCCATTTATCTCAAAGCTAAATGTAAATGCAGGTTGAAAAACTGACCCTAACAATCCTTTTTTTTTTTTTTTTTTTTTTTTTTTTTTTTTTTTGTACTTTCTGGGGTGCCTTTTAAAGTAGTATGAAATAGTATGACTACCTTCGCTCCGTCTGAGTTTGATTTTGCGCAACATGGCTCAGGGAACTTCAGACGCACCCATTTTAGAGCAAGCAGTTAAAGGGTGGTGCCCATGGCTACCTCTGCAAGGTTCCTGCAGATCTTACTGGTAGAGCATTTTGTTTAAGTCTAAAGTACAAGTGGGTTCACCAAAGGGTTAGACAAATTTGTATCTCTTAATAGGAGCCTGCATGTTACTCCCAACTCCAGATGTCTCTGTATCACTAATTATAATAGACAGGGAAACTGCTGAGGAAAAAGATCACTCTCAATATGTCCTCATTATTATATTTCTCAATTAGCTACAGACCCCCACTGAAGCTGGGAGACTGAACTAGATGGGCTCTGCTCTGCCTCGGTGCAACACTCATGTTCACAGTACATGTAAAACCTTTACAAAAAAATAATCTGGTTTTGATATAGAGAGTCTGACACAGGCAGGAACAATGTAACTAAGCAGGAAATATAGGAGCTGAATCGCAAGTATGATGGGAGATAAAGATGAAAAAGAATTATGTCAGTATAGATCCACTGAAGGCAATGAAAATGTGCTGATTTACACCAACTGTAGTCTTTACTAAGGTAACAGTATAAAAGTATCACTGGGAGTATAACAAATGTTTCTTTCTAGACACAATGGATTACAGCCAGCCATGGCTGCGAGTTGCATGTGCTTACACCAGGGTTTAATTTGGCACAACAGCTATAAACATGATATGGTTTAGCAAATGATTTATGTTGGCTTTGTAGGCAGTTGACAGCAGAGATCTCCCAATAAAACTGCAGCTATGAGGTACAAAAAGAAAAGCAAGTGGAATCTCAGACGGCACAATTACCCCAAAACTATACCAGTGATATTTGTGTTGTTGCACTCAATCTGTGCCAGCAAAGGAAAAAGGAGAAATACGTGACTGCAGTCATGAAGGTCCAAAGATCAAGGATGGGCAGGTTATTTTGTCTTGTGATGATCTGCTCCCCAAGGGAGGCTGCAGGATGGGACAACTCTTCTAGGGGTCACCTGATGGGGTATATTCTCCCTGTATAGCCCATCGGATTTGGCAGAGGGGCCAGCGAATTTCCAGCCTGGCTCCTCCTTTCCTGCAGCTGTTGGGGGGAATGGGTTTGCTCTTGGATTTGCAGCTTGAGAAGATGGGGAAAATCTGCTGTCCTAAGAAAAATTGCAAACTGGCATTACTGTGGTTTTTCCTGAGATGTTGGGACAGCCCCCTGTATCCTGGAAATGGACTGCTGGAGCTGAGCTATTTGGTCATACCATCTAACTTGACCTCATATGGGGGTGTAACAACCTGGCAAATCCTGAGAAGCGGCTCTGGCCCAACAGTGCTAAAGACAGCAATGAAATGCAGGTGGCTGAAGCAGTGAGCAACCTAGAGCAATCTAGGCATCCCTGAAAACTAGCAAGCATGTACAAAATAACAATAGTTCATATGCATTATTAGTCTGAAAAAGGTTGTGGTAAAGAGGACCTGGGTAGCTGTTGCACCTGGCTCTTCTATATGGAATTGGCATTGGCTCAGTTTTCAAGTAACAAGATTTACTTAGAAAAATGGCTGATTTTCTTATTTTAAATTAGCTAGTTATGAAAAAATATTTTTGCAAGATAAAAATTGTACAGAAAGAGTCATATTTCAAAATTATTGTTCAAGATTCTTTTAAATAATATAAAAGCTGCATCTTGGATGAAAAATTTTGACAAGAGAGTACTTTGAATGTTCTTCTTGTTTCCACAAAATATTTCCAAAACTGATCTCTTACATTTTGCTTCTTTCAATCATATCAACTCTGTCTAAAATCTGAGTCAACCAACTGCATTTTTGATTTCTGTCTAACAACAGACATAAAGGCTGAATCTGCAGACCAATTGGTTTCTCTCACTTCTATATGTCTGATCCCAACTGTTTATTAAGGGATTCCACTGAAACTTGAGGAATACACAAAAACTGCATCATCTTCCTGAGACCGAAATTACTGGGAGATGGGAGATCATTCAGGGAAGTGTGGCAGTGTGCTTGCCCTGTTCTTGCTGGCCAAGGCATCTGCAGCTGGCCACTGCCAGAGACAGGACTGCAATCTAGATGACCAGTGGGTTCTCGGACTGGTACCTCTCATTTGGTGCTTTGCCTTCAAGAGTAATAACTGGAGCAAGACTGATGGCTGAATTTGCCCTCAGAAGCACTGAGAAAACATTAAAATGATATGAAGAACCAAGATGAGAGTGGGTGTGTATGTGAACTGGGCACACAGAGAAAGGAAGACAGCTTCCCTTGCAGACAAAATAGGGGTTTGGGTTTTTTGCTGCTGTTTTTCTTTTTTTGTTGTTGTTTTGTGTGTGTGTGTGTGTGTATGTGGAGGCTGTGTAGTTGTTAACACAAAAAAGTGCAGGGAGAAGATAAGTGGAGAATATTTCCAGCCATTAAAGCACACACTGAAATATCTAGCAGTGATGTGGTTGGCATACTGTGAACTTCCCATGTTTTATCTCTGAAGCGATTTGAGATCACCCATCTGCTGCTGTTCTGTAAGCTGGCTGCTCCTTGTGAAAGAAATTGCTTTGTGTATCCCATCAGGACATGGCTTGAAATACTAGCTTGCATTGTTTGCTCTCTTTCTAGCATCAACCTTATCAGTAAACCTTATCAGTAGACACCACCAAAGGATTCACACATGGTCTAATGTGCTGTGGCACGGGAATCTGCCTAGAACAACCTTGAATGCTGTGAATATAAGGAAGCATATTCAACAATAAAAGCTGGAGTTAGATTTTTTTTTCCCTTTTCTGATTTTTCACTTTTACCCTGTTTTAGTTGTTGTTTCCAGGCTGAGAGTATAAGGGAGTGAGAAGGAAAAAAGGTCAGGGAGAGGGAGAGAGTGTTTAGCACTAAACTTCCCACTTCTGATGTGTGGTTGTCTCATTGGTGTTTCTCTTTTGTATGTGGAGTTTGTCTAAATGTCCCTACAGTGAAGTTTGCTAAAGACTTTCTCATATATGATTCTGTTCTCCGCATCTACTCTGCTTGACCTGACATTTTCTGTGCCAAGTGATGTCTGCCTCAGGTGAAAATATTAAAGCTTCTGGGAAGGGAGGGGCGGCTGGGAAAGTTCAACTGTTCTTGCACATAAAGGAGATCTTTTTTTTTTCTTTCTGGCAGTTAAAACACAAAAGTCTTCTCACTATTTTGAGGAAGGTAGCAAGACCAGCATCCTCTGCAAGGTGTCACCCTGTTGTAATTCTAGAGGATAACAGTGTTATTCCAGTCTGTCTCTGGTCTTAGGAGAAAAAAAAAAAACACTACTAGAACTTGGCCAAGCTATAACGACCTCAAAAGCACCTGTCTGTACCAACAATCATTTTATTTATTTTTAAAGAAGCTGGCTACAAAATCCTTTGTAAAATTGCAACTGATGAGGCCTGCAGCTGCTGAGTAGGGCAATTGCCTCTCTCCAGTCTGCCATGAGTCTGGAATAGGGACTGGAGATCTTGGCACTTCTTGATGTTCAATAGGATGCCAATTAGCACAGAAGCAACATGCAAAAAAAGGCAAAAGAAATTTATAGAGCAGACTAGAAATGTTAGGTCCCCAGGACAGACCGATTCAACTCCTCCTCCTGTATTGCAGGGCAGCATGCACACCTGATAAAAGAAGTAGCTGAAAGTGATGAGGGTTGTTTCTCCTAAGATTTCTTGTTCTTCTGGTTACACAGAAGTAGGTCAAAATCAAAATACGAATAGGAAATCACAAAAGGGAGGTACAAAATGTATTAGGAATTCCCCAGCCCAAATGTGTTTTGGTGGCTGTAGTTCTGAATCAGTGTTCTCTCCCTGTGTAGACTCTCATGGTCATTAAAAGAAACCCAGCCAGCCCACGACATATACATATATGCTAGCAAGCAAACAGCATTAGGGAGAAATAAAGGCAATGAATGTATATCAGAAGTCTGGCATTGTTTTTATGTGGTTTTAATTTTGTCCAAGATAAACTGTCTCTCCCTGCAACCCCCCACCCCCCAAAAATCTTTAGCTTGCACTTTGATTTAAAACAAAACAAAACAGCAAAAAAAAAGTAAGGAAAAACTATTTTAAATTACTTAGTGCTCTGCATTCAATTAATTACCTGGCAAGTCACTATTTCCACTGTGAGGCACGGGAGAACGTGTAAAGCATTATCTTGTCATTGCGGGTGTGAGAGAAAGCGTGTGAATATAAGATGTGGGGGGAGAATATCCTGCAATAAGAGGAGGAAGGAGGAATTACTTCCTCAATAAAAGCTTCCAAATTTCCTTTTATTCTTACTGTTACCTGTAAAGCTAAATGCTTTGATAGTATTCACATTATTTTCCTTAACATTCCCGGTATCACTGTAGCAGATGTTTCCATAAAATTTGGTGAGGAATCCTGTAGCCAAGAGAGGAAAAAAAAAAAAGAAATCATTCTTCCACATTTCTGATTCAAAAGCAGAACCGAAGCAAGGCCAGCCACGTCAGCGCAGAACACCTCCATCTGCGCTGTTGTTCGAGGCTTGGATGACTGTTGGATGAAGACTTCTGTGGCTGTGAATAGATATCTCAGGGTGTTTTTAGGATTCTGTTTAAAGGTTTTTGTGGGGATGGGCATCTGTCAGTGGTCTGTCTGTCTAAATGCAAGTCAAAAAGTAGAAAATGAGAGACTTGGGCTTTTTGCTGTGGAAACATCTATACGCCCGGTAAGGATATGGAAAAGAGGGTATGGTTGTACAAAGTTTTAAGGTAGTGTGACTAGACTGTATCCAGTATCCAAATATACAGTTTTACTAAACTTAATTTAGACTACCATGATCTTACTACAGCAATAGCCCTCCCAGATCCATTGGGATCCTGGTTTGGTGTTCTCTGGATGCAGCTGTAGTACAAGTGTTGAAGCAAGTTTGAAATTAGACAAAATGAGTGTATCCATCTGAAATTAGGGTGATCATGAGCCATCAAAATACTTGTAAAACACATATAGCCCTGAGTCTTTGTTTTCCTCTTTTAAAGAAAAATAGACTTCTGTTGTTCTGCTTTTTCTACAAACAAAACGACCTACATTTTTATTTGTTTGTTTGTTTGTTTGTGCTTGCTCATTCTAATTTGGTTGTTTTTCTGCTCTGTTTGCTTCAGCAATTTTAACTTCGTTTTAATTTTACTTGAGTTTTAAGTCAAAATTTTCTTGAAATCAGTAACATTTGGACATCTAAGGTATCTGTAAAGATTTGCACCCATTTAACTTTTTCAGAGTTGCAGGGGGCACTGTGGTACATCAGGGAATTGAACCCAGGTCTTTCCAGTCTTAAGAGTTACCTTAACCTCTTTATCTCACTGAAAAAAACAATATAGAAACCAGGCTGGACAGACAGACTCTCTCCACGATGCTCGGTCGACTTTCTCAGCTTTTCTTCCTTCTCCTTTTGCCTTATCTTCTAGTAAGAGCAAGAACTAGATGCTTCTTACCTTAGCAGTGTCCTGCAAATCACTTCCCATCTGAGGCCCTCACAGTCTTATTAGAATAGATGTATTAATTTGTGTTTGCTTGTAGTGAAAGGCACTGCCTCATGCTTGCTTTTCTGAAGTACTTTTCATTTTATCAGCCTTCTTTATATTCATTCAGAGTCAGAAGGCAAATGAAGGTCTACAGACATGAATAAAACCAACTGGTACTATGCATTATGTCGGTAGTCAAGAAAGACTAAAGTGAAGTCTGCTGGCTACCAAACCAGTTAACCGGCAATTGGCTTTTGGCCCTGTCTTGCTGAGCCATGCAACAGCGGCCGTCCCTTGCTTCTTTTGAAAAACCCATCACAGAACAAGCTGGAATTAAATAAGCAAAGCACCACAACTGGCATCCCATATCTCCTGCATTTGAAGAGCAAAGTATGCTTATACAAGAGCACAATTTTTACTGTTCTTACACTTCCCCACTCTCAGCTGAAGATATTAATGCTATTCTTACAGTATTTATTTATAAAAAAAATTTATTTTGTTTGGGGGGGTGACATTTATGCTGATTTTACCACAGCCTTTTCACTGCCTGTGTCTTTTATTACAGCTGTATTTCTTTCATTGCCTGCTGTTCATCCCCTCTTAGAAGTAAAATATTTTACTAAGCTGACCATCTGATGAAACATTTTTTCTGCTAGATTCAGAATATATTTACTAAGTAGCATTGGAGAAGTGAAGGCATATAACATTTTTAGACAGTCTGCCACAGTTTAAGGGTGATGGAGGTTTATGGGAGACATAAGAGAAAGGAGGGAATCACTTCCTTAGGGTGATTAAGCAGATTTTATTTACAGCACAAACTGGACACATGCAAATTGTGTACCCATTAAACATAGCGTTGCTTTAGATTTCAGGCAGCTGGAGATGAATGCTTTGGTATTAATTTACACCTAGCCTATAAATGTTAAATCAAGTTAAGGTTTTGGATACATCAAGTATTCTTAAGTTAGAAAAAGAAAAAGGGCACAAAAAGCAGGGATGCTGCAATTATTCCTAAAGTGACAAGCACCAGAAAATTGCAAAGGTAAGTCAAATTTCCAAGATAAGTAATCTGTTTAAGGGAAGGAAAAGCAAAGTTGAATCATAAAGACAATTTAAGCTCTGCTCTCTAACTTTTCTGTGTAGTTCTTTCACACTATATAGGAAATGATGAGAATTGGGAGAGGGCAGGTCTTTGCCTGTGTCTTGCTTCTCCCTTCATCCCTCTCAGACTTACTTCCAAGCAAAGTCAACTACGCTCCTGGCTTCTGCCACTTAGTGCAGGGGAAAGGGAAATGGAAAGGGAAAGGGTTCACAGTGTAAAGCTCTTTTTTTTTTTTTTTTTTTTTTTTTAAGAGTTAGACGTATGCTTCTGAGACCACAAAGAGGTAAACATGAAGCAGGTTGGATTTTGTCTTTTACTCCATACCGTGTGCTTTTCACACATTTTCCCTCTCCACAGAGTTCTCTGCAGGAACAAAACGTGCTAAAGCGTAGGAGATAAAAATCTCACAGGCTTTACAGGTTTTAATTAAATATATCTATTAATGTTATTCTCGTGTGCTTATTTATAAACACAACTTATTCTTTTCTGAAAGTCATTCATGCAGCTGCTGCTGTTGCTATCAAAGTGCTTTCCTTGACTGCATATTTTATTATCAGCATATTTCTTCAGCTACTTTCCATTTGTCCCGCCTTAGAAATAAAATATTTCATTGAAATGTCCATCTGATAAAATATTCCCCATTAGACATATATTTATTCAGAGAGTATTTGAAAAATAAATCTGTGTAATATTTAAGGCAGAAAGTGGTGCCAGCAGCAATAAATTAGTGGCAGGCTAACCCGCAGGTTTGTAGGCATTCTCCTCCTGCAATAATATACAGTATGGCATTGTTAGTGGCAGTATACATACTCCTATAGATCCTAGCTCAAGCAAGACTTATGCATGTGATCTGAAAAGAGTAAAGTGCTCTGGTTATCCAAACTGGCACAGGTTTAAGTGTATATCTCAACTGTGGAATGAAGCTTCCTCTGGGCATCTGGGGTCTCATAAAGCCATGTCCTTTATGAATTCCCGAGCTGTGGAAAGAGTAGCAGAGCTTCAGTTAAATACAGAAATGACTCCTTATTATCTGTTAGGATGGAATTCATTGTAAATTTAAGCATGACTACTTTTTTAATTTAGGAGAGACTGCATTTTGGATTCAGAGTTCGGCTGCATCCCAGGCTTCTCAGTAGAGTTTCCCTTTAACCCACAGGGTTTTCACCTGGGGCCACTAGCTGTCAGTGCCTACATTTCAGCTAACAGTGCTGCGGTGAATTGTCCTTCCCCTTGGCTGTATAACAAAGCCGGAAGCCAATCCTGGCTTGTTCTCCGCTCCCTGCTGTATGAAAGACCCGGCACAACCCCATGGCTGAGGATAGATGAGTTGCTGTTGGTTCACGTTGCACAACTTGGCAGTGCACAGATTCCTGCTCTCATTCACTCATCCACCTCGAGTTTCTTTCTGCAGCCTCAGCTATATATCTCGTATAAATTGGTGAAACCACTTGGCTTAAGTGAATGGAGATTGTGTTCCCTGAAATGATGTAAAAAGACTTTAGAGTGACTGCAACCGGAGCTTCAGGAGCACCTGGCCATCCTGAATGTGGTATACATTATGAATTATATGCCAGAATACAATGTGTGGATTTATCTCTCTGTGCCGTGTCTCACAGGCATTTCGCTCAAGATCCCATGGCTCACACATCCTGGGCCTTGTCCTAACAAGTATGAAAAATCTGACAGGCACAAGAATAACATGTTTTGCTTCCCAAAGTTAGTTAGTCCTGCTTTGAAGGTCACATGGAGCCATTTGCTAAACAGACACCTCACTGTGTACAAGCACATTTCCAAAATCTCCTGCTTAATGCATTGCCTTTGCTGACCAAGGAAGGCTGAAGACACAAGGGGATTGAGTACAGCAAAAAGCTACTATCACTATACTGCTTGCTTTAAGGTTTGCTGTTATGGGCAGTCTGGCAACTGGGAATTATTTGGGTATTATAAGAAACACAGATCTCCTCTGTGTTCTGACCAATCTCTAGTAAAAGGCCTTGTAAGGAGTAAGCTGCGTGTCTTATTTTAGCTCCTTAGATGACTCATTACACAGTAAATAAAAGCTCTAGGAAGTGAGAGAAAAATACAAATGGATTTGAAGGCAAATACCTCACATATGCTGCTGTTTGCAAAAATCTTTGTTATATTTGCGGAGAATGGAGGGAGGCATCTCTTTTTCTTTTCATACAGAAATCCTTTCTCTGTGTGTGTTCCCCCCCCCCCCCCGATGTGATCTGAATTTGGCTTTCCTAAAATGCTGAGAAGGAAGAGAGAGATTTCACCTCTCAGAGAAGCAAGGTGCCACCTGTTATCTTCCTAACACTATCTTGTCTTTATCAGAGGCAGCAGCTGCCAGTGCCTTGAAATTCGGGAGCTGGTAGAAGCGGCAGCTGGGAACTGCTGCCTCTCGCAGGCATTTCACTCGAGATCCCGAGGCTCCCGCAGCCTGGGCCTCGTCCTAACAAGTATGAAAAGTCTGGCAGGCACAGGAATAACACGCTTTGCTTCCCATCATTAACGCATCCTGCTTCGCAGGTCACTTGGAGCTGTTTGCTGAGCAGAACGTAAAACTGTGGCAAAGACCTAGCGCGCTTCACTCTCTTAACTCCTGTCTGCGCAGGCAGGAAACAGCCTATATCCCGCAAATATTGTCAACCTTTACTCTATGTTACTTTTAACTATGGAAGTCCTTGGATGAAAGACTCTTCTTATTGCTCTCACTCTTCAAAATGCCATGGATTATTTCCTCAAAAGGGCCAAATCAGCACAGAGTTACAGCAATATCTACCAACTGGTAGCACCATAGAGGGTCTTGAGGGCAGGGTCCTGCTGCTAAAGGTACTGGCTGGAGTTTGCATCCCAGGGCATCTGCCTCACTAGACCACAGCTGAGAGCAGCTTCTTGGGGAGAACAGGGTCCACACATGGTGTCCCCAAAGCGTGCTACTGTTATTGCTGCGTTCCCACCTCCCCCGGTCCTTGCTATGACCGAACAGTGGGATTTCTCTCTTCCCATACTGGTAAAGAATGGTGCAGTGTTGCTCCTTAATGATAGTTTTTGCTGGAGTTAGTGGGGCTGAAGGAATGCGAAAGTCAAATATCATATTCATGCAGTGTGGACATACTAGCTCAGCTCTGTGTGAGCTCCAATATCCTGCTTTCCCAAATTATTTTCTTTTCTCCACTGTATTGTCAATGCAGGTTTTTAAAGCTGAATTATACTGAAATGCTTATCATCTCTGCCTTTTCTTTACACTGGTTGTCCCAACTGTTCTCTCATATGATCTCAGAGAATGAGGACTTGGCAGGTTAGATCTGCATGCCACTGGAGCACCTTTCCCAGGGGGTATACTGTGTTCACCTGCCTGTGCCCCTGTTAAATGTGTAATCCTCTGTTTCTGACAAATTAATCTTTTCTGTGCACAAGCACCAGCTGTGACATTACAAGCAGAGGATTATGACTGCGTGCAGGGAAGCGGTAGCAGAGGAACGTGCGCTTTAAGCACTCCTTGAAATTCCTGTTTCTTGCATGTGCCCTTAGTGATAAAGAATTACAAAGGGGTGAAAAATGAAAATTTCTAAGAGCAGTGTAGAACAACCTACAAGATGCTGTTTAAAGGACCCTGTAAAGTTTTGTTGTTGCCATGCAAAGCCATCACGTAAGGTGCTTTTAAAAACATGGTTGGGAATGTCTCATTGAAAATGCTTTAGGGGCTTTGCAGGAAATATTAAATAAAAAATGCCAGTTTCGAGGCTAGATGAGAAAGTGGATGTAAAACTTGTTGTTTTTGCAAGGTCAGCACAGAACGACCCCAGCACCTGTCCTGCTGGTGGGCTCTGACGCCGCCTGGTTGGGTCTCTCTCGCAGGGCTCAGGAGGCATATGACCTGATGTGGATAGGGACAGCCAGCCAGATTCAGAGCACTTCCTCGCAAGTGCCCAATGCCCTCGATTTCGCCGCCTCCCAGTCATTTCTGTCACCACAGATCAGACTTAACCTTTGTTCGACTACGGCTCCCCATGGGGTTAAGCCTGCGGTTTGTGATGTAGGTACAAGTGAGAAGCCTCAAATGTCCGCTCTCGGCTGCTCTTCTGAAGGGAGTTAAAGCATGTCTCTAGCCAGCCTTCGTGCTCCTCCCCTCCCTCAGGCTTTTTGAACACAAGAGGTTTAGCAGGATTTGCCGCAAGATGCCTGCTGCTCCTGTTACAGCTTCTTTAGTTCTCATTAATGTCATGAAAGCCGTTTTTTGTCTTGCAGTCACTGCCAGCAGTTCACTGAGGTAGAAGTCTCCTGAAGTGAGACTTAATGTCTCAGAAAGAAGTAGTTTTATGGCATTGGAGAGTTCAGACCAAAACCATCTTTAGCTGCTTCCTTATATATATATATATATATATATATATATATATATGGATATAATACTTATGCACTCGATATTTTGGTACTCAGAGTTCAGACTGTAGCGTGGAGCAGCATGACACAAATATTACTGATTTCTCGTCCTTGGAATTTTGTTTGTAGCTCTCTTGTTAAAAAACCCACTGAATTACCCCAGATTGAAAAAGTCATCAATGTTTTGTATCTATATAGCAATTTATATGAAAGAAAATGGTGATTTTACTCCATTTTGTGTGTCCAAGTGTCCACATACTATTATTCCCCTAATCCCATGCCAATCAGCATTTGTGTCTCCTGTGGTAGGATGAAAGAAAGACTAAATACTGAATAAGTATGGGCAGTTAGTATCTAACTGGTAAAAATGATTCGCCTTGGACATAACTGAACACATAAGAGGGTAAGATTGGGGATGCTTGAACTAAGGGAGAGGGCTGTGGCTGATGGTCATGGCTACGTAGTGCTATGCAATGCAGTGTTTATAATGATTGCTATAGGCAATGAGTATAGTGGAAAACCATTTACAGTTCAACTGTCTGTGCTCCAGACTTTCTAAAACATCCATTATTTGGGATGACACTTCCTATATCACTGCTGGTGTATTTCTGCAAAACTTTGGAAAAATTCCTCATGCTATATTTTAAGATACATTTTAATTAATATCTGCCTTTGAAATAAAAACCTTTGTTTTCAAGCAGCAAAGAGAAAAAGAAAAGCAAAAAATCATAAATTTTTTTAAAAATGCTATGGTGCATTAATATATTCAGAGTTTTTTCTTAATAGAGATTTTGATTATTAAAAATACAAATTGTCTGATTAATTATAAATTATAATTTGATTTATAAGATGATGTTACATATTAAATAATGCCAGATGGTGCCATGAGGGCATTAGCTCTCCATAATAGATTCCGGATGACAGGGGAATTAAGGGAGGACAGAATCCGGGAACCGAATTAAACAAGTAGTAAAAACTCTGCCAGAATAAAAACTGTTCCCAAAGCATCTCTCTCTCTCATTAAACATAAAACAAAAAAAACCCTTGTTTTTTGCTAGCCTTTGAGCATTTATGATTCCAGCAGGACTCTAAAGGCAATACAAAATGGATTAAATTTTCAATAACTCCATGTAACTTATAAGCTTTCTCCAATATGTTCCCATTTGTTACTAAGGTGTAAAAAACCCTATTGTTATGTACCAGCATTTAACAAATACTTCTTTTGTTGAATGTTAGAGAAGCTAGGTTTATTACTTGTACAGATCCATTTCCTTACTGTAGCACTAGCAGCTGAGGTACATCATTTCCCTAAAAAGCGTTTTCCCTTCTTATGTAGAATTAAATAAGGTTTTACACTGATTTTTCCAGCAAATGTATGTTACAAGGACCAAAACATATGTATATATATATGCATAGTTCATGAATAGTTCAAATACTCCTAAAGTCAAGAAAATGATTTCCTTTCCCAAAGGTGTGAGAAAAAAATAGAGTATGCAAATATGCAGGTTAAAAAAGCCAGCTATATAAACATTGTACATACTTAATTTTAGACTTTTTAGTAACTTTCAGTGATGATTATTTATTTATTTTTAATAGAAGTTGCCTGTATTAAACTCCATGTGAGAAAGGGGACTCCACTTCAACCCTGGCCACAATTTCTCTCTTCTCTTGGCCCTTAGTTCTGATACCATGTTGATTTAGTATATTTAAATAGGTATCACTTCCTATTCTTTCCTTCCCCATGATTATTTCCACCATGTCTTACATCTTTAAGGGGTATTTTGAAGTCTAAAATAAGCATCTTATAATTGAATACTTTATTTCGAGGAATATTTATTAAGAGGTTGCTTCATTGTTTTTTGCCTGGTGATCTATTTTCTTGCATTGTGTGCTAATGCAGTAATATTCCCCAAAGCATCCTGTGGATAGCTGATCCCCCAAGTGTGCTTTCATACCCTTTAAATTTTGTAGCACTATGTGATGTTAGCTGTTGAACACCTAGAGAGGCTTTCCTCTTCCATCTTGCTGGATTCTGCTCTACCACGAATGCGTGGAAGGTGTGTAAGACACTGCAAGTTGTGTAAAATAATCCTTGTTATGATAAGCGATAAGCATCTGAGGAGCTTGAGGAAGTTTTTTGGTTTAGCAAGTGTAAGCATAGTTTGTAAGGATCACTAAAAGCCTTGAACAATTTTGACACTTCTGAATTTCTTGGACACTTATTTAGCTTCATATACCTGTGTAATGGCAGTATTAAGGAGTGAAAAACATGGAGGGCCTTGAATGCTCTGACCATGGTGGTAATCTCACTCTTCAATTTTCTTCCCTACTACCAAGAAGCCTTTCTACCAGTGTCACTTAACCTCTCTTTCCGACTGTGTATCTATCTTCGCCACGCTGCAGGGTTTTGCTGTTGGTAGCTCCCTTTGACCTCTGCGCTGATGGTGCCTTCTCCCAGCCCACGCTCTGGCTGCCACATTGACCGTTGTGCCAACTCTCTGCCTCAGCTTCCTCAATATCATAGAATAAATGATTATAAAATTGCCTTCAGCTATTTGTGTAAAGCCAAACTGACACAAGGGCTTCTTTTTTCTTTCTTTTTTTCCCCTCTCCTTCAAATTTACACAACCCAACAATTTCTTTCACTTGAATCTCTCACTACTTTGTGTGTGTGTGTGTGTGTGTGTGTGTGTGTGTGTGTGTGTGTTTCTTTTTTTCCCCCTAAGGGCTGCATTTCCCCCCCCAATGAGAATAGTGAAATACTATTGCTACCTTCCTCAGACTCAACCTCATGTATATTATTTTGAAATGCGATTCAAGCGCACCAACTTCTTCTTGTACGTTTGTCGTTCTTGTTTTGATATATCATCTTTCTATTGAACAATGACTGATGGCTTGTAGTTGTGTCTAATATGCAATGTTTATAAATGAATCAGAAAAGCAACGTTGCACCTATTTGCATGAGAAGATAATGTAATGAAGCTGAACCAATTTTATTTCTGAAGTTACTTGCTTAAAGTGTACTGGTCCTCAATGTAAGATGGTATACAAAGTGCTGAGCTTGCATTTTTTTGTTAAACTTGGAATTTACACTCTGCAGGTAATTCCAGGACTTCAAAATTTCTTTTGGTACTGAATAAAAGGAAAAGTTGTAGTAACACACACCTCATAAAGAAAGGGAGGAAAAGTCTTTTTTTTTTTTTTTTTTTTCCTTTTCTGGAAATTACCTTATTAAACTGTCTCTTTATGATAAGGTTAAACACTGTTTTCAACTCTTTGTTTTGATTTTTATGGTATGGTTTCAATATTGTAAAAACAGTCCATTTAAAGATGAAATGAAGAATTTCAGTTATGAAAAATTTCTGGTAATTCTGGCACATATATGGGAAAAAAAAGATCAGTTTCAGCTGCAATATTCAACTACTTCAGAAGTATTTACTGATAGAAATCTCTTCTGTTTTCTCCCCAAATTGTTAGTTTTTAAGAAGTGTATGTCTGCTAATTCTTAAATGGTATTTTTGGTATAGTACCCCAATGGTATAGTACCCAAAATTCACAGAACTTATATATTTCTACTCAGGCTCACTGTACCACAGGCAGTACCTAGAATTGACTGAATCTCTTCATTTTCACACCATAAGCAGTTTTTGTCAACTTTTTATTAAAATATAACAAATTTCTTTCTTATTTTACAAGTGAGTTCCGTATCATAATGCTGAGCTCTAAGTAAAGACACCTAATTTTAATCTACTCTGCATTTGGAGACTCTTTCCTGAAGATGTCCCACCTTAAGTTGTGATCCTGTCACATCTTATAAGAATCTCATAGATCTCATATGAGCTAATCTGGATATGCAAGTTATTCTAAAAAGTCCTTCATTGTACCTCAGAAGTATGCAAGTATTTACTTGTATATGTGGTTTCATACATACAACTCAAATTTTTTTTTTAAATCCTGTGTTCCAACAGCAAATAAGATGATGGATGAGTGTAATAATGCAACTGGAAGTTTAACCAGAGTTTTCTTCTTTCTTGGAGCTTCATCTCTGTGATTTCTCCATGAACTGTCCTTTCTTCCTGCAACTTTCAGTCTCTAATTTCAGGAGGGTGTGGGACTGACTGGGACTTTTCAAATATCTTCATATTTAAAGGGTCTGAGCTATCTGGGAAATGGAGTGGAAGCAGGAAAATATAACAACATTGGTGATCCATCATTTGATACTTTAATCCTGGTGTATATCACTGAATGAATGCTCCCACGCAACTGGAGCTGAACTGCCAAAGACCAGTAGGAAATACAGGATAACGTCAGTAGCACACTTCAAAGTCTTTGATTTGCTTCCTCCTACTTGCATGGTTACATATCAGGAGGAGAGCCAGCCCATACATCAGAGGCTGACACTGGTCAACAAAATAAAATAGCCTGGAAAAGACCCCTGACTCATATTGTCTGCACATTTCCAGATGTGCTCCTAACTCTATTCCAGAGGTAGGGTGTAGGAATGGGGAAATTAAAAGGATAGGAAGTATGGGAAGGATACTCTCCCATAAATGGAGACTGAAAAGTTGGAGAAGTGAAGTAAGAAGAAAACCCAGGGAGAATGATAGGTATTCTGAAGGATGCTCCTATTTCCATTTTCTTGTATTACACAATCAAGGAATCATTAAGCTCTCCAGAAGCATACTAAAACTGACTAAAGGAAATGTGTGTCTTCTGTTTTGCTTTATTTTATTAAGCATTGCGTAACAACCTTATGGCACTTCATTCTGAAGGGGGAAGGAAAGGCTTTATTTGAACCATGTGAACTAGTTTCACTGTAGATTAATATCACTTTTAAAATGATCAAATTTTAATCTTCCAGGACTAATCTTTTAGCCCACTAAAATTAGGAAGAGTGCTTTATTTACTTCCTAATTGTATTTTTTACAGAAATGTCTATGAAATACTGAAGTCTAGTTAGCAGACAAAGAAAACTACTGATCCCATTTGCAGTTGCTGTCTGTATATCACAAGTAATTACACTCACTAGGATTTCTCTCCCCATGACGTCCCATTGGTTTCATCACAGTGTTCCCTAGGAAAGGACAATTTTAACTAATTTCTCCTACCAAAAAAAGAAAAATTGTGGAAGTGAAATCTCCATTTTCTTTAACTCAGCTTCTCAAATTTAGCATGAATTAATTTTGAGTTAAAATATTAAAATGATTACACTGAAAAGAACCCAGCATGGTTATCCTAATCTGGTTCTTTTTTGTTCATGAACATTTTTGAAACAATAAGTCTTCACATCCATTTAAAATTGGGAGCATGTTTCAGATTGCCCATTCTTTAGAAGACAAGAAAACCTATCAGTGTCCCCTTCCGAAGGCATGCATTAGAAACAGGCACAGGTAAGCTGCAGGCTAACAAGAATTTGGGAGAATAGAAGCGTTACTCCCATGTAAAGCTTAATTGCCTGTTCTTTTTTTCCCTAGGTACATAGCAACCATAGATGTGAAACTATTCAGAATAGTTTTGCTCAGTTATGTAACTCTATTAAGAGTTCTTGCACAAAGATTGATCTAGACTGGGGCTTTAAGAACAGAAATTTGACAATATATGAAGGATTGTTGAAATAAACGTGCAATTAATATAACTTGTATTTCTAACACACAATATCAGACATAATTCTTTTAACCTCCTCTGCTTTCCTTCTCTATTCATTGCACATTTAAATTAATTATGGAAAAAAATTAGGGAAAAAATCCCTGATAGTTATTTTTATGATCAAACACCTTTTCCAATTAGTCTTGGCACCTCACTATAATCACGATGAATGTTATTAATTCAGCAGTCTACATCCTATTAAGGGTTTCATTATAGCAGTGTGTTCAGGAACTTAATGGCTTTTGCATATTAATGCTGCAGCCTGCAGTCTTGTGTCCAATAACACTGTAGAATACCACAGGTTTGTACTTTTATACATGTACATACAAATGTGTATCCATACAATCTCATGAAGCAGCATTTTGAATTTACTTCAGCAATTATTTTAAGGAAGATTATTGCATGTTTCACGTTTTTTTGTTTTGTTTTGTTTTGTTTTTTTTAATAAAAGATGTCATGTCATTATAAATCACTAGGATACCAGGACAAGGATTTAAAAATAGGACAACGAAAGCAGTGGTTGCTAGGCATGTTGAATGGGCACTGGTGATCTTTGAGGTCATGGTAAATGTACACCTTAGAGGTACATATGGACACATGTTCATCTGTACAGTAATATTACTGTATTTCATATGATTAAAAACAGGTGTGATGAAAAACAGTGTGAGAGCTCTTGAGTGTTGGCAATGGTTTGAGGTCCAAAAATTTGGGGAAAGACTGGGTTACAGCAACCAGTGTGACGGTCTACCACAACGTTGCTTCCTGTTGACAGCAAAATAAGTATGAAAATGTTTGAGCTATCCAGCTTTCAGAGGAGTTCAAACCTTGGCAAAGACTTTACATTCTTTCCTGTTTATTATAGAAGACTTAAGCTGTGAACAGTTTTTGCGCTGTGAGTTTCAAAGGGGTAAGGAAAAAACATTTTTTATCAAATAGTCTCACCCCCTCCTCTGTGTAATACAGACTCTAGTCTTTAACTTTTTTTCCATCAAACTATAGCTTCTGCTTGATCTTTTCAGAAGACAATCTAGACATAATTTGAAAATTTAAATGATGGGCCAATCAATCACAATTAAATTGTCCCTTTAATATCCACTAAACATCTAAATCATTTGATCACTGCATTAGATGTTTTAATATTAGAGTAAATGTTATTCTGAATTATTTCCATTTCATCCTTCTTACTATCTGACTTTTCTTTTCTGTTGCTAGATTAAGGAGGAGCTGGCAGCAATTTGTTCCTTAAAATCAGGGCACTTCCTTAAGTAACCAAAGGTGAACCGCTTACAATTATAATTTAGTCAGACTTCCTTGTGTCTTTGGATTTCCTGCAAATCGTTTCACCACCTTGATTCCCACACAGCCCTTGAGTGCTGCTTGTGAACTTGCTACTCCTCGAGACCACTTCTTTTTGCATGTCTTGCTCATGATTCAGCAGCATGTACAGAAATCTTGACCTGGATTTGAGCTGAAGTCCCCATTGCTTTTAAATTGCTCAGGTTGTCCAGCCTGAGTGACCCTGGAGCCTTTTCAGAGGTGGCTGGAGGGAGGCTCAACTGCATCACTCCCTTCGGTGCTGTTTTCTAAAGAAATCTGTGTGCCTTGATTATGCTTCTGCCATGAGTCCTCTAGTCTGGGGCAGACCTTTGGCCTGGAGGGAACGGTCCTCTTGCTTCACACCCAAAGTCTCTCCCTGTCTTCCAAAAGGAGCATTATGCAAGATGTATCTAGATATTATGCCCTCATCAGAAAGCACATTTAGAGCTGAGCAATGAAATAGTCCTTGTATCACTAATTAAAATTCAGTGGTGAGGTTGTATAATTACTCCCTCCACTGAAAATTCTTGCTTTACTTTTTACATTTATTCTGGTAATAACGTGCTGAAGAGCTCATCAGCCTCTCAAGGAAGGCAACAATTTTTCTCATGTACATAATCATTAAACTGACAAATAGGCACAGCACTATATAGTTATCAATATTAGCAGTGCAGCCCCATCACTATTAAAACTCCTTGCAGCAAGGGATTGAAATACATAAAGGGGGAAAAAATTGGTGTGAAACAACTCTAAGTGTGAGATTCTTCCCTTTTGCTTTCCTAGCAGCCACCTTAAATCAATTCATACCAAACACTCCTGCATTCTGTACAAAAACAAGATAATTGTTTGCATTTGATTCTGCAAAAAAATAATAATAATAATAATAATGATGGCCTTATTGCTTTTTCTTTTTGTTTTAGGCTAAAATGCTTTTCTTTTTTCTTTTCTCTCTTAATTCATGGTCATAAGTTCTCAAAGCTGATGGATAAGTATAACTGTCTTCTGCAGACTGCTTTGAAATCTAGTCACCAGCCTAACTCCCAGTGAAGGAAAAGGGGTGGAGGGGAGGAGTCCCAATTTACCTTGCTGAATCTTGACTTGGGTGAAATAACTGGTTCACAGCTGCTCTGCCGTCTTCTCTGACTTCAGAGAATCAGTGCGTACAATTTCACAAGAACAGGCTGGCAATCCACAGACTGCCTCTGAGATCTATAAGAATAAACCCATATAATCAGGTGAGGCTTCCAGGAATATCTAGCCTTGCTGTATCATGGAGAAGCAGAGTTGCCACAACTTGAATTAAAAATGTCTGCAGCCGTGTTAATTCCTGCAGCGAGGGCTATGGGGCTGTAGGTCTAGCAGAGGGTGAGGAGGGGGGTCCACGAATGCTCAGGAAGGGAGTCTCAATAACATCTCACTGCAGGTGAGCAGGGGTAGGATGATGTGCACTTTGAGTGTCTACTTTGATAGTTTTGGAGTAAACAAGAGGAGGGCAACAATTAGGTGAAAATTGCATTTTGTAGCAAGGTTATAGCATGAAATGAAAGGTGAACAAATATTCTGTTTCTTCACTAACTGTACTGGGGATGTTATGGATTTGAAGGACTTGCTAAGCTTGTTGTTGCAAAAAAATGAGCTATTTTGGAGCTGAAGATCAATTACCATGATTAACACTAAGGGAAATCCAGGTTCAGTTTGTCATTTTTGTCACGTCATGTTTTGCACCAGCAGCTGGTTTCCATTCTGAAAAGCCTGAATTAACACCAAGGAAAGGTGGTTTTGGTCCTACTGTATTATTTTTTGGGACTGCTTCCCTGAAGGGCAGGTAGAGTTCTAGCTCTGACTTTGTAAGGCAGGGTAGGAACAGCACAAAGCATGACCAAAAAGCACAACTGAAAAAAAACCCACCTTTCTTATTACCAACCATATAGCTTCATTATATTCTGAACTGTGGCCGTCAGCTCATTCATATATGCCTCAAAATGATGAGAGGGCAGTCCCCAGCGTGGCTATTTTACACTAGTGCATTCAACTTTGCATATGAGGTTATAATTTAGGAAGATGTTTGGAGTACCATCTGCTACAGGCAGCTATAGCCTATCCTGTTATTCAGCAGATGAGGGTGGCATGGCTGTGGTCTCTCTTGGGAGAGATTGTCCCTGATGGATAGTATGTGTTATTGTCAGATTACTTAAAAATATGTATATATATATCTATATGTGTGTGTGTGTGTGTGTGTGTGTGTCAGGTGTTTTCCATACTTCTGCAGTGGTCTGCAAAGGGACTGAAAAGTAATCGTGCATCAAAACTTATATATGAGAGAAACCAATGCACCATGGGGCCAGGCTCCCTGTGTCTGACCCATTCCTCTGCTGGTGGGAGGCTAACTCCCAACTGCCACACTTAACTGCCGGTGGCATAACTTAATAGGAAATTAAGGACCTGGAAGACCCCCCCCTGCCCCCTGGGTTGTCATGTCCATTCCCCCAGGACACCAGGCAAAGGTGACCTCTGCTTGGACTGCAGAGATGCATAGCATGACTCTCCCTCCAGCTCTTCCTTGCAGCCTCTAGTGTCTTCCTGGAACAAGCTCTGCTCCAGGCACTGCAAGCAGGCTTAGCAGCACTGCCAAACAGGGTGGTTTACTGGTACTAAAAATCTTTTCAAATAAAGAAGCAAATGATAGCAAATTTAGCTGCTCAAGAAAATAGCAGCACAATAAATAATGTATGGAAATGGGATGTTTCTTTAAGAGATGAAGGAAGGAATGCTGAAGCTTTTATTGAGCAGTTAATGCCCTCTTTGCTTATTATCTTTAGAGTTTGTAAACCTTTAGGCAGTCAGTCAGACATGTTCAAATAGAAGAATTTTATCTCTTCTACCCAGAAAGAAAGGAACCAGAGATTTGATTTGATGTGAAATTTCAGGACCTTAAGTTGATTTTGCAGAATTTTTCATGTTGTGTTTTGGCTTGTTTTGTTTTCTTGATATCATTCTGTTATGGATCGACAAACAGGAAGGTGCAATTCAAGACAGGCAACTAGGGCAAACTGCAGAGTGATAAATGTCTTAGATGGCCATTTTTGTCTTGGAAATGCCGGTATTTGCTATGATATAAAAATTTCCCCCAGTTCCAAGTTGGCTGGTGCTAGGGCAGGTGAGGCAAAGTTCATCACCTCTAGGATTCACATCCTGGGCTTCTTTTCTGAATTTGGAACACTTTTACTTACAGTGATGTACTTGGGGTGATATTTACTTGGCTTTATTTTTTTAATCCTTTGAAGCATGAAAAACAGTGATGAAGAGGAAGAAATTTCACAGGACCTGAATATTCTGGCAGTGTTGCCAAATCTGTTGTTGCAGAGTTATAGACGGATGTGCAGTTTGTGTCCAGAATCTGCTGTGTATCCAAATTTCCCTTAGTCTCATGAAATTTTGAGGAAAACCATTCAAGGGACTGTGCTAAACCTGTGGATTTGGATCACACCTCTGAAAAGGCTAGAAGAAATTATTTGCACTGGATATGGACTCTATCTAGAAGAATAATTAGAAATATCACTTGTTATTGATTGTGGGAGGAATAGATTTCAGATAATGGAAGATATGCTTTGTTCTAGTACATCCAATTTACTGTTCGTTTGCTTTGAAGCTTTTCAGACTCACTATTGGATGGACTTTTCGAGAGGAGGTGGTAGCACCACAATTTTGAATTATTTAAAAGAATCTCATACTTCAAGCAAAAATTGTTGTGCCTAATAAGGTAATGAAGCAACATATGGCATAGAGAAGACCAGAAGACCAGGCTTAATTGATCACTCTCATCACTTTTTGTCTCCTACTTTGCTAGCATAAAGCTAATATTAAATGGAATGCAGGAAAGCAGCACACTCGAAGGCACGACTTCAGATAAGTGCTTGGGAAACTTGTGCCCAGCAGAATGTATGATTCAGGTTTATGTTTCCATCTAGGGAGAAGATGATTTATCTGAAAATCAATATTCTGCTGGATATGTCATGTAGCAATTAAACAGTCCTATATGTTTTCAAATCAAGAGGTGCCTGCTTGCTATTCCTAACCCTTGTGATATTTTGGGGGGTAAATCAAGTGAAAGCTGTTTTCCCCAAATTATATGCTGGCACAGCAAGCTAAACAAGTATAGGAATCATTCAATGAATATCAAAGTAGTCAGCAATGTTTGAAATACTTCCATTCAAAAATTATATAGCAGCTCCCCTCCCCAAACCAGACTGGAATTAAAGAGCTTTCAGAGGTTCTAAACTCAAATTTTTGTGTCAGGTAACCAAGGCCATCAAGAACAATGATACTGTGTGGGATTTGTTATGGTGTAATCTTCTTGCTAAGAGATGTTTTCTCTTTTTATATCTCTCAATAAGTAGTACTCAGAATGCAATAAGCTTTTGTGTTTTTTTGCCCATTATCTTTATTAAAAAAAAAAAAAAGCTGTGCTGCAAGCTAGTCTATTTACACTGAAAAAATACACCTGATTTATAAGGATGTGATTATCTTTCATATTTTCCACCTGCAAGTGTCAGTGATTGCATGCAAAGCTTCTTCCGTTTGAAAAGAACCCACCCACCCTTCTGAAAGTATTTTGAGATATTTAATTTGGAAGGATGCTGCTGTAATCAGTGACCTCTCAAAACGGAACAAATGGAAGTGACGTTTCACCTACACTCTGACATTTGTCTAACAAAAAGCATGCTGATGCTTGTGTTTCCAGAATTACACCATTTGTAAAAGCCCTATTTGGGAAATCATTTGTTGAAAGAATGCTGGAAATTCAAGGTGTAAAGGGACAAGATAATCACAGCTTATATATGAATAGTATAGCCCATTGTCTATTTTTATTTTTTGTAACGGTGGAATGTTATTATCTTTTCTGGGTCACTTTTGGACCAAGAAATATGCCACTACCAACTATTTCACTATTGAGTTAGCTATGAGAAAAGCCCTGTAATTGAAGGGTGGGGAGGAATTATCAACTCAGCTAGTGAAATTATAAGTGTCCTCAACAGCAGTCCTTGCAGCTGGATATGTGATGCATCCTCTCCCATGTCAATTCCTTGCAGTATTGAACATATCATCAAAGCTCGTAAAGAGAAGCTGAAGGAAAATTCCTCAGTAGAGTATAGCTTGCTACATAATCTGTCCAAGAGACAAAGGTATAGCTCAGAGAAATCCACGTGTGGATTAGGAAAATATTCTGCCTGATGAGTAAGGGGTACTAAATAATTAATGTCTACAGCAGATCTGAGGGGTTCAATGTGATAAACAGCTGTAGTAGTAATATGTAAAGACCTTTTCTGAGTTAGTTAAGTGATAAGCCTCAAGCTGTTGCAAGCAGAATCTATAGGACCTGAGCTACATACTTGCTCACATTTTATAGCACAGTTGAAATGCTCTTAAAAACAGTGGCTTGAGGGCTTTTTTTCTTGAGAACATGTGAACTGAAATGCTGTATATCAATTTTTAATGGGAAGTAATGAGCTTTTCAGCTGATGAAACTTGAATGCTGACTTCTGTGTTTCTCTAGCAGAGCTAATGACCACAAGCAAGCTCTAGCTGAACATGGATCTCAAATCTCAAAACTGCCAAGTATGCCAGGCAAGCAGCAGATTTCCATGGGTTGCCATGGGTTTGGTTATGGATTTCCATGGGTTTAGTTTGGGCAGCAGGTTTCCATGGGTTTGGTTATGGTGTCCAACCTCTCCAGTCTCTGCTAAGCTGTGAGTTCTGTTCAAACACTTTCAGTTCATGGGTTATTGATGGTATCTGCTTTCCTTTCTTCTGTGTATTTGCTGTCATCTGATAAGGGTTGAGCTTGTAGTGCATTTTCTGGGCTTTTTTTTGTCTTGTGAAATAATTAGAGACTTCTTTTTCCTCTAGCTGCCTGCTATTTATTTTCATGTGAGAACTTAATATCATTTAGCCCAGTCTCCTACTATTAAACCTGGCAGACACTTGCCAAAGAATTAAAAAATAAGTAGGGAAAACATATGCACGGACACTATTGGCAATATTTCCTGAAGAAACAGGGCAATTGATCACTGGTTCTTGGATCCTTTGACCATTGGGTGCTCAGCCTGACTGAGGTGTTAGAGTAATATGTCAGAATGGAGACTGGGGGATGAGGGGGAAGAAATCACTTGTCATAGAAAATAATTTTCTGCTGTATTCTATTTCAAAAAAAGAAAATAGTGGTGTTGGGGAAAGGTTCAAAATGCAGAAACCATGAGGAAAAATTCACCAAATATTTGTTCTTCTTTTTTCCCAATCCTTTCATCATCAGAAAAAAAATCCCTATCTATTACTGAACTTTCCACAAAGGAATGTGGTATTCCCCACCCCATTCCCTATTTTGTACCCTATTATGAGAAATCTTTCTTCTGAATTCTGTCATGTGATGTTTTGGACCATAAAACTTCTTTTTTTTTTTTTAACCTGTCTTCTCTTGTGATTATAGTTTATTGACTTAGAGTTTATACAGATTCCCAAGGAAGAAAATGCTTTACAGGGTCACCAACTGGGTCTGCAGTTTTATAAGCTGTCTTGTTGCAAGGCCATTCTCAGCAGATATAACATTGTCAGGTGTGGGGTCATAAGGATGAAACAGGGAAAAGAAATAAATTGCAGAGAAGTAAAGAAAGAGAGAAGGCATGGGGGAATATGTGAGGTGGCTAAGTGGAATGGGACACTCTCCCTTTCTGAGAGGCAATCAGATGTTTTCCTGGAAAACAGCCTAAAAGCAGGATCTGAATGTCTTTGGATTCATATAACTGCTGTTCTTCTTCTGAGTCCTCATAAATAGGAGGGATTGCCACGGGGCTGCTCTGAATGTAAGCCCAATCTTCTGGGTTTACATCGTCACACAGGGAGTGATTCTTTCCTTTCCTGAGAGCAAACTGTTTCTGTGCCTAAGTGAAAACCTAATTTGGCAAGCAAAGTGTCCAGTGTGTATTTTCAGTAGAAGTTTGGCCATTTGAAGTTTAATGTCATTTTTAGTCTTGCATTCACCTCATTCCAGAAGTTTGTCTCTTTGCATTTGTACAAGGCCCTGCCCAGGGAGGTCTCCACGCACACCCACAAGGTACCAATATACTGCTGCTGGTTCAGCTGGATGGTGCTGCTGAAGAAGTCAATTTGCGTTTTACCCTTTGCTTCTATGCTCCCCCAAAAGTACAGCCAGCCTTTCTTTTGTATCCATAACACTGAAAACTCTTATCACAGTTGCTTCTTTCTGTCTATTTACCTGGTAGATAACTCTCCCCTGTGTATTATCAGCCTGTGATATTATTTCTTGAGCTGAATGTCTTTGTATTTTTTTTTTCTTCTTCACAATCTTTTTCATTTAGAGTTCTTTGTAATTTCTATCTTAAGTGGTGTTTGCAGCTTCTGCTAAATTTAAATGCAAATAACATGAATTTTGTTCCTTCTTTCAGACCACTAATTCTTACATTAAATAATCCAGATAAACTCTCTCCATTTTCCTTGTTACTTTATGTTAAAGCACAGAAGTAGTTAATTAATGAATCCTTTGTTTTTCCCTTCCTATTCCAGGATGGTATAAGAAGGTATAAGGCTATTCTTATATGGCCTTGTACAGCCACTGACCATGCTGCATCTCACCAGAGATAAAAGAAGGAGGCATCACTTTATATTTTCTTCAGTGGGGATTTTACTAGGGTTAGTCACAAATTAGGTAAGATTTTCTTCTATTTGTTCTCTCCTTTTTCCTTTGAAAATTCTTTTGATTTGACTAGTATAAAGAACAATTTAAGAGAAATTAAAAGTTCAGGGTGGGAGGATCAGACAAATCTTGTCAGACTGCAGGACAGAGGAGAAATTGTTGAAAAGTCAAGATTTTTTTTCTTGTTTTGGGGAAGAAAATTGGGAGAAAGCAATGGTAAAGGTTTTGCTAAAGTTGCTGAAGGAATATGGAGACTTCTTCTGGTGAATAAATAGGAGTTCAGGTTTTGATGAGCTTTAGCCTCACAGCAGTCTTGTACCACAGAGAACCTGGGGAACAAAGAGACAAAGTGATTTGAGCATGGTTATGACGGATACCAGTAAGTCTCAGAGGAGTCCTTACTACTGGTTCTTTGCTGTGCCCCCCCCTGCCCCCACACACACCCCCCACCTTTTTTTGAGCTTTTTCTGAATATAGTGGCCCTGTTTATAGGTGTGTGCCAAATTTGTTTCTCTTAGCTTAAGCTAAGAGAAAGCTTCCCCCCCCTCTCCCGAAGCATTCTTATTTAATTCTTGAAAAAATACTAGGGATTATAGTCTTGATCTCTTCAGAAGCATCTGATATTACCCATTTTCAGAGATAAGCATAAGTTGCCCGTTCACTTCCAGCTACAAAGAGAATATATTTACACTCAGCCAGTCTTTTATGTGTTTGTACTTTAATGTAAATATTAAAAAATGTAATATGCAGACAGACAATTGCTTAAATGTTTCTGTGACGCATTTAGACATTCTATCTACAACTTTAAAGCATTCACTCTTTGAATTATTTGTGAAGAAAGAGATATACCATAACAGCCTGCAATGTGTTTGTGTAACCCCCTCGTGGTCTGTTATACTGATGCACAGGATGTGTTGTTTAAGAAATATTGCTTGTCACACTGGCAAGGAGATCTGAGACGGACTGGATCTATGTGAGAAGAGTATTTCATTCTGTGGCCGGTGCATGAGTATTCTCTTTTGCTTTGTCCAAAATAATTTCAAAAAAGTCCAGGAGGAATGTTGACAATGACTTTTAAAAATGATGCTGTTCATGAAACTTGGCTTTTTAGTTACATTTTATGAAATGAAAGAGAGCAATCTGGGAAAAGAATCCAGACACCTTGGTGCATCTTTCCAGACAAAATGTGGATGGTGTTGATTTTATGAAAATCCCATAAGATCTTGTCAAATTTCTCTTTAAAAATCAACAACAGAGAAGAAATGAAGTTACTCGTCATGGAGAAGGACATTGAAGTGACTTAATTTTCTTAGTTTCTCAAAAGTCCTGGGCATATCTTGTCTCTACTTTCTATCTTTTCAGTGATTTTGCCTGCCAGCTTCTAATGAGGACCCAGTCAACTGTACATCGAGACTCATGAGACTCAACTGTACATTGAGACATCAAGCCCTTATGAACATGCTAACAGCATGCTCCCTTCTGTGTCAAACATCCTTTTTTTTTCTCGGTTGCTTTTTTTCTCCTAACACCAGCTGAACTAATTTTCACAATTCAAAGCTAAAATTGAATCTGTTTGCTGGAAGAGATATCCAAATGGAATACTTTACCTGAAATCAGAACAATTATGTCAAAAGATCTATTGCTCACTGGGGGTCTCAGAGTCCCAAAGTAAGCTGAAATTAGTTGACTGAACTTCAGAAGCATTTCCCCACAACATATATATATTTTTTAACTTGTTTAATTGCTTCCTGTGTATTACTGCTTTGTGGAAGAGTCAGAAAGTGATTCCAAAATAGCAGGATGTGTTATTCATTCTGTAGGTATTAAGAGTTCTAATTACTCCCTGACGAGTCTCATTCACAAAGCATTTTATTTATGATGCGTTTTCTTAAATGATTAAACATTTATTGGTTAAATGTTTACTAAATGTAAGGACATGACATCTTTGATGCTGGTTTCCAGTGGGAAAATAAGAGTAAGAAAACTGTAGCTAACTGCTACAAGAAAGTCTCTCACAGCAGACAGCAGCTATTGTAAGAAAGATTACTGCCTGCCCCCTGTCTTAAAGAATATTATAATTATACCACATTTTTTTTAATATGTGGTTCCATCTAAATGGCTTTTTGTTATTGTTGTTTATCATTGTTCCTGTTTCACAGCTGTTCTGTCTGCTCTTCATCAAGTAAATAAAACCTTCTGAGGTTTGATATTGTAAAAATATATGTCAGGTAGCTCGTTAGAGTCACTGCTTCGTTTTCAGATTGGCAACAGCATCTTTTTAGAGTTCTCACTTTCAGCCTGCTGGAGATCAAATGCAGCATCTGTGAAGATAAGCAGATTGAAGGACAGAGAGTGGAAGTTAACTGGGGAAAAGCACTTGGCAACTGCCCTAGTGATATGGGTCTCATAAATGTTGCCTTCTTTGAATTTCATTTTGTTCTGGTAACTTTACCTGCTGTTTACCTGCTGCTTTTTCTGCTGTCATCCCCCACTTCATCTTGACTCTTGGGGTTCCCTTGTTCTATTTTGTTCTTTCCTTAATTGACACTGTTTCCGTTATCTCCTCCCTTTACAGCTTTACTTTGTCACCAGCTTTTTCTTCTCTTTTCCACACAGAGGCTGCATGTTGGGGTTATCAGCCATGCCCTGCTTCACAGTATTTTCAGCTAAGTATTTCCTGTTTGCAAACAACCATCAATGAGAGAGGTGACACTGGCACCTGATCCAAAATTCCTGGAAGGTGGTGGCACCTGTACATCAGCTCTTGCCTCCTGCTCAAAGTGTGGTTACCATGAGCCTTGAATGTTGCTGAGTGTATGTGTGTGTGTAACACAAGGAGCATCACTAGCTGTTGGAAAGGCATGCTGAATGCTGGCGTTGTTAGGGAAATGACTGCCGACCACTCAGGCAAGACCTTATTCCATCTTTCAAGTTCCCTATTGAATCTCTCCTTCCACCAAGTTTTTCCTTATTCCGAATTATTGGTAACGTGTTTTATGTTCTCGATGTGAAACACACACAACATCCTTAAAACGATATTACTTTTATCTTGATGGAAATAAGGAAGAACTAATGGATCCCACTGTCATCATTTCATATTTCTTCATGAAACCAATGGCTTTTAAGAAAAAAATGAATACAGAATTAGAGAAGTAAATTACTTTTTGGTAGTGCATACACTACCTGAGCTAAAATAACCATAATAATCATGGATACTTTATTGTTGCATGGGGACATGCCAAAGAAGAAGGGAGGAGACACTTAGGGTGAATCTACATAATGAGGATGCAGTGAATCATCAGGTTCACATGGACATGGTACTTGATGTCGTGTTAGCACTGTGCTGAAGCCAAGCAGAAAAGTCTTGTGAAGATACTGGAGCACTAACCTTCTTTGCCTAGTGTAAATAGGCTCTCAGAAGAGCTTCAATGGCATGTATCAGTGGAGGAATAAAATATAGTACTGTAGACAGGCAGTACAGCTTCACCATGGCATTGAAGGCTTGAAGGGATTGATAACTACTGGGCTGAGGAGATGGAGAGGTTCAGTTAGCCCTGGATGGCTAGAGGAACTAGTTTTATTCCTTGCAGTAGGGACTGGGTAAATTGCACTATGCCAGGGTGTATTGTCTTGGTCCTGCAATTATTGACTAACTCCTGAGAGCTGAAGTTCACCGAAAAATGCAGTTTTCACTGCTGGAATGAGAGGTGATCAATAAGTTTGGAAAACCTTAAATGTGCAACTCTTCCTTTTGTATGTCAGGAGCAGGCTGTGCGGCTGCAGATAAAAAGACATGATTGAATTGGTTTCTTCAAAATGCTCTTTCTTCCTGGGCCTGCTGTACTGCATAATGTGTAAATTAAGAGCAACTCCACCAAATCCAGAGATGGATGGCATTTACTCTACTGCAGGCAAGATCAGAATGAGGCTGGAAGATGTATGCATTTTAGTGCCTGCAACATTATGTATTATGCATACAACCTGACAATTCCTGAGCTTAGTTCCTGCTGTTAAGTACCTTCCTCACAACCTGCAAAGGCAGATTCTTTAATTAACCTTTAAATGATAATTATTTCACTGGCAGTGCACCAAGCCAGAATCAAAGTAACTCAGTTCATATTGTATTATACTTGTCTCCTGAAGATATGTTAGATTACCTGGAGTAACTTAGTTAAGCTGAAGGCTGCTTCACCTACTTGTTTGTGCAGTATCCTAGAAACTCTATGGACAAATAGTGTAGGGATGGGGGGATATATGGAGCAGGGCTGATGATTTACTTTCCTGTTAAACATGCTGAGTAGAAAAGACAGCCAGTGCAGCCAGGAGTCTTTGGAGAAAAGAGGGCTAACACCAAAATATACTGATTAGGGAAAGCACAAATGAAAACTACAGCACATTGTTGTGGCTTGGGAGACAACCCAAACTGACCATGTTGTGACTGGCACTGCTGCGCAGGTAGGGAAAGATTTGTAATATTTAGGACAGATGCATCTAGCTAGTATGAAATTAGTGAGATCATTTACTGCCACTTTTATGAACTGTGCATAGGGTAGTTTGGATGCTTAATTGGCTGGTTCAGATACTCGGCCTCTTGGAACAGCAGAGCGTGATGGGGCAAGACCTCTCAAAGGGAGGGAGATAAACTGATTTCCCAGGCATTTAAAGTGATTCATTTCTAGACCATTTCTTCACTCCTCACTAAATTTTATGCAGTGATCCTATGCTGTATCCTGAGAGTTCAGTAGCCTTCACCAGGACTGAACATTGAAAGTCCTAAGTAAGTGAGGTATCAGCAGGTTTCTGCCTCATTCAAGTCCCTGCTAGTGCTGTGTCTGTAAAAGCTACGGTAGAAATGAAACCCCTAGCTTGGGTTAGAGATACCACAGAGAAAGTATGTGTCTAAATGAGCTGATTATTCACCGCAGATCCATCATTTCAGGGAAGGCAATGGTGCTAGGGCAAGCAGCTCCCTTTCTCCCTACGTACTGGTACATTTCCTTCAAATCTGCAGGAAACAATCACCATGGGGTAAAGGCAGGAAAATGGTGAATAAACCTCATTCTGCTTCCAAGGTGTCTTCCAAATCTGATTTGAATTGTCCTTGAGAATGAGAGTGCTTTTTGCTATTAAAATCCAGGAAGCATGATGCCACCACCTTCTTTGCCTGTTTGATTTCGGGGCTCCGTCCTTCCAGCAGTACCTCTCCCTTGAGGTATTCTTTCCTCCTCATTGTAGCTACTCTGTGGTTTTGCACACAATTCACTGGTTGCCATTTATTCCCATGGGCTCATCAGCAAGTCTCTCATCTGAATGACTGGAACATATTGCTGTCTCCAGGCTAGTAAAGCAAGAATAAATGGATGCAACCACATTCCTTATCTCCACACTGCAGAAACTTTTGTCGGTCCCTGAGATACACTGGGCAGAAGCTGAATGCATAACAAGATCATTTGGGGTCATGGTACAGTGATTAGATTCCTACAGCCTGTGTTACTGTAGATTAGTACTCTGGCTCCCTGGAGGAAAAACAAATTTGAAATTCTATGCTACAGCCAGATGTCAGACAGGCCATCATAAACAGTGTGTGAACCTGAGAAAAACACACATCCTTTTAAGGTACTGAGGTCTTTTCCCGGCAAACCATAATCTCAATCCGAAGGGAAACACTCAGTTAAGCTTGAAATGCCTTATTGTAAATGGTACGTTTCTGGTTACTTGCAGGGGTCACAACTGTGGCTTGGCAAACTTTAGAAAGTGATTCTTTTTCCTGAAATATTCAGAGAGGCCAGGAATGCACAAAAGCTTTAACTTGGTGACAGAGGGATTTCAAAAGCTTTACAGCAAAGCCTGGACGAGGCTGGTGAGACATTGCTTTTGGATCATGGAAAGAGTTATGTTATCCTCCTAATATACATGTGAGGGACCAAGATGCAGAATGCACTAATAGATGAAATAGCCCAGGGAGATGATGTTCATTCAGCTTTGACAAAGGGAAGTTTTTCAGTTTTCAGATGTCTGGCTGTAGTTTCAAAGCTTTCCAATTACAGCAAAATGCACTTCTGCAGGTCAAAGCTATTGTTCATTTCTAGTCTGTATTTCTAGTCTAGCTCCTGGGACAGGAGTTTATATCAGTGTCATTAATATAGCTTTTATCAGCATGGTAAATGCTTTTGGATATGGTTTGGCTTACAGAGAAAACATGCTTATGCCTAATTTACAGGCAGATCTTTAGAGTGCTTGAGAGCAAGTGTTTGGGTCTGAAATCTTGGCATCATGTAATGAGAGAACTTCAAGTTTCTCTAGACATGCTGCCTGTCTCCCATGGAGAAATTCAGTTGTGGAAAGCTGAATTTCTAATACAAGCATCATGCAGGGAAGCATAATTAAGCCCCATATCATAAGAAGAACAAAATCATTCTAACAGGGCACAAACCCAAACAACTCCCTGCTCCTTCCTTTTTATGTGGCAGAAGAAAGAGAAACACTTCATCCTGCCAAAAAACAAAAACAACAACAAAAAAGGTGCTAGCAAATGTGATCTTATTCCAGCAATGCCCAACCTAAGAGAACAATTTGTGCTTCTGCCAGTAGATATTGCAATTGGATACTATTTTGTAGCAGCAGAATTGTTGTAACTGCTGTCGAGGCACAGCATGCTGCTAAAAACCTGGCAACTTTTATGAAAGCTGTTTATATTACTGTAGGCTTTCTATAAACAGTGGCAATAAAAAGCTAAACTGTTTTAGGAAAAAGATGCAGATATTAGAGATGCGTTTTTCTGCAACAGTAATGCCTTTTGGCAAGAGTGCTGGCATTTAAAGAAAAAATAAAAATAAAAAAATAAAAATATCTCTTGGAGACATAGACAATCTCATGGCAGCCTCTCAGGCAGTGAGCAGAACCCATTTACGTGGAGCAGAGCTGTGGCTGCAGAAATTTGCACTAGATTTGGGCTTCTTGTTAATCTTGTTAATCCATGAGAGCAGGGACAGAGCACTCCTACTAGGTAGTGAAGGCATATTTTCTACAGATATATATCTGTTTATTCAGAAGGGGAGGACCAGGTTTCTCAGCTGCACTCTGATGCCTTGTATCACTCCGTTAGCACACAGCAGGTGTAAGGGTATCTCCAGTGCTATCCCAGTCATCTAGCGGATGACAGTACCAGCAACAAGGCAAGGATACAGAAACTTCTAAGGCCAGCTTAGCCTTTTCCTCTTGAATCTGTTTCAAAGTCCTGGTATTCAGGCAGGGCACAGTCTTCTAGACATTTCCGTCAGCCCATCTGAATTCATATATCAGGAGTTTTAGATTGATCTGTATTTTTTTCCAGAACTGTTGCATGCTCGGATTTTCTGTTGGCCAAATAGAGACCCTTGGAAACCAGACCAGTCTTTTATGGTCCTGGCTATAACAGGCCTTGTCTGATGTGAAGGACCTATTTTTGAAAACTTTGAACTAAATCACTTTTGTTAATTTTTATTCTAGATATAATTTCTACTGTTTTCTACAGTTAGGTTTCCTTTTAGAGTCAGGTTCAAAACACATAATCTACAGAAAATCCCTGACTGGAAAATGGCTGGAGGCTGAGAAATGTGCTTACTCTGGCTTTCTAAGCATCTCCTATTGGTCACTTTTGGGGACAGGTTATGAGGCTTTGTTTTGAACTAATGAGGCTGTTCCCTTTTTCTTCCTTTCTTGTGTAATGGTGACACTTTCTAGCCAAACTGTTGGGCAAAAAGAAGGGAAACAAAATGAGAGCTAACTTGCTATTTTTAGGCTCTAAAAATCTTTCATACAACACCTGTATATTGGAAAATCAGTCATATAAACAGTGCTGCAACAGGCAAGAATGTTCTCTCCATCCCAGAAGCCTTCCATTTTAAAGGAGGTATGTATAAGTCTGCTTTGTGCTTTTCTGTGTGATTTAAAATATGTATACGATCCCACACGTGCCCAACAATGGGGAATTTAGAAAATCTGAGATACTGCAAATCTATGGTATATTTATACTCATTTACACTTAATAATGGACTAATGGAGAAGTGTGGAATGTATGAAAATTTCCTCAACACAAAAGCTGTTGCAAATACATTGGGCATCTGTGCAGCAGTAAGGCTGGGGTTCACAGTAGTGCATATAAAATTAGTTTCTAGCTCATTGTCTACAGCACTAAAATTATGCATACTTAAGCTGTGTTCAGTGCCTATTATTTATCCTACCTGGAGTAAGATAACAAGAGGCTATGATATCTATGCCTACTCTCTTGATCTTTAGTGATTATTTCTCACACTTTGTAGGAGGCTGTGAATATAAATACAGTTAAATATAGTTTTCCCCCATTTCCTTATTGTTCTGCTGAAGCTAGAATTCTATCCGCCGCATTTAGCATTAGCTGTCTTGCAGGGCTGAGCACAATGTATAACACATTTTGTTTGAAAATGAGACTTTTTTCTCATTCTGTTTGTGGACTATTGGTGAACAGACCACCATTTTATCAAAGGTATTCAGTATGAGAATAATTAGGGACACCAAAGCATAAAGTTTTAGGGGAAAATGGAAGAGGGAAAGAGAATTCTTTGGCTGTATCTACTTCTTTGGGGACAGTGTTTACTGAGCACTCAGATTCAACATTCAACCTGTTTTCATTGGATTTTCTAACTTAGAGGCTTTGTTTCTCCTGTTTGAATGGTAAACAAGATTGTAAAGCTCTCTAAAAAAATAATAATTGCTCTCTACATTAAATCTGAAAAGTTCACTTACAATTCAACTTTTGAGTAAAGGTTTAAGCCCGTACATGAATTTGTGAGAATTGGATGATGTGACTTCTAAAGATTTGCAAGTATATCTTAAGGAAACTTATATAAATGTTTGCTGAAAAATGTGCAGAACATATTTTTTCAGGCTAATCCCCAATTTATTCATTAAATAAATGCTTCTGCAGTTTTCAGTTGCTGAGGAAACAAATCCAAAAACTAATCAGGAGTCAGTATGCTATTGATAGTATCAGTAATTAGATTTGCCAAGCTTATTTGAGAAGAGGTGAGGAGCTGAGAGAGCTGGTCTCTGCTGCCTTCTTTACCCCCACCTCCCTTCCCAAGGCAGGAAGCATATGCCCGTGAGCTTCTTTTGAAAGCTGCTGTCAAAGCTACTTGGGGAGAAAGGAGCAGAGTGTGGGATTCAGCTCTTCGCACATAGGTGTCTGCTGCCATTTGGGATGCCTTAGGCTATCTGAGACGCCTGCATGCAGCTAGCCAAGGGAGACAGGACCTACAGGGCATCAGTGCCCCTCTAAAGGATCGGCTGGAAGTTAGTCAGTGTATCTTACAGCTCTAGCATGGCATTTAAACATATTTACATAGAATCACAGACTCTCAGTATCACTGAGGTTGAAAGGGACCTCTGCAGATGGTCCTGTCCAACCTGCTCAAAGCCAGGTCAGCTACAGCAGGTTGCTCAAGGCTGTGTCCAGTCAGGTTTGAATATCTCCAAGGATGGAGACTCCACACCCTCTCTTGGCAACTTGTTCCAGTGTTTGATCACCCTTCCAGTAAAAGTCTTTTCCTGCAATTTGAGGCAACTGGATGTCATGGCTAGCTTTAATAATTGTCCTAGCAATGGTTCCCTGACATGTCCAGGTCCTCCTTTGTATGTGAAGGCGCACGAGAGTAGGAAGTGTGGGCAGCTGGGAGCAACAAGAGAGGTCTCAAATCAGTGTTCCAGGAGTTGCTAAGGCTGGAGCATGCGGCATTAAATTTCTGCTGGTCAGATTAATGTGACCATAAGGTGATGTAACTTTCATTCACCTGACACTAAGATTTCCTTGAATCCCACCAGGGCACCTTATGCTTCCCAGCATTTGCTCTGTTCCACATAGAAATATAGCCCACCTGTAACATCGGGCACACTGGTTTTGGAGGGCAGGCAATCGCACCCCTGTCAGCTCCCTGTCTTCACTGTGAGAGCAGGAGCTGTGAATTCTCAGCCAAACTCTATCCGAGGGAAATAACTTCAGCATCTTTCTAAAATTTGCTGGTGGCGTAAACACACATGAGCAATTCACAGGGCAGGTGGGAAGCAGTTATGCTACAGATAGGCACTCTAGGCAAAAATACAGTGATGGGGCCTTTTGCAAGAAAACAGAAAAGCAAATAGCTTTCATATTCGGTGCAGAAGGCAGAAGACCAAGGATCTGGTGGCATGAACTGGCTAATGTAAGGTAAGCAAGGGTGTGAATGTAGAGCAAGCAATGCTGTGGTAACTGCCTACATGCTTGCCATTCCCTGTAGTAAATGCAAAGCAGCTTGCTTATTCTGTTTCTTGCTGTGTGCAGAGCAGGCTCATGGCCAGCCAATGTGCTATATATCCACACCCAGGCTTGCCTCCAGTACTCACACATTGATACTTAAATAAATCAGTACGTGCATCAGATGAGTTGGTTTCAGGATGGGAAACTTCCCAATAGAAGGTCCACATTTTGAGTTGGGAATGGAATGAGAATGGTCCAGGACTTTGTAAGAGCAAGTGCCCTGCTGGGTCAGAGCGAGAGTCCATCCTGCCCGGGATCATCTGGGGGAACTGGACAGATGTTGCTTGGGGAGACCATGTAAGCCTGACTGCTGTCTGTGGTCTGTTCCCCTTGCATTCGCCCAGCATCTGGAGTCACTCGATTAGGGATACAAGAGGGTACATCCTTGCCTATTCTCTTCAGTATCTGTTGGAACCTATTGATCATGATCTATTTCATCTCTTTTGATCCTGTTGATACGGTCTGCCTCCAATCTCCTGTGGCAGCAAATTTTTGTATACAAGGGGCTTTTAATTGTTATTATTTATTTATTTTCATTCACATACAACACTGTAAATTTGACCTCCTTTGAAGATCAACACCCTTGCCAATATTCACCTGACATAATAGCCTTCGGCACCTTTCCCAGCAAAGGAAGGCAGCCACCAGCTCCCTTCCAGCCATTCTCTAGCACTTTTTCATCTTTTTGCAGTAAAAACAGCAGCAACAAAGCTGCAGTTCAACCAGTGGCAGGTTAATGAGCATGGCAGCATTTCTGCTCTGCTCTAAGGTGAGTGCATGCCTGCTTAACTACAGTAATTAAAAGCAAAGCTGTAGCCATGATCCGAGTTGTCTATTTTTAACTTATGGCCATTGTATATTCAGGAACTTATTGAAAGCCACAGCTGGAAAAAAAGCTTATGAGGAAAAAGAAATCTATATGCATTCATTGCTGGAGTCAAAATCCTACAATTTCTATACTAACTGTGGGTTGGGTTGTATGTGCCTAGGACATGGCCCTGCATGATGTAGGCTCAGAATAGGGCAAGATACTATTCCATGATTCTAAACTAAACGGACCATATATCTTTCTCTTCCTTCTGCAAACAAAATGTGGCTTAACTACTTAAGGAGTTAAATGATGCAGCAGCTTCCTACAATCAGTGGGAATTTCACCTTCTATTAACATCACAGCAATCAAGTTTGATTAGCATAAACAATCGCAGAAAGGGAATTTCAAAGCCATGTGGAAAGAGGATTTTCAGCTAGCACTCCATCAAAGAGACTGCAGAGGCAGTGCCATGTGACTCTTCTGACCCTTTGAACAAAATGATAGCTCAAGTAGCTCATGATAATCTATAGTTTTAATATCCAAAGCAAAGTAATCAATGTAGAATTCTGAATAATGAAAACGTTTGAGGAATTCTACCATCCCCACAGATGAGCAAAAACAGAAGGTTAAATTCCTCAGATAAGCTATTGGGAATTAGTCACAGAATTCTGTTCTGTGGGAAGTGATGGGGGCAGATTTCTTCCCACTGCATATCCATGTAATAACACCTTTCAGATAAATAATTTAAGCCAGCTAACTCCATTGCTGTCATAAGCACTTTGCCATTTTGCACCAGCTTGAATTGGTGAAATCTGCTTCTTGCTAGTGCAAATACTCGATCAGTCCCTTTGATTGTAATTTTTATGGTTGCCACAAGCATCCTGAGTTCTTCGGAGCAGGAACAGAAATGTTCCAACTTGCAATTAAAACTAGTTAAAACTAGATGAGTATTTTTTTTTAACTTCCTTTGAGAGAAGCAGAAGAAAATGAGGGGAGTTTTTTTGATGACATTTGACACTTCTTTTTTTCTTCATCAGTTTTCTTTACAGAAAACTTAGGAAACTAAAAAGTATTCAGTGGGTCTCTATAAATAAATAAATAAATAAAACCATAGAAGAAAAGAAATTCAAAAGAATATTTGTCCTCAAACATCCTGATTCTGATCACACCTTATTTCTCAGACGTAGTCCATCTCCCTGAGAAAATTTCATTTTGATTTATGTGGTTGTGAGGTAAAGCAGGCTCTGGAACTCCCTCGTTGGCTATTTCCACCTGGGATGAGCCACAAAATGTTGCTAACATTGCTCCCATGAGATCTGCAGGCTGGTTCTGCAGTTATCAGATGCTTAGATTGTTCTGAAAAAAAGACCTAGAGAATAATGCTATTCTGGTGCATCTCTTATTCTTCCTTTGCTCGGAGAAAGCTCCTTTTGAAATGGCTGAAAACAGTGGGTGTTTCATGTCAGCTGGCACTGAAAATGATGTGATTCATGGCTTTAGGTTGTCAGGATGCTTCTCTGCAATCTCTTGGCCTGTGAGCTGGCTTGGCAATAGGACCAGCAATCATCGAAAACCTCTGTCCCATTTTCACTCATCACACAGCAGATAATCTTTCTTCCCGCCCTAGAGAAATCTCACTGCCCATATTTAAAGCACATAATTCATTTTTTTGACTTCATTTATTTACGTTCTGACAAATCCTTTTAATCAGGCTATTTACTAAATTAATTTTCTCCACAAATAGCACAGCATTAACTTGTGACAAATGACATTTCAGCTTTTGACATCTCTCACTTAAATTAATTTTAAGTGATTCTGAGTAAATTTGTGATAACATCAAGCATGGGTTTTAAGAGGATATTTTGCCATTCAGTATTGAATTCAGGTTGAATTCCTTCCCTTCTTACCTATATTTGGCAGTTAGCAATGAGCTCAGTGACTTCAAGAGCTAAACCATTAATGGTTTGTAAAGAAGCGCTATAAGACTTGAATATCAGAGCATTAAGAAGAAAAAATGATAGAAGCTTGTCACAATAAATCCAGGTTTTTAAGGACCAGTTAAGGGGATTGGGTGGAAAGATCCTTTGGTAATCTTTATATATCTGACAGAAATCAAAGAGCAGTATGTATAGTGTATCACTCAGGCTCACTCTAATCCTACTTTGAAGTCATAATAGTCGGTAGGTTTTTATGCAATCGGTTGTTTCATCTGCATGCTAGTAAATAATGTTTAAAAGTTATAAAAATTTAGCAGTTTAAGAAGCAAACATTAAAGAAGAGGAAGCAATTGGCTAACATTAAGTTAGGGGGTTGTAAAATACAAATGTTCACTTTCATAAGACTGAAAAGGAAAAGAAGACATTGAAATGTCTCCCTTTCTCACTGGGAGGCAGGCAGGGGAATGGACTTGACCCAGCAGAAGGCCACCTCCAGTTTAAGCTTTGCTTATGGTCCTTGTGTGGCCTGTGCCTGTGCCAGGGCTGATCCCCACCCTGGGATCCATGAGGACATTTTCTGCCCAGGTCTGGCAGTGGACGCTGGTCTGTTCTGACCACATCTGGAAGGAGCTGTTGGTGGAGGGTCAGCCCCTGCAGCGTCTTTCCACCAACAGCATGGACAAGGACCCCTGGTAAAAACCCTAGTAACAAAAAATTGAGGGCAGTGCCTGACATATGGTTTGTGCCATGTGCCTCCCAGTTGCAGAGTGCCCAAGAACATTGTGACAGCAATGGATTGGGAGACTCCCTGGCCTCCCCCAGCATGCTGGTCTGGTCTGGAGGTGCAATTTAAATGTGTTCTTTTAAAACAATGGCTTATACACCTCCGTACCATTGACAGAGAGCTCATAGACCACCTACATTATGAATAGGGAGCTTTATTTATTGTAGGCTATTACATGGAAATGACAGGCCTTTTCTTTCCCCCAGTAAGGCAGATATTCTACTGACTGAAAACTCAGCTAAACCAAATATTGTTCAAGACATTAATGTCATATTATGGTAGGTTTCAGCTGTGTGCTGCTAGATATATTGAGACTTCTTAAAAAAATGTATTAAGGAGGAACTGTGGTGTCTACCCCCAAATGTTCAAATGTTCTTGGATCCCAAGAGATGGGAAATCAGAGAAGCATGATGGTTCTTTTAGAAATTAAAACAAACAAACAAACATAATTATAAAAATCTTGTCTGATTTTTAAGTATTCAATCTGCACTTAAGTCACATTTTCTGTCTTTGCTCCAAAGTAATGAGAAATAAAATCTACTTAAAAACAGTGGAAAAATTGATGAAAGAAAATAAAGGGAGAAGTCTCAAATAGTCAAAATTCAAGTTGGGCTTAAAACAGCAAATGTTATGTTATAGGGGTTATGAAAGCTAGAAATGCCACGCTGGCCTCTTTGAAAGAAAAAAAAATCTCATTGAACTATTGATATCTCATATTTTATTAAAAAAAGCAACAAAAACAATTTAGCACTTATTCAAGAAAGAAATAATGAATATCAACTAACCATTGTTATTCCAGTTGCATCTGACTATTACTCTGTTTTTTGGGGGAAATTTGTTTTTCATATATTCTGTTTTTATTAAAAGATTGTGTTTAATCTGAAAGAACCTGGTAAGCAATGATATGCAGAAGTGACTTGTACTTCAGTGCCAGGGAAAAATTAGTCTGTGGCAAAAAATATATATACGTCTTATACTGTGACTTTTGATTTCAGTTAGTAGAAAACCTTGTTGGAGCCTTCATCTTTTGATCTGATGAGCCCATTTCTATCTTTTTTTTAAAGGCAGAACAAAAAGACATGCAATTTTAGACTTCAAAACTCTCTTTCTATATATTTCTTTTTGGTTTCTTTTGTTTCTAAGTCATTGCCCTTGACAAGCATTCAATCTTCAATAGAAGCTTTATGATTTATAGCTTATACAACCAGATCAAAAAAAAACTTGTGAGGTTCAGGTTGTTATATCTGTCTTATAAAGGACTTCAGGATATAAATAAACATAGAAAATTTAGGCTGAATATGGTAATAAAAAGTCAGATCTTGACTTCTGTATTTAGCTACTAAAAGGTAGGAAAGAACATTTAATATGTATGGAAATTTCAGCACTAAACTGAAAACTTTATTTATTGATCCCCTGATAGGCTTCTTATGATTATTGTAAGTGTGAACAAAGAGATATAATGTTGAACTCAAATGCTCCTCTGAAATGCTTTTCAGGGTGAGACACCGACTGATAAAAATGAAAATATTCTGGGTAGAAGGAAGCCCTTGCATGTTGGAAGAAGACATTGCCTCTTTTAATTTAAAGGCTTAGTACAATCTCCTCTTTCCATATGAAATAGTTTTATGTGAAACAGAGGTTCTGCTGCTTTTTTGGGGACCCGTTTCTTACTGAAAGGCTGAATTCTGCCCTATTCACCAGGCTGGGTAGCTCTGTAACTGCTGATTGCCACCCCTCAAGGTAAATACGATGGTAATGGTGGGTGAGGAGGGATAATTTTGTGACTGGAATGGTATATGTTTACATGCACTTGTTTTGAGCCAAATAGATAAGCAGAAAAGAAAAGGTTGATATAACAGGATGACAGCCGAGACACATCTACTATTATTTGATCTGCAAATATGTACTGTGGCCGTAAGAACCATCTTTCTGACACATCTTCCAAATAGTTAGCCCTAGAGAGGGATAACTATACAGCTGTCCCTCTCACATAAGCAAAGTTCAAATTCATTTCCATAGGGGTGGTTAGAGAAGAGCTGATTAACAAAAGTATGCATTAAAAATGTTGGAACTTTTTGAAAGTAAGAGTAAAAAAAAAAATTTTTTTTGAACAACATTTCAAAAAATATGTATTTTTCATGGATGAGTTTCGAGGAAAAATTCTACTCTCCAAGGCAAAATTGAGATTTCTTTCCAGTTTGCTGCCAGCATGTCAGTCATTTTGTTTTGACCTCCTCTGGAACTGTAGACCTACTTAGTCTAGGAAATGCTGGCTGCACCTAGCAAACTGCTCTTTGGGGAGGCAATGAAGCTCACTTGCTACAACAAAAGTTAGCCTAGGAAGTCAGCTAGATGAATGTCAGGAAACCAGCCAGGCACTCCATTAGCTTTTTGTAATTCTCATTTAAACTTCTGGCAAAACTGATGCGTCTTGGCTAACTATTCCAAGATGGAAACTGTTCCACATTCATGAAAATTTCCAGCCACTTTCAGTGACTTGTAGATGACTCAATGTTTTGGTAGGAATCTACAAGGAGAGTGTTGGAAGGAGAAAAGTAAAGAGGAGGAGGCTATGTTCTTGCACTAGCTGGATTTACTATGCCATTTGCCTCCCAAATCACTGCTACTCTTCATTGTAAAAGTTCCCATTGCAAGATGTTTGCAGGGTGCCTACACAGTCGGAAATACAGCTCTTCATAAACCAGCAAGAACGAGGCTTGTTGGTTGGTTTCTGTCTGGTTCAAGTTGTTCATATTGCAGATGAGCAGATCTGCTTACATTAGAAGTATTTAATAGTATGAGCAGAAACTCAGAAGGTGTTAGGAATAACAGATAAAGAAATAAAGGAGTTAGTGGGTGAAATACTGAAGAATAAAGCTACTGATCCAAAAGCTATTGTTAAACATTTTCTGACAAGATGTCTCTATTGACAGAATCGCTTTTTCACAGAATGTCTATGTTTGTCCAACACCATTAGATTTCAAGATTTCTTTGTTTTTAATAAAAATGATTTTTTAAGAACTGACAGAAGCAGTTAAAAATAATTTCACTCAGGAGAAATAGAAATTAATCCCCAACCAAAAAATTTCATAGAAGTCTTTCTGTGCAGTGGAAATTTCAGTCTTAAAATACAGCCAAAAAAAATCTTCATATCCATATAAAGAGGGTATTTTAAAACAAAATATTATTCTACATTAGGAAAACTTTATTTTGAACTTTAACTTCTTAAACTGAAAAGCTGTCAAGAAGTAACACCTTTAGTTAATCCACTGCATTTATATCTCTCTAAAAGAAGTTGAATTTGGGGTATTGATTTACTTAAAAAAAAAAAAGAAGAAGAAGAAAGAAAGAAAGAAAGAAAGAAAGAAAGTCTCTCTAAACCTTTTACTTTTTAAACTTTCTAACTTCATAGCTTTACTGTATGGTAGATTTAAATCTGATATTTGGACTAAGTTTCAAGAGAGCTCAGGAGAACCTTAGCTCTACAAATCTATAGTACTCTTTAAAATTGAGCAGCTGAGTAACCCTGGTCCTGCTCAGAATTAAAGAGAGCAGAGTTAGATAATCTGGTGTTCTCTTGGCTTCAGATATGTGGGCTGCTACATCCAATCAATATAATCATTATGGTGATATGCACAAGCAAATGCTGTTACTTATTCTGCAACACCATCTCTGTCACACATATATTAACAAATGTAGGGCTCCAGTGAAGAGATCTGGTGCAATTTGAATTACTTAGTATGGTATGTGCGTATGGAGACAAACATACTAAACCTTTCCCTATTTCAGGCAACGAGATTGTATTAAAACGGCAGTATGTCAACCCATACAAACTGTAAGCCCATTTAGCAAGTCATCAGCGTGTGTTTTATTAATCTTGCCTCTTCCTGTGAGCCAGGCAGTATCTTGTGCTCCTTCCATATGCCTCTGCAGCTTCACTTATTTATCCAGGGAGGTCGCTGTGGCTGACCATACGTCCTTTCATCCAGAGTCTGCTCTCACATTTTACTGCAGGCAGCATTAGCACAGGAACCAGAGACATCCCTCCGTAGCACTAACTCTGTCCCACAATTGTTTTTATTTAAAGGCTTCCCCCCCCGCCCCGATTTAGTGTTGGACTTATTACAGTGCATCTGATTCTTCTTCCTTGCTATGACAATAGTCATACTTTTTTCACAGTTACCAAGCAAGTATAATTTGGAATGTGGATATATATATGTTTCTAGGTACGCAGTTGTTGTTTAATTCTTCTCTATTCAGCTGATTTGTGACTCAGCTTCCCTCTCTGCAAAATGAGAAGAATGGTACCTTGTTTGTTGACTGTGCTTTAGAGAGGAAAAATGCTATAAAGAACTAGGTTTGTTGTGGCTGTATTATTCTGGCCTCTTTCTCATTATTTTGAATGCATTATGCTTTGGAGAAATTGTTTTTGTTTATATATGTAGATAACTATCCATCCATCTGCAAAATTAATATTTAGGCAGAGGAAATATCAACCCCAAACTTTTTTTTTTTTGGGGGGGGGGGGTTGTTGTTTGGTTTTGATTTTTTAATCAGCATTGCACTAGCTTTCCAAGAAAAAGATTATAGATTTCTGAGTTTGCTTGTTTGTTATCAAAGATGATCATTTTTCCACACTGAAGTAATTCAGCTGAAAAGAACTTTCCTAGGTAATAAGAAAAACAATGTGTCTACACTTACTAATTAAGCAGTGGGACAGCAGAATAAAACATGGCAGAGCCACAGTAGAAGATGATCTTAATGACCTCAGGCAAAAAACTGTGCTACCTCATTCCTCAGTTTCCCCAGCTACCAAAAGGTAATGTGTTGGTTTTCCCTCTTTGCAAACAGTGCTCATATCAAGGCTTAAAAAGCTTTTAAAACCCATGGTTTGGAAAGCACTGTGACAGAGTTGTTGTCGTTTATTTTATTGAACTCACTGGAACCTTTCTGAAACTGAATAATTGGTCCCTCTTGGTTACAAATTGCAAAAATAAAATTAATTTTATTTTTTATTATTTTTAAATGATTTGTTTCAGATCAAAAACCATCTCTCCTGTTTACACTTAACCACCACATTATCTACCCTTCCCCAGCAGATTTATCTTTCTATTCCTGTGGTAATTGCAATAGCCAGTGAATGTGTGTACCTTTAATTGCTGCTCAGCTTATAACTCCGTAGGTAGCAGAGGACAGCAGAGAGGGGAGTGGCTGCCCTATGCATAAGACTGATCTTCTGCTGATTTGTTAGTTATTATATTGGCAAGGTTTACGAAAGCACCCAAAGTCTTTAAAGATGACCCAAATCAATTATTCCTTTCACAGACAGTGTCATGGGAATGACCAGACATGACTTAAAGTGGATGCCTGAGGCCAGGGGAGATGGAGATGCTTACTTTTAGTATATCATGATGACCTGTGGCTGGAAGCCAGTGTGTCTAACGGCACAACATCCAAGCAACAGGGTGCTCGTCCCAGCTGCTAAGGTTTGTGTTTTTTTCCGTCAAGACAGGTCAAACAGAGATTACCAGCCGCCTGACACTCCCTCCCCCAACAAAAAATTGGATCCCCTGGTAATTACTTTCACTGTGACTTCTGTGAGCCCTTTGTCAGACCCAAAATTTGGATTAGAGTCACATTTATAATAGCTAAAGGGCTTAACTGATGTGTAGGACTTAGGCTGGATGTTTTCATGGAGTTCAATCGTGAAATGAAAATCCAGGTCCTGCTGAAGCAAAGAGAAAGGCCGCCACTTACATCATGAGAAGTTGGATTGGACTGTTAAGAAATTTTGTAGGCAAAACTAGTACCTTTCCAGTGATACCTACAAAAAAAATGTCTCTGGAATTTAGAAGCACAATTTCCAGAGATTCATGCTTTCAAAGCATAGTTTGTTCTTTTTTTTTTAATCTCCCTAAAAAAATGGTGATTAGACCTTTTGGAGCTTCCTCTTTTCCTCTTTTTACCCCCTTGTCTGATCTCTACTTATCATGCAGAGCCAGATATGAACCAATGTTGGATATGTGTGCTCCCTATCACTATGTTATTTAGAAAGATACATTGCTCTGTATTTATATTTAAGTCAAAGAATTTTCTTACAGTTTCATAGTGAATGTAATACATAAAAGGGTAATGTTGATGCAATAAAAAGTGCAGTTTGAGGTGATTACAATGAAAAGATGGGTTTTGATAAATGGCCAATATATTTCAAAAAGTCTTCATTTTCTGAAAGAGCAAAGATGACTAATTCCTTCACTTAGAATGGAAGAACTCTAGAAATAGAAAAGTTTCATCAGTTCTTTCCTAATCACTCACAACCACCATCAGCTGCCTACTGGGTGAGTGGGTGGAGGAAGTGTTCTGAAAGCCCATCAAAATCAATTAAAAGATTTTAATAAATTTGGTGGATGTTGACTCATCTTGGAGTGAGCAATTAAGGGGAATGGCAAATTCTCTGCAAAACTTAAACTTGCTTAGGAAAGTCTTGAAACAGTCACTACTTTCCAAAAGAGCTCAGATTTCTTTTGCGTTGAAGGTCACCTTATTTGCAACCCAAGTCTCTTAGAAGCAAAGCATTTAATATCTTGGTACAATAGGAATAGGGATAATAACTTTCTTTCCTTATCCAAGACCATCCCTCTTTAACTAGGTGTACAGTGTGGAGAGTCCTGAAGTGGACAAGAATGACTAGAATTAAAAATGTTGTGTTACTTCTCTTATCCTCAAAATGAAACTAGATATACCTGTTGACTTGCAATACAGTGTCCTTGCAAGCATTAATTACCTAGCACTTACCAAGATCTTTGAATTTTAAGCAGCTCTCATATATTACTCTCGTGCTCATCTATTATATTGAGTTCCATGAATGAGTGTATATTGTAGGTGATCTGAATCCTCATTAACTCAAAGTAATCTTTACTTCTTTTTTTTTTTTTGTAATCCACACACAAATCCCAGAGTGTGTATGTCCTTTTTGTTAAGTATTCATCCTGCAAATTTGGGAAAGTAGTAGCTTTGTAAAAGTGGTTCGGTGACCCTTGTCTTGACAGACTTATGTGGTGGTCAGTTCTGGATTTGGTTGTACTGCTGTTTAGTGCAGGCAGTTGCCCTTATTTTAAAAAATTTATTCCCAAAACAAATTTTCTTTTAAAAATCTGAAGTAATTCCTATTTAATTTTATGTGCATTATTGTCTTTGGATACTAAGCACCAGACAAAGTAAGATTAATCGTCTTTAAAGAGGAAAAAAAAGGGCGGGGGGAGAGGAATGTGCTCTTGAAGCTATTATCAGCTAACATGCATATTTTTCCCAAACTCTTGCATTATGCAGACTCAAAAAATACTTTAGTATCTAATGTTTTCTAACAAGAATGGACTGTGTTTAATGCATAAAACTATCACAGAAACAAGATAGCAAAATTAATTTTTTTCTTCCGTATCTTAATATATTGCTAGATATTTTAAAAGCATCATGCATGTGATTTATTCTGAGTTTGTGTTTTTAATGCTTTACCTAGACAATCTTTGGCTCTGATCCTCCAGAGCTCAAATTCAAAACCAATAGTAAGTTAGGTAAAGTTCAGATCTTTATTGATCTTAAATTATGTCTTAATTGACAAGTCTGTTAAGCGTGTGCTTAAACCCATCATTTTTCGGCAAATCACTTCATCCTAGCTTCTGGCAAAAGGTCAGATTTAAGCATAAACGTAGGTAATGAGTCTTCAAGTATATTTTTTAGTGTTTCTCTAAGTAGTTTAATTGGGCCCTGGCAATGAATAAGACCATCCTGATAGTAAATACTGCATTTCAATTTAAGTATTTCTATGTTCTGGGCACCTTTTTTTTTCTTTCTTTGTTTCCTTTTGCACATTAATATTTCATGTCCGTATTAAAACCTAGGGAAGAAGAAAAATTCACATCTTTTACATCCTCTTTTTGGCTGCAAAAATTATTTTTCTCATAGAAAGGAATTCCCAAAACATTCACAGGCTCTCAGCTGAGACCACCATTTGATACCGTTTTGAAAATGAGGGCCCTGATCTCAGAACAGTCCCCAGCACTGACTCGCTACTGAGTGAAGTCTTAGAAATTGTAATTGGAAATAGCATTGCATGCACAGATGTGTGGTACTAGGTCTTAATTTGGCATGGGGGGGGGGGTCAAAGAAAGTACTAAACATAACGTTGAAAAGGAGCAAATATCTGTCATAAAATTAGAAAAAAAGAAATACCAAAGGGACAAAGATGAAGAAGCAGCCATTTTTCCATTTCTATTATATTAATGTTACAACTCTTCAGAGAGCAGTATATATATCACCAAGCACTGGTTCAAAAATGTCATACTGACTATTAGGAAACAAACTCTCCATGTGGGTGTGATCGGATATCTAACCCACATGCCTATAGTTTGGAAGTTTGACAGGGTCCAGATGACTAAAAAGGCTCTGTTATTTGCTTCTTTTTTCTTTTTCTTTTTTTTCATGTGTGTGCGTGTAGGTTTTTGGTTTGGTTTTGAGTCGTTTAACTGTAATACCAGAAAGGTTCAGAAAGAACTACAAGGATGTTTCTTACATACAGCAAATGGGATGTGAGCAGGAGACTCAGGACAGTGCAGCCGTTTTGGGTTTAGGCTTGAAAGGGATTAGGACATGATTTGAATATGGTCAACAAATACTGACAAGACAAAAAGATTTCTGAAAGCAGACCAATCTTATATCTCAGAAAATAGTACTTGATGGAAAGAAGTTGAAGACAAATTCATACTAAGAACATTTCAAACACAAGGAGTAGTTCAACTGCTGGAGCAATTCGCATAGGGATATGTTGAATTCTCCTTCCCTGGAAATCTAAGACCAGAAATATTTCTAAAATTAGGGCAAATCAGAATCATAGCCTTGATGCAGAAATTGCTAGACAGTTATTTAGCCTGTGTTATGGAGGATGCTGGAGGAAAGGATCAGCTGTTACTTCTGTTTTCAAAAATGATTGATCTGAATTGCTAATTTACATCATGGTTTGACTTTATTAACACACAAACTATCATCCTTTTTTAACAGTACAAATTCTCTCTCTCCCCTCCTCCCCCCACCCCCAACCCTTTGGGGTCATGGTCAAGTATTTATTTTGTTTAGATGAAAGCAAAGTTCACCAGCCTACAGGTTATATAAGAGTTAAGTCTCTAAGAAAGAATGTTCTGATTCCTGATATCACAGTGCAAAAGTTGAAATCTTATTTACACCTATTAGGAATCCAGTCCAGTAGTAGCATGCTCTCACATCACATTTCCTGAACCTGGCAACACAACAGCTCAGAATGACCATAGACAAATGATCAAAAATATGGTCAGGCAGGCTGTTTTCCTTGAGAGGCAGTGCACTGAAACTTATACTTTCTTCACTCTGCATATTTTTTCATAATGAGATATTACTTGTGCTCCCGTGACAGATACTGCCAAAACTGCTGTTTGTGCTAAGTACAATAAATTCTATCCATCTCACAGTGTTCAGGGACCTGTCACTTAACGCACTGAAAAATTCCTTAGGAGAGCATTTTGTATGTCAGAAGGTGGGGTCTATCACAGAGCATGCAACCAAATGAAAATAAAATGTGTGACTTAAGCAAAGTAATAACATGAGGTTTCAAAATATCATAGTTATCTCTTTTATTGACTCCAGGCATGGAAAACAGAAATATTGACCTTGCAGGCTGATCCTTTCAGCTCAACTAGGAGCCATATCCCAATGTAAAATACATCCCAGTTTTAGAAGTGATTTTTTTAAAATCTATTTTATGAGGAACAGCACTATTGTGACTGGCCCTGAAATCTTTGCCTTTTTGTAACTTCTCTGAAATATCCTGCCACTTTTTTTTTTTTCGGTCCCTGGAGTTGAGATGCATAGTTGCTAGTTTTCGTTGTTACTATTAGTTCTGCAGAGTGAACTTATTGTGTAAGCTACTAGTACCAATAACCACCACCAGCTTCAACCCTAACAGGATGACTGGGCTCAGCTGACCTCTGGAGAAGCTGAGTTCTGTTAGTCTCATGTTAGTTCGCACTGTGTCAATGCCAAAAATATTCCACAACAGTTTGTAAGCTGTATCCTAAGGGAAAAAGCAGTCACAATCACAATGGTTTCTTGATAAAACAGAACGATAGCAGTATCATCTCTCCAGACTCTTTTCAGGCCGCTGTGATGGTTGCAAAGGTGCAACACATTGCTATGGTCTCTAGCAAGTGCTGATATCACCTTGCTTATACTATGAAGAGACAGCTGGGAAATCTCAGAGATAAGCAGCATTTAAACTCAGGCTGCTTATTTAAGAGTCATGTACATTAGGTGTATTATCCATTTACACTTGGGCCTAAGCCTTGTCTGTGAATACCTCCTGAATCAGTAGCACGGAAGAGATAGGACTCCCAGGTTTGTCTGCACTACCAACCAGTGGGGTGCAAAAAAGGAAAGGACTGGGGTTTGATTTGGTATGAGCTATTGTATTCTCGAATCACGCACTCATGTCGTGTGTTTACTGGCCAAGAGGTTTGTGCAGGTTGCTGATTGCAGCTGCACACCATGCACAGCACCTAGCAGGCAGGTGGTGTGAAGCAGATTTCCCTACAGGCGTCCCTCATCGCCTTGGTGGGGCTCACAGCTGAGGACCTGACACCCACCTGGCGCATGACTTCAGCCACCGAGGAAACCACTTTTAGCACGCTGGGACACCCCTGAGAGAGCACCAGGTGCCTTCTAGGATAAATGTGAGGCAAATTCACACCTAGAAAGGACCACTTGAGCACATTAAAAGGCTAATACACTAGCATAGTCTAACTGCTAGCTATACTCATTCACTGTCTCATAACTGCCCTGTATTTTTGTGACATAAAGCATTTAGCAAATAAAACACTAATGTGAAAAGAAGAGTTCTCTATGAATTTATCTAGAGCTTCCTGAGCACTGATAACACTGGAAGGCTCTGTGCATTCAGTATCTGAGTGTCATATAAAGCATTGAAGAGATAGTAAGCAAAATAATTACTATCCACGGTCACATACCACAATATGTGCTGAGCCCATACATTTCCTGTGGCAAGGACCTTGTGTTCCTTTAGGATTTCTATCACATGAAATGCACCCATGGTCCTTGATAAATGTTTAAATAACAACACATGCAGTAGCTCTGCTTTGATTTTATACAAGGCACGCTTGTCCCACCAGATATTTTCAGGGACAAGAAGCTTAAACAATGGTTGTTGTTCTGTGTGATAGCAGCAGAGTTTTGTTTGGTTATGTGTGCACGAATAGCCTAAGGAGTTCACAAATGTATTTGTATTTAGTGAAGGGCCTTAGAAACTGCTGTGATGAGCAATGAGGAGATGCACAAGTTAATGGAGTAAGCAATCAGCTGGTGTGCAGCTCTCTTTTATTAAAGCAAAGACATCCTGTCTTTAAAAACTACATGGATTTTTTTAGATCTCATACAATGGCAAATCCTTGAGCAAAGATCAGAACATTTTGTTAATTGCAACCAGCAACAGCCAGGTCCATACAATCCATCTCTCATTCTACAGAGTATTTTAACCATGGTTTTTTGCAGCCACCTGACCTCCTGATACTATATAGGCATATTCTGCACAGAGTCTGCATCATCTTGTATACAAACACGTAGAGGGCCACCACTTCACTCTGCTATTTCAGAAAAAGGCATGGACAACCAGTTCTCTCAGGGGGAAATTAAAGATAACTCTAGCCAGCCTCCAGAGTACTTATTGACAAGTATTTATTGTCTGTCCTCTTTGGCCTTTCTGAGACTGACTAATGATAAAATAAGGACCTCTATCATGTCCTTGGAAATGCTGATTGAAAATGGTGGATCAGAGATTATACTGAACATGGATAAAGAGTACTCATATATCACTGGGGTTTAATCTCTTTTACAGAAAGCAGAGTGTATTGATCAGAATCAAAATGCTTAAAGTTAGGTACACATTAAATGACAGTATTGGCACCCAGACACGCATCAATAAGGCTATTTTAATGTGTCTTGTATTATTCTGTCCAAATTATTTCATTGGCTGCTTTATCATCCTGCCAAAAATCTATCGATCTCTTGTTTTCAGTTATTGTTGTTTTACACCAGGATGTTCTTTGTTGCATTTGCAATGATGTTGCAGTTTTCAGATGCTGGCAGAATCTCACTGAGATTGTTATTTGTTAAATTACAAGTCCCTGGTGTAAACGCGTAGTAAATCTAACGGACTTATTCTTGCTTTTAGTCACTGTGTCTTTAGATCTCCAATATGGGTGACAAAGAAGCGTTAATTGGGTGTTCCAAAATTCTGCTCCAGTTGCAAAGGAATGCTAAAATAAAATAAGTGAAATAATAGACTTATTTTTAGTTTTAAAGTGATTAGAGAGGAAAAAAGTAATTTCATACTATTTTCTACATTCTCCTTTCCTTTTTGAGGGGTGAATAACTTGGCATTAAAGATGAAGTCTTCATATTTTCATTCTTATCGCTCTGTACTCTAATTAATATTAGAAAATAATCGGAAAATATTATTGTGGATAAGTTTTAAATAATCATGAATGTAAACTAAGTAGAAATGCACAGGGGCTATTTATGTAGCTCATTATCTATGGTAGAAGACAAAGCAACCATAAAATATTGAAAAGGACATCATCCAATTTTGCACTGTGCATGTTCCTTTTCTTTAGAATAAAAGGGCATATAAACATCATCAAAATTTCAATCTCTGGAAAATGTCTCCAAGGCATCACACAGCAGCTGGAAAAGTGCTGAGACTTTCTATGTGACTGTATTAGCAACATCTTCTTGCCCCTGAAGGTCATTCGTAGTAGAAACAGGGACTGGCTGACTAGGTGGTTTATCTGATTGTGGGCATATTTATAGATCTAGTATATTTAATAGACCCAGCTGGCATGGAATACATCACTGATTTCATAACAAAAGCAAGTTCATTTATTTTTTTCATGTTGGATGGTTGAAGAAAATAGAACTTTTTTGTCATGTTGTCTATTTGTTTCATTTGAAAGTGCCTTCGTAGATCTGTCTTCAAAATAATCATGGTCAGATCTTAAACTGTCTCCCACAAATACCATTGTTATTGGCTAATTTACAGTAGCCTGCTTGGCACCACAAAAACCATCTTTTGCACATAGATTACACTGCTCAGCTTGTACACAAATATGTGGAGGGACTACACATTACTAATATCTCAGGAAAAGCTTGAAGAAAACTGTTCTGGATCTGAAGAAGAAAAAGCCTCCCAATTCTTGTATTTTTAGCACAAAATGATGGTTCATAGTTCACAGTTCACCATTTAATATTCAAAGAACCTGCTGATTATTCTTTTTGTTATTGTTTTTGTCACTGGAAAGTTTGCCAGCAGTTTTAGTTATAAGCTGCTGTTTACTAGGTTGATAACACAACTGGCTTGCTCATTCTGCATCAGTTCAGGCAGTAATCCATTTGCACTGCAGCAAAATGGCAAGAAGCTGATATGAAATGTATGGTACTATTTCTTTAAGTAAACTAGAACTCTTTGGATGTGAATTAAGTTCCAGTGTCACTTACAATCTGTTCCAGAGCTTCTTTATTTGAAGAAAAAAAAGTATTCACACTACTACCGTCTGTGCTGTGTCGCTGAATTCATGTAGAATACTTCAGGTCATTTAAAACACACATTTTTATCAACCACGAACATATGCTCCTTAAATAGTCCATCAAAGTCGGAATGATAACATGACTTGCTGTGTGCTGCTGCTGCTGCTGTTTTTCCTGAAAATCACCCTTTCATGCAGACTCTGCCAATTCTGAAGAAATCAGAAGAAAGCGCAGATCCTGTGTCAAGTTCTGTTTTAAGCCATGTTTCTTTAATTTGTAAAACAAATCAGTTTGTACTCTAATGACTGTCTTCTAAATTAAACATTTGCCAAGGTGCTACACTAAGGTACTTCATGATGTTACCTGTAAATGGATAAAATGAAAATCTCTGGGGCTATCTTTGTAATAGGATAAACTGACTTGTGTGTCATCTGCAAAGGCCTTAGTTCATTACATTTGGTGTGGGATTCATCCATGAACCATAAAGTAGTTGCACTCAAGTTTTTTTTTTTTCTGTTGTTCTTTGTCATCTGTGGCTCAACTTGCTAGTTGTTGAGTACAATTTGTGACATCATTGTTACAAACTTCTGGCCTGTATCAGTTTCAGTGCAGAAGTGGTTTGGTGGTGTTTCGCTTTGTGTATTATACCTCCTAAGGAATCCTCCCTGGTTCAGTGTACTCATCCCCATTATCCAGCTACGCTTTCAGGTATTGTTACCTTTTCTTTGTGGATTTCTTCTATAAAAGCAAAAATATTCTGTGTTCACCAATGACTTGAAAGAGCCTGACTCTGAGAAATTTTTACCATCCCATCCTTTTTGCCCTAGTAGTTTGCACAGCAAATGGCACTTTACCCTTTATAATATCTAGAAAGCGACTATCTTTTTCTTATCACAGATATCATTATGTGTTGTCTGCTGATACGGTCTCTTACCTCCTGTAATGGTTCCCAAGCTAAGAAGGCCATAAGCTAATACGGGGCAGAGAAGGATCGTGATATTCAGCACCTTAGTCTCCTTTGACCAGCCTTGTGCGGTGAATGCACTGTACTCATCAGCTACTGTCCAACTTGTGTCACCAGCTGCCCTTCTCCTCAGAATAGTGTTGGGGTGTGGGGATACTACACAAGTGTAGCTATCACTAGTGTACAAGTATATCAGGGTTTGCTATCTACGTATGCTTCTATTGAGGCATGTTTTGAAAGTTTCAGAGAAGTCTCACATGAAAGGCATGGACTATTGGTGCTGGACTATTTGCTATGTCCTCTGACCACCATTCTGGCAAAGAAGCCAAGAGCATTTAAGGATAATTCCTATGATCTGGAGACAAGCAAATTCAAGGGAAAGATTCCTGTTGCATTAACCTTTAGATCAGATCCATACCTATGCCTAGCAGAAGAAATAACCACCAAAGCCTATCTGATGAAACTGGCAAAATGTATTGAGGATCGCATCTTAAGTTGCTGTCCTCTGTAGGTTTTGATCAATAGGAACAAAACTCAGGCCAGCAAACTTGTCTTAGGGGCCAAGTCTGGGGATAGATTTCAGTTATTTGGTCTGGAAGCAGATGGAAAGATTCATATTTAGGTGGATAGTTCAGAGTATTAATTAGCTTCTGTTACGTTTAAGATGTACAATATGTAATCATAGATTTTAAGTCTTGAAGAGCCTATTTTGATCTCACTATCTAACCCTTCTCATAGTGCAGGTGATATAATCATCCATGGATTATCAGTCACCTATTTCTTGAGCTGCACAGATGTAGATTTGCCAGAATAGGAGATAAGAGGAATGTAGCTCATTTTCACCCCCATAACACTATTATCAGAACTTCAGATGTGTGTGTACTCTATTGCATGAGGACCTCACTTACTGATGAACGTTTTCTCTGCCTGTGGCTATCCAGTCCTCCGTGTTTCACTTTATATTCTTGTATATCTTTTGCAATTCTACAAACGGGGAGAAATCAAAATGCATAGTGACTCTATAGATTTTACATACTATACATACTGTAATTTCTCCAAAGGTGATATATTGTCAGCATGTGTAAGTAATTTATTCGTAAAAGCTGTGAGATGAGCTCCAGAGGAGTCTACACTGCTCAGAAAGAACTCCCTCTTTAAACACACCAGCTGTCTCCCTTTTTCACCAGGGTGTTTGCATCATGTCACCAACTGACATCATTTGCCCTGGAGGCTCCAGGAAGGAATAGAAAGGTTGCCATGTTAATTAGAGAAGAGCGATAAAACCTGATGTTTTATTTATTTTCTTGAAGAGGGATTTGCATGTCTTATCCTGTTTTATGGTAATATTTTTATGATGAATTTTTTGAAGTTTAGTTCAGAATGAGTTCCCCTGAGGAACAAGTGCTACAGCAAATTACAGAGGCCTCCAGTGCCTGAGATTTCTCATTAAACTTAACCCACCCCTGACTGCAGTTAACAAATAGCTATCACATCCTCAAAGACCCTAACATAACTCCTGATGATGACATAGTTAGATTTAGACTTTGCGCTATATAAGTATTTATATTTAATGACTGAGCTGGAGTTTATACTGTGATTAAAACCACTAGTTTGGAAGTACTGTAAATAACTGGAGGTTGAAGCAGCTTATGATAGGATGGGAACAAGAAGGCAAAAGTCACAAGAGTTATCCAGGTCTATCACACAGAGGTTCAAAGCCTGAACACCTTGATGGATCTTGGCCTAAGGTGGCTCCTTTGCCTGGCAGAAATGGAAGATAAGCATTGCAATTTGTGCAAAATAGACTTTGGGAAAACTGAGTGTTGGTAGAGCTCATGGAGTGAGTTGTTGTGCTATGCTTTGCACTTGAATAGGGTCAGGATAAATATTGGTGTAAGAGTGTCTGATGGCAATGAAACTTAGCTCACTTTTTGGAACGGGTCAGGACTTGGCCCCATTGGGTCTAGAAAGACAAAGAGGAAGAGAGAGAAGAAAAGTTGTGTTTTTTTTAATCTTGGATTTGCCATTTTTTAAGTTTAGACTTTAGAGGGACAGACCAAACTGTTGCACAAAATAAAACCTTTGTTGAAAAAAATAGTTTTCATTCCTTTCTGGTGATCCAGAGGAATTAAGTGGTTAATAGTAAAGACCTACCTTTTTGGTTTAAAGAAGATTCGTTTGGCCTAGACAAATTAACTGAGCCATAACTGAACAAATCTAGGCTGCAGCCTTGGTATTTGTGTTATAATAGTCTCTAGAGATTCCAACCATGCACCCGTTTTTCTAGATACTGTGTATAATTCAGTAAGAAGAGATAATTTCCAAAAGCATTTAAGCATTTATAACCCAAAAGAGAGCTTAGGAAAGGGAGAAAAAAGCCTAATAAGAGAAAGACCACTTAGTACATACTAACTTTAAGCACATGTTTAAATCAATTGCCATTCAGTAAACCACTTAGGAATTTGTCCCACTGAATTCAGTCATTAGATCATCAGCTATTTGGGGCAAACACGATATTTTATACTTGTGTAAACAGTTTACCTCAGCAGGCTGTTGGTGCTTGATTGTGGCTACTTGAAGCAATTGCAGTGTGAATGACAATAATATACTAATAACTCTTATTAATTAGGATCACATACTGCAGAAAATGCCTCTGAAAAACACCTTCCCTTGTTCCAGGTTTTGTACAATTTATTGTGGTTTCTCCCGGAAAACTTCTGGGTTTACCTTTGAGCTCTTTGCCCCAGCTGTGATTTTAATAAGAGGCTGCTTTTATGCAAATAGCAGATTATTCAGAATTTTTCAGTGTTTGTCTTATGCTGATTACATTAGCAGCTTGCCTTCTGTACTTGCACTTGTGCTGCTAATAATGTTACAAATCATATAATGATGTTTATAATGAAAGCAACTGTGTCACTTTCATTGTCTATACCACCAGTATATGTGGATGAATAGAAAGTGCTGTGATAATTTTGGAAGGGCTCAACAACCCATCATGTGTGGGAGTTGTCTGCCCTGGTCTAGCACTCTTCCCTAAGTCCATTGCTTACTGAGAAAAAAGAAGGAATTGCATGCTGTTCCTTGGGGGGTCTATCTTTAGATTCTATTAAACCTGTTATTTGGATAGAAGAACATTAATCAATCCAAAGAAAATGGTACAAAGGCACAGTTTTTGCTCTAATTGTCACAGATTTGAACAATGTGTTCTTGCCAAAAAATTAAATGCATCACTTTACAAAGCTGTTTAAGCAGCATGTGAATTATTTGGGATAAGTTTCATCATGGTGATTAATATGCATGACACTGCATCACAATATGAAACCTATCAAGCCTGGATTGTTTTTTTTTTATTGTTGTTGTTGTTCTTTTGATGGCATGCAATTTAAGAGCAAAACCACCCCCTCCCAATGAGATCTCAGTGTCTTTTCATGGGCTCAGTCTCACTTCATATTTCCAAGACGTGATCATGCTTTTGAAATGCTAATTTATATGCATAATACCTTTGTTACATACACTTCATAAAGAACAGTTGGGTTTATAGTGTATATGGAAACTAAATTTCTCTTAGGCTTTTGAGCTTTGTACAAGTTTAACACTATACGGTTTCCTTGAAAGACCTTCAGTTAACATTAGCTCAGGATATGCACCACAGAGCTGTGACTTGAGTTTTTTTTGGACAACCCCTACTCTAAATGAGAGGCAAATTGAGTTGGCATTGCCTGGTTTTGCTTCTTTTTGTCAGAGCCTTGTAATGCTGTGAATTTTGCATGAAAACCATGATGTGTATTTGCAGCCTTTTGAGAAACTAGACAGGAGGCCAGAATACGCAATAAAGCATAAAAACAAGGGATTTTGATTGTTTTAGGTTTAACTCAAAATATTTCTGTACTGTTTTGGTGAAAAGCATATCAATAGCATTAGAACATGGAAAAACTCCCTATCAGTCTGCCTTCCACTGATCTAATCGAGCTAGACTTAAGTGAAGCTTGTCATATGCTACTATAGGAGAAATGGTTAGCTAAGGCGGAAAAGAACGGAGTTAGTACAAGAAATGTAAAGTGCATAAGAAATTGGAATGTGATAAAGGAAAAGTATTAGACTGAAGGGAGCTCAGTGGCTGAGAACCTTGTACCTGCATCTTGTTTTACATTGTCTGTCATGCTAGTCATTAGTGACTAGCAGGACAAACAATGCTTTTGAACCCTGATGAAATTTCAAAGGTAGAAAGGATGTCAATAAAGAGGGAGGATCAGAGTACTGTACAGAAGTTACTGAGTGACCTTGAGGTCTTGCAGTAATGGAAACAGAAGGTTATGCATGTAAGAAGTGATGAAAGCATTGGAAAGTGTTGATATTTGGCAATAGAAGAAAAGAATAGCCTGGGTGTTGTGGTGGAACACAGTATGACTATGTAACAACTATGGAAAAAAGCAAGTATGGTTCTACATGTCTCAGACAAGGTATACTCAATAGAAACAGCAAAGTATTAACAAACCCATATAAAGCCTATAGAGTACTTACTTTTATTGCCTGTACATTTTTTTGCTCACTTGTGTTCAAGAAGAATGAATTCAAACTGGAATATGTGCAGAAAAGGACAACCAGGGAACTGGAGTCCCTGTTGTAGAGGAGAATGAAAGAGCTTCACTTTTTCAACCTAATAAACTCAAGACCATATAAATTCCTCAGGAGAGAGAATCTCCAGGAAGGAAACAAGATAGAGTTAAAGGGCAAAGTGGATGAAGAACAAAGCATGTATAAATGAATTTAGGTTGGAAATCAGAAGAAAATTTATTAATTTCAGAGCTATGTTAGGGTATCCTATGCTGAATGATAAGAAACCTGCCTATGTAAGTACAGATAAGCACAGAGCATGATACATTATGGAAGGAATTACACAAGGTGGTAACTGTTGACAGGACTTTGATAGCCTGAGACAGACCTGATGATTCAGCTGAATCCTGCCTGACCTTACCATACACCTCTCTCCTTAGCTGAGTACCACAGTGTGAATATGACTTATTCTTGCAGACTTTCATATTAGCAATCCATTTTACTGTCAAAGTGAGATGTGAAAAAGGATATTTCTACTATACACTCAAGCCTTGCAAAATTCTGTGCTTCAAAAGTAAATCAGAAGAAATTGCTTTTGAAAGAGAAAACTACAAGTTCCAGGCTAATCATAAACATGTTTTTGTTTCTTTTGGTTTTGTTCTTTTCCTTAGGGGAGCTCCATTCACTTGACTGACTTTCCTAAGAAAGGAATAAACACTAATTTTGATCTGGTACAAAAGAAATTCAGCTTACACAGAATGACCTCAATACATGCATAAAGAGGAGTGAGCAGATGCTGACTGGTACCTTTTTGACTATAAATGATGCCCCTGGTTCCAGGGTGGTAGCATTCCTTATGTCCCCAAGTCTCTGAACAGGAGAGGACAACACCCCAACACTGCATGGCAGTAGGCATAAGGAGGAGGGGTGATTTGTATTTCTTTTCCTCAGTAGTGCAGTTAAGCTCTGGCACACGTCCACTGATGTAGAAGAAAGGTGAACTGCCAGGGTGTTGCGACTCCGTAGAAGCATCTAGTGTCAAATCTTGTAAGGCTAAATAACACAGAATGTATTAGAGGCTAATAAACAGCCATTAACCACCCAGCATTCAGATTTACCAATTACCACACTGTTCTAGGCCATGGACCTACTCGCAATTGCTGACAACATCACATTAACGAATCTCAAGTCTTAACCTCCTTGAATTCATGAATAACAATTTGACTCCATGTAACTTGATTACTATGAAATGGAAACTTTAGTTGAGTCTAAACATTGGTTATGAGGTTGAGATGAGAGAAAGACAACCCTACTCCATCACTGGTAATTTAAACTCGTATAAAACCAAGCACCTGTCACAGTGATAAATGGGTTTTCTTGTTATCTCGCTGTCGGTATCATTTCCCAGTCAGATTTCTATCAAACACCCAGACAACACTGTGGAAACTAAGGTACAATTGTCTTCATTTTATTTCTCTTCCAGGGAAATGGATAAAGGTCACAAGATGCTTATAAATGTGATTGATTTCATTTTCATTGAGTCATTCCCAGAACACAGATTAATTTACTTGTATATGCAAACGTTAGGCTTTTATAGTCATCACAGAAGAAAAAAACCTTTCATTGTTTACTGACTCCAAGCTTAAGCCAGAGCCACCTGATATCTGGAGGTCTCCCTTTGGGGTCATGAACATCAGTTACATCTTTCACAGTCTGTTTCACAGTGTATGGTGAAACGAAATCAATTTTTGAATCTATTTTACTTTGGATCAGCGCCTCAAAATTTCAAGAGTGTCCTCAGTCTGAAACATGGCTGAAGATATAATGGGAGCAAGCTCCTGTCTTACAACCTTAGTATGTCTTGTTTCCAGTCACGCCACAATTTTTTTCCAGGTTTGAATTCTTATTTTTTTTTTAATTCTTCATTATTTTAAACCTTTCAGTTCCAGGCACTGCTGTTTATCAGAAGCAGAAAAGATGTAGGAAGATCGAGAAAGATGGGAAGAAAAAATATATATACTTAAAAACATTTAACTTGGAAGAATTTTCTGTACCATGTTAAACAAGATGTCAGAATAGGCAATCACCATGGTCATCTCTGAATTTAGAAGCTGCACAAGCTGTCACTTGGTATCAGTGATGAATGAAGAGAACTGTGTAGCATCCTGACCTATCTGACAAGTTTAGGATTAGCTCTATAATACTGCAAAATATTTTTATTCTTTTACAGCTTTGGTGCCATACATTCAACATGATTATAGCGAACTTTCATCCTCTCTTGCTGGACTCTGGACTTTAAATAGAAATTTGAATGTTCATGGATTTTATTACCAGTCTCAAAGAATAGCATGTGAAAATAGAGTGACCCCTCCAGAGATTAGAACAGTATGCTGCTTTCTTTTAAGATGTTGTTGAAGAAGGAGGGGGGCAATGGTGATGTTCTTGCCTATATACAGAATCTGAGGTAAGCAAAAGACTCATGTTCTTCCTATTGCTGCCTCTGTCTCATGCAGTTCCACATCTCTTCTCTCCCTAGACCCTGACATAGGTAGCAGACTGTAGGCTTGTCTCCCCTTTTTGAAGCTGTCTTCTTGTGAAAGAAAAATATTTCTATTAATTGGTGATGAAACAGGAAGTGAGAAGAAGGATTTTGCAAGTCAATTAACAGGTTAGTCATTTGGGAGAAAGTGATGCTGATTTTAGAAGATGCTTTAAAAATAGGTTCTATATCTTATCTGGTGATACAATAACAGTCTGGGGAGAAGGGACTAGATGAACTCTTTCAGAAGGAGCAAGAGGGTTGCTTGGACAATGACAATAAAGACAGTCTGGTCCTTAGGACATTCTCCTATGAAGAAGGGTCACGGCACAAGCATGGTGTGGAAGGTTTGCAATAAGTTCAGCCAATCCTCGCTGCTCTCTGTTTTTGCCTTCCAGCAACAGATAGAGCAGTTCTGTTATAGTCTGTGTGACCAGGAGACAAGTGCCACCAGAAGAAGTCTGAAGTGGAGGTGGAGAAAGTGCAGAGATAACACAATAATTGTCAACATGTTTCCCTGTAGAATTTCTCTGACAGATGTGGGTTTGTGTCACAGCAGGTGTAGAAGACAATTGGAGCCATTGTTTGAGTGAACTCTCATCTGCTGAGCCACTGTATGTCCAGGACAAGTACAAGATACCTCCTCCTCCAGATATCTTTGAAAAGAGCAGATTGAAAGCCAGCCTTCAGGTGATTGTTTCAGACTTGAGTCTGACAGGAGAAGGATGAAAGATACCTCTTTTCCATTATATTGCCTACCAATTAGGTCTAAGCAGCTCCTCCTCAACATGCTGTCTGCTTTGGGTCCCATTCTGAGCATCCTAATTTTCCTTGAGTTCTGTGCAAGAGTTCAAGTTCAGGTTCCTGCTAGTTAGATGTTACAGCATTTATCATTAGATCATTAGTGAAATCCTTTACTGGATCAAGACCTGTGTGACTTAATGGGTTACGTGAGTCAACACAAAGAATAAAATCCATATGCCTCTTACCTATTTCCTCAGGTTACCCTTTCTCTTGCATCAATAGCCAGGCAAGACAGTCCATTATCACCATTACTCCATGGGACTTAACTTGGACTGTAAAAAGGGAACTTTGCTGGAAGTGTGTGAAGTTTTGCTTTTAGTTAAGTTGAATGTCATCCTTTCTTTGAAGAAGGCAAAGAAGACAAGGAAGAAAAGTACAATTTATCCACTCTATTGACATTTGGGTTTGCAAAGTACAAAAATATATGAGCTGCACATACTATTAATATTAATAATGTTAAAAAAAACTCTCACAAGGGCTTTGTGTTAATCTTACATTATTCAGCTCCTGGTTGCATAATGAAGATCTTACATATTTAATAAGCAAATTGAAGGAAGCCCAAATGAGTGAACAACATAACATTGTAGAAAGAAACAGAATAGGGTGGGAGGGGGGAATTCTTGTCAGATGAAGTGGCTGAAAAAACTGATCTACTGACATTTTTGCATCTCCTGTCAAATGTCATTGTGAATTGAAAGTGGAATGTCTGAAAAAAGAAGCAGCAAGTTGTATAACCTGATGAATGTAACTCCATTGTTTCCATGAAATCATATTAAAAAGGTCATCTCTCTACGTATGAAAATACCATGGCAGTTGCTCTATTGCTCTTTCAATTTGGAATAAGCACTTGAATTCCATCAAAGAGAAATAGCTGATATTCTACAATTAAAAGTAGATTTTGATTTACAGAGGGGAAGAGGATAAGAATGGATCCTTCCATACTGCTAAGGTGGACTTGCAGCTTATTCAAGAATAAAAGAATCTCTCTAAAGGATGAAGGGAACATATGATTAAATTAAAATGTGTGGGGTATGAAAATCTGTATGTGAAAGGAACTGAAATATTCCCCCTTCTTTTGGTGTTCGACAGGTAACTCCTTTGGGTAAAGCCTTTGCCATAGCAACAGATAAAACCTTTATGAGGTGCAAAGTTTTGCTAAGAAAATGAAGATTTTCTATTCCAGTTCAGCTGATGTCTTGAAATGAAATTAAGTCTGGCATCAGTGTTTTGTGAATTATCACCATTTTTAAGACGCATTTTTAAGACTATAACAGTAGAGAGCCTGGGGTGCTTTGGGGGAATAAGATATGCATGAATGCTGCATCTTACTGCCTGAGCTGAAAAGCATAAATCAGAACCCAAACAAGCAAACAGTGACTTCATTCATCCTTCACTCTGCCCACTGTCCTATCATTTGTTCTCTCCTCCATGTCTCATTGGTTTTGACATCTGCATTGCTATCTTGCCTTTTAACCTCCACCTGTTTGTCTCATGTCCTTCTATATTTTTGACACTTCTTACGAGTAGTTAGGTGGAAGAATGGGATAGATCTTGGCTGCAGATGTGCAACTTAGTGCAACTGCTCTTCCTACTTTTGCTGACTCAGCGCTTTGCTTTGCATTACATCCCTTCCTTGCTCACATTTTCCCTATTCCTCCTATGGCAAGTCACAGAGTCAGTCCTCCCCTCACGTCTTTATTTTTCAGTCACCAACAACTGTTTGTGGCACTTGCTCGTATGATAGACTTTGGCCTCCATTCAAGGTGAGACTCCCAGCAACTTTTTTGGAGGATTTCAGCTCTGTTGGATGCTCTAGTGCCTGTGTGAATAGATCAAAATTTAAATTTTTCCCATTCTGTGTGCTCCTATAAAGGCACCAAAGAGTAGAGCTATAGAGGTCTTCATTACATCATCATCCTCTTCACTGTAGGTCTCCAACTCTTCACAAGATATAGGCAGCTATCTCAGAGGATTAGATGCAGTCATAAGAAGATTCTCTGATTGTTTGGCAGTCCTATGAGTTTCTTGGCATTTGTACTCGTGGGATTAAATCTGTGTCAATTATACCTCCAAATGGAACTTTTCATCAAGCTATGCCGAAGCAGTCTTTCTGCTTTTATCTTGCCTTTTTGTCTTCATCTTCGGGAATGCCAGAGTTCAGTTTGTGAATGGAAATTCTGTCTGTGCTGCAAATTGCTCAGCACTTAAACAAACACCCCCTCCCATCTCCATGTTTCAAAACCTGGGTTGTGTAGTTATTTCTCTTCTTTTGCTCCTTTTTTTTTTAATCTTTCTTTGTATGAAGGAGCTTTCCTGACATTGTGGACCTGGGACTGCAAGATTAGAATGACAATGTGTGAAATGGAAAACCCTGTCTATCACTTTGCAATCAGTACTCTGCAATGCTTTTTCCTAGCTGCTATAAAAATCTCTGAGTTACACTTTTATCAGCAGGTTTGCTTTTATTTTTTATTTTTATTTTATCAACTCAGTCCTCAAATGCTTTTCGAAAGCTGGCAGCTCAGCTGAGCTGCCTCTCCCTTGACTCTGTCTTGCACGTAAATGCTCAAGGTCTCAGTAGTGTGGAATTAAAGAATGCATTGAAATGGGGCTCAGAAGCCTGAGCAGCATTTTTGTGCTGTGTCTGCAGCGGGCTGTGTTTTATGGCACATTTATAGGACAAAGGGGCCTTCCCATTCACTGACTGTGGACACAAATGAACTCTTGGGAGGGCAGGGCAAGCTGTAGCAGCACTGGTCACCTAAGTACCCCGCTACACACAGCATCTCCTTGCGACTAAGGCTGAAATCACAGCGCTATTCTGCCGTTAAGCTGATTTGTGGGACATGAAAACAGGCATAGCACAGTGAGGAAAACTGATCTAAAGAATATCTGAAGCTCACATTTGTATAAAAGAAAATGACAAAAAATAAAAGGTTTTCATGAAAAGCTTCCAGACCCTCACATTCAAGACATTTCTTCCTTGCAAGTTCCAAAATATGCTACACAGCTTTACACTCTCTTTTCTGAAAATCTTGGCATGTGTGATTAAACTTAGGTTTCAGGTTAATTTTGATATTAAAGTACCTGTTCCGCTGCCTGTGACAGTTCATTCAAGGAAAGGAAGTAGAAAAGAAAGTGAAAGCAAAACCAATTAAATGGGGGGAAAAAATCAGTCTTTTCTTTAGAAAGCCGATTTCTATGTTAACCATCATGTGATTTTTTTTCTGCTTGGCTTGTAACAGTGGGGAGGGTGAGGAAGGTGATTCCTGTCTCGTTCTATCCTACTGGTTCAGTGCAGATAATCGCAGTATGTTGCTCATCCTGCTTGCACTAACATGGCCACCTTCCACTTTCAGAAGTATGCATTGCTTTTTTCCTGACATGTCTGAATGCAAATGAGTTTATGTTGTTATTTGTATTAATAATTGATTATTTTCCCAAGTAATCACTATGCTTCCCAGGCACTTTGTATGCATTACAGAGCCATCGAACTCATTGTAGTGGAACAGAGTCATGTGTGCTAGATCCTTCCCCATGTGATGTCCTAAGAAACTGCCTTTTGCATTAAATACATTAAGAATACAGGCTGCAAGTTTGAATGAAGTGAAACTTTCTTGTCTCCCCATGTAGGAAATTCTATATTTTGGTCTTCTGTCTTTACACAATGATGTCTAACAGAGTATTTTGTTCTACTCACAGCCTGGTCAGTCTGATTTACCCCTTGGGGCAATTAGTGGAACGATTCCCGTTGGCTGGACAGGGAAATGGCTGAGGCCAGCAGCCGTCTGGAGACAAGACCGGACGACCTTGCACCCTCTGCTCTGCTGCTTGTCACAACAGCTGAGAGAAAAGAGAGGGAGCGTGAGTATCCATCACACTCCTGTCTCTTCACCCATCTCTTCAGTAAAGGCACTCCTGGCTCAGGGCTATATTAAAAAATTTGCTGATTTTCCTATGGTTTAAACTACTAATTGACTGTTTAGTTCAACAGAATCTCACACTTTACAAAACTAGTCACAAATACCCAGGTTCTTTTCTTTTTCCAAAGGAGGCTCAGAAATGAATGGAGGAGGGAGAAAATAAAGTTTACTGTAGGTAAAATCACAGATGCTTTAAATTCCTTGAATGTGCAGTTTATTAGGCTGCCTGCTAAAAAGGTATATGCCACAGAGATTGTCTCTCGACCCCTCCTTTCTGGTATACTGAGGACACCCAGTGTGTGCTCTCTCTGCAGCAGAAGGCTTCATGTATCATCTCCTTTATCCAAGTGTGTGGGGACCTGACCTGTCTCTTTCCATTTTTCTCTGAAGGTCAGAAACCTGAGAAAAGGCCTCATCTTCCCCTCCTCCTCTAGGCAATTCCTGGAAACTTAACAAGGGAAGCAAAACACAGCATCTGCAGGTGTGCATTCAGTGAAATGTCAAGGCTATTTAGAAGCTTGTTCTCTTTAGCAATTAGTGTCCCTACATGTCAAACAAAGACTCCACCACTTAATCTTCAGCCTTGCTTAGCATCACGCCATATGTTCAGGCTTTGAGGGCACAGGAAACAAGACCCCATCACAAAAACATGGGCCAAAAGTTGTTCAGGGGAGGAGTCTCAGAAAATCCAAGACCTGCTAGGAAATTCAGCTCCTCGGTGAACAATAGGAATGCGGCAACAGGACTGTGAAAGTTTAGGCTTTGAACTACTGCCATTGCTATTTTAAAACTCCTCAAGGTGATTTACAAGTGCTTTAGGTGAATGGAAACAACTCTCATATCCTTTTCAGAGCTGGTAAACTGAGTAACAGAGCAGTGAAGCAAGTTTACAGAATGACAGAAGAAGTATTTGTGCTTTCTAATCCCTTGTTTTGACCGTTCTGCTCCCCTTCCACCCCACATTTCTTGTTCACACACTTGGATGATCCATAGCATTTTTGTCCACAGGAGCCAACATGGGGCTGACCCTGACCCCAAACCCATGTTGGTCTCCTCGGTGGTGGGCACGGTGTGGGGCACATGGAGAGCATGGACGTGGTCACAGGTCTGTCATCTCAGCTGGGAGCAGATTGGACACAGATGTAAGGATGTATCCGTGCTGGTAAAAACATCCTCTCCAGGGAATGAGCCTGGCCCTCAGGTGCAAAGCTGATGGATGGGCACATTAGAGCAAACTGGCAGCGCTTGTGCCGCCTGGCAATAAGCCTGGGTCTCTGCTGGGCCCTAGAGCAAGCCAAATAGTGACAAGGCCTCCTGGCCACCGTCAGGCAGAGTTCTGTGGAAGCATTTGGATCCAAATCCAGGTCTCTTCAGTCTCACGACACTGTGACATTTTTCCCCCCTTCCTTCAAGGCCTTGTTAAAGATGCTGCTAGTAATCTATTACAGATTATTGCCATAACTCTCTGCAATCTGTTACAGACTACTGTTATAACAGCTGACGTGCTTTTGTTATTTTTTGTCCTTAACCACACCAATTAGGTGATGTTTGCATAGTGGTCGCTAGTGCATCTTTCTTAACAGTGCTTGGTGCTTAGAAAGCTCCAAGCAGAGCGCGGCGCTGACTGAGATGTTCAGAAATGTGCAGCAAAGGCCCGAATTTCCTATGGAGCTTGCCCTCCTGTGCAGTATGCCTGACATCACTTGTGAAATATCTTCAGTTTACTCAGTGATCCAAAGGTACAGTATATCTCTTTGAGTAATACCTGGGAGTTCATCACTTTTTTATGTTATTGAAGTGTAGCTAACTATAGCACTTTGGATTTTGGCATTTGCTTCTCAGCAGGAGCAGAACTGCACGCTCCTGGGTTTATATATTTATTTCTTTTTCTCTAAGCAATGGCTTATTATGAATGATGATTTAGTGCTTGCCGTTCCAGATGAATTCTTCAGGAGCTTCAGAGAATGAAGAATTCAGCCAAAAAAGCAACCCAAGATGTGTCTCGTTTTTTTCAGGTATCTCAGTTTGTCTCTCACTCTAAGGATTGCTAATACCAGGAGACAGGCAGTGAGGCATTGAAGGACCTAATTGCTGTTCTTCCTCTGCATATTCAGACCTTCGGGCTTATTTTTCTCTTTTTCTTCACATTTTTAAATATTGTTCAGGAAAATGCAGAAGGAAAGACAGAGTTAATTTAGTCTCTCAGATGGAAAAATCCCCCAGCACTGACAAAACCTGCTATGCCTGTGCCAGGCTTCTAACAGCTTGAAAATCAAATTAGGCACAGAATTAGGGCAGATACTGTTTGCTGTCAACAACCTGAAAAACAGACGGAAAAAGCCTTCTGCGTAAATCTCAATCAGCGCCTGGCTTCCCAATCCACTCGCAGCCCCTCGATCCGGCCCTGGTGCTACCTCTTGCCAGGCTGAAGCGAGGGCTGCAAAACAATGTTTTAAAAAGTCATTTGAAAGGGAGCGGAGAGATCACATGCCAGCCAGAAACATGACAGCATGAAATATCTGAACTCACTTTGCCAGTGATGAGGAAGCCTCACTGGGCTGGCCCTGAGCTGAGCTCGCCGGGATGCAGGAAGGGGATTTGATCGGGGCGGTTGTCAGACATCCCCGGCGCTCGTCGCGGTGCAGTGGCATGTGCTCGTCGCTCCTGCCCCGCAAGCATCTTTTTCACAGGGAAGGTGAATCCCAGGGCAATGAAGCTACCTTGGTTATGCCCACACTCCTCAAATGCAAGAAAAGATGCTGTGGGTCAGATTTTAAAAAAGGAATCTTTATAGCTCAGTCTCTAACAGGGTCACAAGCAAATGTCTAGGGCAGATTGAGAATGGTACAAGCATATATGGCACGTTCCCCCAGCACTTTCCAAAATACCAGCTGTTTTAAGTGCAGGGATTTTATCAGAACATGTCGTTTCTCTATACTTAATAATCATCAGAGGATTCTCTGTTATGAACTTAACTGGTCTATTATTGAATGTATATAAACTATTAGCATCTATCTAGAGCATATTTACAGCATATCTACAGCATCCTTTAGAAATGGGTCCACAGGTCTCCTACACACTGTGGGGACAACCCCTTCCTTTTGTTTTTTTTGAACTTGGCACCCAGCAGCTTCCTGAATGTACCCTAATTCTTGTATTGGTAGAGACATGAACAATCAGCTCCTGTCCACGCTCTTGACGTTCCTCCTGTTTCCATGGTCTCTCCTCATCTAGAAGATCTTCCATACCTTTGATAAGCTTTGTTGCTCTTCTCTGAACCTTTTCCAGTTGTAATATATGCTTGGAAATACAAGGAAGGAAGGCGTATTGTGCTGCAGGACCCATGCGCCTAGGACCAAAGCATCATCTCTTCTTTTCTTAAGGTAATTTGAGCTTAGTCGTCTTCCTTGTTCCCCAGTCCAGGCTGTCTTCAGTGGTGTAACAGCTCGTGGAGTACGTGCCACAGAGCTTGTACTGCCATGGTTGTCACTAATGGGAAATCAAGGGGAGCCACAAACTCTTAGCTGGCCTGGTAAATCTTCCCTTGGTGTCCCCTGCCCAGCTTTGGAGGTAAATTCTGTTGTCACTGTCACTAGAAATCTGACCCAAACTGGCACATCCTACATATGTGGCTACTGACATACTTGTCTTGTTGGTCTGTCCGTGTCCAGTCTCACCTTGAGGAGGCATCAGCACACATGGGAACAACCTGTGGGGTGAAGACTCGCACACTTTGCAAGGTGCAGTGGCTTTACGATTTCTGCCCGGGCTGCGGGCAGAGGCTTGTGGCATGCGGCTGCTGCTGCTGCTGCAGTCACGCAGTCGTCACCGTTGAAGCTTGAGGCTGGTGGGTGGTAGCTGGCGAGAACGCAGTTGCAATTTTTAAGACTTCTCCATTTTTCCCCTCCCTAATATGCCAAAGCCAGCCTGTCACATTGGGCTGTTTTTCTTTTGCTTCCAAGCTGTAAATGTAATCTTTTCAGCGTAAGGTTACTACTTCCCAGCAGGCATGTAATGCAGACATTTTAAACCCACTCAAAAACACTCTTGTGTTTTTGTCTTCTTTGGTGAGGACCAAAAAAAAAAAAAGAGAGAGAGTGGAAAAGAAACAGCACAAGAAAGAGCAAATCTAGGAACAATGGTTTAGAATCAGGAAGAAATATTTGTAAAACTTCTTGCCATCTTAAAAAAGTTATTGGGGAAGGTTTCAATGAGCTTCTTCTAACTAATCAGAGAGGGTATAAAGAAATGGAACTTCCAAATATGCACAAATTTTACATCGTCACTCTCTCTCTCTCTGCTTTGCCTCTTTTATTGTGTCATATTGAACTGAAATTGTTTGGTTTTGTCTCTATTTTTTCAGCAAAGTGGATAGCTTGTTTTTGCAACAGTACTTAATACTTAGCAGGAAAGTCTTTTGAGGGTTTTCAAATGTTTCTTGTTCCCAGACACCAGAAAAGAATTAGAAGTAAGGGGACGATAGTTAGAAGTGAGCTGAAGGTGAGGAAAACGTTTCTAAGAAGAAAGTTGATAAGACTATAGAGTAATATTGAATTTTATGCCTTGAGTCATTTAAAATTGGACAGTACAATATATCCATCCGGACATGAACTTATATTGGACTTGAGGGGTAGATTAAACACTCTGGTTGGCTTTGGGGATGAGATTTTCAAAAGCAGTAAATCTACTCTTTCTGTTTAAGTGGTAAGAGTGTTCAGTCAGCATTCAGCATTTTTTGAAGATCCCCATGTCTCTTGTTTTATAAGCTGAATCTTCAGTTCTTTATTAATGGAGAGTGCTATGCAACCCAAAGGAAAATTTTATTGAAAATAATTTTGTTTTCAGGTTCCAAGATGTGGCTGAAAATATGCAGGACTGTTTTGTACTATTGCCCATCAAGAAATCCCATTTTGCAGCGTGTTGGATCGCTACTGAACCTCTTCTAGGTTCAACTGCCTACTATCACTCTGCCCCTGAAGGGACCTCTTGTCTGATTGACTTTCAGAGTAAGAGTTTCCTAATAAATCCTGGACTGCTATTTTTCTGCATCCCCATCCTAGTCTTTTTGCTTGTGCCCTCCTTACACTTAGCTCTGACAGTGGCAGAGTAGGAAAGAGTTTTCGTTCAAAACATCCCAATTTGATCAGCTTTGCCAAGAAGAATCAGAAGCTTACAAAGATTCACTTGGGGTTTTTTTTGAAGAACAGATGGTAACTGTCAGCACCAGTTCATGCTGGATCCAGGCATTGCTGCGTGCAATGCAGATCCCAAGTCACATCACAGTGTTTCCTAACCCTGGCACTCTGTGGCATGCAATTGTTCTACCTGAACTAAACATGCAGCCTGAGCCACTTGTAACCAACGTAATTTTGAAGATAACCTTGCTTGGTGTAGGAGGTTGGACCAGAGACTTCCCGAGGTCTTCCAACCTACATTTTCTTATGACTGATTCTAGAAATGAGAGCCCTTTGAACCATGTACTCAGCTCATGATTCATGGAAATCATTGTAGATCTGCGTATTTAAAACTTTTGAAGCACTGCTCTGGGGACTGACTTCTAAAACTGCTAAGACTAGAGCAGTGTCAAGATATCTTAGTGTTGAGGCACAACCTTCCTCTCCTGGCACACTATCTAGGCTCCTTCCAGTCCTGACAGGCTTTACCACCCCACAGACTAATCCTCAGTGTTTCCATGTTTCTGCCTCCTTTTCCCTTGAATGAAAGCACTGAAAGATTTCCCGTACTTTTTCCCCTCAGTTTCACTCCCTGTTGTCACAGCTCTCACTAAAAAAGCATCAGAGTCCAGGCTGATAAGGCTGAAATGAGATGTATAAGATTCCTTAGACAGTTGGCAGGTCATTGAGGAAATAGCAAAAACAGTAATCAACTGAGAATATCTCAAGCACGTAACTTGGCTTTCTGCAGCCCCATAGATAATACCTTTCACCTTTTAAACCACCTATTAACAAGGATTGAAAGAAAACCACAGACATTCATCCCTGTGTTACATTTTTTTTTAAACCATGCTACCGCATTCACTAAAATGATTATTTTTTCTTTCTCCATTGCCTCTGGAGAGAGGGAGAAGTCTGAAGTCTTAAAAGACTAGTGAGATAGTAATCATTGGTTCACACTGTTTTCCTTCCAGCAAGTTGCTGTAAGCAAGAACAACAGAAAAAAATAAATATACAAGACAGAGAAAGAAACAGCCTGAAGAGAGAACATTCATATTGTCATTTAGACGAACTATGCAGCTATCTCTCTTGACACACCTATTCCACAAACGTGTTTCTTCTCAACCTGATATTCATTTTCTGTCCTTCTTCATTACATTAGTGATTCTTTTTTCCCTTCCTACTCTGCCTACAGTCTGAACCGCTTGCTTATTTTTTGGATAAATTAGCCAGGTTGTTTTCTATCACTGTCCTGCGGGTGACCTAGCAGCTCAGACTAATAACATATATTTCTTTGTCAACATGTTACTCTCCAAGCTTGTTGAAGAGCTTTTTATATGTCCAAATTGAAGCAATGTATTTTGGGGATAATAACACAGAAGAGGAATTAATGCCTTTTGGAGCTTTCCTTTCTTGCAAGATTGGACTGGCTTGGATAAATGTTTTTTTTCACTTAGCTTATTTTGGTTTTGTTTCAAAGTCCCTGAATTTAATAATGTTATTTTTTTCCAAACCTCTTCATAGAATTTTTATGTTTCTTTCACTCAGTTTGTTCTCGTCCAGCAGGATCTGTAAGTTCTGGCTCTAACTAAAAATAGAATAAATTGAGACATTTGTGTATCATGAAGGTGCGATGATTGGTTTCATTTGCATTGCAACGTGCCCGGGGCTGAGATTTATGTATTTGTAGAGTGTCTAACATAATGGCGTTTCTTAACGAGGAAGAGGAACATGATCTGTGTTTGAGATTCAAGCAATATTAATGGTATAACTAAAATAGTTTTAGAAAAATGATAGAATTATTTTGGGGTGTCTCTTATTTACCAGATCATGAAACATGTAGAAACTTTGTGCCTTCAAGATTGTGACAAATTTGCTTGAAAATAGCCAGTAGAATCAAATGCTACCAAAGAGGACAATCAGATAAATGACAGACAGATAATCACAGGAACTTTGTGTGTCTTAGGAAATAACTATCCTTCATTAATTCTCTGCAGCCTGGTTTCTTAACTATCCATTAGTGCAGAGAAAGATGCAAGCTGTTTTGAATCTGAGCATATCGTCAGAGTCCATTGCAGGTAAGGCATTGCAATCCTGTCCCATGTTCCTCAGAAAAACATTACTGATTATGGTTTTGTCCAAGCAATATCCACAAACTTTGGCTAACCAAGATCCAGTTTGCCCCTCATGTCAGACTCCATGCATGTACAGGAGGAGAAGGTCCCTGTTCTAGAGACATCAGGATATGAAAAGATAAGAAAGCAATGGAAAACGGTAGGAGAAAAATCAACTTACCTTATTCTAACACATGGAAAATTAAAACATGTTAATTAGTCCCAGATCCTGAGAGAGACTTAGGTGCCCAATTCTTCCTGGCTTCCTTGGGATTTCAGTACTTGGATCCTTCTGAATGGTGGGACGTAGGTGACATACTCGAGGTCACGCACATATCTTCTGTAGGGTTGAGATCTGAGTGAGACTGTACTAAATTTCATTTCACTCCTGTCAGGTATAAGCCAAGAGCACTGTCGTCTGTATATTTATTTTGCATGTATCAAAAAACTGAAAGTGGGACTGCAAATCTACATCTAGTAGGGTCTTTTTTGACCGTGCTATATCTCACCTGGTTTTGATTTCCTTCTGTAATGCTGGGCACAACATGGGTTTTTAGTTGGTTTTAACATACAGAGAAAACCATGAGTCACAGCTTCATGCAAAAAAGGAGCTCGAAGTTCGGTTACAAACAATTAACATATCTAGTCTAATTTGAGGGTTAAAAACCGTAGAACTTAACTTCTGTGGTTAAAGCCTAGTCTTGTAGAAAGGACGTTGGATTATATTGCTACAGGTTTCCCATAATAACTCAGGCAGGTTATTCAGTTCCTCTGCTATGGAAACTCAGGTGCTCTACCTCTCCCTGATGTCTATTCCACTGTTACTCGCACCGCTGGGTCTCCCCGTTGGGCCGTGAGGTGACCAGCCACTAGGCGGGAGCCGTCCCAACAGGCAGCATGGGCTCCACGCACTAGCTCTGCAAACTCAAATTTCGCGACCAAAGGCAGTGTAGATGTAGGCACTTGATTCCCTGATGCTGGGGAGCTCAGGAAAAGGGAATGGCTAGTTCTCATAGAGACCAATTGTGCTTAGTTTATTTAGCTTGGCCAAAGAAAAGGTGACGACCCAGGAGACACAAAGGCAGTGGAAAACCAGGCAATGTTAATATTTTAACAAATGGGCATAAACTGGCTATGGCTACCTTTATAATAGAAATCGGATAATGGTTACTGATCTTCAGGGGGACAAAGGTCTAGAACTCCCTCTGAGTAGGAGGACAGAGTTTAACAGGCCTAATTTGTTTCAAGAGAATGACGATCCCTTTTCAAAAGTAATCTTACTGAATAGCTTAGTAATTTCCTTTTTTAACTGAGGAACATGACTTACCTCTCAGGGAACTTTGTGAGGAAAAATGAATGAATAACTGTGGGATGCTAAAAGAGCTGCTAAAAACCTAGATAGCCAGAGGGTTTGACTGTGAATACTGCCAATAGCTCAGCATGTAGGATGTCTGGTCTCCAGGCCATTCGGGAGTTTATCCTAATGTATCCTTTCAAATTAGCCAGATTCCGGCAATACATTATATAATGTATGTGAGCCAGAGCAAGGTGAAGGAGAGAAGAAATAATTTTCTTTTCACACTCAGATGGTGGATTCATGTAGGAAAAATGAACCACAGTATTTGAAATGTCAAAATTGTTAATATAGGCTTGTGTGCGATTGGATGCTAATTTATATTTATCATTGAAGCAGAAAGTGTGGCAAAGAGCAGGTGACAGGCTTTCTCCAAAGTGTCTACCCCAACCATTTGTTAATGCTAAAAGCATTTAAAATATGTCTAAGAGATGGAAGAGCTTTTCTAATCAACTAAAACAAGTGTGAGAGTAACAGTCTCCCCTATGTTTACTTCATGGAGATATTTTAAGGCTAATATCTTCTTACTGAAACAGAATGCTAATACTTGGTTTCAGGTGTCTCTGCTGGAAGTCAGGAAATCTCCCCTTCTCAGTCAGTAGAGCTGCATCTTTAGGTGTGTATCAAATTACCCAAGGGAAAAAAAAGAAAAGTGAAGTTGTCTCTACAGCAAGAAAAGAGAGATTCTTAACTGGTGTAAAGTGGTATAATTTCAACAAATTACGCAATTACAACCTGATCTACTCATATCTCCACAGTGGTTACCTTCACAACCATTCTGGCAGGATTTCCTATTCTAATTAGAGGAACTAGCTCAAGTGTCCAGGTAAATTTTCCTAATATGCTGATTTTTGGTTTATGTGGCAGCTTGCACTGAGGGCATCAGCCATCTCTTGCTGGATGCTCTATAAAGCAGAAATAAAACCAAATTGTCTCACTTAAGCACTTACCCAACATGAAATTTTCATCTCATCAAGCACAGAGATGGTGCCTTGAATTGTAAGCATTTGGTCTTCTGCTGCTGTAAACTGCTACGTGAGCTTTAAAGCAAACCAGTGTACGTTTTTCTTGTGTCAGTGTTTCACTTCAGTCCCAAACCAAGATAATTCTTGGCAAGGTCACGCAATGGGCTCTTTTGCCTGCAAGCAACTACTTCAGATTTGATTGCAGAGAGCTCCAAAACTTGATTTGCAGCACTGGTTTTTGTTTTTCTCAGTGGTGGGAAAGGGAGAGTTACCTAGAAGGAGACTAGTTATTTTACTTCTTTCTTTTTCTTTTTTTTTAATCTCCTACGGTTTGAGCAATACTCAATACATCTGTATGTTTGTATACGACTATGCAACAGAGAACACCCCTTGGGTTGTGGCAGATATAAATTAGTCACACGTTTAGTTATCAACCTTTTCATAAGACTTCTTTTTCAGAAGTAAATTGTCATTTATTGCCTGACTCCTCTGGCCCCAAGAGAGAGAAGTAGAATCTTTTTTGTTTCTTTAATATTGTTGTTGTTGTAACTGTAGATTTCTTTATCTCTTTGAGGTATTGGGAGTACTTTGTAGAGATCATTAAGTTTATTGCTCTTGTCTTTAGAGAAAAGAAGTGCCCAGGCTACTTATATCTTTATATTAGCATTTGAGTATGTCAAAGATAGAAAGATAAAGTTAAGACATATTTACAATTCTCTTCTAAGTACCACTTCATAGTTCAGAACAGAATTCTGTCTCATGCAGAAATATTTCCTAGCACTTACTTAAATTTGATGTTTGCCTCAGTTGCATACAGTCATCAGATTTCAGATACTTTGCCAATGATAAAATCAAGATGTTTGTATGGATAGAAAATTTTGAGTTTAAATGAATTGACTCTTCCATTCTTATTGGTTTATACTTTTCAGAAGAGTTGGTGAGTGTGGGGCACCCAAATACCTCTTGAAATTCAATGAGATTTGAGGCCATGTCTCTCTGAATTCTCAGACTCTCTCTTTGACTCAGAAATTATGACAGTAACATAAAAGAGTCCCTGCAATCTTAAATTTATTCTTTATGCTTTCCTAAAAGGCTTCTACCACTATAATTGCAAATGATATTAAATTATATTTTTATCTTATTCTCAAAGTACATTGAAGCATCTTGGTTTTACTCTACTGATGGGCAGGCCCGCATTTACAGAATGGCAGCTGTGCTGCCATTAGCATGACTTCCTTTCATTCACCAATATTAGAAATTTATTAAGAAGCCACAAAAAAACATATTTCTCTTCTCTCTGTGGAGGTAAGTCTTCCCACAGCCCGATTTGCACTGCTTACCTTACAGCTGAGGATAGTCACACAGTAAGCATGAAGTTTATTCACATCTGTAAATATTACTTATCTTGTTCTTCTGAAGCAGAAGTGGGGCTAATCTGCTCCCTTTTCTTCATGTATACAGGCTGAGACCATGGCCCCATGGGAGACCTTGGCAAAGCTCTTGTTGCATTCAGTGGTAAAAGGAGATTTTTACCAACAGACTTCAGGACTGTGATTTTAGAACGACTTTAGGCAAAAAGGTCTCCTAACAAAGGCTAACTCTGATCTTTGTGCCGTTAAAACTAGGGACTTGCTGGGATAAAGGAAATAGATGGTGACCTTCATTGCAAACATGCTCAGACATGGTATCTGGTAGCCAGCGGTTGAACTTTATACTTTTTTTCAGTCTTTTTTCAGAGCTCAGCTGTCCCTCTGTGCTGGTGCACCCTCCAAAGCAATTTTATGAGTTGTTGCTTTTGTAAGAGTGTAAGCGCTGGGGAAGACCGTGTGAATACCTGTCCGGTGCTTCCTTAGTGAGAGCTGCTGGGGATTCCTTTATATTGGATTTGCAACTAGAAGGTTGTTATTTTTCGTTTGTTCTTTTTTTCAAATTAAGCTGCAGTAGCATTTCACATATCTAGTGTTTTTGTGGTCCTTCAGAGCTTACTGCAGCTGGAGGAATGGCTAAATGATGAGCCAGCCCCCCTGTTGTCAAACCGCAGCACAGATTTCCAAAGTGAGACTGGTGCTGCTTTCTTTCCTGTCTCCATCGATTTGTGAATCCATACTTGTCAGAAAGTGTGATTTTGTTCTTGTTTCTCACACTTCCCCTGAGCTAACTGTGACTGTTATTGTGTTTTAGATTTGGTTTCGGGTTCCAGCTGAGACTTTATGCCTTTGATATAGAGTGTGAATTAAAAATATATATAAAAAAAAGAAACAAAGAAAGAGAAAAGATAGTAGTAGGAGGAGGAAAAAGAATGGAATTATTTCTATGGACCTTTTGGTTTGATTTGAGGTGGTTTTCCAACCTGATCTACAGATCTTGCCTTTTCTTCTTAGATTTTTTAACCCCACAGTAACCACTGCAATTGTGCAACTTAGTTCTTGAGCATGGACTGAAAGGTGAAGGTATTGGAGAATTCACCTGTTCTATGACTGAGCCCACCTAGCAGCTTCTCTCTCTATTTTCTTGGCTGTCTCCTCCTCCTCTTTGCTTTGTGCCAGTACTTGTGATCATGGAACAGTTTGTTCATCTGATTAAACTCACTAACCTGGCAGAAAAGCAACCTGGGAGAAAAATGAATGTTGTTTTTTTTTTTTTTTGCTGAGTTATTGATTTGAATTGTTTCAGCCAACATAGATGGAAATGAAATACAGAGGTCTGGGTATGACTTCCAGCTATGGAAACCTGTTGCCCCATCTCAGCTGCTCATTGAACTGCATGCTGGGGCATACCCTTGGTTCACCACACCATAATACCTGTTATCACTTACAGGAAGTGAAGAGGGAGGAGGGGGAGGTGGATGAAACCTGGAATTGCTTCCAGCAGATTTCCTCTACTTGATGCCTCCATTCATCAACAAATACAAAGAACTTTGCAGAAAAAGATCAGCTGATGCAAGTGCAGGGTGTGAAGTCTCCCTCAGACATGAAACTGGAAGGAGAACAGAGTTTCTACATTTGGGCTGGTGAGCTGTGATGGGGAAATTGTGAGTTTATATAGAATAGGGGATAATCACACACAGGAATTTAGGAAAACCTTAAGGTTTATCTTCATTATCAGTGAACAAATTATTTTATATAAAGCCTTATACCCAGAAGTCCCAGGCTCAATTCAGATTTCTAAGTATGCTTGAGATATAGAAAAGCCAGAAATTCTGGTTCCTTGAACAGGGACAGTATCCTCACTATTCTAGTTTCCCTAAGTCTAAAATGGAAATATATCTTTTTAGAGATAGCATGCTGATAATTTGTTTCATATCACACTCTAAAGATGAAATATTATTATGAATCCATGCCTTCTTGCAGCAAGTGTGTGATGATAAAGAACCACTGTACCTTTAAAGCAAAACCAAAATGTGGCAGTTGCTGCTTTGGCATCAATGAGTTAACCTGGATTTCTGCATCCCAAACTATCCAGATAGATAAAGGAAATCATAATAAATTGTTCACATTACATTTCTCTGGGGCTTCTTCTTACAGAGCTCCTTTGAAAGGTTAATTGTCAAACTTTAGTTTGGGACTATATAATGTAACGCCCAGCTCCACAACTTCGCTTAAGTACTAGCATAAATGTGGTGGGTGATAAAAAGAACTGGTTTTTGTATTATTTTGAAAGGTCAAGCTCATATAATTATTCATGACTGAGTAAATAGTTCTTTATTCCAGGGGACCAACAACATTATAAATACACTGTTTAAAGTTTCTGGATCCCATTTGACACCCATTAACATTAATGAAAAGGTGTCTGTTGACATCTATTGTCTTTGGATCTGATTCTTTACACAAGATGGCAGCAATTTACCTTTCCTTGGTCATTTGGGGCATTATTTTCAAAACTGCCTCAAAGGATACTCTGTAGTCAAACGTGTCCCCTTTTTCCTCCCCTCCGCCAGTGCTTCTAATCTTATCAACCCGTTTGGCAGCTTTTCACATAATCCCATACCTTCCTTTCTTTCTGTCATACATCCCCCACATGATTCAATCTCTCCAACTTAATCCTAAAGGCCTTATGTCCACAGTTGAGCCATTCTTACAAGCCTGTGCACTTTTGTTTTTTAGTGTGAAATGTCCAACCACCATTGGTATGAAATACACGAGAAGCAAAAAGTATTCTTGGTTTTTCCAGGGAAGTGATGGAAGACTTGTGTGGATCACTTTGTTGCTCCACTTGTCCCTTCTGTCATTCCTTTGTGCTGGGAGTTGGACAAACTTGCATGGTCCCTTGCTTGGGGACCTTGCTTAAATGTATACATGCATGCTGCGTGTGTGTATGTATATATATGTATATGCATGTGTATACACACACACACACACACATGCACACATATATATACACATATACACTAATATACGTATATACATGTATATACACATACTTATATATACACACATATATATACACACGTATGTATGTATTCACATATGCACATGTGTGAATATATATACACACATATATGCACATATATGCATGTAGATATACATACATATGTATTACATTTATACATACCTACACATTATTTATTTAGATCCTACCTGTATAAATATGCATGTATATTTGTATATGTGTATATACGTGTGTGTGTGTGTGTGTGTGTGTGTGCGCGCACATACTATGCACATCTAGTGAAGCCACGGTAAAGAGATTTCTAAGCCAAGCAAATAGTAAATGAAGATGATGTTAGTTTTGGACAGTGCTTTCCTGGCAGGAAAAGTCCTGTATATCATCCTGTCACTGGACTGTGGTCTGGAGTTGGCAGCATCTCTGAAGAAGTCTGCTGCAGAATATTGGCTCCTGGAGATAAAAGTTGAGTGGCTATTTCTGTAAAGGAATTTTGTCTCTCTGAGCACAGATTCAGGACACAGCTGCATTTAAGTGAACTTTGTTATAGCATTTCTTAGATCATACCAGAGAGACTTATGGCCTTCATAAAGTCAAGAAGGACAAACATAGCTGCTTTAAAAGCTTTTAGGAACTGATCATTTTTCATGCCCACTTGTCTGTGGCAGTTATAGTAAATTCACTGTTCTCTGCATGGCTCCAAGATAAACTTTCCCTCATTACAGAACCACAACAAAAAATACTGTAGTAATATATGATTCTGGCTTCAAATGTAGCTGTACTGCTGTGGTTCATTTCTAATTAATCTAGTATCATTAGCCGCACACAGGTGGTTCTTCTCCCTTTAAAAGGTGACATCTGGAAGTCCATAGAAAGGGCGGTTGGTTTTAATTTACAGCTATTTTAGATCCAGATGTCCCTCGAAGCGTTATTTTTGCTACAGGAGTAAGCAGTGCTTTTGTCATAACTTGGAATCCTTTTTGCTCTCCTACATGCACCTACTAAGGAACAGGTCCTTGCCAAAGACCTTGCAATCTCAAACAGTATATGATTATTATTGTTCTTTTAATCATTATTATTAATATATTAAGTAGCACAGTGGTCCCCAACCTTTGGAGTTATTAGGTCAGAAGTGAATTGACAAATGGAAAACCCTACCGCTGTACACACAGTAATCCTAAGAATAGAGCTGGACCCTATTGTACTACATGCTATACAAACAGAAATAATGCTCTTCTGACACCAGATATAGCTTATTATTTAAATGTAAGACAAAATAAAATAGGTGCAGACTCCAGGGGGACAAAGGTAGGCTCATGGTAAACGCTTTTGAAAATTCAACCCTCAGGGACAGCAGAATGCAGCTTTATCTCAATTTACAATAACTAACACTTTGCTAGAAGAGCCCATTAGGTAGAAATAAACAGTCAGCTGAGCTGTCCTTGGCTTTACTATTCTCTTCTTTTCTAATAATTTCCAAAAACAGTATTTGTTTTCCTTTTTTATGAATGGCTAAGGAGAGTTTGCCAGGAGAAAGCACAAGCTTAACCATACAATAATTCCAGGATGTTTGCTTTGACACGATTTGACATTTCAGTCTGTGTGTAACAGTGGGGGATATTTGTTTCCTACGTGGCATTTCTAAGGAGTTCTGGCATAGAGTCTATGAGCCATTGTGTGCCCACATTTCCAAAAATGGCTCAGTTTCATAACTGGTACCTCACCATCCAGTTTGGGAGTGGGAAACAGGCAGAATATCCTCTTGCGGGAATTTCCACAGATCTTGGTCCATATTTCTTTGTTACCCAAAAGCATGATTGAAAATCTTTCTGGAATAGAATACTGTAGAATGCTTACAAAAACAAATTGGCAAAGGAACAGAACTACAGAAAGCAAGTCATTTTCTGTTAATTTTAATAGAAGTTATTCTTAAGTTCTATATAACCAAGACATATTAATATTAGAAGATAGTACAGTCTGTTAAGAGAGAGAAAGAAAAGGAGAGAAAAGTGAAGAGAGTTTCATCTATTAAGAAAAAAGTAGCTCCAGCTCACAGAATGACCAGAGAAAAAACAAATCTCTTGAGACCTGATATAGCCTAATAAGAAGTTTTGAGATGCATTCTCAAATGTCAGCGTAAGAATATAGTTTCTGTGCCTGCAGGGCAGGGTGCACCCCTGAGGTTTCCGGCTGTGTGAGCAGGTCATTGTCTTTTGACATAAACCTGGGGCCATGGGCAGAGAGGCAGCCACAGCGTGCACCAGCGGTGTGTGCCTGTCCTGTACCTGAGCCTTTTCTGCAAGCTCAGTGTCACTGACTTGGTCTATATATTCCACTTACAGCTTTGCTGGGAAGAAGAAAACCTCTTTTTTGTACAAACTGTGGATAGGACACATGTTCTGTAATTCGGTAATGATGATTCACAATGTGGTATCAAAATATTAATGTTCTTTAGGACATCTGGAAAACACAGACCTGAAAATTAAGATGAGATTAATGTCCCTTCTGACATTTTTATCCTCTTCATGCCCCATCATCATGCCCGCTGTACCATGAGATCAACAGGATGAGGTATTTTTGCAACCTGCTCGCTGGCAGAAAGTAATATTCAGGCTGAGGTAAGAAGCTAAGAACAACTGACCTGTAAGATTAAGGTAACACATTAGATGTCCAATGGGGCATCTTTGTCCTAAATAAGCAATGCGTGACTCCATGATGCATACATGTGTTGAATTCTCCTCAGCTGAATTATAACTCATATAAAATTACCAACATACGTAAGAACTACTACCGTGTTGCTGAACGTTCACAGTTCAAATGATAATGAATAACATTGACCAACAAAGAGGGCTGGGAAGGGAAGAGAAAAGAAAGTGAGTAAATAAAAGTTTATGCATATATACACGTATTTATACATATATATTTATACACACATAGATATGCCAAAAAGAAATATAGACATATATATGAGTGTGTGTGTGTCTATGTGTGTGTGTCTGTATACATATATACATATACATTAAAAACAGCTGCAAAAAAGAAATAATCCATTGCCTGCATTCCTCTATAGCTAGCTCAAGAAGTGGTAGGCTCAACGTGTAGCTACATAGATTAGACATTAGGAAAAATTCTAGCAATTAGGCTCATGAATCATATAGAACAGAGACTAGTTTACATTGCTGAAAATCTGTATGAACACACTCGACAAACATCTGCTAGTTACTATGTAGTTATATTTGAGCCTTAAGACTAGACTACTTTTCAGTACCCTGCCAGCGCTATGATTTTGTACTCTTCTAGGCTTTTAAACCTCTTAGAAACATCATTAATGCATTTAACCAAACTGTTGCAGCAATGAAAGGAAAAGTTCCTTCTTTGGATTTGTGTGTCATATAAAAAATGGCTACCTAATGAAAAATATGCTCTTTGTTTTTCTGACACATTACAGGATGTGTCTGGATGATATAACAGAATACTGAAGCTTAAGAGAGAGTATGTTAGAGAGATGAAATAAATTTTGTAAGTTGCCAGCATGATTCTTCTGAGACAGGAGAAAATAAAAAAATTTTTAAAAAGCCAAATAACCAAGTGTGTTTGTGCTAGTAATTAATGTTTCACAGAATATGAGTTTTGCTATGGCAATGGGAAACAATTAAGAAATTTCCCTCTTCCCAACAGTTACTGCATGTTTATTGTCCAAAATTTCTGAGTTATGAAAGCATTTAGAAGGTAAGTAATACATCTCCTTTATGGCCGTCTCTGAACTTCATGCAAAAATATTGCAGGGCTTTCAGGATCGGATAAAAAAGAAGCTGTTTGGAAAGGGCACCACTAAATAAATGCATTCTAAAATAAATGTTGAGTAATTCAATCATCAGAATGCATGAACAGAGCGAGTTCTGAAGTGAAACACAGTGACCAAAGAAATTAGCGGAACCAAGTTGCTAAGCAGAGATAAATAGGGGTCTAATTGGTTTTATACATCTCAATTGAGGTACTTATTCATGTGCAAAAACCTCACAACATTAAAAATAATTTGATTTAGAAATTGTTTTCATGGAAAGCATTTGGTATGAAGCTCCTGTATCGATGTAATATAGTGACAGCAGAGGAGAAGATATTTCCAATTAAACACTTGAAAGCTCCATATCCATAAATTAATCGGTAGGCAATAGAGTTCATATGAACTATGGCTCAGAATGGGAAAATGTGTTCTCCTTAGAAAAGTCAGGCAATCAAATGCTATAATCTGCAACTTTAGATAGGTCAGTAGTTATCTTTGCAGCTGAATGGAAACTGTGTTCTTTAATATATTTAGTTGCTGTCTTCCACTAGGGGATATCAAAGCAACTCCAACATTCGGATGCCCGGGTAACTCAGGGAAGCAATAGAAGTATGTATATCCCTTGTTAACATGGTCTTAAGTATTATTTTTGTATTAGTCAAAATCAGTCTGGGATACCAGTACCCAGAGCTCCTCAACTCCCAGATAAGAGTAAATTAGCTAGTAACTAGGCTATCCAATATCATGCCCTAGTTTTGCTGCTGTTTCCTTCTTATCCAGTTCTTTGCTGCCCACTGAGACAAGGGGGGTGGGAACAACCTATTGAAATAGCTGACAGATTCCCGCTGGTGAAGGATGGCAACTTTAAACCTATTTACCTAAGTTGGTATTAAATCTGGATGTCTTATTGGATGAGGTCTCTAATAGCTAGAGGTTGACACCAAGGGCAGTAGTTCCCAACTTTTTCTCAACCTTGTTGGCCCCTTCTCCTTTCCTCTGTGTATGTCATGCTGCTATCACCTCACTGGCTGGGACTTCAGCCCCTAAATCCCCCTGGTTGCTGTTACGTTCTCTTTGACACCCACTGGTTTTGGCATCACCAACAGGGAACTCATTGCACTTTGTCCAGAAAAGCTTAGCAGCTGAGACAGCAATTTCAGAGCAGTGAAAAGCAATGGTGTTGACCCCGCCAGTCAGGAACCTGTGATCTTGACTGTCGATCCTGCCTGGATTCATGTGGGCCACCCCACTTTTCTGGTTGGGACTGTTAGGGGCACATCCAAAAGACAAACCCCAGGCACTAAGAGTTTACAGCAGGTTTCCTAGTGAGTCCAGGCTCCACCTAGGAAAGGATTTGGAGCTCTACATTTTTTATCTGGCTGCTTTTATTCCATGTAAGCAGTTCTGTGGGTGCAAAAGTCTTGTATTTAACATGGCTTTGAGAACAAATACACTTAACAAGTAAGTAAAAGTTTAGCTACAATACTAAAAAGACAACCATGGTTAAAGCAATAGTTCAGTAATGCATCTGATGAACTGGTCTCAAATGAAGTCAAGCATTGTCACTCTAGTTTATTTCTTATAAGGAAGGAAGGAACAGACGGGCACTGCTCTTTGCTAGAATGAAATGTGCATTATTCAATGAAAAAAATAGAGGCTTCTGGTTGAAAAACATGTTTTTGAAAGAGTGAGAGATAGCATATAAATACTGAAAAGCTACATTAATTTTGTGTTTTGAAATACTAAATATTTATCAAAATTGTGTTTTAGTAAATGGAAAGCTGCAGTAGTTCAGATAAAAATTTTATTAAAAATATACAGGCTTTCTTAATGGAAAGTAAATCCATTTCAAGCCTTCTAATAAGTTATGAAACATGTACTTTTTTTTTTTCCAAAAAACACAAGTTTCATGTTTTAACCAACATAATGGTCTTCTACTGTTCTGCACATACTTGTAACAATTATTTCTTCTACTTCATTTTCATCAGCCTTAGTGCCCTAAGGTCCCCTCAGCAGGGAAAAAAAAAAACTTTGTGAAACATATCTCTGGCAGATTTCTGTAATGAATGCTGAGTGACAACTACTCTGGAGAATGAGGGTTTTCTCATTCTTAAATAAGAGCCAAGATCACCAAATTGCTAGTTTTCCTAAAGAGGGTTGTCATTTAGTACTCAGCCTTGACATAAAAGATACCACCCTGAAAGGCTTGTGATTGAGGTGAGGAGATGGGCTGATTCACAACACCTCTGTTCAGGGCTTCAGATTGTGCACAGCAGAGATCTCACCCCTGAATGGAGAGAATGAGGACTTTGACGAGCTGCAAAGGCTCCTCGTTCACCTGTGCCCCTACCAGTAAGAAGGGGCTCACCAGCTGGAGATGGCATTTAAACACAATTTCACTCTGCATGCTGTGGGTTCAGTTTGGTGGATTGCAGACTAACTGTGCAATGCCCTGGCTTTGTAACCTGCTACTGAACTGAACCCAATGGTCTTTGACCTGGAGACAACCTGGGGTGTGCATGGACATCCTCTGGGAGAAAGAGGAAGGGCAGTGCAAGCCATCTCTGCACCTGAAAGTCAAGATGCCTGAATTTCAACACACACTTTCTATGGGTTGTCTTTGACAAGTCACTTGTATTCCCCTGAATTTCTGGGCTTCAGAAAAAGTGAAGGAGCATTCAGCAGAAAACCTGCTAATTTGACCACAGAAAGGAATAACACAATACCCTAAATGCTTAACATGGTCCACCTTTGAGTTCAGCAACATGGGACTGTGACTCCCCCTTTGGGAATCTATTTACCTGACCTTTACCTGAATTTTCACACTACAGGCAATTTTTCCACTCACATTTCACACAGGAGGTTTATTTTCCTGTGACTCAGAAGTAGATGTGTCATCTTATTTGCTTTTAAAACTGGAGGAGCTCTGTAATAGAAACACTATTTTGTAACATGCACTAAAAGACCTCAGTCAGATTGTTGCTCATTACCAATGTATGTCAGACTTTGAGTTTTATGCTCTTCTTTCCCCCCACCCCTTTTCTACCAGAAACATACACAACATACACTTGCCAGAAAAATGAAATTTTCTGAAGAGAACACCCCACCCCACCGTTTTTTTTTTTGCTTAGTTTGGCAGTTATAGAGGATATATTTTCTTTGTGGTCGTGTTGAATTTTGATGTTTTGGTTTCGTGCTTCGAGTCAACAGGTTTAATTTTGGATGCATTCAGCATGATCTGAGCTACTCTGACCTGCAAGAATGCTGTAGGGGATCTGGAGTTAATAACATAATGTTTACTGGAATTAAACACCAGGTAAAGAATTACTCAACTAAATATGAGTGCTGTAGACCTGGTGAATTGAACTGGACACATGCTTTTTAAAATTCTCTTAAAATATAAAATGTTGTCAACAGTATGTGTGTATAAATATATGTATAAATATGTGTGTGTGTGTGTTTGTATATGTGTGACATTACGAACTCTGAAGCTGGCTAAAAAAATTCAGATACAATCTTCAGAAAATGCCCTGCTTTAAAAATTGTCAAGGTACTGAAATAAGAGAAAGGCAACTACTTATAAAACAGAATGCATGCCAAACCTATTGACTTTGGAATATCTCATGTCGAATAATTTATAATCATTCTTTAGAGTATATGTTAATTTTTTGACAAGAAATAAAGCCCAGTTTCTAAAGGTATTTTGCTCTCTAATTCCCAGTGAAATCAATGAGGATTAGAAGCCTGAACTGGCATTAGACTTTTAAATAATTTTGAGAATCTGGATGTATTCTGTTAACCACAAAGGCATTTATAGCAATTAAGAAAAATAACATTCAAATTCTAATAGAGACAAGGTAATTTTCATTGCTAACTGAAAGTTAACCTTGGCAATACAGTGAGAGCAGTAAATCTGATCTGATGTACCCCAAATCTGAAAGTATTCAGCTGGGATTGAAATTGTTGCATACAAGAGGCAATAGGACTGAGCTATGGTCAACACCCTAATAAAGGTCAGTGGTTAAAATATGAAGAAACCTTTCAGTATCTGTCTACTGGCACCTGCGGGACCCAGTAAATGTCATTGAATGCTGTCCAGACACAGATCTTAGTCTCATGTCTCATCCATGCAGATGACTAGATCAGGTCACTAGTCCTGCTCCCATTATAGGTCACCTATTTGTCCCGTCTTCCTGTATTTTCATTTGGATACTTCACTCTTTGTTGTTGTTTTCTTGCTCCTTCAAATATTTGCAATGATGTGCTATATAGACTAATTGCTCTCTTCTACCTCAGAGGCGGCTGCGTTCATCTCAGTGGTGGATGAAATGACCCCCAGGTATTGGTTGTGTTTATAACACACATGAGCGCCTGGGATGAAGGCGATGGGTACGTCGTACAGCAAAGCTGGTATCCTCCCCCTGCACTTTTAATGAACGTGGCTGAGTTATGTTAGCTGGTGTAAGTATACATATACACACATAGGTATATTTATTTGCACAGTTTTTAAAAGTACTGCGTTCTTACAAGGCCATTGCAATTTTTTCCATTTTCACTAACTTGGTACAGTTCAGCAGTCCCATGTACGCACTTCCACAATCACTTTGCTTTTTTTATCCAGCAACTGGCTTTTTAATTAGCTGCTGCTAATTAGAAAAATAACAAATATCCAGACTGTTTTGAAAACTGGTGATAGTCTATGTATTAAATGAATACGGCCAAATAAAAGTTAAGCTCATTAAGGCTTATGGGGGTTAATGAGCAGGAACATCAGTCTAGCATTGCTGAGAAATGTAAAGGGGGACTTTGTTGCCTAACACAGGGGCTGGGCCTGGCAAGATATAAAATGTGTGTGGGGACATGAACAAAGCATCACATGCTGGGGCAAGAATTTACAGCCATCAGCTATTCCACAGTTGCTTTTATGGAATGGCTAGCATGCTATGTAAACATAAGGTAGGATTTCCTTTGATAAAGGATTGGTGAACTATGTTAAAACTGTATGGTGCAGTGGCTGAGAGCTCCGAAACACCCTGGAGAGAAAGCCCTAGCGTGAGGGCCAAGCATGCCCAACCCACAGTGTGGCTAGTCATAACCCCTTGTGCTCTGGCTCACCTGGCCTGTTGTAAATGTCAGGGGACTGATGCCAAGCGGCCCAAGAAGCCAAGGCTTTTGGGGAGAGCTCAGTGTTGTATGCAGCAAGGAGTTACTGCAATATGCAGAATACTGCTGCTGCTTTAAAGATGGTATAGATGCATCATGCATGAGACATGGCCATGACTGGGCCATCAATATGGGTGCAGAATGTATAGACCAGAAAACAAGTAATGTTTAACTCCTGAACCCATGCTCCATGCCATGGTATGATATAGCATATCCAAAGAGTTCTGTGAATGCCCAAAGTGTCAACTGCTTCTGCATGCTGGCCTTAAATCGCTGACTTCTGCTCTTCCATATTGGCTGAGATGTCATATTATCTCGCCCATAAAGGATCGGTGCTAGGGACCCCCATAGTGTCTAGTGTGCCTCCTCACCCTGAGAAGAACCACAATTCATCCTGGCAGACATATTCCAACTAGGAAACATGATCTTTTAAGACAAATAAGAGCTTGAATGCACAAACTGCAGCAAGGCAGCAATATTTCCAGGTCAAGTTATTTCAGTTTATGAATGTATTTCATCTGAAGATAGATATTTTCCAAAGGATGATAAAAAGAAAAAAAAGGAGGGGGAGAGGCAAGGAAGAAAACTTGCCTTATTGTTTCAGACAGGCTCTACTAGACCTAATAGCCCATGAATTAGGAAAATTTTCATAAATTGGGTTCAGCCATACAAATGCTGGGCCTGAAGTATCCTAGGGAATTTGTGTTCTGCAGTGAGGTAGCTAGTATTTTTGTAAGCCAGCATAAGAAGTTTGCATTGGCAGGAGATAGGTAATAAATGTCATTCCAATTCTCCTAAATTTGGTGATAAAGGGAAATATGAGGGTGGCTGGGGATGAGACAAACAAATCTGGGTAGAGATATAGGTGAAAATGGCAAGTAGGAATGAGTAAAATAAAGCCAAACCAGGCCTAACAATATCAAAGATGCAAACTTGTTAAGTAGTGGGCGTAATTAGAAATGACTGCAGCCATCATGTACAAAGTGTTCAGTGTTAAATTAGGCCTTTGTAGAAGGCATCCGATGCTGGCATCCTCTGTGAGTGTATTTAAGAACCAACGTGAGAATGAGTCTGGCTGGTTTTAGACAGAAGGGACAAGCTTGCTTGAAAACCTTTGCATAAAAGAAGTAAACTACCTGTATTGAAGACAGACTCCCCCATCTCAGAGGAATCAGGAGACATTTACCTCAGGTGTTGATCATTCTGTAAGCGTATCTGACCACTTCCTGGTACAATTTCTGCTAGGGATTCTGTGTATTGATTATTCTAGCTGACACTTGCCCTCCTGATCAGCTGAGAAAGTATATGAGTCACTGATGACTTGCAAAGTTCCTGGCTTATTCCTGGTATTTTTAGGTAAGCTGAAGTATGAGGTCTCAGGCTGAATAATTTCTTTCTGGCTGTCTTGGGATTCAGGATCAGAAACTTCCCTATTGCACTGGCTATTTTAATCTTATCTGGCCTTCGGTGCATGGATGTGCTGGTGCCATTCTACACTGGTCATAACAATATCTGTGTACTACATTTCCATGGGGAGGAACAATAATAATAATAATAATAATAATAATAATAAAAGTATACACTGAGTTATCAGTGGAATGATTGCATTTGAAATTTCTCTTTCCATCTTTTAATGCCCTGGATTTGGGGATTAGCCAGTAAACTGGAGAAGCAAATTTACCTTCATCTCTCTCTGTTATACGCATCTCAATAACCTCCAATACGAAGGGGAAGTGCAACTGAACAAAGATGTAGATTTTTCAATATTAAAAGGTCATTTTCATTAGTGCTAATGTATGGGGAAAAAATGAGATGCTCTGACAAATGATTTTGTTTGGGGTCTAGGGAATAGAGGGCAGGCAGTTTGAGTCATACAACAATATTCCGGGAGTTCCTTTGGAATAGTAGTTTATTGTATTGAATTGCAATGTAAGATTAGGACCTCTATACTTGGCACTGTCTCTGCACAATGTAAAACAGATCTTCTGCCCCAAAAAGCATAACTAGATAGGACAGCCAGTGAACACTATAAAGGCCAGACCAAAAGCCAGAAAGTCTAATTTGTTTGCAGTAAGATGCAACACCTCTGATAAGACTGGGCAATGATCCAGCCTATCTTGAATCCTAAAGTGGAAAGTTAGTTGCAGGCCAGCCCTCCTTTTTACTACAGAGCTCTTGGTTAAAAAAAAGCATTATCATTAATTTTAAGGGGAAAGAGTTAAAAGGCCACATCAGTAGATTTTTTTCTTACCACTAGCTGAAATTTCTTACAATTGACAAACCAAATGGGAGCTTTGCTTTAGGCATGGTGCTGTAGAAGTCTATTGCAGATCCTTTTGCAGTGACTCACGCTTAAGTTTATCCCCTTCCTGGGGAGATTGGTTCCTGCATCTTGTCATTCAGGACATTTTTTTCCCACATGGTAATTTATTCTTTTCATTCATAGGGAATGACATCATTTTGTTATAGGTCAGGACCATTACTGGTACAAAATTATGTTTTGAGATCCCTACAGACCATTTCACAGATATTTGACTTCTTGAGTGGGGAAGATTTATACAGAAATCCCACCAAATTTTGGAGCTTGTAACAAATAACCCAGTGACAGTCACTACCAAAGTTAAAGTTTATTCCAAGTTCCTATTTCTTTAACATGATTTGAAAATCATCCCATCCCTTTGATAAGAATTTGGCTTGCTGTGTGAGAGTATACAAAGATGTGCTTCAAACCATGTTCCACAGACAATGCCTGCAGATATTTTGACTGCTGGGCAGGGGGTTATGCTTTTCTGTTTTAAAGTACTTTCCAGGTCTGTTATTACTGAGGGGAGATGAAAATATGTAATGGTCGCAATTCTCTGAGGAAACCAACCTTCTTATCAATGCATGGGAAGTGTGGGTGTATGAATCACATATCAAATGTTGCCCACCCACTAAGGGACATCGTGAGCAGGTAATGATGGGCAACATCTCTAACATGTTCTGCATAAATCACTAATATCATGTAAAATGATTTCTCTTCGGACAGGAAGCAGTCAGTCTTTGGAAATAAGGAACGCATTATCATAATGACTCCTGAGAACCTGCCAGGGAGGCTCTGAACACTTTAGTAGAAGTCCTGAGCTACTTCAGAGTCCCCAGGTGAGAGAGCTGGGATGATATCTTCAAAGAACTTTTTCAGAATTGAAAATATCCAAAGGTACCTTTAAAATATCTTTAAGAAATTCCATTCCTAGTAAGTACTTGTCTTTTTGTTTTAGCTACCTAAAATCTTAGCAAATTTGCTTGAAATTCAACAAAGTTTTGATAGAAAAGAAAAATAAAGGTTTTATTTCAAGACTGACTTAAAAAAGGGGTGAGGGCGGGAGCTTGTTAAGAAAGGAAAGGGAAAAAAATCAAAAGGAAGAGTTTTGAGTAAAACTGAACAAAAAATATATTTTTTTTTAATTTGTGTTGCTGACTAAAATGATAGAGAATGTCAGATTCAACCAAAAAAAGTGTTTTACTGCACTGTTTGTGTTCAGAAAAATCCAGCATTTACACAGCTTTTGTAGGAAACAATCTTGTAGGGTCTGGTGGTTCAGCTATATGATCTAGGAGGTCTTGATTCATTGAATATCTTAGTAGCATTTCAAGACTTTTGCTTACTTTGGTGAAGAAATCTAAGCAAGCAGTTTCACAAGCAGAAGAACAAAGGCAGTCCAGTTTCCTATGTTTGGATGTTTTGACTGAATTCTCTGGTGTCTAGCGAAAATCTGATTGAAGCTTTTTCTGGAGATGGTTCTAGCAGCAGCCTTTCCTCAGGGAAAAGGAGACGGAGCAAGGAAGGCAACTAAAATCTCTCTCTTCCTGTCTTGTACCTGACTGCATATTTTCCTGAAACTTTTAGGAATGCAAAACTGTTAAAAACTCATCTTGATTGCCAAATGCTACTGATACTATCCAGTGACTTCGGAAGCTGGGGATGGAGTGGGAAAGACAAAGTGACAGGCACACAGTCTGAACTTTACATATGTCTGATTTCTTTAGGAAACAAGATTAAAATTAATGCAGATGAAATGCTTTTCCTATATGCACTCTCTGTACTAAAATAGCATTAGAACAATGCATCACTTCTCTCCCGCTTCCTATTCTCCTGTTTTGAATAGGGTTGTCCATAACTAGAGAACTCTCACACTTTTGCCCCCACCGGCCTATTAGAATTTTAGGATTTACTACAAAATAAGGGATATTTGTACACACATAACTAGTTCCCAGATAAAATACCAGTAGATGGCGCTTAAGAATATGCAACACTGATTTTTGTAGCAAAATAGCTCCTGTTCTTGTTGTGCGCTGCGATGGTATTTTGTCAGTAGATCGCCTCCTAAAACTCGCTCCTGTTTTAAGTTGAAGGTCCCTTGCACAGAGGCGGGCGAACGCACAGCTGTCCTGTCTGGGGAGCCTGCTTTCACTTGCATGCCGTCTGCCTTCTCCTGCGTCGCGAGATGGGCAGGCACGCGCGCAGCAGGCAAGTGCGCAGCGCGCGGCCCGTGTGCGTCCGCTGGAGCCCGCGGCCCCGGCAGCCCAGCCCAGCCCAGCGGCGCCGCGACGCTGCCAGTCCCGGCTTTGCCGCGTTGTGTCCTTCCCGCGACGCAGCAGAAAGCAGTAGGTCTCCCCTCAGCTGGAGGAAAGATCCTTTTTTCCTTTCACCAGTGGGCCAAGGAAAACTGCTGAGACAGTAGCTGCCTTAAAGCAAAACCGCTGCAACGGGATGACCCCCCCCCCCGTAATTTCTTATAACAGAGACAAAGGCACGAGCTGTTTCCCTAATACACTCTGGAAAGATTTGACTCTTCATCATTCCCTTCCCAAGGCACAGATGCTTTTATGACTCTTGAAAGACTGGCAATGTTTGTCTTTGGGACTCAGAAACCTTCAGGGAAGATTCACCCGGTTTGCAGGACCTCACCTGAACCTTCCCCTCATCGCACTGGTGTTTCCTCCCCTTCCAGTTAGGCCACACCATCAGCCGCTGCAGGCAAATGCTGCCCAGAAAAGGCAACACGGGCAGGAGATGGTCTTCAAAGAACAGCAGCTACGAAAGAGCATTGAACTAGGACTATCGGCGTTGGTGGGAATCAATGCCGCGGCAGCCCTACCTCCCCTGCGTGCGTCACGCTGCTGTTCGAAGAGCTCGCAGGGGTCCGGCAGCAATACGGCTTGGGCGACGCGCTGAGGCTGCTGGGTGGCTCCTGCCGCAGGCAGCCACGATGCTCCCGCTAACTAACTGCGCCTTTTCAAGGCTTGGGTGGCAAAAAGACTGCAGCCCCCGTTGACCTAGTCCTCCTAATTTCTTCAAAGCCCTCCCACAGGTACAGTAAAGCCAAAGGGCTTTTTAGTTAGTTTACTTATATTTTTTTGCTCCGTTTCTGCACTGCAGGGTACCAAGCAGTCATTTAGACGTGGCTTTATAGCAGTGATTCTAGCTAGCTGTGTGCTGGAAGAAGCGATTCTGATTTGGGGCTCCTGGAGCCACTGGCCTGGTTTTGCTGCAAACCTACCGGAAGGCCTTACTGAAGCAGCTCAGATTCCCCGTGCACGAGCTGAGGGTGATGCTACCAACAATACGTCGCAGCAGCTTTTAGAGATAATCGGAAAGAAAAAAAAGGCGCGTGAGAGGGATTCCAGGAAAATATTTACTTTACTTTAAAGTTTAATCATCTACTTTATTGTCTGAAATGCCATTCTTCCCATCATTTTCTAACCAGTTCCACTGTTGCCTTAAATTTCTAGTGCCTGTGAAGAATTTTGCAAAATTCCTTTGGGACCTGCTGTGTAAAGACTGACTCCAGACGCCAGTGAAGTCAGGGAGGGACTTTCATGCTCCAGTAGCAGATCAGGCTCCCCGTAAAAGAGCATTTTGAAACTAAGTATTATGAAAGCAACTACTGGATTGAAAAGGGGTGGTGGGGTGTCAGTAAAAAGAAGAGCTTGTTTATATCAAGAAAATGTTTTCTAAAGGCTTTCTAAGTAAAGATGGAAGAAGAAAGAGAAAAACAACAACAACAACAACAACAACAACAAAACCCAGAAGGCTAATAAGCTAAATGTTTCATAACCTATTATTCCTTTATATGGCAAAGGCTGGGCAGGAGATACATATTGTGATCAAAAAACAAAAAAGAGACAAATATCAGTATGTTTATGTATATGTTTATGTGTGTGGAATTTATGCAATTTTCCATAGATGTGGCCCGTTTCCATAGATATTTCCATTTTCCTAACAACTTTACCACAAGAGACATCAGAACTGTAAATGGAGGCAGTTAGCATGCCTTAATATAAGAGCAAAAATCTTCTAGCACTTTTCCATAGTAATGGGTAAAACTACATATTTGTTTGCCACAGAAAACCTGAGATTCCAAAGTATCTTTTTATCCCAAATAAGTATCTGAATAATACTTTTGGTAATTTATCATAAAGAAAATGCACAGGGTTTTTGAGAAGGTCAAACCTTTTTTTGTTTGCTTTCACAGAGTTGCAAACAAGTTCACCTGTACTCTTTTGCCCTGTAATATAATACACCTGAGCACCCTTATTAAAATAACACGTTTCGGGCTGTGTAGAAGATTTTTGAGCAATTTCCTTTTGAAAATATTGACTAAATCTTCACATTCTTGCAAATTGGTTTTATGCAACTAAATCAATTTTTTTTTCAATTAAAACTGCCTCAGAAATTCTTATTATTGCCCAGATTTGCATTTGTTTTCTATAGGCCTTTCCCCTTTAAGCGCTCAGGCCACTTCAGAAACACTAATCCATGAAATCTTGCAGCCAGTCTAGGTGACCCAAATCTGGATTTCCGTTTTGTAGTGCCTTAGAGGATTGGTTCAAAGGCAATTAAATGAGCAAGAATCTTTCCATGAATTGAGCTCACACAGAGACTCTTAGAGGTTAAGGCCACGGTTTTCCGTTCCTTGAAACTGGGGGAACATTCCCACTACCTTCAGCTTGTGTTGGAGCAAGTACTAAATATTTTGCCCGAGTCGCACGGTAAGCCAATTAGTGGAACAGATTTCCGGGGTGATGCTACAGCGTCACCTCTTCCTGAATGCATGTAATTTAAAACCAGAAGAGACATTAAATCATCCAATTTAATCTCCTGCATAGCATAAGTCTTTTAAAATATTTTATAAGATTTAGTTTAGATTTGTAAGGTTTAGATCCTTCTCCTTGCAAGTAGGTGAACAGGGCAGATGGAGAGAGAGTGTGTGTGTGCTTATTTAGGTCTAGTCAACCCTTAAGTGCAGGTTAAACAGTTCAAGGGAAAAAAAAATGAATAAGGACTTCAGAAGTTAGCAAACAGACAGAACTGGACTGATACCAGTGCTGATGTAGGTATCTCTGGAGGATGAGGGCGAGAATATATCAGTGTTACGAGAAGAGACAGTTCTCAGCCTTCAGCGACCACCTGGCTGCCATCAGCAAAACCAGAAGACTAAATCAAATCTGTAAAAGTGCTAATGCTTCAGAAATCAGATCTGTGGGTAATCTAAGAAATCATCTGGGGAAATTCGTGCTGAGACACTGTGGTAATGGTTTGGAAGGTAATGCAGTAACTGTAATCCTGAGGAAGCTGCGTATTGAGAACGAAGGATGCTACATCTGGGATAAACGCCCTAGCTGGATTACCAAATGGCATCACTATCTATTATTTGGAGAAAAATATAAGCAGTTAATTAATGCTTTGGGGAGTTAAGAAAAACAAACAAAAAATAACAGATTTCTCCCAGGCCCCAAGGGATAAGTAAATGCAGGAGGTAAAAAAATCATCTATTATTTCATGTTGTTTTATTTCAGCCAGAACTTAGTCAGAAGGCTGCAAAGCACAACTCAGCTTTAATCAGTGGAAATGTGGGGCTTGATTCCTTTCTGAGTAGCAGAAAATTACATCAGATTTATAATGATATAAAAGCAGAGTTCTCAAGGTGATCTCGTCCTTAACAGTTACTAGTGAGTTTGGCCCACATATAGCATTAGTTAACTGTACTATAAGGACACTATTAGGTGAAGGGTAAGCGGGTAATTCTTTACAGGCATAATCGCCCTGAACTAGGAAGGAATTTATTATGGTGCAATTGGTTTATTCTGAATAGCTTGTTCTGCAGTGCAAACTAGCGGGATGATCTTTTAGTTGGGTGGAGAAAGTTAAGACACCTGACTAGCAGAAGGGGTTTATTTATAGAGATAAAATAAAAATATAAATATATGCTCTCCAGCAAGGCAGTTTTGAAGCACTTCAGTGGATTTAAGCTGTATAAAGTGAAGCTACTGAAAGACGAGCTGGGCTATTTGATGATTCTGGCTAATAATAGGAAAGCCCCTGGAACAATGTAGATGGGAATGTCTGACTGAGAAGATAGTTCTGAGCTGTTGAAGTCTTTGGAAAAAATCCTACTGATTTCTAGCGACCTTTGACTCAGGTACTGAGGAATTGCTTAAAAGCCCCTGCGTAGCAGTGGGGTAGAGTGGGAAGGAAGGCGGGCGCAGTTTTGAACAGAAATGTCAGTGTGTCCTGAAAGCCCTGATGTAAGTCCTTTGGAAAGCAGTCAGCTTTACTGTTTCACCTGAATGTCGGTAACTCCAGCCTGTATATGGTGAACATTAGCTATGAAAAACAGCTGTTCAATTTTTTTTTACTATCCTGATTATTTTTAGTTCAATGCTTCTTTAAATCTGAACTGCTCCTTTATCACTGTACCTCTGAGAAATCTGCCTGCTGGCAGTACTCTCTTGAAATTTGTTTTTTTCCCATAAGGTACAGATGTTTAACAGCAACCCTGTTTTCCTCTTTTCACAGCCTTTGCTGCTAAGAATACAATAGCAAACTTGGCTCAGACTTCATGCTGTTCAAGAAGTCAGGGGGTTATCCAGCACGGCGGCTGGCCAAGGCAGACTGAGGATTTCACTGGAGCGTGTGTGTGTGTGTGTGTGTGTGCAAGCGCATGTGAAAATGTACAGGCTTGATAGAAAATAGGCACTTGCAACACAAAGCTGTGTGTGGTGCAGGAGCTGGTGTTTTTGAAGTAGTGTGCAAAGGTGTGTTACTGATACAGAAGAGTATTTAAGTTCGTAAGGCATATGCTTCTTTTTGTGGAGTGTGGGTGTATGTGTGTGTGCTTGGCTGCGCTTGCTACTGACGTTTTTACGGTGCTTTGAGGTTGCACGAAGCTGATATCTTCACATAGCATTTATCTCACTTTTTTTTTCTTTGGTACAGTCGTGCCCACAGAAATCGAGTTTTGCCCTGATTTGTTGTTACTATTGTAGATTTTGGATTCCTGACTGCATTCCTAGTGCAGCCTGATGCACTGACTGGCTAGTTACGGAATTTCCTACAGGAAGTCAATTTTAAGGAATTTCATGTTTTTCTGTCACATATATGTTAGCCAGCATCCTGACAGGGGTGGTGCTATTAACTTAAATGTTTCCATAAATACAGTTTTTCCTTATTTGGCTTTTGCTCCTTCCACTTTGTGCAAAGCTTGAAATTGCATTGGGATTCAGCTTGAAGAATAAGACATTTAGTTACATTTATGTGTCAACATGTGAGCTCAGGGTGAAATCTGGTTGCCTAAATATCAGCATCTGATTCCATTTTAGACGTTTTTGGATACACTACCTGGTCTCCAGCTACTGTTCCAGAAGACAGGTCGCCCATAAGTCCTCTGTCATGTCTGCCAACCGTATGTGTTTGCCTTGGGTATTGAAAATGGCACTAGACCCTTATTTTAAGGAAGTGAACTGAATCCCTAAATTAGGTGTCTCAGTCAACAAGCTGAATCCCATCCTCGTCAAACAGTCAGGATAGATATTAACCTCACATTCATGTCTTAAACTTGTCAACTAGATAAGGACCTTGTCTAACCTTAGAAAGTCATCTGTTTAAATGTATCCCTTAAACTACGTATTTCCCTGGCTTTTCTTTTTCTTAGTGAGTGAAGGTGCTCTCTCTGTTACCTTCTGAATTGAAGAACTTTCTAGTCCCAGCAGTGTCTTTATAGTTACACCCTATAAATGCTGCAAGCATGTATTTTGACTCCTGGCTATCAGGCATACTGATACTGCTAGTGAGAAGGTAACAGAGAGCATGAGAGAGCACCTGCACTTACTAAATATGTGTATAATAAAGTCTTCTAGCTGTGAAAGCCAATTGTTTTTTGATTATGCATAATGTTGTTGAACCTGCGAAGTTAATGCTGGTAATGATGCTAATGTTTTTGCATATTCAGCGTCAGACTCTTTGGACATGCTGTGCACCCCAAGGCTTAGAGGAGCAAATGACACTCGTACAATCCCTGCCCACCAATGATACCTGAACCGATTAGATTAGTATGGTATGAGAGCTTTAAATTTAAACTCGGAATGTTGCTGGAAGTGGGTCTGATCTAAATCCCTAAGGCTGAACATTTCTCTTTAGTTCTGGTTCTGGAACCCTTTCCCTAGCATCTGTGACATAGTTTTCGTTTATGTTTGGAGTCAAGGGCAATCCTGTTATTTCTTTGCATTTTGGCAGCCTGCAAGCTAGCCATTCATAGACTAGCCTTTCTCTAGAGATTTTTTTCTAATACTAGACTCTAAGAAAGGACCCAATAGACATTTGATAACAGAAGGTCTAGTCTTACGCAAGCTAACATCAACAGGTTTTTGGTACAAGATGGCAAATGTCAATAGATCAGAGAATATCATGGCTATTTGGCCCCAAATGCACAAAGCCTCAAAAATATTCAGTCAATGATCAGTCTTCTAACAATATTTTAGCATCATATGAGAGCCCTGTCAAATCCAATACAAATTTAAATCTAATTAACTCCCTACCAGGATAGCAACCTCTCCCCCCCGTTGGTTAGGTCAGATTAATACATTGATAGACTGGGCCTGGAACATAGTCCTTACTCAGAAAACCCACTTTGAATATGGCTTTAGATCTGGAAACCACTTCCTTGGTATATCCACATAGATCTGTGAATATTGCCCATATTCCGTGCTGAGAAATAGCCTGTTTCTATAGGAGCTCCCCCACTCCCCAAGTCAGCCGTTATTGGGGTGCAACGGCAGCACCCACATAGCTGGGGCTACCCATGGCTGCTCCAAAATCACAGCATGCCTGAACTCGGGGACAGCCAGCTCGCCTCTGGCCTGGCTGCCTTTCAAACACAGCCATCCATGTCTGCCAGGGACTGTCCTACCACCGGACACACTGGCTCTGATGGCAGCAGGAACATGCTTTGTAGATCATACTTGACACATTTTCTGAGAGCTGCTGCTGCTGCTTTTCTTTGAAGAGCATTTCCACAGTCTTTCTCATGGAGCTGCTCAATTAATGAGAAAGATTCACAAAGCACTAAAAAAACCTTATCATAGACAGTTTTGCAATGAATTTGCAGTTTGACTCTTCCTTTCTTTAAGGCGTTCAACATTTCCCTCAAAGATGATCAGCCTTTCTTTTTAGTAGTGATCTCTTATATCCGACAGAGATGTTGTTACTAATTATTGTCTTTTATTACTTATTTGTACTGCATCACCATGTAGCCTCCCCAGTGGACAGCAACTGTGCTAGGTTCACTACAGGCACCGGAAAGATAATGGATGTTCAGGGCAACATCTTTTTTTTTTAACATGGCATTTATTAATTGGCCAATTAATGTTTTTTTTCTCTCCTGCCTGTTTCAGCAGATCATAATACATTCAGTTATTATCAGCATTATTCCCATCATAAGAGTGGTTTCCTCACAGGAAGAGAGGCGAGAAACATTGCATTGCTTCTTCTGCCTCAGCAAACCCAGGTTCTCCAGCTGTGAAGGAAGAAATCTTTTTCCATGGACTTAGGGATCTGAGTGCTTTTCATTCAGTGAGAAGTGAAAAGCCTACCCCAGAGGGGGATTGCATATGGCATATATTACACTGTTTTGCTCTAGGAGTGCCTGATTCTGTCCTTGTGTCTCACAGTAGTTCCTCAAATTGATATGCTGTTTTCAGATGCCAGGACTTTCTCCTGCCCTCACAGGGAGATGAGGCCCTTTAATAGGCTTTCTCACTTCTGGCTGCTGAGCTTCTTTAATTCAATGATGTTGAAAAAGCTTTTGGTCAGATTGTAAGGGTCCTTGTGGTTTGCTCTGAAAAAGAAAAAAAGAAGTCTCTTTCCCTCTGCAATAACCTTCTTACTGTAATATTTACTGGGCATTTGGCAGTGGTGATGGGAAAGACAGAGCCAGAACTTCACCTTTTCTCTACTGCTTTTTATATGGTCTTCTCCCAGTGGGCAGCAGGTATCTCTCCATGCTCACATTAGTCTGCAGCCTCCAAGGAGGACAGGGCGAACAAGTAAGGGGAGCTTTCCGCTTAACCGTATGGGCTGGAAGGTGCCTCTCCTGCCTGGGCACCAGCAGTAGTGGTAAGAAGCACAGCCAGTGCCTGGGTGAAGCAGCTCCTCTCTGATTCATAAGCAGAGGGCCGGCACAAAAGGCACAGCCTCGTCCTTCATTACACCTGGTGTACACAGGTAATTATGTGATGTACATTGAAGGCCTTAGTCATGGGACTTATTTAGTATTTTGCCTAAAGCTGAGGCATATCACGTCCACAGAGGTGGGCATGTGCGTGTCCAGGTTCAGATGCATCCTGAGGCAGAAATGTCCCATGGTCCTGCCCCTGCTCAGTGTGGCTATTCACCATGGCTTATTATGACTGAGAGAAATCAATAGAGAGAATGCTCCTGATTTTCTCACTTCTCTAGCAAATCCAGGAGAGGGATGACCTTAATGAATAGAAGGTCCTAAGCAAGACTTAGAGTGGAATCCAAAATTACTCATTAAAAAATAGCAAATTCTCCAGCTGTCAATAAGAAAAACCTTTCTGTCCCTCCACCTCCAGCAGTTGTCTCATCAGGGGAACTATGATATTTTAGGCATCAGTGCCTAGGACCACTGGCCAGCACTGATGTCCATATGGAAGTAAAGTCTGTTGTACAGTTCACTTGCTGTCTTGTTGCTTGTTTTACTCTAAGCCTAATACTTGCTCAATTCTTCATTGAGGAAAAATGCCTCACTTTTTAATCATATAAGCTTGCTAGCAGACTGTTAGCTTAGGTTATTGAAGCTGAACTATTTAATGCTGAATCCTTCATTTGTTATATAGAAGCTTGTTGCCCATCATACACTGATCACCCTTTTTAAATGCATGTTCTCCCCATCAGATCCTGTTCATTCCCTGCTCTGTCCTGTTTATTACATTTTATTTTACAGTGAAGCATGAAACACACAAAATATCCTCTTCCCTTCTGCATTAAAGTTTTTTTTTTCTACAAAGCTGTAGCTTAGCTATTGCAGTGACACAGCAGCTACCTTGTACTTAGACACATTCTACTTATTAATTGAAGGGTAAAGCAGAGCTCTTCTGCCAGACCTGTCAGGTCCTCATTTCCTATTGCCCAACAACTTGCACAGTGAGAATGAAATCAGAATTGGTCTTATGGCCAAATAACCGCCCCTTTGTGCCTCCTAATGAGGCAAAGGCACTGTAATCCATCACATGGTGTGATATTTCTTGCCACAGTAATACTTATCATGTGTGGGCTGCTTGCGGTAGACACTAAATCACACTATTGGTGCCCAATTGGTGATTCTGCTTTGCAACATGGCTCAGCCCTGTCACTGTGCTGCTCTAGTGACACCTTGCTAGGAAGGAGACTGAAGAAGGGTCCAGGGAGCAGGTCTGAGGAAAAGAAATTTGGGGGAAAAAAACCCAAACCCTGTAGTTTAGTTACGCTACAGTGAATTCCGGTACCCCAACAGATAATGCTCTTCTCAGGCTGCTTTGGGGGATTGTATATAGTACAAAAAAACACGAGAACCAGAAAAGATGAAAATGAACTGGGGACTGTTTGTCTGAAAAAGGGGATGACTGAGGAGTGTGGGGGAGCTGGAGGGACAAGATAGCTGGTAAACGCAGAAGAAAGGCTGCTGCACGAAAGGAAGAGAGCGAGTTGTTTTTCCCCTTGGGAATAGGACAAGATGCAATAGGCTTAAATTGAGACAAAGGTTATTTAGCTCAGGCTTTGAGAAAGAAAGACCCCCCCCCCAAAAAAAAAAAAAAACAAAAAAAAAAACCAATGGCCTTAGGCTAAGAAGAGTTAAATACAGACATCACCAGCATGAGAGGCTGGAGGAACAACATGACCTTGTATGGTTGCTTTTTATGATTTCTTGCTAGGATAACAGGTATAGAAAAATAGGCACTGACTGCAGCAGACTAGTACTCACGCTGGGAGAAAAAGCAAACAATACCACAGCTAGCTGCAGAAGGGCTCATGTGCATTTCTTTCACAGCAGTGTTCTCTTAATGGTATTTGCCTGTATACATTTGCCAGTGGGCCTCTGGTTAAAGCAACAAGGCTTCAACATAAAACACTTGCTATTCATGTGCATGTTATTCAGCTGATATTGAGGAAGAGGGATACTTGGCGATAACTTTGTCTGCTGACCATCATGACATCTTGGCTCCTCTTCCAGACATGACGGACTATGCGTAAACTGCAATTAATGGTGTGTTGCCAGCCCATCAACTAGCTATATGTATTTCTATTACACTAGTGCAACTATAAAATGCAGTCCTGATTACTGTCTTCAACTCATCACTTGAGCATTCAGGAATAAGGAGAGAAGCATAATAAATTCAAAAAAAGGGGCAGGGGGACTAAAGGAGCTACCTAAGGAGTTAAAGAAAAAAAATACACTCAAAAAAACCCCCAAACAAAAACAGAAAAGAAGTCATGGTAACTTTTCCAGACTATAAACCATGCAAAGCTAATTTCCAAGGGCTGGATTGTAACTAAAATTGTAGTAGGTACTGCCCTTGCAGACTTTCCTGAGGTTACTGCACCCGCTGTACTAGCCATGAAGAAAGAAGGTGAGTAAATTTATTTGGGCATTGCTCTTCCTTACCAAGAAAAAATAGCTTGGCGAGGGACTCAACATTAAGCTTCTGCTAAGTCAACTCAGCATAAGTGATACTTAACACTCCTTCCACCCCCACCAGGAGCAAGGGGACATGAGGAGTAGCTGTTGGTAGGAAGGCTTTGCCACCTCGTGTTGCACGGCAAGGTGTGGATTGGGACATACTGCACATCTTTCCTGCCAGAGAGCACAGTTCCACACAGGATCGCAAGCAGTTATTAATAAAACCAGAGAAGAAACCCTCTTTTCTGGATGCCAGCTGGTCCTGCAATGGAGGGGAAGAAATTTTCTCTTGTAGAAAATCCTAAGGTAATGAGACCCACAGCTCATCTGCTAACATAAAAGGCTTTGGCTGATTCAAATAAAGCATGCAGAAGCATTGAAAATTTAGGATGGGGATGGAGCCAAATCCCGGCATGTGAACCTCTTGAAAAAAAATGCTCCGCATGCTACTTAATTAGAATTTACTATTTTCTAAATCAGTGTTTACTGGTTTTTGGTTGACAGTGTCAAAAGCTGGGATTTTCAAGGGAGCCTAAGAGATTTATGTGCTTAATTCCCATGGAGGGAAAAAATACCCAAAGCAGTGAGACTGAAAGACTAATGCCAAGGCAGAAGCACTGAGATCGAGCCAGCTCCGACTTACCACCCTAGAGATGTGTGCGATGACGACGGCGTGCAAGTGCAAAACCCTGTGAACGCCAGAAGTTGTGGCTGTTGTGTGAGATCAAACAGGCGGACACAGCGAGGCACACCTCTGCGCTTACACACAGGGGAGAGGTTGCGTGTGTGTGTGCCCGGAAAGCTATCACTGGGCATGTTTTGTAGTCAGAACTAAAGCACATCTCCAGATGTGACTTTTAACCAGGAGACATCCGTGCCCTTACGCACTCCGGAGTAGGTGCTGCAAACCAGCATTAATCGGTAATGTCAGCGATGTGGGACGATGATCAGATCTCCTTTAACAGCACTTTTAACAATTGCTGAAATCAATAAATACAGGTTATGGGCACTTCAGTTTTTATTAACATCCAGTGAGATCTGTTGGCTAAGGGTTAACATGTAAAAGCCTGAAAATTAGTTTTTCTGTAATTACCATTTGTAATGTCCATTTAGCTATAAAATAAAATAAAAACACAACAGGAGGCATTTGTCTTCCACACAAAATCATACAAAAGTCTCTTTTTATTAAATATACATTATTTACAGTTTAAGTCTTTCTTCTGTACAACAGTAACCATAGAAAACAAAAGAAGCTAAGGCTAATTTTTTTTCCCAATCCCCATACAGTGTATTAAGACGTTACATTGTCTACAAAACTGACTTGGACTGAGGCAACGTCCTGTGGAGTTCCCTTTAGAAAACCAGACAGTGAAAGGGGAATAATCTAAATCTCCATTTTGCTTTTTACTGTAACTGAGAGACTCTTGCATTACCCTTGGATGGACTATTACAAGGAAAAAAAAAAAGTATTTTGATTGTTTTGCTATTGAAATGAAGTGTTCTGAGAGATATACTTAATATAATTTGAGTAGAACAAAGTAAAATGAATGATGAAGGGTACTTTTCTGGAAAGGGCCAATTTTTTTTTAAGTATTAATCTCAGTTTTCAGCTTGTATGGCTGCTCTTTTATTTTTTTCTTCCCATTACAGTACCTTCATTTTTCAAATAGGATACATTTCACCACAGTCCACCCAGAGTTAGATTACATTAAAATCTCATAAAATCCTCTTAAAGTCAGTGAGTAGGCTCCCAGGTTGGTTGGTAACAGACCACCCTTCCCCCTACACATATTTCCAAGAAGTCCTGAAGGTGATTTAAGCCATGTAACAGACTTACATGGAGCTGAAGTTCATTGCCTTATCCTGAATTTTATCCATAGTTTTGCTAGAAGACACATATAATTGCAGTGAATGCAACTCTTGTTGACAGCAGTAGGGGATGACGAATATAAGGTCCTGACTTGAATTCATATATGTCAGGCTCAGTTTGCAGAAGATCATCACTGCCCTTGCCTAGGGCAGTCTGAGGCTAAATTCATCTGTATCTACATTGACCTCAACAGGATTACAGCCAGGCCTGAAGCTGGCTCTGCTTGTTTCACAAAGTGGGTTTCAAAGCAGGTCATGTATTACGATGTTTAGCCTCTTGCTATCATGTAAAAACAGACTATATTAAAGATTTCATTTGCAAAACTCACAGAGCAGAAATTTTTAAGGCTGGATGCCTGAATAAACATACCTGCTTGCTCTTCTACCCTCTGTCTGAAGGTTCATGGAGTGGGCTTAGGTGTCTGCATACTCCTGTTTTGTGAGCTGGATGTGAGGTTGTGACTGGCTGTATCTAAGCTTTACCTCACAAGTGGTAAGTTTTTTCTTAAATGATAGATATGCTCAGCATTGGCTGCAATGACAAAGCACGTCAGAAAAGAATTTGCCTAAATGATGCAAGAAGAAAGTGTAAAGGGCCTTGGCATGCAAAAGTGAGTAAATAATTTCCCATGCAGAAGTTATATCAGATGGACTCTCTTTAGGGTTGTGTGACTGAACTCCAGAAAGAGAGTTATGACTGGCACACCAAGAAGCAAATGGCTTTGGGATGCAAATAGCAGTAGAACTAGAGAAAGGCTGCCACAAGCACCTTAAGTAAGTGCGAGAATAGCGGGAGGAGAATCTCTAAGCAAATGCCATTCTTTGGATCACCTGTTGTACGCAACACTTGATTAAATGGTAAGATTGTTTTGAGGGATATAGTCCCAAATTCTTCTTTGAGGTAACCAGTTATTTCACTGGAGAGATTCTGATTAATATCAGCCAGATATTTGAAATCCTCTTCCACGTTTGAAGCACATCTCTGATACTTTGCGGGTCATCAGGAGAACTGATGCTTAATTTTTGCAGGCTAATTATTAATCAGTTTCATGGCAAAATAGAATAGTGGAAAAAGATTCCAAACCCTTATATCCATGTGAAGGTTACCATGCATGGTTTCCAACAGCTAAACCATAACCTTACTGAGTGCATTTCCCTCCTGCACTGCACTGCCTCATCAGAATTGTAATTTGGAGAGTTCATGTCCCCACTCTCCCCTACAGGTCTCCATCCCTAGGAGACATCTCCACAGTGGAGTGCAGTTTCCCTTCTGACTGAACAAGAGGCTATTTCGAGAATCATGTAATTTCTTCAAATTTCTGGTTTCTGTGACTGCCAGGAGAAAAAACATAACCTTAGTAAGAATCATGCCACAAATTCTTCTGTCTCCTACCACCAATTCAATATCCCCACATGCTAAAGAAAAAAGGAAAGAAAAAGAAAATAGAGGTGAACTAGGTATGAGTGACAATGTCAACACCAATTGTTGCCTTAATCCTCCTTTAGCTTGGCTTGTAGACTCAGTACATAACAACAACAAATGACGAGCTTACAAATTACAATAGTTCACTAGAAAGTGTGCTTTTTTCCCCCAGTTTTTGTTTTCGGCAGAGTAACTTAGTGCAAAAGATCACAAAAATAAGTACCAATACATAGAAATATCCAAACTGCTATAGGCATGGCTCAAAATAAACAACAAAGAAAAATGCTATTTCAGACCCAAAAGAAGAGTGTGTTTAAAAGTTTCTTGTACAAAAGGAGCACAGAGGAGGGGGCCGCCCACACCGAAAGGGGATGTGGAAAACTTTTAATTAAAAAAGGAAGCACAGCAAAGTTCAGAACTGAAAGAAGCAGATCATGCTTTGAAGCTGTATGGCTGGGATATTAACTTGTCAAGAAAACCTCCAAAAATCCAAAGGGCATGGCGCAACTCTAACAGCAGTTAACCAAGAGACCTCCCACCAACCTCAGAAGAAGCTGGATAAGGCCCATGGTTTGGCAGGAAAGTAACTGTATTGCTTTGCTCGCTTGATAAGAAGGTACTGAAAAACTGCATGAAAGCTTTGAAAAAGCACTTGTTTTAGAGAGCCTCACAAGGTCTCAGCTTTTGCTCAAGTCTTTTACAAAGTGTTGTTTTCTGACAAAAAAACAAAAAAGATCTTTTGTGTCTGTGAAAAGCTGGTAGTACAGAACAATACTCGAAACTGGTCTTCTTCGGTGTAAGCTTTGTGTAGGTGAAGACAACAAACAACAATGGCATGAGATGGTGGAGGGGTCAAATCCTGCCTCCTGTTAGTCTCTCTTAATCCAGGGTGAAGGACTCACTTCAGCTGATTCACCATCTGTTTACACTGATGCAAGGGAAGGCTGATTTTGTTCTGAAGATGAGATTTTTCAAGGATTCATCTCATTTAGAAGTTAGAAGTTCTGGACAGGCATTTACTGTAATTTGAAATGCTGACAGGTATCAGACATATCTGCTTGGAGCTAGCAGATATGAGACATGACAGGCAGGAGACTGGCATCCTTATGGGACCTGCAGAGATTCATCTCAAATGGCACCAGACACCTAGAGGTGGAAAGGTGTCTTATGGGTTCAATTTAGTTTTAGATTATGAAATCTACATATACCTGTCCACTATTTGTCAAAACTCCCACAACAGCCAATGAATGGCTCCTGGAAAATGATTCATCTCACTCTAAAATAGATGAATATCTCTCCTCTCTAAGCTCCACAAATTACCTTCTAGATGTCCACTGACTCAGCTGGGTGACTGGTCACCTCATTTTCATGTATTCACCTAAAAGTAGACACAAATTTCCTAAGCAGAGACACCTATAGTAATGTTAGATGCAGAAACGTTTCCTGCCCCGATCCCAGCCGGCACCTCATAAAGGAACAGGTCTCCCGTAAGCCCTGTGCAGATGTGCCTGCTGGAGCTGCCTGAGTAGTGTGATCTGCTTCCATTTAGGCAGACTCTGCTCTAAGTAGTTGATCTATCGCTAGGTGTCTACCCTGTCTCTATGATCAATGGAGAGAAAGATGCATCTTTACGGTTAATTCTGGCTAGACCAGGTTAAAGTAAAGCAGAGACAAAACATCTCATGTTTGAATTTCAGCTAGTAGTAAGTAAAATGACAGGGGAATCTCAAGATTGAAAACAATCTTATAAAGTAAGACTCTACATGGCTTGTTTTCACATTTACTTTCGCCTAAATGAGAATCCTGGTTTAGCCAACGTGAGTTAAGAACCTGCCTTTTGTTTGGCTTTGTATTCATTGTGGACACATTGTAAGTACTGTACCACAGCAAGAACAAGAAAAGAAAGAAAAAAGTGTACATGTTAAAAATTTACTCAAAACACTCACACTGCCTTTACGCCAGTAAGTAAATAAGGGCAGCTGAAATACTGTAAGTTATATAGGTGACTTAGGATCAATGTCTTATTTTCAAGAGAGATGTGGGACTCCGTTCTCAAAGGTATTTAGGTGCCTCGTAGGATCCTGAAGCATTCCACAGCAACGCAGAAGCCAAACTCCAATTGTGACTAATTTGAAACAAGTGCTCATCTTGTTTAGCCACTTCAGCATTGACTCATATCCTCAGGAGACTTAATTCCTTTGAAAGCCCAGACCTTAGTCATGTGGCAGCCTCTCCTTGAAGGTCAGTAGGATTTAGGTTTCTGACGGGCAGTCTTCATTTGTTTTCTATAGAAGCCAGACATCGAGATACTCTGTCCTTCCAGGCACCCAACTCAAACTTCGCACGACTAAATATAAGTGTGCCCTTTACTGGCTAATCCTTTTTTGGATAATGGGAATTTGCAGTGCCTAAATCCATATCTAAGTGACTAAAAAGTTGATAATAATTGGATACAAATTGGATGAATAATTGGATACAAATCCCTGCCTAGCAATAATAACATTCAGAGGATTCATACCATATCACCAGGAGAAGGAAAGACTTGGCATCTTTCTACCAGCCTCCTTTTTTTAATGAAACTTTTGTGGGAGAAGGAAAAGAAAAAGCCTCCAAACAATTCTTTGATACACTCAGGTTTTCCATTTAAAAAATCCCGAGACATTTGTATATATTAAAATTATTATTCCCCATGTTTACTGAAAAATGTTTTCTAAAATGATAGCTAAAAGAAAAAGAAAGCAGAGAACACCTCCCACCCCCATTTAAAGAGCAATTTTAATAAAAATATTATAAGTGGTTTGCAATAGCTGGAAAAATAGGTCTAATTTAAATTGTGGAAAATGAAAGGAAATATTAACATTGGAAGATTTTTGCAAAATTGCATCTCTTCTCTTTTTTTAAAAATCTATTTTTAATTACCTTTAACTGGTACCAAAGTAAACCAGATAATGCCTTTACTAAAGAAAACATTGTAAACAAAAAAAAAGAAAAAAAAAGGAGCTAGTATTAGGATTTGCTTCATGTAGTTAATCCATTGTATTCTGCTTCCTAGGCAGCTTATTTGCTGCTTTTTGCTCCTTTTTAATTAGAAGAATATAACATCCTGATTTAGAAGATAGGATTTTAAATGGCATGTCCATATAAATGTGTCCATTTGACCAACTATGTAGCTTATATTTAGTCACATCTCATTATATCCATAGGTATAGATGCATGTGTTTCTGTATACTAATGCATGCATTTATGTATGTGCAGTTTTTTCTTTTTACAGGTGTGCACCAAGATAGCTGAATTTTCAAGAAGTTTTACCAGCCTGGACTATGTTTAGTGAATATAAAGAAAAATAAATAAATAAAACAACTTACACTGTTTTGGCAGGTCAGGGCTATGTTACATGCTACTTACACTTTCTCTCTAGCCCAGGACTGAGCCACTGAGTGCTGATCCTTCTTCACTGCTTTTGCTTTACCAGTTTGCATGGGAATGGGCAGTTTAACCCTGTCATGAGGATTTTGAGAGAAAATGTTGATGGATGCAGGATGCAGAGCCCCAGGAATACCTTGAGCTGTGCTTTCTTCCTGATGTGGACCAACAGCTCCTTGGCCTGACTTTCAAATCATCTTAACCAGTGGCTACTTCCATTAGAGCTTCAAATATTCTAAAACTTTTTGGATACGTTAGACCTAGGACCATCTAAAAGTCTAGATCAGATCAGAGACTGAAAGCTAGTTACCTGGGAAACAACATCACCTCTGCATGAATGAGTGTGCTCAACTATGTCTCAACATCACATTTCCACAGAGATGTATCTGAAATGTCTGCAGCAACACTCTGATATCTACATTAGGTGATGACAACCTGATCCTCCCACAGAAAGCTCAGCATCTTGCACACTCAGGTCCTAGGATGGCAGAAAGCAATTCAGTCCCTGGACACGAGAGGACTCTGCTTCATTGCTTGATCTCCCTTTTCCAGCAACTCCATTATTGGAGCTGCTTTTGGCTTTATAGTTGCATTTCCCAGTACTTTATTCTGAGAAATTAACATGTAGCAAAGTAGAAGGATGATTTGCATCTGACAGTTTGGCCAGAGAATAATACATGACAATACTGGGGGAAGAAAAACATAGCTGTATAAAATGTGGGTTTTCACCTCCTTCCTATTCCATTTTTCTTCAGGCTGATTAAGTATATTAGGGCTTCAAGGCTGCCTCATATGGAAGGCGTTTCGAGCAAAATGACTCAAACACGGGCAAAGGAAGGAGCCCATGGGCTTACTTATTCCTCCCCTCCCCATCATGCAAAACAAGGCAGCTTTATCTGAGGTAAGGAAGGAGGGAGAGAAGAGAATTCCTATGCCAGGATCTCACTGCAAAAGACAAAGCAATGTAAAAGGAATGCAGCTAATGAGCCCATCGTTACACATCTCATCATGCAGAAACACTCAAATAATCATACATCATGCAAAGAGTGGGAATGTGGCAGAAGGGCCATGGCTTGATTAGGCTGATGGATATTGGGCTGGCCTCACTGGTATATATTCCTCCTCATACTAAGAGTGATATAATTTCCAGATTGCTTTATAGGCTTCACCAGACTCTACTTCTCTCATCTGTCTGCCAACAGAAGTGTTAAAGAATCACCATTTCCAAACTGTCATTTGTTTATTCTTCCTTGTCTATCCCCTCTTCCCATCAAAAAATAACCAGCTACACACCTTTGCGATTAATGCATGTCCTGGAAAACCAGTACCTGCTGCATGTGTATTCTCACCGATAGTGGGCTGTTGATTATTGCCTCATACTGTGATTCTTTGATTTTAATCTAAGTGAAAAGAATCAGCATGTGCAGACCCCAGGATGACTCCAGAATGGTGTAGGTGGCAAAAAAAAGATTCAGCTGTACAATTAATTCTCTTGCATTAATTCTCATCCAAAGGGTACTGCAAACAATAGGAAACCTTTTTTTTTTCTTAGCTGTTGGATTATACGATTCAACTCCAAAAAGAAACCTGCAAGCCTGACAGCAAACTCTAAGTACTCTTCAGCAGCCCTGTGAAGGGAGTATGTCATACAAATACAGGTGGGGTGTGATAAACCTCACTCTTGAGGGTCTTACTAATTCCTTGTCTTACAACTGTGTGTGAATGAAAGGAAGATTTTTCAGCCTCACTCTGCAACCATGCAGCGCAAGTAAAATGGGCAGGATTCAGGTCTTTAGTATTGGCTCCCAAACAGGAAAGGAGAGAAGACTTGGAAAAACAGGAGAGAAGATTAATTGAAAGCGGAGAGAGAGAGAGAGAGTGTGTGTATGTGTGTGTTTTTAATGGGTTTCCTTAATGTTCTTGGTTGATTAAATGTTAACCATTTTTACATGTCACATTAGACCTCTCTATATTTAGCTTTGGATATTCCAATTTCTACAAACAGGAAATACCACTCCATCTTTTATGCAGGTTTTTTTGAGCAGTTGGGTTTTTTCTTTCTTTTTTTGTTTAAGATGAAACTATTTTTCTTTTTCTTGCGTATATATTTTTTTTCATTGTCACAGTGGCAAAAGTGCTTAACCTCAGTGCATGATAATCCTCCATATGACATGAATGGGTATATGCTGTATTTCTAACATTTCAGACAAATATAGAGCACCTAAGTCCTAGCAACTTCCTAAAACCCTTGGAGATTCAAGCTACTATTTTCCATGCTTCAGCTAGAGTTACGCTAGAGTATGTTGGGTCTACATAGCCAGCCTTATGAGATGGAAGTGAAAGAGGTGCACAGGAATGACATTTTGTTGTTGATACATATCCTGTTGGAAAAATATTGTAAGCCTAAAAGTTACAGTAAAAGGACAGGAGGGTGGGGGAAGGATCTTAATGAAAATGACTATTTTATTTTTCCTTACCTCATACCAGCTTCTCAATTGGTATAAATTAATGTTATGCCATTGAAATCAATGGATTTATATCAATTCATATCATTTGAGAATTTGGCTTGTTCTTTATGATTGGTGTAAATGAGCCTGTAAAATAAGCCAGGTGTTTTGGTCTCATTCTTTCCCTCTACCCTGTCCCAGCATCTGTAGAGCTATGTATTCAGCTATTCTATCTCTATTTTACACAGTCCAGCTCTAATGTAAAAGTGATGAATTAAATGCTCCGGGGCGGGGGGGAGTAGGGACTCGAAACATCCAGGAACTTACAGAAGAAACCAGGTGTGTATGTGGATCTTATTTTGTGTAGGGTGGGATAACAGGTCTCTTGAGCTGCAGAAGTAAACTGTGACAGGTTTTTGTGCAGAGAATGAGGCACCGTGACTGTTGTCAGTGTTTCCTGTGCAGGGCGGTCTTTCTCCAAATGAAAAAAAAAAGTTAGCAAAAAATGAATGGTTTTAAAAAAAGAAAATAAAAAAGGAAGGGGAATAAAAGGAAGGAAAGGAAGTAAAGAAGGAATGGTAGGGGAGAAAGAGTAAGAAGAAATTGCATTGTCCATCAAATGAAATATTCCCGTTTGCATTCGCTCACTGTGTTCTGCAAATCAATGTCAGCTTTAAAGGAGCTCTCGAGGTTTTCTGGGTATTCCTTCTCCTTTGTCTGACTACTTCGATGTGCCTGTTTGTGCTGATACAGGAATCTGCTCATGATGGCAATGATGCAAAAGATGATAAAGATCACAACTGCTATTACACCTGAAGAAGACGAGCAAAAAAGGAAAGATAGAAAGGGTAAAAAATATATATATATTTAAAAAACCAATTACCTCAGAAATACATTAGCAGGGGACAACACTTAGTGGCTACGATACATCAATTCCTCTTAGTCTGTACATCGTTAGCTGCCTCCATTATGCCCTCCCTGATGGTGTCTATTTCTATATTGTTACTTCAGATGAGACTTAAAAAAGCAGTGAGCATTGATGTAATTGACCTTCTAATTCAAGTCAAATTCTGCCTTCACTGGAAGTAAGGTTGGGTGAGTGTGATTAGCTTTTAAAAACTACATCTTTATGCTCGCACAACCTCCTGCTCTGTTGCATTTTCTTCCTTGTTATCTCTAGAAACCTTGAATGAGCTTTGTATACTTTGGTTTATAGCTTCTAGATACTATCAAAAGCAGCTCCCTACAGGACATCCTGTAAAATGGACAGAGATAAAAAGAAAAATGAAACCCACACATGAAGGTTTAAGGACAACTTTCTCTAGTAAGTGCTTCCATGTAATCTAGTGAATTCCACTGTACCAACCTGCAAATAGAGAGCTCAAGAAATAAAGAACATATGAATACTACTTCTCTTATCAGAATGGTGTGCAAAACAACTGCAGCTTAGCTCAGTCTCAGACTTTATTTGTATTTTTAGAAAACTTTTAGGTTCTTCAATATCCATAATGCCTTTTTTGGACAGTACCCAACACCATGTGCCACCAGTATTGGCTTAGTCCATAATGCAGGTGCCTATCTATCTAGGTAGCTTTATAAGAATATGATGCTAATAAATCCAGCAAATACCAGACCTACATTAGATCACACACACAAGAAAAAAAAGTTAAAAAAGGATTTTATGGGGCCCAGATATAAAGTATCCTAGATGGCTGCCTTGACAGAATTATGTTTCAACTGTAATCTTTAAAAACAGTTACCTCCAATCACAGCTGAATCGCTTCTGACTGCATTGGTGAGAGGCTCCCTTTCATCTGTCTTCCCAAAAGGATCTGCAGTTGGTTAAACAAAACAGGACTTATTTTCTTTGATCAACTGTATTGCGGCTTAGGCAGAAGTGTTGTCTTACCCTCATGAATTCTAATCTGTTTTCAAAAGATGTGATTGGAGGGATTGCAGAATTGGACCAGAAAACCCTCTGAAAAATAAAGTGTGTTTGTAGCTCAGTCTTCTACATCTTTGGGAGCAAAATCTGTTAAGGGTACATTTAAAAGGAAATGGAAAAGCTCACATTACTCTAACATCTGGAAGTGTCTTCTCATATATCTGTAGAGGAATCATAGAGACATTTGAACCAAATAGCCTATTGGGAGCTTTTCTCAGTCCTAGCAATTTTTTGATATCTAAGAAACAATATCAGAAAGAAGCAAAAGGAGAGAAAGGCCAGACAGACACAGGCATGACCTACATTTGTAGATACAGATATACAAGTCAATCCCATAAAAAGAAGCAGTCTCTGCTTGAGACTGCTTCTTAGAAGAGATGTTTTTCTTTCCACTGCAAAACTGTGGTGGTCAAATTGGGTTCAAAACAGAGAGGGGTCAGAAATTAATTCGTATTTTAAAAGCTACTCAGAGTTAGAGGATACTTCCACCCTTTCTATAAATGAACACTGCTAAAACACTGGGTGAAGCAGTATACAGGCTGGGAGTTTCAAACTTGGATCCAAACCTGAGAGGTCAAGCCCTTGATGAAATCATTGGAGTTACGGCAGTGTATCTTCTTTGGTCCAGTATGTTTCAGAAACCAGTATGTTTTCTACTGCTAGCTAAATCCAGCTTTTCTGCACCTTCATAGTATTTTTTTTTCTCTCAGTTCACCCTCTCCTTTGACAAGATTTCTATCTGTGTTTCTCCGCTTTACGAGCCTCCAGGCTATCCTACAGCAGATGTATTTGGGAGTTAGAGATGACCGCCTCAGCTACACAGTGTTATTGCTTTGCCAAACTGATCTTCCCAAATGCAAGAGAGGTGGAAGCCCGACTGAGAAATGCAAAATGTTTCAAGGTTTATTGTAATTGAACATCCTTTCATTAGTAGCTGAATCAGGCACATTTTGATACCTCGTTGCCAAGAAGGGTATTTTTTACTCAAACTAGCAAAAATTTGTTATTTATGTATCAGGAGGTGTGAGATTTTATCTGTAAGGACAGTGTCTTTGGGTTGTTTAGGTTCCTAATGGGGGCACTTTTCCTATATTCTCTACATCTAGAGAATACCTGCTCCACTGATACCAATCCCAAAGTGCAGAAGTAATCAGTCTCAAGAACCTTTCACCTTCTAAAAGATGAAACTCTACTGCTAGTTTTAAGGGTGAAAGGATTTCTCATCAAACCCATCTAAAGAATCTCTAAAGAATTAGGGTTCACCATATCTGTGGTTCATTGACTGAACTATATGCACGAAAGGGACTTCTGAAGCCAACAGAACATCTCCAGTACACTGACTATCAACATGACTGGCAATTGCCAATGTTAGATTTGGACACTCCTCTCAGTCTTGTATCACCTGCAAACTTGCTGAGGATGGACTCTGTCCCATCGTCCAGGTCATTAATGATGATGCTAAACAGTATCAGTATTAGCCCTTGGGGTATACCACCAGCGACTGTCCTCTAGCTAGACTTCATGTCACTGATCACAACCACCTGAGCCTGGCAGTTCAGCCAGTTTTCAGTACACCTCACTGTCCATTTATCTAGCCTGTATTTCACCAATTTGTCTATGTGGATGTTAAAGGAAACCATGTTAAAAGCCTTGGCAAAGTCAAGAAAATCAATATCCGCTGCTTTCTCCTCATCCACTGAGACAGTCATTTCATTGTAGAAGGCTATCATGTTGGTCAGGCATGATTTCATAAACTCATGCTGTTCATTCCCAATCACTTTCTTGCCCTTCATATGTTTGGAAACAGTTTCTAGGATTATTTGCTCCATGACCTTCTCAGAGAACGATGTGAGGCTGACCAGCCTGTAGTTCCCTGCATCTTCCTTCTTGCCCTCCTTGAGGATAAGAGTGACATTTGCTTTCTTCCAGTCCTCAGAAACCTCTCCCAAGTGCCATGACCTTTCAAAGATGACTGGTGGCATTGCAACATCAGCCAACTCCCTCAGCACTTATGAGTGCATTCCCTCAGGTCCCATGAACTTGTGTATGTCCAGTTTATTTAAATTTTCTCTAACCTGATTCTCTTCCACCTAGGGTTAAGCCTTTCTTGCTCCAGACTTCCCCTCTGGTCTCATGAGCTTGTGATTCCTGAAGGCCAATCTTACCACTGAAGACTTAGGCAAAGAAGGCATTCAGTACCTCAGTCTTTTCTGTGTCCTTTGTCACCAGGTCCCCTACCCCACTCAGCAGTGGACCCATATTTACCCTAGTCACATCCCCACATGCTCAGACAGTGTCTCTGTATTCCTGATGGGTCACCTGACCCTGCTACCACTCTTTGTATGCTTCCTTTTTATGTCTGAGGTTTGTCAGCAGATCCTTGTTCACCCATGCAGGCCTCCTGCCACCTTTGCTTGATTTTCTGCTTATTGGGATGGATCATTCTCAAATTTGGAGGAAATGATCCTTGAAAATCAGCCAGCTCTCCTGGATCCCTCTTCTCTCCAGGATTGTCTCCCATGGGATTCTTCGAAGCAGCACTTAACAAGCTGAAGTCTGTTCTCCTGAAGTCAAGGGTTGTGATCCTGCTTTTTGTCTTGCTCCTTCCTCAGGATCCTGAACTCCTCTGTCTCATGGTTGCCTGACATTCTTCCTTGTTTGTAGATATCAGGTCTAGTACAACTAGCACAAAAGGACACCTCAGTGAAATAGGGACTTGTACTGTTTAAACTGCCTTTCAGAAGCTAAACATTTTTCTGTAGTTTCTGACTTATGAAAGTCTTTGACATTCTTAATTTAAATGCATAAGGACCTGATCTTCAGCTCAGGTCAAGATAGAGAGCTCAGGATTTAGTTCTCAAAATTCCACCATTCACACATCTGAATCTGCTGTGGCATTTCCAATGTTTTAATATACTAAAAAACAGTATTGTAAAAATTCAAAATCTTTATGCCATCAACGTGCCAAACCTCTACATGTTTGTCTCAGCAAGGAAGAAAGTGATTTACAGATCTTTGTGAAATATCAAAATCACAGTAAGACACCTTTCATTTTGTATTTTCTAATCAGAAAGAGTGCGTACAGATAACTGAGTTGTGAGTGAATGGATTTTATTCAATATCAGTTTGCTAGGAAACTTTCTTGAAGACAACAAACATTCCTGTCTGAAGGAAAAAGCTTCAATTGTTTTGAAGTTATAAATACAGGAAGCTTTTTTTCACACATTTAAAGTGAGATTTCCTCAAGGGCTTTTTTGTTGTATCTGTACATTAGAAAATTGACACGGACATGTACAGTCAACTTTGAAGTTCTCTTTTTCTTCTGAGACACTCAATAAGAGAAACTGGGAACTGATGAATTGAAATATGAGCAGTAAATTTGAAAGTTAATCTTTAACTGTCTTATTTTTATTTCTTAAAATGTGTCCTTCCCATACATAAATGTAATTCTCAAGTACATCTATACAAAGCAGAATTTGATACAAATTGGATTTTTTTTTTTGCAAGAATCTACCACCCAGTGCTCTTAGTACATAAAATCTTCATAACTAATTTGTTCTAAAGATCTTATTCAGGCTTAAACCAAATCCAGTGTGAATAGTCAGGCCATAGTGTCAGTTAATTTATCATATGGAGAGCAAATCATATCTTAAAGCACAGAGAGGCAAAGACAGGGAGGAGCTTTTATAATAATAGTACGTTTCTGATGTGGCAGTGTTTAACCTTGACGCTTGATTATAAGCTTTAAACACTTAAGTCCGAAGCTGCTATACTCCACACTGTGTTGCGGAATCCTACAGTTTTGAGGCTCAGGTTTTACTTCTTTCTAAACCCTTCAGAAAAATTAGGTCATCAACATGACAGATCAAGAGGCGAGGAGTTCACATTTTCAGTATTATCACCCATTCGCTATTTACAAGCCACATTTCTTCAGTCCATCGGAGCAGATAACTCAGAAAACTCAGGGTGGAGAGAAGTGGGTAGGGGGTGGGGAGAAGCATGCATATACCAGCAGCCGTACTCCACAGAGTAATCAGCAGCCTTTTTCCCTATGCAGAATGCTAATAGCATAATTTGTTTTCTGTTGAATATCATAGGCAGAAGCTGCAGGAAATTGGGATTTGATGCAAGTAAAATGTCAAAAGAATCATACTAAGATACAACGCAGAGCTTTTAGTTATCAGAGAAGAGAAAGTGGCTTCATAATTCAAGGGCCAAAAAATAATTCATAATGTGTACCCCTTTCTTGTCATTAGGAATTCTGCCACATCCACTTGTGACTAAAGCAGCAACTTGATTGTCCCCATTTCTGGTGACAACACTCCCAGCTGCTCTGAGTTTCCTTCTCTGCATACAAACAGACATATGCAAAATACTTAAGATTCCCAGAGGGCAGTTTCAGGATTGCAAGAGATAAACAAACTTGTTGGAATCATCTTACTAGTACCACTCAAGTAATGCTCCTTCCCTCTAGCCTGGGAGAATAAAAGTACAAGCATTCAGTGGAAGTCAGGCACATGTGCCCAGGGGTTTATACAAGGGGTTCGTGTTCCTTTCAGCGAGGGATGGGGAAGATTCAACTTCTTGTTGTATGATTGCTATTGCTGATCACCACGGGATAAGAAATCATGGTAACACGTCTTCCTTCAAGCAACAGCACTGGAGCTGTCCAGAGTGGATAGGAATGGCAAATCATGTGCATACCCATACTTCAGTTTCCACTACAGCTTTGGGACTTCTTTCTTATAATCACCACACTGTTATAGCTCTTGGTCTTAGTACCTGCTTTAGTACAATGCCTTTTAAAGGGTTCTTGGCTAGTCTTAATGTCCATCCTTAACACTCCTAATACTGAGAGAAAAGGCAGCTTCACAGTTCAATGTCTATATTATCACAATTGCGCCACAGCAAAAAGGAAGGAAACCTAATTCCAGTGTTCTTTAAATTCCCCATTCCCCTCTTGGCAGAACATACCTGATGAGGAATATATCGTGGTTGCAGTGTTCACATCAGCTTCCACTATGGACACACAGCTTGACTCGGTCAAGGAGCCTTTGACAGTCACAGGTGCAATGCTGGGATGGCGTAAGGCAGCTTTCAGAGGAGCAATGTGATTGTACTGAACAGAGGACAGGCAGCCAGTGAAGCCATAGGCATTTGCCTTTGAGACTTCGGGGTCCAGTGACGAACTGTCTGCAGCACAACAGGAAAAAACTCTAAGAATTGTCTGTTTTAGGAAGGCACATAAAAAAATTAATCCCTTTTTGCCTTGCCTACCCATTTACTTCTCTTCTCCAAACTGCGAGAGTTCTCCCTCAGTCCTACAAGTCCTCCTCAGCCTGACCCACAAGGCTCCTATCCCCAGTCCTTCCCCTACAATACTACTTATGTTGAATCAAGTTGGCTTGGACATATAAAAGTCTGCACTGAGTTTCTTTCCTTACCCATTTTCTCTACTGCATGGACAATATTTAACACGTCGTAGGTGCTAATCACCAGAATAAAAAATAATAAAAAAAAACAGTAAAAATAGTAACACTGGATATCACAGGATCCTGGGGATGATGACGTTTAATTTTATTGCATCTGTTAACAACATTCCCTAGGAATCCTCCTAATTACGAGCCAGGCTGTCACTGCACTAGCCCTATTCAGCTAATAAAAAAGAAAATGCAAAACTGCAGCTTATTTTATCTAAATCAAAACTAAACCCAGTATCTCCATGCTCTTTTCCAGCTGCAGATGATATAGCACAATTAATTCATGTGTCTGTCTGTATTCATTTAAACTTCAGAAAGAGAAAGCCAATTCAAAGGCATGCGGTTTTTATTTAGCTCTGAATGTTTTAAGATCAAAGGTTGTTTGGGAAAGTCAGTGAAGGACAGTGAAGCCATCTTCTCTTTTCTCCAAGCTCTCATTTTAGTTACTTTCCAGAAATTGAAATTCACACTGCTCAGAGGTCTGCAACATGATGAGCCTTATATCAAGATCAGTCAAATAAAACAAGAAAAAAAAAAAGTGCACACATATGCTATCAATAGTTATCCAAAAATCACCTGCCAATGAAAAAAAAAAAGCATTGAAAATAACCTCTTTTATGTAGAATAAAATACTGAGAAATCTCAAAATTAGCCCAAATCACATATTAACTTTGGCAGCCAGGATGTGTGACTGTTACATGATGCAGTCAGAGGGATTTAGCCAAGAAAAGTTTAATAATTATGTTTGAATGCCTTTATGGAAACCTAACACAGGAGAGTTTGTTTCTCAGCAATGCAAGGTGTAGCACGAGCTCTCACTCCCAGGGGTCTTTTACAGGAAAGAAGTTTAGTCTGCAGAGGGTGTCACTACCAGAACTGTCCCAGGGACAACCTCTGGGCTGTGGGCAACCAAAAGGAGAGATGGGAAGGGAGACAGTGAAAAAAACGTAGCCTTAAGGAGGTTCACAATAGCTCTTCTCAAAGTGTGTGCAGACTGTATGGCTAGCACTGCAGTCAAGCTTGTTCATAAGATTTTGGGAGGGGGGTATTACAAAACAGATGAGGAATCATCTCCAAGTTTCTGCAGGAAAGCTCGTCTAAAACTAGAAAGACCAATTTACAGTATTTGGCATGTTTGTTCAATTTACAAAACCCTTTGTAAATATTCCCAACTCTCAGTCTTTCCTGTTTTCTTAGCTCTGACACAAAAGGTGGATTTGTTGTATCCTTTACGCACCAGGCAATCTAAATTGCTCTGTTCTGCCCCAATGTGCAAAAGGTAAAACCTAAGAAATAAAGAATTCACTTTTCATGGTACAGCAGCTTGGAAAGCCTAAAATACAGTACTTTTGGAGGTTTTTTTTAAGTCAAATTAAGGGCCAATTTCAGTAGACTTCTGTCAAAGTAAGCTTTGCACAAATGAGAACTAGAAGATTCATTGTTGAAAGGCTTTGAAATTTGAAAAAAAGAAAAAAAAAACAAAGAACAAATGGAAAACAACTCCAGAGTCTGATGGTAAAAATTCTGTGGGCACAGCTATAGTTTTCTTTAGTTTCTTACTATATGCCTTTGGGTGCATGACTTATAACTTTCAAAGCGGAGCTTTCACTGAACTCAAGGACAGTCCTGTGCAACTTGGGTGCGAACGACTTGTGCTGCCCTCTGAATTCTTGAGAGGATAATGTAAATCTGTGGTTATGGCATGACTACCTGTGTGAAAGGCTTATTAAAGGTTGTAGACCACTCTGCCACTTGAAGTCTTTAAATCATGATAAAATGTCTTTTCACTACGTGACATTGTGCTCAGTTAGAGTAATAACTCGGTGAAGTTCCAAGGCCTGTGTTGTACCAAAGTCATATGAGATGTCAGAACAGCCTTCCTCTGACCTTGCAACTTTGTGAATCTTTCCATGCACTTCAGCACCTTGGAAAATTAAACCCAATTGCTGCTGATGGTTTGGTCTGGTCTTCCGACATTTTAGCATTGCACTTCTATTCTCAGTCCTGGAGACTGAGTCACTTTGGATGATTCCTGCATGGGGGGTGAGAAGGCAGTCTTTTTCAGCTTTTGAGTAATTTAGCTGCTCATTCCCCACAACTTCAGTTTACCCATATTTTCAGGAAATAACTCTTCAGCTTTCTCTGCTGATTTGTGCATAAGGTGGTCTGTCTTCTTGCTGAGCCCTCCACCTATTCCCTGAAAACTGTCTGCAGTCTCACAGCTTGCTACATTTTGCATTGTTCTTGCTCTCTTGTTATCTGGTTTTTACATACTTGCAGTGGCCTTCCCTGAAAATGAGGATTAGGTCTAACAGTTATACTTCTGAAAATTTTCTGACCATATCAACATCATTTATCGGTTGATTCATTTCTGCTCTCCAGAAAAAAGAAAAACTTTCTGTTCTATGGCTGTTTCTTTGTCCACTGCTGTCATTTACAACATACTTGGAATAAAATTTTAAATATATAAAGTAATTTTAAATGTTAATAGCTTAGTGAAGGGGAATAATTTTCATCATAAATGGAATTCCGCTGGATTTCTCCAGGACAGAGCATTAAGCTGCTCAGCAATGTATAAGCAAATTAAAACATAGTAAAGGACAACATAAATATGAGAGAGAACTAGAATCAAAGAGAAATCAAAATATTATGCGTGTGCAGGGAAACTGGCTCAAAAGGCCTTCTTTCTGAAGATAACATTATGGAAAATGGGACCGTGAACTTTATCCAGTGTTTTTTGCTCTTTCTTTCTAAAAGTTAATTTCATGACACTGAGAAGTTTAAACCAGAGCTGCAAGTTTACTTATGTGCTTACTAACACCCAAGGAGGCCCATATCATTTCTTTATGGGAATTTTGCTATTAACTTCAGTGAGAGCAGACATAACATTAGTATTTAATGTCTGTGCCCTAAGTAATTTACTCTGTATGCTGAAGCACCAGTTGTCCTCTTTTAAAGCCTGACTAATAGAAAGATGATTTTTGTGGGAGTTAAACTATATCTATCACCTCATTTGGCCAAGGCGGTGAACAGCATTGGCAAGATTACTTCTCGGCCATTGTCATTAGATTTGATTCAGTGACCTAGAAGTTAAAGATAATCTTGTAGTCTCCGCACTGCATCTGTCTCAAAAAAATATAGTTGATTAGCAGGTACTCTGTGGTTACCTAGAAAAATATACTGCTGTGTCCTTCAACAATCTCAATGAGCATTACTGATATTAATCATCAATTTATAAAGGGCAAAAAGCATATCTTGGATTAGACTCTAGCCCACAAAAAGGCATCTCTGGGACAGTTTCGGTTCTTGGTGTGAATCTGCCATGAAGGTGGCAGACTGAAAAATACAATGATTTTTTCCTAAGTAAAACTGTTGGGTGCCACCAGTCTTTCCTTCCCAGTTTGGCCTTTTCTAGAGGAAAAGATGAACTACAGCTGGAGACAAGGCTCCAAGCATTCAGTGCACCTCTGAGACACTTCTGAAACTCCAAGGGATAGCAAGGGCAAAGTAAAGGCACTTTTTCTCTCAAGTTTTCTTGTGTATCACAGGAGTGAGCAGAGCACTCCAGGTTTGCTTCATGGCAATGAAGTGTTTTGTGCCCTGTGGAACATTGGAGAATTTTTGTTCCATTATGCTTAGCCGAGATAATTTCAGATATGCTTTTTGTATGTTTTCTTCAAGATCGTTTGTCATTGAAAACGAAGCACTGCTCCGGATGGCAATGTGAAATGCATTAGTTGTCAGAATTTTGACATCTGAATCCTAATCTGTCACAGCACAGCCAGCCCTATGTGATTTTACATGGGCTCAAAACACTATCTACAGTAAAAAGAAAATACTCAAGAAAATGGAGGGAAGATGTACAAAAAATACATGCTTTCCTTAAATCAATTCAAGTGGTAAGAATTCAAACTAGAGACGCAACTTCTAGAGAGAAGCAGAAGACCCTGGATACTTATTTAGAGAATATTATATTCAAGAAAACAGAAATTCAAACACGTCATTATGATCATAAGGTAAGTGATATTGCTGGGGGAAAAGTCTAATGGATTTGGTTTCTTTTTTAAAAAGACTGGTATTACTGATGGCATTATTGCTTCAGACTCTGAATTTCTTGAAGTGCCTGATATTGCCAAATTCTTCTCAGTTTATCTTTAACTGCTGCCATCTTGGTTCCAAACTTTTCTCCTCTTCTATCCTGAGTAGCTATTTCCATTTTCCCAAATGCTTTATTAGGCTACTAGGAAGAAAGATCATTTTAGATCTGTAACACATCCATGAGATCTTTCTCCTGGTAAGGTCCTTCTATGAAGTAGATATTTAGTCCAGCCTATATCTCTTGCAGCCATTGTTGTAAACCAACTTATGCACAACTCAGCAGAGAAAGTTGAAAAACTATTTCCTAAAAATAGAGGTGTACTCTACCATATTGGTAGACATGTTGGGGCACAACGAGAACTTTTCAAAGTGTGAGCAAAAAATAGTCACTAAAAGCTGTTGCAAACATGCTCATGTCTTAGGCACTTCTAAGCTGATATTACTAGTTTAGACTGGAAATAAAGAACTCCAGCACCGAACTAGAGCTTCTTTCAGATCCTTTCATTCATTCTTTCCTTCTTCCTTTCAACACAATACACATTAGGAGGTAGAAAAGAACTATTATTCAGACGCTTGTGAATCATAAAGTCAAAACCATAACAAACAAATGATATTTTCTATTGAGATAGCAGCCTTTTCTAGACAAGACCTAAACATATGCAAATGTGCCCTGGGTAAATCTGTATCTGAGTTCAGAGAATTACAGAATAATTTAAGTTGAAAGACACCTCTGGAGGTCATGTAGTGCAATCCCTTGCTCAAAGTAGAGCCAACTTCACCATTAGGTCAGATTGCCAATAGAGATCATGTGGTTAAACACAGCAGTATGATCTCTGCAAGAAAATACTTAAAGCAAATGAACTGGGACTTTGGTTGAGATTTCAGTAAGGCTTTCCCATAAACTGTATGACCAACTTGGAACCTGAACCCAATATCCATTAAAGTTCATGGAAAGATTCCCATTGATACTGATGAGCTTTGGATAGGTCCTTTTGTGCCTTGGTGTTGTAGGGGTGAAACCAAAATGGCAACAATCCATGGGATAACAGTATTTCTCTATAACTATGGGATACTGTAAGGACAAATTCAATACATGTCTGTGGGCTACTTGAATGCTGCTTCTTTTTATTCCCTTGTCTTCAAAGCCACACTTATATTTAGATCGATCTTTCAAAGACAGTTATATGGCCCCCATTACCAAGGGATCTGAACTGCTCACAGTCTTTAATGCTCTTCTCCTCCTAGCACCCCTCTGATGTAGGGATGTTCTATTATCCATGCTTTACTGATAGAGAACAGAGATACTAAAGCTCAGATTGGTTTCATTGGGAATAAAATGCCCACTTACCTTAAAATCTGCACATAAATGGCTTGCCCAAGGTCATTCAAGCAGGCTGTGGCAGAGTGAGTGGCCCTGTTTTGAATTCCAGGTGAGTCCCTCTGGCTTAAAAGGAGGGCTTTTTCCAGGAATTCAAAGCTGGGTGTAGTGAAACCATTGAAAAATACAGCAGATTTCAAAAGCAGAAAAAAAATGTAAGCGTGTAAGCAGCTTTTGACTAAAGGAAGGGTAATGGAAAGAAACCACACGGTAATTTAAAAACCTGTCATTGCATAAAACTGCACTTTTCAAGAGTTACAGCTGTGCTAACATGGTTATCATAAGAAAATCTGACAAGGAAGAGGTTTTAATCTTTTACGATCTCCTGCTGGAAGCTCTCAGAGATTTCTCAGCTAGTGGGAAATGAATGGTGGAGTGAAGAAAGAAGAGAAGGAGATATATCTGGTTAAGCAGCCAGGATCAGACTGTTGGAGCAGGCAAATGAACAGTGCTGTGACAGGGAAGGAGGAAGAAAGACAGATTTTCAGAAGAGGGCAGCACAGATATGAAGACGTGTAAGACAGGTTTTCTGTATGGTTCTATTCCAGTATGACATTCACAGGTTCTTAATGAACGCTTTTAGGTAACTAAATCCCACTGGAATCCAAAACAAACGCTATAAAAAGTCTAGATCTACTTCCAAGCATCACATTCCTCTGAAAGTCAATCCTTTTAGTGAGGGGAAGAGGTTGATGAACAATGACAAGGAAGAAATTGAAGGATATTGGTTTGGGTCACCAGTATTCATCTGTTGGTGAACCATCATTAAAAGAAGATATGGTTAACATTTTTATTTTACCCATATAATAGTAAAAATGATGAAAGGACATATTTTAAAAAATTCTGTGTACCTAAAATGACAATGTCAAGCCCTAATCTTGATACAATGAGGCAACATGCTGACTTTGTAGCAGTAGAATTTTTTATTTACTTATTTTTTATTTTTTTGGCCAGTGGTAGGGCAGAGTGCAACCTCAGTTTGCAGATGATACAAAACTAGGAGTGGCTGATACACCAGATGATTGTGCCACCGTTCAGAGGGACCTCAACAGGCTGGAGAAACTGGCTGACAGGAACCTCATGAAGTTCAGTAAAGGGAAATGCAGGATGTGTCCATTGAAAGCCATCTAGAGACAAGTCTGTGCTGTTCAGTGGTACTGAATATCATACCTCTGGAGATGAATTTGGATGTTCTGGCTTTGCAAGAATCTTGTACTTGCAAAACTAATCCTATTTTTGTGACTAAATCTAGTTTCTCTTCAAGCTGCACTATGTCAACTTGCTGGCTACATGCTTGAAAGTCACTGTGCTATGTTCCATCTTGTTTTTTGGAAAAGCTCTCGTTTATTGATTTAGTATCTATAGCTGGAACTTGAGGTAGAGGTCATGATGAGTAATGCTCTTCCAGGCTTTCAGCACTACAACTGACCTTTAGCAAAATGAGATATTAGCTTAGCTGTGACCTGGTCTGAAAAGTGTCAAGTCCCCAAATCTGTCCTCAAAGGCTTGGAAAACTGCTACATTCTGAACATTAGCTATAATTAAGGGGAAAATCAGTTCCTGTCCTTAATCTGTTTAGCAAGACATGATGCAGAATGCACTGATGTCATTACATACAATTATAATCTACAAGGAGACACACTAGTGGATGTCTATTGTTTCTGTCTAGCTACCGATTCTGCAGATTTTGGGCACTATTCATAAAGCATATAAATTGCAATAATGAAACAGATGGCAGGCTTGATATGGAGGTCCAATTCTAACAAAGGACTAAAATGTCCATAACCAAGGAAGCAATTAGAATCTTACTGGGAATGAATGAGAAATTTATATAAAGCAATATGACATACTTGACAACAAAGTAGGAGTGTTCTACTTTTTGAATTTCTGGCAAAGTTTTCCTAGCTTTGTAGCGGCTGTGTAGTGTGAAAGGGCAAAGATGAAGAAGGTCCATGCACACAGCATGGTGGCCTCAGTGCTATACGTAACACAAATATTCCTTGCAGAATTCAAATGGAAAAGGACAGAGAGTGCAAAAAGGGTAGAGAGGATGAAGGCTCACAACTCTCTTTTCCTTATCATTAGGAAACAGAGCCGACCAGCCACATGACCACAGCAAGCTATGGTCAGCAAAATGATGTCATTAGGCCAAGCTACCACTCTGTGCAGCCACATAGGGAGTGTGAATCACCTTAGTAGAATGAGCAATGGGAGAAGTTAATATTGTTATCAGTGCAAACAAGTAAAGTTGCCAAATTTTTACATTGATGAGCTATATAAATAGCAGTACTGGAATGTTCAGGCCAACCCTTACAGCTAAAACCAGCCAAACAAAAATCCAATTTCTTTAAAAACCCAGCACACAGCTGGGTTACCTGGGTACAGGTAACTGCAGCAGTATAACAACTGATGGATCAGGAATATTTTTAGTAGAACATACCTGTGACCTTGCCCAAGGTGAGTGATTTGATGGCCTTAAAATCAATCTCAGAAAAGTTGTGCTTAAGTTTGAGAACTTGATCAACCTGGAAGAGGTCAATAAAATTAGTTCATTACAACAGCATGTAGACACCTCCTAAAGCTTTCTCTATCCTGCAAACTTGTGGGAATGCTCTCAGCTGCAAACAAATTAATCCTGCCCCCAAGCGTGATTCAGTTTCTAAAGATAGCAAAGTGAATGTGCTTTGATTTTTGCATGAGAAGCTGAAAGGTGCACCAGAATAGTCATATAATGGGCTTTAAAGAAACTTCCCCTGCAGAAAAGCTTAAAATGTTTGACACCGAAATCCCCCTGCTTCACAAAATCCACATCTATTCACTTCAGAATACAATCAAAGGAGGCCTCTCCAGAAATGTATTGTGGAGAATTAGTTCTGCACAGAAGAAAACCACAGTGCAGCATGACAATAGAAGACTGGTACTTGAGGTAAACCCTGACTATTAGCATAAGCCTCCTTCCTAGATAATCAGGCCTATGTAGTCACTGTGTTAACTGTGTATCATTTTACCACCCAGAACTGGAAATGGCAGAGGAAAGAAAAACCATGGCGACCCTTGTGTTTCTTTCTCCTTCTATTCCTTCATTCATATATGGCTTCTCTTTAGATGCCGCCGCCCTTCTCTATTAAATGACTGCCACCCAGATCTAGCAAATTTGTTTTGTAATTTGAACCACTATAATTAGCCTGGTAAGGAAAGCAGAAGGAGCAGTAAGATGGTACTCTTCTTGCTGCCTTGGAAAAACAGGTGATGCAGGGGAATAGGGCAGAGGAGGGCTTCTCATCTCCCACTGAAAGACTGTCACAGCTCTTTCGGTGCACCGAAGGCCAGACTTGCCTCAGTCAAAGGGGCAGGGCACGGTCAATGGTCACGCACAGGACACCGGCACACTGTGTCCCCTCAGTCTTTCCTCTGCTGTGAGGAGATGTAAGGTGTGGGTCACATCCTTCCTTGGGGCATACATCTCAGAAGAAATGATACTGCCTAATTCACAGATTGTCAGAGACAAAATAAGGGTCACTCTACAGAAAACCCATCTTCTGGGCACTCTGATGCTGGGACAAACTCTGGTCTAGAGGGAGTTTTGGTCTAACCCACACAGCTGCTCTGCTGTTCAACCAGCTTTGGTTTCATCAGATCAATATGAAACCTTTGCCTCCTACTGGGGAGCAGGCATTTAAGCTAGTGGGTCTGTTTGTGGCATGAAGTATTATTTAACACTGAACATGCATAAGGGAACCCAGTCCTGAAAATAAGCCACAACATGTAGATGTGATACCTGAATGACGAGCTCCCTGCCTTCTCTGTTAATCTTCACGTGGTGCAGCTCTCGGTTGGCAAAGTTTCCAGAGTCAATGGTGAAAATAAGGAGCCCATCCTTACTCAGCTTGTATCGGACCTGTAAACTTCCTTAAAAGCAGAGCACAGTTCTACCTATAAAACCTGTGTCCATAATAAGATACTGCTCAAAATGTTTAAACAACATAAAAGTCTCATTTTGTTTTTATTATAATGGAGTAACAAGGTTAAAAAGTCAAGAAAAATGTTGAAGAGAAATGAAAGAGTTCAAACTTTAATGAAAAGTATGAAAAAAAAGAATACACTGGAAGAGTTTTCCCTCCTACTAGCTAACAAACTCCACTGTGGAGAAATATAACGTAACTGAGTAACTAAGTATACCAAAGGGGAGTTTGTCTGTCCACAGATCAGACATTTAGCACTGCCACAAGAGCTGATCTATATTAGACTGTGAAGGATCACTTCCACCAGAGGGCATGCAGGTCTTGCTCTGTTCTGTTAAAGTAATATTACTGGATTTTATGATTTGTTTTCATCAAGACATAACGGGCAATGCAACGACAGTGAAAACTGTATGAATTACATCTTTTCATTTCAAACATTTAAAGGCCCAGATTCATTAGGATTTACATGAAACACAAAAAACACTTTAAATGATGTCAGAAAAAATTACTTCGACCCCATTTTTTTAACCTATTTCCAAAGATCGTATAATTCATATAAAAACAAATACCAAACATCTCTTTCAGTCTTTGTAGCAAAAAAAAGCATTGTGGCTTCTTAGTGCTTCTGATAAATGAAAGTACTGTAACAAATCAAAATCCATAAGAAATTGAGGAATTCAATATTAATTTGAATCCCTCCACAAATGACTACAGGAAATATAAAATCCATTCAAGTTTACTTTTCTGGGAATTAAGGAGCAGGGAGAGAAAAATTCTGTGAATTTTGGGGCTCTTTTTACACAGCAGTAACCAAACAACCTGGAATAGCAGTGGCACTATAAGAGTTAAAAAGCTTCCCCAGGGCTACTTTGTTACAGTCTCTAAAGAGAAAATGAATGCTGACAGCAACACAACCTCTAAGCAGAGGGTCCTTCATTTAGCCCATGTTCTGAAAATTATCATAAAAAACTCCTATCTCCTTCCATTTCAGCGCTTTTGCTAGAGCAAGTTCAAAACAGTCCAAGCATCACTAGATTTTGCAGATGGTTACAGGCAAACATTACTTGTGATAGGAGCAGACTGAATGATTGTCATTAAGGGATGTTTTCACACAGTTTTAGTTCTCGGACTAGTTTCAATGCTTGCAGAGATAACACTTGTCTACATGTCGCAGTGCAGCACCGTATCAGGGAACCCCCAGGTAAATCAGAGGGAGCTGCTGCACCTGCATGCTGCACTGCAATGTTATCCAGAGACATCTCTGACCCCAGATGCAGTCTTGCTTTTTAGCAAGGTGAATGAGCAGGGCTATTTAGCTCCTGCGCTCTGCAATATTCACTCTGCAAGCCTGCTTTTAGGTCTAGAGTTAGTGAGAGGAGACACAAAGAGGTTCTACTTCACTACGTAGTGTAGACGCACCTATTCCTTTCAGTCTCAATAAAGTCAACTCTGCTGTCCTACAAGCTACTGTAAATTCACTTTACAACTGATTCTAAAGCTATGCATAAACTTGCTGCAGAGAGGGAATTTTGCCATCCTATGCAGCTCACAGTGATGCCAGCAGTCCTTTCAGATTGGACCAAAGTCCAAGCAAGGTCATCCATCCTCCTCTTTCCTTGCACGGTGTTTGCAGCTCAGACTCTTAACAGCTGTGCTTTTTGCAACATTCGATATATCTCAGAAGAACACTGTCTCTCTCTAAGCTTTGCAGAATAGAGACAAGGCTTCCAAAGATAAGAGGGAAAATGAGAATGAGCTACTAGGATGAAGACTTTTTAGCTGACTGAGAGGTCTACTGGATCAGGTGAGGTTTTAAAGTGAAAAGAAAAGAAAAAGAGTTAAAAGGCATTTTTTTCTCACACATAATCACGGATGTTAGAGGGTAATTTGTGAATAGAACAAGGTCAGTAAAAACTTCTAAATTATTCAGTATGATATTACAGGTCCTGATTCAGCCACCCTGAATCACAGCGCAAAGCTCCCTTCATTACATGGCCAGGACAAGGAGCTACAGTGCATCATCATTAACATCCCACTTAACGGTCCAAATTTGAAGCACAATCCTATTTTCTGGTACTGAATGAAACATTCATCAACAAGGAACAGATGTCACTTTACTCTAGAAAGATGTAAGGTGAGAAAAGAAGCCCAAGAAGTTATGGGACATCTTCAAAGTTGCTCATTAGGACAGCAAGAGAGTCAAAAAAAAAAAAAAAAAAAAGGAAAGGAAAGGTTACCTGACCCTGCACACAACAGTCTAGATGGCCACACAGAAGAAGTGGAGACTCACTGTGAGAAATGATGGGACAGTTTGGTCCAAACTGAAAACCATGTCCCAGCAGAAGTATTTTACAGGCTGCCTGGTGTATTAGTCTCACACGTCTGAAGCAGAGCATTTGAAAGGGGACTAGCGTGAACAACGAAACAGGGCCTAGATTTGGCCTCTGACCTCATATTAGTCGCTTAGTTCATATGTGAAAATACCTGTCTACCTTTTGGGATGCTATGAGCACATCAGTGTATAAAATACGAACGGCACTACTATATCCAAGTCATCAACACAGTAACCAGCACATCTGTGTTCAAAGAGATCCAACAAGAGATGTAATCTATCCAGGCTCTCAGCAGCTGCAAATGGGGATATACCTATTGACTTCATCAGAGGAAAACCAATTTAAAACAGAAAATTATCTGTTCTATTTCTTTGGAGATGATGGAGGAGGTTCCTGACATCCATTAAGAACTGATCTTACTTGCTATACTGATACAATCTTACTTTAAATCATTAAATGCATCAGTCAGTAGCATCTTATTTTATCAAATTCCTTTTGAATTCCAATGACAACTTTTTTTGGACAGCTGCTCTTAAGAACCACTGAATTCAAGTTGGCATTTTGCCTGGGATCAAATTTGCATTAATACAAATCAGAAGTACATGAGATCATCTCTCCAGATTTACTTTGGAATTTACACCAGTGTAGTTGAGAGCTGATTCTGGCTTGCATTCAGTATCAAACCTTTTCCTGTTGGTTACAGAATCATTTCTTTGTCTGACAGATTACATAGCCGTTTTGCTACATGGAAACACTTGATAGGGAAAATAAATGGATTATTAATTAAAACTATTATTGAGAGGGTTTTTTTGGCCTCTGAATTTTGATCATCTAGTTTGCCGACTTTCTCCATCACATCATCCCAGTGTCACTAACTGCAAATAAAAATCCGTGCATAAACCAGTTCTACTCTAATTTTTGCATCATTTCTGCCTCACAGTAGGGATTCACACTAATCATAAGCAGCGTAATTGCTGGCAGTCTTGTTGCAGTCATGCCTGTCATCCTCTTTTCAGCTCCCCATGTCTGAGCACACACACCTGGAGTGCCATAATGCTCAAGCAATGCACTGCCTGTTGTGGTTTCTTCCTTCTCTAATATACATGCAATGGCTAGAGGCAATTTCTATTAAGTCTATGAGAGAGGGAAGCAAGTAGAGAAGGAGGTATCATGCTCCTAGCCTTGGGCTGAGAAATTTTTCTGGGGATATTACCCAAGCAGTGCTAGGTAAGAGTAGATTCACGCTTAATATTGTAGTTATCCCTCAGATTCTATAGGTGTACACCCGGCAGACTGTGCCACTGCACAGAGACACACTGTGCTAGCTCTAAAAACAGCCTGAGCTGGGTAGGAGGCACAGTTTTGCTGCAGTGTGACAGCATGCAGTGCAACCTCTTCCCTCCACTTCTGGAGGAGATGAGCCCTCATGGAGTTCAACGCTGCCCCAACGAGACTTCCACCACCATCAAAGCAGGCTTGCAACAAGCACTGTAGTCTTTAATCTGTAACCTGAAGTAATACAACCCATGACTGTAGGGCTGAATAGCATCTCTCTGCTGATATAAAACAGCTATAGAGCCATTTTAACAGAATTCCCGGGGTTTTCCCTTGTGCTGAGGGAAGTTCTGGGAAATGGAGACAGAAGGGCTGTATTTATGACATCCCATGTTGATGCTTAGGTAAAGGATGATGTTTCTGAAACAAAACACTCCCAGGATATACTTTTACCAGCAATGGAGGCCAGGGTTAGTACATCCTAGCAGTACACTAATGATCAGTGTGAGCATAACCAACCTCCAAGCAGCTACAGGAACAGCCTGGTGCTTTCAAACTGCTTCCACTTTTTTTACTGAGGACAAGAAAGATGTAGTAGCAGCTCTTGAATCTAGTGATAATAGGGACATTATGCTGTTTAGAGATTTCAAGGCGCTTGCTCTGAAGAAAAAAATATTCCCAAACTGCAGTGTGAAGAAATATGCTGGCCACGATATCACACATTACATGTCCAGATCCTTTTCTGATTGAACGTATTCACAGGAGAGTCATTTTTCTCTTGCCTGCATCAAGGGGAATGTCAGAAACACCTTGTGGCTTTGTGGCCTATGCCCATTGACTTTACATTAGACTTGGACCGCAAAAGCTTGTTTTGAAAATCAAACAGTAATTTCTAAATCATCGGCTGAAAAAGAGAACACAGGAAAACATTACAGCGAGTTTTCTGGCTCAGGAAAAGACTTCCCTGCTTGAAAGATCTCACCCAGTGCTGGGTATTTGACAGAAAGGCTAAAGCAGCTCTGCAGGAAGCAAAAAATGGATCCCAGGAATTTGGTCTATTAATCAGTCAATCATAAGCAAGGTTCTTGTCACATGTGTCACCAGGACTATAGGTCCTACATTATTTTGTCTTGAAGAATCAAACAGCAAGGAAGGGAATGACATGCCCTTGGAGTCTGAGGCTTCTCTGCAGGACCTTTACTTATAGAAACTTGTTTTAAATGAGCCCAAATTGAACCCAACATCTATAACAACTTCAGTAACACTTTTTAATGACTTAAACTAGCTGGAACAGCTGGCAAGACATCTTGCACCCCTCAGAGAAGCTGAGGCAGTTCAGGGAGCACGTGTGGGTGGCACATGTAAAAAGTACAACTTTTACCACAGTTGCATAACATCAGGAAAAATCATTCAGATCAGGGCAGCTGACAACTCTGATCTGGGAGAAATGAGTGAGCGTATGTGTGAAACAACCAAACATTTCTTTAGGCTAAGGACCTCAGACTACCCCTGCACATCCCATTGCCCCAGAAGCTCCCAGAAACACCGGAGTTGAGGACTGACTGATCCTCTAACGCAGCTGTCTCAAACGGGCAGGTGCCCTTGGCAGATTATAAGATGTGAACCACAGCACTCACCTGAGCTATTGCTAAAAGAGAAAATAATTAAGGAAGGCACCAATTAAGCAAGTGGGGAATATCAGTGAAACTACTGATATTGCTATTATGAAAAAAATCTGAAATATCTTGCTCAGAAAGCCATTTGCAACTTGTAAGGTGGAAATGTTGTTTGCTCATTCCCGATCGTGGGGCAGTGGATGGCAGTTTTCAGTCATCTCTACCACAAATTACCTCTCTGGCACCTTGCACAGCTTCAGTGCAACAGTACTCCCTCTTTACAGCCTAGATATTTAAAAATGAACTACCTCTTTCTTGGTTTGGAACAGCTGGCTAAGAAACCTGCTCCTTAATTAGCAGTTTTTCCTCAGGGACATTTACTCAGTAAGTTTACTGTTCAGTGGAAGTGCAGCTGGTGATTCAAAATAACAGGCCCTCTCTCTTAAGCGTCCAGTGGCTTTTAACTAAGAAAGTACTTGCACATTTTTAGGAGGTGACTCTTGCTATTTGTTTTGCTCAGAGAAAATGAAGAGGAAAAACTGCTGAGTATGTTTGCCGATATGATTGCTCAGCTATTGGGTTTGTTCAGATGACATTGTTTTATGCGGTAAAAAAGAAAAAAACAGCAAACTCCCAACTTTTTGTAATCTCTTATGGCAATAAAGAAAAAAGTGCTTATTTGAATGCCTTCTACTCAAAGCTTGAAGCAATCGGGACTTAGGGATCATATTCAGGCCTGCCTATATAATAACACATTTTCACAGTGCATTTCTTCAACTTAAAACAAAACAAAACACTATCAAAAGGAGCCTATCTGGAGGCCCACGACCTCAATTTTCTTTGTAATGCCACTAGGCACCTGGAGCCAGATTGAGAATGTCACTTAAACAACAGCAACAGTAGTTAGTTCCCTTACGTGACTGACAGATGTGTTTAACCTTGGTAGATGTCTCACATCCACCAGCAGCCAGTTGGCTTAACACTGGCTGACTAGCAATTAAAAAGGAAGTGGCAGATGCTTCTTGCTCCAAAGCTAGAAAACATTAAAAATCTAAAAGATGACTCAGAAGACCATATTCATAGAGCTCACAATGCAAACAGTGAGTGGCAAATAGTGAGTAACACAGAGGTTATGCTAGTGATTTTGAAGGGTGCATTCCTCTAAATGAAACAAGTCATATCCATACTAGTGTGGCTGAGCCTAAAATGGGAACGGGGCTATCCCACGCATGTGAGACAATAATATATTATTAGTCAGTACTATCATTATCACTCTATTCCTAGATACTTCTTTGTGGTGGGGGAACTGGCTGCTGTTTTCTTCACATGCTGATGCTGTATTAATTACTTTTTTTCCCCAGAGGTAACTCAGTGTAAAGATGAAGAGAAGAGTTGAGGGCAACAGATTCAGTTAAAACTTCCTGAAATTATCTGCTTTCCAGTAGTGAGACTGATTCTGGTAATTTTTAACCTGTACCATTTCTACACATTCTTTGGTATTTTTAAAAATTACTTTAAGGCCTTTCATTAACACAAACTATCTATATGATACTATTGGATCTGATGTTCAGATCTCTGCTCCTGTCTTTAAACACACACTGGATGCCATTAGTCTTCTCGTGAACAGACATTCAGTAGGCCCTATGGTTTACTTCTCTTTGTACGTAGAAAAAACTCCTTGCCAGGCTTTGATCTTACACTGGAGTTTTCATTTAAGGCTAGTGTAGCAGTCAAGCTGTCAGGAAGAGCCTTTATTCTTCGCCCAGTGAATGAAAGATAACGTATCATCCTATGAATTATATTCCACAAGTTCACCCTGGCTTTGCAAATTATGCATTATCACTAACTCTGTGCAAATAGCTCACAGGGAGAAAAGACTGAGATCCTCTGCTGAAATATGCCAAGGAACTCCTGCCAACCTGCCCTCACTGAGATCCCAGCCTGCAGTTTCCATGTGGCTCTTAATATTTTTCAACCATTCTTGTTTCAGTTTTGGCAGTACAGATACCTGTTCAAGCAAGGACTTGTCTCATGCTGGCCTAGCAAATAACCATAATGTCTGAACAACGAGAACATGCAAGATGATGATCTGAGCAGACTAGAAAAAAATGAAACAATCAATTTGTGCACTATATGATGTCTCTAGACCAGGACAGTGAGAAAGAAGCTTTTAAATAAAACTAGAAAAAAATAATCATATACCTCTTTTCTCAAACCTCCATTTTATTCTTAGCTCATAATAAAGAGAGTGCAGAACTTTGTGCGTGGATTCATGACTTTCTGAGGTTAATGGTCCTTTTTTGCGTTAAGTTCTACAGATAGTGCCCTGCTGGTCATGAATAACTGGGAAATACTCTGTTCCTCTGGATCAATAGGTTCATCTAAACATTGCCTAATATTTCATAGGTTTTGCCATCCTCTGTGACTGAAGAAGTTGGACTCTCTCACCTGCATCATTCTCCTGATTATTGCAAACTCTCAAGGGAAATATTTGAGTTTCATAACAAGCCACAAGCCATTGTCATACAAAGAACTGATTCCTGTGTTTTTAAGCCTTACAATGAAAAAAAAAAAAAGAGGAAGAATGAAACATTTATTTAACAATAATCCTAGTACAGGAGCCATACAATGGTATCATTGCGATGACTTTTCTGGAGCAAAATACATGCTTATACATATTTCCTTGCAGTACTTTACCTTCAAATGCATACTTCTGCAATTCTTAATTTATCCATAAACATCCTGAAAATCTTTCCATCTTGATCAGGAAAGAAGGGCAAAGTCACCTTTTAATTATCCAGTGGAACAGCCAGCATAATGGATTTGTTAGGGGGAAAATTAGCATGCTAGTAGGGATACAACAAACAAGACACAGAAGCAGGTTTGCTTGGACCCAGGTTGGTTCTCATCAGGCTTGTTAACTTGGGCTCCGTGTTGTGTGAAAAGCACTACACTGCTACTGAGGGGCACCTGAGCTAACAGTTCTGCCTGTTCACAACACTCTACATCCACAGCACAGCTAATTCACAACTTACGAATAACTGAGAATCAGCTATAAGCAATCCCCATGGCCAAAGCTTTGGGAAAAAATGGGTTCTGAAAAGACCCTCATTTCAAAATTGCTAAAGAGCATATATGCATCTGCAGTTTCCATTTAAAAATAAAAGCTTGTGATTAGTCTCCTCCAGCTTTCTCCCTGACTCCTTTGAGGACAGCTTTTTGAAACCCAACAGAAAAAATGACTTTTCACTTGTCAGATGCGAGCTAGGTGCTTAGGTCTTCCAGGAGATAAACACCTCCTCCAAGCAAAAGGGAATGTATGCTTTCTTCCTAGCTGTTTATTTGCAGACATTGGTCTGGGGGTTTCTGCCAGATACTAGTAAGTTCAAAGTCAGCCTGCATGTACGCAGAACACAGATCATTATGAACTGCATGCTCAGCCTTTCCTGCTCCACATAATCCAATTACAGTTCCCTTGTTTTTCCCTTGTGGGTCTCCCAAGCATCTTTTGGCCCTTAAGTAATCCAAAATAATCTTGGTGAGTATAAATATTTCCAGGAATTGAGCTAATGAAACAGATCTCTCAGTTCTCTCTTCTTGGAGAGCAGATAAAGAAATCTGCCAGAGTCCTTGGCTGAATGTTGTGGCTGCTTCTCCTTTCAGATAAGTCTTGCACAGTTAGAGATTTAGAGCGCCATACGCTAAAGCAAAAAAAAAAAAAAGGATGCCAAGTCTACCTATTGCCTCAAAGACTTATTAGTGCTGGATTTAAGCAGAAAACTCATCTGCATTTCCATTTTCTGTGAAGCATGCTTTCAGCAGAGAAACATCCAAGGGATCAGAAGTGTTTCTAAACACAGAGTTTCTTCTATTTACATAGAAAAATTGGCTGGGAGATCTCCTGCCATCCTGACACCTCCTACTCATGATACCATAGACAGGCTCCCATTTAGTGACATTCAGGTCTGGGGACACTTTCTTTTACATTCACCATTCCTCACCAAACCCTCACTGCCCCCTACCCCAGCAAGTAAGATTTCAGGGCCAACTACAGCTATTGCTTGAAATGATACTTAGAAGATATGGCACATGTACATGGCATTTGAAGGCATCTAATGAATGTGAAGCAGAGCTAGACCAGGAACAATTCTCAGTCACTCGTGGACTGTTGCTTGAGAACTGGTCTCCTCAACAAAACTATCTTCCACACTTACCAACAAGACTCGCTTTCCTGCTCCTGATCTGCTAAAATTGACTGTACCTGAACCTCGGCACCATTTTCCACTTCACAGTCACATGAACTGTGAGGGCTGTTCAGTGGGCATTGAAACCCTCTAAACCAGAAGGTGTTGTCAGAAGACAAGACATTGCTCTAGCAGTATTATATACTAGGGACTCTTTCTGCTGAAGTTAGTTATGTCCTGTGGTACCCACTTCGTGTGAGAGATATTTCACATCCCATATCTAAAGCCCACAAGGCCATAAAGCCCTGAGAACCAGTGAAAATTTAAAAATCACCACCAAAGCCCCACAATGTTTCAGTGAATGACACTTTCCCTAACAATTTTAGCTTTGCCCCATCAAACCCCAGAGTGTACAGCATGAACAGAACCAAAAGATTCATTTCCCTGAAGGGTTTATTAGTTTTTGCCTTTCTTTACATCTGAACACTAAAAGTTTTGTTTTTGCTGAGAAAAGTTGTTGGAGATGCAACCGCAAGGTAAGAACAACAAGAACTTACATGCTTTCAACAGAAAGGCTGCTTCTGACTTAGAGACAGGAGGAGATTACAGTAGATTACTCATTTATAAATAAGGAAAAAATCAGCAGCTTCTCATTGCTGTTTTCATCTCTCTTTTTTTTTTTTTTTTTTTCTCCAGAGCGTTAATTTACCCCACATCTATTACAGCTTTTGGCTTCTTTACCCACTTATTTCAAACACCAGCTGATTTCAAGACTTTACAGGACAGGGCAGTGGGACAGATCTAGTTCTGGTTACTATATTCTGAATATCAAACACCTGGCAGAAGAATCACTCAAGCTGTTTTCATTTGTACTTTTGTTTTTGACTGTGCTTTTTTTCCCCATCTTTAATCTTTCCTACGCAATTTCAGAGTCTTGCTCTCCCAAAGAAATTGAGAACAGAGCTCACTGATGGCAATAAGTACTGGACAAAGAAAAAAAGGCTCAAATTGTTTAGTTCCTCATGAGATCAGATAATAAATTCAGATAAATTTTCAATCACTCTAGGATAGCTCAAGATTCTATCTCTTCTTTGATGCTGGCTATCTGTTGTTTTTCTAGATTAGGAATCACACGGTGTCCACAGAGAAAGCCAGCGACACTGAGAATCAAAGGCTTGTGGAAATATTTTCTAGACAATATACTTCTTTGTATTCATATCACATTTGATTATTGTAGGGGGGAAGGAAGAACAAGAAAGGAGAGGCACTAACAGTTTCTGTCTCATAAAGTTTGTTCCCCCCCATCAATTACTCTCTTTAGAGATCAAGGCAAGTGGATTATAATACTGAGTTACTGGTTATTTTGTGAAATCATGTAAACTACCAAAAATGCACAGCAAAAAAGCTAGCCTGGGAAAGAAAAAAAATATTTCTGTTTTCTTGGCAGTAGCTTCCCATGGTGTGAATGACTTATCATGTGGACTGACACACAAAAATAGGCTAGAGCTGTTTACCCATTTTCTGTAGCTTAGTAATGGGCAATATAATTTGAAACCTCTACCGCACTAATACTAAAAATGTACTGCCAATGACTACAGTACTGTTATTCTTTCAGATGTGGGATCAGTGGGGCCGTGAGCTGGGAAGCAGGCTCTTCTCCCCTAAACAAGTCCCAGTTCCCCAGCAGAGCTGATCTCCAGGCAGCACAGAGACCAGTCCCTTGGGAGTTCACCACTGATGGCAATACTAGCACATCACTGGTACCGCTTCATGCAGACTTATCAGATAACCAGCCTTTCACTGACCACTGCAGCAACAAGCTTAGGTGTACATCCATAGTGACTGTCTGCTGCACTGCAGCTCTGTCCGTAGGTACAATATAATCTAATGACCTGATCATCCCTCAAGGGGAAAAGATCACGAAGCAAGTGACCTGATACTCATAAGAAGGAACAATTCTGTGATGTGTGAATGCCTTTCTTCATACTAATTAATGGCATCAAACTAGATTTTTCACCATTTGATTAATGTATCAGTGTTACAAGATGCAGATGCTTGAGGGCATGTATTCCCTGAAAACATGTTAGAAAAAGTGATCTTTTAAATTACTCTAGCTAACACTAAGCTGATAAGGCCAAGGACATGAAGAAAAGCAATGTATTTAAAAATTACATGGATACAATATATAAGATGGGGGAAGAGAGGACAATGCTAAGTTATTGCATACAATTTTGAAATGCACTGGTGTGACTTAGAAACTTAATTAGTAACTAATGGCACAAAGAATCCCTAACTCATCTTTAAAACCAGGAACTTTTGAAAACTTATCCATAAGCTGCCAGTACAAGAGCTAATTGACCAAAATTAAGAACAACCTTGTGATACAGCTTAGTTTTTTGGGTGGGAGCTGTTTCTAGGAACATCAGCTGCTAGGCACTACAGAACATGCAGTATGAGAGAAGGAGGCCACTTGTACAGATGCAGAATGGTAGCTTCTACACTGACACATGGCGGTACCCAACATCTGTTACATCTCCCCTTCTTCATGAGGCATGTGGTCTCCAAGTGCCCCAGCACTAGGAGGGCACTCTGTGTGGGCAGCAACATGATGAATGGATAAAGCTGTGAGTGGGTATGAAGACATTTTAATTCTGTTCCCAGATCTGACATGGACCTGTTGGGTAACTCTAAATGAGTCATTTTACCATAATTCTAGTGTCTCAGACAATACGTCCTGTATCTTTTAATGACATGACCTCCTTTACAGACTGACTGCATGAAAGTGCCTTAGGGTTAAGCATGGTTATTTATTAATTTTACTGAAACCAATCAATTTTGCAGGGAATATTTCATGCTTGTCTGGATTAGACCATAGCTGCCTAATCATGTTCATCTCCGTATAAGCCCCTTTCAATATAGTCTAAATACGAACAAGCCTTTCAAACACTTTCACTTCTTTCATATTAAACATTTAATATGGAAAGTCTGAATTACCAAGAGCATTCTTTTCATTGTCACTTTTATTAAATAAGAATTTGCCTAGTTATTTTCTGCATAATAGAAAAGGGAAATAACAATGTCAGTGAGTAGTTCCTTGAAAATACTTACAAAAGTTGGGCTGAGTTGTGAAGTATTAAAGTATGCATAGATTGTTCCAATATTATTTCTTAACAAGTGTAAAGGGTCTTGGGATTACGGTGAAGAATATCATTGCTCAACTCTCAAGTGAGAATGCCCATTCCCATTTTACCAGGACCCTAACCTTTATTTAACGAATCAGTTATCCAGCAGGGACCTGTCTAGGTTCTACCATACGCTGCCAGCCTCAGCAAATATCCTTGAAAAAGAGCCAGTAATGGAAAAGGAATCCTGCTCACTTTTAATACTACAAAGAACATTATTTTCATAGTCCAGTAACTTTATGGCAAGCATAAACCTCTTGGAGGAAGAAAGAGTAACATGTCTAAACATTATTTTCATTGGAATAACTTCAATTCCAACAAGACTAAAAAATAAGAGGATATGAGATTTAAAAATGATTAAATGAGGGACAAAAGGCAGAGGATATACATGACTAAAAAGACTCTTCAAAGAATGACACAAAAGCATTCACAGAGCAACTCTGGAAGGGACATCCAGGAGTTAACCAAGGTCAGTTAGTTACCTTAACAATTATTTTCACACAGCGCTACATTCTATAGTCCAGGGTTTTGGAGCCTGATATCTCAGCAACCCTTTAAATTAATGTCATCTACATTTTACAAATGGATAAACAGAGGTACAGGGATGAGAAAAGCACCGCAGCACCATTGCAATTTGCCTCCTGATTCTGAGCGTGCTGAGAGCTGCTCCACCTAATTTTCCGAAGGTCTCTAATTCCAACTGAGCCAAAGAGGAGTTCTGCAGATGGTGCAGCTGCCAAAATGTTTGGCTAATCTTAAAAACCGCGTTTCAGCTGAGGTGCTATGAGAGCTCCCCGGCATCCTGATCCTGACCCCTTCCCCAACCACTGTTAAAGATCCCCCTTCCAGAACTGAGACCTTCCAATTATAGCTTGTTGATGGTTGTATTTCATCAATAAAAGGCAATTGACTCATGTTTCTAAGGTCATTTTACACTACTCTGGCAGCAGTAAAGGTGATTTAAATGGATATTACATTTTCATTCACTTTAAGGCTATTTTTCTATTGCCTGAGTGACATAAAGAGACCTCAGTCTGACTGAGAAGCAGACTCTAAGGTTTCACCTCAGGAGTGACTAACTGTTCTGACCCGGTGAGCTCCATACTGGAATATTCATATGTCTCATATGTCAAAATCATAAACACGTGTCACCTGCCTCAGAGAGCAAAGTGGATACGGAGCTCTGGAACTAGCCTGCAGGAGAAGAGAGGAGAGGGGTCCCTCAGGAACCACACTGCTCCCCTGACAAAGGGACTTTGCATAGGGGCAGTAGGCCCAGACCGGCCTCAGCTGCCCCTCCTGCAGCCAGGGGCACAGATGCTAGTTCCATGCCAACCCAAAAGCCAACCATATGCCATAACCAGGAGATAAGCTGCTGGAGAGCCCATACAAAGAATAAAAGCTTTCTTCTTTAGTTTTGTTTGCTGGTACTTGAGACCTGAGCTATTTTGGAATTTGCAATACTTCAGAGTGGTCTGGGTCACTCAGTCAAATGCACGTATTTAACCACATAGCATTAACTTCCTATTGTTCTGCCACACGGGCTAGTGACTCACCCACATGCTTACTCATCACTTCCAGGGCTCCAGTGCCTGACAGCTCTTGAATAATTCAAACATCATCATTTGTCTACAATTATGTTTATCTAGAGTGAGATTTCTAAAAGCACTGCAAGACTCAGGAGCTGAAGTCTTATTGACAATACATAGGATCCGTGCCCCTAAGATCTCAGCATAGCTTCAGAAAGCACCCACCCCATTTACCTTTAAATAGCAAATGGATTTACACCTTATGTTTCGGTCAGTGAAGCTAGAACACTTGATATTTTCTGGCTCTAATATTCAGTAGTACTGGCCATATACGTGTGAAAGAACACACCGAAGATCAACACACATGCAAAAGATAAATTGATAATATATTCCTGCACCAAATGCTCTTGTACATTCACGGAATTTCTCATTTCCTTATCCTGGAGGTCTAATGGATTTCAGAATGGAATAAATAGCAAGGAATTGCTATTGTACAGTCTTGCCAAATGAAAGTCAAGGACCATTTTAAGCCCCAACAACATGATTATTCAAAGACTGAATAGGCAAGCGTAGCACTGAATGCCAAATAAAGGGATATAAACAAGAGTGATGGCCATTTGCATGAACTGAATACCATGAAGCTAATAAAGTTGCAGACACAGAACCAAACTTGAATTAGTGCTGAATTCTATCACAAAAAACTTAACATAGTCACACTTGTCTCCCTTTGGTAGCAAATCAAGAGCACTTACCGTTCTTGGAGAGAATCACAGCCAAATATTCATGAAAGTAGGTGTTGACGTACAGCAGAAGACTTGGAGTATGTGCTGTGAGGAAGCTAAATGCAATGTTTTCCTTGGACATGACAGCATCCGCATAAATGGCAGAGCTTGAAGTACTTGCATTTTTTGTGACAGGATAAGGTTCTTGGAAAAGATAGGTAATGGAAGTGCCAGCTTCAAATAATGCAGAAACCTCTGAAAGCATATATAAACCAAGGGAAAAAAATCAAATACTGCATTTTCAGATCTTTCAGGCAGGCATGGACATGAACTCATTGCCTCAGAAGAGCACATCTCAGACAGCAGCACACTGCAAAACGTTCCCAACCCACTTGGCATCACTGTCTCTTAGTTTGGACAAGCAGAGCAGCCTTCCTTACAGTCAATATGTCTGACACAGAGAAGCATGGCGTATGGAGATAGGCCCCTAACTTAAACTCTTTCAGTGCTAGCATCAGAGCTCCACAAGCCTGCTTAGGAATACGCAGGCTTTCCATGAACACGATGGGACAGGCCAAAATGTTCATCAGCCAAATAAATGTCCTGCCTACCATCTACCGATAGTCAATATGTATGGGTATATTCTCCATCTTACCCACCACACTAAAGACAACAATAAATTTGTTCTTTCCCATCTTCTCTTTAAAGAAAGCTGTTATTAAAGCAATGCAGTTACCAAAAGACAGCTACTGAGGGAGAAAGGTAACTCCAAAGGAAGAGAAACTTCTATCTGTGCATGCTTGGATCCCAACAGCTCAGACTTGCATTTTCAATACACGCACAATACAGTCTGGCCAGAAAATACATGCAAGTGACAACAGCAGTTTTTACTCATATGAGGCACAGTAAATTCATCATGGTGATGTCTTCTGCTGTAAGTTGATTGCAAGTATTGTCTCCAATAAAGCAGCTCCATCTATATAGCAGCAGGGTCATCTCCTAACAGGATACTATGCAGTGATTCAACATGCTTCTCGTGACATAGGTGCCAAATCTTCAGCTCATGTAAGTGGGCATAGTTCCATGGACTGCAGTACAACTAGGCCGATTTACACCAGCAGATGATGCAGCCCACTTAAACCTGGAGCATGTGCAAGGTGAGGGGCAGCCATGGAAATTAAAATGCTCACGTTGCACCTAGCTATTATTCAGCAGAGCTTCTGTAGTTTCTTCCTCTCTCAAAGAGCATGTTACCTAAACTGGATGCTCTCTATTTGTCCTGCTCCTTACTCCGGTCAAATGCATATATCTCCTTAGAGTCAGCAAATAGGTTCAGTGAGAACACACTCATCATAGTCCAAACTGTTCAAATCAATTTTCTCCTGAATGATGCATGCTTACTTTTAACATCTCTTAGGGTGGCCAAGTTCAGCGTTGTCACAGGGATGGCAACAAGCATAAAAAGACTATGCCTCTTTGTCAACCATTGTTCCAAAACTCTGCAAAGAGAAGTTCTCAAGATTTTGTTTAGGTGGAGCAAGCTGGATGAGATTTAAAAGCAAGCACACCAAACATTCAGACATGAGCAGACAACCTCAATGGGAAATTTCAGCCCCAGTGGATAATGTTTGGGCCAAGTTATATGTAACTGAAAATAGAAATCACACTGGGATATAGTTGGTAACTTTAATAACAGGTAGTACAACCAGTCCTGTTTATAATTTCTGAAGCTATCACTGAAGTCAACAAGATGAGAGATTATAGCCCACTTAAGGTAAACCCTTAGTGGTGTTCAAGGGAAAGCTGATATTAGAACATATTCTTCTAATATGTAGTACACCAAGCTGACGTGGGTGAAATCACTAAGGGCTTAGGATCAAAGCATGCTGCCTACCTTCCTTGCAGAAAGGTCCTTCATAGGCTGAGTTGGTACAGTCACAAGAATAACCATTATACTTCTCCACACATTTTCCTCCGTTATGGCACAGGTTACCATAACTGCTGCAATGTCCTGGACATCCAGGTTTAACACCAGGGGTCATTTTAGCTCTCTCTTCAAGGTCAAGTTTTTGCCCATTTAAATGCAGAGATCGGATGCATCCCAAAAATCCCTTTTGTCTGGAAGCTGTTCCTCCTGAGAAAGAGAGGGCAAAGGTCATGCATTCATTGATGAGTCTGTAAAGTAATCAAAGCGCTGAAAGACAATCCAGAGGTACAAATAGGAACCCATGAAGTTTAAAAAATATTATCTATTATATATCAATGCATACAGTGGCAAAAGATGACAGACGGACAGCCCTGGAAACTAAAGGTCTCTATTTATCATTATGAAAGGAATAAAAAGGTGTATGTGACACTTTCTTCTTACCATTCTTCTCTTTTCAGCCTTATCAACTGCCCTATCTGGCATTTAGACTGCAGATTCATTTGGGAAAAGATTAGCTTCTTTATCACAAGTCTGCATATCACTTAATACATGAGAAACCTAAACCTAAAATTTCTTTTCTATTTGTTGCCATAGTACAGACTATAAATAACACCCTAATCCCAACAACAGGTGAGTTACCCATGCTGACTACTCCAGACAACAAGGATGAATCATGTTCAGCATCAGGCCTTCTGGCTGAGGGGAAATTACTTTGGAAGCAGAATTTATGCATGACTGACCAACATGATGTTGCATGTGAATGGCTGTTGCAGGCAGGAAGTGTGAGTTTGGGTCACAACTGTGTCATTTATTTGAATTGTTAAACATAACTGCACTTCTTTGTGAAGATCAGAGCTGTAAGGATCTAGGCAAGAGGGCAGTTCAGGCTCTATAGGCTAATTAGTTTATTATCTGCCCACTGAAATTGCTAACAGTGATCCCTGTTTATAATAAAGACACCAATCCCATAAGAGGTGGTCTCTGACAATGATAATAATTAATGATGATGATAAGACTACTTTGTAAAAATATCAATACTTCCGTTACTGAAGGCTTTGTTTGGCAGTTGCCAGTGTTTTGCTTTTGAAGTTACTGCAACTTTCCTGCTGAGAAATCTAATTCTGGCTCAGTGTTTTTGTAGGCTCTGAAATGTTAGCTTTACTGGTGATGCATCTCCTGCGTAAGAGTAGGAAAGAAGTTATGTTTCCAAACCATTCTTCCATAGAAGTTGGTCCTATGTCAAAATGCATCAACTAAGAAACTATGTCTTTTGATGAATTCCTTGGAGAACAGCATCTGTTCTGTCATATATTGTTTAATTAAAACCATGTTGCCACATGCTAAGAGAATGGAACACCAGGCTGAAAAGCAATCTCGCCAAAACCTTATTGCCTTGCTATACTATTCTGACTTATATTTTTCTTTCTTGCATGTCAATAGGAGAAATACATGGGTCTTGGATTTAAATGAGAATAATTTAACTCTAGATAGTATGTGTAAGCCTAGAAGGAAGTTTATTTTATGCTAATTTTATGGTGCCTTTCTCACAGAAAAAAATATTTTCAAACACTTCTTCAGCCAAGTTCTCTTTTCTGATGTACAAATGTTAGCTTACTTATTTTAAAAGGCATCAGAACAGAAGAACTGGGACATTTGTGTTTACTGCACTGTGCAGAAACGATCCTTTTCTTTGTAGATTTTGTTCTAAAATGATACATACCATACAGGCATTTTCAGCAATGCCTAATGCCCAAATATGATTCCCCCTTTAAAATTGCTGGTAACTATGTTTTCTTTTGCATAGGAAGTAACCACAAATATTGCAAGGATAAAAGACAGTCTCCTTGACTCTTCTCTCTGCAAGCATACAAATCCCAGCTGTAGCAGTTAAAGAATGAATACAAACTATTTCTAACTATACCACAGATGTCATGTTTATTGAACTGCCCATATTCTCACTGATCTCTAAAGCACGTCTGAAAGCCAAAAAGTGAGAAATCATATGTAAAATCCATTTATGATTCTTTTCCTCTTCTAACATTTGGCAAGTATAGAGCTTATTGGAGACCATCTACCTGATCCTAGATCCACACAGCATTTACTCATCAAATCCATTTATTATTTGGGTATTCCAGCAGTTTTCTTCAACTGGCTAGACCTATCTTCAAATACATTCCTGAACGTATTCCTGAATGATTTTTGCCTCTCCCTCCAGAGTAAGCGATGCTACATTTGCCTATTTTTGTGCAGAGCTTGGTGAAGTTGATATTATCTGGCTTATAAAGTTTGTTTTGAGTTTGTTCTTTCTACTGTAATTTCTTTAAATTAATATAAGAAATATAGCCAGGTATAGGGACATCCATGCTGTGACTGAGGATTATAAAGCAGACTAAATCATTTAGATACTCAAGACTCATTGAAAGAAAGGCAGAAATGGGTTTCTAATTCTTTTAGGATGCTTTAAAATTCCAGCTCTTTTGATTTTGAGCAATCTCCAATCTACTGACAATGAAAAATTCATTTTTCCCTTTCTCTTCACACACACAGAAAGCTATCTCAGAAGCCTGCTGCATAGTCTGTGTGTGCCAATGTTGGCCTTAAGCAGACTTTCTGTCTTTATTCTAAATTTTATAAGCGTAGCCATAGAAAGACTCTTTCTGGTACTACCTAGATAAATACGTATGTGCCTTGTAAGTCAATTACACATTAAATACACCAGCTAATCATACAAACATTATTTAATCTACACTTTTGTCTCTTACTGACTACGCATAACTGAAAAGACCATTTCCTTAACAGAGAGGAACTGTAATTGAATACAGTCAGGCCGGATGGCTCTTAACATATTATTAGGTTGCATTTATAGGAAGTGAAGGAATAAAACAAGAATTGCAAATTTGAATCTTTCACATTGTGTTGCTATGGATGAGAGGGAAATGAAAGGAGAGGACAGGAACACTTCCATTTCGACTCCCCTCCCTTTGGTTTTATCAGCAGGTGGATCCAACAGGAAAGGACCCATTTTCTACGATTTATTTTGCATGGCATATATAAGAAATCATCGCTGCAGTGGAATCCTGGGAACATCCTGCAGTAATGATCTCTTACATGTGTCATGCGGCATGCTGGCAGGCCCGGTCAAAGCAGATGCTGAGGTTCTGCTCCCCTAAGTAGAACATCCCCTGAGGACAAAAGTGCCGGGCAGATGTCACGTCAGCAAGTGCAAGAGCTGCCAAGACCATTGAATCAAACACACAACAGGGCAATGAAAGGTGGCAGGGCAGAACTGAATGGAGAACAGGCAATAAGGAAAGAAATTACACCTTAACTCTAGTATTTCTGTGATTACTATTAGTAGCATGAGCATACGGACAGACATTAGCTTTACCAGTTCCTTTTTATACCATACTGATGCATAAAAGAGGCCTCAAGGTAAACAGAAATCACCACCTGAGTGCATCTTCCCAGGTAATGTAAAACAAGTATGAACTTCCCTACCTGTGATGTGGTACCAGCTCCAGAATGAGAGTACTGTAGGTGCATTACTGTGCAAATAATGAATTACAGCTGCTTTATGCTTCTCAAGGCCCATAAGTGATCAAGGGAAGCTTTCTAACAGATAGTACTGTGCTTCCAAGTAACATAATGTCAGTTCAAGCCCAGTAAGACATGACTAACTATCAGAGTTACACCATAGAAATGCAGCTTAGAAATACTAAAATGCACTCATAGTTATACCTAAGTACATAGAGCAAGCTGAGAATTGAATTTTACCCTGCAAATATCCCAGATAGGCCAAAGTTCAAGAATGTGAAAAACTCAAAATTAGCACAGGGACAATATAAAGTCATGGTGATATTCCCCAAGTTCTGCCCATTGGCTCCGAACACCTGGATTTCTCTGCTAGAATGACCAACCATGACCATGACCACTGAACTCACTGTCATTATATATCAGTTGTTATCCCCTGAGGTAAATGAAGTTCACATCTTTCACCATCTTGCATTAGGTCACAATCAACTTTTCCTCCATCTAAAAGGACTGGACAGTTGCTGTGGTTTGGTGTTTTTTGGTTTCGTTTCTTATGGACAAGAGTATTTACTTCAATACGTGGTTCTTTTTTATCTCTGAATCCCGACGTTTTTAAACTCCTTGCCCAAATTTAACAGAGAAGATATTATGTTCTCCCAATTTCATGAAAACAGATAGCTGGGCAAATGAGAAAGAAACAGCACTGAGGCCTCTGCTCAGGGAAACTGCAGTGTGAACTTGCCCCTTACTGGACATAAAAGAACCGACACACGCAAGAGAGAAATCCTCTGTGCTTAGTCACTGGAAAATCTTCAGTAAAAGCCAGAATCTCCTAAAATACTGAAGTCAGTCAATCTCAAAATAAACTTCCAAAGAAAGATAGTCCTTCTTAACTCCCCTCCTTGCAAAGTATTTAAAGGTTGATTAACTTAGATATCAGTATCACCAGTTCAGAAGTAAATGAAGCACAGTTCCAAGGCTGCCTATATCTGTTTTGTTAACATTTATGGAGAAGGCTTCTGTTCAGCTTCCTTTGATATAAGTCACAGAAGGTAAAGTCTGTTTGACAGACCAGCTTTAAAACAAACAGCATAAAAACTTGAGAGCCAAATCCTTCTATCACATACAGTCGAGGAAAAATCTGGACAAATATTATAAGCCAACAGTCCTCTCTAGTCAAATTTTATAGTTGTCCAAATCCATTTTATGTGTGTGATCTACTATGTATAACCCCCCAAAAGGAACCGAGACAAAACGGACTCACATATTCTATGCATATGTTGACATCTCTCAGGCTACAGGAAAAAGATCATGGTTTGAAAGCTACATTGAATCTCCATTCAATCATCATCAGAATGCTATGTGATACTAATAGAGTTCCTTCATCCCAAAGGATCAATAAATCCTTCCAGAATATAAATAAACTAAATTAAATGTTGTCATTGAGCCTTATTTATGATGTTTACAAAATATTTGAATTGATTCTGGAGAAGAATCAACAACAAAAAAACCCAGTTAGATCTTGATGACTAGCCACTTCCACCATGAAAACAAAGTTCCATGTTTAAATGGAACAAAATAGGGAGATTAAATTAAAAGATATTAGGAACATTTTTAAAACAGCAAATCATGTCAGTTATATAGATTATTAATTAAGAATATGTATACTAATTGTGGCAACCCTTTAATCATCAGTGTGCACAATGCTGCAACTATAGAAACAAGTATGTCGTGGATTATGGAGGGAGGAAATACTATTATGGGCTGCTGCTTCTTTCCCTTTTACAATGTTAAAATGTTTTTTACACATTTTTTTTTTCCAGATAGGATAAAATTCACTCCATATGGTTCAGGTATTAAATCAGTTGCTTCCTATTAGAGATTGGAATGAGACCTTCAGTGGAATCAAATTATGCCACATCTGTGTATGGTTGGACTTCTGCCATCTTTCCCTGGAGCACCTGGGGACAAATAGGGTCAGAATGAGGAGGCTGTTCAGGTTTCCATCCCTTCTAGTTACTCTTAGAAACACTGAAGAAAATCTGGAAACACTGGAAAACGTAGGCCTTCAATATGTATTTCTGTAATGGCTAAAGGTCAAAGAACACTCCTAAAAGCATGTTTTCTGTTCTTTTTGTTGAGGTTCAGTAAAAGTGTGGATGGACAACTGAATGCAACCATACTACCGCACAGTGAGAAGTGTTCACTCCTCAGCTGAGAGAAAGTAACTATGTCCTATGTCTTCCCATGTCCCTGAGATGTCTGTGGCCACCCAACCGACTGCCTCCAGGTCCCCCTGCTCACAGAATAGCTCTTCGGAGCATCCTGGCATTTGAGGAACACATCATTCCTCACTCCACAAAACAGAAACCTCATGCTGTGACAGTCTTAAACTCGTCTTTCTGAGTTCTTTGGTGAATTTTTCTCAGACTGAGTCTATGAGAGATTATTTCAGGTATGAATCAACCGCTATGAGGCAAGGACTCATGGCCACTGATGAAGCTGTATCACTTTAACAACAGATTCACTCCTTCCATTCAAAGACCAGTAATTACCACATATATAACTTAACAAGATGTCAAATAAACATCTCAAAATCTTCTTAAATTAAAGGGTCTGGATACATAGGTAAACTTTAATAAAGTGTGGTATTGACAGACTGAGGTTTGCTATAGAATTTCAGCTAAGAGAATCCATTTTAAGGAAAGGATCAGTAATTAGCTATTTATGGCCCTGAATAATAAGCAGGTTACAGTCTGCTCCATGGCAGAAGGAATTACTCAGAAAGGGAGTGTTCAGGTATAGAAAAGGCAAAAGACCCTCTGTAGTCCCTGAAACTATCATCAGGTACTAACTGGTACCAGTCTCTGTTTCATTTTCATTGGAGATAGGGAAGTAAACTATACATAAACAGAGGGTTTTTCTTTTACAGATCACCTTCAGTTAAAATAGCTGTATTTGCTTTGACTGTGTTCATAGTTCTCTCACGCATGCACTCTAGGGCCCAATGAAGGTTTTGGCAGGAGTGTTTGGAGGAACAGGTTTTTAGCACATATTGTAATCAGAAGGTCTTACCCCAGAAACTTGCATGAAGAATTCGTGCCTTTTACAATGCATCTGAACAAGAGAGATCACATCCACTACAGCAAATTACACAGCTGAACAAGAGGAATTACCGAACAGAATTCTTTGGCACTAAATATATTTGAAGCAATTTTAAAGCCTAAAAATATCATCTAATGTACAAAGTATAGCTAATGCTTTGAGTATAGAGGCAGTAGCATGGGTCTGCTTTACACTGCCTATGCCAGGGGTGTAAGAAAGGAGGCAGAAGAGGTTACCATACCCAAGCTCAGTGGCAAAACAATCCCATTACCAGGTTTGGACATACAAATATTGCAGGTATCCACAGAAACCCTTAAATGCTCCCTACCTACAAATAATTGGCTGTTGAGCTGCAAACGGAAGTGGCCCTCTGCAGGTGCCTCCAAGACCTTCTTGGGGAGGCTGTCCACTTGAAGAGAGGTTTGCTTGAGGTTCCTCTCTGCTCGGACATAGTGCCACTGGTTGTCATTCAGGGGTGTGGCAGACTGCACTGTGGCTTCCATGGGACCATTTCCAACATCTACAGAAAAGGTGATCTCCTTGGGGGCTGGAATAGATACATAGATGTGAAGAGGAAATGAAGGTCTGAATTAAAGAGTGGTTTTGACATCAAGAAATCTTACATAAATATAGGGTCCATTAACTTTTATGCCAGCAAATAGTACAGCATCATTTACCTCCCATCTCCTACACAGCAGCTTATATGTAAATCTAAGCCTGCAGCCTCACTGATCTCTGCTGTGATTATGTTTGGCTGTGGGTACCCATCTTTTTTGCTATAACAATTACTGTGCCCTAGAAATGGTAGTTTATTCTCTTTTGGAAGTAAAAGTGCCAAAAACTGTACTAAAGTCACACAGTGGTAGCTAAAGCTTTGGATAAATAATGCTAAGATGGTGGAAAGGATGAAGGAGCTCTTTCTGACAAAATCTTTCAAAATGCACGTACTTAGCGACCACAGAACTTGGCTGTATGCAGTAGGAGAGAAACCTCCAAGCATTTCTTTGCATGAATAAGCCTGACCCAGCAAGCAAGAAAAAAAAGATGAGAAAGACTAGTTCATTGATGATCCCAAATTACAGGGGCACATGTCACACGTGCCCACAGATAGCAAGGCTCCTAGAGACAATGTTATAATTGGAAAGCAACAATCATATAAAGTAGTCCATCTTGCTCTGCTGAAAGCCTAAAAGGGGCCATAACTCTAACATTCTCATTCCTGATTGTTTTTTTTTCCCTAAAATGCTGAATACAACCAGAAAGAGCAAGGATCAGGTCTGCAGACCACACACCAACCAGAAGATAGTGGATTGAAAATTCATAACAACCTGGTCTTTCAAGCCCAACAAATTGGACAAGTCTGGTTTTAGAAGCTGCTTCTTATACAGTTAAGATAGGAAATGCTCCATAGGGATAGACAAAGATCCTTTCCAAGCCCCTGCATCTGCTGAAAGGCCATTTCCTTTCTAAGCAGCTGGTCTGCAGAACTTCCTTGATATAAGCCCTTTAGGCTGCAAATTACATCTGGCAGCAAGAAACACAACACAAAACTTCTATGAGAAGCCTAAAGTTTAAAAGAAAAGACTTTCCTCAAACTTTTAAATAAAGTTTTAAATTTTTTCTGTGTGTGTGTTTAGGACAGATATGAAAGCATTTACTAAACAGTCATCTTAGTGGTTTGCAGTATTTGTCATATTTGACATCAAACTACCATTTTTATTTCTATGGCCCTGAAAATGAAATGCAGTACACTTAAGTGCAACCAAATTGGACTTTGATGTGCAATTAACAGTAAATCATACCTCATTACCTTGTGATAATGCACCATGACATTTACCATTGGTTTAATGAATCGAAGGGCCTTGAGGCCCTATTTTATTAAATTTTTATGTTGGGGTTATTATAGGCATATTATAAAATGCATAGCACTCAGTTTGTTTTTCCTAAGCTTGACAAAATTTGGAATATAGGAGTCATATTTCACTTCAATGCCACAATACCCTTTTGTCACTTGTAAATATTCAAAGTCATCAGAACAGGGGTGAAGCTAAATCTACTAAGCTCCCTACTCCTCTTTTTTATACAGTGAGTTACAATTACATTGCAACCCCTAACTCAATTTTAAAGTATTCAAGGCCCATTACAATTGTGACTGACTCCTCTTACATCAGCCTCCTAGCTCATCCTAGCCTCACAGTTGTACCATAGACACTGAATTCCTCTACAACACTGGATATGTCACTGATACAACAATAAAAGTAATCAACTGAATGATTTGTATTAAATTTTACATCTCTCAATTAAAATTACAGTTCACAGGCACATCTACTGCTCCTTCTTTAAAGAGAAAAAATGGGAAAAAATTAAGGGACAAAAAGGTAAATAAAGTCATCGCTTTCTTCATGAAAGACAAACTGAGTCATAGCAAGACTAAGTGTAATGACCAAGGCTATAAAAGGAAACTCTGAAAGGAGAGGGAGTTAAGCCTAAATCATCTGCGTCCAGTCCAATGAGTCCCTACATCTCCAATTTATTTCTTCTTCCTCTGACAGTCCCAAGACAGAAGAAAAAACATCCTTCCTGCTTCCCTGCTCCTGTCAAATTGGGCATACAGAAAATATACTCAGTGGGAAAACTTACAGCTTATTTCAACCCGTATGAAGTCTTTAATCCCCAGGTTTTCCAAGAAGACGCCAGCCAGGGCGGTGGTTTTAAAGAAGAAGGAGATGTCTGTGCTGAACTCGGCGTGGAAGGTGGGGAAGTGGAGGTAGGAGGCCTCGGTGTTGAAGGACGCGGCGTTCCAGAACTGCCCTGCAAACGACAACCCCCTTCTCTATAGTTAATGGGCACAGGACAGCAGCTGTGAGCTGCTCAGGGAAAGGCACCTTTTAGCAAAAAAAATAAAAATAAAACCCTTAAAAAAAACCCCAAACAAACAAACCAAAGAGAGGAGATGTTCTGTACCTATGGAAATTGAGAAGAGCTAGTACTCACTGTCTCCATAGCAACGCAAAGGGCCGATTTTCCAAGCAGCCTCAGAATTTGATCTGTTTGTGTCAGTGATCACTATCTGAGTTACAGGCAAATGGTCTTTGAAAGCAAGGAGGCCGGAATCATTTGTCCTGGATTATAATAAACAAACAAAAAAGAGACAGATAAACTACAGACAAAATCCTCAGCTTTCCTCATGTGAAGCAGCAGTTGAAAGATGCGCAGTTAAAGACGAATGGCCTTTACAAAATTACCTAGAAGACTTGTGACTAGTTCCTACTGCTTAAGATACACATATGCACACGTGTATATGTGATCTATGCTCGTGCATAACACTGACCCTTGAAGACACTGCATTTTGATATACAATACTGTCTGGCATGGTCTGTAACTGTGTTTCAGCTATGCAAAACGATGGTGAAGCAGAGCATCTCTCTGATGGGCATTATTGTAAAATGGGCTCTATTAAATTTCCTCAGCAGAATGAATTTGATGTGGATCAGATATAAGCCCACTTCTACCTTGCTGTTAAGTTAGCCAGAGACAGGTATGGCATTTATGCTGGCTTTGTGTTTTATCCCAGCAGCAGGAGGACACACGACACCTGATCCTGCATACGGTTAGCGTGGAGCAGCCAGACAGTACAGGATCCGGCTTCAAGATAGCTAGTGCACAACTGACTGTGCGCGTTTTTGAAGAACGTTGAATTGGCGGAGCGAGTTTGCACTGAATCAGCCATTTACATCATGTGCCTGCAAGATTTTTGGCCAAGCAACCGAAGTACTACAGCCTGATTTACCTCATTGTCGATCTACAGTCTCTGTATCAGCTGGGCTTATTCTGTGACTAACTTGCACATCTGCTAAAAAGGAGTAGGATGGAAAGGTTCCTGGATGATCATTATTTTCTTTTTACTCTGAGAGTCCTAGGGAAAGTGTTGTCCTCAAAACGCAGCATGGCATTTCATGGCAGCCCTCTGGTCCCTGAGATGATTTGGTGGCTTTGTCCCTGGCAGCGCATACAGTTCTGGAGTCATCCCACCCTGCTTCAGGAATTTAACCGAGCTCTCCAGGCATTTAACTCTGACCTTGCCAGGGCTGAACCGCCCTCAGGAGCTGTTTCTCTGACCATTGATCATAGAGCAAGGCGAGCACTACTACATGTCTAATGTAGGCACCTCCCTCCACAGCAATGAGTTTTTCTTCTCCCAGCTCTTTTGCTCAGGGTTGAGGTCTGCTATGAATGTGGACATATCAGTCCTGCAGAACACCCACCAGAGAGATGAATCTCAGTAATTTTGGGGGAAAACAGCCCCACCTCTACACGGCCAAGCAATTTGCATACCGGGTATTCTTGCCTTCCTTTTTGAGTGAGACCACTGGCACCTGACATCCCAGGCAGGACCCCAGGCTACTTACAGGCTTCTCATAATTTTACCTTCTACAAAAGGTCCTCTCATTACAGTTCCAGCTGCAGAAAGGGACGCACTATTTCCTCAAAGAAATAATATGAACAACACAGCTGTGTCGTTCCGATACACAACCTTGGATGTTTGCTTAGCTGAATGAGTCCTCTACTCTGATTAATACCTTACCAAAATTAGAAAGGGTATTCTGATCTTTTTGATATAGCCTGCATTCACTTCACTTACGTTTCATCATTTCTAATTACATGTAGCACAGCTAAGCGTCTAGTAATTCCAAGGTGAAAAGGAAACGTACCCTCTGCAACCCTAACATTTTGTTCTTGCTTTGGCAGATGTCTGACATACAGATAATGACAGATAAAGTGCAGAAAGATGAAATTCCCAGACACCAGGCAGAGTGATGACTTCAATATGGACTCAGAAGGAAAAGTACTATGTATGGGTCAAAAGTGCATGGTCCCCAAATCTCTTCATGCACTGTCCCAGCAGGGTACTCATATAACTTATTGTATCAACCTTTGAAAGTTAATATAAATGTTCTCAACAGATTGTAAAATGGTTGTACCAAAAGGTCCATTTGTGTATTTCTTAGGAAAATAAGAAGTTAAATAAGGTGGTTCTGTAGGTGGGAGAGAGAAAAGTAGGCAGGAAGAATGAAAGCAAGGCATAAAGATGCAAAGAAGGAGGACATAAAAATATGCAATATACACATGCATAACTAAGTTGACATTTAGCTATTTAAAAAGATTTTTCACAAAAAACATTTAGGGAGGTTTCCTAAAAATATTTTCATTGAAAAATAGTGCAAACTTTTGACCAGTTACGATCAGTATTAAAATAAAAACCAGTATCTTCCCACAGTTACCACTGAAGATATCTACAAGAAATGAAATGGTGACATTTTTAAGAAATCTATTGCACATCTCTGAAAACTGCATTGCTTATTAGATATTCTGTTATATTGTACAGAGGTCTTTTATATCGAACTTTATGACTCTGAGTTTTTACTAGTTATATGCCAGTGTCACGGAGAACTTTAGTAGCATAGCTCAAGAAAGATAGATATTCTAGAACTAATGAAAATCATCACTTTTATGTTAATGCCTTGAAAACTCAATCAAGTTCCTCTTGAAGCTCCAAAAGCACATTAAATATATTTTATTCTCTCACACATGGAAAGAGAAGAAGTATGTACGGATACATATTCTCATAGAAACAGACACTTTGAACTAAAGCCTATTAGAAACATTCTGCCCTCCAGAGAAAGTGTTAATGATGGGGAACAACTTACATATTTTCACAGTTTAGCATTATCATCATGGTGGGAAATCAAGTTTTTGGTGAAAAATCAGCACCTAAGATGTTTCAGCTAAGCAAAGCAAAAAAGAGATTTAGAGACACCATGCTGTGCCTCGTGGGAGATAAAGCTTGAGTGTTTTGCTTTCCTGATCTTAAGTTGAACTATTTCAGACTCCATTTCTTACTAAGCACCAGGATTTCTCTCTTCTTTCTCTGCTGCATCACGGCAGCAACTGAATTGTGGGAAAACTGCCTAAGAGCAGAGCAAGAGAGCATCATATACCCGAACAATAATTTTCTGGAGGCACTACTGTGCCATTACAAAATACAAGTATTCCAGGGTTTGGGCAAAATATTTGGAAATTTGGCTGAAAAAGGTTTGGGGGATCACTTTTAATCTATTATACTTTTCAAAGAAAAAGTGATATTTTCTGATAGAGAGCATCTGTGCTGTGATGAGTGCATAAGTGATTTTATATCTTTTAAAGAAAAATATAGCCTTGTTAGAGTCATTATTTTTGTATTTGTTCCCAGAGCTAGCTTTTACATATATGTGTTTTAATCTAACATTTAACATACACTTAAAAACAGATTGCATTTGGTTTTCCACAGCTGCTTCTCAGCTTAGCCAAAAACATTGCTTGATTTCTCTTAGCAGGTTTCGCACAGCCCTCTGCACTTCCACTCTCTGTGCCTGCTGTAAAATGTTACAGCCTACTTCTCAGAAGCACTGAGGACTACGGGGGGCGTCTGCCTGCAGGAGGGTTCTGGGAGGCAATGCTTTTTGGTCAGAAATGTGAGCTAGGTCCTGATTTCACACAAAATAAAGCAGCTTTCCCATTCTTGAAAGGAGTTGTTTACGTACAGAAAACGATGCAAATAAATTAATAAAATCAGGAAGTAGACCTTCTTTCTACCCGATTTCAGAACAGCTTCAGATGAAAATTTTGAATATTTTTCAATGTGGAAAGCACCCTCAATGAATGGCTCTTACTCTGAGCTCTTCACATTACAAGTAGTATCAATTTGTATTTCCTACTAGGAAAAACAAAACAAAAAAATCCAAAAATCCCCCTTAAATCACTGAATTATTTTTAGCTATGGGTATACAGTTGGATGTCATCTGTGCATCCACGACTGAAAACTCATGTCTGTATCTACCCAAAGGACTGCCTCAATAAGCTATGAGAAATGTTACACCTCAAATCTATTCTCTATATATGGAAAAAAAAACCAGTTTCATCACAAGTACAGACATGCTAAAAGTGATAGTGCAGCATCTGGATAGCTTAAAATGTAGCACAGGTAGTCTTACCTGTGAGTGATGAATACCTATTTTGATGACAACATTATGGGACTCCTTTTTTTCCTGTGTACTAATAAAAGGATAGATAAAAAAACAAACACCCCTCACTCTATGGTAACCCAACAGCATAAACCATCACAAACTGGTAACCTCTAGGTAGTTGTTTCCACAATTTTTCTAACAGATGGTAGAGCTGTGGTGCCATTAAATATAATTTCTTCTCATATGGTCCCCTATTGGTATGCTTTCTTTTTGTATATTAATGAAAACTCTGGTGGGGTCTGAGCCTCACTAGCTCAGACATTCAGTACAGATTTTTATGAATACAGTGCATTTGGGGAAAAGAATACTATCATCAGCAGATGTCAATGAACAGCATGAGGAATTGGCCATTAAAAAAGGCTTCCATCAGATAAAGTTTTGAGCCTTGTGCAGGACAGATCATTAATAATCCAAAGGAATACATTTTAATTACTCTCTCTCCTACCAGCTGCATCCAAAAATGCTTTACTGAGTACAATAACATACAGTCACGATAAAGAAAAAACAGCAGCAGAAGGGGACATATTTAACAGGTGAAAGCAAGATGCAGTAGATTTATTTTGCTGCTGAAATTAGGAGAGAGGTGCAGAGAAAGAGAGTTTGGTAATGAACTGCTTTGTGCCACCTCGGGGGGCTGCTACAGCCAGCTCTCGGCAGGCAGCTTATCTAGTTTGTTGACAAATGCAGTCATGAAGGCAGATCTCCAGGACAGGTTTGGGCAGGCCAGGTCACCTCCAGCAGGATTTATTTAGCAGCTCACATGCACTGCAGTGCAGATTAGCCTGTCCTGCTTTGGGGACAGTGGTTCAGTGCAGGACGGGGGCAGGCAAACCCCGTCAAACCTAGGCTCACCAGCTGTTGGGTTTGTTGGCTCTGCTCTCCTCAGTCCTTCTGCTTTTGACACCCCGGCTCTGGTACAGGCAATTTAACACAAATACAGCTCGGCTGGAGAGGGCTCCATTCACTTCTGCAGTGCTTTGCTCCTCAAACAAACAAAGGTGGGTGTATTCAGTACAGATCTGGGGGAGCCAAAGTGGGCCTGACAACAATAGTAATATCTGGGGGGTTTTTTGTTTTTTTTTTTCCCCTCATGTCCTGCAGTTTCCTTGCTGCCTGCAATACCCCAAAGGTACAGTAAAGAGGTGAATGCATGTTAATTTGGAAATGAGAAGGTTTGAAGGCTCAGTGCCCCAGTGAAGAAGGCTGTTCTGGAAGATAGAAGAGGATGTTTGTATAATCTGAATAATAAGATGACAGAAATAGAAAGATGGCCAGTCAAATATTGGTCAGAATTAACACTCCCCACCATACTCTCCTGAGAAGACTGAGATTCCTATACAAAATGGCATCCAAAGATGCCATTCTTCCTATACAGAACCAAAAGCTTTAAAGTTTCCCAAATTTACAAGGGTCTACAGAGAATAGAGTCAGTAAGAAGTAAGTTTTGTTTGATGACTGGCTTCAATCAAGAGGTTGCATGTGAAGCGGAAAATGGATTTTAGACACTGAGAGACCAAAGTAGCAAATGGACATCAGGATAGTCACATACTACCATGGCATGAAAGAGGTTCCTCCCATTTAAACAAAAGGCTTGGTGAGATGTTCATTGCCAAGGTGGGAGAATTTTGCTTGAGACGAAAAACAAGTTGGGAGAGTTATTTAAGGATCCAAAGCATCGCTGGAGTGAACAGAAAATAACACAACCCTGCCTGCATTTCAGAAACGCTTTATTCTTTACATCAGTTTAACACCTGTCCCCAATAATGCCTACGTCAAGAGTACACCTTCTTTTTGAAATAGTTCAAATCTTCTAGAAAGACAATTACTTTCAAGGTAAGCCCTGGAAGCTATGGCAAATCCGTGTTGTCTCTACATAATTTGTTCCAACAGTTAAATATTCTCACTGTTGGGGAAGGGGAAGACAGAGAAAGAAATATTTTTTGGACTAAATTTAGCTTCAGCTTCCAGCCACCGAAGCTCACTGATTTTTCCCACCCACTAGATAAAAGAGCTTTCAATAGTCAAGAATTTCTCTTTTTTAGAGGTATGAATAGACTACAATCAAATCATGTTTAACACCTTTCCAGACCCATTTTTTAGGTCAAGGTTAGAACATTATGACAGGAACATGCTGATTTGTGCCTCTGTTTCCTCAGCAGATGTCTTCTCCCACTCTCCAGCAAATATCATGAAGTTGTTCTACTGTTCTACTGTATTAGAATTACCTGTCATCATATCACAGAGTACAGAAGTGAGGTGAAGAAAGGAGTGAGGAGCTGGATGGAAAAAGATACTTTTCACTAGAGTGATTTAGTAAAAAGAAAAGGAAAACAATACAAGCCTTCCCCATATAGCGCACACATAATTATACTCCTGTTCGTCTGGCTAGCATAACTCCAGAGGGACTAACTTAGCATCAGGTCAAGAAGGAAACCAGAGTTAGCAGCTTGCTCAGGTGTCTGCTTAGATATCATTTAAAAGTCTGCATGCCTGGAAGTGCATATTGTGTTCTGCCAAACACCTGGCTCAGGACTTTTTTTCTTTACTGTTTTCTCTCAGTTTCTGTTTTCTGGTTTTCTTTTTTTTTTTTTCTCTCCTCTCTGCTCAGAGAAATTAGTAGGTTCTTCTTCACTGAAGACCTAGTCTAGGAAAACAAAATCAAAGGAAAATCCTCAGCCTTTCTCCTCTTCAGAAAGATGCTCCAGCCATGCTGGCGAGTTTCTACCCCTGAGTAGTCTGATTTATCTAAGAGGAACGAAAATGATTTTCTGGTTTTCCACTCTGCAGCACCCATTTTATTTCATGCGAAGGCAAATAAATGCATCTACTACTGTCTTGCTCCTTCCTCTAAAATATATAACAGGTTAGATTCACAGTTCAGATCTCAGCAGGTTTCAGATCCCAGCAGGTTTCAGATCCAAATGCTCATTTTATATCAGGGGGTCAGTATTCTAGCAGAGCAGCACAAAAGCAATCTTCAAGAGGCACAAAATTTCTTATGTTTAGAAACCCTTTGCAGAAGTCAGGGCTTTTTCAGCTTTTAAACAGGCAACCTACAATTTAGAATGCCACTGAACAGAAGTCCAGACTTATAGTGGATTAAAAAAAAAAAAAAAAAAGGACCCCCAAACCAACAAACAATAGGCAGTTTAGCTGAGGAAACTTTTATCTGTATCCTGTTATCATCATGAAATTAGGAGAAACAAGCAGCTCTGTGAGCAGCCAAGCTAATGAAGCTAGATTTTCAACATCTCTCTCCCATGTGGTTTTTCTAAAATCTAATAAAATTGTAAGCTTATTCTTCCTTAACTTCCTTCTTGCAGGTTTTAATTGGCTTTTTTTCCTCAACCTGGCAAAAATTTTCATAGAATGCGCAATTTCTAATACTTCTGAGATTTCTACTTCTCCGTTAAATATTTCTGAAATATATTCGAAATGGTTGGGGAGGTGGGGGTGGGTAATGGAGATAAATACACACATAGCCCAACTTGCTTAGGTCTCATTTCCTTAGGAAATCCAGCTGAAACTTTATAGAACTACATTTAGTTTTCACCTTGCACTAGTTTGTCTGATCTTGTGCCGCACTGTCCTGCAGTCTCAGACCATCACCAAAATGGTCTGTCAGCATCACAAGTCCCGCTCAGCTTGAGCGGCAGCTTACTGAACTAAGCAAAACGTGGACAATTAACTGAGCCAGGCACCCAGTAAAAGTAGACTCCTTTGGTGCGTATGTGCATACCTCACCAAAGCGCTCCTGATAACCAGACATTAAAGAAAAGGTAGATTAACAGGCACAGCAAGGCTTTTCTGTACAAATCACATTCATAAAAAACATTTACATAAAGAGCTTCTCAAAGGAACACCATTATAGTTATAGTTTTCGAAACAGAATAGCGACCCCAGGGACGCAAAGGGTCCATGCAAACACACCACACCGTCTGCGAAGGAGGCCCTTCTCCAAGTGCCACAGATTGAGCATCCAAAAAAGCACAACACTTGAAGTGACAAGTCATTCCTGAAAATCTTGGGATAAATCTTTTTGATTCAAGAATCCTTATGGCCCCTTACTCACTCTCTTTTAAGTGAAGGTTTCACAGTTCAGACACTATTTCAAACACAGTGGCCTATTACAGCCATTATATTTCTTATCCACTTTCATTATTCTTAATTTCTAAAGAACTCTATGTTAAAATTTTTTTTTTTTAGAGAAAGAACAGCAGCTCCTATCAGTCAATGATCTAGCAGGGAGAGAGGGCGAAGCAAAGTTTTCACATGTATTTTCACAGCGTTTAAAATTGTACTTTCAACAATATTGTCCGGCATTTCTGCCCTCTCCAACCCAAGCAAGGAATTAATTTAAAAGTACAATAACTAGCTCTAAGCTGCCAGAGGGTCTCTGAAGGGTGCCAAGAACGGACGAAGGAGTTGTGGGGTGGTGTGTGGCAACTCCTGCTGCATCAGGGAACAGTCAAAACTCTGAAACTGAGCAAGGCTTTGAATGTCCATGACACATGTCTAAAACTTTCCATGAAGACTGATTCAGACCCTACTGAAGTCAAAGGAAGTCTGTCCATTGACTCAAAAAAAGCTTGGGACCCAATACAAAAGAAAATTCAGGCACGTACAGGTACACTGTTCATAAGAAAAATACAAGCCCTTTTGATAGTACAGATTTCTTGGTCTTAGCTGCCTGTACTCGAATTCTACCATCTATGCCTGAAGTTTCTCCTCTCAGATATACCCACAGCACCAACCTCCCATAGCTTTTATTCATGCAGTTCTCCAACTAAAGGTCAAATTTTCAAACAAATAAAAATGCTGAATTTAGCACTCAACAGCAAAAAGGTGTTTGAAGACAACCCATCCTGCGGCCTGTTTCAGAGAGAGAACTTTGGTTCAGATAAGAAATTTGAGATCAAATCAGAAGTCCAAATTCTAGGTTGATTTTCACTCTCATTTGATGAAACTCAAACCATTCAAGTTTCCCCAGCTGTAAATAAGCGAAAGACTTATTGCTCTACTATGTACTCCCAGCTCTCACACAGAAACTACCATACATGTGTTAAAATTATTACCATTCTTCTTTATCTGCGTCACAGTTGCAAAAATATCTCATATCCAGACAACTTTCTTCCAGTCCACACGCACACTGTTGAATGCCCGGAAGAGATCCTCCCCAGTAAAGATGCTTTTCATTGGCACGGCCAACCCACCAAGCAAATGGTATTCCATCTGGATGAAAGGGAAAGAGGGGGGAAAAAAAGGAAAGAAAGAGAGAGAACTTTATGAGCAAATTGGATTCTCCTGGGAACGAAAAGGAGAATAGAAGGGGACATGTTAAACAGTATTGAAGGAAAAGATGCAAACTACAGAAGAAGTAACAAACCATAAACTTTGACTGAATTCCACTTTATGGAATACATGTTGAGAAAGCCATAGCTATATAGCAGTAAGGTACTTTTGTTTTTGTTTTTTTTTTCCCTGTATTTTTTTGTGTGTTCTGGTAAACTGGAAACCTGAGCAAAAAATAGATATACCTTTTAGTCTGAGAAGATTTTTCCTCCCTAAGAGCTCATATTCCCATCACCCATGAGAATCTTGGAGTATTTCAGCTGCAAAGACTTTTGAGGTGTGATTCCAACACCCTTTTGTCCTCTGTGTGTGTGACACGAGAGCAAAGATCTGATCACTGAAGGAGCCTGAAAACTATTCTCATGCCCTGAATCACACTGCACAGCTCTCTTGAGCCATCCGGTATTGGCCAAGGATTTCTTGCATAGATTCCCCAGTATGAAGTAAATTCCAGCTCTTAGATCAGGATTTTTACCTTTGAATCATATATACAGATCAACAATCTTCAGAAAAAACACACAGATTTGTCTTCTGCTATGGGCTTAATCCAGCTCCAGTTGAAAATAACAAAAAAATTTGTATCAGTTTCTAAGGGAGCAGGACTAAGGATTTTAATATGCTCTCCAGGGATAAATCTGCAAAGGCAGAGCTCCATAAAACACTAAAAAGTCCTAGATTAAGGGCTCAGGCAGGAGATAAGTGGGAAAAAGATTCCCTGTTTAGGAATTAATTTCTCTCTGTGAATTTATTTTCTACCTACAGCAACTCTAAGATCTATGTATATAAACCAAGATAGTTTTTGTTTAAATTTCATAAGCTGTTATACATCAAATATTAAATATTAATAGTCAGATGTAGTAAGCAGATTCAAATATAATGAAATCCACGGATTAACGTTTTAAGATTGACTTTGTCTTCCAGCTCAGATAATTTCTTTATTGACTTCTTAATCCCTAAATCAAGAAATGTAATCAGTTTCACATACAGGTAGACGGCAAAATTTAGCAAAATTGACATATCAAGACTTTGATCACAGGAGCTTAGAAAAATAAACTGAACTACAATTGTGGAAAAATGTATCAATTTATTCTTCTGTTTTACTAACATTATTAGTAGGGAGTATTCCTCATTATACAAAACCAGAAAGTCTAAAATATGAAATGCAATCAAGGTTAACTGTAGAGTGCAAGGGACTAATTAAAATGAGTGTTAGATTCACTTGACAAAATGAATTCATATTTGTTTTCCTTCCAAGCTTAAGTTGCTGAACTGTAAACTCATGAAAAAATGAAAATGAAAATAGGAAACGTAACTCCATTTTCATGATACCAACAATTAAGACATAAGGATTTTGACCAATGCTCAGTGGTACTCATTAGAAAAACACAATTCAAGAACATCTAAGGATTCATCTTCTGAAAACGTGCACGCTCACTTTCGATCTCATATTATTGTCAACACATTTCACTTATGTTTTTATTCTTTCCTTTTTAAGCTGATGTTGTTGCAGAAGTTGATTACTTTGGCCAATAAAACAGGTCTATACCGCATTCCTGGGAAATTACTTGATAAAGCTTAGAATAGTAATGCATGTTGAATAAAAGGGTGATTTGTCTAGCAGTTGAAATAGACATTACATAGAAGTACTTAATCTAATTTAAAAGTGCTCATTCTGGAAAAAAATATTTAGATAAAGATAAATCCTCCAGGCTATCAGCAAATAATGGTATTCATTAATCAATTCAACCTACATTTTAGCTTCTTTTGGCAGAAATCATTATACTTAAGCATAACAGTGAAATAAATGATCATTCACAGGAATTAAGAAAGAGCAATTTTATAATGTCTTTTTCAGATTCTGTTGTATCTGTTTTATAGAGCAATACCAAGCAAACACGTACACATACAGATTTATGATATAGACTAGGGAAGCAGTGAAAGCACCACCATTTGAGTCATTTAAAATGAAACTAAACACAGTGCTAAAAAATAGAGCATTCAACATTATAAGGAGCAATCTTGGATTGTCGAAGGAATAGACTATAAAAACTAATATCTTTTCAAATTTTCTATTTATTAGGCATAATTCTGCCACCTCTTCTCAAGATGAGTAAATTCTTTTTCTATAACTAGTACCTTTGAAATCAATTGTAGTATTAGGGAAAATTATGCCCTGATACTTCAAAACCCTTTACCCTGTGCTTAGTTTTCAGCCTTTTGGAATCTCAGAGCTGTTCAGCAATGTATTTAAATCTAAGGGACTTAGGTAATTTTTTTAAATGCTGAGGAATTACTGGAATGCATATTGTATATCATATGTATATAATACTGAAGTAATGGAATATTTCATAGAAACGTCAGTAAATCCACCCCTGAATCCTGTTAGTAAAGTCTGTACTGTGATACTGCTACAGAGCTGAAGGATGCCTCTTATTGAGATTAGGTGTTGATTAAGATCTTTCTTCAATGCCTGTAGATTTGTTGCAATATCTTCACTTCTCTAATCACTATATAGTATTAACAATCTTCCTCCACCCCAAAATGGACAAATTTCCTTTCTGTGGTGAAGCCACAGACTACAATCAAAGATGTTGATCATGGTGTAAACACAGTCACAGAAACTACTGGTTACATAGATCAGTAGAATTCCACTTTAAAATTTAAAATTTCCAAGCTAAAAATCCATTTGATAAAAAGTGCTGCTAATTCTTCATTCTGTATTTACATTGTACCTTGTAACACATTATTCAGTCAAAAATGAAAGTCGAAAGCCTACTGCACAAATTAAAGTACTATTTTCCATGCATTTTTGTCTAGTTAGAACTGACAGAAAATTCACCTATAATGAATTTATTATGGTTGTTTCTGTACATGATACTATGGTTCTGAAGGAAAAAACGTGGGGGAAAAAAATCCCCAAACAAAGAAAACAAGCCCCAACTGAGGGAATCCACTAGTTAAAGAAGCAGAGAACAGTTTCTACCAAGGTATTTCTCCCCATATTGCTCAAGCTGTCTTTGGAAGGTTTAAGTTTTGATGACAAAATCCTCAAAAAGGCGTTTTACACTTGCCACAGAGCACAATAATCCTTTCTGTGATGATACTGTCCTGGAGCCTCTATAGATAGCTGTCATATTTACATCACTGTTTTCACCATAATTTGATACAATATTGAACAGAGGAATTGAGTAGGGAGATAGTATTTTGTATCAAACCAAGTACTCCCTGCCTGTTCATGGTGCCAGGCACATGCTGTGGAAAGCAAGGCTGGCATGGGTCTGGCTCAAAGGGAAGAATAAGAAGTCTTATCTTCAGTCAACCACCTTGACCGTTCTTCTACCTGTCTCTACAGTCTGGTCCTCTGTGGTCTACTAGACTATTCAACAGCTACTGAGCAAAAAACTGAATGCCTGAATGAGACTTTGAAAACCCAGGGGGTGTACAACACTGAAACGGATGGACAGGAACTCAGTTTTCCTCCATCCTGCAAGGCATTCAGAATGAGCTCCTTTTGGATGTCAATTCTTGAGCTGACCTCTGGTATCTGCTCTACCAATGCACTTAACACAACTATGCATTGTTAGTTCTCTCTATAAAATCTGTTTTAGCAGAAGCAAAACTGGAACAGACTCTACAGTTCATGAGCATAGGGGCTGAAGGCTACAAAATGAGTAGGAGTGGGACACATGGAAGTTGCCTCCAATGATCCTCAGAAGGGGATGGGTCTTGAGACCACATTCACGTACAAGGAACATCTGGCACTTCTGGTTGCAGAAATGGCTGTACATGTATCCAGCGCCCCTCTACCAGATTACAAGAATATACAATATTTGTATAGGCACTCAGAAGCTGGAGAGAGCAGGGTGGGGTGGAGAAGCAGCATATTCCATAAGCATTTGCAAATAAATTACTGTGTGTATAAAACCAGAGTGACTTCCATGGAGTCAGCTTACCTTTATATAGGCAGGAAGTCTTGGTATTAGCTTCTAATGGTCCTACAGCAGGAGCTAAACCAAAGCCATGCATTTTAACAATATTTTATTTAGAATATTTGTCAAGATTTGTCTGCATCGTTTGCCGGGTGGCTCTTGTTATTGCTACAAACAAAATCTAATGATAGAAATATAACAAGATAAACTGAATCCCATGTTAAACTCCTCCGCTGTACAAACCTAAACTCTGTCTCCAGTAATTGTATACCCTCCCAACACAGACAAGGCTTCTGGGGTACCTGAGTTACTGAAACAAGTCAATTAAAGGTCTCTTCCAACACGATAAAAAGTCAATTTATTTGCACCTCTCTGTTGAAAAACTGAAACCATACTGTATTAAAACAACACTCTCTTGGCAGTTATGTTCATCTTTTTCTTCAAACTGAGCTAAGCAGAGAATTGAATTTGTTGTATCTTTATACATGTATATACAAATACACATACAAATATGTATCTTACTGATAAAAAGGCAGATTAATTTAAATCTATGCTATTTTCTCTTAAATAGAAAGATATGCTTATCAAGAGACAATGAAAACTGGAAAAATATTGATTGTAGAATCGGATAAAGCAATCAAAGCCCATTCTTCACTGCTGCTCAGAGACAAAAACTTAAAATATCTGTACTAACCCACATTTGATATCAACAGTATCAAATCCTGCAAATGGCTCACCTGATATCTTGAATGTTAAGTGAAACAGGAAAATAATGACAGTTAGTAGATGGTATTTTATATGCATATTTACATTTTTTATTATATGTGATCCTGTCAACCTGAGTCCTGAATCCAGAGGCCAATCCCGAGGACAAATTTTGCTTTCAGATAATCCATTAGTAAAAGGCTCTTGAAAAATTGGAGAAAGGGGTAAAAGAGAGAAAACAAGGGAGAAATTGTGATTCAAAAAAATATATATATATATTTTAAGTGTTTACCATGATTCTCTTCTCCATGCTTGTGTTTTTTTCCATCATGACATTTCTCCTTTTTTATGAGAACTTTTAGAAATTAAACTGCAGTCTAACCAACTACTAGTTCTTTCTCCAGTCCTCCTCCTATCCTCCTGGGCCTTCTCAGCAAGAAAAACAGATGCTTTTGGTCAATGAAAGAAAAATATTTGTAGCAATTTTGGTCAAAATTATGAGAAAATCAGGGGAATATTCCATATTCAATGGCTAATATAAAATTTTGATACAAAAATATTCTTAGAAGTTATTTGTTCAGTTAAGAGTTTTATGGTGTTAATGAAGACTCAGAATCTGTTTTGGTTTAAACAGTAGTTCACACCTCAGGGAGAATAAATTAATAACACAAAACAGTGCAAATTGAGGCATTGCTGCATTAACCAGTATGTGCTTCCCCTTCTTCGAAGTAGGTGCTGAGATTTAAGAGTGTTCCTCTATGGCTGGCACCAGTTCCGGCAGGCACTCCCTTGGCTCTTCCCCAGCCAGAGGCAAGCAGCATTCTTCCTCTGGGGTGCTACAATTTCAGCACTTCACAGATGAAACTCTAATTTTCCTCTAGATTGGTTTGTCTTGGGAAAATTTACTAATAGGGAGCAGCTCTGCAGAGAAGGACCTGGAGGTCCTAGCGGACAACAGGTTGACCATGAGCCAGCAATGTGCCCTCTTGGCCAAGAAGGCCAATGGTATCCTGGGCTGCATCAGGAAGAGTGTTGCCAGCAGGGCGAGGGAGGTGATCCTCCCCCTCTACTCAGCCCTGCTGAGGCCACACCTGGAGTACTGTGTCCAGTTCTGGGCTCCCCAGTACAAGAGAGACATTGAGCTACTGGAGTGAGTCCAGCAGAGGGCTACAAAGATGATTAAGGGACTGGAGTGTCTCCCCTGTGAGGAAAGGCTGAGAGAGCTGGGACTCTTCAGCCTAGAGAAGAGAATTGTGGCAATTGTGCAGTTAGGTCTTATTGTCCTTTTTCTTTCTTTAAACCACACCCACATACCAATGTCCTAATTTTCAGAGATGACAAATACAACTGCATTGGAAACTGCAAGTGCTCAAACACTGCAGCAAGACGAACTCCATTCTGTACTGAACAGCAACACTGCTAGCCAATGTATTTAAGATTCCCACTGAATTTGATTTCAATTTCTGGTCAAATTCTGTAATCCTTCTTTAGAGCAAGTATCTTATACAGAAGTATTTCTACTAATTCCAGGAACTACTCCCCAGACAAATGTTATTTAATACAATAGTCACAGAGTCTGTACCTAGTTTTAAAGTTATTTTGTTATATGTTGTTAAGATAAGGAAAAAAAATAAGGCTGTAGTTTGCTGACATTTTCTTTCTCAGTATTCAGCTTTGGTGCCAAGGTGCTGCCATACAGAGTCCCAGGTTGAAGAAATTGCTTAAAAAAGAAAACAAAAAAAAAAAGTGCAGAAGCACTTGTCTGCATCTCTCTCTCTCAAGCAGGGAATCTACATCTCCCTCTAGAGTAGCTGTTAACACAGCATTCTCTGCTCTTCCTGGAGCTGTTAATATATCATAACCTCTGACTAGAATGGCCAGAAAGAAGGTAAATAAACGTGAGACCTTTGCTTCTTCCAAACATAATAGAAGGCTGATGATGAGCAGAATGGATGAGATGCAATGACAGAGATGTGCCATTCTAATCTTTCAGCACTTCAGTAAAAGCAAAAGCATCATCATCACTTTAAGGGACAAACTTGGGAATGGCGGTAAAGAATTCAGACCCAAAGACATTTATATGCTGAAGAAGATTGCATCTACATGCAGACTAGAATCTTATGCCTGGTGAACACCTCTGTTGAAGGCCAAAGATGACTGAAAATATTGTGAATACTTGCATTTTCCTCTGCCAGCTCAGGCTGGGCTGTTTTCTCAATAAATTTTTGGCCAAGTGACAAGATATTTGAAAGATCCAAGTGGAACTCCAGCCAGCAAGAGGAACTATGGAAACAGCTGAAGGCGTGCAGGTTAGGAAGAAAAACCAACCTAAAAACAAAAATGCAGAGAAGATTTCGGCTCATAGGGACATATGCAAAAGCGGCGAAAACATCAGCTTTGAATCCTCAGTTTTGCTGAAGCTGGGCTGGAGATCCCCACCCTGTTGAAACAAAGCATTTTACATTGTTTCCTTTATCTCCCACATTTCAGCTCAGCTTCACTTCAGACCTGTTTCCCTTGCTTCTCTTTCTCTTCCTCATTCCCCTTTTCCTGTCCCATTTTCTCCCTTTAGCCTGTTTCCTCCAAGTAAATTCACATCAGCAAACCTTGCATTGTCTTAATGGATAGGCCCATGACATCAGTGCACATCTTGCCACATCCTCACTCTGTGTTGGGATGAGATCTGCTCTCACATCATCCCTGTAAGTAGCCTGGAGTCAATGGGAAGCGAATAATGACCACAAATAAGCCACAGCAGGCTCCAGCAGGACCTTGCCTGGGCCACCAGAGGAGCAGGTCCTGTTCAGCAGGAGAAGTTTGGATTTTTTTCCCCTATGTCATAGGTGCAGCCAGTAAGAATAATGGACATAACATGATGCCATCATTTTTTGCCCTCACACTGCTCATTCAGGTCCTGTGTCTTTATTCTCAGTCTCTTGTACCAGGACTATCTTTTCTATTTCAACCATAAGAACGTCACCTCTGGTGTATCAATAAAATGCCCAGGACAATGGTTCTTCATTCTTAAACAGTTCTTCTCCATAATCACAAAAATAAGGGTAAATAGTAGCTTGTGCTGAGTTAATGTATTAATAAAAAAATCACACAAGCTAAAACTGGACCATGACATTCCAGTTCTTGTGAGAATGCCATGGGGTATTGAGGGATCACATATAATTAAGACTTGGCGTTCTACATATCTGCAGCAGAACAATGCTCCTTGATGACTCCAGGGCCTGAAGACTGCAGCTACTAATGCAGGCTAGTCCCTAAATCTCCTGCTGAAGTTTTACCCTCATTAGCTGATGAGCTCACAGCTTGAGGTCGCCTGGTTTTAGATCACTATGTATCACACGAATTGGGAAGAAGCACAGAAGCGATGAGTGAGTTTGTGAGTTTAGATAGATTACATGCTCTTCATGAGAGCTTTTCTTTCTTTCTTTCTTTTTTTTTTTTTTTCCAAAGATTTCTTAATGGAGATGAAAGGGCTACACAGTAAGGAGAGACTACTGAACTAATGCACCTTATAAACTACTGGAAGGTGAGAGAAGAGGAGAGGAGTTGATCACAGTAGTTTTTGCTCTTAAAAACTATCTAAGTTATCACAGAGGAAAGCAATTTCAGAGCCCTGAAATACATTGCAGGAATGGGAGGAGAGGAGCATATTTGAAGAGTCAAAGACTACAAACAGTCCAAAAAACTGTAAACCTATCATTTCATTACAACAAAACTTAATATTCAGCTATTATTGATGGGAAGGCTGAGGTAAGAAAACAATTTTTACAGAATTGTAAAAACTACATTACAAGCAACTATCCCAGGAAAGACTGTCAGGAGGAAGTGCATTACAGCTCATTTATTCACTATTGCTAGAGAATGATTTTCTAGGGATTAAAAAAAAAATACAGCAACAGGTATAAATGGATGTAGCTCCAGCGAAATCAGGGTAGCTATGCTGATTTGTGCTAGCTGAGGATCAAGCTATTTGAGTTATAAGGATTCCTTAGATAAACTCTATGGCTGTCCTTGGGACAGACAAAAGTACCACTTGCAGGTATGCAGAGACTGAAATAAAGGCCTGAAGGATCTGTTCTTAGAGGGAAAAATAGGAGAAAATAATTATATATTTGATCTATTTTTTCTTGAAACAAACACAGTGACAGCTCAAGCTCTCAGGATAGGGAACATATAGAGAGCAGCAGTGACTCTTCTGGCAGCACTTTGCATCCAGTGCAATTAATGTGGTGGCTGTACCGCAAAGCCCCCAGATTTGCACAGCTCCCAGTCTCATGCACTGGCATTTGCCTATCAGCCTGAGGCCTCCACCCAGAAAGTCCACAAAACCCCAGATCTACAGCTTGGCCTAATGACAGTCAGCAAGCCAGAGTGTAACTCGGAACAGGCTGCCAAGTTTCTGGACACAAGTTAATTGGAGTGAAGCGGAGAGGAATTAATACAAGATTTAATTCAGTGCTTGCATGAATCTGTGGAAGGTTTGCTGGATCACGCCCACAGCAAAGAGTAATTTGACAGACTAGAAAAAGAAAATAGATTAAATAGTGACATTTGGGACATTTAATAGTAGACCGGATAAGTTACAGAAAAACATGCTGCAGAGAACAATCTTCACTCAGTTCTTTGGGAGAAACTACATACACTAATAATAGTTCTCCCTCCATTTATTTTGGAAAGTGGCTGAGTAAAAATGGAATTACCTTACTCAACAGAACTGTTTCCTGTATATGCAGTTCTAATTTCCAACATTAATAATGACAAAAGTATCCTTATTATTTTTTTCCTCCTGCTAACGTTGCACCAAGACAGTCACTAGTGACTGAAATGGACTGTCTTCTGATTTGATCACTCCCACAAAAAGCAGGTTAATTTTATTCCCATTGCACTTGTGATGACAGCCTATAGGAATAATAGAAACTAGACTTGGGCATAGAGCATCCTTACTAGTGATATTGATTCATAAAACAACAAGAACACACCTTGTCCATCAGTTCCCAGGTTGATCCCACAAACCTGACAGTTAGAGAATAACATCTATTTACACAGAGTGAATCTGATCAGAAAGTCATTGAGACAATGTCATTTCCACAGAGTCTCTTTTTGGAGTGTAGCCACAAACTGATTACTGTAAGTGGCTGATAACTACTGACTTTCATGGCTTAGATTGATCTTGAAGAAATCAGAAAATATCATCAACAAATATGCTGGATTTCTGAACTGGAATAAAAATGGAAAAACATTTCTAATTAATAGAACATAAATTAGAAGAGGTAATAACATTGTTATTACTGTTAACCACTTTGAAGCTGTAATCCCTAATTAAATAAATGGGGCATTTTCTTAAAAGTGATGATAGCACTCACAGATATTATCGGCATGATGCTTCTGTTTTGGAAAGAATCCTTTGGAAAATGAGATGTGAACATCTAACGCCTCCTGTAATATCAATTTGGGCAAATAAGCATCTCTGGTAGGAGGGAAATGTGGTATTGTTCCCCATACAGCTTTATATAAAAATCAGAGCTAAAAAAATAGCTGTTTATTTAGATTTATATTAAACAGCTGAAAAAGCCCCTGTGCACAGCTTGCAATATGTTTGCTGTACTCTAAAAGGCAAGTGTTGTAAACAAAACAAAATGAAACCAACACCCTAAAAAGAGTACAGTGAATAATCCAGGTGTATTTACCAGTCTTATACTAATCATGAGCCTACACTTTCCATCTCAAAAGCTAGGAAAGAGACAGGATTTGCTACATGCTTTGAAGGTCAACAGATTTAACTTACATCGCAGCAAGAATTAACAAAAGGATGCCAAATTTCAGAGGCCCTTGGCAGACACTGCTTTGAGTTCTGGTGTTGCCCCCTCTGCTTGGTCCTGCTCTGACCAGCATGTTCCTGGGGATGACTTAACTATTTTTAATTATTCAAATATGCACAGAAAGTAATGTTATGAATGGAAATGTCCTGCCCATGCTAGTGGGGGATAGTCAAGGCAAGTGACCAGAGAGAGCTTTGAAACACAATCTAAACCATGGAGGCACAGCTTTCCCACGGCTGCTCAAGAAGACTCTCACCCCTTGGAAAAGTGAGGACAGTGAGAAATCCCTGACACCATCCCAAGCCAATTCTGTCTGGTTCTGCCCTGCCAGTGCTATAAGAGAAAGGTACTAAAAGAGTCAGTGCTATCTTGGCATAATGTAGCTGCACCAGGAACTAAGGCTTGAAAAAGGAGTTATTTATGTTCAGAAGTAATATGAAAAGAGCCTGCATGGAGACAAAAGGTTCTTTTGACCTCTCTTCCTTGTTATGCTCCTGTTGGAAGTCATTCACAGGTGTCAATGAGGTGGCCCGATGGTAGAGCTTCAGTAGAAGTGTTTCCAGAAGACAGATGGAAATTCTCCAGAATAGTTCACGAAAGTGAAGATGATAATAATAAAACTGGCTTGAGAAATACTCAAAATGACACTGAGGCTTGGCTGGGCACAAAGGAAGAAGGTGTTCTTGTCACAACAGAGAAGCAGAAGCTGCTTTGGGACACCTCTCTTTTCCCTGACAGTCCTCTAGCAGCCAGCTATGCAGTGTCACAGCCAAATATCCCTACGTCCAGCCTGCCTTCCACTATTGAGCAATGGACTTCAGGGGCCAACAAGGAAGCCTGGACAAGTAGAGTAAAAAAACCCATGCTCTCAGCCTCTCCTACTTCTCTGTCACATTCCTACTGAATTGAAATCTCACAGGGCCAGTTAAACAGGATTGTTTACTTTTTGCTCCCCAAACATGTTGATTAGCAAAAGATGCCACTCAGTTGTACCTACAGTGATCATAAAAGCACTTGTCTAGATGCCCAGCACAGCAACAGGAGAAAGTCACAAAAACAGCTGTGAGCGCTTTATCAAAAATCCTCATCAAGTTTCATCCCAGTATCTCCGAGAGGCTAGAAGCATTACTGAAACTCATTAAACTTCTTTATAGTCTGACATGTTACAACACATCACAGAGCAATGGTAAATAAATAACTGATTTGACACTGCTTACAACTGCTGAGCAATTCTGCTTTCCTCAATGTTACAGTTAATGTCAGCAGCTAATGCCTTAAGTGGTGAAATCAGAAACTCGACCACAATAAACAAATGCAGGCTTAAGGATATACCCAAACTCTAGCGTGGCATTGGTTCAGCTGTCCCCTTCTCAGGCTGCAATTACACTTCTGTTGGTCAGAGCAGCAGGGGCGTCATTTGTCATCCTGAGGAAAGCTGGAATGCTGTGAAATTGGGCAGTTTGGAAAAATGCAGCTGTAGCAGAACATACGTATAGGCAAGACCATGAAATGAACTGGCTCCAAGCCAGCATGTAAGGAGAAAAACAAGAGAATATAAATGAAAAAATTCACAGAATACTGTACTCAGAAGATGCTCCTATTGATATATCCTGACTGGCTTTAAAGGTCAATATGACAACAATCTGTCTTCTCTGTGAAGCAGCTTAATCAATTTGCAGCTATTTTTTCTCCACCCTGTTAACAATGAGCTTACATCTTTCAAATATATCTTCTTTTTAGTTTTTGCTATTTAATTGGTCTCAGATTCCTGTACATCTCTCTAAAAACTGCAGCAAACAGAAGGATATATACATGGGTGCATATACTTTCATGCACTGACCATACTGGACAGAATATGAACTGCTCTGCTACACTCCATAGCTTTACTGTCACTAACAGAGATTATTATTCAGCTCAAGAGACAGTTTTCTGCTCCTGGAGCAGAAGGAAGAACTCAGTTGTAGCTCAACCACTGTAGTGAAGACTAGAACAGGCAGAAGCTGCAGAATAGTGACATCTGCACAACCACAAGAGGCCACAAATCTTGTTTTTCGTAACACACACATGAGGGGATCAAGTTGCTCCACTCTTACCCAGGCAGAGGAGCACATGAGCGGCAGGGACAGACTGAGGGTTGCACTATCCGCCAGTGACGGCAGGGAGTGAGAACCCCCCATCGTTCCTGCTCTCCTTCCTCTTTTCTCCTTTTTCCCAAATCATGAAGCTGAACTGAACAGAATGGAGACTTCTCTGCCACACACGCACACTTCGGAGAGGGGCTGTGTATTTCAGCTGCCTTGGGAAATGCAGTAACATATAACCGATTTCAAAGTGTCATCCACAAGGCTGAATAGTTTTCACAGACAGCACTTCCCGCTCTCAGTAGAAGGCCAGGGCATTTTATCCCAATCTAGCAGAAGATGATCTGGCCAGAAGATGATCTGGCCACACTTTCTTGTCAGGGCTGGAGCAGACACATTGATTCTTGAGGGAACTCCAGCTACCACTTCACTTGTGAGGATCACGTAGGTTGCAATGAGCATATCAAATATTTTTTTCACTTTCTTCCCATGAACAGTCATACACAGTCAACAAGGTCAGAGTCCTCATTTTCACAATATTTAATTGTGTATTCATTCCGTCTAATTTTCAGAATTCAGCTGAGAAGACTATGTCCGTATTTACTGGTGAAAGAGCCATCTTCAGAGCCATTCAGCCAACCTGTGAGCTCAATGAAATAAGAAACCAGATCTTTAAGCATAATATAACTTTCTACCATAGGACTTTAACCACAGCAGATGAAAGGTAAACTTTTCTTGGGGGCTGGATCAGGGCTGTGAAACAAAATCCCACACGATGATCATGTACATCACCATCTTTCCTTCCAACAGTAAGACTCCTTAACTGAATGTACCTTTGGAAGACAAGTACAACCTACTGCAAATCCTGTCTACTCCTGGTTTCAAGAGATGTAGACATCTCCCTTACGTAGTGATGTTTGGGTGGGAATAATACAACCTTTCTAAGAGCTGCATAGGATTTTGGCAAGATATACATTAACACATGGCTTCAGAGTTATCCAACAGCTATGCAGAAAGTAATGAGGCTCAATCATTTCTTTTAACCTTCTGCAGCCTTTGCTTGCTTTTTTTTTCAACACACAAAGCCCCACATAGCCAGGGGTCAGAGGAAACAAAGTCATCAAGAAACAAGTAAGATCAGACCCAGGAGCCATATTTTAGTGCCAGTCCCAGAACAAACACAATGGCAATCCTTGAGGGACAAACTACTTTTAAAAATATATAGGAGCCCCTCCCTCTAACCTCTTCCTTCTATACATATGCCTGTATACGCGTGTATACCTCCATAAAGGAAGCTTTTCCATTCAGATTTGCAGTTAGAAATTAAGAAATATGTTACACATTCATGACTACAATACACTCCTAAAGATTATGCTTTTTCTCGCATCTGAAGAGCACAACAAATGCAAAGGCAAACATTACCCTGATGTATGCTTCATTATAGAACAGACTGTAGGAACAATCGGCAATATGCAACCTCTTGTAAAGCAAAGTGTCAACTATTTTTCTTTTCTCAGTATTGCTCCCCCCCACCCATCCTCAAACAAATGCTGCATTTGGTGATGTTGAGGTTGTGCTGCTTATTTTTTTCCTCTCACCTACAACTGACGAAGATAAAGTGCAGATGCCCAGAGATTCAGGTAAGATGCAGTTGTATTATGCTGTACATTCAGACATGCAGAAAACTGATGGAATGGCTAATGTGTGTAGAGGACACAACCCCCAAATACAGGAAGAAAAGTATTTGTCTGAATTTGGGTTTCTTTTCTATGTTGTGACTAGAGGTTTTAAGTATACAGCTTTACTCTTAAATAAAATACATAGATGACTCTCAAACAGCTGGCCTACTTAACACTACCATGTAAACATCTGTTCACATTCAAGCATGCAAATAAGTACATCAGCTAGTAAGTCTCTTAGGCTCAGATTAGTCTTTATCAAGTCTTCCCAGAAGTTACTGGGGTGGAGGACAACTGCATGAACGGGGAGGAAAGGAAATTCTTTAACTTTTTTTGGAGAACTGGTCCTGGAAGAAAAGCTGGATGTTTCAGAATATCAAAATCCACAACTCCCACATTTTCTCTTTTTCAGTATATTTGTTTTAACGGAAGTGTTCTTCCCTGTCTCTTTGTGGTTGCTTTATACTTTATCACATATTTTAGCAGCTTGCTACATAAACTGACATTGTGTCAAATTTTTATTCTCCTTTATTCAAACTGCCTTTTAGAAAGTGCCAAGGATCCCAGGCCTGCTCCTGCTGAACTAAATGGGATTCTTGACATTGACTTGAATGGAAACAGGATTAGGCCAGCTGTATGCTTCATTAGATACGAAATTCTATAGCACCCTCTAAAATTCTGCTGAACTTTCCCTTTCAAGCAAATAAAGCAGGTAAACTCAAAGGCCATGAAATGTCACTATTACATTTAGACACTTAAACTGAGGTACCTGATGAATTAGCCATCTTCTTGCCAGGCATCTTAGAAAACTGCAGCCCCCAAGGGATTTCCCTTGGCCGTTACCACTTATTGCAAAGTCAAAGTGAGAAAGCTAAGGTTATTGTTTTGCCTGTGGAATCAAAATATGCTGAGAGAGCATGTTATTCTCCAGACTTTCAGGTTTATTGCATTTCTAATTCACACCTAAGGTCACCACATGTCAAGTGAGTATGTATTCTGTTACCATAGCTAGTATCGTTATTTTAGCTCTAATGCTAGTCCTAGACTAGAGCAATATTATCTTTGAAACAGCATGATTTAGTGCATATAGTAGAAGACCGGTCTTCTGAGTAAGGCACAGTATACAAAAGCAGACGTTCTGGTTCCACCTTTAGGTTGCTCAGAGACTGTCCAAAATGATGCAAATTACTCAATCTCTCTGTACCTTAGTTTTCACACCAAAAAGAACAAAGAACTAAAATCTCTGACCAAACAAAATAAACAACGCTAGTACAGCAACCACCTTTTTTTCTCCATTGAGAGAGTCTAATAAAATGTACCAATCTTTGACTAAATTTCATTCAGCATTCAGGTGTGAAAACTACCAAGATGTGGTTTGAAATCAGTTTATTGTGATCTGATAAGAATAGGCCACAATGTTTATACTTTCTTCTGCATAATGTATTAACGTGGATTTGACCATACAATTGTTGTTTCTTGTCATTTAACTAGTTTTACAGTTAAGCAGCCATAATTGTCCTTTAGGTGTTATCTTAAATACATTAAGAAACTGAATGCTTTCACCGCATTATAGCTGGGACACTTTTTCAAAGCTAAGTTCTATGTCTGTGAATTATTCATAATACACTTCAGACAGGCTCTTGTGGATAAGGTAATTGACCTTGTCTGCATGAGGCACCTACTATCTTGCCTTGGGATAATTAAATCTATGAAGTGGTCCATTATTTAAAAGTAATGTCTTTTCATTAGGTTAGGCAATATATTATCACTCAACCAGTCACCTAATTCAGCATTTAGCGCATTCAAGTTTTCACTGTTTTGCCATAGGTTACACTCATCATAGCGATGTCTCACATTAAGTAGCATGGAAGAACAGTAAGATGGCATTCTCTTGATTGATGGAAGCAGCATTGAGAGGACTGAAATTTCAAGATCTGCCTCTGTAGCTGCAACCTTGATTAGCTATGCCTTATTTTTGTGAGTGAAAAAAATAAAAGTGTGTCTATGCAGTAAAATCCTGTGTCATGTCAAAACTCAAATCCAAGTAATGTACCAGGTAACAGTAGCTATGCAAACTCATGTATTGTTCAGTGAAAACAAGTATGCGCTGTTGAAAGGCATGCTAAAACACCTATATTGATTCTGTGATCTGAACTAGCTCAGATATTTCTACACTACTTCACTCTGCTGTGTAGAGAAACCCTTGACAGGCCTGCCATCCAGGGTGCAATTAGTAATGCTGGCTGCTGCCCAGGCTAGCTATTTGTCATTTCAGTCTTCTCATTGAACGCAAAACTGACTGCTAAGACTCAATACCCTATTACATATTCCTTCAAAAGATGTTGCTCAGTGAAGACCATAGTAACTTGATTTTTTCGCATGTGCATGGACTGAAAACCTACTGAGAGAGAAAGTTAAACAGTTGAGCACCCAACTCTCTCCTGTGCTCCAGCTACTTTGAACCACTTTAGCAGAATAAAGCAGCTCTGAATCTATTTTAGTCAGTCACTGATAAAGTCCTCCTGCATGGGTAAATTCGTGAGTGGCACAGTGATTTGAAGATGCTCCTGCATCTTTTTTTTTTTTTTTCTGTCTGCAAGAGATGGCCAGAGATGGTGTGCTAATTTATATTGCGCCACTCCAGCAACAAGGGCTAAAGATGCTTCTCCATCCGCTCTACTTAAATTGTGCAGGATATTCCTGTCTATTCCATTATAGGAACACAGCATCGGCTTTTTCAATCAATCAGTGCTGAAGTGTTTAGACTCTGATTGGTAATACTGCATTAACAAGCTTTGGACAAACTTACTCATCATTCTCCTTTATGGAAGAGTATTTTTACAATGTTACTATAGTTTGTCATTTGTTTTATACTAAAGAGGAATTTCACAAAAGATGCAATAAATAAGGAGTTAATCCACAATTTTGTTGATATAAATGAGTATAAGTATACTGAATCCAATGGAGCTGATCCTGCATATCTTTGAGCTTTGTATTTCTTTCAGTTGAATCATCCAATATTGTAGCTTCTCTTGAACTGCCCATTAGCAGAATCTTATGATTATGTTAACTATTTTCAGAGCTTTTTTAATCATGTTATACAAACACAGTTCAGCCTATGAACTGTTTATCTTGATTAGGTATTGTGTACTCACTTAAAATTATGAAGCATTGTTTTAGAGCAGAAATAAAGACAAGGGCGTCAAAAAGATTTCAAGGTGGTAGAGTGAATATTTACACTGAAGACCTTTGGCTGAATTCCTGTTTGCATGAATATTCAGGAACAATCTGTTCATGTCTCAGGAACATTTTTGCAAACACAAAAAATCTCAGTGTTACTGTCCAGGTTAACATAAAAAAAAAGATTATGAAAATTATCAAAGTGAAGTTGAAATGAAATTCCAGTAGGACAGGAAAAAAATAGCTGTCATTTATCATTTTCCTTCAGCTAAAATAAACTAGCCAAGGAAAGCACTGTTTTAAGAAAGATTACCTGCAATAGGGCTGTCTGCTAAATCATATTTCATAACGGTCAACTGCCTTCCTTTGTGTAACCACAGTTGTGTACTATATATTGATAGCTCCTATCACTGTATTATGGTTATGTTTATCCATTAGCTTTTGCTTTTGTGCCACAATCCAATGACTACAATATTATAATGGGTCTAATGGTCTGTTTCACTTTGTTCATTTACCTATTAATTTTGGCAATGGCATATTTCATGGAACATAAATTTCATCCTTTGAAAACATGACAACCTGTAGTACAATATGGTCAGGCAGATTCTGGAGCTCTGTACAGAAGTAAAATGAATTGTCCAGGGTGGTGTTTCGGAAAGAACATACCTCCCTCTGGAGGCATCAGTTGTAGATAAGGTGATTACTTCAGCAGTAATAGGATGGAATTATTCACTCAATAAAATTCTGCCTCTATTAAGTAGGTATTTCTAATGTTCTGCAGATTGACTGGTGTCCCTAGCCTGTCTCACAGAGGCAGTAAACAAAATGCAACACTGAATTGCTTTGCCCGAATCCGGAATGTAAGTGTCCACTGGGAAGGAAGTGACCTAGAAAGCAGACACAGCTTTGGATCTGGCAGCCTTTTCTCTCTTTGTAGCCTATCTCCACGCGCACACACACACACACACACACACAGAGCAATATGCAAACACGTATTTTCTCAAGACGACAGTATGCTGTACCTGTATCAATAGACAATTTTATGGATCATACTGACCATTTGAATTGGCAGCTAAAAGTTCACGTTTAAGATAAACCTATCATGTAATTGATGTTATGTTTTCTTCAGAACTACTTTTCAGATCTCTCAATTTTTGAAAACGTCTGACCATTGGCTCGGATTCATCAGTAAAACAAACCTGTCAGGCCTGAATTAGGCTCAGTAATAGAAAATTGAGAAAAAGGACAGCCAGGAACCATTATCATCTTCTCTTTTCTATCAACAAGTGCCACTGACAACATTTTGGTTTCATTAAATGACACAGCCTTAACAAAAAGAAGAATAGAAAATGGCTACTGATCGCAGACTAAGCTACTGGGAGCACTTTTCATGCACTATTAATGTTAACATACTGGAATCATTAGATGCTGTAAATTAGGTATGTCATTTTAAACTTTTTAGGCAAACCAAAGATATAGAGAAAGGGCAATATGGAATTAAGTATCCTGGATAAAGAAACAGGCAGCACATGAAGCAGACAGGAAACCATTTGAAAAAAATCTAGCACAGCTGCAGCTAGTGGGAAGCATGCACAGACCTATGGAAGCCTGATTGGTACTGATGGAGTTCAATTAAGGTTAGTATTAACATTTTGTTTATGTTTTTGTTTCTATGTTGAGGAGACAGACATTTATATATCTGGTACAGTGAGAAAATGTGCACATCTGCATCTTGTTTTAGCCCAAATTAAGATTTCCTCCTAGTACTAGACCCTTGGAAAGAGCAGGTCAATACAGCACTCTCTAATCCCTATTGATTCTAGTGGGCTTTAGATACGAACCCTAACCTGGTTTTCTACAGAAAGGAGACACAGGGGATCATGCTACATGAACATTTGTTCATGCATTCCTTCAGAGTATCTTACGGACCACTGGCCAATTTCAAGTACATTTGACAGAGAAATTTGATCCTACAAGTTTAATGAACCTCCAAAGTAGAAAACAGAAAGATCCTCCTAGTACCCAAGCTGATGAAAAGTTTGCAGTGCAGATTCAGTCCTTACCAGATATCAGAGAATCCATGTAGGAGCTCAACTCCAAAGCACAAAACCATTGGGAAAAAAGCTGAATTTATTCCTCATTGAACGATGTTTTAGCAAAAATAAACCAAGAAACAATGTTCTAAACCACCAAAAAAGAAAGCAGCACAGAATAAATAGCTGAGGCTGCTTGGTCGGAGAGAATGCAGCCCATGAAGCAGAAGCACGAGAACATACAATGTTTGATCAGCTCCAACAGAGACAGGTATCTAAAGTGAATTGGAAGCATTGCCTTCAGCTGCTTATCTCTCTGCTTGGAAGAACCCGGACATCTAGTCTGGGCTGAACAAATAACCTTAAGACAGCTACAGTAAGATTACATGAATCTCATTCTACAACTGCAGGCCTGTTCCCACCAGCTCTAACAGGGGCCCTCTCCAAAAACATGGGTGCTCTTTCACAATTACATGGACTCCCCTCTTGCCCTTTACAAAGGGCAACAGGAGGAGTAATTGTGGTGGGCTCTGTCTAACTAGCATGGCTAAAAACAGTAATATTGCCAATGGTGGGATTAGTTCTAGCATTGAATGAGCATCACTGGGGACCTTGGGAAAACACTCTGCATGCCAGATCATGTTGAAACCCTGGCTGCTGCATCTGGCTATGTTCAGACCCATACTTAGATTCAAGCCACCATGGCTAAGCTAGCCCTTTCTGAGTGCACTGTACATATTCTCAGAGGAGCTTATCTTTCCTCAAAATATCTGTGTACAAGACAGGGCCATCTGCATGTCATCTGAGTGATAAAGAAATTAGGCTCGAACTCACACCTCTCCCTTTAGAATCAATTGCTGCAGCAAAGCAAAATACCAACACTGCCTAGGGAGATGAAGAGGAAGAAATTTGGATGCTTGAGACTGGTGATACTATGCCTAGGCTACTATGCAGAATCACAGCTTCTCCCCCCTTTCCTGTCTGAATACGCCAAACACATCCCTTGTAGTGTGACAGGCCCATAATTATTCCACTGATCAAGCCCTGCTTGCTGAATCACCACTTCGGACCTACTGGTTTTCAGGAACTGAGTGTATTAATTGGTTCACTGGAGGGAAAAAAAAAAGAAAAAAAGAAAAAAAAAAGAATGTACCTCTAAAGGACAATGCGTTTGTTCTACCACTAGCAGCACAAGAGCCAGGTACAAGAACCAGTTATATAAAACTCACGCTTAGCCTGCAAGATTTCAGAGATGCAGATCTGTGAAGAAACCGCTTCTTTTTATGGTTCTTTTTTTATGGCTGGACAAACTTGGCCAAGGGTTTTAAGGTGGTACTTTCAAAACTGACCTGAAGAGATCTAATTGCCTATAGTGATTTCAGGAAATCGGTAAGAACAGCCTCATGCCTCCATTTTTCTCTCAGTTAAATGGAGGTAAGAAAACTACCTTTAGAGGACTGCAAGATTAATTGGCTAAACTTTGTAAATATTAATGCAAAAAGGGGAAGGAAAAAAGGAAAAGGAAGGGGGCAAGGGAATAACCTACAAATTTGAGGAAACGAGAGAAAAGCCCCAGACTTCTTGGTTTTATTCTGGGACTTCTGAGTTCTGCTCTTGATAGCAAAGGAAGAAGGACTCTTTGAGTCCCAGATAGCTCAGGCTGGAACAGCCCTCGGCTAAACCAGTCTCATTAATGTCTGAGCCCTCCTCCTATCAAAGGGGTTTGGAACAAGTTCAAGCTCGAAAGCTTTTTCATTTTTGTTCTCAGTCTTCCTGGCCCAGCAGGTATTACAAAAGCCTCTCCAAGGAAAGGTTTAAAAGACTTGTTTTCTTTTAGGTCACCACAACTTTTTAGCTACTTGTCAAGTCTCATTCAGATCCGACCCTCCTCTTAATCAGTCGGGGGGAAGTAAATTCTCTGTTGCTTTTAGATGTTTCTAGGGTGAGGGAGAGGGGGAGGAGATACACAACTTTTTCCCCCTTAAAGATCTAGAGATATTTTTTCCAAGCATACTTGGTTACTCTCAAACATTTTTTTATGAAAGAGAGAAAGAGACATTTAGAAGAGCTATGTTTATGATTCCCTTTGTGTCAGATGATTCGCATAAGCAAAACACTGAAGTAAATACTCTTAGGGAAGGCTCTTTTTTCCAATGCTGTTTGAACACCATGCACAAAGTAATCTGAAAATACAACCTTCAGCCTACCCTCATTGTTTTATTTCTCCCATCCCTGCCTTCAAACTTTCAAAAAGAGAAAATAAATTTCCCACGGGCCATCTTCACACCAGGGGTAAAATTCCTGGACTTAAGATTTAGGGGCAATGAATCTGGTTCTAATCCAATCTAACCGGAGTAAAAATTTGACTCTCTTTTCTGTGTGCTTACATTTTTTTTTCATAATTACACTATATAATTAAATTATTCTATTGTTCATTCCTTGTACACCTTCATACCATCTCTGTCTTCCTGGAGAGGTCAGAGCAATTAAAGGAAGATCAAAACATATGAGCTCTGCCCCATTCATTTGCTCCACCCCATCTGATTTGCAATAAGAGCCTTGCTTTGCACAAACTTTTTTTCCCAGATCAAGAATGGGAGTTCAAATGAACCAAAAACCTGCACAGAACTGAGAGACGACAACCCAAAATGCTTTGCTATCCTCAAAGAAAGTGTAGACAGAAATGCAAATTACCATTACTTTACTCGCATGGCATCACGGTAGATGAGGACAGCTGAGAGAACACTTACACTGCTGTGATTTATATCTTCCATACTCCAGAACGGAAAAATGTCACTTCACGCACAGGGCCAAATTTGAAGGGAAAATTGGTTTAATGTCAGTAAGACAGTTTGGCTCTAATGGAGCCCACGATGCTCAAAGTAGGACAGCTGAATGATGCAGACAAATGGGAGCATGATGAGAACACACTCCCTGCTGGGGCTCTAATGAGGGAGAAGGCACACTTTTTTGCTCAGGCAACAGTACTGCTCTCTTGAATGGTGGACAGGTTGCTGTCATAGCTAATGACCCATTACTTTAAGGAGCAATAGATTAGCTGTTTGTTTCTAATTGTCATTATTTATTCATTGCTAACATTATGCTTAGAACTGCAAATTAAAAAAGACTGTCACTGCTCATGATTAGGGAATGCTAGCTGGGATACGCTGAAAAAATTGCATATTTCTTCCTTCACATTTTGCGTATGAATAGTTAGTTACATGATTGGGTCTCTCGGGTCAGAGGTGTCATTAGGACACATTTGGTTCTGACATACTTGTGTATTTCATACAACTATCCAATTCCAAACTCTTATCTTGACAGCAAAATTCCCCTGAACGCAAGATTTCTTCATTGCTGTGTTATAAGCACTTATGTCATTGCATTGGTTTCACAGGTTGAGTGAAGGGTACCATCGACTTTATTCCAAATCAGAGGTTCTTTGGGAAGAAAAGACCCAACTTAACAGATTACAGAGGTTAAGCAAACATATGTCTTCCAGTACCAGTTCACAGCATTGATCTCCTTACAGCATTGCCAATAACAGCTCACAATGACTCTAAGCATGCCTTCAACAAGTCACATAGCTCTCTGATTGTGGAGAAGAAATTTTACACTGACCAGGGATTACATGTATCCACTCCACTTCCATCTGACTGCTGGAAAGCTTTCCTAGGCCACTACCCCTTGAAAGAAAAAAGGAAAAGATGCAAGAATGGCAGAGGTATCTTTGCACAACTGATAGATCACAATAAGGGGAAGCTGCAAGATTGACGAGCCAGTATATGCAGTAAGACTCTGAACACACTTCTCTGTAAACATTCTCATTAATTTTAAAGAAAAACACTTACCTAAGGTAGCTAAATCTTGCTACCCATTGCAAACTTTAAGGCATAAATTCTCACAGTACTCCAAGAGAAAGTGGAGCACTCCTTACCCCCTCTCGTTTGGCCTATGACAGAGATAATATTCACATTTTCAAAATCTATGCAACTCACATTTAAATCAATGAAATTAAGTCTCTCTGAGATCTAAGCCCAAATAACTTGCCTAGACTGACACAGAAAAAGTGACAGAGCACGTATTAAAACTCAGGTCTTCCAGACTCCAAGCTAAAAATCTAACATCTAGGTTTACACTTCATTTACCTGTCCTACGTGTCTTCATTAATATCCTTGGTGCAAGCTTCCTGTGTATTAGAAGAGGTAATTTCCATGTCAGTAAAACACACTGCAGTTATTCAATTTGGACGGACAGATTTGTTCTCTATCTAAACACCAAAAGGTCTCCCATAAAAAAATAGAAGTGCAATTCCAGAATTGCTCCTTAGACTTTGTCTAGATTTTTTAAAATGGCCTCTAAATCTCTCCCTACATACACGGGACTGACAAATTTCTGTGTTACATTATTACAGTGAACTCCATTCAAAAGTCTCTAAAAATAGCACAGATTATCTAAAACAGTGCTTGAGAGAAGCTCTTAGCACTACCACTTCAGGGAGGGGAGAGACAAGATGAGATGGTGGAATTGCAGATGGCTGGTCAATCATCCTCAAGGAGAAGATCCTAATTACCCAGGAATAATTACACCATACAATCTACACCTGTCACCCATCCACTATTGTCCTTAAAGTGAGCCACTCTTTGAGGACAGACTGCCCTGTTCCACATTATATTGTACAATAACAAATGTCTCTGGGTAATGCAATAACAATTTAAAATACCTGGAATGCTAAAGTGGAAACTATATTTGTAAGGAGTAGAATAATAGTGAGCAAAGATCCAATGGTAAATGACTGCTTGTTATAGGTCATTTTCTATCACCTCATAGGGCATCTATGTAAAAAACTTCATCGGAACCCAGAACTCACACTCCTTTCTCCTCAAAGATTTATACTGCTCCAGAAAGTGGTATGCCCACTACATAAAACCTTGGTGCAATCGCATCTGAAACACTGTGAGTCACTTCCAGTCTCTATATCGCAAGAAAAAAATAGTGGAACCAGAGAAGGTTCAGAGAAGGGCAACTAAAAGGATTATAAAAACAGTGAATAAGTGGATAAACATCCTGCAGTACCAAAACTAAAAGGAACAGGTAACGGCACAAACTCTAACATCCCTAAAGAGCAATTCTGGATGCTGGGAATGTGCTGAGGGATGTGCTTAAGGCACTAAGACTCATATGCTCTCCCTAAACTGCAACTCTCCAGTTGCCACTATTGGTGGCAGGACCCTAGGCAAGAGGGACCAGTGGTCTGACCCAGCAGAACATTTCTTAGCATCTTATGCTCTTACATCACTAGAGGTCTCATATGGAAGGAGGCAACATGGATAAAAAGCTCTAGCAACACTATAGTTCAGAGAGAAAACACCACTGAACTGTCTTCAGCAGCAAGAATTAAGCCTAAACTGTAGTCTAAATTCAGAGAAATTAGGCCACGTGCCCTGCTGCCAGGTAGCACTATGTCTTCTCCCCCAGCCTGGTAACGGAGGTGCAAAACACAAATACAGTGAGTCACTGACAAGGTCAAATGTCTGGTATATGAGTCACTGAGCTGGAGAAAGTGCATGGCACAGCTCTGCACTGAGAAAGGGCTCTCACTGGGCAGGAGAGGTGAGAGGAGGAGGTGGAAGCCCCGTGTGCAAGTCCTGCAGTACACAGGCCCTCAGGGGGCCCTAGAAGAAGTTCAGGGAAGAGGTGTGTAGTTTAGCATGGGCATTTGAAATCAAAACTTGAAGTGACATGGTGCAGGAATTCTACTGGAAAGAGAAAACTATAAGGAAGAATAAAGAAAAAGAAACAGACAAGCTTATTTCTTTGATTTTGCTCTTGGACTGATCTTTTCTCAGTCCCTGCCTACACAAATGTACTGTGAGCTTGACAGACTGTCAGCTGAGGAATGTAAAGCAAGCTATCCTGCTGATACAGCCGTCACTGTGTTAAATCCTCGATATGGTGGATGTGAGGTAGCTTCACCAATGTTAAGCCTTTGAGTGAGCCACTGTGAATCTATTGCTACTAGAAACCTGAGCAAATTCAGTCAGGGCTGAGGGTTTGGTCGGTTAATATGTGTTTTCATATCTTCAAACATCTTGTCTGTTAACAGTGTAATTAAATGTACGTGTGCACACATACACTTATCCTTGTACACGTACTCTTCTCCTATGTATTACCTGCGATGTTCCAAAAGGAACAGAAATGAGTGTCCCAGGGGCCTAAATGTCTTTTCAATTTCCCAGAATACAGAGGGCACATTTAGAGGTATTCCAAGCTTCCTTCTCACCCTCCTACAAGGTCCTGTTGGTCCAGACTGTTCTTCAAAGGATGAGACAGTAGTAAACCCTTCAGTCTCTTGCTAAGAGTGTGGATGACTTTCCTAATTAATGCCAACTGTCATATTTGCTCTCGTTATGTGGGTGTCTCTCCAATAGAGATGGGGAAGTCACAAGAGTCTTCCAATTACTGATCATAAGTTTCATTTGCCCAGTACCATGAAAAAGACAGTTATTCCTTTGACGTCTATTCTGATATTCACAGTCTCCTTAAAATCTAGATGCTGGCAGAGATGTACAAAAATGCAGTTCAGGACAATTTAATTTTAGTTTTCAAAGACATGTTTGCAGTTAAGCCATAGCATGATAGTGAGAACTGATAAGGCTGTTCCAGACAGCAGGAGGTGGAGATGAGTAAGCTCCTTTGCCAACTGCCAGATTGCACGTCTGACATGTTGCAGATGTAAATCCAAGTAACTCAATGGGGAGACTACGCTGAATTATACCCACTGGGGATGTGCCCACGTATTCAGGGCAAAAGGCAGTAGAAAGAGCAGAAAGACAAATTCCTTGATATGAACTGGAGCAACTTTTTTGCTAGCCAGGAGCCTCCTTTGGTTTCTCTCTGAGGCAGCCTAGAGAGCTATGCCTGTCCCTGTGCCTATGCACATGATTCCCCCCCACCCCCAAGTGAAAGCTCTGAAAGTAAAAGTTGCTATGTAACAGTATGCAGCTTTTCTGGAGAGCAAAGTTGCAAAAGCAAAAGGAAAGAAAAATCTCTTTATTGCTTCTCTGTGAAACATGATAGTGTTTAGATCCTAAAAGCAAGGATTTTGGGTTTTGGTGCTATCAGCTGAGATATCCTAATCATATGTTCCATCTCCTCAGAAAAACAGAAATAAGAACAAAACCCCAAACTGGAGGAAGCTCAGAACTGGATTAGATCCCCTGCAGGAAGCAGAACTTTTATATCTCTGTCAAGATCAAAAAATGCTTCCGGGAAATGTCTTTCTGTCATTTAGTATGTGCTACCACTGGGCTCAGTTCAGAGGTATTAATGAGCTGTGATATTCAGCAGGCTGGAATAGGTGATGTAATGTTTCCTGCTGACCTATGAATGCAGCATAGTCATCAACTAATACATGTGCATTTGTATACTGACTTCTGAACGAAGATCTCAAAAGTCATTCATAACTGTAATTAAACATTATGATACCCTTTCAACACAGAAAACAATCTTTCAGGCATCCAAAAGACTAGACCAATCAAGAAACAAAACCCAACAGTCTTGATTTTTGTTCTGTTGCTCTGACTCCCAGATCACACTCCCTCCAATCAGATCTGTGTATAAACAACGTGGATGAGAACTTCTGCACTGAGCCCTGCAAAATGTCCTAGAGTTATTCATGCTTGTAGTTCATCTTCAAGTTTAGGATTGGAAATTCTTAAAATTGTAGGACTCTTCAAGATCTGTAGAGTGTTCAGCACCACTGGTCCTCTAGGATCTTCTATAATACAGAAGCAGCTCACCTCAATTAATAGAGCTATGTAAGAGCATGGAGGGGAGGGGGTGAAGTCTTTCTACTATTTAAAAATGCTTATCACTCAGCTAAGAACAAGTTGTCCCCCAAACCTTGTCCTTTCAAGAGCTGAAACAATTTATTTTTGAGTATGTTCCATATCTTGCCAAAATTACAGCCTTAGGCTACTAAGAGAGTTCAGGATGACCAATTTCAATGTAATTAAAAACCATACAAAGGGAGGAACAGAGAGAGAGGAAAAAATAAGACAGGGTCAGCCACATGCACAGCACTGGACTGTAATTTTTCTGATTTATCAGCTGGAGCTGTATTAAAGAGTTATGAGTTGCACAATTCTTGCCTGGTCAACTGTTAAGATGAGCAGTAACAGAGTACCTGGCCATGCAAGACAGGGAGCCAGGCTGCGAAACCCTGCTGTCCCCACTGCCCCACTCCGAGGACCACCATAACTGCTTTGAGCCTGCACAGTTGGAGAAGCAGCTGTCACTTGGGAATTTTCTTAGCAAGTCTGCCACTTGGTAGGTGGCTTTAGCCCTGAACCAGGATGGTTTGTAGTCTACTGTTAACTTGGAAAAGATTATTATTAGTAGTAGTATTTTTATTTTAAGACAAATGGATTTGGCTCCTTAAGAAGTGTCCCTGGTTTTATTCAGGTATCACATGTATCTCAGTGTTGGTTCATAATGTACCTTTACATGTGCGTGTGACCAAATCACTCACAAAAATTCAGCAGCCAGCAATCATTGAAAGTACAAGAAATACTTCCCCCTCTTTATGAACAGTTAAGCCTCTGTTTTGTTTTCTCCTTTGTGCTCTGCACTAGATGCTGATAACAACATTTCTTTAAAAAACGATTAGCAATACGAACAGTTCATGGCTAGTACATTCTGCTTTTAACAAAAAAAAAAAAAAAAAAAAAAACACCAAAACCTCACAGGTTTTAAAAGTAAACTGGCTGTAAGGCATCTTATTACTGGATCCATAAATATTCAGTGTTACAGTAATCTTCCTGAAACCCACCAAGTTTTTGATACATCTCATTGGAAGTCTATTTTAACAGAACAGGAACTCCCATTCCAGTCTCCCCTTAAGGCTTTCCACAGGATTTCTTCTAACCTACTAACAAATCTAAGAGTTGCTAATAATCAAAGAATCAGTCAAGCACCAGGACAACACAGACATAACAAGCAATCAGACAAGACTTTCCAGATATTCAGACACCTGCCCTTAGCAGTGTTCATCTCCCTGGATAAGCAAACATAAAATTCTGGCTCTAACAGAGGGCCGCATGGAGATTTGCCACCACAAAGAGACATGAAGCATTCAGACCCTCTGCTTTCCTGTGCCACTACATTATATCACAGTGAAAAAAATTGTTCCTTCAATCGGGAGGAGAAAATTAGCTTTGCCCAACCAACTGTACTACCAAGCACCTCAACATCATATTTACGACTGTAAGACTCAGAGAAGGGTACACCCTTCCTGTCCAGAAATGTCATAAAAGTCTGGAGCCATCTGGGTGCTTTCTATGTTTAATAACAGTTAAAAACTATAAATGAAGAAAAACATCCATTTAATATCAGCTAAATAAAGCTTTTGTGGTTTCCACATGGTACCTTCCATTGCAAAAGCTTTCAGACCCTTTACACGTGTGAACTTGCGCAGTGGAAACTCCACCGCAGAGCTCTTTCTGTCTCATGTCAGGAGACATCTACAGCACAGTGGTATCCAAGAAAGTAAAAGACTTTTCACTCTATCCTGTATTGCTACTTTAGTATATTTTTTTTCTCCTCAGTTGCAGTGCAGCCTGTGTCTGCTGTGTAATCAATAACAGTTAACAAGGAAAGGTTTGAGATTGTGGCACTTACTCGGGGTGTTCAGGAGACGTGACTTTTTGCAGTGGTAAGCTGCCTCCTGCTCGCAGTACTCTGCACTGTTTATCATGGCTTCAAGCTGCTCCGCGCTACTATTGTAGTTAAAGAACATGGTATACGGTTTCTCTGGATCAGCTCCGTGGACTCTGGTTAGCTCTGTGTTGTTGTGCTGCACTGCAGTCCAGATCTTATCTTCTGTAAAATGAAAAAAAGTTTGAACAGGAAGCTAACAGCAAAAAACTTTCAAAATGCAGGGAACAAAAAAACTATCGACATCTAAAGCTTTACTGCATTGGAGACAGGATTGGCTTTACCCTGGACTCCTAAATGGCCACTCTGTGATGAAGAACTGTTGCAGATCAGTCTAGTCCACATAGCTGTTTCTCCCTGAACCAACTAGAGCAAATGCTGCAAAGCCTGCCGAGCCAGAGATAAACTATAAGCTTCCCAGGAAACACAGGAGATGTTAAGCATTCTCTATTGCCAGGTGTTGGGAGCAAATTAGATGCATTTCAGCTGGCTCTAGCCCAAAGAGAAATGACTTAATAATATGGCTTAGGTTGATAATGTTCATCTTTTGCAAACTTCTCTTGGCCTTAGAGCACAGCCCACTCTGTTATAGTAACAAATGGTAATGATGGACTGCAGCTGATGAGCTCACACAAACTTACCACAAACAGACCTCTTGGCAGAAAGCTAAAATTGAGAATATGCTCTTATTGGCCAGTTAGAAATCGTATCACTCATTTTACTTAACACTCATATTTTTCTACATAGAAGCCAAGTAGTGCCCTACTTGGATGACAGTGCAGAACAACATATGATTCAGTATCTGCAGTTAACCACAAATTTTGATATTTTTCCATACTGGGGACCCCATTCTCATTTCCTTCATTACATTTCCTGGCAGAGCAAGGGATTTCTCAGGCCACAGGAAGCAGATCCCAGGCGTAAGCGCAATCTGCACTTGTCTGTAACAACCCAATTCATGACCAGAGTCAAGGCTGGCACGATAAGAACGACAACACAATTAGAAGCAATTAAGCGAGCAGGGAGCCTATTTCCTGGCTGGTTCTGGTGCGAGAGCAGGGGCAAGATAACAAGGACAGACTAAGCAGGCAACCAGTACAGCTGACCCACAGTAAAGGCCAGACTCCATAATGAGCGTTCACAGGACTGAGCCCTGTATGTGCTCCACGATGTTATTAAGAGATACATCCTGCAAATTCCCTCTTTATCAGAAAATGACCCTGCTTGCCCAGGGAGGATACGATATACTGACAAGTCAAAAATAAAAGAAAGAAAATTTTAACCATTTGAGAGCAAGTCTTCAGCCTCACTTGCAGAAACCTATGGACAGCAATGGAGAAAGAAGCAAGATCTGGATGACTGAGATTTCTTGTTATTCATGTTTCAGCAGGGAAAGCCTGTATAATGCCAAACTGGATCTTTTCTATACTGATCTTAATACTGTGCATTTAAGTATTCAGATAGTTTTACTGTCCGGTCTGAGTTCTTGCACAGCACTAGCTTTATAGTTACTCCCTGATACACTAGCATGACGAGCCCAACAGCTTTGTGGTCATGTGTGGTAGTCAAATTATTTTTGCTGAGCTACAAATATCACGCAGATCATTGAGACAGAATTCCAGTAGGTGTATAAAAAACCTAAAGGGCTATCTTTGCAGAGCAATTCAGATAATTTAATGGATTTTCTTTATAGAGGCTTTCAGATGACAGGCAAGTAACAACCAGTTAGGAGACCCTAACCACTTAAAGAGGTCTGTTCCAAGACCTGGCTGCAAGTTAAGACAAAATTACTTTCCCAGTATATTTATGGCAAGATCTAGAACTTCTAAAAGTGTAAGGACAGTTCATGCTCAGCATGCTGTACGTTCACACACAATGCTCTCATCATTTCTGTGATGATGGACAGAAACAATTGGCTTGTAGATCTATAATTTTGTGATTCCTATTGAATTCAGGATGTTGCTTGTGGATCCTTAAGGCTGAGTTGGACTTTGATAACTGAAACACTGGTGCAATGTGTGATACATAAAAGTTAGATAAAAACTGCAAGAAATGTTACAAATTTATTTATTGCTTTGTAAAACTTGCCCCAATGCTTGTAATCACAACCAACACTGTCGCACAATATAATAATAGCCTGCACTGTCCAGCACAATATATTGTGTCCAACACAATATAATTAAACATCTTCATAACACACATCCTGTACATCTGAAGGTAGTGATTCTTATCAGCCAGAGCATCTCCTTTTTTCTTTTGTAGTCTCAGGGATTGACATGACCAGAGTGGATTTTTCAAAAGCAGCTGAGGGTGATCTAACTTTGCTCTCACTGGAGTTGGTGGAAATTAAACCTCTGCCTTCACTGAAAGACCTACTATAAAGGCAAACATTAAGTTGTTAATACTATGCATGAGCTGTAAAAACAAAAGGAAATGGAACTGACTGGTTGTTAGAGATTCTGGACAGGCAGTCAGGAGCTCCTCCACTGAAAGTTATTAATATGCTTTTGACAAACTAATAAAAAGTGTAGCTCACAATAGTAGCTATACTACTGCTCAGGAAGTGCAATAAGCCTAACACTGGAGATTCAAAGTGCTTAACGCTACTGTGCTTTCCCAGCTTTGTACTTCTCTCTCAAGAAATGTGTTGTGTGGGTACCTGATAAAACTAAAATCATCATGGATTGATAATTTAGAAGTGCAAAATTAAAGCAAAGGATGATCTAGGAAAAACTTATAAAAAGTACCATAGCATTAAACAGTCTTCCCAAGCAGTGTTGGAAATGTAATTAATTGAAATGTTTGAAATGAGGCTGGACAAGGCATCAGCAAACATACTGTCAGGGACACACATTCATTGACAAGCATATCGAACAGACAATCCGACAGGTCTTTCCTCTTATCTTTCTCCGTGATCATTCATTAATTTCCATTGGTCTTGCTGCCATTAAGGCTAACTGAGATGTCCCTCTAGGACCTGAACTTTGGCATTCAAGGCCTCCTTTTCTCCCCAGGATCTTGTGGAAATGAGAAGCTAACTGCAGATTTTCCATCCTGAAGTTTGCAAGAGGAAAGGAAAAGCAAATCAAATTTCTGTCTGTACTGAATATAATTACTATTTAGCAAATAAATGAGAACAGAGAGGAGGAAAAAGTAGTAGTGGAAAGGAAGAATTTCACAGTTACATTTCAAACATTTCCTAATCTACACATGCCCCATCTATTATGGTTATTACTTTTACTAGTTAGATCTGTGTTTTGCTGGTCACTTCAGAGATTCCTTTTGTGTTCTACCTTAAGGTAAAGATAACTATCAGCAAAGCTCCTCAGAAAATATATACATTTGGCTCACTGACCTAGTGAAAGGACAGTCACTACCACAAGCAAACATACATCTGGGTAGGCAGAAGCTACCGCCGTTTCAAATGTTCCTTTCTTTTCCTTGTGGAAAAAGCTAGTGTAGAAAGAGCACAGAGAAACCACATCTACTCCTTTTCTTATTTTTTTTTAAGCAATAAAACAAAGAAAGAGTCTGAAAGGAAGTGTTCAGGTTGGAAAGGCAGCCCAACACACTGCAGATGTACAACAAAAGAGCTAGTTAATGTTAGACAAGGAAAAGGAAGAGATATTTATTCAACGATCTCAGTGCCTTTCTATCTCATCCATGCTTCTTCCTACTTCACAGGGGAAGAACAGGTATTTCCATCTTACAACAAGGTACCTGAGATGTGGAGGGACTACGTAATATGCACAAAGCTACACATAACCTGCTAGGAAAATAAGGAATACGTTACAATAAAAATAGAGAACGTTCCTTCTTTCAAAAGGCATAGTCAAACATGACTTGAGATGAAGTCAAAATAACTTGAAAAGTTACCACATTTCAGCTTTTCTGGCCCCCCTGTGGCCTACCTGCAGTAGATGAGGCTGAAAATGATTTAAGCCTCAGTTTGCCTTGGAACAGGGTGGGGAGCCAACATTGCTCACTACCGCATCTCAGCATCTCAGGGAGAAATCACTGACAGCTGAAGGGCAGTAAATTCTTGAACCATTCCAAGAGAAGACCAAGACCACATCCACCTATGTCCATAGATCAGAAAACAACACAAAAATAATCCTAACCTTTCATCCTGAAACCCTTACCACTTAGGCCAACTCTTGAGCTTTCTTCAAGCACTGTATCCTCCACCTCACACCCAGCAGTATAAGGAAAAACACACTGTGACATGTTTCCAGCGGACTGCACAGGTCGCCGTTTTAACTCTTCTCTATCTGTTTGGACAGTTTCTATACAAGCTCGTACTATTTAAAAAAATTCACTTGTACATGTTTTAGCTAAGGCTGCTCCCAAAATAGAGCTGTCTGCCTCAGAATGAGGGCAAGGAATTATCATCCTACAGCTCAGTCAGTGTGTACTCTGAAGCCTACCGACAATAATCTGGGAGCTTGCATTTCAGGAGTGCTCCAGGACCTACAATAGTGATCATGCAGCTGCAGTCTGGACATGAACACAGATTGGTCCTGTTAGAAAGCAGTGAACAGCTGTCTGCAGCTTAGCTCCCTGACTTGCACATGTAAAAGTGCTGACATGCCTCTGCAAAGATTATGCCTATGCCTTTGAAAATGGGGCTACAAACACTGTACCTATTTCACTCTGTGAAATGTTTCTAAAAAAAATATTTCTTCCTTTTGCTTTTGTTTTCATTGTATTTTTAGTGGGTGATATTCTGCAATCATAGGTGCAAAACAAATTGAGCGTCAGTAGCTCCTAGTCATTCCAATATCTGGAAGCTGCTAAACTAGGTAGATAAGGCTCTGTTTCCTTTATTTCAACAAAAAGGTTATCATTATCTTTTTATGTTTGTCCATGTTATATGTTTTCTACCCTGTTTACTCAACTTAATGAGCTCTCCTTGCACTTGTGAATTTACAATGAGAATGAAAAAGCTGTTCTCCAGACAAAGGTCACTGTTTATTTTTACCTTCTATTATTTCACCTTATTATTTTATTACTTTCTTAGCTTGGTAGAATTTCAAACCACACACAAGCTGAAAGTCAGTCAAAACCCAGTGGGAGAGCATAGCCACATCTTCCACTGTATAACCTAGAATACTTAAATGCAGCCTTGAGAAGCAGATTTCCTAAATGCTTGTTAAATTGTTTCATAATTCAAAGGTGACAACACTTTAATTTCAGGGTAATGCTACAGCTTTATGACTTCGCAGTTTTATTTAATGTCCCAATTTACTAGGATATTATGCTGCCTGTATTTGGTCCTAGGAGATGTTTTTACAGCATGGGACTGCAATGCATTCAGCACATTTCAGACTGTTTAGCCTCACCCATAGTTCTATCATCTTGCTGGAAGCCTCCAAGTTGCTTTTGACGGCACACAAATTAAATTGTAGGAAATTAGAGCAGCTGGAAAACTGGCTTTCAATGAGTTCTGTATTGTCTAATTCTCATTTTTATTCTTCAACTTGAAATATCTCCGTGGAGCACATTTCACCCATACAAACTGCATCGCTCCTTTGTGATTTACGAGGTTTGCCACAAAACAAGATTATTCAGACTGATTAAATTGCCAACAAGCCAAACATACGGTAAACGCTACATGAAAGAGAGAAAAATTGCTCCGAGAGCTCATATGATGCATTTCTTTCATGATGCTCTACACTGAATGCCAAATATTGTCCTGAAAGCTGTACCTATAACTACAGGAGTAGTAAGCACACAAAAGACAGACTCTAGCCCTTTAACACTGTATTGTTTTAAACTGCAGCGGCAGTTTAACCCAGCTGCTGTTATACTCCTCAAAGAGGAAGAAAGGACAATTTCTTAGAAGCAAACAGCTTTAATTCACTAATTCCAAGGAGATGTTTTCTGCATCTGCTATTTAACCTACCCTTTTTTTTTTCATTTTTTTCTACCTCCCATTTTCTGTTCTGCTGGCTGACCCAGTGCTGTGTGTTTTTGCAGCTTTCTTTGTGCTCATCAGCCTCCTTCTAGTTTCTGATTCATCTGTCGATACTTCAAGCGGGCGTCTGAGCGCTGCAATGCATTTCCATGGAAACAATTCTTCATGGGCTCCCGTCCCCAACCAAGCCCTGCGTGGAGCCCCCTCCCCAACAGGCTCGTGCCTGCAGGGGTACGTTCCCCAGGGACGTACAGACAGTACCAACCCCTCCTGGAGTTACCAGAAAGGTGCTGCCATTGCGATGAGGCAACCAAAGCTGCCCAAGATCCGGGATGGAGGAGAGAGCTATGCTCCTGGCTCCCTCCGCGCTCCAGACACAAAGTTTCCTCACCATCAGCCCCAGGTTCATGGTGTCCTCATCAGCAGAAAGGCCGGGACAGGTTGCTCTGGTCGCTCCGAGCAAGATGTCTTTTCTATGACCACTTACACCCTCATCCTTGAAAGCTGTGCTGAAACCCAGAGGTGGCAAATCATCACCCTGCCAGCCTCCTGCTTGATATCATCCATTCTCATATTTCCTGTAACACAGGATATCTACAAGCAGGGAGAACTACTCCTCCCCAAAAACTGAAGAGGCTGTCGCTGAACTACTTCCTAGTGCAAAACAGATACTTCTTCGCAACCACATTCTCCACGCTGGTGAGCTGTGACAGCCTAAATGCCTGCATCTTCTGCCATTTTCGATGCCTTCCGATAGCTCAGACCCCTGCATGAGCCTGACAGAGAAGAAATGGAGCCCGCAGGACCCTGCCATCCTCCTGGAGGGGTGGCAGGAGGCCGGCCAGGATGGCTGAAGGTTTCTGACATGGCACCAGGCACCTGCCTCTAAGGCAGCTGCATCCCACCCTGGTAACTGAGACAGCTGGAGTGACTTTGAGAGAGCCACAGCTTACCGCATATTGCTGAGCACTGCAAACATGGGAGGAGAGTGATTAAGTTGCAGTAACCCTTGATTAGAGGTAAAGGTTAGAGGAAAACATCTGTCACACTTTTATACTCTCCAGCTTTGGTGGAGGCCTCTTGCACGCGTGACAGCGAAGGCGGCCTGCATGACTCCTCTCATAATGCTCGTCAGAAGCACAGTGATTTCACCAGGCAGAGCTTGCTGAAAGCGGCAACGCAGCTGCTGACAGCTCAATGCCTTTGACATAATACAAACATTAAATGGTGCTTTTCATTTTATAAAGTTCTGGAATATTTAATGAAAATTGAAAACAGAAATATATAAATTGTCAGAATTGGAGCGTGCCAGGAGAGCTACAGTGTTTGAGGGGATAAATTGCAAATCTTTATGGAGTGTCTTTAATCTACGCAGTGCTAAATAATTGCCAAAGGATTCCCATTCATTGTTTTTCCCCAATGATAAAGTCAATCAAAATTACAGGCAGTAAGCTGAAAAGTACATTCATAAAAAATCAGGCACTCCAGAAACTTCCTGAAGAAGTTCAAAGCCATGAAATCTAATCTGGCTCACTTTGAGAACCGAAGGGAGTTTCACCACCTAAGCTCTTGTCCTGCAGTGATATAGACGCAGGTAATAAAATTAGAGCGCAGGGCATGACCTCCTGCTCCTCCTTTCTGCTATTGCTTTAGCCTAACCGATGTCAGCCATCCTTTCCCTGTGAGAGTCTGACATGTCCACAGGAAATGTAATAGGGGTTAAATCACAAGGTGACTTCTATGTTACTGTAACTGCCATAGAAAGTAAAAAGAGGTGATTATTTTTTATGGCAAAATAGATTAGTAAGTTATATAAACTGATGAACTGAGATTGCCGAGAGAAAAAAAAGGGAAAGATGGATAACAGGGAGAGTAACACCACGAGTTCGATGATTACGTTGTGAATACCAGTGGGGACCCCTGCTGCAGATGGGGATTGAAGCCTGGCCAGCTCTGCTTTGTAGCAGACCATCTCTTGCTATTCTCAGCCAGTAAAGATGAGTTGCTACAATATTTTCCTCAAATAGCTGACCAAAAATCCTACTATAAGTGGGGCTATTCAGACACAATGTATTTAGACACTTAAGCTATGCATATAACTTGTATCCTCCTGAATTCAGCCCTGCCTCTTAACATGCCATCGAATACATACTCTATGGAGCAATAAAAGTCTTGATCATTGTTAGCTGAATGAAGAAAAAAGGCTAAAGGCAATTTGATAAAGAAATTACAAATATCACTTTGGTTGGCAATCTCCTTCTGCTCCTGTTAGAATCCCTTATTATATCTGTGATTTAAACACAATATTTGCATTTTGACAGGAGAGTGCAAAAACAGAGATGATCTGCAACAAGAAAAAATATGTTTTGTTTCATTAATAGGGTTTTTCATTATGGTAGTTTCAAAAACAGATTTTGGACTAGTAGCAAGAGCTGGGATAAGGACTCATCTTTTCCTGAGCTGCATCTGTGGAGGTAAAAAAACAAACAAACAAAAAAACCCCCAAACACCCCAAAACCTTGGAGGAATGAATAAATACCTGGTCAAGACAAAATTAAGCATTGATCTTATCATAGCAACTTCTAAGCATTATTGATTTGATGGCCAAGGGTCTCCGTACAATAAAACTGCATCAGTAAAGATGCAGTTAGGCAACAGAATGATTTAGTGTATTGTAAGAAAATTTTTCAGACAGCAGGGTTAAAATTTACACTGGGGAGGTGAGGAGAGGTCATTATAAACACTTTCCATTGTAGGGAAGCAAAACAAGTACATGGATGTAGACTACATGCATACAGACACTGAGCTAGAGAATATCATTATTAGCGTCTAAGTAGTACTCAGGACAGACCAATAGACTTCTAAGCAAGAAGAGAGAAAAAAAAATAAGCATCACAAGAATATAAGGACTGGCAGACTAGAGTTTCAGATGGTCCATTAACAACCAATATCAGAAAATGGCTATCACCCACTTCAGTGGCAAGTGCAGATTAATTCAGTTGGGCTAATTATCAAACAATCAGCCTACAAGGAAATTTTCTTTCCCAGCCCTAAATGTTGTTTATTGCTCTGAAACATGACAGGATACATCCTCTGTGTACCTAATGCAAGAAGATGCGGGTCAAGAGCACCATGGATGATGGAAGAACCCAGATAAGGCAAACAGAGCTGGTCCCCGTTTCAGGCTGCTTGCATGCGGCTGGCCCTGGAAACAGGCCAGCTGTGTTCCCACAGCAATGAACATAACTAATTAATAACCCCTGCAGGGACCCACACAAATCCTCATGACATCTCTCATATAGTTTATCGCCCTACTTGATCTACTCATGGATTGGGTGCATATGCTTGTTTCTCTGCCCCCACGCACACGCGTATTTATTGTCTATTATAATTGATGAATTTCCATGTGAACATTACTTTGCTTTGTGTTTAACGGGTAGGTAAGGTGATGAAAACTTCATGTTAATAAGGTGCTGTCTTTTTTTTCCTACTAGTTTTGAGTTTGTTGTCCTTCATTGTCATTGAACTGTCTCCTTACTCCTATTGTAAGAAAATGCAAATGAGAGTATCTGAACATCACTGCTGTCAAGTGAGGCCCATCCTAATCTAAATGGTCATGATTTGTTTATTTTTAGCTTCTCTTTGCACAGATATCTTTCTAATTAGGTACTTTACTGTTCCCTACTACTTCCCTTTTCAAACACTTATTACAACATTACTAGAAAAAAACAGCCTTTGAGGCAAGGCCCCTTCTAGTAGTTCACATACTCTTTGCTATTTTTGATCAATTTAAATAATAGTATGCCATCCATAGTTTTTGTCACCTTGCTTTTTCAGTCACTTCTTCTGTCAATGAATAAATATGTTTATCCACTCTGATACCAGCAGATATCCTGTGAAACACTACTGTTAAATTTCTCGCCATACTGAAAACTGACTTTATATTTCTCTCCCTTTTGGTCTTTTTCCCTTTCAAAATTCCCTTTCCCTTATTTCTTTCTCCCTCTTTGTATGACTGTCCAACTCCCTCTCAACACACACACACTCGCAATTCTGTGTTTTCTTCATAATTTCAGTTCAGCACTGGGCTATTAAAGTTGACAGGTTGCATAGAAGTCACTGGGAATATAGAGATAATAAATTAACTTGTAATGTTGATGCTCTCCATATCCATCTCACATATGGGATGCCTATGACCAGACACTAATGTTTGAGAAAGCAGTTGTTAACTGGCCTGGTTAATAACTGGCTATGGACAAGAGCTCTATCTGTTCAATTAAACAGATAAAAATTATAAACAGCTTTAAATGCAAGTGAACATTAAGGAATAACACTGTTCTCTAGATGCAATGATGCCGCTCATTGCTGCTGCTGATTTCTTCTTTGAATTCATCTTTCACAGATGCAAGATACTGCAATTCCCAGAAGTCATGAGCTCATTGCACCTCTACTTTTAAAAGCACTAAATGAGTCATTTCCCAAATTTTCTATTCCACATCTAAATTCTTCAGCCTGTACGTGTTTTGGGCATAAAGAGGTTACCTCTCCTTGAACTGCACAAAAAAAAAAAAAAAAAGAAAAAGAACTGCCAGCCTGAGTACAGGCAAAGTTTCATTTAGCTCAGGAGCCAGTCTCTACCTCAGAGTAAGAGCAGGTACTTGGGAATGTGAGAGAGGGCAAAATGTTGCCTTGGAGCTTGCTCCTGTTTTCCAGTTCGCAGCTACCTGAGCTGGGTGTTGCATCCAAGCCTCCAGGTTTAAAAGTGCCTTCTGAACCTATCAGACAAGGTTTGTTTTTTTTTTTCTTTCTAGTTCCTTTTTCACTCTGTTGATGCATTGGCCTCCATGATGTCCTGAGCCAATAAGTTTGAAGTTGAATTATGCACTACATCAAGAAGAAAAAAACAAACAACAAAATTCTGCTGCTCGATAATTCAATTGTCCCTTAGCTCCTATATTGTGAAAAAGAATCAGTCCCTATTTGTTTTCTCTATGCCACTTAGGATTTCCACGCATTCCTGCGATAGCTCCCCTCAGCCTCCTCTTTAATCTGTTTAGTCTGTCCATGCACAGAAGCTATCTGCACTCCTGATCAGTGGTGCTGCCTTCCTACAGGCTTTTTCTAGTTTTACCCCTTCCTTCCTCAGGAGACAAGGACTGGATGTGACAGTCACAGTAGGTATGCTATGGATTTATGCCATTGCACAATAGGCTGTCTGTTTTTTCTCTGTTCCTTCCCTAATATAACAACATATAATTTCCTTTTTTGACTTCCCTTGAGCATTGATATTTTCAGAAAAATATGCAGAACTCTCATCTGAAAGAACAAATTCAGAATCCATCCCTATGTATGTAAAGTTAAGAATTATTTTTCCCAACGTTTTGCAATTAATCTACTACTGTGATTGTTCAATTATTACAAGCATAATGATAAGATACATTCACAGAGAGAAGAGAAATTCTTGTGATTAAGGCACCCAAACTAAATTTAGATGATACACAGGTATAACCAACTGTACCTCAAACTCCCTGAATAACTATAAAATAGTAATTTCTTTTTGTACCTCAGTCCTCCTTTATACAATGGAAATAATAGGGATGTCTATGACAAATGACCTCCTCCACCCCAAATGAGATATCTAGAAAAAGAAAAGTTTTCTAGGCTAGGAGGTCCTGTCAGTTTTCCCCATCTCCACTTTCCTGGCAACCAAAATAAAATAAGAATGTCAACAACAAACTCATTACAGATAGAGTGAAAATCAGGTATATGCCTTTTGGATTTCTGCCAAATAAAACTTATATGAGGAAAGCAGATGCTTTCTGCATCTTGTCAAAAATCCTACTTCTTCAGCAGAGATAAAAAGCGCTGACAATGTTTTGATCACACATATTTATATGATAAATAATAAAAATGAGCACATTTCCCATACTGGAGATCAAGGAAGGATATTCAGACAGAAAGGTGAAACTCTATTTCAATTCTTACGAGATTCAACAACAGTAAGGGAGACACATCTTATTAAATATTTGTTACACTTGAATAAAAAACATACTTAATAATTAACTGCTGTGCATTTAATTAACATAATGATTGCCCAATTAAGTCAAAATGAAAATTTAATTTGAGACACTTTAAGTACAAGGAGATTAAGGAAAAAATATAAATATCCTGAGTCCTTTGTTTTCAGGATTGAGTACGGAGGGAATATGTGGCAAATTAATTCAACCAGAATTAGCAATTTAGAAGAGGTAACAATATACTATTTCATCAATATCTGGCCAGAGGAAGCGAAAAATATCAAAGAAGAGACAGTCTAACAAATTTACTTTCCATTTCCAAATTAAAAAGTCAAAAGCAGGCTTTCCCATCTTTTACAACCCACAATACAGATTAGCTCATAATCTTATACCCTTGCATGACGGTCCTCCAACTGAAACAGACCCATACATCAGAGGGGAGAATTTGTCAGACAGGGATTTTCACTTGAAACACTTTTTATTTTGAAGCTACAGAACTGTAAGTTTGAAGAGTCTCAGCCAAGAGGTCATCTCTCCAAGCTTTCACTCTGATACTCTTCAGTGTCCCTTCTCCGAAGGGCATCACACCTTCTCCTCCATGCCAGGAAGATGGAAAGTGCCTGTCTTCCAGGACATCAAAGGCAGCACACTTGTATGAGCGAACGTGCTCTGGCTTAGTCAGATAGGAAGAGCTTACAGCTAGCTCAGTAAAGGGAGCTCAGTAATCATTCCCACTTTATTAGGCAGTGATTTTCTCAGCCTAATTATGGATAAGACTATTTCCTGCAGTCATGAACCTCCCTGTTTCGAGGCACGTAGCTCCAGTTGAGTGTCAAGAGAGGTTACATGGACAGCTCTTTCCCTACAGTGTCCTGACAATAACCTCACATTAAGATGAAAATTTCCAGTTTTCTTTAGTGTAAAGACAACCTGCTTGTTTTTATACTGATTAAGGGTTTATGTCTATCAACTCTTTCTCAATGCACACCTTTGTCTCAAGAGATCAGGCACAAATAGGCCTGTTGCTTTCAGCTGAAGCTGTACACTAGTCTGCAAAATGCACAGTCCAGGTCCAGTGTCATATATCTACTTCTCTAGCATTTGAACTGAATTCCACACCTTGAATTATAACACAGCGGAGAAATGATTTGGTTCAGAGAGAAGATTTGAATTCTGAGTTTCTAGATCTTTAGGAAAAAATACTGATGTCTCACAAAAGTTAGGGTATTGTGAAAAACACATTAGCAGTGCCCTTCACATGATGTAAATACCATTACCCTTTCAGCAGCAGGACAAGGTGAATCTCTTTGATTTGGATCCTATTTAAGGTACTGCCTCAGAGCTGAATGCTCACTTCAGTTACTACCAGTGCTCTGCCTTTTCGCACTACTGAAAGACCCATGATTCTGAGGTTCTCTTAGTAGTATAATGATAAGACACGTTAAAAATGTTAGAGCCAACATAAAGCACTACAGACAGTGTTAGATCATTACCTGTTATATTGCAAAAGACGTGGAGTGGTCCAAGTGGTCCACTTCCATCTGAATCAATGTAGAAGAAACCTGATGTCTTCCCTTGGTGTCGATAAGCTTCACACGACTGTTCGTAGATAGCTTAAAAAGAGAGAGAGAGAGAGAGAGAGAGAGAGACATTGCTTTCGCATATGGGGAGGGAATAGGCAGACACATTGGATACATAAGAGCACTTGCTTTTTTCACTATCATAGCATAAGCTTTTGGTTTACTGCTGATCACCACTGCAGTTGGCCCTGAGTACATGCTCAAAATTAGGCATGTGTTTAACTACTTTCTTGAACTTAACTATCTGCTGGCTTTGCAGATCTGGGTATTGACCTTATTTTGGATTAAAATATATAAATAATCAAGTAAATGGATATGAACTTTTAAATATGCCACCATTCAATTAGGGGAGTGCTGCATACAAATATATACACAATGATATTTCAAAGACAGGTACATACATACAAACATGTATACCTAATTTACTAGCTGCGCATGCCCTTAAGCCTTGCCTACACAGAAGACATTTTTGCCAGTTCTCCCCTTCCCTGAAGGATAGTGTTGAATAGGGAGTTATAAACCCTTATCAATGTCTGTTACCCAAAAGAAAATGAGCCATTACCCCCTAGCAGAAAAGCTCAAGCTCAGATGTGGTCTCCATACTGGGTGACACATTTACACTTTAGACCTGTTTTATACACCCAGCTCTTCCTCTCTGCTTAACAATATTCTTGTACAGAAGGATAATGCTTATGAGGTTAATAAAGCAAGCACAGTATGCTACCAAGAGCAAGAATTGGAAAAAAACCTCCACAGGTCAATACCTTTTCTTGGTTTTGAGTCATGTTGCTAGGCAAGATACTATAACTCTGACTTCACATGGTAGAAAGAGAAAACACTCCTCCAGAGTGACAATCATGTGGTAGCAGAAAGTCACATGCATGACTGTGAATCTTGAACAACAGTGATCTTAAAACCTATTGCAGGAGAATTGATTTTTTTTTTCCATCTTAACAGTTACCTAATTATACTGATGAGTTTAGTATCCATAACAGCTTATTATTTTTCAACTAATTGTTAGCAAATACAGTAAATATCACAGACTGACTTAGCAGATAAAGAATTCCTTTTTTCTCTCTGTGAGACAGAGTTATTTGGAAGACACAGTAGATATGGAAATGCAAGCAAACAGATCAGCCTGTGCCTTGCAATGGGTAAGCTTTTGAGTGCTACCAGTAGGAGAACCAACCCACTGCAGTATATTTGGGCATTAACTTTGGCTGCCTAAGTCAAATCTATGTTTTTCTTATCCCTTAATTTTACAAGCATATTTAACCACTATTTGTACATTCACACATCATTATACAGCAAAGGGAGGTACTCAGGGAAACTTGCAAATATTCCATTCATTAGCCACTGCAAATCTCTTTCCAAACCCCCTCAACTCTTCAGACATCAGAACAGTACAGTTACATTGGGTATAGCATAATATTTGCTGGGTTGAGGTTGTAAATTCAACTGCAAAGTTCTTAGTGCCTTTCATCTGGAAAGATCTCAAGGTGATTTGCAGACTGAACACAGGGAGAGCATCTCCTCATAGAAAATGCCCAGCCTCTCCTTACACACGCTCCACGCAGCACGAGCTCTGTGCCAGCAGGAACGGCTCCTCCTTCCTGCTCCTGTGAGCACTCGCGCTCCTCCTTTGCCCTCGATTCCTAAAGGAAATTTCTCTGATCAAATACGTTTCAGAAAGGCTCAAGCGGCACAACTGAAGTAGCCTTGTTTGCTGCTCTGAAGGCAATGATGAGACGGATCTGTTTTGATGAAATTACTCAGTTTGGATGAGATCTGGAGGTTGCTTCACTTCTGCCAAATCCATCACTTGTGCCACTTGCTGAAATATGTTTTTCCCTTGTACATTCCTTATCTGACTGGAGATCTGTTGCAGACAGAACATTTCTAAGCGCTAACTATGCCCAGCATTACACTTCCCAGAGTTAAGAAGCTGCTTAAGGTACTCAGCACCTGGTGAGATGGTACTTTAATTAGTATCCACTGTGTAGTAAACAAAATTAAGAAATCCTCTTCCTGAGACTCATTAGCCTGATGTAAAGTGAACTGTAGAGTCTAGATCATCTGTGAATTCCCACTTCGACAGCTGGCCGAGTGTACAAATTAAATGCAAATAAAACAAAATCCCCAAACCAGAACCTGTTCTTCCAGTATTCACGATCCGAGGGGCTACAGGGAGTCCCTAAGCCGCTGAAGTGCTGACAAAAGCAAGGGGGCTATGGAGGGTCAGAGAGAGACAGTAACAGGCGATTAAGTAAGCAATCAAGGAATCAAGGATCAATTCACAAAGTTCTCAAACTGCAGTTCACTTAGTAAATTTGCTGTCATCATCACTACAGGACACTTTATCTTGTCTCATTAGGGACTATGCCAATTGCCTTCCCTGAATTGTTTGCTGAGTATTTTTGCAGACAAAAAGTAGTGCAAGGGACAGACATAAAACTAATGTGGTATCAGTGGACTGGACAGCTAGAAACTCATTCTTCAAACTTTTTTTCTTCTTAAGTTTTTTGCTTCTTTTTGACTGTCACTTTGGCTGGAGCCCAGATATTCTTTCTTCAAATTAATGAGGAAAGATGTGAAGATTCAGCCATTAATAACATGGGCAGTTGCAAACAGAGACATTCTGTTCACCCTTAAACGGCCCCTTTGTCACTGCATCTTTGGAAAAAACAAGCTGTATAAGGCTAGAATTCAGGCCAGAGGTGCTCGACTCATATAAATCTGAAAGGATGCACAAAAGTTCCAGTGAAACTACAGTTATATCTGCAAGAAGAAAATCCATCCTGATATGTTTTCCTTTTGGTCATATGAGAATTCCAGCAGTAAATATGAGGCAGTAACAGAAGAAGTGGAAAAAGGCTATAAACCTCAAGCTCTAGTACATAAAACGTATTCTAACCATCATGACTTAGAGAAAAGGCGTTTTGGTGGACAGTTTACTTTGTAGCTGCACAATGAAAGTCTCATAAGCCTGCATCTTAAGCATTAGATACCGAACACTTCTTGACTGGATGGGCAATGGCTCTTAGTTCTCCTTTTTGCTATTTTATGCTGTATAAAATGCATCAAGGAGAAAAGGTTATTTGTTTTTTAGGCACTGGCAGACTCCCCACAGACATTTCAGGTGCACCATCCCCTCCAAGGTCTGCTCAACCCTTTTGCAGGCTGAGTTCATTGCTTGTTTCAGACTAAAGTTACCCAGTTCTATTTCCTGAACAAAAGCTCTGTTACTCCAATTACAACAACGTCAGTTCGTCTTTATGGTTGAATGAAAGACAAAATCTCTTTGTAGTCATTCTCTGCTTTATATGATCATAAATGTCATACAAAAGCAAAAACCAAACAGTCAGCTGCAACTGGTAAGACCCCAGAGTCTTAACTTTGAAAACTGCATTCAGATTTATGTGCTATTTTGCGCCAAGCTTCTCCAATGGAGATGCAATCGTTCGGGGAACAGTAGGAAATCATTATTGTAGTTGTCATCAAAGAGTCACCAACCAGTTATGCATGTAATAGGGCCTCACTTTCAAAAAGCAAGCAACAATTGTAATTATGGAACTGTTGACAAATGCTGACATTTTACTGTTAAACAGTTTGTAGTAATTACACCTTTTTAATAAAGGGGGAGAGCTATTCATCAGTTTCTTCAGAGCAGAACTTGTCAATAATTTTTCAGCATTATTTCTAAATTTAAGAAATGGTGATTTTATAATACCTCTTTTGTGCAGCATTTTTAAGAGCATTTATACTTTCACTGCCTCAAGTTTGTTTTCAAATTTTAAAATGTTCACCAAAATGGGATCGAAACCCCCTGAAATAATGCTCTACATAGGCTCACTGAAAGCTTGTTTTCTCATTAAAATGTTTAATCAAGCACTTTTTCCAAACTGAAGCTTTCAGACACTGTCATTTGTTTCAAAGAAGCAAAGTCACTCTTGCTTTCCTAACCCTCCCACGGTTTTTTGGACCACTTTTAACATGTATTGGCCACTGAATACAAAATTGTCAGTTTGCAATGACATTTGTTTCACTCAGCCACAGCCACTGAAAATCACTGTGACATTTCTGTTCACTTCGCTGATTTTTTTTTTAATTGCTTTGGGCTGATTTGTTTGTCTTTCCCTCTTTGGCTTGAGAAACACATGGTGAACGAGCTGGATGCTCTAGTCTGAGGAATTGCACTCGTCAATTAAGCCATGCACGTAGGGCTGGAAGTGGGACAGAGCCGCAGATCCTCCACTCAAAGCCTTGCTGGGAGCCTCCCATTGCCCAGCCGGTCCTTGTAGGGTGGCAGCTCCCGGCCCCCTTCGTGTTTCCTTTTGGGAATGGGCTGTTTGACTGCAGCAACAGCACCGCTGCCCCGTGGTCCAGCAGGCGGGCGGGATGAAGCTGTTCACTTCACGCCCCTGCGTTACGCTAGGGCTCAGTTGAAAGAGGTGCCAGCAGCATGCCCAAACCACTACCGTCCCCCCGCAAGCATGGCCCAGGGCTCACCGTCAGGTATAGAAGGCAAAAGCACTAAAGTAACTGCAGCATAAGGCAAAAACTGAAGGACAAAAAGTGTCATGGGAGCCGAATTTGGCCAATGGGCTATTGCTGATAGCGGTGGCTATTCCAGGAAAACAAAAAAAAAGAACAGCTTGACTCACAGGTCCCAGTAGGAGAAACTGGATATCAAAAGTATCTATTTTACTTATAGAGGGATTGGATGTTTTTTATTGCTTTTTTTTTTTTCTCTCAGAATCACTTATAACCAATAACACTGGAACCTGTACTGACATTTTTGCAGCTAAAATAAGATAGTGCTCTTTAAGAAAATTTTTAAAGGCTGCTGCTGCATTTCAAAAAGACATTTAAAGCCCTCCCAGACCCCAGCTACTTAAACCAGTGCAGCCTGAGAGCCCCATTCTTCAATCCAAGAGCTGTTCGTTTCCCTAAGAGCTGTGTGGGCTCTTGCCTAACCGCTTGGATGAGCCATGCTGATGCCATTCAGACGTACACAATACTGACAGAGTTCAAAACGATCCGTTTCCTGACCCCTTTTAATCCTCTGTGAAACACATATACCCACATTTCTCCTTCAGGTATCTCTCTCAGTCTTCTGTATTTCCAATTAAACTGGCTTTTCAAATCAACAACTCCATATTCCACCTGAGCATTCATTTTGAACTGTTTTATTCACTGAACATAATGGTCATTTTTCCTTTAGTTCTCCCCTCTTATCTTCCCAGGTGCTTAAAAAATTGTTTGTCAAACTTTTGTCAGCATTTATAAAATAAACAATTTTCCCCCAGTCAGACCAGATCTAAATGCTCTCTTACAGCTCCAGGGAAGATATAAAGATTTGTAAGCTCAGTAATCAAAGCTGTGGTTCTGATTCTGAACTCAAAAGTATGCATCCCTTATTTTTTACTTCAAGCCCACACACAAATCTTTCCTACTTATGAGAAAAAAAGCATACTAGCAAAAACTATATGCGTTGATTAATCAAGGTCCGAGTCATACTGTTATGATTTAGACTTCAGTGACAGAAAGGCATTAAGAGATTTTAATGCCATTATAATAACCTACTTTGACCTTTGAAATGAGCTACATAATTTCATTTTCTAATTCCTGCATCAAGCCCTTATTGCTGGTTCAGGCAGCGTGCACACGGTAGGCTTTCTGCACCCCTAGCAATCAAATCCGACAGGGCTGTAGGTCCCTCTTTAGCTTGGCTCTGCAATTGAAACTTCAGCCTTGATTCAACAAGCTGTGAGAGCCCAACTGCTTTTAAATATGAGCAATTCGATCACTGTTCAGCCAAACTCTGAAGTATCTGGAACCTGTTAGCCCAACTGTTTTCAATTACAGCCTAAAAGCTAGAAGAGATCTTATCCCTACCATAGCTGAAATCTTCAACTATAACAGCACGTGATTGAGCACGTACGTACAGGTTTGCGGGACAAGGTCAAACCTCCATTATTTCCAATAGAATATCTTTTTATTCAGCTTTTCTAACTACCTGTTACGATATTGATATTTGCTTCCAATCTCACTTTTGCTGTACCCAGTTCATCTGCAGTTTCCACGATATCCTTCACTAAACACACACTTACTGTTTTATTGTTGAGCTCCCTGGCAGAGAGGTCTTTGTCTCGCCTAAGTTTTCTTTAGTACTTAACAGCTTTGTCCCCTCTCCCTCCATGCTCCTAATTTATAAAAGCGCGCTCTCAGACCACTTCAAATTTATTTTCCACCTCTGATTCTATTGTGGCTAAAAATACTGTTCCTTGATCAAAGACTTCAACTTCCACACACAAAACCATGGCATCAATAGATTTAAAGCCACCTCTCTTTGAGCAAACTTGTCATTCACCCATTAAAACTCGTTACCTGTATTTAAGATAGTGCTGGGTGTTGGACGCGCTGCAAAGGTTACAGTGATGTCCAGGCTTCAGTTTTACTGGGAAAAACAGCAAGGTAAACCCCTCTCCTCCACCCAGAAGTATGTAACTGATATAGACAACCAAAAGCACGAACTCCAAATCACAAGCAATTTGTTTAATGTTTATCAGAGGAGTGTCCATGTCAAATTTTATGGATGCCAACATGATCTAAAAAGCAAACCTTAAAATTGCCAATATTTACTTCCTAGTATATTTCTAATTACTTTGGAAACTGATCACAAACATTTCCTTACAAATATTCAGAGATGGCAATTCAGAATTTGAGCTGCACTAGTTATAATTATCAAAATGAATCCTGCAGTATTATTGCTGTCTTGATCGGATTCTCATAATATGACAAAAGCAGCTATAATTTTCAATTACTCTAAGGGAGATAATGCTTTATGGTGATATAACAGATATAATACATTAAAGAGACCTAAAGAACTGTAATTCTTTATTTCATTGGGATGAACTGACATGGTTTGCTCCCCAGGTAAAATGTAACACAGAGATGCACGTTGCTTCACACACCTAACAGTGGCATGCTCATGAAAAATCATAAGCAAAATACATCCTGACAGATCTCCTTCTAGATTCAAAGGATTGCTTACTAATCCTTTGTATCTTAGATGCAAAGAGTAATAATAATCCTTAGAATACTAATTATTATTAGCATATTCTAAGGTGAAAATGTGATTTAGCGCAGAAAGGCCAATCCTGTCTCTGGATCTGCAACCACCTCCAGACTGACCTTGGGCAAGTCGATATGCATAAGTGCTAAACCCATCGCGGACTGAATTAAGCATTCTCACCAAAGCACTCAGCGCTCCTGGGAGGCACATCGGAGCCGACTATTTCGCCCTCTGCTTGCTTACCTTCGGCCTGACAGATTTGCTTTTACAGACTCAGAGTAATGAGCGTTCAGTCAAGTACCTTTCTAAATAACAAATAAAACAATACGCAAGGGGAGGTTTCTGCTCGCCTTCTCGCTTCGACAGCAGAGGGATTACTACAGGCAATGAACTCTGGGAACGACTGTCAGTCTCACCCTTATAATACAATTGTCTTGTTAAATGCCAGAAAATAAAATCTGTACTCTCGAAAACCGGATTTTGACAGCTCTGCTGTTGACAGACTAATGCAGTCTCTGCTGTGATGTGCCTGGATGACAGATGGCTTATTTTCCCTTTTTAAAATATGTATTTACTCATCTGATAAAGAATGTGTTATTTCCACAGATAGCTTTAAAATGACTTTTACCACAATGTCATCTAAATGGCTGTTCGGGCAGGATCCTTCTATTACATTTGGGGATTACACAATTTCCTACAATTCAGACTAAGGCTCCCCCGGCCTCTGGGACAAAAGGTCACGTCAGCCCGTGCTCCACTGTCGATTCCCCGCGGAGCTGGAAGACGGCCGTGTCAGTCACTTAGCCACAGCGGCCCGTGCCCGGGGCTGGTCCTGGGTGACACGCAAGTCTTGCGGCTGCAAGACAGCGGTCAGGGAGACCTAAACTGCTAAAAGCAATGCGGAAGGGAAAGGGGACATCAGAGAATTGGTACTGAGCTAGTGCCCTACATATTCTGGTCTGCAGTGATGTCCCAAAGCGGAATACCTTCTGCATTACTTACAAAAGACAAGCAAATGGAAGACTTTTTTTTTTTTTTTTTTTAAATAGGAACACTGAAAAATCCAGCTGTGCAATTTATGGATGTAAAAACCGAATGGAAAGTATTAATAAGACAGTAACTTAATACAAAATAAATGATGAAAATTTATATGCCAAAAGCATGTTGTGAATAAAAATATGCAGGAACACCAAGTACAGCACTGAAGACTTGATATGAATAATAAACATGTGTATTACTTAGTTGAAGAATTCAGAATTGTAAACACACATGGAAAATTCTGTTCTAAGAATCTCTGACAGGAAAATTGCCTGTTTGGGCCATGCAAATTACATGACCAGATTCACTGTTAGATATCTAGCAGATTTAAACTCTTTGAACTTCATGTGCCTGGTCACTAAATTGTGTACACATCTCCCTACCTTGGAACACAGAAGAATTACCAAATCCATGGCTGGCTTTTTTAGATGCAAATCCAGTACAACTAAAGATCTGGATGAAGCTATATTAAGCTTTTCAGATCAAAAATGATACATGCAGTAAGCATATTAATATTAAAAATACAATTTCAAAGCCTGAAGTTACGTTAAGTTTATGTCATGTCAACAACTGTATGACATTTCCATTACTGTATGGATATTTCCTCTAGCAATTACCTAGGCCAATAAGACACATGCCTGTATGTGCAAGATTGATCACATACCAAAGCAAATATGCAGCATTAAATTACATTCTGTTAATTATCACCTTACAAAGCTTTGGGACATGCTGACATCCCTTGAACATGAAGAATGAAACCATTTCTTTTTATATTTCTCATCATTCTTTATATCAATGTTCAGTGCTCTTCAGAACAAAAAAATACACCCAAGATTAAAGGCCATCTGAAAATGTCACATATAAAAATAATATAAATACAGAAGGGAAAGATGAGGTTTTCTAAAGGAGTAACATAACTCACGGAAAGAGGGGATTACTAACAGTTACTTTGCAATAAAGGTATAACAGTCTGTATCTCAGGGCTATTTCACACCAATCCATTGCTTTCACTATCAGATGATAATCACAGTACAAGGAGAATTAATAGCATGAGACAGATGTATACAGGTTTTAAACTAAGAACTTATAATTAAAAATATTTTATATATTTGTTATCTATAATTCTTATATATATACACATACACACTTATAATCCTGATCTAGCTTCAGTATTCTATTACATGTGTAAGTTAAGACAGTCTTCCTTAGTAGACAAGGGAAGGAAATGAACACGTTTCAGAGGTGCTTCATCAATTTACCATGGACACCCTATCTTATTCCTTCTGAAAATAGCTCACTCTCTCCGCTAAATATATATTATATATAGAAAAGAAACCACTATCTTAGATCAGATGTCAGAGTATCAAATAGCAAAAAACAGATGAGCTGAATCCCACCCAAGCCTTTTTCCTAAGCTGTTTACCAACATTAGTGTTTCTATCTAGAAGAGAAAAACAGAAGGCAGAAATACAATATTATTTTCCTATAGCTCACACACGGATTACATAAAGGATCCTCTCCCGCTTGTATCAGACTGTTCCAATAACCGATGGACCAGCCTGTAGGTTACCCACCACACAGTAGAAATGGGGAAGGTAACTATCAATAAAAAGGTTTCAGCTGAGCTAGTCTCCTAACAGCCAAAAGAAGCCATATGAATGCAAGCTGTGTGAAGCACATTTAAAAGATAAACAAAAAGCAACACCATGCATTTTACAGGCTTGAAATAAGAGCATATCTTTGAAGTATTGTCTTAGCTCCAGATCAGCTCAGGTAACAGTAAGCAAATAGTAGTGTCAAGGGAAAGAATCCATATCATTTCAGTAGAGGATACAGATCACACACCTTCCCGTCTACCATAAATTGGACGTTATTCCCATCCGAGGTTGAGAAACTGAAGAAAATAAAATTCATAGGTGAGCTGATGCAAGTCACCTACCATTGCCTTAATGTCACACAGGGTTGTTTCATGACTCCTAGTCTCCCCAGACTGAGGAGAGTGAACTGGGACGTGGGGCCAGTCAGCACAAGTTCCACAGTTCCCCTTGAGTTGCACGGCCACACGCGCACATGACAGCAAGGTGTGAGCATTTGTGCTGGAGTTTCACAGCTACAGATAGTACAGAAATGAAAACAGAATTGCTAATCAGTGCTGTGACTAGCTGACAAGGAGATGTGAATTGCACTGGAAGCTGCCACAATGGGAGGTAAGTTCAAAATCTTTTTCCCCATGGGAGGGGAAATAAATAAATAAATAAAAAGACTTGGAAGGCAGTGGTAATATTCCACATGTGACAGCTCATGAAGGAGGATTAGCAGGTACTACATAGAGAAACGGACCTGTGCATCAGGCAACAAGCTGTGCAAGAAAGAAACAATCAGTTTAGAAAACATTCAGTCTCTTCCCAGTTACTGAAACACAGAAAACACGGATGGGTTTTAGCACCGTTATCTTTGTATTTACTGCTAAGTTCAGAGAAAAAGAGGAGAACAGAAGCAGAACAAAATGAGACTTTGGAGTGAAACATGCCTGCCACAGAACAGTTATTTAGTGGAACATGACCCTCTACCTTTTCAGTGGTGAACCCTCATCTGGATCAGGTAGATCGCAATGCCTTCTGCGATGGTTTAATTGGCACAGCGATCTTCAGGCAACAGCTAAAACCTTGGGTCACGGTAAAGAACCTAGAACTGGCTGCCAGGCCAGTCTACAGCCATAGTATATTAGTTCCCCATGTAGCTGCAGTCTCTGCTATTAGACTGAAATGTTACCAATGGGATGACAGGTGTAGTAGGCACGTCTGGATTCAATATGCAGAAACAAGAGAGAAGATGGGAGAGCAAGCGTGAAGATGGGAGAGCAAAAACAAAGCCATGGTGAGGAGGATGGGGAAGGAAGACAAGTGAACTAGTCTTTTGAATGGTGTGTTTATTGTGGTTTGTGTTTTTTCTGAAGGAGCTTTCAGAAGCCTAAGTAATGTATCCCACTGCTTACTCAAAATGAGTTCTCCAGAAAAGTAATTGTCTCTGGGAAGATTACGTTGGGGCCATGTCTAGACCCAGCTGGTTCTTTATACTTATCTTGAGGTATGTGCTTTTCTCTTCACCCAATAAAGTCTTGAGTACCAGCTATTCCCATCTTCAGTCATGACAGACACAGTCTTGTCCCACTTATAACAATCTGACCTGCTTGTGCAAAAATTGTCCTAGCTGTCTCTTCTATCAACTTACTGTTCTTTCCTGCCACTGTCTACTCATTCTGTGTTACACTAAACGCAAACTATTTATCTCTGCTTTTCATGGCGTATTTCCATCCTGCCTACCTGTCATGACTCCTGCATCTGCCCTGTCAAAAATATCAAACTCCTCTGGCCATAGCCTTACATTTTTCAAACAAGCACATTATTGCTTTCTTCCAAGTCACTCCATGCCTGCAAGCACTCAATTTCTTCCTCTTTCTAATCTCTACCTTATGACTTTTTGCCTACAAGGAAGCCTAGCAATAATTACGTACCTGGAAGACTGAAAGTACTGCCTATGATGCTGATCAAGACTTTCTCACTGCTTTCTGGTGCTCCATCACCTGTGTAAGCCTGTCTGTTCTCTTCCCTCATAAACTTAACCATAAACTCTTTGGAGTACAAATAGTCCATATTATTACCTGTTCCTCACAGCGTGAACCAGTGTGGACCGTGAATGCTTGAAGAAAGTAATAAGATTGCTTCTGCATCACCAAAGTGCATTACTCACACATGACAGATGATGACAGTAAGGCAGGGGCAATCTACCTCAGTTCTTAAAATGGTAGTCTCTCCCAATCTGAGCTGATAAAACATTAAATCAATTAGTTCTGGTTTGTAGATACATGTGATACAGTTCCTCCTGAAAACATGGCAAAGAATGGGCCTCTCTCACATTGTTCAACCAGTAGTGTGCCCATTCCTTAAACACCCCCCCCAATAAAAAAAATATAAAACACACCACTGATGCAGCTTAGAAGGAAAAGAAATCCAGATGACAATGAAACTATTCACACTGTGTTTGGCTTTGAGTAGATTGCTAGCTAAGTCTTTCCACTGTTGCTGCACAGATGTGGGGTTTTGGGGTCTGAAGGACAGTTTAATAAAAGAAATGGACTCTCTACAGTGGTACAAGTTCAATTTCAGGCCTGTCAGCCTCCGTGTTATTGTAAAAATCAAAATCTGTTGAGATAATGTTTCAAACCTTAAGAAATTACACATTTTACTTTGATAGAGCTGCACTGAATTACATGATTGGAGGAGCTGCTTGTTTACTGAGGATATTCTGGAGTTACACTGTGATCAGATCTGAGGCTTTCATTCACCTGCTACAAGGTACTCCTGTACGTCAACTACTATCAGCTAAAAGCGATAGCGTCTCTTGTTCTGTAGGTTTCTTATCAACAGCCTGCATTTGCCCACCGGCTTTGAAATAATTTCTTCGTACATCTCAAGCACATGAAATGCATTTTGCCAGCCTAATGTTGCTGTTTATCTGTGTTGCTTGGATTAGAGTGCAGCTGGCTCCGCAATCTAGTTGGAATCAAATTAGCTGTTGATAATATGGTTGCAAATAAGTTGAGCAGCTGAATAGCTCTATGCCACGTGTGTGCAGCTCGAACCGCTGCAAAGACTAACATAGATCTCCCTGGGAAACTTTTAGGGAGTTTTTACATCAGCAAACCTTAAGTAACTGCAGGGGTCTCTGCAGTAGCTTCGGGAGCAAAGTGAGAGCACAGACTCGAGTTCACAGAGGCGGGGAGGCACGAGCAGTGCTGTGAAAATGTCTGTTGGGAAAGACTTGTCATGAAGCAGTCCTCTGCGACAACAACACGGTCTGCTCCAGGTGCAGGCCGCGCTGAGCTGACACAGAGGAGGGAGCCTCCAGCCCTGAGCTAATATGACAGCGCAGACGTTAGCCTCGAGGTTAGCCTCCCTAATACTTCTGCAAGGAGCTCCTCTTCCTTAACTGAAGCCTAGAGAGACCAGCGAACTGACTTGGCCATCCAGTCTTGAACCAAGCGTCAGCTGGTGTAAATATTCTGCTATGGCCTTGAGCACTGCAAGAACTGTTATTTGGAGCTTTTCTAGAGGGACTTTTTGGAATGACAAAAAGCACCGGGCAAAGAGTAGTCCCTCTTTTTGAAACCATAAGCTTAGCATTTTTCTTCCCATCCTTCATCCAGCTAGGCACAATAAAGCAGGATTTCTGCATCAATCCCTTAGCTTCCGTTATACTTACAATGTAGAGTTCAGGTGTCCTCACTACTTGGAAGACATTCATCTATGAATAGACCTCTCAACAGTCCCTCCCGTAAGCTGCACGCCCCACGCCACAAATGATTTCATCTTTAATTAGCAAACCATTAAGGTCTCCGGAGTTACAGTATGGTTGCCAACATTCTCAGCTTCAAACCACTAAGTACCTTTTTTTCCTCTTCTGCTTTTTAGCTTAAAGGGGAAAAAAAAGCATCTCTCATCAGTCTCATCCTATCTGCGGTATAAGTGCTCATCAAACAACCAGGGCAGTAATAGTAGTGTTCCTGGAATTGTTACTCTCACTTGCTCCTTTCCTGTCTTTTTCTTCGGTGACAGGATAGGAAGTTTTATCTTCATTTTCTAATTGTTTCGCCTTTTGCTCAGCTGTATGAACAGGTTCTATTTCGGCTTCCCCTTTTTATTGGCATTCCTAGTGTGCTGTGTCTCTGTTGTTTTATACTATACACACACACACACATATGTGTGTGTGTATATATATATATATATTTTTTTTCCTACCTATTTATCACCTTGATACTCCTTGCTGTGGATTTCAGTAGCTGCCATGTTTCACATACTGCCACTGTTTCAGATACTATATGCTCACTCATAACAGCAAAGAGCATTTAAACTGCAATCACATAATGGTTGTTTATTAAAAAAGTATTTACTTAAATGTTGTAGAAACAGGTAATGTTCCGGCCCTGCAGATACCAGCTGAGTTCCTGGTACTTCCCTCATGCTCACTGCTCAACTACAATATGCTCAGTCACTCCCTGGGAGGATGATGCATATTCAGCAGGAGTTGTGAATCACTGAAGTATTCGGAAGAAACATGGTTTTTGAGACTTTTAAACTCTACTGAAAATGCGCAAACTGATTTTCATAGGCTCATGACCTGGCCAAATTCGGATGGCTTACTATCACATCACACAAAGCTTCCTCACCAACAAATTTAAGTACCTGTTAGAGCTTCGGGGAAAATTAATGTTTCTTTTGTAATTTTTTTTTACATACCCATAATAATTCAATAGATCATGTAGATTATTACGACAAAAGTTAAAAAAAAAAAAATCAAGCCAAACACTACAAAACAGCAAGACAACTGCATTCCAAATAGCTCAGTGAAGTTCCAAAGAACTTTGTTTTTATGAGAATTTAAAACAGGAACTTCTGGATAACCTAAAACAAAAAAGGCCCATCAGTCTTGTATACACCTACACATATTTGGCACAAGTTACCAATGGCAGATATATTACTGAAGAGTAAATATTTGTTGTATCATCAGCATTAATTACTGGTGCCAAAACTGACATATAGCCTCAATCACAGATTAAAATCACCCTTCAGCAAACAAGCTCAGCCTCGCTCAATTCAACTAAATGTCTAATGACGAACATGTCTCCAATGAGTAGGTACATGCATGCATTTTTCTAAGATTCTCCAAATCAATATATAAGAAAAAAATGTGGAAAACAAGTTTAAAAAAAAAGCTGCTTTTGTTTTCTCCAAAATATTTTTAAGGAAACATGCATATTTGCAAATGGACTCCTTTGTTAATCCTAGCCCAACTCCTGAGCTTTTTCAATCACGTCAGGGCATGCCACATCCTATAATATGAGATGACCTCTCACAAAATTCCTCACTGCATTATGTGCATTTTGACAAACCAGCTGTAACAGAAAACACCATACGTGTCGGTTTACTTACAGTTATGACAGGTAGCTCCCATGTAACCTGTATCATTACAATCACAGTAAAAGGTGGTCCAGGACTGAGAACATTTTCCTCCATGTTCACAGTAGTTGGGCAAACATCTAACAGGAGACAGTTAAAAAAAACATAATTAATTATGATCATTAATGAAACATAAAATAACGCTCTGCAAGAAACTACAAAACTGCCTTCCTTTCCTATTCAGGAAAGAGTTCATAGGGCTGAATCACTTCATAGACCTGAAAAAATTACTTATTCCTCTGATCTGTGATTCACTTCAAACACAAGCACTGAAGACAACAATATTTGAATGTATCCTGCAAGTGGGTAAAGATCCCTCTCAGTAAAAATATTCCACTTCTCCTCCACTTGTTAGCAATTAAAGTGTCACCAATTAAGGTATCACCAACTTTCTGAGCACAGAGGGTAGACAAATAAAAGGTGAAAATGATATTGAGATCTTATTTCAAAGGAGAATCCACTGTACTCTGGCTAAACAGGGATCACTTATCAGAATTAGGCATTTCATCTGTGGTAACACAAACAACATGAAAACCTCAAAAGTGAGGGGAAAAATACGCTTGAGTTCTGCACTCTTTCTTTTTCTCATTCTAGTTGGTATTCCTCCATAGTATTATTGTGAAGCAAATTATTAAAAGAAGAAAAGAGGCATAACAGCATGCAGCTTGGGAAGTGAATAGAAAAATAGCTGTAGGAGACAAATTAAATCTACAGGGCAAGAGGTGAATGCTGATCTGAACTACACCAGTGTAAATCCAGGCAGTGTAATGGAGTTACATCCACCTAAGTGGAAACAGAGCATGTTCCATTGTTTCTTTTTCTTTTTTTTCTTCCTTACCGTATATTAGATAATGTCTTTCACACCGTATGCTTGGCTTCTGAAAAATGAGTAGGTTGTTTAACCCACTGGTTCAATTGTGATGGGTGGGTGGTTAGAAAACAAAGACAATCAGTTCGTCTCATACACACCAGCACTTCATTAGGGTCTCTTTTGTGGTAAATTCAGCTTCAAAATCCTTTTTGTGGCCCAGATCTTTCACTGGTGTTAGTCAGCGGTGAAGTCACTGACATTACCTCGATTTGTACTAGCTGAAGACCTGATTTGCTTGCAGTTCATCTCATTCTTAGTAAACTTTTTTGCATTTAACTGGGCAAATTGCCTTTAAGTGTGGCTTTTAGTCCATTTCTTCCAGAATCCTGACAATTTAATCACACTTCATGCCTGTGTCTTATTGAAGTATGGATACAAAAACCTGCATGACACTAACAGCCAATGTCTTCCTCAGTCTTCCACAGTCTCCTGAGCCCCGCAGCCTAAGTGGGTATTAGTTTCATTGCATCCAAGGCTATTAGGAGCTAGTAAACACCGACAACCTGATGAAACCTGTGTATGTGCAGAGAGCTGTATCAGACCAACCTCACATCTTCAGTATGCTGCATGCAAATGTAAGGAGGCTTCTGATATACTCATCTATCTGTGTATGAGTCTTGAGATTTGTTCTGACTCTCAGATTTACTTGATCATTATTTATACCATTATACATAAAATTATATAGCGTATATAAAAATATTAATATAAAATATCAATTCATTTTATTAATGCTTGTTATTATAATCATTATTAATTATTAATCAATTATTTGAGACATAAGGAATTCAGGAAGAAAAAATGGTTCTTTATAGCTAACAGTAACATCCATTAAGGCAATTAAAAGATATATTGCTCTGATAAAAATCATTTTTAGGACATCTATTAATCATTAGGCTCAAACAGGGAATGAGAAAAGAGCACAAGAGATGCACGCCTGGTTTTCCTGCTCACCAGGGAATTTTTTGCAATGCCTTGGAGAACACCTGCCTGAAAACTGCGGTGTTGAACACCAGCCACACTGTGAGGGAAGGAAGAAGGTGCATCTCGGACAAAATCCAACTTGTCGGTCCATTTGTAGCAGGTGCCATTTCTTGGGCTTTTTACTTACAAAGCTAAAACAAGGAAAAAAAAAAAAAGCCACACATGCACCAAAAACAAATGCTGCAGACAAAACTCCCGGTTTTGTCCAGTCCTGACAGGACAGGAAGTCTGAGAAGGGGAAAGATTTGGGCTTCTAATGGTGAGCTGAGAAATCATCTAACAGAGAGGAACACCCTGCTGGTACAGTGACAGCTCAGGGTGGGCCCACGCTGTTGCAGCTGTTCTTGGCAATGGTGAAGAGAGAGAAGTTCAGGCTTTGGGCTGAGCCCTCCTCAAGAAAGACCGAGAAGCCTACAGATGGCAAAACCAGCACCAACGGGTACGTGGGGCTCAGCGGATCCGCACCAGCCACGTGCTGCGGCGTGCACGAGCCCCCTCGAACCAGCACCTCCCCAAGAGCTTCGTCCCACGAGGCTGCCCTGAGAAGCACAAGGCTTCGACAGCTCCGCAGCGATACATATGAATTTTGCCAGGAAGAGCAGATTTGCTCACATTCGCGCTTTGGCCGTGCCTGCCCTGGCCCCCGGTGTATTGCCTGTATGCAATACTTCTCCCTGCTCCCTGGTGGGAAACTGCCATTTATGTCACCTGTACAGCAGCAGTAGCTATATCCACATCACAGGGCTGCTGGAGACAACAAATATTCTGATGTTTATAAAGCTTTTAGGAGAGGTAAAAATATCAATACTCTATTATCATAATTTACATCATCAGTGTACTGGACAAATACGCCTTCTGCCTATTTTTAAGCTGCCTCTTATTAATTAACCCCATGCAGTAAAGCTAATTGCCAGTCATTTGTGGTTTGCCAAAGGCCCATATCAGAGGCTTAGACACATTTATTCCATTAAAACAGCTTCCTTTTAAAGGCTTTACAAAGCTGAAGGTCACTTCTCATTTCTATTTGTCTTCCAAACACACTTTTTCTTTCCCCAATAATGCACAAAACACAAGCCGAATTAACCACATAAGCTTTTAATGATATTCATAAATTCAGAATTAAACTTTTTTCATTCCTTAGTCTATTTGCTTTAATTAACACCAACTGCATTGATCTTGTTTTTTGATCAGAAAACTAGCCCTTCTAAAAGCTTACGAAATAAATTTCTTTGCAACTGTACTCTAATAATTACCCATAATCCTATTCTAACCCAGCAGTTGTGTCTTCATTAGAAGTTAAATAAATCCTAATTGCCAGAGAAGTCAAAATTAAGAAATAGCTATGATTAAAACTAATCAGGGGATGGATAAATCATTAGCTGTTTCATTTGCTAATTGTCCCAGATCCTCATGTTGAAGGATTTAAATATATATTTATATTTTAAAATACATTTTAATATTTGCATTCTAGTAGAACCAAGCGATTTTAGACAAGATCACAGTGGCACCACAGAAAGTTTCATAGACAAAAATTTGCAGCAGGCAGCCCCTGGCTCATCTGCAATTGAAATGAACAAACAGTCCAACCCTGTTTTTCTGAGTATGATAAATGGGACACTTTGAAATTTAATAATTTGCCTAAGACAGTTTGTGACAGACGAGGAATTCTGGTCTCCCAGCTCCTAGACTAATTCATCCAATATCCCTTGGTGAATGGATCTTATAAAAAACCTAAATGAATCAAATACAGTTTTCCCTTCTTCAGCCAAGCTGCAAAACACATACACATAGCCATCTAAGTGAGCAATAGGCACAGCCTGCACAAAAGCATACACTGTCTTTAGATGAAACAATCACCTCTAAAAACACGTGTGCTTCCTTTGAATTCAAAGGACAAACTGCATATGCACTGGAGGGCAAAATTCAGTCCTTCGATAGCAATGATGAAGAAATAACAATGACAAAATTATTTGAGTGGGAAGGCTGAGGGAGTTCTATGCATCTGATGTTACACTTGACTGCAAACAAAGCCAGCACTTTCAATAAGCACCTCTTAGACTTTGGTATAGTCAGCACAACACGTCCTGCCTGCATCAATTTATTCTTCCTAAATAAAGGGGAAAATGAGAACTACCAGGGAGAGAAAGACAGAGGGATAGAGTTAGAGGGAGTACATATTGAGGGAGCCCTCAATATTAACACTCTCCATTTGCATGACTTCAAAACAATCACTTAGTTCCTAAAACACAGCATCAGGACATAAATACATACGTGAAAAGTATCTATACAGTCAGCATTTGCTTTAAATAAATTTTCTTTCAGTATGTTTGCATGTTTAAGCAGTGCAGCTATTCTATGTGTATCAACAAAATATAACGTTAGCATGGATGATTTCCTACGGTAGGCATGTACAGTATGGTAAAACTCATGGCGTTACTGTCACAGCCTATACCTTTGCCCTGGTAAAATGGTGTAATTCCAATAAACTCAATAGATCTAGGCCAATGGAAAGAGCATGGAATTTTGTCCTGTTCTGTAGATCAGAAGTAAATCAGTGAAATTCCTTGTCAAAGGATATTTTGGATTCAAGAAATGGGTTCAAGGGGAAACCAGAAATCCACCAATATTACTAAATAGACAAATTATAACAACCTCAGAGATTCATCAAGGGGAAAGCAACGGAAAGTTGAGAGAGCGTTAGAAAAGAAAGCACCGCAGAAGCAAACTCCCATTCTTACTCTTGTCCCAGACCCCTGGATGTCCATTTGTGGCTACTGCTAGAGAAAACAGCAGGCTAGATGGACCCTTGGATTGAATCAGTATGGCTGCAACAATGTCCCTTCCTCCTAACTAAAGGAAGAAAAGAGAACTACCAGAGACAGAGGGAGGAAGGGAGGAAGACTTGGTAAAAACCTCAGTATTAAGACTCTACATTTGCATCATGTTGCCCTTCTTTTTTCTTGTTTCATTTACTGTTTATTAATATAGGTTGCAAAAGAATTAATGTTTTCCATGTCTTCTTTGGTTTTCCTTAGTGCGCCGTCCCTCCTCATCACCACACTTCCAAGATCCTCTCTCCTCCTTTATCTTTAGGAAACTGATCCTCAGCTTTTAAAAAACTATTGTGGCATATATATATTTTTCCTTTTAGCCATTCACTTGTCTTCCCTAGATTCATTATGTTATGAAAAGTTACGGAGTACAAAAAGGACAAGAGAAACATGAGTATGCTGGATACCATTCATTCTATCACACTACACAGGCATAAAAACATTTAAAGAGAAAAAAAGCAATTTTGATCATTTTACTAATTTGTCACAAAGACAGATTTTTCTTCTTTCTGAAATTTGTAAAATTTTTATGACTTAATTTTTTATTAATATCATTATTCCCATTGTTGGCTGCCTTGATTCTCAAACTCTGAACTTGAATACCACAGTTGAGACCAAGATTTAGAAGTTCTGACCTTGATTTCAACTGCCCACAGGACAGAACAGCAGGAGGAAGCTGTCCTGAGATTGGCGGGAGTGAAAGGAAAAGAGCTTGTTAGCTAAAAGGCTGTTTTTTAGGTTTGACCGCTTTGCTGTTAGAACACCTACATTTTTAATAGAGGTAAATGTGCTGACAGCTTGGCCTGGCATCAGCAGAAAGGATTTCATATAAATAAATGTGGGGGGAAGAAAAGACAAATAACCCATCCTGCATAGACAGCTGTTCCATTTAGAATTCATCATTTTACAAAGCAAAAGCAGAAAAGCCATCTGCAAAAATCAAACAAACAAGGTCAGGATATTACATCCTACATGTATCCCTGCAGTTGGCCTTTAATATACCAGGGGGTTACATGTCACATGTAGTTCAACTGCAAAGGAGTAGCAATGAGGGTAACCACTACTTAGTTCCCTCTAGAATATCAACTCTCCACTCCAGTCAGATTTCAAGAGACGCCAAAGTAGCTCCCTACCAAGAAAGAACTGGGAATGCCCTTAACTGAAAAGTCCTGAAGAGCTTCTGCCTAAGCTGTTGTGGTTGCACCAACAAAAGATAGCAGAATTTGATGCTTCCTACCAGTGTAACATATCTTAAATTTAAATTGAGTAGACATTAGTCATTATCTTAACCATTGTTTGCCACAGAAATGGCAATAGTAATTTTATAATCTTTAACAAGACGCACCACAGAGTTTCTCTCCCACTTCTCAAACTCCTGCAACTTCACTGACAAAGTATTTCTAGGTAGCAAAAATATGACACTTGACATTGGTGGCAAGGATCTTCCAACTTCTTTCTTTTTCCATAGGGGCCTCATTCTGTGGAAACCCCTTCCCCAAACACCTTAGAGGCTAGTGTAAGGCCCTCCACTCTACTGCAAAACCAAAGGTCAGGTATCTCTGACTCCAGCAGTTTTCTGCACGTATTGGTCATTGCAGGTATAGTTCATTCTGGTCCAACTAGTTCTGTAGTGACCTCTTACAGCATTTACTAAACATATTTTAAGGGACCAGATCAGCACTGATCTTAGTTACTCTATAGTGGCATCAGGTAAATGAGATTTGGATTCAGCACCATTTTCATGCTTCATGCACAAGTAAACAAATAAGCTTAACTTATCTGGAAAAGAACACGACTAAAATTAAACAAAATGCGTCTCCAATTCAGATGTGGTGATGTGAGTGTGACAGATGAGTTTGAAAAGCCTGTCTGTATTTTGCTCCGAAACACAAAATTTCTATAGACCATCACATCATTCACGGACCTGAATCACTGTTTTCTGGAGCTGGTGATGCACACGTGACACACAGTCAGGGAAAACAAAAAAGACCTAAAATTAAGGCAAAGCAGTCAAAACAGACTCATGGTATTCTCTTCAAATAATCTGAACATTCATTTTCATTCATGTTTAGGGAGGGACAAAGGAGAGAAAACTCCCTCCTCTTCAGAGGTAGCATCTTCCAGTGTGATTGTCAATTTTTTTTTTTTAAACACAAACTGTGCTTTGTACAAGCATATTCTTGTTTTATAATGACCCACAGAAGGAGCTCATCTGACAGCACAAAGCTCATAACAGTCCAATAACAGGAAATTCTTCTACAGGGTTTTATTACACTTAATTGTCAGTCAGCAAGAAGCTCTGTCACTAGTTGCATTATCTGGCTAGTTAAAACATTGGAAGCGACATGGGAAGATGGTCTTCAGAACTGCAGGGATTTTAAGCAAATAACTGAAGTCTAATGCTCAGATTTAGGGATTGCTGAAGTTGCTTTTTTTGTTTGTTTGTTTTAAATCTTACTAGGTTTTTCTCCATCCTGCCCTTCCACTCTACCACTGGAATGGTATCTAGTGGTTTTCCAAGACCCACACTCCAAAATAAGCTACTGAAAATGGTTAATTACTTTCATGTTAGCATGTCTAATTTGTGATCTAGAAACATAGTTTCGGGAGGCCAATTGGTTCCTCACTCTCACAGAACACCATGTATTTCTCTATTTCTTAATGTTATTTTTTCCCATTGTATATTGGGCTTTAAAAATGAGTAATATGTTAAGTTACCTTTTTTTCAGAAAAAGTTACATCTTTTCTTTCCTTGCTATATAACACTGTTTAGATTTGGGGTATTTTTTCCCCTTCCCTTTTAAATATCATACTTTCCAGTATTTCTGGTTTGCTTTCTTTTTAGTAAAGAGAAAGGCAACAAAGTTACATTCTGTAAGGAGGCTTCGATGAAAAGGGAATAGTAATTTCTAACCATATTGTAATTTTTTGCTGCGCAAAAGCAAAGCTGTCAATGTTTTAGAAAGTATTAAAACAAACATGAGAAAGGGGAACTTTTTGAAAACCTGTCCACAATTTTTTTCATAAAATAGAAACTGAAAGGAGACCTGGCGCTTCATTGTGCCATGTTCTATTTATAAACTTGTTCAACATAGCCTACAGTTGAAACAGGCGAGAAAGAAAGTGAGGGCAAAAATAACTGTTCACAGGACTGAAGTGATCTTTTCAAGGTGACACAAGATCAGAGGAGCTATAACCTAGACTATCTAACTACATCCCTATAACCAACTAGCTAGAACAGTCTCTCATGTAGCATTTTAATGGAATACATTCCAGAAAGGTCCAGGTATTGCAGGATTTGAAGGTATGCTGTACAAGCACTTTGTTTTGGCTGATAAGAGGTACAGTCAAGCAATATTCAGATCTATTTTGGATTGACTCAAAATCAGAAGTGTTTTAAAACAGGACTGATGACATCCCTTCTTATGTCTTCATCTGGTCCCAGTTTTGATCATCATGCAAATTCAAGGAGTGTGATCTAAAAAGGTCTAAGTTACTGCAATAAAACCAAGAAGGGAAAACATAAGAGGATCTTTAAGGTAAGGGGGAAATAATCCAAACTATGAAATAACTGTCATTGCTGGAGAAAAGACACTAAATATTGAAGATGTGAATACAAGAGAACGAAAAGAACAAATGCCAAATGATTAATTTTTTGATTCCTTCTGCAATGCACCGCAGGTATTTATACGGGGGTGAATGCAATATCAACTGCTTGCTTTTTCAATCCCAGCCTGGGACTGTAATAAAGAAAATTAAAACTCACTGGGAATAATTAGTCAGGATATTTTCTTGTTTGCATGGCCAGCTTCAGAAAAAATTCATACAAAGTATGGCTTTTGCTGTAGGGCATACATTAAATCTTAGAGGAGATTTGGGAAATGCAAAAAGAGACTTTGCTTTCAACGGATTTATCCTAACACCCTTCACCTGCAATAGTAATTAATTTCCCAAAGGTCCATTTCAACAGTACAACACATGAAGTAACATAAGTTCAGTACTAAAAGAGAAAGAGGAGAAAGTCAGAAATTATTATCATTTCTTACAAGTAACAACTGATAGTAAAATCTAATAGCATCTACAAAGCGAGTAGGTAGAAAGCAGGATTTAAAAGGTCAGCTCTATTTAGCAAGAAAAAAGAACACTTTAAGCTAATTTCTTTGGAAAACGTTATGGAGTATTTTCACAAAGAAAAAATGCATAGGGATAAAAGGGTAGGGACTAAGGACACTTTCCTTTCACCACCTTGTGCTCCATAACTCAAGAAGCACAGGGAAGCAACTCGTTAAACAACTCAGTATGCTTCTCCCTAATGAGATAAGCTGTTAATGCCAATCCCATCACTGGGATTATTATGTATACCACATGCAGCTCTCTCCATTTGTATTTGTTAGGAGAATTGGAATATGCAGATGAATCTTGGTTTAATAAGGATGGCAATAGTAGCATGTGTTTGTGTCTGCCCACTGATGCTAAAGTGATGAAACAGTGCCAGGATTCATAAGAAGATATCTCGGGTCAGGTTTGCATTACAAATTGCAAATCTCTGGAATTCCCAGGATGTCCAGCAAGACATGCCATCCATCCATCTGCCAAGGTGGATTTAACGCAAATCTGCTCTTTTTTCCCCCCTAGGTCACTTAAGGGAACTGAAGTTCCCAGTGGTGTCCTTGACAAGTACTGTCAGTATTTGCAATAGCAAGGGCAGAGTGCCAGCCAAGTAAAAATAGGACAACTCTGTCAAAGCTTCATCAGCGCAAAATCAACACTAACTGAAGCAATCAGATTGAAGTACTCTAGCAGTTGTAGATAGGGATAGCAATGCATGTATTTATCTATGCATTCATGCCAATATAAGCCTAAAGTAAAGCAAGCTTGTACTACCCTCATAGCTCATTTATGAATAACGATGTGTTCAACACATGAATGGCCTTCTTAATATCAAGTATACTAAGGCTCAGATACACAAGCATAGGTGGTTTACAAAACCTATGACAGTATAATAATAGATGCACAATACCATGTTTCTGCATCTGCCTTTGCCCTACCTCAGTCCAAGTAGACACCGCTACCAAAATATCAACAGTTTCAAACTATTTCAGCCTCAGCCAGAAGGGCAGAAATCTATGAAAATTCAGATTCCTTAACAGAGGTTTTTCCATCGATAGACAGCTCAAATACCCCATCTATTGTGATGGGGGGAGAGAGGACGTGCCAGACTGGAGTTTCAAGAACTTTAATGTAACCACCACTATTGTGAAGGATGCGTCTACTCCTCTCAAAAGCTTGGCGGGGCAACCATTCGTCTAGCAGCATTCTGGGGGACAGAGAAAACTCCATATTTTCATGAGAGGTGACAACTCAGAGAAGGAGGAGGCCAGACTTTCTCTTACAACAGCTGTTTGATGTAAGCTATCCCAACACATCGTTCAAGCTCCAATGCCTCTGAAGCAATTTTCCTTACAGAGTTTGGAGGAGCCAGTAAGGGAATCCCTGCCAGATCTTACCTCTTTGTGCACACATGAAGTATAAGAATTCATGGAACTGGTATTTACTCTTCTGTGACTAATGCTGCGAAGTAGACTTTGTCCCCGTTGCGTGCAAGGAGTTGATGAGATTAATCAACCCATGCTTTCAGGCTGCAGGCAACACCACAGCCTTTGCTTCTGTATTCCAAGGGGTCCATCTGCCACATAAGCAGACAGTCCTGTTCAGCCCAAAGGGAGCATCTGTGGCATATGATTAAGGGCTGGAAATCCACAGTGTTTCTGGACCAAGGTTTAATGACTTTCTGGCACATTTTCCTAATATCCATAGCAACTCTTGAGCAGCAATATCTCTCGAGTCCACATTCCTACATCTATTCTCTGAACTGGATGCCAACCACAGCAAACAACCAACTCAGCTTCAGGACTGAAGCGAGTATGTCTAGTCCCAAAAGCTGGCATTCCAGCCAACTGCTGAACGGGAAATCCCATAGCTTCTCACCGCATGGCCAAGTTCTCAGCATCTGCATATTTGTTTTCCTGCCTATTTCATTTATTTTTAAATGAGAGGCTGCCTGAATTTCCCCCAGCCTCTGCCTTCCACTGTTTGCCCACACACATATACAGACCCCCTCCCCACACTTCCATTGCCACACAGAGAAAATGCAATGCACAGAGAAGTACTTAGCAAAATTCACAGTTAGATCCCATCATGTTTTGAGATGACCTCAGCTATAACAAATCATAGTTCAGTTTTGAAGAACTGAGGCACAAAGAGTTGCCCATAAGGAAAAAGATGCTTTGCAAAATAGCAAGGAACCTGGGTCTCCCGCTCCTAAGATTATCACCTCCCTCCAGAATTCTCTTCTGCGCAGTAGTGCATCTAGCCCAGTTTCCTTAGTCTGACAGTGTTACAGCGAGGATGCTGATGAAATAAGTTTAAGAGCATCTCACTGAACATCCTGCCAGCTTCTGGCAATCTGTGGTTTACAGCTTCATGTATACTTTACGCGTTGCTGGCTTTTTCCTTTATATTTGGCCTCTGCAACATCTTACAATATTGTACCTGAAACTGTGCAAGATCTGAATTGTGAGAAACAGCAAATACTTGATTATTATTCACCTCCTTCACACTGCTCCTCATTGCACAACCCGCTCAGCTCTCTCTTTTCCAGGCTGGAAAGTCCTAGTCTATTTAATCTCAGAGAGCAGCTTGTGACACACATGAACAGAGTGTCAGTTTTAGAAACAGCCATGAGGCCCGAATGACAGACTGTTATAGTCACAACTGCACACAGCACCACCTCTGAATGACCCAGAGAGGAGGCACTTTGTGGAAAGAGTTGGTCAGGCCAAGGCAGAGGTCAATGAGCACATCTGACTTGATTTGCACTTATCTTCTAGCACTTGAAACAGAGGTTGTGAAGGGATCAACGCACAGTTTTTAGCTTAATTTACTAAGGGGAAGATGCTCCCATAATTACGCTGGGCCTCAGCTCCTGCCTCTTCCTAATAACTTGAAGATTTCCCCACTCATTTTGACCACATCTGAAAGAGGGACAGATGACTCAGTTTCAAGAAGTTACATAATCTCATCAAAATAGAAGGCCAGGTAAAAGGGAATCAAGTTAGTGCCCATCAAAGAACCATCATTTTAGACATCATGGAATCCACAAAGAAGAGAATTGAATTAAAATCAAGGTAACAAATTCTGCCACTCACAGAACTTCATCCTGCAGTTATAAAAATTAATAATGTAATAATGAATAATTAGAAGCAAAAAGCAAATCAGGAAAGTGAAAACTGAGTAGAAAATATTGCTCCTCCTTCCCCATTTCCTTACACTCCAAACTTAACGAATATGCCTCAGGTTAAGAAAAACATACCTGTGCACTAAGCGGTCCCTACCCCACTGCCTCAGCACCTCTTAGGGTGTCTGAGGTGCATCTTCCAAATGAGCTTTCCTACAGGTGCGTAACATATACAATTCTGAGCTGAATTCCTGAAAGACATTTAGTACTTTTTTTTTTTTTAAGTAATGTTATTCTTGTTGATATTTCTGACCCCCCCAAAGCAAGAGCAACACAGAGCTGTTCTAGCTGGAGGAGAAGCCTAAGAGAATGCAACAGAATTGCACAGAGCTGGAAGGGGACACAGGAGATCACTTAGTCCCTGCCCATACCCCAAGGCAGGATCAGCCGTACCTGTGTTTCTAATTCCTGACAGACTCTCATCTAACCTATTCTTAAAGTCTTCCAATGACAGAGACCTGACAGGCTCTTCAGGCAGTCTATGCCATGGCTGCTGTCCCATACATCCTAGTCATAGAAAATGATTATTCCTTCCTGCTCTCCAGCAGCCTTCTAACTACTTGAAGACCACTTGCCTCCCTCTCAGGAATCTTTTTTCAGGTTAAAGAATCAAAACATATTCAATCTTTCCTTGCACAGGATGTTTTCTAGACCTATTTTGTGTCATTTAACAAGGAATTTGGGCTCTGAATACGTTTATAGAGAACAGGAGTATAGGCGCATGAATGTTAACCAGCCTTTGATAGTTAAACTTCAAGTGGCAACCCTGGCTAGTGTTTACTTTACAAAACTTGCTCATCCCCCTGTTGTTCTTCACTCACACACATTTGCCCACAGTTTTTGCTCACCATCTTCATTTTGTATTTCAAGATTTGCAGACCTGATAGTTCACCCGGATTCCTAAGTGAAGGCTGCAGACACTAAGAGCTTGGTATTTTGGTATCAATGCTACAGCTAAATGCTCAGAGTTCCTGCTTAGATTAGGGGGTGCCAACAAGATAAAACGTTGCACCAAGAAAAGATCAGCTGATCTGAGGTTGAAGCCTAAGGTTGATAGCATAATAAACATTGGCTGAGAGAATCAGTAGTACCATCAGAGAAGCAAATACTTTTGTTACCACTCTCTTCAAGGCACAGGTTATGGTGTCTGCCAGCCACTCTGCCCACTGCCCCTGGGTCCACTTTGACTCACTGTTGCACTAGATGCAGCTGTGATTTCATGTCCTGCTGAGTGAGAAGCTCCTGCACTCCTAACCTCACCGTGTCCCTTCCAGGAGGCTGCTCCACAGGGTCGAGAAGCCTTCACAAACACTGTGAAATACTGAAGAGTGAAATTCATGAGAGAGAACACCATTAGGATAAAGAGACATCCTGGTCTTTTCTCTAAACCAGAAGTACTCAGGGAAGTCTTTGAAGCTCGCATCTCTAGAGTCCCTAACACCCTACCACCAGGTGAAAGTTGGAGAGCCTGACTGTACAACAAAAGCTAGAGACTCTGTGGAGCTCAAGAGGAGGGAGTAGCTCCCTTCTGACTTAGGGTATCTGTGAGGAGCAAAGGCATTTCTTATCCTGCTTGCCACTTCCTCATCTCTGGACACTTGGACACTGACATTCTCCCAACAGATTAAGAGCCAAAGAGAGAAAGTTTCATTCTGTTCTCATTAGAATTTCTTACTGTTCAGGCTTTCACCTACTAGCTTTTAGATTTAATGTATCATCCAGAAGATACCTCTCTTCCCAAAAATGCTTACAGTGCAAAACGCCAGGAGTGAGGCCTACAAGGTCTCTGTAGCCACGGACTTTATCTGCATCACTCTGAACTTAAAGTAAATTCAGGGAGATAGAGTCTGCATTTACTTGCTTGGGCCCATTCCAGATGGCTTTTGGTCAGAGCTACCAGAGTGTAGGACAGATCTTGCTACAAAAGACCACATGCCAGCTCCAAAAGACCAAAGACATCTCCTTTCCTCCTCAACAGAATGTCTCTGTATTCAAGGACTTCATGGCACCTTCACTTCCAAGTTTCCACTCTGCCTTATTTCTTTCTGCTCTGTACCATACAATAGAAGGGAAATGCTAGCATGTTGTAAGAAAGTATATTTTCTGACTCATTAATCCAGTGTAAAGCAAATACACCCTGCTGCGCACCTGCAGAAACCCTGAAGAGGCAAAAACAAAGAGGGATAAAATTAAACAAACCCACTCCCTTTTAAACCTGGAGCAGACCTCTATGGCATAGCAGGATATATTCCCACTGTTTCTTTACCTCTCAACGGGGTGGGGACAAATGCATTGCAGGCTACTATGACACCTATTACTTCTCAATGGGAGCAATATAAGCACCATACTTTGGATCACACTCAGAAAAGACTGAGCAATCTATGTTTTTGGACAGCTACAGCAAATTTACGTACTATGAACAAAAGAAAAAATACTTAGCTGGATTAACAGCATGCAGGCAGCAGGGGTAATGCAAAGAGTCCTATACACACATTGCTAGAAGAAAAATTACTTCCACCTACAGATTGCACTTTACTGTACCACAAGGTCTTGGGTACACTTTGAAGGAATAACTTTACCTTGAAGGAGGTGAAGAAGGAGATATGGGACTAATTTCCAAGGCTTGTGGGGCAGAGACTGCTCTGATATGAATGGAGAGGGGACGTCTCTCCTTGTCTCCACATGTGACATGAGACACCACTGACACATTACTTCAGTGCTCTGGCTCCCCAAACCAATAAGGGGATGGCAAGTCAGAGAAGGTTTGAGGTGCTGCAAGAGGAACAAGAGTGATGCTAGCACTGCAGCTGAGGGCTGGAAACAAGCAGTCTTTTGATAGGAGACAGCACTAATCAGCCTTTTTCCATCAACAGAACTTGCCATATTGCCTGCTGTAATAAACTCCAGACTGTACAGACAGCATCTCACTGTCCCACTGAAAGCGCAGAAGACCCTAAGTTCTCTGCACATTAGGTTAATCCCAGCTCTCCCAGATTCATCCTGAACTGCCCACCCAGAGGAGCAGAGGAGAAGGTCTCCGGTCTCATTCACAGACTTGCTGAGGCTGGAGGGCACCTCAGCAGCTTTCTGGTAAATGCCCCATGCTCAAAGCAGGGTCAGCTACAGCAGGTTTACTTGTGTCTGCAAAGGCATCTTCACTTGGCACTGGCTGCCCAGACAGATGTACACCAAATGGAAAGGGGGAACCACCCGGTATATTTCCACAGACATCCCCATTTTCATGCATGTGCTGTCTGTCTGATAGCTCAGCTAGTGACAAGGCATTTACCCCCTGAGAAATAGTTACCCAAAGGACTGAAGTAACAAATAGAGGGAGACAGAGGGCATTCACACAAGGTTCACTTGAGCACACATATAGTTCAAGCACGAGACCCACAAGAGATGAGGTGATGAGATATTAAGGGCCAGTCCCTCAGATAGCACCATTTAAATTAATGGAGGCTCATCACTTTACATGGGAAATACTGGTGTGTGCATATAATATGCTTAACCAATTTCTCTTGAAACAGTACTGCCAGCATCAATAGTACTCCCAGCATCAATAGTACTCCCAGCTTGCCCTCTTTCAAAATGAACCTGTTAATACTTCTTAAGAGCTGGCTCAAGTTTAAGAGATGCTCCACTACTGTTTTCAGAGCCCAGGTCTGAACAAGCTCAGCCTACAAGCCTGTAACAAATGAATTGCTTTCTAAATAGAGGCACATTCCTCAAAAGAGGTTTTTGCCTAAATAACTAAGACAAATGTCCCATTTACATGTTAATTAAGATACACAATTCCCACATGCATTAAAATTACAAAAACACGTGCCTTACAGTGCACATAGCAATAAATCTTATGATTAAGAAAGGGGAAAGCGTATTTCTCAGGGAAGATGCTCCTACAGAATTTTAACACTCCTCTCATAATCAAATACAGGACGAGCAGCAGTGTATTGCAAGCCTGGAGCCAGACCCCGGCTTCCCCATAGCCCAGAGCTGCTGGGATACAGAGCCCTGGTTGAACTTATTGCAGGGACTGGAAATGAGGATATGCTTCAGAAATTTGTGCAATGAACCAACTTAAAAAGTCTCAGAACAGCATGTACTCAAGCCTACACTGTGCTGCCTGAACAACAATGCAGACTGCAGATCTGTCAAAATTCTAAATTCAAACCTCCTTTTCTCCCTAGCTTTCCATGCATAGCTTGATGCAACTAATTATGCCATAATACAGACTTGCAGAACCTAAATCTTCAAAACTAGCTAGGAAGAACATAAGCCATGACTACTTTCTTCTTCAGCCTTTCCTCAGCTCAACTGCTAGCTTAGGATAAATTGCATTGGCAAAATAGCAGCCTCTTCTCTGTATCTTTTTAATTTATTTTATGCAAATTTCATCCTTTTTTTCCAAATTCTGTTGTTCATATGATCAGTCTTGATTTCAATACTGCAACAGTAGTACTTCACACTGTGAATCTTTGAACAACTTTTTTTAACTTCCTGAAATTAATTTTGTAGATTTAACCTCTCTCAGGAATGCCGTGGTTGTATAATGTGGTCTGGACAAAAAAACCTCTCCTTCTTCCCTGCAAAAAATTTCAGCACTGTTATTGGAGTTGCCAGCCAGACAGGGAAAGCATGCACAGTGTACCGCAAAACGAGAACACTGAAATCCCTATGGGTCCAGCTAGGTGCCTGCCCTTTGGTGGCTAGGGGAATTTCTGAGCTTCAGCACAGTACTTTCATGCATTGAAGGCTTCTGCCTTCCCCTCAAGGAAGCTCCACTGCTGCACCAAATCCAGCTGCAGAGAATCACTGCCAATTGTGAATCGAATCCTTTTTTAACATACCTTATCCTTCTTCACCTAGATCACATAGTAATAGACACAAATTTAAGGCTGTCGAGAGAATTGCACTGGAAGACAGTACTTCAATCTTCACTTTATCATGTATAAATTTTGTTTACTTTTCTGATACACTGAAGGCAACAATTGTATAAAATTAAGTGCCAAATTTCTTATCATGTTTGGGTCTTTGCCTTAAATAGATTTAGGGCATGATCACAGACTAATCTTTGCCATCTTTGGGATACTAAAGATTTCTTAAGATGACTCTTGCAAACTCTTTCTCATAACTCTTGGAAAAAATTATATTTTATTTCATTTTGTTAAATTGACTCTATCTTATCATTTCCATCTCCCATTTTAAGGCACACCAAGTGCCTAAACCTACACCAAGTTCATACCCCCACAAATTTGGTCATCCTTAAACATGGTAACAGGTTTGATCAGAGTCAATATTTTCTCCATACAAGTTAACAAACACGAATGCACTGAGATGAGCACAACCTCTCACTGATTATGTTTCACCCACTTTTCAAAAGATTGCAAGCTCCAACAGCCTGATCCACTCCCTATAGTTAGCAATGAATTTAGCCTTTAGTCCCATGTCTCTAAGCAATAAATCTGGAAATTTTGTTTAACTGCTTAAGCTCCTACAGCATTTCTAAAGCATCCTTATTAACTTATCCTCATTTAGCCATCTGAAGAGCATGAAATTCTCAGCACTTGCATTTTCACTTTTCAGAACTTAGCTTTAATTTACAAAACAAAACCGGAGCCTAATATTCTAAGTACAAACTTCAAAGTACACGTGCTTAAAGAAATAGTTCAGAAATATTTACACAATAAAATCTATAGGAAGCAAAGGAGAAATTATGAAACGCTTTAAAAAAAATTGGTTGCTTATTTCCCCTCTACCCTTTATGAGAAAGCCTGGGTTTCCTCTCAGGTTTCAGCCTGGGAGGGATTCAGATCAGTATTTAAACTGAAATCTGCCTTTAGTAGACACAGATATTTTATCATTATTTTGTCCTACTGAATAGGCAGTATGTTGCATGAGGTGTACCGTATCTTCATTATAAATGTGCTGTGCTGTACAGGCTAACAAGAAAAATTGTAAATGATGTACTTAAACAAAAGCAGCTAGTATACTAAGGGGATGACATGTTTTGATGAATCAAATAATTTTCCTTCTCTTCCATTTCCCTCTAAAACTTCAAAGCAATCAAATGTTGTTTATGTATAAAATTTAATCCTTTCACCAATCTGTAGTTTGATTGAATTTGCATACTCTATTTCCTACAAGTCAACGTGAAGAGAGCCCAATGTAATTGAAACTATTTCCCCTCCAGTCTTTTTATTTTTGCTGTAATATTTTCTATTAGTAGCTCTATTATGCCTAATATCCGTAATGTTGGCAGATTAGTATTTTCACTTAACGCAACCTGTATTTATAAACCATTAGGATAAAAAAAACCCAACCACAAATAAAAGAAAGAGGAGACAATAATTACCTGTCTTTGATGCCACACAGATCAATGCGTAAATCACTAAAATTCCCCAGGGAACCTTGCTGAACTAAAATGAGGTCCTTGGGCTGGTTATCAATAAAGATGAGCCTCATACAGCCTTGAAAAGCAGTAACGGGATTTAAACATTGGGAATTGGTGAAATTGTCAGGGCACCCTGTGGGAAAAAAAGAGAAGAGGCAGAGAAGAATATTGTAATATTCATGTATTTCTGTTGGGACTTCCTGACGCAAGACCTTGAAGTCTAATTATTCCAAGTGTTTTCAATCCTTGTGCTATGCAGCCTTCTGTGTAATAAATCCTTTGGTGGGGAAAAAAAAAAAAAAAAAAAAAAAAAAGCAGCCAGTGGAGATACCAGAGTATGAGTTTTTCACATGTGCTAAGCAAAATCAAAAATTTTTTTTCATCTTCAGTAACTCTACAGTCAATAGCAACTGACTCCCATAACAAAAGCTGTGCAAATTGTAAAATCATTATGGGTCAAATTCTGCTGTTGAGGCAATGCACAGACTGTAAGGATGAAATCCCACGGACTGCAAGGAAGGAGAACGTTTGTGCCTGAACTTCCTTGGTGCTTGGACAGTTCCTAGACCCAAAGACTTCACTGTATCCTTAGTATTAACATTGTATCCAGAGAATTCACAAAGATCAGAACCTCCCTGTGGTAGGTACAACACAGAAATATATTAGCCAAAAAGACAGTTGATGACAGTCCCTTTACCTAAATTAATGCTTACATTCAAAAAGGCATGAGGTGATATTTTTCAAGATTATTCTTCTCATTTTCAAAATTGAGCTAAACCTACATTCATTTCAATGACAGCAAAGTACCCAAATACCTTTGTAGATTTGAACCATATGTCAATTAAGCTCCGAAGTCTAAAGTCACTGAGCCTGATCAGGACACTGATTGTCCACAGGATTAATAATAATAACAGTCCTCTAGCCTTTTAACTAGAAAAAAACATTTGTGGCTAATATGGCTGTGTGGCATTGGGTGTTTTGCCAGCCACAATCAGCTACTTCCTGGCCACCAGTAGTCCACCTTTACAGCTGTGTTAGCAGCTTTGCTGTCTCTCTTGGACCTGCTCATGACCCTTGGATCTTCCCACAGTGTTGTATGCAGTGCAACTCAATAGGTGGTCAAAAACCAGTTATTACAGCATTTGCTCTTAACCTCAAACACAGTGCACCTGGGAGACTTCAATGGTCAGCCCCTGGGGATTTACATCATGAAAACCTGTCCTGCATCCAAAATAACCTACCTCCGAAATAGTAGCTGTTCCCAGAATAGATCCTCGAGACAGTGGTTGCATGGGCAGCTGTGGCAGAGTTATTATCCAGGGTCAGGGTAATGCGATGTCTTCTAGCATTGATGTTAACTGAATGCCATAGCCCATCATGGAGATTTGTGCCTGGGAAAAACAAGTATGAAGGGTGAAAAAAAGAGGTGCAGGAGACAACTGCGTTCTACAAACCTCTTTTGCCCTCAACTTCTGACCACAAATGTGCAGCTCACCTCAAAATGGACAGAACTGGCAGCTGAAAACAACTCCATTACCTCTGGAAGCAAAATGACTTAGAAAAAAAGATACAAGAAAGGGAAAGGGTTTTTGAGAGTATTTAAAGAGATCATCTGCACATTTTAATCTACCCTGTTTCTAATACTGTAGGCACTCAGCAAGCTGGCAGTGCCTTTCATCTTTATGGTAGCACATTATTATTTTGTGGGGTTTTATTCCTATTTTCTACCTATTTGGAAAATGCTTATGGCTCACAGGAGCATGCAGAGAAGATCTCTGTTGAGCTTTTGGGACTAAACACATGCCAGAAATTGCAGAGGGTTAGATTCAGTGAGACGGTCATATCATGGCTCAGTCTCGTTATGAAAGCTGACAACTGCCAATAGGTTTCAGCAGGATCTGTGTTCCTTAAAGCCCTTCAACACTAAGCCAGAACATAGCCTTACTGATGGATGTGCTGAAGCCTTTATATCTTGGATTTCAAAAGGGTCTTGTGAGAGCTGGGATTACCACTCTGTCCAGGAACCTATGTAGGGAAGTGGGAGATTAGGCTCCTGGTCGCCCTTTCCTCTTTCACACACTTGTGCGAAGCTGGAAATGACCTAACTCTTTCCTTATCCTGAAAATCTGTGTTGCAGCTCACTGCTCTTGAAATGGCACCACACAGCTAGAAAGAAACTCCACTTCCTCCCTTCTGACAGTCACAAAAATCAGTGGGCATGATTCTCAGCTGGCATATGGCACTGCAGGTCAAGAATAACCTAATTACAGGTAGAAATACATTACCTTCAGGCTGGCATAAGTGAGACCAGGCTCACATTTACTTACTCTCCCTACTGGGATTTTTTTTGTTAATGTAGCTTTCAGAAGAAACAAATGAGCACTTAGTGACACAAAGAGGTGTAAGAACAGTTCAAAATAAAATACAAAAATTGTGGGTGTTATGTGTATGAGAAATCATTTCATGATAATTTGAAAATGAGACAATTTCTGCAGCAATGGCTGCTAAAGCGTGCACAATTTTCATAGAATAAGAGGCCCATTTCCCTGCAAAAATGGACCAGTTTTCAACCAGAACATGCCTATTTTGAAATGAAATATGTTGCTGAAGTTTGAAAAAATTTCAAGACAAAATAGGTCCCATTTGGGGCAAAAATAGGGCCATTCTTGAGCTGGCATGACTTTATTGCAAGTACCGGACATCTGCAGAACATGGTACTTGTAATTTTTGCATATTTTTCCATGTGTAAGCAGGCAGTTTAGGAATGTTTTGGACAGCACCAAAGGCTGGGCTCAGGTTCATGATTTCAGAACTACACAAAAGCAAATACATCCCAACCAAATATTGACAATGTCTCAACTTTGTCAACAATTTAATTAGCACTGCAATAAAGGCTGGAAACTCAGTTTTCAACATCCAGTTGCAACAAGCTGAGGCTATAGCAATCCACATGAATAAGGCTAGATGTAGGGCTGCCCCATTTTATATCATAAAGCAGAATGAACCACACATATGGAACAGCTCTGCTTTGACAATCCTGTCAGATTTTATTTCTACTTCTTTTAGTAGACACATCTGCCCTCTTTTAGTCTGTACTGAGAATATTTTAATATCACATATTTTTAAACTACCACTAATAATAGTATTTTAGAAATAACAGTATTTTAGAAAATACTATTATTATTATTTAGACTCCAGAGATCTATCAGTGTACTATCCTTTCACCTTTGAAAATCAGGTATTCAACCTAAGTGGAAATGAATTTGCTAGTCTCCCACCCAGCATGTCTGCATCACAGCAAGGGATGTGCTCTGCTAAAGAGGTCCTGGGCTACAACGTTCCTGGTCAGGACACCAGCATGTCATATACGGGCCCACACCGGGCTGGCAGCTGGGCCACGCTGCCCCGGGTTTTGTCATGGAGCCCAAGATTGCCTGCTTGCTGTTTGTGGGAACCAAAGCATAGCTGTTATGTATAGTGACCCTTTACAAGTAATTTTCCCTGAATTTTAGGGCAGACAGGTAGCTCCATTTCACTCATTTTGCATCCCTCCAGCTGCGCGAAGTAGCCTGCAAGCTGGCTTACAAGGCTGCCTGCAATGAGGTACGCCCGCGAGGTAGCGTGAGGGGAGCAGGCTCGGCTTCGGTGTCTCTTTCGAGTGCTGCATAAAGGGACAGTGCAACACTCCAGGAGTCACGACAGCCAGATGAAGAAAATCAGCTTTGAGGCTGTGTTAACTTGTGCTGGGGAAGGAGCAGTGGCTGAGCTGGCTCCCAGCTGACTTCAGCACAATGTGAGGTCAAGAAGCATGAAGGTCTTCATGTGACCCGACTGAAGAAAATTTAGCATGACTTTAAAAACAAAGAGTCAGAGATAATTGCCCAGTAGAATTAGTCCAGAGATCTCAGGATGCCAACTTCCAAGTTCAGATCTCCCTCAAAATGCAAAGCGTTTTTCCACCATTGGAAAGTTAGAGACAATTTGAGAAGACAAAGGAAGACTGGGTGCTTCCTTCCCTCGTTATCTTTTCTTCCCGTACCCATAGGACAGGTGAGAGAAAACAAGCAAAAATAAAATACCTGCACTGATTTCCACTGGCTTCTCCATCACTTTCTGAATAAGTAGTGTCAATCTCCCACCGTGGAGGTAAACCAGCAGAGGTCCTGAATTTTCAGACAGCTCAGTGGACAGGAGCAAGCCGTCTTTATTCCACGTTCGAAATTGAAAACTGACTGACAGTCCATCAATTTGAGGAGTGCCGGGTAGCAGCAAATAGCTTCTACTGGCACTGACAAAGGTGATAGGAACAATTTGTGGTTCTGAGCAGGAAAAGGTCACGTTCCCCTGCAAAAAGCAAACAATCAACATGATAATTTATTTTCTCGGTCATCACAAAAATCCATGGTTAAACAAGCTCGTTGGATTTCTAACGGCCCTAAAAGCTGAAATAGGCATCGTTATCCAGACACACATCTTTGGAATTCATTAGGAAGTGTATCTGTCCTTTCTGGAAAAACATACATGATTTCAAATTTGTTCTTCCACCCCAAACTGATAAAAAAGATATCAAAATCTCAATTCTTAGAAGAATCTTAAACACGCTCCAAATGTTCCATATAAGGACCAAGCTGGGGTCCAGAAGGGCTATATTAGCTGCAGGTCAGTGCTAGCCCAAACAGACCAGCTCCACATGGGTGCCTCTGCTCTGTGTTTCCAAGCACCTCCAGTTTCAAGCTCAAGTGTAGCCTTATGTGAAGAAAATCAAACTCATTTAGATCTATGCTGACTTCAAGAACTGCCACTGAAGCACCAGCAAGTCCTCTTGAACCTCCAGGTGCTGCAGTATGGGATACAGAGGTCCTGCATTGGCTCTGCACTGATTGATTACAGAGGTGAACAAGGCAAGTTGCAGGTGAAAAAAGGAAGTATCCTCAAATTCACAGGAACCCTCCCAAATAGACCATCTTTACCCTAAATATAAGCCTAAATGCAACTATTAATGACCATATGATTTTATCCACTTATACCAGTGCTATAGGCTTACAAGTAAAGTATCCCTCATCTGCTTGAACCTACTATCTGGGCCCAAAGTTGAGGCAAGTTTCCTGGGTTTATTTCAGATATTCAATGTATAACTAACAGCAGCAGTATTGGTCATGTTTTCTTTTATCCAGGGTGACATGGCCCTATGCTACTCCAAATAATAAAAGAGTTCACTAAATAATAATAATACAAATAATTCAAAATGATTATTTCAAAATTCACATGAAAATTCAAGCAAAAAGTCACTTGGACCCAATACTTATATTGGGATGAAACAAGAGCTGTGAGATTTCCTGCTCAGTGCTAGGTCTCATGGTTTCCTATAGAATTTTTGCGGAATTACTAAAACATTGCATAAACAGCAACCATGGTGAAATCAGATACCATTTCAATGCCGTACATAGTCGATTAACATCTCCCTCATCCGGCCCCAAAATCAATGGTATTATTTACCAAGATGAGAAGCACACTGACTCAAAACAGCCAGCAGACTCCATACCAGCCTGTATCACTATAGTTTGGAGATGAACCTACTCCCCCCTGTTTTGTTCAGCCCTTGTGGATGATCCAACCAGGTCATTCAAGCCATATAATAAAGCCTTAACAATGCATAAAGTCGGGACACGTTTATAGAGCCACACACCTTTCAAAGCCACTCCAGGAGAGTGTTGCAGCCAGCTTGCTTTGAGTATCGCTGCTTTGTAAAATACTGACTGGAATCTGATAAAACCATAGAAGTAAAAGGCTTTCTCCATGGTACAGCCTCTCATCAGAGCTGGTACCTCTAATAGGATAATTATAATGAACAGCACTTGATGGATGTGTAGGAAGCTGCACAGTGCTTGGGGAATCCCTTACTGAAAGCTAAGGCAGCTGATAGAACTGTTCCCTACTGTTTCTAAATGTCTTTCTACCCTTTATTTTAAAATGGAAAATAAATAAAGTGCCAGAAAGAGAGCAAGTTTATCACTGGATGAAACAACTCCTTGATAGATACATAGATATATCTATTTGTGTATTCCCCACCTTGTTAGGTGCAGAATGCTACATACCAGATTTAGCAATGGCAAAAGGTATCAGCGGGTATATCATGTTGGAATGAGTTTTGAGACATAATCTGAAGCTTATTCAAACTTATCTGAACATTGGTCAGGTGGGAACTGGAATAGATATTTGCTCTCAACCTTTTAAAAGTTTATATTACATGCTGCGTTTTGCCTGCATAGGAGATATCAGGACTTTTGGGGGGAGGTGGGGGTGGGAGGGCAATATTTCCACCTCCATTTTCAATCAAATTCACAAAAGACAATTTACACAAAACAGTCAACTTCAGTGATATAAACAAATACAATTAACTTTCTCTAGACCTTTTTAAAGGTTTAGAAATTTCAAAGAAAAATTGTCATTGTCATTTTGAATTTTAGACATTTACAATGTTTCAAGTAACTCCACACAAACTGGTTAGACATTTGCAGCTTACAAATACCTAACACTGAAGCTTGGAGGAAAGTTCAAATGTTATTTGAATCTGCACTTAGGTATCTTCCTTTGCTTCACTGGCAGTGAGAGGCTGGAACAAAATGCAAGGCTGTAGGGGGGAGGATTTGCAAAATTCAGACAGAATTTGTCTCAAAGCTTTCTGCAGATTTCACATTCAAGCAGAACGACCTACGCCTAGACTGCCTGAACACTGCCAAATGAGGTGAATGAAAAGTGAAAAAAACCCGCTTGCAACGCACCACCTCTCAGATGACCTTAAAAATAAGCCAGTCAAGACTCAGTGCTGTCAAAATGTTTTCAGCTGTTTGCAGCAACAGCACAGGTTTTAAAGCAAAATATCCCTGATGCACACGCATGGGCCTAAATACAAGGCCAAGTTCTTGTCTTTTCTTCATATGAAGTTTTGAACACTGGCAACTTGTCCTAAATCCATGGATTGTTCTGACCCCTGGAAAAGCCTCAGCAATGCTCTCCGGGCATTCACATTAGCTGGCAATCCGTGCCACTGGGCATGGAAATCTTGTGCAGGGACAGCAGCTGCAAGAAAGAGTGGTGACTAAACCCATGACCAGTCAGGGATGTGTGGGAAGGACACACACTTTTCCTCTCATGCATAACTGAGGAAGACTTAAGGGATGTAGCCTCTGCATCAACACAATTGGTGCAGAGTAGGTGTGATCCCACATGCTGCCATAGGAGCAAGCAGGTGGAAATACTTATAGACTGTGCTGCAGTATTCTGTGTACACAGGCTGGAGGTGGATTGGGGGTGGATTTTTTTTTTTTTTTTTTTTTTAGCATGACATTTGTGTTCCCCTTCTCCAGGAGTTGAGACTTCCATTATGTAGGGGACGACAAATAATTTTAGTCAGAGCTAAAACCTGGCCAGATCAATTGGGAAAAATGTTATATAAACAAACTGATACCATTGGACCTTAAATCACTTCAAATGACTCATTTAGGAGGGAAACACCTTCTTCAAGAGTCTTTCCAGAGCAAAACTAGATGATGTAGTTAATACACACCAACAATGGTTGCTGATGTCCTTGCGCAGAATACTGCTGCCTACCTTCCTAGAGACAGTAACAAAAATTTTAAAAAGAAACACACAATAACAGATTACTTTGAAACATTTTCATTCACTAAAGCAGGAGAGGCTCTCACTGCAGAAACTGTTAAGTTTTTCCCTGAATGTTATTCTCAAACAAATAGTTTCAGCAGGTCTAGTCAGAAAAGTAAACAGTTCCCTCTAAACCTGCATCTGATCAGGAGCATTTTGCTTTAATTGGCAGCAGTTCTGGAACTCTCCAGGGTACAAAAAGACTTCTGGCAGACACTTGATTTTATAATTGAACCCAGTTTAACTGAAAAGTAAATGTTCATTGGCTAGGAAATAGGATAAGAAGAGTTTAATCTCTGGAGAAAAGCAAAGAGACGATCAGCTATATTCAGCTGCTCGAAACTCCTGCTATCATGTGGCATTTGAGAATTCCATCGAGTCCAGTGTCTCCAGACTGATTAATGATTCCTCTAATAAGCAGCAAAATCTTTCCAAGAGTTATACTATTCTTACAAGAGGAACTTTCTGAATCTGTAAATTAAATGAAGTCATTTACAGTTTGTTCAATGGCTGCCATGACTCCTGCCTCATAAGACAAGAGTCCAATCACTCCAAATTTTTGCGAAGGGTACAGTTGCAGAAGTTGTTCTTGTCTAAGCAAGATATTGGACAAACAGCTGACAGCACATTACAGCATTTTAAGAAAGAATCAGAACCTTTCCCATTAAAAAAAATTGGAAAACACAGTTGATGAGGATAAAAACAGATTACATAGAAGACAATCCTCTGAGCCATAAGTCTGACTCAAAACTGACTGGAGTCTTTCCAGTGGCTTTTGCAGAATTTGAATAAAACTTGTATGACTTTAACAAACCATTTCAATCGTTCCTGGCCTTTCTTCATGTAGTATTACGTACTGTCAAATGAAGAGAGAAGACTGCTACAATAACACAATAGGGACAACTGGTGACCAATTTCTTATATATCCTCCTTGCTCTCCTGAAATACCAATCAAAGTAGTAATATGTGCTTGGAAAATAATTCAAATTGACAGCTGAACCAACATCTTCAACATTTAACCTACCAAAATGATATAGGCCAAGATCACAGGTTGAACAGGAAGAACAACAGATAAGTATTTCTGAGCTACCTTCAGGTTAGAGCATCAAATGGACACTTAGTTTCCTCATTAATCGTTCCATGGATACTATCCAATAAAGAAGATATCTTGTTTTCTGAGGAGAGTTAGAAAGGAAGATTTCATATGGCAGGTAAAGGGACTAAGATGCCAGCACTGGCTGAGATACAGAAATGGATAAATAGGCAACAAATACGTCTAGGTTGGAAATTGGAGAACTATTTCTGGATGTCAAGAGAGTGACGTTCCAGAAGAATCTGCAAAGAGTAACAGAGGAAAAAGGTGAAGTCTAACACAGTTTGAAAAGGACAAGATGAAAGATTATCCTTCAACTCTGGGCCATTTGCTTTCACGCATGGGGGAGGTCCCTCCAAATCCTGTTTTTAAATGAACTACCTCAAGCAGAATAGACATCATGAGACCTACATAAATTTCAAATGCTTCCCCAGTCAAGACATTGCAATGCACTGAACGAAAAACAAATCAAAATGTGATACCAGCTCCAGCATACAGACACACTGGTAATAAGCGTCTTCACATGGGATGCAGGAACACCAAGGTGCATGTTGTTATTTGAGTTATGACTAGTCCATTGAGTGACCAACTACACAGACCTCCCCAAGGACTGGCAGACTAGTCCATCCCAAGGCAAGGACTCAGACTTTCATTGAAGTTCTTATACTGAGGAGGGTTTCTCTTTTGCTGATCAAAATTTCACGATGGAAATCTCAAAGCTTCCCTGATCCAAGCTTCATTGGAACTAACATATTCTCATGACAGAGAAATCACCCTTGTGATAGAGAGTTCCCCTTATGCTGGGCATCACATATCAATAAAAGGCTAATGGTTTATCATGTTGGCTTTAGTTATTAACATCAGGATCATGTTCCTACAAGAAAAAGTAGCACTTAACTAAAGAGAAAGCTTTCAATAAACTGAAGCATTATCTCTGTGACAGACTCAGGGATTATATGCTTGGCTAAACGTTTCTGAGTATTCTTCATCTCAGACTCCTGAGCTGGCTCAGTCACCGGCCAGTAAAACAACAAAGGATTTTACCATCTTTATGTGTATAGCAACTGCACATTACTGCAGCATTATATGGTACAAAACTGAAGAGTTTGTAGCAAAAGATGAGAGCAACTATATAACTAATTCGGAAAAATCATAAATCATTTCACCCAGGAAGAGAGATAATGCAAGGAGAGAAAGCATACAGGAAGAAATACAAACAAAATATAGATCACTTAATATTTTCCCTGCTGTGAACAAAGAGCAGGAATGAAGCCAGACTTTCAAATTCACCTTGCCAAGAATGAATAAGATGGATGTCTTAGATGAAACTGGTGAATTAGCACAATCTGAACCCAATTTTTGTTCCATTTCAGGGTAAACTGATCTACAACTTATTAGATTTTATTACCTGGAACAAAACATAGCAGCAAGGAGAATTTTTTTCTTTTTTTTTTTTTTATTAAAACAGAGCCACATCTACCTTAAAATAGAAAAGTGCATGGAAAGCAATTCTGATCCGCTTTTTTTAATTAGTTTTCTTTATTAAATTCTCCTCTTTTAAATTCCAATCATCTGCATATCATAGCACAAGACCAGACTAAACCGTTGGCACAAATTGCCTAGACTCCAGGCTCCTGACTGTGACAGGGTCAGCTTGCCCCTTTCAGTTATGTTCCCTTATGCACTTATGTTCCCTTACGCTAGGCAGTCAAACAAATACCAAGCAGTTCCCAGGGCCTTAGCAATTGGAATAAGACCTTAGAAAAGACCTTTAAACTTTGGCTTTATAGCAAATTACATTTTTCCCCATTTCCATTATCCCCTGCTAACTCCTATGACAATAATTAGCCATCGCTTTTGCTTCCCACAGGGACTAACAGCCTTATCACCTCCCTCCTCGAAACATCCTCCTCTGCTCAGCAGGTACTAACCACCCCATTCACTCAATTTGACTACACAGATAATGTAATAAATTAAACTGTGAACAATTGTTTCTAACCTGTAATTTGCTGAAGGTTGATGACTCTCAAAAAGGTCTTGTTTGCTCAAATACTCGTTAGCTTTTCTGAGTTATATCAACTATTCTAATAAAATTTATGGTCCCTCTTCCTGAAAGACTTGCTTCACTTGTGGTCATCATGACTATCAAAATCCTACCACAAAAAACTCTTCTACCAAGAAAAGGTGAGTTTATTATTGCAGCTGGATGCCGGACGAAATATTTAGAGACTGGAAGTCTTCAGAAGTGTAGTCAAAGTCATCTGAAATCAATGGGATAACCATCATCCAAATGGACCTTATTTCAAGAGCTTGGTAAAGGTGACATATACTTAGTTTCTAGTTTCTTTCAAAACAATCCTATTACACCATTTAGCAACAACAAAACAGGACCTTAACATGCATGCTATTTCTGCAAATTTTCTTTCTTTTCTGTACCACGGGTATGATGTAAAGGAGACTTATCTGAAGACCTGAAGAGCAGACCAGAAGATAGGAGAAAGCAAAAAAGCTATTTCTACAGGAAACAAGTATTTCTGAAATCTGAGTTCAACTGCCTTTTCAAAAGAACAGCAAATTCAGTCGCTCTCTTTTTAACGTGCATGTGCGACTAACGTTTTCATTAAATAATTGGATAATTTTTTTTTTTTAATGAATTCAGCTTAGGCAGATAGGAAGTTGTGAAAAATGTCACCAAATAGTTCCAACATTTTTTCTCTATGGCTCCTATAGTCTCATTGCAATATGAGGTGCACTTTTCATTCTGAAAAAAGACCGTGTGGGCATAGTTTTGGAGGTTCCAGCTTGACTCTCTCTAAAGAGCTACAAAATAGCTCCCCCTTCAATTTATTAAAAAAAAAAGTTTTAGTTTTATATATCTAACTCATGGTTCTCCAAACTCTAGCACAAGCCTTCACAATTTGCTAGCCTGATATTCACAGATATATCAACACTTACAATAGCACTTTGGTAGAACGAGACGTGTGTAGACGAGCAAATTCTTCTCAAGATGAAGGTATATCAGCTTAATAAAACAGCATGTTTGGATTTGCTATAAAGAGAATGAATTATTAGTTTACATTCTCCTGTCACTAGGTATCTTTCCTTGCTCTTTGATGCTGGCAATTGGTTATTTCCCTGAGGCACTAGTGATGCATTTACATGTCACCACATCTCTTGCTGTGCTGAATTGTCACTCCCAGATTCAACATGGCAGGCTGACGTAGAAATTTGAGCATATTTGATACTCAACAACTTCTGCCCTACAAATTTCCTGCACTCCTCTCAGATCAGTGCACTGTTTGCTCCGCTCTTTAAAAATACAACTCCAATTCTTATTAGACAAAGGCAATGAAAGAGAAAGGAGGGTAGAGTTTTCCCCCATTTCAGTGAATACATATGGCAGAGCATTGAGAAAATCAAACACTGCATATTTTATTGATCTTTTCATTTCCCTTCTTCAGATAGGAAACTTCTTATTCTCACATCACAAATCACCGAGGCAGAAAAAGATTTAAACACTGGCCACAGGTCTTCACATTAAAGTAGTAGTTTCTAAAAATGCAATCTGAAACCAACTGTACGTCAACCCTGGTGGCCAGGATACTCTGGCATATCCATCTCCTTCTGGGTTTAGTAGAGACAGGGAAATTACAGCTCCTTAAATTCATCTACTCTCCGTTGTATCACTTGTAAACTATGAGCTCCCTACAGCCTTCTGCCCAGAACAGCGTGGTGCTAGGCACTGCAGTGAGGGTGGTCTTCAAGCCAGTCCTGTACCTTCACATAAGAACAGCCAAGGATAGACCTAAGGTCCATCTCACTCCTGCCAATGCCTATAATTAGATGTCTGAAAAAAACTGTAGGAACAGCACAGACATACCTGATATTTCCTGCTAGCAGTCTCTAAGCCTCTAACTATTTTCCACTTAGCTACTCCCTCAGCCATAGTTTCCATGTATTTAAACTTGGCTCCTACTAGCGTCTTTTTGTGCCCCTACCTACTTGTCTAGGAAGAGCAAGCGACTGTACAGAATTCCTCGCACTGGGCAATCTGTGCTTCCTTTGTACGGAGAACCTAGACACAGCAAGTAGTAGAACAGACCTTTAAATTATTATTTTAAAGCACTTGTAGAGGTTTCCCAAGGGTCCGGCCCTAGGACCATGATAATAGTAATTATAGAAATTTGACTTCTCAAACCTCTTGCAGTCAAAACCAGTAATCACTTAGGAGAGCAAATAAAAGATCCTCTATCATTTTGCTACACTCAAGGACTTAGGAGAGGGAAAAAAACATGCCATCAGGGACAAAAGAAATCCCAGAGAGAAGATAGATAGCCTGTCCAAATAGATAGGGATACGATACCATGTAGAGGGGTTAAATATTGAGCAATACAAAAAAGGAAAATTTGAAGGCAAATTTCAGTTCAAAAGAGACAGGCAGCCTCATTATCTTGAAATGTTTTCTCAAGGGGATTTATTGCAAGCCTGACAACTGCAAATGAGTTATAGAAAATAACAGGAGGAATGATAATCACATACACCACCAAGAGTACCATACGGAGTACAATACTCTATATTTGACAACCTGCAGTTTCTTTCTCTTACTTTAAATGCAGCTGATTTGGGACCATTATTTGGATGGAAGAGGAACTTCTGCAGAAGATGAAATCTGTATCTCTGAAACGGATGCATTATTCTGCGAACGTGAAAGATGTCAACAGTAATAAAACAAAGAGCTTGCTGGGTATGAAAACTCACAAGTTTGGCTCACTGACTGTGCCAACATTCAGAAGGGAGCAGAGAATGAAGCAGAGGTTGAGTATTGAAGTCTGCCTCCATTTCGGAGGCAAAAAACTAATTTCCCTGAGTGCTAATGAGTTTCTAATCCAGAACTGACCAGTTTGGCCTTAGATACCTTTAGTTAGGAGACAAAGATATTTGGGGGATTCACCATGCAGTACCATCTCTAGTGATGTTCAGTTGAGGAGGAGGGAGGATAAGTACACAACAGGTTGTTGGAAGAAGAGATTCCAAGTTTCTGAGATATTTAATTCTACTTTTGTGCTGTTCCTTTCATCACATTTTCACTCCAGGCTACAGAGGCACAAAGCAAGTAAGCTTGCATCTCCCTGGGGATATGTTACTTGAAAACCTCAATGAACTTGGAGTACAAGTATTCAGTGCAGAGGAAGTCTGGCAGGCAAAGGACTACATCTAGCAAGAACAAGTTATTTTAATAAGTAGATTGTTAAGGGGTGCGGATAAGCAGAAAAGAAGGGAGAGGAAGATCAACCTGTGAGGGCTGGAAATACCTGCAAGTAGATAAATAGAAGAGATAAATAGGGCTGACAGAAAGGACATAGAAAGATGTTGGATATACAGCAGCTGTTTCTACAGAATGGCATTCATCCAAGACTATGGGGCGTTGCGAGTGTGGCAACCTGTCCTTGTACTTTGCGTGCACACAGTGGCACTCCAGACTACAGCACATAACAGCTCGCAACTCTTGCAAAATGCAGTATAGCATCCAGCGTTTGAGAACTGTTTCTTTAAAACCATCACTTCTGTGAGGGAGACCGAAGGAGAAGGGCACATCCCTTTTACCTTAAATTGACCTAAGGAGTAAGATTCCCAGGCCTCTGATCTAGCACAGTTAATGGCTGCATTAAATATTGTGATAATGGGGTTTTGTTGCTCAGGGCTGCATTACACCCAGATGGTATCTGACAAAGAAAAAGCATATTGCAAAGTTTTTCTTTTCCTCTTTAGGAAGGCCTTCACACTGGCCCAGCTGGCAAAACAACCTGCTATTTAATGACCTAAGAAGCAGGCAAGGGCTCTTTCCTCCCCTTAGAAAGTAAGCTGAGGGGAAGAGTAATTTAACACAGTTCATAAGATTTGTACCTTAGAGTCCTGAGTCAAAGCAATCAAACTTGAGGTTATTAAAGCAAAGTCCCTCAGTCCCAGGATAGGTGAAGCATCCTGGAGCCAGACAGTCTTGGCTGCTAGCAATACGGTACAGGACTTTTCACGCACAACCTTTCATTTTCCATTTCCCTGTGTATTCAGCCCAAAGCAGGGAAAGCGAGGAAGGGAGATGAGGCTTGCTTTGCTCTACCTTCAGTCTGTTCGTACAGCTTTCTACAAACCAGAAGGTGCCAGGAAACCCAGAAGCAGCTTTGTCTCCATGTTCTCCAAAGACATAGTATTAGCCAAAAAGCAGATATCAAAACATGGTGCAGGAGTGAGGCACAAACTAAATGAAAGGCTGAATATTTTTAAATTTGTGAATGCTACATGGCAGTGTACTGTTTCTTCTTCCTGTGAAATAAAGTGTTCTTTATTTTGGTCCTGAAACATTCAAATATATTTGTAATTTTCCACATTATTAGGCATAGAGTTACTTGCATGTTTTATGTCAGCAGGAGAGAGAAAATTGTAATTCCTTTTGCTTCATCTCTACTGTCCCACATTTAGAGACACTAGAACCAGGTCAATGATTCTCAGAACAGCCAGTACTCTGAATATAAGGAGCTGGTGCAAAGGAAAACATTTCTGAGAGTAAGAGAAACATTTACTCTTTGCTAAAATGCCTACACAAATAGCAGAATAAAATTTTGCTACTACAGTACTCCTGAATAACGATGGAGAAAAGCTCAGAAAATAAGAATTTATCCAAGTTAATCAGAAACCATGAAACCAATCAGAACCATGACCTCTATCATGCCACCAGAACAACACATTTTCAGCTTGGAAAAGAAATTAAAAAGTTTCTCCAAACAGATTCTAATATACCTAGAAAGTCAAAGAAACCTATTAATTTATGCATGTATCTTTCAGTGGCTGTCACCACTGCAGTCAGCTTTGGCTGGTTTTAGCCTCAGCAATATCGTAACAAGCCAGTTATGTGTATATCTAAATCTGAACTCCATTCATTCAGGGTAACCAGCAACACCAACAGCACAGCAGTAAAGAATGAAAGCACAGGAGTGTCTCTTACCACTGTATAGATCTGAGGTTTGCGCCTTTTTGCCAGGTCAATTATATTGACTCCATTGTAATAAAGGTTCTCAATGCACCCATGGAAGTTTTTCCTCTGAAAGGTTCCTGGTTTCCCCGGGACTGGAATCCCTCCGAAGCTGAGCTTTTGGAAAGAACGAAGACAGCATTTAGTTATCATCCCCAAAAGATGGGGAAGGAAGGAGCAGAGCCCCACTGCACGCAGCCAGCCCCACTATTAGCTAAAAACCAGAGCCACGTGAACAGCATCATCTCAGCGCATGAAGCAAGGCCCAGGCCCCCAGCAGGGGAATTACAGGCCATATAGTACAGTGTTACAGCTGTTTGCGAGACGCTGCTGCTGCAGATGGCTTGCTCATTTGGAAATGGCTTTTATGTGCCATGACACACAAAAATACACACAGCCTTTCAACAACCTGCTATTACAACCCCCCTGCCCAGGAACACCGAAAGCATCACATACCGTCAGATGGTCTCCAGCCCATGGCCCCCTCCGATTTGGACACTGTCACCAGTCTGAAAAAACCACGGCAGCTGGGAGCCACGGCACAGTGGAAGGACTAAACTTTCCGACCACGGAGCGCTGGTTACCTGTGAGCTGTGGTCACCTCCTTACATCGAGCCAGGGTGCCTTGAACAGTTCTGATTTCAACCAGTGGAGGGTAGTGTCACACACACAAACCACCCCCTTGGCACCTTGCAACTGTTTTGCCTTAAATTTCACTGTCATTTGGTTGTTACAATACTCACATACTGTATCTGAGACTGAACAGTGTAACGGAAAAATATAGCAGGTTACACATTTTAACAAAACTTCTGCTGTGCTGTCGTCTAAGTACCGGAATACATCAGTACTGCGCAGATTATAACCCATCACTTAAATGAGGACAAAATGTTTACAGAGGACTTTAAGCATCTAAGCAAATAAAGCTTCCAAAATCCTTGGAGAGCAAATACTTTAGACTACTGAGGAAAAACAAACAAGAAACTTCCAATAACCCTATTTTCATTTTCCAGATGACACAGCTCATTTCTATTTACCTCCATCAGCCCTTTCAGCAAAGTTTTACTGGTGCTACCATCAGGTTTTTGTTTTGTTTTTTCCCATTTTCCCATCACAGCCAGCAGCACCATAAGTGCTTTAATACCTGCAAGGATGGTGCAGGTGTCATAGTTTATCAGCATTTTGAGAGCTGCCCTGCAGTCCTGCTGCATTCACTGCAGCAGCGACACTCAGTGCTGGGGGGCACCAGGGACACGCTGAAGGCTTCTGGAAGCTGGTCAGCATTATTATTTGGTCACTGTTCCTAATGATTGTTATGAAAATGGAAAATTTAGGGGTTATTTTTCCTCCCACTCTGCCTAACAAGCCAGTGTGCATAAGCAAATAAAGGCTCTCTGGATAATCTTGAAAGCACTTCTTTGAAAACAAGTTCTTAATGAACTTGTGTCTCAGCTGTATTAATTGATCATTTCACAGAAATAAAGAGTAAAATAGATTTCCACTTTACATCATTTGCAGGTTTGTTATTGGCATGAGGGCTTGTGTGGTAGCAGTGTTTTTTTTTCCAGTGAGAATCATTAGTTCTTTCTTAAAACACCAGACTTTCTTCCTTTCATGTTCTATTCTTTTAAGTTTCCTGCTTAGGGACTCTGTACTGGGTTTCAAAATCAGAAGAAAAATCAATATCAATTACAGTACTGCGGTATTGAGAAAACAGTTTCCTTTGTGATTGGTAATAATTTTAATTACCAAACTAACGGTTTTACTATCCTCAGCAAGGCCTTTAATTCCCAAAGTGCTGTGAGATAAACTTTCAGTAGACTGCACTGCCCTAACGCTTGGTTGAAAGACAAGAGTCATTTCAGTGCAAATGGAAAACGCATCACATGAAACAGAGTTCCAGAGGCCAGGACTGAGCACCACTGAGGTCAGTGGAGACATGCTGATTTACACCAGCTGCAGATCATCTCCACCATGTGCCCTGCCTTGGATCAGCTGGACAAAAACTCTGTAAATTACATTGGAGCCTGAATTTTCCGTAGCACAAACCACCATTCAGCATCAAGAATATACCAAGAAACAAGGAATCTCAACATTTTGAAATTAGGAGAAGTGTTGACTGAATTGTTTGGCTTTACTCAGCTCCACCTTAAAAGCAGTTACAGCTTTGGCTAGTTCCCTCAGAAACTGTTCTAGGATCTCACTGCTATAACAGCTAGGAGCTGTCTCCTACTTTCCCTATTAAATGTTTTCATGATTTGGTACAGAAGAATTTTAAACAGGGCGAGGGGAGAGGCACCGCTTTCTCCTTGCTGCTGTGTGAAATGCAAAGAAGGGAGAAGTGCCCCCCTGAAATTCAGCTGGAGCATCGGCATAGCAGAGAGCAGGCACCTGCGCGTGCACGCCTGCCGCTGCCGAGCTGTCTGCTTGTGTTCCTCGGCTGCGCTGGGAATTGATCCTTTCTAGAGAAATGAAGCCAAAGTGCAGAGAGGAAACTTTTGATCTCTGAGCAATGAACCGCGCCAGCTCAACACATCCAAACAGGGTGACGGCTCTGACTGTGCAAACATGACCCTGTGCTTTGCAGGCTAGCAAGACTTGGTCAGCAAGCGCATCGCAATAAAAAGGAAACATGGATAATATGCAAGCTTGTGCGTGTCGGTGGGGAGAACAGGCGAGGAACTGCTCTGCATACAGATATGATGATATAAAGGTTTCTAAGGTATTTTAAGGTATTTTTCACTGACTACGGGCCATAAGCACTGAACTAGTGGAGTGATATAAACTGCGCTGTGCCATGCCTTGGCCTCTTTACAGGGGAGCACACCAGGCTCAGGTTTTGTGGGCAGGAGGGATGATGTGAAGTGACCCAGGTCAGAGTCCGCTGCCTGAACAGCCCTGCTCAGGGTCGCCCACCCCAGGGGAAGAGGGTGCTCTCTCCCTGCTCACCATGTCTGCGCAGAGAGCCAAGATCCAAGTAGGCAGCTCCCAGACAGGCACAACCCTAACTGTGACCTCCCTGGCCATGTCAGTCAGGTGCATGATATCTCCGTAAAATCACGCTGCAGATGATGCCACAGCACCTCTCACTGCAGATGAGTGAGCTTTCTCCCTGGAGACTTGGTGGAGGATAGGGGGTCTAGCCAAGGCTGTACCTTTTAGATCAAGTTTAGCTCAAAGCCTGACATACTTTGGAGAGGCAAGCGTGTTCCAGCACGTATTTGCCCAGAGATTGGGTATTTTCTGGGACTATCATATACAGAGTTGCACTGAGGTAGTTTATGCTTGCTAACTACAAAAGGAGTTCTCTGAAGCAGAAATACTAAAAAAAGAATAGATTGTTTCTGCAAAAAAAAAAAATCCCATCCCACAGAGTGGGTGTTTTCCATTTTACACTGGTTGGCTTCATCTCCCAGGTTAGAACCTACAAGGCTTCACGCACCTCATAATCAATATCCAAGTGATCTGAATCCCCCTTTGTTCGGAAATGCTGGGTGTGCTTGTCCACCGTGAAGTTCACTTGCTTGTTGAAGCGCTCGATGAGAACCGAGTGCCAGTGCTGATCATCCAGGAGGCTGCCCAGGGTGACGGACGTGTGGCTGTTGCTGAAATGCAGGTTGGAATCCCCTGGAGGGGCAGAGACAAGCAGAGGATGTCAGAGTTAACTCCAGGCCCTTACCTGAAGCCTGCCTTAGGTTTTTTGGGCCTCTTATTCACATATGTATATGTATATATATACATGTATACGTATATATAAATACATATACATATGTATGTATTCCATATATATATATATATTCCTCCTCTCTCCCCACCCCCAGCAAAATCCTTGCCAAAAACTAGGAGGAGATTTTCTCAATGCTGCACCCACACACTGCAGCACCCAGGGAATTGTCACATTGCCTGTGCCCTTCATCCTGCTGCGCTTTCAAAGCCCTAATGTTTTAAGGGCTCCCTTTGGATTGCACCAAAGTCTGCTCTCTATTCATGCAACAGATCACTCCTGACACTTCAGGTGCAACTGCACGCTTTTTGTGTTTTAACAAGAAAATTGCACCTGACCATTTTCAGAGAAAACAACAAGGCAATGAAGCAACATGAATACAAGTATTTTATTCAGCTCAAAAAGATTCTTAAACCCAGCCTGGATCTCCAACAGTTTAGATCAAGAGTCGCAGAAATATTTAGGCCCTAACCCCAGTGATTTCAAGCACTCTTCTGTTTTCTAGCTGGGTGCATGTCTGAACACTCAGAGCACCTCATTTAAAGGGAGTGCATGTCCTTTTCTATTTCCCAGCTGAATGGAAAAGACTCATTCCAAAACAATCAGACAAGTTGCAAACACATTCAAAACCAAAACTCACACACCAAAACCCTTGTCCATGACACATGCATGCAGATACAGGATTTAAAATAGCCAAAATCTGTGTTCTCTCAGCAGTAGCCAAGAGTTTAATCTCATATCTCCGACTGTGTATTCACCAAGCAGTTCCCCTGGAAGAAGTAATATTATATATGTAAGTATAATGTCATATTCTTATCCCAGAGTTAAACTTCTGGAAGAGAAGGACAAATCAACAGTGTCCCACACTTAGAGGTTCAAGATGTAATGGCTACTTGGTCCAACTAACTTCCAAACAGCAAATGAGAAAAATGGTGCATTATCACTCCTACTCTTTGATTAACTAGTTAAATAAATAAATAAATAAGAAAAGATTAGCTGGACACTAAACAATTAATAAGCTTATGTAAAAATAAAATCCCAGAGAGCTGAGGAAAATTGTTACTGACATTTAAAACAAACACAATTAACACGAGGGAAAAATGCAGAAGGAATTATTTAGAAATTCTGTTTTAATGCCTTCAGTTTGCTCCCACTAGTTTATGATTGCTTGCAATTCTAACTTTTCATAAACAGCGGGCTGAAATAGATATTACATCATTGCCTGCTTTATCTGCACAAGACAAATTTCCCAAAATGTCCTGGAATTGCTAGTCTGAGATCAACCCCTTCTATTACTATATGTTACGTCACCCATTTTGGAACCACAAATGGCTCAGATTACTTTATCCATCAGTGCTATTATGACTAAGAGTGGTAGTGACAAATTTGAGTCTTAATTCCCTCCCCTCCTTGCCCCATCCCCATAGTTATCAGAAGGAGGGGTTTTATTCCAGCTTTCCATGCTGAAATTGGATGGAATTGTCCATTGGATGGACAATCGGGGCTTTCAAACCAAGTTCAGTTCCCAAACATGGTAAACTGCAGCTCCCATCGTGACTGAGGTACAGCAACGCTGGCATGGAAACTTCTGCTCAACCCAGACCTCTCAGTGTAAGAAATGTGAGTCAGCAGGGCCAAACACCATGGGTCACCCAGAGATGAAGCTAATGAAAATTCTGTAGTAAGGCTAAGGGACTTGGTATGATCACTCCTGGTATAATAGCTCCTGCTAGTGTAGAAGTGTTTCCGTGTACTCACCAGGAATTTTAATTATTTCTGTATTGTCTGCTCTGATCTGACCACAGAGGAAAAGAATGAGACAACTCACAAACAAACATTTTCAACCCCACACCAAACTTCCAGAGAATAATATTCTTAAAAAAGGAGGAAGGGGAAAAAACACAGCTTTTTTATTTTTTTTCTTCTTCAATTGCTGTTTGAAAGCGTAACCAAGCAAAGGTCAAAATTTCAAAGTAATCATCAAGCGACTCAGCCTTGGTCAGCTCTAGTTAGGAGAGCCAAGCTCTATTCTTGCCTCAGCTATCATGGTCCTGCATAAAAAGTCAGTCAAATCGATTCTCTTCTGCTCTCCCTGCCATAGTCTCCAACTTCACTATTTAAGCTGTGAACTCCCTGAGGTACATAGCAGGTTTTACTGTTCTCAGCTGATGATTATAAATACATTTTAATAGAAACAATAGTTTCATAAAAGCAAATTAACACAAACCTTACTACAGGAATATTTGATTCCTATTTGCCCTTACCCAGGTTGATGTGCAAGGAGAGTTTCCCTTTCTGCAGTTCCAGGGTAATGTAGTCTCCACGCTGTCCTTCTCCATGGAATAAGACTCCATCCCCCTGCATGCTCTTGAACTTCAAAGAAACCACATCTTTGAATGTGCTCATAAGTTTCTGATTGAACCTGTACAGGAGGGAACTTCTGCCATCGAAGTCTGCTATATCTGATTCTGGGGGAAAGAAGATGGAAAAATGAAAAGGAGGGGCAGCATCAGGAGAGGGACTGTAACATCTTAGCATCCTTTCAATAGCAGTTGGAGCCAGGTATCCTCAGAAGTGTACATCCACAAGATGCAATTGGCATCTGGGCAACCTCCTCTCTTTGAGGAATACAGAACACTAGGACAAAACCATTAACTCTTCTGCACTTTTCCTCCTCTTTCTCAAGCAAGAGTTTTCTTCTCACTCTACTTCCTAAAACATACCAGGCACCTTCCATTATATTTAGATCTCCAGAGCATCTCTCGCCACATTCACCATTTGTGACTTAAACACACCCAGGACATTATTCATTACTTTGAATAGTTCAGTTCTCCCTCCACTCTTTGCAGCTTCGGAAGTGTCTCTTGAGACATTTCTATAAGCCTGCATGCATCCACCCTGCATCCAAATTAGCATCATCTAACCTCCTAGGGCTAGCTGCATGTTTGTGATGGATTTTTTATCAACCATGTTTCCACATTCAAACCGACTAGGATGGCAGGGACCATCAAATATCGGTTCAAAAAGCTTGTGAAGGGATTTCATGGGAACTAGGCATCTAACCTGATTACACACCTGGGAATATCCTATTAGAAACACATTTCCCCCTTTGGGCAGCTTCTGAAACCTGATCACTATGATGGGAAACAAGCTATCAATTCTCTAATTGCAATTAATACATCTTTTGGTAACAGCAGATTGCAGTATTTGTGTTGCTTAACAAAGCAGTATTTTATGCAAAATATATTTTTAATAAACTTTCTTTTTCTTCATATATAACCAGCACATTTCAGGTAGTGTTAGCTACTTTTAACTAATACATTGTGTTAAACATGTGACTGGCATATATTAACTTAATTCCAATTTCTATCCAAATGCAATTTGGCACAAATCACGGATAAAATATCTGCTCATAAATGATAAATCTGTCACTTGGTATTTCCTGTTATTAAAAAGTTATTAAAAATGAAGAGCACCATAATAAGAAGAATAATCTGAACAATGGTTTACTAAGCTATATAATTACTGGGATAAATACATAAAGAAAAGAATATCTTCATAGCGACAAAGAAAGACCATCTTTGTTTGCACATCCCATGTTTTAATTATAATCCAAAGCAATCAGTTTTTCATTTTCTTTTGAAAAATAACTGAAAAGGCCATATGCAAAACCACCAAGGTTTCCAGGTCAGCAACTGCATTAGAGACTTAAGTCACTTAAGTTCCCTTGAGAATTCTTCTACCCCTCTGTGTTTTAATAGTACTTCCCTTTGTTCCTCTTAAAAAAAAAAAAATTTTTTTTTTTTAAACAGACCTGGCTTTAGAAAGGTTTGCAATTGAAAATGATTACAAGCTTAGAAAATAAAAGACCTGTTAATGATTTTTCACTATGGAAACTATCATTGATAACTTCTAGATGTCAGAATGACCATTGTAGAAGTTTGGTGGAAGATTTATAAATTTGCAGCACAAGGAGAGCTCAAAATTTACATTTGATGGGAAACACTGACGCTTCGAAACTGATTCAATTTCAAATCAGAATGAAAGAAGTTATTTTCATAAAACAGAAATTACAAAGAAATTCAGCTCTGGAAAATGTTCATTCCAGAATAAATGAGGTCTAATTTCTCATCTGTGATGTCAGAATTATAAAATGCTGTTTAGATTTATATAGGGAACAGTTGTTACTTTAGGAAATATCATGAGAAAAGTATTCACACCATCTGCTTTAACAGTTTTTAACTTCTGATTTAGGTGCTCAGAATCACCTCCCTCAGAATTGCTGCTTTCTCTGTATGGACTTGACTGCCAGTTTCTATAAAGGGAATTTAATTCATACCTTAGTTTTTATGAATTTCACCTAGCTACATTAAATACTTCAATTTGCTTAAAGTAAATTGCAAGTATACCATACAAATAGCTTCATTTTAAAACAGGCAGGAATTAAGAGACAGCCTATAAAAAAGTTAATGTAGTCTTTGTTCTCCAATGTCTTTTGCAATTAAAGTTGATTTTCCAGCTCCCCAAAATAAAGATACTGTAAGAAAGCTCTGATTCTGCCTCTTCATAAAAGCAGTCCATGTTTGTTAGATCCTTAACCCAAATGATCCAAACCTTCAAACCTTCTGAGTTCACACTTCACTCCTGGTTCTCAGCTCCCCACTAACCCATGGCATAACATGCAATTTCAATAACAGTTCTAGCACTGACATTTATAGAGAATGCAAAGGAAATAATGCAAAGGAAACCCTGAAAAATTCTGCTTCTCTAGCATAACTCTATCAGTTATGAGGACACTGGCTAGTAAAGAACACCAAATGAAATGGGAATATATAAAAAAAAATGCTAACAGTAATATCCAGAAGTAATTAATGGCAGTTTGCATGACAACATATCACTGGCTTCCCATTAAACGTTGCAAGATCCAGCTTAAGTGTAATACAGTTGCTCCAGAAAACCCACATTTTTTGTTTGCTTGCTGTTTGTTTATAGTCCATGTATGTCCCTAATACATTTGCAGCAAGAGATCAAAGATGATAAATTTTAGAAGTCTCAGAAAACCTGTAGGAATAGGAAATTAAAACACAACATGTTTTTATTCTGCACTACCTCCTTATGAGCTCCAGGAAGCAGAGACGATACCTGTTTATTCTTTCGAAGAGGGTTCTTCTAGTGATTTTGGAAACAGTGAGCAGTTACTAGGCAAAGTTGCTCCAAAATATGAAAATATGCTCTAGGAACACTTGCAATTTAACAAGGGAAGAAGATGGGCAGTTTCACTCCTGCTCTGACCCCTGCATCAAAGAAAGAAGTTTTAACTCCCTGCAGGTGGCAGGAAGGGACATCTCTCCAGCTGGTCACGCTCCGCTGGCTTCAGGAACTCTTCAGCAATCTCATCTCCCTCCCCATATTCCTCACAGAGGTGCAACCCAAGGGACAAACGTCAGTGAGCACCTCCAAGGAGACCGCCCTGCTAAACAGCTTTGTCCCTGTTATGAATCTGTCCCTACCTCTTGGTAAGCAATGGTTTGGGTATTTGTCTGATGCAGGTGGTTACCAACACTACTGGTCAAAGTTCGTCTGGCTCAGACCCTGCGTAGTTCTCTGTAATGCGTTCATAAGATGACAAAGGAGGGGATTGGGGGAAGAGAAAAAAAAGAGAAAAAAATATCCAGCAGAAGACCCTTGTGTATAACGTCATCAAAAAACACAGTATCAAATCACATTCCCTCAGGCAATGACAGCAAAAGATGAGAAATCAAAGTCCTGAACTGCAAAGATGAAGAACTCCGCTCTCAAGAGGAGAAGATACCCTATCTCATACCCTATCATTGTTCCCCCCATGGTTTCCCAGCCTGTTAACTGTACTTACACCTGATCCTGCTGATGCATTTTGGGCCATTACCCAGTTACATAATATGATCAGCATTTTCAATGCAGCCATAAATCTTATTCTATAAAAGCAATTGTGTCAGCAGATTTTTTTTTTCCTATGCTAAGCTAACAAGACTTTTCCCAAGTATAAAGATATACCCATTATCCCACAGCATCCAAAACAATTGGTTTGCCATTTGTCTGAATGCATATTCCCTTACAATTCTAGTTTTCTGTTACAGTCACGCTCCTTTTGGAGACTTCATTACGAAGGGCCAGTGAGCATTTACACATACGTCTGCATGGAGGTTTTCATTCAACTCGTCATATAGCCTCTCCTGAACTGGAAACATCACCATATATTTTTTCAGATTTACATCATGGCACTCCTATTTTGTACCTGTTTGCAGAACTGAAATGATATCTTTGTAGAAATTTCAAATAAATACAATTAATTTTCATTTAAATACATACTTTCTGTGTAAGGAAGTAAACAATCAGTTAGTATGTGTCATCTGTGAATTCCAGCTGATTTCACAGCCTTGGAGTGCTTTGTTGGACAGGAACTTTGATCTATATGGAATAGGGTCAAGCACATTGATGTGTCTGAAACAGCTTTGCTGGTAAAAACATGTTTTTTATATTCCAGAGAAACAATATCAACCTGCTGTCAGTTAGAGAATTAAAAAAAAAAGAGAGAGAGAGGGAGGGAGGGAGAAAGAGATCAGGAATTGGGAGATACAGCTTTAAGAAGACAGCTTTCTTGTATGACAGACATCTGTTTGGGACAAATTTATAACAGTAAATTACTTACCAGGAGTAATAAAAGATAGTGAGTGCCATTCAGCAGCACAGTACAGTCACAGATTACGTTAACCACTTAGGCATACACTGCACATCTCTCGTATGATTCTTTTATATTTTTTATTTGTTATAGTGTCCTGGCAGAGAGCTTGGTGACCTACAAGATCTGAGCCTCCCATGTGCCTCCTACTAAATAGCTGCCACTGAAAATTGCATTCACGCAGAGTTACCACAACAAGGTTATGTTCCTGGGACCTCTTCAGCAGAGTGTGCTGGGCAAGACAGCCATACTCCAAAAACGGGGAGTCAGAGCCTTGCACTGGCACAAGAGCATCATGTTTACCTTGTTCTGCCATCACTAAAATGCTTAAGGAGCAATGAAGTCACAAACCTCTCATACAGCTGTCATCTTCTGCTCAGATATGCAAGGTTAAAAAGGAGCAGATGTGAGCAAAGACCATCCAAGGGACCTCATGCTATTGTGCAAGCCCTAGTGTACCAATGAGGTGCTCAGCTGCATGTTGCCCAATTTGGCACTAGTCCCGGGATCTTAACAGATGTGCAGCAGCACATTAAATTCAGATGGCCTAAGTTGTCACTGTCCCCAAACTTCACCACCCAGTGAATGCTGCCACTCACACAAAAGGGTCATCCAGCTTGCCTATAAATCAAACCTTTGCTTCCTCAGTTTTCTGCCCAGAATATCAAACAACTGTTTTCAGTTCACATCACTATAGTTCAGCAGCAGATCGGATGCCCCATTTCAGGGGGGGAAGCATTTGCCTGAAAGGTAGAATGGGCAGCCAGAGGTCTAGCATCACCTGAATTTTAACCTGCCACCACAAGTAGGCTAGGAGGCAGAAGTGAACTGACAGTCACACATGCAGCCCCGTTTATGCAGGATCTGGTTCATCTGTATTCCTCATTTTCATGTTCTCTTTTTATCTTTTGCTTAAGGACTGGATCCAAAGCTAAAATGACAGTGAAAATCCTTTCAACTTCAATAGACTTAAGAGCAAATGCTCTGAGCTTGTTTACCTATAGAAGCCTTTAAGTCACTCCAACAGTGTAAAAAGGATTTGGCATAATTCTTCCTTTAGCTCTATTTCCTTCCCGTTTTGCCCCCAGCTTGCTGCTCCTAGTGATTTTTATGTCATTTCTTTTAACTCTTCAAATTGCTAATATATTTCTTGTGCCAGAATTGAATGTGGTGGGTGAGCTCCTTTGCTGTTGAACATTACTGAATGCAGTTATGTAGGTTTACATCAGCTCAGGATCTGCTGTGGATACACTTGCTGTATAACAATGAAGACAAAATTTAAAAAATGATCATACAACTCTGAAGTGCTTCAGTGCCTGGGTTAGGAATAGCCAAGACTATGAAACTGTGTAAGCAAAACTTGTAGACAGGTTTGGCTTGGCATATGCAATTTGCCAGAGAAAAATCTGAGTGGCACATTTATATAAACTGAATGAATATTTCAACACTCTGTAAAACTTTTATGAATCCCTTTATTTCTTTTCTGGCTTGCTTCAATCTCATACCTTAATTCTGTACAGCCATTTTTATTTCCTGCAACTGCAGGGTACAGGACAAAGATGAAGAGTTAGAAGATATGAGTGCAAGAAAACTCAGCCAACAAGTGATTCTGAAGTCTTTGCCATGTCATAGAAGATACAACCACAATTTGACATGGAGGTAATTCCCAAGTAGTATTTCACAAGGAGTAACACCAACACATTCAGCTACGAGAGTTTCAGCCTTCAGTTCCAGCTTAATTGCTGATAGTCTGTTTGGACTATACTCTTCTTTCCATAGCAGAGGTTCAGTCATTAAGAGAAAAAAGCTCCTTGAAAATAGATGAGATAGCTGCTCTGGATCGATGACATCAAGGGCAGTTGGTTTCGATTTACAGGTCTCAACTTACAGGCCCACTGCTAGGGCTGGGAAAGGTCTCTTGGCCAAGTGACTATCAGATCAGACTGGAAGACTTCTTGCAGGTCTGTACTCGAATTATAGTCCATAGTACCTGAAGCATCCAAGAAAATGGAAAAGAAGCATCCCAAAAAAACCTGAATGGAGCCTTCAGATCTACCTACAGACCATAAAAAGGATCTTCCTGTGAACACATGTGAATCAATCCTCAGACTTGAGTGTGGTGATGAGGCAACTGAGAGTTCTGGAGCACGCTCTCTCTCTGTTTAATGTGATCATGTGAATTGAGTTTTAAAACACTTTACTCTCAGATACTGCTCAGATGAATTCAAGGAGTCTCCCATATAGGAGCCTCTCCACTTATTTTACAATCCCTTTTCTGTACCTGGGAGAAACAGATGAGAACCTAATCTGAACAGGGAGATGTACAATTACAGTAGTGTCACATGCTGGTGACCCATGCCACACCAGATTGAATTTACTGGTCAAAGGCTGTTAATCCCATGAACTCTCCCAAGTAAAATCTTATCCATCTCCAGCAGGGTCTCTGAGCACTACAAAGTCAACTTTGATCACTTCAGAAATAAATCCACAAACATTTGAGAAATAGATACTGGACTAGTGTTTCCTCATTTTTGGGCTTGCTTTCATTTTGTGCCTGGGAGCAACATTGGTCCTTTTTCTTTACATTTGTATGCTTCTGTGGTGATACGTCATGCATCTGCAGTGTTATAGTAAGATAATCTGTGGCCAAAATGTCCTCAGGTAACAGTGTTTATAGACTGCTCCAAGACCAACGGTGACAAAGAGCTGCAGACAGCACCTCAAAGGATCCTTATCATGTGTGAGGAGGAAGAGAGCTGAAGAAAACACCCATGGCAAAAACAATTAAAGCAGCAGACCAGTACTCCGCTCTCCAGAGCTCTAAAGCCATCTGCCAGAATAGAAACACTGGCTGCACAACCTGTAGCACTTTAACAACTAGTTAATTAGCCCTAAAATTAAAAATAAACAATTACTAAACTACCCTAAAGTAAAAGGTAGTGCAATTCTTAAATAAAGTCCTATGCAAAAATCCCAGATAGCTCTATCTCCTGCACTGAGGTGGGGAGGAAAGGAGGTGGGAGGAGGTTTCACGGTGACTGCCTTGCCTGTAGAAAAAGCACCAGGTCAGTTCTGCAGTGGACGCAGAGCTGAGAAAGCTTCACCAGCTGAGCTAGACGGGCCAGCACATCCCAGTGCAGAGAGACAAATACAGCAACCGAAAAATAAATGATGGCTATATATTTCATGTTTCATTTTAACTCATACTGTGTTGGATCACTCCCGCAGTACTGACAGTGCCAATAAAAGCTCTTTGGCAAAACACGGGTTAAGACTTTGCCACTTACTAAAGGAGCAGCCGAAGACCTCAACTCTCAGTCCTATCCGTCCGTTGAGAGACCACTTCAGCGGGACAAAGCGCACGAAGCGGGCTTTCACCGAGTGCAGGAACTTGTGGTGAACCACGCCGTCAGCATTGCTGTTCCCTGTGAACACCTGAAAGGGAAAAGAGCCTGTATGAGATGCTGAGCTGTGAGTGCGGTACTCAGACTGAATGACATGAACTGTCACCCCTCTGTCTGATTCTCAGCCTCAAATTACTTAAAATTATTTATACTTATTGTCAAGTTTTCTTTTAAGTGCTGAGTGTCTCAGGAACAGGGCAGGGTGAGCAAGGAGGGAAACGAGCTTGCAAATGGGGGAAGTATTCAGGGAATTGCAACAACATGTTGTAGTAGGAGATGTTACAGAAGATGCTGCATAATATCTCCAAGCTCAGGATATTCCTGTGCCCCACAATATTCCATTGGCCCTTAGCATCCAGGCAGATGAGGGCTGAGGCCAGTCAGGGCTTTGGTGCATTCAGAGTACTAGAGGCTGAGCCAAAGCTTGGGAAGACAAAACAGAATGTATACATATACATATACATACCACAGAGAACTCAGCAAGACAGGACGAGATGAAAACTTGAATCAGTACATATGAGAGTCAGCATTTTGACTGTGTATGCAACCAAGATTTGCAAACAATAATAATTTTTTAACTTTTTTTTTTGCCTATTTGATTAATTGCCTGCAACTGCAAGCCAAAATTTATGGCCCTACTCTGAATTACCACTCAACAAAAGGAAATTCTCTAACACATGAAGAATGACTGCAGGATTTCAAAGATGAAGCCTAACAAAGAGAAACATCCAAGGTCTGTGATGCTACCTGAAGCTTTTCCAATTCATCTTTATATCCTGACTCTGTAAAATTAGGCTAGAAATATCACAGCATTCCTGTCATCTTCAAAACATTTGAGTAACTCAGCAGGGATTTAAATTTGAAGCTAACAGTTTTGTAAAAATGAAAACTAAAGATAGAACTGACAAAAAAACTCACAGAAAGGCTATATTTGTAAAAGAGGTCTTTCTCCTTCCAAGTATAAAATTGCATCCCAAAAAGTGATTTATATGCTTCTGCAGTTCAAATGCTGGTACCATTCAACTACAGAATGCAACTGCAAGCACAAACGGGTATAATCCTAATAAAGCAGATCTGAAATCCATTTCTGACGGCAGAAGGCTAAGGTAAAGAGATTGGGAGGTTCATCCCTACCCTGAAGAAAGGTCTAATTAACAGCTGTTTGAATTTTTACTCAAATGCCAGTAAACCTTTTTCAAAGTGTTAAAAATTGTGTAGAGCTTTGAGTTCAGTGTGCTCTTGTTTTACTAACCCCAGTGTGCTATTGTTTCATTAGACTCGTATTGAATAAAATGTATGCTTAAACATCTATAATCAATGTCCTTGATTAGCACAGGAACATATTTTTTGGCACAATACTTTAAAACCTTACCAAGTTTTGTCCATTTCACCTTAAAAATTTCAACCTGGAAAAATTCTCTCATATGCAATAAGCCTCATGCTCTCAACAGTCACGAGCACAAAAGAAAACACATATCCAGATTCCTAAAACATGCTTAGCAAGTGTTTTTCATTGCTGATACCCACAGACCCCTGGAGACAAACAGTAACTCAGTCTTTCACAGCCCCAGCCACCTCAGTGAAATGAGGAAGACATCTACAAAACATGCGATCTGGAAGTTTTTGGTGTTTTTTTGTTCTTTTTTCTTTTTTTTTCCCCCTCCCATTAGAAGCTTATCAGACTGAAATGAGTCTATAATTCTGCTCCAGAAACCAAATTGTTCCCAAAGCTATTCTTATCCTGCATCTGTCTTCTTGTTCTGGACTTTTTATGCAGAAGATCCTGTTTTCCACAAGGATTTTCTGATGGTTGACTCACCTCTCTCAAATTCAGCTATATTATGTAATTAAAAGCTTCTGTATGGAGATACTTGCTCATCTTAATTCAAAGACAACCAAAGAGAGCAGCTCAGCAGCCTTGCCCATCAGATACGTTTTGAGGAGTGCCACAAGTAGCACTTCAAGATGTCCTGGGCTCACTCATCGTGCTTTCCAGGTGGGATTTGAATTCAAATTCCAGCAGAGAGCATTTCAGAGGTTTTTCTCCTTATGTTCTAAATGAAATGATCTTCGGCTCGGTAATGAAACTGTCAGCAGAGAGTAAGTCTCATTCAGAGCAGTGGCAGCTCTCACATTTTTATTAAGAAACTCCTGCATAGAAAGGCAGATGAAGGGGAATTTTGTTTGTTTCCTTAGAGCCAAAGTCCGTCTTCTAGAGTCCTGTGACTACCTAACAATATCGGCTTTCACAGGAAAAAAAAAGGGGGGGGGGGTGAGAGGACAAACAAAAAGTTTCCAGTCTGCACAACTGTGAAGAAAGGCTGAAAATGCAACAACTAGAATGCAAATAAAAGGTGAAAATTAAGAGACAAAAGAAAAAATACACCACAGTATAGTGATATGAAGAAAGAGTCTCAGGCTCTGTATTTTTTCTTATAATCCTTTAATATACAGGTCTGTCAATACTGCATGTTGCATCACGGGCCACAGAGTAATCATTTTTTATTTTATGCAAAAAAAGGAAACACACTGGAAAAAAGACCATGTGGAAAGCACAGCACCTATAGAAATGATCTCTTTGCAATTACCAGGCAATGGGAACCAGGCGATTTGTGAATGTGGTCATGTGCTGAACAGCCCCCACGTTTCCACTTGGAAGCAGGTAGGAAGCAGCACACACACAGGCACACAGCAGCATGCAGCCATCCGCAGGCCCTTGTGGGCGCTGTGAAACTGTAGAGACAGCCCAAGAGCCTCTGCAACTGTTGCTACAGGCAGTCTTGACACCTTTCTCACAGGGCAAACCTGCAAAGATATTTTTGCAAAGCGTGTGCAAACCACGTGCCCAGGCACAGCACCTGGGGGAGCCGCCACGGTTCACCCCGCCAGAGGCAGCCCTCTGCCTCCAAGCAGATGGTGTGTACAACAAGCTCCGGGGACTACTTGTGCAGTCACAGAAGTTTTCTGTTTTTGCCAGGTAAAACAGAAACAATTGTACCCCTGCTGTGTGTGAGCAGATCCAGGTGTCCACCCTCAGGCATCCACGCTATAACATTTCCATCATGACACCTCAGGGAAGAGCCAGAATTACCAAAATCCAGATTCCAAATCATCCGACTCCCAACCTGATGTGCAACTACGTAAATGTCCTTCTCATATTGAAACAGTCACGTCGGTAAAAATAAACCCCTTGTAAATCCAATGTGTCCTTTACAGCAGAACTTAGCAAGCTTCTCTAATTAGCAAAGAGGAACTGAAACTTTTAGGAAAAAAATCCACAACCTGTGCCCTACCTGTAGACCCGCGTCTAGAAGATGACTTTGCCTGCAGCAGGCACATCATTGCTTGTTAACTGCAGGGGAGCACTGTGTATGCCTTTAGGATTGCTTTGAATTTTGCTTTCAATTCCCACTGCTATACAGATCACCTTCTGATGTTTTATGGACCACCTGTGGGCTGTAGACCATTGATTGAATAACACCAATTGCCACAGATGGTCACTTGAAAACTTTGATCCACAGCTGACAGAAATAATCCATCCATTAAAGAAGATGCAACAAGGATGCAGTACCAAATTACTTAGCCCTGGAGGTTCAAATATTGATTAACAGTAAACTTATCAGTGGGAATGGCAGAAACACTTCCTCTTGAGAAATGACTTCTATTATAACTTGTTGTGGATGGGGATTAATTCACAGGAACAAAATGACAAACTAGCAAAGAAAACAAAGCACCCGCATGCAATTTCCCGTGCAACATAGTTGCTGTGGTGGGAAGCATAACACTGAAAAGCTTTGGATTTTTTTTTAGAAGTTCTGCAAACAGAGCAGACTGATGATTTACGTGGGAAATTCTGCTTCTGGTATTATATGGGGCTTATAAACCAAAAAGCTCCATTAGAGCCAAATATTGCCATCAGATTCATGAAGCCAAATGTAACCTTTTACCTATCGTTAGTGGCTGTAAGGTTACCAGCTTGCCACACACAGGTCTGAGTCTCAAACCAAACTTGTTTCATGACGCCTGGCTGGGTGGTGCCCAGCTGAGACACAGGCTATGGCACCACAGTACTATTTTATGAGTTCTTCTTCATCCCCAAAGTACAGGTTCACTCTCAAACTCAGCAGACCTCAGCAAAGGCAGCTCCCACCTTCACAAAGAGGTGACATAAGAGCAGCTGTACAGGCTCAGCGTGAGGGTCCAGCTAGTCCAGTGCTGTATCTTTAGCAGTTGCTGTAAGCAGACTCTCAGGGAAGAGTAAAAACAAGGCAAGCATATACGACACTTTTCCCAATACTCAACCCATCTGTTTCCAGGGTTATACTGAACTAGAATAAAACAGAATTCCAGTTTAGTACTGCATTAGCAACAACAAATATGAGATAAAATTTTCAAAAAGTGTCCAAATCTCAAAACTACTGGCAATACGTGGGATTTGGGTACATAACTCCCTCAGGAAAATTCCAGTCCGAAACAGCAATTAAATGAATGGCCTGTTTGCCTAACTCTTCCATTCAGAAGGATCCCAAAAGCTGTTTAAAGGATCCCAGAAGCTGTTTAAGGGCAGTTTAGGAACATGTCAAACAACTGCAGTGAAATACAACAGTTGTTTAGCAACCCTGCAAAGACACATTTGTTTCTCTGGTATACAGTAATTCAGATCTGTGCCAGATCATATCAGCCAAAGATCTGGTTTATTAAACCTTATACTGCCCTTTGGCCAGACCGTCATAGGATGGTCTCTAGGTTTAGACAGACAAGTGGGAATCTGATGCAAGAAAAGTGTCTGCTCATCAAAGCCTAATCAATTCAAAAGGTAGCATCTGATTCAGTTGTTCACCTCCGTCTCCCCCTGCACACACACCCTGGACAGCAAATGGCAACTTATTTACCAGGCTGCAGAAGCTCATTCCCATAATGACTCTGCTGAACACATTTTGCTCTCCCACTTTATTAGGCAGGTAATGGGATGGGTTCAAAGTGTGTATGCAAGCAGCAGCACAGGCACAATCAGCCCTGAACGACGAGCAGGCGGACCTGAGGTTAACTACCTTCTAAGGGGGATATTTTAGGATGTATTCAATGCTCTCATTTCTGCCACGCTGATGAACTGAGCCGAGGAGGGGAAAAAAAAAAAAAAAATCAGATTATGAATGTGCAGGGGGCACATAACACAGATGTTTGCAATTTACAACATTTCAACCTTTACTGAAGGAAATACAAGCACAGAAAGAGCATTCCACCTCCAAATCTCACCCATGGCAATGCAGTATGCTTCCTCTAGTGCCCAAAGAAATGACAGGAGCACACTTAATTCAAGCTATGTAGCAGCTTAGTGAAGGAACCAAAGTGAGATAAAAAGCAGCTAAGCCTGTCATAAATCCCCAAACTGCAATAAGTAGAGTAAAACAATGTCATTCTCCCTTTTAAACTCTCTTGCTAAGATGAGAAAGATCATGGACTAGAAGGCATTAGCACTGAGACACAGAACACGCTTCCTTTCGTGCACCTCCCAGGATCTCCTCAAATATTTGGATGCACATATTCTTTAAGAAAAATATGAATTTCCCACAACAATAAAATCTAAAACAGGAAGGAGAAAACATGGCCCGGCTTTTCAGATTTTCTAGCTTCAAATAAGCTACGAGTCAGGGATAGCTGTTAAGCAACAGAATTTCAGTTCTGCTGAAGTTTATATTAGCTAGGATGTAATTCAGTGGAGCTAAATTGAGTTTGGGTACTAAACACAGGTCCCACAACTGGGGAAGTCAGTGACTGAAATCAAGGTATGGTAAGGTTCCCTTACCTCTATCTATATGTGTAGAAAAAGACTGAACGGTACCGTGGCAAGGAGGGCACAGCATAGCCACGAACGCATCATATGGAACCTCGGCAGCCTCTGATTTTATGCGATGCTACAGTATTTCCATGCAACAACTGCACTGCATCAGTGCCCACTAGCAACACCCTGAGTCTGGACAGGTTTGTGATAGCTAATATGACTTTTTCTAACAATGAAAATAAAAAGATCTATTTAGTTTCTGCTGCAAAACAAAGGCAACTGTCAGATTTAGCAAGACTGGAAACTCCCTGCTTCACCCTGGCCAAGCCTTCAAATTTAAGGGCGTACATACAGATGTCTTCCTTGTAAAAAAAAAAAAAAAAAAAAAAGAGAGAGAGAAAAATGTGAAGGTAAAAAAAATCCAACTTCAAAGTCTCAATGTTCTTTTTAGATTTCACCTTTTCTACATACTGTGTATGTTGACAGTGAAAAATGTTGTTTTGCTTGAACTTATGTAATGGAAGAAGCCCAACACATCATGCCAAAACTGTTAATATCTTGTCATGAAGAAAAGTAATAAAATGGCTTTGCTGTCAACTTAATCTCCCTGTGTCCAGACTGGAAGCTACTAAAACTAAAACCTTCACCTTATTTGGGAGTTGGGTTAAAAGCAGCTCTTGACAGCAAGGGGTTCATGGCAGGACCTGGTCCTAGGGAGGCCCTAGTGCCCTCTTCATTGTGTGGCCTTAAAAAATCCTTTTGCTATTACAAGAGGCCAAACCACAGGGAGAAGGGAAGGATGAAAGGAAGGACTCCTCGAATCCTTAAAGATCTGCAGGTTAGATCTTCGTTCTCACCTACCATTCAGCGTCACTTGTCATGTGGACAACAAACCTATGCATTGTGTTTTCTTGCTTCTCGTTCTCAAGAACTGTGTTTGCTTCTTTCAGAAACACGACCCAGCCCAACCAAACTCCAAATATGAAGCACAAATTGACCTGCTTTGGAGTCAGTGGGAGCCTCTTCCATTGATTTCAGCAGGTTTCAGATTGGTCCCAGCCTGCCCCAACAGCTAGAACACTGCAGTGGGAGCTGGGTGGGCTGCACATGTCCTCTTCGCACCTCGCTCACCTCCAAGTGTCTCTTCCTGCTTCGCACCTGCCTTTCCTATTTATGCACCAAGGTCTTCATAACAAACCAGTCATTTTTGGTTAAGGATCTTCTGAGCCAAGGTGCCTGTTTCCAGACTCACGTTTTCCTGTCCAGGTTGAACACTGACTCTAGTTAGTCTAAAGCCCATTGTTTCTTCAGAAAGAGAAACCTCCTTTCTGCATTTGTTCTCCTCCGCGCCTCCCCCCCCCCCCATAGTAGCTACATTTTCCTCCTAGAAATGCCTATCCTTGACAAAGTCCCTCAAAATGCAATATCCCCTGACACTGTGTCTGTGCTGCTATTAGGGAGGAAAAAAAAGACTTGAAAGAGTGACCTGTCGAAATTATCATCCCATAACAAAACAGCTGAAGAAATGACAGCTTTCCTCCCCATTTCTCCGCTCCCAAATGGAAAAAAAAAATGTTGGTAGTCTACAAAAAGGCCGTTTAATTTCCTTGTACAATAAGAATTAAAATGAACAGTTGCAGTATGCGATACCAAACATGGGACCTACTTCTGCATGTAGCCCAGACTGCAGAGTAGTCCAGGGGAGAGAAGACAATCATGTAGCATGCACCAACCTATCTCATCATTTACTTGAATAATCTGCTCAAATGGGCAGGTTATTTGCCTCTGATCTGCCCCATTACACTGAATATGTACCCTTCTCTCTGGTTAGTTGCTTTCCAAACACAGGAACAAATACTGTTAAACAATATCATTAGCCTCAAATAGATGATTGCCCAACAAAAAACACATTTATATTAAGGATGCTGCTTGTTATCCTTGTGCTAACAGTTAGCAGAACTACTCACAGATTTTCCAATAGAAAATGTAGATTTCAGAATGGCAAAATATTCTGCAAAGAAAAATGTTTCATCTTTCAAGAATATCCACTAGGAAAATTTATGCAATATTTTGTTTTAGACAGGTCCGTTTCAATCCAGAAAAAATATCAGTTTCATGCTGATGCCATTAAAAACATGAAGCTTCTTGAGTCTTTTCAAGATTAATGAGACATTTCCATTTAGACCAAAAACAGTGAAACAAAATATTGCAAAACAACTTTTTAATTCTGTGCCTTTTCTTTTCTTATTCTGCTCCCCCCCCATAAATTTGAGTATCTTTTCCCATTCTGGTCAACAACACATACCAAAAAGTTGGAATTTTCTGCTGGAATGGACAGCCTGATTTTCAAATAGTTTGAATTAGTTATCTTATTTTGATACTAGAATAAGTTTAAAACTTACAAGGGGCTAAATATATTTATTTCATTCACCAAATAGTTTTATCAACTGCTGAGAGATCCCAGTCTGAGAGAGTGGAATCTCCAGTGATTCCGGCACCAAAAGATTTGGAGACAGGTATAAAAATAAGCAGAGTGCCTGCTACTGGTCTTCACTGAGCCCTCAAATATCCTCTCTCTTTCCGAGATGTTGCAAATTTTACCACTTACATCAGAAACAGAGCAGAGGCACCATACTAAAGCAAAATGCCATTGAAAACATCTAACCCATAGACGATTGCAGCATAGGGCTTTTGAATTTATTTATTCTTCATAATTACTGTCTCTAATTGGTGGTAGCTGAGCTGTCTCTTCTTATCAATTCACTCCAAGTAGCAATTTGGATACAGAATAGAGGATCTTTTGGATTCCAATGGTAAAATATTTTGCAAACAAGAGCTAGTCAGGAAAAACAAAGAAACACTATAATCACCAGAATGGAAGAAGGAAACAGAGACACTTTCTCATTAAAAGGCCTTTGTAACCTATCTCAGTAAATAAAATAGAGACAGGAATATTAAGGCATTAGTCTATCATCATCCATACTCTTTAACTACCAGCATGTTACATGGCATGGTTTTGGTTGGTGTTAATCTGTTTCTAGAGTCTCCCAGATTATACCTTGGCAAGATTTGGGGTAGCATACATGCCAGAGACCATTCCCAATGGACATGATGACCTCTTTTGAAGAAAAAACAGGATTTACCAAATGGATAATATTTGAGTTATGCCACAGCCTCAGGACTAGGAAATGGTTCCTGCCTACTGAAATGGTTCCAGCTTACTCATATAGATGTAGGCCAAGTTTTTTATCCAACCTGCAGCTGGGCAGGCTGTCCTTCTTTCCAGCAATGGACCAAGTGCAATTTCCTTACCCTAGTGAGCCACTGTTTGCAAACAAATGTGATGTTTCATCTCACATGCAGTTGCATTTCAGTGGTTCAGAACTGATCCTCATCTTTAGCTATTAGAATCAGCTCAGTCTTTGGAGCATTAGCAGGTGAAGGATTGTATAAAATATTATGGCTGTTATTGCTGTTATTATTATTATCACTACTACATAAATTAATAATAATGGGAGTGAGTAGCAGCAAAATTAAAACCATAAATTACAAGTCTAAGCTAAAAGTCAGCAGCTAATTCCTGTTTCTGCTCAGCCTCCTGCACTTTATCTTAAAAGCAATCCTACATATAAGATAGTATTTTGAGCTGTATCACAGCAAAGGATAAATATTTCCCCAGTACCTGGACTAGATTAACCTTAGTCAATAGACTGAAACTGCTCTTTCCACTACCAACATTAATCATAGATTTCAGCTGTTCTTTTGCATAAATCTCATGGAGACCTTCATGCTTCGTATTAAATTAGTAGGATTAACAATGCAGTGAATGTGTTCATTTCTAGCAACGTTGGGGAACTCTGGGAACCTTCCCTGTATTTAGCTTCATCAAAGTGAGTTTAAATAGCTAGCCCTGTACGCTAGGTAACTCTCTGGTTATAATTTGCCAGATGATCCAGCAAGATGACACCAGAGAGGTGTTAGTTATTCCATGCAACAGTGACCTCAGATGAATATTGTGCTTTATTATCTTACATTATTTCCTCCTATATAATTTGATGGCATTTTCATTTGGATCAGTAAAATAATAACCTGTGGAAAAGGATTAATACGTAGGCTTAATTTTCTCCACTGCTTTAGAATGCAGATGAACACACATCTCCTTAGCTATACAAACGCCTTCTGGTTTTCTGTTTGTTTGAATAGGAGAAAGTTCACCTTCCAGCCAAGATAACAACCGTTAACCTCTCAAAAGGGCAGTGTAGACTGATCTCATTGTGTTGTTCATCTTATTCAAGATCTTCTCTCTGGAATGCTATTATCATAAACTACATAAATAAGTGGCTACGAATAATAAGGAAGGGCAGCATTTGTTTCCAAGGTTTATCATGCTTTGGTTACAAACTGCTGTGTAATTACAAATTTGAAAAAGATACATGTTTTTGCATATGTATTTCTCTAGATTTTTTTTTTTTAAAACAAGCTTAACTAAACTGCAAGTTCTGCTGTCAATACACTGCAAGTTACATCCTAAATTGGTATAAATCATTAAAGCACCCTTCACATCAGTGGAACCATGCTGGCGTCCATCAGCTCTAGTTCCGGTCCGGTGAGCTATACAGACTGCTCTTACCGCAAGATGGTTAGATCTAATTGACACAGCTTCCTCCTACAAAACCATTACTGTAATATTTGCAGAGTCCCACACTTGGGTCTCACCATTCTACTTTCACATCAGGGTCTGTCATTCAACCACAGCAAATCACTCTCCAGGATGCTAAGCAACTTAAAGATATTGCTTCTCTTCCTCCTGAAATAGAGTAAGATGAGCTTTTGCAGCACTTCTGTGGGAATATGTATGCCAGCATCTTCCAAATGCATGTTTCTCCATAATGTTGCAATTGCACATTTTACTCCCTGTGCCAGTTACACCAAAAAATCTTCAGCAGTAGGATCTGAAGGTCATGAAGTGCTCTGAACAGAGGTATCTGTAAATATGTAAATTGGGCTGGACTGTCGCTAAGACCTACAATAGGAGCTGCATTCCTGTGCCCTTACCAGGGAGCATCATCTTAGAGAGACTTAGTCTTTGCATCCTCCAAAACCTAGGCATGAGATGCTGCTTTGCACAAAAAGATTGCCAGCTTTTCAGCTGGCTGTTGTCCTCTCCCTAACAGCTCCATTTCTGTAAGGAGCAGCAAAGAACAAGGTGTGCAATATTCCTAAACCTTGCGCACCATGGCACCATATTCAGGAGGCTCCCACGCAGCTTTAGAAAAGTAACAATATTAAGAAAATTATGCCCTTTCTTTACAGACCCACGGTCCAAGATTTACCTGAATGGATACTTCTAAAGAAATCTTATCAGAGCTATGACATAAGTGAATGAAAAGGTATAAATATATTTTAAAATACTATGTCAATAATTCCAATATAAGTTCTCTTTACACTAACCGGATAGTTTTATTTCCCAGAGCACTCTATTACCATACTTCTTGTAAGTTGTACTGTTTCCTTTCACTTCCATACAGTTTTCTCTCTAAGTCATAGCCAGGCAAATAGTTAAAACCTGGAAACTTAGGAGGAGCCTCTCCACAGGTACCAATACTTTCCATTTAAATATATCAAAGCAGTGTGGGGGGGGGGGCAGATGATAAATAAAATAACTCCTTAAAAAGCCCTCCTGAGGAGTGAAGCCTAGCACAGAGGGCTCTTATTTCTCTTAATCTGATTTTAGGTGAGAGAAGGGACCCATGAAACAGGCTACCTTTAGAACAAGAAATAAAAACACTGTAACATTTTTCTGAAAATATTAAGATAATGACATTGTCTTTAAGAGTTTTTTCCGAAAAAAGTTTATGTAGATACACGTTGGAAAGCATCTAACATGGGGAGAAATAAATAAGTTTTTTAAATAACGCAACCCACAGAGAGTAGAATTTACCAATTATGGGATTTCTTTTAAAAACTTCTGCATACTGTGAGGTCTGCATAATAAAGAAAAGCTGTGCTACAATTATGCTCATCGTTCAGTCTTCAGCAAAGATCATCTTCTGCCAGGCAGGAGAGGGGTGTTCAAAAATACAAATTTAACTGCTAACAATAAACTATATGGCTATGTCCTTGAGTGCATCTTCCTCAATACTATGGTCTTATGCACATTTGACTCCTCAGGTTTCAGCATTACAGCATTCATGAACACTTGAAATCAACTGGTATCCATGCCGAGAAAACATAGCATGAAGGAGACAGTTGTTTACAGCATCACTAAATCAACAGGTTATGACTAAAAGAATATGCAGTGATTCTGCAGACTCACAGATCTTTATCTTGGTGTTTGCATGACTTATTGAGGACTGGCTTCATAAAAATTCCTTATCCTTGATTACACAACAGGACAGAAACAGACAAAATTCAAACAGAAAACAGTGAAGCGCAGTCTCAAGAAGTTAAGTCCCAATTCAGCGTAACACGTAAATACAGGTCTCTAGGCTTAAGTAAAAAGCACACATGCTAATGCCAGAAATCTGAACTAATCTGGATGAAAGCCTAATTTATTTGAAGACACAGCCTAGCAGATACCCCAGGAGCTTAGTGGAAAGAAGATACTCAGGAGGAGGCCCCGCAGTTCCCAGGTACAAATGACGTAAGGAGGACAGAGCGGGAATCTCTGGTTAAAGAGAGCTGCTGTGCTTTACAGAGAGGTTAGACCCAAACACGGACAATAAGCTATGATCAGCAACTATTGATTACCCTAAACTCTCTAGGAATTGGAATCCCACATGACCGGGTTATATTATCATTTCACGCAATGGTAGCTACAGTGGTAAAGAAGATCCATAAAGGGAGAACACAGAGACCTCTGTCTTTGAATGGAGACTGTAACTGTCACAGTGATTCAAACTCTGAATTTCAGAAAACAGAAATACGTGTTTCTGGACTGCGTAGCCAAGGTACTCGAAAAAGCAGAAACAATGCTTGCTTTAGACTTCAGCAGCACACAGGATGAAAATATTGCTCCTAAACAGCTACCCTGCAACAAGGACCACACTATATTCAAATTCAGCATACTCAACAGCAGAGCTACACACACATTAAAGCAGAGCTTAAAAAGGGGAAATACATAAAAATTAGGGCATATTAAACAGAAATTACAATCACAAATCAAAGGAAAATTATTTTAAGCACCATGGAGATTATAGAAGGTCATCATATTAGACATTCAAAATACATACATGTCATTTACTGTGAAAAAGACTTGAAGAGAAGGGTTAAAGACTTTAAAGAGAAAGAATTAAAGCACAGCCAAGTTAAACAAAAGAGTAAAAGAAGTGAATGGAAGTAGAAAGACATCCTTCTAAGGAAGGGAGTTACAACTAAATGATGAAAAAAAAATCAAGGGCAGCTCTCCACATTTAATATGGAATACCACAATAATGTAGGACTTAAGAAATGAAAACTAATTTGATAAAAGGCACAAAAACTAATATACCTCAGATGAGAAAAAGTTTGCAAGATAGGTTTGAAGAAGACAAGGCCATAGCAGAGAAGTTAAATGAAGTCCTTACATCAGAGCTCACTAGGGTATAGCTTAGGGTAATTCCCACACTAAACTCTTTCTTTCAGGGGAATGGGTCAGAAAAATTATTTTTAATTGAAATACTGAATGAACATATAAAATGAACAGAAACAAATCACTATGCCCTACTAATATCCTTCCATGAGGAAATCCACTATAAATTGTTCAACTGATAGCTGTGCTGCCTATCCTATCACTTAAATTGGCCTCATTACCAGAGAAAAAGGTGGCGGCAAATGCAGCACCACTTTTTCAAAGGGCTATAAGACAGGTGTGGGAACCCAAATACAAATAAATCTATAAATCAGTAGAAATCATATTAAAAATTAGAATAAGTAAACAGGCAGATCATTATATAACAACTAAAGGCTCCTTTTTTTTTTTCAGAGCAAAGCCAGGCTTACAAATTTATTAGAAGTCTTGAAGGAATCAATTTGTGCATTGATAAGAATGATCTAATTGATATAATGCATGCGCTTCAACAAGTTTTTGACAAAAATCATGCAAAGACTTACGAGAAAAAGCAAACAAACTAAGCTGCCATATGAAAAAAAGGGAATGTGCCTTCATGGATTAGTAATTTAAAGAATAGGAAAGAAAGGTTAGAAGGAAAATTGCCAGTGGACTCTAGGGGGATCTAGTCTGTGATCTATGCTATTCCTTGACTTCATAAATGAAGTCAAGAAAAAAGGGAATGTAGAGAACTGATACAATTTCATGATGACAGGAAATTAGGTGGGTAGTATGAATAAAGACTGACTATGAAAAGCTGCAGAAGGATCTTAAGATACCAAATGCTGAGGCAGTAAAACAGAAATGAATACAGTGATGACCAATGTCAGGTACGACAGCACACCGAAAAAGATCATTTTAACTGTACACACCCAAAAATAGATTCTAGAACAGCTGCTATCAGAAAGCTCAAAACCACTGTAAATTGTTGCATGCAAACATCAGTTCTGGACTCAAAAATGGCCCAAAACCCAAAGAGATTATTAAAAATTATTAGAAAAGAAGCAGAGAACGAAAACCAGAAAGCATCAATATGCCATATTAAGCAACTCTGTGCTTGAATACCACAAGGCTTTTGTCTCTCCATCTCACAAAATATGCATTAAAATTGGGGGGGCAGAGGGGAGAACAGCAACAAGGTTGGTCAATGGTATAAACCACCTCTGGAATGAGGAGAGGTTAAACAGACCAGGATTCTTCAAGCCTGAAGAAGTGATGTCTGAAGCTGAGTACAAGAGAGGGCCATAAAACTCTGAACAGCAGACATAGGAGGAGGTAGGGGAACAATTACTCATGTTTAATAGCACATGGAAACTAAACAACGAGTATCGGTTTCAGATGGCTTGTGGACTTGGCAGCGCTTGTTTTGCTTGGGATTTCTGGACATGGTCTTTTCTAGTCAGCTGTTCAGGTCTATCTATACTAAACATCAAATCTACAGCCAACTTTTGCTCATCTCCTCACCAACCCTCAAAAGGGGGACCCCCCCCCAACACACACACAGAAAAGCAAAACTAATAAAACATGTAAGCTCTCAGATACAGAGATTCACATTTATTCAGTGTTTCAGGGAGTTTACTGACACGCCTAAGAGTTGAAGTACATCTACTCCTTTTCCCTCAGTAAAATAAATTAAGAAAATTTCTTATTTGGAGCTGGTGAAATTTCATAGGAAATTCTGAATGCCAATGAAAAAATTAATCTTATTTCTGCAATATTTATTCATTAGATTGCATTCCCGCAACTGTAATGAATAGAATAATTCTGAAAAACAATAACAATTTAATTTGATTTCAAAGTTTGCCTTTGAAATATGTCACTGGAAATGTTCCTTTCTTTCAAACAAAAAATTCATACTGACACAGTTTTTCAATGGGAAAATTTCTCCATAAACTGACTAGTCA